>NC_064281.1:59068031-64740531 GCF_003254725.2 Canis lupus dingo
CAGACTTTTTTTTTAAACCCAGCTTTTGATGGCAAGTCTCCAAGTCTGCTTGCCCCTTGTGCATGCCAACATTTGAATAAAGCACATCTGTTGATCATATCCCCAAATGCTATGTATTTTGCTACTCTTTCCACCAATAGCATTGCGGGTGTACCTGTCTGGTCAGTACTAATTCTTGTCCTACAGCTCACCCTCTGAGAAGAAAGAGTCACCAGCCACCACTGAGACCATTAGATCCGTGATGACAGCTACCTTCTATCTTAGTTATACATATTGCCTGCCAGAAAAAGAAGATCTGAGTCCATTTACTGGGGCCCTTTCTACAAAACAACACTCATCAACCCTTGTGGTCATTTATCTCTGGCTTCTCCATCCATGTGAATCCACCAAACTTCCAAGGCTCCCTCCCCCAGCTTATCCAGTATGATCGTCCCTCCCTACTTGGATAATTTCCCACAGCCTGCACTGCTAGCCCAAGATGGGGAAATGGAATACGCAATACAAGAGAGGCTAGACTTTCAGTGGCAATGTGGTATCGCCAAAGCCTTCTTTACCTAGAAGGATCCTGCCTAGAGGACTGATCCCCAGAGCCACGTGGGAAGTGCCCTGGTTAGGTCTAAACATTCTAACGACTGAATCCTTGGAAATCCAGGCCTCTGGAATCTGTGGTATGGGATTTCATCAATTTGGAGGTGCACAGGAAAGCCAATGGGGCACAAATAGTTTGAGGGTCATGAGTTATTTATTACCGGAAGGTTCAGGGTCAAGGCCCAGAAGGTTTCTCTCTTTTGCTTCCTTCCACCTCAGGGAATGGCCTTAGGCAATGCCTCTGAGCCAGTTCACTCAGTCTTCTCTGACCGGCACTGCCAGCCCTTCCTTCCAGATCTTGTTCTTGTGTTTAACCCACCATATGGACTTGACATCCTCACCAGGGAAAATTTGGAATTGGGGAAAGTTACCAGGATGAATTAAAAAAAAAAAACACCATAATTCCACACCAATGTATAGTCACTCTTAGTTCTTAATTTACTCCCCATGGGTCTCTTTCCTATGGGAGTAAGATAATATAGCACATAACCCACTACCATGAGATCCAGTGTGTCCCTTGCTGCATCCCAGACATTGCTGTGTCTGGGAGCATGTGTGATGATCTGCAAAAATGATCTTCCTTCCCCCTACCCACTTACCCCCCATCCTTCATGGAAAAAGATGAAAAAGATGCTTAGCCCCAACATTAGTCAGGCAATAAAATATATATATATATATATATTTTTTTATTTATTTAAATTCCGGTTAGTGAACATGCAGTGTAATATTAGTTTTCGGGTGTCCAGTATTGTAGTTCAACACTTCCATACATCAACACCCAGTGCTCATCACAAGTGCGCTCCTTAATCCCCATCGCCTATTTAACCCTACCCCCACCCCACCCCCCACCTTCCTTCTGGTAACCATCAGTTTGTTCTCTAGAGTTAAGAGTCTGTTTCTTGGTTAGGCAATTAAAATAATTAGTCACAGTGAAATACCATTTCTTTTCTATCAGAGGACTATTTGATTTAGGGATGGAAAAGGACTAGGAAATGAAATCCTAAGGAAGAAAGAACCAGGAAGCCCAGCATTGCCCACTAACCAGCACTGTGGCTGTGTGAGGGGAGTGGTGATATCCCTTACCCAGGTTGGTCCCCTGGCCCAGTTCCTATGGGACTGGATATGAATCCAATGAGGGGCTGAGAGTAAAAACCAGAAGAGTTGTTTCCATAATAAGAGTGATGAAGCAGTGCAAATCACTCAGCACAGGCCAAATGGCTTCCTTTCATGGTGGGTGACCACCATGTGCAACTGGTGGGCCTGTGGTCAGCCCAAGGGATGCCCCTGTGCCACCAAGCACCACAGGAGCCACTCTCAGAAGAGATCTGATACCTGGGTCCAGTGCCCTGGATTCTTTTGTAGATGCGGCTGAATAAAAACAGGGTTAACACCAGGTCAGCAGAAGAGGCTCATCGCCAATCTCATCCCTGCCTTTTTCTCTGGATGCTCCAGAACTCCTAGTGAGCTCTGAATCAACATATTCAGCAGTCCCAGCTGGGGTATGTGATGGCCACCAAGGTTATCACCAGGCTTAGGCATGGATGGACAGGCTCGATGGCATATCCGGACATATGATTCCGTATCTTCACCCGAGAATAGAATACAATGGAATGGAATGGAATGGAATGAAATGACAGAGGAGATCGGAAATATGGGCGTGGGGGAGGCTTAAGAGTGCTGTGATTAAAGAATTGATCCAAGTCCTAAATGACCAAATTGTTCTGATCATTTAGGAAAACACACACACACACACAACCGAAAGAAAATCTTCCACATTTCTAGCTGAGAAACTTTGGAGATGGGGCTTGGATTATCAAGTGTTAATAACATTAAAAACTGTTTTATGTTTCTATTAAAAATGTTCTGTGATTATGAGAAAGCAGAAAGGAAAAAAGGAGCAGAGGAGGGACTCCTGGGTGGCTCAGTGGTTGAGTGTCTGCCTTTGGCTCAAGGCGTGATCCCAGAGTCCTGGGATCCGAGTCCTGCATCACGCTCCCCAGAGGGAGCCTGCTTCTCCTTCTGCCTATGTCTCTATCTCTCTCTGCGTGTCTCTCATGAATAAATAAATAAAATCTTAAAAAAAAAAGAGAAGGAGCAGAGGAAGAGGAGTAGAGAGAGGGAGGGAGAGAGAGAGAAACAGAGACACACACACAGAATAAAGACCAAGTAAGGAAAGAAGGGAAAGACAAATAAGAGACTATGTATAGAGACCGGCCACGGGCTTAGTTCATTTCTCTTCTTGAAACCCAGGGCTGCTGCCACTAAAGCCCAAAGTCCTGATGATAAGTTTCTGGTATTGCGCTTGCTTAGTGAAGCTCTCAGAGCTTCTGCTGAGGAAATTTATGACCCACTGCAGCAAGACAGAAAACTTGCTGTTTTTGGGGTCTATGCCCAACCAGTGTGACAGCCCTAGTTCACCCTAGCACCAGGAAGTTGCAGCTGGACCCCCAAGTACCATGGCTAACTTATGCCTATTTCTCCCCTTCATTGCCCCGAGCCTCCCTCTTCCGTAGCAGATGCGGAGCAAAGGAACGTTTGCAGAAAAAAAAAAATTTTTTTTTTCAGAGCCTTGGTCTGAGCTATGTCTGGAAAGTCCATGGCATCCTGAATGATATAGAATTTACTGAGCATTTATTAGGCTCCAGGCCTTGTTCTAAGAGCTCATATGTTCACTCATTATATAACTCCATCATTAAAACAACCAAGTGAGGCAAGCGCGACTATAACCTTCACTTTCGCAGTGAGGAAACCAAGGCTCCATGAGCCTTAGAAACCTACCTAAGGTCACACAGATCATAAAATTCAGGTGCCTCTGAATTAAAAGATGACATACTTACTTTATTCATAAAGCATCATGGCCCTGAGGCTGAAGAGGAGAATAAGGTTGGTAATTTCCAAGGAGGAGGTGATTTTAAATCTGGCCTGATTTCAAATCACTTTGAACTACCCCTGCTGTACCTAGGGAGCACCTTCTCTCTTAAACATCTACTCACAGACAGACAGACAGACACACACACACACACACACACACACACCACACACCACACACACACCACACTGACTGGCATGGAGCAGTCGGAGGCCCATGTGATCCAGACTCAGCAGTTCACAGAATGATTATTTCCTTACCCTTACTCATGAACAATATTAAATCAATACTCCCAGAATTTTCTTGGAAACTTAAGGCATCAGAAGCTTCCAACTTTAGCCCAGAATGTGTTCTCTTCAGTTGTACAGATTCCACCATCCCCTAAGGATAGCTTAGAGCCCCTCTCCATCTTCCCATAACGCCCTGGGTGTATTTTTATCAATCCATTCATGCAACAAAAAATCGTGGAACTTCTCTAATATATGTCAGCCACTGTATTTATTCCTTGTAATCTCTGTCATTCAATTACTACTATCTTATTTTTAATGATCAGTCTTAATGTAACAATACCTCTCACTAGGATGGGTGCCTTGTCACTATTATATACCTAGGGCTTAGCCACATATGGGCACACCTCTGAGTAGGCTCTCAACCAATACTGGAGATTGAATGGAAAATTTCATGAGGTATATACTTACTGCATGTAAAAAATTAGGAACACAAGGAGGAGATAAAATATAAACTAATGGAATGTGAACCTCACTGTGGGTAAAGAGATAATGCCACATTGAAGGTGGAGTACCAAAAAGGGAGGCTCTTATAATACTTGCAAAGACACATGGGGATCCCTGGGTGGCTCAGTGGTTTAGCGCCTGCCTTCAGCCCAGAGCGTGATCCTGGAGTCTGGGGATCGAGTCCCGCATCAGGCTCCCTGCATGGAGTTTGCTTCTCCCTCTGCCTGTGTCTCTGCCTCTCTCTCTCTCTCTCTCTCTCTCTCTCTCTCTCTCTCTGTGTGTGTGTGTGTGTGTCTCATGAATAAATAAATAAAATCTTTAAAAAAATCTGCAAACACACTTTGCAATATAAACCAGGGTCTGTACACTCAGATAAGAATATATCTTAGGCAGGATGGCAAAATAACATCCAGCCCTATAATGGGAGCCCCCTCTTCTTAGTCTCAGGTTTGCTTTATGGGTGGGGTGGGGGTGGGGGCCTGCCTATCATACTGTATGTAACACAATCCCCAGGCACGCCAGGGACATTAGACACGAGGAGTGAAAGAGCATGAACATGAAAGTCCTTCCTTTTAGGAATGGACACCTTCTACTATGACTCGCTGGACTCTCCTATCTGTCTCTCAAGGTATTAGAAGTTCTGAATTCCCAAAACCTACCCAGGAGAAGTGTTGCTACTCCAGACCTACATACTTCCTAACTATGCATAGGTTTGAAGGGCCAACTTTGCCCACCAGTTGCCCTAGAGATAGCAGATTTTATTGGTGAATTCTGTTGACAGGACCCATCCCATATTCTGCAGGTCCCATTCATTTACAAGACATTGCCACTTTTGTTTTCAGACAAGGGCCATTTCAAGCAAGGAGACAAGAGAACATTTCTCAAATCCACCTCCCCGAAGGGTTGGCGTTGGGTGTATTTAAGGATAAGGGGTCAGGATGTCAAGGGGTATGTAGGGTTGAATGGAATATGCTGATTGCACATAGGGACAAAGGGGGGGGGTGTCCTCCTTTCTGAGCATGTGCATTTGGGAATCACGCCCCTTCGTGAGACACATGTTCAGAAAATGGTGACATAAACATGATGAATGGGAGAGATCTTGGGTTTGTCGTCACAGAGGTTACTTTCGGTCACTTTTGGCCTCTTCCACACGGCTGCAAGAATTCTTCCCGATTAAGTTCCAGTCTTAGTTAGTCTCATAGGTGGTTGGTCAACCACTGCGAAACAGACTCATAACTCAATCAAGTTAACCAGAGTTTCTTTAGGGTAGAACGATTAAACATTTGTTGATGTGTCGGTTTCACTTTCAATTTGTCAGGGGTTTGTTTTTGATTGTTTTTTTTTTTTTTTTTTTCTGGACAAGGGCCCTGAATTGTCTCATGGTCCCTGGTATAGTACTCAGGAATGATGCAGGCCTTCTGACTTTAAGTTGTGCTGCAGGTGGCAGCAGGGAGCAGCTCCTCCTTTCTTTCTACAGCTATTGTTGAATCACAAATAAAAGCAAAGTTTTCATACACTGAGCCGCTTTTCTAAATTAGGTTTCACACTACATCAATCTCAGAATAACTCTTCAAGTTGAGTATTTTTCTTTTCACTATTTGAAAAAGAGAAAGAGGGAGGGAAGGAGACAGGCAGGGGGTGAAGAGGGAGACAGACCCTGTACAAAAACAATAGATGGAAGAATTAAGACTCGATTCAAGGTCTAAGCTTATCACTAGTTGGCATTATGGATATTAAGTGGTGTTTCTTGAGTTTTCCTTCCTGAGAAGCAAATCTGTGACAAAAGAGCAGTAGCTGGAGTCCATGGCCAGCCTGGCAGCACTATCTTATCACAGCACCCCTGGGAACACTAGAGCTACTTTTGATGGTAATGGGGTGGGATGGAGGTGAGACTGTGGACATGACACAAAGCTGAGAGGGACTTATGGAGACTAGTGAATGCCCATACCTTTCCTTCAGTGAGGGTGGTGTCAATGTCATGATGTCAACCCTTCCTGGCCACTGTATCCCAAGACAGAGCAAGATTTTCAGGGACTTGTGAGTCTCTATGTCAAAAGGAATGCAGTGCATTGTGTTACCTCCTGTAACAACTGTGTCAGATGGCCAGGATGGCATCTTAAGGGGCCATTGTATGTCCTCCTGACCACAAAACAGTCCTGGAATATGATCACCACATTCACACGCAACAGCTTCAGCAAGATGGCACCAGCCATCTCTTCTACCTGGCCCCTGTTACATTTTGTAAATCAGGTTTTCAGTTTTCACGGAACACTCTCTCAGATGGTTTCTGACCACAACCCCAGCTTTTTATTCCCCTCTCAACTTTTAGTCACAAGTTTCAAGGCCAATCAAATTTGCTTTCCTGTCCTATAGTCCAATAGCCAAACAGTCCATGAGAACTACACCCTACAATACTATCTGCCTATTTAGCTGCTGGATTCATGTTTCATATCTCACTGACCTCATTGCCCCAGGACACTCTACCTCATACCATTTATGGCTTCCAGCCTGTGTGCATGAATTGGATTCTTTCTTACTTCTTTTTTTTGAAAAGCACTTTGTTATTTATTTATTTATTTATTTATTTATTTATTTATGATTTTATTTATTTGAGAGAGAGAAAGAGAATGCACATGAGCAGGGGCGGGGGGCAGAGGGAGAGAGAGAGAGAAGCAGGCTCCCCGCTGAGGGCAGAGCCTGATGTAGGGCTCAATCCTAGGAACCTGAGATCATGACCTGAGCCAAAGTCAGACGCTTAACAGACTGAGCCACCCAGGTGCCACCAATAATACATTTATTATGCATGTTGCATAGATGCTTGCCAGTGACAGGTACTATGTAATTGTTGGGTTTAGGGTTCGGGATTTATCCACTAAGTCAAGTTTGTTCACATGTTCAAAACTTCTAAATTCTTATTAGGTTGTAGGCTGTTTGAGCAGTCAATTGCTGAGAGACGTGTTAAAATATCCCACCATTTTACTGGATTTGTCCGTTTATGCTTGTAATTCTTTCAATTTTTGGTTTATGTATTTTGAGGTGGTCTTACAGCAAGGTTTCTGGGACAAGTTCCAATCTGGAATAGCATCCTGGGGTCATGGTTGCACTCCCTCCTGGCCATAGAACACACCCCGTGGACACAATCACTCAAGATGCCATCTCTAACATCCTATCTTGGCATGAAGCACACTTACTATAAGATGACGCAAGTCAGCCCCGGTAGGTTTTATGAACCACATAATTTACAGGAATATTACAGGAAACACTTTTATTATCCAGATTTTATATTTTCATAGCAGACTAACTTAAATGGTTTCTGACCATAGTCCTATTTTTCCTCTCAACTTTTAATGACCAGTTTCAAGGTCCTTCAAGTTTGTCTTCCCATGTAGTCTGACAGCCACCATGACCATGTGATCCATATTTTTAAGGAGTATCTACATGGCTTTACCAACTGCAACTAGCGGCACTCACCCAACTGCCTTGCCAATGACAAACATATTTGATAATGGAAGTTGCTTCCATTGACGTGTAACGTCAGATGCCTTCTTCTACCCCATGGTACCCTAGCTCCAGCAATTACAGCTTTCATTTTCTCCACACCCCTGTTATCCCTGGCACTACAGATACCTCAGCACCTTAGTCAGGACTGGTGACACCTTTGGATCCATCCATGGCATGTCCATATTACCTGTCTTCGAAGGAAGCTGAAGGTCAACTCAGTGGTGCCCTTCCAGAAAAGAGAAAGAATCATCCCAGGTGAACTTCCATCTCCATGTTTCTTACCCCACACCCAAAGGTCTTTCTTCAATATAGTTCTTAAAGTCCACCAACTCTCTCCTTTTATGTTCCTGGCCCATCCTTCTTTCTCTTATTTTAGTAACCAGCTACCTTGAGTCCATTTGAAACAATCGGTGTGAGTGCAAAGGCCAATGCTTATTTTGATAGCTCTGCCTGGCCTGGCAATGGGAAAGGCCCTGGATGACAGTTTGATCTGCTGCTGTTTGCGGGTACAGAGCAATTGGCTTTTCCAATCTTGTGAGAACCTCAATTCCTGGTCCGGATGAACCTTGAGGACATTCTACTAAGTGAAATTAGCCAGTCACAAAAAGACAAATACTATATGACTGCCCTTGTATGAGGTATCTAAAGTAGTCAAATTCATAGAAACAGAAAGTAGTATGGTGGTTGCCAGGGGCTGGGGGGAGGGAAAAATGGAAGTTGTTGTTTAATGGGTGCAGCCTTTCAGTTTTGCAAGAAGAACTAGTTCTGTTGCACGGCGGTGTGGATACACTTAACACTCTTGAACTGTATACTTAGAAATGGTTAAGGGGGTCAACTTCTCTGTCATGTGTATTTCACCACAATTTTAAAAAGTCCCTGGACCTCCTGTCTCTTTCTAGCTTCAACTCTTTAGAAGAACTTCCTATGGTCATTGCCATCTCTTCTTTAACCCCCACTCCCTTCTCAACCCACTGCCATCTGACTTCTGCCCTCACCATTCCACTAAGCCTGCTCTTGCTATGGTTGTCAGTGACCTCTCGATATTTGTGGGCTTAATGTACTCAACCCAGGGGATTGGACACTATTCACCTTTCTCTCTCCTCTCTCTCTCTCTCTCTCTCTCTCTCTCTCTCTCACACACACACACACACACACACACACACACTCACTTTTTCTGCCTTTTTGCCTCTTCATAAATAGTTCTTTGTGAACTGATCTTTGTGTCTTTGAATTCTTCAGAGTTTCCTTTGAACAGCTCAATTAAACCTAAAGAAACAGCTATAAGATGTATATCTCTGGTCAGATCTCCCTCTAACCAGTCAGTTCCATCTGAACGTCCCATTGGCTCTTCAAACTCAACTCCTCAAATTAAACACCATCATCCCTCCTCTCGCTGTTTTTTAAGCTCAATGCATGCATTTCCACATCTTATCCTGAAATTTGGGACTCATACTGGAATCCTGATTCTTCTATATCTCTCATATCCAATTAGTCAAAAAGCTCTATGGATTCTAATTCCCTTCTTATTTCTCAGAATTCATATCCAAATACATTTCAACTCTTATTTTGATGTAATTTTTGTGTTTGGTATAAGATATTGGTCCAGGGTACCTGGGTGTCTCAGTCGTTTAATTGTCTGCAGTTGGCTCATGTCATGATCTCAGAGTCTTCAGATGGAGCCCGTGTTGGGCTCCCTGCTCAGCAGGGTGTCTGCTTCTCTCTCCCTATGCTCCTCTCTGTCCCTCTCATGTTCTGTCTCTCTGAAATAAATAAAAAAAATTTATAAATAATTTTTAAGTAAACAAAATATTGGTCCAGTTTGATTCCTTTCTATGTAGCTAACCAGTTTTCCCAACACCATTTATTGAAGAGACTATTGTTTTCCCATTGTATATTCTTGCTTCCTTTATTTTAAGTTAATTGACCATATATGCGTGGGTATTTCTGAACTCTCTGTTTTTTTCATTGATCCGTATGTCTATTTTTATGCCAATATTATGTTGTTTAGATTATTATAACTTTGTAATATAGTTTGAAATCCATGAATGTAATGACTCTAGCCTTCTTAGTTTTTCTCAAGATTGCTTTTGTTGTTCAGGACCTTTTGTAGTTCCACACATATTTTAGGATTGGTTGTCCCATTTTTGTGAAAAATTTTATTGCAGTTTTTTTTAGATATTGCACTGGATCTGTAGATTGCTTTGGGTAATATGGATATCTGAGCAACGGTGATTTTTTTCTATCTTTGATAGTGGAAAATCTTTCCATTTATTTGCGTCTTTTTCAATTTCTTTAATTACTGTCCTATATTTTTCAGTGTGGAGGCTCTTACTCTCCTTGGTTAAATTTATTTCTTGGTATTTTATTGAATTTGGCACAATTGGTAAATCAGATTATTTTCTTACTACCTTTTCTGATAATTCATTGTTAATATATAAGTACACAACATATATTTGTATACTGACACACTGCAACTTTACTGAACTCATTGGTTCCGGGTTTTTTGTAGGAGTCTTTAGGGTTTTCTATATATAAAATTATGTAGTCAGGGCACCTGGGTGGCTCTTTGTTCTCCAGGTGCCTTTCCACATGCACTCCCCACTCTCTGGAGTGTCCTTCCCTGCCTGCTTTGCCTGCTTTGTTGGTTACCCTTCATGTTTCAGTTTATGTAACCTCTATTTCTGCTCCTATAGTACATGACGGTATTTAGTGATGAACACTTTATATGCTATCTCACTGTATGTGTTTCTTTCAAAACAGGGACTAAATTCTTCATCCCTCCACTCCACTGCCTTACAACACGCTTGTTTGTGATGGACTCCCTCCTTGGGAGTACTGGAGCGGGGCGGGGAGTGCCCGCTTGCAGATGGAGAGTGTGAATCCGAATCTCTGCTGGTTACTCAGCGCAGTGGGCACGCGAAAGCTTTAACTCAGGTTTTGCGCATGATCACCACCGATATTTTTTTTTAAATTTATTTATGATATTCACACACAGAGAGAGAGACAGACGCAGAGACACAGGCAGAGGGAGAAGCAGGCTCCATGCACCGGGAGCCCGACGTGGGATTCGATCTCCGGTCTCCAGGATCGCGCCCTGGGCCAAAGGCAGGCACCAAACCGCTGCGCCACCCAGGGATCCCTCACCACCGATATTAATGAGCATTCAACCATCTGTGAAGCCCGGAGTATCCCAGTCTATGCCGCCAGTCTGCGCAGCAAGGAATACCTGAGTGCGTGCAAGGCGGATGAGGAGGGGCCAAGGCCAAATGCCCCCAGGCGATGGAGGCTGCGCGCAAGCGCAGCCGGAAAGAGAGCCACTCTTGCCGGCCCTCCTTCCTTTTCCAACAGGCTGCATACACTGCGCGCAAATAGTCATTTCCGGGAAACTGGTGCTGGCTTTGTGGGGCTCAACATGGAGACGACTAGGGGAACTGCTGAGCCGGTGAGACGCTGCTTTGGGGTCGGGTGAGTGGGGAAGTCAAGTCGGGTCGAACTTTGAACTCCCTCTCTCCCCTTTCTTTCCCCCTTTCCAGGTTCCCGGGGAACTGGTGTCTGTGGCACATGCTCTTTCTCTCCCAGCCGAGTCTTATGGCAATGATGTGAGTATGACGCACCCCCAGCTCCCACACACCCAGCTAGCCTGGCGTGTCTGCAGGGCCTGCCACGAAATCGTAACCCGCTGATAGCTGTGAACCCTCATCATGCCCTCCAGAAACCGCGCTTTTTCATGCATTCTAACATTTTTGGTCCACAAACCCAGAATAAATGCAGGTGGAAGTAGTTCCCCTACTTTTCTCGCTAGAACCACCTGAAGCTTTTTTTTATCTTCCAATGTCCAGGTCCCAAAATATACTAATGAAATCAAAATATCTAGGGGGTGCAGTGAATGTCAGAAATTAGTATTTTTTAAAGATTCCCGAGTAATTGCATTATGCAGTAAAGTGACGCTGAATTATGGTATGTCTTGTTTAGATCCTTAAGAAGAAAGCATATAATATTTTTGAGACAAGACACAGGGACATGAGAATAGTAGTAACACTCAAATAAAAATGTGATTGATGTATGTTACATTAGGGTATAAGATCTAAAGTTTAGCCAAAAAAGAAACCTCTAAGAGCTGAGAAAGTAGAGGAAGATTTCACTGAGAAAGTGAATCTCTAACTGGATCCTCCAAGTATAATTGGACAAATGACATGGTATAAGGCATGGAGATAAAAATGCAAATGGCTTTGCTGAGGTCAATGAAAATACATCATCTATTTGGAGTGGGAGATTGAAGTGGAACAGGTGGTGGGTACTTGATAAGGCTTACTTATAACCTATCCTGCTTCACAATACTGATTTAATTTTAAGTGTAATGGATTGGGAATTGGCTATTCGATAAACACAAATGATGATTATATTACAGTATTGAAAGTGAAGGGTGTTTCACTTCCATTATCTTACTTTGTTCTTCCAACAACTCAGTGATAATATGTGAATATACTGTGTCAGTTTTACAATGGTTTAATTCATTTCTCAGAAGGCAGTCTATCTACTGCTTTATATAGTCTCCCACACTTTCACTAGCTGCTGGAAAAAGAGCCAGTGGCTTATGCCATTGATTAGACTGTGCAAGCAGCTTCTTTTGGTAGGCAGTTTCCTTCATAAGGACAAAAGTTTTATATTTTCCAAATCCATTAGAGCAGTTTTTATCCATTGACAGTAACACCAAGTTTGGCAGTGTTGACATTAACTAGACATCCACAGACATCCTTAATTTGTTCTCTAGTAGCAGGATTGGGAGATTCTAACCTGGTATTCCTTACTCTTTTGCAGCCTGATATCGAGATGGCTTGGGCCATGAAAGCAATGCAGCATGCTGAAGTCTACTACAAGGTGAGTTGTCTGTCTTCCTTATTAAGGAGAATGAAACATGTAATTGTAGCGTGTGGTTCTTCACTAATCACTATTCTCAGCAAGTTAAACATATACATTTTGGAGATTTTACCCAAAGAGAATAAGGGGGAGGTGGAAGTGAATTTTGTTTTGACAATGGGGAGTTGTACTTCTTTGCCTGGTGTTCTGATGCTAACCAGTAAAATGATTCATAGCCCATAGTGGGCAACTAGTAAATGTTTGACAACTGAATGAACAATTCACAGAGGGCAATAACCAGCCAGTACTGGGACTACAAGGGTGTGAATGGGTAGCAAGGACTGTAGTATATTATGGCCCTTGAAAACTATGTTATGATTTCATTTGGAACCCTAATCTGTCTGTACTTCCTAATAATTCTTCTGCCCTTAGAACCATAAAGATTATCTGGGGAAGGGGGGATAGAAGTGTAAATTAGAGACTATGTTATCTTATGTCTGGCAGCTGATTTCATCAGTTGACCCACAGTTCCTGAAACTCACCAAAGTGGATGACCAAATCTATTCTGAGTTTCGGAAAAATTTCGAGAAACTCAGGATAGATGTGTTGGATCCAGAAGAGCTCAAATCAGAGTCCGCTAAAGAGGTAAGAATTCTCTCAAATATTGCCTAACATCTGACCAACAGTTATTTATTGTAAATATATTTTTATACATTTAAAATTTTTTCAGTACTAATTTTTAATGAAATATGTAAAGAACCAGCCTTTTATGTAATTATAAGCAACTAATAAGTAAATTATGAAATGAAATAAATGTTTTTCTGGTTTATAAGTTTTTTATGTTCATTGGATCTATTTTTTCTTTTCTTCTTTTTTTTTTTTTTGACTTGGACATTGCATCCTTTCCTATCCAGCCCTTTCAGGGGAAGAGGAACAAATTTACTTCTGTCAGTAGTTTAGTCAGAAGGCTTGGATGGATAATTAGTAAATAGGGTACGGAGAGGTGATTAAATTCTCTGGATTTAAGTTCACATTATCATGGGCCTTGGATAATTGGAAATCTTATGTTTCCCATTGCTGACCTGATTATCATACTTTTACAGTGTGCTAAAATTCTTACAGTGGAGAAAGTATTTCCCTGAGAGTAGGTCCTTGGTTTATGAAAAATGTAAACTTTTAACACTGTTACTGTTAACCGTTAACTCTGTTACTGATCTTTGGAAAATTACCTCTAGTGAATGGACTTCTTTCTTAAATTTTAACTTTGTATCTTTGTGCCAGATTCCTGCTGCCTTTGTCTCCTTTGTGCTTCAGTGGAGATGAATAACTATTTTTGGCTGAGTTAACCAATAACTTAAAAACAAAACAGAATATATTTAAGAAATCATATTTTAATTCTGTAGTCAAGGATTTAAATATTTTGTCAAGTTAAAATATTGTTCATGTTGGGAAATATAAAGACAATAAATAACATAGACACTCAATGCTAGTGAAAGTAGAAATCAACTCAGTCCTAGTCTCTTTCACCATGGGTATTTTCCTTACTGAGGAAGTGGAGTTCCTTCTCCTGGCATGACTTTACCAGCCTCCTGCATTTATCAGCTAAGGCATCTTTTTGCCTTTATAGAAGTGGAGACCATTCTGCTTGAAGTTTGACGGGGTTGTAGAAGACTTCAACTATGGTACTTTGCTGCGACTGGATTGTTCTCAGGGCTACACTGAGGAAAACACCATCTTTGGTGAGATTCTTGCCTCTGGAATTGTTTCTGTATAAGGAGAGTGAGGGATCTGGTTTTACTGATGAATTAGTGACGTGAATAATTTGGGAATCATTTGTTATATATTTAAAGGTCATGTTACTGTTTGTTGAATAACTGTGAGATAAGATGGTTAAGTATTTTCAGCCTCATTTAACAAGATTAGAATTCCATATCTCTGAAGTTTATGACTGTACTGGAATGCTTTGATGTTAGTTCAGCTTTGTCAATAGATTTCCAGTGGGTTTAGAGAAGTAACTGGGACTAAGACAATAATCAATTCTATTCACCTTTCAGCCCCCAGGATACAATTTCTTGCTATTGAAATTGCTCGGAACCGGGAAGGCTATAACAAAGCAGTTTACACCAGTGTTTATGACAAAGAAGAAGAGAAAGAAGGCAACCATGGAAGAGGGAAGGGAGCTGACAGTGCACAGGCAGAAGAGAAAGGAGCCAACAGAGAAAGAGAAAAAGCAAAAACCAACAAAGGAGAAGAAAAAGAGAAAGAAGCCAACAAAGAAATCCACAAGAGTAGTGAAATAGCTATGTAAAGTAGACAGGGAATAGCACTCTGGAAGCTATGACTCAGCTAAGTCTACAGATACCATGATGCCACTTGCACAGACCCCTGTGGTTAAATGTATGTCCAGGGCACCTGGGTGGCTCAGTGTTTGAGTGTCTGCCTTTGGCTCAGGGCGTGATCCCAAGGTTCTAGGATCGAGTCCCGCATTGGGCTCCCTGCAGGGAGCCTGCTTCTCCCTCAGCCTATGTCTCTGTCTCTGTCTCTCTGTCTCTCTCTCTCTCTCTGTGTCTCTCATGAATAAATAAATAGAATATTTTAAAAAATAAATGTATGTCCTTGTGCAATTGAAAGACCTATAGCCTAATAATCAAGAGCTACTCTGCTTGTTCTCTTGTATGAACCAGCTTAAAGACTTTTAGTAGGGTTTTAGTTGAGTGTTTTTTGGTTCTCACCACTGGTCAAGTAAGAAATTTTATAAATAAATTTCTTTGGGTTCTTATGACTATATCTATAATTGACTTTTTTAAAAAAGATTTATTTATTTATTCATTCAGAGAGAGCGAGAGAGAGGCAGAGACACAGGCAGAGGGAGAAGCAGGCTCCATGCAGGAAGCCCGATGTGGGACTCGATCCCGGGTCTCCAGGATCACACCCCGGGCTGCAGGCGGCGGTAAACCGCTGCGCCACCAGGGCTACCCATCTATAATTTACTTTTAAAAGACATTTCAAAGTATGTGACACTTCAGATTTTTTTCAGGCATATGATCTCTTTGTCATATTTCTATATCTGTTTTTAAATGCTTATGATTGTTTCCTATAGTGAAGTTTCCTCAAACCTGTTGTAAGTTGTATATGGTTTTGGGATTAGAAGTTCCTATGTAAGAATTGACTCCTGCTATTTGAGTAAGTATAGTTTTCTGATTTTCTTTGATATATCTGGCAAAATATTTGATGAATACTCTATGGAGATAAAGCTGGGGCCTGAACCTGTCAGAGTAGTGAATGTAGCCCAATTCACATTAGAAGAGCAGGAAATGACCTCCTTAGTACCTGCTTCTCTTCTGGTATACAAGTTGTTACCTGAAAGCTAGCAGAAATTAATAATTAAATATAAAGCCTGGTAGAGTGACATCCCTTTCATAAAACTATGGAAAATAGCATACATTCACATAGTAACATAAAATGAACATTTTTAAATGATATTTTGTCAGACTCCAACAATAGACTAGTTGGTTTTCTATAGATGGAGGGGTTTCTTTTCATCTAATGACTTTTAGGAGTGCATGTTTCAGTTATCTTTACATATGTATAAAGGTTTGTGCATGTCCCTGTAGATGTGCTGACCTTGATTGCTAAAACTATTTAGAAGAAGCCACAGTGTTTATAGTGCATACATTAAATAGTCTTAAAACTCTAATCACATCACGATCATTCAAGAAAGGATCTTTCAGAGCACAGAAGGGGGAGAAGTGAGGCTTTTTTCCCCAGGGGACAGAAGAAAAATAAAAGTTAAACTTAATTGATGAATTATTTTCTAGGCAAGAGCTGAACTAGACAACAATTGTGCAGAAAGCAAATAGGTTTCTCTATGGATTCTTTTCAGCCAATTCTTAAAAGTATTTAAAACATTTGTTAGACTTTTCATCTTATAAAAAATTGCTTTTAAATGGGTAGCAGAGTGTTACTTTATACTAGACAGACTTTAAAGTCAAGAACTACTTTGCTTTATTGACTTTCTCTAGCTTATACATTCTTAAATATCCATGAACATGTGTCCATACATGTTGCCTGAGGACCTGGGGAAGAATAAAGATTATGTATACAGTTCTGCCTATGGTGGCCTTTTCCAGGTTATTAACCAGCAAGAAAACTGTCTTAATTACTTCCTTTTGATTTTATGGAGAAAAGAAATAAATCATTGAAAGCCTACTTTAAAGCAAGAAGCATCTCTGTCCAAGAACAAGGAAATACAAACTGGGAAAAGGGAGGGAAATAAGAACATGGAACACTTCAGCAGCACTGTAAGGACAGGAATCCAATACAGCATCCAAGGTCAAAGGGGAGAATGGGCAGAATTCTTAAGATGGCCTCAAGATTTCCACCCCTTGCATACATGCTCTGTATAATTCACTCCTGCATTTATGTTACTAACCATTTAATTTTGAATTAATCAAAAGGGAGATTATCCTAGGTGTGTCTGGCCTAATCACATGAGTCCTTAATTGAGACAAGCAGCGGAAGATACTCACCTATTGGTCTTAAGCAAAAAGCTGTGTTGTGAGACAAGGGAGCCATGTGGCAAGGATCTGAAGGTAGCCTCAGGGAGCTGAGAAGGCTCCTGGGTTGACAGCCAGCAAGAAAACGAGAATTTCACTCCACAGTTGGAAGGAACTAAATTATACCAATAACCAGTGAACGTGGAAGAGGACCTCAATTCTCAGATAAGCTTGCAGTCCTGGCTGATACCATGATTTTGGTCCTGTGAGACCCTGAGCAGAGGACGCAGTTAAGCTGTATCTGGATTCCTGACCCACAGGATTGTGAGATAGTAATGGGTGTTGTGTTAAGCTACTAATTGTATGGTAATTTGTTATGGAGCGGTAGAGTACTGCTGCAGACGCTGGTACTGGAAGTGGAGTGCTGCTGTATCAAGTACCTAAAATGTGGGGGTGTTTTTGGAATTAGGCAGTGGGTGAAGATTGGAGGAATTTTGAGGAGTATGATAGGGAAAGCCTAAATTTTGCTTTAAACAGTCTGTCAGTAGTAATACGGACTTTAAGGATGCTGTAGGCAAAGGCTCTAAAAGAGGTAAGGAACATGTTGGAAACTAGAAGAAAGGGAATCCTTTTAGTAGGTGATAGCATTGTGGCTAGAGTCCTGGAAGTTTGGGCTTTGAACCTTGCTTTGAATTATTTGGGAGATGTTATCAAGCCAGGCTTGATATGGTATGTAAACATCTATGATTTATTCAGAATGTGATACCATTCCAGTTATTTATCTCCATGATATCTTTTGGAGGCAGGGAAAGGGCAGAGACTAATTTTGACATTTACACAAGGGAAAATTACAATCATTTAAAAAATTTAGGCCGCTAAATTTCTGGTAATTTGTTGCAACAGCAATAGGAGACTAATAAAGAGACATTCACTGCACTGTCATTATTTATTTTGAAACTATAGTTTATTTTATTTTTTTTTAATTTATTTTTTTAATTTATTTTTTATTGGTGTTCAATTTACTAACATACAGAATAACCCCCAGTGCCCGTCACCCATATAGTTTATTTTTAAAATTATTTTATTTATTCATGAGAGAAACAGAGACAGGCAGAGACATAGGCAGAGGGAGAAGCAGGCTCCCTGTGGGGAACCTGATGCAGGACTCAATCCCAGGACTCTGGGATCACACCCTGAGCTGAAAGCAGACGCTCAACCACCGAGCCACCCAGGCATCCCTGAAACTATAGTTTTAAAGAAAAATGTTGTTCCAGATGATTGGAGACATGAACTGCACCCAAAGCAAGTTTCAATGATTCTAAACCATTTTGAACGTACTCTTCAAAGGAATTCCTGTAGCTGAGTCTGTGTGCATTAGTTGCCATTAATATAATTGGGAGTTATCTGAATTTACTTATAAGTAACAATACAATGCTTAGTAGTAATGAGTATGTGCTATTTGAAGCTTACATATATATTAATAAAACTCAACAGTAACTTCATCATGTGTTTAGACCTTAGACAAAATACTTTTCTGGAGAGCTGTATTTTATCACTGACATTTTTTAAAATTGCCAGATCATGGTGATAATTCAAACAGACCAGTATTTTGTTGGTTTTATTGATGTTTTTAAATTTTCTACAGATTATACTTTTTTTGCTTGCACACAATGCGGATGATTCTCACTATCTCACATTGGTACACCACAATTATACATATTCTTATTCAGATAAATAATCAATATCTTAAGAATTCAAAATTAAGGAATGTATGTATGTTATGTGAACGGCCATTTTCCCATGCCTACATATTTCTATCTCTAGAATTTTAGATGCTTTACAGATGTCAACATGATGTTGGTCTCCTGAAGTGTACTGCTTTCACATGATGACCATTTATAGGCCTGGCTAGCTTTAAATTTTTCCTACTCAGGCTTTCTCTGATTTCCTCAATATAAACTGCATTTTCGGGGCACCTCGGTGGCTCAGTCAGTTAAGCAAGCAACTTGATTTTGGTCAGGTCATGATCTCTATGTCCTGAGATTGAGCGGCAAGTCAGGATCAGCACTCAGCGGGGAGTCTGAAGATTCTCTCTTTCCCTCTACCCCTGTCCCCACTCACACACACTCTCTCTAAAATAAATAAATCTCTAAAATAAATAAATAAATAAATTATATATGTATATAAGTTGTATTTTCTTTAAGTATGTTTTCATTTTATAAAAATTAAGATTGAATTGGGGCACCTAGTTGGCTCAGTCAGTGGAGCATGCAACTCTTGATCTCATGGTTGTGAGTTCAATCCCCACGTTGGGCATAAAGCTTACTTAAAAAATTTAAGTGAATCATAAAGTAATTGGCCCTCCATCACATAATGGTAGTGTTGGGATTCAGATTCATATCTTTTGGTTATGAATCTCATTGTTTTTCCAAATCCCACTCTAGATTCAGCTCCTTGCTAGAATAGAGACAAATAGTTTGAGTAAGGAATCAATGTATTTAGTAATCATAGGTAAGAGCATCCTAGTGTGGATTGTTGTACTGAACTAATTTAAGCTCCTCAAAATTTTTGTAATTTCTCTTTGTCTTTTTCCTTCTTATCTCCGCAAGAGACTCCTTGTTCCATATGCAACTCAGACTTGTTTAAAAAAGATTATAGTATAATCATTTTAGTATATCTGTATGTTGGCAAATTGAACACCAATAAAAAATAAATTTATTATTGAAAAAAAGACATGTCAGGTGGGCAGTAGAAAAAAAAGTATATAACTGTAATGTTCAGTTTCATAATTATGCTTTAATTTCTTAACCTTCCTATGAACTGAGATTTGGCTGGTACATTTCCCTCAAGTGTTTTGTAGGGTTTTTTTTAAGGCTTTACTCTGTCTTTCTGAAACTCATATAAGTTTTTCAGGATAAATCACTGGAAGCTCCTCTAATAGATTATTACTGGTTGGTCTTTACATTGAAAAGAGCATAAAGGAAACAAAAATGCCTTAACTTAAAGAAGAATAAGCTTTTGCAACTGGAAGTTATCTCAGAAGTCTAATACAAAAATTGTGTTTATGTGGTGAAAAAACAAGGCACTAAATAATGTGCTTTACCCGATTGAAAAATCCTCTATGTATGTAAAGATAATTTATTAATTTACTTACTATCCTTCCTTTTGCACTAAGAACACCCACCAAGACATCATTCTGTAAGGTTTCCTTTGTCCTAGATATACCCTGCACAGGATGCTTTCTTCTAGAAAACAGTTTTAAAATACTCACCATGCTTCTCCTTGATTTAGGATTCTTCTGATGTCCTTTCGGTTTACACAAAAATCTGGCCAAATTTATACAATTCTGAGAATTTGGATAATGTTTAAAATAAAAATCAAATTATTGAAAATTCCCATGTTTTTGGCTATTTTTTAATTAAATATTTATTAAGGGAAACAAGGCTTCTATAAAGTTTGTCAATCTTAAGGTCATTTTTCTTCCACAAAGTCACTAAAGGCCTATATGTTGTCATTTGGTGTAGGGAAGATAAACAAGGGAATTCTTTCTGCCTCCAGCCCCTGGCATCCATTGAAATAAGTTGATTGCCTCTTCATCCTGGATAAGATTATGAACTTAAGGACACTTGCTTACCTGCCCATCTCACATCAATGGTGCATTTATTTTAAATTATCTTTTTTTGGGATGCCTGGGTGGCTCAGCGGTTGAATGTCTGCCTTTGGTTCAGGTTGTGATCCCGACTCTGGGATTGAGTCCTGCATTGGGCTCCTTGTGAGGAGCCTGCTTCTCCCTCTGCCTATGTCTCCGCCTCTCTCTGTGTGTCTCGTGAATATATAAATAAAATCTTTAAAAAATACATATCTTTTTTATTATGGATATTTTAAACATACACAAAAGTAGAAATAATAGTATAAGGAACCCATAAATACCTGTTACTCAGATTAGTTATTAACATTTTGCCACATTTGCTTTATTTAACCTTTTTTTATTGAAGTGTTTTAAAACAAATCTCAGACATCATATTATTATTTTTTTAAATAATAAATTTATTCTTTATTGGTGTTCAATTTGCCAACATACAGAATAACACCCAGTGCTCATCCCGTCTTATTTAACCACTATATATTTCATTGTGCATCTCTAAGACATGGATACTTTCTTATATAATTGTAATAATAAATAATATTTTTAACTGATATTCAATGATAGCAAAACTTAAAAGTGCATATTACAAATGATACTCAGGAAATAGTCCTTTAGAGTATATTTAAGGAATAGGTTGACTGACGTATGAGTAACAGGATATATTTATGTGTACAAGAGAATTGGTAGATGAGATTAAAAATATGTATTTGATTCACTGTGGGCACTAATAATGAGCCATAGATACTGAGCTAGATGTCTTACATACATTTTATCCCTAACATATAGGCCTTATTAACCACATTTTACACATTAGGAAATTTAGACTTGAAGAGATTTTAAGTCCTGGGTTGCGATTTTAGATTTAATTTAGGTAGTAGTGGCTAGATATTGGAAGTTAATTTTAATTTCTGGGTAGTCATATGATGAAATCTGCTCAAGGAAGGTCAAACAATGTGCTATATTGAGTAACTACTAAGTACTTATTCTGGATTGATTGTTTAAACCTAATCCTTGTATTTTGTGATTCAAAAACAAATCTTTTTATTATTTTTAAGATTTTATTTATTCATGATAGACAGAGAGAGAGAGAGAGAGAGAGGCAGAGACACAGGCAGAGGGAGAAGCAGGCTACATGCTGGGAGTGGGACGTGGGACTTGATCCCAGGACTCCAGGATCACGCCATGGGCCAAAGGCAGGCACTAAACTGCTGAGCCACCCAGGGATCCCCTCCAAAACAAATGTATAAATATATACATATATATTTAAATCAGCATGGATTTGTGTGTGTGTGTGTGTATATATATATATATATATATATATATATATATATATTTATAAATCAGAACCCACAAAGGAAAAATGTTTAGTTACTCATTACTTATTGCCAACATTGCCAAGGAAAGGGGAAACCATAAAGGATTGTTTATTGATTTTCATTGGACTGTTCTAGAAATGATACATACCTTTTACTCATATCTTGTCAAATGGAATTCAGTCCCTGCCACTGAATTGCAAAACAGGGTGGGAAATTTATTCTATTTGTGTGTCCAGGTAGATAAAGAAGAAAGAAAAAGTTTTTACTGACCACCTAGCCAGTCTCTGTTGCAGGTAGTTATTGTTGTCTTCCACATGTATTCATTAATTTCAGCTTATTCATTTCTCAAGTTATAGAAAGTGATTTCCAATCCGTGACTCTGGTGCTCAGTGAATTCCTAATTGTACAGTTGACTTCTTGAATCCATGTTTTTGGATATTGTACCAATATGGTCTGAAATAACAAGCCTCTTTTTGGACTCTAAATTACTTCTTTTAAGTGATTAAGATGGATTGTTTTAGAATAAAAATGGCACTATCATGTTTTAAATTTAGAAATATAATCTGCTTATTTTATTTATTTCTTTTCAAGTAGGCTCCATGCTGGGTGTGGAGCTCAACATGGGGCTTGAACTCACGATCCTGATATCAAAACCTGAGATGATATCAAGAGTCGGATCCTTAATAGACTGAGCCACACAGGAACCCCTACATTATTTCTTTTGAGTTAAAAAGAAATCCATCAGGAGGCGGGGCAAGATGGCGGAGGAGTAGGGGTCTTTAACTCACCTGGCCCCAACAACTTACCTAGATAACTTTCAACTCATCCTGAACACCTACGAATTTGACCTGATATTTAAAGAGAGAATAGCTGGAATGCTACAGAAAGAAGGGTTTTCGCTTCTAGCAAGTTTCTTCCTTTTTGACTTTCATATTTCTTTTTTAAAAGATTTTATTTATTTATTCATCACACACACACAGAGAGAGAGAGAGAGAGAGAGAGAGAGAGGCAGAGACAGACGCAGAGGGAGAAGCAGACTCTATGCAGGGAGCTCAACATGGGACTCGATCCCAGGACTCCAGGATAACGCCCTGGGCTGAAGGTGGCGCTAAACCCCTGAGCCATCCGGGCTCCCCTGACTTTATATTTCTAAAATTACAAGTCTTAGATATATTTTCCACTCTAGATTACCTTCAACATACTCAAATTAATTTTGGGAGATATACGAGATATGTATTTGTGTGTGTGTGTGTTTTGTTTTCCTGCCTCATTTTGTTCTACCATGGCGGAAGTTAATACCTTCTAAAACATTAACAGCATGCACACAGAACCAAGTGGTATACCGTACTGGCTCATTGTGTGATATTATATTCTCTCTGCATTCCCATTCTGTCCCACTATTTTATCTCATTTATGTTTTGGTGGTCAGAGTTGAGGCTCTCTACAAGTATTTCTGGTTTATATAAATTTGGGGGCAGCCCGGGTGGCCCAGTTGTTTAGCACCGACCTCGGTGCTAAACAGTCCAGGTCGTGATCCCGGAGACCCGGATCCAGTCCCATGTCGGGCTCCCTGCGTGGAGCCTGCTTCTCCCTCTGCCTCTGTCTCTGCCTCTCTCTCTCTGTGTCTCTATGAATAAATAAAATATTAGAAAAAATTTGGGACTGAGCATCTTCTAACATACAGAACTTAATATACTCAGAACCAAGAGGATCATGCACTAGGAGCTCTCAGGTAGACGACTTTCTCCCTCCACTACAACTTTGTCATCACCACCATCTCCCAGTCCCCCCTTTTTCCTCCTCTTTTCTTCTTTTTACTTTTTTCCCTCTCTACTTTTGCTTTTCACTCTTCTTTTTTTCTATTTTGTTTTTTTTTTCTTCTTCTTTGGGATTCTTGCCCTTCATTTTTCACTACATTGTTTTAAAATTTGTTTTTCACTTTAGTGGTCCTTTTGTTTTATTTCGTTCTGATCTTTGTATTTCATTTCTGGTCTCTGACCTCCTCAGAAAAATCTAGGGTGAAATTTACTTAGATCATGGTTGATATTCTGGACTCAACCTGCACTTACAGCCAACTCTGCACTAGGCAAAATTACTAGAAAGAAAAACCCACCACAAAAGAAGAATCAGAAATAGTACTCTGTGCCACCGAGTTACAGATTTGGATTATAACTCAAAGTAAGAAAGCCAATTCAGAAGCACAAACATAAAATTACTGGTGGCTCTGGAAAAAAGCATAAAGGACTCTAGACACTTCATGACTGCAGAATGTAGGTCTAATCAGGCCAAAATTAAAAATCAATTAAATAATATACAATCCAAACTGGAGGTCCTAATGATGAGGGGTTGATGAGGTGGAAGAAAGAGCGAGTGACATAGATGGCAAGTTGATAACAAGAAAGGAAGCAGAGGAAAAAAGAGAAAAACAATTAAAAGATCATGAGGAAAGGTTAAGGGAAATAAATGACAGCCTCAGAAGGAAAAATCTACATGTAATTGAGATTCCAGAGGGCACTGAAATGAACAGAGAACCAGAAAGTGTATTTGAACAAATCATAGCTGAGAACTTCCCTAACGTGGGGAGGGAAACAGGCATTCAGATCCAAGAGGTAGAGAGATCCCCCCTAACATCAATAAAATTCATCCAAAAACTCAACATTTAATAGTGAAACTTGGAAATTCCAAAGATAAAATCCATAAAGCAGCAAGAGATAAGTGATTCCTAACTTATATGGAGAGAAATATTAGATTAGCAGCAGATCTCTCCACAGAGACCTGGCAGGCCAGAAGGGGCTGGCAGGATATATTCAGGGTCCTAAATGACAAGAACCTGCAGCCAAGAATACTCTATCCTGCAAGGCTCTCATTGAGAATAGAAGGAGATATAAAGAGCTTCCGAGGTAGGCAGGAATTGAAAGAATATGTGACCACCAAAACCAGCTTTGCAAGAAATATTAAGGGGGACTCTGTAAAAGAAAGAGGATGTCCAAGGAAATAATCCACAAAAACAGGGACTGACTAGATATCATGATGACACTAAATTCATATCTTTCAGTAGTAACTCTGAACGTGAATGGGCTTAATGACCCCATGAAAAGGCGCAGGGTTTCAGACTGGATAAAAAAGCAAGACCCATCTAATTGCTGTCTACAAGAGACTCATTTTAGACGTAAGGACACCTACAGCCTGAAAATAAAAGGTTGGAGAACCATTTTCCATTCAAATGGTCCTCAAAAGAAAGCAGGGATAGCTATCCTCATATGAGATAAATTAAAGTTTATCCCAAAGACTGTAGCAAGAGATGAAGAGGGACACTATATCATATTTAAAGGATCTATCCAACCAGAGGACCTAAAAATCATGAATATTTATGCTCCGCATGCGGAAGCTGCCAAGTATATAAATCAATTAATAACCAAAGTTAAGACATACTTAGATAATAATACACTTATACTTGGAGACTTGAACATGGCACTTTCTACAATTGGTAGATATTCTAAGCACAATATCTCCAAAGAAACAAGAGCATTAAATGATACACTGGACCAGATGGATTTCACAGATATTTACAGAACTTTATATCCAAAAACAACTGAATGCACATTCTTCTCAAGTCCACATGGAACTTTCTCCAAAATAGACCACATACTGGGCCACAAATCAGGTCTTAACTGGTACCAAATGATTGGGATTGTACCCTGCATATCTTCAGACCATAATGCTTTGAAACTAGAACTAAACCACAAGAAGAAGTTTGGAAGGATTTCAAATACGTGGAGGTTAAAGACCATCCTGCTAAAAGATAAAAGGGTCAACCAAGAAATTAGGGAAGAATTAAAAAGATTCATGGAAACTAATGAGAATGAAGATACAACCATTCAAAATCTTTGGGATACAGCAAAAGCAGTCCTGAGGGTGAAATACATCAAAATACAAGCATCCATCCAAAAACTGGAGAGAACTCAAATACAAAAGCTCACCTTGCACCTAAAGGAGCTGGAGAAGGAATAGCAAATAAAACCTTCACCCAGCAGAAGAAGAGAGTTAAGAAAGATTCAAGCAGAACTCAATGAAATAGAGACCAGAAGCACTGTGGAACAGATCAACAAAACCAGGAGTTGGTTCTTTGAAAGAATTAATAGGATAGATAAACCATTAGCCAGCCTTATTAAAAAGAAGAGAGAAAAGACTCAAGTTAATAAAATCATGAAAAGGAGAAATAACCACCAACACCGAGGAAATACCAACGATTTTAAAAACTTAATATGAGCAGCTATATGCCAATAAATTAGGCAATCTAGAAGAAATGGATACATTTCTGGAAAATCACAAATTACCAAAACTGGAACAGGAAGAAATAGAAAACCTGAACAGGCCAATAACCAGGGAGGAAATTGAAGCAGTCATCAAAAACCTCCCAAGACACAAAAGTTCAAGGCCAGATGGCTTCCCAGGGGAATTCTATCAAACGTTTAAAGAAGAAACCATACCTATTCTACTAAAGCTGTTTGGAAAGATAGAAAGAGATGGAGTACTTCCAAACTTGTTGTATGAAAAAAAAACAAAACAAAACAAAAAAAACACAAACTCATTGTATGAGGCCAGCATGACCTTAATTCCAAAACCAGACAAAGACCCCACCAAAAAGGAGAATTATAGACCAATATCCCTGATGAACACAGATGCAAAAATTCTCAACAAGATACTAGCCAATAGGATCCAACAGTACATGAAGATGATTATTCACCATGACCAAGTGGGATTTATCCCTGGGATGCAAGGCTGGTTCAACACTCATAAAGCAATCAATAGGACTGATCATATCAGCAAGAGAAAAAACAAGAACCATATGATCCTGTTAATAGATACAGAGAAAGCATTTGACAAAATACAGCATCCATTCCTGATCAAAACTCTTGAGAATATAGGGATAGAGGGAACATTCCTTTTTTTTTTTTAATAAATGTCCTACAATGTTCATTTTATTCCATACCATTATACAATGTGTACATATAGTTATAACTCTTATGAAAATGTTTCTTCTTTACCAATTGTACATTGTGCCTAAATCTTTCACTTTAACATAGAGAAATGGAGAGTGGAAATCCACATAGAATGCTATCCTATAAGTTGTAATGAGTCGCAAATGTGCCAATGAGGAGGCTAGAAGTCTTACAGGAGCAGCGTGCTTTACAAACCCTTGGCTTTAGTGAATTCGGGCATACAGAACCCACAGTCTCATCTTGTAGTAAAACTCAAGACAAAATAAATTAGTGTTGGACAGAATTCTAAATTGAACAATATTGAGCGAAAGACCACAGTGGGACTTTTTGTTTAAAGTAGCACCAAACCACATCTGATTGCATTTTCAACATTAATCTGCCTGTTGAATACATCGTTGGCACTTTGAGTGGAAATCTTTCTGCTTTAGTGAGGATTGCTAGACTGGCGGAGTACGCGGTGTTGCAAAACTCTCTATGAAGTGTGGCAACGTCAACCTGGGAAATGGCACATTTAAGTCATTACGGCCCTGCCACGGGCTTGCCTTTGTGTGTGTGTGTGTGTGTGTGTGTGTGTGTGTGTGTGTTTTCCCCATCCCCTGATCTAGCTGGTATCTTGTGGAAGTTTTCTGTGACAGTGTAAAAATAAATAAAAATGTGTTTAAGGGGGGTTCATGGTAAGCATGGTGTTACAAAACAAAACAAAACAAAACAACCAACAAAACAACATGAAAGAATGTGGTCGCAGTAAGGAGGTTTTCACATGTTGTTTAACTCCAGTAAAGTCTGATCCAGCATCTGATGCATACTAAGGTTTTCTTCTTTGGCATGAGCCACTTTCTTTTCTAAGTCATCAATGCTTTTCTCCGATTTAGTTATTGACCTCTCCGCAAACTCAGCCCGAGTCTCGGCCTCCTTCAGCTTGTCAGAGAGAACCTTGATCTCTTCCTCATATTTGTCTTCCTTCTGCGAGTACTTATCCTCTGCAGCCATTAATGCTTTCAAGGTCTGATCCATTATTCTTAATTGTTCTTCCAGCTGTCGAACTTGGCTTTCTGAGAGCTCAGCCCGTTCTTCCACGCGTTCCAGGTCGCTCTCAATGATGACCAGCTTATGGGCCACCTCTTCATACTTGCGGTTGGCATCTTCAGCAATGTGCTTGGCCTCTTTCAGTTGAATCTCCTGAATTTCCATTTTCTCCTCATCCTTTTGGGCTCGGCTTTCAATGACTTTCATGCCTCTCTTGCTCTCGTCCACTGCCTTCTCAGCCTCCTCCAGCTTCTGCAAAGCTGTTGTCAGTCGCTCCTGGGCACGATCCAACTCTTCCTCAACCAGCTGGATGCGTCTGTTCAGAGAAGGTACATCGGCTTCAGCGTCAGTGGCCTTTTTCTCCGCCAGCTCCAACTTCTCCTGGGCATCTTTACAGCCTCGGAGTATTTGTCCAGTTCATCTTCGGTGCCCTTGAGTTTCTTTTGCAGCGACACCAGCTCATCTTCCAGCTCTTGCTCCTGTCCTCCGCAGCCTTCTTATCGGCCTCCGCCTGCTTGGCTCGATCCAAGGCATTCTTCTTGTCCAGCTTGAGCATCTGCATCTTCTTGATGGCGTCCATGGTGGCGGCGGCTGGGGGCCCTGCTACTGCGGCGAGAGCAGCGAGGCGAGCACGCGGCGGTGCGGCCGAGGCGGAGTGCAGGCCAGAGGGAACATTCCTAAGCATTTTAAAAGCCATCTACACATATATATGTTCATTCATTTGTAAATGGACACTTGGTTTGCTTCTATATCTTCACTATTGCAAATAATGGTGGAATAAACAGAGTATTTGATATATCTTTTCAAATTAATATTTTCATTTTTTTGGAGTAAATACCCAGTAGTAGAATTACTGGACCAGATGGTAATTCTCTTTTTAATTTTTTGAGGAACCTTCATACTCTTTTCCACAATGGTTACCTATTCACATTCCTAACACCAGGGTACAAGGCCTCCATTTTCTCCACATCCTTACCAACACATTGTTATTCCTTTTTAAAAAATTTTATTTATTCTAACAAGTGTAAAGACTTTGTATTTTTTCCTCATTCATTCTTGGTAGCTTGTGTATTTTGAGTAACTTAACCACTTCTTCTAAGTTATTCAATCTGTTGGCATATAGTTATTCATAGCAGTCTTTTTATAATGCTATGTATTTCTGTTGGATTGGAAATATATTAGTTGTAATGTTTCCTCCTTTGTTTATTTTGTCTTCTTTTTTAAAGCTTGTTTAGATAAAGGTTTATCAGTTTTCTTTATCCTTAAAAAAAAAACAGCTTTTATTCTCATTGATGTTTTCCGTTATTTTTCTAGTCTCTATTTCATTTATTTCTGCCCAGATCTTTGTCAATTCCTTCATTCTGCTAACTGTGGCCTTAGTATGTTCTGTTTTTAGTTTTTTGAGGTGTCAGCTTTGGTTGCTTATTAAACATCTTTCCATTTTCTCGGTATATGTATTTATTGCTCTAAATTTCCCTTTCAAAACTGCTTTTAGAGCATCTTATAAATTTTCTGATGTGTTAGCATTTTCATTTGTTTTGATATATTTTGTTGTTGTTGTTTTATATTTTATTTTTTTATTGGAGTTTGATTTGCCAGCATATAGTATGACACCCAGTGCTCATCCCGTTAAGTGCCCTCCTCAGTGCTCATCACCCAGTCACTCCATCTCCCCGCCCACCTCCCCTTCCACTACCCCTTGTTCATATATATTTTTATTTTCCTTTTGATTTATTCTTTTGCCCATTAGTTCTTCAATGGTGTGTTAATTTCCTCCTATTTGTAGATTTTCCACTTTGTTTTTGTTGTTGATACCCAGTTGTATACCATTGTGGCTGGAAAAGATAGCTATTATTATTTCAATCTTCTTGAATTTGCTAAAACTTGTTTTGTGTCCTATCATATGTTCTAACTTGGTGAATGTTTCATGTAACCTGGAAACAAATGTGTATTCTACTGTTATTAGTTGGTGTGTTGTATAACTTTTAGTTACATTTGGGTTTAATGTATGGTTCAAGTACAAATTTACCATGTTAATTGTCTGTTTGGAAGATCTATCCATTGCTGAAATTGGGGTATTGACATCTGTTATTATTATTATATTATTGTCTGTTTTGTCTTTCACATTTGCTTATATTTGCTTAATTAGTTTACACACTTCAATGTTGTGTGTGTATATATTTATGATAATTACATCTTTTTAAAAAAATAATTTGACCTCTTCATTATTATGTAATGACTTCATTTATATTTTCCTACCATTTCTGGCTTAAAGTCTATTTTGTCTATTATAAATATAGGTACCCTGCTTTTCATTTTCAGTTGTATGAAATATATTTTTTTAACCCTTTATTTTGAACCTATACATGTCCTTATTGCTGAAATGTGTTTCTGGTAGGAAACATCGACTTGGGTCTTGTTTTCTTTTTTATTTTTATTTTTATTTTTTAAATTTTTTATTTATTTTTGATAGTGAGAGAGAGAGAGAGAGAGAGAGAGAATGGCAGAGACATAGGCAGAGGGAGAAGCAGGCTCCATACACTGGGAGCCCGACGTGGGATTCGATCCCAGGTCTCCAGGATGGCGCCCTGGGCCAAAGGCAGGTGCTAAACCGCTGCGCCACCCAGGGTTCCCTGTTTTCTTTTTTAATATATCCAGCCATTTGATGCCTTTTCTTTAGTGTGTTAGATCGGTTTACATTTAGAGTAATTATTGGTAGATAAAGGCTTAATGATCTCATTGTATTAACTGTTTTCTGTACTTTTTGTAGTTTTCTTATTTTGTTGCCTTTGTGTGTGTGTGTGTGTGTGTGTGTGTGTGTGCCTGTGTGTGAACTGATAGTTTTCTCCAGTGATGTTCTTGGATGTCTTTCTCTTCATCATTTGTCAATGTTATTCCACAAGTTCCATACACTTTCCCCATTCCTCTGGTTCTTATCATTTACTTTTTAAGAAAATTCTAGTATAATTAACATACAATGTTTCAGTTGCACAATACAGTGATTCAATGATTCTATACAGTACTTAGTGCTCATCATGATAGGGTACTCTTAATACCTTTCATTTATTTTACCCATCCCACTAACCAGCTCCCTCAGGCAACCACGAATTTGTTGTCCGTATTTTTTGCTTGTGTCTTTTTTCATTGATCATTTACTTTGCTTTTTAAAAATTCCACATACAAATGAATTCATTTGGGATTTGTTTTTCTCTGATTGACTTGTTTCAATTAGCATTATACCCTCTAAATACATCCATCCTTATTTCATTCTTTTTATGACTGAGTAATATATATGTATATGTATATGTATATGCATGCAATATATATATATATTAGTCAAGTGATATATATATATATATATACACACACACATATATATATCACTTCTACTTTATGCATTTATCGATTATCTATCAACAAACACTTGGGTGCCTCCATAATTTGGCTACTGTAAGTAAAGCTGAAATAAATAGGCTTTAGAGTTTTTATATTTTTGTGTAAATACCCATTAGTGGAATTACTGGATCATATGGTAATTCTATTTTTTACTTTGTGTGGAACCTCCATACCATTTTCCAAACTGGCTGTACATTCCCAACAATAGTGCATGAGGAGGGTTCCTTTTTCTCAGCATCCTTGCCAGCATTTATTTCTTGTGTGCTTAATTTTAACCATTCTGACAGGTGTGAGGTGATATCTCATTGTGGTTTTAATTTCCATTTCCCTGATGGTTGGTGATCTTGAGCATTTTTTCCTATATCAGATGGTCACCTGTATGTGTTCTTTCGATAAATGTCTGTTCATGTCTTCTGCACATTTTAAATTGGATTATTTCTTTTCTTGGGTGTTCACTTGTATAAGCTTTCCATATATTTTGGGTACTAAACTTTTTTTCAGTTTTTTCTTTTTATTAAATTTTATTTATTTATTTTTTAGAATTCCCTCTTCTGCGATCTTTCTTTTTTTTCTTTTTTTAAATTGGAGTTCAATTTGCCAACATATAGCATAACACCCAGTGATCATCCCACCAAGTGCCCCCCAGTTCCCATCACCCAGTCACCCCAACCCCCACCCACCTCCCCTTCTACCACCCCTTATTATTTTCTCAGAGTTAGGTGTCTCTCATGTTTTGTCACCCTCACTGATATTTTCACTCATTTTCTCTCCTTTCCCCTTTATTCCCTTTCACTATTTTTTATATTCCCCAAATGAATGAGACCATATGTTTGTGGATACTAACCTTTTAAAGGTTATGTCATTAGCAAGTATCTTCTCCCTTTCAGCAGGTAGTCCTTTAGTTTTGTTGTTTGACTCCTTTGTTATGCAGAGCTTTTTATTTTGATGTAGTACCAATACTTTAATTTCATTGTTTCCCTTGCCTTAGGAGATATAGCTAGAAACATGTTGCTACAGCCAACATCAGAGAAATTACTGCCTATGCTCTTTTGGGATTTTATGGTTTTAGGTCTCATATTTAGGTCTTTAATCTGTTTTCAATTTATTTATTTATTTTTGTGTGGTGAATGAAAGTGGTCTAATTTATTTTTTTCTGTGTAGCTGTCCAGTTTTCCCAAAACCATTTGTTAAAGAGACTGTCCTTCTAATTGTATATTTTTGCATCTTCTGTCAAAGTTTGACACCATAATCAGATATTTATTTCTGGAGTCTCTATTCTGTTTCATATATCTATATGTCTATTTTTGTTCTAGTGCAATACTGTCTTAATGACTACAGCTTTGTGCTGTATCTTGAAATCTGGGTTTCTGATTCCTTCAGTTTTCTTCTTTTTCAATATTGCTTTGACTATTCGGGGTCTCTTGAGATTCCATACAAATTTTATGATGGTAACTTCTATTTCTGTGAAAAAATGTTGTTGGTATCTTTATAGGAATTGCATTAAATCTGTAGGTAGTGTGGGCATTTTAACAATAATTGTTCTCTCAGATGTGATATATATATGTGTGTATACACACACACACACACACACAATGGAATTTTATTAAGCCATTAGAAAAGATGAATACCTACCATTTACATCAATGTGGATGGAACTGTAGGGTATTATGCTAAGTGAAATAAGTCAATCAGAGAAAGACAGTTATCATATGATACCACTAATATGTGAAATATAAGAAATAGTGAAAGGACTATAGGGAAGAAGGAGAAACTGAATGGCGAAAAATTAGGAAAACAAACCATGAGAGACTCTTAACTCTGGGAAACAAACTGAGGGTTGCTGAAGGGGAAGTGGGTGGGGGATGGGTTACCCGGGTTATGGGAATTAGGGAGGGCATGTGATGTGATGAGCTCTGGGTGTTATATTATATGTATATGTTGCCAAATTGAATTTAAATAAAAACAAATAACAAAAAAATAAAGTGCATGGGTGTTTGAATGGAAAAAAATAAACAATACTTGTTCTCTCAATCCATGAGCATGAAGTGTCTTTCCATTTGTTTATTTCATCTCCAATTCTTTTCATCAATGTTTTATAGTTTTCAGCATACAGGTTTTGCAACCATTTGACTAAGTTTATTTCTAGTATATATTTATTTGTGGTGCAATTGTTAATAAGATCGTATTCTTAATTTCTTTTCTGTTACTTCATTATTAGTGTATAGAAATGCAATGGATTTCTGTATATTGGTTTTGTATCCTGCAGACTTGCTGAATTCATTAAGTTCTAGTAGTTTCTTAAATCAAGTCTTCAGAGTTTTTTATATATAGTGTCATGTCATCTGCAAATAGTGAACATTTTATTTCTTCCATACCTATTTGGATGCCTTTACTTATTTTTCTTATGTGATTGCTGAGGGTAGGACTTTAAGTACTATGTTGAATAAAAGTTGTGAGAGGGGATATTCTTGTCTTGTTCCTAATGTTAGAAAGCTCAGTTTTTCACCATTGAGTATGATGTTTGCTGTGGGTTTTTCACATAAGGGCTTTATTATGTTTCATCTAAACATATTTTATTGAGGGTTTTTATCATGAATGGATGTTGTACTTTGTCAAATACTTTTTTGGCATTTATTGAAATGATCACATGGTTTTTATCCTTCTCCTGATGTAATATATCACATTGATTTCTAAATAATGATCCACTCTTACAACCTAGGAATACATCTCAATTAATCATAGTGAATGATTTTTAAATGTGTTATTATATTTGACTTGCTGATATCTTGTTCAGTATTTTTGTATCTATGTTCACCAGAGATATGGGCCTCTCTCTCTCTCTCTCAGTGTCTTTATCTGGTTTAGATATCAGGGTAATCCTGCCCTCATACAATGGATTTGTTGGCATTTTTTTTGAAGAATAGATATTAGCTCTTCTTTAAATATTTGGTGGAATTTACCTGTAATTTATCTGGTTCTGTGTTTTGATTTCTTGGGAGATTTTTGATTTCTGATTCAATTTCTTTGCTGGCAAATTGTTCAAATTTTCTCTGTCTTCCGAATTCACTTTTGAGAGGCTACATGTTTCTAGGAATTTGTCTATTTCTTTAAGATTGTTGAATTTGTTGGCATATAATTATCCTTAATATTCTCTTACAATCTTTTGTGGTGTTGTTTGTTATTTCTTCTCTTTCATTTCCGAATTTATTTGAGTTCTCTCTCTCTCTCTCTCTCTCTCTCTCTCTCTCTTTCTCTATGAGCCTGGGTAAAGGTTTATCAATTTTGTTAATCTTTTCAAAGAACCAGCTCAGTTTCATTGATCTATTCTAGGTCAATGAAATGTTTTTTAGTTCTTACTTCATTTATATCTTCCCTAATCTTTATTATTTCCTTCCTTCTACTGGTTTTGGGTTTTGTTTGTTCTTCTTTTTCAAGTTCCATTGCATGTAAGGTTAGGTTGTTTGAGATTTTTCTTACTTCTTGTGGTAGGCCTGTATTGCTATGAATTTAATTCTTAGAACTGTTTTTGCTGCACTCCAAAGGTTTTGGACTATTGTGTTTTCGTTTTCTTTTGTTTCCCTGTATTTTTTATTTCCGTTTATTTCATGGTTGATCCATTCATTCTTTACAGGCATGCTATTTAACCTCCATGTATTTGTGTTCTTCACGGATTTTTTAAAAATTATGGATGATTTTAGTTTCTTGGCATTATGGTAAGATGCATGGTATGATTTCAGTCTCTTTGAATTTGTTGACACTTGTTTTGTGGCATGATATATGATCTATTCTGGAGAATGTTTCACGTGCACATGGAAAAAATTGCATTCTGGTGTTTTAGAGTGGAATGTTCTGAATATATGTTACATCCATCTGGTCCAATAAGTTATTCAAAGCCCCTGTTTCCTTGTTGATTTCCTCTGTGAATCTACTATTCATTGACATAAATGTGGTGTAAAAATCTTCCACTATTAATATATTACTCTTGATTATTTCCTTGTTGTGTGTTATTAACTTCTTTATGTACTGGGTGATCCCATGTTGGGTGCATAAGTATTTAAATTTTTTATATCCTCTTGTTGGATTGTTGCTTTTAAGATTTTAGAGTGTCCTTCATCTCTTCTTATAGTCTTTTTTTTATTACTGGAGTTCAATTTGTCAACATTTAGAATAACACCCAGTGCTCATCCTGCCAAGTGCCCCCTAGAGCCCAACACCCAGTCACCCAAAACCCCTGATCACCTCTCTTTCCACTACTCCTTGTTCATTTCCCAGAGTTAGGTGTCTCTCATGTTTTGTCACCCTCACTATATTTTCACTCATTTTCTCTCCTTTCCCTTTTATTCGCTTTCACTAATTTTATATTCCCCAAATGAATGAAACCATATAATGTTTGTCCTTTCCTGATTGACTTATTTCATTCAGTATAATACCATCCAATTCCAACCATGTCAAAGCAAATGGTGGGTATTTATGGTTTCTAATGGCTGTGTAATATTCCATTGTATACATAGACCACATCTTCTTTATCCATTCATCTTTTGATGGACACCGAGGCTCCTTCCACAGTTTGGCTCCTGTGGACGTTGCTGCTATAAACACTGGGGTGCAGGTGCCTCGGCCTTTCAATGCATCTGTATCTTTAGGGTAAATCCCCAGCAGTGCAATTGCTGGGTCGTAGGGCAGATCTATTTTTAACTCTTTGAGGAAGCTCCACACAGTTTTCCAGAGTGGCTGCACCAGTTCAAATTCCCACCAACAGTGCAAGAGGGTTCCCCTTTCTCCACATCCTCTCCAACATTTGTTGTCTCCTGCCTTGTTAATTTCCCCCATTCTCACTGGTGTGAGGTGGTATCTCATTGTGATTTTGATTTGTATTTCCCTGAGGGCCAGTGACGCAGAGCATTTTCCCATGTGCTTGTTGGCCATGTCTATGTCTTCTTTGGTGAAATTTCTGTTCATGTTTTTTGCCCATTTCATGATTGGATTGTTTGTTTCTTTGCTGTTGAATTTAATAAATTCTTTATAGATCTTGGATACTAGCCCTTTATCTGATAGGTCATTTGCAAATATCTTCTCCCATTCTGTAGGTTGTCTTTTACTTTTGCTGACTGTTTCTTTGCTGTGCAGAGGTTTTTCTCTTGAGGAAATCCCAATAATTGATTTTTGCTTTTGTTTCTCTTGCCTTCATGAATATACCTTGCAAGAAGTTACTGTGGCCATGTCCAAAAAGGGTGCCAGTGTTCTTCTCTAGGATTTTGATGGAATCTTGTCTCACATTGAGATCTTTCATCCATTTTGAGTTTATCTTTGTGTACGGTGTAAGAGAATGGTCTAATTTCATTCTTCTGCATGAGGTTGTCCAATTTTCCCAGAACCATTGATTGAAGACATTGTCTTTTTTTCCAGTGGAGAGTCTTTCCTGCTTTCTCGAATATTAGTTGACCATAATGTTGAGGGTCCACTTCTGGATTATCTATAATGTTCCATTGATCTATGTGCCTGTTTTTGTGCCAGTACCACACTGTCTTGATGATCACAGCTTTGTAGTACAACCTGAAAACTGGCATTGTGATGCCCCCAGCTCTGGTTTTCGTTTTTAATATTCCCCTGGCTATTCGGTGACTTTTCTGATTCCACACAAATCCTTAGATAATTTTTTCCAGCTCTCTGAAGAGAGTCCATGGTATTTTGATAGGGATTGCATTAAACGTGTAATTGTCCTGGGTAACATTGATATTTTCACAATATTAATTCTTCCAATCCATGAGCATGGAGTATTTTTCCATCTCTTTGTATCTTCCTCAATTCCTTTCAGAAGTGTTCTGAATGGGGAAGCACTGGGAGCCTTTCCCCTAAGATCAGGAACAAGACAGGGATGTCCACTCTCACCACTGCTATTCAACATAGGACTAGAAGTCCTAGCCTCAGCAATCAGGTAACAAAAGGACATTAAAGGCATTCAAATTGCCAAAGAAGAAGTCAAACTCTCCCTCTTTGTTGATGACATTATACTCTACATAGAAAACCCAAAAGACTCCAACCCAAGATTGCTAGAACTCATACAGCAATTCAGCAGTGAGGCAGGTTACAAAATCAATGCCCAGAAGTCAGTGGCATTTCTATACACTAACAATGAGACTGAAGAAAGAGAAATTAAGGGGTCAATCCCATTTACAATTGCACCGAAAAGCATAAGATACCTAGGAATAAACCTCACCAAAGAGGTAAAGGATCTATACCCTAAAAACTATAGAACACTTCTGAAAGAAATTGAGGAAGACAAAAAAGATGGAAAAATATTCCATGCTCATGTATTGGAAGAATTAATATTGTGAAAATGTCAATGTTACCCAGGGCAATTTACACGTTTAATGCAATCCCTATCAAAATACCATGGACTTTCTTCAGAGAGTTAGAACAAATTATTTTAAGATTTGTGTGGAGTCAGAAAAGACCCCAAATAGCCAGGGGAATTTTCAAAAAGAAAACCATAGCTGGGGGCATCACAATGCCAGATTTCAGGTTGTACTACAAAGCTGTGGTCATCAAGACAGTATGGTACTGGCACAAAAACAGACACATAGATCAATGGAACAGAAGAGAGAATCCAGAAGTGGACCTTCAACTTTTTGGTCAACTAACATTCGACAAAGGAGGAAAGACTACCCACTGGAAGAAAGACAGTCTCTTCAATAAATGGTGCTGGCAAAATTGGACATCCACATGCAGAAGAATGAAACTAGACCACTCTCTTTCACCATACACAAAGATAAACTCAAAATGGATGAAAGATCTAAATGTGAGACAAGATTCCATTAAATCCTAGAGGAGAACACAGGCAACACCCTTTTTGAACTTGGCCACAGTAACTTCTTGGAAGATACATCCACGGAGGCAAAAGAAGCAAAGGCAAAAATGAACTATTGGGACTTCATCAAGATGAGAAGCTTTTGCACAGCAAAGTACACAGTCAACAAATCTAGAAGACAACCTACAGAATGGGAGAAGATATTTGCAAATGACTTATCAGATACAGGGCTAGTTTCCAAGATCTATAAAGAACTTCTTAACACCAAAGAAACAAACAATCCAATCATGAAATGGGCAAAAGACATGAACAGAAATCTCACAGAGGAAGACATAGACATGGCCAACATGCACATGAGAAAATGCTCTGCATCACTTGCCATCAGGGAAATACAAATCAAAACCACAATGAGATACCACCTCACACCAATGAGAATGGGGAAAATTAACAAGGCAGGAAACAACAAATGTTGGAGAGGATGGGGAGAAAAGGGAACACTCTTGCACTGTTGGTGGGAATGTGAACTGGTGCAGCCACTCTGGAAAACTGTGTGGAGGTTCCTCAAAGAGTTCAAAATAGACCTGCCCTACGACCCAGCAATTGCACTGCTGGGGATTTACCCCAGAGATACAGATGCAATGAAATGTCGGGACACCTGCACCCTGATGTTTCTAGCAGCAATGTCCACAATAGCCAAACTGTGGAAGGAGCCTCGGTGTCCATCGAAAGATGAATGGATAAAGAAGATGTGGCTTATGTATACAATGGAATATTACTCAACCATTACAAATGACAAATACCCACCATTTACTTCGACTTGGATGGAACTGGAGGGTATTATGCTGAGTGAAATAAGTCAATCGGAGAAGGACAAACATTATATGGTCTCATTCATTTGGGGAATATAAATAATAGTGAAAGGGAATAGAAGGGAAGGGATAAGAAATGGGTAGGAAATATCAGAAAGGGAGACATGACATAAAGACTCCTAACTCTGGGAAACGAACTAGGGGTGGTGGAAGGGGAGGAGGGTGGGGGGTGGGAGTGAATGGGTGACGGGTACTGAGGGGGGCACGTGACGGGATGAGCACTCAGTGTTATTCTGCATGTTGGCAAATTGAACACCAATAAAAAAAAAAAAAGAAGTGTTCTGTAGTTTTTAGGGTATAGATCATGTCCCTCTTTGGTTAGATTTATTCCTAGGTATCTTATGCTTGGGTTCAATTGTCAATGGGATTGACTCCTTCATTTCTCTTTCTTCAGTCTCATTGTTAGTGTATAGAAATGCCACTGATTTCTGGGCATTGAGGTGTCCTGCCATAGTGCCGAATCAAGCAATCTTGGGGTTAGCCTTTGGGTTTTCTATGTACAGTATCATGTCATCTCTGAGGAGGGAGAGTTTGACTTCTTCTTTGCCAATTTGAATGCCTTTTATTTCTTTTTGTGACCTGATTCCTGAGGCTAGGATTCGTAGTACAATGTTGAATGGCAGTGGTGAGAGTGGACATCCCTGTCTTGTTCCTGATCTTAGGGGATAGGCTCCCAGTGTTTCCCCATTGAGAATGATTTTTGCTGTTTGCTTTTCATAGATGGCTTTTAAGATGTTGAGGAATGTTCTCTCTATCGCTACACTCTGTAGAGTTTTGATCAGGAATGGATGCTGTATTTTGTCAAATGCTTTGTCTGCATCTATTGAGAGGATCATATAGTTCTTGTTTTGTTTCTAGTTGATATTATCTATCACTTTGATTGGATTTACGAGTGTTGAACCAGCCTTGCATCCCAGGGATTAATCCTACTCTGTCATAGTGAATAATCTTCTTAATGTACTGTTGGATCCTATTGGCTGGTATCTTGTTGAGAATTTTTGCATCCATATTCATCAGGGATATTAGTCTATAATTCTCCTCTTTGGTGGGGTCTTTGTCTGGTTTTGGAATTAAGGGGATGCTGGCCTCATAGAACGAGTTTGGAAGTCCTCCATCTTTTTCTATGTTTCTGAACAGCTTTAGTAGAATAGGTATGGTTTCCTTAAACGATTGATAGAATTCCCCTGGGAAGTCGTCTGGCCTTGGACTTTGGTGTTTGCGAGGTTTTTCATGACTGCTTCAATTTCCTCCCTGTTTACTGGCCTGTCCAGGTTTTTTATTTCTTCCTGTTCCAATTTTGGTAGTTTGTGGTTTTCCAGAAATGCATCCATTTCTTCTAGATTGCCTAATTTATTGGCATATAGCTGCTCATAATAAGTCTTTAAAATCGTTTATTTTTCCTTGGTATTGGTGGTGATCTCTCCTTTCTCTTTCATGATTTTGTTAATTTGAGTCTTTTCTCTTTTCTTTTTAATAAGGCTGGCTAATGGTTTATCTATCTTATTAATTCTTTCAAACAACCAACTCCTGGTTTTGTTGATCTGTTCCACAGTTGTTCTGGTGTCTATTTCATTGAGTTTGCTAGAATCTTTATTAACTCTCTTCTTCTGCAGGGTGTAGGATCTATTTGCTGTTTTTTTTCTCCAGCTCCTTTAAGTGCAAGGTTAGCTGTTGTATTTGAGTTCTTTCCAGTTTTAGGATGGATGCTTGTATTGCGATGTATTTCTCCCCTAAGGACTGCTTTTACTGTATCCCAAAGATTTTGAAGGGTTGTATCTTCATTCTCCTTAGTTTCCATGAATCTTTTTAATTCTTCCCTAATTTCCTTGTTGACTCTTTCATCTTTTAGCAGGATGGTCTTTAACCTCCATGTGTTTGACATCCTTCCAAATTCTTCTTGTGGTTTAGTTCTAGTTTCAAAGCATTATGCTGAAAATATGCAGGGTACTACCCTAATCTTTTGGTATCGGTTAAGACCTGATTTGTGACCCAGTATGTGGTCTATTCTGGGGAAAGTTCCATGTGTACTTGATAAGAATGTGTATTCAGTTGTGTTTGGATGTAAAGTTCTGTAAATATCTGTGAAATTCATCTGGTCCAGTGTATCATTTAATGCTCTTGTTTCTTTGTAGATGTTGTGTTTAGAAGATCTAGAAAGTGCCGTATTCAAGTCTTCAAGTGTAAATGTATAATTATCTAAGTATGTCTTAACTTTGTTTATTAATTGATTGATATCCTTGGTAGGTCCCACATTCGGGGCATAAATATTCATGATTCTTAGGTCCTCTTGTTGGATAGATCCTTTAAGTACAATAGAGTGTCCCTCTTCATCTATTACTACAGTCTTGGGATATACTTTAATATATCTAGTATAAGGATGGCTACCCCTACTTTCTTTTGAGGACCCTTTGTTTTTTTTTTTAATTTTTTTAATTTTTATTTATTTGTGATAGTCACAGAGAGAGAGAGAGAGAATGAGGCAGAGACACAGGCAGAGGGAGAAGCAGGCTCCATGCACCAGGAGCCCGACGTGGGATTCGATCCCGGGTCTCCAGGATCGTGCCCTGGGCCAAAGGCAGGCACCAAACCGCTGCGCCACCCAGGGATCCCTTGAGGACCCTTTGAATGGTAAATTGTTCTCCAACCTTTTATTTTCAAGCTGGAGGTTTCCTTATGTCTCAAATGAGTTTCTTGTAGACAGCAATTGGATGGGTCTTGAGTCTTGCTTTTTTATCCAGTCTGAAACCCTGCGCCGTTTCATGGGGTCATTAAGCCCATTCACGTTCAGAATTTCTATTGAAAGATAGGAATTTAGTGTCATCATGATTCCTATTCAGTCCCTGTTTTTGTGAATTGTTTCCTTGGACTTCCTCTTTCTTCTACAGAGTCCCCCTTCATATTTCTTGCAGAGCTGGTTTGGTGGTCACATATTCTTTTAGTTCTGCCTATCTTGGAAGCTCTTTATCTCTCCTTCTGTTCTGAATGAGAGCCTTGCTGAATTGAGTATTCCTGTCTACATGTTCTTCTCATTTAGCACCGTTAATATATCCTGCCAGCCCTTTCTGGCCTGCCAGGTCTCTGTGGAGAAGTCTGCTGTTAACCTAGTACTTCTCCCCATAAAGGTTAGGGATCTCTTGTCTCTTGCTACTTTAAGTATCTTGTCTTTATATTTGGAATTTGCAAGTTTCACTATTAAATGTCAGGGTGTTGAATGGTTTTCATTGATTTTAGGGGGGCATCTCTCTATCTCCTGGATCTGAATGCCTCTTTCCCTCCCCAAGTTAGAGAAGGTCTCAGCTATTATTGTTCAAATATGCTTTCTGGTCCTCTGTCTCTTTTGGCACCTTCTGGAACCCCAATTAAATCTAGATTTTTCCTTCTGAGGCTGTCATTTATTTCCCTTAACCTATCCTCATGATCTTTTAATTGTTTTCTCTTTTTTCCTCAGCTTCCTTCCTTGCCATCAACTTGTCTTCCATGTCACTCACTCGTTCTTCTACCTCATTAACCCTCATCGTTAGGACCTCCAGTTTGGATTGCATTTCATTTAATTGATTTTTAATTTCGCCCTAATTAGATCTAAATTCTGCAATTGTGAGGTCTCTTGAATCCTTTATGCTTTTTTCTAGAGCCACCAGTAGTTTTACAATTGTCTTTCTGACATTGAATTTCAATCCAAATTCTGTTATTCTGTGGGAGAGCATACTGTTTCTGATTCTTTTGTGGTGAGTTTTTCCTTGTAGTCATTTTGCTCAGTGCAAAGTGGCTAAAATCAAGTTGTACTTGATAGACATAGGAACTCTTCTCACTGTAGCATTCCAGCTGTTCTCTCTTTAAATCTCAGGCCGAATTCGTAGGTTTTCAGGATGATTTGAAAGTTATCTAAGTAAGTTGGTGGGGTTAGGTGACTTGGGGACCCTACTATTCTGCCATCTTTTTCTGCCTCCTTGTCTTTGTTTTAAAGTCTGTTTTGTCCAATGTAAGTATTGCTCCCTCAGTTTACTTTTCACTTGTATTTTTATGATTAACATTTTTCTATCTCTTCACTTTCAATCTACATATGTCTTTGGGTATGAAATGAGTCTCCTGTAGGCAGCATATAGATGGGTCTTTTTTTTTATCCATTTCTTAACCCTATATCTTTGGATTGGAGAATTTATTCTATGTGGGAGATCAAGACTTCAGTGGGTAGAAGAAACAGAAGAATAGGGACACACATAATTGGAAACAGTTTTATGCATGTGGCAAAAGCCACGTATTCCTGAAAACAGTACATGCTGAAAATAGCAATATTGGTGGATGAGATAGCTAGGCCTGCTGAGGTCAATTCTATCCCCTGCAGTCCCCGAGTTAATGGTTCTCTGAGATGGTGCAGATAGTCACATAGGCAGTTCCCTGCTGCCCCTCATGTGTTTGGCTTCTTGAGCTGTTTTTCCTTCCTTGCTTCCATATACTTAACATTCTATGGTAATAAAACTGAGAGTCAACCTAGATTCAGACTCGGGGCTTCACCTGGCTACTTACACTTCGTGGTGGTACCTGACATTGTAGCCCTTTTGGGCCTCTCATTATTCCAAGATACTAGACTCTGAGTAATCATTTCTTCTCTCATTAGAACATGCCCCACCATGGGTCACCTGGGTGGCTCAGTGGTTGAGCATCTGCCTTTGGCTCAGGGTGTGATCCTGGGGTACTGGGATCAAGTCCCATGTCAGGCTCACTGCAGGGAGCCTGCTTCTCCCTTTGCCTATGTCTCTGCCTATCTCTGTGTCTCTCATTAATAAATAAATTTTATTTATTTTTTTATTATTTATGATAGTCACAGATAGAGAGAGAGAGAGAGAGAGGTGGAGACACAGGCAGAGGGAGAAGCAGGCTCCATGTACTGGGAGCCCGACGTGGGATTCGATCCCGGATCTCCAGGATCGTGCCCTGGGCCAAAAGCAGGCGCTAAACTGCTGCGCCACCCAGGGATCCCTCATTAATAAATAAATTTAAAAAAAAGAACATGACCCATTGCAAGTGGTGACCCTGGTGTGATCTGTGTAAGAAGACTGACCTTCCTAGCTTGGTAAAGCAAAAGGGTACCCAAATTTTATTCCAGTAATAAAAATAGGTAGCTTTGGAACATCCTGGCATGCCTACAGCAAGGTCATTTTAGGCTGTCCACCAAAAGGCTTTTTTTTTTTTTTACTTTCTTCTTGGCTTACTTTTCTCTCTTTCCTTTTCTTTGTAGCTATCTCTCTTTCCTCCCCCAGCATAGGTGGCTTTCTTTCTCATGAAGAAAAATATCAGAAAGAGAGACAGAACGTAAAGACTGCTAACTCTGGGAAACGAACTAGGGGTGGTAGAAGGGGAGGAGGGCGGGGGGTGGGAGTGAATGGGTGACGGGCACTGGGTGTTATTCTGTATGTTAGTAAATTGAACACCAATAAAAAAAAAATAAAAAAAAAAACAATACAAATTGCAATTGCTTAGTCTCCTAAAGGCATCAAGATATAAATATCATATCAACAAGTAACTAAATTACTGGTAGTTATTAGACAACAATGCACCTGGTACCCTAGAGAGGGAAGCTTAAATTTGGACACCTGGGAGAGAATCTGCCGTTTGCAAAGCCAAGCTACAGGGTCCATGAAGGTTTCAGGTCTCATGGCTTGGAATCTATGTAGAACAGCCTTGAGGCCCATCCAAGAACATGATAAGATTTTTTCTGCCGAGTCTGAGACACCAGCTTTGTTCCTACCTCAGCCTCCTCCTTTTCCTCCAGTGATACAACCTCTTTCCACCACCTCCCTCTCTCACTCTTGAGTCATCACCTTCCAACCATAATGCCTGTGCTTAAACAAACACTCTGAGGTCTCACCCCCTCTTCCAACTCCTTCCCTCCTTCACCGCGCTGGAGCCATCAGTTTACGAACCTATCATGGAAAGATGCTTTCTGGAGATGGTAAACTGAAGGTGAAATATTACAAGCCTTCCCATTATGAGGGAAGGAAATCAAGGCCTTACACATGAAAATCTACCTTTTGCCATTTTTACAGAATTTAGGAAGAACATAGCTGATAATGAGATTCAGAGCTCATTTACTAAAGGGATGATAGAAGCCATCGGGTTCTGAAATGTTTATGAATTGACTGCCTGGGATTAGAAGACTGTAGTTAAGACAGTTTTCTCCATAGCCCAATATAGTGTTTGGTTACAAGAATTTAATGATGCAGCTACCACTATTTCTTTGAAAAATCTGGAGAATACAATTCCAATGGGGAACTCTCCAGTTCTATCCACATTGAAGCAAATGGAGGACAAAAGCGATTTTTATTGGGCCAATCAGTGTTGTTCAAAGCTTAATTCTTAGGGCAAAAACGTTTTAGGAAACGTGGCACCACTTTCCATGAGAAAATCCTGGAGCCAAGCCTGGAACGTGTATGCCCCCTCGTGGGAGCTGTAGTCCCTTCAAAGGGGGTCTGAATAATCAAACTACAAACAGAAACCTCAGGCCGTGCTGGTTTAGACTTGTCTCTTGCGAAGGACTTTCTTTTGGATGAGGCTAATCAAGTAAAAGTAGTTCCAGCACATTGTGTTCTAGCACAGTGTAGGGACCTCTCCCTCAAGGGACTGCTGCCCTCATATTGGGGAGATCAAATGTCACCCACCAGGACATTCAGGTCCTTCTGAGGCTAATAGACTCCGATTATACTGGTCAAATCTAAATCATGGTCACCAGCGCTATCATTTATTCACCATTAGGACACGATTGGCATAGCTATTGTTGCTTCCTTTTGTAATGCCTGACCATAAAGAAAAAACAGAAGTGCCCAAAGACTTGGGAGCTGACATGAAGATCGTTGCTTCCAAAGGCTGATTATCTTCATGGAAGACTTGTTACTCTTTTGAGACTCTTACAGGGTTGGATGGAGCCCATATCCTCCCCAAAAAAGTAAACAAACAAACAAACAAAAAAACACTCAAATATACTGGTCAGATTACTATAATTGTGCCTTATGTCTTAGACCTTCCCATAGTCCTATGGAGATGGGACTATCTCAGTGGAATGTTGATATTAACACCTCTTCTTCAAATTTATCTTAAGGGCTACTGTCATTCTCTTGCCACTCTGACTACAATGGGTTCCTGGCCCACCAATTTGAGCAGAACAGTGGCCTTTAAAAGGGGGAGAAATTGCAACAAGCAACACTCTTAGTTTAAGAGCAAGTAGAGGAAGGCCACATAGAGCCCTCACATATTCCCTGGAACATGCCCATTTTCAGTATCCCTAAAAAACTCAGGAGAATGGAGTCTTCTCCATATTCTCCATCAAATAAATCCACATATAGTTCCTATAGGAGCATTACACCCAGGTCTTCCAAATCCAACACTAATTCCCAGAGGTCATCACCTCTTCATAATTGATTTAAAGGACTGCTTCTTCGCTATTCCTTTACACCAGGATGATAGGGAAAATTTTGCTTTCTCTTTGTCTTGTGTTAATTCAAGATCCCCACTAAAAAGATACCAATGGATGGGGATCCCTGGGTGGCTCAGCAGTTTAGCACCTGCCTTCAGCCCAGGGCATGATCCTGGAGTCCTGGGATCGAGTCCCACATCGGGCTCCCTGCATGGAGCCTGCTTCTTCCTCTGCCTGTGTCTCTGCTTCTCTCTGTGTGTCTCTCATGAATAAATAAATAAAATCTTTTAAAAAAAGATACCAATGAAAAGTCCTTCCCCAAGAAATGGTCAATAGCTTTAGTATTTGTCAGGATTTTGTGGATCATGCTCTGTGACCTACCTATACTACATTACCTAAAGCTTTATCACTCATATCACTATAGGGATGCTATTCTCTTGGCACATCCAGACATCATCACCTTGGCTAAGATAATTTGGCAGATCATACCAACAGAATAGGCTTAAAAATTGTCACTGAAAAGGTACAAAAGTTGGAGCCATGGAAATATTTGAGCTATATTATTACTCAAAGACACATGTGACCACAGTGAGTCAGTATTGCAATTAAGGAGACTATGATCCCTAATGACCTTCAAAAATTGCTAGGGAATATTAATTGGATTCATCCTCTATGAACATTCCCACTTATAGCTTGTAGCCTCTCTTTGACACCTTAGAGGGGGACCTCAATTTCCTTTCTCCTCTAATCCTCTCCCCACAAGCAAGGGAAGAATTAAAGCAAATAACTAAGTGGTTCAGTACTTGTCATTTAGAATGAGTCATCCTTGGTAGTCTGATACATTTAATAATCTTAAACATACCTCACAGTCCCACAGGCCTCCTCTGTCAATTTCTCCCACATGTTGAGGTCCTAGAATGGATATTTCAAGCCCACAACATCCCACTCCCCAAGTTATGTACTCAATTTGAACAATAGGTTTACTTAATTGAACAGGGCCAGCACCAATGTCAAATATTTACTGGGCGAGATCAGATATAATTAATACAGGACTCAATAAGATGGATTTTTAGGCCAATTTGAAATCTTTTCAAATAGCATTAGCTGATTATCATGGAAACATTAATTTTTCTTTGCTATGTCACAAAATCTTACAAGGCTTTCAACTCTTTCCTCTTGCATACTTTATTGTCCTGTCTGCCACTCCTATTCCTGATGCCTTAATGGTCTTTGTCGACTGATCGGGGAAATGGGGTAAAAGCTCAGTTACATGGCTTGAACAAAGTACTTGGAGAAATTTTCTTACTGCACACCACAGCTCCACTCAGTGGACAGAACTTGGGGCTATCATTGCAGCTCTTCAACATTTTCATGATCACCCTTTAAATATTGTTGCTGACTCTGCTTATGTAGTTGGTATTGTTCAAGTCATTGAGATGGCCCTTATCCATGATGGTAATGATGAGATGCTTTTTAATATGTTTAAACACCTTCAGCATCTGATACATACTAGGACAGAGTTGGTCTATATCACCCATATTGAATCTCATTCTGGCCTGCCAGTTCCTTTGGTAGAGGGTAATAAAAGATTTGACAAATTAGTTTTTTTATAACCATAGAAGAAGCACTTGATTCTCATCAATTTTTTCACCAAGGGGCCAAAGCGTTGTCCTTAACCTATAAAATATCTTTACAGCAGGCTGAAGAGATCATTAAAACCTGTCCTGATTGTTAACAATACTACAAGATATCTCGCCAAGGAGGAGTTAATCCATGAGGATTAACAAAAAATGAGATCTGGCAGATGGATGTTACCTATTATGAGCTCTTTTGGGTGCCTTAAATACCTCCATGTCACTAATGATACTTTCTCTGGCCTACTGCATGCCACAGACTAATCAGGAAAGGCTAAAAAGCATGTTAAGAAACACATCCTATCTGCAACTGCCACCATGGGCCTTTCTAAACAGGTTAAAATAGACAATGATCTTGCTTATACATAACTTTAAGGCCCTTGTGATCTTTTTCAAAACATGAAACATTAAAGATGTAACTGGCATCCCACATAACCCAACTGGACAAGCCATTGTGAAATGGGCCAACAGCCTTATAAAAGAACAGCTATGTAAACAAAAAAGGGGAAATATATAGAGATATACTTCCCTTCAGGAACAACTTCATAAAGCCCTATTTACTCTAAATTTTAAAAATTGCAATGCATCAGGTCTCACAGCTGTAGAATGACATTTTGTTTTAGCTCAGAAAAGACCAAAGACTCTAGTACTTTATCTGCAGACCCTACAAGGACCCCAATGGTAGGAGACAGTGGAATTGTTAACATGGGAAAGAAGGTATGCTTCTGTGTTGTCTCCTTCAGGACCCCTTTAGATTCTGGCCAAAGCTGTACAAACTTACCATAAGCTGGTAACTACAGGGATTGAACCCAGTTCCAGAATTTCAGCAGCTTGCCATTCAGCCACCTCAGGAGGTGATGACAAAGAAAAGGAGGATGGGACCCCTAACCTCCATGATGCAGTCCTGTGGGCTAACCTGGAGTGACCTGAAAAACTCATTATGTAAGCAGAAAAAAATCTTAGAAATCACAGGAACACCTATGACCCCTGAAAATTTGCTCCTTTCCATGTTTGCAACATAACCATTAACTCCAAAACTCCTAAGGTATCTGTGCTGTTCATATTATGGGAATTCCTTGGTTCCTCCCTATCTTTATGGGAAACTGCACCTATTGGACACATATCTTAAACCTCCTAGTCTTTGACCTACTTTTCTTGGGGGACCCTGAGCCCCCAATTTCCACCAATGACACCATTTACACAGGGGGTAACTGGCTTTCCCCCTCCACTCCCTTCAGGATGGTGAAAAATTCAGAAGCAAATTTGGGTATCATAGTGGATGGCATAGACTCACTCATAATTGGTTCTTTCTTACTGAAGAGTTACCTTTCCGCACTGTAGCGCACACTACAGCTAGTAATTATTGTATTTCTTTTAACCGCAATGGTATAGGAACCACAGCTTCACAGGGATGGATCATATAAGGACGGTAAAATATTGAATATTATCAGGATCGCTCAGGTAGGAAGTAAAATCAAATTAGGGAAAAATTATACTAAATCTAACATTCCTGTATGTTCCCACCCTTGGGTACAAATTGGAGAAGGCTTATATTTGTTCTGGGGCACCTGTAGTTAGACAAACTTCACTAAAAATCCACTATTTGGGGGACAGGTGCTAGAAAATTGAGACCCAATAGTCTCCAGGTTCAAAACTCTAGCATCACATGCTGTTATAGCCTCCTTACAACTATCCTGGACAATCTTTATCCTGGAACCTGGGGCTGGCAGGGCCCCTGTTATGTGTTTGCCAGTTCTCTCATTGGTCATGGTTGAAAAGATACATCTGGCACCTGGAAGTTGTCTTTTTTCCTCACACAGTGCATCAAGGAGAATATCGAAGACCTAGGGGTAGGAAAATAACTTGGGTTGCCAATGATACCTTTGAACAGCTTGTTTTGCACCTCTCAACCCTACATACTTGTTATGTCCTCCTGTGAGCCTTCTATCTCTCAGACAAATTCCTCATCTCATTATCCCTCGATGAAAAACTTTAATGTAACACCAGCTGTCAATTTCACATGGCTCACTCCTTGTATTACACATTTAAACATAACCCAACTAAACATCACCCATATTTTTGTGCTCAAACAAAGGGTTGATGCATGGGTCCTAATCAACCTAACTAGGGCTTGGGTTGCAGATTTTGCTTTAGAACAAGTTACTAATACTCTAGTCTATGTTAGGAGCAAAAGATTTCTCGGGCTCTTCATAGCATCCATTATAGCTGTTACCACCATGGCCTCTGCAACAGCTACAGCTGTAGTTGCTCCTTCCCATTCTATCCAAACAGCCCATAGTATGAACTGTTATCTGCAAAATGTGACCTCTGACTTAATCACTCAAACCACAATTGATCAGGAAATTCTCCAACACCTTGATGCCTTAGAAGTAGTGGTCTCTTGGATAGAGAAACATCAAGAGGCCCTTTGGACTCACAGCCGCCTCAGCTGTGATGTGGGATATCACTTGATGTGTATCATCCCTGACCCCTTTAATAGTTCTGCTTCTTGGGAGGATGTTTAACGGCATGGAGCATTTCACTTTCCTCTGGGTCAAGACATTTTCAACCTTCAAGCTGATTATATGAACAAATGATTCAATTATGTAAAGAGGCACAAAGTGCCACACTTGCCCACCTTAATGATTTAGCTCATTGGCTCAACCCTCAGAACTGGTTTGCAGGACTAAACCTCTGAATAAGGATTCTCAAAAGTTTTGGTATGCTATTTCTTTTGTATTTCTTACAGTGCTGAAGACCCAGAGCTACCTGTTTCATAAAACTCTTTGTGCTGAAGCCATAATGGCTCTCCTGCAATAGTTTCACTATCAGCCAATTCCCTAACCACCCCCCTGTACCCTTCCTTTTGAGTTCTAACTTATGTAAACAAAAAAGGAAGAGATGTGGGAAAGCAAGACCTCAGTGGGTAAAAGAAACAATAAGAACAGGGACACACAAAAATGGCAACATTTTTATGCATGTGGCAAAAGCCAAGTATTCCTGCTATCAGTCTGTACTGAAACAGTACATGCTGAAAATAGCAATGTTGGTGGATAAGATAGCCAGGTCTGCTGAGGTCAATTCTCCTATCCCCTACAGTCCCCAAGTTAATGGTTCTCTGAGATGGTGCAGATAGTCACATAGGCAGTTCCCTGCTGCCCCTCACGTGTTTGGTTTCTTGAGTTGTTTTTCCTTCCTTACTTCCACATACTTAACATTCTATGGTAATAAAACAGAGCCAACCTGGACTCAGACTTGGTGCTTCACCTGGCCACCTATTCTTCTTGGTCGTGTCTGACAGTGTGGCCCTTTTGGGCCTCTCGCTGTTCCAATATATTGGACTTTGAGTAATTGTTTTGTTTCTCATTGGTACTTGCCACACAGCAAGTCTATTACAGTCAAAGTAATTATTGATAGGTATGAATTTATTGCTATTCTGTTCATTTTTTTTAAATAATAAATTTATTTTTTATTGGTGTTCAATTTGCCAACATACAGAATAACAACACCCAGTGCTCATCCCGTCAAGTGCCCACCTCAGTGCCCATCACCCAGTCACCCCCACCCCCCGCTCTCCTCCCCTTCCACCACCCCTAGTTCGTTTCCCAGAGTTAGGAGTCTTCCATGTTCTGTCTCCCTTTCTGATATTTCCCACTCATTTTTTCTCCTTTCCCCTTTATTCCCTTTCACTATTATTTATATTCCCCAAATGAGTGAGACCATATAATGTTTGTCCTTCTCCAATGGACTTATTTCACTCAGCATAATACCCTCCAGTTCCATCCACGTTGAAGCAAATGGTGGGTATTTGTCGTTTCTAATGGCTGAGTAATATTCCATTGTATACATAGACCACATCTTCTTTATCCATTCATCTTTCGATGGACACTGCATCACTTGCCATCAGGGAAATACAAATCAAAACCACAATGAGATACCACCTCACAAAAAAAAAAAAAAGATACCACCTCACCTCCCCAGTGAGAATGGGGAAAATTAACAAGGCAGGAAACCACAAATGTTGGAGAGGATGTTCATTGTTTTATAATTGTTTTTGTAGTTCTTTTCTGTTCCTTTCTTCTCTCACAGTTTGCTGGCTTTCTTTAGTGATATACCTGGATTCCTTTGTCTTTACTTTCTGCATATCTATTACAGGGTTTTGACTTGTGTTTAACATTAGGTTTATATATAACATCTTGCATATTGCAGTCTGTCGTAAGTTGGTCATTGCTTTGGTTTAAACACATTTTAAAAGGACTGAATTGTTACTCCTCTCCCCTCCACATTTTAGGTATATGGTGTCCTACTTTAAATCCTGTTATTTTGTGAATCCCTTGACTGATTTTTATAGATATACTCCATTTTACTGCTTTTGTGCTTCCTACTTTTCTTTCTCCTGAATATGGTCTTTCCTTTCCACTCAAAGTGTCCCCTTAGCACTTGTAGGTTTTTTTTATTTACTACTGATGAATTTTTTTTAACTTTTGGTTATTTGGGGGAACTTTTATCTCTCCTATTCTGAATGATAGATAGCTCTGCTGGATAGGGTATTCTTGGTTGCCTTGTGTTGATTTTGTCAAGAGATCTCTGTGCCTCCTGGACCTGAATTTCTGTTTCTTTCCCCAGATTAGGGAACTTTGGGGTTATTATTTTGTCAAATAAATTTTCTGCCCCTTGTTCCCTGTCTTCTCCTTCTGGGATCCATATAAAGCAAATGTTATTATGCTTGATGGTTTCACTGAGTTGCCAGAGTATATTTTCATATATTTTTTCTCTTTCCTATTCAGCTAGACTGTTCTTCGTTACTCCATCCTCCAGGATGCTGATTCCTTTTCCTACTTCTTCTAGTCTATTTATTCCCTCTGGTGTATTTTTTTTAATGTATTTTAAATTTCCGTTGTTCAGTTCTTCCTCTCTGAGTTTTTAAAATGTTTTCTATCTCTTAGTTGAGGTTCTCATTGAGGTCCTTCACTATTTTCTCAAGTCCACTGAGTATCTTTATAACCATTACTTTAAATTCTCTGTCAGGTATATTATTTTTCTCTTTTTTTATTTAGCTGTCTTGCTGTGATTTTGTCCTGTCATTTTCATTTGGGGCATATTTCTTTGTCTCCTCATTTTGTCTAACTCAGGATCTGTTTCTATGTGTTAGGATTGTAAATTACATTTCCTGCTCTTTAAAGTAGTGGCCTTATGAAAAAGAGGTCTTTTAATGTCCTACAGTGCAACATCCCCCATATACTAGATCCTGGCACTTCAGGAGTGTCTCCTGTGTTGTTGTGTGCACCCTATTGTTGTGGCAAGTCACATTTTTTTCAGTCAGTCTTTGTCAATGGCTCTTTTTGCCTGTTGTGGGTAGTGTTTGGTCCTGAAGTTTTAGTGGGGTAGTCTGGGGTCACCTGGAGCTTGAGTTGATTCAGACTAGGTGTTTGCCAGAGCTATGGTACCTCCAAACTGCAAGGCACTTTACCTATGTTGTGTCCTGAGAAGCTTTTGTTGGTGGGCAGGGTCTACAAGCAGACCAGATGTCTGCCTCCAACCCATTGCTGGGGTCAATGTTCAACTGGTATGTGTGGTTATCTTCCCCTCGCTCCAGGGAAGGTGTCACTTTGGAGTGGTGCTGGCCCCTGTCAAGGCTGCTTTCACACTGCCAGGTTCATGGCACTGCTTTGGTTGGACTCCAACCAAGCCCTGTTGCAAGGAGTATGTCCATGGGAGAATGCAATGGCAGGTTGTGCTATTAGTAAGCTAGGTGGAAACTGTTTTCACTGAGCTAATTCTCTCAGGTGTCCATGTTTTTAGCCTGGGAAGTGTGGGAGGAGAATGATGTCTCCCAGCTCTCTTTTTCTTGGAGAAGTCTCCTAAAGATCCTACCCCTCCAGCACATGTTCTGAGATTAGTAAATAAATCTCCTTTCTGTATACCTAGGCATTTTTTCAACTGCTACTTCCATTTTGTATCTCAGTGAGATTGTTTGTCTCTTGTCTCTTTACAGGCAGAAACTCAATTTCCTTTCAAGCACAGGTTCTCCCAGAGCAGAGCCTGCTAATCTTTAAATTTTCAGATGGTAAGCCCCACTGATACTAAGAATTCACAAGTTATGTTCCTTTGTTTTTCAAAGCCAAATGTTTTTGCATTTATCTTTCCAATGCAGGTCCCCTGTGCCTCGGGTGTCTTAATGTGGGGTCTGCTCTTCTCCCCTCTCTGTGCCCATGGCATCCTTCCATGCCATGGATAGTCCCACAAAGCTATTTGGCTCCTGGCCATGTCTCTGCCCTTCCTACCCTCTCCAATCTGGCCTCTTCTCTACATGTAGCTGTTAAGATTCTGTTCTGCTGGTAGTTGAGTCATTTTCTGGGTTGTTTGCACTGATGTGGGTGTTTTATCTAGCTTTATCTGTGGTACAAAGTTGAGACTAGGATCCTCCTACTCTGCTCTCTTCTCTGGAAGTCTTGTCTTTTTTTTTTTCCTTATTGCTCTTCTGATTGGATCATTTCACTTGCTCTTCTAGCTCAGATTCTTTCTTCTTGTTCAATTATGCTCTTAAAGTTATCTATTGTATTCTTCAGTTCAGTCATTGTATCCATGATTTCCAGACTTGTTTGTTTCTCTTTAGTGCTTTATCTTTGTTCATCTTATTTTGTACCTTTATTGTTTTATTGACATCAGTAAAGTATTTTCTGTGTTTTCTTATAGTTCTTTGACCATCTTTAGAAAAACTAGGTTGCATTATTTGTTGGGAAATTCCTGAATGCCCATTTCTTTAGGGATAGTTATAGCAAAACTCTTGGGGAATTTTACTGTATTCCTTTGGTAGAGTCATGTTTCACTGATTCTTCATGATCTCTGTTAAACTGCCTGAGTATCTGTATATTTGAGGAAGCCAAAACCTCTTCCAGACTTTATCAATTGACTTTAGTAAGGGAAAACATTTACCTGCAAGTAGCAGCATGCTTTAGCATACTGTTAGCCTGGGTCAAGTGGTGGACAGCACTGAGTGCACGGGTGTGTGGTGTTACCTGGTCTGGCAGGCTGTGATGCCTTCTTCGATCAGTCCTCTATGGTCCTAAGTATCAATAAGTGTGTGGTCTTTGGTGAATGTTTCAGGAGGTCTGCAACGGATGGAGTGGTGTTGAAGTCTTCAGCAGCACCTCCAGGTCTTGTAGTTAGAGACCAAAGTAGGTAGTGATAATGCTGAAGCCAGTGTGTGCACACAGTTGTAGAGTCCAGCTGCAGGTGCTTGTGTAGTGGCAAGGACCAGCTGAAGTCACACATGATATGATGAGGGCTAGGGCAGGCAGTAAAGGCTACAACAAACTGCAGGTACACTGGCAGTTGCAGGGGCTGTGGCTGTCCATGTACTCTACCGTGGTTGTTGGTTCTTGCCACAGACATGTAGCTGTAGAGGCCAGTGATGACGGTCAGGCTGGATGCATGCAGATATACAGCTGAAGTCTAGTCACATGTAGGGTCAGTTGTAGACCAGTGAGGAAGTCAGGTTCTGATCCAGGCTTATAGGTAGCTGCAGCAGCCCTTGCTTTCAGCATGCTCCCCTGTGGCTGCAGTCTCTCCCCAACTGATTACATGGTAGTGGAATCTGGTGATGCATGTCAGGCCGGTGACATGGAAGTGCACCACTGAAGGGGCTGGCCCTGAGTACACACACAGTCAATCATAGAGGTCTAGGTTGTCATCTTACTTCTATGTAGCTACTGAGGCCTTGGCTGGCTGCTTGTATAAATCCCAAATTCCACTGGGGATGTTGGATAGGAGACTGTAGAAAAGGACTCAGGCAGCTGGCTTCAGTGAATGTGAATACCTTTTGGGCCAGTGAAATTTGCAGGACGTCCACAGCATTTTTCCTGGCAATTGGCTCTTCAGAGGTAAAACCCTCTCTGTATGCAGATATCACTGTGAGCTATAATTGGTCCCACTGTGTGGCTGCTACTGGTAGCAGCTTTCCTTCCTTGTTTCTAACCTATATGTGTCAGTGGTCCATAAGGTTGGAGAAGCTGGTCACTCACCCTGCTCTTCATTTCCTAGTGAGTGTAATTCTTTCTAGATGAGGAGTTCCCTCTTGTCACTGAGTAATGCCACTTTTTCCCCCATCTATATATCTGTTCATTACTACCTTTCTTTTTTATTGAAATATAGTTGACATAGAGTCATTACATCGGTTTAGTTGAGCAGCAACTCAACCAGTTCATATGTTATGCTATGCTCACAAGTACAGCCACCACCTGCCATCAACACAATGCCACCACATACACCATCATTGACTATGTTCCCTATGCTATATCTTTTATCCCCATACTTTTTCATTCCATACCTAGAAGCCTATATCTCCTACTTCCCTTCACTCACTTTGCCCATCCCTGATTGCTTTCCCTTCTGGTAATCATTACTTTGTTCTTTGTATTTATCGGTCCATTTTTGCTTTTTCTTTATTTATTCATATATAAGTGAAATCATATGGTATTTGTCTTTCTCTGTCTGAACTATTTCACTTAGCATAATGCCCTCTAATGCCAGATTCATAGTTGAGATGATGCAGACAAAATGAAGCTGTCTTCACCCACTTTTATGCAGTTATTCTGTTTTAGTTGTTTCACTGTGCTACTGAAGTTTCCCAAGTGGACTCCAGATATCTCCCAGGGGTGTTTTTCTGATGTGTAGCCAATTGTTGACCTTTGAGGTGGGATAGAAGTTGGGGTCTCCTACACTGTAATTTCAATTAATATTTCCTTGGACACACTTAGGGTAATGCTGAATAAAAGTATTGAAAACCTACCAATTATTATAAAAGCAAAACTTCTATGTGTGTTAAATCTTCACACTAAAAAAGTAAGGAGAATAATGAAAAAAAGTTAAAATTTGTGATATTTCACCCAGCTTTCAAGTAGTAGTAACACCAATAAAAAACATCAAGAATCCAATTTTAAGTACATATTATCAAATAAACAATGTTAAAGGATTCCTGGGTGGCTCAGTTGTTGAGTGTCTGTCTTTGGCTCAGGTCATGATTCTGGGGTCCTGGGATCAAGTCCCTGCAGGGAGTCTGCTTTTCCCTCTGCCTATGTCTCTGCCTCTCTCTGTGGGTCTCTCATGAATAAATAAATAAAATCTTAAAAAACAGTATTAAATAGTAAACATAATAAAAATCTATGTCTCTAATTCTATAGCATCTTTCCAAGCAGAGATATAATAAAATAATCTTTATCTCTCAAATGCGAGTGAAGAATATGGGAAATTTCATTAATTATAATGTTAATATTGTCCATTCTGCAAAATTAGCATGTGTTTTATCCCCGGGTGAAACATATATTTTTTAGAATTCTCTGTGAGCCACACGAATGAAAGCAGGATCATTATAATTAAGTAAATGAGGGAAAAAGGCAGTTAGTTGAAGTAGGTATAGTAGTAATAGCTTCTATAGTCACAAATAAAGACACTAAGATAATATAGTATATTCATAGACTTTGAATAATAAATAGGAAGTTTAAGAAAGCACACTAAGCATTATCCATTACAGAATAACATCGATACATTTAACTACATTAGCTTCAAAAATGTTGCTAATCAAAAACTCTTCCTGATTTCATAAAACTTTAAAATTAGTGAAAAAGAATGTAAAGAAAACCTTCAAGTGTCTGGATCATGAATAGTTTTGGTAAGAAGAAACAAATAGTGAAAACACACAAGATTGACAAAATAATTGCACAAAAACTTTTATACACCGAATAAGTGACAAGAGTTTTGTTTCTAGTAATGTCAGAGTAGCTTTTATAGCTTGTAGCTTGTATACCCACCTACAAAGAAAAATTATAAAGTTTGGACAAAATATATATTAAAAACAGTGACAATTTTTAAAGAAACTAGTGATCTACCAAAGCAAACAGAATTTGGGATAGAGTTATTAAGACAGAACTGAACAGTGTAAAACTCAGATAGTTTTCATTTTTGCTTGAGAGCATTCCCCAGTCTTTGTAGTCAGAGTAGACAGAAATCAAATAGAAGAACACATCATATATGGAATTTAAGAAACAAAACAGATGAACATATGAGGAAGAAAGAGAGGCAAACCATAAAACAGACTCTTTTTTATTTTTTAATTTAAATTCAATTTGCCAACATATAGTATAACACCCAGTGCTCATCCCATCAAGTCCCCTCTTCATTGCCTGTCACCCCACTACCTCATCCTCCCACCAACCTCCCCTTATGCAGCCCTTTGTTTGTTTCCCAGAGTTAGGAGTCTCTCGTGGTTTGTCTCCCTCTCTAATTTTTCCACTCAGATCCCCTCCTTTCCCTTATCATCCTTTTCACTATTTCTTATATTCCTTTTTTTTCCACACCATCTGTTTCCGTTTTTTTATTATTTTTTTATAAATTTATTTTTTATTGGTGTTCAATTTGCCAACATATAGAATAACAACACCCAGTGCTCATCCCATCAAGTGCCCACCTCAGTGCCCGTCACCCAGTCACCCCAACCCCCCGCCCTCCTCCCCTTCCATCACCCCTAGTTCGTTTCCCAGAGTTAGGAGTCTTTCATGTTCTGTCTCCCTTTCTGATATTCCCCACTCATTTTTCTCCTTTCCCCTTTATCCCCTTTCACTATTTTTTATATTCCTCAAATGAATGAGACCATATAATGTTTGTCCTTCTCCAATTGACTTATTTCACTCAGCATAATACCCTCCAGTTCCATCCACGTTGAAGCAAATGGTGGGTATTTGTCATTTCTAATGGCTGAGTAATATTCCATTGTATACATAGACCACATCTTCTTTATCCATTCATCTTTCAATGGACACCAAGACTCCTTCCACAGGTTGGCTATTGTGGACATTGTTGCTATAAACATCGGGGTGCAGGTGTCCTGGCGTTTCACTGCATCTGTATCTTTGGGGTAAATCCCCAGCAGTGCAATTGCTGGGTCCTAGGGCAGGTCTATTTTTAACTCTTTGAGGAACCTCCACACAGTTTTCCAGAGTGGCTGCACCAGTTCACATTCCCACCAACAGTGGAGGAGGGTTCCCCTTTCTCCACATCCTCTCCAACATTTATGGTTTCCTGCTTTGTTAATTTTCCCCATTCTTACTGGTGTATTGATTTGTATTTCCCTGATAGCAAGTGATGCGGAGCATTTCCTCATGTGCTTGTTGGCCATGTCTATGTCTTCCTCTGTGAGATTTCTCTTCATGTCTTTTGCCCATTTCATGATTGGATTGTTTGTTTCTTTGCTGCTGAGTTTAATAAGATCTTTATAGATCTTGGAAACTAGCCCTTTATCTGATATGTCATTTGCAAATATCTTCTCCCATTCTGTAGGTTGTCTTTGAGTTTTGCTGACGGTATCTTTTGCTTTGCAAAAGCTTCTTATCTTGATGAAGTCCCAATAGTTCATTTTTGCTTTTGTTTCTCTTGCCTTCATGGATGAATCTTGCAAGAAGTTGCTGTGGCCAAGTTGAAAAAGGGTGTTGCCTGTGTTCTAATCTAGGATTTTGATGGATTCTTGTCTCAGAAGATCTAAATGTGAGACAAGATTTCATCAAAATTTAAAGTTTCAGTTGAGTCAAGTTAACTATCAAAACAACCTTCAAAAAGAATCTAGTTGGGCAGCCTGGGTGGCTCAGCAGTTTAGCGCAGCCTTCAGCCCATGGCCTGATCCTGGAGACCGGGCATCAGGTGCCAGGTCGGGCTTCCCTTGTGGAGCCTGCTTCTCCCTCTGCCTGTGTTTCTGCCTCTCTCTCTCTCTCTGTCTCTCTCTCATAAACAAACAAACAAATAAATAAACAAACAAACAAACAAATAAATAAATAAATTCCTTAAAAAAAAAAAAGAATCTAAAACAAAAAAAAAAGAATCTAGTTGAAGGGCTTCCATTACCTGATTTCAAGACTTGTTATAGAGGCAAAATACTTAAACTAGTGTGGTTATTGGCATTAAAGATGAATGTACAGATAAATTCATCAAAGCACACAGTCTAGTAGTGTAACTGCATTTAATAGGTCAATTGATTTGTGACAAAAATACAAATATAGTCAATGGGGAAAAAGAATATTATCAATAAATGCCCCAGGAGCAATGAGATATCTTTATGTAAAAAAAAAGAACTTTGATACTCATTGACACTTTCCTTGAGTACACCATACACAAAAAGTAACTTAACTTGAAACATACAAATAAATTTAAAAGCTAAAATTATTAAACTTCTAGAAGAAAGAATATAAGAATATCTTAATAAATCTGAGTTAGGCAAAAATATTTTTTTGGCAAAAATATTTTAAACAAAATCTAGGAAGCATTAATTATAAAAGAAAACTTGATAAATTGGACTTCACCAAAATTAAAAGCTTTTATTCTTTCAAAAAAATGGTCACAAAAATTTACATGCAAAATATAGATGGAGAAAAAATATTTACAAAGCTTATATCTGATAAAAGCCTTGTTTCTACAAAGAACTATTTTTTAAGGTTATATTTAAATTCCAGTTTATTAACATATATTGTAATATTAGTTTTAAGAGTACAATTTAATGATTCAGCACTTACATACAACATGTAGTGCTTGTCTCAACAAGTGCACTCCTTAAGCCACATCAGCTACTAAACCCAGCCCCCATCCACCTTCCCTCTGGTAACCAGGTTTATTCTCTATAGTTAAGAGACTGTTTCCTGGTTTGCCTCTCTGTGTCATTTTTTTCACCTTTGGACCTTTGCTTTGTTTTTTAAATTCCACATATAAGTGAAATCATATGGTATTTCTCTTTCTTGGATTAACTTATTTCACTTAGCAAATTACACTCTAGATTCCTACACATCATTGCAAGTGGAAAGACTTCATTCTTTTGATGGCTGAGTAATATTCCATTGTATATGTATACACCATATCTTCTTTATCCATTCATCTATTGATGACACTTGTGTTCTTTACACAATTTGGCTATTGTTGATAATGCTACTGTAAACATCAGGGTGCATGTATCACTTTGAATCAGTATTTTTTGTCTCCTTTGGGTAAATATCTTGTAGTGCCATTGCCGGATTGAGGGGTAGTTCTATTGTTAACTTTTTGAGGAACCCCCATACTGCTCTCCAGAGTGGCTACACCAGTTTGTATTACCACTAACAGTATAAAAGGGTTCCTTTTATTCTCATCCTCATCAACACCTGTTGTTTCTTGTGTTGTTAATTTAGCCATTCTGAGTGGTGTGAGGTGATACCTCATTGTAGTTTACTTTTCCTTTGTAGTTTTGATTTGTATTTCCCTGATGTTCAGTGATATTCAGTATCCTTTCATGTGTCTGTTAGCCATCTGTACATCTTTTTTTTGAAAAATATCTATTTATGTATTCTGCTCATTTCTTAACTGAATTATTTGTTTTTTTGGGTGTTCATATTTATAAGTTCTTTAGATACTTTGGATACTAACCCTTTATTAATATGTCATTTGAAAATATTTTCTCCCATTCTATAGTTTACCTTTTAGTTTTGTTGATTGTTTTCTTTGCTGTGAAAAGCTTTTTGTTTTGATGAAGTTCCAATAGTTTATTTTTGCCTTTGTTTCCCTTGCCACAGGAGACATTATCTAGTAAGAAGTTGCTATGATCAAAAAAAAAAAAAAAAGAAGTTGCTATGATCTATGTCAAAGGGTTGCTGTCCATGTTCTCTAGGATTTTGATGATATTTTTGTCTCACAATTAGGTCTTTCATCCATTTTGAATTTAGTTTTGTGTGTGGTGTAAGAAAGCGGTTCAGTTTCATCCTTTAGCATGTTACGCTCCAGTTTTCCCAATACCATTTGTTGAAAAGATTGCCTTTTTTTCTGTTGGATTTTATTTCCTCCTTTGTCAAAGATAGTTGACCATATAATTGTGGGTTCATTTCTGGGTTTTCTATTATGGTTCAATTGGTCTATGTGTCTGTTTTCTATGCTGCTACCATACTTTCTTGACCACTACAGCCATAGCTTGAAGTCTGCAATTATGATGCCTCCAGCTTTGTTTTACTTTCAAGTTGCTTTGGCTATTCAGGGTCCTTTGTGGATCTATACACATTTTAGGATTGTTCTAGCTCTGTGAAAAATTCTGGTGGTATTCTGATAGGGATTGCATTAAGTGCGTAGATTGCTTTAGATAGTATAGATATTTTAACAATATTTGTTCTTCCAAGCCATAAGCATGGAGTATTTTTCCATTTCTTTGTGTTCTCTTCAATTTCTTTCATCAGTGTTTTATGGTTTTTAGAGTACAGATATTTTTCCTCTCTGATTAGGTTTATTCCTAGGTATTTTACATTTATTTGGTGCAATTGAAAATGGGATCAATTCCTTAATATCATTTTCTGCTGCTGTTATTGATGTATAGAAATGCAACAGATGTCTCTATATTGATTTTGTATCCTGAGACTTTTCTGAATTTGGTAATCAGTTCTATCAATATTTTGTTGGAGTTTTCCAGGTTTTCTATATAGAATATCATGCCGTCTGAAAGTAGTAAATGTATGATTTCTTCCTTGCCAATTTGGAAGCCTTTTGTTTCTTTTTATTGTTTGATTGTTGTGGCTATGATTTCCAGTACTATGTTAAGTAACAATGGTGAGAGTGAACATCTTCATACTGTTCCTGACCACAGAGGAAAAGCTGTTTTTACCATTGAGGATAATATTAGATGTGAGTTTTTAGTATATGGTATTTATTATGTTAAAGTATATTCCCTCTAACCCTACTTTGTTGAGGGTTTTTATCATGAATGGATGTTATACTTTGTCAATGTTTTTTTCTGCATCTTTTGAGAGGATCATATGATTCTTATCCATTTTATTAATGTGGTGTATCATACTGATAGATTTGTGAATATTGAACCATTCTTGCAGCCCAAGAATAAATCACACTTGAATGTGATGTATGATTCCTTCATTGTATTGTTGTTGGGTTCAGTTTGTTAGTATTTTACTGAGAATTTTTGCATCCATGTTCTTTAGGGATATATACTGGCCTGTACTTCTTCTTCTTCTTTTTTTTTAGTAGGGGCTTTATCTAGTTTTGGTATCAGGGTGATGCTGGCTTCAAAGAATGGATTTGTAAGTTTCCTTTCCCTTCCCCTCCCTTCCCTTCCCTTCCCCTCCCTCTTTCTTTCTTTCTTTCTTTCTTTCTTTCTTTCTTTCTTTCTTTCTTTCTTCTTTCTTTCTTTCTTTCTTTCTTTCTTTCTTTCTTTCTTTCTTTCTTTCTTCTTTCTTTCTTTCTTCTTTCCTTTGAATAGTTTGAGAAGAATAGGTATTAACATTCCTTTAAATGTTTTGTAGAATTCACTTGTGAAGCCATCTGGACCTGGACTTTTGTTTGTTGGGAGACTTTTAATTACTGATTTAATTTATTTGGTTGGTTATTGGTCTGTTCAAGTTTTCTATTTCTTCCTGTTTCAGTTTTGGTAGTTTATGTGTTTCCAGAAATGTATCCATTTCTTCCAGATTGTCTAGTTTGTTGGCATATAGTTTTCCATGAAATTCTCTTATAATTGTTTGTATTTTGGGGCACCTGAGTGACTCAGTTAATTAAGCATCTGCCTTCTGCTTATGTTATGATCTCGGGGTCCTGGACAGAGCCCTGTATCAGGCTCCTTGCTCAGTGGGATGTCTGCTTCTCCCCCTACCCCTCTCCCTACTCATGCTCTCTCTCTCTCAAATAAATAACATCTTTAAAAAATTGTTTGCATTTCTGTGCTGTTGGTTGTTATTTCTCCTCTCTCTTGTTATTTTACTTGTTTGGGTCCTTTTTCTTTTCTTTTTGAGAAGTCTGTGTTTATTAATTTTATTGCTATATACTTCCCTCTTATGACTGCTTTTGCTGCCTCCCAAAGATTTTGGACTGTCATGTTTTTTTCATTATAATTTACTTCCATGAACTTGTACATTTCTTCTTTGATTTCCTCATTGACTCATTCATTGTTTAGTAGCATGATGTTTTGCCTTCACATATTTCTGGTCTTTCCCCATTTCTTCCTGTGGTTGACTTCTAGTTTCATAGTGTTAGGGAAATTTTCAGATATTATTTCCTCAAATAAACCTTCTGCCCCCTTTTCTCTCTCTTCTTCTGGGACTCCTAAAATATTAATTTTATTATGTTTGATGGGCTCATTGGGCTCCCTAAGTCTATTCTTGTGTTCCATGATTCTTCGTTCTTTATTGTCTTCAGATTTCTTATTTTTTATTATTTTATCTTCTATATCATTTATTCATTCCTCTGCTTCTATTCTTGTGGTGATCACATCCAGTCTGTTTCAAATCTCAGTTATTCCGTTTTTTATTTTTGACTGATTGGCTTTTAACTCTTTTATCTCTTTAGTGAGAGCCTCCCTGAAGTCTCCTTTTCTTTTTCAACCTCAGCAAGTGTCCTTATGATTGTTGCTTTAAATTCTCTATCAGAAAAATAAAAAAATTCTACATTAGGCATATTACTTATATCTGTTTTGATTAGGTCTCTGGCCATGACCTTATCTGGTTTCATTTGGGATGAATTCCTTCATCTTGGCTTTTTTTCTAAGTCTCTGTCTTCTTCTCTGTGTTAGAAAACCCTGCTATGTTTCCTGTTCCTGAGAGTAATGACTTTATGAAGAAGAGGTCATATAGTGTTCAGAGCCTGACTTGTCAGTGAGTGTCTCTGGTTTGTGTTGTGTGCTCTCTGCTGCTGTGTTTTGGTTGTATCCCTCAGGCCAGTTATCTGCAGTGGCTCTTCTTGCCTGCAGTGGTCAGTGTTTAGACCTTGGTCAGACTATGGAGAGTTTTGACTAGGTGTGCTCTGGTCTGCTAATTAAATGAGACCTGATCCTACTTCCAGTAGAACTGAAACCTTGAAAAAGTCTCTGTAAGAGGTAGTGTGGAAATGAGTTTCAGCTTGTCTTTTGGGGATAGGGCCTGTTGTGCTGGACTGAGGCACACTTGCCAGAGAAGGACGGTACTGACAGAGCCCAAGGAGGTGCGACTTGGTGTAAATAGGTTAAGTAGCCAGTGTGGGTGCTGTGCTCTTTACCACAGGTTGATCTGTGTTTATGCTGAGGTTGGGAGTGGGAAATGGCATGAGTTAGCTCCTTTGTCCCTGGAGAGGATTCTAGGTGTTTGCTACTGTTGGGGAAGCACTCCTAAAAAAGTGAATAATCTTCCTGCTGTGAGTTCTGGGCATTTTTCAGATAGCCATTTTCACAGTTTGCCTCTGGGTTCTTTGCCTGCCTTCCCTCCAGGAGCCACGTGGTGCCCCTTAGGCTCTATCCTAGCCAATCCTTCTGACCTTTAAAACTCTAGACTTTAGAAACATCGTGTGGGCAGGGGCCTACATTGGTCTTCTGGGATAGTGTCTCACCACACTGGGACTGATGTAGGTTTGACCAAGAAGGACAGTTACAATAGAGTGCAAGGTTGTGGGGCTTAGAGAGTAAGCAAGGTTAGGCAGCCAGTATCAGGACCACACTGCCCTTGGCAAGCATCTCTGCATATATGATGAGTGCTGGATGAGCGAAATGGTGTCCAATGGCTCCTTTGTCCCCAGAAAGGTGTCTATGAATGTCACCTCTTAGAGTTGTGCTCCAAGGAGAGTGAGCACTCTCTTGCCTGTGGGCCTCACCCATTCCTTGAATCCTGCCATCTGCCCCTCAGGTTGTTTGCCTGCCTTCTCCCAGGGGGAAGGTAGTGCCCTCAGACCTCTATTCCAGCCAAGCTTGCCACTCTGAAATTCCAGTCTTCAAGACCTGTTGGTTAAGATAACCCACAAAAATCAACCCCTCTCTTTTCCCCAGCCAATGGCTTTGTGGAAGTGTTCTCCGTGTGCATTCCCTTGTGTGCTCCTTTCTCTCACCTTTCTTTGTAACCAGGACTTCTTTTCCTCTGCAGCACATGAGATCCATTTCTCCCCCAAACCATGTCTCTGCATTTCCTACCTTCCCTGATGTGGCCTCTTTTCTCCCTCTAGTTGTGCAGTTTGTTCTGTCAGTCTTCAGGTCAATTTCTTGGATATTCAGAATGATTTGATGGATATCTAGTTGTGCTCAAGTTACAACATGATTCTATAGTCTTCCTACTACTATGCCATCTTCTAAAACTGTCTTCTATGTGTTTATAAAGCCCATTATGTTTCCTGCCCCTTAGTGCAATGGCTTCATGAAGAGGAAATAATATACTTTCCATGGCCTGGTGCTTTTGGGAGTGTCTCTGGTGTGTGCTTCATGTACTCTGGTGTTGTGTTTTGGCTGCTCTATCTTTCAGGTCAGTCACCTGCAGAGGCTCCCCTTGCCTGCCGTGGGCAATGTTTTGTCTTTGGCCAGATGTGCTGAGGTGTTTTGTTTTGTTTTCTTTTAGAGAGCAAGAGCGAGAGAGAGTGCTTGCATGTGTGCATGAGTGGGAGGGAGGGGTAGAGGGAGAGAGAGAGAGAGAATCATAAGTATGCTCCATGCCCACTGCAGAACCTAATGCAGGGCTCGATCTCACAACCCTGAAATCATGACTTGAGCCAAAACCAACAGTCTGATACTTAACTGACTGAGTCACCCAAGTACCCCTAGAATGTGGTGAGTTTTAACTAGGTGTGCTCTGGTCTGCTCATTAAATGAGACCTGATACTGATTTCAGCAGAACTGAAACCCTGCAGAAGTCTCTGGTCAGGAAACCTGGTGTGGGCATGGGTTTCTGCTGGTCTTCGTCTTCTGGTAAACAGACTCACCACACTGGGTCAGAGGCGACCTTGACCAAGAAGGGCAGTCCTGCTGTGCTGGGAATGAGGTGATTTTGACTGAGAAGTGCAGTCATGCCAGAGCACAGGGGTGTAGAACTTGATGTAAACAAATTCGGCAGGCAGTGTTAGGGCTGAGAGGCTTTCTTTCTTCCTTTTTATAAAATATTTATCTATTTGAGAGAGAGTGAAAAGTGTGATGAGCAAAAGGAGAGGGAGAGAGAAACTCAAGCAGACTCCATGCTGAGCATAGAACCTGATGCGGAGCTCCGTCTCACACCCCTGAAATCAGGACCTGAGAGGAAACCAAGAGTCAGACACTTAACTGCCACTCAAGTGCACCAGGGCTAAGCTGCTTTCTATAGGTGGCTCTGCTGAGGGGCAGGGGAAGGAAATGGCACTGGGTGGCTCCTTTGTCCCTGGAGAAGCATTTCCCTGAACTCTGCCTCTCAGGGTCTCACTGCAAGAAGAGTGAATGAATAATCTTCCACTGTGCACCCCAAGCGTTCTTCAGATTGCTCTTTCCAAGCAGTCATCCTCAAGTTTTTTACCTGCCTCTCTCCAGGAGTAGGGCAGTGCCCTTGGGTCTCTATTCCAGTCAAGCCCACTGACCTATAAAACTCCAGTCCTTAAGCCCCACTATTTGCATGAAAATTCAGCCCCTCTTATTTTCACAGCCAATGGTTTTGGGGGAAATGTTCTCCTTGTTCTTTCCTCTGTGTGCTCCTTTCTGTCTTGCCTTTCTCCATGACCATGGGTCCTTCTTCTCTGCAACACTTTCGATCCATTTCTCCCCCAAACCACATGGCTCCCCATTTCCTACCTTCTTTGATGTGGCTTCTTCTCTCCCTTTAGCTGTGGAGTACATTTTGTCAGTATTCAGGTTGATTTATGGGTTATTTGAAGGATTTGATAGTTATCTAACTGTGTTTGAAGGATGAGACAAGCCTAGAATACTCCTACTCCTCCGCCATCCTAGTTCCCCTACAGTGAATTCTTAAAATTTAATAATAAGAGGAAAAACTACTAAAAAAATGGGCAATATTTCAAGAGGAAATTTATCAATAGATAAAGAAGAATATGCACAAATGTCAAATAAGCACATGAAAAGGTTTCATGGGCAGCTGAGGTGGGTCAGCGGTTTAGCGCTGCCTTCAGCCCAGGATGTGATCTTGGAGACCCGGGATCGAGTCCCACGTCAGGCTCCCTGCATGGACCTTGCTTCTCCCTCTGCCTGTGTCTGTTCCTCTCTCTCTCTCTCTCTAGAATAAATAAATAAAATCTTTAAAAAAAGGATAAGGTTCAAAATCACTAGTCAACAGATAAATGACAAAACACAATGGTATACCTCTACATATTCAGTAGAATGTTTAAGCTTAAAAAGTCTATTATCTTATAAGCAAAGATATGTGCTAAGTGGAAGTATGTACAATTCTAACAAAAATGCAAAATAACATAGCTACTTTAGAAAACAATGAGTCAGGGATGCCTGGGTGGCTCAGCGGTTAAGTGACTGCATTTGGCTCAGGGCATCATCTTGGAGTCCCGGGATTGAGTCCTGCATTGGGCTTCCTGCATGGAGTCTGCTTCTCCCTCAGCCTGTGTCTCTGCCTCTCTCTCTCTCTCTGTGCTTTTATGAATGAATAAATTTTTAAAAATGAAAGAAAACAATGGGTTATAATTTTATAAAGCGAAACATACATGAAGGACATAGTACACACGCTCCTAGGTATTAACCGGATAGAAATGAAAAGAGATTTTGTTACAAGACTAGTATGTGAATTCTTGTAGCACAAATATTCATAATAGCCCAAAATTAGAAAAATACAAATGTACTTAAATAGGTGAAGGGTTTTTTTTAATGACATAAATGAATAAAATGGAATACTACTCAGCAACTTAAAATCAAAATATTAATACAAGTAACAAAGTGGATGAATCTTATAAATAGAATGCTAAGTGAAAGAACATAGGCAGAAACACAAGATAGTGTAGGATTTTATTTACATAAAATTCTAGAAACGGGGATGCCTGAGTGGCTCAGTGGTTGAGCATCTGCCTTTCGCTCAGGGAATGATCCTTGGTTCTGGGATTGAGTCCAGCATCGGGCTCCCTGCAGGGAGCTTGCTTCTCCCTCTGCCTATGTCGCTGCCTCTTTCTGTGTATCTCTCACAAATAAATAAATAAAATCTTTAAAAACTTCTAGAAAAGAAAAAAAAATAGAAACAAAACAAATCTAAGATTTTCTGGGACTGATAGTTGGGGAACTATAATTGATCCAGAGGAAAGTTTTCATTGTAATGATATTATTCTGTATCTTGATTGTGTTGGTATTTACATGCATATATAAAGCAATCAATACTTATCAAATTATACACATAAATATTACAATTTATTATATGCAAATTCTACCCCAATAAAACTTTCAAAAAATAAATGTAATATAAAGTTGCTTTCCTAATTCCAGAGCCTACTCTCATAGATGTAATAGGGTTAGTATCCAAAAGTTATAAAGAATTTACCAAACTCTACACCCTCAAAAAATCCAATTAAGAAATGGGCAAGAAGAGGGGTGGGATGGCAGAAGAGTAGGGTCCCCAAGTCACCTGTCACCACCAACTTGCCTAGATAACTTTCAAATCATCCTGAAAACCTATGAATTCTACCTGAGATTTAAAGGGAAAACAGCTGGAATGCTACAGAGATAAGAGTTTGTGCTTCTAACAAGGTAGGAAGGTGGAAAAATAAATTAAAAAGAACCCAGTGGGGGAGGGACCCCCGCGAGGAGCCGGGCTAAGACCGGATGGCAAAAGCCTCCCAGGACAGGAAAGCAGAGTCCTGGCGGAGCAGGAACTTTAAAAATCTGCGCCAGATTCTTCCCGGACAGAAAGGCTCTCAGCAGGGAAATTGGGCAGAATTACAGGAGGGGCAGTGGATCTTCCGGTCGGCCTCAGTCACTAACAGAGGAAGTATGCCCAGGGGAGAGTGTGTCACAGAATGTGAGCCGAGCTCCGTAAAGGGCTGGAGTGCACACCTGGCAGGGCCTCGGGAAAAGCTCAGGGGGCAGCTCCGGGCAGAGGGGCCTGTGCCCTGCTGCCTTCAGGAGCCACAGCCCCAGGAGCGTGATTCCAGCAGCACAGGATCCGGGTCCCAGGGCACTGAGCAGACACAGCCTATGATCCTGTGCTCCCCCTGGTATAGGCAGAGGCGGGGAGGACCCAAGACAGTGAGGATGCACCTGCCGCCAGGCATCCCTGGGCTGTGCAGGTCAGCACACCCCGCCCCAGGAGCATCTAGGCTACTGCGGATTGGGGGCTGTGGTTGTTACTGTGGGAGCTGACTCCAGAGCAGAAGAGCTGGCCGCCGCCAGTATTCTTCTTCCTCCTGGTGTCACTCTGTGCCTGGGACAGAGCGGGGCCAAAGGGAACAGGGGCCTCACAGGATAAACAGCTCCCACATAGCCCTACACCTGGCAGGGGACGGGACAGCTCCCCCAGGTGCACACACCTGAGATTCAGCACAGCAGGCCCCTCCCACAAGAAGACCAGTTGGAAAGACAGGGGGAGAGCAAGTTGTTGAACGAGCAGCCCTGGAAAGCTCCAGGGGAAGTGGAGGGATTTACAGTATATAGAACCAGAGGATACCCCTCCTATTTCTTTTTTACTTTCTTTTTTCCCTTCCTTTTTCCAGTACAATTCATTTTAGCCACTCTGCACTGAGCAAAATGACTAGAAAGAACTCACCACAAAAGAAAGAATCAGAAGCAGTACTCTCTGTCACAGAGTTACAGAATTTGGATTTCAATTCGATGTCAGAAACCCGATTCAGAAGCACAATTATAAAGCTACTAGTGGATCTGGGAAAAAAGCATAAAGGATTCAAGAGACTTCATGATTGCAGAATTTAGATCTAATCAGGCTGAAATTAAACATCAATTAAAGGAGATGCAATCCGAACTGGAGGTCCTAACGATGAGGGTTAATGAGGTAGAAGAAAGAGTGAGTGACATAGAAGACAAGTTGATGGCAAGGAAGAAAGCTGAGGAAAAAAAGAGAAAAACAAATAAAAGACCCTGGGGAAAGGTTAAAGTAAATAAATGACAGCCCCAGAAGAAAACTCTAAATTTCTTTGGGTTTCCAGAGTGCACTGAGAGGGACAGAGGAGCAGAAAGCATATTTGAACAAATCATAGCTGAGACCTTCTCTAACTTGGGGAGGGAAACCAGCACTCAGATGGTGGAGAGATTCCCCTCTCTAAAGTCAATAAAAACCGTTCAACACCTCAACATTTAATAGTGAAACTTGTAAATTCCAAAGATAAAGAGAGAATCCTTAAAGCAGCAAGACACAAGAGATCCCTAAATTATATGGGGAGAAATATTAGATTAACAGCAGACCTCTCTACAGAGACCTGGCAGTCCAGAAAGGGCTGGCAGGATATATTCAGGGTCCTAAATGAGAAGAAAATGCAGCCAAGAATACTTTATCCAGCAAGGCTCTCATTCAGAATAGAAGGAGACATAAAGAGCTTCCAAGATAGGCAGAAACTGAAAGAATATGTGACCACCAAACCAGCTTTGCAAAAATATTACTGGAGAATCTGTAAAAGAAAGAGGAAGTCCAAGGAAACAATCAGCAAAAACAGGGACTGAATAGGTATTATGATTACACTAAATTCATATCTTTCAATAGTAACTCTGAACATGAATGGGCTTAAGGTGCAGGGTTTCAGACTGGATAAAAAAGCAAGACCCATCTTTTTGCTGCTTATAAGAGACTCATTTTAGATCTAAGGACACCTACAGCCTGAAAATAAAAGGCTGGAGAACCATTTATCATTCAAATGGTCCTCAAAAGAAAGCAGGGGTAGTAATTCTCATATCAGATAAATGAAAGTTCATCCCAAAGACTATAGTAAGAGATGAAGAGAGACACTATATCATACTTAAAGGATCTATCCAACAAGAGGACCTTACAATCATGAATATTTATGCCCCTAATGTGGGAGCTGCCAAGTATATCAATTAATAACCAAAGTAAAGACATTCTTAGATAATAGTACAGTTTTACTGGGACAATTCAACATGACGCTTTCTGCAAATGACAGATAATCTAAGCACAACATCTCCAAAGAAACAAGAGCTTTAAATAATACACTGGACCAGATGGATTTCACAGATATTTACAGAACTTTACATCCACACACAACTGAATACACATCCTTCTCAAGTGCACATGGAACTTTCTCCAAAATAGACTGCATGCTGGGTCAAAAAGCAGGTCTCAACCAATATTGAGAGATTGGGATTGTTCTCTGCATATTTTCAGACCACAATACTTTGAAACTTGAACTCAATCACAAGAAGAAATTTGGAAGAAACTCAAAAACATGGAGGTTAAAGACCATCCTGCTAAAAAGATGAAAGGGTCAACCAGGAAATTAGAGAAGAATTAAAAAGATTCATGGAAACTAATGAGAATGAAGATACAACAGTTCAAAATCTTTGGGATACAGCAAAAGAAGTCCTAAGAGGGAAATACATCACAATACAAGTATTCCTCAAAAAACTGGGAAAAAAACTGCAAATACAGAAGCTAACCTTGGACCTAATAGAACTGGAGAAAAAAACAGCAAATAAAACCTACACCAAGCAAAAGAAGAGAGTTATCAAGATTCAAGCAGAACTCAATGAACTAGAGACCAGAAGAACTGTAGAACAGATCACCAAAATCAGGAGTTGGTTCTTTGAAAGTATAAGATAGATAAACCATTAATGAGCCTTATTAAAAATAAAAGAGAAAATACACTATTTAATAAAATATGCATGAAATAGGTGAGGTCACCACCAATACCAAGGAAATACATTGATTTGAAAAACATATTATGAGCGGCTATACGGCAATAAACTAGGCCATCTAGAAGAACTGGAGGCATTTCTGGAAACCACAAAATACCAAAACTGGAACAGAAAGAAATAGAAAACCTAAACAGGCCAATAACCAAGGAGGAAATTGAAGCGGTCATCAAAAACCTCCCAAGACACAAAAGTCCAGGGCCAGATGGCTTCCCAGGGGAATTGTGTCAAACGTTTAAAGAAGAAACCATACATATTATACTAAAGCTGATCCAAAAGATAGAAAGTGATGGAATACACTTCCCAACTCCTTTTATGAGGCCAGCATGACCTTAATTCCAAAACCAGACAAAGGCACCACCAAAAAGGAGAATTATAGACCAATATCCCTGATGAACACAGATGCAAAAATTCTCAACAAGGTACTAGCCAGTAGGATACAACAGTACATTAAGAAGATTATTCACCATGACCGAAGTTGGATTTATCCCCGGCATGCAAGTCTGGTTCAACACTTGTAAAGCAATCAACATGATAGATCATATCAACAAGAGACAAAACAAGAACATATGATCCTCTCATTAGATGCAGAGAAAGCATTTGACAAAATACAGCATCTATTCCTGATCAAGACTCGTCAGCATGTAGGGATAGAGGGAACATTCCTCAGCATCTTAAAAGCCATCTATGAAAAGCCCACAGCAAATATCATTCTTAATGGGGAAACACTGGGAGCCTTTCTGCTGAGATCAGGAATGAGACAGGGATGTCCACTCTCACCACTGCTATTCAACATAGTACTAGAAATCCGAGCCTCAGCTATCAGACAACAAAAAGAAATAAAAGGCATTCAAATTGGCAAAGAAGAAGTCAAACTCTCCCTCTCTTTGCAGATGACATGATCCTGTTCATAGAAAACCCAAAAGACTCCACCCCAATATAGCTTGATCTCATACAGCAATTCGGCAGTATGGCAGGATACAAAATCAATGCCCAGAAATCAGTGGCATTTCTCTACACTAACAATGAGACTGAAGAAAGAGAAATGGTGTCAATCTCATTTACATTTGCACCCAAATGCATAAGATACCTAGGAATAAACCTAACCAACAAGGAAACCCTAAAAACTACTGAACACTTCTGAAAGAAATTGAGGAAGACACAAAGGAATGGAAAAATATTCCATGCTCATGGATGGGACGAATTAATATTATGAAAATGTCTATGCTACCCAGGGCAGTTTACACACTTAATGCAATCCCCATCAAAATACCATGGACTTTCTTCAGAGAGTTGGAACAAATCATCTTAAGATTTGTGTGGAATCAGAAAAGACCCTGAATACCCAGGGGAGGGATCCCTGGGTGGCGCTGCGGTTTGGTGCCTGCCTTTGGCCCGGGGCGCGATCCTGGAGACCCTGGATCGAATCCCACGTCGGGTTCCCGGTGCATGGAGCCTGCTTCTCCCTCTGCCTGTGTCTCTGCCTCTCTCTCTCTCTCTCTCTCTCTCTCTCTCTGTGACTATCATAAATAAAAAAAAATAAAAAATTAAAAAAAATTTAAAAAAAAAGAAAGGAAGTGGCACGTTTTATTTATTTATTTTTTTAAGTGGCACGTTTTAAGTGTGTGTGTGTATGTGTGTGTGTGTGAAGAAGGCTAATTTTTGGTTTGGAATAAATGGAAAAACAATTACCCTAATTGGTAATTACCAACTGACTAGTCCAAGTAATATTCATAAGTGCCCCTGCAGGCATATTGACTGATGAAAATAAATTAACTCCACAGTTCATAAAATTTTACCAAGACAAATGAAAAAGAGCCAGTTCAGTGTGTCATATAAATGCAAGCCTTGAAAATTTGGAATATATTTAAAAATATTGTCTTTCAAACCATGTGAGACTCCTAACTCTGGGAAAGAAACAAAGGATTGCAGAAGGGAGATGGGTGGGGGATGGGGTAACTGGATGACAGGCTCTAAGGAGGGCATATGATGAGATGAGCACTGGGTGTTATACTATATGTTGGAAAATTGAACTCAAATTCAAAACCTTGAATTCTATATATTATTTTGCCCTAGCATTGGAGTTTTGCACTCCTCTTTGTTCACCTTATCTTTGGCTGGTCTTCTGGTTAGGTCCTACTGCGCTGATTATCAGGTGTCTTGTCAGGGGGCTGGGCTCAGTGTAACCTGTTTGCTGTGTGTGGCTTTTGTTCCCTGAAGGCTTTCCATGCCTCTTTAGAGGGTGAAAATTAAAATGGCCATTCCTGCTCTCTAGCCTTGGAGCTGAGAGATCATGCTGTGTGCCAAACTCTGCAGACTCTTATGGTGCATGCCACTCATATTCTTCCCAGATGAAGGCACAGGGACACTGATTTGTGCAATTTTCAGGGCCTTGGCAGGGAGACCTTTCACCTGATTGTGAACATACTTGCTCTGCTCCTTTTAGAGGAAGCAGAGTGTCCCCATTTCTGTCCTTTGCATGTCCCTGGCATGGAAAGCATTTGCCAGGTCAAGTGTCCACCCGCTACAACTCTCCCAGAGGAAGGTGGAGGGTTGCTGTGTTCCAGTCCTTTGCAGGGACCCAACATGGAGAGTGGTCACTCAATCCAGCTGAGGTTCATGTTTTATGGCAAAATGAGCTGAGATCTCCCCTCCTGCACTCAGTGACCTAAACCTATTTCCTTGCTCCAACACTTGGGAACTTTGCCAGCTAAGGCATTCCTGTTCTTTCTGTGCCCTCTGTTCTTTCTGAGACCCCATGTCCCACCTGTAATTCTGCCCATTTCACCACTGATCACCTTTCAGGTAGAGAGGTCTTTCACAGGAGCAGATTTCTAAAGGTCTCAATTTTGAATTCCAGGGCTATCTCACTTTCCAGTAGCTGCCTCAAATAGACTCTGTCCCTTGTCATTTATTTTCAAATATATACCCTCCATTTCTCTTCTCTTCACTCCTACCTTGCAAAAAGCGGTCACTTTTCTATTTGTATAATTCTAGCCATTCTTTTCGTATATCTCAGGTTGAATTAATAAATGTTCAGAATGATTTGATAGTTATCTAGCTAAATTAAGGAGACTAGATGAAATGAGGACCCCTACTCTGCCACAACTTGCTGCCTCCTTCCAATATTAACTTTATAAAAGTAGTAACAACAGTTTTATCAGAGATAAGTAGAGACATAACATTTTATTTATTTATTTTTTTATGATTTTATTTATTTATACTCATGAGAGACACACAGAGAGAGGCAGAGACACAGGCAGAGGGAGAAGCAGGCTCCCTGTGGGGAGCCCAATGTGAGACTCGATCCCGGGACCCCGGGGTTACACCCTGAGCTGAAGGCAGATGCTCAACTGCTGAGCCACCCAGGCATCCTGAGACATGACATTTTAACAGAATGTAAATACATGGTTCATTTATGTTACCAATAAATAACACACTGAACCATATATGCACCCATAAATGGAATTTCAAAATTCATAATTCTAAAACTGATATAGTTGAAAAGAAAACTGAACTAATGTACAGTTAAAATTGGAGACTTAAGTACTTCATTCTCAGTAAGTTATATGGTAAATTGGTACACAGAAAGTAATGCAGAGATTTTCGTTCCAAGATGGCAACATGGAAGATACTGAACTTACCATGAACATACCAAATTTACACCTTTTTATAGAGCAATTTCTCCTGAAGATCTAAGGTCTGAAGAACAGCTTATGCACAACAAAAGATAGAATGGCAAAATGATGGAGACATGGTAACAAAGGGAATCCCCCCTGCCCCACCTGAAGCTTAGAACTACAGTGGGGGACAATAGTAGTCCGGGCCTGAAAACAGATTCAGCTGTCCTGGGGTAAAGAAAAAAGTCAGTTTAAAATGGCAACTAGTATATAAAAGATTCAGCTCTAGAGTCCTACTAAATGGTTGGGGAACTGCTGAAAATCTCTCCAAGTTAGAGGGGCTGATGAGCACACCGTTTACAGTCTTCTTTCCATACTGATAGCACAGAAGGGAGCAGAGTTCTGGATGCCATAGTTGGCCTTCTATCTCAGGGAGCACGAGCTCTGGATACCCTGAGGCACAGAAAAACAATGCATTTTAAACAAGCAACTATAGTATAAAAGAACTAGGCCTTGAAACCTGTGAAATGGTTGTGGATCTGCTGGATTGGAGGAGCTGGTGAGCACCACAATTTACATTCTCCCTCCACCTTGAGATAATGGATGGGAACTGGGTCCAGATGTCCTAGTCTATTGTTTTAGTGACCTTGAGGCCCTTTACCCACACTAGCCCCAGCTATCTTTCCAAGGTGGTCTCAGGACACACTTAGTCGGTGCTTACTAGAGCTCTAGCCATTTTGCCAAGGTAATACAGACAGAAAGCAATCTAAATCACTTCAGGCCAACACAACTTCGGCTTCAGATGGGCAACCCCAGTGCAGAGCACTCTGGGATTACCCAGCTGATGTCTGCTTTGGATCTAGCTACCCACTGGGTGCTCCCTGAATGTGCCTATTCCTGCCTTGGTTCCAGCCTTCCCACCAGGGCACCCCTGTGCCGAGCATCCCAGGACACCCTGGATTGTATCCACTTCAGTTTCAGCTGTTCTGCCAGCGATCCCTATGCATGGAGCACCCAGGGACTTCTCAGTCCATGCCCCATCTTAGTTCCCCCTGCTCCACCAAAGCACCCTCTGTATGGAGATTATCAAAACACTTGGGTTTGCGCTGACTTCAGCTTCAGTTTTCCTGCCAGGTTGCCTTCAGTGTGGAAAGATCTGGGACCACCCATCCCGTACCCACTTAGATATAGCTGTTCTGCCAGGACACCCCCTGCCTGCACTGATCACCCAGGGATCCCTTGGCCCATGCCTCAACTTAGTTTCAGCTGTCTTACCAGGGCACCCTCTGCATGGAAGTCCAGGAACACCATGGTTTCCACCTATTTCAGATTCAGTTATCCTATGAAGGTGACCTCTGCAGATCCAGCCCTGGGATACCCAGCCTGACCCCACTTCAGCTTTAGCTGTCATGTCAGTGTTCTCTCTCTGCAGGGAGCCACAGTACTCCTCAGCTGGCACACACTTCTGCTTCAGCTGCCCTGCCAAGGTGCCCTCTGATTGTAGAGCCCCAGGACCCCTAGCCCATACCATGTCAATGTCAGCTGTGCTTCCAGGGTACCTGATGCACAGAGGCCAGACTGCATATTGGCTCATGTCCAGTTCAACTTTAACTGTCCTGTCAGGGCACACACTGTTCAGAGAGCCCTAGGACCCCTTAGGTTGAACACATTTCAGCTTTAGCTGTCCTGCCAGGCACCTTCTCATGGAGAATCACAGCACCATCTCAGCCTATACCTACTTTAGCTCTGATCATCCCACCAGAACAGCCTCAACACAGAGTGCCCAATCACCCCCAGCCAACACCAGCTATAACTCCAGCCACCAGCAAAAGTCACCAGGCACTACAAATGGGACATCCATGCATAAAACCTTTCCTTCAAGATTAGGAGGAGTATACATTTGGCTGAATCATAGAAACACAGAAAGTAAAACAAACAAAATGGGGAAACTAAGGAATACATTTCAAATGGAAAAATAAGCCAAAACCTTAGGAAAAGATATAAACATAACGCAGAAAAGCAATATGCCTGATAAAGTGTTTGAAGTAATGCTTGTAAAAATGCCCACTGGACTGGAGAAAAGAATAAATGAACCCAGTAAGAACTTCAACAAATAAAAATATATAAAAAAGAAATAATTAAAAAAGAAATAATTAGAGTTGAAGTGTCAGTAACTCAAATGAAAAGTATATTACAGAGAATCAATGGTAGATTAGCAGACACAGAAGAATGAATCAGTTATCTAGAAGACAATGGAATGCAAAGCAGCAAAACTGAACAGCAAAATGACAACAAAACACAGAAAACAAAAACTTAAATGAGGCTAGGTTAAGGAGTATCTGGAAAAACATTAAGTGAAAAAACATTTAGATCATAGAAGAATAAGAACAAAAAGAAGAAGAAGAGAGAAAAAGAGGTACAAAAATTATTTAAAGAATTAGTAGCTGAAAACTTCCCTTACCTACGAACAAAGTAGACATTGAGGTTCAGGAAGGACAGATTTTTAAACAAGATGAACCCAAGGAGGTCCACACCATAACAGATAATTAAAATGTCACAGATGGGGCATCTGGGTGGCTCAGTGATTGAGCATCCACCTTTGGCTCAGGTCATGATCCTGGGGTTCTAGGATTGAGTTCTGCATCAGGCTCCCTGCTGGGAGCCTGCTTTTCCCTCTGCCTTTGTCTTTGCCTCTCTCTCCATGTTTCTCATGAATAAATAAATAAAATCTTAAAAAAACATAAAATATCACAGATTAAAGATGAAGAGAGAATATTAAAGAAGCAAAGTAGTTGCATACAATGGAATCCTCATAAGGCTATCAGATGATTTTTCAGCAGAAACTTTGAAGGACAGAAGAGTGGCATGGTAACATTCAAAGTGCCAAAAGGAAAGAACTTACAATCAAAAGTACTCAACTCAGCAAGGTTATCATTCAGAACTGAAAGAGAGAGAAAGAATTTCTTGGACAAACAGATGTTAAAGGGGCTTATCACTGTTAAACTGAACTTAGAAGAATGGTAATGGGAGTCCTTTCATAAGAAAATTACTAGTAAAAAGATGTAAAATACGACAACATGTACATAAAACATGGAAGGTGGAGTAAAAAGTTTTTTTAAAGATTGTGTTTGGCCTTAAATGACCATCATCTTAATATAAACTACACACTTAAAATGTTATATATAAACTTCCTGGAAACCACAAACTCATAGCCAATAATAGATACACAAAAAAAGAGAAAGAAAGCCAAATATAAAATAACAGAAAGTTATCAATCACAAAGAAAGAGAGCAAGAGAAGAAGAAAGGAACAGAAAAGAACTAAAAAAGCCCCAGAAATTAACAAATATGCATAAGTTCATACCTACCAATAATTACTTTCAATTTAAATGTTCTTAATGATCAAAAAATAGGGTAGCAGAATGGGTAAAATAATAAGACCCATTTGTATGCTGCCTACAGGAAACTCACTTCAGACCTCTTAAAGACATATGCATTGAAAATGAAAAGATGAAAAAGATTCCATGCAAATGAAAGTGAATTAAAAGCTGGGGTAGGGGCACCTGGGTGGCTCAGTCAGTTTAGCATCTGATTCTTGATCTCAGCTCAGGACTTGATCTCAGGGTCATGAATTCAAACCCTGTGTTAGGCTCCTACTTAAAAAAAAATATTAGGTAGCAATACTCTATCAAATAAAAAGGCCTTAAACACAAAGATGTTGGGGTGCCTGCGTGGCTCAGTCGGTTAAGCATCTGCCTTCGATCCACGTCATGATCTCAGGATCCTGGGATCAAGCTCTGCATTGGGCTCCCTGATCAGTGGGGCATCTTCTTCTGCCTCTCCCTCTGCCCCTCCCCCTGCTTGTGCTCTCTCTCTCTTGCTGTCTCTCTCTCAAATAAATAAATACAATCTTTAAAGAAAAACCCACAAAGCTCTTAACAACAGACAAAGAAGACACTACATAATGGTAAAGGGAACAATCCAAGAAGATATGACAATTGCAAATATTTATGCACCCAACATGGAAACACATAAATATACAAAGGAACTGGTAACAAACATAAAGGAGGAAATTGATAGTAATACAATAATAATAGGGAACTTTTGCATCCTCACTTACATCAATGGATAAATTTCTCAGAGGGAAAATCAACAAGGAAAATTGGTTTTAAATGACATACTGGACCACATGAAATGACAGATATATTCAGAACATTCCATCTGAAAGCAACAGAATACACATTCTTTTTCAAGTGTACATGGAACATTCTCCAGAATAGATCACATTTTAGGCCAAGAAACAAGTCTCAACAAATTCAAAAAGATTAAAATCATATCATGCACATTTCCTAACCAAAATGATATGAAGTTAGAAATCAATCACAAGGGATCCCTGGGTGGCGCAGCGGTTTGGTGCCTGCCTTTGACCCAGGGCGCGATCCTGGAGACCCGGGATCGAATCCCACGTTGGGCTCCCGGTGCATGGAGCCTGCTTCTCCCTCTGCCTGTCTCTGCCTCTCTCTCTCTCTGTGACTATCATAAAAAAAAAAAGACCAAATTCTTCAAAAAATCTCAAAAAAAAAAAAAAAAGAAATCAATCACAAGAAAAAAATTGGAAAAAACACAAATATATGAAGGTTAAATAACATGCTACTAAGCAATGATAGGTCAACCAAGAAATCATAGAGGAAATAAAAAATACATGGAGAAAAATGGAAGTGATGATGTAACAGTCCAAAAAATTTGGCATGCAGCAAAAGCTATTCTAAGAGGGAAGATTATAGCAATACAGATCTACTTCAAGAACCAAGAAAAATCTCAAATAACCTAACCTTACACATAAAGGAGCTATAAAAAGGGGAAAAAACTAAGCCCAAAGGCAATAAAGAAAATGAAATAATAAAGGTTAGAGAGACTAACCCCAATAGAACAGATCAATGAAACTAAGAGTTAGTTCTTTGAAAAGATGAACAAAACTGATAAATGTTTAGCTAGAACCATCAACAGAATTAGAGAGGATTAAAAAAATCAGAAATGGGTGAGAAGAAATAACAAGAAACACCACAGGAATAAAAAAATTATTAGAAAAGATTATGAAAAAATATGCAACAAATTGGACAACCTAGAAGAAATGGATAAATTCCTAAAAACATATAACCTCTAAAACTGAATCAGAAAAAAACAGAAAATTTGAACAAGACGCTAACAATGAAATTGAATCAGTAATAAAAAAAAAAAAAATACCAAGAAACAAAAGACCTGATCTAGAAATCTTTACCGGTGAGTTCTACCAAACACTGAAGAAAACTGAATACCTATTCTTTTCAAACTATTCCAAAAAATAGAAAAGGAAAGAAAGGTTTCAAATTAATTCTAAAAGGCCAGCATTACCCTGATACCAAATCCAGATAAGTACACTACAAAACAAACAAACAATAACAAAAAACACCCTACTACAGGTCAGTATCTCTGAAAAGCATAGATGCAGAAGTCTTTGGCAAATATAAGCAAATCAAATCCAACAATATATTTTTAAAATTATTCACCAGTGAGATTTATTTATTTTTAATTTTTTAATAAATTTATTTTTTTATTGGTGTTCAATTTGCCAACATATAGAATAACACCCAGTGCTCATCCTGTCAAGTGCCCACCTCAGTGCCCATCACCCAGGCCCACCACCGCCCCCGGCCCACCTCCCCTTCCACCACCCCTAGTTCGTTTCCCAGAGTTAGGAGTCTTTCATGTTCTGTCTCCCTTTCTGATATTTCCCACTCATTTTTTCTCCTTTCCCCTTTATTACCTTTCACTATTTTTTATATTCCCCAAATGAATGAGACCATATAATGTTTGTGCTTCTCCGATTGACTTATTTCATTCAGCATAATACCCTCCAGTTCCATCCACGTCGAAGCAAATGGTGGGTATTTGTCGTTTCTAATGGCTGAGTAATATTCCATTGTATACCACGGAGATTTATTCTGAAGAGTCGGGGTTGTACAATATTCAGAAATCAATCAATGCAATAGGTCACGTTAATAAGAGAAAGAACAAAAACCATAAGATCACTTCAATAGATGCAAAAAATACATTTGAGAAAATACATCCATTCAGGATTAAAAACTACCAACAAAGAAGGTTTGGAGGGAACACCTCTCAACATAAGAGAGACCATACATGAAAGACCCACAGTTAACATCATACTTAGTGGTTAAAAACTGAGACATTTTCCTCTAAGATCAAGAATAAGATAAAAATGTACACTCTCAGCATTTTATTCAACATATTACCAGAAGTACTAGCCCCAGCAATCAGACAAGAAAAACAAACAAACAAAAAAAGGTAAGGGTTGGTAAGGATTCACTATTTGCCGATGACATGATTCTATACATAGAAAACCCTAAAGACTCTAAAAAAACGAGAACTTAGGCCCCAGCGCCCACACTACCCCCAGCAAGTTGCACCAAGCCCTGCTCCAAAACTTTAAGTGACATGCACGAGCTGCTGAACCACGTCACTGTAGAGTACGTGGGCTGCCTGAGCAAAGCAACCATGTCTGCTTCTGGGAGGACTGTCCCTGCCAGGGCAATCCCTTGAAGGCTAAATACAAGCTCATCAACCACATTCGCGTGCACACAGGGGAGAAGCCCTTTCCCTGCCCCGTGTGGGGCAAGGTCTTCCAATGCTCAGGGAACCTCAAGATCCACAAGTACACTCATACAGTAATTCAATAGCACACATAGGCCCCACACTGAGTTCCGAACAGAGGAGCAGGATGGGAAAAAGCCTTTCCAATGTGAATTTGATGGCTGTGACAGGAAGTTTGCCAACCGCAGCTATCGGAAGAAACATTCCCACGTCCATACCAAGGGACAAGCCCTACTACTACAACATCTGGCTGTGACAAGTCCTACACTCCCTCAGCTCTCTGAGAAAGCACATGAAGCTTCACTGGAAGTCCCCCACCTTCTCCAGGAGCCCTTGGTTACTTATCAGTGGGACTCCAGTGCGTGCTCCCTTGTCCCCTGTGCTGGACCCAACCAGGAGACACTGTAGCACCCTGTCCCCTCAGATAACCAACCTCAATGAGTTGAAAAAGGGTTTTGGTACATTTGCCAAACCAATGGAGCCCCCAGCCACCTACACACACCTTTGGCAATGGAACCACTTCAGAGTCTGAAGATGAGGAGACATATGGGAACTCTGAAGTTGTGTGGATGATACATTAGAATTTACTAGAAATAATAATAATGTCATGCGTGGGAGTCCTTGGACAATATCCTAACCTGAGACAATGCCGAGCCTGAGACAAACCCTTGCCTCAGACTTGCCACTGGGTCTAATTTTCCCTATTAATTCAGTATGAAATTTTACGGTTTTTGTACATTTAATTAATTTAATTAAGATTTTTGGGCCTTTTTTTTCCTTAGAAAACAAAACAGGCTGGACTTGTATGTTGCAGGGGGACAGGGCTAGGAGCAAAATGTACCAAGAGTTAATTGAGATATACACAGCCAATGCAGTAAACGTAGACTTTGAAAGGAGTGAGAAAAAGCAAGAAGTCAGAACTCCACAGAGCAACAAGGCCCTCTCTATTTCCTGCAGTGCCTCGAGAATGCCTTTAACACTGTAACATGGGCTTCTTGGGAGCTTCTTCACCTTCTCCTTGGGCCCTAATTCTAAAAAAGACCTCTTGATTGTAAACCATACACTTGCTACATTGCCAACAGATCTTAGACTGTACCTGTGTCTAAACATTATTTGTAAAAACCCTTTAAGTTCTAATAGTTGTAATTTTAGTTCCCACTCTTAAATCTAATTTATTTTTTTAAGAGATTTTATTTATTTACACACACAGAGAGAGAGAGAGAGAGAGAGAGAGAGAGGCAGAGGGAGAAGGAGGCTCCATGCAAGGAGCCGGATGTGGGACTCAATCTCGGGTCTCCAGGATCATGCCCTGGACTGAAGGAGGTGCTAAACCGCTGAGCCACCCGGGCTGCCCTGAAATTTAATTTAAATTACATTTAACTTCCACTCTTTTTCTTACTGATGCCATCTTAACACACTATTTTTATACAGGATTATTTCCTCAGTATCCCACTTGTATGACTTAAAAAGAAAAAGATGCAACAACCTTAAGATGACTTCATTTATTATGCTACTGTGATTGTTTCAGCCAAAGTGGAGAGCAAGAAAAGCTGCTGCAGTAGATGACTTTGAAACGGTGATATTTTGTGAAATAGAAGAAATTCAAGTGCTTTTCTTTTTCTCCCTGTTTTTTTTTTTAATCTGAAATCTTACATGCTGCCTCCTTACTGTGTCCAAACTTCTCATGTAATAAAAAGATAAGTCTTGGATAAGGTTTTTGGGATGCCAAAATTAACAGGCAAGTCTAAGGAGGTGTGACGTTGGCAACATGCCTATTTTTGGGTAAAGATGTTGTTTTGTTTTAAAAACAAAGGCCAAGCTTTCTTTTATGCTGTTGTATCAACCTTTTTAAAAGTTTATTTTTCAATGCCCCAAACTACATTTTCATGCATTTTTTCCCACCTAAGCACTGAGTACATGCAACTGGATCCCATTTGAAAATGACAGTGTGTGAAGTATATGATTTACATTAAAAGAGGGGAGGGAGTTGCTATATATATTAAATTTTTTTTAAGGTTTATGGTTACACCAAACATTGCTGACTGTGTGACCTTTGCCAGAGCTGTCAAGCTAGGATAAAAAAGGTCAAGGACCTAGGAAAAAAACTCTTAGTCAATTTATTTTCAGTTTGTGCAACAAATTTCATGCAAAATATAGCCCATCATAAACATCATACAATATGCTATAGAGCACTAATTTATCCTCAGAAACCCTGAAAACACCCCTTCCTCAGGGTTTGTAGAAATTTGTTTTGTGTGCTGTGAGTGGTTAATGTAGTCTTATCACTAATAACATATATGTGAACATTATTATTTGTTGAGTTGAATTAATTTATTTTCAGACATCAACCTTTGCTTTTCCTGGGAAGAGTTCAAAGCACACCAAAGAATTACACATTTTGGTGAAAGGTTGCCATTTATGGCCCACAGTTTATTTTTTAAAAAAGGAAAGAAAATGGGGGAATACATTTTTAAAAATATGTTATTTATTTATTCATGAGAGACACACACAGAGAGAGAGGGGCAGAGACACAAGCAGAGGGAGAAGCAGGCTCCATGCAGGGAGCCTCACATGGGACTCGATCCCGGGTCTCCAGCATCCTGTCCTGGGCTGAAGGCAGTGCTAAACCACTGGGCCACTGGGGCTGCCCTGGGGATATACATTTTTAAGCTTACTTGAATGAACAACATAATATGAAAACCAGGACTCTTCTTGCATGTCTTTTTTGCATTGTGTTGGCAAGGTTATATATAGTTTATAGATACATTACATTACTAGTACAGTGCATGGTGCTGTCACTTTGAAAGCCTTTTAATGTTGTCTTCAGATTGTTACAGTGAATATGAAATATGCAGACTCTTCTTTATAAAGAAAAAGATCATAAAACTTGAATATAATTTTTTTTAAAAACTAGACCTTATAAATAAATCTATAAAATTCTCAGAATACAAAATTAGTATACAGAAATTTATTGCATTTGTATACACTAATTATGAGGTAGCAGAAATAAAAATTTCAGAACCAATCCCATCTAAAATTGCACCAAAAAGAATAAAGCACCTAGGACCGAAATTAACCAAGGAGGTGAAAGACTTATACTCCAAAATCTGTAAAACATTGATGAAAGAAATTGAAGATGACACAAATAGATATTCCATGATCATGGATTGGAAGAACTAATATTGTAAGATGTCTATACTACCCAGATAAATTACAGATTTAATTCAATTCCTATGAAGATACCAATAGAATTTTTCACAGAAATAGAACAAATAATACTGAAATTTTATGGAACCAAAAAAGACTCTGAATAGCCAAACAATTTTGACAAAGAACAAAGCTGGAGTACCCAATGCCAGATTTCAAGATATACTACAAAGTGGTAGTAACCAAAACAGTATGGCACTTGCACAGACACAGACTTATAGATCAATGGAACAGAATAGAAAGTCCAGAAATAAACCCACAATTACATGGCCAATTAATCTACAACAAAGGAGACAAGAATATACAATGGGGAAAAGATAGTCTTTTCAACAAATGATGTTGGGAAAATGAGACAGCTACATGCAAATAATGAAACTAGACCATTTTCTTACACCAGACACAAAAATAAACTCAACATGGATTAAAGACATAAATGTGAGACCTGAAGCCATAAAACTCCTAGAAGAAAGCATTGGTGGCAATCTCTTTGATATCAGCCACAGAAAGATTTTTCTAGATATATCTGCTTTGGCAAGGAAAACAAAAACAAAACTTAAACTATTCAAAATACACCAAAATAAAAACCTTTGCAAAGCAAAGGACACTATCAACAAAATCAAAAGACAACATAGCAAATTGCACAAGATATTTCCAATGGGGAAAAAGAGTCTAGGTGGCTATCTAGCTCCCCCAACATTGTGGGTTGCTTCTTGGAAATCCCAATCTAGTCTCACCTCACAGGCAATATGGATGAAACTTCAGGACTGGAATACTGGGAATCTGATTGTGATGAATAGGGGGATGGCGGTTTGCGACAACCAATGCTCCAATCTAGACAGAGATCCTACCTGCAGTGCCCAAGTAGAAATCCCAACCAGTGTCTTTGCTCATCTGCAAAGTCAAGATGCTGGTGTGAACTGACCAGGTAACTACGTGGGGCACAGGTCTACCTGATTGGAGCTCTTTGCAAAGGTGTTCCTTTTTCTCCACAGCCTCACCAACACCTGTTGTTTTCTGTGTTGTTGCTGATTTTTGTTTTCAAACAAATCCCTGCCAGCCCTGGAGCTTACTGTGTGTCCCCCAACTCCAGACAGGGGAGCTACGTCATAGCATACCCACTATTGAATGTAGCTCCTGGCCCCACCTTAATAGCCTGCTGGGAACACCTAGAAACTATTCCAGCAATACTCAGGTAAAGAGTACAGCAGGCAGACCTAATTATCCACACGATAAAGCCAGTGGCATTGTCCAGTCAGAGAATCTTGGTTGCAGGTTGAATTGTATCAAGAAAACAAAGAATCGGGGACACCTGGGTGGCTCAGCGGTTAAGCATCTGCCTTTGGCTCAGGTCGTGATCCTGGAGTCCTGAGATCGAGTCCCATATGGGGCTCCCTGAGGGAGCCTGCTTCTCCCTCTGCCTATGTTTCTGCCTGTCTCTTTCTCTGTGTCTCTCATGAATAAATAAATAAAATCTTAAAAAGAAAACAAAGAATCTTGCAAGGCTTGGAGCTCTTTTCCCATTCAACCCAGGAGGGAAGATAATTTCTAACCCCAACCACTACTGAGTGTTATCTCCTGGACCCTACTGACCAGAAAGCCTGACTGAGAACACCTGGGAAGCTGCTTGGGTCTGGCTTTCCTACTTTTCTCAGGGAAGAGAGCTAATACGTAGTCCCATCGATGCTGAGTAGAACTCTTGCACCTTTCACTAAATTGCCTGACAGGACCATCTAAAAACTATGAACCTAAGCAACACTCAAGAAGAGACTGGCAGGGAGAGATTTTTAGTTTCAGTTCTTATTTTAAAACCAGTTAGTTAACATAGAGTGTCATGTTAGTTTCAGGTATACAATATAGCGATTCAACAGTTCCATACATCACCTGGTGCTCATTAGCACAAATGCACTCCTTAATCCCCATCACATGTTTAACCCATTGGTAAACACCCTGACCTACCACCATATTTGGTACACATTGATTTGTTCTCTATAATTAAGAGACTGTTTCTTGATTTGTCTCTTTTCTTCCTTTTGCTCATTTGTTTTGTTCTTTAAGTAACACATATGAGGGAAATCATATGGTAATTGTCTTTCTCAGACTTCTTTTGCTTAGCATGATGCACTCTAGTTTTATCCACATCACTGCAAATGGCAAGATTTCATTCTTGTTGACGGCTGAGTAATATTCCATTGTATACATTACCACCTTTTCTTTATCCATTCATCAGTTGAAGGACATTTGGGCTCTTTTCATAATATCGGTATTGTTGGTAATCCTGCTATAAACACCAGGGTGCATGTGTCCCTTTGAATTAGCATTTTCATATTCTTTGGTAAATACCTAGTAGTTCCATTGCTGGGTTGAAGGCTAGTTCTATTATTTACTTTTTTGAGGAACCTCCATAACTGTTTTCCAGAATGGCTGCACCAGTTTGCATTGCCACCAACGGTGCAAAGGTGTTCCTTTTTCTCCACAGCCTCACCAACACCTGTTGTTTTCTGTGTTGTTGCTTTAGCCATTTAGACAGGTGTTAAGTTGATATCTCATTGTGGTTTTGATTTGCGCTTCCCTGATGATAAGTGATGTTAAGCACCTTTTCATGGATCTGTTAGCCATCTGGATGTCTTCTTAGGGAAAAAAATGTGTATTCATATCCTCTGCCCATTTTTAATTGGATTATTCATTTTTGGAGTGTTGAGTTTTATAAGTTCTTTATATATTTTGGATACTAACCCTTTATCAGGTATGTCATTTTCAAATATCTTCTCCAATTCTGTAGGTTGCCTTTTATCTAATATATATATATATATAACATATACATACATATATATATATGTTTTTGGCTTGCTGCTGGCAAGTTTATTAGATGATTGAAGTTTGAATAAAAATATAATAACAAAATCTTCGCAGGGTAGCTTGATATGGAGTCTGGGAGTGCTATTTCCCTGTCCCCAGCCTCCCTAGCCTAAGCCCACCTTCATTAACTCAGTTTGGCTTATTTGAATTCCTCACCAAGACTTGCATCTGTGACTTGGACATCACTGCTGCTCCCACTGGAGACTGATTCCTGGGCCTCTGGCACTAGGTCTTTGGCGAGGGTCCCATACACATCCGTGGCCTGGGCCACCATAGTGATGACATTGCAGGGGTTGGAGGGCAGCAGGATAGTGTTGGAATACTAGACCAATTTGGAGAACACACTGAAATACTGCTCAGCCATTGTCAGTGACGCTGCTGCATCTCCATTATGTTGTGTCAGAACTGCAGCCAGGATCTTAGCCTTAGCCTTGGTCTTGGCCAGAACAGCACTGGCCTATCCTGCTGCCTTATTTATTTGTTCTGGCTTTTCTGCCTGGGAGGCCAGGATCTATGCCTGATTCTTCCCCTTTACCAAATTGTTGGATGACTCCTGGATCCCCTCAGACTCTAGAACTGTGGCCCATTTTCCACCTCTGCCTCTACCTCCTTCTGCATGGATTCTTTCACCTAGAGTGGCACATGGATATCATTGATCTCATAATGGAGGCAGTGAATACCCCAGCAGTCAGCAGCTTGTATGATGGTATTTATTCACAATGCTAGCATTCAGAGACTCCTACTCCTAGAAGACTTTTTCCAGAGAAAGTTTTCCAAGCTCTGATTTATGGTCCTCTGAGCTAGCTGTGTGATAGCATACTCAGGGTCTTCCAATTGTAGCTTGTCTTATAAGAGTCTAAGATACATAAAGGACTTCATCAATTTGCAGAGTTACATTGTTGAGAGTCACAACTGATCAACATTCATGAAAATTTCCTTGAGATTTTACACATGCCAGATCTAGTCCAACATAGGGATGAGGATGTCCAAGCCAGGCACCAGGATCCAGTGGAATTGGCCCATTTGCTTCACCTACCAGGCCCCCTGCTGTGGCACAAACAGTATCATGGTGTTTGGGGGCAACCCAAGGAGGTATGAGAAAGAACATGGCCAGAAGCCTGCAGGGAGCCTAAGGAGATGAGGATTAGCAGAGAATCTAGCCAGCAGGATAACCTACGTCTTTCAGTGTCTGTCCAGGGGCACCTCCCTAAGCTGAGACCCTAAAGGGTCCTCAAGGAGGAACCCACCCCATAGGTTGGCTTTTAATTTATTGATTGTTTCCTTTGGTGTGCAGAAGTTTTTATTTTGATGACATACTAGTAGTTTAGTTTTGTTATTATTTCCCTTGCCTCAGAGACATATCTTGAAAGAAGTTTCTACGGCCAATGTCAAAGAAATTATTGTGTGTGTTTTCTCCTAGAATTTTTATGGTTTCATGTCTCACAGTTAGGTCTTTAATCCATTTTGAAATTATTTTTATGTGTGGAGTAAGAAAGAGGTCTAGTTTCATTCATTTGTGTGTTGCCGTCCAGTCTTCCCAACACAATTTGTTGAAGTGACATTTCTCATTGGATATTCTTTCCTGATTTGTTGAAGATTAATTGAACATATAGTTGTAGTTTCATTTCTGGGTTTTTTAATCTGTTCTATTGATCTGTATATCTAATTTTGTTTTTATTACTACAGCTTTATAATATAACTTGAGGTTTAGAATTGTGATGCTTACAGCTTTTCTTTTCTTTTAGAAGATTGCTATGGATATTCAGGTTCCTTTGTGGTTCATTACACATTTTAGGATAGTTTATTCCAGCTCTGTGAAAAATATCCTTGGTATTTTGATAGGGATTGTGTTCAATCTGTAGATTGCTTTGGGTAGTATAGACATTTTAGTAATATTTGTTATTCCAATCCATGAGCATGGAATGTTTTTCCATTTCTTTGTGGCATCCTCAATTTCTTTCCTCAGTATTGTATAGTTTTCAGACTTCTACCTCTTTGTTTATGCTTATTCCTAGGTATCTTATGGATTTTGGTGCAATGGTAAATGGGATGGATTCTTTCATTTTCTTTTTGCTGCTTCATTATTTGTGTATATAAATACAACAGATTTATGTACATTGTTTTTTTTATCCTGTGACTTTACTGAATTCATTTATCAGTTCTAGTAGTTTTTTGGTGGAGACATTTGGGTTTTCTATATAAAGTATCATATCATCTGCAAATAGTGAAAGATTACTTCCTTGCCAATTTGGATGCCTTTCATTTATTTTTGTAATCTGATTGCTGTGGCTAGGGCTTCCAACACTATGTTAAATAACAGTAGTGAGAGTGGAAATTATTGTCTTGTTGCTGACCATAGGGGAGAAGCTCTCAGTTTTTCCCCAGTGAGAATGATATTAGCTGTGTTCTGTTTTTCATATATGACTTTTTTATAATTAAGCAGGTTCCTTCTAACCGACTTTGTGAAGGGCTTTTATCATGAATGGATGTTGTATTTTTCAAATGCTTCTTTTGCATGTATTGAAAAGATCATATGATTCTTATTTTTTCTTTTATCAATGTGATATTTCATTGATATCACATTGATCAATTTGTGAATATTAAACCATCCTTGCAACCCAGGAATAAATACCCTTTGGTCATGGTGAATTATTTTTTAATGTATTGTTGGATTCAGATTGCTAGTATTTTTTTTTAGATTGCTAGTATTTTATTGAGAATTTTTGCATCTGTGTTCATCAGGGATATTAGCCTATATAGTTCTTTATTTTTGTGGTGGCTTGATATGGTTTTGGTATTAGAGTAATGCTGCCCTCATAGAATTAATTAAGAAGGTTTCCTTCCTCTTCTTCTTTTTGGAATAGTTTTAAAAGAATTAGTATGAACTTCTTTAAATGTTTGGTAGAATTTGCCTATGAAGCCATCTGGTCCTGGACTTTTGTTATTGGAAGTTTTTTGATTACTGATTAAATTTCCTTGAAATTTATTGATATGTTCAAGTTTTCTATTTTTTCCTGATTCAGTTTTGATACTTTATATATTTGTAGGAATTTTTCCTATTCTTCCAGGTTGTCCAATTTGAAGGCATATAGTTTTTCGTAATATTATCTTACAATTATTTGTATTTCTGAGGTGTTGGTTGTTATTTCTCCTTTCTCATTTATGATTTTTTATTGAAGTCCTTTGTCTTTCCTTTTTGGTAAATCTGACTAGAAGTTTACCAATTGTATTAATTTTTTCAAAGAACCAGCTCCTGGTTTCAATGATCCATTCTATTATTTTTGTAGTTTCTATATTATGTATTTCTTTTTTCTTTTTTTAAAAGATTTTATTTATTTATTCATGGGAGACAGAGAGAGAGAGAGTGACAGAAAGAGAGAGAGAGGCAGAGACACAAGGCAGAGGGAGAAGCAGGCTCCATTCAAGGAGCCTGACATGGGACTCGATCCCAGGACTCCAGGATCATGCCCTGGGCTGAAGGCAGTGCTAAACCGCTGAGCCACCCGGGCTGCCCTATACTATGTATTTCTGCTCTAATCTTTTTTTTTCTTTCAGAGTTTTTATTTAAATTCCAGTTATTTAACATACTGTTTTTTTCAGCAGCATATAGATGGGTCTTGTTTTTTTTAATTCACTCTGACACCTTATGTCTTTTGATTGGAGCATTTACCTCATTTACATTCAAAGTAATTATTGGTAGATTTGTATTTATTGCTATTTTATTAGTCTCTTTTCATTGTTTCTGGAGATTTACTCTGATCCTTTCTTGTCTTTGACACTTTTGGTCTCTTCACTCAAAATGTTCCCTTTATTATTTCTTGCAGGGCTGGTTTAGTGGTCATGAATTCCTTTAGTTCTTGTTTGTCTAGGAAACTTTTTGTCTCCTTCTATTCTCCAGACTTGCTGGATACAGTAAGTCAGGCACAGATTTTTCCTATTAAGGACTTTGAGTATATCATGCCACTGTTTTCTGGCTTGGGAAGTTTTTGCTGAAAAATCTGCTGACAGTGTTATAGGATTTTCCGTTGTATTTAATTGTCTTCTTCTGTCCTGCTTACGAAGAAAAGGTCATATGGTGTCCAGGACCTGTGCTTCATGGAGTGTCTCTGGTGTGTGCTGCATGTGTTCTGCTGTTGTGTTTTGGCTGCTGTATCCTGCAGTTGACTGTGGAGGCTCTCATTGCCTGCTGTGGGAAGTGTTTGGTCCCTTGGCTTAATGTAGTGAGTTTTAATTAATTGTGCCTGGTCTGCTTGTGAAATGAGATCTGACACCATTTATACCAGAACTGAGGCCCTGCAGAACTCTCTTGTTGGGAGACATAGTGTGGGCAGGGGTTTGTGCTGGCTGCTAGGGGAGGGTCCTGCCATGCTGGGACTGAGGCAAGCATGACTATGTAAGGTAGTCCCATCACAGTGCCAGGGTGTGAGGCTTTATGTACACAAGTTAGGCAGCCAGTGTTGGTGCTACACTGCTTCCTGCAGGTGGCTCTGTGTTTATGCTAAGGGTTTGGGAATGGAAATGGTGCCAGCCAGCTCCTTTGTTCCCAGAGAGGTGTTTCTGTGAAGGCTGCCTCTAGTATATGTACTCTGATAAGTGCTCCTCTCAGTGTGCCCTAGGTGCTCTTCAGATCACTGTTTCTACACTGTATACCCCCAGTTTATTTGTCTGTCTTCCCATCAGGAGCAGTGTAGTGCTCTCCAGGCTCTATCCCAGCCAAGCCTGCTGATCCCTAGGCTTTAAGCCCTGTTGTTTGCAAAAACTCATAAAATTCATCTCCTTATTTTCTAAGTCAATAGCTTTGGGAAAACATTCTCCTTATGACTTTCCTTGTGTGCTCCTCTCTCTCACACCCTTCTCCATGACCACAGCTCCCTCCTCCCCTTTGAGGCACTATGATCCATTTCTCCCCCAAACCACATCTCTGCACTTCCTACCTTCTTTTATATAGTCTTTCCTCCTTTTAATTGTGGAGTTTGTTCTGTCGGTCTTCAGTTGATATCTGGTGTATTTAAGATAATTTGATAGTTATTTAGTTGTATTCATGGGACAAGGAGAGAACAGGGTCCTCCTACTCTGCCTCAATCTTTTCTCCTCCCTTCATTAGTTTGTTCTTTGTACATAAGGGTATGTTTCTCCTTTTTTGTTTGCTAATTCTTTATCTTTTGCTTTGTTTTTTAGTCCACATATAAGTGAAATCATTATATTTGTTTTTCTCTGTCTTATTTCACTTAGCATAATACTCTCTATGTCTATCTCAGTTTTCTCTAGTTGCGTTCATGAGACAAGGTGAATGTAGAATCCTCTCTATGTCTTTTAATTAGAGCATTTAGTCCATTTACAGTCAAAGTAATTATTGATAGATATATATTTATTGCCATTTTATTATTTGTTTTGTGGTTGTTTCTGAAGATTTTCTCTAATCCTTTCTTGCCTTTCTTTCATGGTTTATTTGTTTTATTTCATAACATATTTGTATATCTTTTTCTTAATTCTTTGCATATCTGTTAGTGGCTTTTGATTTTTGCTTACCACTCAGGTTGTATATAACATCTTCTGTATATAGCAGTCTATATTAAGTTGATGATCTTTTAATTTTGAATGAATTCTTTACTCCTCTCCTCCCCATGCTTTAGGTATATAATGTCATATTTTATATCCTTATATTTTGGGAATTCCCTGACTGAATTTTTTGCAGAAATATTCATTTTACTGATTTTGTGTTTCCTACCTTCATTCTGTCTCTTTTGGTCCCTCCTTTTCACTCAGAGTCCTCTTTAATATTTCTTGCAGGATTGGTTTAGTGGTCATGAACTCCTTTAGTTTTTGTTTATGTGGGAAACTATTTCTCCTTCTCTTCTGAATGATAGCCTTGCTGGATAGAGTATTCTTGCTTGCGGATTTTCCCCATTCAGCACTTTGAATTTATCATGCCACTCCCATCTGACTTGGAAAGTTTCTGCTGAAAAATCCCCCAATAGCCCTTCATAGTTTCCATTGTATGTAACTGTCCTCTATCCTGCTGCTTTAAGATGTTTTTCTTTATCACTATATTTTGCCATTTTAATTATATGTCTGGTGTGAATCTGCTTTCATTTATTTTTTTGGGAATTCTCTGTGCTTCCCGGATCAGGATATCTATTTCCTCCCCCAGTTTAGTGAAATTTTCAGTTATTATCTATTCAAATAAATTTTCTTCCCGCTTTTCTCTCTCTTTTTCTTGGATCCCTATAATATGAATATTATTATATTTGATGGTCACTGAGTTCCCTGTCTATTCTTCTTTTGCATAATTCTTCTTTCTTTCTTTTGTTCCCCTTGGTTACTTTCCATTACTCTGTCTTCTAGTTCACTAATTCATTCCTCTGCCTCTTCCAGCCTGCTGTTTTTCCATTAAGTGTGTTTCTCAATTCATTAATTGAGCCCTTTATCTCTGCTATGTTATTCCTTATCTCTGTGTTAAGGATCTCAGTGATGTCTTCAACTCTTTTCTCAAGTCCAGTGAATATCTTTAAGATTATTACTTTAAATTGTCTATCAGTCAGGTTACTTATATTTATTTCACTTAGATCTCTGGTCATGGCCTTATCTTGTTCTTTCATTTGGGACAAATTCCTCTGTCTCCTAATTTTGTATGAGTTTCTGTGCCTGGTACTGTGTGCTAGAAAAGTCAGCTACATCTTCTGTTCTTGAGGGTAGTGGCCTTTTGAAGAATAAATCTTGTAGTATCCTGCTGTGTAGTGTTCCTTGCTCCCAAGAGCCTGCACTTCTGGAAGTGTCTCCAATTAGTGATGCATACACTCTGCTGTTTTGTCCTTGCTGCTGTATCCTTCAGGCCAGTTATCTGCAGAGTCTCTCTTATCCTGTTGTGGGCAGTGTTTGGTCTCTGGCCTGGATTTGGTGTATTTTAACTATGTGTACTCTGGTCTGCTTGTGAAATGAGACCTTTCACTACCCCTGCTGCAAACAAGGCCCTACAGAACACCCAGGTTGGGGGATGCAGTGTGGGAAGTGGTTTGGCCTTGTATTTGAGGGAATTGGCCCACTGCACTGGGATTGATGCAAGTGTAACTGGGAAGGGCAATTCCACTGGTGCATGGGGTTGGTGGCTTTTGTAAACATGTTAGGTAATGACTGTCCTGTGCTGGTTCCTGCAGGTGGCCCTGTACATATGATGAAGGGCTGGGAAGGGAAATGGTGCCATCTAGTGCCTTTGTTCCAAGAGGAGTCTCTCATGAATGCTGCCTTTCAGGGACACTCCAACATGAGCAAATATCCTCCCTACTCTGCACCCCAGGCACTCTTTAGCTCTCTATTTCCATACTGTATATCTGTGGGCCTTTTTTATATCTTCTTTCCAAGTGCAGCCCCAAGTGCAGCTGTCCCTGAGGCAAGCCTGCTGATCTTTACGTTGGCAGGCTTTAGGCCCCACCAGTTACATAAACTCATTAAGTTCAGGCCCTCTTGTTTCCCAAGCCAATTGCTATAGGGATTTGTTTTTCTTGTGTGCTCCCCTGTGTGCTAGTGTATCTCTCACTCTTTTTGCAACAATGGCTCCCACTGCATTGAAAAGGCTACATTCTGTTTCTCTTACAAACCCTTTCTCTGCACCTCCTACCTTCTTCAGTGTGGCCTCTTCTATACTTCTTTTTTTTTTTTTTAGGATTTAAAAATTTTTTTTTATTTTATTTTTTTATTGGTGTTCAATTTACCAACATACAGAATAACCCCCAGTGCCCGTCACCCATTCACTCCCACCCCCGGCCCTCCTCCCCTTCTACCACCCCTAGTTCATTTCCCAGAGTTAGCAGTCTTTACATTCTGTCTCCCTTTCTGATATTTCCCACACATTTCTTCTCCCTTCCCTTATATTCCCTTTCACTATTATTAATATTCCCCAAATGAATGAGAACATATAATGTTTGTCCTCCTCCAACTGACTAACTTCACTCAGCATAATACCCTCCAGTTCCATCCACGATGAAGCAAATGGTGGGTATTTGTCATTTCTAATAGCTGAGTAATATTCCATTGTATACATAAACCACATCTTCTTTATCCATTCATCTTTCGATGGACACCGAGGCTCCTTCCACAGTTTGGCTATTGTGGACATTGCTGCTAGAAACATCGGGGTGCAGGTGTCCCTGCATTTCATTGCATCTGTATCTTTGGGGTAAATCCCCAACAGTGCAATTGCTGGGTCGTAGGGAAGGTCTATTTTGAACTGTTTGAGGAACCTCCACACAGTTTTCCAGAGTGGCTGCACCAGTTCACATTCCCACCAACAGTGGAAGAGGGTTCCCTTTTCTCCACATCCTCTCCAACATTTGTGGTTTCCTGCCTTGTTAATTTTCCCCATTCTCATTGGTGTGAGGTGGTATCTCATTGTGGTTTTAATTTGTATTTCCCTGATGGCAAGTGATGCAGAGCATTTTCTCATGTGCATGTTGGCCATGTCTATGTCTTCCTCTGTGAGATTTCTCTTCATGTCTTTTGCCCATTTCATGATTGGATTGTTTGTTTCTTTGGTGTTGAGTTTAATAAGTTCTTTATAGATCTTGGAAACTAGGCCTTCATCTGATATGTCATTTGCAAATATCTTCTCCAATTCTGTAGGTTGTCTTTTAGTTTTGTTGACTGTATCCTTTGCTGTGCAAAAGCTTCTTACCTTGATGAAGTTCCAATAGTTCATTTTTGCTTTTGTTTCTTTTGCCTTCGTGGATGTATCTTGCAAGAAGTTACTGTGGCCGAGTTCAAAAAGGGTGTTGCCTGTGTTCTTCTCTAGGATTTTGATGGAATCTTGTCTCACATTTAGATCTCTCATCCATTTTGAGTTTATCTTTGTGTATGGTGAAAGAGAGTGGTCTAGTTACATTCTTCTGCATGTGGATGTCCAATTTTCCCAGCACCATTTATTGAAGAGACTGTCTTTCTTCCAATGGATAGTCTTTCCTCCTTTATCGAATATTAGTTGACCATAAACTTCAGGGTCCACTTCTGGGTTCTCTATTCTGTTCCATTGATCCATGTGTCTGTTTTAGTGCCAGTACCACACTGTCTTGATGACCACAGCTTTATAGCACAACCTGAAATCTGGCATTGTGATGCCCCCAGGTATGGTTTTCTTTTTTAAAATTCCCCTGGCTATTCGGGGTCTTTTCTGATTCCACACAAATCTTAAAATAATTTGTTCTAACTCTCTGAAGAAAGTCCATGGTATTTTGATAGGGATTGCATTAAACGTGTATATTGCCCTGGGTAACATTGACATTTTCACAATATTAATTCTGCCAATCCATGAGCATGGAATATTTTTCCATCTCTTTGTGTCTTCCTCAATTTCTTTCAGAAGTGTTCTATAGTTTTTAGGGTATACATCCTTTACCTCTTTGGTGAGGTTTATTCCTAGGTATCTTATGCTTTTGGGTGCAAATGTCAATGGGATTGACTCTTTAATTTCTCTTTCTTCAGTCTCATTGTTGGTGTATAGAAATGCCACTGATTTCTGGGCATTGATTTTGTATCATGCCACGCTACCAAATTGCTGTATGAGATCTAGCAATCTTGGGGTGGAGACTTTTGGGTTTTCTATGTAGAGTATCATGTCATCGGCGAAGAGGGAGAGTTTGACTTCTTCTTTGCCAATTTGAATGCCTTTAATGTCTTTTTGTTGTCTGATTGCTGAGGCTAGGACTTCCAATACTATGTTGAATAGCGGTGGTGAGAGTGGATATCCCTGTCTTGTTCCTGATCTTAGGGGAAAGGCTCCCAGTGCTTCCCCATTGAGAATGATATTTGCTGTGGGCTTTTCGTAGATGGCTTTTAAGATGTCGAGGAATGTTCCCTCTATCCCTACACTCTGAAGAGTTTTGATCAGGAATGGATGCTGTCTTTTGTCAAATGCTTTCTCTGCATCTAATGAGAGGATCATATGGTTCTTGGTTTTTCTCTTGCTGATATGATGAATCACATTGATTGTTTTACAGGTGTTGAACCAGCTTTGTGTCCCAGGGATAAATCCTACTTGGTCATGGTGAATAATTTTCTTAATTTACTCTTGGATCCTATTGGCCAGTATCTTGTTGAGAATTTTTGCATCCATGTTCATCAGGGATATTGGTCTGTAATTCTCGTTTTTGGTGGGGTCTTTGTCTGGTTTTGGAATTAAGGTGATGCTGGCCTTATAGAACGAATTTGGAAGTACTCCATCTCTTTCTATCTTTCCGAACAGCTTTAGTAGAATAGGTATGGTTTCTTCTTTAAAGGTTTGATAGAATTCCCCTGGGAAGCCATCTGGCTCTGGACTCTTGTGTCTTGGGAGGTTTTTGATGACTGCTTCAATTTCCTCCCTGGTTATTGGCCTGTTCAGGTGTTCTATTTCTTCCTGTTCCAGTTTTGGTAGTTTGTGGCTTTCCAGGAATGCGTCCATTTCTTCTAGATTGCCTAATTAATTGGCGTATAGCTGTTCATAATATGTGTTTAAAATCGTTTGTATTTCCTTGGTGTTGGTAGTGATCTCTCCTTTCTCATTCATGATTTTCTTAATTTGAGTCTTCTCTCTCTTCTTTTTAATAAGGCTGGCTAATGGTTTATCTATCTTATTAATTCTTTCAAAGAACCAACTCCTGGTTCGGTTGATCTGTTCCACAGTTCTTCTGGTCTCGATTTCTTTGAGTTCTGCTTGAATCTTTATTAACTCTCTTCTTCTGCTGGGTGTAGGATCTATTTGCTGTTTTTTCTCTAGCTCCTTTATGTGTAAGGTTAGCTTTTGTATTTGAGTTCTTTCCAGTTTTTGAATGGATGCTTGTATTGCGATGTATTTCCCCCTTAGGACTGCTTTTGCTGCATCCCAAAGATTTTGAACGGTTGTATCTTCATTCTCATTAGTTTCCATGAATCTTTTTAATTCTTCCTTAATTTCCTGGTTGACCCTTTCATCTTTTAGCAGGATGGTCCTTAACCTCCACGTGTTTGAGGTCCTTCCAAACTTCTTGTTGTGATTTAGTTCTAATTTCAAGGCATTATGGTCTGAGAATATGCAGGGGACCATCCCAATCTTTTGGTATCGGTTCAGACCCAATTTGTGACCCAGTATGTGGTCTATTCTGGAGAACGTTCCATGTGCACTTGAGAAGAATGTGTATTCAGTTGAGTTTGGATGTAAAGTTCTGTAGATATCTGTGAAATCCATCTGGTCCAGTGTATCCTTTAAAGCTCTCGTTTCTTTGGAGATGTTGTGCTTAGAAGACCTATCAAGGGTAGAAAGAGCTAGATTGAAGTCACCAAGTGTACGTGTATTATTATCTAAGTATTTCTTCACTTTGGTTATTAATTGGTTTAAATATTTGGCAGCTCCCACATTCGGGGCATATATACTGAGGATTGTTAAATCCTCTTGTTGGATAGATCCTTTAAGTATGAGATAGTGTCCCTCCTCATCTCTCACTACAGTCTTCGGGGTAAATTTTAGTTTATCTGATATAAGGATGGCTACCCGTGCTTTCTTTTGAGGACCATTTGAATGGTAAATGGTTCTCCAAACTTTTATTTTCAGGCTGTAGGTGTCCTTCTGTCTAAAATGAGCCTCTTGTAGACAGCAAATAGATGGGTCCTGCTTTTTTATCCAGTCTGAAACCCTGCGCCTTTTGATGGGGTCATTAAGCCCGTTCACGTTCAGAGTTACTATTGAAAGATATGATTTTAGTGTCATCATGATATCTATTCAGTCCTTGTTTTTGTGGATTGTTGCACTGAACTTCTTCTTAAAGGGGAATTTTAAGAGTCCCCCTTAAAATTTCTTGCAGAGGGGGGAGGAGCAAGATGGCGGAAGAGTAGGGTCCCCAAATCACCTGTCTCCACCAAATTACCTAGAAAACCTTCCAATCATCCTGAAAATCTATGAATTCGGCCTGAGAATTAAAGAGAGAACACCTGGAATGCAACAGTGAGAAGAGTTCGCGCTACTATCAAGGTAGGAAGACGGGGAAAAAGAAGTAAAGAAACAAAGGCCTCCAAGGGGGAGGGGCCCCACGAGGAGCCGGGCTGAGGCCGGGGCGATCGACCCCAGGACAGGAGAGCCCCGTCCCGGAGACGCAGGAGCTGCACCGACCTTCCCGGGCGGAAAGGGGCTCGTGGGTAGTTGGAGCAGGACCCAGGAGGGCGGGGATGCCCTCGGGTTCCCTGGGACAATAACAGACACCTGCGCCTCGGGGAGAGTGCGCCGAGCTCCCTAAGGGCTGCAGCGCGCACGGCGGGACCTGGAGCAGCTCGGATGGGCTCGGGCGGCGGCTCCGCGAAGGGGGCTTCACGGCCCCGGGAGCAGCTCGGAGGGGCTCGGGCAGAGGAAGAGGCTCCGTGCAGAGGGGGCTGCGCAGTTCCAGGAGCAGCTCGGAGGGGCTCGGGCGGCGGCTCCGCGGAGGGGGTTGGGCGGCCCGGGAGCGCGAATCCACCAGCGCAGGACCGGAGCACAGGGCGCCGGGACACAGCCCAGGATCCCGCCTCCCCCGGGACAGGCAGAGGCCGGGAGGGCCCAGGACAGCAAGGACGCTCCTGCCCCGAGCTGAACAGATCAGCGGCCCTGCCCGGGAGCCTCCAGGCCCTGCAGACGGAGTTCCTGCCGGAGCTGAATCCAGGTTTCCAGAGCTGCCCCGCCACTGGGGCTGTTCCTCCTGCGGCCTCACGGGGTAAACAACCGCCACTGAGCCCTGCACCAGGCAGGGGCACAGCAGCTCCCCCAACTGCTAACACCTGAAAATCAGCACAACAGGCCCCTCCCCCAGAACACCAGCTAGACTGACAACTTCCAGGAGAAGCCAAGGGACTTAAAGTACACAGATTCAGAAGATACTCCCCCGTGGTTCCTTTTTTTTTTTTTTGTTTTTTGTTTTTTGTTTTGTTTTGTTTTGTTTTGCTTTTTGATTTGTTTCCTTCCCCCACCCCCTTTTTTTTCTCCTTTCTTTTTCTTTCTCTTTTTCTTTTTTTTTCCGTTTTTTTTTTCTTCCCTTTTTTTTCTCTTTCTCTTTTCTTTCCTTCTTTCTCTTTTCTTTCCTTCTTTCTCTCCTCTCTTTTTCTCTTTTTCCCAATACAACTTGCTTTTGGCCACTCTGCACTGAGCAAAATGACTAGAAGGAAAACCTCACCTCAAAAGAAAGAATCAGAAACAGTCCTCTCTCCCACAGAGTTACAAAATCTGGATTACAATTCAATGTCAGAAAGCCAATTCAGAAGCACTATTATACAGCTACTGGTGGCTCTAGAAAAAAGTATAAAGGACTCAAGAGACTTCATGACTGCAGAATTTAGAGCTAATCAGGCAGAAATTAAAAATCAATTGAATGAGATGCAATCCAAACTAGAAGTCCTAACGACGAGGGTTAACGAGGTGGAAGAACGAGTGAGTGACATAGAAGACAAGTTGATAGCAAAGAGGGAAACTGAGGAAAAAAGAGACAAACAAAAGACCATGAAGATAGATAAGGGAAATAAACGACAGCCTGAGAAAGAAAAACCTACGTTTAATTGGGGTTCCCGAGGGCGCCGAAAGGGACAGAGGGCCAGAATATGTATTTGAACAAATTCTAGCTGAAAACTTTCCTAATCTGGGAAGGGAAACAGGCATTCAGATCCAGGAAATAGAGAGATCCCCCCCTAAAATCAATAAAAACCGTTCAACACCTCGACATTTAATAGTGAAGCTTGCAAATGCCAAAGATAAAGAGAAGATCCTAAAAGCAGCAAGAGACAAGAAATCCCTGACTTTTATGGGGAGGAGTATTAGGGTCACAGCAGACCTCTCCACAGAGACCTGGCAGGCCATAAAGGGCTGGCAGGATATATTCAGGGTCCTAAATGAGAAGAACATGCAACCAAGAATACTTTATCCAGCAAGGCTCTCATTCAAAAATGAAGGAGAGATAAAGAGCTTCCAAGACAGGCAGCAACTAAAAGAATATGTGACCTCCAAACCAGCTCTGCAAGAAATTTTAAGGGGGACTCTTAAAATTCCCCTTTAAGAAGAAGCCCAGTTGAACAGTCCACAAAAACAAGGACTGAATAGATATCATGATGACACTAAACTCATATCTTTCAATAGTAACTCTGAACGTGAACGGGCTTAATGACCCCATCAAAAGGCGCAGGGTTTCAGACTGGACAAAAAAGCAGGACCCATCTATTTGCTGTCTACAAGAGGCTCATTTTAGACAGAAGGACACCTACAGCCTAAAAATAAAAGTTTGGAGAACCATTTACCATTCAAATGGTCCTCAAAAGAAAGCACGGGTAGCCATCCTTATATCAGATAAACTAAAATTTACCCCGAAGACTGTAGTGAGAGATGAGGAGGGACACTATCTCATACTTAAAGGATCTATCCAACAAGAGGATTTAACAATCCTCAGTATATATGCCCCGAATGTGGGAGCTGCCAAATATTTAAACCAATTAATAACCAAAGTGAAGAAATACTTAGATAATAATACACGTACACTTGGTGACTTCAATCTAGCTCTTTCTACCCTTGATAGGTCTTCTAAGCACAACATCTCCAAAGAAACGAGAGCTTTAAAGGATACACTGGACCAGATGGATTTCACAGATATCTACAGAACTTTACATCCAAACTCAACTGAATACACATTCTTCTCAAGTGCACATGGAACGTTCTCCAGAATAGACCACATACTGGGTCACAAATTGGGTCTGAACCGATACCAAAAGATTGGGATGGTCCCCTGCATATTCTCAGACCATAATGCCTTGAAATTAGAACTAAATCACAACAAGAAGTTTGGAAGGACCTCAAACACGTGGAGGTTAAGGACCATCCTGCTAAAAGATGAAAGGGTCAACCAGGAAATTAAGGAAGAATTAAAAAGATTCATGGAAACTAATGAGAATGAAGATACAACCGTTCAAAATCTTTGGGATGCAGCAAAAGCAGTCCTAAGGGGGAAATACATCGCAATACAAGCATCCATTCAAAAACTGGAAAGAACTCAAATACAAAAGCTAACCTTACACATAAAGGAGCTAGAGAAAAAACAGCAAATAAATCCTACACCCAAGAGAAGAAGGGAGTTAATAAAGATTCAAGCAGAACTCAACGAAATCGAGACCAGAAGAACTGTGGAACAGATCAACAAAACCAGGAGTTGGTTCTTTGAAAGAATTAATAAGATAGATAAACCATTAGCCAGCCTTATTAAAAAGAAGAGAGAGAAGACTCAAATTAATAAAATCATTAATGAGAAAGGAGAGATCACTACCAACACCAAGGAAATACAAACGAGTTTAAACACATATTATGAACAGCTATACGCCAATAAATTAGGCAATCTAGAAGAAATGGACGCATTCCTGGAAAGCCACAAACTACCAAAACTGGAACAGGAAGAAATAGAACACCTGAACAGGCCAATAACCAGGGAGGAAATTGAAGCAGTCATCAAAAACCTCCCAAGACATAAGAGTCCAGGGCCAGATGTCTTCCCAGGGGAATTTTATCAAACGTTTAAAGAAGAAACCATACCTATTCTCCTAAAGCTGTTCGGAAAGATAGAAAGAGATGGAGTACTTCCAAATTCGTTCTATGAGGCCAGCATCACCTTAATTCCAAAACCAGACAAAGACCCCACCAAAAAGGAGAATTACAGACCAATATCCCTGATGAACATGGATGCAAAAATTCTCAACAAGATACTAGCCAATAGGGTCCAACAGTACATTAAGAAAATTATTCACCATGACCAAGTAGGATTTATCCCTGGGACACAAGGCTGGTTCAACACCTGTAAAACAATCAATGTGATTCATCACATCAGCAAGAGAAAAACCAAGAACCATATTGGAACCATTCTCTCATTGGATGCAGAGAAAGCATTTGACAAAATACAGCATCCATTCCTGATCAAAACTCTTCAGAGTGTAGGGATAGAGGGAACATTCCTCGACATCTTAAAAGCCATCTATGAAAAGCCCACAGCAAATATCATTCTCAATGGGGAAGCACTGGGAGCCTTTCCCCTAAGATCAAGAACAAGACAGGGATATCCATTCTCACCACTGCTGTTCAACATAGTACTGGAAGTCCTAGCCTCAGCAATCAGACAACAAAAAGACATTAAAGGCATTCAAATTGGCAAAGAAGAAGTCAAACTCTCCCTCTTCGCCGATGACATGATACTCTACATAGAAAACCCAAAAGTCTCCACCCCAAGATTGCTAGAACTCATACAGCAATTCGGTAGCGTGGCATGATACAAAATCAATGCCCAGAAATCAGTGGCATTTCTATACACTAACAATGAGACTGAAGAAAGAGAAATTAAGGAGTCAATCCCATTTACAATTGCACCCAAAAGCATAAGATACCTAGGAATAAACCTAACCAAAAATGTAAAGGATCTATACCCTCAAAACTATGGAACACTTCTGAAAGAAATTGAGGAAGACACAAAGAGATGGAAAAAGATTCCATGCTCATGGATTGGCAGAATTAATATTGTGAAAATGTCAATGCTACCCAGGGCAATATACACGTTTAATGCAATCCCTATCAAAATACCATGGACTTTCTTCAGAGAGTTAGAACAAATTATTTTAAGATTTGTGTGGAATCAGAAAAGACCCCGAATAGCCAGGGGAATTTTAAAAAAGAAAACCATATCTGGGGGCATCACAATGCCAGATTTCAGGTTGTACTACAAAGCTGTGGTCATCCAGACAGTGTGGTACTGGCACAAAAACAGACACATAGATCAATGGAACAGAATAGAGAATCCAGAAGTGGACCCTGAACTTTATGGGCAACTAATATTCGATAAAGGAGGAAAGACTATCCATTGGAAGAAAGACAGTCTCTTCAATAAATGGTGCTGGGAAAATTGGACATCCACATGCAGAAGAATGAAACTAGACCACTCTCTTTCACCATACACAAAGATAAACTCAAAATGGATGAAAGATCTAAATGTGAGACAAGATTCCATCAAAATCCTAGAGAAGAACACAGGCAACACCCTTTTTGAACTCGGCCACAGTAACTTCTTGCAAGATACATCCACGAAGGCAAAAGAAACAAAAACAAAAATGAACTATTGGGACTTCATCAAGATAAGAAGCTTTTGCACAGCAAAGGATACAGTCAACAAAACTCAAAGACAACCTACAGAATGGGAGAAGAATTGAAAGAATTTCAAATGACATATCAGATAAAGGGCTAGTTTCCAAGATCTATAAAGAACTTATCAAACTCAACACCAAAGAAACAAACAATCCAATCATGAAATGGGCAAAAGACATGAACAGAAATCTCACAGAGGAAGACATAGACATGGCCAACATGCACATGAGAAAATGCTCTGCATCACTTGCCATCAGGGAAATACAAATCAAAACCACAATGAGATACCACCTCACATCAGTGAGAATGGGGAAAATTAACAAGGCAGGAAACCACAAATGTTGGAGAGGATGCGGAGAAAAGGGAACCCTCATACACTGTTGGTGGGAATGTGAACTGGTGCAGCCACTCTGGAAAACTGTGTGGAGGTTCCTCAAACAGTTAAAAATAGATCCGCCCTACGACCCAGCAATTGCACTGTTGGGGATTTACCCCAAAGATACAAATGCAATGAAACGCCGGGACACCTGCACCCCGATGTTTATAGCAGCAATGGCCACGATAGCCAAACTGTGGAAGGAGCCTCGGTGTCCAACGAAAGATGAATGGATAAAGAAGTTGTGGTTTATGTATACAATGGAATATTACTCGGCTATTAGAAATGACAAATACCCACCATTTGCTTCAACGTGGATGGAACTGGAGGGTATTATGCTGAGTGAAGTAAGCCAGTCGGAGAAGGACAAACATTATATGTTTTCATTCATTTTGGGAATATAAATAATAGTGAAAGGGAATATAAGGGAAGGGGGAAGAAATGTGTGGGAAATATCAGAAAGGGAGACAGAACGTAAAGACTACTAACTCTGGGAAACGAACTAGGGGTGGTAGAAGTGGAGGAGGGCGGGGGGTGGGAGTGAATGGGTGACGGGCACTGGGGTTATTCTGTATGTTAGTAAATTGAACACCAATAAAAAATAAAAAAAAATTTCTTGCAGAGCTCGTTTGGAGGTCACATATTCTTTCAGTTCCTGCCTGTCTTGGAAGCTCTTTATTTCTACTTCCATTTTGAATGAGAGCCTTGCTGGATAAAGTATTCTTGGTTGCATGTTCTTCTCATTTAGGACCCTGAATATATCCTGCCAGCCCTTTCTGGCCTGCCAGGTCTCTGTGGAGAGGTCTGCTGTTACCCTAATACTCCTCCCCATAAAAGTCAGGGATTTCTTGTCTCTTGCTGCTTTAAGGATCTTCTCTTTATCTTTGGAATTTGCAAGCTTCACTATTAAATGTCGAGGTGTTGAACGGTTTTTATTGATTTTAGGGGGGGATCTCTCTATTTCCTGGATCTGAATGCCTGTTTCCCTTCCCAGATTAGGAAAGTTTTCAGCTAGAATTTGTTCAAATACATATTCTGGCCCTCTGTCCCTTTTGGCGCCCTCGGGAACACCAATTATACATAGGTTTTTCTTCCTCTGGCTGTCGTTTATTTCCCTTAATCTATCTTCATGGTCTTTTAATTGTCTGTCTCTTTTTTCCTCAGTTTCCCTCTTTGCAATCAACTTGTCTTCTATGTCGCTCACTCGTTCTTCCACCTCGTTAACCCTCGTCGTTAGGACTTCTAGTTTGGAATGCATCTCATCAATTGATTTTTAATTTCTGCCTGATTAGCTCTAAATTCTGCAGTCATGAAGTCTCTTGAGTCCTTTATGCTTTTTTCTAGAGCCACCAGTAGTTGTATAATAGTGCCTCTGAATTGGCTTTCTGACATTGAATTGTAATCCAGATTTTGTAACTCTGTGGGAGAGAGGACTGTTTCTGATTCTTTCTTTTGAGGTGAGGTTTTCCTTCTAGTCATTTTGCTCAGTGCAGAGTGGCCAAAAGCAAGTTGTATTGGGAAAAAGAGAAAAAGAGAGGAGAGAAAGAAGGAAAGAAAAGAGAAAGAAAAAAAAAGGAAAAAAAAAGAAGAAAAAGAGAAAGAAAAAGAAAGAAAGGGAAAAAAGGGTGGGGGAAGGAAACAAATCAAAAGCAAAACAAAACAAAACAAAACAAAACAGCAACAAAAAACAAAAACCAAAATACAAAAAAAAGAACTACGGGGCAGTATCTTCTGATTCTGTATACTTTAAGTCCTTTGACTTCCCTTGGAACTTTTCCGTCTAGCTGGTCTTCTGGGGGAGGGCCTGTTGTGCTGATTTTCAGGTGTTAGCACTTGGGGGAGCTGCTCTGCCCCTTGCCTGGTGCAGGGCTCAGTGGGGGTTGTTTACCCCGTGAGGCCCCAGGAGGAACATCCACAGTGGCAGCGGCCAGCTCTGGAGCCCTGGATTGAGCCCCGGCAGTAACTCTGTAGCTCTCTGTGGGGCCTGGAGGCTCTGGGGGCGGGGCCGCTGATCTGCTCAGCTCCGGGCAGGAGCGTCCTTGTGGTCCTGGGCCCTCCCAGCCTCTGCCTCTCCTGGGGGGAGGCCGGATCCTGGGCTGTGTCCCAGCGCTCTGTGCTCCGGGGCCTGCCCTGTTGGATTCGGGCTCCCGGCTGTGCAGCCCCCTCCGCGGAGCCGCCGCCCGAGCCCCTCCGAGCTGCTCCTGGAACCGCGCAGCCCCCTCCCCACGGAGCCTCTTCCTCTGCCCGAGCCCCTCGTAAGCTGCTCCTGGCTGCGTAGCCGCCTCCCCGGACCTGCTGCCCGAGCCCCTCCGAGCTGCTCTGGGTCCTGCCGTGCGCGCTGCAGCCCTTAGGCAGCTCGGTGCACTGTCCTGGGCGCGCAGGTGTCTGTTAGTGTCCCAGGGAGCCTGAGGGCATCCCCGCCCTCCTGGGGTCCTGCTCTAACTCCCTGCGGGCGCCTTTCCGCCCGGGAAGGTTGGTGCAGCTCCTGCTTCTCTGGGACTGTGCTTTCCTGTCCTAGGGACATTCGCCCTGGCCTTTGCCCGGCTCCTCACGGGGCCCCTCACCCTTGGAGGCCTTTTGTTTCTTTATTTCTTTTTCCCCGTCTTCCTACCTTGATAGAAGAGCGAACTCTTCTCACTGTAGCGTGTCAGCTGTTCTCTCTTTAATTCTCAGGCCGAATTCGTAGATTTCCAGGACGATTTGAAGGTTATCTAGGTAATTTGGTGGAGACAGGTGATTTGGAGACCCTCCTCTTCTGCCATCATACCCCTCCTCCCTTCTATACTTCTAATCATGGAGTCTGTTCTGCCAGTCATCAAGTTGAATTCTGCTATAGGCTGGACTCTAAGTCTGTCCAGTTCCCTGTGGGGCCAGAGGTTATGCTTAACATTTGTTCAAGGCTGCTGGCTTGGCTACCTGAATGAGTAGGACTATAAGCCAGATTCTGTAAGTGCCAAGGTTCTCTGTCTGGGTTTTCTCAACAGGCAGGACTGAAAGCTATACCCAGCAGCTGTGTGGGGCTGTGAATGTGTTTCTTTGCCCAGTTGGGGTCACAGAACAGGGTCCACAGTCAGTAGGGACTGAAACTGTTTGCTGTTGATGCAAATTAGGCAGAACTGCCAACTGAGCTACCTGGCTAGACAGAGCTACAGGCTGGGATCTTTGCCTGAGTGTCTCTATAAGCAGGAATGCAGTCTGCATAATCTAAATGCTGATTGCTGTAAGCCTTGCTCCTTTTCCATCTCTATCTGATCTCCAGTGGTTGAGCCCCACATATTCCCCCAGGATCTCCATTAGGCAGACTTGAAAATAGGCCTCTGGGACACATCCCACATGTTGGGGGAGCCAGATATCCACCTTAGGTTTTCCTTTTCCACTGGAGAAGCCATAGGGCTGGTGGGTCCTTTCAGTATGATGATGTGCCAGCCTGGAGGAGGGGTGAGGTGGTGAAAGCATAATCACTCCTTTTATGTTTCTAATATGGTTTATCTGTATCTCTATGGACCAGACTTACTCCCAGTTTCTAAGATATTCACAGTGGTCTTTTCCATGGATAGTTGTTAGTCAGTCTTGTTGTGAAGGGCCTGAAGTTGGGAATGGCCTCGGTTGCCATCTTGATATTGCTGCTGCCTGCAAGTATGTGTTGAAAATAATGATGAAGCTCTGGCTTGCAGAACTTGCCTTCACTATTAGGTAGTCAGTCTGAACTAAAATAAAAGAATGTCATTCAGAAAGAAGATGAAAAATCCAAATTTGAATTTGAGGTGGCTTCATAGAACCGAGCTAGGCAGGTCCTATTCATCCCTGCCTCTGTTGTCTTGCTTTGTACACTAAAATGAGCTTCTTAAATTACTATGATTCCTCACTTACTCCAAACTAGAGATATTGGAAACATCTAATTTTCAACAATTATGACCTCAGAAATGAGAGATAGTGATAACAAATATGTTTTGATCAAATTTTACTGGTATTTCTATCAGTGATACCTCTAAATTTCTTCTTCTTCTTCTTAGTCCACATAACTTTGATTGGGAAATAGAAGTGCTTGTCTGATCCACATGTACCCTTCTGTATTTTATCATTTCTAACTCACATTTAATCCCACCAAAAATCCTCAAGAACAAAAGTAAGAAAGAGAAGCAGAGAGCATGCTATATAAGTTCTGACCTACATTTCTTCCCACTCCTCCCACAGTTGCAAATATTAAAGTAAGATCCTTTTATGAGTGGAGGCAGGAGTGGAGATTTGAAGCCCCAGAGCAGAAACTTGAGCTTATACATTACCTACTTGCAAGACTTCAGCTGCTATTTTGTTTTCTTTAAGCTCAAGAAGGGCTTTGTTTTGCTTTCTTAGAAGCAGTTAATTTTAGTATATGTATCCCTTAGTTATCCTGGTAAGAATGTGAAATTCTCTATTAGATGTAAAGTTGTATATATTTCCTATTTGATCATGACTGTAGTTATTCAAGTATTCTATAATATTATTTTTGTGTGTGTTCTTGATGTGCCCATTTCTAAAATTGATGTATCAAAAAACTCCACTATGATGGTGAATTTTCTAGTTTTACCTATTTATATCTAGCAGTTTTGTTTTATATATTTTTTGAAGTGTGTTGTTGAGTAGATATTTTGGTGATTATACTGCCTTCCTGCTAGACAGTTTCATCAATATAAAACATATTTATAACATTTAATGCTCTTTTACCATGAATTCTATTTGCCTAATATTAATACTGCTGCATCTACCTGGTATATATTTTTACATGCTTATTTTCCCCAATTTATGTCATTTTATTTTATTCCATTAAATAGCAGAGTGCTTTGTTTTTTGTTTTGTTTGCCTGCTTTACCTGATCTGACAATGAAAACCTGTAGAGGGATTTATTTTATTATATTTTGTTATTTTTATCAAAGTAATACATACATACAATAAAAATGAAATTGAATTGTTCATAGGGCTCAGAACAAATAAACTGCCTTGAGTTCTTGTTGCCTCCTCCATTCCTCCAATTTTAAAGGTTTCTGTTTTTATTCTCAGATACCTTTTTTAAATATTTAATTTATTTATTCATGAGAGATGAGAGATGCAGAGACATAGGCATAGGGAGAAACAGGCTCCCTGTGGGAGCCTGAAGCAGGACTCAAACTCAGGACCTTGGGATCACAACTTGAGCCAAAGGCAGATGCTCAACCACTGAGCCACCCAGGTGTCCCTCAGATATTATTCTTTTTAAAAAGATTTTATTAATTTATTTGAGAGTGAGAGGGTGAGAGAGAGAGAGCATGAGCTGGGGTGAGGGCCAGGCAGAGGGAGACAGACAAGCAGACTCCCTGCTGAACAGGAAGCACAACACAGTGCTGAATCTCAGGACCCCAGAATCATGACCTGAGCTGAAGACCAATGCTTAACTGACTGAGCCACCCAGGTGCCCCTGGAGTTATATCATTCTTAAATCTAAAGTAATATGCTTATATTGCAATGACTTGATTTATCAACTTTAGATATCAACTCTTTTATTATAACCATGGAAATTTATGTCATATTTCCCCTTCAAATTATTATACTATGATTTATTTCAGTTCTTATATCTTGTTCCATCTATATTTGATAATATCTCTCATATGTCCATTATGTATTATGCTGAACAATATGAAACATCCATTTTTGTACATTAAAAATGGTTGAATATCATCAAATTCATACGGTTCAGCCTAATTTTTTAAAGCTAGTAGTATTCCCAACCTCTTACTTTTCTTCCCCACTTTGTACTTATAGCCTTCTTTCAGCTGCACCTTTATTTTTACATTTTGAAGTTACCAATGTTACATAATGTTACAAAATTATAACTAAATATTCGTTGTTATGTGTATAGACTGAAAAACTAATAAACAAAATCACTTACATTATTAAAGAAAAATTAGAAGATGAAAGAGAAAATCTAGAAAAGAAAAAGAGTATAAAAAAAGAGGTGGTTACTATGACAAATGTGAGATATTGAGAAACAATTCAAGATAGCTAACATCTAATTACAGGAGTTCTAGAAAGAAAAGAAGAAAAAATTAAGCAAAGGCAACTATCAAAGAAATTATAGAAAATTTCCCATTTCCAAAATTTCCAAAATTTAAATGCCCATTGTTTGGCTGATTGGGAAGAATGGGGAAAGACCTACATCACAGTACAATTTGGGACCAGGATAAATAGAAACTTTTAAAAATTTCAAAATTAGGGGAAGGGACAAATGACTTGAAAGAAATGAAAGCTAGACTGACATATCTGTCATTAGTAACATTTCTTCTCAGGAGAAATCCTGAGAAGTAGAATTGTTTGCAGAAAGTATATGAACTTGAACATTTTTTATTGATACTGTCAAATTATTCTTCCAAAATGCTTAACTAATTAACATTCCTAAAACTGGTGTATAAAAATACTCATTTCTCTGCATTATGACTCATACTTGGTAATTGTTATCATTTAAAATTTTTCCTTTGATGGAACATCAATCTGACAGGTAAAAATGATTGTTTTAATTTTCAATTGGCTGACCGCCGGTGAAATCAATGTAGAGAACTGGTCACATTGAAGAGGGTTGGAAAGGCAGAGCCATGGTCAGGAACACTAAACAGATTTGTGGAATTGTCCATGGGAGGGAGGGACACTGCTGGCATAGAGAGGAAAGAGAAACACACCCCCACACAGGAGAGCCTACACTGGGAAGACAAATCCCTATAACATCTGGCTTTGAAAACTAGAGGGGCCAAATTTCATGAGTTCTTATAATCAGTGAGGATTAAAATATGTAATTTTAAAAAATTAGCAGACTTGGCTCACAGAGAGCCAAGACGGTGAGAGGTAACTGAGTCTCTACCCTTAAAGAGACATTACAACAAACAGCCCTTGAAGAAAGAGCATAAAAGAAGCAATTTAAAAGGTGTCTGGGACACATGAGAAAGACAGTAATTTACAAATCTCAGAGTTTTCCTGGAGGGATAGGAATTACTGGGGAACTCCTACAGAAACAAAGAAACTGGCAGGCACCATTTCCCTTCTCCACCCTAGCATAAACACTGGGCAACCTGCAGGAAATGCTACCTAACTTGCTAGCACTGCTGCCCTGCCCCCACTTTGCTGTGCTTCCACAAATCTACCCCTCCAGACAGGATTCCTCAGTCCAGACACTGCAGAGACCTTCCTGCAGAGGACTGGGAGTGCCAAAGCTTGGTATCTCTGCTTCTCCACTGCAACACCTCCCAACCCAATGCTTTGGTGGATCCTCTATCTCCAATATTCTCTTGGCTGGAGCCTATACAGGAGGGTGATACAGGCCTGGAAGTGTGCAAGCAGCCCCTTTGGTGGCCAGCACCATTCCAAAGTGACTTCTGCAAGAGACAAGGAAACATAAACACACACTCCAGTCAGACAGTAACCCTAGCAGTGGGCTAGAGGCAGACAAGTGGTCTGCCTTGAGAACCTTGAGAATGAAAGTTTCTCAAGGGACAACACAAGGAAGGCATTCTGCAGTTTGGTGCTACTGCATCTCTGCCAAAGTTCTGGTATGATGCAATTCAAGCCCAAGGCACCTCTAGACTGGCCCACTAACACCCCAGGAACCAAAAACTTCTCACAACAGGTAAAGAGAGGCATTGCAAATGACTGGACTGATGGAAAAAGATGCTCATACACAATAGCAAGGTGTGTGCATCACACATAGGAGATACTCTTGAAGTGACAGGTCCTGGTGAACAGGGCACACTGCATGACAGGGCACTATAGGACCTATTCCTCATAAGGCTATTACTTTTAAGTACAGAAGATGTAGCTGTCTTTCCAAACACACAAAAACAGACACAGAGAGCAAGACAAAAGGAGGAGACAGAAGACTATGTCCCAAATAAAAGAACACAACAAAGTTACAGCAAGAGACTTAGCTGAAATAGAGATAAATAACATGCCTTATGGAGAATTCAAAGTAATCATCATAAAGAAACTCACTGGACTTGAGAAAAGAGTGGACAATGAGGTAAAAAATAACCAATCAGAGATGAAGAACACCATAAATGAAATAAAAAATACACTAGATGAAAAAAAATAATAGACTATAGGAAGCAAAAGAACAAAGCAGTGACCTAGAGGAAAGATAAGTGGGAAATAGTCAACCTGAGCAGGTAAAAGAAAACAATTCTATGCAAAATGAGAATAGACTTAGGGAACTCAGTGACACCATCAAGCATAATATATTTTCACTGCAGAGATCACAGGAGGAGAAGGGGGGGGGCAGAAAATTTATTTGAGGAAATAATAGCTGAAAATTTCCCAAATCTGGAGAAGGAAATAGATATTCAGATCCAAGAGGCAAAGAGATCCCCTAACAAAATCAACCCAAACACATCTACACCAAGACAAATAGAAATTAAGATGGCAAAAAGTCGTGATAAGAGAGAGTTTTAAAAGCAGCAAGAGAAAAGAAAGCAGTTATGTACAAGAGAAGCCCATAAGACTATGAGCAGATTTTTTAAAATTTTATTTATTCATTCATGAGAGACACGGAGAGAGAAAGAGGCAGAGATACAGGCAGAGGAAGAAGCAGGCTCCATGCAGGGAGCCGGACATAGGACTCAATCCCGGATCTCCAGGATCACACCCTGGGCTGAAGGTGGCGCTAAACTGCTGAGCCACCCGGCCTACCCTATGAGCAGATTTTTAGCAGAAACTTTGCAGGCCAGAAGAAAGTGGCATGATATACTCAAATTGCCAAAAGAAAAAGTCTTCAGTCACGAATACTCTATCCAGGAAGGCTATCATTAAGCATAGAAAGAGAGATAAACAGTTTCTCAAACAAAAGTTGAAGGAATTTAGAACCACTAACCTAGCCCTACAAGAAATGAGAAATGGGACCATTTGCGTGAAAAGAAAAGAGCATCGGCAAGAATAAGGAATCCCTAGCGTCACAACAAGAACAGGTGGTGTTTGAGTGTGGCAGAGTTCCTAGGCATCAGAACATGGAAGCCAACAGTGAATTTAGGTGCTGGCTTTCTGCTCTGTGTTGCCATAAACTGTGAATCAATGCATAGTCAGGCAACTGCTTTCCTGGGATGGGTCCAGCAGAAAGTAAAACTGTGGTGAACTCCTCTTTCCCCTGGGAAGAACAGCATGGGTTGCACCAGGAAAGTCCCTAAAATTTGGAGTTTTAAAACTCAGTCACATGCCTCAGGTAAGAGTGTTGGGTCACAGGCCAGGTGAAAAGAGTTCTGACAGGAACCAGAGAGACAAGAGTGATTTCTTCTTGTTTTTTCCTATGAGGGCTCACTAAAGAGTGGTGGTGCAAAATTTTAAGCTCCAGGGCTATAGAGTGGGGCACAGGCACATTCATCCCACCTATCAGTCCTTAAAGCCTTCAGGGACAAAACAACTCCATCTAATGGAGTCTGGAGCTGCTTATACCGAGCCCTGCCTCTCAGTGCACTGGAGGAACATTTCCACCAGGGCAAATCCACCTGCAAATCAGCACAACAGGCAAAAACAACTCACTTTAGCCAAGTTTATTGACCATAGAGGATGGCAAAACATCAGTTCTTGGGGAAAGAATTATATAGCATTCTTTGTATTTTTATTCGTTAGTTTTTAGTATGATTTTTCAGTTATTTTCTTATTTTTTCAATATTATTTTTATTCTTTTTAAATTTTTATATATACTTTATAAGTATATTTTTCTTTCATTTTATTTTATTTTCATTTTTACATGTTTTCCTTTCTTTCTTATTTTGGTGGCTAGTTTCTTTTAAGAAGCAGACCAAAATACATCCAGGATCAGCTTTTCTTTTCCTGTTGTTATTATTGTTATTGTGTTTTTTTTCTCTTTCTTTCTTTTCTTTGCTGACCAAAATGACAAGATGGAGAAATTCACCCCAAAAGAAAAAGCAGGAGATAGTACTCATTGCCAGGGATTTCATCAATACTAATGTAAGATGTCTGAACTAGAATTTAAAACAACAGTTATAAGGAAACTATTGGGGCCTGGAGAAAAGCATAGAAGACACTAGAGAATCCATTACTGTAGAGGTAAAAGAACTAAAACCTAGTCAGGAAAAATTAAAAATGATATCATCTGAGATGCAGTCCCAAGTGGAGACCATAAAAATGAGAATGAGTGAAGCAAAAGAGCAAATTAGTGATATACAAGATAAAAAATGATGAAAAATAAGGATGTTGGAAAGAAAATTATTACATCATGAAGGTAGGCCTAAGAAACTCAGTGGTTTCATAAAGTGAAATAATATCCTCATTATTGGAGTTCTAGAAAGTGTGGAGCAGAGGGGGAAAAAGGGCAGAAGGTTTATTTGAACAAATTATAGCTGAGTGGAGGAAATCTGGGGAAGGAAACACATTCAAGTCCAGGAGACACAGAGAACTCACCTCAAAATCAACAAAAATAGGTCAATCCCATGACATATGATAGTGAAACTTGGAAATTACAAAAATAAAGAGAAAATCTTGAAAGCAGCTCAGGACAAGAGGTCCTTAACCTACAAGTCTAGAAACATAGGTTGTCAGAAGACCTGTCCACAGAGATCTGGCAAGCCAGAAAGCACTGGCATGATATAAACAACATGCCAAATGTGAAAAATATGCAGCCAAGAATACTTTATCCAGCAAAGCTGTCATTCAGTATAGAAGGTAGAGTTTCCAGGACAAACAAAAACTAAAGTAGTTTGTGAACACTAAATCAGCACTGCAAGAAATATTAAAAGGGGTCCTCTGAGCAGGGAGAGAGCCCAAAAGTAATAAAGACCAGAAAGGAACAGAGACAGTCTACAGTAACAGCAACATTATAAGTAATAGAAAAAGCAGAAAATTCATATCTCTCAATAATTATTCTGAATGTAGATGAACTAAGTGTTCCAATCAAAAGACACAGGGTATCAGAATGGATAAAAAACCAAGACCCATTGAAAGCTGGAGTACCCATCCTTATATCAGACAAACTAGATTTTTTTAAAACAGCAACAACCACAAAAAAAAAAAACATTAACACAATTCACACTAGGCCTCTGTGAGTTTAGTGGACTCAAAGGAGGCTTGCGGGAGGTGTCCGGGGAGAGATCACATGTCAGACACCTGACGCCCTCATACTTCCTGACGTTCATAGCTTTGCCCACCATCTCTCACATTCTCCCATTTGCTGATTCTCCCCAGGCATGCTGCACGTATCCTTCTCCATCCGTTATGCCAGTCCTATCCCTGGAGCACTGAGGATTCTTTGAAGCTGGGATGCCAGCTGGCAGCAAGCCCCCCTGGATGTGGGGTGATTAAAAGCACATGCTCTGTAGTCTGATGTTTAACTTGAGAAAGAACATCAGGAGTTGGCTTTGATCACTTTGAGTTTATGCCAAGTCTAACCTCCACAGGCCTACATCCGGCATTTAGGGGAGAGGACAGGTGTGTGGTGGGTGTAGATTTGGGAGTCTGTCACCATGATTAGCAGGTATCTGCAGCCTTGTGAATAGATTCACCTCTTAGAAAGCTAATGCTTTCTGACCTCCAGGCCCTGGCCCGTGTCTTGTCTGCAAGCTTCTTCCTCTCACTGCTTGACCAGCTCCAAGCCTCCATGGAAGGCTTTTTGCACTCACCTGGGCTGGATTAGGTGTTTTATTAACACACAAGAGGTCCAAAACCTGAAGCAAATGTGCTCTCTATTCTTAGACACCTCTGAAGCAGGGAAGCTTGAAGAACAAGCCTCTCAATGACAACATCACTTTGCTTCTCTTCTCAGTTAACTGACTTAGATCTTTGCTAAGGAATTCCGCCAGCAGGTGCTGGAACCTGTTAGGAACAAGGGGGCAGGGTGAAAACTATTTCTCTTCACCTGGCATGTGAAAGCTAGGAAATCTAAGAATTGTGTGGTCTCACCTGGGGCCTGCTGTACTATCAAGACCCAGCTGTGAATGCAGAGCAGTGCTTTGAAAGGGCAGGGTCTGAGAGGTGACATGACTTGCTTGAAGCCACAAAGAGCTGAGCTCAGAGCTGAGGTTTGAACCCTGGGCCTGTCTGACTTGGCCCCGGGTTCTTTTCAGTCTGGGATTCATTGGGCCCCACACGCCTATTCTAGAAGAAGGGAGGTGATGAGGTGGGTGTGTGCTACAGGGAGAGGAACTTGTTGGCTAGGACTGAAAGCTGGTGCTGGATCCCACAGAACCTTGGGGTGAGGAAGTGGCACGGGACACCCTGGACTTGAGATGCAGGTCCAAGACTTGAAAGGAGAGGAGCTCCTGAGAAGACCCTGATCAGGGTCACTCATGTGCGAGCCTGTATAAAGGGGCCCAAGGGTAGGAGAAGAAAAGTTCCAGATTTTGCTTTCTGTTTGTTTGGTTGGGGGTTTTCTGTATATTTTTTAAACTGGAGTTAGATTTGCCAACATATAGTATAATACCCAGTGCTGAACCCATCAAGTGCCTCCCCTCAGTGCCTATCACCCAATCACCCCATCCCCCCACCCATCTCCCCTTCCACTACCCCTTGTTCATTTCCCAGAGTTAAGAGTCTCTGATGTTCTGTCACCTTATATTTCCTACTCATTTTCTCTTCTTTCCCCTTTAATGCCTTTCACTATTTTTTATATTCCCTGTATGAATGAAACCATATAATGTTTGTCCTTCTCCAATTCACTTGCTTCACTCAGCATAATACACTCCAGTTACATCCATGTTGAAGCAAATGGTGGGTATTCATCATTTCTACTGGCTGAGTAATATTCCATTGTATATGTAGACTACATCTTCTTTACCAATTCATCTCTCAATGGACATCAAGGCTCCATCCACAGTTTGGTTATTGTGGACATTGCTGCTATAAACATTTGGGTGCAGGTGTCCTGCCATTTCACTGCATCTGTATCTTTGGGGTAAATCCCCAGCAGTGCAATTGCTGGGTCGTAGGGTAGTTCTATTTTTCACTCTTTGAGGAACCTCCACACAGTTTTCCAGAGTGGCTGCACCAGTTCACATTCCCACCAACAGTGGAAGAGGGTTCCCTTTTCTCCGCATCCTCTCCAACATTTGTTGTTTCCTGCCTTGTTAATTTTCCCCATTCTCACTGGTGTGAGGTGGTATCTCATTGTGGTTTTGATTTGTATTTCCCTGATGGCAAGTGATGCGGAGCACTTTCTCATGTGCTTGTTGGCCATGTGTGGGTCTTCTTTGGTGAAATTTCTGTTCATGTATTTTGCCCATTTAATGATGGGATTGTTTCTTGGGTGTTGACTTTAATAAGGAATTTACATGTCTGGATACTAGCCCTATATCTGATATGTCATTTGCAAATATCTATCCCATACTATAGTTTGTCTTTTAGTTTTTTTTTGTATACTTTTTATTGGAGTTCAATTTGCCAACATATAGCATAACACCCAGTGCTCATCCCGACAAGTGCCCCCCTCAGTGCCCATCACCGACTCACCCAAACCTCCCGCCCACCTCCCCTTCCATCACCCCTTGTTCATTTCCCAGAGTTAGGAGTCTCTCATGCTCTGTCACCCTCATTGATACTTCCCACTCATTTTCTCTCCTTTCCCCTTTATTCCCTTTCACTATTTTTTATATTTCCCAAATGAATGAGACCATATAATGTTTGTCCTTCTCCGACTGACTCACTTCACTCAGCATAATACCCTCCAGTTCCATCCACATTGAAGCAAATGGGGGGTATTTGTCATTTTTAATGGCTGAGTAATACTCCATTATATATATAGAACACATCTTCTTTATCCACTCGTCTTTCGATGGACACCGAGGCTCCTTCCACAGTTTGGCTATTATGGACATTGCTGCCATACATCCACGAAGGCAAAAGAAACAAAAGCAAAAATGAACTATTGGGACTTCATCAAGATAAGAAGCTTTTGCACAGCAAAGGATACAATCAACAAAACTAAAAGACAACCTACAGAATGGGAGAAGATATTTGCAAATGACGTATCAGATAAAGGGCTAGTTTCCAAGATCTATAAAGAACTTCTTAAACTCAACACCAAAGAAACAAGCAATCCAATCATGAAACGGGCAAAAGACATGAAGAGAACTCTCACAGAGGAAGACATAGACATGGCCAACATGCACATGAGAAAATGCTCTGCATCACTTGCCATCAGGGAAATACAAATCAAAACCACAATGAGATACCACCTCACACCAGTGAGAATGGGGAAAATTAACAAGGCAGGAAACCACAAATGTTGGAGAGGATGCGGAGAAAAGGGAACCCTCTTCCACTGTTGGTGGGAATGTGAACTGGTGCAGCCACTCTGGAAAACTGTGTGGAGGTTCCTCAAAGAGTTCAAAATAGACCTGCCCTACGACCCAGCAATTGCACTGTTGGGGATTTACCCCAAAGATTCAGATGCAATGAAATGCCGGGACATCTGCACCCCGATGTTTATAGCAGCAATGTCTTTTAGTTTTGTTGACTCTTTCTTTTGCTGTGCAGAAGCGTTTATCTTGATGAAGTCCCAATAGTTCTTTTTTGCTTTTGTTTCCCTTCATAGATATATCTTGCAAGAAGTTGCTGTGCCCAGGTTAAAAAAGGGTGTTGCCTGTGTTCTCCTCTAGGATTTTGATGGATTCTTGTCTCACATTTAGATCTTTCATCCATTTTGAGTTGATCTTTGTGTATGGTGTAAGAAAATGGTCTAGTTTCATTCTTCTGTACATGGCTGTCCAATGTTCCCAGCACAATTATTGAAAAGATTGTCCTTTTTCCAGTGGATATTATTTTCTGCTTTGTGGAATATTAGTTGACCAGAGTTGAGAGCCCATTTCTGGGTTCTCTATTCTGTTCCATTAATCTATGTGTCTGTTTTTGTGCTAGTACCACACTATCCTGATGATCACAGCTTTGTAATACAACTTGAAATCCGGCATTGTGATGCCCCTGCCTCTGGCTTTCTCTTTCAATATTCCCCTGGGTATTCAGGGTCTTTTCTGATTCCACACAAATCTTAAGATGATTTTTTCCAACTCTCTGAGGAAAGCCCATGGTATTTTGATTGGGATTGCAGTGAACGTGTAAGTTGCCCTGGGTAGCACTGACATTTTCACAATATTAATTCTTCCAATCCATGAGCATGGAATATTTTTCCATCTATTTGTATCTTCCTCAATTTCTTTCAGAAGTGTTCTGTACTTCTTAGGGTATAGATCCTTTACCTCTTTGGTTAGGTTTACTCCTAGGTATCTTATGCTTTTGAGTGCAATTGTCAATGGGATTGACTCCTTAAGTTCTCTTTCTTCAGTTTCATTGTGAGTGTATAGAAATGCGACTGATATCTGGGCATTGATTTTGTATCCTGCCACATTGCTGAATTGCTGTATATGTTCTAGCAATCTTGGGGTGGAGTCTTTTGGGTTTTCTATGTACAGTATCATGTCATTTGCAAAGAGGGAGAGTTTGACTTCTTGGCCAATCTGAATTTCTTTTTCTTGTCTGATTGCTGAGGCTAAGACTTCTAGTACTATGTTGAATAGCAGTGGTGAGAGTGGACATCCCTGTCACGTTCTTGGTCTTAAGGGAAAGGCTCTCAATTTTCCCCCATCACGAATGATATTCACTGTGGGATTTTCATAGATGGCTTTTAAGATGTTGAGGAATGTTCCCTCTATCCCTACACTCTGAAGAGTTTTGATCAGGAATGGATGCTGTATTTTGTCAAATGCTTTCTCTGCATCTATTGAGAGGATCATATGGTTCTGTACAGAGGATCATCTGGCCCTGGACTTTTGTGTCTTGGGAGGTTTTTATGACTGTTTCAATTTCCTCCCCGGTTATTGGCCTGTTCAGGTTATCTATTTCTTCCTGTTCTAGTTTTGGTAATTTGTGATGTTTCCAGAAATGCATCCATTTCTTCTAGATTGCCTAATTTATTGGCGTATAGCTGCTGATAATACATTTTAAAAATTGTTTGTATTTCCTTGGTATTGGTTGTGATCTTTCCTCTTTCATTCATGATTTTATTAATTTGAATCTTTTCCCTTTTGTTTTTAATAAAGCTGCCTAATGGTTTATCTATGTTATTAATTCTTTCAAAGAACCAACTCCTGGTTTTGTTGATCTGTTCTACAGTTCTTCAGGTCTCTATTTCATTGAGTTCTGCTCGAATCTTTAACTCCCTTCTTCTTGGTGTAGGTTTTATTTGCTGTTCTTTCTCCAGTTCCTTCAAGTGAGAGGTTAGCTTGTGTTTTTGAGTTTTTTCCAATAATTTGAGGGATGCTTGTATTGCTATATGTTTCCCTCATAGGACTACTTTTGCTGTGTCCCAAAGATTTTGAATGGTTGTATCTTCATTTCCATTAGTTTCCATGAATCTTTTAAATTCTTCTATAATTTCCTGGTTGACCCTTTCATCTTTTAGCAGGATGCTGTTTAATGTCCACATATTTGAGTTTCTTCCAATGTCTTCTTGTGATTGAGTTCTAGTTTCAAAGCATGTGGTCTGAAAATATGCTGGGGGCAATCCCAATCTTTTGGTATCAGTTGAGCCCTTATTTGTGACTCAGTATTGGTCTATTCTGGAAAGAGTTCCCTGTGCACTTGAGAAGAATGTGTATTCAGTTGCATTCGGATGGAGAGTTCTGTATATATATGTGATATCCATCTGGTCCAGTGTATCATTTAAGGCCCTTGTTTCTTTGGTGATGTTGTGCTTTGAATATCTGTCATTTGTAGAAAGTGCCATGTTGAAGTCTCCTAATATTAGTGTGTTATTATCTAAGTATGTCTTAACTTTTGTTATTAATTTATTGATATACTTGGCAGCTCCCACATTAGGGGCATAAATATTCATGATTTTTAGGTCTTCTTGCTGGATAGACCCTTTAAGTATGATATAGTGTCCCTCTTCATCTCTTACTATTCTTTGGGATAAACTTTATCTGATATGAGGATTGCTACCCCAGCTTTCTTTTCAGGACCATTTGAATAGTAAATGGTTCTCCAACCTTTCATTTTCAGGCTGGAGGTGTCCTTACGTCTAAAATGAGTCTCTTGTAGACAGCAAATAGATGCGTTTTGCTTTTTTATCCAGTCCGATACCCTGCATCTTATGATGGGATCATTTAGCCCATTCACATTCAGAATAACTATTGAAAGATAGGAATTTAGTGTCATCATAATACCTATTCAGTCCCCGTTTTTATGGATTGTTTCTTTGGGTGTCCTCTTTCTTTTACAGGATCCCCCTTAATATTTCTGCAGTGCTGGTTTGGTGGTCACATATTGTTTCAGTTTCTGCCTATCTTGGAAGTTCTTTATCTCTGCTTCTATTCTGAATGAGAGCCTTGCAGGATAGAGTATTCTTGGCTGCATGTTCTTCTCATTTAGAACCCTGAATATATCCTGCCAATCCTTTCTGGCCTGCCAGGTCTCTGTAGAGATGTCTGCTGTTAATCTTATATTTATCCCCATATAAGGTAGGGATATATTGTCTCTTGCTGCTTTATAGATTTTGTCTTTATCTTTGGAATTTGCAAATTTCACTATTAAATATCGAGGTGTTGAAAGATTTTTATTGATTTGGGGGGAACGTCTTTATCTCCTGGATGTGAATGCCTGTTTCCCTCCCCAAATTAGGGAATTTATCCTCTATGATTTGATCAAATATGCTTTCTAGTCCTCTGTCCCTCTTGGTGCTGTCTGGAACCCCAATTATATGTAGATTTTTCTTTCTGAAGCTATCATTTATTTCCCTTAACCTTTCCTTGTGGTCTTTTGTTTTTTCTCTTTTTTCCTTAGCTTCCTTCCTTGCCATCTACTTGTCTTCTATGTCACTCACTCTTTCTTCCACCTCATTAACCCTCATTATTAGGACCTCCAGTTTGAACTGCATCTCATTTGATGGATTTTTAATTTCAACCTGATTAGATCTAAATTCTGCAGTCATGAAGTCTCTTGAATCCTTTATGCTTTTTTCCAGAGCCACCAGTAGCTTTATCATTGTGCTTCTGAATTGGCTTTCTGACATCAAATTGTAATCCCAATTCTATAACTCTTTGGCAGAGATTGCTGTTTCTGATTCTTTCTTTTGTGGTGATTTCTTCCTTCTAGTCATTTTGCTCAGTGCAGAGTGGCTATATGAGTGGGCTGAGTCAAGAATATTAACCACAACCTAAGTAAATTTCACCTAGATGATTCCTCTAGTTCTATATACTGTAAATCCCTCGAATTTTCCTGTAGCTTTCCAGTGATGCTTGGTCAAGAAGTTGCTGTTCCCCCTGTCCTTCCAGCTGGTCTTCTGGGGGAGGGACTGCTGTGCTGATTCTCTAGTGTGTGTACCTGGGGGAGATGTCCCACCCCCTGTCACTTGCTGGGCTCAGTGGGAGCTGTTTACCCTGTGAGGCCTGTGTTCTGTGGTGGCCCTGCCTCTCTCAGTTACAAGGTGAAACAAGGAGGAACAACAACAATGGCAGCAGCCAGATTCCAGCTCCAGAATCAGCTCCCTGCAGTAACTAATGCAGTTTCCCAGTCCCCTCTGTCCTAGATGCTTCCAGGGCCTGTGCAGGCACACTGATCTGCACAGCTTGCAGGGCGCCCAGGAACAGGAGTGTCCTCCATGTCTTGTGCCCTCCCCACCTCTGCCTGTCTCAGGGGGAACACAGGGTCATGGGCTGTGTCTGGTATGGCGCCCTGGGTTCCAGGGCCCTATGCTGCTGGTATCACACTCTCGGGGCTGCAGCTCCTGAAGGCAGCAGGGCACAGAAACCTCTGTCCAGAGCAGCCCGCCTGACCGACTGGCTTCTCCCAGATGACCCGCCAGGTGCACACTCCAGCCCCTTTACCGAGATCAGCCCACAGTTTGTGGTGCACTTTCCCCTGGGCACACTGCCTTTATTAGTGACTCCGGGAAACTGGATGTTTCACAGCCCCTCCTCCAATTCTGCCCGATTTCTCTGCTGAGTACTTTTCTGTTCAGGAAGAATCTGGTGCGGATTTTTAAAGTTCCGGCTTCTCTGGGCCTGGTCTTTCTTGTCCCGGAGGCTTTCCACGCCGGCCTTAGCCCGGCTACTCACTGTGCCCCCTCCCCCACTTGCTTCTTTTTTATTTCATTGTTTTCCATCTTCCTACCTTGTTAGAATTGAAAACTTGTTTCTCTGTAGCATTCCAGCTGTTCTGTCTTTAAATCTCAGTTTGAATTCATTGGTGTTCAGGATGGTCTGAAAGTTATCTAGGTAAGTTGGTGGAGCCAGGTGAGTTGAGTACCCCTACTCCTCCTCCATCTTGCCCTGCCTCCTCAAAATTTTATGAACAGACATTTAACCAAAGAAGACATACAGATGGCTAATAGACACAAGAAAAGATGCTTTAGGAATGCAAATCAGTCATCAGAGGAATGCAAATCAAAACTACAATAACATATCACTGCACACTTGTCAGAATGGCTAAAATCAATGTACAAGAAACAACAGGTGTTGGTGAGGTCATGGATAGAAAGGGACCCTTTTGCACTGTTGTAGGGAATGCAAATGGGTACAGCTACTCTGGTAAACAGTATGGTGAGCACTGAGTGATATACAGAATTGTTCAATAATGTACACCTATATGTTAACCAACTGGAATTAAAGTAAAAACTTTAAAAAAGAAGACATGGTATATATATATATATATATATATATATATATATATATATGCAACTATATGCAATGGCATAATATTCAGCCATAAGAGAATGAAATATTGCCATTTGCAACAATACAGATGAGGCTAGAGTGTAGAATCCTAAGCGAAATAAATCAGTCAGAGAAAGATGAATATCCTACGATTTCACCCATATGTGGAATTTAAGAAATAAAAAAAGCAAACAAATAAAAAATATAGAGGGACAAACCAAGAAACAGATTTTAACCATAGAGAACAAACTGATGGTTACTAAAGAGGAGGTGGGTGGGGGATGAGTGAAATATGTGATGGGGATTAAAGAGTATACTTATCATGATAAGCACAAAATAATGTTAATGTATAGAATTATTGAATCACTATACTGCTTGCTTGAAACTAACATAACACTGTTAACTATACTGGAATTAAAATTAAAAACTTAATAAAACTAAAAAAGGTAAATAATATATTTAACTATCTGGATTTATTTCAGTGTAACATGAAGTTAAAGGACTATTTCAAATGGTTAGCTTGTTTTTTCAGTATCAATAATTTTTTACTTCATATTTTGCTTAGTGATTTGAAATATATATGTATTTAATTACATAAAATTAGATCTGTTTTAGACCTCTGTCTCGTCCAGTTCTGTCAACTATTCCTGTACTTTTATCAAATTTTAATTACTTTAGATTTATTTATTTTAGTCTTTGGAAGAGCTGACCCTCTACAGAATTGACTATTATTTCTAAGTGTTTCTTTTTTAGGGATGAGATTTAGAAACCTTTAGTCTAGTGAAAATGTAATCTCTATTATGTCATTCCACTGTTTTAAAACACTCAGGCCTTTTCTTTTCCTGATACCCTTTGTGCTTTGAGTACATGGAGAGTCAATTTTGAATTCCCAGTAGTAGTATGGCTAGCTCAATGTCATCTCGAATTCTACCTCTCACTTCCAAAATATCCCCAGAATATAAAGTGTATTTCAAAAGATGAGTGAATCTAGGGACACACTGATTTCATCTAATTGTGGGAAAACCAAGTGAGGGGGATAAGTGTTTCATCCTATTCCCACAAACCCAACTGAACTTCATATATATCATTACCCTATAAACATAAAAGCCAGCATCAAAATCTGGTGATGCACTAGGCCAGTGGTTTTAATATTCTCATTATTCTTCAAATGAAATTACATGTGGAAATTCAGAAGAAAATATATAACTTGGGGCTCTTCGGTTAAAAATGAGTTTCCCGAACCACTTCCACTGAAACCCTAGCTCTCCATGAAGCATAATTAACAAGTACTGTTTGGTAATCCCCCCAGAGATGTTGTTTAGCATATTTTATCATCCTATCCCTTTGTTACAGGGTCTCTTATTTTCACTGGTTTAGACTCACAGACTCAATAAATAAATAAATAAATAAATAAATAAATAAATAAATAAATAAGACTCACAGACTCTCAGAGATCTAACCCTTAATCCAGCCACTTAAATAGCTCACGAGTAGGCCTGTCATTACAAGCTTAGTGGTAAGGGAGGTGGGGATAAGACTGGGTACTTTATGATTCCTGATGCGTGATTTTGACAATGAAAATCTGTCTACATGTCTCCCTCTGCCTGTGTCTCTGCCTCCTCTCTCTCTCTCTCTCTCTCTCTCTCTCATGAATAAATAAAATAAAATACTTTAAAAAATAAATAACAAGAAATCGACATGGGACTCGATCCTGGGTCTCCAGGATCACATCCTGGGCTGCAGACGGCGCTAAACCGCTGCGCCACCGGGGCTGCCCAATATGAAATCTTTTTAAAATCTCCTCTCTTTTTCTCTCTCTCTTACCATAGAGGCTTCTTTAATATTTTTCTTTTGGTGGCAGTATTGCTACACTGAAAAGAAACCATTCCTTCCTCCCATCCTTTGCTTTTGAAAAACACCTACAATTGAAACAAATGTATTTTACTTGAAAAAGGTCACTTTTATTTAGGTCTATAATTTGCATCTAAGGGAGATTTCCTGGAACCCATCTCTTAATAATTCTCTGCCCAGACTTTCATGATTATATAGGAAAAGAAGATCAAGTATCTCATGATTCTCCCCCTCGTTTTTTTTTAAATTTTTTCTTTTCAATAACTTTTCCATGGCTATAAAATATACATCTGCTAATTACAGAAAATTTGGAAAATACACAAAAGATTAAAGAAAATAATTACCGTCCTTTATAATCCTATAAACAAGAGAGAACTACCAATAGGTTGAAGCAAGTCTCTACAGTGTATTTTTTTGGTATATAAATTAATATATTTATCATCTTATGGTACATATAATTTAGTATTCTAGTTTTATCACTTATATATCATAAGCATGTTTACATGCTCTTTAAGTTAAAACATTTTTAGATAACAATCTTAATGAATAGAATAATCTACTATATGGATGTATGAGATTATTGTTTCCTCTAAAATGAAATTTTAGATTCCTTCTAAAATACCTGTTTTTAAATATGGAAGCTACCTAAGTATTTCCTGGCAGATTATGGGTGAGGAAGATGTGGTATTTATGTGTATGTGTGTGTGTGTCAGAGAGGGAGAGATACACATGTATAAAAATATTACACAACCATAAAAAGTATGATATCTTGCCATGTATAACTACATGGATAGACCTACAAGATATTATGCTAATTGAAATAAGTCAGACTGAGGAAAGACAAATACCATATGTTTTAATTCATATGTGTAATATAAAAACGAAACAAATGAATAAACATACAAAAAGCAGAATCAGACCTATACATACAGAGAACAAACAGATAGTTGCCAGAGGGGAGCACATGTTTTTAATGCAAGTTGCTCTTCTTCTAGCCAATAATCTATCTTTTGTACCCAGGAATTTTTGGAAATAATGATCACCTTTAAGGAATGAGAAATTAGCTATCAGGTGTCTGCCACCTGAAACAGACACAGCTAATCAAAAAGTTCAATCCACTGCATTTAGCCTGGATTTTTTTGTTTCTATTTTTGGGATTTCTTTCCTGATTTAATTTTTAAAAGTCCACCCTGAAGGGACCTCTCTGAAGTGGACGAAACAGGCCTAGAATTGTCAGCCATCCACCCAGCATGTCTCCACAAAGAATCTGGCTCTGCCATCTGCCCCAGCTGTGTGGCTTGGAGAGGGGTGCAGGGAAGACTGTCAAGTGTGGGGTGCTCAGCTATGGAAGACAGAAGGAGGATCCTGGGGGTGTCTGGGGACGCCTGGCAGAGATCTGCAATTATCTCTTCCCTCCCTACTGCCCCATAACCTCCTTGCTTACACCATCTGCCCCATTGTGAGCTGAACTATGCCTGGCCCCAGACTCCACCTCCCTCCTCTGCCCTCTCCTGGCCCAGCAGCCTGCTTCCCCATTCGGAGAGGTTAATGGTGGGCCTGAGCCACTTCTGCAGAATCATACTGAGAACCTCACTGGAAGCCAACAGAGGCTTGCCCTTGCATCACATGAAGGGCTTAAATTTGTGTCTGCCTTCTCTGGCTGGTGGCAGGCAGTGCTTGTCTGTGAAAATAAGTGCTCACAGCCAACAAAACTAAAAAAAAAGTCCAAATTACCAACTGCTCTGCTCTGCCTCCATCTTCACTATTTATAAGAATCCACTTAGTCTTTCATCACTCTTCTACATTTAGTTTACAAATTTCTACTTACTACACCATGCTCAGAAATCCATTCCAGAAACACATGAGTGGCTCAGTCAGTTAAGCGTCTGCTTTTAGCTCAGGTTATGATCCTGGAGTCATGGGGTTGAGCTCCCTGCTCAGCAGGGAGTATGCTTCTCCCAGCTTGTGCTCTCTCTCAAATAAATAAATAAAATCTTTTTTTGAAAAAAGAAATCCATTCCAGACAGATATGGAAAAGGATTAAGTGGCCAAGTTCAAAAAGGGTTTTGCCTGTGTTCTCTAGGATTTTGATCTTGGCCACAGTAACTTCTTGCAAGTTACATCCATGAAGGCAAGAGAAACAAAAGCAAAAATGAACTATTGGGACTTCATCAAGATAAGAAGCTTTTGCACAGCAAAAGAAACAGTCAACAAAACTCAAAGACAATCTACAGAATGGGAGAAGATATTTGCAAATGATGTATCAGATAAAGGACTAGTATCCAAGATCTATAAAGAACTTATTAAACTCAACAGCAAAGAAACAAACAATCCAATCATGAAATGGGCAAAAGACATGAAGAGAAATCTCACAGAGGAAGACATAGGCATGGCCAACAAGCACATGAGAAAATGCTCTGCCTCACTTGCCATCAGGGAAATACAAATCAAAACCACAATGTGATACCGCCTCACACCAGTGAGACTGGGGAAAATTAACAAGGCAGGAAACCACAAATGTTGGAGAGGATGCGGAGAAAAGGGAACCCTCCTGCACTGTTGGTGGGAATGTGAACTGGTGCAGCCATTCTGGAAAACTGTGTGGAGGTTCCTCAAAGAGTTAAAAATAGATCTGTCCAATAAGTTCTTTATAGATCTTGGAAACTAGCCCTTTGTCTGATATGTCATTTGCAAATATCTTCTCCCATTCTGTAGGTTGTCTTTGAGTTTTGTTGACTGTATCCTTTGCTGTGCAAAAGCTTCTTATCTTGATGAAGTCCCAATAGTTCATTTTTGCTTTTGTTTCTTTTGCCTTCGTGGATGTATCTTGCAAGAAGTTACTATGGCCGAGTTCAAAAAGGGTGTTGCCTGTGTTCTTCTCTAGGATTTTGATGGAATCTTGTCTCACATTTAGATCTTTCATCCATTTTGAGTTTATCTTTGTGTATGGTGAAAGAGAGTGGTCTAGTTTCATTCTTCTGCATGTGGATGTCCAATTTTCCCAGCACCATTTATTGAAGAGACTGTCTTTCTTCCAATGGATAGTCTTTCCTCCTTTATCGAATATTAGTTTCCCATAAAGTTCAGGGTCCACTTCTGGATTCTCTATTCTGTTCCACTGATCTATGTGTCTGTTTTTGTGCCAGTACCACACTGTCTTGATGACCACAGCTTTGTAGTACAACCTGAAATCTGGCATTGTGATGCCCCCAGATATGGTTTTCTTTTTTAAAATTCCCCGGGCTATTCGGGGTCTTTTCTGATTCCACACAAATCTTAAAATAATTTGTTCTAACTCTCTGAAGAAAGTCCATGGTATTTTGATAGGGATTGCATTAAACGTGTATATTGCCCTGGGTAACATTGACATTTTCACAATATTAATTCTTATTAAACTCAACACCAAAGAAACAAACAATCCAATCATGAAATGGGCAAAAGACATGAACAGAAATCTCACAGAGGAAGACATAGACATGGCCAACATGCATATGAGAAAATGCTCTGCATCACTTGCCATCAGGGAAATACAAATCAAAACCACAATGAGATACCACCTCACACCAGTGAGAATGGGGAAAATTAACAAGGCAGGAAACAACAAATGTTGGAGAGGATGCGGAGAAAAGGGAACCCTCTTACACTGTTGGTGGGAATGTGAACTGGTGCAGCCACTCTGGAAAACTGTGTGGAGGTTCCTCAAACAGTTAAAAATATACCTGCCCTACGACCCAGCAATTGCACTGTTGGGGATTTACCCCAAAGATACAAATGCAATGAAACGCCGGGACACCTGCACCCCGATGTTTCTAGCAGCAATGGCCACGATAGCCAAACTGTGGAAGGAGCCTCGGTGTCCAACGAAAGATGAATGGATAAAGAAGATGTGGTTTATGTATACAATGGAATATTACTCAGCTATTAGAAATGACAAATACCCACCATTTGCTTCAACGTGGATGGAACTGGAGGGTATTATGCTGAGTGAAGTAAGTCAGTCGGAGAAGGACAAGCATTATATGTTCTCATTCATTTGGGGAATATAAATAATAGTGAAAGGGAAAATAAGGGAAGGTAGAAGAAGTGTGTGGGAAATATCAGAAAGGGAGACAGAACATAAAGACTGCTAACTCTGGGAAACGAACTGGGGGTGGTGGAAGGGGAGGAGGGCGGGGGGTGGGAGTGAATGGGTGACGGGCACTGGGTGTTATTCTGTATGTTAGTAAATTGAACACCAATAAAAAAAAATAAAAAATAAATAAAAAATAAAAATAAAAAAAAAAATAGATCTGTCCTACGACCCAGCAGTTGCACTGCTGGGGATTTACCCCAATGATACAGATGCAGGGAAATGCCGGGACACCTGCACCTGCTGCTGTTTCTAGCAGCAATGTCCACAATAGCCAAACTGTGGAAGGAGCCTCGGTGTCCATCGAAAGATGAATGGATAAAGAAGATGTGGTATATGTATACAATCGAATATTACTCAGCCATTAGAAATGACAAATACCCCCCATTTGCTTCGATATGGATGGAACTGGAGGATATGCTGAGTGAAATAAGTCAATCGGAGAAGGACAACATTATATGTTCTCATTCATTTGGGGAATATAAAAATTAGTGAAAGGGAATAAAGGGGAAAGGAGAAAAAATTAGTGGGAAATATCAGAAAGGGAGACAGAACATAAGAGACTCCTAACTCTGGGAAATGAACAAGGGGTGGTGGAAAGGGAGGTGGGCGGGGGTGGGGGTGACTGGGTGACGGGCACTGAGGGGGGCACTTGATGGGATGAGCACTGGGTGTTATGCTATATGTTGGCAAATTGAACTCCAATTAAAAATATTTAAAAAAAGAAATAAGTAGCACAGGAACTATAGGATTTCTATTATTGTCATAACAAAATGTAAAATATAGTACAATAAAAGAAGAGTAGCCAGGGGACTCCAAATATAACCTAAGTAGTGGGCCAGAATGCTTCAGAACGTTTCAAGATGTAAAATGTACCACTTCAGTCTCTGATTTACTCTTTAGTTGAAGCTCTCTTTAACTTAATCTTTCTTATGTCCTTATTAGATGTAGACTCCACCACTCCCAGATCATAATATTTATGCCATCAGAGCTACCATTATTAAGTTTATTTTGGGAAAAATCTCTTCTTCAAACTGTATCTAACTGAAAAGTAGGACATTTGGAGTGCCTGGGTGGCTCAGTCAGTTAAGCCTTGTCTTTGGCTCAGGTCAAGATCACAAGGTTCCTACATCAAGCCCTATGGGCAGGGAGTCTGATTTTCCCTTTGCCTTCCCACCCCCCCCGGCTCATGCTCCCATTCTCTCTCTCTCTCTCTCTCTCAATCAATCAGATAAATAAATAAATAAATAAATAAATAAATAAATAAATAAATCTTTTTTATAAAGAAAAAAGACAAGTAAGACATAATCTATCCAACTCTTATCTCCCTTCCTATCTCTTCAAATTAACTCACTGGTTCTTTGTGTTTTAAGGCTATTTACCATTAAAAATGGATAAAGGAAACAAAATTAGCAAACTTGAACACAGAAAAAAGTTTAGGGTCTTACAAAATTACAAAGTTCTTTGTATGGTCTTTCTGAATGTCTTTCTATTTTATGTCATATAAAAGGCTTCATTGTATGTTTGGTGGGTTCTTCACCACAAGCTGTGCTCCAATCCAGATATTCACTTTCTTTAGATTATGTAGACTCATTTTTCTTGAAGATTCACCTTCTAGACTTTAGGTCTGAGGAAACAATAGAGCATAACAACTTAAAGGGCATGTTTACAGACTGATCTCAGTCAGTGTTCCATCTTGGCTATTTAATACCCATGTATTAATACCTATAGAACATCTCAATTTTTGAACCTGTTAAGCACAGAGGGTAGACTATTACTTTTGCATTTCCTGTAAAATTCAAATCCTGTGTCAAATTCAGCTTTCAATGTGGACTGAGGTCATCAAGAAAGTCTGCAATGTCAAAAAGGGTGTATAGGTCTCTGAGGTGGACTACTAAAGAATGAAAAAGTTTTGAAAAAAATACAAAAAATCCGTTGCTTTCAACATTAGACATATCTTCTGTCTTCCTCAGCCTTCTTGATTTGCTTCTACCATTCTGTACTACACTACACTTTTATCAAATACTATGTCATTTTTAAACAAATGTTTAAATATAAATAAACGTGAAAGGTTGTCAGTATGAAAACTGAGAACAAGCACAGCCCACATTGTGTAAGGGAAGGACAGTACTGGCACAGATGAAAGCTGTAAAGAGTCTTTGAGTATCATGGTCTGGCTTTAGTTTCTCTGAGAATATAAAGCCTTGAATGAGTCCCAGAAAACTTAGGCTTACCAACGTGGGGATATATGGAAGGGCAGTAGTGGGATATTAGACAGACATCTGACAAAGAATGGGCATTCAGTCCTCAGGTTACAAAAACAAATGGTCTCATAGCAGCAGAAATCTTTATGACTGCCCTTGACATGGCCATCCTGCACTCCACTGTGCTAGTCCAGAGCAGTTGCTTTCTTTTTTTATTTTTTTATTTTATTTTTATTTTTTATTATTTTTATTTTTATTTTTTTAGTTGCTTTCAATACTTGTTGAAAGCTGAGATCCTTCTTCACCATTATTCTAGGGATTCCCTTAGACCCCTTCATGTATTTTATTTTCAGTTTTAAATATCCTATGTTTTTCTTTTTCACATTTATTCCCTAATTTTGGTGGGGTACATCTTCTAGATGGTACATGAGGCATGGTAGCAGATTTTTTTTGGAAACTTTATATATTAGTTTTCTAGGCCAGCCATAACAAAGTGCTGTAAAATGTATGCCTTATCCAACAAAAATTTGTTTTTTCACAGTGCTGGAGGCTATAATTCTAAAGTTAGGGTGTCAACAAGTGTGATCTTTGGGGGCTTGTGAGGAAGAAACTATTCCATACAGTTTTCCCAACTTATCATGTATTGCTGACAATCTTTGACATTCTTTGTTCTATAGATACATTACCTCAATCTCTGCCTTCATGTTCATGTGGCATTCTCATTGTGTGTGTATCTGTGTCCAAATGTCAATTTTTTAATCTATTGGTAAAATGAATGGATAAGGAAGAGGTCACACACACACATACACACAGGAATATTATGCAGCCATAAAAAGATGCATTTGTATCATTTGTGACAACATAGATGGACCTAGTATAATACTAAGTGAAATAAGACAGACTGATAAAGACAAATACCATATGATTTCACTTATATGTGAAATCTTAAAAAATGAACAAACAAAAAGCAGAATCAGATCTATAAATTCAAAGAGCAAACTGATAGTTTCCAGAGGGAAGAATGGCCAAAATGGGTGATAAGGAGTAGAAGACCCAAGCTTCCATTTATGGAATGAATAAGTTACAGGAATAAAAGTCACAGCATAAGAATTACAGTCAAGGGTACTATAATATTGTTGTATGGTGACAAATGATAAGTATACTCGTGCTGAGCATAGCATAATGTATAAACTTGTCAAATCACTATGTTGTATACCTGAAACTAATGTAACGTTTTTTTTTTAAGATTTTATTTATTTGTTTATGAGAGACACAGAGAGAGAGAGGCAGGGACACAGGCAGAGGGAGAAGCAGGCTCCATGCAGGGAGCCTGATGCAGGACTTGATCCCAGGACTCCAGGATCATGCCCCAGGCTGAAGGCAGGCGCTAAACCACTGAGCCACCCAGGGATCCCACTAATGTAACATTGTGTATCAACCATTCTCAAATTAAAAAAAAAACAAATTTCCTGTTTTTATAAGGGTATCAATCATATTGTATTAAGTGCCCAACCTACTCCAGTATGATCTCTCATGTAAATAAAATTAGCCTAAGCAATCTTATTTCTAAAATAAAGTCACATTCTGAGGTATGAATGGGTTGGACTTCAGCATATGAATTTGAGGAGAAGATAATTCAATCCACAATTTACATACCTGAAAGTGTTTTCATCATACCCTAATATTTGACTGCTCATAAAATTCAAGGTTGGAAATAACTTTCCTTCAGAATTTGGAAAGTACTGCTTCTTCATTATATACTTTCTAGTGTTGCCCATTGAGAAACGTAGTTATCCTAATTCTTGATGTTTGGGTTTTTTTTTTTCTTGTGGCCTGTTCGTATTTCTCTGGAAGCATTTTTTCTTCTCTGCATTTTTTCTTTTCTGCAAGCACTCTGAAATCTTACAATTTCACTTGTTGTAGATCTATTTTTTTCCATTGTTATGGGCACTCTGTGGGCCTTTTCTAGAAATCTATGGCTTTCAGTCCTGGAATATTTTCTTGAATTTGTTAACGATTTGATGATTTCCCTGTTTCTATTTTCTTACTGACAAATTAACTATGGCCACAGTTTCTGAGCTTTTTTGAGGATGATTCAGCATAAAACTTGTTACCTTTCACTTATTTTCATCATAGAATTATGTTTTCTTGAGCATGCTAAGTTGGTTGCTACCTATCCATCTGTATTCGGGCTGATCAAACTTAATTGGTTCTGCCTTCTCTCCTATTTCTCTCATTTTTGTGGATCTATGCTTTTAAAAAGCATAAATTCTAGTTATAATGTTCTAGTTATAATGAGGTTTCAAGAGGCATTGAAATTAGTGTGTGCATTCAATTTGCCATTTTTACTCCAAAATTTCACCACTCCATAGAATCTTGAAGCATTTGGAAAATGAATGAAAATTGAAGGACATGCTGATTTTTGGACCTACTGCTTGAACTCCTTTGGATTCTTGCCACTTGCCACAATTTGAGATGTTGGGGAGAATCACCCATGACTGCTTGAGCCTGAGTCACAGAAGCTATTTTGATGAGACTTTGTGTTTACCATAAGGGATCTAAGGCTTGAATATACTTATCACACTCTAGTGTCTAGTTGAACTCCCCCCAATAAATAGTTGCCTTAGGTCTTGGATATGGCATCAGCCTGAGGAGCATGGGAACAATCAAGTATCATATATTCTGCATAGTTTTAAATTTTCTGGTGGCAGCATTTCTGGCACATGCATATGTTTCTTGGGATTCCCTAGGCCCTGTTTTAATGTATCTTAAGATTCACCCATGTTTTGTTTGGGGGGAAGTCAGGAAATAGTGTACAAGGTTTGGGGAAGGTGCTGGATCAGGAGAGAAATATTTGACAGCTTTTGGGGATCTTTCCATTGATGCGGTATATCCTAAAAGTCAAGAGCTGAAGAGTCATCCAAGGCTGATCCCTCTAAGGCCCAAAGCAGCTCCAGCCTATGCTTCAGGGAATCTGAGTTCTAGACTATTGTCAGCTAACTCCCTGTGTGATCTTAGGTAGATACTTTCACCTCCCTGAGCCTCTGTTTCCTAAAATCTCTTCCAACTCAAACACAATAACTCAGTAAAGTTTAACAGTACTGGGAATTGTTCTGTTCAGGGTAATAGTGGTTTAAGGAGGAAAATGAATAGGCTGAGTAAGGTGTTATCTTTCCAGGAGATATAAAATGATTTCCCAATTAAATGCACATATCTTTTTTTGATAATAAATTTATTTTTTATTGGTGTTCAATTTTCCAACATACAGAATAACAGCCAGTGCTCATCCTGTCAAGTGCCCCCCTCAGTGCCCATCACCCATTCACCCCCACCCCCTGCCTTCCTCCCCTTCCACTGAAAGATAAATGCACATATCTTAAAGCAGTTCCCTGTTACTAGTTTTGTGTGAGTCAGTCTTATGATGGGGCTACATGGACAGGAATTCAAAATCCAGGAAGTGGGTGGTGACAGGCACACAATGCTTCTTACCTTTCACAGCACAGCAGGAATGTGGTGCCCAGAGCTAAATGTCACATGTTAGGGGGACATAGAGAGGCTGGAGAGGTCATAGGGCTCTAACCAGGATGCTGAGGATACTCTGAACTATGTTACATGAAGAAGAACAGAAGGGCTCAGGGATGAGTAACTAGCATAAGAACCACAAGAAGATCTGAGTCCCCATTTTTAGCTGTCTGAAGGGCTCTAGTGGGGAAAAGAAATGACTTCAAACCCACTCAACAGATGTAGTGGGCTTTGGTAGTCACATTAATAAAGGGACAGATTTCAAGTTAATATAAGGATCTAGCTCAGTTTTAGAGGCATACAGTGCCTCACAAACTAGTGGGTTTCTGCTGCTGAAAGTTTTTGAAGATAGACCCAATTACTATTTGACAGAAATAATGTAGAGAGGGTCAGATATCAGGTAAGAATTGGATAAAATTATCCAAATTATCAAAGTACCTTTCAAATCCTGAGTCAATAATTCATATCAGTGGTCAAGTTAGTGGAAAGGAATTTTAATCATGAGGTCTACAATTCCAAGTCAGGGAATACTTGTATACCACCATTTATAAGGCTGGTCTTGTTCACTGGCCACTGGACAAATATCTGATTGCCTACTTGAAGATTCTATCTTAAACCCAGCATTCTTGTGATTGGTTTCCAAGATTCAAAATTTACATTTTTTTTCAGTCTGTACCTTCTTTTCTGTTTCTTTAAGTACCAATTGAATATTTGAAACACAAAACTACAAGGTTGTTGAGATTTAAATGTGATACTGAATATAAAGGTCTGTGGGAAGTTGTAAAGTGCCACAGAAAAATGCAACTTTATTATTGTTAGTGTTGTTATATTCACTGGCTTGAGTACAATTTGGTCTCTGATACAGTTTAAAGAAGAGGATGTGGAGAAAGGGGAACCCTCTTGCACTGTTGGTGGGAATGTGAACTGGTGCAGCCACTCTGGAAAACTGTGTGCAGGTTCCTCAAAGAGTTCAAAACAGATCTGCCCTATGACCCAGCAATTGCACTGCTGGGGATTTACCCCAAAGATACAGATGCAGTGAAACGCCGGGACATCTGCACCCCGATGTTTATAGCAGCAATGGCCACGATAGCCAACCTGTGGAAGGAGCCTCGGTGTCCATCGAAAGATGAATGGATAAAGAAGATGTGGTTTATGTATACAATGGAATATTACTCAGCCATTAGAAATGACAAATACCCACCGTTTGCTTCGACGTGGATGGAACTGGAGGGTATTATGTTGAGTGAAATAAGTCAATCGGAGAAGGACAAACATTATATGGTCTCATTCATTTGGGGAATATAAAAAATAGTGAAAGGGAATAAAGGGGAAAGGAGAAAAATGAGTGGGAAATATCAGGGAGGGAGACAGAACATGAGAGACTCCTAACTCTGGGAAACGAACTAGGGGTGGTGGAAGGGGAGGTGGGCGGGGGGTGGGGGTACTGGGTGATGGGCACTGAGGGGGGCACTTGATGGGATGAGCACTGGGTGTTATTCTATATATTGGCAAAAAGAACACCAATAAAAAATAAATTTATAAAAAAATAAAAAAATAAAATAAATTTTTAAAAAAGAAGGACAACTTTCCCAAGGTAGGAAGAGGTAGATAGTTTGCTGAGTAATTACCTCTAGGGCCTCTGACTAATGATTACTAACCTTTACAATCACCTCTAGAATCATCTACTTTTCCTGTTAAGGCCATGTGAAAAGAGAATGAAAAGAGATGATTAAAGCCAATGAACAGTTGAAGGTAAGTGCAGATAGAGCAGCAGGAGTTATGTAAGAAATTGGGAGAGGGACTGGGTATAGAGAGATAGAACCAGAGATAGAACATATAAAAGCCAATAAGATGGTCAGTGTCTTATGCAAATGCTCTCAGTACTTTCCAAATAAAAGTTTTAGAAATGTGTTCTTTTTTGTACAAGAGTGTTTAGATGATGCCATCCCAGGGTGGAATTCATTGTTCAAAGCCTAGGGACTTTGAAAATGAACAAAAGTCCCTACTTTCTTTGGCACAGGTATTTTGGGTGGGGAACTTCATCTCTGCAAATAGGTTGGCTAAAGAACTAGTATAATGGGAAAGGGAATTGGCTCCCTGGAATGAACTCTGGGTCTGGCAAAGACAGCTGATATTCTTCCCTATACTCACAGCTGTTTCTAGGAAACAAACATTGTTTACCTTTTGAAGAGGAGGGGAAAAAAATGAACATTTCTTTTAGTGGGGAGGAAAAAAGATGTCTCCATCTGATCATCTCTAGGCTTGGGCTTGTTTATTTATCAGCTGCTAGGAACCAATTATCTTCTGATGCCAAGTCCCAAGTCGCAGGGCCTACGTAATGAGATGTATCATTAATGAACAGTGGATATCAGCATCATTGTGGCTAGTAACACCTCAACACTCTTTTTTGTCAAGACTCTGATTTGTCTTTCTCAATTGTTCTTTTCTCTCTTTGTCCTGTTTTCCACTTCACTCTATTCTCTTCTCATCTCTCCCTCTATTCATTTGTCTTTATCCTTATCTATCTTTCTTAGTTCTTTTTTATTACCTCTGTTCTACATTCCTTCTTTCTTTTTCTCTCTGTGTGGGTTTCTTTTGCTTCTTCTTTTCATCCCCAGCTGGCTCAGAATCTGTGCAGATGTGCATCTAGGAGGGATTTCCACCCCTGGCTCAAAAAAAGATACAAATCCCTTATTAGCTCATCTTTTTGGTTTCTCAGCCAGGGAAAGATTGCTCCCCAGATAGATTCTACTTTACCTTACTTCAGTTCAATATGGAATGACTCAAACTAAGGGACTTCCACATCTTCCCTTAGGAATGATCATTCCGTGGTTTAATACTGCATGCTTTCAATTTTTCCTTCTCCTTGGTCTACTCTTTCTTTTGTCTCATTTTAACCCACTATTCCTTGTTAGAGCATCTAAGATCACCCTAAACTTTTCTGCTTTTTTCCTTCACATTTATTGCTTTTTAGGGCTTGAATGGACTTAATCACACACCCACAGAGTAATGCTTATGGCCCCTAAAAAGTTCTGTTCCATGGCCACTGCTCCATGAGACAGTATTATCACCATTTTTAAAATATGGAAATTTGGGATCCCTGGGTGGCGCAGCGGTTTGGCGCCTGCCTTTGGCCCAGGGCGCGATCCTGGAGACCCGGGATCGAATCCCACGTCGGGCTCCCGGTGCATGGAGCCTGCTTCTCCCTCTGCCTATGTCTCTGCCTCTCTCTCTCTCTGTGTGACTATCATAAATAAATAAAAATTTTTAAAAAAATATGGAAATTTAAGCCCAAAGAGATTAAGAAACTTACATGAGAACAAAGAGTTACAAGTAGTGGGCCTGAGATCAAAACTAGATTTGCTTGATTCCAAAGCCCATCATGGTCTGTTCACAACAAGGCTCAGCACAGCTTATGTAAAATCTCACAAAATACTTCTCTAGTCACATGATGAAACACTAGGAATAGCCCAAAATTTGCTTGAGATTTTGGTTTTGGGGTACATGAAAAGAAACATTGTATATTATAAAGAATTTCTGGGCTATAGTCCTAGACATACACATACATTATATGCACATATACTGTGTATACCAGGTATTAATCTAAATACTTTATGTACACTAACTCATTGTTTTTATCTGTTATTTCACAGGTTGAGAAACTGAAGCAAATGAAGTTAATACTCAAGGTCACCCGGCTATTAAGTATCAGAATTAGGTACAAATTCAAGTAGTCTGATTCTAGAGAATTATCTCTTGCCAAACACCTGGTATAACCTTGGCACCGCTGGTCCTGTTTCTTCTCAGGTATTTATCCATATACAAAATAAACAGGTTAGACTGATGCAAAGATCTACAAGCTGTGTTTTATAGAACTATGGGGTTCCATAGAAGGGACCAGAAAAAATAAAGAAGATAAAAAGAACAGACCCACCAACAGTGCTCTTGATCTCCCAGCTTGTTTCAAACCAGACCAGATCTGGTTTCATGGGTTTTATGTATTGGAGTTCCTCCATCACCACCCCCAAATATTTCAAAATACATTTAAATGATGAAGCAAATGGATAGCAGAATGTTTTGAAAAAAGGAAAATCCTTTCTTTTCATTTTAGTGTTCATCTATATTTAGCCTTTGTATTTAGTCTCTCACAGGAGATAATTCACTTTGATGGACTTTATGTTTGCTCAAGACACTGAAAACTGCATCTAGGTTTCCACATGATTTCCATTATACCTTTTGCACTACTTTTATCTCTTATCAAGAAAACAGCTCTAATCTAACTGATTTTTAACCTCTGCACTTTTCACCCCACATATCTATTATAGTTCAAAGATTGTGAAATTCTTTGAACTCCTAGGAACATAATTATTTTTAGTGAGGTGAGCTGAAATTTTTATTGAGCAGGGACTCAAAATTTTTGCAACCATGCTGTCTTATAGCCTGGACTTCAGTTCACATTTTTACTATATGCAGATAAATCTGTGCAGCAAGGATATGTTAGGTACAGTGTAATCAAATATGAGGCCAAAGAAAAACACAGAGTAGTCATTGAAATAATGTGGGAGAAATGGAAGAGGTAAGAGTCCTACATCAGCTGTTTTATCTCAAATTATACCTAAGGTCCCATATTTTACCTTTCATTCTCTCTAACTGGTGATATTAAAAGATCCTTATATATCTTGGAAGATTGAATTCAGCTCCATTTTAGAAGTTTGTAAGCTTTGTGATATTGCTGAGGTAAGACATCGTATTAGCACTTCCATGAGCTATAGACCTGTCTGGAGTAATCTCCATTAAGTTCCAGTTACATCCCAGTTTTCATGGAAACTTATGGAGGAAAAAAGATGAATCAATTTTGAAAACTGGAAGCCACAGTTTAATCTCAACATCAAATTCATGTTCTATCTATATTTTACCTGGCTTTATGCCATAATAGTATAATAATATGTTCTATATTAGACGACTCCTTTGAAAATTACCACGTATCAGATGATTGCTTTGAAAGAAATAGATGAATTTCTCCAGATTACTAAAGTATGATTGAGTTGATCATTTTGATTTACCAAATTGTATGTGTAATATAACAAAATCACATTATGAAGCCAGAGAGAAAAAATGGAATGAATCATTATTGTTTTATGTCAGATGTAGCATAATGAGACAACATAAGTGAATGTGATACCTTGAGGATCTTTAAAATCACCAGGATAATCTATTTTTAGGCTATCTAAAACCTACAAAATAGCCCTTATTTTAACTTCACATTTATTTTATGTTGGAATTTCATAATACATTTTTGAGAAATGCCTCCTGAGGCCTCACTCTTTCTGGTTCTGTGAAAGATGAACTTTTTGCCTTTCCCAAGTGAGGAAGAAGTTAGAGGTTTCAATGCTCCTTTCTATTTTTCTCTTCCTAGAGAAATATAAAAATTTTATGATTACTCATAAAAACAATAATAATCTGACTTTCCCCCCATTGTTTTCTTCCAAAATAGCTACATAGCACAGTCTCTCTGCAGAGTAGGGAAGGCACGAATAAGAAAACGGAAGTGAAGTAGTGAGTCTAAAAATTTACAAAAAAGAAATTTCTACTGAGTTCCTCAGATGATGTGAAATGAAGTTTGTGAATCAGAGAAGCTATGAGAGATTGAGAAGATGGATGTTTGTCATCTTGATTATTTTTTAATGCTCAATTTTTTACTTATTTGCTCTCATTCCCTTCTGTTTTTAGTAATGTTTAATAATGCTTTTAGAAACATTAGAAAAATATAATATTCCTCCATTGTGTTAAAAATAACAAGACAAAAAGGAATTTTTTTGTGTTTTGTGTCCAAAATTGGCCTGAGTAAAATGGAAAAGCAGTGTTTTTTTAATGTGAATTCAAAAAAAGTACAAAGGGGAAATTATTTCAAGCCATAATCAACCATTTAGAGACTTAATTCCCAGAATTCTCCTCTACTCTATCTTTGGAAAAATTTGTTTTTGATAACTTATATGATTATTCCTTTGGCAAACCCCTCCAAAGGTTCTATTGGACACTAAAGTTTCAAACTTCTTCTTCTTTCATTGATATATATTATTATGCACTTCGTACTCAATGACATGTTATTCAACCAATGAAATGTGTAAACTACCTAATGTTTAATGTTTAAGTTTTGTCCTCAGATTCACAATAATAGTTGATATCATTAACTATTAGAAAGCATACTGCTACTCTTCATTTAAAGTTCAGCCTGTGAAGAGAAAACTATAGGAGATTTTTGCAAAGTACTCTAGGTTACAAGTTTTGGCTGGGAAGTTTTAGGATATAATAACTTAGAAGGCCTTCCCATTTTATCTGCCTCCCTCCCTCCAGTGCTTATGAGACCCATGAGTCCTCACATGTATTGGCAGACTAAATTAGGTTTAGTTTGGCTAGCATTTATCTCTGTTTAAAAAAAAAAAAGTTAGCTTTGGGACGCCTGAGTGGCTCAGCGATTGAGCATCTGCCTTTGGAGCAGAGTGTGATCCCGGAGTCCAGGGATTGAATCCCACATCAGGTTTCCTGCAGGGAGCCTGCTTCTCCCTCTAACTATGTCTCTGCCTCTCTCTCTATGTCTCTTATGAATAAATAAAAAAAAATCTTTTTAAAAAGTTAGTTTTATTAGCACAATATATATATATCTATGCCTAAATTTTAGCAAACAAGGATTCTACTCCTGAAAATTTTTTCTCCCTTTACTCTGACTGGGCAGTGTAGAAAGGGAAGCAAGCAGAAAGTGCCCCAGAAAAATGGGAATCATGTTGGACTTCAGATTCCATAAAGGGGAAGACAACACAATTATCCAAATATTAATCCTAGAAATAAAATAAAGACCTAAGATTAGAACTTTCAACTAGGTTATTAGGAAGCAGATTTTGCTTATTGTATTATTTAGACTTTTTGAAAGAACTAATTTCTGTCTTTATTTGGATTTTAGTTGAGTTGGCTTATGTTTCTTCTTTGTCATTAAGTATTTAATTTTAATTCCAGTATAGTTACCATATAGTGCTATATTAGTTTTAGGTGTATAATAATTCAAAATAATTATTATTTTGAATTGTAATTCAAAATTTATGCATCATTACTCAGTGCTCATCATGATAAGTGTACTCTTAATCCTGTTCACCTATTTCAGCCTCCCCCACCCACCTCCCTTCTGATATGTTTTATTTTAAATGAGTACTTTTAGGTAAAGATATTAATTTTTTTCAACAAGAATATTTTTTATTTTAAGCATACTTCAAAATACTTGGTTCTAAAAAAAACAAAATACTTGGTTCTAAAAGATATATATATATATATATATATATATATATATATATATATATATGTAAAATAGTCCATCCAAGAAAAATGGAATACCTATTTTCTTCAAGTACACACAGAAGAATTCCCTGGTTAAATCACATAAAAGGAAACATAACAGATATCATATTAAGAAGACTGAAATCATACCAAGTATATTTTCCAAACACAATGGTACAAACATTAAGATCAGCAATAAAACAACCTGGACCCAAAGTATTCTATACATTTAATGCAATGTCTATTAAAATACCACCAGCATTTTTCACAGTGCTGGCACAAAGAATCCTAAAATTTGTATGGAAACACAAAAGACTCCAAATAGCCAAAGCAATATTGAAAAAGAGAGTTGGAGGCATCACAATTCTGGACTTCAAACATTATTACAAAGCTGTAGTCATCAAGACTGTGTGATACTGGCACAGAAACAGACACATAATCAATAGGACAGAAGACTCAGAAATGGACCCACAACTATATGGTCAACTAATTGTCAAGAAAGCAGGAGAATTATCCAATTGGTGAGAAAAAGTTTCTTCAACAAATGGTGCTGGAAAAACAGGACAGCCCCATGAAGAATGAAACTGGACCATTTTCTTACACCTTACATAAAAATAAATTCAAAATGAATGAAAGACCTAAATGTGAGACAGGAATCCCTCATAATCCTAGAGGAGAACACAGACAGTAGCCTCTTTGACTTTAGCTGTAGTAACTTCTTACTATATATGTCTCCTGAGTCAAGGGAAACAAAAGAGAAATACTATTGGGACTTCAAGACAAAAAGCTTCTGCACAGCTAAGGAAACAATCAACAAAACTAAAAAGCAACCTTCAGAATGAGAGAAGATATTGGCAAATGACATATCTGGTAAAAGGTTAGTATCCAAAATATATAAGGAACTTATCAAATTCAACACCCAAAAATAAAATAATCCAGTTGAGAAATGGGCAGAAGACATGAATACTTTTCCAAAGACATACAAATGGCTAATAGATACATGAAAAGATGCTCAATATCACTCATCATCAGAGAAATACAATTCAAAAATACAATGAGATATCCCTTTGCACCTGTCAGAATGGCTAAAATTCAGAGCACAGGAAACAACAGGTGTTGGTGAGAATGGAAACTGATACAGTCACTCTGGAAAACAGTATGGAAGTTCCTCATGAAGTTTAAAATAGAACTACCCTATGATCCAGCAATTACACTATCAGGTATTTACACAAAGGATACAAAAGTAGTGATCTTAACAGATACATGCACCTTGATGTTTATAGCAGCATTATCAAGAACAGCCAAATTATGGAAAGATCCCCTGTGTCCAGGGACTGATGAATGTATAAAAATGTAGTATATATACACAATGGAATATTATTCAACCATAACAAATGAAATCTTGCCATTTGCAATGATGTTGATGGAGCTAAGGGAAATAAGTCAGTCAGAGAAAGGAATACCATATGATTTCACTCATATGTGGAAATAAGTAAAACAGATATGTATAGCAGAAAAACAAAAGAAAGGCATACCAGAAAACAGACTGTTAACTACAGAGAACAAACTGAGGGTTGCTGGATGGGGAGGTGGGCGAGGGAATGGGTATTAAGGAGGGAACTTCTTGTGATGAGCACTGGGTATTTTATATAAGTCATTAATCACTAAATTCTACTTCTGAAACTAATATTACATGGTAACTTAACTAACAGCAATTTAAATAAAACCTGAAAAAGAAAGAAATGCATAGTGTGATAACTGATTACTATAAACAGTCATACACCACCAAATCAAATAACTTAGAAAAAAAATAATTCCTTAAAATGCACAAATTAATACAATTTAATCATGGGTGAAAGTAATAGAAAATTTTATTTGACCAATAACGAGAGTAAAAGTTGAATTAGGAATCAAATCTCTCCCAGCACAGAAAAGCCCATGGCCCCATGGTTTCATTGGTGAGTTCTACTACACATTTAAAAACATAATTAGTGGGAATCTTAATCAAAATCTTACAAATATTGGAATAGAAGAAATACATTCAAAATCATTCCATGAGGCCAGTAGTACCAGTACCAAAGCATTACAAAAGCAATGAAGAACAAAAAAGTCTAGGTTTTCAGATACAATTATTGCTATTCCAACTCTGTTTTGTCATCCATTTTGGAGATAAATGATTCTCCACCCCCTCACTTTGATTCTGCAAGTGGTGTTAGGTCTAAAGTGAGTCTTCTGTAGGCATCGTATCTATGGATCTTACTTTTTTATGCATTTGACACCCTAAGTCTTTTGTTTGGAGTATTTAGTCCATTGATAAATTCAGAGTAATTATTGCAGATATGTATGTCATGTGACTTTATTACTTGATTTGTCAGTTTCTAGAGAGTTTTCTCTGTTCTTTTCTAGTCTTTGTCACTTTTGATATTTCCTTCCCACTCAGAGACTCCTTTAGTATTTCTTCCAAGGCTAGTTTACTGGTCACGAATTCCTTTAGTTTTTGTTTGTGTGGAAAACTCTTTATCTCTCCTATTCTGAGTGATAGTCTTGATGCAGATTTTTCCCATTTGGCATTTTGAATGCATCATGCCACTCTCTTCTGCCTTGCTGAGTTTCTTTTGAGAAATGCCTAGCTAGCCTTATGTGTTTTCCCTTGTAAGTTTAGGGCTTATTTTATCTTGCTGCTGTTAAGATTTTCCTTTATCACCAAATTTTGCAAACTTAATTACAATATATCTTAGTGTTCACCTGCTTTTATTGATTTTCATGGGAGTTCCCTTTGCCTCCTGGATTTGAAACCTGTTTATTTCCCCAGATTAGAGAAGCTTTTGCTATTATTTCTTGAAATACATTTTCTGCCCCCTTTGGCCTTTTCTTCTTCTTCTGGGACTCCTATAATATGAATGTTCTGTTTGGTGGAGCACTGAGTTCCCTAAGTCTTTTCTCATGTTCTTTAATTCTTCTTTCTGTCTTTTGTTCAGCTTCATTATTTTCCAATATATTTTCTTTTAGGTCGCTAATTTGTTCTTCTGCTTCTTCCAGCCTGCTCTTCATCACATAAAGCCTACTTCCAATCTCATTTATTATATCTTTCATCTGTGATTGATTCTTTTTTATCTCTTTATGTCTATTGTAAGGGACTTTCTGATGTCTTCTATTCTTTTCTCAAGCCCAGTGATTATCCTTAGTACTGTTGCTTTTATTTCTTCATCAGAAATGTTACCTATATCTGTTTTCTTAGATCTCTGCCTCTGACCTTATCTTGTTTTCATTTGGGTTACATTCCTCCATTTGGCATTTTGTTTAAGTCTCTGCTTTCTTCTGTATGTTAGAAAATCCACTTATGTACCCTGAAATTAATTGCCTTATGAAAAAGAGGTTATTTAATGCCCAGAGCCTGGCACTTCAAGAGGGTCTCTGGTGTGTGGTGTGTGCACTCTGCTGTTGTGTTTTGGCTGCTCTATCGTTCAGGCCAATTATCTTCAGAGGCTCTCCTTGCCTGCAATGGGCATTTTTTGGTTCATGGCTTGAATGTGGTGAGTTTTAACTAGGAATTCTCTGGTCTGAAATGAGACCTGACATCACATCAACCAGAACTGTGGCCCTGCAGAGCTCTATGGTTGGTAGACATGGTTTTGGAAGGTGTTTGTGTCAGTATTATAGGGGAGGAGCCTGGCACACTGGGGCTGAAGCAAGCTTGACTGAGAAGGGCATTTCCATGGGAGTGGGGAAGTGGGTGGGATTTAGTTTAAACAACTTGGGCAGCCAGTGTTCATGTTGAGTTGCTTCCCACAGGTGGTTCTGTTTTTATGTTGAGGGGTAGGGGAAGGAAATGGCACCAGCCAGCTCCTTTATTCTCTGAGAGGCATCTCCCTAAATGCTTCCTCTTAGAAAAGTGCTCCTACAATACTGGATCATCTCCCCACTGTGTGCACCAGGCATTTTCCAGATGCTGTTTCCACAGTCTGCCACCACGCTGTTTGTGTGCCTTATCTCCAAAAGCAGCACAGTGCCCTCCTGGGGCTATCACAGCTACATGTGCTGAACTTTAAAACTCCATGCTTTAGAGACAGTAGTGTGGGCTGGGGTTTGCACCAGTCTTATCAGGGAGAGGCCTGACACTTTGGGACTGAGACAAGCTTGACTGAGAGTCCCACCTGGGTTTGGTGAAAATAAGTAAGTCAGCCAGTGTTATCACTGAACTGCTTCACACTGATGGATCTGTGTTTATGCTGAGGTGCAGGGTAGGGAAATGGTACCAACCAGCTTCCCTGTCCTCACAGAGTCATTTCTGTGAACATTGCCTCACAGGAACACTCTACGAGGTGAGTGAATAATCTCCCCACTATGTGCTCCATGGGTTCCTCACTTAGCTCTTTCCACACTGTCTACTCCCAAGTTGTTTGCTTGCTTTCTCTCAGGAAGCAGTGCGTGTGCCCTTCATGTTCTTTTCCAGCCAAGCCCACGGACCTATAAAACTGCAGTCTTTAAGCCCTGCTATTTGTAGGAAATCACAAAATTAAGCCCCTCTTCTTTCCCAAGCCAATGGGTTTGGGGAAACATTCTCTTTGTGCTTGGCTCCCTCCTCTCTTTAGCATACTTGATCAATTTCTCTTTTAAATCATGTCTCTGCACTTCCTAACTTCTCTAAGGCGGTCTCTTCTCTCTCTTTAGTTGTGGAATTTGTTCTGTCAGTTTCAGGTGTATTTCTGGAGTATTTAGAATGATTTGATAGTTACCTAGTTGTGTTCATGGGGCAGGGTGAACACAAAGTCCTCCTTCCCCACCACCATCTTTGATGCCTCTTATTCAGGCTTTTGAAAAATTGGTGATTTTTCTAAGAGATGCTGATAACAAAGATCAATAGGTTCTCAAAAAATGTAAGCCTGGAATTTTCATGATAAAACACTATCATTTCAAATTTAAATGGACAAGATATTTTGGACATATTTTGGTGTAAGAGTAAATAATGCAAAAGTGAGAATTTCAGATAGAAAGTTCTGTATATATCTGTGAAGTCCATCTGGTCTAGTGTATCATTTAAGGCCCTTGTTTCTTTGGCGATGTTGTGTCATTTGCAGAAAATGCCATGTTGAAGTTTCCTACTATTAGTGCAGTATTACCTAAGTATATCTTTACTTTGTTTATTAATTGATTGATATACTTGGAAGCTCCCACATTAGGGGCATAAATATTCATGATCGTTAGGTCTTCTTGTTGGATAGACCCTTTAAGTATGATATAGTGTCCCTCTTCATCTCTTACTACAGTCTTTTGGATAAACTTTAATCTATCCGATATGAGGATTGCTACCCCAGCTTTCTTTTGAGGACCATTTGAATGGTAAATGGTTCTCCAACCTTTTATTTTCAGGCTGTAGGTGTCCGTACGTCTAAAATGAGTCTCTTATAGACAGCAAATAGATGGGTCTTTCTTTTTTATCCAGTCTGAAACTCTGCATCTTTTGATGGGATCATTTAGCCCCTTCACATTCAGAGTAACTATTGAAAGATATGAATTTAGTGTCATTGTAGTATCTATTCAGTCCCTGTTTTTGTTGATTATTTCTTTGGGCTTCCTCTTTCTTTTACAGAGTCCCCCTTAAAATTTCTTGCAGAGCTGGTTTGGTGGTCACATATTGTTTCAGTTTCTGCCTATCTTGGAAGCTCTTTATCTCTTCTTCTATTCTGAATGAGAGCCTTGCTGGATACAGTATTCTTGGCTGCATGTTTTCCTCATTTAGTACCTTATATATATCATGCCAGCCTTTTCTAGCCTGCCAGGTCCCTGTGGAGAGGTCTGCTGTTAATCTGGTATTTCTCCCCATATAAGATAAGAATATCTTGTCTCTCACTTCTTTAAAGGTTTTCTCTTTATCTTTGGAATTTGAAAGTTTCACTATTAAATGTTGAAGTGTTGAAAGGTTTTTATTGATTTTGGGGGGACCTCCTTATCTCCTGGATCTGAATGCCTGTTTAGCTCCCCAAGTTAGGGAAGTTCTCAGCTATGATTTGTTCAAATATGCTTTCTGGCACTCTCTGGGCATTTTCTGGAACCCCTATTATATGTAGATTCTTCTTTCTGGAGGCTATCATTTATTTCCCTTAGCCTTTCCTCATGGTTTCTTAATTCTTTTCCTCTTTTTTCCTTAGCTTCCTTCCTTGCCATCAACTTGTCCTCTATGTCACTCACTCTTTCTTCCACCTCTTTAACCCTCATTGTTAAGACATCCAGTTTGGACTACACCTCATTTAATTGATTTTTAATTTCTCCCTGATTACATCTAAATTCTCCAGTTCTGAAGTCTCTAGAGTCCTTTATGCCTTTTTTCAGAGCCACCAGCAACTTTATAATTGTGCTTCTTTTTTTTAATTTTTTTTAATTTATTTATTTATGAGAGTCACACAGAGAGAGAGAGAGAGAGAGGCAGAGACATACGCAGAGGGAGAAGCAGGCTCCATGCACCGGGAGCCCGACGTGGGATTCGATCCCGGGTCTCCAGGATCGTGCCCTGGGCCAAAGGCAGGCGCCAAACCGCTGCACCACCCAGGGATCCCTATAATTGTGCTTCTAAATTGGCTTTCTGACATCAAATCATAATCCATATTCTATAACATTGTGACAGAGAGTCCTATTCCCGATTCTTTCTTTTGTGTTGAATTCTTCCTTCTAGTCGTTTAGCTCAATGCAGAGTGGCTGTATGAGCCAGCTGAGTCAAAAATATCAACCATGACCTAAGTAAATTTCACCTGAGATGATTCTGACAAGGCCAGAGACCAGAAAATGAAAACAAAGATCAGAACAAAATAAAACAAAAGGACCCCTCAAGTGAAAAACAAATTTTAAAACAAAGTATTAAAAAATAAAGGCCAAAAATCCCAAAGAAGAAGAAAAAAAAGAAAAAGAAAAAGAAAGAAGAAAAAGAGAAAAAAAAAGAGAGAAAAAAAGGTGGGAAACTGGGAGATGGTGATGGTGAAGAAGTTGTAGTGGAGGAAGAATGTAGTCTACCTGAGGGGTCCTAGAGGGTGATCCTCTTGGTTTTGAGTGTATTAAGTTTTGTATGTTAGAAGGTGATTAATCCCAAATTTATATAAACCAGGAATACTTGTAGAAAGCCCCAATATTGACCACCAAAATATAAATGATATCAAGGAGGGGGGCATAATGGGAATGAAGAGATAATATAATCTCACAGAATGAACCAAGCATGGTATTCCACTTGGTTCTGGGTGCATGCTGGTCATGTTTTAGAAGGTATTAACTTCCACCATTGTAGAACAAAATGAGGCAGAGAAAACAATAAACACCAAAAACTCATATCTCCTATATCTCCCAAAACTAAATTGAGCATGATTTTTTAATTGACCATGTTGAAGGGAATCCAGAAGTGAAAAATATATCTAAGACATGTAATTGTAGAAATATGAAAGTCAAAAAGGAAGAAACCTAAAAATGAAGAGCTGGTAAAAAATTGTAGTTAAGGTGGGAAAAGAAAAAATATTGGAAATTTTTAGTTGGATATAAAAATGAATTGTAATGGAAAAAGGAAAAAAAATTTAAGTTGGGGGGGGACCCTCTACTTCTATGTCTATTTCCCTCAGTCCTGGAGTTTTCAACACTGCTTGGTCAAGAATTTGCTCTTTCCTTGTTCTTTCAGTTGGTCTTCTGGAGGAAGGGCCTGCTGTGCTGATTCTCAGGTATGCGTGCCTGGGTGGAGATGCCCGCTCCCTTCTGGGTGCTGGGCTCAGTGGCAGCTGTTTTTCCTATGAGGCCTTTGTTCCCTGGTGGCCCCACCTCTCCCAGGCCCTCAGGGAAACAAGGACGAAAAATAGCAATGGCGGTGGCCAGATTTCCCACTCTGGAGTCAGCTCCCTGCTAGTAACGAATGTAGTCTCCCAGTCTGCGCTGGCCTAGATGCTCCTGGGGCAGGCACGGGTGCACTGATCGGCACAGCTTGCAGGATGCCCAGCAGCAGAAGAATTTTTGCTGTCTTTTGCCCTCCCTGCTTCTGCCTGTCATGAGGGAACACAGGATTGCTGGCTTTGTCTGCTTGAGTTCTGTGGGATCTGGGGCCCTGTGCTACTGGAACCATGCTGCAGGGGGCCGCAGACCCCCAAGGCAACAGGGCACAGCCACCTCCATCAGGAGCTGGCCCGCCTAACCCACTGGCTTCTCCCAAATGCCCTGAGGGCTCCAGCACTCCAGCCCTTTACCTAGATCTGTCTGTGGTTTGCAGTGCGCTTTCTCCCTGTCGCACTTCCTCTATTAGTGACTTCGGGACTCTGGAGGCTTCACTGCCCCTCCTGTGATTCTGCCCAATTTCCCTGCTAAGCACTTTTCCGTCTGGGAAAACTCTCTGGCGCAGATTTTGAAAGTTCCCGCTTCCCCAGGGCTGGGCTTTCCTGTCCTGGAGGCTTTCGCCACTCTGCTTTAGCCTGGCTCTTCGCGGGGCCCCTCCCCCACTTTATTCTCTTTTATTTTTTTCTGCCTTCCTACCTTGCTAGAAGCAAAAACGGTTCTCTCTGTAGCATTCCAGCTGTTCTCTCCTTAAATCTCAGGTCGAATTTTTAGGTGTTTTAGGTGTTTTGAAAATTATCTATGTAAGTTGGTGGGACCAGGTGAGTTTAGGACTCCTACTTTTCCACCATCTTGTCCTGCCTCCTCAGCATTTCCCATAAAACAAAGTGATTGTCAAACACTTTGAACTTATGGATCATATTTGGTAGTGTGACCCTTGGGAAAGTCACATAACTAATTTGAGTCTTATTTACCTTTTTTTCCTCTTTAAAAAGTTTTTATTTTAATTCCAGTTAACATACACTGTTACCTTAGTTTCAGGTGTACAGTATCAGGATTCAACACTTCCATACAACACCTGGTGCTCATCACAGGTGCACTCTTTAATTTCCCCATCCTCTCACCCACGTCCCCTCTGGTAACCATCAGTTTGTTCTGTATAATTAGTAGTCCTTCCTTCCTTCCTTCCTTCCTTCCTTCCTTCCTTCCTTCCTTCCTGGAAGAAGAGGAGGATTTTATAGTCTAGTCTTTTAAAAAAATTCAATTTGCCAACATATAGTATAACACCCAGTGTTCATCCCATTAAGTGTGTTCCTCAGTGCCTATCACCCAATTACCCCACCCCCTGCCCACCTCCCCTTTCACAAGCCTTTATTTGTTTTCCAGAGTTAGGAGTCTCTTATGGTTTGTCTCCCTCTCTAATTTTTCCCACTCAGTTCCCCTCCTTTCCCCTATAATCCCTTTCACCAATTTTTATATTCCAGGTATGAGTGAAACTATATGATTATCATCCTTCTCCGATTGACTTACTTCACTCAGCATAATACCCTCCAGTTCCATCCATGTCAAAGCAAATAGTGGGCATTTGTCTTTTCTGATGGCTGAGTAATATTTCATTATATATATATATAAATACTACATCTTCTTTATCCATTCATTTGTTGAAGTACATCGTGGCTCCTTCCACAGTTTGGCTATTGTGGACATTGCTGCTATGAACATTGGGGTGCAGGTGTCCCAACATTTCACTACATCATATCTTTGGGGTAAATACTCAGTAATGCAATTGCTGAATTGTAGAGTAGCTCTATTTTTAACTTCTTGAGGAACCTCCCCACTGTTTTCCAGAGTGGCTGTACCAGTTTGCATTCCCACCAACAGTACAAGAAGGTTCCCCTTTCTCTGCATCTTCTCCAACATTTGTTGTTTCCTGTCTTGTTAATTTTTCGCCATTCTCACTGGTGTGAGGTGGTATCTCATTTTGGGTTTGATTTGTATTTCCCTGATGGCAAGTGATGTGGAGCATTTTCTCATGTGCTTGTTGGCCATGTCTATGTCTTCCTCTGTGAGATTTCTCTTCATGTCTTCTGCCCATTTCATGATTGGATTGGGCCTTATTTACTTTAATTGTAAAATGGAAAAATGAAACTAATTTTGTAGGGATGCTGTGACAAGTAAATAAGGTAATTTATAGAAATTTCCTAGCACAAGGTAGGTACTCAATAATTACTGGTTGCTGTACTACATGGATGATCTTTGAGGACAACATGCTAATTGAAATAAGCCAGTAACAAAAAGATAATAACCATGACTTCACTTACATGAGATATCTAATAGAGTAGAATTAATAGAAGCAGAACATAACACTGTAGTTTCCAAGGACTAGGGGGAGGGAGAAATGGGAAAATATTGCTCAATGGATATAGAGTTTCAGTTTTGCAAGATGAAGAAACTCTGGAGTTTTGCTGCCCAACAATGTGAATATAGTTAACCCTGTTGAACTGTATATTTAAAAATGGTTATGTTGGGGATGCCTGGGTGGCTCAGTGGTTGAGCATCTGCATGATCCTGGGGTCCAGGGATCAAGGCCTGCATCAGGCTCCCTGCAAAGAGTCTGCTTCTCCCTCTGCTTGCGTCTCTGCCTCTCTCTGTGTGTCTCTTGTGGATAAGTAAATAAAAACATAAAAAATGGTTATGATGGTAAATTTTATGTTATGAGATGTTTTATCACAATTAAAAATGGATAAATAAGGCAGCCTGGGTGGCTCAGTGGTTTAGCGCCACCTTCAGCCCAGGGGATGATCCTGGAGACCCGGGATGGAGTCCTGTGTCAGGCTCCCTGCATGGAGCCTGCTTCTCCCTTTGCCTATGTCTCTGCCTCTCTCTGTCTCTCTCTGTGTATCTCATGAATAAGTAAAAAAAATCTTTTAAAAAAAGTCGATAAAAATTAAAAATAATTATTAGTTGTTATTAATTATATCATGATGATTATGATTTTGACTAAAATTAACATATTGGTCCTGAGTCTGTTTTTCTGCTTATACAGACATGGCCTAAATGTAAAAGCCAGAGCTTATGGGACATCTAATCAACAGGTCAAGAGCCAGAATAGGAAGAGAATGTAATTTCTATGCAAACTGAATGTTGAACCATTAAGCCACCTGTATCATCAAAATACGGCTAGTAGGAGCCATAGAAAATTGGGATGAATAGAAGAGTACTATTTCTAGCAATATCTATAATTATGGAAGATTAATTTTTGACCTATTGTAGGGATAGGTGGTAGCAAGCCTGGCTAGGTAAAGGTAGTATCTAAAACAGTGTCTTAGAACATTCTGTGATAATGGGAATTGTAATTGTTAATTGTATGTGTCCACTTAACTGGGTTTCAGAATACCCATATAGCTAATATATAGGTGTATAGCTAATATATATATGGGTATAGCTAATATATAGCTAAATAATAAAATATATAGCTAATATATAGCTTAATAATAAAACATTATTTTTATATACATCTATGAAGGTATTTCTGGAAGAGATTAGCATTTGAATCAGTAGACTGACTTTAAAAACCGCTCTCTTCAACGTGGGTAGTCATCATCCAATCTTTTAATGCCTGAATAGAATAAAAAAGACAGAAAAAGGGAAAAGTTTCTCTCTCAATTTTTAATTGAGATACAGTTGACATACAACACTATATTAGCTTCAGGTACACAACATAACGATTTGATATATGAATATACTGCAAGATGAACACCAGAGTAAATTTAGTTAACATTCATCACCATACATAGTTACAAAATTTTTGTTGTAATAAAAAAATTAAGATCTACTCTCTTAGTAGCTTTAAAGTATACAATAGAGTATTATGAACTATAGTCACCATGCTGTATATAACATTCACAGGAATTATTTATTTTATAACAGGACAGTTGTACGTATTGACGACATTCACCTATTTTGCTCCCCCTCTCATTTTGTCCTCTAGAAACAATCAATTTGTTCTTTGTGCCTATAAGGTTGATTTTTGCTATTGTTTATTTTTTTTAGATTCTACATGCAAGTGAGATCATATGGTATTTGTCTTCCTCTATCTCACTTATTTCACTTAGCATAATGTTCTCAGAGTGCATCTATGGTATCACAAATGGCAGGATTTCCTTCTTTTCTATGGCTGAATAATACTCTATCATATATACCACATTTTCTTTAGCCATTCATTCATTGATAGATGCTTGGGTTGCTTCCAGGTATACACTTTTTAAATAATGCTGCAATGAACATAGGGATGCACATATATTTTCAAGTTACTTTTTTGACTTCCTTCAGATAAATCACAAGAAGTGGAATTGCAGGAACATATCTTAGTTCAAATTTTTAATTTTTTGTGGAAACTTTCATACCATTTTATCATAGTGGCTGAAACAGTTTGCATACTTTCCAACAACATACTTTTTCAACACTTGTTCTTTCTGTCCTTTTGATAATAGTCATTTTAACAGGTATGAGGTGATATTTCATTGTGGTTTTGATTTGCATTTCCTTTATGCTTAGTGATGTTGAGCATCTTTTTTTTTTTTGCATCTCTTGGCTATCTGTGTCTTTATTGGAAAAATTTCTATTCAGATTTTCTGCTCATTTTTTAATCAGATATTTTTTGCTATTGAGTTGTATAAAATTTCTCTATATTTTTAAAAGTTTATTTAAATTCGATTTAGTTACCATATAGTGTATTATTCATTTCAGCAGTAAATTTAGTGATTCATCAGTTGCATATAACACCCACTGTTTATTACCTCAAGCGGCCTCTTCAATGCCTATCACCCAATTACCTCATCTCCCCCACCTCCACTCCAGCAACCCTCAGTTTGTTTCCTATACTTGAGTATTTTAGTTTGCATTCCTTTCTGTTTTTATCTTATTTTTCCTTCCCTTCCCCTATATTCACCTGTTTTGTTTCTTAAATTCCACATATAAAAGTGAAACTCAATGGTATTTGTCTTTCTCTAACTTATTTCCCTCAGCATAATACCCTCTATTTCCATCCACATGGTTGCAAATAGCAAAATTTCATTCTTTTTGATGGCTGAGTTATATTTCACTGTATATATATGCCACATCTTTATTCACTGATCTGTCGATGGACAGCTGAGCTCTTTCCAGATGTTTGGTTATTGAGACATTGCTCCTATAAACATTGGGGTGCATGTGCCCCTTTGAATCACTATGTTTGTATCCTTTGGGTAAATGCCTAGTAGTGCAGTTGCTGGGTTGTAGGGTAGTCCTATTTTTTTTTTTAACTATTTGAGGAAACTCCATACTGTTTTCCAGAGTGGCTGACCAGTTTGTGTTCCCACCAACAGTGTGAGAGGATTTCCCTTTCTCCAAATCCTTGCCAGCATCTGTTCTTTCCTGAGTTATTAATTTTAGCCATTCTTACCAGTGTAAAGTGGTATCTCATCATGGTTTTGATTGGTATTTCCCTGATGACAAGTGATGTGGAGCATGTTTTCATGTGTCTGTTGGCCATTTGTATGTTTTCTTTGGAGAAATGTCTGTTCATGTCTTCTGTCCCCTTTTTCACTGGAGTTTTTGGTTTAGAGATGTTGAATTTGATAAATTCTTTATAGATCTTGGATACTAGCTCTTTATCTGATATGTCATTTGCAAATATCTTCTCTCATTTCAAAGGTCGCATTTTAGTTTTGTTGTTTCCTTTGCTGTGCAGAAGACTTTTCTCTTGTTGAAGTCCCAAGAGTTCATTTTTGCTTTTGTTTCTATTGCCTTTGGAGACATGTCTAGCAAGAAGTTGCTGTGGCTGAGGTCGAAGAGGTTCCTACCTGTGTTCTCCTCTAGGATTTTGATGGATTCCTGTCTTACATTTAGGTCTTTCATGCACTTTGAGTTTATCTTTGTGTATGGTGTAATAAAATGGCCCAGTTTCATTCTTCTAAACATAGTTGTCCAATTTTCCCAACACCATTTGTGGAAGAGACTGTCTTTTTTCTGTTGGATATTCTTTCTCGCTTTGTCGAAGATTAGTTGACCATAGAGTTGAGGGTCCATTTCTGTGTTCTCTATTTTTTCCATTGATCTATGTGCCTGTTTTTGTGCCAGTGCCATACTATCTTGATGATTATGTTTGTATTACAGCTTGAATTCCAGAAGTTTGATACCTCCACTTCTGATAAAGGGTTAATATATATTTTACAAATTAACCTTTTATCAGATACATTATTTGCAAATATTTGATCCCATTCTATAGGTTGCATTTTCTTTTTCTTTTTTTAAAGATTTTATTTATTTATTCATGAGAGACACAGAAAGAAAGGCAGAGACACAGGCAGAGGGAGAAGCAGGCTCCCCGCATGGAGCCTGATGTAGGACTCGATCCCAGGACTCCAGGATCACGCCCTGAGCTGAAGGCAGATGCTCAACTGCTGAGCCTCTCAGGCATCCCTATAGGTTGCATTTTCATTTTGCTAATGGCTTATTTTGCAGAAGCTTTTTCATTTGAGTTAGCCTTACTTATTGTTTTTGGTTTGGTTTGGTTTGGTTGTGTTGTCTTCCATTTTGGTGTCAAATCCAAAAAATTGTTGTGGAGACCAATGTCAAGGAGTTTATTACCTATTTTTTTGTCTAGGAGTATTATGTTTTTAGATCTTATGATCAAATCTTTAATCCATTTTGGGTTATTTTCTGTGTGTGATATAGGATAGTGGTCAAGGGTCATTCTATACTTCTGATGGTCTAGTTTTCCTTACATCATTTAGTGAAGAAACAATTCTTTCTCCTTTGCATATTTTTCACTCCCGTGTCATAAATTAATAGACTCATGCATAAATTAATGCATGAGGTTATTTCTGGGCCTTCTGTCCATTAAAATATGTATCTGTTCTCATGCTGAGATCATACTGTTTTGATTACTATATCTTTGTAATATAGTTTGAAATAAAGAGTTCTGATGTTTCTAGCTTTGTGTTTCTTTCTTAAGATTGCTTTGGCTATTTGTGGCCATCTGTGAATCAACATAAATTTTAGAATTTTTTTCTGTTCCTGTAAATATTGCCAGGGGATTTTTCATAGGGATTGCATTGGATTTGTATATTGCTTTGGGTAGTGTGGGCATTTTAACAATATTAATTCTTCCATTTCATAAGCATGGTATATTTTTTCCATTTTTTGTGTTCTTCAGCTTGATTCATCAAGGTCTTGTAGTTTTCCATGTAAGAGGTTTTTAAATCCCTTGTCTAATTTCATTCCTAGGTATTTTTTATTTGTGATGCAATTGTAAATGGGAATGTGTTCTTGCATTCTCTCTCAGACAATTCACTATTATTTTATAGGTGTGCAACCAATTTTTGTATATTGATTCTGAATTCTACAATTTTTGGTATGTTGCATTTCAATTTTAGTTTACTCAAGATATTTCTTGATTTTTCCTTTTATTTCTTCTTTGACCCATTGATTGTTCAGTAACATGGTATTTAATCTCCACATATTTGTGAATTTTCCATTTTCACCTGTAACTGATTTCTAAATATTTTGCCATTGTTATTGAAAAGGATATTTGATATGAATTCAGACTACTTAATTTTATTATGATTTGTCTTATGGCCTAATATATGATCTACCCTGGAGAATGTTCCATTTGCAATTGAGAAGAATGTATATTCTGTTACTTTAAGATGCAATATCTTGTATATGTCTTTTGTAGGCCACAAATACATGGGACTTGAGGGTGTTTTTATCCATTCAACCAATCTTTGTCCTTTGATTAGAGCATTTACATCTAAACTAATTATTGACAGGTACAGAATTATAGCATTTTCCCATTGTTTTCATGCTTTTTTGTAATTCTTTGTTTCTTATTCTCTTTTTCTCTTCCTTTGTGATTTGATGAATTTCTGTGGTGGTATGCTTATATTTCCTTCTCTTTATCTTTTGTGCTTCTAGTATAGGTTTTTGGTTTGTGGTTACCATGAAGATTACATGAAACAACTTGTATATATAATAGTCTATTTTAAGTTCATAAAAATTTAAGTTTGAACAAATTGTAAAGCTCTACGTTTTTACGTTCCCTCACGCTCTGACTTTGATGTTATAATTTACATCTATTATCTTGTGTATATATAAATAAATTATTGTAGTTACAGTTTTTACTGCTTTTGTCATTTATGCTCTATACTATAATTTTATAATTGATTAGGTTGGCACCTTTACAACATTAGATTATCCTGCATTTTAAAAAATATTTACATTTACACTTCCATCTGTTTTCCTGTTACTAACTTGTGCCATCCTATTTTATTTTTTTATTTTCTTATTCTGTTTATTGGAGTTCAATTTGCTAATATATAGCATAACACCCAGTGCTCATCCCGCCCAGCACCCCCATCAGGGCCCATCACCCAGTCAACCCAACCCCATGCCACCTTCCCCTTCCATTACCCCTTGTTCATTTCCCAGAGTTAGGTGTCTCTCATGTTTTGTCACCCTCACTGATATTTTCACTCATTTTTTCCCATTTCCCTTCATTCCCTTTCACTAATTTTTATATTCCCCAAATGAATGAGACCATATAATGTTTGTCCTTTTCCGATGATTTACTTCACTCAGCACAATACCCTCCAGATCCCTCCACGTCGAAGCAAATGGTGGGTATTTGTCGTTTCTGATGGCTTAGTAATATTCCATTGTATACATATACCACACCTTCTTTATCTATTCATCTTTCAGTGGACACCGAGACTCCTTCCACAGTTTGGCTATTGTGGACATTGCTGCTATAAACATCGGGGTGCAGGTGTCCCAGCATTTCCCTGCATCTGTATCTTTGGGGTAAATCCCCAGGAGTGCAACTGCTGAGTCTTAGGACCGATCTATTTTTAACTCTTTGAGGAACCTCCACACAGTTTTCCAGAGTGGCTGTACCAGTTCACATTCCCACCAACAGTATAAGAGGGTTCCCCTTTCTCCACATCCTCTCCAACATTTGTTGGTTCCTGTATTGTTGATTTTCACCATTCTCATGATGAGAATGTGAGGTGGTATCTCATTGTGGTTTTGATTTGTATTTCCCTGATGGCCAGTGATGCGGAGCATTTTGTCATGTGCCTGTTGGCCATGTCTATGTCTTCTGCTGTGAGATTTCTGTTCATGTCTTTTGCCCATTTCATGATTGGATTGTTTGTTTCTTTACTGTTGAGTTTAATAAGTTCTTTATAGATCTCGGCTACTAGCCCTTTATCTGATATGTCATTTGCAAATATCTTCTCCCATTCTGTAGGTTGTCTTTGAGTTTTGTTGACTGTTTCTTTTTGCTGTGCAAAAGCTTCTTATCTTGATGAAGTCCCAGTAATTCATTTTTTCTTTTGTTTTTCTCGCCTTCAGGGATGCTGTCTTTTTTTTTTTTTTTTTTTTTTTTTAGGGATGCTGTCTTGTATACAGCAAATAAATAGGTCTTGCTTTTTTATCCAATCTGAAACCCTGCACCTTTTCATGGGGTCATAAAACCCATTCATGTTCAGAGTTACTATTGAAAGATATGAATTTAGTATCATCATGATACCTATTCAGTCCCTGTTTTTGTGGATTGTTTCCTTAGACTTCCTCTTTCGTTTACAGAGTCCCCCTTAATATTTCTTGCAGAGCAGGTTTGGTGGTCACATATTCTTTCAGTTTCTGCCTATCTTGGAAGCTCTTTATGTCTCCTTCTATTCTGAATGAGAGCTTTGCTGGATAAAGTATTCTTGGCTGCAGGTTCTTCTCATTTAGGACCCTGCATATGTCTTGCCATCCCTTTCTGGCCTGCCAGGTCTCTGCAGAGAGGTCTGCTGTTATCCTGATGCTTCTCCCCATAAAAGTTAGGGATTTCCAGTCTCTTGCTTCTTTAAGGATCTTCTATTTATCTTTGGAATTTGCAAGTTTCACTATTAAATGTCGAGGTGTTGAGAGGTTTATATTGATTTTAGGGGGGGGATCTCTTTATCTCCTGGATCTGAATGCCTGTTCCCTTTGCCAAGGTAGGGATCTTCTCTGCTATGATTTGTTCAGATACATATTATGGACCTCCGTCCTTTTCGGTGCCTTTGGGAACCCCAATTAAATTTTTTCCTTCTGGGCTGTAATTTATTTCCCTTAACCTATCCCGATGATCTTTTAATTGTTTTTCTCTTTTCCTCAGTTTCCTTCCTTGCCATCAACTTATCTTCTGTGTCACACACTCCCTCTTCTACCTCATTAACCCTGGTCGTTAGGACCTCTATTTTGGATTGCATCTCATTTAATTGATTCTTAATTTCCGCCTGATGAGATCTAAATTCTGCGGTCATGAAATCTCTTGAATCCTTTATGCTTTTTTCTAGAGCCAACAGTAGCTTTAAAATTGGGCCTTTGAATTGGCTTTCTGACATAGAATTGTATTCCAAATTTTGTAACTCTGTGGGAGAGAGGACTGTTTCTGATTCTTTCTTTTGAGTTGAGTTCTAGTCATTTTGCTCAGTTCAGAGTGGCCCCAAACAAGTTGTACTGGGAAAAGGAGAAAAAGAGAGAAGAGACAGGAGGGGCAAGATGGTGGAAGAGTACGGACCCCAAATCACCTGTCCCCACCAAATTACCTAGATAACCTTCAAATCATCCTGAAAATCTACGAATTCGGCCTGAGATTTAAAGACAGAACAGCTGGAATGCTACAGTGAGAAGAGTTCGCGCTTCTATGAAAGTAGGAAGACGGGGAAAAAAGAAATAAAGAAACAGAGGGCATCCAAGGGGGAGGGACCCCACGAGGAGCCGGGCTAAGGCTGGGGCAAGTGTCCCCAGGACAGGAAAGCACCGCCCCAGAGAAGCAGGAGCTTCACCAATCTTCTTGAGCGGAAAGGCGCTCACAAGGAGTTGAAGCAGGACCCCAGGAGTACGGGGATGCCCTCAGGGTCCCTGGGACACTAATAGAGCAACTGCGCACCAGAAAGAGTGCGCTGAGCTCCCTAAAGGGTTGCAACGCGCAAGCATTGACCCGGGAGCAGCTCAGAGGGGCTCCGGTGGCGGTTCTGCCCGGAGGGGGCTGCGTGTCCCGGGAGCAGCTCGGCTGCAGCTCCGGCAGAGGAAGAGGCTCCTTGCGGAGGGGTCTGCACGGCTCGGGGAGCAGCACGGAGGGGCGCCGGCGGTGGCTCCGCAGAGAGGCAGCTGTGTGGCCGGGAGCACGAATCCAACATCGCAGGCCCCGGAGCACAGGGCGCCGGGACACAGCCCAAGATACGACCTCCCTCCGGGTCAGGCAGAGGCCGGGAGGGCACAGGACACAAAGGACGCTCCTGCCCCGAGCTGAGCAGATCAGCGGCCCAGCCCCCAGAGCATCCAGGCCCCAGCAGACGGAGAGCTCCTTAGTTACTGCGGGAGCTGAATCCAGGGCTCCAGAGCTGGCCACCGCCACTGTAGTTGTTCCTCCTAGGGCCTCACAGAGTAAACCACCCCCACTGAGCCCTGCACCAGGGAGGGGGGAGAGCAGCTCCCCCAAGTGCTAACACCTGAAAATCAGCACAACAGGCCTCTCCCCCAGAAGACCTACTAGACTGACAAGTTCCAGGGGAACTCAAGGGACTTAAAGTATACAGAATCAGAAGATACTGCCCCATGGTGTTTTTTTTTTTGTTGTTGTTGTTATGTTTGTTTTTGGTTTTGTTTTGTTTTGTTTTGTTTTTGCTTTTTGATTTTTTTGGTTCCCCCACCCTTTTTTCCCTTTCTTTCTTTTTCTTTCTCTTTTTCTTCTTTTTTCTTCCAATTTTTCTTTTTTCTTTTTCTTTTTTCTTTCCATCTTTTTCTCCTCTCTTTCTCTCCTTTTCCCAATACAACTTGTTTTTGGCCACTCCACACTGAGCAAAATGACTAGAAGGAATACCTCACCTCAAAAGAAAGAATCAGAAACACTCCTCTCTCCCACAGAGTTACAAAATCTGGATTACAATTCAGTGTCAGAAAGCCAATTCAGAAGCACAATTATACAACTACTGGTGGCTCTAGAAAAAAGCATAAAGGGCTCAAGAAACTTCATGACTGCAGAATTTAGATCTAATCAGGCAGAAATTAAATATCAATTGAATGAGATGCAATCCAAACTAGAAGTCCTAACGACGAGGGTTAACGAGGTGGAAGAACAAGTGGATGACATAGAAGACAAGTTGATGGCAAAGAGGGAAACTAAGGAAAAAAGAAACAATTAAAAGACCATGAAGATAGATTAAGGGAAATAAACGACAGCCTGAGGAAGAAAAACCTGTTTAATTGGGGTTCCTGAGGGCGCCGAAAGGGGCAGAGGGAAAAGAATATGTATTTGAACAAATCATAGCTGAAAACTTTCCTAATCTGGGAAGGGAAACAGGCATTCAGATGCAGGAAATAGAGAGATCCCACCCGAAAATCAAAAAAATCCTTTCAACACCTCGACATTTAATAGTTAAGCTTGCAAATTCCAAAGATAAAGAGAAGATCCTTAAAGCAGCAAGAGACAAGAAATCCCTGACCTTTATGGAGAGGAGTATTAGGGTAACAGCAGACCTCTCCACAGAGACCCGGCAAGCCAGAAAGGGCTGGCAGGATATATTCAGGGTCCTAAATGAGAAGAACATGCAACCAAGAATCCTTTATCCAGCAAGGCTCTCATTCAGAATGGAAGAAGAGATAAAGAGCTTCCAAGACAGGCAGGAACTGAAAGAATACGTGACCTTCAAACCAGCTCTGCAAGAAATTTTAAGGGGGACTCTCAAAATTCCCCTTTAAGAAGAAGTTCAGTGCAACAATCCACAAAAACAAGGACTGAAAAGATATCATGATGACACTAAACTCATATCTGTCAATAGTAACTCTGAACGTGAACGTGCTTAATGACGCCATCAAAAGGCTCAGGGTTTCAGACTGGATAAAAAAGCAGGACCCATCTATTTGCTGTCTACAAGAGACTCATTTTAGACAGAAGGACACCTACAGCCTGAAAATAAAAGTTTGGAGAACAATTTACCATTCAAATGGTCCTCAAAAGAAAGCAGGGGTAGCCATCCTTATATCAGATAAACTAAAATTTACCCAGAAGACTGTAGTGAGAGATGAAGAGGGACACTATACCATACTTAATGGATCTATCCAACAGGAGGACTTAACAATCCTCAATATATATGCCCCGAATGTGGGAGCTGCCAAATATTTAAACAAATTAATAACGAAAGTGAAGAAATACTTAGATAATAATACACTTATACTTGGTGACTTCAATCTAGCTCTTTCTACCCCCGATAGGTATTCTAAGCACAACATCTCCAAAGAAACGAGAGCTTTAAATGAGACCCTGGACCAGATGGATTTCACAGATATCTACAGAACTTTACATCCAAACTCAACTGAATACACATTCTTGTCAAGTGCACATGGAACTTTCTCCAGAATAGACCACATACTGGGTCACAAATCGGGTCTGAACCCATACCAAAAGATTGGGATCGTCCCCTGCATATTCTCAGACCATAATGCCTTGAAATTAGAACTAAATCACAACAAGAAGTTTGGAAGGACGTGAAACACGTGGAGGTAAAGGACGATCCTGCTAAAAGATGAAAGGGTCAACCAGGAAATTAAGGAAGAATTAAAAAATTCATGGAAACTAATGAGAATGAAGATGCAACCATTCAAAATCTTTGGGATGCAGCAAAATCAGTCCTAACGGTGAAATACATCGCAATACAAGCATCGATTCAAAAACTGGAAAGAACTCAAATACAAAAGCTAACCTTACACATAAAGGAGCTAGAGAAAAAACAGCAAATAGATCCTACACCCAGCAGAAGAAGAGAGTTAATAAAGATTCGAGCAGAACTCAATGAAATTGAGACCAGAAGAACTGTGGAACAGATCAACAGAACCAGGAGTTGGTTCTTTGAAAGAATTAATAAGATAGATAAACCATTAGCCAGCCTTGTAAAAACAATAGGGAGAAGACTCAAATTAATAAAATCATGAATGAGAAAGGAGAGATCACTACCAACACCAAGGAAATACAAACGATTTTAAAAACATATTATGAACAGCTATACGCCAATAAATTAGGCAATCTAGAAGAAATGGACACATTCCTCGAAAGCCGCAAACTACCAAAACTGGAACAGGAAGAAATAAAAAACCTAAACAGACCAATAACCAGGAGGTAAATTGAAGCAGTCATCAAAAACCTCCCAAGACACAAAAGTCCAGGGCCAGATGGCTTCCCAGGGGAATTCTAACAACCATTTAAAGAAGAAATCATACCTATTCTACTAAAGCTGTTTGGAAAGATACAAAGAGATGGAGTACTTCCAAATTCGTTCTATGAGGCCAGCATCACCTTAATTCCAAAACCAGACAAAGACCCCACCAAAAAGGAGAATTACAGACCAATATCCCTGATGAACATGGATGCAAAAATTCTCAACAAGATACTAGCCAATAGGATCCAAGAGTACATTAAGAAAATTATTCACCATGACCAAGTAGGATTTATCCCCGGGACACAAGGCTGATTCAACACCAGTAAAACAATCAATGTGATTCATCATATCAGCAAGAGAAAAACCAAGAACCATATGATCCTCTCATTAGATGCAGAGAAAGCATTTGACAAAAGACAGCATCCATCCCTGATCAAAACTCTTCAGAGTGTAGGCATAGAGGGAAATTCCTCAACATCTTAAAAGCCATCTACGAAAAGCCCACAGAAAATATCAGTCTCAATGGGGAATCACTGGGAGCCTTTCCCCTAAGATCAGGAACAAGACAGGGATGTCCACTCTCACCACTGCTATTCAACATAGTACTGGAAGTCCTAGCCTCAGCAATCAGACAACAAAAAGACATTAAGGGTATTCAAATTGGCAAAGAGGAAGTCAAACTCTACCTTTTCACCGAATGCATGATACTCTGCATAGAAAATTCAAAAGCCTCTACCCCAAGATTGCTAGAACTCATACAGCAATTTGGTAGCGTGGCAGGATACAAAATCAATGCCCAGAAATCAATGGCATTTCTATACACTCACAATGAGCCTGAAGAAAGAGAAAATAAGGAGTCAATCCCATTTACAATTGCACCGAAAAACATAAGATACCTAGGAATAAACCTAACGAAAGAGGTAAAGGATCTATACCCTAAAAACTGCAGTACACTTCTGAACGAAATTGAGGAAGACACAAAGAGATGGAAAAATATTCCATGCTCATGGATTGGCAGAATTAATATTGTGAAAATGTCAATGTTACCCAGTGCAATTTACACGTTTAATGCAATCCCTATCAAAATACCATGGACTTTCTTCAGAGAGTTAGAACAAATTATTTTAAGATTTGTGTGGAATCAGAAAAGACCCCGAATAGCCCGGGGAATTTTAAAAAAGAAAACCATAGCTAGGGGCATCACAATGCCTGAGTTCAGGTTGTACTACAAAGCTGTGGTCATCAAGACAGTGTGGTACTGGCACAAAAACAGACACATAGATCAGTAGAACAGAATAGAGAATCCAGAAGTGGACCCTGAACTTTATGGTCAACTAATATTCGATAAAGGAGGAAAGACTATCCATTGGAAGAAAGACAGTCTCTTCAATAAATGGTGCTGGGAAAATTGGACATCCACATGCAGAAGAATGAAACTAGACCACTGTCTTGTACCATACACAAAGATAAACTCAAAATGGATGAAAGATATAAATGTGAGACAAGATTCCATCAAAATCCTAGAGGAGAACACAGGCAACATCCTTTTTGAACTCAGCCACAGTAACTTCTTGCAAGATACATCCACAAAGGCAAAAGAAACAAAAAAAAAAAAGAATTATTGGAACTTCATCAAGATAAGAAGGTTTTGCACAGCAAAGGATACAGTCAACAAAACTAAAAGACAACCTACAGAATGGGAGAAGATATTTGCAAATGACATATCAGATAAAGGGCTAGTTTCCAAGATCTATAAAGAATTTATTAAATTCAACAGCAAAGAAATAAACAATCCAATTATGAAATGGGCAAAAGACATGAAGAGAAATCTCACAGAGGAAGACATAGACATGGCCAACATGCACATGAGAAAATGCTCTGCATCACTTGCCATCAGGGAAATACAAATCAAAATCACAATGAGACACCTCTTCACACCAGTGAGAATGCGGAAAATTAACAAGTCAGGAAACCACAGATGTTGGAGAGCATGCGGAGAAAAGGGAACCCTCTTACACTGTTGGTGGGAATGTGAACTGGTGCAGCCACTCTGGAAAACTGTGTGGAGGTTCCTCAAAGAGTTCAAAATAGACCTGCCCTACGACCCAGCAATTGCACTGTTGGAGATTTACCCCAAAGATTCAGATGCAATGAAATGCCGGGACACCTGCACCCCGATGTTTATAGCAGCAATGGCCACAATAGCCACACTGTGGTAGGAGCCTCAGTGTCCATCGAAAGATGAATGGATAAGGAAGATGTGGTTTATGTGTACAATGGAATATTACTCAGCCATCAGAAACTACAAATACCCAGCATTTGCTTCAACGTGGATGGAACTGTAAGGTATTATGCTGAGTGAAGTAAGTTAAACGGAGAAGGACGAACATTGTATGTTCTCATTCATTTGGGGAATATAAATAATAGTGAAAGGGAATATAAGGGAAGGGAGAAGAAATGTGTGGGAAATATCAGAAAGGGAGACAGAACATAAAGACTCCTAACTCTGGGAAACGAACTAGGGGTGGTGGAAGGGGAGGAGGGCGGGGGTTGTGGGTGAATGTGTGACGGGCACTGAGGGGGGCACTTGATGGGATGAGCACTAGGTGTTATTCTGTATGTTGGTAAATTGAACACCAATAAAAAAATAAATTTATTATAAAAAAATAAAAGAGAGAGAGAGGGATCCCTGGGTGGCGCAGCAGTTTAGCGCCTGCCTTTGGCCTAGGGCGCGATCCCGGAGACCCGGGATCAAGTCCCACGTCGGGCTCCCAGTGCATGGAGCCTGCTTCTCCCTCTGTATGTGTCTTTGCCTCTCTCTCTCTGTGTGAGTTTCATAAATAAATTTTTAAAAATTAAAGAAAATAAAATTAAACCATTTAAAAAAAAGAGAGAAGAGGAAAAAGAAGAAAACAGAAGAAGAAAAGAAAAAAGGGGTGGAGGAAACAAACAAACAGAAAAGCAAGGGGGAGTATCCTCTGATTTTATATACTGTGATTCTTCGACTTCTCCTGGAACTTTCCAGTGTTGCTTGGTCAATAACTTGCTTTTCCCCTGTTCTTCTAGCTGGTCTTCTTGGGGAGGGGTCTGCTCTGTTGATTCTCAGATGTGTGCACCCGGGGAAGCTGCCCAGTCCCCTGCCAGGTGCACGGCTCAGTGGGAGCCATTTATTCTGTGACGCCCCTGCTCAGTCCAGGTACAAGGTGACACCAGGCGTAACAACAAATTGGTGGCGGCCAGCTCTCCAGTTCTAGAGTCAGCTCCGGCAGTAACTACGGCAGCTCCCAGTCCATAGGGTCCTGAATGCTCCGGGGGCAGGGCGAGGGGCGCCAAGCTTCACAGCTCGGGGCTGCCTGTCGGCAGGAGCATCCTTGCTGCCCTGTATCCTCCCGGCCTTTGCCTGTCCTGAGGGCAGCACTGGATCTTGGGCTGTGTCCCCCGGCACCCTGGGCTCTAGGCCCTGCGCCGTTGGAATCGCGCCCCCAGGGCTGTGCAGCCCCCTCTTCGCGGAGCTGCCGCCCAAGCCTCCGCTGAGCTGCTCCCGGGGCCTCGCCGGGTGTGAGCTGCAGCCCTTTAGGGAGCTTGGCCAGGTGTGTGGCGCGCTCTCCTCGGAGCACAGTTCCTCTGTTAGTGCCCCTGGGAGCCTGCGGGCATCCCTAACCCCTCCTGGGATCCTGCCTGAGCTCCCTGCGAGTGCCTTTCCATCCAGGACGATTGATAAAGCTCCTGCTTCTCCGGGCCTGGGCTTTCCTGTCCTGGGGGCACTCGCTGCGTGGCCTTAGCCCGGCTCCTGGCGGGAGGCACCTTCCCCTTGGATGCTTTTTTATTTCTTTATTTCTTTATTTTTTTTCCATCTTCCTACCTTGATCGAAGCGTAAACTCTTCTCACGGTAGCGTTCCAGCTGTTCTCTCTTTAAATCTCAAACCGAATTCATAGATTTTCAGGTTGATTTAAAAGTTATCTAGGTAAGTTGGTGGGGACAGGTGACTTGGGGACCCTACTCTTCCACCATCTTGCCTGATCACCATGTCTTCCTATTTTAGCTTAAAGAAATCTCTTTAACATTTCTTGTGAGGTTGATCTGATGGTAATGAACTCCTTTCATTTTTTGTTGGTCCGGAAAACTCTCTCTCCTTCAATTCTGAAGAACAGCTTTGCTAGGTTTTGCTGGCGGTTTTTTCTTTTAGCAATTTGAATATATTCTGCCATTCAATTCTAGCCTGCTAAGTTACTCCTCCAAAATATACTAGTAGTCTTATGGAGTTCCCTTGGATGTAACAACTTGTTTTTCTCTTGCTGCTTTTAATATTCTTTCCTTGTCTCTAACTTTTGACACTATAATTATAATGGCTCCTGGTGTGGGCCTCTTTGGATTCATCTTGATTTTAACTCTCAGGGCCTTCTGGATCTGGACATATGTTTCTTTCCCAAATTTAGGGACATTTTCAGCCATTATTTCTTCAAATAATTTCTCTGCCCCTTTTTTCTTTGTTCTCCTTCTGGAACTCCTATAATGAGAATGCTATTCCATCTGATGTTATTCTATAAGTCCTTTAAGCTATATTCACTCTTTTACATTTTTTTTCTTTTTGCTATTCTGATGGATGAGTTTTACTTCTCTGCTTTTGAGTTAGCTGTCCCTTTCTTCTGTTTCATCTAGTCTATTATTTAACCCTTATACTGTATTTTTCAGTAGTTATTGTATTCTTTAGCCATGTGACTTCCATTTGGTACTTTTTTACATTTTCTATCTCTTCTTTAAAATTCTCACTTTGTTCATGTATTGTCTTTCCAACCTCAGTGAGTATATTTGTTACCAGTACTTTGAATTATTTATCAGATAAATCAATTTATTTCATTATAGTCTTTTTCTTATGTTTTATATTGTTCTTTGTTTAGGACATATTCCCCTGTTGTTCACTTTTGTTAACTCTATTTTGTTTTGTATGCGTTAGATAAAACAGCTACTTCTATCAGTTTTGAAGGAATGGCCTTGTGTAGGGTATGAACCTTATCATTCATCCTTCCCCTGGCTCTTGATTGTTTCTCAAACCTGTGTGATAATCCAAGCATCCTACTTTGTTCTTAATTGTTCCCAGTAGTTAAGAGTGTGCCAAGACCTCTCAGTGTCCCATAGGGGAGAATCTCAGTCAGCGTCTAGATTCAGGCTGATTGAAGCCAGAACCTCATGCAGCAGCTTTTAAAGTATGCAAACATACCTTTTTCAAGGGAAGAATAGGAGGTGGAAATTTATCTCTGCTTCCTCTGCACTGAGGCTTGAGGTGATTGCCATTTTAAGAATTGTTTCTTTGTTTGCAACTGTCCCATTGAACCTGGAAAAACAAGCCCCCCCCCCCCGCCACTGGACACCACAGCCAAGCTATCAAAGGATGTGTCATGTGGACAACAGCCAAACAGCCATAAAAACTGGAGTACCACAGGGGTACACAAGCTTTTTTTCAGACAATACTGGAAACCTGGAGTGAAGCAGAAGAAATGCACAAAGATAGTGTCCACCCTCTGAGGTGTGTGGAGAGGGTTATGGTTGGCCCTTATATGTGTCTTTAATTACAAGCCTCTCCCTCAGACCAGTCATGAAGATAAGCTAATATGAATCTTTCGCAGAAGACGAATGTTTCAGACTATTGTCTCTCTGTTGCCCTGAGGTATAGCTGGTTAAAAACTCTCTGTTTGTTATGGTTCTGTTGGACCCATGAGTATATGATATGATAGCCACCAGAGCCAGCAATCAAGGGATTTCCTTTGGGCAGCAGCTACAAAAATCATGGACCTAAGATGTGTCTGCAAACTCCTTTCTGGAAGTTACCAGGGACCTGGAACAAGGTAGAGAGGGCAAAGATGACACCCACAGGTTTCCATGTCTTTGGAGAGTATTTCAGGAGGACTCTAGTCATATATTAAAGTAAATGCTTGCCTCTCATGTCAAAGCTTTACGATAAGAAAATAAACCTCTTTCATACAAAGACTGGGACCATTTCAGTCAATTGCCTTTGTATTGGGTCCTGGGGAATATGTAGGTGAATCTATGTGAACCCTTAAAGAATTGTTTCCCAACTTTCTGCAGCCTTATGGATATAAGAGACACAAGCCCCTTTGACTTCAGAAGCTAGATGTTTTTGCAGGTTCATCTGTCAGACGCAGGTCTTAAAAGTTTTGGTGCCAAATGTGGGATTCAAGCCCTTCACTTTTCAGGGACATTCTTGGAGTTTCTTCCTGGTTGTGGCGTTTATGACAAGACTATTTCACCCTCACTTAGCCATTTAGATGTGTGTTTTTTTTCTCATTTGCTTGACTTATAAGAATTTCTCAGCTATTTTTGAGTTTCTTCACGGGAAAATGTTCCATATGTAGCTGTAAGTTCAGTATGTCCATGGGAGGAGGTGAGTTCAAGATTCTCCTACATCACCATCATGAACTGAGACCTCTCTATTCTTGAGCTGGGGCTTTCAGCTTATCCTGCCCATCAGAGCTTCTAGTTTTCAGGCCTTTAGACTTCAGGACTTACACCAGAACATCCTTCTCTCCTGGTTCTCAAGTCTTCAGCCTCAGACTAAAAGTTACAACATTTGTTCTCCTGGTTCTCAGACCTTTGGACTGGGAATGAGTTATACCACTGGCTTTCCTGGTTCTCTAACTTGTAGATGGAATATTGTGGCATATCTTGGCCTCCATAATTGTGGTAAGCACTGCATTAGACAGTGAAGACCTAGAGTTTGGGGAGGAAATAAAGGATTATGTCAATCTAAAAATCAATAAAGTGACTGATTTACTTGAAGTGAATAGAGCTATTATGATCAAGAAAGTATTTCAGGCCAAAGATAAGTCCAGCAAAGTCAGCCAAAGAAAGAAAATCCAAATAGTTTTCCTAGATCTAAGAGTACAGGTTCCAAATTCAAACACCCAAGAATCAAACAGGTAATATAGGTGAATAAGGAAGGACATATATAGAGTAAATAGCCAATCTAAATGAGGCGAGCAGTACTCAGTTCCAGTCAATTGCTGGCAAGTGAAAATGCAAACCCAGGATTGCCAAATCTTCTGATTTTCAAAAGAAAACAGAAGTGTTGATTTTTTAAATGTTAGATGTCTCAATTTTAGAATGTTGGCTTAATTTTAAACTCCATGCAAGCCAAACAAAACACATATGTCACCTAAATAAGACAGTTAGTTTGTGTTCACTACAGACAATGCTCAGTTTCTGGAGGTAAGGAAGAGGTCACTGCTTACCACTGTTGATGCTAAAAGCAAAATTAGTGGTACAGACTCTCAGGTCAGAGGAGAGCACCACAGAGAGCTTGTTGTAGTGCCAAATACTAGGAAAAACATTTGGAGAAGGTGTGATGTGATCTGAGCCTTAAAGTCTGAGAAACATGTAGATAGATGGAGATGAGAGAGGGAATGAGGGAATTCCAGGTCATAGTATTCACATCATGTTTGTTGTGGGGGTTTTGGGGACATTTTAAAAATTTTTGAATATAGTTGACACACAATGTTACATTAGTTTCAGGTGTACAACTTAGTGATTTAACAAGCTTGTACATCATGCAGTGTTCAGCACAAATGTAGCTACCACTTATCCCATTATATCACTATTACAATATCCTTGACTGTATTTTTATGCTATGCCTATTATTCTGTTAAGAGGATCATATGGTTTTTATCCTTTCTTTTATTAATGTATAGTATCATGTTGATTAATTTGTGGATGTTGAACCAACCCTGCAGCCCAGGAATAAATCCCACTTGGTGGTGGAGAATGATTCTTTTAATGGGCTTTTGGATTTGGTTTGCTAGAATCTTGTTGAAAATTTTTGCATCCATGTTCATTGGGAATATTGGCCTATAATTATCCTTTTTAGAAGGGTGTTTGTTTTTTGAATCAAGGTAATACTTGCCTGGTAGATTGAATTTGGAAGTTTTACTTCCATTTCTACTTTTTGAAACAGTTCGAGAAGAATAAGTATTAACTTGTCTTTAAGTGTCTGGTAGAATTCCCCTGGGAAATAATCAAGCCCAGGACTTTTGTGTTGGGAGATTTTTGTTTAGTGGTTCAATTTCTTTGCTGGTTATGGGTCTGCTCAAATTTTCTATTTCTTTCTGTTTCTTTTTTGGTAGTTTATATGTTTTTAGGAATTTAGCCATTTCCACCAGATTGCCAATTCATTGGCATATAATTTTTCATAATATTCTCTCATACTTGTTTATATTTCTGTGGTGGCTTTAGTAATCTCTCCTCTTCATTGAGATGTATTTGGATCCTCTTTTCTTGATAATTCGGGTTAGGGGTTTACCAATTTTATTAATTCTTTCAAAAACCAGCTCCTAGTTTCTTTTATCTGTTTTAATGGGGTTGTTGTTGTTGTTGTTGTTTCTGTAGGATTTATTTGTGCCTTAATCTTTATTTTTTCCTTCTTCTACTGGCTTTAGGCTATATTTGATGTTCCTTTTCTGCAATGTGAGGTTGCGTGCTTGAGACTTTTCTTGCTTCTTAGAGTAGGCCTGTAATGCTATATACTTCCCTCGTAGACCACATTTTCTGAATCCCAAAGGTTTTGGACTCTCATTTTCATTTTCATGTGCTTCCATCTATTTTTTATATTTCTTCTTTAGCTTCCTGGTTAAGCCATTCATTCTTTAGGAGGATTCCCTTTAAACTCCATACATTTGACATCTTTCCAAATGTTTTCTTGTGGTTAAATTCAAGTTTCATACCATTGTGGTCTGAAAATATGCATAGTAAGATCTCAATCTTTTTGTACTTGTTCAGGCCTGATTTGTTGCCTAATATAGGATCTGTTCTGGAGAATGTTCAATGTGAACTCAAAAAGAATGTGTATGCTGCTTCTTTAGAATGAATTTTCTGAACCTTTTATCTCTCCTCCTATTTTGAATGGCAAGCTTTGCTGGATAAAGTATGCTTGGCTGCATATTTTTCCCATTCAGTACATTAAATATATCATACCACTTTTCTGGCCTGCCAAGTTTTGTGGAGAGATCTTCTGCTAATTCTATTTGTCTTCCCTTGTAGGTTAGGGATTTCTTTTCCCTTGCTGCTTTCAGGATTCTTTTCTGATCTCTGTTTTTTTGTAAATTTTACTAACATATGCCTTGGTGTTTGCCTGCTTTTGTTGATTTTGATGGAAGTTTTCTGTGCATCTTGGATTTGAATGTCTGTTTCCTTCCCCAGATTAGGGAAGCTTTCATCTATAATTTCCTCAAATAAACCTTCTGATCCTTTTTCTCTCTCTTCTGAGATTCCTATGACATGAATGTTATTACATTTTATGGAATCACTGACTTTCCTAAGTCTACATTCATGATCTAATACTTTTCTTTCGTTCTTTTCTTCAGCTTCATTATTTTCCATAATTTTATCTTCTATATCACTTACTCATTCTTCTGCTTCTTCCATTATTGTGATCATTACATCCAGTAAGTTTCACATCTCAGTAATAGCATTTTAAAAATTCAGTCTGACTAGTTTTTAGGTCTTTTATGTCTATAGTAAGGGACTCCCTGGTTTTCTCAAGCCCAGCTTGTCTCCTTATGATTTTTGTTTTAAATTCTGGTCCAGGTATATTACTTATATCTGTTTTAATTTGGTCCCTGGCAATGACCTCTTCTTGTTCTTTCTTTTGGGATGAATTCCTGTCTTGACATTTTGTCTAGGTCTCTGTCTTCTCCTGTGTTTTGGAAATCCAGTTATGTTTCCTGATTCCAAGAATAGTAGCTATATTAAATAAAGATCATATACTGGCCAGAGTCTGATGCTTCAGGAAGTGTTTCTGGGTATGCAATGTGCACTCTGCTATTGTGTTTTAGCTGTCCTATTCCTCAGTTCAGTCTTCTGCAGTTTCTCCTTGCCTGCAGTAGGGAGTGTTTGGATCTTGTCTAGTGTGTAGCAAGTTGTAACTAGACGTGTTTTTGTCTCCTTGTTAAAAGAAGCTGGATTCTATTTCCCCTAGAGCTGAAGCTTTGTATAACACTATGGTTAATAGACTTGGTGTATGTGAGAGGTTTATGCTGGTCTTCTGGGAGAAGCCTATGGCTGCTCTGATCTCAGGCACACTTGTCCTCCTTAAAAAGCCCCTGCAGAGTATAGGGGTCAGGGCTTGTTGTAAGCAGTTCAAACCTCCACTGTGAGTGATCTACTGATCACTGGAGTCCATCTGTGCTGATGGGGGGTGGGGGAAGTAAAAATGGCATCAACCAGTTCTCTTGTTCCCAGAGAGGGGAGTTCAGGGCAACTGCTATTCAGGAAGCCCTCAGAGAAGAGCAAACAATTTACCCTCATATGTCCCAGGGTTTTTTTCCTTCATATCCCCACCTTCACCCTCTCTGTGTCCAAACTATTTGTCCACTTGGTGACACAGTAATCCTGTGTTTTATCTCAGGCGCATTGACTGGGTCAAAACACCAAGTTTTAGGGGCCCAGCGTGGCACCAACTCATGATGATCTGCAAAGAGTCTCACTACATTGGAACTAGTGCCAGGTTGTCCCAGAAACGCAGTCGTATGAATGTGCAGGGACTTGGAGTTTATGGTAAAGGACAGCAAAACCTGGCATCCTATTCCAATGAATGGAGCAGTTCAATGGCACACCCTGGCTCTTTTGCCCCCTGAAAGGAAGTGCCACCTTTGACAAATGCACTACAAATACGGGAACTGTCTTTCCCAGTGTAACCCAAGAGATCCTGAGACCATGCTGGTCACTCCTGGGCCTCTGCTCTCCATGGACAAGCACCTGTATGCCTGGTTAAGGCATGGACTTCTAAAACTTCAGACTTTGAGCTCCACTACTTTTAAAAACCTATGATTATCAGCCTCTCTTGTTTTCCCAATCAATGGTTTTGAGGAAGTGATTTTCTTGTGCAAAGCCCTGGACCCTGCTCTCTCTCTCTCTCTCTCTCTCTCTCTCGTACACACTCTCTCTCCTCCTCTCTCTTCTCTCTCCCTGATCAGGACTCTCTCACCTCTGCAGCACCAGTTATTCTTTTCTTTCCCAAATCTTGTCTCTGCACTTCCTACCTTCCAGGATGTAGCCTCTTTTCTCCCTCTAGTTGTGGGGTTCGTTCTCTCAATCCTCAGTTATCTTGGGTGTTCAAAACAATTTGATATTTACCCAACTATGTCTAAGTGATGAGGCAAGGCAAGCATAAGGTCCCCCTAGTACTCCAGCATCTTAATTAAACTTCTCTCCTATTTCACTTCTTTCATCAGTTATTTTATTTGAGCTCTCTCTCTCTCTCTCTCTCTCTCTCTCTCTCTTTCTCTCTCCCTCTCTGGTATCTCCTTTTGATGAGTCTGGCTAGAAGTTTATCTACCCTGTTGATCTTTTTAGAGAACCAGCTCCTGATTTCATTGATCTGTTCTATTGGGTGTTTTTCTATTTCATTTATTTCTGCTCTAAATCTTTATTATTATCTTCCTTCTACTGGTTTTGGGTTTTACTTGTTGCTCTTTTTCTAGCTCCCTTAGCTGTAAGGCTAGGCTATTTATTTGAGAATTTTCTTGCTTCTTTAGGTAAGCTTGCATTTCTATAAACTTCCCTCTTAGAGATTTTTCCATATTTTTATTCTAATTGAATTCTAATTTCATAGCACTATGGTCAGAAAAGATGCATGATATGACTTCCATCTTTTTAAATTTTTTGAGGTATGTTTTGTGGGATAATATGTCATCTATTATAGAGATTTGATGACATGTTCCATGTCCCTTTGAAAAGAACACGTATTCTACTCTTTTAGGGTGGAAGGTTCTGAATATATGTGTTATAGCCATCTGGGAAATATTTCAATTAAAGTCACTGTTTCCTTGTTGATTTTCTGTTGGATTATCTGTCCATTGATGTAAGTGGGGTATTTAAGGTCCCCTATTATTATTGTGTTACTATCGATTCTTTTATGTTTGTTTTAAATGTCTTATGTGTTTGAGTGCACTTATGTTGAATGCATATATATTTACAATTGTTATATCTTCTTGTTGGATTGTCCCATTTATTAATATATTGTGTCCTTTTTTGTCTCTGTTAACATGCTTTGTTTTTTTTTATTTTACTAGATTCATTCATTCATTCATTCATTCATGAGAGACACACAGAGAGAGAGGCAGAGACATAGGGAGAGGGAAAAGCAGGCTCCCTGTGGGGAGCCTGATGCGAGACTTGATCCTGGGACCCTGAGATCAGGCCCTGAGCTGAAGGCAAACGCTCAACCACTGAGCCACCCAGGTACCCCAGACTTTGTTTTAAAGTCTTCTGATAAAAGAATTGCTACTCCAGCTTTTCTTTTTTATCATCCATTTGGATGATAAATGTTTCTCCATCCCTTCACATTCAATCTGCAGGTGTCTATAGGTATGAAATGAGTCTTTTATAGGAAGCATATAGCTGAGCCCTATTATTCTATCCACTGTGTCACCCTATATCTTTTGATTGAAATATGTAGTCCATTTTATGTTTAGTCCAAATTATTGATATTGCTTTATTGCTATTTTATTACTTTTGTAGTTTATCTGTGATCCATTCTTTTTCTCTGTTTAATGGTTTGCTGGTTTTCTTTTTTTTATTGGAGTTCAATTTGCCAAAATATAGCAAAACACCCAGTGCTCATCCCATCAAGTACCGCCCTCAGCACCCGTCACCCAGTCACCCCACCCCCCGCCCACCTCCCCTTCCACCACACCTTGTTCGTTTCCCAGAGTTAGGAGTGTTTCATGTTCTGTCTCCATCTTTGATATTTCCCACTCATTTTCTCTCCTTACCCCTATATTCCCTTTCACTATTTTTTTATATTCCCCAAATGAATGAGACCATATAATGTTTGTCCTTCTCAGATTGACATATTTCACTCAGCAGAATACCCTCCAGTTCCATCCACATCGAAGCAAATGGTGGGTATTTGTCATTTCTAATGGCTGAGTAATATTACATTGTATACATATACCACATCTTCTTTATCCATTCATCTTTCCAAGGACACCTAGGCTTCTTCCACAGGTTGGCTATTGTGGACACTGCTGCTATAAACATCGGGGTGCAGGTGTCCCTGCATTTCACTGCATCTGTATATTTGGGGTGCAATTGCTGGGAATTAATAATAATTAATAATTAATAAGATAGATAAACCATTAACCAGCCTTGTAAAAACAATAGAGGGAAGACTCAAAATAATAAAATCATGAATGAGAAAGGAGAGATCACTACCAACACCAAGGAAATACAACCGATTTTAAAAACATATTATGAACAGCTATACGCCAATAAATTAGGCAATCTAGAAGAAATAGATGCATTCCTGGAAAGCCACAAACTACCGAAATGAAACAGGAAGAAATAGAAAACCTTAACAGGCCAATAACCAGGAAGGAAATGGAAGCAGTCATCAAAAACCTCCCAAGACACAAAAGTCCAGGGCCAGATGGCTTCCCAGGGGAATTCTATCAAACGTTTAAAGAAGAAACCATACCTATTCTCCTAAAGCTGTTAGGAAAGATAGAAAGAGATGGAGTACTTCCAAATTCATTCTATGAGGCCAGCATGACCTTAATTCCAAAACCAGACAAAGACCCCACCAAAAAGGAGAATTACAGACCAATATCCCTGATGAACATGGATGCAAAAATTCTCAACAAGATACTAGTCAATAGGATCCAGCAATACATTAAGAAAATTATTCACCATGACCAAGTAGGATTTATCCCCGGGACACAAGGCCGGTTCAATACTTGTAAAACAATCAATGTGATTCATCATATCAGCAAGAGAAAAACCAAGAACCATATGATCCTCTCATTAGATGCAGAGAAAGCATTTGACAAAAGACAGTATCCATTCCTGATCAAAACTCTTCAAAGTGTAGGGATAGAGGGAACATTCCTCAACATCTTAAAAGCCATCTACGAAAAGCCCACAGCAAATATCATTCTCAATGGGGAAGCACTGGGAGCCTTTCCCCTAAGATCAGGAACAAGACAGGGATATCCACTCTCACCACCGCTATTCAACATAGTATTGGAAGCCCTAGCCTCAGCAATCAGACAACAAAAAGACATTAAAGGTATTCAAATTGGCAAAGAAGAAGTCAAACTCTCCCTTTTCACCGAATACATGATAATCTGCATAGAAAATTCAAAAGCCTCCACCCCAAGATTGCTAGAACTCATACAGCAATTCGGTAGCGTGGCAGGATACAAAATCAATGCCCAGAAATCAATGGCATTTCTATACACTAACAATGAGACTGAAGAAAGAGAAATTAAGGAGTCAATCCCATTTACAATTCCACCCAAAACCATAAGATACCTAGGAATAAACCTAACCAAAAAGGCAAAGGATCTATACCCTAAAAACTACAGAACACTTCTGAAAGAAATTGAGGAAGACACAAAGAGATGGAAAAATATTCCATGCTCATGGATTGGCAGAATTAATATTGTGAAAATGTCAATGTTACCCAGTGCAATTTACACGTTTAATGCAATCCCTATCAAAATATCATGGACTTTCTTCAGAGAGTTGGAACAAATTATTTTAAGATTTGTGTGGAATCAGAAAATACCCTGAATAACCAAGGGTATTTTAAAAAAGAAAACCAGGGGATCCCTGGGTGGTGCAGCGGTTTGGTGCCTGCCTTTGGCACAGGGCGCGATCCTGGAGACCTGGGATCAAATCCCACGTCAGGCTCCCGGTGCATGGAGCCTGCTTCTCCCTCTGCCTATGTCTCTGCCTCTCTCTCTCTCTCTGTGTGTGACTATCATAAATAAATAAAAATTAAAAGAAAAAGGAAAACCATATCTGGGGACATCACAATGCCAGATTTCAGGTTGTACTACAAAGCTGTGGTCATTAAGACAGTGTGGTACTGGCACAAAAACAGACACATAGATCAATGGAACAGAAGTGGACCACCCAGAAGTGGACCCTCAACTTTATGGTTAACTAATATTCCTAAGGAGGAAAGACTATCCATTGGAAGAAAGACAGTCTCGTCAATAAATGGTGCTGGGAAATTTGGACATCCACATGCAGAAGAATGAAAATAGACCACTCTCTTTCACCATACACAAAGATAAACTCAAAATGGATGAAATATCTAAATGTGAGACAAGATTCCATCAAAATCCTAGAGAACACAGGCAACACCCTTTGTGAACTCAGCCACAGTAACTTCTTGCAAGATACATCCACGAAGGCAAAAGAAACAAAAGCAAAAATGAACTATTGGGACTTCATCAAGATAAGAAGCTTTTGCACAGCAAAAGAAACAGTCAACAAAACTCAAAGACAACCTACAGAATTGGAGAAGATATTTGCAAATGACATATCAGATAAAGGGCTAGTTTCCAAGATCTATAAAGAACTTCTTAAACTCAACACCAAAGAAACAAACAATCCAATCATGAAATGGGCAAAAGACATGAACAGAAATCTCACAGAGGAAGACATAGACATGGCCAACATGCATATGAGAAAATGCTCTGCATCACTTGCCATCAGGGAAATACAAATCAAAACCACAATGAGATACCACCTCACACCAGTGAGAATGGGGAACATTAACAAGGCAGGAAACAACAAATGTTGGAGGGGATGCGGAGAAAAGGGAACCCTCTTACACTGTTGGTGGGAATGTGAACTGGTGCAGCCACTCTGGAAAACTGGTGGAGCTTCCTCAAAGAGTTAAAAATAGACCTGCCCTACGACCCAGCAATTGCACTGTTGGGGATTTACCCCAAAGATACAGATGCAGTGAAACGCCGGGACACCTGCACCCCGATGTTTATAGCAGCAATGGCCACGATAGCCAAACTGTGGAAGGAGCCTCGGTGTCCATCGAAAGATGAATGGATAAAGAAGATGTGGTTTATGTATACAATGGAATATTACTCAGCTATTAGAAATGACAAATACCCACCATTTGCTTCAACGTGGATGGAACTGGAGGGTATTATGCTGAGTGAAGTAAGTCAGTCGGAGAAGGACAAACATTATATGTTCTCATTCATTTGGGGAATATAAATAATAGTGAAAGGGAATATAAGGGAAGGGAGAAGAAATGTGTGGGATATATCAGAAAGGGAGACAGAACGTAAAGACTGCTAACTCTGGGAAACGAACTAGGGGTGGTAGAAGGGGAGGAGGGCGGGGGTGGGGGTGAATGGGTGACGGGCACTGGGGGTTATTCTGTATGTTAGTAAATTGAACACCAATAAAAAATAAATTAAAAAAATAAATTCAACAGCAAAGAAACAAACAATCCAATCATGAAATGGGCAAAAGACATGAAGAGAAATCTCACAGAGGAAGACATAGACATGGCCAACATGGACATGAGAAAATCCTCTGCATCACTTGCCATCAGGGAAATACAAATCAAAACCACAATGAGATACGACCTCACACTAATGAGAATGTGGAAAATTAAAAAGGCAGGAAACCACAAATGTTGGAGAGGATGCGGAGAAAAGGTAGCACTCTTACACTGTTGGTGAGAATGTGAACTGGTGCAGCCACTCTGGAAAACTGTTTGGAGGTTCCTCAAAGAGTTCAAAATATACCTGCCCTCTGACCCAGAAATTGCACTGTTGGGGATTTACCCCAAAGATACAGATGCGATGAAACACCGGGACACCTGCACCCTGATGTTTATAGCAGCAATGGCCACAATAGCCAAACTGTGGAAGGAGCCTCGGTGTCCATCGAAAGATGAATGGATAAAGATGTGGTTTATGTATACAATGGAATATTACTCAGCCATTAGAAATGACAAATACCCAGCATTTGCTTCAATGTGGATGGAACTGGAATGTATTATGCTGAATGAAGTAAGTCAATCGGAGAAGGACAAACATTATATGTTCTCATTCATTTGGGGAATATAAATAATAGTGAAAGGGAATATAAGGGAAGGGAGAAGAAATGTGTGGGATATATCAGAAAGGGAGACAGAACATAAAGACTCCTAGCTCTGGGAAATGAACTAGGGGTGGTGGAAGGGGAGGAAGGCAGGTGGTCGGGGTGAATGGGTGACGGTACTGAGGGGGGCACTTGATGGGATGAGCACTGGGTGTTATTGTGTATGTTGGTAAATTGAACACCAATAAAAATAAATTTATTTTTAAAAAATAAAATAAATATAAAAAAACAATCCTATTGGCTAGTATCTTGTTGAGAACTTGTGCATCCATGTTCCTCAGGGATATTGATCTATTTATCTATTGATCTCTTTTTTTTCTGCTGTACTAATGTATTCCATCTTTCAAAAAGAAAGACATAATTGGGGATCCCTGGGTGGCGCAGTGGTTTGGCGCCTGCCTTTGGCCCGGGGCGCGATCCTGGAGACCCGGGATCGAATCCCACGTCGGGCTCCCTGCATGGAGCCTGCTTCTCCCTCTGCCTGTGTCTCTGCCTCTCTGTCTCTCTCTGTGTGACTATCATGAATAAATAAATAAAATCTTTAAAAAAAAAAGACATAATTGTAATATTACTTAACAATATGTTAAAAAAGTAGCCAGGCATGCCTCCGTGTTAATACAGTCGTACACTCTCTAACAGACTTGATGGTGAGAGTACTGGGTGGGGTTTTGTTTTGAACTTTCTCATTCTGCAAGGGATCTTACACAAGCTGGCTACAAGTCAGGGGGGTCAGACACAAACAGCGCAACATGTCGACTCTTAAACAGTAGATTGTGGAGGAGAATGAAGCGCGCCTGCCCACCCAGCCCGCCTCAGGGGGACGCAGGACACACGAGAGCTGAGTGACGGGAGTCCCCACACGGGGACAGATGACAGGAAGGGGCGAGATGCAGAGGAGAATTATAATTCTCCTTTTTGGTGGGGTCTTTGTCTGGTTTTGGAATTAAGGTGATTCTGGCCTCATAGAACGAATTTGGAAGTACTCCATCTCTTTCTATCTTTCCAAACAGCTTTAGTAGAATAGGTATGATTTCTTCTTTAAACGTTTGATAGGGGGATCCCTGGGTGGCGCAGTGGTTTGGCGCCTGCCTTTGGCCCAGGGCGTGATCCTGGAGACCCGGGATCGAATCCCACGTCGGGCTCCCGGTACATGGAGCCTGCTTCTCCCTCTGCCTGTGTCTCTGCCTCTCTCTCTCTCTCTCTTTCTCTCTCTTTCTCTCTCTCTCTGTGTGACTACCATAAATAAATAAATTAAAAAAAATTAAAAAAAAATAAACGTTTGATAGAATTCCCCTGGGAAGCCATCAGGCCCTGGACTCTTGTGTCTTGGGAGGTTTTTGATGACTGCTTCCATTTCCTCCCTGGTTATTGGCCTCTTCAGGTTTTCTATTTCTTCCTGTTCCCATTTTGATAGTTTGTGGCTTTCCAGGAATGGGTCCATTTCTTCTAGATTGTCTAATTTATTGGCATATAGCTGTTCATAATGGGTTTTTAAAATCATTTGTATTTCCTTGGTGTTGGTAGTGATCTCTCCTTTCTCATTCATGATTTTATTAATTTGAGTCTCCTCTCTCTTCTTTTTAATAAGGTTGGCTGATGGTTTATCTATCTTATTAATTCTTTCAAAGAACCAACTCCTGGTTCTGTTGATCTGTTCCACAGTTCTTCTGGTCTCAATTTCGTTGAGTTCTGCTCAAATTTTAATTAACTCTCTTCTGCTGGGCGTAGGGTCCATCTGCTGTTTTTTCTCTAGCTCCTTTATGTGTAAGGTTAGCTTTTGTATTTGAGTTCTTTCCAGTTTTTGAATCGATGCTTGTATTGCGATGTATTTCCCCCTTAGGACTCCTTTTGCTGCATCCCAAAGATTTTGACGGGTTGTATCTTCATTCTCATTAGTTTCCATGAAACTTTTTAATTCTTCCTTGATTTCCTGGTTGACCCTTTCATCTTTTAGCAGGATGGTCCCTAACCTCCACGTGTTTGAGGTCCTTCCAAACTTCTTGTTGTGATTTAGTTCTAATTTCAAGGCATTATGGTCTGAGAATATGCAGGGGACCATCCCAATCTTTTGGTATGGGTTCAGACCCGATTTGTGACCCAGTATGTGGTCTATTCTGGAGAAAGTTCCATGTGCACTTGACAAGAATGTGTATTCAGTTGAGTTTGGATGTAAAGTTCTGTAGATATCTGTGAAATCCATCTGGTCCAGTGTCTCATTTAAAGCTCTCGTTTCTTTGGAGATGTTGTATTAGAAGACCTGTTGAGTGTAGAAAGTGCTAGATTGAAGTCACCAAGTATAAGTGTATTATTATCTAAGTATTTCTTCACTTTCGTTATTAATTTGTTTAAATATTTGGCAGGTCCCACATTCGGGGCATATATATTGAGGATTGTTAAGTCCTCTTGTTGGATAGATCCTTTAAGTATGATATAGTGTCCCTCTTCATCTCTCACTACAGTCTTCGGGTTAAATTTTAGTTTATCTGATATAAGGATGGCTACCCCTGCTTTCTTTTGAGGACCATTTGAATGGTAAATGGTTCTCCAACCTTTTATTTTCAGGCTGTAGGTGTCCTTCTTTGTAAAATGAGTCTCTTGTAGACAGCAAATAGATGGGTCCTGAATTTTTATCCAGTCTGAAACCCTGCGCCTTGTGATGGGGTCATTAAGCCCGTTCACGTTCAGAGTTACTATTGACATATATGAGTTTAGTGTCATCATGATATCTATTCAGTCCTTGTTTTTGTGGATTGCTCCACTGGACTTCTTCTTAAAGGGGAATTTTGAGAGTCTCCCTTAAAATTTCTTGCAGAGCTGGTTTGGAGGTCACATATTCTTTCAGTTCCTGCCTGTCTTGGAAGCTCTTTATCTCTCCTTCCATTCTGAATGAGAGCCTTGCTGGATAATTGATTCTTGGTTGCATGTTCTTCTCATTTAGGACCCTGAATATATCCTGCCAGCACTTTCTGGCCTATCAGGTCTCTGTGGAGAGGTCTGCTGTTACCCTAATACTCCTCCCCATAAAAGTCAGGGATTTCTTGTCTCTCGCTGCTTTAAGGATCTTCTCTTTATCTTTGGAATTTGCAAGCTTCATTATTAAATATCGAGGTGTTGAACGGTTTTTATTGATTTTCTGGTCGGATCTCTCTATTTCCTGCATCTGAATGCCTGTTTCCCTTCCCAGATTAGGAAAGTTTTCAGCTAGGATTTGTTCAAATACATATTCTGGCCCTCTGCCCCTTTCAGCGCCCTCGGGAACCCTAATTAAACATAGGTTTTTCTTCCTCAGTCTGTCGTTTATTTCCCTTAATCTGTCTTCATGGTTTTAATTGTCTGTCTCTTTTTTCCTCAGTTTCCCTCTTTGCCATCAACTTGTCTTCTATGTCACTCACTCGTTCTTCCACCTCGTTAACCCTCGTCGTTAGGACTTCTAGTTTGGATTGCATCTCATTCAATTGATTTTTAATTTCTGCCTGATTGGATCTAAATTCTGCAGTCATGAAGTCTCTTGAGTCCTTTATGCTTTTTTTCTAGAGCCGCCAGTAGCTGTATAATAGTGCTTCTGAATTGGCTTTCTGACACTGAATTGTAATCCAGATTTTTTTTAATTTATTTTTTATTGGTGTTCAATTTACTAACATACAGAATAACACCCAGTGCCCGTCACCCATTCACTCCCACCCCCCGCCCTCCTCCCCTTCTACCACCCCTAGTTCGTTTCCCAGAGTTAGCAGTCTTTACGTTCTGTCTCCATTTCTGATATTTCCCACACATTTCTTCCCCCTTCCCTTATATTCCCTTTCACTATTATTTATATTCCCCAAATGAATGAGAACATATAATGTTTGTCCTTCTCCGACTGACTTACTTCACTCAGCATAATACCCTCCAGTTCCATCCACGTTGAAGCAAATGGTGGGTATTTGTCATTTCTAATAGCTGAGTAATATTCCATTGTATACATAAACCACATCTTCTTTATCCATTCATCTTTCGTTGGACACCGAGGCTCCTTCCACAGTTTGGCTATCGTGGCCATTGCTGCTAGAAACATCGGGGTGCAGGTGTCCCGGCGTTTTATTACATCTGTATCTTTGGGGTAAATCCCCAACAGTGCAATTGCTGGGTCGTAGGGCAGGTCTATTTTTAACTGTTTGAGGAACCTCCACACAGTTTTCCAGAGTGGCTGCACCAGTTCACATTCCCACCAACAGTGTAAGAGGGTTCCCTTTTCTCCGCATCCTCTCCAACATTTGTTGTTTCCTGCCTTGTTAATTTTCCCCATTCTCAGTGGTGTGAGGTGGTATCTCATTGTAGTTTTGATTTGTATTTCCCTGATGGCAAGTGATGCAGAACATTTTCTCATAATCCAGATTTTGTAACTCTGTGGGAGAGAGGACTGTTTCTTTCTTTTGAGGTGAGGTTTTCATTCTAGTTATTTTGCTCAGTGCAGAGTGGCCAAAAGCAAGTTGTATTGGGAAAAGGAGAAAAAGAGAAGAGAGATAGAAGGAAAGAAAAAAGAAAAAAGGAAGAAGAAAAGGAAAAAAGAGAAGAAAAATAGAAAGAAAAAGAAAGGTGAAAAAAAAGGGTGGGGGAAGCAATCAGAAATCAAAAAGAAAAAGAAAACCACGGGGGACTATCTTCTGATTCTGTATACTTTAAGTCCCTTGACTTCCCCTTGACCTTGTCCGTCTAGCTGGTCTTCTGGGGGAGGGGCCTGTTGTGCTGATTTTCAGGTGTTAGCAGTTGGGGGATCTGCTCTGCCCCTTGCCTGGTGCAGGGCTCAGTGGGGGTTGTTTACCCCGTGAGGCCCCAGGAGCAACAGCCCCAGTGGCGGGGCCAGCTCTGGAAACCTGGATTCAGCCCCTGCAGGAACTCCGGAGCTCTCTGTCTGCAGGGCCTGGAGGCTCCGGGGCGGGGTCTCTGATCTGCTCAGCTGGACAGGAGCGTCCTTGCTGTCCTGGGTCCTCCCAGGCTCTGCCTGTCCCGGGGGGAGGCCGGATCCTGGGCTGTGTCCTGGCGCCCTGTGCTCCGGGGCCTGCGCTGTTGGATTCGCGCTCCCGGCCTCGCAACCCCCTCCGCCAAGCCTCCGCCCGAGCCCCTCCGAGCTGCTCCCGGAGCCGCGCAGCCCCCTCCGCACGGAGCCTCTTCCTCTGCCGGAGCCGCCGCCATTGAGCTGCTCCCGTAGCCCCGCAGCCCCCTCCGCGGAGCCGCTGCCCGAGTCCCTCCGAGCTGCTCCGGATCCCATGGTGCGCGCTGCAGCCCTTAGGGAGCTTGGCACTCTCCTGTGTGCGCCGCAGGTGTCTGTTAGTGTCCCAGGGAGCCCGAGAGCATCCCCGCCCTCCTGGGGTCCTGCTCTAACTCCCTGCGGGCGCCTTTCGCCTGTGAAGATTGGTGAAGGGGCTCTCCTGTCCTGGAGTCCTGCTCCAAATCCCCGCGAGCCCCTTTCCGCCCGGGAAGATTGGTGCAGTTCCTGCTTCTCCGGGACGGGGGTTTCCTGTCCTGGGGACACTCGCCCCGGCCTTAGCCCGGCTCCTCGCGGGGCCCCTCCCCCTTGGAGGCCTTTTGTTTATTTCTTTTTCCCCGTCTTCCTACCTTGATAGAAGCACGAACTCTTCTCACTGTAGCGTTTCAGCTGTTCTTTCTTTAAATCTCAGGCCGAATTCGTAGATTTTCAGGATGATTTGAAGGTTATCTAGGTAATTTGGTGGGGACAGGTGATTTGGGGACCCTACTCTTCCGCCATCTTGCCCCTCTTCATCTATTTTATTCTTAATTTCATCTATGTAGTTCTTCATCTCTGATAAGTTATTTTTTATATCTTTTTTAAGGGTGTCACTGATGTCCTGCATGCTTTTCTGAGGTTTACTGAGTGTGTTTTTTATCATTACTTTAAATTCTCTATCAGATATATTACTTGTTTCTCTTTTTCTTTGCTCTCCTGCTGTGATTTCATCATGTTCTTTCATTTGGGGTGTATTTCTCTGTCTCCTCATTTTGTCTACCTCTGTGTCTGTTTCTGTGTGATAGTAAATTCAACTATGTCTTCTACTCTCAGAAGTAGTGACTTTATGAAGAAGTCATGTAGTTTAGAAGACCCTGAAGTGTAGGGTCCCTTGTTCACTATAACGTGGCACTTCAGGGTAGTCTTCTATGTGTGTTTCTTGTATCCTGCTATTGGATGTCACATTTCCTTTCAGTCCATGAGTCTGCACTGACTACCTTTTTTGGCTTTCCTTACTCTCCATAATGTTAGTGAGATCCAGGCAGGCTAGCTATGAGGGGGCATGGCAGTAGAAGGGCATAGAGATGGGATGATGGTGGTAGAAAAATTTGTGCAGAGCCACTACTCCTAGGCTAGATTGCCCCCACAGCCAAGTGGCCACCAGGGGCCTGGGGCTCAGGGGCAGGTGAGGGCACACTGTGAGTGCAGCTGGGCAGGCATATACATGGTATTATCAAAATTTGCAGTGAGCTGCTAGTTTTTACAGCTCCCCTGAGGTGCATGGGTGACCAAGGATGTGGCACATGAAAGCAATGGTGCTCAGATGCATACAGTGTCTACATGTGAGGCTCCTGGGTGAGGCATGCATGGCATTAACAAAATTTGCATTGAGCAACTAGTCTAAGGCCAGATCTTCTGAAGCACAGTGACCATGGCAGCATGACATGCAAAGCAAGTTGCTGAATTGAGAGGGGCCAGTATTAACAAAAATAGCACTGAGACAGAGCTGATGCCAGCAGGCTTGGAGTGGCTGAGTCCTCAAGAGAATTTTTGGGCAGGGTGTACTGCTAGCAGACTATGTAGCCAGCGTCTGTGCAGAGCTACCTCTGGCAGGTGGCCCTGTGTTTATTCTGGGTCTTAAGGGAGAAAAATGGTGAATGGCAGCTCCTTTGCTTCCAGAGAAGTACTCTAACATGGTCTGAAATCAGGATACATAAATTTCCCTCCTACTCTACAAGCTGTCACTCCCATGTTGCCTCTCCTTGGATTACTGTGTCTTTAAGGTTGGGGACCTGGCTATCATTCACACCCCCTCCCCTGCTCACCCAGTACTGAGTTAACTGACTATTAAATCTCAGGCCCCAAGTCCCATTGGTTATACAAACCCATGGAATTCAGCCCTTCTGTTCTTCAAGGCCAGTGTTTATGGGGATTCATTTTCCACATGTGGGTTCCCTGGCCCTTTTCCCTCCCTGTGCCCTTAGCACCCACCCTCCAGCAGACAACTGCCAACCACAATTTCTGGCCTTCCTAACCTCACTGATACGACTTGACTTCTCTACATTTAGTTGTAGATTTTGTTCTGCCAGCCTTTAGATCACTTTCTGGTTTATTGACAAGGATGCGAGTGATATTGAGTTGTAAACCTGGGACAGGTGAGCTTAGAATCCTCCTACTCCACATCTTCCTGGAACCCACTCTTCCACCTATTTTTAAATTGGATTATTTGGAGTATTTTTTCTTATTGAATTGTATGATTTATTATATATTTTTGAAGTTAACTCCATACATATGACTTACAAATATCTTCCCCAATTCAGTACATTGCCTTTTTATTTTGTTGATGGTTTCCTTCACTGTGTAGAAGATTTGTGGTTTGATGTAGTCCCATTTATTTATATTTTTTATGTTTTCCTTGCCTTTGTAGTTAGATTCAAAAAACCATCGCTAAGACTGATGTCAAAAACCTTACAACCTAGATTCTTCTTTTCTTGGAATTTTAGGTTTGTAGGTCACATATTAAGTCTTTTATCCATTTTGAGTTCATTTTTCTATATGGTGTAAGATAGTGAGTTAGTTTAATTGTTTTCCAAATAATCATTCAGTTTTCCCACACAATTTATTGAAGAGATTGTTCTTGTCCCATTTTGTATACTTGTCCACTTAATTATTAATTCACAGTATATGTGTGAGTTTATATCTGAGCTCTCTATTCTATTTCATTGATCTTTGTGTCTATTTTTACACCAATACTATACTGTTTTGATCACTATCATTTAACATATTTGTTTTTATTTAAACTCCAGTTAGTTAACATACAGTTTAATGTTAGTTTCAGGTATATGATATACTGATTCAACATTTCCATACAATACAGGGTGCTCATGACAAGTACATTCCTTATATTCCTATCATCTATTAACGCATCACCCCACTAACCTCCATTTTAGTAACCATCAGGTTGTTCCTTATAGTTAAGTCTTTTTCTTGGTTTGCCTCTTTATTTTTTTCCCTTTGCTTGTTTCCTTTAAGATTTTATGTATTTATGTATTTATTTATTTATTTGAGAGATACAGAGATAGCAACAGAGACAGAGAAAGAGAACATGAGTGAGGAGGAGAGGGAGAAGTAGGCTCCCTGCTGAACAAGGATACCAACATGGGGCTCAATCCCAGGACCCTGGGATCACGACCTGAGCTGAAGGCAGATACTTAACTGACTGAGCCACCCAGGTGCCCCTTGTTTCCTTTGTTTATCAAATTCCACATATGAGTTAACTCATATGGTATTTGTATTTCTCTGACTTATTTCACTTAGCATAATATTCCCTAGCTCTATCCATGTCACTGCAAATGGCAAGATTTAGGGTTTTTTTATAGCTGAGTAATATTCCATTATGTGTGTGTGTGTATGTATACTTTAAAGTGGAGGTCTACTAGCTGCCCTAGTCAGGGCTGTGGGGAGTTCTTTTTCCCCATGAGGTCACACTGCCCTGGCCTTCTGAACCTTCCTCACCTTCATCTCCAAAAACCTCAAGCTCTGAGCTGCTGCTACAGCCTGGGTTCCCTCCTCTTTTTCTCCCTTGTCCCCTCCACCTCTATATCAGGGAAGAGGGTTAGAGAGGAGAGCCTCCCTGTCATCACCTTATTTCCTGTGCATCCAATGTGGAACAGAGATTGTTGACTACACTGTTCTTCAGGGCTACTGGGCTTGAGACAAGAGTAGGGGGTTTAGCAGGGGGAGATGGTGCCTCCAGCCACTTTTGTGCCCCCTCAGCCTGCTGTGGGGCACCTGAGAAGACTTTGAGGGCAGGGCAGGAGCAGAAAGGGAAACTGAGGAAACTATTCCATTCCCACTCCACCCAACATCTCAAAAATTAGGTCTTAGCCAGGGGCAGGAAATATTGCTGAGCCTAAAGACTGAAGAATGGGGTATTTAGGAGTGGAGTTCAGAGAGGCAGATTCCTTCTCCTTTCTTCCCCTCATGCTCAACCCCTTCCCTTCCTGACCCAGGCTGACATGGGACACTTTAGATAAATCCTTATAAATATCCCTATGTTATCCTCTCTGCAGAGATCTCTTGAAGACCTGCTGCTGTCACCTCCAGTTTTTAAGTTGTTACATCCCCACCTTCCTCCTGTTAGCCCCCTCACCTTCAGCCTGTCACCCAATAACTTAGGACAGTCCCCCTGAATATATATATCTCATATATTCTTACTCTATTTACCATCAGGGGCATGCATTCCTTTGAATTAATATTTTTGTATTCTTTGGGTAAATACCTAGTAGAAAAACTGTTAGATGGTAGGATAATTCTTTTTTAAACTTTCTGGAGACCTCCATGCTGTTTTCCATAATAGTTGAACCAGTTTGCATTCCCACCTACAGTGCAAGAAAGTTCCCTTTTCACCAAATCTGCACCAACACCTGTTGTTTCTTGTGTTATTGATTTTAGCCATTCTGATAGATGTGAGGTAATATCTCATTGTAGTTTTCATTTGCATTTCCCTAATAATCAATAATGAGCATCTTTTCATTTGTCTGTTGGCCATCTGTATGTCTGTGGAAAACTGTCTATGTACATCTTATACCCATTTTTAAATTGCATTATACATTTTATGGGTGTAGACTTTTATAACTTATTTTTATAAAAGTTATAACTTTTATAACTTATTTATAACTTATTTATAATATAACTTATATTTTGGATAGTAACCCTTTATCAGATAGATCATTTGCAAATACTTCTCCCATTCCATAGGTTGCCCTTTAGTTTTCTTGATTGTTTCCTTTCCTGTGCAGAAGCCCTTTATCTTGATGAAGTCCCAAGAATTTATTTTTGCTTTTGTTTCCCTTGCCTCAGGATATATATCTAGTTAGGATGTTGCTATGGCTGATGTCAAAGAAGCAATTGCTTGTGTTTTCTTCTAGGATTTTTGTGGTTTCCGTTCTCATATTTAGAACTTTAATCCATTTGAATTCATTTTTGTGTATGGTGTAAGAAAGTAGTCCAGTTTCAATTTTCTGCATATTGCTGCCCTATTTTCCCAACACCTTTTCTTGAAGAGACTTTTTTTAACCATTGGATATTTTTTTCTGCTTTGCTGAAGATTAATTGATCATATAGTTGTGGGTTCATTGCTGGGGTTTCAATTCTGTTCCATTGATTTATGTTTCTGTTTTTGTGGCAGTACTATACTGTTGTGACATTACAGCTTTGTAATACTACTTGAAGTCTGGAATTGTAATGCCTTAGGCTTTGTTTTGCTTTTTCAAGGTTGTTTTAGCTATTCAGGATCTTTTGTGGCTTCATACAAATTTTGGTATTGTATGTTCTAGCACTTAAAAATGCTGCTGATTGGGGCACCTGGGTAACTCAGTGGTTGAGTGTCAGCCTTTGGTTCAGGGCATGATCCTGGATCCTGGGATCGAGTCCTGCATCAGGTTTCCCACAGGGAGCCTAGTTCTCCCTCTTCCTATGTATCTCTCTCTCTCTCTGTGTGTGTCTCTTATGAATGTATAAATGAAATATTTTTTTAAATGATGCTTGCATTTTGCCAGAGGTTTTATTAGATGAATATGTTGCTTTCGGTAGTATAGATATTTTAACAATACTTATTCTTCCAGTCCATAAGCATGAGATATCTTTCCATTTCTTTGTGTCCTCTTCAATTTCTTTCATTAGTATTTTATAGTTTTCAGAATATAAGTCTTTTGCCTCTTTGGTTAGGTTTATCCCTAAGTATCTTACTGTTTTTTTTGTGTAATTGTAAATGGGATTAATTCTTTGACTTCTCTTTCTGTGGCTTCATTACTGGTGTATGGAAATGCAACGGATTTCTGTATGTTGATTTTGTATCCTCTGACTTCACTGAATTCATGTATTAGTTCTAGCACTTTTTAGTGGTATTTTGGGTTTTCTATATAGACTACCATGTTATCTGCAAGTAGTGAAATTTCTCTTCTTTACAAACTTGGATTCCTTTCCTTTCTTTTAGTTGTCTGATTGCTGAGGCTAGAATTTCCAGTTGTATATTTAACAGTGGTGAGAGTGGACATCACTGCCTTGTTCCTGATCATGGAGGAAAAGCTATCAGTATTTCCCATTGAGTTTTATGTTTGCTGTGGGTTTCAAATAGATGACCTTTATTGTGTTGAGGTATGTTACCTCTAAGCCTATTTTGTTGAGAGTTTTATAGTGAAAGCATATTGTACTTTTTCAAATGCTTTTTTTTGCATCTATTGAGAGAATCACATGGATGTTATCCTTACTTTTATTACTGTGGTGTATCAAGTTGATTGATTTGTGAATACTGCACCACACTTGCAACCGAGGAATAAATCCCACTTGGTCATGGTGAATAATTCCTCTAATGTATTGTTATATTTGGCTTGCAAGTATTTTATTGAGAATTATTACATCCTTATTTTTCAGGGATATTGGTCTGTAGTACTTTTTTTACTGGAGACTTTGTTTTTGGTACAAGGGTAATGTTGGACTCATATGATGACTGGAAGTTTTCCTTCCTTTTCTATGTTTTGGAATAGTTTGAGAAAAATAGGTATTAACTCTTCTTGAAATATTAGGTGGAATTGGGCTGTGAAGCCCTCTGGTCCTGGACTTCTGTTTGTTGGGACTTTCTTAATTGTTGACCCAATTTCTTTTCTTCTAATCAGTCTATTCAAGTTTCCCATTTCCTCCTGCTTCATTTTTAGTAATCTATGTTTCTACTAATTTATGTCTTCACAGTTGTCCAATTTGTTGGCATATGTTCTTCAACAAAGCAAGAAGGAATATCCAATGGAAACCAGTCTTTTCCATGATACTGTACATAGAAAACACAAAAGACTCCACCCCAAGATTGCTAGAACTCATACAGCAATTTGGTAGCGTGGCAGGATACAAAATCAATGCCCAGAAGTCAGTGGCATTTCTATACACTAACAATGAGACTGAAAAAAAGAGAAATTAAGGAGTCAATCCCATTTTCAATTGCACCCAAAAGCATAAGATACTTAGGAATAAACCTAACCAAATAAACCTAATTAATATTGTGAAATGTCAATGTTACCCAGGGAAATTTACACATTTAATGCAATCCCTATCAAAATACCATGGACTTTCTTCAGAGAGTTGGAACAAATCATCTTAAGATTTGTGTGGAATCAGAAAAGACCCTGAATAGCCAGGGGAATATTGAAAAAGAAAATCTGACGCAGGGGCAATACAATGCCGGATTTCAGGTTGTACTATAAAGCTGTGATTATCAAGAGAGTGGGGTACCGGCACAAAGACACATAGATCAATGGAATAGAATAAAGAACCCAGAAATTGACCCTCAACTCTATGGTTAACTAATATTCGACTAAGCAGGAAAGACTATCCACTGGAAAAAGGGCAGTCTCTTCAATAAATGGTGTGGGAAAATTGGACAGCCATGTACAGAAGATGAAACTAGACCATTTTCTTACACCATACACAAAGATCAACTCAAAATGGATGAAAGATCTAAATGTGAGACAAGCATCCATCAAAATCCTAGAGGAGAACACAGGCAACACCCTTTTTGAACTTAACCACAGCAACTTCTTGCAAGATATATCTATGACGGCAAGGGAAACAAAAGCAAAAATGAACTATTGGAACTTCATCAAGATAAAATGCTTCTGCACAGCAAAAGAAACAGTCAACAAAACTCAAAGACAACCTACAGAATGGGAGAAGATATTTGCAAATGACATATCAGATAAAGGGCTAGTTTCCAAGATCTATAAAGAACTTCTTAAACTCAACACCAAAGAAACAAACAATCCAATCATGAAATGGGCAAAAGACATGAACAGAAATCTCACAGAGGAAGACATAGACATGGCCAACATGCATATGAGAAAATGCTCTGCATCACTTGCCATCAGGGAAATAGAAATCAAAACCACAATGAGATACCACCTCACACCAGTGAGAATGGTGAAAATTAACAAGACAGGAAACAACAAATGTTGGAAAGGGTGTGGAGAAACAGGAACCCTTTTGCAATGTTGGTGGGAATGTGAACTGGTGCAGCCACTCTGGAAAACTGTGTGGAGGTTCCTCAAAGAGTTCAAAATAGACCTGCCCTACGACCCAGCAATTGCACTGCTGGGGATTTACCCCAAAGATACAGATGCTGTGAAATGGCAGGAAACCTGCACCCCAATGTTTATAGCAGCAATGTCCACAATAGCCTAACTGTGGAAGGAGCCTCGGTGTCCATTGAAAGATGAATGGATAAAGAAGATGTGGTCTATATATACAATGGAATATTACTCAGCCATTAGAAATGACACATACCCACTATTTGCTTCGATGTGGATGGAACTGGAGGGTATTATGCTGAGTGAAGTAAGTCAATCGGAGAAGGACAAACATTATATGGTCTCATTCATTTGGGGAATATAAAAATTAGTGAAAGGGATTAAAGGGGAAAGGAGAGAAAATGAGTGGGAAAAATCAGTGAGGGTGACAGAACCTGAAAGACTCTTAACTCTGGAAAACGAACAAGGTGTAGTGGAAAGGGAGTTGGGTTGGGGGATGGGGTAACTGGGTGACGGGCACTGAGGGGGGCACTTGACGGGATGAGCACTGGGTGTTATGCTATATGTTGGCAAATTGAGTTCCAATAAAAACATAAATAAATAAATAAATAAATAAATAAATAAATAATAAATAAATATTTTAAAGTTTTTTTTTTTTTAAAAAGTTGGCCTCCTCTCTGTGTTAAAGAGGCCTGTTATGTTTCCTGTTTCTGAGTGTAATGACTTCATGAAGAAAGGTCATATAATGTCCAGGGCCTGGCATGTCAAGAAGTGTCTCTGGTGTGATCTGCATGCACTGTTCCTCTGTGTTATGGCAGCTGTTTCCCTTAGGTGAATCCTCTGCAGAGTTTCTCCTTGCCTTATGTGGGCCGTGTTTGGTCTTTGGCCAGAATGTGGTGATTTTTGATTAGGTCTACCCTGGTATGATTGTTAAATGAGACCTATCACCACTCCACTTGGAACTGAGACCCTGCAGAATTCTCTGATCTGAAGACATGGTGTGGACAGGGGTTATCTATGGGTCTTCCCAGGAAGGCACTCACAACTCTGGACTGAGTCAAGGTTGTTGGAGAAGGGCAGTACTGGCAGAGTGCAGAGATTTGGGACTTAGTTTTTAAGCCTTGTTGGTTGCAAGAATTCAGGAAAATCATCCTGTCTTATTTTCCCAGCCAATGGCTTTGGGGAAGTGTTCTCCTTGTGCATTCCCCGGTGTACTCTTCTGTCTCTGGACTTTTTCCACATCCATGCCTCCTTTCTCCAGCATCTTTGATATAGTGTTTTAATTTCTTTCATATATATTCCCAGAAATGTGATTGATAGTTCATATGATAGTTCTATATTTAATTTTTTGAGGAACATCCATACTGTTTTCCTTATGGCTGTACCAGCTTACAGTCCCACCAACAGCACAGTTTTCTCTCCAAATCCTTAAATGCATTGTTATGTATTTTCTTTTTGATGCTAGCCATTCTAGCAGATATAAGAAGACATGTCATTGTAGTTTTCATTTTCATTTCCTTAATTATTTGTGACACTGTATGTCTTGTCTTTTCATATATCTGTTTACCATATATATATCATTTTTGAAAAAACTGTCCTTTCCAGTCATTTGCTCACTTTTAATCAGATTATTTTTCCCCTTGAGTTGTATGAGTCCCGTGTATAGTTTGGATATTAGCCCCTTATCAGATATATGATTTGCAAAAATTTTCCCATTCTGTAAATTATCTTTTTACATTGTTAATTTTTTTGACTGTGAAGAAGCTTTTAATTTGATGTCATGTATTTATTTTTTATTTTGTTGCTTGTGCTTTAGCTGTCATATATGAAAAAAAATATTAAGACCTCTATCAAGGATCTTTTCTTCTCTTCTTGTCTAAGAACCTTATGGCTTCAGGTGTTTCATTTATGTCTTTAATCCATATCAACTTTTGAAATCCATGTAAAATAGAGATCTGGCTTTACTCTTTTATATGTGGATATTCAATTTTCCCAGCACCATTTATTGAAAAGAATGTTGTTTCTCCTTTGAGTATTCCTGGATTCCTCATTAAATATTCATTGACCATATATTCTTGGATTATTTCTGGCCTCTTGATTCAGTTCCATTGCTATATGTGTCTGATTATATGCTACTGCCATACTCTTAATTACAATATAGATTTAAAGGAGAGCTTGAAATCAAGAAGTTTGATGTTTTCTGCACTGTTCCTCTATCTCAGGATTGTTTTAGATTTTCAGGGTCTTTTGTGGTTCCATATAAATTTTAGGATTGTTTTTCCTATTTCTGTTAAAGTGTGGTATTAAAGTATGGTTAAAGTATGGATGGGTATTGCATTGGATCTATAATTTTTTGGGGTAGTATTGACATTTTCATAATATTAATTCTTGCAATCCATGAACATGAGTCACATTTCCAGTTATTTCTCTCTTCTGTGATTTCATTCATAAACATATGGAGATCCCAGATTAGAGATCTTTCACTTACTTGTTATATTTATTCCTAAGTATTTTATTATTTTTGATGTGATCATAAATGTGATTATTTTATTTCCTTTGAAGATAATTTGTTATTCACCCATAAGAGCAATACACTTTTTTATATTAATTTTGTATCCTCAAAATTTTCTGAGCCTGTTTATTAGAAGTAACAATTTTAATTTTTTTTTATTTATTTATGATAGTCACAGAGAGAGAGAGAGAGAGGCAGAGACACAGGCAGAGGGAGAAGCAGGCTCCATGCACCGGGAGCCTGACGTGGGATTCGATCCCGGGTCTCCAGGATCGCGCCCTGGGCCAAAGGCAGGCGCCAAACCGCTGCGCCACCCAGGGATCCCTAGAAGTAACAATTTTAAATAAAATCTGGATTTTCTATAAATAAAATAAATTTATGTACATATAGAGGCAATTTAATTTTTTTCCAATCTGACCTTTTTCTTTCTCTTGGCTGATTTCTTGGACCAGGACATCCAGAACCATATTGAATAGAAGTAGTGTAAATAGGTACTTTAAAAAAATTTTTTTTTCTTTTTTTCTTTTCCTTCCCTTCCCATGTTCATCTGTTTTTCTACTTAAATTCACATGTGTTAAATCAAATGGTGTTTGCCTTTCTTTGACTGACTTATTCCACTTAGCATAATACCCTCTAGTTCTATGCACATCATTGCAAATGGGAAGATTTCATTCCTTTTTGATGGCTGACTAACATTCCATTCTATACATATACCACATCTTTATCCATTCATCTGTCAATTAACATCTGGGTTCTTTCTATATATTTTGGCTATTGTGGAAATTGCTGCTATAAACATTGGGGTGCATGTGCCCCTTTGAATCATGATTTTGTATCCTTTGGATAAATACTTAGGAGTGAAATTGCTGGGTCATATGGTAGCTCTACTTTTACCTTTTTGAGGAAAATCCCTACTATTTTTCAGAGTGGCTGCACCAGTTTACATTGCCACCAACAGTGTAAGAGAGTTCCCCTTTCTCTGAATCCTCACCAACATCTTTTCTTTCCGGAGTTGTTAATTTTAGCCATTCTTTTCTCTCTCTCTCTCTCTTTTTTTTTTTTTTTTGACCTGTGTAAGGTGGTATCAAATTGTGGTTTTGATTTGTATTTCCCTGATGCCAAGTGATGATGAGTGCTTTTTTCATGTGTCTGTGGTCATTTCTATGTCTTCTTTGGAGAAATGTCTGTTTATGTCTTCTGCCCATTTCTTTTTTTTTTTTTAATAAATTAATTTTTTATTGGTGTTCAATTTACCAACATACAGAATAACACCCAGTGCTCATCCCATCAAGGGTCCCCCTCAGTGCCCGTCACCCACTCCCCTCACCCCCCCTCCTCCCCTTCCACCACCTCTAGTTCGTTTCCCAGAGTTAGGAGTCTTTATGTTCTGTCACCCTTTCTGATATTTCCCACACATTTCTTCTCCCTTCCCTTATATTCCCTTTCACTATTATTTATATTCCCCAAATGAATGAGAACATACACTGTTTGTCCTTCTCCGATTGACTTACTTCACTCAGCATGATACCCTCCAGTTCCATCCACGTTGAAGCAAATGGTGGGTATTTGTCGTTTCTAATGGCTGAGTAATATTCCATTGTATACATAAACCACATCTTCTTTATCCATTCATCTTTTGACGGACACCGAGGCTCCTTCCACAGTTTGGTTATTGTGGACATTGCTGCTAGAAACATCGGGGTGCAGGTGTCCCGGCGTTTCATTGCATCTGAATCTTTGGGGTAAATCCCCAACAGTGCAATTGCTGGGTTGTAGGGCAGGTCTATTTTTAACTCTTTGAGGAACCTCCACACAGTTTTCCAGAGTGGCTGCACCAGTTCACATTCCCACCAACAGTGTAAGAGGGTTCCCTTTTCTCCCTTCTGCCCATTTATTGAATGGATTTATTGTTTTATGGGTGTAGAGTTTGATAAGTTCTTTACAGATTTTGAATACTAGCCCTTTATATGATGACATTTGTCAATATCTTTTCCCATTCAGTAGGTTTCCTTTCAGTTTTGTTGATTGTTTCAGTTCCTCTGTAAAAGCCTTTCATCCTGATGAAGTTACAATATTTCATTTTTGCTTTTGTTTTCCTTGCTTCTGCAAATGTGTCAAGGAAGAAGTTGCTGAGACTGCCTGTGTTCTCCTCTAGGATTTTGATGGATTCCTGCCTCACATTTAGATCTTTCATCCATTTTGAGTTTATTTTTTGTGTATGGTGAAAGAAACTGGTTTCATTCTTCTGGAAGTGGCTATCCAATTTCCCCAACACCATTTGTTGAAGAGACTTTTTACCATTGGATATTCTTTCTTGCTTTGTTGAGGATTAGTTGACCTCAACTAAGTTGAAGGTCCATTTCTGGGTTCCCTATTCTGTTCCATTGATCTATATGGTTATTTTGTACTAGTACCATACTGTCTTGATGATTACAACTTTGAAATACAGCTTGAAGTCAGGAATGGTGATGCTTCCTGCTTTGGTTTTCTTTTTCAACATTGCTACGGGTATTCAGGGTCTTTCGTGGTTCCATACAAATTTTAGAATTGGCGCAGCCCAGGTGGCTCAGCAGTTTAGTGCTGCCTTTGGCCCAGGGCCTGTTCCTGGAGACCTGATCGAGTCCCACGTTGGGCTCCCTGCATGGAGCATGCTTGTCCCTCTGCCTGTGTCTCTGCCTCTCTCTCTCTCTCTCTCTCCCCCCCCCCGTCTCTCATGAATAAATAAATAAAATCTTAAAACAATTTTTAGAATTGTTTGTTCTAAATGTGAAAAATGCTAGTGGTATTCTGATAGGGATGGCATTGAAGGTATAGATTGCTCTGGGTAGCATAAACATTTTAACAATATTTGTTCTTCCAAACTTGAGCATGAAATATATTTCTAATTATTTCTTTCTCAATTTATTTCCTAAATGTTCTGTAGTTTTCAGAGTAAAGATCTTTTACCTCCTCAGTTAAGTTTATTCCTAGGTAACTTTTGGTTTTGAGTGCAATTGTAAATGGGATCAATTCCTTCATTTTTGTTTCTATTGCTTCATTGTTAGCATATAGAAATGCAACTGACTTCTATGCATTGATATTGTATTTTTTTTTTACTTTGCTGAATTCCTGTATCATATCTAGCAATTTTTTGGTGGAATCTTTTGAGTTTTCTACATACAGTATCATGTCATCTGCAAAGAGTGAAAGTTTGACTTCTTTGCCAATTTGGATGCCTTTTATTTCTTTTTTTTGCCTGATGAGGGTTGACATCTCTGTCCTGTTCCTGACCTTAGGGGTAAAGCTCTCTGTTTTTCCTTGTTGAGGATGATATTACCTGTGGGTCTTTCATATATGGCCTTTATGATGTTGGGATATGTTCCCTGTATCCTTACATTGTGGGTTTTTTTTTTTTTATCAAGAAAGGATACTGGGGGTAGCCCTGGTGGCTCAGCGGTTTAGGGAGCCTGCTTCTCCCTCTGCCTGTCTCTGCCTCTCTCTATCTGTCTCTCATGAATAAATAAATAAAATCTTTTTTTTTAAAAAAAAGAAAGAATACTGGAACACCTGGGTGGCTCAGTGGTTGAATATCTGCCTTCAGCTCAGTGCATAGTCCCAGAGTCCTGGGATTGGTCCCACATCAGGCTCCCCTTGAGGAGCCTGCTTCTCCCTCTGTCTATGTCTCTGCCTCTCTCTCTTTATGTCTCATGAGTAAATAAATAAAAACTTTTAAAAAAAGAAAGGATACTGTATTTTATCACATGCCTTTCCGGCATCAGTTGAAAGGTTCATGTGGTTGTTAATCTTTTTTGTTAATGTGGTATATCACATTCATTGATTTGTGGATGTTGAACCACCCCTGCAGCCCAGGAATAAATCCTGCTTGGTGGTGGAGAATAAATCTTTTAATTTATTGCTGGATACAATGAACTAGTACTTTGTTGAGAATTTTTGCATCAATGATCATCACGTATATTGGTCTATACTTCTTTTTAGTGGCGTCTTTGTCTGGTTTTGAGATCAAGGCAATGCTGCCCCTATAGAATGAATTTCAGAATTTTCCTTCCATTTCTATTTTTTGGAGGAGTTTCAGAAGAATATACATTAATTCTTCTTTAAATTCTTGGTAGAATTCCCCTGGGAAGCTACCCAGCCCTGCACTCTTGTTTTTTGGGAGATTATTGATTACTTATTCCATTCATTTGCTGATTATGGATATGTTCAGCCTTTCTATTTCTTCATGTTTCAGTTTTGGTAATTTTTATGTTTCTAGGGATTTATCCATTTCTTCCAGATTGCCTAAATTGTTGCCATATAATTGCTCATAATGATCTCTTATAATTGTTTGTATTTCTCTGGTATTGTGTGTGATCTTTCCTCTTTCATTAATGAATTTATTTATTTTGATCCTTTCTCTTTTCTTTTTGATAATTCTGACTAGGGGTTTATCAGTCTTATTAATTCTTTCAAAGAACCAGTTCTTAATTTTGTCTATCTGTTCTAGTGGGTTTTTTATTTCTAAATCATTGATTTCTGCTCTAATCCTTATTATTTCTCCTTTTCTGCTGGATTTAGGCTTTATTTGATGTTGTTTGTCCAGATCCTTTAGGTGTATAGTTATGTTGTGTATTTGAGACTTTTCTTACATCTCGAGGAAGGCCTTTATTGCTATATATTTCCCTCAAAGGACCACTTTTTCTGCATCCCAAAGGTTTTGAACTGGCATGTTTTCATTTTCATTTGCTTGCAAGTATTTTTTTTAAACGTCTTTAATTTCCTGGTTGAGCCATTCATTGTTTAGTAGGATGTTCTTTAACCTCCAAGCACATGTGTTACTTTTAAATTTTTCTTCTGATTTACTCTAGATTTAATAACATCATGTTCTTTAAAAAAAAGATTTTATTTATTTATTCATGAGAGACATAGAGAGAGACAGAGACATAGGAAGAGGGAGAAGCAGACTCCCTATGAGGAGCCCAATTCAGGACTCAATCTCAGGACCCTGGGAACACGACCTGAGCCAAAGGCAGATGCTCAACCACTGAGCCACCCAGATGCCCCAATAGCATCATGTTCTGAAAATGTGCATAGTATGTTATCAGTCTTTTTGTAGTACTCAAGTGCTGATTTGTGACCCAATATGTGATCTATTCTGGATAATGCTCCATGTACATTTGAAATGAATGCATACTCTGCTGCTTTATCTTTGAAAATTTTTTGTATACTTTTGTATTGGAGTTTGATTTGCCAATGTATAGTATAACACCCAGTGCTGGGACGCTTGGGTGGCTCAGTGGCTGAGCATCTGCTTTTGGCTTAGGTCATGATCCTGGAATCCCAGGACTGAGTCCCGCATTGGGCTCCCTGAGTGGAGCCTACCTCTCCCTCTGCCTGTGTCTCTGCCTCTCTCTCTCTCTGTGTCTCTCATGAATAATAAAAAAAAAGAACACCCAGTGCTCATCCTGTCAAGTGACCGCCTCAGTGCCCATCACCCCGTCACCCCATGAGCATTTCGTCCATTTAAATTGAGAATAATTGTTGAAAGATATGTATTTAGTGCCATTGTATTACCTGTAATGCCCCTGTTCCTATATGTTGTCTCTGTTCCTTTTTAGTCTTTGTTCTTTATGGTCTCTCTTTCTGCTCAAAGAGTTCCCTTTAATATTTCCTGCAGGGCTGGAATATATTCAGTGCTCATGAATTCTTTTAGTTTTTATTTATCTTGGAAACTCTTTATCTCTCCTTCTATTCTAAATAACAGCCTTGCTGTATAAAGTATTCTATAATATGTTGTGGTTTTGATCTATTTTTGTTGATTTTGAAGGGATTTCTCTGTGCATCTTCTACTTGAATGTCTGTTTCCTTCCCTAGATTAGGGATGTTCTCAGCTATAAGTTGTTCAAATACACCTTCTGTCCCTTTCTCCCACTCTTCTTCTGGAACTCATAATAGGGATATTATTGCACTTTATGGAATTGTTGTGTTCCCTATACTTTCATGATCTAGTGGTTTTCTTTCTCTCTTCCTTTCAGCTCCTTTATTTTCCATAATTTTACCCTCTATATCACTGATTTGCTCTTCTGCTTCATTCATTCTCATTTTTATGGCTTCAACTTGGGACTGCATCTTAGTTATAGTATTTTTAATATCTGCCTATGTTTAAGTTCTTTTATCTCTACAATAAGAGATGTTCTAGTGTCTTCTATGCCTTTCTCAAGCCCAGCTAGTATCTTTATAATCATTGTTTAAATTTTAGTTCAGATATCTTATTTATATCTGTATTGATTAAATCCCTGGTTGTGAGTACTATCTCCTGTTCTTTCTTTTGGGGTGAATTTCTCTGTCTCATCATATTGTCCAGAAAATAAAAGAAGGGGAAAAAAGAATACAACAAAAACAATAATAAAAACAGCAACAAAATAAACCAAGAAAACAAAACAATAAAAAATAGATCTGGGGTGTGTTTTGGTATGCTTGTAAAAGAAACTAGATCCCAATCTATGAAGGAAAGAAAAATATTATATATATGCCTATATATAATATACATATATAATATATATACAATAAAATACAATGAAAGAAAAATATATATATAATGTTCATATAAAAATAAACATTTAAAAAGAATTGAAAAACAGAGTTCAAAAGAAAATAACTGACAAAATTATAAACTGAAGAATAAAAGTTCAAAGGAGGGATCCCTGGGTGGCGCAGGGGTTTGGCGCCTGCCTTTGGCCCAGGGCGCGATCCTGGAGACCCGGGATCGAATCCCACGTCGGGCTCCCGGTGCATGGAGCCTGCTTCTCCCTCTGCCTGTGTCTCTGCCTCTCTCTCTTTCTCTCTCTGTGACTATCATAAATAAATAAATATTTAAAAAAAAAATAAAAGTTCAAAGGATTCTAGATACCACTTTACCCTAGAGCTGAAGCTTTGCAGCCCTTTATGATCAGTAAACTTTGTGAGAGTGAGTTTTTTGTGCTGTTCTCAAAGAAGGGCCTGTTGCACTGATTCTGAGGTGGACTTGCCCTAGTGGAAATGCACCTCCACTGTGCAGGGAGGCAGGGCTTGTTGTAAATGGCCCCACTAGGTGGTGCTGTTTTGCTCCCTGAAGTCTTTCAGCCCTGATGGGTGGGATAAATATTTTGGTGCTCTGCTCTATTGCCCTCCCCACTTTTCAGTGAGCCCTCACAGAAAAGCAATCAATCATTGTCTCTTTGGTTTCCATCAGAACTCTGTTCACTGTGTCTTTGTCCAAGGTTTTGTTTTTGTTTTTGTTTTTATCAGGCAAGGTGCTGACTTTCAAAACTCCAAACTTAAGGGACTTCTGTGACACAGACCACACTGTTCCTCCTAGGGAGGGTTTCACCACACTTCTGCCCTTTCCTAGATCCATCCCAGACCCAGACTGCACAGCAGTTCACAGTTTATGGCAACACAGAGAAGAAAACTGGCACCTAGACTTGTTCTCAACCAAATTCCACATGCCTATGCCTGGAAACTGTGCTGCACTTATGTGGCACTGATTCTTGCAACTCAAGGGACCCTCAGATAATGCTGTCACATCTGGGATTCTGTCCCACTTCGCCATCTGAGTGCCCTTAGGCCAGACACATCCTCTACTATAAAAGTCTTCTAAAAGTTCTGATTTTGTGCTTTCCTGTTTATAATATTTTGTGGTAGCCTCATTAAGCAGCCTTCCCTGCTGCTGTATCCTCAACTGTATCACAACAGATTAAAGTCTCCACATCTCCTACTTTCCAAAAGGTGGTCACTCTTCCACTTGTAGACTTGCAGTATTTGTTTTCTTGGACCTCTGATTGATTTGTTGGGTGTTCAGAATATTTTTATTACTACCTAGTTATATTCAAGGAATGAAACAACTTAGGGCCACCCTATTCCTCCACATCTGAACTCCTCTGCTGTAAGGAGGTGGCACTCTTCTTTTGCTCCTGATCTTAAAGGAAATAATTTCAATCTTTCACTGTTGGGTGTAAGGTTAACTGTGGGCCTGTAATATATGGCCTTTATTAAGGTACATTCCTTCTATACCTAATTTGTTGAGTTTTTTTTTCATGAATGTATGTTGAATTTTATCAGATGCTTTTTCTGCATCTATTGAAGTGTTTGTATTACTTTTCCTCTCATTCTATTAATTTGATATATCATATTGATTACTCTGCATATTTTCAACCATCCTTGCATTCCAGGGATAAGTCCCACTCGACCATAGTGAGTGATCCTTTCAATATGCTACTAAATTTGGTTTGCTAGAATTTCACTGGGAGTTTTTGCATCTATGTTCATCAGGGATATTGGCCTGTACTTTTCCTTTCTTGTCATAACCCTTTCTGGCTTTGGTATTGGAGTAATACTGGCTTTATAAAATGAGTTTAAAACTGATCCCTTCTCTTAAATTTTTAGAAGAGTTTGAAAAGTATTGGTGATCATTATAATTTAAAAGTTTGATTAAAGTTACCAGTGAAGCCATCTGTTCCTCAGTTTTTCTTCACTGGGAGATTTTTTATTACTGCTTCAATCTTACTAGTAATTGGTCTGTTCAGATTTTCTTTCTTTCTGTTTCAGTCTTGGCAGGTTTAATGTTTTTAAGAATGTTTCCATTTCTTCTAGGTTGTCCAATTTGTTGGCCTATAATAGTTCATTGTATCATCTTAAGATTTCTGTACTTCTGTGGTATCAGATGTAAATGTCTCCTTTTCTATTTATAATTTTGTTGATTTGTGTACTCTTTTTTTGGATAGTCTAGGTAATGGTTTGCCAACTTTATCTTTTGAAGGAATCAAACTTAAGATTTGTTCATTTTTTCTCTGTTTTTTCCTGTTCTCTATTTCTTTTCTTATGTTATAATCTTTATTAGATTCTAATCTTCCTTCTGCTAATTTTTGGACTGTTTGTCCTTTTACTACTTCCTGAAGTTGTACAACTAGGTTGTATATTTGAGATATTTCTTGCTTTCTAATGGAGTGATTTCCAGTATGAACTTCCCTCTGAGACCTGCCTTTGCTTTATCCAATAAATTTTGTATGTTCTATTTCCACTTTCTTTTGTTTAAAGATACTTTTTATTTCCCCTTTAATTTCTTCTTTAACCTATTGGTTTTTTTAGGGGAGTGGTTTTTTTAAATTTCCATGTGTTCACAAGTTTTGCAGTTTTCCTTCTGTTATTGATGTCTAGCTTCATATTGTTATGGTCAGAGAAGATACTTGATATGATTTCAATCTCTTTGAATTTGCTAAGAACTTGTTTTGTGGCCTAACATTTGATCTATTTTAGAATATATTCCATCTGTGCTTGAAAAGAACATGTATTCTGTTTTGCTGTATAGGATGTTTTGTATCTGTCTGTTAGGCCTATTTGGTTTATAGTGCTGTTCAAATCTAATGTTTCCTTGCTGATTCTTTGTCTGGATGATTTACCCATCAAGAATAGAGTATTAAATTCCCAACTAGTATTGTATTGCTTTTTTCTTTCTCCTTTTAGTTCTGTTAGTTTTGGCTTTATATATTTATGTGCTCCAATATTGGGTACGTAATTATTTATAATTATTATATTCTTGATTGATTGACCTCTTTTATACTTATTTACTGAACTTTTTTGGTCTCTTTTTACCATTTTTATTTTAAAGTATTTCTTCTGATATAAGACTAGTTACACTTTTGTTGATTATCACTTACTTAAAATACATTTTCCCATCACTTTACTCTCAGTTTATGTGTGTCTTTAAGGCTAAACTGAGTTTCTTGTAGGTAGAATATTGATAGATCTTGTTTTTATATTTATTCAGTCATTGTATGTCTTTTGATTAGAGAATATAATCTGTTTACGTTTAAGATACCTATTGATAAGTAAGGATTTACTTTTGACATTTTGTTAATTGTTTTCTGACTATTTTGTTAATCCATCTTGGATCCCTGTCTTGCTGTTTTTTGTGTGTTTTGATGTCTTTTGGTATCAGTATGTTTTGACTTATCATGTTCTTTTATGTAATTACCACAAGTTCTTCCTTTGTGGTTACCATGAGGCTTGCATAAAGTATCTAAAATTATAACACCATATTTTAAGCTGGTAACAACTCAATTTCAGTAGGATTTCTAAACTGAATACTTTTACTTCTTCTCACAATTTAAGCTATTTATGTTACAGTTGATATATTTTGTATACTGTGAAACCAATATCAAATTATTATAGTTATAGCTATTTTTATTGTTTTTTAAACTTTTAAACTAGAGTTATAAGTGTCTTACACACTACCATTACCATATTACAAAATATAACTTTTACCGTATATCTACCATTAATAAATTTTATACTACTTGTTTATGTTTTTAACATGTCAATTAGCATTCATTTATTTACATTCAAATAATAAATAACTCACTTTATTCTTTCTTACAGGGTAGGTCAACTGGGGATAAACTCCCTCGGCTTTTGTTTGTTTGGGAAAGTATCTCTCTTTCTCTTCTGAAGGACAGCTTTGCTGTCATAGAATTTTGGTTTGCAAGGTTTTTTTTTTCTTCTCTCAATAACTGAATATATCTTCTTATTCTTTCTTGGGCAAAAATTTTCTGTTGGGAAATTCACCAATGTCCTTATGGTTATTCCCTTATTTGTAACTTCTCCATTCTCTTACTGCTTTCAGAATTCTTTCCTTATCTTTGGCTTTTGACTATTTAATCATAAGTGTCTCAGTGTAGCCCTTTTCAAGTTTAACCTATTTGAGATTCTTTGGCTTCATGGATCTAGGTGCCTATTTCTCTCCTCAGATTAGGGAATTTTTCAGGAATTACCGTTTTAAATATACTTACTATTTCTTTATATCTCTCTGCTATTTCTGGAATTTCCATAATGCAAATACTGGTCTTTTTATTATGTCCTATATGTCCCATAGTCTTTCATTTTCATTTCTATTATTTTCTCCTCTGAGTGTATAATTTCAAATGTTTTGTCTTTTAGATCATTGATTCTGTTTTCTTCATGATTTAGTCTTATTTGGGGTTTCTGGACTTGTGTACTGGTATCATCCTTTGGCAGGTGAAGCTTGCTATCAGAGTCTATTTTTGCGTGAAGTCATGCCGAAGCTCTGAAGTTGGAAGAGGGATGCTGCTGAATGAGAACAGTTGGAGAAGACTACAGTCTTGGTTTCTTCCCAAATGAAGCTACAGGATGGGTTCCCCATTGGCTTAGTTTCTCTGGGCAGGATTACTAGCTCGTTTGGGCTGGGTATTATATCCAATATTATATGGTACCATTAATTAACCTCCCTGCCTTGGCAGAGCAGCAGAAATAGCCCCAGGGGATTATTATTTGGGAACATGAACCAGGAAAGCCTTCCATGAATTACCTGTCCAGGTGGAGTCACTGTCTTTCTGTATGTACAGGAAAAGACAGAAAACTCTTTGTTCAAGTGCTACTGGAAACAAATGCTCTAGTTAGGGTCCCTGCTTAGGTGGGCTGAAGGTTGTATTAAGCAATGGGCAGGGTTATGGATTAAATTTTCTGCCCAGACATAGTGCAAGAAATGACTTGAAGGCTAGCAAACCTTTTTGTTTGTGGATTTAACTCAAGCTGACAATTGCCTCAAGTTTCCTAGCTAAATAGGATCAATGACTTTGCTTTGCAGATGAACAGCTTTACCTGCCATACTCTGCTATAGTATTTTTGGATTATGCAAGTTTCCGGGTGCTATGGATAGCCTTTTTAATCAAGCAAAGCCAGAAACTAACACAGCAGTGGGTCAGACTATTCAGTTCCCTGGCCTGGGCAGGGGCATGCCAGGTTGCAGGGCATGCAAAATTCTTTGTTTGAAGACTCAAATCAGGCAGACTTATTACTTCCTGAGTTCCTTCTGTCTTTGAGACATAGGCAGAGGGAGAAGCAGGCTCCCTCTGGACCAGGGATCACGCCCTGAGCCAAAGGCATTACGTTCAACCACTGAGCCACCTATTTGTGTGAGGTGTCCCTAGCACAAATACCCTTATTCCCACTCTTCAGAACAGTTTTTACTTTCTTCAATTGTCCAAAACACTGTGTTCTGAGATTTATGCTTTCTGGTGTTTTATTATGCTATGGTTCTTCCTCAGTCTTATAGTGCTTTACCTCCATACCAAGTGTCCCAACCTGGGGCCCCTTCGTCTGTTCCTGCTTCTTAAACTGTAGATGCACAAATGAATTCATTCAAATGTCTTTCTGACTCCACTTTTTGCTCACCATTAAAAACTAGATTCAAAAATGTGATCTGATTGCAAAGAGTACAAATGACATAAAGCTTTACCTGAGGATCCATGGGAAGATGTCCCATGGCACAAGCCAAAAGTGGTAATGCGGTGCTAGCTCTGGAAAGAGAATATGGAGGCCATGAAAAACAGGGTCTAGTCTTGTTTAAACTACTACAAATAAGTTAGGTGACCAGGAGCAATGCTCTTGACCTCATTGGGCCTCTGTTTTCTCTATTAACAAGAATAAGCTAATTCAACTCCGGTTTCTACTCAAGAAAAGCAATGTGCCCACAGAGACTTGTACTTGTATGTTCATAGCAGCATGATTCGTGGCACCCAAAAAGTGTCAAAAAAAAAAATGGAAACAACTCAAATGACCATTTACTGGTAAATGCTTAAACAAAAGGTATTATATTCAAACAATGAATGGATAAGAAGATGTCATTTTTTTTTTCAAACCTTATAAAGGGAATACATAGAAAAAATGATGCTTGATTAGCTCAGAAATCAGTCACATGAGCTTTTTATCAAGACAAACAGTATATGTCAGTATACTGTATACATACTTCCCATTTTATCACACAGAATACTTATAAAAAACTTACTCTTAACAAAACATAAAAGCAAAAGTGAAGCAATGGACTGCCGAAAAGAACCTCAACACTCTCTAAAGGAAAACAATAAATCCAGAAACTCTAAAACACAAAAGTGTAAGTATCCTGCACCAAATTAAAATTTATTACACAAGCTCAAAGTCATGAAAAGGCAACTCAAAATCAGGGGAAACATCAGTCAATAGGAGTAAAATCAGAAATGAAAGAGATGATGCATTTAGCATGTGATATAAATTTATAAACAAAATTCATTAAAAAAACAAAATTCAAGTATTGAAATCATAAACATAGTGATGAGAAAAAAATTGAAGATTAAATAAAACAAATTACCAATATACTAATAGAGGGTTCAAGATGGCAATGTAAAAAGACTGCAAACTCACCCCCTCCCATTGACACAAAAAGTTCACAGCTACATATGAAATAGTTTCTCTCTAAAAGGGACCTGAACACTAAATGAGCAGCATCTTATAATAAAGAACAAAAAAGACACATTGAGAAAAGTAGGAAAGTCACAGACATGGTCTCACCCAGGACCCCACCCAGGATTAAGTGACCCCACAAGCAAAATGGATCCCAAAATATGGAACACTCCTTCAAGGAGTGAAGGGATAATTCCTCACACCAGATACCCTAACCAAGGGGATCAGCACTAAAAAAACAATTCCCCCCAAAAGTCTGGTTTTGAAAACCAATGGGGATTAAGACCTGGAGAATCAAAGAATTACAGGAAACAAAGATCTCATTCTTAAATGGTCTCACACACAAACCCACTCACCCTGAGATGTAGCACAAAAACAACAGGTTAAAAAGTGGCAACATCACAAGTAACAGAGACCTATTTATTAATTATATTATAATGAAATGTTATATGATGTTCCCTTGATAAGCTAGGAAAACAAGAGAAAATTAAATCCAAAGTAGTAGAAAGAAGAAAATAAATATAGGAGCAGAAATCAATGAAAGCAGAAAAAAATTTAGAAAAATTAAGTAAAAATAAAATAAAATAAAATAAAAAAAGAAAAAAAGAAAAAAAGAAAAATTAAGTAAACCCAAAAGCTGGGTTAGTTTAAGTTAAACTATAAAGTAAACAAAATTTATGAACTTCCAGTTAGGTTGATCAAGAAAGAAAAGGATAAAGACAAATTTCTAATATCAGGAAATAAAAGTAATATTACTGTATATATTACCAACATTGAAATTATAATAAAAAAATATGAACAAATATAGATAAAATAGATAATATTTTGTGAAACAAGACATACCAAATGAACTAAAACAGAAATAGAAAATGGATAGTGCTATATGTACTAAATAAATTGAATTTATAATTCAAAACCTCACCACAAGGAGCTTCCTGGTTATTAAACAAATCGAGGTACTTTGAGAATTACATGCTAGGAGAATGCAAAGAAGCAACATGCCAATCCCGGCCATCATACATTGCCCTAAACATCTTCTGTTTGGCAGCCCATACAAATAAGTATGCAATTTTTCATGTTTTGTACTTGAATCTTTTAAGCAAAATTAACATTTACCCTTACCAAATAAAATATATTTACATGATTAAAAAATAAAAACTTTATTACAAGAAAACTCCACGATGAGGAGACTTCACTGGTGAATTCTTTTTTTCCCCACGGGTGAAGTCTATCTAATATTTTGAGATAGATTAATACCAATTCTATACAAAATATTTTATTTCAATCTGTATCATGCTCTTATCAAAACCAGATAAAATTAAAACAAAAAATTTAACTACCAGCCAATAACCTTCATAAACAAAAAATCTTAAGAAGATTTTAGCAAAGGAAACTCAGTAGTATATAAAAATGATAACACACCATGGTCAAAAGGGGCTTAGATCAGGAATACAAGATGGGTTTATATTTAAAAGTACTGTGATTCAATATATTAAGACAATAAAGGAAAAATATTACATAATTATCTCAAGGATGCTGAAAAATTAATTGGTAAATTTTATAATTTGTTTTTATTGAAGTTTCATTGCCCACATATAGTAAAACACCCAGTGCTCATCCCATCAAGTGTGCTCCTCAGTGCCATCACCCAGTTACCCCAAGCCCCCACACACCTCTCCTTCCACAAACCTAGGTTTGTTTCCCAGAGTTAGAAGTCTTTCATGTTTTGTCTCCCTCTCTAATTTTTCCCACTCAGTTCCCCTCCTTTCCCTTATAATCCCTTTCACTATTTCTTATATTCCCCATATGAGTGAAACTATATTAAGATTAACCTTCTCAAACTGACTTACTTCACTCAGCATAATACCCTCCAGTTCCATCCATGTCAAAGCAAATGGTGGGTATTCGTCCTTTTTTTATTTTAATTTATTTTTTATTGGTGTTCAATTTACTAACATACAGAATAACCCCCAGTGCCCGTCACCCATTCACTCCCACCCCCCGCCCTCCTCCCCTTCTACCACCCCTAGTTCGTTTCCCAGAGTTAGCAGTCTTTACGTTCTGTCTCCCTTTCTGATATTTCCCACACATTTCTTCTCCCTTCCCTTATATTCCCTTTCACTATTATTTATATTCCCCAAATGAATGAGAACATATAATGTTTGTCCTTCTCCGACTGACTTACTTCACTCAGCATAATACCCTCCAGTTCCATCCACGTTGAAGCAAATGGTGGGTATTTGTCATTTCTGATAGCTGAGTAATATTCCATTGTATACATAAACCACATCTTCTTTATCCATTCATCTTTCGTTGGACACCGAGGCTCCTTCCACAGTTTGGCTATCGTGGCCATTGCTGCTATAAACATCGGGGTGCAGGTGTCCCGGTGTTTCACTGCATCTGTATCTTTGGGGTAAATCCCCAATAGTGCAATTGCTGGGTCGTAGGGCAGGTCTATTTTTAACTCTTTGAGGAACCTCCACACAGTTTTCCAGAGTGGCTGCACCAGTTCACATTCCCACCAACAGTGTAAGAGGGTTCCCTTTTCTCCACATCCCCTCCAACATTTGTTGTTTCCTGCCTTGTTAATTTGCCCCATTCTCACCGGTGTGAGGTGGTATCTTATTGTGGTTTTGATTTGTATTTCCCTAATGGCAAGTGATGCAGAGCATTTTCTCATATGCATGTTGGCCATGTCTATGTGGTATTCGTCCTTTTTTAAAAAAAGATTTTATTTATTTATTCATTCATGAGAGACGGGCTGGGGGCAGAGACACAGGCAGAGGGAGAAGCAGGCTCCATGGAGGGAGCCTGACGAGGGACTAAATTCCAGGTCTCCAGGATCAAGCCCTGGGCCGAAGGCAGCGATAAACGGCTGAGCCACCCGGGCTGCCCGTATTCGTCCTTTCTAATGGCTGAGTAATATTCCATTGCATGTATATAACACATATTCTTTCTCCATTCATCTGTTGAAGTTCATCATGGCTCCTTCCACAGTTTAGCCATTGTGAACATCACTGCTATAAATATTGGGGTGCAGAGGATCCCTGGGTGGCACAGCGGTTTGGCGCCTGCCTTTGGCCCAGGGGCGATCCTGGAGACCCAGAATCGAATCCCACATCGGGCTCCCGGTGCATGGAGCCTGCTTCTCCCTCTGCCTGTGTCTCTGCCTCTCTCTCTCTCTCTCTCTCTCTCTCTCTCTCTCTCTCTCTCTCTTTCTCTGTGTGACTATCATAAATAAAAAAAGAAAAAAAATATTGGGGTGCAGGTGTCCCAGCGTTTCACTGCATCTGAATCATTGGGGTAAAACCCCAGCACTGCAATTGCTAGGTCGTACAATAACTCTATTTTTAACTCTTTGATAAACCTCCACACAGTTTTCCAGAGCGGCTGTACCAGTTCACATTCCCACCAACAGTGCAAGAGGGTTCCCCTTTCTCCACATCCTCTCCAACATTTACTGTTTTCTATCTTGTTAATTTTCACCATTCTCACTGGTGTGAGGTGGTATCTCATTGTGGTTTTAATTTGTAATTCCCTGATGGCAAGGGATGCGGAGCATTTTCTCATGTGCTTGTTGCCATGTGTATGCATTCTTTGGAGAAATTTCTGTTCATGTCTTCTGCCCATTTCATGATTGGATTTTTGTTTTCTTGGGTGTTGAGTCTGACAAATTTTTATAGATCTTGGATACTAGACCTTTATCTGATATGTCATTTGCAAATATCTTCTCCCATTCTGTAGGTTGTCTTTGAGTTTTGTTGACTGTTTCTTTTGCTGTGCAGAAGCTTTTTATCTTAATGAGGTCCCAAGAATTCATTTTTGCTTTTGTTTCCCTTGCCATCATAGATGGCAAGAAGTAGCTTGCAAGAAATAGCTATGGCCAAGTTCAAAAGACTGTTGCTTGTTTTCTCCTCTAGGATTTTGATGGATTCTTGTCTCACAGTTAGATCTTTCATCCATAAAAAAAATCTTAAATCCACTTTGAGTTTATCTTTGTGTATGGTGTAAGAGATTGGTCTACTTTCATTCTTTTGCACGTGGCTGTCCAATTTTCCAGCACCATTTATTGAAGAAACTGCACTTTTTCCCGTGGATACTCTTCCTGCTTTGTGGAATATTAGTTGATCATAGAGTTGAGAGCCCATTGCTGGGTTCTCTATTCTGTTCCATTGATCTATGTCTCTATTTTTGTGTCACTACCACACTGTCTTAAGAATCGCAGCTTTGTCATACAGCTTGAAATCAAGCACTATGCCCCTGGAATTGGTTTCCTTTTAGAATATTCCCCTGGCTATATGGGGTCTTTACTTATTCCACACAAATCTTCTTTTTTAAAAAAATTTCTTTTTATTGGAGTTCAATTTGCCAACATATAGCATAAACCCCAGTGCTCATCCCATCAAGCGCCCCCCTCAGGGCCCGTCACCCAGTCACCCCCACCCCCGCCCACCTCCCTTTCCACCACCCCTTGTTCATTTCCAAGAATTAGGAGTCTCTCATGTTCTGTCTGCGTTTCTGATATTTCCCACTCATTTTATCTCCTTTTCTCCTTTATTCCCTTTCACTATTTTTTATATTCCCCAAATGAATGAGACCATATAATGTTTGTCCTTCTCCGATTGACTTATTTCACTCAGCATAATACCCTCCAGTTCCATCCTCGTTGAAACAAATGGTGGGTATTTGTCGTTTCTAATGACTGAGTAAAATTCCATCGTATACATATACCATATCTTCTTTATCCATTCATCTTTCTATGGACACCAAGGCTCCTTCCACAACTTGGCTATTGTGGACATTGCTGCTAAAAACATTGGGGTGCAGGTGTCCTGGCATTTCACTGCATCTGTATCTTTGGGGTAAATACCCAGCAGTGCAATTGCTGGGTCGCAGGGCAGATGTATTTTTAACTCTTTGAGGAACCTCCACACAGCTTTCCAGAGTGGCTGCACCAGTTCACATTCCCACCAACACTGCAAGAGGGTTCCCCTTTTTTCACATGCTCTCCAACATTTGTTGTTTCCTGCCTTGTTAATTTGCCCATTTCTCACTGGTGTGAGGTGGTATCTCATTGTGTATTCGAGTTGTATTTCCCTGATGGCCAGTGATGCAGAGCATTTTCTTCTGTGCTTGTTGGCCATGTCTATGTCTTCTTTGGTGAAATTTCTTTTCATGTATTTTGCCCATTTCATGAATGGATTGTTTGTCTCTTTGCTGTTGGGTTTAAGAAGTTCTTTAAAGACCTTGGATACTAGTCCTTTATCTGATAGGTAATTTGCAAATATCTTCTCCCATTCTGTAGTTGTCTTTTAGTTTTGTTGACTGTTTCTTTTGCTGTGCAGAAGATTCTTATCTTGATGAAGTCCCAACAATTCATTTTTGCTTTTGTTTACTTTGCCTTAATAAATATATCTTGCAAGAAGTTGCTGTGCCCCAGTTCAAAAAGGGTGTTGACTGTGTTCTCCTCTAGGATTTTGATGGAATCTTGTCTCTCATTAATATCTTTCATCCATTTTGAGTTTATCTTTGTGTATGGTGTAAGAGAATGGCCTAGTTTCATTCTTCTGCATGTGGATGTCCAATTTTCCCAGCACCATTTATTAAAGACTGTCATTTTTCCAGTGGATAGTCATTTCTGCTTTGTCGAATATTAGTTGACCATAAAATTGAGGGTCCACTTCTGGATTCTCTATTCTGTTCCATTGATCTATGTGTCTGTTTTTGTGCCAGTACCACACTGTCTTGACCACAGCTTTGTAGTACAACCTGAAGTCTGGCATTGTGATGCCCCCAGCTATGGTTTTCTTTGTTAATATTCCCGTGGCTATTTGGGGTCTTTTCTGATCCCACAGAAATCTTAAGATGATTTGTTCCAACTCTCTGAAGAAAGTCCATGGTATTTTGATAGGGATTGTATTAAATGTGTAAATTTCCCTGGGTAGCATGGACATTTTCACAATATTAATTCTTCTGATCCATGAGCATGGGATATTTTTCCATCTCTTTGTGTCTTCCTGAATTTCTTTCAGAATTGTTCTGAAGTTTTTAGGGTATAGATCCTTTACCTCTTTGGTTAGGTTTATTCCTAGGTATCTTATGCTTTTGGGTGCAATTGTCAATGGGATTGTCTCCTTAATTTCTCTTTCCTCAGTCTCATTGTTAGTGTATAGAAATGCCAAGGGTTTCTGGGCATTGATTTTATATCCTGCCAAACTGCCCAATTGCTGTATGAGTTCTAGCAATCTTGGGGTGGAGTCTTTTGTGTTTTCTATGTAGATTATCATGTCATCTGTGAAAAGGGAGAATTTTATTTCTTCTTTGCCAATTTGAATGCCTTTTATTTCCTTTTGTTGCCTGATTTCTTAGGCTAGGGCTTCAAGTACTATGTTGAATAGCAGTGGTGAGAGTGGACAGTGTGTCTTGTTCCTGATCCTACAGGAAAGGCTCCCAGTGTTTCCCCATTGAGAATGATATTTGCTGTGGGCTTTTTGTAGATGGCTTTTAAGATGCTGAGGAATGTACCTTCTATCCCTACACTCTGAAGAGCTTTGATCAGGAATCGATGCTGTATTTTATCAAATGCTTTCTCTGTATCTCTTGAGAGGATCATATGGTTCCTGTTTTTTCTCTTGCTGATATGATCAATCACATTGATTACTTTATGAGTGTTGAACCAGCCTTGCATCCCGGGGATAAATCCCACTTGGTCATGGTGAATAATCTTCTTAATGTATTGTTGGATCCTATGGGCTAGTATCCTGTTGAGAACTTTTGCATCCATGTTCAGCAGGGATATTTGTCTATAATTCTCCTCTTTGGTGGGGTCTTTGTTTGGTTTTGGAATTAAGGTGATGCTGGCCTCAAAGAACGGGTTTGGAAGTATTCCATCTCTTTCTATGGTTTGGAACAGATTTAGTAGAATAGATAAGGTTTCTTCTTTAAACATTTGATAGAATTCCACTGGGAAGCCATCTGGCCCTGGACTTTTGTGTCTTGGGAGGTTTTGGATGACTGCTTCAATTTCCTCCCTGGTTACTGGCCTGTTCAGGTTTTCTATTTCTTCCTGTTCCATTTTTTGTAGTTTGTGGTTTTCCAGAAATGCATCCATTTCTTCTAGATTGCCTAATTTATTGGCTCAAAGTTCCCCATAATAAGTTTTCAAGATCGTTGCATATCCTTGGTATTGGTGGTGATCTCTCCTTTCTAATTCATGTTTTTATTAATTTGAGTCTTTTCTCTTTTCTTTTTAATAAGGCTGGCTACGGGTTTATCTATCTTATTAATTCAAAGAACCAACTCCTGGTTTTGTTAATCTGTTCCACAGTTCTTCTGGTCTCTATTTCATTGAGTTCTGCTCAAATCTTTATTAAATCTATTCTGCTGCATGTAGGATCTACTTGCTGTTTTTTCTCCAACTCCTTTAGATGCAAGGTTAGCTTGTGTATTTGAGTTTTTTCCTGTTTTTGGATGGATGCTTGTATTGACATGCATTTCCCCTCAGGACTGCTTTTACAGTATCCCAAAGATTTGAATGGTTGTATCTTCATTCTCATTAGTTTCCATGAATCTTTTTAATTCCTCCCAATTTCTTGGTTGACCCTTTCATCTTTTAGCAGGATGGTCCTTAACCTCCACGTGTTTGAAATCCTTCCAAACTTCTTCTTGTGATTTAGTTCTAATTTCAAAGCATTATGGTCTGAAAATATGCAGGGGACGATCCCAATCTTTTGGCATCGGGTAAAACCTGATTGGTGACCCAGTATGTGGTCTATTCTGAAGAAAGTTCCATGTGCACTTGAGAAGAATGTATATTCAGTTGCGTTTGGATGTAAAGTTCTGTAGATATCTGTGAAACCCATCTGGTCCAGTGTATCATTTAAAGCTCTTGTTTCTTTGCTGATGTTGTGCTCAGAATGTCTGTCGATTGTTGACAGTGCTACATTCAAGTCACCAAGTATAAGTGTATTATTATGTAAGTATGTCTTAACTTTGGTTATTAATTGATTGATAAACTTGGCAGCTCCCACATTTGGGGCATAAACATTCGTGATTGTTAGGTCCTCTTGTTGGAAAGATCCTTTAAGTATGATATAGAGTCCCTCTTCATCTCTTACTACAGTCTTTGGGATAATCTTTAATTCATATGATATAGGGATGGCTACCCCTCCTTTCTTTTGAGGACCATTTGAATGGTACATGGTTCTCCGACGTTTTATTTTCAGGCTGTAGGTGTCCTTATGTAAAATGAGTCTCTTTTAGACAGCAAGTAGATGGTCTTACTTTTTATCCAATCTGAAACCCAGCGCCTTTTGATGGGGTCATTAAGCCCATTCATGAATTTAGTGTCATCATGATACCTATTCAGCCCCTGTTTTTGTGGATTGTTCCCTTGGACTTCCTTTTTCTATTATGGAATGCCCCTTAGTATTTCTTGGAGAGCCAGTTTGGGGGTCACATATTATTTCAGTTTCTGCCTATCTTGGAAGCTGTTTAACTCTCCTCTTCCGAATGAGCATCTTGCTGGATAAAGTATTCTTGGTTGCAGGTTCTTGTCATTTAGTACCCTAAGTATATCCTGCCGGCCCTTTCTGGCCTGCCAGGTCTCTGTGGAGAGGTCTCCTGTTAATCTAATATTTCTCCCCATAAAAGTTAGAGATGTCTTGTCTCTTGCTGCTTTAAGGATCTTCTCTTTACCTTTGGAATTTGCAAGTTTCACTATTAAATGTTGAGGTGTTGAGAGGTTTTTATTGATTTTAGGGGGGGATCTCCTTATCTCCTGGATCTGAAAGCCTGTTCCCTTCCCAAGTTAGGGAACTTCTCAGCTATGATTTGTTCAAATACACTTTCTGGTCCTCTGTCCCTTTTGGCGCCCACGGGAACCCCAATTAAACGTAGATTTTTCCTTCTGAGACTGTCATTTATTTCCCTTAACTTATCCTCACAATCTTTTAATTGATTTTTTTTCCTCAGTTTCCCTTCTTGCCATCAACTTGTCTTCTATGTCACTCACTCTTTCTTCTACCTCGTTCACCCTCGTTGTTAGGAACTCCTGTTTGGATTGCATCTCATTCAATTGATTTTTAATTTCTGCCAGATTAGATCTAAATTCTGCAGTCTTGAAGTCTCTTGAATCCTTTATGCTTTTTTCTAGAGCCACCAGTAGCTTTATAATTGTGCTTCTGAATTGGCTTTCTGACACTGAATTGTAATCCAAATTTTGTAACTCTGTGGGAGAGAGGAATGTTTCTGATTCTTTCTTTTGTGGTTTTTACTTCTAGTCATTTTGCTCAGTGCAGAGGGACAAAAACTGGAAAAAGGAGAAAAAGGAGAAAAAGAAAAAGAAAAAAGAAAAAAGGGGGGAGGAAACAAACATAAAACAAAAAACAATGGAGAATAACCTCTGATTCTATATGCTGTAAATCCCTTGACTTCCCCTGGAACTTTCCAGTGCTGCTTGTTCAATAACTTGCTTTTCCCCTGTCCTTCTAGCTGGTCTTCTGGGGGAGGGGCCTGTTGTGCTGATTCTCAGGTGTGTGCACCTGGGGGAACTGCCCTGCACCCTGCCAGGGTCAGAGCTCAGTGGGAGTTGTTTATCCTGAGTCCCCTGCTCAGTCCCAGGTACAAGACGACATCAGGAGGAGTAACAACAACAGTGGAGGCGGCCAGCTCTCCAGCTCTGGAGTCAGCTCCCACAGTAACTACCACAGCTCTCAGTCAGCAGGGCCCTGGATGCTCTGGGGTCGGGGGGCGCCTCTCTCCACAGCTCCGATGGAACCAGCAGCAGGTGCATCCTCGCTGTCCTGGGCCCTCCCGGCTTCTGCCTGTCCAGGGGGCAGCACCGGATCTTTGGCTGTGTCCCCCAGCGCCCTGGGCTCTGGGGCCTGTGTCACTGGAATCGCTCCCAGGGCCACGCAGCTCCCTCCATGGGGAGCTGCCTTCGACCTGCTCCTGCGTCCAGCCTGGTGCATACTGCAGCCCTTTAGGGAGCTAGGCTGCAGTGTGTGGCGCACTCTCCCTGGGGCGCAGTTCCTCTGTTAGTGCCCCTGGGAGCCTGAGGGCATCCCTGCCCCTCCTGGGATCCTGCTTGAACTCCCTGCAAGTGCCTATCCATCCAGGAAGACTGGTAGAGCTCCTGCTTCTCCGGGACTGGGCTTTCCTGTCCTGGGGGCACTCACCACAGGGCCGTAGCCTGGCTCCTGGTGGTGGCCCCTCCCCCTTGGACGCTTTTTTATTTCTTTATTATTTTTTTTCCGTATTCCTACCTTGATCGAAGCACAAACTCTTCTCACTGTAGCGTTCCAGCTGTTCTCTTTTTAAATCTCAGACTGAATTCGTAGGTTTTCAGGATGATTTGAGCATTATTTAGGTAAGTTGGTGGTGCCAGGTGACTTGGGGACCCTACTCTTCCGCCATCTTGCTCCGCCCCCCCATTCCACACAAATCTTAAGATTATTTATTCCAATTCTGTGAAGAAAGTCCATGGTATTTTGATAGGGATTGCATTGAACGTGTAAATTGCCCAGGGTAGCATAGACATTTTCACAATATTTGTTCTTCCAATCCACAAGAATGGAATGTTTTTCCATCTCTCTGTGTCTTCCTCAACTTCTTTCAGAAGTGTTCTGTAGTTTTTAAGGTATAGATCCTTTACCTCTTCGGTTAGATTTATTCCTAGGTATCTTATGCTTTTGGGTGCAATTGTCAATGGGATTGATTCCTTAATTTCTCTTTCTTCAGTTTCATTGTTTGTGTATAGAAATGCCACTGATTTCTGGGCATTGATTTTGTATCCTGCCACACTGCCAAATTGCTGTATGAGTTCTAGCAATCTTGGGGTGGAGTCTTTTGGGTTTTCTATGTTATCTTGTCATCTGTGAAAGTGGAGACTTTGACTTCTTCTTTGGCAGTTTGAATGCCTTTTATTTCTTTTTGTTGTCTGATTGCTGAGACAAGGACTTCTTGCACTATATTGAATAACAGCGGTAAGAGTGGAATCCCTGTCGTGTTCCTGATCTTAGGGGAAAGGCTCCCAGTGTTTCCCCATTGAGAATGATATTCACTTAAGTGACTTTAAGATACTGAAGAGTTCTGAAGAGTTTTGATCAGGAATGGATGCTGTATTTTGTCAAATGCTTTCTCTGCCTCTATTGAGAGGATCATATAGCTCTTGTTTTTTATCTTGTTGATGTGATCTATCACATTAATTGTTTTAGGAGTGTTTGACAAACTGTGCATTTTGAGGATAAATCCCACCTGGTCATGGTGAATAATCTTCTTAATGTACTGTTTAATCCTATTGGCTAGTATCTTGTTGAGTGTTTTTTGCATCTGAGCTCATCAGAGATACTGGTCTATGACTCCTTTTTGGTGGGGTCTTTGGTTTTGGGATCAAGGTGATGCTGGCCTCATAAAACAAGTTTGGAAGTATTATGTCCCTTTCTATCCTTCAGAACAGCTTTAGTAGAATACATATTATTTCTTCAAACGTTTGGTAGAATTGCCCTGGGAAGCCAGTTGTTCATGGACATTTGTTTCTTGGGAGGATTCTGAGGACTCCTTTGATTTCCTCCCTGGTTATTGGCCTGTTCAGGTTTTCTATTTCTTCCTGTGCCAGTTTTGGTAATTTGTGGGTTTCCAGAAATGCATCCATTTCTTCTCGATTGCCTAATTTGTTGCTACATAATGGCTCATAATACGTTTTTTAAATCTTTTGTAGTTCCTTTGTATTGGTTGTGATCTTTCCTCTTTCATTCATGATTTTATTAATTTGAGTCTTTTTTCTTTTTAATAAGGCTGGCTAATGGGTTATCTCTCTTATCAATTCTTTCAAAGAACCAGCTGCGGGTTTTTTTGATCTGTTCTATATTTCCTCTGGTCTCTATTTCATTTACTTTTGCTCAAATCTTTATTATCTCTCTTCTTCTGCTTGGTTTATGCTTTATATGCTGTTCTTTCTCTAATTCCTTTAGGTGCAAGGTTAGCTTGTATATTTGAGGTTTTTCCAATTTTTTGAGGGAGGCTTTTATTGCAATGTATTTCCCACTTTGGGCTGCTTTTACTGTGTCCCAAAGATTTTGAACAGTTGTATCTTCATTTTTGTTAGTTTCCATGAATTTTTAAAATTCTTCTCTAATTTCTTGGTTGACCCATTCATCTTTTAGTAGGATGTTATTTAACCTCCACTTGTTTGAGTTTCTTCCAAATTTCTTCATGTGACTGAGTTCAAGCATCAAAGCATTGTGGTCTGAAAATATGCAGGGGACAATCCCAATCTTTTTGCATTGCTTGAGTCCTGATTTGTGACCCAGTATGTGGTCTATTCTGGAGAAATTTCCATGTGCACTTGAGAAGAATGTGTATTCACTTGCACTCTGATGGAAAGTTCTGTATATATCTGTGAATTCTATTTGGTCCAGTGTATCATTTAAGGCCCTTGTTCCTTTGGTGATATTCTGCTTAGAAGATCTGTCATTCGCTGAGAGTGCCATGTTGAAGTGTCCTACTATTAGTGTATTATTATCTAAGTACCTCTTTACTTTGGCTTTTAATTGATTGATATACCTGGCAGCTGCCATATTAGAGGCATAAATATAATTTTTAGGTATTCTTGTTGGACAGACCCTTTAAGTATGATATAGTGTCCCTCTTCATCTTAATTAATCTTAAACTTGGGCAGCCCGGGTGGCTCAGTGGTTTAGCGCCACCTTCAGCCCAGGGCCTGACCCTGGAGACCCGGGATCGAGTCCCATGTCAGACTCCCTGCATGGAGCCTGCTTCTCCCTCTGCCTGTGTCTCTGCCTCTCTCTCTCTCTGTCTCGCTATGTTTCTCATGAATGAATAAATAAAATCTTTAAAAAATAATAAAAAAATTAATCTTAAACTTTAATTTACCTTAAAGATTTTTTTTTATTTATTTATGATAGTCACACAGAGAGAGAGAGGCAGAGACATAGGCAGAGGGAGAAGCAGGCTCCATGCACCGGGAGCCCGATGTGGGATTCGATCCCGGGTCTCCAGGATCGCGCCCTGGGCCAAAGGCAGGTGCCAAACCGCTGCGCCACCCAGGGATCCCTTTAATTTACCTTATACAAAGATTTCTACACCAGCTTTCTTTTGAGGACTATTTGAATGGTGAATCGTTCTTCATCCCATCATTTTCAGGCGGGAGGTGTCCTTAGGTCTAAAATGAGTCTCTTGTAGACAGAAAATAGATGGGTCTTACTTTTTTTATTCAGTCTAATACCCTGCGTACTTTGATGGTATCATTTAGCCCTTTCACATTCAGAGTTATTATTGAAAGACATGAATTCAGTGTCATCATATGACCTATAGATTCTCTGTTTTTTGGATTCTTTCTTGATCACTGACTTTCTTTTACAGGGTCCACCTTAATACTTCTTGCAGACCCAGTTTGGTGGTCACATATTCTTTCAGTTTCTTCCTATCCTGGAAGATCTTTATCTCTTCTTCTATGCTGAATGAGAGCCTTGCTGGATAAAGTATTCTTGGCTGTATGTTCTTCTCATTTAGTACCCTGTCTATATCATGCCAGCCCTTTCTGGCCTGCCAAATCTCTGTGGAGAGGTCTGCTGTGAATCTGATATTTCTCCCCATATAAGTTAAGAATCTCTTGTCTCTCACTGCTTTAAGAATTCTCTCTTTATCTTTGAAATTTGCAAGTTTCACTATCAAAAGTCGAGATATTGAGTGGTTTTTATTAAGTTTTTGGGTTTCTCTCCATCTGTTGGATCTGAATACCTGTTTCTCTCCCCAAATTAGGGAAGTTCTCAGCTATGATTTGTTCAAATATACTTTGTGGTCCTCTTTCTCTTTCAGCCTCTTCTGGAATCCCAATTATACATAATTTCTTTCTTCTCAAGCTATCTAAGCCTTTCTTTATGGGCTTTTAATTGTTTTTCTCTTCTTTCCTCAACTTTCTTCCTTACCATCAACTTGTCTTCTATGTCACTCGCTCTCTTTTCCACCTCATTAACCCTAGCTTTTAGGACATCCAGTTTGGATTGCATCTCATTTAATCCATTTTTAATTTCGGCTTGATTAGATCTCAATTCTGCAGTAACGAGGTCTCTGGAGTCCTTTACACTTTTTTCCAGAGCCATGAGTATCTTTATAATTGTACTTCTGAATTGACTTACTGACATTGTATTGAAATCCAAATTCTGCAACACTGTGGCAGAGAGTACTGCTCTGGTTCTTTCTTTGGTGGTGAATTCTTCCTTCTAGTTATTTTGTTCAGTGCAAAGTGGCTGTATGAGCAGGCTGAGTCAAAAATATCAACCATGACCAAAGTAAATTACACCGTAGATGATTCCAAAGAGGTCAGAGACCAGAAATTAAGAGAAAAAGGAGAACAGAACAAAGTAAAACAAAAGGATCACTAAATTAAAAACAAATTTTAAAACAAAGTAGTAAAAATAAAAAGCCAAAAACCATAAAGAAAAAGAAGAAAAGGGAAAAGAAAAAATGACAAAACATGAGAGACTCCTAACTCTGGGAAATGAAAAAGGGGTAGTGGAAGGGGAGGTGGGCAGGGGGAAGGGGTGACTGGGTGACAGACACTGAGGGGGGCACTTGATGGTATGAGCACTGGGTGTTATATTATATGCTGGCAAATCGAACTCCAATAAAAAATATACATAAAAAAGAAAAAGTAAAGAAAAGAGAAAAAAGGGGGATGCCTGGTGATTAAGAAATGGTAGTGGAGAGAAAATGAAGTCTACCTGCTGGGTCCTAGAGGGTGATCCCTCTAGTTCTGAGTGCATTTTGTTCTGTATGTTAGAAGATGCTCAATCCCAAATTTATATAAACCAGCAATACTTATAGGAAGCCCCAACACTGACCACCAAAACACAAACAAGATAAAAGATGGGGGCAGAATGGGTAGGAAGAGAGAATATAATCTCACAGAATGAACCAGCATGGTATTCCATTTTGTTCTGGGTGTATGTTGGTTATGTTTTAGAAGGTATTAACTTCCACCATTGTAAAACAAAACGAGGCAGAAAGAACAAAAAACACAAAACAAAAGCCGTATCTTGTATACTTACCAAAAGTAAATTGAATACGTTGAAGGGAATTAAAAATTGAAAAATATATCTAAGAAATGTAATTGTAGAAATATGAAAGTGAAAATGGAAAAAACTTAAAAATGAAGAGCTGGTAAAATATTGTAGTTAAGGTGGGAAAAGAGAAAAAATATTGGAAAATGTTAACCTGATATAAAAAATGAGTTGTAATGGAAAAAGAAAAAGATGAAAAAAAGGGACCCTCTAGTTCTTTATACTATTTGCCCTCAATTTTCCCTCAGCTCTTGAGCTTTCCAGCACTGCTTGGTCAATAAACTTTCTCTTGCCTTCTTCTTCTAGCTGGTCTTCTGGAGGAGGGGTCTGCTGTACTGTTTCTCAGGTGTCTGTGCCTGGGTGGAGATGCCTCACCCCTTGCCAGGTGCCAGTCTCACTATGAACTGTTTATCCTGTGAGGCCTTTGTACCCTCAAGGCCCTGCCTCCCCCAGACACAAGGTGAAATAAAGAGGAAAAAGAATGGTGGTGGCCAGATTTCCAGATTTCCAATGGTGGGAATTGAGCTCCACACAAGTAACTAACCACAGTCTCCCAGTCCACACTGGCCTAGCTGCTCCCAGAGGCTGGAGAGTTGTCGTCTCCTGCCGCTGGGTGCCCCCAATAAGACGACAACTCTCCTGCCGCTGGGTGCCCCCAATATGTGAGGATCAGTGCACATATTGGGGGCACCCAGCGGCAGGAGAGTTGTCATCTTTCCCATGCCCTCTCTGCTTCTGTCTGTCCCATGGGGAACACAGGATCACCAGTTTTGTCCATTTGGGTGTCCTGGGATCCAGGGCCCTGTGCTGCTGGACTCGCATTCCCAGGGACCACCTCTTCTGATAGGAACAGTGCACAGCCACCTCTGTCCAGAGCTGGATTCTAGGGTAAAGGTAGCTCCCCAGCTGGCCTGCCTAACTGACTGGCTTCTCCCAAATGACCCAGAGGCCTGAGGCGCTCCAGCCCTTTACGATACCGGATTGCAGTTTGCATTGAGCTTTCTTCCAGGTTCCCCTCCTCTTATAGTGACTCCAGGAATCTTGAGGCTTCACTACCCCTCCTGTGATTCTGCCCGATTTCCCTGCTAAGCACTTTTTCATGAGGGGAAACTCTGGCACTGATTTTCAAAGTTCCCATTTCTCCAGGGCTGGGCTTTCCTGCCCTGGAGTCTTTCACTGCCGCACTTTAGCCCGGCTACTCTCGGTTCCCCTCTCCCACTTTATCCTTTTTTTTTTCATCTTCCTAGCTTGTTAGAAGCAAAAAAACTTTCCTCTCTGTAGCGTTCCAGCTTTTCTCTCTTTAAATCTCAGGTCAAATTTGTAGGTGTTCAGGATGTTTTGAAAGTTATCTAGGTAAGTTTGTGGGGCCAGATGTATTGAGGACCCCTACTCTTCTGCCATCTTGCCCCTCCCTTCAATTGGTAAAATTTAATACACATTTGTGATAAAAACTCTTATCTGACTAGAATAAGAATAGAACTTCTTCAATCTAAGGAGCATCTACTGACAAAACAAACAAACAAACAAACAAAAAAACCCTACAGTTTACACTATACTTAATCTTGAAAAGCAAAATGTTCCCCTCCATCAAGATCAAGAACAAGGCAATAATGACCACTCTCACCACTATTATTTAATATTGTACTGAGGATCCTAACCATTTCAATAAAGGCAAAAAATAGAAAGCATAATATTGGAAAGGAAGAGATAATAATTTTAATTTATAAATGGTATGATTATTTATGTAGAAAATTATGAGATAACTACAAGAAAATTCAATTAAAAACAAGAAGAGAGGCTAGCAAAGTCACAGAATACAAGGCCAAAATACAAAGTCAATTGTATGTCCACATATAGTAATACACTATTGTAAATTAAAATGTTGAAGATATCATTGAAAATAGCATGAAAAATACAAAACACTTAGGAACAAATTTAAGAAAATATGTTCGAGGCTTGTAAACTGAAAACAAAGAACCTTACTCAGAGAAATAAAAGGAGACAAAATAAATGAAGAGGTATGACATATAAATGCATTGGAAGACTCAATAATATTGTCAAGATATAAAATTTCCTCAAAATTAGTCTAAAAATTCAACACAATTCTGATCAAAATACCAGAAATTATTTTGTGTAAATTTCCAAGCTAAACTGTAAAATGTATGTGGAAATGCAAAAAACCTAAACCAGATTTAAAAAATTAATTTTTTTTCTTTTTTTTTTAAGGATTTTATTTATTTATTCATGAGAGGCACAGAGAGAGAGAGAGAGAGAGAGAGAGGCAGAGACACAGGCAGAGGGAGAAGCAGGCTCCATGCAGAGAGCCTGACATGGGACTCGATCCTGGGTCTCCAGGATCACACCTCGGGCTGAAGGCGGCTCTAAACCGCTGAGCCACGGGGGCTGCCCCAGATTTAAAAAATTAAAGAACAAAAGTTGTAGGACTTGCACTATCCAGTTTTAAGATACACTAAGTGACTATAACTATCAACCAGAAAGTCATATGATTGGACATATAGACCAGTGAAATCCATAAATATCCATAATCCATAAAATACATAGACATGTATAGTAAAATAATTTACATCATTATTTTTTATCAAAATTTAAAAGGTACTCTGAAACTTCGAGAAGAAAGTATAGGAAGAAAAATGTTTGTAGTATTGGGGTAGGCAAAAATTAAGACACAAAATCACAAACCATAAAGGTGAAAAAATAGTGAACTAGTATCATCAAAAGCATATTTCCTGTATATATAAACCTGACAAAGGGAATATAGCTAGGACAAATAAAAAAATTTTACACAATTCAAAAATCATACAAATAATTCAATTTAAAAACCGACAAAAGTTTTGAATAGACATTTCTCCAAAGAATGTGGGAATGTGGAAACTCTACAACCACTTTGGAAAATTGTTTCACAGCTTACCTACCTATGGCCCAGCCATTTTTCTCCTTGATGTTTATACAAAAGAAGCAAGAAGAGGAGGAGAGGAGGAAAGGAAGATGGTGGTGGAGTAGGAGTACTTTACCTCTTGCCTCACTTTACCTCATGGACACAACTATCAAATCCTCCTAAATACCTCCAGAAGCAGACTTGAATACTGACAGAATAAATTCCACAACTAAAGGGAAAAAAGAAGTCACATCAAAGAAGGTAAGAAGTGCAGAGATGTGGTTTAGGGAAGAAATGGATTGTGGCTGCTGTGGAAGGGAGGGAGCCATGGTCACACAGACGGATGAAACAGAAAAGAGCACAAAATGTAACACACAGAGAGAAAATTCCCCTAAAGGCATTGGCTTGGAAAATGAGAGGTATTGAATTTCATGAGTTCTTCGAACTAGTGAGTCTTAAAGCCTGGTGTTTGAAGTCAGTGGGCTTGGCTGGGATAGAGCCCTGAAGGTACTACACTGCTCCTAGAAAGAAGCCAGGCAAACAACCTAGGGACAGACAGTATAGAAACAGAAATCTCAAGAGTACCAGGGGCACACTGTGGGGAGATTATTTACTCTTCTCAGAGTATGTCTATGAGAGGCAGCCTTCATGGACATACATTCCCTAGGAACAAAGAAAGTAGTCAGTGCTATTTCCCTCCAACAACCCTCAGCATAAACACAGAACCACCTATGTGAAGGAATGCAGTACCAATACTGGCTGCCTAACTTGCATACATCAAGCCTAACTCCCTGTGCTTTGGTGGGACTGCCCTTCACAGTCAGTTTGCCTCAGTCCCAGTGCAGTGGGACTCTACCCCAGAAGACCAACACAAACCCCTGCCCACATAACATCTCCTGAACAGAGAGCTCTGCAGGAACTCAGTTCTGCTGAAAGTGCTGTCAGTCCTCGTTTCACAAGCAGACCAGAACACACCTAGCTAAAACTCAACACATTCAGCTAGGAACCAAACACTACCCATTGCAGGGAAGGAGAACCTCTGCAGATGACTGACCTGAAGGATACAGCAGTCAGAACACAACAGCTAAGCACACACCAGAGATACTCTCTGAAGTGCTGCACTGTATGACATCTTCTTCATAAGGCCATTACTATCAGGAGCAAGATTCATAACTGGATTTTCTAACACAGAGAAAGCAGTGACTTAAAATAAGAAGACAGGAATTCATTCAATATGAAAGAACAAGGTAAGGGCACAGCTAGAGATCTAAGCAAAACAGATGTAAGTAACATGTCTGATGGAGAATTTAAAGCAATGATCGTAATGATTCGATGGACTTTTAAAAAGAATAGAAACATCAGTGAGACCCTTACCACAGAGATAAAATAGTTAAAAAAGAATCAATCAGAGATGAAGGGTGCAATAAGTGAGATTACAAATACACTTGATGCAGTGAACACCAGGCTGGAAGAAGCAGAGGAATGTATCAGTGACCTAGAAAAAAAGTAACAGAAAGCAATAAAGCTGAGCAAAAGAGAGTAAAAAGAATTATGCAACATGAGAATAGACTTACAGAAATCAGTGACTCCACAAATGTAATAATATTTGTATTATAGAAGTCCCCAAAGAAAAGAGAGAATAGGGGCAGAAAATATAGTTGAAGAAATAACAGCAGAAAACTCCAGTCTGGGACAAGAAACAGATATTCAGATCCAGGAGGCACAAAGAGCTTCCATCAAAATTAACAAAATGAGGCCAACACCAAGGCATATTGAAATTAAATTTGTATAAGATAGTGATAAAGAAAAATTCTTACAAGTAGAAGACAAAAGAAGTCCTTAACTTTCAAGGGAAAACCCGCAGGGCAACCTGGAGATTTCTCAACAGAAATTTGGCAAGCCAAAATAGAATGGCATGACATATTCAAACAGGTGAATGGGAAAAATTTGCAGCCAAAAATACTCTACCCAGCAAGGCTATCATCCAGAATAGAAGGAAAAAAAATGTTTCCCAGACAAAGACTAAAGAAGTTTATGACCCCTAAACCAGCCCTGCAAGAAATATTAAAGGGGACTCTTTGAGGGCAAAGGAAAAACCAAAGTTGTCAAAGACAAGAAAATATCAGGCAAAATCTCCAGAAACAATGATGAAACACGTAATAAAATGGCAATAAAGACATATCTACCACTAATGACTCTGAATGTAGATGGACTAAACAATCAAATCAAAAGACATAAGATGTCAGAATGAATTTTAAAAATATCCATCCATAAGCTGCCTACAACAGACTCATTTTAGACCTAATGACACCTGCAGATTGAAAGAGAGGGGATCGAGAAAAAATTATTATTCTAATGGATATCAAAAGGAGGAGATATGATAGTGATATAGGAGGACCCTAAGCTTACCCCATCCCGTGAATACAGATAGATTACTATCAAACCATTCCGAATACCCAGAAAATTGGTCTGAGGATTGATAGAACAAACAGTGCATATAGAAGGGGAGAAGAGGCCTCATCAAGGAAGGAAGAAGTGTGAAGATGTGTTTTGCAGGGGAAACAGATTGGGTGCAATGGAGAGGAGGGAGGTGAGAGAGGGTGAAGTGTAGAGAGATATGCACAAGTAGAGCACTTCCTAAACCCATTGGCTAGGAAAATGAGAGGGGCTAATTTTTTGTGAGTTTTTGGAACCAGTAGGGCTCAACCACTAGAGTTTTAGAGGTGCCTGAACTTGGCAGGGATAAAGCCCTGAGGGCTCTGCCCTATTCCTGGAGAGAATGCAGGCAGGCAAACCCTGGCAGACAGCAAGATCTGAGGATCACATATGGTACACGAGGGGAGACTGATCTTGGAGGGTATCTGTGAGAAGTGACATTCACAGACTTGCCTCTCAGGGTAAAAATGAGCTGGAAGGTGCTATTTCCCTCCCCTTCTCCTCAGCATAGATGCAGAGACACCTGCTGATGGCTGCTAAATTGGACACAGTTGTTTAGCTTGCTTTGCTCCAACTACCATGCCCCTGTGCTCTGGTGTGACTGCCCTTCTTCGTCAAACATCAATAAGTCCCAGTATGACAAGACTCTCCCAGAAGACCAGGGCAAGTTCCCACCACACCAGATCCCTAAAGTTTAGAGTTTGAAAAGTCAGTAGGTTTGAAAGAGATTAGAGCCTAAAGTGCAGTGCGTTGATCCAGGCAGGCAAGCAAACCGGAGACAGTGTGAAAATGGCAATCTGGAAAATGCCTGGAATTCACAGAGGGAACTAATTCACTCTTCTGGGACTGCTTCCCTGAGATTAGCAAGCATTGAGTCCCCTATCCAGGGACAAAGGAGCTGGCTGATTCTATTTTCCTCTCCAGCCCCTCAGCATAAACCAACTTTATAAACAACAGAATGCAAATACTGGCTGCCTAAGCTGCTTATGCCAATTAATGACCCCCTATACTCTGCTGGTACTGCTTTTCTTAGGCAAGTGTATCTATGGACCAGCACAGCAGGCCCCTTCCCCAGAAGACCAGAATAAACCTCGACACACACCACATCTACCAAACATAGAGTTATGCTAGGCTTCAGTTACACTGGAAGCAGAATCAGGTCTCATTTAACAAGTTGACCAGAGCATGCCTTGTTAAAACTTGCCACATTCTGAGTAAGGTCTAAACACTGCCCGCTGCAGGCAAGGAGAGTCTCTGCAGATGACTGACCTTTGGGATAAAGTAACCAAGCACAGCAGCAAATGCATACAGCACACACTAGAGACACTCCCTGAAGTGCCAGACCCTGAACACTATATGAACACTTCTTCATAAAACTGAGGTTTGAGAGGCGCCTGGGTGGCTCAGTGGTTGAGTGTCTGCCTTTGGCTCAGGTCATCATCATAGGGTCTTGTGATCAAGTCCCACATCAGGCTTCCCATGAGGAGCCTGCTTCTCCCTCTGCTTATGTCTTTGCCTCTTCTGTGTGTCTCTCATGAATAGATAAAGAAAATCTTTAAAAAAACCTGATGTTTGAGGGAGAGGAGGTTGTTTGAGGGGATGGGTTAAATGTGTAGTAGGTATTAAAAAGGACACCTGTTGTGAATGAGCACTGAGTGTTGTACTTAAGGGATGAATCACAAAATTCTACTACTGAAACCAGTATTGTACTGTATGTTAACTCATTGGAATTTAATTAAAATTTTTAAAAAGGAAAAAAAGGAAAGAAAATGAAAAAAAAAACAGAAAATACACTGTGTATAAACCATCATTCCAGTAATATATTCTCTCATTAATTTAACCCCCTCACACTCTAATCCCCTAGCCTTAACTGCAAACTCTAACTACAACCCTAACCCCTCAACCTATCCCTAACCACTAACCTTTAACTCTGACCGCGAATCCTGAATCAAATCCTCTGGAGAGTTCTCTAAACTGCAGGATACCAGGCACATATCCTCACTCTGGCCCTAACCCTAACTCTGACCATAAACTCTAACCCAAACCCCTACATCTGAGAATTAAGAAAAAGAAAAAGAAAAAGAAGAAATTGATATATAAACAATGGAATACTACACAGCCATAAAAAATGAAATCTTGCCATTAGGAACAATAAGCCTAGAGTTAAAGAGTAGTATGCTAACTGAAATAAGTCAGAAAAAGACAAATGCTATGTGATTTCACTCATATGTGTATCTGAGGAAATAAAACAAAGGATCAAGGGGAAAAAAGAGGGAGAGAGAGGCAAAACAAGAAACAGACATTTTACTCTAGAGAACAAACTAATGGTTAACAGAGGGGAGGTAGGTGGAGGCGTGGGTTAAATAGGTGATAAGGATTAAGGAGAACACATGTGATGAGCATCAAGTGTTGTATAGAAGTGTTGAATTACTATTTTGTACACGTGAAACTAATATTACGTGTAAGGTAATCAACTGGAATACCCAATTAAAAAAATGAGAGTCTCTTCAAAAAATGGTATTGGGAAAACTGGACAGTAATATGCAGAAGAATGAAACTGGACTACTTTGTTACACCATACATGAAAATAAATTCAACGGTGTCTGGGTGGCTCAGTCGTGGAGAGTCTGTCTTTGGCTCAGGTCGTGATTCCGAGGTCCTGGGATCGAGTCCCACGTCAGGCTCCTTGCAGTGGAGGAAACCATCAAAATTCTAAAGGAGAACACAGGCAGCTACTTCCTTGACATCAGTCATAGCAATCTTTATTTCTTTTTATTTTTTAACTTAAATTCCATTAATTAACATATACTGTATTTTTATTTCAGAAGTAGACTTTAGTGATTCATCAGTTGCATATAATACTCCGTTCATTACATCAAGTGCCCTCCTTAATGCGCTCATCACCCAGTTATCCTATTCAGACACATCACCAGAGGCAAGATAAACAAAGCAAAAATAAACTATTTGAGCATGGAATATTTTTCGACCTCTTTGTGTCTTCCTCAATTTCTTTCAGAAGTGTTCTGTAGTTTTTAGGGTATAGATCCTTTACCTCTTTGGTTAGGTTTATTCCTAGGTATCTTATGCTTTTGGGTGCAATTGTCAATGGGATTGACTCCTTAATTTCTCTTTCCTCAGTCTCATTGTTAGTGTACAGAAATGCCAAGGATTTCTGGGCACTGATTTTGTGACCTACTACACTGCCAAAATGCTGTATGAGTTCTAGCAATCTTGGGGTGGAGGCTTTGGGGTTTTCTATGTACAGTATCATGTCATAGGCGAAAAGGGAGAGTTTGACTTCTTTGCCAATTTGAATGCCTTTTATTTCTTTTTATTGTCTGATTGCCGAGGCTACGACTTCTAGTACTATGTTGAATAGCAGTGGAGAGAGTGGACATCCCTGTCTTGTTCCTGATCTTAGAGGAAAGGCTCCCAGTGCTTCCCCATTGAGAATCATATTTGCTGTGGGCTTTTCGTAGATGGCTTTTAAGATGTTGAGGAATGTTCCCTCTATCCCTACACACAGAACAGTTTTGATCAGGAATGGATGCTGTATTTCATCAAATGCTTTCTCTGCATCTAATGAGAGGATCATATGGTTCTTGGTTTTTCTCTTGCTGATATGATGAATCACATTGATTGTTTTATGAGTGTTGAACCAGCCTTGCATCCCAGGGATAAATCCTACTTGGTCATGGTGAACACTCTTCTTAATGCATTGTTGTATCCTATTGGCTAGTATCTTGTTGAGAATTTTTCATCCATGTTCATCAGGGATATTGGTCTATAATGTCAATGTTACCCAGGGCAATTTACACGTTTAATGCAATCCCTATCAAAATACCATGGACTTTCTTCAGAGAGTTGGAACAAATTATTTTAAGATTTGTGTGGAATCAGAAAAGACCTCAAATAGCCAGGGGAATATAAAAAAGAAAACCAGAGCTGGGGGCATCACAATGCCAGATTTCAGGTTGTACTACAAACCTGTGGTCATCGAGACAGTGTGGTACTGGCACAAAAACAGACACATAGGTCAATGGAACAGAATAGAGAATCCAGAAGTGGACCCCCAACTTTATGGTCAACTAATATTCGATAAAGGAGGAAAGACTATCCACTGGAAAAAAAAGACAGTCTCTTCAATAAATGGTGCTGGGAAAATTGGACATCCACATGCAGAAGAATCAAACTAGACCACTGTCTTGCACCTTACACAAAGATAAACTCAAAATGGATGAAAGATCTAAAAGTGAGACAAGATTCCATCAAAATCCTAGAGAACACAGGCCAGACCCTTTTTGAACTTAGCCAGAGTAACTTCTTGCAAGATACATCCATGAAGGCAAGAGAAACAAAAGCAAAAATGAAATATTGGGACTTCATCAGGATAAGAAGCTTTTGCACAGCAAAAGATACAGTCAACAAAACTAAAAGACAACCTACAGAATGGGAGAAGATATTTTCAAATGACGTATCAGATAAAGGGTTAGTTTCCAAGATGTATAAAGAACTTCTTAAACTCAACAGCAAAGAAACAATCCAATCATGAAATGGGCAAAAGACATGAAGAAAAATCTCACAGAGGAAGACATAGACATGGCCAACAAGCACATGAGAAAATGCTCTGCATCACTTGCCATCAGGGAAATACAAATCCAAACCACAATGAGATACCACCTCATACCACTGAGAATGGGGAAAATTAAGAAGGCAGGAAAGCACAAATGTTGGAGAGGATGTGGAGAAAGGGGAACCCTCTTGCACTGTTGATGGGAATGTGAACTGGTGCAGCCACTCTGGAAAACTGTGTGGAGGTTCCTCAAAGAGTAAAAAATAGATCTGCCCTATGACCCAGCAATTGCACTGCTGGGGATTTACCCCAAAGATACAGATGCAGTGAAATTCCGGGACACCTGCACCCTGATGTTTATAGTAGCAATGTCAACAATAGCCTAACTGTGGAAGGAGCCTCAGTGTCCATCGAAAGATGAATGGATAAAGAAGATGTGGTTTATGTATACAATGGAATATTACTCAGCCTTTAGAAAGGACAAATACCCACCATTTGCTTAGACGTTGATGGAACTGGAGGGTATTATGCTGAGTGAAATAAGTCAATTGGAGAAGGACAAACATTGTATGTTCTCATTCATTTGGGGAATATAAAATATAGTGAAAGGGAATAAACGGGAAAGGAGAAAAAATGAGTGGGAAATATCAGAAAGGGAGACAGAACATGAGAGACTCCTCACTCTGGGAAACGAACTAGGGGTGGTAGAATGGGAGGTGGGCAGGAGGTGGGGGTGACTGGGTGACGGGCACTGAGGTGAGCACTTGATGGGATGAGCACTGGGTGTTATTCTATATGTTGGCTAATTGAACACCAATAAAAAATTAATTTATTAAAAAAACAATAAAATTAGAAAAAAATAAATAAATTTATTAAAAAAAATAAAGCAAACATTATTGAAAGTAAAAAAAATAAGCTATTTGGGACTTCATGAAGATAAAGATGTTCTTCACAGTGAAGTAAACAATCAATAAAACTAAAAGATAGCCGATAGAATGCAGAATATATTTGCAAATAATATATCTGATAAAGAGTTAGTATCCAAAATTCTATAAAGAGCTTATCAAGCTCAATACTAAAAAAACAATACATCCAGATAAAAATGGACAGAAGATATAACCAGACATTTTTCCAAAGAAGACACCAGATGGCTAGCAGACACATGAAGATGCTCACATCACTCATCATCAGAGAAATACAAATCAAAACCACAATGAGACAGACACCACTTCATGCCTGTTAGAATTACTAAAATCAACAACATAGGAAACAACAGATGTTGGTAAGGATGTGGAGAAATAGGAACCCTCTTGAACGGTTAATGGGAATGCAGACTGGTGCAGGCACTCTGGAAAAAAACAGTACGGCAGTTCTTCACAAAGTTTAAAATAGAAATTAACCTGATAGATTACATCACCAAGAGAAAAAACAAGAACCATATGATTCTGTCAATAGATGCAGAGAAAGCATTTGACAAAATACAGCATCCATTCCTGATCAAAACTCTTCAGAGTGTAGGGATAGAGGGAACATTCCTCAGCATCTTAAAAGCCATCTGTGAAAAGCCCACAGCAAATATTATTCTCAATGGGGAAGCACTGGGAGCCTTTCCCCTAAGATCAGGAACATGACAGGGATGTCCACCCTCACCACTGCTATTCATCATAGTACTAGAAGTCGTAGCCTCAGCAATCAGACCACAAAAAGAAATAAAAGGCATTCAAATTGGCAAAGAAGAAGTCAAACTCTCCCTCTTCGCAGATGACATGATATTGTACATAGAAAACCCAAAAGACTTTACCCCAAGATTGCTAATTGGACACCAATAAAAAATAAATTCATTAAAAAAAAGAAATTCAGCAATGTGACTGATAAAAAAAATCAATGCCCAGAAGTCAGTGGCATTTCTATACACTAAGAATGAGACTGAAGAAAGGGAAATGAAGGAGTCAATCCCATTGACAATTGCACCCAAAAGCATAAGATACCTAGGAATAAAACCTAACCGAAGAGGTAAAGGATCTATACCCTAAAAACTTCAGAACACTTCTGAAAGAAATTGAGGAAGACACAGAGAGATGCGAAAATATTCCATTCTTCTGGATTGGAAGAACAAATATTGTGAAAATGTCTATGCTACCCTGGGCAATTTACACGTTCAATGCAATCCCTATCAAAATACCATGGACTTTCTTCAGAGCTGGAATAAATAATCTTAAGATTTGTGTGGAATCAGAAAAGACCCTGAATGGCCAAGGGAATAGTGAAAAAGAAAACCAAAGCCAGGGGCATCACGAGGCCAGATTTTAAGCTATACTACAAAGCTGTGATCATCAAGACAGTGTGGTACTGGCACAAAAACAGACACATAGATCAATGGAACAGAATAGAGAACCCAGAAATGGGCCCTCAACTCTATGTTCAACTATTATTCCACAAACCAGGAAAGACTATCCACTGGAAAAAAAGACAGTTTCTTCAATAAATGGTGTTGGGAAAATTGGACAGCCACGTGCAGAAGAATGAAACTAGACCATTCTCTTACACCATACACAAAGACCAACTCAAAATGGATGAAAGATCTAAATGTGAGACAAGAATCCATCAAAATCCTAGAGGAGAATGCAGGCAACAACCTTTTTAACTTGGCCACAGCAATTTCTTGCAAGATACACCTATGAAAGCAAAGTAAACAAAAGCAAAAATGAACTCTTGTGACTTAATCAAGATAAAAAGCTTCTTCACAGCAAAAGAAACAGTCAACAAAACTCAAAGACAACCTACAGAATGGGAGAAGATATTTGCAAATGACCTACCAGATAAAGGGCTAGTATCCAAGATCTACAAAGAACTTATCAAACTCAACACCCAAGAAACAAACAATCCAATCATGAAATCAGCAGAAGATATGACCAGAAATTTCACCAAAGAAGGCATACACGTGGCCAACAAGCACATGGAAAAATGCCCTGCATCACTTGCCATCAGGGAAATACAAATCAAAATCACAATGAAATACCACCTCACACAAGTGAGAATGGCAAAAATCAACAAGACAGGAAACAAGTGTTGGAGAGGATGTGGAGAATGGTGAACCCTCTTGCAGTGTTGGTGGGAATGTGAACTGGTGCAGCCACTCTGGGAAACTGTGTGGAGGTTCCCCAAAGAGTTAAAAACCAAGCTACCCTACGACCTAGCAATTGTACTTCTGTTGATTTACCTCAAAGATACAGATGCAGTGAAATGCCGGGGCACCTGCACCCCAATATTTATAGCAGCAATGTCCACAATAGCTAAACTTTGGAAGGAACCTGGATGTCTATCGACAGAAGAATGGATAAAGATGTGGTATATATATACAAAGGAATATTACTCAGCCATTTGAAAGGACGAATACCCATTTGCTTCATCATGGATGGAACTGAAGGGTATTATGCTGAGTGAAGTAAGTCAATTGGAGAAGAACAATCATCAGGGTTTCATTCATATGGGGAATATAAGAAATAATTAAAGGGACTATAAGTGAAAGGAGGGACAATGAGTGGGAAAAATTAGAGAGGGTGACAAACCATGAGATACTCTTAACTCTGGGAAATGAAAAAAGGGTAGTGGAAGGGGATGTGGGGGGGGATGAGGTAACTGGATGATGGGCACTGAGGAGGGCACCTGATGGGATGAGCACTGGGTGTTAAACTATATGTTGGCAAATCGAACTTCAATATATATATATGTAAAAAAAAAAACAAGGAAAACATGTCAACAAGAAAAATAAAATAAAATAGAAATATACTACAACCCACCAATTGCATTACTTAGATATTAACCCAAAGGATGCAGAAATACATGTTCAAATGGGTACATGTAATCCAATATTTAATAATAATATAATAATTATATAGTAATATAATAATAATATTTAATAATAATATTTAATAATCCAGCATTATCAGCAATAGCCAAACTATAGAGAGAACCCAAATGTCCCCCAATTGATGAATGGATAAAGAAGAAATGATATTATTAATGGGTGATGGGTATTTGATATGATGAGCACTGAGTGTTGCATGTAATTGATGAATCACTGAATTCTATTCCTGAAACCAATATTGCTTTGTATGTTAACTGAATAGAATTTAAATAAAAATTAGGAAAATAAGAAAGATACTAGCAAACTGAGTTAAACAATAAATTTTAAAAATCTCTCACCATGACCATGTGGGATTTATATCTGGGCTGTAGGTGTGGTTCAGTATTTGCAACTCAATCAATGTGATATACTACATTAAAAAAAGAAAGAATGAGAAATAGGATCCTCTCAATAGATGCAGAAATAGCATTTGAAAAAGTCAAACATCCATTCATAAAAAGAACCCTTAATAAAGTTGGAGGTTTTTCAACATAATAAAGATCATGAAAAACCCACAGCTATTATCAGCCTCAATGGGGAAGAAGTGAGAGCTTTTCCTCTATGGTCAGGAATAAGACAGGGATGTTCACTCCCATTACTGCTATTTAACATAGTGCTGGAAGTAATAGCCTCAGCAATCAGACTACAAAAAGAAATAAAAGGCATCCAAGTCATCAAGGAAGAGTTCACACTTTCACTATTTGCATGACATGATACTCTATATAGAAAACCTGAAAGACTCCACCAAAAACTCCTAGAACTGATAAATGATTTCAGTAAAGTCACAATTCAAAATCAATGTACATTGATAGGTGCATTTCTATACACCAGTAATGCGGCAGCAGAAAGAGAATTCAAGGAATTGGCCCCATTTACAATTGTGCCCCAAACCATAAGATACCTAGGAATAAGCCTAACCAAAGAGGTAAAAGACCTGTACTCTGAAAACTATAAAACACTGATGAAAGTAATTGAAGATGACACAAAGAAATAGATATTCCATGCTCATGAACTGGAAGAACAAATACTGTTAAATGTCTATGAAACCCAACTCGGCTTACACATTTAATGCAATCCCTATCAAAATACCATCCACATTTTTCACAGAGATAGAACAAACTATCTCAAAATTTGTATAGAACTACAAAATTTCCTGAATAGCCAAAGCTATCTTGAAAAAGAAAAGAAACGCTGGGGGGATCACAATTCTGAACTTCAAGTTATAGTACAAAGCTGTAGTGATCAAATCACTATGGTATGGTACAATAATAGAAATCAATAGAACAGAATAAAAACCTGGGACATGAACTCATTTTTACTGTTTTTGTGTTTCCCACTTTCATACTCACTTTTTGTCTTTCTTTTCCACTTAAGGATCCCCCTTTCATATTTCTTGCACTGTTGTTTAGTAATCAGGAACTCCTTTAGTTTGTGTTTGTCTGGAAAGCTCTTTATCTCTCCTTGTATTTTGAATGATAGCTTTCCTGGATAGAGTATTGTTGGCTGCAGTTTTTTCCTTTCAGCACTTTTAATAAACCATCCCACTCCCTTCTGGCTTCAAAGTTTCAGCTGAAAAAGCCACTGATAGCCTTATTGGGGATGGAGGCAGTTCTCCTGTATGTAACTGTTTTCTTCTGTCTTGCTGCTTTTAAATTTTTTATCACTACATTTTGCCAGTTAAATTACAATATGCCTTGGTGTGGATATGCTTTTGTTGATTTTGTTAGGGTTCTCTGCGTCTCCCGGATGTGAATATCTCTGTCATTCCCCAGATTTGGGGAAGTTTTCATATATCATGTTTTCAAACAAAATCTCTGGCCTCTTTTCTCCTAGTATCCATATAATACAATTATTACTATTATTATTTATTATTATTATTATTTTATTTATTTATTCATGAGAGACAAACAGAGAGAGAGAGAGGCAGAGACACAGGCAGAGGGAGAAGCAGGCTCCATGCAGGGAGCCTGATGTGGGACTCGATCCTGGGACTCCAGGATCATGCCCTGGGCTGAAGGCAGGTGCTTAACCGCTGAGCCACCCAGGTGTCCCCAAATATTATTATTTTTAATGTTTTTTAAAAAATTTTTCCATTTGAGAGAGAAAGTGAGTGAACAAGAGCACAAGCAAGGGCAAGGGCAGAGGGAGAGGGAGAAGAAGCAGACTCTCTGCTGAGGAATGACCCCAATTTTGGGCTCCATTCTGGGACCCAGGGATCATGAGGCAAGCTGAAGGCAGATGCCTAACCAATTGAGCCACCCAGACACCCCACAAACGTCATGATTTTTTATGATGTCACTAAGTTGTCTAAGTGTATTCTTAATTTGAAGATTCTTTTTACTCTCATTTGTTGAGCTTGATTACTTGTCATTACTCTGACTTCTAGGTCATTAATCTTTCCTCTGATTCTTCCAGCCTGCTGTTCATTCTATCAAGTGTATTTCTCATTTTATTTATCAAACCCTTTATCTCTTTTGTTATTCTTTATCTCTGTATTATGGGTCTCTGATGCAATCCACTGCTTTCTGAAGTCCGGTGAATATCTTTATGATCTTTACTTCAAATTCTCTATCAGACATGTTACTTATATCTGGTTCACTTACATCTCTCATTTTGGCCTTGTCCTGTTCTTTCATTTGGGACAAATTCCTTTGTCTTCTCATTTTATCCATGTCTCTGTCCCTGTTTCTCTGTGTTAGGAAAGTTAGCTATTTTTCCTGTTTTTTTAAAAGATTTTATTTATTTATTTATTTATTTATTTATTTATTTATTTATTTTTCATTCATTCATTCATGAGAGACACAGAGAGTGAGAGAGGCAGAGACACAGGCAGATGGAGAAGTAGGCTCCATGCAGGGAGCCTGATGTGGAACTGGATCCCTGGTCTCCAGGATCACATCCTAAGCGGCACTAAACCGCTGAGCCACCCATGCTGCCCTATTTTTCCTGTTTTTAAGGGTTATGGTCTTACATAAAAGAGGTCCTATAGTGCTCCGCAGTGTAGTGTCCCCTGTACCCGACGTACTGACACTTCAGGGAGTGTCTCCAATGTATACTGCATACTCTCTGCTGTTGTGTCCTGGCCACTTTACCTTTCAGGCCAATTGTCTGCAGATGCTCTCTTTGCCTGTTGCAGGCAGTGTTTGGCCCCTGGCCTGAATGTGGTGTTTTAACTAGATTTGCTTTGGTCTGCTTGTGAAATGATAACTGTCACCACTGCTACCAGAACAGAGGCCCTGCGAATCTCCCAGCTCAGGAGATGTTGTGTTGGCAGAGGCTTGAGCTGGTCTTCTTGGGATGGGGGCCCACCACATTGGAATTCAGGCAAGCATGACTGGGAAGAGCAGTTACACTAGAGCATGAGGATTGGGGTTTGGTGTAAGCAAGTTATGCAGCAACTGGCGGTGTTGTGCTGGTTTCTGCAGGTTTCTCTGTGCTTGTACTGAGAGGCAGGGGGAAATTGCACCAGCTAGCTCCTTTGTTCCCAGAGGTCTCTCTCCCTGAATACTGCCTCTCTAAGCCATACTCAAAGATGAGCAACTAACCTCCCCACTGTGTGTACCAGGTGCATGCTTGCTGTATGTCTGTGGGCTGTTTGTACTGTCTTTTCTCTAAAAGCAGCCCCAGTGCCCTCTGATCTCTCCTACAGCCAAATCCACTGACCTTTAAACTCCAGGTTTTAAGCCCCTCCGGTTGCAAGAACTCAAGAATTTCAGCCCCTCTCACCTTTTAATTCAATTTCTATAATGATTCATCTTATACTGTGGGCTCCACTGTGTGTTAGCCTATCCTCAGCCTTTCTCTGTGACTGTAGCTCCCTACCCACTATGACAGCCACATTCCATTTAGTTCCCAAACTGCATCTCTGCACTTCCTATTTTAATGTGGCTTTATCTCTCCCTTTAGTTGTGGAGTTTGTTCTGCCAGTCTTTAGGTCGATTTTTTGTGTATTTAGGATGCTTTGCTGGTTATATAGTTGTATTCATGGGAGGAAGGAAACTGAGGGTCACCATTCCTTTCCTCCCCAAGAATTAATATTGTTATAATATTTATATTACTCAAAGCAAGCTACAGGTTCAATGCAATCCCTGTCAAAATACCGATAGCATTTTTCACAGACCTAGAACAAATAATATTAAAATTTGTATGTAACCATAAAGGACCATGAAGAGCCAAAGCAATCTTAAGAAAGAGCAAAGCTAGTTGTATCACAATCCCAGATTTTAGGATATACTGAAAATCTATAGTAATCAAAACTGTATGGCACTGGCACAAAAATAAATACGTAGACCAATGTAATAGGATAGAACCTAGACATAAATCCATGCCCATATAATCATTTAATGACAAAGGAGGCAGCGATATAAAGTGGGGACAAGATAGTCTTTTCAATAAATTGTGTTGGGGAAAAACCAGACAGCTTACATGCAAAATAATGAAATTGGACCACTTTGTAACACTATACACAAAAATAAACTCAGAATAAATTAAAGACCGTAATGTGATATCTGAAAACATAAAACTCCTTAAAGAAAACATAAGCAGTAATCTTTTAGTTGTATCTGCCTTAGCTACATGTTTACGGATATATCTCCTCTAGAAAGAGGGGGAGAGTGAAAATAAACTATTGGCAGTACACCAAAATAAAACGCTTCTGCACAGCAAATGAAGAAATCAACAAAACAAAAAGGCAACCTAGTGAATGGGAGAAGATATTTTCAAATGATATATTCAAGGGATCCCTGGGTGGCGCAGCGGTTTGGCGCCTGCCTTTGGCCCAGGGCGCGATCCTGGAGACCTGGGATTAAATCCCACGTCGGGCTCCCGGTGCATGGAGCCTGCTTCTCCCTCTGCCTATGTCTCTGCCTCTCTCTCTCTCTGTGTGTGACTATCATAAATAAATTTAAAAAAAGATATATTCAATAAGGGGTTAATGTCCAAAAAATATAAGGAAATTATACAACTCAACACCAAAAATATCCAATTAAAAATGGGCAAAGGACCTGAATAAACATTTTTCCAAAGAATACATATGGAAGACCAACAGATACATGAAAAGATGCTCAACATCACTAATCATCAGGAAAATTCAAATCAAAATCACAAAAGCATATCACCGTACACCTGTCAGAATGACTAAAATGTGAGAAAGAACAAGAAATGACAAGTGTTGGGAGGAACTTGGAGAAAAAGGAAATTTTGTGCACTGTTGGTGGGAATGCAAATTGGTATGGTCACTGTGGAAAATAGTATGGAGGTTTCTCGAGAAATTAAAAATAGAAATACTACATGATCCAGTAATTACAATAGTGGGTATTTACACAAAGAAAATGAAAACACTAACTCAAAAAAGATAAATACACCCTATGTTTAGGGCAGCATTATTTACAATAGCCAAGATATGAAAGCAGCACAGGTGTCTATCAATAGATGAATGGATAAAGAAGATATGGTATTTTTCCAGAATGAAATATTACTCAGCCTTAAAAAGAATAAGATCTTTCTATTAACAACAATGTGCATGGACCTAGAGGGTATAATGCTAAGTAAAATAAGTCAGGCAAAGGCAAATACTATATGATTTAACTCATATGTGGAATTTATGAAACAAAACAAATGTACAAAGAAAGAAAAAAGAGACCAAAAAAAGATTCAAATACAGAGAACAAAGTGATGATTGCCAGAGGAGAGGTGAGTGGGCAAATTGGTAAAATAGGAAAAGGAGATTAAGAGGTACAAACTTCTAGTTACAAAATATTTAAATAAGTCACAGAAATGAAAAGTACAACATAGGGAATATATTCAGTAAGATTTTAATAATGATGTTTGGTGTAGTCTTATGGTGAGCACTGACTAATCTATAGAGTTGTTGATTCATTATGTTGTACACCTGAAACTAATATAACAGTGTATGCTAACATACTGGACTTAATAATTTTAAAATACAATAAATAAGGCAAGGATGTGAAGCAAATGGAACCTCATGCACCTTTGGTGGGAATACATATTGATGCAGCCACTGTGAAAAACAGTACAAAGGTTCCTCAAAAAATTGAAAATAGAAATATGTTACAGGGTGATGGTCACTGAGGGGAGCACTTGACGGGATGAGCACTGGGTATTATATGTTGGCAAATCAAACATCTAAAAAGTACAGCATTAGGGAATATAGTTAATAATATCACGATAATGTGTGGTTACAGATGATGACTATACTTATTGTAGTGAGCATTGAATACCGTAAGGAATTGTTTAATCACTATGTTGTACACCTGAAACTAATATAACCTTGTATGTTTATTATACTTCAATTTTTAAAAGTCCATATATCCTGAAGCTATCATGCTGGAGAAATTACATGGATAGACAACACAGAAATAACAAGAGATGTTGGGGAACTCCCAGATGTTTGAGTCTTCCAACCTAGGTGTCAGAGACATGAAAAAAGTATCCAGTATATTTCGAGCTCCACTGCCACCTGACAGCAACAACATAAGAGACCTCAATTAAGAACCAAAGCCAAATCAACTCTAAGATCTTAGAGAAGTAATAATAATGATTTTCTGTTGTTTATCATTACTAAGTTTGGGTAATTTTTTACACAGTTGTAGCTAAAATTCTTTCAGTGAGCACTCTAAATTTTTGTTCTCCAAAATAACTTCTCTCTATAACATCATTAATTTAACTTCCTTCATAGATTAAACCTTAATCTGAACTTTTCTTATGTTTCCTTGTTTGTTGTCTGTTTCTCCCTATGAAATATAAGCTTCAGCAACTAGAATACTGACCAGCACACAGTGGATACTTAATAAGAATTTTACAATGAATGAATAAACAGGAGACATGACTGGATCAGAGAGAGGAAGAAAACATTCTACTTACCAGGATGTTTCTAAAGCCACACCCAGAGGTCCTGTACCACACTTGATCACTTGATCTTCTAACTTTCTCTGAACTACCCTCCAATCAGACCCTGTCTCCCTTTTGGTGTTTCTGTCCTTCAAGTGCTTTAGGTGTTCTCTCTTCCAGGAGGCACTCTCTGTGGCCCCACATCATCCTGACACACTTCTTTCTAAAACCTTATTGTGTAGTAATAAAGGAATTGTTTTTTTGTATGTCTCTTTGACTATGTGATTCATCCCTATACACTAGTGCATAATAAAACAAGCCCAGCATAGCAGGTGGTCATAAATTGATTGTTGAATTTAAATGGATGGGTGGCCTTTAGATATGTCTGATCTCTAGGGACTCTCCAGTGTAGATGGATCTCAGGTGCTATGGCTGACTTAGGTAAAACTATGGCCCTATAGGCTAGGATGAGATGGATCTGGATGCTTGTCAAAAGTATTCTGGTACCCTCCTATTCACCGCGTTAGTGAGGGAAAGATTTCTATTCTAGGGTTATGGGTATGGCCAAACACATAACACCGAACACTGGATGGAGGACATAAACAGCAGTTTATTAGTTACATATACTCACAGCCCAGAGTATATGCAAATAGACATTATGCACCAAGCAAGGCCATATAAGTGTTGCACTCAGGAACAGAATGAACATGCAGAAGCTTTGGAAGACAAATTTTATCAAGATATCAAGGGGGTGAGGTACTCTCTAGTTCCCACAAAAGAATGTAATTGACTTGTTTGAATAAATCTGCAGACTGACAAGGACCTGAAAGACTGTGTGGCTTAAACAACAGGAATAAACAGGAACTATGTCTGGTCCCTATGAGAAGGGGAATTGTTTGGCTAGGGGATCTCATCCATAGGAACTGAGTGGGGAGGGGGTACTTGTTGTTAGTATTTTGAAGGCCCTCCCAGTTTTACCAGATATCAAGGCAGTGCATAATATTAAACGTGTTTTAGGCCTTAGATTACAATGAGTATGGCAGTGAAGGCACTCTAGACAAGATATGTTGGTTCTGCCCTTCACCTCAGGGACTGGTTTATTCCCTATCAAAGCTGACTGATCTTCACTCGGTATGTCACTGGCTACTGTGCCTTTCCCCACTAAGAAACTTCCAGCATGTTGGTGACCATTATTGTGTGTATAGTTTGCTAGGGCTGCCATAACAAAATACCACAGACTGGCTGACTTAACGTAAGTTAATTTTTTTCACAGTTCTGTAGGCTATCAGTCCAAGATTTAGCAGGTTTTGTTTCTTCTAAGTCCTCTCTCTTTGGCCTGCAGATGTTTGCCTTCTCATCGTGTCTTCTTATGGTCTTTCCTCTGTGCAAGAATTGTGGTGTCCCTTTCTGTGCCCAAATTTCCTCTCCTTAAAAAGACACCACCCAGATTAGATTAGGGGTTCAGATTAATATGGGCTCATTTTAACCTAATTACTTCTTTAAAGGCACGGTCTCCAAATACATATTCTGAGGCACTTGGAGTAAGGGCTTCAACATACAAATTGATGTGTGTTGGGGGGGCACAATTCAGCCCATAATATTGTGTAAGAAGACATTAGATAAATGACAGATGTTAACAGTTGTGCCAAACCTCCCTCTTCCCATTCCCTCCCTCCTAGAGCTTGCAACACTACCACCCCAATCCAGAGAAAGGGGAGTAGTCCTGTGTGCAACCAGATTTCCACAGTTGGCACTCACAGATGGATCTTAGGGTGGGCTCCTTCTCCCAGAATAATATTCCTATTTGTCTTATAGGAGAAGAGTAATCCAGAATGGGGCCTTCTTAGAGCATGCCATTGCCTGCAGCTATCATAATGAGGAAGCTTCTCTGAGCTATGGCCCAAGGCATAAGAACAGAGGACAGCTTCAGAAGAAATGATCATGCTTACATCCTGTTTCTCTTATCTCCATTTCCCTGTATAACTTGAGGGAAGTCAACATTCAGAGGGCAGAGACCCTATCCTGGTGGCTCATACCAAACCAAGTGCTCTCGAAGACAACTTTGAAACAGGCTGCTTAGACCTTACGCCTCCACTCCTAACTTCTGCCCTAACCCTGACCCCCTTAGAAGGGAAGTCATTCTCAATGACTTGGGTCCCCTGAGCAATGAGTAAGCCACGTGGTCTCTCATAAGACATCAAAACCTGCTTGGGACACCTGGGTGGCTCATTGGTTGAGCATCTGCCTTTGGCTCAGGGCATGATCCTGGGGTCCAGGATTGAGTTCCACATCAGGCTCCTTGCAGGGAGCCTGCTTTTCCCTCTGCCTATGTCTCTGCCTCGTGTGTGCATGTGTGTGTGTGTGTGTGTGTTTCATGAATAAGTAAATAAAATGTTTTTTTAAAGCCTCCTTAAATAGACTATGCTAAGCCTGCAGAAAAGTACCTGCTCTGTACCCATGTTCTTCATTGTCCATTCTGTAACAACAGAAGAATCTCTACTTCTAAAACCAACCTTTCCAATTGTGCTATAAGTCTCAACACCTCTTATTTTCCCATAGTCTTTACTCTTACAATACAATTGCATCATCAATTACTCCATGTCTATCATATAGTCTCATCATCTTATACTATCTTCCATCTTTAAAAAGCATCCAATCCCTTGACCTCATTTCCTTCTTTTCCTAATGTCTATCCAACTCTACACCACATAGCAAAATTTCTTGAAAAGTTTTTTTGTTACTTGCTGTCAATAATCTTATTTGGTTATCTCAAACTGATATCAATCAGGCTTTCAACCACACGAGTCCAATAAAGAATAGCATTCTTTTTTCTCTAGATATACTCTTCACTTAAGTGATCCAATCCATATCTATACATTTAAACTAAATATTGTCTCTCTACAGAGGACTCCCAGTTGAAATCTCTGACTGAGACCTCTCCTCTGAACCCCAAACAGCCTCTGTGACAGATCCTATTTGTAACTGGGCCCAATCCCACTACAGTATCCTCATCTATTGCTAATTTTCTAGGCATACCCTGGAGTCTACAGACAACCAATGTTTCCCTATTCCATGGATGTTACTTCCTGAGTCTTTTCTTCTTAAGTGCTATGTCCCATTGGAATACCCTAACTCATTATCCACCACTGAGTTTTCCAAAACTTCCTGTGGAAAAGAATCATCTAAGAAGATTCCAGGGGTTCTGATTCAAATAATTGGAAATGTGCCCCAAATTTTTTAAAATTTTTTTATTGGAGTTAAATTTGCCAACATACAGCATAACACCCAGTGCTCATTCTGACAAGTGGCCCCTCAGTGCCCATCATCCAGTCACCCCACCCCACCCCCGCCTACCTCCCTTTCCACCACCCCTTGCTTGCTTCCCAGACTTAGGTGTTCTCATGTTCTGTCACCCTCACTGATATTTCCCACTCATTTTCTCTCCTTTCCCCTTTATTTCCTTTCACTATTTTTTATATTCCCCAAATGGATAAGACCATATAATGTTTGTCCTTCTCCGATTCTTACTTCACTCAGCATAATACCCTCCAGTTCCATCCACATTGAAGCAAATGGTGGATTTTTGTCCTTTCTGATGGATAAGTAATATTCCATTTATATATATACCACATCTTCTTTATCCATTGACCTTTAGATGGACACCAAGGCTCCTTCCACAGTTTGGCTATTGTGGACATTGCTACTATAAACATTGGGGTGCAGTTGCCCCAGCATTTCACTGCATCCTATCTTTGGGGTAAATCCCCAGCAGTACAATTGCTGGGTCGTAGGGCAGTTCTTTTTTTTTTTTAAATTTATGATAGTCAGAGAGAGAGAGAGAGGCAGAGACACAGGCAGAGGGAGAAGCAGGCTCCATGCACCGGGAGCCCGCCGTGGGATTCGATCCAGGGTCTCCCGGATCGCGCCCTGGGCCAAAGGCAGGTGCCAAACCGCTGCGCCACCCAGGGATCCCGGCAGTTCTATTTTTAACCCTTTGAGGAACCTCCACAGTTTTCCAGAGTGGCTGTACCAATTCACATTCTCACCAACAGTGCAAGAGGGTTCCCCTTTCTCCACATCCACTCCAACATTTGTTGTTTCCTGTCTTGTTAATTTTCCCCATTCTCACTGGTGTGAGGTGGTATCTCATTGTGGTTTTGATTTGTATTTCCCTGATGACAAATGATGCGAAGCATTATCTCATGTGCTTGTTGGCCATGTGTATGCCTTGTTTGGTGACATTTCTGTTCATGTCTTTTGCCCATTTCATGATTGGATTGTTTGTGTCTTTGCTATTGAGTTTATTAATTTCTTTATAGATCTTGGATACCTGCCCTTTATCTGATAGGTCATTCGCAAATATCTTCTCCCATTCTGTAGGTTGTCTGAGTTTTGGTGACTGTTTCTTTTGCTGTTCAGAAGCTTCTTATCTTGATTAAGTCCCAATAATTCATTTTTGCTTTTGTTTCTCTTGTCGTCATAGATATATCTTGCAAGAAGTTGCTGTGGACAAGTTCAAAAAGGGCGTTGCCTGTGTTCTTCTCTAGGATTTTGATGGATTCTTGCCTAACATTGGGTTCTTTTATCCATTTTGAGTTTATCTTTGTGTATGGTGTAAGAAAATGGTCTAGTTTCATTCTTCTGCAGGTGTTTGTCCAAATTGCCCACCACCATTTATTGAAGAGTATGTCTTCTTTCCAGTGAATAGTTTTCCTGCTTTCTTGAATATTAGTTGACCAGAGAGTTGAGGGCCCATCTTTGGGTTCTCTGTTCTGTTCCATTGATCTATGTGTCTGTTTTTGTACCAGTACCACATTGTCTTGATGATCACAGCTTTGTAGTAAAACTTCAAATCTGGCATTGTAATGCCCCCGGCTTTAGTTTACTTTTTCAATATTCCCCTGGCTATTCGGGGTCTTTTTTGATTCCACACAACTCTTAAGATGATTTGTTGCAACTCTCTGAAGAAAGTCCATGGTATTTTGAGAGGGATTGCATTAAATGTGTAAATTGCTTTGGGTAGCATGGACATTTTCACAATATTAACTCTTCCAATCCATGAGCATGGAATATTTTTTATCTCTCTATGCATTACTCCATTTCTTTCAGAAGTGTTCTGTAGTTTTTAGGGTATAGATCCTTTACCTCTTTGGTTAGGTTTATTCCTAGGTATCTTATGCTTTTGGGTGCAATTGTAAATGGGATTGACTCCTTAATTTCTTTTTCTTCAGTCTCATTGCTAGTGTGTAGAAATGCCACTGATTTCTGGGCACTGATTTTGTATCCTGCCACATTGCTGAATTGCTGTATGTGTTCTAGCAATCTTGGGTTTTCTACATACAGTAGCATGTCATCTGCAAAGAGGGAGAGTTTGACTTCTTCTTTGCCAATTTAAATGCCTTTTATTTCTTTTTCTTGCCTGATTGCTGGGGCCAGGACTTCTAGTACTATGTTGAATAGCAGTGGCGAGAGTGGACATCCCTGTCTTGTTCCTGATCTTAGGGGAATGGCTCCCAGTGCTTCCCCATTGAGAATGATATTTGCTGTGGGCTTTTCGCAGATGGCTTTTAAGATGCTGAGGAATGTTCCCTCTATCCTTACACTCTGAAGAGTTTTGATCAGGAATGGATGCTGTATTTTGTCAAATGTTTTCTCTGCATCTATTGAGAGGATCATATGGTTCTTGTTTTTTCTCTTGCTGATATGATCAATCCTATTGATTGATTTATGAGTGTTGAGCCAGCCTTGCATCCCGGGGATAAATCCCACTTGGTCATGGTGAATGACCAAGTCTTTCCCATCTCCTTAAATGGCAACACGTACTGTTGGATCTGGCCCTGGAGTTTTGTGTCGTGAGAGGTTTTTATGACTGGTTCAATTTCCTCCCTGGTTATTGACCTGTTCAGGTTTTCTATTTCTTCTTGTTCCAGCTTTGGTAGTTTGTGGTTTTCCAGAAATGCATCCATTTCTTCTAGATTGCCTAATTTATTGGCGTATAGCTGTTCATAATATGTTTTTAAAATCTTTTCTATTTCCTTGGTATTGGTGTGATCGCTCCTTTTTCATTCATGATTTTATTAATTTGAGTCTTTTCTCTTTTCTTTTTAATCAGGCTGGCTAATTCTTTCAAAGAGCCAACTCCACATTTTGTTGATCTGTTCTATAGTTCTTCTGGTCTCTATTTCATTGAGATCTGCTCAAATCTTTATTAACTATCTTCTTCTGCTGGGTGCAGGTTTTATTTGCTGTTCTCTCTCCAGTTCCTTTAGGTGCAAGGTTACCTTGTGTCTTTCAGTTTCTTTCCTGTTCTTTGAGGGATGCTTGTATTGCGATGTATTTCCCTCTCAGGACTGCTTTTGTTGTATCCCAAAGATTTTGAATGGTTATATCTTCGTTCTCATTAGTTTCCATGAATCTTTTAAATTCTTCTCTACTTTCCTGGTTGACCCTTTCATCTTTTAACAGGATGGTCTTTAACCTCCACATATTTGAATTTCTTCCAAATTTCTTCTTGTGGTTGAGTTCATGCTTCAAAGCATTATGGTCTGAAAATATGCAGGGGACAATCCTAATCTTTTGGTATTGGTTAAGACCTGATTTGTGACCCAGTATATGGTCTATTCTGGAGGAAGTTCCATGACACTTGAGTAGAATATTTATTCAGTTGCGTTTGGATGTAGAGTTCTGTAAATATCTGTGAAATCCATCTGGTCCAGTATGTCATTTAAAGCTGTTGTTTCTTTGGAGATGTTGTGCTTAAACTATCTGTCATTTGCAGATAGCGCCGTGTTGAAGTCTCTCAGTATAAGTGTATTATTATCTAAGTATGTCTTAACTTTGGTTATTGATTTATTGATATACTTGGTAGCTCCCACATTAGGAGCATAAATATTCATGATTTTAGGTACTCTTGTTGGATAGATCCTTTAAGTATGATATAGTGTCCCTCTTTATCTCTTACTACAGTCTTTGGGATAAACTTTAATTTATCTGACGTGAGGATTGGTACCCCTGCTTTCTTTTGAGGACCATTTGAATGGTAAATAGTTCTTCAACCTTTTATTTTCAGGCTGTAGGTGTCCTTAGGTTGAAAATGAATCTCTTGTAGACAGCAAATAGATGGGTCTTGCTTTTTTATCCAGTCTGAAACCCTGCAACTTTTGATGGGATCATTAGGTCCATTCACGTTCAGTGTTACTACTGAAAGATATGAATTTAGTGTCATCATAATACCTATTCAGTCCCTGTTTTTGTTGATTATTTCTTTGGGCATCCTCTTTCTTTTACAGAGTCCCCCTTAATATTTCTCACAGAGCTGGTTTGGTGGTCTCATATTCTTTCAGTTTCTGTGTATCTGGAAGCTCTTTATCTCTCCTTCTATTCTGAATGAGAGCCTTGCTGGATAAAGTATTCTTGGCTGCATGTTCTTCTCATTTAGGACCCTGAATATATCCTGGCAGCCCTTTCTGGCCTGCCAGGTCTCTGTGGAAACGTCTGCTGTTAGTCTAATATTTCTTCCCATATAAGTTAGGGATCTCTTGTCTCTTGCTGCTTTAAGGATTTTCTCTTTATCTTTGGAGTTTGCAAGTTTCAGTATTAAATGTCGGGGTGTAGACCTTTTTTTTTTATGTTAGGTGGGGATCTCTCTATCTTCTGGATATGAATGCCTGTTTCTCTCCACAAGTTAGAAAGTTCTCAGCTATTATTTATTCAAATACACTTTCTTGTCCTCTGTCCCTTTCAGCGCCCTCTGGAACCCCAATTCAAAGTAGATTTTTCCTTTTGAGTCTGTTATTTATTTCCCTTAACCTATCCTCTTGATCTTTTAATTGTTTTTCTCTTTTTTTCTCAGCTTTCTTCCTGCCATCAACTTGTCTTCTGTATCACTCACTCTTTCTTCCAGCTCATTAACCTTCATTGTTAGGATATCCAGTTTGGATTCCATCTCATTTAATTGATTTTTAATTTCGGCCTGATTAGACCTAAGTCCTGCAGTCATGAAATCTGTTGAATCTTTTTTGCTTTTTTCCAGAGCTACCAGTAGCTTTATAATTGTGCTTCTGAATTGGCTTTCTGATATGGAATTGTAATCCCAATTCTGTATCTCTGTGGCAGAGATGACAGTTTCTGATTCTTTCGTGGTGAATTCTTTCTAGTATTTTGCTCAGTTCAGAGTGGCTAAAAACGAGTTGTACTTGTTAGAAGTGCAAACTCTTCTCTCTGTAACATTCCAGCTGTTCTTTCTTTAAGTCTCAGGTTGAATTCGTAGCTTTTCAGGATGATTTGAAAGTTATCTAGGTAATTTGATGGGGACAGGTGACTTGGAGACCCTACTCTTCCGCCGTCTTTCTTTCACTCCCCCAATAATTTATTTTTAAAATATGCTTCCTTTGTGTTTTCCACATATCGCAGGTAGTGAAATATTTCTCTAGAAAAATTCCTGCTGTGGACAAATGTCGGCTTCTTTGTGATTTCTTACTACACTCCTGGAGACATGATTAAGGACTCTTTCCCCTATGCCCCAACATTTTTTTGTACTTAGCCCTTATTTAGTTTGTTAATACAAATGCTGTTCTCTAATTGGCACTTTAAAAAACTCTATTCCAGCTTCTCCATCACCTCTTTGAGGAAAGGGATTATGTCTTTAATCTCTGCATCCCCATGGCCTGGCACAACATCTTTCACATTGTGGGTGCCTAGTATATGTTTTGCTGGCTGAGTGACTGAAAAGCAAATGATTCAGGAGTCAAGAAATCATCAAGGTTATAAAAACAGAGTTCTAGGAATTAATCCTCCTCTCTAAATATACATCATATATCTGATTCTCTACTTAACGTCTTCACTATCATGTAGGTATCTCAAATTTAACATGGACAAAATTGGACTCTAAATTTTATGCCATCAAGATAGGTGGAGTCTTGCCCCTTCTCTCAAGTCTTTCCCATCTCCTTAAATGGCAATTTAAAAAATTCATTTGCTTAAGTAAAACTTAGTTCCTTTCTATATTTCACATATCCCCTCAATTCAACCCACCAAGCCTATTCATTCAACGTTATCTTTATTTCCACTATCTGTGATTCTATTGCAGATACAGCCTCTCTCATAAACATCACTAACCTGGAGAGAAAAGGCTGGAAGAGCATCTTTTAAATACTACTTTTTCCTCATTAACCTAATCCTAATGGAAGGGAGAGAAAAGGAGAAAGGGAAATCTTATAAGCCCTATGTAGTATATAATAAAGGTGAGCAGGTGGCCAGGGCACACAAGAAATCCAACCTCACCACCCTCCAATCTTTTTATTTTATTGAGGTGAAATTTGCATAACATAAAATTAAGCATTTCAAAGTTTACAATGTAGCAGCATTTAATATATTCACAATGTTATACAATTACCACCTACAACAACTTTGAAAACATTTTTTATGAACATACATAAACACATCATAATCACACAAAGTCTGTGTTCACTCTTAATGGATTTGGAGAAATGTATAATTATATGTATTCACTATTTTGCTATTATACAGAATATTTTTGGTGTCCCAAAAATCCTCTGTGCAACACCTACTCATCCTTCTGATCACTTCAATGCCTGGTAACTACTGATCTTATCACTCTCTCCATAGTTTTGCCTTTTTCAGAGTCATAAATTTGGAGTCATACATTATATAGATTTTTCAGATTGACCTCTTTCATTAAGTAATATGCATTTTAGTTTCCTCTATGTCTTTTTATGGCTTGATAGCTTATTTCTTTTTGGCCATGAATAGTATTCCATTGTCCAGCTATACCATATTTAATTATCCATTCACCTACTAAAGAATATTATTGTTGTTTCTGAGTTTGGGAAATTATGAATAGAACTGTTATAAATATTTATGTTCATTTTTTTGTGTATTGATATAGTATTTAACTCCTTCAGGTCAATATCAAGAAACACAGGTTATGGATTAATATATGGTTATGGAGGTATAATAGAAGTATGTTAAGTTTTGTAAGAAACTACCAAACTCTTCCAAAATGGGGTATCATTTTGTATTCCAACCAGCAACAAATGAGAATACCTGTTGTTTCACATGATTACTAGCATTTTATTGTAAGTGTTTCAGATTTTGGGCACACTAAGAGGTGTAAAGTGGTATGCCATTTTTTAAAATTTGTATATCCATGATGACATATGTGAAGCAACTTTTTATGTACTTGCTTGCCATCTGTATATCCTTTTTGACGAAGTGTCTGTTTTTATGTACTTGCTTGCCATCTGTATATCCTTTTTGACGAAGTGCCTGTTAAGATTTTTGGCCATTTGTTAATCAGGTTGTTTTCTTATTATTGAGTATTAAGAGTTCTTTATATATTTTGAATAACAGTCCTCTATCAGATATGTCTTTTGCAAATATTTTCTCCCTGTCTATGGCTTATCTTTTCATTCTCTTGACACTGTCTTTTGTGGAACACAAGTTCTTACTTTTCATGAAATCCAATTTATCAATTTTTCTTTCATAGATCATGCATTTGGCACTGTATATAAAGTGGCATTGTCATATGTAAGGTCATCTAGGTTTTCTGCTGTGTTGTCTTCTGGTAGTTTTATAGTTGTGCATTTTACATTTAGGTCTATGATAAATTTTGAGTTAATTTTTGTGAAGGGTATAAGTCTTTGCCTAAACTCTTTTTTTTTTGGATGTAGATATCTAATTGTTTCAGCACTATTTGTGGAAAAAAGTATCTTTGCTCCATTGTATTGTCTTTGCTTCTTTATCAAAGATCCATTGACCATATTATGTGGATCTCTTTCTGTGCTCTCTATACGGTTCCATTGATCTATTTTTCTATTTTTTCACCATACCATACCATCTTGACTATTGTAAGTTTTGAAGCTGGGTAGTGTCAGTCTTCCAAATTTGTTCTTCTCCTTCAATACTGTGTTGGCTATTCTGGATCTTTTAACTTTAAAATCAGTTTGTCAATATCTACAGAAACTTTTCTGGGATTTTGATTTGATTTGTATAGATAAAGTTGGGAGAACTAACATTTTGACAATTTTGAGTCTTCCCATCCATGAATATGGAATATCTCTCCATTTACTTAGTTCTTAGATTTTATTCATCAGAGTTTAGTAGTTTTTCTCATATAAATCTTGTACATATTTTATTAGATTTTTACCTAAGTATTTCATATGGAGGGAAGTGCTAATTTTAAGTTGTATTTTGTTTTTAATTTCAACTTTCACTTATTCATTGCTGGTGTATAGGAAAGAAGTTGACTGTTGTATATTAACCTTGTATCATGTGACCGTACTATAATCAATTATTAGTTTCAGGTGTTATTTTGATTGGTTCTTTGGATCTTCCATATAGATGATCATGTCATCTATGAAAAAAACAGCTTTATTTCCTCATTTTCAATATATATTCCTTTTTCCTCTTTTCTATTCTTCTTGCATTAGCTAGAACTTCCAGTTTGATGTTGAAAAGTAGTGGTTAGAGGAAACATACTTGCTTTGTACCTACCTTATCTTAGTGGGAAAGCTTCAAGTATCTCAACATCAAGTATGACATTAGCTGTGGTATTTTTGAAGATATTACTTACCAAGTTGAAGAGGTTCTACTCTATTCCTTGTTTACTGAGAAGTTTTATCAAGAATGGGTGTTGGATTTAGTCAAATTCATTGCCTGCATCTGTTGATATAATAATGTAATTTTTCTTATTTAGCCTATTGATGTGATTGATTACATTAATTGATTTTCAAATGTAAACTAGCTTTACAAATATGAGATATATCCCATGTGGTTTTAATGCTTAATTTTAAAATGAATTATTGGATTCAACTTGCTAACATTTTGTTGAGGATTTTTATATCCATGTTCATTAGAAATATTGGTCTGTAGTTTTCTCGTAATGTCTTTGATTTTGACATTGAGGTAATATTGTCCTTACAGAATGAGTTAGAATGTATTCTCTCTGCCTCTATCCTCTAAAGTAATTGTAGAGAATTGGTAAAATTTCTCCTTTAAATATTTGATAGAATTCACCAGTATAACCATCTGGGTCTGATGCGGTTTTGAAATATTATTAATTATTGACTTACGTTAATAGATACAGTCCTATTTAAATCAGCTAATTTTTCTTGTATGAGTTTTGACAGGTTGTGTCTTTCAAGATATTGGTCCATTTTATCTAGGTTCTTAAATTTGTGGACATAAAGTTGTTGGGAGTATACTTTTATTACCCTTTTTAATGTCCATGATCTGTAACAATTCCCTCTCGTTAACTTCTAATATTAACTATTTATGTCTTCCACTTTTCTTAGACTAGCTGGAGGTTTATCAATTTTACTGATCTTTTCAAAACAGAAATTTTGTTTTGTTGATTTTCTTTATTGAATTACTGTACTCAATTTTTTAAAAATTTTGATCTAATTTTATTTTTTTTCTATTTAGATTGGATTTAATTTGCAATTCTTTTTCTAGTTTCTTAAAGTAGAAGCTTAGATTCCAGATCTTTGAAAAATTTTCCACTAAGCATTGGTTTCAGGTTTCCCACAAATTTTTATATAAATTATATATTTAATTTTAATAAGTTCAATATATTTTTAAATTTCTCTTGAGATTTCTTTTTGGACACACTTGTTATTTAGAAGTTTGTTGTTTAGAGGTGGTGAGGCAAGATAGTGGAAGAGTAGGAATCCTAAACTCACCTGGTGCCACCAACTTACCTATATAACTTTTAAGACACTGTGAACACCCACGAATTTAACCTGAGATTTAAAGAGAGAACAAAAAAAATAAAAAATAAAAAAATAAAGAGAGAACAGCCGGAATGCTACAGAGAGAGAACTTTTCACTTCTAGCAAGGTAGGCAGGTGGAAAATAAATAAATAAATAAATAAATAAGAATAAAGTGGGAGAGGGGCCCTGCAAGAAGCCAGGCTGAAACAGAGAGGTGAAAGCCTCTGGGACAGGAAAGCCCAGCTCTAGGGAAGCAGGAACTTTAAAAATCCACACCAGATTTTTCCCGGATAGAAAAGTGCTTAGCAGGGAAATTGAGCAGAATCCCAGGAAGCGCAGTGAGCCTCCAGATTCCTGGAGTCACTAATAGAGGAAGTGTGCCAGGGAAAAGTGTGCTGCAAACCGCGGACCGATCTCAGTCAGTAAATGGCTGGAGCGCCAGAGCCCTCGGGACATTTGGGAGAACCCAATGGGTTAGGTGGGCCAGCTCCGGACAGAGGCGGCCGTGCTCTGTTGCCTTCGGGAGCCATGGCCCTCAGCAGTGCATTTCCAGTGGCACAGGGTCCCAGATCGCAGTGTGCCCATGCAAACAAAGCCGGTGATCCTGCTTTCCCCCTGAGACAAGCAAAAGTGGAGAGGGCAAAGGAAACAGAGAACTCTCCTGCCACTGGATGCCCCTAAGCTGTGCAGATCAGTGCACCCCCGCCAGCCTCTGGGAGCATCTAGGCCAGGGTGGACTGGGAGACTGCATTAATTACTAGTAGGGAGCTGACTCCAGAGCTGGAAATCTGGCCGCTGCCATTGCTGTTTTTCCTCCTTGTTTCACTGAGGGCCTGGGAGAGAGGAGGCCACCAGGGAACAGGCCTCATAGGATAACCAGCTCCCACTGAGCCCAGGGCCCAGCAGGGGGTGGGGCAGCTCCACCCAGGCACAGACACCTGAGATCACCACAGCAGGCCCATCCCCCAGAAGACCAGCTGGAAGAACAAGGGAAGAGTGTGGGCTACCATGAACTAGCTGGAGTAACTGAACCAAACCAAGCCCGGACTTGGCGTCCCTCATTCACTCAAAAGGCTCGAGAGCCTAAAGGGTGAATAGTTGGTAGATGCTTGAGAAAGGGCTTGAGCAATGGTTCTCAGGGCTTGCTTGGATGTGATCGCCCACATAACACAATAGATAAAACTTATTCTGACCTGGTCATAAATGTATATAAGGGTCTGTCTGTCCTTGCTGGTCTGTTTACCATACCTAATATTCCTTTGAAGTATGCACATCTGGAGCAACAAGCTTATCTATTTACCAAGGTCTTCTGGCACCCATGAGTCAGTCTTACATGCTGAGAAAGGGGAACTTTGGAGGGTTTCATTTTCCATTTCTGGATTCCCTTCAACATACTCAGTTTAATTTAGGGAGATATATGGGATATAGGTTTTTGCTTTGTTTTTTGTTTTCTCTACTTCGCTTTGTCTTACAATGGCAGAAGTTAATGCCTTCTAAAACATGACGAGCAGCACCCAGAACCAACTGGAATACCATTCTGTTCATTCTGTAACATTATATTCTCTCTTCATTCCCATTCTGCCCCCCTATTTTATCTTGTTTATGTTTTAGTGTCAATGTTGGGGCTTTCTACAACTATTGCTGGTTTATATAAATTTGAGATTGACTATTTTCCAACACACAGAACTTAGTGCACTCAAAACTAAGAGGATCACCCCTCAGGTAGACTACATTCTCTAGCACCCTTCAGGTAGACTACATTCTCCCTCCACTACAGCATCCTCACCACCACCATCTGTCAGTACACCCCCTTTTTTTCTTTTTTCTATTTTTTCACTTTACTTTTTTTTCTCTTCTTTTTTTCTTTTTCATTTTTTCTTCTTTGGGATTTTGGCCTTTTATTTTTTACTATTTGGTCTTAAAATTTGTTTTTCAATTTAGTAGTCCTTCTGTTTTGTTTTGTTTTGATCATTGTTTTCATTTTCTGGTCTCTGACCTCATCAGAATCATCTAGGGTGAAATTTACTTAGGTTGTCATTGATATTCTTGACTCAGCTCGCTCATACAGCCACTCTACACTGAGCAAAATGACTAGAAGGAAGAATTCACCACAAAAGAAAGAATCAGGAACAGAACACTCTGCCCAGAGTTACAGAATATGGACTACAATTTGATGTCAGAAAGCCAATTGAGAAGCACAATTACAAAGCTACTGGTTGCTCTGGAAAAAAAGCATAAAGGACTCTAGAGACCTCGTTACAGCAGAATTTAGATCTAATCAGGTCGAAATTAAAAATCAATTAAATGAGATGCAATCCAAACTGAATGTCCTAAAGGCTAGGGTTAATGGAGTGGAAGAGAGTCAGTGACATAGAAGAAAAGTTGATGGCAAGGGAGGAAGCTGAGGAAAAAAGAGAAAAACAATTAACAGACCATGAGGAAAGGCTAAGGGATAGGACAGCCTGAAAAGGAAGAACTTATATATAATTGGGGTTCCAGAAAACGCCAGGAGGGACGGAGGACCAGGAAGTATATTTGAACAAATCATAGCTAAAAACATCCCTAATTTGGGGAGGGAAACAGGCATTCATATCGAGGCGATAGAAATGTGCCCCCAAAGATCAATAAAAACTGTTCAACACCTCAATATTTAATAGTGAAACTTGCAAATTCCAAAGATAAAGAGAACATCCTTAAAGCAGCAAGAGACAAGGGATCCCTAACTTATATGGGGAGAAATATCAGATTAACAGCAGACCTCTCCAGAGACCTGGCAGGCCAGAAATGGCTGGCAATATTATTCAGGGTATTTAATGAGAAGAACATGCAGCCAAGAATACTTTATCCAGCAAGGCTCTCATTCAGAATAGAAGGAGAGCTAAAGAGCTTCCAAGAGAGGCAGAAAGTGAAAGAATATGTGACTGCCAAACCAGTTCTGCAAGAAATATTAATGAGGACCCCATAAAAGAAAGACAGAGCCCAAAAAAATAACCCAATGAAGAGGTATTACAGTGACACTAAATTCATATCTTTCAATAGTTACTCTGAACATGAATGGCCTAAATGATCCCACCAAAAGCTGCAGAGCATCAGACTGCATAAAAAAGCAAGACCCACCTAGTTGCTGTCTACAAGACACTCATTTGAGACCTAAGGACACCTACAGCCTGAAAATGAAAGGTTGGAGAAACATTTACCATTCAAATGGTCCTCAAAAGAAAGTAGGGGTAGCAATTCTCATATCAGAAATTAAAGTTTATTCCAAATACTGTAGTAAGACATGAAGAGGGACATTATATCATACTTAGGGTGTCTAGCCAACATGAAGACCTAACAATAATGAATATTTATGCCCCTTATGTGGGAGCTGCCAAGTATATCAATCAATTAATAACCAAAGTAAAGACATACTTAGATAATAAAAAAGGAATAGTAGGACACTTCAAAATGGCACTTTCTACAAATGACAGATCATCTAAGCACAACATCACCAAAGAAAGAAGAGCCTTAAATGATACACTGGATCACATGGATTTCACAAATATACAGAACTTTCCATCTGAAAGAAACTGAATACACATTCTACTCAAGTGCACATGGAATTTTCTCCAGAATAGACCACATACTGGGGCACAAATCAGGTCTTAACCAATGCCAAAAGATTGGAATTGTTCCTTGCATATTTTTAGACCATAATGCTTTGAAACTAGAACTCAAACACAAGAAGAAATTTGGAAGAAACTCAAACACGTGGAGGTTAAAGGGCATCCTACTATAAGATGAAAGGGTCAACCAGGAAATTAGAGAAGAATTAAAAAGATTCATGGAAACAAATAAAAATGAAGATACAACCATTCAAAATCTCTGAGATACAGCAAAAGCGGTCCTAAGAGGGAAATATATATTACAATACAAGCATCCCTCAAAAGACTGGAAAAAACTCAAATACACAAAATAACCACACACCTAAAGAACTGCAGAAAGAACAGCAAGTGAAACCTACACCAAGCAGAAGAATAGAGATAATAAAAATCTGAGAAGAACTCAATGAAACACAGAGCAGGAGATCCGAATAATAGATCAAGGAAACCAGGAGTTGGTTCTTTGAAAGAATTAATATGATAAACCATTAGTCAGTCTTATTAAAAAGAAGAAAAACTCAAATTAATAAAATCATGAATGAAAGAGGGGAGATCAAAACCAATAGCAATGAAATACAAATTATTTTAAAAATGTATTAATTGAGGAAGACACAAAGATATAGAAAAATATTCCATGCTCATGGATTGGAAGAATTAATATTGTGAAAATGTCAATGCTACCCAGGGCAATTTACACATTTAATACAATCCGTATCAAAATACCATGGACTTTCTTCACAGAGTTGGAAAAATCATCTTCAGATTTGTGTGGAATCAGAAAAGACCTGCAATTGCCAGTGGAATATTGGTAAAGAAAACCAGATCCGGGGGCATCACAATGGCGGATTTCAAGTTGCACTACAAAGCTCTATTCAAGACAGTGTGGTACTGGCACAAAATCAGAAACATAGATCTTGGAACTGAATAGAGAACCCAGAAATGGGCCCTCAACTCTTTGGTCAACTAAAATTCGACATAGCAGGAAAGACTATCCACTGGAAGAAGGACAGTCTCTTCAATAAATGGTGCTGGGAATATTGGACAGCCACATGCAGAAGAATGAAACTAGACCATTCTCTTACACCATACACAAAATGAACTCAAAATGGATGAACGATCTCAATGTGAGACAGGAATCAATCAAAATCCTAGAGGAGAACACATGCAACACCCTTTATGAACTTGGCCACAGCAAATTCTTGCAAGATACATTTATTAAGGCAAAGTAAACAAAAGCAAAAATGAAATCCTATGACTTAATCAGGATAAAAAGCTTCTGCACAGCAAAAGAAACAGTCAACAAAACTGAAAGCAACCTACAGAATGGGAGAAGATATTTGCAAATGACCTATCATATAAAGGGCTAGTATCCAAGATCTATAAAGAATTTATTAAACTCAACAGCAAAGAAACAAACAACCCTATCATGAAATGGGCAAAAGATATGAACAGAAATTTCACCAAAGAAGGCATACAGATGGCCAACAGGCACGTGAGATAATGCTCTACATCACTTGCCATCAGGGAAATTCAAATCAAAACTGCAATGAGATACCATTTCACACCTGTGAGAATGGTAAAAATTAACAAAACAGGAAAAAAAAATTTTGGAGAGGATGTGAAGAAAGGGGAAGCCTCTTGCACTCTTGGTGGGAATGTGAACTGGTGCAGCCACTCTGGAAAACTGTGTGGAGGTTTCTCAAAGAGTTACAGCATCCATTCCTGATCAAAAGTCTTCAGTGTAGGGATGGAGGGAACATTCCTCAGCATCTTAAAAGCCATTTTGAAAAACCCACAGCAAATATCATTCTCAATGGTGAAAAACTGAGAGCCTTACCCCTAAAACCAGGATTATGATAGGATTATGACAGCCACTCTGGAAAACTGTGTGAAGGTTCCTCAAAGAGTTAAAAATCGAGCACCCTATGACCCCCCTATTGCACTGCTGGGGATTTACCCCAAAGATACAGATGCAGTGAAAAGCTGAGACTTTTGCACTCCAATGTTAATGCAGCAATGTCCACGATAGCCAAACTGTTGAAGAAGCCTCAGTGTCCTTCACCAGATGAATGGATAAAGAAGATGTGGTATATATATATACAATGTAATATTACTCAGCCAGTAGAAATGATGAATACCAACTATTTGCTTCAACATGGATAGAACTGGAGGGCATTATGCTGAGGAACTAAGTTAATTGGAGAAGGACAAACATTATATGGTTTTATTCATACCGGGAATATAAAAAAACAGTGAAAGGGATTTTAGGGGAAAGAAGAGAAAATGAGTGGAATATATCAGAGGGGGTGATAGAACATGACGGACTCCTATTCTGGGAAATGAACAAGGGGTAGTGAAGGGGATGTGGGCAGGGGGAAGGGGAGACTAGGTGACAGGTACTGAGAGGGCACTTGATGGGATGAGCACTGGGTGTTATATACATTTTGGCAAATCAAAGTCCAATAAAAATATACAAATAATTATATATATTTTATATATTTATATTTATAAATAACCAGGGTAGCCATACTACCTCACACAAACAAGGTTTTAAACGAAGGAGTGTAACAAGAGATGAAGAATGGCAATATATCATAATATGTGGGTCTAAAACCAACAAGAAGAAATTACAATTGCAAATGGTTATATCCCCACCTTGGGAGTACCCAAATATATAAATCAATCAATAACAAATATAAATAAATCCATTGATACTAAGAATAGTAGGGGACATTAACACCCCACTTACAGCAATCCACAAATAATCGATGCAGAAAATCAACAAGGAAACAATGGCTTTAAATGACACACTGGACCAGATGGACTTAACAGATACAGAACATTTCTTCCTAGAGCAGCAGAAAACACATTCCTTTCAAGTGCCTATGGAGCATTCTCCACACTTGATCACATATTGGGTCACAAATTAGGCCTCATCAAGTGCAGGAAAATTGAGAACACACAATACATATTTCCTGACCATCACACTATGAATCTTGAAGTCAATCACACACACAAAAAAATGGAAAGATTACATATACATGGAGGTTAAAGAGCATCATACTAAAACTGAAGAGGTCAATCAGGAAATTAAAGAAATAAAAAATACATGGAAACAAATGCTAATGAAAACACAACAGTTCAAAACCTTTGGAATGCAGCAAATGCTGGTTATAAAAAGGAAGCATATAGAAATACAGGACTACCACAAAAAGCAAGGAAAATCTCAAATACACAACCTAAATATACATCTAAATGAACTAGAGAAAAGAACAGCAAATGAAGCCTAAAACCAATAGTAAATTGGAAATAATGAAGATTAGAGCAGAAATAAATGATATACAAACAAAAAATACCAGTAGAGGGATACCTGGGTGGATCAGTGGTTGAGCATCTGCCTTTGGCTTAGGTTGTGATCTTGGGGTTCCTGGGATCTAGTCCCATTCAGGCTCCCTGAAGAGAATCTGCTTCTCCCTCTGCCTGTGTGTCTGCCTCCTTTCTGTCTCTCTGCATCTCTCATGAATAAATAAATAAAATATTTTAAACTGTAAACTGAGGCCAGTAGAATATATCAAGGAAACCAGGAGCTGATTCTTTGTAAGAATGAATACAAGTGATAATCCCCTAGCTAGACTTCTCAAAAAGAAGAAAGGACGGAAATAAATAAAATCATGAATAAGGGAGAACAGATTACAATTAACACCACAGAAACAAAAAAATTCTAAGAGAATATCATGAAAAATTATATGCCAATAAATTGGACAATCTGGAAGACATGGATAAATTCCTAGAAACGATATCTACCAAAACTAAAACAGGAAGAAATACAAAAACTGAAACAGACCAATTATGTGGAAAGAAATTGAATCAGTGATCAAAAATCTCCCAACAACAAAAGTCCAAGACCATAAGGCTTCCCAAGGGAATTCTACCAAAATTCAAAGAAGAGTTAATACTTATTCCTCTTAAACTATTCCAAAACATAGAAATGGAAGGAAAACTTCCAAATTCATTCTATGAGGCCAGCATTACCTTGATTCCAAAACCAGACAAAGGCCCCACTAAAAAGGAGAAATACAGGCCAATATCCCTGATGGTTCCCAGAATTCTCAACAAAAGGGGCACATAAGTGTCTCAATCGGTTAGGTGTCTGATTCTTGATTTTGGCTCAGGTCATTAACTCAGGGTCCTGGGATCCAGGCCCATGACAAGTTCCCCAGTCAGCAGGGAGTCTTCTTGAATATTTCTCTACCTTTGCCCTCCCACTGTCCCTCTCTTTCTCTTTCTCAAATAAATAAATAAATAAATAAATAAATAAATAAATTCATTAAAAATTTCAACAAAATAGTAGAAGATTAAATCCAACACTACACTTTAAAAAATCATTCAACTAATCTTCAACAAAGCAGGGAAGAATATCCAATGGAAAAAAGACAGTCTTTTCAATAAATAGTGTTGGGATAATTGGACAGCCACAGGCAGAAGAATAAAACTGGACCATTTTCTTACTCCATACACAAAAATAAACTTAACATGGATGAAAGTCCTAAAAGTGAGACAGTAATTCATCAAAATCCTAGAGAAGAACACAGGCAGCAACATTTCTGTACTCAGCCATAGCAACTTCTTACAAGACATGTCTATAAAGGCAAGAGAAACAAAAGCAAAAATGAATTATTGGTACTTCATCAAGATAAAAAGCTTCTGCACAGCAAAAGAAACAGTCAACAAAACTAAAAGACAACCTACAGAATAGTAGAAGATACTTGCAAATGACCTATCAAATAAAGGGCTAGTATCCAAGATCTATAAAGAACTTATTAAACTCAACAGCAAAGAAACAAACAATCCAATCATGAAATGGGCAAAAGACATGAACAGAAATTTCACCAAAGAAGACATACACATGGCCAATAAGCACACGAGATAATGCTCCACATCACTTGCCATCAGGGAAATTCAAATCAAAACTACAGTGAAATATCACCTCACCCCAGTCAGAATGATAAAATTAATAACACAAGAAACAACACATGTTGGAGAGTATGCAGAAAAAGGAAACTCTCTTACACTGTTGATGGGAATGTAAATTGGTGCAGCCACTCTGGAAAACAGTATGGAGATTCCTCGGAAAGTTAAAAATAGAGCTACCTTATGGTCCAGCAATGACACTATTATGTCTCTACCCAAAGAATACAAAAATACTGATTCAAAGTGATACATGCACCGCAATGTTTATAGCAGCATTATCAACAATACCCAAATTATGGAAAGAGTCCAAAGGTCCATCGATTGATAAATACATAAGAAGAGGTAACATTACTCAGCCTTAAAAAAGGAATGAAATCTTGTCATTTGCAATGACATGGATCGAACTAGAGAGTATTACACTAAGCACAGAAATCAGAGAAAGACAAATACAATATGATTTCATCCATATGTGGAATTTAAGAAACAAAACAGATGTACAATAGGAGAAAACAAAGAAAGGAGTGATGTAAACCATAAAACAGACTTTAAAGAACAAACTGAGGGTCACTAGAGGGGAGTTGGGGGGAGGTATGGCTTAAATGGGTGATGGGTATTAAGGAGGTCACTTGTGATGAGCATTGGGTGTTTTATGTAAATGATGAATCCCTAAATTCTACTCCTGAAACTAATATACACTATATGTTAACTAACTGAAATTTAAATAAAAATTAGAAGCAAAGAAAATAACAATTCTCCACATTACTCAGTGCTCACCACAATATGTGTAGTTTCCATATTTTATTACAATATTATTGATTATATTCCCTATGCTATACTTTTCATCTGCATGACTTATTTTATAACTAGAAGTTTGGACCTCTTAATGCCCCTTATCTATTCTATCCATTTCCCTACCCACCTCCCCTCTGGCAACCATTGGACTATTTTTCAGAGTCTGTTTTTTGATCATTTGGCTTGTTTTTTAGATTCCACATATAGGTGAAAATCACATGGTATTTGTCTTTCTCTGTCTGACTTATTTAACAGCCTAGTAAACTCTGGGCCTTCCATGTTGTTGCAAATGTCAAGATCTTATTCTTTTTTATGGGTAATAGTCCATTTATGTATACGATATCTTCATTCATCTGTTGATAGACACTCGGATTTCTTCCATATCCTGGCTACTGTAAATAATGTTTCGATAAACATAGGGGAGCATATATCTTTTTGAATTAGCTTTTTAATTTTCTTTGGGTGAATATCCAGTAGTGCAACTAGATCGTATGGTATTTCTATTTATATTTTTAAAAAATTTTAAATTTATTCATAAGAGAGAGAGAGAGAGAGGCAGAGACACAGGCAGAGGGAGAAGCAGGCTCCATGCAGGGAGCCTGACGTGGGATTCGATTCTGGGACTTCCAACCACTCCAGCCCTGGGCTGAAGGCAGGCACTAAACTGCTGAGTCACCCAGGGATCCCCTCTATTTATAATTTTTACAGAAACTTCCATAGTATTTCCCCCAGTAGCTGTACCAATTTACATTTCTGCCAACAGTGCCTGAGAGTTCTTTTTCTCCATATCTTCCCAGCACTTTTTTCCTTTTGATTCTACTCATTCTGACTGGCTTAAGGTAATATCTCATTGTGGTTTTGATTTGCTTTTCCCTGATGATTAGTGATGCTGAGTGCCTTTTCATCAGTCTGTTAGCTATCTGTAAATATTCTTCCAAACAATGTCTATTAAGGCCTTCTGCTCATTCTTTATCAGATTATTTTGGGGAAGGGATGCTTAGTTGTATAAGTTCTTTATATTTTTTGGATATTAACCCTTTATAAGATATAATATTTGCAAATATATTCTCCCATTCACTAGGCTGCCTTTCTGTTTTGTTAACATTTTTTTCTCTGCAAAAGCTTTTTATTTTGTTGTCTCAATCGTTTACTTTTGGTGTTTACCTTGCCTGAGGAAACATGTCTATGTATATGTTGCTAAGGTCTATGTCTAAGAGATTACTATTTATGCTTTCTTTTAGGAGTTTTATGATTTCAGGTATTGTATTTAAGTTTTTAATCCAGGTACTCACAGATACCCCTCTTTATAATTGTGAGGTTACAGAAATCAGAAACACATTTTATCTTAAACCAAAAATAGTAAATGGAATTTATTAGAATGAAAGTAGATTATGTCACAGAATCCACGATATCACAGTAGCTCTGGGGCCTCATCAACAGGAGTGTTTGAGCCTCCCCTAATGTCTTGCTATTAAAGTGATGTAGTTATCCTTTAGTTTCTCTGCATCTAAGTTGAAAATCACAACTTTAGAAGAGAAAATCTGATTGATCTCTTTGGATTAAGTATATTTATCCCTAAACCAATTATGTATAACTAAGAGGAATGGAGACAGGACTATAATACAAGCTATATATTAAAAGATATATTATACATATTATATGCTATCGTCTGAATGTTTGTGTCCACCCATGATTCATATATTGAAATCCTAATGCCCAATGCAATGGTTTTAGGAGGTGGGGTCTTTGAGAGATGTTTAGGTAATATGGGTAGAGTTCTCATGAAAGGATTAGTACCCATAAAGGAGAGTCCCAAGCAGCTTCTTAGCTCACTGTCACCATGTGAAGACACAGTAAGAAGTTAGCTGTCTGCAACTCAGTAGAGGGCTTTCACCAGACCTTGACCATACTTGCACCTTGATCTTGGACTTCCCAGCTTCCAGAACTGTGAGCAATAAATTTCCATTATTTATGAGCTACCCAATCTATGGTATTTTGTTATAGCAGACTGAATAGACTAAAATAGTGTAACTAGAGATATATTATATAGATATTACAGATAATAATGTATATGATATATAAGGAGAGGTTTTTTAAGGAATTGGCTAATGTGGTTTTGGGGGCTGCCAAGGCAAATCCAAAATCCATATGGCAGAACATCAGGAAGTACATGCTAGACCTCTTAAGCACAAGTTGAGGTTGTTATCCACAGGTAGAATCATTCTTCTTATGGAAAAGTTCTACTTTCCTCTGAAGGCCTTTCAACTGACTGGATAAGAGCCACCTGTATTATCTAGGATAATACACTTTAATCACATCCATAGCAACAAAAAGACTACTGTTTGGTTGAATGATAGAGAACTAGAGTCCAGCCAAATTCACACATAAAAATGACCATCACATTGAGTAAGGCTCAATCTCTGTGTCTCTGGGCTCAGCTCTGTATATTAGAACAGAGTAGTAACCAGAAAAGGAGGAATTGCAGAAATCTAGGAAGGAAACCCTATGAGTATCCATAACATGTCCACTCAATGTTCTTAAGTTTACTTAAGTAGCAGTATAATTTATTGAGACATTAACTTGTGAGAGATTTTCTTTACATGTATTTTGTTCTATCCCATTATAAAAATAAAGTTAGGCTTTTTGTACTCCCTTGCTTCAGAGAAGTTAGAAGCAAAACCAGAAAATATCTACAGAAAATTTCCTTACCCATAGCTGACACAGATTCTACAGAGCCACCATATTTCAAAGATAATATGCAGGCATGGACAATGAAAATATCATTGGTAACCTCCATTGTTCAAGCACCACACAAGGCTTTCATATTCTTCTATGATATATGAAAAGGAAAGGACCTAAAAATGACTTTAATTTAATTTCCCAGTAGCTCAGTGGGATGAATATTTGGAGTTAGGTTCAATTAAGCTTAAATAAAATTGTGTGGCATTCTTTGCACATCCATTTGTGAAGCTAAGAATTATACTTGCTACACATATGGTAAACTTGGCCACAGAAATATTTTTCTCCCCTCATTGCGATTCTAACTTTGCAGGAAAGGGGATCTGAACAGCTCAGCTGATTCTGATACTCACCCCTGATTCAATCAACTATGGTCATAGGAATAGTGTAATATTGATCATTATTATGATCATAAGAATAGGGAATTGAAACATGGCCATTGGAAACCCTCCTCTCTAATCATGTAGATTGGAAATGTTTGGTTTATTTTATTTTTTTTAAGTTTTATTTATTTATTCGAGAGAGAGAGAGAGAGAGAGAGAGAGGCAGAGACACAGGCAGAGGGGAAGCAGGGCCCATGCAGGGAGCCCGATGTGGGACTCGATCCCGGGACTCCAGGATCACGCTCTGGGCCGAAGGCAGGCACCAAACCACTGAGCCATCCAGAGATCCCTGGAAATGTTTATTCCCAGAGGAAATTAAGTTCATCAGTTTGAAATATCCACAATACCATCATTGCTTTCTACTCAGTCCAATCCAAAGAGTGCTATCATATACCTAATTATTATCTGGTCTCTTCAGCAGCTTCAGTTTGAGTCATCTTCCAGAAGTGATACAATTCAAAAATCTATTTAAACCTCAAGTCTTTCTCTGTCCTATGATTCCAACGTTATTATGTTAAATAGTCAAATCTTCCTGATGCCTAACACTGATACAGCCAACCCTTACTGGCCCTCCAGGGATATGGGCAGTTATCTCATATAGATATCTAATAAACATGTTTCCTAAGAAAAAATGGAAGGCTGGTGTTTCTAGAATCTTACTATAAGGAAAGTATTGAGATGAGTGGTGGTGTTCATTCTGCAACACATGAGAGGGTTTTTTTTTTAATTGAGTGTGTAAGGATTATTCATGGTTTCTTTCCTTTTAGATTTTATTTATTTAGAGAAAAAGAGCACAAAAGTGGGGAGGGGCAGAGGGAGGAGAGAGAGAATATTCCAAGCAGACTCCCTACTGAGGGCAGAACCCTACATGGAACCACAGGACTCAATCATATGACCCTGAGATCATGACCTGAGCTGAAATCCAGAGTAGGACACTCAGCCAACTGAGCTACCCCAGCATCCCTTATTCATGGTTTCTGATTGCCATCTGGTAATCTTTGTTTTTCCCACTCAAAGGTTTCCAGGTGAAAATGCCAGATAAATAATTTTTATTTATAAAAATATAAATTTTTATCTGGCATTTATGAAGAAATATCAAATAATGAGGACATACCATGTAAATAATTATTAATTCAATCAACAAATATTAAATGCTTTCTACTACTAGATACTGGTATAGGTACTAAGTATACATCCCTTCTCAATCCACCAGTCTTAAGTGACAAGGTTACAGATTGCATAAGCATCATTCTATGGCAAATAGTATGAAAGAGTTGTTCTAAAATTCCACAAATATTTCCCCCTCACATTTAGCCATATAAATGCTCTTCCCCTTCCCATAAAGTCCATCACAGAAAATGCTGTTCAAAATATAACAGTATCATTATAGTTCAAATAACATCACTGTAAAATACTGTATTCTCCTTCACATTGAACATTACACCTCCTCACCCAAGAAAGCTCACTAGAAAAAGTATGCATTTTATACTCTAAAAGAGTATCATCAAAACCAAATAACATATTATAACAACATAAAACGTTGACTATCCTCTACTGTCTAATATTTAAACTGTGGGGCCCCTAATATTAATTCAACCACTTCTTCAAAAATAAATTAAACCTCCAAAATATTCATTAAAAAAATCCTTCTTCTTTCCTCTCCCATTATTTTCTCAGTCTTCTGAGATCCAACTGCAAATTCCTGGTTGGAGTCCAAGTCTTTTCTTTTGTTGTATAATGGAGTGCCCTCTGGTATAAGTAATGAGCCCTGATGTTATATTATTCCAATTCAAATCTCTCATGTATCCTCTAATTTTCAACTTTTCTGATCTGATACCAAGAATCTCTCTTCTGGCACTTACCTTTGCAGTAGATAACAACATACTTCAAATGGTGTACTTCTGTACAAATACGTTTCTACTGTCAAATCAGGCTCTTAATATTACAGAAAAGGGAAGTCTCAACATTTTTAAAATATAATTTCCATTTAAATGTTTAATCACAGGGAAATTATCTCATCCTTAAAGAACTTGGTTTGATTCTTTACCAATTGCACATTGAGATTTCTTCCATTGGCAGTGATAAAGCACCTCTAAAGTCTTTCCTAAGTCACAGTTTTCTAAAGTTCAAAAAGAAGCTACCAGATAATATAAGAATATAACATCAGTCCCACTCTCATAAAAGCTTCAAAAGAAAAATAAATTCTTGAAATAAATGTGATCTCTGAAGTGGCTAACACTCTAAAGGCCCATCTCTTATATAAGAGCATTTCCCAAGCAAAAATTATATTCCTAGAACTACATCTTTATTAGAAAAGTATTCCATAACAGAGGCTTAATATTTTTTAATCTGATCAAAGCAGAATTTTATTTCATTTTTTGAACAGAAGGGAGTAAGAAAGAATTAAGATTTTAAAAAGTGCCGTTCAATCCATGACAGCTTCTCAGATTCTCCAAAGTATGAATTTAAATATTTCATTTAAAATCCACCGTTAATTCAAAATAGTCTTCAGAATAATGTCTCAGAAACATTTCTGTATTTTAGAAAAATTCAGAAATTTGCAATATTGCCACCTGTATTCTTAGGTTCTCTTTACTTTCCAATATTTGTATTTTAAATATATTTTTTCACTGTGCCTAACATACCCTCGATTTTATCTTACAAAACACCCTTGTCTTCTGTATTCAAGGTGTTTTTTTCCCCTAAATTAGAACATGTATACAGAAACTGATTAAGGCCTTTCCCTGCTTACTCCCTGGAAATGCTACCAGAGAATCAGCATTTATGGTAGTATGCAGAAGTAATGCTTGGTGTCCAGATGCTCTTAGGACCTTGGCATTTGGACAGTTACTGGGCCAGTTAGAATGTAGAAGTATACTCACTGGCTGTTCCTCTTGGTGGATCTGATGAATGGCAGCTCTAGCCAGAAACACCTAGGTGAGACAAACAAACATAACCAAGTGATAGTCACAAACCATGAATAATCTTCACATGCCCAGTTGAAAAAAAGTACCCCATGTGCTATAGAATCAGCAGGATAATTCCTCTCAACACTGTCCTTAATAGTAAAGATTTTAGAAACACTGGGGTAATAGACTTCCTAAGATAATGTGTACAAATAAATACTTTCAAATTTTATAATATTTGTAATTTTTATAAAGAAGCCTATCTAATATGGAATTACTATTTTTATTTTCTAAAGGATGGAGTTAAACTTGTATTGAGGGTGTTGCAGGGGGCCTGTGGAAAGAACTTATGGATATACACTCATCAGTTGCAACTCTCCCTTGCTCCTAATAGTTAGCTTGTACCTCTTCATTTAAGTTATTGTTAGTTTCTATTTGTACAATTTATTCAAGCTTCTAATTTATGCTGTAGAGATGGAGGAGAAAAAATTACCCAAAAAGATGGGTGGAATTCAGGAGAACAACATGCCTGCAATTATGGCCTGTAGATCTGAAGTAAGAATACAAAACATCAAGTCTGAAGGAGAGTGCCAAATTCAAGAAATATATGCATATCCAAAGTAACTCATTAAGGTTTTAAGGGAGTAGGATTGAGAATAAAAGCCAAGGTGTGCAGCCAAATGGGGTTCAGGGATGCTGGAAACAAGGAGCAGTAGGTTTAAGCAGGAGACGCAATGCATCTTATTCTCAAGAGAAAAGCATTTCACATTCATCCACAGATGACATTTACAAGTTAATACTCTGTGTCTGTTTGGACAAGTTGATATAATGAAGTGGCTGTGTTGGGATTAACATACTTTCCCAAAATACCCTTCCTTAGGCAGTAACTAGGTTTATCCAGATTTACCCATAGAACATCCGAATGCATTCTAGTGCATTCCTGAGGTAAAATGGAATTTCCATGGCTACTTTGGTGATCTTTACCCTTTCAGGGAACAAGGTACCAAAATTAGCCATTGTGTCACCATGGTTATAACATCTCTTCTGTGTTGAACTTGTATTCTTCTCTTGCGTTCAAGAAATAAGTAGGCTATATGGTGGAGGATCATATCAGATGAAATATAAGTCATAAACCTGGAATAAATGTTTATAAATTGGTATAGGTACATAGTATAAAATTGTAAGGAGGGGAGCCAAATTGGGTCTCTCACTTGGATGCCCTTGCCTGGGCCTTTGTATTGGTTAGAATAATTTTATGTCTCTTTATATGCTGTCAAAATATTGGCAAAACTGAGACATAAAAATTGGTAGCAGGATTGACAATCATAATTGCTCTGAAAGAGAATTTTCAGTGCAGTGAGTTGCTATAAAAGGATATCATGGTAATAAGATGGCAGCTGGATTACCATATTTGAATACTTTGTTTGATATAAATAAGTCAACCATTAGTCTACATGTGTTTGGCAAGCAGATGTGGACATGTGGGCTTTTCACTAGCTGGATTCAAATTTGCAATAAAAATAAGGATTCAAATTAGGTAGAGTAGTCAAGATCTGATAGCTGGAGATCCCAGAGAAGTGGAAGACTTTCTTCAGGAATTAAGTATCCTTGGCCTTTGCTGTAAAGGAGATGGAAAAGTGTAATTTTTACGAACAAGTTAGCCAAGGAATTAGATTTCTTTTATTGGCAAGATGACCATTGCCAGGAAAGAGAAAAAGGTGGAAGACTTCTTTTATCATCAAGGTATCCAGGCATGGTACAAATACAAAAAAAAAAACCCCTGAAAACTGAAAGTAAAAGACATGTGAACAGACTTTTAGCCATCATCAGGGTTGACAAGAAATAGAAGCTTTGTTCATGAACAAACTAGAAATATTGCTGAGGCAGTAAGGCAATGGAAGATTTATTTCTTGAACAAAGTAGCCAGTGCAAACAGGATTATGGAATAATTTTTGTGAAACTCTTGAGGAAGATTATACCCCAAATCCAAGAAGTATGACTCTAGACATTGTGGCCCTAACCACTTTATGCCACTTCCTTTGCAGGAACATTGGATACTTATTTAGTGAAAAAACTTGCCATGGTCAGTTCAAAGAGGAAGAGAGGAAACTACCTTCCAGAGGGAAGCATCTAAGACTGAAATATGTACAGATGTCAAACACTTCTTTCATGAATGCTGAAGCTAAGGTCGGGGCAGACAAGGAAGTGGGCAAATGTATGTGGGGTATGTGTGTGTGATTGAAGTGGGAAAGAAAGGAGAATTTGTTTCAGAAGGTCATGAAGATAGAAGACTTTTTCTTAAAGTAGCTATGCCCATTGCAGGCAAAGAAAGAATAGTTCTTTTATTAATAAATTTGCTGTGGCTGGTTGAGATCAGAAAGTGGGAGATATAAGAGATGTTTACTAAGTACATTTTCTATGAATATTAGAAAAGAAATATGAAAGATTTATTTCATGCACAAGTTTAAATAGGTAATTGGAAGACCTCCTGAAGGAGTAAAGTAGCCATAGCTGGGCGGATACAAGTAATACCACTGTTCTGGACAAGTGACCATGGTAATACAAAGAAAGATATGGGAATACTTCCTTCAAGAATGAGGCAATCATGCCAAGTTTAGAAAGCAAAAAAGAATATTGCCTAGACACTCAAAAAATAAGAACGCTTAATTCATTATTATTATTATTTTTACAAAAAAGGAAAGTAAATATATGACCAGTGAAAACAGTGATATAAGACTCTTCACATCAGGTAGGTAGGGGTGAGAGGTGAAATCTTTTTATCATGAACAAAATAACCGTTGCTATGACAGCCAATAAGATGAAATAAAATTTAATTAAGTTGCTATAACCAGAACATATAAGAAAATGGTAGACTTTCATGAACAAAGCAGGAATCTCTAATGTAAATGGGGCAGTGGAATGATAAGATTTGTAAACAATATACCTGCAGCCATTCAAGAAAAAAATGCAAAATTTTCTGTAAGATTTATCTTTATCCTGAGTGAAGTAGCCCTGACAAGTAAAAACTGGGAGATGGAAAATTTCTATCCTGAATCATGTTGTCATTGCCAATATAAATGAAGAAGCAAAAGGCTTATAAAATACTTATAATAGGGGGAGGGGCAAGATGGCGGAAGAGTAGGGTCTCCAAATCACCTGTCTCCACCAAATTACCTAGATAACCTTCAAATCATCCTGAAAATCTACGAATTCGGCCTGAGATTTAAAGAGAGAACAGCTGGAATGCTACAGTAAGAAGAGTTCATGCTTCTATCAAGGTAAGAAGACAGGGGAAAAGAAATAAAGAAACCAAAGGCATCCAAGGGGAAGGGGCCCAGCGAGGAGCTGGGCTAAGGCCAGGGCAAGGGCCCCCAGAACAGGAAAGCACCGACCCAGAGAAGCAGGAGCTTCACCAACCTTCCCGGGTGGAAAGGCCCTCGCAGGAAGTTAGAACAGGACCCCAGGAGGGCGGGGATGCCCTCAGGCTCCCTGGGACACTAACAGACACCTGTGCACACAGGAGAGTGCCCCGAGCTCCCTAAAGGGCTGCAGCGCCGCAGGGCTGGAACGGGAGCAGCTCGGAGGGGCTCGGGTGGCGGCTCTGCGCGGAGAGGGGGCTGCGTGTCCCGGAGCAGCTCGGAGGGGCTCGGGCGGCGGCTCCGCGGAGAGGCGACTACGCGGCCGGGAGTGAATCCAACAGCGCAGGCCCGGGAACACTGGGCGACGGGGACACAGCCCAGGATCCGGCCTCCCCCCGGGAAAGGCAGAGGCCGGAAGGGCCCAGGACAGCAAGGACGCTCCTGCCCTGAGCTAAGCAGATCAGCAGCCCCGCGCCTGGAACATCCAGGCCCCTGCAGACCGAGAGCTCCGTAGTTACAGCAGGAGCTGAATCCAGGGCTCCCGAGCTGGCCGCCACCACTGTGTCTGTTCCTCCAGGGGCCTCAAGGGGTAAACAACCCCCACTGAGCCCTGCACCAGGCAGGGGGCAGAGCAGCTCCCCCAAGTACTAACACCTGGAAAACAGCACAACAGGCCCCTCCCCCAATAGACAAACAGACGGACAAGTTCCAGGGGAAGTCAAGGGACTTTAAGTATACAAAACAGCAGATACTCCCCCGATTTTTTTTTTTTTTGCTTTTTGATTTCTGTTTCCTCCCCCACCCTTTTTTTCTTTCTTTTTCTTTCTCTTTTTCTTCTCTTTTTTTTAACTTTTTTTCTTTTTTCTTTTTTTTTATCTTTTCTTTCCTTCTTTCTCTCCTCTCTTTTTCTCCTTTTCCCAATACAAGTTGTTTTTGGCCACTCTGCACTGAGCAAAATGACTAGAAGGAAAACCTCACCTCAAAAGAAAGAATCAGAAACAGTCCTCTCTCCCACAGAGTTACAAAATCTGGATTACAATTCAATGTCAGAAAGCCAATTCAGAAGCACTATTATACAGCTACTGGTGGCTCTAGAAAAAAAGTATAAAGGACTCAAGAGTCTTCATGACTGCAGAATTTAGATCCAATCAGGCAGAAATTAGAAATCAATTGAATGAGATGCAATCCAAACTAGAAGTCCTAACGACGAGGGTTAACGAGGTGGAAGAACGAGTGAGTGACATAGAAGACAAGTTGATGGCAAAGAGGGAAACTGAGGAAAAAAGAGACAAACAATTAAAAGACCATGAAGATAGATTAAGGGAACGACAGCCTGAGGAAGAAAAACCTATGTTTAATTGGGGTTCCCGAGGGCGCCAAAAGAGACAGAGGGCCAGAATACGTACTTGAACAAATCATAGCTGAAAACTTTCCTAATCTGGGAAGGGAAACAGGCATTCAGATGCAGGAAATAGAGAGATCCCCCCCGAAAATGAATAAAAACCGTTCAACACCTCGACATTTAATAGTGAAGCTTGCAAATTCCAAAGATAAAGAGAAGATCCTTAAAGCAGCAAGAGACAAGAAATCCCTGACTTTTATGGGGAGGAGTATTAGGGTAACAGCTGACCTCTCCACAGAGACCTGGCAGGCCAGAAAGGGCTAGCAGGATATATTCAGGGTCCTAAATGAGAAGAACATGCAACCAAGAATACTTTATCCAGCAAGGCTCTCATTCAGAATGGAAGGAGAGATAAAGAGCTTCCAAGACAGGCAGGAACTGAAAGAATATGTGACCTCCAAACCAGCTCTGCAAGAAATTTTAAGGGGGACTCTTAAAATTCCCTTTAAGAAGAAGTCCAGTGGAACAATCCACAAAAACAGGGACTGAATAGGTATCATGATGACATTAAACTCTTATCTTTCAATAGTAACTCTGAAGGTAAATGGGCTTAATGACCCCATCAAAAGGCGCAGGGTTTCAGACTGGATAAAAAAGCAGGACCCATCTATTTGTTGTCTACAAGAGACTCATTTTAGACAGAAGGACACCTACAGCCTGAAAATAAAAGGTTGGAGAACCATTTACCATTCAAATGGTCCTCAAAAGAAAGCAGGGGTAGCCATCCTTATATCAGATAAACTAAAATTTACCCCGAAGACTATAGTGAGAGATGAAGAGGGACACTATATCATACTTAAAGGATCTATCCAAAACGAGGACTTAACAATCCTCAATATATATGCCCCGAATGTGGGAGCTGCCAAATATTTAAATCAATTAATAACCAAAATGAAGAAATATTTAGATAATAATACACTTATACTTGGTGACTTCAATCTAACTCTTTCTATACTCGATAGGTCTTCTAAGCACAACATCTCCAAAGAAACGAGAGCTTTAAATGAGACACTGGACCAGATGGATTTCACAGATATCTACAGAACTTCACATCCAAACTGCACTGAATACACATTCTTCTCAAGTGCACATGGAACTTTATCCAGAATAGACCACATACTGGGTCACAAATCAGGGCTGAACCGATACCAAAAGATTGGGATCGTCCCCTGCATATTCTCAGACCATAATACCTTGAAATTAGAACTAAATCACAACAAGAAGTTTGGAAGGACCTCAAACACGTGGAGGTTAAGGACCATCCTGCTAAAAGATGAAAGGGTCAACCAGGAAATTAAGGAAGAATTAAAAAGATTCATGGAAACTAATGAGAATGAAGATACAACCGTTCAAAATCTTTGGGATGAAAAGCAGTCTTAAGGGGGAAATACATAGCGATAGAAGCATCCATTCAAAAACTTGAAAGAACTCTAATACAAAAGCTAACCTTACACCTCTAGGAGCTAGAGAAAAAACAGCAGATAGATCCGACACCCAGCAGAAGAAGAGAGTTAGTCGAGCAGAACTCAACGAAATTGAGACCAGAAGAACTGTGGAACAGATCAACAGAACCAGGAGTTGGTTCTTTGAAAGAATTAATAAGATAGATAAACCATTAGCCAGCCTTATTAAAGAGAAGAGAGAGAAGACTCAAATTAATAAAATCATGAATGAGAAAAGAGAGATCATTACCAACACCAAGGAAATACAAACGATTTACAGCTATACGCCAATAAATTAGGCAATCTAGAAGAAATGGACGCATTTGTGGAAAACCACAAACTACCAAAACTGGAACAGGAAGAAATAGAAAACCTGAACAGGCCAATAACCAGGGAGGAAATTAAGGCAGTCATCAAAAACCTCCGAGGACACAAGAGTCCAGGGCCAGATGGCTTCCCAGGGGAATTCTATCAAACAGCTAAAGAAGAAAGCAAACCTATTCTACTAAAGTTGTTTGGAAAGATAGAAAGAGATGGAGTACTTCCAAATTCGTTCTATGAGGCCAGCATCACCTTAATTCCAAAACCAGACAAAGAACCCACCAAAAAGGAGAATTATAGACCAATATCCCTGAGGAACATGGATGCATAAGTTCTCAACAAGATACTAGCCCATAGGATCCAACAGTACATTAAGAAAATTATTCACCATGATCAGGTAGGATTTATTCATGGGACACAAGGCGGGTTCAACACTTATAAAACAATCAATGTGATTCATCATATCAGCAAGAGAAAAACCAAGAACCATATGATCCTCTCATTGGATGCAGAGAAAGCATTTGACAAAATACAGCATCCATTCCTGATCAAAACTCTTCAGAGTGTAGAGATAGAGGGAACATTCCTCAGCATCTTAAAAGCCATCTGCAAAAAGCTCACAGCAAATATCATTCTCAATGGGGACAAACTGAGAGTGTTTCCCCTAAGATCAGGAACAAGACAGGGATGTCCACTCTCACCACTGCTATTCAACATAGTACTGGAAGTCCTAGCCTCAGCAATCAGACAACAAAGAGACATTAAAGGCATTGAAATTGGCAAAGAGGAAGTCAAACTCTCCCTCTTCGCCGATGACATGATACTCTACATAGAAAACCCAAAAGTCTCCACCCCAAGATTGCTAGAACTCATACAGCAATTCGGCAGTGTGGCAGGATACAAAATCAATGCCCAAAAGTCAGTGGCATTTCTATACACTAATGAGACTGAAGAAAGAGAAATTAAGGGGTCAATACCATTTACAATTGCACCCAAAAGCATAAGATACCTAGGAATAAGCCTAACCAAAGAGGTAAAGGATCTATACCCTCAAAACTATAGAACACTTCTGAAAGAAATTGAGGAAGACACCAAGAGATGGAAAAATATTCCATGCTCATGGATTGGCAGAATTAATATTGTGAAAATGTCAATGTTACCCTGGGCAATTTACACGTTTAATGCAATCCCTTTCAAAATATCATGGACTTTCTTCAGAGAGTTAGAACACAGTATTTTAAGATTTGTGTGGAATCAGAAAAGACTCCGAATAGCCAGGGGAATTTTAAAAAAGAAAACCATATCTGGGGGCATCACAATGCCAGATTTCAGGTTGTCCAACAAAGCTGTGGTCAAGACAGTGTGGTACTGGCACAAAAACAGACACATAGATCAATGGAATAGAATAGAGAACCCAGAAGTGGACCCTGAACTTTATGGCCAACTAATGTTCGATAAAGGAGGAAAGACTATCCATTGGAAGAAAGACAGTCTCTTCAATAAATGGTGCTGGGCAAATTGGACATCCACATGCAGAAGAATGAAACTAGACCACTCTCTTTCACCATACACAAAGATAAACTCAAAATGGATGAAAGATCTAAATGTGAGACAAGATTCCATCAAAATCCCAGAGGAGAACACAGGCAACACCCTTTTTGAACTCGGCCACAGTAACTTCTTGCAAGATACATCCACGAAGGCAAAAGAAACAAAAGCAAAAATGAACTATTGGGACTTCATCAAGATAAGAAGCTTTTGCACAGCAAAGGATACAGTCAACAAAACTAAAAGACAACCTACAGAATGGGAGAAGATATTTGCAAATGACGTACCACATAAAGGGCTAGTTTCCATATCTATAAAGAACTTCTTAAACTCAACAGCAAAGAAACGAACAATCCAATCATGAAATGGGCAAAAGACATGAACAGAAATCTCACAGAGGAAGACATAGTCATGGCCAACATGCACATGAGAAAATGCTCTGCATCGCTTGCCATCAGGGAAATACAAATCAAAACCACAATGAGATACCACCTCACACCAGTGAGAATGGGGAAAATTAACAAGGCAGGAAACCACAAATGTTGGAGAGGATGCGGAGAAAAGGGAACCCTCTTCCACTGTTGGTGGGAATGTGAACTGGTACAGCCACTCTGGAAAACTGGGTGGAGGTTCCTCAACAAGTTAAAAATAGACCTGCCCTACGACCCAGCAATTGCATTGTTGGGGATTTACCCCATAGATACAGATGCAATGAAACACCGGGACACCTGCACCCCGATGTTTATAGCAGCAATGGCCACAATAGCCAAACTGTGGAAGGAGCCTCGGTGTCCATCGAAAGATGAATGGATAATGAAGATGTGGTTTATGTATACAATGGAATATTACTCAGCCATTAGAAACGACAAATACCCACCATTTGCTTCAACGTGGATGGAACTGGAGGGTATTTGATGAGTGAAGTAAGTTAAACGGAGAAGGACAAACATTGTATGTTCTCATTCATTTGGGGAATATAGATAATAGTGAAAGGGAATATAAGGGAAGGGAGAAGAAATGTGTGGGAAATAACAGAAAGGGAGACAGAACATAAAGACTCCTAACTCTGGGAAAGGAACTAGGGTTGGTGGAAGGGGAGGAGGGCGGAGGGTGGGGGTGAATGGGTGACGGGCACTGAGGGGGGCACTTGACGGGATGAGCACTGGGTGTTATTCTGTATGTTGGAAAATTGAACAGCAATAAAAATTAAATTTATTATAAAAATAATAAAACATGTAAAAAATAAAACCACACACACAAAATAATCATAATATTTGAGGGTGGAGAAATGGAATGACTCCTTAATTTAAAATGTGGAAGTGAGCTTGCCATGGCCAATATGGACATGAAAGTAAGATAAGTACTCAAAGAAATAATGGCTGAAAATTTTTCATTTTTGGCTAAGTTATACAGATACAAGAGGCTGAGTCACAAGAAAGGAAAAACTCAAACATACCATGACAAGATATATCATAATCAGATTATAAAAACTAAAGAAAAAAAACTTTGGCAATAGTGAGAAAAACATCTTACTTATGAGAAAATAAATTCAAATGACAAGTTTTTCATCAGAAGTTATGAGGAAAATAGTAAATGGTAAAACATTTTTTAAGTATGGAAAGACAACTGCTAATCCAGCTCTACATCCACTTATATATCCTTTAATAATGAAGGGGAAGTAGAGACTCTCAGAAGAGGGAAAATTAAGAATATTTGTTGCCCACAGACTTAACCTAAAAGAAGGGCTGCAAGAAGTTATCTAGACCAAAAGTAAATAATAAAATGCTGCAACAAGCAATGTGACAATCCTTAAAAGTAATAAAAGTTAGAAATTCTTAACAAACAATGAAATGTCTCAATAAAGAAATGAAAGATATAAAGTGAAATAAAAGTTGTATGATGTAGGAAACATATTTAAAAACCAAAAAGAGTAAAAGTTATGAGTAAGTACAATTTACTTTCCTTCTGTCCCTGGATTTTCTAAATTGTTTCATATTTGAAGGAAAATATTACAATATACATATAGTAAGTATTTAAGAAAATTATATCATAAATTGAGGAGGATAAAATGTTTTTTTTTAAAGATTTTATTTGTTTATTCACAGAGACACAGAGGGAGAAGCAGGCTCCATGCAGAGTTCCCGATGTGGGACTCGATCCAGGGTCTCCAGGATCACACCCTGGGCTGCAGGTGGTGCTAAACCGCTGTGCCACCAGGGCTGCCCGAGGAGGATAAAATGTAATAAAAGAAAATAAGATTTCTAGAGACAAAGACAGGAAAGGGCCAAGAAAATGTTCTGACATAATAAAAAAAAAACAAGGAATAAAATGGCAATAAATACAAATCTACCAGTAATTACTTTCAATGAAAATAAACTAAATGCTCCAATAAAAAAACAGGGCAGGGTGTCAGAATGGCTTTAAAAAATAACAAAATCAAGACCCTTTTATATGCTGCCTATAAGAGATTCATTTTAGACCTAAGGAATCCTGCAGATTGAAAGTGAGAAGATGGAGAAACATCTATCACGCAAACAGATGTCAAAAGAAAGCTAGGATAGCAATACTTACATTGGAAAAAAATTGACTTTAAAACAAACAATGTAACAAGAAACAAAGAAGGACAACATATAATAATAAAGACGACAATGCAACAAGAAGATACAATGATTGTAAATATTTATGCATCCAACATAGGAACACCGAAACACACAAAAACAGTAAATAACAAACATAAAGGAAATAACTGATAATAATACAATAATAGTAGGGGACTTTAACATCATTCAATGAACATATCCCCTCAAAAAAAGTCAGCAAGAGATAAATGGCTTTGAATGCTACACTGTAATAGATGGATTTAACAAATGTATTTATACTCAAACAGCAGAAAACACATTCTTTTCAAGTGCACGTGGAACATTCTCAAGAATAGATCACAAATTAGCCTATAAAAAAAAACCTCAACAAATTCAAGATCAAAATCATACAATGCATATTTTCTAACCACACCTATATGAAACTAGAAGTCAACCATAAGGAAAAATCTTGAAAGACCACAAATATATGGAGGTTAAAGAACATGTTACTAAATGATGAATGGGTCAACCAGGAAATCAAGGAAGAGATTTAAAACACATGTAAACAAGTGAAAATGAAAATACGATGATTCAAAACCTTTGGGATGCAGCAAAACTAGACCTAAGAGGGAAGTATACGCCAGAAGAGACCTACCTCAAGAAGTAAGAACAAAATCTTAAACAAACAACCTAACATTACATCTAAAGGAGCTAGAAAAAGAACAGCAAATAAAGCTTAAAATGAGCAGAAGGAAGAAAATAATAGACATGAGGGAGAAATAAATGATATAGAAACTAAAAAAAAAAAAAAGAAGAACACATCAATGAAACAAGGACCTGAATCTTTAAAAAAAAAATCAATAAAATTGATAAAACTCTAGTCAAGCTTATCAAAAAGGAGATAGAAAGTACCAAAACCAATAAAATCACAAATAAGATGGAAAATAACAGGTAACACCACATAAATACAAACAACTATAAGAAAATATTATGAATGAGTATATGCCAACAAATTGGAAAACCTGGAAGAAATGGATAAATTCCTAGAAACATATAAACTACAAAAACTAAAATAGGAAGTAATACAAAACTTGAACAGACCCATAACTAGAAAAGAAATTGAGTCAGTAATCAAAGACCTATGAACAAACAAAAATGAGGTGGGGCAAGATGGCGGAAGAGTAGGGTCCCCGAGTCACCTGTCCCGACCAACTTACCTAGAGAACTTTCAAATCATCTTGAAAATCTACAAATACGGTCTGAGATTTAAAGAGAGAACAGCTGGAATGCTACTGTGAGAAGAGTTTGCACTTCTATCAAAGTAGGAAGACGGAAAAATTTTTTTAAAAAGTAAATAAAAAAACATCCAAGGGAGAGGGGCCCCAGAGAGGAGCCGGGCTAAGGCCACCGGGTGAGTGCCCGCAGGACTGGAAAGCCCAGTCCCTGAGAAGCAGGAGCTTTACCAATCTTCCCGGTCGGAAAGAGACTCACAGGGAGCTCGGGCAGGATCCCAGGAGGGGCAGGGATGTCCTCAGGCACTAAAAGAGGAACTGCGCCCTGGGGAGAGCACACCACACACCGTGGGCGGAGCTCCCGAAAGGGAAGCAGCGTTCACCCAGCGGGCCTGGGAGCAGCTTGGGGCGACACAGGTGGCTCCTTGTGGAGAGGGCTGCGTGGCCCCAGAGCGCGATTCCAGCAGTGCAGGCCCCAGAGCCCAGGACGCTGGGAGACACAGCCCAAGATCCAGTGCTCCCCCCCCCCCCGGACAGGCAGAGGCCAGGAGGACACAGGACAGCAAGGACGCTCCTTCCGCAAGGCGGCTCCAAGCAGTGCAGATCACCACCCCCAACCCTGGAGCACCCAGGCCCCTGTGGACTGAGAGCTGCACAGTTACTGTGGGAGGTGACTCCAGAACTGGACAGCTGGCTGCCACCACTGTTGTTGTTCCTCTTGGTGTCACCTTGTACCTGAGACTGAGCAGGGGCCTCACAGGATAAACTGCTCCCACTGAGCCGAGCACCTGCCAGGGGGCTGGGCAGCTCCCCCAGGTGCACACACCTGAGAATCAGCACAGCAAGGCACTCCCCCAGAAGACCAGCTTCTTCTTCCCCTGTAGAAGGACAGGGGAAAAGCAAGTTATTGACCAAGCAGCACTGGAAAGTTCAGGGGAAGTTGAGGGATTTACAGATTATAGAATCAGAGGATACTCCTCACTGTTTTTTGTTTTCTGTTTGTCCCCCCACCCCGTGCCTATTTTCTTTACTTTTCTCACTTCTTGTCCTTTTTCCAGTACAACTTATTTCTGGCCACTCTGCACTGAGCAAAATGACTAGTAGGAAAAAATCACCACAAAAGAAAGAATCAGAAACAACCCTCTCTCCCACAGAGTTACAAAATTTGTATTACAATTCAATGTCAGAAATCCAATTCAGAAGCACAATTATAAAGCTACTGGTGGCTCTAGAAAAAAATCATAAAGGATTCAAGAGACTCCATGACTTGCAGAATTTAGATCTAATCAGGCTGAAATTAAAAATCAATTAAATGAGATGCAATCCAAACTGGAGGTCCTAACGATGAGGGTTAACGAGGTGGAAGAACAAGTGAGTGACATAGAAGACAAGTTGATGGCAAGGAAGGAAGCTGAGGAAAAAAGAGGAAAACAATTAAAAGATCATGAGGATAGGTTAAGGGAAATAAATGACAGCCTCAGAAGGAAAAATCTATGTTTAATTGGGATTCCCGAAGGCACTGAAAAGGGACAGAGGTCGAGAATGTATATTTGAACAAATCATAACTGAGAATTTCCCTAACTTGGGAAGGGAAACAGCATTCAGATCCAGGAGATAGAGAGATTCCCCCACTAAAATCAATAAAAAACCTCTCAACACCTTGATATTTCATGCTGAAACTTGCAAATTCCAAAGAAAGAGAAGATCCTTAAAGAAGCAAGAGACAAGAAATCCCGAACTATTATGGGGAGAAACATTAGGATAACAGCAGACCTCTGCACAGAGACCAGGCAGGCCAGAAAGTGCTGGCAAGATATATTCAGGGTCCTAAATGACAAGAACCTGCAGCCAAGAATATTTTATCCAGAAAAGCTATCATTCAGAATAGAAGAAGATATAAAGAGCTTCAAAGATAGGAAGAAACTGAAAGACTATGAGACCACCAAACCAGTTCTGCAAGAAGTATAAAGGGGGACTCTGTAAAATAAAAAGGAAGTCCAAGGAAACAATCCACAGAAACAGGGACTGAAGAGGTATCATGATGACACTAGCTTCCTATCTTTCAATAGTAACTCTGAACATGAATGGGCTTAATGACCCCACCAAAAGGCGCAGGGTTTCAGACTGGATAAAAAAAAGCAAGACCCATCTATTTGCTGTCTAAAAAAGACTCATTTTAGACATAAGGACACCTACAACCTGAAAAAAAAAAAAGGTCAGAGAACCATTTACCATTAAAATGGTCCTCAAAAGAAAGCAGGGGTAGCCATCCTTATATTAGATAAATTAAAGTTTATCCCAAGACTGTAGTAAGAAATGAAGATGGAAACTATATCATACTTAATGGATCTATCCAACAAGAGGAAGTAACAATTATGAATGCTTATGCCCCGAATGTGGGAGCTGCCAAGTAGATCAATCAATTAATAACAAAAATTAAGACATACTTAGATAATAATACACTTATACTTGGTGACTTAAATGTAGCACTTTCTACAATCGACAGATCTTCTGAAAACAACATCAACAAAGAAACAAGAGCTTTAAAGGATACACTGGACGAGATGGATTTCACAGATACATCCAAATGCAACTGAATACACATTCGTCTCAAGGGAACATGGAACTTTCTCCAAAATAGACCACATATTGGGTCACAAATCAGGTCTTAACTGATACCAAAAGACTGGGATTATCCCCTGCATATTTTCAGACCATAATGCTTTGAAATTAGAAATAAATCACAATAAGAATTTTGGAAGGATTTCAAACACGTGGAGGTTAAAGACCATCCTACTAAAAGATGAAAAGGTCAACCAGGAAATTAGGGAAGAATTAAGAAGATTCGTGGAAACTAATAAGAATGCAGATAGAACAACTAATCTTTGGGAAACAGCAAAAGCAGTCCTGAGGGGAAATGCATTGCAATACAAGAATACATCGAAAAACTGGAAAGAACTCAAATACAAAAGCTAACCTTGCACCCACAGGAGCTGGAGAAAAAACAGCAAACAGATCCTCACCCAGCAGAAGAAAGGAGTTAATAAAGATTCGAGCAGAACTCAATGAAATAGAGACCAGAAGAACTGTAGAACAGATTAACAAAACCAGGAATTGGTTCGTTGAAAGAATTAATAAGATAGATAAACCATTAGCCAGACTCATTAAGAAGAGAGAAAAGACTCAAATTAATAAAATCATGAATGAGAAGGGAGAGATCACCACCAATACCAAGGAAATACAAACGATTTAAAAAACATGTTATGAGCAGATATGCACCAATAAATTAGGCAATCTAGAAGAAATGGATGCATTTCTGGAAAGCCACAAACTACCAAAATTGGCACAGAAAGAAATAGAAAACATGAACAGGCCAATACCAGGGAGGAAATTGAAGCAGTCATCAAACATCTCCCAAGACACAAAATCCAGGGCCAGATGGCTTCCCAGGGGAATTCTATCAATTTTTTTTTACTGTTTTTTTTTTAATTTTTATTTATTTATTTATGATAATCACACAGAGAGAGAGAGAGAGAGAGAGAGAGAGAGAGAGAGGCAGAGACACAGGCAGAGGGAGAAGCAGGCTCCATGCACCGGGAGCCCGACGTGGGATTTAATCCCAGGTCTCCAGGATCATGCCCTGGGCCAAAGGCAGGCTCTAAACCGCTACGCCACCCAGAGATCCCGGTTTGTTTGTTTTTTTCATAAATTTATTTTTTATTGGTGTTCAATTTGCCAACATATAGAATAACACCCAGTGCTCATCCCGTCAAATGCCCACCTCAGTGCCCGACACCCAGTCACCCCCACCCCCGCCCACCTCCCCTTCCACCACCCCTAGTTCGATTCCCAGAGTTAGGAGTCTCTCATGTTTTGTCTCCCTTTTTGAAATTTCCCACTCATTTTTTCTCCTGTCCCCTTTATTCCCTTTCACTATTTTTTATATTCCCCAAATGAAGGAGACCATATAATGTTTGTCCTTCTCCAATTGACTTATTTCACTCAGCATAATACCCTCCAGATCCATCCATGTCGAAGCAAATGGTGGATATTTGTCATTTCTAATGACTAATATTACATTAGATATATATGCAAAATCTTCTTTATCCATTCATTTTTCAAGGGTCACTGAGGCTCCTTCCACAACTTGGCTATTGTAGACATTGCTGCTATAAACATCGGGGTGCAGGTGTCCTGGAGTTTCACTGCATCTGTATTTTTGGGGTATTGTTAGCGTATAGAAATGCCACTGACTTCTGGGCATTGATTTTGTATCCTGCCACCCTGCCGAATTGCTGTATGAGTTCTAGCAATCTTGGGGTGGAGTCTTTTGGGTTTTCTATGTAGAGTATCATGTCATCGGCAAAGAGGGAGAGTTTGACTTCTTTGCCAATTTGAATGCCTTTTATTTGTTTTTGTTGCCTGATTCCTTAGGCTAGGACTTCTAGTACTATGTTGAATAGCAGTGGTGACAGTGGACATCCCTGTCTTATTTCTGATCCTAGGGGAAAGGCTCCCAGTGTTTCCCCATTGGGAATGATATTTGCTGTGGGCTTTTTGTAGATGGCTTTTAAGGTGCTGAGGAATGTTCCCTCTATCTCTACACTCTGAAGAGTTTTGATCAGGAATGGATGTTGTATTTTGTCAAGTGCTTTCTCTGCATCTATTGAGAGGATCAAATGGTTCCTGTTTTTTCTCTTGCTGATATGATCAATCATATTGATTGCTTTATGTATGTTGAACCAGCCTTGCCTCCCAGGGACAATTCCCACTTGGTCATGGTGAATAATCTTCTTAATGTATTGTTGGATCCTATTGGCTAGTATCTTGTTGAGAAATTTTGCATCCGTGTTCATCAGGGATATTGGTCTATAATTCTCCTTTTTGTTGGGGTCTTTGTCTGGTTTTGGAATTAAGGTGATGATGGCCTCATAGAACGAGTTTGGAAGTATTCCATCTCTTTCTATCTTTCGGAACAGCTTTATTAGAATAGGTATGGTTTCTTCTTTAAACGTTTGATAGAATTCCCCAGGGAAGCCATCTGGCCCTGGACTTTTGTGTCTTGGGAGGTTTTTGATGACTGCTTCAATTTCCTCCCTGGTTATTGGCCTGTTCAGGTTTTTTATTTCTTCCTGTTCCACTTTTGGTAGTTTGTGGTTATCCAGAAATGCATCCAATTTTCTAGATTGCCTAATTTATTGGTGTATAGCTGATCATACCATGTTTTTAAAATCGTTTGTTTTTCCTTGGTCTTGGTGGTGATCTCTACTTTTTCATTCATGATTTTAGTAATTTGAGTCTTTTCTCTCTTCTTTTTAATAAGGCTGGCTGGTGGATTATCTATCTTATTAATTCTTTCAAAGAACCAACTCCTGGTTTTGTTAATCTGTTCCACAGTGCTTCTGGTCTCTATTTCATTGAGTTATGCTGAAATCTTTATTAACTCTATTTTTCTACTGCATGTAGGATCTATTTGCTGTTTTTTCTCCAGCTCCTTTAGATGCAAGGTTAGCTTGTGTATTTGAGTTTCTTCCTGGTTTTGGATGGATGCTTGTATTGAGATGCATTTCCCTTCAGGACTGCTTTTGCTGTATCCCAAAGATTTGAATGGTTGCATCTTCATTTTCATTAGTTTCCATGAATCTTTTTAATTCTTCTCTAATTTCTTGGTTGACCCTTTCATCTTTTAGCAGGATGGTCCTTAACCTCCACGTGTTTGAAATCCTTCCAAACTTCTTCTTGTGATTTAGTTCTAATTTCAAATCATCATGGTCTGAAAATATGCAGGGGATGATCCCAATCTTTTGGTATCAGTTAAGACCTGATTTGTGACCCAGTATTTCGTCTATTCTGTAGAAAGTTCCATGTGCACTTGAGAGGAATGTGTATTAAGTTGCGTTTGGATGTAGAGCTCTGTAAATACCTGTGAAATCCATCTGGTCCAGTGTATCATTTAAAGCTCTTGTTTCTTTGTTGATGTTGTTTTCACAAGATCTGTCGATTGTAGAAAGCGCTACATTTAAGTCACCAAATATAAGTGTATTATAATGTAAGTATGTCTTAGCTTTGGTTATTAATTGATATACTTGGCAGCTCCCACATTCGGGGCATAAACATTCATGATTGCTAGGTCCTCTTGTTGGATAGATCCTCTAAGTATGATATAGTTTCCCTCTTCATCTCTTACTACAGTCTTTGGTTTAATCTTTAATTTACATGATATAAGGATGGCTACCCCTGTCTCTTTTGAGGACCATTTGAATGGTACATGGTTCTCCGACTGTTTATTTTTCAGGCTGTAGGTGTCCTTATGTCTAAAATGAGTCTCTTGTAGACAGCAAAAAGATGGGTCTTGCTTTTTTATCCAGTCTGAAACCCTGCACCTTTTGATGGGGTCATTAAGCCCATTCACGTTCAGAGTTACTATTGAAAGATAGGAATCTAGTGTCATCATGATACCTTTTCAGTCCCTGTTTTTGTGGATTGTTTCCTTGGACTTCCTCTTTCTATTACAGAATACCCCTTAGTATTTCTTGGAGAGCCGGTTTGGTGGTCATATATTCTTTCAGTTTCTGCCTATCTTGGAAGCTGTTTATCTCTCCTTCTATTCTGAATGAGAGCCTTGCTGGATAAAGTACTGTTGGCTGCATGTTCTTTTATTTAGGACCCTGAATATATCCTGCCAACCCTTTCTGGCCTGCCAGGTCTCTGTGGAGAGGTCTGCTGTTAATCTACTATTTATCCCCATAAAAGTTAGAGATGTCTTGTCTCTTGCTGCTTTAAGGATCTTCTCTTTCTTTGGAATTTGCAAGTTTCAATATTAAATGTCAAGGTGTTGTGCGGTTTTTATTGATTTTAGGGGTGATCTCTCTATTTCCTGGATCTGAATGCCAGTTCCTCTTCCCACGTTAGGGAAATTCTCAGCTATGATTTGTTCAAATACACATTCTGGACCTCTGTCCCTTTTTGTTGCCTTGGGGAATCCCAATTAAACGTAGATTTTTCCTTCTGAGGCTGTCATTTATTTCCCTTAACCTATCGTCATGATCTTTTAATTGTTTGTCTCTTTTTTTCCTCAGTTTCCCTCCTTGCCATCAACTTGTCTTCTATGTTACTCACTCGTTCTTCTACCTTGTTAACCCTCGTCATTAGGAACTGCAGTTTGGATTGCATCTCATTTAATTGACTTTTTATTTCAGCCTGATTAGATCTAATTTCTGCAGTCATGAAGTCTCTTTAATCCTTTATGCTTTTTTCTAGAGCTACCAGTAGCTTTATAATTGTGCTTCTGAATTGGCTCTCTGACATTGAATTTTAATGCAAATTTTGTAACTCTGTGGGAGAGAGGGTTGTTTCTGATTCTTTCTTTTGAGGTGAGTTTTTCCTTCTAGTCATTTTCCTCAGTGCAGTGGCCAAAAACAAGTTGTACTGGAAAAAGGAGAAAAAGAGAGGAAAAAAAAGAAGATGAAAAAAAAAGAAAAGTGGGGGGAAGCAAAGAAAAAAAACAAGGGGGAGTATCCTCTGATTCCATATACTGTAAATCCCTCGACCTCCCCTGGAACTTTCCAGTGCTGCTTAGTCAATAACTTGCTTTTCCCCTGTCCTTCTAGGTGGTCTTCTGGGTGAGGGACCTGCTGTGCTGATTCTCAGGTGTCTGCACCTGGGGGAGCTTGATGTTGCTTTTTAATGATACATTTGGTTTCTTTTATATTCATTTTTTGCAAATCTGTTACAGGTTTTTGATTTGTGGTTATCATACATATCATATATGTATTATCCTATGCATATAGCAGTCTATATTAAGCTGAGAGTTGTTTAAGATGAACCCATTCTAAAAACACTAAATATTTACTCCCCACCGCACAATTTATCTATATGGTATCATACCTTACATCTATATATTCTGTTTGTGTTTTTGCAGTTATAATTGATCTCACTACCTTTGTGCTTTAACCTCTGTACCGGCTTTGTAAGTGTTCATTCTATGACTTTAGTATGTTTATTGCACCCATGAATATTTTTTCTTGCCCACTCTACTTAATCCTCCTTATAGTCTTCCTTTGTACTCAATGAATTTCCTTTAACATTTCTTTTAGGGCTGGTTTAGTGGTGATGAATTTCTTTAACTTTTGATTATCTGGGAAATTCTTTATCTCTCCTTTTCTGCCTTGCTGGATAGAATATTTTGTTTGCAGGTTTTTTTCTTTCAGAATTTTGAATAGATCATGCCACTCCCTCTTGACTTCAAAGTTTCCATTGACAAATAAGCTGGTAGTCTTATGGGTTTTCTCTTGTATGTAAATGCTTTCTCTTACTGCTTTTAAAATTCTTTCATTGCTACTCCTTTTTTTTTACTTTTTCAAGTTTTTAGTTCTAGTTAACATATAGTGTAATATTAAAGTGTAGAATTTAGTGATCAGCACTTTTTTACAAATCCCAGTGCTTATCACAAATGCCCTCCTTAAATCAACACCTGTTTAACCCAACCCTCCCCCTGATCTCCACTCCAGCAACCCTCAGTATATTCTCTATATGTGAGTCTTTTTTGTTTGCCTGTCTTTTCGCCCCTATGTTTATCTGCCTTGTTTCTTAAGTTCCACATATGAGTGACATCATGTGATATATGTCTTTCCCTGGCTGACATATTTAGCTTAGCATAATATTCTAGCTTCATGCACATCATTGCAAGTGGCAGGATTTCATTCCTTTTTATGTTTTAGAAATATTCCATTATACATATACCACATCTTCATTATCCATTCATCAGGGAACGGATATTTGGGCTCTTTCCATAATTTTGCTATTGTTGATAATCCTGCTATAAACATCGGGGTGCATGTATCCCTTCAAATCAGTATTTCTGTATCCTTTGGGTAAAAACCTAGTACTGACATTGCTGGATCATAGAGTAGTTCTATTTTTACTTTTTTGAGGAAACTTCACACTGTTTTCCACAGTGGCAGCACCAGTTTGCATTCTACCAACAGTGTAAAAGGATTCCCTTTTCTCCATATCCTCACCAACATCTATTGTTTCCTCTATTGTTAATTTTAGCCATTCTGACATATTTGAAGTAATATCTCATTGTAGTTTTGATATGTATTTCCCTGATAATCAGTATTGTTGAGCATCTTTTCATGTGTCTATTAGCCATCTATATGTCTTCTTCTGGAAAATATCTATTTATGTCTTATACTCATTTTTAAAGGGTTATTCGTTTGGGGGGTATTGAGTTTGATAAATTCTTTATGTATTTTGGATAGTAATCTTTTATCAGATATGACATTGGCAAGTAACTTTTCCCATTTCAAATGTTGCCTTTTAGTTTTATTGATTACTTCCTTTCCTGTGCCAAAACATTTTATCCTGATGTGGTCCCAATAATTCATTTTTGCCTTTTTTTTTTTCATTTGCCTCAGGAGACAGATCTAGTAAGATGTTGTTATGGTCAATGTCAATGAAGTTTCTGCCTGTGTCTTCCTCTAGGGTTTTGGTGATTAACTCTCTCTCATTTAGTTCTTTCATTCATTTTGAATTTATTTTTGTGTATTGTGGAAGTAAGTTGTCCCATTTCATTCTTCTGTGCATTGTTGTCCAGAGTTCCAAACCGCATTTGTTGAAGAGACTGTCTTTTATCCTTTAGATATTCTTTCCTGTTTTGTCAAAGATTAGTTGAATATATACTTGTGGGTCCATTTCTGGGTGTTCTATTATGTTCCATTTTTTTTTAATTTTTATTTATTTATGATAGTCACAGAGAGAGAGAGAGAGAGAGAGGCAGAGACACAGGCAGAGGGAGAAGCAGGCTCCATGCACCGGGAGCCCGACGTGGGATTCGATCCCGGGTCTCCAGGATCGCGCCCCGGGCCAAAGGCAGGCGCCAAACCGCTGCGCCACCCAGGGATCCCCTATTCTGTTCCATTGATCTATGTGTCTGTTTCTGTGCCAGTACCATACTGTCTTGATGACTACAGCTTTGTCATATAGCTTGATGTCTGAAATTGTGATGCCTTCAGGCTTCTTTATCTTCTTCAAGGTTGCTTTGGATATTCAGGGTCCTCTATGGTTCCATACAAATTTTAGGATTGCTTGTTTTAGCTTTATGAAAAATGCTAGTGGTACTTTGATACAGATTGCACTGAATGTGTCAATTTCTTTGGGTAGTATACACATTTTAACAATATTTGTGCTTCCAATTTATGAGGATGGAATGTTTTTCCCTTTCTTTTTGTCCCGTTCAATTTCTTTCATAAGTGCTTTATTGTTTTCAGAGTACAGATCTTTTACCTGTTTGGTATGGTTTATTTGTAGGCATCTTATTGTTTTTGGTACAATTGTAAATGGGATTGATTCCTTAATTTTCCTTTTGCTGCTTCATTGTTGTAGTATAGAAATTTGACGATTTCCGTACATTCCTTTGTATCCTGCAAATTTACTGAATTCATATATCAGTCCTAGCAACTTTTTGGTGGTGACTTTCAGATTTTCTACATGGAGTATCATCACCTCTCCAAATAGTGAGTTTTACTTATCCCTTGTCATGTTGGATGTCTTTTCTGTCTTTTTATTGTCTGATTGCTGAGTCTAAGACTCCCAGTGCTATGTTAAATAACAGTGGTGAGAGTGGTTATCTGTGTCTTATTCTTGACCATAGAGGAAAAGCTCACAATTCTCCCCGCTCAGGATGATACTAAGTGTGTTTTTCATTTATTGCTTTTATTATGTTATGTTCCCTCTAATCCTACTTTGTTGAGGGTTTTTAACAGGAATGGATGTGTGCTTTATCAAATCTGTTTTCTACATCTATTGAGAGGGTTAAATGCTTCTTATCATTTCTTTTATTAATGTAGTGTATCATCTTGACTTGTGAATATTGAGCCACCCTTGCAGCCCAAAAAGAAATCCCACTTGATCATGGTGAATGACTTTTTTTTATTATACTTTGGATTCGATTTGCTAGGATTTTGTTAAGAATTTTTGCATCCATGTTCATCAGGGATATTGACCAGTACTTCTGTTTTTAGTGGAGACTCTATCTGGTTTTGGAATCAGGGCAATCCTGGCCTTAAAGAATGAATTTGGAAGTTTTCCTTCCATGTCTGTTTTTTAAAAATAGTTTGGGAAGAATAAATATTAACTCTCCTTTAAATGTTTGGTAGGACTCTCTGTGAAGCCATCTGGCCCTAGACTTCTGTTTCCTGAGAGATTTTTGATTCCTGATTAAATTTCTTTGCAGGACATCAGTTTGTTCAAGTTTTCTATTTCTTCCTGTTTTAGTTTTGGTAGTTTATATGTTTCTAGGAATTTATCCATTTATTCCATAATGTCCAATATGCTGCCAAATAATTTTTCATAATATTCCCTTAAAATTGTATTTCTGTGGTGTTGATTATGATCTCTCTTTCCTCATTCATGATTTTATTTATTTGGTTCCTTTCTCTCTTCTTTTGAAAAATCTCACTAAAGGTTTATCAATTTTATTCATTCTTTCAAGGAACCAGTTCCTGGTTTCCTGATCTGTTCTACTGATTTTTTGTAGTTGTTGTTTGTATATCATTTATCCTGCTCTAATCTTTATTATTTCCTGTCTTCTGCTGGCTTTAGGCTTCATTTGTTGTTCTTTTATTGCTCTTTCAAGTGTAAAGTTAGGTTGCTTATTTGTGATTTTTCTTGCTTTTTGAATTAGGCCTCTATTGCTATATACTTCCATTGTATGACCATTTTTCTGCATTCCAAAGCTTTTGGAACCTTATGTTTTCATTTTCATTTGTTTCCATGTATTGTTTTTTAATTCTTCTTTAATTTCCTGGTTGACCCATTCATTCTTCAGTAGGATGGTTTTTAACCTCCATGTATTTTGTGGTCTTTCCAATTTTTTTTCTAGTGGTTGACTTCAAATATTGCAATGTTGTAGTTGGGAAATATGCATGGTATGATCTTGATCTTTTTTTACTTGTTGAGGGCTGATTTGTGACCCAGTATGTGATCTATTCTGGAGAAAGTTCAGTGTGTACTTGAAAACAATGTGTATTCTGCTGTTTAGGATGAAATGTTCTGAATGAATCTGTTAAGTCTATCTGGCCAGTGTGTCATTTGAAGCCATTGTTTCCTTGTTGATTTTTCCGCTTAGATGACTTGTCCATTGATGTAAATGGGCTGTTAAAAATACGCTATTGGGTAGCCCAGGTGGCTCAGTGGTTTAGCACTGATTTCAGCCCAGGGTGTGATCTGGCAGACCCGGCATTGAGTCCAAGGCTCCTGCATGGAGCCTTCATCTCCATCTGCCTGTGTCTCTGCCTCTCTCTCCCACTGTGTGTCTCTCATGAAAAAATAAATAAAATCTTTAAAAAATAAAATAAATTCCCCTACTATTATTGTATTGTTATCAAAGAGTTTATTTTTTAAATTGATTTGTATATTCGGGTGCTCCAAAATTGGGGGCATAAACTCTGGAAAACTGTGTGGAAGTTCCTCAAAGAGTTAAAAATAGATCTGCCCTACGACCCAGCAATTGCATTGCTGGGGATTTACCCCAAAGATACAGATGCAATGAAACACGGGGACACCTGCACCCCGATGTTTATAACAGCAATGTCCACAATAGCCAAACTGTGGAAGGAGCCTCGGCGTCCATTGAAAGATGAATGGATAAAGAAGATGTGGTTTATGTATACAATGGAATATTACTCAGCCATTAGAAATGACAAATACCCACCATTTGCTTTGACGTGGATGGAACTGGAGGGTATTATGCTGAGTGAAATAAGTCAATTGGAGAAGGACAAACATTATATGGTCTCATTCATTTGGGGAATATAAATAATAGTGAAAGGGAATAGAAGGGCAGGGAGAAGAAATGGGTAGGAAATATCAGAAAGGGAGACAGAACTCCTAACACCGGGATACAAACTAGGGGTAATGGAAGGGGAGGAGGGTGGGGTGTGGAGTGAATGGATGACAGGCACTGAGGGGGGCACTTGACGGGATGAGCACTGGGTGTTATTCTGTATGTTGGCAAATTTAATACCAATAAAAAATAAATTTATTATTTTAAAAATTGGGGGCATAAATATTTATAATTGTTAGATCTCCCTGTCTGATAGGCCCAATTATTATGATACAGTGCCCCTCTTAGTCTTGTTAAAGGCTTTGATTTAAAATCTAGTTTGTTTTATATAGGTATTCATATTATGCTGTTTCTTTTGATGTCCATTTGCATGATAAGTGCTTCTTCATCCTCTCACTTTCAATCGTAGGTCCAAAGTGAATTTCTTGTAAGAGGCATATGGATGGGTCTTATTTTTTTTTATCCACTCTGACACTCTGTGTCTTTTGCTTGGAGAATGTAGTCCGTTTATATTCAGAGTGATTATTGACAAGTATGAATGTATTGCCCTTTTCATTTGTTTTGTCATTGTTTCTGGAGAATTTTGGTGCTCCTTTATAGTCTTTCTCACTTTTATTTTTCTTTCCCACTCAAGGAGTCCCCTTTAATATTTCTTGCAAGGCTCATTTAGTGGCCACAAACTTCTTTTATTTTTGTTTGTGTGGGAAACTCTTTATCTTTCCTTCTATCCTGAATGATAGACTTGCTGGATAGAATATTCTTGGCTGCAGATTTTTCCTATTCATTACCTTGAGTGTTTCATGCCACTCTTTTCTGGCCTGTCAAGTTTCTTTGGAGAGATCAGCTGCTATACTTATTGGTCCTCCTTTGTAAGTTAGGGGCTTGTTTTGTCTTGGCGATTTTACAATTTTTCTTTATCTCTATAATTTCCAAATTTAACTGTGATATATATTGGTGTTGGCCTGCTTTTAATTTTAAAGGGAATTTTCTGTACTTTCTGGAGTTGGATGTCTGATTCTTTCCCCAGATGAGCGAAGTTTTTAGCTATTATTTCCTCAAATATACCTTCTGTATCCTCTTCTCATTCTTCTTCTTCTGGAGCTCCTATGAGAGGAATTTTACTACATTTAATGGAATCACTGAGTTCCCTAAGTCTACTTTTGCGATCTACTTTTGCAATCCAAGATTTTTCTTTCTTTCTTTTGTTCAGCTTCATTATTTTCCATGCTTCTATCTTCTATATCACTTATTCATTCCTCTGTTCCTTCCATCCATGTGGTCATTACATCAAGTTGGCTTTAAATCTAGTTTACTGCATTTTTCATTTTGGCCTGGTTGATTTTGAGATCTTTCAACTCTGTGGTAAGGATACCCCTGATGCCTTCTATGCTTTCTCAAGCCCAGCTAGTATCCTTATGATTGTTGCTTTAAAGTCTGCCTCAGGCATATTACTTATTTCTATTTTGATTTGATCCCTGGCCACGACCTTTTCTTGTTCGTTCCTTTGGGATAAATTCCTCCATCTTAGCATTTTGTCTAGTCTCTGTCTTCTCTGTGTTAGGAAAGCCTGTTATATGTTTCATCATCCTGAGAGTAATGGCTTTATGAAGAAGAGGTCATATAATGCCCAGGGCCTGGTGTCTCAGGAAATATTTCTGGTGTGAGCTGCATGCACTATGTTGCTGTGTTATGGCTACTTTTTCCGTCAGGTCAGTCCTCTGCAGAGTTTTTCCCTGCCTGCAGTGGGGAGTGTTTGGACTTCCACCAGCATGTGACAAGTTTTAACTACAACTGCTCTGGTCTGCTTGTTAAAAGGAACCTGATGTTATTTCCACTAGAACTGAAGCTTTGTAGAACTCTATGGTCAATAAATGTGGTACATGCAGGGATTTGTTTTGGTCTTCTTGGGGAGGGGCACACTGTGCTGATTCTTAAGCACACTTGGCCAAGAAAAGCAGTACTAGCAGAGTGTAGGGGGGTGGGACTTGGTGTAGGCAGCTTAGATGGCCAGCATTAGCATTGTGCTGATTCCTGAAGTTGGTTTATGCTGAGGAGTAGGGGAGGGATATGGTGCAAACCAGCTCATTTGTCCCTGGAGAAGGGAGTTTATGCTTGCCGCTCTCAGGGAAGCCCTCTCAGAAGAGTGAACATTTTCCCTTCGTGCATCTGAGGTATTTTTCAGATTGCTGTTTCCATAATATCGTTGTCTGGGTTGCTTACCTACCTGTAGCAGTGTAGTGCACTTTAGGCTTTATCCCAGCCAGGCCAGCTGAGTTTTAAAATTCCAAACTTTAGGGATCTGGTGTGGCAGACATATGCTGGAGAATATTTCATCATGCTGGGATTGTGTCACCATGCTGGGATTGGAGTAAAGCTGGCTAAAATAGCCAGTGTGCAATTTAGCCACCCTCAGCATGTGTCTCTACACCTATACTGAGCGGCATGGGAGGGAAATGGAAGCTGCTGGTTCTTTTGTCCCCAGAGAGGCAATGCCACCTCTCTCAAATATACTTCAAGAGGGAACATTCTCACCTTGTTCATCTTAGGTGATCTTCAAATTGTGCTATCTGTGCCTGGGTCATCTGCCTGCCTTCTTTACAGTAGTACTGCAGCACCCCTAGGGCTCTATGCCAGCCACGTTTGTAGATCTCTAAAATTCCAGTCTTTCAGCCACAGTGGTTGCAAAAACTCATGAAAATCTGCCCTCTTATTTCCCAATGAATGGCTTGGAGGAAGTGTTCTCTGCAAATTTCTCTCTCTCTCTCTCTCTCTGGGATCAGGGTCCCCTTCCCTCTGCAGCACCCATGACCCATTTTTTCCCCCAAAAGTTGTTTCCACACTTCCTACCTTCCACAATGTGGCCTTCTCTCTCCCTCTAATTATGCAGTTTGTTATGTCAGTCCTTAGGTTTATTTCTTGGGTATCCAGAATGATTTGAATTTTCTATTTGTGTTCAAGGGACAAAGCAAGCCTAGGGTCCTCCTACTATTCTGCCATCTTAGCTCTTCCCCTTCATCACTACCTCAGCAATTTTAATTATTATGTATCTTGGTGCAGACCTCCTTGGATTGATTTTGTTTAGGGTTCTCTGTGCATCCTAAATTTGGATGTCTTTTTCTTTCCCAGATTAGGAATGTTTGCAGCTCTTATTTCTTCAAATAAACTTTTTGTCCACTTTTCTCTCTTATCCTTCCATGATTTATATAATGTGAGTTATTATGCTTGATGGTGTTGCTGATTTTTCATAACCAATTCTCATTTCTATTATTCTTTCTTTTCTTTTTCCTGTTTCACTTTGTTGTTTGCATTACTCTACCTTCCAGTTTGCTGACCCATTCTTGTATTCCTTCTAGTGTATTATTTATTTCATATAGTCTGTTTTTACTTTCAATTATTGAGTTCTTCATATCAAATTGACTCCTTTTATATTTTCTCTTTTTTGTGTTTCACTGGGATCCTCCACTCCTGTCTCAAGTCCAGTTCAGTGAATATCTTTATGACCATTATTTTGAATTCTTTATCAGGCATATTACTTTTTTCCATTTCACTTGTCCTGTTCTTTCATTTAGAATATATTCTTCTGTCCCCTCATTTTATATAACTCTGCATCTGTTTCTCTGTGTTAGGAAAATCAGCTATGTCTCCTGCTTTTGGAAGTTGTGGCCTCATGAAGAAGAGGTCCTTTAGTGCTGTACCATGTAATATTCTCATTCCTCAGAATCTGGTGCTTCAAGTGCATTGCCTATGTATCTTGCTTGCACCCTCCTATTGTGGCTGAGCCATGTTTGCCCTTACTCTAGTTGTCTGCAATGGCTTCCTTTACCTGTTGTGTGCAGTGTTTGGCCCCTGTGCTGTTAAGGGGCCAGTCTGGGGTTGTCTTGGGGTTGAATTTGGTCAGACCAGATGCCTTCCTTCAGCTTATTTGCCAAAGTTGTGGTCATATGGAATTACAGTGCACCCTGGATTGTGTCCTAGAGGCTTTCATTGGTGGGTGGGGTCTGCAGTTAGACTAGATGTCTGTCCCTGGTCTATCTATTGGGGTTGCAATAACCCCAAATTACTGGGACCTCTCTTTGTGTTACCTTTTGTTAGGTTTTTGATGGTGGGTAAGCCTGGCAGTCAGATCAGTTGTCTGCCCCTATACCACTGCTAGGGTTGCCATGGAATTGGTTTGTCATTATCTTCCTCTTTACCCAAAGTGGCAGGAGTCACTTTGGAGTAGCACTAGCCATTGTTGGAACTACTTGCATGATGCCACACTTGTGGAACTACTTTGAATGGACTCTTGCCCAGTGGATGGCACAGTATGTAAGAGAGTGCAGGGTCATCGGGTTCAGCATTAGCAAAGTATGTACTGGTTTGCTTGTGGGAATAGACCTGTAACCACCTTGGAGGAACTCCTGCCAAGTGAGACTAGTTGGATGAGGTAGATCTACAGGAGAACAGGAGACTGGGCCTGCTATTAGCAAGCTAGATAGAATTGGTGCTAGTTCCTGTAGTTGACCAGGTATCTAAGCTGGGGTATGGGGAAGAGAAATGTTGCTTGCCAGTTCTTTTGTTCTTGGAGAAGTCTCCTAAAAATCCCTACCCCATTATCTACTAATGAGATCCCTACCCCATTATATTATTAATGAGTAAATAAATCTCATTAGGATATACCCCTGGCACTTTTCAAACTACTGCTTATATGCTGTATTTCAGTGAGGTTGTTTGTTATGCTCTTTAAGGGCAGGGACTGTTTCCTATTGCCCTCTAGCTCTCTCACAGCTAACTCCACTGATTTTCAAACTTCACCATATTAAGCCCCACAGACTAGAAAATTCAAGATGTTAAGCTCCTCTGGCTTTCAAAGTCAAATGTTATGGGGATTCACTTTCTCACTGCAGTTCCCCCATGTCTGTGGTGCCAGGCTCTCTCTCCTCTATATGTTTGTGGTGTCTCTCCTTTTTGTGGTTAGCCTTGCTGGGTAGTTTTGTTCCCAACCACATCTCTACCCTTCTATTATTTTTGATGTGGCCTCCTCTCCATGATTAACTGTGGAGAGTCTTCTGCAAATCTTTGGGTCATTTTCCAGGTTAGCTACACTGACATGAGTCTTATCTACATGTATTTGTGGCATGAAGTGAGATTAGGATCCTTCTACGCTGCCACCTTCCCTGGAAGTCAGTCCAATAATTATGTTAAATGTACATAGTCTAATGCTGCTATCAAATACACAGGGTAACTGAATGGAATAAAAAAAACAAGACCCATCATTATAATGTCTACATTATATTTCTAATCTAAAAGCACACACAGACTAAAAGTGATGACCTTGAAAAAGATATTCCAAGTAAATGGAAACAAAAAGAATGGTAGGGTAGCAGTACTTACATCAGAAAATATAGACTTTAAAAAACAAGGCTGCAATAAGAGACAAAGAAGGGCACAAGAATATATAACACTTGTAAATATTTATATACCCAATGTAGGAGCACATAAATATATAAAGCAAATATTAACAGCAATAAAGGGAGAAATAGACATCAATACAAAAATATTATGTATGGGACTTTAACACTTCAATTACATCAATGAATAGACTGTCCAGACAGAAAATCAATATGGAAACACTGGTGTTAAACCACACGTTAGATTAGATGGAGTGAATGGATATATAGAGAACAATCCATACAAAAACAGCAGAATATACATTTTTCTCAAGTGCACATAATACAACCTCCAGCATAAACCACATGTAAAGCCACAGAACAATTAACAATAAATTTAAAAAGATTGAAATCATATCAAGCATCCTTTCCAACCACAACATTATGAAATTGAAAATCAGTTACAAGAAGAAAACTGGAAGAAAAAAAAACACAAACACATGAAGACTAAACAACATACTACTAAACAACTAATGGGTCAATGAGGAAATTGAAGAGGGAATCAAAAATTACCTTGAGAAAACTTAAAATAAAAATACAAAAGGAATGAATGAAGTTCCATGATGTTAAAGATCAGAGGGGATTAATAAAATAGACACAAAAACTATAAAAGATCAATGAAACAAAGGACTGGTTCTTTGAAAAGATGAGCAAAATTGATAAGCTGTTAGCCAAACCAATCAAGAAAAAAAAGAGAGAGCCCAAATAAATAAAATCAGAAATGAAAGAAAAAATTATACCCAGTACTACAGAGATACAAAGGGTTCTAAGAAACTAGTATGAAAAATTACATCCCAACAAATGGGACTACTTAGAAGAAATGGATAAATTCCTAGAAACACATAATCTTCCAAGTCTGAATCAATAATAAATAAAAACTTTGAACAGACCAATTAATAGGAATGAAATTGATTCAGTAGTAAAGAAATATCCTAGCAAATAAAAGTCCAGGATTAAATGACTTCATTGGTGAATGTTGCCAAATATCTAAAGAGCTAATACCTATCCTTCTGTAACTATTCCAAAAACTGAAGAGAAAGAAATGCTTCCAAATTCATTCTATAAGGCCACTGTTACCCTGATATGAAAACCAGAAAAGGATACCAAAAAAAAGAGAGAGAGAAAGAGAGAGAGTTAATTACAGGCCAAAATTATTGATCAACATAAACACAAGTTTCTCAACAAAATATTAACAAGCAGAATACAATAAGATGTTAAGCAGATCATACACCATTATCAAGTAGGATTTATTCCAGAATGGTTCAACATTCACAACTCCATCAACATAATGCACCATATTTACAAAAGGAAAAATAAAGTAGTATGATCATCTCAATAGATGCAGGCAAATCATTTGGCAAAATTTGACATCCATTCATGATTTTTAAAAAGATTTTATTTATTTATTCATGAGAGACAGAGAGAGAAAAGCAGAGACATAGGCAGAGGGAGAAGAAGGCTCCTCGCAGGAAGCCTGATGAAGGACTTGACCCCCAGACCCCGGGATCACACCCTGAGCCGAAGGCAGACGCTCAACCACTGAGCCACCCAGACATCTCCATCCATTCATTATTTTTTTAATTCTCAACAAAAAAGTTATAGATAAAACTTACCTAAATATAATAAAGACCATATATGACAAGCTCACAGATAACATCATACTCAAAAGTGAAAAGCTGATTTCTTTTCCTGTAAAATCAGGAGTAAGAGGAAGATGTGCACTGTCTCCAGTTTTACTCAACATAGAATTAGAAGTCATAGCCAGAGTAATTATGCAATAAATAGAAATAAAAAGTGCCCAAATTATAAAGGAAGAAGTAAAATGGTCAGTGCTTATGGATGACATAATTTTACATATAGAAAAGCCTAAACCGGGATCCCTGGGTGGCGCAGCGGTTTGGCGCCTGCCTTTGGCTCAGGGCATGATCCTGGAGACCCAAGATCGAATCCCACATCGGGCTCCCGGTGCATGGAGCCTGCTTCTCCCTCTGCCTGTGTCTCTGCCTCTCTCTCTCTCTCTGTGACTATCATAAATAAATTTAAAAAAACCTTAAAAAAAAAAAAAGAAAAGCCTAAACCAAAAACTGTTAAAGTAAATGAATTCAGTAAAGTTGCATGGTACAAAATCAATACAGGAAAATCTGTTGTGTTTCTATACAGTAATAACTATCAGAAAAAAAGATTAACAAAACTATCTTATTTATAAATATATCAAAATTATATTAAATACCTATAAATCTAGGTATTAAATACCTAGAAATCATTTAGCTTAGGATGTAGTCTTATACACAAAAAACTATAAAATACTGATGAAACAAATTGAAGAAGACACAAATAAATGGAAAGATAGTAAGTGGTCACAGAATGGAATAATTAATCTTGTTTATCCATATTACCTAAAGTACTCTACAGATTCTTTTTTTTTTTTACTCTACAGATTCAAGGCAATCTTTATCAAAAAACTAATGTCATTTTTCTCTAAAATAGAACAGAGACTCCTAAAATTTGTATGGAATCACAAAAAGACCCCCAATAGCCAAAGTAATCATGGGAAAGTAGGACAAAGCTGAAGGCATTATGCTCCCTGATTTCAAACTATACTACACAGCTAAGGTAATCAAAACAGCATGGTATTGGCATAAAAACAGACACATAAATCCATGGAACAGAATAGAGAGCCTAGAAATATTCCCACACATATATGATCAATAATTTACCACAAAAGAGGCAAGAATATACAAAAGGGGAAAGGATAGTCTAGTTAATAAGTGGTGTTTGGAAAACTGGACAATCACATTCAAAGGAATGAAAGTAGACTATTATTATATATCATTCATAAAATTAACTCAAATGGATTAAAGACTTTATGTAAGACCTGAAACAATAAATCTAGAAGAAAACATAGATAGTAAGCTCTTTGACATTGACCTTGGCAATGTTTTTTTTTTTTTTGAACTGACTCCAAAAGCAAAGGAAACAAAAGCAAAAACAATCAAACAAAAATGCTTTTGCACTGCCAAAAGAAAACAACCAAATGAAAAAGCAACCCACTGAATGGGAGAATATATTTGAAAATCATCTATCTTGTATGAGGTTAATATCCAAAATATATAAATAATCATATAATCAATAACAAAACAAATAATCTGATTTTTGAAATGTGAAGAATTTCTGAATAGACATTTTTCCAAGGAAGATATCTGGATGGCCAATAGATACATGAAAAAAGTTCTCAACATTACTAGTCAACACAAAAATGCAAATAAATTCACAATGAAACAACATCTCATACCTCTCAGAATGGCTATTATCAAAAAAGACAAGACTTAAGTGTTGGCAAGGATGTTGAACAAAGGGAACCCTTGTACACTGTGTGAATGTAAATTGGTGCAATCGCTTTGGAACACAGTATGGAAGTCCTTTAAAAAATTGAACTACCATGTGATGCAGCAGTTTCACATCTGGGTACCTATCAAAGGTAAATGAAAGTACTAATTTGAAGAGATATATGCACCACTATGTTCATTGCAGCATCACTTACAATACCCAAAATATGGAAACAACTTAAGTGTACATTCATAGACGAACGCATAAAGATGCAATGTATGTCCATTATACTTCAATTAAAAAATGTTGGAAAGGATGTGGAAAAAAGGAAATCCTCATGCACTGTTGGCAGGAATGTACATTGGTGCATCTAATATGGAAAACAGTATTGAGCTTGTTATAAAAATTAAAATGAAAATATCATATGATCTAGGAATCCACTACTGGGTACTTATCCTAAGAAAACAGATACACTACTTTGAAAAGATATATGGGGGGTGGGGCAAGATGGCAGAGGAGTAGGGTCCCCAAGTCACCTGTCCCCACCAACTTACCTAGATAACTTTCAAACCATCCTGAAAACCTACAAATTCGACCTGAGATTTAAAGGGAGAACAGCTGGAACGCTACAGAGAGAGGAGTTTGTGCTTATAACAAGGTAGGAAGGCAGAAAAATAAAATAAAAAAGAATCCAGTGGGGGAGGGGACCCCGCGAGAAGCCGGGCTAAGGCCAAGAGGCGAAAGCCTCCCGGAACAGGAAAGCCCAGTGCCCGAGAAGCAGGAACTTTAAAAATCTGCACCGGATACTTCCCGGACAGAAAGGCGCTTAGGAGGCAAACCAGGCAGAACAACAAGAGAACAGTGGAGCTTCCACGTTCCCGGAGTCACTGACAGAGGAGATGTGCCCTGGAGAAGGGCGTGCCACAGACTGTGGGCCAAGCTCAGTAAAGGGCTGGAGTGCATGCCTGGTGGGGCCTCGGGAGAAGCTCAGGCAGCGGCTCCAGATGGAGGGGGCTGTGCCCTGCTGCCTTCAGGAGCAACGGCGCCAGGAACTGCGGCCGTGGGAGCACATTCCAGCAGCACAGGCCCGAGATCCCAGGTCACCAAGCAAACACAGCCCAGGATACTGCACTCTCGCAGGGACAGGCGGAAGTCGGGTGGGCACAGGACAGCAAGGACTCTCCTGGCACCAGGCACCCCCAAGCTGTGCAGATCAGCGCCTCCCGCCCCAGGGAGCATCCAGGCCAGTGTGGACTGGGAGACTGTGGTAGTTACTGCAGGAGCTGACTCCAGAGCTGGAAGGTTGGCTGCCGCCAGTGTTGTTATTCCTGCTGGTGAAACACTATGCCTGAGGCTGAGCAGGGCCACCAGGGAACAGGGTCCTCACAGGATAAACAGCTCTCACTGAGCCAGGCACCTGGCAGGAGGCGGGGCAGCTCCCACTGACACTTGCACACACCTGAGAAATAGCACAGCAGGCCCCTCCCCAAGAAGACCAGCTGGAAGGAAAGGGGAAGAGCAAGTTCTTGACCAAGCAGCACTGGAAAGATACAGGGAAGTCCAGGGATGCACAGTATATAGAACCAGAGGACACCCCTCCTTGTTTTTAATTTGTTTTGTTTTGTTCCTTCTTCTGTTTTTCAGTACAACTTGTTTTTAGCCACTCTGACTGAGAAAAATGACTAGAAAGAAGAACTCACCACAAAAGAAAGAATCATAAACAGTACTCTGCAACAGAGTTACAGAATTTGGATTACAACTCGATGTCAGAAAGCCAATTCAGAAGCACAATTATAAAGTTACTGATGGCTCTGGAAAAGAGCATAAAGGATTCAAGAGACTTCATGACTGCAGAATTTAGATCTAATCAGGCCAAAATCAAATATCAATTAAATGAGATGCAATCAAAACTGGAGATCCTAACAATGAGGGTTAATGAGGTAGAAGAAAGAGGGAGTGACATAGAAGACAAATTGACAGTAAGGAAGGAAGCTGATAAAAAAAGAGGAAAAATAATTAAAAGACCATGAGGAAAGATTAAGGGAAATAAATGACAGCCTCAAAGAGAAAAATCTACGTTGAATTGAGGTTCCAATGGGCACCAAGAGGGACAGAGGACCAGAAAGCATATTTGAACAAATCATTGCTGAGAACTTCCATAATCTGGGGAGGGAAACAGGCATTCAGATTCAGGAGATAGAGAGATTCCCCCCCCTAAAATCAATAAACACCGCTCAACAACTGGACTTTTAATAGTGAAACTTACAAATTCAAAAGATAAAGAAAAATCCTTAAAGCAGCAAGAGACTAGAGATCCCTAACTTATATAGGGAGAAATATTAGATTAACAGCAGACCTCTCCACAGCGACCTGGCAGGCCAGAAGGCTGGCAGGATATATTCAAGGTCCTAAATGAGAAGAACCTGCAGCCAAGAATACTTTATCCAGCAAGGCACTCATTAAGAATGGAAGGAGAGATAAAAAGCTTCCAAGATAGGCAGAAACTGAAAGAATATGTGACCACCAAACCAGCTCTGCAAGAAATATTAAGGGGGACTCTGTAAAAGAGAGAGGACGCCCAAAGAAATAATCCACAAAACAGGGACTGAAGAGGTATTATGATGACACTAAATTCATATCTTTCAATAGTAACTCTGAACGTGAATGGGCTTAATGATCCCATCAAAAGATGCAGGGTTTCAGACTGGATAAAAAAGCAATACCCATCTGTTTGCTGTCGAGAAGAGACTCATTTGAGAGCTAAGGACACCTCCAGCCTGAAAATGAAAGGTTGGAGAGCCATTTCTCATTCAAATGGTCCTCAAAAGAAAGCAGGGATAGCAATCTTCATATCAAATAAATTAAATCTTATTCCAAAGGCTGTAGGAAGAGATGGAGAGGGACACTATATCATATCATACTTAAAGGATCTATCCGACCAGACCACCTAACAATCATGAATATTTATGCCCCTAATGCAGGAGGTGACAAGTATATCAATCAATTAATAACCAAAGTAAAGACATAGATAATAATACACTTATACTGGGAGACTTCAACACTGTGCATTCTGCAAATTACATATCTTCTAAGCACAACCTCTCAGGAAACAAGAGCTTTAAAAAATACACTGGACCAGATGGATTTCACATCTATTGACAGAACTTTACATCCAAACGCTACTGAGTACACATTCTTCTCAAGTGCACATGGAACTTTCTCCAGAATAAACCACATAGAGGGTCACAAATCAGATGTTAACTTATACCAAAAGATTGGGATTGTCCCCTGCATATTTTCAGATCATGATGCTTTGAATCTTGAACTCAATCACAAGAAGAAATTTGGAAGACATTCAAACACGTGGAGGTTAAAGAGCATCCTGGTGGGATCCCTGGGTGGCGCAGCGGTTTGGCACCTGCCTTTGGCCCAGGGCGTGATCCTGGAGACCCGGGATCGAATCCCACGTCGGGCTCCCGGTGCATGGAGCCTGCTTCTCCCTCTGCCTGTGTCTCTGCCTCTCTCTCTCTCTCTCTGTGTGTGACTATCATAAATAAAAAAAAAAAAAAAGAGCATCCTGGTAAAAGATGAAAGGGTCCACGAGGAAAATAGAGAAGAATTAAAAAGATTCATGGAAACTAATGAGAATGAAAATAAAACCATTCAAAATTTTAGTATACAACAAAAGCAGTCCTAAGCTACACCAAGCAGAAGAGAGTTAATAAAGATTCGAGCAGAACTCAATGAAATAGACCAGAAAAACTATAAAACAGATCAACAAAATGTGGAGTTGGTTCTTTGAAAGAATCAATAAGATAGATAAACTGTTAGACAACCTTATTAAGAACAAAAGAGAAAAGACGCTAATTAATAAAATCACGAATGAAAAAGGACAGATCACTACCAATACCAAGGAAATAGAAATGATATTAAAAACATATTATGAGCAGCTATACGCCAATAAATTAGGCAATGTAGAAAATTGGATGCATTTCTGGAAAACCACAAACTACCAAAACTGGAACTGGAAGAAATAGAAAACCTGAACTGGCCAATAAGTCAGGAGGAAATTGAAGCAGTTATCAAAAACCTCCGAAGACACAAAAGTCCAGGGCCAGATGGCTTCCCAGGGGAATTCTATCAAACGGTTAAAGAAGAAATAATACCTATTCTACTAAAGCTGTTCTGAAAGATAGAAAGGGACGGAATACTTCCCAACTCGTTCTATGAGGCCAGCATCACCTTAATTCCAAAACCAGACAAAGACTCCACCAAAAAGGAGCATTATAGACCAATATCCCTGATGAACATGGATGCAAAAATGCTCAACAAGATACTAGCCAATAGGATCCAACAGTGCATTAAGAATATTATTCACCATGACCATGTGGGATTTACACCGGGATGCAAGGCTGGTTCAACACTTGTAAAGCAATCAACGTGACAGATCATATCAACAAGACAAAAAACAAGAACCATATGATCTTGTCAATAGATACAAAGAAAGCATTTGACAAAATACAGCATCCATTCTTGATCAAAAGTCTTCAGAGTGTAGGGATGGAGGGAACATTCTTAAAAGCATCTTAGAAGCTATGTATGAAAAGCCCACAGCCAATATCATTCTCAGTGGGGAAATACTGGGAGCTTTTCCCCTAGGATCAGGAACAAGACGGGGATGTCCACTCTCACCACTACTATTCAACATAGTACTAGAAGTCCCAGCCCCACCAATCAGGCAACAAAAAAAGGCATTCAAATTGGCAAAGAAGAAGTCAAATTCTCCCTCTTTGCAGATGACATGATAATGTACGTAGAAAACCCAAAGACTCCACCCCAAGATTGCTAGAATTCATACAGCAATTCGGCAGTGTGGCAGGATACAAAATCAATGCCCAGAAATCAGTGACATTTCTATAAACTCACAATGAGACTGAAGAAAAAGAAATTAAGGAGTCAATACCATTTACATTTGCACTGAAAAGCATAAGAAACCTAGGAATAAACCTAACCAAAGAGGTAAAGGATCTATACCCTAAAAACTACAGAACACTTCTGAAGGAAATTGAGGAAGAGAGAAAGAGATGGAAATATGCTCCATGCTCATGGATTGGCAGAATTAATATTCTGAAAATGTCCATGCTACCCAGGGCAATTTACATATTTAATGCAATCTCTATCAAAATACCATGGACTTTCTTCAGAGAGTTGAAACAAATCATCTTAAGATTTGTGTGGAATCAGAAAAGACCCCAAATAGCCAGGGGAATATTAAAAAAGAAAACCTGAGGCAGGGGCAATACAATGTAGGATTTTAGGTTGTACTATAAAGCTGTGATCATCAAGAGAGTGAGGTACTGGCATAAAGACACATATATCAATGGAACAGAATAAAGAACCCAGAAATAGGCCCTCCACTTGATGGTTAACTAATATTCGACTAAGCAGGAACACAGGAAACACCGTTTCTGAACGTGGCCACAGTTGCTTCTTGCAAGGTATATCTATGAAGGCAAGGGAAAGAAAAATAAATTATTGGGACTTCACCAAGATAAAAAGCTTCTGCCAGGAAAAGAAACAGTCAACAAAACTCAAAGGCAAACTACAGAATGGGAGAAGATATTTGCAAGTGATATATCAGATAAAGGGCTAGTATCCAAGATCTATAAAGAACATATTAAACTCAACAGCAAATAAACAAACAATCCAATCCTGAAATGGGCAAAAGACATGAACAGAAATTTCACAGAGGAAGACATAGACATGGCCAACAAGCACATGAGAAAATGCTCCACATCACTTGCCTCTGGGAAATAGAAATCAAAACCACAATGAGATACCACCTCAGACCAGTGAGAATGGGGAAATGCAACAAGGCAGGAAACCACAAATGTTGGAGAGGATGTGGGGAAAGGGGAATCCTCTTGCAGTGTTGGTGGGAAGGCATGTGGTACAGCCACTCTGGAACCTTGTGGAGGTTCCTCAAAGAGTTAAAAATAGAACTGCCATACAAACCAGCAATTGCACTACTGGGCATTTACCCCAAAGATACGGATGCAGTGAAACGGCAGGACACCTGCACCCCAATGTTTATAGCAGCAATGTCCACAATAGACTAACTGTGGAAGGAGCCTCAGTGTCCATCGACAGACGAATGGATAAAGAAGATGTGGTCTATATATACAATGGAATATTACTCAGCCATTAGAAATGACAAATACCCACCATTTGCTTCAACGTGGATGGAACTGGAGAGTTATGATGAGTGAAATAAGTCAATTGGAGAAGGACAAACATTATATGGTCTCATTCATTTGGGGAATATAAAAATAGTGAAAGGGAATAGATGGGAAAGGAGAGAAAATGAGTGGGAAAAATCAGTGAGTTTGACAGAACATGAGAGACACCGAACTCTGGAAAACGAACAAATGCTGGTGGAAAGCGAGGTGGGTGGGAGCTTGCGGTGACTGGGTGATGGGCACTGAGGGGGGCACTTGACAGGATGAGTACTGGGTGTTATGCTATATGTTGGCATATCGAACTCCAATACAAAATATATACAAAACAAAAAAAAGACGGGATCCCTGGGTGGCGCAGCGGTTTGGCGCATGCCTTTGGCCCAGGGCGTGATCCTGTAGACCCTGGATCGAATCCCACGTCGGGCTCCCGGTGCATGGAGCCTGCTTCTCCCTCTGCCTGTGTCTCTGCCTCTCTCTCTCTCTCTCTCTCTCTCTCTCTGTGACTATCATAAATAAATAAAAATTAAAAAAAAAAACAAAAAGCAAAAAAAGAAAAGATCTATGCATATCTATGTTTCAAATGGTAATTCAAACATTCGGTCACCCAGTGGCTCAGTCAGGTAATTAGCCAAGTGTGGATTTCTGCATGATCATGATCTCAGGGTAGTGAGATTGAGCCCCACATCAGGCTCTGTGCTCAACAGGTAGTCAGAGCTTTCTTGAGATTCTCTCCTTCTGCTCTGCCCCTCCCCCAGCTTGTGGGAACACACTCTCTAAAATAAACAAATATTTTTAAAAAACAAACAAAGATATGTACAGAGAAGATGCAGAGAAAGGGGAACCGTCAGGACATCTGGGTGGCTCAGCGGTTGATCATCTGCCTTTGACTCATGGCATGATCCCAATTCCGGGACCAAGTCCCACATGGGGCTCTCTGTGAGGAACCTGCTTCTCCCTATGCCTGTGTCTATGCCTCTCTCTCTCTCTCATAAATAAATAAATAAATAAATAAATAAATAAATAAATAAACCTTAAAAAAACGAAAAATGGAAATACCTTAATGAAGCAACAATTGCACTATTAGGTATTTATCTAAATAATACAAATATACTGACTCAAAGGGGCACATTATTCCTATATTTATAGTAGTAATGTCCAAAATAGCCAAAATATGGAAAGAGCCCAGATGTCCATCAACAGATGAATGAATAAAGATGTGGTGTATATGTATATACATATATATATGTATATATATATGTATATACATATATATATGTATATATATATATATGTATAATGGAATATTACTCAGCCATCAAAAAGAATGAAATCTTACCATTTTCAATGATGTGGATAGAAGTAGACGGTATTATGCTAAGTGAAATGAGTCAGTCAGAGATAGACAAATACCATATGATTTCACTCATACGTGGAATTTAAAAACAAAACTGAGGATTATAGGGAATGGTAGGAAAAATAAAATAAGGTAAAAACAGAGAGGCAGACCATAAAAGATTCTTGACTATAGGAAACAACTTGAGGGTTGCTGGAGGGCAGGTGGATGGGGTATGTAAATGGGTCATGGGCGTAAGGAGGGCACTTGATATAATGAGCACTGTGTGTTATATGTAACTAATGAATCACTGAATTCTACCCCTGATATTAGTAACACACTATATATTAACTATAATTTAAATTTAAAAAGATATGTGCAGTGTCATTTACAATAACCAAAGTATGGAAAAAAACCTAAGTTCTATCAATGGATGAATGAATAAAGAAAACATGCTATGCATGTGTATGCATACCATGGAATAATAGCTATTAAAAACTTAAATAGTGAGAGGTGGGGCAAGATGGCGGAACAGTAGGGTCCCCAAGTCACCTGTCCCAACCAAATTACCAAGATAACCTTCAAATCATCCTGAAAATCTACGAATTCGGCCTGAGATTTAAAGAGAGAACAGCTGGAATGCAACAGTGAGAAGAGTTCACGCTTCTATCAAGGTTGGAAGATGGGGAAAAAAGAAATAAAGAAACAAAAGGCATCCAAGGGGGAGGGGCCCCGCGAGGAGCCGGGCTGAGGCCGGGGCGAGTGCCCCCAGGACAGGAGAGCCCCGCCCCGGAGAAGCAGGAGCTGCACCAATCTTCCCGGGCAGAAAGGCGCTCGCAAGGAGTTACAGCAGGACCCCAGGAGGGCAGGGATGCCCTCAGGCTCCCTGGGACACTAACAGAGCACCTGGGCCCCAGGGAGAGCCCGCCACGCCCGACGGCTGAGCTCTGGAAAGGTCTGCAGTGCGCACATGGCTGGACCCGGGAGCAGCTCAGAGGCGGCTCTGGCAGAGGCTCCGCGTGGAAGGGGCTGCGGGGCCGGTAGCGCAAATACAACAGCGCAGGCCCCGGAGCACAAGGCGCTGAGGACACAGCCCAGGATCCAGCCACCCCCCCTCCCCAGGGCCGGCAGAGACCAGGAGGGCCCAGGACAGCAAGGACACTCCTGCCCCAAGCTGAGCAGATCAGTGGCCCCGCCCCCGGAGCATCCCGGCCCCCCGCAGACTGAGAGCTCCTTAGTTACTGCAGGAGCGGAGTCCAGGGCTGGAGATCTGGCTGCAGTCACTGTTGTTGTTCCTCATGGGCCTCACAAGATAAACAACCCCCACTGAGCCTCACAGTGGCCTCACCCGAAAAACAGGTTAAGCATCTCTCACTGAGCCCTCCACTAGGCAGGGAGATGAGCAGCTCCCCAAAGTGCTAACACCTGAAAATCAGCACAGCAGGCCCCTCCCCAGGAAGACCAGCTAGACCGACAGGGGAAAAACAAATTATTGACCAAGCAGCACTGAAAAGTTCCAGGGGAAATCGAGGGATTTACAGTTTACAGAATCAGAGGATATTCCCCCCTTCTTTTTTCTTTTTTCATTTCTGTTTGTCCACCCCTTTTTTTTCTTTTTTCCTTTTCATCTTTTTTCCTTTTTTTCTCTTTTTTTCTTCCGTTTTCCTTTTTTTTTTCTTTTCTTCTTTCTCTTCTCTCTTTTACTCCTTTTCCCAATACAACTTGTTTTTGGCCACTCTGCACTGAGCAAAATGACCAGATGGAAAACCTCACCTCAAAAGAAAGAATCAGAAACAGTCCTCTCTCCCACAGAGTTACAAAATTTGGATTACAATTCAATGTCAGAAAGCCAATTCAGAAGCACTATTATAAAGCTACTGGGGGCTCTAGAAAAAAGCATAAAGGACTCAAGAGACTTCATGACAGCAGAATTTAGATCTAATCAGGCAGAAATTAAAAATTAATTGAATGAGATGCAATCAAAACTAGAGGTCCTAATGATGAGGGTTAACGAGGTGGAAGAACGAGTGAGTGACATAGAAGACAAGTTCATGGCAAAGACGGAAACTGAGGAAAAAGAGACAAACAATTAAAAGACCATGAGGATAGATTAAGGGAAATAAGTGACAGCCTATGGAAGTAAAATCTATGTTTGATTGGGGTTCCCAAGGGCGCCGAAAGGGACAGAGATCCAGAATATGTATTTGAACAAATCATAGCTGAAAACCTTCCTAATCTGGGAAGGGAAACAGGCATTCAGATCCAGGAAATAGAGAGATCTCCCCCTAAAATCAATAAAAACTGTTCACACCTCGACATTTAACAGTGAAGCTTGCAAATTCCAAAGATAAAGAGAAGATCCTTAAAGCAGCAAGAGACAAGACATCCCTAACTTATAAGGGGAGAAATATCAGATTAACATCAGACCTCTCCACAGAGACCTGGCAGGCCAGAAAGGGCTGACAGGATATATTCAGGGACCTAAATGAGAAGACCATGCAGCCAAAAATACTTTATTCAGCAAGGCTCTCATTCAGAATAGAAGGAGAGATAAAGAGCTTCCAAGACTGGCAGGAACTGAAAGAATTTGTGACCACCAAACCATCCCTGCAAGAAATTTTAAGGGGGACTCTTAAAATTCCTCTTTAAGAAGAAGTCCAATTTTTAGTATATGTGCTGCCGAAGCGAGCACTAAGAAGAAGTCCAATGGAATGATCCACAAACCCAGGGACTGAAGAGGTATCATGATGACACTAAACTCATATCTTTAAATAGTAACTCTGAACGTGAACGGGCTTAATGACCCCATCAAAAGGCACAGGGTTTCAGACTGGATAAAAAAGCAGGACCCATCTATAAAAAGTTGGAGAACCATTTAACATTATGGTCCTCAAAAGAAAGCAGGGGTAGCCATCCTTATATCAGATAAACTAAAATTTACCCCGAAGACTGTAGTGAGAGATGAAGAGGGACACTATATCATACTTAAAGGATCCATCCAACAAGAGGACCTAACAATCCTCAATATACATGCCCCGAATGTGGGAGCTGCCAAATATATCAATCAATTAATAACCAAAATTAAGACATACTTAGATAATAATACACTTATACTTGGTGACTTCAATCTAGCTCTTTCTACCCTCGATAGGTCTTCTAAGCACAACATCTCCAAAGAAACGAGAGCTTTAAATGATACACTGGACCAGATGGATTTCACAGATATCTACAGAACTTTACAACCAAACTCAACTGAATACACATTCTTCTCAAGTGCACATGGAACTTTCTCTAGAAGAGACCACATACTGGGTCACAAATCGGGTCTGAACCGATACCAAAAGATTGGGATCGTCCCCTGCATATTTTCAGACCATAATGCCTTGAAATTAGAACTAAATCACAAGAAGAAGTTTGGAAGGATTTCAAACACGTGGAGGTTAAGGACCATCCTGCTAAAAGATGAAAGGGTCAACCAGGAAATTAAGGAAGAATTAGAAAAGACTCATGGAAACTAATGAGAATGAACATACAACCGTTCAAAGTCTTTGGGATGCAGCAAAAGCAGTCCTGAGGGGGAAATACATCGCAATACAAGCATCCATCCAAAAACTGGAAACAACTCAAATACAAAAGCTAACCTTACACCTAATGGAGCTAGAGAAAAAACAGCAAATAGATCCTACACCCAGCAGAAGACGAGAGTTAATAAAGATTTGAGCAGAACTCAGTGAAATAGAGACCAGAAAAATTGTGGAAGAGATCAACAAAACCAGGAATTGGTTCCTTGAAAGACTTAATAAGATAGATCAACCATTAGCCAGCCTTATTAAAAAGAAGAGAGAGACGACTCAAATTAATAAAATCATGAGAAAGGAGAGATCACTACCAAAATGAAGGAAATATAAAAGATTTTAAAAACATATTATGAACAGCTATCCGCTAATAAATTAGGCAATCTAGAAGAAATGGACGCATTTGTGGAAAACCACAAACTACCAAAACTGGAACAGGAAGAAATAGAAAACCTGAGCAGGCCAATTACCAGGGAGGAAATGGAAGCAGTCATCAAAAACCTCCCAAGACACAAAAGTCCAGGGCCAGATGGCTTCCCAGGGGAATTGTATCAACCGTTTAAAGAAGAAACCATACCTATTCTCCTAAAGCTGTTTAGAAAGATAGAAAGAGATGGAGTACTTCCAAACTCGTTCTACGAGGCCAGCATCACCTTAATTCCAAAACCAGACAAAGACCCCACCAAAAAGGAGAATTACAGACCAATATCACTGATGAACACGGATGAAAAAATTCCCAAGATACTAGCCAGTAGGATCCAACAATACATTAGAAGATTATTCACCATTACCAAGTAAGATTTATCCATGGAATGCAAGGCTGGTTCAACACTCGTAAAACAATCAATGTGATTCATCATATCAGCGAGAGAAAAAACAAGAACCATATGATCCTTTCAATAGATGCAGAGAAAGCATTTGACAAAATACAGCATCCATTCCTGATCAAAACTCTTCAGAGTGTAGGGATAGAGGGACATTCCTCAACATCTTAAAAGCCATCTACGAAAAGCCCACAGCAAATATCATTCTCAATGGGGAAGCACTGGGAGTCTTTCCCCTAAGTTCAGGAACAAGACAGGGATGTCCACTCTCACCACTGCTATTCAACATAGTACTGGAAGTCCTAGCCTCAGCAATCAGACAACAAAAAGAAATAAATGGCATTCAAATTGGCAAAGAAGTCAATGTCTTCCTCTTCGCCAATGACATGATACTCTACATAGAAAACCCAAAAGACTCCACCCCAAGATTGCTAGAACTCATACAGCAACTGGGCAGCTTGGCAGGATACAAAATCAATGCCCAGAAGTCAGTGGCATTTCTATACGCTCACAATGAGACTGAAGAATGAGAAATGAAGGAGTCAATTCCATTTACAATTGCACCCAAAAGCATAAGATACCTAGGAATAAACCTAACCAAAGAGGCAAAGGATATATACCCTAAGAACTATAGAACACTTCTTTTTTTAAATTTTTATTTATTTATGATAGTCACAGAGAGAGAAAGAGAGAGAGAGAGAGAGAGAGGCAGAGACATAGGCAGAGGGAGAAGCAGGCTCCATGCACCGGGAGCCCAACGTGGGATTGGATCCCGGGTCTCCAGGATCGCGCCCTGAGCCAAAGGCAGGCACTAAACTGCTGTGCCACCCAGGGATCCAACACTTCTTTTTTTTTAATAATTAATTTATTTTTTATTGGTGTTCAATTTGCCAACATACAGAATAACACCCAGTGCTCCTCCCATCAAGTGCTTCCCTCAGTGCCTGTCACCCATTTACTCCACCCCCCACCCTCCTCCCCTTCCACCACCCCTAGTTCCTATCCCAGTGTTAGGAGTCTTTATGTTCTGTCTCCCTTTCTGATATTTCCTACCCATTTCTTTTCCCTGCCCTTTTATTCCCTTTCACTATTATTTATATTCCCCAAATGAATGAGAACATATAATATTTGTCCTTCTCCGATTGACTCATTTCACTCTGCATAATACCCTCCAGTACCATCAACCTTGAAGCAAATGGTGGGTATTTGTCATTTCTAATGGCTGAGTAATATTCCATTGTATACATAAACCACATCTTCTTTATCCATTCATATATCGATGGACACCGAGGCTCCTTCCACAGTTTGGCTATTGTGGACATTGCTGCTAGAAACATCGGGGTGCAGGTGTCCTGGTATTTCATTGCATCTGAATCTTTGGGGTAAATCCCCAACAGTTCAATTGCTGGGTCGGAGGGCAGGTGTACTTTTAACTCTTTGAGGAACCTCCACCCAGTTTTCCAGAGTGGCTGCACCAGTTCACATTCCCACCAACAGTGTAAGAGGGTTCCCTTTTCTCCGCATCCTCTCCAACATTTGTGGTTTTCTGCCTTGTTAATTTTCCCCATTCTCACTGATGTGAGGTGGTATCTCATTGTGGTTTTGATTTGTATTTCCCTGAATACCTAGGAATAAACCTAACTAAAGAGTTAAAGGATCTATACCCTAAAAACTATAGAACACTTCTGAAAGCAATTGAGGAAGACCCAAAGAGATGGGAAAATATTCCATGCTCATGGATTGGAAGAATTAATATTGTGAAAATGTCAATGTTATCCAGGGCTATTTACACGTTTAATGCAATCCCTATCAAAATACCATGGACTTTCTTCAGAGAATTGGAACAAATCATCTTAAGATTTGTGTGGAATCAGAAAAGACCCCGAATTGCCAGGGGAATTTTCAAAAAGAAAACCGTAGCTGGGGGCATCACAATGCCAGATTTCAGGTTGTACTACAAAACTGTGGTCATCAAGACACTGTGGTACTGGCACAAAAACAGACACATAGATCAATGGAACAGAATAGAGCATCCAGAAGTGGACCCTCCATTTTATGGTCAAGTAATATTCGACAAAGCGGGAAAGAATATATATGTTAATTAAATTGAATTAAAATTAAAAAAACGTTTTAAAGGATAAAAAGAGTTTTAATACTTAACCTCCTCAAACTTTTATAAGAAATAGAAGAGAAATCATCCAAATTCATTCTATGAGACTGATATTTCCCTGATTCCAAAACCAAATAAAGAAAAAAGAAATACAAGCCAATATCTCTGATGACCGCAGATGCAAAAATCCTCAACAAAGTACTAGCAAATTAAACCCAAAATACATTAAAAAATCATTACCCATGATCAAGTGTAATTTATTCCCAGGATGCCTGGGTGGTTCAACATTCACAAGTCAATCAACATGATATATCACATCAAAAATAGAAAGAATAAAAAGCATATGACTATTTTAATAGATGCAGAAAAGGCATTTGACAAAGTATTACATCAATTTAAAACCCTCAACAAAATAGGTTTTAGAGGGAACATACCTCAACATAATAAGGACCATATATGTAAAACCCACAGCAAACATAATACTCAATGGTGAACATCTGAGCGGTCTTAGTTAATCTTGTTGTTTGCAACATAAATGGATCTAAAGGGTAAAATGCTAAGTGAAATCAGTCAGAGAAAAACAAATACCACATGATTTCACTCTGATGTGGAATTTAAGAAACAAAGGAAAAAGGAAAAAAAAACACGGAAAAAAGAGACAAACTAAAAAACAGACTGTTAGCTATAGAAAACAAACTGATGGTTACCAGAGGAAGGAGGGTGGGGGTGAGTGAAATAGGTGAAGGCGATTAAGAATATATATATCATGATGAGTACTGAGTAGTGTGTAGAATTGTTGAGTTACTGTATTTTATACCTGAAACTAATATAACACTATATGTTAATTATATTGGAATTAAAATTTTTAAAAAGAATAGAGAGAAATGAAGGAAAATCCCTGTAACTCTTCTTTCCTGGCCCAAAGAATGTGATGATAATTTTTCAAGGAATTTTGACTTATTGGATATATTCCACCATGGGAGTCACCATAAAACTAATCCATCACAGAATCATCAGCTAGGATGTAGTATCTTCCCTCCCCCTGCCTTCCATCTAGATAGTACTAGAAAAGATCATATCTGTCATGTGTACAAATGTTAGCCAATTGCTAAATATTTACAAAAGAAGATTTTGTCCAAGTTCTTCCTCTTATCAAACCCACATTTCTCATAGATACCCACAAAGCCCAATTCCCTTCAGATGGTCTATCTGCCTGGTTTTGTGTTTGGAGTTCAGAAATATTAAATCATGCCACAGTGGAGTCCCTTCATCCTTCTGATGACCCTTGAGATGGGGTAGGACTCTAGTAAAAGCTTGCAAGGGGATGGCTCCAAGATGCTTATCGCTACTGACCACTTAGGTAATCCACCCATATCCTAGAGCCAAAGCCTCCATTAGTTTGCCTTATCTGGCATATTTTCTCTTGTTATTCTTGGCCAAGTTGGAAATTACAATAATTTTTTCATGGTTTTAAGCAAGATCAACAGTGAGGAAAACCAAAGGATCATGGCAGACAGGTACAGAGAACCTGAAGATGGAGGATTCCTGCCACATTCTTCATGGCATAAACATAGTCAATATGGGGGGTTAGAAGTGAGGAGGAAAGTATGACAACTAGGAACAAAGATAAAAAACTAACTTTCAAAAAACCTTTTCACTAATTGTATGCATGTCAAAGAGATAGCCCAAGAAACAGTTTTACATCTGGGAGGTAAATTTTTGCCCCAAAAGGGGTGTGTGTATGTGTGTGTATTAGTAATATACACATGCATATCAGAGCCTACATGTGATTCCAAAAGAAAACACAACAGTACAAACATAGGATTTAAATGATATGACTTTGTAAGAGCACAATCTTTGCAGACTTGATCCCAGTTAGTTAATTCTAAGTTCAGGATGAGCTAGCAAGCTGTCAAAAATGCTAATTGTAAAGTTAGATTGCATCAACAATAGCATAATGCTCAAAGTTAAGGAGAGGATAGTTTCACTTTATTTTGAGCTGGTAAGACCACTTGAGATATCTTTTTTTTTCTTTTTTACTGCTAGATACCATATATTATGACTGTTATGGGTAAAGTAGATCATGTTGCAAAACAGTAGCCAGAACAGTGAATGAGGAGAAGCCTGAAAACTTCTTAAGGTGAAAATAGTATAATACCCAGGGCTCATCCCATCAGGTGCCCTCCTCAGTGCCCATCACCCAGTTACCTCATCCCCCCACTCACCTCCCCTTGTGCGACACTTTGTTTGTTTCCCAGAGTTAGGAGTCTCTCATGGTTTGTCTCCCTCTCTAATTTTTCCCACTCAGTTCCCCTCCTTTCCCTTAAAATCCCTTTCACTATTTCTTATATTCCATATATATAGATTTACCTGTTTTAAGAAATACAATAGGAAACTGAAATTAGATTCGTCCTACATAATACAAATAAGAGTAGAACATATAAGTCTTTTTTTTTTCAAAGTACAGTTGGTTTTAGGGGAGACATGGTAAACCATTGGTAACTTCTACACACTTTGTTAGCTGAGCAACAACAGCATTTCTCTCAACTAATAGCTTTTATGAAGACCAGTATGCCATTGAGTCATCAGTTAACATCTGCAAGCCAATAGAACACAGAGGGTTAGAATCTTAAATGCTGCTCAAGATCACATACGTTGGGCCTGAGAATTGTCCAAAGTATGGGTTGCATTGCATTTCCCCTAAACTGATGTGGCTTGGTCTGTTCCTGAAATGGGGAGAAAGGGTCATGGGAAAACCACCTTCCTCAGCAGGCCCCAGGGGAGCCAGTTGTTTCTAGTCTGGGTTCTGGGTTTCCCTGATCATCTCTAGGTCTTGAAATTGGACACGAATGTGGACCTGTTCTCACCCCAGATTGGCATTTGATGTAGTTGGTGGCCTGATGCACCTATGCTTGTCAGGGGAGATGGAGTAGTTGAACCCTTGGAGCAGCTCATCAAAGATTTCTGGGTGGATCTCTAAGAAAGGACAGAGCCAGCTACCAGGGCCAGGAGGCAACAGAGGCCTTCCCCCTAATCTGGGGTTCCAAGAACATATAAGTCTTAAAATCAGTTTTAAATTGATTGGCTATGATGATTGTGTAGAAGCCACAGTAAGTTGGCAGAAAGAGGAATCATCTGAGGACCCATAAGGCTGATGGTCAAAGTTGTCAATTACATTAAGGTGAAGATGAAAGTAGACTCAAGAGCCCAAAAAGGAAGAATGGGAACGCACAAAAGCAAGAGCAAAGCAAGGTGGAGTCCCAAACAATATGACTGGGAAAACAAAAAAGAAATAAATGCACATAGTAGTTGCAGAGAAAAATCCAGTTAGGAGAGCCAAAAGACAAATAGTAGGCATGGCCAAGAACAGCAATGGCAAGCTCTGTCAGAAATAGAAACATTTTGAGAGGCTGATTCAAAATGACAACTAACTATAAAGGCACTGCCCCCAAGTGGTCAAGGAATCTTAAGGCTAGAAAGCATCTTAGAGGGTCTAGAGCCCATCTTTTGTTTATTTTATCTTTGAAAACTATTTTCTGCAGTGTTCATTACACTTGTTCATAACATGCTTTGACAACCAGGCAAAGCACACAAAACTTCACACTTGAACAAATCCATCTACCTATAAGATAACAAGGTATCCTTCCTCACTAGGACAGAGGCCTTTGACAATATTGCAATGTACTTCATCTAAACACTATTTTGCATACAAACTACAGGCCAAATCCCAAGGACTTCCTGCACTGTCTATTTCTACAACTTTCTACACTGTGTACAATTACCTTAGGTACTTAGATCAGTATAGGCTGACCTCCAATTATTCCTTCCGTAGCTCAAGGATTTATATAAGTGACCAGATGGAAATAGTACTCATAAAGGAATCTTATGACCATAGAAATAACATGTAGCTGCTCAGCCAATTCTTGTCCCTTGTGTAGTAAATTCCATAGCCTTCTGGTCACATATTCTCAATATCTATTCCATCTACCATTGTTCCTCAGCTAAAGTCAGTCCCACACTCTAGTCACCATCCAAAATACCATTTTTTGTATAAGTAAAAGAAAGATGTATATGTAGAACTTCCTGCCCAGACAAGATAGTATAGATTCACATCTCCACCCCCTTCCCCCACTAAGTGCAAATTATAAGTGACAAAAAAACTGGGACGCCTGGGTGGCTCAGTGAGATCAAGTCCCACGTGATCGTGATCGAGTTCCACGTCAGGCTCCCTGCATGGAGCCTGCTTCTCCCTCTGCTTGTGTCTCTGCTTCTCTCTGTGGGTCTCTCATGAATAAATAAATAAAATCTTTTTTTTTAATTTTTAAAAAGTGACAAAAAACTATAAAAGGTAGAACTGTTTAGGGACCCTCATGATTGCAAGAAAATTTTATTTACAATAAAAATAAATAAATAAGACCCAGAATCTGCTAATGTATTAGGAAAAAAATGCCCAGGAAACAACAAAAAATCACTTGTCATTTCAAGAACAATGAAAATCACAAGCCAAATAAACAACAGGGTGCCTTTTATCATGCCACTCAACAGAAGAAAGTAACCCAGGCCTGGCATTTCCTGACCCCTAACTTAACAGAAAATGATGCAAGTATGGTCATTCTTCTCCCAGATCACTTGGAGTTCTGCCTACAGAACCTACAGTACTACACCAGGCCAGCCCAGCACCACAGGCAAGGGAGATTGATCTCCCCACTGACAAAAATGTCTAGGAAAAGTGCTCTCCTTTATTGGAGGGCATGTAACTTCCCTCCTTCACCAAAAGACACTGGGCAGCTGGGTGGCAATGACAAAGAGATCCCACACAACAATCACCTGAGTAGGCACTCCTTATCCCCACAGACTGGAAATTCCCTTCCTCCACTTAAAAGCACCAGATGGCCTTGGTTTGGTGAGTCTCTTCTGCTCCTTCAATCAGCACCAATTGAGACTGTGGAGTCCCAGCAGCACAAGATAAACCAAGCAGTTGAGAATAGCATTTCATTTCAGAACAGATTCTGAAAATTACACTTGGAAACAACAGCTCACTAAAGTAGTCCAGGATCTGCATGATAAATCTAAATAGGGTGACTACCAGCTACAATAAAAATAAATAAATAAGACCCAGAATCTGCTAATGTATTAGGAAAAAATGCCCGGGAAACAACAAAAAATTACTTGTCATATCAAGAATAATGAAAATCACAAGTCAATAATTACAAATTCTTTTGAAACACATGAAGACATAGGAAATCTCACCAAAGGGAAAAAAGGGGGTGGGCAGCACAAGTGGCTCAGCGGTTTAGCGCTGCCTTCGGCCAAGGGCGTGATCCTGGAGACCCAGGATCGAGTCCCTTGTTGGTCTCCCTGCATGGAGCCTGCTTCTCCCTCTGCCTGTGTCTCTGCCCCTCTCTCTGTGTGTGTCTCTCATGAATCAATAAATAAAATAAAACCTTAAAAAATCTCACCAAAGAAAGTTATGATAAAAAGACAAAAATTACAGAACTAAAAATTACAATAACGGAAAGACTGTTTAAGCTCACTAATGGGCTCAATAGTCAAGTGTAGATGACAAAAGATAAAATCAGTGGATTTTAAAACATATCAGTAGAATTTGCCCAACCTGGGGATCCCTGGGTGGCTCAGCGGTTGAGCATCTCCCTTCAGCCCAGAGCGAGATCCTGGAGTCCCAGGATCGAATACCACGTCGGTCTCCCTGCATGGAGCCTGCTTCTCCCTCTGCCTGTGTTTCTGCCTCTCTCTCTCTCTCTCTCTCTCTGTCTCTCTCTCTGTCTCAAATAAATAAATAAATAAATAAATAAATAAATAAATAATATTTTAAAAAAAGAATTTGCCCAACCTAAACAACAGAAGAAATAGACTGGAAAAAAATGAACAGAGTCTCAGAAACCTGTGGGGCAATAGCAAAATATCCAACATTCATATCACTAAGTCCCATTTGAGAGCCAAAAACTTCTCAACTTTGTTGAAAATATAAATGCACATATTCAAGAAGCTAAGTAAACCAAAAATAGAATAAAACCAAAGAAATCTATGCCACAATGCACATCATAATTAAATTTCTTCAAACAAAATGCAAAGAAAAAATTTTGAAATAAAAAAGTAAAGAAAGAATACATTAAGTTTTGGGTAATTCTATACTAACACAGTCACCATTGCTGGCTTTTGTACTTCATGTATGGAAAATTTTGACCTAAAGATGATGTTTACCAGTAATTATATCCTTCACTTCCTATTCACCTTTTGCCTCCCATTTTAGTTGCTATTTCTTTGATATCAAAAAAGACTGTAAAGCAAATGTGCTCAGACTTCCTGAGACCTCAAGATCTACCCTAAAAAACATCTGTCCTGTCACCCAAGCTAAATTCTTCATATTTATTCCCAACACTATCTTATCCTATGCTTTATGTCCTTGAGCACATTTCAGGTTCCAGAACTTCTTTCTCCCCTGAGAAGATGATGACATAGTTCATTAGTTTTGTCTGCTAAGATATTTTCCACCTTGTCAGCATATATCCTACCACTCTTATTAATTTTATATCATTAATATTACTTTTTTCTCCTGATACCAGTCCAGATAATTATTCCCAATTTCTAATATCTGTGGGCTATTATGCTTCCCTCCTTTCTCACAAAACCTTAGCAGGCAATAAACTAGTATCCTTATTTCTAGAGCCTTCAAGCTGCTTCCATCCATCAGGAAGTTCTTGACTCTATTTAGCTGATCCCAGTTGTCTTTCAATAACTCCCTTGAAATTTCTCCAATTTGCTGAAATCTGTTTAAAGGCAGGATGCACCTGCCCCCCCCCTTCCCTCAGGCTTCTCTGTGCCAACAGAATACTGTATTTCCATGACAGTAGAATTAAGGAACTGATGAAAAATGTCGTATCTAATCTCTTAAATTCCTATAATCTTTCCATGTCTCTATTCATTCCTCAATTTCTCAGGAAAATGTGATTTAGGATCAAAATTGGGAAGTTGGTCCAACTTGCTTTTCATTCCCATTTCATCCTCTATCCTTTAATACTGCTGTGACTGTCTCCTGTTGAGAAGAAAATTGATCTGATAAATGTATTTATATTGAAGTACTGAAGATTTAAAATGATATATTTTCTTGAGATATTGCATTTTGAAAGAAGCTAGGAGAAGGCAATGATAAATTCAAAAGGTAGGCAATATGACTAAACTGACAATTTTGGGAAAGAACTTTGGTCTATCACCCCTTAAAGACAGCACTGAGTGTGAATTTGAACAAATCATTTCACCTTTTCTGGAACTTGAAAGACATTCATTGGTATGAAAGAATTTGTATGTGTTGACATTAAGATTTCTTCTGGCACTTAAATTCTATGAATTGGCAAAGATGGAGACCTCCAAAAGGCCTCAAATTGTGCCATGAAGGCTATTTCAGTTATGTATGAGCAAATCTGGTCATGAATATGAGCTATTGTCTTCCCCAGCTAAAAGAATGCAGAGAAAGAGAATTAATTCTGCCTGAGAGATTCAGGATAATCTTCACAGAGAAGGTAACACATGAGGACAGTAGGATTTTTTCAAGTGGCAAATTATAAAGAGATTCCAGGCAAAGCATATGAAATAATATTCAGTATTATTTGCTATATTCCAAGAAATAGGGAGTAGTTGGGTAAGGCAGAAGAATAGGATATATAGAAATAATGGTGGGAGTTAGACCTAAGCCAAATTAGGTACAGATTGTGAATGGTCTAGAATGCAAGTGTTGGTTAATGTGTTAGTGTTAGGAATTAATTCCTATAGGGTTCATCTCAGTAGGTGGCCACTGAGGATTTGCAAAACAAGAGAGTGGCAGGATTGCATCTGTGCTTTAGGACAAAAGCTCTGGCTATACTGTAATGTTTGGATTGGAGGGGAGCATCTTGGAAACAGAGAGGCTTGTTGTTGGAAAAAATTAAACAGAAGGTGATGAGAGCCTGAATCTCTCTTTCTAGGAGAGAATGAGAAAAGTTATGGGGTGGTACTTCTGGAGAAAGTATATCAAATTCACCATACAGCTCACCCAGGGGGTAAAAAAAAAAAAAAAAAAAAAGCTTTACACCCCTTTCCATCCCCACAACTCCTAGTTCTCTGCTGGGTTCACAACAGACATAAGATACACTAATCCCCAAAAGTTGAAGATACAGGAAGTTATGGCTCTATTAAGCCTTCTAAGCTAACTTTCACTTTAGGTAACACAGAATTAAACATGGAGGAGTCCACACAGAGATGCTCCAGGTGAGTCAAGAAGTCTGGTTTGGATAACTTTAAGTTCCTGTTTTCCTGATAAAGGATTAATTTAACGTTCTCTACCAATAAGGCAGAACTAGGCTTTAGTAAAAAGGCTTGCAAGGCCTTCTTGAAAGATTACTCTACATCTTTCAACTAGAAACCTTCTTTCTTGGACCATATTACCTTTTGTAACTTTTATCAAAAATTGCACCTTATGGGATGCCTGGGTGGCTCAGTGGCTGAGCATCTGCCTTTGGCTCAGGGAATGATCGCATGGTCATGGGATTGAGTCCTGCATGGGGCTGCCTGCATGGAGCCTGCTTCTCCCTCTGCCTCTGTCTCTGCCTCTCTCTCTCTCTGTCTCTCATGAATAAATAAATAAATCTTTTTTTTTAAAAATTGTGCCTTAAATGAGGATAAAGAGAAAGGGGAACCCTCTTACACTGTTGCTGGGAATGCAAACTGAGGAAGCCACTTTAGAAAACAGTATGGAGTTTCCTCAAAAAGTTAAAAAAAAAAAAAAAAAACTACAGTCCAGCAATTGCCTTCCTAGCTATTTACCCAAAGGATACAAAAATACTAATTCAAGGGGATACATACACCCAATGTTTAAAACAGCATTATCTAACAATAGCCAAATTACGGAAAGAGCTCAAATGTTCATCTACTGATGAATGGATAAAGATGTGGCATATATATACAATGGAATATTACTGAACCATAAAAATAATGCAATCTTGCTATTTATAATTATATGGATGGAGCTAGAAAGTATTATGCTACACAAAATAAGTCCGAGAAAAACAAATACCATAAGATTTTGCTCATATGTGGAATTTAAGAAACAAAACAAATGAACATGGGGGGGGGAAGAGAGTCAAACCAAGAAACAGAATCTTAACTATAAACTAATGGTTACTGGAGGGAAGGTGGGTAGGGGGTTGGGTTAAAATGGTGATGGGTATTAAGGAAGGCACTTATGATGAGCACAGGGTGTTGTATATAAGTGATGAATCACTAGATTCTACACCTGAAACTAATAGTGCATTGTATGTTAACTAGATAGAATTTAAATAAAAACTTGGGGAAAAATCATGCCTCAAAGTTTAACTACTCCCCATTCCAGACTAATACAGGGACCCCCTCCATAATATCCCTGACAAGTGTTATCCAGTTCAGCACTTGCTGCTAAAATTCCCCAAGGCTGGACTACCCACTACTTCCTAAAGCAACTAGATTCAGAACCTAAGGGCAGAGGAGTTTAGTTATTTTATGACCGTGTACCTATTTTCTGAAGCCAAAGCAACTATTTTGAGCATGCAAAAGTTTGTTCTTTGTGCTTCTTAAACTCTTACTTTCCACTTTAATAGCAAGCTGTTTAGGGACACCTAGGTGGCTGAGTTGGTTAAGCATCTGCCTTTGGCTTAGGTCATGATCCCAGAGTCCTAGGATCAAGCCCCACATTGGGTAGTGAGGGAGCCTGCTTCTCCCTCTCCCTCTGTTGTTCCTCCTGCTTGTGCTCTCTGGCTCTCTCTCTCTCTCAATCTCTCTCCCCCCGTCAAGTAAATAAATAAAATCTTTTTTAAAAATAGCAAACTGTTTATATATTAATAGCAAATAATGACCACATATAAAGTATTCATTATTTTAGCAATACTCACTGAATTCTTACTATGTGCAGGGCACTGCTGCAACTGAGCAAGGAGAAGGAAAGTTGGCAGAATGGGGATAGAGAGGGTAGTGAGATATAGACATTACCCTCAATGAGCTTAACATTTACTAGGACCAGATCACTGGTGCCAAATACAACATAAACCATTTGGTGCAAGATCATTTACGAAGTTGGGCATAATTAGGAACATGGCTTAGCCTCATGAGAAGGGACAAAACCAACTTCATAATAAATCTTCTAAATTTACTCAGTGGCTCACCACAAGAAGAAAAGTGTTTATCTCCTGATTTCAGTTTTTGTTAACATACTGCCACTTATTCTGTGTCTGGTTTGCAGACTATCATAGTGAAGGATGGCCTCCAAATGCCACTCTCTCCTTGGCCCTTAATCATGTATATTGTCCAGTATAGAGAAACTAAATTTTAAAATGCTTCCTTAAGGATTCCAGGATATGTTGATAAATTTCAATATAAAGAATATCTAGAACCATTACTCTCTTTGTGCTGGACCTCAAAGCTCTCTAGTTGCCCTGAATTGCCAAGAAATGCTACTATCATTTGGCAGAAAGGACAAAAGAGCACTGTATCACCATGTTTCTGTTTGTAACCTTTAAAATGCCAATAAACTTTATTAGCAAGAGTATCCTCTCTTGCCTTTCATCATCTGGACTATTACTTCCCCAAATAACTGCTTCTTATGTTTGCAGATCATTTATATCTTATAACCTTTTTTCTCAGTATGAGAAAAATCCAAGGTGTTGTGGTGAGGCTTGCCAATTTGATTAGGATAAGGATCTTAGATCCTTACTTGTAAGAATCATGAATTCCACATAAAGTAGATAGAATATAATTTGCTTATCTTAATGACTCAAAAGGAATATTAAAAGCATGAATTTCTGAACTATGCTTTGTTACTCTCAGGTGAAGCTAAGGTGTGTAAGTAAATTAGTCCCTAAACTGATTCCAGATTACTAGTCTTAAATAATTCTTTTACTTCCTCCTCATTGTAAGCTACCCCTTCTTGTTGCTGTCAGCATGTCTGACTCTATAGATAAAATGTCTTCTTTCTGCTTCACAATGAATTAACTAGTTATCTCAATAACTAATTGAGCTAAAAATTAATGGATAAAAATAGTTTAATATCCCTTATGGACCTGCCAGCCTTGTATGTACCTAAACTCATTTCTAAGCTATGTTCTCATCCTGTACTACCTCTTAAAATAATAGCAAGTTCCATGCATTTATCACCCTATTTTCCTAAATTTACTTGAAATTTTGGTATTCAGGAATATGGGCAGCCCAGTGAAGGATTCTAGAATTTTGTAAACAAACAAATTCTAGAATTTGGGGAATCCAATTCACCTAATCCACATCCTTACAGACTTCAGTGAAACCTCTTTCATTTCTGTCTTTCTGAATAACAAGTTCCCATCTTTTTAGACTATCCTTATATGATATGATCCTTATATCTTTTGCTACTGATACTTTCTGTTACCCTTCTCATTTCCCAGTTTTTTCTTCTTTTTCAGGATTCTTATATCATTCCTCACACACAGTGATAAGGCATTTGTACAATACCTTTCTGTATTGGACACTGCAAAGAATATCAGGGTCCTTTATTTGTAACTTAGTAGATGCCAACTTATGTTCTTCTTTATCTTTAGCAGCCAATACATCAATATCAGCTAATATTTAATAGGTAAGTGACATAGAAGGAAATAAGCATTTGTTTTCTAGGTTACTATTAATTTCAAATAGTCTACCTAAATTTTAAAATGATGTGCTTTAATTTTGGGTTTGGAAAATATGGTTACCATAAGTATAAGGCATACATGAAAATATCACACAGTAAATATTTAGATATAGTGCAGCTCAGTGCTAGAGGCAAAATGAACTTAAATAAGAGCTAGAGGAGTTCAAGCAAAAGACATACCAGTGTGGCCTGAAGCAACTAGCAGGACTGCAACAGAGGAGATAGGACTGAGTGGGGTTTAGAACAGATGGGTCATATCTGGATACAGATGGATCATATCTGGATACAATGGTGATAGAAATGGAATAATGGTCATTATCTAAGTAGATTAAAGGGCCCATTTTTATGGCTGTCAAATCCTACTTAGGAGCATCTTATCATACCAACCAACTTCTTTGCACCTATACTACATTCTGAGGTCAATTATCAGAAGGCTTTGCTCTGTCACTCAGAAGTTTCTTTCTTGATCCTACATCCTATCTTGCCAATTCATTTCCTGGCCTCATCTTGCTGGGTTCCAGTTCCATTGGTCAATCAGAAGTTTACCAAATCAGTTTAGTTGTCTAAATGGACTAGAAATGCTCCAATTAGGGTAAAGAATTCCAATCAGTGATTTAATATGACCTTAATACTCAAAGGCTGGACTAATTCAACTTTTTTTCTTCACCTCCAAATTGGTTTGGGGGTAGTTGGGTAGATATAATCCATAGCACACAATGCTAACATAAACCAAAATGTAGATAATTTCAAAATGTATATGAAAATAAACAGGAACCAAATATGTAGAATTAAACAATTATGCCATGGAGAGACACTGAGGCCCATTAGTGGGAAGTGAACAGGAACAGGCAAAAAGTTTCATGTTTAAACACAGTGAGGTTAAAAAAATTAATAAATAAGTAAACACAGTGAGGTTTGTAAAGTTATTAGATTTCTTTTGAGTGGCCTAGGAAAGTTTGATGGCATTAGGGTATCAAAAACTACTTGGATAGAGTCTAATGATCTGGGGAAAACAGCAAGGGAGCTTGAGAACAGGAATAAGAATATTTGGATGAGGCCAGAGGATACCTGGCAAACAAGATTCCCTTTATTCTTATTTATTTGTTTCTTTTACTCCTAGTTCCTCTTAAAATGAGCCTGTCCAAAGCTCTGTATCACCCAATAACTAGTAAAAATCTAGTAATCCATGAGAGCTATGAAAATAAACACTATTATTACTAGAGTTATCATTAACATCTAGATATACAAACAGATAAATAATTAGAATTATTAAAGCAAATGTTATAATTCAGGGATGGCACGGGAATGGCCAGTTTGCATCTTGAAGTTTTCTTATATTTTTCAGGCATGTTGCTAGTTGCATATATGTTACAGGCATTGTGAACAATTTCTAGGAATGACTTACAAACATTATACACATTGCCTAGGAATTGTTTACAATTCCTGATTTAACATTCTGCCTGTAACATAAATACCAGTTAAATTACAAGGAATTTGATCACACATTAGCATTAAATCAGAAGGCAGTATTTCTTCAGACTTGTCATATAACCAGAAAGTTGATGTGCATATTAAAAATGTAACACAGCATAGGTAATGGCCAAATAACCATTTTGTACTTTTTAAGACCCATATGCAAAAAAACTATGAATAAACCAACTGAATGAACCAAGGTGAGAAGAAAAATTTGATTCAGTGTTTTTAAAAGTAAGCTAATTTTATAACTGCTTACTGAATTGTATGACTTTAAGTCCAAACATAATAAATACATATAAAAATCTAACTGATTTTCTTACTTCAATGTTTTTTAAACAAATTGACTGCTAATTTAATATTTATTTTAAGAATATACCAGAACTTGTACATCCAAATGCATATTGTACTTTTCAAAGAAGTCCCCTTGGGGATGGACCTATCTATCTATCTATCTATCTATCTATCTATCTATCTATCTATCTACCTATTTATGATTATGCTGTTATTGTTCAGAATATTTTTGAAATGTTTTTGGAGCTGCCTTCAGAGTCAGTTTATGAACTACACAATTAAAAGTCACATTACTTTCTATCATATTTCAAAAGGTGATGCATTCAATATACATAAGCTATACAATATATATTAGATACATAATTGATATAAACCAGATTCATCTGATAAATCAAAATATAGTCATATTATTATTAAAGGCTTTTCCCAAACCACCCTCTTGAGCCTTTTCTCAGGCTAGATTCAAGGCCATCTCCTCCCTCTCTACCCAACCCTGCCTCCCAGAAAGCATGTTCAGTTGAAAAGTATTGACCATAATTTGTTTCAAAAAGGTAAACTGAACTTGCCTCAATAATGTTTCTTGGAATATTGCATTTGGCCAGACTAGGTAGCTAGACTATAAGCTTCATAATACCAGGGACTTTTGTCTGCCTTATTCACTGCTATATCCCCAGTGCTGAGAACAATGTCTGGCATGTTGTAGTTGCCCAATAATTACTTGTGGAATGGATGGATGGATGAATTAAATTTCTTTAAGAGTCATTATGGATGACCAAATGTAGATGGGCAAATGTGAAATAACAAGGGATGGCTATATTGAAAGTAAGACTAGGCTCCCAGTGACAATGAGTTCAATCTATCACTGGCAGTGGTTAACAAAAATCCTGGTAGTGGTTATAGCATGTCTCTGGATTAGGAGCCAGTTAGCTTGGTGAAATTTTAGAGGCTGGTGCCATGCCCCATGTGGACCAGTTTGTTTATATCATATTCCATTCACAGGTTAGGCCTCTGGTATAGGCCAGGTGATTTGCAAATAAGTGTCAATGGCATTTTAATTTCAAGGGTAGTTACTGAAACCCAGAGATCTAAAGTGGGTTGGGCTACATCACACAGCAAACTAATGAAGAGTGGAAGAGTTTGGGTTTGAGATAAGAGAAATATAATTCCAAGTTCCTGCACTGTTCTGGTATTTATTCTATTCCTAGCTAGAATTATAGTCCTGCAATCTTCCTTGATACTGCTACCTTCTACACATGCTAGAAAATAATTATCTTGAGGTATTCAACTTCTCAACTTATTTGGGAAAAACTCTCATTACCAATAGTAGTAGTAGTAGTAGTAGTAGTAGTAGTAGTAGTAGTTCTCGTAGTTGTTGCATAGTTGTAGTAGTTTTAATAGTATTAGAAGAAGTGGTAAAGGTAAAAGTACTTCTAGTAGTAATGTTAATATTATTTAGGACTTGCTGAGTGCTTAATACATGATATGCACTATTCGAACTCTTCATATATTATATTTCCTTTTAGTCCTCTTCAGAAACCTACCAACTGAGCAATGTTATTGTCCTCATTTTACAAATGAGGAAACTGAGGCTCTTAGAGATTAAGTCAGCTAGTCAGGGGTCTATGCCCTTGCCTGCCTAAATCTAGCCAAGGCACTAAAAGAAGCCAAGGCACTAAAAGACAACAGAATGCTGTCGCCTTAGCATTAGCCTCTGTTATCTAATCCACCCTTCTTCTCCTGGCCCACAAGAAAGCTACAAGAAAAGATCTGAAAAGTCACCATAGTTCAAACCCTGAAGTGATTTGGTTCTACTTATAGCTTTCAATAATAATGGCTGTGAAGCAACACAATCCTCCTAGAGGCTGAACATCTGTTTTAAGACCTTGAGTATGTTTTTCTGGAATATTCCCTTAGAAATGTTTTTTGAACATTTGTTCAAACAAGTTAAGGTCTGGACACCCTCTCATGCCTTTCTTGAGTGGTTATATGCCAAGTATGACACGATCCTTCTGCATGTGGTTTTAGTTAGATGAAAACATTGTACATGCCTGAGACACTGGCAAGCCCTCTAGAGCTGCCCCTAGACCCCGACAAGCAGGCCCACTGACTAAATGGCAGCCATGGGGTGACTGGGCTAGGTCACCCCACAACCCTCACTGAGGAGGCAGCCTTTGCATGAGAGCTAGGACATCTGTGTTCTCCTAACCTTTATTTTGCCTCTACCTAGATATTTTCTGGTCTTTGGGACAGATTCCAGAAACACTCAATGGACTTCTTATGCATTGTGCTTAAGAGTTTCAGAATCTCTAAGCCCAAACCAGCTCAGTGCTGCTATGGCCTTACTTTCCTTACTACAAGTCACCTGAGCTCTATCTGATGTACCATGAAATCATTAGGAAACTGATTAATTATATTGGCAGGTGCTTTGGTGCACATAACTGGAAGGGACTACAATTCTAGACAGTTTTACAGCTTTGGCAGGATAAAAGTATACTCTGGATAGATTGAATGTCACCTCTTGGCCTGTTTGTGGGAGATGGCTGCAGAGCCCATCAGCAAAGCTGCCACATGGCCAAGTACATTGTGAGTGATGGAAACATGACTATAGTAAGAGGCCAAGGCTGGTAATGAGGAGACACTAAAACCTAAGGGGAAATCCCTGAACTCCCAACATCTGTGATATGGATCAGATGAGGCTAGAGAGCAAAAAGCAACAGAAAGCATTCAGCTGATACAGATGTATTAAAAAAGAAACAAAGAAGATAAAATCTTATGTTGTGGCCAAGAGGAAAGCTACAGATGTTGGGTCTGTTTTAACATCCAAATTAGGAGATAAAATATACAATGGGAGTGCTTCAGAGTGAGACACAAATGTAATTATGCAACTATCTTAGTCCACTTAAAACTCTTGAAATTTCCTCCATCTATTATTTTAGGAAGTCCTACAAACTGATGCTATACCTTATTCATGTCTCTCATTCTTTTGTGTGTGTATGTGTTTCACAATTATTATTTTTTTGTTGGAGTTCAATTTGCCAACATATAGCATAACACCCAGTGCTCATCCCATCAAGTGCCCCCCTCAGGGCCGTCACCCAGTCACCCCCACCCCCTGCCCACCTCCCTTTCCACCACCCCTTGTTCATTTCCCAGAGTTAGGAGTCTCTCATGTTCTGTTTCCCTTTCTGATATTTCCCACTCATTTTTCTCCTTTCCCCTTTATTCCCTTTCACTATTTTTTATATTCCCCAAATGAATGAGACCATATAATGTTTGTCCTTCTCCGATTGACTTATTTCACTCAGCATAATACCCTCCAGTTCCATCCACGTCGAAGCAAAAGGTGGGTATTTGTCGTTTCTAATGGCTGAGTAATATTCCATTGTATACATATACCACATCTTCTTTATTCATGTCTCTCAATTAAAAAATGCACATGTACCAATATAAATTGAGAATATCACAATCCCATAAAAATCTAACACTACTGGTGGAGCTACTGGTGGGAAAAGAAACTAAGGTGAAGTTTTCTCTAGATTTTTATTGATTGAAGTTGATAAGGTTTAGAAGGAATGGACCAGATAAAAGGGTTATTAAAATGTTTGAAATGAGAAGTTATGAAAGCCTAAATAAAGGTGGTGGTAGTGAATATGCATAGGAATCTTTGCTCATGAGAGAGATTATGGAGGAATATCCACACAGTGTGGCAACTGACTGGATTTAGTGAGGTAATGGAAAAATCAGAGATATTGCCAAAGTTATTAGTTTTAGTGATTGGGAAAAAAATGGTGGTGCCAGTAATAGAAACAATGAATTCAGGAGAAAAAAAAAAGGTTTTAAAGGGAAGATAAATGAGTTTGAGGTGCCATATTGAGAGATGGAACAGGCCGTTTGAAATTCTAGTCTGGGACTCAGGAAAGGTTTGCACTACAGAAAAAAATTCAGGCAGGCATCATTTACCTTCTACTTCGTGTTATCCAAAACTTCTGGCTCCTAATCTCCACCAGGAGAGGCCATATATAAAAGATATTTGAAACTTCCTTCTCTCTGCTTCTGCTGCTATTCCTCCCCACTCCTCAGATTCTTCTGTCCTATAATTATGTCTAGAATCTTACAATAGAGAAGTCTAGTTTGCCTCTTTGTCTATTCCAAGCATCCACCACAAATGTCTAGTTTTAAGCATGGTTCTTTATATTTCCAAACACATGTCTTTTGTGAGTAATACGTGATCCAAACAGATTATACTTATAGAAAGTTTCAATTGCTTTGAATATTATTTATACCAATGAAAAACTTGATATGCATAAGGAAAAAACCTAGAAAGGAAAGATAAGGTGAGTGCTACAGAGTTACGGCAACCATGTTTTCTGATGCAAAATATAAGGCATTGCTTTTTTCTTTTTAATTTTATTTTATTTTAATTTAATTAATTAATTAATTAATTAATATATATCATTAGCTTTAGAGGTAGAGTTCAGTTATTCATCAGTTGCATATAACACCCAGTGCTTCTTAATCCATCGCCCAGTTACCCCATTCCCCTCACCTCCTCTCCAGCAACCCTCAGTTTGTTTCCTATAGTTGAGTCTCTTATGGTTTGTCTCCCTCTCTGATTTTCTAGTGAAAAAAAAAAAAAGATGTTCTGAAATCCTTTCTGATTGAATGAGGCAGTTTAGGAGATTTAATTCGAATAGTGAAACATTGCAATTACCAGGATATTTGGATTGTTTCTAGAAAAAATTGGACAAGATATTTATCCTGGAAAATCTGGAAAGTACATAGAGTAAAATACTTATAACACAATGCACAAATTCATACTTTGCTTTTGTACTGTAAAATTATTTTCTTTTATATTCCTTAACTTTCTGTTTATGATATCTGACAGTCTTGGTATTTCTCACTCTCTAAAGAACTTTGAGGACCCAAAGTATTGAAGGTCAGAGTGAGAAGGTACCTTGGAATTCAGTTCACCCAACTACTTTTTTTAATATAAGAAAACTTAAGGTCAGAACTAAGAAATTAATTTCCCAAGGTCACACATCAAGTCAATGACAGAACTGGGACTAGAATCCAAGTATCTTGACCTCCCAAACATCTTCTTTCCAAATACCAAAGCTCGATTTGAGCAGTAGGTTTTCCACTCTCTCTTCTTTACATCTCATCTCTACCCTTTGCCTTGGAAATCCCTGAAGGAATGGGGCACACTGCTAAGAGTGCAGAACCTCCAATACCTGCTATCTCAAATTACTTTGACCTACAGCAGCAGTACCCCCTTCCCTCACCCAGACATCTTTCCTTCTATCAGGCAAAACACGCACACATCTGTTATAGCAGATGTCTTAGGGCCAAATGGGACATCCAGGAGAAACACAGGTGGAATTTGGATACCTGATATACCCAGAATTGCATTCCTAGATGATTACAGGTTGCACACACCAAAACTGCTGGAATGTCAGCACATTTCATGCTTTCCAAGCTTCTTTCAAAATTATTGGAAGGGCCAAAACTCTTATTTAGAACAAATATTCAATATAGGGAAAAAATTCATTGATGGTTACACCTCATTCCTTGAAGTTTGTTCAACTCTTCCCTAGGGGTAAGCAGGAAAATAATATTACTTTGTATATCTTGCAAGAAGTGACTTACCCAAAATCAGGACAACAGGGCTGGAACCCACAACTTACACTCCACATATCTAAGATCTCTTTATTCTCTATGGCCTCCTAAGCCATAGAGAGCCTAAGCCTGTCAGAAAAACCAGTGGCCAAGAATGGAACAGGGGTGGCTCACACTCCCTCATGCATGACTTCTTTACATGGAGCAAGCTCCTATAATCCCATTAACCATGCAAGACACTTTAGAATTTTCCCTTCTGAGATTATGAGTTTTTGTGCTTCTTGAAGAAGGGACTATAGGTTATATAAGTCTCTGAGTTATCTACAGGGCCTAGGATGTGTCCATTAAGTATATCACAAACATTCAAATAAATATATATGGAACTAAACTGAAAGAGTAAGCATAATAGGAGATTAGAACAGAAAAACAGGCCAGGACCAGAGTATGGAGGACTTTGAGCGACATTCTTGGAATCTATCATTTTCAATATAGTCTGTGACTGTGCATCTTCGTGTGTCATGTAAAACAGAACATTTTCAACATTGCAGTATAACTCCATGACAAGTAGGAATTTTGAAAACTATTCTCCTCTTTAGTTCAGTGCCTCTATAAGAAGTATTCAGGCTTCTTTTAATATATGAGGAACTCATAATTCCTAAGCAATCACTCTAATATGTCGCAAGCAATTTGACTGAAGTATTGCATATACTGTGGGCTTGAGACCAAGTGTGAGAAACTCTACCCCCTAAGAAAAACCATTGAGGCAGCTTAAGGTAATGGAAACTGGTACTTTGGACTAAACCTGTCTCTTTCCATTTCTGTTTTTGGTGCCTGGATAATGCCTTTGAAGAAAAAAACAAACAGCATGTAGCTTTGATACTTTGGAGTTAAAGAGGGAAGAAAGACAAAATGGAAAGGATTCGGAGTATGTTCTAGTCTTTAATACAGGTCCCAACTGAGACCTTAAGAGTAACTTACAAAGGACACTTTAAAATTAGGGGGATCCCACAGGCCAGTATGTTCCATTGTCACAATCTAGGTTAGGATATCTGCTTTCTAGAGAAATATAAGAAAAGACAAGAGAAAATTTTCAGAAATAAGCACAAAACAAGTAATAAAATGGCAATAAATACCTATGTATCAATTACTTTGAAAGTAAATAAACTAAATGCTCCAAACAAAAGACATAAGGTGATAGAAAATATTGAAAAAACAAGACCCATGTATATGCTGCCTACAAGAGACCCATTATAGATGAAAAGACACCCAAAGATTGAAAATGAGAGGATGGAGAAACATTTATCATGCAAATGGATATAAATCTTTATAGCAGCACTACCACACTATTCAAAATATGTAAATAGTCCAAATGTCTGCCAACTGATGAAGAGATAGAGATGTGTTTTATATATATAATATATATAATGGAATATTACATAGTCATCAAAAATAATGAAATCAGCATTTGCAATGATATGGATGGAACTAGAGTGTATTATGCTAAGCAAAATAAGTTAGAGAAAGACAAATACCATATGATTTCACTCATATGTGGAATTTAAGAAACAGAACATATGAACATAGGGGAAGGGAAGGAAAAATAAATTAAGATAAAGACAGGGAAGCAAACCATAAGCAACTCTTAACAATAGGTAACAAACTGAGGGTTACTTGAGGGGAGGTAGGTAGGAGGTTGAGGTAATTGGGTGATGTGTCTTAAGGAGGGAACTTGATGTAACAAGCAAAAGGTGTTATATGCAACTGGTGAATCACTAAATTCTACCCTTCAAACTAATACTACACTACATGTAAACTAACCTGAATTTAAATAAAATCTTGAATGAAAAATAAAAAGCCAGAGTAGCATACTTATATTGAACAAAATAGACTTTAAAACAAAGAATGTGGGGATCCCTGGGAGGCTCAGTGGTTTGGCGCCTGCATTCAGCCCAGAGCGTAATCCTGGAGTCCTGGGATCGAGATCGAGTCCCACATCAGGTTCCCTGCACAGAGCCTGCTTCTCCCTCTGCCTGTGTCTCTGCCTCTCTTTCTCTCTCTCTCTCTCTCTCTCTCTCTCTCTCTCTCTTTCTGTGTCTCTCGTGAATAAATAAATAAAATCTTAAAAAAAAAAAAAGAGGGCAGTCCGGGTGGCTCAGTGGTTTAGCGCCGCTTTCAGCCCAGGGCGTGATCCCAGAGTCCTGGGATCGAGTCCGGCAGCAGGCTCCCTGCATGGAGCCTGCTTCTCCCTCTGCCTGTGTCTCTGCCTCTCTCTCTCTCTCTCTCTCTCTCTCTCTCTCAATCTCATAAATAAATAAAATCTTAAAAAAAATAAAAATAAAATAAAATAATAAAAAATAAAAAAACAAAGAATGTAACAAGAGACAAAGAAGGACACTATATAATAATAAAGGGAACACTTCAACAAGAAGATATGACAATTATAAATATTTATACACTCAACATAGGAGCACTCAAATACATAAACAGTTAATAACAAACATAAAGGAATTAGTAATACAATAAAAGGGGATTTTATTACCTCACATCAATAGACAGATTATCTAAACAGAACATCAACAAGGAAACAATGGCTTTAACTGACACAATGGAAGAGATGGTAGGTAAGATGAGAGGTATTCAGAACATTCCATCCTAAAACAGCAGAATACACATTCTTCTCAAGTGCACATGGAATATTCTCCAGAACAGATCACATATTAACCCACAAAACAAACCTCAACAAATTCAAAAAGATCAAAATCATACCCTGCATATTTTCTGACCACATCACCATGAAACTAGAAGTAAACCACAAGAAAAAAATCTGAAAAGATGACAAATATATGGAGCTTAAAAAACATGCTACTGAATTATGAACAGGCCAACAGAAAATCAAAGAAGAAATTAAACAATACATGGAAACAAATCAAAATGTAAACACAACAGCCCAAGTCCTCTAGGATGCAGCAAAAGTGGTTCTAAGAGAGTAGCTTATAGCAATACAGGTCTACCTCAAGAAGCAAGAAAAAAATCCCAAATAAATAACCTAATTTTATACCTCATGGAGCTAGAAAAAGAACAAACAAAAACTACAGTCAACAGAAAGAAGGAAATAATAAAGATTAGAGCCAAAATAAATGATATAGAAACTTTAAAAATAATAGATCAATGAAACCAGGGGTTAGTTTCTTTAAAAAAAATCAATAAAATTGACAAAATTCTAGCTAGGTTTATCAAGAAAAAAAGAGAAAGTACTCAAATAAAAGTACAAATGAGAGAGGAGAAATAACAACCAATACTACAGAAATACAAATGATCATAAGAGAATATTATGAAAATCTACATGCTAACAAATTGGAAAATTTATTTATTTATTTTTTAATTTTTATTTATTTATGATAGTCACACAGAGAGAGAGAGAGAGGGAGAGGCAGAGACACAGGCAGAGGGAGAAGCAGGCTCCATGCACCGGGAGCCCAACGTGGGATTCGATCCCTGGTCTCCAGGATCGCGCCCTGGGCCAAAGGCAGGCGCCTAACCCCTGCGCCACCCAGGAATCCCCAAATTGGAAAATTTAAAAGAAATGGATAAATTCCTAGAAACATATAAACCATCAAAACTGAAACAGGAGGAAAGAAAAAAGTTCAACAGACTAATAGCCAGCAAAGAAATGGAGCCAGTGGGACACCTGGGTGGCTCAGTGGTTGGACGTCTGCCTTCATCTCGGGGCGTGATCCCAGGGTCCCAGAATCAAGTCCCGACTTAGGCTCCCTGCATGGAGCCTGCTTCTCCTCCCTCTTCCTGTGTCTCTGTCTCTGTGTGTGTGTGTCTCTAGTGAATAAACAACAACAACAAAAAAGAAACTGATCCAGTAATCAAAAAATTCCAAACAAACAAAAGTCCAGGGCCCGATAGCTTCAAAGGCGGATTCTATCAAACATTTATTTTTTTAATAATTAGCCAACATACAGAATAACACCCAGTGCTCATCCCGTCAAGTGCCCCCCTCAGTGCCCGTCACCCATTCACTCCACCCCCCCGCCCTCCTCCCTTTCCATCACCTCTAGTTTGTTTCCCAGAGTTAGGAGTCTTCATGTTCTGTCTCCCTTTCTGATATTTCCTATCCATTTCTTCTCCCTGCCCTTCTATTCCCGTTCACTATTATTTATATTCCCCAAATGAATGAGAACATATAATGTTTGTCCTTCTCCGATTGACTCATTTCACTCAGCATAATACCCTCCAGTTCCATCAACCTTGAAGCAAATGGTGGATATTTGTCATTTCTAATGGCTGAGTAATATTCCATTGTATACATAAACCACATCTTCTTTATCCATTCATCTTTCGATGGACACCGAGGCTCCTTCCACAGTTTACTATTGTGGACATTGCTGCTAGAAACATTGGGGTGCAGGTGTCCCGGCGTTTCATTGCATCTGAATCTTTGAGGTAAATCCCCAGCAGTGCAATTGCTGGGTCGTAGGGCATGTCTATTTTTAACTCTTTGAGGAACTTCCACCCAGTTTTCCAGATTGGCTGCACCATTTCACATTCCCACCAACAGTGTAAGAGGGTTCCCTTTTCTCCGCATCCTCTCCAACATTTGTGGTTTCCTGCCTTGTTAATTTGCCCCATTCTCACTGGTGTGAGGTGGTATCTCATTGCGGTTTTGATTTGTATTTCCCTGAATACTTAGGAATAAACCTGACTAAAGAGGTAAAGGATCTATACCCTGAAAACTATAGAACACTTCTGAAAGAAATTGAGGAAGACACAAAGAGATGGAAAAATATTCCATGCTCATGGATTGGCAGAACTAATATTGTGAAAATGTCAATGCTACCCAGGGCAATTTACAAGTTTAATGCAATCCCTATCAAAATACCATGGACTTTCTTCAGAGAGTTAGAACAAATTATTTTAAGATTTGTGTGGAATCAGAAAAGATCCCGAATAGCCAGAGGAATTTTAAAAAAGAAAACCATATCTGGTGGCATCACAATGCCAGATTTCAGGTTGTACTACAAAGCTGTGGTCATCAAGACAGTGTGGTACTGGCACAAAAACAGACACATAGATCAATGGAACAGAATAGAGAATCCAGAAGTGGACTCTGAACCTTATGGTCAACTAATCTTTGATAAAGGAGGAAAGACTATCCACTGGAAGACAGTCTCTTCAATAAATGGTGCCGTGAAAAATGGACATCCACATGCAGAAGAATGAAACTAGACCACTCTTTTGCACCATACACAAAGATAAACTCAAAATGGATGAAAGATCTAAGTGTGAGACCAGATTCCATTAAATCCTAGAGGAGAACACAAGAGACACCCTTTTTGAGTTCGGCCACAGTAACTTCTTGCAAGATACACCCACGAAGGCAAAAGAAACAAAAGCAAAAATGAACTGTTGGGACTTCATCAAGATAAGAAGCTTTTGCACAGCAAAGGATACAGTCAACAAAACTAAAAGTCCACCTACAGAATGGGAGAAGATATTTGCAAATGACATATCAGATAAAGGGCTAGTTTCCAAGATCTATAAAGAACTTATTAAACTCAACGGCAAAGAAACAAACAATCCAATCATGAAATGGGCAAAGACATGAACAGAAATCTCACAGAGGAAGACATAGACATGGCCAACACGCACGTGAGAAAATGCTCTGCATCACTTGCCATCAGGGAAATACAAATCTATCAAACATTTAAAGAAAAGTTAATACATATTTTTCTCAAACCTTTACAAAAAATAAGAAAGGGACGAAAACATACAAATTCATTCTATGAGGCCAGCATTACCCTGATACCAAAATCAGATAAAGACACCACTGAAAAAGAAAACTATAGTTCAATATCCCTGATGAACATAGATGCAAAAGTTCTCAATAAGTTACTAGGAAGCCAAATTCAACAATACATTTAAAAAGTCATTCACCACAATCAAATGGGATTTATTTCTAGGTTGCAAAGGTCGTTAAATATTTGCAAATCAATCAATGTGATATGTCACATCAATAAGAGAAAGGATAAGAACAATGAAGAAAAAAGCACCTATCCATTCATGATAAAAATCATCAACAAAATAGGCTTAGAGGGAATATGCCTCAACATAATAAAGCCCATCTGTGAAAAATCCACTGGTAACAGTATGGAAGTATCCAATTACTATATGGCACACCCGAAACTAATATAACACTGTATGTAAACTGGAATTAAAAACTTAAAAAAAGAATGCTCTTTAGACTAAAATATTGGACTATGTCCTTTCTCCTTGTCTTTTCCTACATCCCAAATTTTCTGTAGTCTATTATCAAGATGATATCTGTCAAACAATTGATTTACTACAGTGTTGAAAATTAAACAGTGAAGATTAAAGGTAAGTAAGTTGCAGGCATATAGCATAGTGAACTATTACAGTTTTAAATGCCCTCATTATAGGAAAAGGAAGAGCATTTATAAGAATAATCAACATTTATATAAACTATTGCCATCCTCAAAGATCATTTTTTTTAATTGGCGTTCACAACACTAAGAGGTAGATATTTGTATTAGTCTGGTGGACCTGCCATTAAAAAAAAATACCACAGGGGATCCCTGGGTGGCTCAGCGGTTTAGCGCCTGCCTTCAGCCCAGGGTGTGATCCTGGAGTCCCTGGATCGAGTCCTACGTCGGGTTCCCTGCATGGAGCCTGCTTCTCCCTCTGCCTGTGTCTCTGTCTCTGTCTGTCTGTCTCTCTCTCATAAATAAATAATAAATACATACATACATACATACATACCACAGACTGGGTGGCTTAAGCAACACAAATTTATTTTCACACAGTTGTGAAAGATAGAAGTCCAGGAGCAAGGTGCCAAGGATGGTGAGATCTTTCTTCCTGGCTTGTAGATGGCTGCCTTCTTATTATGTCCTCACATGGCCTCTCCTTTGTGCTTGTGCAGAGAGAGTAGCCTACAGTGTCTCTTCTTATGAGGTCACCAATCCTCTAGTATATTAGGAGGCATTTATGCCTCATTTAATCTTAGTTACCTCCCTTAAGGTTCTATCTTCAAGTACAGTCACATGGTATGGGTTAGGACATCAATATGTGAATTTTGGAGGGATACAGTTCAGTCCACAATAGTGTTATTAACCACACTGTACTAATGAAGAAAGGGATTTGTATGTACTAATAAGTAATATAAGCCAAGACTAAAACTCTAGTCTTGTGTCCTTTCTATTATATCATGTTACATTATTCATTAAGAGATATTCTTTCTCCGTCTACCTTCTATTATTGAAATTTGGTGTATGTTCTTTTTAAAATATTTGGTAGAATTCGCCAGTGGAACCATCTGTGTCTGGGACCTTCTGTTTTGGAAGTTTATTATTGGTTCAATTTCTTTACTAGACACAGGCTTATTCAGATTCTCTCTCTTCCTGTGTGAGTTTTGGTAGATTGTGTCTTTCAAGGAATAGGTCCATCTCATCTAGTTTATAAAATTTGTGGTCACAGAGTTGTTCATAATATTCCCTTATTGTCTTTTAAATATTCGTTGGATTGGTAGTGATGATCACTTTTTCATTTGAAATATTAGCAATTTGTGTCTTCTATTTTCTTAGCCTGGGTAGAAGTTTATCAAATTTATTATTTTTTTCAAAGAAATAGCTTTCAGTTTTGTTAATTTTCTCCATCGATTTCTTATTCTCAATTTCATTGATTTCTGCTTTAATTTTCATTACTTCATTACTTCACCTCATATTGTATTTAATTTGCACTTTTCCTAGTTTTCTAAGGTGGAAACTTAAATTATTGATTTTAGATCTTTCTTCTTTTCTAAGATATGAATTCACTAGGATAAATTTTCCTCTGAGTGCTGCTTTTCCTGTATCTCACAAATTTTGATGTTATACTTTTTCATGTAACGTGAAATATTTTAAAATGTCTCATGAAAATTCTTTGGTCTATGTGTTGTGTACATAAAAATTCTTTGGTCTATGTGTTGTGTAATAGTCAAGTATTTCAGGGTTTTCCAACCATTTTTCTGTTATTAATTTTTAGTTTAATTCCACTGAGATCTGAGAACATACTTTTTTAATTTCTATTCCTGGAAAAGGTATGTTTTATTTATATTTACTTATTCCTGGTTAAGGTATGTTTTATGACCCATGATGTGGGTTTATCTTGGAAAATGTTCTGCATGAGCTAGAGAAGAATGTACATTCTTCTGTTACTGAATAAAGTATCCTATAAAATCCTTATATAATTTGGTAATCTAGTTGATTGATAATGCTGTTCAATTCAATTGTGTCCTTACGGATTTCCTGCCTGTTGGATCTATCACGTACTGATAGACAGGAGTTGAAATCTCCAACTATAATAGTGAATTCTTCTATTTTTCCTTATAGTTCTGTAAATTTTTGTCTCATGTATTTTGATGCTTTGTTGTGAGATGCGTGCATATTAGGGATTTTATGTGTTCTTGGAGTATTGACCCCTTCATCATTATATAATGCCCCTGTTTATCCCTGATAATTTCCGTTACTTTGAAGTCATCTTTGTCTTTTTTATTTTAATAAATATATATTTTATTATAGCTCTTCCAGCATTCTTTTGATTATGTTGGCATGGTATATCTTTCTCTATTCCTTTACTTTTATTATATCTTTGCCTTTATATTTAAAGTGGGTTTCCTGTAACAGTTGAGTCTTTTTTTTAAAACCCACTCTAAAAGACTGTCTTTAAACTTTTTTATTTGACTAAAGTTGATACACAATGTTACATTAGTTTCAGGTGTACTGCACAGTGATTTAATTTCTCTGTACCTTATGCTATGCTTACAATCGGTGTGGCTGTCATCTGTCACTATACAATACTATTACAGTATTATTGACTATATTCCCTGTGTTGTGCTTTTTATTTCATGACTTACTCATTCTATAACTGGAAGCCTGTATCTTCCACTCCCTTTCACCCATTTTGCCCATTTCCCTCCTTCCCTCTGACAATAATCAGTTTATTCTCTGTATTTATAGGTCTGATTCTGTTTTTGTTTGTTTATTCATTTGTGTTATTTTTCAGATCTCACATATGAGTGAAATCATATGGCATTTGTCTTTTTCTGTCAGACTCATTTCACTTATCATAATACCCTCTAGGTACATATATATTATTGCAAATGTCAAGATCTCATCCCTTTCATGGCTGTATAATATTCATTTATACATATGCCACATCTGCTTTATCCATTCATCTATTGATGGACACTTAGGTTGCTTCCATCTCTTGGCTATTATCAACAATGCTGCAACAAATTTAGGGGGTGGATATATCTTTTTGAATTACTGTTAAGATTGTATTTTAATTGGGGTATTTGGACCATTGACATATAAAGTGATTATGAGATAGTTGGATTAATATCTACCATATTTGTTACTGTTTTCTATGTGTTGCTTTGGTTGTTTCTTTTTTGTTATGCTATTTAAGCCTTCTCTGGTCTTAAACATTTCATATTCCATTTTCTTTCCTTTTAGCATATCAATTGTACTTCTTTTACCTTTTTTAGTAGTGGCCCTAGAAGTTGCAATTTACATTTATAACTAATCCTAGTACAGAGTACATCCAAGCACAATGAATACAACACTGTTTGTTAACTAAAATAAAAAAATCTTTTAAATACACACCCTCCAAAAAAATCACAAATAATGCTATACCACTTCACAGGTAGTACAAATATCTTAAAACAAAGCATTCTCAATTCATTCTCCCTATCTTTTATAACATTGGTGTCATTAATTTCACTTATGCATAAACTATAATTACCAAATGCAGTTACTTTATTATTTTGAACAGTTATATATCAGATAAATCAAGAATAAAAAATAATATATTCTATTTTACCTCCATTTGTTCCTTCTCTATTACTCTTTCTTAATGGAGATCCAAGTTTTTGACCTTGGATCATTTTCCTTATTTCTGATGAACTTCTGAGCATATCTACTGGTGATACATTCCTCAGCTTTTATCTAGAAAGATTTTATTTCTCTTTCAATTTTGAGGAATAATTTCCCTGGATACAGAACTCTAGGTTTGTGGGCTTTATTTTTCAATACTTGAAATATTTCATTCCATTCTTCTTGTTAGCATAGTTTTTGAAGAGAAATCTGATGTAATTCTTACCCTTGCTCCTCTATAGGTAAGGTGTTTTGTTCATCTGTCTTCTTTCAGGATTTTCCTTTGTCTTTCATTTTCTCCAGTTTGATTATGATATGCCAAGGAATATATTTTTTGGTATTTACCTTGTTTGGTGTTCTGTGAGATTCCTGCATCTCCAGATTGTTATCTCATTAGTTTTAGAAAATTTGCAGTCATTGTTAGTTTGAATATTTCTTCTGCTCTTTTCTCTCTTCTACTAGTATTTGCATTGTGTATATTTTACACCTTTTGTAATTGTCCCACAGATTTCATATTCTGTTCTGTCTTTATCATTATTTTTCTTGTTTGCATTTTACTCTTACAAGTTCTTATTGACAATCCTTCAAATTCATTCTTTCTTCAGCCTATATTTTGATCTATCAAATATTCTTCTTTATTTCTGTTACTTTTTTTATTCCTAACACTTGCTGATATACATCTGTTCTTGCATGCTGTCCATTTTTTCCATTACAGCACTTACCATATTAATATAGTTGCTTTATATTTTCAGTATGATAATTCTAACATCTCTGTTATATTTGAGTCTGGTTCTGGTACTTGCTCTGTCTCTTCCAACTGTGTTTTTTGTTTTTTTCTTTGAATGTCTGATTTTTTACTAATAGTCAGTCATGATTTACTAAGTAAAAGGAATTTAGGTAAACAGGCTTTTAGTGTGAGGTTTTATGTCTATCTGGTAGATGTTTGACTGTGTTTACCATTTGCTTTAGCTGTAGATCTCAGAGCCTAAAATTTCTTCTGATCAATTTGTTTTTTTACTTCTCTCTTCTGTTAATACTTCTTAAATAACATCTGAGACACAGTTCTTTTTTTTTAAAGATTTTACTTATTTATTCATGAGAGACACAGAGAGAGAGAGAGAGAGAGAATGAGGCAGAGACACAGGCAGAGGGAGAAGCAGGCTCCATGTGGGGAGCCTGACGTGGGACTTGACCCCGGATCTCCGGGATCATGCCCTGGACTGAAAGTGGGACTAAACCGCTAAGCCACCAGGGCTGCGCTGAGACACAGTTCTTTCAGCTGCATTCCTCTGTTATTATACAGATGCACTATTGATGTAATGGTAAGGTGTGGGGAGAAGGGAAGCATTCTATAGTCCTATGATTAAGGCTCAGTCTTTTAGTGAACCTCCATTACTAAGCCATAATCTTCACAAGTGCTTCTTAGTTTTTACCTCCCCTTAGGTGAGACAAGAAGGCTAGAGGTGGGGGGCTGGAGTTTGGTATTTCCTTTCCCTCAGGTCACATTGGCTCTGGTAAAATCCCAGTCAGTTTGGCTCTGTTAGAATAGTTTCCTTTGAGGGCAGGCCTTGTTAAAAAGAGCAGAATTTTCTGGGCATAGTTTAAAATGGTTACTTTCCCCCTTCCTCTGCTGGAAGCACAAGGGAATTTTTTTTTTTTTAGATCCTCACTGTGAAAATGTGGTAGGGCTCCTAGAGATAAAAATAATGAAAATATGGGAGCTCCCCTAAAACTGGTCCCCTCAGGAGTTTTTAACTCACAAGCTTGTCCACACTGAGCCTCTAGCCATGTGTCAATTACAGTTTGTTTTCCTAACCCAGTATCACTTCCAGTGGCAGTTTCTGCTCCTGGTCTTAGCTCTAATAAGTTGTGATTCTCTGTATTCCCCTGTCTGACTATCCAATGAGGGGGGTAGCAGTTTACTCTGAGATCTTAATTCTCCAGTGAATATAAGAAGGTCTATTGATGTTTAGTTTGTTTCTTTTTCCTTGTTATGAGAACAGGAGTGATGACTCCCACTCTTTACATGCCAGAGGAGACACCAGAAGTTTCATGTTGTCCCAACATACAAAATCCTATTTTTCCAGTTCCAGCCACTTTTAGCTCTGAGCTCTTTAGTTTGTTCTTGGAATCCCTAGTCCCAAGAAACCCTCAAGCCTATCTTGCTCTGTTTTAACCTCCCTTCACTCTATATCTTATCTTTTTTTCAGACCAAAACTGCCCAGGCTTTACCAACAATATCTACCACCTACTAGAAGCTACAATTAAAATATTTGTATTGCTTTATTGGGTATTTACCCAAAGAAAAAGAAAACACTAATTCAAAAATATATAAGATATATGCAGCCCTGTTTATCACAGCATAATTTACACTACCAAAATTATGGAATCAACTCAAGTGTCCACTGATAGATGAATGGATAAAGATGTGATATATATGTATAATGGAATATTAGCCATAAAAAATAATGAAATGCTGTCATTTACAACAACATGGATGCACCTAGAGGGTAAAATGCTAAATGAAATAGGTTAAAGAAAGACAAATACCATATGATTTCACTCATACGAGGTACTTAAGGGAAAAATAAACAAATTAAAAACACACACAAAAAAGACTCTTCAATATACACAATAAACTGGTGGTAGCCAGAGTGGAGGTGGGTGGGGATGGGTGAAATAGATAAAGGGTATTAAGAATACGCTTAACTTGATGTGGACTAAGAAATGTATAGAATTGTTACATCATTATGCTGTTCACCTGAAAGTAATAAAAAATTTTATGTTGCTCCATTATTGGTTTTGTTTCAAGTCCATTAATTATTTCTGTGTACTAATTCAAAGACCTTGTTTATTTATATTTTTGTATTGCCTATAAATTTTGGCACATAGTAGATATGACGAAAATAGGAAATTTCTTTGAAAGGAATTTGTCTAATGAGTCAGGCAAATGCTCTAATGTGTATGATCAATTCCATGTGTTTGGAGAGAGCCTTATGTTTGGGATGATCAAGAAAGGCTTCATGATGGAGGCTGAAATTAAATCTTGCCCTGAAGAATGAATAGGGTTTATATCAATTGAGAGAATGAAATGGCATTTCAGATTTTGGGCACAGCATGAGAAAAAGTGCAGAGACAGGTTAAGAAAAAAACATCCACTTCTGAGGGACATATTCTGTCAGCTGTTAAGACCTGTTATTGGGATAAGCTTGGGTGACTTGAAAGTTTTGAAAATATTAACATTCTTCAGAATTGATTAAGTATGGCTACATGGAGATATTTTGTGATATTGAGAAGATCTCAAGTTCCTATGTTGGCTCAGGGAGAGGCATATATGTAGGAGAATTTGTTAACTGAATTTTGAAGAGATAAAGCAACTTCTTCAGTATCACCCAGTACGATGTAGAGCCAGAATTCAAATACAGATATGTCTAACTTTAAAATATCTTATTATTTAAATAACACTGCATTTTGTCTAAATAAGAGAAGTCCAAAAATGGAATGGGCTACCTTGTAAGTGACTGGCCACCTTGACCTCCAAGTGTGTAACCAGAGTCTGGATAACTATCAGAAAAATTTCACAGAAATGATTAAAACATGGAAATTAAGGAATGGGGTGTACTTTCTGTTTAACTATTAAAGATCCAAGAGGAGTTAAAATGGTGGAGGAGTAGGAGGACCAGACTTGAGCTTGCCTCATCCCTCAAACACAGCTAGATAAATATCAAATAATTTGGAACATCCAAGAAATCAATATGAGGACTGAGAGAACAAGACTGCACATCTACAAGTAGAAAAATGACCAACCTGTGGAAGGTAGAAGCTGTGGAGAGTTGATTTCAGACAGAAAAGAACTGCAGGTGCCAGGAAGGGTATGGAGCCCTGATCATGGAGAGAAGAGTAAGAGACAAAGAGAGAGAAAAAGAGTGAAGCAGCAGGAAGAGGGGTGCACAAGAAAGACTTCCTCAAAACTATTGACTGGAGAGAGGAGGAGGGCTGACTACTGCAAGTTATTATAAGCAGCAGAGCACAAAGTCTGAAGTTTTAGAAGTCCACATCATTGATGAAGTTATCCCTGGCAGGCTTAGAGATGCTCCTGCAGGAAAGAAGGGCGGAAACCTAGGAGTTAGCAGCATGGTTTAAGGATCTCCTGGATCACAAAGGGAGAAACAGTTCCCCTTCTTGGAATGCATTTGTGACTGATGTCACAGCCTCCCTGGGAACAAAAGAACTGGCAGTGCCAATGTGCCGCTTGTTTCCTAGTATAGGAACAAAGATACCAGCTGAAGGAAACAAACCTTGGTGCTGGCTTTTTGTTGCATTTCACTATAAACTGCAAACCACTGTACAGTTATGTGACCATTTTTCTGGGACAAAGTGACAAATGGCAAAAGCGCAGTGAGACCTTCACCCAAAGGATCAGGATTGGTCTGTGCTACATGGGTCTCTAAAATTTGGAGTTTTAAAACCCAGCTGTGTCTGAGATAAAACACAGTACTCCGGGGATCCCTGGGTGGCTCAGCGGTTTAGCGCCTGCCTTTGGCCCAGGGCGCGATCCTGGAGTCCCAGGATCGAGTCTCACATAGGGTTCCTGGCATGAAGCCTGCTTCTCCCTCCTCCTGTGTCTCTGCCTCTCTCTCTCTCTCTCTGTCTATCATGAACAAACAAATAAATAAATCTTAAAAAAAAATAGTACTTCACCACATGACAGGAAGAAAACTCAGACATAGATAAGATGAAGGCAGGGATTTGACAGAAGCCAACTACAAAAGAGGGGTAATTGTTTGCTTCCTGAAGAGTGTCAAACCTAAACTCCTCACTCCAGGAATGAAAGAAATAAGGAACTCCACTCCCCGCCCCCCGGCCCATCAGCACTGACCAAATTCAGTGAGTAACACAGCGCTCCCCCCTCCCCCCGTGGAGACTAGAGCCATTTACAACAAGCCCCATTCCCATGTACCCCAGAGGTGCATCTCTGCTAGAGCAAGTCCTCTTGAGAATCAGTGCAACAGGCCCCTCCCCCAGAAGACTACCACAAAAACCTCACAGGCACCAAGTCTACCCATCATAGAGTACTGCAAAGCTTCAGCTCTGTAGGAAATAGGATCTGTAGGAAATAGGATCTCTCTCTCTCTCTCTCTCTCTCTCTCTCTGATCTACCTTCTTTAACAAGTAGACCAAAATATACCTAATTAAAACTTGCCACACAGTGGACAGGGTCCAAACACTCCCCACTGCAGGCAAGAAGGAACTCTGCAGAGGACTGTTTTGAGGGTAGGACCAGCCAAAACCAACAGCAGAGTGCATATAGGACCACCCCTTTTTTGAACCTCTTCTTAATATAGCCATTATTCTCAGGAGCAGTAATATAGCAGGCTTTCCTAACAATCACACAAAAAACAGTGATCTAAACAAAATGATAAGGTGGAGGAATACACCCCAAAAGAAAGAACAGGAAAAAGTCACTGTCAGAGATTTAATCAATACAGATATAAGTAAGATGTCTGAAATAGAATACAGAAAAACAATTATGAGGATATTAACTTGGCTTGGAAAAAGCATAGTGGACACTAGAGAATCCCTTACTACAGAAGTAAAAGAACTAAAAGCCAGTCAGACAAAAATTAAAAATGCTATAACTGAGATGCAAATCCAACTGGATTCCATGATAACACAAATGGAAGAAGTAAAAGAACCAATCAGTGATATAGAAGATAAAACTATGGAAAATAATAAAGCTAAAAAGAAGAGGGAATGAAAAATATTGTATCACAGATGAACACTTAGGGAATTCAGCAACTCCTTAAAGCGTAACATTCTTATTACAGGAGTCCCAGAAGAAGAAGAGAGAAAAAACGGGGGCAGGTTTATGTAAGTAAATTATAGCTAAAAGCTTCACTAATTTGGGTAGGACACAACATTGAAATCCAAGGACAGAGAACTCCCACTAAATTCAACAAAAGCCAACTGCCATCAAGACATATCATAGTCAAATACACAAAATATACAGACAAGGAAAGAATCCTGAAAGCAGCAAGGGGGAAAAAGTCCTTAAGCCACAACAGAAAATAGATCAGGTTAATAACAGATCTGTCCAAGGAAACTTGGACCAAAATAAAGAAGCATGATATATTCAATGTGTTGAATGGGAAAAAAATGCAGCCAACAATATCTCATCCAGCAAGACTATCATTCAAAATAGAAGGAGCGATACAGTTCCCCAAATAAAAACTAAAGGAGTTCATGACCACTAAACCAGCACTGCAAGAAACATTAAAGGGGATGCTTTGAGTGGGGGACAAAAGAATAAAAGCAACAAAGACTAGAAAGGAACGGAGCACATCACTAGAAACATCAACTTTACCGGTAACACAATGGCACTAAGTCCATCTTTCAAAAATCACTTTCAAAGTAAATGGACTAAATGCTCCAAACAAAAGACAAAGGACATCAGAATGGATAAAAAAAAAAAAAAAAAACAAGACCCATCTATATGCTGCCCACAGGAGACTCACTTGACACCTAAAGACACCTGAAGATTGAAAGTGAGGAGATGTAGAATCATCAATCATCCTAATAGACATCAAAAGGAAGCTGAAGTAGCCATACTTATAGGAGACAAACTAGATTTTAAACCAAAGACTATACGAGAGATGAAGAAGGGCATTATATCATAATTAAGGTTTTTATCTATCAAAAAGATCTAACAAGGGATCCCTGGGTGGCGCAGCGGTTTGGCGCCTGCCTTTGGCCCAGGGCGCGATTCCGGAGACCCGGGATTGAATCCCACATCGGGCTCCCGGTGCATGGAGCCTGCTTCTCTCTCTGCCTGTGTCTCTGCCTCTCTTTCTCTCTCTGTGACTATCATAAATAAATAAAAAATTTAAAAAAAAAAGAAAAAAAAAAGATCTAACAATTGTACATATTTATGCCTCCAACAAGAGAGTACTCAAATATATAAAACAATAAATAACAAACATAAAGAAACTTACTAATAAAAATACAATAATAGTAGGAGACTTTAACACCCCACTTACAGCAGTGGACAGATCACCTAAGCACAAAATCAACAAAGAAACAATGGCTTTTAAGGATGCACTGGACCAGATGAACTTTAACAGATATAATCAGAACATTTCATCCTCAAGCAGCAGAGATAAAAGGAGACAATCTTTTCAAGAGCACATGGAACATTCTCCACAATAGATGACATACTGGGTCACAAATCAGTCCTCAAAAAGTACAAAAGGATAGAGATCATATGATGCATATTTTTAGACCACAATGCTCTGAAACTTGAATTAACCACAAGAAAAAACGTGGAAAGACCACAAATACATAGAGGTTAAAGAACATCCTACTAAAGAATGAATGGGCTAACCTGGAAATTAAAGATTAAATTTTAAAAACACATGGAAGCAAATGAAAATGACATGACAGTCGAAAACCTTTGGGATGTAGAAAGGTGGTCCTAAGAGGGAAGTATTCAATACAGACCTGCCTCAAAAAGCAAGAAAAGCCTCAAATACAAAACCTAACTTTACACCTAAAGGAACTAGAAGGGGAATAGGAAAAAAAAGCCTAAAGCCAGCAAAAGAAGGAAAATAATAAAGATTAGAGGAGGAGAAAATAAATGATACAAAAACAAACCAAAAAAAAAAAAAAAAACAACAGAAGAGAATGAGGAAACTAAGGGCTGGTTCTGTGAAAGAATTAATAAAATTGATAAACCCCTAGCCAGATTTATCAAAAAGAAAAGAGAAAGGACCTAAATTAAAAAAAAAAATCACAAATAAATGAGAGATCACAGCCAGTATCAAATAAATACAATTATAAGAAAATATTATGAAAACTTATATGCCAACAGACTGGGCAATCTAGAAGAAAAGGACAAATTTCTAGGAGCATACAACTACCAATACTAAAACAGGAAGAAATTGAAAAATTGAACAGACATATAATAAGCACAACAATTGAATTAGTAATCAAAAATCTCTCAAAAACAAAAGTCCAGGGCCAGATGGCTACTGAGAGGAATTATACCAGATATTTAAAGAGTAGTTAATACCTATTCTCAAACTGTTCCAAAAAATAGAAATGGAAGGAAACCTTCCAAGCTCCCTCTATGAGGTTGGCATTACCTTGATTCCAAAACCAAAGATCCCCCCAAAAAAGAGAATTACATGCCGATATCCCTGATGAACATGGTTGCAAAAAAATTCTAAGATACTAGCAACTTGAATCTAACAGTACATTAAAAGAACTATTCACCATCATCACATGGGATTTATTCCTGGACTGCAGGATTGGTTCAATATTGGCAAATCAATCAACATTAATAAAAGAAAAGGCAAGAATCAAATGATCCTCTCAATAGATACAGAAAAAGCATTTGATAAAATACAGCATCCTTTCTTGATGAAATCTCTCAACAAAGTAGGGATAGATGGAACATACCTCAACATCATAAAGGCCACATATGAAAGACCCACAGCTATTATCCCCAATGGGAAAAAACTGAAAGTTTTCCTTTATGTTCAGGAACAATACAGGGATGTCCACTCTCACCATTATATTTAACATAGGACTGGAAGTCTTAGCCTTAGCAATCAGACAACAAAAAGAAATAAAAGGCATCCAAATCAGCATGGAAGAAGTAAAACTCTCACTGTTGCAAAGGACATGATACTCTATGTAGAAAGCTTGAAAGGCTCCCCACAAAATTATAGAACTAATGTATGAGTTCAGCAAAGTCTCAGAATAAAAAATCAATGTACAGAAATCTGCTGCATTTCTATACACCAATAGTGAAACAGCAGGAAGGGAAATCAAAGAATCTATCCCATTTACAATTGTACCAAAAACATAAGATACCTAGGAATGCACCTAACTAAAGAGGTAAAAGATCTATACTCTGAATACTATAGAATACTTATGAAAGAAATTGAAGAGGGCACAAAGAAATGGAAAAACATACCATGCTCATGGATTGAAAGAACAAACGTTGTTGAAATGTCTAATAAAAGCAGTTGACACATTTAATGCAATCCCTATCAAAATATGACCAGCATTTTTCACAGAGCTAGAAAAAACAATCCTAAAATTTGTATGGAACCAGAAAAGATCCCAAATAGCCACGGCAATCCTGAAAGGGAAAATCAGTGCTGAAGAAGGCATCACAATTCCAGACTTTAAGCTATATGACAAAGCAGTATGGTACTGGCACTAAAGCAGACATATAAATTAATGGAACAGAATAGAAAACCAAGAAATGGGCCCACAAGTGTATGGTCAACTAATCTCTGATAAACCATGAAAGAATATCCAATGGAAAAAAAAAGACACTTTCTTCAACAAATGGTGTTGAGAAAACTGGACAGAAACATGCAGAAGAATGAAACTAGACCACTTTCTTACACCATACCCCAAAATAAATTCAAAATGGATGAAAGACCTAAATGTGAGACAGGAATGCATCAAAATCCTAGAGGAGGACATAGGCAGCAACTTCTTTGACCTCAGCTACAGCGACTTCTTGCTAGACACATATCCAGAGGCAAGAGAAACAAAAGCAAAAATGAACTATTGGGACTTCACCAAAATAAAAAGCTTTTGCATAGCAAAGGACATAGTCAACAAAACTAAAAGGCAACCTACAGAATGGGAGAATATATTTGCAAGTGACATATGTGATAGTTAGTATCCAAAGTCTATAAAGAGCTTATCAAACTCAACACCCAAAAGACAAATAATCCGGTTAAAAAATGGTCAGAAGACATGAATAGACATATTTCCAAAGAGGTACAAATGACTAATGGATACATGAAAAGATGCTTATCATCACTCATCAACAGGGAAATATAAATCAAAAGCAAGATGAGGTACCACCTCACACCTGTGAGAGTGGGTAAAATTAACAACACAGGAAACAACAGATGTTGGTGAGGATGCAGAAAAAGGGGAACCCTCTTACATTGTTGGTGGGAATGCAGACTGGTATAGCCACTCTAGAAAACAGTATGAAGATTCTTCAAAAAGGTTAAAACAGAACTACTTCATGACCCAGCAATTACACTACTAGATATTTACCCAACAGATACAAAAATACAGATTCAAAGGCATACATGCAGCCTGTTATTTATAGTACCATTATCAACAATAGTTAAACTATGAAGAGATCCCAAATGTCCATTGACTGATGACTGATGAATGGATAAAGAAGATGTGGCATATATATATATATATATATATATATATATATATATATATATATTTGATCTATATATATATTTGATTATATATATAATGGAATATTATTCAGCCATCAAAAATAACTAAATTTTGCCATTTGCAATGATATAGATGGAACTAGAGGGTGTTATGCTAAGTGAAATAAGTCAGTCAGCGAAAGACAAATACCATATGATTTCACTCATATGTGGAATTTATGAAACAAAACAGATGAACATATGGAAAGAAGGAAAAAAGAAAGAGGGGAAATAAACCATAAGAGACCATTAATGATGGAGAATAAACTGAGGCTTGATGGAGGGAGGTGGGTGGAGGAATGGGTTGTGTATTAAGGAGGGCACTTTTATGGTGAGCACTGGGTGTTATATGTAAGTGATGAATCACTAATTTCTACTCCTGAAACCAATATTATAGTATATGTTAACTAACTAGAATTTAAATAAAAATTTGAAATCAAACTCCAATTTAAAAAATACAAAAAAATAAGAAAATAAAATAATATTATAAAAAGAATGAAAAGGAAAAAATATAAAGATCCCCTCCAACTCAGAGAATTTCTGATCTAGTCTAAATGTCTTAAGGGCAATTTTTGCTCATACTTTCAGAGTAGGTGCACAGACACACAAACACAAACACAGATACAGACACACACATTAATTGTATTATAAATGACTTTTCCTTCTCAGCAAAATCCCCTGCAAGTATCCTTCCTTGGAACATATATCAGCTTCCCAATATTCTCATTCACAATGCTTTCTTACTGGCAAATGCCAGTTCTTAAAAGTCTTCCTTTATTCTGAAAGAAATCATTGGACCCTCTACTCAGTATTGTTGATCCTGCTGACAAAATTCAGGTTGTCATAGTTACTGCAAGCAAAGTGGCTGTCTGGTATGTACTCTGGATGTACAAATAATAGCTGATTCAATCACTGTAGTAATTTAGAAATGTTATAGAAAAATGGACCTCCATTGCTTGAAGTGAAATCAAAGATATCAAGGGTATCACTGCAGAAGTTTGGGAACTATAAAAATCTTATAATGCTGTTGTGTTTACTTAATTTAACACTCTTAGTGTGTTCCATTGGGCACTGTCAAAGAAAAATAAACATTTACAGCATGTGGTAATCATTGTACCCTGGTTATAAAACATCTATGGGAAATATATTTGGTGATAGAGCCTCTGATTTCCTCTCTGAGTCCCCATCCTGTCTGCAGGACTAACTAGTTTCATAGCTATAAATATAATGATCAAACAAATATTAATAAAATGGATCTTCTGATTTATACAGTTAGATGGAGGAAGATTGCTTGAATTGGGCCTGAATTGATGTTAAGAAAAATATCATGTTTCATCTCTTTTCCCTTCCACCATCTGGTTTAGTTAGGGTCTATCACCTGGGACTGGAATAAACATCAAGAGCAAGTCTCTAGTTAATACAAGATGAGAATTTGTAATGTTTTTTGAAATAACACCAGAATTTAGTTTACTTAGCATAACCTAATTGAATTATCCTATTCAGATCTTCTCCATAATTTTTCTTCGTTTTTACTTCTTTTGCTTTTGAATGAGTTGTGCAAAACTCCCTCCCTTCCAAAATCTCCTTCCCTACCTCTCCCATCACCCCTCCTCCTCCTCTCTGTCTCTATCTCTCTTTCCCTCAACTGAAATTATAAGAATACCACTGTTCAGGTCAACCAACCAAACTTCCTTTTATAATTATACATGAAAGATAGGGGATAACTCCTACTACTTGAACATAAATTAATTCAGAAAAGACCAACCACAGTTTAATAACTTCAGAGTCCTCCACTAATAATGAGCCTTGATATAATAGTAATTTAAAAAGCAACAACAAACTAGGTCTCTGCCATTTACATTCACCTACACTGCATTTTTATCAACCTCATTCTCTTGCAAGGAAACCAAGAATATAACACAACTGTCATATCTAAAGATTTGAAAAAAAATATCTGGGGTCAGAAATCACCAGTTGGACATAAATTAGCAACGAGCTGGAGTTACAAATTGCAGCCTGTGGTGAAAGTCTCAAAATCAGGGCAAAATGAAAGCAGTTGTCTTGTCTATATCCAATGGTCTTTTTCCAGAACTGAACCCGACTGAAAATCTTCTGAAACAGATTTTGAGCAAATTTCCCTGAGGAGTCAGTTTTCCAAAGATTTCCCAAAAGGCTATTGCTAAGTCTAAGATAGTGAACTCAGTTCTCTCTCTGTCCAGCAGCAATTCCTCTACTGGATGTTATCCTGATACTAGAAAAAAAAATGAACTTGACTCTTACAGCCTGTTCTTTTTATTTTTAATGGTTCTGAGTTTATGCAGCATAAAATCCTACCTAGCTATGTTCTTAAAACCAAAAGAAATAATATCACAGCTTTGGGCATCTATTATGGGACCTTATCTAATGAGTGAGTGAATTTTTCCAACTACTATGTATATTACTGTGTTAGGAAGAGAAGAATGATCCATGAAAGAATGAAGTATTTTTATCAATGATTTCATACATTAATTTTACCAAGGAGTGAAAAAGGTTAGGTGAGATGAGGAGACAACAGCAGACCTAAGATCTGAGCTGCCATCATGGGGCTCATTGCCAGTGGAAATGCCAGACACTAAATAACAATAACAATAACAACAAAACAAACATATTTTTACTGAGATTTTCTATGTATTTGCACTATTTCAGTAGATACAGGAAAATAAAACAGTCTTGTATCCTCAAGGAGCTCTTAGAATCTAACAGGGGAGACTCTCCCCAGACACTCCAGTTTGTGCTTCCCCATCACTGTATCCATATAACAATTAAAACTCTTTTGTCATCTCTGTGTTCACAATGAATGTCTCCCCAGCTGGGCTGTGAGGTCCTGGAGGGCAGTTCTTTTCAGTTTTATATCCAGCAAAGATAGTAGGTAGCCATTAAAAAATGTTTGAATGAATCAAGGAATTAGCAAGTAAGACCGAATGAATTATACAACACAAAATTAGAAACAGGTCAAGGTTGAAAGCTTCTAATCTCATCTTTATCCAATATACTCTCTGTATTTCTATCAGTGTGAAATTTCCCATAAATTTGATCAGATTACTGCCATAGCTGAAAGGATCTGCATTGCTTGGGGAAAAAAACTGAACCCTCTAAGTGTCATGCACAAGGCCATCAAAGATGTGTCCTGGCTGCCTCTTCTCTCACCATAGCATGGGCCATACTATTGTATCCATGGTTGACTCTTCAACTAGACTGTAAGTTCCTTGAGAGGAAGAACCTTGTCATATTTATCTGTATAGTGCCACTGCCTTAAACAGTGTGTCTTAATACCTACTAAACATTCACTATGTACCAGATCCTTCCAGTGGCACTGGGATGTTACCACATTTTCATTTATAATATTCCCTTTCATTGAATAAAGGCAAAGGAGAGAAAATGAGTGAAAATATCAGTGAAGGTGATAAAACATGAGAGACACGTAACTCTGGGAAATGAACAAGGGGTAGTGGGAAGGGAGGTGGGCGGGGGGTTGGGCACTGGGGGGGAGGGTGACTGGGTGATGGGCACTGAGGGGGGCACTTGGAGGGATGAGCACTGGGTGTTATGCTAAATGTTGGCAAATTGAACTTCAATAAAAAATTTTAAAAAATTAAAATTAAATTAAATTAAATTAAAATTAAAAAATAAAAAATATTCCCTTTCATTTAACTGTGCTTCATAGCCCTTATAAAATTTGCCAAATAAACAATAATTGCATATACCTTCTTATGAATCAACTAACTCTGCTTCCACTCCTGGCTGTACTGCTACTTAATTGAATTTATCTCTGCCTATTTCCTCTAATAAGAAATAAAATAACCACCTATACTTTTTACCTTACTTGATATTCTAAGCTGACATACTTTCCAGAATATGATAGACTATAAATAAATACCCACATACACAAATGTTGCAATAAACAAATAATTATATTAATGTAAAGTAGTAATGTTATAACAATTTATATGGATTGACTGAGTCTGAAGCTAGATTGCCTGGATTCAAACCTTGGTTCAGCCACCTGTCATCAAGGGTTCTCTGTTTATCACTTTCATTGTCTGTGAAGTAGAGATAATAATTGTACCTATTCTTAGGGTTGTGTTAAAGATTCAATGAGTAAATTTATGTAAAATGTGCCCATCACCCAGTTATCCCATCCCCCCGCCTGCCTCCCCTTCCACTAACCTTTGTTCATTTCCCAGAGTTAGGAGTCTCTCATGTTTTGTCTCCCTCTCTAATTTTTCCCACTCATGTCCCCTACTTCCCTTATAATCCCTTTCACTATTTCTTATATTCCCCGTATGAGTGAAACGATATGATAATTGTCCTTCTCTGATGGACTTACTTCACTCAGCATAATACCCTCCAGTTCCATCCACATTGAAGCAGTTTTATCCTTAATAGACCAGTCCATAAGTGTGAAAAGATTTTTAAATTATTCATATCTTGACATGTTGATTCAGAGTTTTCAGCTTCACTGTGAGAAAGCCCTCTGAAAGAGGCAGCACTTTGAGCATCAATTTAGATTTTTATGCAGTCATTTTGACACCAGGAACTTTTTGATCCAACTAGTTTAATCCTGTCATTTTGTTGTGGCCTAAAACAACACACCATTACGCTTTCAACTGTTTTATAAATTACCAGGTAATGTGTAAAACAAATGACCTTACCCCATTCTGACATTCATCCTAATGCCAGCCTCTACCCCTGGAAAGAGGGAGGTTCAAAATGGAGTGGGAGGGCAGCCCGGGTGGCTCAGTGGTTTAGTGCCACCTACAGCCCAGGGTGTGATCCTGGAGACCGAGGATCAAGTCCCATGTCAGGCTCCTTGCATGGAGCCTGCTTCTCCCTCTGCCTGTGTCTCTACCTCTCTCTCTGTGTGTGTCTCTCATGAATAAATAAATAAAATATTTTTAAAAAATGGAGTGGGAATTTGGCATATTTATGTTTTTCACATACTAAGAATGGTGTGGTGACCACCTGTAGTCATCTCATAAAGAGCCAACAATTATACTCAATAAACTATCTTCTCACTTTCCAAGAATTTAATATCTTGATAGGCACTTCAAATAACCTGATTTTTCCCTAAAAGTCAAAATGTTTTGCTCTGGATTTTTGACAGTAGAGATGGTAGGTGATTTGGAAGAGACGGGGGACCAGAATAAAAGAGACTAATTAGTTAATGATAACTAAGAACATTTACCAGAGTAAGACTATCACCAATTGAGACTCTACTTAATGCCAACATCATACAGAGAGATAAATAATGACTTTATAAAATGAAGAAATAGGGGTGTTTCAATACTCCATGGAAGTGAGAAATACTTAAAGCAATGAAGATAGAATGAAATTAAATGACACAAAAATAGATGAGAAAGGCTTTAATTTATACTTATATATATATATTTATATATATGTTTATATATGTGTGTGTGTTTGTAGTTCTGTAAATGTTATTCTACATTATGAGTTATGGCATATCTAAGGAAAAATAAAGATTTTTTTATGTTTTTATTTTACCCAAAGAATAATATGTTAAATGATCTCCACACCCAATGATTCTAAGCTAGAGCATGTCTAGTTAGTGTGTCTATATGGTGAACACATAAGATTCTACCATTCCCCTGCCACTTCAATACCCAAATACGAGGTAAAGAAACTAACTACAGGCCAAGCTTATAAATCTGAATCTATGTAACAATGTTTCTTAACTTTTGGAGGATTTGAGATTCTTAGAGCACTAATAAAAGGTAGACTCCAGAAAAATGCACATATGCATACACACATGAAATTTTTTTTATGCACAACTACTGGAGTTTCATAGACTTGAGGATAAAGGCATCTCTCTTGGTTTCTTTTGGCCTTGAGCACAGTGCTTCCTTTCCTGGCTAAAGATATATCATTTTTACCTGGATGCTAGTAAGGTCACTTTCCAGTGGCATGCTCCTTGCTTCCTCTGTGCCTTGGGTACTATTGATGGGGGAACACAGGGCTAGCTGAGGACAAAGCATGAGCCCGGGGCAGCACATTGACAGGTTTTTGAAACAGGCAAGAGGACATTCCTCTACAGACTCAACTGTCTCGATGTTCATACTTTGCTAAGGGCTGAAGGCAATCTTAAATCTTAGCCCAACTCCCAGGAGCCTTTAAGTCTACTTTAACATATAAAAATTCCTTTAGAAATTTCCTTTTATTTCTAAACCCCCAAGATATGTGTTGGCAATCATCCCCCAAGCACATGGCCCACCGATATCCATCTGAAGAGTCTCATGACTCAGATTTTATTAGATGGTAATACGTGATCTTTCCCCAACAATAGCTAGCCCCCTCAAGGTCCTAAAAACCTTGCTTCCAAAATTCCTTAGAGAACGCTATCCTCAAACCCCTCCCAACTCCCAGGTATATAATCAGCCACCCCTCACAGAACCGGGCCAGCAGCTCTTCCTGCCCACAGGTCCTGTCCCCGTGCTTTAATAAAACCACCATTTTGCACCAAAGATGTTTCAAGAATTCTTTCTTGGTTGTTGGCTCCAAACCTCATCTATATTCCAAAACTTCATCACTATGATGAAGTGTGAATAGTGACACAGTTCAGCTTCATTTGGGGTCCTTGGAAAATGTCTGTTTCCAATACTGGTAACCCTGTCTTATAAGCTAATGTGCCAGTTAATACATAACAATAACATAGAAAAAATAACAGAGGAACTCCTCAAATTTTTTTTTACCCAGTACATTGACAGACATGCAAAACCTGACTGGAGGTATAATTTTTTTGCCTTCTTTCTACATTAATTTTCTTCCTAATTTCAATTAGCCAAACTTGAATGGAGACTTTATAGACAGTTCAACCCCACCTCAGAGCTCTGCAGACAGCTCTTACTGCCAAGCTGTCTATCACCAAGACAACTAGGACAATGTGCTTTGCTCTGGGTAAATACTTCATCAGGGACAGTTGCAGGAGTTTCTTTGCAATGACTTCCCATCAGATCAAAATTTGTACTCCTAGCAATTGAAAATATTGTTTGAAAGTACATGAGGTTATAAATAATCATTAACATTTAAAAATAATTCTTTACACTGATTAACAGGAGGCTATCTCCAGAAATAGTCTCATATGAAGGCAGATTCATTCAAGAGGTCTTGAAAAGCCCTCTCCTCCTCAATAAGTCTGAAGTTCTTCTATTTGTGAGGCATTATTTTTTTCCTTAGCACTAATTATAACTTTCTTCTAACACCTGGGACTGGATCCCAGGACCATGGGACCTGAGCCAAAGGTCAAAAACTGAGCCACCCAGGTGCCCCTCTAGTCTCTTCTTTTTAAAACATTTTGAAGAAGACATGATAAAAGGTGAGATGGCTGGCATTCTTACCTCAAATGAAAAATAAAGGAGATAGTTAACTCTTTGGACAGAGTAGCATTCAGCAAAGTGATATTTTTTATAAACTTAGGACATATAAATGAGTTAAGAAAAGAAAAACTCTACTTCCAGCGATTCAAAGAAAGTTTTTGTTTAAATCTCAGGGGGAAAAAAGCTGGGACCCAAAAGAGGTGCCAAATCATTGTATTCTTCCCATCCAGGCTCCACTACTGCTGATTCACCCTCAGGGATTTTCTGAGCAGCCCCTCACAGCTTTATTGTTTGCTGGTCTCCTTGGCGGCAGGTGTCTTTTAATCAGAGGCTTAAGAAGGTGTGGGGTTTAGGAGTCGGCCCTGACTGCAAGGAAAACTTTCCATTTAGCCTTGAGCAACAATACTGGAGCTTTTTTGAATGTTGTAATCAACTCTGTGCCAAGTGGGGCCCAATCTCTCCCTACACAGCCCCAGGAATCCAAAGAAAGAAGTGTTTTCAATTCTCTTCAGAACGTCTGATCTCCCACACTGCAGACCAAATAAAAACAGTCTGGGCCAATTGTGCCTGCTCCTACACCCATTTACTGTGGAATCTGCCTGGGAGAAACAGGAAAGTTGGCCTTGGGCCAACACTGGCCTTCTGTAGAGGCAGAAAACTTCCCTCACCTTCCTTCCATAGACTATCTTAGAAATCAAAAGGAGAACTTCCACCTCGATATTCCATGGAGAGGGGTGGCTAGGGGGGGTCAGAGCAGGACCTAAGATGATAGATCTGGGACATCAAAAAGTTCTAATACTTGAATAGGTATTTTCTGTGTACTTTCTGTGTACTTGATTTGGTATTTTCTGTGTACTTGCTATTTTCTCTTATTAATTAGACTGGGAAGAAAACTGGAAAGAGTTCCTTGAGAGTTGAAATGGCTATGGACTGAATCTCAGCATCAGTCCTCACTAACTGTAACATTAGACAACTTATTTTACTGACCAAGACTCTCATCCCAGTTCTCCCACTGACTAGCTCTGTGATGTTGGCCAAATCCCTACACCAACCTTGGTCACCTCATCATAAAAATGAGGAGGTTGCACAAGAAGATCTCTAAGGGCCTCTTCTATCCTAAGAGTTTAAAGTACTTCTTAAATCCTGAATTTGGAAAATATTCAAGTGGGATTAGATACTTGGAAATTATCGTCTACCCCTATCCCCAACATCCACTAACTCCAATGGGTTTTGGCCATGGTTCTTCAAGTCATTTTTCTTGGGGAGCCTACTGGGCCTAAGAATGGGGAGCAAGAGAGGCAATGCAAGGCCAGGTCCACAACAAAATTCTGGTGGCCATGATCAAAGTAAGAGTAGCTCAAAACCACAGGTTTCAAGTCCAGAAATACCAGGTTACGAGCTAATAATAAGGTAAGAGCAACTTTTCCCTACAAATTTTACCAAGCAAATCTTGTCAGGTGACTAAAGGGTACCCTAGAGACTATGGCTTAACAATGCCATAGCCAAGGCTCACATGGAGGCTGCAGCTAATACACTCCAACAATGTTAAAGGAAGAACAAGTGGTCCAGTAAGGGGGAATCAGAGAACATAAGGCTGGGAAAGTTTTGTGGAACAGAACTATAGAAGGGAATACTTCTAAGAACCCAACAGAAGTACATAAGGACAGAAAGCCCTTTCATGCTGCAGTGGCCCAAAGGCCTGGATAAGCCACAAATACTAAAATGAGGACTCTTTGAAACTAAAACTCCTTTAAGGACCTAAATGAACAAAAAGTTAAAGCTAATAATCAAATTTCAGATATTGTCATAGTTTGTTAGGGGAAACAGTTGGAGAGTGCAATGGGATAGTGATGTTGTAAAGAATCCAATAGAGCTCCTTTTCTGTTCTTAAGATAGAATCGTCACAATTGAAATCTGTTGGGAGTAGAAATGTGAGGGAGAATATAGTGGAATTCTAAACAATATGATGCTTACAGGAGAAATACAAGCTATTTCCATATTCAAAATATTTAAGCCTGAATTTATTAAAATAAAGCTAAATAAATAAATCCAAAATAAAACTAAGTTAAAAAAAAAAGAACAAGGCTAAAATCAAATGTTTCTTTGTCCACAACACTAAATAAACAGATTTTAGTGAATTCTCCCTTTTTAACTAGTTGGTTGGTATGTGTAGATGCAGCCAGCATTTAATATCCTTTCAATTGTGTCCTCCAGCCCTCAAGATGGACCCCCTGGGGGTCTGAAATCTCAGCCAATTTTGCAATTTAATCCAAAACCCAAAGCAGTTCAGATTCCAAGTAACCTGTTACCCTCTGTTAGCAAAACATCACTTATGGTTTGAAAAATATCATTTTTAATAACCCCTTTTCAGTTTCCTGGCAGGGCCTCAGCTTCACTTCAAAGTTGATTTTCCCCAGTGAGAGTACAGCTGGAAGAATCCAGAAGTGCACTATGCCACAATCCACTACCCCAGGCTGTGAAGGCCCAGCTCTTGGGCAAAGCTCTAGGGTAGGTACACAGGCAGCGGATGGGGTTGGGGGTGCTCAGGTTGTGGATCACAGAGAAATGGCCTCAGCTCAGGCCTTCCCAGAGACAAAACACATCACTCTCAATAATGAACTAAAGAAATTAAATCCAAATTGAATTTTGGATTATCATTTTGGTTTATTTTTAAGTAAATTTGATATAAAGAAACTACCATAATTTGGGTTGCCTCTTGAATGCCATGTTTTTTTTTTCAGTGACCCACCCTTCAGATGTCACACAAATAAATGCCAAGAAAACATATTATGAAGAGAGGCACTGGAGGCAGAAGTGGAGGAAAGAAAACAGAATATCATCTTTGGAGACCTAGGATCTCTTAAGACAAGTACAGACTGAGCTCTCCTTAAACTCCAAGACAGTAGTAGCCTTGAAGTCCTGAGTTTGCTCTTGTATTTCTTGCCCAGGACTAGTGAAGTTGAGGTTGCCAATAAAATGACCACTTTACTCAAAATGTTGCATTTAAAATCCAAATATTCTTAAAACAGCAGAGTAGGATTTGGGCCAGAAAGTGCTTTCTAGTACAAATACTAGTACACTTTTACAAGGCAGGTAAAGCTCAAAATTATGTTGCTAATTAATTTTATAGTTCCTCTAGCTACCTAGAACCAACTGTAACCCAACATACTTCAATTGGGATTTGGCCAAGAATTCAGATAATGCCATTTATGGACCATGCCAACAGCTAAGGTCATGCTTTCTGTCTAAAGAGGAAAAAGAAAGAAAAAATAAAATGGAAAGTTCATATTAGGGGATAGGAGCAGAAGGGAGGAAAAAAAAGAGATAAGAGGTTTAAAAAAAACTTTCTGTATCAACCAACACCAAACAGAAATGAATTCCAGAGGAAGACCTGAAGGCTTTGAGTTTGTATTATTTAGAAGTAAAAATGAAGCAAAACAGGATAATACAGTGATTGTAAGAAATCTTAGAGGAGCAACAGTTTGACATCAAAGAAACAACCTTTAACCCCCCCCAAGTATAAAAAAATATGAAAAGGGGAAGACCTGATGTCTTCCATCATGGCTGGTACAGAACATTTGTTCTGTTATCTGCATGCCAGAAATGTGAATTGCTTGCTACTTGGTTTGGGGTTCTGTAATTAAAACTCTTCTTTTTTTTTCAACACAAAATCTGATTCCAAGGACTAGAAGAACCTTTACAAATCCCAGTATATCGAACATTAGAGCTAGAAAGGAGCTTGGATCTCATCTACTTTAATTGTCTCCATTCTAGGAATGAAGAAACAGGAAAATGGAGCAAAAACATGGCCAAATGTCACACAATAAATTAGTGACAGAGTCAAAACTAGAACTAAGATCTAATGGCATAGTTCCTAAATATCAGATGATAATAAACATCACTGGTCCAAGGGAAATATGAGAAATACAAGTATAAAGTTAAAATTTTTACAATTTTGAGACTATGTCCATTCTTTTTGATGTTAAAATATTCCTTCTTTTATGAAATGATGATAAGCACAGAGAATACTTGTTATTTTATAATGTATTTAACTGGCAAAATAATAAATTGGCAGCTTCCTGCGAAGCCTTAATATTTTTGGAAAATATTTGGTGTGTGAAAACTATAAGTAGAACTAGAAGACTACTAGCCTAGTCCAATCCCCTGGTGTCAGGCAGGATATCATCACTCAATCCAAGGTCTCTCCTGATCCCAAAAGGTTTTGTAACCACTGAATATGCCCCTGAAGTGTCATATACTGAACAAAGTATCAGAAAGAAACTGATTTGACTAGGATGTGGGGTGGAAGACAAACTAAGAAAAAAAAATGCACATGGCAAAACATGATGGAAAAAAAACTGGTTTGCAATCAATGCATCATCCTGTTTTTTGTTATGGTAACTTAAAGTTACCATACTACCCTGATTTAATAGAGAATAGCTTTTTCACTATATATTTTTCATTTGTGATTCAATTCAAATTTTCATCATGAGGGAAAAAACAGACATTCAATATATGTATGAAGTACACATATAGAAGAAGCTAAGAGAGGTTAAGTGACTTGCCCAAGACAACTTGGTTCACATGGGATTGAGCTAGGACTAAAGCCTTCATTCTAGATATCATAATCCTTCCTTTTATTCATGTTTCTATCCATTGTACATCTTAACTCAGTTTCTAGGTATGACCCTTCAGCTGGCCAATGACATTGCAGTATGCATGATCTGTCCCCAAAGTGTCCAACATTACCATTCTAGGTGCCAAGCTCAAGTAGCACCAGACTCCAGGACCCAGGAGGATTACATGGTCACTGGGAATATAAAGGCCTCTGGCTCCTGGTCACTCACTGGTATGACTTGTGAGGGTGGCCCAACAGCCCAATCACTGTAGCCACCAGTTGCTACCACTTCTAGCCAGATAAGGACCAGAGGAGAGAACTGGTGTATCAGAATGCACACACAAGCATCATCATCATTATCATTATTATCAAATTTTCAATGATTCTCATTGAAATAACTTGACTTAAGAATTAACTAAATTCAGTGTTTCATCCTAGCTATTACCTTCTGCCACTCAATCAAGATGCAATCTGATAATCCAAATATATTTTAACATCAATTTAAGCCAAACAGAATTTTAAAGGTAGGGCAAATAATATTAACCAAAACTACCACATAATATACTCTAATGCCAAACCCAGGGTCACTGATGGGATTGTTGCTATTTGAGATTCTAGCTGTTCAGGACAATCCCTATCTCTGTATTCATTTACATGGGTGGAATCATATGTTGGTTTAAAAAAACGAAAAAACAAAAAAAATAAAAACCAAGACTGCCTTCTAGTTCCTGGTTAGGTTAGTGGTTAGTAATTTCCAGGGCCTTGACTCAGCAGAGTATCAAGAGGGACTACATAGTACTGACTTCACTGTGGCCCAGCCAGCAACTGCCATCAATCATAATAAATAACTCTTGAAAGAGAAACCAGTATCTTTATCTGGACAGTCACAGTCCAATACAGATCTCAGACCTGACCCATCAATAAATGTTTATCTCTTAGACCCTGGTAAAATAAAACAAGGCTCAAGGGCTTTGGGTAAGACGATCAGGTTTTCAGACTCACTTGGGAAAAAAGTTAATATGGTGGTAATGAGCCACCTAAATGCCTGTCTGCCTATGTTATATTCCTACCAGTGGCTCCCAAAGGGTGCTGTGGACATCCACATTTTGTGGATACTTCCATTCTACAAAACTACCCACAGAAAGCAAATCACTTCTCTCTCCCAAATTTGTTTTTTATAGTTATTGGGGTTCCCTCTTTCCTTTAAGATTTTACTTTTTGTTTTCTTTTTCTTTTGTGCTTTTTGCCCTTTTGGATTTTTTTCTTTTTATCCTTTTTAGTGCTTGAGTATTTTATTTCCCTTTGTTGCTTTTGTTGCTGCTGCGGCAGCTGCTGCTGTTCTCTCCTTCTCTTTCCCATTGTTTTTCCTTTTTTGTTGTGATTTGGGGAATATCTTTCTCTGTTTAGGAGATTTATTTTACTTTCATGTGTTTTCAGATATTTGTTTTATGGGGTTTTTGTTTTCAATTGTTCAGTTTGTTGTTTTATGGTGTTTTACTCTAGTTTATTTGCTTTTTTGTTGAGATTTTAACTTTTTTCCTGGGTATTTTTTTCTTTGTTCTTTATTCTTTTGTTTGTTTGTTTGTTTCCTTGGGTTCTTTCCTTTTTTGTGTTTTTCTTTTCTATGCTTTTTTCCCTTTCTTTGGATCTGGAGTTTTGTTCTGTTTTTCTTTATATTTGGGGCTTAAAAAAATTTTTTTGGGACTTAGGATTTTTCTTTTTCTGTTACAGTTTTCCCCTTTTTGTGTTTCTTTAATTTAAAAAAATTATCTCTTTTCTTATTTAAGTGCATCTTTAACATTTTTTGTCTCCTTTTCTTTAATCTTTTAGATTTACAGGAAACTTGCAAAGATAATGCAAAGGGTTCCTATATACCCAACACCCAGTTTTCCCAATATTAACATCTTTCATTAGTATGGTACATGTGTTACAATTAAAGAACAAATTCTGGGCAGCCCAGGTGGCACAGTGGTTTAGTGCCGCCTTCAGCCCAGGGCCTGATCCTGGAAACCCAGAATCGAGTCCCACGTCAGGCTCCCTGCGTGGAGCCTGCTTCTTCCTCTGCCTGCGTCTCTGCCTCTCTCTCTCTCTCTCTGTGTCTCTCATGAATAAATAAATAAAATCTTTAAAAAAGAACAAATTCTAATATGTTATCATTAACTCAAGTCCATATTTCATTCAGATTTCCTTAGTTTTTACCTAATGTCCTTTTCCTATTTCAGCATTCCATCTAGGGTACCATATTACAATTAGTTGTCATATCTTCTTAGGCTCCTCTTGACTTAGTTTCTCAGACTTTCCTTCTTTTGAGTGATCTTGATGCTCCTGGAGTATCAGTCAGTTATTTCATAGAATGCTCCACAATTGGGATATTCCCAAAATTTCTTTCATAATTAGACTTGGGTAATGTGTTGGAGAGGAAGACCACAGACATGAAGTGTTCTTCTCATCCCATCAAAACAGGGTATTCACTATCAATCTGCCTTATCACTATGTTTTTTGCCATAATAGCTTTGATTTTTTTCATATTTTTTAGCTTCACATTTTACTTTAAATTTTCTAACCAAAGAGGTAAAGGATCTATATCCTAAAAACTACAGAACACTTCTGAAAGAAATTGATGAAGACTCAAAAAGATGGAAAAAGATTCCATGATCATGGATTGGAAGAATTAATATTGTGAAAATGTCTATGCTACCCAGGGCAATTTACACATTCAATGCAATCCCTATCAAAATACCATGGACTTGCCTCAGAGAGTTGGAACAAATCATCTTAAGATTTGTGTGGAATCAGAAAAGACCCCGAATAGCCAGGGGAATATTGGAAAACAAAACCAAGCCAGGGGCATCACAATGTTGGATTTTACGTTGCACTACAAAGCTGTGATCATCAAGACAATGTGTTACTGGCACAAAAACAGACACACAGTTCAATGGAACAGAATACAGAACCCAGAAATGGGCCTCAACTCTATGGTCAACTAATATTCGACAAAGCAGGAAAGACTATCCACTGGAAAAAGGACAGTCTCTTCAATAAATGGTGCTGGGATAATTGGACATCCACCTGCAGAAGAATGAAACTAGACCATTCTCTTACACCAGACACAAAGATAAACTCAAAATGGATGAAAGATCTAAATGTGAGACAAGCATCCACCAAAATCCTAGAGGAGAACACAGGCAAAACCCTTTTTGAACTCGGCCACAGCAACTTCTTGCAAGATTCATCTATGAAGGCAAGGGAAACAAAAGCAAAAATGAACTATTGGGACTTCATCAAGATAAGAAGCTTCTGCAAGGCAAAAAAACAGTCAACAAAACTCAAAGACAAATTACAGAATGGGAGAAGATATTTGCAAATGACCTATCAGATAAAGGGCTAGTATCCAAAATCTATAAAAAACTCATTAAACTCAACGGCAAAGAAACAAACAATCCAATCATGAAATGGGCAAAAGACATGAACAGAAATTTCACAGTGGAAGACATAGACATGGCCAACAAACACATGAGAAAATGCTCCGCATCACTGGCCATCAGGGAAATACAAATCAAAACCACAATGAGATACCACCTCACACCAGTGAGAATGGGGAAAATTAACAAGGCAGGAAACAACAAATGTTGGAGAGGATGTGGAGAAAGGGGAACCCTCTTGCACTGTTGGTGGGAATGTGAACTGGTGCAGCCACTCTCGAAAAGTGTGTGGAGGCTCCTCAAAGAGTTAAAAATAGATCTGCCCTATGACCCAGCAATTGCACTGCTGGGGATTTACCCCAAAGATACAGATGCAGGGGGAGGAGCAAGATGGCGGAAGAGTAGGGTCTCCAAATCACCTGTCTCCACCAAATTACCTAGAAAACCTTCCAATCATCCTGAAAATCTATGAATTCGGCCTGAGAATTAAAGAGAGACCAGCTGGAATGCAACAGTGAGAAGAGTTCGCGCTTCTATCAAGGTAGGAAGACGGGGAAAAAGAAGTAAAGAAACAAAGGCCTCCAAGGGGGAGGGGCCCCGCGAGGAGCCGGGCTGAGGCCGGGGCGAGCCGGGCTGAGGCTGAGGAGAGCCCCGTCCTGGAGGAGCAGGAGCTGCACTGACCTTCCCGGGCGGAAAGGGGCTCGCGGGGAGTTGGAGCAGGACCCAGGAGGGCAAGGATGCCCTCGGGTTCCCTGAGACAGTAACAGCAACTGCGCGCCCAGGAGAGTGCGCCGAGCTCCCAAAGGGCTGCAGCGCGCACGGCGGGACCCAGAGCAGCTCGGAGGGGCTCCGGGGCGGCTCCGCGAAGGGGGCTGCGCGGCCCCGGGAGCAGCTCGGGGGGGCTCGGGCAGAGGAAGAGGCTCCGTGCAGAGGGGGCTGCGCGGTTCCAGGAGCAGCTCGGAGGGGCTCGGGCGGCGGCTCCGCGGAGGGGGTTGGGCAGCCCGGGAGCGCGAATCCGCCAGCGCAGGACCGGAGCACAGGGCGCCGGGACACAGCCCAGGATCCCGCCTCCCCCGGGACAGGCAGAGGCCGGGAGGGCCCAGGACAGCAAGGACGCTCCTGCCCCAGCTGAGCAGATCAGCGGCCCCGCCCCGGAGCCTCCAGGCCCTGCAGACGGAGTTCCTGCCGGAGCTGAATCCAGGTTTCCAGAGCTGGCCCCGCCACTGGGGCTGTTCCTCCTGCGGCCTCACGGGGTAAACAACCCCCACTGAGCCCTGCACCAGGCAGGGGCACAGCAGCTCCCCCAACTGCTAACACCTGAAAATCAGCACAACAGGCCCCTCCCCCAGAACACCAGCTAGACTGACAACTTCCAGGAGAAGCCAAGGGACTTAAAGTACACAGAATCAGAAGATACTCCCCCGTGGTTCTTTTTTTTTTTTTTTTTTTGTTTGTTTTGTTTTATTTTGCTTTTTGATTTGTTTCCTTCCCCACCCCCTTTTTTTCTCCTTTCTTTTTCTTTCTCTTTTTCTTCTCTCTTTTTTTTTCGTTTTTTTTCTTCCCTTTTTTTTCTCTTTCTCTTTTCTTTCCTTCTTTCTTTCCTCTCTTTTTCTCTTATTCCCAATACAACTTGCTTTTGGCCACTCTGCACTGAGCAAAATGACTAGAAGGAAAACCTCACCTCAAAAGAAAGAATCAGAAACAGTCCTCTCTCCCACAGAGTTACAAAATCTGGATTACAATTCAATGTCAGAAAGCCAATTCAGAAGCACTATTATACAGCTACTGGTGGCTCTAGAAAAAAGTATAAAGGACTCAAGAGACTTCATGACTGCAGAATTTAGAGCTAATCAGGCAGAAATTAAAAATCAATTGAATGAGATGCAATCCAAACTAGAAGTCCTAACGACGAGGGTTAACGAGGTGGAAGAACGAGTGAGTGACCTAGAAGACAAGTTGATAGCAAAGAGGGAAACTGAGGAAAAAAGAGACAAACAATTAAAAGACCATGAGGATAGATTAAGGGAAATAAACGACAGCCTGAGAAAGAAAAACCTACGTTTAATTGGGGTTCCCGAGGGCGCCGAAAGGGACAGAGGGCCAGAATATGTATTTGAACAAATTCTAGCTGAAAACTTTCCTAATCTGGGAAGGGAAACAGGCATTCAGATCCAGGAAATAGAGAGATCCCCCCCTAAAATCAATAAAAACCGTTCAACACCTCGACATTTAATAGTGAAGCTTGCAAATTCCAAAGATAAAAAGAAGATCCTTAAAGCAGCAAGAGACAAGAAATCCCTGACTTTTATGGGGAGGAGTATTAGGGTAACAGCAGACCTCTCCACAGAGACCTGGCAGGCCAGAAAGGGATGGCAGGATATATTCAGGGTCCTAAATGAGAAGAACATGCAACCAAGAATACTTTATCCAGCAAGGCTCTCATTCAAAATGGAAGGAGAGATAAAGAGCTTCCAAGACAGGCAGCAACTAAAAGAATATGTGACCTCCAAACCAGCTCTGCAAGAAATTTTAAGGGGGACTCTTAAAATTCCCCTTTAAGAAGAAGTTCAGTGGAACAGTCCACAGAAACAAGGACTGAATAGATATCATGATGACACTAAACTCATATCTCTCAATAGTAACTCTGAATGTGAACGGGCTTAATGACCCCATCAAAAGGCGCAGGGTTTCAGACTGGATAAAAAAGCAGGACCCATCTATTTGCTGTCTACAAGAGACTCATTTTAGACAGAAGGACACCTACAGCCTGAAAATAAAAGGTTGGAGAACCATTTACCATTCGAATGGTCCTCAAAAGAAAGCAGGGGTAGCCATCCTTATATCAGATAAACTAAAATTTACCCCAAAGACTGTAGTGAGAGATGAAGAGGGACACTATATCATACTTAAAGGATCTATTCAACAGGAGGACTTAACAATCCTCAATATATATGCCCCGAATGTGGGAGCTGCCAAATATATCAATCAATTAATAACCAAAATTAAGACATACTTAGATAATAATACACTTATACTTGGTGACTTCAATCTAGCGCTTTCTATACTCGATAGGTCTTCTAAACACAACATCTCCAAAGAAACAAGAGCTTTAAATGATACACTGGACCAGATAGATTTCACAGATATCTACAGGACTTTACATCCAAACTCAACTGAATACACATTCTTCTCAAGTGCACATGGAACTTTCTCCAGAATAGACCACATACTGGGTCACAAATCGGGTCTGAACCGATACCAAAAGATTGGGATCGTCCCCTGCATATTCTCAGACCATAATGCCTTGAAATTAGAACTAAATCACAAGAAGTTTGGAAGGACGTGAAACACGTGGAGGTAAAGGACGATCCTGCTAAAAGATGAAAGGGTCAACCAGGAAGTTAAGGAAGAATTAAAAAGATTCATGGAAACTAATGAGAATGAAGATACAACCATTCAAAATCTTTGGGATACAGCAAAAGCAGTCCTGAGGGGGAAATACATCACAATAAAAGCATCCATCCAAAAACTGGAAAGAACTCAAATACAAAAGCTAACCTTACACATAAAGGAGCTAGAGAAAAAACAGCAAATAGATCCTACACCCAGCAGAAGAGAGTTAATAAAGATTTGAGCAGAACTCAATGAAATAGAGACCAGAAGAATTGTGGAAGAGATCAACAAAACCAGGAGTTGGTTCTTTGAAAGACTTAATAAGATAGATAAACCATTAGCCAGCCTTATTAAAAGAATAGAGAGAAGACTCAAATTATTAAAATCATAAATGGGAAGGAGAGATCATCACCAATATGAAGGAAATACAAACGATTTAAAAACATATAATGAGCAGCTATAGGCCAATAAATTAGGCAATCTAGAAGAAATGGATGCATTTCTGAAAAAACACGAACTACCAAAACTGGAACAGGAAGAAATAGAAAACCTGAACAGGCCAATAACCAGGGAGGAAATTGAAGCAGTCATCAAAAGCCTCCCAAGACACAAAAGTCCAAGGCCAGATGGCTTCCCTGGGGAATTCTATCAAACGTTTAAAGAAGAAACCATACCTATTCTACTAAAGTTGTTTGGAAAGATAGAAAGAGATGGAGTACTTCCAAATTCGTTCTATGAGGCCAGCATCACCTTAATTCCAAAACCAGACAAATACCCCACCAAAAAGGAGAATTATAGACCAATATCCCTGATGAACGTGGATGCAAAAATTCTCAACAAGATACTGGCCAATAGGATCCAACAGTACATTAAGAAAATTATTCACCATGACCAAGTAGGATTTATTCCCGGGTAACAAGGCTGGTTCAACACTTTTAAAACAATCAATATGATTCATCATATCAGCAAGAGAAAAACCAAGAATCATATGATCCTCTCAATAGATGCAGAGAAAGCATTTGACAAAATACAGCATCCTTTCCTGATCAAAACTCTTCGGAGTGTAGGGATAGAGGGAACATTCCTCAGCATCTTAAAAGACATCTATGAAAAGCCCACAGCAAATATCATTCTCAATGGGGAAGCACTGGGAGCATTTCCCCTAAGATCAGGAACAAGACAGGGATGTCCACTCTCACCACTGCTATTCAACATAGTACTGGAAGTCCTACCCTCAGCAATCAGACAACAAAAAGATATTAAAGGCATTCCAATTGGCAAAGAAGAAGTCAAACTCTCCCTCTTCGCCAATGACATGATACTCTACATAGAAAACCCAAAGCCTCCACCCCAAGATTGCTAGAACTCATACAGCAATTTGGTAGCATGGCAGGATACAAAGTCAATGCCCAGAAATCAGTGGCATTTCTATACACTACCAATGAGACTGAAGAAAGAGAAATTAAGGAGTCAATCCCATTTACAATTGCACCCAAAAGCATAAGACACCTAGGAATAAACCTAACCAAAGAAAACCAAAGTAAAACCAAAGTTTTTAATTTTATACCCTAAAAACTATAGAACACTTCTGAATGAAATTGAGGAAGACACCAAGAGATGGAAAAATATTCCATGCTCATGGATTGGAAGAATTAATATTGTGAAAATGTCAATGTTACCCAGGGCAATTTACACGTTTAATGCAATCCCTATCAAAATACCATGGACTTTCTTCAGAGCGTTAGAACAAATTATTTTAAGATTTGTGTGAATCAGAAAAGACCCCGAAAAGCCAGGGGAATTTTAAAAAAGAAAACCGTAGCTGGGGGCATCACAATGCCAGATTTCAGGTTGTACTACAAAGCTGTGGTCATCAAGACAGTGTGGCACTGGCACAAAAACAGACACATAGATCAATGGAACAGAATAGAGAATCCAGAAGTGGACCCTCCACTTTATGGTCAACTAATATTCGATAAAGCAGGAAAGACTATCCCCTGGAAAAAAGACAGTCTCTTCAATAAATGGTGCTGGGAAAATTGGACATCCACATGCAGAAGAATGAAACTAGACCACTCTCTTGCACCATACACAAAGATAAACTCAAAATGGATGAAAGATGTAAATGTGAGACAAGCATCCATCAAAATCCTAGAGGAGAACACAGGCAACACCCTTTTTGAACTCGGCCATAGTAACTTCTTGCAAGATACATCCACGAAATCTCACAGAGGAAGACATAGACATGGCCAACATGCATATGAGAAAATGCTCTGCATCACTGGCCATCAGGGAAATACAAATCAAAACCACGATGAGATACCACCTCACACCAGTGAGAATGGGGAAAATTAACAAGGCAGGAAACAACAAATGTTGGAGAGGATGGGGAGAAAAGGGAACCCTCTTACACTGTTGGTGGGAATGTGAACTGGTGCAGCCACTCTGGAAAACTGTGTGGAGGTTCCTCAAAGAGTTAAAAATAGACCTGCCTTACGACCCAGCAATTGCACTGTTGGGGATTTACCCCAAAGATACAGATGCAATGAAACGCGGGACACCTGCACCCCGATGTTTATAGCAGCAATGTCCACAATAGCTAAACTGTGGAAGGAGCCTCGGTGTTCATCGAAAGATTAATGGATAAAGAAGATGTGGTTTATGTATACAATGGAGTATTACTCAGCCTTTAGAATTGACAAATTCCCACCATTTGCTTCAACGTGGATGGAACTGGAGGGTATTACACTGAGTGAAATAAGTCAACTGGAGAAGGACAAACATTGTATGTTCTCATTCATTTGGGAAATATAAATAATAGTGAAAGGGAATAGAAGGGAAGGGAGAAGAAATTTTTCAGAAATATCAGAAAGGAGACAGAACATGAAGACTCCTAACTCTGGGAAATGAACTAGGGGTGGTGGAAACAGAGGAGGGTGGGGTGTGGGGGTGAATGGGTTTTGGGCACTGATGGGGGCACTTGACGGGATGAGCACTGGGTGTTATTCTGTGTGTTGGCAAATTGAACACCAATAAAAAATAAATTTATTATTAAGAAAAAGAAATGAGATATTCATGTAGATAGACGGTCTCAGGACGACACTGAAAGCTACACAACTCAAGACCAAGAACAGATGTAGTTTAGTTGAAGGCCCCATTCTGTCTTCATGCTTTCATCTTAACTGTTTCCTCTGTTTAGATTCTGAGCCTAACCCCATGTGTAGCCAAATTGTCAGATAAAGCTGGACCCCCAAATTCCTTTGTTTTGTTGTTCTCCAGTTTCTCTGGGTCGAAATGGAAATAACAATCCGCCATTCCTTACAAGTCCTGACAAGTTCAGCAGTTAAGAGCTTATTTAAGGTATAATCCTGCATGGTAGCTAGGAGAATAATGAGGTGATAAATGACCTTTGAGTCTCCTTCTAATGATGTAACTCAGTCATCTGAAGGCTTTTGTAGTTCCTGTCAATTGAGGGTGACAACAGGAGTCAAGCAGACTCTGTAAGCTAGGGTAAAGCTTGATCACTTTTGGAGATAGGAAGAGGAGAGAAGATCATTATAGATCCTACCAGAGCCTTCTACTGTTCCCTTTCATCATCATGCCTTTTGTTCAGAAGAGAAGCCAGAGACAATTTCATTAAAAATCATGTCATATCTTTCCAAGAAGGGATTTCTTCCAACCCAGCCTGATTTGGAATGATGTTCCCAGTCTAGGGCCCTCACCTGGAGAAGCTTGCTGACTAGTAGACATCCATTCCACGGTGTCAGAGAGCTGCTCTTCCTTTCTTTTGCTTTCACTATGTATCAGTCAAGGTCTGTTATTGGCTTTGGGACTTGAGACCATGTGACTTTATCTTCCTTAAATATGGTATTAATTTTCCCCAGGAAAAAAAAGAAAGTGGCTAATAAAATGCACTTAAGGTAACAAGAAGAACAGTTTTATGTTAGGGTAAAGCATAGGGTTTGGTTTTCCCATAATTCCCAACCTGTTTCTGAGGTCAGCAGAAACTAGTTTGGGGGCAATACAAACACATGAGGTGAACCCTTTAACTCAGGCCCTGGAACCAGAAGAATCCACTAGTTCAACAACATAGTGGCTTTAAGTGATATGTATGTTGAAGGCCTTTTCAACAATGTAGCTATATCTACATAGTGACTAGATTGAGCAAATCAGCTCTGGGTGGCAACTTCAAGAAAGCAAAAGTAATGTTGGGGTGTGGGGGGGGGAGGCACAGAGGTATCAAGGGAAGCTCCAGAATAATGATGGACTTTCTGTTTTGTTGGTTCTTTACTTGCCTACAGCTGGTAAAGAATAACCATTTATGAGAGCAATGGTGATATTAGAAAGGGTTCTACCCAAACATCAGCCTCTTTAGGACCAGATATTTCACTATTAACAATTTATAATTAAACAATGTGAATTCCCAGAGATGCCTCTGAGAAAAATAAGTACCTTCAATCTCTGACACCATAAATACTAAGAAAGGTGGAAAAGGGATCCATGAGGGAGGATTGTCCTTTGGAATGTGAAATACTTGCTTTAAGTGAACCAAAGACTTAGAGTGGATGTGACCTTAGAGATAATTTAATTCACCTTGAAACTGAACTATAATAAACAGCTCCTTCAGGCTAACAATTAAAATGGGTTGAGGGTCTGGACTGGAAATAGAGAGAAGCTCTATGTTGTATAGGAAGGGTTGAACAAGAAAAGCATTTTCATTTTTTAGTGGGTTTGGTATACGACCTTGAAGAGAAGAGACAAGATATCACCAAGAAAAATGAAGAGGCACAGGCAAAACTAGGCCAGTGTATATGGGGCAACAGTATGTTGAGGTCTAATACATTTTTTAAAGATTTTATTTATTTATTCATGAGAGAGAGAGGCAGAGACACAGGCAGAGGGAGAAGCAGGCTCCATGCAGGGCGCCTGATGTGGGACTCCATCCCCAGACTCTAGGATCATGCCCTGGGCTGAAGGCAGGCACTAAACCGCAGAGCCACCCAGGGAACTCAGAGGTCTAATACTTAAAAAGACTCTGTAATGAATTTCAAGGATGCAGAGAATTCTTTTGAATGGCCAGACAGCTACATGATGGTTTTCTTTGGTTTACGTCTCTCAGGCTAATTGACATAGAATGTTTCTATTAAAGAAAACACTCAAGAGACCTCAGACCTAGTTATAACCCCGTTCAACTAAAGGTACAGGTCAGAATGGTGGCAAATTTCTACATTTTTCTCTATTTGGAATATAAAATATAGAATGTATATTTTTGAAATTTGTTATAGAACTATTTTGAATGTTATAAGATACAAGAAGTCCTCTCAGGAAGAGAAATGGGGAAAATTGTGGCAGCAAGCTCTACTCCTGTTAAATTTACTTCCACTACCCTAAGTTCTGTCATGGAGTGTTAGAGTGTTATTTAGGAAGAAATGGAAAAGTAGAAATAGAATTTTGTAAAGAGTATTTGGAAAGTTATTCTCATTTATCATCTGCATTTTTGTTTTAGTTTTAATTTTTTAAAGATTTTATTTATTTATTCATGAGCGACACAGAGAGAGAGAACGGCAGAGACACAGGCAGAGGGAGAAGAAGGCTCCATGCAGGGAGCCTGACATGGGACTCAATCCCGGGTCTCCAGGATCACACTCTGGGCTACAGGCGGCGCTAAACTGCTGCACCACCGGGGCTGCCCTAGTTTTAACTTTTAAAAGATAATCCATGCACATGATAAACATGTACACAGTTATAGGTGCACACAGTTAACCTCACTAGAGGGAAACACTATTAAAAGTTCCTGTGTTGCTTTCCAGAAATAATCTATATATTTATAAGGATACATATGCATATTATTAAAATTTTAGATGTAATAAAAACCTCTGTGAAGGCTTCTGTCAGCTTTGCTTCAGAGCAACATCTGATTTCCACAGCATGGTCTAAACTATATTGCCAACTATCTCCAAAGATTCAGCCACACAACAATCTCTACCTTAATGTACATACCCAGGACCCACAGTAGGGGTAGAGTGAAAATAAATCCTGGGAAAACAATGTGTATCCCCTTCTTCTGTCCTAAGGAAAAGGACATTAGTACCTATCTCACAGGATTGTTGTAATTCTCGAAAAAAATAATATACACAAAGTGCTTAAAACAGTGCCTGGTATAGAGTAAGTGCTATCTAAGTGTTAGCTGCTGTCATCATTTGTATTGTTTGCCATTGTTACTTGGAGAGGATAGCTTGGAGTTTCTTGAAGCTATTTCCTATTTTCTCTGTTTTCCTCTCAGGTGCCTCCAAAGTTGGGAGCCTCTATATTTGTTACTACTCTTCCCCTGGGATACCTCTCCCTCCAGGATCTAAACTCTGGAGCCAACTGATAACCAAAACAATACCTCAAAAGCTGTCCTGGACATAAGTAAAATTTAGCCTCACTACCTGATGTTCCCTTCATGGCATCACAAGATAAACTTTTATATGTTATAATTTACTGCTGTTCTTATAAAGACCCTTGAAATGCATGGACAGACTGGCAGCCCACCACACTTTCTGGAAAATTACTCAGCCCAGAACATATTGTTTCCATATCCTTTGCGTAATTCAGTTCCTCCTCATCCCTACACCTCTCACTGCTTCTGAGGAGTTGCATGTTTCTGGCTAGCCACTACACTGGTTTACCCTGCAGACTAGACCTTTAGGAAGCTGGTGCTGCTGTGACAGGTTAGACTTCACAGTCATAGGTCAAACATCTGAGTCTACCATCTCAATCCCTTAGAAGCTCTTGGAGGAAGGGAAACCAAGCTTATATATGCTTAGCACATCTTTTCTCACTTATCTCCTTATCCGGAAGGGTAAGTGAATGACAACTGAAACACTAACTTTTTCCTACTAATTAGTCTCATCAGTGGCATCTGTCTACTTCCTGGTTTCTTCTAAACATAAATTGAATGTTTGGCTTGTGATGAAAGTCTTTGTATCTTCATGGAGGGACTTTAACATCCATGAAGATAAATCCATGAGTACCACTTTCTTGATTCAATTCCAGTGACCTTCCCCTGCATTTCAGTTGTCCATAATCATGGCCACACCCAGGATTCTATTACCACTCAGAACTGCTCCATCTCTAAAATCTTTTTTTTTATTTTATTTTTATTTTTTATTTTATTTTATTTATGATAGGCACACAGTGAGAGAGAGAGAGGCAGAGGCACAGGCAGAGGGAGAAGCAGGCTCCATGCACCGGAAGCCCGACGTGGGATTCGATCCCGGGTCTCCAGGATCACGCCCTGGGCCAAAGGCAGGCGCTAAACCGCTGCACCACCCAGGGATCCCTAAAATCTTAAATTCATATATCCCACTCTCTAGCTACATTTTTCTCATTAAAGATTTTTTACTTTCTCATTCCTACAACTTCAATTCTTTGGTCTCTTGTTTCCTCCCAACTTATTGGTCCCCTGAAGCCTAATTTTCTTCCCTGGCTAGCCTGGGTCCAAAAACCATTATTTCATCCACTATCTTTTATATATTCTTAACCTACCGTATTTTGACCCAAAACCTCATGGTCTTCTGTTTCAGGAAATTCTCAGTACCACACAACAACTTTTCCAAGAATTCCTGGTCAGCTTTATCACTTACTAGTGATCTCTTTTCATCAATTACTGCCCTTATTTCTGAACCTTTACACTTTCGCTCTCTGCTGTTTCTTTCTTCTCTATACAACAATATCTTCAAACCTCTCATTATTTAAGAATATTCCCTGAACACTCCTTGTTTACTGCCCTCTCTCTCCTTTTCTTCTTAGCCAAGTTTCTCAAAAGAACAGTCTACATTCACTGTCTTCACTTTCTTTATCCATTTCTATTCCTCAACATGCTGCAATCTGCTTCTGTTTGTGGAGTAGATCACCTACCCTTGTTTGTACCTCTGTCATAAAACTCATCACTTTATTGTAACCACCACTAAACCTAAGCACCTCAAAAAGCAAGACTTTGCCTAACTTATCTATGTGGTCCCAGAGCCTAGCACAGTGCTTGATTGATAGGAGGTGCTCAATAAACGAATTATGTCACAAACACTTACTGAACACCTACTAGGAACCAAGCACTGTAGCGGTTCTGTTAGAATCCACACCACCACATGAATTATATTCAAACATCCCTATTCTTACAGAAACTTTCCTCCTTTAATGATTATCAAGCCAGTACATTTAATTAAGCCACCCAACCCTTGCTATATGTTGTGCCTTATTCACAGTAATCACTTAACATTTGATGAAGAAATACCTGACAGATCTCAGCAGACCCAAGAGCTGCTATTGTAAATGGCCTCAGAGGGGCCTTTCTGGGATTTTGTTCCTTATAGAGAGCTTTTTTTTAAAGAGCCATTTCTAAACAGTTCTCTAGAAACACACTAATTTGCAACTCTATCTCAATATTGCTGATAGCTTGAGTAAGCTAATAGCCTGTTTACAAACCCTCCCTTTCCTGTATCTTCAACTTCTCTCCCTTCTCTCCAAATTTCTTCCCCTCCACCTATAAACAGGTACTAGAGTCACTCCTAGCCGCAAATAAAGAAATATCTAAATTAGAAATGCTCTCTTAACCCCAAAGTCCCACTTCATCTAATACCCTTCCTTTCTCCTCTAACCTTTTACAGAAGTAGTCAATACTTACTAGCTCAAATTTCCTTTTCTCACTAACTTCCATATCAAGTGAGCAGAAAGGATAGGATATGGGTTTGGCAGAGAAAAGCTTCATGGACAAGTAAGACCATAGGACAACAGAGTAAACTCTGGGATTAAAGTGCAGGAGATGTAAATGTATTGGGGCAGTATGACATTTTTTTATTTTGTCTTTAATCTGTTTTATAATTTTCCTTTTTAAAAAATTTTCCTTTTTTAAGTAGATAGCACATGCATATGATACACAGTTCAAAAGGTACAAAGGCATTAAGAAGGGTACATGATCAGATGAGCACTGTGTCTTATACTATATGTTGGGAAATTGAATGCAAATAAAATTTTTTAAAAATTTTAAAAATACAAAATAAAACTGAGAAACAAAAAAAATGTTACAAAGGATACAGAGTGAAAAGTGTTTTTCCCACTCCTGCCTAGGTCCCCAGTTTGTGGGCAATCACTGTCAAAAGTTTCTTGCATATCATTCCAGAAATAATCTATTCATTTACATATATTTACATAGATGGAGTCTCTATACACAATGGTAAAAAAAAAAAAAAAACAATAGGAATTGCCATGAGAAAGGTGAACTGACAAGTACAGGAAGAGATGTTGAAGAATTAGCAAATATCATCTTCCCTCCAAAATACTCTTCCTCCTCAGTCCCCACCTCCATTAATAGCCTTTCCATCTCCCAAGTTGCCAAAGCTCAAAGCTTCTGAGCATCTCCCATTGGTACAATGATCTGAAGTTTACAGATCATTGTGACAGCCCTTATTTCATCTAACTTTGGCACAATCCTATGAAGTAAGCAGAGCCTTAATGGTTATCTGCACATTACAGTTAAGCTGATTAATAACTCCTCTACCCTTGCTACTACTACATTCAATTTTATTTCCAAAATGTAAATTACACACATCCATTTCTCACCACCTCCACTATCTTACCCTTTTTTAGGTTCTCATTACTTGTCATTTGTGAAATTGGAATAATTGCCTACTTTATGGGGTTGAGTACAATCATTAAAATTAAAGAACTGTAACACCACAACAAATTTTTATTCTAAAAAAATATCTGTTCCTTTCTCCTTTCTCCAATATATCTTCCTATCCTTTATCCATTCTTCACATTACATACCTGATTCATCAAAATGATGTAGAATTCTTGATTTTTTTCTGTGTCCATCCTCTATTGATCCCAACATCAGGGCATCAGAATATGACAACTCACCTGGAATCTGAGGAAAAGTACTAGAAAATTCTGAGTGCAGTTATACCAAAGGAAAATCAATAAAAAAGTGACTCTCAAAGGCACTACTTTTACAATATATGGTAGTATCATTGACATTTAGAAGCTAAGAAGGTCAAGATCTTCCCTGCATTTTCTATCTAGAAAAATCATACATATCCTTTATTACTCAGTTCAAATGTCACCTTCTTCTTGAAGCTTCCAAGATATTGCCCACATTACCTCTTTACCCAAATCTGAATGAATCTTTCTTTTCTCTGCATTACCAAAAGTGGAGGAAGGGAAATAAGAAGGGAAGGAGAGAAAGGGAGAGAAGTAGAAGGAGGGAGAGGAGAGAGAGGGAGAGAAAAAGAGGGAGTTGGGGAGAGAAGGAGCCCAACTTCTGTCCTTCCCTGGTCTAGTACAGTACAATGGTTCCCAGTTCCTTTCTAACAAAAAAACATTGTCTCATCTCCTAAAATATGCCCAAATGAATAAGGTTAAAATAATGGTTACCAGGCAGCAGGTATGGCAATCCCCTCCACCCCTAGTTTGTAGTTAAATATTAAAGACACATACAATAAAATATGCTCTACTATTAAATAATCTTAATTATTTCCAGGTTGATTTAGTTTTTGTATATATAATTTCAGCATAATTTAATTTTATCATATATTTAATAATATACATATATCAATTAAATCATGAACATTTTCCCATTTCATTAGATTTTCTTTAAAATAAAAAATATTTTTAATAGTTTTGTAAGTTTTCTATCCTGTTTCTATCCACAATATATTGATTCCCCTATTCTTGCACATTTCAATTCTCATTCCCATTCTTATTTTTACAAATGTTATATTGAAGGTAAATAAATCTTTATCTGAATGTCTATTTCCTCAGGAAAATTCTTAAAACTTTAATTTCTGAGTTGTAAGATATTAAGATTTTTAGAGCTGTTTATATGTATCATCAAACTACTTTCCCAAATGACATACCAATTTATTCCATTGGCAATATACAAAAATCGCTATATCACTACACTCTCACCAGCCAGCATAGAGTATTACCTTTCATATTTCTTTCTAATTTGATAGGCAACAAAAAAATGACATGACATCATTGCTTCAATTTGATTTCCTTGGTTACTACTAGTAAAATGGAAGGGTTTATTTTTCAATAATGTTATTATACATGTTTTCCCTGGTCTGCAAATTCCCTATATATTTCCTTTTCCATTTTTTCGACTGGAATCTTGCTCTTTTTATCAATTTACATTCATTATTATATATAGCATGCTACATAGTAATCATAATCATGTGCAGTTGTTTCTCATTATTCACAGTAGTTATGTTTTATAAAATCACTGTAAACACTAAATCAGTAAATCCTGAACCATTGTTCCTGGGGAAATACAGAGTTAGGCTCCTATGAGACCCAATCACAACATTTTTGTCAATAAATCAATACATTCATTGTTTATGTGTGTTTATGTTTAGAGACACTTTATTTAACATGCATTGTTGATTCATTAACATTGAACTCACAGCCAATAGCACTGTAACTCTTGCCTGAAGTAAACTAATCTAACATATGTATTTTCTCTGTAAGGCACATCACAGCTGTCTTGTGCTCAAGAGCACTATACAGCACTTTAGCACCACACTTGGGGGGCATTTTAAACAGCAAAACCATCAAGAAAAAGCACAAAAATGTGAAAAACATGGCACTAAATAGACTGTGAAAATTACAATTATTTAAAGTATGAGAGCTAAGACAAAAAGAAAGAGAATCACCTTGTTGGACCTCATTTGGGACTGGGCACATCAGGCAATTCAAATGTTATCACTGTGTATATCCACAAATGACCACAAAAGCACCACAGGTATTGATTTCAGGATTACAAATAAATTTTAGTGAGTAGATGAATTCAAAATATAGAATCCACAAATGAGTATCAACTGCAATGGTTATATTTGTTGCAGTTTTCCAATTTATCATTTGTATTTCAATGTTTTTCATGTTTTATATTTAGAGATTTTCCTTTTTATATATGAAAATATATAACCCCTTCCTTCATGACCTCATATATTATTTTAAGCATATGCAAAAAGGAAATAATTTATTCACCTACATTATCTTCTATTTTTAAGTGTTTAATATTATGTATAAAACTGTTTAGAATACCTGAAATCTAGTTTGGTGGGTAGTGTATTAAATTGGGGAGGAAGGCTGGTAAGAAGCCACTACTCACCCATCAATGAACCTTACCTTTTGAGCCCTGTCATTTTGGCTCCTAATGAAGTACCCTTCTAAATACAGGTAAGCCAGTTCCAGAGTATCTAAGAAGTTTCAAAAAAATGAAAAAGCAAGGAAAAAATGTTTTATCTTTTCCACTAAATCCAAGTGTTGTATATAAAGAAATGAGATGGGGCTGGTGAATTCCACACTTCAAGCCTGCATTCTGCAGTGAAGCAAGACCAGGCAGGGAGCTAGAAGCCAAATCAATGCCAAGGACTAGAATGGTTCAAACGAAGTTCTTTCTATGCCATAGGACAGTATTTCTCAGGATACTGTCAAGCACAACCTGCATCAGAGTCACCAAAAAAGTATAGTGCGTAGAATGAAGAAGTTAAGGGTCTTGCTCTTACTCCACATACCAGTAGCACTGTTTAGTTATAGAACACCATACCTCAAGACTGATAAAACCAAACTATGGTATGTCCTTAAAAGAACAGTTTGGCTGATAAAGAGGCTGGAGTTAAAGACATTTAGAAATATTTTTGATCTAGGGTCATCAAGCCTAGAGAATTGAATAATTAGGATAACACGATTGTCAACCTCAAATAGCTAGAGTCATCCTATAGAATAAATCCCTCTGCTAGGCAATGCCATCCATGCATGTGGCTTTATGTATCTTCTCTTTGGCTGTTGATTCTCAAATCTGTATCTCAGGATCCTGTCATTCTCCTGAGCTTCAGCCCTTCCTTAATCTCTCCACCTGGATTTTTCACAAGCACCTCAAACTCCACATGGTTAAAATCAAGCTATTATTATTTCCATTCTCATAGATAATGAATCTGAGGCTCAAAGAAACTAAAGAATTTCCCATGGATTCCAGTAAAGGAATTAAATCCAACTTGTCTGATTCTAAAGCTTATGCTCTTTCAACTTCTATGATGCTGATTTCTATATTAGGGGGAGGGCAGATAGAAACCAGAACATTACATATCTATCTTGTAGCTCTGAAGCAGAGTAGCACATTTCACAGGGGGGTTGGTCCTTTCTGAAAACCAAATCTGCTCTAAGAAGCTCTAATCCTAAATTTGCTAAAATACAATTTAAAAAAAATAAATTAAATATTTAAAAATAAGTTCCTTGGCAATATCAGGAGCAAAATCACTAAGTGGAACAGGTTTGAAAAGTCCTTCCTCTCCCTGGATCAGTTTTCTCTTCTTCAAAATAGATAGGCTTGTCTGGACTTTGAAGATCTTTATGTCCTTTGATAGCTATGCCATTCAGTTCCTTATAAGGTATGGACATTATGACTAAACAGTCATGCCATTTAGCCTGTGTAATAGCTCAGCTGCATTCCAACACCATCCTCCAGGACCTGCTGGACTAGAGGCTGATCGTATATCTTTATGATATTCTCATCTACTCCAGGCACCCAGCCCAGCATGACGCACTTGTCCACACAGTTCTGACTTGCCTCTGGCAATACCAACTCTTTACTCAACTGGAGAAGTGATCAGGTAACAAGCAGAAATTCTGTCACAGCTTTCCCTGTACAGGGTTCTAACATGCTCCCCCAAAGCCACTTACTAGCTGCATGAATTTGGGTAAGTCACTTAGCCTTTCTAAGCCTCCTTTTTCTCATCTGTAAAAGAAATGTTAATGATATATAATTCACCTGATTGTTGTGAAAATTAATAAATAATGTGTGAAAAAGCACCAGGTGCTTTTATTTCTTCAGTATCATCCTTGGCTGAGCCACACCAGCTAATGCCAGGGTTTCCTCAGATTAACTGGATATTATCAGGGTTACCCTATACCTTTCTGATCACCACCCTCTCCATTAACCAGACAATATTCAAAAAATGCTCATGGCAATTCTCTCAATACACTGAACTGTAGCAATTAAGGCTGCATTTGAGGTTTTGTAATAAAACTTAAATCCCTAGCAAGTAGTCAGCTAGTTTCTGCCTAAATGTTCCCTATGATAGGGAACTTATTCCCTTCCAACACAGCCCATTTCATCTTTAGTCAGCTCTGCCATAACTTCCGCCTAACAATCCTAATTCTGTCCCTTAGGATCACATTGTACAGATAAAATCCTCTTTCTTATGACAGCTTGGCAGATACTGGAAGACAGCAATCAGGTCCCACTTGCACCCTTCAGGCTTCTCTTCTTAACTTCTATTTTGTCTTTGTCCCTCTTTAAAAAGATAGCCACCATTACTAAGCACAGTACTTGAGGTGTAGTTCATACAAACCTAGAAAAGCTCCCTCATTGTAGACTTTCTACTATACTATTAATGTAGATTGAGTTTGCATTAACTTTTCTGGCAGCCATATTAAACATATATCCATCCTATAGAATTACTATACTTTTTAATTTTATCAAATTTATGCAAGATATCACATTTATTCTTATCAAATTAATTCTGTTGTTTTTGAACCATCTTACAATCTCATAATTTTTTCTTGGATTCCTGGTTCTGGTATCCAGTATATGTACTTCCCCACCCACTGCAGTTCTTTCTTAAAATTTGATGAGTGCACTTTTCTACATCTCCATCCAATCACTAATTAAAATGTCTTGAACCAAGACATAACCAGGTACAGAACCCTACACCTTACCAACAAGGATCTCCCTTTGAAATTCTGAAGCTCAACATTTTTCCTGCTTTCAACACACCATAGGGCCCTTCCTACCACCCATTCACATTAATTCCAGTAACTCACAAAACATCGAAAATATCCAAGGAGGGGCAGGCCTACTAAGGGAAGTACTATAATGGGGGAAAGGCCTATGTGGTTTGGAAAAACTTTCATCCAGGTGATTCTGCTAAACCTCTCAGAAAATGTGCCTTCATCTTCCCTTTCACTCCACACACACTTCTCAAGAATTTCTGCTCCAGAGAAACATAGAATTAATTATTAGTGCCCTTTGTAAATAGTTTCCCCATCTGTATGATGGAGCTAATTACACATAGATCATACGTGTATGATCTATGTTGTCAGGATTAAATGATTAATGCATAAAGTACTTAGCACAATGCTTGGTATATAGTAAGTGCTCAATAAATAGTATACTTTAAAAAAAAAACTTTCAGATTCCAACTAAAGGAACAATGTTAGAGCTCATCTTTTCTTTATCTTGTTAACCAGGATATCATAAAAATAAAAATCTTTGTCATGCACCTTTGCTGTAATACAGAGACACTGTAGCTATCACATACTTGCATCTACTAGTCAAACAACCTTATCCAAAAGGCCACATTCAGGGACACCGGGGTGGCTCAGCGGTTGAGCGTCTGCCTTCCGTTCAGGGTGTGATCCTGGAATTATGGATTGAGTCCCGCATCAGGCTCCTGCAGGGAGCCTGCCTGCTTTTGCCTCTCTCTCTATGTCTCTCATGAATAAATAAATAAACCTTTGGGGAAAAAAAGCCATATTTTCAAGCCCACGAATCTGAACACAAGACACAGCTCCCTAATGGAGCCAGTAGGGCCAAAAGTATATTGAAATTTAATGTTTTTTCCAGCTCAACTCTACTGCCTGACCTGGCTCCCATTCCCCTCAACTATGAATGGCAGGATATCCATATTCATGAAAGTTCACATTATTGCCCTTCCTGTTGCCCCTTTACCTAATCCTGCTGTTTTCAGGGAAAGTGACAGAATCCAGGTGAAGTAATCCAGGCTTGCCTTGCAATAAATAATTTCAAGATGTTTGTGGCTAAAGGACAGTTTGTTTACACCCCATCCTGTTTACAAGGGGCCACACCTATCTCCTATATTTCTGACATGATTCCTCCATCTCTTATTCCAATGTGTGTCACCACAGTTTATGATGGTGCATACCACATCTCAGGGCTTCTAGTGGCCATAGTCAAGGATGAAGTGGGAACTTAATCTAGAACCAGAGGTATCTATGAGTCTGAAACACTGGAAGCCATTTTATGCTGTGGCTTTTCTGAATGTCACTTTAATGATCATCAGTATATTAGTATAAAAAATAACAATTTCTAACATCTATATTGCACTTTATAAAGTACTTCAAGGAATAATTTCTCTTTTGCTCCTCATTATAGTTCAATAGCTTCATTTGGGTGTGACATTGCTGAAAACCTTTTTAAAACTGTCTTTATCAAGCTAAAATATGTATTATTTCCCGATGTACACACAAAAATAACCTATGTCACATAATTTAGTTCACTCATACAAAAATGCTGAATGGCAGTTACTTTGTTCCAAAAGGCATTAAACAATAAGGTTCTTTTTTTTAGGGCAGATGATATTAACTTTAGTCCACAAATGAGGAAAGTCTTTGGAAGTTTAAATAATTTGCTCAAGAGCCATATAGTAAATAGCAGAAACAGGATTTAAAGCCTGGGTTATCTGACTCCAGATCTTCCAATTTTTTTTCTACCTTGACATTTGGAAGTGCCATTCAACTACCTTAACTAAAATGGTCACCTTTCTTCCATGTCAAAAAATAGGCAGTGGCTAGTTGAATCTATCTTCTTAAAAGACATCTTTCAAATTACAGGATCCTAAGTCAAATTCTTTCACAAAAGGATCAATTTCCCTCCCTGGCAGCTAAATTCCGATGCCATTCTAAGAAACCTTTCTTTTTTTTTTTTTTTTTTACCTTATAAGTAAATAACCATAAAGCCTCATCCATCTCCAAAGATGTTAAGATATCCTGCAACAAACCAGAGCCCCACCCTCAATCTTGCAGCATTCTGTCACTCATCATCAAAGCATCTGGCCTCTGCTCACTGTCCCACTGCAGGAATTTTGCACAAACTGGAAATGTTACAATCTATAAAATTTTCATTTTGCTCAATACCTACTTTAGTCCTCGCAAAGGACAGGACAACCACCTGGGAGAAATTCAGACAACACAGGCCAATTTTTACTTCAGTCAACAATAAGGAGATAGATAACCAGTTCCACAGGTGAAAGATTAGATACTATTTTCAACCTATCACCTTCTCTTACACATTCCTTTAAAAAATTTCAAGGTATAGTCCTCAACTCAATTCTAATTAACTGAGTTATTCACTTCATGAGTTACCTACTGTAATTAGCTTTTTTCTTCAAGGCTTACCAATCCCTTCTTCTAACCTAAATAGCACCCCTAAACTGCTAAAAATCATCATCATCATCCACAGCTATAGTGGTGAGAAGGCTGTCATTTGTGGTTTGGGACTCTAATAATTTCAACTTGAGATGAAGCCAAACAAAAAGAATAGCAGAACCAGGTTTTACTGGGGCCACATACAACCTAGTCTCAGCTCCAGCTGGATGGGGCTGCTAGATTGTATCAGCTTCCAGACTGCTTCCCAGACATACAAAGGAAGAATCCAAAATCCTGCATTACCTCCTCAAAATGGCCTCTCACCTTTCAAAAAAAAATAGGTTTGGGAGCAACTAATCTTTTTTGAGCCTTCCTCAACCAACCCTGACTCCTGTATTTTCCTCTCTCATTTGATCTATTTTCTTTCCTAGCTCTCAGCCCAATTTCAACTTTTGTAAGTACCTGATTCCTTGCTTTGGCTCGGATCAGCATCGTCTTCAGCCATCTTTCTGAGTTTACCGACCTCAGGCTCCAGTTCTGCAGAATTAGTTTAAACTAGTCAAAATAGATTTGAACTGGTCAGAACTGATTTTTCTTTGTGAGAAAAGATTTTAACTGGTCATGAGCAAGTTCTAACCACTTTAAACCCATTTGGGCCAGTTCTATGTTGCTAATTCAAGAACGAACCACTGAAGGGATCAATTAGAATCAGGAATGAGATGAAGCAGCTTCAATCTGCTTCGAAGACCAGTGTGAGATACGAAAGGGACCTGATGCTAAGGACCATACCATTTGTGGTGGCGATGCTAGAGGGGGAATCAGAGAGGACTTAATAGTCTGCGAGGTAGGATCAAACCACTGTAGACCCCGGGGGAGGAGCTAAAAGAAATTGATGCTCAATGACGTAGGATCAAATTATTGGTGTGAGACAGAAGGGGAAAAGATGCTGATGTTCTCCAGACAGGATCAAACCACTGAGATCTATAGGAAGCAAAACAGGGATGTTATCCTATAAGGTGTCATCAAACCACTCCGGGGTAGGGTTAGAAAGAAGGAGAAAGCAAAGTAAGAACATAAAGGGCCTAGTAGAATTTGAGACAGGATCAGACTACTGTGAAGTGGCAGAAAGGAGATGCTAGTCTAAGAAGCAGGATCAAACCACTGTGGAAGGGAGGGGAGCAAAAAAGAAGCTGAAATTTCTTGAAGCAAATTTAGATTCCTTTTAGTAAAGTAAAAAAAGGGATATTATATTCTTTAAAATGGAATCAGACTCCGTTTACATAATAAATAAAGTACATTTGCATTTATTATCTCTTTTGCTCTTTACTCTGCCCTGAAGGTTGGGTCAAACCATCTTCCCCAAAAGGCCTCTGCAGTAATTTGCAGCTGCCCCTGATGGTTTCTAGGCAACAGTATATCTGCTGCCTGAAGAACCTTGCCCTTTTGACATTAACCCCTGGGTTTCTGGAAGGGAAACAATATGCACACATATGAAAACGATGGGGAGCAAATTGAAACAGTATCATCAAATGCTTGGTGGGGAAAACTGGGAGACAACCACACAGAGGTTCAAAACTTAAAGACAGCAAGTAGTTGGGAAATGCTGGTTATGTGGAGGAAGAAAAACTCACAAAAGCACAGTTCTGCGGACTTAAAAAAACATCAAGTCCAAGTGCCTACAAAATCTTTCAGTCCTCCTATGACATCCCTAACCAGTGGTGCTTTAATATCTTCCGTGAAAAAAATAGTAGTTTTAACTTCTTAGGGAATTTATAACATTTTGCTATAATTCTGATCCTTTTTAAAATTTTTGGGCCAAACTCACTCCCCCATAATTTCCACCCAGTATTCTAAGTTTTGTCTTCTAGAGTGGAGGTTATCAAAGTAGTGCTTGTTGGGCAGCCCTGGTGGCTCAGTGGTTTAGTGCTGCCTTCAGCCCAGGGTGTGATCCTGGAGACCCCAGATCGAGTCCCACGTCAGGCTCCCTGCATGGGGCCTGCTTCTCACTCTGCTTCTATCTCTGCCTCTCTCTCTCTATCTCTCTCTCTCTCTTTCTCTCTGTATCTCTCATGAATAAATAAATAAAATCTTTACAAACAAACAAAAAACAAAGTAGGGCTTGCAAGCTATATCCAACCATCACCTATTTTGTGAAGAGTGTGAGCTAAGAATGGTTTTTACAGTTTAAAATGGTTGAAAAAAATCAAAAGAAAAATATTTTGTGACATGAAAAATTATATGAAATTCAAATTTCAGACCATAAATAAAGTTTTATTGGAACACAGCCATATTCATTTATGTACATATTATCCATGGCTGCTTTCCTTACCATGGCAGAGTTGAGTAGCTGCATCCAAGACACTGTGGCTCTCAGAGCCTAAAACATTTACTATCTGGCCCTTTACAGAATAAGCGTGCTGACTCCTGATCTATAGAAACAAAGAATCAGTTTTTAATAGGACTCTGCTTAAGTAAGAATGTAATGATAATGTTAGATATGAGAGAGAATGAAAAGACCTCACAAAGAATCCCAAATTCTCAAAGAGATGAAGGGGACTGGTACCAAAGTCTTCTGAGTCTATAAATAACTTTAAGCCACTTCTCATGGGCTTCAGGAGATAAGGAGATTTAGCCGATAAGAAATTGCTGGGAGTCTCCAAAAAGAATGGGAGAACAGTTTGAAGGGAAGGTTAAGATCAGACTGTGAAAGGCCTTTGAATGCCAAATACAGTTGCTTGACCATCCTGAAAGCAATGGAGGAGCCAGTATTCAGTTTCAGGTCAGGATACAGTTGAGCAACAGGGTAAAGGAAGAACTTGAGAAATATTATTCATGCTTCCAGACATCACTCTAGTTCTATTCCAGCTCTAGACAAGTTGTAGTGTCTGAGAAGTTCACAACCTTTTGGTCACTCAGGTTCAGAACCATCTCAATGCTGGTATCCTAAAAGGAATATAATCTGATTTGAGACTAGGATACTACAGTAAATCAAAGATGTATTTTGAGTCAGTTTCAAAGGATTTCTCCCTTAGGAACATAAGAAAACTCCCATAACATCTTTATCTCATTCTTACTTTTCAGGACCCAACTAAACCCATATCTCTCCTAGCACTCTTGCCCTCCTCTGAACTCCTTTAGCACTTCTTTGTGCTACTCACATGAGCCTCACTCTACCCTGTCTAGTACTAAAAGTAACTCTTCATGAAAATGGTTTGTTTCTCCAGAAAGACCTCAGAAAAAAATGGATCCTAATTGATACCTCTCTATGTTCCCGTGGTATATGGTTGGTTGGTAAGGATATTGATCTAGTGGTCTAGTGGTCCCACAGTGTGTGGAGGACCCCATTTAAGGGAGCTCAGGTACTTTGGGAGCTATGTCAGCTCTTGCTACACATCCACCTTCCTAGACTCGATGACCTAAGAAGGGATGAGGCCTAGTGATATATTATAGTCAATCTTGGGCTTCAATGACCATACAAAGAGCTCTTTTTGGCCCTGATACCACAAGGACCCCAGGTTCCCATCATTCCTACCTTCATAGGCTCACAGCAAAAAGCCCTGGTCAGGAAGACAAAGCCCACAGTTCTGGCTGCCAGGCATCCAGTCCCATTTTCCATGGCCTCTGTTGATCCTGGACCCAGACTTCAGACTGGACTCAACCGATTCAAGATGAAAATAGGCCCTTGGCTGGGAAGGCTGGCTTTCCACAAAGTGCTCTTTCCCCCAAGGGCCAAAGCAAACGCCGCAGGCTGGCTGGGGCTAAAAGCCAGCCAGCCACTCCAGACCTCTGCTGGCCAGCACCAAAGAGGCCCAGAGTCAACAGTTCATGGACAGGTCTGCTATTCCATTCCTTCTTATACCTCCAACATCAGATTCCCTTCAATGAATCTAAACAACCAAATAGAACTAAAGTCAGCTGTAGCCTCTAAGAAAATGTCAAAGATCCCTCATGGGCCTCAATTGCCAAGAATTGGAAATTCAGTACAGCCTTTACCTTTACACCTCTCAGCCTCTCAAGAGTGTCCAAGCCCACAGGCCACCTTCTGGACCCTCTCTGTTTAAATTACTTTCCTATGCTCCCTCAGGGGAAAGGAAAAAAGTATATAGGAATAAACTATCAGTACCCACTATTCTTACTGGCTCACAGGTCAAACTGAGATTCAAAACAATTCAACCAATCATTTTTTCCTGAATTAAGTATCCAGACTCCTCTCATCATGATGGGGATGGGGCCAAGTCTCAGACACTGGCTAAAAGGGATATGAAGAGAGGTAGAGGAGTAAGGAGAAGGAAAAGGAGGGTAGGAGAGCCCAGCAATAACATAGGAAAGTATTTTTTTAATCTAACATACAGCACTATCTTCTGAAAGAGTGATTTTTGACTAGAAACCACTACAAGCTGGAAAATGGCACTTGCTTTGAGAATGAAGTTTTCTTCTCTATGCACATAGAAATTACTCTCCTTTCTCAAGCTAGGGTAAGTAGATGCTGACTTTAAAAAACCCTGAGACCAGAAGAGATTACCAAAAAGGGAAGCATACCTCCTCAGGGAAATTCAACATCTTACTCAAACTATTAGGTCAACATCCTCTTTGGTACCCAGGCCCCTTCTAGTAATAATTGCAGACATTTTATAATATAAATAAATACCATGTACACACACCAACTGTGTGTCTGGCAGTGTTCTATTCCCAAACTGTGTGCCAAGGCACACCAGGGTATCATAGCCAACTCAAAGGGGTACTATATTTTACTTTTTGAGAGAAACACAGTGACATCTGTCAGGCAGAGCATGAACTACTACTGTACTTAATTACTTAATGAACAGAATTTTAAATACTTCTTTTGGCTTGGGGATGCTGTGAAAACAATTACTGACCCAGGAAAGGCACAGTGAACCAAGAAACTTGGGGAGCTTCTGCTATATACATTACATGGATTATCTCATGCAATCCTCAAACTGTATGAAGTAGGTCTTGATATTATTTCCACTTTATGGATAAAGAAACTAAAGCTCCAACAGATGAATTAATTTGCCCAAGGCACCAGCTAAGTGATGACAAAGCAGAGTTGAGAACCTAGATGTGGCAGACTTCAGAGATTGCTTGTAAACCATTTGAAACACTTCCTTCCCATAATTAACTTTGCCTACTACTTTTATTGCTTATGCAGGCTGTGAAAAATGCCTTGATAGTACAAATGATCTTTGTGTCATAGAAATAGTATTACTATTCTGAAGTCCAAAATGTAGTCTGTAAACAATACACATAAGAGGCATAAGAAAAGGGACATCATTGATTTTTTTAAGGTTTTTCTTTTTTTTTTGAGAGAGAGAGAGAGAGAATATGTGTGCAAGTGAGTGGGCACAGAGGGAGAGGGAGAAAGCGAATCTTAAGCAGACTCCACACCCAGAGTGGAGCCCAATGCAGAGCTTGATTTTATGACCCTGAGATCATGACCTGAGCCAAAATCAAGTCAGATGCTCAATCCACTGAGCTACACAGGCACCCCAAGGGATATCATTTAGAAAACAAGAATTAAATTTTTTTTATTATTTATTCATGATAGTCATAGAGAGAGGAGAGACAGGCAGAGACACAGGCAGAGGGAGAAGCGGGCTCCATGCCAGGAGCCCGACGCGGGACTCGATCCCGGGACTCCAGGATCGTGCCCTGGGCCAAAGGCAGGCGCTAAACCGCTGAGCCACCCAGGGATCCCCAGAAAGCAAGAATTAAACAAAAAAGAAATATAACCTGAAAATGGGATGCCCTCAAGCTATTGAAGTGTTCAGTTGCTTATAAACTAATTTTTGGGAGACCTCCCATGCTTACTATAATCTTACTCTAAGTTTTACCTGTCCTGAACCACTAAGGTTCACTTTTGTATTACAGTGTGAGAAACAATGTTCACTACCTCACTGGGTATAAAAGAAGAGGCATCAGCCCTGGTTGCCACTTGTTTCCCTTTTGTAACTATAAGGGAAACCAGCCTAAGGATAAAGCCAACATACAGAAGAGGGCAGAGTCAAGAGAATCATAAAGAAAAGAAGCAAAATCATGACTAAACTATGCTTAAAGCCTGTCCTACCTCTATACTTTCCTGTTACATAAGCCAATAAGTCTCTGGTTTATTTCAGCCAGTTTAAGTTAGGTTTTCTGTACTTTGCAACCAAAATCATCTTGAGTAATAATTTTTCTCCCAGAGCACCTAGTACAGTGCTTAGTATATTCATCCATAAGAGCTCAGTGCAATGTCAGTTCTTCAATGAAGCTTGTTCTGAACCTCCAAACAGAATTTATTGTTCAATCTTTTGTGTACTCATAGCTCACTATACAGAACTTTACTGTGTAACACACCATATTGAATTATTTATTTACAGTTCTTCTTTACCTATTATCTCTTCTACTGTAAGATGAATCTGTGGTGGCTTACAAAATGCCAAACACATAGGAGACACTTGATAGGCATGTTTTGAGCTGAACTGAAACGCAGTCCTAAGCATTCAATCAAGGTTAGTTAAATCATCCTTTCTCTGGTAGGCAGAATGATGCCTGATAGGCCCTATTCTTATTGTAAACTGAGAGCTCATGCATCTGACTCACCCCAGCCCCAGACACATGCAGAAAAACTACAAATGGCAATACTTAGTCTGATGTCCAGCATCCAACACTTTGCACCAGACCTGGCAGAAGTCAATCAAGTGGTGGCTGGGACAAGCCATGGGCCCACTGAACCCAGCCCAGACATTAGCAGCACAGTAATGGCCGCCACAAATGCAACCAACTTTTCAAGCTGGGCAGCACAAAGGCATTTTCAGGAAGGAGTCAAAAATATGCTCATTTAGTTCTCTCCTCTCTGTCCCCTCTCCAAGTCTGCAATTACATAGGAAGTTAATTGTGTAGACTGGGGGCTTTGGTTCTTTCAACTGCCAATTCTTCTCTCTGTACAGTAGTTCACCCTTTTCTGAACTCCCAGAGTGCTTTACATATTCTTCCAGTATCACTTCACTTATTATCTTGATTATCTATATATGGATCTGTCTTTCCCACTACTCTGTGAGCTCTTTGAGGTAAGAACTATGTTTTCTCTGCATCCCATGGACCTAGCATAGTGCCTAAAACAGAGTAGGTACTCAGAAAGTATTGGTTGAAATGAATTATTGCTGATTCTCTCTCTCAAAAGAATGGATTTGATTAATGGGTTAGATTTGATGCTATTTTGGTCCTAGATACCTCCTTGTGCAGTGGGAAAGTTTAGGAATTAAAGATGGTGACAGAAGACATGGATCGGAGCCTGTTGTGGCCAATTACTAGCCCTATATCTTTATATCCTATGTCCCTATATCCTTGTTCAAGTCCTGTAACCTCTCTGAACCTTAGTTTCTTTACCTTCACAATTAGGGCAAGCTTAGACATGCCTTACAATGTTGTAATAAAGAGAAAATATACTGTCTGAGACAGCACTTTGTGAATGTGATATGCTGTGAAAAAGTTGTTATTATATGATATAATTTAATCAAAAGAGGATATTTTTCATAATTATTTTTGCCTCGGGATACATGGCAGTTCCTTCAGAGAGCTTCAGAGATTGCTACTACATGTGTGCTGGATGTGCCCTGAGAGCTTTTTATGGCTATAGGCATCTTCTCCAAGCTCCCTATTAGATAATAAGCAGCTTTCAGCCTTCCTTAGCCATTCTTTCTCAGTGGTGTTCAAGGCTAGCAAACGTCAGTGGGGACAACCCAGATCTGGCTCTTACAATCAGCATTAGAATGGTATTCTTGAAGGTGAGAGGCCTTCCACATTCAATCACACTTTAGTTAATAATAACACCAATATCAATATATGTTTTCTGAGCACCTGCGGGCTGGATGGTAAGAAGAGCCATCTAAGAACAGGGATGGGGATGGGGAAAATGTCACCTCTGAACGCCAAACTAAAGCCTGCCAAATTGAACTACATGCTGCTCCTCATACATGTCTTGTGATTTTTCTACCTTTACATCTTTGCTCTTGTGCTACAAAGATCTGAAATGGCTTATTTCCACCCCTTCCTCAATGTCAAGTGATAACTATCCTTCAAGGCCTGGCTCAAATCCCATCTTTATGAATCTTTCCCCATATACCACCTCCCCCGCTTCACCTGCAAATTGTTTCTCCCTCTTTGCTATTCCTCCATAGCACCTGGGTTCTGGCACTTAGTACTTTTCTATTATCTGTCTCAGTTAGTATCTCTCCAATTTATCTTCTCCTCCTAGGCACTGCATTCATCATCTCTTACCTGAAATATTACAGTTGCATAGTAAGCAGTCTCCTTGCCACTGGTTTTTCCTTCAGTCTATATGCTATTACCAAATGCAGCTTTCTGAAATGCAGACCATTTCTCTGATTTAAAATTTCTTTTCTTTTCTGATTTAAAATATCTGATAGCAGGAGAAAAATCCAAATTCAGTAACATAATAGCTACTAAATACAGATCCATGAACTCATCAGAGTCATGGCAGGGAGAGGGAAAAGGAGAATAGATTGTTAAAAGTTTAGATTCCCAATGAGATACTGTTTCCTGAAAATCTGTAACTTTAAAGGCATTGAATTCAGCCAAGAATGGCAAATATGTTTCATCTCATAAATCAATTTAAATTGACTGTAAGTGGCCATTTGGAATACTGTGTTCAGAAAGATTCTAAGCCTTACTCAGGATTGCTGGGAAAGAACGTTATGTCTGATTAAAAATTTCTGCTATGGGGACGCCTGGTTGGCTCAGCAGTTGAGCTTCTACCTTTGGCTCAGGACGTAATACTGGAGTCCAGGATCAAGTCCCACATTGGGCTCCCTGCATGGAGCCTGCTTCTCCCTCTGCCTGTGTCCCTCATGTGTCTCTGTGTGTGTCTCTCATGAATAAGTAAATAAAATATTTTAAAAAAATTTATGCCACGGGCATGGGAGGAGCTGATAGGATGATCATGCCAGACACCATACTTGCTGTAGACACACAGAGCAACAAGCCAGGCAACGTCCACCTCTGTGTAATGTTCCATTTGTCTAGAATGTGTACCCCTGCCCCTACCTCCCATTCCTGATTCCCTAGAAAACTAATCATTGTCTGAGTTCAATTCAAATATCACCTAGTCTGGAAAACTCTGGCTGACTCACTTTTACATCATTTCTTCTCTCATCTGAGCTCTCATTACAATTTGGTCATAAGCAGAACTTACGATGTTTGCGACCTCAAACCTTTTTTTTTTTAATGAAGGAGAATATAAATAAACTAGTTTTTTCAATATTGAATTACTTTGTAAACCTTTGTGCATATCTATTAGACCTATTGGACTTTGGCCTACTACAAGTAAATGACCATAGATGATTTATCTTTTTATTCCAAGCCTCTGCCTCAGTACCTGGTGTCCACAGGGTACTCAGTAAATATGTGTTGAACTAAGCAGATTCTATTTGGGAAAAGTGAGAAGAGGAGGAAGCAAGAGACCTGGTAACTACATCAAACATATCATCCTTCCTTGGAGAGCCATGGAGACAGGGTCAGGTCCATGGGTGAAAGTAAACACTTCTAAATGAAGGAATACAAAGCACTGACAGGAATGCAAAATGAAATAGGTGCAAAGATGTCTCCTTTCCTCCATGATGCATTCTTGGACTAATTTAGCCCTCAGTGGTCTCCTGCTAGTCCCAACAGTGTTTATTGTCATATCTCACAATTTGGTATCTGCTTGTCTCAGATAGGTGAGTCTTGCCTTTAGTGCTAGACTGCTCCTAGAAAGCAGGAATTCGGGCTGAATGTTTTCATATCTCCAGTACAAGTCTAAGTACATGTTAGTATTCAAAATAGGCTTGCTTTATTGAATGATACTTGATTTATTGAATGATTTATTGAATGTTATTTGTGGTTTAATTGGTCAGGTATTCATGTAATACTCGGCCCAGTTGTTATTGCCCTCCAAAACCAGAGAGGAAAATGTTCAGGAAAACTCCTGTTCATTTAAAAGCCAAATTCTTCTACCTCCATATTAATCTGCCCAGAGCTTACTTCTCCAGACTGACAATGTCTTACTTTTTCCCTGTAGTTGGAGAGTAAGACTAATTTATATGTGTAGCATGGTGTATAGCAGGAAAAGTTGTGGATTTAGGCTTAGATGACTTGAACTTTTCCTCAGACTGTCAACAACTTGCTGTATGGCCTTGGGCAAGATTCCTCTCCTCAGTCTTACCAACTATTAAATGAGGGAGAAAGACAAGCAGGTCTCTAAATGCCTTTTCTGCTCTAACTTCAATTGCTCTATTAAGACAAGTGTGTTTACAATGAGGAACATGAATGGGGGAATTAAAAAGTTTCTGCCCCTAGGCTTTTTAGATTTTATTTATTTCTTAATCCAGCAGAATTTTAAAAATATCTACTATGTGCCAAGGACAGTTCTAGAGACTGAAAATATAGCATGGGACAGAAGAAAAATCCTTGTTCTCAAGCAACTAATATTCTAGGAGAGATAGATCATTATCAAGTAAGCAAAATCATAATATGTCAATGAATGCAATAAGAAATAAAGTAAAGCAAGAAGGAGAGTGCAAGTGTATATCATTAATAGTTTACATAGAAAACTAAAGAAAGGCCTCTTTTTACATAGTAACATTTGTTTAGAGACATGAAGGAAGTGAAGGGGCCAGCCATATATCTGGGCAAAGATAATCCGGGCATAGGGAACAGAAAATATAGAATAGAAAAATCCATTTTTCTCTGAGAAATAACTCTACTGGATGCATGCAAGAAACTGCAAGGAAGCTCTTTGGCTAGAGCAGAGCAAACAAAGGGAGAATAATAAGAGAGGAAGTCAGAGAAGTAACAGGCAGTATGAGGGCATGAAAGGATCATGTGGCCATTGTTAAGACTTTGGATTTTACTCTGGGTGAGATTGGGAACCACTGCAAGTTTTTTTTTTTTTTATTGGTGTTCAATTTACTAACATACAGAATAACCCCCAGTGCCCGTCACCCATTCACTCCCACCCCCCGCCCTCCTCCCCTTCCAACACCCCTAGTTCGTTTCCCAGAGTTAGCAGTCTTTACGTTCTGTCTCCCTTTCTGATATTTCCCACACATTTCTTCCCCCTTCCCTTATATTCCCTTTCACTATTATTTATATTCCCCAAATGAATGAGAACATATAATGTTTGTCCTTCTCCGACTGGCTTACTTCACTCAGCATAATACCCTCCAGTTCCATCCACGTTGAAGCAAATGGTGGGTATTTGTCATTTCTAATAGCTGAGTAATATTCCATTGTATACATAAACCACATCTTCTTTATCCATTCATCTTTCGTTGGACACCGAGGTTCCTTCCACAGTTTGGCTATCGTGGCCATTGCTGCTATAAACATCGGGGTGCAAGTGTCCCGGCGTTTCATTGCATCTGTATCTTTGGTGTAAATCCCCAGCAGTGCAATTGCTGGGTCGTAGGGCAGGTATATTTTTAACTGTTTGAGGAACCTCCACACAATTTTCCAGAGTGGCTGCACCAGTTCACATTCCCACCAACAGTGTATGAGGGTTCCCTTTTCTCCACATCCTCTCCAACATTTGTTGTTTCCTGCCTTGTTAATTTTCCCCATTCTCACTGGTGTGAGGTGGTATCTCATTGTGGTTTTGATTTGTATTTCCCTGATGGCAAGTGATGCAGAGCATTTTCTCATATGCATGTTGGCCATGTCTATGTCTTCCTCTGTGAGATTTCTGTTCATGTCTTTTGCCCATTTCATGATTGGATTGTTTGTTTCTTTGGTGTTGAGTTTAAGAAGTTCTTTATAGATCTTGGAAACTAGCCCTTTATCTGATATGTCATTTGCAAATATCTTCTCCCATTCTGTAGGTTGTCTTTGAGTTTTGTTGACTGTATCCTTTGCTGTGCAAAAGCTTCTTATCTTGATGAAGTCCCAATAGTTCATTTTTGCTTTTGTTTCTTTTGCCTTCGTGGATGTATCTTGCAAGAAGTTACTATGGCCGAGTTCAAAAAGGGTGTTGCCTGTGTTCTTCTCTAGGATTTTGATGGAATCTTGTCTCACATTTAGATCTTTCATCCATTTTGAGTTTATCTTTGTGTATGGTGAAAGAGAGTGGTCTAGTTTCATTCTTCTGCATGTGGATGTCCAATTTTCCCAGCACCATTTATTGAAGAGACTGTCTTTCTTCCAATGGATAGTCTTTCCTCCTTTATCGAATATTAGTTGCCCATAAAGTTCAGGGTCCACTTCTGGATTCTCTATTCTGTTCCACTGATCTATGTGTCTGTTTTTGTGCCAGTACCACACTGTCTTGATGACCACAGCTTTGTAGTACAACCTGAAATCTGGCATTGTGATGCCCCCAGATATGGTTTTCTTTTATAAAATTCCCCTGGCTATTCGGGGTCTTTTCTGATTCCACACAAATCTTAAAATAATTTGTTCTAACTCTCTGAAGAAAGTCCATGGTATTTTGATAGGGATTGCATTAAACGTGTATATTGCCCTGGGTAACATTGACATTTTCACAATATTAATTCTGCCAATCCATGAGCATGGAATATTTTTCCATCTCTTTGTGTCTTCCTCAATTTCTTTCAGAAGTGTTCTATAGTTTTGAGGGTATAGATCCTTTACATCTTTGGTTAGGTTTATTCCTAGGTATCTTATGCTTTTGGGTGCAATTGTAAATGGGATTGACTCCTTAATTTCTCTTTCTTCAGTCTCATTGTTAGTGTATAGAAATGCCACTGACTTCTGGGCATTGATTTTGTATCCTGCCACGCTACCGAATTGCTGTATGAGTTCTAGCAATCTTGGGGTGGAGGCTTTTGGGTTTTCTATGTAGAGTATCATGTCATCGGCGAAGAGGGAGAGTTTGACTTCTTCTTTGCCAATTTGAATGCCTTTAATGTCTTTTTGTTGTCTGATTGCTGAGGCTAGGACTTCCAGTACTATGTTGAACAGCAGTGGTGAGAGTGGACATCCCTGTCTTGTTCCTGATCTTAGGGGAAAGGCTCCCAGTGCTTCCCCATTGAGAATGATATTTGCTGTGGGCTTTTCATAGATGGCTTTTAAGATGTCGAGGAATGTTCCCTCTATCCCTACACTCTGAAGAGTTTTGATCAGGAATGGATGCTGTATTTTGTCAAATGCTTTTTCTGCATCTAATGAGAGGATCATATGGTTCTTGGTTTTTCTCTTGCTGATATGATGAATCACATTGATTGTTTTACGGGTGTTGAACCAGCCTTGTGTCCCAGGGATAAATCCTACTTGGTCATGGTGAATAATTTTTTTAATGTACTGTTGGATCCTGTTGGCCAGTATCTTGTTGAGAATTTTTGCATCCATGTTCATCAGGGATATTGGTCTGTAATTCTCCTTTTTGGTGGGGTCTTTGTCTGGTTTTGGAATTAAGGTGATGCTGGCCTCATAGAACGAATTTGGAAGTACTCCATCTCTTTCTATCTTTCCAAACAGCTTTAGGAGAATAGGTATGATTTCTTCTTTAAATGTTTGATAGAATTCCCCTGGGAAGCCATCTGGCCCTGCACTCTTGTGTCTTGGGAGGTTTTTGATGACTGCTTCAATTTCCTCCCTGGTTATTGGCCTGTTCAGGTTTTCTATTTCTTCCTGTTCCAGTTTTGGTAGTTTGTGGCTTTCCAGGAATGCGTCCATTTCTTCTAGATTGCCTAATTTATTGGCGTATAGCTGTTCATAATATGTTTTTAAAATCGTTTGTATTTCCTTGGTGTTGGTAGTGATCTCTCCTTTCTCATTCATGATTTTATTAATTTGAGTCTTCTCTCTCTTCTTTTTAATAAGGCTGGCTAATGGTTTATCTATCTTATTAATTCTTTCAAAGAACCAACTCCTGGTTCTGTTGATCTGTTCCACAGTTCTTCTGGTCTCGATTTCGTTGAGTTCTGCTCGAATCTTTATTAACTCCCTTCTTCTCTTGGGTGTAGGATCTATTTGCTGTTTTTTCTCTAGCTCCTTTATGTGTAAGGTTAGCTTTTGTATTTGAGTTCTTTCCAGTTTTGGAATGGATGCTTGTATTGCGAGGTATTTCCCCCTTAGGACTGCTTTTGCTGCATCCCAAAGATTTTGAACGGTTGTATCTTCATTCTTATTAGTTTCCATGAATCTTTTAAATTCTTCCTTAATTTCCTGGTTGACCCTTTTATCTTTTAGCAGGATGGTCCTTAACCTCCACGTGTTTGAGGTCCTTCCAAACTTCTTGTTGTGATTTAGTTCTAATTTCAAGGCATTATGGTCTGAGAATATGCAGGGGACAATCCCAATCTTTTGGTATCGGTTCAGACCCGATTTGTGACCCAATATGTGGTCTATTCTGGAGAAAGTTCCATGTGCGCTTGAGAAGAATGTGTATTCAGTTGAGTTTGGATGTAAAGTTCTGTAGATATCTGTGAAATCCATCTGGTCCAGTGTATCATTTAAAGCTCTCGTTTCTTTGGAGATGTTGTGCTTAGAAGACCTATCGAGTATAGAAAGAGCTAGATTGAAGTCACCAAGTATAAGTGTATTATTATCTAAGTATTTCTTCACTTTGGTTAATAATTGATTTATATATTTGGCAGCTCCCACATTCGGGGCATATATATTGAGGATTGTTAAGTCCTCTTGTTGAATAGATCCTTTAAGTATGATATAGTGTCCCTCTTCAACTCTCACTACAGTCTTTGGGGTAAATTTTAGTTTATCTGATATAAGGATGGCTACCCCTGCTTTCTTTTGAGGACCATTCGAATGGTAAATGGTTCTCCAACCTTTTATTTTCAGGCTGTAGGTGTCCTTCTGTCTAAAATGAGTCTCTTGTAGACAGCAAATAGATGGGTCCTGCTTTTTTATCCAGTCTGAAACCCTGCGCCTTTTGATGGGGTCATTAAGCCCGTTCACATTCAGAGTTACTATTGAGAGATATGAGTTTAGTGCCATCATGTTATCTATTCAGTCCTTGTTTTTGTGGACTGTTCCACTGAACTTCTTCTTAAAGGGGAATTTTAAGAGTCCCCCTTAAAATTTCTTGCAGAGCTGGTTTGGAGGTCACATAATCTTTTAGTTGCTGCCTGTCTTGGAAGCTCTTTATCTCTCCTTCCATTTTGAATGAGAGCCTTGCTGGATAAAGTATTCTTGGTTGCATGTTCTTTTCATTTAGGACCCTGAATATATCCTGCCAGCCCTTTATGGCCTGCCAGGTCTCTGTGGAGAGGTCTGCTGTTACTCTAATACTCCTCCCCATAAAAGTCAGGGATTTCTTGTCTCTTGCTGCTTTAAGGATCATCTCTTTATCTTTGGAATTTGCAAGCTTCACTATTAAATGTCGAGGTGTTGAACGGTTTTTATTGATTTTAGGGGGGGATCTCTCTATTTCCTGGATCTGAATGCCTGTTTCCCTTCCCAGATTAGGAAAGTTTTCAGCTAGAATTTGTTCAAATACATATTCTGGCCCTCTGGCCCTTTCGGCGCCCTCGGGAACCCCAATTAAACGTAGGTTTTTCTTTCTCAGGCTGTCGTTTATTTCCCTTAATCTATCCTCATGGTCTTTTAATTGTTTGTCTCTTTTTTCCTCAGTTTCCCTCTTTGCTATCAACTTGTCTTCTATGTCACTCGTTCTTCCACCTCGTTAACCCTCGTCGTTAGGACTTCTAGTTTGGATTGCATCTCATTCAATTGATTTTTAATTTCTGCCTGATTAGATCTAAATTCTGCAGTCATGAAGTCTCTTGAGTCCTTTATACTTTTTTCTAGAGCCACCAGTAGCTGTATAATAGTGCTTCTGAATTGGCTTTCTGACATTGAATTGTAATCCAGATTTTGTAACTCTGTGGGAGAGAGGACTGTTTCTGATTCTTTCTTTTGAGGTGAGGTTTTCCTTCTAGTCATTTTGCTCAGTGCAGAGTGCACTGCAAGGTTTTGAACACAGGAAGTGTTATGATCTGACTCGTATCTTAAAAGAACATTCTAGCTTCTATATTGAGAATAGACTATAGGAGGGGTAGTAAAAGTTGAAGCAGGGACAAGTCAGAAGGCTTTTTATAAGTGATAATGGCTTATTGGAGGAACAAAAACATCTATACATCAAACAATCAGAGATTTAAACAAGAACAATAAAATGACTACACAGAAATTAATATACAGTTTAAGTACTATGGTGAATGGGCAGTGGAGGGACTGCATGAAAATGGAATTACTATAGAGGAAGTTAAAGTTCAAGCTAGGTCTTACAAGATGAAAAGGTGAGATCTATCAAATGAGAATAAGAAGCCAAGCACTACCAACTCCACAGGATTCATGTGAAACTCATCCAAAAGCTTCAACTGAAGAGAATTACATAAAACAGGATGTAGCCTACAGAGGTGAGGAATTGTCACCTCTGCTCCTTGACCTGACTATCCCCTACTTCTCATGAGTAACCAAGAGAGGAGACCGGTAACTCTGTAATTTTATACAGCCAGGAATACACAAATTCCACTGAGAAATTAACCATCAACTAAAAAGATATGCATATATGGTAGTCTTTATGAGTTGCTCTATTCCCATGGGTAGGGAAGCCCTGTGTTGTTAACTAAAGCCCAGCAGTTCTGTAGCATTTGGGTCTGAGAGCCAAAGCTATACTAGTGGAAAATATTATCTACAGTCAGGTTTGGCCCTGTTGGAAAGGACCAATGTTTGATGACCAGCACCACAGAAGCTACTCCAATCCCCAAGCTAAAGGATTCCTCTTTCTTGTTCAGAATATCATCAATGCCATACACTACATACGGGTCTTTCCCTTTGTTCCTTCCACATCCCTGTAATACTCATATGACTCAGGAAACCTCTACAAATTCTTAAATAAGCTGTGAGGAGGGGTTTCCAATGCTGTTACCAAGCAATCAGTCACAGAGTATTTGATCTAGCAGGTACCTCAGATACCATGTAGTCTAGAGACTGACTCTGTTGAAGCACAAAGGTGACCAATAAACCTGACTGCTTTTATCCACTCATCTCCACTTCAATAGGCTCTGACAGGACTCTCCACACCCATAGTGTAACATAGCACAGAGTTTAAAAGCCACTCATCTACCCCACCATATATCCTCATTCATAGATGGTACTAGGGTCCAGAGAGAGGAAAAATGTCCAGTCACAAACCGAGTTCACAGTAGAGGTAGCTTAAACCCAGTTTTCCTAACTCTCTGCCCCAGGCCATTTCTGCTATAATGAAGCTACCTTGTTTCATCTAGGTTTGCATATTCACTTTTCTCAGATGACCATCATTTATACCTATGAGTCCTGGATGTGCCCACAACTCAGACATCATTTGAATTCTCTCATCACGTTTCAACTTGGATACCTTTTAAGGAACATTTCCATGCTGGGAAACCTCACCTGAGACATCAAGTTACTCTTTCTTTTTTTATGACTCACTATATCACCAGGCTCAAAACTCTGGAGTTTTTCTGCCTCCCCCTTATCCTTTATTCCTTCAGTTTTTCCTACTCTTATCATGTCATTCTGATTCTCAAACCCTATCTTAAATTATAATCCTCACACACATAATCTATCCTTCCTTCCTGTTTTACTTTTCGCCTTAGCATTTAATACCATCTAATATATGTTTTACTTACTTAATCATGTTTGTCAATCCCTCCTTCCAAATGATAAATGAATGAATGCATGCATTGATTATAGATCATTTAGCAGTGTGTTTGGCACATAGCATATGCCAAGCCCCTTCCTCCAATATTAAGGTCTTATGACTAGTAAACAGTGTTCTGAAGGTTAAATGACCACCTTATTAAAATATGTTGTTTCCAAGTATAAAGAACACTGTATTGCAGGGTGGGTTACCTGGGATCCATCATTCATTTATTCTTCCCTTCATTCATTCAATCAGTCAAGAAATATCTATAAGCATTCATTATGTGCCATGCCTTGTGCTACGTGCTAGGGACATAGTGGAGGTTAAAATTGGCATAGTTCTTGATCTTATGGCACTCATAATCTACCAAATGAGATAGACAAGTAAACAGATAATTACAATATAATATAATAACAGCTATATTAATAAGCAAGCCTGGAGTGCCATAGGAATTCAGTGAAGAAGTATCCTGAGTGTGGAAAGAGGTGAGGGGAAGGCTCCTAGAGAAAGAAATATCAGAATTAGGGGTTGAAAAATAAGCAGGGGTTTACCAAGTGAAGAGGAGTGGGGTAATAGAGTATGGCAGGCGGAGGAAATAGCATGTGCACAGACTGGAGACAGAATCTTCAAAGACCTGAAAAATTTCAAAGCTATTAAAGGATAGAATGCAAGGAATGCATTTCTTCCAAGAATGGGTAGAAAGAAAGAGATAATGGACAGCTAAATGATAAAGAGTATACAGCACTATGTAGGCCAGATTCAAGAGCTTGTTCTTTATCTTAAGAGCAATTAGAAAGGGTTTTATAGAAAATGGTTTTAGAAAGACCATTCTGATTCCTATCTGGAAAATGAACTGAAGGGCTTGAGCTGTAGTGGTGACAAAGACAATGGAGAGAAAATGGACTGATCAAGGATGAGGTAAAGAAGAAAATAATTCAGGCTTGGCAGTTGACTGGAAATAGAAAGGAGTCAAGGATGCTACCCAAGATTTTTCAATTCTCAGCCTGGCACTATCACTTAATAACTATTGGCTCTCGGTTATCACTTCAGTCTTCTGAGCCTCAGTCTCTTTGTGTGTTAGATGAATATAGTAAGTCCTGCTGTACTTGCCTCCACCTTATTAAGGAGACTCGAATGAAGTAATGGCTGTGAATACTCTTTCCAGGCTACAAAGAGCTTTGAAACAGGAGGCCTGAGGATAACTTATGGGTTTAGGCTCACTGCAAATGCAAGTATATGATCAACAGGTAGTAAAATTCCTAGTCCAATTACTTTCCCAGATTTTCTTTCTTTTTGTTTTGTTTTATTTAAAATGCCTCATACAAGAGCTCTTATTTTAAAAAAGTTATTTTACTCTACTCTCAGGAGGATATGAGCCCTGAGGTCTCACAGCATTGCTGGGCTGCTGCCAAAGCAACCATACTATTATGCAGGCCTTCTCATGAGCAATACAGTGTTGTTCATCTGGCTAGTGGCTACCATACTAGACAGCACATGTCTAGGTCTCAATAAGCCAGTATGTCAAATATAAGAGTGCCAGAGCACAGGTAGAACCAAAGTGACTTCTGATGCCAGGGCAGAGACTGTTTTCTGTATTCTCTGATACCTCCTTCCAGGTATGCAGCCCAAGTACGACTCTCACCCAAAGGGAAAAAGAGGATTGGAGAAACCAAAGCTAGGCCAAGGCCCTGACAATCCATGCAGCCAATGAAGGCAGTTTTTGGATAGAATTAGCACCAGTCCAAGACATAATGGTAAGAGGCAATAAAATTTGTCTTGGGCACCCTCCTTCTTCTTGGCACCTTATGTGTCACTCCTAACCCCAACATCTTATATCCCATTATCACAAGACTTTGCTTCCAGTTGGCTGTCAACATCTTGAGAAGGTTTTAGGGTATACCCACTTGCATATTAGGTTATGCTACTGCTTATACCACCATTTTTCCTTTTGTCCCATCACTGTCTAAAGTCTTGGGGACTTTCCCATACCTTGCCATTTTACCAACATCATAGGACAAGGGGAAAGGAAATAAGAGCAGTTAGTTTAGTTCCCTCAGTCCGAGGGAGGTAATACTCTTACCATCCCTTCATTTCCCCTCACACATTCATCAATGTCCCCTACACCTTGTTCTTACTCCATATATGTGAGCAGCAGGTATTCATAGTTCCACTTTAAATGGAAGAAGTTGAGGTCTCTTGCCTCCCAGCCCACTACATTCTCTATCCAGGGGAATATGCTTCCTCATCAGGAGATGAATTCTTCCTGTTGGAAGCCAGTCAAAGAAATGCAACAAGTTGCAAGCAGGGATCCACCCAACAGGGACCTGTTCCATGAACCCTTCTACCTCACCCCCAACCCCAACCCCAGAGACCCAATTTCAGGCCTGAAAAATGCAAGCACTGGCCATGTACTGGTTATGTACTGGGGGGAAGGGGTACATAACCCTGGTCCCCTCTTTCTCTTCCCCTCCAGATCCCTGGAGCTTGAGCCTTGGAAAAGCCATGCATTACAGGGAGGGGGCCACCCCATGACAGCTGCAAGCTGACTATTCCAGAGAACATTGAGATGGCAGGAATATTTTCCAGTTGAAATCAACACAATTCCCTTTGCATTTGAGTCTCCGGAACATTCATGATGAAAATCTGGACAGCATGACATGGTATGAACTCTGAAAGTAAGGCTAATGCTACTCTGGTTGGTGTTGCCTTTGGCTCATACTGAAGACCCAGTCAGAGTCCTGGAAAGGTCTATCCAAAGCAGCTTCAGCTGAAGACCCTGTGCCATCTATATTTTAAAGGCTCTGTCACTATGTGTAGTGGTGATTTGATCTCTCAATGATTGGCTTTTTGTAGTGTCTAAGGAAGATCTGGATTTATGAGCCTCACCACTTGAGTTAGCCCACAGAAGGGCAGTCCCTAGTTTGCATCTTTGTTCCAGCTGCCAGGGCTAAAAGAGAGAATGGCAAAAAGGAAACATGGCAGGTTTCAGGCAAAGGTGATGTATTTTCATGCAGAGTATCACTAGCATCAGACAGACAGGGGGTACAGGGCTATGAGTCTACTGAGGCCTGTCAATACATTCAAGGGAAGCAGTATGGTTTTGAGGGAGGGGCCCTGGACAAGAAATGAAGAGAAATTTGGTTTCTTGGTCTTCTGTTCCTTCTCTGCCCCATGCTGGGCCTTGTCTGAGATCTGAGAGAGCTTTTAGTACACTCATAAAAATGACCACCACAGCCCCAACAATGCAAGTGAGAGCATAGAATGTTGCCTATAAGGCAGAATAAGTAAGCTATACTACTCATTGGCTGAATGACAAGCTACTTTCCCCTCTCTGGTCTTCAACTTCATCCCATTAAATTATAATAAGACTGCCCACCTTACAAGGCCTAATAAGAATGAACTGAGATAATGGGTATGAATGAACTTTAGAGGCTACACACTATGAAGCTTGTAGCCAGGGTCTCTGGAAGGGATTGTGTGATGCAACTGGCATAGTAACATGTATAAGTAATTTCCCTGAGCCTGGGACTTTGTGAAAGGAACAGTTAAATACCCCCTAAACTCTGGGCCCCTGGCTCATAATACATAGAAATCTGGGTGCAAAATGAAACCAGAGAGCAGAGAGCAGCACTGAGCTTTAGCAAGGGCTGGTCTTAGTGCAGTCCAGGAAAGAGATCTCCACAGTGTTATGTTCCAGGGCCAGGAATCCTGAGGCTTCCAAATATCCCTGTCACTAGTGGTTGAAATCCCAGGAGAAAAACTATGGTCTTGTAGTTATATTGTTTCTTCTGTTAAAAATACAAATGTACTCATGGCATGGAAGAGGGGGTAGGTCTATGGCATTTCCAACCTACATTTCGGTCTACTTCTTAGTTGTTTTGCTCCCTCCAAATGCTCTCCCACTCCAATCCACCAGTTAGACCTAGATTAAACCATTTAGGAGTAACCTTCCTAAATTGCAAATGATGCTATACCACGGTTCCAGAAGGTTTAGCAGTGTCCCATTACCTACAAGAGAAAATTCAAAAGCTTCAGCTTGGCATTCCAAGTTCTTGATAGTTGTATCTTAGCGTCCTTCTAGCTGTACTTCAAACACATGCTTTTTAAACTTTATTTTGGTCAAACTTCTCCATTCCAGAAGCCCCTGAGCAAATACAGAATACAGAGGAAACACCCCAAACTAGAAGTCAGGAACACTGCGTTCCAGTCCCATTAACTTTTTGGATGACCTTGTAGAAGTCATCTGTTCAATCAGGATGTATGGAATATTGAGATCACCTGAAAGTGTGTTAAAATAAGTTTATCACTAAAGTATAAATGTTTGTGAATGACTTAATTTTTATATTCTAGAACAGAGTCTAGGTCCCTCCATATACTGTGATTCATATTCACATTTTTCCAATATGTTTTCCAGAATGGGAAGAAAATGACTGGTGTTACAGCTAACACCCAGGAAATCACCCAGAACCCTGGACAAATATAAGGATCTTTCTAGTCTTTTTTTTTTTTTAAAGATTTTATTTATTTATTCATGATAGTCACAGAGAGAGAGAGAGAGAGAGGCAGAGACACAGGCAGAGGGAGAAGCAGGCTCCATGCACCGGGAGCCCGACGTGGGATTCGATCCCGGGGCCCCCAGGATCGCGCCCTGGGCCAAAGGCAGGCGCTAAACCGCTGCGCCACCCAGGGATCCCGGATCTTTCTAGTCTTAATGCTATAACAAGCTGAAGTCATATGCTTTTTAAATTTGTGCCTCTCCTTTACATTCATACCTTATAATGTCCTCCCACCTTTCTGGAAAGTGTTTAAATCTTCTCCATCCTTCAAGACCTTACTACCACTAATACGACGAGTTGTTTCCAAAGCCACAACCCCCCAGCCCGCAGTGAGCTCACTCTCTCTCTCTCTCTCCCTCCCTCTCTCTCTCTCTCTCTCTCTCTCTCACACACACACACACACACACACACACACACGCACATGCACACATATACACACATACCAATCTTTAATAGTAGCTATGCCTATTCTTTGGATCTTCAAAATAGTTGTCCTAGGATTTCTTCTCTATTAACCATCTGGAACAGATTACCTTACCTAATTTACCTACTCTTGTAAGTATATACGCCCTGGAGGGCATATCTCTGTCTTATAGGCCTTGAGAGAAACTCCAGAGGGGTGGGGTAGCAAGTTCCTGACTTAGAGAATGAACCTGGCTGCCAAAGTATGGCTTAAAGTCAGCAGGAGTATCATTGTTATCACCATCATTATCATTGTCATTATCATCATTCCTGTGTAAGGCACAGTTTAAAATGTATTTTTACATCCATTATCTCATGTAATCAGAGGATCAAAGCTGGAAAGGCCATAGATTATTCTAGTCCAATGGTTCTCTTGCCTGGAAGTCTTGTTATTTTTTTTTAAATAAATTTATTTTTTATTGGTGTTCAATTTGCCAACATATAGAATAACACCCAGTGCTCATCCCACCAAGTGCCCCCCTCAGTGCCCGTCACCCAGTCACCTCTACCCCCTGCCCACCTCCCCTTCCACCACCCCTAGTTCGTTTCCCAGAGTTAGGAGTCTTTATGTTCTGTCTCCCTTTCTGATATTTCCCACTCATTTTTCTCCTTTCCCCTTTATTCCCTTTCACTATTTTTTATATTCCCCAAATGAATGAGACCATATAATGTTTGTCCTTCTCCGATTGACTTATTTCACTCAGCATAATACCCTCCAGTTCCATCCACGTCGAAGCAAATGGTGGGTATTTGTCGTTTCTAATGGCTGAGTAATATTCCATTGTATACATAAACCACATCTTCTTTATCCATTCATCTTTTGATGGACACTGAGGCTCCTTCCACAGTTTGGCTATTGTGGCCATTGCTGCTATAAACATCGGGGTGCAGGTGTCCTGGAAGTGTTGTTAAAACATGCATTTCTGAGCCCCAATTCCAGAGTATCTGATTAACTATGTCTGGGATGAAGCTTTAAAAATGGAATTTCTAAAAAAAAAAAAAAAATGGAATTTCTAAAAAATTTCCCAAGTGATATTCCTGCTCTAGTCTGGGGATAATCACTGATCTGATCCAATGCTACCACTTTACAAATGATAGCAGAAGAGACTTATCCAAGGTTACCTCACAAGTCAGTAACCAAGCTGTGGCTCCTGACTCCTAAGCCATAACTCCTTACAACCACAGCTATACCTTCTATCCTTCTTTTCTCATTCCCAAGGGAGCAGTGAAGATGAATTAAATGCTGTCTGGAAAAGCCCTTTGGATTCTGCAAAGCTAAGATTCTCATAACCAGGTAGCAATGTAATTGCTCTGCAGAGACATCTGATTCCAATTAGGTCTCTCCTCCTCTCTGCCTGGACTCATGTTTGAATGATCCCCTTTGCCCCCCACCCCAGCTGTGTCTGCAACAAATAGCCACACTTTCTAGGCCAGAGCCTCCTTGGGCTACTGTTACTAGCTGTGCCTTCTCTGAGGCTGTGTGCACACAGAATGGGCCAGCTGAGCCATGGGGACTGTGAAAGAGGGGAGCTGGTTTGCTTCAAGCAGCGTTCTGAATAAGCTTAAGGCTCACGTTCCACCATGATTTATACCTTCTACCACCCTCCCTAGGCCCAGTTAAGGGCATTCTGTATATTGCAGGCTGTACATAGGTCCTAGGAGGAGGGGGAGGAAGAGAAGGAGGAGCAGGAAGGAAGAGGACAGAGGGACAAGGAGGGAGAGGGAGGAAGAAGAGAAGGCAGAGACCATAGTGACCACAACACCTAAAATACTATCTGACCCTTTACAGAAAAACGTTGCTGACCTCTGAACTTTATATGATACTAAGGGAAACTCAAACTACAGGATGTCAGAATTGAAAGGGCCTTGATAGCTCAGTTAGTTGAGGATCAGTCTGTATTTCTTGTTATTCCTGGATCCTAGAAGTAGCTCAAGGTATGTTCTGAGATGACTAGAGCCTCTAGCCCCTATCCAACCTGCTTTTTCAATCAGAGAAGCTAAAATATCATTTTTTTCCATTTTTTAGAGAAACAGAGTACATACAAGTGGGGAGGGAGGGGCAGAGGGAGAGGGAGAAAGAGAATCTCAAGCAGACTCCATGCTGAGCATGGAGCCCAAGGCAGGGGGTGGAGTGGGGGGGGGGCCTCAATCCCACAACACTGAGATCATGACCTGAGCTAAAATCAAGAGTTGAATGCATAACCAACTGAGCCATCCAGGCATCCCTACACTGATTTCATTTTTAAAATGAGATTCTCTTCTTTTAAAAATATTGAAAATCACTGGCATAAACCAAAGTCCCTCATTTTACACATGTGAAAACAGAACCAGAGAAGGAAAGGGTCATATTCAAAGGGACATATTCACATAACAACTCAGAGCCAGAGCCAGAAGAGAAACCTAGGTGTGCTTGATTCCCCAGGTCAATAATCTTTACACATCAACATCCCACAAATAAAGCAGAACATAACTATAACCTTGGCAATTATCATTTACATAGGATTTGTCACTTTACAAAATGCCTTCACATGCTTGTCACTCCAACAGATAACATTTTAGCAGGACTTTGTTGATTCCATTAGTAGAAGTGATAAACCATTCTAGAATATCACATCATCCCTTTCAACTCTCTCATTATACAGGTGAGAAAACCGAGGTCCAGAACATGTGGATGACTTACCTCAGGCATACAATGAATGAGTGGACTCACTTTTTCTACTGCAACACACTTAGCAACCCAATTATACCAATCTGGGTAAAAGAACAAAGCTGCCTCCTCCCAGGAGATGAGTTTCCACAGCTTCCCAGCTCATTAATAAACTGTGGCCTGAGAACTTTCATGGAACCTCTTTTCTCCTTGCACCTAGTCCCTAAATCATCTCAATTCTGATGTCTTAAAATGGTATCTGTTTGCTGACAACTCTCAAATTATATCTCCAGCCAAAAGTGTTTCTCAAATTCCAGACTTAGATATCCAATTGCCTATTCAACATATCCACTTCAGAATAAACCTCTGAGAATCAACTTGTCCAGAACTAAACTCATCTCCCCCATCTTCCAAAAAGAGCACCTGCCCCACCCACAGTGAAGAAGTACCAATGGCTTAGAGACCACTTGAACCAACCCAAAGAATAAAAGGCATTAGAAAGTATAGTTATGAATGAGACACTGACTGTATGGTATAAGCCATGTTTGTGAAGAGGAAGAAGCTGGACTTTAACTCTTTTTTTCCCACAAGAGCATTCTGGGAGTACACAAAAACAATCTCAAACAGCATGAAATTCAAAGCAAAAGCAAATGCAAAAGTGGTTTGTGAGATGTTTTGCTCCTTTGAAAGTTACTATGAGAGGTAGTGGGAAAATGGAGGTAAGGTAACTCAGAGATTGATTATCTCTGTTTATGACTAGAAGAGGGTGGGCTAGTCATATGGAGGTAAAAGGAAAGACAGTGTGAACAAGAAGCAATTAGAAGGAAGTAAAGTGGGAGATAACTATACCCTGAACCCCTCTACCTCTTGAGGCTCAGGCCCAAAGAAATCTCCAAAATTCCCAAATGTGGTCTAAGGAGACAACTGTATCTTCCCCTGCTCTCAAAGCTCTGAACTTCCTGTCTTCATACTGGCCAGCTGCAAATACCCTTGCTCATGATGCAACTGAACTCTATTTGTAACAGACTCCTGCTGAACTCTTAGACTTTTTAGCACTGCCCTGTACAGGACATAACTAGCTCAATTAGGCAGTAAGTACTGGACTTTAAGTCAGAAGATGTGGGTTTGAGGCCCAGATCCTCACTAACCATCTATGAGAACTTACCCAACTCCAAACTTGGGCTTTGGTTATATCATTAAAAATAAAAGGACTACACTCAAAGAAATAGATTTTTATCCAAGCCTGTAGAAAGCCTCCAGGGTATTAGTTCCCACTATATTTTTATACTACTTTTAGTTAACCCCGTTCAGATCTCTGTATTCCACTCCAGCAAATATACAAAAAAGTGAAGCTCCTGTACAAACTACTAGCTGTGTGCCCCCTCTCAATAAGGTTTAGATATAGAAACTTATTAGTTAACCCTCACCCATTTCTAGATGGGGATACAAGAAACTAAGGGCCAACAAAGAAATGTAATTTTTCTAAAGTCACATAGGGAGTTAGTGGCAACCAACAGTGCTGCCCAGACTTGAAAGGGAACCTCTGTGAGTGAAGGGTGGTTGATGGGAGCTCTCATAAGAAAAGATCAAAGGGGCAACTGGGACATGATAAGGCCATGAAGTAACCTGGAATTAGCCCTGCAATGGCACTTCAGGAATCCTTCTACCTCCAGTTCTACCTCTGCCACTAACTAGCTGTGTGCTTGTGGGTGGGTCCTTTCAACCTTTTAGATTTCAGATTCCTTATCAGTAAAATAAATGAGTTGGAGTAGACATTCTCTAAAGATCTATGTCCCACTGTTGATACTCTGAGATATTCTGAGCTGAACTCCTTTCTTTGATTTTGAGCTCCTGATGTGATTATTCCCAAGGAAACTTATAGCAGGATATGAAGATAATAAGGCCCTGATATATAGCCACCTGGAGGTGTCTCTAGGTATCATCTTCTCCTTATCACATATTTTCCTGGTGGTCTTATTCTGAACCTTAAAGATTCAGCTTTAAGCATCAGCTCATCTGCAAGGTCTTCTCTGACCCCCCCCCAAAGCAAAACTAATAAAAGCTCCTTTGGGGCCATTACTATGCTTTGTATAAATGCCTCCATTAGAGCATTGATCTTTCTAAGGTAACCTTTCATTTATGAAATTAATGAAATGGCTATAAATATGGTAAAGAATAAATTTGAGGGAATAGGAGGTCAAAGCTGGAGTTGTGTTAGAGGATTTAAAAGCTAAGCAGAGGCCTGAGCCAGATGAGGGTACAATGGTGAGCCAGTAGTGAGAGTAATTTTGTGCAAGGCACATGATGAAATAGGTATCCATTAAGGTGAGAATAAAAGTTTAGAAGTGGGAATGATCCTGGAGTCCAAGTGTCTGCCTGTATGCTGAGGGGGTTGGAAAATAATGAGAATCCAAGCCTGACTTTTTGTGGCCCACACTAAACTACTGGCCAATTTCATGATGCAAAGATCTCTTTCTTTTATGCTAGATGGACCCAAGTAAAGTCCTCTAAACCATGGCAAGTGGCTTTTAAAAAGGATTTTATTTATTTATTCATGAGAGGCACAGAAAGAGAGAGAGAGAGAGAGAGAGAGAGAGAGAGAGAGAGAGAAACACAGGCAGAGGGAGAAGCAGGCTTCCTGCAGGGAGCCTGATGCAGGACTTGATCCTGGGACCCTGGATCACACCCTGAGCTGAAGGCAGACGTTCAACCACTGAACCACCCAGGCATCCCTTGTGACAAGTGGTTTTTAAAGGGTCTCAAAACATCTTCATATAGGAGCATGAAGACCAGGCTGGACAAGGAAATTGGGGGTAGGGATAGGACTAGTATCATATGACAGTGGGGTCTATATCCCATTTTGCTTTGGGACCTTTTAGGAGGTAAGAAGGAATGAGAGCAGATGGGTCCAAGCCTCAACCCACATTATGCTGTGATCTACCTTAGGAGTCAGATGGCCCTTACATATACACATACCCCTGGCAGCCCATATAGCTTTCACACAGCAGGGGAAAACCAACCTTACCAGCAGCCTGTGCAAGGTCAAGCAGCTGAGAAGCCCCTGAAGAGAAGATTCAGAAAGTACAAGAGGATTCAGGGAATGCCCAGGCACAGTGACCAGAAAAAGTTTTGGACTCCTGCTTCAGGTGGGCTTGACCTAGTACTGCCAAACAAGGCAGAAAAAGGCCTAGTTTGGTTTTGGCCTGACTTCAGAGGGGGCAATAAGTGCCCACAAACAGCCTGCTATGGAAAAAAACTTTTCCCTCTGGAAAACCATGGCCTTTAGCACATTCCCCAGAATGACATCAACCAGGAAACAGTGCCAAAAATGTGACTTTCACGTTTCTGAAGCAACAGACAATTTCCTCTCCCTACTTGCCTTTTTTTCTTATATGTATAAATAAGGGAACCAGTCAATCGTTCAAAAAATATGAACATCTTAAGCACTTCCAGGCTTTGCAAGTAGTAATTATTATTAGAAGCAAGTGACCATGCCGCTTAGAAATGTTATTTCACGTATCCCTTTTCTAGTTCCTTACAGGAGATTTATATATGCAGCCATGCTGAACTGAAATAATAAAAGTTGACACAATGACCACACCAAAATGGATTTTTTCCCTATTTGATTTATTTCACCAACCTTGCACATGAATGTTCCATTTGGTCTGCCCAAAGACTCTTAAGCCTGAGGGCAAGGGACTGGAGGTCATCCAGCCCATGGTGGCTGAGAACAGAATCAACTAAGGCAAGGGAAGGAGGACAGAAACATCAGGGAAGCCCAGTTTTCTGATAGCCCACTTTTGTTCAGACTTACCCAGAGGTCGTCCTAAAGTCTAACAATGAGAGAAAAGCAATCAATATTCATTGTTCAGTATTTTCCACAACCTCTATTCCCTCATTCTCTTTACTCAATCTGCCTTTCTTTTTGAGCCATAGCACTTATCTGAACTCTGGAAATGATGTATGACTTACTCCTTCAATAACTGGACTGTTCTCTTTGTTTCCTCTCCACCAACCACTTGCCTCAACAGCCTTCCTAGTATAATGGGGCCTTAGAGACCCCACTCAGCTGCATAGCTCATGGGCAACAGCCCTTCACTGTGAGCTTTATAGCTGGAGCAATAAAGAGAACTAAAGTCCAAAAATGTTTCTACCCACTCAGGTGAGGAGGGTTTTCTGATTTACCTAGAATAGAATAGGCTACTTATTGGTCCATACCTTATGTGAATAGCCTTCTATGCTGCTAAAATGATTTTGCCCTCCAGCTGCTAGTTATGTTTAGTTATCTAGCTGAGGGACAGCTTCCTCATTCCAGGAGGTGGCAACATAGATGCCAAAATAGAAGTCTCTATGGTAGAAGATTGAAGTGAACAGTCAGAAAGCCAAGAAATGCCAGCTAAGTGCTTACTTAAATGATTTATTCAAAGCCAAAAACGTGAAATTAAGCTGGGGCCAGTTCTTCAGAGTCCTGGGATTCAAGAGACAACCTACAAGACAATATATTTTCTACAGAACTTTGATGAGGATATTATCCATGTTAAAGAAGTATAAGGTGATCTTTCCAAAATTATATGAGAAATGTTGCAAGTCCTTGGGCCTTACTGGCATACTATCTCTAATATGTGTTGACTTTGTCTGGAGCCCATCAAAATAACCCATGGGGAAATAGCAGGTACAAAACCCTCAAATATGCCCTGATCCAATTTGCATTTTACAGATTTAGTTAAGGGTTGGAATTGTCATGAGTGTTCTGGGCTTAGTTCCTTAGAATAAATCAAGCAGTATATATCAAAGATTAAGTGCATGAATTTCATAGTCACAAACCTGGGCACAAGCTTCTTCAATGTATGACACAGTATAAGGTGCTTAACCTCTCTCTATACCCAAGTTTCCTAATTTGTATTATGGAAATAATGGTTTACCAACTTAATAAATTTGTTGTAAGGGTTAATAAAACTACACACACACACACACACACACATACACACACACACACATTTCATGCAGTGTTTGGCACATGGTAAGCAACCAGTAAATGGTAACTATAATTATCATCTAGATGATTATCTCTTTATTAGATCATAAAATATATAGTTTAAGTCACAGACACATATGTAGAACATTATAGATACCAGATGTCATGAATCTATGTCCACAGTGGCTGTATCTGATTTAGCATGCTATCTTACAAGCCTGCAAACAACACTGCTACCCCCAAAGAACCAGGTTTGTAAAACTAGAAGTAGTAAAAAATGGGTCAAGCAAGTCAAAGACACAGATTACACTGCACATCTAGTAGTCATTATAGAGCAGAACTTCCCTATTCTTAGGATGAAAATTGCAGTTGCCTAGGTAATGGAAGTAGAAGAATAAAAGGAAACTTAGCAAAGGATAAATGCAAAGAAGTGCTAACAGATTTGGCCATGGTCTCTCTTTTTTTCCATCCTATGTTGTGCCTTTTATTCCTATGGTTTATTCATTCCATACTGAAAGCCGGTATCTCCCACTTTCTTTCACCCATTTTCCCCAGGCACCCACCAGCCTCCCTTCTGGCATCCATCAATTTTTCTCTTTCATAGATCTGATTCCGCTTCCTGTTTATTCATTTGTGTGGGTTTTTTTAGATTCCACTTATGAGTAAAATCATATGGTATTTGTCTTTCTCAGTCTGACTTATTTCACTTAGCATAATACCTTCTAGGTCCATCTACGTGTGTCAGATAGCATGATCTCAACCTGTTTTGTTGCTGACTACCATATCTTCTTTATCCATTCATCTATTTTTAAATGAGTGCTTTTGCTTTCTTTGAGTGAATATCCAATAGTGGAATTATCAGATCATATGGTAGTTTTATTTTAATTTTTTGAGGAACCTTCATATTGTTTTCCACAGTCATTGTATCAATGGACATTTCCACCAACCGTATATGAGGGTTCCTTTTTCTCCACTTCCTCACCAACACCTGTTATTTCTTCTTCTTTTTACTTTAGCCATTCTAACAGTTGTAAAGTAATATTTCCTTATGGTTTTGATTTGCATTTCCCTGATGATTAGTGATCTTGAACATCTTTTCATGTCTGTTGGTTATCTGTATATCTTCTTGGGGAAAATATTCAGGTACTCTGCCCATTTTCTAATCAAATTGTTTTGTTGAGTTGTATAAGTTCTTTATATATTTTTATAATAATTCCTTTTTAGATATACCATTTGAAAATATCTTCACTCATTTGGTAGGTTTCCTTTTTGTTTTGTTGATGGTTCCTTTGCTGCACAGAACTTTTGTATTTTGATGTATTCCCAGTAGTTTATTTTTGCTTTTGTTCCCCTTGTCTGAGAAGATATATCTAGAATTTTTTTATTTTTTTACTTTAAATTCAATTTGCCAACATATAGTATAATACCCAGTGTTCATCCCATCAAGTGCCCTCCTCCATGCCTATCACTCAGTTACCCCACCCCCCAACCACCTCCCCTTCCACAACCCTTTGTTTGTTTCCCAGAGTTAGTAGTTTTTCATGGTTTTTCTCCCTCCTTAATTTTTCCCACTCAGTTCCCCTCCTTTTCCTTATAATCCCTTTTACTATTTCTTATATTCCATGTATGAGTGAAACCATATGATGATTGCCCTTCTCTGATTGATTTATCTCACTCAGCATAATACCCTCCAGTTCCATTCATGTCAAAACAAATGGTGGGTATTCGTCTCTTCTAATAGCTGAGTAATATTCCATTGTATGTATATACCACATCTTCTTCATCCATTCATCTGTTGAAGGGCATCGTGGCTTCTTCCACAGTTTGGTTATTGTGGACATTGCTGCTATGAACATTGGGGTGCAGGTGTCCCAGTGTTTAACTACATCAGTATCTTTGAGGTAAGAAAAATTTTACTACTGCTGATGTCAGAGAAATTACTGCTTATGTTCTCTTCCAGGACTTTTATGTTTTCAAGTCTCACATTGAGGTTTTTAATCCATTTTGAGTTTATGTTTGTATATAGTGTTAGAAAGTGGTCCAGTTTCATTCTTTTGCATGTAGATGACCAGTTTTCCCAACACCATTTGTTAAAGAAACTACCTTTTGGGGATCCCTGGGTGGCGCAGCGGTTTGGCGCCTGCCTTTGGCCCAGGGCGCGATCCTGGAGACCCGGGATCGAATCCCACGTCGGGCTCCCGGTGCATGGAGCCTGTTTCTCTCTCTACCTGTGTCTCTGCCTCTCTCTCTCTGTGTGTGACTATCATAAGTAAATAAAAAATAAAAAAAAAAAGAAACTACCTTTTCCCATTGCATATGCTTGCCTCCTTTTTTGGAGATTAACCATATAATTGTGCATTTATTTCTAGGCTTTCTGCTCTGTTTCACTGTTATATGTGTCTATTTTTGTGCTAGTATCATACTGTTTTGATTATTACAGATTTGGAGTATATCTTAAAATATAGAATTGTGATACCTCCACATATTTGTTTTTCTTCTTCAAGATTGATTTGGCTATTTGAGGTCTTTTAGTTCCATCAAATTTTAATATTTGTTCTAGTTTTGTGAAAAATGCTGTTGGCATTTTGGCGGGGATTTCTTTTTCTATTTTTTTTTCATCCAACAAGAAGCCATAACTTTATTAATGATAGAAATAGTACAAATTTCAAACCAAGCTTCAGTTATTCTTTTGAAACATGAGAAGACAGTTCTCATTTTCATATGGTTACATTGTTAATTCCATAATAGCATTTCTAATATCATTACTGCTGTTCTTCAGGGCTTGGGCTGCCTTTGCTCTTGACACATTTGCTTGTGACATGACCAATTCTATGTCCTTAACCTCTTCATCTGTTTCATCAACCTCTTCTTCTTAATTTTCCTCTTGTACAGTTGGAGTCTGTGTGTTTATTGAATGTTTGAGACAGCTTCACATTGAACTTTGAATTTCTCAGCAGCCGCTAGTTGTGTCTGCTGAGATGAATCCTCCATCTTGGCTTCTCAAAAAAAAAAAAAAAAACTATGTAGGTATCAGAAGCAGGGCTATTGTAGACATCTGGTTTTGTGATGACAAAGAGAATGTTCTTATATTTCTAGATAGTGACTCTCATAACCTGTTGAAGACTGAGTTTGAACATAGCTTTCCATGCCTTCTTTTCATTCCGGCTCTGTTTTGCTTTTCTGACTGGTTCTTCATCAATTTCAGCTGCTGCTGCCACCTGGGCTTGTTGTGTGGTCGTCTGTGTGGAATCCTGTTCCTTGAGCTCTGGTACTGATTTATACCTGTCATATTCTGTTCCAGACCCTGTCTCAGCCTGGAGCTGTGGTAACTCTTACTCTGTAGCAGGGATGGTTTTTATGGCTTCACCATACATTTTGTGCAAGGAAGGAAGAATGAAGATGGCAGAGAAAGAGAGTAAGCCAATAGGGATTTCATTGAATGTGTAGATTGCTTTGGGTATATTTTAACAATATTAATTCTTCTAATCCATAAACATGGAATATCTTTCCATTTGTTTGTGTCATCTTCAATTTGTTTCATTAGTGTTTTATAGATTTCAGAGTACAGGTCTTTCACATTTTTAGTTGCTTATTTCTAGGTATTTTATTCTTTTGGAGGCAATTGTAAACAAAGTTGTTTTCTTAATTTTTCTTTCTGCTACTTTGTTATTAGTGTATAGAAACACTGTGTATTTTGGGGTATTCATTTTGTATCTTGCAACTTTACTGAATTCATTTATTACTTCTAGTAATTTTTTGGTGGAGTCCAGGATTTTCTGTATATAATATGTCATCTGCAAATAGTGACAATTTAGCTTCTTCTTTAACAATATAGGTGCCTCTTATTTCTTTTTCTTGTATGATTTCTGTGGCTAAGACTTTCAGTACTATGTTGAGTAAAACCTACTGGAGTGGACATCTTTGTCTTGTTCCTGATATTAGAGGGAATACTCTCAGTTTTTCATCATTAAGTACTAATCTTAGGGCTGAAAATATCCCTAATCTGGGAAAAGGAACAGACATCCAAATACGGAACACACAGAGTCCACAACAAGATTAGACCAAAGCAGTCTACACCAAGACATAAAAATAAAATGGCAAAAAAGTAGTGATAGAGAATTCTGAAAGCAGGAAGAAAAAGTAAACAGTTACATACAAGGGAAACCACATAACACAATTGGCTGACTTTTTTAGCAGAAACTTTGCAGGCCACAATAGAATGACATGATATATTTAAAGTGCTGAAAGAAAGAAGTCAGCAACCAAGAATACTCTATCCAGCAAGGCTATCTCATTCAGAATAGAAGGAGAAGTAAAGAGTTACCCTGACAAACAAAAGTTACAGGAGTTTGTCAGCACTAAACCAGCCTTTCAAGAAATGGTAAAGAAAATTCTTTGAGTGGAAAAAAAGGCCAAAATCAGAAGTAAGAAAATTAGGAAAGGAAAAAATTTCAGTTAAATAGAAACATAATAAAAGTAGTCGATTAATTACTTATGAAATCATACAGAGGTTAATGCACAAAAGCAGTAAAAGCTATATTATCTATAATAATCAGTCAAGGGATTCACAAAATAAAAGGATGTAAATATGACATCATATACATAAAATGTGAGAGAAAGAGTAAAAATTTAATGTTTTCATAATGTGTTCAAACATAAACAACCAACAACATAGACAATTGTATGCATAGGATGTTGTACACCAACCTAATGACAACAACAAATAAAAAGCCTATAATGTATATGGAAAAATAGAAAGAGAGGAATTCAACCATATCACTAAAGAATATGATAACACCACAGGAGAAAGAGCAAGAAAAAAAGGAACAGAGAACTACAAAACAACCAAAAAACAAGTAACAAATGTCAATAACTAGATATCTATCAAGAATTACTTTGATTAGGGATCGCTGGGTGGTTCAATGGTTTAGAGCCTGCCTTTGGCCCAGGGCGTGATCCTGGAGTCCCGGGATCGAGTCCCACGTTGGGCTTCATGCATGGAGCCGGCTTCTCCCTCTGCCTGTGTCTCTGCCTCTCTCTCTGTGTGTGTCTCTTGTGAATAAATAAATAAAATCTTTAAAAAAATAATTACTTTGAATGTAAATGAACTGAATGCTCCAATCAAAAGATATGGGATGACTGACTGCACAAAAATAACACATGCCATATGATCTCACTCATATGTGGAATGTAAGAAACAAAATAAACAAGCATAGGGGAAAAAAGAGAAAGGAAAACAAAGAAACAGAGGTTTAATTATAGAAAACAAATGGATTGATGGCTACCAGAGGAGAGGTCAGTGGGGACATGGGTTAATAGGTGATTGACATTAAGGAATACACTTGTGATGAGCACAGGGTGATGTATGAAATTGTTGAATCACTATATAATATATATGAAACTAACATTATACTGTATGTTAACTAACTGGAATTTAAATAAAAAACATTGTTAAATAAATAATACACATTTATATGCTATGTACAAAAGACTCAGTTTAGACCTAAAGAAAAATGCAGATTGAAAGTGAAGGGGTAGAAAAACATTTATCATACAAATGGAAGTGAAAGAAAGCTAGGATAGCAATACTGATATCAAACAAAATGAACATTAAAACAAAGACTGTGGGCAGCCCCGGTGGCCCAGCAGTTTGGCACCACCTTTGGCCCAGGGTGTGATCCTGGAGACCTGGGATCAAGTCCCATGTCAGGCTCCCTGCATGAAGCCTGCTTCTCCCTCTGCCTGTGTCTCTTCCTCCCTCTCTCTGTCTCTCATGAATAAATAAATAAAATATTATAAATAAATAAATAAATAAATAAATAAATAAATAAATCAAAGACTGTAACAAGAGACAAGAAGGACACTATATAATCATAAAGGGAACAATCCAATAATACATACCAACAATAAGTATTTATGTACCCAATATGGGAGTATCCAAATATATAAAATAGTTTATAACAAACATAAAGCAATTAAGTGATAATAATACAATAATAGTAGGTGACTTTAACACTCAACTTACAACAACTGACAGATAATCTAAACAGAACATCATTAAAGCAACAATGGCTTTGAATAACATGTTGGAAGATAGATTTAACAGATATATTCAGAACATTCTATCCAAAAACAACAGAATATACATTCTTTTCAAGTGCACATGAAGCATTCTCCAAAATAGATCATATGGTAGGCAAAAAAAATGAAACCCATCAAATTCAAAGAGATTGAAATAATATTCATCTTTTTAAACCACAACAATATGAAACTAGAAATCAACCACAAAAAAAAATCTAAAAGGTCACAAATACATGGTGACTAAATAACACGTGACTAAACAATGAATGGGTCAGTCAAGAAATTAAGAGGAAACAAAAAATATATGAAGAGAGAGGTAAGATGGTGGAGGAGTAGGGCACCCCTAAGCTTGCCTCCTCCTTTGAACACAGCTAGATAAATATGAACTCATTCTGAACATCCAAAAAACTGAACATAAGTCTTATAGAACAAAGCTTCACATCTACAAACTGGAAAAAAGACCCAAGGAAGCAGGCCAAAACACCTTCCTTTATTTATCTTACTTTATTTTTAATTTATTTTATTTTTATTTTTATTTTGCACCAAAATGAAAACATGTAAGAAATCAGCAGAAAATAAAGAACAGGAAGAAATGTTGGGCAGAAGATTTAATACATACAGATATAAGTAAGATATCAGGACTAGAATTTAAAACAATAATTATAAGGATACTAACGGGGCCTGAAAAAGGTATAGAAGACAGTAGAGAATACCTTACTGCAGAGATAGAGAAATTAAAATCTAGTCAGACCAGAATTTAAAATGCTGTAACACAGATGCAAACCCAAATGGAGCCATAAATACAGGGATGGAAAAAGACAAAGGATGAATCAGTGATGTACAAGATAAAATTATGGAAAATAATGAAGCTAAAAAGAAGAGGGAAACAAAGCTAATGAATAATGAAGGTAGACTTAGGGAAACTAGTGACTTATTAAAGTGGAGTAACACTTGCATCATAGGAGTCCCAGAAGAGGAAGACAAAGTAAAGGGACCAAAAGTTTTATTTGAGCAGATTATAACTGAAAATTTCCCCAGTCTAGGGAAGGAAACAGATATCAAAATCTAAGATGCATAGAGAATTCCCATTAAATTCAACAAAAGCCAATCATCACCAAGACATACCACAGTCAAATTAATAAAATACACAGAAAAGGAAAGAATCCTGAAAGCAACAACAACAAAAAAAGTCCTTAACCTAGAAGAGAAGACAGATGAGGTTCATAGCACACCTGTCCACAGAAACATAGCAGGTCAGAAGAAAGTAACAGGATATATTCAATGTGCTGAATGGGACAAAAATATTCACCCAAGAATACTTCATCCAGCAAGGCTGTCATTCAGAATAGAGGGAGAGATAGTTTCCCAAACAAAAACTAAAGAAATTCATGACCACTAAACCAGTCCTGAAAGGAATATTAAAGGAGACTCTATGAAAGGTCAAATGTAGCCATACTTATAAGAGACAAACTAGATTTTAAACCAAAGACTGTACAAGAGATGAAGAAGGGCATTATAGCATAATTAAGGGGTTTATCCATCAAGAAGATCTAACAATTGTACATATTTATGCCTCCAACAAGAGATCACCAAAATATATAAAACAATAAATAACAAACATAAAGAAAATCATTAATAACAATACAATAATAGTAAGATACTTTAACACCCCACTTACAGCAGTGAGCAGATCACCTAAGCAGAAAATCAACAAAGAAACAATGGCTTTGAAGGACACGCTGGACCAGATGAACTTAACAGATATATTCAGAACACTTCATCCTCAAGCAGCAGAATACATATTCTTTTCCAGAGTACATTTAACATTATCCACAATAGATAACATTCTGGGTCACAAATCAGCCCTCAAGGAGACAAACCATGAGAGACTCCTAACTCTGGGAAACAAACAAACGGTTGCAGAAGAGGAGGTGGGTGGGGGGTTGGGATAACTGGGTGACAGGCACTGAGGAGGGCACTTGATGGGATGAGCACTGAGTGTTATACTGTATGTTGGAAAATCGAACTTCAAGAAAAACAAATTAAAAAAAAATAAATCAGCCCTCAAAAAGTACAAAAAGATTGAGATCATATGATGTATATTTTCAGACTTTAACCCCCCGCACACACACACAGCAATGGAAAGAGATCATCTAAGCAGAAGATCAACAAGGACAAAAGGGCTTTGAATGACACACTGGACCACATGGACTTAAAAGATATATTCAGAAGATTTCATCCTCAAAGCAGCAAAATACACATTCTTTTCAAGTGCACATGGAACATTCTCCAGAATAGATCACGTACTGGGTCACAAATCAGGGCTCAAGAAGTACAAAAAGATCAAGATCATACCATACATATTTTCAGACCACAACACTATGAAAATTGAATTCAACCACAAGAAAAAAAATGTGGAAGCTTAAAGGAGTTTAAAGAACATGCTATTGAGAGGAATCTCACAGAGGAAGACATAGACATGGCCAACAAGCACATGAGAAAATGCTCCGCATCACTGGCCATCAGGGAAATACAAATCAAAACCACACCAGTGAGAATGGGGAAAATTAACAAGGCAGGAAACAACAAATGTTGGAGAGGATGTGGAGAAAGGGGAACCCTCTTGCACTGTTGGTGGGAATGTGAAGTGGTGCAGCCACTCTGGAAAACTCTTTAGAGGTTCCTCAAAGAGTTAAAAATAGACCTGCCCTATGACCCAGCAATTGCACTGCTGGGGATTTACCCCAAAGATACAGGTGCAGTGAAACATCAGGACATCTGCACCCCAATGTTTATTGCAGCAATGTCCACAGTAGCCAACCTGTGGAAGGAGCCTCGGTGTCCATCGAAAAATGAATGGATAAAGAAGATGTGGTATATGTATACAATGGAATATTACTCAGCCATTAGAAATGACAAATACCCACCATTTGCTTTGACGTGGATGGAACTGGAGGGTATTAGGCTGAGTGAAGTAAGTCAATCGGAGAAGGACAAACATTATATGGTCTCATTCATTTGGGGAATATAAAAAAATAGTGAAAGGGGGTAAAGGGGAAAGGTGAGAAAATGAGTGGGAAATGTCAGAAAGGGACACAAAACATGAGAACTCCTAACTCTGGGAAACGAACAAGGGGTGGTGGAAAGGGAGGTGGGCGGGGGTTTGGGTGACTGGGTGATGGGCACTAAGGGGGGCACTTGGCGGGATGAGCACTAGGTATTATGCTATATGTTGGCAAGTTGAACTCCAGTAAAAAAATTAATTAATTAATTAATTAATTAATTAAAATACCCTCATAATATCCTTATCCTTGTAAGTTTCTAGGAATTTGTCCATTTCTTCCAGATTGACCAGTTTGTTGGCATATAATTTTCATAATATTTTCTTAAAATCATTTGTTTCTCTGTGGTGTTGGTTTTGATCTTTCCTCTTTCATTCATGATTGCATTTATTTTGTTCAATTCTCTACTCTTTTTGATAAGTCTGACTAAGGCTTTATTAATTTTATTAATTCTTTGGGAGAACCCAGCTCTTAGTTTCCTTGATTTGCTCTACTGGGGTTTTTGTTTCCATATCATTTATTTCTACTTTTATGTTTATTATTTCCCTTCTTCTGCTGGCTTTAGGCTTTATTAGATGTTCCTTTTCTAGCTTCTTTAAGTGTAAGGTTAGTTTGTATATATGAGACTTTTCTTTCTTCTTGAGGTAGGCCTGTGGTTCCCTGTTAGAACTGCCTTTGCTGCATCCCAACAGTTTTAGACTATCATGTTTTCTTTTTCATTTGCTTCAATGTGCTTTTTAATTTCTTCTTTAATTTCCTGGTTGGCCCATTCATTCTTTACTAGCATGTTCTTTTTTAAATTTAATTAATAAAAATGTACATAAATCTTTTGCATTTATATACACCAATAATGAAGCATCAGAAAGAGAGATCAAAGAATCAATCACATTTACAATTGCACCAAAGCCCATAAGATATGTAGGAATGCACCTAACCTAAGAGGTAAAAGATCTGTACTCTGAAAACTAGAACACTTAGGAAAGAAATTGAAGAGGACACAAAGAAATGGAAAGGCATTCCATGCTCATGGATTGGAAGAACAAACTTTGTTAAAATGTCTATACTACCCAAAACAATCTATACGTTCAGTGCAATCCTTATCAAAATATGACCAGCATTTTTCACAGAGCCAGAACAAACAATCCTAAAATATGTATGGAATTAGAGAAGATCCTGAAGATCCAAAGCAATCCTGAAAAAAGAGAAACAAAACTGTAGGCAATATGATACCAGATTTCAACTATATGACAAAACTGTAGTCATCAAGATGGTATGATAATCGCACAAAAACAGACACATAGATCAATGGAACAGAATAATGGACCCACAACTATATGGTCAACTAATCTTCAACAAAGCAATAAGGAATATCCAATGAGGGGAAAAAGTCTCTTTAATAAATGGTGCTAGGGAAATTGAACAACCATATGTAGAAGAATGAAACTAGACCATTCTCTTACATCATACACAAAGATAAACTCAAAATGGATGAAATATCTAAATGTGAGACAAGAATCCATCAAAATCCTAGAGGAAAACACAGGCAGCAACCTCTTTGACATCAGCCATAACAATTTCTTACTAGATTCTTTGCCAGAAGTAAGGGAAACAAATGCAAAAATGAACTACTAGGACTTCATCAAGATAAAAAGCTTCCGCACAGTGAAGGAAACAATCAACAAAACTAAAAAGCAACCTCCAGAATGAGAGAAGATATTTGTAAATGACATATCTGACAAAGGGTTAGTATTCAAAATCTACAAGGAACTTATCAAATTCAATGCCCAAAAATCAAATAATCCAGTTAAGAAATGGGCAGAAGATATGAATAGACATTTTTCCAAAGAAGATATCCAGATGGCTAACAGAAATGTGAAAAGCTCCTCAACATCACTCATCATCAGGGAAATAGAAATAAAAAACATGATGAGACACCACCTCACACCTGTCATAATGGCTAACATTCTGGAAACAACAGATGTTGGTGAGGATTCAGATAAAGGTGAAACTCTTGCACTTTTGGCGGGAATGCAAACTGGTGCAGCCACTCTGAAGAACAGTTTGGAGATTCCGCAAAAAGTGGAAAATATAACTACCTATGATCCAGCAATTGCACTGCTAGATTTTTACCCCAAGGATACAGAAATACAGATTCTAAGGGGCATGTGCACGTCAATATTGATAGCAGCATTGTCAGCAATAGCCAAACTATGGAAAGAGCCCATGTGTCCCTCGAATGATGAATGGATAAAGAAAAGGTTATATAGGAGGAGCGGCAAGATGGCGGAAGAGTAGGGTTCCCTAATCACCGGTCCCCACCAAATTACCCAGATAACCTTCAAATCATCCTGAAAATCTACAAATTCGGCCTGAGATTTAAAGAGAGAACAGCTGGAATGATACAGTGAGAAGAGTTCGTGCTTCTATCAAGGTAGGAAGACGGGGAAAAAAGAAATAAAGAAACAAAAGGCATCCAAGGGGGAGGGGCCCCACGAGGAGCCAGGCTAAGGCAGGGGCGAGTGCCCCCAGGACAGGAAAGCACCGTCCCAGAGAAGCAGGAGCTTCACCAATCTTCCCGGGTGGAAAGGCGCTCGCAGGGAGTTGGAGCAGGACTCCAGGAGGGCGGGGATGCCCTCAGGCTCCCTGGGACACTAACAGAGCAACTGCGCCCCGGGGAGAGTGCTCGGAGCAACCTAAAGGGCTGCAGCGCGCGCACACGCACTGACTGGGAGCAGCTTGGCGGCGGCTCCGGCAGAGGAAGAGGCTCTGTGCGGAGGGGGCTGCGCGGCTCCGGGAGCAGCTCGGGGGGCTCGGGTGGAGGCTCAGCGGTGGGGGATGCGCGGCCGGGAGCGGGAATCCAACAGCGCAGGCCCGGGAGCACAGGGCGCCAAGACACAGCCCAGGATCTGGCCTCTCCCTGGGACAGGCAGAGGCCGCGAGGGACCAAGACAGCAAGGAGCTCCTGCCCCAAGCTGAGCAGATCAGCAACCCCGCCCCCGGAGGTTCCAGGCCCCTGCAGACCAAGAGCTCCGTAGCTACTGCGGGAGCTGAATCCGGGGCTCTAGAGCTGACCACCGCCACTGTGGTAACTCCTCCTGGGGCCTCACGGGGTAAACAACCCCCACTGAGCCCTGCACCAGGCAGGGGGCTGAGCAGCTCCCCCAAGTGCTAACACCTGAAAATCAGCACAACATGCCCCTCCCCCAGAAGAACAACTAGACGGACAAGTTCCAGGGGAAGTCAAGGGACTTAAAGTATACAGAAACAGAAGAAACTCCCCGTGTTGTTTTTTTTTTCCCGTTTGATTTGTTTGCTTCCCCGACCCTTTTTATTCCCTTTCTTTCTTTTTCTTCTCTTTTTTCCTTTTTTCTTCCTTTTTTCTTTTTTCTTTTTCTCTTTTCTTTCCTTCTTTCTCTCCTCTCTTTTTCTCCTTTTCCCAATACAACTTGTTTTTGGCCACTCTTCACTGAGCAAAATGACTAGAAGGAAAACCTCACCTCAAAAGAAAGGATCAGAAACAGTCCTCTCTCCCACAGAGTTACAAAATCTGGATTACAATTCAATGTCAGAAAGCCAATTCAGAAGCACTATTATACAGCTACTGGTGGCTCTAGAAAAAAGCATAAAGGACTCAAGAGACTTCATGACTGCAGAATTTAGATCTAATCAGGCAGAAATTAAAAATCAATTGAATGAGATGCAATCCAAACTAGAAGTCCTAACGACAAGGGTTAACGAGGGGGGAAGAATGAGTGAGTAACATAGAAGACAAGTTGATGGCAAAGAGGGAAACTGAGGAAAAAAGAGACAAACAATTAAAAGACCACGAGGATAGATTAAGGGAAATAAATGACAGCCTGAGGAAGAAAAACCTACTTTTAATTGGAGTTCCCAAGCGCGCCGAAAGGGACAGAGGTCCAGAATATGTATTTGAACAAATCATAGCTGAAAACTTTCCAAATTGGGGAAGGGAAACAGGAATTCAGATGCAGGAAATAGAGAGATCCCACCCTAAATTCGATAAAAACCGTTCAACATTTAATAGTTAAGCTTGCAAATTTAAAAGATAAAGAGACGATGCTTAAAGCAGCAAGAGACAAGAAATCCCTGACTTTTATGGGGAGGAGTATTAGGGTAACAGCAGACCTCTCCACAGAGACCTGGCAGGCCAAAAAGGGCTGGCAGGATATATTCAGGGTCCTAAATGAGAAGAAGATGCAACCAACAATATTTTATCCAGCAAGGCTCTCATTCAAAATGGAAGGAGAGATAAAGAGCTTCCAAAACAGGCAAGAACTGAAAGAATATGTGACCTCCAAACCATCTCTGCAAGAAATTTTAAGGGGGACTCTTAAAATTCCACTTTAAGAAGAACTCCAGTGGAACAATTCACAAAAACAAGGACTGAATAGATATCATGATGACACTAAACTCATATCTGTCAATAGTAACACTGAACGTGAACGACCTTAATGACCCCATCAAAAGGCGCACGGTGGGATCCCTGGGTGGCGCAGCGGTTTGGCGCCTGCCTTTGGCCCAGGGCGCGATCCTGGAGACCCGGGATCGAATCCCATGTCGAGCTCCCGGTGCATGGGGCCTGCTTCTCCCTCTGCCTGTGTCTCTGCCTCTCTCTCTCTCTCTCTCTCTGTGACTATCATAAATAAATAAAAATTTAAAAAAAAACAAAAACAAAAGGCGCACGGTTTCAGACTGGATAAAAAAGCAGGACCCATCTATTTGCTGTCTACAAGAGACTCATTTTAGACAGAAGGACACCTACAACCTGAAAATAAAAGGTTGGAGTACCACTTACCATTCAAATGGTCCTCAAAAGAAAGCAGGGGTAGCCATCCTTATATCAGATATACTAAAATTTACCCCGAAGACTGTAGTGAGAGATGAAGAGGGACACTATATCATACTTAAAGGATCTATCCAACAAGAGGACTTAACAATCCTCAATATATATGCCCCGAATGTGGGAGCTGCCGAATATTTAAATCAATTAATAACCAAAGTGAAGAAATACTTACATAATAATACACTTATACTTGGTGACTTCAATCTAGCTCTTTCTATACTCGATAGGTCTTCTAAGCACAACATCTCCAAAGAAACAAGAGCTTTAAATGATATACTAGACCAGATAGATTTCACAGATATCTACAGAACTTTACATCCAAACTCAACTGAACACACATTCTTCTCAAGTACACATGGAACTTTCTCCAGAATAGACCACATACTGGGTCACAAATCGGGTCTGAACCGATACCAAAAGATTGGGATCGTCCCCTGCATATTCTCAGACCATAATGCCTTGAAATTAGAACTAAATCACAAGAAGAAGTTTGGAAGGATTTCAAACACGTGGAGGTTAAGGACCATCGTGCTAAAAGATGAAAGGGTCAACCAGGAAATTAAGGAAGAATTAAAAAGATTCATGGAAAATAATGAGAATGAAGAAACAACCGTTCAAAATCTTTGGGATGCAGCAAAAGCAGTCCTAAGGGGGAAATACATCGCAATACAAGCATCCACTCAGAAACTGGAAAGAACTCAAAAACAAAAGCTAACCTTACACATAAAAGAGCTAGAGAAAAAACAGCAGGTAGATCCTACACCCAGCAGAAGAAGAGAGTTAATTAAGATTCGAGCAGAACTCAACGAAATCGAGACCAGAAGAACTGTGGAACAGATCAACAAAACCAGGAGTAGGTACTTTGAAAGAATTAGTAAGATAGATAAACCATTAGCCAACCTTATTAAACAGAAGAGAGAAGGCTCAAATTAATAAAATCATGAATGAGAAAGAAGAGATCACTACCAACACCAAGGAAATACAAACGATTTTAAAAACATATTATGAACAGCTATAGGCCAATAAATTAGGCAATCTAGAAGAAATGGATGCATTCCTAGAAAGCCACAAACTACCAAAACTGGAACAGGAAGAAATAGAAAACCTGAACAGGCCAATAACCAGGGAGGAAATTAAGGCAGTCATCAAAAACCTCCCAAGACACAAAAGTCCAGGGCCAGATGGCTTCCCAGGGGAATTCTATCAAACTTTAAAGAAGAAACCATATCTATTCTACTAAAGCTGTTTGGAAAGATAGAAACAGACGGAGTACTTCCAAACTCATTCTATGAAGCCAGCACCACCTTAATTCCAAAACCAGACAAAGACCCCACCAAAAAGGAGAATTACAGACCAATATCCCTGATGAACATGGATGAAAATTTCTCAACAAGATACTAGCCGATAGGATCCAACAGCACATTAAGAACATTATTCACAATGACCAAGTAGGATTTAACCCCGGGACACAAGGCTGGTTCAACACTAGTAAAACAATCAATGTGATTCATCATATCAGCAAGAGAAAAACCAAGAACCATATGATCCTCTCATTAGATGCAGAGAAAGCATTTGACAAAATATAGCATCCATTCCTGATCAAAACTCTTCAGAGTGTAGGGATAGAGGGAAGATTCCTCAACATCTTAAAAGCCATCTACGAAAAGCCCACAACAAATATCATTCTCAATGGGGAATCACTGGGAGCCTTTCCCCTAAGATCAGGAACAAGACAGGGATGTCCACTCTCACCACTGCTATTCAACATAGTACTGGAAGTCCTAGCCTCAGCAATCAGACAACAAAAAGACATTAAAGGCATTCAAATTGGCAAAGAAGAAGTCAAACTCTCCCTCTTCGCCGATGACATGATACTGTACATAGAAAACCCAAAAGCCTCCACCCCAAGATTGCTAGAACTCATACAGCAATTTGGTAGCATGGCAGGGTACAAAATCAATGCCCAGAAGTCAGTGGCATTTCTATACACTAACAATGAGACTGAAGAAAGAGAAATGAAGGAGTCAATCCCATTTCCAATTGCACCCAAAAGCATAAGATACCTAGAAATAAACCTCACCAAAGAGGTAAAGGATCTATACAGTAAAAACTATAGAACACTTCTGAAAGAAATTGAGGAAGACACAAAGAGATGGAAAAATATTCCATGCTCATGGATTGGCAGTTAATATAGTGAAAATGTCAATGTTACCCAGGGTAATTTATACATTTAATGCAATCCCTATCAAAATACCATGGACTTTCTTCAGAGAGTTAGAACAAATTATTTTAAGATTTGTGTGGGGTAGCCCTGGTGGCGCAGCGGTTTAGCGCCGCCTGCAGCCCAGGGCGTGATCCTGGAGACCCTGATCGAGTCCCATGTCGGGCTCTCTACATGGAGCCTGCTTCTCCCTCTGCCTGTGTCTCTGCCTCTCTCTCTCTGTCTCTATGAATAAATAAATAAAAATGTTTGAAATAAAAAGATTTGTGTGGAATCAGAAAAGACCCCGAATAGCCAGGGGAATTTTAAAAAAGAAAACCATATCTGGGGGCATCACAATGCCAGATTTCAGGTCGTACTACAAAGCTGTGGTCATCAAGACAGTGTGGTACTGGCACAAAAACGGACTCATAGATCAATGGAACAGAATAGAGAACCCAGAAGTGGACCCTGAACTTTATTCGATAAAGGAGGAAAGACTATCCATTGGAAGAAAGACTGTCTCTCAATAAATGGTGCAGGGAAAATTGGACATCCACATGCAGAAGAATGAAACTAGACCACTCTCTTTCACCATACACAAAGATAAACTCAAAATGGATGAAAGATCTAAATGTGAGACAAGATTCTATCAAAATCCTAGAGGAGAACACAGGCAGCACCCTTTTTGAACTCGGCCACAGTAACTTCTTGCAAGATACATCCACGAAGGCAAAAGCAACAAAAGCAAAAATAAACTATTGGGACTTCATGAAGATAAGAAACTTTTGCACAGCAAAGGATACAGTCAACAAAACTAAAAGACAACCTACAGAATGGGAGACGATATTTGCAAATGACGAATCAGATAATGGGCTAGTTTCCAAGATCTATAAAGAACTTCTTAAACTCAATACCAAAGAAACAAACAATCCAATCTTGAAATGGGCAAAAGACATGAACAGAAATCTCACAGAGGAAGACATAGACATGCCTTCATGCACATGAGAAAATGCTCCGCATCACTTGCCATTGGGGAAATACAAATCAAAACCACAATGAGATATCACCTCACACCAGTGAGAATGGGGAAAATTAACAAGGCAGGAAACCACAAATGTTGGAGAGGATGGGGAGAAAAGGGAACCCTCTTACACTGTTGGTGGGAATGTGAACTGGTGCAGCCACTCTGGAAAACTGTGTGGAGGTTCCTCAAAGTTTTAAAAATAGACCTGCCTCATGACCCAGCAATTGCACTGTTGGGGATTTACCCCAAAGATACAGATGCAATGAAACGCCAGGATACCTGCACCCTGATGTTTCTAGCAGCAATGTCCACAATAACCAAACTGTGGAAGGAGCCTCGGTGTCCATCGAAAGATGAATGGATAAAGATGTGGTTTATGTATACAATGAAATATTACTCAGCCATTAGAAATGACAAATACCCACTATTTGCTTCAACGTGGATGGAACTGGAGGGTATTATGCTGAGTGAAATAAGTCAATCGGAGAAGGACAAACATTATATGTTCTCATTCATTTGGGCAATATAAATAATAGTGAAAGGGAATATAAGGGAAGGGAGAAGAAATGTGTGGGAAATATCAGAAAGGGAGACAGAACATAAAGACTCCTAACTCTGCGTAACGAACTAAGGGTGGTGGAAGGGGAGGAGGGCGGGGGGTGGGGCTGATTGGGTGATGGGCACTGAGGGGGGCACTTGATGGGATGAGCACTGGGTGTTATTCTGTATGTTGGTAAATTGAACACCAATAAAAAATAAATTTATTATAAAAAAGAAAAGGATATATATATATATATATATATATATATATATATATATCCCACTCTACGCAAAATTTAAGAAACAAAACAAATGAGCAAAGGGGAGATATTGAGATAAAGAGAGAGACAGAGACAGAGAGAGAAAGCAGGAAACAGACTCTTACATATAGAGAACTACCTATTGATTGCCAGAGGGGGTGGGGGTGGGGAATGGGTGAAATAGGTGATGGGGATTGAGGAGGGCACTTGTCATGATAAGCACTGTGTGATGTGTGGAATTGTTGCATCACTATATTGTACACCTGAAACTATTATAACACTTTATGTTAACTGGAATCAAAATAAAATCTTTTAATAAATAAAAGAGAATATAATGTTTTCTTGGATTGTTGGTCTGCTTTTGATTAGAAATTGTAAACAAAGTTTTTTTCTTTACTTATCCAGAAAAAACAAAATTTCAATGTTTTGTCTTCATCAGGTCTTTAATTACTCAAAAAAACAAAGCTTTTTAATATTAAAGGAGGTAAGGTTTGCTAACAAACTATATATCCTATTGTAGAATCTCTTATGGCCACCTTGGTTAAGCAGATAATCAACTTTTGCATTTTGCAATGATCTGTGATCCTATTTAGTCATGTGCCTTGAAACTTTCTAATATTTTTAATAGTCATCCCAGAAAACAGACTTCCAGAAAGATTCAGAATAAAGTCTTTTTGACTAATTAGGATTATTTATTTGGTACATTAAATTATATGGGAGGCATGTCAAACAAATAATGATAAATCTTTTTAGGTTCTATTATGTGGTAAATGTTGTAACTGTTCCAGACACTATATAAAATTTCTAAAATGTTAATATATCTTGGTATAATATCATCACTTAAGGCCTAATTATTAAAACATTATGTGTAATAAAAATAACCAAATTTCCTTTTCACCTGCATTATAATGAATGAATCCTCATCAGATGTTAACCATGTCCATTTTTGAGTCTTTTGTCACTTACAGTTACTGTTCTGCTGCATGCACAAAATATGTTTCAGCCTCAAGAAGTTTTATGAAAAGTACTTTTGACAAAAACGGGCTCCTGATATCCTTAAGATCATAAAACTAAACTGAGAATTTCCAGAACTAATGGAAAAGCTGCATTCAAACAGAACAGTAATTAATAACATGGGGCTAAATGAATTAAGGAAGATGACTATAATTTTTTATAACGCTTGTTTGAAATATTGCTGATTCTCTAATGTATGCTCTTCTAGATTTAAGGAAACTTTTTCTCTTGGTAAAATAGTCCTTTAACACTTAAATTGAAGCATTTATCTTTTCTCCCTATCTGAACCCTCCAGAACTCAGAAACTGTCATCAAGTATTCTTCTTTTCATGGCAATTAAAATTATTTGTAAAAGCTCAAAAATAATTTGTTCTCCTTGCAACAGGATATCTTTGGAAACATTGGTTATATTATTAAGGCTTTCACTGGAATGTCATATTTGAGGGAGACATACATAAACTCAGCTATGACCAGACAGCTTTAAAGAACTAAAGTTGACTCTATGGAGCCAATAGAGTCCTTCAAAAATACTGGTCTGATTCTTTGCTTAGAGTTCCCTGTAGCCCTACCAGGTGAGTAACGAATGTCACTTCCTGGCTAGTGCAGGAGCCTCAAGATCTTTGGGGGACCTTGAAAGAAGAGGAATTCACTCAAATCTACAGGTACTGCAGGAAAGTCTACTGGCAAATATTTGTCTTGGCTTCTGGCCTTAAAAAACAGTTAAAGCTGTTAAATCTGAAATTCCTTATGAAAAATTCTAGCAATGTAGACCTTTAAAAATCTATATGGCCAATCACTATTCTTGCTGTACATAAGTAAATAATTAGGCCAAGATTATTAAAACTAGATATATTTAATAATCAATTTTATCTTAATTTGGCTATCTTTGACAGGAATGAAGGAGACTTTAGAGAGAAAGATTGTATTTTAATAACACACCTTTGTGGATGTTTGATTCTAGTTCTGATTAATTATCTTTGAGTATTTGTTGCTTGCCTATAAAATTGGACTGGATACTGAATTCTTCTGGTTTTCTCAAATATCTATAACTTTCAACTAAGGCTTCCAATCTTCTCCCATTATCTTACCTTAAAATCATTAAGAACTAAAACTGTCTTTTGTACTGAAGCCCTACAAAATGAAGCTAGACAACCTCAGAGAAATTGTCACAATAGCTCACATATAGAGAATCTTCATGCCTGTTGCTATATGAGTCACTCAAAAGTATTACCAAAGATGTTGAACTACAAACTGGAAAAATCCATCAGATTGCTTCTGACTGCTCCAGACTCATCTGAGGATGCTTTGAGCCTGACATCTAGAAGTCTTCTCACTGGCATCACTCAGGACTCAAACTTGGGTTTATAATCTGCTACAACTATTAACCTGTGTTTTTCTTTTGTTTCCATAGAAATGCCTCTTATTAATTACCTGATTGCTTGCTGAACAAAGCGTACTATATGGTGACTAACACCACTTGTAGCCCTTATATTAACTTCTCCTGGGAAATAAGAATCAGGAACGCCTTCGTGGCTCAGCAGTTGAGTGTTTGCCTTTGACTCAGGGCGTGATCCTGGGATCAGGGATCAAGTCCCACATCAGGCTCCCTGCATGTAGCCTGCTTATCCCTCTGCCTGTGTCTCTGCATCTCTCTCTGTCTCTCATGAATAAATAAATCAAATATTTAAAAAAAAGAAATAAGAAGTGAATAAAGGGGAAAGGAGAAAAAATGAGTGGGAAATATCAGAAAGGGAGACAGAACATGAGAGACTTCTAACTCTGGGAAACAAACAAGGGGTGGTGGAAAGGGAGGTGGGCGGGGAGTGGGGGTGACTGGGTGATAGGCACTGAGGGGGGCACTTGATGGGATGAGCACTGGGTGTTATGCTATATGTTGGCAAATTGAACTCCAATAAAAAAAAAGAATCAACATAAATAAAATGAAACAAAAAGCTATTTTGCTACAAGAAGCCCTTGACCACCATACTCCCCTTTTCCAGGTGGCTGAGACTGGTTTACTGATCTAGTCTCTTGGACATAACATCAATATCAATCAATTTTAGAGGAAATGATAAAACTGAGTTTGACTATATTGTTACTATTCCTTGGCATATAGTTGGGGATAAAACTAATAATATAAAAAAATGTCAAACTATGCAGAAAACATATCCAAGTTCTCAGATAAGGAACTACCTTTGACATGTCAAATCCTTCCATTCCACAGCCCCTACTGTACCCTAATTCAGCTTGAAGCAGTTACAGAAGATAGACCTCCATCCGTGTTCCACAGAAATGTAATAAAGGATTGACAATGAGACCTGCAATTCTTCAGATTGAGGAATGATCATAACTCCATGGGCAGGGAGGGTATTGAAATTGTGCCCCATAGGGTTAATGAGATTGAAACTAGTGGAAAAGTTAAAGCTTGTTTTTCAGAGAACTATTCCTTCCTAATCAGCTACTATGTGTTTTTAGACCCCACCAATAAACTCACTAGCTCTCTGTGCAAGAGCGTGGACTCAAGGTGAACTGATATGGTTCCAGCCTAGGAACAAGCAAGACCCTGCATTCCTTACCCAAGACAATAATCCTAAGGCCCAGCCAGGTTATACCTGCTCTTGGAGCATGCCCATAACCCCTTCTCCTTGTGCTAAATTAATCTCCTGACATCAGGAACTGAACTGTGCCTTGTTCTTAGGTTAAATCTCAAAGTAAACAAAGGATTATATGCCTCAAAGTAAACAAGGGATTATATGCTGCATATGTTTGCTCAGTGTGCATGCTCCCTCTTTTCTTATGAATAATCATAAATTTCTATACCCTTTTATCAAGACGTATGTAAAGGATTCTTTTGATTTTTTTCTCTCCTGTCCATCTATTCCAAAGTTGCACTGGTTCCTTCAAATTTTACATCTTGGAATTTTTTAATACCATGTACCTTTGTTATAAATGTCATACCAAATGTAAAACTAGACATTCTGGTCCAAGAACATGTACTATGTCTGTCTGTCTGTCTGTCTGTCTCTCTCTCTCTCTCTCTCTCTCTCTCTCTATATATATATATATATATATATATATATATATATATAATCTTAAAACATTTACCAAAGTTAAAATGACTCAGCAAAACATGGGCTCCATTTCTGCCCTGAGCACACATTGTATGTCTGCTTCACTTTGTTAAAAAAAAAAAGGAGGGGGACTTTCCAAACAAAAACATAAGAAAAACACAGAAGCATTCCTGGTTCTCATAAGATTAAAGTCATAGAGCCTTGCACCTACCAAAAACATAACAAAAATCTGTAGCTTTTTGGAATGTCCTTCATCATAATGATTTTTTAACTCTTTATGTAAAAAAAACCCCAACAACAACCTATAACCCTGCACCAAATGTTCCTTCCCAAGAGCACTCTCTTCTTTATGAATATTGTGTATCCCTGACCACTGTCCCAACTTAAGCTCAAATAAAACTCTTTTCCTTTCTCTTTAAATTTTTAAAAAAATATTTGTCATTTTGTGTCAACAGCCTACTACATACATCATGGTAACAAACAAATACATAAGGATCTACTGTGTATCGAATACACTGCTGGGCATTAAGGGAAATAAAATGTAGATGCCATCACTTTACTTTACCCAGTTATAATGTAGGTTGAGAGATAATAGAAAGAAAACTGGCTTAGGAGTCAACAGATTTGGTTTTACTCAAATCACTTCTCTCCCCTGGATCTATTTCTCCATCAATAACATGAAAGAGGGTACGCTAGGATCTCCAAATTGCCCCACTAGCTCAAATACACTGTGGCTTTAAGTTTCTATGAGGAGAGGGAGATATGGGATCATTAATTTGTTTTGAAATGAAGATTTCAAGAAATTTCAAAAATAAGAATAATCATGTTCATTTTTTACTTCTAAACCAGACAAAGTCAGATAGAAGCTGGAAACTCAAGACAGATTGAGTTTGTGAAAAATCAAGTGGGGTGAGTGAGCCTCCATTTCCCTTGATGGGTTTATAAATGGATGTCAAATCTTCCTTTGGAGATGATATCCTGTTTGACACCTGAAAAATTTCCCTTCTTCTCCACTCTCTGCAGCCTAATTTCTCAAATACTGCTGAAGAATCAGGTGAAAGGTAGGCCTTCTGTGGGATACTCATTGAGCCAGTTGATGGAGCCCTAGTCATCCACTCCATCCACTCCATCTCCTTCTGGCTTCCCAGAAGGTCTCTTTTTCTTTTATTAAGATCTCATACATTACCTAGGTCAGTTTTTGCTGATTGTATTCTAATGCATGGGGTGAAGCTAAGACATACAGATGAAAATAATTAGTAAACAGGCTCAATATAATATGTTGTATTAATTCATTCAACAAGAATTTATTGAGCACCTAGCATGTGACCAAGAGTGAACAAGAAAGTCATAGTCGCTGTTATAGAGTTTACTTCAGTGACTAACAAAAAAAAAAGGGGGTAAACCAAACTATGACTAAAACATCTGTAAATTATTATAAGTCCTATGAAGTAAACAAGATACTAAGAGAATGATATAGGAGCTACATTAGAGGACTCTGAAAGAGGTGACAGTTGTACTGAGACCCAAAGTATAAGAAAGATTCAGGCATGGGTAAAACATGAAGTTGACTAGTCCAGGCAGAGAAACTCATGTACAAACGCCCTGTGGTAGGAAGTAGCTTGGTGATTTAAGATAAGGCTAGTGTGGCTGGAACACAGTGGGTCCCAAGAAAAGTGGTGGGGCATAAAGCTAGTGAGATAGGCAGGGGCCAGGTTACATAGGGGCTTTTTGGAATTTATTCCAAGTGAGATAGAAAGCTACTGGATGGTTTTAAGACAAAAATAACATGACCTGGCTTACATTTTTAAATAACAGTGGATGTCATGTGCAAGATGGACAGTAGATACAATGTATATGGATTTCTGTATGCAAATATAAGTAGACAACTAAGTGTGGAAGCAAGGATACAGTTCATGAAGTTGTTGCAATAGTCCAGGAGAAATTATGGTATCTTGGACCTCTATTGGCAGAGGTAGAAAAAAGTTAATGGGTTCAGCATATTTTAGAGGTAAGACCCAGAAACCTTAAATGAGGTATTAGACAAGAATTAAGGGAAGGAGTCAAGGAAGACTTCCAGGTTTCTGGTTTGAGAAGCTTTAGCCCAGAATTTCCCCTAAGAGCCAATCTGACCAAGAGAAAGAGCACGAATTTACCACAGTCCTCAATAAGAGGCCGCAATCTTTTTAAAATTTGTTTTATTTATTTGTTTTTTCACTATCTGGATTCCTTTTGAGGTGATTAGTAACTGCCTACACCTAGGCCAAACCATTGTCACCATTTTTAGGTCTATAACTTTTCTTTAAGTCTCACCTGCTTACAGATAATAATAGGGGTCACCTGAACAGTAATAACCCCACATTTCATCAGATCTGGTTCATACCTGAATAATGCAAGACCTCAGGCCTTTGAAAACTTCTCCCAATCATTTCTGAGAGTCCTTGGGGGTATCTCAGATGTGTTTACTACTAGTGCTCACACATTTTAGGTATCCAATTCCATAATTAGAGTCATTTTATCCTTGCTGGCTCTGAAACATGAAACAAAACTGCAATGTGGAAATAAATCCTTAATGTATATGCAAACTTCAATCACCATTACTTTTAATATTCATAAAAAGTTGTACTACATTTGAAAACAATTTGTGGGTTATATTTTCTCACTTCATAAGAATTCCCAAGTATACATCATGATTGCTTAGAAATCATAGCCAATTGTAAATTAGAGTTTGTTGTAGCCAAATAATTTCAATGCAACATTTAAAAAAATCTTTTCTTCTCCCCTTCCACCACCCTTAGTTCGTTTCCCAGAGTTAGAAGGGCGGGGGGTGGGAGTGAATGGGTGACGGGCACGGGGGGTTATTCTGTATGTTAGTAAATTGAACACCAATAAAAAATAAATTAAAAAATAAAAAATTAAAAAATAAAAAGATCTTTTGTAATTTTTTATTGCAAAAAATTTTATTTCATGTGTACTATGAGTGCATTTTATTACATTTGATATAGTGATGCATGGAAACTTCAAACCTGAGGGCCTATAAAGATTTATAAATGTCCCTACCCACAAGCAATGCCCACTGCTTTTAAGGCTATTTGAAAGCAGCACCTCCCCACTGTCACTGTTCCAGGGCCCACTGTGAGTTGAAGTTGTTTGCAGGTGCTCCAAAGCTGTAAACTTTCTTTTTCCCAAAGCATTTCTGGATTCTCTAGAATTCTCAGGGCACCAAAATTATATTTTATTACACACAGTTATAAGGAAAACAACTCTACTTATTGCCACATGATTTTTCAGCTCTGAACACCTGTACTTTGTGACCCAGTGCCTCTGAGACTCCCACAATTAATCTTCCCCTTCAACCTGTAAATTGGAGTCCATGGAGCTATGTGGTTTTCTTCCCAATCCTAGATCCCAGCATAAAGCTGTCTCTTCATTCTTCCCTAAACAGCAAAATAAAACAAATTCCCTGAAGCCCTGGCACAGCAGTGAAGACCAGTCTTGCATAAGTAAAGGTTTAAGCTCAAGATGACTACCACCATAGATATTTCAAAGAACTAAACATTGCTTTCAACCCACATCAGTCTTTCTTTTTCTTCTGCTTCCAGAACAACTAGATTTATTCCAGATTTCTGAAGAGGTGTTAGAGACTGTAATATGTGGTGTGAGCCACTCTTATTCTACAAGGGGAAAGTCACTCTGGGTTGGGATTAACTTCATAGAAGTACTAGGCCTAAAGCTGAGAAAAATAAATATAAAGTATTTGTACAGTCTACTATATAACCTACAAAGAATATTCACATACATTGTCTCATCTAATCATCACAATAACCCTTTAAGGTAGGTAATTCCACTAGTTCCTTTTAACAGATGAAGAAATGGAGACCCAAAAAGGTGAAATGATGGTCCAAAGTTTCTCAGCTGATAGGAAAAAGCTGGAATTTGAGTATAGGCCCTCAAACTTTTTTGAGCTATTTCTATAACATGCCTTGAGTTGGCATAAGGGCATTATTATTGGGTTTAATCCTCCACTTAGATCAGTGATTCTTGAATCTGAGTATACATCAGAATCATATGAAGGACTTTAGTGAATGTTTAATAAATGTAGATTTCTGGGCATTATCCCCAGAGTCATTGATTCAGTAAGTCTGGTGTGGGCCTGAGAATTTTCATTTCCAACAAGTTCCCAGGTGATGCTGATGCTGCTTATCTGGGGTCCACACTTTGAGAACCACTGGTATAAGGCAGTATTAAGAGCTCAATGAGCTATTATGCAACCATTAAAAAGGATAATTATAAAGACTGCATAGCAGCATAGATGTTTTAATATGATGTTAAGGGATAACAATAAAGAGGATAGCAGAAAAATTGTTAGACTAAAAGTAGTGCCTCCTTAATTATACATGCAAAAATTTAATGGCATATTATAGAATTCCAGACAGGTTCTAGCACCCTTCTGGGCTACCTTACCCTCCTATTAATCAGCACATTTACAGAATAAGAACATACAGCAGGATATAGAAAAGTTCGTGATCAGGACAGAGTGCTAAGAACACAAAAAAGAAGGAATGAATATAAGCCTTTCATTTGAAGAGTTTATAGTCAAGTTAGGGGTCTGATACATGGAAACAGATACATGGGAAAGAGTGTACCAAACACTATTTAATAATAAAGGCCATAAGTACAGGGAGCCTGGGTGGCTCCATCAGTTAGGCATCTGTCTTTGGCTCAAGTCATAATCCCAGAGTCCTGGGATCAAGTCCCGGGATCAAGCCCCAAGTCAGGCTCTCTGCTCTGCAGGGAGTCTGCTTCTCCTTCTGCTCCTCACTCCACTCGTGCTCACTCTCACTTTCTCTCTCAAATAAATAAATAAAATCTTTAAAAACTAAATCAAGGCCATAAGTGCTAAAGGAGTGCAAATTAGTTTATATGGTCTGAAGATGATCTGGAGGAGGTAGAAGTTGAATTTGAATAGTGAGTGGGATTAAAATAAGAGGATACAAAAAAATTTTAAAAAAAGAGGATACAAAAAAAGAGGATACTGGGATAGTGTAAGCAAAAATACAATGACATCTCTGGGGACTAGTAAAGAGACTGTTTTGTCTAGAGAATACATGAGAGATGAGATTGAAAAGGTAGGTAGAGACAAGACTGTAGAGTCCCAACTGCTGGGCCTAGAATTCTGGGGTTTAGCCTATATGTACTAGAAAGTATTTTTGAGAATGAAGTGCCATGATAAAAGCTATTTTTAGAAAAATTGCATCTCACAAAACAGGCTATAGGGCAAAGAATTGAGGTAAGGAGACAAGGCAGGAAGTCTTTACTGTAATCCAACTGTTATTAGGAGCAGAGATTATTTAAACCCATAAATTGATGAAATTTTTAATCTTTGAAAAGAGTGGAGAAAAAAAGCTGTTCTCCCTGGCTCTCTGACTATCTCTGTCCCCAAAAGTACAATTTCTTCACTGCATATGTAATATACATGGGTTCCCTTTTCCAGAGGGTAAACAGGTCATGTTTCTTTGCCTCTCTCACACCTGGGGCTCAAATGAGTTGTGTAACCAACATTTGGAGTCATTCAGGAGAAAGGAAATTCTGACCTCATCAAGACCCAGGAGATCAATCCCCTACAAATACATCAATAGGCCATTTAGAACAACCAAGAGTACCACATTTATGTAAATGTCACTGATCAAAACCAAAACAGAGATGTTTTACCAAATCCAAACAAGGTGTGGAAATCACACACAAGATGTAGCCTACCGTGGCAATGCTGTTTTCCTCTCTGCCCAGAGATCAATGTTCTGAAAGATTTCTTCAGGAATTAAGAACTGCAAACTTTTATATACTTCATGTGTTTAATACTTATTTTCCTAACAAAATTCATAATGGCCACTCAGAGAATTCACTACCACAACCAGGTTAGGTTGGTTTGTATTGATTGAGCAACCAGGAAGCACCCACTATATGCCAAGTACTATAAAACATGCTGTGTTTATGGAAAGAAAGAAAACATGGATTCTACCCTTTAGGAGCTCATAGTGGAAGAAGAAATAAGACATAAAAGAGCAATGAGAAACTTCATTGCCTACATTATCACAGGAAGTCTTTTGGAAGGCTTCCTCCAGCCTAATGAAGGGAAAACCTTGAAACTCTGGCCCTTTTTCACATACATGAAAAGATTCCATGCCTTCACTTTCAGCAGCTATTTTACAACCATGAGGCAATAAGAATGAAGACAAAAAGCCATATACTGAAAATGATGGAACAGGATGGAAATAATTGAAGCCCTTAATGACATCACTGAGCCACTGAATAACCTCCAAACTTCTTGGTAAGTAAACAAAAATGTCCTTATGGTTTAAATAACTGTTAGTTAGGTTTTTGTAATGTTACTTGCAGATGAAAGCATTACTACTAAGATAAGAATTGACATTTATTGTGCATCTACTATCTGCCGAGAGGAACATGATGTTTAATATATTTTATCATATTTAACTTAATCCTCACAACACCACCATGGGATAGACGTTATCATCACTTTTTTTTTTACCTCTTAAGGTTAACAGAGGTCAGTGTACTGCCCAAGGCCACAAAACTACCAGGTGATAAAATCAAGATACAAACTCATATACATCCAACTCCAAAACTCTTTCTTCTAAAAAAAATAACAGCTATAATACATGATAGAAAAATGAAAAGTACCTTAAGAGCTTAGAGATAAAGTGAGTCTTGAGAATTAAGCCAAAGAAAAGATTATTTAAAAGAAAGTGGGAAGGTTCATAAAGGAAGTAACATTTAAGCTGGGCCCTAAAGAAAGGGTAGGTCTTGCTTATTGAAAAGGGGAAGATAAGGCAAAAAAATAGACTAAGCCAGTAATTATTACCACCTGTTGTTTTTTTAGTCAAAATCCTTTGAAAACCTAAGGACTCTCTCCTCCAGGGGAAAAAAAAAACCCACATATTTCCAGACTCACGAAGTTTTGCAGAGAATTTTTATATATTCATGGACCCCTTGACACTCTTCCATTGATGCATAAACTCCATTGAATATAGATTCTAAACAAAAGAAACAACATGAAGCAAGTCTCTAAGACAGGATACATAAGGTATATGGATAAAGCAGTAAATACAGTTTGGCTGAATTATACACTGCTTAAATAGAAGTAGTGGAAATAAGGTTATAAAAATAAGTAATAGAATTTGAGGGTTTTGGATGCCCTCTTAGTAGAAATGCATCAGAAGAGATGACATTAGTGAAAATGGCTGAGTAGGGAGTTCCAAGTTCCCATTCCTTCACAGAAACAAACAAAAATATGAATAGAAACTATTAGTATCAATTTTGTTAGAACTCTAGAATATAATCAAAGGTGTATAGCAAACAACTGAATGCTGAATCAAGGAAAAGGTGATTGGAACAAGGTAAGAGAACTTTGAGGCACTTTAAATTTGTCCAACCACTCTTCCCAATGCAGTGGCTGTATTGAAGATATCAGTCTGCATTCAGGTGTAGACCCCTGGTTTCTGGAAGGACACAGCAGAACTTCTTCATAAAAAATGTATTTATCAGTTCCTTTCCAACTAGGGCCCGGCAGAATGGCAAAGAAGGGTGGCGAGAAGAAGAAGGGCCGTTCTGCCATCAACGAGGTAGTGACCAGAGAATACACCATCAACATTCACAAACGTATCCATGGAGTGGGTTTCAAGAAGCGTGCCCCTCGGGCACTCAAAGAGATCCGGAAATTTGCCATGAAGGAGATGGGAACTCCAGATGTGCGCATTGACACCAGGCTCAACAAAGCTGTCTGGGCCAAAGGAATAAGGAATGTTCCATACCGTATCCGTGTGCGGTTGTCCAGAAAACGTAACGAGGATGAAGATTCACCAAACAAGCTCTACACGCTGGTTACCTACGTACCTGTCACCACTTTCAAAAATCTACAGACTGTTAATGTGGATGAGAACTAATCGCTGATTGTCAAATAAAGGTATAAAACTGCAAAAAAAAATGTATTTATCAAATTGATGTACGAAAATCCAGTGTATTTCTATATGCTAATTATGAAACAGTAGAAAGAGAAATTAACAAAACAATCCCATTTATCACTATATCAAAAATAATAAAATACACAGGAAGAAACTTAAACAAGGAAATGAAATATCTGTATTCTGAAAAGCTATAAGACTGCTGAACGAGGGATGCCTGGGTGGCTCAGCAGTTGAGCATCTGCCTTTGGCTCAGGGCATGATCCCAGGTCTGGGATGGAGTCCTGCATCGGGTTCCCTATGAAGAGCCTGCTTCTCCCTCTGCCTATATCTCTGCCTCTCCCTCTGTCTCTCATGAATAAATAAATAAAATCCTTTTTAAAAAGACTGATGAAAGAAATTGAAGACAAGACAAACAAATAGAAAGACATTCCATGCTCATGGATTGGAGGAAAAATACTGTTAAAATATCCATACTACCACCCAAAGCAATCTACAGATTTAATGCAATTCCTATCAAAATACCAAGAGCATTTTTCAAAGAAATTAAAAAAAAAACAATTCTAAAATTCGTATAGGACCACAAAAGACCCAGAATAGTCAAAGCAACTTTGAAAAAGAAAAGCAAAGCTAGAGGTATCACAGCTCCAGACTTCAAGTTATATTACAGAGTTGTAGTAATCAAAATAATATAGTACTGGCACAAACATAGACATATAGATCAATAGAACAGAATAGAGAACCCAGAAATAAACTCACAATTATAGGGTCAATCAATCTTCAACAAAGCAGGAAAGAATATCCAATTGGAAAAAAAACAGTCTCTTCAAAAATGGTATTAGAAATATTGGAAAGCAACATGCAAAAGAATGAAACTGGACTACTTTCTTACACCACACACAATATAAACTCAAAATGAATTAAAGATCTAAATGTAGGATGTAAAATCATAAAAATCTTAGAAGAGAGGGATCCCTGGGTGGCGCAGCGGTTTGGCGCCTGCCTTTGGCCCAGGGCGCGATCCTGGAGACCCGGGATCGAATCCCACATCGGGCTCCCTGCGTGGAGCCTGCTTCTCCCTCTGCCTGTGTCTCTGCCTCTCTCTCTCTCTCTCTCTGTGTGACTATCATGAATAAATAAATAAAATCTTTAAAAAAAAATCTTAGAAGAGAGCACAGTAGTAATTTCTCTGACATCAGCCATATCAACATCTTCCTAGATATGTCTTCTGAGGCAAGAGAAACAAAAGAAAAATAAACTATTGAGACTACATCAAAATAAAAAGCTTCTGCTTTTCTGAACAGCAAAGGAGACAGCCAACAAAATTAAAAGACAACCTACTGAATGCGAGAAGATATTTGCAAAGGACTAATCTGATAAAGAGTTAATATCCAACATATTCAAAGAACTTATACAACTCAACACACACACACACACACACACACACACACACACACACACAATTCCAGTTTAAAAATAGGCAGAAGACATGAGCAGACATTTACCCAAAAAAGACATAGAAAGGGTAAACAAATACATGAAAAGATGCTCAACATCACTCACCATCAGGGTAATGCAAAACCACAATGACACATCACTTCACACCTGTCAGATTGCCAAAATCAAAAATAAGAAACAACAAGAACAAGCGTTGGTGAGGATGTGGAGAAAAAGGTGCTCTCATGCAATGTTGGTGGGAATGCAAGCTGGTACAGACACTCTGGAAAACAGTATGGAGATTTCTTTAAAAATTAAATATGATCCAGTAATTACACTACTGGGTATTTACCCAGAGAATATGAAAACACTCTTTCAAAACGATATATGCACCTCTATATTTATCATAGCATTATTTATAATAGTCAAGATATGGAAGCAGCCCAAGTATCTGTTGTTAGATGAATGGATAAAGAAGATTATATGTATATAATTACATTTATATTATATTATATTATATTATATTATATTATATTATATTACATGTATGATGGAATATTATTCAACCATAAAAATAGTGAAAGGGGAATATAAGGGAAGGGAGAAGAAATGTGTGGGAAATATCAGAAAGGGAGACAGAACATAAAGACTCCTAACTCTGGGAAATGAACTAGGGGTGGTGGAAGGGGAGGAGGGCGGGGGGTGGGGGTGAATGGGTGACGGGCACTGAGGGGGGCACTTGACAGGATGAGCACTGGGTGTTATTCTCTATGTTGGTAAATTGAACACCAATAAAAAAATAAATTTATTATAAAAAAAATGAACTCCTGCCACTTTGCAACAACATGGATGGACCTAGAGAATATAATGCTAAAAAATAAACCATATGACAAATCATATGATTTCACAATCATATGATTTCACTCATATGTAGAGTTTAAGAAGCAAAACAAATGAACATAATGTGAAAAAGAGACAAACCAACAATAACAAACCAGATTCTTTTTTTAATAATAAATTTATTTTTTATTGGTGTTCAATTTGCCAACATACAGAATAACACCCAGTGCTCATCCCATCAAGTGCCCCCCTCAGTGCCCATCACCCAGTCACGCCAACCCCCTGCCCACATCCCCTTCCACTACCCCTTGTTCATTTCCCAGAGTAAGGTGTCCCTCATGTTTTGTCACCCACACTGATATTTTCACTCATTTTCTCTCGAAAAAAAAAATTTTTGTAATGCAAAACCAATTTACTTCCATGTATGACAATGAAGATTGGGATACTATTAAAAGTAAAGCAGTCTTCTGCCAAATAGAGATCCAGATTTTTAAGTAGCTGCTTTCGGGTACTACTACGATGGAAGACTTGATGTGTTGCCTTCAGATGTTAAGCCTATCTCCCTGATGATTCACCAAACTGTTCCGAGATGCCTTCCTTCGAAGTCAGCCTTTCGAATTCCTTCTGATAGCTATGCTGGTATTCCAGATATTTTATGTTCCTCTTCTGTTTACCCATGAACCTTTTCAGGAATTCTAAGAGATCATTACATCATTAGATCCGTCACACATTCACCCCCTCCCCCTGCCCTCCTCCCCGTCCACCACCCCTAGTTCCTTTCCCACAGTTAGGAGTCTTAATGTTCTTTCTCTCTTTCTGATATTTCCTACCCATTTCTTCTCCCTTCCCTTCTATTCCCTTTCACTATTATTTATATTCCCCAAATGAATGAGAACTTATAATGTTTGTCCTCTGATTGATTCATTTCACTTAGCATAAGTGAAAACTGGAGGGTACTCCAGTTCCATCCACGTTGAAGCAAATGGTGGGTATTTGTCATTTCTAATGGCTGAGTAATATTCCATTGTATACATAAACCACATCTTCTTTATCCATTCATCTTTCGATGGACACCGAGGATCTTTCCACAGTTTGGCTATTGTGGACATTCCTGCTATAAACATCAGGGTGCAGGTGTCCCAGCATTTCATTGCATCTGTATCTTTGGGGTAAATCCCCAGCAGTGCAATTGCTGGGTCATAGGGCAGATCTATTTTTAACTCTTTGAGGAACCTCCACACAGTTTTCCAGATTGGCTGCACCAGTTCACATTCCCACCAACAGTGTAAGAGGGTTCCCTTTTCTCCGCATCCTCTCCAACATTTGTGGTTTCCTGCCTTGTTAATTTTCCCCATTTTCACTGGTGTGAGGTGGTATCTCCCTGTGGTTTTGATTTGTATTTCCCTGATGGCAAGTGATGCAGAGCATTTTCTCATGTGCATGTTGGCCATGTCTATGTCTTCCTCTGTGAGATTTCTGTATCCATTCATCTTTTAATGGACACCGAGGCTCCTTCCACAGGTTGGCTACTGTGGACATTGCTGCTAGAAACATCAGGGTGCAGGGGTCCCGGCGTTTCCCTGCATCTGTATCTTTGGAGTAAATCCCCAGCAGGGCAATTGCTGGGTCGTAGGGCAGATCCATTTTTAACTCTTTTGAGGAACCCCCACACAGTTTTCCAGAGTGGCTGCACCAGTTCACATTCCCACCAACAGTGCAAGAGGGTACCCCTTTCTCCACATCCAGTCCATTATTTGTTGTTTCCTCTCTTGTTAATTTTCCCCATTCTCACTGGTTTGAGATGGTATCTCATTGTGGTTTTTATTTGTATTTCCCTGATGGCCAGTGATGCAGAGCATTTTTACATGTGCTTGTTGACCATGTCTATGTCTTCCTCTGTGAGATTTCTCTTCATGTCTTTTGCCCATTTCATGATTGGATTGCTTGTTTCTTTGGTGTTGAGTTTAATAAGTTCTTTATAGATCTTGGATACTAGCCCTTTATCTGATATGTCATTTGCAAATATATTCTCCCATTCTATAGGTGGACTTTTAGTTTTCTGAGCTGTTTCTTTTGCTGTGCAGAGCTTCTTATCTTGATGAAGTCCCAATGATTCATTTTTGCTTTTGTTTCTCTTGCCTTCATGGATGTATCTTGCAAGAAGTTGACGTGGTCAAGTTCAAAAAGGGGGTTGCCTGTGTTCTCCTCTAGGATTTTGATAGAATCTTGTCTCACATTTAGATATTTCATCCATTTTGAGTTTATCTTTGTGTATGGTACAAGAGAATGGTCCAGTTTTATTCTTCTGCATGTGAATGTCCAATTTTCCCAGCACCATTTATTGAAGAGACTATCTTTTTTTCCAGTGGATAGTCTTTCCTGCTTCGTCGAATATTAGTTGACCATAAAGTTGAGGGTCCACTTCTGGATTCTCTATTCTGTTCCATTGATCTATGTGTCTGTTTTTCTGCCAGTGAACACTGTGTTGATGACCACAGCTTTGTAGTACAACCTGAAATCTGGCATTGTGATGCCCCCAGCTCTGGTTTTCTTTGTTAATATTCCCCTGGATATTCGGGGTCTTTACTGATTCCACACATATCTTAAGATGATTTGATCCAACTCTCTGAGGCAAGTCCATAGTATTTTGATAGAGATTGCATTAAACATGTAAATTGCCCTGGGTAACATTGACATTTTCACAATATTAATTCTGCCAATCCATGAGTATGGAATATTTTTCAATCTCTTTGTGTCTTCCTCAATTTATTTCAGAAGTGTTCTGTAGTTTTTTGGGTATAGATCCTTTACCTCTTTGGTTAGGTTTATTCCTAGGTATCTTATGCTTTTGAGAGCAATTGTAAATGGGATTTACTCCTTCATTTCTTTTTCGTCAGTCTCATTGTTAGTGTGTAGAAATGCCACTGACGTCTGGACATTGATTTTGTATCCTGTCACACTGCCAAATTCCTGTATGAGTTCTAGCAATCTTGGGGCTGAGTCTTTTGGGTTTTCTATGTACAGTAAAATGTCATCTGCAAAGAGGGAGAGTTTGACTTCTTCTTTGCCAATTTGAATGCCTTTTATTTCTTTTTGTTGCCTGATTGCTGAGGCTAGAACTTCTACTACTATGTTGAACAGCAGTGGTGAGAGTGGACATTCCTGTCTTGTTCCTGATCTTAGGGGAAAGGCTCCCAGTGTTTCCCCATTGAGAATGATATTTGCTGTGGGCTTTCCGTACATGGCTTTTAAGATGTTGAGGAATGTTCCCTCTGTTTCTACACTCTCAAGAGTTTTGATCAGGAATGGATGCTGTATTTTGTCAAGTGCTTTCCCTGCATCTATTGAGAGGATCATATGGTTCTTGTTTTTTCTCTTGCTGATATGATCAATCACATTGATTGCTTTATGAGTGTTGAACCAGCCTTTCATCCCAGGGATAAATCCCACTTGGTCATAGTGAATAATCTTCTTAATGTACTGTTGGATCCTATTGGCTAGTATCTTCTTGAGAATATTTGCATCTGTGTTCATCAGGGATATTCGTCTATAATCTCCTTTTTGGTGGGGTCTTTGTCTGGTTTTGGAATTAAGGGGATGCTGGCCTCATAAAACGAGTTTGGAAGTATTCCATCTCTTTCTATCTTTTGGAACAGCTTTAGTAGAATAGGTATGGTTTCTTCTTTAAACGTTTGATAGGATTCCCCTGGGAAGCCATTTGGCCCTGGACTTTGTGTCTTCCGAGGTTTTTGATGACTGCTTCAATTTCCTCCCGGGTTATTGGCCTGTTCAGGTTTTCTATTTCTTCCTCATCCAGTTTTGGTAGTTTGTGTTTTTCCAGAAATGCGTCCATTTCTTCTAGATTGCCTAATTTATTGGCATATAGCTCCTCATAATAAGTTTTTTTAAATCGTTTATATTTCCTTAGTGTTGGTGCTGATCTCTCCTTTCTCATTCATGATTTTATTAGAATCTTTTCTCTCTTCTTTTTAATAAGGCTGGCTAATGGTTTATCTATCTTATTAATTCTTTCAAAGAACCAACTCCTGGTTTTGTTGATCTGTTCCACAGTTCTGGTCTGTATTTCATTGATTCTGCTCAAATCTTTATTATCTCTTTTTTCTGCTGGGTGTAGCATAAATTTGCTGTTTTTTCTCTAGCTCCTTTGGGTGCAAGGTTAGCTTTTGTATTTGGGTTCTTTCCAGTTTTTGGATGGATGCCTGTATTACGATGTATTTTCCCCTCAGGACTGCTTTTGCTGTATCCCATAGATTTGAATGGTTGCATCTTCATTCTCATTAGTTTCCATGAATCTTTTTAATTCTTCCCTAATTTCTTGGTTGACCTTTTTATCTTTTAACAGGATGGTCCTTAACCTCCACGTGTTTGAAATCCTTCCAAACTTCTTCTTGTGATTGAGTTCTAATTTCAAAGCATTGTGGTCTGAATATATGCAGGGGACGATCCCAATCTTTTGGTATCGGTTCAGAGCTGATTTGTGACCCAGTATGTGGTCTATTCTGGAGAAAGTTCCATGTGCACTTGAGAAGAATGTGTATTCAGTTGTGTTTGAATGTAAAGTTCTATAAATATCAGTGAAATCAATTTGGCCCAGTGTATCACTTAAAGTTCTTGTTTCTTTGGAGATGTTGTGCTTAGAAGTCCTGTCAATTATAGAAAGTGCTACATTCAAGTCACCAAGTATAAGTGTATTATTATCTAAGTATGTCTCAACTTTGGTTATTAAATGATATAATTGGCAGCTCCCACATTCGGGGCATAAATATTTTTGAATGTTAGGTCCTCTTGTTGGATTGATCCCTTACGTATGATATAGTGTCCGTCTTCATCTCTTACTATAGTCTTTGGGATAAACTTTAATTTATATGATATAAGGATGGCTACCCTGCTTTCTTTTGAGGACCATTTGAATGGTAAGTGGTTCTCCAAACTTTTATTTTCAGACTGTAGGTGTCCCTATGTCTAAAATGAGTCTCTTGCAGACAGCAAATAGATGGGTCTTGCTTTTTTATCCAGTCTGAAACCCTGCACCTTTTGATGGGGTCATTAAGCCCATTCACGTTCAGAGTTACTATTGAAAGATATGAATTTAGTGTCATCATGATACCTATTCAGTCCCTGTTTTTGTGGATTGTTTCCTTGGACTTCCTCTTTCTTTTACAGAGTCCCCCTTAGTATTTCCTGCAGAGCCGGCTTGGTGGTCACATATTCTTTCAGTTTCTGCCTATCTTGGAAGCTCTTTATCTCTCCTTCTATTCTGAATGAGAGCCTTGCTGGATAAATTATTCTTGGCTGCATGTTCTTCTCATTTTGGACCCTGAATATATCTTGCCAGCCCTTTGTGGCCTGCCAGGTCTCTGTGGAGAGGTCTGCTGTTATTCTTATACTTCTCCCCATAAAGGTTATGGATTTCTTGTCTCCTGCTGCTTTAAGGATCTTCTCTTTATTGTTGGAATTTGCAAGTTTCACTATTTAATGTTGAGGTGTTGAGCAGTTTTTATTGATTTTAGGTGAGGATCTCTCTATCTCCTGGATCTGAATGCCTGTTTCCCGTCCCAAGTTAGGAAAGTTCTCAGCTATGATTTGTTAAAAAAAGTTTCTGGACCTCTGTCCCTTTCAGTGCCCTCGGGAACCCCAATTAAACAGGTTTTTCCTTCTGAGGCTTTTATTTCCGTTAACCTATCCTCATGATCTTTTAATTGTTTTTCTTTTTTCCTCAGTTTCCCTCCTTGCCATCAACTTGTCTTCTATGTCACTCACTCGTTCTTCTACCTTGTTAACCCTCGTCATTAGGAACTGCAGTTTGGATTGCATCTCATTTAATTGATTTTTAATTTCCGCCTGATTAGATCTAAATTCTGCAGCCCTGACATCTCTTGAATCCTTTATGTTTTTTTCTAGAGCCACCAGTAGCTTTATCATTGTGCTTCTGAATTGGCTTTCTGACATTGAATTGTAATCCAAATTTTGTAACTGTTTCTGATTCTTTCTTTTGTGGTTTTTCCTTCTAGTCATTTTGCTCAGTGCAGTGGCCAAAAACACGTTGTACTGGAAAAAGGAGAAAAAAGGGAAAAAAAGAAAAAAATGGGGGGGGGACAAACAGAAAACAAAAAACAAGGGGGAGTATCCTCCGATTCTATATACTGTAGTTCCCTCAACTTCCCCTGGAACTTTCCAGTGCTGCTTGGTCAATAACTTGCTTTTCCCCTGTCATTTTAGCTGGCCTTCTGGGGGAGGGGACTGTTGTGCTGATTCTCAGGTGTGTTCACCTGGGGGAGCTGCCCAGCCCCCTGCCAGGTGCAGGGCCCAGCTGGAGCTGTTTATCCTGTGATGACCCTGCTCAGTTCCAGGTCCAAGGTGACACCAGGAGGTACAACAACAGCGGCTGCGGCCAGCTCTCCAGCCCTGGAGTCAGCTCCGGCAGTAACTATCACAGCTTCCAGTCCGTAGGAGCCTGGATGCTCTGGAAGCGGGGGGGCGGGGCGCCAATCTGCATAGCTGGAGGCCTCCTGGTGGCAGGAGCATCCTTGCTCCCCTGTGTCCTCGTGGCCTCTGCCTGTCCCGGGGGGAGCGCTGGATCTTGGGCTGTGTCCCCCGGCGCCCTGGGCTCCAGGGCCTGTGCCACGGGAATCGCGCTCCCTGGCTGCACAACCCTCTCTGTGCGGAGCCACCACCTGAGCTGCTCCCAGGGCCCACCCGGCTCATGCTGCAGCCCTTTAGGGAGCTTGGCCCGCAGTGTGTAACGCACTCTTCCCCGGGGCACAGGTCCTTTGTTAGTGCCCCTGGGAACCTGAGGGCATCCCTGCCCAAGCTCCCTTCGAGTGCCTTTCCTTCCGGGAAGATTGGTGAAGTTACTGCTTCTCTGGGACTGGACTTTCCTTTCCTGGGAGATTTTTTTTTTAAGATTTATTTATGATAGACACACAAACAGAGAGAGAGAGAGAGGCAGAGACACAGGCTCCACGCAGGGAGCCTGACGGGACTCGATCCCGTACTCCAGGATCCCGCCGGGGGCCAAAGGCAGGCGCCAAACTACTGAGCCCCCCAGGGATCACTCGCTGGGTGGCCTTAGCCCAGCTCCTCACAAGGCCCCTCCCCCTTGGATGCTTTTTTATTTTTTTTCCGTCTTCCTAACTTGATAGAAGCGCAAACTCTTCTCACTGTAGTATTCCAGCTGTTCTCTCTTTAAATCTCAGACCGAAGTCATAGGTTTCAGAATGATTTCAAAGTTATCTAGGTAAGTTGGTGGGGACAGGTGACTTGGGGACCCTACTGTTCCGCCATCTTGCCCCACCTTCAACAAACCAGATTCTTAATTATAGAGAACAAACAGATGGTTACCCAAGGGGAAATGGGTGGGGGTATGGGTGAAAAAGGTGAAGGTGATCAAGAACACATTTATCTTGATGAGCACTGAGTAATTTATGGAATTGATAAATCACTATATTGAACACCTGAAATTACTATAATGCTGTGTGTTAAATACACTGGAAGTAAAATAACAAAAAAGAATTATGTTTGTCATTTTTTACCTCTTTAGGGGTTCCTTAAAGAAATGCCACAAAGACACTTCATGTTTTAATGTTATCACTCTTTCAGGGTAGGAAAGTGGCCATGCGGAGGGCATTCTTTGAAAGGATAGAAAGGAAAATGAACAAGCTGCTTCAAGTGCAGGCAAAAATAGTACAGATATACAAACAATAACATGATGAAATCCTGGCATGAAAAACTGAAGTTTCTTTTTTTTTTTTTTTGAAAAACTGAAGTTTCTTTGGGAAATAAGGATTGTGAGAAAGTTGTTATGTTCTGTAAACCAAAATTTGCTCTAAAATGTAATCTCTATTAACTTAAAAAATTAATAAAAGATTAACTAAATGGACTTACCAGCAGATTGAGCACAGGAGAAAAGTATTACTGAAGTTGAAGAGAAATTAATAGGAATTATCTAAACTGAAAGACAAAGAGAAGTAAGAACATCAAGCAACAAAATTTATTCATATTAACAAGGAATCTAAGAGCTTTCCCAGGATAGCACAAATGTTCAGACAAGATGACCCCGGGATCATGACCTGAACCAAAGGTAAACACTCAACCATGAGCCACCCAGGCACCCTGGTAACTCTGTATTCTTAATGGAGGAGATTTTCGTTTCAAAAAAATCCTCCATCCCACACCATGTTCCCTGGCTTTTACTGGTGCCTGGTGCTCACAGCCCCGACAAGCTCCAGGTTGCACTCACTCCGAGGGATGCTTCAGAGCCAGCTGGCAGGAAACAGGCCCAGTTTGGCCAGAGATACGTCTCTCTCTGAGGCATCAGGACCAGCACCCGCAAAGTCTGTTTGCAAACCAAGTTATTTTGTGATAGTACTTACTACTGAAGGACTTTAAACCAACTGTCTTAAGTATGCCAAAGGAGCCTAAAGAAACCATAGAAAACTATCTAAAGGAAACCAGAAGAATGGTGTTCCAAAAATAGAGAATATCAATAAAGAGATAGAAATCATAAATAGGAACTCAAAAAGAAATTCTGGAGCTGAAAACTATAATGAATGTAATGAAAAATTCACTAGAAGATTTCAACAACAGATTTTAGCAAGCAGAAAATAATCAGCAGACGGGAAGACAGGGCAGTTGAAAATATTCCATATGAGAATCTGTAATAAAAAATGAAAAAAATGAGCAGAGCCTAAGAGAGCTGTGGGACACCATCAAGTGTACCAACATACAATGTGACAGTGGGAGTCCCAGACGGAGAATAAAGGGAAGGAGAGAATATGTGAAGAAATAATGGCTAAAAACTTTCCAAAGTTGATAGAATACATGATATATACCTATAAAATGCTCAATGAACTCCCAATAATACAAACCACAACAACAATACCAGGTCCACACTGAGACACATTATAATAAAAGTGTTGAAAGCCAAAGAATCTTGAAAGCAGCAAGAGGGAAGTTATTAATCGTGTACAAGGCATAGTCAACAGTTATAGCAGCTGATTTCTTAACAGAAACCATGGACAACAGAAGGAGGTGGGATGACATAGTTAAAGTGCTGAAAGAAGAAACGTGTCAACCAATATTTGAAATCCAGCAAAGCTATTCTTTAAAAAACAGGAGAAATTTTTGCATTCTCAGATAGGCAAACCTGAGAAAGTTCATTGCTAACAAGCCTGCCCTACAAGAAATGCTAAAGGGAGTCATTTAGACTGAAATGAAATGTCACTCAACAGGAGATTGAAGCCATTTGAAGATACACTTGGCCCTTGAACACCACAGATTTTAACTGCACAGGTCCACTTATACTAGGAATTTTTTAAGAGTTGACAGCAAAAGCTGCAAGGCATTTATTTACAAGTACCCACCCCAGATTCCATGAAACCAAATTTAAAACAACTGGTGCAGAGGCCATACCTGCTGCTTCTGAGCACCCAGCTAGGTCTGCTGAGGCCATCAGCAGCCCCAAGGGGCCCTAGGCTTGGGCAGGGCTGCAGATCACCCAATGTGCCAACAAGGTGGTCAGATAGAGCACCCAGAGATAGCAAACAGGAGGTTGGTGTGAAGCAAAGGAACAGGCCTGGAGGGCAGAGACAGTGCTGCAAAGGGAGCCCTGCACCATGGTTTCCCCATCCTCCAAGTCCTCTGGCCTTAGGCTCCTCCCAGGCCAGGCATAGACTCCTTCCTATGGCAGTGCCCTAGACCCATTGCCTCCCAGAGGCTGGTACATTTAGGTGTGCCCACAGCTGCCAATGGCCACAGGCTGGCCGTACACCTTTAGACAGAAGGGACAGCAGTACTTCACCTCCAGGTTGCTGCTGCTTCTCACCAACATTTTAGGCAGCTGCTGCTGATGAGCCAAGACCACCAGGCTGTGAAACATTGCCATCTGGCAGCCACTCCTGAAGCCTGCTACCTCTTTCTCAGCTGCCTATACATGGATTATTTCCAATAAATATACACACAGTATTATAAATGTATTGTGTCTTCCTTATGATTTCTTAATAACATTTTTGCTAACTTCATTGTACTAATGCAATATATAACACAAATAACATACAAAATATGTTAATTGAATTATTTATGCTATTGGTAAGGCTTCCAGTCTACAGTAGGCTATTAAAGTTAAGTTTTAGGGGAGTCAAAAGTTGTAGCAGATTTTCAACTGCACAGCAGTTGGTGGCCCAACTCCTGTGTTTTTCAAATGTCAACTGTATAAAGAATCCTGGTAAAAGTAAATACACAGGTCATTACATATATACTAGTATTATTACATTTTACTGTTTGTCCTTTTTGTTTCTATATCATTTAGAAGACAAATACATAAAACAATGATTATAAATCTATGTTAAGAGTAATAAACCTACATAAAAGCAGATAATTTGTACAATACTGAAGCAAAGTTGATATTGTTTCAACCTAGATGGTTATAACTTTAAGTTATTTCTTTTTTCAGTTTTTATTTCCAGTTACTTAACATATGGTGTAATATTAGTTTCAGGTGTACAATATGGTGATTCAACACTTTCTTACATCACCTGGTGCTCATCACAAGTTCACTCCTTAACCCAATCACCTATTTCAGTAATCCTCCCACCCACCTCTCCTCTGGTAACCACCAGTTTGTTCTCTATTGTTAAGAGTATATTTCTTGGTTTGCTATACTCTCTTTTTTCCCCTATGCTCATTTATTTTGTTTCTCAAATGCCATGTATGAGTGAAATAATATGGTATTTGTCTTTCTCTGACTAATTTTGCTTAACATTATATCAACTAGCTCCATCCATATCACTGCAATGGGCAAGATTTCATTTTTTATGGCTAAGTAATTTTCCATTGTACATATATACATATACCACTTCTTTATCCATTTATCAATCAATGGACACACAGTGCTTCCACAGTTTGGCCACTATAGATAATGGTGGTATAAACATCAAGGTGCAAGTATCCCTTTGAATAAGCATTTTTATATTTTTTAGGTAAATACCTAGTAGTGCAACTGCTGGGCAATAGGATAGTTCTATTCTTTTTTTTTTTTTTTAGGATAGTTCTATTCTTAACTTTTTGAGGAACCCCCATACTTTCTTCCAGAGTGGCAGCACCAGTTTGCATTCCCACCAACAGTGTAATAGGGTTCCTTTTTTGCCACATCTTTGCTAATACCTGTTGTTTTTTGTGTTGTTAATTTTAGCCATTCTGACAGGTGTGAGGTGATATTGTAGTTTTGACTTGCATTTCCCTCATGATAAGTAATGTTGAAAATCTATTAATGGACCAGTTAGCCATCAGTATGTCTTCTATGGAGAAATGTCTTTTCATGTCTTCTGCCTATTTTTAATTGGATTATTCATTTTTGGGGTGTTGAATTTTATATATTGTTATATATTTTGGATACGAACCCATTATCAGATATGTCATTTGCAAATATCTTCTCCTATTTCATAGATTACCTTTTAGTTTTGATTGTTTTATTTTGTGCAGAAGCTTTTTATTTTGATGTGGTCCCAGGGGTCTATTTTTGCTTTTGTTTCCCTTACCTCAGGAGGCATATCTAGAAGGAAGTCGCTATGAGAGATATCTAAGAACTTATGTTCAATCTCCAGGATTTTCATGGTTTCAGGTCTCACATTTAGGTCTCTAATCCATTCTGAATTTATGTTTGTATATGGTGTAAGGTGATCCAGTTTCATTCTTTTGCATGTAGCTGTCTGGTTTACACAACACCATTTGTTGAAGAGATACTGTTTTTTCCATTGGATATTATCTCCTGATTTGTTGAAAATTAGTTGACCATATAATTGTGGATTTATTTCTGGATTTTCTATTCTGTTCTATTGATCTATATGTTTATTTTTGTGCCAGTACCTTACTGTTTTGATTACTTCAACTTTGTAATATAACTTGAAGTCAGGAATTATGATGCCTCCCAGTTTGTTTTTCGTTTGCAAGGTGGCTTTGGCTATTCAGCGTCTTTTGTGGTCCATAAAATTTTAGAATGGTTGTACTAGCTCCATGAAAAATGCTGCTGGTATTACAATAGGGATTGCATTAAACATGTAGATTGCTCTAGGGAGTACAGACATTTTAACAATAATTGTTCTTCCAATCTATGAGCATGGAATGTCTTTCCATTTCTGTGCATTGTCTTCGATAGCTTTCATCAGTGTTTTATAATTTTCAGCATACAGATCTTTCAACTCCTTAGTTAGGGTTATTCTTGGTATCCTATTGGTTTTATTGAAGTTTTAAATTATTCTATTAATTTCTCTTTCTGCTGCTTCATTATTGCTGTATAGAAATGCAACAGATTTCTGTATGTTGATTTGTATCCTACAACTTTACTGAATTCATTTATCAGTCTAGCATTATTTGGTAGAGTCTTTCAGGTTTTTCTATATATAGTATGTCACCTGCAAATAGAGAAAGTTTTACTTCTTCCTTGTCATTTGGATGTTATTTATTTATTTATTTATTTATTTATTTATTTATTGTCTGATTGCTATAACCAGGACTTCAAGTACTATCTTGAATGAAAGTGGTGAGAGTGGACATCCCTGCCTCATTCCTTGCCATAGAGGAAAAGCTTTCAGTATTTCTACATGTAGGATGATATAAGCTATCAGCTGTGGGCTTTTCATATATGGCAATTATGTTGAGGTACATTCCCTCTAAACCTACTTTGTTGAGGATTTTTATCAAGAATGGATGCTGTACTTTGTCAAATACTTTTTCTGCATCTATTGAAGTGAAATATTGTTCTTATCATTTGTTTTACTAATGTGATATATCAAGCTAACTGATTTGTGAATACTGAACCACACTTGCAACCCAGGAATAAACCCCAGTTGATCTAGGGGTTTGGATTTAGTTTGCTAATAATTTCTTAAGAATTTTTGCATCCAGAGAGGAGGGGCAAGATGGCGGAAGAGTAGGGTCCCCAAATCACCTGTCCCTACCAAATTACCTAGATAACCTTCAAATTATCCTGAAAATCTATGAATTCGGCCTGAGATTTAAAGAGAGAACAGCTGGAATGCTACAGTGAGAAGAGTTCGCGCTTCTATCAAGGTAGGAAGACGGGGGGGAAAAGAAATAAAGGAAAAAAAGGCATTGAAGGGGAGGGGCCCCACGAGGAGCTGGGCTGAGGCCAGGGCGAGTGCCCCCAGGACAGGAAAGCTCCGACCCGGAGAAGCAGGAGCTGCACCAACCTTCCCGGGCGGAAAGGCGCCCGCAGGGAGTTAGAGCAGAACCCCAGGAGGGCGGGGATGCCCTCAGGCTCCCTGGGACGCTAACAGACACCTGCGGCGAGTGCAGGAGAGTGTGCCGAGCTCCCTAACGGCTGCAGCACGCACAGCGGGACCCGGAGCAGCTCAGAGGGGCTCGGGCGACGGCTCCGCAGAGGGGGCTGCGCGGCCCGGGAGCAGCTTGGCGGGGGCGGCTCCGGCAGAGGAAGAGGCTCCGATCGGAGGGGACTGCGCGGCTCCGGGAGCAGCACGGAGGGGCTCGGGCGGAGGCTCCGCGGAGGCAGCAGTGCTGCCAGAGCGCGAATCCAACAGCACAGACCAGGAGCACTGGGCGCCGGGACACAGCCCAGGATTCGGCCTCCCCCGGGACAGGCAGAGGCCGGGAGGGCTCAGGACAGGAAGGACGCTCCTGCCCCGAGCTGAGCAGATCAGCGGCCCTGCCCCAGAGCCTACAGGCCCCGCAGACAGAGAGCTCCGGAGTTCCTGCGGGAGCTGAATCCAGGTTTCCAGAGCTGCAGCAACCACTAGGGTTGTTCCTCCAGGGGCCTCACGGGGTAAACAACCCCCACTGAGCCCTGCACCAGGCAGGGGGCAGAGCAGCTCCCCCAAGTGCTAACACCTGAAAATCAGCACAACAGGCCCCTCCCCCAGAAGACCAGCTGGACGGACAGGTTCCAGGGGAAGTCAAGAGACTGAAAGTATACAGAATCAGAAGATACTCCCCGTGTTTTTTTTTTCTATTTGATTTCTGATTGCTTCCCCAACCCTTTTTTTCACCTTTCTTTCTTTTTCTTTCTCTTTATCTTCTCTTTTTTCCTTTTTTTCTTCCTTTTGTCTTTTTTCTTTTTCTCTTTTCTTTCCTTCACTCTCTCTCTTTTTCTCCTTTTCCCAATACAACTTGTTTTTGGGCACTCTGCACTGAGCAAAATGACTAGAAGGAAAACCTCACCTCAAAAGAAAGAATCAGAAACAGTCCTCTCTCCCACAGAGTTACAAAATCTGGATTACAATTCAATGTCAGAAAGCCTATTCAGAAGCACTATCATACAGCTACTGGCGGCTCTAGAAAAAAGCATAAAGGACTCAAGAGACTTCATGACTGCAGAATTTAGATCCAATCAGGCAGAAATTAAAAATCAATTGAATGAGATGCAATCCACACTAGAAGTCCTAACGACGAGTGTTAACGAGGTGGAAGAACGGGTGAGTGACATAGAAGACAAGTTGACGGCAAAGAGGGAAACTGAGGAAAAAAGAGACAGACAATTAAAAGACCATGAAAACAGATTAAGGGAAATAAACGACAACCTGAGGAAGAAAAACCTACCTTTAATTGGGGTTCCCGAGGGCGCCGAAAGGGACAGAAGGCCAGAATATGTATTTGAATAAATCCTAGCTGAAAACTTTCCTAATCTGGGAAGGGAAACAGGCATTCAGAACCAGGAAATAGAGAGATCCCCCCATAAAATCAATAGAAAACGTTCAACACCTTGACATTTAATAGTGAAGCTTGCAAATTCCAAAGATAAAGAGAAGATCCTTAAGCACCAAGAGACAAGAAATCCCTGACCTCTATGGGGAGGAGTATTAGGTAACAGCAGACCTCTCCACAGAGACCTGGCAGGCCAGAAAGGGCTGGCAGGATATATTCAGGGTCCTAAATGAGAAGAACATGCAACCAAGAATAGTTTATCCAGCAAGGCTCTCATTCAAAATGGAAGGAGAAATAAAGAGCTTCCAAAACAGGCAAGAACTGAAAGAATATGTGACCTCCAAACCAGCTCTGCAAGAAATTTTAAGGGGGACTCTTAAAATTCCCCTTTAAGAAGAAGTCCAGTGGAACAACCCACAAAAACAAGGACTGAATAGATGTCATGATGACACTAAACTGATATCTGTCAATAGTAATACTGACCGTGAACGGCCTTAATGACCCCATCAAAAGGTGCACGGTTTCAGACTGGATAAAAAAGCAGGACCCATCTATTTGCTGTCTACGAGAGACTCATTTTAGACAGAAGGACACCTACAACCTGAAAATAAAAGGTTGGAGAACCACTTATCATTCAAATGGTCCTCAAAAGAAAGCAGGGGTAGCCATCCTTATATCAGATATACTAAAATTTACCCCGAAGACTGTAGTGAGAGATGAAGAGGGACACTATATCATACTTAAAGGATCTATCCAACAAGAGGACTTAACAATCCTCAATATATATGCCCCGAACGTGGGAGCTGCCGAATATTTAAATCAATTAATAACCAAAGTGAAGAAATACTTACATAATAATACACTTATACTTGGTGACTTCAATCTAGCTCTTTCTATACTCGATAGGTCTTCTAAGCACAACATCTCCAAGAAACGAGAGCTTTAAATGATACACTAGACCAGATAGATTTCACAGATATCTACAGAACTTTACATCCAAACGCAACTGAACACACATTCTTCTCAAGTGCACATGGAACTTTCTCCAGAATAGACCACATACTGGGTCACAAATCGGGTCTGAACCGATACCAAAAGATTGAGATCGTCCCCTGCATATTCTCAGACCATAATGCTTTGAAATTAGAACTAAATCACAGCAAGAAGTTTGCAAGGACCTCAAACACGTGGAGGTTAAGGACCATCCTGCTAAAAATGAAAGGGTCAACCAGGAAATTAAGGAAGAATTAAAAAGATTCATGGAAAATAATGAGAATGAAGATACAACCGTTCAAAATCTTTGGGATGCAGCAAAAGCAGTCCTAAGGGGGAAATACATCGCAATACAAGCATCCACTCAGAAACTGGAAAGAACTCAAAAACAAAAGCTAACCTTACACATAAAAGAGCTAGAGAAAAAACAGCAGGTAGATCCTACACCCAGCAGAAGAAGAGAGTTAATTAAGATTTGAGCAGAACTCAACGAAATCGAGACCAGAAGAACTGTGGAACAGATCAACAAAACCAGGAGTTGGTACTTTGAAAGAATTAGTAAGATAGATAAACCATTAGCCAACCTTATTAAACAGAAGAGAGAAGACTCAAATTAATAAAATCATGAATGAGAAAGGAGAGATCACTACCAACACCAAGGAAATACAAACGATTTTAAAAACATATTATGAACAGCTATAGGCCAATAAATTAGGCAATCTAGAAGAAATGGATGCATTCCTAGAAAGCCACAAACTACCAAAACTGGAACAGGAAGAAATAGAAAACCTGAACAGGCCAATAACCAGGGAGGAAATTAAGGCAGTCATCAAAAACCTCCCAAGACACAAAAGTCCAGGGCCAGATGGCTTCCCAGGGGAATTCTATCAAACTTTAAAGAAGAAACCATATCTATTCTACTAAAGCTGTTTGGAAAGATAGAGATGGAGTACTTCCAAATTCGTTCTATGAGGCCAGCATCACCTTAATTCCAAAACCAGACAAAGACCCCACCAAAAAGGAGAATTACAGACCAATATCCCTGATGAACATGGATGCAAAAATTCTCAACAAGATACTAGCCAATAGGATCCAACAGCACATTAAGAACATTATTCACAATGACCAAGTAGGATTTATCCCCGGGTAACAAGGCTGGTTCAACACTTGTAAAACAATCAATGTGATTCATCATATCAGCAAGAAAAAATCCAAGAACCATATGATCCTCTCATTAGATGCAGAGAAAGCATTTGACAAAATACAGCATCCATTCCTGATCAAAACTCTTCAGAGTGTAGGTATAGAGGGAACATTCCTCAACATCTTAAAAGCCATGTACGAAAAGTCCACAACAAATATCATTCTCAATGGGGAAGCACTGGGAGCCTTTCCCCTAAGATCAGGAACAAGACAGGAATGTCCACTCTCACCACTGCTGTTCAACATAGTACTGGAAGTCCTAGCCTCAGCAATCAGACAACAAAAAGACATTAAAGGCATTCAAATTGGCAAAGAAGAAGTCAAACTCTCCCTCTTCGCCAATAACATGATACTCTACATAGAAAACCCGAAAGCCTCCACCCCAAGATTGCTAGAACTCATACAGCAATTGGGCAGTTTGGCAGGATATAAAATCAATGCCCAGAAATCAATGGCATTTCTATACACTAACAATGAGACTGAAGAAAGAGAAATTAAGGAGTCAATCCCATTGACAATTGCGCCCAAAAGCATAAGATACCTAGGAATAAACCTCACCAAAGAGGTAAAGGATCTATACCCTAAAAACTGCAGTACACTTCTGAAAGAAATTGAGAAAGACACAAAGAGATGGAAAAATATTCCATGCTCATGGATTGGCAGAATTAATATTGTGAAAATGTCAATGTTACCCCGGGCAATTTACAAGTTTAATGCAATCCCTATCAAAATACCATGGACTTTCTTCAGAGAGTTAGAACAAATTATTTTAAGATTTGTGTGGAATCAGAAAAGACCCCGAATAGCCAGGGGAATTTTAAAAAAGAAAACCGTAGCTGGGGGCATCACAATGCCAGATTTCAGGTTGTATTACAAAGCTGTGGTCATCAAGACAGTGTGGTACTGGCACAAAAACAGACACATAGATCAATGGAACAGAATAGAGAACCCAGAAGTGGACCCTGAACGTTATGGCCAACTAATATTCTATAAAGGAGGAAAGACTATCCATTGGAAGAAAGACAGTCTCTTCAATAAATGGTGCTGGGAAAATTGGACATCCACATGCAGAAGAATGAAACTAGACCACTCTCTTGCACCATACACAAAGATAAACTCAAAATGGATGAAAGATCTAAATGTGAGACAAGATTCCATCAAAATCCTAGAGGAGAACACAGGCAACACCCCTTTTGAACTCAGCCACAGTAACTTCTTGCAAGATACATCCACAAAGGCAAAAGAAACAAAAGCAAAAAAAAAACTATTGGGACTTCATGAAGATAAGAAGCTTTTACACAGCAAAGGATACAGTCAACAAAACTAAAAGACAACCTACAGAATGGGAGAAGATTTTTGTAAATGGCGTATCAGATAAAGGGCTAGTTTCCAAGATCTATAAAGAACTTCTTAAACTCAACACCAAAGAAACAAACAATCCAGTCATGAAATGGGCAAAAGACATGAAGAGAAATCTCACATTGGAAGACATAGACATGGCCAACATGCACATGAGAAAATGCTCTGCATCACTTGCCATCAGGGAAATACAAATCAAAACCACAAAGAGATACCACCTCACACCAGTGAAAATGGGGAAAATTAACAAGGCAGGAAACAACAAATGTTGGAGAGGATGGGGAGAAAAGGGAACCCTCTTACACTGTTGGTGGGAATGTGAACTAGTGCAGCCACTCTGGAAAACTGTGTGGAGGTTCCTCAAAGAGTTAAAAGTAGACCTGCCCTACGACCCAGCAATTGCACTGTTGGGGATTTACCCCAATGATTCAGATGCAATGAAATGCCGGGACACCTGCACCCCGATGTTTATAGCAGGAATGTCCACAATAGCCAAACTGTGGAAGGAGCCTCGGTGTCCATCGAAAGATGAATGGATAAAGAAGATGTGGTTTATGTATACAATGGAATATTACTCAGCCATTAGAAACGACAAATGCCCACCATTTGCTTCAACGTGGATGGAACTGGAAGGTATTATGCTGAGTGAAGTCAATCGGAGAAGGACAAACATTGTATGTTCTCATTCATTTGGGGAATATAAATAATAGTGAAAGGGAATATAAGGGAAGGGAGAAGAAATGTGTGGGTATTATCAGAAAGGGAGACAGAACATAAAGACTCCTAACTCTGGGAAACGAACTAGGGGTGGTGGAAGGGGAGGAGGGCGGGGGGGTGAGTGGGTGACGTGCACTGAGGGGGACACTTGACGGGATGAGCACTGGTTGTTATTCTGTATGTTGGTAAATTGAACACCAATAAAAATTATTTTATTAAAAAAAAAAGAAAATAGTTGTGGGAGCAGAGAAACCATGAATAATAGGCTCTGGATCCTGAATTTCGTAGGGGTTTGGTGGTTGTGGTGATGCTGAATGCTGCCTAAGGTGCAAATGAAGAGAAGAGAAAAGAGGACCTTAGTGCTGTGGTAGAATTTCAATGTTGGCTAAAGTAATCTCTGGTTTCTTTAAGATCTTTGGGTGTGTGCATGTTTGTGTTTTAACTCTATTCTAAAATATTTTAAACATATAGGAAGGCTAAAAGAATCATAAAATGAACTCTGTGTACCCACTACTAAGATTTAATGACCCTTAATATTTTGCCATGTTTGATTCATGGACTTTTTTTATTGGAGTTCAATTTGCCAACATATAGCGTAACACCCAGTGCTCATCCCATCAAGTGCGCCCCTCAGTGCCCATCACCAATTCACCCCCACCCCCTGCCCACCTCCGTTTCCACCACCCCTTGTTCATTTCCCAGAGTTAGGAGTCTCTCGTGTTCTGTCTCTTGGGGTCTTTTCTGATTCCACACAAATCTTAAGATGATTTTTTCCAACTCTCTGAAGAAAGTCTACGGTATTTTGATAGGGATTTCATTAAATGTATAAATTGCCCTGGGCAACATTGACATTTTCACAATATTAATTCTTCCAATCCACGAGTATGGAACATATTTTCATCTCTTTGAGTCTTCCTCAATTTCTTTCAGAAGTGTTCTGTAGTTTTTAGTGTATAGATCCTTTCCTTCTTTTGGTTATGTTTATTTCTAGGTGTATTATGCTTTTGGGTGCAATTGTAAATGGGATTGACTCCTTCATTTCTCTTTCTTCAGTCTCATTGTTAGTGTGTAGAAACGCCACCGATTTCTGGGCATTGATTTTGTATCCTGCCACATTACTGAATTGGTGAATAAGTTCTAGCAATCTTGGAGTGGAGTCTTGTGGGTTTTCTATGTACAGTATGTCATCTGTGAAGTGAGAGATTTTGACTACTTCTTTGCCAATTTTTTTAATTAGTATTTTTAAAAGATTTTTATTTATTTATTCATGAGAGAAAGAAAGAGAGAGAGAGAGGCAGAGCCACAGGCAGAGGGAGAAGCAAGCTTCCATGCAAGGAGCCCGACGTGGGACTCGATCCCGGGTCTCCAAGATCACACCCTGGGCTGAAGGCGGCACTAAACCGCTGAGCCACTGGAGCTGCCCTTCTTTGCCAATTTGAATGCCTTTTATATCTTTTTGTTGTCTGATTACTGAGGCTAGGACTTCTAGTACTATGTTGAATAACAGTGGTGAGAGTGGACATCCCTGTCGTGTTCTTTTTTTTTAACGATTTTATTAATTTATTCATGAGAGAGAGAGAGGCAGAGACACAGGCTCCATGCAGGCAGCCCAATGTGGGACTTGATCCTAGGTCTCCAGGATCACACCCTAGGCCAAAGGCAGCTCTAAACCGCTGAGCCACCCGGGCTGCTCCCCTGTCGTGCTCTTGTCCTTAGGGGAAAGGCTTTCAGTTTTTTCCCATTCAGAATGATATTTTATGTTGGCTTTTCATAGATGGCTTTTAAGATACTGAGGAATGTTCCCTCTATCCCTACACTCTGAAGAGTTTTGATCAGGAATGAATGCTGTATTTTGTCAAATGCTTTCTCTGCACCTGTTGAGAGGATCATATGGTTCTTGTTTTTTCCCTTGTTGATGTGATCTATCACATTGATTGTTTTATTAATGTTGAACCAACCTTGCATCACAGAGATAAATAGATAAATCCCACTTGGTCATGGTGAATAATCTTCTTAATGTACTGCTGGGTCCCATTGGCTAGTATCTTGTTAGAAATTTTGCATCTGTGTTCATGAAGGATATTGGTCTATAATTCTCTATTTTGGTGGGGTCTTTTTCTGGTTTTAGAATTAAGGTGATGCTGGCCTCATAAAACACGTTTTGAAGTATTCTGTACCTTTCTATCCTTCGGAACAGCTTTAGCAGAATAGGTATTATTTCTTCTTTAAACGTTTGATAGGATTCCCCTAGGAAGCTGTCTGGCCCTGGACTTTTGTGTCCTCAGAAAATATTGATGACTACTTCAATTTTCTCCCTGCTTATTGGCCTGTTCAGGTTTTCTTCCTGTTCCGGTTTTGGTAATTTGTGTTTTTCAAGAAATGCATCCCTTTCTTCTAGATTGCCTAACTTATTGGCTTATAGATGCTCATAATAGGTTTTTAAAATCCTTTGTATTTCTTTGGTATTGGTTGTGATCTCTCCTCCTTCGTTCATGATTTTATTAATTTGAATCTTTTCTCTTTTTAATAAGGCTGGCTAATGGTTTATCTATCTTATTAATTCTTTCAAAGAACCACCTCCTGGATTTGTTGATCTGTTCTACAACTCTTCTGGTCCCTATTTTATTGAGTTCTGCTCGAATCTTTATTCACTCTCTTCTTCTGCCTGGTATAGGTTTTATTTGCTGTTCTTTCTCCTATTCCATTAGGTGTTAGGTTAGCTCGTGTATTTGAGATTTTCCCAATTTTTTGAGGGATGCTTGTGTTGTGATGTATTTCCCTCTTAGTACTGCTTTTGCTGTATCCCAAGGATTTTGAATGGATATATCTTCATTTTCATTAGTTTCCACGAATTTTTTTAATTCTTCTTTAATTTTCTGCTTTACCCATTCATCTTTCAGTAGTATGCTCTTTATCCTCCACGTGTCTGAGTTTCTTCCAAATTTCTTCTTGTGATTGCATTCTAGTTTCAAATCATTGTGGTCTGAAAATATGCAGGGTATAATCCCAGTCTTTTGATATTGGTTGAGACCTGATTTGTGACCCAGTATGTTGTCTCTTCTGGAGAAAGTTCCATGTGCACTTGAGAAGAATATGTATTGATTAGCATTTGGATGGAAATTTCTGTTTATATCTGTGAAATTGTCCAGTCTAGTGTGTCATTTATAGTCCTTGTTTCTTTGGTGATGTTGTGCTTAGATTATCTGTCATTTTCAGAAAGTGTCATGTTGAAGTCTGCTACTATTAGTGTATTATTATCTAAGTATGTCTTTATTGGGTTATTAATTGATTGATATACTTGGCTGCTCCCACATTAGGTGTATAAATATTCATGATTATTAGGTCTTCTTGTTGGATAGACCCTTTAAGTATGATATAGTGTCCCTCTTCATCTCACTACAGTCTTTGGAATAAACTTTAATCTATCTGATATGAGGATTGCTACCCCAGCTTTCTTTTGAGGACCATTTGAATGGTAAATGGTTCTCCACCCCTTCATTTTCAGGCTGTGGGTGTCCTTAGGTCTAAAATGAGTCACTTGTAGCTAGCAAATAGATGACTCTTGCTTTTTTATCCAGTCCAAACCCCTGCATCTTTTGGTGGTATCATTTAGCACATTCACATTCAGAGTTACTATTGAAAGATATGAATTAGTGCTGCCCCTAGTTTGCAGACCTGGAAGTAGATATACCTCATAGAAGTTGGGTTTGGCCCTGCATCTGCTGCCTTCGCCATGGAGAAATTGTTGGAGCTGGCAGCCTAGGAATGAATCTCCTCTCAGCCTCTAAGCTCACCTGGTCAGAATCCTTGGATGAGCCTGTGGAATCCTTCCTCCTAGCCCTGTGGTTTGGAACCAGTGGCTCTGAGACTGTAAGAGGGTGGACAAAGATTCTCAGGGGCTGCTAAATTCATCTCTGATGGCCTCCAGCACTGCCAGCCACTCAGAGGATGAGGAGTCGCTGGCAGGGCAGAAGCAAGCTTCCTCTCAGGCCTTGGGCACCATCCCTAAATGGAGAAGCTCCTCCAGATTCATCAAGAGGAAGAAGTTTGATGATGAGCTGGTGGAGAGCAGCCTGGCTAAGTCCTCTACCTGGGTGAAGGGGGCCAGTGGGGTGGAGCCAGGGTGCTGTTCAGGGAGTGAACCTTCCTCCAGTGAGAAGAAGAAGGTGTCCAAGACCCCTAGCACTCCTGTGCCACCCAGCCCAGCCACAACCCCTGGACTCACCAAGCATGTGAAGAAGAGCAAACAGCCACTTCAGGTGACCAAGAATTTGGGCCACTGGAAGCCTGTAGATGACCTCCTGGTTGTCAACACTGTGCTGCAGACCAATGACCTGACATCTGTCTAGCTGGGTGTGAAGTTCAGCTGCCACTTCACCCTTTGGGAGGTTCAGGAGTGCTGGTATGGCCTGCTCTATGATCCTGTCATCTCCAAGCTGGCCTGCCAAGCCATGAGACAGCTGCACCCAGAAGCCATTGCTGCCATCCAGAGTAAGGCCTTGTTTAGCAAGGCTGAGAACAGCTGCTGAGCAAAGTGGGATCAACCAGCCAGCCCACCTTGGAGATGTTCCAGGATCTGCTCCACAGACACCCTGATGCCTTCAACCTGGCCTGTACTGCCAAGGCCTTGCAGGCCCACTAGCAGCTCATGAAGCAGTATTACCTGCTGGAGGACCAGACAGTGCAGCCACGGCCTAAGGGGGACCAAGTGCTCAACTTTTCAGATGCAGAGGACCTGATTGACGACAGTAAGCTCAAGGATATGCGAGATGAGGTCCTGGAACATGAGCTGACAGTGGCCGACTGGCGCCAGAAACGAGAGATCCAACAGCTGGCACAAGAGCTGCATAAGCAGCAGGTGCTGGTAGACAGCATCATAGGCATGAGCTCTCCTGACTTTGACAACCAGATGCTGGCAGTGCTGCAGGGCCACATCGTGCAGTACCTGATGCGCTCCCAAGAGATGACCCTGGGCAGAGCAACCAAGGATAACCAGATTGATGTGGACCTGTCTCTGGAGGGTCCATCCTGGAAGATCTCCCAGAAACAAGGTGTCATCAAGCTGAAAAATAATGGTGATTTCTTCATTGCCAATGAGGGTCGGCGGCCCATCTATATTGATGGACGGTGGGTACCATGTGGCTCCAAGTGGCACTTCAGCAACACCTCTGTGGTAGAGATTGCCAACCTGAGATTCATCTTCCTCATCAACCAGGATCTCATTGCCCTTATTCAGGCCAAGGCTGCCAAGATCACGCCACAGTGAGGTGTGGTGGCAGGACCCATATGCTCTCTGTGGCCTCCGTTTCCCCTGCCATTTCAGCCTCTTGGAGCTGGAACTCAGGCTCCTGGAAAAGCCATAGTAAGCAGGAGAAAACCCAACTGCGGGCCCACTGATCTGAGCCTCTGGTAGGGCAGGGCTGGTCCTGTGAAGCCCCTGAAGGCTGGAACCCTCCAGCTTCCTTAGAGTCAGATCCCCTCCCCTCCTCTCTTTGCAGGCCGCCCTCCTCTTCCCCTTGGGTTTCCACCTTTACCCCTTCGTCTCCAGCTGATTAGCTTCAGACTTTTCCTTTATTATTTTTCTTTTGTAAATAAAAAGCACCAAGTTCCAAAAAAAAAAGATATGAATTTAGTCTTATCATAATATCCATTCAGTCCCTGTTTTTGTGGATTATTTCTTTGGGCTTCCTCTTTCTTTTATAGAGTCCTCCTTAATATTTCTTGCAGTGCTGGTTTGATACTCACATATTCTTTCAGTTTCTGTCTATCTTGGAAGCTCTTTATCTCACCTATTCTGAATGAGAGTCTTGCTGGATATAGTATTCTTGCTGCATGTTCTTCTCATTTAGTACCCTGAATATATCCTGCCAGCCATTTATGGCCTGCCAGGCTCTGTGGTGAGATCTGCTGTTAATCTGATATTTCTCCCCATGTAAGTTAAGAATCTCTTGTCTTTTGCTGCTTTAAAGATTTTCTCTTTGTCTTTGGAATTTGCAAGTTTCACTATCAAATGTCGAGGTGTTGAACGGTTTTATTGATTTTGGGGGGAATCTTTCTATCTCCTGGATCTGAAAGCCTGTTTCCCTCCCCAAGTTAGGGAAGTTTTCAGCTATGATTTGTTCAAATATGCTTTCTGGAACTCGGCCTCTCGGCGTTTTCTGGAACCCCAATTATATGTAGATTTTTCCTTCTGAGGCTATCATTTATTTCCCTTAACCTTTCCTCATAGTCTTTTAATTGTTTCTCTCTTTTCTTTACACAGCTTCCTTACTTCCCATCAACTTATCTTCTATGTCACTCACTGTTTCTTCCTCCTCATTATCCCTAGTAGTTAGGACATCCAGTTTTGATTGCATATCATTTAGTTGACGTTTAATTTCAGCCTGATTAGATCTGAATTCTGCAGTAACAAAGTCTCTAGAATCCTTTATGCTTTTTTCCGGAGGCACAATTAGCTTTATAATTGTGCTTGTCAGTTGGCTTTCTGACATCTAATTGTAATCCATATTCTGTAACTCTGTGGCAGAGAGTACTGTTTCTGATTCTTTCTTTTGTGGTGAATTCTTCTGTCTAGTCATTTTGTTCAGTGCAGAGTGGCTGTATGAGCAGGATGAGTCAAGAATATCAACCACAACCTAAGTAAATTCACCCTAGATGATTCTGATGAGGTCTGAGACCAGAAAATAAAAACAAAGAAGAGAACAACATAAAACAAAAAGGGCCACTAAAGTGAAAAACAAATTTTAAAACAAAGTAGTAAAAAATAAAGGCCAAAATTCCCAAAGAAGAAAAAAAGAAGAGAAAAAAAATGGTAAAGAGAGAAAAGAAAAAAGAAAGGGGAGGAAACTGGGAGATGGTGGTGGTGAAGAAGTTGTAAAGGAGGGATAAGGTAGTCTACCTGAGGGGTCCTAGAGGATGATCCTCCTTGGATCTGAGTGTATTAAGTTCTGTATGTTAGAAGATGGTCAGTCCCAAATTTATATAAACCAGCAATACTTGTAGAAAACGCCAACATTGACCACCAAAACATAAACAAGATAAAAGAGAGGGGAAAATGGGAATGAAGGGAGAATATAATCTCACAGAATGAACCAGCATGGTATTCCACTTGGTTCTGGGTGCATGCTGGTCCTGTTTTAGAAACTCTTAACTTCTGTCATTGTAGAACAAAATGAGGCAGACAAAACAAAAAAGATAAAACAAAAAACCATATCTCACGTATCTCCCAAAATTAAATTGAGTATGTTGAAAGGAATTTAGAAGTGGAAAATATATCTAAGACATGTAATTGTAGAAATATGAAAGTCAAAAAGGAAGAAACTTAAAAATGAAGAGATGGTAAAATATTGTAGTTAAGGTGCGAAAAGAGAAAAAATATTGGAAATATTTAGTCTGATATAAAAATGAGTTGTAATAGAAAAAGGGAAAAAAATTTTAAAAGGAGGGACCCTCTAGTTCCATATAGTATAAATCCCTCAACTTCCCCTGGAGCTTTCCAGTGCTGCTTGGTCAAGAACTTGCTCTTCCCCTGTTCTTCCAGCTGGTCTTCTGGGGGAGGGGTCTGCCATGCTGATTCTCAGGTGTGTGTGCCTGGACGGTGATGCCCCGTCCCCTGCCAGGTCCCGGGTTCAGTGTGAGCTGTTTATCCTGTGAGGCCTTTGTTCCCTGGCAGCCCTGCCCCTTCCAGTCACTAGGTGAAACAAGGATGAAAAACAACAATGGCGGTGTCCAGATTTCCAGCTCTGGAGTCAGCTCCCCATTAACAACTAATGCAGTCTCCCAGTCTGCACTGGTGTAGATGCTCCTGGGGCTGTGTGGATCCACAGATCTGTACAGCTTGCAGGGAGCCCAGTGGCAGGAGAGTTCTCACTGTCCTGTGCCCTCCCCACTCTTGCCTGTCCCGGGGGGAACCAGGATCATGGGCTTTGTCCGCTCAGCACCCTGGGATCTGGGGCCCTGTGCTGTTGGAATCATACTCCTGGGGGGCGCAGCTCCCAAAGGCAGTAGGGCACAGACACCTCTGGCAAGAGCTGGCCCGCCTCACTGACTGGCTTTTCCCAAAGCCCTGCCAGCTGTGGGCTCCAGCCCTTTACCAAGATCAGTCCATGGTTTGTGGTGAGCTTTACCCCGGGCGCACTTCCTCTATTAGTGCCTCCAGGAAACTGGAGGCTTCACTGCCACTCCTGCGATTCTGCCTGATTTCCCTGCTAAGCACTTTTCCATCCAAGAAGAATCCCGTGCAGATTTTTAAAGCTCCCGCCTCTCCAGGGCTGGGCTTTCGTGTCTCAGAAGCTTTTGCCCCCCAACTTTAGCTTGGCTCCTCGCAGTGCTCCTCCCCAACTTGATTCTTTTTTATATTATTTTTTCCCGCCTTTCTACCTTGGTAGAAGAGAAAACCCTTCTCTCTATAGTTTTCTGGCTGTTCTCCCTTCAAATCTCAGTTCAAATTCATAGGTGTTCAGGGTGTTTTGAAAGTTATCTAGGTAAGTTGGTGGAACCAGGTGAGTTGAGAATTCCTACTCTTCTGCCATCTTGCCCCTCTGTGACATCATTTATTGAGCCTTTTATCCCCAATGTGTTATTCTTTATTTCTTTGTTAATGGTCTCCCTGATGCCTTCCACTATTTTCTGAATACCAGTGAGTACTTTATGATCATTAGATTCTCCATCAAGTATGTTACTTCTATCTGTTTCACTTAGGTCTCTGGCTGTGGCCTTATTCTCTTCTTTCATTTAGGATAAATTTCTCTGCCTTCTCATTTGTCTAAGTCTCTTTGCCTGCTTCTCTGTATTAGAAAACTCAACTACATCTTTTGCTAACGAAATGGCCTTGTGAGGAAGAGATCCTGTAGTGCTGGTGTCCCCTGCTACCCAGTGTCTGGCACTTCATGGACCTTCTCCAATATATGCTCTGTCCCTGTGTACTGTCCCTTTTATCTTTCAGGCCAGTCATCTGCAGAGACTCTTTCTGTGTTGTGGATAGTGTTTTTACTCTGGCCTGAATGTGGTGAGTTTTAACTAAGTGTACTCTGATCTGTTTGTGAAATGAGACATGTTGCCACAGCCACCAAAACTAAGGCCCAAAAAACTCCCCAGTTGGGAGATGTAGTTTAGGCTCATGTTTGGGCCAGTCTTCACGGGGAGGGGGCTGGACATGCTGGAACTGAATCAAATGTGACCTGGAAGGATATTTACATCAGAGTGTGGGGGGCAGGGCTTGGTGCATGCAAATTAGGTAGCAAGTATATGCACTGTGCTGGTTCTTGCAGTTGACCCTGTGCTTCTGCTGAGGGACAGGGGAGGGAAATGGCCCATGCTAGTTCCTTTGTTTCTGGAGAAGTCTCTCAGGGAATGCTGCTTCTCTGGAACACTCTAATAGGAGCATATAACCTCCCCACTGTGTGTCCCAGGCACTCTTCAGATTGCTTTTTTCCTAACTGTATGTCCATGGGCTATTTGCCCTACCTTCTTTCCAAGAGCAGAGCAATGCCCTCTGGCCTCTCCCTGAGCCAAGCCCACCGACCTTTAAAACTCCAGGGTTAAGGCCCCCTGGTTCTAAAGACTCACAAAATTTGACCCCTCTCACTTTCCAAGCCAATTTCTGTGGGATATCATCTTCCCCCTGTGGGCTCCCCTGTGTGCTAGTGTGTCTCTTGCCCTTCAGGCTGATTAGGTAGTTATCCAGTTGTATTCATGGAATTAGGTGAGCCTAGGGTCCTCCTACTCTGCTGCCATCTTCCTGAGAAAATAAGGTATTCCTTATAATTCCCAGAATAACCACCAAAAAAGACTTAAAAATATAACCAAAAAGAGTGACATTAGAAAAATGGTACATCAGGAACCCCTTGAGCCTCTATTCCACTACAAACACTGATTCAATAACAATCCATGGACAAATTCACTTTGTGAAAAATCTGGAATGTAATTTAAAGGATCCTGCATCCTGGCCAAATGTAAAACCAGTCTCAATAAAGCCTAAAGAAATATTTAGAACATTTTCTTGCTGTAGTTCCTCCCCCTGTTGTAGTACCTTATCATAGAAAGAAAGCTGCTGCTTCCCAGGTTCCCTCAGGGAAATGAAAGGTTGGAAGCCTGTGTTCAAAATCCAATATTTCATTGGGGTTCCCAGAGTATTGATTTCTGCCTTGCCCATCATGGATATCTGACAAGCTTAGAATAGTCTTGCCACCATGGAGAGAATGGAGACATTGGGTTGAATAGTTAGACACCATAGTTCCTCCCCTCTGCTCAACCTAGAGTGAGTAGAATAAAATCTCAGCTCTCAGCTTCCCCTTGTAAGGAAAAATCTCAGCTCTCAGCTTCCCCTTGTAAGGAAGGTAAGTACCTTACCTTCTTCAGGGCTGCCCAAAGGACTGACATGTATCTAACTAGCCTTGAAGCTCTGTTAGGTCTGGTGCAGTCTAGCCACCTGGGGAAAATTGGGATGATGGTTAGGGATGAGTAGATGACATAGCTTCACCCTCTTACCCCCATTCAGCACACAGTGAGCAAATAAAAAACAGAGCTGCCATATTCTTATTGAGGAGGGAAAGAGTTGGTAGAGGCACTCAGATTCTCCAACAAGGCTGATTATTGGGAGGGGGCACTTCTCTTGTATAAGTCTATGAAGACTGGCAGAGGTGCCTACTTTGTGTAATAATAGACACCAACACAAAGAGCAAAAGACAATGAAAAATTAGGAAAAGATCTTCCAACAAAAGAAGTAAGATAAATCCCCACAAGCCAACCCTAATGAAATATAATTATGTGATTCAGCTGATAGATAATTCAAAATGACAATTGAAAAATGTTCACTGAGGTCAAGAGAATAATCCATAAACAGAGAATTTCAATAAATAAATAGGATACAGTCAACAAAACTAAAAGACAACCTACAGAATGGGAGAAGATTTTTGCAAATGGCATATCAGATAAAGGGCTAGTTTCCAAGATCTATAAAGAACTTCTTAAACTCAACACCAAAGAAACAATCCAATCATGAAATGGGCAAAAGACATGAAGAGAACTCTCACAGAAGAAGACATAGACATGGCCAACATGCACATGAGAAAATGCTCTGCATCACTTGCCATCAGGGAAATACAAATCAAAACCACAAAGAGATACCACCTCACACCAGTGAAAATGGGGAAAATTAACAAGGCAGGAAACAACAAATGTTGGAGAGGATGCGGAGAAAAGGGAACCCTCTTACACTGTTGGTGGGAATGTGAACTGGTGCAGCCACTCTGGAAAACTGTGTGGAGGTTCCTCAAAGAGTTAAAAATAGACCTGCCCTACGACCCTGCAATTGCACTGTTGGGGATTTACCCCAAAGATTCAGATGCAATGAAACGCCGGGACACCTGCACCCCGATGTTTATAGCAGGAATGTCCACAATAGCCAAACTGTGGAAGGAGCCTCGGTGTCCATCGAAAGATGAATGGATAAAGAAGATGTGGTTTATGTATACAATGGAATATTACTCAGCCATTAGAAACGACAAATACCCACCATTTGCTTCGGCGTGGATGGAACTGGAGAGTATTATGCTGAGTGAAGTAAGTCAATTGGAGAAGGACAAATAGTGTATGTTCTCATTCATTTGGGGAATATAAATAATAGTGAAAGGGAATATAAGGGAAGGGAGAAGAAATGTGTGGGAAATATCAGAAAGGGAGACATGACATAAAGACTCCTAACTCTGGGAAACGAACTAGGGGTGGTGGAAGGGGAGGAGGGCAGGGGGTGGGGGTGAGTGCGTGATGGGCACTGAGGGGGGCACTTGACAGGATGAGCACTGGGTGTTATTCTGTATGTTGGTAAATTGAACACCAATAAAATATAAATGTATTATTTAAAAAATAATAAATAAATAAATAAATAAATAAATAAATAAATAAATAAATAGAAAACATTTTAAAGTACCAAAGGGAAATCATGAAACTGAAGAACCCAATAACCAAACTGAAAAGTTTACTTCAGGGGTTCAATAGCAGACTAGATCAGCCAGAGGAAATGATCAGCACATGCAAATAAAAGTCATTGGAAATAATTCAGTCAGATGAATGAAAAAGAAAAAATAATGAAAAAAGTGAAGAAAATATAAGGGACTTATGAGATACCATCAAGCATTATGTATGCTTCAGAAAGAAGAGAGAAAAGATAAGAAATCTTATTGAAATATTAGATATTTATCCAATGGATACAAAAATAGTGATTCAAAGTGGGCACAGGCTTCCCAATGTTTATAATAGTACTATACACAATAGCTAATACATGGAAAGAGCCCAAATGTTCACTGACTGATGAATGGATGAAGATGTGGAACATATATACAATGGAATATTTCTCAGCTATCAAAAAGACTGAACTCTTGCCATAACATGGATGGAACTACAGTGTATTATGTTACGCAAAATAAGCCAGTCAGAGGAAGACAAATACCATTATGACTTCACTCATATGTGGAATTTAAGAAACAAAACAGATGAATATAGAGGAAAGGAAGCAAAAACAGAGAGGGAGGCAAACCATAAGAGACTTAAATATAGGGAACAAAGTTGCTGGAGGGAAGTCAGTGGGAAGGTGGGCTAAATGGGTGATTGGCATTAAGAAGGGCACTTGTGATGAGCACTCAGTGTTACATGTAAGTGATGAATCACTTGATTCTACTCCTGAAACTAATACTACACCATATGTGAACTAACTTGAATTAAATAACATTGTGGAGGAAAAAAAAAACAGAGATGAAGAACACAATAAATGTAATTAAAAATACATTATATGGAATAAATAGCAGACTAGATGAAGCAAAGGAACAAATCAGTGACCTAAAAAACAGAGTAATAAAAATTAAACTGAGAAAGTGGGGGGGGGGGGAGTATGTAAACTGTGAATTGTCTTAGGGAACTCGGTGACTCCATTAAGCATAATGACATTCCCACTATAGGGATGCCAGAAGAAGAGAAGAGGAGACAGAAAGTTTATTTAAAGAAATAATAGCAGAAAACTTTCCTAATCTGACAAAGAAAACAGATACCAGATGCATGAGACACAGAGATCCCCAAAAGAGTCAATCAAGTATGTCCACACCAAGATACATAATAATGAAAATGGCCAAATGTAGTGATAAAGAAAAAAATTAAAGCAAAACAAACAAACAAACAAACACAGTTACATACAAGGGAAATCTCATATGGCTATCAGCAGCGTTTTCAGCAGAAACTTAGCAGGCCAGAAGAAAGTGTCATGATATACTCAAAGTGCTGAATGCCAAGAATATTCTATCCAGTGAGATTGTCATTAAGAATAGAAGGAGAGTTATAATTTCCCAACAAACAAAAGTTAGAAGACTTCATAACCACAAAACCAGTCCTACAAGAAATGTTAAGAGGGACTCTGTGAATGGACAACAAAAACATAAGCAAGAATAAGAAAAATAGGAAGCACAAACGCAAACATTTAAGTGTATCTGCAAAAGTCAAACAAGAGAAGCATGAAATAAAAGGATATAAAATATGATACCAAATACCTGAAATGAGGAGTGGAGTAAGGAAAGAGTTCAAAATTAATCAACCATCAATTTAATATAGACTGAAATATGCAAATGTTTTATATAAACCAAATGGTAGCCACCCGCCAAAAAAATGTAATAGAAATGCAAAAATATTCAGAATGAGCAAGCCAAGAATTATGCCAAAGAATGCCAACTAACCAAGAGAGAAGAGAGCAAGAGAAAAAAGGAACAGACAGGAACTACAAAAATAACCATTAAAAAGTAACAAAATGGGCCTGAATTTACACATATCAATAATTTCTTTCAATGTAAATTCAGTAAATGCTCCAAGCAAAAGGGTCATGGAATGATATGTCATTCCATGACATAGGGTCATGGAATGGATAAAAGAACAAGACCTATCAACACGCTGCCTATAAGACATTCATTTTGGAACTTAAAGACACACACAAACTGAATGTAAAGGGATGGAAAAAATATTTATAGTGCAAATGGAAGTGATGAGAAAGCCTGAGTAGCAATGCTTATATTTTTGTTTTGTTTTCCTTCAAATTGTTACTTAAATTCTAGTTAGTTAACATATAGTGTAATATTAGTTTCAGAAGAATAATTTAGTGATTCATCAAATACATAAAATACCCAGTGTTCATCGTAACAAGTGCCTTCCTTAATACCCAGTACCCATTTAGCCAATCTTTTACCCACCCCACTCAATCAATCCTCTGCTTGTTTTTTATAGTTAAGACTCTCTTATTGTTTGCTTCCTTCTCTTTTCTACCTTTCCCATATGTTCATTTGTTTTATTACTTCACATAGGAATGAAATCATATGGTATTGGCCTCTGACTGGCATTTTTATGCTTAGCATAATATACTATAGCTCCATCCACATTAATGCAAATGATAAAAGTTCACTTTTTGATGGTTGAGTAATATTCCACTGTATATATTTATCATATCTTAAATATCCATTCATCACTCAATGGACATTTGGACTCTTTCTATATTATGGCTGTTTTTGATAATTCTACTAAAAACATTGGGGTGCATGTGCTCCTTCAAATCTGTATTTTTGTATCCTTTGGGGAAATACCTAATAGTGCAAGTCCTTGATTATAGGGGAGTTCCATTTTTAACTTTTTGAGGAACCTTCATATTGTTTTCCATAGTGGCTGCACCAGTCTGCATTCCCGCCCACAGTGCAAGAGGTTCCCCTTTCTCTGCATCCTCACCAACATCTGTTGTGTCATGTGTTGTTAATTTTAGCCATTCTAACAGGTGTAAGAAAGTATCTTATCATGGTTTTCATTTGTATTTCCCTGATGATGAGTGATGTTGAACAGCTTTTCACGTATCTGTTAGCCATCCGGATGTCTTTGGAAAAATGTCTATTTATGTCTTCTTCCCATGTCGAAATGGATTATTTATTTTTTGGATGTTGAGTTTGAGAAGTTCTTACCAATTTCAGATATTAACCCTTTATCAGATACATCATTTGCCAATATCTTCTCCCATTCCTTAGGTTGCTTTTTATGTTTGTTGAATGTTTCTTTTATTGTGCAGAAGATTTCTTACTTGATGAAGTCCCAATAGTTCATTTTTTTTGTTTCCCTTGCCTCAAGAGATATTTCTAGTAAGAAATTGCTGCAGCCAATGTCAAAGAGGTTACTGTCTATGCTTTCCTCCAGGATTTTGATGGATTCCTGTTTCACATTTAGATCTTTCATCCGTTTTGATTTTATTTTTGGTAGGGTGTAAGAAAGTGGTCCAGTTTCATTCTTCTACATGTTGCTTTCCAGTTTTCCCAACACCATTTGTTGAATAGGCTGTCATTTTTTCCATTGAATATTCTTTCTTGCTTTGTCAAAGATTAGTTATAATTAGTTGATTATAGTTGACCATAGTTGTGGGTCCATTTCTGGGTTCTCTATTCTGTTTTTATGCCAGTACCATACTGTCTTGATGAATATAGCTTCGTCATATATCTTGAAATATGGAATCATGATGCCTCCATCTTTGCTTTTCTCAGAATTGTTTGACTATTCCAGGCCATTCCAGGTCATCCATACTTTGTATGGAATGATAGGATTATTAGGATTATGGAACTATAGGATTGTTAGGATTGTTTGTTGTAGCTCTGTGAAAAATGCTAGTGTTATCTTGATAGGGTTTCCATTGAATATGTAGATTGTTCTGGGTAGTATAGACATTTTAACAATATTTTTTCTTCCAATCCATGACCGTGGTATGTTTCTCCATTTCTTTGTGTCCTCTTCAATTTCTTTTACAAGTGTCCTATACTTTTTAGAGTAGAGATATTTTACTTCTTTGGTTATGTTTATTTCTATATTTTATGGTTTTGTGCAGTTGTAAATTAGTTTGATTCCTTGATTTCATTTTTTGCTGCTCCATTATTGGTTTAAAGAAATGCAACAGAGCTCTGTATGTTGATTTTATATCCTGAAACTTTGTTGAATTCTTATATCAGTTCTAGCAATTTTTTGGTAGAGTCTCTTGGGTTTTCTACATAGAGTATCAATTCATCTAGAAAGAGTGAAAGTTTTACTTCTTCCTTGATAGTTTGGATGCCTTATTTCTTTTTATTGTCTCATTGCTAAAGATAAGACTTCCAGCACTATGTTAAACAACAATGGTGAGAATGGATGTCCCTGTTATGTTCCTAATCAAGAGAAAAGTCTCTCAGTGTTTCCCCATTGAAGATGATATTAGCCGTCAGTATTTTTTTTTGTATTTTTTTATTGGAGTTCGATTTGCCAACATATAGTATAACACGCTGTCAGTCTTTTGTATATGGCCTTTATGATGTTGAGGTATGTTCCCTCTATGCCTATATTGTTGACAATTTTTATCAAGAAGCAGGTGTCTCTGTTCCTATGCTAATGAACAGGGCAGCATGTTGGCACCCCCCCCAACTCTTTTGTCCCTAGAGAAGCCATGCTACCTACCTCTCCCAAATGCACTCAAGAAGAGGAACTGTTTCTACCCGTGTGACTCAGTGGGTCCTCAGAGCACACTGTCTGCTCCCAGGTCTTCACCTTCCTTCCCCAAAGGAGCACCACTAAGCCTGTCTCACATGGACCTGGCAACACAATAAACCCCAAAACCATCACACTTTGAGTTCTGCTGCTTGTAAAGACTTGTGGAAATCATACCCTATCCTTCTCCTCTCCAGTGGTTTTGGGAAGAGTTTTTCTTGTGCAATCCCCTGCACACTGTTTCACTCTTTCTCTCTTACCCTCTCACTCCTGTCTCCATGATCAGGATCCTCCCCTCCACAGAACCTGCAACTCTTTTCTCCCCCAAATCGAATCTCTGCAGCTCCTTTCCTCCAAGATATGGACGTTTTTCTCCCTCTAGATGTGCAGTTTGCTCTCTCAGTCATCAAATTGATTTCTGGGGTATTCAGGATGATTTGATATTTATCTGGCTGTGTTTGAGGGACAAGGCAAGCATAGAGTCACTCTACTACTCTTCTATCTTAACTCTAATCCAGCAATGCTTATTTTGGACAAAATAAAATTTAAAATGTAGGCTGAAACAAGGGACAAAGATTATGACATTACATAATCATTGCTGGGAAAATCCAACAAGAGGATATAACAATTATAAATGTTAATGCAACCAACATGAGAGCACTCAGATACATAAAACAGTTAATAACAAACATAAAGTAAATTATTGATAGTAATACAGTAATAGAAGAGAACTTTGACACCCCACTTACATCATTGGATAGGTAATCTAAATGGAAAATCAATAACAAAACGGTGGCTTTGAATGGCACATTGGACCAGATGTATTTAACATACTTATTCAGAACATTCCATGCTAAAACAGCAGAATGCACAATTTTTTCAAGTGCACATGAAACATTCTCCATAAGAGATCACTTATGAGCTCACAAAACAAATTTCAACAAATTCAAAATATCATACCATGCAACTTTTCTGACCAAAATGCTATGAAACTAGAATTCAACTGTAAGAAAAAAACTGGAGCATGCACATACATGGAGGCTAAATTACATGCTACTTAGTAATGAATTGGGCAACCAGGAAATGAAAGACAAAATAAAAAGACAAATGGAGACAAATGAAAATAAAAACACAATGGTCCAAAATCTTTGGGATTTAGCAAAACCAGTTCTAAGAGGGAATTTTATAACAATGCAGGCTTAACTCAAGAATCAATAAAAATTCCAAATAAACAACCTAACCTTTCATCTAAAGGAACTAGGAAAACAGACAAAACCTAAAAAAGAGAAGGAAGGAAATAATAAAGATTAGAGCACAAATAAACACTATCAAAACTAAAAAGAAAAAACCAAACAAACAAAAAACAAGAGAACAGATTGATGAAACCAGGAACTGATTCTTTGAAAAGATCAACAAAATTGATAAGCCTTTATCCAGACTCATCAAAAAAAATAGAGAGAGGACTCAAATTAAAAAATCAGAAATGAAAGGGGAGAAATAACAAGTGACAACACAGAAATACAAACAATTTTGAGGGAATATTATGAAAAATTATATGCCAACAAATTAAACAACCTAGAACTAGATAAATTCCTAGAATTATATAAATCCCCAAAAGGGAATCAACAAGGTTGTATTAGCTATTCAGGGTCATTTGTGTTCCCATATAAATATGAGATTTCTTTGTCCTAGCTCTGTGAAAAATGTTGTTGATATTTTGATAGGGATTTCATTGAATGTGTAGATCGCTTTGGGTAGTATAGACATTTTAACACTATTTTTTCTTCCAATCCATGAGTATGGAATGTCTTTCCATTTCTTGTGTATTCTTCAATTTTCTTTCATCAGTATCCTAGAGTTTTCATAGTATAGGTCTTTCATCTCTTGGTCAGGTTTATTCCTAGTTAATTCTTCTAATGCCACTGTAAATGGGATTAATTAATTTCTTTTTCTACTGCTTCACTATTGGTATATAGAAATGCAACAGAATTCTGTATGTTGATTTTGTATCTTGCTACTTTACTTAATTCACTTATCCATTCTAGCAGCTTTTTACTTGACTATTTGGGGTTTCCTATATATAGTATCATGTCATCTGTAAATAGTGAAAGTTTTACTACTTCCTCCCCAATTTGTATGCATTTTATTTCTTTTTATTGTATGATTGCTGTGGCTAAGATTTCCAGTACTATGTTGAATAAAAGTGGTGAGAGCAGACTTCTTTGTCTTGTTCCTGACCTTAGAGGAAAAGCTGTATTATCCATTGAAGATGATATTAGCTGTGGGTTTTTCATACATAGACTTTATGATGTTTAAGTATGGTACCTCTAAACCTACATTGGTTTTGGAGGGGGTTGTTTCTTTTAAGGTTTTATTTATTTATTTTAGAGAGAAAGAGAATGAGGGGATGCAGAGGTAGAGAGAGAAAGAATCTCATGCAGACTCCCCACTGAGTGCAAGCCCAATGCTGGGCTCAATCTCGTGACCCTGATATTATGACCTGAGCCAAAATCAAGAGTTGGACACTTAACTGACTGAACCACCAGGCACCCTTAGAGCAATTAACCTTAATTTGTTAATGTGGTATATCATGTTGATTGATTTGCAAATGTTGAATCACACTTGCAACCCAGGAATAAATCCCATTGGATCATAGTGAATGATTTTTTTAATGTATTATTGAGCTTGGCTTCCTTGTATTTTGTTGAGAATTTTTGCATCCATGTTCATCAGGGTTATTGGACTGTAGTTCCCTTTTTAAATGAAGTCTTTATCTGGTATCAGGGTAATGCTGGCCTCATAGAATGGATTTGGAAGTTTTCCTTCCTTTTCTATGTTTTACCATAGATTGAAAAGAATAGATATTAACTCTTCTTTAAATGTTTGGTAGAGTTACCTTGTGAAGCCATCTGGCCCTGGACTTTTGTTTGTAGATATGTTTCCTAAAGCAAAGGCAATAAAGGCACAAATAAAGTACTGGGACTGCATCAAAATAAAAAGCTTCTTCAGAGTGAAGGAAACAATCAACAAAACCAAAAGGCAACCTACAGAATGGGAGAAGGTATTTTCAAATGACATATCCAATAAATGGTTAATACCCAAAACATATGAAGAATTTTAAAAATTTAACACTCCAAAAATGAATAATCCAATTTAAAATGGGCAGAAGGCATGAAGAGAAATTTCTCCAAAGAAGACTTACAAATGGCCAACAGACGCATGAAAAGATGGTCAACATCACTGATTATCTGGAAAATAAAAATCAAAACTACAATTAAATATAACTTCACACCTGTAAGAATGACTAAAATCAACAACATGTGTTGAAGAGGGTGTGGAGAAATAGGAACCCTGGTGTACTGTTGGTTGGAATGCAAACTGGTGCAACCACTCTGGAAAACAGTATGGAGGTTCCTCAAAATTTAAAAATAGAACTACCCTATGATCCAGTAATTACACCTTGGGTATTTATCCTAAAAATACAAAAACACTAATTGAAAGTGATACCTACACCCCTATGTTTTTTGCAGCATTATTTACAATAGACAAATTATAGAAGTAACCCAAGTATTTTTCAATAGATGAATGGATAGAGAAGATGTAGTATATATTTACAATAGTTACTATTCAGCCATAAAAAACAATGAAATCGAGTCATTTGAAACAACATGGATGGAGCTAGAAGGTATAATGCTAAGTGAAATATACCAAAGACAAATACCGCACTATTTAACTCACATGTGGAATTTAAGAAACAAAACAAAAGAGCAAAGGAAAAGAGAGAGAGAGAGAAAACAAGGAACAGACTCTTAACTACAGAGAACAAAATGATTAGTAGAGGGTAGGTGGGTGTGAAGATGGGTGAGATAGGTGATAGGCATTAAAGAGTACACTTACCATGATGAGCACTGAATAATGTATAGAATTTTGGAATCACTATATTGTGCACCGAAACTAATATACCACTGTATGCTAACTATACTGACATTTTTTTAAATTGACTTAAAAATTATGCTAAATAAAAGAAGGCATGTAAAGAAAGCCATACACTGTATTATTCCATTTATATTAAATATATGGCATAGGCAAATCCTTTAACACAAAGCAAATTAGTTATTGCCAGGAGCTGAGGGGAAGGGAGAATAAGAAGTGACTATATAATGTGTATGTATTTTCTTTGTAGGGTGAAATATTTTGGAACTAGATAGAAGTGATGTTTGCACAGCATTGCAAATTTACTAAATACTACTGAATTGTACCCTTTAAATGGTTAACTTTATATTATATGAATTTTACTTTCATTTGAAAAATAAAGCATCAGAAAAACAAAATCTGATAGAAACCCAGTCATCCTAAAGACCTCTGATGTTATTTCCAAATGTTGAAAGATCATGATTTAGAAACAGCAGAAGGGTGGGAAAAGATTTCTGGATTGAGAGTCTAGATATCAGTGTTCTGACTCCACTATTAATTTGCTACATGAGCTGGGGAAAGTCTTATAGTATTTTTGAGTATCAGTTTTTGTATTTTCAAACTAAAAAGTCTAAAATTAGTTGCCCTTATAAAAACATTTCAGAAGAATCATCCACAAAAAAAGTTCTATAAAAGATGCATATACACAAACATACCCACATAACCTTATGGACTTGTTGAGTGAAACAGAATGAGTCAAGGAGTGGGAAAGCACTTGATTTTAAAGGGCAAGCTGGATTAAAAATAACCACATTTCATTCGTTCAGGAAGTAATTGTTGAACAATTATATGTCAGTATGCTAGACACGGAGGATGCACAGATAAGTAAGCCACTAGATCTTCTCAAAAGCCATCTAATCTAGTGGGGGAGACAAGTAAACATAAAATTAGAGTGCTATTAAGAAATATGATATAGAAACTGTTAGGATTCTGTGGGATTACACAAGTGTACCAGCTCATTCAGTCTAGAAAGATTTCTCTTGGGCAGCCCTGGTTGGCTCAGCGGTTTAGTGCCGCCTTCAGCCCAGGGCCTGATCCTGGAGACCTGGGATTGAGTCCCATGTTGGGCTCCCTGCATGGAACCTGCTTCTTCCTCCTGCCTGTGTCTCTGCCTCTCTCTCTTTCTCTCTCTGTCTCTCTGTCTCTGTTTCTCTCTCATGAATAAATAAATAAAATCTTAAAAAAAGATTTCTCTTTTCATATGAAGTAATAGAAAGTTAACCAATCAAAGGGTGCCTGGCTGGCTCAGAAGAAAAATTAATGATGCTTGATCTCCAGGTCATGAGTTCAAGCCCCATGTTTGGGGTAAAGAATACAATAAATAAATGAATAAATAAATAAATAAATAAATATCCAGTTAAAATAATGAGTAAGGGATACCTGATCCAAGAAGATGAGGACAACACAAATAAAGCTGCAGATGCTTTAAACAAAATAGTGTCTGTAGAGGACTTCAAGCAGTTCAGTGTCACTGGAGCACAAAGATTAAGACAAAGAGTAGAAAAAAATAAGGCTTATGAAATAAGCAGGGCCAAAATCATGAAGGGCCTTGTGGGTCTTCAAAGGAGTTTAACTTTATCTTAAGGGCAATAGATAGCTTTTGAAGGGTTTCAAGTTCCCACAATATCATAATCAGGATTATATTTTAAGATTATTTTAGCAGTGTAGAGGATGAAGTGGAGGGGCCACAGTTTGGAAGCAGGAACATAATTTAGGAGATTATCACGGTTGTTCGGATATGAAGTGATGAGTGCTTGAATTAAGGCAGTGAAAATAGAAGTGGATGAATTTAAAATAATAGAAGATAAAAACCAAGAAGACTTGCCACTGGACATGGATCTGACAGATAAGAGAAGGAGGTGATTTAAGGATTACTCTGTAGTTTCTAGGTCAAGTGACTGGATAAATAATGGTGCTACCAAATGAAACTGAAAACTCAAGAGTACAATTTTGTTTCAGGGATAATATGATGAGTTTCACCTTGGACATGTTAGGTTTGTGGTGCCTATGGTGTACATCCATGTGACACCTTGGAATTTGTAGCAGAGTTAGAGCTAGAGAACTGGTCTGCTGACTCCCAACCAGTGCTCTTCTACTACTGCTTCTGATCCTTTGTTAGGTCTTTTAATTGAACTGCCTCTCAGCTAACATTGCCAATTTGGTCATTCCTATACTTTACCTGACAGGAATGGATGGGCAGCCATTTTTGTAGTATTAGTCATTTTCTTTTCTTTCCAAAATGTATATGAAACTAGACCTGGCTCCAAGCAAGCATTTTCCAAATGATAAGATCTCTAAATTCTAATATCACCTCTATGGGAGTTACTGATAGAATGCAAAATTAACATTTTCCATCCATAAAGAAATCAGAAATCAATACCCACCATGCCAAGGCCCCAACCTTGTAAGCAGATGATGTGGGAGGCCTGCCTTGTGCTCAGGCAGATTCCATGGATTCAAATCTGAACTTTTTAAGGGTCATTTGTGGAAACAAATACTGAGCCCAGCTGGAAAAATTCTGCCTGATTTATTGAGAAGTGATGAGTAGAGCTTGTGAAAGTGGAAAATAGGGTTGGGCAGTGGGCTCTGGAGAGAGTGAGGCTAGACTGGTTTGTAATGCCAACAATGTTTGATGGCCAGTGGCAAAGAGAGGGAAATCGCAGGATCTCCAAAGGCCCAGGCTACTCTTCTGTTGGTATGGAATTGTTCATGGCTCACTGACTCAGGTGTTGAATTTAACAAAGCTATCTTCCCCATCCAACTCCCAATTCCAACCTTCCAACGGATGTGGGAAACAAAAGGATCTAGTACAGATGGGAAGTTTTAAGGCCTTTTGTGAGTTGAGCCTTCAACCCACATTTAGCAGTCTATTACCCAACTGTTTTGTGGGCCTCTGGGTTGGGCAAAAAACACTGAGTCCAGTGAGCAAGGCAGATAAAGGTCCAAGAGCTTTGGAATGTCAGAAAAATCAAAGAGAAACATTCTACAGGCAGAGGAGAACAGTGGTATCAAAAGGTTGGTTGATGTCCCAAAGCAATATTAGTGCCACCTTCTATCACATTCAAATTTTTTTATTGCATAGGCATGGTAGAAAATCTTCCTATAATAAAAGTGTAAAGAAATGGCTGATTCTGAAGCAGCCATGAAGTGAAATACAAATAATGCTTACCTCATTCACCCACTCAATTATTCACTTATTTATCCAGACAACCACTATTATTTACTTACTATGTGTAAAGTATCATGTAGAATAAAAATATATAAAGCTGAGTCTCATTCGTTCAAGCTTACAAGCTTACATGCACAAGGCTACATGGTGTATACACATCCTCAAATGTCACCGTGTTGTACATGGAAAAATGGCATAAATGAAATAAGAAGGCTAAGAAGATGGTGGAGTAAAAGAAATCTAAGTTCACCTTGTTTCCCAGATACAACTAGATAATACATCAGCATAAATAACCTAGAAAACTACCCAAAGAACAACAGAACAAACTCTACAACTAAAGGCAAAGAAAAGATCACATCAAAGAGAGTAAGAAGGGCAGAAATGCAATAGGGAGTGAAACAGATCATGGCTGTACCCCAGAGGGAGTGATCCTTGGGTGTGGACAAGGGGGAAAAATGGGGGAGCCCACATGGGGAAGATGAATCCCTATAATATTTTGCATTCAAAGCGAGAGGGGCCAGATTTCATGAGTTCTTACAACCAGCAAGACATACAACCTGGAATTTTAAAAATTAGCAGATTCAGTTCTTAGAGAGCCCAGAGGGCATTAGGAAACTGAGTGTCCACCCTTAAAGAGTCAGCACAAAAAAACAGCCTGGAGAGTCAGAATAGAACAACTGTGACATATGGGAAGGAGAGTAATTTACTTACTTTTTAGTGTATCCTGAAGGTGCAAGGAACATTGAAGGACTTCTCCAGGAACAGAGGAGCTGGCAGGCGCCATTTCCCCTTCTAACCCCAGCACAAAAACTTGGACACCTAAAGAAATAGTGCAGTGCTGGTATTCACTAACTACTGGTGTACACCACACTAGCCCCCTCCAGCTGGACTTGCCTCAGTCCTGGCAGTGTGTGGGTCTCCTCCCCAAGAAAACCAGAGCAAACTTTGCCAACACTGCAACTCCCAACCCATGTGTTTTGTGGAGCCTTGGTCCCATTACAGAAATTGCATAAGCCACCTTCTTTATGCATTTTGTAGATCTGCTCAGGCTAGCGTGAACCAGGGGTAGTGGCAGGCCTCACTTCACAAACAGACCAGCACACACCTTGTGAAAACTATGCACCCGAACCCATCCAGGGACCAAACAGCACCCACAACACGAAAAGAAAGCCATTGCAGATGACTAGACTGAATATAAAAGTGGCCAGGACACAACAGCAGGGTGCTGGAGAGACAACCCCTGAAGCGTGAAGGTGTATGGTGAAGACACCATATTCTTGTGAATAGGGGACAATGCACTGTAGGCCACCATAGGACTTCTGCATAAGGCCATTACTTTAAAGAGTAGGAGAAAGGGATCCCTGGGTGGTGCAGCGGTTTGGCACCTGCCTTTGGCCCGGGGCATGATCCTGGAGACCCGGGATCAAGTCCCACGTCGGGCTCCCGGTGCATGGAGCCTGCTTCTCCCTCTGCCTGTGTCTCTGCCTCTCTCTCTCTCTCTCTCTCTCTCTGTGTGTGTGACTATCATAAATAAATAAAAATTAAAAAAAATAAAAAATAAAGAGTAGGAGACATAGCCGACTTTCCTAAGACACAGAGACCGATACAAAGAGTTAGACAAAATGAGGAGACATAGGAATATGTACCAAATGAAAGAACCAGATCAAATCGCAGTAAGAGACCTGGGTAAAACAGATATAACTAATATACCTGATAGAGAATTTAAAGTAATAATCATAAAGATACTCATTGAGCTTGAGAAAAGAATGGAGGACATCAGTGAGACAATTAACAAAGAGATTTTTTTAAAAGAACAATTATAGATGAAGAACACAATAAATGCAATTAAAATACACAAGATGGAATAAATAGCAAGAGGAAGCAGAGGAACCAGTTAGCGAACTAGAGCAGAGAAGAGAGAAAAATATGCAAAATAAGAATAGGCAAGGAAATCAGTGACTCAAGTGTGAAAATTTTCACATTATAGGGATCCCAGAAGAAGAGAGAGAAAGGGGGGGCCGAAAAATTATTCAAAAAAAAATAGCTGAAAACTTCCCTAATCTGAGGAAGGAAACAGATATCTACACCCAGAAGGCACAGACATCCCCCCAAAAAATCAACCCAAGGAGGTCCACACAAAAATATATAATTAAAATGTAAAAAGTAGTGATAAAGAGAGAATTTGTAGGCAAAAAAAGAAAAGAAAGCAGTTATACACAAGGAAAACCCCAATAGGCTATCTAATTCTAGTAATTCACTCAGCAGAAATTATGCAGGCCAGAAGAAAGAGGCATGATATATTGAAAGGACCAAAAGGGAAAAAATCTGCAGCAAAGAATCCATTATCTAACAAGGCTATCATTCAGAACAGAAAGAGAGATAAAGAGTTTCTCAGAGAAGTACAAACTAAAGACATGCATGACAATTAAAAAGTCATACAAGAAAAGTTAAAGGGGACTCTGAATGGAAAGAGAAGACTATAAGTAAGCATAAGAAAAGTCTGAAACATAAAAGCAATAAAACTAAATATATTGTAAAAAACAGACAAGGAATTCAAAAAATAAAAGGATGTAAAAAATGACATCATATACCTAAAATATGGGGAAGAGGACTAAAAAAATGGTTCAAACCTAAGCAAAAATTAGCTTAATATATACTGCTACATGAAGAAGATGTTATATTCAAACATAATGGTAACCACAATCAAAAATGGGTAATACATATGCAAAAAATGAGAAAGGAATCCAAGTATATCACTAAAGAAAGCCAACAAACCATGAAAAAGACCCAGAGAAGAAAGGATCAGAGGAAAAAAACACAAAACAATCACAAAAGAAGTACCAAAATGACAATAAATACATATCTATTAATAATTACTTGAAATGTAAATGGACTAAATGCTCCAATCAAAAGAAAAAGTGTGACAAAGTGGATTTCTAAAAGTCCCATTTATATGCTGCCTGCAAGAGACTCATTTCAGAACTAAACACACAGATTGAAAGTGAGGGGTTGTAGAAACATTTATCATGCAAACAGATGTCAAGAAAAAGCTGGGGTAGCAATATTTATATTAGACAAAATAGACTTTAAAACAAAGCTATAACAAGAAACAAAGAATAACACTACATAATAGCAAAATGGAAAATCCAACAAGAAGATACAATTATAAATATTTATGCACCCAACATGGAAGCACACAAATACATAAAACCATTAAAAACAAAATCAAGGAACTAATAAATAGTAATAGATTAATATTAGGGAATTTAACACCACATTTACATGGACTGTAATTTGGATTACACATGATCCAAACAGAAAATCAATAAGGAAACAGTGGCATTGAATGATACATTGAACCAGATGGATTTAACAGATATATTTGAGAACATGCCATCCTAAAACAGCAGAAGGCACATTTTTTTCAAGTGCATATGGAACATTCTTCAAAATAGATCATATACTAGGCCACAAAATAAGTCTAAACAAATTCAAAAAGATTGAAGTCATACTGACCACAATGCTATGAAACTGGAAATCAACAACAACAAAAAATACGGAGAGCACAAACATATGGAGGTTAAATACAAATTCTACCAAGCAATGAATAGTTCAAACTAGAAATCAAAGAGGAAACAATACATGGAGAGAAATGAAGATGAAAATACCCAGTCCAAAACCTTTTTGATGCACCAAAAGCAGTTCTGAAGGAAGTTTATAACAATACAGGCCTACTTCAAGGAGTAAGAAAATTTTCAAATAAACAACCTAACCTTACACTTAAAGGAGCTAGAAAAAGAATAAGGAAAACCCGAGAAATCAATTGGAGATCTGAGAAAACAAATGCTGCAAGTCTACAGGTAGAAAAGCTACTACCATTTGGAAGGTAGGAGATGCAGGTGTGATATAGATGACAATATGGCAGCAGGGGATAAGCCTGCTTAAAGAGGTCACTGCAAAGTATTATAAGCAGAATGCAAAAGTAGAACTTTTAGAAGTCTGCCACACTCAGGGAAGTGCCTGGCTTCAAGGTACTTGTCCGTGGCAACCAGGACAAGATCACAGGTGTGACACTGTTATCTGAGGACCCCATCCGGGTCACAAGAAAATTGGGTGGTGCCTAAGTGTGACATGGTTCCCAGGCATAGGACTGTGAGAGTGAGCTGTGAACAGCGAGTCTAGGTGCCACATTTCTGCTCTGTGTTGTCATATACTCTGAACCCCCAAACAGTCATATGACCATTTTCCTGGAACAGGTCCAGCAAAAGGTATAAGCGTGGTGAGACCCTCCCTGGGGGGAACACACCAGGAAAATACCAATAGGCTATCAGTGAGAGCCCCTAAATTTTGAAGTTTTGAAACTCAGTTATGGGCCTGAGATAAAAATGCTTGGACAAACGCAGGGTGAAAGAGTTCGGATGAAAACCAAGAATTCAAGAGTGACTGATTACTCTTCTGTAAGGGCTCACTGAAGAGTGCGGGGTATGAATTTTCAGCTCAGGGGCTGAGGAGTGGGATACCACCATATTCATCCCACCCATCAATGCTAAAAGTCTTCAGGGAGCAAAACAGCGCCACCTAGTGGAGTCCATAGCCCTTACGCCAAGCCCCACCTCCCTGAGCACCTGAGGCACATTTCCTTTTTTTTTTTTTTTTTTTTTTTTTTTTTTTTTTTTATTTTTTTTTTATTGGTGTTCAGTTTACTAACATACAGAATAACACCCAGTGCCCGTCACCCATTCACTCCCACCCCCCGCCCTCCTCCCCTTCTACCACCCCTAGTTCGTTTCCCAGAGTTAGCAGTCTTTATGTTCTGTCTCCCTTTCTGATATTTCCCACACATTTCTTCTCCCTTCCCTTATTTTCCCTTTCACTATTATTTATATTCCCCAAATGAATGAGAACATATAATGTTTGTCCTTCTCCGACTGACTTACTTCACTCAGCATAATACCCTCCAGTTCCATCCACGTTGAAGCAAATGGTGGGTATTTGTCATTTCTAATAGCTGAGTAATATTCCATTGTATACATAAACCACATCTTCTTTATCCATTCATCTTTCGTTGGACACCGAGGCTCCTTCCACAGTTTGGCTATCGTGGCCATTGCTGCTAGAAACATCGGGGTGCAGGTGTCCCAGCGTTTCATTGCATTTGTATCTTTGGGGTAAATCCCCAACAGTGCAATTGCTGGGTCGTAGGGCAGGTATATTTTTAACTGTTTGAGGAACCTCCACACAGTTTTCCACAGTGGCTGCACCAGTTCACATTCCCACCAACAGTGTAAGAGGGTTCCCTTTTCTCCACATCCTCTCCAACATTTGTTGTTTCCTGCCTTGTTAATTTTTCCCATTCTCACTGGTGTGAGGTGGTATCTCATTGTGGTTTTGATTTGTATTTCCCTGATGGCAAGTGATGCAGAGCATTTTCTCATGTGCATGTTGGCCATGTCTATGTCTTCTTCTGTGAGATTTCTGTTCATGTCTTTTGCCCATTTCATGATTGGATTGTTTGTTTCTTTGGTGTTGAGTTTAAAAAGTTCTTTATAGATCTTGGAAACTAGCCCTTTATCTGATATGTCATTTGCAAATATCTTCTCCCATTCTGTAGGTTGTCTTTGAGTTTTGTTGACTGTATCCTTTGCTGTGCAAAAGACTATCCATTGGAAGAAAGACAGTCTCTTCAATAAATGGTGCTGGGAAAATTGGACATCCACATGCAGAAGAATGAAACTAGACCACTCTCTTTCACCATACACAAAGATAAACTCAAAATGGATGAAAGATCTAAATGTGAGACAAGATTCCATCAAAATCCTAGAGAAGAACACAGGCAACACCCTTTTTGAACTCGGCCATAGTAACTTCTTGCAAGATACATCCACGAAGGCAAAAGAAACAAAAGCAAAAATGAACTATTGGGACTTCATCAAGATGAGGCACATTTCCAATGGGGCAAGTCCACATCAGAAATAGCACAGGGGGACCCGACACAGAAGACCAACACAAACAACTTGCTCACACAGAGTTTACTGATCATAGAGGGCTAGCAAAGCTTTAGCTCTAGGAGAAAACAGTATATATTGCTCTATTTTTACTCTTTAGTCTTATTATTTTTCTAGTTATTTTCTTTTTTAATTAAATTTTTTATTAATATTAAATTTATTTTTATTGGTGTTCAATTTGCCAACAAACAGAATAACACCCAGTGCTCATCCTGTCAAGTGCCCCCCTCAGCGCCCGTCACCCATTCACCCCCACCCTCCGCCCTCTTCCCCTTCCACCACCCCTAGTTCGTTTCCCAGAGTTAGGAGTCTTTATGTTCTGTCTCCCTTTCTGATATTTCCTACCCATTTCTTCCTGCCCTTCTATTCCCTTTCACTATTATTTATATTCCCCAAATGAATGAGAACATACACTGTTTGTCCTTCTCCGATTGACTCATTTCACTCAGCATAATACCCTCCAGTTCCATCCACGTCGAAGCAAATGGTGGGTATTTGTCATTTCTAATGGCTGAGTAATATTCCATTGTATACATAAACCACATCTTCTTTATCCATTCATCTTTCGATGGACACCGAGGCTCCATCCACAGTTTGGCTATTGTGGACATTGCTGCTAGAAACATCGGGGTGCAGGTATCCCGGCATTTGATTGCATCTGTATCTTTGGAGTAAATCCCCAACAGTGCAATTGCTGGGTCGTAGGGCGGATCTATTTTTAACTCTTTGAGGAACCTCTACACAGTTTTCCAGAGTGGCTGCACCAGTTCACATTCCCACCAACAGTGTAAGAGGGTTCCCTTTTCTCTGCATCCTCTCCAACATTTGTGGTTTCCTGCCTTGTTAATTTTCCCCATTCTCACTGGTGTGAGGTGGTATCTCTTTGTGGTTTTGATTTGTATTTCCCTGATGGCAAGTGATGCAGAGCATTTTCTCATGTGCATGTTGGCCAGGTCTATGTCTTCCTCTGTGAGATTTCTGTTCATGTCTTTTGCCCATTTCATGATTGTTTCTTTAGTGTTGAGTTTAATAAGTTCTTCATAGATCTTGGAAACTAGCCCTTTATCTGATACGTCATTTGCAAATAACTTCTCCCATTCTGTAGGTTGTCTTTTAGTTTTGTTGACTGTATCCTTTGCTGTGCAAAAGCTTCTTATCTTGATGAAGTCCCAATAGTTCATTTTTGCTTTTGTTTCTTTTGCCTTCAGGGATGTATCTTGCAAGAAGTTACTGTGGCCGAGCTCAAAAAGGGTGTTGCCAGTGTTCTCCTCTAGGATTTTGATGGAATCAGGTCTCACATTTAGATCTTTCCTCCATTTTGAGTCTATCATTGTGTATGGTGAAAGAGAGTGGTCTAGTTTTATTCTTCTGCATGTGGATGTCCAATTTTCCCAGCACCATTTATTGAAGAGGCTGTCTTTCTTCCAGTGGATAGTGTTTTCTCCTTTACCGAATATTAGTTGACCATAAAGTTGAGGGTCCACTTCTGGTTTCTCTATTCTGTTCCATTGATCTATGTGTCTGTTTTTCTGCCAGTACCACACTGTCTTGTAGTACAACCTGAAATCTGGCATTGTGATGCCCACAGATATGGTTTTCTTTGTTAATATTCCCCTGGCTATTCGGGGTCTTTTCTGATTCCACACAAATCTTAAAATAATTTGTTCTAATTCTCTGAAGAAAGTCCATGGTATTTTGATAGGGATTGCATTAAACTTGTAAATTGCCCTGGGTAACATTGACATTTTCACAATATTAATTCTGCCAATCCATGAGCATGGAATATTTCTCCATCTCTTGGTATCTTCCTCAATTTCTCTCAGAAGTGTTCTATAGTTTTTACTGTATAGATCCTTTACCTCTTTGGTGAGGTTTATTCCTAGGTATCTTATGCTTTTGGGCGCAATTGTCAATGGGATTGACTCCTTAATTTCTCTTTCTTCAGTCTCATTGTTAGTGTATAGAAATGCCACTGACTTCTGGGTATTGATTTTGTATCCTGCCACACTGCCGAATTGCTGTATGAGTTCTAGCAATCTTGGTGTGGAGGCTTTTGGGTTGTCAATGTAGAGTATCATGTCAAGAGAGGCGAAGAGGGAGAGTTTGCCGTCTTCTTTGCCAATTTGAATGCCTTTAATGTCCTTTTGTTGTCTGATTCCTGAGACTAGGGCTTCCAGTACTATGTTGAATAGCAGTGGTGAGAGTGGACATCCCTGTCTTGTTCCTGATCTTAGGGGAAAGGCTCCCAGTGCTTCCCCATTGAGAATGATATTTGCTGTGGGCTTTTCATAGATGGCTTTTAAGATGCTGAGGAATGTTCCCTCTATCCCTACACTCTGAAGAGTTTTGATCAGGAATGGATGCTGTATTTTGTCAAATGCTTTTTCTGCATCTAATGAGAGGATCATATGGTTCTTGGTTTTTCTATTCCTGATATGATGAATCACATTGATTGTTTTACAAGTCTTGAACCAGCCTTGTATCCCGGGAATAAATCCTACTTGATCACGGTGAATAATTTTCTTAATGTACTGTTGGGTCCTATTGGCTAGTATCTTGTTGAGAATTTTTGCATCCATGTTCATCAGGGATATTGGTCTATAATTCTCCATTTTGGTGGGGTCTTTGTCTGGTTTTGGAATTAAGGTGATGCTGGCCTCATAGGACAAATTTGGAAGTACTCCATCTCTTTCTATCTTTCCAAACAACTTTAGTAGAATAGGTGTGGTTTCTTCTTAAAACGTTTGATAAAATTCCCCCGGGAAACCATCTGGCCCTGGCCTTTTGTGTCTTGGGAGGTTTTTGATGACTGCTTCAATTTCCTCCCTGGTTATTGGCCTGTTCAGGTTTTCTATTTCTTCCTGTTCCAGTTTTGGTAGTTTGCGGCTTTCCAGAAATGCATCCATTTCTTCTAGATTGCCTAATTTTTTGGCGTACAGCTGTTCATAATATGTTTTTAAAATCAATTGTATTTCCTTGGTGTTGGTAGTGATCTCTCCTTTCTCATTCATGATTTTATTAATTTGAGTCTTCTCTCTCTTCTTTTTAATAAGGCTGGCTAATGGTTTATCTATCTTATTAATTCTTTCAAAGAGCCAACTCCTGGTTTTGTTGATTTGTTCCACAGCTCTTCTGGTCTAGATTTCATTGAGCTCTGCTCAAATCTTTATTAACTCTCTTCTTCTGCGAGGTGTAGGTTCTTCTGGTCTCAATTTCGTTGAGCTCCGCTCAAAACTTTATTAACTCTCTTCTGCTAGGTGTATTTGCTGTTTTTTCTCTAGCTCCTTGAGGTGTAAGGTTAGCTTTTGTGTTTGAGTTCTTTCCAGTTTTTGAATGGATGCTTGTATTGCAATGTATTTCCCCCTTAGGACTGCTTTTGCTGCATCCCAAAGATTTTGAACGGTTGTATCTTCATTCTCATTAGTTTCCATGAATCTTTTTAATTCTTCCTTAATTTCCTGGTTGACCCTTTCATCTTTTAGCAGGATGGTCCTTAACCTCCATGTGTTTGAAGTCCTTCCAAACTTGTTGTTGTGATTTACTTCTAATTTCAAGGCATTATGGTCTGAGAATATGCAGGGGATGATCCCAATCTTTTGGTATTGGTTCAGACCTGATTTGTGACCCAGTATGTGGTCTCTTCTGGAGAAAGTTCCATGTGCACTTGAGAAGAATGTGTATTCAGTTGAGTTTGGATGTAAAGTTCTGTAGATATCTGTGAAATCCATCTGGTCCAGTGTATCATTAAAACTCTCCTTTCTTTGGAGATGTTGTTTTAGAAGACCTGTCGAGTGTAGAAAGCGGTAGTTTAAAGTCACCAAGTATAAGTGTATTATTATCTAAGTATTTCTTCACTTTGGTTATTAATTGATTTAAATATTTGGCAGGTCCCACATTCGGGGCATATATACTGAGGATTGTTAAGTCCTCTTGTCGGATAGATCCTTTAAGTATGATATAGTGTCCCTCTTCATCTCTCACTACAGTCTTCGGGGTAAATTTTAGTTTATCTGATATAAGGATGGCTACCCTGCTTTCTTTTGAGGACCATTTGAATGGTAAAAAGGTTCTCCAACCTTTTATTTTCAGGTCCTTCTGTCTAAAATGAGTCTCTTGTAGACAGCAAATAGATGGGTCCTGCTTTTTTATCCAGTCTGAAACCCTGCGCCTTTTGATGGGGTCATTAAGCCAATTCACGTTCAGAGTTACTATTGAAAGATATGAGTTTAGTGTCATCATGATATCTATTCAGTCCTTGTTTTTGTGGGTTGTTCCACTGGACATCTTCTTAAAGAGGAATTTTGAGAGTCCCTCTTAAAATTTCTTGGAGAGCTGGTTTGGAGGTCGCATATTCTTTCAGTTCCTGCCTGTCTTGGAAGCTCTTTATCTCTCCCCCCAATTCTGAATGAGAGCCTTGCTGGATAAAGTATTCTTGGCTGCATGTTTTTCTCATTTAGGACCCTGAATATATCCTGCCAGCCCTTTCAGGATTGCAGTTCTCTGCGGAGAGGTCTGCTGTTACCCTAATACTCCTCCCCTTAAAGGTCAGGGATTTCTTGTCTCTTGCTGCTTTAAGGATCTTCTCTTTATCTTTGGAATTTGCAAGCTTCACTATTAAATGTCGAGGTGTTGAACGGTTTTTATTGATTTTAGGGGGGGATCTCTCTATTTCCTGGATCTGAATGCCTGTTTCCCTTCCCAGGTTAGGAAAGTTTTCAGCTAGAATTTGTTCAAATACTAATTCTGGCCCTCTGTCCCTTTCGGCGCCCTCGGGAACCCCAATTAAACGTAGGTTTTTCTTTCTCAGGCTGTCGTTTATTTCCCTTAATCTATCCTCATGGTCTTTTAATTGTTTGTCTCTTTTTTCCTCAGTTTCCCTCTTTGCCATCAACTTATCTTCTATGTAACCCACTTGTTCTTCCACCTCGTTAACCCTCGTCGTTAGGACTTCTAGTTTGGATTGCATCTCATTCAATTGATTTTTAATTTCTGCCTGATTGGATCTAAATTCTGCAGTCATGAAGTCTCTTGAGTCCTTTATGCTTTTTTCTGGAGCCCCCAGTAGCTTTATAATAGTGCTTCTGAATTGGCTTTCTGACATTGAATTGTAATCAAAATTTTGTAACTCTGTGGAGAGAGGGTTGTTTCTGATTCTTTCTTTTGAGGTGAGGTTTTCCTTCTAGTCATTTTGCTCAGTGCAGAGTGGCCAAAAGCACGTTGTATTGGAAAAAGGAGAAAAAGAGAGGAGAGAAAGAAGGAAAGAAAAAAGAAAAAAAGAAAGAAAAAGAGAAGAAAAAGAAAGAAAGGGGAAAAAGGGTGGGGGAAGCAAACAGAAATCAAAAAGCAAAAAAAAAAAAAAAGAAAGAAAAGAAAAGAAACACAGGAGAGTATCTTCTGATTCTGTATACTTTAAGTCCCTTGACTTCCCCTGGAACTTGTCCGTCTAGTTGGTCTTCTGGGAGAGGGGCCTGTTGTGCTGATTTTCAGGTATTAGCATTTGGGGGAGGTGCTCTGCCCCCTGCCTGGTGCAGGGCTCAGTGGGGGTTGTTTACCCCGTGAGGCCCCAGGAGGAACAACCCCAGTGACAGAGGCCAGCTCTGGAGCCCTGGATTCAGCTCCTGCAGGAACTATGGAGCTCTCCGTCTGCAGGGGGCTGGATGCTCCGGCGGCGGGGCCGCTGATCTGCTCAGCTTGGGGCAGGAGCGTCCTTGCTCTCCTGGGCCCTCCCGGCCTCTGCCTGTCCCGGGGGGAGGTCGGATCCTGGGCTGTGTCCCGGGTGCCCTGTGCTCCCAGGCCTGCGCTGTTGGATTCGTGCTCCCTGCCAGGCAGCCCCCTCTCCACGGAGCTGCCGCCTGAGTCCTTCAGAGCTTCTCCCGGGCCGCAGAGCCCTTTCTCCGCAGAGCCTTGCCCGAGCCCCTCCGAGCTGCTCCTGGGTCCAGCCGTGCGCGTGCTGCAACCCTTTAGGTTGCTCCGCGCACTCTCCCCAGGGCGCAGGTGTCTGTTAGTGTCCCAGGGATCCTGAGGGCATCCCCGCCCTCCTGGGTTCCTGCTCTAACTCCCTGCGAGCCCCTTTCTGTCTGGGAAGATTGGTAAAGCTCCTGCTTCTCCAGGACGGTGCTTTCCTCTCCTGGGCGCACACTCCCCGGCCTTAGCTCTAGGTGGAGCCCCTCCCCCTTGGATGCCTTTTGTTTCTTTCTTTTTTCCCCATCTTCCTACCTTGATAGAAGCGCAAACTCTTCTCACTGTAGCATTCCACCTGTTCTCTCTTTAAATCTCAGGCCGAATTCGTAGATTTTCAGGATGATTTGAAGGTTATCTAGGTAATTTGGTGGGGACAGGTGACTTGGGGACCCTACTCTTCCACCATCTTGCCCCTCCTCCTAGTTATTTTCTTATTTATTCAATTTTTTTGTAATTTGTAAATATATTTTATTTTTTCTTTCCTTCCTTTCATTTTATTTTATTTTTATACATATATATTTTTCCTTCTTTCTTATTTTGAGATCTAGTTTCTTTTAACAAGGAGACCAAAACACACACAAATTCTTCCTTAATTTCCTGGTTGGGGGTTTTGTTGTTGTTGTTGTTGTTGTTTTTGTTGTTGTTCTTTTCTTCTTTTGTGCTCTTCCTTTTTTTTCTTGGACAATACGAGAAGATGGAGAAATTCACTCAAAAAGAAAGAACCAAGAGGTAATATTCATAGCAAGGGACTGAATCAACCTAGATACAAATAAGATGTCTGAAATAAAATTTACAACAATGATTATAAACCTAGTAACCGAGCTTGAAAAAAGCATAGAAAACACTAGAGAATCCCTTACCAGAGAGATAAGAGAACTAAAACCTAAACAGGTTGAAATTAAAAATGCTATTACTGAGATGCAGTACCAAGTGGTAGCCCTTTATTATATACGTTATTTGCAAATATCTTCTTCTATTCTGCAGGTTGATTTATAGTTTTGTTGACTGTTTCCTTCACTATGCAGAAGATCTTTGTTTTCATGTAGTACCAATTGTTCATTTTTGCTTTTATTTCCCTTACCTGAAGAGACATATCTAGAAGGATGTTGCCAAAACCACAGCACATTTCTGTCTGTGCTGTCTTCTAGGATTTTTATGATTTCAGATCTCCCAGTTAGGCCCTTAATCCATTTTGAATTTATTTTTGTTTGTGGTGTAAGAAAGTGGTCCAGTTTTATTCTTTTGCTTGTAGCTATCCAGTTTTTCCAGCAACATTGGTGGTGACTGTCTTTATCCCATGGCATATTCTTGCATCTTTTATGGAAGACCAATTGACCGTAAAATAGTGGCTTTGTTTCTGGGATTTCTATCCTGTTCCATTAATTTATGTGTCTATTTTTGTGCCAGTACCATACTGTTTATTTAAATTTAAATTCAATTTAGTTAAAGTATAGTGTATTATTAGTTTCAGGGGTAGAATTTAGTGATTCATCACTTGCATAAAGAACCCAGTGCTCAGGGGATCCCTGGGTGGCGCAGCGGTTTGGCGCCTGCCTTTGGCCCAGGGCGCGATCCTGGAGACCCGGGATCGAATCCCACATCGGGCTCCCTGCATGGAGCCCACTTCTCCCTCTGCCTGTGTCTCTGCCTCTCTCTCTCTCTCTCTGTGACTATCATGAATAAATAAATAAAATCTTTTAAAAAAAGAACCCAGTGCTCATTACATCATGTGCCCCCCTTAATGCCCATTCCCCCAATTAACCTATCCCCCTACCCAACACCCCTCCAGAAATTCTCATTTTATTCACTATAGGTAAGATTGCTAGAACTCATACAGCAATTCAGCAATGTGGCAGGATACAAAATCAATGCACAGAAGTCAGTTGCATTTCTATACACTCACAATGAGACTGAAGAAAGAGAAATTAAGGAGTCGATCCCATTTACAATTGCACCCCAAAGCATAAGGTACCTAGGAATAAACCTAACCAAAGAGGTAAAGGATCTATACCCAAAAACAACAGAACATTTCTGAAAGAAATTGAGGAAGACACAGAGAGATGGAAAAATATTCCATGCTCATGGATTGGAAGAATTAATATTATGAAAATGTCAATGCTACCCAGGGAAATTTACACATTCAATGCAATCCCTATCAAAATACCATGGACTTTCTTCAGAGAGTTGGAACAAATAATCTTAAGATTTGTTAGAATCAGAAAATACCCCAAATATCCAGGGAACTATTGAATAAGAAAACCAATACTGGGGGCATCACAATGCCAGATTTCAACCTGTATTACAAAGCTGTGATCATCAAGACATTATGGTACTGGCACAAAAACAGACACATAGATGAACGGAACAGAATAGAGAACCTAGAAATGGGCCCTCAACTCTATGGTCAACTAATATTCAACAAAGCAGGTAACAATATCCATTGGAAAAAGGACAGTCTCTTCAATAAATGGTGTTGGGAAAATTGGACAGCCACGTGCAGAAGAATGAAACTAGACCATTCTCTTATGCCATACATAAAGATAAACTCAAAATGGATGGAAGATCTAAATGTTAGACAAGAGTCCATCAAAATCCTAGAGGAGAACACAGGCAACACCCTTTTTGAACTTGACCACAGCTACTTCTTGCAAGATACATCTATGAAGGCAAGGGAAACAAAAGAAAAAATGAACTCTTGGGACTTAATCAGGATAAAAAGTTTCTGCATAGCAAAAGAAATAGTCAACAAAACTAAAAGACAACCTACAGAATGGGAGAAGATATTTGCAAATGACCTATCAGATAAAGGGCTAGTATCCGAGATCTATAAAAAACTTATCAAACTCAACACCCAAGAAACCAAAACTCCAATCATGAAATGGGCAGAAGACATGAACAGAAATTTCACAGAGGAAGACATACACATGGCCAACAAGCACATGAGAAAATGCTCTGCATCACTTGCCATCAGGAAATACAAATCAAAACCACAATGAGATAGCACGTCACACCAGTGAGAATAGCAAAAATTAACTAGACAGGAAACAACAACTGTTGGAGAGGATGTGGAGAAGGGGGAACCCTCTTGCACTGTTGGTTGGAATGCAAACTGGTGCAGCCATGCTGGTGCACCAGAGGTTTTGGTGCAGTGGAGGTTCCTCAAAGAGTTAAAAATAGGGCTACCCTATGACCCAGCAATTGCACTCCTGGGTATCCACCCCAAAGATATACATGTAGTGAAATGCCGGGACACCTTCATCCCAATGTTCATAGTAGCAATGTCCACAATAGCCAAACTAAGGAAGGAGCCACAATGCCCTTGGAAAGATAACTGGATAAAGAAGACATGATATATATATATATATATATATATATATATATATATATATATATATTAATTACTGAGCCATTACAAACAATGCATGCCCACCATTTGCTTCAATGTGGATGGAACTGAGGAAGACATACACATGGCCAACAAGGATATTATGCTGAGTGAAATAAGTCAGTTGGAGAAGGACAACCATCATATGGTTTCACTCCTACGAGGAATATAAGAAATAGTGAAAGAGACCATAAGGGAAAGGAAGGGAACTGAGTGGGAAAAGTTAGAGACTCCTAACTCTGGGAAACAAAGGGTTGTCAAAGGGGAGGTGCATGGGGTGTTGGGGTAACTGGGTGACAGGCATGGAGGAGGGCACTTGATGAGATGAACACTGGGTGTCATACTATATGTTGGCAAATTGAACTTAAATAAAAACAAATTTTAAAAACTGACAGAAAATGGGAAAAAAAAGAGTCTCTTATGGTTTGCCTCCCTTTCTGTTTTTATCTTATTTTTCCTTGCCTTGCCCAATGTTCACCTGTTTTATTTTTTAAACCCCACACATAAGTGAAATCATATGGTATTTGTCTTTCACTGACTGACTTATTTATCTTAGTAAGATACCCTCTAGTTCCATCCAAGGCATTGCATCTTTGCAAACAAGTTTTCAATCTTTTGGATGGCTGAGTAATATTCCATTGTATTTTTACATCATGTCTTCTTTATCCATTCATCTGTTGATGAACGTTGGGCTCTTTCCATATTTTGGCTATTGTGGATGTTGCTGCTATAAACATTGTGGGTGCATTTGCTCCTTTGAATCACTATTTTTTAAATCTGTTTTTAAGATTTTATTTATTCATTCATGAGAGACAGAGAGAGAGAGAGGCAGAGATACAGACCAAGGGAGAAGCAGGCTCCATGCAGGAAGCCCAATATGGGACTTAATCCCGGGACTCCGGGACCAGGCCCCAAGCCAAAGGCAGACGCTCAACCATTGAGCCACTCAGGAGTCCCTGAATCACTATATTTGTATTGTTTGGATAAATACCTACTAGTGCAATTTCTGGGTCATGGGGTTGTTCGATTTTTACTTTTTTTGAGGAAACTTCATACTGTTTTCCAGAGTGGCTGCACCAGTTTGCATTCTCACAACAGTGTAAGAGCATTCCCCTTCCTCTGCATCCTTGCCAACATCTTTCCTGAGTTGTTAATTTTAGCCATTCTGACTGATGTGAGGTGGCATTCTGTTGTGGTTCTGATTTGTATTTCCCCGATGCCAAGTGATGTTCATGTATCTGTTAGCCATTTGTATGTCTTCTTTGGAGAAATGCCTGCATGTCTTCTGCTCATTTCTTGACTGGATTTTTTGTTTTTTTGGGTGATGAGTTTGATAAGTTCTTTATAGATTTTGGACACTAGCCCTTTATCTGTTAAAACATTTGCAAATATCTTCTCTCATTTCATAGGTTGCCTTTAATTTTGTTGACTGGTTCCTTTGCTATACAAAATCTTTTTATCCTGAGAAAATATCTTCCCTCATTCCATAGGTTGCCTTTTAGTTTTATTTCCTTTGCTGTGCAAAAGCTTTTTATGTTGATGAAGATCCAATGATTCATATTTGCTTTTATTTCCCTTGTCTCTGGAGATGTGTCTAGCAAGAAGTTGCTGTGGCCAAGTTCAAAGAGTTTGCTGCCTGTGTACTCCTCTAGGATCTTTATGGATTCCTATCTCACATTTAGGTCTTTCATCCATTTTAAGTTTATTTTTCTGTATGGTATAAGAAAGGGTCCAGTTTCATTCTTCTGCCCATGGCTCCAATTTTCCCAGCACCATTTGTGGAAGAGACTGTCTTTTTTCCATTGGATATTTTTTCTTGCTTTGTTGAAGATCCATTGACCATAGAGTTGTGGGTCCATTTCTGGGTTCTCTATTCTGTTCTATTGATCTGTGTCTGTTCTTGTGCCAGTCCCATAGTGTCTTGATGATTACAGCTTTAAGTCTGGAACTGTGATGCCTCCAACGTTGAATTTCTTTTTCAAGATGCTTTGGCTATTTGGGGTATTTTCTGGTTTGATACAAATTTTAAGATTATTTTTTTCACCTCTGTGAAAAATGTTGATGGTATTTTGATAGGGATTGCATTGAATGCATAGATTGCTTTGGGCAGCATTGACATTTTAACAATATTTGTTCCTTCAATGCATGAGCATGGAATATTTTTCCATTTCTTTGCATCTTCCTCAATTTCTTTTATAAGAGCTCTATAGTTTTCAGAGTACAGCTTCTTTACCTCTTTGCTTAGGTTTATTACTGCATATCTTACAACTTGTGGTGCAGTTGTAAATGGGATCAATTCCTTGATTTCTCCTGCTGCTGCTTCATTGTTAGTGTATAGAAATGCAGCAATCTTTTGTGCATTGATTTTATATTCTGCAAATTTGCTAAATTCCTGTATCAGTTGTAGCAATCTTTGGTGGAGTCTTTTGTGTTTTCTTTTCTTTTAAGATTTTACTTATTTATTTACTTACATACTTATTTATTAGAGAGAGAGGGAAGGAGCAAGAGAGCACAAGCAGGGGGAGCAGCAGAGGAAGGGAGACACATGCTCCTTGCTGAGCAGGGAGCCAGATGCAGGGCTTGATCCCAGCACCCTGGAATCATGACAAGAGCCGAAAGCAGATGCTTAACCAACTGAGCCACCCAAGCACACTTCTTTTGCATTTCCTACAATGAGTATCATGTAGTCTGTGAAAGTAAAAGTTTGACTTCTTTGCCAGTTTGTATGTCTTTTCTGTCTTTTTGTTGTCTGATTGCTGAAGCTAGGACTTCCAGTACTATGTTAAACAACAGTGATAAGAGTGGACTTTCCTGCCGTGCTCCTGACCTTAGGGGAAAAGTTCTTAGTTTTTCCCCTTTGAGAGTAATATTGGCTGTGGGTCTTTTGTATGTGGCCTTCATGATGTTAAGTTCCCTCTATTCCTACATTTGAAGGGTTTTTATTAAGAAAGGATATTATATTTTGTCAAAGGCTTTTTCTGCCTCTATTGAGAGGATCATATAATTATTGTCCTTTCTTTTTATTAACGTGATGTATCGTATTGTTTTATTTGCAGATGTTGAGCCACTCTTGCAGCCTAGAAATAAATCCCACTTGGTCATGATGAATAATCCTTTTAATATAGTTGGATCCTATTAACTAGTATCTTAATGAGAATTTTTGCATCCATGTTCATCAGTGATATGGGTCTGTAATTCTCCTTTTTGGTGGGGTCTTTTTCTAGTTTGGGGATTGAGGTAATGCTGGCTTCATAGAATGAGTTTGGTAGTTTTCTTTCTATTTCTAGTTTTTTGGAACAGATTCAGAAGAGTGCTATTAATTCTTCTTTAAATGTTTGGTAGAATTCCCCTGGGAAGCCATCTGGCTCTAGGCTGATTATTGGTCTGTTCAAATTTTCTACTTCTTCCTTTTCAGTTTTGGTAGCTTATTTGTTTCTAGCAATGCATTCATTTCTTCCAGATTGCCTAATTTGTTGGTGTATAGTTGCTCATAATGTTCTCTTAAAATTACTTGTGTTTCTTTGATGTTGGTTGTGATTTCTACTCTTTAATTGATGATTTTATTTTATTTGGGTCCTTTATCTTTTACTTTTGAGTAATCTGGCTAGGAGTTTAACAATCTTATTAATTATTTTAAAGAATCAGCTCCTAGTATCATTGATCTGTTCTGTTTTCTTGATTTCTATATTGCTGATATGTTTTAATCTTTATTATTTCTCTTCTCTTGCTACATTTAGGCTTTATTTACTCTTTTTTTTCCAGCTGCATTAGTTGTAAGGTTAGGTTGTATATTTGAGACATTTCTTATTTCTTGAGGAAGGCCTGCATTGCTATATACTTCCCTCCTAGGACTTCTTTTGCTTTACCCCAAAGATTTTGAACTGTCATGTATTCATTTTTATTTGCTTCCATATATTTTATTATTTAATTTCCTGGTTGACCCTTCTTTAACCTCCATGCAATTGTGATTTTTCCAAATTTCTTTTTGTGGTTGACTTCACGTTTCCTAGTTTTGTGTTCTGAAAATATACACAGTATGATCTCCATATTTTTATACTGGATGAGTCCTGATTTGTGACCAAGTATGTGATCTTTTCTGGAGAATATTCCATATGCAGTTGAAAAGAATGTATATTCTGCTGTTTTAGGATGAAATACTCTGAATATATCTATGATGCCCATCTGGTCCAGTGTGTCATTCAAAGCACTTATTTCCTTATTGATCTTATGCTTAGATGATCTGTCCATTGCTGGGGGTGGTGCAATGGGTGTCCATTGCAAGGTCCCCTATTATTATTGTATTATTATCAGTGAGTTTCTTTAAGTTTTCTATTAATTGGTTTATATGTTTGGGTACTTCCAAGATAGGGACATAAATATTTACAATTATTAGATCCTCTTGTTGGATAGACTCCTTTATTATGTTATAGTGTCCTTCATCTCTTACACAGTCTTTGGTTCAAAATCTAGTTTGGTTGTTATAAGGATGGCTTCTCCAGCTTTCTTTTGATGCCCATTAGCATGATAAATGTTCCTCCATCCCCTCACTTTCAAACTACAGGTGTCTATAAGTCTAAAATGAGTTTCTTATAGGCATCATATAGATGTATCTTGTGTTTTTATCCATTTTGACACCCTATGTCTTTTGATTGGGGCATTTACTCTATTTAAATTCAGAGAAATTATTGATAGATATGAATTTAGTGTCATTTTATTACTTGTTTTGACATGGTTTCCTGAGATTTTCTCTATTCCTTTCTAGTCTTTGTTGCTTTTGGTCTTTCTATTCCTATCAAGGAGTTCCCTTTTAAATTTCTTGCAAGGCTGGTTTAGTGGTCACAAACACCTTCAGTTTTTGTTTGTCTACTTCTATTCTTAATGACCACCTTGCTGGATAGAGTATACTTTGCTGCATATTTTTTCCCATTCAGCACATTGAATATGTCATGCCACTGCCTTCTGGCCTGCCATGTTTCTGTGGAGATCTGCTGCTAACCTTGCTTGTATTCCCTTGTAAGTTAGAGACTTCTTTTATCTTACTGCTTTTAGGAGTTTTTCTTTATCTATATACTTTGAAAATTTGACTATGATATGTCTTGCTGTTGGTCTGCTTTTGTTGGTTTTGATGGGAGGTCTCTGTGCTTCCTGGATTTAAATGTCTGTTTCCTTCCCCAATTAGGGAAATTTTCAGCTATAATTTCCTCAAATAAACCTTCTGCCCCCTTTTCCCTCTTTTCTTCTGGGACTCCTCTGATATAAATGTTATTGTTCTTTATGGAGTCGCTAAATCTACATTCATGTTCTAATATTTTTCTTTCCCTCTTCTCTTCAGCTTTGTTGCTTTCCATAATTTTGTCTTCTATATTACTTAGTCATTCCTTTGCTTCTTCCATCCTTCTGATAATTACATCCAGTTGGTTTCAAATTCTGTTTTATGCATTTTCAATTTCAGCCTAGCTAGTATTTATGTCTTTTATCCCCTTTCCAGTTAATCTTGACTGTTATACCAACGAGGCAACCACAAATACAGGTAGGAATTTGAAAGATGAGGAGTCTAACAATTTCTAAAATGATAAAATGAGGTAATGAGGCTGACAGATGGAAAATTTATCTGAAGTAAACATTTTGTGTTATAATGGTAAGAATTAGCATTTGTTGAGCACTATTTGCAAGTCACTGGGCTACTTAAATGAAGTAACTCAATTTTTATCTTCACAACAACAATATAAAGTAGGTACTATTAGTATCCTCATTTTACAAATGAGAAAACTGAGCCATAGAGAACATGCCATAGTGCCTAAGGTAGGAAAACAAAGGAAAAGAGAAGGAATTTTGAGATAGGTCCTGATCCTAGAGGACCTGGAATGCCAGAGTAAAGAAATTAGACTTATCCTCAAGGTCAAGGGAAACATTCAGAGGGTTTTTTTTGTTGTTGTTTTTTGTATTGCATTGGAAATGGGGGGGCGTGTTTCATTTTTATTAAGTATTTCTTTTGATTTCAGCATACTTAACACAGTGTTATATTAGTTTCAGGTTTACAATATAGTGATTCAACAATTCTACGCATTATTCAGTGTTCATCATGATAAGTGTACTCTAATTCTCATCACCTACTTCACCTATCACCCACCAATTTCCCCTCTAGTAATCATCAGTTTGTTCTCTATAGTTAAGTCTGTTTCTTGGTTTCTCTCTTTTTTTTCCTTTGTTAATTTTTTTGTTTCTTAAATTGCACATATGAGTGAAATAAAATGCTATTTGTCTTTCTCTGACTGGCTTATTTCACTTAGCATTATACTCTCAAGCTCCATCTATGTTGTGCAAATGGCAAGATTTCATTCTTTTTTATGCCTAAGTAATATTCCATACATATGTCCATTATCCATTCATCTATTGGTGGACACTTGGGCCCCTTCCATAATTTGGCTTTTGTAAGCAATGTTGTTATAAACATAGTGGTGCACGTATTCCTTTGAATTAGTGTTATTTTTTTTATCTGAGGGGTAGAATATCCAGTAGCACACTCACTGAATCATAGGTTCATTCTACTTTTAATTTTCTGAGGAACCTCCATACTTTCTGCCACAGTGGCTGCATCAGCTTGCATTCCCATGAACACTGTAGGAGGGTTCTTTTTTTCTCCACATCCTTGCAAACACTTGTTGATTCTTGTATTTTTAATTTTGGCCATTCTGACAGGTATAATGTGATATCTCATTATAGTTTTTATTTGCATTTCCCTGATGCTGATTAATGTTCATCACCTTGTCATGTGTCTGTTGGCTATCTGTACATCTTTTTGGTAGAATGTTGACATATTCTGCCCATGTTTTAATTGGATTATTTGGTTTTGGCTGTTGAGTTGTATCACTTCTTTATCTGCTTTGGATAAGCTTTTAATGGATATGAAATTTGACAGTATCATCTCCCATTCAGTGGGTTGTCTTTCAGTTTTGTTGATTGTTCCCTTTACTGTAGAAAAGGACTTTTATTTTGATGTAGTTGGTCCCAATAGTTTATTTTCACTTTTATTTCTTTGCCTCAGGAGATATATCTAGAAAAATGTTGTTATGACCTATGTCAGAGAAACTATTGCCTGTTCTCTTTTCTAGGATTTTTATGGTTTCAGATCATTCATTTAGATCTTTCATCCACTTTGAGTTCACTTTTTTGTATGGTATAAAAAAAGTGGTCTAGTTTCATTATTTTGCTTGTAGCTATCTAGTTTTCCCAACACCATTTGTTGAAGAGACTGTCTTTTCTCCATTGCATAGTTTTACCTCTTTTGAAAAAGATGAACTTATCACACAATTATGGGTTTTTTTCTGGGATTTATATCCTGTAGCACTGATTCATGCATCTATTTTTGTGTCACTACCATACCATTTTGTTTACTACAGGTTTCTAGTGTAACTTGAAACCTAGAATTGTGATACCTCCAGCTTTTTTTTTTCTTCTTCAAGATTGTTTTGGTTGTTTGGGGTCTTTTGTGGTTTCTTTTTTTTTTCTTTTGTGGTTTCATAAACATGTTAGGATTGTGTGTTTTAGCTCTGTGAAAAATGCTGTTGGTATTTTTATAGGGATTGCATTAAATCTGTAGATTTCTTTGGGTATTATGGATATTTTAACAAAAATTTTCACCCAATCCATGAGCATGCAATGTCTTTTCATTTCTGTGCATCATCTTCAATTTCTTTCATCAACATTTTTATAGTTTTCAAAGTATGGGTCTTTTACGTCCTTGGCTAGGTTTATTCCTAGGTATTTTATTATTTTGGGTACAATTGTAAATAGGATTATTTTCTTAATTTCTCTTTCTGCTAGTTCCTTATTGCTGTATAGAAATGCAATTGATTTCTGTATATTTGTTTTTTATCCTACAATTTTACTTGATTCATTTATCAATTCTAGTAGTTTTCTGGTGGAGTCTTTAGGTTTTTCTATATAGAGAATCATGTCATCTACAAATAGTGAAAGTTTTGCTTCTTTCTTACCAATTTGGTTGCATTTTATTCCTTTTCCTTGAGCGAATGCTGTGGCTAAGACTTTATGTACTATGTGAAAAGAAGTGGTGAGAGTGGACATATGTGTCTTATTCCTCATCTTAGGGGGAAGCTCTGTTTTTCATCATTGAGTATGTTAGCTGTGGTTTTTCCATGCACGGACTCTAGTATGTTGAGGTATCTTCCCTCTAAATCTACTTTGTTGAATGTTTTTACCATGAATGAATGTTGTACTTTGTCAATTGCTTTTTCTGCATTTATTTAAATGATCATATGGTTTTTATCCTTTCTCTCATTGATGTGATGTATCACATTGATTGGCTGAACCAATCATTCATCCTAGGAATTAAAACCCACTTGACTACTGTGAATGATTCTTTTAATGTGTTTGTTGGATTTAGTTTGCTAATATTTTGTTGAGGATTTCTGTATGTATGTTCATTAGAGATATAGGCCTGGAGATCTCTTGTTTTGTGGCAACCTTATCTAGTTTGGGTATCAGGGTAATCCTGACCTCATAAAATAAATTTGGAAATTTTCCTCCTCTTCTATTTTTTTTGAAAAAAAAAAACCTACCTTTTGAGAAGAATAGGTATTAACTCTTCTTTAAATGTTTAGGAGAATTCAACTATGAAGCCGTATGTTCCTAGACTTTTGTTTGTTGTGAGTTTTTTTTAATTCTGATTCAATTTCATTGCTGGTAATAAGTCTGTTCAAATTTTCTATTTCTTCCTGTTTCAGTTTTGGGAGGTCTTATATTTCTAGGAATGTATCCATTTCTTCTTGTCCAATTTGTTGGTATATAATTTTTCAAAACACTTTCTAACAATTGTTTTTATTTCTCTAGTGTTAGTTATCATTTGTCCTATTTCATTTCTGATTTTGTTTATTTTATACCACTCTTTTTTTTCCATCTTCCTACCTTGATAGAAGCGCAAACTCTTCTCACTGTAGCATTCCAGATGTTCTCTCTTTAAATCTCAGGCCGAATTTGTAGGTTTTCAGGATGATTTGAAAGTTATCTAGGTAATTTGGTGGGGACAGGTAACTTGGGGACCCTACTCTTCCACCATCTTGCCCCCTCCTCCGATACCACTCTTTTTTTTTGGTGAGCCTACTAAAGTTTATCACTTTTGTTCATCTTTTCAAATAACCAGCTCCTGGTTTCATTGGTAGTTCTATTATTTTTTGTTTCATTTGTTTCTGTCCTAATCTTTATTATTTTCTTCCTTCTCCTGGTTTTAGATTTTGTTTGTTCTTGTTTTTCTAGTTCCTTTATATGCAATGTTAGGTTGTTTATTTGAGATTTTTCCTGCTTCTTGAGGAAGGCCTACATGGTGAGAAATTTACCTCTTAGATCCCACTCACCACCAAAGACAGCCAGGGAAAGGGAGGCCTAGTTCTTATGTAAGAATCTGTTCTGTGATACACAATAACGTTGATTAAATGCACAAACTCTGATGTCTATTTGCATGATTGAACTTCAGTCTGGCCTGGCCTGCTTGGGGAAACCCAGGTCTATAGCAATGCCAGGGCATAGCCTGCCAACCAGAAGATGCTGTGCCCTTGTGCAGGGAATTTCTCACCAGAGTGGTTCCTGAGACTAAAAGTTGACACTCTTCCTTGCAGCCACTGTAGATGTGCTAGTCATTATAGACAATGCTAAAGCCAGAATGTCCATGTGAAATTCCATGCTCACGTGTCACTAAGCTCCATCTGAATGTGCCACCGAGCCCATTCTCCCAGCTCATCAGTGCAGCACAACCCTATTGTAACCCTTTGCAGAATTGGAATTGGTTGCTGCATCTCAAGGATTTGGTCTGTTGTGTTATTTTCATTTTTCTTTTTAACTTTTGTTTTTCTGGAAAACTTTTTATCTCTCCTTCTATTCTGAATGATAGCCTTGCTGTATAGAGTATTCTTGGCTACAAATTTTTCCTTTTCATCACTTTTAATATATCATACCACTCCATTATGGCCTACAAAGCTACAAAATCAGCTCATAGCCTTATTGGGTTTCCCTTGTGTATAACTGTTTTCTTTTCTCTTGATGCTTTTAAAATTCTCTCTTTGTCACTACTTTTTGTCATCTTAATTGCAATGTCTCTTAGTGTGAACTTCTTGAATTCATTTTGTTGGGGGATCTCTGTGTCTCCTGGATCAAGATTTCTGTTTCATTCCCCAGATTCGGGAGGTTTTTAGCTATTATTTCTTCAAATAAATTTTCTACCCCCTTTTCTTTCTCTTTTTGTTCTGGGATCCCTATAATTCAAACGTTATTACATTTGATGCTGTTCCTGATTTCCCTAAGTCTACTCTCATTTTGCATAATTTTTTCTCATCTGCTTCACTTGATTACTTTCCATTACTCTGTCCTCCATGTCACTGATTTGTTCTTCTGCTTCATCTAGTGTACTTTTAATTTAGTTCATTGTGTTCTTCATCTCTGACTGGCTTTTATCATTGGTAAGGTTCTCACTGATGTCCTCCACTCTCTTCTCAAATCCAATGAGTATATTTATGTTAATTATTTTAATTGTCTATCAGGTATATTACTTGCCTCTGTTTTGCTTAGTCTCTTGCTGTGATTTTATCCTGTTCTTTCATTTGGAACATATTCCTCTTTCTTCTCATTTTGTCTAATGATCCATGTCTGTTTCTGTGTGTTAGGAAAGTCAGCCACATAGTCTGCATTTGAAAGTAATGGCATTATGAAGAAGAGGTCCTGTAGTGCCCTGCCATGCAGTGTTTCCTGTTCACCAAAACCTTGCATGTCATTAGTGTCTCCTACGTGTGATGTATCTACCCTGCTATTGTGCCTGAGCTTATTTTTCCTTCATTCTAGTCATCTTCAATGGCTTTCTTTGATTTTTGTGGGGATTGTTTGGTCCCTGAAGTTTTAGTGAGCCAGTTTGGAGATGCATTGGGCTTGAATTGAATCAAACCAGGTGTTTATCATAGATGCAATATCATCAAACTGCAGGGCACTTTCCCTGTATTATCCCCTGAATATCTTTTGTTCTTGGGTGGTGCCTGCAGTCAGACCAGTTTTCTTCCAATCCACTGGCTGGGGCACCCATGTGACTCTTGTGTGTGGTTATGTTTAACTTTCTCTGGGCAGGAGTCACTTTGGAGTGGTGTTGGCCATTGTAAGAACTGCATGCAAACTGCCAGACATGTGGCACTGTCGTGTATGGGATCTGGACAAAAGCATATTGGAGAGAACAGATCTGCTGAAGCACATTCCAGGGGGAAACAGGGCATCAGGGCAGTGGTGCTTGCAAGCTTTGCACCCTATGGTCTTCTGTAGGCAAGAACCTGCACCTGCAGTGGCCAGGAGGCAATGCTAAAAAGCTTTTCACACAATAGTTCCTCTGTGGGAGGTGTCCTGCCACACCTGGACTGAGCCAAGCCATCGTGAGTGATCAATTGGTAGAAGCACAGCCTGGGGGTACAGGGTGGGATTGCTAGCAATTTAGATAGCAAGTCTCACAAGTGGACATGTGTGTTTACACAGGGGGGCTAGAAGAGGGAAATTGTGATTGCTAGTTCCTTTGTTCCTGGAGGAATTCCCCAGAGATTTCTATCATCTCTTGATGTGCTCTGAAATTAGTAAATAATTCTCCCTCCTATAAGCCCCATGCACTTTTCAAACTGCTGCTTCCATGTTGTATCTCCTCAGGCTGTTTGTTGTGCTATCTCTGTAAGGGCAGAGACTCAGTTTACTCTCACCCAACAGCTCTCCCAGAGCCAAGCCTACCGATTTTTTTTAATTCCAGGTTTTAATCCCACTGGTTGTTAGAACCCATAAAATTCAGCCTCTCTTTATATAAAAAAAATAAAAATAAAAAAAATTCAGCCTCTCTGATTTCCAAAGCCAAACATTAATGGGGATTTGTCTTCTCCATTTGGGCTCCCTGGTGTGGTGTCTGTTTCTCTCTCCTTTCCATGCCCAAGGCATCCTTCCCTCCTACAGACAGTCCTGCAAGTCTGTTCAGTTCCAAACTATGTCTCCACCCTTCTTACCTCTTCAGTATGGCCTCTTCTGTACACTTAGTTATGGAGTTTATTCTGCCAGCTTTTGGGTCATTTTCTGGATTGTTTACTCTGATGAGAGTGTTATCTAGTTGTATACATGAGTTAAAATGAGGCTTGGGTCCTCCTACTCTGCCATATTCCCCAGAAGTTGAAACATTCAGAGGTTTTTGAGTATAGGATGAACCTCAACTTAAACTTCATATCTTATATGAAAACCCAAAATGGCACACACTTAAATATAAAACACAAAACTATAAAACTTTTAGAAGGTAACATAAGAGAAAATATCCAGGACCTAGGATTTGGTGAAGGGTTCTTAGACATGACACCCAAAGCAATAACCATGAAAACTTTAATAAACTCTACTTCAACAAAACAAAATATTCTCACCCTATGAAAGATCTCATTAAGAAAATGAAAAGACAAGCCACACACTGGAGACAATATTTGAAAACCACGTTATCTGAGAAAGGACTTTTATTTAGAATAAATGAAGTACTCTAAAACTCAACAGTAAAATATACACCAAAAATTTCAATTAGAAAATGGGTAAAAAGAAACATGAAGAGATATTTGGTCAATATTACTAGCCACTAAAGAAATGCAAGTTAAAAACACAATGTGATACCACTTCATACTTGTTAGAGTGCATAAAATCAAAAACAGTGATAACACCAAATATTGATAAAGATGTGGAAAAACTGGATATTTCATACATCATTTTAAGCATGTAAAATGGTGTAGCCCCTCTGGAAAATATTTTGGCACCTTCTTAAAAAAAACTAAAAATGCAACTAACATACAGCAATCACACTTCTGGGTATATATTCTGGAGATAAGGAAACCTATATTTACACAAAAATCTGTACTTGAATGTTCATAGCAGCTTTATTTGTAGTAGCCAAAAACTAGGAGTAACCCAAATATTCTTAAATTGATGAATATATAAACAAACCTTGGTACACCCAATACTATGGAATACTATTTAGCAGTAAAAATGAACAAACTATTAAGACATGTAATAACTTGTATAGATCTCAAGGGAGATTCATATATGTATGGATTGCTGAGTGGGAATAAAACTCAAAAGGTCACATACTGTATGATTGTATTTAGATAGTATTCTTAAAATGACAAAATTATAGTGATGATTAAGACATCAGTGGTATCAATTATTAGGGATGAGGGACTGTGTAACTATAAAGTGGCAACACTGTAAAATTTCTTTGTGCTGGTAGAATAGTTCTTTATCCTAATTGTGGTATTTCTTAACAAACTTATACATATAATAAAATGTCATACACTTGCTGTGGACTGAATTATGTCCCCTCAAATCTCATATGGAAGTTCTAACCCTCAGTACCATAGAATGTGACTGTGTTTGTAAATAAGACCTTTAAAGGGGTGATTAAAGTAAATGAGATCTTCAAGGTGTACCCCCAGTCCAATCTGATTGGTGTTTTTATAGGAAGATGAGATTAGGAAACACTGAGTAACACTAGGAGCACATGTGCACAGAAGGATGACCATGTGAACATCAGCAAAAGGGTAGCTATCTGCAAGCCAATGAAAGAGACCTCATATTTAAATCAACCCTACAAACACCTTGATTTTATATGGATAGCCTTCAAAACAGTGAGAAATAAATTGCTATTTAAGTCACCCAGTCTATGGTATTTTCATTATGGCCACCCTAGAAAACCATATACCATATACCAAAAATGAAACTAATGCATATAAAAACTCATGAAACAAAATAAGGTTATATTAGTCTGCTTGGGCTGCCATAACAAAACAGCACAGACTGGGCAGATTAAACAATAGAAATTTATCTTCTCACAGTTCTGGAGGCTAAAAATCTAAGATCAAGGTGTCAGGATTGGTTTCTTCTGAGTCTTCTTCCTGGCTTGACTATGGCCACCTTCTCTCTGTGTCCTCATGTGGCCTCTCCTCTGCATGCACATGTAGAGAGGGCACTGATGTTTCTTCCTCTTCTTATAAGGACACCAGTTCTATCAGATTAGGGCCTCACCCTTATAACCTCATTTAACCCTTAAAAAGGATTAAGGATCCTAAAAGCCTTATCTCCAAATATAACCATGTTGGGGGTTAAAGCTTTAACATATGAATTGAGGTGGGGGAAAACAATTCAGTCCATAACAAATGTATATAATTTGGTTCATAGTATTGTACCAATATTGATTTTGGTTTTGAAAACATACCATGGTGATGTAAGATGACATCATTGGGGGAAACTGGGTAAATAATACACAAGAATTCTCTGTGCTATATTTGCAATGTTTAATGAGTCTAAAATAACTTCAAAACGAAAAGTTTAAAGCAACATTAAAGTTGAAGTCCTGTAGTGTGTAGTAGTTCTTGTCGTGACTTTTTCCATACTACAGGGCAACCAAGACAGGTTAGATCTTGGCTTCACAACTTATTGCCTCTGCAACCTTCACCAGTTTACCTCACCTTTCTGAGCCTCAGTGTCTACATCTTTAATAAGCATGGCATGCAGGGCAGAGCACTGCCCAGGACATTAAGAGCTCTGGATCTTTGCTCCATATTATTTTCTCACATTAATTTCTAGGTAGTTTTTGAAATATGTCTTCTTTTCCTTCAGTAAAATGGTGATGATCTCTAACCTGCTCTCCCTAAAGCTGTAGTGGGGATCTATAGTGGCATCAGGCTTCTGACTCATTGACACCCTCATTTTGCTTTTAGCATTTTCTTTACCAAGTAGCAAAAATAGAAGACAATGGGGGAGATTAGGCAACATGTAGAATGGAGGAGGGGAAAAAGCTGCATGCCAGATGTTTTTGAGAAATGAAGAAAGTGTGAGGTGAAGTAAGTATTTGACAAGAATGTTCAGGAAGAAGATTAATCACCATTTCAGTGTTCCATGTCCAAAGTGATTGTGTCTACTTCCCTGGCTAGGTCTGATTTCAGAATCAAAGAAACCAGCTTTCTCATAAGTAGAATGGGGTTGGGGGTGGAAGGAAGACAAGGCCTCCTTTAAGTTTGGCCACTAATGGAGGACAGATGGAAATGACTGGAATGCCCTTAAATAAAACAGAAAACAACTGAGAGAAAAACTGTTAAAAGAAAGTACATAAACAGTTTGACCACAAACTACCACATTCTTAACTTGCTGATAGAGGTGTAGAACTAACTTGTCAGCTTGATTTTAAATGCCAAATAGCGAGTACTGAAGTGACAAGGAAGACCAATCAATGGGCATAGTCACTCTCAGTGACTCAAAATCAGTGTTCAAAATCTTTCTATGGCTTTCCACTACCTACCAGGAAAAGTCCAAACTACTCAGTGTTCAAAATCTTTCTATGGCTTTCCACTACCTACCAGGAAAAGTCCAAACTACTCTGTGTTGAATGTGAGGCCCTCAGTAAGCTGGCCCAAATCTGCCTTCCAAATTTCTACATGACTCTGACCCAGATCCATGAAATGATATGAAACTATTCATGGCCCCTTCAAAAACAGCATTGGACTGGCAGTCAGGAGACCTAAGTTTAATTCCCCATATTCCTATTTTTTTAATAATAAATTTATTTTTTATTAGTGTTCAATTTACCAACATACAGAATAACACCCAGTGCTCATCCCGTCAAGAACCCCATATTCCTATTAACTGGTTCTGTAACCTTGAGAAGAAAATCATTTAACATCTCCGAGCCTTAGTTTCTTCCTCTGTTAAACAAGGATAATAATCCCCACACCAATGACTTCATGGGCTTTTGTAAGGAATGCAACAGATACAAAAGCACCTAGGAAATCCTAAGAGGTTTCAAGCACTAGATCTGATATTCAGGACGTAGCATTTTCATCCTTGAAGGTTATCAATCTCAAATCTTTCCTACTTAAGAAAGAATCCATTCAATCATGAGTTTTAGCACACACAGAGACAGCAAAGAAAATGGAAGGAAGGAAGAAAGAAAGAATCAATCTGGAACGAGTTATTTTATCATTTGAGCCTCTCTGATTCTTCACTGAAAATGTTCTACAAGAACCCATCTACACTCTTGGTGGGAATGTAAATTGGTGCGACCACTATGTGAAACAGTATGAAGGTACTATAAAATTTAAAATAGAACTGCCATATGAGGGATCCCTGTGTGGCGCAGCGGTTTGGCGCCCGCCTTTGGCCCGGGGCGTGATTCTGGAGACCCGGGATCGAATCCCACATCGGGCTCCCGGTGCATGGAGCCTGCTTCTCCCTCTGCCTGTGTCTCTGCCTCTCTCTCTCTCTCTCTGTGACTATCATAAATAAATAAAAAAAATTTAAAAAAAAAAAAAAAAAAGAACTGCCATATGAACCAATGATCCTACTTCTGGGTTGATATCAAAAGGAGGTATCTTCACTACCACATTTATTGAAGCATTAGTCACAATAGCCAAAACAAGGAATCAACCTAAGTGTCCTTAAATGGACAAATGGATAAAGAAAATATGCATACAATGAAATATTATTCAGCCTTTAAAAAGAAGAAAATCTACCATTTTAACAACATGTATGAACCTGGAGGACATTATCCTAAGTGAAATAAACCAGACACAGAAGGACAAACACTATATGACACCGCTTATATGAGGAATCCAAAATAGGCAAACTCATAGAAGCAGAAAGCATAATGGTGGTTGCCAGGAACTGGAGAGGGTAGAAAATGGGGAAGTACTAATGAAAGAGTATGAACATTCAAATATGGAAGACGAATAAGTCCTAGTGATCCACTATGTAGCATAATGCCTATAGTTAACAATTCTGTATTCTATACTTGAAAATTTACTAATAGGGCAGATCTTATGTTAAATATTATTATTACAGTGGGTGGGGCAAGATTGCGGAGGAGTAGGGTCCCCAAGTCACCTGTCCCCACCAACTTACCTAGATAACTTTCAAATCATCCTGAAAACCTACGAATTCGGCCTAAGATTTAAAGAGAGAACAGCTGGAACGCTACAGAGAGAAGAGTTTGTGCTTCTAACCAGGTAGGAAGGTGGAAAAAAAATAAAAAAGAATCAAGTGGGGGAGGGGCCCCCTGAGGAACTGGGATGAAGCAGGGTGGCAGGAGCCTCCTGGACAGGAAAGTCCAGCCCCAGAGAACCAGGAACTTTAAAAATCTGCACCAAATCCTTCCCAAACAGAAAGGTGCTTAGCAGGGAAACCAGGGAAAACTGCAGGAGGGGCAGGGGAGGGGCATTTTCCCAGGGTCACTAACAGAGGAAGTGTGCCCTGGGGGAGAGCACACCACAGACTGTTGGCTGAGCTTGGTAAAGGGCTGGAGGACGTGCCCGGCAGGGCCTCAGGAGAAGCTCAGGCAGCCGCTCTGGAGGAGGGGGCTGTGCCCCACTGCCGATAGGAGCCCTGGCCCGGGAGCGCGATTCCAGCAGCACAGGCCCCAGATCCCAGGGCACCAAGCAGACACAACCCACGATAGTGCTTCCCCCTGGGACAGGTGGATGGGGAGGGCACAAGACAGGGAGGACTCTCCTGCTGCCGGGCACCCACAAGCTGTGGAGGTCATCACCCCTGGGTCCAGGAGCATCTAGGCCAGTGCAGACGCAGAACTATGGTAGATACTGCAGGAGCTAACTCCAGGGCTGGAGACCTGGCCACCAACAGTGGTGTTTTTCCTCCTTGGGTCACCCTGTGCCTGGGAAAGAGCAGGGCCGCAAGGGAACAGGCACCTCACAGGATAAACTCCTCACACTGAGCCATACATACACCTGAGAATCAGAGAACAGGCCCCTCCCCTAGAAGACCAGCTGGAAAGACAGGAGAAAAGCAAGTTCTTCACCAAGCAGTGCTGGAAAGCTCCAGGGGAAGTCGAGGGATTTACAGTATATAGAACCAGAGGATACACCTCCTTGTTGTTTGCTTTTTGTTTGTTTTTCTCTTTTTTTCTTCCTTTATCCAGTACAACTCGTTTTAAGCCACTCTGCACTAGACAAAATGAATAGAAAGAAGAACTCGCCACAAAAGAAAGAATCAGAAATAGTACTTTCTCCCACAGAGTTACGGAATAGGGATAACAATTCGATGTCAGTAAGCCAAATCAGAAGCACAATTATGAAGCGACTGGTGGCTCTAGAAAAAAGCATAAAGGATTCAAGAGAATTCATGACTGCAGGATTTAGATCTAATCAGGCCAAAATTAAAATTCAATTGAATGAGATGCAATCCAAACTGGAGGTCCTAACAACAAGGGTTAACGAGGTAGAATGAGTGAGTGACATAGAAGACAAGTTGATGGCAAGGAAGGAAGCTGAGGAAAAAAGAGAAAAACATTAAAAGAATATGAGGAAAGGTGAGGGGAAATAAATGACGGCCTCAGGAGGAAAAATCTAGGTTTAATTGGGATTCCAGAGGGCGCCAAAAGGGACACAGGACCAGAAAGTATATTTCAACAAATCATAGCTAAGAACTTCCCCAATTTGGGGAGGGAAACAGGCATTCAGATCTAAGAGATAAAGATACACCCCCCAAAATCAATAAAAACCGTTCAAGGGAGGAGGGGCAAGATGGTGGAAGAGTAGGGTCCCCAAATCACCTGTCCCCACCAGACTGCCTAGATAACCTTCAAATTATCCTGAAAATCTACGAATTCGGCCTGAGATTTAAAGAGAGAACAGCTGAAACGCTACAGTGAGAAGAGTTCGTGCTTCTATCAAGGTAGGAAGACGGGGAAAAAGAAATAAACAAAAGGCATCCAAGGGGGAGGGGCCCCGCGAGGAGCCTGGCTAAGGCCAGGGCGAGTGCCCCCAGGACAGGAGAGCCCCATCCTGGAGAAGCAGGAGCTGCACCAACCTTCCCGGGCGGAAAGGGGCTCGCAGGGAGTTAGAGCAGGACCCCAGGAAGGGCAGGGATGCCCTGGGGATCCCTGGGACACTAACAGACACCTGGGCTCCCAGGAGAGTGCGCCGAGCTCCCTGAAGGGCTGCAGCGTGCACACGTTGACCCGGGAGCAGCTCGGAGGGGCTCGGGCTGCTGCTCTGGGGAGAGGCAGCCGCGCTGCGGGCCGGGAGCGCGAATCCAACAGCGTAGGCCCCGGAGCACAGGGTGCAGGACACAGCCCAGGATCCGGCCTCCCCCGGGACAGGCAGAGGCCGGTGGGGCCTAGGACAGCAAGGACGCTCCGGCCCCAAGCTGAGCAGATCAGCGGCCCTGCCCAGGAGCCTCCAGGCCCTGCAGACGAAGAGCTCCGGAGTTACTGCCGGAGCTGAATCCAGGTTTCCAGAGCTGCTGCACCCACTGGGGTTGTTCCTCCAGGGGCCTCACGGGGTAAACAACCCCCACTGAGCCCTGCACCAGGCAGGGGTCAGAGCAGCTCCCCCAACTGCTAACACCTGAAAATCACCACAACAGGCCCCTCCCCCAGAAGACCAGCTAGACGGACAAGTTTCAGGGGAAGTCAAGGGACTTAAAGTATACAGAAACAGAAGATACTCCCCCGTGGGTTTTTTTGTGTATTTTTCTTGTTGATTGTTTGTTTGTTTTTTATTTCTGATTGCTTCCCCCACGCTTTTTTCCCTTTCTTTCTTTTTCTTTCTCTTTTTCTTCTTTTTTTCTTCCATTTTTCTTTTTCTCTTTTCTTTCCTTCTCTCTCTCTCTTTTTCTCCTTTTCCCAATACAAATTGTTTTTGGCCACTCTGCACTGAGCAAAATGACTAGAAGAAAAACCTCACCTCAAAAGAATCAGAAACAGTCCTCTCTCCCACAGAGTTACAAAATCTGGATTACAATTCAATGTCACAAAGCCAATTCAGAAGCACTATTATACAGCTACTGGTGGCTCTAGAAAAAAGCATAAAGGACTCAAGAGACTTCATGACTGCAGAATTTAGATCCAATCAGGCAGAAATTAAAAATGAATTGAATGAGATGCAATCCAAACTAGAAGTCCTAACGACGAGGGTTAACGAGGTGGAAGAACGAGTGAGTGACATAGAAGACAAGTTGATGGCAAAGAGGGAAACTGAGGAAAAAAGAGACAGACAATTAAAAGACCATGAAGACAGATTAAGCAAAATAAACGACAGCCTGAGGAAGAAAAACCTACGTTTAATTGGGGTCCCCAGGGCACCGAAAGGGACAGAGGTCCAGAATACGTATTTCAACAAATCATACCTGAAAACTTTCCTAATCTGGGAAGGGAAACAGGCATTGAGATCCAGGAAATAGAGAGATACCCCCCACTAAAATCAATAAAAACTGTCCAACACCTCGACGTTTAATAGTGAAGCTTGCAAATTCCAAAGATAAAGAGAAGATCCTTAAAGCAGCAAAAGACAAGAAATCCCTGACCTCTATGGGGAGGAGTATTAGGTAACAGCAGACCTCCCCACAGAGACCTGGCAGGCCAGAAAGGGCTGGCAGGATATATTCAGGGTCCTAAATGAGAAGAACATGCAACCAAGAATACTTTATCCAGCAAAGCTCTCATTCAAAATGGAAGGAGAGATAAAGAGCTTCCAAGACAGGCAGGAACTGAAAGAATATGTGACCTCCAAACCAACTCTGCAAGAAATTTTAAGGGGGACTCTTAAAATTCCGCTTTAAGAAGAAGTTCAGTGGAACAATCCACAAAACAAGGACTGAATAGATATCATGATGACACTAAACTCATATCTGTCAATAGTAACTCTGAACGTGAATAGGCGTAATGACCCCATCAAAAGGCACAGGGATTCACACTGGATAAAAAAGCAGGACCCATCTATTTGCTGTCTAAAAGAGACTCATTTTAGACAGAAGGACCCCTACAGCCTGAAAATAAAAGGTTGGACAACCATTTACCATTCGAATGGTCCTCAAAAGAAAGCAGGGGTAGCCATCCTTATATCAGATAAACTAATTTACCCCGAAGACTGTAGTGAGAGATGCAGACGGACACTATATCATACTTAAAGGATCCATCCAACAAGAGGACTTAACAATCCTCAATATATATGCCCCGAATGTGGGAGCTGCCAAATATTTAAACTAATTAATAACCAAAGTAAAGAAATACTTAGATAATAACACACTTATATTTGGTGACTTCAATCTAGCTCTTTCTACCCTCGATAGGCCTTCTAAGCACAACATCTCCAAAGAAACGAGAGCTTTAAATGATACACTGGACCAGATGGATTTCACAGATATCTACAGAACTTTACATCCAAACGCAACTGAATACACTTTCTTCTCAAGTGCACATGGAACTTTCTCCAGAACAGACCACATACTGGGTCACAAATCGGGTCTGAACCGATCCCAAAAGATTGGGATCGTCCCCTGCATATTCTCAGACCATAATGCCTTGAAATTAGAACTAAATCACAACAACAAGTTTAGATGGACCTCAAACACGTGGAGGTTAAGGACCATCCTGCTAAAGATGAAAGGGTCAACCAGGAAATTAAGGAAGAATTAAAAAGATTCATGGAAACTAATGAGAATGAAGATACAACCGTTCAAAATTTTGGGATGCAGCAAAAGCAGTCCTAAGGGGGAAATACATCGCAATACAAGCATCCATTCAAAAACTGGAAAGAACTCAAATACAAAAGCTAACCTTATACATAAAGGAGCTAGAGAAAAAACAGCAGATGGACCCTACGCCCAGCAGAAGAAGAAAGTTAATTAAAATTCGAGCAGAACTCAACGAAATCGAGACCAGAAGAAATGTGGAACAGATAAACAGAACCAGGAGTTGGTTCTTTGAAAAAATTAATAAGATAGATAAACCATTAGCCAACCTCATTTAAAAGAAGATAGAGAATACACAAATTAATAAAATCATGAATGAGAAAGGACAGATAACTACCAAAACCAAGGAAATACAAACGATTTTAAACACATATTATGAACAGCTATACGCCAATAAATTAGGCAATCTAGAAGAAATGGACGCATTCCTGGAAAGCCACAACCTACCAAAACTGGAACAGGAAGAAATAGAAAACCTGAACAGGCCAATAACCAGGGAGGAAATTGAAGCAGTCATCAAAAACCTCCCAAGACACAAGAGTCCAGGGCCAGATGGCTTCCCAGGGGAATTCTATCAAACGTTTAAAGAAGAAATCATACCTATTCTACTAAAGCTGTTTGGAAAGATAGAAAGAGATGGAGTACTTCCAAATTTGTTCTATGAGGTCAGCATCACCTTAATTCCAAAACCAGACAAAGACCCTACCAAAAAGGAGAATTACAGACCAATATCCCTGATGAAAATGGATGCAAAAATTCTCAACAAGATACTAGCCAATAGGACCCAACAGTACATTAAGAAAATATTCACCATGACCAAGTAGGATTTATCCCCAGGACACAAGGCTGGATCAACACTCGTAAAACAATCAATATGATTCATCATATCAGCAAGAGAAAAACCAAGAATCATATGATCCTCTCATTAGATACAGAGAAAGCATTTGACAAAATACAGCATCCATTCCTGATCAAAACTCTTCAGAGTGTAGGGAGAGAGGGAACATTCGTCGACATCTTAAAAGCCATCTACGAGAAGCCCACAGCAAATATCATTCTCAATGGGGAAGCATTGGGAGCCTTTCCCCTAAGATCAGGAACATGACAGGGATGTCAACTCTCACCACTGCTATTCAACATAGTACTGGAAATCCTAGCCTCAGCAATCAGACAACAAAAAGACATTAAAGGCATTCAAATTGGCAAAGAAGAAGTCAAACTCTCCCTCTTCACTGATGACATGATACTCTACGTAAAAAACCCAAAAGCCTCCTCCCCAAGATTGCTAGAACTCATACAGCAATTTGGTAGCGTGGCAGGATACAAAATCAATGCCCAGAAATCAATGGCATTTCTATACACTAACAATGAGACTGAAGAAAGAGAAATTAAGGAGTCAATCCCATTGACAATTGCACCCAAAAGCATAAGATACCTAGGAATAAACCTAACCAAAGATGTAAAGGATCTATACCGTAAAAACTATAGAACACTTCTGAAAGAAATTGAGGAAGACACAAAGAGATGGAAAAATATTCCATGCTCATGGATTGGCAGAATTAATATTGTGAAAATGTCAATGTTACCCAGGGCAATATACACGTTTAATGCAATCCCTATCAAAATACCATGGACTTTCTTCAGAGAGTTAGAACAAATTATTTTAAGATTTGTGTGGAATCAGAAAAGACCCCGAATAGCCAGGGGAATTTTAAAAAAGAAAACCATATCTGGTGGCATCACAATGCCAGATTTCAGGTTGTACTACAAAGCTGTGGTCATCAAGACAGTGTGGTACTGGCACAAAAACAGACACATAGATCAATGGAACAGAATAGAGAACCCAGAAGTGGACCCTGAACTTTATGGTCAACTAATATTTGATAAAGAAGGAAAGACTATCCACTGAAAGAAAGACAGCCTCTTCAATAAATGGTGCTGGGAAAATTGCACAGCCACGTGCAGAAGAATGAAACTAGACCATTCTCTTTCACCATACACAATGATAGGCTCAAAATGGAGGAAAGATCTAAATGTGAGACCTGATTCCATCAAAATCCTAGAGGAGAACACAGGCAACACACTTCTTGAACTCGGCCACAGCAACTTCTTGCAAGATACATCCACGAAAGCAAAAGAAACAAAAGCAAAAATGAACTATTGGGACTTCATCAAGATAAGAAGCTTTTGAACAGCAAAGGATACAGTCAACAAAACTAAAAGACAACCTACAGGATGGGAGAAGATATTTGCAAATGACGTATCAGATAAAGGGCTAGTTTCCAAGATCTATAAAGAACTTATTAAACTCAACACCAAAGAAACAAACAATCCAATCATGAAATGGGCAAAAGACATGAAGAGAAATCTCACAGAGGAAGACATAGACATGGCCAACAAGCACATGAGAAAATGCTCTGCATCACTTGCCATCAGGGAAATACAAATCAAAACCACAATGAGATACCACCTCAAACCAGTGAAAATGGGGAAAATTAACAAGGCAGGAATCAACAAATGTTGGAGAGGATGGGGAGAAAAGGGAACCCTCTTACACTGTTGGTGGGAATGTGAACTCGTGCAGCCACTCTGGACAACTGTGTGGAGGTTCCTCAAAGAGTTAAAAATAGACCTTCCCTAAACCCAGCAATTGCACTGTTTGGGATTTACCCCAAAGATTCAGATGCACTGAAACGCCAGGACACCTGCACCCCAATGTTTCTAGCAGCAATGACCACAACAGCCAAACTGTGGAAGGAGCCTCGGTGTCCATCGAAAGATGAATGGATAAAGAAGATGTGGTTTATGTATACAATGGAATATTACTCAGCCATTAGAAATGACAAATGCCCACCATTTGCTTCAACGTGGATGGAACTGGAGGGTATTATGCTGAGTGAAGTAAGTCAATTGGAGAAGGACAAACAGTGTATGTTCTCCTTCATTTGGGGAATATAAATAATAGTGAAAGGGAATATAAGGGAAGGGAGAAAAAATGTGTGAAATATCAGAAAGGGAGACAGAACATAAAGACTCCTAACTCTGGGAAACGAACTATGGGTGGTGGAAGGGGAGTAGGGTGGGGGTTGGGGTGAGTGGGTGACGGGCACTGAGGGGGACAATTGACGGGATGAGAACTGGGTGTTATTCTGTATGTTCGTAAATTGAACACCAATAAAATTTAATTTATTCAAAAAATAAATAAATAAGTAAATTTAAAAAAAAAACTTTCAAAACCCTGACATTTCATAGTGAAACTTGCAAACTCCAAAGATAAAGAGAAAATCCTTAAAGCAGCAAGAGACAACAGATCCCTAGTTAATATAGGGAGAACTATTAGATTAACAGCAAACCTCTCCACAGAGACCTGGCAGGCCAGAAAGGGCTGGCAGGATATATTCAGCGTCCTAAATGAGAAAAACATGCAGCCTAGAATACTCTATCCATCAAGGCTCTCATTCAGAATAGAAGGAGAAAAAGAGCTTCCAAGATAAGCAGAAACTGAAAGAATATGTGACCACCAAACCAGCTCTGCAAGAAATATTAAGGGGGACTCTGTAAAAGAAAGAGGACACAGAAAGAAATAATCCACATAACAAGGACTGAATAGGTAATACAAAGACACTAAATTCATATCTTTCAAAAGTAACTCTGAACGTGAATGGGCTTAATAATCCCATCAAAAGATCCAGGGTTTAAACTGTATAAAAAAGCAACCCCCACTATTTGCTGTATACAAGAGACTCATTTTAGACCTAAGGACACCTGCAGCCTGAAAATGAAAGGATGGAGAACCACTTATCATTCAAATGGTCCTCAAAAGAAACCAGGGATAGTAATCTTCATATCACATAAATTAAAGTTTATCCCAAAGACTGTAGTAAGAGATGAAGAGGGACACTATATCATATTTAAAGCATCTATCTAACAAGAGGACCTAACAATCATGCATATTTATGCCCCTAATGTGGGAGCTGACAAGTATGTAAATCAATTAATAACCAAAGTAAAGACATACTTAGATAATAATACACAAATACTGGAAGACATCCACATGGCGCTTTCTGCAAATGACAGATCTTTAAACACAACATCTCCAAAGAAACAAGAGCTTTAAATGATACACTGGACCAGATGGATTTCACAGATACTGACAGAACTTTACATCCAAACCCAACTGAATACGCATTCTTCTCAAGTGCACATGGAACTTTCTCCAGAATAGACCACATACTAGGTCACAAATCATGTCTTAACTGATACCAAAAGATTAGGATTGTCCCCTGCATATTTTGAGACCATAATGCTTTGAAACTTGAATTCAATGACAAGAAGAAATTTGGAAGAAATTCATACATTTGGAGGTTAAAGAGCATCCTGCTAAAAGAGAAATGGTCAACCAGGAAATTAGAGAAGAATAAAAGGATTCATGGAAAGTAATTAAATTGATGATACAACAGTTCAAAATCTTTGAAATACAGCAAAAGCAGTCCTGAGAGGGAAATACATCACAATACAAGTATCCCTCAAAAATTGGAAAAAAATCAAATACACAACTAACCTTGCACCTAAAGGAGCTGGAGAAAGAACAGCAAATAAAACCTATGCTCAGCAGAAGAAGAGAGTTAATAAAGATTCCAGCAGAAAAAAAAAAAAAGATTCCAGCAGAACTCTATGAAATACAGACCAGAAAAACTGTGGAACAGATTAACAAAACCAGGGCTTGGTTCTTTGAAAGAATTAATAAGATAGATAAACCATTAGCCAGCCTTATTAAAAAGAAGAGAGAGAAGACTCAAATTAATAAAATCATGAATGAGAAAGGAGAGATCACCACTAATACCAAAGAAATACAAACAATCTTAAAAACATATTATGAGCAGCTTTATACCAATAAATTAGGCAATCTAGAAGAAATGAATGCATTTCTGGAAAACCACAAACTACCAAATCTGGAACAAGAAGAAATAGAAAATCTAAACAGGCCAATAACCAGGGAGGAAATTGAAGCAGTCATCAAAAACCTCCCAAGACACCAAAGGCCAGATGGCTTCCCAGGGGAATTCTATCAAACATTTAAAGAAGTAACCATACCTATTCTACTAAAGCTGTTTGGAAAGATAGAAAGAGATGGAATACTTCCAAACTCGTTCTATGAGGCCAGCATCACCTTAATTCCAAAACCAGACAAAGACCCCAGCAAAAAGGAGAATTATAGACCAATATAATTGATGAACATGGATGCAAAATTCTAAACAAGATACTAGCCAATAGGATCCAACAATACATTAAGAAAATTATTCACCATGACCAAGTAGGATTTATCCCCAGGATGCAAGGCTGGTTCAACCCTCATAAAGCAATCAATGTGATTCATCATATCAGCAAGAGGAAAAACAAGAACCATATGATCCTCTCAATAGATGCAGGGAAAGCATTTGACAAAATACAGCATCCATTCCTGATCAAAACTCTTCAGAGTGTAGGGATAGAGGGAACATTCCTCAGCATCTTAAAAGTCATCTATGAAAAGCCCACAGCAAGTATCAGTCTCAATGGGAAAATTCTAAGAGCCTTTCCCCTAAGATCAGGAACACAACAGGGATGTCCAGTCTCACCACTGTTATTCAACATAGTACTAGAAGTCCTAGCCTCAGCAACCAGACAACAAAAAGAAACAAAAGCCATTCACATGGCAAAGAAGTCAAACTCTGCCTCTTTGCAGATGACATGATACTGTACATAAAAGCCCAAAAGCCTCCACCCCAAGATTGCTAGAACTCATACAGCAGTTCAGCAGTGTAGCAAGATACAAAATCAATGCCCAGAAATCAGTGGCATTTCTATACACTAACAATGAGACTGAAGAAAGAGAAATTAAGGAGTCAATCCCATTTACAATTGCACCCAAAAATAAGATACCTAGCAATAAACCTAGCCAAAGAAGTAAAGGATCTATACCCTAAAAACTACAGAACACTTCTGAAAGAAATTGAGGAAGACACAAAGAGATGGAAAAATATTCCATGCTCATGGATTGGAAGAATTAATATTGTGATAATGTCAATGCCACCCAGGGCAATTTACATATTCAATGCAATCCCTATCAAAATACCATGGACTTTCTTCAAAGAGTTGGAACAAATCATCTTAAGATTTGTGTGGAATCAGAAAAGACCCTGAATAGCCAGGGGAATATTGAAAAAGAAAACCAAAGCTGGGGGAGTCACAATGTTGGATTTCAAGCTGTACTACAAAGCTATGATTATCAAGACAGTGTGGTACTGGCACAAAAACAGACACACAGATCAATGGAACAGAATAGAGAACCCAGAAATGAGTCCTCATTCAATAAATGGTGTTGGGAAAATTGGACAGCCACATGCAGAAGAGTGAAATTGGACCATTCTCTTACATCATACACAAAGTCAACTCAAAATCGTTAAAAGATCTAAATGTGGGTAAAGAATCCAAGAATCCTACAGGATAACACAAGCAACACTGTTTTTGAACTTTGCCACAGTAACTTCTTGCAAGATACATCTATGAAGGCAAGGGAAACAAAAGCAAAAAAATGAACTTTTGGGACTTAATCAAGATAAAAAGCTTCTGCACAGCAAAAGAAACAGTCAACAAAACTAAAAGACAACCTACAGAATGGAAAAAGATATTTGCAAATGACCTATCAGATAAAGGGCTAGTATCCAAGATCTATGAAGAACTTATTAAATCCTACACTGAAGAAACCAAAAATGCAATCATGAAATCAGCAGAAGACATAAACAGAAATTTCACCAAAGAAGATATACACATGGCCAACAAGCACAGGAGAAGATGCTCTGCATCACTTGCCATCAGGGAAATACAAATCAAAACCACAATGAGATACCACCTCACACCAGTGAGAATGGTGAAAATTAAGAAGACAGGAAACAGCAAGTGTTGGAGAGGATGTGGAGAAGGGGGAACCGTCTTGCACTGTTGGTGGGAATGCAATCTGGTACAACCACTCTGAAAACAGTGTGGAGGTTCCTCAAAAAATTAAAAATAGAGCTACCCTATGACCCAGCAATTGCACTCCTGGGTATTTACCCCAAAGATACAGATGCAGTGAAACGCTGGAACACCTACACCCCAACGTTTGTAGCAGCAATATCCACAATAGCCAAACTGTGGTAGGAGCCTTGGTGTCCATCATAAGATGACTGGATAAAGAAGAGTAGTATATATATATATATATATATATATATATATATATATATATATAATGGAATATTACTCAGCCATTAGAAAGGACAAATACTCACCATTTGCTTTGATGTGGATGGAATTTTAGGGTATTATGCTGAGTGAAGTCAATCGAAGAAGGACAATCATCATATGGTTTCACTCATATGGGAAATATAAGAAATATTGAAAGGGATTATAAAGGAAAGGAGGGAAAATGAGTGGTAAAATTAGAGAGGGTGACAAAGCATGAGAGCCTCCTAACTCTGGGAAATGAACAAAGGGTAGTGGATGGGGAGGCCGGCAGGGGGATGGGGTAACTGGGTGATGGGCACTGAGGAGGGCACTTAATGGGATGAGCCCTGGGTGTTATACTATTTGTTGGCAAACTTCAATAAAAAAGAATACAACCATTAAAATAAAAGAAATATGAAGTTGGAAGAAAAGTAATTCAATTGAATTCCCACATTTATAGAGTTTTACAAAGTACTAGGAACCATGCTAGACGTTAAAATGCAAAAATTAGTGAGCCATATGTCTTCCTTTTGAATAGCATCTAAGCATTACTAAGAAGAAAGTCTAAAAACATAATTTCATTAAAATGTATGAAGAAAGAAGATAGAGAAAGAAACAGAATATTATGAGAGAACAAAAGAATGCTACTCATTCCTTAGGTTTAGGTAAGAATTCTTAGATGAAATGATATCTCTACTGAATCTTGAAATATGAATAAAAGGCAGAGTAGGAAGGACTTCCAGTTTAAGGGAACAAATGGCATGAACATGAGTTTCTTAGAATCAGGAAGGGGTATAGTGAGTCTTGGAAATAACAAGCAATAAAGTACAAGGAAGAAGTGAGGCTGGTACCAGGACCTGGTAATAGAAGGTGTTATATAACACGATAAAGGAATAGGACTTTACTTTGAAGGCCTTAGTGATCCATTTAAAGGGAATGACATACCAACAAATTTGTTTTGGTTCACTCTTCCTACAGTGTGCAAAATGGTTTGAAGGGAAGACAAATGTACATATGGATAGACGAAGTAGAAAGCTATTAGTCTTTGAGTGACAAATAATGGTATGCTTTGACTGGGTTGGTGGCAAGTAAAGTTATACTGCAGTAGGTCAGTTTTGGAAGTTATGTAGGGAGTAAGAGGTATGATTTGGTAATTGCCTATAGGGGAGAAATTTTAAAGAGGAGGTATTGTTTGAAGCCTGGATTTCAGATTGAACCTGCTATGGAACTAATTGGATGGTACTAGAATTGACTGTGAGAAAGAACACTGCAGGAAGAGTTAGTTTAGGGTATAACAGATATCAGGATGCCATTAAAAGGTGCTTCATGAGGGCAGGAATATTTTTTGTGTTTACTGATATATTTCTAGCACTTGTAACAGTAGGCCTGGCTCTTTTATATGCTAGTTGACGTATTAAATTGCAGCTTATTTTCTATGCTCCACTGTGACCAGAGCTGATGTGGGTTTACTGACCTAAGGCTCACTGAGGCAGCAAGGAGGGTATGGTGTCTCTGAACCCTGTTCTGTCTGGCCTGTGCTTTTAAGGTGGAAGGGATTGTAAACCATATTGTTCCCCAGTCTGTCTGACCCTGAGAGAATCCTGGGATTTTCTCTCGCATTTGGCAGAGTTCTGGTGCTGTTTCTTTTAAATACTAGTTGCTCTTTCAAACTGTGGCCTTTTTTTCTGTTCCTGAGAACAGAGGAATTTGTTCATGGTCCCTCAGTACTATCTGTCCCTGTTCTAGTTTGCAGCATCAGGAGTGAGGGGTTCCCTTTGTTACCATGTCTCTGTCTTGCTGTTCTTTTGCAGTTCTATCTTTTATTGTGCAGAAGCTCTTCAGTCAGCCCTCAGTTCTTCAGGAGAATTGTTTTATAAATAGGTGTAATTTGGTGTATTTTGTGGAGGAGGTGAGTTCAGAGTCTTCCTACATTGCCATCTTAGATCAGAACCTCTCTTTTTTTCTTAAGGTAGGCACTTATCACTATAAATTTTCCTCTTAGAACTGCTTTTGATGCAGCTCATAAATTTTGATTCATTGTGTTTTAATTTTCCTTTGCCTCAAGTTATATTTTATTTCCCTTTTAATTTTTTCTTTGACCCATTGATTGTTCAGGACCATGTTGTTTAATCTCCACATTTTTGTGAGTTTTCTAGTTTTCTTCTTGTGATTGAATTCATTTCATACCATTGTGGTCAGAAAAGATGCTTGATATGATTTCAGTCTTCTTAAAATTTTTTAAAGATTTTATTTATTTTTTCATGAGAGATAAAGAGAAAGAGAGGCAGAGACATAGGCAGAGGGAGAAGCAGGCTCCTCAAGGGGAGCCTGATGTGGGACCCTGGGACCACGCCCTGAGCTGAAGGTAGTCACTCAACCACTGAGCCACCCAGGTGTCCCAGTCTTCTTAAATTTATAAGACTTGTTGTGGCCTAACTTATGATCTATCCTGGAGAATATTCCATGCACATTTGGGAAGAATGTGCATTCTGCTGCTGCTTAATGGAATGTTATGTACATGTTTGTTAGATCCATCTGGTCTAATATATAATTTAAGTCCAACATTTTCTTATTACTTTTCAGTCTGGATGATCTATCCATTGTTGAAGGTGAGGTATTGAAGTTCCCTGATGTTGTTATTTTACTGCTGTCTATTTCTCCCTTCAGATTTGTTAATATATTCTTTATATACTTAGGTGCTCCTATATGGGTGCATAAATATTTACACTTGTTATATCATCTTGGTTTATGACACCTTTATCATTATATAATGACCTTCTTTGTATCTTGTTACAGTCTTTATCCTAAAGTGTATTTTGTCATATATAAGTTTAGCTACTCCTACTTTCTTTTAGTTTCTATTTGCATGGAATATCTTTCTCCATCTTTTCACTTTTAGTTTCTGTATTTCCCTAAAGCTGAAGTGAGTCTCTTGTAGACAGCATATAGATGGATCTTGTTTTTGTATTGTTTTGCTTTGTTTTTATCTATCCAATCACTCCATGCTTTTTGACTAGAGAATTTAGTCTTTTTACATTTAAAGTCATTATTGACAGGTACGGACTTACTATTGCCATTTCATAAATTGTTTTTTTATTATTTTGCAATTTTTTTTTACTCTCTTGCTCTATTCCTTTCGATTTGATGATTTTCTGTAATGGTATGCATTGATTTTTTTCTCTTTATTTTTTGTATATCTAGGATAGGCTTTTGCTTTGTGGTTACCATGTGAGTTATAGAAAACATCTTACATTTATAACAATCTATTGTAAGCTATAAGAATTTAACTGTGAATGCATACAAAAGTGCCTCTCTCCCACTTTGTTTTTGATGTCACAATTTAAATATTATTACATTGCATATTCATTAAAAAGTATTATAGTTATACTTATTTTTAATATTTTTGTCTTTTAACCTTTATACTTCAGTTAAAAATTATTTACCCACCACCATTACAACATTAAATTATTCTGAATTTAACTATAATTTACTTTACCTAGTGAGTTTTATACTTCCATATGTTTTCTGTAACTACTTAGCATCCCTTCATTTCAGTTCATGAATGCATCCCTGTTGGCTATCAGAGCCATGTGATCTAGGGACTTATTCCTCAAGTGGAAGCTGCAAAATGTAAGTCACTAGATGTGTGTATAAGCTCATTCCAGGGAGAGACTGGAAATTTAGTTTTATTGTTGTAGTGGTCTGGAGAGAGAAGGTGGGGGGAGGTGTCTGCTGGCTTTCCCATCTCTGGGGCGGATTGTAGTCAGTCCCTAGATATGAATTAAGATAGAAACCTGACCTTCAGGCATTAGCTTGTAAAGTATGTGGACAAATACATTTCAAGGAAAGAGTGATAAATGGGTGTTTTTGTCCGTTCTCTTTGTGCTGAGCCCTGAGGGGATAGTTGGTAAATAACTATTTGTTTGCCACATTCCTAGGGGAACTTGTGAATGGAAGCCCCATTGGCTACAAGAGCCAGGTGATATGGGGACTGTGCTTTGGCCTGCAGGCATAAAGTGTGGGGTATATGATATAGGAAGGATGTGAGGATTCAAAGCTGATGGCCAAGAAAGAGTTCTTGAGACATATTTGATGCAAAAAGGTTATTTTATTAAAGCATAGGGACAGGACCCATGGGCAGAAAGAGCTGTACTGGGGTCATGAAGAGTGGTTCATTATATACTTTCAAGTTGGGAGGGGGCTAGGGATAGCATAAATCTCTAAGGAATTTTGGAAGCAAGGTTTCCAGGACCTTGAGGAGGCTATCTATTGTTGAGAAAAGATGGCAGAGCAGTAGGAGGACCCTAGGCTTGCCTCATCCTTTGAAAACAGCTAGATAAATATCAAATCATTCTGAGTACCCAAGAAATCAGTCTGAGGACTGACAGAACAAACTGCACAACTAGAAGAGAGAAGAGGCCACATCATGAAAGGGAGGAGGTACAGAGACATGATTAGGAGGAGAAACAGATTGCAGGTGCTGTGGAGGAGAGGGAGCCCTGGTCACAGAGTATTGCACAAGGAAAACATTTCCCCAAAGCCATTGACTGGGAAAACAAGAGTCTGATTTTTCTGAGTTTTTACAACTAGCAGGGCTCAAAGACTAGAGCTTTAGAGGTCCACAGCATGGCCAGTGTGAAGCCCTAAGGGCACTGCAGTGCTCCTGTGGAGAAGGAGTATACAAAACCCAGGAGCAGACAGTGCAATCTGAGGATATCCTGGGACACACTAGGAAAGATGGTTCCCCCCTCTTTGAGCACATCTGGAATGTCGTGCCCAAGATTGAGAATCCGAGAAACTACCAAGGAGCCAACACCGATGCAAACACACAAGGGTTTATTTACAAGCTTGAGCTTGGGTCCAAGTATACCAGACACAGCAGAGCAGGGACTTGGACCCCGAGGTGGGTTTCAGCTTAGTTTTAAGGGCTGGTCTAGGGGACTGCCAGAAGGGGTGGAGGAATTTCTCAAGTTCTGTTTACATTCTGATATGGGGCTTTCAAGGGGATTGAGCTCTGTTCTCATTCTAATATGGGGTTTCCTGCCCTTGGCTTGGGCTCTGTTCTCATTCTAATATGGGGCTTCCTGCCCTTGGCTTGGGCTCTGTTCTTATTCTAATATGGGGCTTTCTAGGACGTTAAGTTGTAAACTGGGTTTTTTTCCTGTAACTGAAGTAATGTAAATTTCAGCTCTTATTCACAGGGGCCTGGGATGGCTGTACTTGTGCTAATGCTGAACTTAAAGTGCAATGGCCTTAATTTTCTCAGCCTCCCTATGGAAGAGATGGCATTGCCTCTCCAGGGACAAAGGAACAGGTGGGCACCACTTCCCTTCCTTTTCCCCTCAGCATAGGTGTAAAGTCACCTGCTGAAGGAGGGTTATCTGGACACTGGCTGTTTGCTGACTTTATTCCAAATCCCATGCTCTTGCACTTTGGTGTGACTGTCCTTCTGGATCAAATCTGCATCAGTCCCAGGGCAGTGGAGACCTTGCCCTAGAAGACCAGGGTGGAGTCTAGCCATGCCATGTCCCTAAAGCTTGAAGTTTTAAAACTCAACCAGCTCCTAACTCTGGGAAACGAACTAGCGGTGGTGGAAGGGGAGGTGGGCGGGGGGTGAGGGTGACTGGGTGGCGGGCACTGAGGTGGGCACTTAACGGGATGAGCACTGGATGTTATTCTGTATGTTGACAAATTGAACACCAATAAAAAATAAATTTATTTTTAAAATTAATTAATTAATTAATTAAAAAATAAAAAATAAAATAAAACTCAACCAGCCTGGCTGGGATAGAGTCCAAGGTGCACTGCACTGCCAGACACAGACAGTGTGAAAGCAGTGATATGAGGGATGCCTGGGACACATGAAGGGAGATTGTTTACTCTTCTGGGAGGTCTTCTCAATTAGCATAGAGCATCCTTTCTCCAGAGACAGAGAGCTGGCTAACACAATTTTCCTCTTCCACCCCTCAGCATAAACTAACTTCAGTAAATAGCACAGTGCCAATACGAATAGCCTAACCTGCTTAAACCAAGTCCCATCCTGCTGCACTCTGCAGTTGCTGTTTTTCTCATACATGTTTGTCTAAGAACCAGGAAACCCTACCCCTAGAAAACCAGCACGAACCACCCCCTTATCTATTGACCATAGGGTTCTGCAAATAGCATCTAGTTGACATAACATCAGGTCTCCTTTAACAAACAACCCAAAGCACACCTAGTTAAAACTCACCACACTCTGGCCAAGGTCCAACCACTTCCCACTGCAGGCAAGGAGAAACTCTACAGAGACTGACCTGGGTGAAAGAATAGTCAAAACGCAGTGGCAAAGTGCACACAGCATATACCAGAGACACTTCCTGAAGCACAAGGCCCTGGAGTATATATGACCTCTTATTTATTTCTGAGGAGCAGAAAGCATAACAAGTTCTGGTTTCCCTAACACAGAGAAGAAAACAGAGACATACAGATGAATTTATCCCAACAGAAAGAACAAGAAAAGGTCAAGGCCAGGGATCTCATTGAAACAAATATAAGTAATATTCCTCATCAGAATTCTTTTTTTAAGGTTTTATTTATTTATTCATGAGAGACACAGAGAGAAAGAGAGGAAGAGACACAGGCAGAGAGAGAAGCAGGCTCCCTGCAAGGAGCCCAATGTGGGACTCAACCCCAGATCCCAGGATTATGCCAGGAGCTGAAGGCAGATGCTCAACTGCTGAGCCACCCAGGTGTCCCTGATCCAGAATTATAAGCAATACCCCTAAGTATATAAGCTGGGCTTGAGAAAAGCATAGAAGACACTAGGGATTCCCTTACCCCAAAGATAAAAGGCCTAGTCAGACCAAATTGAAAAATGCATTAACCAAGATTCAAAACCAAGTGGATGTAATGACCACAGGGGTAAAGAAGCAGAGAAAAGAATAAGTGATGTAGAAGACAAAATTATGGAAAATAGTTAATTTTAAAAGAAGAAGGAAAGAAAAATTTTAGATCATGAATGTAGAGTTAGGGAACTCAGTGACTCCATAAAGTGTAGTAACATTCATATCATAGGATTACCAGAAGAAGAGGAGAGGGAAAAGGGGGCAGAAGGTTTATTTAAAGAAATTATAGCTAAAAACTTCCCTTGCTTTGGGAAGGAAACAGACATCCAAATCCAGGTGGTACAGAGAATTTCCATCAAAAACAACAAAATCAAGCCAACAAGACATATCACAGTTAAATTTGCAAAATATAGAGATAAAGAAAAACTCCAAAAAGCAGCAAGACAAAATAAGTCTCTAACTTACAAGGGAAGACAAACAAGGTTATTAGCAGATCTCTACACAGAAACATGTCAGGCCAGAAAAGAATGCCATGATATATTCAACATGCTGAATGGGAAAAAATATGCAGCCAGCAATACTCTATCCGGTAAGGCTGTCATTAAGAATAGAAGGCTAGCTAAGGGATCCTTGGGTGGCGCAGCGGTTTAGCGCCTGCCTTTGGCCCAGGGCGCGATCCTGGAGACCCGGGATCGAATCCCACGTCAGGCTCCTGGTGCATGGAGCCTGCTTCTCCTTCTGCCTGTGTCTCTGCCTCTCTCTCTCTCTGTGACTATCATAAATAAATAAAAATTAAAAAAAAAAAAGAAGGCTAGCTAAAGAGTTTCCCAGACAAAAAAATAAAGGAGTTCATGACCACAAAATCAACCCTGCAAGAAATGTTAAAGGGGACTCCTTGACTGGAAAAAAAAAAGGCCAAAATCCACAAAGACTAGAAGGAAACAGAGAAAATCTCGGAAAACAATGACAAAACAAATAATATAATTACACTAATTCATATCTATCAATAATTACTCTGAATGTAATTGGACTAAATGCTCCAATCAAAAGACTTGATGGCAGGAGATGGATTAAAAAACAAGACTTATCTATATGCAGGCTACATGAGACTTACTTTAGACCTACAGACACATAAGATTGAAAGCAAGGGGATTGAGAACGATCTTTCATGCTAATAGAAATAAAAAGAAAGAAAAAAAAAGAAATAAAAAGAAAGCCATAGTAGCCATACTTATATTGGACAAATTAGATTTTAAACCAAAGGCTGCAACAAGGGACAAAGAAGGGGTCTATATATAGCAAAGGGGTCTATCCAACAAGAATATCTAACAACTATAAATATTTATGCCCCCAACTTGGGAACACAAAAACATATAAAACAATTAATAACAAACATAAAGGAATTCATTGATCACAATACAATAATAGTAGAGGATGTTAACAGCCCACTTACAGCAATGGACAGATCATCTAAGCAGAAAATCAACAAGGAAACAATGGTTTGAATGACATGCTGGACCGGATAAACTTAACAGATGTATTCAGAACATTTCATCCTAAACAGCAGAACACCCATTCTTTTCAAATGCGCATGAGATATTCAAAGGATATATCACATACTAGGTCACAAATCAGGCCTCAAAGTACAAAAAGACTGAGGTCATACCATGCATATTTTCTGACCACAACACTATGAAACTTGAGGTCAACCACAAAAAAAAATTTGGAAAGACCACAAATACATGGATATTAAAGAACATCCTACTAAACAGTGAATGGTAAACAAGAAGATTAAAGAAGAGACGAAAAAATACCTGGAAAAAATGATAATGAAAACATGATGGTCCAAAATCCTTGAGATGTGGTAAAGGATGTGGTAAAAGTGGTAAAAGTGGTCGTAAGAGCGAGGTAGATAGCAATACAGGCCTACCTCAAGATACAAGAAAAATCTCAAATACACAACCTAATCTTACTCCAAATGAACTTGAAACAGAACAACAAATGAAGCCTAAAATCAGAAGAAGGGAAATAATTAGAGCAGAAACAAATGATATAGAAAAAAATAGCAGCAGCAGAGATCAATGAAACCAGAGCTGGTTATTTGAAAGAATTAATGAAACTTATAAACTCCTAACCAGTCTTATCAAAAAGAAAAGAGAAAGGACCCAAATAAATGAAACCAAAAATTGAAGGAAGAGAGATGACAACACAACAGAACTATAAATAAAAAAAAAAAAAACTGAAGAGGAAACAAAAAAAGGAAAAAATATACAATGCATATGGATTGGAAAACATTGTTAAAATGTCTACACTATTCAGAGCAATCTACACATTTAATTTAATCCCTATCAAAATACCAACAGAATTTTTACATAACTGAAACAATCCTAAAATATGTATGGAAACACAAAAGACCTGGAATAGCCAAAACATTTTTTTTTGCCAAAGCAATCCTGAAAAAGAAAAGCTGAAGGCATCATAATTCTAGACTGTAAGTTATATGACAAAGCTAGTCATCAAGACAGTATGGTATTGGCACAAAAATAGACACATGCATAAATTGAACATAATTGAAAATCAGAAATGAACTCACAACCATATGGTAAATTAATTTCAACAAAGCAGGAGAGAATATCCAATGGGAAAAAGACAGTCTCTTCAAAACATGGTGCTGGGGGGATCCCTGGGTGGCTCAGCGGTTTAGTGCCTGCCTTTGGCCCAGGGCGCAATCCTAGGGTCCCAGGATCGAGTCCCACGTCAGGCTCCCAGCATGGAGCCTGCTTCTCCCTCCTCCTGTCTCTGCCTCTCTCTCTCTATGTCTATCATAAATAAATAAATAAATAAATAAATAAATAAATAAATAATCTTTAAAAAAAAACATGGTGCTGGGAAACCTGGACAGCAACGTGCAGAAGAATGAAACATGACCACTTTCTCATGTCATACACAAAAATAAATTCAAAATGATAAAAGACCTAAAATGTGAAACAGGAAACAATCAAAACCCTAGAGGGGAACATAGGCAGTAACCTCTTTGACATTGGCCATAACAACTTATTATGAGATGTGTCTCCTGAGGCACAGGAAACAAGACTAAAACTAACTATTGGGACTACATCAAAATAGAAAGCTTTTGCACAGTGAAGGAAACAATCAACAAACTAAAAGGCAACCTTTGGAATGGGAGAAGATATTTGCAAATAAGATATCTGTTTTTTGTTGTTTTTTTTTTAATTCAACTAGCCAACATAAAGTACACTATTAGTTTCAGGTGTAGGAATTCAATAGTTAGTCAGTTGGATAAAACACCAAGTGCTTATTATATCACCCATAAAACCCCATCCTCTCACCCATAGCCCCTCCAGCAATCCTGTTTGTTTCCTATAGTTAAAAGTCTCTCATAGTTTCTGTCCCTCTCTGATTACTTCCCATTCAGTTTTCTCCCCCTTTGCCTATGATCCTATGCTCTGTTTCTTATATTCCACATGTGAGTGAAACCATATGATAAGTGCCTTTCACTGATTGACTTATTTTACTCATCATAATACCTGCCTGTTCCATCCATGATGATATAAATGGTAAGTATTCATCCTTTCTGATGGCTGAGTAATATTCCTTGTATTATATACCACATCTTCTTTATCAATTCATCTGTTGGTGAATATCATGACTCAATATTTTGGCTATTGTGGACATTACTGCTATAAACATTGGGATGCAGGTGCTCCTTCAGATCAATACATTTATATCTTTGGGGTAAATACCTAATAGTGCAATTGCTGGGTCATACAGTAGGTAGCTCTATTTTTAACTTCATGAGGAACCTCCATACTGTTTTCCAGAGTGACTGTACCAGTTTGAATTCCAACCAACAGGGTAAGAGGGTTCTCCTTTCTCTGCATTCTTGCCAAAATTTTTTGTTTCCTGACTTGTTAATTTTAGCCATTATCACCAGTATAAAATGATAATTCATTGTAGTTTTGATTTTCATTTATCTGATGCGAAGTGATGTTGAGCAATTTTTGATGTTCGCCATTTGTATGTCTTCTTTGGAGAAATGTCTGTTCATGCCTTCAGCTCATTTCTTGACTGGATTTTTTGTTTCTTGGGTGTTGAGCTTAATAAGTTCTTTTTTTAATAATAAATTTATTTTTTATTGGTGTTCAATTTGCCAACATACAGAATAACACCCAGTGTTCATCCTGTCAAGTGCCCCCCTCAGTGCCCGTCACCCATTCACCCCCACCCCCCGCCCTCCTCCCCTTCCACCACCCCTAGTTCGTTTCCCAGAGTTAGGAGTCTTTATGTTCTGTCTCCCTTCCTGATATTTCCCACACATTTCTTCTCCCTTCCCTTATATTCCCTTATAGATCTTGGATACTAGCCTTTCATCTGATTTGTCATTTGCAAATATCTTCCCCATTCCATAGATTGCCTTTTAGTTTGTTGACTGTTTTCTTTGCTGTGCAGAAGCTTTTTATCTTGATGAAGTCCCAATAATTCATTTTTGCTTTTGTCTCCCTTGCCTTTGGAGACCTCTCTTGCAAGAAGTTGCTGCAGCCAAGGTTGAAGAAGTTGCCGCCTGTGTTCTCCTCTATGATTTTGATGGATTCCTGTCTCACATTTAGGTCTTTCATCCATTTTGAGATTATCTTTATGTATCATGTAAGAAAATGGTCCAGGTTCATGCTTCTGCATGTGGCTGTCCAATTTTCCCAGCACCATTTTTTTAAGAGACTGTCCTTTTTCCATTAGATATTGTTTGCCTCTTTGTAGAAGATTAGTTAACCATAGAGTTGAGGGTCCATTTCTGGGCTCTCTAATCTGTTCCACTGATCTATGTGTCTGTTTTTTTTAAGATTTTATTTATTTATTAGAGAGAGAGAGAGAGAGAGAGGCAGAGACACAAGCAGAGGGAGAAGCAGGCTCCATGCAGGAAGGGGACTCAATCCTGTGTTCTCCAGGATCATGCCCTGGGCTGAAGGTGGCGCTAAACCGCTGAGCCACCGGGGCTGCCATATGTGTCTGTTTTTGTGCCAGTACCATACTGTTTTGATGATTACAGCTTTCTAATAGTTTGAAGTCTGGCGTTATGATGCCACCAGCTTTGGTTTTCTTTTTCAGCATTTCTGTGGTTATTCAGGGCCTTTTCTGGTTCCACACAAATTTTAGGAAACTTCTTCCAGCTCTGTGAAAAAATGTCGATGGTATTTTGATAGGGATTGCATTAAGCATGTAGATTACCCTGGATAGCAGAGAGCAATATTTTAACAATATTTGTTCTTCCAATCCATGAGCATGGAATGTTTTTACGTCTCTTTGTGTCCTCTTCAATTTGTTTCATAAGTGTTCTGTAGTTATCAGAGTATAGATCCTTTACCTCTCTGGCTAGGTTTATTCCTAGGCATTTTATGGTTTGGGGAGCAATTATAAATGGGACTGATTCCTTAATTTCTCTTTATTCAGTCTCATTGCTACTGTATAGAAATACAACTGCTTTCTGTGCATTGATTTTGTATCCTGCCATATTACTGAATTGCTGTATGAGTTCTAGCAATTTTAGGGTGGCATCTTTTGTGTTTTCTATATACAGTATCATGTCATCTGCATAGAGGGAGAGTTAGACTTCTTTGCCATGTGAATGGCTTTTATTTCTTTTTGTTGTCTGATTGCTGAGGCTAGGACTTCTAGTACTATGTTGAACAACAATCGTGAGAGTAAGCATCCCTGCTGTGTTCCTTCCCTACCTTACGGGAAAAGCTCTCATTTCTTCCCCATTGAGAATGATATTCACTGTGGGCTTTTCATAGATGGTTTTTATGATATTAAGGTATGATCCCTGTATCCCTACACTGTGGGGAGTTTTAATCAAGAAAGGATGTTGTATTTTGTCAAACGATTTTTCTGCATCAATTGAGAGGATCATATCATTCTTGTTCTTTCTTTTATTAATGTGATGTATCACAGTGATTGATTTGTGAGTGTTGAATCACTCTTGAAGCCCAGAAATAAATCTCACTTGGTCGTGGTGAATATTTCTTTTAATATACTGTTGGATCTTATTGCCTAGTAACTTGGTGAGAATTTTGGTGTCATGTGAACAGGGATATTGGATGCAATTCTCCTTTTTGGTGGGATCTTTGTCTGGTTTTGGGACTGAGGTATTGTTGGCCTCACAAAGGGAGTTTGAAAGTTTTCTTTCCCTTTCTATTTTTTTTTTGAAACTTCTTTAGAAGAATAGGTTTTAGTTCTTCTTTAAATGTTTGGTAGAATTCCCCTGGAAAGCTATCTGGGCCTGGACTTTTGTTCTTTGAGAGACTTTTTATTATTACTCCAATTTCCTTGCTGATTATGGGTGTCTTTGGGTATTCTATTTCTTCCTGTTTCAGCTTTGGTAGTTTGTATGTTTCCAGGAATTTTTCCATTTTTTCCAGATTGCCTAATTTGTTGGCATATAGTGTCTCTTAATATATTCTTAAAATTATATTTCCTTGGTGTTGGTCATGATCTCTCCTCTTTCATTCATGATTTTACTTATTTATGTCCTTTCTCTTTTCTTTTTGATAAGTCTAGCTAGGGGTTTATCGATTTTATCAATTCTTTCAAAGTACCAACTTCTAGTTTTGTTGATATGTTCTATTGTTCGTTTTCTGTTTCCTTGATTTCTGCTCTAATCTTTATTATTTCTCTTCTCCTATTTGGTTTAGACTGTATTTGCTGTTCTTTCTCCAGCTCTTTTCAGTGTAAGGGTACCTTGTGTATTTGAGACTTTTCTATATTCTTGACAAATGCTTGTATTGCTATGTACTTTCCTCTTAGGACCACCTTTGCTGTATCTCAAAGGTTTTGAACAGTTGTGTTTTCATTTTCATTTGTTTCCATGAATTTTTAATTTCTGGTTTACTGCCTTGTTGACCCATTCCTTCTTCAGTAGGATGCTCTTTAACCTCCAAGTATTTTAGTTCCTTACAAATTTTCTCTTGCGATTGAATTCAAGTTTCAAGGCATTGTGGTCTGAAAATATGCAGAGAATAATCCCAACCTTTTCATACTTTTTGAGACCTGATTTGTGACCTACTATGTGATCTATTCTGGAGAATGTCCCATGTGCATGTGAGAAGAATGTGTATTCTGTTGCTTTAGGATGGAATACTCTGTATATATCTGTGAAGTCCATCTGGTCCAGTGTGTCATTCAAAGCCCTTGTTTCCTTGATGATCTTCTGCTGCTTAGATGATCTGTCCATTGCTATGAGTGGGGTGTTAAAGTCTCCTACTATTGCTGTATTATTATCAATGTGTTTCTTTAATTTGGTTATTAATTGGTTGATATAATTGACTGCTCCCAAGTTAGGAGCATAAATATTTATAATTGTTAGATCTTCCCGCTAGATTGACCCTTTAAGTATGATATAGTCTTCCTCCTCATCCCTTACTGCAGTCTTTGGTTTAAAATCTAATTTGTTAACTGCAGGGTATTATGCTGAGTGGAGTAAGTCAATCGGAGAAGTAGAAACAGTATATGGTTTCATTCATTCAGAGAATATAAAAAATAGTGAAAGAGATTAAAGGAGAAAGAAGAGAAAATGAGTGGGAAATATCAGAGGGTGACAGAACATGAGAGACACCTAACTCTGGGAAATGAACAAGGGGATAGTGGAAGGGGAGGTGAGTGGGAGGATGGGGTGACTGGGTGACAGGCCCTGAGGGGGGCACTTGATAGGATGAACACTGGGTGTTATACTATATGTTGGCAAATCAAACTCCAATAAAAAATATACCAAAAAAATCTAATTTGTCTGCTATGAGGATTGCTACTCCAGCTTTCTTTTGAAGTCCATCAGCATGACAAATGGTTCCACCTCCTCATTTTCAGTCTGGAGGTGTTTTTAGGTCTAAAATGAGTATCTTGCAGAGAGCATATATGCATGGGTCTTGCTTTTCTATTCAATCTGATACCCTGTGTCTTTTGATTGAGGTATTTAGTGCATTTACATTCAGAGTAACCATGAAAGATATGAATTTAGTGCCATTGTATTACTTGTAACATCACTGTTTGTATAGAATGTCTCTCTTCCTTTCTGGTATCCTGCTTTGTGTTCTCTTTTAGCTTATATGTTCCCCCTTAATATTTCTTGCAAGGTTGGTCAAATTTGTGAATTTGATCACAAATTCTTTTAGTTTCTGCTTGTCCTGGAAGCTCTTTATCTCTCCTTCCTTTCTGAATGACAGCTTTGCTAGATAAAGTATTCTTGGCTGCATGTTTTTCTCATTTAGAGCCCTGAATATCATTCCAGCCCTTTCTGGCCTGCCAGGTCTCTGTAGATAGGTCTGCTGCCAGTCTAATATTTCCACCCTTATAAGTTAAGGACCTCTTGTTCTGAGCTGCTTTCAGGATCTTTTCTTTGTCTCTGAAATTTGCAATCTTCACTATTATATGTTAAATTGTTGACCTATTTTTATTGATTTTTGAGTAGTGTTCTCTGTGCCTCCTGGCCATGAATGCCTGTTTCCTTCCCCATATTAGGGAAGTTCTCGGCTATTATTTGATCAAATATACCTTCTCTCCCTCTCTCTTTTTCCTCTGGAACCCCAATAATTCTAATATTTTCACTTTATGATATCACTGATTTCTCGAAGCCTCCTCTCATGATCTGTTTTTCTCTCTTTGTCTCAGCTTCCTTACTTTCCATCACTTTGTCTTCTATCACCGACTCTCCCTTCTGCCTCAATTACTGTAGCCATTAGAGTGTGCATTTTAGATTGCATCTTAGTTAAATATTTTTAATTTTGACCTGATTAGATTTAATTATTTTATTTCTGACTAAAATAATCTTTAGTGTCTTTTACGCTTTCTTCAATGCCAGCTAGTATCTTTACATACATTTTTCTCAATTCTAGGTACAACATTTTACTTATATCCATATTGACTAAATTTATAGCAGAGTATTACCTCTGGTTCTTTCTTTTGTTGTGATTTTTCTCCTTCTAGTCATTTTTCCCAGAGAAGAATGGATGAATGAGAGAACAATATCGTAAATATCAGCCACAATCCAAGCGAAGTATACACTAGACAAATCTGAAGAGATCAGAAACTGAAAAAGAAAAAAAGGGGGGGAGAAGTGAGAATATAAGCTAACAGATACTAGATTCCAAAATTGTGAAGAAAGAAAAAATACATATACAATAATAAAATCAAATACAGTGAAAGGAAGCAAAAAAATGAAGAATATATCTCTAAAATGTAAATGTAAAAATGAAAATTTTTAAAAGGCTAAAAAAGAGTTGATAAAATAAACTAGTTGAAAAGGAAAAAAAGGAGAAGAAAAAATTAAACTGAAAGACTAAGGAGTCATGAAAAGAAAACTCAAATTCTATACACTATTTTCCCCTAACATAGGAGTTTTTCAGTTCTGTGTGATCCATAAACTTGGTATTAGCCTGTTTCTGCTGGTCTTTTGGGGGATGGGCCTGTTGCCGATTCTCAGGTGTCTTTGCCTGAGCAGAGTTGCACCACCCTTTGCCAGGAAGCTGGGGTCAGTTTAAGCTGCTTTGGGTTGCCCTACGTGGCTTTCATTCCCTGAAGGTTTTTGACACTGCTTTAGAGGATGAAATAAAAGTTAAAATGGCAGGGCCATAATCACCAGCCCCCAAGCTAAATAATTGCAGCTCCCACTCTTCAGTGCACCCTCAGAGAAAAGTAATCACTTTTGTGTGCACCAAACTCTGTAGACTCCTGCAATGCACACCCGTACCAATCCTCTCAGTGGGGGGTGAGGGGTTCTCACTGTGGCTTTGCTGTTCACTATGCCCTGCTCTGTAGAGATTGCCCAAACCTGTGCATACCTGTGCCACTCCTCCTGGGGGAAGGAGGAAGCCTCCACTGCGTTTCAGGGCCCTGCTTCAATAGCAGTCCCCTGATCATGCCATGATTCATGGTTTGGCAAGACCTAGCTGAGAGTGCACTCCAGAGCTCACTAATTGTAGCTGGCTTCCTCACTCCAATGTCTAGGAACTCTGCTGCACTCAGCCATCTTCTTTCCTTTTGTGTCCCTGGGCATCCTGAGGTCTCACCTTCCCACCTAGGATTCTGCCCCACTTTGCCACCTGAATACCTTTCAGGCAGGGAAGTCCCTCACAGAAGCAGCCTTCTACAAGTTCCAGTTTTGCACTCCATTTCTATATCATTTTCCAGCAGCCATCATACAGAGGTTCCCTCCTCTAAGGTTTATCTTCTGATATATCCCCTAGATTCACTCTCCACACCTCCTGCCTTGCAAAAACTGGTTGCCTTTCTATTTGTAAAATTACAGCAATCCTTTTCTTAGATCTCAGGTTGAATTCACAAATGTTTACAATGATTTGATAGATACGTGGCTGAATTCAAGGGACCAGATAAAATGAGGGTCCCTTACTCTTTCACCATTCTCCCTCCTCCCAGCCCACAAATGACATATCTTATAAGTAGTTAGTATCCACAAAATATAAAGAACTTTTAAAACTCAATGCCCAAAACACAAATAATCAAACTGAAAAGTGGGCAGAAGATATGGATTGACAGTTTTCCAAAGAATACATACAGATGGCCAATAGACACATGAAAAAATGTTGTACATCACTGATCATCAGGGAAATACAAATCAAAACTACAATGAGATATCATCTCACACTTGTCAGAATGGCTAAAATCAACAACACAAGAAATAACAGGATGCAGAGAAAGGGAAACTTTCATGCACTGTTGGTGGAAATACAAACTGGTGCAGCTTCTTTGAAAAATAGTATGGAGGTTCCTCAAAAATTTTAAAGTAGAACTAAGCCTATGAGCCAGCAATTGCATTACTAATTATTTACCCAAAGGATACAAAAATACTAATTGGGAAGGATACATGCACACTGGTGTTTATAGTAGCATTATCAACAATAGCCAAATTGTGGAAAAAACCCAAATGTCCATCAAATGATTAATGGATAAAGAAGATGTCATATATATATATATATAATACTACTCAGCCATAAAAACAAATGAAATCTTGCCATTTACAACAACATGAATGGAGCTATAGAGTATAATGCTAAATGAAATAAATCAATCAGAGTAAGACAAATACCATGTTTTCGCTCATAGGTGGAATTTAAGAAAGAAAACAAATGAGCAAAGGGAAAAAAAGATAGAGGGAGACAAACCAAGAAATAAATTCTTAACAACAGAGAAGTAACTAATGATTATCAGAGGGAGGTAGGTGGGGGGTGGGTTAAATAGGTGATGGAGATTAAATTATACATTTATCATGATGACCACTGAGTAATGTATAGAATTGCTGAATCGCTATATTGTACACTTGAAATTAGTATAACACTGAGTGTCAACTATACTAGAAATAAAATCTAAAACTTAATTTAAAAAATTTTTAAGACATCACATGAAATCTATAGATCAATATCCCTTATGAGAAGAGAACACAAAAATCAACAAGTACTACTAACCAAATAAAACAACTTATCAAAAGGAATATACACCATGACCAAGTGAGATTTATCTCAGGAATGCAAGTGTGGAGCTTTGCACAGTGGCAGTATCGTAGCCAATAAGTTTTACCCAAGGTGTGATTATTGCTAATAGGAATGCAAGTGTGCTTCAAGATATGAAAATCAATGTAATTCATCACATTAATAGACTGAAGAAAAAAATGCGTGGCCACCTCAATAGATGGTCTGATAAAAAACATTCAATAAACTAGGAATAGAATGGAACTTCTTTAACATGATAAAGAGCATTTATGAGAAATGCACTGCTAACATTATACTCAGTGGTAAAAGACTGAAATATTTCCCTTATGATCAAGAAAAATATAAGGATGCCTGCTTTCATTACCACTATTCAACATTGTACTGGAAGTTCTAGTCGGTTCAAACAGACAAGATAAAGAAATAAAGCACATCTAAATTGGAAAGAAGAAGTAAAAATATCTCTTTTTACAGATGACATGCTCCTATACATAGGAAATCCCAAAAAGTCCACGAGAAGTCTACTACAGTCAATAAATGACTCAACAAAGTTGCAAAGTACAAAAATACAAGATTAGGCCACAAAAACCAGTTGTATCTTTATATACTTGTAATGAACAATCCAAAAGGAAATTAAGAAAACAATTCCATTTACAACAATATCAAATAGAATAAAATACCCGGGAATAAATTTAAGGAAAGATGTAAAAGTTTATACACTGAAAACTACAAAACATTGACGAGAGCAATGAAAGAAGTAAATAAATGAAAATACATCTCATGTTCATGGATTATTAGACTCATTATTGGTAAGATGTCAGTACTACCCAAAGCCACCTACAGATTCAATGCAATCAGTATCAACAATCCAACAGGCTTTTTATCAGAAATGGAAAGCTGATTCTGAAACTCATATGGAAGCACAAGGGGCCAAAATACTCAATCTTGAAAAAGAAGAAACAAATTTGGAGTACTCATACTTCCTGATTTCAAAGCTTACTAAAAAGCTACAGCAATCAAAAGAGTGCAGTAATGCATAGAAACATATATAGAATGAGCACTGGGTGTTATACTAAATCTGCAAATTGAATTTAAATAAAATATTTTAAAAGAAATAGATATATAGATAAATGGGGGAAAAGGATAGTCCAGCAATAAATCCATACACATATGACTAATTGATTATATACATGGGTGGCTAGTCCATTCAATGGGGAAAGAAATAGTGTTAGCAAAACTCAACTATTGTGACCTTGCATTTAGCAACAGATTCTTACAAATGACACCAAAAGTGGAAGCAATAAAAGAAAAAATAAACTGGGGATTTCACCAAAGTTAAAAACTTTTGTGCATCAAAGGACATTATCAAGAAAGCAAAAATACAGTGGTCAGGGCAGCCCCGGTGGCCCAGTGGCTTAGTGCTGCCTTCAGCCCAGGGCGTGATCCTGGGGACCCGGGATCAAATCCCATATCGGGCTCCCTGCATGGAGCCTGCTTCTCCCTCTGCCTATGTCTTTGCCTCTCTCTCTCTCTGTGTGTCTCTCATGAATAAATAAATAAAGTCTTTTAAAAAAAATACAGTGTTCTAAGATGGTGACATAGGAAGACTCTGAACTCACCTCCTTCCACAGACACATTGAATCTATACTTACATATAGAGCAATTCTTCCTGAAGAAGAACTGAGGGCTTATTGAACAGCTTCTGTGCACACACACAAAAATGATATAGGGACCACATAGAGAAGGGTAGGAGAGATGGAGACACAGTAACAAAGGGAACTTTACTCCCACTGCAACAACCTGAGTATAGAAAATATATCACTGAAGGACCTATGCACAGACTCACATACCCTGAGGTGCACCTAAAAAAGGCAGTTTAAAAAAGCAACTAAACTCTAAGTGAATAAAATCCATTTACTAACTCTAGAACATCTGCCAAATGGGCAGAGAACTGTTGTAACTCTCCCTGGTATCAAAGGCACTTGTTAGTGACATTTTTATCCTCCCATCTCCATCTTGATAGTATGGATGGAATCAGGGTCCAGGCTCATTAACCTGTCTGCTAGGGATGCTTCAGCTCACCCTGGGCCCCTGGACCACACCAACTCCAGCCATGCCCCCTAGTTGGCACAGCACAGCACATCCTATACACAACACCCCCAGCTCTAGCCATCCTTCCAAGGAAGCCCTTGTGCAGCACATACTAGAACCCTCCCTAGCCTATGCCCATCCATCCATCACAGTAAGGTGGCCCCAATATAGCACAACCCAGAACACCACTCATCCATGCCCATCCAAGCTCCAGCTGTCCCATCAAGATGGCCTCAGCATGGCATACCCTGGGACTGTCCCAGCCCATGCCCACTCCAGCCCAGGCTACCCTGACAAAGAAGCCATGATGCAACACATGCAAGACTACCTGATCTACACTAGATCTGGCCACTCCCCTAAGGTACTCTCAGCATGCATGGCCTAGAACACCTTCCAACACCCATGTCCACTCCAGCTTCAGCCATCCCACCAAGGCAACCCCAGAATGGCACAATCAGAGACTACCCAGCCTGTACCTGCTCCAGCTCCAACCATCCCTATAAGGTAGCCCTAGTGTAGTATGCTCTAGGACTCCCTAGTCCATGCCACTCCAGCTCCAGCTATCCCAGCAAAGCCATCAGACACATGCAGTCTGCACAGCGGATGTTTCTGCAGAAAACCATTCTTTCAAGACTAGGAAAGGTAGCTGTTCTGCTTAATTCATAGAAGCAAAAACAAAGAAAAACAAAATGAGGAAACAGAGAAATATGTTTCAAATGAAAGAAGAAGATAAAACCCCAGGGAAGAAAACCTAACAAAAGAGAAATAAGTAATTTACTGATAAAGTTTTCACTGTAAAGTAATAAAGATGCTCACTGAACTCAGGATAAGGATGGAAGAACATAGTAAGAATACCAACAAATAAGGGCACCTGGGTGGCTCAGTCAGTTAAGAGTCTGCCTTCAACTCAGGTCATAATCCCAGGGTCCTGAGATCAAGCCCCACATCAGGCTCCCTGAACAGCAGGGAGCCTGCTTCTCCCTCTCCCTCTGCCATTCCCCCTTCTTGTGGACTCTGGCTCTCCCTATCTCTCTGTCAAATAAATAAATAAATAAATAAATAAATAAATAAAATCTTTAAAAAAAGAATATCAACAAAGGTTTTTTAAAATATGATAACAAACCAATTAGAGCTGAAGAATACAATAACTTAAATACAATAACTTAAACGAATCAATAGCTCATCAGATGATACAGAAGAACAGATCAGTGATCTGCAAGATAGGATAGTGAAAAATCACTCAATCAGAAGAGGGAAAAAAAGGAATTTTTTAAAAATGAGGATGTGGTGCCTGGGTGGCTCAGTTGGTTAAACATCTAACTCTTGATTTTGGCTCAGGTCATGATCTCAGGGTCATGAAATCAAGCCCTACATTGGGCTCCACACTGAGCATGAAGCCTGTTTGATTCTCTCTCTCCCTCTCCCTCTGCCCCTGCCTACTCCTTCTCTCTCTCTCTCCCTCAAAAAATATGAGGATAGTTTGAGGGACCTCTGAGACAAAAGCAAGCATACTAACAATCACTTTAAAGAGGTCCCAGAAGGAGGAAAATGAGAGAAAGGGGCAGAAAACTTATTTGAAGGAATAATGGATAAAAGATTCCCTAACCTAGGGAAGAAAACAAATATCCAGATGCAAGAAGCACAGAGTCCAAAACAAGATGAATTCAAAGAGATCCACACCAAGATATATTATAATTAAAATGGTAAAAGTTAAAGCTTAAAAAAAAAGAGTCAATGGCAGCAAAAGAAAAACAAATAGTGACATACAAGAGAAAAGCCATAAGATTTTTCAGCAGAAATGTTGCAGGCCACAAGAGAGTGGCAGAATATATTTAAAGTGCTGAAAAGGAAAAACTTAAAACCAGGAATACTCTATCTGGCACGGTTATCTCTCAGTTGAAAGACAGAGGTTTCCCAAACAAGCAAAAATTAAAGAAATTCATCAGCAATAAAGCAATGTTTTAAGAAATGTTAAAGAGTCTTTTCTGAATGGGAAAGAAAAAGCCATAACTAGAAGTAAGAAAATATATGAAATCTTAAAATCTCACTGGTAAAAGCAAATATATTGGAAAGGTTTTGGATCAGCCACTGAAAAAGCTAGCATGGAGGTTAAAAGACAAAAATGGTCAAATTAGCTGTAACTACAAGAACTTAAATGTTACACAAGATAAAAAGATGTAAAATAGGACACCAAAAATATTAAAACGTGGTAGGAGTAAAAATGTAGTGCTTTTATAATATATACAAACTTAAGCAACTATAATCTTAAAATAGACATATATATATGAATCTTATAACCACAAAATAAAAACTTACAATACATACACAAAAATAAAGAGAAAAGACCCCAAATATTACACTAAAGAAAACCATCAAGAAAACCACAAGGAAAGAAACCAAAAGAATACTAAAAGAACAGAGAAGAACTACAAAAACAACTAGAAAACAATAAAATGGCAACAAATACATACCCATCAATAATTACTTTAAATGTAAATTCCTAGGAATAAATTTAACCATGGAGGCAAATATCTATACACTAAAATTGTAAGGCATTGATGCAAAACATTGAAAAGAGTACAAATAAATGGAAAGTTCTTTTGTGCCCATGGATTAGAAGAATGAATATTGCTAAAATGTCCATACTACACAAAGCAATCTAGAGATTCAATGCAATGCCTATTATAAGTCCAATGACTTTTTCACTGAAATAGAACAAATTTAGAATTTGTATGGAGCCACAAAATATTCCAAATAGCAATATCAATCTTGAGAAAAAAGAACAAAACTGAAGGCATCACACTTCCTGATTTTAAACTATATTACAAAGCTATAATAGTAAAAATAGCTATTAAAAATGATGAGATCTTGCCTTTTGTAACAACATGGGTGGATCTAGAGGATATTTTGCTAAGTGAAGTCATAGAAAGACAAATATCATATGATTTTCCACTTTCTTCTTGTAATTGATTTCTAACTTCATACTGTTGTGGTCAGAAAACATGCTTGTCATGACTTCAAACTTAGACTCATTTTGTGATCTTAAATGTGACTATTCTGGAGAATGTTCCATGTGCACTTGAAAAGAATATATATTCTGCAATGTTTGAATAAAATGTTCTATATTTATCTATTAAACCTATCTGGCCTAATACGTCATGTAAGGTTGATGTTTCCATATTGATTTTCTGCCTGGATCAAATTATCTATTAATGCAAGTGGGGTATTAAAGTAACCTATTATTGTGTTACTGTCAGCTTCTCCTCTTATGACTGTTAATATTTGCTTTATATATTTTGGTGTTCCTATGTTTGGTGCATAAATACTTATGAATATTATATCTTCTTCTTGCATTGACCCCTTTATCATTATATAATTACCTTTGTTTTTTGTTACAGTCTTTGTTTTAAAGTCTAGCTTGCCTCTATATGAGTATTGCTACTCCAGCTTTCTTTTTGTTTTCATTTGCATGGTATATATTTTTTATCACTTCACTTTCAGTCTGTGTGTGTTTTTAGATCTAAAGTAGGTCTCTTGTAAGCAACATATAGAAGGATCTTATTATTTTTTATCCATTCCTCTATCCTATTTCTTTTGATTGGAAAATTTAGTCCTTTTACATTTAAAGTAATTATTGATACGTATATGCTTGTTTGCCATTTTCTTAATTGTTTTCTGGTTGTTTTGTAGCTCTTCTCTATTCTTTTCTTATTCTCTTGGTTTCTTCTCTTGTGGTTTGATGGTGTTATTTAGTGTAATGATTGGGCTCTTTTCTCTTTATTTTTGTGTATCTATTGTAGGTTTTTGTTTTGTGGTTACCAAGAGATTAAGTGTAGTACTGACATAAAAATAGACACATAGATATGCAGTGATTCTAAATATAAAGATATACATAGAGATTAAAAATAAAAGGATTACACTTCAATAAAAAAAAGTTTAAGATAGATAACTACCAGGGTGCCTGGGTGGCTCAGCTGGTTAAGCATCTGCCTTCAGCTCAGGTCATGATTTCAGGGTCCTGGGACTGAGCCTCACATCAGGCTCCCTGCTCAGCAGGGAGTCTGCTTATCCCTCTCCCTCTGCCCCCTCCCCTGCTTATATGTTCTCTCTCTCTGAAATAAAATCTTCTTTTAAAAAATAGATAACTACCAATGTGGCTCTATTCAACACAAAATAATAATAATAAAATAAAATTGTTACAAAAAAAAGGTTTTAAAAAAGAGGTATTTCTAGCTTAGAGATCATCAATTATGAGTCACTCTCCTTGAGAGCCAGACATTTCAGCATTCCACAGGGCATTATAGTGACAGATTAATCTTCCTGGTGAACAGACCTCAGTAAGTAATATACACCCCATGTGAAGCTCTTATCCTTATTAGGTCTGTTGAACAATACTCAATTACCCCATATGCTCCTCAAATCAGCTCTGCAGCAGCCTCAGGGTTTTAAAAGCTCATGCTCTATCTAACACAGGATGTGGAGCAGTTGTCTCAGCCTCCTTCTACAGCAGCATTTCAGAGCCAAAAATAGGCATTATAGATTAAAATCCAGGAGTCTCAAGGCAATCTAGAATCACAGGCCTAACGTATAATCAGGATACTTAGAAAATTTCTGTACCTCCATGGAGATGTGGGAGATTCTGAGGGCAGAGAAGTAAGCTGTGTTTTAGACATGTTACAGCACACACACACACACCCAAAAAAGAAAGGAACAGAATGGAACAAGATATACCACACTAACACTAATCAAAAGAAAGATGAAGCTGAAGAAAGCTGAAAAAGTTTTCTTCAGCTGAAGAAAGCTGAATTAAAAGAAAGCTATAAATTTCAGACAAAGCAGACTTCAGACCAAGGAAAAATATCAGGGCTAAAGAGGAGCATTACATGATGATAAAGGGGTCAATTATCCAAAAAGACATAACTATCCTTAATATGCATGCACCTAACAACAAAGTACCAAAATATGTGAGATAAACACTGATAGAACTGCAAGGAAAAATAGATAAATCCCCTATTATAATTTGAGACTTCAACATTCCTCTTTCAGAAACGGACAGATCCAACAGGCAGAAAATCAGTAAAGACATAATTGGATTCAATAGCACTCAATCAACTGGATATAATTGATATCTATAGAATATTTCAACCAACAATAAGTTGAAGAGAGCTAGTAAAATGGTTGAAGATACAGAATTATGTGCACATGGGTGGAGGTGATAAATCACATAAATGTCTGAGGAAGCAAGATAGAATGAGATACAGAGCTTGGAGAGAGAGATACACACACAGCAGGAGAAGCTATACCCCCACCAGTGAGACAGAGGAAAGGAGTAGATAACAAGTCCAGATAAAATTGAAATTTTAAGTAGTAAGAGAGGAAGTTGAGAGAGGTCTTGCCTGACTATCTCCACATTCACAGTCAAGTGGGAAATGAAGTCAACTTCCACAAATGAAAAGAGAAAGGATAGAAAAAGAGATTAAGAATAAAATTGAAAACACAGAATAGCCCCTAAGAATGTCAAAAATGACATACAGAAGGGATGCTGTGCAGCTGGTTGGGCCTAGCTGAGAATGGGAAACCATAAATTTCTGTTAGCTCCAAATTGATGTGTGTATGTGTATGTGTGTATACATGTACATGTGCATGTGTGTTTTCCAACAGCCTGAGTGTTGAGCCAAGAAATGGTGAGAACTTGGACTTACCCTGGGTTGCATCTCCACAGGGCAAGTGTAGCAAAGGGAGTAGGAAATATGGTGAGAACGAATGAGGTCAAGCTCCCAAGCTTAAGGTGGAACCCTGGGAAACACCAAAATAGAAAGAATATACAGAAGAGGATCATGCAAATGTAAGTAGGAAGGAAGAGCCAGAATCCACTAGTGTCACAAAAAAAAGTCCTGAAAATTCTAGCATTTGGAAAGCCTTCTGGGATCGTGTAGTCCAAACCTTTAATTGTGGTAGATGAAGAAAGTGAGGCCCCAAGAGGGGAAGGGACTTGCCCAAGGTTTACAATGAGTTAGTGGCAGTGCTAAAACTAAAATTTAGGTCTTTTAACTGTCCCATTCTCTTATTTACTCTATGGCACTTTATTATCTTTTCTCCTCTTATTTTAAAAATAATATATATTTTCTGTAAACAATTTGGAAAACTCAAAAAAAGAATAAAGAATAAAATGTAAATCTTTTATAATATTAACATTGACTATAAGCATATTAACATATATGGTGGTTTTTAAAAAGTTCAAAAATTCTTTGACATTTGTCCCATCGAGAAGTAAAATTTAGTTCCTGTCCTCTAGAATATAGGCTTGTGACTTGCTTCTAATAAATAGAATGCAGTGAATGTGATGTTGCATAACTCCTAGCGATAGGTCATAAAGTCAATATAGCTTTCATCTGGCTCATGCTGGAGCACTTGCTCTCTTTCTCTCAAGATACTTGTTCTTGGAACTCAGCCATCATGCTATGAGGAAACTCAGGACACATGGAGAAGCCATATGTAAGTGTTCCAGCTGAAAGCCTCAGCCAAGTTTCTAGCCAGCAACCAGCATCAACTTCCAGACATGTGAAGGAGGAAGCCTTAGATTTCTCTAGTTCCAGCCGTTGTCTGACTGCATCTGTGTGAAAGATTGTGAGCCCAGTAACTGAGCCCAGTCTATCCTTAGACTCCTGAGAGATAAAAATAAATGATTGTCATTTTCATTACTAAGTTTGTTATACAGTGTTAAATAACCAATATAGCAAATTTCCTTCTAGCCTTTTAAATGCATATACATTTAAATTACAATATTGGAAGGGCACTAGACTGGCCAATAGTGGGTGAAGCCTGCGGCTTTTGATCTCGGGGCTGTGAGTTCAAGTCCCATGTTGGGTGTAAATATTACTTTAAAAAATATATATATATATATTAAAAATAATAAATCACAGCATTGTAATTACAAAGTACGTATTATTTCATATCCTACTTTTTTCACCTTGCATTATTTGTGGTTATTTTAATGCAACGTTAAACATTGTTTTAAAAGATCATAATAGGTATATAATATTCTGCCATACAGATATTACAAACATATACAACCAGTGTTTATTGTTAAACAATCATTTTCCAATTTCTTACTATCATAGACAATGTTGCAGTGAACATTCTTGCATCCATACCTTTTTTAAAACATGTATGTTTTGTCATTTGTATGACAAAAGAAACACAGGTTAACTGAAGCAATTCAAAGACAATATAAAAGTCCCTAAAGTTAAATTAATATATTCTTTCACTCCCTCTCCAAAGTTATCCCCTTAATGTAACCACTGTGAAAATCTAGTGTGAATCCTTACATAATTTTCCTTCACATATACAAATATATAAACATACAGTATGAGTTTATTTTCTTTCACAAAAATGGGGTTACTAGAGCTTTCTCTTTTACCCAGCAATGTGTCATGGGCAGCCTTCCAAGTCAATCTGCCTTATTCCTTTCAACTACTACACAATAATCTATAATATAGACATACCATAATGTAACATAACTAGTTCCCTATCAGTGGACATTCAGGTAGTTACTATTACAAAAAAAAAAAATTCAATAAACACCCTTGTAAACTTACTGGCACTTTTATTTCTGACATTTAAACTATCATAAGTGAGATTTCCAGGTCAAAGGGCATGTGAATTTTTCATTTTAATAAATACATTTTAAGGACTTCTCATTAAACATGACAGATTAAATACAAGTTTATTAACCCTTCTAAAACTTAACTAAAATAAAAGGAAATGAGTTTTTTAAGGGATATAAATCCACAAAGACAAAGAGAACAGGAATAAAAGCAGCAACCAATGAGCTATGTAAATACATTTTTAAAAAATGGAAAGCAGATGCACATTAGCAGAGCTGAAAAAAGCTGAAAAGCATGTGCCTGTGGCAGAAGGTGGGGATATGAAATGAGAAGCAAGACAATGCATACCACAGAATTCCTGGAAAGCTCAGAAATTAGATATAGCACTGAACCAAAGAAAGCAGGATGCATCAAGAGCCTGAAAACAGAGAATTTGGTGTAAGAAGTGTGTAAGAAATGCTATTAGAACACTCTGATTCCTTCCCTCATCCTGTTCAGCCAGAAAAATACATTTTCCCTGCTCTGGCAAGAGACTAGAAGTTTGTTTTTAAAAATCGATCCACAAAAGCCCCCAGATTCAGATGTCCCAGGTAGAGTGAGAGGTAGGAAAAGGGCACCATATTGAAAGTGAGGGCACTAGATACAATTTTTAAAGAAGTTCATTTCCCCAACTCCCAAATACCTTAGTTCCAAGAACACCAGCAACCAGATACGTATTTTCCAGATCGGAAATTGGAGATTTCATCTCTGAAAAAACTGGAACTACTCCCAGAGAAAAGACCTATATAGATTATGTCATTGGGGGGGGGGTCTCTAGTAAACTAGCCAGGTTCTCAGTCATCTTATACTGAAGATCACCAGTTGGTAAGCCTTACCCCTGTAGGAAAGCCTCCTATATTAAAGAACAAAACAAGCAAATAAAATAAGTCAGTGAAAGAAAGAAAAGAGCAGAAAGAAACTTTTATTATTCTCAGAGTTATAATAAACATGAAATAAAAACAGGATGCTATAAAAAATAAACATTTAGAAAACCAAAGAGAAGCTATACAAATATCCTATTTTCTCTTATAATACCTTTATAGTTTACTTTTTACATTTGTACCTCAAATTCTATTGATTTTTTTCCATATGGTACAAATTGTATATCTGAATATATTTCCTTAAAATTTGACAGATGGCTGCCCCCATACCAATTTTTTAAATAACCAATACACATAAACCTTTGTTCATATTGATTCTTTCCTTAGGATAAAATCTTATAAGTAGAACTGGTAGTTTACAGAACAAGAACTTTGAAGCTTTTAAAATATATTATCAAATTGTCCCGTATAAAAGTTGTACCAATTTTTACTCCATGAACAATGTATGAATGCGTATTTCCTACAACCATAGCAATGCTAAACCAACAATGGTATTATTTTACTTAATTTTTCTCTCTTAATTAGTTTTTATATGGCAAGAGGTGGGGCTAAATTCCAATGATTTCATTTCAGTAGTTCCCTTTGACTTTTTTTCCTAACCTTGCACTTTCTTTTATTTGTCCTACCTTTGTCACTATTCACATATGGTCCTGCATGCTGTTTTATACACAGGATTCTGGGACTGGCCTTACAAGTTGATAGCTGTGGATATAAGATCTTGTCAATTAAAAGGTCTTCACACCATTTCTTTTTTTTTTAAGATTTTATTTATTTATTCATGAGACACACACACAGAAGCAGAGACACAGGCAGAGGGAGAAGCAGGCTCCATGCAGGTAGCCTGACGTGGGACTCCATCCCGGGTCTCCAGGATCAGGCCCTGGGCTGAAGATGGCGTCAAACCACTGAGCCACCCGGGCTGCCCTTCGCACCATTTCTGAAGTAAAGTTTGGTAATATATTAAAATTTGAAAAATACATACTCTTTGACTTAGTAATTCTCATCAGGAGAATGTGATCTAAGGAAAAGATCATCAGAGAACTGTGCAAAGATATAGGTATAAAAACTATGCACTTAGTTACTTTGACAAGTGCTATTTCAAGAAATTGATATTTGAGCTGTGTTTAAGTAAGATGTTTTCAAAACCAGAATAAGATCTACAACTACAGAGAACAAATGGTTGCCAGGGGGGAAAAGGTGGGGGTTGGGGCAAAATGGGTGAATGTAAATGAGAGATTCAGGCTTCCAATTATGGAATGAATAAGTCATGGGAATAAAAGATGCAACTTAGAGAATATAGTCAATGATACTGTAATAGCATTGTATGGTGACAGATGCTAGCTACACTTGTGAGCACGGCATAATATATAGAGTTGTTAAATCACTGTCATACTCCTGAAACTAATGTAGCACTGTCTGTCAACTATACTCAAATAAAACAAAATGTGTTTATAAGAATAAATAAGTGGGGGGAAAAGTGAATAAAACTCTGCATTCAGAATTGTTAGTAAAAGCAAGAAGCTAAAAAAAAATCAAATGCCATCAATAGGAACTGGTTATTTCCATATTTTGGCTATTGTGGATAATGTTGCTATAAACATTGGGGTACATGTGCTCCTTCAATTCACTATTTTTGCATCCTTTGAGTAAATACCTAGTAGTGCAATTGCTGGATCTTAGGGTAGCTCTATTTTTACCTTGAGGAACCTCCACACTGTTTTCCAGAGTGGCTGTACCAGTTTGCATTCCCACCAACAGAGTAAGAGGGTTTCCCTTTCTCCACATTTTCACTGACATCTATTGTGTCCTGAGTTGTTAATTTTAGCCATCCTGGCTTGTGCAAGATGGTATCTGATGGTAGTTTTGATTTGTATTTTCCTGATAATGAGTGAGAGTCCATATGTCCATCAACTGGTGAATGGATAAAGAAGATGTGAGATGTGAGATATATATATATATATATATATATATATATATATATATATATATATATAGTGGAATGTTACTCAGCCATCAAAAAGAATGAAATCTTGCCATTTGCAATGATGTGGTTGGAACTAGGGTGTATTATGCTAAGCAAAATAAGTCAGTAGAAAAAGACAAATACCATATGATTTCACTGATATGTGGAATTTAAGAAACAAAACAGATGAATATAGGGGAAGAAAGGAAAAATAAAATAACAGAGAAAGCAGAAAAGCATATGAGACTCTTAACTATAGGGAACATACTGTAGGTTGCTTGAGGGGAGGTGGGGGGATGGGGTAAATGAGTGATGGGCATTAAGAAGGGCACGGTTTTTCTGAGCATGGATGTTATATGCAAGTACTGAATCACTAAATTCTACTCCTGAAATTAATACTAACATACAGAATAACACCCAGTTCTCAACCCGTCAAGTGCCCCCCTCAGTGCCCGTCACCCATTCACCCCCACCCCCCGCCCTCCTCCCCTTCCACCACACCTAGTTCGTTTCCCAGAGTTAGGAGTCTTTATGTTCTGTCTCCCTTTCTGATATTTCCTACCCACTTCTTCTCCCTTCCCTTCTATTCCCTTTCACTATTATTTATATTCCCCAAATGCTAACTATATGTTAAGTAACTTGAATTTAAATAAAATCTTAAAAGAGAAAAATAGGAAACTTGTTAAATAAAATGTTCTACATTCAATTAAATGGAATACAGATAGTTTGTTATTTTATTAGATTTTATTTTATTTTATTTTCCTCCTGGTAAGTGTACTTTTTAATCCTCATCACTTATCTAACCCATTCCCCCCCACCTTCCCTTTGCGAAACGTCAGGTTGTTCTCTATTGTCAAGAGTCTGTTTCTTGGTTTCTCTCTCTCTCTCTTTTCCCTTCGTTTGTTTGTTTTGTTTCTTAAATTCCACATATGAATGAAACCATGTGGTATTTGTCTTTCTCTGATTGACCTATTTTGCTTAGCATTATACTCTCTAGCTCCATCCATGTCATTGCAAATGGCAAGATTTCATTCCTTTTGATGGCTGAATAAAATTCCCATTGTCTATATATACCACATCTTCTTTAACCATTCATCTTTCAGTGGACTGTTGGGCTATTTCCATAATTTAGCTAATGTAGATAATGCTGCTCTAAACATCAGAGTGCATGTATTCCTTGGAATTAGTATTTTTGTATCCTTTGGGTAAATACCTAGTAGGGCAATTGCTGGATCTTAGGGTAGTTCCATTTTTCACTTTTTTGAAGAACCTCTATTCTGTTTTCCACAGTGGATGCACTAGTTTTCATTCCCACCAACAATGCAAGAGGGTTCCCCTTCCTCTACATCCTCACCAACACGGTTGTTTCTTGTGTTGTTGATTTTAGCCATTCTGACAGGTGTGAAGTGATATTGTAGTTTTAATTTGTATTTCTCTAATGATCAGTGATGTTGAGCATATTTTCATGTCTGTTGGTCATCTGTATGTCTTCTTTGGAAAAATGTCTATTTATGTCTACTGCCCATTTTTTTTATTTGGACCATTTGGTTTTGTGGTGGTAAGTTTTGTAAGATTTCTATATCTTTTGGATACTAACCTTTTATCAGATATGTCATTTGCAAATATCTTCTCTCACTGAAGGTTGCCTTTTACTTTGTTGATTGTTTCCATCACTGTTCAGAAGCTTTTTGTTTTGATGAAGCCCCAATAGTTTATTTGTGCTTTCGTTTCTCTTGCCTCAGGAGAGATATCTAGTAATAGGTCGCTACAGTGGATGTCAAAGAGGTTACTGTCTGTGTTTTCCTCTAATTTTAATGGTTTCCTGTCTCACATTTAGGCCTTTCATCCATTTTGAATTTATTTTTGTGTATGGTATAATAAAGTAGTCCTGTTTCATTCTTTTGCATGTAGCTTTCCAGTTTTCCCGACACCATTTGTTGTAGAGACTTTTTCCCACTGGATGTTCTTTCCTGCTTTGTTGAAGAATAATTGACCATATAGTAGTGAGTTCATTTCTGGACTTTCTACTCTGTTCCAATGATCTATATATTTATTTTTGTGCCAGTACCATATTGTCTTGATCACTGTATTTTTGTAATATAACTTGAAGTGTGAAATTATGATGCCTCCAGCTTTGCTTTTCATTTTCAAGATTCCTTTGACTATTCAGGGTCTATCATAGTTCCAGACAAATTTTAGGATTGTTTCTCCTAGTTCGGTGAAAAATGCTGGTGTTATTTTGATAGGGATTGCATTAAATGTGTAGATTGCTTTGGGTAGTATAGATCTTTTAACAATATTTTTTCTTCCACAAATAAGATGTTTTAAAAATAAGTAAATGATACTGGGTGATGGCATTGAGGAGGGCACTTGACGGGATGAGCACTGGGTGTCATACTATATGTTGGCAAATTGAACATCAATAAAGATAAATAAATAAATAAATAAATAAATAAATAAATAAATAAATAAATAAAAATAAAGTTACACATGTGGCTTGAAAATAAATGAATGAATAAGTAAATAAATAAATAAATAAATATATTTTTTCTTCCAATCCATGGGCATGGAATGCCTTTCCATTTCTTTGTGTCCTCTTTAATGTTTCATAGTTTTCAGAGTACAGGTCTTTCACCTCTTTGGTTAAGTTTATTCCTAGGTATTTTATGACTTTTGGTGCAATTATAAGTAGATTTTATTCCTTAATGGAAGACTATGGTAATTAGCTAGATTGTGGTAATCATTCCACAATGTATACATATATCAAAATATCAAATTATACACCTTAAATGTATATAATTTTTGTTTATCAATCATACCTCAATAAAGTTAAGGGTGTGGAGAAATAGAGACAGGGGAAGAGTTCTCAAATGACATTGGAGAATAAACAAAGAATCAGTATGAGAACCAGCAGAGTACAGTGCCCTAAGAAAACAAGAGGTAGAAAATCTCTTAAGGTCTACCGTACCCTGCAGCTAGCTTTCCTTTGATCTGCATACCAAGAAAGTGGCCTGTGGTTTTAGTAGCTTTTCTTAGTAGCCATGTCATAATTTCAGCTCATTACTGTGTTTTCTGTCAATTGCAACACCCAAGTGTTAGCTATAAGACTTGTAATCCAGTCAGATCTCCCTGTCCTAGACATTTGTAGTTGTGAAAGCAGGACCTATTTTGTTCATATTTAATGTAATTGTGTTTGTTTTGACATGTTATTCTAGCTTATCCAAGAATTTTTTTACCTCTTGATTCTGACATCCAACATATGAGCTCTTTCCCCCAGCTTTCTGTCAACTGCAATTTAATCATATCACTGCTTATATCACTATATCTACATTCATATCATTGATTAAAATGCTACTCCATCACTCAGCCCATGGTTCTTCATTTTATCCACAAAGATGCCACAAAAAAGTGTACAGAAGCCAATATACATGATTACTAATGTATTCTCTTTGGAAGTCCAGTAATCAATCCAAAAAAGAAATCAATTTCCTTTGGTAAGCTAGCTCTTACATATTCACTTCTTCATTCCACATAGCAAATAAAGAGTATTTATTCCACACTCACTATATACTAGAAGCTAAATAAGCACCTTACATATATTATTTCATCTAAACTCTCAACAACCCTGGAAGATAACTACTATTACTCTTCCTATTTAATAAATGATAAAACTAAGGTTCACAAATATGGGATGACCAGGGTGCCTGGGTGACTCAGTTGGTTAAGCATCTGCCTTTAGTTTAGGTCATGATCCCAGAGTCCTGAGATCAAGCCCTGCATCATCAGTCTCCCTACTTGGGCGGGGGCGGGGAGTTCTGCTTGTCTCTCTCCCTCTGCCTGTCCCCCTGGCTCATGCTCTCTCTCTCTCTAACAAATAAAAAAAATCCTTTTTTAAAAAAAGAAAGAGGGGATCCCTGGGTTGCTCAGTGGTTTGGCGCCTGCCTTCCACCCAGGGCGCAATCCTGGAGTCCCGGGAACGATTCCCACGTCAGTCTCCCGGAGTGGAACCTGCTTCTCCCTCCTCCTGTGTCTCTGCCTCTCTCTCTCTCTCTCTCTCTCTCTCTCTCTCTCAAATAAATAAATAAATAAATAAATAAATAAATAAATCTTTAAAAAAAGAAAGAAATATAAGATGACCTGAGATCACACTTCTAGCAAGTGGTCTAAGTAAAATTTGGGCATTCCGATGCTAAAAGCTATGTTCTTCTACCATACCAAATTATCTGATATAAAATTGGCCTTTAATAAATGTTTAATCAATCACAATGGTCACACCAAACTCCCTTAATGCCACTGTCACCTACTTCAAAGCATCATATGGCTTCCAACTGAGGGTTACTCTTCATATGGCCTTTTATAGCCATATGCACACTGCTCTCCTGCCTATCTTTTTGCTTCACTGAGGATTTGTCTGAAGAGCTGTAGGGGGTTTTGTAGCCTAATATAGGCCAGTTCCAGTCTCCAGATAATCCTGTTGCTATAGTAAAGGATATTTTTTCAAAGATAACAGGCAAAAGCCACTGTTTAAAGCAAAGTTTTATTTTGATAGAGGTATAACTAAGGTTGACTATGATGGCTTGTGGGAGGAGTGCCTCAATCCTATCAGCCCAGTGCAAAGAAAAGTGGGAAGGGAGGAGTACAGGACTGGCAGTCAAGAGACTTATGATCTAGCCTAAATTTTGTCATTGATGCATTGCATGACTTTGGACAAGTCACTGCCTATTTATCATTCTCACTGTTTACCATTTGTAGAAGAAAGGGCTTGGGATAAATAAGGTTATTTTGAGAGCCAACATCTGTAAATCTATAACCTAAACATGCAAGCATGCACACACACACACACACACACACACACACACACAGGCACAGAGTGTTGAACAAGCCCTATTACTTGTGTGATGACCAGCCATTTATAGAACCCATTTTCATAAGGGCCAAATTTAGTACTTTCTCTCTGCTTGCCAAGGCTAAGTCATGTGATCATTTTTCTTGCAGTCTACGTCTATTCACGAGAAGAATGTTGTTTTTCATGATGTTAGTGTTACCTAAATTATATTTATTAAAGTGAATGAGACTGTCAGAAACTAGGTATATATGATATGTTGTCTAATTGAAATTAAGTTTAAAAAATAAAAATGATTTTTTAAAAAATGAACAAGACTGGAAGCTGAGCCTGAGGAGTCTGTTTAATTGTATTATTTTGTATATTAAATTATCTTAGGTTCTCAAGTCTGTGATAAGAAAATCTGCCAGTGCTTGGGGTTCATCCCCTATCACTAAGGGTGGTCTTAGAGTTTGCTGGGTAATGAGGCATATCTTTTTTTTAATGTTCCCATGCTTTATATTAAGCTTTTGAGCCTATTAGTAAAGGCTCTAGCACTCACCTGGGCCTGAGATTTCCCGGGTTGTTATGATGAACCCAGATACAGTTCCTCAGACCCTCCAGGTCCCCAGCATCTCTAGCAACACCTGCATCTTGCTCTTCACACTTCAAAATACAACTGAAGAATACAAAAACTTTATTGCCATTCATGGAGCTCCACTTCCCACTGGAGAACTGGATTCATGATCCTTATACTTATGAAGGACCACGCACTGGTAAGATCAATCAAGTGGGATTTAGGAAGCCTGACTTCTGGTCAAAATTCTTCCATCATGTATGTGGCCTTGTGGAATCCCTTTATATTATTTGGGCTTTTAAAATTCATTTGTAAGGGGTACCTGGATGGTTCACTTGGTTAAGCATCTGACTCTTGGTCTCAGCTCAAGTTTTGATCTCATGATCGTGACTTCAAGCCTTGTGTTGGGCTCCCCACTGGGTGTGCAAACTATTTTTAAAAATGCATCTGTAAAATCAGAGGGTTGAACTACATAATCTCTATGGATCCTTTTGGTCCTAATAATTATGATTTGTCCACACAAATACATCCATGTTAGAATGTACTCTCCCAGAAGTTGAGGCTGTAAACTTAATGAACACCATCTTGAGAGGCCAGGGCAAGATGGTGGAAGAGTAGGGTCCCCAAGTCACCTGTCCCCACCAACTTACCTAGATAACTTTCAAATCATCCTGAAAACCTACAAATTTGGCCTAAGATTTAAAGAGAGAACAGCTGGAATGCTAAAGAGAGAAGAGTTTGCACTTCTAACAAGGTAGGAAGATGGAATAAATCAAATAAATAAATAAATAAATAAATAATAAAATTTTAAAAAGAATCAAGTTGGGGAGGGGCCCCCACGAGGAGTTGGACTAAGGCCAGGTGGTGAAAGCCTCCAGGACAGGAAAGCCCAGTCCCAGAGAGGCAGCAACTTTAAAAAATCTGTACCGGATTCTTCCCGGACAGAAAAGCACTTAGCAGGGAACTTAGGCAGAACTGCAGAAGGAGCAGTGGAGCCTCCAGGTTCCCAAAGTCACTAACAGAGGAAGTGCACCCCAGGGGAGAGTGCCCCACAGAACGTGGGCCAAGCTCAGTAAAGGGCTAGAGCACACCCCTGGTGGGACCTTGGGGGAAGCTCAGGCAGCAGTTCCTGGCGGAGGGGGCTTCATGGCCCCAAGAATGTGATTCCAGGGGCGCAGGCCCTGGATTCCAGGGTGCCGGGGGACACAGCCCAGTATCCAGTGCTCACTTTGGGACAGGTGGAGGCCGAGAGGGCACAGGACAGCAAGGACTCTCCCACTGCAGGGTGCCCCTGAGCTGTGCAGATCAGCACCCCCCCACCCCTGGAGCATCCAGGCCAGTGAGGACTGGGAGCTGTGGTAGTTACTGCAGGAGCTAACTCCAGGGCTAGAGAGCTGGCCTCTGCCAGTGAGGTTGTTCCTCCTGGTGTCACCCTGTGCCTGGGATGGAGCAGGGCTGCCAAGGAACAGACCTCACAGGATAAACACCTCCCACTGAGCCATCCACCTGGCAGGGGGAGGGGCAGCTCCCCTAAGTGCACACACCTGAGAATCAGCACAGCAGGCCACTCCCCCAGAAGACTGCTAGAAGGACAGAGGAAGAGCAAGTTCTTGACCAGGCAGCTCTGGAAAGCTCCAGGCAAAGACGAGGGACTTACAGTATGTACAATCAAAGAATACCCCTCCTTGGTTTGTTTTTCTGTTTGTTTGTTTTTTTGGTTGTTGTTTTGTTTTTCTCTTCTTTTCTTCTTCCTTTTTCCAGGAAAACTCATTTTAAGCCACCCTGCACTGAGCAAAATCACTAGAAAGAACTCACCACAAAACAAAGAATCAGAGTACTCCCTCCCACAGAGTTACAAAATTGGGATAAAAATTCGATGTCAGAAAGCCAATTCAGAAGCACAATTATAAAGCAACTGGTGGCTCTAGAAAAAAGCATAAAGGATTCAAGAGACTTCATGACTGCAGAATTTACATCTAATCAGGTCAAAATTAAAAATCAATTAAATGAGATGCAATGCAAACTGGAGGTCCTAAGGACCAGGGTTAATGAGGTAGAAGAAAGAGTGAGTCACATAGAAGACAAAATGATGGCAAGGAAGGAAGCTGAGGAAAAAAGAGAAAAACAATTAAAAGAACATGAGGAAAGAATAAGAGAAATAAATGACAGCCTCAGAAGGAAAAATCTAAAATTGGGGTTCCATAGGGTGCCAAAAGGGACACAGGACCAGAAAGCATATTTCAACAAATCATAGCTGAGAACTTCCCTAATTTGGGGAAGGAAACAGGCATTCAGAACCAGGAAATAGAGAGATCCCCTCCCCCTAAAATCAATAAAAACCGTTCAAAACCCTGACATTTAATAGATGAAACTTGCAAACTCCAAAGATAAAGAGAAAATCCTTAAAGCAGGAAAAGACAACAGATCCCTAATTAATATAGGGAGAACTATTAGATTAACAGCAGAACTCTCCACAGAGACCTGGCGGACCATAAAGGGCTGGCAGGATATATTCAGGGTCCTAAATGAGAAGAACATGCAGCCAAGAATACTTTACCCAGCAAGGCTCTCATTCAGAATAGAAGGAGAGATAAAGAGCTTCCAAGATAGGCAGAAACTGAAAGAATATGGGATCACCAAACCAGCTCTGCAAGAAATATTAAGGGGGACTCCGTAAAAGAAAGAGGACGTCCAACGAAACAATCCACAAAAACAGGTATGAATAGGTATTAGGATGACACTAAATTCATATCTTTCAATAGTAACTCTGAATATGAATGGGCTTAATGATTCCATCAGATCAGGGTTGCAGACTGGATAAAAGAGCAAGACCCATCTATTGCTCTCTACAAGAGACTCATTTTAGACATAAGGACACCTACAGCCTGAAAATAAAAGGTTGGAGAACCATTTACCATTCAAAAAGTCCTCAAAAGAAATGAAAGGTAGCCATCCTTATATCAGATAAATTAAAGTTTATCCCAAAGACTGTAGTAAGAGATGAAGAGGAACACTATATCATGTTTAAAGGATCTACCCAACAAGACGACCTAACAATCATGAATATTTATGCACCTCATGTGGGAACTGCAAAGTATATAAATCAATTAATAGCCAAACTTAAGACATACTTTGATAATAATTCACTAATACTGGGAGACTTTAAAACAGCGCTTTCTGTAATTGACAGATTTTCTAAGCACAACATTTCCAAAGAAACAAGAGCTTTAAATGATACACTGGACCAGGTGGATATCACAAATACTTACAGAACTTTACATCTAAATGCAACTGAACACACATTCTTCACAAATCAGGTCTTAACCAATACCAAAAGATTGGGATTCTCTGGCATATTTTCAGAATATAATGCTTTGAAACGAGAACTAAATCACAGGAGAAATTTTGAAGAACTTCAAACACGTGGAGGTTAAAGACCACCCTGCTAAAAGATGAAAGGGTCAACCAGGAAATTAGAGAAGAATTAAAAAGATTCATGGAAACTAATGAAAATGAAGATAAAACAGTTCAAAATCTTTGGGATACAGCAAAAGCAGTCCTGAGAGGGAAATACATCACAATACAAGCATCCCTCAAAAAACTGGAAAAACTCAAATACACAACTAACCTTGCACCTAAAAGAGCTGGAGAAAGAATGACAAATAAAACCTATGGCCAGCAAAGAAAGAGAATTAATAAGATTCGAGCAGAACTCAATGAAATAGAGACCAGAAGAACTATAGAACAGATCAACAAAACCAGGAGTTGGTTCTTAAAAAGAATTAATAAGATAGATAAACCATTAGCCAGCTTTATTAAAAAGAAGAGAGAAAAGAATCAAATTAATAAAATCATGAATGAGAAAGAAGAGATTACCACCAATACCACGAAAATACAAACACTTTTAAAAACATATTATGAGCAACTATATGCCAATAAATTAGGCAATCTAGATGTATTTCTGGAAAAACACAAACTACCAAAATGGGAACAGGAAGAAATAGAAAACCTGAACAGGCCAATAACCAGGGAGGAAATTGAAGCAGTCATCAAAAAACCTCCCAAGACGCAAAAGTACAGGGCCAGATGGCTTCCCAGGGGAATTCTATCAAACGTTTAAAGAAAAAACCATACCTATTCTACTAAACCTGTTCCGAAGGATAGAAAGGGTGGGAATACTTCCAAACTCATTCTATGAGGCCAGCATCACCTTAATTCGAAAACCAAACACCCAACCAAAAAGGAGAATTATAGACAAATATCCCTGAGGAACACAGATGCAAAAATTCTCAACAAGATACTAACCAATAGGCTAGCCAACAGATTATTCACAATTATCAAGTGGGATTTATCCCCGGGATGCAAGGCTGGTTCAACACTCATAAAACAATCAATGTGATTCATCATATCAGCAAGAGAAAAAACAAGAACCATATGATCCTGTCATTAGATGCAGAGAAAGCATTTGACAAAATACAGCATCCATTCCTGATCAAAACTCTTCAGAGTGTAGGGATAGAGGGAACATTCCTCAACATCTTAAAAGCCATCTATGAAAAGCCCACAGCAAATATTCTCAATGGGGAAGCACTGGGAGCCTTTCCCCTAAGATCAGGAACCCAAGACAGGGATGTCCACTCTCACCGCTGCTATTCAACATAGTACTAGAAGTCCTAGCCTCAGCAATCAGGCAACAAATTTATTTTTGTTGAAAAAATAAATGGCAGAAATGCCACTGACTTCTGGGCATTGATTTTATGGTCAACTAATATTCGATAAAGGAGGAAAGACTATCCATTGGAAGAAACACAGTCTCTTCAATAAATGGTCCTGGGAAAATTGGACATCCACATGCAGAAGAATGAAACTAGACCACTCTCTTGCACCATACACAAAGATAAACTCAAAATGGATGAAAGATCTAAATGTGAGACATGATTCCATCAAAATCCTAGAGGAGAACACAGGCAACACCCTTTTTGAACTTGGCCACTGTAACTTCTTGCAAGATACATCCATGAAGGCAAGAGAAACAAAAGCAAAAATGAACTATTGGGACTTCATCAAGATACAAAGCTTTTGCACAGCGAAAGAAACATTCCACAAAACTCAAAGACAACCTATAGAATGGGAGAATATATTTGCAAATGACGTATCTGATAAAGGGCTAGTTTCCAAGATCTATAAAGAACTTATTAAACTCAACACCAAAGAAACAAACAATCCAATCATGAAATGGGGCAAAAGACATGAACAGAAATCTCACAGAGGAAGACATAGACCTGGCCAACACGCACATGAGAAAATGCTCTGCATCACTTGCCATCAGGGAAATACAAATCAAAACCACAATGAGATACCACCTAACACCAATGAGAATGGGGAAAATTAACAAGGCAGGAAACCACAAATGTTGGAGAGGATGGGGAGAAAAGGGAACCCTCTTCCACTGTTGGTGGGAATGTGAACTGGTGCAGCCACTCTGGAAAACTGGGTGGAGGTTCCTCAAAGAGTTAAAAATAGACCTGCCCTACGACCCAGCAATTGCACTGCTGGGGATTTAGCCCAAAGATGCAGATGCAATGAAACGCCGGGACACCTGCACCCCGATGATTATAGCAACAATGTCCACAATAGCCAAACTGTGGAAGGAGCCTCGGTGTCCACTGAAAGATGAATAGATAAAGTAGATGTGGTTTATGTATACAATGGAATATTACTCAGCCATTAGAAATGAAAAATACCCACCATTTACTTCAATATGGTTGGAACTGGAGGGTATTATGCAGAGTGAAATAAGTCAGTCGGAGAAGGACAAACATTATATGGTCTCAGTCATTTGGGGAATATAAAAAATAGTGAAAGGAAATAAAGGGGAAAGGAGAAAAAATGAGTGGGAAATATCAGAAAGGGAGACAGAACATGAGAGACTCCTAACTCTGGGAAACGAACTAGGGGTGGTGGAAGAGGAGGTGGGTGGCGGGTAGGGGTGACTGGATGACGCGCACTGAGGGGGGCACTTGACGGGATGAGCACTGGGTGTTATTCTATGCTGGCAAATTGAACACCAATAAAAAATAAATTTATATTAAAAAAAGAAGTCCTAGCCTCAGCAATTAGGCAACAAAAAGAATAAAATGCATTCACATGACAAAGAGGAAGTCAAACTCTCCCTCTTTGCAGATGACATGAAACTATACATAGAAAACCCAAAGGACTCCACCCCAAGATTTCTAGAATTCATACAGCAATTCGGCAGTGTGGCAGGATACAAAATCAATGCCCAGAAATCAGTGGCATTTCTATACACTAACAATGAGACTGAAGAAAGAGAAATTAAGTAGTCAATCCCATTTACAATTGCACCCAAAAGCATAACTGATAAAACTAACCAAAGAGGTAAAGGATTTATACTCTAAAAACTACAGAACACTGTGAAAGAAATTGAGGAAGACACAAAGAGATGGAAAAATTTTCCATGCTCATACATTGGTTGAATTAATATCGTGAAAATGTCAATGCTACCCAGGGCAATTTACACATTTAATGCAATCCTTATCAAAATATGGAGTTTCTTCAGAGTGTTGGAACAAATCATCTTAAGATTTCTGAGGAATCAGCAAAGACCCCGAATAACCAGGGGAATACTGAAAAAGTAAACCAGAGTCGGGGGCATCACAGTGCCAGATTTCAGGTTGTACTACAAAGCTGTGATCATCAGGACAGTGTGGTACTGGCACAAAACAGACTCATAGATCAATGGAACAGAATAGAGTATCCTCAAATGGCCTCTCAACTCTATGGTCAACTAATTTTCGACAAAGCAGGAAAGACTATCCACTGGATAAAGAACAGTCTCTTCAATAAATGGTTCTGGGAAAATTGGACATCCACATGCAGAAGAATGAAACTAGAACATTCTCTTACACCAGACACAAAGATAAACTCAAAATGGATGAAAAATCTAAATGTGAGACAAGAGTCCATCAAAATCCTAGAGGAGAATACAGGCAACACCCTTTTTGAACTTGGCCACAGCAACTTCTTGCAAGATACATCTATGAAGGCAAGGGAAACAAAAGCAAAAATGAACTATTGGGACTTACTCCGGATAAAAAGCTTCTGTACAGCAAAAGAAACAGTCCACAAAACTCAAAGACAACCTACAGAATGGGAGAAGATATTTGCAAATGACCTCTCAGATAAAGGACTAGTATCCAAGATCTATAAAGAACTTATTAAACTCAACACCAAAGAAACAAACAATCCAATCATGAAATGGGCAAAAGACATGAACAGAAGTCTCACAGAGGAAGACATAGACATGGCCAACAAGCACACGAGAAAATGCTCCGCATCACTGGCCATCAGGGAAATACAAATCCAAACCACAATGAGATACCACCTCACACCAGTGAGAATGGGGAAAATTAACAAGACAGGAAAGAACAAATGTTGGAGAGGATGCGGAGAAAGGGGAACCCTCTTGCACTATTGGTGGGAATGTGAACTGGTGCAGCCACTCTGGAAAACTGTGTGGAGATTCCTCAAAGAGTTAAAAATAGATCTGCCCTATGACCCAGCAATTGCACTGCTGGGGATTTACCCCAAAGATGCAGATGCAATGAAACGTCGGGGCACCTGCACCCCGATGTTTATAGCAACAATGTCCAGGATAGCCAAACTGTGGAAGGAGCCTCAGTGTCCATGGAAAGATGAATAGATATAGAAGATGTGGTCTCTATATATACACAATGGAATATTACTCAGCCATTGGAAACGACAAATACCCACCATTTGCTTCAACATGGTTGGAACTGGAGGGTATTATGCTGAATGAAGTAAGTCAATCGAAGGACAAACATTATATGGTCTCATTCATTTGGGGAATATAAAAAATAGTGAAATGGAATAAAGGGGAAAGGAGAGAAAATGAGTGGGAAATATCAGTGACGGTGACAGAACATTAGAGACACCTAACTCTGCTAAAGAAACAAGGGATGGTGGAAAGGGAGGTGGGTGGGGGGTTGGGGTGACTGGGTGACAGGCACTAACAGGGGCACTTGATTGGATGAGCACTGGGTGTTATGCTATATGTTGGCAAACGAACTCCAATAAAAAAAAACTAAATTAAAAATAACACCATCTTTATTACCTCAGAGTCATACAATTCCAGGAGTACCAGTCACATTGTGGTGGATACCACTCACCTGAGTCCCTGAGATCATCTGGCATCGTGTTTAAGAGAACCTGACAAAAGGCATTTTGAGTATGTTTCCATGGCATATATATCTTGGGCCATGCCTGCTGGTTTAAAGCCTATTTTCTCATTAACCCTTGGAACCGGAGCTCCCCACTCCAAAACTTCAGGTACCCACTTCACTGAGAAGGCATATATCTCTAGACATCTGCCTTAATCTCCTTCCCAAAAATATACAGCCCATGGAGAATGACACTTCTGTTCAAAGGAAGGAAAGTTTGCATTATATTAAAGGAATAAAGTGGTTCATTGTAGTTGAAGATTATACATCTGAATAAAGCATCTTGTCTTGAATAATATCAGCAGGTCTTTTTCTCCTTAGCACCAAAGCCCAAGTACATAGGAGAGAAGAAATTTGCAAAAAGGTAACATTAGGATGCTTTAAGTTAAGCGGAAGATTTCATAAATTTATTTGAGCTAAAACAAGAGTGTACCATCTGTACCTACTGAGGGTATGTATCAGAGTGTCATGAGGTATTAACCCAAGAGTATCTTTGGCAAAGGTGGGGAGGTTACACTTCTCCCAGGGTTATGAACTGAAGGAGCACTATTAAAATATCAAATATGGTTATAAGTAGAACAGGATCTTTGTACACATCTACATCCATTCACAAGATGCTCCAGAGAACCTGGAGGTTCCAGGTTCCAGGAGCCTCCAGAGAAACAAGAGGTCAATACCAGCTCTGTACATGTGCATGAACTCTAACCCTGACAAACAGACTAACTGGCTTTTCCATCCATCTTTTATGCCCTAGAGCATTCCCCTCACTGGATTCAGTTTCCCATTATGTAAATGATGAAGTTGGAATGCAATTGTAGTTTTCAAACTGTTCTGTGGAGCCTTGGGGTTTAAACTCAAAGGCATAGCTTGAGCACATGCCTCAATGGCTACCTCATAGATGAGAAAGTGAAGGAGAGGCCAAGAGAGCACAAATCCAGACCCCCAACACACATTTCAACAGAGCAGTTCACCTTTCATCTGTTTTATAAATCAGCTTCCATGAAAGATTCCAGTAGGAAAAAAAATGTTCCAATGCTAATAGTTGGAAAGCTACAGCTTGCATGCTTGCTAAGTGCCCTATAAGCTCTGATGTTCTTTATGTCTATGAGAAAAGAGTCCTAAATTAAGAAGAATGTTTTTTCCTTGGGAGACTGTTACTCTGCTGGGAAGAAATAATACTAAAAACCTCAAGAAGTAGCAATCATCTTCACTGAGCTATGTAGATAGATCTCTGGTTAAGTTTTGTTTCCCAGTTGGGGCATGAGATAAAAATCTGTGTTTTAATTGCCTCCCTGTGGGTGACATTCCAACTGAAAGAAAAGTGATTTAGTTTGAAAGGAACCTGGATGTATAAGGGGCCCCTACATTTCAGGTGGAGCTCAGCTTAAGGAAATTAAATAGTGACGAGCATAATCCTCATCTGAACTTTCCAGAACAGTTAGTTAATATGCCTACATTTATTTAGCTTATGATTTTAAGGAAAATTTAGGTATTTATTTTAAGAGAGAGAAATTGTACATTTTAGCACCATCTGCTGGTGTTAAAATAGCTCTGGAAACCAAATGCCAACTACCTACCTTACTTATAAGCTGAACATCTAGCACTAATTAGTCAAGGTGACTCACCTGTTTCAGTCATATGGCCACTTTTGATGATTCATGTGTAAAAAAGAGAGTTGCCATCAAAGGGTTTCATAGGAGCCCAAAACTACTGACTTCCCCCAAAAGATTGGCAGAGAAGATAACCACCTGCCTAGTAGAATTTGAGGAGCCCAAGAAAGGTACTTCCTGCTCTAACTTTTTCCACTGCTAATGAACCCTAGTATTGTCACAACTGTGTTATTTTAAATCCAAAAGTTCTTAGGTCACCTAAAGCCCCAAGTGAAAATACAATTCCTTCTAGAAAGAGATATGTTGGAAGCTGCTAGCACTTACACTTCATGAAGAATTAATTGGATATTCATTGGTAGTCACTTTCAAGAGCATTATGACTAGGATTTGCTCCTCGACAGTTTCAGTTTATACTTATTGTCCTAATATGATTATTTAATAGAAGTCTCACTCTCAGATGTGTCCCAGTTTAGGAAATAAACTATGTGGTCATCCTAGCCATAACATTTGTTATCACATTGTAGTAATACAAAAATATAATTGGAAAGGATACATGTACCCCAATGTTTATAGGAGTGTTATCAACAATAGCCAAATTATGGAAAGAGCCCAAATGTCCATCAACTGATTAATGCATAAAGATATATATACATATATGTGTGTGTGTATATATATATATACCAACTCTATACATATTAGCCATAAAAAAGAATGAAATCTTGCCATTTGCAATGAGGTGGATGGAGCTAAAGAGTATTATGCTAAGCAAAATAGGTCAATCAAAGAAAGACAAGTACCATATGATATTATTCATATGTGGAATTTAAGAAGCAAAACAAATGAACAGATTTTTATTTGAGAGCACAGGTTGCCCAACCAGAGACTCCATCCCAGGACTCTGGGATCATGGCCTGAGCCAAAGGCAGCCATTTAGCCAACTGAGCCATCCAGGCGCCCCAGAGCACGAGACTCTTTATCTCAAGGTTGTGAGTTAATCCCTAAAGCACAGTTTAAAAAATAAAGGCTATTTGTTGTCTTTGTCTGGCTGGAACTGAGGACCGGAAGATCAAAACCCTTAACCAGCTGAGCTCCCCCAGGCACCCCAAGGATATCTGATCTCTTATTTGGTCTCCAGTATATTTCAGTAGATGAATTCCAGTTGGGCAGTAGTGCTGGCTGAAGATTCCAGGATGACTTTGAAGCTGAGCTTTCTGGTGAGGATTCTGGCGTCATGACTGATGGAACACAACCACCTCAGGACCTGGCTGCCCCCAAGTGTCCTGGCAGCATCTGCTACTGAAGAATCTGAGGATACCAGGCTGTTGCTGTCCTTTAGACAAGATCTGTTCCCAGTAAAGTTGTCCTTGTCTGTGATTATGGATCCATAATTGGGAGAGAAACGCTATTGGATGAGGTAAGCTGAAAAACAACAGATTATTTTAGTGAAAAATCATGACCTTTGGATTTCTGTGAATGCTGGCACAAGGCATGTAAGTGACCAATAAAAAAACTGGAGTATGAAAAAATAAATAATAAATAAATAAAAATATTTTCTCCCATTCAGTAGGTTGGGCTTTTGTTTTGTTGATGGTTTCCTTCATCGTGCAAAATCTTTTACTTTGATGCATTACCAATAGTTTATTTTTGCTTTTGTTTCCCTTGTTTTAAGGGACATATCTAGAAAAATGTTGCTATACCTGATGTCATAAAAATTACTGTCCATGTTCTCTTCTAGGATTTTTATAGTTTCAGGCCCCACATTTATGTCTTTAATTTATTTTGAGTTTATTTTTAAGACTTTTTTAAAGTCCTAAGAGAGGCCTGGTCTGACAGGAAGCTGTCTTCAGGGTCTGAGATACTGTCCATATTACATAATAACAAAAACTAATATTGTTTTAGAATATGTGATAGGCACTATTATAAGTGCTTTATTTGAATCATATAATTTTAATCATCTCAGACTTAGGAGACAGATTATAATGCTGATTTTACAGATGAGGAAACTGAAGCACAATAAAGTTAAGTAACCAATCTAAGGTCACACAGCTAGTAAGTAGGAGAGCTATGATAAAAATCCATTATACAGGGAACACGGGGCACCTGGGTGGCTCAGCGGTTGAGCATCTGTCTTTGGCTCAGGTCGTGACCCTGGGGGCCTGGGATCGAGTTCTCCATTAGGCTCCCCATGGGGAGCCTACCTCTCCCTCTGCCTATGTCTCTGCCTCTCTCTGTGTGTCTCAAGAATAAATAAAATCTTTTTAAAAAAATCTACAACTGGGTGACGGGCACTGAGGGGGGCACTTGACGGAATGAGCACTGGGTGATATGCTATATGTTGGCAAATCGAACTACAATAAAATAAATAAATAAATAAATAAATACATAAATAAATAAACTACAGAGAACAAACTGATGGTTGCCAGGATGAAAGGAATAGGCAAAATGGGTGAAGGAGAATGGGAGATACAAACTTCCAGTTATAGGATGAAAAAGTCACAGGGATGAAAGGCAAAGCATAATAGTCAATGATATTATAATAGCATTGTATGGTGACAGATGAGAGTATACTTGTGGTGAGCATAGCATAACCTGTAGAGTTGTGGAATCATAAAGTTGTACACCTGAAACTAATGTAACATTGTGTGCCAACAATTTGGAAATAAATTTTTTAAGATTTATTTATTTATTTTAGAGAGAGAGAGCACAGGGGTAGGGGCAGAGGGAGAAGGAAAATCTTAAGCAGACTCCATGCTAAACACAGAGCCTGACTTGCAAGTCTCAATTCCAAAACACTGAGATCACAATCTGAGCTGAAGCCAAGAGTTGGATGCTTAACTAACTGCACCACCCAGATGCCCCTCAAATAAATGTTTTTTAGGAGAAAAATTAAGTCTGACACCAGAGAGTTATTATATGTTGGTTAAAATTAACTTCTTAATAAGTGTCAGTGATATGGGGGAATAAAGGAGACCTCTTTAAGAACAACATTTTCTAGTTTCAAAAGAATGTAAATTTTTGGTTCCCTCAAGATTTAAATACTCTTATCTGTATTTGTTCAGGTCCTGGCAGCATATGTATAGGAAAGCCAGTTTTAGCTAATGATCCATAATGGTAACTCAAATTATTGAAGCAATTATTTATTGCTTGTAACAAACCACCTCAAAGCTTAGTAGCAAAAGACAATCATTTTTTATGCTCACAAATATTGGGAATCAGGAGTTTGGGATGGACTAATTTGGGTGCTTCCACTACTGGACTCTCTTGGGTCACTCATATGGCTGTAACTACCTGATAGTTCAGCTAGGGCTGGATGGTCTAAGATGACTTCACTCACATATGTGGCAGTTGGTACTATCTGTCAACTCAGCCTCTCAATGTGGTTTCTTATCCTCAAGATGGTCAGCCTAGTATTTTTCATTTAGTGGCAGAAAAAATCCCAGGAGCAGGAGAAGGCAGCTACAAATCACAAGGGTTTTTCAAGCTTCTGTTTATATCACATTTGCTACATCCAAAAGCCAAAGCAAGTTACTTGGCCAAGCATCAATGTGGAAGAGAACCATAAGAGTGCATAGATCCTGGGAGGCATGATTCATTAGGGACAATTACTTTAACAATCTACCACAGCTGTTATTCAGAAGTTAGCCAGACACACCAGTGGCTAGAAAAATTGTCTGCCTATTTTCCCATCCTGTCTGGGTTCCTCATGAAAAACTATTCAAATGTCTTCCAAAAACAATGCATGGTAGAAATCCCAAGAGGGAGAAGGCCTTGAGGCTATAGTCTGGTCTACCTCTGATCTGCTTGTGCTACCAAATGACAACAAAAGGAATAATGAATCTTAATTACATATTACTAGTGAAAGAAGCCACTCTGGAAAGGATACATACTGTATGATTACAATTATATGACATTTTGGAAAAGGAAAAACTATGGAGACAATAAAAAGTTCAGTAGTGACCAGGGATTGGAAACGGAGGGAAAGATGAATAAGTGGATCACAAGAGTCTTAGGACAGTGAAACTATTTTGTATAATACTATAATGTTAAATATATGACTGTGCATTTGTCAAAAAACATTAAACTCTATAACACAAAGTGTGAAACTTAATGTAAACTCTGGATTTCAACTAATAATAATGTATCAACATTGGTTCATCCAATGTAACACATCCAATGTACCACATTCATGCAATATTATTCAGCCTGTAAAAAGAAGAAAATCTTGCCATTTGTAAAACCTGGAAGACATTATACTAAGTGAAATAAGCTAGACACAGAAAGACAAATATCCTATGATTTCATTTACATGTAGAATCTAAAAAAAAAGTCAAAATTATAGTAACAGAGAATGGTGGTTACCAGAGACTGAAGGTGAAAGAAAAGGGAGATATTGATCAAAAGGTACAAACTCTCAAATATAAGATTAGTAAATTCCAGAGACCTAATATACAACATGGTGGTTATAGGTAGTAATAATGTATTGCATACTTGAAATTTGCTAAGAGAGTAAATTTTTTATACAAAAATCATAACTAGGGGAGGTGATGGATATGTCAAGTAGTCTGATTGTGATGATCATTTTACAGTATATATCAAAACATCACATTGTATACCTTAAATTTATACTATTTTTATTTGTTAAGAATAAAAATTAAAAATAAGAGGAATTGTGAGTGGAAGAAGATTTGAGAACTCTGCACTGTTTGTTAAATTTTTCTGTAAACCAAAGCTGCTCTAAAAAAATAACCTGCTGATTAAGAAAAAAAAGGGTAAAAAAAGAAGGAATTGTGGTAAACATATTGGTAGCTCCCAATGAATAACTCCTCCCAGTGTTTATGCTCTTTGTAGTTCCCTCCCACACTGACTCAGGGCTTGACCTTGTGACTTTGGCCAGTGAAATATTAGCAAGCATGATACAAATAGAGGCTTATTTTCTAGGAATGTTCCTTCTTGGAGCCCAGCTGCCATGCTATAACAAAGCCTGGGTTAAATCCTGCTGGAAAAGGGAATAGGCTACTTAGGCCCTGAAAGACAAGATATCATGCAGAGAGAGAAAACACATGGAGGAGAACCAAGGCACCCCAGCTCAGCACCAGTTAAATTCAGGCACAGACTGATCCCAACAAATATCCCTTAAACAAAAGAACCCATCCGCCAAACCCATGTCATGAGAAATAATAAATTGCTGTTGTTTCAAGCCACTAATTTTGGGGGTAGTTTGTTGTACAGCAATAGGTAACTGAAACAGGAAGCTTTCTTAAAAAAAAAAAAAAAAAAAAACTCTTGAAAAACTGAGCTATTGATAGCACTTACAAAATAATAGTATGGTAGGATGTGAGAACAGATTTGTACCTTAGTTTCTTTCCTGTGTAAAACAAGCTTTTCTGAATAAGAAACAAAGCAAGATATTGGCCTTGTTAGCAAGCAATAGATATTAGAAGTCCCTTATTTTTCATAGTAATTCCTTACACTTATATAAATGATTTGTAGATAGCAAAGTGCTTTCCTATGAACTTCATATTCTACTGGTGAAAATGTCAAGGCCAGAATGAGAATTTGGGAATTGATGCAATATAAGGCCATAGCTTATTCCTAAGCAAGAATAATATGATGAAAATCATATTTGAGAATAATTCTTCTAGTATCCATATGTAGGATCGTTTAGAGCAAAGAAACTTGGAGTCCATGAAAGAAGACAAGTTGTAGTGGAAAAGGAGGTGGGTGGGGGAGGGGGTGACTGGGTGACGGGCACTAAGGGGGGCACTGAACGGGATGAGCACTGGGTGTTATGCTATATGTTGGCAAATTGAACTCCAATAAAAAAAATATACAGAAAAAAAAGAAGACAAGTTGTAAGACAGGTGGAAAATATCAAGGGGAACGATAAGAATCTTAGAGATGTGGCTGAAAACGGATCCACAAGATTTACGGTCTAATTAGATATGGTGAAAAGGAAAAGTCAAAATGGGCTTTAGATTGGTTTTCTATTGCTGCTATACCAAATTACAACAACATTCATTTATGATTTTTCAGTTTTGTAGGTAGAAGTCTGATATGGGTCTCACTGAGCTAAAATCAAGGTGTCAGCATAGCTGTACTCCTTTTTGGAGGTTCAAGGAGAGAATTATTTTCCTTACCCTTTCCAGCTTCTAGAAGCCACTCACACTCTTTGCCTTGTGACTCTCTTCCCCCACTTTCACAGCCCACAGCATTGCATCTCTCTGAGGCTTTCATTCCTAGTCACATCTGCCTGTGACTCTCCCTATGTCTCCTTCTTCCACTTTTAAGGACCCTTGTGATTACATTGGGCTCACCTGGATAATCCAGTAGACTCGCCATTTCAAGGTCAGTTGATGAGCAACCCTAATTCCTTAATTCCTTGCAACCTTAATTCTCCTTTGTCCTGTAAGCTAATATATTCACTGGTTCTGAGATTAGGATGTGGACAACTTTGGGGCTTTGGGGGTACTATTTTGCCTGCCACAAGCTTCAGAGGTTAGAACTTGGGAGCTCAAAAGGATGGTAGTGCCACTGATGATGATGGAGAAAATGAGAGAAATTCATTTGAATGGGAAGACAAAGGTAAGTGAAGTGCCCAAATGGCAATGATCCCCAGAACTGTTGGTCTTGAGGATCTAGATCCCAGGAAACTCATCATGAATAGGGACAAGCACTTAGAGAGCTTTACGCTTGGAGGTAAAATCTTAAAGCCCTTGAGCCACTGATCCTCTAGTCACTTTAGAAAGAGAATAACACAAGAATGAAAAGCTGAAAAAGGAAGTGCCCACATCACCTCTTATCTAGGCTTAACCTGGGTAAACATTCATTCTTTGGAGAACTGAAAGGAACCAAAGGAAGGCCTAGAAGGCCCTGAAGATGGTGCAACAAAATTCCAAAGGGGACCATTTAGCTGGTCCTTTCAACCACATCTGCAGCACAGATGTTCCGTGTAACCAGAGCACGTGCCCACACCAAAAAGCCAACATTATATGCTCCATGAGGTCTGTGGCCAATGTAAAAGTGTGGAGGAACCTGTCCACATGGCAAACAAAGTTTGTTATTTGTGTCACATCAAAGCCAGAGCCTCAATGAATTACTGCCCTCTGAGGTCATTTAATTATGATTAAGTGAACTAAGAACCAGTGTAAATGGCATTTTATACTCCAGTGAATTAAGGTATGAGATGTAGCTGAAGTGAATAAGATTTATGGCCCAAACTCATACAACCTTACAGTAATTTCATGACACTTTTACTATGAGGCAAGCGATGCCAGCTCTTGAAATAATTAAAAGTACATACCAACTCTAAGGCTAGGCTTCAGGCATTTATGGGAAACCAGGAGACAGAATGAGGAGCAGGTTTATTTGTGCTTAATTTACTATGGATAGCAGCAGCTGTTTCTTTTACGTGCAGCAAAAGTCTTAATTAGGGTGGGAAGACTGACCCTGAGCAGGCCATGCTGGCTCCAGGAGGTCAGACTATAATACACATCTCCAGGAGCCAGGCTCCTCCCCAAATGAGAAATGCTTCATATACAAGTAGCTTTTCAAATTCCTGAGCTCATATGCCATTGTCCTCTCCAAATCCTTTTGTGCTCTCAAGATTACCATCCATCGATGCAATGAATCACTGTCCACAGATCCCAAGGGAACTGGCAGAATAGGACATGGGTCAGCCAGAACATGCCTCATTCACCTTGGGCACTTTGTTCTCCACTGCCAGCTATCCTTTGCCTTCTGGTACTTCTACTTTTTCAGGTTTATGCACCAATTGGCATCTTGCTGGCTTCTGGTTTTGCACTCCATCTCAGGGATTCTGATCTCATCCCTCCTATTCAGTGCGGGAGATCCCATGAACCAAACCCAGAGCCAACCATAAGGCAAGACCTCCATCACCTTCAGCTTCTCATATTTCCAATTTAAGAAATTTCAAGTAGGAGGATGAATCTTTGCCATTATAATCAGTTAAGTTCAATTATGGGACAGAATCTTTTCCTGGCAACTCCTGACACTCATAACAGTGCCTGATTATATCAGGCATAAAGAAAACAAGGAGATTAAGAGAACTTTATTAACCTCTAATCCTTGAGCAAAACAATATATTTTTATATATTGGGTCAAATGAGTTAAAGAACTTGACTATTGTAATATTATCCTAACTAATCTTCCCATCTTTAATCTTGTCCCACTCTAATTCAATCTCCCTCTCTGAATTGAATGATTTTTATAAGCAACAAGTCAGTTTAAGTCACTTCCTTTGTAAAACCTTTCAGTGGATCCCCATTCCCTATTGGGCAAAATCTGTACTCCTTACCATGGCCAACAGCAGAGCTTCCCAACCAGTGTACCCTAAATGCATCACAGGTATACCCAGATATTGATCCACTCGGCCCTGTTGAGAGGCCTGGGGTAGCTGATCCCCAGAGACTTTGACCTTAGGAAGAAAAGTCTTTTGACTTACAAACAAGGTTAGAAAGAGGCCTTTCAAAACATTGGTGCTTCCCTCCCTCTCTAACCACCTATTTGGTTCCTAAATGCACACACATATAAACACACACACACACACACACACACACATTCTTTTTCTTGATAGGTGAATGTATATATGCTTGCCATCTAGATTATATAGAACACTGCAATGCCTCAGAATCACCAAGGGAACAAATTAAAATGCAGATTCATAGACCCCACTACTGTATGTCTGGAAATCTGAGTTTTAAAAAACAATCTGTGTAACTCTGATGCAGATGGTTTGTAGACCACACCAGCAGAATTACAGCCTACTACAGCTATACTGGATCACACCATAATTCTTCAAATGCACATGATCTCTCCCTTGTCTTTGCCCATGCTGTTCCCTGTGGCTGGGATGCCTGTCCCCCTAACTAATCCTTATTTATCCTTTAGGCCTATGCTTAGATCTCATTTCCACTGGATAGCTTTCCCTGACTCCAGAGACCATGTTAGGTTTCCCTCCTATTTTCCCTCTGAGGCTCCATACTTCTCTTGTAGGACTTAAATGATTACCTGCCACAGAGACAGAGATCATGTCAATCTTGTTTACCATTTTATCCCTAATACACTGTAGTATATGATCTAATTCACTATAGGCATTCAGTAAACATTTAAACTAATGCCTTAGTTTAACTTCAGGTCCCAAAGGAAATCTAACTTCAACTGACTGCTTGAGAGCTAAATGAGATAACCTCTGTCAGCTTCAAAACAGAGCAAGCCACCAATCTAGCTCTAGACTCAGAGAGCCAGGAACCTAGTTCTTCCCTGTTTATTGGTTTACATAAACATTCCTTATGCTTTGTAGCAAAACTGGAAAAGAGCTGTTTCCCCCCAAATTTTATCCTCTGTGGATGGTACCCTTTATTACTTCTAAGGCCCAGAGGTACACCAAAAGACCTTCTTTGTCACCTCTGACATAGTTTCTCATTTACCAGCATCTTGACAATGGCTTTCATTGCCTAGTATCACTCAGAATTTTTTTTCCTTCTAGTTTCTTTTCTGAGTGGTTTTCTCCTACCCTAACTAGAGATGACATTTCACTTTCTTCTAAACCAGAGGGTTGTAAAGTATTCCTCAGGCCCTTTCATTCTCTCTGCTAAAAGGGGTACCAGTTTTAGGGCAACCTGGTTTGCCTAGGACATTCCCACTTTTAACATTGAAAGTCCCCTATCTCCTTATTTTCCTCATCCCCAGCCCCTGGAAACCACTGTTCTACTCTCTGGTTCTATAAGTTCAACTTTTTGTAATTCCACATACAAGTGATATCAGATATCATTATTTGTCTTTCTGTGTCTGGCTTATTTCAGTCAGTATAATGTCCTCCAGGTTCATCTATGTTGTCACAAATGGAAGGAATTCCTTCTCATGGCTGAATAATATTCCACTATATAAATATAACACATTTTCTTTATCTATTCATCCAGGGATGGATACTTAGGTTATTGGTCAGAAACAAAAATTTTCAGTTATAAAATAAAAAACACATTTACAACCTAAATATATACAATTTTTATTTGGCAATCATACCTCACTAAAGCTGGAAAAAATAGTCTTGTAGAAAATAAAAAAAGAAAGACCCTGATTTCAGGAAACCCCTTAGTTCTGGGCAAACCAAGATGGTTGGTCAACCTAAATTTGCATTTACGACAGTAACTGACACCTCCACCCCTCTGATAAGTAAATGTGGGCTACTCATCCCTGGAACCACTAGGGATCCTTCAGTTGAGATTCCCAAAAACTGCACATCATTTCCACACCCACTATCAATGCTATTCCATCCTGACTGTTTCTGGGATGCATTGCTTTTATATCTAAGTAATCAGTCTCTCTTATACACACACCACCTGAAAGACTCCCCTATCTCTCACAAGTATACAGTTCATACAGTAAAGAGCAATTTTTAATTTACCTGCTCTGGGCCTGTTCTCACTGCTTCAAATCTAGGCTTAATTACCCTCATGACTTCTGGGCAGGGATTTTTTTTTTTTTTGTAATTCTAAAAATTGAAATAAAATTTGCCATAAAGTATTTTGGTGGGTTTTTTAGTATATTCACAATGTAATGCAAACATCATCCCTTATAATTCCAGAACATTTCCAACATCCCCCAAATATACCACATATCTGGGCAGAGATCTTTAAGGTCCCCTCCACTATTGAATATACCTGTTCTTCAAATATGATAATGATGATAAAAAAATAGATCCCGCATTTTCAATTTTTTATCTAATAAACAGAAATGGAATATAACCAATCCAACATGTCTGGTCCCCTTTGCAACCAAATACATCATACCTGAGGATAAAATAATAATTCCCTACATCACATAGGTAATAAAAACTGCTTCCATTTATATGCTTACAGCTTAAAAGGAGTTCTTACATTCTCTCTCTCATTTTATAATGTACACATAATTCTCAGTCTCATGCAAAGTCTCACAGCTGGTCAGGAGCAAACCCAGAGCAGAACCTCTTACTTGACTCCTTAGTCAAGTGCTCTTCCCTGACTCCACATTGCCTCTCTGGCTGGGCTGATTGTTAGCCCAGCCATTGTTTATGAAGCCAATCCTTATTTTGATATAAAGCTGACTAGCCTTTACTAGGACTCTAACTCCCAGAGTTAGTTTAATTTGCCAACTTAAATTTCAACCAGGCAGAGAGGCAACTGAGGATGACATCCAAAAGGGAGTTATGGCCCAAAAGGCCCAACTTGACACCTTCACCCTGAGGACAAAGTGAACATACACTCCAGGAAGCAGATATCATTGGAAGAGCTTCAGCCTCCCCAAACATGCATTTCTCCTCTTCAGAGGTCACCCCTTGATCCTAGGATTTCCTTAATCCCTCCTAGAGGTACTAATTAGGGAAAGCCAGAGGACCATGTGGTAGTAATGACATAAACCCTTCATATCTACATCAGGCTTTATGGTTTATAAGGCCTTTTCACATTTATTAGATCTATTTAATCCTCTCAACAATCTTGTGATGTAGATAAGCATTATCCCCATTTAACATAAAAGGCAATTAAGACCCAGAGGGGTAACCAGACATGTTTGTTGTCCTATAGTTAGTAGGTAGAAGAGCCAAGAGTCAAAGACTGGTACCTTGATTAGGCCACATGTTATATATTCAACTCCCATCTGGTCAAGACTTGACTAGAGGGTTAGTCTCCCTGTACATTCTTGTCATGGTTAGCTTTGGGCTGTCCCTGGGCCTCAGGGAGTTATATCTCTTTAAGCTCTCAGCCCATAATTCCAAGGCACCCAGTACCTACCTAATACCTGATATTGCCTACCTAATCCTTACCTCCACCCTTCCGAATCAGGTCTTTCCCAGCAAGTTTTTCATAGACATAATAAGAAAATTAAAGTAGTAAAATTACTAAATACATTCTAAGTAGCACTTTTGGCCTCCCACTCTACCTTTGAATACCTGCCATTCTATCTGGGGTCTTAATCATACTTCTTTCTGCTCATTTATAAAGGGTAAGGGAGTCTTTCCAAGTTCCAAAGTCCTTATAAGAGGAGGCAGTCAGACTTGAAACCAATAACTGGTTCTGTTGCTTAGTTTATGACCAGAGGCCTGGCTCTAGCTCTGGCTCTTGGCTGGCCTCTGTGAACAGAAAGAAGGAAACTCATTTTTCATCCTCTGTTTCCAAAGTCTGATCTAACTATCTGCATGCAAATTCCATGATGGAGTTAGGCGCTTTATGTGGCAGCAGGTGGAAAGTGTTTCATTCCTGATGGGAATTCCTGGGCCCAAATCCCAAGCCCCTCCTTTCCTTCTCACAGAGGCTCCAGTCCCCAGCTCTCTGATCTCCCTACCATCTCCTAAGCAAAGCAAACAGAATCGTGAGCAAACAAAGCTCAGCCTGGCCCTAGCAATGTCTCCCTTAAGTGCTAAAAGCTTACCTGAATTAGGAACCAGGACCTCCAAGAATTGAGTTTAGTTGTGTGGGTAACTGGCAAGTGCTCTAGACTGAAAATGAGCATCCCAGAACTCCTCAGTCTACCTAGCTCAAATCACTTCAGAGTTTTCTAAACTAGAAAGCAAAGATAATAGTGGCTTCCTAGCCTGACTCCATAGGGGTTTGCACAGAAAATGAAAAGCCTTATCTAAAAATAAATGACAAAGTATAAAATAAACGTGTTCAGACCACTATCCCTCAGCCTCAGACCCAAGGTACAGTTTGCCCTTGATTAGTGGATAAGAATGTTCCAAGAAGAACAACAGAGCAGTTAAAACACACACTGCCTTTCCAGGCCCTATCCTCTACTCTTTTCCCTGAGTCTGAAGGTTATCTAAATTAAGGTTGATGGGAGTGGCATGTGAAGAATGTATGTGTGTGTAGAGGGGCGGGGAACTTCCACAGCAGGCACAGGAAGGATCTGGGCATGAGTCTACATGTGTATGAACAACCACTGAAGCAGGGGTACTAGGGATGCCAAGAGGCATACTGGCTAATGTGCTCAAAGTATGTGAATGACACCCATATACAAAGAACATCAGTGCCTATCTTCACTTAGCTCTTTTCTACCTGCTATTAATTCAGTCCTCCAAAAAGACTACCTTCTGCTGGGGCTTATGCAAGGAGGTGATCCCTTCTTCTCATTATGATCCCAACTTAGCTCCTGTCTGAAGTTGGAAGAGAGCCAAGGATGAACTCCCAGACCCAATAACTTTGAGAAATGGGGCCAAAAAATAGCAGAAAACTAAGGCCTGAAGGTCAGGTTACCAGAGCTATTACTCAGGTTTGGAGGGTTTTCAGGCCAATGACAGGATATAGGAAGCAGTCAGATTCTTACTTGAATAGCAGTATCAAGCATAGAACTTTCAAGGGGAAGGATAGCTGAGTTTTCTGTCCTCCCTATTATTCTCCTGAGTTTTTTTTTAATTTATTTTTTATCGGTGTTCAATTTGCCAACATAGAGAATAACACCCAGTGCTCATCCCATCAAGTGCCCCCCTCAGTGCCCGTCACCCAGTCACCCCCACCCCCCGCCCACCTCCCCTTCCACCACCTCTAGTTCGTTTCCCAGAGTTAGGAGTCTCTCATGTTCTGTCTCCCTCCCTGATATTTCCCACTAATTTTTTCTCCTTTTCCCCTTTATTCCCTTTCACTATTTTTTATATTCCCCAAATGAATGAGACCATATAACGTTTGTCCTTCTCTGATGATTGACTCATTTCACTCAGCATAATACCCTCCAGTTCCATCCACATCGAAGCAAATGGTGGATATTTGTCGTTTCTAATGGCTGAGTAATATTCCATTGTATACATATACCACATCTTCTTTATCCATTCATCTGTCGGTGGACACCGAGGCTCCTTCCACAGTTTGGCTACTGTGGACATTGCTGCCATAAACATTACTTTAGCATGCATCTTATTAACTGTACTTTAGAATTATTTGCATTTAACTTCTCTGTGTCTCAGTTTCCTCATCTATAAAAGAGGCAAAATAATAGCACCTACCTCAGAAGATTCGGGGGGTGGTTAATACTTGTAAACACTTAGGGGTGCCTGGGTGGCTCAGTTGGTTAAGCAGCTGCTTTCAGCTCAGGTCATGATTTCAGGGTCCTGGGATCAAGTCCCACATTAGGCTCCCCACTTAGTGGGGAGTCTGCTTCTCCCTCTCCCTCTGGCCCTCCCCCCTGCCTGTGCACTTTCTCTCTCTCTCTCAAATAAATAAATAAAATCTTTAAAAAAATACAAGTAAACTCAGAATTGTGCCTACATATAGAAAATAGTCCCAAAAGCTCATCATTATTATTGTTACTATAGCAAATCCCACCCATTCCATTGCTCTTAAGAGAAGTAGGCTAGTGGCCAATATTGCATCTCCTCTTTCCTATCTTATCTCCACATACACACAAATTCATAGATTGTCTCCTAGGTTTTCTGAGGTCCCCACACCAATAGGAGTCTGTTCTTTCTCCCAAAAGAGACAATTTTCTCCAGCCTTCACATTCTTAGGCACTCAGTCACCCTAGCCTGAAATTATAGCACTTCCTTCATGGTCATGTGACTCCTTTCTCACCTGAAGAAAGAACACTTGCAAAGGGCTGGAAAAGTCTCTGTCAAGTACCTTTCTTCTATACCACACTGCCCTTGATTCTGTTTCAAATCACAGTCCAATCTCCTTGAAAATCATAGGTGGGGGAAAGACTGACTGGAATATTTGCCCTCTAAGCCAAATAAGCAACTTAAGGTAGGAAAGAGAAGATGGCACAGATCACGACCAAAGACATCATTCCCCTCTCCAAGAGGAGCCAAGTTGCTGAAAAGATTTGCCTAACACTCCCTGTTACTACACATAGCAAAGTAGAGGAAGCCCTAACCCAAACACAATCTGCCCATAGCCCTGGACAATTTTCTCTCTGGGGCCCATCACCATACTTCTTGACCAAGTTGTATATGGTAAGCAGAATCTAAGATGTGCGACTTTTAGTCCCTGATATATATATCTTCTCCCATTTATTCAATCAAACACTAATTTAGGTGGTCTTGTGAAGGGATTTTGCAGATGCTATTAAAGTTCCTAATCAGTTGACTTTAAGATTATCCTAGGTGGGGCAGCCCAGGTGGCTCAGCGGTTTAGTGCTGCCTTCAGCCCAGGGTGTGATCCTGGAGACCTGGGATCGAGTTCCACATTGGCTTCCTGCATGGAGCCTGCTTCTCCCTCTGCCTGTGTCTCTGCCTCTCTCTCTCTGTGTCTGTCTCTCTCTCTGTGTGTCTATCATGAATAAATAAATAAAATCTTAAAAAAAAAAGATTATCCTAGGTGGACCTGACCTAATCAAGTGTACACTTAAAATAAGTTCGATATACTCGAATCAGCAGAGGTTCTCCTATTGGTCTCAGAGAGACAAATAAATCGTGTTGTACACTGCCAGTGGAGGGGGCCACATGGCAAGGATCTGAAGTTAACCCATAGCACTGAGAGTGGTCCTATGACAACAGCCAGAAAAAAATGGAGACCTCAGTCCTATGACCACAGGGAAACAGCAAGTCCTACAACCAAAAATCAACAAGCTTAGAAGAGGAATGAAGCCTCAGATGAAAGTGTAGCCTTGGGAGGAGGGGCAAGATGGCAGAAGAGTAGGGTCTCCAAATCACCTGTCTCCACCAAATTACCTAGAAAACCTTCAAATTATCCTGAAAATCTATGAATTCGCCCTGAGAATTAAAGAGAGAACACCTAGAATGCTACAGTGAGAAGAGTTCGCGCTTCTATCAAGGTAGGAAGACGGGAAAAAGAAATAAAGAAACAAAAGGCATCCAAGGGGGAGGGGCCCTGCGAGGAGCCGGGCTGAGGCCGGGGCCAGTGTCCCCAGGATAGGAGAGCCCCGTCCGGGAGACGCAGGAGCTGCACCAACCTTCCCGGGCGGAAAGGGGCTCCTAGGGAGTTGGAGCAGGACCCAGGAGGGCGAGGATGCCCTCGGGTTCCCCGGGACTGTAACAGAGCAACTGCGCGCCCAGGAGAGTGCGCCGAGCTCCCCAAAGGCTGCAGCGCGCACGGCTGGGCCCGGAGCAGCTCGGAAGAGCTCGGGCAGAGGAAGAGGCTCCGCGGAGGGGGCTGCGTGGTTCCAGGAGCAGCTCTGAGGGCTCGGGCGGCGGCTCCGGGAAGGGGGCTGTGGGGCGGGAGCGCGAATCCAACAGCGAAGGCCCCGGAGCACAGGGCGCCGGGACACAGCCCAGGATCCGGCCTCCCCCCGGGACAGGCAGAGGCCGGGAGGGCCCAGGACAGCAAGGATGCTCCTGCCCTGAGATGAGCAGATCAGCGGCCCCGCCCCGGAGCCTCCAGGCCCTGCAGACGGAGACCTCCGGAGTTCCTGCCGGAGCTGAATCCAGGTTTCCAGAGCTGGCCCCGCCACTGGGGCTGTTGCTCCTGGGGCCTCACGGGGTAAACAACCCCCACTGAGCCCTGCACCAGGCAAGGGGCAGAGCAGATCCCCCAACTGCTAACACCTGAAAATCAGCACAACAGGCCCCTCCCCCAGAAGACCAGCTAAATGGACAATTTCCAAGGGAAGCCAACGGACTTAAAGTACACAGAATCAGAAGATATACCCAGTGGTTCTTTCTTTCTTTCTTTTTTTTTGTTGTTGTTTTGTTTTGTTTTGCTTTGCTTTTTCATTTGTTTCCTTCCCCCATCCCCTTTTTTCCTTTCTTTCTTTTTCTTTCTCTTTTTGTTCTCTTTTTTCCTTTTTTCTTCCTTTTTTTTCCTCTTTCTCTTTTCTTTCCTTCTTTCTCTCCTCTCTTTTTCTCCTTTTCCCAATACAACTTGCTTTTGGCCACTCTGCACTGAGCAAAATGACTAGAAGGAAAACCTCACCTCAAAGAAAGAATCAGAAACAGTCCTCTCTCCCACAGAGTTACAAAAATCTGGATTACAATTCAATGTCAGAAAGCCAATTCAGAAGCACTATTATACAGCTACTGGTGGCTCTAGAAAAAAGCATAATGGACTCAAGAGACATCATGACTGCAGAATTTAGATCCAATCAGGCAGAAATTAAAAATCAATTGAATGAGATGCAATCCAAACTAGAAGTCCTAACAATGAGGGTTAATGAGGTGGAAGAACGAGTGAGTGACATAGAAGACAAGTTGATTGCAAAGAGGGAAACTGAGGAAAAAAGAGACAAACAATTAAAAGACCATGAAGATAGATTAAGGGAAATAAATGACAGCCTGAGGAAGAAAATCCTACGTTTAATTGGTGTTCCCGAGGGCGCCGAAAGGGACAGAGGTCCAGAATATGTATTTGAACAAATCCTAGCTGAAAACTTTCCTAATCTGGGAAGGGAAACAGGCATTCAGAACCAGGAAATAGAGAGATCCCCCCTAAAATCAATAAAAACTGTTCAACACCTCGACATTTAATAGTGAAGCTTGCAAATTCCAAAGATAAAGAGAAGATCCTTAAAGCAGCAAGAGACAAGAAATCCCTGACTTATATGGGGAGGAGTATTAGGGTAACAGCAGACCTCTCCACAGAGACCTGGCAGGCCAGAAAGGGCTGGCAGGATATATTCAGGGTCCTAAATGAGAAGAACATGCAACCAAGAATACTTTATCCAGCAAGGCTCTCATTCAAAACGGAAGGAGAGATAAAGAGCTTCCAAGACAGGCAGCAACTGAAAGAATATGTGACCTCCAAACCAGCTCTGCAAGAAATTTTAAGGGGGACTCTTAAAATTCCTCTTTAAGAAGAAGTTCAGTGGAAAAATCCACAAAAACAAGGACTGAATAGATATGATGACACTAAACTCATATCTCTCAATAGTAACTCTGAATGTGAACGGGCTTAATGACCCCATCAAAAGGTGCAGGGTTTCAGACTGGATAAAAAAGCAGGACCCATCTATTTGCTGTCTACAAGAGACTAATTTTAGACAGAAGGACACCTACAACCTGAAAAGAAAAGGTTGGAGAACCATTTACCATTCGAATGGTCCTCAAAAGAAAGCAGGGGTAGCCATCCTTATATCACATAAACTAAAATTTACCCCGAAGACTGTAGTGAGAGATGAAGAGGGACACTATATCATACTTAAAGGATCTATTCAACAAGAGGACTTAACAATCCTCAATATATATGCCCCGAATGTGGGAGCTGACAAATATATAAATCAATTATTAACCAAAGTGAAGAAATACTTAGATAATAATACACTTATGCTTGGTGACTTCAATCTAGCTCTTTCTACCCTCGATAGGTCTTCTAAGCACAACATCTCCAAAGAAACGAGAGCTTTAAATGATACACTGGACCAGATGGATTTCACAGATATCTACAGAACTTTACATCCAAACGCAACTGAATACACATTCTTCTCAAGTGCACATGGAACTTTCTCCAGGATAGACCACATATTGGGTCACAAATCGGGTCTGAACCGATACCAAAAGATTGGGATCGTCCCCTGCATATTCTCAGACCATAATGCTTTGAAATTAGAACTAAATCACAAGAAGAAGTTCGGAAGGTTTTCAAAAACGTGGAGGTTAAGGACCATCCTGCTAAAAGATGAAAGGGTCAACCAGGAAATTAAGGAAGAATTAAAAGATGCATGGAAATTAATGAGAATGAAGATAGAACCGTTCAAACTCTTTGGGATGCAGCAAAAGCAGTCCTAAGGGGGAAATACATCGCAATACAAGCATCCATTCAAAAACAGGAAAGAACTCAAATACAAAAGCTAACCTTACACATAAAGGAGCTAGAAAAAACAGCAAATAGATCCTACACCCAGGAGAAGAAGAGAGTTAATAAAGATTCAAGCTGAACTCAACGAAATCGAGACCAGAAGAACTGTGCAACAGATCAACAGAACCAGGAGTTGGTTCTTTGAAAGAATTAATAAGATAGATAAACCATTAGCCAGCCTTATTAAAAAGAAGAGAGAGAAGACTCAAATTAATAAAATCATGAGTGAGAAAGGAGAGATCACTACCAACACAAAGGAAATACAAACGATTTTAAAAACATATTATGAACAGCTATACGCCAACAAATTAGGCAATCTAGAAGAAATGGACGCATTCCTGGAAAGCCACAAACTACCAAAACGGGAACAGGAAGAAATAGAAAACCTGAACAGGCCAATAACCAGGGAGGAAATTGAAGCAGTCATCAAAAACCTCCCAAGACACAAGAGTCCAGGGCCAGATGGCTTCCCAGGGGAATTCTATCAAACGTTTAAAGAAGAAATCATACCTATTCTCCTATAGCTGTTTGGAAAGATAGAAAGAGATGGAGTACTTCCAAATTCGTTCTATGAGGTCAGCATCACCTTAATTCCAAAACCAGAAAAAGACCCTACCAAAAAGGAGAATTACAGACCAATATCCCTGATGAACATGGATGCAAAAATTCTCAACAAGATACTGACCAATAGGATCCAACAGTATATTAAGAAAATTATTCACCATGACCAAATAGGATTTATCCCCGCGACACAAGGCTGGTTCAACACTCATAAAACAATCAATGTGATTCATCATATCAGCAAGAGAAAAACCAAGAACCATATGATCCTCTCATTAGATGCAGAGAAAGCATTTGACAAAATACAGCATCCATTCCTGATCAAAACTCTTCAGAGTGTAGGAATAGAGGGAACTTTCTTCGACATCTTAAAAGCCATCTACGAAAAGCCCACAGCAAATATCATTCTCAATGGGGAAGCACTGGGAGCCTTTCCCCTAAGATCAGGAACAAGACAGGGATGTCCACTCTCACCACTGCTATTCAACATAGTACTGGAAGCCCTAGCCTTAGCAATCAGACAACAAAAAGACATTAAAGGCATTCAAGGGATCCGCTTGGGTGGCACAGCGGTTTGGCGCCTGCCTTTGGCCCAGGGCGCGATCCTGGAGACCCGGGATCGAATCCCACATCGGGCTCCCGGTGCGTGGAGCCTGCTTCTCCCTCTGCCTGTGTCTCTGCCCCTCTCTCTCTCTCTCTCTCTCTCTCTCTGTGACTATCATAAATAATTTTAAAAAAAAGGCATTCAAATTGGCAAAGAAGAAGTCAAACTCTCCCTCTTTGCCGATGACATGATACTCTACATAGAAAACCCAAGTCTCCACCCCAAGATTGCTAGAACTCATACAGCAATTTGGTAGCGTGGCAGGATACAAAATCAATGCCCAGAAATCAATGGTATTTCTATACACTAACAATGAGACTGAAGAAAGAGAAATTAAGGAGTCAATCCCATTGACAATTGCACCCAAAAGAATGAGATACCTAGGAATAAACCTAACCAAAGATGTAAAGGATATATACCCTCAAAACTATAGAACTCTTCTGAAAGAAATTGAGGAAGACACCAAGAGATGGAAAAATATTCCATGCTCATGGATTGGCAGAATTAATATTGTGAAAATGTCAATGTTACCCAGGGCAATATACACGTTTAATGCAATCCCTATCAAAATACCATGGACTTTCTTCAGATAGTTAGAACAAATTATTTTAAGATTTGTGTGGAATCAGAAAAGACCCCGAATAGCCAGGGGAATTTTAAAAAAGAAAACCATATCTGGGGGGCATCACAATGCCAGATTTCAGGTTGTACTACAAAGCTGTGGTCATCAAGACAGTGTGGTACTGGCACAAAAATAGACACATAGATCAGTGGAACAGAATAGAGAACCCAGAAGTGGACCCTGAACTTTATGGTCAACTAATATTCGAAAAAGGAGGAAAGACTATCCATTGGAAGAAAGACAGTCTCTTCAATAAATGGTGCTGGGAAAATTGGACATCCACATGCAGAAGAATGAAACTAGACCACTCTCTTTCACCATACACAAAGATAAACTCAAAATGGATGAAAGATCTAAATGGGAGACAAGATTCCATCAAAACCCTAGAGAAGAACACAGGCAACACCCTTTTTGAACTCGGCCACAGTAACTTCTTGCAAGATACATCCACGAAGGCAAAAGAAACAAAAGCAAAAATGAACTATTGGGACTTCATCAAGATAAGAAGCTTTTGCACAGCAAAGGATACAGTCAACAAAACTAAAAGACAACCTACAGAATGGGAGAAGATATTTGCAAATGACGTATCAGATAAAGGGCTAGTTTCCAAGATCTATAAAGAACTTCTTAAACTCAACACCAAAGAAACAAACAATCCAATCAGGAAATGGGCAAAAGACATGAAGAGAAATCTCACAGAGGAAGACATAGACATGGCCAACATGCATATGAGAAAATGCTCTGCATCACTTGCCATCAGGGAAATACAAATCAAAACCACAATGAGATACCACCTCACACCGGTGAGAATGGGGCAAATTAACAAGGCAGGAAACAACAAATGTTGGAGGGGATGCAGAGAAAAGGGAACCCTCCTACACTGTTGGTGGGAATGTGAACTGGTGCAGCCACTCTGGAAAACTGTGTGGAGGTTCCTCAAAGAGTTAAAAATAGACCTGCCCTACGACCCAGCAATTGCACTATTGGGGATTTACCCCAAAGATACAGATGCAGTGAAACGCCGGGACACCTGCACCCCGATGTTTATAGCAGCAATGGCCACGATAGCCAAACTGTGGAAGGAGCCTCGGTGTCCAACGAAAGATGAATGGATAAAGAAGATGTGGTTTATGTATACAATGGAATATTATTCAGCTATTAGAAATGACAAATACCCACCATTTGCTTCAATTGATGGAACTGGAGGGTATTATGCTGAGTGAAGTAAGTCAGTCGGAGAAGGACAAACATTATATGTTCTCATTCATTTGGGGAATATAAATAATAGTGAAAGGGAAAATAAGGGAAGGGAGAAGAAATGTGTGGGAAATATCAGAAAGGGAGACAGAACATAAAGACTGCTAACTCTGGGAAACGAACTAGGGGTGGTAGAAGGGGAGGAGGGCGGGGGGTGGGAGTGAATGGGTGACGGGCACTGGGTGTTATTCTGTATGTTAGTAAATTGAACACCAATAATAAAAAAAAAAAAAAAAAAAGGAAAAAAAAAAAAAAAAAAAAAAAAAAAAAAAAAAGAAGATGTGGTTTATGTATACAATGGAATATTACTCAGCTATTAGAAATGACAAATACCCACCATTTGCTTCAATTGATGGAACTGGAGGGTATTATGCTGAGTGAAGTAAGTCAGTCGGAGAAGGACAAACATTATATGTTCTCATTCATTTGGGGAATATAAATAATAGTGAAAGGGAATATAAGGGAAGGGAGAAGAAATGTGTGGGAAATATCAGAAAGGGAGACTGAACGTAAAGACTGCTAACTCTGGGAAACGAAGTAGGGTTGGTAGAAGGGGAGGAGGGCGGGGGGTGGGAGTGAATGGGTGACGGGCACTGGGGGTTATTCTGTATGTTAGTAAATTGAACACCAATAAAAAAATTTTTAAAAAAAGAAGAAAAAGAAAAGACCCCGAATAGCCAGGGGAATTTTAAAAAAGAAAACCATAGCTGGGGGCATCACAATGCCAGATTTCAGGTTGTACTACAAAGCTGTGGTCATCAAGAAAGTGTGGTACTGGCACAAAAACAGACACATAGATCAGTGGAACAGAATAGAGAACCCAGAAGTGGACCCTCAACTTTATGGTCAACTAATATTCGATAAAGGAGGAAAGACTATCCATTGGAAGAGAGACAGTCTCTTCAATAAATGGTGCTGGGAAAATTGGACATCCACATGCAGAAGAATGAAACTAGACCACTCTCTTTCACCATACACAAAGATAAACTCAAAATGGATGAAAGATCTAAATGTGAGACAAGATTCCATCAAAATCCTAGAGAAGAACACAGGCAACACCCTTTTTGAACTCGGCCACAGTAACTTCTTGCAAGATACATCCACGAAGGCAAAAGAAACAAAAGCAAAAATGAACTATTGGGACTTCATCAAGATAAGAAGCTTTTGCACAGCAAAGGATACAGTCAACAAAACTAAAAGACAACCTACAGAATGGGAGAAGATATTTGCAAATGCCATATCAGATAAAGGGCTAGTTTCCAAGATCTATAAAGAACTTCTTAAACTCAACACCAAACAAACAATCCAATCAGGAAATGGGCAAAAGACATGAAGAGAAATCTCACAGAGGAAGACATAGACATGGCCAACATGCATATGAGAAAATGCTCTGCATCACTTGCCATCAGGGAAATACAAATCAAAACCACAATGAGATACCACCTCACACCAGTGAGAATGGGGCAAATTAACAAGGCAGGAAACAACAAATGTTGGAGAGGATGCAGAGAAAAGGGAACCCTCTTCCACTGTTGGTGGGAATGTGAACTGGTGCAGCCACTCTGGAAAACTGTGTGGAGGTTCCTCAAAGAGTTAAAAATAGACCTGCCCTACGACCCAGCAATTGCACTGTTGGGGATTTACCCCAAAGATACAGATGCAATGCAACGCCGGGACACCTGCACCCCGATGTTTATAGCAGCAATGGCCACAATAGCCAAACTGTGGAAGGAGGCTCGGTGTCCATCGAAAGATGAGTGGATAAAGAAGATGTGGTTTATGTATACAATGGAATATTATTCAGCTATTAGAAATGACAAATACCCACCATTTGCTTCAATTGATGGAACTGGAGGGTATTATGCTGAGTGAAGTAAGTCAGTTGGAGACGGACAAACATTATATGTTCTCATTCATTTGGGGAATATAAATAATAGTGAAAGGGAATATAAGGGAAGGGAGAAGAAATGTGTGGGAAATATCAGAAAGGGAGACATAATGTAAAGACTGCTAACTCTGGGAAACGAAGTAGGGGTGGTAGAAGGGGAGGAAGGCGGGGAGTGGAAGTGATTGGGTGACGGGCACTGGGGGTTATTTTGTATGTTGGTAAATTGAACACCAATAAAAAAAATACTATAAAAAAAAAGAAAGTGCAGCCTTATGGACATCTTGATTTCAGCCTAGTGAGACTCTGAACAGAAGACCTGCTAATCTGTACTGTGACCCTGTGCCACAGAAACTGTGAGATAGTAAGTTTATGTTGTTTTAAGTCACTGAATTTGTGGCAATTTGTTACATAGCAATAGAAAACTAATAGTGTGGAAAATATCTCTTTTCTGTTAGTTGATGAAGACACAGTTGGTATTTGTCAAAAAGAGTTTTTAACGCAAAGACTTACAAAATCTGTGATGTAGTTGATAATATTGTGCCAATTAATTTCTTGGCTTCAGTAATGTGCTATAATTATTAATAGTTCACCATTGGAGGAAGCCAAACATGAACTCTCTGTGCTATTTTTGCAACATATTATGATTCTATATTTTAAAATAAAAGTTATTTTAAAATTACAAAAAATAAAAATATAGTGTTAGAAAAAAAAAGAGTTTTTACCAGGGAACCAAGAAAATCAGAAAACAGACACAAACAGACCCAGCTAATTTGACTTAATATTGAATTCTAATCCTAAAGTAACTCAAGTAGTTCCACAGGTTGACCTGACATAGTTAATGGGATATCCCATCCCCATTCCTTCTTCTTGGACAATTCACTTTTTTCAAATTGCCAAACATATTTGGATATTCCAAACACTTTAGCACTATCTGGGATGAGAGAGTCAATGCTAAAGCAAGCCACTAAGACATGGAACCCTAGGTTCTAGACTATGTCCTGTTTTACCTCCAAAGCCTTCCTAATCTTCTAGAACAGAAAGGCCCTTTCCTTTTTTGTCCCAGAGATTTACCCATTGGGGTTGCATACCTTTTTGGACCAACCTTGCAGTCACTTCTCTAGCCAATCAGAGAGATTTTCAAGGACTCTGGCCAACTTCTCTCCTGGCCCAGTCTGACCTATAGTCTTTGGGCCACTAACTGAAGTTTATTCACCAGCCAGTTTGTAGTTTTGTGCTCCTTAATTAAGTGAAAAAAACCTACTGATTGATGCTGCATGGGGCTGCCTCCTTCTTCCCTGCTTATAAGATCAGGTGTGCCTCCAGAAACTATTCTCTTAGAACAAGGTGACATTCGTCAACTCCAGTCTCCAAAAAAGTTAATGAAAATTCCCTACAATCATGCTTGGAAGGTACAATTTCAGTTTGTATAATACTCAACAGGATAAAAAGAAATATACAATCACTGACTCTTGGAACTAGAAGGAACCTTAAAGATAATCTAACTCTGCGGTACCTAAACATGGTTTGTCATCAGAATCTACTGAGGAGCTCATTTGTTACAGATCCTTTGTCCCACACCCAGATATTGCCATTCAAGACACCTAGGGTATAGCTCAGGACTGTCCTGTCCAAAATATCTCCAGATGATTCTGATGCTCAACTACATTTGGAAACCAATGCTTCTATTTTTCTTCTTTCCAGGTACGTGGATTTCTTCTCCTATACCACTGTGGGTTAGAGCGCTGGTGAAGACTGCCAGCTCTACCCTTGGCTCTATTCACCATCATTTCAGTTTTTGAATTGATGAATGGTAAAAGCAATGGTTAACAATAGTACGAAGAAAGGTATTTAACCCTCAGAAAAACTCTGGTGCAAGATTATTTTATAGTCTCCATTTTATAGATGAGTAAACTGAGAAATAAGTTACTTGTTCAGGATCACATAGTAAGTGGTGGACCCAGCAATGAAAATCAAGTCTCACAAGTCTAGAGTTCCCTTTACTACTTCCATGATGACTTTATTAGCCAAGTGACAGAGACTTCCCAGTGAGGCTGGGGAAAGGGCTAGAATAAAAGGAGAATATCTGTCAAGGACTAGGGACCTAGGCAGAGGGAACCTAGAGAAGTGTTTCTCAACCTGGAATGATTTTGCCTCCCCCACCCCCACCCCCTGGGGACATTTGATGTCTGGAGACATTTTAAGTTGTCACAACTGGGTGAGAGTCCCAACTGGGTAAGAGGGTGTAGTGACATCTAGTAGACAGATGCCAGGGATGCTGCTAGACATCCTACAATGCACAGTACAGCACACACACACATACACACACACGCGCACACACCAAAGAACTACATGGCCCAAAATATCAAGAGTACAAGGTTGAGAAAGTTTGACATAGAATGTAAGAAATTGGCTGAAGATGAGGGAATATGCTTCTTTTAGCTATACATAGAGAATAAAGTAGAAAATAAGGCAATGGAGGAATGACAGGACCCAAACACCACAATGTCCACCCATGCCATGGGGGCCTTTTGATTAAGACAACAATTAAAGGCAATGCTCTAATTCTCCCTTGCCTGGGACTTTTGAAAGGGGACTTTACAATCACAGTTCCCATCACAGTTCTAGAAGCACTAGTCACACTACTTACTATGAGTGAGAGTAATTTACCCTCATAAAGGAAAGAAGAGTCAGTAGAAAGGAACACAGAGGAAAAAAAACAGAGAAACAGAGACATGGGAAGCATGCAGAAAAGAACAAGCTTCAAAATATGCACAGGAAATAGCCAAGTATGCATTTGGATACTCACAAAATAAATCATGTAACTGGGGTAAAAATTAATCTAAAAGGCAAATATTTCTGAGACAGGAGGAAGCTGAAGAACATCAAAGCTGAAAGATACCTGGCCCTACTAACCAATGAGCCATGGGTTGGCCTTAACCTGTGGTGAGTTGCAGAAGTCATTTTGGGGGTGCCTGGACTGTCCCAGGGGCCAACTGAGGCACAAGGAAATCCAGCCACCTATCCAGGGTCCTGGTCATTAGGAAAAAACACCCTGATCTGGGCAGACTGGCAGCAGAGTTATAGAAAAGATCTTAAAATATGATACTGGAGAATCAGCCGGTATCATTGATTAAGATAGATGAAAGAAGCTAAGTCTGGACTGTAGCAAACATGAAGAGGGAAATAGCAATATGCATGTATATGAGCTATATAAACACAGCTAAAAGGAACAGCTGGAATAGGGGTGGGGGGGATCATGAACAAGAGGGTACTGAATATCACGGGAAACAAGAAACCAAAAAGATAATGGAGGGCACAAAATCACAATCTCTATCTGCAGAACAAGTGTGTTTTTGCTGGCCTTGGATGCCAAAAACAACTTTTGCTTCGTTGGTAAAGATACAGCCCAGATAATAATCATATTTGCATCAGCCCCTACCACTCAAACTTCCTTTCTGCAGAGTTGTCTCTCCAATATAGTCAACTTTCAAGGCAATATATGTCCTGGCGAAATACAGGTCCCATCCAAATAAGGCGGGTAGAAAAGGCCTCACAAAGATTGACTGGCTGACTCCATTTGTTGAATAAATCTTCATTAAGAACCAAAATTGTGCAGAAGATTGTCCTAGGAATCTTGAGAATACAAAAGAAATGCTAGACATGATCCCTGTCCTCCAATAGCATATAATGTCCTTCAGAAAAACATCAACAGAGCCATTAATGTTAGTTATATCACTGTTTATCACTGATAAAGGCAGGCAGTATACATGCAAAGCAGTCCTAGGGTGCCCAGACAGTGGACTTCAGAGAGACCACTAAGATCCAATATCCAAAAAGACTTCTTAGGGGAGCAGTGCCCTGAATGATAGGTAAGATTTAGCATGGCTTTAACAAAAAAGGAAGTTCTGTCCAGGGGAATAGAACAAGCATGACTATAAGTTTGAATGTAAAAAAAAAAAAAACATCTCATTAAGGAATAAGAGTGAGAGGACCCTTCCTGATAACCCTGAAAACGTTCTACACAGGTGACCACACCATAGGTTATTTAATATTCTGCCTACACATAAGGTCAGCTTTCAAACACTCCTTTACTAAGATGGACATGGCTTTCCCTGACTTGGCCCTAGATCTACTTTCAATTCTTTTCCACAATGGCCCAGCTGGCTGGCTCCTCAAGATGGCTTTCTGATAGATGGACTATGCTTCATTGCCTACCATCTGGGATTACAAAATGAGTATCTGTCTAGCCATGTTATGTCAGGATGCCTACAAAGGCCTGAGTGATTTAATTTCAAAAAATCTTATAGAGAGATGTGTTCCAGGCCTCTGCCTGGAGTATCTTAACATTTTTAAACCCCAAAAGGGAGGGCCGGGGCAACATGGCGGAAGAGTAGGATCCCCAAGTCACCTGTCCCCACCAACTTATCTAGATAACTTTCAAATCATCCTGAAAACCTATGAATTCGGCATGAGATTTAAAGAGAGAATAGCTGGAATGCTACAATGAGAAAGGTTCATGCTTCTATCAAGGTAGGAAGAGAGAAAAAAATAAATAAAAAAGCATCCAGTGGGGGAGGGGCCCCGTGAGAAGCCTAGCTAAGGCCAGCGGTGAGAGCCTCCAGGACAGGAAAGCCCAGTCCTGGAGAAGCAGGAACTTTACCAATCTTCCCAGATGGAAAGGCGCTCACAGGGAATTTGGGCAGGATCCCAGGAGGGGCAGTGAAGACCCCAGGTTCCCGGGGTCACTAGCAGAGGAAGGGCGCCCCGGGGGAGAGCACGCCACACACCTCCTGCCCAGCGCAGTAAAGGACTGAAGCACAGGCCCAGCGGGGCATCAGGAGCAGCTCAGGTGGTGGCTCCACGCAGAGGGGGCTGCACTGCCCTAGGAGCATGATTCCAGTAGCGCAGGCCCTGGATCCCAGGGTGCCGGGGGACACAGTCCAGAATCCGGCGCTCGCCTTGGGACAGGAGGAGGCCGGGAGAACACAGGACAGCAAGGACACTGCTGCCGCCGGGCGGCCCCAAGCTGTGCAGATCAGCGGCCCCGCCCCAGGGAGCATCGAGGCCAGTGCTGACTGGGAGCTGCGGTAGTTACTGATGGAGCTGACTCCAGGGCTGGAGAGCTCGCCACAGCCAGTCTTGTTGTTCTTCCCTGTGTCACCTTGTGCCTGGGATGGAGCAGGGCCACCAGGGAACAGGGGCTTCATAGGATAAACATCTCCCACTGAGCCGTGGACCTGGCAGGGGGCAGGACAGCTCCCCCAGGTGCACACACCTAAGAATCAGCACAGCAGGGCCCTCCCCCAGAAGATCAGCTGGAATGACAGGGGAAGAGCAACTTCTTGACCAAGCAGTGCTGGAAAGCTCCAGGGGAAGTTGAGGGACTTACAGTATATAGAATCACAGGATACCCCTCCTGGTTTGGTTTGGTTTGGTTTGGTTTGGTTGTTTTGTTTTGTTCCGTTTTGGTTTTCTTTCTGTTTTTTGTTATTTGTTTTCCCTTTGTTTTCTCATTTTCCTTCCTTTTTCCAGTACAACTTGTTTTTAGCCACTCTGCACTGAGCAAAAGGACTAGAAAGAAGAACCCACAACAAGAGAAAGAAACAGAAATAGTACTCTCTCCCACAGCGTTACAGAATTTGGATTACAATTCGATGAGAGAAAGCCAATTCAGAAGCACAATTATGAAGCGACTGGTGGCTCTAGAAAAAAGCATAAAGGACTCAAGAGACTTCATGACTGCAGAATTAAGATATAATCAGGCCAAAATTAAAAATCAATTAAATGAGATGCAAACCAAACTGGAGGTCCTAAGGACGAGGGTTAATGAGGTAGAAGAAAGAGTGAGTGACATAGAAGACAAGGTGATGGCAAGAAAGGAAGCTGAGTAAAAAGGAAAAAAAATTAAAAGAACATGAGGAAAGGTTAAGGGAAATAAATGACAGCCTCAGAAGGAAAAATTTACATTTAATTGGGGATCTAGAGGGCGCCGAAAGAGACACAGGACCAGAAAGTGTATTTCAACAAACCATAGCTGAGACCTTCCCTAACCTGATGAGAGAAGGAGACATTCAGATCCAGGAGATAGAGAGATCCTTCCCTAAAATCAATAAAAGCCGTTTAACACCCAACATTTAATAGTGAAACATGCAAATTCCAAAGATAAAGAGAAGATCCTTAAAACAACAAGAGACAAGAGATCTCTAACTTATATAGGGAGAAGTATTAGATTAACAGCCTACCTCTCCATAGAGACCTAGCAGGCCAGAAAGGGCTGGCAGGATATTTTCAAGTTCCTAAATGAGAAGAACATGCAGCCAAGAATACTTTATCCAGCAAAGCTCTCATTCAGAATAGAAGGAGAGATAAAGAGCTTCCAAGAGAGGCAGAAACTGAAACAATAACTGACCACCAAACCAGCTCTGCAAGAAATTTTAAGGAGGAACTCTTAAAATTCCCCTTTAAGAAGAAGTTCAGTGGAACAATTCACAAAAACAAGGACTGAATAGATATCATGATGACACTAAATTCATATCTGTCAATAGTCACTCTGTGAATGGGCGTAATGATCCCATCAAAAGGCGCAACATTTCAGACTGGATAAAAAAGCAAGACCTAGCTATTTGCTGTCTACAAGAGACTCATTTGAGACATAAGGACACCTGCAGCCTGAAAATGAAAGGTTGGAGAACCATTTACCATTCAAAAAGTCCTCAAAAGAAAGCAGGGGTAGCAATCCTTGTATCAGATAAATTAAAGTTTATCCCAAAGACTGTAGTAAGAGATGAAGAGGGACACTATATCATACTTAAAGGATCTATCCAACAAGAGCAACTAACAATCATGAATATTTATGCCCCTAATGTGGGAGCTGCCAAGTATATTAATCAATTAATAACCAAAGTTAAGACATACTTAGATAATAATAAACTTAAACTTGGTGACATGAACGTAGCGCTTTCTACAATCGACAGATCTTCTAAGCACAACATCTCCAAAGAAACAAGAGCTTTAAATGATACACTGGACCAGATGGATTTCACAGATATTATAGAACCTTACATCCAAATGCAACTGAATACACATTCTTCTCAAGTGCACATGGAATTTTCTCCAAAATAGACCACATACTGGGTCACAAATCCGGTCTCAACTGACACCAAAGGATTGGGATTGTCGCCTGCATATTTTCAGACCATAATGCTTTGAAACTTGAATGGAAACACAAGAAGAATTTGGAAGAAATTCATACATGTGGAGGTTAAAGAGCATCCTGCTAAAAGATGAAATGGTCAAACAGGAAAGGAGAGAAGAATTAAAAATATTCATGGAAACTAATGAGAATGAAGATACAACAGTTCAAAATCTTTGAGACACAGCAAAAGCAGTCTTGAGAAGGAAATACATCGAAATACAGGCATTCCTAAAAAAAAAACTGGAAAAATCTCAAATACACAAGCTAACCTCGCACCTAAAAAAACTGGAGAAAGAACAGCAAATAAAACCTCCATGCAGCAGAAGAGAGTTAATAAAGATTCAAGCAGAACTCAATGAAATAGAGACCAGAAGAACTGTAGAACAGATCAACAAAACCAGGAGTTGGTTCTTTGAAAGAATTAGTAATATAGATAATCCATTAGCCAGCCTTATTAAAAACAAAAGAGAAAAGACTCAAATTAATAAAATCACGACTGAAAAAGGAGAGATCACCACCAATACCAAGGAAATACAAATGATTCTAAAAACATATTATGATGGGATCCCTGGGTGGCGCAGCGGTTTAGCGCCTGCCTTTGGCCCAGGGCGTGATCCTGGAGACGCCGGATGGAATCCCACGTCAGGCTCCTGGTGCATGGAGCCTGCTTCTCCCTCTGCCTCTCTATGTCTCTATATGTCTCTGCCTCTCTCTCTCTCTCTCTCTCTCTCTCTCTGTGACTATCATAAATAAATAAAAAAAATTTTTAAAAAACGTATTATGAGCCATTAAGAAGGGGCAAGATGGCAGAAGAGTAGGGTCCCCAAATCACTTGTCCCCACCAAATTACCTAGATAACCTTCAAATCATCCTGAAAATCTACGAATTCGGCCTGAGATTTAAAGAGAGAACAGCTGGAATGCTACAGTGAGAAGAGTTCGCGCTTCTATCAAGGTAGGAAGACGGGGAAAAAAGAAATAGAGAAACAAAAGGCCTCCAAGGGGGAGGGGCCCCGCGAGGAGCACGCTAAGGCCGGGGCAAGTGCCCCCAGGACAGGAGAGCTCTGTCCCAGAGAAGCAGGAGCTTCACCAATCTTCCTGGGCGGAAAGGCTCCCGCAGGGAGTTAGAACAGGACCCCAGGAGGGCGGGGATGCCCTCAGGCTCTCTGGGACACTAACAGAAACCTGCGCGCCCAGGAGACTGCGCCGAGCTCCCTAATGGCTGCAGCGCGCACGCATTGACCAGGGAGCAGCTCGGAGGGGCTCGGCTGGCAGCTCTGCGCGGAGGGGGCTGCGCGGCTCCAGGAGCAGCTCGGAGGGGCTCGGGCAGCCGCTCCACAGAGAGGTGGCTGCGCGGCGGGGAGCGCAAATCCAACAGCGCAGGCCCGGGAATACAGGGCGCGGGGACACAGCCCAGGATCCGGCCTCCCCCCGGGACAGTCAGAGGCCAGGAGGGCCCAGGACCGCAAGGACGCTCCTGCACCGAGCTGAGCAGATCACCGGCCCTGGAGCATCCAGGCCCCTGCAGACGGAGAGCTCTTTAGTTACTGTGGAAGCTGAATCCACGTTTCCAGGGATGGCCGCAGCCACTGTGCTGTTCCTGCTGGGGCCTTATGGAGTAAACAACCCCTACTAAGCCCTGCACCAGGCAGGGGGCAGAGCAGCTCCCCCAAGTGTTAAAACCTGAAAATCAGCACAATAGGCCCCTCACCCAGAAGACCAGCTAGACGGACAAGTTCCAGGGGAGGTCAAGGGACTTAAAGCATACAGAAAGACAAGATACTCCCCCGTGTTTCTTTTTCTTTTTGATTTCTGATTACTTCCCCTACCCCTTTTATTCCCTTTCTTTTTCTTTCTCTTTTTCTTCTCTTTTTTCCTTTTTTTCTTCCTTTATTCTTTTTCTCTTTTCTTTCCTTCTTTCTCCCCTCTCTTTTTCTCCTTTTCCCAATACAACTTGTTTTTGGCCACTCTACACTGAGCAAAATGACTAGAAGGAAAACCTCACCTCAAAAGAAAGAATAGGAAACAGTCCTCTCTCCCACAGAGTTACAAAATCTGGATTACAATTCAATGTCAGAAAGCCAATTCAGAAGTACTATTATACAGCTACTGGTGGCTCTAGAAAAAAGCATAAAGGACTCAAGAGACTTCATGACTGCAGAATTTAGATGCAATCAGGCAGAAATTAAAAATCAATTGAATGAGATGTTAAGAACTAGAAGTCTTAACGACGAGGGTTAATGAGGTGGAAGAACGAGAGTGACATAGAAGACAAGTTGATGGCAAAGAGGGAAACTGAGGAAAAAAGAGACAAACAATTAAAAGACCATGAAGACAGATTAAGGGAAATAAATGACAGCCTGAGGAAAAAAACCTACGTTTAATTGGTGTTCCCGAGGGCGCCGAAAGGGACAGAGGGCCAGAATATGTATTTGAACAAATCCTAGCTGAAAACTTTCCTAATCTGGGAAGGGAAACAGGCATTCAGAACCAGGAAATAGAGAGATCCCCCCTAAAATCAATAAAAACTGTTCAACACTTCGACGTTTAATAGTGAAGCTTGCAAATTCCAAAGATAAAGAGAAGATCCTTAAAGCAGCAAGAGACAGGAAATCCCTGACTTTTATGGCGAGGAATATTAGGGTAATAGCAGACCTCTCCACAGAGACCTGGCAGGCCAGAAAGGGCTGGCAGGATATATTCAGGGTCCTAAATGAGAAGAACATGCAACCAAGAATACTTTATTCAGCAAGGCTCTCATTCAAAACGGAAGGAGAGATAAAGAGCTTCCAAGACAGGCAGCAACTGAAAGAATATGTGACCTCCAAACCAGCTCTGCAAGAAATTTTAAGGGGGGCTCTTAAAATTCCCCTTTAAGAAGAAGTTCAGTGGAACAATCCACAAAAACAAGGACTGAATAGATATCATGATGACACTAAATTCATATCTTTCAATAGTAACTCTGAACGTGAACGGGCTTAATGACCCCATCAAAAGGCGCAGGGTTTCAGACTGGATAAAAAAGCAGGACCCATCTATTTGCTGTCTACAAGAGACTCATTTTAGACAGAAGGACACCTACAACCTGAAAATAAAAGGTTGGAGAACCATTTACCATTCGAATGGTCCTCAAAAGAAAGCAGGGGTAGCCATCCTTATATCAGATAAACTAAAATTTACCCCGAAGACTGTAGTGAGAGATGAAGAGGGACACTATATCATACTTAAAGGATCCATCCAACAAGAGGACTTAACAATCCTCAATATATATGCCCCGAATGTGGGAGCTGCCAAATATTTAAACCAATTAATAACCAAAGTGAAGAAATACTTAGATAATAACACACTTATACTTGGTGACTTCAATCTACCTCTTTCTACCCTCGATAGGTTTTCTAAGCACAACATCTCCGAAGAAATGAGAGCTTTAAATAATACACTGGACCAGATGGATTTCACAGATATCTACAGAACTTTACATCCAAACGCAACTGAATACACATTCTTCTCAAGTGCACATGGAACTTTCTCCAGAGTCGACCACATACTGGGTCACAAATTGGGTCTGAACCGATACCAAAAGATTGGGATCGTCCCCTGCATATTCTCAGACCATAATGCCTTGAAATTAGAACTAAATCACAACAAGAAGTTTGATGGACTTCAAACACGTGGAGGTTAAGGACCATCCTGCTAAAAGATGAAAGGGTCAACCAGGAAATTAAGGAAGAATTAAAAAGATTCATAGAAACTAATGAGAATGAAGATAGAACCGTTCAAACTCTTTCGGATGCAGCAAAAGCAGTCCTAAGGGGGAAATACATCACAATACTGGCATCCATTCAAAAACTGGAAAGAACTCAAATACAAAAGCTAACCTTACCCATAAAGGAGCTAGAGAAAAAACAGCAGATGGACCCTACGCCCAGCAGAAGAAGAGAGTTAATTAAAATTTGAGCAGAACTCAATGAAATCGAGACCAGAAGAACTGTGGAACAGATCAACAGAACCAGGAGGTGGTTCTTTGAAAGAATTAATAAGATAGATAAACCATCAGCCAACCGTATTAAAGAGAAGAGAGAGAAGACTCAAATTAATAAAATCATGAATGAGAAAGGACAGATAACTACCAACACCAAGGAAATACAAACGATTTTAAAAACATATTATGAACACCTATACGCCAATAAATTAAGCAATCTAGAAGAAATGGACGCATTCCTGGAAAGCCACAAACTACCAAAACGGGAACAGGAAGAAATAGAAAACCTGAACAGGCCAATAACCAGGGAGGAAATTGAAGCAGTCATCAAAAACCTCCCAAGACACAAGAGTCCAGGGCCAGATGGCTTCCCAGGGGAATTCTATCAGACATTTAATGAAGAAATCATACCTATTCTACTAAAGCTGTTTGGAAAGATAGAAAGAGATGGAGTACTTCCAGATTCGTCCTATGAGGCCAGCATCACCTTAATTCCAAAACCACACAAAAACCCCACCAAAAAGGAGAATTACAGACCAATATCCCTGATGAACATGGATGCAAAAATTCTCAACAAGATACTGGCCAATAGGATCCAACAGTATATTAAGAAAATTATTCACCATGACCAAGTAGGATTTATCCCCGGGACACAAGGCTGGTTCAACACTCGTAAAACAATCAATGTCATTCATCATATCAGGAAGAGAAAAACCAAGAACCATATGATCCTCTCATTAGATGCAGAGAAAGCATTTGACAAAATACAGCATCCATTCCTGATCAAAACTCTTCAGAGTGTAGGGATAGAGAGAAGTTTATTCAACGTCTTAAAAGCCACCTACGAAAAGCCCACAGCAAATATCATTCTCAATGGGGAAGCACTGGGAGCCTTTCCCCTAAGATCAGGAACAAGACAGGGATGTCCATTCTCACCACTGCTATTCAACATAGTATTGGAATTCGTAGCCTCAGCAATCAGACAACAAAAAGACATTAAAGGCATTCAAATTGGCAAAGAAGAAGTCAAACTCTCCCTCTTCACCAATAACATGATACTCTATATAGATAACCCAAAAGCCTCCACCCCAAGATTGCTAGAACTCATACAGCAATTTGGTAGCATGGCAGGATACAAAATCAATGCCCAGAAATCAATGGCATTTCTATACACTAACAATGAGACTGAAGAAAGAGAAATTAAGGAGTCAATCCCATTGACAATTGCACCCAAAAGCATAAGATACCTAGGAATAAACCTAACCAAAGGTGTAAAGGATCTATACCCTCAAAACTATAGAACACTTCTGAAAGAAATTGAGGAAGACACCAAGATATGGAAAAATATTCCATGCTCATGGATTGGCAGAATTAATATTGTGAAAATGTCAGTGTTACCCAGGGCAATTTACACGTTTAATGCAATCCCTATCAAAATACCATGGACTTTCTTCAGAGAGTTAGAACAAATTATTTTAAGATTTGTGTGGAATCAGAAAAGACCCCGAATAGCCAGGGGAATTTTAAAAAAGAAAACCATATCTGGGGACATCACAATGCCAGATATCAGGTTGTACTACAAAGCTGTGGTCATCAAGACAGTGTGGTACTGGCACAAAAACAGACACATAGATCAATGGAACAGAATAGAGAACCCAGAGGTGGACCCTCAACTTTACGGTCAACTAATATTCGATAAACAAGGAAAGACTATCCATTGGAAGAAAGACAGTCTCTTCAATAAATGGTGCTGGGAAAATTGGACATCCACATGCAGAAGAATGAAACTAGACCACTCTCTTTCACCATACACAAAGAAAAACTCAAAACTGATGAAAGATCTAAATGTGAGACAAGATTCCATCAAAATCCCAGAGGAGAATACAGGCAACACCCTTTTTGAACTCGGCCACAGCAACTTCTTGCAAGATACACCCACGAAGGCAAAAGAAAAATGAACTATTGGGACTTCATCAAGATAAGAAGCTTTTGCACAGCAAAGGATACAGTCAACAAAACTAAAAGACAACCTACAGAATGGGAGAAGATATTTGCAAATGACGTATCAGATAAAGGCCTAGTTTCCAAGATCTATAAAGAACTTATTAAACTCAACACCAAAGAAACAAACAATCCAGTCATGAAATGGGCAAAAGACATGAAGAGAAATCTCACAGAGGAAGACATAGACATGGCCAACATGCATATGAGAAAATGCTCTGCATCACTTGCCATCAGGGAAATACAAATCAAAACCACAATGAGATACCACCTCACACCAGTGAGAATGGGGAACATTAACAAGGCAGGAAACAACAAATGTTGGAGAGGATGGGGAGAAAAGGGAACCCTCTTCCACTGTTGGTGGGAATGTGAACTGGTGCAGCCACTCTGGAAAACTGTGTGGAGGTTCCTCAAAGAGTTAAAAATAGACCTGCCCTACGACCCAGCAATTGCACTGTTGGGGATTTACCCCCAAAGAATCAGATGCAGGGGATCCCTGGGTCGTGCAGCGGTTTAGCACCTGCCTTTAGCCCAGAGCGCGATCCTGGAGACCCGGGATCGAATCCCACGTTGGGCTCCCGGTGCATGGAGCGTGCTTCTCCCTCTGCCTGTGTCTGCCTCTCTCTCTCTCTCTCTCTCTCTCTCTGTCTATCATAAATAAATAAAAATTAAAAAAAATTAAAAAAAAAAGATTCAGATGCAAGGAAACGCTGGGACACCTGCACCCCGATGTTTCTAGCAGCAATGTCCACAATAGCCAAACTGTGGATGGAGCCTCGGTGTCCATTGAAAGATGAATGGATAAAGAAGATGTGGTTTATGTATACAATGGAATATTACTCAGCCATTAGAAACGACAAATACCCACCATTTGCTTCAACTTGAATGGAACCGGAGGGTATTATGCTGAGTGAAGTAAGTCAATTAGAGAAGGACAAACATTGTATGTTCTCCTTCATTTGGGGAGTATAAATAATACTGAAAGGGAATATAAGAGAAGGGAGAAGCTAGTATCCAAGTTCTATAAAGAACTTATTAAACCCAACAGCAAAGAAACAAGCAATCTAATCATGAAACGGGCAAAGGACATGAACAGAGATTTCACAGAGGAAGACATAGACATGGCCAACAAGTACAGGAAAAAATGCTCTGCATCATTGGCCATCCGGGAAATACAAATTAAAAATACAATGAGCTACCACCTCACACCAGTGAGAATGGGGAAAATTAACAAGACAGGAAACCACAAATGTTGGAGAGGATGTGGAGAAAGGGAACTCTCTTGCACTGTTGGTGGAAATGTGAACTGGTACAGCCACTCTGGAAAACCGTGTGGAGGTTCCTCAAAGTGTTAAAAATAGAACTGCCCTAGACCCAGCAATTGCACTGTTGGGGATTTACCCCAAAGACACAGATGCAGTGAAACGCTGGAACACCTGTACCCCAATGTTATAACAGCAGTGTCCACAATAGCCAAACTGTGGAAGGAGCTTCGGTGTCCATCGAAAGATGGATAAAGATGTGGTATATGTATACAGTGGAGTATTACTTAGCTATTAGAAATGACAAATACCCACCATTTGCTTCAATGTGGATGGAACTGGAGGATATTATGCTGAGTAAAGTAAGTCAATTGGAGAAGGACAAACATTATATGGTCTCATTCATTTGGGGAATGTAAAAAGTAGTGAAAGGGAATCAAGAGGAAAGGAGAGTAATGAGTGAAAACATCAGTGAGGTTCACAGAACAGGAAAGACTCATAATTCTGAGAAATGAACAAGGGGCACGGGAAAGTGAGGTGGCGGCGGGTGGAGGTGACTGGGTGATGGGCACTGAGGGGGGCACTTGATGAGATTAGCCCTGGATGATATGCTATATATTGTCAAATTGAACACCAAAAAAAATACCCCAAAATGAGTTGTGTTCACATCTGAGAGCCCATTTGGTGTCTCCAATGGAAAGAAAGAAGAAAACCCCATCCCACTCCTAAATTTATATAGTATTTGCAGCCACAAGGTTGTAGGAGCTGCTTTTGACTGTTTTCACTGTAAGCCAAATGAAAGGATATTAAATTACTTAAAGGAAAAAAAACAAAAAAATAAATTACTTAAAGGAAGATGCTATTTTGCTTTGACCTCTGAACATCTTAGTCTCAAAGGAAAATCCTTTCATTATACACTGAGCATAGTCAACACTCTAGGACAAGATTTACTATGGATAAAGGTAAGAGACCAATGGTCTCTCCTACCCCAGCCTGCAACCTCCCTTTATAATGACCTGCCTGGCTCCCTGACTCCTTCCTTCCTCTGTGCCACGTAGCTGTGGGCACTTTGTTTACTCATTCACTCACTTATTCTTCAACAATTTTTACCAGATACTAGCTCTGTATTAGGCACTGTATCAGGTTCTGGAAATCTAATAACATGAAACAATCCTATTCTCTGTCCTCCTGAAGTTTAAATGCTAGAGGAGGAGATAGACATTTAAAAATTACATGAATAGGGATCCCTGGGTGGCGCAGCGGTTTGGCGCCTGCCTTTGGCCCAGGGCGCGATCCTGGAGACCCGGGATCGAATCCCACATCAGGCTCCCGGTGCATGGAGCCTGCTTCTCCCTCTGCCTGTGTCTCTGCCTCTCTCTCTCTCTCTCTGTGACTATCATAAATAAATAAAAATTAAAAAAAAATTACATGAATAAACATAAACCTGTAATCAATGCTATGAAGGAAGAAAGCAAAGTACAGTTGATTCTCATTATTTGCTGTAGTGCAACTACTAATGATCTTGCATCATTACTCCTAGGGAAATACAGGGTTAAGTTCCTGTGAGTCTCTGGTCACAATATGCTCATCAACCAATCAATACATAAACTTATTTAATGTGTGCCTCTGTTTAAAGGCACTTCATTTAATATATATTGTTTATTCATTAATATTAAACTCACAGCCAGCAACATTATAACTCAGGCCTGAGTGAAGCTTATGTAACACATAAATTTTCTCTGTAAGAGACATCACAGTCTTGTGCTTAGGAACACTATATAGCATTTCAGTACTACATATGAGGCCATTTTAAGCAGCAAAGTACCAACAAAATGAACAAAAAATTGAAAAAAAAAGTGGCACTAAGTATATCCAAAAAGGACTCTTGTTTATAGTATATGAGCTGAAAGAAGAAGGCAGAGTATTGCCCTCTTCAACCTCAGTAGAAACTCAAAATATTCAGTTTTGTGCCTGTCCTGATTGCTAAAGTGCCATCAGGAAATTTTAAACTTTTTCTTCAATTAATTTAAACTAAAAAAATCCAGTTCACCTATTTCTTCCAAACCCAATCCCTACCTCATGAAACCACCATTCAGTTCATTGTATCTATGAGCTTGTTTTGTGTGTGTGTGTGTGTGTGTGTGTGTGTGTGTGTGTCTATTTTAGATTCCACATAAAAGAGAGATCATAAGGTATTTGTCTTTCTCTGACTTATTTCACTTTGTATAACACCCTCAAGATCTATTCATGTTGTCACAAACAGCAAGATTTCATTCTTTGTGCCTGAATAATATTCCACTGTATATATACACCACAGATTCTTTATCCATTCATCTATTGATGGCCACTTAGGTGGCTTCCATATCTAAGCTAGGGTAAATGATGCTGCAGCAAACATGGGAGTGCATATATCTTTTTCTGAATTAGTGTTTAAGTTTTATTTTAATTCCAGTTAGTTAACATATCATGTTATACTAGTTTCAGGTATACAATATAGTGAGTCAACCGTTCCAAACATCACCCAGTGCTCATTGTGACAAGTGCATTCCTTAATCTTCATCACCCATTTAACCCATCTCCCTGCCTGCCTCCCCTCTGGTTGAATTAGCATTTTCATCAGAAGTGGGATTGCTGGATCATATGCTAGTTATATTTTTAATTTTTTTGAGGAACCTCCATATTGTTTTCCATGGTGATTGCACCTAACTACATTCCCACCAACAGTGTACAAGGGCTCCCTTTTCACCACATCCTTGACAATACTTTTATTTTTTGTTGTTTTGACAATAGCCACTCTAACAGGTGTGAGGTGATATTTCACTGTGATTTTGATTTGCATTTACCTGATGATTAATGATGTCGACATCTTTTCATGTGCTTATTGGCCATCTGCATGTCTTCCTTGGAAAAATGTCTATTCAGATCTTCTGACCATTTTTTAAATCAGACTTTTCTTGCTTTTGAGTTGTATGGTTCTTTATATATTTAGATACCAGCCTTTTTCAGATGTATGATTTGTGATTACATTCTCCCATTCAGTAGGTTATCTTTTCATTTTGTTGATGGTTTCCTTCACTGTGTAGAAGCTTTTAGGCTTGATGTAGTCCCATCTCTTTATTTTTACTCTTATTGCTTTTGCCTTTGGTATCAGATTCAAAAAATCATCACTAAGACCTATGTCAAGGAGCTTACTGCCTGTTTTCTTCTCATATTTTTACAGATTTATGTCTTACATGCATATCTTTAAACAATTTTGAGTTAATTTTTATATATGATGTAAGAGAGCAGACCAATTTCATTCTTTTGCATGCAGCTGTCCAATTTTTCCAGAACCATTTATTGAAAAGATCCTCTTTTCACCATTGTATACTATTGCCTTCTTTGTTGTAAATTAATTGAGCATATATGTGTGGGTTTATTTCTACACTCCCTATTCGGTTCCATTGATTATATGTATGTTTCCATGACAATACCATACTGTTTTATTTTTTTTAAATACATTCTCTGTATTTGTGAGTTGATCAAATTTTTTTCCCTTTCAAATTTGTTAAGGTGATAAATATCACTTACAGATTTTCTAATTTGAAAATATCCTTGCATTCTTTTTTTAAATAAAACAGTATGTATACCATACTGTTTTAATTACTATAGCTTACTAATATAGTTTGAAATCAGAGGGCGTGGTGCCTCCAGCTTTGTTCTTCTTTCTCAAGATTGCTTTGTTTTTTTGTTTTTTGTTTTTTGTTTTTTTTTTTTTTGAGGTCTTTTGTGGTTCCATGCAAATGTTAGGATTTTTTAGAATTTCTTCTGAAAATACCATTAGAATTTTTTTTAATAAATTTATTTTTTATTGGTGTTCAATTTACCAACATACAGAATAACACCCAGTGCTCATCCCGTCAAGTGCTCCCCTCAGTGCCCGTAGGAATTGCACTGAATCTGTTCATTGCTTTGGGCAATATGTACAATTTAACAATATTAATTCTTCCAATGAACAAACATAAAATATTTTTCCATTTATTTGCATCTTCTTCAATTTCTTTCATTCATGTCTTGTAGTTCGCAATATATAGGTCTTTCACCCCCTTTGCTAAATTTATTCTTAGATATTTTGATACAATTATAAATGAGATCATTTTCTTAGTTTCTCCTTATGATAGTTTGTTATTTGTTCATTATAAAGACACACAACGGATTTTTGTGTATTGATTTTGTATCTTACAACTTTACTCAATTAGTTTATTAGTTCTAACAGTTGTTTGAATTGAGTCTAGGGTTTTCTATATATAATATCATGTCACCTACAAGTAGTGACAGTTTTACCTCTTCCTTTCCAATTTGGATGTCTTTTATTTCTTTTTCTTACCTAACTGCTGTAACTAGAACCTCTGATATTATGTTAAATAAAAGTAGTAAGAGCGGACAGTCTTGTCTTGATCCTGATCTTAGAGGAAAATCTATCAGCTTTTCACTGTTGAATATGAGGTTAGCTATGGTTTATATATGAATCTACATTCCTATATATATAGGAATCTACATTCCTAGATTAAGATAATCATATTATTTTTATCCTTCATTTTGCTAATGTGCTGTATCACATTGAGTGTTTTATGGATGTTGAACCATCCTTGCATCCCTGGAATAAATCCTACTTGATCATGGTGAATGATCTTTTTAATATACCATTGAGTTTGGTTTGCTAATATTTTTTTGGTTTGGTTTGCTAATATTTTGTTGAGGATTTTTGCATCTATGTTTATCAGGAATATTGGCCTGTAAGTTTTTTGGTGGCATCCTTGTCTGGTTTTGATATCAAGGTAATGCTGGCCTTGTAAAATGTGTTTGGAAGAGATCTTCCCTCTTCTATTTTTTTCTATTTTTTGAAAAAGATTGGTATTAATTATTTGAATGCTTATTAGAATTTATCAATGAAGCCATCTGGTCCTGAACTTTTATTTGTTGGGAGAATTTGGATTACTTATTTATTCTATTTATGAGTAGTGGTCTGTTCACATTTTCTATTTCATCATGATTCAGTCTCTGTAGGTTGTATGTTTCCAGGAATGTATACATTTCTTCTATGTTCTCCAATTTGTTGCCATATAATTGTTCACAGTAATCTCATGATCCTTGGTATTTCTGTGGTACCAGTTATAACATCTCTTCCATTTCTGATTTTATTTATCTGAGTCCTCTCCTTTTTTCTTGATGAGTCAAGCCAAGAGTTTGTCAATTTTGTTAATCTTTTCAAAGTATCAGCTCTTAATTTCATTGAATTTTCTATTTTTTTTAGTCTGTATGTCATTTATTTCCACTCTGATCTTTGTTATTTCCCTCCTTCTACTAATTCTGAACTTTTTTATTTCTTCTTTTTTTAGTTCCTTGAGGTGTAAAATTAGGTTGTCTTATTTTGGACTTTTCATGTTTCTGGAGGGAGGCTTCTATTGCCATGAACTTCCCTCTTAGAACTGCTTTTGCTGCATCCTATAAGTTTTGATATGTTACACTTCCATTTTCATCTGTCTCAAGGTATTTTTTGATTTATTAAATTTTTTCTTTGACTGCTCGTTGTTGGATAGCATGATGTTTATTCTCCACATATTTGGGGATTTTCTAGGTTTTTATCATGAAATTAATTTCTACTTTTATACCATTGTGATTAGAAAAGATGCTTCATATGATTTCAATCCTCAAATTTATTAATATTTGCTTTATGGTTTAACATATGATCTATATTGGAAAATGTCCCATTTGCACTTCAGGGGAATGTGTATCCTGTTGCTCTGGGATAGAATGTTCTATAAATATCTGTTAAGTCCACCTAGTCTAAAATACTCTTTAAGGCTGATGTTTCCTTAACAGCCAGACAGATATTCTGTCTGGTTGATGTATCCATTGATGTAAGTGGGATATTAAAGAGTCCTACTATTATTGTATTGCTCTCTATTTTTCTCTTTATAGCTATTAATATTTGTTTTATATATTCAGGTGCTCCTCTGTATCATAATATGCAAATGTTATATCCTCTTGTTGGATTGACCCCTTTATCATTATGTAATACTTTTCTTTGTCCTATTATAGTTTTTGTTTTATTTTATTTTATTTAAGATTTTATTTATTTATTCATGAGAGACACAGAGAGAGAGGCAGACAGAGACAGAGGGAGAGGGAGAAGCAGGCTCCATGCAGGGAGCCTGATGTGGGACTCTATCTCAGGACTGAGGGATCACACCCTGAGCTAAAGGTAGATGCTCAACCGCTAAGCCACCCAGGCATCCCTAGTTTTTGTTTTAAAGTCTCTTTTTTCTAATAGCTATTCCAGCTTTCTTTTGGTTTCCATTTGCATGGGATATTTTCTTTCATCACTTCACTTTCAGTCTCTGTGTGTCCTTATATCTAAAGTGAGTCTCAGCATATAGATGAGCTTTTTTTTTTTGCCAGTCTGTCTCTTTTAACTAAAGAAGTTAGTCCATTTATATTTAAATATTAAAATAATTATCAATAGGTATTTGCCTATTGCCATTTTAATTAGCTTCTAGCAGTTTTTGTAGTTTTTTTCCCTGTTCCTTTTTACTTTCTCTCTTCCTTTGTGGTTCTAATAACTTTCTTTAGTGGTATGCTTATAGTCCGTTTTCTTTAACTTTTGTGTATCTTCTATAGGTTTTTGCTTTGTGGTTACCATGTGGCTTATATATAACATATCCATAACAGTCTATTTTAAATTAATAACACCTTACATTTATTTGATTCCATTCTAAAGCTCATTGTTTTTACTCTCTCCTCCCACAATGTTTTATGCTTTTGATGTCATATTTTACATATTTTTATCTTGTGTATCTCTTAACTAATTGTTGTTATCATAGTTATTTTTACTACTTTTGTCTCTTAATCTTACTAGCTTTTTAAAATTTTTAATGGAGTTCAATTTGCAAAACTCATCAAGAGTCATATATCAAATAAACTCAATTATCTCTAACAGTTCTATTTTTACAAGTAAAAGAACAACTCCTTTCTGTTATAAATTTTCCTCAAGCCCTCTGAGAAATCTGAAAAACAGATGTAGGTGCAAACGATATTTAATATTAGATTTGGGGAAGCCAAAATATTAAAAGTTGTCAGGATATTTGAACACTTGATTAATATAGGATAATGGGTTGCTAGGAAATGATACTTGGCTACCTATTTGATGAATTTAACAACAGAAGATTTGAAAAGTACAGATAAGAGGTAACATGGTTATAAAGAACCATATCTCTTTCCTAAGTAAGAAGACACTCTTTTCTTAATTGAGGACATAAAGTCAATAAAAACCATAGAAGGTTATTCTAGCAAGATGCAGAAACTTTGTCTTCTAGGCAAATGAAATAGAAAGTAAAGAATAATATTTTACATCCTCTTACTAAGAGTAGACCAATAATCCAAGAAAAATTTGTCATTTTAACAGAGAAAAAATCCAATTCTAGGTTTAAGATTTTATTTATTTATTTATTTATTTATTTATTTATTTATTTGAGAAAGCACAAACAGGAAGTGGGTGGAGGAAGAGAAGCAGAGGGAGAAGCAGACTCCCCACTGAGGAGGGAGCCTGATGCAGGGCTTGATCCCAGTGTCCTGGGATCATGACCTGAGCCTAAGGCAGACACTTTACTGACTGAGTCACTCAGGTAGCCCTCCAAATCTAGTTTTGCATCACTATAATAGTTGATACTAAAGCTCTTTTTAAAAATCTTATAAATAAGCAAATAAGGCTTTAGCCAGCTTGAACAAATTAAACTCTTTCCACAAACCTTGTACAACTTTCTATATCTGTATACAACCCTTACAGTTCAACTTTTTAAAATGGTAAAAATGAATACATTTATTAACAGCCTAACTATATATAGCCTCTATAGCATACAAAAATGAGATGCAAAGTATATAAACTTAAAATTATGCTTAATAATTAATGTTTCAGTATTCTATCTTAGAAGCTTTCTAAGATATATAATGAATATACATTAATCCACTCAATTTAGTGATAGTCCAAGGTTGTAAGTTACCTAAAGACTTCGGAAATTATCTTCAAGCTAACATGCTACAAAACATAATTACTTTTGAAATAGAGTTTGTCAAATTAATGATTTATTTGGTTAAACACAAATTTAGATTTTTCATAATTTTAAACCTTTACTAGAAGTATTGCTAGCTCCTGTGATCAGTAAACTTGTATAAATTTAAGAAGACCATACACAAGTAGAATAAAAATGTATGCTTATATTATACCCAACACTGATAAATTTTTTAAAAGCATGGTTGTTTTTATTAAATGCAAATATTGACACTGCTAGCAGAGAGGACCCTCCAATCTCCTGGACCCTAACCCTAACCCTAGATTGGGTTCTGACACTACCCAGCCCAAAAGCCTGGCTCTAAATACCAAAGGATTTGGGACACCAAACAACACCAGAAAGCTTAGCCAGCATCACAGAAGGAAATCATGTCATTTGGAAGACCAGAAAGAAGCTAGAGCAGGAGAAATCTGCATAAAAACCAAGCCAGGTAGGAGGACGCAAGATGGCAGAAGAGTAGGGGACCTTGTTTGATCTGGTCCCCTGAATTTAGCTAGATAACTATTAAATCATTCTGAACACCTATGAATTCAGAAAAGAATGGCTGGAATTCTACAAATAGAAAAGCAACTGCTTTTTGCAATATAGGAGTGCAGAGAAGCGAAACTGAGAGGATATGTTGAAAGATAAATGGGGGAAGGGGGAAGGGAGCCTCCAAAAGCTGGACACAGAAACTGATATAGCCCCAGAGTGCAAAATCAGTACCTTTAGAAATCTGCTCCATTGAGAGATGTCCCTGCCTGAAAGGTGCTCAATGGTGAAGCAGGGCAAAATCTTAGGTAGGACAGTGGGGTCTTGAGATTTCCAGAGTCACAGAAAGAATGAGGGTGCTTGAGCCGGCAGAGTGCCCAAGCATTGGAGCAGGGAAACAGGTTACAGTAAGCAAGCCCTGGACGGGGCTATCAGCTTAGTGTTTGCCCTAAACCAGGAATCACAGCCCAATTAGGAGACCACTGAGTGGGGGACCTGCAAACCGCAGGAACGCTGCAACCCTCCACCTTTCCCCCAGGAGGATCTGTGTAGGCACGCATCACAGGAGTCTGCAGAGTTTGGTGTACACAGTGATCTTTCAGCTCTAGGTCTAGAGATCGAAGCACAGCCATTTTTATTTTCACCCTCTAAAGAGGTATGGAAACCCTTCAGGGAACAAAAGCCATAAAGAGCAACCAGTTTACACTGATCCCAGCCCCCTGAAAAAGGGCAGTACAACTTGCCCAGGCAAAGACACTTGAGAATCAGCACAGCAGGACCCCCCCCCCCGCCCCCGCCCGCAGAAGACCAGCTGGAAGAACAGGTGAACAGCAAGTTTACAGGCCACTCAGGACCATAAACTCAAGCACTAGGGGAAAATAGTATCTGGAATTCAAGGTTTTTTCTTATGATTTGTTTATATTTCACTTTAATAGTTTCCTTTTTTTTCTTTTTCCTTCTTTTCAACTAGTTTCTTATTTTATCAACTCTGTGTTTTTAAGTCTTTTTTTAACTTTCACTTTTTACACTTCCAATTTTTTAGATATGTTCTTCTTTTTTGGCTTCCTTTCATTGTATTCAATATAATTTTTGTATGGATATAACTTTTGTTTTCTTTACAATTTTGGGATTTAGTGCCTTCCAATATAAAGACCAAAATACATTCAGGATCAAGTGAATCACTCTGTCTTGTCCACCTTGGGAGATTATACTCTCCCCCAATCCTTTTTTTGTCTTTTTTCCTTTTCTGTTTTGGTTTTTGACCTCTTTGGATTTCTCTAGTGTATACTTGGTTTGGGTCATGGTTGATACTTTTAACTTTTTTCACTTATTCATCCATTCTTCTCTGGGAAAATAGCTAGAAGGAGGAATTCACAACAACAAAAAAAAGAACCAGGAGTAATACTCTGCCACAGATCAATTGATATGAATATAAGTAAGATGTGAAAGCTAGAATTCAGGATAACAATGATAAAATTTTAAAAAAACAATGATAAAATTACTAGCTGGGCTTGATAAAAGCATAAAAGGCACTAGAGAATCTCTTAGTGCAAAAAATGAAATCTAATTAGGCCAAAATTAAAAATACTCTGAGATACAGCCTAAATTGGATGCTCTAACAGCTAGGATAAATGAAGTGGAAGAGAGAGTAAGTGACACGGAAGATAAGTTAATGGAAAGGAATAAAGCTGAGGAAAGAAAGAGAAAAACAACTAATGGACCATGAGGGGAGAGTTCGAGAAATCAGTGATGCCATAAAGTGAAAGAATATTAGAATTATTGGAGTCCCAGAGGAAAAAGAGAGAGGAACAGAAAGTATATTTGAGCAAATCATAGCTGAGAACTCCCTTATTCTGGGGAAGGATACAGGCATTAAAGTCCAAGAGGTAGGAAAGACCTCCCCCAAAATCAATAAAAATAGATCAATACCCTGACATATAATAGTCAAGTTTGCAAATTTCATAGACAAAGAGAAAATGATGAAAGCAGCTTGAAACAAGAGGTTCTTAACCTACAGGGGTAGAAACATTAGACTGGCAGTAAACCTATCTACAGAAACCCAGCAGGCCAGAAACAGTTGGCATGATATATTCAGGGCTCTAAATGAGGAAAAACATGCAGTCAATAATACTTTATCTAGCAAGGCTGTCATTCAGAATGGAAGGAGAGATGAAGAGCTTCCAGGACAAACAGAAACTAAAATAATTTGTGATCACTAAACCAGCCCTGCAAGAAATATTAAGGGGAAACCTGTAAGCTAGGAGAGAGCCCAAAAGTAACAGACCAGAAAGGAACAGAGACAATCTATACACGAACGTTACAGGTAATACAATGGCACTAAATTCATATCTTTCAATGATTACTCTGAACATAAATGGGATAAATGCTTCCATCAAAAGACAGAGGGTATCAGATTGAATAGAAAAGCAAGACACATTCATACGCTGTCTACAAGAGACTCATTTTAGACCTAAAAACACCTCCAGATTGAAAATGAGGGGGTAGAACCATTTGTCATGCTGATGGACCTCAAAAGAAAGCTGAGGTAGCAATCCTCATAGCAGACAAATTAGATTTTCAACCAAAGACTCTAGTAAGGGATGAAGAGGAACACTATATCATACTTAAAGGGTCAATTTAACAAGAAGACTTAACAATTATAAATATTTATGCTGCTAACTTGGTAGCAGCCAATTATATCAACCGATCAATAACAAAATTAAAGAAAAACATTGAAAATAATACAATAATAGTAGCATACTTTAATGCCCCAGTCACAGCAATGGACAGATCATCTAAGCAGAAGATCAACAAGGAAACAGGAGCTTTGAATGAAACACTGGACCAGATGAACTTCACAAATGTATTCAGAACATTCCATCCAAAGCAACAGAATACACATTATTCTCACATGGAACATTCTCCAGAATAGATCATGTAGTGGGTCACACATCAGATCTGAACTGGTATAAAAATATTGGGATTATTCCCTGTATATTTTCAGACCACAATGCTTTGAAAATTGAGCTCAATTACAAGAGGAAAGTTAGAAGGAACACAAACAATTGGAGGGTAAAAAGCATCCTACTAATGAAGAAATGAGTCAACCAGGAAATTAAATCAGAACTTTAAAAATCCATGGAAACAAAAGAAAATGAAAACACAACTGTTCAAAACTTTTTGGATACAGCAAAGGCGGTCCTAAAAGGAAAATACATTAAAATACAAGCCTTTCTCAAAAAATTAGAAAAATGTCATATACACAAGCTAACCTTATACTAAAATGAGCTGGAGAAAGAACATCCAATAAAGCCCAAACCAGTAGGAGACAAGAAATAAAAAGGTAAGAGCAAAAATCAATGAAATCGAAACCATAAGAACTATAGGATGGATCAACAAAACTAGAAGCTGGTTCTTTGAAAGAATTAATAAGATCAATAAACCTCTAGCCAGATTTATCAAAAAGAAAAGAGAAAGGACCCAAATTAATAAAATCATGAATGAAAGAGGAGAGTCCATGACCAACACCAAGGAAATACAATTTTAAGAATATATTAAGTCTGAGACAACATATGCCAACAAATTAGGCAATCTGGAAGAAATGAAAAAAATTCCTAAGAACACATAAGCTACCAAAACTGAAACAGGAGGAAATAGAAAATCTAAATAGACTCACAACCAGCAAGGAAATTGAAGCAGTAATCAAAACCTCCCAAAAAACAACAAATGACTTCCCAGGGGAATTCTACCAAACATGTAAAGAAGTAATACCTATTCTTCTGAAGCTGTTTCAAAAAAAAAGAAAATGGAAAGAAAAATTCAAAACTCATTCTTTTCAATCCCAAAACCAAAGATTGCACCAAAAAGGAGAATTACATCTAATGTGCCTGATGAATGTGGATGCCAAAATTCTCATCAAGATACTAGCCAATAGGATCCAACAGTACATTAAAAGGATTATTCACCACAATCAAGTGAGACTTATTCCTGGGCTGCAAGCTTGGTTCAAAATTCACAAATCAATCAGCATGATAGATCCCATTAAAAAAAGAAAGGACAAGAACCATATGATCCTCTCAATAGACGCAGAGAAAGCATTTGACTTAAACATAGCATCCTTTCTTGATTAAAACTCTCCACACTGTAGGGATACAGGGATCATACCTCAATATCACAAAAGCCATCTATGTAAGGCCCACAGCGAATCTCGTTCTCAATGGGGAAAAACTGAGAGCTTTTCCTTTAAGGTCAGGAACAGTGTAGGGATGTGCACTCTCACCACTGTTGTTCAACATAGAGCTAGAAGTCCTAGCCTCAGCAATCAGACAACAAAAAGAAATAAAAGGCATTCAGATTGGCAACGAAGAAGTCGAACTCTCCCTCTTCACAGATGACATGTTACTCTATGTGGAAAATCCAAAAGCCTCTACCCCAAAATTGTTAGAACCCATATAGCAATTCAGCAATATGGCAGGATATAAAAATCAATGCACAGAAATCAGTTGCATTTCTATACACTAACAATAAGGGAGAAGAAAGAGAAATCAAAAATTGATCCCATTTATAATTGCACCAAAAACCATAAGATGCCTAGGACTTCACCAAACCTCACCAAAGTAAAAGATCTGTACTCTAAAAAAGACTACAGAACTCTTATGAAAGAAATTGAGGAAGATACAAAGAAATGGAAAAACATTCCATGTTCATGGATTGGAAGAATAAATATTGTTAAAATGTGTATGCTACCCAGAGCAATCTACACATTCAATGCGATCTCAATCAAATAACATCAACATTTTCCACAGAGTAGGAACAAATAATCCTAAAATTTGTATGGAACAAGAAAAGACCCTGAATAGCCAGAGGAATGTTGAAAAAGAAAACCAAAGCTGGGGGCATCACAATGCCAGACTTCAAGCTATATTACAAAGCTGTAATCATCAAAACAGTATGGGACTGGCACAAAAACAGACACACAGATCAATGGAACAGAATAGAGAAACCAGAAATGGACCTCAACTCTATGGTCAACTAATCTTCAACAAAGCAGGGAGGAATATAAATGGAGAAAAAGACTGTTTATTCAATAAATGGTGCTGAGGGGACACCTGGGTGACTCAGCGGCTGAGTGTTTGCCTTTGGCTCAAGGCATGATCCTGGGTTCCTGGGATCAAGTCCCACATCGGGCTCCTTGCATGGAGCCTGTTTCTCCTCCCTCTGTCCGTGTCTCTGCCTCTCTCTCTGTCTCTCTCTCTCTGTCTCTCATGAATAAATAAATAAAACCTTTTTAAAAATAAATAAATAAATGTAAGACAAGAATCCATCAAAATCCTAGAGTAGAACACAGGCAGCAATTTTTTTTTTACCTTGGCCACAACAACTTCTTATGAGACATGTCTCTAAAGGCAGGGGGGAAAAAAGCAAAACAAACTATTGGGACTTTGTCAAAATAAAATGCTTCTGCACAGCAAAGGAAACAGTCAACAAAACTAAAAGACAACCTACAGAATGGGAGAAGATATTCGCAAATGACATATCAGATAAAGGGTTAGTGTCCAAGATCTATAAAGAACTTATCAAATTCAACACCCTCCCCCCCAAAAAAAGCAAATAATCTAGTCAAAAAATGGGCATAAGACATGAATAAACTTTTCTTCAAAGAAGACATATTCATGGCCAACAGACACATGGAAAAAAAATGCTCCACATCCTTTTTTGTCAGGGAAATACAAATTAAAAGCACAATGAGCTACCACCTTACACCAGTCAGAATGGCTAGAATTAAGAAGACAGGAAACAACAAATGTTGGCAAGGATGTGGAGAAAGGGGAACCCTCTTACACTGTTGGTGGGACTGTAAGCTGGTACAGTCACTGTCGAAAACAGTGTGGATGTTCCTCAAGAAGTTAAAAATAGAGCCACCCTATGACCCAACAACTGCACTACTCGGTACAAATGCAGTGGTCTGAAGGGGTATCTGCACTGCAATATTCATAGAAACAATGTCCACAATAGCCAAACTGTAGAAAGAGCCGAGATGTCTATTGACAGATGAGTGTTTAAAGAAGATGTGGTATATACATACAATGTATCTATATATATATACCATGGAATATTAGCCATCAGAAATGATGAATACTTATCATTTACATTGATGTGGATAGAACTGGAGGGTATTATGATGAGCAAAATAAGTCAGAGAAAGACAATTATCACATGGTTTCACCAATATGTGGAATATAAGGGGAAAGGAGGGAAAACTGGGAAGTAATCAGAGAGGAAGACAATTCATGAGAGACTCTTAACTATAGGAAACAAACCTGCTGCTGGAGGAGATATGAGTGGGAAGATGCGGTAACTTGGCGATGAGCATCAAGGAGGGCACATGATATCATGAGCACAGGGTTGGTATGTATAACTGATAAATTATTGAACACTACATCTGAAACTAAGTATGTACAATATGTTGGCTACTTGAACTTAAATTAAAAAAAGAAAACATTAAACTACTGTCATTTGCTAGATTTATCTAAATTATGAGAATTTGCATTCTTAAAATATTTGAATTGGTTTCCATAAGAACACTTTTGTTTAGTACATTATAAGTATCCAATACAATGCAATTTTCTTAATTTCTGGAAATTTTAAGAACATTCAATTTATACAAGCACTTATTCATTTCTAAGCCAATCAGAATAGAATGCCTTTTAAGAGATTTTATAATATAATTTAATAATACCACCCAAAGGTAGAAAAATATTACACATTCACACATTGAAAGATCGAGGTCTTTCTAAATTATATATAAACATACAGACACAGAAAGAGAGCTTGTAGCTTTAATTCTAAAATTTCAGTATGAGTCAAATGTAAACACTGAATTTAAAAACCCACTGATCCATATCAAAGAGCTGTTCTCTTCCTGGTGAGCATGGAATTCTTAATTGATCTGAGCTCAAAATAGAAAAGACTGACCAGGTACTGTCTTCTTTCAAACAACAGAAACAAGATGTCTATAAACCATTAATCTATTTACAGAGATCACTGAATGGTCAGGTCATGAAACCAAAAGAAGCCAGCACCAGAAATCAAATAAGTCCTTAAAAATAATCAAAATCAAATCTTTACATTTCTAGCAGTGGACAATAGTCTGGAACACAGAATCTGGAGCTGGACTCACTGTTGAGTCCACAGATCACAGGTCAGAAGAGGAACACAAAGGGTTTTGAGAGGACTTGTTACCTCAGTTGAATAAATATGGATGTGAAGGTAAGGTCCAATCCCATTTGAGTAGAGAGCAAGATGGAGTCATTCAGGTCAAGCAGTGACATGCCAAATAGTGATGTAAGCAGCCAAGGGTGTTGGAACTAAGACGAGATATTGCCAAAACCAGCACAGGCTGACACCCTGAACTGACAAGCAGCAGAACCAGAGGGGGTCTGCAAAGGTGCAAGACTGATTAAACTCCTTTAAAAGGGGAGAATTTTTGCAGCAAACTGTCAGACTCTCCAGATGCTAACCCTTTCATATCTGACCACATCAAAAAGGTAGCTGCCACCAAGGGTTCTGCCCAATTGATCTCTGAACATAACAGTGATTCTCCATTGCTTAAACATAATAAGCAGCACCTGCCAAGAGCTGACATGGACAGGACCAAGGCCTCATCTCAATTGCACACACAAGGACTGACTTTGCACTAGGTTTGTTAACACCTTACCCTTTGTTGTATCTTGTTTATTGTGTGACTCTGTGTTGCGCTTTTCTCCAGGTGCCATATATGAAACCAAGATAAATGCATAATGAAATGTCATTGAGTTTGGAATCCTAAACCTTTTTTATTATGTTAACCTTGCTTTTTGATTGAATAAACCCGACATTATGAAAAGACATGACTCGTGTGTGTGCCTTCATAGCATGCTTGCAACAGTGCCAAAACCATGAAAGACAAAATCCACACAATTAAGGACATGATTTTATTCAGGCTATTGTAATAGGGACAGTGTTTGTGAATAAAGAATGTATGAAAGAAGAGGGAGAAAACTTGGGGTGGGTCTTATCTGAGTCATTCAGAAAGGGTAGAGGTGGGTCTGGTCTATAATGTTCCAGGATGGTCTTATGGTAAGGATTTTTTTTTTAGAAGCACAGGGCTCAAGATAAAGTTAAACATTGTCAGGCTGAACCATACATCTTGCTGACCATTGTAAAGCTGTTTGTCTTTATCCTAAGAACAATAGGAAGTCATTGAGGTAGAACTATAGGCAGGGTCACTTGACCTCAGGCAGTCTGGCTCTATCTTCCTCTGTCCTCTTCCAGAATATCCCTTCCCTCAATACTTCCTGCTCAGGTCTTCACAAGATGCTGGATTCTGGGTTCCCTAATACTGTGATCCCTCTGCCTGACAGAATGCTCAATGGTGAACCCAGGCTGCCTCTCTCAGGCTTTCTTTTTCAGGCCCTACTACTCATCTCCTGCAGCAGAATCTCCCCATAAGACCTATCCAACCATGATGAGTGTTAAAAGTCCAGGGATCACAAATTGGTCTACAGGAGCCAGACAGTCTAAATAAGAGAAGCACACAAGATATAATGCATCCAGTAAGAAAATGGGGGACTGTGGAAAACTGGAAAGTGCAGATCCTGCCTAAATGTGGCAGCTACTACTCAATATAATTGTTATCAAGCTTGCACCAGTGTTATATGATCCTATTAATTTTGGTTTCTGAATTTTTAAATGTGGGTAACCAATTCAAAATGTTTTAAAACACTGTTCAAGTCACATAAAATGTGAATGCTAGATTCGGCCTTCAGATTCCTACTTGGCAACTCCCAGTCTCATCCCCAAAGAGATTCTTCCCCTCTCAGCCTGCTCCTAGCCTATCTGCCAACAGAATTCCAAGCCCCTTTTCTGATGCCCTTGGCTCAATAAGGATTTATAATCCCACTACAATGAAAGTAAATCACCTGTCAATCACCTCTTGGCCCATGAATACATTTAGTATCCACATTTACATATTAAGCCAGCCCCATTAAGAAATAGAGTCATCGGAGTCTATCATAGAGAAAGGATACAATTCCAATACACATATGAGTGGAGGCTTTATCAGCACTCCTGGCAGGGGCTGAGGTATGGGACAACCTAGTGGGCACTAACCCCACATATGCTGGGAAACAAGGTATTTTCCAATTGAAGGGAAGTGAAGTTCAGCTCTTTCCCTCTTCACTCTTCCTCTGAAGAAGTGGGCAAGAGGCAGAAGAGTAGAAATGGCAGGCAAACCCTGTGATAACCTATCAGCCACAAGACAACTAGCCTCTAGCAAGTTCTGGTCCAACGTTTCCTGGATCACTTTCCCAAAATTTATGCAAGGCCTCCACTCCACATTCTGAGTGGAAAACTCAGAATCCCAGAGTGGCAACCTATCATGCCCTCAGTATTTCAGATCTCAACACAATGAAGAACAATGATCCAAGAAACTTAGGTGTGGTTTTATTCACATATAAAGCAGGAAGGAAGAACAATTTATTTTCTTAGCCAAATCTTGCACTTTAGAATCCTGGAAAGAACAAAAGGACAAATTAATAGAATATGCATACAAGGCATGCACATTCAAAATACATACCCATGCCCACAGTTCATACAGGGCATCCTTACCCCAGCCCTGCCCATACCTGCAAACTCAAACTACCCTCAGCCAGTAAACCCCATACCTTCCCTTCCTGGTCCTCAATTCACATGAAATTGTTTGCATTGATATTTTAGGCACAAAATTTATTTCTGTTCAATATTAATAGTACCAGAGGAACTTTTACCCAAGAATTATACCTCTTTCCAAAGGAGTTTAACACTGGACCCCAATGAAGACCTAGGCTATTCTGTGAGCATGTGAAAAGCCTCAGGAGCTGCTTAGGGGGATTAGCGAAAATAATCTTTCCAGACAAGTGGCTTTTCTGGAGCCCAGGTCCCATCTCCAAGCCTGGTACAGAACTCATCAAGCTTTCTCAATGTGACTCAAATCAGAGAAGGCACTGGTAAATCGCTAGAGAATGGTTCTGTGTGCTCTCGGAAGCCTCACAAGAAACAAACGACACCCCCACCAACAACAACCACAGCACCTGGGTGGCTCAGTTGGTTAAGCGTCTTCCTTTGGCTCAGGTCATGATCCTGGGGTCCTGGTATGGAACCCCTGCCTCGGGCTCCCTGCTCAATGGGGAGTTTGCTTATCCCTTTCCCTCTGACCCTCCCCCCTTGTTCTCTCTCTCTCTCTCTCTCTCTCTCTCTCTCTCTCTCTCTCTCTCTCCAGTTGACCATAAAGTTGAGGGTCTCTTTCAAATAAATAAATAAAATCTTTAAAAAGAAAGACAGAGAATCCCCAAGTTTGGCCCTAGATGCCTTAGGCATTTTCTGCATGTGAACATAGTATAAACTGCAGCGACAAACCTTTTGTAGACAAAAAAAAGTGGGTGGCGCCCTACCAGGGCAATTAGAGAAATGGCTTGAAGGCCCCCTAACGATAACAAAACCCAGCCTTCCCTTGCCCAAAGCACCTGGAATCCACCATTACTCATTCCTCCTGAAGCAGGAAAACTCCCTGTTGAAATGTAAATATATCATCCAATTAAAACCCATTGACACATTAGCATCAATTTCTTTCCCAGATTCTGTGATTAAAGAGCCAAGAGAACTGAAACTAGAGTCCTAAGGGAGTGGTAAATAGATTTAGGTAAAGGTCACAAAGGCTAGGGGGTTGGAAAGGGAGGACAAGAAAGAAGTCTAAAAGTGCCTGGGCCCCACAATAACCCTGGTAAATTGTGGGTCTTTTAAGATTTTATTTAAATTTCAGTTAGTTAACATACAGTGTAATATTAGTTTCAGGCGTACAATATGGTGATTCAACACTTCCACACAACACCCAGTGTTCATCGCAATAACTGGTTCAAACCAGCTCCACCAAGGATGAAAGGACTCCTTAGGCATCTTTTGCAAGGTAAGCTGTTCTTTTTTCTTATTCTTTTTAAGTTTTTTTATTTTTTTACTTTTTTTAAATTTTTTTTACTTTTTACTTTTTATTGGTGTTCAATTTGCCAACATATAGAATAACACCCAGTGCTCATCCCATCAAGTGCCCCCCTCAGTGCCCACCACACAGCTACCCCCACCCTCTGCCCACCTCCCCCTCCACCACCCCTTGTTGGTTTCCCAGAGTTAGGAGTCTCTCATGTTCTGTCTCCCTTTGTGATATTTCCCACTCATTTTTTCTCCTTTCCCCTTTATTCCCTTTCACTATTTTTTATATTCCCCAAGTGAATGAGACCATATAATGTTTGTCCTTCTCAGATTGACTTATTTCACAGTGGAATATTACTCAGCCATTAGAAACGACAAATATCCATCATTTGCTTCGACGTGGATGGAACTGGAGGGTATTATGCTGAGTGAAGATAAGTGGTTCCTTTTTTTTTATTGGAGTTCAATTTGCCAACATCTAGCAAAACACCCAATGCACATCCCATCAAGTGCCCCCCTCAACCCATCACCAGGTCTCCCCCACCCCCCGCCCACCTCCCTTTCCACCACCCCTTCTTCGTTTCCCAGAGTTCGGAGTCTCTCATATTCTGTCTCCCTCTCTGATATTTCCCCTCATTTTTTCTCCTTTCCCCTTTATTCCCGTTCACTACTTTTTATATTCCCCAAATGAATGAGACCATATATTGTTTGTCCTTCTCCAATTGACTTATTTCACTCAGCATAATACCCTCCAGTTCCATAAACCTTGAAGCAAATGGTGGGTATTTGTCATTTCTAATGACTGAGTAATATTCCATTGTACACATAAACCACATCTTCTTTATCCATTCATCTTTTGAAGGACACCGAGGCTTCTTCCACAGTTTGCTATTGTGGACATTGCTGCTATAAACATCCGGATGCAGGTGTCCCAGTGTTTAATTGCATCTGTATCTTTGGGGTAAATCCCCAGCAGTGCAATTGCTGGGTCATAGGGCAGATCTATTTTTAACTCTTTGAGGAACCTCCACACAGTTTTCCAGAGTGGCTGCACCAGTTCACATTCCCATCAACAGTGCAAGAGGGTTCCCTTTCTCCACATCCTCTCCAACATTTGCTGTTTCCTGCCTTGTTAATTTTCCCCATTCTCACTGGTGTGAGGGTATCTCATTGTGGTTTTGATTTGTATTTCCCTGATGGCAAGTGATGCAGAGCATTTTCCCATGTGCTTCTTGGCCATGTCTATGTCTTCCTCTGTGAGATTTCGGTTCATGTCTTTTGCCCATTTCATGATTGGATTGTTTCTTTGCTGTTGAGTTTAATAAGTTCTTTATAGATCTTGGATACTAGCCCTTTTTATGATAGGTCATTTGCAAATATCATTTCCCATTCTGTAGGTTGTCTTTTAGTTTTGTTGACTGTTTCTTTCGCTGTGCAAAAGCTTCTTATCTTGATGAAGTCCCAATAGTTCATTTTTGCTTTTGTTTCTTTTGCCTTCGTGGATGTATCTTGCAAGAAGTTACTGTGGCCAAGTTCAAAAAGGGTGTTGCCTGTGTTCTCCTCTAGGATTTTGATGGAATCTTGTCTCACATTTAGATCTTTCATCCATTTTGAGTTTATCTTTGTGTATGGTATAAGAGAATGGTCTAGTTTCATTCTTCTGCATGTGGATGTCCAATTTTCCCAGCACCATTTATTGAAGAGACTGTCTTTCTTCCAATGGATAGTCTTTCCTCCTTTATCGAATATTAGTTGACCATAAAGTTGAGGGTCTACTTCTGGATTCTCTATTCTGTTCCACTGATCTATGTGTCTGTTTTTGTGCCAATAGCATACTGTCTTGATGACCACAGCTTTGTAGTACAACCTGAAATCTGGCATTGTGATGCCCCCAGATATGGTTTCTTTTTTAATATTCCCCTGGCTATTCGGGGTCTTTTCTGGTTCCACACAAATCTTAAGATGATTTGTTCCAACTCTCTGAAGAAAGTCCATGGTATTTTGATAGGGATTGCATTAAATGTGTAAATTGCCCTGGGTAGCATGGACATTTTCACAATATTAATTCTTCCAATCCATGAGCATGGAATATTTTTCCATCTCTTGGTGTCTTCCTCCATTTCTTTCAGAAGTGTTCTGTAGTTTTTAGGGTATAGACCCTTACCTCTTTGGTTAGGTTTATTCCTAGGTATCTTATGCTTTTGGGTGCAATTGTCAATGGGATTGGCTCCTTAATTTCTGTTTTTTCAGTCTCATTGTTAGTGTATAGAAATGCCACTGACTTCTGGACATTGATTTCGTATCCTGCCACACTGCTGAATTGATGTATGAGTTCTAGCAATCTTAGGGTGGAGTCTTTTCGGTTTTCTATGTAGAGCATCATGTCATCGGCAAAGAGGGAGAGTTTGACTTCTTCTTTGCCAATTTGAATGCCTTTTATTTATTTTTGTTGCCTGATATCTGAGGCTAGGACTTCTAGTCCTATGTTGAATAGCAGTGGTGAGAGTGGACATCCCTGTCTTGTTCCTCATCTTAGGGGAAAGGCTCCAATTGTTTCCCCATTGAGAATGATATTTGCTGTGGGCTTTTCATAGATGGCTTTTAAGGTGTTGAGGAATGTTCCCTCTATCCCTACACTCTGAAGAGTTTTGATCAGGAATGGATGCTGTATTTTGTCAAATGCTTTCTCTGCATCTATTGAGAGGATCATATGGTTCTTGGTTTTTCTCTTGCTGATATGATGAATCACATTGATTGTTTTACGAGTGTTGAACCAGCCTTGCATCCCAGGGATAAATCCCACTTGGTCATGGTGAATAATCTTCTTAATTAATAATCTTCTTAATGGATCCTATTGGCTAGTATCTTGTTGAGAATTTTGCATCCATGTTCATCAGGGATATTGGTCTGTAATTCTCCTTTTTGGTGGGGTCTTTTGGAATTAGGTGGTTTTTGGAATTAAGGTGATCCTGGCCTCATAGAACGATTTTGGAAGTATTCCATCTCTTTTTATCTTTCTAAACAGCTTTAGTTAATAGGTATGGTTTCTTCTTAAAACGTTGATAGAATTCCCCTGGGAAGCCATCTGGCCCTGGACTTTTGTGTCTTGGGAGGTTTTTGATAACTGCTTCAATTTCCTCCCTGGTTATTGGCCTGTTCAGGTTTTCTATTTCTTCCTGTTCCAGTTTCGGTACTTTGTGGTTTTCCAGAAATACATCCATTTCTTCAAAATTGTCTAATTTATTGGCATATAGCTGCTCAAAATTTATTTTTAAAATCATTTGTATTTCCTTTGTGTTGGTTGTGATCTCTCTTTTCTCATTCATGATTTTATTAATTTGAGTCTTTTTTCTTTTTAATAAGGCTGGCTAATGGTTTATCTATCTTATTAATTCTTTCAAAGAACCAACTCCTGGTTTTGTTAATCTGTTCCACAGTTCTTCTGCTCTATTTCATTGGGTTCTGGTCCAATCTTTATTAGCTCTCTTCTTCTGCTGGGTGTAGGATCTATTGGCTGTTTTTTCTCCAGCTGCTTTTTGGTGCAAGTTTAGTTTTTGTGTTTGAGTTCTTTCCATTTTTTGGATGGGTGCTGTATTGCAATGTATTTCCCCCTCAGGACTGCTTTTGCTGTATCCCAAAGATTTTGAATGGTTGTATCTTCATTCTCATTAGTTTCCATGAATATTTTAATTCTTCTCTAATTTCTTGGTTGACCCTTTCATCTTTTAGCAGGATGGTCCTTTACCTCCACGTTTTTGAAAACCTTCCAAACTTCTTCTTGTGATTTAGTTCTAATTTCAAAGCATTATGGTCTGAAAATATGCAGGGGACGATCCCAATCTTTTGGCATCGGTTAAAACCTGATTGGGGACCCAGTATGTGGTCTATCCTGGAGAAAGTTCCATGTGCACTTGAGAAGAATGTGTATTCAGTTGCGTTTGGATGTAAGGTCCAGTGTATCATTTAAAGCTCTTGTTTCTTTGGAGACGTTGTGCTTCGAATATCTGTCGATTGTAGAAAGTGCTACGTTCAAGTCACCAAGTATAAGTTTATTATTATCTAAGTATGTCTTAACTTTGGTTATTAATTGATTGATATACGTGGCAGCTCCCACATTCAGGGCATAAATATTCATGATTGTCAGGTCTTTTTGCTGGATAAATCCTTTAAGTATGATATAGTGTCCCTCTTCATCTCTTACTACAGTCTTGGGGATAAACTTTAGTTTATCTGATAGGAGAATTGCTATACCTGCTTTCTTTTGAGGACCATTTGAATGGTAAATGGTTCTCCAACCTTTCATTTTCAGGCTGCAGGTGTCCTTATGTCTAAAATGAGTCTCTTGTAGACAGCAAATAGATGGGTCTTGCTTTTTTATCCAGTCTGAAACCCTGGTCTTTTGATGGGATCATTAAGCCCATTCACGTTCAGAGTTACTATTGAAAGATATGAATTTAGTGTCATCATGATACCTATTCATACCTGTTTTTGTGGATTATTTCTTTGAGCATTCTCTTTCTTTTAGAGTCCCCCTTTATATTTCTTGCAGAGCTGGTTTAGTGGTCCCATATTCTTTCAGTTTCTGCCTCTCTTGGAAGCTCTTTATACTCCTTCTATTCTGAATGAGAGCCTTGCTGGATAAAGTATTCTTGGTTGCATGTTCTTCTCATTTAGGACCCTGAATATATCCTGCCAGCCCTTTCTGGCCTGTCAGGTCTCTGTGGAGAGGTCTGCTGTTAATCTAATATCTCTCCCCATAGAAGTTAGAGATCTCTTGTCTCTTGCTGCTTTAAGGATCTTCTCTTTATCTTTGGAATTTGCAAGTTTCACTATTAAATGTCGAGGTGTTGAGTGGTTTTTATTGATTTTGGGGGAGAGATCTCTCTATTTCCTGGATCTGAATGCCTGTTTCCTTTCCCAGGTTAGGAAAGTTCTCAACTATGATTTGTTCAAATACATATTCTGGATCTCTGTCCCTTTCGGCGCCCTCAGGAACCCCAATTAAACGTAGATTTTTCCTTCTGCGGCTGTCATTTATTTCCCTTAACCTATCCTCATGAGCTTGTAATTGTTTTTCTCTTTTTTCCCCTTTTCCCTCCTTGCCATCAACTTGTGTTCTATGTCACTCAATCGTTCTTCTACCTCGTTAACCCTCATGGTTAGGACCTCTAGTTTGGATTGCGTCTCATTTCATTGATTTTTACTTTCTTCCTGGTTAGATCTAAGTTCTGCAGTCATGAAGTCTCTTGAATCTTTTATACTTTTTTCTAGAGCCACCAGTAGCTTTACAATTGTGCTTCTGAATTGGCTTTCTGACATTGAATTGTAATCCAAATTTTATAACTCTTGATAGAAGTGCGAACTCTTCTCACTGTAGCATTCTAGCTGTTCTCTCTTTAAATCTCAGGCCGAATTCGTAGGTTTTCAGGATGATTTGATAGTTATCTAGGTAATTTGGTGGGGGCAGGTGACTTGGGGACCCTACTTTTCCGCCATCTTGCCCCCTCCTTCCAGATAAGTTGTTCTTTTTTAAAGTTTTAATTATTATTCTAGTTAGTTAACATACAGTTTTATATTAGTTTCAGGTGTAAAATATATTAATTCAACAGTTCCATATATTACCTGATGCTTATGACAAGCATCAATCTCCGTCACCTATTTAACCCCCACCCACTTCACCTCTAGTAACCATCAGTTTGTTCTCTATAGTTAAAAGTCTGTTTCTTGGTTTGCCTCTCACTGTCTCTCTCTCTCTTACCCTAATAAATTTTTATCCCATCTCTTATCCAACCTCTTATAGGCTTAAAGAGGTTAATTGACTTGCCCAAAGTTAACAGTATATCAGCTAATCATTTGACTTGAGCTCCAAAACATTTTCCACACATCTGCTCTATTCAAACAATATGCTCTTTGTCCAGGGTACAGAGATGTCAAGTCATTGACTTCATTCTCAGGGAGCTCAGTGTACTATAGCTGACAGGGGTAGTGACACAGCCAAATAGTATGATAAGGGAAATAGTAGGCACTGTGGAAACACAGAGAAGGGGCACCTGACCTATATAGGGATGTGGGGGTACAACAAGGTCAAGGAAGGCTTCCTGCAAGAACTAAAAGTTGAACCCAAATACTCTCGTTCAAAGCCCCATACTGTCTCTGTACCCCTGATGATAAATATCATGATGCTCTGACACTTTGGTTTTCCCAGCCCACAGATAAGGTATATAGCACACTTCAAGACCCCAGCCAATCACTCCCAAGTTCTAAATCAGGTCCTTACAGCTGTGGCTGTCAGATATGCCAGGCTTCCAGGTCCTGCCCTCATAGTCAGGGCCTCTATGGGCTTCCCACACCATCCATTGTTCTTCCCCTTCAACTTGCAGGCTAGTGGGAAAGGTAGAGACATGAACAGTCTGGGATATGGTTGAAATTCAGTTTCTGCCTCCTTGAAAAGCAATCATTTGCTCCTCTTTGGGGTGATCTAATTGAAAACAAAGATATTAAATATTTACTATATGTCAGACATTATGCTAAGCTTTTTGTAGATATTTTCCCATTTCATCCTCGAACAGCCTTATGTAGTAGGTACTATTAACACCTCCAATCTGCAGATGAGGAAATGGAGTGTTGGAAAAAACAATTTACTTGGCAGAGATGGAGATTCTAACTCAGGCCTGTGTAATGTAGTCCACTACACTATTGTTCCTGGATTGTTGCAAGTTTCCTCATAGCTGTTTCACAGCTACTTTCTCCATTAATTCATTCATTGGTGTTTATTAAGCACTTACTACCTTTAATGTACTATATTTGAATATGCTGTAATTGAGATTCTAAGATACGTAAGCCAAAGAATTCACCTTCCAGGATTTCACAGAACATAAACTTGCTGATTTTCAGAACTGAAAGGCCACATTGCCCAACCCCTTCACCCCTTTATCCTATGATGAGGAAAAAGAAGCCCAGAGAGGACAAGTGAGTTGCCCAGAGTCACATAGCTGGTTAGTAGCTGAGCCAGAACCAGGGATCGGTCTCCGCAAATTACTAGCTCTCAAACTTTGTGTATCAGAAGAATCTTCTTTCAAACAAAGATTCCAGGGCCCCATCCCAAACTATCCATCCTGAAACTTTGTAGGTAGTACCTGGGAATCTGCATTTAAAGACAAGCTGCATGGGACACTCGGGTGGTTCAGTGATTGAGCATCTGCCTTCGGCTCAGGGTGTGATCTTGGGATCCTGGGGTCGAGTCCCACATCGAGTTCCCCACAGGGAGCTTGCTTCTCCCTCTGCCTGTGTCTCTGCCTCTCTCTATGTCTCTCATGAATAAATAAATAAATAAATAAATAATAAAATCTTTAAAAAAAATCGACAAGCAGCATATGCTCCTTAGACCACACAAAGAAACTGTTTCCTATGTCCAGATGCATTATCTGTATCACTGAATGAGCATAAATTCATTTACCCTGAAGTGAGAAAGATCTAGCCCTGATCAAAAGCTGGAAAGTATTGTGGATACAATCTACTTGGAGAAGTAAGACCAATGCAAAAGAAACATTTGAGAAGGAACACATGACAGTAAAAAAAGAATTAGCCAAATACATAGCAAAGACAGTAATACTATAGCAGCCAGAGAAGAAAAGGTTTCTGTGGGCTGAAGTGATCAGGGAAGCCTTTCTGGAGGAGATGGGACAATAAGTTCAACACTGCAGATTGAGTGGACAGGGAAAAATACATTCCAGAGAGGGGAAATACTTTGAGCAAAGGTACAAAGTGAAGATATGTAGGGTGTGTTCAGGAGACAGAGAAGAGGCCTGCTCAATTCTGCCAGATTCCGGAGATACAGTAGGGAACCCAACACAGCCTGCTTTCATGGAACATACATGAGACGGGGGATGGAGAAGGCAATAAACACCAAATAATCAAATGACAATTTGAGATAGTGATAGGTGTTGTGATGACAATTAACAGTGATATGGCTGCGGTTGGAAGGAGCTATCTAACCAGGGAAGTGAGGGACAGCTTCTGAAGAGGTGCCATTTTTGCCACATTTTTGCCATTATGCCTATGTATATAAGGCAGCATTGAGCCTGTTGTTTCTGTTTTTTTAATTTGGTCAAAATAGGCTGAGAGTTACCTCCCCGTACCCCCAGAGGTACAATCACCTGTGACTGGCTCTGAAAGCTGTGAGAAAGCAACCTTTTGGCCAGCCTGGCAAAGCCAATGCCAGGCCCCAGTCCTGAGTGGCTACCACAAGCCACCAGGTTTCAGAAGGCATTAAGCTCATCAGAACCCCTCTCTCCTCTCCCCATAGAGTAGGCAGGCTGTAGAAAGCAGAAGCAATTGTGTTCTTTTATATCGAAACAGCAAAACACCAAAAAAATAGTTGAGAGAACCCCCACTCTTTACTATCCAAGCCACATGTGAGCCTTCCTGACACCCTATAACCATATGGCTTACACTAAGTAGAAACTAAACTCCAAGTAGCCAGTTAAAATTGGGGAGGGGTGTCTAGAAAAAGGCAAAATGTGTTTCTGGGTCACTGGGTAAAATCAATTTGGGGGCTTAGCCTGACAGAATGGATTACATCTAAGGGCATCCTTTACCCTAACATTGATGTCTTTCACTATGCCCAAGTCCTCGCACACTCTCCCTTTCTCCTCAGATACTCAGCAGTTCCCAAACTGGTTCAGCTTTCTCAACTCTGTGAGAACCAGGGGCCCTAAAGCCAAGATGTGACTCATAAAAATTGCCCAATGCCCATAGACTCAGCCCAAAATGGCCCAAATACACAAGCAGACAGTTATCTCTCTCCTTTTTTGAGGCCTGAGTCTGTTGCCCTAGAGCCAGGGCTTGAGGTCTACACTAGGAAAACGGTTCATTAAATTAAATGATCTTCCTTTTACCCCTCCCTTGCCTTCCCCCACAGTCACAAAACCCCTGCAGCAATAGCCATGACCTGTGTTTACGAATAGTCCATGGAAAAACCAACAGGTTGGTGATTTGTCTGCAATGCCCCAATATCCCCTATCTGTGCCCTTCTCTCCCCTTCAGGACAATCTCTCCCTAGCCAAATGTCCAGGACCCTCACGATCTCTCCTTTCACCCCTTCCTCTCTCAGGAAATAATAGTAAAAGTCCATTAATATTAAGATAAAAGTAAATAATGAGGCTTAAGGAGTATTTGAACTTTTTTTTTCACCTGGAAGCCTCAAGTTTAATGCTGTCTGGGATAATCTCAATAAACTTTAAAGTAGAAACATTAAAAATAAAAACTAGTGATTTTTTTCATTAATGTAGGCAAGTTTCCATATTCTTCTGGCTTGAAGGAAAATGTATTTTGTAGCATAAACTGCTGCTTTGTTTGCATTCATCATTTACCAAAAAATATATATGTCACTTAGCACAAAACAAATGAGTGAAGAAAAATACTAAGAGAATTTAAATTGTATTTCTAGTCCTAATAAAGGGGGAAGAGAGGCATTCATAGTCTTCCAGAACTTATTTTTATAATACCTATATTATACTTTGACAATTATATGAACTAATAATACATATGTTTAGGAACCTGGGAAATGTGTCTCAGAGAAGAGGATCTGTGACAAGCAATAGCATAAATTAGATTGATATGAACTATGAAGCTTATCCAAGATATGGCCCCACTTTCAAATTGTTCACTATCATCTAACGTGAGTGGTACGAGCAGGAAATAATGTGCTAAATGGTGTGTTACAAACTGTAAGAGCAATAAAGACCAGAAAAGGGAAAGAACAGTGTAATTCAAAAAGATCCTAGTCTTAAGTAATATTTAGATAAATGTAGATTAGATAAGCTGTAGCACTCTTGGGGACTGGCCATCAGGGACAATACATCACACTGGTGATTGCCAAAATAGTAAAAACCAAAAAAGTGGAAACTGATACTACAAATGATATTGGTCATATACAATACAACCAAGGCATCTTAAAGAAAGAACTATTTCAAGGAGAGGAGAATAAAAACCAGAAAACTCAAGGGAATCACATTATGTACTGACTTTCAGAAATGGAGGGACCTAAAAAAAGAAGACAAGTTAGTCCTAGAACCACCAAAAACTGTTTCAAAGGCAGCACTGCCCGCCCCCCAAAAGATCCTGAATGTGTATTTTCTTTGCTTTTCCTCCTTTATTCTCAACTTAACAAGCTCTCGTAACTCTGATCAGCAAGGCCGTCTAAAAGACATATCCACAGTAGACACTAGCATGGCAGTTAGCACTAAATACCTTCCCTAATAATTTTTTATACTTACACAGATAATAGTAGCTGCCATTCTAAAAATATAATCACTGTGTGCCAGGCATTGCATTAAGTGTTTGACCAACATTATCTCAGATAATCAGCATAATCCCATTTAATCCTAATTCATTTGATTAATTTGATTTCCTCATTTAAAAATAAATTACAATATTAACAATTATAACAGTGCCTTTACTGCAAAAGGCTTAAGATGTATTTGCAGTTCTTTTTCTTATTTAAATTCAATTTGCCAACATTTGTGGATTAAAATGAATATATTAATTTTGTTAATATCCTTAGGAACCAAGAAAAAATAGATACAGATATAAAAACCAAAGAAATAAAAATTATAATTTTAAATTTCAAAAAAAAATTGTAGGCATCAGCACATTTCACCCATAAACATTTTGGCATGCATACCATCAATTAGAGTTCAAACATTATTTTTTTTCAGTTGGAGATAAGCAATACAATTTTCCTACAAGTATACCAGATTTTACCAAAACTAAATTTTATTACTTGTGCTCCATTTAGGCAATGGTACCATCCTTTCATATCACTTATTTTGAGAAATTGGGACTTTAACTCCACGTGACTGTACATTCAGTGTAGGAAAGTGCAGAAAAGTCACTCGGACTCCACTAGACCACTATTAAGTAGCACTGTGACCTTAAGCAAATCATTTAACCTGAAGTCTCTGGGTTTTGACATGTCAAATTAAGATAATGATAATTTATTCAGAGGTTCGAGGGCTAGATGATATCACATATGGAGAATGCCTAATGCAGGGCCTGATATATCATGAGTAATTGATAAGTGTTAATTCCGTCACCTATTCAACCAGAGTTTCCTTGATGGGTACTTTATGCATACAGAGCCTTGTAAAGTTTCCAGAAGAAAGAGAAAACAGATGCTTTGACCCCAGGCAAACTAGTGTGCTAGCAGCCCCCAGCCCCTAGGTTTTCATAGGCTCCATAAAGGTGAGAGCAGAGGAGGGGCAAGAGGGGGGTAAGTAGGGTTGTGTCTTAGTCTCTGAATAGAACTACCTTTGGTGTATTCTTTAAAAATGCATGTGATTCATTTTTAGTGATAATTATGTATGTGGAAAGTACAGTATACCCTTTGAAGACAGGTATTTCCATTCTACATATATTGAATGAAATTTTCTGGATTGTTAGAGAAGAAAACTGGGTTGTATATTTGAATAAATAAGGGTTTCTGTGAAATAAAAAAAAAATTCATACCCTCCAAGGGCAGGCAGAATAATCCATGGTAGAAAAAAATAATTACAATGGTTGCCTATGGGGTAAGTTGGGGATTGACTGAGAAGGAATAATATTTTGGGTGATGGTAATCTTCTGAATTTTGATAGATGTTTGGCTTGCATAGAAGTAAACATTTGTCAAAACTCATTGATTTGTACACTTAATATCTGTGCACTTATATGCACAGTTTATCTTAAATAATTTTGATACAGTGAATTATAGATATTAGTTAATAGATGTGGAATTTTTTAAATTAGGTATTTAATGTGCAATCTCAAAAAATGATGTTAGAAAGGCAGTTGCCTATTCTGGCAATATGGAGTTAAACTCTGGTTCTCTAAGGCAGAAGCTAACAGAAGGACAATGCAGGGGCAAGAAAGAGCCAAAACACAGATTTGTCATAACTGCAGGATGAGTTTATTTGTTTTTAACCATAATAATGATTAATATTATGGCAACACCCTGCATTGAGGGTATAAAAACACAATCCTCTCCCAAAATATGACTCAGCCTCTGTGCTCCCAGATACACTGAAATTCCTTGGAAGGCAGCTGTAAGCCTTCATGGAGGCTCCTGTTCTTGCTTCTTTCACAGAAAAACCAAAGCAGACCTACACCCCTGCTGCTAGGTGCCCAGTCATAAGGAAAGAAGAACTGGGCTCACAAATTCCCACACAGTACAGCCAAGTTATGTCCTGTTCAGATCAACGGTTCCCTCACCCCAAATACTACCTGGAAAATGGCCTGCTTCTCAGTTAAACTTCCTGTTTAACACCAATCCAAACACTTCATCCTGGACCTTTGAACAAAAGGTCAGAGAGATAACTTTGTTTTTATTCCTATAAAATTCCTACACTTTCAGAACCTTTCCCCTGCACTCCTCTTGCTTGGGGACTCTTTCTGATCACATATTTTAAACTAAGAAGTGAAACTTAACTCTGTTCTACTCAGACCATAGCCTTGGGTGTGGCTTTTCACTTAACTAACTGTTTCCTGGGAGGAAGAGAGGTAAGAATGAAGGGGGTGGGGCAAGGGCTAAGAAGATTTTGGAAGCCCTAGTATTCTAATTAGCATCACTTTTGAGTGCAGGCTCCAAAGATTTTCCTTTCCATTTATCATACTTATTGAAAGGGAAGCTAAGGCCCCAAAGAGTACAGGAACTTGCCCAGGGTCACACCAAAAGTATAGAGTAGAGCTTGGGAACAGGAGCCAGGTCCTTTGCCTCCAGCCAAGTGCTCCATCCAAAAAGATGTGTGATTCTCCCTAGTGAGTCAAGGAAAAATGCAGAGAAGCGGGGTTATCAGAGGAGAGAGTTGCAGCTCATGTGCTTTCATTCAGCCTCCCAAAATGAACAAGAAGAAGAGACACAGAGCCTAAATGGATGAATTGGAAATCCCTGAATTACAGAGGTGAAAGGCAGCAAGATGACACTCTCCTGTTTTCTTTTCTTTTTTTTTTTTTTTTTAGTCTCCTGTTTTCAAAGATGTTTCTCCAGCATCCAACTGTCCAGGTGTCCTTTGCCATCCTAGAAAGAGAGAAGGAGGGGAGAAAACAAAGGAGAAATTGAGAAGGAAAAGAAAAAGTGAGGGAGAAAAGAAAGGAAAGAACCTGGAGAAAGATTTGAAAGAAAAAAAGATGGCTGCATGAATGAAAAAGAAAAACATGCAATCCCAGGAAGCTTTGGGGCCCTAAGTTATAGTACAGATTGGTTGTCTTATTCCTCTCCCCAACCCCCATTCTGCACTGTCTTGGGCACACATACGCACATAGATACATGTCCATACACATGCATTAGTCTCCCCTGGGCCAGCCCCTTTTGCTTCCCCAGACATGTTGGCTCAGGCTCAGGAGCCTTGGGATTCAACTGTTGTGAAGGAATTGCTGGGCTTTCCCAGCCTACTTGCTGTTTGACCTATATTGCACAGATGTTAGCTCCTTCTGCCATTCCCCAAGGGGCCTGAGCAAAGATAGTTTAGCAAGGAAAATATCTATCCCAAATGGTCTTATTATATTCAAAGGGGAAAATGTCACATTTCTTAACCCCCATATACCACCAAAACAAAAAGGCCTCTTCTTTTTTTTTAATAATGAATTTATTTTTTATTGGTGTTCAATTTGCCAACATACAAAATAACACCCAGTGCTCATCCCGTCAAGTGCCCCCCTCAGTGCCCGCAACCCAGTAACCCCCACCCCCCGCCCTCCTCCCCTTCCACCACCCAGAGTAGGAGTCTTCCATGTTCTGTCTCCCTTTCTGATATTTCCTACCCATTTCTTCTCCCTTCCCCTCTATTCCTTTTCACTATTATTTATATTCCCCAAATGAATGAGACCATGATTGTCCTTCTCCGATTGACTTATTTCACTCAGCATAATACCCTCCAGTTCCATCCACGTCGAAGTAAATGGTAGGTATTTGTCATTTCTAATGGCTGAGTAATATTCCATTGTATACATAAACCACATCTTCTTTATCCATTCATCTTTCAATGGACACCGGGGCTCGTTCCACAGTTTGGCTATTGTGGACATTGCTGCTAGAAACATCGGGGTGCAGGTGTCCCGGCATTTCATTGCATCTGTATCTTTGGGGTAAATCCCCAACAGGGCAATTGCTGGGTCGTAGGGCAGGTCTATTTTTAACTCTTTGAGGAACCTCTACACAGTTTTCCAGAGTGGCTGCACCAGTTCACATTCCCACCAACAGTGCAAGAGGGTTCCCTTTTCTCTGCATCCTCTCCAACATTTGTTGTTTCCTGCCTTGTTAATTTTCCCCATTCTCACTGGTGTGAGGTGGTATCTCATTGTGGTTTTGATTTGTATTTCCCTGATGGCAAGTGATGCGGAGCATTTTCTCATGTGCTTGTTGGCCATGTCTGTCTTCCTCTGTGAGATTTCTCTTCATGTCTTTTGCCCTTTTCATGATTGGATTGTTTGTTTCTTTGGTGTTGAGTTTAATAAGTTCTTTATAGATCTTGGAAACTAGCCCTTTATCTGATACGTCATTTGCAAATATCTTCTCCCTTTCTGTAGGTTGTCTTTTAGTTTTGTTGACTGTATCCTTTGCTGTGCAAAAGCTTCTTATCTTGATGAAGTCCCAATAGTTCATTTTTGCTTTTGTTTCTTTTGCCTTCGTGGATGTATCTTGCAAGAAGTTACTGTGGCCGAGCTCAAAAAGGGTGTTGCCTGTGTTCTCCTCTAGGATTTTGATGGACTCTTGTCTCACATTTAGAGCTTTCATCCATTTTGAGTTTATCTTTGTGTATGGTGAAAGAGAGTGGTCTAGTTTCATTCTTCTGCATGTGGATGTCCAATTTTCCCAGCACCATTTATTGAAGAGACTGTCTTTCTTCCAGTGGATAGTCTTTCCTCCTTTGTCGAATATTAGTTGACCATAAAGTTGAGGGTCTACTTCTGGATTCTCTATTCTGTTCCATTGATCTATGTGTCTTTGTGCCAGTACCACACTGTCTTGATGACCACAGAAAAAGGCCTCTTCTTGATGTCCCTAGAAACTGCCCCCTTAGGGCAGGTCTACCTAGACAGTTGAACTGAGATGATGTATACACCTCTACTATCTGACTGCCACCTTTGACCTATAGCAGTGGATCTCACTGGCCCCAGAGGAGAAGGGAGCCCAAGCCAACAGGAAAACTGTTGAATCAAGATGAGAGCCACCTTCCAGAATCCAAATGAATAACACCTCATTCATCCAGAGGTCACTTCTCTAGCAACCTTATATATCTGGAACAAAGAAGAGAATGAAAAGAAAAGGGGAAAAAAGTCTTAAGAAGTCAGAATAGATGTCAATATCTATACAGTAGAGTTTGAAGGCTTTACCCAAAAGAATCTTTCTGGAGCCAATTTACTTGACTTTAGACTAAATCCTTGCCAGTGTATTTATTATTTTCATAGCCACAACAAATGAGAAACAGTAAATAATGAAGAGGCAAAAGTACAGAAATTCTGAAGAGCAGAAATGGCAGGTGAATGTAGATATAGATGGTAATCAGCCTTAAGATTTTCTCCGCTTAATAATACACTAGTACTGACTCCTGTTGTCTAACATAGAGCAACTTGCTAAGCAAAGAGAAACTTGGCAAGTCTTAATGGCCAGTCTTGCCTGAATATCCCCATTAGGACATTGTTCATTATCTCTGGGCTATCCTTTCAGCCTATTTGTTTAAGGGTGACAAGTTCTGATGGCAATAGCTCAGCTAAGTTTCCTTTATAAATAAATAAATAAATAAATAAATAAATAAATAAATAAATAAACAAACAAACAAACTCCTTAAGCCCAACTAAGGTAAACCATTGTCAAAAATTATGAAGCCCAGGACTTCTGGTGAAGATGGTGGAGTAGGAGGAACCTAGGCTCACCTTATCCAACAGATAGAACTAGATAACAATCACATCAGTGTAAATAACCCAGAAAACAACCCAAAGACTGAAAGAACAAACTCTCCACAGCTAAAAGCAGAGAAGAGGCCACATTGAAGAGAATAGGAAGGGTAAAGACGAGGCTGGGAGCTAAACAAACCCTTGGGCCTGGCCACAGGAGAAAGGGGGAAAAAACAGACCCTCATCCTGGGGAGCCCCTGCCAAGATGATGAATCCCCATAATATTTGGCTTTGGACACTAGAGGGCCTGAATTTCGTGAGTTCTTAAAATCAGTGGGACTTAAAACCTAGAATTTTAAAAATCAGTGGGATCAACTCTGAGAGAGCCAGAAGGGCAAGAGGAAGCCGAGTCCCCACCCTTACAGAGACAGCACAACAAAGAGCCCCATAGAAATACAGTACAGAAGCAGCAGTTCAGCAGTTTGAAAAACCAACAACAACTCCTGGGTCATATGAGAGGGAGAGTAGTTTAATCAACTAAGAGCTTGTCTCAGAAGGATAGAGATCACTGGGAGACTCTTCCAAGAACAAAGGAACTGGCAGGTGCCATTTCCTTCCACCATCCCCCAGCATAAACACATGGACACCTGTGGGAACCAGTGTGGTATAGATACTCATTACCGAACTTGCTAACACTCCCACCCAGCCCCCCTCAACACATTGCAAATCCACACCATCCAATACATTCATAGCTGGAGCCCATCCACAGTGGTGCCACAGGCCTGGCAGTGTGTAAGCAGCCCCAACAGGGGCCAGCACGACTCCAAAGTTACTCTTTCCCTGGGGAGAAGGAAAGATAACAACACACACACCATCCAGCAATAGGCTGGAGACAGACAGCTGGTCTCAATTGCAGGCCCTGCCCACTAATGAAAGCCTCTCAGAGGACAACACAGGGAAAGCACCCAGCAGTTTGGTGCTATTCTGTCTCTGATAAGTGCCTGACTCGGCTCAACTCAAGCCCAAGGCATCCCCAGACAGGCCCCCTAACATCACAGTGACCAAACACTACCCACAAAAGGCAAAGAGAGCCACTGCAGATGATAGGACTGAAGGAAAAAGTGGCTCACAACAGCAGGATGCACATAACACACATAGGAGGTACCCATGAAGAACCAGATTCTGGGGAACAGAGGACACTGCACTGAAGAGCACTACAGGATATCTTCTTCATTAGTCCATTACTTTCAAGTATAGGAGATGTAGATTACTTTCCTAACACTCTGTCTCCTCAGAGAGACAAAATGAGGAGGGAGATGAATATGTCCCAAACGAAAGAACATGACAAAATCACAGCAAGGTAACAAAATAAATGGAGATAAATAACATGCCTGAGAGAGAATTTAAAGTAATGGTTAGAGAACACCGGTGGTGGATCCCAACGCGGCTCTTTGGGGCCAGCCACCGAGCAGCGCCTCCGCGGGGCCGAGTAGGGGCAGGCGCCATGGATTCCTTCAAGGTGGTGCTGGAGGGGCCCGCACCTTGGGGCTTTCAGCTGCAGAGGGGCAAGGACTTCAATGTGCCCCTCTCCATCTCCAGGCTCACTTCTGGAGGCAAAGCTGCACAGGCCGGTGTGGCTGTGGGTGACTGGGTGCTGAGCATAGATGGCAAGAATGCGGGGGGCCTGACGCACATTGAAGCCCAGAACAAGATTCGTGCCTGCGGGGAGCACCTGAGCCTGGGTCTCAGCAGGGCCCAGCCAGCTCAGAACAAACTGCAGAAGGCCCTGGCCCCCGCCGCGGATCCCCCGTGGTACACCTTTGCACCCAGCGCCTCCCTCAACAAGACGGCCCGGCCCTTTGGGGTACCCCTGCCAGCTGACAATGCCCTGCAGCAGAATGGACAGCCGCTCCGGCCGCTGGTCCCAGATGCCAGCAAGCAGCGGCTGATGGAGGACACAGAGGACTGGTGGCCTCGGCCCGGGACAAGCCAGTCTCGTTCCTTCCGCATCCTTGCCCACCTCACGAGCACCGAGTTCATGCTAGACCCGGATGAGGAACACCTGAAGAAATCAAGCCAGGTGCCCAGGACAGAAGCCCCAGCCCCAGCTTCAGCTACACCCCAGGAACCCTGGGCTGGCCCTACCACCGTCAGCCCCACCAGCCACCCACCCTGGGCTGTGGATCCTGGATTTGCTGAGCGCTATGCTCCGGACAAGACCAGCACGGTGCTCACCCGGCACAGCCAGCCAGCCACACCCACACCTCTGCAGAACCGCACCTCCATCGTGCAGGCAGCCGCCGGAGGGGGCACAGGGAGCAGGTGGTGACAACAATGGCAAGACTCTCGTGTAACACCACTGCCGATACCTGGTCATCCGGGGCCGATACCTGGTTGCGCTGGGCCATGCATACCACCCCGAGGAATTTGTGTGCAGCCAGTGTGGGAAGGTCCTGGAAGAGGGCGGTTTCTTTGAGGAGAAGGGTGCCATCTTCTGCCCACCCTGCTATGATGTGCGCTATGCACCCAGCTGTGCCAAGTGCAAGAAAAAGATCACAGGCGAGATCATGCATGCCCTAAAGATGACCTGGCACATGCATTGTTTCACCTGTGCGGCCTGCAAGACACCCATTCGGAAAAGGGGCTTCTACATGGAAGAAGGAGCACCCTACTGCGAGCAAGACTATGAGAAGATGTTTGGCCAGGGCTGTGACTTCAAGATGGATGCTGGGGACCGCTTCCTGGAGGCGCTGGGCTTCAGCTGGCACGTGTGCGATATGCCAGATCAACCTGGAAGGAAAGACTTTCTACTCTAAGAAGGACAAGCCCCTCTGCAAGAGCCATGCCTTCTCCCATGTGTGAGCCCCTCCTGTCCACTGCTGCCTCATCCAGCCCAGCCAGAGGGAGCTCCAGTTCTGGAGTCATCGGCCCAGATTTCTGGATAGGGCTGGCAAAGGTCACCCCAACCACAACTCCTGGCCTGAGCCTGGGGTTCCCTGGGCTCTGCCCCATCCCCTTCATTTCCCCACACTCCCTCCATTTCCTCCCACTCCTTCCACACACTGGTGCTGACCACACCAACCCCTGCTCACATCCACTGCCACAATAAAGCTGTATCCAGCTGTGTCCTGAAAAAAAATAAAGTAATGGTTATAAAGACACTCACTGAACTTGAAAAAAGAGTGGTGAATATCAGTGAGACCCTTAACAAAGAGATAAAAAAAGAGCCAATCAGAGATGAAGAACACAATAAATGAAATTAAAAATACACTAGATGGAATAAATAGTAGGCTACAGGAAGCAGAAGAATTAATTAGAGACCTGGAGGACAGAGTAATGAGAAGTAATCCAGCTGAGCAGATAAGACAAGAAAATATGCAAAATGAGAATATATTTAGGCAACACAGTGACACCATCAAACATAAGAACATTTGCATTATAGGGATCCCAGAAAGAGGAGAAAGAGAGAAGGGAGCAAAAAAAATTTATTTAAAGAAATAATAGGGATCCCTGGGTGGCACAGCGGTTTGGCGCCTGCCTTTGGCCCAGGGCGCGATCCTGGAGACCCGGGATCGAATCCCACGTTGGGCTCCCGGTGCACGGAGCCTGCTTCTCCCTCTGCCTGTGTCTCTGCCTCTCTCTCTCTCTCTCTCTCTCTCTCTCTCTCTCTCTGTGACTATCATAAATAAATAAAATTTAAAAAAAATAAAGAAATAATAACTGAAAACTTCCCAAATTTAAGGAAGGAAACAGATATCCAGCTCCAGGAGACACAGAGATCCCCCAACAATATCAACCAAAGAAAAAAAATATATGTATCAACCAAAGGAGGTCCACATTAAGACACATAGTAATTAAGGGGTGTCTGGGTGGCTCAGTTAGCCATATGCCTTCAGCTCAGGTCATAATACCAGGGTCCTGAGACTGAGCCCCATGTCAGGTTCCTTGCTCAGTGGGGAGCCTGCTTCTCTCTCTCCCTCTGCCTAGGATCAAGACCTGAGCTGAGATCAAGAGTCAGACGCTTGGGGTGCCTGGGTGGCTCAGTTAGTTGGGCATCTGCCTTTGGTTCAGGTCATGATCCCAGGGTCCTGGGATCAAGCCCTGTATCAGGATCCTTATTTGGCAGGGAGTCTGCTTCTCTTGCTCCCTCTGCCTGCCACTCCCCCTGATTGTGCTCTCTCTGTGTCAAATAAATAAAATCTTTTTGTTAAGAAAAAGACAAATAACAATTAAAATGGCAGTAAGTAGTGACAAAGAAAAAAAATTTAAAGCAGCAAGACTAAAGAAGACACTTACATACAAAGGAAACCCCATAACGCTATCAGTGGCTTTTTCAGCAGAAACTTTGCAGGGCAAAAAAAGTGGCATGGTTTATTCAAAGTGCTGAAAGGGAAAAATATGCAACCAAGAATACTCTATCCAGCAAGGCTATCATTCAAAATAGAAGGAGAGATAAAAAGTTTCTCAGATGAAAACTAAAGGAACCATGACCACTACATGAAAAGGGCTCTGGAAAATAGTATGACGGTTCCTCAAAAAGTTAAAAATAGAACTACCCTAAAACCCAGCAATTGCACTACTATGTATTTATCCAAAGGATACAGGGGTGCCTGAGTGGCTCAGTCAGTTAAGGGTTTGACTCCTGATTTTGGCTCAGGTCATGATCTCAGGATCCTGGGATTGAGCCCCACACCAGGATCCATGCTCAGTGGAGAGTCTGCTTGAGGATTTCTCTTCTTCTCCCTCTGCCCCTCCCCTCTCTCTTTCTGTCTAAGAAAGAAAGAAAGAAAGAAGAAAGAAAGAAAGAAAGAAAGAAAGAAAGAAAGAAAGAAAGAAAGAAAGAAAGAGAAAGAAAGAAAGAAAGAAAATATGTTCAAAGGATACAAAAATGCTGATTCAAAGGGATACATGCAACCCAGTGTTTACAGCAGCACCTATCAACAATAGCCAAATTATGGAAAGAGCCCAAATATCCATTGACAGATGAATGAATGGAAAGATAATGTGGTATATATATGCAATGGAATATTACTTGGCCATTAAAAGAATGAAATCTTGCCATTTGCAACAGCATGGATGGAACCGGATGGCGTTATGCCAAGTGAAATAAGTCAGTCAAAGAATGATAACTACCATATGATTTCACTCATGTGTGGAATTTAAGAAACAAAACAGATGAACAGAGGGGAACAGAAGGAAAAATAAAATAAGATGAAAACACAAATGAGTGGGAAATATCAGTGAGGGTGACAGAACATGAGAGACACCTAACTCTGGGAAACAAACAAGGGGTGGTGGAAAGGGAGGTGGGCAGGGGGTTGGGATAACTGGGTGATGGACACTGAGGGGGGCACTTGATGGATTGAGTACTGGGTGTTATGCTATATGTTGGCAAATTGAACTCCAATAAAAAATTTTTTAAAAAAGACAAACTGAAAAAAAAAAGAAAGAAAAGAAAACACAGAGAGAGGCAAACCATGAGAGACTCTTAGCTCTAGGAAACAAACTGAGGGTTGCTGGAGGGGAAGTGGGTGGTGGGATGGGGTAATTGAGGGATGGCCTTTAAGGAGGGCATTTGATGTAATGAGCACTGGGTGTTATATGCAACTGATGAATCACTAAATTATACCCCTGAAATTAATAATATACTATATGTTACCTAAATTGAATTTAAATAGAAAATAAAAATAAAATAATAAAATAAAATTCCCTGGGAAAATCCAGGCATAAATATTTAAAACAAAACAAAAAACAAAAGTCCAGGACTAGATGGCTTCATGAATGAATTCTACCAAAAATTTAAGGAACAGTTAATATCTATTCTTCTCAAACTATTTCAAAAAATAGAAGAGGAAGGAAATCTTCCACATCCATCCTATGAGGCAGCATTATCCTAATACCAAAACCAGGAAAAGACATTACAAAATAAGGGAAATACTGGCCAATTATCTCTTATAAACATGCATGCAAAATTCCTCAACAAAATACTAGTAAAGCAAATCAAATAATACATTTTTAAAAATCATTCACCACAATCAAGTGGGATTTATTCACACAATGCAAGGGTGGTACAATATTCACAAGTCAATCAACATGATACATCACATCAATAAAACAAAGGATAAGAATTACATGGCCATTTCAGTAGATACAGAAAAAGCATTTGACAAAGTACAACATCCATTCATGATAAAAACTCTCAACAAAGCAGATTTAGAGGAAACATACCTCAACATAAAAAAGGCCATATATGAAACACCAACAGTTAACATTATACACAATAGTGTATAATGTTCCTTAGGTCAGGAACAAGACAGGGATATCCATTCTCACCATTTTTATTCAACATGGTACAGGAAGTCCTAAGCACAGCAATCCAGATAAGAAAAAGGAATAAGGGACACCTGGGTGGCTCAGCGGTTGAGCATTTGCCTTCTGCTCAGGGGGAAGAAATCAAGTCCAGGATCCAGAAATCAAGTCCCATGTTGGGCTCCCTGAGTGGAGCCTGCTTCTCCCTCTGCCTGTGTCTCTGCCTCTCTCTCTCTCTCTCTCATGAATAAATACATAAAATCTTTTAAAAAAGGAATAAAAGTCATCCAAATTGGTAAGGAAAAAAGTAAAACTTTCACTATTTGCTGATGACATGATACTATATAGAGAAAACCATAAATTCTACAAAAAAAAAAACCAATAAAACTGACAAATGCATTCAGTAAGATCACAGGATACAGAATTGATGTACAAAAATTTGTCACATTTCTATACAGTAGTGTAGAAGCAGCACAAAGAAAAATTGAGAAAACAATGCCATTTACATTTGTACCAAAAACAACAAAATACCTAGGAATAAACTTAGCCAAGAAGGTGAAAGACCTGTACTCTGAAAATGGTAAAATAAAGCTCAGAGAAGTTAACATGACTCATCTGGGGTTCTACGGCCATTGAGTGATACACCTGGTGTTCAAACCCCATTTGTCTGACTTGACTCCATACCATGCTGCCTCCCATCCTTTGAAAAAATGATAAAAAAGGGGAAAAGTCAATGAAGGAGTATGCATTCATAAAACAGTCCTCTATTGCTGCAAAGTTACTTTAACCCACCTCCCCACCTCTCAAAAACCACTGTATTGAGCAGTCATGGAAATGAAAAATAATCACAAGACCCACTAATGTAGAACCACAGAGACCCTGACATACATATCACTGTGCAACTAACTAGTTACCATTAGTAACAGTGAGACCTTCATGGACAATTTTATAATATGTATATACATACCCATATTAAATTAAATTAAATTGCATTTTAGTCTCACAATCACCTAAAAGGTAAATTCAATTATTGCTTCAGTTTTACAGTGGAAGAAACAGAACTGGAGAGAATTAAATGCCTTGCCTAAATTCACACAGCCAGTGATAAAGCCAGGAGTCAAACTCAGTTCTGATTCCACATCCGGTACTCTCCACTGCATATCTGTCCTTTACCTGATATTTCATATCTTATACAAATTCACTCTTGGACTCAGAGACTAAGCCTGAGACCCACCAGTTACAGTGTGTATCTAATCCCAAGGCTGTCAGCCCCCAGAATGGCCCAGCTCCAAACCGTTGGTGGAAGGCAAGTCATCCTGCCCCACACAAGCAGACAGCTGCCCCTAAACCCAGTTATGGTTTAGGCAGCTAAGCAATTCCTACTGGGATTACTATTTTTTCCTAGGTTGGGTCAGTAGGTTAAGCACCCTCTGCTTTGGAAATCTTAAAGCGTTTTATATCTGCAGAAGAGGAGACCCCTGTCACATTTAGAGAAACCATGAATGTTGGTCTCACCCTTGAGCCATCTGGGCCTTCCTTGCTTGCCTTCCCCAGCTCTTAGTTCTCCCTTCCCTTACACCACCATAACCAACCCCTAATCCACACTCAGTTCAGGAGAAAGTCAGAATTTTACAAATAGTTTCATGTCATGGTTATTGCTTTGAACTACACAACCCCTTGGTAAACTATGAGATTACAAAATTTAGCTTTTAACCAGTTGTTTTATGGCCAGTCAAGTCATGATACTGTCATCTCATCTCATACCAGGGTGACCTCATCCTCCACTATGGGCCTGAGATGCTAATCAAGAAAAGCCTGGTCTTGGAAAGGTCCAGACAGTGAAAGCAATGCCATGAAAGAACAATTTTGTGCTCTTTTCTTGGGGAGGTGAAGAGAATCGAGGGTGCAGGAAATGAGGAAACATAATCTCTAGACCCTGCTGCAGGCATTTTGAGTGGTAATATGGTCATGTGATCTTGTCTGGATCACACTGTGATGACCTGTCCAGCTCCATGCCCCTTCCAATGCCACCTAACCCCCACTGATAGGTTTTATTTCCCCTCCATTTCTACAAAGCTTGGACTCTAAGATTTATTATATTCTGAATCAGGAGGAAATATAAGACATTTCCATCCATACCTCACCAGCTGAGGCTCAAGTAAGTAGTGTCTGGCCCTGCTGTGATCTCATAATTCCAGTTCTAGTAACTAGGCTCTTGTCCCTTCCCTGATTTCTAGGTTCCTGCCTTATACCTAGTTCCTATGATTGAGCTCCTATCTTATTCCTTCAATATCTGAGGCCCTGTCATTCCCTAGGTATCCAAATTCTTCTAGCACTGAGGGGGGAAGGGGCTTCCTTGACACTCCCTCCAATCCTTACCCAGCCTGGGTCCTTTCTGACAATTGGAGTACTTTTAAAAATTTTTAGGTAAACTCTACGCTCAACATGGGACTCAAACTGATGACCCCAAGATCAAGAGTCACATATTTGAAATAAGTCAGTCAGAAAAGGACAAACATTATATGGTATCATTCATTTGGGGAATATAAAAAATTAGTGAAAGGGAATAAACGGAAAGAAGAGAAAATGAGTGAAAATATCAGTAGGGTGACAAAACATGAGAGACACCTAACTCTGGGAAATGAACAAGGGGTAGTGGAAAGGGAGGTGGGCGGGGGGTTGGGGTGACTGGGTGATGGGCACTGAGGGGGGCACTTGGCGGGATGAGCACTGGGTGTTATGATAAATGTTGGCAAATTGAACTCCAATAAAAATAAAAGAAAAAAAAGAGTCACATACTCTACTGACTGAGCTAGCCAAGTGCCCCTGGAGTACTTTAAAATTTACATATTTCAATTTTAGATGTTATCAATTGATTCCCTGGTAGAAAAGATAAATAAATCAGCAGTCGGTTATGCTAAATGAATAAGCCCTAGAGATCTACTGTACACTATAGTACTTATGGTTAATAATATCATATTGTATACATAAAATTTGGCTAAGAGGGAAGATCATCTGTTAAGTGTTATCACCAAAAATAATAGCAATAATAATCAAAAAAATAAAGAGGATAAGAGGAAACTTTCACAGGTGATGGATATGTTTATGGCATAGATTATGGTGACAGTTTCAAGGGTATATATTTACCCCAAACACATCAAGTTGTATATATTGAATATGTACAGCTTTTTATATGTTATTATGCTTCAATAAAGTAGTTAAAAATCATCACTTATTTATCTCCATCTGTTTTCTCTCCCATCACCTCCTTATTTTTGTTAGTCATATTAATATTTCCACTTTGTTTGGATTTTTAAACTATTGGTAATGTGTCCCTGCCACCTGCAACTGCACTTCCTTGACACAACTCACTACCTACACTCTTATCCAAAGCCTGCTACCAGGTTACCTGGATGCTGGCTCTGCACCCTGCAGAGACACCTATGTCTGCCTGCTATAGGCAACCTGGTCCTAACTGCCAACCTACAATCTAGTCCTCCCTGGGCTTGTTGTCAAAACCTCCCCTTAACACTGAATCTGCTCCAATTGGGTGTGTCTCTCCTTAAGTTATGCTCTGAGGCAGTTCTGGTATCACCATCTCCAGTCACCAGCAGGTCCTGAACAGGTCCCTTCACTCTAGCCCACACACTATGTTCTGAGGTGACATGGACAGAGGCTTTGAACCCCCGTGTGCTCTAGGCTGTCTTGAACCACATGAACTGTGCAGGCACTATCCAGGGTCCCTCAAAATGAATTTTTATCAATATAAAGAAAACCAGAGGATGTCCATCAATAGATGAATGGATAAAGAAGATGTGGGGTGTGAGTGTGTGTGTGTGTGTGTGTGTAATATTAATCAGCCATTAAAAAGAATGAAATCTTGCCCTTTGTGACAACATGGATAGACCTCAAGGGTATTATGCTAAGTGAAAGTAGTCAGACAGAAAAAGACAAATACCATATTATTTCACTTTTATATGGAATCTAAAAAAAACACATGAACAAACAAACAAAAACCAGAAACACGCTCATAAATACAGAGAACATACTGGTGGCTGCTGGAGGGAAGGAGCAGGAGGGTGAAATAGGTGAATGGAGTTAAGAGATACAAACTTTCAGTTATAAAATAAATAAGTCACAGGGATGAAAAGCACAGCATAGAGAACATAGCCAATAATATTGTAGTAATTTTGCACATTAACATGGTAACTACACTTATCATGGTGAGCATTTTATAATGTACATAATTATTGAATCACTGTTATACACTTAAAACTAATATAATATTGTATGTCAACTACACTTCAATTAAAAAAAAAAGAAATCCAGAGGAAATAACATGCACCCAAAAGACCAGAAATCTAATGGCGTATAGAATAAACCTATATCTAATAATAAATTGGATTGAATGACAGTGTACAAAAGGTCATTTGGATATTTTTTATGCTCCACTCTCTCTCCCAAATCCCTTTTTGAGAGTCATTTTTTTTTCTTCCAAGGATTTCCTACTCCCTGCAGAAGAGGGATTGAACCTTAGTTACAGCCTCCTATTAAAAAAAAAAAAAGACAGTGGACTGATAAGTAGCTAATAACTCATGCCCAGAGGGGAAAAGACTCTATTTCAGCCATCCATGCCTCCTGCTACTGAGCAAGACTCTGGGATAGACCTAAGCAGGCCACAATCCTGATAGTCTCTAGGCCTTTTATTCATGCCCTCCTCCTACCTGGAATGCCAGTCTTCCTCCACTCCATTTATCTGAACCATGCTTATTCTTCAAAACCCCTCTCTTGCTCTATTACCTCTTCCAGGAAGCACATCTGTGTTCTTTTTTTTTTTAATTTTTATTTATTTATGATAGTCACAGAGAGAGAGAGAGAGAGAGAGAGGCAGAGACACAGGGAGAGGGAGAAGCAGGCTCCATGCACCGGGAGCCCGACGTGGGATTCGATCCCAGGTCTCCAGGATCGCGCCCTGGGCCAAAGGCAGGCGCTAAACCGCTGCGCCACCCAGGGATCCCCACATCTGTGTTCTGCTTCTTAACCTCTACAGCACTTAAAATCTACACCACACAATTTAGTATTTAATTCATCAAACTCTTAACCTCTGTTGCTTCATGTAACCTAATTTATGTTCCATAATAGTACCATAAATGTCCTTCTTGACCTCCCTTAGGACACTTAGCATAAGCCTGAGCCTGTATTTGGGGCTCAGCAAAGAAACACTGGAGATGCTTGTTCTAGAAACAAAATCAGGGGTTTCCATTATTTTTGCATAACTGGCTAGAAAACAGAGTGTTCAGACACAGCCATAAAAAAATAAAATTTAAAAATTAAAAACCTCCAGCATCCAAGGGTGCAGCTATCGAAGACACCAAAGGTATTCCCAGGTCACTGAAACACAGAGTGTCAGAGTTGGAAGGAATCTTAATCATTTACTTCCAAACTTTTAAACTGGGGTATGCACACCTCTAGAGGTCCATGGCAGTGTGCCAGGGGATCCACAAAGCCACAGAATAAACATGGAATGCTTCCTTAGAGTGTCAATTTTGCTAGAATATAAGAAATTCAAAATACTTCTGTATTAAAATAATATGGCTCTATCATATAGGAAAATGCAAAGTTTACACATTTTTAGGATAAGACCTCAAAGATACTTCAAGTTCACAGTAGGCTGCTTTGAGTTACCCCCATTCACCCCTCTCCCCTACTCATGCTGAGGATTTCATGTTTCTACTCCTCTGTCATTAGGGTTACTTCAGTTAAAAAATAAAAGTTTGAGTAGGCTGATCTAGTCCAGCCCCTCTTTTCATAGTTAGGAAAACTGACGTCCACAGTTAAGAAATAGTTTAGCCAAAGTCCCAGACATTAGTGCAGCAAGAGCTAGGACCACAGTCACTCCAATCAAGATGTACATTTCTTCCTAGTGTCTTGCTCCAGTAACTATTGACTATGAACTACACTTATAACTCCTTGCTAATTCTGTTCTGCCCTCTTGTACCCTGCAGTGATTTTCTTTGCAAAGGGTTATTCAACCTATCCTTAGGGAAGCCTGTGGCACCAGCAGTTCTGTGGGAAGACCAGAACCTTTAGTCTCTTTCTATAGCTTCAAACATAGCAAATAAATGCTGAATTTCCCAGAAATCAGAGTGTAACTGATGAGACTTAAACCCCTCACAGAAATTGGATAAAGTCTCCAGTTTTAGGGACAGAGAAGCAAAGCAGAGTGACAATCTTGCTAATTGTAGGCCATAGCCAGAAAGCAAAGAGCTGATCTGAAGACCCTGCTTTTCCCCTTCATTTATGTGAGAAAGAGATGCTAAAAGGCTACCTCAGCAAGGCTCCAAGGAAACTGGGACCTCAGAGAAGCCCCCCTCCAACTGGCTTCTGCATCTCCTGAAATAAACTTGTCATCAGATTGTAGGACTAAAATAATCATCTCAGGTTTAAAAAAAAAAAAGAAGTGACTTTGGATTCAAACTTAGCTTCACAACCATCATATATATTCATCAACCATCATATTATATATCATATAAGCAAGAGCTCTGTAGATTCATATACTCTTATCCACTTATTCACACCTTAAACACACAATTCTTGCTATAACAGCAAATTTTCTAGTGTCATATACAAATATAAGCATGTATTTGTGTTGGGAAAACCAATACAATCAGAGTCTGCTCATACTTCTCTCCCAACACCCAGCTCTGAACCTACACATCTACCATTGATACTCACATTCACAGTCACACATGCCAGGCTGAGAACTGATCCATTTTGCCAGGGTTAGAGCCACATTCTACAGTGTCCCATTCCTCTCACAGAACTAAGAGGTCATTTCACAAAGATGTCATCACCTGCCAACTAATGGCAAGTTACATCCAGAATAAATGGTTCATTACCTACCCCCATTGCAGGTAGGCCCATGGGAGAATAATGGCTGAGACAAAGGAGACTTGAGACTTGACTCTCACTGCAGGAAGCCAACCACACAGGTAAGATGGGGGCTTGTTCCAGCTAAAGAGACTTCATTTCCTCTTTGGGCCCTAGAGTTGGAATGGGGAAATTGGAATGTCATCTGACTTTTTGTAGACTTCTCACACTCAACCATAAACCACCGGGGGAGAAAAAACTGACTGCTCTTTTACCCTGGACTTTCTTTGTCCAGAAGAAGATGGGGTAACATCATAACACTGTCTCTTGAAAAAGGTTCCGACACTTTTCAGAGTAGTGTAGTGACCAATGGCATGGACTCTGAAGCCACTCTCCAGGGTCTTAATTTCAGCCCCAGCACCTATAATCTGCATCACCTGGAGCAAGTTACTTAATCTTTCCAGCCCTTGGTTTTGCCATCTGTTGAAAATCAGAATAATAATAGCACCTACCTGGTGGTGGTATGATGTGATTGAAATGTAAGGCACTTAGATAATGCCAGGCACTTTGAATGCTCAGTATATGGAATTTACAGAAGAGTCATTTCCTGTTTTTCTCAGACTGCCACTTTCCCATTACTTGCCTACCCACAGAGAGGTGACAGTTTGGTCACCTCATTTCTGAGACAGGCCTCTAAAGCCCAGAGAGAACAAGACTGACCCAATATCACAGAGAAGGAATAATAGAATTGGAACTGATTGCTTTGGGGTGACTCGGCCAGTGTTCTCATCTCTGCCTTAGGAAAAAATGAGCATGGTTTAAGGAAAGCTGGGGAGGAAATATGACTGGGGCCAGGAAGGATGTAAATAATACTAAGAACAATGACCACTTAATATGTGCCAGGCACAGTTTTAAGTACATTCTGTGTATGATTTCATTTAAAACCTCACAGCAGGGCAGCCCCGGTGGCTCAGTGGTTTAGAACTGCCTTCAGTCCAGGGCATGATCCTGGAGACCCTGGATTGAGTCCCACGTCAGGCTCCCTGCATGGAGCCTGCTTCTCCCTCTGCCTGTGTCACTGCCTTGCTCTTTCTGTGTGTCTCTCATGAATAAATAAATAAAATATTTTTAAAAATAAATAAAACCTCACAGCAACCCTAGGCAGTCATGATTATTATCATCATCTTCTTCTTCATCACCATTATCCAGCAAGGCTGAGGCTTCAACACCTAGAATGGCTTTAGGTTGGGATTTGAACCTAGGCAGTCTGACAGCAAAGATGAAATGTGCAACTGCTATACTATATACTACCATCCACAAAGAAAGCAGAAGGAAAGGAAAAGCAGGAACAAAGGACAAAGGAGCAATATAAGTTCTTTTTGAAGTAAATAGATTGAGGCAGTGTAATGTCAGGGTTAGGTCCTAAATTAAAATCAACAGTTTAAGTCTAGCCTCTGCTACTAATTATTGAATATCTTTGGGCCTCAAGCATCCTCAGCTGTAAAATGGGAATAAAACTGTTTCTTGGAATTGTGATAAGGCTTAGGAAGATAATGCATGTAAAGCACCTAAGGCAATGCTTAACCCAAAGTGAGTGCTTAGTAAATAGAAGCAATTGGTGTTATCAGCTATGCTCCCTGCAGGATTTGCCTAGCAATATAGCTCCCCATGCCCCCTCTCCGGGAAAGTAAGTTAAAAAGGAAAAAACATTCATATGCTGTAGGGAAAATTAAGAACTAGGCTAAGCAACAAATTCAGACAACCTTTCCCACCTCCTGAGGAGGGTAGTGTGGGGGGGGTGAGAGTGAGTAGGAGCATTATTAACTTCATTATATCCTTCTCAAGGAACAGATCTCAGCAGGCTGCCCTCAGTTTCTGGTCACTTATAGCCTGAGTCAGAACTCTCTTTTTTCTTTTTTTCTTTTGAAACTTTAATTGCAGTTATGGTTTGCACTTTTCTTTACATTTTTTAATTGAAATTCAATTTGTCAACATATAGTATAACACCCAGTGCTCATCCTATTAAGTGCCCTCCTCAGTGCCCATCACCCAGTTACTCTTTTTTCTTAAGGTGTTTTTTTCTATGTCCTTTTCACATAGGTTGCTTTATTTTTCATGTCAACCTTACAAGATATCGGGGAAGGAGGATGGGATCTCAGATGTGTTGAGTGTCTTCTCTATACCAGACAGAATGCTGGACACTTACCATCAGTGATTTCATTTCATCCTCACAATACCACTGTGACGTTATCCTCACTTCAAAAGTGTTGTCCTGAACCCAATGTGGGGTTGCTTCTTTTTTTATGTACATTTTCCTCTCATCCCATATATTCAACCCTGGCCAGAGGTTATGTCCTGCTGAGGGTTTTCTAGAAACCAAAATACCAAAATATTCTGAAATCTCACTGTCCTCAACACATTGATCTTTGTATAATCCCAAGGCCCATAAATTGAGAGTAATTTGCCCCCAGTGGATCTGAGATGAAATTATGACTCTGCTTATTAGCTATACAACTCTGTGCTAGTCACCTAACCTCACCTCTAAAATAGGGATGTGGCACTTGCTACCCACAATGTTGTGAAAATTAAATAACTTTCATAAAAGTGCTCTCAATTGGGCCACTTCATGGAAACATTGTTTAAAATAGAATCATCAGGGGGTACCTGGGTGGCTCAGTCGGTTAAGCATCCACTCTCAGTCTGGGCACAGGTCATGATCTCTGGTTTGTGAGATCCAGCCCGCATCAGCTCTCCATTCAGCACGGAGTCTGCTTGGGATTCTCTCTCCCTCTTCCTCTGCCCCTCCTCCACTTGCTCTCTTTCACAAATAAATAAATTAATTAAATCTTTAAAATAGAATCATTGGCCAGCTTAATCTCAGAAAAGCCCCAGAAGGCAGATAGAAAGCTTATATCTCTGACCTTAGATCAGCAAGGACACCAGATCTGCAACTGTGGTTGGTGACTTTGGGAATGTTGGGTGACAAAGAGTACAGAAATTCCCTGAAGTAATTGTTGAGGAAATGACCTTTCACCATTATCAGTGTGTTATTTATATCATCACAGAGACATCTAAATCCTTTACAATCACATACTTCTCAAAGCAGTTTCATCCACATCATTTCATGTGACATTCACTGAAACTCCCAAGAATTAGTCTTTATCGTTTAAATTGTCCCATTTGCTTTGTTACTCTTTTCCCCTTCCTGGAAGTGGCCCACTGGAATTTGCAAAATCCTTCCCATTTTCCCTTGGCGGTCCATCCAAACCAAAGGCCACACTTTGGCCCAGAATCCAGCCCTAAACCCCTCCAGATAGGTCTTCTTTCACTTTCTGAATTCACACAGCACTCTGTACCTTATACTACCTGGTATTCTAGTCGCTTAAAGATTTTACTTATTTGAGAGAGAGAGACAGAGAGAGCCTGAGGTGGGGGAGGGGAAATGGACTAGCCGATTCCCAGGTAAGTGGGGGGTGCTACCCTCGAGATAATGACCTGCGCTGAAGGCAGACGTTTAACACTGAGCCACCCAGGCCCTCTAGTCTTTTATATATTTATCTTAACCTCCGCCCCTCAGCCCTACCTTCTCACTAGATCTGTGAACTCTTCAAAGGGAAGAAGGAAGAAGGAAGGAAGGATTTCCTCATTTTATGTCAGTCCTGCTTTTGAAAGCTTTTTATTAGGAAAAATTTCACATGTGTATGTTTTTATATAAAGCAGAAGGAATTTATAATGAACATCCAGGGATCCATCAGCCAGCTTCAACAATTAGTAACATATGAATAGTATTATTGCATCTATACCTCCACTCCTTCTGTCTTCTCACTCTGGATTAAAGTAAATCCCAGATAGCCTGTCATTTCATCCATCAATACTCCAATAGGGACGCCATCTTTTGCATTTCTGTGTCCCCTACAATGGGAAGAGCATTTTCATCTGTGTTCCCTACTACTGGGAGCATACAGAAGATGATTTCTGAGCCCCTACTATGTGCTGGATATTGTGCTTGGCTCAGGCGGTTCTGTCTGAGCTAAGGAGACACACCAGAACCAAGCCACGATGTTCCAAACCAAGAACTGCTGCAGGCAGTTCCAGAAAGTGAGCTTGCAGTGTACGTGGGTGCCCAGGAGCGGGAATCAGATTGCACTAATTGAATTGAGTTAAATTGGTTTTCTTTCCTGGAGACCCGGAGTTCGAACTGGCCATGAGACATGGGTTCTCCAGCAGGAGGCGCTGCAAAGACAGGAGTGTGGTGGAGGTGGAGGTGCTGGCTGTGATCAGCTTCTGCCGGAGACTGTAAGACAGCCAGAGCCCGCTGCGGGTGCAAACTGCAGGCAACAACGCAGTTTAATAGGCGAGCAGGACGCTGAGCACCAGGGCCTGAGAGGAGCCCCAGGGTTCAGGTGGGGGCAGAGGTGTGGGGGAGCTGGGCAGTCTGGGTACCTGCTCCCCAAATCTTCATGACGTTACGGGTTGCCCTTGAAAGCCGCCAGATCTTGCTCCAACTGCGGCTCTTCATAATAGAATATCTCGGAGCAGGGCACAGGACACAGCAAGGAAACACCTGTTTCCAACAAGAAAAGAAGTGGGTGGAAGCCCCCACTAGGCTTCCAATGGCCTCTCACCGAGTTTGCTCTCGAGAGCCTTGTAAAGGCGCGCCCAGAAAGCCGGTGGAGATCATTTTACAAAAAGATCACTTTCTATTTCTTACTCCCCCATACTTTTCCTAAACTGTAAACGTCCCTTAAAAAAAAAAAAAAGTCTTTCCTCCGTGGGGTTTCCTGCTCCTCCCAGACCCCTTAAAGTCCCCGCCTCGGTGCCGGCAGGGACCGCTACCACCCCCATTCCCAAATTTTGCAACTTTATTCGCTTCCGGATTTTTCACTTCCTCAGCCCCCACCCACCTACAGGTGGGGAGTGGGACGGGATGGGCAACAGAACAAAGAAACCAGGGAGCTCCTGTCCCAGGCCAAGCGCCCTTTCTGCGGTTTTCGAGCAGCCTGGGAACAAGAAGGGCTCAAGAACGCGTGAACTCCCAGCAGCCCTGGTCTCAAGCCACTTTCCAAACGCGAGAAGCCCGAAGACGCGCGGGAGGTGGGAACTGCCCCCGCGCAGCCAACAGACCTCCACTCAACAAGCCCGAGTGGCCGTGGGCGCCAACAGTCTCCACGCACTGGGCTCCGTTATTTCATCAGCAGTTTCAGAAAAACCTGCCAAAAGCAGTTATGCCTCACTGCAATGTGTAGCTTTTTCCTGCCATTTTTTTCATAATAAAAGAGGGAGTGAAGCTCGCTCGCTCTCTCCTCCCTCACCCCCTCCCTTCCAAAAAGAGCCAAATGGATACAAAGGGGGGGGGGAACCACACTCCAATCTCCGAGGGGATGCCAGTGAGGTGTGGCTTGTATTTAAATATCCAATATGTCAATGTAAGGGGAGTGCGTATGTATATAAAGTGCCATTTGCATCTGATAGCTCGAGGAAGCCAGCTATGAGAGGCCTAGGGAGATGGATGCGTAGGGGAAGCGCCACTTTGACTGAGAGCAAGGTCAGGAGCTCGTTGCCCCGCCGCTGAGAAGTTCCTTGGACGCGAACAGACGTCAACTGCAGCTAGGCAGAACGCGGAGCGAGAGAGGGAGAGAACAAGCGCCGCTAAGTCGCCTGCACTCGCCGAGCGGAGAGGTAGTTCGCGCCCCGCGGCCCCCACTCGGCCCCGCGCACCCCGCCATGGCGGAGGTGGGGGGGGTCTTCGCCTCCTTGGACTGGGATCTGCACGGCTTCTCCTCGTCTGTGGGGAACGTGCCCATAGCTGACTCCTCGGGTTTCCTGAACGAGCGCCTGGGCCAGATTGAGGGGAAGCTGCAGCGCGGCTCGCCCACAGACTTCGCCCACCTGAAGGGGATCCTGCGGCGCCGCCAGCTCTACTGCCGCACCGGCTTCCACCTGGAGATCTTCCCCAACGGCACAGTGCATGGCACCCGCCACGACCACAGTCGTTTCGGTGAGGACGCGGCAGGGAGGGACGGGAAGCCAGCAGACGGCTCTCTGGGGAGCCAACGGCTCGGGGCTTGGGCTTGGGGGCCGTGGGCTGCCCCCAGCTCGGTGCCGTCCGGGCGCGTCTAGGCGGGAGACCGCTAGGGACGTGGGGCAGGCGGGATCGGATGGTGCAAACCTGAGTAGCGCGGAGTCAGGGCGCCTGGCACCCTCAGACGCTCTCGGGAAGAGGCGGGGGCACCTTGAGGTGCAGCCTCTCTTTTCCCCACTCCACCCTTCTTCCCTCCCCCATAGCGAGGGAATCGTTCTGACACTGGACGCTGCGCTTAGGATGAAAGCAGGTGGAGTTGGAGAAGGGGAGCACTCGCCGAGGACGCCAGGCACCGTGGCTGCAGCGCGGGGTCTCGAGGGCAGCAGGGTTGTCATGGCCGTGGCGGATTGTCTGGAGCAGACGCCTTTGTGGGCTATGGATGTGGTGGGCAGGCGGCCCCAGCCGGAGTCGCTTTTGGCGGAGACGGGGACTGGGCAGCCGTGGCACCTGCCTGCCTCTGGCTTGCTCTGCCCGGGGTGGAGGCCAATCCAGGCAGCAAGGCGTGCTGGGTATTGGAGAAACCGGGACAGCCTCCCGCTGTCCAGTGTGTGAGGACCTCCCTAGGTCAGCTTTTGCCTGTATATACCTCTGGACCCCTTGCCTCACAGTGAGGAAGTGGTCCTGGGCCCACTCCCAAACCCAGAAACAGGTGTCTCCTGAGCTCAGGACAGGAAATGTACAACCTAACAGGATTTTCTCTGCCCAACACCCGGCAGATTGTTTAAATGGCACATCTGCCTGTCTCACAGACAAAACATAATTAGTAAAACCTTGATGTGGATTGGAGATCATTAGGTTTCTAAACAAATGTGTTCATTCCTCAGTAACTTGGCCATTTTTATTTTCAATTTCCTATCACTACTAAACCATAATTCAGGTGCTGTGACAGCTACCTTTACTGGGAGCCCCATCCCCCAGTGCCCTCTACTTCCTCCCAAGAACCCTATGGCCCAAGGACACCTTCTATCCTTAAGCCAGTAAGAGGCATTGCCACCCCTCAAGCATGATACCCATTCCCTTCTTTATTCCACCCTCCCCCGTCTCCCCCCCCCCAAACCGCCCCATCCTCCTATTCCCCTGCCTTGCTAGAGCTGCATCTGGAGTGCACAGTGAAAGGCGGGGAGGGGTGGAGGGGGCAGCTCCCAGAGGCCAGTTCCTGGGCAAGGCCAAGTCTAGCAAACAACTTAAGGTCAGGGCTGGTGTTCCTTGCTGGGAGCAAACAGGAACTCTAATGAGGTCTATGTCATCTTGGAAAAAGGCACTCACCGACCTGGCGTACAGTGGGTTGTGTGTGAGGTGGGTGGGAGTAATGGAGGGGTGCAGGTGTCTGTATAAACTTGCAGCAGGTCCTCAAAAGGGTGATAGGTGGGGTCAGGGAAGTGGGAGACGCAACTTGGCTCCTTTCCCTTCCATCACTTGTGACTTTGCAGTTCCCTTTTGTTCCTCTTCAGGAGTGGGACTCCCACCCTGGCCTCAGAACCTCCCAAAGTCTCCCAGAAATGGCCTAAAGATATTGAAGTAGCTCATTTCTGATATATAAAAAGAAAAATCATGAAATGATGGAGAAATGTAGGGTGGGGGCATCAGAGGTGGGGAAACTATGAGCTTGGCTTCCAGCAGCTAGTATTCGTCTGACTCTGCCTAAGCTGAGCTCAATAACCTACAAGGTCACCATAAATTAGTAATAGGCTCTTGGGATAAGTGGTCTTTAATTACCTCCCTAAGGACACATCTTGATTTCTTTTCATCTCTCAGGCCTGCTAAGGGTAAGTTTAAGGAGAAACCAAAAGAAATAAAACTGGCAGGAGGAAGGGATGTTTTCATTGCTGCTTAACTGACTGCTTCATTTTTGGTTTTGCCTTTTAAAATAACACTGCCTGAGACCACCTCTGCACCACCTTTTTCCCTTTCCTCCTTCCCTGGTTTCCTGGCCGTTCCATGTATTTCCTGTAAAGGAAATGATAACTAGTCAAAGCTGTCTCTTTGTAACCTCCAATGCCAACTTTCAAACACACATTTACTCTTTCTTTCTCAGTTTAGCTTTTGGCAAAGAAAGAGGTGGTGTTTGAGTTTGCTAATTCTCCTCCCTCCACATTTGAGTTAATCAGCCAGGGTATTCAATAAATCGAAACTTTTACATTCCATAAGTGCTTTAGCAGTCAACATTCCAGCAGGGTAAAGTAGGCCAGACTTAAGATATAAAATATTATAGATTTCTGCTTGGGGGGAGGAGGTAGTCTCCAAAGGCCATGTAAAGTAAATAACTATTTGTTGTAATTGGAGAGCAGGGCCCCCAAGGATTACCCTGGAATCCATGTGTTCAGAACAAGTTAAGCTAAGCCCAAGAGCAGCCACAACTCCAAATAATAACCTTCTGCCATAGCCTATGCTCCCCCCTCTCCCACTCCATTCTGCAATCAGTAGTCAGGAGGTGGCATTTCCATGAGTTTCATGGGGATCCTGGCATTCCTGAGGGGCACCTGTAGACTGGCAGAGCAGAGCTTGGGAGTCAGCCTGGAGGAGAGGCCTCCCACCAGGTGTGATGGAGCAGGCTAATGCAGCTGCTTTGGGTTTTGAGCAATCTGGTTCTCATTTGTCACGATGCCAAAGCAGCACTGTCTTGGCCCAGAAGGCCTGAAAGGATGACCAAGGGCACTCAGGCAAGTTATGGAACCAGATTCAATGACACATTAGCCCACCATCTAGCTAGGTTCTGAAGCAGTGGGGCTCAGGACAGATATGTTTTGACTGAGGCCATGGGGAAAAAGATGTAAGAAGAGTTTGGAAATTGTGGAGCAAAGGCCAGAACCTGAGATGGACAGGTCAAGATGAGGCAGAATAGAAGGGAGGTTGTGGACCTGGAAGGGGGTGAGAGAACTGGAGACAAACATTGTCTACTTAATATTTTACCTCCACACTTTGCTGTTAATACCCCCCTCCAACTGTAACTGGGAAAATGTGAAAATGGCTTGTTTTCTCTCTCCCTTCATGCTGGCTGGGATTCAGGAGGTTTAGGTATATCTGTTCCATCATCATGTGCCACTGGGTTCCCACAGTTTGAATCCAGCTAATAGGAAAGTTGGCAAAGGAAAATGATGCCCAAAGACAGCTGGACAGGGATGATTCCAGCTGTTGGAGACCCCGGTTACTGGACACAACCCAAGTGACTTCCTGTATGATCTGTCCTTTGGCATCAGGGTTAACAGAGAGTTGGAGAAAAACTGTAGTGACTCAAATGGCCACACCTTTTGTGTTTCATGATTTGTTCTCACACCAGGTCTTGGATGGTGAGATCACAAGCTGCCCTCTGCTACTTAATGAGCTCAGGGCTATCAGAGCCATGAGATACTTAGAGAATGAGGGAACTAAGACTTGAAGCTCAGAAGCAATTTGTCTAAGCAAAGGAAAAAACTGAAGGTTCCAGCAGGTTGGTATCCCTCAAAGTTTAGCACGCAGAACTGAACCATAACCTGGTTTCTTGCTTCCTCGCCATATTAGCCACTCTCCTTTGAACATACTCCTGTTTTTCCATAGACCACTTTAAACACAGAAGAACTAAAAACAGCACTCTCAGTGTGGTCTACGGCAGAACAGAGTGGGGAAGTCTCTTCCCTTTTTTAAAAATTTTATTTATTTATACATGAGAGACAGAGAGGCAGAGACACAGGCAGAGGGAGAAGCAGGCTCCATGCAAGGAGCCCGATGCGGTACTCAATCCCAGGACTCTAGGATCATGCCCTGAGCCAAAGGCAGATGCTCAACCGCTGAGCCACCCAGGTATCCCCAGTCTCCTCCCTTATGCCAGTTACTAGACCTCTGTCAGTGCAGCCTTAGATCACATCAGCTTTTTTTGTTTCACATTAGTTTTGTGAGAAATTTTCATTTTTACATGACTAGTTGTACATGAACTTTTTAATATCATGAATCACCCATCCTAAGCTTACCCTGTCCAGTTAAATCTCTTAGTCATCATTGTGTATGTTCTGCTAAGCCACATCTCCTCATTCCAAAGGTGGGCTGACTTGTATTTAATGAAAATGCATGGAAACACATAGGAATATTACATGTTTTCAAGAAAGTATACATGGTTGCTTGAAGTGGGGAAGAGGATAGGAGCAGAGTATGGAAATAGAAAGAAATAGATAAATAAAAAGCCCTTGTACAGACCAATTATGAAAATAGGCCATAAAACAAGGAGTATGATTAACTCAACTATCCGTGCTTGAGGCTCACCATCCTCCAACAAAACACAAATACAAAACCTCTTGAGTAATCAGTTTGGGGACCAAAGTTTGGGACTTTACATTTACTCTAATTAAAGCTTATTTGGTTGGAGTCAGCTCATTTTCCCACCCTCTTGCAATTGCTTTGGATTTTGATTGTGTCACCTTCTCAGCTATACATCTTCTAGAACTGAGGTAGGCAGTTCCCCTATGTCCTCTTACAAGTCATTTATTAAAATGTTAAACAAAGCAGAGCCAAAATCAGACACTTATGTTTTGCAGCTAAAGGTTCTGATCCTTTAAATCACTTCCTCCTAAACCCCTACTTGACACTAGCTATTTGCCCTTCTCTTCCTATCATCTTTCGTCAATCTCCTTTCCCAAAACTCCTTTCTTGTAGTATAAGAGTTAAGAACAACCTGAAAATAAAACTTAAAGGATTTCAGCATTAGAGGCAATACAATGGCAGCAGAACTTTGCGTTCTTCCAAGAGCTCCAACTGGGCCATGGAAACATGTACCCTAAAGCTGCCACACCTGCATACCCATATACCAGCACAAATCACTGGGGCTTTTAAGGAGAGTTCCCACTGGAGTTTTGAATCTGATTTCAAAATTAACCACTTAATTTGTTAAGTAATCTTTAAGGAATCAATTACACTCCCTATGTAGTTGGGGTAAGAAAAGCAGCCAGATCTGAGCTCATTTCATACCTTTGGTTGCCTCTGTGAGTCAACCATATCAAGTTTGGTCTGTATGTTGAAAAACATGGTTAGACACAGGAATATCAAAGAGGAATCTACTTGACCATTATGTTTATATCCATAGAATAACAGATATACCATCTTAAGACAAAATAGTAGTCTTCAGCATCATTGGGATTTAAGTTCTGGGTCCTTTTTCCCTCTTAGAAGTTGATATCTTTTTTTCCTCCTAGAGCTGCTGGGTAAATTAAAACATTTTCAATTCCTCATCTCTAACTTTGTCAGGTAGAGGGATGTTTCTGAATGTCTTCCAAACTTTCCCCTTAAAGTTGTATCAGTATCAAGTCAGGATCAAATCCAGTACTACCTGCAAACTCTTTGCCATGGATAAACTTAAAATTCTAAAGAGACAGGGGGAAAATGACAGCCTTGTCAGCCTGGGACTGCACTGGCTAAAAGCATACTTTAGGAGAAAGCTCTCACCAGGCCATGTTTTTCCTTGTGCCATAGGCAGGAGACACAGATTTAGTGAGTGGACTGTGTGGCCTTTGTTAGAGTCAGCTACAAGCAGTTGACAGCCTCATGTGGCTTTAAGGACATGGGAGCTAAGAAGGTGCAAAAGAAATTCAGCCTAGAGAACAACAAGGTAATGCTGTGTGAGCTAGGGAGGAGGGAAGTGACTTTGGGGAGATACAGAAATCTAGCCACATTCTTCCATGTAGAAAGCTACCCTCCCATTTCTTGAAATGGCAGTATTTAACATCAATAGTACCTTGTAATTATGGAGCTTTCATAGCCAAAGCCTTCTCATGGTCTCTTCCTCATTTGTCTAAGAGTGTTAAGAAATTGTTTCACCCATCTTATATATGGAAAAACGAAAGCCCAGAGAGAGACTCAGCAACTTTTCTGAGGTTTCATTCTTGCTGCAAAAGATAATTTCATAAGGTAACTCACCAAAGGCATACAGGGCTGGCTTCCAGTTGGGGATAAATGACCAGTAGCTCATGTCACCTGAACAGCTTCCTCTTAGCTTGACATCAATAATAGAAATGGCATTCATTCTTTTGCTCTAGGAATCCTGGAGTTTATTAGTCTGGCTGTGGGGTTGATCAGCATCCGGGGAGTGGACTCTGGCCTGTACTTAGGAATGAATGAGCGAGGAGAACTGTATGGGTCGGTAAGTTGAAGGTTTTCTTTTCATCAGAGGCTATTACCACCAGTGTTTGGACTATGTAAGGAAAAAGTATAAAAACATTTATCTAGCACTTGAAATACTTCTATCTACTGCAAAGGATTAGTGTCATCTAGTTGCTTCTTGGCTGCCTAAGAGCTTGCTATATAACACTTTCACTCGTTCAGTTCCCATCAAAGCATAAGCTTTTCTGTGCTACATTTGCTTTCACCTTTTCCATTAGTGGGCCAGCTAGTCTCATGATAATAGTAAGCTGTGCTGGTTTGTCAACAGTTTATAACGGTTTGGGGGCATTTATACTCCTGAGGAGCACCTCCGAATTTTAATGGTACCTAGAGGAGCAGCAGATAGCTGGCACAAAAAATAGGCAGTGGAAGAGCTGGCCTTCAGATTGAGATTCTGAGATTAAAAACACAGTCCCTGGTTTCCAGGCTGCTTCAGCTGAATCCCAGAGGCCAAATGAAACAAACAAATGAAGAGTGAGGGTTCCAGGGTCTGGTGACAGCCCTAAGTCCCCAGCTAGGATTGGGTTGGCTGCAGTACATGTTCTCTATTCTGGAAGCTAGCCCAGAGCTGGGGAATGGTGAGTGACTTTGCTGACCTTAACCCTTTCAGGGGATCCCAACTCCTGGGCTTGCCTTTTGAGTCCTATAGCATGCTTTCTGGCTGCCTGCACCCCATGAAATCAGAGCAAATTTTTCCCTGACACCTAAGAGATAGGCCTGTCCCCAGCACTCAGTTTTGGCAACCCCAGCAAGTAGTATGCCAGCTGAATCAAGTGTGAAAAGGGACAGAGGCAAGAGACCTGCCTCAGGAACTGCTAGCTTGAAGTAGCCGGATTGGAGGAACTTTTCAAGGAGATCTTTTCTGAACTTTCCAACTGACAAGCCTGAGACCCTTCATTAGGAGAGATCACAACTCACCTCCCATGGAGCTTTATATAGACCCAAGGCCTTTGCCTGTTAGTTGACATGGTTGACTGTAATCTCAATGGATTTGACATTATTTGCCCTAAGTAGGGAGAAAACTTGGATGCCAGAGGAGCACTGGGAGGCCATAGCAGAAATTCTCAGGTTCAAAGAACCAGGTGAGACCATGTCCTTCAGTCTCCTGCCTTCAGGAAAGATGTCACCTAAAATATTTCTGTGTGGTTCATGAAAGAGGATGAAGGCAATACAGACAGGACTGTTTTGTGCTATTTTGAAAGAAGATGCTCAGGAATACTGGGAGATAGGACTGACTTTTTCTTATAACAATGTGCTATTGCTATTTCAGCAAGTTGGGATGGGAGAAATAGTCATTTAATAGGCTCTGCTTTATTTTCTCACCCTCACAGAAGAAACTCACACGTGAATGTGTTTTCCGGGAACAATTTGAAGAAAACTGGTACAACACCTATGCTTCCACCTTGTACAAACACTTGGACTCGGAGAGACAGTATTATGTGGCCTTGAATAAAGACGGCTCACCCCGGGAGGGATACAGGACTAAACGACACCAGAAATTCACTCACTTTTTGCCCAGGCCAGTAGATCCTTCTAAGTTGCCCTCCATGTCCAGAGACCTCTTCCGCTATAGATAATGGACCCCTAGTATGACCTCTGTGACCCCCATACTCTAGGTCCACAGTTGTCTCTGCAAGCACTATACTCATAGCTTTTCAACCCTCTTACCTATCAATTTAGATAACAGAGAAGCACTTCCTGTTCAACTCAACCCAGCTATTCCCTTGTTCAAAGTGTATATCAAAGTTGGGTTATTTGAGGGAGGGATACGGGTGGAAGGGGTGGGCTGGAGGGAATCTTGTATATACATTTTTTCTTTACTCATGTTCTTTCCCCTGAGGTGGCACAAGAAAGAATGGGGGCCCCTCCCAAGGGCCAGGGATATCATGCCCCACAATCTACCCAAATACTTTGACAATGGGTAAATGAAAGACCAAGGAATCTGCCATAGATGCTACATACAGAGCTTTAGAAAAGTCTCATTAAAATCCTTGGGGCTATGACCCTGGTGCAGGCCATCCCTGCATTGGCTTTGGAGATTTCTTATCTGTCCTGACATGCAGTTTTCCTGCCATTGGAAGTGGGAGATGGGGTAGGTTGTGAGAAAATGATATTAAAATGTAAGCATGGATACTGTGCATAAGGACAAACTATTTATGAAATGAATATGCTATTTATTTTATATATTTATTTATTTCAAAATAATTTTATTTTTAATGAGAGATGCTATGACTGGATTTTCATCAGAAAGAATAAGGTCCTACTGAAACAGGATAAATGAGTTATTAAAGGCTTTTATTGGCAATAAAATTTTATATTGTAACCATTGTCTAATTCTATTGAGTTGTATATTTAGTAGGATTAGAAGGCTGGTTGGCTTCTTTTTCTCCAACTTATTAGAATCTCCTGATGTCAGCATCAAACTACCTAGCCTAGATGACCTATTACCAACAACATCAGCATTATTTAGGGGACTTATCTGAAGTCCTTTCTGGTCCTATGACTTTAAACTTAGTGATGAATCAAAGCTTCAGGAAAGCCTGGACCAATAGCTCTTACAGAAGCCCCTATTTATGCTTAGGACAAAACTTGGACCCTCTTTTGGGATTTGGTTAGGGACCAAAGCCTGAAGGCCTTACTTTAGATATGAAGATAAAGGGACTCAAAATAAAGAACAATCAGTAGGGACAACTATTTTTTTGAACCAATTTCCCTTCTTGGAAGAATCCTCTCACTCCCTCTCCAGCCCCAACACCCATCCCCTGCCAGTGCTTCTCCTAGAGTTTTGGGAAGCTGATAACATATTTCCCTAAAGAGGTAGTTCTCAGAGTGTATAGTCTCTTGACCAGAAGCAGTAGCTGAGAGCTGGTTAGAAATGTAATTTGTCACACCCTACCCTAGACCTGCCAAATCAGAAACTCTGTGGGGTGGGGCCTAGCAATCTGCATCTTAATAAGCCTTCCAGAGGATTCCTGTGCAGGATACATGTTGAAATCTAGTGCCCAAAAGAAATGGTTTTCAAAAAGAATTATTTTTGCAGCTGAATAGCTTATAAATAAAGTTTTAGGATAACTTTAGTCCATAAAACAAAAATAGAGTTGCTCTAGTTCAAGTGGAGATGGCATTCCTGGAACTCCTTCTTCTCCAGAGGAGCCCCTGAGATATCTTGGTTTAAAATTCCTAGCCTCTTTACTGATATTAACTCAGGAGCATAGGGTTATTGAATTTTCAAAGCATATGCTGTCAGGGAAAAAACAACCAAGGGAATAAAAGTCTCATTGAGTACCCACACACCATGAAGGACAGGTGGGAAAATTTTTAGGTTTAGGCTAGTTCCTGCTGATGCTCCTCAGTCACATCTTGTAGGCATCCACTGTTTTTCCAACTGATTGTAGAGATGAAACAACTAGCTTAGGTAGCAGCTTACTTAAAAATCAAAATCCAAAAGTCTAAAAGCTCATTCAAATCTAAGTACTCAATAGAGAAACCACACATAAAAGAATGTATACATGAGATAGCAAATAAGATTATATGATAAAAGTGCTAAGTTGCATGATTATGATCATAGATTAGAATGCTCACCAATGGATCCACCAAGATGAAGATCTCACAAGGCAAGGGTGAGTAGGAAAAGTTTCCTGAAAAGGGTAATGCCAATTGTAAAGAACCAACAGAATTTGGAGAGGCAGAGAGGCTGATGACAATATCTGTGTTAAGCTACAGGGATGAGACGTGTCCTCTAGAGGTCTCTAGGATAAGAGTAAACATCAGCTGTGTGCCATTTTTTAGCACATTTTTAATGAACATCATACTTTTATCTTAAACCAAAATTTTACCTGTATTATCTATGGTCAGCTACCTATAACTTTTGATTCACAGCACTTCTGAAGACTGAAATCAAGTCTGTTTTAACCAATAGGAAGTGGCACTTACCTGTGAGTAAGGCCAGTGTTACTCTAGTAAGTCACTTGATATGAGCCTGGCAAGGCCACAGCATGATATTACAGGGCAGGATTTACAAGGAAAATGCCACTGTAATGAAAAAGGGAAAGGCCCCAAATCTTAGGGTTAGGCCTTACCTTTCTCCTCTGAGTGAAATTACAGGGCAAAAGAATAGAATGGTGTAGGGTCCCAGGGTCCAGGAGTTCATAGGGGAGGCACTCTTGGTATTGAACCTTGGGAATAACAATGAATGGGGCACATGGACAGAAAATGTCAATGGGCAGCTGTTCCCATTTTCAAAAAGATGAAAAAGGTAAATTCTGGAAATGGAAATGTAAGATGGATGACCTAGTACCACTAGATCAGTTGACAGCTGATTGACACCATATCCCTAAAGGACAAAAGTAATTTGTGCTAACCTGGAAGGAATTTTAGAATAGTAAACTCTGGAACTTTGGTTTTAGATGAAAATATGCTCAGAGACCATTTCTATTTCATCTTTGCATCCCCTCCCAGTGTTTAGGGTATTCCCAGAACAAAACAAACACTTAGGAAATGTTGGTTTAAATAGACACATGATTGGTTGAAAGAATGAATGAGCAAATGAATGAATGAAAGGACAGACATAGACACCTTTTGTAAATATGTGTATGATACAAATGCCGGGCTAGAGAGAGCAAATACATTATATAAAAGAATCATCTAAACTAATGTTAATTTCCAAGTATACTTTATTAAGTACAATGACACAATGGCACAATGACAAACTACAGTATGTCTCAGGAAAGATAATGAATTCCTTGTCACTGGAAGTATTTAAGCAGAAGTTAGACAACCCCTTGACAAGAATATGGTATCATATAGAGGGGTTGGGGTGAATATTGGATTAAAATGGCAAAATGGTAAATAGTAAAAATTATTTTACTAATTCTATATTCTGTGGGACCCCCAGATTTTTCCTGAACACCAATAATACTCCAAGAAAGAATATATAAGACAGCTAAGAGTGATACCCAACTGCTATTCCAGGCAAAAAGAAAAAAAATACCCCCATGGTTGGGGTTCACAATGTCCTTAAAGACCCATGGAAGTTTCCCTGAAACTAAATTCTCAAAATAATATACCAATTTTTATGTGCATATACATTTAACCTTTCACTGGTTCTCAAAGTTTCTCCCAAAATGTTAGGAACAACTACTCTGGGAGTTTCCACAGCCTCAAAGCATCTGGTATAAGAACTGGTGGCCCATTGGCCACTGTGATCCTATATGAAAACCTTGACAGAGGCTTTAGGTTTTGTATTTCAAAGATGTAGATTTTATATGTGACTTTTACACCTATCCTCTAAGAGATAGCTTCAAGTTTGGTGATAGGGAGGTGGGAGTGAGGAGAGGAAAGAACGGGGATGACTTTACTGCTTTAATTGTTCTGAAAAAAGCTCAACCCAGGGCCAGCCCCTACAATATTCCCAGTAGCTACCAGACTCTCTTTCCCCTCCCTACACATCTCTTTTCACTCCCACTGCCACAGATGAATGTTGCTCATGCTCAAAAAACAAGCAGAGACTGAACCCACCAGGCCAGACACAAGGAGCTTATCAGAACAATCAAAGCAGACTCTTTCCAAAAGAAATTTAATCAAAGTCTTGAAATAATAAAAGAACTTGAATTTATCTACCTTCAAGTCACTGCAGTGCTCAGCCACCAAATCCTTGGCTGCATAGTCAGAAATCCATCAGGCTCAGGGTCCTAGTGGGACCATAGGTCACATGGATTCAGTCCAAGTTGCCTGGAGTACAGACCTAACCTTCCTTCTCCTGAAGAGGCTGGCCCTTGGGGACTGCTTTCCTTCTCAGTGGAGTAGTTGGAGCTACATTGCCTTTTTCCAGCACTTCAAGAATAGGGATCTGTTGAAGCGGAATGTGAGAGGTTAGGGAGAAAGGAACCAGAGAAAAGAGATCCTCTCCTTTGGAACAATATGTTCCCGGTTTATTTAGTTCCCTTGCTCTGCAGAAGAATCAGAACATAATTTAGTTTGTCATTCCTAGAGCTCACACTATTCTTAAGAGAAAATGGAAGACCTTTCTAATAGGTCTTTCTACATTAGGATTCTGGTGGCAATTGCAGAGATATCCAATTATCTCCTTAATCCTCAATAGTCTCTCTCCACTCCTCCATCCCAGCATAGGCTGTTTCCCCTCTGCATCTCTTTCCAATTTCCAGACAAGGTGTGGGACCAGCCTTGTTCTTTATCATTGGCAATGAAGCAAAAGACACAAATAGCATGTTCTTCAGATCCTGGAATCAGACCAACCATGTTTTACATCCAGATTCCTTTACTTCCTATAACTCTTTGACTCCAAATTCATCATTCATTCATGTAACAGATATTTACTGAGCACTTACTATGTCTTTAAAGCTATAGAATAAGACAAACATTCCTCTCCTCATGACATAGTCTAGTTAGGAAGACAGGTTCCAGAAAGCAAAGTGGTACATGAGATAGTCATGCCCTACAAATGCTGGCCTCTTCCTAAGAACATATAATGAGAGCACCTACTTGGAAACTCCATCTTTGAATGAACCTGGTATGAAGTAAATCAACAGAATCTCTCAGCCTTTATTCAACGTCTACTTTAGTTATATTTTAGCAGGGCATCCTAGGGTGCCAAGATCTTCCCTTCTTTAGGTTCCCATAACCATACCATGAACAGTGTCACCCAAGTTCCACATATCCAGAACCCCTTATCCTCATTTCTCTTCCTTATAGTTGTGTCCTCTGAGCCCACAGACTAACGTTCCACACACTAAACCCCTGTTGGCAGATGCATGCTTGCTTTGTTGGTTTCTAAGTTTCCTGTATCTCACCAGTTGCAAATGCTCTAAGTTTCTAAAACCCATCACACCATCCTAACCTCACTTAACACTATAGATTTCCCCAGGCATCCCTCTTAGACTATTATACCACACCCAATAGGTTCCAGAACTCTCCTGCAATATAAACCCAGAGTATAGCCTCTTCAATATAAAATCTGAATATCATTTATATATCTAGCTAGTTACAGGGTAACTTAGCCCCAAACCAAAGCCCCATCCAACTCAGTTTAAAGTGCCCGCTTTCAGGATCCCTGGGTAGCTCAGTGGTTTGGCGCCTGCCTTTGGCCCAGGGTGTGATCCTGGAGTCCCACATTGGGCTCCCTGCATGGAGCCTGCTTCTCTCTCTGTCTCTGCCTCTCTCTCTCTCTCTCTCTGTGTCTCTCATGAATAAATAAATAAAAATTTTTAAAAAGTGCCCACTTTCTCTGCTTCTGCTCCTGAAGTACCAACATTTCTTAAGAAAATTATGAAAATTGGGTCATTAAATGGCTCCACTGCAAATATAGTCTTGTCAACCTCAAATGGATCAGCCCTTTTCTGCTTGACAATCATTTTATTCATTTAGTTTTGATTCTGTCTGGCATTCACTGTAGCTATCATAAAAGTCCCTAACACTTAAACACCTTTATATTGACTCAGTGCTAACCAAACTCTGTTCAGCAACTGTTATAATTGTCTAAAAATACAGACTCTATTGGGACTTCCTAAATCAGAATTTCCAGATGAGAGGCTTATCTATATCAATGGTTCTCAGACTTTTTATTCTGAGGAATCCTTACATACTTAGAAATTATCAAGGACCTCCAAGAGCTTTTGTTTATGTGAGCTATAGCTATTGATATTTAACATATTAGAAACTGAAATTTTTTTATTTCAAAATGTTTATTATCTAATAATTCATTTAAAATAATAAATACATTAACATCAATATAAGTCACATTTTAATGAAAAATAGCAATATTCTAAAAAATTTAGTGAGTGGTATTATTTTCCAATCTTTGATATCTCCCTTAATAGAAGACAGCTATATTCTTATATATGCTTCTGCATTCAATATATTGCTATATGCTCTTTTGGCTGAAGTACAGGAAGAAAATTTGGTTTCTCTTGTAATTAGAAAGGGAAGGAACCACAAACTACCCCCCAGAGTCCTTAACCAAACTTCAAGAATCACTGATCTGTATATTTAACAAATTCCCAAGAAATTCTTGTCATGAGAATAGGTGGTAAACATCGCATTAATTCATGTGAGACAATATAAATTTCCATGTGTCTCCAGCTCTCAGCTCCAGCCTATTCTGGATCAGGCACTCTCTGGTCTCTGTAGATGAAAACTCTCAACATTTTACTAAGACCCAAGCCATCTAATTGTGGCTTCCTATCAATCATTTTTTGCTATGTTTGGTTTTGCTTTCTTCTTTTAAAAAAATTTAATCTTTTATTGTGATTCAATAAATATAACAGAATTTGCCATTTTAGGCATTTAAAAAATATTTATTTATTTATTTATTTATTTATTTATTTATTTATTTATGAGAGAGAGAGCATGTGAGTGGGAGAGACAGAAGGAGATTCAGAGAGAATTTCAAGCAGACTCCACACTGAGCATGGAACATGATGCAAGGCTCAATATTATGACCCTGAAATCACAACCTGAGCTGAAACCAAGAGTCAGACACTCAACTGACTGTGCCACCCAGGTGTCCCAACATTTTAACCATTTTTGAGTGTACAATTCAGTTAGCATTAATTATATTCACAATGTTGTGCAACCATCCCCATTATCTACTTCCAAAACTTTTCATCATCCCAAACAAAACCTCTTGAATTATAAGATTCCTTTATATATTCCAGACACAACTATATGATGTGAGGTAGAGCTCCAACTTCATGCTTTTGCATGTTGTATGCCCTGATGCTTTTGCATTAGCACCATTTGCTTAAAAAGCTGTATTTTTCCTCATTGAATAGTCTTGGCACTATTATTGATAATCATTTGACCATAGCTGTATGGGTTTACTTCTGCATTCTCAGTTTTAAATGTTGATCTATATGTCTATCCTCATGATGGTACCACATAGTCATGAAGTAATCATGGATTTGAGTAAGGTTTGAATCAGACTGTGGGAGTCTCCAACTTTGTTCAAGACTGTTTTAGTTATTTTGGATCACTTGCAATTCCATATGGATTTTAGGATTAATTTGTCAATTTATACAAAGAAGTGTTCCAGGTTTTGATAGAGATTGCATTGAATCTTTTAGATCAACTTGGGGAGAATTGCCATTTAAAATTTTATTTTAAAGACTTTATCCATTTTTTTTTCATGAGAGACACACAGAGAGAGGCAAAGACACAGGCAGAGGGAGAAGCAGGCTTCCCACCTCAGGACCTTGGGATCACAACCCAAGCTAAAGGCAGACAGTCAACCACTAAGACACACAGGTGTCCCTAGAATCACCATTTTAGTTTTCCAGTCCCGGAACATAGGATGTCTTTTCATTTATTTAGGTCTCCTAATTTCTTTCTAGCAAGCTTTAGATTCATTTTTCCTTTCCTCCTCTTTCAGAAAGTGTTCCGCTTTCTCTTTGCATATTTGGTTCTAATTCCTCCACACAGCCTTGCCTTTGCAACATGTCCAGATTTCTCTAATTCTTGAAGAACTTCCTAAACATACACGTAAAGGATGAAACTATTAAGGAAAATATCAGCAAGTTTGTAAACTCCTAAATATAAAAAATAATATAATTAAAAGGTTAAAAAAATCCTAAGGAAACATTTGTCACAGGTATTCTTTAATATTTTTGTATTAAAAAGTTATTATCTTTAGGGGTGCCTGGGTGGTACAGTCAGTTAAGCATCTGACTCTTGGTTTTGGCTCAGGTCATGATGTCAGAGTCATGAGATTGAGTCCTGAAATGGCCTCCACACTCTGCAGAGTCTGCTTGAGACTCTTTTCCTCTCTTCCTGCCCCTCCCCACCCTACTCTCTCTTTCTCTCAAATAGATGAATAAATCTTTAAATACACTGACTATAGGATCCTCACAAATATATAATAAAAACACCAAGCCCCAATAGAATATGGCCCAAGAACTTAGGCATTTTACAAATGTTACAAAAAGTGAACCCTCATGCACTATTGGTGGGAATGCAAACTGATGCAGCCACTGTGGAAAACAGTATGGAGGTTCCTCAAAAAATTAAAAACGGAACTACCATGTGATCCAGTAATTGTACTACTGAGTATTTATCCAAATAATATGAAAACACGAATTCAAAAGGATATATGCATGCCTATGTTTATTACAGTATTATTTATAATAGCCAAATTGTGGAAGCAGTCCAAGTGTTCATCAATAAATGACTGGATAAAAAATATGGTGTATATACACAATGGAATATTATTCAGTCATAAAATAATGAAATCTTGCCATTTGCAACAACATGGATGGATCCAGAAAGTATAATGTTAAGCAAAATCAGTAAGTCACAGTAAGACAAATACCATATGATTTGACACATTTGTGGAATCTAAGAAACAAAACAAATAAACAAACCAAAGAGAGAGAGAGAGAGAAACCAAGAAACAAACTTAATTATAGGGAAAAAACTGATGGTTACCAGAGTGAGGATGCATGGGGGGTGTAAAATAGGTGAAGGGGATTAAGAGTACACTTATCTTGATGAGCACTGAGTAATATATAGAATTTTTCAATCACTATATTGTACAACTGAAGCTAATTTAACACTGTATGTTAACTGTACTGGAAAAGAAAAAAGAAAAGAAAAGAAAGAAAGGAAGGAAGGAAGGAAGGAAGGAAGGAAGGAAGGAAGGAGAAAAAGAAAAAATAAAGAAAAAGAAAGATAAAAGAGAAAGGAAGAGAGAGAGAAAGGGAGAGAGAGGGATGGAGGAAGGGAGGGAGGGAGATGTGGAATAGGGAAGATGGTGGAGTAGGAGGCCCCTAAGTCCACCTTGTCCCACATTTACAACTATCTATCACTCACATCCATGTAATAAACCTGGGAGTGAGCTGAAGATTTGCAGAATGAACTCCACAACCAAATGTAAATAAGCTGTATCTGAGAGGTTAGGAAGAGCAGAAACAGTGGTTGGGAGCTGCCTGCAGAAGGGAGGGAGCTGTGGATGCAGACAGGAGAAAGAAATGGTTCCTCTCACCAGGGAACCCACATAGAAGATGAATCTCCATAATATCTGGCTTTGAAAATCAGAGGAGCTGAATTCTGTGTTTGTGAAACCATCAAGACTTGGAGTCTAGAACTTTAAAAAATCAGCTGACTCAGCACTGGGAAAGCCCAGAGGGTGAGATAGCTGGGTCCCCACCCTTAAAGAGACAGCTGCCCTCAGAGAGGCAACATAGAAATGACAGTTTTCACAACACCTGGGACAAATAAGAGGAAGATCTGTTTATAAGGATTTCAAAGTGTGATGGGGGACTTCTCCAGGAACAAAGGGTATGGCAGGCAGCATTTGACTCCCTCACCCAACCATGCATTCACCTAAGGACTCACCCACTCCATGGCTACTGGCCCCAGCCCTGGAATAACCACAAATTTTGCTAACACCACCCTGCCTCCAGCCCTCCTGTGGTCAGTGCCACCTCACAGCTAGCCTGCCTGGGCCCCACTAACACCACAGAGAGCGAGCACAGTACAGATACCTGGATGGAAAGAAAAAGTGACTCAGACACAACAGAAGATGACAGAAACACATATAGGAGACTAACCTGAAATACCAGTATCTGGTAAACAGGGGACTGCACCATAGTGGATGACAGAACTCTTCTGCTTAAAGCCACTACTTTCAAAGTAGAAGACTTAGCTGACTTCCCTAATGCAGAAACAGACCCAGAGAGATAGACAAAATAAAGAGACAGAGAAATATGTCCCAAATGAAAGTACAGGACAAAATCACAGCAGTACATCTAAGCAAAGCAGAAATAATATACCTCATAGAGTATTTAAAGTAATGATCATAAAGATACTCACTGGAATTCAGGAAAGGGTGGAGAACATCAGTGAGACCCTTGACAAAAAAAGATTAAAAATAACATTATAGATGAAGAATTAAATAAGTGAAACTAAAAATACAATAGATGGAATACAAAGTGGCTATAGGAAGCAGAGGAATGTATCAGTGACCTGGATGATAGAATAATGGAAAGGAATAGGATGAACAGGTGAGAGACAAATGTGGCATAATGAGAATAGACTTAGAGAACTCAATAACACCATCAAATATAACAACATTCATATTACAAGGATCCCAGAAGGAGAAAATGTATCTAAGAAATAATAGCTGGGATGATGGATTAAATAGTTGATGGGGTTTAAGGAGTGCACTTGTGATGAGCACAGGGTGATATATGGAAGTGTTGAATTACTATATTGTACACATGAAACTAATATAACTGTATGTTAACTAACTGGAATTAAAATAAAAACTTTAAAAATTTTAAAAATTTTTAAAGAAATAACAGCTGAAAAAATCCCAAATCTAGGGAGAGAAACAGGGATCCAGATTCAGGAGCCACAGAAATCCTGAATGAATTGAACCCAAGGAGGTCCATACCAAGACACATAGTAATTAAAATGGCAAAAAATAGTGATAAAGAATTTTAAAGGTTGCAACAAAAGACAATTGGAAACCACATAAGGCTGTCAGCTGATTTTTCAGCAGAAACTTTGCAGTTCAGAAAAGCATAGCACAATATATTCAGATTGCTGAAAGGGAAAAAGTCTGCAGCCAAGAATATTCTGTACAGCAAGGCTAGCATTCAGAATAGAAGGAACGATAAATAGTTTCTCAGATAAACAAAATTTAAAAGAATTAATGGCCACAAAACCAGCCCTACAAGAAATGTTAAAGGGCATAATGTGAACGGGGGAAAAAAAAAAACAACCATAAGTAAGAGTAAGAAAAATAGGAAGCACAGGAGCAAAAAATTAAGTGTATCTGTAAAAATCAATCAAAAGAAACACAAAATAAAAGGATGTAAAATATAATACCAAATATCTAAAACATGGAGGGGAGAGGAGTAAAGAATGAGTTCAAAATTAAGCGACCATTAGCTTAATATAGCCTATTATATGCACAAGATGCTGTATATAAACTGAATGGTAACTACAAGTCAAAAAACATAATAAGGGGTGAGCCCAAGGGTGGCTCAGTTGGTTAAGTGTCCAATTCTTGGTTTTGGCTCAGGTCCTAATCTCATGGGTTGTGAGATTGAGCCCATGCCAGGTTCTGTGCTCAGTGGGAGTCTTCTTGTTTATTCTCTCCCTCTGCCCCTTCCACCCTTGTTTTCTCTCTCTCCGTCTCTCTCAAACAAATAAATAAAATCTTTTAGAAACGTATATGCAAAAACTAAGAAGTAAGAAACCCAAGTATTTTGCTAAAGAAAATCAACTAATCATGAGCGAAGAGAGCAAGAAAAGAAAGGAACAGAGAGGAACTACAAAAACAACCATAGAAATGGAGCAACTAGGTGGTTCTGTCAGTTAAGCGTCTGCCTTTGGCTCAGGTTATCATCTTGGGGTCCTGGGACTGAGCCCAGCATCAGGCTATCTGCTCAGTGGGGAGTCTGCTTATTCCTTTCCCTCTATCTCTCCCCACGCACACCCCTGCTTATGCTTACACTCTCTCAAACAAATAAATAAAATCTTTTTTAAAAAACCCATAAAACAAGTAACAAAGGCAATTAATACACCCATATCAATAATTACTTTGAATGTAAATGGACTAAATGCTCCAATCAAAAGACATAGGGTGACAGAATGGATAAAAAACAAGACTCAACCATATGCTGCTTACAAGAGACTCATTTCAGACCTAAAGACATATGCAGATTAAAAGTGAAGGGATGGAGAAACACTGTTCATGCAAATGAATATGAAAAGAAAGCTGGAGTAACACTACTTGTATTGGACAAAATAGACATTTAAAAAATATTTTATTTATTCATGAGAGAAACATAGAGAGAGGCAGAGACATAGGCAGAAGGAAAAGCAGACTCCATGCAGGGAGCCCGATGTGGGACTCAATCCCAGGACTCCAGGATCACGCCCTGAGCTGAAGGCAGATGCTCAACTGCTGAGCCACCCAGGCATCCCTGGAAAAAATAGACTTTAAAACAAAGGTTGTAACAGGAAACAAAGATGGACACTATATATACATAAACAGAACAATCCAACAAGAAGATATAACATTTATGTAAATATTTATGCACCCAACATGGGAGCACCCAAATACATAAAGCAATTAATAATAAACATAAAGAAAGTAATAAGTAATAATAAAATAATAGTAGGGAATTTAACGCCTTACATACATCATTGGATAGATCATCCAAATGGAAAATCAACGAGGAAACAGTGACTTTGAATGATACATTTGTATCAGATGAATCTAACAGACATATTCAGAAGATTCTATCCTAAAACAGCAGAATACATATTCTTTTCAAGTACACACAGAACATTCTCCAGAATAGATCACATATTAGGCCACAAAACAAATTTCAATAAATTAAAAAAGGATTGAAGTCATACCATGCATCTCTTCCAACCACAATGCTATGAAACTAGAAATCAACCACAAGAAAAAACCTGGAAAGCACACAAACACATGGAAGTTATATAACATGTTACTAAACAATGAATGGGTCAACCAAGAAATCAAAAAGGAAATCAAATAATACATGGAGATAAAGCAAAATGAAACACAATGGTCCATAGTCTTTGGGATACAGCAAAAGCTGTTCTTAAGAGGGAAGTTTATAACAATATGGGCCTACCTCAAGAAGAAATAAAAATCCCAAATATACAGCCTGACCTTACATCTAAAGCAACTCGAAAAATAACAAACAAAACCAAAAACCATCAGAAGAAAGGCAATAATAAAGATTACAGTAAAAATAAACAAAATAGGAACTAAAAAAACAATAGAACAGATAAGTGAAACAAGAAGCTTGTACTTTGGAAAGATAAACAAAATCAATAAACCTTTGTCCAGACCCATCAGAGAGACAGAGAGACAGAGAGAGCACTCAAATAAATAAAAATAAAATCAAAAATGAAAGGGGAGAAATAATAATCAATACCTCAGAAATACAAAATATTGTAAGATAAACTATATGCCATCAAATTGGACAACCTAGAAGAACTGAATAAATTCCTAGAAACATATAACCTCCCCAAATTGAAACAGAAAGAAATAGAAAATTTGAATACATCAATTACTAGCAATGAAATTGAATCACTAATCAAAAAATTCCCAGTGAACAAAAGTCTAGGACCAAATGGCTTCTCAGGTTAAATCTACCAAACATTTAAAGAGTTAACACCTATTCTTCTCAAACTATTCCAAAAAGTAGAAGAGAACAGAAAACTTCCTACTTCCTTCTATGAAACCAGCATTACACTGATATCAAAACCAGACAAAGACATTACAAAAAAAGAGAACTAAAGGCCAATATCTCTGATGAATATACATGTAAAAATCCTCAACAAAATATTACCCACCAAATCCAATGATACATTTATAAAATCATTCACCACAATCAAGTGGGATTTATTCACAAGATGCAAGGATGGTTCAATATTCTTAAGTCAATCAATGTGATAATCACATCAATGAAAGAAGGGATAAAAACTATATGATCATTTCAATATATGCAGAAAAAGCATTTGACAAAGTAACACATCCATTTATGATAAAACCTGTGAACAAAGTAGGATTAGAGGGAAAAACCTCAACATAATAAAGGCCATATATAAAAAGCTCCAAGCTAACATCATCCTCAATGGTGAAAAATTGAAAGTATTTCTGCTAAGGTCAGGAACAAGACAGAGATGTTCATTCTCACCACCTTTATTCAACATAATAACTGGAAGTCCTAGCGACAGTACTCGGACAACAAAAGAAATAAAAAGCATCCAAATTGGTAAGGAAGAACTAAAACTTTCAGTATTTGCAGACATGATACTTTATATAGAAAGCCCAAAAGACTCCACCAAGAAACTGCTAGAACTGATGAATGAGTTCAGTAAGGTCACAGGATACAAAATGAAAATCAATGTACAGAAATCTGTGGCATTTTTAGATACTAATGATGAAGCAACAGAAAGAGAAATTAAGAACTCTATCCCATTTACAATCGCACCAAAGACAATAAGATACCTAGGAATAAACTTAACCAAGGAGGTGAAAGACCAGGATGCCTGGGTGGTTCAGTGGTTAAGCATCTGCCTTGGGCTCAGGTCATGATCCCGTGTTCCTGGGATCGAGTCCCACATCGGGCTCCCTGCATGGAGCCTGCTTCTCCCTCTGCCTCTACCTTTGTCTCTGCCTCTCTCTGTATCTCTCATGAATAAATAAATAAAATCTTTTTTTTAAAAAAGGAGGTGAAAGACCTGTACTCTGAAAAGTATAAAACATTGATGAAAGAAATTGAAAATAACACAAACAAGTGAAAAGATATTCCATGATCATTGATTGGAGGAACTAATATTGTTAAAATATCTATTCTACCCAAAGAATTCTATAAATTTAATGCAATCCACATCAAAATACCAACATTTTTCACCAGATTAGAACAAACAATCCCAAAATTTGTATGGAAACCCAAAAGACCCCAAATATCCAAAACAATCTTGAAAAAGATAAACAAAGCTGAAGGCATCAAAATTCCAGGCTTCAAGTTATACTACAAAGTTCTAGTAATCAAAACAGTATTGTACTAGCACAAAAATCGGCACATAGATCAATAGAATAGAAAGTCCGTGGAATGCCTGGGTGGCTCAGCGGTTGAGCATCTGCCTTTGGCTCAAGGTGTGATCTCGGAGTTCTGGGATCAAGTCTCACATTGGGCTCCCTGTGGGGAGCCTGCTTCTCCCTCTGCCTATGTCTCTGCCTTCTCTTTGTGTTTCTCACGAATAAATAAATAAAATATTTTTAAAAAGAAAGCTCAGAAATAAACTTATATTTTATGGTCAATTAATCTTTGACAAAGGAGGCAAGAATATGCAATGGGAAAAAGTCTCTTCAACAAATAGTGTTGGGAAAACTGGACAGCTACATGCAAAAGAATGAAACTGGACCGCTGGGTTACACCATACAGAAAGATAAACTCAAAATAGATTAAGGACCTATATATGAGACCTGAAACTATAAAAATCTTACAAGAGAACACACAAGCAGTAATTTCTCTGACATTGGACCTACCAACTTTTTTCTACATATGTCTCCTGAGGCAAGGGAAACAAAAGCAAAAATAAACTATTGTGACTACACCAAAATAAAGTTTCTGCATAGCAAAGGAAACAATAAACAAAACCAAAATACAACCTAGTGAATAGGATATTTGCAAATGACATATCTGATAAGGGTTAGTATCCAATATATATTAAGAACTGAAAAAACTCAATACCAAAAAAATGAATAATCCAATTAAAAATAGGCAGAAGACAGTTCTCCAAAGAAATAAACAGATGGCCAACACTTAAAAAGATGTTCAACATCACTCATCAACATGGAAATGCAACTCAAAACCACGATATCACCTCACACCTGTCAGAATGGCTCAAATAAAAATTATAAGACACAATGATTGTTGCTGAGGATGGAGAAAAAGGAATCCTTGTGCACTGTTGGTGGGAATGCAAACTGGTGCAAACCATTGTGTAAAACAGTACTGAGGATCCTCAAAAAATTAAAAATAGAACTACCCTACAATTCAGGAATTGCACTACTGGGTATTTATCTCCCAGATACAAAAACACTAATTCAAAGGCATAATGCACCCTTATGATTATAGCAGCATTATTTATAATAGCCAAATTATGGAAATAGCACAATTGCCTATTCATAGATGAATTGATAAATGGTATCACACAATAGAATATTACATAGCCATAAGAAAAGAAATCTTGCCATTTGTAATAACATGGATGAAGCTAGGTATAATGCTAAGTGAAATAAATCAGAGAAAAACAAATATGAATTGATTTCTCTCATATATGGATTTATAGAAATAAAATGAAAAAGCCAAAAAAAAAAAAAAAAGAGAGAGAGGCAAACCAAGAAACAGACTGAACTATAGAAAAAATGGATGGTTATCAGAGGGGAGGTGGAGGGGAAGGGTGAAATAGGTGATGGGGATTAAAGAGTAAGTATACTTATCATGATGAATCCTGAGTAATGAATAGAATTTTTGAATCACTACATTGTATGCCTGAAACTAATATCATTGTATGGTAACTATACTGGAATTAAAATAAAAACTTAATAAAATAAAAATTTAAAAAGAAGTGACATGTATACACAATGGAATATTATTCATCCATGAAAAGATTAAATCTTGTCATTTGCAACAACATGGATAGATCTAGAGTGTATAATGATAAGTAAAGTAAGTCAGTCAAAGAAAGGAATATACCATATGATTTCTGTCACATGTGGAATTTAAGAAACGACAAATGAACAAAGGAAAAAAGGGACTGCCCTGCATCTGGCTCCCTGCTCAGCGGGGAGTCTTCTCCCTCTCTCTCTGACCCTCCCCACCACTTGTGATTTCTCTCTCTCTCTCTCTCAAATAAATAAATAAAATCTTTTTAAAAAGAAAAATAAAACAAGAGACAAACCAAGAAACAGATTCTTAACTATAGAGAACAAACTGATGATTACCAGAGGGGAGGTGGGTGAGGGGATGGGTGAAATAGGTGAAGGGGATTATGAGTATACTTACTGTGATGAGCACTGAGTAATATATAGAATTGTTGAATCACTATATTGTACACTTGAAACTAATATAGCACTGTATGTTAACTATAGTGGAATTAAAATTTTAAAAATAAAAATAAAAAATGGGAGACTGATGCCTGAAGAGGGTAATATATTTAAGGGTACATACCTAATTAGTGGCAGAATCAAAATTGGTTCCAGAGTTTACCAAACTTCCATCCTAGACTCTTCACATCATTTTGTCTTTATCAGTACCACAAGTACCACCTGATCATATACTACTCCAATGTGCTGTCTTCATATCAAGAACATCAGCCCTGGGGGATCCCTGGGTGGCTCAGCAGTTTAGCGCCTGCCTTCCGCTCAGGGTGTGATCCTGGAGTCCCGGGATCAAGTCCCACATCGGGCTCCCTGCACGGAGCGTGCTTCTCCCTCTGCCTGTGTCTCTGCCTCTCTCTCTCTCTCTCTTTCTCTCTCTCTTTGTCTGTCTCTCATGAATAAATAAATAAAAATATTTAAAAAAAACAAGAACAGCAACCCTATATTCCCAAACAGGTTGCAAGAAGTGCCACTTAAAAAAATAGAATAAGGGGCTTTGTAGGTGGCCAACTTGGGTTGAAACCTGGATGTTCCATGTTCTGTGTGTGACCCTTTGGCAAGTCTCAGTTTTCTCATTTATAAAATGGAGCATAATACAAGACTAAATGACACAATGAGTTTGTAAATAACAGGATAATGCCTGGCACACAGAAGATAATTCATAAATAAGAGATACATAAAAATACACAAACTTCTTAATGCCGGAATCCAGACCATAGCAATTGTCTATAACTTCTTTATCTTACCCTTCACACTGCAGGGAACCCAGTAGGTGTTAACAAATATTCATTTACTTCACTTCAGGTGAAACTTACAGTATAATAGAAGAGTTCCAAAAGCAGAGAGAAATCCTATTGCCCTGCAGCCCGCTGTCCCTTACCCTGTAGTTTTTTTGCTTCCATGCACAGTAATTGGTTGCACAGTAATGATTCAAAACCCTGCAGTCAACTGCCAGAGAAAACAACCACTAGTTCCTCCCACACTACTCATCAAGGCACATCTGGGGAGTGGGACATAGAAATCCTAAGCTAAAGAGGCCAAGCACCCTGGCAGTTTTGATGACTTTTTGGAATTTAGTGAAGAATATATCATTACATTCCCTATTATATGAGCTGCTATATGGTGGGGAAGCAATCTAAGGAAATGTAACATGATCAGATTTGCATTTTATTATCACTCTGGAAGCAGTGTGAAAGATGGGTTGGATGAAGAGGGGAAGACCAATTAAGAGGCTACTGCAGTTATCCAGTCAGGAAGAGATCAGGATTGGGCAGATGGAGGTTGAAATTGTAGGAAAGATGGAAAGATGGATACAGTCAGATCTCCTAAGGAGAAGGGAGGAATTTGGTCCCATAGCACAGGTTGAGGAATTCATTTCTTGCCAGAAGGAAGACACTGACACTGAAACATAAGAGGTGTTGTGAAAGGAGGATGAAAGCTTCTGACCTGATGCTTTTGTCATTCTCAGTGAATTAGGAGGCAAGGCCATCTCCTGAGTGTGGAGAAGATGGTAGTAGGCAGCTTATTAAGGGTGCTTAGAAGGGTTTCTAGGCAGCTGGGTTTAGAAATAATTATTTTGTTGTGACTCTAGTCCACAGAGTTGTGGGATTTTCTTTGAGAAAAAGTCATAGGCTTTGGTGATTAGAATATCATGGGTTTCTGTCAAGAAAGTATCATCTGTGGCAGAGTTGGAGAAGGCACATGGCTGGGCCTGAGGAGTAAAGAGTAGGGTGAGGGTAACTGGAAGAAGCAAGTATAGACCACATTTTCAAAAGGTTTAACAGAAAAGAGAAAGGGGAGATAGGGCTATGGTTTAAGGGAAAAGCAGAGGAAAGACTCAGCGGTTGTTTTTAGGTTAGGATTGACCTTGAGGCCTAAAAAATATGCTTTGTATGTACTCTAATGGAGGTAATATAGAATAGTATTTAAGAGCATGTGCTCTGGAATCATCAGTGCCTGGGCTCAAATTCTGGCTTTGCCACTTACCTTAAAATTTAATAAGTCACTTAAACCTCTCTCTGCCTGTTTTCCCAATGGCAAATTAGAGGAAATTATAGTACCTACATCAGAATTGTTGCAAGTAATATATAAGATAATATTTGTGAAATAAAACAGTAACTGGTGTGTAGTAAGTACTTGATGAGTGTTAGCTATTATCGTTATTCAAGCAAAAATTACATGCAGGATATGATTGGATTTGTTTTGATTTTGGCAAGCTTTTTCCTTATTATTATAAAAGTAATACATATTCCTTTTTAAAGAGTAGTTTTTGGGATGCCTGGGTGGCTCAGCTGTTGAGCATCTGCCTTTGGCTCAGGGCGTGAATCCCGGGGTCCTGGGATCAAGTCCCAAATCAGGTTCCCTGTGGGGAACCTGCTTCTCCCTCTATGTCTCTGCCTCTTTCTTGTCTCCAGAGATTTTTCTTTTGCTACAGAAAAATCAGAAAATACAGATCGGCAAAAAAGAAAACAAAAGTAGCCGTATTTTCATTCCCTATCATCTTTAACATTGTGGTGTATGTCATCTGAGACTTTTTTCTATTCATCCAAAAATTGTTTTCAAATTGTGTTTTGGTGTCAAATTGTGTTTTGGCAGCTAGGGTTAATTACCCTGATACATATCCAGGGAACTTCCCCAGTGCCTGGTTCTGGGGACCCTAACACATGAGAGACCTACCAGGATGCCCTGTATCTCCCGGAGAGGAGAGGAAAGCTCAGACACCTTCTCTGAGACTCTGGTTCTAGAAACACCCACTTTCTGGTTCCTCCATGCAGAATGCAGATACCCTATTTCTGACTGACTGTCTTAGATCTGTTAACTCCTTGTTCCTTGAAGTGTGGTCCCTGGGTGACTTGCACATATATATTAAAGCTTGAGAAGCACTGACCTAGCTCAGGTCCTTCCAATTTTAGGAATGAAGATTTCCTTAAATGTTCTTAATCACTAGAAATTTCAAGAACTTTCCCATCAAAAGTTTTACTTTTCGTTAAGTCATCCTGTTTTGTGGAACGGGCTGAGCTCTGTAGTAACAATAGGTCTTATGCCTTCCCCAGGATTCCAGTGCATCCCATTCAAACATTAAACATCTTTATGATAAAATTCAGTAGACAGAGGATGGAACCAAGGTAAAGACTGAATAATCTGGTACTAATGGGGCATCTGATTTTTTCTGGGTAAACGTCAAACAATTTCCTCTCGAGGAAATTATATTGTTTAGACAGTGTGGACCATGCAATCAGAGAACAAGTTCCTAATAGAAAGGTATAACAGGACAGCTTCTATGGGATGTTTCTGCCCCTGGGTTCTACACACTATCCTATCAGAAATGAGAAACTTCTATCAAGGATCACTTACCTACTGATACAAATTAAATAGGTAATAAATAAAGGGACTCTTGAGGATAAAGCATTTTTTCAGTGCAATACACTATATTACTTCTTTTTAAAAACTATGAACGTAAAATGTAAAACTCTATTCCATAAACATGATGGAGAATTACAAGGTGTACTTCAATCCTTTGTTATGGCCAATTAAGAAATAGGGACAGAAGTAAGGAAGAGGGAAGAGAGAAGAGAGAATAAAGGAAAGGAGGAAGACAAAGAGACCCAAAGTGAAAGAGAACAGACATATGTGTATGTGTGTGTGTGTATACATATATTCGTTCACTTTGTATATATACATACATACATACATACATACATACATGTGGGCACACAGAAACAGATTTTGATGCTATTGAAATTGCCATAATGTTCTCAGATAAGATTTGATTGCCAAGGGACGCCTGGGTGGCTTAGTGGTTGAGTGTCTGCCTTCGGCTCAGAGCGTGATCCTGGGGTCCCGGGATTGAGTCCCACATTGGGCTCCCTGAGGAGCCTGCCTCTCCCTCTGCCTCTGCATCTCTCTCTGTGTCTCTTATGAATAAATAAAATCTTTTTTTTAAAAAAAAAAAACGACATGACTACCAAGACATTCACACATAAATTCATCACTTTACCCACACCTTTTCTCTGTCAGACGCCAAGGATATTAAAGTGAACATAGGTCCCTGCACTGAAGGAGCTCACATATCTAGCAGGGGATCAGGACATTGATCAAGTACTCACACAAATAACCATTGTATTAGTTTCCTATTGCTGTTATAACAAATAACCACAAACTTGGTGGCCTACACCAACACCCATTTATGATCTTTTACTTCTGTAGGTAGAAGTCTGATGGGTCTCACTGGGCTGAAATGAAGGTGTCAATGGAACTGTACTCCTTTTTGGAGGTTCTAGGTGAGAATTATTTACTTACTTATTATTCCCTCTGCCTTTCTCTTCCACTGTTAAGGGCTCTTGTGATCATATTGCGCTCACCTGGATGATACAGGTGGCTCCTCATTTTAAGGTCAGCTGATTATCAACCTTAATACCTACAACCTTAATTGTACTATGCCATAACCTAACATGTTCATAGGTTTTGAGATTAAGATGTGGACATCTTTGGGGCTCCATTGTTCTTCCTACCACACCATCTAACTACAAATTGTGCATTACAGCTATTGCCTTAAATGGGGCTATAAACTTATGTGCACAAGTACAGAAGCATGGCATTTCCTGGAACTATACTATTGTGAATTCTATTCTTTGCTGCCTACATATGTTTGTTTGCTGTTTCCTTTGAGATTCTATCCTCCTTAATCTCTACATATCCACGTTCTAGCTATCTTTTAAGACCTTGCTCAAATGGTACTTAAACTTTATCAGGTAGAAACACAAAAAATAAACTTTGTTCAGAATACTTCTACCTTTAGTATTCTCAATTGGTGTCTAACTGAACTTGTGAGGAAGCCACTGTATTTAAAATGAGTTCTGGGGCAGCCCTGGTGGCTCAGAGGTTTAGCACCGCCTTCAGCCCAGGGTGGGATCCTGGAGACCCGGAATGGAGTCCCATGTCAGGCTCCTGCATGGAGCGGAGCCTGCTTCTCCCTCTGCCTGTGTATCTGCCTCTCTCTCTCTCTCTCAAGCATAAATAAATAAAATCGAAGAAGGAAAAAATTGCCGGCAGACACTTCATTTGAGCTTCATATCCAGTATGGTGTGCAAGATAAGGAAAGAGAGGGCAGGAAAACTTGCTAACAAAAGGTTTACTAAGTGTTCAAGCAAGCCTGTATCACTAAAGCCTCCATGCTGTATAGTTGAAAGCCTACCAAGAGCTGGGAATGAACAGACCTCAGATGATTTATATTAGCCACGTTTCTTTTTTCTTAAGTTTGTTTTGTTTCCACTGAAATATATTCAGGAAGCTAGACAGTCTTCTACCTGCTTTGCTACTGGCATTAAGGACAAGTAGCTACAGAAAAAAATGATTACTATTTCACTCTTCTATTTTTGTCACAATATTTGATTCTTTATAAAATCCACATTTCAAAAAGTATGCTATTTGTGTTGCAACATGAGTCAATAAAAACAAATATTGCCTTACTATAAACTTCATCCAGATCAGACAATTTAAACATTGGCCTAATTTGGGCTTTATAGCTATGAATACAATGGGAAGTTATCATTAAAAGCTGACTTTACAGAAGTGGGCTTATATTTACCTTGATGTTTTGTCATGTATATAAACCAATCGGGCAAAAAGATGTAAGAATCATCCTTAAACATGTTTTTTCATTTTCGGAGTTCCAGAGGCAGTAAAAAACAAGCACTGGGAGTGCCTCTGGGCAAAAGATAAAGGAGGTTATAGTTGTGGAAGTGGTAATTAGAGCCCATTACAACTTGATTTACCTTTGTCATTAAATGCTGGTCAGACCTCTCATTTTTCTAAACTGAGGATAAGGTATACCTTAGTCTGGGAGAGCGTTAACCAAAGGCAAGGGATTTCTAATTTTGTTCACAAACTCACCATGTAACCTTAGACAAACTCATTGCCTTTTGGCTTCAAATTGTGCTTTGCTCACGGTTAAGTCTTGGAGCTGAAAAGGACCTCAGGAAATCACCTGGTCCAGGCTCCTGCCTTCAGTAAAATTATTATAGTCTTATTTTCCAAATGAAACATAAAGACCCAGATAAGTAACTAACGTTTTCTGCCTATGTGCAATGGATTTTACTTTGTTCTTTTAACTGTCCTAAGAATGTAACTATTCTTTCTTCACAGATATGTTATATACAGGTTAACATAATAACCACAAGGCACTTTGAAAATACCAAAGAAACCTTCTAAATGTGATAATAGATACTAGCACTTGGAATGGATGGGTCTCAAGAAGAACTACAAGGAATGGATTTGTCCATTTAAAGAACTAGCTTGAGGAAAGAAATAGAATTACGCTCAATTTAGTTAAGTGGACCAAACTCACTTTCTGTATATACATTTAAGGGTATAGTTAGGAGTAATAAAAAAACAAGAACAGGAATGCCACTAAGGGTTTTATCATTAGGCTTGAGAGGGTAATCAAAGAGTGACATTTTGCACATAAAATCAGAAATCCTGAAGAAAAGTGGGCTTCTTGGGTAAGAGTAGGAAATAACAGCTTTATCTTGCAACTTAAAAAGTTCACCCTTACACAACCCCTAATGATTTTTTCCCTTAAAATTGTCTATAGTCTCATCACTGAATTCCTGGATTATCTTCCTGTCTCTGATCTTCACTTTGCATTCTAAGGCATTCAAATTATCTCTGTCCAAATCACCATCTTTACTGCTACTTTGAAGACATCAACCATCTCAAACACTTGTTATCCTCTATTGAATTATTCAGGATTTCAAGGTCCTCTATTAATCCACTCCAATCTAGTCTTTCTCGATTCCTCTCTACCTTTATTCCTTTTCTTTCAATACTACACTTGATCCTCATATACCTGAAAACAAATCCTGTCCTTGCATCTGATGTCCATCTTTTCACCTTTCTTGAAAACTAACATGTATTTGATGTAAGAACTATAGGGAGAGCGCGGAGTCTGTTCAACAGATAGAAATCTCTTGGTAGTCATCTGACATGATTAGCTAAAGGAGATTGGAGCCAATTGCCCTCCCTATGTTTCTACCAGGGAGAAAGTGAGGGCAAAATGGTGAGATGAATTTGGAGTGCTATAGGGTAGAGATTGCTTGGAATATGTGGCATTCTGAGTATTAAAGAGGGCCTGCAGTATTTTAGGATTTGTCTTACTCTTTCATTCCTTCAATTACAGCTTTATCTTCATTATCTTTAATAAAGGCCTCAATTTATGTGCTTTCCTGGTGAACATATGTAGTGGTCACTATCAGAGATCTCAAGTGAGGAGAGGAAGGGTGACTGCCTTGGTTAGCCTACACAATGGTGACAGGAAGATTATTCCACAGAGAGGGTGGCAGTATATAGTGTAAAGGAAGTTTATGGCAATACATACTCTGGGGAGTAAAACTCTTAAGTGGGGGTGGGTGGGGCCATTCATTATATCCAACAGGAGTAGTGTGGGCAGAGTTTGGTTACCTAGCAGATATTGAGCTTAGAAACAATATATATTTTGGGTTTTAAATTTTTATTCACCTCCATATAACAGCATATATAAAATGTTGCACAAACAAAAAGCATTTCTGAAATTTGGTAACTCCTTTGGGATTGGCACAGGTTACAGACTTGAAAAAAATCCATGGTGGAAGAATTTTCATCTTTTAGGGTAGATTTGATGTGGAGATAGCTAAGTCACTTGAGACTAAATCTGGTATAATAAGGTGGGTAATAACCTGCACATAATTTTTAGTGAAATAAACATGTAAAAGAATTACCTAATTTACTGTTAGAATAAGTATAGCTTCACAGCATGCCACCCTCAAAGGAAACAAGGGTACTGAGATAAGTAATTATTTTAGTTTTGTTTGGGGCACTGATATTAAGTATCTGATTTTGTGATAGAGGGAAAATGGGCATAGCTAAAGGAAGACTACAAAATATTCAGCGTCTTTGGAGGCCAGGTAATAAGGCTTCCATCAACTTGCTATGGCTTCAGGAGGGTAAGCAGCTTTTCTATCAAGTGTGGATTGGTAGTCCTGCTCGATTTAAATGAGTGATGCAGCTTTTGGAAAGCAGGAAATGGTGCTGGATTACAAAGAGACAACCAAAACTAACACAAACACACATAGGCTTCCTGGTATGTAAATTATTTTTGAGGTTAGAGATCTTCTTTTACAGAATTTAGTATATAACAGATTCAAAAACCAAACTTTTTGACCTCCCAATATTAAATAACTAAATGTGCAAAAGAATCACCATTAAATAGGACATCAAAAGCTATACATTTTCTATGAAACAATATGTGCACAGATTTTCAAAGCTGTGAAAATGCAATAAAGAGCACAACACATTTTGGTCACTTTATTAAATGACATTAAATAGTTTAAGTTTCAACTACTAAACAGCACTTTGAATGGTGAAAACACAGATAGTATTATTGTCATACTTGAATGCTTTTCTTTAAAAACACAATTCCAGTCCTCATATATATATTACAAAACAGCCTTAAAGGAAGAAGTGACATCTTTTCTACAGTACTTAAGATACTCAATACGGAACTGAAAAGCAGTCTAACAGAAACAAAGGCAAGTCTTCACAGCTGTATGATTTCAGCAGCCAAAGCTGATGATGGACTGAAACATTACTATACAACTGGGACAAAACATATACAATATCACAGTACTAAGCAAAAACGCTTTACACCCAAAGAAATAAAACAGGTTACAAAATATGGAGAATTTAGCAGGCAAAACTGTATTACAAGCAACATTTTAAATCGTCATTTAAGCCATTGCAACTATTTAAAACATCTAAAACAAATATAAAAATGAGCCTTTTAGTATCTTATTGATGTGATTTTGTCTTTAAATATTTGTTAAAGCTTGATGTTATACTCAAAGTACATATTATGTAGCTAAAATGTCAAGTGAGAAGAGTGTATGCAAAGTGGTCCAAGTTTTATTTCAAACTCTCTTAGTTCCAATTAATCCTTTCTATGTATTACTCCTTAAGTCATAGTTTCATCCATGGTGAAAAAGTTTTAGAAGGTTGCCTAAAATTTTTACATCCATGTCTTTGAACAAGTAATCAGACCATGTTGAAAATTCCCAGGTCTAGTATATCAGGTTTAAGGTATTCTGGACTTGTAGAAAAACCAACTGAAAACAGCTGGCCAGAGTGTATTGCCTTCAAATATTTATCTCATAAATCTTGTCTTTTTCATCGCTTCTAGAGTAAATACACCTCTCCTCTCCACCCCAATTAAGTAAATTTGATGTATAATCAAATATCCAATTTGGCATAATATCCAAATACATGGAATTTGTTAGTGATAAATCACCATGTTAAACGGGGGTGGGGGGAATGGGGAGGAGAGGATGTGTGTTAAGTGGATCCACCTAACCTCACAAATTCTGTATCATAAACCTAGTGCTTTTAGATGTTTGCCACAAGTTTTTTCAAGATAAAAATGGAAATCTATTCACCCAAATAACTCAAAGCTGTTCTAGCTAATGTTAAACTCATTCTAATCCAGTGATACCTAGAGCAATTCCTCCACCCAACTTTTTTTTAATGAAATTCCTTAGCTATTTTCACTACCTGTTACAACACCATCTCAAAAATGGTTTGCCATATTGAGTTGACTCCCATAGTCTAACAATCTTTTTCTTCAAGAAATTCAAGCAACCAAATTGTACATGAATAAACTTACAGGTCTTTTTTATAGGCCTGGATTAAGAAAAACAACAATGCAATGATTTTCTAGTAAAACTTCAAAAAAGGGTATTAGATGAATTAATTTGATCAGAAAATTGCCTCACAGATCTAAACTAAAAAAAAAAAAAGAACTTTGAAATGTAATTTATTTAAAATAACACAGGGGAGTTGGGGAAAAAGAACATGATGATGACAGAAAACAGGAAGAGCATAAAAGCCAGTGATCCTTATCTTTCAGAGGAATTATTTCAAATACTGACAGTACTGGGAATTATTAAAGCACATTCCTTACGTGAACTTAAAAAGTCAGCAATGGTTCTGCCATTTTGATACTGTTTATAAAACAGGGTGTGACCCTACAACCACACCATCATCCTTAACCTCCTAAAATGCTGTAACTTGATTTTGTTAGTCCACATCCCACTGCCAGCAACAGGATGAAGCACTAGCACTGGCACCAAGCAGTTAAGAGATGTGCTTTATATGAGTGCCAGAAGAGAGAAAATACATGTGTGGAAGATAAACCACAACCCTGAAATTTTACCAGTAATTATTTCAGCACATATAACTGAAAATAAAAAATGGCAGAAAGACTAAAGAAGAAAAAGGAATTCTCTTCTTAGGCTATACTTAAGGCTGTTTATACAATGCAAAGATAACTGCCAAGACTCCTCCAAGTTTTAGAGCAGTAGTATTTGAGAATATTGCACACAATTCTGTGTCAAAGATAACCTTTAGTTTCTAACTTTCAATCACGGAGATGATACAACAGGAGCCCAGTTGCAGACTTCAGTCAAAAGAACATTAAAACCATTTCAATCACTTTAATAAAGAAATGGGTTAAGTACAAAAGTATTTCATAATTTGAGGAATCAACTCTAAGAACTCAGCTGTGTGTTTTTATATGTAAAGAACGAATATATAAATCTGTATTATTTCCTAAATTCATTAATTTTATGACAATTTTATGGTTGCTAAAAGCAGGCATAAAAATTTAGAGAGGAAATCTGTGGAGTTGTTACTGTTATGGAAGGACTTGTTTTCACTGAAAACAATTTGAAATATCTTCTGTACTCAATGTGTGTAAGAAGATTCTAGGCAACATCACTGACAAATGTCAGGAAAAAATGGTATGCCCTATTAAAAAATTAAAACTAATATGGAAGATTGGCATTTAAGGGGACCACACTATTTATACAGTTGAGTTCTGTTAAGTCATTGATTCCTAAAAAAATAAAAGATCTTTCTATGATTTTAACAATCTTGAGCTTTTAGTGCAAAATCACATTGATTTCCCTTGGGAAGGTCCTGGATTTTTGCTTCTCATTGGGGGTGGTGCACGCTGCAAGGGTGGTGGCTGCATACCACCAGCTACTGACTGATACATTCCTCTCATATCAATTTGCTGGTAGTTAGAAGGATTCATGATTAAATTTGGAGGCTTTGGCATCATGAGGTGACCCAGTGTTGCTTGTTGATAAGTCATTTGTTGCTGTTGCTGCTGATTGTACTGCTGCTGGAGCCTTCGGTTCATAAGTATTCGCTGAACGCAGCTGATTAACTAGAGAGACAAACGGGAGCTGTTACAAGTTCTCAAAGATTCAGGTATCAAGTTTAAGTTAAAATCAGTTTAGTAAGGGTGTACCATACCAAAAGGAAAATATACTATTGTTATCACCATTATTAATTTGAGGCATTCATAGGAACATTACTGTAGAAAACATCAAGTAACATCATTTAGAGCTAAATTCTCTTAATGACTGGACTATTCTATTGCAAGCAGCATTTAGGTTAGTTGCCATAGTAACCTGTCCTGCACTATGATTAGTCTCAAGTATTAGTTACAGCACTTTTTGCCAAATCTCATTTCTTCATCATTCTTTTAAATATTGAACATAATGACAAACATATTTAGTGACAAATACCAAAGGGAAAAAGCCCTTGAACTGGGAATAATTCCTACCTGGAGTGTCTCAAATTTCAGAAGATAATTAAAATTAGTAATTCTATAGTGGTTTCGAAGTAAAAATTTATGCCACGGAAACTGATTCCCTGGAGTCAATAGTTGAAATTTCACAGTGAAAGGCAGAGATGGTGTGGAATCAGAAAAGACCCCGAATAGCCAGGGGAATTTTAAAAAAGAAAACCATAGCTGGGGGCATCACAATGCCAGCTTTCAGGTTGTACCACAAAGCAGTGGTCATCAAGACAGTGTGGTACTGGCACAAAAACAGACACATAGATCAATGGAACAGAATAGAGAATCCAGAAGTGGACCCTCAACTTTATGGTCAACTAATGTTCGATAAAGGAGGAAAGACTATCCACTGGAAGAAACACAGCCTCTTCAATAAATGGTGCTGGGAAAATTGGACATCCACATGCAGAAGAATGAAACTAGACCACTCCCTTGCACCATACACAAAGATAAACTCAAAATGGATGAAAGCTCTAAATGTGAGACAAGAGTCCATCAAAATCCTAGAGGAGAATACAGGCAACACCCTTTTTGAACTCGGCCACAGTAACTTCTTGCAAGATACATCCATGAAGGCAAAAGAAACAAAACCAAAATTAACTACTGGGACTTCATCAATATAAGAAGCTTTTGCACAGCAAAGGATACAGTCAACAAAACTAAAAGACAACCTACAGAATGGGAGAAGATTTGTGCAAATGACGTATCAGATAAAGGCCTAGTTTCCAAGATCTACAAAGAACTTCTTAAACTCAACACCAAAGAAACAAACAATCCAATCATGAAATGGGCAAAAGACATGAAGAGAAATCTCACAGAGGAAGACATAGACATGGCCAACATGCACATGAGAAAATGCTCTGCATCACTTGCCCTCAGGGAAATACAAATCAAAACCACAATGAGATACCACCTCACACCAGTGAGAATGGGGAACATTAACAAGGCAGGAAACCACAAATGTTGGAGAGGATGCGGAGAAAAGGGAACCCTCTTACACTGTTGGTGGGAACGTGAACTGGTGCAGCCACTCTGGAAAACTGTGTGGAGGTTCCTCAAAGAGTTAAAAATAGACCTGCCCTAGGACCCAGCAATTGCACTGCTGGGAATTTACCCCAAAGATGCAATGAAACGCCGGGACACCTGCACCCCGATGTCTATAGCAGCAATGTCCACAATAGCCAAACGGTGGAAGGAGCCTCGGTGTCCATCGAAAGATGAATGGATAAAGAAGATGTGGTTTATATATACATGGAATATCACTCAGCCATTAGAAATGACAAATACCCATTTGCTTCAATGTGGATGGAACTGGAGGGTATTATGCTGAGTGAAATGAGTCAATCGGAGAAGGACAAACATTATACATTCTCATTCATTTGGGGAATATAAATAATAGTGAAAGGGAATAGAAGGGAAGGGAGAAGAAATGGGTAGGAAATATCAGAAAGGGAGACAGAACATAAAGACTCCTAACTCTGGGAAATGAACTAGGGGTGGTGGAAGGGGAGAAGGGCGCTTGACAGGATGAGCACTGGGTGTTATTCTGTATGTTAGTAAATTGAACACCAATAAAAAATAAATTTATTATTTAAAAAAGAAAAAAGAAAGGCAGAGATGGCTGGCAAACAACTATGCTGGGAAAAAGGATCAAAGGTCTTGGAATATGCTAGTTTTTTTAAAGAGTTACATAGTTTAGTAGGAACTTGTGAAATATATCATGTATAGTTCCACTTTCTTTTACTCTCAAGTTAAATATATTAAAAAGTATACTTATTTTGGGAAGTTGCTTAAAAATGATAAACATGGGTGGGCAGGGAAAGATGGTGGAGGACGAAGGTACTCAAATCACCTGTCCCCACGAACTTACCTAGATCACTTTCAAATCATCCTAAAAACCTAGAAATTCAACCTGAGATTTAAAGAGAGAACAACTAGAAACTTACAGAGAAGAGTTTGCGCTTCTAAAAAGTATAACTCGTTTTTAGCCACTCTGCACTGAGCAAAATGACTATAAAGAAGAACTCATCACAAAAGAAAAAAAATCAGGGCAGCCCCAGTGGTGCAGTGGTTTAGCGCCGCTGCAGCCCAGGGCGTGATCCTGGAGACCCTGGATCGAGTCCCATGAAGCCTGCTTCTCCCTCTGCCTGTGTCTCTGCCTCTCTCTCTCTCTCCCTCTCTCTCTCTCTGCATCTCTATGAATAAATAAATAAATCTTTAAAAAAAAGAAAAAATCAGGAACAGTACTCTCTGCCACAGAGTTACAGAATTTGGATTATAAATTGATGTCAGAAAGCCAATTCAGAAGCACAATTATAAAGCGACTGGTGGCTCTGAGAAAAAGCAAAAAGGATTCAAGAGATTTCATGACTGCAGAATTTGGATCTAATCAGGACGAAATTAAAAATCAATTAAATGAGAAGCAATACAAATTGGAGGTCCTAAAGACGAGGGTTAATGAGGTAGAAGAAAGAGGGAGTGACATAGAAGACAAGTTGATGGCCAGGAAGGAAGCTAAGGAAAAAAGAGAAAAACAATTAAAATACCATGAGGAAAGGTAAAGGGAAATAAATGACAGCCTCAGAAGGAAAAAAAATCTACGTTTCATTGGGGTTCCAGAGGGCACCAAAAGGTTCTGCCTTTATGGAAACAGGACCAGAAAGCATACTTGAACAAATCATAACCGAGAACTTCCCTAAATTGGGGAGGGAAAAAGGCATTCTGATCCAAGAAATAGAGAGATCCCCCCCATAAAATCAATAAGAACCATTCAACACCTCAACATTTAATAGTGAAACTTCCAAATTCCAAAGATAAAGAGAAGATCCTTAAAGCAGCAAGAGACAAGAGATCTCTAACTTTTATGGGGAGAGAGATTAGATTAACAGCAGACCTCTCCACAGAGACCTGGCAGGCCAGAAAGGGCAAGCAGGATATATTCAGGGTCCTAAATGAGAAGAACATGCAGCCAAGAATACTTTATCTAGCAAGGCTCTCATTCAGAATAGAAGGAGAGATAAAGAGCTTCCAAGAAAGGCAGAAACTGAAAGAATATGTGACCACCAAATCAGTTCTGCAAGAAATATTAAGGGGGACACTAAAAGAAAGAGGACGCTCAAAGAAATAAACCACAAAAACAGAGAATGAATAGGTATTCTGATGACACTAAATTCATATCTTTCAATAGTAACTCTGAACGTGAATGGGCTTAATGACCCCATCAAAAGACACAGGGTTTCAGACTGGATAAAAAAGACCTAGCTATTTGCTGTCTACAAGAGACTCATTTTAGACCTAAGGACACATGTACAGCCTGAAAATGAAAGGTTGGAAAACCATTTACCATTCAAATGGTCCTCAAAAGAAAGCAGGGGTAGCAATTCTCCTATCAGATAAAGTTTATCCCAAAGACTGCAGTAAGAGATAAAGAGGGATGCTATATCATAATTAAAGGATCTATCCAACAAGAGGACCTAACAGCTATGAATATTTATGACCCTCATGTGGGAGCTGCCAATCAAGACATCAACCAATTAATAACCAAAGTTAAGACATACTTAGATAATAATACACTAACACTGGGAGACTTCAACATGGCGCTTTCTGCAAATGACAGATCTTCTAAGCACAACATCTTCAAAGAAATAGGAACTTTAAATAATACACTCGACCAGATGTATTGCACAGATATTCACAGAACTTTACATACAAACACAACTGAATACACATTCTTCTCAAGTGCACATGGAACTTTCTCCAGAATAGACTACATACTGGGTCACAGATCAGGTCTTAACTGAAACCAAAAGATTGGGATTGTCCCCTGCATATTTTCAGACCATAATGCTTTGAAAGTTGAACTCAATCACAAGAAGAAATTTGGAAGAAATTCAAACACGTGGAGGTTAAAGAGCATCCTGCTAAAAGATGAAAGGGTCAACAAGGAAATTAGAGAAGAATTAAAAAGATTCATGAAACTAATGAAAATGAAGATACAAGCATTCAAAATCTTTGGGATACAGCAAAAGCAGTCCTGAGAGGGAAAAACATCGCAATACAAGCATCTCTCAAAAAACTGGAAAAAAACTCAAATACACAAGCTTAACCTTGCACCGAAAGGAACTGGAGAAAGAAGAGCAAATAAAACCTACACCAAGAAGAAGAGAAATAATAAAGATTCGAGCAGAACTCAATGAAATAGAGACCAGAAGAACTGTAAAACAGATCAACAAAACCAGGAGTTGATTCTTTGAAAGAATTAGTAAGATAGATAAACATTTAGCCAGCCTTATTAAAAACAAAAGAGAAAAGACTCTAATTAATAAAATCATGAATGAAAAAGGAGAGATCACCACCAATACCAAGGAAATACACACGATTTTAAAAATATATTATGAGCAGCTGAACACCAATAATTTAGGCAATCTAGAAGAAAAAGATGCATTTCTGGAAAACCACAAACTACCAAAACGAACAGGAAGAAACAGAAAACCTAAACAGGCCGATAACCAGGGAAGAATTTGAAGCAGTCATCCAAAACCTCCCAAGACACAAAAGTCCAGGGCCAGATGGCTTCCCAGGGGAAATCTGTCAAATGTTTAAAGAAGAAACAATACCTATTCTATTAAAGCTCTTCCAAAAGATAGAAAGGGATGGAATACTTCCAAACTCATTCTATGAGGCATCACCTTATTTCCAAAACCAGACAAAGACCCCACCAAAAAGGAGAATTATAGACCAATCTCCCTGAAAAACAGAGATGCAAAAATTCTCAACAAGATACTAGCCAATAGGATCCAACAGTACATTAAGAATATTCACCATGACCAACTGGGATTTATCCCCGGGACGCAAGGCTGGTTCAACACTCATAAAGCAATCAACATGATAGATCATATCAACTAGGGAAAAAGCAAGAACCATATGATCCTTTCAATAGATGCAGAGAAATCATCTGACGAAAGACAGCATCCATTCTTGATCAATACTCTTCAGAGTGTAGGGATAGAGGGAACATTCCTTAGCATCTTAAAAGCCATCTATGAAAAGCCACAGCAAATATCATTCTCAACGAGGAAACACTGGGAGCCTTTCCCCTAAGATCAGGAACACGACAGAGATGTCCACTCTCACTACTGCTATTCAATATAGTACTAGAAGTCCTAGCCTCAGCAATCAGACAACAAAAAGAAATAAAAGGCATTCAAATTAGCAAAGAAGAAGTCAGCCTCCCCCTCTTTGTACATGACATGATACTGTACATAGAAAACCCAAAAGACTCCACCCCAAGATTCCTAGAACTCATACAGCAATTTGGCAATGTGGCAGGATATAAAATCAATGCCCAGAAGTCAGTGGCATTTCTATACACTAACAATGAGACTGAAGAAAGAGAAATGAAGGAGTCAATCACATTGACAATTGCATGTCATAAAGCATAAGATACCTAGGAATAAACCTAACCAAAGAGGTAAAGGATCTATACCCTAAAAACTACAGAGCACTTCTGAAAGAAATTGAGGAAGACACAAAGAGATGGAAAAATATTCCATGCTCATGGATTGGAAGAATTAATATTGTGAAAATGTCCATGCTACCCAGGGCAATTTACACATTTAATGCAATCCCTATATAAATACCATGGACTTTCTGCAGTGAGTTGGAAAAAATCATCTTAAGATTTGTGTGGAATCAGAAAAGACCCTGAATAGCCAGGGGAATACTGGAAAAGTAAACCAAAGCCAGGGGCATCACAATACTGGATTTGAAGTTGTACTACAAAGCTGTGATCATCAAGACATTGTGGTACCAGCAAAAAAACAGACACACAGATGAATGGAACAGAATAGAGAAGCCAGAAATGGGCCCTCAACTCGATGGTCAACGAATATTTGACAAAGCAGGAAAGACTATCCACTAGAAATAGGACAGTCTCTTCAATAAATGGTGTTGGGAATATTTGACAGCCACGTGCAGAAGAATGAAACTAGACCACTCTCTTTCACCATACACAAAGATAAACTCAAAATGGATGAAAGCTCTAAATGTGAGACAAGAGTCCATCAAAATCCTAGAGGAGAACACAGGCAACACCCTTTTGAACTTGACCACAGCAACTTCTTGCAAGATACATCCATGAAGGCAAGAGAAACAAAAGCAAAAATGAACTATTGGGACTTACTCAGGATAAAAAGCTTCTACACAGCAAAAGAAACAGTTAACAAAACTAAAAGACAACCTACAGAATGGGAGAAAATATTTGCAAATGACCTATCAGATAAAGGGCTAGTATCCAAGATCTATAAAGAACTTCTTAAACTCAACACCAAAGAAACAAACAATCCAATCATGAAGTGGGCAAAAGACATGAACAGAAATCTCACATGAAAGACAATCTCACAATCTCTATGAAAGACATAGACAAGGCCAAGAAGCACATGAGAAAATGCTGTGCATCACTTGCCATCAGGGAAATACAAATCAAAACCAAAATGAGATACCACCTCACACCAGTGAGAATGGGGAAAATTAACAAGACAGGAAACAACAAATATTGGAGAGGATGTGGAGAAAGGGGAACCCTCTTGCACTGTTGGTGGGAATGTGAACTGGTACAGCCACTCTGGAAAACTGTGTGGAGTTTCTTCAAACAGTTAAAAATAGATCTGCCCTATGACCCAGCAATTGCACTGCTGGGGATTTAGCCCAAAGATACAGATGCAGTGAAACGCCGGGACACCTGCATCCCGATGTGTATAGCAGCAATGTCCACAATAGCCAAACTGTGGAAGGAGCCTCGGTATCCATCGAAAGATGAATGGATAAAGAAGATGTGGTCTATGTATTCAATGGAATATTGCTCAGCCATTAGAAAAGACAAATACCCACCGTTTGCTTCAACGTGGATGGAGCTGGAGGATATTATGCTGAGTGAAATAAATCAATTGGAGAAGGACAAACATTATAGGGTCTCATTCATTTGGGGGTATAAAAAATAGTGAATGGCATCAAAGGGGAGAGGAGAAAAAATTAGTGAGAAAAAAATCAGCGAGGGTGACAGAACATCAGAGACACCTAACTCTGGGAAACAAACAAGGTGTGGTGGAAAGGGAGGTGGGCGGGGGGTGGGGGTGTCTTGGTGACAGGCACTGAGGGGGGCACTTGATGGGTGAGCACTGGGTTTTATATGTTGGCAAATTGAACTCCAGTAAAAAAAAAATACAAAAAATGGTAAATATGGTTAAATCCTGGCAAAAATTCCTTTTTAGATATCCACAATACACAGAAATTCAAATTATGTGGAAAAGAGCCTATATAATTTCAAGGAGACCCATTTAGGAATTTGTTGCTCTTTTGTAACTTATAACCAAGATATTACCTTTACTCGAGAATTACTAAGTTTTGTGACAAAATTTCTTCTAGGAAAAGCCAATGGTCATACATCTATATGAGGGGAGGATGGTTATTGACATAGATGTCACACAAACACATTATTATAAATTACAAAAATTGGACATAACTTAGAGATAGTCAAACTCTTACCATCTGCTGTTTTGTCAGTACGTCATTATAGATTGCTTCTCTTCTTTTAACATCAAGCTCCTGGCTGGCTTGTCTACTTAATGCTAATGCCTGTACTTGGGCCTCTGAGAGATTCATGTTTTCCTTCCACTAAAAGAAAAATGTTCCATTTACTTCTTATTGCAGCAGAATTGACGATACTCAAAAATATTCAGGATTTTAAAAGGTATTTCCCCCTTTCCTTTTTTTCTAAAGAAAATAAAGATTTACAAACATGGTACTAAGTTATCCACTGTTGTACAAGGTTTGGCTATCTCTGGAATGAAACTACTTGGATTTAATTTGTGCAACTGATAAAATATGTTTATGTAAACAACACATACATTTCTCTGGTTGATTTCCCAATTCTTAGATATTACCCACTTCTCTTTTGTGCCAACATTTAGGTAAAAAGGCTAAAGTATAGCTTGACACTATTATCCAGTTTACTGGTATTTTACCATTCCAAATCAAGTTATAAGAATTATGCTGTTTTCTCTACAGAAAGAGTGAAGCAAACCACAATTAAAAATTAAAACAAAAGGGCTGGGGGTGGGGGATGACACAACAAAAATAGCAAGTTGGAGTAAGATAACTGCCAAATAACTTACTACAGCTGAAATTATATCTTCAAGAGGCTGAATCCTCACTGCTGTTACACTGTTTGTTGCTTCCACAACTTTTTCTCTTCCTTGGTTAATGAGGTCCTAGAAGAATGCAAGAATGTTATATAGGACATATAAAAGACACATGGTTGTAAAGTATAGGGATCCTTCCTGTCAATTTATAGCAGTTGGTTTTAAAACTCTTCAAATAATTAAAAAGCAGCAAAATGCAGCATCAATAAAGTGGGCAAAACTTACCAGTGAGGGTCCTGTTAAGAAGATAAAAGTTTGGGTCTGCACCAATAGTTTATCAATTTAAAGGACTCCATAAGTACATTTTTAAAAGGAAATCACAAATTCACTTAAGTTATTACATTATTGGTATAATAAAACGTAATCTTTCTTATTTAATTCATAATTAATTCTAGTTTTAAATAGCTTATTTCATAATACTGGACATTATCATATATTTAATGCTGTATCTACACTGCATCAGAATATAAATGTATTTATCCTATTTTCAAACATTAAGCAAGCTAATTTGTTTATTCAAAATATTTTATAACTGAAGAAGTGCTAGTTCCCTAGTCAGTCAGGTGCCCTATTGTTCCTTAATTAAAATAATTCAAACAACATTAAATCAAGGCCTAATTCTCTTGTGCTCTGAACAAACCACATTTTACTATACTATGCTGGTTCAAAAAGGTCAACAAATAAGAGAAAAATTTCTTGGTCTATTCAGAGGTAATCTTTTGGAGAATGTGATATTCCTGCACAGGGAACCCTCAACAACAGGGCACTTGAAATTGCCTTTAACTCAAGTTAAACTACTTTTGTACTTCACAACTTACCTCCAGCTGTTGATTACTCATTGCTGACAGGGCTCCCAAATTGAAAGGAATATAAGGAGTTTGAGAGTTGAAACTGACAGGGGGTAAATTGGTCCCAGTTGGTATGTTGAAACGCATGGTCAGTCCCTAAAAACAAAAAATTATGCACTTTCCACACTGTGATTTAAAACTTGAAATTCTGCATCACCTACTGGTTTAGAAAAGAATCCACATTCTCAGATCTAAGAAATTATTAACACTCTTCCACACACAAACAAAACACCCTTTTCACTCGAAACCAAGATCTTATTACACGGAAAGCTTTAACCCCTAAAGGTGTATTATTTTTTTCTGATAATTCCCACAGAATGGGGCAACTCAGAGAATTCTAATGAGACTCCTAACATCACATTAACGTTAAAGAAGTTTGGTACAATGAGTTAGGACTTTAAAAAGAATTCAGGTATTAGGATAAGGTTTCCCATGCTCAGGCACATTTTTGCTCAAGTGAGTTGGTGTTAAAACAGACATGGAACTATTTAAAATAATGTTGCTGTTGGAGACTAACATTAATGTCCAATAATGTAATATTTTTGCGTTCTGACATTCAGTCAAAATTTCGATTTCATGGTGTATAGGCTAAAGAAACATTTCCTCCTACCTCCAAACACTAAGCTCCTGTATATCTATTACTAGAGTGAGGGTGTTGACAGCAGTTAAGTGATGCTAAATATATAGCTTCCCAGTAATCTCTCAATTCAGCAAGTGCTAAGCAGAAATGGGGTTACTACTCTTTAAGTGGAAACTATTTTCTTCTTTCCTTTCCTCCCACTCTACTACCAAAGGTAGCCAAAGCCTATTAACAAACTCATATTTAGGATTCTGTTCCTAAAGACTCCCTATTATTATTACCTGTTCCAAATGTGATCCTTTTCTTACTGCTCTTCCAAATGACTAACACAAAAACCAAAACCAAAAAGCATTTTGAATGAACTACCTTCTTCTCTGCTTCATACTCAGCCCAAGCTGCTTTTCTTTCTTCTTCAGTCAATTCTTCTTCTTCTTTGTGGTCCAAAAGAGAATCATGTTCATGATATCCTACAATGTGTTCTTTATGTATTTGAAGAAGTTCTGCAAGTATGGTGTCCTGTTTAGAGGGGTTGAAATAACAAAGAATTATTTTTTTCTCTCTGGATCCTATCTCCACAGTTCGTTGGTCTACTGTCAGACTAGAAACTAGACACTGGCTGGCTGCTACACATATTTCTGATATATATCATATAAATTACTTAGAAAACAGTCACAATACATGCAACACCAGCCTCTTATGTAAGAACTTCTATATAACAATGTTTATATAAGCATGTTTTAGGGGTTCGCAATTTTTTAAATGTAGTTTTACTGTGTTTTTTTTCTACAACTTTTTTCTAATTTTTTCATATGTATTCTGTTTTGTATTTGTTCTGAGTTGATAATATATGTTAATATAAGTCTGCTTACACCAGAGATTACATTAAATGCTTCTGCTAAAAAATCATGGCAACTCCTCTTTATACATATGTAACAACTTTATTTTCACAATCACTATGGCCACCAACCACTATATTAATGAAAAGCAAATATAAATTAACCTAAATAGCTACAAGACAGTTTCAATAGAACATAGAGTCCTTATATTTCAATTGTAGAAAGGTCAAATATAAATTATATTGTAAAGACCCATGGGTCAAATTTAAACTGATATACACTGTTTATCATTTTCTTGTCACAGTGTTTTTTTTTTTTTAAAGTCACAGTGTTTTAAGTCAGTCTTTTAAGGTTAAAAATTTTAAAGCTTAAAAATTGGAATCATTTATATACTTAGTAAGAACCACCAAACTCTTGCTCTGTGTAATTATGATTATGAGAGAGAGATGAAAAGAGATTGGGAGGCAGGGATTAAAGTGAACCACAGATATGTTACTCGCTAATAAAAAATTAAAATACTCACAAGTTGTTTATTAAGAAATCACAGATGAAAACCTAGATATATAAAAGGCAATCACTTTACAAAAGCATTTTTCATAGCTTCTATCAGCAAGTTCTCTTAAAACACACTTTCTAAATTGAGTATGAATCTAGTGAAAGGAATGTAATTACAGAGCAAAGGAAAGGTTGCAGAGGTATATATTCCGTTAAATTTAAATTTAATCTACATCTAGTAATGTTTAATGCCTTAAGTTTCAGCATAGACAAATCTCACACTTGAAAATAATTGTCCTTACATCTTCATCTACTCCCAGAGTAGAGGGTGCAACACATGGTAGGAACTCAAATGTCTGTTACATAACTTAAGATGAAAAATTCAGATCATGAGGCCTTAAGATTTTTTTCCTGTACAATAGGAAATGCTGACACTAATTCCAAATAATCAGAATATTTGTTTCATGTAAACAACTCTTTATCTTGCTACCCCAATTAAGCACTTAAAATAATTATATCATCATTCCATGAGACAAAAGAAATTTATTTCACTAATGAATACAGCCGTAATTGAGATTTTATCATTTTGACATGATATGATATTTCTTTTGTTGAAAGTCAAGAACATTAGACCATACATGAGAGGGCTCAAGAAAGCTGAATGGTGGAATACATAGATGCTAACAGGTTTAGTTTTCTTGAAATGCTAAATATTTCTCTTCTACATCAGTGTAGAAATCTGTCATGAAAGCTGACTTCCCATGCCTATGCCATATAAAACAAGTTTATCATCACTAGACAGATCTCCGAAGTTCATAGTTACTGACCAGGTAGGCAGGGAGATAGGTCAATACGAATCAAATTCTATTAAAAGATGGTGCTTCTTCAGATGTATGTCTCCCATGATCACCCCCCAACTATGACTCAAGAGAGAGGTATACATTAAAACCAGATAACACTCATTTTTAGCAAGTGACCATGACAAATACAATTAGAAAAGTTAGCTATTTGGGGATCCCTGGGTGGCTCAGCAGTTTGGCGCCTGCCTTTGGCCCAGGGTGCGATCCTGGAGTCCCAGGATCGAGTCCCACGTCAGGCTCCCGACATGGAGCCTGCTTCTCCCTCCTCCTGTGTCTGCCTCTCTCTGTGTCTACCATAAAAATAAATAAATAAATAAATCTTAAAAAAAAAAGTTAGCTATTCTACAAAATACCAAATAAATAACAAGGTAGAAATGTTCTACGAATAGTTCCTAATTTTACTTCTGTCTAGCAATAAGTGATGTTCTTAGCAATAGTCAAAATAACTTAATTTCTCTAAGAAAACAAAATTTCCCTTTTCCTAAGGGAAAGACCAAGAAAATTGTGCTAGGAACTTAATTTACTTTCAGCTGTGCCACTAATTCTCTCTGTAATAATGAATAATAATTTAGTCTAGCTATGACTCTCATTTAAACAAAATGAAATCCTCTCCACTCACATGTATAACAGGATGTTATAAGAATAGCAGAATTAGATGAAACACCCAATTCTGTGGAAATAAATCTTATGTCAATTAAGTGTAGTATTTATTTCTCAATTATAAACACAACAGTTCATACATTAATTACTTTCTTATGGTTAGAAAGAAAGCCTTTCCAGAGATGCATGTATGCAATGTGCATGTGCAGGCATGTGCACACACACTCTCATTCTTTAAAAAATGTCTTAACTGTCAGGGAGTTTTATCAAGTCAGTCCTTATTATCCAAAAATTTCAATAAACCTGACATGAACTATTTTACCATTTATCTTTAGGAGATACTCATCTTAGGAAACTCCACTTCCAAAACATTTGAATGTATTCTCCCCACCAATTTCAGATTTTAAGATCTATCTTCTCCAGTCAAACATGATTGCCTTATTAAAGTCAATTATGGTAAAAGCTCAGCTTCTGTCCATGCAATAACTTTCATTTTGATCCACAATCAACTAAAATGCCAACAAGTCAGAGGAAAAGTGCATGTGACTTTGTTTTGATTCATTAAAGAATTTTGGACCCTTTTCCTAAAAGACTAGCTCCCTCCTAACATCAAACCAAAAAACCATTCAGATCATTTCTACTAGCCACAGATGCTCCTTTCTTTTCAAAGAATTTTTTTAAAAATTTAAGGAAACAATGCTAATTTCCTATTATAAACCTAGAGATAACTAATGGTATTATCTGTCATATATTTCTCCACACATTTACACTTTACACTTACATTCAAACATGCTTTTACATAAAAATGGGATTGTACTATAGTTTTTTTTTTAAAAGACTTATTTATTTATTTATTCATGAGAAACACAGAGAGAGAGAGAGAGGCAGAGACACAGGCAGAGGGAGAAGCAGGCTCCATGCAAGGAGCCTGATGTGGGACTCGATCCCGGGTCTCCAGGATCACACCCTGGGCTGCAGGCAGCACTAAACCACTGCGCCACTGGGGCTGCCCTGTACTATAGTTTTGAAACTACTTTTCTGAATTAATATCTTTTCATTGACATTATTTTTTTTTAAGATTTTATTTATCCATTCATGAAAGACAGAGAGAGAAAGAGAGGCAGAGACACAGGCAGAGGGAGAAGCAGGCTCCATGCAGGGAGCCTGACGTGGGACTCGATCCCAGGACTCCAGGATCACGCCCTGGGTTGAAGGCAGGTGCTAAACCATTGAGCCACCCAGGGATTCCCTCATTGACATTATTTTACATCAAATACAAATCATCATTTTTAATGGCTGCAAGGTGCTTATAAATCATATAGATATACCTTATAATCTATTTAATTATTCTCCTACTTAAGGGTTTATTAATATTTAGGCCACTTCCAATTCTTCATTATTACTAAATCTACAACAAAATAGGTTAACGGACAAATTTTAGTGTATTTCAGTGTATTTTTAGTGTATTTACACATAGTTGATATTACTATGCTGATAATACTCAAGGACTTAAATAAGTATGTTTACCACAATCTTCATTTTAACAAAGAAAAGACACTACATGTGTTAAGCTAACTGACTTTTATAGGAACAAAATTCATTTACATAGTTCAGAAACAGGAGATCAAAAATCTTTCTTTCCTCTAGAGTGCTGTGTAAGACACAAATAACAGAAAGAAGATACAGAATTTCTAATATAAATTCTTTCTACATCTTTCCCTTTGTAAATTAACTGTAGCATTGTTAATACAAGAAAACAGATGATTAGATTAAGACAGCAAAAAAAAAAATGTGTATCAGGATTCTCAGAATATTTCTTTGGGAAAAACAGTTTTGCAAAGTCTACAGCAAATCATACAATAAAGAAAAATTTCATCCCAATATACAACACAATCGGTGGAGAGGCTTTTTGTTTCTTCTCTTTGAAGCATGCATTTATTAGTTGCTATAGCAACACTATTATTGAAAACAATACTGGAACAGAATCTACAATCACTAGGCCAACAGTCGTGAAAATGAGGTTTAAATTATATCCAAATGTGTACCTTTTCTTTGTCTAAACTTTACTTTTCCTTCAATAAGTGAAAAAGCTTACAAGCTGAGAAAAAGCATGGTAGCTAACAGCTACGTTAGTTTAAGCTTTAAAAATGACTAGTTTAATTAATAAAACAAAATTAATGATAAATTAAATGTTTAAGTTAATTTATTTAGAAGTTTAAAGTATTTGGCAAGCTGACAGAAATTCCTATCTAATCAATCCTGAAATACAACCTTGAAAATAAAATTTTTAAAAACAATCAAGTCTTTGCCTGAGGGTGGGGGTGGGGGTTTGCCATGTTTCAAAATATTTTGCTTGCCATCACTTTGAATTTGGGTTCTGTAATATCTGGAAATAAAACGCCACTGGAATACTTAAGTGCCATAGGACTCATTCAAAAAGCTATGAAAAAACTCCTTTTATTACTTCAATAAGTCTAGATTTTTAGTAAAGAAACTTAATATTCCTTGTAAAAAAAAAAAAAAAAAAGCTTCTACTTTTGGGACGCCTGGGGGGCTCAGCAGTTTAGCACCTGCCTTCGGCCCAGGACGTGTTTCTGGAGTCCCAGGATTAAGTCCCCCATTGGGCTCCCTGCATGGAACCTGCTTCTCCCTCTGCCTGTGTCTCTGCCTCTCTCTTTCTCTGTGTCTCTCATGAATAAATAAATAAAATCTTACAAAAAAAGTTTCTACTTTCAAATCTGAAGCCTGTTTTTCCCCAAACTACACTGGAAAAAAAAGCAACATATTTGATAAGTAACCAGAGAGATACTGAATAAAGTTCACATAAACCTCATATCATATTTTTAGGTCAAGAGCACCTAACTTTTGCCAAAGAGCATTCAAAATATATCCAGATTCCCAAATTATAGGTATAAATAAGATAGTGACAACCACAGAACTTGTCAGTTTCAAGGAAGGCAAAAGCAGGCCTGCCACTCTGACTTTGGTGGAACTTAAGAGCCAAAGTCTCCTTTGGTAACAATGTTCTCAAAGAACTAGATAGTATATTTAGCATTTAACCTTTAAAAACTGGTTATCCATTATAATTTGTACATAAGCCACATGCCATTCACTATGAGGTAAACAGTGTCAATGAAGACTGTATATGACTGCAGTGATTTTCTAGAGGTTGTAGCTTTCCAAGTAGAGCTTGAATTAGAACTTGATTCTCATGCTATACAATGTGGAGTTCATATTACCTTTTTATTTCATAAATACTGTTAACATCCCCTAACTCAACTATAGGTATGTATAGCATATAAAAAAGGATATAGATAGAAGACATATGAAAACAAATATTTAGCAGTTCAAATTACATCTTAAAGAAAGAAAACATTAAAAGAAGAAAGGTAAAATAATAATATATAAATAAGGTCACCTAGTGATTCTTATATTGACCAAATCTCTCATGCAATTTATATTCTTTTATGGGTCCAAAATAATGAGTATGATGTAAAAATCTTGGTCATGAAAACATCAGTAACTGAAGAGACAGAAGGAGGCATTCACCTACTTAATCCCCCCCAAAAGTATCACAGCTTAATTTTCCACTACTCCTAGAATGTCACATGACATATTTGAATGAGCCAACCTAACCAAACAAGTAACATACTTTAGGATATTAATATACAGATCCTGTGGTACTTAAGTACCTTATGTTGAAATTCAGAATCAATGATCATTCCAACACGTTAGTTATATCCTTCTGAACTCCTCTAAATGAAAATGAAAAAAATGAAAGGACATATAGCCTTGCTTTCCAGGTATCTCTCTACAACAGACAATTTCATGACAAGATTGCCTGAAATATAAACACCAATATAATTTTGCTGGAATCAACTGATTTGATAAAAAGACCTGTGAGATCTGTGTCAGCCTTTTTAATTTCAGAGGAAAATTTAATGGTAAGACTTAAATTAATATGTTTATTGTAAACTAGGAGACTTTATGTATAGTGGTTAAGACCACAGGCTCTACCTCAATGTCCTTTGACAGATGAACGGATAAAGAAGATGTGGTGTATGTATATATATACACACACCAATATTACTCAGCCATTAGAAACAATGAATACCCACCATTGGCTTCGACGTGGATGGAACTGGAGGGTATTATGCTGAGTGAAATAAGTCAACTGGAGAAGGACAATCATCATCATATGGTTTCACTCATACAGGGAATATAAGAAATAGTGAAAGGGATTATAAGGGAAAGGAGGGGGAAATGAGTGGGAAAAATTAGAGAGGGTGAAAAAACATGAGAGACTCCTCTGGGAATCTATATTTTTAACAAGGTCCACCCTGGTTTTATGGATACAAGGTATGTAGTGGTCTGATTTGCCTTTATCGTTATTATCAGCTAAACCTCTGAATTAAGAATAACAATAAACAGTAGCTAACATTTATTGAGTGCTTTTTATGCCAGGCACTGTACAAAGGGCTTTACTAGTATTGAATTATTTAATTCTTATAGCCACCTTACAAAAACCCTGTACAATTTGTTTTTATTTAATATATAAATATAATATATTTATACAAAATTTGGGACCTCAGTTGGTTAAGCATCCAACTCCTGATTTCAACTCAGGTCATGATTTCAGGTTGTGAGTTCGAGCCCTGCATCAGGCTCTGCACTCAGCAAGGAGCCTGCTTAAGATTTTCTCTCTCCCTGTCCCTCTGCCCCTCCCCACACCCCACTCATGAAAGAAAGAAAGAAAGAAAGAAAGAAAGAAAGAAAGAAAGAAAGAAAGAAAGAAAGAAAGAAATAGGGGAGGCAAATGTGGCAAAATATTAACAATCACTAAATCTAGGTGATGGGCATATGAGTATTCATTATATTTTTCTCATTTGGAAATTTTCAAAATAGGAAAAAAAGTTTTAATTAACCATTTTTTTCCTTATTTTATTTGCAATAACAGAGATTGACAACACTAGACAATGAGAGAATTCTGGGACAGTACAAAGTCTGAAAGATGGGACATTTTCCTTTTTACCCCTAGTTAGCTGTATATTTTAGCCTATCAAAACAGTTTTCTATTTTTTTTCAAAACAGTTTTCTAAAGCTGGGATCTGAATTCAAGTCACATCTGTAGATTTTCTTTAAAGCTAAACTGAATACATAATTGCATGCTAACATTATTTTACGAAATTTACATGGAATAGCTAATTTTCATAGTAACTCTATTAAGTACATACTATTATTATCACCATATAATTGATGAGATTTTTAATATCATGAATCAGCATGGGCTGCTGGCTTTCTCCCACCACAATCAACCCACGGAAACTACAGAAAAGAAAAAGAAACATGAATTCCAGGAACTCACAGCAAACACACAGATATATACACACCCCATCCCTGCAGTGACAACACTGGTACCATATACCATTTGAAGCAGAGTTATTAACAAAATGTACTAATAATTCAAAATAAGCATGAAAGTATACTCAAGGATATAAGCAAAGGTATCATGAATATGAAATTCAAACAAAAATTATCTAAAAAGAGCCAAAAATGAAATATTCAGGATAAAAAATAATCACTGAAATAGATAATTCAATGGATAATATAAAAAGCAGAAAACACATAGCTAAAAATTAACTTAGTGAGTTGGGAGATCAGAATGAGGCAAAAGAAAAGCTATAAGATATGGAAGCTAAAAGCAGAAGGGCAGGGACACCTGGGTGGCTCAGCAGTTGAGCACTGCCTTCGGCCCAAGGCATGATCCTAGACTCCTTGGATCAAGTCCCTCATCAGGCTCTCTGCATGGAGCCTGCTTCTCCCTCTGCCTATGTCTCTGTCTCTCTGTGTGTCTCATGAAAAAATAAAATTTAAAAATAAATAAAAGCAGAAGGGCAGGCATTTACTATTAACAGTCTCAGAAGGAGATGAAAATAAAAACGAAGAGGATGAGATTTTTGAAGAGTAACAACATAAATCTCTCAGAATTACAGATCAAGAAACTGAAGCACAAAGAAGTCAAATAATGTGATGGTCAAGATTCAAACCCAGGTGGTCTTTTCCAAGGGCTCCTGTTCTTAATGACTATGCTGTACCTGACTCAGGCCTAGAGATGAGTTCAGCATCCAAGATACTTAAAAAGGACTAGAATCAGCTTTGCTACTCTATGATTTTGTAGTAACTAAAGGATGAAATCTACATTCCTCAGTATTACACACCTTGATAGCACTGAAAATGCTTTTTCATAAAGTCACAGTAGTGATCAGGATATATGAGGATATGTTTCACTCATATGTGGAATATAAGAAATAGTGAAAGGGACCATAAGGGAAAGGAGGGGAACTGAGTGGGAAAAATTAGAGAGGGAGACAAACCATGAGAGACTCCTAACCTTGGGAAACAAACAAAGGGTTGTGGAAGGGGAGGTGGGTGGGGGGATGGGGTAACTGGGTGACAGGCACTAAGGAGGGCACTTGATGGCAGGAGTACTGGGTATTATACTATATGTTGGCAAACTGAATTTAAATTTTAAAAAAAAAGTATAAGGATGTGAAGGAAAGGGGACACTTGTGCACTGTTGGTGGGATTGCAAATTGGTAAAACCACTATGGAAAATATCATGGAGGTTCCTCAAAAAAATTGCAGATAAAACTAGCTTATGGGCTAGTAATTCCACTTGTGGGTATTAATCAGAAGGAAAGAAAAACACTCAAAAATACCTGAACCTCCACATTCATTGCAGCATCATTTACAATAGCCAAGACATGGAAACAACCTAGGTTTCCCCTGATGGATGAATGGATAAAGAAAATGTGGTACATATACACAAAAGAATAATATTTGGTCATAAAAAAATAAGGAAATCCTGTCAATGCAATAACATGGAGGGACCTTGTGGGCATCACGCTAAGTGAAATAAGTCAGACTGAGAAAGTTTACAAATACCTATGTGGAATCTAAAAAGCTGAATTCATAGACACAGAGTAGAGTGGTGGTTACCAGGAACTGAGGGTGTGTGTGAAATGGGAAGATGTTTGTCAAAGGGTAAGATGAGTAAGTTCTGGTGATGTAATGTATAGCATGGCAACTGTAGTTAATAATACTGTAGTCTACATTTCAAAGTTGCTAAGAGAGTTGATCTTAAAAGTTTTTATTACAAGAAAAAAATTGTAACTGTGTGGTAATGTATGTTAACTAGACTTACTGTAGTGATCATTTAGCAATATATAAATATACTGAATCATTATGTTGTACACCTAAAACTATTACACATCAATTAAATCTCAATGAAAAAGAAAGCTGGAAATGAAAAAAATGGAGTTGAAGTCATATCAAAGGAGAGTGCCTCAGTTTACTTCTCCCACAAGTTTAATCACATAAGAAATTAATGTCAGCATAGTATAGCGGTTAAAGAGTATGAGGTCTGGGCAGCCTGGGTGGCTCAGTGGTTTAGCGCTGGCTTCGGTCCAGGTCGTGGTCCTGGAGACCCAGGATTGAGTCCCATGTCGGGCACCCTGCATGGAGCCTACTTCTCCCTCTGCCTGTGTCTCTACCTCTCACTGTCATTCTCTCTGTGTCTCTCATGAATAAATAAATAAAATTTTTAAAAATGTTTTTAAAAAAAGGGTATGAGGTCTGGTTATGACACTGAGATCAAATGCAGGTGCCATCATTTCTCTGTTATAATTTTGTCATCTGTAAGATAAAAACAAACTGTACAGGGTTTGTAAGGTGGCTATAAGAATTAAATAATTCAATACTAGTAAAGCCCTTTGTACAGTGCCTGGCATAAAAAGCACTCAATAAATGTTAGCTACTGTTTATTGTTATTCTTAATTCAAAGGTTTAGCTGATAATAAAGGCAAATCACACCACTACATACCTTGTATCCATAAAACCAGGGTGGACCTTGTTAAAAATATAGATTCCCAGGGCCCACTCCCAGAAACTGATTCAGTAGGTCTTACATAAAGCCAGGAATCTGAATTTTTATCAAGCCGCCAGGTGATTCTGATGCTATTCAGATGCTATTACTCTTAGTGTTAAGAACTACACACAAGAAAAAACACTATTTTAAAGGCATGTCAACCATTGCCTTACAATCGTTGACGTGCAATTATAGGACAGAAATTCATTATTCAATTGCCACATTTTTTTTGTATTTTTCTTTTTTTTTTAATTGCCACATTTTTAATGAATACTTGCTATGTGCTAAGTATTATGCCAGGTGCTAGGAATATAGTGATGTAGATTCACTGACACAATCCTTACCCTAACAGGCCAGTAGTAGGAAGCTTATAATCTAGAAAGAACAGACATATCTTTTTTTTAATAAATTTATTTTTTATTGGTGTTCAATTTGCCAACATATAGAATAACACCCAGTGCTCATCCCATCAAGTGCCCCCCTCAGTGCCCATCACCCAGTCACCCCCCCACCCCGCCCACCTCCCTTTCTACCACCCCTAGTTCGTTTCCTAGAGTTAGGAGTCTCACAAGAACAGATATCTTTTAATCTGTCTACAAAACCAAAAAAGTTCTTGCCACTTTATTTAATCAGTAAGCATTTACTAAATACAGACCTGGTATTTTAAATTTCAGAATTTCCAGAATCTTGAGTAGCAGATATTTTTAGTCATTCAAAAGAAGACATTTCCTGAAGGCTACCTTACATCCTCCCCAATGGAAGCTCGCATTGCATCCCCAACTCTGCCAGTAAAGTGGCCTCATAGATGCTGATGTTTCCATTAGCAGTGATTTGCAAGGCATCTTGCCAGGGTTAGGGAGGCTGCTATTTAGGAGCATCATTGGCACCAAAGTCCCTTTAACCCAAATGTTTTCCCCAAAAATACTTGGTAACCCTGGATCCTTAATTTCTGTGTTATAAGGGGATATAATAAGATACCAAGCAGCAAAAAAGTATGGTCAGGGGCACCTGAGTGGCTCAGTTGCTTAAGTGTTTGCCTTCAGCTTAGTCATGATCTCAGGGTCCTGGGATCGAGGGGTCCTGAACTGGGCTCCCTGCTCAGCAGGGAGTCTGCTTCTCCCACTGCTCTTCCCCCAACTTTTACAAACATGCTCTCCCTCCCTCACTCCCTCTCCCTCTCATGCACTCTCAGTCTCTTTCTCTCAAATAAATAAATCTTTAAAATAAATAAAACATGGTCTACTGTATAATGGTATATGGAGGGACACTAGAAAGCACTTCTTCACTTTAAAAAATTACTACAGAGGTATCAGCTGGTCATAACAATAGACAATTCTATAACTGTGTTATTTAAGAAAGAATAAAAAATTACTACAGAGGTATCAGCTGGTCATAACAGACAATTCTTCTACAATTGTGTTATTTAAGAAAAAATTCTTAAAAATAAAAAAGAAAGAAAATTCTTGAATGTTAGAAAGGGTTGTAGTTCATGGTCAAATGCATGCTAATATCATTAAAATCTAGTATTATTCACTCTTGATTATAATTGATCTCTAGAAGAATTCAAGACTCAAATAAACTGTCTCTTCTGCAGTCTAGCTGAGATTACGGTCTCTGGCTCTTAAATGTTTTTAGTCTTTACTAATCTGTCATATGTCAAGCTTAATCTAAGGATCAGGACTTCATGACTCCTCTGAAATTCCAAAAATGTATGTCTATACTGGTTTCAGAGAAATGAACCCAGTATAATGCAGTATTAGCAACAATTATGGAAACAAAAATAGCACCTAACATTTGAGCACTTACTATGTGTTAGGCATGGGACTTTATGTGGATTATGTCCTCTGTGAGAAAGGTACTACTATCTTTTTATGTTCTTGAGGGAAGTGAGGTTTGGAAAGCTTATGTGGCTTGCCTAAGATTACATCCTAAAAAGGACAGTTGACGAGTGATATGGAAAAAGTAACAGGCTTAAACCATTTGCTCTTTTTATTTGGTATCAACCATCCGAAAAAAACACTAAATAGGAGACTTTTATAACCTACAAAGAAATTGTAAAATTAAAACAATTTCTCTAGAATACATTATGATTTCTGGTGGTCTATGCTTATTCAGATGAATAATCATTTTTATGCCACTGGATAAAAAGAAACAATATTAGAACTTGTTTATTAAATAATAAACATGTAACTTGTGATAAAAGAGACAGAAAAGTAGGAAACAGTAACAACAAACCTCATATAGGCTTCAATTATGAGCATGGCTCCTTCTCGGTCAACAAAAATTGTGTTTATGTGCCACCATGTGGTTAATATGCTAAAGGTTACTGACACGTGCCCTACAATTAAATAGGTCCTTTTAAACTTTTATTCCTAAAAGTAAATGTATGAAAGATCCCTAAATAGGCTGATCAGCAATTTTAGACTTCACATCAAATTATTTTAGTGAGCATATTTCTCTCTAATGTTAAAAAAGACTAAGGTAAAACCATGTATTAACACTGCCCAATAACATTTCTGTTCAACAAACCATGCTCTGAGATATTAAAACTTTAATAAAGGAATAAAGACAAAGGGAAAAATTATATACAAGATCAGGGTAGAGGAAGCAAATCTAAAGCCTCACTTTGGATACTTAAGTTTAAATCTCCCATTTTATTATCTCTGTAATTACCAACATGCAGCATACCTTTAAAAAGACATAGGCAGTACAGTGCTAGAAAAGGAAGTATAAAAAAACTTTTATACCAAAGTTACTGACTTTTGTTTTCTTAATAAAGGGTATAGAGCTTAGGTTGCATACTCACTTAAGCATATTATGAAACATGACCCTGACCAAGATTTTCATCTCTGATATGTGTAATTCATAAGTTTACCAGAAAAGATACTTTCCCTAACACAGTCTCTACATAAACGTTAACAGAAGCAAGTTATTACTTTAACAGTTAAAAAAATAATCAGTCAATAAATCTTTATCACTAGAAACTTATGTTAAACTTTAAGTTTAGATCATGTTAGAAGTTTCAAACTGGCTGAAAAACATTATTACCTTGAACAACTAAAGAGCTGTAACAACACTTTGTAGACATGATTCAGGGGACCCTAAAATCAATATATTTAAAAATGGGTTCACAGGTCTACAAGACTTACATTTCAAAAAAAGAAAAACAGCACCAACAACAGCAAGAAACCAATGAGGGGATTTAAAAATATAATTTCTGAGGTGGAGTGGAAAACAGAGCTAAGATAGCTAATTCAGTACAGAACTGAAAATACAAATTAAAGCTCCAATTCTCTTTTTGTCACATACCTGCTGTGACAGACAAATCACTCTTCATTTTAATTTTACTACCTGCAATAGTAAGTCTGACACTGCTTTTCAATGACATATGAATCATTAAGGAACAATAAAAAGTTTAGTTAAATATCACTACAAAGGCTACTTGAATTTCAAAAATAGGCCATATAAAAGTGCCAGCATTATATTATTCACTATGAATGAAAGAAAAGGAACAAAGGATATAGTTCTTGCCTTTAAAGAGCTGCAAAGATAAAAACACAAGAAAAATAGTCAAGTGGTTAATAAATTAAGTCTGAGATATTAAATCTAACTTTAAAAAAATTTTTAAAAAGAAAGTAGAGAAGTAAAAGAAAGTAAACAACAGAAATACAGGAAGAGGAATCATATAATAATTAAGGAGGAAGTGGTAAGGTAGAAAAAAATATAATCATCACATACCAAGTTGAAAATAAACATTCTCAGAACTATCAAAGGACAATGAAAATTATCTTAAAAAGGCATGCAGTTTAATTATTTAGATAAAAACAATTTGAAGGGGAAATGAAAATATATCATTTTTATCAGTCTTTCATCTTAAACATGATGTATAAAAAAGGAAGGTATTTGAAATTGTACTATAATAATAGGAACCAACTCTGAAATGTCTCTAATAAGAACAGGTTCAAATACCAAGAAATCTCTATGAATATCAAAATATCCACTTGTACCTATTTCAGAGAGGACCAATTTTCAACTTATTAAAGGAAATCAAAACCAAACAGTAGTGGGCAAAGTTAAGTAAAATTGTAAATATAAGCCTAGGGAATAAAGTTAAATACATTTACTGAGTACTTACACTGTCCTTGGTACTTCTCTATCCCTATTGCTACCACCTTACTTCAGGCCTGCATTACTACCACTCTTATCTGGACTATAAAATGCTATTAAAAACAGCATCCTAAAAAGTATCTTTGCATCTATTTCCCTTTCTCCAATCAATCCTGAATACTGATACCCAAAGTGATTTTTCTAAAATGAAAAATTTGATTTTGGTTTTCTTAAAATCATTATAATTGATCCAACAGCCTGTAATACAATGCCCAAACTCTAATTTCTATGATCTGATTCCTATCTGTCTCTCCAGTCTTTTCTCTTACCTCTTCTCCATGCCTACCCTTCCTTATTCTACCACTATCTTCTTTTACTCTTTTATTTTTAAACTACTTGAGGCTCCTAAAACTTGCCATGCTGTTTGATGCACGTTTCTTTTTCCTGCTCTTCCTCTTGAAGGGCCTTCACCTTTGGCCCTTATCGCAATGCAAACAGCTACTCACTTCCATTTTCAACATCAGTTTAAGTCTTCCTAATGTCAACTCCCCATCTCCAACTTTTCCAAAAAAGAGCTAAATATTCCTTCCTTAATGTCTGTACTGATTTATATTATAGGACCCTTAACTTTAATTCTATTTACTTGCTTACAGTATACTGATTAGACTCCTTAGGATTAGGAACCTAGTCTTTATTTATTCATGAGACACACACACACACACACACACACACACACACACACACACAGAGGCAGAGACACAGGCAGAGGGAGAAGCCGAGAGAGAGAGAGAGAGAGAGAGAGAGAGAGAGAGAGAGAGAGAGAGAGAGGCAGAGACACAGGCAGAGGGAGAAGCAGGCTCCATGCAGGGAGCCCAATGTGGGACTTGATCCCAGGACCCCAGGACCCCAGGATCACGCCCTGGGCTGAAGGCGGGCGCTAAACCACTGAGCCACCTAGGGATCCCAAGAACCTAGTCTTATTTACCAATGTATCTGTAGTAACCAGCATAGTGATTGGTACTTTGCAGGTACCTGAAAAGTTTTTAATCAATGAATGGGTAAATAAGCTTCATTATTTAGGTAAATTTTTTCACTGCCTATCTATTGAAATCTACAGTCTATCATCAGTTATTGAGTTCTCTCATTTATTTTCTTTTTTTTTTCTTTTTTTTTTTTTTCTCATTTATTTTCTTGAAGCGTTTGATTAACTCCATAATCATCACCTATATTATATGTAGGTCCTCATCCTGCATTTTACTACCAGGCTAATTTTCTAAAAGCCCACATTTATCATATAACAGGTCCGTTTATGAACTTATAGTGGATACTATTTTATTTTTTAGGATTTTATTTATTTATTTGAGAGAGAGACAGAGAGAGAGAGAGAGAGAGCACGCAAGCTGGGGGAGCAGTAGGGGAAGAGGGAGAAGCAGGCTCTCCACGGAGCAGGGAGCAGGGAGCCTGCCATTGGGCTTAATCCTAGACCAAAGCTTAACCAAAGGAGCTACCCAAGCACCCCATGAATACTATTTTAAATCCAAATACCTCCATTTACTTTTTATGGCTCTCCATAAGCTGGCCTCACCTTACCCACAACTCACACATCCAATTTTAACTCTATCTGGTCAATTTCTTTATCATACCTTGAGTCTGGTACATAAATCATCATCTTTCTTTTTGCCCAAATTGTTTCATCCTGCATTCAAACCTCATTCTTTCCTAATCCAACCAAATACTAACCACCTATTTTATAGGCCAGTGTGGTTTTTTTCCACTAAAACTGTACCTGAATGCTCCATCTTCCATTTTTTAACCATATAGCATATGGCAAACACATTCAGTAGCAGTTACATCAGCAATTCCTTCTTTTTCTTAAAGAACGTTACTTTTCTCTCCCCAAATAGAGTATCACCTCTTTCAGGTAAATCTCATACAATATCCTTTGTATTTCCTTTTAGATCCCTGACAGTTCTTAGTTACTGTGATAGTTAGAAAGGCACCAGTACTGAATAAGTTATGGGAATAAAAAGCAGACAGTAAGGGAAAAAAAAAGAACTAACATTCTCCCTTTAAATTAAATCTTTAAAAAAAATTAAATCTTATGTTGCAGCCCAATGCATAAAAGAGATAAAAGGAGAAGGACTCTGATTGAAACAGGATGTGGTGTTTGGAGTGCTGCCTGTCTGGCCTTCCACTACTCACTTAGCCACATGGTAGTCTTGGAGTACCTCTGCTAATTACTGGAGGCTCCCTGGAATACAATTTGAAAACTGTTAAGTTCAAGTTCTAGCTCTAACCCTTATTGGTCATGTACACTTTGGTAGTCACAAACTCTCTAAACTTCAGTTTCCTAAGGTAAATGAATATGAAGGAGAAAGTCCTGTATAAACTTTAAAGTTTTCTATAAATTTGAGGACTTTACCACATCACAAGCCATGAGCTAAACTGGCTATATTATACAATCTCAACAGTTACATCACACAATGGTATTAACTGTGAAGGCATTCTATATTTTAAAACCCAGTTTTATTTAAAATAAAATAAAGCATCCTAAAGCCATTCAATTCTAGGAATCCTAGGTCCTCTGCCTTGTTTCTAATACTTGACCTTAACTTTCTAATCTCTATTTGGGGAGCAATAAAGTACATAATGATTGGGGCACCTGGTTGTGTATCTGCCATTGGTTCAGGTCGTGATCCCAGGGGTCCTGGGATTGAGTCCTGCATCAGGCTCCCTAGAGGCAGCCTGCTTCTCCCTCTGCCTATGTCTCTGCAATCTCTCTCTCTCTCTCTCAAGAATGAATGAATAACATCTTTTAAAAAAAGTACATAACGATTAAGAGTACATGCTTTCAAGTTGGGCAGACTTGGTTTGAAGGCCAGCTGCACCACTAAGTAGGTGGGTAAATTTGGCTAAGTTACATAACCTCTTCAAACCTTAATTTCCTCAACTTAAAAATGAAAACAACATTACCAGCTTTTCAGTTGCTGCTAGATTAAGGAAGATAATCTCAACAAACTGTTCAGCACACAGTATAAAACCCAGTAATAAATCACTAAAAGTCAACTATTCTTTTCCTTTTGGGAAGAGCTGTGGGAGAGTTGAAGCACTTTGTGTTAATGTAGCATTCAATATTCCTTTTCCTTTTTGTTCTTGGGCAAAGAATTATAGCACCAAAAGCAAAATATAGTAAGTAAAGTCTATAAATGAAAATGCATGACACCTTTAACAACTCAGAGTGCCAAGTTATAAAACAGATGTTTTTTCCCAGACATCGTATAACATTAAATAGCATTTCTTTCCTGCTGGATTTTTAAAAACTTCTTTAAAGCACAATGTCTTGCTCTTAGTATACCTTCACAGTACACCTCAAAGACAGCAAATAAATGTTTACCAAATTAAACAAGTATTCCTAAAATCAGAAATTATTCCCTTTTAAAGTGGAATATTTGCTTCCTATCAGAGATATTACTAACTGTGATGTATTTCTTATAAAAGTTGAAGCTTAAAATTAAGAATAATTTTAGTAAATATGCTAATTAGATAAAAATCATTCTCAAATTGAAAAGGGAAACTTCAATATCTTTAAAATTATAAACATAAACATATGTGCAAGTCCTTAAAAGAATACTTCTTACACCAGAATTAAGTTAACTAATAAGAAAGCTGCTGGGGTATAAGAATTAAACAAATCAAGGCAAATGAACACTATGCAGTTGCTTTTTAAAAAGCAGAAGTACATGTACCAATATAGAAAGATGTTTAAGAAACACCTAGGTGAAAAGAACAAGTTGCAGAAGAGTACATATTGTATGATTCCATTTGTGTTTCTGTGTTTTTAAAGGTATACAAACAAATTCACATACAGAAAATTTTCCAAAGACTATTCAAGATCCCACTCACGTTCTATAATGATATAACTAAGAAAGCCAAATCACCATCAATTTAGTATTTCATAATGTTAAAATGAAATGGTACTCTTTAAAGAAGTGTTTTAAATGTAACATAAAAACAGTAGATTTAAACTCCCATGTGGACCTAGATCATTATAAAAGGGATCTGATAGAGGTTGTCACAAAAAACTCTTTCCTAGGTGCTTTATCAGTAAACTTTAAATGGAAGAATAGTTTACTGATTAGAAAAAAAATTTAATATAGAAAAAAGACATTTAAAAAAAACTCCAAACGTTTAATGTTCATATTACTTTGACATGTACATTAAAAGTTAACTGGAGAAATCACTGATTTATATTAGCATTAGATAGTTATTTATTACAATTACCTTTTGCTTTAATTAAATGTATCCAATCATATGAAGAACCAAGATATATGAGGTTTTGGGTTTTTGTTTTGTTTTGTTTTGTTTTTAAACAAATGACTAAAGTGACTTTGGTAGAATAACACCATTACCTGGTAGCTACTTTCCCAATTCTCTTAACAGCTACAAGGAATATTAAGTGCTTGAATTTGCAGCCAACACAACGGGGAAAGCAACCCCCCAACAATTCCCCCTAAAATGGCCTTTTAGATTAAGTAAAACAGGTTTAAATATATTTAGATCATTATTTTAGACCAGAGAATATATGGCTTTCTCTATGTTCAAAAGGGTCAAAATGATATGTACTATCATAATAAATTTCTATACTAATCTAACTAATGTCTTTTTAAAAATTTTATTTACTTATTCATGAGAGATGGGGGTGGGGTGGGGTGGGGGAAACACAGGCAGAGGGAGGAGCAGGCTCCATGCATGGAGCCTGACGTGGGACTCGATCCCAGGTCTCCAGGACCGTGCCCTGGGCTAAAGGTGGCACTAAACCGCTGAGCCACCCGGGGCTGCCCAATAATGTCTTTTTTAAAGTCCAAGAACAATTGGCCAGAAGACAGATGTAGATACTACTTCTGGCTCTGCCACTTATTAGCTGGAAACTATGAGCGAGTCAGAATATCTCTGACCCTAGATTTCCCCACTTACATAAAATATGAGGGCTTGACAAGATTACTTCTAAGCATCCTTTTCCAAGTGTGAAAGTCTTAGTTGCTTTATGACAGTGAAAAATATCAAGTAAGAGACACTTTTTTTTGCTGATTCTTAACTGCTATATGACAGCAAAAAATGTTAAGGAATTTCATATAGAAATATTAAAATTATGTATGCACTCTACTGGAGATTATTAAAAGAGAAACATACTGTTTCCTTTAAGGTTTCTACTCAGAAACTTTTCTACAAGGCTGAACTTTTTACTGGTATAGAACATGTATTTCAGATTACACTATCTTTTTGTGGTGTTATGTGGAGAACTGACCAAGCACTCTCTGATTTAAATATGACTTTGTTCTCTTTGGAAAATTCTGACTTTGAGCCTTAGCCAAATGACTAACTTTTACTGTAATAGTAAAATATCTTTGGTCCATGGTAGGTTTTGTTTGAGCTAATAATCTAAAGATGTTTACCTTTGGCAGCATGGGAGTATCCCTCTTCTTCTTTTTTTCTGAATTAGGGTCATCTAATAAGTCTGGCTCAAAAGTATAAAGTTCAGTAAGCTCATTCATGGTAAAATGACGCTCAACTTGCTGCTGATCAACAACTCGAAAAGATAGTGACTGCTTAGTTACTTGCCGATCATAAATCTTATCTTCCATGGTGCCCTTTGTAAAAAGAAGGAACAATATACAAATAAATAAATTTTGTACACATGAAACTTAAGGAGAAATTACTGGTTAATACAAAACAGCAAAACTTCATAGTAATACATTGCCATAAAGGAAGTTTTATTAGCAATGCTGCTTAATTCATGAGAGATTTCATCTGTTCACCATAGTTTACCTTGACAAAAAAGAAAACTACATTACTGATAATCATTCTTTATTACCTGACCAATATGCATTCAGGTCTTGCCTTTTTTTTTTTTTTTTGAGAACATTTGCCCTTTAATTTGCATTTAAAATCAGTTTCTTTAAATATTTTAGTTACAAGTTCTGAATAGTGAAGACAGAGTAGATGCTGTAGGCACTCAGTATCAGCTCCCAACCCCCTCCTCCCCCAAGCCTTGCTTCTCTGCTCAGGATCCAAAGGGGCACTAAGTGGCTACTGGTGTCAAGTGGCCACCGCCTCAGGCCTGGATGCAGCTGGATACAAAGTGATGAAGCTCAGAAGCTTTCGTGACAAGTATTTAAACTTGCTCCAGGCAATTCCAATGATTGTACCCAGACTCAAGGGACAGTATCACCTCAGAGGTGTGAAATATATATATATATTTCTGTACTTAGTAGAAGAGTAGTCACCAAGGTGAACAGAAATAAAGAAGTGCATGAAATAAGATTTTAGAGGGTTATAAAAATAATAATTCAAGAGAGCAGTTTAATTCCTTCTCAGTGGAACATAATAAACTCTCAATAATCATTATAAATAGTCTATCAAGTCTTATTTTCTAGAATTCCAGGACAGAAAATTAACAAATACAATGCTCTATCTATAAAGAGCTTTTAGCTTAAATGATAGGAAGGGGGTTACACTACAGCTTGCCAATTATATTAAGTACTAAAGAAGATCAAATGAGCAAGGATCGATCCACCAATAAAATTCAGTTTCTGGTTCAAAAGCCCAGAGTTGGAGGCAGGTGAAAAGAATAGCATGTATTCCCAAAACAGATGTACCAGCAAAAATTCAACTTGATTCTATAAATCTGTATTACCTTATATTGCATCCATCTCTTTGATTTTCTCATTTTTCTTAAATTTCAATTTGTTTTTTAACATCTAAGTTTATATTTAAAGGAAATTACTTTAATTCTTTTCTATAAAGTATTAAACATTCTTTGTAATGATTCTTTGTTATTATAAGTTAACCATTTCTTCCTATTTACCCATATTCTTCAAATTAAGAGAGTATCTAGTAGGGACTAAAAACAATTATCATTTGACCTTTACATCTATAAGCAAATTAGATTAACTTACTTGCTTTTCTATGTATGCTAAGTAAAGAACTATAAACGTTTAACTTTCCTGAACAAGCAAGAAAATTCCAAAACTGTTTACCCATGCAAATCCATCCCAATCTGAGAACGTTGACATTATAGACATGGATGAACTACAAAACAGAAAATCATGAGAAGCCAAAATTGACTTCCACTAATTTATGTATAGGTTAGGGTTGTTGTTTTCAATTTCATTTGCTTCTCTATGATGCATGTATGTTTGGCACTCCAAAAATATTATCAATTTCACCCAAACTTTCACTACAAAAAAAGAATGTAATTTGTAAACCCACCTGAGCTAAGAACCTATATACATACACAGGTTTAGTTTGTCCAAAGCGATAAACTCTGAATATACTCTGGATGTCATAAGATGGATTCCAAGAAGCATCAAATATAATCACTCGATTAGCAGCTACCAGATTAATTCCAAGAGATCCTGCTTTGGTAGAAATGATAAACAATCGTCCTCTGAAAATAAAAACATGCATAAATACTTTAGTAATAAGTGCTTCACAGATATTTTAATTATGATATGACCTTTTATTCCAAAGGCAGTTTTTTGAACAATCAGGAATTCAAAGAATTCTTTTCTCACTTACTGAAGAAAACAAGACATGTCTAAGGAGTCAGGTTGATGATTTACATGCGCAGGAAGAATCTTATTGCTGGAAAATGAGAGTCTGATTTAGGAATAAACATACATATGGAAAGCACATGTTTACAAGGTATTCATAGATTCTGAGTAAATGTAGAAAATCAATGTATAACTCAAAAGTCCATACTCTGTACAGTACTGTTATGAGCAAGCACTAAGTACATCAAAATGAAGGACAATATCCAAGGGCCTAAGTGTAGTAGTGGTGAATGATATGCAATTATAATATAGTGTAAAAAACATAGGGAGAGAAGTTAGATAGATGCAAGTTACTAAAGTAGCTAAAATCAAATCAAGAAGACAGAGGGTTTCAAGAAGGATGTGTTCAAAAAAGAAAAAAAGACCAAAAACTGTAAGATATCTAGGAATAAACCCAACCAAAGCAGTAAAAGACCTGTACTCTGAAACTATAGAACACTTATGAAAGAAACTGAAGAGGATACAAAGAAATGGATAAACATTTCATACTCATGGACTTGAAGAATATTGTTAAAATGTCAATACTATGCAAAGCAATCTACATAGTTAATGAAATCCCTATCAAAATATGACCAGAATTCTTCACAAAGCTAAACAAACAATCCTAAAATTTGTATGGAACCACAAAAGACCCCAAATAGCCAAGGCAATCTTGAAAAAAAAAAAAAAAGTAAAGCTAGAGGCATCATAATTCCAGACTTCAAGCTATATGACTAAGCTATAGTGATGAAGATAGTATGGCACTGGCACAAAAACAGACATAGATCATTGGAACAGAATAAAAAACCCAGAAATGGACCCTCAACTCTATGGTCAACTGATCTTTGACAAAGCAGGAAAAGAATATCCAGTGGAAAAAAGTCTATTCAACAAACAGTGCTGGGAAAACTGGACAGCCACATGTAGGAGAATCAAACTGGACCACTTTCTTACACCAAACACAAAATAAAATCAAAATGGATCAAAGACCTAAATGTGAGACAGGAATCCATCAAAATCCTAGAGGAGAACACAGGTAGCAACCTCCTTGACAACGGCCACAGCAACTCCTTACTAGACATGTCTCCTGAGGCAAGGGAAACAAAAGCAAACATGACCTACTGGGATTTCATCAAGATACAAATCTGCACAGTGAAAGAAACAATCAACAAAACTAAAAGGCAGCTTACGGAATTGAGGATAAAGGGTTAGTATCCAAAATCTATAAAGAAGTTAACAAACTCAATACCCAAAACATAAATAATCTAGTTAAGAAATAGGCAGAAGACATGAATACACATTTTTCCAAAGAAGACATACAAATGGCTAACAGATACATGGAAAGATGCTCAACATACTCATCATCAGGGAAATATAAATCAAAACCACAATGAGATACTATCTCATATCAGTCAGAATAGCTAGAATTAACAACAAAGGAAACGACAGATGTTGGCAAACATGCAGAGAAAGGGGAACCCTCTTACACAATGCAAACTGATGCAGCCACTCTGGAAAACAGTATTGAAGTTCCCCAAAAAGTAAAAAAATAAAACTACCTTATGACCTAGCAATTACACTATTAGGTATTTAGCCAAAGGATATAACAATACTGTTTCAAAGTGGCACATGTACCCCCAATGTTTATAGCAGGAATGTCCACAATACCCAAACTAAGGAAAGAGCCCAGATGTCCATGGACTGATGAATGGATAAAGAAGATGTGGTAGGCACATACACTCACACACAAGAATATTACTCAGCCACCAAAAAGAAAGAAATCTTGCCATTTACAATGATATAGATGGAATTAGAGTGTATTATGCTAAGCGAAATAAGTCAGTCAGAGAAAGACAAATACCAAATGATTTCATTCATGTGTACAACTTAAGAAACAAAACAGATAAACATAAAGGGAAGGGAAAAAAGAGAAGGAGGCAAACTGTAAGAGACTCTTAACTATAGAGAACAAAGTGAGGGTTGCTGGAGGAGACATGGGTGGGGGAAGGGTTAAATGGGAGATGGGTATCAAGGAGGGTAATTGTGATGAGCACTGGATATTATATATAAGTGATTAATTACTAAATTCTACTCCTGAAACCAATATTACACTATATGTTAACAAACTAGAATTTAAATAAAAACCTCAAAGAATAAAAAATAAATATAAAAAAAAAGAAAAACTGATAGATTACCTTCTGTGTTGGAACACAAGAATTTATATATCTGAGATTTTGGGAATGAATTAGTTGATAGGTTCACAGAAAACTAAGCAAATGTTAAAAAAGAAACCATTACCTGAAAAAAAAAGAAACCATTACCTGAACAAAAATAAACATGTGCATAAAAAGAGAAAAGTAATCACAGTACTGTAAATGGCTTACATGTGATTATTTACATAGTCAAAATTGTCGAAATTGATTTTGACAATATTATAAAAAATATGTTGAGAAAATAAGGAAAAGTGTGTGTGTACATGTGGGTAAATTCCCACCTTAGATTTTAGAAAGGATATATGAAAGTAAATACCAGAAAAATTGCCAAGAGTTGAAACCAGTTGAACCAGTTGAAACTTACCTGCAGTAAGTCAAGCATCACGTGTAGGAAGGTGATGGTCAAGGGACTGGTTTTGATCTCAACCCTTACAGAATGGTTTTTTAAGAATATGTAAATATATTACTTTGATGTAAACAAAACTTTAATTTAGAAAGATTTTATGTAACATTTTTTGAAAATAAAAAAAAAGAAAATATAAACAAATTTAAAGAAAAAAACTACTCAGTTCCAATCCCCAGAAACAACCTCCATTCAAATTATGGTGTATTTCCTAAGGTTTCTTTTTTCTTTTTTTATTCATAGACACACAGAGAGAAAGAGAGAGGCAGAGACACAGGCAAAGGGAGAAGCAGGCTCCATGCAGGGAGCCCGACGTGGGACTCGATACTGGGTCTCCAGGATCACACCCCGGGCTGCAGGCGGTGCTAAACCACTGTGCCACCGGGGCTGCCCAGGTTTCTTTTTTCTAAGAATATATAGTTTTGGTTTTACACAGATATGGTAATATCTGTGTACATAGTTCATATTATGAGCATTTCCTCAAATTTCTTGGTAAACATCAAGCTTGGTAGCTAAACAATATTCTACTGGATGACTATATGATTTGTTTACTGTTGGCCAACTTAAGAGTGAGAAAACCCTTGGAAGATAATAAACTCTCAAAATTCTCTATAAAATGCTTTTATACACCAAGCCTTACTTTCTATAATTTCATGAAGGGAAATTAATGACTAAAATGCCATACGATTATACATACATTATAAACTAAAATGTGGGCAGCCCTGGTGGCGCAGCGGTTTAGCGCCGCCTGCAGCCTGGGGTGTGATCCTGGAGACCCGGGATGGAGTCCCATATCGGGCTTCCTGCATGAAGCCTGCTTCTCCCTCTGCCTGTGTCTCTGCCTCTCTCTCGCTCTCTCTGACTGAATGAATAAATAAATCTTAAAAAATAAATAAATAAACAAACAAACTAAAATGTGAAGAAGCTCAAAATTTAAGTAACAGGAAAGAGCTTACAATTAAGAAAAATCCCATACAAAATAAACACAGGTACTCAATTCATGTTTTGTTTTGTTTTTTTTAATGATAGTCACAGAGAGAGAGAGAGAGAGAGGCAGAGAGAGAGGCAGAGACATAGGCAGAGGGAGAAGCAGGCTCCATGCACCGGGAACCCGACGTGGGACCGATCCAGGGTCTCCAGGATCGTGCCCTGGGCCAAAGGCAGGCGCCAAACCGCTGCGCCACCCAGGGATCCCTCAATTCATGTTTTATATTAATTTGGAGCTATCACATATCTGAGAATATAGGCCATAGAAATGATCAGAAATATAAGAATATATATTTATTCACACTGTTATTTATGAGATCATAAGGTTGAAAATAAAGAATATGTACGCACAGAGGACTAGATTACATTCTACCTATTCAATGAGTTACATTACGAATAAAAATCTATAATATTATGTGAAAAAAGCAGGATATAGAACATTATCAAGTATAATTGCATCTGCACTAAAAATCAAAACATACATGCTTACAATGTTAACAGTTCTCTTGGGTCAGTGGAATTATGATATTTTCTTCTTTATATTTCTCTATAATACTCATTATAGAGAACAAACTGTGCTTTCTTTAGTTAGTGGACATATTTAAGGGATTATGAACAACTGGGTCTCCATTATTATTCCAGTTGTTTACATCTATTCCATACCAGTGAAACGATCAAGCATATAGAATGGCATAAACTATGTAGGTTAAAAACACACACAAACACACACAGAAAAAAAACAGGAAACCTCATAGAGAGATTCACAATTGTTTGTTATCTATCCAGTAATTAAGAGTTGAATGGGCTTAATAAAAGCATGTTTATGAAGCTGCTATGCATCCCTGAGCTAGACTGCTAATACAAAAGATGAAAAAATATCCAGTCACTGCACTAAAGGAGTGCAATTACAAGACAAAAAAAATCTGCAGTCTAATTTACAATAATGGAGGCATTTATTTACATGGTACTGATGTGATCAATGACATATTCTGGTTTATAAAACCATGTAAATGGGAAACAAAACTATGTAATTTTATGCCCAATGAAAAATAAAGTGAAGTAAATGAACAAGTATTCAGAATATTTTACATCTATTTAACCTTTAATATTATTCAGTATGGAATATGTAAATCCATACTGAGATAAACTAACCAGGATATTTTTAGATTTTCCTAACACTAATACATCAGCATTAAAATATAAACTATTTGAATAATGCTGCTATAAACCTTCTGGGTATATGCTTTGGACATGTAAGCATTTCTGATATACCCAAGAGTAGAATTGCTGGGTCATGGGGTATGTATATAGCACTGTTAAAGCTGAACAAATAGTTCCCCAAAGTGGTTACTCCAATTTACATTACCACCAGCAGTGTGTGAGAGTTTCAACTGTTCCAGATCCTTGATAACTCATGGTATTACCTGTTTTAATTGTAAACTTAAAAAAAAATAGCTTCAGTTCACAAGAATTCCTAACAGTAGTTTAGAGAGTTCACATGTACCCTTCATCCAGTTCATTAGGATAATGATAACAACTTATATAACTACAGTACATTGTCAAAACCAGGAAATAATGTTGGTACAATACTGTGAACTCAAGCTTATTTGATTTCACCAGTTCTTATAAGTACTTTTTTGTTTGGTGTATAGCTTTATGAAATTCATCATATATGTAGGATCAGGCAACCATTATCAAAAGCATGACATAGAACTGTTCCATCACCACAAAAAAATCCTCTTTCGTGTTATCCCTTAATATTTACACCTTCTCCCCACCAACCCTAATCCCTGACAACCACCAATCTGTTCTCCATCACTATAATTTTGTCACATCAAGAATGCCATATGAAAGGAACTATATAGTATGTAATCTTTTGAAAGCGGCATTTTTCATTCAGCATAATGCCCTTGAGATTCATCCAAGCTCTATGGATCAGTATCAATAGTTCCTTCCTTTTTATTGTGAAGTACTATTCCAAGATATAGATATAACGTAATTGGTTTATCCACTCACATGTCATAAGACACTTGGGTTATTTCCAGTTTTTGACTATTGCAAATAAAGCTGCTATGGACACCTACCTGTGTATAGGTTTCTATATGAAAATAAGTTTTCATTTCTCTGGCATAAATTTTCAAAAGTGTGACTGCAAGGTTCAATGGTAAGAATATGGTTAATTGTTTAGTTTTTAAAAAAACAACCACCAAGTTGTTCTCCAGGAAGAGTGGCTGTGCCATTTTACATTCTTATCAGCATTGTAGGAGAGATCCACTTTTTCTGCATCCTTACCAGCATTTGGTAGTGTTACTATTTTTTATTTTAGCCATTCTGATAAATATGAAGTGCCATCCTGTTGTGGTTTCAGTTTACATTATCCTATTGGCTAATGATGAACATTTTTTCAAGCGTTTATTTGCTGTGTATAGATCCTCTTAAATGAAATGTCAGTTGCAGTCCTTTGTCAATTTTCTAACTGAAAATTACAGGTTTTCTTACTGTTACATTTAAAGAATTTTTATACATTCTGAATATGATCCCTTTATTAAATATGCTATTTTGCAAATATTTTCTCTAAGTCTGTGGCTTGTCTTTTCCTTTTCTTAACAGGGTCATCATAGACAAAAGGTTTTAATTTTGATTGTCCAATTATTAACTTTTTTCGTTAATAGATTGTATCACTTTGGTGTCATGACTAAAAAAAATCTTTGCCTAAATTTAGTTCCTGAAGATTTTCTTCTCTGCTTTCATAAACAAGTATAATGTTTCACATTCAGATTTATGACCCATTTGACTTGATTTCTGAGTAGGGGTAAGGGTTAGGTCAAGGTTTGTTTAAGTCTATGAATATCCAATTGTTTCAATTCCATTTGTGGAAGAGACTACCCTCTCTTCACTGAAACACTTTCGCACAGTTTATCAAAACAGTTTTTTAAATAAATTTTATTTATTTATTCATGAGAGACACAGAGAGAGAGGCAGAGACATAGGCAGAGGGCAAAGCAGGCTCCCTGCAGGAATCTGATGCGAAACTCGATCCCAGGACCCCAGGATCATGAACTGAGCCAAAGGCAGATGGCTCAACCACTGAGCCACCCAGGCATCCCTCAAAAATGTTTTTAAGCATTTCTCTGATGATAAAAAAAGAGAAGTACCTTTTTGTTGCAGATGTTTATTGGCCATCGGCATACCATAAAGCCCTTCTGAAGTTCTTTTCTCATCTTTTTATGGGAATATATGGTTTATCCTACTCATTTTTAAGAATTCTTTGTATATTCTGGGTAAGGGTCCTTTTTGGATCTATGTATTGAAAGTAGCTTCCCCTAGGTATTTGCAAATGACATATCCAATAAGGGGTTAATATCCAAAATATATAAAGAACTTATACAGCTCAACACCAAAAAACTCAAGGGGGTTCCCCAGGGGATCTGAATAGAAATTTTTCTAAATAAGACATAAAGATGATCAATAGACACATGAAAAGATGCTCAACATCACTATTCATCAGGGAGCTACAATTCAAAACCACAATGAGTTATCTCACACCTGTCAGAATGACTAAACCAAAAACACAAGAAATAACAAGTGTTAGTAAGGATGTAGAGAAAAAAAGAACCCCCGTGCATTGTTGGTGGGGATGCAAATTGGTACAGTCACTGTGGAAATAGTATGGAAGTTCTCAAAAAATTAAAAATAGAATTACCATATGATCCAGTAATTCCACTACTGGGCATTTACCCAAAGAAAATGAAAACACTACTACAAAAAAGATATATGCACCCCTATGTTTAATTATAATAGCACTATTTACAATAGCCAAGATATGAGAGCAACCTAAGTGTCCACTGATAAATGAATGGATAAAGAAGATGTGGTATGTGTGTGTCTATACACACACACACACACACACACACACACACACAATGGAATATTACTCAGCTATAAAAAAGAACAAGATCGTGCCACTTGAGACAACATGGATGGACCTAGAGAGTTTACTGCTAAGTGAAATAAGCCAGACAGAGAAAGACAAATACCATATGATTTCACTCATGTGGAAATTAAGGGAAAAAATGAACAAAAAAGAGACAAACAAAACACCAGACTCTTAAATACAAATACAGAGAACTGATGGTTGCCAGAGGGGAAGTGGGTGGTGGAGGGGTGTAATAGATAAAGAGGATCAAGACTATGCTTATTTTGATGAGCACTGAGGAATGTATAGAATTGTTGAATCATATTCTATACCTGAAACTAATGTGACACTGTATGTTAATTTTACTTCAATAAAAAAAATGAAAACAAACCTCAAAACAAACAAAAGGTATGTCTGTATTAGCACAGAAACTCTAACCATGGTTATATCTGGCCTACTGAATTACAAATATTAACATTTACTGTCTGTGCGTTTTTCCATATTATCTTTTAAAATGAGAAAATAAAAAAAATAAAAAATAAATAAAAATAAAAAAAATAAAATGAGAAAATAGCTTCTACTTTGTGGCTTGCCTTTTCATTTTCTTAAAAATATATTTTATTTATTTATTTGAGAGAGAGGAGAGAAAGAGAGAGAGAGAAGAGAGTGAGCAGGGGGAGGAAGAGAAGGACAAGCAGACTTCACACTGAGCATGGAGTCTGATGCAGAGCTCAATCTCATGACCCTGAGATCATGACCTGAGCTGAGATCAAAAGTCAGATACTTAACTGACTGAGCCACCCAGGCACTCTTTGCCTTTTAGGTTTTAATATGAAATTCCTTTGATGACTAGAATTCTTAATGAAGTTCAACTTATCAATTTTCCTTTTATGGTTAGTACTTTGTGTGTCTTGTTTATGAAATTTTTCTTTTCTCTTTTTTTTGTTGGAGACAGAGCAAGCATGTAAGGGGGGAAGGGGCAGAGGGAAGGAGGAAGAGAGAGGGAGAATCTCAAGCAGACTCCGTGCTGAGTGTGGACACCCCCCCTCTCCCCCAACCACCAACACAGGACTCGATCTCTCTACCCTGAGATCATAACCTGGACTGAAATCACGAGTCGGACTCTTAGCTGACTGAGCCATCCAGGCACCCCTATGAAAGTTTTCTTAATGCAGATCACGAAAATATTCTTTGCTGTTTCCTTCTAAAACTTTTGTTTTACCTTCCACATTTAAACCTATGAGCCACTTGGAATTAGTTATCAGGGAAGTACAGATTAAGACAATCAAGCCTTACCAGTACATATCTATCAAAACAGCTTAAAAAAAAACAGACACTGTCAAGTGATCATGAGGATAAAGAACAACTGAAACACCTATATGCTACTGGACGGAGTCCAAATTGGTACAATCATTTTTGGAAAACTGTTTTGGCAATATAAGCTAAAGCTGAACATACACGTATCTATTATTCTGCAATCTCACTACTGGGCATATATACAACAGAAACACACACATATATATGTTTGCCAAATGACAGATAAAACAATCTTTAAAAAGCTGAACCTTTGGACTTACTCTTCTGAAAAGATGAGAGTAGACATACTGTTATATATTCCTCACAATAAGTAAAGCTAAAGACTCTGGACATCATATATAAAACAATCATAAAAAGTTTCTGAAAAGTGAGGAGAAAGAGACAGACTGGCTAGGGACCTTGGGTCCTAAGGAACAACATGGCACTGAGTTCCACAGGCTTTCCTTTTGTCTCATACATCCCAGAATGAGTGCTAAAGAACCCAGCAACCTGGAAATGCCAGTAGATGTTGCCAGATATCTCCAAGAAAAATCCTGCTCTCTCTAGCCAAAGGACCACACAAGGGAAATCCCAGAAAGACAGAAAACTTTAAAATAAACATTAAAACCACTCAATTCCAGTCAAACAGTACAGAAAAATATGGTATCTTTCTACCCTTGTCACTAAAGGCTAAGTGGGGAGTTCAGACTGCTACTCTCACATAGTTGTAACATTGCCAAAGTGGTGTCAGAGACACCCTCCCAGCCAGGATAGTATCAGCAGCAACCTAGTGGATAGACTGAACTCTCACTCTCTACTGACAGTAAATGAGGCGGGACACCTCATCTTCCATCAGAACATGTGTCAAAAGAGGTCTGTTATAACAGAAGATTGAAGTAAGATCCACAGTCTCATGACATAATAAACAAAATGTCCAGTTAAAATAGATCTCTGTCTCGGGTGCCTGGGTGGCTCAGTGGTTGAGTGTCTGCCTTTGGTTCAAGTTGTGATCCCAGGATTCTGGGATCAAGTCTCACATCAGGCTCCCTGCAGGGAAGCCTGGTTCTCCCTCTGCCTATGTCTCTGCCTCTCTCTCTGTGTCTCTCATGAATAAATAAATGAAAAATAAATAAAAAAAATAAAATAGATCTCTGTCATAACAAGAACCAGTAAAATCTCAACTTCAATGAGAAAAGACAAGCAGGAGACACCAACACTGAGATGACATAAATGTTAGAATTGTCTGACAAAGATGGAAAAAGTAGCTACATTTATAAAAAAATGCTTCATTAAGCAATTATTAACACACCTGAGACAAATGAAAAACAAAAACAAAAACAAACAGCCTCAGCAGAGAAATACAAGACATAAAGAACAATCAAATGGAAATTTTAGAACTGAAAAATACAATAAAAAACTCAACAGATGGACTAAACAGAATATAAAGAACAGAGATTTAGGAACTTTGAAAACAGATCAATAGAAATGACCCAATCTAAACAACAGGCAAAGGGGCACCTGGGTAGCTCAGTTAAGTGTCTGTCTTTGGCTCAGGTCATGATCTTAAGGCCCCGGGCCTGAGACTCAAGTCAGACTCCCCACTCAGAGGGGAGTTCTGCTTCTCCTTCTCCCTCTGCCATTCATTCCTGCTCGTGCTCTCTCTCCAGCTCTCAAATAAATAAATATTTATAAAAATAAAAATAAAAAAATAAACAACAGGTAGAAATCAAATTTTAAAAAGCTGGGGAAAAAAACATCAGCTCAGGGACCTATAGGACTATAATCTAAGATCTAATGTTTTTCTCATTTGGAGTCCTAAAAGGGAGTTAAAATAGTATTTGAAAGAAATAATGGCTGACAATTACCAAAATCTAGGATGAAACACAAACTTACAGATTCAAGAAGTTGAATGAAAAACAAACAGGGACTCATACCAAGACACACCATAGTCAAACTTCTGAAACTAAGATAAAAAAAAATCTTGAAAGAAGCAAGAAACAGGACCTACTGACAGGAAAGAAAAACAATTTGAAAAACAGAAGGTTTTTAAAAAATTAAATACATTTAACATAAAGTAGTGTGTAAAATTAAGGTGCATACAATGTTAGTTTGATATTCATATATTGTAATTATATATATGTACAATACATATATATTGTTATATGGTTGCCACTGTAGCAACAATTAACACCTCTCTATCATATTAAATAATTATCATTTCTTTTAACTGGTTGGAATAATTTCTAGTCCCTTAGGAATTTTAGAGATTATAATAAAATATTGTAATCTACATTCCCTTATTGGCTTAGCCACTATGAAAAAACATATGGAGTTTCCTCAAAATATTAAAAATAAATCTACCATATGATCCAGTAATTCCATTTCTGGGTATATATACAAAAAAAATGAAAGTAAGATGTCATAAAGACATACGCACTCTCCTGTTTAGTGCAGCATTATCCACAATAGCCAAGATATAAAAACAACCTAAGGGCCCATCAACAGATGAATGGATAAAAAAGATGTGGTATATATACAATGGGACAGTATTCAGTCATGAGAATAAAAGGACACCCTGCCACATGTGGCAACATGAATATACCTTGAGCACATTATACTAAGTGATATAAGTCAGAGAAAGACAAATACTGCATGGTATCACTTATATGTGAAATTCAAAAACCCAACTCAGTAAAACAGGTTTCTCATAAGAAATTATGAAATCCTGAAGGAAGTCGTATAACATTTTTCAAGTGCTGAAAGAAGAGAACTGCCAACCCATCATTCTATATCCATCTAAAATAAAATAATCTTAAAAAATGAAGGGCAAATCAAGAAATTCTCATATGAAGGTACTCAGAAAATTTGTTGCCAGCAGATCTGCCCTAAAAGAATGACTAAAGAAATTTCTCTCTAGAGAGAATGGAAATGATAAAGAAGAAATACTGAAACATTAGGAAGGAACACTGACATATTAGGAAGAAACAATAAAAAGAACAAAAACTATGAGTGAATAAAATAGATTTTCCTTCTAATTTTTCTAAATTATGTTTAATAATTGAAGAAAAATTATTACACTCTCAGATGTGGTAATCTATTTATGTAGAGAAAATACTTAAGACAATTATAAATGGGGAAGAGAAAGTAATGTAAGGGCATAACATTTCTACATTTCAATCAAAATGGTAAACTGATGACATTAGTAGACTATGATAAATTATGTCCCTATAATGTAATACTTAAAGCAACCACTATGAAAGTTACACAAAGATACACTAAAGTATACTATAGATGAATAAAAATACAATTTCATAAAAGGTAAAAGTAAGGGTAGAATAAGAAATCAGGAAAAAAGAAAGAGAATAAATTGAACAAAAAATAAAATGGCAGCCTGAAGCCTTATATTAATTGTAAATAGCTGTATACCTGAAACTAACATGTTTTTCGTCAATATTTCAATTAAAGATTTAAGTGATTTATATACACCATTTAGCTGAGACCAACATATATATACACAATGGAATATTAGTCAGCCATCAGAAAAGATGAATACCTACCATTTACACTGACATGGATGGAACTGGAGGGTATTTTGCTGAGTGAAATAAGTCAATTGGATAAAGACAATTATCATATGGTTTCACTCATATGTGGAATATAAGAAATAGTGAAAGGGACCATAAAGGAAGGGGGTAAATTAAGTGGAGAAAAATTAGAGAGGAAGACAAGCCATGAGAGATTCCTAACTCTGAGAAACAAACAAATGGTTACAGAAGGGGAGGTGGGGGGTACAGGGTAACTGGGTGAGGGCATTAAGGAGGGCACATGATGAGATGAGCACTGGGTGTTATACCATATGTTGGCAAATTGAATTTAAATAAAATTTTTAAAAAAGAGAGAGACCAAAAGAATAGGTAAAACAAACAAGCAAACAAACATGACTCAAACATATGCTGTCTACAGGAAGCTCACTTCAAATATAATGAAATAGGTGGGTTGAAAGTAAAAAGATTAAAAAGGATATACCATATAAACAGCAATCAAAATAAAGTAGGAGTGATTATATTAATATTAGATAAGGTAGGTCTCAGAGCAAACAAAATAACAAGGGATAGAGAGGGACACGGCAACCCTAAATGTGTACACACCAAACAACATAGTTGAAAATTTAAGCAAAACTGAAAGGAGAAACAGAAAAATACACATTTATAGTTGGAGGCTTCAACCCCCCTCTCTCAAAAATCGATAACCCAATTAGACAAAAATCAGCAAGGATAAAGAAGAACATAACCCCATCAAAGAAGATCAGATCAATATTTACAGAATACAACACCCAACAACAGCAAAATACACATTCTTCTCAAGGGCTAATATACAATATACCAAGATATACCATATCTTCAGCCATACAACAAAACAACAAATTTAAAGGAACTAAAATCATACAGAACATGTTCTCTGCACAGAACTGAATCAAACTGGAGTAACAACAAAATAATGCAAATCTTCAAATATCTGGAAATTAACATACTTTTTAGCTATGAGTCAAAAAGGAAGTCGCCAAGAAAACAATAACAATAAATTGAATGGAAATGAAAATACAACATGTCAATATAAGGCCCAGCTAAAGCAATGGTGAGAGGGAAATTTACAGTACTTAATATTTACATTAGAAAAAAGGATAAGTCTTAAATTTGTAATCCAAAGTTCTACCTTAACAAAGTAAAAAAAGATGAGCAAAATAAAGTCAAAGCAAGATGAAACTGAAAGCAGGAAAAAAAAAAAAACCAGAAAAATCAGTAAACCAAAACACTGGTTCTTTGAAAAGACCAATAAAATTGACAAACCTCTAGCAAATTTATGTCAAACAAGCAAATACATAAATTACCAATGGTATCAATGAAAGAAAGGCCATCACAATGAAAGAAAAAAAGACCCTGCAGATATAAAAACAATAATAAGGGAATGTTATGAACAATTCTATACATAAATTTGAAATTTAGTTGAAACAATTCCTCAAAAAGCACAAACTTCACAACTCATTAAACATGAAATAATTTGAATGATCCTGAATTAGTGATTTAAAAATTTTCCAAAAAATATTCAAAGCTAGGAAATGTCACTGATAAATTCTACCAAAAATTTAAGATTAATCAACACAAATTCTATGTCTCTTTTAGAAAATACAAGGAAAAAAACACTTCAACTCCTTTTATGAAGCCAATACTATCCTGATACCAAAATCAGATACAGTACAAAAAAAAAAACTGGATACAGACCAATATCTCATAAACATCCCTCAACAAAATATCAGCAAATAGAACCTTTAGTATAAAAAATAATTATATACCATGACCAAATGGGGTTTATTCCAGGGATGCAAAGCTGGTTCAATATTTGAAAATCAATTTATATAATATACCATATAACAGACTATAGAAGAAAACATCAATATCAAATGAGAAAGAAAAAGCATCTGACAAAATTAAATACCCATTCAAATAAAAACTCTCAGCAAACTAGAAACAGAAGGGAAATTCCTCAACTTGATAAAGAATATCTAAAAAAGTTATACAGCTAACATAGTTAATCAACATTGAAAGCTCTTAATATGAAGAATGCAAGAATGTTCACTCTCATCATTGCTACTTAACATATTATTGAAGTTGTAGCCAGTGCAGTATAACAAGAAAGGAAATAAACAGCATACAGATCAGAAAGGTAGAAAAAGTAAAACTATCCTTACTTGCAGATGACATAATGGTCTAGTAGAAAATCTCAAAAAATCTAAAAAATAAACTCCTAGAACAAGTAAGTGAGTTCAGCACGATCTCAGGTAACAAGATCAACACAAAAGTCAATTGCATCTCTTCATACTAGCAATGAACATGCAAAACCCCAAATTAAAAACATGACATCATATATAGTCATTCAGAAAATTAAAAAATCTAACTGTAAACCTAACAAAACAAATATAGGACTTATGTGCTGAAAACTATAAACACTGAGGAAAGAAATAAAAGATCCACATAAATAGAAAAAAATATGTTCACAGAAGGTTCAATATACCAAAAATATCAATCCCCCCGCAATGCTAAGATATTTAATGCAATTCCTATTACAAGCCTTGCAAGACATTTGCAGATATATGAATGAATATTCTAAAATTTATATATGAAAGCAAAGATATTAGACTAGCTAAAACAATTTGGAAAAAGTAGAATAAAGTAGGAGATGTCATTCAATCTGTCATTAAAGCTTAATCTACAGCTACAATATTCAAGACTATGTGGCAATGGCAGAATGACATACATACAGACAATGGAATAGAACAGTGAACCAAGAAATAGTCCCATCCGAGTATAGCCAACTGATTTTTCACAAAAGTGCAAAAGCAATTTGGTTGAGAAAGGATGGCTTTTTTTAACAAATGATGCTAAGAGCAACTGGATATGCATGGGCATAAAAAAGAGAAAGAGAAAAAATGAACTTGACCTAAATCTCACATTTTCTAGAAGATTACCTCAAAATGTACCTCAGACTTAAACATAAAATATAAATTGTAAAATGTAAAACTATAAAACCAGAACACAAGAGAAAATCTGTATGACCTAGGGCTTGTGGAAGAATTCACAGACTTCACACCAAAAACAGGATATAAAAAATTAACAAAATAGACTTGATCAAAACTAAAAACTTTTGCTCTGTGAACAACCTTGTGAAGGGGATGAAAAGACATGCTGTAGACTGGCAGAAAATACTGGCAGACCACTTATCAGACAAATGACTCATATCTAACTCATATGAAGAATTTTCAGTGGGGAAAAATTAGAGAGGAAGACAAACCATGAGAGACTCCTAACTCTGGGAAAACAAAGGGTTGCAGAACAGGAGGAGGATGGGGGAGATGGGGATGGGATGACTGGGTGACAGCCACTAAGGAGGACACTTGATGGGACGAGCACTGGGTGTTATATTGTATGTTGGCAAATTGAATTTAAATAAAAAATTTAAAAAAATAAACTCCAACTTTGAAGAAAAAAAAGAATTTTGAAAACTGAACAAAATGGGCAAAAGACACAAACATTTCACTAAGGAGGATATACAGATATCAGATAAACTTATGAAAACACTGTTCAACATAACCAGCTATCAGGGAAATGTAAATTTAAGACAGAATAAGATACCACCACACACTCATCAGAACAGCCAAGATAAAAAAAAAAAAGAAATAATACCAAATGCTGGTGAGGATGCAGAAAAACTTAATCTTTCACACTTTATTGGTGGGAATGCAGAAAGGTACAGCTACTCTGGAAAACAGCTTGGCAGTTTCTTAAACAAGTTACTTACCTTGCAATCTAGCTATTATATCCTGGGCATTTATACTAGAGAAATGAAATTCCAAGTCTACACTAAATCTGTATGCACAACATTCACAGTAGCTTTTTTTTTTAAGATTTATTTATTTGAGAGAAAGAGAGCAGGCAGAGAGGGACAGAAGGAGAGGAAGACAAACTGACTCCTTGCTGAGTGGGGAGCCCAACATGGGACTTAATCCCAGGACCCTGAGATCATGACCTGAGCAAAAATCAAGAGCCAGATGTTTAATCGACTAAGCCATCTAGGTACTCTCCAGCTACAGCAGCTTTATTTGTAAGAGCCAAACCTCGAAACAACCAAAATGCTCTGCAATAGATGTACAGGTTGCCTTAAACAAATCCATACATCCATATCATGGAATACTGCTCTGTAATAAAAAGGAACGAACTATTGATATACAGGACAATTTGAATGGAACTAAAGGGCATTATACTGAATGAAAAAAAAATCTCAAAAGATCACACATAGTAGGATGTCATTTATATCAGTCTTGATGTGAAAAATTATAAACATGGAAAACAAATTAGTTATTGCCAGAAGTTAGGGATAGTGGTGAAGTCAGTGGAAAGAAGTGTAAACTATATAAGGGTAGTAGGAGAGCAATCTCCGTGGTGATAGTTTATATACCTGATTTAAGGGGTTGTTACAGAATATCTATATATGTGATAAAAAAAAAGGCATAGATATATACTTTGAACTAGTGTCAATTTCTTGCTTTTGAAATTATAGGTATGTAAAGGAAAATTACATGAAGTGTTCACAGGACCTCACTGCCTATCTCTACAAGTTCCTGTGAATCTGTAACTATTTCTAAATAAAAAGTTAAAAAGAACAGTATTAAAGATAACTAGGGACCCAAGATTGAAACCTTCTCCCTGGTCTCACAAGACAGCATTAGAAATGGTCATTATCTTAAAGTTTATCTTAATGTGTCTTTCCAACTACTTTACCGTAATAATATTTATTATGTTTTCTGAAAATTACTGAGTTATGAGAAAACAGAATATAGACAGACAAATATAATCTCTAACATCTGTGGACTTAATCTCGACAGGTTTAGCTACTCAAGAGTAACTCTTCTAATATATACGTATATATACACACATACACACACACATATATATATATATATATATATATATACATACATGGGGGGAAGGAGAGGGAGAAGATGAATTTGAATCAGATACTTTTAGTCATATATTTAGGGCAGTTAATATGCTAGTAAGTATACCAAGATGACAGTACAGCATCCAAATCTCAATGTTGTTCCCCAATGGTCATCAAATATGAATGGCATGTTTCTGTGATACTTACAAATTCAGGAAACCGTGTAAGTTGAAGGTTTAGTTTGTTTGACAGACTACATGAGGATTACAAAATAAAATTACTTCATGTAGAAATAATTTTTAGGAACATGGCAAACAGAACACAAAAATGTACTTACTCTTTAAACAGTTATTTAATCATGCTTGTATAACTTAACTGTACTCAACCATTCCTTTGTAAGATCTCCCAGACTATATGGATTTTAAATACCTAATAGAATATATTCTTCCTATGGTCTACCTGGAATTTCTCTAGCATTAACCCTAAGTGTAACTCAGGACTCTGCTAGAATTAAAACATGTTTTACATACACAGCATGGTATCTTTTAGGCTTTAAAAGATTTACTAAGGCATACTCTGGCCTTCTTGTCATTAAACTAAGAAAATGTTTTTTTATCTTTTATTTTTTTTTAGAAAATGTTTTTTTAAAGACCATGCTTTCATATGTATGTGTGTGTGCATATGTTTATATGAATGTATATATATATATATATTTTTCTCTTCCAAATGCAGTTCAAGCCTGTTAATTGCTAATAGTTAAAAGCAGCATCAACAACACATATATAACACACGCCATGCCTACAGTGGTTTAAAGTATAAGATTCAAATTTCTGCAGAAGATAAAGAGATCAGGAATATTTTGTCAATTCTGAAAGCCTCTATCAGATTTGTCACCAAAGAGGATATAAAAATGGCCAATAAGCACATGAAAAAAATGCTCAGTATCAATTATTGGTGAAATGCAAACTAAAATCACATGAAATACAATTACATACCTAGTAGAATGGGAAAAAAAAACCCCACAATAATATCAAGCGCTGACAAGGATGCAGAACAACTGGAACTCTCATACACTGCTGATGGGAATGCAAAATTGTACTTCTTTGGAAAACTAATTGGCAGTTTCTTACAAAGCTAAACACAAACTTACCATACAACCCAGCAATTGCACTCCTAGAAATATCAATAGGTCACACAAAAATTGACACATGAATGTTTGGAGCTTCAATTTTAATTCCAAAATCTGGAAACAACTCAAATATCTCTCAAGTGGATATGCCTAAACAAACTGTAATACACCCATACAATAGAGTACTACTCAACAATAAAAAGAAACTACTGACATATGCAATAAAATGAATAAATCTCAAATATTTTGTAATGTGAAAGAAGTGAGACTCAAAAGGCTCCAACTCTATGATTCCATGAATGAATTTCTTGAGATGTGATGAAACCATTTTATATCTTGACTATTTTGCATGTCAAAAATTGTAAAAATACACACTATAATGAGTGAATTTTACTATATGTAGATTTAAATATTTTGGGGGGATTTAAAAAATATTTTATTTATTTATTTGAGAGAAAGAGACTGTGAGAGAGTGTGAAATGGGGGCGGGGGGCAGAGGGACAAGCAGACTCTGAGCTGAGCACAGAGCCCGATGTGGGGATCCATCTTACCACTCTGAGATCCGGTTGTGAGCGGAAATCAAGAGTTGGCCACTTAACCAACTGAGCCACCCAGGAGTCTCAGATTTACCATTATTTTTAAAAAATTATCTATACACACAAAAAGTTTCCTACCTCACATTAGTTTCATCATTAAATTCTTCAGCCCATTTTTTCCTTGATTGTGCAGTAGTAGAACCATCTAAACGGTAATAGTCAATGTTTCGCAGCCACTTCCCTTCACCTGAAAATTTAACAACAAAAGGAACGAGAGATTTGATATATATTGTTCTGCTAGTAATAACAGATTTTCTTCCCTGCTCACCATTTAAAATCTGGTTATACGTATTTTATTTGCATAGCAAAATATAATTTTTTAAATCAAAGTATAATTCACTATATTACAAATTAATTCACTACAGATTATTTCCAAGATACTGAATAGCAAAGGTACTTTTAAAAAGTATTTCATCTACATGTGAATTTCTTAAAAGATTTCCTTGATTAGAATCCTTTAAAACTGTCAAAAGAAAATGGTTAAACTGCATTATGTTCATGAGGCTTGCTTTTGATTAAATCTGTAAATGGCCAGGTTTCCTTCCTTTTTAACAAGTTGATATTGATCAACTTTTGGACTGTGAGGTGAAAATTTACCTAAGACTTACATTGAAACTAAAAGTACTATAATATTTTCATACTTTATTATACATGATTTCCATTCCAATTCTTTTACCTATAAACATAATACTACTAATCTCCCCTTCAGAGTCACATCCTAGAATCTTAACATAAAAACAAACCGACAAAACTGAGATTTATGTCTTTCAGCAAACTTTTTTTTAAATTTTATTCATTCATTCATGAGTGACATGGAGAGAGAATGAGGTAGAGACACAGGCAGAGGGAGAAGCAGGCTCCATGCAGAGAGCCGGATGTGGGACTCGATCCTGGGTCCCCAGGATCACACCCTGGGTTGAAGGCGGCGCAAAACCGCTGAGCCACCCAGGCTCCCCTAAAATTTTTTTTTTTTAATGGATTCTAGGTTTGTTTGGTTTTTTTTTTAAAGATTTCATTTATTTATTCATGAAAGACACTGAGAGAGAGAGAGGCAGAGACACAGGCAGAGGGAAGAAGCAGGCTCCTTGCAGGAAGCCCAGTGTGGGACTAGATCCCAGGAACTCCAGGATCATGCGCTGAGCCAAAGGCAGACACTCAACCACTGAGCCACCAAGGCATCCCTTTCAGCAAACTTTTTACTTAAATTTAGTACTTAGTTTAAAAGGTGCTTTCAACATGTTTATTACTTATCCATATCTTTACTTACACTGAAAATCTGGAATTCCCTTGCTGAAAATTTTGTAATTGGTAAGAAAGTCTATTTATTTACAAGTTTTATTTCTTTCAATTGGAAAAAAAAGGCATATGCAGCTAAAGAAAAAAAGAATTTGAAATAGATGGATGAAAAAGGGGCTGGAGTCAAATTTCTAAATTGTTCACCTGAACAGGGTAATTATTAAATTTAACATGCTAATCATAAAAATTAAATATGATATTAATATTTTTAAAGTATTTCAACATACCTTTCTCTGATAACACGAATAATCTGCCCTACCACTTCTGTGAATCTAACATTTAAAAAGTGATAAAGTCAGTACAGGTTAGTCATCAGAGATATCAATTTTTTTAAAATCCCAGGCTCACCATTTACTAGCATTTTCACTTAGAAAATGTGAAAATGTGTTTATGTTTTAAAATGGAGATAGCTGAGCATCTATTGCATAGGGTTACTGTTTTTTAAACGAGTTGATAAAAAAAAAAACCCTTAGAATAGTATCCGTCACAGTAATTAAGCTCATTGGATACTTAATATAATCACCATAAATCCCATTATCAAATTATGTCTGTCTCTACTATGGCACATTTATATGTGATCATCTCTTTAATATGATTTCCTGTAATATCTCTTGAACCTAGTTCAGTGTGCAGTACACAGTAGTAACAGTAGCAGCAGCAGCAGCAGTAGTAGTAGTATTAGTAGTGATACAAAAAATAAACTGATTAGTAGTTAAAACGAATGCTTGTTGAAGATAATTTATTAAATGAAATATAAACTAACAACCATGCGGGAAAATATTCAATCTTGCCAGTTTTCAGAAATATACAAATTACAATAACAATTGTTTTTATCCACTAAATATGGGGAAAAGGTAATTCTAGTATTACAGGTATATAGTAAAATGGGCATTTTCTATTTATTCATGGTAGTAGAATAAAATGGTAAACTTTTCTGGTACTTTGTCTTTCAGATAATAAAGTACCGCCAAAACATAGAGTTGAACCAATAAAACTAATAACAAATAACAGAAATACCCATTTAAGCCAACATTATACTTACCCATAGTCAAAGCAAGGAATACAAATACACACTACCCATATACATATATGCTAAAGATACATCAATAAGGAAAGGCCTTAGAAACCAAGAAGGGGGGGAATGATAAAGATTAAAAAGTGCCAGTATATACCAAGCACTTAAATGTAATGGGCACATAAAAATGCATCACCACAGCATAATTCTATATGGAAAGAATATCCAGATAAGTGCAATGTATTACCCTGCCACTTCAGTAAATATTTACTATGGACCTACCACAAGTCTAGTTCTGTGCTGGACATCAGTAAAGCCTTGCCTGAACAATTTATATACTGTCCCCCAAAACTCCCTATCACTGTTAGAGTATTTCATTATTTCTCCATTGCATTTTTAAACTATGTATTTGTTTCTTATTGGTATTCCCTAACAAAAATGTAGCCTTTAGGAGGTTAGGGATATGTTCTCTTTTTTTTAACTTCTTTATTCTTAGCACCTAGGTTGTGCCTTGCACATGGTAAGTACGCTATACTCACAAAATAAAATGAACCCTGGAATACTTTATGGGTTTTGTAAATAGCTAATTTGAGGTGTGCTAATGAGGCAGTGGCTTAGTGATGACTCTTAATCCCACTTAGGGAAGGAGGAGAGAACTCTTCACTTCTTTAACAACCCAGACCCAATGTAATTCCATGTAAGATTTTGCTTGGGGGGAAAAAAAGTAATTCTACTTTTTTTACTAGGTAAATATCCTAGTAAATCAATGACATAGTATGTGGAATAGTATCAAATAAAGAGCAAATGCTCCTTTTCACTTACTATAGTGACTTAAGCAACCAATGTACCTGTCTAAAAGATACCATCTGAGGGGATCCCTGGGTGGCGCAGCGGTTTGGCGCCTGCCTTTGGCCCAGGGCGCGATCCTGGAGACCTGGGATCAAATCCCACGTCGGGCTCCCGGTGCGTGGAGCCTGCTTCTCCCTCTGCCTATGTCTCTGCCTCTCTCTCTCTCTCTCTCTGTGACTATCATAAATAAATAAAAATTAAAAAAAAATAAAAATAAAAAAATAAAAGATACCATCTGCCTATAATTTGCACAGGATGCTATTAGGGTTTTATTTCCTAAAAATATATTTAAAATGACTACAATAATAGAAAACATTATCAATATTATCAACAGAACTAGAAAATTAAAATTAAAAACAACAGCACTATATTCCAAGTATACTTAGGGTACCATCAGACAAAAAAAGTTTTTGTTTTTGCACAGTGAAGAAAACCATCAACAAACGAAATGGCAATCTACTGAATGGGAGAAGATATCTGCAAATCATAAACCCAATAAGGAGTTCAATTCCAAAAATATATAAAGAACTTATACAATTTAATATCAAAAAACCCAAACAAAATGATTTAAAAATGGGTAGAAGACTTGAACAGACATTTTTTTCAAAGATGACATAAAGATGGCCAGCAGGCACATGAAAAGATGCACATTACTAGGCATCAGTAAAGTGCAGAACAAAATCACAATAAGGTATCATTTCACACAGGTTAGACTGGCTATTATCAAAAAGACAGAAATAACAAGTGTTGGCAAAGATGTTGAGAAAAGGGAATCCTTACACACTGTTAGTGGGAATGTAAAATTGGTATGGCCACTATGGAGGTTCCTCAAAAAATTAAAATAGAACTACACTATGATTCATCATTCTATTTCTGGGTATTTTTCCAAGGAAAATGAAAACACCAATTCAATGAGATATATTCACCCCTATGTTCATTGCAGCATTATTTACAATAGCTAAGATATGGAAGCACCTAAAAGAATAAAGTAAAATGATAAAAGAAAATACGCACACACATACAAACAAACACTAGAATATTACTCAGCCATAAAGGAGGATGAGATCTTGCCATTTGGTGACAACATGGATGGACCCAGAGGATACTATGCTAAGCAAAATAAGTCAGAGAAAGACAAATATCATATGATTTTACTCATATGTGGAATCAAACAAACAAACAAAAAACAGAAACAGACTCATAGATACAAGAAACAAATTGTTGGTTACCAGAGTGGGAAGGGGCTAGGGGATGAGCAAAAAAAGTGAACAGAATTAAGAGGTACAAACTTCCAGCTATAGTCATGTTATGTAATGTACAACATAAAGAACATAGTCAATAGTAGTGTAATAACTGTGCAGTGAACACATGGTAACTAGACATCATGGAAGTCGTTTCATAATATATAATAATATCAAATCACTATGATGTACACTTGAAACTAATAGGATACTGTGTGTCAGTTATACTTCAAATTTTTAAACGGCCACAATATAACCTTTTTGAAAATATTTCTTCATCAAAAATAGGCTTATATCTCAATAGCTGTTAAATGAAAAACAGGATTCTGATCATTCAAATACTATACAATTATCTGCAGAAAAGATTTAAATAATAAAAAGTTCTCTTTTATTAGAAAGGAAACCTGAATGTATTCTTTATATTGTTGATAACTGTCATTATTTATGTATTTATTTTTAAAGTTTTATTAGTTAAGTAATTTCTACATAAAACATGGGCATCGAGGAGGAGGGGCAAGATGGCGGAAGAGTAGGGTCACCCAAATCACCTGTCTCCACCAAATAACCTAGAAAACCTTCAAATTATCCTGAAAATCTATGAATTCAGCCTGATAATTAAAGAGAGAACACCTGGAATGCTACAGTGAGAAGAGTTTGCGCTTCTATCAAGGTAGGAAGACTGGAAAAAAGAAATAAAGAAACAAAGGCCTCCAAGGGGGAGGGGCCCTGCGAGGAGCTGGGATGAGGCCAGGGCGAGTGTCCCCAGGACAGGAGAGCCCCGTCCCGGAGAAGCAGGAGCTGCACCAACCTTCCCGGGCGGAAAGGGGCTCCCAGGGAGTTGGAGCAGGACCCAGGAGGGCGGGGATGCCCTCGGGCTCCCCTGGACAGTAACAGAGCAACTGCGCCCCGGGAGAGTGCGCCGAGCTCCCTAAGGGCTGCAGCGCGCACGGCGGGACCCGGAGCAGCTCGGAGCGGCTCCACGGAGGGGGCTGCGGGGCGGGAGCAGCTCGGAGGGGCTTGGGCAGAGTAAGAGGCTCCATGCGGAGGGGGCTGCGCGGTTCCAGGAGCAGCTCTGGGGGGCTCGGGCGGCGGCTCGGCGGAGGGGGTTGCGAGGCCGGGAGTGCGAATGCAACAGCGCAGACCCCGGAGCACAGGGCGCCGGGACACAGCCCAGGATCCAGCCTCCCCTGGGGACAGGCAGAGGCCGGGAGGGCCCAGGACAGCAAGGACGCTCCTGCCCAGCTGAGCAGATCAGCGGCCCCGCCCCGGAACCTCCAGGCACTGCAGTCGGAGAGCTCCATAGTTCCTGCCGGAGCTGCATCCAGGTTTCCAGAGCTGGCCCCGCCACTGGGGCTGTTCCTCCTGCGGCCTCACGGGGTAAACAACCCCCACTGAGCCCTGCACCAGGCAGGGGCACAGCAGATCCCCCAACTGCTAATACCTGAAAATCAGCACAACAGGCCTCTCCCCCAGAAGACCAGCTAGACGGAAAAGTTCCAGGGGAAGCCAAGGGACTTAAACTACACAGAATCAGAAGATACTCCCCCGTGGTTCTTTTTTTGTTGTTGTTTTGTTTTGTTTTGCTTTTTGATTTGTTTCCTTCCCCCACCCCCCTTTATTCTCCTTTCTTTTTCTTTCTTTTTCTTCTTTCTTTTCGTTTTTTTCTTCCTTTTTTTTCTCTTTCTCTTTTCTTTCCTTCTTTCTCTCCTCTCTTTTTCTCCTTTTCCCAATACAACTTGCTTTTGGCCACTCTGCACTGAGCAAAATGACTAGAAGGAAAACCTCACCTCAAAAGAAAGAATCAGAAACAGTCCTCTCTCCCACAGAGTTACAAAATCTGGATTACAATTCAATGTCAGAAAGCCAATTCAGAAGCACTATTATACAGCTACTGGTGGCTCTAGAAAAAAGCATAAAGGACTCAAGAGACTTCATGACTGCAGAATTTAGAGCTCATAAGGCAGAAATTAAAAATCAATTGAATGAGATGCAATCCAAACTAGAAGTCCTAACGACGAGGGTTAACGAGGTGGAAGAACGAGTGAGTGACATATAAGACAAATTGATAGCAAGGAGGGAAACTGAAGAAAAAAGAGACAAACAATTAAAAGACCATGAAGATAGAATAAGGGAAATAAACGACAGCCTGAGGAAGAAAAACTTACGTTTAATTGGTGTTCCCGATGGCGCCGAAAGGGACAGAGGGCCAGAATATGTATTTGAACAAATTCTAGCTGAAAACTTTCCTAATCTGGGAAGGGAAACAGGCATTCAGATGCAGGAAATACAGAGATCCCCCCCTAAAATCAATAAAAACCGTTCAACACCTCGACATTTAATAGTGAAGCTTGCAAATTCCAAAGATAAAGAGAAGATCCTTAAAGCAGCAAGAGACAAGAAATCCCTGACTTTTATGGGGAGCAGTATTAGGGTAACAGCAGACCTCTCCACAGAGACCTGGCAGGCCAGAGAGGGCTAGCAGGATATATTCAGGGTCCTAAATGAGAAGAACATGCAACCAAGAATACTTTATCCAGCAAGGCTCTCATTCAAAATGGAAGGAGAGATAAAGAGCTTCCAAGACAGGCAGCAACTAAAAGAATATGTGACCTCCAAACCAGCTCTGCAAGAAATTTTAAGGGGGACTCTTAAAATTCCCCTTTAAGAAGAAGTTCAGTGGAACATTCCACAAAAACAAAGACTGAATAGATATCATGATGACACTAAACTCCTATCTCTCAATAGTAACTCTGAATGTGAACGGGCTTAATGACCCCATCAAAAGGCGCAGGGTTTCAGACTGGATAAAAAAGCAGGACCCATCTATTTGCTGTCTACAAGAGACTCATTTTAGACAGAAGGACACCTACAGCCTGAAAATAAAAGGTTGGAGAACCATTTACCATTCAAATGGTCCTCAAAAGAAAGCAGGGGTAGCCATCCTTATATCAGATAAACTAAAATTTACCCCGAAGACTGTAGTGAGAGATGAAGAGGGACACTATATCATACTTAAAGGATCTATTCAACAAGAGGACTTAACAATCCTCAATATATATGCCCCGAATGTGGGAGCTGCCAAATATATAAATCAATTATTAACCAAAGTGAAGAAATACTTAGATAATAATACACTTATACTTGGTGACTTCAATCTAGCTCTTTCTATACTCGATAGGTCTTCTAAGCAAACATCTCCAAAGAAACGAGAGCTTTAAAGGATACACTGGACCAGATGGAAAATGGGCAAAAGACATGAAGAGAAATCTCACAGAGGAAGACATAGACATGGCCAACATGCATATGAGAAAATGCTCTGCATCACTTGCCATCAGGGAAATACAAATCAAAACCACAATGAGATACCACCTCACACCGGTGAGAATGGGGCAAATTAACAAGGCAGGAAACAACAAATGTTGGAGAGGATGCCGAGAAAAGGGAACCCTCTTACACTGTTGGTGGGAATGTGAACTGGTGCAGCCACTCTGGAAAACTGTGTGGAGGTTCCTCAAAGAGTTAAAAATAGACCTGCCCTACGACCCAGCAGTTGCACTGTTGGGGTTTTACCCCAAAGATACAAATGCAATGAAACGCCGGGACACCTGCACCCCGATGTTTATAGCAGCAATGGCCATGATAGCCAAACTGTGGAAGGAGCCTCGGTGTCCAACGAAAGATAAATGGATAAAGAAGATGTGGTTTATGTATACAATGAAATATTACTCAGCTATTAGAAATGACAAATACCCACCATTTTCTTCAACGTGGATGGAACTGGAGGGTATTATGCTGAGTGAAGTAAGTCAGTCAGAGAAGGACAAACATTATATGTTCTCATTCATTTGGGGAATATAAATAATAGTGAAAGGGAACATAAGGGAAGGGAGAAAAAATGTGTGGGAAATATCAGAAAGGGAGACAGAACGTAAAGACTGCTAACTCTCGGAAACGAACTAGGGGTGGTAGAAGGGGAGGAGGGCGGGGGGTGGGAGTGAATGGGTGACGGGCACTGGGGTTATTCTGTATGTTAGTAAATTGAACACCAATAAAAAATAAATTAAAAAAAAAAAACATGGGCATCGAACTCACAATCTCGAGATCAAAAGTTGCATGCTCTTCCAACTGAGCCAGCCAGGCGTCCCTCAACTTTAATATTTAGATAAAGAAATATGAGTACCATAAATAGTATTCATAACATATACTGTATTATTCTCAAATAGAAAAATAGTATACCTTAAAGTCTCTAATTTTACATGGATATTTAACCCAAAGAAAATTTTAAAAATCTACTATCATCAGGTTCCTACAGTAGACTACCTATTAATAGTGAAAAATTCAATATAATAATCTTGATATAATATAATGGAGAAATAGTTAAGTAAATTACAATTTTACTGGACAGACTGTTGTAGAGCTGAAAGTAATATACATAACATCATATATGTAGTGACATCAAAATGTTTATGAAATGATCAGTGAAAAAAATCAAAATTTAATTTGCAGGGAGAGGAACTTCTGGTTATGACAACATAAGGAGCTTCATGGATTTGCTCCTCGGCAAAAGTAAAATTTTAAAATGGTGGTGACGGTTCCACAGTACTATGGGTGTACTTAATGCCATATAATTATACACTTAAAAGTGCTCAAAATGGTAAAAACTTTTTTCTCTTCCTATCTCTCCCCTCCCAATTTGGCTTTTTTCCTATTAATAGACTGATTTGGAAAAATATGGTTAAGGCATACTAAGGAACTGTCTGAAATATTTCGAGGCAGAGGATTAGAACAACCCCTTTTTAAATCACAGAAATAGGGCAGCCCTGGTGGTGCAGCGGTTTAGCGCCGCCTGCAGCCCTGAGTGTGATCCTGGAGACCCGGGATGAGTCCCACCTTGGGCTCCCTGCATGGAGCCTGCTTCTCCCTCTGCCTGTGTCTGCCTCTCTCTTTCTCTCTCTCTCTCTCTCTCTCATGAATAAATAAATAAAATCTTTTAAATCAATCAATCACAGAAATACTTTCCCCTCAATTTCCTGGGCATTCAATTTTTTTTGTCTTTAGTATCTGTATTCACCATTAGACTATTAACTCCTCAAGAAAGGGACTAAAACTGTGTTTCCTAGTCATTGGCATAATAGCTGGTAGATACTCATAATTTTTTTAATTTAATGTCCATTGATTTTAGATAGAAATCTGTCTTAGTAAGTAAATCATTACAGAGTTTTAAATTTCTTGTCCCATTATTTCTTACCAGTTTTTTAAAATTAGCATTTTTAACAAAAGACAGACAAAGCAGAAAGATTTGGTACAAAACAAACAAAACTCAGTACCCAATCTCTGCTAGCACTTGGCTTATATAACATCTCATGCTGTGGAAAAAAAAAAAACCCACACACATACCATAAAATTACCATCTTAACCATTTTAAGTGTATAGTTCACAGGTGTGTTAATGGATCTCCAGAACTATTTCATTATGCAAACTAAAACTCTATACCCACTAAACAACAACTCCCCATTCACTCTTTCCCCACAGTAAGTACCATTACTACTTTCTGTCTCTTTGAGTCTGACTAGATATTTGAAGTAAATAGAATTATACAGTATTCATCTTTTTTGTGCTGGCTTATTTCGCTTAATATAATGTCTTCAGGGTTGTAGCATGTGACAAGATTTCCTTCAAGAGCTGAAAAATGTTCCATTGTGTGTATATGCCACATTTTGTTTATCTAGTCATCCACACTTGGATTGTTTCTACCTTTTCATTATTGTGAATAATGTGTATCCAATACACACTTGATTTGTTTCTACCTTTTCATTATCATGAATAATGTGGCTATGAATATGGCTGTACAAATCTCTCTTTTGAGACCACGCTTTCAAGTCTTTTGGGTATATCCCCAGAAGTAGTATTGTTGGATCATATTTATTCTAGTTTTAATTTTTTGAGGACTGCCATACTGTTTTCCACAGTGGCTGTTACCATTTTACATTCCTGTCAGTCGTGCACAAATATTCCAAATTCTCCACATCATCACCAACCTCTTATTTACTGGGTTTTTTCGTTTTTTTTTTTTTTTTTTTTTTTTTTGACAGTAGCCATTCTAATAGGTATGAGGTTGTATTTCATTGTGGTTTTGATTTGCATTTCTCTCATGATTAATGATGTTGGGCATATTTTCATGTGCTTGTAGGTCATTTGTATATTATCTTTAGAGAAAAGTCTATTTGAATCTTTTGCCCATTTTTTTTGAAAAGGATTATCTGTTTGTTGTTAAATTACAGTAGTTTTTATATATTCTGAATATTAACTCCTTACAAGACATGATTTGCAAATGTTTTCTCCTATTCTATAGGTTGCTTTTTCACTGACAAAATATTAATAAATTTTATGTTTCGATATATTTTCTAATAATGTTGTTGATGATGATGATAACTACCCCTAAGAGAAACCCAGGTCCAGATGGCTTCATTGCTGAATTCTGGCAAACATTTAAAGAACTCATAACAATTATTCCCAAACTCTATCAAAAAATAGGGAAAGGAATACTTCCCACCTCATTAAACAAAGCCAGTATTAGCCTCATATCAAAACCAGACAAAGATATTAAAAGAAAACAAAACTGAAAACTAGTTATGTCTTATGAATAAGGATACACAAATCCTCAACAAAATACTGGTGAACAGAATCCAGCAACATATAAAGAGAATTATACATCATGACCAAGTGGGATTTATCCCAGGTATGCAAGGTTGGTTTAACATCTGCAATTCAAAGTAATGCGCACCAGATAAACAGAATTGTAAAAACCCAAATGATCATCTCAATAGATGCAGAGAAATCATTTGACAATATCCCACACCATTCATGATTTAAAAAAAAAAACAATTAAAACGCTGGAAATAGAAGGGGACTTCCTCAATTTGATAAACAGCATTACGAAAAAAACCACAACTAACATCATACTAATGGTGAAAGATCAGATACTTTCCCCACAAGATTAAGAACAAGAAAAGGATGTTTGCTCTTGTCACTTCAACACTGTACTAGAGGTTCTAACTAGGGAAATTGGGTAAGAGAAAGAAATAAAAGTAATCCACATTGGAAAGGAAAAAGAAAATTATCTCTAGTTGCAAATAATACAATCCTGTATATGGAAAAATCCTTTAAATATTGACTTAAAAACTGTTAGAATTAATAAATTAGTTAATATACCAACCTCAATTTTTCTAAACATTTGCAAGGAACAATCCAAAAATATAATTACAGAAATTCCACTTAAAATACCACAAAAAATGGGGCACCTGGGTGGCTCAGTGGTTGAGCATCTGCCTTTGGCTCAGGTCATGGTCCCAGGGTTCTGGGATAGTCCTGCACTGGGCTCCTTGCAGGGAGCCTGCTTCTCCCTCTGCCTGTCTTTGCCTCTTTCTGTGTCTCTCATGAATAAATAAATAAAATCTTAAAAAAACCAATACCACCAAAAAGAATAAAATAAGTAAGAATAAATTTAACACATGACATGTAATATGTATACACTAGAAACTACAAAATACTGGTGAAAGAAAATTAAAGATCTAAACAAATGCTAAAACATCCTATGTTTATGGATCAGAAGACTTAATATTAAGATGGTAATATTTCCTAAAATGAAATACAAGTTCAATGTAGTCCCTATCAAAACCCTGATCAGATAGGATGCCTGGATGGCTCAGTGGTTGAGCCCTGCTTTTGATTCAGGGCATGATGCTGGGGTTCAGGGATTGAGTCCCACATTAGGCTCCCTGATAGTAGCCTGCTTCTCCCTCTACCTATGTCTCTGCATCTCTCATGAATAAATAAATAAAATTCTCCACTAGCAAAAAATTCTAACTTGCTGAAAAATTCAGATGATGGTTGGCAACTTTTAGCAATAAAGTATTTTTTACTTAAGGTATGCACATTTTAAAAGATATAATCCTACTGCACATTTAACAGGCTACAGCATAACGTAAACATAACTTTTATATGCAATTTGACTCCCTTTATTTAAGTATTCACATTATTGCATGGCCTTTACCAAGCCCACAATACCTCTGAGGTATAAAACAAAACAGAAGCTAAGTATTGGTGAAGATGTGGAGAAACTGGAACCCTTATACACTGCCTGTGGAAATGTAAATAGTGCAGCCAGTAGAAAACAGTTTGGTGGTTCCTCAAGAAGTTAAAATTACCATATGACCCAATAATTCCATTCCTAAGTAATATATCCAAAAGAAGTGAAAATGGATGCTCAAATAAAAACCTCCATACAAATATTTATCACAGCACTATTCACAATAGTTAAAAGGTGAAAACAACCCTATATCTATGAATGAATAAATGTACAATCAAAATGTGGGTATTATCCATACAATGGATTATTAGATCTTTATGGCCTAATAAATGAAGTACTGACACATGCTACCACATGGAAGAACCCTGAAAACATACTACGTGAAAGAAGCCAGTCACAAAGACCACATATTGTATGAATCTATTACTATGAAAATTCCAGAATAGGTCAATCTGTAGAAACAGAAAGTATATTGATTAGTGACTGTTTAAGATTTAAAGAAGTGGAAGGCAGGGGTAGGAGGGTAATAGCTAAAGAGTACAGGGTTTCTTTGGTGGTGATTAAAACAGTTGATAATTATGGTGATAGTTGCACAACTCTTTTTTTTTAAGTTGCACAACTCTATGAAAAGATTAAAAGCCACTGAATTGTTCACTTAAAATGGATGAACTGAATGATATCTGAATTATGTCAATAAAACTCTTTATAAGAACAAAAAATCTTATTTCATGTTAGAATTGCAATAATAATGACCATATTTATATAGATAAGGACAAGAAGAATGTGCAGGGAAAAAATGTGTATGTAAAAGTTGTGTGTCTAGAGATTATTTTTTCTTTTATTGTTAAAATGATTGTATAATATGTTTAAATGAAGGTTTCAAAATTATGATATAGAAAAGCTTGTATGGGGATCCCTGGGTGGCGCAGCGGTTTGGCGCCTGCCTTTGGCCCAGGGCGCGGTCCTGGAGACCCGGGATCGAATCCCACGTCGGGCTCCCGGTGCATGGAGCCTGCTTCTCCCTCTGCCTGTGTCTCTGCCTCTCTCTCTCTCTCACTGTGTGCCTATCATAAATAAATAAAAGTTTAAAAAAAAAAAAAAAAAAAAAAAGAAAAGCTTGTATGTAACTCACCTTTATATATAAGAGGTTTATCTTTATCTTCTGTCTTTTCCCTACTGGCCAATTCAAGAAAATCTTCAATCAAGTCCAGAGATATGAGAGACTGGCTGAAAACAAGGCTAAAAAAATGGATTAGTGTTCATGGATTAGAAGGTTCATAAAGTAAAGATATCACTTCTTCCCAAATTAACCTATAAATTCGACACAATTCTAATCAAAACCACAGTAGGAATTTTGAGAAATTAACAAGCTGATTCTAAAGAATGACGAGCGCACAGAGTAGCCAAAACAACTTTGAAAGAGAAAAAGTTGGAGGCCTAATAACTACATGTTTTCAACACTTACAAAGATAGAGTAATCAGAATGGTGTAGTGCTGATTAAGGGACAAGCGCTAATCAATGGAACAGAATATAGAATCCAAATATAGAGCCACACTATATAGTTAACTAAATAGTGTTTCGCAGAAGTAAAGGCAATTCAGTGGAAAAAGGATAATCTTTTCAACAATGGTCTTGGCAAAATTCAACATCCATATGCAAAAAAAAAAAAGAATTTTGCCCTATACTTCACACTTTATACAAAAAAATTCAAAATGGAGTATAAATCTAATGTTAAAATGTAAAACCGTTGAATGTTTAGAAAAACACAAGGAAGAAAATCCTAGAAACTTGGGATTAGACAATTCTTAGACCTAACACCAAAAGTATGATCTATGGGAAAAAAAAGCTGATAAAATGGATTTCATCAAAATTAAAAATTTGTAGTATACAAAAGAAACTATTTAGAGAATACAAGAAAAAAGTCTTCCTAATAAAAGTATTCAAGTAATTTTAGACTTGTACACAGTCTAAAAACTCTTTGTTGCTCCATCTCAAATATGTCTGCAGATTCCTGATTCTCTATCCCAGTATTTTCTAACCCCTATTTTTAGCCATGAAATTATTTGTTCACATGAAGTCTTATGTGGTATCAAAATATAATAAATAATTTCAGGTGTACAATATGGTGATTTAACACTTCCATACAACATCTGGTGCTCATCACAAGTGCATCCTTTAATCTCCATCATCCGTTTAACCCGAAACTAACCTTACACTGTATGTTAACTAACTGGAATGTAAATCAAGACTTTAATTTATTATTATTAAGTAGGAGTGCCTGGGTGGTTCAGTTGGTTAAATGTCTGACTCTGACTTTGGCTCAGGTTATGATCTCAAGGTTAACAGATTGAGCCCCACAGCAGGCTCCATGCTCAGCTGGGAGGTTGTTTGAGATTCTATCTCCCTCAACCCCACCTCCTACCCACCCCCAACTGATGCTCTTTCTCAAATAAATAAATCTTTTTAAAGCAAGCAAGCAAGCAAGCAAGCAAGCAAGCAAGGTGCTTTAGGCCTTGGTGGAAGAAGAAGGTAAAAGCGTCACTGGCTCCTCAGCCTCTGCTCTAGCCTCCTCTTTTCACCAATTTTCATGGGTTCTGAGAAATAGTTTGAAAACCACTGCTCTCATCTATTCCACTGGTGAGAAGTGGACATAATTATATACAGGAAATGGAAAAAGTCTAGGAAGAGAATAAAGGATAAAGGAGGGTTTGTTCTCTCCCTTATATATGCAAAGTAGGTCAGTATACAAGGAACTAGACACCTGTTCGAGCATATTGTTTGGTTTTATTTGATTTTGAAAGCTGTACTATAGGAAAGATATGCTTTTATGACTCCAGAAGATCCTTCAACACTCATTGCTAGAGGTCTTCAGATTTAGTAGAACTAAAAAGAACAACTCCAGTTATGAAACAGCTATTGGAGTTAACAACATGTGAATTGGCTATTGTATGACTTCCTAAACTCTGCACAACAGGGGTCTACTGTCTCCCAGTTGGTACTCCCAGAATACTGGTAAGGAAATGAATGTATTCCTAGTACTCAGTGTAAACGACCAACAGTCTTGATCCCTCAGTCGACTGATTATTTTTCCTAGAATCAAAAACTTTATTGAATCAATTCCTAATGAACGACAAATTAAGTTTTTGGCAGTTCTTATAACTGGGAAACTTAATTTCTGAGAAATACTAATTATTTATTTAACTGAAATTAATCTGGAATCTGGGCTACTATTTTGGAAAAGGGCTGACTTGAGTCCACATTAAGGCTGGTTCTGGGAACCTGGAACTGAGTTCAGAAAAATCTCATTATGAAATAGGTGTTATTAGGACTAAGTGGCAACATACTAATGGTTATCTCTTAACTTTTGTAGTTGCAGATAACATAAACTACTGCCCTGATTGGTAATAATTTTCATACTTATACAAACTATTCTGGCTTTATCTATTTTATTAATGGCCCATATGAAAATACAGAAGCACTACAAATCAAATTCATACATATCAAAAATCTGGAAATTAAAATTCAATAAAAATTTCATGTTTAAATCATGGAAAACAAGTCAGAAGAGCTGGACTGAAACCAGTAGTGTACTGGAGTTAGCTGTAACTTGCTTAAAACAAGAAAGTCATTGTTAGCATTTTTTCCCACCACTGTTGGTAGCTTAAAATTGGTTCATGGTAAGAGTATTTTATCATAGATATCAGCTTTTCTTACTTCTTTGCATTCTCTATTGTTATCATTTTTTGAAGAGTCAGTTGTCAAACATTTATCAACACACCACTGGTTAAAAATCACAAAAATTCACTTATCTCTTGTCCTATGAAATACCAAGTTTTCACTTGGGTCAAAAGATCCACTACACAAATAGAGAATAGAGGAATCTGATTTGACAGCAGTTTTTCTTTAAAAAAAATGAGTCTCAGTTGGCCATAAGTTTAATATGAGCCACCAGTGTTATTTAGGTATTGGAGAACCTCTCTATTGGATTCCATGAATGGAAGTATAGAGTCCACAATAAAGAAAAACGAGCTTCACTATAACTCTGTGTTAATCAAAACTCAGCTGAAGTATTTTTGTTTACTGTGACTGTATTTTAAGATGGGTGCTAAAAAATTCAAGTATGTTCAAGACCATATGGTCAGGCCTGAAATTATGCCATATAAAGAAAAGATCAATTAACTCAGAAGAGGAAGCTAAAAGTGACAAGACAGATAAGCCCACCGTTTTCGAAGAGGAGACAATTGAAACAGTAGTACTGATGTCTGCAACCTACACTAAAAGGCATCAGGAAAATAAGATGCATCGATAAACTTTTATGTAATAAAGAAAGTACACTAAAATATAGAATATAGTATAGATTCTAGGTGACAGGTATATGGGTATTCACTATAAATTTTTTTCTGCTATTTTTATGTGTGAAGATTTCCATAAGGAAATGATGGACAAATAAAAAATAGTGGTAATCACAGTTACGGAAATGCATAGTTTTATAGCCTTGACACTGATAATGTCTATTGGTTGGGCTTATAACTTTAAAACTTCACTCTAAGAGTATAAAAACAGGCAGCAGATATGTTCAATTTTTAACCAAACCAAGGGAAACAGATATAGGGATAAAGTACAAACTAAATATAGGGATATAATTTCTAAAAATTTGAAGTATTCAACTATACCTTCTAAAATGGCAAATGTTCTACCACAGGAGAGGTTAGAACAGCTATGATGAACATGGTACAGGAGATTCTTATAGTGGTTAGGAAATTAAAAGACCACTAAAATCTCTTCCACACTCTTAGAATTCTTGTACAGTACCCCCCAAATATTAATTTTAAACTATAGAAGTTGGTAGCAGAAAAAAGCATGAGCATGTCACAGCAATAATCTCTCCTGAACTTTTAGGAACTCTGAATTCAAATACCCACTTTCTACTTACATCTCTCACAGATATCTAATACGCCTCTCAAACATGGCCAGAGCAGAATTTTTTTTATTAACTTTAATAAACTTAGTTCTTTACTATTGTTCTCCATTTTAGTAAGCAACACCATAATCTACCAGCCACTTAGTCTGGAAATCATATTTAACTACTCTCTCATTCTTATTGCCCTACATTAATGTACCAAATCCTATTGCTTCTATTTCAAAATATAACCTTTACCTCCAATACTACCACTCCATTCCAGGCCAACATCATCCCTTATTGAACCACTTGTTTCTGTATAAATAAAGAGGCAATATACAACAAAAACCAATTTTAGTGAGTACTTACTAAATGCAAGGTATAGTGGTTAATAAAAAATAATAAAACAGTCTGTCTTCAAATAATTCACTATCCAGTGAAAAGACATACAAGTATATTAGAATGTGTTAACAGTAAAGGTATATTAAAAGATGGTATAGAAATATTAATAGTGGGTCTATCTCTTCCCAATAAAGTTAAAGATTAGTTTCTTTAGTTTGAAATTTAAGATAAAAGGTTTATTTTAAGCCTTATGTTAAATTGTTATTAAAAGAATCACAGATACATTTTAAAAATATTTTATGATCGCGTTGAGACCTTATAACAACCTAAACAGTAAGTCTGGTTCAAAATTTTAAAAGTATGTTTTTTGAATAATAATTTGAACAATGAGATTGGAGCGCAGGAATGCAGGGAAGTGAATGGGGACTCAAATGCTTTAAGTAAAACAAACAAGAACAAAAACAAAGGAGAAATGAAAGAGAATAATCAAAGAGGTGAAATAAAGTTGAGAGGTATCCACTAGATTTGGGGTTTAAAAGGTAACTAAATGACTTAGGGGAAAAAATCTCAATAAAGTAGGAACCACACTGCATGGACTGAAAAATAATTTTAAAGATAGTGAAATATAGATATTCACTAGAGGCTTGGCTCAAAGAAATAAGTTCAAGGGGCAATAGCCAGAAATGGAAAACAGCACTGAAGAAATAACCAGAATATGTACTCAGAACTAGTGGCTTAGAAGGAAAGTAGTTGTCTATTAATACACTACTAAATAAATTACATCTTTAGAAAGGGAGAAAACAAAACAAATTTCTTCAAATAAACTGTTTACATAATAGAAAGTTTATAAAAAGGCTCATTTATATAATAAAAATAGGAGAAACTTACACTTTATCCCCAATTTCTTCTGCCATTCGAAGAATTTCAAAGAGAAGTACCATTTTTCCAGAATGTTCTAAAATCTCAGCATCAGCATCTGTAACAAAATCTTTGTACCAGTCTGGAGCTGGACTGCTTGGATTAGAAGAGGAAGTAGCTTTACCTAAATAAAATAAATGAAATATAAATAAGTAGACAAATAAGGAAAGAAACTCATAGATCCTGAGAAGGATTAAGAAAGAGACCAAGAGAGATAGGAGGGGGTGGGGAGAGGTGGGGAGGAAAGAGAAGGGAGGAGGAGGGAAGGAAGAAGACAGAAAAGGAGGATGAGGGAGAAGGAGGGCACCTTCTTGCAAAAAGAGAAAAAAATACCACCCCAGGAAAGAGAGAGCTTTACTATGAGGAAAACACAAAAAGTGGGGAGTGGAGTAGAAGGGACAAACCCACCCTAGGAGAGGGAGAGAAAGAGACAGGGAGTGGGACATACAAACAGGCACAAAAGAATGCAAAGGAAGAAAAACACTGAAGGGGGGCAGGCAAATCAAGTGAGAGAGTAAGCAAAAGACTCTGAGAAAGTACAACTATGAGAAACAGTGCCTGGGAGTAGGGGGGGGCTAGAAAATCAGAGACCCTAAAGAGACAAAGCCCCCCCTCCCATTCCAGGCACTGAGAGTATAACTCCCAATATAAACCCACAAAGACAGGGACTAGGAGAGAAAAAGAACCAAAGAGAGACAGATAGAGGTAGGGAGGAGAAGAGGGAGGGAAGAAAACAGACTGAGAGAGAGATCAAGAGAAAAACAATCTTAGGAGCAGGAAATATTTCACGGTCCTAACAGAATTCTGGAAAACAAAAAGGGATTGATCCCAGAATGACCATATCATGTTAAATCATTTTGTTATTTTCCCCTACAAACTTTGATTATAAAAGATGTAAGAAGAAAGTAAAACAAAATAATTTATTAAGTATCTAAACATAAACAATTCAATTCAAAATTGGGAACACAAGGTTTATGTGTTTTTGTACCGTTCCTCAATTGCTTTTTAAAGCATTTTAAATTTTTGCATATTTTTGTTATATATATCGTACATTTTCACAAAAGTATATAGAATATAATGAACAGCCATATTCCCATATCCCATCTTCATTATATCTTACCACTTGCTAAATCTATTTCCGATGCAGTTGGCACCTATTATATGACCATACCCAATCTCATTCTCTTCTTTCCCTACCTTCTTTCTGAGAGGTCTCTAAAATCCTAAATTCTAATACTCTCTTGATTTTGAGGGTATTAAGGTATGTGAAATAAGTGAGACTGAGAAAGACAAATACCATGATTCTACTCGCAAATGTAATTTTAAAAAATGAATAAACAAAAAGCAGGATCAGACCTATAAACAAAGAGAAAAAACTGAGGGATGCCAGAGGAGAGGGAGTGGGGTTGGGCAAAATGGGTAAAGGGGAGAGAAATATAATCCTCCCTTTATGGAATAAGTCCTAGGAATCTAAAAACAGAACAAAGCAACACAAATGAATAAACAAACAAAAGGCAGAATCAAACCTATAAATACAGAGAACAAACTAAGTCATGGAAATAAAAGGCAGATGATAGTGTCAATAAAAGTCAATGATATTGTAATAGCAATGTAGCAAGACAGATGGTAACCACAATTGTGGTGAATATAGCATAATGTACAAATTTGTCAAATAAGTGGTTGTACACCTGGAACTACTATAATATGGTCTGTCAAATATACTAAAAATATGTAAAAGAACAGAATAAAATGTATTATATATCAAAATAAATAAAATCCCAAATTATGTATTTATTATTTCTGTGTATGTTTTTATATTTTCACTACACATGTATCCCTAAACCGTACATTATCTTTCACGTTTTCACAGTACATGTAAAAGTACAAACTGTTTGTATTCTTCTATGACTTACTTTTTCACTAAACGTAGTTTTTCATTTTTTCACTCAAAGTGAGACTTATTCAATTATTCTAACTGCTATGTAGAATTCCACTGCATGAATATACCATCATTTATTAGCTCATCTCATAGGCACTATAAACATCTCCTCACTAGTCTCATAGATATTTAGATAATTTCTAATTTATGGCTACTATCAAATGAATACTCAATTTTGTTATATTTTTCTAGAATATTGCCTGCTTCATCTAAGTTTTATTTTTTATTTTATTTTTTAATTTATTTATGATAGTCACACACAGAGAGAGAGAGAGAGAGGCAGAGACACAGGCAGAGGGAGAAGCAGGCTCCATGCACCGGGAGCCTGACGTGGGATTCGATCCCGGGTCTCCAGGATCGCGCCCTGGGCCAAAGGCAGGCGCCAAACCGCTGCGCCACCCAGGGATCCCTTCATCTAAGTTTTAAATTTTCTGGCATAAAATTTTTTATTTTTATTTTTTATTTCTTAAAATTATTACTTTAAACATAATTCTAATTGTAGTCTTTATCAAATATTCCTATTACCTGAGGCCCTTTAGAATCTAAATATGTTGTTCATTTCATGTATTAACTTTTGACAGGCTGACTGCTAATATATTTTGTTGTTAACTTTTCTTAGTTCATTGTTTTCTTAGGTATTCTCTCATTTTAATTTTTCATTTCACTTTCAGTATAGCTGTAATATGTGAGAATCCTGGGTAGAGGTCATACATCTCTACACTTATTCTACATCTGTTTATGCCAGGTGCTCCAGGGGATCAACAACTCAACATTATTTCTGAGGTATTTCAGCTTGAGATTTTATTTTTTTTAAGATTTATTTGTTTTAGAGAGAGAGAGTGAGCATGAGCATGCACATGTGCAAGTATGGGGGGAGAGGGACAAAAGGAGAGGGAGACAGAGAATCTTCAGCAGACTCCCTTCTAAGGGACGAGCCTGACATGGGCTCAATCCTGCACCCCTGAGATCATGACCTGAGCTGAAATTAAGAGCTGGTGATTCAACCAACTGAGCCACCCAGGCAACCCATCAGCTTGAGATTTTTAGACTAAGTAATGTCAATTCAAATCATAAGCTATGTAAGCCCATGATTATGAATCCAAGAAAACTATTTTTCTCAACCCAGAGACTAGGGTGAAACAGATATGCTTCCTTGTCATCTCCCTGAACTGATGGGAAAATTTTTTTCTATCCTATTCTTCAATGGACTATTTATCCTTTGAAGGGTATACAGAGGTTCAGCCTTAGATTCAGACTGAAGAGATTCAGCTTTAATCTGGGTTTGAAGAACTCTCCACCTTATAAAGGGCTCAAGGCCTTGTATCCTATCCCTGAGTAGGTGAAAACTAAAGGTACTAGTTTCTAAGACTAGCACATCCCTAAGGCTTCCATAGCCTATCTTCTTGAAATTACTATTTAAATTACCAGTGCCTGGGTCCTGGCGATTTCCATTACTTATAAAGAGTTCATTACTCACTAAACATGTCACATATTTGCAAGAATCCATACCTTTCCTTGTATGTCTTATATTATTTTCTTCTTTTCTTTGCCTGGCAAACATTTTATGCTTCACTATCCTTCACAAACCAACTGAAATTTCATCTGGAAAAGCCTCCTTTGCAAGGCTGGCCCTAGGCTATGGGCTGGGCACTTGAATGGTACATAGCTCCTACTTTAAAAGTTTCCCTGATAAGAATGGCTCGCTGTGCCCAGATTGTTTGTACAACGTGCAAACAAGTGTTCTGAACACCTGTTTTTTCTTTCTTCTTGAATTCTGAGACTTGGTAAAAATCAGGCAGTGTGTTTAAAACACATAAGAAACATATTTGGTCCCTAATGAGCTTCTGTGGTAGATGACACTTCACATATCATAACTTATTTCTGGAGAAATTAGTACATATCATAACATTCATATTCATAACTTATGATATCATTCATATGATAAGATATCATAAGTCATATCATAACTTATTTCTGGAGAAATTAGTACATCTTGGGTGACTCCACTGAGAGAAGACTCTTAGAAAGTTATGCCTGGTTTCTTCTGGACTCTGCCCCATCTGCTTTTCCCTCTGCTGACTTTGTTTTGTACCCTTTCATTGTAATAAATTGTAGACCTGAATATAACTATATGCTAAGTCTTAGGAATCACTGAACCTGACGGTGGTCTTGGGGAGCACTGACAAACAGCTTATCAAGCAAATGTTAACTAAATTTCTAAAACTTGCAAATAACAAATGCCTTTAGAAAATTCTGCAGTTCTACAGACTGCACATAACTTCTGTAATGGTTACCCAAATTTACTAAAGTAATTTAACTAAAGTGAAAATGTTAGCCATAAAAACATGCTAGCAGAAAAAAAAAAACAAAACATGCTAGCAGAAAGTTAGTAAAAATGGGCAGTTGGTAAGAAATCTCAAAGCTTAGGATAGGCAATAACTTCTGTGTAAAACATTCCATTCCAATTTTGATCCTATTGGATATAATCACATTACTTTACAGTAATGTCTAAAAAAAAATAAAAACTGATCCAGAAAAATAAGGGCTACTCCAGTTAATAAATATCCTGAATATGTAATTAAAACTTAAAAACAGGTATTTCATCTTGAATATTCTTATTTCAACATCCACATGGATTAACTATTACTTCTGTTATAACTTTGTTCTTATGTACATGATAAGACACCATAAATTAATCAGAACTACCCCCCTTAATATCCACTGTGGGTATCACAAAATTCTTAAAAGACACAAAAGAAATACAAATAAAAAGCAACAACTTTATCCCTAATTTCTTAAAGCATATTTTTCTAAATATATATTATATATATATATATATAACTAGCATGTTTGCAACAAGATACACTACAGTTTTATGAAAAAAGTAGCAATATCATGAAAGTATTATGTATCTATATAGTACTAGTAGAATGTTAAGCTCCATGAGTGCAGTTTGTTGACAGAGATCACTCAAGGTTCTATAGCAGTGCCTAGACTATATTAAACATTCAAATAAATATTTGTTGAATGAATAAATGTGGTATATTAGTGCCAATACTATGGTCCTACATAATATAGGACTCTGTCACAAAAGTTTATATCCATATAATGAATTATATACATTTTAAAGCGTGAACGCTCATCAATAAGGCTTAATCTAAAAATGGCAAAATAATAATTGAATACTTTGGTTTTTATTTAATTTAAATTCAATTAATTGATATATAGCATATTTCATTAGTTTCAGAAGTAGAGTTTATAATTTATCAGTCCTTTATAACATCCAGTGCTCATTATATCACATGCCCCGTTTAACGTCCATCACCTAATTCCCCCATCCCCCACTCCCCTTTCCTCCAGCAACCCTGTTTGTTTCCTATGATTAAGAGCCTCTTATGGTTTGTCTCCCTGATTTCATCTTGTTTTATTTTTCTCCCCCCTTCCCCTATGATGTTTTGTTTTTTAAATTACACATATGAGTGAGAATATATAATTCTTTCATTGACTTATTTCACTTAGCATAATACCCTCTAGTTCCATCCGCATCATTGCAAATGGCAAGAGTTCATTTTTTGATGGCTGACTAGTATTTCATTATACACACACACACACACACACACACACACACACACCCCACATCTTTATCCATTCATCTGTCTATGGACACCTGGTCTCTTTCCATAGTTTGGCTATCGTGGACATTGCTGCTATAAACACTGGGGTGTAGGTGCACCTTCAGATCACTACATTTGTGTCTTTGGGGTATAAATACCTAGTAGTACAATTGATTGCTATAAATTGAATAATTGAAGTAGTTTTTATACTCATTTCTTAATTTAAAAACTGTCCTAAATAAAATACCAAAACACAGAAATGAGGATAATATAAAATTAACTTAAAAGAGTTATTCAAGGGGCAACTGGGTGGCTCAGTGGTTGAGCGTCTGCCTTTGGCTCAGGTCATGATCCCAGGGTCCTGGGATGGGAGTCCTGCATTGGGCTACCTGCAGGAAGCCTGCTTCTCCCTCTGCCTAGGTCTCTGCCTCTCTGTGTCTCTCATGTATAAATAAGTTAAATAATTTTTTAAAAAAAGACTTATTCAAGATGTTGTTTCTGTAAACATTTAGAAAGCTACTATAAAAAGAGTTAAATAGCAACTCTTAGAAGTAAAAATGAAATATGCAGTGAGAATATTATTATAGCTCAATTATAGCCGTCTACTTATTTAATATCTATTTCAAATTTCAAATAAAACAGTTTGGCCCTTAAATACTTTCTATTTGGGTTTTCTTACAGTTCCTATAAGAAAGTAATTATGTTTTTAAAAAGTTACAGAATACCAGCTATATATGTCCATATACTATGATCTTCTCAGCCCTACTTGGAGTTCATCTAGATCTAAAAAACAAAAATAAAATTTTTAAAAAAGATTTTATTTATTTACTCATGAGAGAGAGAGAGAGAGAGAGAGAGAGAGAAGGCAGAGACATAAGCAGAGGAAGAAGCAGGCTCCATGCAGGGAGCCCGATGTGGGACTCGATCCTGGATTCCAGGATCACGCTCTGAACCGAAGGCAGATGTTTAACTGCTGAGCCACCCAGGCATCCCCAAAATAGATTTTTATCATTTGTTCTGGAAAATATTTCTGATAAGCTATGAATGTACACAGCTGAAGAAAACATAAAATACACCTATATATGAATGATCTCTATTTGACTGCACACACCTAAAATGAAACAAAGACCTCAGACAGGTAGTCAAAATTTGTCATTTGGAACCCACAGCCTTCCCTATCTGCTTTTAAGTTCATAACACATAGCCAACTGATCTCTACCCCAATTCTTTCCAAACATTTTCACATTATGACATACATGGTAATGCTTATATAACATACCAGGAGGAAATGGAAGAGGCTACTCATTTCTGGAGATGACCCAGCTGCCTTAGACCCCACTTGCACTTCTAAGTGATGAAGAGATGAAGACCTCAGCATACTTTTATTTAACCCATTTATAGTACAGGGTGAGATATATTGGTTAGGCTACTCTCCCTCTCTTTCTAAGTTACCAAAAAAATTTCAACAAGAATATTTTAAGAAAACCATCTGCAGGAACACATAAATCTTAAGCTATTTATTTCCAATTCTGAGATGACTAAGGAGAAATTTAAATGAAAAGTCAGACAGGGAGAGCAGAGAAGGAGATAACAGAGGGCTTCTTATTAAACTAGAACCATTCCTTTACAATTCTTAGAAAAATACTCTTCAAAACCAATTGGAAAAATAACACTAATAATAAACTGTCTCTATGGGACAACAGCAGAGAAGAACAAGGAGGAAAATTTGGTAGTTTGATTTTTACTATCCCCCTGATTTCTAAGAGAAGTAAGCCAAGGTTTGGAGTTAGGCTGTTATCTACCTATTCCAATGAGGTAATGAAGAGAGAAATGTTGTATATTTTTTAAAGTTTTTATTTTAATTCCAGTTATTTAACATACAGTGTAGTATCAATTTCAGGTGTACAGTATAGTGATTCAACACTTTCATACAACATCCTATGCTAATAACAAGTGCACTCCTCAATCTCCATCACCTATTTAACCTATTCCCCCACCCATCTCCCCTCTGGTAACCATCACTTTGTTCTCTATAGTTATGAGTCTGTTTCTTAGTTTGTATCTCTCTTTCTTTTTGTCCCTTTACTGGTACAATTTGTTTCTTAAATTCTACCATATAAGTGAAATCATAATATTTATTATTCTTAGACTGACTTACTTTGCTTAGCATAATACTCTCTAGTCCATGTCGTTTCAAAAGTCAAAATTTCATTCTTTTTGATGGTTGAGTGATTAATACTCCATAGTATGTGTGTGTGTGTGTGTGTATCATCTCTTCTTTATCTGTCTACAGATGGATATGAGGACTTGTTCCATAATTTGGCTATTGTTGATAATTGCTCCTATACACATAGAGATACATATATCCCTTTAAATTTTTTTTTGTATTTTATTGGTTAAATATCCAATAGTGCAATTATGGGATCATAGGGTAGTTCTATTTTTAACTTTCTGATCAGTCTACATATTGTTTTCTAGAGTGACTGTACCAGTTTGCATTCCCACCAATGGTGCCCAAGTGTTCCTTTTTTCTATACCTTCACCAGCTCCTATTGTTTCTTGTATTGATCATAGCCATTCTGACAAGCGTGGTGATATCTGTCATTTTGATTTGTATTTCCCTGATGATCAATGATGAGCATCTTTTCATGTCTCTGTTGGCCATATATATGTCTTCTTTGGAAAAATGTCTATTCACATCTGCTGCGCATTTTTAATTGGACTGTTCACTTTTTGAGTGTTGAGTTTTAGAGGTTCTTTATATATTCTGGAAACAAACGCTTTCTGAGATATGTAATTTGCAAATATCTTCTCTCATTCTGAAGGTTGCCTTTTAGTTGACTGTTTCCTTCACTGTGCAGAAGCTATTTTGATGATGTTCCAATAGTTTATTTTTGCTTTTATTTCCCTTGCCTCAAGAGACATATATCTAGAAACAGCTTGCTATACCCAATGTCTGAGACATTACTGAATGTGTTCTCTTCTAGGATTTTTATGGTTTCAAATCTCACAGTTAGGTCTTTAATCCATTTTGTATTTCTATTTGTGGAAAATGTAATAAAGCGGTCCAATTGCATTCTTTTGCATGTTGCTGTCCAGTTTTCACAATTAACACCATTTGTTGAAGAAACACTGTTTTTCCCTTTAGATATCCTTTCCTGCTTTGTCAAAGATTGTCCATAGAGTTGAAGGCTCGCTTTTAGGTTTTTTATTCTGTTCCGTTAATCTATGTATTTTTGCACTAAACCATACTATTTTGATTAATACAGCTTTATGATACAACTTGAAGACAGAAATTGTGATGCCTCCAGCTTTTGTTTCTTTTCAAGGTTGCTTTGGATATGTGGGGTATTTGGTGGTTCCAAGCAAATTTTAGGATTGTTTGTTATAGCTCTGTGAAAACTGCTCTGGGTAGTTTGATAGGGATAGCATTATATTTGTAGATTGCTTTAGGTGGTATAGACGTTGTGAAAATGTTTGTTCTTTCAATCCATGAGCATGGAATGTCTTTTTGTTTCTTTGTGTCCTCTTCAACTTCCTTCATCAGTGTTTTATACTTTTCAGAGTACAGGTATTTCACCTTCTTGGTTGAGTTTATTCCTACCTATCTTGACTTCGGGTAAAATTATAAATGAGACTGATTTCTTAATTTCTGTCTATGCTGCTTCATTATTGGTGTATAGAAATCCAACAGATTCCTCTACATTGACTTTGTATCCTGCCATGTTATTGAATTCATGTATCGGTTCCAGCAGCTTTTTGGTTGAGCCTTTGAGTTTTCTATTTAGAGTATCATGTAATCTGCAAATAGTGAAAGTTTTACTTCTTCCTTGCCAGTGTGGATGCCTTTTCTTTCATTTTGTTGTCTGACTGCTGTGGACAGGATTTCTAGTCCTATGTTAAATAACTGTTGTGAGAATGGACATCCTTATCTTGCTTCTGACCACAGAGGAAAAGCAATCAGTTTTCCCCCATAGGGCATGATATTACCTGTGGGGTTTTTTATGTATGGCCTTTATGATAATGAGGTATGTTCCCTCTAAACTTATACTGTTGAGGTTTTTTATCATGAATGGATCTGTATGATGCCAAATCCTTTTTCTTCATCTACTGAAATAACTGTATGGTTCTTATCCTTTCTTTCATTAATGTAGTATATTGTGTTGATTGATCTGTGAATGCTGATCCACCCTTGCAACCCAGTAATAAGTCCCACTTGATCACTGTGAAAAATTTTTGAAAATGTATTGTTGAATTTAGTTTGCTAGAATTTTATTGAGAATTTTGCATCTATGTCCATCTTTAATATTAGCCTACAGTTCTCTTTTTTAGGGGACTCTTTATCTGGTTTTGCTGTCAAGGTAATGCTGGCCTCATAAAATGAATTGGGAATTTTTCCTTCCTTTTCTGTATTTGGAATAGTCTGAGAGGATTAGGTATGAACTCTTCTGTATGTTTGGTAGAATTCCCTTGGGAAGCCATCTGACCAAGGGCTTCTGTTTGTTGGGCATTTTTTGATCACTACTTCAATTTCATTGCAAGTTATCAATCTGTTTAAATTTTCTATTTGCTCTTGTTTCAGTTTTGGAAATTTATAAGTTTCTAAGAATTTATCCATTTCTTACAGTTGTCCAATTTGTTGGTATACAATTTTTCATAATACTACCTTCTTTGTATTTCTGTGGTCTTTGTTGTGATCTCCCCTCTCTCATTAGTGAATTTATTTATTTGGGTCCTTTCTTTTTGCTTTTTGTTAAGTCTGGCTATGGGTTTATCAATTTTATTAATTTTTTCAAAGAACCAGCTCCTAGTTTCAGTGATCTCTTCTAGTGGATTTTTTCGGTTTCTATTTCATTTATTTGCTCTAATCTTTATTATTTGCCTTCTTTTCTTGGCTTTAGGCTTCATGTTCTTTTTTCTCTAGTTCCTTTAGGTGTAAGGTTAAGTTGTGTTTTTGAAAATTTGCTTGCCACTTGAGGTAGGCCTATATTGCTATATACTTGCATCTTAGGACTGTTTTTGCTCCATCCAAAAGGTTTTGGACTGTAATATTTTCATTTTCATTTTCTTCCATGTATTCCATTATTTCTTCTTTAATTTCCTGGTTAATTCATTCACTCTTCAGTAGCATCTTCTTTAACCTCCATGTATTTGGTCTTTCCAAATTTTTTCTTGTGGCTGACATCAAGTTTCATAGCATTGTTGTCAGAAAATACACATGGTATGATCTCAATCTTTCTGTACTTCCTGAGGCCTGGTTTGTGACCTAGTATGTGATCTTTTCTGGAGAATGTTCCATGTGCACTTGAAAAGAAAGTGTGTTCTATTGCGTTAGGATGAAATGTTCTGAATATATCTGTTAAGTCCGTCTGGTCCAGTGTGTCATTCAAAGCCATTGTCTCCTTTTTGATTTTCTGTTAGATGATCTGTCCACTGATGTAAGTGGGGTTTAATGTCACCTACTATTACTGTATTATTATCAATGGATTCCTGTATATTTGTTATTAATTCTATTATATATTTGGGTTTTCCCAAGTTGAGGAGCAGAAATATTTACAATCGTTATATTTCCTTGTTGGATAGACCCCTTTATTATGATATAGTGCCCTTCTTCACCTCTTGTTACAGTCTTTGGTTAAAATCTAATTTGTCTGATATAAGTATGGCTACTCCCAACTTTCTTTTGACATCTGTTTGCAAGATAAATATTTCTTTATCACCTCACTTTCAATATGCAGGTGTCTGTAGGTCTAAAGTGAGTCTCCTGTAGGCAGCGTATAGATGGATATTGATGGTTTTGTTTGTTTTTTTGTTAATTCATTCTGACATCCTAGGTCTTCTGATTGGAGCATTTAGTCCATTTACATTCAGAATGATTATTGATAGACATGAATTTAGTGCCATTGTGTTAGTTGTTTTGTCATTGTTTCTGGAGATTTTCTGTTCCTTTCTGGACTTTGTCACTTTTGGTCTTCCTTTCCCATTCAAAGAGTCCCCTTTAATAGTTCTTGCAGGGCTAGTTTAGTGGAAACAAACTCCCTTTATTTTTCGTTTGTCTGGGAAACTCTCCTTCTATTCTGAATGACAGCTTTGCTGGATAAAGTATTCATGGTTGCATATTTTTCCATTCAGCACATTGAATATATCATGTCACTCTCTTCTGGCTTGTCAAATTTCTTTTGAGAAATCTCCAGCTGGCTTTATGGGTTTTCCCTTGTAAGTTAAGGGTTTCTTTTCTCTTGCTGTTTTTAAAATATTTTTATCACTATATTATACAAAGTTAATTACAGTATGTCTTGATGTTTGTCTGCTTTTGTTGATTTTGATGGGAGTTTTCTGTGTGTCCTGGATCTGGATATGTTTCACTCCCTAGAGTAAGGAAGTTTTCAGCTATTATTTTTCCACATACGTTTTCTGCCCCCTATTCTCTTGAAAAGAGATGTTTATTAAGAAATCACCAAATTATTTCAGGTGTAGGCCTACAACCAGCCACGTTTGTTTGAATTCAGGGTCACTCACCTAGCTGGCTTCCATATCTTTCTTTTCTTCACAGTGATTGCTCTGCTATATGACTCTCAAATTACAAATATTTAGAGCTATTTACACTGCTTTGTCTTTAGATATATAATATTTCAAATATTCAGGTATCTGTTCCCAGCTTTGGAGTGGAGTTCCTAGATACCCAGTTAGGCTGCACTATGAGTATATGGAGCCTCAACACAAATCCTTCAAGTGTAGATACAGGTCAAGACAACATTAGAAAATTCATACTTTCACTTGTTTGTACACTCATGAACTAGGAAAGGAGAGAAAGGCAAAATTAAAGAAGTGATAGAGGAGAATATAGGCAGAAACCTCTTTGACCTCAGCCATAGCAACTTCTTTTTTTTTTTTTTTTAATTTTTTTATTTATTTATGATAGTCACACAGAGAGAGAAGGAGAGAGGCAGAGACACAGGCAGAGGGAGAAGCAGGCTCCATGCACTGGGAGCCCGACATGGGATTCGATCCTGTGTCTCCAGGATCGCGCCCTGGGCCAAAGGCAGGCGCCAAACCACTGCGCCACCCAGGGATCCCAGCCATAGCAACTTCTTACTAGAAATGTCACCACAGGCAAGGGAAACAAATGCAAAAATGAATTACTGGGACTTCATCAAGATAAAAAGCTTCTGCACAGAAAATGAAACAATCAAAACTAAAAGGCAACCTATGGAACAAGAGAAGATATTTGTAAACAACAAATCTGATAAAGGGTTAGTACGTAAAATTTACAAAAAACTTATCAAAATCAACATGTAAAAAAACAAATAATCTAGGTAAGAAATGGGCAGAAGACATGAATAGATACTTTGCCAAAACGGACATACAGATGACTAACAGACACATGAAAAGATACTCAATATCACTCATCAGGGAAATACAAATCAAAACCATGATGAAATACCATCTTACACTGGTCAGGACAGCTAAAATTAACAATAAAAGAAACAATACGTGTTGGTAAGGATGTGGAGAACAGGAACCCTCTTGCACTGTTGATGGGAATACAAACTGCTATAGAAGGTGTGGTATATATATAAATAAATGGAATATTCCTCAGCCATAAAATAGAATAAAATCTTGTCATTCTTAATGTCACGGATGGAGCTAGAGTGTATTATGCTAAGTGAAATAAGCCAGTCAGAGAAAGACAAATACCATATGATCTCACTCGTATGCGGAATTTAAGAAAGAGAACAGATGAACATATGGGAAGGGGGAAAAGAAAAAAAGGAGAGGGAAACAAGCCGTAAATGACTCTTTTTAAAAAGTTTTTTAAATTTAAATTCAATTTAGTTAACATATAGTGTGTTTAGTTTCAGGAATAGAATTTAGTGATTCATCAGTTGCATATAATACTTAGTACTCATTACATTAAGTGCCCTTAATGCCCATCCCCTCACCCATCTCCCTTCCAGCCAGAAGAGACTTTTAAGGATAGAGAACAAACTGAGGGTTTATGGAGGTAGGTGGATGTGGGATGGGCTAAATGGGTTATGGGTATTAAGGAGAACACTTTTTGTGATGAGTACTGGGTGTTAAGTGATGAATCATTGAATTCTACTCCAGAAACTACTATAGAAAGAAATATTGCACTATATGTTAACTACCTAAAATTTAAATTTAAAAAATAAATAAAAATAATTTTTAAAAGAGGTGTTAAATCGTACATGAAAAGGGGAAAATTTAAAGTGTACAATTATAGATTATGAAGAATTACAAAGGCTGAAACATCAACACTAGCTTCATTGTATAAAGTTAATCACATACTCAATTAAATGAAATGTTTCCAGTTATTTCTATGTAGTTAAGTGAAAATACCATTGGGACTCTGAAACTGGATGTATCTAGGTCTAAATCTCACTTCTACTAATCATTTATAAAAATAAAGATATCAACAGCATTGCATGTCTGCTCAGGAATTAAGTTAGCTAATACATGGAATGAAAATACAGCATTTAGTTTATATACATGTAAATAAACATTAGTTTTCCTTTCTTCCTTTTCTCTCAAATATCAGAACACAATGGCTTGCTTGTAATTAAACATTCACCAGATATTTGTTATTATATGACCTGATTATCCTAGATGCTTATTACTAAGGGCATCTAGGAAAATACTCCCTTGAGTGAAATAATAAGGTTAAATTAATACTTGAAAAAACCATAGACATGATATTTTCTAAATCAATGTTCCATTATAAAGGCAACATTCATTAGACTCACTTTCTTCCAGCTTTAATGAAACTGAAGGATTGCTTCCTATTTCATCCACATTTCCTTCACCACCTCCTCGAGATCGTGAATTCCAGACTTTAATCACTTCAACATCATTGTCACTGCCACTTCCACTTGAGCTACTATCTTTTTTCCCTTTTTTCCCCTTTGTTTTCTTCTTTCTATAAAAGGAACAAATCCAAACTGTTAGGAAAGCACAGTAAAGATGCAAATGCCAAGTAAGAGAGGACAATTAGCAATTAGGTATTTTAAATGTGTCAACACAGGACACAAAAATTATTCAATTTACTTTGCATAATCATCGGAGCTTAAACTCATGGAGGTTTCATCGGAATCTGAAGCTATAAATTCATCCATACTGTCTTCATCAAAGTATCCCTAGAGGAAAAAAAATGATGAATGTTTTAATAGTTTATTTCAACTTATATTGGAAATTATAATGATGTTTACTTTACCTGAGGATAAGTTAATTGTCAAGGGATAAGAAAGAACTGAGGAACTACCACAGATTAGAAAAAATAAAGGAGACATCACAAATATGATTACTAAATGCATTGTGAGGTCTTGGATTGAAACATGGAAAAGAAAAAGGTCAGAGGTACATAAAAAGTGATGAAATTCAATGAAAGTCTCTGGTTTGGTTAATACTATTGACCTAATATTAAGTTTTAAATTTTGAACATTTTACCATGGTTATGCAAGATGTTAAGAACAACATTTAATGCTCCTTCCATAATCGTAATACATTCTAACATAGAAATTAACTAGAAATAAAATAGGTTGAATTACTATACCACAAAGCAAAGGAAAATTCCAATATACAGTAAGTCTATATAGATCAACCTTTTTTCCTAAAGTTATTATGTTTCCAACAGATAAATTTTAATCAATTTTAGGTTACCTTATTTACCTTATTTTCTTTGCTAATGTAGTCCAGCTGCAAACACCAAGGATGAGTCCAGATTCTACTTAACATCTGAAAATCTTGGAAAAGTTTTGCACCTGCCTTTCCTCGTCCACCTTCATTGCTATTCCCTACACCTAATCAAAAAAAAAGTAGTTAATGTTATAAGACTTCTCTATGTCAGGAGAGGTGGATGGAGGGATGGGTTAAATAGATGATGAGGATTAAGGAGTACACTTGTGATGAGCACCGGGTGTTGTATGAAGTACTGATTCACCAAACTAATTATACTAATTAGTATAAAACTAATTATACTGTATGTTAAATAAATGAAATTTAAATAAAAACTTAGAAAAAAGAATTCTCTATATGAAAATGTTTCAAAATTAGAGATTTTAACTGTATCTGCGCCATAGACTCCTTTGGCAGTATAGAGAAGCTTATAGACATCTTTCTTTGCATGTTTTGAAACATAAAATAGAGCAGAAGAAACCAATTATATATAAATTATCAAAATATTAAACATTTGTGATACAGTAATGTGTACTTTGTTAATGCATTAAATAACAAAATATAGCAGCAAGTCTAATAACTATCTGAAATTCTGAAGTCTTGATAAAGATAAATAATTTTGAGATATCAGTAACAACAGAACTAGTTGATTTCAATTGGCAGCAAAGTTATCACTAATACTACTATGGTTTATTGCCCACATTATAATTGGAAAAAATGCTAATTTTCATTAGCGTTTAGTAAAACTAATGTGAATTTTTTCTTATTCAGGTTCACATACCCCCCTCATAATTCCATCTGTGGACTATAGATTACAAACTCCTCTTTTAAAATTGAAGGTTAGCAAAGGGGAGGTGAGTGGGGGGATGGGTTAAAGAGGTGATAGGAATTAAGGAGTGCACTTGTCATGATGAACACAGGGTGATATATCGAAGTGTTGAATCATTATATTGTACACCTGAAACTAAACTTACACTGTATGTTAACTGGAATTTTAAAATTTATTTTATTAAAGTGAGGGGCAGAGAGAAACTGAAGCAGACTCTGCCTTGAGTGAGGAGCCTGAGGTGGGGCTTGAAATTACAACCTGAGCTGACTTGGACACTTAACCAACTGCACCACTCAGGCACCCCTAACTACTGGAATTTAAATAAAAATTTAAAAGCTCTTGTTTTCAATAAAGCCTGTTTGTATCCAATCTTTTAGGAACTCTTCTCCAATTATTCTTACACAAAAAATACTAAAAATTGTTTTTCATGTTGAAAACATTACATTTCTTCAGCCCAGAGTCATTTCAACAAAATTTTTTCTATCAAAGCAAAATAAAAAAGAAATGAATGCAAATTTCATTTATAAGACACTTATCAAGGGGGTAAAATGCAAAACAAAGCTGATTAAATGAAAAAGGCAGCATTTAAGCAATAACCTTTTTCTGGTCACAGTTTTAAAAGATGTAAATTCACCAATCATTGGTACGTCTTGCCTCCTCTCATGGCAAGAGAAAATTTAATGATATAAAACACTAATAAAAATTCATGAAAATCTGATAATGATTATTTTGCCTTATTAAGAGGTATTTCCACTGTGTATGATAGAAATAACTGCTGTGAAAATGAGGTATCTAACTTCTTGATACATGACTGTTCATAGCATTCCCTTATAATTTTTTATTTCTGTAATATCAGTAATGATGCTCTTTTACATTCCTGAGTTTAGTGGTCTCCTCTATTACTTTGCAAGTACAACCAAAAAGATACCAATCATGTTGATCTTTTCAAAGAACCAAATTTTGGTTTCAGGGATTATCTGTGTTTTTTCCTCCTTCTACTTGCTTCAGGTTTAGTTTGCTCTTACTTTTAGTTCCTTAAGGTAAATGGTTAGATTATAAATTTGGAATCTTTCTTATTTTTAAATTATAGGTATTTACAGTTGTAATTTTCCTGCCTTAAGCATGCTTTACCTGCATCCCATATCTTAGTACCTTGTGCTTTTGTTTTTCATCCATGTCTAAATATATTTTAATTTCCCTTGTGATTTCTTCTTTGATCTACTGGATATTTGGAAGTGTGTTATTTATATACATTTGTGAATATTCTAACTTTCCTTCTGTTACTGCTTTGTAATTTAATTCCCATGTGGTTAAAGAAAACATTTTGTGTGATTTTATCCTTTTATGTTAATTCTATCTTAAGTCTAAGATATGGACTATGTTGAAGAATATTCCATATGCACTTGAAAGGAAACTGTATTCTACTGTAACTGAATGGAGTATTCTTTTAGTGCTCTACTAAGTCTGTTGGTTTATAGTATTTTCCAAGTCCTCTATTTTCTTGTTGATCTTGTACCCAGCTGTTCTATCACTGAACACCTTCTGAGTTTTTAAAATTGATGTAAAGGAGGGTCACCTGGATGGTTCAGCTGGTTAAGTGTGTGACTCTTGATTTTGATTCAGGTCATGCTCTCAGGGTCATAAGATTCAGCCTCTGTCAGACTCCACACTGGGGTCTGCTTAAGATTCTCTCTTCCTCTCCCACCACCCTCCCCTCCCCCTTTTTCTCTCTCTTAAAAAAATTAAAGAGAGTTTTTTTTAAAGGTAATCTAAACTTTATCATTTTATACTCCAAGAAAAACTTAAAAGCCAATTTTTGTTTTGTGGGGGCAAAAGTTACTCTTGCACATATCATAAATATCTTCTATTATAGAAAAACTTCGTAAGACTTTTAAGCCAACTGGCTAAGATAAGAAAAGGGAGGACATTTTTAAAGGGAAAAAAACTTCTACCTAAAAGGGAGAAAAAACAGTTTCTTCTACCTACACCACTGATTTATAATAGAGTTGATATTCTCTGTGGGAAATGGGAACCACATAAAAAGGATATGTTAATAAGCTAGCCAAATAAATATCCATAGAAAAATGTTCTCTACTCAAAAGAGCATTGATAATTATTATTGAATCATTCTCTGACTCAAATCACTTTATCTGGAAAATATACCCAAAAAGTATAGGTGAATACATAATCAATCATGACAATCTGTTATTGAACCTTACTTACATCTAGTTTTTACATGAGATTTTATCATGGGATCTGTGGTAAACTGAATAATGATGTCCCAAATATACCTACATTCCAAACCACTCATGAGTTATTGTATATGGAAAAAGGAAATGTGCAGATACAGTCAGGATAAGGACCCAAAATTGAAGACCCTCTTAATTTTATTCAGGAAGGTCCAATGCAACAATAGTCCCTATAAGAGGGATCTAGAAGGGAGAGTTGGAGAAAGTGATGTGATAACATGTATACAGACTAGAGTGATATACTTTGAATACAGAGAATATAGGTGGCCACCAGAAGCTGAAAAAGACAAGGAAACGCTTTCCCTTCCTAGAGCAGCCAGAAGGAACCAGCCCTGTTTACTTTAGCCCAGTAACACTAACCTTGGACCTCAAACCCCTAGAACTGTGAGAGAATAAATTTGTGTTGTTCTAAGCCATCAAATTAATGGCAATTTTCTACAACAGGAAGAGGAAATCAATTTGGCATCCTAATGAAATGTTTATCAAACTTGGTACACATCAGAATCATTTGGGCAATGTGTTATACACATCCTTGGAGTCGAATCCTAGAAATTCTGATTTTCTAGATATGTGATGAGACACAGAAATCTAAACTTTCTAAGAACCTTCTCAGATGCTTGTGCTGCAAACTAGAATACAAGTCATAAAAAGAATGGTTGGGGAAAACTCACTGCTTCAAATAGTTTGTTGCTATAGCAAATTACCACAAACCCAAAATCTTAAGACCATAGAAATATATTCCTTCATAGTTTGGAAAATCAGAAATCCAAAATCTGTCCTACTGAGCCAAAATCAAAGTGTTCTCAGGGCCACCCACATTCCCTCTGGAACTTCCAGGAATTTGTTCCTTGCCTCCTCAGGCATACGGTGGCTGCTGGCATTCCCTGACTTGCAGCCACATCAGTCTTTGCCTCTGTGGTCACAATTCCTCCTGTTTGTGTATATCTAATCGCCTTAGCCTCTCTCCTGCAAAGTTACCTGCAAATGGAATTAGGGGCCATCTGGATAATCCAGGACAATCTGCTCATCTTAAAATCCCTAGTTTAATCACCTCTAAAAAAAATCCCCTTTTCTTATAAGGTATCACAATTTCCAGGACCTACGTAAGATCTGACATCTCCAAGTGGCCATCGTTCAGCCTACCACACTGCCTTAAGTGCCCTTCAAGGCTATTGAAGGATGAAGACAAAAGAGCTAAAGCAAACTTTCCAAAAATACAAGACTAAAAAGCTTTTTATATTCGATTCCCCTCTTGACTCTTTACAAATTATAATTATACTATTATAAAAGCCAGTCTCACTGCAGTATTCTGATGATCAATACATCTATAATAAAGCAGGAATTGGAGAGGATCATAATAAAATACCATGGATATGTCAATAAATTTTATAGTTTCTCCAAGTCCTGAAAACTACTTCAAAGAATTTTCCACATAAATGATTAAAAAGTGCTGATCTAAAGAACTTTGGGAGTGGTTTGGCCTCTAAAGAATTTGGAAACACATTTTGAAATTCCACAGTTGCACCATAAAATCCTTACTAATCAAATAATTCCTTTACACTATCTCAGAAATCTGACTTCTTTTCCTCCAGTGGTCCTTCAATTAACTTGTAGGACTCAAGGCCATTATTAAACATAAGAAGGACTTAGAAAAGCCTAAAACCTAAACAATAACTACCAAGAGGTACCAAGAATTCTACATATAATGAACAATAAGTGAAGAAAACAGTATCTCATTAATATCAGTTCTTTCATTGCCTCAATACATCAATGCAGGTCCTATAAGTTGACTTTAAGCAAATGGCTTAGTTTTGATGTTTAAATATTTGTTTTATCTGAAGTCTAAATCTAAATCTTATAGTCATACCATCTTCTAATTAGTCACACAGTATAGGAATCTCATATAAAAACTACCACCCTTGAACTATCATGCAAAGACCACTACAACTGGTTAACATTCCTTGCAGTATGCTTATTTTATTTATGCAGAAAGTAGAAGAAACAAAGTAATGAATATTTTAAGTACCAGGGAGACCCCAGTTCATATCATCAAATACCCCATCATTTGCCCAAAATCCTACTAACTTAAGAGTGCTTCAAGCACAAATTGTAATATTAAGGATCTCAGACTAATAATATCCCCAGATGCCTAGCAGAAACAACAGCAAATCCTTTCTGGAGTAATCAAACTTTATCCTAGGCCTCAAATAACTATGACATACTCCAAGGGATATAAGGACCTTGTGGTCAAAAGTACTTAAACACACATGGAAACAACGCAGCATGCCTGAAAACGGACAGAATCTTTAAAAAAAAAAAAAGATTTTATTTATTTATTCATGAGAGACACACATAGAGAGAGGGGCAGAGACACAGGCAGAGGAAGAAGTAGGCTCCATGCAGGGAGTCTGATGTGGACTCAATCCCAGGACTCCAGGATCATGCCCTGGGCCGAAGGCAGGTGCCAAACCAGAGCCACCCAGGGATCCCCAAAACTGACAGAAATTAAAGAGATGAAAGAAATCTATAAGGATTTTAGAAACTGGAATAATCAGACATAGACTCTAACTATTTACTTTGTTTAAAGAAATGTTAAGGACAATCTTGAAAGTATATGCAAGACACAGGAAGTCATAAAGAACAAACAATTAGCTGGAAGCTAACTGAATACAACTTCTATAGATAAAAAAGCCACTGAGCTTTTTTAAAGTTTAATTCAAATATAGTTCACAATTTACCATTTACAATTCACTAGTGTATTCAGAGTTGTGCAACCATCACCAAAATCCAGTTTTTAAAACATTTTCATCACCTCCACAAAAACCCTATACCCCTAAAGCCATTATCCCTCAACTTCATTTTTCTTACATCCCTAGGAAACCACTAATCTACTTTGCTTCTATAGATTTGCCTACTCTGGACATTTCATATAAATAGAATCATACAACACCTGGTCATTTGTGACTGGCTTCTTTCACTTGTCATATATTTTCAAGGTTGCTCTGTGTTGTACCGTTTCTCAGCATTTGCTTCCTTTTCATTGCTGAATAATGTTCTATGATATCCATATATCAAATACGTTTAACACTTCACCAGTTGATGGGCATATAGGTTGTTTCTAGCTGTTAACTATTAGGAATAATGATGCTATGTACATTGGTGTACAAATCTTTGTGTGTCTTCCTTTCTATTGAGTAAACACCCAGAAGTATAATTGCTGTATTATATGGTAATTCTATACTGAACCTTTGATTATCAAATTTTGCTTCACATAAATTACACCATTTGACATTCAATATCAGCAAAACAGGGTTCCAATTCCTCCACATCCTCATCACTTCCTATTTTTCTATTTCTGGGATTATAGTAATCCTAGTGAGTAATATCCCACTGTGGTTTTGATTTACATTTCCAATGATGTTGACTATCATTTAGACCAGTGGTTTTCATGATTTATAGTCACTAGTAGGGCTTATAAACTTGGAAACCCATGCATATTAATGTTCTCTATGAGTAGAATTCATTGGCATTGAGTATAATTACAATGTTGTACAAACATCAACACTCCATTCCTAAAACTTTTTTATGATCCTAGAAAGAAATTCTGTACACACTAAAAATAATTCTGTATTTCCCTTTACGCCAAAACTTGGTAACTACTACTGTCTGCGTCTATGAATCTGTCTACGCTGGGTATCTCTAAGTAGAATCAAACAGTATTCATTTTGTGTCTGGCTTATTTCACTTATCATGGTATCTTTGGGATTCATTAATATTGTAAACTGTCAGCATTTCCTTTCTTTTTAAGACTAATATCCCATGGTATGTACGTATGTGTGTGTGTATATATAATAACATTGTATTCATCTATTAATTAATTCATTAATGGACATTGGGATTACTTCTACCTTTATAGCTATTGGGAATAATTCTGCTATGCAAACATGAGTGTGCAAGTATCGGTTTAAGTTCCTGCTTTCAATTATTTGGCGTATACATCTAGAAGTGGAGTTGATGGATCATTATGGAAATAGTTCTGTTTAACTCTGAGGAATGGCCACACTGCTTTACCCATAGCAGCTGTACCATTTTACACTACCACCAGCAATGCTCCAGGGTTATAATTTCTCCACTTCCTTGCCAATACTTGCTTTTTCTCTTGTTTTTGACAATAGGAATCTTATTAAGTGTGAAATGGTATCTTGTGCTTTGATGTTGGCATTTCCATAATAAACAGTGATGATGTAGAGCATCTTTTCATGTGCTTTTGGCCATTTGTACATATTCTTTGGAGAAATGTCTATTTAAGTCCTTCACCTGTTTTCCAATTGTGTTGAGTTATACTGTTCCTGAGTTGTAGAAGTTCTTTATATATTCTGGTTATTAATCCATTCGCAGATACAGGATTTTAAAATATTTTCTGTCTTTTCATGTACTCCATTTTTACATGCCTTAAAACACTATATGGACTTTAATATTGACTTATGTTAAAATCAAACTAATGTTTACTGATTAAAAAATTAAATAACAAACTAATGAATATTGGGGGGATAGGTTAAAATAGCTTATGGGCACTAAGGAGTATACTTGTGATGAGCTCCAGGTGTTGTATGGAAGCGTTGAATCACTATATCTTACACCATACTGTATTAAAAATATTACACTGTATCATAACTAACTGAAATTTAAATAAAAACTTAAAAAAACTAAGTATCCAAATTTTAAAACATGAAGTGTTTACTGAAGGCAGAGGCTTACATGTAAATATAAACTTCTGATAACTGATGATAAATGGAAGACTGCAGGATTATACTGAAAAAAGGAACAAAAGAAAATTAAGAGGACTTTAAAATTCATGAAAACTCAGCTTCTTACGACGTTAATTCTATAAATATTAAATATATTATAAATTATTACTACTAATATTAACATAAACTGTTCCTAATATAAAAAGCAAAATTTAAGGGAACTTCTTAAAACTAAATAGAATCTAGAAAGAGACAAATATAGAAACAAAAGAAATTTTACAATGTGTAACAGAAAAACACCAAGCATTTTAAATGCAAGAGAAATATGCAGGTGACATTTCAGGAGAAAAACTGTAGCCTTTAACATAACCCACCTGGCCTTTTATGGAAGGTTTTTTTCAAAAGGAGTATTAAATCAGGTTATGCTACTTTAAGGAAACTAAAACACATTTAATTGAGTGGAGCCCCAAACATTTTCACTACTAAAAGATTCATGACACCAGATGATAATTTGACAGATATACTTTTTAGAAAGAGTTAAGAGGCAGAGTAATAGGGGGATCCTATGCTTGCCTCCTCCAATGAAAACACCTAGATAAATATGAAACCATTCTGAACACTGAGGAAATCGATCTGAGGACTGAGAGAATAAACTGCAAAACTAGAGAGAAAAGAGGCCACCCACATCATGGACATTAGGAGGTAAGGAGACGTGATTTAGAGGAGAAAAGAACTGCTGCTGCTGCAGAGGGGAGGAAGCCCAGATCAGGAAAAGAGAAAAAGAGAGAGAGACAGACATTAAGAAACAAGAGAAACACTTCCCCAAAACCACTGATACAGAAAATGAGAGGGGTTAATTATCACAAGTATTTACAAGTGGTAGAGGAGCACAAAGTCTGAAGTTTAGTTTAGAAAGTCTGTGCCATCATTGGGGTGGAAACTGGCTAGCAAAAAGGTGTTCTTGTGGAGAAGGAAGGCAGAAGCCAGGGAGCAGAAGTGTAATCTGAGGATCCCCCGGCTTGCAAGTAGGAAACAGTTCTCTTTCTTGGAGAGCATTTGGGAGAATGAAACTGCTTCTATGTTGACAAAAGAGGAGCAGCCAGGTGCCAATGTGTTGCCACATTATTTATCATAGGAATAGAGACATCTGGGATCCCTGGGTGGCGCAGCGGTTTGGCGCCTGCCTTTGGCCCAGGGCGCGATCCTGGAGACCCGGGATCAAATCCCACATCAGGCTCCCGGTGCACGGAGCCTGCTTCTCCCTCTGCCTATGTCTCTGCCTCTCTCTCTCTCTCTCTGTGACTATCATAAATAAATAAAAATAAAAATTAAAATTAAAAAAAAAAAAAAAGGAATAGAGACATCTGCTGAGGGCAGCTAACCTGCTTCTTGCTGTGCTTTAAGATAAACTCTAAGCCCTTGCATATCCCTGTAACTACCCTTCTGTGACAAAGCAGCATCAGCCACAGTGCAGTAAGACCTTTTTCTAGAAGATCAGTGCAGGTCCATGCATCCTGGGGTACTTAAAATTTTGAAATATTGAAACCCAGTCTGTGTGCCTGTGATAAAACACAGGAGCATGGCACCACCAGGTGGGCAGACGCTCAGACACAGACAGGGTGAAGGCATACAACTCAGGAAAACATGGGACAAACGAGGGGAGTTTGTTCACTCTACTACAAGGGCTTCCTGAACATTGGGAGGTACGAACTTCCCTCTCTGGGGATGAGAGAAATGACTGAAAATATTTTTACTTTTACCCCTGACCACCAGCACAAACAAATTTCAGTGAGCAACATAGTGACAACAGTGTAGGCTTAAACTGCTTACACCAAACCCCAGATTTCTGCGCTCTGCAGGTGGTTTTTCTTTCTTTTTTTTCTTTGCTAGGACAAGTGTACCTAAGACTCAGAGCAGGAGCGTCACCCCTCTACCACCACCACCAGAAACCCAGCACAAACCCTCCAAATGCACCAAGTCTCTTGGCCATAGAATACTGCAAAGCTTCAGCTCTAAGGGAAATAGGAACTAGATTTTTTGAACAAGTAGACCAAAAAAAAAAAAAAAACTAGTTAAAACTCACCACACACTGGACAAGGTCCAAACACTCCCTATTGCAGGCAAGGACAAAACTCTGCAGTTTCTCATTTTAGACCTGAGGGAAAGAGCAGCCAAAACATAATAGCAGTGTAGACCAGAAACACTTCCTGAAGCACCAGGCCCTGGACAGTATATGAATGCTTCATAACAAAGCAATTACTCTCAAGAGTGGGAAACAGAATAGGCTTTCCTAACACACAGAAGATAAAGACTGAGACAAAATGCCAAAGTGGAAGAATTCATCCTAAAACAAAGAAAAAGAAGAGGTCACAGGCAGGGATCTAATTAAAACAGATATAAGTAATATGCCTGAACCAGAATTTAAACCAACAATTATAAGAATACTAACTGGGCTTGAGAAAAGAATAGAAGACACCATGGAGTCCCTTAACACAGAGATAAAAGACCTAAAAATTAGCCATGCCAAAATAAAAAATGCTATAACTGAAATGCAAAACCAACTGGACATAATGACCAGAAGGATGGAAAAAGAACAAATAAGTGATACAGAAAATAAAATTATGAAAATAATGAAGCTGAAGAGGGAAAGAAATCATGAATGTACACATAGGGAAATGTTAAACTCCATAAAGCGTAATAACAATAGTATCATAGGAGTTCCATAAGAAGAAGAAAGAGAAACAGGAGTAGGTTTATTTAAGCAAATTATAGCTAAAAATTTCCCTAATCTGGGGAAGGAAAGAGACATCCATATGCAGAAGGCACAGAGAACTCCTATAAAAAATCAACAAAAGCAAAGCAACACCAAGACATATCATAGTAAAATTTGTAAAGTAAAATACAGTGAGTAAGGAAAAAATCCTAAAAAATAGTAGCAGAAAAGAAATCTTTAGGATGCTTAAGTGGTTCAGTTAGTTGAGCATCCAAAACTTGATTTTGGATTGGTTCATGATCTCAACAGACACTGAGCTCTGCACTTCAATGGAGAATCTACTTGATATTTTCTCTTTCTCTCTCCCTCTCCGCCTACCTCCATTCTCTCTCTCAGATAAATAGAACTTTTTTAAAAAAGAAAAAGAAATCCCTAATGTAAAAAGGGAAGACAAAGGGAGCAGCACATCCATCCAGAGAAATTTGGCAGGCTAGAAGATACTGGCATAATACATTCAACGTGCTGAATAGTAAAAAGATGCAACCAAATATACTTTAGCAAGGCTTTCATTCAGAACAAAAGGAGAGATAAAAACGTTCCCAAAGTTAAAGGGGGTTTAAGACTACTACACCAGCCTTGCAAGAAATATTAAAAGGGATACTTTGAGGAAGAAAAACTAAAAGCAACAAAGACTACAATGGAACAGAGAAAATCTCCAGAGACACAGAACTACATTTAATACAATGGCACTAAATTAGCATCTATCAATAATCACTGTGAATGTAAATAGGCGAAATGCTCCAATCCAAAGACACAGGATGTCAGAATGGATGTTTTTTAAAGATTTTATTTATTTATTCATTGAGACACAGAGAGAGAATGAGAGGCAGAGACACAGGCAGAGGGAGAAGCAGGCTCCATGCAGAGAGCCCGACATGGGACTCAATCCAGGGTCTCCAGAATCACGCCCTGGGCTGCAGGCGGTGCTAAACCGCTGCGCCACGGGGGCTGCCCTGTCAGAATGGATTTTAAAAAATCCAAGATCCATCTATAGGCTGCCTACAGGAGACTCACTGTAGACCTAAAGACACCTGAAGATTGAAACTGAGGGGACTGAAAAATATTTACCATGCAAATGGATGTCAAAAGGAAGCCAGAGTAGCAATACTTACATCAGACAAACTAGATTTTAAACCAAAGAATGCAACAAGAGATGAAGAGGGGTACTGTATCATGATAAAGGGGTGTATCCAACAAGGAGATACAACAATTTTAAGTATTTATGTCCCCAATCTGGGAGAACCCAAATATAAAAATCAGTAACAAACATAAAGAAACTCATTGATAACAATACGATAATAGTAAGGGACTTTAAAACCCCACTGAAAAGGAGACTCGGTGTCCATCGAAAGATGAATGGATAAAGAAGATGTGGTTTATGTATACAATGGAATATTACTCAGCCATTAGAAACGACAAATACCCACCATTTGCTTCAACATGGATGGAACTGGAGGGTATTATGCTGAGTGAAGTAAGTCAATCAGAGAAGGACAAACATTGTATGTTCTCATTCATTTGGGGAATATAAATAATAGTGAAAGGGAATATAAGGGAAGGGAGAAGAAATGTGTGGGAAATATCAGAAAGGGAGACAGAACACGAAGACTCCTAACTCTGGGAAACGAACTAGGGGTGGTGGAAGGGGAGGAGGGCAGGGGGTGGGGGTGAATGGGTGACGGACACTGAGGGGGGCACTTGATGGGATGAGCACTGGGTGTTATTCTGTTTGTTGGTAAACTGAACACCAATAAAAAATAAATTTATTATTAATAAAAATAATAAATAAATAAATAAATAAATAAAACCCCACTGACAGCAATGGACAGATCACCTGAGCAGAAAATGAAGGAAACAATGGCTCTAAATGACACACTGGACCAGATGGACTTAGATGTATTCAGAACATTTCATCCTAAAGCAGGGGAATATACATTCTATTCCAGTGCACAGGGAACATTATCCAGAATAGAACACATGCTAGGTCACAAATCAGGCCTCAAGAAGTACAAAAGATTAAGATCATACCGCACATATTTTCTGCTCACAATGCTATGAAACTTGAAATCAAATACAAGAAAATATTTGGAAAGACTACAAATACATGGAGATTAAAGAACATGCTACTAAAGAATGATTGAGTAAACCAGGAAATTAAGAAAAAAGAAATACACGGAAGCAAATGAAAATGAAAACATGACAGTCCAAAATCTTTCAGATGCAGTAAAAATAGTCATAGAAGGGAAGTATACATCAAAACAGGCCTACCTGAAGAAGCAAGAAAAGTCTCAAGTACAAAACCTAACCTTGCACCTAAAAGACCTAGAAAAGAAACAGCAAATTAAACATAAAGCCAGTAGCAGGGAAATGATAAATACTAGAGCAGAAATAAATGATATAGAAACAAAAAAGAACAGAACAGATGAATTAAACCAGGATATATTTGAAAAAATTAATAAAATTTATAAATCTCTAGCCAGAATTATTCAAAAAGAAAAGAGAAAGGACCCAAATAAAGAAAATTATAAGTGAGAGAGGAGAAATTACAACCACTACTACAATAATAAAATTATAAGAGAATATTATGAAAAAAGTATATGCCAGAAATTGGGCAATCTGGAAGAAATGAATAAATTCCTAGGAACATAAACTATCAAAACCAAAACAGGAACAAATAGAAAATTTGAACAGATCAAACATAGCAAAGAAATTCAATCAGTTGGGGATCCTTGGGTGGCTCAGCGGTTTAGCGCCTGCCTTCAGCCCAGGGCACAATCCTGGAGACCTGGGATCGAGTCCCACATCGGGCTCCCTGCATGGAGCCTGCTTCTCCATCTGCCTGTGTCTCTGCCTCTCTGTGTATCTCCTGAATAAATTAATAAAATAAAAAAAATAAAAATAAATAAATAAAAATTCAATCAGTAATCAAAGAACTCCACCCTCCAAAAAAGTCTAGGGTTAGATGGCTTCCCAAGGGAATTCTACTAAACATTTAAGGAAAATCAATACCTATTCTTCTGAAACTAGTCCAAAAAACAGAAATGGAAGGAAAACTTCCAAACCCATTCTAGGAGTCCCACATTACCCTGCTTCCAAAACAAGACAGACTCCACTAAAGAAAAACGTACAAGCCAATATCCCTGATGAACACGGATATAAAAATTCTCAGCAAAATACTAGCATATGGAATCCAACAGTACATTCAAAGAATCATTCACAATGATCAAGTGGGATTTATTCCTGGGCTACAAGAATGGTTCAATATTCACTGATTGATTTGAATCAATCAATGTGATACAACACATCAATAAAAGAAATGATAGGAACCATGTGATTCTCTCAATAGATGCACAAGAAGCATTTGACACAATACAGCATACATTCTTGATAAAAACCCTCAACAAAGGAGGGATACAGGGGTGCCTGAGTGGCTCAGTGGTTGAGAGTCTGCCTTCAGCTCAGGGTGTGATCCCAGGGTCATGGGATCAAGACCCACATCGGGCTCCACATCCCTGCTCCACAGGGAGCCTGCTTCTCCCTCTGCCTATGTCTCTGCCTCTCTCAGTGTATGTCTCATGAATAAATAAATAAAATATTTTTAAAAAAGCAAAGGAGGGATACAGGAAACATACTTCAACATCATAAAGGTCATATAGGAAAGACTTACAGCTCATATCATCTTCAAATAGGAAATACTGAGAGCTTTTCCTCTAAGTTTGGGAATAAGAGAGGGATGTGCACTCTCACCATTAACATAGTACTGGAAGTCCTAGCCTCCAAATGAGACAACAAAAAGAAATAAAAGGCATCGAAACTGGCAAGAAGTCAAACTTTCACTGTTCACAGATATCATGATACTCTAAGAGAAAATCCAAAAGACTCCACCAAAAAATTGCTAGAACTAATACATGAATTCAGCAAAGTCACAGGATACAAAATCAACATACAGAAATCTGTTGCATTTCTATACAACAATAATGACGCAGCAGAAAGAGAAATCAAGAAATCAATCCCAGTGATGAATGAGCAAAAGAAAAAACCTAGGAATAAACCTAAGCAAAGAGGTAAAAGATACACTACACTGTACTCTGAAAACTATAGGACTTATGAAAGAAATTGAAGAGGACACAAAGAAACAGATAAACATTCCATGCTTATGGATTAGAAGAACAAACATCATTAAAATGTCTATACTGGGGCATCTGGGTGGCTCAGTCAATTAAGTGTCTGCCTTAGGCTCAGGTCATGACCCCAGAGTCCTTGGATGGAGCCCCACACTGGCTCCCTGCTCAGACAGAAATCAGCTTCACTCTCTGCCCCTCCTCTGCTTGTGTGCACTCTCTCTCTCTCTCAAAAAATAAATAAAATCTTAAAAATTAATAATGATAAAATAAAATTTCTGTACTACCAAAAGCGATCTACACACTTAGTGCAATCCCTATCGAAATACCACCAGCGGTTTTCACTAAACTAGAATAAATAATCCTAAAATGTGTATGGAACCACAAAAGACCCTGAACAGCCAAAATAATCCTGAAAAAGAAAAGCAAGGCTAGAGGTATCACAATTCTGGACTTCAAGCTATATGACAAAGCTGAAGTCAACAAGACGGCATGGTACTGGCATAAAAAAAGATACAAAGATCAATGGAACAGAATAGAAAACCTACAAATGGACCCAAAACTGTATGTTCAAGTAATCTTAGACAAAGCCAGAAAGAACATCCAATGAAAAAAAGACAGTCTCATCCACAAATGGTGTTGGGAAAACTGGACAGCAACATGCAGAAGAATGAACCTAGACCACTTTCCTATACCATGTACACAAGTAAATTCACAAAGGATGAAAGACCTAAATGTGAGACAGGAAACTATTACAATACTAGGAAAGAACACAGGCAGCAACCTATTTGACCTTGGCTGTGGCAACTTCTTACTAGACACGTCTCTGGACATAAGGGAAACAAAAGCAAACATGAACAATTGGGACTTCATGAAGATAAAAGGCTTCCTGGGCATCTGGATGGCTCAGTCAGCTATGTGTTCAACTCTGGGTTTTGGCTCAGGTCATGATCTCAGGATCATGAGATGAAGCTTTGTGTCAGGCTCCATGCTCAGCATGGAGTCTGCTTGGGATTTTCTCTCTTCCTCTCCCTTGGCCTCCCCCCCGCTCAAGTTTTTTCTCGTTCTCTCAAAAATAAATAAAGAAATCTTGTTTAAAAAAATATTAAAAGTTTCTGCACAGTGAAGGAAACAATCAACAAATCTAAAAAAGGGAAGCCTATGGAATGGGAGAAAATATCTGCAAATGACATATCTGATAAAGGGGTAGTATCCAAAATCTATAAAGAACTTACAATCAAACTCAACACCCCAAAAGACAAATAACTCTGTGAAGAAATGGGCAGAATGAATGAATGAATATTTTTCCCAAGAAGACACCTAAATGGCTAACAGACACATGAAAAGATGCTTAATATCACACATCATTAGAAAAATACAAATCAAAACCACGATGAGATTCTACCTTACACCTGTCAGAATGACTAAAATTAACAACTCAGGCAACAACAGACGTTGGCAAGGATGCAGAGAAAGGGGACCCCTCTTACACTGCTGGTGGGATTGTCAGCTGGTGCAGTGACTCTAGAAAACAGTATGAAGGTAGAACTATCCTATAACCTAGCAATTAAACTATTATGTATTTACCCAAAGGATACAAAATACTAATTTGAAGGGGGCATGTGCACCTCGATCTTTATAGCAGCATTATCATTGGTAGCCAAACATCCATCAATTGATGAATGGATAAAGAAGAGACAGTGTCCATATACAATGGTATTACTTACCCATAATAAAGAATAAAATTTTACCATCTTCAAGGATGTGGATTCAGCTAGAGTGTATTGTGCTAAGCGAAATAAGTTAGAGAAAAATAAATACTATGATTTTACTCATGTGGAACTTACAAAATAAAATAGGTGAACATGGGGCAGGGAAAGAATAAAAAACAGGAAGGCAAATAATAAGAGACTCTTAACTACAGAGAAGAAACTGAGGGTTGCTGGAGGGGAGGTGATTGAGGGAAGGGCTAAATGGGTGATTGAGTACTAAGGAGAGCACTTGTTTTGATGAGCACTGGATATTACACTAAGTTCTACTTCTGAAACCAATATTCTAGTATATGTTAACTAGAATTTATATAAAAACTTTTTAAAACAATTATATTTTTCAGAGTTTAGAAGCTTTTAATTATTAGTACTTTAGACATTTGATATCAAATAAAATCACAAAGAATGAGGCCTCCTTAATTCTTAAATAATGCACTTGCTTCAGAACTGTACACTTTAAGATCTATACATGAGCTATTAATATTTTACTGTTGGTTATTAAAGACAAGTGATTCTCTAATATTTGAAAACACTGTAGCTGGTATTTTCTCTATGATAGAACAAAATTTTAAATGGAAAAAATATTAAATGACCAAAGCTAGTATACTTTATTACTCAGATATTAATGAAAGATAGGTCTGGACATCTCTCTGTTTAACAACACAGTAGCTTTCTTATTGGGATAACTACATTTGGTTACTTAATTATGTCTCCAATTTTTGTCATTCAAAACATAATGGTACAATAAATATAACAGCTTCTGACTGATGTACAAATGAAAATGTATGCCTAATTATAATGATTTTCTTCCAAAAGTCACTAAAAATCTGTGTTTATAAAACAGAAAAAAAAGGAGTTCTGTAAAATACTAACATTCAATTTTTTTTTTCTTAAAGATTTTATTTATTTACTCGTGAGAGACAGAGAGAGAGAGAGAGAGAGAGAGAGAGAGGCAGAGACACAGGCAGAGGGAGAAGCAGGCTCCATGCAGGGAGCCAGATATGGGACTTGATCCTGCGTCTCCAGGACCACGCCCTGGGCTGAAGGCAGCGCTAAACCGCTGAGCCACCCGGGCTGCCCTCAAATTTTTTTCCCCAAAGCAAATTCTTGAGGACGATCAATATTATTCTGTTATCTAAAATGCACTGCTGTTGGGACACCTGGGTGGCTCAGTGGTTGAGTATCTGCTCAGGGAATGATCCCGGGTTCCTGGGATCAAGTCCCACATCAGGCTCCCATAGGGAGCCTGTTTCTCCCTCCACCTATGTCTCTGCCTGTCTCTCATGAATAAATAAATAAAACAATCTTTGGGGAACTCAGGTGACTCAGTGGTTGGGCATCTGCCTTTGGCTCATGTTGTGACCTCAGGATCCTGGGATCAAGTCCCACATTGGGCTCCCTGCGGGGAGCCTGCTTCTCCCTTTGCCTCTCTTTATGTTTCTCATGAATAAATAAATAAAATATTTTTAAAAAATCTTTAAAAAAATAAAAATAAAAACAAAATGCACTGCTGTTTAAAAAATTAATGAAATTAAAATTAAATGCACTGCTGTTACAAGGTATATCACTGTAACTAGTAATGATATGAAATATGGTATTATTTTAAGATCTCTGTACACACTTCCATCCCCTATGATTTTTTTGGTAATTTATTTTATCCATAATGGCTAATGGGTACTTTATAACCTGTATCCCCTAAATAAACTTCATATATCACTTGGGGAAAGTACCAGAATAAGATGACTTACAAGTAAGAAATCCCACTCCAAAAAGAGGCTAGGTTTTGCTCTGTGAACAGTGACAATCTTCGGCATACAGTCACAGACATACACATACAGACACATGAATTTACTGATGATAAAATAATAACTATTCACTGTATTTTTTAAAAGCCCATAGAAAATAATAAGAAACAATCTAAAAGATCCTCATAATGAATCCATCGAAAGATTTGTTAACATTTTGGGATATTTTAGGCATTTGTATATTTTTTTACTCCAACGTTAAGAGCATAACATATGCCCTGCCTTTCATTTTGCTTCTTTTCCTTCAACTCTTGTCAATTTGATAAATGACAAATGATATCATAGATTTGAATTATATGTCTCATTATTGTGGTTCAATTTTTTAAATAATACACTGGAATTCTATATATTTTCTTTTATGGATTTACTCATACTAATAATTTTCCTAAAATAAAAGCTCTTTACAAATTAAAGGCATTATGCCAATACACTGTGTATGTTTTTTCACCAGTTTGTTCCTTGGTTTACAATTTGGTGTTTTTAAAATTAGAAATATTTTATGCTCTTACAAAACAAACATATCCATTTTATTTAAATGCACAACTGAAAAATAACAATTTACATGGTAAAATTACTAAGACAACATCATTCATCAGAAAAAGAACGTCCTTAGAAGATAAAAACAGTAAGTTTATTTGTTACCTGTTAAGTGATCTAAATAGTACTGATAGAGCTTGCACTGAATAGGAGTCATTCTCACAGCTAACACATATTCATGTTTTGGAGGCAAGAACTTTGTTAATGCTGTATAATCTTTCCTCTGTAATTAACAAGGAAGAGAATGAAATTAGTTAACCTAAATATATGTTGGGAATTGACTGCTCCAAGAATCATCACTACTTACAACTCAAAGATACATATAAATAAATAGGTACTGAACATATAAGAAAACATTTTCTTAAACATATTTACCATTTTTAATCACATAATCCTCATTATATGATTGTAGTTAATATATTTCATATGGTTACACAATATGATAAAGATACTACAACATACCAGGCAGGTTTTAAACAGAAATGGTCATGTGAGTATTTTTTTCAAATTGTCTCCTCTATATAGAAAAAAAAGTGGGTAGGAGTATAGTAAGCAGTGTTAAGAAAATGACCTACTTTAATCAAACACTAAAAGCAATGAATCAATGTCTGATGCAGTCTGGTTTGTCCTTTGAGTAAGTTGTGCCAGTATGCCAGAGGATAACACAACTTTAGGGGAACTGTTTACCCAGTTGAGAAAGCAAGCAATGTATAACTCTTATTACCGTTTAAGTATAGAAACGAGAAAGAACGAACACTAATGTGCTAGGTACAAATGACTACCCAGACCAGGAATATACTGCCTAGATAGTAGCAGCAATACAGAAACAAAGGACTTGCTAGTGTGGCTAACCTGAACAAAAAGGATGACTGCCTTATATGATGGTAGAATATCCAGGGAGAAGGACAGTCTAGCTCATTTGTTACATCTTTGTAGCGACAATTAAACCTAGCATCTGAAGAAAAAGTGCAGACTCTGGGATCTACTAACTACTGGCTCAATCTCTGTATACTTATCTACTCATTAAAACAGGTTCACTAAATACCTGTATGTAAACAGTATTAACTCACTTAGGATAATGTACGACTTCAAAGTAATGAAACTGGTTCTTCAGAATTACATTAAAAATGGATCCCCTATCCCTGGGTGGCGCAGCGGTTTAGCGCCTGCCTTTGGCCCAGGGCGCGATCCTGGAGACCCGGGATCGAATCCCACGTCAGGCTCCCGGTACATGGAGCCTGCTTCTCCCTCTGCCTATGTCTCTGCCTCTCTCTCTCTCTCTCTCTCTCGCTCTGTGTGACTATCATAAATAAATGAAAAAAAATGGATCCCCTCACAATTCATAATTGCCTTTCCTACACTCTTTCAAATAAGTGAGATTCAAGCCACTCTACTATAAAATTAGAATAAGCGTAGGAATTTTTTAATCATAACAGCTATGTTCCTTTTACATACTCCCTATCTTAAAGACAACGAATCTAAACATTAATATATTAAAATATGAAACTATATACATGGCAAATGAATTAATCAATTATGCTCTAAATGGAAGTCTTTTTTTGAAAGTACAAATTTCAGTTTTGAAGACAATGCAAGGAGATTTAACTATAAAACTATAGACTGAAAAAAGGGAGAAAAACACAAAATAATTAAATTCAGAAAACACTGTGGGATTATAATAGAACAAAGTAACAATATTTTCTTATATGGAATGTATTTGTACCTGAACACATCCAGCTAACATCTCATAGAGAATGTGAGCACGCTTTTTCATTACTCTGACATCTACCATGGTAGAATCTGCACATTGACCGTTTTGGATTGGATTTATAAATCGATTCCTGAACTCCTTAATGGATCCCAGCAAATTTTCCTTGATAAAGTTAACCATGCAATGATCTAAGAGAGAAGACATTAGTTCACTAACAATAATAATGGCTAAAAGAAACTAAAAAATTAATAAAATGTTCATGTCAAAAATACATGCATGGAATTATTAGAATTAGGCTAAAAGAAAGAACAGCAAACTGAGTATAGACTAAACATTGGTTATAAACCTAATCTAGAATTGGATTACCTAGGCCAGATGAGATATTCAAATAAAAACCATCCCTAAATTCTAGACATGAATGTTTAAAAACAACACTTAAGAACATTTTATTCTTATTCACTATTCTTTATAACAGATATAGAGTATAATAAGTATCCTATAATTCTAACCATTATTTTATGGTCAGCAAAGGTATCTTGTGGAAAATACATAGATACTGAATCAAAATAATAAAATCAGGTAATAAGCCACCGTATCAAACTTTATATTAACTGATCTAGTTCCAAAAACCCTTAATAGAGTTATCAGCTGCCCTATACTATATAGGACCCCAATGTGAAATGGCATTTCTTTTCACTGTTTCAATACAATTTTATTAGCAGTTATTACATCAAAATTGATATTTATAGGATCCAAAGGACTGTCTTAGAAAATTCTAAAGAACACAATTAGATTTTAACAGTAAGCTAGACTATATTCTCATTATAGCACAGCCCTTAAAAAGTCATGAATAATACTGAGAATTAAGGGCAGTTCAATCAAGAATGAAATGAATTCTCATGTTTTGTTACCCTCTCTAACTCCTAACATGGGGAAACGAACAAGGGGAAATGGAAGGGGAGGTGGGCAGGGGGATGGGGTGATTGGGTGATGGGCACTGAGGAGGGCATGTAACAGGATGAGCACTGGGTGTTATACTGTATGTTGGCAAATCAAACCTCAATAAAAAATATATTAAAAAAAAGAACTAGGGCAGCCCGGGTGGATCAGCGGTTTAGCGCCACCTTCAGTGTCCAGGGTATGATCCCAGAGACCTTTGGAGGCAAGAACTGCTTGCCTGCTTCTCCCTCTGCCTGTGTCACTGCCTCTCTGCCTCTCTGTCTCTCTCTCTCTCTCTCTCTCTGTCTCTCATGAATAAATAAAAAATCTTTAAAAACAATTTAAAAAGAACTAGAAATGAACTCTATATGCAGTTTCACTTAGAGTGACACTTAAAGCAAAGTTCCATGGGAACATACTTATATGGATGTGAATTTCATTGGCAAACACCACTGGTTTGCTTTCTTCACTGTATCCTAATACTCTTCTAACTAATATTTTTTTTTTTTGCAATGTGAAACAGCATTTCTACAAATGGAGTAACAGAAAAAGGTGAAACTGGAACAGATAAAGATAAAATTTAGGTTACAGTGAAATAATAACCAGTTTTACAAATAATAAAAAAGTTACTATACACTAAAGGAATGGAAATAACATAAAAATAAAAAAGCTATTACAATGGATTATAATAGGAAATTTTAATTTGTTATTTGCTGAATAATTCATGTTCCCTCTTAAGTATCACCACACATATGAAAATAAGAGAAATTCACAAGTTATCTAGTGTCATATCATCTGTCCTCAGTCTCAACAAATTCTATGCTGACACAGATTCAACACAGTTCTTCTCCCATCTCCACATTCCTAAAACATTCATACTTGGCATTTCTTTTCATTTTCCTATAGTATCTCCTCTCAAATAAGATGCTGAGTGAAATAAGTCCGTCAGAAAAGGACAATCATCATATGGTTTCACTCATATGTGGAATGTAAGAAATAGTGAAAGGGATTATAAGGGAAAGGAGGTGAACTGAGTGGGAAAAATTAGAGGGGGAGACAAACCATGGGGGACTCCTCTAACTCTGGGAAATAAAGAAAGGATTGTGGAAGGGGAGGTGCGGGGGATGGGGTAACTGGGTGAAAGGGAGGGCACTTGATGGGATGAGCAATGGGTGTTATACTATATGTTGGCAAACTAAATTTAAATTTTAAAAATGTAAAAAAAAGATGTATTTTGTTACAATATCTCCTGGATAGTCACCAATGCATTCATTGGTTGCATTCAAAGCAATCATTAAGACTTCTGAAAATTTTTATAGATTTTAAATGCTATGTTTATATTTGAACATTCAAAATGGCACACCTGTTGATTTATAAAGCATTCCACTTGAAATGTTTGGTATTCTTTCACAGCAGACTAAGATGGACCTACCCAGATCATAGTCAGAGACTATATTAGACAGAAGAAAGGCAAATGGTAAAGTGGCAGAAATGTGTCTGAGGCCATGCCAACTCTACAGCATAACTGGAGATATTAACTCACACTCAATTAGGTTATTTTGAAGTGGTGTTCCTGTTAAAATAATCCTCCTCCTTGACCGTATAGAATTCATAGCTTTTGAAACTGCAGATGCTTCATTTTTCAGAATATGGCCTTCATCACAAACAACAAAGTCTGGGCCTATAAAAATGTATAGAAAAACAACATTTAATTAGTATATAATAAAATTTAAAATGTAATTAAAATTGAATGTGTAATTAATTCATTTAAGCAAATAAGTTAACTCTTTTTTTTAAAGATTTTTATTTATGTATTCATGAGAGACACCGAGAGAGGCAGAGACATAGGCAGAGGGAGGAAAAGCAGGCTCCATACAGGAGCCCAATGTGGGACTTGATCTCAGAACTCTGGGATCACGTCCTGAGCCAAAGGCAGAAGTTCAACCACTGAGCCACCCAGGCATCCCAATAAGTTAACTCTTTAAAGTGCTGCTCTTATGGGAAGATAAAACAATATCCTCATAAGAATAGTCATTTTTTAAAAGATTTTATTTGAGGGATGCCTGGGTGGCTCAGTGGTTGAGCTCCTCCCTTCGGCCCAGGGCATGATCCTGGAGTCGGGGATCGAGTCCCACGTCGGGCTCCCTGTATGAGGCCTGCTTCTCCCTCTGCCTGTGTCTCTGCCTCTCTCTCTCTCTGTCCTTCATGAATAAATAAATAAATTCTTTTTTTTAAAAGATTTTATTTGAGAGGAGCCCAGAGAGAGAGAGCGCACAAGCAAGGCTGAAGTGTATAAGGAGATGGGGAAGCAGACTCCCCACTGAGTAAGGAGCCTGAAATGGGGCTCAACCCCAGGACCCTGAGATCATGACCTGAGCCAAAAGCAGATGCTTAACCAACTGAGCCACTCAGGTGTCCCAAGAATTGTCACATTTTAACTGCTGCTGTATTTGTTGTATTTTGTAATGTGGCATTAACTAGTATTAATTACATCCCAAGAGTAGAGTATTAAAGTACTAGTATAGATGGTACTTAAGATTCTTTTTTTTTTTTCTTTTTCTTTTTTTTATTTATGATAGGCACACAGTGAGAGAGAGAGGCAGAGACATAGGCAGAGGGAGAAGCAGGCTCCATGCACCGGGAGCCTGACGTGGGACTCAATCCCGGGTCTCCAGGATCGCGCCCTGGGCCAAAGGCAGGCGCTAAACCGCTGCGCCACCCAGGGATCCCGGTACTTAAGATTCTTTAAGAATACAAAAATAAACAAAAATAATTTAAAAAAAGTGAGAAGATTCTCCCAACAGATTTAAGGTATTTGAAAAAATAAAATCTTTTTTAATTGGAAAACAGTATCTAAAGATATATTTTAGCACTAGTGTATCAAGTGAACACAAATGCCTAAGACTACTAGCAATTTATATATACATGAAAAGACAAATTTCAAAAGTTACACTTTAAGAAATACTACATAAATCAAAACAGAGGGGCACCTGGGTGGCTCAGTTGGTTAAGTGTCTGCCTTTGGTTCAGGTCATGATCTAAGGGTCCTTGGATAGAGGAGCCATACATCGGGCTCCCTGTTCAGTGGGGAGTCTGCTTTTTCCTCTCCCTTTGTCCCCCACTCTGCCCCAACTCGTGCTCTCTCTCTCTCAATCTCTCTCTTTCTAATAAATAATAAAATATTTTAAAAAATAAATCACAATAGACTCTGGAGTATCTTCCATTTAATTCATTCCAAATAACTAACAATATTTGCAGAGCAGAAAATTTACCTGATAAAAGATAGCTAAATTAATTGTTACATGGCTATGGGGTGGGAGGAGTGGGTGGGAAGAACACTTTCTAAGCTATAAAAGATCTTACAGCTGAGAGTAACTCTTTCAAAGAAATACATATGCTTTATTAAAATAATGTATTATTGTTTTCTAAAGTATCATTTATACACAATTTGCTTGCTGGCTAACATACATACTACTTAAATACTTATTTTGTCAAATTACTCTCCATCTGTTAGGCATTAGGGAAAATTTATCTTCTACATCATTTCAAAAGTAAATGCTTCAGTATGATTGATCAAATAATATAATTGTTAATCAAAAAATATATATAATTATTAATCAGTTTTCACATGGAGCTACACAAATATTGACATTTTTAAATTACTTACTTTACTTAAAAACTAAAATCTATACCTAACTTTGTATTAAAAGACTACATGTTGGTTTTTTTGAATCCTAAAATTCTTCCAAAGAAAAAAATTGCCTTTTACACATGACTTAAATGATTTTCACCACCATATTCAGTGTTCATGAGGACATGGTAAAACAAGTACTCTCATACAATCTTTGTGAGAGACTAAATTACTATCTGACATTTTGGAAGACAACTTTACAGTATCTATTAAAATGTAAAATGTATGTACCCTTTGACTCACAGTTCAATTTCTGGGAATTTATCCTAAAGGTATACTTCCACACACACCCAAAGATACATAAAATATTCCCTGAAGCATTGTTTGTTTTGGTGGAAAATTGAAAAAAAACCCAAAAGCTATTCAAAAGGCATTAATAAAACTATAATGGAATGTTACAGAACTAAAATTAATGATATAGATTTCTATGTACTAACCTGGAAAGATATGCCAAATACATTATTAAATAAAAAGAAGCAAGTTGCAGAATCTATATTATGATACTACTTGTATTTAAACAACCACCTCAAACGGTAATTTTATCTGTGTATAGATAGATGTAGCAAAGGATTAATCCTGCCCAAAGAAAGGTTAGGCCTTTGCCTTCAGCACCTGGGAAGTATCCTGTAAACTTGGAATGTCCTGTCTGAGAAAATGGTCTTTGTTTACCTGGATGGCTTGGGATACACACCAGATAGCCTAATGAGGTGAGGGGGGGTCTTTGGGCCATGTGGCATCTTCCTGACCTTTGGAGGGATCAAGATCACTCACATGGGTGGTCAAACATGTGTACATGACCAAGCCCAAACTCTAAACAAGGCTTGTATAAGTGTACTTGGTTAGCAAAACTGTGTACTCACTGTTATGTATCATTGCTGGGAGAAGTAACTGCTGTCTGCAGAATTCCATTGCCAGATCAGCCTTAGTACTCTCCTGGACCCTGTCTTATAAGGCCTTTTCCTGTTGCTGATTTTAATTTGTATTCTTTCATTATAATAACCCATAACCATGAGTATAACAGCTTTTCTGAGTTCTATGAGTCCTAGTAAATTACTGAACCTGAAAGTAGTCTTGGGCCTCTAAACACTGCAATATAAAATACATGTTTGAAAAAAAAATCCACACAATCTGATTTAAAAATGGGCAGAGGATTTGATTAGAGATTCTTCAAAAGAAAACTTATAAAAGGGCAACAGGTACATGAAAAAGACCTCAACATCACTAATCATCAGGAAAATACAAATCAAAACCACAATGAGATATCGCCTCACATCTGTTAGAATGGCTATTCTCAAAGGACAAGAAATAACAAGTGTTGGTGAGGATCTGGAGAGAAGGGAACTCTAGTGCATTATTCTAAGAATATAAACTGGTGCAGGCACTATGCAGGTTCCTCAAAAATTGAAAAGTAGAACTACCATATGAACCAGCAGTTATATTTCTGGGTATATAGCCAAGGAAACAAAATCATTATCTCAAAGAAGTATCTGTGCTATCATACTTACTGCAGCATTATTTACAATAGCCAAGACATAGAAACAACCTAAGTGTCCACTGACAGATGAATGGATAAAGAAAATGTGGGAGATAGATAGATAGATGTGTGTGTGTGTGTGTGTGTGTGTGTGTATAAAATAGTATATTATTCAGCCATAAAAAAGGAAGTCCTACCACTTGTGACAACATGAATGTATCTTTAAGGCATTACATCAAGTGAAATAAATCAGACAAAAAAAGGCAAAAACTGTATGATCTCACTTTTTTGGAATCTAAAAACAAAACAAAATAAACTCATTGATACAGAGAATAAATTGGTGGTTGCCAGAAGCAGGTGATAGGGATGAGTGAAATGGGTAAAGATGGTCAAGTTACAAACTTCCAGTTACAAGATAAATAAGTCCTGGGGATGTAATATACAGCATGATAATCATAATTAACAATACTGTAGTATAGGGCAGCCCGGGTAACTCAGTGGTTTAGCGCCGCCTTCAGCCCAGGGTGTGATCCTGGAGACCCAGGAACGAGTCCCACGTCTGGCTCTCCCTGCATGGAGCCTGCTTCTCCCTCTGTGTCTCTGCCTCTCTCTCTCTCTGTGTTCTCATGAATAAATAAATAAATAATCTTTTTTTAAAAAAACCAATACTGTAGTATATACTCAAAAGTTCCTGAGAGAGCAAATCTTAAAAGTTCTCATCACAAGAAAAAAATTAAAATTATGCAGTGACTGGATGGTAACTAGACTTATTACATTCTGTAATATATACATATATTGAATCATTATGTTCTATACCTGAAACTACTATAATGCTATATGTCAAGTGTATCTCAAAAAAATACATGCTTGCTTGCATAAACACAAAAAATTTCTGGAAGGATATACATGAAACAACAGTGAGACAGGAGGCTGGGAACTTTTACTTTTTAATATACACCTTTTCCTTCTGTTTGTATTTTGCTCAAGAATATGTATTGCTTTTATAATTTAACTTAAAAAGAACTATTTATTAGTGTGGCAATGAAAGGAAAGGAGGCCCTACCCTTAGTAAGGATATCTGAGAGAATAAAAGTAAGAAGAAACAATAAAAGTAAATATACTCATGAATAACCCTGAGTCAACAAAAAATGCTAAAAGATGTTATTCATATTGTTTACTAAGATAGGGATGTATATAACATTATAACATTAAAAAGTTTTAAAATCTTTAATGTTTAAAAGAAATAAGTTTTAATAATAAGCTTAGAAATATATCTTCTGGAAAACCTCATTCTAATGAGGTGGTAGGATTTGAAAATAGCCATAGTAAAAATCATTCTAGACAAAGTACAGGGAGAATGCAGTCATGAGGCTCTGGAGAGCACTAACAATGAGACTGAAGAAAGAGAAATTAAGGAGTCAATCCCATTTACAATTGCACCCAAAAGCATAAGATACCTAGGAATAAACCTCACCAAAGATGTAAAGGATCTATACCCTCAAAACTATAGAACACTTCTGAAAGAAATTGAGGAAGACACAAAGAGATGGAAAAATATTCCATGCTCATGGATTGGCAGAATTAATATTGTGAAAATGTCAATGTTACCCAGGGCAATATACACGTTTAATGCAATGCCTATCAAAATACCATGGACTTTCTTCAGAGAGTTAGAACAAATTATTTTAAGATTTGTGTGGAATCAGAAAAGACCCCGAATAGCCAGGGGAATTTTAAAAAAGAAAACTGTATCTGGGGGCATCACAATGCCAGATTTCAGGTTGTACTACAAAGCTGTGGTCATCAAGACAGTGTGGTACTGGCACAAAAACAGACACATAGATCAGTGGAACAGAATAGAGAATCCAGAAGTGGACCCTGAACTTTATGGGCAACTAATATTCGATAAAGGAGGAAAGACTATCCATTGGAAGAAAGACAGTCTCTTCAATAAATGGTGCTGGGAAAATTGGATATCCACATGCAGAAGAATGAAACTAGACCACTCTCTTTCACCATACACAAAGATAAACTCAAAATGGATGAAAGATCTAAATGTGAGACAAGATTCCATCAAAATCCTAGAGAAGAACACAGGCAACACCCTTTTTGAACTCGGCCACAGTAACTTCTTGCAAGATACATCCATGAAGGCAAAAGAAACAAAAGCAAAAATGAACTATTGGGACTTCATCAAGATAAGAAGCTTTTGCACAGCAAAGGATACAGTCAACAAAACTAAAAGACAACCTACAGAATGGGAGAAGATATTTGCAAATGACATATCAGATAAAGGGCTAGTTTCCAAGATCTATAAAGAACTTATTAAACTCAACACCAAAGAAACAAACAATCCAATCATGAAATGGGCAAAAGACATGAACAGAAATCTCACAGAGGAAGACATAGACATGGCCAACATGCATATGAGAAAATGCTCTGCATCACTTGCCATCAGGGAAATACAAATCAAAACTACAATGAGATACCACCTCACACCAGTGAGAATGGGGAAAATTAACAAGGCAGGAAACAACAAATGTTGGAGAGGATGCAGAGAAAAGGGAACCCTCTTACACTGTTGGTGGGAATGTGAACTGGTGCAGCCACTCTGGAAAACTGTGTGGAGGTTCCTCAAACAGTTAAAAATATACCTGCCCTACGACTCAGCAATTGCACTGTTGGGGATTTACCCCAAAGATACAAATGCAATGAAACGCCGGGACACCTGCACCCCGATGTTTATAGCAGCAATGGCCACGATAGCCAAACTGTGGAAGGAGCCTCGGTGTCCATCGAAAGATGAATGGATAAAGAAGATGTGGTTTATGTATACAATGGAATATTACTCAGCTATTAGAAATGACAAATACCCACCATTTGCTTCAACGTGGATGGAACTGGAGGGTATTATGCTGAGTGAAGTAAGTCAGTCGGAGAAGGACAAACATTATATGTTCTCATTCATTTGGGGAATATAAATAATAGTGAAAGGGAAAATAAGGGAAGGGAGAAGAAATGTGTGGGAAATATCAGAAAGGGAGACAGAACGTAAAGACTGCTAACTCTGGGAAAAGAACTAGGGGTGGTAGAAGGGGAGGAGGGCGGGGGGTGGGAGTGAATGGGTGACGGGCACTGGGTGTTATTCTGTATGTTAGTAAATTGAACACCAATAAAAAAAAAATAAAAAAATAAAAAAAAACAAAAAAAAACAAACCAAAACAAAACAAAACAAAACAAAAAAAAAAAGAAAAGGGTCTTAGCAAGAGGCTTGGAAAAAAGTTCTGCTCAAAAATTAAGCCTGACTGAAAGATAGTTCAATAAACCATGAAAATTTGTCATTATTTTACATAATTACATAGATCTATTTTATTGTTTAAATTAAACAGTATCTTGAATTAACATTGTGTGTGTGTTTAAAGGATTGAAGTACTGGTAACATGCTACAATACAAATAAAGCTTGAAAGCCTTATGGTAAGTAAAAAAGTCAGATATTGTATGATTTCACTTATACAAAATGTCTGGAAATATTTTTACGAGATGTCCAGAAAAGGCAAGTCCACTGAGACAAAAAGTACACTGATAGTTTCTGGAGGACAGGGCATTTGGAAGTAACTGCTAATGGATACTGAATTTCTCTTTGAAGTGATGAAAAATGCTGTTCAAGAAAAGAGTTGTTCTTGAAAATGAGTTCAAGAAAATAGTTGTGATAGTTATATAACATTGTGAATATACTAAATGTCATTGAATTGCAAAATTTAAAATGGTTAAATGGATTTTATGTTATGTGTGTTTTTACTGCAGTAAACTCTAGTCATTAAAATGTGGGATAATGTATATAATGTAGATAATGTAGATTAATGTAGATTAATACTCATGATGAATAAATGCTTAGCATGGCTTAAAGTAATGGTGCTATGAATTAAACAAAAGGGCAAGTATAGTAATGAGGCTATCAACAGATTATTCATTTGTCAAAACCCAATAAGGTCTACATTACAAAGAATAAACTTTAATGTATACAAATAAGAAAACAAAGGAACTGATCTAAGTGACTTAGAAAATATTTTAACCATAAATTATAAAGCTATAGACAAAAACAATCACATAAACACTGTACTATAGTTGGTAAACTTGCTTTTCATAGAGGTACAAGTTAACAATTCTGAAATTGCTTTACATGTATAATGACTCTGAACAAATAAATAAATGGATGGCAGATAGCTGGAGCCAGGATTCTCATAGTTGAAAAGGTAAGTAACAGATTAACAGAGATGAAAATGAACACTGTGATAATGGATTGGAGTCAAAGACACCATTATCAAGTTTATCTCTATACACACACACACACAAAGGGATAGATTTGTGTATAGATGTAGATTTGTACATATACCACCTAGTTCTGTCTGCTGAGAGAACCTAGAAGCAATGATACTCCAGTAGCAAGAAACACCCCCAAATACTCAGATCTTGGTTTGTAAATACCATTTTTCAATAAAAGGAACCATGGCACATTACTGAAATGGTGAATTCTGGAGCAGGGGACAGAGATAATACAACATAAGCCTGGAGTACCTTAAAGTACCAGAAAATAATGAAGGGCTTAAAACAACAACAACAACAAGTATGAAGTATCAAAGGAATACAGGAACCAATCTACAAACCTCAAAGAGCTCCTAAATGGCCAATTTGGAACATTTTGAACAACAAAATAACAAGGCATTAGTTTATAATCTTAACATATAAACTAATAATATATGATTAGTTTATGCTGATACACATCAATGACTCATTATATAACTAAGTAGGAAAGGACAAATCTTTCTTACAGAAAACTCCAAATTTTATGTACAAATAATGCTCACTAAGGGAGACAGAGCTTAATTAATTCCTGCCTTCTCCCACCCTGGGTAAGCTAGACTTAGTGACTGACTTCCAAAGAACAGAGTAGAGACAAGTGAAAATAGTAGAGCCAGTAATGTCATGTAGATCTAATGTACCCTTGATACGATGTGATGAGAAAGGTATTTCACCTCTGGTAAATTTTTTCAAAAACCTATAACCCCAGAATCTAATTATAAGGAAAACAACACACACTAGGGTGAACTTTCTAAAGGACTGAGAAGATAATGAAAACTAAAGACTGAAAAGTTGCCATAGACTAAACAAGACTGTTGAAACATGACAATTAAATGCACTGTGGTATACCCTAGATCAGATCTTGAAACAGAATGTGGACATAAAAAATGGTGAAATTCAAATATAGTTTGGAGTTTAGTTAATATATGCCACCAATGTATCAATTTCTTAGTTTCGGCAAATCTACCATGGCAATGTAACATGTAAACAGTGTGGAATCTGGGTGCATGGAATATGGGAGCATTTTTACTATCATTTCAAATTTTCTGTAAAAAATTATTCCAAAGTAAAATATTTTTAAGATGTTACTAATTTACATGGAAATAACAAGTCTTATTCATGTCACAAGATTTAAGGTATTAAAAATTTACTTCCTCATAAACAAATCACAATGTTAAGCATCTTAAACTGTTGTTTTAACTACTCCAAAGCAATTTCTTAAAAATCTGTTGCAATATTCACTAGCTTAAAGTTCTCTGATGATAAAATAACCAAAGAACTTTCAGACAAATACTTTAATCACGGAAAAAAGATAAACTTACTGAGCCTTAGATTTACAATGGCAAAGTTACTTTGGTACATGTTAATTACATCATTACCTTAAAAAAGAGGCAAAACGGTATAAATATTCAGTTATAAGATGAATAAAGTCTGAGAATCTAATTTATAAAGTGGTAAGTATAGCTGATAACACAGTACTGTGTAATTAAAATTTGCTAGAAAAGCAAAACTTAAATGCTCTCATCAAAAAAAAAAAAAAATGGGAGGAGACAATATGTGAGGTCGTCATGGATGTTACTCAAAGGGGTGAATCCTTCTTTAGACTGGAAGCCAGGCCTAAACAAAAAGAGAATGGATCTTAGATGTCCTGATGGAGAACCCTAACCACAGACCACCCAGGGACTACCTCATTCCACCTATCTAGCAGTTGGTATGTGGTTACAACATCCCAAAAGAGGAAGAGTTAAGTTTGTTGTGCTTATTGCACTTGTGCAGAAAGCAGCCACTTACCGTTATTTGACCTATGTCTCTAGAATAGAAATAATGTTGTGGTTTTCTACCCCATTATGGCATTTCAAATATAGCTTGGGAATAGACATGGATAGCTGGCTAATTATTATATAATCCAGGTCTGTCACTCAAATGTTATGATCCTAGAACCCAACCCCCAAAAACTGATATAAGCCCATACCCAGGAGTTTCTGGGCTTCTGTCTCTCTTGAGTAGCCCACCTCTCCCTGGAGTACTTTAATAAAACTGCTTTTCTTTCATTTTGCTCTCCTGTAATTCTTTAATGTAGGCAGTGAAAGTAACTGAGACTTCTTTCCTTTTCCATCTAACTCTCAGTAACACTTCCAAAATGTATTGCCCATATCAAAATCATCACATTGCACACTTAAAGTATCTTACACCTTTGTTCATTATACCTGAATAAACCTGAAAATAAAGAAAATTTAATTAAAAAAAGAGGCAAACTGATGGATTCTAAAGAATATTGTTATTTTGACAGTGAAAATCAGACTTTAACACACATCTAAAGCCTCAATAAATGTTTCATAAAATACTTAAATGATAAAGTTTAAATAAAAAGAAAAAAGATACAAATAATTTAAAATTAGTTTTGCAAATAATACAACTTGCTGAAGTGCCAAGTAAAAATTAAATATTTGGATCCTGCATCATGAGGACTACTGTCATAAGGATAGACAGTATTACAAATATCAACCTTCTCTAGTAATGATGCTTTAAAACAAAGGGAAAAACCATGCAGCAATTCTAATTACATAAACTTGGGAAAGAAACTTAATTGTTTTAAGAGTAGGAGAGATGTCTTGTTTCCATCTAATATTCAGACAATTGGAAGAAACTGCAATTGTGACTTAGGCACCTGATGCATTTTGTGTTGTTTACAAGATCTCCCCTAAAAACCTCAAACACTTGCAGACTCAGCAACTGAATTCTGAAAAACTGGCAACATTAAGAGAGCTTTTACCATAATAAAATTATAGAAGAAACAGAAAGAAGGAAAAAACCAGGACAAATGAAACAAAAACCAGACACTTAGTATGTTGCTTGTTAAACAGAACATCAGCGTATTTTCTATTCAACTTGCTAATTTATCTCAGTGTCTGTTAATATATTACCTGGATCAACCAAAGCTTTGTTAAAGATTTCCTTAAGTTTCCTACTCTTCACATTCCTTCCTTGAGCAAGGTTTCTGTACATCTCATAGCCTATGATCATAACACCACCATCTTCTTGCCACCTCTGCAGCATGTAGCTTCTCTCCTGAGGACGTTTCACAGTTGCTAATTCAGAGACCTTTTGTGGGAAAATAAAGATTTTTAAAGGTAACTATTAGGAATGTAGGAATACTGCACATTACCATGGAAATATGCATAACTGGTAATTAATCTTTTTGTTTATTGTATGAATTTCATGCAGTTATTTTAATAAAAGAAAATATTTAAAATATAATACCTCAAGCTTCTCATCATCTTTTAATCCTTCCTGCCACTTCTCAAATTCATTCATCCAATTCAAAGCAGTATTAAGAGGACAAACCACTAAAGCTGTGCTGAAATCCAATTTGTCACACAAAAGAACTGTATGAAGAAAACTTACCACCTACAAGAAAACAAATTAAGTTACCACATTCAACTAAAATATCTCGAGAAAAGTTAAAATAAAACAATCTTACGATTTACTAGTTTTGTTTTCTTTTACCTTCAAACAATAAAGCAACCAACCAAAGGTCACAAGTTCCTAACCAGGCAAAGTATGAGGAAAGAAATATAATATATAAAAAGATGGAGTTTGATTACATGATGTATAAGGTTCTTCCAACTCCAAAGCTCCATGATCCTATGATCAATAATAATAATGAAATAAAAAAATAACCATACCAAAACTTCAACTAAGTCCCGGGTTTGCACAATGCCCCTTCCCACAAACTTTCAGAAACTGCTATTGACCATTTAGAAGAGAATGGTGTCATGCAGTATTTTTCCATTTTAAAGTATTCTGAATTGATAACTCGGGAAAATGGAGGTAAAGTACGAGGACCGTAGGCTCACTCCATCCCACAAATACAGTAAAATAACTATAAAATCAATATAAACACCCCAGAAATTGACCTCAAGACTGGCAGAACAAACTCCACAACTAAAGGTAGAGAAGAGGCCACATCAAAGAAGGTAGAAAGTATGGAGATGTGGTCTGGGACAGAAATGGATCATAGCCACCAGGGTGAGGAGGAAAGATGTGGTCGTGGAGAAGGAGAGACAGATTACCACACAGGGGAGGATACAGGGAAAATGAATCCCCAAAGCAACTGGCTTAGAAAGTGAGGGGGCCAAATTTGGTGAGTTTGTGCAAACAGTGGGACCTGACATCAGAGGGCATGGCTGGGATATAGCCTAGAGGACACTGTGCTGCTCTTGGAAAGAAGACAAGCAGTGCATGGACATACAAATGAAACAGTGAAAATAGCGAAATGAAGAGTGCCTGAGGCACACAGAGGGGCAGATATTAGCTCATCTCAGACCACATCCCAGGGAAACAGCATTCACAAAGAGACCCCTCCAGGAATGAAGAAACTGGTCAACATCATTTCCCCATCTCCTCCCTTCAGCATAAGCACAAAGCCACCTGTGGGAAGTGGAAGAGCATCAACACTCATTAACTAACTTGGTTAGACTAAGCCTTAACTGCCAGCATTCCAGCAAAAGCATTCCTGAGGGTTATGCTTCCCTTAGTCCCAGGACAGAAAGCCCTCTACCCAAGAAGGCCCACCCAAATCCCTGCTCACACCATGTCTCCCCAATGGGTTTTCAGGATCTCAGTTCAGTAGCAGTTGCAACACCTTTCATTTCACAAGCAGACCTGAGCACATCTACTTAAAATATACCACATTCAGGTGAGGAACCAAAAAATGCCAACAACAGGCAAAGAGAACCTTTGCAGAAAGCTGCTGTAAGGGATAAAGTGGCCAGGACAAAACAACAAGGTACACACAGCAAACACTGTAGACACTCCCACAAGCATCAGACCCTAGGAAACAGGGGACACTATATGACACAGTACTACAAGACCTTTACTTCATAAGGCCATTACCCTAAAGAACAGGAAACAGAGCTCAAATTTCCAACACAAAGAAACACACATCAAGACATAAACAAAATGAGAAGACAGAGAAATCTATCCAAATAAAAGAACACATCAAGGCCATGGCCACAGATCTAAGTGAAATAGATATAACTAATATGCTTGATATATAATTTAAGGGAATAATCATAAGGATACCCACTGGACATGTGAAAAGAGAGGAATACAAGAGTGAGATCCTTAACAGAGAGATAATAAATAACATATCAGAGATAAAAAGCTCAATAAACAAAATGATGGGCTCCCTGGTGGATCAGTCAGTCAAGTGTATCTGCCCTGGGCTCAGGTCATGATCCCAGGGACCTGGGGTTAAACCTTGTTTTGGGCTGCCTGCTCAGTAGGGGGTGGGGCCTTCTTCTCCTCTCCCTTTATCCTCCCCTCAAGTATAAGTAAAATCTTTTTTTACAAAAAAGGGCTCAATAAACAAAATGAAAAACAAGTTAGATGAAATGAAAAGCAGGCTAGAAGAAGCACAGAAACAAATTAATGACCCGGATAACAGAGTAATGGAAAGTAATCAAGCTAAACAAAAGAGAGAAAAAATAATATGCAAAACAAGAAAAGACTTATGGAATTGAGTGACTCCATCAAACATAATAATGTGAGATGCCTGGATGGCTCATCGGTCTCGAGTGTCTACCTTTGGCTCAGGGTGTGATCCCAAAGTCCCAGGATAGAGTCCCACATTGGGCTTCCTTCCTGCAAGGAGCCTGCTTCTCCCTCTATATCTCTGCTTCTCTCTTTGTGTCTCTCATGAATAAATAGATAAAATCTTTAAAAACAAAACAAAACAAAACAAAACAATAATGTTTCTCTTATAGGACTACCAAAGGAAGATGAGAGAGAAAAGAAGACAGAAAATTTGAAAAAATAACTGAAAACTATTGTAATTTGGGGAAGGAAGCAGATAACCAGATCCAAGAAGCACAGAGAACTCCCAATAAAATCAACAGAAACAGACACACACACACCAAGACATCCTATAATTAAACTGGCAAAATATAGCGAAAAAATTTTTTAAAGAAGATAAAAGAAGTAACATACAAGGGAAAACCCATAAGACACCAGCAGCTTTTAAAGCAGAAACTGCAGGCAAAAATAAAGTGGCACCATATATTCACAGTGCTGAATGGGAAAAATCTGTGTCCAAGAATACTCTATCCAGAAAGATTATCATTCAAAATAGAAGGTAAAATAAAGAGTTCCCCTTACAAAGAAAAACTGAAGAAGTAAGAGATATTAAAGGGAACTCTTTCAGTTGAAAGGAGAGACTAAAAGTAGCAGGATAAAGGAAGAAACAACAAAAGGATTAAAAATGAATATTTCTGTGAAAAATCAGTAAAGAAACAAATAAAAGGATGTAAACTATGATACCGTACACTGAAAACATGTGGAAGAAAGGAGTAAAGAATGGGTTCAAACTTAAACAAAAATCAACTTAATATGGACTGCTATATGCAACTCTAATGGTAACCATATATCAAAAACCCATGAATAAACATGCAAAGAATGAAGAGAACTAAATTGAAATATATCACTAAAGAGAATCAGCAAAACATGAAAAAGACAAGAAAAGATCAAAGAAAATCTTCAGAAACAACATAAAATGATAACTATCAGTAATTACTTTAAATGTAACTGGTCTAAGTGCTCCGAAAAAGGACATAGGGTGACAGAATGGATAAAAAAAAGACCCATCCCTAAGCTACATACAACAAACTCATCTGAGACCTAAACAAACCTAAAGATTAAAAATGAGGGGATAGAGAAATATCAACCACTCAAAAGGATGAACAAAAAACAGCCAGAGTAGCAAGACCTATATGAGACAAAATAGACTTTAAAACAAAGATGGAACAAGGGACAAAGTAGGACAGTATACAATAAAAGGGAAATTTTAAAAAGCATCCAACAGGGAAGAACTCAAATACATAAAACAATCAATAACAAAAATAAAGGGACTCTTTGAAGATAATACAATAATACTGGGGATATTAACACCCAACTTACATCAATGGACAGATCATCTAAACAGAAAACCAACAAGGAACCATTGGCTTTGAATGACACATGGGAACAGATGGATTTAATAAATATATGCAAAACATTCCATCATAAAACAGGAGAACACGCATTCTTTAAAGTGCACATGAGACATTCTACAGAATATGAAATATTAGTCCACAAACAAGCCTCAACAAACTCAAGAAGACAGAAGTCACAGCATAAATCTTTTCTGACCAAAATGTTATTTAACTAAAAGTCAACCACAAGAAAAAAAATTAGAAAATAACAAATACATGGAAATTACGTAACATGATACTAAACAATTAATGGATCAATCAGGAAATAGAAGAAATAAAAAACTACATGGAAACAAATGTAAATGAAACCACAATAATCAAAAATTTCTGGGGTAGAGCAAAAACAGTTCTAAAAGGGAAGTTTATAGCAATACTACCTATCTTAAGCAAGAAAAATCCGAAATAAGTAACCAATCTTTATGCCTAAAGAAGCTAGAAAAAGAACAAACAAAACCTAAAACAAGCAGAAGGAAGAAGATAATTAAGATTACAGTAGAACTAAATGATTCAGAAAGACAAAAAAAAAAAAAAAAACAGAAAAGATCAACAAAACAAGGAGCAGATTCCTTGCGATAAAAAGCAATAAAACAGATAACCTCTACCTAGACAGAGAAATAAAAAAAGAGAAAGTACTTAAGTAACTAAAATTACAAATGAGAGAGAAATAAGAACTGATGTTACAAAAATACAAATAATTATAATAGTATGAAAAACAATATGCTAAAAAATGGACAAAATAGAAGAAATGGATAAATTTCTAGAAAAATATAAATTGACAAAACTGAAACAGGAAGAAATAGAAAATTTGATGAGAACCATAACCAGCAAAGAAATTGAATCAGTAAGTCAAAAAGCCATAAGAAACACAAGACCAGGAAAAGATGATTTTATAAGGTGAATTCTACCAAACATTTTAAAAAGAGTTGACATCTATTCTTCTTGAACTATTCCAAAATACAAAAGAGGAATACAACGTCCAAATTCATTCTATGAGGCCAGCATTACTCTGATTCTGAAAACAAAGACATCACCAAAAAGGAAAACCACAGGCTAATATCCCTGGTAAACACTGATGTAAAAATGCTCAACAAAATACTAGCAGACCAAATCCAATAATGCAATTTCAAAAATCATACACCACGATCAAGTACAATTTATTCTTGGGCTGCAAGAGTCAGTCAATACTGGCAAATCGATCAATGTGATACATCACAATAAAAGAACAGATAAATACCATATAATCATTTCAATAGAAGCAGAACAAGGATTTGACAAACTACAACATCCAGTCAGGATAAAAACCTTCAACAAAGTAGGTTCAGAGGAAGCCATAACTGAACATAAGACCATACATGGAAAACCCATAGCTTCCATTATCGTCAAGTGAGTAAAACTAAAAACATCTCCCATAATATCAGGAACAAAACAAGGATGTCCATTCCCACAACTTTTATTCAACATAGTACTAAAAGCACTAGCCATAGGAATAAGACAACAAAAAAACAAAAGGCACTGAAATCAGCAAAGAAGAGGTAAAACTTATACTATTTGAGATGACATAATACTTTATAAAACTCGAAAGACTCCACTGAAAAACTGCTATAACTGATAAACAAATTCAGGACAGTCACAGGACAAAATAATCAACAAGCAGAAATCTGTTGCATTTCTATACATCAATAATGAAGAGGCAGAAACAGAAATTGAGAAAACAATACCATTTAAATTTGCACCAAAAATAGTAAGATTCCTAGGAATAAACCTAACCAAAGAGGTGAAAGACCTGTACTCTGAAAAGTAAAAACACTGATAAAAGAAATCGAAGATGAAACAAAGAAATGAAAGACATCCCATGTACATGGATTGGAAGAACATATACAGCTAAAATGTTTGCATTACCCAAAGCAATCTACACATTTAATGCAATCCCTATCAAAATACCACCAGCATTTTTCACATACCAAGAACAAACAATCCTAAAACCTGTATGGAACCACAAGGATCCTAAATAGCAAAAGCAATCGTGAAAATATAAATGCAAAACATTAAAGAGCACCTGGGTAGCTCAGTTGGTTGAATGTCTGACTCTTGGTTTCAGCTCAGGTCATGATCTCAAGGTCATGGAACTGAGCCCTGTGACAGGCTCCACACTCAGCAGAGTCTGCTTCAAATTCTCTCTCCACTTGTCCCTCAACCCCCCCACCCTGCTTATGCATGCTATCATTCTTTCTAAAATAAATAAATAAACTTTTTTTTATAAAGAAAAGTATTAACAATTCCAAACATCAAGGTATATTACAAAGCTGTAGTAATCAAAATAGCAGGGTACCAACACGAAAATACACACACAGATCAACGGAACAGAATAGAAAACCCAGAAATAAACCTGCAATTATATGGTCAATTAATCTCTGATAAATCAGGAAAGGATACTCAATGGGAAAATAACAGTCTCTTGAAGAAACAGTGTTGAGAATACTGGACAGTGACATGCAAAAGAATGAAACTGGGCCACATTCTTATACAACACAAAAAGATAAGTTCAAAATCAATGAAAGAAAAAAAAAGGATAAAAGACCCGAATGTGAGACTAAACCCATAAAAATATTTAAAGAGAGCACAGGCAGTGCGTTCTCTGACATCAGCTATGGGAACATTTAAGATATATGGCTCCTGAGGCAACGGAAACAAAACAATAAACTACTGGACTTTATCAAAATATAAAGCTTCCAAAAAATATATATATATATAAAGCTTCCAAAAAGCAAAGAAATCAGTCAAATTAAAAGTTAACCTTCAGAATGGGAGAAGGTATTTGCAAATGACGTATCTGATAAAGGGTTAAGTATCCAAAATATAGAAAGAATATTTAAAACTCAATACCAGGAACACCTGGGTGGCTCAGGTTGAACGTCTGCCTTTGGCTCAGGTCCTAATACAGGAGTCCTGGGTTTGATTCCTACATCAGGCTCCCCACAGGGAGCCTGCTTCTCCCTCTGCCTAGGTCTCTGCCTCTCCCTGTGCCTCTCAGGAATAAAAGAATAAAATATTATAAAATAAAATAAAACTCAACACCAAAAAAACCCCAAATACTCAGGTTTAAAAAATGTATGTAAGGCAGAAATAGAAATTTTTCCAAAGAAGATAAACAGCAAAGAAACACAGAAAAGAAGATCAACATCATTTGCTGTGCAAAAGCTTCTTATCTTGATGAAGTCCCAATAGTTCATTTTTGCTTTTGTTTCTTTTGCCTTCGTGGATGTATCTTGCAAGAAGTTACTGTGGCTGAGTTCAAAAAAAGGGTGTTGCCTGTGTTCTCCTCTAGGATTTTGATGGAATCCTGTCTCACACTTAGATCTTTCATCCATTTTGAGTTTATCTTTGTGTATGGTGAAAGAGAGTGGTCTAGTTTCATTCTTCTGCATGTGTGTCCAATTTTCCCAGCACAATTTATTGAAGAGACTGTCTGTCTTCCAATGGATAGTCTTTCCTCCTTTATCGAATATTAGTTGACCATAAAGTTCAGGGTCCACTTCTGGGTTCTCTATTCTGTTCCATTGATCTATGTGTCTGTTTTTGTGCCAGTACCACACTGTCTTGATGACCAGAGCTTTGTAGTACAACCTGAAATCTGGCATTGTGATGCCCCCAGATACGGTTTTCTTTTTTAAAATTCCCCTGGCTATTCGGGGTCTTTTCTGATTCCACACAAATCTTAAAATAATTTGTTCTAACTCTCTGAAGAAAGTCCATGGTATTTTTATAGGGATTGCATTAAACTTGTAAATTGCCCGGGGTAACATTGACATTTTCACAATATTAATTCTGCCAATCCATGAGCATGGAATATTTTTCCATCTCTTTGTGTCTTCCTCAATTTCTTTCAAGATAAGAAGCTTTTGCACAGCAAAGGATACAGTCAACAAAACTAAAAGACAACCTACAGAATGGGAGAAGATATTTGCAAATGACATATCAGATAAAGGGCTAGTTTCCAAGATCTATAAAGAACTTATTAAACTCAACACCAAAGAAACAAACAATCCAATCATGAAATGGGCAAAAGACATGAACAGAAATCTCACAGAGGAAGACATAGTCATGGCCAACATGCACATGAGAAAATGCTCTGCATCACTTGCCATCAGGGAAATACAAATCAAAACCACAATGAGATACCACCTCACACCAGTGAGAATGGGGAAAATTAACAAGGCAGGAAACCACAAATGTTGGACAGGATGCGGAGAAAAGGGAACCCTCTTACACTGTTGGTGGGAATGTGAACTGGGGCAGCCACTCTGGAAAACTGTGTGGAGGTTCCTCAAAGAGTTAAAAATAGACCTGCCCTACAACCCAGCAATTGCACTGCTGGGGATTTATCCCAAAGATACAGATGCAATGAAACGCCGGGACACCTGCACCCCGATGTTTCTAGCAGCAATGTCCACAATAGCCAACCTGTGGAACGAGCCCCGGTGTCCATTGAAAGATGAATGGATAAAGAAGATGTGGTTTATGTATACAATGGAATATTACTCAGCCATTAGAAACGACAAATACCCACCATTTCCTTCAACATGGATGGAACTGGAGGGTATTATACTGCGTGAAGTAAGTCAATTGGAGAAGGACAAACATTATATGTTCTCATTCATTTGGGGAATATATGGGAAGGGAGAAGAAATGTGTGGGAAATATCAGAAAGGGAGACAGAACATAAAGACTCCTAACTCTGGGAAACCGAACTAGGGGTGGTGGAAGGGGAGGAGGCCGGGGGTGGGGGTTAATGGTTGATGGGCACTGAGGGGGGCACTTGATGGGATGAACACTGGGTGTTATTCTGTATTTTGGTAAATTGAACACCAATAAAGAATACATTTATTATAAAAAAAACTTCTTAAAATTTAAAAATAAATATTATTTCAAGCAAGATAAAAAAGAAGATCACATCAATCATCAACAAGGAAATGCAAATCAAAACAAGAATGACATACCACCTTACCCATGTCAAAATGGCTAAAATCAAAAACACAAGTTAAATGAGTAATGTCTAGAATGTGGAAAAAAGGAACCCTCCTGCACTATGTGTGGGAAAACAAACTGGTACAGCCATAGTGGAAAACAGAATGGAGATTCATGAAAAAATTAAAAATAGAACTGCCCTATGATTCAACAATCACACTACAGGTTATTTACCCAGAAAACAGGAAAACACGAATTCAGAGGCATACATGTGCCCCTATGTTTAAAAAAGCAGGATTTACAGCACATATTATGGAAGCAGCCCAAGTGTCCATCCATAGATGAACAGATAAAGATGTGAGAGACACACACATACACACACACAGGAATATTATGTAGCCATAAAAAAGAATGAAATCTTCCCATTTACTACAACATAGGAAAAGCTAGAGAACAAAATACTAACTGTAGTAAGTCAGAGTAAGAAAAATACCACAGGATTTCACTCACATGTATAATTTAAGAAACACTAAAATGAACACAAGGAAAAACAGAGAGACAAATCAAGAAACAAGTCCTTAATTTAAAGAAGAAACTGATGGTTATGAGAGGGGAAGGTGGTAAGGGGGATGAATTAAATAGATGATGCAGATTAAGTACTGCACTTGTCATGATGAGTACCAGGTGATACATGGAATTACTGAATCACTATAGTGGACATATGAAACTAATATAACACTGTACATAAACTAACTGGAATTAAAAACTTAAAAGCCAAAAAAAAAAAAAACCTTAAAAGCCAATTTGGGGGCGTTCAATACAACAAATCTATCAACGTGATATACCACATTAATAAAAGCACAGAAAAGAACCATATGATCCTCTCAATAGATGTAGTAAGAGCATGTGACAAATTACAGCATCCTGTCTTCATAAAAACCACTAAAAAATAGGAATAGAACAGAACCAACCTAAACATCATAAAGGCAATATATGAAAGACTGACAGGGCAGCCTGGGTGGCTCAGCAGTTTAGTACCGCCTTCAGCCCAGGGTGTGATCCTGGAGACCCAGGATCGAGTCCCACATCGGGCTCCCTGCATGGAGCCTGCTTCTCCCTCTGCCTGTGTCTGTGCCTCTCTCTCTCTCTCTCTCTCTGTCTCTCATGAATAAATAAATAAAATCTTTTTTAAAAAAAGACTGACAGCTAATATCATTCACAATGGGGAAAAACTGAGTTTTCCCCTAAGGTGAGGGACATAACAGAGATGTCCACTCTAATCACTACTGTTCAACCCAGTACCAGAAGTTCTAGCCTCAGCAATCAGACAACAAAAACAAGTAAAAGGCATCTAAATAGGCAAGGAAGTTTTCAAACTTTCAGTCTTCACACACAACATGTTACTTACGCTGTAGAAAACTGGAAAGACTCATCAAATATTGATAAAGCTGATATATGAATTCAGCAAAGTCACAGGATATAAAATCAACTTAGAAAAATCAGCTGCATGTCTATACACGAATAATTAAGCAACAAAAAGAAATCAAGGAATCTTTCCTATTTACAGTAAGTGCACCAAAAAACATAAGATACCTTCGAATAGCCTAAAGAAAGAGTTTTGTAAATGATTTGTATTCTGAAAAATATGGAACACTTATGAAAGAAATTGAAGAGAAACAAATGAAAAAACATTCCATTCTCAAGAATAGGAAGAACAGGGCAGCCCAGGTGGCTCAGCGGTTTAGCGCCACCTTCAGCCTAGGGTGTGATCCTGGAGACCTGGAATCAAGCCCCATGTCGGGCTCCCAGCATGGAGCCTGCTTCTCCCTCTGCCTGTGTCTCTGCTTCTCTCTTTCTCTGCCTCTCTTTCTCTCTCTCTGTGTGTGTGTCTCTCTCATGAATAAATAAATAAAAAATCTTAAATAAAAAAGGAAGGAAGAACAAGTATTGTTAAAATGTCTATACTACCAAAAGCAATCTACACATTTAATGTAATCCCTATCAAAATACCACTAGCATTTTCATAGAGCTAGAACAATCCTGAAATGTGTATGCAAACACAAAGACTCCAAATAACCAGAGCAATCTTGAAAAAAGAAAAACAAAGCTGGAGGCATCATGATTTCAAACTTCAAGCTATATTACAAAACTGTAATCATCCAGACAGCATGGTACTAGCACAAAAAAAGGACACAAAGATCAATGGAATAGAATCAAGAACCCAGAAATGGACCCACAATTATATGGTCAACTCATCTTTGACAAAGCAGGAAAGAATATCCAATGGAAAAAATACAGTCTCCTCAACAGATGGTGCCAAGAAAACTTGAAAACAACATGTAAAAGAATGACAATGGATCACTTTTTCTACTATACACAAAAATAAATTCCAGATGCATGAAAGACATAAATGTGAGACAGGAAATCATCATAATCTTAGAGGAGAACACAAGCAGCAAACTCTTTGACCTTGGTCATGGCAACTTCTTACTAGACACGTATACAGAGGTAAGAGAAAGTAAAGGAAAAATGAACTATTGTGACTTGAGATAAAAGGTTTCTGCATAAGCAAAGGAAACAATCAACAAAACTAAAAGGCAAATTATGGAATAGGAGAAGATACTTGCAAATGACATACTGGATAAAGGTCTAGCATCCATCATCTATAAAGAACTTATCAAAATGAATACACAAAAAATGTATTTCCAGGCAAGAAATGGGAGGAAGACATGAATAGAAATTTCTCCAAAGAAGACATACATATGGCTAACTAAAACATGAAAAAATGTTCATCACTCATCTTCAGGGAAAAACAGATCAAAACCACAATGAGATACCACCTCATACCAGTCAGAATGGCTAAAATTAACAATTTAGGAAACGAGATGTTGGCAAGGATGTGGACAAAGGGGAAGCTCTTAAATTTTTCCTGGGAATGTAGCTTCTGCAGCCACTGTGGAAAACAATACGGAGGTTCCTCAAAGAGTTAAAAATAGAACTACCCTATGATCCAGCAACTCTATTCTTACACAATGGATAACAAAACTACTGATTAGAAGGGGCAAATTAACCCCTATGTTTATAGCAGCACTATCAACAACAGCCAAATTATGGAAAAAGCCCAATGTCCACTAATTGATGAGTGGAAAATTTAAATATGGTAAATATATACAGTGGAATATTACTCTGCCAACAAAAAGAATGAACTGTTGGCATGAGCAAGGACATGGATAGAACTAGAGTGTTTATGCTAAGTGAAATAAGTCAGTCAGAGAAAGGTAAATCTAAGTAATTTCACTCGAGTGGAATTTAAGAAACAAAATAGATGAACAGAGGGGAAGGGAAAGAAAAAATAGGATTAAAAACTGAGAGGGAAGCAAACTGTAAAAGATTTAATTATAGATGGTAGTAGGATGGTGATGGGAGGTGGAGTGGAAGGATGGGCTAAATGGGTGATGGGCATTAAGGAGGGCACCTGTGATAAGCACTATGTGTTACATGTAAGTGATGAATCAATAAATTCTACTCCTGAAACCAATACTAAACTACATATTAAGAAATTTGAATTTAAATAAAGTCTTGGAACAAAAAAAATCTTAAAAGGCAAGAACAATGTTTAAAATGGTTAAAAAATAAAAAGTGTTCTACTTGAGGCAAGATGGAGGAAGAATAGAAGTCATTGTTTTATCTGGTCCCCTTAATTTAGCTAGCTCTCAAATCATCCGGAACACCTATGAATTCAATGTGTGATATAAGGAAAGAATGGTTGGAACTATACAAATGAAAAAGTGACCACTTTTTGTAAGGTAGGAGTGGGGAGAAGAAAAATGGAGGGGATATATGAGAAGATAAACAGCAGGCAGAGGGAGTCTTTGTAAGCTGGATACGAGAAAATGATAGAGACGTGGGGCTCAAAATCAAGAACTTTAGAAATCTACTTCAGTGAGAGACTTCCTGGCCTGAAAGATGCTCAGTAGTGATGCAGGACAAAATGGCAGGTGGGACTATGGGGTCTCAAAATCCCGAGGCACAGAAAGAACAGGGGTGCCTGAGCCGGCAGTTTCCAAGCATTGAGAGGGGAAACAGGTTTAGGTCAGTGAGCCCAGGAGAGGGTTCTCAGCTTGTTTTGTAATAAACCCTGAACCACCACCGGACTGGGCAACTACTCTTCATGTTGTGTCCCTGTAAAGGAGTGGAATACAGCAATCCTCTGCTTTCCTCTGGGAGAGGAGAAGCAGGTGTGCAAACAGGTGAACACTCTCTGTCCCAGAGCCTTGGAATAGACAGAAACGAGGCAACTTTCAGCTTCCTCCAGGAGGGGTGGAGCAGGTGAACACATGAATGAGTGAGAACCCTCACTGCCAGAGCCCTGCATGTTGCACAAATCAGTGTCCCTCTATCTTCCCCTGGGGAGGATATGAGTGAGCATGTACCAAAGGAGTCTGCAGAGTTTGACACATATCATGATCTTCAGCTCCTGGGCTGGAGATCGGGGTGCGGCCATTTTTATTTTTACCTTCTAAGGAGGTACAGAAAGCCTTCAAAGAACAAAAGCCACACACAGCAAACAGCATACACAGAGCCTGGCCTCTGGGCAAAGGACAGTGAAACTCCACCCAGGCAGGGAAACCTTAGTATCAGTGCAATAGGCCCCTCCTCCACAGATTAGCTGGAAGAACAAGTGAATAGCAAGTTTATTTGACCGAAAAGGACTGGAACACTCCAGTGCTAGGAGAAAATACTATATAGAATTCGAGGGGGTTTTTTCTTATGACTTATCTTTCAGTTTAAAATTTTCCATTTTTTCTTTTTTCCTGTTGCAACTGGTTTCTTATCAGCTCTTTTAAGTATCTGTAAACTTTTATTTTTTACATTTATATTTTATAGATATATTCTCCACTTCTGGCTTCCTTTCACTATATTCAAAAAAGTAACTCATTTTAGACCTAAAGACACCTTCAAACTGAAAATGAGAGGGTAGACAACCACTTACCATACAAATGGACTTCAAAAGAAACCTAGGGTAGCAATTCTCATATCAGATAAATTAAAAATTTTTTAGATAAATTAAATTTTAAACCAAAGACAGTTGTAAGAGATGAAGAGGGATACTATATCACACTTAAAGGGGCTATCCAACAAGAAGATCTAACAATTATAAGTATTTATGCTAATTTGGGAGCAGCCAATTATATCAACCAATTAATAACCAAGGTAAAGAAATACACTGATAATAATACTTCAACACATCACTCACAGCAATGGACAGATCACCTAAACAGAAGATCAACAAGGAAACAAGGACTTTGAATGACACATGGAACCAGATGGACTTCACGGGTTATATATTCAGAACATTTGAACCTAATGCAACAGAATACATATTCTTCTCCAGTGCACATGTAACTCTCTCAATAACGGACCACATACTGGGTCACAAATCAGGTCTCAACTGATACGAAAAGACCAGGATCATTTCCTGCATTTTATCAGACGACAAGGCTTCAAAATTGGAACTCAAACACAAGAGGAAATTCTGAAGGAACTAAAACATTTGGAGGTTAAAGAGCATCCTTCTAAAGATTGAATGGGTCAACCTAGAGAAGAATGAAAAAGATTCACGCAAACTAATGAAAATGAAAGCACAACTATTCAAAATCTATGGGATACATCAAAGGTAGTCTTAAGAGGGAAGTACATTTCAATATTAGCCTCTCTCAAAAAAATTAGAAAAATCTCAAATATACAATCTAACCTTACACCTAAAAGAGCTGAAGAATAGCAAGGCCTAAACCAAGGAGAAGAGAAATAATAAAGATTAGAGCAAAAATCAATGAAACAGAAAGCAGAACAGTAGAACAGGTCAACAAAACTAGGAGTTGGTTCCTTGAAAAAATAAGAGATAAACCTCTATCCATACTTATCAAAAAGAAAAGAGAAAGGATTCAAATTAACAAAATCATGAATGAAACATGGACAATTATGACCAACACAAAGGATAAACAGATGATTTTAAGAACACATTATGAGCAACTATATGCCATCAAATTAGACAATCTGGAAGAAATAAGATGCATTCCTGGAAACTGATAAATTACCAAAACTGAAACAGGAAAAAATAGAAAATGTGAACAGACCAATAACTAGCAAGGAAATGGAAGCAGTCATCAAAACCTTCCAAGGAAACAAGGGTCCAGAGCCAGATGGCTTCCCAGGGGAATTCCAAATATTTGAAGAATTAGTACTATTCTTCTGAAGCTGTTTCAAAAGATAGAAATGGAAGGGAAACTTTCAAACTCATTCTATGAGGTCTGCATTACCTTGATCACAAAACCAGACAAATACTCCATAAAAAAGAAATACAGACCAATATCCCTGATGAACATGGATGTCAAAATTCTCACCAAGATACTAGCCAGTAGGGTCCAATAGTACATTAATAGGATTACTCACAATGACCAAGTAGGATTTATTTCTGGGATTCAACGGTAGTTCAATACTCGCAAGTCAATCAGCATGATAGATTACATTAATAAAAGAAAACAGAAGAACCATATGATCCTCTAAATTAGCACAGAGTAAGCATTTGATAAAATACAGTATCCTTTCTTGATTAAAACTATCTACAGTGTAGGGATAAAGGGAACATACCTCAATATCATAAAAGCTATCTATGAAAAGCCCACAGCGAGTATCATTATCAATGGGAAAAACTGAGACCTTTTTCCCTAGGGTCAAGAACATGACAGGGATGCCCACTCCCACCACTATTGTTCAACACAGTACTAGAAGTCGTAGACTCAGCAATCACACAACGAAAAGGAATAAGAGGCATCCAAACTGGAAAAGAAGAAGGCAAACTTCCACTCTTTGCATATAACATGATACTCTATGTGGAAAACCCAAAAGACTGCACTCCAAAATTGCTAAAACTCATACAGCAATTCAGCAACAAGGCAGAATACAAAACCAATGCAAGAACTCAGCTGCATTTCTACAGACTAACAATGAGTCAGAAGAGAAATCAAGGAATCGATCCTAATTACAACTGCACCAAGAACCATAATATATCTAGGAATAAACCTCACCAAAGAGGTAAAGGATCTGTACTCTAAAAACTATAGGACACTTATGAAAGAAAATGAAGAAGACACAAAGAAATGAAAAAAACATGCCACATTCTTGGACTAGAAGAATAAATACTGTTAAAATGTCTATGCTACCCAGAGCAATCTACACATTCAATGTAATCCCTGTCAAATACCATGGACATTTTTCACAGAGTTTTCACGTCTTCAAAGGAAAGGGAAACAAAAGTAAAAATTAATTATTGGGACTTCATCAAGATAAAAAGCTTCTGCACAGCAAAGGAAACTGTCAACACAACTAAAAGGCAACCTACACAATGGGAAAAGATATTTCCAAATGACATATCAGATAAAGGGCTAGCATCCAAAATCTATAAGGAACTTACCAAACTCAACACGCAAAAAACACAGTCCAGTCAAGAAATGGGCAGAAGACATGAAAAGACATTTCTCCAAAGAAGACCTACACATGGCCAACAAGCACATGAGAAAATGCTCTGCATCACTTGCCATCAGGGAAATATAAATCAAAACCACAATGAGATACCACCTCACACCAGTGAAAATGGGGAAAATTAACAAGACAGGAAACAACAAATGTTGGCAAGGATGTGGAGAAAAGGGAACCCTCTTCCACTGTTGGGAATACAAGCTTATACAGCTACTCTGGAAAACAGTAAGGAGGTTCCTCCAAAAAAGGTAAAAATAGAGCCATCCCATCACGTACCAATTGCACTACTGGGGATTTACCCCAAAGATACAGATATAGTGAAACAAATGGGCATCCGCACTCCAATGTTCATAGCAGCAATGTCCATAATAGCCAAACTGCAGAAGGAGCCGAGACATCCCTCGACAGATGAATGTATAAAGAAGATGTGGTATACACATACAATCAAATATTACTCAGCCATAAGGAAGGATGAATACCTACCATTTATATCGACATGGATGGTTCTGGAGGGCATTATGCTAAGTGAAATAAGTCAATTGGAGGAAGACAAGTATCAAACAGTTTCTCTCATATGTGGAATATAAGAAATAGTGCAAGAGACCATAAGAGAAGGAGAGGAGACTGAATGGGGAAAATCAGAGAGGGAGACAAACCATGAGAGACTATTAACTCTGGGAAACAAACTGAAGGTTGCTAAAGGGGAGGTGGGAGAGGATTGGGTAACTGGGGGATAGGCATTAAGGAGGGCCCCGTGATGTGATGAGCACTGGGTATTATACTGTATGTTGACAAACTGAATTTAAATAAATAAAGTGTTTTTAATAGTGAAAAATACTTTACATTCTCATTACTATAGGATCACAGTGTGTTAGAAATTGTAAAGACGTTCATTTCCACCTCAAATTCTTCACAGTTTTTTACTGCTTCTGCCTTATAACCCCATTCCTTCACTTAATTAGAATCCTTCCTCATAGATCACCTTCTTAAATTTGCACTCCCTATTTATTCTCTTATTAACTACCTGAAAGTACATATTTCATATTTGATTAAAATTTCTCAACTGTACTGTAATATAAGCTTCCTGAGAGAGGGATCTTGTTATTCTTGTTTACTGCTGCTGGGTCTCCAGACCCCATTAAGTCTGCCTCAGACACAGAATACAATCCAATATAAATTCTTGAATTCATGAATGCGTAAGAAGAGAATATCTTCATGTTCTTACCTGTAATGTCTTACCAAGGCCCATGCAGTGTGCTAGAATGCATCCCGAACCTGGAGATTTCTTTGTTTTTTTTACAGACTCACAGCAGCAATCCCACATAAACTGAACACCTAAAAATGACATATTCATTAAGTTTAAAGATCCACATTAAAAATATTCCTTCATAAATATATCAAAAACATAACTAAAACTTTAAGAAATAGAATTTAACTATGAGATAAAGAATCTCATAAATATATAGGAGATTACTTACTAAGGTTAATTGCAAAAAAAAAAAAAAGACAGTAAACTGAAGTAGACAACAGGGTGACTTTCTTTCATTCATCTTATCTATTACAGCAAACCTTCATTCCCTGGGACAATCCAAAGAAACCTGAATAATCTAAAATAGAAACATGATCTATAATTTTATCTAATTTATAGATTCCTATCAAATATTCTTTCAAGTTTATTGAGCTGATTAGTAAAACAACCCAGGAGATAATTTATTATCTCTCCCTTTATTCAACAGTAAAGACTAAACAAGAAAAGGGGCTCATTACCCAAGGAGTAGAGCTGTAGAACTTTCCTTATGAATTCATTCACACGCACACTAAAAATTGCCTTACTGATTCCACTTTAACAAAACAAGAATAGGGATAATTTGTTAATTTGATGTTAATTTGATAATTTGTTCCCAAATACCAATGTTAGAATACTATTAACAAGCATACTCACAAATGTTGAAAGAGGATTTCCTAAAGAAGGCTTTTAGCTAATGGTGGTACCTCTACCTGCCCTGCAGCTGCCCTTACCCAATCATTGTAGACTATGTGAAATGCGCTTGCTATATATACCCATTTGTAAAGGGCACTTACTTATTTCCCCTTCTATAACACTCATTTTCTTTGCACTGAATTGTGTCTCCTCATTAATTTATGAGCTCTATAGGAGGCTGGGTTCACGTTTGTTTTGCTCACAAATGTGCCTCTAGTGCTTAGCAGGATGAGAGGCACACAGGAAACACCAAATTTGGTAAAACTTAATTAAAAATGATTTAATCATGGGGCACCTGACTCGGTTAAGCTTCTGACTCTTGATGTCAGCTCTTAGGGTTGTGAGTTCAAGCCCCACTGAGCTCTACTGGGCATGGTGCCTACTTTAAAAATGCTTTAATTATACAATTGTTTCTTACCATCTACTTGATGTGGTTTCAATTTGATGACCATATTTCTATGAACCTGCACTAAAGGTTCTTTGGTTTCTTCATCTTCATCTAAAACCAACTTGGTTGTTATTGGACACTTGGTGGGTGAAGCATCTTCAATTTCTATCACCTACAATAAAGGGAATTACAGTTAGCTAACTCACAGAAATCTTTCAAGCAATGTTGAAGTAGTACTATTACTAAGGGAAATTTTCCAAAATAGAGACACATCTACTTACACACCATATATCCAATACTTTGCCTCAATAAGATCACAATAGATCACAGGTTAACATATGTTTTTCAAAATTAAATACTTGTACAAGACTTTGAGCCACTGTGGAAATATCAGTAATTTAGTTCATTAGTTCTCATCCAATATATACTAACACACATGACAGGAAAAGCTGTGGAAAAAAAACAGTGCTCTAAAATAACCTTTAGTACCATTCTACAAATTTGAGTAAACAAATGGATCCCAACCAAGGATGTTTCTATTTTTCTAGAAGACATCTGAAAATGTGCAAGGGCACTTTAAGGTTCTGAGAAATAATCATCAGGACTGGTATTTAATGTAAGCAGAAAGGAAGGTAAATACAGATGTTCAATAATATAAAAGACAATCTCAAACAAGAACTGTTCCACCCAAAATGCCAAATGACTCCCACTCTAAAACAGTGTAAATATGTGTTGTGAAAGGGAAAAATTTTCAGAAACACTGGTTTGAGAAACAGAGACTCAAAAAACACGACAACATACAATATCTTCTAACTGCAAAAGGGAAACAATTATCTAAATTTAGTTTCTTATTTAAAAGAACGTTTAGGCAATCTAGAAGAAATGGACGCATTCCTGGAAAGCCACAAACTACCAAAACTGGAACAGGAAGAAATAGAAAACCTGAACAGGCCAATAACCAGGGAGGATTGAAGCAGTCATCAAAAACCTCCCAAGACACAAAAGTCCAGGGCCATATGGCTTCCCAGGGGAATTCTATCAAACGTTTAAGAAGAAACCATACCTATTCTACTAAAGCTGTTCGGAAAGACACAAAGAAATGGAGTACTTCCAAATTCGTTCCATGAGGCCAGCATCACCTTAATTTCAAAACCAGACAAAGACCCCACCAAAAAGGAGAATTACAGACCAATATTCCTGATGAACATGGATGCAAAAATTCTCAACAAGATACTAGCCAATAGGATCCAATAGTACATTAAGAAAATTATTCACCATGACCAAGTAGGATTTATCCCCGGGACACAAGGCTGGTTCAACACTTGTAAAACAATCAATGTGATTCATCATATCAGCAAGAGAGAAAACAAGAACCATAGGATCCTCTCATTAGATGCAGAGAAAGCATTTGACAAACTACAGCATCCATTCCTGATCAAAACTCTTCAGAGTGTAGGGATAGAGGGAACATTCCTCAACATTTTAAAAGCCATCTACGAAAAGCCCACAGCAAATATCATTCTCAATGGGGAAGCACTGGGAGCCTTTCCCCTAAGATCAGGAACAAGACAGGGATGTCCACTCTCACCACTGCTAGTACTGGAAGTCCTAGCCTCAGCAATCAGACAACAAAAAGACATTAAAGGTATTCAAATTGGCAAAGAAGAAGTCAAACTCTCCCTCTTCGCCGATGACATGATACTCTACATAGAAAACCCAAAAGCCTCCACCCCAAGATTGCTAGAACTCATACAGCAATTTGGTAGCGTGGCAGGATACAAAATCAATGCCCAGAAATCAATGGCATTTCTATACACTAATAATAAGACTGAAGAAAGAGAAACTAAGGAGTCAATCCCATTGACAATTACACCCAAAAGCATAAGATACCTAGGAATAAACCTCACCAAAGAGGTAAAGGATCTATACCCTCAAAACTATAGAACACTTTTGAAAGAAATTGAGGAAGACACAAAGAGATGGAAAAATATTCCATGCTCATGGATTGGCAGAATTAATATTGTGAAAATGTCAATGTTACCCCGGGCAATTTACAAGTTTAATGCAATTCCTATCGAAATACCATGGACTTTCTTCAGAGAGTTAGAACAAATTATTTTAAGATTTGTTTGGAATCAGAAAAGACCCCGAATAGCCAGGGGAATTTTAAAAAAGAAACCATATCTGGGGGCATCACAATGCCAGATTTCAGGTTGTACTACAAAGCTCTGGTCATCAAGACAGTGTGGTACTGGCACAAAAACAGACACATAGATCAATGGAACAGAATAGAGAACCCAGAAGTGGACCCTGAACTTTATGGTCAACTAATATTTGATAAAGAAGGAAAGACTATCCATTGGAAGAAAGACAGTCTCTTCAATAAATGGTGCTCGGAAAATTGGACATCCACATGCAGAAGAATGAAACTAGACCACTCTCTTTCACCATACACAAAGATAAACTCAAAATGGATGAAAGATCTAAATGTGAGACAAGATTCCATCAAAATCCTAGAGGAGAACACAGGCAACACCCTTTTTGAACTTCGCCACAGTAACTTCTTGCAAGATACATCCACGAAGGCAAAAGAAACAAAAGCAAAAATGAACTATTGGGACTTCATCAAGATAAGAGGTTTTTGCACAGCAAAGGATACAGTCAACAAAACTAAAAGACAACCTACAGAACGGGAGAAGATTTTTGCAAATGACGTATCAGATAAAGGGCTAGTTTCCAAGATCTATAAAGAACTTATTAAAATCAACACCAAAGAAACAAACAATCCAATCATGAAATGGGCAAAAGACATGAACAGAAATCTCACAGAGGAAGACATAGACATGGCCAACATGCACATGAGAAAATGCTCTGCATCACTTGCCATCAGGGAAATACAAATCAAAACCACAATGAGATACCCCCTCACACCAGTGAGAATGGGGAAAATCAACAAGGCAGGAAACCACAAATGTTGGAGAGGATGCAGAGAAAAGGGAACCCTCTTGCACTGTCGGTGGGAATGTGAACTGGTGCAGCCACTTTGGAAAACTGTGTTGCGGTTCCTCAAAGAGTTAAAAATAGACCTGCCCTACGACCCAGCAATTGCACTGTTGGGAATTTACCCCAAAGATACAGATGCAATGAAACGCTGGGACACCTGCACCCCGATGTTTCTAGCAGCAATGCCCACAATAGCCAAACTGTGGAAGGAGCCTCGGTGTCCATCGAAAGAAGAATGGATAAAGAAGATGTGGTTTATGTATACAATGGAATATTACTCAGCCATTAGAAACGACAAATACCCACCATTTGCTCAACATGGATGGAACTGTAGGATATTATGCTGGGTGAAGTAAGTCAATCGGAGAAGGACAAACATTGTATGTTCTCATTCATTTGGGGAATATAAATAATAGTGAAAGGGAATAAAAGGGAAGGGAGAAGAAATGTGTGGGAAATATCAGAAAGGGAGACAGAACATAAAGACTCCTAACTCTGGGAAACGAACGAGGGGTGGTGGAAGGGGAAGAGAGCGGGGAGTGGGGGTGAATGGGTGACAGGCACTGAGGGGGGCACTTGACGGGATGAGCACTGGGTGTTATTCTGCATGTTGGTAAATTGAACACCAATAAAAAATAAATTTATTATAAAAACAAAACAAAACAAAATAAAAAATAAAAGAAAGTTTAAAAAGATAATAAATAAATAAGATATGAATATACCTATCTCCCTATCTCTGTACATTTTTACTGTTTTATCCCTATGTCTATCCATTACATACTACACCCAAGAACTGTATAAGATAGGTACAAATATTCCCATTTTACAAATAAAAAGTCAAAGACGCAGAAGTTAAATAACTTACACAAGGACATACAACGATTAAATATCACAATAACTAAGATACCCAGAGTGTCAGGCACTATGGAGTCCTTGATCTTAACCACTACACACTACTACTTTAATGAAGGAAATGCTTATATAAACAAATATTTTTATGGTTCCATGTAAATCAATAAAGATTCATGATTTTATTTTTTATAAGATTCATGATTTTAATATTACAGACATTATGATAATGAAGGAATACAATTTACCAAGTATTTTCTTTCTTATTTAAAACTGAAACTATGGATTACATAATATTCACCATGGAAATTTTCAAATGTAAAAAAGTATTAGACAGAATAGCATAATAAACCCTACTACCCATTATCCAGTTTCAAATATTACCAACTTCTGGTCAATTTGTTTTCACTGATAGCTTCCTACTCATCATCCAGCTCCTCAGATCCCACAAGTGATTTTGAAGCAAAACTGAGAAAGCATGGAGTTCCATCTTAAATGTTTTCAACGTCTCTTTAAAAGGAAATTCTCTTTTTAAACCATAACTGCATTATCATTATTGCATGCAAAAAAAATAAAACATAAGTCACAAATCTGTGATAAATTACCTGAATAGATACTGCACTTACATAAAACTGTAAAATAGACAAATCAAGATTAATAATAGGTGACACCATAGTGAAGTATAAATACCACAGTCCATTTAGATTCAAACTCCATTTTCACAAGTTACTTAAACCCTCTTAGCTTCAGTTTTTTTCATCTACTAACTGGGAAAGATTATAAACAGCCCTCATGAAGTTGTGGAGATTGAATAAGACAATGCATGCAAAGTAACTGACACAGACTAACTATTCACTAAGTTTTTATTATACCCTTCCGTGGATGTGTCCAAGATTCCTATCACTGGGTCAAATCCATAATTCAAAATGGAAAATTCCCTGAATGTCTTGTCCTTTTTGCAAGGTGTAGTGCCTGCAATCCTAAAATGGTCTCTAAGATCCCATCCTCTGGAGTAAACATCCTGTATTGTCTGATCGCTTTGAGTACGGTTGAGATCTGTAAATATGATAGGGTGCCATTCCCATAATTGAGTTAGTAATCAGTTGGGTTTGTTTTAATCAAAAATAGGATTCTCCTGGTAGGGCCTGACCTAATCAAAATGAGCCCTTTAACAGACTGAAGCGTAAGAAATACTCTTTTACTAGTCTCGAAGCCATGTTGTGGAGAGAAGTATCTAGGAGCTAAGGACGTCAATGCTACAACTACAAAAAATTGAATTCTGACAAGAAGAGACCCTAAAAAGTACACAAAGTCTTATATGAAAATCTAAGCTCTGGCTAAAACTTAATTTCTGGGATCCCTGGGTGGTGCAGCGGTTTGGCGCCTGCCTTTGGCCCAGGGCGCGATCCTGGAGACCCGGGATCGAATCCCACGTCGGGCTTCCGGTGCATGGAGCCTGCTTCTCCCTCTGCCTGTGTCTCTGCCTCTCTCTCTCTCTCTCACTGTGTGCCTATCATAAATAAATAAAAAATTAAAAAAAAATAAAACTTAATTTCTACTCAGACACTGAGCAGGTGACCCAGTAGAGCCATACTCAGTTAAGTCACTCTGAAATTCTTGATTTACAGGACTATGAGATAATAATATTGTCTTAAGAGGCTAAGTTTGTGGTAATATTTTAACATATAACTAGAAAATTAATACACAAAGCTTTAATTAAGACTTTGGAAACAGGCACCTGGGGTGGCTCAGTAGTTGAGCACCTGCCTTTGGCTCAGGTTGTGATCCCAGAGTCCCGGGATTGCGTTCCACAGGCACCTTGCAGGGAGCCTGCTTCTCCTTCTGCGTAAGTCTCTGCCTCTCTCATGCATAAATAAATAAAATCTTGGGGTTATTTGTCCTTGGCAAGTCAAGTTCCAAATGACCTTTAAAAAAAAAGACTTTGAATCACTATGTTCATTAATGATTTGCATATTTTTGTTTTTTAAGTACTGTCCTTGGATTGGGGATTAGTGAATCTTCATCCTGAATGCAGGAGGAGAAAATCTATCTTTTTTTACCATTTTATTTTTTTTCACCATCAAAATTGTAGTCTTTATTCCTCATCCCTTACTTCCCCAAACCCCCATGCCCACCTACCCTATGGTAACCATCAGTTTGTTCTCTATAGTTATGAGTCTGTTTCTTGATTTGTCTTTTTTTCTTTGCTCATTTGTTTTGTTTCTTAAATTTGACATATGCGTGAGATCATATAGTACTGGCCTCTAAATGACTTATTTCGATCAGCATTATACTCTCTATCCCTAGCCATGTTGTTGCAAATGGCAAGATTTCATTCTTTTTATGGCTGAATTTTATATATGTATATATAAAACAATTTGCCTTATCCATTTATCTGTCGATGGACACTTGAGCTGCTTCCATAGTTTGGCTACTATAAATAATGCTGCTATAAACATAGGGGTAAATATCCAGTAGTGTGATTCCTAGATCATAGGGTAGCTCTATTTTTTATTTTTTGAGGAATATCCATACTGTTTTTCAATATGGCTTCACCAATTTGCATTCCCACCAACAAACAGCACAAGGAGGTTCATTATTCTCCACATTCTCATGAACACTTATTGTTTCTTGTGTTTTTCATTTTAGCCATTCTGACAGGTGTGAGGTGGTATCTCATTGTAGTTTTTAATGTACATTTTCCTGATGATCATTGATGTTGAGAATACTATCATGTAAAGTTATTCAATCACTACACTGTATACCTGAAACTAAATTAAAAGACTGTATATCAACTATACTTAAATAAAAATACAAAAGGGATTTAACAATAGTATGAGCATATGGAATAATCAACAAACATGAAGGTGGCAACTGAAATTATCAACCTATGGAGCAGAAAGAAAAAAGAATGAAGAAAAATAAAAGACTAAGGGACTTGTGGAATACCATCAAGTGGACTGACATATACATGAGAGTCAAAGAAAAGAATGAGAAAGGGGCAGAAAGTTTACTTGAGGAAATACTGGCCCAAAGCTCCACAAAAGTGAGTAAAGACTAGAATCTGCAAATCCAAGGAATGCAACAAACTAGAAATGAGATAAACTAAAAGAGACCCAGACTGAGCACATTATAATCAAAGTTTTGAAGGCACAGCAAGGAGAATCTTGAAAGTAGCAAGTGAGAAGTAACTTGTCAGATACAAGGATCATCAATAACATTATCAGCTGACTCTGCATAAGACACTTGGAGGCTAAAAGGTAGTGTGATAATTTTTTTAAAGATTTATTTATTGGGATCCCTGGGTGGCGCAGCGGTTTAGCGCCTGCCTTTGGCCCAGGGCGCGATCCTGGAGACCCGGGATCGAATCCCACGTCGGGCTCCCGGTGAATGGAGCCTGCTTCTCCCTCTGCCTGTGTCTCTGCCTCTCTCTCTCTCTGTGTGACTATCATAAATAAATAAAAATTAAAAAAAATAAAAATAAAAATAAAAAAAATAAAGATTTATTTATTTATTTGAGTGGGAGGGAGAGCACAAAAGTGAGAGAAAGAGTGCAGAGGGGAGGGGCAGAGGAAGGAATAGTCTTAAGCAGACTGCCTGCAGAGCACAGAGCCCAATATAGGACTCAATTTCACAACCCTGAGGTCACAACCTGAGCCAAAACCAATAATCAGACATTTAACTGACTTTGCCATCCAGGCAACCCAGTAATATATTTTAAAGTTTTCAAATAAAATAACTGTCAGCTGAAAAATTTATATCAAACAAAATATCCTTCAAAAAAGAGGAAAAAAATGGAAATACTCCTAAATTGAGGGAGTTCATTAAAACTAAACAAGAAATACTAAAGGAAAGTGTTCAGTTAAAATGAAATGATGTTATATAGTAACTCAAAGATGTATAAAGAAATAAATAAAGGACAGCCTGGGTGGCTCAGCGGTTTAGCACTACCTTTGGCCCAGGGTGTAATCCTGGAGTCCCGGGATCAAGTCCCACATTGGGCTCCCTGCATGGGGCCTGCTACTCCCTCTGCCTGTGTCTCTGCCTCTCTCTCTCTCTGTGTGTGTTTCTCATGAGTAAATAAATAAAATCCTTTAAAAAAAGAAAGAAAGAAATATGGAAAAGGGCAAATATGAAACCCACTATTGTTGCAATTTTGGCTTGTAACTCTAGGCTTGCTCTCTATGCATTTAAAAAGACAAAAGCATAAAAGATAATTAGAAATATGTTATTGGGCATAAAATATATCAAAATGTAATTTGTTGGGGGGGATCCCTGGGTGGCGCAGCGGTTTGGCGCCTGCCTTTGGCCCAGGGCGCGATCCTGGAGACCCGGGATCGAGTCCCACGTCGGGCTCCCGGTGCATGGAGCCTGCTTCTCCCTCTGCCTGTGTCTCTGCCTCTCTCTCTCTCTCTGTGACTATCATAAATAAATAAATTTTAAAAAAATGTAATTTGTGACGTGAATAATATACAAGCGGAGAATAGAGCTGTATTATTTTGTATATGATTTAATTAATTTCATATCAATTCAAACTATATCACTATGACTTTAGGATGTTGTATTTAACCCCATGGTAACCACAAAGAAAGTATCTAATGATTATGTACAAAAATGAGATGGGAATCAAAACATCTCTGTTTTAAAAAGTCAACTAAACAAAAACAGAAGGCATCAGTGGAGAAAATGATGGAAAAAAGCAGTAAGCCATACAAAAGGTATCAAAGTGGTGGAAGTAAATTATTACTCATCTATTACTTAAAATAGAAATGGATTAAATTCTCAATCAAAAGGCATGAATTAAAAGATGAGGTAAATACTGGTTATCCACAAAAGACTCAATATGGATCAAAAGACAGAAACAGGCTGAAAATGAAAGAATGATAAAAGATATTCCATGAAAACCATAACTAAGAAGGCATGGGTGACTATGTAGACATCAGACAAATCTTGACTTTAAGTCAAGAAACTATTATAACTGTCAAAAAGATACTGTATATTGATAAAAGAGTCAATTAATCAAGAAGATATAACACTCATAAACATATAGGCACCAACAACAGAGCCCTAGGATATATGAAACAAATACTGACAGAATTAAAAGGAGTTCTATAATAATAGTTTGGAGACATCAACACTCTACTTTCAAAAATGCATAAAGCAAGAGAAAAAAGATCAATAAGAAAATAGAAAACCTGAACAACACTATAAAACAATCTACCAAAACAGACATATATGTAACACTCACACAACAGGTTACAGATTTTCACCAAGCGCATGTGAAACATTCTGAAGGACAGACCACATGATGGGGTGCAGAACAAGCCTTAAAAATTCTAAGGACTGAAATCATAAAAAGTATCTTTTCTACTCACAACTGAAAGAAGTAGAAAAAGAAGAACAAACTAAACCCAAACTAGTGAATGATAGGAAATAAAAAAGATTAGAGTAGACAAGTAAAACAGACACTAGGGGAAAAAAGAAAATCAATATAATCAAAAGTTGGTTCTTCAAAAAGTAAAATAGTCATAAACCTTAGATTGACTAAGACAAAAAGAGAGGATGGAAATTACTATAATCTGAAATAAAACTGGGACATTACTAGCACAATTTTATAGAAAAAGAGTTATGAAAAATACAACAAAATAACCTAGATGAAATAGAAAAACTTCTAGAAACACAATCTACCAGAAGAAACTCATGAAGGAGGGCAAAATCTATACAGACCACTAAACCAGTAAGAACATTCAATCTGTAATAAAGAAACAAAGAAAAGAAAAGAATCCAGGAGTCCCTATTCTACCTGGTCTTATTCTTTAAAAGAATAAGACCAGATAGCTTCACTGATGAATTCTACCAAATATTTTAAAAATAATGCCAATCTTTTTCAAACTGTTCAATGAAACGGAAAAGGAGTGAACACTTTGGAATTCACTAAGTAAAATCAGCAATAAACTAATTTGAAATCGTGATAAACTATAAGAATACTACAGATTCTGTATGAATACAGATTAAAAAATCCTCAAGAAAATTCTAGCAAACCAAATTCAGCAGCATATTACCATGATTGCCCAAAGTAAAAATGGAAAAAAGGAAAAATCTTCATAACAGGATTTGGAAACGATGTCTTCAGTATGACACCAAAACCACAGGCAATGAAATCAAAAAATAGATAAATTGGACTTCATCAAATTTTATAACTTTTATGCTATGGACACATCAATAAATTTAAAGGTAATCCACAAAATGGGAGAAATATTTGCAAATCACATATATGATAAGGGATTAATATCCAGAATATAAAAAGAACAAATATGCCATCATATGACTGTTTTCTGGGACAAGCTGGCACTAGACACAGTGCAGAGACCCTCCCATAGAGGACTAGCGTGAATCCATGCCATGGGGGTCTATGAAGTGTGGGACTTTGAAACACAGCTGTTCCTGTAACAAAACACAGGAGTCCTGTACCGCCCTGCAGGCAAACAGCTCAGTCAAGGAAAGGGTGAAGAGGAGGACCTGAGAGAAGCCAGGGACAAAACAGGGGTGACTGAGCATATGTGAAGGCTTCCTGAAGAATGGCAGGGGCAAATTTTCCACTCCTCAAACAAGAAAAATAGGAGGAAGCCATTTTCACTCCACACCCATACACAATTATGACCTCAATGAGCTAAACAGTGCCACCAAATCCATAAGAGAGCTGCCATATGAACCCTGGCCCACTCACTGCACCCTGCAGGTGGATCTCCGCTAAAGTAAATCCACCTAAAAACCAGAGCAGCAGGCCCTTCCCCAAGCAGGTTAACACAAACCTCTCCTCAGCAAATCTACTGATCAAAGAGTGCTTGAGGCTTCGGATGTAGGGGAAACAAAATCTAGCTTCCTTTGGGTTTCTTTTTTTTTTTTTTTTTTTTTTTGGTTTTGTTTTGATCTTCTTTCTGGTTTTTTTTTTTTGGATATAGAAAGAACAAATTTTTTATTTAATTTCTTAAATGTTGGGGATCCCTGGGTGGCTCAGCGGTTTCGCGCCTGCCTTTGGCCCGGGGTGCGATCCTGAGTCCCGGAATCCAGTCCTGCGTCGGGCTCCCTCTGCCTGTGTCTCTGCCTCTCTATGTCTATCATAAATAAATAAAAATAAATCTTTAAAAATAATAATAATAATTTCTTAAGTGTTTATCTTTTTTTCCTTTCTTATTCCAACCAAGCCTCTCTTAACAAGCAGACCAAAACATACATAGCTTCATCTATTTTTTAATTTTTAAAAATTATTTTTTACTTTTTATGTTTTTTATATCCAAAATGACAAGATAGAGGAATTCACCCAAAAAGAAAGAGCAAAAAGAAATGGCAGGCAGGGATTTAATAAATACATATATAAGTGAGAGTAGAATTTAAAATAACAATTATAAGGATTATAGCTGGAATTAAACAAAAAGCATACAAGACACTAAAGAATATCTTACTTCTGAGATAAAAGAGCTAAAAGAAGATCAAGCTGAAATAAAAAATGCTGTAACCGAGGTGCAAATATGAATGGATACCGTAACAATAAGGTTGAACAAACGTGAGAAATAAATCAGTGATATAGAAGATGAAATCATGGAAAACAACAAAGATAAAAAGAAGAGGAAAACAAAGGTGAGGGATCATGAAGGTAGACATAGGGAACTCAGCAACTTATTAAAACAGAGTAAGATTCCTATCATAGGAGTCCAAGAAGATAAAGACAGAAAAAAACAGGCAAAAGATTCATTTGAGTAAATTATACCTGAAAACGTCCCTAACTTGGGAAGGACAGAGAAAAAGAGGAAGGTTTAGTTGAGAAAATTATAGCTGAAAACTTCTCCAATCTGGGGAAAGAAACAAACATCAATATCCAAGAAAAACAGAGAATTCTCATTATTTTCAACAAAACCCAACCTTTGCAAAGGCGTATGTATCATAGTCAAATTAACAAAATGCACAGACAAGGAAAGAATCCTGAAAGCAGCAAGGAAAAAAAAATCCTTAACCGATATGGGAAGACAGACCAGGTTCAGAGCAGATCCATACAAAGAAACTTGGCAGGCCAAAAGAGAGTGGTAGGACACTCATTGCAGTGAATGGAGAAAACATGAAGACAAGGATTCTTTAACCAGCAAGCCTGTCATTCAGAATACAAGGAGACAAAGAGAGTTTCCCAGCCAAACAAAATCTAAAGGAGTTCATGAACACTAAACCAGCCCTGGAACAAACATTAACAGGAACTCTTTAAATGGGGGGAAGGAGGGATCAAAAGCAACAAAGACTAGAAAAGAACAAAAATTATCATGAAAGGGGTGCCTGGGTGGCTCAGTGGGTTAAGCATCAGCCTTTTCGGCTCAGGCCACGATCCCAAGGTCCTAAAACTGAGCCTGCATCAGTCTCCCTGCTCAGTGGGGAAATCTGCTTCTCCCTTTGCCTCCCTCTCCCCCTGCTTATGTGTGCATTCTCTCTGTCAAATAAATAAATGAAATCTTAAAAAAAAAAGAAAGTATCCTGAGAAACATCAACTTTACAGGTAACAAATCAGCACTATGTTGGTATCTTTCAATAATCACTCTGAAGGTAAATGGACAAACAAAACACATAGGATATGGAAATGTATTAAAAAAAAAAAAAAAAAAACACGACCCTGGGATCCCTGGGTGGCTCAGCGGTTTGGCACCTGCCTTCAGCCCAGGGCGTGATACTGGGAGTCCCAGGATTGAATCCCACATTGGGTTCCCTGCATGGAGCCTGCTCCTCCTCTGCCTCTGCCTCTCTCTCTGTCTCTCATGAATAAATAAATAAAATCTTTTAAAAAAAGCAAGACCCATCTACATACTGTAAACAGAATACTCATTTTAGATTTAAAGACATCTGCAGGGCAGCCCCGGTGGCTCAGCGGTTTAGTGCCACCTTCAGTCCAGGGCCTGATTCTGGAGACCTTGGATCGAGTCCCACATCGGGCTCCCTGCATGGAGCCTGCTTCTCCCTCTGCCTGTGTCTCTGCTTCCCTCTCTCTGTGTCTCTCATGAATAAATAAATAAAATCTTTTTTTTAAAAAAAAGACATCTGCAGATTGAAAGTGAGGGGATAAACAACCATCAATCATCTGAATGGACACCAAAAAAAGCAAGACATACTTACATCAAACAAACTAGATTATAAGCTAAAGAATGTAAAAAGAGAAGAAGGGCATTATATCATAGTGAAGGGCTCTATCAATCAAGAAGATCAAAAAATTGTAAATATTTAAATACTCAACTTGGGAGCACCCAAATATATAAATCAATTAATAACATAAAAAATCATTGATAATAATACAAAAGTAGTAGGGGATTATAGTACCACACATACAGCAACAGAAAGGTCATCTAAGCAGAAAATCAACAAGGAAATCATGGCTTTCAATGACACACAGGACCAGATGGACTTAACAGATTTATTCAGAATATTCCATTCTAAAGCAACAGAACACACATTCTTTTTAAGAGCACACAGAACATTCTCCACAATAGATCACATACTGGGTCACAATCAGCCCTAAACAAGTACAAAAAAAGAAACGGAGAGATCATACCATGCATATTTTCAGACCACAGTACTAAGAATTTTGAAGTCAACCACAAGAAAAAAATTGGAAAGATGACAAATACATGGAGGTTAAAACATCCTACTAAAGAATGAATATTGGTTTAAGGAGGAAATAAAAGAAGAAATTAAAAACTACATGAAAGCAAATGAAATTGAAAGCACAACAGCCCAAAAACCTTTGGGATGCGGCAAAGGCATTCCTAACAGGGAACTACATGGCAATATAAGGCAACCTCAAGAAGCAAGAAAAGCCTCAAATGCACAACCTAACCTTACACTAAAGGAAAAAGAACAGCAAATAAAGCATAAAGCCATCAAAAGAAGGGAAATAATAAAGATTAGAGTAAAAATAAATGATATAGATACAAACAAAACCAGTACAACAGATAAATGAAACTAAGAGCTGGTTCTTGGAAAGAAGAAATTGATAAATCCCTAACCAGAATTATCAAAAAGAGAAGAGACCCAAATACATAAAATCACAAATGAAAGGGGAAAGAAAACAATCAACACCACAGAAATACTAATAATTCTAAGAGAATATTATAAATAATTATTTGCCAACAAACTGTGCAATCTGGAAGAAATGGGCAAATTCCTATAAACATACAAACTATCAAAACAGAAACAGGAAGATAAAGAAAATTTGAACAGAATTATAACCAGCAAAGAAAATGAATCAGTAATTGAAACTCCCCCAGTAAACCAAAGTCCAGGGCCAGATGGCTTCCCAAAGGAATTCTAACAGATAATTAAAGAAGAATTAATACTACTACTATACTAGTACTATATCTATAATATTATATAAACTATTCTTATTAAAAAAAATAAAAAATAAACTATTCTTATTAGTTAATATTAACACTTAATAGTAAATAATATTGATGTTTTATTCTTAAAGCTATTATAATGTAACATGATTATATACAATATATAATTAATAATATTCTTATCAAACTGTTCCAAGAAATAGAAACAGAAGGAAAATTACCAAACTCATTCTACAAAGGCAGCATTACCTTGATTCCAAAAATCAAAGATTCCACTAAAAAGGAGAATCAGGAGCCAATACCCCTAATGAACATGGATGTAAAAATGTTCAATAGGATACTAGCAAATCAAATTCAACAGCTTATGAAAAGGATCATTCACCACAATCAGGTGGGATTAATTCCTGAGCTACAAGGATGGTTCAATATTCATAAACCAATCAAAGTGCTACACTACATTAATAAAAGAAAGGATAAGAACCATATGATGCTCTCAACAGATGCAGAAAAAGCATCTGACAAATTACAGTGTCCATTCTTGATAAAAATCCTCAACAAAGCAGAGATAGAGGGAACATACCTCAACATCAAAAAAGGCCATATATGAAAGACCCACAGCTAATATCTTCAATGAGGAAAAGCTGAGAGCCTTTTTTCTATGGTCAGGAACAAGTCAGGGATGTCCACACTCACCATTACTATTTAACATAATACTAGAAGACTTCGCCACAGCAATCACACAACAAAGAATAATCAAAAGGCATTTAAATCATCAAAGTCAAACTTTCACTATTTGCAGATGACATGATACTCTATATAGGAAACCCAAAAGACTCCATCAAAAAATTGCTAGAATACATGAATTCGGCAAAGTTGCAGGACATAAGTCAATGTACAAAAATCTGTTGCATTTCTATATACCAATAATGAAGCAGTAAAAAAAAGAAATCAAGGAATAATGCCTTTTTACAACTTCATCCAAAACAATAGGATACCTAGGAATAAACCAAAAAAAAAAAAAAAGAGGTAAAAGATTTGTAATATGTAAACTAAGAAAACTAATGAAAGACATTGAATAGTACACAAAGAAATGGGAAAACATTGCATGCTCATGGACTGGAAGAGCAAACATTGTTAAAATGTTTATACTACCCAGAGTCCAAGATGGCAGAGGTGTATGAGATCTTAGTTTTATCTGGTCCCAGCAATTCAGCTAGATAGCTATTAAATCATTCTGAACACCTGCAAACTCAACCAGAGATCTAAGAAAAGAATAGCTGCAACACTACAAATAGAAAAGCAAGGGATCCCTGGGTGGCGCAGCGGTTTGGCGCCTGCCTTTGGCCCAGGGCGCGATCCTGGAGACCCGGGATCGAATCCCACGTCAGGCTCCCGGTGCATGGAGCCTGCTTCTCCCTCTGCCTGTGTCTCTGCCTCTCTCTCTCTCACTGTGTGCCTATCATAAATAAATAAAAAATTTAAAAAAAAAAAAAAAAAGAAAAGAAAAGCAACTACTTTTGGCAAGGTAGGAGGTATGGAGAAGTGAATCTGATGTGATATATAGTTAGATAAACTGGACAGGCAGGGAGCCTTGTCAGCCAGCTACCAGAAAGTGATATAGTAGTGGACCACAAAATCAGAAACTTTAGAAGTCCTTAAAGGCACTCAGGTGGTGAAGCAGGGGCAGAATCCTAGGCAGGACAGTGCGGTCTCAGGATCCTTGGGGTCACAGGAAGACCAGGGCGTGGGAGTGCTGAAAGTGGCAGAGTTCCCAAGCATTGGTGTGAGAAAATCAGCTATAATCAATGAGCCCAGGAGTGGATTCTCACCGCGGAGTTCCCTTAAACCATGAACGGTGGCCTAGTCGGTGCAACCACTAGCCAAGCGGGGGCCCAGCAAGTGGCAGAACTGGGAAGACCCCCTCTTCTTCCGCCTGGAGCAGTGGTGTGGCAGCACACCACAGGAGTCTGAAAGGGTGGGGAGTCCAAACGGGAACATATACCTGAGATAGAAATGCTAGGTCACAGGTTGTGTGAGCACAGAGTGTGGAGGGAGACCAAGGAGACAGGCAACCAAGTTCCTACCACACCACACTTAACAGGACACCTCAACTGGAATTGGTGCCCCTCCAAAGTGGCTCCTGAGAGTGATGGCTCCTGGGGACAATGGTGGCTAACCTCAACCACCAGCACATCTACAACAGCCTCAGCTTGGCCACAACAGGAAGACATACAAAGGCAGCCCTTTCAAGAAACAGCCCCAGAGGGCCTAGTTCAGGTAAATAGTGAGGACTGCACTTCTGGGCCCCAGAGGATGCCTTCTACATAAAGCCACTCCTTCAAGATCAAGAGCAGGAGCTATTTTACCTAATACATAAAAATAAAACCAAAGAGGAAAACGAGGAGACAGAAGAATGTGTTCCAAACAAAATAAAAAGACAAAACCTCAGAAAAAAGAACAAAACAGATAAGCAATCTAGCTGATAAGAAGTTCAAAATAATGGTCATAAAAATGCTTATCAAACTCAGGAAAAGAATAGATACAGTAGGACTTCAAAAGAAAGAAAATATTTTGTAAAAACCAGTCAGAGCAAAATAATACAATAACTATTATTGTATATTTGATGAAAAAATTGAAGATGATATAAATATACAAAAAGATATACCATGCTCATGGATTGGAAGAATATGGTTAAAATGTCCATGCTACCAAAAGTGATCTAAAGACTTAATGCAATCTCTATCAAAATACCAACAGCATTTTCTATAGAACTAAAACAAGGAATACTAAAATTTGTATATAATCACAAAAGATAGCCAAACTAATCTTGAGGAAAAAAACAACAAAACTAGAAGTACCTGCAAGTAGCACCAGATTTCAAACTACACTACTAAGCTAGAGTACTCAAAACAGTATGGTACTAGCACAAAAAAAAAAAAAGATATATAGATCATTGGAATAGAAGTGAGAACTCAGGGCAGCCCGGGTGGCTCAGCAGTTTTAACACCGCCTTCAGCCCAGGGCGTGATCCTGGAGCCCCGGGATCAAGTCCCACATTGGGTTCCCTGCATGGAGCCTGCTTCTTCTCCCTCTGCCTGTGTCTCTGCCTCTCTCTCTCTCTCTCTCTCTCTCTCTCTGTGTCTCGTGAATATATAAAATCTTTAAAAAAACCAAAAAAGTGAGAACTCAGAAGTAAATCCACACTTATACAATTAATCTACTATGAAGGATATAAGACTGTACAATGGGAAAAAGATGTGCTGTTCAATAAATGTTATTGGGAAAACTAGACAGCTACATGAGAAACAATAAAACTAAACTACTTTCTTATACCCTGCACAAAAACAGGCTCAAAATAAAGTTCTAAATGTAAAACATCAAACCATAAGATTCCTAAAAGAAAACATAGGCAGTAACTGCAAGACATAGTCTTATAAATACCTTTTTGAATCTATCTCCTCAAGAAAGGGTAACAAAAAGTAAAAAGAAAGAACTGGGATTACATCAAACTAAAAAGCTTATGCACAGCGAAGGAAGACAGCAACAAAATGAATAGGCAACCTACTCAATGGGAGAAGATATTTACAAATGATATACCTGGGGTTAACATCTAAAATATATAAAGAATATATATAAATAATATAAAGAACTTATACAACATACACACAGAGTCAATCTGACAAAATGGACAGAGAACCTGAACCTGAACAGACATTTTACAAAGAAGATATATGCATGAAAAAAATGCTCAACATCACTCATCATCAGGGAAATGCAAATCAAAGCAAAAATTTGATATCACCTTACACCAATCAGAATGGCTAGTATCAAAAAGACAAGAAATAACAAGTGTTGGTGAGGATGTGGAAATAAGGGATGACTTGTGCACTACTATGTGAAAATAAAAATTGGTACAACTATTATGAGAAACAGTATGGAAGTTCCTCAAAATAATCAAATACAACTACCATACAATCCAGCTATTCCACATTTCACTTCTCGGTATTTATCCAAAGAAACTGAAAACACTAATTCCAAAAAAAGATATATGCACCTCTATGGTCAATGCAGTATTATTTACAATAGCCAAGATATGGAAACAACCTAAGTGTCCATCGATAGACAAATGAATAAAGATGTGCTATGTGTGCATGTGTGCATTAGTCAGCCATAAGAAAAGAATAAAACCTTGCCATTTGCAACAATATGGATGGACTTAGAGGGTATTATGCAAAGCGAAAAAATTTAGAGAAAGGCAAATACCATATGATTTCACTTATATGTAGAATCTATACACAAAATAAAATAGGAACACACTCAAACACAGAGAACAAACTGGTGGTTGCCAGAGGGGAGGGAGGTAGAGTGGATGAGTGAAGTGAAAGCAATCAAGAGGTACAAACTTCCAGTTATAAAATAAATAAGTCACAGGTAATTAAAGTACAATATAGGTAATATTATCAATAATATTGATAATTGATAAATATTGTAATAAAATATTACATTGATAAATATTGATAAATATTGTACAATATAGGTAATATTATCAATAATATTGATAATTGATAAATATTGTAATAAAATATTACATTGATAAATATTGATAAATATTGTAATAAAACTCTGGTGAACAGATGGCAACTAGAATTACACTGCTGATCATTTCATAATGTATATAAATGCCAAATATGTTGTTCACTTAAACTAACATAATATTGTATGTCAATTATACTTCAATTAAAAAAGAGAAACTTAGGGGTGCCTGTGGCTCAAGGTTGTGAGATCAAGCCCTGTGTTGGGCACTGCACTGAGCACAGAGCCTTCTTCAGATGTTCTCTCTCCTTCTCCCTTTGCACACCCCCCCAACCGGTCACACATACTCTTTCTCTCTCTTAAAAAAAAAAAAAAAAAAGGAGCAAGAGAGAAATTACATCCATTCATAATTTTAAAACAGAAATTATCGGAGACGCCTGGGTGGCTCAGTGGTTGAGCATCTGCCTTCAGCTCAGAGCATGATCCCAGGGTCAGGGATCAAGTCCCACATCGGGCTCCCTGCGTGGAGCCTATTTCTCCCTCTGCCTCTGTCTCTGCCTCTCTCTCTGTGTTTCTCGTGAATAAATAAATAAAATCTTTAATAAATAAGTAAAACAGAAATTATCAATAGACTTGAAAGAAATTAGTAAAATTAGTAAACTAGTGATTATTTATGTATGAACATGATTATGAAGGTGGAAAATTATCAAGAATCTATAAAAGGGCTACCAGAACTAGTTAAGAGAATTTAGCTAAATCACAGAATACAAAGTCATTAAATCACTTGACATTTCATTTATCAGGACAACAGAAAACATGAACTACTTAGGGATAAATTTAGCAAAATATATGTTAGATTTGTACAATGAAAAGTATCAAACATTGCTAAGAGAAATCAAAGGAAAACTAAATAAATGGAGAGACATACTATATTCATGTAACAGGAGACAAATACTGCTAAGAGGTCACTGATATTAAGATCCAACACAATCCCAATAAAAGTTCCAGAAGGATTCTTATGAAAATTGGCAACATGATACTAAAATATAATTTATATGGAAATGGAAATAACAGTCAATAGCCAAAACAATTCTGAAAAAGTAGAACAAGGAACGCCTGGGTAGCTCAGCAGTTGAGCACCTGCCCCTAGCTTGGGGCGTGATCCGCGGTCTCAGGATCAAGTCTCACATCAGGCTCCCCATGGAGAGCCTGCTTCTCCCTTTGCCTATGTCTCTGCCTTTCTCTGTGTCTTTCATGAATAAATAAAATCTTAAAAAAAAAAAGTAGAACAAAGTTGTAGGAGTAACAGTATCTGATATCAAGATTTACTATAAAATATAAAGTTATATTATCAAAGTATGTGTGGTTTTAGTTTAAGGATAGACATATAGAGGAACTGATTCACAAATATGTGATAAGTTGATTTTTTACAAAGATCCAAAGTAATTACATGGAGAAATAAGTCTTAAATAATGCTAGAATAACTTACTAGAATAAAATACAAATCTTCACCTATATGTCACATATATTAACATGCTAAAATTAACATGAAAGAAATCACAAACTTAAACTGAAAAGTATATGATTTTGAGAGGAAAATATTTGCAACTTTGGGGTAAACCAAGATTTCTTAAATGGGACACACACATGTGCAACAGAAAGGAGAGAAAAATTAACAAACTGATAAGTAAGACTTCATCAAAGTTTAAAACTTCTGCTTTTTAAAGTTTTGAAAGATACCACTAAAGAAATAAAGAGAGAAGCCACAAAGGAAAAATATATATAAACTGAAAAATGACTTGTATACAAAATAAAGATCATGACTAAATAAAAAGACAAAAACTCCTTGCACACACAAAAAAAGAACAAAATATCTGAATGAACACATCACAAGGATATATAAATGGCCATTAACCCCATGAAAAGATGTTTAACCTCATTAGTCATCAGAGAAAATGCAAATTAAAGTAACAATGAAATAACACTACACATCTATTAAAATGGCTGAAATTTAAAAATAAAATAAATAAAATAAAATAAAATAAAATAAAACAAAATAAAATGGCTGAAATTTTTAAAACTGCCAATAACTAATATTGGTAGGACATGGAGAAATTGAATTCCCATATATTGCTGATGATAATTCAAATTGTTATAGCCACACCAGAAAACAAAGCCAATCATCAATCTAAATAGGATTATATATGTTATAGAAATTAAGTCAATAATTAATAACCTTCCAAAACAGCACCACTGGTGGGTTTACAGGTAAATTCAACAAACATTTAAGGAAGACATTATACCAATTTTCTACAATCTTTTTTAGAGGATAAATCAGAGAGAACACTTCCTAATTTAATATATCAGGCCATCACTACCCTAATACCAAGACATGATGTGAAACTACAAATCGGTATCTCCCATAATCATAGGTGCAAAAACCCTCAACAAACTGTTACCAAATAAAATCCAAAAATGTATTAAAAGAATTATACACCATAACCAAGTAGGATTTATCCCAGATATGCACTGGTTCAACATTCAAATATTTACATAATGCATCATTATCAACAGGCTTTAAAAATCACATGATCCTAACAACAGATGCAGCAAAAATCCAGCACCCATTCATGATAAAAATTCACAGTAAATGAGAAATAGAGGAGAACTTACACAACTTGATAAAGAGTACCTACAAAAATCCAACAGCTCACATAAAACTAAATGGTGAGAACTATAATCTTTCACACTAAGGTCAAGTAAAGGCAAGGATATCCTCTCACTATTCCTTTTGAACACTGTACCAGAAATTTTAGCTAATGCAACAAAACAAGAAAAGCAATTTAAAAAAGTACACAGATTGGGAAGGAAGAAATAAAACTCTGTTCACAGATGAAATGATCTCATACAGAGAAAATCCAAAAGAACTGATAAAAACAATCTAGAACTAATGATTACAGCAAGGATGCAGAATATAAGGTTAATATACAAAAGATAATTATTTTCCTATACACCAGCAACAAACAAATGGAATTTGAAATTAAACATGCACATACCTTATGGCCCAGTAATACCACTCAAAGGTATTTTCCCAAGGGAAACAAAAACATCTTTCTACAAAAAGACTTGTATAAAGATATTTATAACAAATTGATCCATAAGCCAAAAATAACCAAATGTTCATCAATTTAGTGAATAACCTGTAGCCTATCCATACATTGGAATAGTACTCAATAAAGTACCTGAAACACATAGATAAATCTCAAAATTGTTCAACTGAAAATTACATAATATACTATGTGATTTCATTGATATGAAACTTTTAAAAAGGCAAATATAATCTACAGTGATAAAAGTAGATCACAGATTCCCTACAGCTAGGTATATGGGGTTGAGGACTGACCAAGAAATACTGATTAAAGTTTTCTACATCTTAATTGTGGTAATGGCTACTTGGAAATATGCCTTTGATAAAGTTCTCTGGTTGTGAACTTGATACAGGAAATACATCATACATAATTGGTGGCTATACAAAACTATATTAAATTTCTTGGAAAAGTTTACTTAAGCAAAACCATTGCAAGTGGCTCAAAATGGTGGAATGAAATAGTTCTTTACTGAAATGATATAATAGAACAGAAACGTTATAATCCCACAGGTTAAAAAAAAAAAAGGAAGATCCTGGCAGAAATGAAATATCAACAGAGCTGTGAAAGCTAAAAGGCATATGGACAAATGTCAAATGACATAACAAAATAAGGCTGAAACTTATATTCCTGTAGTGAAGAAAGCCAACAAGAGTCACATATTTTATATTCCTCAGATGGTTAAGGAAAAGGAGGCACCAGTTAACACAAATAGTTCAGAAGTGTGGAGTGAAAGCAGGAAAATTGGTTGAACAGTCAGACCTACCAGATCATCAAATTAGTCCGTTATTAAAGTGAGGTGACTAATCCACTTGAAAAATTCTGGGAAGTAAGGTGCATGGGAAAGTAAGTATCTAGGAAATAAGAGATCCAAAACAAGAGGTGGGTGAAGAAATTCCCAGAATAGTAAAAGTAGATAAAACAGACCAGATTAGAATGGGGGGAAAAGGCTCCAGGTGTCATTTCAGAAAAAAACTAAACTGATCAATCATCTGATGTATTAAAGTTACTGAGGAATTTTAGGATTTTACTAAATAGGAAATTCAGTAGTCAATGATATACGGAAAATAAGACAAAAAAATCCAAAACATTATTAACTCTAGGGAAAGAAAAAAAAAGAATATACATAGGAATGTAATCATTATATACTCTATATATATACACACACACACACACACACACACACACACGTATGTGTGTGTATGAAATATACATGCAATATACACTATGTAGCCCTGCTGTGAATATTTACATAGTTACAGTCATGCAAACAGGGACAAATGATTGCACCAGAACTGTGGAATAACCATACTAAGAGAATGAGAGGAGGAAAGGGTCTGGCAGGCAGTATATGAAAACTAAATCCATAACTATCATATAATAATGGTATTATCTAAAACAGAAATAAAGAAATAGCATTATAAGCATATCAAACAAAAATATATAAGTAAATGCAAAGAATAGCTAGAACTGAGTCATGACCTGTGAGAAGAGTCTGGGTAAAACAGAAGACTATTGTTTTTTTTTCAATGTAGCCTTATGGTAATACTTGATTTTTAAAAAGCACATATACTCAATTTAGTAAACCAAAAAATTAATTAGAAAACATTATAAAAAAACTAAAAGTACCTGAAACATGTTAATATATATGTAAATTACGTGAAATAAAAGGGAGAGGAAAATACAGCATATACCACATCCAGTGACAGCAGTTATATGAAACGCATGTATGTATACTGGTAGGATCAGAAGAAGAAAATGATAAATAGAACTTTAATGTCTATTTATCAAATGCTACTGTTTAAATTTTAAAAATAAAATTTAAATAACATCACAGAGAGACAACCTCTTTTAGAAGTACCTCTAGGTAAGACGCAAGAGGTATATATTACCACCCATGAGTTTTGTTGCCAAAAAAGAACTAAATCTAAATCTGATCAGAACTCTATATCCAACAGTTTATAGGACATATTGGAGAGCCAGTGAAAATACACCACAGGAATGTGACCGACAAAGCTCAAAATACAGGAAATTCTACACAAATAATCCAGCTTTTTAAACACATGTACTATAAGAAAGAAAAAATGCAAAATGGAAATCTTTATATTCAAAATAAAAATAGACTTATGAGGTATAACATCTAAAAGCAACATGACCTATAGCAAGACTTTCTTATTATCCTAATTCATACCAACTATTTTTAAAAACCACTAATACGTGGGTACCTGGGTGGCTCAGTTGGTTAAGCATTCAACTCTTGGTTTTGGCTCAGGTCATGATCTCAGGGTCATGACATGGAGCCCTGCAGCAGCTGCACCAGCTCTATGCTCAGCGGGGAGTCTGCTTGGGATTCTCTCGCTCCCTCTCCCTCTAGCCCTCCTCCCCCACCCCTGCCCTGTCTCTCTCAAATAAATAATAAATCTTTAAAAACCACTAATATGTTTGTGAGGAAAATGAAGGAACTTGAAATATTAACTAGATATTTGATGATACTATGAAATTAATAATAATTTTAAGTGTAAAATGGTACTATAATAATGTCGAAAGGGTCCTTATCTTTTGACAATATATTCTGACTATATATAGACAGAATGCATGATTTCTTAGACTTCTCTAAAATAATCTGAAGAGAATAGATAAAATAAGACTGGCCATGTATTGGTAACTGTTGAAGCTGAGTTATATGGTACACGGAGATTTATAATACTCTGCTTGTACATGTGCTTGACATCTATCACAATAAAAAAGTTTATTTAAATAAATCAAAATATTTTATGAATTTAAGCAATAATATTTAAACATTTTCTACCCCAGAAAAAACACACTTTGGTGATCACTCAAGAATCTCAAACCTTTTCAAGTATCTAATTATATTAATATAGCCTAATGAAGATTTCTAAGTTGCATAAAATAGGAGTACCTGGATGGCCCAGTCAGTTAAGCAACCATTCTTTATTTTAGCTCAGGTCATGATCTCAGGCTCATGGGATCAAGCCCCAAGCTGGGCTCTATGCTCAGTGCAGAATCTGCTTGTCCCTCTCCATTTGCTCCCTCGTGGCATACATATGCACACACACTCTCTCTATTTTTAAATAAATAAATATAATCTTTAAAAAGAAAAGCTGCATAAAATACCAATAGGGAAAAGCAACTGTAATTAAAAATGTGATTACAACATGCTATTCTTAAAATACTAATATCTGTGTGTGTGTGTGAATCTAAGAAAGACACATTTTTTGAAATTCTAAAAAACTGGTTTACCTCTCTCAATTTTTCCCGCTCACGTTCCCTCTCAGCAATACGTTTTCGCCTCTCTTCCTCTTCCTTAAGAGCATTTTGTGTCTCAGTTCTTAGTTTATCATCTTTAAGAATCTTTCTAATTTTCTTTCTGCCTTTTCCAGGAGACTTGGAATCATCATTTTCATCTTCTTCTTCTTCCTCTTCCTCTTCATCATCTTCTTTATCTTCTTCAGAATTACTCTATGGAATTTACATGACCAGAGGTAAATACCACAAAGTTGTCTAATTTACCCATTTCATATTCCAATAATTAATATACCAAGAAAAGGTAAAAGAAAACATAATTAAAAGCTTTAGAATTATACTCTACAATAAAAAAGAACATTAAAAAACAACCCAGAAAAGGGGGCAAAGGAACAGGAAGATATGTCTCCAAAGAAGATACAGAAATATCCAATAATCATGTGAAAAGATGTTCAACATTACTTATCATTAGGGAAATTTAAATCAAAACCACAAATGAGATACTATCATGCACCCATTAGGATGGCTATTAGAAAAATAAAAAGATAATAAGTTTTGGTGACAATGTAGAAAAACTGGAAGCCTGGTACACTGGGAAAACAAAGTGATGGTGCCTCAAAAAGTTAAACACAGAATTACCAAATGATTACCAATGCCATAAGTCAGGTTATAACCAAAATACTTAAAAGCAGGGACTAAAATATTTCTACACCCACATTCACAATACCATTATTCAAAATACCCTAAGATGGAAACAAACCAAATGTCCATCAACAAATGAATGAATGAATAAATAAATAAATAAATAAATATATAAAATGAATGAATAAACACAATGTGATATATACATATAATGGAATATTATTTAGCACTGAAAAGAAAGGAAATTGTGATACAGTCTACAACATGGATGAACCTTGAAAACACTGTCAGTGAAATAAGCCAGACACAAAAGGACAAATATCGTATGACGCCACTTAATATGAAGTACTTAAAATAGGCAAATTCATAAATAAAGAAACTGGATGAGCTTACAAGGGTCTGGTACAGAGTTTTAAATTTTGAATTTAATTAAGACCCCTGAAATGTACAATTAGAAATTGTTAAAAGGATCGTTTAAAAAAAATGAACCTTCCCTCCCCACAAGGAGAACAGTGTCAGAATGAAACATATTACAGAGAAATTCTACTTTACATAATCTTATTTATATATATGAAATGAATTTGCTAGCATCATTTCTGAAAGAAATTTATTCACACATGAATCATTATTCGGAATAAAATGTTTTATGTCTTAAGAAAATAGAATAATTCTCATCAATTCTATAGCACCAAGAGTGTAAAATAATGAATAAGAGCAACTTAAAATTTCCATCAGATTTAGTTAAGGAACAGAAAAAAAATCAGTAATGTGTCATACTATTTTTGCATATTTATACATTCAATAAGTCAATCCTTCCACAAAGGTGTTAAAATATAAATAAACCAGCAAAGTTAAACTAAGGAATGGAATGCAGAAAAAGTAGTAACATATTTACTTCTACTCTACTGTAGTTGTAACTCAAGCACATAATAAACGTCATTACCTTGTTTTCACTGGATGAGTCTTCTTGAACCTTAATGCGTCGCCTTTTCTTTTTCTGTTTATAACTCCGCTGATTCTCTTCCAATTCTGCTTTCTTTGCAGATCTAAAGAACATTTAAAATGCAATATGAAATACCTTATGACAAATTTCCTTAAATTAATTACATACTATTCTACAGCTAATTTACCTTTGAGTACATTCCTTAAAAAGACAAGGAAAACAAAAAGCAAAAAAATCTTCACTTGATAACCCTTAATTTTAATCCAATGATCAACATTTTAAGTTTTTCAGAGGAGAGGTTTAGCATCAGTTAAAAGATGGATGAGGATACCTAGGTGGCTCAGTCAGTTAAGCGTCCAACTCTTGATTTAGGCTCAAGTCAAGATCCCAGGGTCACGGGATCCAGAACCATGTAGAGTCTACGTTAAATTTTCTCTCTCCCTCTCCCCTTCCCCCCACTCACTCTCTAAAATTTTTTTAAAGATGGATGGAGGGTCTTTAGAAATATTAATAACCAATATACAAATGAAAAATATTCACCATTACTTAAAAAAAAGGCAGATTATAAGGGCTAGATACTATTTTCTTCATATAAGTGCACATATATTAAAAAAAGAAAACAGTAACAACAGCCGTTGGCAAAAAAGTACTTCTGGGCTTAGAGGCTGGTAAACAGTTACATATATCAAGACAGCACATTCCAGGCATAAATAACAGACATACAGATCAATGAAAGAGAAATATGAGTCCAGAAATAAAACATTATATTTGTGATCAACTGATCTTCCACAAGGATGTCAAGAAAATGCAAGAGGTAAAAAAAACATCTTTTTAATAAGTAGTACTGAGACAACTAGTTATCTACATGCACAGGAATGAAGTTGGACCCCTATCTATCTAACATAATATATAAAAATTAGCTAAAAATGGACCAAAATACTCCTTAAGATATATGTTCTACGTAACAGACTACAAACTATTTCATTGTTGAAAAAGTGAGAAAATGGTTAATTACATATTATGCTGCAGGAAGGAAAAAAATGACTTCTATAAGACAGTTTGAAAATAGGTATGACAAAAGGGAGTTACCATAGCAAAATAGTAAAAGGACCCCTAGGATTGTATTGCCCCTCAAACACAGGTAAATAATTATCAAATCGTTCTGAAGACCTAAGGAAAGACCTGAAGACTGAAAGAACAAACAGCACAATTAGAGGGAGAGAAGAGGGCACATCCAAGAAGAAAGTGCAGAGAGGTGGTTTAGGGGAGAAATGGATCATGGGTGATGCAGAAGGGAGGGAGCCCTGGTCAGAGAGAAAGGTGAGAGAGGGTAGAGCACACAAGGATGTGCAAAGAGGATAGTCCCAAAAGCCATAGGCTGGGAAAATGAAAGGAGCTGATTTTCATGAGTTTTTGGAAGCAGGGAGCTCAAAGACTGGAGTTTTAAAGGTCCCTGGGCTTGGCTGAAATAGACTTGAAAGTGCTGCCCTGCTCTTAGAAGACAGGAAAGCAACTCACAGGCAGATGGCATGATCTGAGGATCACCTAAAGTGCACTAGGAGAGATTGTTCCCTCTTGGGAGAGTGCATTTATGAGAGGTGGCATTGGATGTTTGGGGAGAAAAGAACCAGCAGAAGACAATCCCCATAAACTGCACACCTCAGCATAGGCACAGACACATAAGAGGTACTTACTGAAGTAGCAGGCCCTGGACAGTATATGATTCTTTTTTATAAAGCCATTTCTCTCAGAAGCAAGAAACGTGACAAGCTTTTCTAACGCAAAGAAAAAGACCTAGACTAATGCCAAGACAGAGAAATTCATCCCAAAATTTATAAACCTTGAGCCAAACTTATCGAAAACAAAAGGGAAAGGATCCAAATAAACAAAATCACAAATGAGAGAGGAGAAATAACGACCACAGAAAATACAACTGTAAGATAAAGTTATGAATTATTCTGTGCCAACAATCTGGGCAATCTGGAAGAAAGGGATAAATTCCTAGAAACATATAAACTATTAAAACTGAAACAGGAAGAAAGAGAAAACTTGGACAGACCAATAAGACCAAAGAAATTGAATGAGTAATCAAAAATCTCCCAAAACACAAAATCTTGGGGCAGATGGCTTGACAGGGGAATTTTACCATATGTTTAAGGAAGAGTTAATATGTATCGCTTCTCGGCCTTTTGGCTAAGATCAAGTGAAGGAAGAGTTAATATGTATTCTTCTCAAACCATTCCAAAATATAGAACTGGAAGAAAAACTACCAAATTCATTCTAGGAGGCCAGTATTAATCTGATATCAAAACCAAAGAGGCTCCACTAAAAAAGAGAGAATTACAGCCCAGCCCAGGAGAGACAAGAGTATTCAGATTGCCACAGTAACATTTTTTTGCTCTGTGAGGCAGCGGAGCCTGGGAAGGTGTTTGGTTTAATATTTGTTATTTTAAAAAAAATAACACAGGTCACAGGTGTACCAAGGGTTTTTCAACTCATTACACTAAGATGTGGATTTCCATAACCCACAGGGGGTCTGAGGTGTGGAAGTCTGACCAGGCAATGGAATGTTGATGGCAACGCTACTGAGGGGGTGTGAATGCGCTTGCGGGGTGGGGGTGGGGGTAGGTCTTTAAGTATATCGTTTAACTGTACCATCCAGAGCCAACCAGAAGCTATTGACCATTAAAATTATGAGAATTTCAAAAAAAAAAAAAAAGAGAGAGAGAGAATTACAAGTAGGCCACTATCCCTGATGACCCATGGATGCAAAAATTCTCAACAAACTACTAGCAAATCTAATTCAACAGTACATTAAAAGACTCAATGACCATGATCAAGTGGAATTTATTATTCCTTGTCTACCAGGGCAATTCAATATTCACAAATCAACATGATAAACCACATTAATAAAAGAAAGGATAAGAACTATATAATCCTCTAAATAGATGGAGAAACAGCATTTGACAAATTACGGCATCCACTCATGATAAAAACCCTCCACAAAGTAGGGATACAGGGAACATACTTGAATATCATAAAGGCCATAAATGAAAAACCTACATCTAAGAGGGAGGGGTAAGATGGCAGAAGAGTACGGGTCCTCAACTCACCTGGCCCCAAAAACTTACCTAGATAACTTTCAAAACATCCTGTACACTTATGAACTCAACCTGAGATTTAAAGAGACAACAGCTGGAATGCTACAGAGAAAAGTTTTCACTTCTAACAAGGTAGGAAGGCGAAAAAAAAATCTAAAAAGAATAAAGTGGGAGAGAGGAACCTGGAGTAGCCGGGCTAAAGTGGAGCATCAAAACCTCAGGGGCAGGAAAGCCCAGCCCAGGAGATGTGGGAACTTTAAAATCCACGCTGGAGTTTTTCCTGATGGAAAATTGTTTAGCGGGGAAATTGGGCAAAATAGCAGGAGGGGTAGTGAAGCCTCAAAATTCCCGGAGTCACTGTAAGAGATGGAGTACCTGGGGAAAAGCTCACTGCAAACCACGGTCCAGTGTTGGTAAAGGGCTGGAGAGCTGCAGCCCTCTGGGGCTTTTGGGAGAAGCGAGTTGCTTAGTCGGACCAGCTCCAGATGGAGATGGCTGTACCCCGTTCCCTTATGGAAAGACATACGCGGGAGTGCAAATACAGCAGCACAAGACCCAGATTCCAAGCTGCCCAAGTGGATAAAACCAGCGATCCTTCTTTACACCTGGGATAGGCAGAAGTGGGAGGACACAGGAAAGGAAGAACTCTCCTGCCGCTGGGCGCCTTACAGGCTATGCAGATCAGTGCAACTGCACTTGCACCTGCCCCCAAGAGCACCTAGGCCAGTGAGAACTGGGATACTGCTGTTAGTATCAGTAACTCATACTGATATGAGCTCAACTCCAGAACTAGAAATCTGGCTGCCGCCATTGTTTTTCCTCTTTGTTTCACCTTGTGCCTGCAAGAGGCGGGGCCTCTAGGGAAAAAAGGCCTCACAGGATAGAAAGCTCACACTGAACCCAGCATATGGCAAAGGGCAGGGCATCTCCACCCAGGCACAGACACCTGAGAATCAGCACAGCAGAGCGCTCCCCCAGAAGAACTGCTGGAATAACAAGGGAAGAGCAGGTTTATTGACCAAGCAGCACTGGAAAGCTCCAGGACTCAGGGAAAATACTATATACAACAACAGGATCCTTTCTGTTTTGTGTGGTTTTGTGGGGTTTTTTTTCCATTACAACTAGTTTTTGTATCAGAAGAAAATTTCCGAAATTTTTCCCATTTTCTCACCTTAACTACAATATTATACCAGCTCTTCATTTTCAAGTTTTTTTTTCCATTTTCATATTTCCACAATTATCTGTCTTAGACATATTTTTCACTTTTAGATTCCCTTCAATGTATTCAATTAGATATACAAGATATGCATATTTGTTTTTGTGTTTTTTGTTTTTTCTCCCTCATTTTCAATTGCAATGGTGGAAGTTAGTACCTTCTAACACACGACCAACATACATCCAGAACCAAGTGGAATACCATGATGGTTCATTCTGTGATCTTATAATCTCTCTTCCTTCCCATTCGGCTCCCCTCTTTTATCTTTTGGTGGTCAATGTTGGAGCTTTATATAAATATTGCTGGTTTATATAAATTTGGGATTGAGCATGTTCTAACATACAAAACAAAATACAATCAGAACCGAAAGGATCACCCTCTAAGACCTCTCAGATAGACTACATTCTCTCTCCACTACCACTTCCTCACCACCATCATCCCCCCCCTTTTTCTTCTATTTCCTCTTTTCTTTCCTTTTTTAATATTTTTCTTTTTTCTTCTCCTATGTTTTTGGTTCTTGGCTTTTTATTTTTACTACTTTAAAATTTTTCACTTTAGTGGTCCTATTATTTTATTTTCTTCTGTTCTCCTTTTTTATTTTCTGGTATCTGACCTCTTTGAAATCATCTAGGGTGTACTTTACTAAGGTCTTAGTTGATATTTTTGACTCAGCCCACTCATACATGCACTCTATATTGGACAAAATGACTAGAAGGAAAAATTCACCACAAAAGAAAGAAACGGAAACAGTACTCTCTATCACACAGTAATAGAACTTTGATTTAAATACAATGTCAGAAAAATAGATAAATAAAAAATAAATAAATAAATACAATGTCAGAAATTCAATTCAGAAGTACAATTATAAACTTCCTGGTGGCTGTGGAAAAAAAAACATAAAGGACTCCAGAAACTTCTTTACTTCAGAATTGAGATCTAATCAAGCTGTAATTAAAAACAGATTAAATGAGATGCAATCCAAACTGGATGTTCTAATAACTACGGTTAATGAAGTGGAAAAGAGAATGAGTCACATAGAAGACAAGTTGATGGTAAGGAAGAAAGGTTAGGAAAAAAGAGAAAAACAAATAAGAGCACATGAGGAAAGGCTTAGGGAAATAAATGACAGCTTGAAAAAGGAGAGTATACATCTAAATGGGATTCCAGAAGAGACTGAGAGAGAGAGGAGGGACCACAAAGTACATTTAAACAAATCATAGCTGAGAACTTCCCAAATCATGGGAAAGAAACAGGCATTCAGATCCAAGAGATAGAGAAGACCCCCCAAAAATCAATAAAAACCATACAACACCTCAACATTTAATAGTGAAACTTGCAAATTTCAAAGATACAGAGAAAATTCTTGAACTCATGCAAGACAAGAGATTCTTAAATTAAATGGGAAGAAATATTAGATTAACAGCAGACCTCTCCAGAGACCTGCAAGGCCAGAAGGGGCTGGCATGATATATACAGGGTAATCAATGAGAAGAACATGCAGCCAAGAATACTTTATCCAGCAAGTCTTTCATTCAGAATAGAAGAAGAGAAAAAGAGCTTCCAGGATACACAGAAACTGAAAGAATAAGTGACCACCAAACCAGCTTTAAAAGAAATATTAGCGGAGACCCTGTAAAAGAAAGAGGGAGTCCAAAGAAACAATCCACAGAGAAGAGGCTGAATACATTATACAATGACACTAAATTCATATATTTCAATAGTTACTCTAAACATTAATGGGCTAAATGACCCAATCAAAAGATGAAGGGTATCAAGAGTAAAAAAGCAAGACCCATCTATATACTGTCATCAAGAATTCAATTTAGACCGAAGGACACCTCCAGCCTGAAAATGAAGGGCTGGAACCATTTACCATTCAAATGGTCCTCAAAAGAAAGTTGGGGTAGCAATCCTCATATCAGATAAAGTTTATCCCAAAGACTGTAATAAGAGATGAAAAGGGACACTATATCATACTTAAAGGATATATAAACAAGAAGACTTAAAGATCATAAATATTTATGCCCCTAATGTGGGAGCTGCCAAGTATATCAATCAATTAATAACCAAAGTAAAGACATACTTAGATAATAATACACAAATAGTAGGAGACTTCAACACAGAACTGTCTGCAAATGACAGATATTCTAAACACATCACTACCAAAGAAACAAGGGCCTTAAATGATACACTGGACCAGATGGATTTCACAGATACTTACAGAACTTTCCATCCAAACGCAACTGAATACACTTTCTTCTCAAGTGGACGGGAACTTTCTCCAGAATAGACCACATACTGGGTCACAAATCAGGTCTCAACTGATACCAAAACATTGGGATTCTTCCCTGCATATTTTTGGACCACAGTGCTTTGAAAATAGAACTCAATCACAAGAAGACATTTGGAAGAAACTCAAACACATGGAGCTTGAAGAGCATCCCACTAAAAGATGAATGGGTCAACCAGGAAATCAAAGAAGAATTAAAAAGATTCATGGAAACTAATGAAAATGAAGATACAACTGTTCATAATCTTTGGGATGCAGCAAAAGTGGTTCTAAGAGGGTAATAGATTGCAAAACAAGCTTCCTTCAAAACCTTGAAAAAAAACTCAAATACACAAGCTAACCTCCCACCTAAACAAATTGGGAGAAAGGATAGCAAGTAAACCTACACCAGGCAGAAGAGAAAAAATAGATTTGAGCAGAACTCAATGGAAATAGAGACCGAAAGAACTGTGGAACAGATCAACAAAACCAGGAGTTGGCTCTTTGAAGGAATTAATAAGAAAGATAAATCCTTAGCCAGCCTTATTAAAAAGAAAAAAGACACAAATTAATACAATCATGAATGAAACAAGAGAGATCACAACCAATACCATGGAAATACAAACGATTTTAAAAACGTATTATGAGCAGCTATATGCCAACAAATTAGGCAATCTAAAAGAAATGGATGCACTTCTGGAAAACCACAAATTACCAAAACTGGAACAGGAAGAAAGAGAAAACCTGAACAGGCCAATAACCAGTGAGGAAATTGAAGCAGTCATCAAAAACCTCCCAAGACACAAGAGTCCAGGGTCAGATGGCTTCCCAGGGGAATTCTATCAAACGTTTAGAGAAGAAATAATACCTATTATACTAAAGCTGTTCCGAAGGATAGAAAGGAACAGAATACTTCCAAACTCGTTCTATGAGGCCAGCATCACCTTGATTCCAAAACCAAAGACCCCACCTAAAAGGGGAATTACAGACCAATAACCCTGATGAACACAGATGCATAAATTCTCAACAAGATACTAGCCAATAGGATCCAACACTACATGAAGAGGATTATTCATCATGACCAAGTGGGCTTTATCTTCGGGATGAAAGGATGGTTCAACACTCGTTAAATAATCAACGTGATAGATCACATCAACAAGAGACTAAACAAGAACCATAAGATCCTCTCAATAGATGAAGAAAAAGCATTTGACAAAATACAGCATCCATTCCTGATCAAAACTCTTCAGAGTGTAGGCATAGAAGGAGCACTGGGTATTATACTATATGGTGGCAATTCGAACTTCAACAAAAACAATTAGAAAAAAAATACTTATATAAATACCCAAAATCGACCAAAGAAAAAATTACATCTAATATCATCTTCAGTGAGAAAAAAACTGAGAGCTTATCCTCTATAGTCAGGAACAAAAACATGGACGTCCACTCTCACTGCTGGTATTTAAAACTGTACTGGAAGTCCTAGCCTCAGCAATCAGACAACAAAAAGAATGAAAAAACATCCAAATCAACAAGAAGAGGTGAAAATTGCACTGTCTGTAGATAACATGATACTCTATAGAGAAAAACTGAAAAACTCCACCAAAAACTTGCTAGAACTGATATGCAATTTGAATAAAGTCTTGGGATACAAAATCACCATACAGAATTCTTCGCATTTCTACACAAACAGTATGAAGCAGGAGAAAGAATAATCATGGAGTCAATTCCATTACAACCAAACTAAAAATAGTAGATACCTAGGAATGAATGTAACCAAAGATGTAAAAGACCTGAACTCTGATAAGTATAACACTGAGGAAAGAAATCGAAGATGTCAAAAAGAAATGGAAAAACATTCCATGCTCATGGATGCAAAGAATAAACATTCTTAAATGTCTATACTACGTAAAGCAAACTACACATTTAATGGAATCCCTACCAAAATACCACCAGTTTTCACAGAGCTAAAACAATCCTAAAATTTGTATGGAACCACAAAAGTCCCTGAACAGCCCAAGCAATCCTGAAAAAGAGAAGCAAAGCTGGAGGCATCATGATTCCAGACATCAAGCTGTATTACAAAGCTGTAGTAATCAAGACAGTATGGTACTAGCACAAAAACAGAAACAAAGATCAATGGAATAGAATAAAAAAAACAGAAATGGGCCTACAAGTATATGGTCAGCTCATCTTCAACAAAGCACGAACAAATGTCCAATGGAAAAAAGTCTCTTCAACAAATGATTTTGGGAAAACTGGACAGTAACATGTAGAAGAATGAAACTATACCATTTTCTTATACCATGCACAAAAACAAATTCAAAGTGGATTAAAGACCTAAATATCAGACAGGAGAGGATAACTCAGGCAGTAACCTTGCCATTGGCCATAGCAACTTCTTACTAGAAATGTACCCTGAGGAAAGGGAAACAAAAACAAAAATAAAATATTGGGATTTCATCAAGATAAAAAATTTCTGCACAGTGAAAGAAACCAGCAACAGTACTAAAAGGCAACCTTAGGAATGGGAGAAGATATATGTAAATGACATCTGATAAAGGTTAGTATCCAAAATATATTAAAGAATGCATAAAACTCAACAACCAGGGGATCCCTGGGTGGCGCAGCGGTTTGGCGCCTGCCTTTGGCCCAGGGCGCGATCCTGGAGACCCGGGATCGAATCCCACATCGGGCTCCCGGTGCATGGAGCCTGCTTCTCCCTCTGCCTGTGTCTCTGCTTCTCTCTCTCTCTCTCTCTCTGACTATCATAAATAAATAAAAATTAAAAATATTAAAAAAAAAAAAAAAAAAAAAAAAAAAAAAAAAAAAAAAAAACTCAACAACCAAAAAAACAAATAACCTAGTTAAAAAATGGGAAGAGACAAAAAGACATTTTTCCAAAGAAGACATACACATGGCCTTAGACACATGAAAAAATAATCAACATGACTCATCAACAGCAAAATACACAAATCTACAATGAGATATCACCTCACACTAGTCAGAATGGCTAACATTAACAACACAGGAAAATAGAGGTATTTGCAAGGATGTGAAGAAAGGCAAACTGTCTTACATTGTTGGTAGGAATGCTAACTGGTGCAGCCATTCTGGAGAAGAGTATGGAGGGTCCTCAAAAAGTTGAAAGCAGAGCTACCCTATGATCCAGCATTTGCACTACTAGGTATTTACCCAAAGGATACAAAAATACCGATTTGAAAGGATACATGTACCCTGTAGTTTACTGCAGCATTATCAATAATAGCCAAATTATCTAAAGAACCCAAATGTTCCTTGTCTGATGAATGGATAAAGATTTGGTGTATGTATGTACATTTACAAACATGCAAAGGAATAATAGTCATCAAAACGAATGAAATCTTGCCATTTGCAATGACATGGTTTGAGCAGTATTATGCTCGGCGAAATAAGTCAGTCAGAGAAAGACAAATATAATTTCACACATATGTGGAATTTAAGAAACAAAACAGATGAACATAGGGAGAATAAAGAGAGGCAAACCAGAAAACAGACTCTGGCCTATAGATAACAGATTGACAGTTACTGGAGGGGAGGTGGGTGGGAGAATTGGTTAAATGGGTAATGGGTATTAAGGAAACCATTTGTTATGATGAGCACTGGTTATTATATGTAAGTGATGAATCGTTAAATTCTACATCTGAAACTAATGTTACACTGCATATTAACTGGAATTTAAATAAAAACTTAGGGAAAGTGATGCCTGGGTGTCTCAGTGGTTGAGTGTCTGTCTGCCTTCGACTCAAGGTATGATTCCAGGATCCAGGATCAAGTCTCACATCGGGCTCCCTGCAAGGAGCTTGCTTCTCCCTCTGCCTCTGCCTCTGTCTGTCTCTCTCTCTCTCTTTCTCTCATGAATAAATATTTTTTTAAAAACTTAGGAAAAAAGATGAAAATATGCATGACAAAAGTCTTAAAATTATGCAATTTGGACTCAACAGTGTTATTTCAGTAATTTACTGAGTGAAGTAATCTAACAAGTGTCTCAATATACCCACATGTGTGTATATATAGAACAATGCCTAAAAAAAAAAAAAAAAAAAAGAACAATGCCTAATAAAAATATTTCTATATCTCTAGATGTGTGAGTATAGAAATATTTTTTAAGATTTATTTGTTTCAGAAGAAAAGAGCAGAGGAAGACAGAGAGTCCCAAGTAGACTCTGCCCTGTGTATGGAGCCCAATGTGGGGCTCAATCTCACAACCCTGAGATCAGGACCTGAGCTGAAACCAAGAGTTGGACACTTAACTGACTGCGCCACTCAGGTGCCCCTACAAATATTTTTATGAAAAGTATTTATACTAGAAAATACTGAAAACCATCTAAACATACAAACCTAGAAGCTTATTTTCATAAAATTTCATAAAGATTGTAGGGTAAAAATGATCAAAGTCCTACATATAATAGATAAAGCTATAAAATTCATCAATGAAGAGCCATAAATCCTTATGACTTTGGATTAAGCAATGGATTCTGATATGGGTCTTATATCCAGCATATAAAGCACTGTTGTGAATCAATAATAAGACAACACAATTAAAAATTAGTAAAAGAATTTAGATAGAGGTGGCTAGTTAACACATGCAAAAATGTTCAACATCAATAATCATTTGGGAAAAGTATATCAAAATCACAATGAGATGTTACCACATGCCCACTAGGTTGGCTATCATCAAAAAAATCAGAAATAGTAAATGTTTGTGAAGATGTGCAGAAATTAGAACTCTGGTGCATTGCTGGTGGAAATGTAAAATGATGGGCCAGGCCAGTATGCAAAACAATTTGATGGTTCCCTTAGAAAGCTGAGCACATGGGATCCCTGGGTGGCGCAGCGGTTTGGCGCCTGCCTTTGGCCCAGGGCACGATCCCGGAGACCCGGGATCGAATCCCACATCGGGCTCCCGGTGCATGGAGCCTGCTTCTCCCTCTGCCTGTGTCTCTGCCTCTCTCTCTCTCTCTCTCTCTGTAACTATCATAAATAAATAAAAATTTAAAAAATAAAAAAAAGAAAGCTGAGCACAATGTGACCCAGCAATTCCATTAATAGGTATATTCCTATGAATTAACATGAAAACATATGACTATGCAAAAATAATATACAGATGTTCACAGCAGTATTCATTATAGCCAAAAAATAGAAACAAGCCAAATGTCTATCAACAGATGATGAATGGATAAATAAAATGTGTTATTATCTATACAATGGAATATTATTCAGCCGTTAAAAGTAATAAAATAGCCAGGTGACCACAGGAAAGATGGCAACTAGTAAACTCCAGGCTCTTTTTCTCCCACAGAAAGCCAAAATAAACAACATATGCTAAAAAACTAACTTTATGAGAACTCTATAAATCAGTTAAGAATCTTTAGCAACCAAGTGAACACCCTAACCAAGAGTCACACTTAAAATGGTTGGATATTTTGTAGCATCTCTACTCATACTTGCTGTACCCACTTTCCTACTCAGTTCAATGAGGTCAGCAGGAACCTGCCCAATTCACAGCTCCTTCTCCAGGAAGGAAGGTAAAGACTAAGACTTGCTCCCAACGTTCTGGCTTTTCTGGCAGATGCCCAAGGGACAGAATTCTGTCTCATCTAACCCAGAGCACACAAAACCACATGAAAAGAGGCTCAATATCACTAACCATTATGGAAAATACATATTAAAACCACAATGACCTCACAATCATTAGGATGGTTAGTATCCCCTCCCAGCCCCCCCAAAATAACAGAAAAGAACAAGTGTTTGTGAGGATATATAGAGAGTAGAATCTTTATATGCTGTTGGTAAGAATGTAAAATGGTACAGCTACTACAAAAAACAATGTGGCTGTTCCTCAAAAGTTAAACTTAGAACTATCATATATGATCCAGCAATTCTACTCCTGGCTGTATAAAACCAAAAGAACTGAAAGCAGGGACTGAAGAGATATTTGTACACTCACGTTCACAGCAGCATTATTCACAATAGCAAAGGGTACAAGTAAGACAATTGTTGAATGATGTATGAAAAGATAAACAAAATGTGGTAAATGCACACAGTGGTACATTATTTAGCCTTAAAAAGGAAGGATACCGTGATACATGTTACAACATAGATGACACTTGAGGCTATTGTACTAAGTGAAATAAGCCAGCCACAACAATATAACAGATACTATATGATTCCACTTATATAAGGTTTGACAAGAATCAAATTCACAGAGACAGAAGAAGGTAGAATGGTAGTTGCTTGAGGATATGGGGGAAAGGGGAGTTATTGTTTTATGTGAAGAGAGTTTATTTATCAAGATTTAAAAAGCTAAGAGACTAGTTTCAGAACAATGTGAATATACTTAACACTACTGAAATATACACTTAATGGGTAAGATAGTGAAGTTTATGTCACGTGTATTTTACGGTCATCTAAAAAGAATTTTAAAGATAAAAGTACTAAAGCTAAACATGGATGAAGTTTGAAAACATTGTGCAAACTGAAAGAATCCATTCATTAAAAAGATACTTACACTATATGAAACTGATCATATAAAATGTCCAGAAGGTAAATCCATAAAGAAAGTAGATTAGCTTTTGCCAGGGAATGGAGGGCAGGAAGAATGGGAAATGGGTACAGGGTTTCTTTCTATGGTGATGAAAATGTTCTCAAACTAGATAGTGGTGGTGGCTGAAAAACTTTGTGAATACTCTAAAAACCACTGAATTCTACGCTTTAAAATGGTGTGTTTTGTGTTATGTGAATTCTCAGTTTTAAAACTCTCTCTTTGTATCCTATTATTTCCCTAATGTAATATGTTGCTATACTTCAGGCACAACCTCGTATGTAATAATCTAAAAAGATCTCAAATGTTTTAAAATTTACAAGTATTGACACCTATGCAGACACACATATCACATTTACATAAATTCAAACAGCCCATTCAATAAATTATAAATGGATAATATTGTTCTGGGGAAAATACACTTGATTTTAGCCAAAAGGCCAAGGTGCAATATTCTGGAGGAAATAAAAAATTCTTAGAATGGTTAGTATTATCTAAAATACTATACTAAAAAGTAAGCAGAATTTTAAATAGCTACTAATCTACATCAGTAGCTATGTGTATTAAGAGAACAAACAAATCTTAAATACTATAATACTAGTATGCTACCAAGACTAGTAATTAGCATTCAGGGGATATTTATTATTTGCCAAGTAGGCATATTATAAGCCCATTCAATGCCCATAATAATCAATAAGGTAAGTACTATTGTAATCCCCCAATTTAAGGACGAGGACACTGAAGCACAGAGTATTCATACAAATAACAAATAGCATAGCCAGAAGGTAGTTTTGTCTACAGAACCTCTAATCTACTACACTATAGCATCCTCCCATAACAACCAAAAATTACAGGCAAGAGTGTTTTTGCACACTGAAAGCCCACTTGGTTTATAACACATAATCAACCAGAAATGTTTATATGTTCAACTCTTTTTAAATTAGTAATTTTCACAATTGGTTTCAAATCAAAGTATTACATATTTTACTTTGTTAGTAACAGCAACCTTTCTACAGATAACTTGAAGCATGGTTATTCATATTAATTCCTACAATTTGGGATGCCTGGTTGGCTCAGTGGTTGAGCGTCTGCCTTTGGCCCAGGGCATGATCCTGGGATCAAGTTGCACATCCAGCTCCCTGCATGGAGCCTGCTTCTCCCTCTGCCTATGTCTCTGCCTCTCTCTCTGTGTGTCTCTCATGAATAAATAAACAAAATATTTAAAAAGAAAAGATTCCTACAATTTTTGAAACTGTGATATGATACTTACCTTGTTCTGGGCCGTTGTTCATCTTCAGATTCACTAACTTCTTCACTAACTCCTGATTCTTGGAAATCAGAATCTTCAGAATCTTCACTGCTTACTTAAATTTAAAAAAAAATTTAAGTTATTAAATATTTTCCAAGAGAAATGCAATTCATTTATTTTGTCAATACCATCATATTTAAAACATGAATCACTATGAGAATATCCATAGCATATACATTTGTGGATACCGCACATCATATAGCTTAGACCAGTTAATAACTCAAATAATATTTATAAAAATAATTCAAATGTATTCCAACTAGTTATAAAACTATGGTTCTATATTAAAATATAAGTATTAACTGTATATGAATTAACAAAAGAACTTAACCATCAGTAAAATAAATTCATTATTACCAAAAGTGAATCAACTAAAAAGAATTCTGGTTATTCAAAAGAAGCAAAGTAGGCTGGCCAAGATGGAGTAAGGGCAAATACAGACTCTTCTACCATTTATAACAACTAGAAACTATGAAGAGAATACATAAAGAAATGACCTAAGCACTCTGAAAAGGAAACAATAGCAGGGAGATTGGGGACTGAAATTAAAACCTGAGGGATATCCAAATGGCTCAGTTCTTGAGCATCTGCCTTCAGCTCGGGTTGTGAATCTTCCTTTGTGCCATACTATACAACACCTCTATCATAAAAAACATCTCTCATAGTGCTATAATTTCATGTAATATTAATGTCAAAAATTCTTACTAAACTACTGACCCCAAACTCTGGCTACATATCAGAGATGCTTTATAAAATATGCAGATACCTAGGTCTCACCACCACCAATTATACTATAATTGGCTTGGGATGGAGTCTTGTCATATATATATTTCAAAATCCCCAAAGTAGTCCAGATGTGTAACCAGGCTGAAAACCATCATAGAAGACAATGATTTCCTTATTCATTTTTATATTCTCAATATTTACCATGATGCTAGAAATATGCAAGCACTCAATGCAGAAGGATTCAGACTTTTAATGTAATGAAAATTCAAACTGACTGCGTACAAGCTTTGCATATAATAAATCTACCCAAATTAATTACATCTTCTATTCTTCCTTAGGAAAGCATTATTTCTTCCTGCAGTTACAGGCAATCAATATTCCTCGTGTCATCTCTCAAGTTTCTGGGTTCTCTTCTCACTCTAAATTCTTATTTCACTCCCATGTAAGAGAATGGCTTTTACCAGTGTGCTGATACTCAATACAGGTGGTCCAGATATATTTAAATTTCATTACTATAATTAGTTATAAAACCAGTGTGTTACTGGGGCACCTGTAGCTCAGTCAGTTAAGTGTTTGACTCTTGATTTCAGCTCAGGTCATGATCCCAGGGTCATGAGATCAAGCTCCACGTCGGGCTCATTGCTGAGCATGGAGCCTACTTGGGGTTTTCTTTCTCCTTTTCCCTTTGCCCTCCTCCTCTTTCTCTCTCCCTTCTTACCTTTAAAAAAATATGATATGTTCTTTACACTCAGAATTAAAATGTCTTACCTTTCCTTCTATTTCTGCCTTTGGCTTCTTTGTGCTCTTTAGGCTTCATCTTTTTTTCTTCTCCAGATTCTCCATCACTCACAGTGAGTTTGTGCCTCAAAAGCCTATGTCTGTATCTTGGCTTCTTAGATTCTTCAGAATCTGAATCTGATTCATAATTGACTTGATTTTTTGTTCCTAAATGGAGAAAATAAATCAGTAAACCCTTCAGATTTATTAATTAAATATCACCAATAGACACTTGTAGATTTTTTAAAAGGTAAAAATTATTTTGCTTTAAAAATCATCTGTTTATTGGCAATAACTAACAAAACGTGTACAATTATTACCAGACACTCAAAAGGAGTAAGGTAATAGTAAGGTTCTAAATGTTTTATTAAACTCCAAATGCATATATTATGAAACTTCATAGTCCTCAAAGACTGAACTGGTCAAGCAATCAAGTTATGACATTCTGTACTTCTCTTTGGAGCTGACCTTCATCTCCTGGGTTTTCTTCACTGTGTTTTCCAGTTCTTTTTTTCCCTTCTTCTGGTTCATCATCTGAAGATCCATCCTCATCTGAGGAAAGATTGGCTTTAATTTCTTCTAAAAGCATCTTCTTGGCAATTCTTGAGTAAAAAGACAGTAAAAAAAACTATATATTTGGTGGTGAAGTGTAACAAATTCAAAAAAAAATTCTCAGTATCGTAATAGAAATAAACATGTAAAAAGATTTTATACTGTCATTAAAAGACTACCAAAACCATGTTTTAACCTAAGCTACCAAACAAAACTTTTGAAAATCTCTTAGCACTTATTTTTTTTCCAATTATAAATAGTTCTGTGATATATTTAAAAATCTGAGGGACATTTCCACTATTTTGAACAATTGCAATTAGATGCTGCATAATCTTCCAATCCTATATTTATGCTGCTGCCATCATCCGACAACTATAATATCAGACAAGCCCACAACAATTAATCAACTTATTCAGACAAATGGCATTCCAAGACAAAACTCCACATGAGAATATTATTCGACAGCAAAACATACTCTTAGAAAATCAACGTGTAATAAACCACTTTCTTATGAAACAGTGCCTCAAACTGGAGGATAGTATTTTTGGCACTTAAATTTCAATTTACTTCATAAATTCTGTTAATGAAATGAAAGCAAATACCATATACTAAGTATTGAAGCAATCAGAAATCCCTAATAATATTCAAACTAGGGCAGATAAGGGGCATGAGTGCTATTAATTATATACATGGTAAAAGAACATAAAACAACATAAATGAGTTTTCACTTTCCAAAAAAAGTAGTCAGTGCAGTAGCCTCACTCATACCAAAATTTCTCAAGATGTTCCTCAAAGACCAATTTGTTAATAGAAAAATCTACTCCTAAAAGTATAAAAAAATACTTCTTTAATGACATATTTTGTTAAAATAAAATATATTCCTAATAAATTTCCATGTTTACCCTAAGGAAAACATCTGAAAATATAAGATAAAAGCAATCATGCGGCTTTTGTATACAATGAGGTGTTTTGCACCTGCAGTATCTTTGTGATATAAATTCGTAAGTCACAGAATACCTTACAGAAAGGTTCAAAAGGAAGGTAGCATGATTCTCAGTTTTGCATGAAATAACAATAACTCTTACGGGATAAACAACCACTCTACAATCAAGATTAACTCTCTAGCTCAGTCAAAAATTTGCAGCTGGAATTATAGTTTTGCACTTGTTATTTTTGGATTTGAAACTCCTTATTACTAGTTTTATTCAAAGATATATAGCAAAGGCACCAAAACAGACTGAAGTAAAATAGGTAATCACTTCTTAAGTACTTATTATCGGCCTTTTGATACTTTCTTTCCTAATGAGATAGATCCGAAATATTTATACAACACAGAGTGTTAGCAAGTGCTAAAGGAAACAACGGATGATTTTGCTTTTTTGAGGGTTTTTTTAATCTGATTTGTGTTTCAATAAAGTGAAGATTAGATCACTCCAATATAAATCTTACTGGAGTTGAGTTATAAAGTGTTGTTATTACACTTCTGTATCAGTGGTTCGCTGACTTGGATTGTACACAGTAAACTTTTTTAAATGGATAATAATATAGGGCTGTCAACTTTTCACTTTGCCAAAATTAAAAATTTAAAGCCAAATACTGTTCATTTTCATCATTTTATAAAATAAAGACTATTTTAACACACCCTCCACAAATTAGGAAACAGTTTCAGAATAAAGGGTGGTTCTTTAAACTTAATAAAAGCATCTGTTTAGAAAACCTTTCTAAAATCATCTTTAATATGTACAACAGGGACGCCTGTGTGGCTCAGCAGTTGAGCATCTGCCTTCAGCTCAGGGTGTGATCCCAAGATCTGGGACTGAGTCCTTACAGGGAGCCTGCTTCTCCCTCTGCCTATGTCTCTGTGTCTCTCATAAATAAATAAATAACATCTTTAAAAAAAATACATACTACATTTGTCATTTCCAATGGACAAGGAAAAACTTTCTTGAACCACTTTGGGTAAAAACAATGTTTTGGAATGAATGTGTGTGTATACAAACACACACACACTCACATAAATGTAAAATGTTGAATAATAAATTGCAAGTAGGAAAACATAGTTCACTTGCAGTTACAAGATCTCATATCACCATTTGGGCAGTACAATAATAACCAATAAAAATACAAATACTAATCTAGTTACACTAATGGTTACTTCTATTATCTGGTTTGTTTGTATTTACAAGTTCAAAAAAAGGTCTAAAATTCTATATGATCTGTAAAACTTGGTTAATTTTAAGAAACCATAAAATTTTTCTTCTTTCAAACTCTAGCCTCCTAAGAATAGGTCTACTAAATGGAAAATCAAAATATATAAAAAACTACCTAATTTATACTCAAGTTCTAGACTGTCATGAAATAACTGAGAAATATACACATGAGATAATAAAATACAATTTTATATCAACTGTGAAATTACATAATAAATCATGGAAAATTCAATGAGATCCATACAATGAAAAATTACATGATTTATCAATCAACAACCTTCATTAAGAATATAATTTAAGAACAATCACAATCACTTTAGAAGCAGAAAAATAATACAAAATTCAGAGAATGTTCATTTTTCTCCAAACTGAAAAGTTACATACAGAGTGATGGAGATTCCCTTAGCTTTATCTCCCTAAGATACTTTAGATTTACCTTCTAACACCTTTTGACCAATGGAAATCCTAATGTATAGCCATGTATATTAAGCTAAAAAAGAATGAAATTAAATCATTTTGCATGACTGATGGCTCAAGTCCACTATGTCAAAGACACACTATATCATAAACCTAGCCTATCCCGTAACCTACACCTCAAAGTTAGAACTTAATTTGAAGGACCTAAGGGCTGAGGATGAACTTCAACCTGAGTAGTCAGCAAACATGTTGAGGTGAGATGTGTCCCATCTACAAAGCCTGCTGTGAGATGCTTTAAGGGAAACTCCACTACCTTAACTCTTGAGTCACGGGCCACAGAGACTTCAAGGACATCATCACTTGAGAACCAGCTGAGGCTGGCAAAGCATCATTTTGGAGGCCTCGGCTGGACCCATGCTGGTATACATGTGATGGATGTATAGTCATGATCCCTAGTTGATTTGTTTGCTCTGAAGTTTCCTTTCTTGAGGCTTTCCAAGACGTTTCTGAGAAAATCATCCAGGCAACAAGGTACTGCCCCCCTGGAATCTCAATGCTCAATATTACATCTTGGGGCAGGTGTAGCATCCAAAGCAGTCACGACTCTATCAGAAGCATTAGAGGAACAGGCTGTGCCACTCTGTGGCAGAAAACCTGGGCAGAGCTGGAAGTAATGGAGCCACTCCTCCATTTTCCTGAAAGGAAGGGAAGGGAGAAGGGGAGAAAGCAAAACAATATGGGAGGAAGGGTAAAAACCCACAAAAAAAAAAAAAAAAAAAAAAAAAAACAATGATCGGAACTGGTGCATGAGAGAATAATAGAACCCCAAAACCCAAACAAGCTAAGGCTTCTAAATCATATAATACCACAATAATGTCTTATTACCCCTTATATCTTCATCTACTAAAAGAAACCAATAATAAAATAAGGAATAAGCCCAACAATGCAAAGACGAACAAGCAAGCAGGAAAGAGAGAGAAAGAAGGAAGCCAAGAAAGCCTTAAGTTATTCTGATCCTATCTAGAAAGAAAGAAAACACATAATGTTCTTCACAAAAGCACTCAAACAGGGAAAGAAAGTAAACTACCTCTTGCTGATACATAAATCAGTAATTCAAAACATTAAATTTCTAAGTTAGGAGCAATCAAGAGAGGAATCTGTTGCACCATGGAGGTTTTAAAGAAACAGCCATTACAAAAGCAACACAAAATGTTAGAGCTAGAAAAAAGGACCTTAGAATCCAATTCTGTCATTTTACAGATGAGGAAACAGGCTTAGAAAGGGAAAATGACATGGTCAAAGAAACAAAGCTAGTTAGTGGTAAAGCCAGAAGTGGCACCTAAGATCCTGAATCCCAATATTCTCTAATTTTACTATGCCAGTGCTATATTCTCTACTCATTCACTATTACTATGCTTATGAGCACTTGGTGAATTTACTATAATCATATTCCTAAAGATATCTGTATTTCATTGATCTCCAAATATGTACTTAGAAATGAAAGAATTGAAGCTTCAATTTTTAAAAATAAGAGTTCTAGGGATCCCTGGGTGGCGCAGCGGTTTAGCGCCTGCCTTTGGCCCAGGGCGCGATCCTGGAGACCCGGGATCGAGTCCCACGTCGGGCTCCCGGTGCATGGAGCCTGCTTCTCCCTCTGCCTGTGTTTCTGTCTCTCTTTCTCTCTCTCTGTGTGACTATCATAAATAAATAAAAAGTAAAAATAAAAATAAAATTTAAAAAAATTTAAAAAAATAAAAATAAGAGTTCTCAAAATCTTTAGTCCAGCATGCTCCATTTCTAAAATGCACTTAATAGGCCATCTCAGATACATCCCTAAAATCTACTGTTTTATCTTTAAAAAGTTCTGAAAACAGGTTTGAAGAAAATGGCTAAATGAAAAATATACTTTTAGAAGGCCAAAAACTACGGTGCATCCAAACACAAAGATGGAAAAAAAAATTTTGTTTACATTTGTGCACAAGATCACAATAAAATTAGTTTAAACTGAGAATTCTGAATAAGATTATAGGTTTAAAAGCATACCCTTTAGAGATATAAAACAAGTACCTAAGTATATGCTATGCTAAAATACCATACCATATTCAAAATGGTGATATGTAAAATAATTCAAATGACTACAGCCAAAGAATGTTGAAAATTTTTTGTGAGAACAAGGTGGTGAGCCTTCTTCTTCTAATAAAGTGTGAGGCAGTAACAAATGTTATATGCTTCAGGATTAAGAATATAAACTAAAACATGAATTATCATGGAATTCCTCATCTTCAAAATCTGTATTAGTATTTTTAACTCCTTAGTTCAAAATTAGTAATCTTGATATGAACCTTTCTATAAAATTAACGATCTATACTCAAAAATGGTGGAGTTTATGACATAATGATGTAACTAAATAATCAAAAAGCTAAAAAATGGTTTGAAACACATTTTAGTCATATGTCCTACAATGTTTGCAGTTAATGAAAAAACAGCACTGTTCTCTTTTTAGTGAGGGTACCAGGAAAATTAGTATCAAATAACTTTTTTAAAAAATCTTGGAAGTAGAAATATAAAAGCTGTATGAAATTAAGAACCCATAGTTTATTAACAATTTATACAAAGGCTATTATGTTTGAATAAACTCGAATCACAAAATGTACATTTCCTGATTTTATGAAAAATCTAAGGCAGTTTCAGAGGAAATTTTAACAAGAAAAATTTTATTAACATTGATATAAATTTAGAAAATTTGATCATCTTAAAGAACTAGTTTAATATTTTCTTATACTTGAAAGGTAACAACAAAATTGATTCATCTCATTTTTACCTAAAACTTCAAAGCTAAAGACAAAGGAGACACAAATTGTCAAAAAAAGGAATCATTTTTGCTAACACTAGAAAATGCAAACTCTCTTGGGGGAGGAGGGGGCTATTTTCCGCTCTCTAAAACTTACAATATCACCAAAGAACAGAGAACAGGAAAGGAAGGCTAAATATAATGTTTAAATCTTAAGCAGAAATATCACCACTACTGACCATATTTCTTTCCTTGCTAAAAATTCTAGCATAAAAAAAGATCTTATGGCAACTGCAACCAGTTATCTACAAACGGATCCTACCTACTGACTAAACATCTATATATACTTAAATGACTTACAATACTTACCTGCACTATAAAAACAAAGTAAACTGAAAAAGAGTTACCTTAAAATGGCTGGAATTTAAAACCCTTACTCAAACATAAAAATAAGTAAAATGCTTCATTTAAAATACTAGCTTTGTTTTTCAAAACAATAAAGGGGAACCAAAGCAATTTTGGTGACCAAACAGGACAACCATGAATAAAAGAACATTTCACAGAGAAAAAAATTATTCCAGATTTAGCAAATTCGTATAAAGACTAGATAAAGACAAGTGTAGAAGATGAATATTCTGAAAAGTGATTAAAAATGGAAACCAAATGAAAAGGCTTCTGCTGAAGGGACTTGAGAATATATTCAAGCCAGCATTAAACATTGCTGAAATCAGGTAAACCAGTCATTAAATATCTTCATTAGCATGAACAACATCCAGGAACAATTAATTACTTCTGAAAATATGCTGAATTAATAGCACAGAACCTTCACCAACAGAATACCCCACCAAGCTAGTAGGGAAAAAACAATCATTTGTATATTTTCCAGTTGAAAAGTAAATTATCACCAAATAACAAAATAATTGGAAATGTTTAAAGCTACAGTGTAGTCCCACTATAATTAAGGAGAACTTCTATTAATAATGGGCAATTCCAGGGCACCTGGGTGGCTCAGTGGTTGAGTGTGTGCCTTCAGCTCAGGTCATGATCCTGGGGTCCTGGGATCAAGTCTTACATCAGGCTCCCCACGGGGAGCTTGTTCTCCCTCTGCCTATGTCTCTGCCTTTCTGTGTCTCTCATGAATAAATAAATAAAACCTTTAAAAAACAATAATAATGGGCAATTCCTTTAAGCAATCTTCATATCAAATTTTGCTTCTATGTAGTAAGTATTTAGCCCCAACAAGAAAGAAATTATGAGAAAAACTATGGAGTACTTCTAGCCTCAATTAAACATTCTTCAATTATAAGGTAAATATTTGTATGTGTGTGTCAGGGGAGGGTATCTATATAAAAATCTCATCTTTTAGTCAAAATTGGAATAAAAAATATTTGCTTAGAAAAAATCTATAAATAAAGAACATACTGAAAATAATTCTTTTTCTGAGAGAATGGACTCTTCATTGGTTTATTAGTATGCAACTTCTAAAGATAAGCCCAGTTTAATGATCCTCAACACTAACACTGTTAAACTTGAACCAACTCCCATCTTATCACTGAGGCTAATTCAAAGTTGAATAAACTACCATCTTATCACTGGGGCTAATTCACAGTGCAGGTAATTCAAATATAGGACATCAGAAAATGTTTGGTCTTAATATCCCTTTTAAGAAACATAATGTATTTTCAATGCCAGCTGAATGTAGATATGCAACAATAAAAAAATTACATGAATGTATTTTCAATGAAAGAACCAACTCAAAACACAATAGGTATTTAAAAGGCAACATTAATATAATGGCATATTCAAATAACTGACTTTAAAATTACATGTATCATTTATAAAACCTGACAAACTGTTTCACATTATTCTCCCTTTCAAAAAGTAAAGTCTAAACTATAAAAATCTACGTAAATTCTCAATTATACAAAATTCAAACTATAAAGTTAGTCTACTATTTACATTTCTTTCTAAAATGCTCAACCAAAAGAAAAAGTTAAACTATCAACCTATTTTTTCATTGTTTATTAAATAAACGCAATTAAACGCAAAATTTACAAGTTAGACTACTTTATCTCACAATAGCATACATTTACTTTCAAATATGAATGCTACAAAACAGTATGCTAAAATAACAAATTTATATATTCCCACCTACTAAAATATTCAGGACATGGCTAAGTATTTTAAATGACCTCAAAAACTATCATCGCTTTAAAAATAGAAAAGATACAAACAGTACTAAAATCCACTATAAAACTTTCTTATAAATATATATATAAGTATATATTTCATATATAAGTAACATGTTTAGAAAAGTCTAAGTATTCACTGCCTCAATTTCAGAAATATCAGAACTTCTTTGGCTACAAACTACCCTCCATATCTTGATCTTAACAAATTTTTTCAACTTTCATGAAAAGATACATTATAATTAAAATTAAATTCTTGAACAAGAAAAAAGTTTTATAGAAATTTATTGCATCCAAACACTTAAGCACTGGCATTAATACACTATTTACCTCTCCATAAATGTCAACACTGAAAATGTATTAACACTGCTAAATAATCAAGGCATATGAAATGTATACATAATTTATACACAATTCCACAATTGTGTACAAATTTACACACAATTACAATATACTGTGTACTAAAATACATCCTACTCAAAAACTGTGAAATTGGTAAAAATAACTCCAAGACTTAATCATGCTCCACAAAATAAATTTTTAAAAGTTGCCTAGTGCATATTCAAATATGCTCAAATACATCATCTATGCTAAAATAGTTCCAGAAGGTAATCTGTATTCCCATCGTGGGTATTAAATACCTCTTTGGTATGTTGAAAATGAAACAAGTTATTAATGATATGTTTTATACAGGCACATTAAAATAAGTATAAAGAAAAATATGTCCAAGATAACATTCAGTTCTTCTCCAAACTACTGAATAGGGTTGTATTTTTTAATCACAAATACAAGATGGAATTAAATATATCTTCCAATAAAATACTTGCCAGTTACAGAGAGATATAATCAAGCAACTTAAAAGATGAAAATGATATTTATATTTTGACAAGATCTAACACAAATATAAAATTATCATACCTTAATGATACTCCCATTTGGTGGCTAAATATGAGATTAAGATTCATCACTCATATAGTTAAATTAGAATATAGCATGTTTTAAGCATTATTAGCTTTTTAATAACATTTGAGTAAAAAACAATTTGAGTCCTCGTGGTTTACAGGAAAACAAATTAGTCTAAATAAAGAGGAATTAAAGCATTTTAAAAGAGAATTTTTTTAAAAAAGAATTTTTAAATGCTTTCATAATCTTGCTATAATCGTGTATTATAAAAATTGCTGATGAATAAAATGTAGGCTTTTATTTACCATTCCATTCTGGGCCCCACCCCATCTCATAAAATAACTGAATACATAGATTTTTTTATTAAAAAAGTAGGTAAGCAGCATCTGAATCACTGTGCCCATGAATCTCTATTTTAAAGTACAAAATAAAATTGTTCATTTATCTTAATAAAAACTATTAGAAGAATGCTGATCTTAGAAACAGAAAACCCTATCAGCATCAAAAAGATAAAGAAAACAGAGCTAGAATAACAGCCACCCACAGCATTACTAACTCGATTTCCTACAAAATTATGACACAACTGCATGCATATTTTCATGTTTTTTTAATATTATAACTTATTAGGAATAAATGGTTAATATAGTATTCCTTAGTAAAACCATTAAGTCTATCATGGATAATTGGTGTTAGAATTTATCAGAGAAAATTTCATCCAACCTTTTCATTTTAGAAATCAAAAAATTTTTGCAGAGTAGTTAAGTCACTTGCGCACAATTACACAGAGGAGTTAGAACTAGAAATCAGATACTCTTATCCCCACTATTCCAAAATTCCATCTACTATATCACACAATCTTGTTGAAAATATAAGTGTGGCATACACTGTATTTCAGGAATGGTTTAAAAGATAGGTAAAAAAAAAATTAGGGTTGTATTCTTTAATACATTTATTTTCATTATTCTTTAGCCTTAGGATATGGGTGTGCTTTGTATTCTTTTCTTTTCCCAGCCACCCCTTAGGTTAAGTGAATCTACCTGTACAGGCTCCACTGTTTACTTCTAACCCACTATTTTAATCTTATTAAAGTTAATACTATCATACTATTTTATCTGAAAAATGTTTAAAATCCACATCAGTCTGGATACTTTGTAAATTGATACTTATTTTGAAAAGAATTTCTTAATCTTACATATCTGAGCAATCTCCTTTTTTTTCACTTTGAATGGGTCTTAATAAATCGGACCACTATATTAGATGGCAATTAAAAACAATAATCAAATATTGAGGAAAGAGAAGTCTGTTGTCACCAATTTACTGAGATATGATTTACTTTCATCAATAAAATAATCTGCCAAAATTAAAATATTCTCAAAAAATTATCACAATTTACATGGGAACGTAAAATTGACAGTGCTGTATTTATAACACACCCTATGCTAGGTGTGTTGATATTTATATTTACTTTCTTTTAAGGTTTCTGAGCTTTAGCCCATTTTCTGGGCTTTCTTTCAAACTTGCAGGAAGACTGTGAGCGAGTCTTTCTAAGGCGGGTACTCCTGGTTTTTACAACCGGCTTGCAGTTCCGTTGCTGCTGTTTCTGCCCACGCCTAGGGTGTGTTATAATCTTTTTAAAGTCCTTATAGATGGAATCATACCTATTCTCAGGATCATTGTCGTCATCATCATCATCCACTGTGACAGGAACTGATTTAGATAAGGCTTCATCTCCTTGAGGGGAAAAAAGTGTACTTAAAATTAGCTTTAAATTATCTACATAAGTAAAATCATGTAAAATATAACTGAAAGCCAAAAATTTTAACACAAATAGTGGGTTCTAAACTGTACTCTGGATCTAAAACATGAGAAAAAAATTTATAGGGAAAGCACAATAGGGAATTTATTAAGTACCAGCAGTAAAACAATAGTTGGGTTTTATGTATTTCAAAGTTCCTTCCCAGAATACAACAGTTCTAAAGCTAATCCTTCCCAGTAACAAGTCTTTATCATCTGTCATCACAGTACAATAACTTTCTTGCTATAATAAGTAAGCATTTTAGTGATCCATTTTAAGTTTAAAGTTAAGAGAACTTTAAAAAAATAAAGAGATCTTTAATTTATCCTGTTAAATTAAAGAATAGCAAAATTACTATAAATATTTTGGTAGTAGCAAGTAAGAAAAATATACTTAAATCTGTATCATACTCATGACCAGAATTACCAAGAGAAATATTCAAGAACAGTAAAATTGATTTCCTTATAAAAAAGCTACATTGCTATCCTTTTGATTAAAAACCTAAAGAAGGCAAGATTTGTGCATTTCACTGTATGTAAATTTTACCTCAAAAACAAACTTATATTGTGACCTCTAAATAATACTGAATATTAAATTAATGCTAAATACTAAATTATTAATACTAAATAATAAAGCTGAAGTAACTAGGGAGTGGTATGCTGATGTTTACCATTTATATTGAAATGCAGCAAGGATTTCAAGAGCATTACATTGAGTGAAAAAAGCCATTGATGAAAAAAGCCAATCACTTCGTGATTCTACCCCAAAATAACAAAATTAGAGATGAAAATGAAATTAACACTTGCCAGGGGTTAAGAATGGGGACAAGCAAGGGGATAAGTATAAGCTAGCACAAGGGAATCTTGTGATAAATCATTCAAGTATCTTGGTTGTAGTGGTTATAAAAAGCTACATGTGATGCAATTGCATAGAACTATACTTACAAATACATACAAGTACAAACAAATCAGTGCATGAAAAACTGGTGAAATTGCAATAAATCTTCAGTTTCCTGGTTTTGACATTGTACTACAGTTATATAAGATGTCACCATTGAGAGAAACTGAATGAACGTTCAACACCTCCCTGTATGGTTTTGTTCTGTTTTGCAATATCCTGTGAATTTATAATTCAAAATGAACAGTTAAAAAGGCAAAAACAATAGGTACATTGATGGATAAAAAGAAGGATATATAAATAGATATGTGATAAAGCAAAAGATAGTACAATGTTAATGACAGAAACTTCTCTGTTTATTTAAAATTGCTTTCAGGGCACCTGGGTGGTTGAATTGGTTAAGTCTCTGATTCTTGATTTTGGCTCAAGTCATGATCTCAAGGCCAGGATATCGAGCCCCACATCCAGCTCTATGTTGAGTGTGGAACCCTCTTGAGATTCTCTCTCCCTCTCCCCGCCCCAACTCAAGCTCCTGCTCCCACAATCACTCTCTCTCTCCCTCTTGGTCTTGTTCTCTAAAATAAATAAATAAATCTTTTTAAAAATAAAATGAAATTGCTTTATAATTAAAAATAGGGAGAAAATGTTGAAGAAAAAAATCCATAAAGAACAATGACAACTATAGGTTCAGGATAGAAATATGGTGAATATAGAAAGGCAAAAATAAATCTTAGAATATCCTACCAAACTCACAATAAATACCTCAGGCAGACCAATCTGCAAATGAAATATTACTAGGAATATTACTGTTATTCCTCTATTATACCTTTCAAAATCTGACACATCCTTCAAAGTTGAGTTCAAATGCTACCTGTTCTTCTAAGTCTTCTTCTAATATTTAGATTAAATGGCTCACTTGCTATATTTAGCACACAGCTCCATTTTTGTTTTATATATGTCTTCTGGTATTTTTTTAAATAATGACTTATCTATGTCTATCTTGTTCACTGGACTGCGAACTCCTCAAACTCCTAGGACCAAGTGCTTCATTTTGGTTGCTCATGCCATTCTTAAGTCCCAATTTTTCAAGTAAACTACTGGCCTCGTAACAGAATATCCAACTATGGCTGAATAAATTGGAATCATCTAAATATATGAGAGCAGGGGAGGCATTTTAGAAGTTCAAAAATATTGTTCCTTTAAGTTGGACATATTAGGAAAATATACTATGTTCATAAATGCATACAAATTATCAAGGAATGTCACCTGTCATTGACTCACATACAAACTTATCTTGAAACACAGTACTTTTTATAGTGCTTATTTTAACACCCTTCATAATTTTTTTCTGCTTAGGCATTTTTACAAAGGCCAATTTTTAGATGTGTTAATTCCCAAGCAAAATTATCTTTTTTTTTACCTAAAGTAATCAGGTTTTTTAAAGATGTATTTTTTAAAGATTTTATTTATTTATTTATTCATGAGAGATACAAAGAGAGAGAGAGGCAGAGACATAGGCAGACATAGACAGAGGCAGAAGCAGGGTCCCCGTGGGGAGCCCAATGTGGGACTCGATCTCTGGACCCCAGACTCCAGGATCATGCCCTAAGCTGAAGGCAGACACTCAAACACTGAGCCACCTAGGCATCCCTAAAGTAATCAGTTCTTAGGAAATACTCAGGGTAAAGGAAATGCCAATAAGGCTTATTCCACCAAATAGTTGAGAGATTGTCATCTGCAGAAGAGCTCAATTCTCAAGGCTTCTGTGGATACATACGTGAAAAAGGACCACCTCCTGATCAGCACAATGGTCCTTCAGAACAAAGTTACATGAAACACAATGATCAAAATGGAACACAGTGATCTAGACTAATGCGCAAAGAAGGAATTCTTGGGAAATGCACCCTACAAATATTTGCCATACATTGCCATCTCTTAAGATCTAATGAATACATATTACTTATTATACTAGATATTAATAGTTCCAAACATGAGAGGTATATCATAGAAACCTCTCATATGTGTCAAATCAAGTTACATTTTGGGAAATGAAAACTAGCAATTGAAATCAAACATGCTGATTTCATTAGGGAAGATGTTTAATCATGTAAACCAGTTTTCTGAAGTTTAAGATTAATTCAATCACCTACACTTTGCCACTGATAATACTCCATGTAACTACTCACAATTTATTATTCTTACACTCTAATCTGTAATAAGAGTTTTCCCAACTAACCTGGTAACAAAACATTGATATGATATCTAAGTAAGTATTAGATTGAATACAAACAATCTCTTATTCTACCATACAGTTGAGACTTGAACAACACAGCTTTGAACTACACAAGTCCACTTGTACATGTAGTTTTTGTAATACACTATATTTTCTCTCCCTTATGATTTTATTCCCTTTTCTGTAGCTTACTTTATTTTAAGAATACAGTATATAATACATACAAAATATGTGTTAATCAACTATTTATATTATTGGTAAGGCTTCCAGTCAATGGTAACTAAAGTATTTTAAAATAAAAAATTTAAAAAGCAATATTCAAGTTAATTGCACAAAATACAATTGGGATAAATGGAAAATCCTAACTCAAGGAATGAAAGGAAAAATCTAAGCATTCTGCCTGTGCTGGAACACAGTTAAACCTAAAATCTCCTTTATAAAAATTTTGAAGTAATGTTCAGGTGGACTTCTGGTGAAGATGGCAGAGTAGGAGGATCCCAGGCTCACCTCATCTTATGGTTACATCTACGTAACAGCCATATCAGTATAAATAAAAAAGAAAATGTTCTAAAGACTGACAAAACAGACTCCACATGAAGAGGGTAGAAAGGGCAAAGACGCAGCGGGAGCCAAAGTGACCTGTGGGTCTGTCAGAGGAAAGGAAGGATGCCACAGGCATATACAGGGAAAGAGAGCAGACCCCAAGCTATACACCCCAGGCATGAAAGACCCACACACCGGGAAGACAAATCTAAGGAACACCTGGCTTTGAAAACCAGAGGGATCTAACTTCCCATGAACTTAAAACTGGTGGGGCTTCACACATGAAATTTTAAAACTCAGCAGGCTCAACTCTGGAAGAACCAGGGAACAATAGAAAATTGAGTCCCCATCCTTAAGAGATAATACAACAAACAACTCCACTGAGATATAGCATACAAACAGCAGTTTGAAAAACACTTAGGGTATACAAGAAGGAGGTTTCTTTATTAACCTCAGAGCATGTGCTGGAAGGACAAGGATCTTTGGGAGACTTCTGCAAGACCACAAAGCTGGCAGATATCATTTCCCTTCCCACTCCCCAGCCTAGATACACATACATACACCTGCAGGAACCAACACAGCACCAACACTCTCCATATACCTTGCTAAAAGTGTGCCCCACCCCCACTATGTCTTCTGTAGACTTACCCCTTCCACACCAACATGGCCTTTAGACAGTTTTCTCAGGTGGCTGCAAGATACCTTCCACAGAGGACTGGTATGAACCTTGCTGGCACCACACACACCCCGCTGCCTCCATATTCCTCTACAGACAGTCCCCACCAACACACCCTTGCCAGGAGATCACCCAAAGAAGTAACACAAACCAGGCAGTGTGCTTACAGCCCCAAGAGTAGCCAGCACCATTCCAAAATGACTCCCACCCTGGGGCAGAAGGAAAGATAAGCATACATATGAGTTCAACTGCAGCCCCAGCAGGGAGCTGAGGGCAGACATCTGGTCTGACAGCAAGCTCAGCCTACCAACAAAAATTTCACAGGAGACAACATGGGGAGAATACCCTTCAGTTCTGAGCTATCGACACAAGATATGAGCTTGACTCAACTCAAGCCCAAGGCAACTACCAGACAGGCCCATAACAACACAAGGACCAAACCCTGCCCACTAGAGTTAAACAGAGCCATTGTAGATGACTGGAATGAAGACAAATGAGGCTCGGCCATAAAATTAGGGTATGTGCAACAAAGACAGGAGACATTCCAGAAGTGTCAAGTTCTGGTGAACAGGGGACATTGCACTACAGGACCTGCTCTTCATAAGACCACTACTTACAAGAGCATGTGTCTAACATATAGAAAGAGACACAGAGAATTGAACAAAATAAGAAAAAGGAATATGTCCCAAATGAAAAAAAATGACAAAATCACAGCAAGAGAGCTAAACAAAACAAGAAGTAATATGCCTAAGGGAAAATTTAATGTAATGGTCATAGAGATACTCACTGGAATTGAGAAAAGAGTAGAGAATTTCACAGAGATGCTCAACAAAGAGGTAAAAAACATAAACAAGAACCAATCAGAAATGAAGAATTCAATAACTGAAACTGAATATACACTAGAAGGAATAAATAATACAACAGAGAAAGTATGGGATCCCTGGGTGGCGCAGCGGTTTAGCACCTGCCTTTGGCCCAGGGCACGATCCTGGAGACCCGGGATCGAATCCCACGTCAGGCTCCCAGTGCATGGAGCCTGCTTCTCCCTCTGCCTGTGTCTCTGCCTCTCTCTCTCTCTGTGTGTGACTATCATAAATAAATAAAAAAATTTTAAAAAAAAGAACAGAGAGGAGGGGAGGAGCAAGATGGCGGAAGAGTAGGGTCTCCAAATCACCTGTCTCCACCAAACTACCTAGAAAACCTTCAAATTATCCTGAAAATCTATGAATTCGGCCTGAGATTTAAAGAGAGACCAGCTGGAATGCAACAGTGAGAAGAGTTCACGCATCTATCAAGGTAGGAAGACGGGGAAAAAGAAATAAAGAAACAAAGGCCTCCAAGGGGGAGGGGCCCTGCGAGGAGCCGGGCTGAGGCCGGGGCGAGTGTCCCCAGGACAGGAGAGCCCCGTCCCGGAGACGCAGGAGCTGCACCGACCTTCCCGGGCGGAAAGGGGCTCGCGGGGAGTTGGAGCAGGACCCAGGAGGGAGGGGATGCCCTCGGGCTCCCCGGGACAGTAACAGCAACTGCGCGCCCAGGAGAGTGCGCTGAGCTCCCTAAGGGCTGCAGCGCGCACGGCGGGACCCGGAGCAGCTCGGGGGGGCTCGGGCGGCGGCTCCGCGGAGGGGGCTGCGCGGCCCGGGAGCGCGAATCCACCAGCGCAGGCTCCGGAGCACAGGGCGCCGGGACACAGCCCAGGATCCGGCCTCCTCCGGGACAGGCAGAGGCCGGGAGGGCCCAGGACAGCGAGGACGCTCCTGCCCCAGCTGAGCAGATCAGCGGCCCCGCCCCGGAGCCTCCAGGCCCTGCAGACGGAGTTCCTGCCGGAGCTGAATCCAGGTTTCCAGAGCTGCCCCGCCACTGGGGCTGTTCCTCCTGCGGCCTCACGGGGTAAACAACCCCCACTGAGCCCTGCACCAGGCAGGGGCACAGCAGCTCCCCCAACTGCTGACACCTGAAAATCAGCACAACAGGCCCCTCCCCCAGAACACCAGCTAGACTGACAACTTCCAGGAGAAGCCAAGGGACTTAAAGAACACAGAATCAGAAGATACTCCCCTGTGGTTCTTTTGTTTTGTTTTGTTTTGTTTTGGTTTTTTTTTGTTTGTTTTGTTTTGTTTTGCTTTTTGATTTGTTTCCTTCCCCCACCCCCCCTTTTTTTTTCTCCTTTCTTTTTCTTTCTCTTTTTCTTCTTTTTTTTTCTTTCGTTTTTTTTCTCTTCCCCCTTTTTTTTTTCTCTTTCTCTTTTCTTTCCTTCTTTCTCTCCTCTCTTTTTCTCTTTTTCCCAATACAACTTGCTTTTGGCCACTCTGCACTGAGCAAAATGACTAGAAGGAAAACCTCACCTCAAAAGAAAGAATCAGAAACAGTCCTCTCTCCCACAGAGTTACAAAATCTGGATTACAATTCAATGTCAGAAAGCCAATTCAGAAGCACTATTATACAGCTACTGGTGGCTCTAGAAAAAAGTATAAAGGACTCAAGAGACTTCATGACTGCAGAATTTAGAGCTAATCAGGCAGAAATTAAAAATCAATTGAATGAGATGCAATCCAAACTAGAAGTCCTAACGACGAGGGTTAACGAGGTGGAAGAACGAGTGAGTGACCTAGAAGACAAGTTGATAGCAAAGAGGGAAACTGAGGAAAAAAGAGACAAACAATTAAAAGACCATGAAGATAGATTAAGGGAAATAAACGACAGCCTGAGGAAGAAAAACCTACGTTTAATTGGGGTTCCCGAGGGCGCCGAAAGGGACAGAGGGCCAGAATATGTATTTGAACAAATTCTAGCTGAAAACTTTCCTAATCTGGGAAGGGAAACAGGCATTCAGATCCAGGAAATAGAGAGATCCCCCCCTAAAATCAATAAAAACCGTTCAACACCTCGACATTTAATTGTGAAGCTTGCAAATTCCAAAGATAAGGAGAAGATCCTTAAAGCAGCAAGAGACAAGAAATCCCTGACTTTTATGGGGAGGAGTATTAGGGTAACAGCAGACCTCTCCACAGAGACCTGGCAGGCCAGAAAGGGCTGGCAGGATATATTCAGGGTCCTAAATGAAAAGAACATGCAACCAAGAATACTTTATCCAGCAAGGCTCTCATTCAAAATGGAAGGAGAGATAAAGAGCTTCCAAGACAGGCAGCAACTAAAAGAATATGTGACCTCCAAACCAGCTCTGCAAGAAATTTTAAGGGGGACTCTTAAAATTCCCCTTTAAGAAGAAGTTCAGTGGAACAGTCCACAAAAACAAAGACTGAATAGATATCATGATGACACTAAACTCATATCTCTCAATAGTAACTCTGAATGTGAACGGGCTTAATGACCCCATCAAAAGGCGCAGGGTTTCAGACTGGATAAAAAAGCAGGACCCATCTATTTGCTGTCTACAAGAGACTCATTTTAGACAGAAGGACACCTACAGCCTGAAAATAAAAGGTTGGAGAACCATTTACCATTCGAATGGTCCTCAAAAGAAAGCAGGGGTAGCCATCCTTATATCAGATAAACTAAAATTTACCCCAAAGACTGTAGTGAGAGATGAAGAGGGACACTATATCATACTTAAAGGATCTATTCAACAAGAGGACTTAACAATCCTCAATATATATGCTCCGAATGTGGGAGCTGCCAAATATATAAATCAATTATTAACCAAAGTGAAGAAATACTTAGATAATAATACACTTATACTTGGTGACTTCAATCTAGCTCTTTCTATACTCGATAGGTCTTCTAAGCACAACATCTCCAAAGAAACGAGAGCTTTAAATGATACACTGGACCAGATGGATTTCACAGATATCTACAGAACTTTACATCCAAACTCAACTGAATACACATTCTTCTCAAGTGCACATGGAACTTTCTCCAGAATAGACCACATATTGGGTCACAAATCGGGTCTGAACCGATACCAAAAGATTGGGATTGTCCCCTGCATATTCCGGACCATAATGCCTTGAAATTAGAACTAAATCACAACAAGAAGTTTGGAAGGACCTCAAACACGTGGAGGTTAAGGACCATCCTGCTAAAAGATAAAAGGGTCAACCAGGAAATTAAGGAAGAATTAAAAAGATTCATGGAAACTAATGAGAATGAAGATACAACCGTTCAAAATCTTTGGGATGCAGCAAAAGCAGTCCTAAGGGGGAAATACATCGCAATACAAGCATCCATTCCAAAACTGGAAAGAACTCAAATACAAAAGCTAACCTTACACATAAAGGAGCTAGAGAAAAAACAGCAAATAGATCCTACACCCAAGAAAAGAAGGGAGTTAATAAAGATTCGAGCAGAACTCAACGAAATCGAGACCAGAAGAACTGTGGAACAGATCAACAGAACCAGGAGTTGGTTCTTTGAAAGAATTAATAAGATAGATAAACCATTAGCCAGCCTTATTAAAAAGAAGAGAGAGAAGACTCAAATTAATAAAATCATGAATGAGAAAGGAGAGATCACTACCAACACCAAGGAAATACAAACGATTTTAAAAACATATTATGAACAGCTATACGCCAATAAATTAGGCAATCTAGAAGAAATGGACGCATTCCTGGAAAGCCACAAACTACCAAAACTGGAACAGGAAGAAATAGAAAACCTGAACAGGCCAATAACCAGGGAGGAAATTGAAGCAGTCATCAAAAACCTCCCAAGACACAAGAGTCCAGGGCCAGATGGCTTCCCAGGGGAATTTTATCAAACGTTTAAAGAAGAAATCATACCTATTCTCCTAAAGCTGTTTGGAAAGATAGAAAGAGATGGAGTACTTCCAAATTCGTTCTATGAAGCCAGCATCACCTTAATTCCAAAACCAGACAAAGACCCCACCAAAAAGGAGAATTACAGACCAATATCCCTGATGAACATGGATGCAAAAATTCTCAACAAGATACTGGCCAAAAGGATCCAACAGTACATTAAGAAAATTATTCACCATGACCAAGTAGGATTTATCCCTGGGACACAAGGCTGGTTCAACACCCGTAAAACAATCAATGTGATTCATCATATCAGCAAGAGAAAAACCAAGAACCATATGATCCTCTCATTGGATGCAGAGAAAGCATTTGACAAAATACAGCATCCATTCCTGATCAAAACTCTTCAGAGTGTAGGAATAGAGGGAACATTCCTCGACATCTTAAAAGCCATCTATGAGACAAATACCCACCATTTGCTTCAACGTGGATGGAACTGGAGGGTATTATGCTGAGTGAAGTAAGTCAGTCAGAGAAGGACAAACATTATATGTTCTCATTCATTTGGGGAATATAAATAATAGTGAAAGGGAAAATAAGGGAAGGGAGAAGAAATGTGTGGGAAATATCAGAAAGGGAGACAGAACATAAAGACTGCTAACTCTGGGAAACGAACTAGGGGTGGTAGAAGGGGAGGAGGGCGGGGGGTGGGAGTGAATGGGTGACGGGCACTGGGTGTTATTCTGTATGTTAGTAAATTGAACACCAATAAAAAAAAAAAAAAAAAAAAAAAAAAAAAAAAAGCCATCTATGAAAAGCCCACAGCAAATATCATTCTCAATGGGGAAGCACTAGGAGCCTTTCCCCTAAGATCAGGAACAAGACAGGGATGTCCACTCTCACCACTGCTGTTCAACATAGTACTGGAAGTCCTAGCCTCAGCAATCAGACAACAAAAAGACATTAAAGGCATTCAAATTGGCAAAGAAGAAGTCAAACTCTCCCTCTTCGCCGATGACATGATACTCTACATAGAAAACCCAAAAGTCTCCACCCCAAGATTGCTAGAACTCATACAGCAATTCGGTAGCGTGGCAGGATACAAAATCAATGCCCAGAAATCAATGGCATTTCTATACACTAACAATGAGACTGAAGAAAGAGAAATTAAGGAGTCAATCCCATTTACAATTGCACCCAAAAGCATAAGATACCTAGGAATAAACCTCACCAAAGATGTAAAGGATCTATACCCTCAAAACTATAGAACACTTCTGAAAGAAATTGAGGAAGACACAAAGAGATGGAAAAATATTCCATGCTCATGGATTGGCAGAATTAATATTGTGAAAATGTCAATGTTACCCAGGGCAATATACACGTTTAATGCAATCCCTATCAAAATACCATGGACTTTCTTCAGAGAGTTAGAACAAATTATTTTAAGATTTGTGTGGAATCAGAAAAGACCCCGAATAGCCAGGGGAATTTTAAAAAAGAAAACCATATCTGGGGGCATCACAATGCCAGATTTCAGGTTGTACTACAAAGCTGTGGTCATCAAGACAGTGTGGTACTGGCACAAAAACAGACACATAGATCAGTGGAACAGAATAGAGAATCCAGAAGTGGACCCTGAACTTTATGGGCAACTAATATTCGATAAAGGAGGAAAGACTATCCATTGGAAGAAAGACAGTCTCTTCAATAAATGGTGCTGGGAAAATTGGACATCCACATGCAGAAGAATGAAACTAGACCACTCTCTTGCACCATACACAAAGATAAACTCAAAATGGATGAAAGATCTAAATGTGAGACAAGATTCCATCAAAATCCTAGAGAAGAACATAGGCAACACCCTTTTTGAACTCGGCCATAGTAACTTCTTGCAAGATACATCCACGAAGACAAAAGAAACAAAAGCAAAAATGAACTATTGGGACTTCATCAAGATAAGAAGCTTTTGCACAGCAAAGGATACAGTCAACAAAACTCAAAGACAACCTACAGAATGGGAGAAGATATTTGCAAATGACATATCAGATAAAGGGCTAGTTTCCAAGATCTATAAAGAACTTATTAAACTCAACACCAAAGAAACAAACAATCCAATCATGAAATGGGCAAAAGACATGAACAGAAATCTCACAGAGGAAGACATAGACATGGCCAACATGCATATGAGAAAATGTTCTGCATCACTTGCCATCAGGGAAATACAAATCAAAACTACAATGAGATACCACCTCACACCAGTGAGAATGGGGAAAATTAACAAGGCAGGAAACAACAAATGTTGGAGAGGATGCGGAGAAAAGGGAACCCTCTTACACTGTTGGTGGGAATGTGAACTGGTGCAGCCACTCTGGAAAACTGTGTGGAGGTTCCTCAAACAGTTAAAAATATACCTGCCCTATGACCCAGCAATTGCACTGTTGGGGATTTACCCCAAAGATACAAATGCAATGAAACGCCGGGACACCTGCACCCCGATGTTTATAGCAGCAATGGCCACGATAGCCAAACTGTGGAAGGAGCCTCGGTGTCCAACGAAAGATGAATGGATAAAGAAGATGTGGTTTATGTATACAATGGAATATTACTCAGCTATTAGAAATGACAAATACCCACCATTTGCTTCAACGTGGATGGAACTGGAGGGTATTATGCTGAGTGAAGTAAGTCAGTCGGAGAAGGACAAACATTATATGTTCTCATTCATTTGGGGAATATAAATAATAGTGAAAGGGAATATAAGGGAAGGGAGAAGAAATGTGTGGGAAATATCAGAAAGGGAGACAGAACGTAAAGACTGCTAACTCTGGGAAACGAACTAGGGGTGGTAGAAGGGGAGGAGGGCGGGGGGTGGGAGTGAATGGGTGACGGGCACTGGGTGTTATTCTGTATGTTAGTAAATTGAACACCAATAAAAAATAAATTAAAAAAAAAAAAAAAAAAAAGAACAGAGAAAGTAGAAGAATAGACCACTGACCTACAGGACAGGGTAATGGAAAGCAATCAAGCTGAACAGAAGGGAGAAAAAAATAATAAAAAATGAAAATAAAAAAATATATATATAAAAATAAAAATAAAAAATAAAAAAAAATTTTTTTAAAAATGAAAATAGATTTAGGCCACAAAGTAACACAACAAGCATGGTAAGAGGAACATTCTAAGGACCCCAGAAAGACATGAAAAAGAAAAAGGGGCAGAAAAATTACTTGAAGTAATAATAGCTGAAAAATCTTCACAAATCCGGGGAGAGAAACATACATCCAGATTCAGCAGACACAGAGTCCCCAATAAAATCAACCCAAGAAGGTCCACACCAAGGCATACAGTAATTAAAACAGCAAAATGTAGTGATAAAAAGAGAATTTTAAAAAGAATGGGAGAAAACAGGTACATGCAAGGGAAATTCCATAAAGATATGAACAGTTTTCAGAAGAAACTTTGAAGGCTAGAAGAGACTGGCATGACAAATTCAAAGTGCTGAAGGAAAACAAAACTGCAACCAAGAATAATCTCTCCAGCAAGACAATCATTTAGAATAGGAGAGATAGAGTTTCATAGACAAATAACATTAAATGAATTCATCTAAATCAGCCATACAAGAAATATTAAAGGGAATTCTCTGAGTGGAAAGGTAAGATCATAATAAGAAAAGTAGGCAACATTAAAGCAGTAAAAAGTATGTCAATAAAAATCAGTCAAGGGATTTGCAAAACAGAAGGAAATATAAAAACACCATATATCTAAAACATGGGGGAGGGGAGACAGAGTAACAATTTAGTGCTTTTAGAATGGATTCAAACTTAAGCAACCATTAACTTAATATAGACTGCTACATGCAGATGTTATATATAAAACTAATGACAACCACAAACAAAAAACCACTGATGTGCAAGAAAACAAAGAGAAAGAAATCCAAGCACATCACTAATGAAAGCCAGCAAACAATTAGAGAAGAGATCAAGAGAAAAAAGGAACAGAGAAAAACTACAAAAACAAGCATAAAACAACAAAATTGCAATACATGCCTACCAATAAATACTTTGAATGTGAATGGACTAAATGCTCCAATCAAAAGATGCAAAACGACTAAAATGGAGAAGACCCATCTATATGATACCAAAAGACTCACATCTGACATAAAAACACATGTAGACTGAAAGGGAAGGGATGGAAAAACATTCATCATACAAATAGATGTAAAAAGAAAACCAAGTAGCAATACTTGTAATGGAAAAAACAGACTTTAAAACAAAGATTTTAACGAGACAAAAAAGGATACCATTTAATCATAAACAGTACAACCCAAAAATAAGGTATAATCATAAATGTTTATGAACCCAACATTGGAGCACCCAAAAACATAAAACAGCTAATAACAAACAGAAGTATTCAATAGCTACACAATAATAGAAGAGGACTTTAACTCCCCACTTACATCAATGCATAGTCATTCAAAGAGAAATCAACATGAAAACAGTGGCTTTAAAGGACACATTGGACAAGATGGATCTAACAGATTTATTCAGAATATTCCATCCTAAAAAAGAACACAATTCTTTGCACATGCACATGGAACATTCTCCAGAATAGATCACGTTAGGCCACAAAACAAATCTTAACAAATTCAAAAAGATCGAAGTCATACCAGGCATCTTTTCCAACCACAATGGTATGAAACTAGAAATCAACCACAAGAAAAAATCTAAAATAAACACAAATACATGGAGGTTAAATACACGCTACTAAACAATGAATGTGTCAACCAAGATATCAAAGAGGAAATCAAAAAATGCAAGGATACAAATGAAAATGAAACCACAAGGCTCCAAAAACTTTGGCGTGCAGCAAGAGGAAAGTTTATAACAATACAAGCCTATCTTAAGAAACATGAAAAAACTCAAATAAACAACATAACCTTATACCTAAAAAAGCTACCAAAAAAAAAAAAAAAAAAGAACAGATGAAACCCAAAACCTGTGGTAGGGGGATCCCTGGGTGGCGCAGCGGTTTGGCGCCTGCCTTTGGCCCAGGGCGCGATCCTGGAGACCCAGGATCGAATCCCACATCGGGCTCCCGGTTCATGGAGCCTGCTTCTCCCTCTGCCTGTGTCTCTGCCTCTCTCTCTCTCTGTAACTATCATAAATAAATAAAAATTTAAAAAAAAAAAAACCTGTGGTAGGAAGAACCAATAAAGTTTAGAGCATAAATAAAATACAAACCAAAAAACAAAAAACAAACAAAAAAAAACAATGGATCAATGAAACCAGAAGCTGGTTCTTTGAAAATATCACAAAACTGATAAACCTTCAGCCAGACACATCAAAAAAATGAGAGGGCTCAGGCAGCCCGGTGGTTCAGCAGTTTAGCGCCGCCTTCAGCCCAGGGCCGATCGTGGAGACCCCGGATCGAGTCCCATGTCGGGCTCCCTGCAGGGAGCCTGCTTCTCCCTCTGCCTGTGTCTCTGCCTCTCTCTCTCTCTCTCTGTGTCTCTCATGAATAAATAAATAAAATCTTTAAAAAAATGAGAGGGCTCAAATGAAAATCAAAAATGAAAGAGGAGAAACAATAACGGACAACACAGAAATAGAAAGGATTGTAAGAGGATATTATGAAAAACTATATGCTAACAAATTGAACAAAATAGAAGAAATTGAGTAATTTCTAGGAACATTTAACTTTCCAAACCTTCACTGCAAAGAAATTAAACATTTGAACAGATCGACTGCCAACAGTGAAATTGAATAAGTAAGCAAAAAACTCCCAGCAAACTAAAGTCCAGGACCACATGGCTTCACAGGTGAATTCTAAATATTTTAAGAAGTTAATACCCAATTCTCCTCAAATTATTCCAAAAAATGGAAGATGAAGGAAAGGTTCCAAATTCATTCTAAGAGGCCAGCATTACTCTGATACAAAAACCTGATTAAAAAAGGGAACTACGGGGGGAGTAGCCCCGGTGGCGCAGCGGTTTAGTGCCACCTGCAGCCCAGGGTGTGATCCTAGAGACCCGGGATCAAGTCCCACATCAGGCTCCTTGCATGGAGCCTACTTCTCCCTTGCCTGTGTCTCTGCCTCTGTGTTTGCGTGTGTGTGTGTCTCATGAATAAATAAATAAAATCTTAAAAAAAGGGGGGGGGGACTACGGGCCAGTATCTCTGAAGAACATAGATGCAAAAATCCTCCAGAAAATACTAGCAAACAGACTCCAACAATACATTAAAAAAATCATTCACACAATCAGGTAAGATTTATTCCTGGGCTGCAAGTGAGATTCATATTTGCAAATCAACCAATATGATACGTCACATCAATAAGAGAAAGCATAAGAATCATATGATCAGGGCAGCCTAGGTGGCTCAGTGGTTTAGCGCCACCTTCAAGCCAGGGCCTGATCCTGGAGACCCAGGATCAAATGCTACATCAGGCTCCCTGCAGGGAGCCTGCTTCTCCCTCTGCCTGTGTCTCTGCCTCTCTCTCTCTGTGTCTCTCATGAATAAATAAATAAAATATTAAAAAAAAGAATCATATGATCGTTTCAATAGATGCAAAAATAGCATTTGACAAAGTATAAAATCCATTCATAATTAAAAAAAAACTCTCAAAAAATAGATTTAGAAGGAATATACCACAACACGATAATGGCCATATATGAAAAACTAAAAGCTAATGTCATACTCCATGATGAAAACTAAGAGCTTTCCCCCTAATATCAGAAACAAGACAAGGATATCCATTCAAACCACTTTTATTCAACATGGTACTGGAAGTCCTAACCACAGCAATCAGACAACAAAAAAATAAAAGGCATCCAAATTGGTAAGGAAGAACTAAAACTCATAATTTGCAGATGACATAATACCATACATAGAAAACCCTAAAGACTCCATCAAAAAACTACTAGAATTGATAGATTAATTCAGTAAGGTCACATGATACAAAATCAATGTACAGAAAATCACTGCATTTCTATACACTAATAATGAAATAGAAGTTAAGAAAACTGTCCTGACATTTGCACCAAAATAATAAAATACCTAGGAATAAAGTTAACCAAGGAGGTAAAAGAACTATACTTTGAAAACCATAAAACACTGATGAAAGAAATGGAAGATGACACAAACAAATGGAAAGATATTCCATGCTCGTGGACTGGGAGAACAAATATTATTAAAATTAAAATCTACAGATTTAATGCAATCCCTGTCAAAATACCAACAGCATTTTTCACAGAACTAGAACAAATAATCTTAACATTTGCATGGAATAAAAAAAATACTCTGAATAGCCAAAACTTGAGGTATCGCAATCCCAGATTTCAAGATATACTACAAAGCTGGAGTAATCAGAAGAGTATGGTACTGGCACAATACAGACACATAGCTCAAGAGAACAGGAAAGAAAGACCAGAATTAAGCTCAACATTATATGGTTAATTAATTTTCAACAAAATTAATTTTTTTCAACAGAGGCAAGAATATGCAACAGGAAAAAGTCTCTTCAACAAATACTGTGGAGAAAATTGGACAGCAACATACAAAGGAATGGAACTGGACCACTTTCTGAAACCATACACAAAAATAAATCAAAATGGATTAAAGACCTAAATGTAAGACCTGAAACCATAAAAATCCTAGGAGAGAGGATAGGCAGTTATTTCTCTGACAACCACTGTAGCAACATTTTTCTAGATATGTCTTCTGAGGCAAGGTAAACAAAAGCAAAAATAAACTACTGGAACTACATTAAAATAAAATGCTTCTGCACAGCAAAGGAAACAACAAAACTAACAGACAACCTACAGAATAGGAGAAGATACTTGCAAACGATATATCCAATAAAGGATTAGTATCCACAATACATAAAAAACTTCTACAACTCAGCACCAAGAAACTCCACAAATAACCCAATTAAAAATGGACAAAAGACATAAACAGTCATCTTTCCAAAGAAAACATAAAAATGACCAATAGACATATGAAAAGATGCTCAACATCACTCATCATCAGGGAAATGTAAATCAAAACCACAATGAAATATCATCTCACATCTGTCAGAATGCCTGAAATCAAAGACACAAGAAATAAAAAGTGTTGGTGAGGATGTGGAGAAAAAGGAATCTGTTGGTGGAAATGCAAACGGGTGCAGCCCCTGTGGAACATAGTATGAACATTCCTCAAAAACTAAAAACAAAATTAACATATGATTCAGTAATTCTGCCAGTATTTAACCAAAGAATAGAAATCCACTAATTCATGAAGATGTAAGCATGCATATGTTTATTGCAGCATTATTTACAATACCTAAATTATAGAAGCAACTCAAGTGTCCAGTGATAGATGGATAAAGATGTGGCATGTATATACACAGTGGAGTATTACTCAGCCATAAAAATGAATGAAATCTTACTATTTGCAACATGTATGGATCAAGAGAGCATAATGCTAAGTAAGTCAGAGAAAGACAAATACCTTATGATTTTACTCATACGTAGAATTTAAGAAACAAAACAAATGAACAAAGGAAAAAAGACAAAAAAACAGACACTTAACTATAGAGAACAAACTGATGGTTACCAAAGGGAAGGGACAAGATGGTTGAAACAGGTGAAGGGGATTAAGAGTACACTTATTGCAATGAGTACTAATATACAGACTTGCTGAGCCACTATATATAGTACAACCTGAAATCAATATAACACTGTATGCTACATGTATTGGTTAAATTAATTAATTAAGCAAGCATGCTGGAGTTAGAATATAAATAATTTTTTTAATGAATGAATGAATAAGTTTGCTTAACATGTCCCTGGTTAACTGACAGGTTTACTGACTTAAAATGAAGTGACACATGCACATTTATTATACAACTGATTTTTAGGAACTGCAACAGTGATAAAAATTATTTTTATAATTCTAATTTTGGGGGGGTATTACTAACTGGTTGACCCAAACCCTAACTGTCCTAGTCTCTATCTCCTCAAGGTAAGGTAATTCATCTACTTTTTGGATTTTTATTTTGTTATTGTTATAGACAGAAACATCTGTTCATGTGATTAGAAAAAATTGACAAGCATCAGCAATGGGTTTAATGATGTAAATTTAATTTTCAGAGAATTCACTAGACAAAAAGTTAATCTGTCCAATTTAAAAAGTCATATGCAGGGGTGCCTGGCTGTCTCAGCTGGAAGAGCATGCAACTCTTGATCTTGGGGTTGTGAGTTTGAGCCCCACACTGGGTGCAGAGATTACATAAAAAGTCATATGCATGGCAAGGCAGTTAAAACTTCCACACACTATGTTATAGCAGCACCAAGCACACATCTCCATTACATGAATATATACTTACTGAACGACTGACAGAGGTCTGATTTTCCTTCATAAACTACTGTTTATTACTCCAGAAAAATCACTAAACATTGGTAAAGAAATTCTGTTATCTACCCAACAAACCTGGTATATCAGATACAGAATACTAACAATATTTGAAATACTTTCCAATAATGGCATAAGAATAAATGAAGGCAGGCTTTCTAGCAAATCTTTAAAGAATTTTTAAATGGCCTTTGCCTAAACAGTAACCTTGCATTTGATTGGCTTCAAGGAAAACAATGTAGGTATTCAAGAGGATAAAAGTACAAATTATGAATTTATGTATTTTTGCATACCTGAAGATTGGCAAAATCCAGTATGTGAAGATAGCATTAAATTTTCAGTCACAGGCTTAATTTTCTGCTCATCACTGCTTCCCTCGCCTACAGAATTCTGATCATCATCTCCTATATCAGAAGAAGATGATGATGTAATGTCAGCTTGCTTCCTTTTAGTGCTTGTTCTTAGGGAGTTTCTCATTTTCTCCTTGACATTGACTGTCTTCTTTTTTGCTGAAGTTCTCTGTTTCTTTAGCTTTTTATTGTCTTCAGAACTTTCCTCACCATCAGAAGATGATGAGCCAATATGTACTTCCTTGGTATTTCTCTTTGAATTTAAATTTCTTCTTTCATTCAGTTCTATTCTATTCAGTCTCTTATCAGAAGAATCACAACCGTCTTCTTTCATGGAATATTTCTCAGTATCAGATGATGAACAATCTTGTCTCTTCCTTGAACTCTTTTCAGACAAGTTACATCTTTTCTTCACTCTATTGGATGCCCCATTCTTACTCTTTTTATCTTCTGAAGAATCACAACTATCTCTTTTTCCCTGTAATTTCTCAGCATTATCAGATACTTCACCTTTCTTTTTAGAAGTTTTATCTTTTGTTTTTTTACTTTTCTTTTCTCCATAAGTTGTATCATTCTTATTTTGTTTTATACCTTTAGGAAAAGGAGAAACAACTTCTCCCTCGGGTAGTTTCTCAGTGCTATCAGATGATGATTCATACTGTTGTTCCATCTTAATTGTACTTTTCTTCAAGTCTGTAGTTTTCTTTTCTTTTACTTCAGTTCCCTTTTTACTCTGCTTTTTATCATCTTCAGAGGATTCATCACTCTGTTCTTTCTTTGGGAAATTCTCAAGAATGTCAGATAAGCCTGCCTGTACTTTCTTACACATTTTAGTTTTCAAATGCTTACTCTTTTCTTTAGTTTCAGCAACCTTTTTATCTTCTGGAGAATTAAAACTAGCCTCCTTTCCTGAAGGCAGCTTATCAGCACCATCAGAAGAAACACCTGACTGTTGATTCTTAGAGATTTGATCTCTTAAGTCCATGTTTGTTCTGTCTTTATCAATTGTGCCTTCAGCTGAAGAGAAATTCTCTCTCTCTTGTTTCCTTTCAGCATCATCAGATGATCCTTCATGGGCAGTCTTCAAATTTTTCTGCCCTTGATTATCCATTCCTTTTTTTCTGTGTTTTTCATCTTCAGAAGAATCATAGTCTTCTTTATTTGGAACTCTTTTTTTGGTTGTTCTGGCAGCCCCAATTTTACTCATGCTTTTTATCTCTTTTTCTAATTCTGAGTCATAATTGGACGATTCAGACTGGTTTTGTCGTTTCTTTTTAGAAATTATAGATCTTTTAGCTGATTTGCCTTTTTTAATGTCATAATCTGAACCAGAAGTAGAACTTTTTCGTTTCCTTTTTCCTTTATCATCTTTCCCTGTTTGGGTCTTTAAATCATATAAAGTCTTCTCGTGATTTGTATGAGTTTCATTAATATCAGTATCTGAAGAAGAACTGTGACTCATCCTGGATACCTCTTTGAGGATTGCTAACATTTCATCAGAATCTGAATTCTGATCCACAATCTCTGACTGCTTAGATTTAGGCAATTTATTAGGTTTAGGATTATTTATAGCACTGTCAGAAGAATTTCGCTTATCCTTTTTTCTCATTGGAACTGATAGGTTTTGTTTCTCCTTAACTATTTCATTACTTTCTTCATCTGAATTAGATGTTGGAGGATTGGTTTCTGTCTGTCGCCTCAAGGGTGTGGTCTTTACACGTGGAGATCTTCGAAGATCAGATTCTTCTGAGAGTAATGGAACTTCACTTTCAAACAAATGCTCATTATCATTCTTTTCCTGTCCAAGTCCACAGTTCTCTGGCTTAGGGTTCAGACCAGAACTTTTATAGCCATCTTTATCTTGTGGTACTTCCTGACAATCAGCACCTTTAATTGGAGAATTAGAAAGGGAAACAGGAGTGAGTTTAACATATAATTCTTTAGTTACTTTAGCTGTAGTTTTTGATTTAATACCTCCTCTGTTGTCTTTGGAAGTAATATTTAATTTTACAGAAGAATTCTCCAGTTCTTGCTCAGTTCCACTATTGCCATCTCCCTGATTATCTGTTGAACTCTGAACTTCCATAGCTGTCTCAAGATTCTCAAAAATGTCTTCTGGAACTGAGGAAGGAACAGAAACAATATCCATGTCTAAATCTTCAGAAGTGTTAGCAGGTTCATACTGAGGTTCTTCTTTTTTATCAGATTTCTTATGTTCACCACTGACACTTTTATTTGCTCTTTGTTCCTGTACTGTATTACTCTGATCCATGTGCTCACTATCCACCTGCTTTCTTGACAGTTTAGCTTCGGATTTTGAAATATCCTTCCTTTCCAAAGCACCGGGTTTTTCTCCTTTTCGTACTTTTGTTTCAGACTTAGCATCTATGACCTTATGCTCTTTGGTATTTTTCTCTTTGTTTAGAGCATCCAAAGCTCGAATCTCTGAATTCAAATCTTCTTCTAATGCAAGATGAGCTTTCTTGATATCAGCCAACACAGATTTAAAAGCCTTAAGCTGACGTAACTTTGTAGCAGAATTGATTTCTGAATTATCTGCTGCCTGCTTCAAAAATTTCACATAACTGGAGTTCATGTTAGTTGTAGTCTCAATCAGTTTTTTTGCCTTCTTAATCATCTCTTTGGGCACAATTAGTGCTGAATAAGAGTAGGTTACTGAACCAGAACATGAATCATCTAATTTCTTTTCTTCTCCATTACAATTGGAACTATTTTTCTTTGGAGAGAATCTGGGTGTATGGTCATATACTTTATTACTCTTTTCATTGTCAACTTTTATCTTCTTTTTATTTTGTTGCAACAACTGTTCTAAATTTTCAAATACACTATTACATGCAGTGACCAAGTCCAACAAAGGTTCTGGGTGACAAATATAGCAATACCACTGGTTGTTTTCATCCATTATTGTAGAGAGTTCTTTTCGGCCAAGGTTGCGCAGAATGCATTTCTTGCAGAAGGCATTATGGCAAAAGTCACAACAAATCAAGTTTCCACCTTCTGCACACCACCTGAAATTATTTAAAAGATGAAAATATTATTCTAAAATGAAACTCACTTTAAATTTTTCCATTATTAAAGAAATTTAAATTTTCCTGCCAGGAACTTTAATAGTAAAGTACTTTGGGTCACCTGCTTATTCTTTACCGGAAACCTAAAACAGACATAAACCTAAGGTTTTGTGAAAAAGAATAACCATCCATTAAAGACATCAATGATGATACTATAAAAAATGGATCTAATAACATACTATGTAAGAATTTCCCCCCATAAGAAGCAGGCAATACTGAGTTTTAGTTCATCTTGATTTATTACCTACCTACATTGTTCATCCATTCCATCAGAGTCTCGGCTAATATCATCACTCATGTAATATTTAAAGCAATTCTATTAAAAGAAAAGGGGAAGGGGACATTTTATATTCAAAATGGATAGCATTCATAAATGACAAAAACTTTATTTTTAAGTCATTAAAAAAAGTAAAGGCAATGTGTGTGTATTTATATGTTTTAGAGAATCAAAGCAAACTACTACCTTATCCAATACTAGTATTTTACAGACATAGGAATATCTCAGTAAATTAATCCCTTGAAATATATTCCCATATCATCAAGTATCACTATTCCTTATATAAAGTTTATAAAAGATTTTGGTAAAGCAAGTTTCTGATTTCATAATACTAGCTACTAAACCTCTACATAAAATGTATTAGGTGTTGCTGCTACTTAACGTATTTAGTAGCCTTCATATATAGACAGCTACCATGCGTACAGCTAAGAAACATTATCCTACATTAAGATACATTCTCTTTGGGCAGCCCGGGTGGCTCAGCGGTTTAGCACCGCCTTCAGCCCAGGGCGTGATCCTGGAGACTGGGATCAAGTCCCACGTCAGGCTCCCTGCATGGAGCCTGCTTCTCCCTCTGCCTGTGTCTCTGCCTCTCTCTGCCTCTCTCTCCCTCTCTCTCTTATGAATAAATAAATAAAATCTTTAAAAAAAAGATGCATTCTCTTTAAATCTCAAAACATAGGCAAGATAGGGAAGTATTACACCCAACTTGAGAGAAAAGGCTAATACATAAGTAAATTTCCTCCAGTCATACAATTAGGTGACAGGCAAAGCTGGTATTCAAATCCAAGTCTGACTGACTTTAAAATCATTTTCACTAAGTCTGAAGAAAGGGAAGGTTCCATGCCTACTGATGACAGTACTGATTACCAAAACAAATTAGGTTCAACAGATTGGTCCTTAGAAAAACCCAATTATATATATTTGAAGAAAAAGGAAATACACATTACAAATCTAGCAATATAAAAGTCAGCTATCCCATTTTAAAACTAGAAGTTACAACATGTCCCCTAAATAGGCTTCTGGCTGAATTCAAAGAATGGAGGGACACAAATTGCTAGAGGGAAAAGTAAATTTAGTCCACTTAAGTAGGTCTATATCAAAAATTCATACAATAGAAGACCTAGATAGAACTGCAACTCAGGAAAATCTGGTTTGCCCCAGCATTTCAAGGAGGCATTCTGTTGGGAAACAAACTAACACAGAATTAATCTTAGCAGTAATGAGTTAGGGAAATCGTAACCTTGATATTATAGATATTTAAAATTAACTCCAAGATATTACTAATAAAAGAGTAATTTATTATTTAGACTGTTAAAACTATCTTCAACACATAAGAGACATTTTTAACTCTATCATCTTGAACTCACGCCAAAACCCTGCCCCATGCAGAAAGTTTAGATTTGGGTAATTAGAATACATAAGAGGGAAGGTTATAGGGATGCCTGGATGGCTCAGCGGTTGAGCTTCTTCCTGTGGCTCAGGGCGTGATCTCAGAGTCCCAAGATCTAGACCCATACATCAGGCTTCCTGCATGGAGCCTGCTACTCCCTCTGCCTGTGTCTCTGCCTCTCAATCTCTCTCTCTCTCTCTATCTCATGAATAAATAAATAAAATCTTTAAATAAAAAAGAGGGAAGGTTATACAATATACATGTGCATACACATATACTCTTAAGATTTGCCAACACACCATGCTCTCCTTCACTCACTAGCCTTTGGATACCAAGTTGCCTCTGTTTACAATATGCTGAGTCAATCTCACTTCACCAGGCTAATTCCTATTTATATTTAGATGCCAGCTTATATTATCTACATTATAAAGACCTCCCTACCCAACTCCAAAGTACACAGGCTTCCTGAATGTTCCCATACTCCACAATACTTCCCCTACCATGGCACTTAATGGGCTTTTTGTAATGTCTGTCCTCTCCACTACAATATAAGCCCTCCAAAAACAGAGACCATTTCCATCTCCTTCATCACTATGCACCAAAAGTCTGACACCATAAACCAAAAGTCTAACACACAGTAAACATTCAGATATTTGTGGAATGAATTATAAACAGATCATTACATACCTTACAAATAAGTACTTGCAGTGAAGGATGTCTATAAATGGAATCTTTCTGAAAATGATTGACCTGTTGTCCACAAGCTGTGCAGCTCACAATCCCATGAAGCCCATCTTCTAGGAGAAAGGAGTCACCATTATTGAGACATACACACACACACACACATAAAAAAAAAGATATTTACTTTAGTCAGCATTTTGCAATTTTCATATTGGAAATTAAATACTTGATAATCCTTAGAAAAGTTGACATTGTGGACACAAAAGGTTAATAATTTTATAGACTTACTAAAAACATGACAATCATGGCAAATTCCAGAACTACAAATCCTAATCTGTCTCCTTTTACAGATGCAAATCCTATTTCTCACAATAACTTGATAAAACATGAAGAGACTCCATAAGAGAAGTTCTAAAAATAGGGTCAAGAGCTCTTTTCACTTTGCTATTGCCTTGCAAATAAATTATCAGTTCTTAAAGAATGGGGAAGCCAGTGACATATGTGGAATAGTCTTTTCCTTATACTTAAAAGTTAGGTATGCCATTAATTTTTTACCCTCAAAATGAATATGTCAGCACAGACTCTTCCAATATAGTATGTGAAAACCTGATAATTTTAAATTACCAATTTCTTACCTCAGATTGACTTCAATACTATCCATAATCCCCACTACCCTATCTTATATGTGTATTTCACTATCCATTCAATGTCAGCACTGTCTACTATTTCCAATTAAGGACAAATAAGACTTGCAGAAATATCTATCCATCCTGAGAGCAAAACCTGAAAATGACTTGGAAGATGAGGGAGGAAGAGCCCCATTCCACAGTGTCTACCGGAAAACAGTCTGAAGATGACCCAATGCAACAAAGAGGAAATCTCTCCTACCTCACTCTCACCCCTAGTCCTGCTTAGAGCAGTGCTTCACAATCTGACCTAAACATCAGAATCATCTGAAGAAACTTTTTAAAAGCAGAGACAGCCATTCCCACCCCTGATCTACTGAATGAGAATCTACTAAACTTTATTTTTTTTTAGTTTTACAGAGATTCTGATGTGCAACCAAGATCTTGATACAAGTAAAATGGTAGATTATGATTCCAAACAGGCCAATGAAAATGCCTGCATTCACAAATAAAAAGGAGAGACAATTAAAAGAATAAGCTATATCTATCTCTAAATAAAAGACAAAACAATACACACATTTCTAACCTTTCAATTTTCTTTTTTTTTTTAAAGATTTTATTTATTTATTCATGAGAATACACAGAGAGGAAAGAGAGAGAGGCAGAGACACAGGTAGAGGGAGAAGCAGGCTCCATGCAGGGAGCCTGACGTGGGACTCGATCCCAGGTCTCCAGTATCACGCCCTGAGCTGTAGGCGGCGCTAAACTGCTGAGCCACCGGGGCTGCCCCCTTTCAATTTTCTATTTTGTTTTTTTCTTATTCTTTAGGTCCAAAGCACCACGGACCCAAACATTATGACAAATATTCCTATTTGCAGAAGTTAAAAAAGTTTTACGAGTTTTAACAGCACCATCATACTTTTCAGGACAATATGGAGAATTTGAAGACTCACTATATAAGTTTCTAGTATTTTATTATTATACTGTCCCATATTAATGTTTGATCTTGAGTACTCATATATTCTGTATTTGTTTTAACAGAAACAAATGCATAGTGTGCTTCATTTCAATAGTGACTGCATTAAGATACACTAACAAGACAAAAGCTAGACTATGAATGTTCATCCAATGTTAACATAATAAATATTAAGCTTATTTTATGTACTTTTGCAATATATCAAAAACTAAACAAAACTAAGTGATCCTTTGGAGAATTTCTCCCACATATGCACAAAAAATCATATACACGGTATTCATTGCACACTAAGTAGGAAAACGGAAAACTTTGAAAACAAAAAATTGGAAATAACTTCCATTTGGGAAATGGACAGTTTACTCATTTAACAAAATTCTACATAGCAGTGGAAAATAAAAAACCAGCCGTACCTTCACTGAGATGGACACACTTCAAAAGCAATGCTGAATGTGAAATGTTGAAAAGAATAAACACAGGATACTACTTTGTATATTTTAAGTGAACAATAAATGCTTTATGAATAAACATGTGTAAGAAAAATATAAAAACATACACATGCACAGAAACTTCAAAATATTCATTATTAGAGGGATAGGAGGGAAAGCCTAGGTGGCTTAGCGATTGGGTGCCTGCCTTTGGCCCAGGGCGTGATCCTGGAGTCCCGGGATCAAGATCCGCATCGGGCTCCCTGCATGGAGCCTGCTTCTCTCTCTGTCTATGTCTCTGCTTCTCTCTGTGTGTCTCTCATGAATAAATAAATAAATTTTTAAAAAATGGAGAGGAGGAGGAGGAAATGGAGAAGTAAGACTGAACCAATATTTAAGTGGGATGTGAAGCCAATATTGAATAATGGTGAAATGTTATTTTATGTATTTGTTTCTACATATATACACTTTACATTTTTATTTTTAGTTGTGAGATATCTTAATGATTATAATATAGTGTATAAATGGAAGAGGCATCTTCATAGGAGTTCAACACATTTTAACAGATCCAAAGAGAAAATTCTATAAAATATTAATATAAAAAACTGAAGATGACACAAAGAAATGAAGACATTCCATTCTAATGGATTGCAAGAACAAGTATTATTAAAATGTCTATAACTACTCAAAGCAATTTACACATTTAATGCAATCCTTAAAAAATACAAACAGCATTTTTTCACAGAGCTAGAACAATCCTAAAGTTGATATGGAATCACAAAGACCCCCAAATAGCCAAACCAATCTTGAAAATGAAAACCAAAGCTGAAGGTAACACAATTCCAGACTTAAATTATTTACAAAGCTGTGGTAATCAAAACAGCATGGTACTGGCAGAAAAACAGACACAAAGATCAATAGAAGAAAAGAGAAAACCCAGAAGTAAGACCATAATTATATAGTCAATCTTTGACAAAGCAAGAAACACTATCTAGTGGGGAAAAAGACAGTCTCAACAAAAGAAAGAAAAGAAAAGAAAAAAAGAAAAGAAAGAAAAGAAAAGAAAAGAAAAGAAGGAAGGAAGGAAGGAAGGAGGAAGGAAGGAAGGAAGGAAGAGAGAGGAGAAGAAGGGAGGGAGGGAGGGAGGAGGGGAAGGAGGAGGGAGGGAGGGAGGGAGGAGAGGAAGGAAGGAGAAAAAGAAAGAAAGAAAGAAAGAAAATCAAAAAACCACGCACAAACCAAAGAAGAAAAAAAGAAATCCATACATAAAGAAAAAAGAAAGACAAACTAAAGAAAGAAATAAAGAAATCTCTTCAACAAATGGTGCTGGGAAAACGTGATAGCTACATCCAAAAGAATGAAACTAGACCATTTTATTTCACTGTACACAAAAATAAACTCAAAATGGATTAAATGCCTAAATGTGAGACCTAAAACCATAAAAATCCTAGAAGAGGGACACCTGATTGGCTCAGCCAGTGGAGCATGTGACCCTCAATCTCAGAATTGTGAGTTTGAGCCCTGTGTTGGGTGTAAAGCTTACTTAAAAATAAAATCTTTAATAAAGAAAATTCTAGAAGAGAGCACAGGCAGTAATGTCTTGACACCAGCCATCATAACACTTTTCTAGATTTGTCGCCTGGCAAGGGCAATAAAAGCAAAAATAAACTATTGGGATAACACCAAAATAAAAGGCTTCCCTGCACAGTGAAGAAACAATCAACAAAACTAAAAGGCAACCTACAGAATGGAAGAAGATATTTGCAAATGATATCTGATAAAGGGTTAGTATCGAAAATATATAAAGAATTGATAGAATCCAACACTTAAAAAATGAACAATCCAATTAAAAATGGGCAGAGAACATAAACAGACATTCCTCCAAAGAAAACAACAGATGGCCAACAGACACATGAAAAGATCCTCAATATCAGCCATTATCAGGGAAATGCAAATCATAAATACAAGAGATATCACCTCACAAAGAGATATCACATCACACCTATCAGAACAGCTGAAGTAAGAAAAACAAGTGTTGATGGGGCGCCTGAGTGGCTAGTTGGTTAAGTGTCTGCCTTCAGCTCAGATCATGACCCCAGGGTCCTGGGATTGAGCCACATGGCAGGCTCCCTGCTCAGCAGGGGTTCTTCTTCACCCTCTCCCTCTTCCTGCCACTATCCCTGCTTGTGCTTGTACACACTCCTCTCTGTCAGACAAAATATTTTAAAAAAACAAGAAAATTAAAAACAAGTATTGACAAAGACGTGGAGAAAAAAGGAACCTTCTTGCACTATCGGTGGGAATGTCAACTGATGCAGCCACTCTGGATTACTCAAAAAGTAAAAAACAGAGGTATGATCTAGGAATTGCACTACGGGTATTAGCCCCCAAAATACAAAAACACTAATTCAAAGGGACACATGCACATGTTTATAGAAGCAATATTTACAACAACAGCCAAATTATGTAAGCATCCCAAGTATTCACTGAAAGATGAATGGATAAAGAAGATATGGTGTATATATACACAATGGAATATTATCAGCCATAAAAAATAATGAAATCTTGCCATTTGCAACAACATGGCTAGAGCTATAGAGTATAATACTAAGGATAATAAGTCAGAGAAAAACAAATACCATATGATTTCACTCATATGTGGAATTTAAGGGGAAAAAATGAGCAAAAGAAAAAAGGGATACATAAACCAAGAAACAGACTCTTAGCTATAGATAACAAAACTGATGGTTACCAGAGGGGAGGTGGGTACAGGGATGGGTAAAATAAGTAATGGGAATAAAGGAGCACACTTGTCAAGATAAGCACTGTGTGATGTATGGAATTGTTGAAACACTAAACTGTACACTTAAATCTAATACAACTCAGTTTGTTAGCTATACTGGAATTTAAAATAAAATTATTATGCCAGATAGAAAAATTAGGTGTAAAATACACTTCCTAACAAACTGGGGAAAAGGTTGTCAAAAGGCTGTGGTGTTTTTTTGTTTGTTTCTTTTTTTTATTGGAGTTCAATTTACCAACATATAGCATAACACCCAGTGCTCATCCCATCAAGTGCACCCCTCAGTGCCCGTCACCCAGTCACCCCCACCCCCCACCCACCTCCCTTTCTACCACTCCTTGTTCATTTCCCAGTTAGGAGTCTCTCATGTTCTGTCTCCCTCTCCGATATTTCCCACTCATTTTCTCTCCTTTCCCCTTCATTCCCTTTCACTATTTTTTATATTCCCCAAATGAATGAGACCGTATAATGTTTGTCCTTCTCCGATTGACTTATTTCACTCAGCATAATACCCTCCACTTCCATCCATATCAAAGCAAATGGTGGGTATTTGTTGTTTCTAATGCCTGAGTAATATTCCATTGTATACATATAGGCTGTGGTGTTTTTTTTAAAGTAGCTCCTGAATTGGTGGATATAGCTGTATCTTTATGTTTAATTTTGTTTTAAGTCAATACAAGATTATTTTATGTATAGTTTACTTTCTTAGTAGTTTCCTAAATTACAGAATTTCAAATACAGAACTAACTTTTCTGGGGTGATGGGCATTAAGGAGGGCAAGTGATGTGATGAGTGAGCACTGGGTGTTATACCCAACTGATAAATTATTGAACACTACATCTGAAACTAATGAGGTATTATATGTTGGCTAATTGAATTTAAATTTTAAAAAAAGAACTAACTTTCCTAGGAAGTTTGAATATTAACTAGCAATTCAGTACCTCAGATCACTAATTTATTCATACTATATATAAGTAAAGACAGTTAAATTTCCTGTGTGATTTCTGACAGTTTAAAGATGTAGAAAATCATTAGAACAAAGATTAACATGAGAGATTTTAGGTGCTACTATATGGCTATAAACAAACATATCTCATTAACCACAATATAAACATTCTTACACAAAACACTCAATAAAATGTTCCAAATATATCAGCTCAGACCAAATACCAGTAGCATAGTTAAGTGGCACTAAGAGTACCTTCCCCAACAACTGTGGTTCTTTTTTCATTCTCCTTTTGGCCCTTACACACATTCTAGATACTGACTGCACCAGAGTCCCTCTCCAAAAGACTCCATTTAGATATTAATATTGATACAATGTAGTACACTTAGTGATCTGTTCTCCAGACTCTTGCTACTGATCCCTACCATCACTTTCTACTTGCTAATTCTCTTGTTTTTAAGAGAACTGTTTAACTTTGGTGAGCTCTGTTGCTGCAATGGCAGTTTCCCTAGTATGAACTACATTTTCCATAAATCTTCCATATGCTTGAAAGGAGAACACCCCCTTGTGGACAAAAGACTAAACAACATTTCTTTGATTTTTCTCCAACAACCTAATGAGTTATTTAATCCAAAAATATATATATATAACAAATACAGATATTTTCTATTTCCATCAAGATAATCATATAGCAAAAATAAATAAATAAATAAAAATAAATAACAAAATAAAAAAAAGATAATCATATAGCACTGAAATAAAAATCTGCACAAAATTTCACTGATATAAGTACTATGCTATAAAACACAGGTAACATGATAAATATTAAATAGACATGCTTCCATTACACTTCTACTTTAAAATTTAGTGGCATGTTCTATTTTTTAGAGATCTGTTCCTTTTATAGTCATGGATTATGGCTCTGGAAATCTGCCCAGAAAATATACAGGCACTATTTAAAAATCACACACAAACAAATGGGAAATATACTCCATTGTTATAAATTTCTAAATGAATCCTCCTTATGCAAACTTTCCACAGATGATTAGTCAACACAGTGTGTGTATAAGTGGGGGTAGACAGACAAAAGAAGAGATGGCTGAGACAGGTGGAAGGAAGGTTACTAGCTCTAGCTCCCTTCTCCTTCCTATTCATTTCTATGTTATTATCCTTACATCAGTAGATCTCCAACTTTAACATACAAAAGAACAAAATGGGGCTCATTCTTAACATCATCCCCAAAAACTCTAATTTGTTAGTGGAGTTAAGGGACTTGCATTTTTAACAAGCACCCCAAATAACACTAATGCACAGGTAACTCTGTGAAACAATGTACTAGATATATATAAAGTTACCCAAAAGCCACAGGCAAGATTTTGTCCAAATCTGAAATTCTTTTGGGGTGAGAAGGAACACATGGTATTTTGGCATTATATAAGCATTACAGAACTAATATGCAAGAAGGAAATGCTAAGCTTCTTGAGATAACTATATAGCCACTGAAGGCAAAGGTATTTTGATAAACAGAGTTTAACCTTTTCTGCTTCAGAGCTCAGAGAGAAACTGAAGTTATTTTTAAGTAGTGCTTTTAATAAACAATGGGCAGAAAACTGGAGGTATTTTTAATAAGCACATCAGATTTTCCAATATGGTCATAAACAGCAATTTAAACTCATGTTTTCATTTTCACTTGTATTTACCTCCGCGTTTTTTGAGATTTTCAGTTTTCATTTTACTTCTGCTTCTAAATTCAGGCCCTTTAAAATCATCTTTGTCTTCATTCAGCACTGGCTCTGGTTGTACAATCACTGTACCTAGAATGATTTCATTTAAAAAACCATTACACATATTAAATGTGCAAATGAAGTACAAGACTTCAGTTCAGATAAAGCCAACATTGCTGGTACATAATTTTGTTTCTTTCAAGTTTTCACTACTTGTATAAGGACCTCTCAAGAATAAATAAAACAGGGAAATAATAAAAGGGCCAGGTGTCAGCAATCAGATTACTTGTTCAAATATAACTAATAAAAATAGGATAGGGGTATTATGAACTGATTATAGCAGAAATGTCTGAATAAAGTAGAAAGCCTCAGCCCAGTTATGAATTTTTATAGTGCCTATCACAAAAACTGTTTTGAGTATGAACACCCATGCTAAGTTCCAGAAGTTTATAAAATAGAAGTACCCGAAGGAAAATTTTTAAAAGACATCCTATTCTTATCATAATCCAAATCAAAGCTCATAAAAAGGTTTTTAAGGGTTTTTTATATTGCTTTGGGGGAAGACAGTGGGAGGCAATGTGAGAAGTTAATTCTGCTATTAATGCTATACCTATTCTGAGGCATTTCCCAACTAGTGTGTCAAATTTTTAGTACCTGAAAAGTCCTTAAAGAGTCTTAAACAAAAGATTGCCTATGTAAGCCCAACTGCTCTAACAATAAACTGCAGAATGAGATCGATTATTGGTCTCTATGGAAAAATTTAGAAAGAATTTACTTTCTTAGTTATAAAACATGTGAACTGAGAAGACAGGTTATTAATTTTTCATTATAATCTCTCAAGAGCAAATAAAGCAGGAGCATAGTAAAAAGAACCCAGGTCTCACATTTACCTACATTGCTGGGCTTAGTAATTGGGCATTATTGGCAACACTTAAGAAAGTAAAACCTGATAGTTTTCAGGGGTGGTCTCCCTGAAACATGGGCCTATGTTATTCAGCAAGCAGATTTTTGGCAAGGTATAGCATCTAATTATAAGTATTTCTGAGACTCTGAAAAAAAGGAGGGGAAAGCAGGCATATAGAGGACTGAGTTTTTACAAACTGGCGAATTTAGATAACCTACACACACACAAAAAAAAACTATTTACAACAACCATTTCACATATATACTCTCAAAGAAGCCATAGCATTTGAGAAAGCTCAAGATTTATAATTAACAAAAAGAATTATTTCTGAAGATTCTTCTCCAAATGGAAGCAAAGCAGTAGAGTGGAAAGAGCACTCACTGGCTTTGGATTCAGGCAGACCTAGTTTCTCAATTTAAAGCTTGGAAAAGTGCCTTGAGGTCTGAATTTGTTCCTTTATCTCTACAAGTAGAAACAATAACTACCTTACAGTATTGCTTTGACAATTAAATGAGTTAGTTCTCTAAGAGCCTGGTACCTATATATACTCAAGATAGTATTATAGTAATAATAATCACCCAAATTCTACCTTATGAAATGGGTTTATTCTTGGTTTGGTGGGAGAGTTATGACTAATTCAGGTTAGAAACATCCCTTACTTTTCTCCACAGTTTCATTAAAAGAAAGATCTGAATTCCTGTATCTTGCCTCACCCAGTGACCATCATAAGGACTTGCAGTGACAACCACTGAGAATGTAACAATCCAAAATGAGTCACTTCCTACAGGACTCACATTCCCTTATTATAGTTGATTCTGCCCCTGGCCACCAACCATTGCATAAAATTGTCACGGATTATTTGAAAAGCCAAGTAAATGGTGGGCCCATTGATTTTCCTTCTATCTTTCTGCTTTCTCTCATTCATCCCTTTTCCTCATTTCATATTTCCTCTACTAAAACTCCTAATTGGTCCTAGTCAAGCAATGTCTTAAGCTCCTTCCCCCCATTTTTTTAAACTTTCATATTCCAAAATGTGTCACAAAAATATAAATGTAGACAGAGAACCAAGTTTAGTAAATACTAACTATAAATGATCTATAAGGATAAATTTGAAAATTCTGCTAAGATACTTCCATATATATTATTAATAAAGAAAGAATTTAACTTTTGACTCTGAAACACCATGATATTACAAAGACTTTTATCACTACTCTTATCATATAATCAGACTGCTCACAGACTTGGGCTATGAAACATCAAAGATTTTCATTTGACTTTTTTCCCCCAATCTAATTAACGAGGTTAAGGATAGAACTACAACAGTTGAAGGGCACGTGACAAGGTATTTTAAAGAGATAATTACAAGAAGTACATCTAAATCTATCTTTGATAATTAACTTCAGCTTTTAGTCTTAAAGAATTTAAGAATGGAATAAGATTAAACCAGAATTTAAATATTTTAAGTTTTCAGAATATTCATTATATTTTCCTCTAAAATAAGCATATTTAAATTTGCTGAACCAAAACTTAATATAAACATTTATACTAAACTTCCACATTCAAATATAATTTGGAAACTTAAATCCCTTTTCTAAAACCCAATGGAAAAAGAAAGTAAGTTTTGTTCTTTATCAAAGCTGACTGCAAATATACTAAGTTTTTAACCTCCTAACACACATTATCATTACCATTCTAATACATTTTCAGACAACTACAATTAAAATGCTAGTTTTGTTCCTTTACACACAGCTAACAGTAATCAAGTTCCAATTTTATAATGACATTTAAAAATACATTTCAACTTTAACTTCCTATGAAAAATCAACACACATTACCTTTTGGCAAGCTTTGCATAGTAATATCATTTTCTGAATTTTCATTAGAAGCATCTTCATTTACAGTTTCATCCAAAGGTTTTTCATCATCAGATTCGACATACTTTGTTACAACTGATGGTTTCCTATGAAAGAATTAAGTTCATAGAATTACGGACTTTCTGACAATTGGAATAAGAACCAAAGAACATATTTAAATTGAATGGTTGCTCTTAACCAGAGATACATATCAGACTCACCTACAGAAACACATATTTCTGTATCGTATTACTGAAAATTATGTCTCAGTAGGTCTAGGGTAGGACCAGGGTATGTTCGCTCTGAAAAAGCTACTGTGGGGGATCATGAAGGGATCTCCTCTCTAAGAATCACCACTTTAGAGATGTTAATATAAAGCAAGCTGTGTTTATTAAGAGACATTCCCACTGGTAAGAAACAACAAATGTCCAGGGCACCTGGCTGGCTCAGTCAATAGAACATCCGACTCTTAAATCTCCAGGTTGTGAGTTAAAGCCCCACACTGAGTGTGGAGCCTACTTAAAAATTTTTAAAAATGCCCAATAGAATAAACTGCAAACTTCTAATAAAATCTATACCTCACAGTATATTATGCTTTGTAAGTATGATTAGAAGTCATTTCAGTGCTTATGTACAATTCATTTTGACATTTTAACAAAGAGAAGTATTTTTACCATGCTATGATCTCCTTATAACTTCCTCATAAGTAAAATGGCTACCCCTCCTCATCATCCTGGACAATTTGACATAATCCTTAAAAACCCATATTGCCTCAGGAGGCATTCATTTCATTTTCCCCTCCGTCCATTTTGTGAGAATATATATGATCTAAAAAAAATGATCTACATATTGCAAGGGCCACTAAGGCACAATAAATCCTCCTTGGAAAATTCCAGTAAAATTCAAAGTCAGAATGAATAAATAATTGTTGAAGTTAACTGATGAATATAAGAGGATTCATTATACTATACTGTCCAGTTTGTAATGTGTATGTTTGTATAAAATAGTTTACTAAGTTAGAACAAGGGTGCTTGAATTTTATAAAAGATTATTATTCTTAGGAAAAAAAACAACCTGAAAATGTTTTCCCTTCAACATCAACCAACCTTTTTGATCGTGATGATCCTGATGATTTGGATTTTTCCGAAGAGCTAGCTCCCTAAATGTGAAAAATAAATTTAAAAAATTAATACAGCTCTCAAAGAAACATCCCTACAATTAACTATTTCCCTATACCAATATCTCTGATATAGTAATATAATGGGATATCACTTTTATGTCTAAAATATTTTTTAAAAGAAGCTTCAAAAAAACCAATTCTCATTTATTCTCAGGCTTCCTTGATTTAAGATTAATTTCCTGTTTGTTTTTTTTTTAATTAAATTGTTACCGTTGAATTTTGTGGTATAGGATAGGATGCACTGCTGTATCAATATCCTGGTCCAAGGCAACAAATATAAAACAAAGGTATAGAAGTAATCTGATCCTAATGGATGTAGGGAGTTTTAAGGATCTAAAAACTGTCATTTTCTCTATCCTAACATATAGTACAAAGTACCTTCTACACTTTGCTTTGAAATACTATGTTTAACTTCATTTTGCCAATATACTCAGTATATTTTTTGGATTAAAATTTCTACACTAGGTGGAAAGAATCACAAAACCACAGCATAAGCCTGGGTATCATAGGTGAAGGACACTAGAATGGATTCCTATAATGATGCTTAACATACTCTAAATATCCAGTTTTGAGAGATCTCAGAACCATGGAGTCATGCCCATAACAATCACCCTAGGCACCACTATAGCAATATAATTATGTTCAAACAAATATCTGTTAGCAAGCCTTCAATTGTCTGACTTTAGGTATATTGCTAAAGTGAACCACACAATAATAAAAACAATGAACACCTTCTAAAAAAAAAAAAAAAACACCCACCCAAAATGAAGTGTCATAATGTTTTGACATAACGGTAAACTTAAACACATGCATGTATTAAAGAGAAGCAATCTGGGGTGCCTGGGTGGTACAGTCAGTTCAGTGTCCATGTCTTGGTTTTGGTTTCAGGTCATGATTTCAAGGTCATGAGACTCAGCCCAGAGTTGGGCTCCATGCTCAGCTTCTGCTCTCTCCCTCTCTCTCTGCTCCTCCCTGCTGCACTCACTTGCTCTCTTAAAACAATAAATAAATCTTAAAAAAAATCTGATAACATACACTCTAGTTGGTTATTAGCAATTAATAAATCTTTTAAATGTTTCACATTAATCTTACCTCTTCCTTGCTGTTTTCCATCATATCTGAGTTATTTCCAGAACCACCGACTTTTTCTTAAAAGAGAAGAAATAAAAAATATATCTTTTCAAAACATTATCAAACAGAACACCAATAACTACAACTCCATGAATCCATTTTTTCAGTCTATGAAGTACAACTACTCATAATACATTACTCACATTAAAATATTCTTAGAATTTTCTCCCTTGACACACTAACCCCCTTCTTCAAAAGTACTAAGTTGCTAAAAATAGTAGTTTGGTATCAAAATATTTCCTATTGTAATTTTCTAAGGTATTTTCTCTCAAAAGAAAATTTAGCCTAACAATCCAATCATAATATTAAATAAATTTTATTCCCTTCACCTAAGACACTAGAAAGGTAATAGCAAACTAAACATAAAGGAAGCAGAGGGAAAGAAATAATTAAGATTAGACCTAAATTTAATGAAACAGAATAGAAAACACAGAAAAATCACTGAAACTAAAAGTTCTTTAAAAAGATGAATTAAATTGACAAACCTTAAGCTAGACTGACAAGAAAATAAAGAGCGAAATTCAAATTATTAGAATCAGAAATTAAAAAGGGGACTTTATTAGCTAAAGAAAAAAATGGATTATAAACGAATATCATGAAAAATTATATGCTAAAATATTAGATAACAAAATACAGACAAATTAATAAACTCTAACAAAACTGACTAAAGAATAAGTACACAGTGAGAATAGACGTATAACTGAAGAGACTGAATTGGTAATCAAAAAAATACCCACAAAGAAAAGTAAAAGACCAGATGGCTTCACCACTGAAATGTACCAAAATTCAAAAGAAAGAATTCTTCACAAACTCTTCTATTATAAAAAGGAGAGATATTCACCAATTAACATTTTTGAGACCAATATCATACCAAAACCAGTAAAGGAACCACAAACAGAGAAATCTAAAGAACTCAATCACAAATATGGACAGAGAAATCCTCAACAAAGTACTAGCAAACTTCAACAGAATAAAAGACAAGTCTTTATCCCCGACTGGGAGAAAATAAATACAAAAGACATATCTGATAAAGGACTACTATCTAAAAGATACAAAGAACTCAATAATAATAAACAACATGATTAGAAATGGGCAAAATACCTGAAAACATCTTACCAGAAATACACAGTTAACATATGAGAAGATGCATGTCATGATGGAACTGGAAGTTAAAACAATCAGGTAACACTACACAATCAATGGACAAATGCAGAACAATGACAATACCAAATGTTGGTGAGGATGTGGACCAATAGAACTCTCACTCAACTGTTTTTGAAAATGGAAAATGGTACAACCACTTTGAAAGACATTTCAGCAGGTTCTTACAAAATTAACCATTCTCTTACCATATGATCCAGCAATCACATTCTTTGATATTTACACAAATAAGATGAAAACTAAATCCATTGAAAAGCCTGTACACAGATGCTTCTGAACACTTTAATTTTACATAAACACCTTTTTTATTTATATAAATGTTTTCGTAAGTACCCTTATTCATAACTGCCAAAATATGGAAATAACCACCGTTTCTTCAGAAGGTGAATGGGATAAAGTAACCCTGGTACATCCAGACAATGTAGTATTATTCAATACTAAAAAAACATAAGCTATGAAGCAATAAAGAGAGATTGAGGAACCTTGAATACATATTACCAAGAACCCAATCTGAGAAAGGAAACCTATTATAACATTATTTTGGAAACGGCAAAACTACATGAACACTAAAAGCATCAGTGGTTGCCAGGAACTAAGGGGTAAAAAAGAATGGATACATAGAATTTTTACTGCAGTGAAACTTTATGATAAAATAACGGAAGATCCATATCATGATACATGTGTCAAAAATCCTTAGAATGTATGACACCAAGAGTGAAATCTAAGGCAAAATGTGGGTTCTGTGTGATAATGACTTCTCAGTGTACAGTCATCATTGGTAACAAATATACAGCTGTGGTGCAACCTATCGAAGGTGGGAGATGCTATGCATGTGTGGGGAGGAAGATATAGGAAATCCTTCTATTTTTCATTCAACTTTTCTGAGAACCTAAACCGGTTTTTAAAAAACAAGTATATTTTAAAAGACCCTTAACAAAAGGGACTATCTTTCAAATCAAACAGAGAGGACACCCCAAAAAAATCAATAAAAACCGTTCACCCTAAAGATTTTTATTAAATCTATTCTATTTTTATGTACTTACAAATAACCACATAAAAATGAAATTAAAAAAAACAATTCAATATACACTAGCATCAAAAAGAATAAAATATTTACGAATATATTTTAAAAAAGGAGAATGGGGCAGCCCTGGGGGCGCAGTGGTTTAGCGCCGCCTGCAGCCTGGGGTATAATCCTGGAGACCCGGGATCGAGTCCCGAATCAGGCTTCCTGCATGGAGCCTGCTTCTCCCTCCACCTGTGTCTCTGCCTCTGTCTTCGCTCTCTCTGAATGAATAAATAAATCTTTAAAATAAAATAAAATAAAATAAAATAAATAAAAAAGGAGAATGACAACTTGACATTTGATAGTGAAACGTGCAAATTCCAAAGATAAACAGACAATCCTGAAAGCAGCAAGAGAAAAGATATTCGTAACATATATGGGAAGAAATATCAGATTAACAGAAGACCTCTACACACAGACTGGCAGGCCAGAGAGGGCTGGCATGATGTATTCAGGGTAATAAATGAGAAGAACATGAAGCCAAGAATACTTTAGGCAGCAAGGCTGTCATTCACAATAGAAGGAGAAATAAAGAGATTCCAAGAAAAAAAAGAGATTCCAAGATAGGCAGAAACTGAAAGAATATGTGACCAATAAACTGGCTCTGCAATAAAGATTAAGAGGGAACCTGTAAAAGAAAGAGTAAGTGCAAAGAAATAAATCCAAAAAACAGGGACCAAATACGTATTATGATGACACTAAATTCATATATTTCAATAGTTAATCTGAATGTAAATGGAAATATGATCCCATGAAAAGACGCAGGGTATCAGAATGGATAAAAAAAGGAAAATCCATCTATTTGCTATCTACAAGACACTCATTTTAGACCCAGGGACACCTAGCCTGAATATAAAAGGGCAGAGAACCATTTACCATTCAAATTGGTACTCAAAAGTGAGCTGGGGTAGCAATCTTCAAATCAGAAAAACTAAAGTTTATACGAAAGACTGTAGAAAGAGATGAAGAAAGACACTATATCATACTTAAAGGGAATATCCAACAAGAAGATCAAACAATCATGAAGATTTATACCCCTAATGTGGGAGTTGCCAAGTATATCAATTAATAAACAAAGTAAAGACATACTTAGATAATAATACACAAATAGTAGGAGACTTCAACATGGCGCTTTTTACAAATCACAGAACTTCTAAGCACAACATCTCCAAAGAAAAAAGAGCTTTAAATGATACACTGGACCAGATGGATTTCACAGATATTTACAGAACTTTACATCCAAACTCAACTGAATACACATTCTTCTCAAGTGCACATGGAACATTCTCCAGAATAGACCACATACTGGGTCACAAATCAGGTCTTAACCGATGCCAAAAGTTTGGGATCGTCCCCTGCATATTTTCAGATCATAATGCTTTGAAACTAGAACGAAATCACAAGAAGAAGTTTGGAAGGATTTCAAACACGTGGAGGTTAAGGACCATCCTGCTAAAAGATGAAAGGGTCACCAGGAAATTAGAAAAGAATTAAAAAGTTTCGTGGAAACGAATGAGAATGAAGATACAACCATTCAAAATCTTGGGATACAGCAAAAGCAGTCCTGAGGGGGAAATACATCGCAATACAAGCATCTATCCAAAAAATGGAAAGAACTCAAATACAAAAGCTAACATTGCACCTAAAGGAGCTGGAGAAAAAACAGCAAATAGATCCTACACCCAGCAGAAGAAGAGAATTAATAAAGATTCTAGCAGAACTCAATGAAATAGAGACCAGAAGAACTGTGGAACAGATTAAAAAAACCAGGAGTTGGTTCTTTGAAAGAATTAATAAGATAAATCCTTAGCCTTATTAAAAAGAAAAAAGACACAGATTAATAAAATCACAAATGAAACAAGAGAGATGACAAACAATACCAAGGAAATGCAAACGATTTTAAAAACGTACTATGAGCAGCTATATGCCAACAAATTAGGCAATCTAGAAGAAATGGATGCACTTCTGGAAAAGCACAAATTACCAAAACTGGAACAGGAAGAAAGAGAAAACCTGAACAAGAAAATAACCAGCGAGGAAATTAAAGCAGTCATCAAAAACCTCCCAAGACACAAAAGACCAGGGTCACATGGCTTCTCAGGGGAATTCTATCCAACGTTTAAGAAGAAATAATAGCTATTATAGTAAAGCTATTCTGAAGGACAGAAAGGGACAGAATACTTCCCAAATCGTTTTATGAGGCCAACATCACCTTGATTCCAAAACCAGACAAAGATCCCACCAAAAAGGAGAATTACAGAACAATATCCCTGATGAACACAGATGCAAAAATTCTCAACAAGATACCAGCCAATAAGATCCAACACTACATAAAGAGGATTATTCATCATGACCAAGTGGGCTTTATCCTCCGGATAAAAGGATGGTTCAACACTCGTTTAAAGAATCAACGTGATAGATCACATCAACAGGAGACAAAACAAGAATCAAATGATCCTCTTAATAGATGCAGAGGAAGCATTTGACAAAAGACAGCATCCATTCCTGATCAAAACTCTTCAGAGTGTAGGGACAGAGGGAACTTTCCCCCACTATCTTAAAAGCCATCTGTGAAAAGCCGACAATAAATATCATTCTCAATAAGTAAAAACTGAGAGCCTTTCCTCTAAGATGAGGAACACGAAAGGGATGTCCCCTCTCAACATAGTTCTGGAAGTCCTAGCCTCAGCAAAAGAACAAAAAAAACAAGAGGCATTCAAACGGACAAAGAAGAAGTCAAACTCTCCTTCTTCACAGATGACAGGATACCGTACATAGAAAACCAAAAAGACTCCACCCCAAGATTGCTAGAATTCAAACAGCAATTCGACAGTGTGGCAGGATACAAAAATCAATGCCCAGAAATCAGTGGCGATTCTATACCCTAACAATGAGACTGAAGAAGAAATTAAATAATAATAATAATCAATTGCACCCAAAACCATAAGGTACCTAGGAATAAACCTAACCAGAGGTAAAGGACCTATACCTTAAGAACTACAGAACACTCCAGAAAGAATTTGAGAAAAACACAAAGAGATGGAAAACCATTCCATGCTCATGCATTGGAAGAATTAATACTGTGAAAATATCTACGTTATCGAAGGGCAATTTACACTTTCCATGCAATCCCTATCAAAGTATCGTGGACTTTCTTCACAGAGTTGGAACAAATCATCTTAAGATTTGTATGGAATCAGAAAAGACCCTGAATAGCCAGGGGAATACTGAAAAAGAAAACCAGAGCCGGGGGCATCACAATGCCAGATTTCAAGCTGTACTACAAACCTGTGATCATCAATACAGTGTGGTACTGGCACAAAAACAGACACATAGATCAATGGAACAGAATAGAGAACCCAGAAATGAGCTCTCAATTCTATTGTCAACTAATATTCGACAATGCAGGAAAGAATATCCACTGGAAAAAAGGACAGTCTCTTCAATAAATGGTACTGGGAATATTGGACAGCCATACGGAGAAGAATAAAACTGGACATTCTCTTACACCATACACAAATATAAACTCAAAAATGGATGAAAGATCTAAATGTGAGATAAGAATCTCTCAAAAACCTAGAGGAGAACACAGAAAACACCCTTTTTGAACTTGGACACAGTAACTTCTTGCAAGATACATCTATGAAAGCAAAGGAAATAAAGCAGAAATGAACTATTGGGACTTAAAATAAAAAGCTTCTACACAGCAAAAGAAACAGTCAACAAAACTAAAAGACAACCTAGAGAATGGGAGAAAATATTTGCAAATGATATATCAAATAAGGGGCAAGTATTCAAGATCTATAAAGAACATATCAAACTCAATACCCAAGAAACCAAAAATCCAATCATGAAATGGGCAGAAGACATGAACAGGAATTTCACTAAAGAAGACATACAAGTGGCCAACAAGCAGACGAGAAAATGCTCCACATCTCTTGCCGTCAGGGAAATACTAATCAAAACCACAATGAGATACCACCTCACACCAGTGAGAATGGTGAAAATTAACAAGACCAGGAAAAAACAAATGTTTGAGAGGATGTGGAGAAAGGGGAACTCTATTGCACTATTGATGGGAACGCAGACTGGTGCAGCCACTGTGGAAAACTGTGTAGAGGTTCCCCAAAAAGGTAAAAATAGAGCTATTCTACAACCCAGCAATTTCACTACTGTGGATTTACCCCAAAAATAGACAGATGTAGTGAAACGTTGTGACACCTGCACCCCAATGTTCATAGCAGCAATGTTCACAATAGCCAAACTGTAGAAATAGCCACAATGTCCTTGACAGATGAATGGATAAAGAAGATGTGATATATATATATATATACACACACACACACACACACACACACACACACACACATACATACACACACACACACATACACACACACACACAATGGAATATTCCTCAGCCATTAGAAACGACAAATACCCACCATGTGCTTTGACATGGATGGAACTGGAGGGTATTATGCTGAGTGAAGACAGTCAAATGGACAAGGACAATCATTATATGGTTTAACTCATGCAGAGAATATAAGAAATAGTGAAAGGAATTATAAGGGAAAGGAGGGGAAATGAGTGGGAAAAATTAGAGTGACAAAAGATGAAAGACTCCAAACTCTGGGAAACGAACAAAGGGTAGTGGAAGGGGAGGCAGACATGGGGATGGGGTAACTAGGTGACAAGCACTGAGGAGGGCACTTGATGGGATGGGCACTGAGTGTTATACTATATGTTGGCAAATCAAACTTCAATAAAAAATTGTTTTTAATTTTAAAAAAACTTGGGGAAAAAAGGGAACATCCTCAACTAACTACAAAATACTGACAGGTTAACATCATACAAAACGGCGAAAGAGTGAATGCTTTCCTCCCCAAGATCAGAAACAAGAAAGGAAATCCACTCTTGCCACTTTTTTTTTTCCCACTCTTGCCACTTCTGTTCAATATTGTAATGGAAATTCTAGCCAGACTAAGTAGTCAAGAGAAAGAAATCAAAGGTATCAAGAATGAAAAGAATGAAGTAAAACTATCTCTCTTTAGGGATGAAATTATCTAATATATATAGAAAATCTATGGAACCCACTAAATAACTATTAGAACTAGTAAAAGAGTACAGAAAGATTGAAAAACACAAGAATATAAAAAAAATCAATTGTATTTCTACTTACTTGTAAAGAATGACCTGAAAATAAAGAAAACAATCCAACATAACATTAAGATGGCAATACTCCCCAAACTCATCTACCAATACAATGCAATTTCCTTTGAGAATCACAGCTAACTTCTTTCTAGAAATTGACAAGCTCATTATAATATTTGTAAAGAATGAAACGGGAATAGCCAGAGCAGCCTTCAAAACAAAAAACAAAATAGGAAGATTCACACTTCATGATATCAAAACTCACTATAAAACAACTGTAATTATTACTACAAATGTAAATAATACAGTGTGTTACTGGCAAAGGATAGACATACAGATCAGTCAAGAAAATTGAAAGTGTAGAAATAAAATCACATTGTCTACAACTGACTGGTTTTCTTTTTTTTTCTCCCAACTGATTTTCTTTTTTTTTTTTTTTTTTTAATTTTTATTTATTTATGATAGTCACAGAGAGAGAGAGAGAGAGAGGCGCAGAGACACAGGCAGAGGGAGAAGCAGGCTCCATGCACCGGGAGCCCGACGTGGGATTCGATCCCGGGTCTCCAGGATCGCGCCCTGGGCCAAAGGCAGGCGCCAAACCGCTGCGCCACCCAGGGATCCCATCCCAACTGATTTTCAATAAACATGCCAAGAATATTCAGTGGGGAAATAGTCTTTTCAACAAGTGATGCTAATATAATTGTGTATCCATATGCAAAAAGTGAACTTGGAGCCCTGCCTCACACCACATATAAAAGTTAACTCCAAATGCATAAAAGACCTAAAGAGTTAAAACTATAAAACTCTTAGGAGAAAATAAAGAGGGACGCCTGGGTTGCTCAGGGGTTGAGCATCTGTCTTCAGCTCAGGGCATAATCCTGGGATGCAGGATGAGTCCCACATCGGGCTCCCTGCAGGAAGCCTGTTTCTCCCTCTGCTTGTGTGTCTGCCTCTCTCTCTGTGTGTGTGTGTGTGTGTGTGTGTCTTTCATGAATAAATAAATAAATCTTTAAAAAAAAAAGAAGAAAATAAAGGGTAAATTGTTGTGACTTCACATTTAGTAATGAATTCTGAAATATGACACCACAAATAAACAATAAAATCAGATTACTTTATCAAAATTAAAACTTTTGTGCCTCAAAGGACACCATGAAGAAGATGAAAGACAACCACTAAAATGGAAGAAAATATTTCCAAATCATATATCTGACCCAAGTTACCAGTGACAGATGAATAACAAACTAAATATGCTATATACATACAATGGAACACTATTCAGCCTTAAAAAGGAAGGACATTTTGATACATGCCACAAAACTGATGAACCTTGAAGGCATTATGCTAGGTAAAATAAGCCAGACACAAAAGGACAAAACTATTTTACACCTCCGACTTATAGGAGTATTCTGAACTGGTCAAGATTATACAGACATAATGTAGAATGACAGTTGCCAGGGGCTGAGGAAAAGAGGATTGAAGTTAGTGCTTAATGAGTACAGAGTTTCATTTGAAGATAAAAAGTTCTAGAGAGATCAGGCAGGGCAAGATGGTGGAAGAATAGGGTCCCCAAGTCACCTGTCCCCATCAACTTACCTAGATAACTTTCAAATCATCCTGAAACCCTACAAATTCGGCCTGAAAGAAAAAACAGCTGGAATGCTACAGTGAGACGAGTTCAGGCTTCTATGAAGGTAGGAAGACAGAAAAAAATAAAGAAATAAAATAGCATCCAAGGGGGAGGGGCCCCGCGAAGAGCCGGCTAAGGCCGGGCGGCAAATGCACCCAGGACAGTAAAGCCCAGTCCTGGAGAAGCAGACACTTTACAAATCTTCCCAGATGGAAACTCGCTCCCAGGGAACTCGGGCAGGATCCCAGGAGGGGCACTGATGCCCACAGGCTCCCAGGGTCACTAAGAGAGGAACTGCGCCTGGCGGGAGACTGAGCCACGCACCAGCCGAGCTCCATAAAGGCTGGAGCACACGACTGGCGGGACCCCAGGAGCAGCTCCGGCAGAGGCTCAGGCGGAGGCTCTGTGCAGAACAAGAACTAAACCACAAGAAAAAGTTAGGAAGGATATCAAACACGTGGAAGTTGAGGACCATCTTGCTAAAAGATGGGTCAACCAGGAAATTAGAGAAGAATTAAAAAGATACATGGAAACTAATGAGAATGAAGATACAACTGTTCAAAATCCTTGGGATACAGCAAAAGCAGTCCGGAGGGGAAAATACATTGCAATAAAAGCATCCATCTAAAAACTGGAAAGAACTAAAATACAAAAGCTAATCTTGCACCTAAAGGAGCTGGAGAAAAACCAGCAAAAAGATCCTACACCTAGGGCAGCCTGGGTGGTGCAGTGGTTTAGCGCCACCTGCAGCATGGGGTGTGATCCTGGAGACCCAGGATCTAGTCCTGCGTCACACTCCCTGCGTGCAGCCTGCTTCTCCCTCTGCCTGTGTCTCTATGAATAAATAATTTTTTAAAAAAAAGATCCTACACCTAGCAGAAGAAGAGAATTAATAAAGATTTGAGCAGAACTCAATGAAATAGAGACCAGAAGAACTGTGGAACATATCAACAAAACCAGGAGTTGGTTCTTTGAAAGAATTAATAAGAGAGATCAAACATTAGCCAGCCGTATTAAAAAGAAAAGAGAAAAGACTCAAATTAATAAAATCGTGAATGAGAAAGGAGAGGTCACCACCAATACCAAGGAAACACAAACGATTTTAAAAACTTATTATGAGTGGCTATACGCCAATAAATTAGGCAATCTAGAAGAAATGAATGCATTTCTGAAAAACCACAAACTACCAAAACTGGAACAGGAAGAAATAGAAAACCTGAACAGGCCAATAACCAGGGAGGAAATGGAAGCAGTCATCAAAAACCTCCCAAGACACAAGAGACCAGGGCCAGATGGCTTCCCAGGGGAATTCTATCAAACGTTTAAAGAAGAAACCATACCTATTCTACTAAAGCTGTTTGGAAAGAAAGAAAGAGACGGAATACTTCCAACTCGTTCAACGAGGCCAGCATCACCTTAATTCGAAAACCAGACAAAGACCCCAACAAAATGGAGAATGATAGACCAATATCCCTGAGGAACACACATGCAAAAATTCTCAACAAGATACTAGCCAACAGGATTCAACAATACATTAACAAGATTATTCACCATGACCAAGTGGGATTTATTCCCGGTATGCAAAGCTGGTTCAACACTCGTAAAGAAAGCAATGTGATTGATCGTATCAGCAAGAGAAAACAAGAACCATATGATCCTCTCAATACATGCGAAGAAAGCATTTGACAAAATACAGCGTCTATTCCTGGTCAAAACTCTTCAGAGTGTAGGGATAGAGGGAACATTCCTCAGCATGTTAAAAGACATCACAAAAAGCCCACAACAAATATCTCAATGGGGAAACACTGGGAGCCCTTCCCCTAAGATCAGGAACACGACAGGGATGTCCTCTCTCACCAGTGCTATTCAACATAGTACTAGAGTCCTAGCATCATCAATCAGGCAACAAAAAGAAATAAGGCATTTAAATTCGCAAAGATGACAACAAACTCTCCCTCTTCCCAGATGACATGACACTGTACATAGAAAACCGCCAAGAGGGGATCTGTGGGTGGCTCAGCGGTTTAGCGCCTGCCTTTGTCCTAGGGAGTGATGCTGGAGTCCTGGGATCGAGTCCCACGTCGGGCTCCCGTGGAGCCTGCTTCTACCTCCTCTTGTGTCTCTGCCTGCCCCTCTCTCTCTCTCTCTCTCTCTCTCTGTCTCTCATAAATAAATAAATAAATAAATAAATAAATAAATAAATCAATCAATCAATCAATCAATCAATCTTTAAGAAAAATAAAAAGAAAACCCCAAAGAATCAACCCCAAGATTACTAGAACTCACACAGCAATTCAACAGTGTGGCAGGATACAAAATCAATGCCCAAAAATCAGTGGCATTTCCATACACTAACAATGAGACTGAAGAAAGAGAAATGAAGGAGTCAGTCCCATTTACAATTGAACCAAAAGCATACGATACCTAGGAATAAACCTAACCAAGGAAGTAAAGCATCTATACCCTAAAAACTACAGAACATCTCTGAAAGAAATTGAGGAAGACACAAAGAGATGGAAAAATATTCCATGCTCATGGATTGGCAGAATTAATATTGTGAAAATGTCAATGCTACCCAAGGCAATTTACACGTTTAATGCAATCCCTATCAAAATACCATGGGCTTTCTTCAGAGAGTTAGAACAAATTATTTTAAGATTTGTGTGGAATCAGAAAAGACCCCGAATAGCCAGGGGAATTTTAAAAAAGAAAACCGTATCTGGGGGCATCACAATGCCAGATTCAGGTTGTACTACAAAGCTGTGGTCATCAAGACAGTGTGGTACTGGCACAAAAACATACACATAGATCAATGGAACAGAATAGAGAACCCAGAAGTGGACCCTCAACTTTATGGTCAATTAATATTCATCAAATCAGGAAAAACTATCCACTGAAAGAAAGACAGTCTCTTCAATAAATGGTGCTCGGATAATTGGACATCTACATGCAGAAGAATGAAACTTGACCATTCTCTTACACCATACACAAAGATAAACTCAAAATGGATGAAAGATCTAACTGTGAGACAAGATTCCATCAAAATCCTAGAGGAGAACACAGGCAACACCCTTTTTGAACTTGGCCACAGCAACTTCTTGTAAGGTACATCCATGAAGGCAAGAGAAACAAAAGCAAAAATGAATTATTGTGACTTCATCAAGATAAGAAGCTTCTGCACAGCAAAAGAAACACTCAACAAAACTAAAAGACAACCTACAGAGTGGGAGAAGAAACTTGCAAATGACCTATCAGATAAAAGCTTCATATCCAAGATCTATAAAAAACTTATTAAACTCCACAGCAAAGAAACAATCCAATCATGAAATGGGCAAAAGACATGAACAGAAATCTCACAGAGGAAGACATAGACATGGCCAACAAGCACAGGAGAAGATGTTCCACATCACTGGCCATCAGGGAAATACAAATCAAGACCCCAATGAGATACCACCTCACACCAGAGAATGAGAATGGTGAAAATTAACAAGACAGGAAACAACAAATGTTGGAGAGGATATGGAGAAAGGGGAAGCCTCTTGCACTGTTGGTGGGAATATGAACTGGTTTAGCCACTCTGGAAGACTGTGTGGAGGTTCCTCAAAGAGTTAAAAATAGACCTGCCCTACGACCCAGCAATTGCATTCTTGGGGATTTACCCCAAAGATTCAGATGCAATGAAACGCCGAGACACCTGCACCCCGATGTTTATAGCAGCAATGGCCACAATAGCCAAACTGTGGAAGGAGCCCCGGGGTCCATCAAAAGATGAGTGGATAAAGAAGATGTGGTTTATGTATACAATGGAATATTACTCAGCCATTAGAAATGACAAATACCCACCATTTGCTTCGACGTGGATGGAACTGGAGCTTAGTATGCTGAGTGAAATAAGTCAGTCGGAGAAGGACAAACATTATATGTTCTCATTCATGTGGGGAATATAAATAATAGTGAAAGGGAATATAAGGGAAGGGAGAAGAAATGTGTGGGAAATATCAGAAAGGGAGACAGAACGTAAAGACAGCTAACTCTGGGAAACGAACTAGGGGTGGTAGAAGGGGAGGAGGGCGGGGAGTGGGAGTGAATGGGTGACGGGCACTGGGGGTTATTCTGTATGTTAGTAAATTGAACACCAATAAAAAATAAATTTAAAAAAAAAAGAAGAAGATGTGTTCTATGAATACAATGGAATATTACTCAGCCATTAGAAACGACAAATACCCACCATTTGCTTCGATGTGGATGGACCACCAAGGTATTACGCTGAGTGAAATAAGTCAATTGGAGAAGGACAAACATTATATGGTCTCATTCATTTGGGGAATATAAAAAATAGTGAAAGGGAATAAAGGGAAAGGAGAGAAAATGAGTGAAAAGATCAGTGAGGGTGATAAAACATGAGAGACACCTAACTCTGGGAAATGAACAAGGGGTAATGGAAAGGGAGGTAGGCAGTGGGATGGGATTACTGGGTGATGGGCACTGAGGGGGGCACTTGGCGTGATGAGCACTGGGTGTTATGCTATATGTTGGCAAATTGAACTCCAATAAAAAAAATTAAATTCAAAAGGGAAAATAAAGAGTACACTTATCACATTATTCAATGTACAAAAACGTTGAATCACTATATTGTATACCTGAAAGTAACATAATGCTGTAGGTTAACTATATTGCAATTAAAATCTTTTAAAATTATTTTTAAAAATTTCTAGAGATAGGAGGCGGTGATGTTTGCACAATGTTAAGAATGTACTTAATGCTAGAGAACTGTATACTCAAAATTGATTAAAATGGTAAATTTAATCATAATAAAAAGTTTAGAGTATATAAAGGATTCTAAAAATCAATAATAAAAACAAATACCCACATAAAATTTGGGCAAAGGATTACCAAATTACCAACAAGCACATGACAAGATGCTCAATATCATTAGCCATGAGGTAAATCAAAACCAAATCCAAAATGAGACACTACTTCAGATGCACTAGGAAGGCTAAAATCAAAAGTCGGATAATAATTGTTGGCATGGATACAGAGAAATCAGAACCCTCATACATTGCTAGTGGGAATATAAAAAGTTGCAGCAACTTTGGAAAACACTTTGGCATTTCCTCAAGACTTAACATAAGTACCATATAACCCAGCAATTCTACTCCTAAGTATATACTCAAGAAAAATGAAAATATACTGCCATACACAAACTTGTTCACAAATGTTTATAGTAGGATTATTCATAATAGCCAAAAGGGGAAACAAGACAAATATCCATGAACAGATTAAACAAATGTCATATGAGAGAATGTTATTTGGCCATAAAAGAAATGAAGTATTAAAACATGCTACAACATAGATAAACTTTGAGCACATTACACTAAGTGAAAGAAGCCAGTCACAGAGGATCACGTATTACACAATTCCACTCATAAGAAAAGTCCAAAACAGGGAAATCCATAAAGTCAAGAAAGTAGATTAGCAAGGGTGCTTGGGCCGGGGGGGGGGGGGGTTCTTTTGAGGTGATAAAAATGTTATACCATTAACTATGGTGATGGTTACACATATCTGTGAAATACAAAAACTACTTAATTGTATACTGTGAATGGGTAAATTTCATGCTATATAAATCATATCTCAATAACAGTGTTAAAAGTGTTATTAGTCATTAGGGAAATGCCAATTAAAACCACAAGATAGCACTATCAGAATATATTAAATTAAAAAGGAAATAGTGGTAATACCAAATGCTGGTGTAGATGCAGAGAAACTGCATCTCTCATACATTGCTTTGAGAATATAAAAGTAATGTGTCCTCTCTAAAACTCACTTTACAGTTTACAAGTATCTTAAACAAGCTACCATCGTATGACCCACCAACAGCACTTCCAGGCATTTATCCTAGAGAAATGAAAATGTTCACGCAAATGTTCACAAGCAGTTGTATTTGTAATAGCTCAAATATGTTATCAGCCCAGACGTCCTTTAAAGAAACTGTGCTATATCCATACTGTGGAACACTACTACACTGCAATAAAAAGGAAATAACTACTGGTACATGCTGCAACTCAAGATGAATCTCTACAGAATTACGTGAAGTGAAAAAACCAAATCCTAATATGTACATTCATATTATTCCATTTATGTAACATGTTTGAAATGATAAAACTTTAGAAATGGAGGACAGATTAGTGATTGCCAGGATTTAGGCCTGGGTAGGAGTCAGGCTAAGGAGGTGAGTATGATTATGAAAGGGCAAGATGAGTAATCTGTGAGGGTGGATATGTGACTGTGAAGGTGGGTATGTGAATCAACTCAAGTAATAAAATTGTATAAAACTTAGTAAACCCACACAAGTACAAGGAAAACGTAGAAAATCTGAGTCTGACTGGTAGATAGATACCAATAACTTGATTACAGTAATATATTATAGTTTTATAAAATGTTATCATTTTGATGAAAATGGACAAAGTATATATAAGACCTCTGTATTAGTTGTTATAACTGCATGTGAATCTATAATTATCTGAATATATATAAATATATATGTCGCTGTAAAAAACTGCCAGAAAACTAGGAAAAGAAGGAAACATTCTCAACTTGATAGAGTATTTATAAAAACTATTTATAGAGAAACGATCATACTTAATGGTAAAAAAGTGAATACTTTACCACCAAATTCAGAAACACCAAGAGAAGGTCTACCATCACCATTCTTCTTCAAGATAAAAATGGAAAATACAAAAACTCTTGCCCAGCATAATGAGGCAAGAAAAGGAATTAAAATGCACACAGATGAAAGGAAAAAATAAAACTGTCCCTATTTTCAGACAAGATTAAGTAGAAAATTCCAAGGAATCTACAAGACAAAAAAAGAGAACAAACAAAAATCCTCCCTCCAGCAAGTCCACAGGATTCAAGGTCAACATAAAGAGAATTCCTACATATCTGCATTAAGCAAATAAAATTTAAAATACAAATAGCAACAGAATTTAAAGTAGCACCCCAAATACCAGAAGTAATTTAGCTAAAAATCTAACGAAATATGTGCAAGATTAGTATATAGGTAACAACAAAACACTGGGCCCACTGAGAATTTCTATTGATTTTTTTTCCCTGAGCACGGGTTACACATTCTTATTCTTTGCATGTGTTTGAGGACTATACAGTTTTATTGGGGAAAGGCTATGAAGAACAAGTGCTCAGTACACATTTTTTTTATTTTTTCAAGATTTTATTTATTCCTGAGAGACACACAGAGAGAGAGAGGCAGAGACACAAACAGAGGGAGAAGCAGGCTCCATGCAGGAAGCCGGACGTGGGACTTGATTCTGGGTATCGAGGATCACACCCTGGGCTGAAGGCAACGCTAAACCGATGAGCCACTGGGCTGCCCCAGTACACTTTCTTTTTTAATGATTTCTATTTTCAGATGGATAAATTCTATTAGTCCGTCATCAAATTCACTGACACTTATACTGCTGCCTTTAATCTCCAATTAAGTACAATAATTTGTTACTCAAAAATTATATTTTTTAGTTCTAGAGTTTAAAAATGGGATTTTACAGTTTTTTATGTCTATGATAAGATTTCCTATCTCTCTGTCCATCATAAATGTATTTGCCTTTTTGTGCTTGAGCTCAGTTGTAGCTGCTGCTTTAATGTTCTTGTCTGCTGATCTTAACACTTGAGTCACCTGTAGATTGGTCTCAATTGACTGTCTTTCCTTTTGAGCACAGGTCACATTTCTTCTTTCTTCATCTATCTAGTATTTTGGATTGGTACTGGTCATTTACAAAGATAAAGTGAAGATGCTGTAGCCCATTATATTCTTCCAAAGAGTTTGATATTTCTGTTATGAGGAGATAGTTAACTGAGCTGAAATCAAACCAAAAACTATTTACCCTGTATTGGAAGCAACTAAAAGGTTTCTACTGTTTTTTTTTTTTTTTTTTTACCCCTAACTGAGCTGCCTGGATTCTGGACTACACTTGAACATTTAAATCACAGATACAGTCAGAGTTTTTTCAGCTTTTGGAGTTCCTAACTTATAGCTCTCTTCTGAAAGGAATCTTCTCCCTCATTTTACAAAAGCTGCTAGGGTCCCCTTAAATTTCTTCATACTTAATCCAATATGAATGGAGATTTCTATCCAAGTCTTAACAGCTACTCACTGAGTAACCAGCACTTTCCTTAAAGAAAAAAAAGCACAACAACTGGGACTTCACTAATAGTATTTCCTTTTTCCATGTGTCAACTCCCCTCCCAACTGTGTCTGCTTTTTGTCACTTTCCAATTCCTTCACATAACTGTTTTCAGTATTTTGGCCCAAGTTTGTAATTGGTGTTTGTGGGAGATAATCTGCCTGTGGAAGCAAATGAAGCTAGTCTGCCACAACCAGAGGCAGAATTCTCCTAACAACCTACTTGACACAGAACCCTGACAATATAACATCGTGCTAAAGACAAAGAAAGTTTAAAACAAATACTTAATGCTAGTTAGGTTTCTCTGTTGTAATTGTATGGTTAGCAAATTTGAAACTAGGTAAATACCATGAGGACTGAGCAAATGAGTACAAAAATTGAGGATAAGAGGACCAGATCTCTCTCTCTCTGTTACAGAGAGAAGTTAAAATACAAAAAGAAGATTACCATTAAATCTGTGGTAACAAATTAGAATTAAAAGTATCAATATCATCTTTAGGAGAAGATGACAGAGTAGGTAGGTCCTAAGCTCCCCTCCACCCATGGAAATACCTAGATGACACCTATATCAGTGTAAATAACACAGAAAACAAGCCAAAAACTGGCAAAACTGATTCTCCACAGCACTCATAGAGAAGAGGCCACAAAGAAAATGGAAGAAAGGTCATAGACACGATTAGGAAAAAAACTGACCCAAGAGACTCGCTGTAGGAGGAAGGGAAACTGCAAGCACAGAGAAGGAAGAGGAGCAGACCCCACATCAGGCTCCCCAGGCACGCAGGCCCTGCGCTGGAAAGATGCATCTTAATAACATTTCACTTTGAAAATAAGAGGAACTCAACATTGAAAATTTTTTAAATCAGTGGGGTTCAACATTTTGAATGTTAAAAATCATCTAGGCAGGGCTCTGGGAAAACCACAGAGCAAAAATAAACTGAGTCTCTGCCCTTAAAGAGCCTGCACGAGACATCACCCTGGTGAGATACCACATATAAGCAGTAGTTTGAAAAGCACCTAAGGTATATAGTAAGGAAACTGGTTTATTTACTAATCTCAGAACCTGCACAGGAAGGGAAGAGAACTTTAGGAGACTAAAGAACAAGAGTGGGCAGGTACCACTTACCTCCCCAATCTCCAGTCCAGATATCATGGCACTTTTGGGAACCAGTGAACACTTTCCATCTAGCTTGCAAACAGCACACCATGCCCACCAAAAGAATTCTCCAAAGCAGCTCCAGGTCCCATCCGGAGCAGATTAGTGCATACCTTGTTAATACCACAGGCCTGGCCTACTCACCTACCTCTTCCAATCTGCCACATTGAAAACCAACCCCAGCAAGGGTCCCCCTAAAGAGGCACCAAAAAAAAACCTGGAATTGTGTAAGCAAACCTGAAAGTGGCCAGAACCAATCGAAAGTGACTCATGCCCTGGGAGAATAGACAAATAAGCACAAAGACTAGTTGAAATGCAGTCCCACAGAAGGCTGAAGGCAGACAAATGGTATGATGGCAGGCCCATTTATGCAAGTCTCAGGCGACAATACAAGGAGAACACTGTAGTTAAGAGTGTGTCCTGCAAATTTTCTCATATAAGCCAACACAAGCACAAGCAATCCCCACACTGACCTAGGAACAATGAAGAGACCAAACTCTACCCATATTAGGCAAGGAGACACACTGGATCCGACTGCACTGAAACAAAATGTGGCTCAGTCATAACAGTATGGTACACACAACACGTGCAGGAGACAGCCCTGAAGTGCAAGGTTCTGGTGAATAGGGAACATTGCACTGTAGGGAACTATAGGACGTCTTATTCATAAGACCACTAATGACAAGTACAGAAGACACAGATGTCTTTCCTAACACACACAAATTGAAACAGAGCGTTAGACAAAACAAGGAGACAGAAGATTATGCCCCAAATGAAAAAAATCAAAAAATGACAGGAAGAGAAGGAAAACACAAATAAGCAACATACCTGAGAGAAAATTTAACATAATAGTCCTAGATATAGATACTCATTAGAATTGAGAAGAGTGGAGGATCTCACTGAGAACCCCCAAAAAGAGATATAAAATATATAAAAGAACCAAGCAGGGATCTCTGGGTGGTGCAGCGGTTTAGCACCTGCCTTTGGCCCAGGGCGCGATCCTGGAGACCCGGGATCGAATCCCACGTCGGGCTCCCGGTGCATGGAGCCTACTTCTCCCTCTGCCTATGTCTCTACCTCTCTCTCTCTCTCTCTCTCTCTCTCTCTCTCTTTCTCTGTGTGGCTATCATAAATAAATAAAAATTTTAAAAAAAGTTTAAAAAAAAAGAACCAGGCAAAGATGAAGAACTCCATAACTGAAATTAAAAATATATTAAAGGGAATAAGTAGTAGATTAGACGAAGCAAAAAAACACATCAATGAACTTGAAGAAAGAGTACTGGAAGGTAATTAAGATACACAAGAGAAAGAAAAGAATAAAAAATGAGAACAGATTTAAGGAATACAGCAACACAATCAAGCGATAGAATATTTACATAATAAGGATCTCAAAAAGAGAAGACAAAACAGGGCAGAAAGCTTATTTGTACTGGCACAAAAACAGACACAAAGATCAATGGAACAGAATAGAGAACCCACAAATGGGCCCTCAACTCTATGGTAAACTAATATTCGACAAAGCAGGAAAGACTATCCACTGGAAAAAAGGACAGTCTCCCTCAACAAATGCTGCTGGGAAAATTGGACACTCTCACGCAGAAGAATGAAACAAGACCATTCTCTTACACCATACACAAAGATAAACTCAAAATGGATGAAAGATCTAAATGTGAGACAAGAATCCATCAAACTCCAAGAGGAGAGCACAGGATGCCCTTTTTGAACTTGGCCACAGCAACTTCTTGCAAGATACATCTATGAAAGCAAAGGAAATAAAAGCAAAAATGAACTACTGGGACTTAAGATAAAAAGCTTCTGCACAGCAAAAGAAACAGTCAACAAAACTAAAAGACAACCTACAGAATGGGAGAAGATATTTGCAAATGACCTATCAGATAAAGGGCTAGTATCCAAGATCTATAAAGAACTTATTAAGCTCAACAGCAAAGAAACAATCCAGTCATGAAATGGGCAAAAGACATGAACAGAGATCTCACCGAGGAAGACACAGACATGGCTAACAAGCACATAAGAAGATGCTCCGCATCACTGGCCATCAGGGAAATACAAATCAAAACCTCAATGAGATACCACCTCACACCAGTGAGAATGGGGAAAATTAACAAGACAGGAAACAACAAATGTTGAAGAGGATGTGGAGAAAGGGGAAGCCTCTTGCACTGTTGGTGGGAAAGTGAACTGGTACAGCCACTCTGGAAAACTGTAGATCTGCCCTACGACCCATCAATAGCACTGCTGGGGATTTACCCCAAAGATACAGATGCAGTGAAAAGCCAGAACACCTGCACGCCGATGTTTATAGCAGCAATGTCCATAATAGCCAAACTGTGGAAGGAGCCTCGGTGTCCATCAAAAGGTGAATGGATAAAGAAGATGTGGTCTATGTATACAATGGAATATTACTCAGCCATTAGAAACGACAAATACCCACCACTTGCTTCCACGTGGATAGACCTGGAGGGTATTATGCTGAGTGAAATAAGTCAATCGGAAAAGGACAAACATTATATGGTCTCATCATTTGGGGAATATAAAAATTAGTGAAAAGGAATAAAGGGAAAGGAGAGAAAATGAGTGAAAATATCAGTGAGGGTGACAAAACACGAGAGACACCTAACTCTGGGAAACGAACAAGGGGTGGTGGAAGGGGAGGTGGGCAGGGGTTGGGGTGACTGGGTGATGGGCACTGAGGGGGGCACTTGGCGGGATGAGCACTGGTTATCATGCTAAATGTTGGCAAACTGAACTCCAATAAAAAATTTAAAAAAATTTTTTTTAAAAAAGGAAGCACATGAACAGCCCCAGTGGCTCAGCGCTTTAGCGCCGCCTTCAGCTGGGGGTGTGATCCTGGAGACCCTGCATGGAGCCTGCTTCTCCCTCTGCCTGTGTCTCTGCCTCTCTGTGTGTGTGTGCCTCTCATGAATAAACAAATAAAAATCTTTTAAAAATAAATAAATGAAGGAAGGAAGGAAGTTAGGACGGACGGACGTAAAGTCTCAAATAAAAACCTAAACTTGGGCAGCCTGTTGAGCCCAAACTTGGTGGCTCAGCAGTTTAGTGGCACCTTCAGCCCAGGGTGTGATCCTGGGGACCCAGTATCGGGTGTCACGTCGGGCTCCCTGCTTGGAGCCTGCTTCTCCCTCTGCCTGTGTCTCTGCCTCTCTCTGTCTCTCATGAATAAAGAAATCTTTAAAAAAAAATCTAAACTTATACCTAAAGGTGCTGGAAAAGGAACAGCAAAAAATCCTAAGACAGCAAATGAAGGGAAATAATAAATATTGGAGTCGAAACAAGGGATTTACAAATAACAACAACAACAACAACAACAAAAAACAACAGAATAAGACAAAAGGAAACTGAGAGCTGGTTCACTGAAAGAATTAATAAGATTGATGAACCACTCGCCAGACTTTAAAAAAGAGAAAGGAGGGATGCCTGGGTGTCCCAGTCAACTGGGTGTCCCAGTTGAGTCTCTGCCTTCAGGCTCAGGGTGTGATCCTGAGGATTAGGGATCAAGTACTGCATCAGGCTCTCCAGAAGGACCCTGCTTCTCCCTCTGCCTATGTCTCTGCTTCTCTCTGTGTGTGTCTCATCAATAAATAAATAAATAAAAACCCTTCAAAAAAAGAGAAAGGATCCAAATAAATGAAATTACCAATGAAAGAGGAGAAATGACCACCAACGTCATAAAAACACAAACAATTGTAACAGAATGTTATGAAAAATTACTTGCCAACAAACCAGGCACACTGGTAGAAATGGGTCAATTCCAGGAAACATACAAATTACTTAAAGAGGAATAGAAAATTTGAACAGACTGAGAACCAGCAAAGAAACTGAATCAATTAACAAAAATCTCCCAAAAAACAAAAGTTCAGAGCCAGATGGCTTCCCAGGAGAATTTTCACACATATCTAAGGAAGAGTTAATGCCTATTCTTCTCAAACTGCTCTAAAAGTAGAAACGGAAGGAAAACTTCCAAGGTCCTTCTACTGAAACCAGGATCACTTTCATTTCAAAACCATACAAAGACCTCCACTAAAAAGGAAGCCAATGCCCCTGATGAACATGGATGCAAAAATTCTCAAGACAATAGCAAATTTAATCATATACATTAAGACGCCTATATACTATGATCACATGGGATTTACTCCTGGGCTGCAAGAGTGGTACAATATATGCAAATCAATGTGATACACCATGTTAATAAAAGAAAGGATAAGAAACATGATCCTTCTCAAAAGATGGCAGAAAAGGCATTTGACAAAATACAGCAACCATTTTTGCTCAACAGAAAAGGTATAGATAGAACATACCTCAACATCATAAAGACCATGTGTGAAAGACCCACAACTAGTATCATCCTCAAATGAGAAAAACTGACAGCTTTTTCCCAACAGTCAGGATCAAGACAAGGATATCCACTCTTCCCATTACTATTTAACATACTACTGGAAGTCCTCGTCTCAGCAATTGGGACAAAATAGAGAAAGAAAAAGCATCCAAATCGGCAACAAAGAGGTCAAACTGTCACTATTTGCAGGTGAGATGATGATCTATGTAGAAAACCAGAAAGATTTCACACACACAAAAAAAATGCCAGCATACATGAATTCAGCAAAGGAGTAGAATATAAAAACAATGTACAGAAATATGTTTAATTTCTATACACCAATAATCAAGTAGCAGGAACAAAAAAAGAATCGTTGCTGTTTACACTGCACCAAAAACCATAAGATACCTAGGAATAAACCTAAACAAAGAGGTAAAAGATCTATACTCTCTAAACTATAAAACACTGATGAATAAAAATTAAAAGGACACAAAGAAATGAAAAAACATTCCATACTCAGGGACTGGAGGACATTGTTAAAATATCTTTATTACCTACAGCAACCTACACATTTAATGCAATCCTTATCACTATACCAGCAGCAGTATTCACAACACTAAAAACACAATCCTAAAAATTTGTATGGAACCAGAAAAGACCCCGAATAGCCAAAGCAATCTTGAAAAAGAAACCGAAACCTGGAGGCATCACATTCCAGACATCAAGCTGTATGTTTACAAAGCTGTAGTGATCAAGGCAGTATGGTACTGGCACAAAAACAGACAAATATCAATGAAACAGAATAAAAAACCCAGAAATGGACGCACAACTCTTTGTGTAATCTCGACAAAGCAGGAAAGAATATCCAATGGAAAAAAGACAGTCTCTTCAACAAATGATGTTGGGGAAACTGGAAGGTAACATGCAGAAAAACAAAACTAGACCACTTTCTTACACCATACTCAAAAAAGAAATTCAAAATGTGTGAGACTTAAAGATGAGACAGGAAACCAACAAATTCCTAGTGGAGAACACAGACAGCAATCTCTTTCAAGTCAGTTGTAGCAACTTCTTCCTAGACATGTTGACTAGAGACAAAGGAAACAAAAGGAAAAATGAACTATGGGACTTCATCAAAATAAAACCTTCCTGCACAGCAAAGGAAACAATAAAATTTAAAGGTAGCCTATGGAAAAAGAGGGATATCTGCAAATGACATATGTGATAAAGGGTTAGTAGCCAAAATCCATAAAGAACTTAATAATCAAACTCAACACCCCAAAAAACAAACAACCCTGTTAAGAAATGGGCAGAAGGGATGAATAGACATTTTTCCAAAGACGACATCTAGATGGCTAACAGACACATGAAAAGATGCTCAACATCACTCATCAGAGAAATACAAATCAAAACCATGATGAGATACCACCTCACACCTGTCAGAATGGCTAAAATTAACACAGGAAACAATAGATGGTGGCAAGGATGCAGAAAAAAGGTACTCTTACAATGTTGAAGAGAATGCAAACTGGTACAGCTGCTTTGGAAAACAGTATTAAGGTTACTCAAAAAGAGAAAAATACACCTACCCTCTGACCTAGCAATTGCACTACTGGGTACCCAAATGTCATCCACTGATGAATGGATAAGGAAGATATGTTATTTATACAGTGGAATTATTACTCAGCCTTCAAAAAGAATGAAATCTTCCATTTCATTGAGATGGCTAGAGCTGAAGTATATTATGCTAAGTGAAATAAGTCAAAGAAAGACAAATACTATATTATTTCACTCATATGTAGAATTTAAAAAGAACACAGATGAATATATGGGAAAGGGGAAAGTGGGAGAGGAAAATAAACCATCTCTCTTAATGACAGAGAACAAACTGAGGGTTGATGGATGGAGGTGGTTACAGGATGGGCTGAATGAGTCATAGGTATTTAGGAGGGTACTTGTTATGAGCAATAGGTGTTATATGTAAGTAAAAATCACTAAATTCTACACCTTAAACCAATACTACACTATATGTTAACTAAAAGTTAAATAAAAATTTGAAGAAAAAAAAAAGAGTATTCTACCAACAACGCTACAACTCACAGTAGAGCAATAGATTAAGAGCTCCCAGACAGACAAAACTTCAAAGAATTTGTCACTACAAAACTAGCCTTATGGGATGCCTGAGTGGCTCAGTGGCTGAGCGTCTGCCTTCGGCTCAGGGTATGATCCTGGAGTTCTGGGATTAAGTCCCCAATCAGGCTCCTGCATGAAGCCTGCCTCTCCTCCCTCTGCCTGTGTCTCTGCCTCTTGCTGGGTCTCTCATGAATAAATAAATAAAATCTTTAAAAAAAATGCTAAGAGAAATAAGTCAATTGGAGAAAAGAGAATTAGCATATGATTTCACACATATGTGGAATATGAGAAATAGTGCAAGGGATCATAAGGGAAAGGGATGAAACTGAATGGGGAAAAAGATTAGAAAGGAAAACAAATCATAAGAAATTCTTAACTCTAGGAAACAAACTAAAGGTTGCTGAAGGGGAGATGGGGGTAATTGGGTGACAGGCATTAAGAAGACCACATGATGTGATGAGCAACGGGTGTTATATGAAACTGATCAATAACTGAAAACTACACCCAAAACTAATGATGGACTTTATGATGGCATATTGAATTCAAATTAAAAATTAAATTAAATTAAATTTAAAAAGAATACATATGAAAAATTTTTTTAAAGAATTCACAAAATAAAAGGATGAAAAATAAGATACCATATATGAAAAACATGGCAGGAGGGAGTAAAACATTAGTGCGTTCAGAACCAACCAATCAAACTTAATCAACCACCAGCTTAAAACAGACTGCTATACGCAGAAGATAATATATATAAGCATAATGATAACTACAAGTCAAAAACGGGTAATAGATATGCAAAACATATAAGAAAGGAATCACTAATGAACAGAATGAAATGAGGAGAGCAAGACAGAAGTACTACAAAAACCATAAAAAATTTTTAAAATGCCGATAATTATTAACTACTTTGAATGCAAATGGACTAAATGCTAAATGGACTAAATGAGTCCCACATCAGGATCTCCCCCAGGGAACCTGCTTCTCCATCTGCCTATGTCTCTGGCTCTCTCTCTATGTCTCTCATGAATAAATAAATAAAATATTTTTTTAAATGAACTTATACAACACCAAAAAAAACCAGAGAGAATCCAATTTAAAAATGGGCAAAAGACATGAACAGACATTTTTCCAAAGAATACATACAGATGGCCAACAGGAAAAGATGCTCAACATTGCTCATCATTAGGGAAATGCAAATCAAAACCAAAATGCGGGACGCCTGGGTGGCCCAGTTGATTGAGCATCTGCCTTCAGCCCAGATTGTGACCCTGGGGTCTTGGGATTGGGTCCTGCATTGGGCTCCCTGCAGGAAGCCTGATTCTCCCTCTGCCTAAATCTCTGGCCTCTATCTCTGTGTCTCTCATAAATAAATAAATAAAGTATTTTTTAAAAACCACATTGAGATATCATCTCACACCTGTCAGAATGGATGAATTTAAAACACAAGAAACCACAAGTGTTGAATGAAAGAAAGAAACAAACAAACAAACCACAAGTGTTGGCAAGGATATAAAGAAAAAGGAACCCCTGTGCACTGTTCCTGGGAATACAAACTGTGCAGCCACTTCTCACTGCAGTCTACCCCTCTTATACTTCTTGTACATACTGCATTTGTGATGCATATGTGTACGTATGAGTGTATTCAACTTGTATATGTAGCTACCCTTGAAAACCTCAAAACAAAAGATCATCACATGATACAGGATACTTTTAAAAAGGAGAAAAGGAAACATAAAGGAATTATTCTTTTTATTTAAAAAAAATATGCACCAATTCTACTCAGAGAAGCTATCAATGTAAAAATGTAACTCATAATACATAAATAACTAAAATAACACATTTCTATACTGCTTCCACCTCTTCTACTACCTATATTTTATACTGAACATTTATCACCCACTCTATATCTCCATTATGAATAAAACCATAGTGCATCCTTCTCTAAGCACCTATAACCAAACAACCTGACATTTTACTTATCTAAATTAAAATCTCCAATACCAGATATTAGCTAAACACTAGATTCAGAAGGGCTAATAAAGCCTTCAATATCTGTTCCCTCCCAAAAATAAATAGGAAAGAAACTAGAAGATATTGCATATTATTCTTCAATTTACCTGTGCTTTGGTTCATCACAAGTCTTGGAGGAGAATTTGTTTCTTCAGATTCTTCTGATGAGTGTGCCAGGAAGTCATGAAGCTTCTGTACCAACGTATTCAATTTGCTTTCACTATCAAAACAAAAATTTAAGGAACTTCCTTAATTAGCCTGTCACGTATTTAATCAAATGAAAAGTTCTAACAAACTGCAAACATATCTATATTGGAAGTGATCTGAAAGAATGCATATTAAAAATAAAAGTTAAAAAATGAATTTTCACAATTTCACTAAGGATCTGAAAACATGAGTAAATTATTCATGAGATTTTGCTTTATATCATTTAAAATAATAATTAAGGGGATCCCTGGGTGCCGCAGCAGTTTAGTGCCTGCCTTTGGCCCAGGGCGTGATCCTGGAGACCCAGGATCGCATCCCACGTTGGGTTCCCGGTGCATGGAGCCTGCTTCTCCCTCTGCCTATGTCTCTCTCTCTCTCTCTATCATAAAAAAAAAATTAAAGGGTTTGTGCCCTTTTAAAAAAATAATAAAATAAAATAAAATAAAATAATAATTAAGTAATGTATCGAGTATATTTACTAAACATTCCCTGGAAGGCCTCTGTAGTTTTTTTATCACTCCACCTTCAGCTTTTCACAGAATAATTGTATAAATGACAGAAAGATGAAGAAAATCTAAAATAGGACTTAGAAGAGCACACAGATTCCCAGGGAAATATTTACGTAACTAAATTCTTACAGCATATCTGCTAAGTTACATAATAAGTACATCTGTAATCCCAGAGAGTATTGAAAGTTAAAAGCTTAAAAGAATGCAAAAAATAAATATGTATCCCATTTCTAATACAAGATTTCCTAAATTGAAAAGAGGAAAAATACATAAAACTAACTTCATTGAAATTCAAATCTTTGTGTATCAAAAGATACCATAAAGCATGTGAAGAGACAAGCCATACAACTGAAAACTATTTTCAAATCATATAGGAGGGGAGGGCAAGATGGCGGAGGAGTAGGAGTCCTCAACTCACCTGGTCCCACCAACTTACCTAGATAACTTTCAAAACATCCTGAACACCTACGAATTAGACCTGAGATTTTTTTTTTAAGATTTTATCCATTTATTCATGAGAGACACAGGGAGAGAGAGAGGCAGAGACACAGGCAGAGGGAGAAGCAGGCTCCACGCAGGGAGCCCAACGTGGGACTCGATCCCAGGTCTCCAGGACCATACCCCGGGCTGCTGGTGGCACCAAACCACTGGACCACTGGGGCTGCCCTAGACCTGAGATTTGAAGAGAGAACAGATCGAATGCTACAGAGAGAAAAGTTTTCCCTTTTAGCATGGTAGGAAGGCGGAAAAAAAAGAAAGAAAGAAAAATAAAGTGAAGGAGGGGGTCCCATGAGGAGCTGGGCTAAAGCGAAGAGGGGAAAGCATCTGGGACAGGAAAGCCAAGCCCTGGAGAAGCGGGAACTTTAAAAATCTGCACTGGAGTTTTCCCAGGTGGAAAAGTGCTTAGCAGGGAAATCGGGCAGAATCTCATGAGGGGCAGTGAAGCGTCCAGATTCCTGAGGTCACTATTAGAGGAAGTGCACCAGGGGAAAGCTCACTGGAAACCTGGGACCAATCTCGGTAAAGGACTCGAGCGCTGCAGCCCTCGGGGTATTTGGGAGAAGCCAGGCGGTTAGGTGCCAGGCTCAGGAGGGAGCTCACTGTGCCCGATTACCCTCGGAAGCCCTGGCCCCAGGAGTGTGGTCTCACCAGCAAAGGGCCCTGGCTGCCACTGTGCCCAGGCAGACAAAGCCTGGGATCCTGCTCTCTCTCTGGGACAGGCTGAAGCAGGGAAGGCACAGGACAGCGAAAACTCTGTCGTCACTGGGCACCCCCAAGCTGTGCAGATCAGTGCACCCGCGTCACCCGGGAGCATCAAAGCCAGTGCAGACAGGGAGAATGAGGTAGTTACTGCTGGGAGCTGACTCCACAGCTGGAAATCTGGCCACAACCATTGTTTTTCATCCTTGTTTCACCTTGTACCTGGGACAGGTGGGGCCGCCAGAAAACAAAGACCTCACAGGATAAACAGCTCCCACTGAGCCAGCACCCTGCCTGAGCATCACCACCCAGGCACACACAAATGAGAATCAGCACAGCAGGCCCCTCCCCCAGAAGACATGCTGAAGAACAGGGCAAGAGCAAGTTCTTGGCCAACCAAAATTAGAAAGCTCTGGACCAATGGAATATCGAGGGGACACAGTATATAGAACTAGAGGGTCTCCCCCTCTTTTCTTTTCCTTTTTCCATGACAACTCATTTTTATATCAGACTAAAAATTTCCAATATTTTTTTACTTTTCCCACCTTAACTACAATATTTTACCAGATCTTCATTTTTAAGTTTCTTCCATTTTGACTTTGACAGATCTATAATCACATGTCTTAGATATATTTTTCACTTCTAGATTCCCGTCAACATACTCAACTAAATTTTAGGATATATGAAATAAGGGATTTTGTTTGGTGTTTTTATCTTTTCTCTCCTACTTTTGATCTACAATGGAAGAAGATAGTATCTTCTAAAATATGACCAGCATGCAACCCAGAATGAAGTGGAATACCATGCTGGTTCATTCTGTGAGATTATATTCTCTCTTCCTTCCCATTCTGCCCCCATTTTGTATCTCGATTATGTTTTGGTGGTCATTGTTGGGGCTTTCTACAAGTACTGCTGGTTTATTTTTTTTTTAAGATTTTATTTATTTATTCATGATAGACACAGAGAGAGACAGAGACACAGGCAGAGCTCCATGCAGGGAGCCCGAGTGGGACTCAATCCCGGGTCTCCAGGATCACGCCCTGGGCGGAAGACAGGCGCTTAAACCGCTGAGCCATGCAGGCTGCCCGCTGAGCCACCCAGGCTGCCCAGTATTGCTGATTTATATAAATTCGGGATTCACCATCTTCTAACATACAGAATTTAATACACTAAGAACCTAGAGGATCACCTTCTAGGACCCCTCAGGAGGACGACATTCTCCCTCCACCACAAATTCTTCACCACCACTATCTCCCAGTACCCCCTCTTCCCATTTTCCTCTATACTTTTGGTTTTTTCTCTTCTTCTTTTTTTTTTTTTCTTCTTCTTCTATGGGATTTCTGGCCATTTATTTTTTAATACTTGGTTCTAAAATTTGTTTTTCACTTTAGCAATCCTTTTGTTTTGTTTGCTCATGATCTTTGTTTTCATTTTCTGGTCTCTGACTTTGTCAGAATAACCTACGGTGAAAATTACTTAGGTTGTGGTTGATATTCTTGACTCAGCCCACTCATACACAGTCACTCTGCACTGAACAAAATGACTAGAAGGAAGAATTCACCACAAAAGAAAGAAGCAAAACCAGTACTCTCTGCCATGGAGTTACACAATATGGATTACAATTTGATGTCAGAAAGCCAATTCAGGAGCACAATTATAAAGCTACAGGTGGCTTTGGAAAAAAAGCATAAAGGACTCTAGAGATTTTCTTAGTGCAGAATTTATATCTAATCATGCTGAAACTGAAAACCAATTAAATGAGATGCAATCCAAACTGGATGTCCTAACAGCTAGGGTTAATGAAGTGAAAGAAATAGTGAGTGACATACAAGACAACTTGATGGTACTGAAGGAGAGTGAGGAAAAAAAGAGAAAAACAATTAAGAAACCATGAGGAAAGGTTAAGGGAAATAAATGATAGCCTCAGAAGAAAGAATATACGTATAAGTGGGGTTGCAGAAAATGCCGAGAGGGACGAGGGCCAAAATGTATATTTGAACAAATCATAGAGAACTCCCTAATTGGGGGAGGGAAACAAAAATTCTGATCCACGAGAAATCAGCACAAAATCAATAAAAACCGTTCAATACCTCGATATTTAATAGTGAAACTTGCAAATTCCAAAGATAAAGAGAAAATCCTGAAAGCAGCAAGACACCAGAGATTCTTAACTTATATGGGGAGAAATATCAGATTAACCGAAGACTTCTAAACAGAGACCTGGCGGGGCAAAAAGGGCTGGTATGATATATTTAAGGTATTAGACAAGAAGAACATGCAGGCAAGAACACATTATCAAGAAAGACTGACATTCAAAATAGAAGGAGAGATAAAGATAAAGGCAAAAACTGAAAGAATATGTGACCCTCAAACCAACTCTGCAAGAAAAATTAAGGGGGACCCTGTAAAAGAAAGAGGAATCCCAAAGAAATAATCCACAAAAACAGATTCTTAAAGAGTATTATGATGACACTAAATTTGTATCTTTCAATAGTTACTCTGAACATGAATGAGCTAAATAATCCCATCAAAAGATGAAAGGTTTCAGACGGGATAAAAAAGCAAGACCAACAATTTGCTATCTACTAGAGACTCATTTGAGACCTCAGGACACCTCCAGCCTGAAAATGAAAGGGGGGAGAACCATTTACCATTGAAATGATCCTCAAAAGAAAACTGGGGTAGCAATCCTCATACCAGATAAATTAAAGTTTATCCTAAAGACGGTAGAAAGAGATGAAAAGGGACACTATACCATACTTAAAGGGTCTATCCAACAAGAAGACTAAACAATCATGAAGATTTATACCTCTAATGTGGGAGCTACCAAGTGTATCAATTAATAACCAAAGTAAAGACATAGATAATAATACACAAATAGTAGGGGACTTCAACATGGCGCTTTCTACAAATGACAGATATTCTAAGCACATCTCCAAAGAAACAAGAGCTTTAAATGATACACTGGACCAGACCGATTTCACAGATATCTACAGAACTTTACATCCAAACGCAACTGAATACACATTCAACTCAAGTGCACATGGAACTTTCTCCAGAATAGACCACATACTGGGTCACAATCAGGTCTCAACTGATACCAAAACATTGCGATGCTCCCCCTGCATATTTTCAGACCACAGTGCTTTGAAACTAGAACTCAATCACAAGAAAAAATTTGGAAGAAACTCTAACACATGGAGGTTAAAGAGCATCCCACTAAAAGATGAATGGGTCAACCAGGAAATCAAAGAAGAATTAAAAAGATTCATGGAAACTAATGAAAATGAAGATACACCATTCATAATCTTTGGGATACAGCAAAAATGGTCCTAAGAGGGAAATACATCGCAATACAAGCCTCTGTAAAAATTGGAAAAAACTCAAATACACAAGCTAACCTCAAACTCAAAGGAATGAAGAAACAACATCAAATAAAACCTACACCAAGCAGAGGCCGAGAGATAATAAAGATTTGATCAGAAATCAATGAAATAGGGACCAGAAGAACTGCAGAACTGATCAACTAAACCAGGAGCTGATTCTTTAAAAGTATTATAAGATAAAATAAACCATTACCCAGCCTTATTAAAAAATACTCAAATTAATACAATCATGAATGAAACAGGAGAGATCACAACCAATACCAAAGAAATACAAAGGATTTTAAAAACATATGTGAGCAGCTATCTGCCAACAAATTAGGCAATCTAGAGGAATGCATGCAGTTCTGGAAACCCACAAATTACCAAAACAGAAACAGGAAGAAAGAGAAAACTTGAACAGGCCAATAACCAGAGAGAAAATTGAAGCAGTTATCAAAAACCTCCGAAGACACAAAAGTCCAGGGCCAGATGGCTTCCCAGGGGAATTCTATCAAACTTTTAAAGAAGAAATAATACCTACTTTACTAAAGCTGTTCCGAAAGATAGAAAGGGACAGAATACTTCCAAAATCACTTCATGAGGCCAGCATCACCTTGATTCCAAAACCAGACAAAGACTCCACCAAAAATGAGAATTATAGACCAATATCCCTGATGAACACAGATGCAAAAATTCTCAACAAGACACTAGCCAATAGGATCCAACAGTGCATTAGAAATGTTATTCACCATGACCAAGTGGGACTTCTCGCTGGGATGCAAAGTTGATTCAACACTTGTAAAATAATCAACATGATAGATGTTATCAACAAAAGTAAAAACAAGAACCATATGATCTTCTCAAAAGATGCAGAGAAAGCATTTGACAAAATACAGCATCCATTCCTGATCAAAACTCTTCACAGTGTAGGGACAGAGGGAACATTCCTCAGCATCTTAAAAGCCATCTATAAAAAGCCCACAGCAAATATTCTCAATGGGGAGCCTTTCTCCTAAGATCAGGAAGACGACAGGGAGGTCCACTCTTACCACCGCTATTCAACATAGTACTTGCCTCAGCAATCAGGCAACCAAAAGAAATGAAACGCATTCAAACTGGCAAAGATGTTTCCCTCTTCACAGATAACACAATACCATATGCAAAAAACCCAAAAGTCTCCAACCCAAGATTGCTAGGACTCCTACAGCAATTCGGCAGTGTGGCAGGATACAAAATCAATGCCCAAAAATCAGTGGCATTTCTATACACTAACAATGAGACTGAAGAAAGAGAAATTAAGGAGTCAATCCCATTGACAATTGCACCCAAAAGCATAAGATACCTAGGAATAAACCTAACCAAAGAGGTAAAGGATCTATACCCTAAAAACTACAGAACACTTCTGAAAGAAATTGAGGAAGACACAAAGAGATGGAAAAACATCCATGTTCATGGATTGGAAGAATGCATATTGTGAAAATGTCTACGCTATCCAGGGCAATTTACACATTCAATGCAATCCCTACCATGGACTTCCTTCACAGAGTTGGAACAAATAATCTTAAGATTTGTATGGAATCAGAAAAGATCCCGAATAGCCAGGGGAATATTGAAAAAAAAACCAGAGCCGGGGGCATCACAATGCTGGATTTCAAGCTGTACTACAAACCTGTGATCAAGACAGTGATACTGGCACAAAAAAAGACACATAGATCAGTGGAACAGAATAGAGAACCCAGAGGTGGACCCTGAACTTTATGGTCAACTAATATTTGATAAAGGAGGAAAGACTATCCATTGGAAGAAAGACATCTCTTCAATAAATGGTGCTGGGAAAATTGGACATCCACATGCAGAAGAATGAAACTAGACCACTCTCTTTCACCTTACACAAAGATAAACTCAAAATGGATGAAAGATCTAAATGTGAGACAAGATGCCATCAAAATCCTAGAGGAGAACACAGGCAACACCCTTTTTGAACTCGGCCACAGTAACTTCTTGCAAGATACATCCACGAAGACAAAAGAAACAAAAGCAAAAATGAACTATTGGGACTTCATCAAGATAAGAAGCTTTTGCACAGCAAAGGATACAGTCAACAAAACTAAAAGACAACCTACAGAATGGGAGAATATGTTTGCAAATGACATATCAAATAAGGGGCTAGTATCCAAGATCTATAAAGAACTTATTAAACTCAACACCCAAAAAAACAAAAATCCAATTATGAAATGGGCAGAAGACATGACCGGGAATTTCACCAAAGACAACATACACATGACCATGAGAAAATGCTCTGCATCACTTGTCATCAGGGAAATACAAATCAAAACCACAATAGGATACCACCTCACGGCAGTTAGAATGGTTACAATTAACAAGACAGGAAACAACAGATGTTGGAGAAGATGTAGAGAAAGGGGAACCCTCTTGCACTGTTGGTGGGAATGTCAACTGGTACAACCACTCTGGAAAACTGTGTGGAGGTTCCTCAAAGAGTTAAAAGTAGAGCTACTTGCTTCGATGTGGATGGAACTGGAGGGTATTATGCTGGGTGAAATAAGTCAATCAGAGAAGGACAATCATCATATGGTTTCATTCATATGGGGAATGTAAGAAATAGTGAAAGGGATTATAAGGAAAAGGAGGGAAAATGAGTGGGGAAAAATTAGAGGGGATGAAATACATGAGAGACTCCTAACTTTGGGAAATTAACAAGGGGAAGTGGAAGGGGAGGTGGGCAGTGGGATGGGGTGACTGGGTGACGGGCACTGAGGAGGCTACTTTTTGGGATGAACACTGGGTGTTATACTATAATGTTGGCAAATCAAACTTCAATAAAAAAATATATACACATATATATAAAAAATCCAAATCATATATCTGAAAAGGTATTACCATCCTTTTACAGAATATATATATTCTTCAATAAGATGATATATCTCCTTTAAAAGCACCTTTTTCTTTTAAAAAATAATTTTTATAACTGAACAATAAATAGAAAGAACCCAATTTACAAATGGGCAAAGGATATAGATAAGCACTTCTCCAAGAAGATATACAAAGCACTAGTAAACACATGGAAAATGTTCAAGATTATTAATCATTAGAAAAATGCAAATCAAAACTACAAGACACTATTTCACACTCAGTAATGTGGATATAATAATTTTCAAAATGAAAAACAAGGGCTGGCATGAGTGTAGAGAAACTGGAATCCACAGACATTCCTCATGGAGATGTAACTTGGTGCAGTCATTCTGAAAAACAATTTAGTAGTACTTCAAAAAGTTAATAAACACAGTTACCAAACGGCTCAGTAATTCCATTCCTAGATATATATCCAAAAGAATTAAATCCTATGTCCACTCAAAAACTACTGTACACAAATGGCAGTAATATTCATAATAGGCAAAAAAGTAAAAAAAGTACCCACGTGTTTACCATCTGATAAATAAGCAATGGAATTTTATGTCCTGAAAACAGCAGTGAAATATCCATCCATGTTAACACAGAGATAACACTTGCAAATATTTGCTACAAAAGGCAAGTGCAAAATGCCACATATTGGATGATTCCATGTACATATTTGAAATGTCCAGATTAGGCAATTCTAAAGAGACATTAAGATCAGTGATTTCCAGGGGATTAGTATTGGCAGGTACAGGCTAGTTTATGGAGCAATGAAAATGTTCTAGAATTACAAAGTGTGACAAATACATACAGTATTATAAATTTTCTTTTTTTAATATTATAAATTTTCTTTAATAAAGTTGAATTATAAAAAAAGTTGAATTATAAACTAAATTGGTTTAAATAGTGAATTTGTTCAATAAAAACGCAGGGGGTAGAAATTCAAGAATATACCTACATATTTACATAAAAAAATAAAACTTGTGCATACGCTTCCAAAAATATCCATAACCAAAATGTAAAAGGCAAATAACTTGAATATAAGGAGATAAAGACATCCTCATTATATTTTTAAAGCTATTGAAGTCACAGTAGATAATGAATAAAAAACAGAAATAATTTTTTAAAAGGAAATTCACATGTAACAAAAAATTGGCAGAAAAAGCACTGCAATCTCACTAATAATCAACAGAATGAAAATTAAAACACTGAATCAGCTAAGAGCTATGTTATTGGTTACTGGGCCAGGAACCATCCCCATTCAAGCAGTGCACTGGGCCCACCCCAACTCCAATAGTCCCTTCTGCACCACTGTCCTATGTTTGGCTAGGGAGAACCCAGGATATGAAGGGAAAGAAAAAGAAACGAGATATAAAAGACATGCTATTGTGTGGGATTTTGGTTGTTTTGTTTTGATGAAGAGAGCTTATTTTTTTGCTTTACAAACCTTTGAAACAAACTTGCTTCTAAAATAAAGGTACCAAGACTTGGTCTAATTTCTACTTTTTGCCATAATCTTGCTTTTGAAAACACTTAAATGTATGAAAAGTTACTGAGTTACTCAGAGCCCTTAATCTTAAATTAGAAAATGGAACCAGAGCAAAAGATGCTACATCTACCCAAGTGTCCTTGCTTTTTTTTTTTTTAAGATTTTTATTTATTCATGAGAGACACACAGAGAGAGAGAGAGAGAGAGAGAGAGAGAGAGAGAGAGAGAGACACAGGCAGAGGGAGAAGCAAGCTCCATGCAGGGACCCAACATGGGACTCGATCCTGGGTCTCCAGGATCACACCCTGGGCTGAACGCAGCACTAAACCGCTGAGCCACCCCAGGCTGCCCTACCCAACAGTCTTTGTAACGAAAATTCAAAAATAAGAATGAATGTCATTCTACATCTTGTCCCATCAATAGATTACAAAGAACAAAAAGTTATTCTTTAGAAAGGAGTACAGCAAACTAGCAGTATAATCATTGTCTCACTCATTCCTAGAATTCACAGAAACCCAACCACAAGAATTCGTGCTGCAGCTGGCCAAGGTCAGGACTATGGATAAATCAGTGTAATCCATTGATATATAACCAACAAATGCAAAAAATTAAAACTGTATACAATCAGTAGAAATCTTTCCTTCTGTGAAGGATAGCACTTTTAGAAAAACATATTTGTGCAATATTATAAATTACGAGACCGGGTAGAAGCCAAATAGTAAAAAAAAAGTTTTGATACCTAAAAAATTTTGCCCATTTATTGGAAAAATTTTCCCTCTTTGAGGGTGGTTTTGATTTTTTTTTTACAAATAGCCAAATGTCATTTAGAGTCAAATATGGCAAGTTATCAAGTTGGTTCAAATTACTTTTTGCCAAAATCTGAAGTATATCTGAAGATTTATTTTCTTGCACGACATCTAAATGGGTTACAATAGGAGGGTTCTCAAAAAATGTCCTCAGGAATGACATCACTGACATCAGCATGGTCTCCTACAGCGAACACTTAGAAGAAAAATACTCATCTGCATATAAAAACTCTGATGTTAGTTTTCAAAATCTGCCTCATTTCTAGAATCACAGTTGACAGATGATCCTTGTAATTGTGTAAGTCTCATTTGTGGAGATGGTATTTTAAACACATCAAACAGGGGCAGCCCCAGTGGCCCAGCGGTTTAGAGCAACCTTCAGCCCAGGGTGTGATCCTGGAGACCCAGGATCGGGTCCCGCGTCGGGCTCCCTGCGTGGAGCCGGCTTTTCCGCCTCTCTCTCTCTCTCTCTCTCTCTCTCTCTCTCTGTGTCTCAAGAATAAATAAATCTTTAAATAAATAAAATCTTTTAAAAAAATAAAAACAAAATAAATAAAATAAATAAAATAAAATAAAAAAATAAACACATCAAACCAACTGTTTAAAAAAGCAACATTTATCAAACCTCTTGTAAACTACACAATATTCCTTTTATTTTTTTATTTATTCATGAGAGATGCAGAGAGAGAGGCAGAGACACAGGCAGAAGGAGAAGCAGGCTCCACGCAGGGAGCCCGACGTAGGACTCAATCCCGGGTCTCCAGGATCAGGCCCTGGGCCGAAGGCAGCACTAAACTGCGGAGCCACCCAGGCTGCCCATAGTCCTACGGCAAAAACCATAAACGTTAACTTACCAGTTTTATAATTGTGAACTTTATTAAAATGATATTTTTTATTAAATCCAGACATGTCTGTCACACTCTTCCTCAGGCCTTTACCAAATGTGAAGCTGACTCAATCAATACTATGTACATTACTTAACTGTAGATGCTAAGTAAGTCCTTAAAACCATCCTTTAAGAGTAGTTAAAAATCTCCATTGAGGAACAATGTATTCAGCCTTCATGCTGACAGTCACACAATTTCAATACTGGCCTGATACTGATGATTTGCGAAATCTGACCTATCTGCAAGCAGATCAAAAAAAATTTAATTCTTCCTGTAAGCTAACCATATAATGAATAACTAGATTTAAACAAATTGAGTCCTGATGTCAGTATTCTTAACTATAGGCTGTGTTCTTTCCCTTTAATGTCTTACTACTTTATTTCCATGACAAACTGTGGAATTCCAGATATTATATGTGTACTCTTCTGTACTATTATTTTGGAGATATATATGTTTAGAAGAACTAGTCACTTATATTTTTATTATGAGATAAATATATATTCATATGCAGTTTTAAGAAAAAGTCTGTGTATTTATTACCCACTTTCATTCAATAATAATGCCTTACAAAACTATTTTTCACTTTCATCTCATTCATCTACCTGTTCCCATAAATGGGCTGCTGTGTTTAAGACACAACAATGGGGGGGATCCCTGGGTGGCGCAGCGGTTTAGCGCCTGCCTTTGGCCCAGGGCACAATCCTGGAGACCCGGGATCGAATCCCACGTCGTGCTCCCGGTGCATGGAGCCTGCTTCTGCCTCTCTGTCTCTCTCTCTCTCTCTCTCTCTCTCTCTCCTCTGTGTGACAATCATAAAAAATTTAAAAAAAACAAGCAAAAGAAAGACACAACAATGGACCATACAGTCTCTGAAATTCGGTTAAATGATCATGGGTATGATCATAATGACCAAAATGGTTTTGTCATAGAAAAATGAACAGTAAATACTTAAAAATTTTTGTTCACTTCATGACTGTTTAAAATAGTATAGATAAAAATATTATTATCCAGCCTGAAAAGAGTTATATTATCTCTGTTCACACATGGAATCTTATATGAAGAAAACCTTAAATAAATCACAAAAAATTTCTGAGAGACTTAATAACAAAATTCAGTACAGTTAGTAGATACAAAATCAAAACACAAAAACCAGTTGCATTTCTATACATTAACATTGAACAGTCCAAAATGGAAACTATGAAAACAATTCCATTTACAATAGCATTGAAAACAATTAAATATTTTAGAATTAATTTGACCAAGGAGGCAAAAGATTAGTACACTAAAAATTGCAAAACAGCAGTGTTTTTACTGCTGAAAGAAACTAAAGACACAAATAAATGGAAAGATACCCTGTGTTGATGGATTAGAAAAAGTTCATATTATTAAAATGAAAATACTACACAAATGACATAGATATTCATTTCAACTCCTATCAAAATCCCAACAGTATTTTTTGCAAAAGCAGAAAAACCCATCCTAAAATTCATGGAGAAGCTCAATGAATCCTGAAAACCAAAACAATCATGAAAAACAAAAGTTCAAGAACTCACACTTCTTTATTTCAAAACAGCAGAGCTAAAGTAACTGAAACACTGTGGTATTGACGTAAGAACAAACATACAGACCAATGGAACAGAAATCTCAAAACTAAACCCTTGTGTAGATATGGCCAGTGATTTTCAACAAGGGTGTCAAGATCATTCAACTGAGAAAGGGCAGTTCTTTCAACAAATAGTGCTGGGAAAACTGGATATAGACATGCCAAAGAATTAAGCTGGACCCTTGCCTGACATCACATATAAAAATTAACACAAAATGCATCAAAGAACTAAACACAGTAGCTGAAAGTATTAAATTACTGGAAAAAAACATGGGGAAAAATCTTCATGACATTGGATTTCATGATGATTTTTTGAATGGGACACCAAAACTACAAGGCAACAAAAGAAAAAAATGAAAACCTTTTGTGCATCAAAGGATACCATCAACAGAGTGAAAAGACAACCCACAGAGTATGAGAAAATATTTCCAAATCATATATCTGAAATGGTATTAATATCCACAGGATATAAGAAAATCCTAGAACTCAACAAAAAAAAAATTAAAAATAAGCAAATGACTTAAATATGTATTTCTCAAGAAGAAAAGAGGTACAAATATACAATGAGCACACAAAAAGAGCCTCTACATTGCCAATCATTATCATTAGAGAAAAGCAAATCAAAACCAAATGATATACCATTTCACATCCATTTGTATTACAAAAAAAATGAAAAATAACAAGTGTTGATGAAGAAGTGGAGAAATTGGAACCTTAAATGTACTGCTGGTAGGAATACTGAATGGTTTGCTGGTAGAAAAACAGTATGGTAATACTTCAAAAAGTTAAACATGGAATTACCATATGACCCAGCAATTAAAACTCCAAGTATATATCCAAAAGAAATGAAAGCTGGGACTCAGATATTTACACAAGAACATTCATACCAGCATTATTTACAAGAGCCAAAAGGTACAAATAACCAACATCCATCAAAGACAGATGAATGGAAAAACAAAATACAATACATGAAATAAAAGGAATAATATTCCCCAAAAAGAAGCGAAATTCTGACACATGCTATAATATAAATTAACTTTGAAAACATTATACTAAATGAATAAGTCAAACACAACAAAGGACAAATATTGTATAATTCCACTTAGTTAAGGTTCCTGAAACAGTCAAATTCATAGAGACAGCACATTAGAGGGCTGGAAAGGGGAGGAAATACACAATTACTATTTAATGAGTAAAGTTTTGTGTTGCAAATGATGAAAAAGTTCTGGAAATGGAGAACAGTTGCACAAGAATGCCAATGTATGTACTTAAAGGCACTGAATCACACACTTAAAAACAGTAAATATTGGGATCCCTGGGTGGCGCAGCGGTTTGATGCCTGCCTTTGGCCCAGGGCGCGATCCTGGAGACCCGGGATCGAATCCCACATCAGGCTCCCGGTGCATGGAGCCTGCTTCTCCCTCTGCCTATGTCTCTGCCTCTCTCTCTCTGTGACTATCATAAATAAATAAAAATTAAAAAAATTAAAAAAAAAAACTAAATATTTTTTAAGTGTCTGATATATCAGGCAAATATTATAAAGTTACTAGAAAGTTTGTGTTGGGGGGGCATGGCACCCGTGTGGCTCATTCAGTTAAGTGTCTGCCTTCAGCTCAGGTCATGATCCCAGGGTCATGGGATGGAGCCCTGCATCAGGCTCCCTGCACAGCAGGGAGTCTGCTTCTCCTTCTCCCTCTGTCCCCCCTCATACTCCCCTCTCCCCCACCTCTGCTCTCTCACACTCAGATACAGAAATCTTTAGGAAAAGAAAGAGGTTTGTGTTGCACATGGCCGCTAAAGATATGAAAAAAGAATGTACAAATTGCAGCACTGCTTACACTAGAGAAAATCTGGAAATAACTCAATTATTCACACACACAAAAAATGAATATACTATCTGTTCACATAACAGAATACTATATATAGCAGCTAAATGAGTGAATTTGAGCCACATGAATCAATATACAGACTAAAAATAGTTCAAATGGGACTTCATCTACAAAATTCTAAGAATTTAAAACTCTGAAGGAAATACCATTAAATTTTAATTGCCATATTATTTGAATAATAAAACTTATCTTCACATGTTAGCCCACAAACTCCAACAAATTCACAAATACTGAAGTCATACTATACATAATTTCTAACCACACTATAAAACTAGAAGTCAAACATAAGAAAAAATCTGGAAAGACCACAAATACATTGAGGTTAAATAACATGCAAGTAAACAATGAATGCGTCAACCAGGAAATCAAAGAAGAAATAAAAAGGGACATGGAAACAAAGGAAAATGAACAGACACCCGGGTGGCTCAGCAGCTGAGAGTGTCTGCCTTTGGCTCAGGGCATGATCCCGGGGTCCCAGGATCAAGCCCGCATCGGGCTTCCTGCATGGAGCCTGCTTCTCCCTCTGTCTGTGTCTCTGCCTCTCTCTCTGTGTGTCTCTCATGAATAAATAAATAAAATTTTAAAAAATAATAAATTTTAAAAAAGCTATCAAATATTAAATATATAAGCCTATGAAATAGTCTAATTGTCTATAAAATTGTTATGCCTTGAGTTTATTCCCAAATGTGATATAGTCCCATGCAGGTTTCTACCAGGCCACTGAACATCAGCTACCAGAAGAGCAGCTGTTAGGGTAAATGGTGGAATTTTTCTTAGTGGGTCCATATGTCTTGGGTTTCCGTACATAACCTTACCAAATTTTAATATTTGATATTTTATACACTGGCCTGATTTAAACTGCATGAGAATTTTATTACTCAGGAAACTGAGACTCAGAAAGGCACATATTTGCTGACTGCAATGAGGGAGTTAAATAATTTTCACTTGCAACTACTAAATAGAAAATCAGGAACTCTATTCTCCAAAGCCTACCCTACACCGAACCCCTTAGGGGAATTCAAGCAACAGTGACTAATAAAATTTAGTAAACAGAAAGCAAGTTATCCTAATGGATAATCCTCAAAACTGAAAATACTTAAAAGGACTATGGATATATTAAGATGTTCACAAAAGTACTTTCAGTTACTACAGCGTACTTTTCCAAAGTATTTCCATCTTTCTACATTGTCATCTTTATTTCATATTAATTCATATACTCATATTTATTTCATATATACTTATTGGTTTGGGTTTAATTTTTTTAATAAAGCACTTCATGGACACATAAAATTACCTGAGTTCTCTGGTTTTACTACTCATGCTTACTGCACTTACCACACTATCTTCACATGGATGCACCAACAACAAAGATTAGAAAAGCAAATCATTATAAAATCAATTCCTAAAACTTTCAACTAAAATTAGAACCTGATCCTCATAATGGCCAAGACCTGAAAGGTATAATATAAGCATTTAAAACAAAAGAGAGCACCAAAATTAAAGCCGCAGTCAATTATGCCATTTTATATAGGTCCATTTATTTAAGGGGGAAAAAAAGAAAAAAAAATTAGCCAGTCAGCTACAACATGTAAGGAGCTTAGAAGTCCTTACTCTTAGGCTAACAAGAAAAAAGATGAACAAACTGAAAAGCAATAAATTATCATACACCCTCTAGAGAACTGAAATCACAGGGCAAATCAACAAGAAAACCAGGCAGGTAGGCTGATACAGCTTATCTGTATAGGAACACTTTATGGTAACTGATGAATTGTTAGAGGCCAAGTATTAATTAATTTGAGAGTTAAAAAAATCAAGGGGTCCCAATTTGGGGAGGGGGAATGAACTTTCCTGGGTTTTACTTCCAGGAGCCCCCAGAAGATTTTCAGATTTTCACAGTTTAGATTTGCAGTAAATCTTCTTGTGCCCTGAGCAGGAGAGGGAAGTAGCCATACTGGAATATATCCAAAGCAGCCTCTTACCAAAGTCATGCCTTCAAGGCAAACTACTTTAGTATATGTGCTGCCGACGCGAGCACAAAGCAAACTACTTTATTTTTTTTTTAATTTATTTTTTATTGGTGTTCAATTTACTAACATACAGAATAACACCCAGTGCCCGTCACCCATTCACTCCCACCCCCCGCCCTCCTCCCCTTCTACCACCCCTAGTTCGTTTCCCAGAGTTAGCAGTCTTTACGTTCTGTCTCCCTTTCTGATATTTCCCACACATTTCTTCTCCCTTCCCTTATATTCTCTTTCACTATTATTTATATTCCCCAAATGAATGAGAACATATAATGTTTGTCCTTCTCCGACTGACTTACTTCACTCAGCATAATACCCTCCAGTTCCATCCACGTTGAAGAAAATGGTGGGTATTTGTCATTTCTAATAGCTGAGTAATATTCCATTGTATACATAAACCACATCTTCTTTATCCATTCATCTTTCGTTGGACACCGAGGCTCCTTCCACAGTTTGGCTATCGTGGCCATTGCTGCTATAAACATCGGGGTGCAGGTGTCCCGGCGTTTCATTGCATTTGTATCTTTGGGGTAAATTTTAATAGGACAAAATCTACCTAGAGGGAGAGCAACTGGACGACCTCAGCCTCCTCTAGTGTGGCTGTCTCACCTAAGGGTGGGGCATAGCTAAGAAACGCTTCTGAACGCCTTAGTCTAGGGACTCAGAACCATTAAAATTAATGAAGATTTATTCATAAGATTATAGAATATTATCCCTCATCAACTCCTTATCACCACATCAACATAGATTCAGTATAATAACTGAATTTCAAACGAGAAAGCACAATATAGACTCTGTTTAAAAAGGAATTCTTGGATGCCTGGGTGGCTTAGCGGTTGAGCATCTGTCTTTGGCCCAGGTGTGATCCTGGAGACCTGGGATCGAGTCTTGCATCGGGCTCCCTGTGTGGAGCCTGCTTCTCCCTCTGCCTGTGTCTCTGCCTCTCTCTGTGTGTCCCTCATGAATAAATAAATAAAATCTTTAAAAATAAAATAAAAAATAAAAAGGAATTCTTAGCAGGGTGCCTGGTGGCTCAGTTTGTTAAGGATCCAACTCTTGATCTCAGCTCAGGACTTGATCTCAGGGTAATGCTTTAAGCCCTACACTGGGATCCACACTGGACATGAAGCCTACATTAAAAAAAAGGAATGAATTCTTAGCAAAACTAAAAGACAATTGGGGAGAAAAATAATTAAAACAAAGGAATTATAAAAAAATGAATCGTCTGGTACCTACAGCTACAGCAAATACCACATAGCCCAGTTACTATCCAGATTAACATAAAGGCTCACATTAAAAGCCTAATAACCTAAACTCCCATTACCAGAAAAACCGTATTTGGCTTTCCAAAACATTACAAGTCATGCCAGAAGGCAAAACAAACAAACAAAAAAAAAAAAAAAAAACACAAGAAAATGCAGAATCTAAAGAAACAAAGAAAGCATCAAAAGTAGACTTAAGACACAGACCTTTGGAATTATCAGATAGGGGAATCTAAAATAACTATGACTAATATGGTAAGGACTCCAATGAAAGAAATAACAAATAGACAACATGCAAGAACAAATAATGTAAGCAGAGAGAGGAAAATTATAATAAATAAACAAAAGGAAATGCTACAAATCTATAACATTGTGAAAGAAATAAAGAATGCCTGTGATGTGCTCTTTAGGAGACTGGACATAGGGAAGGAAATAATCAAGGAACCTGCAGAGGGAAGAAACAGTGAAGGTTGATGATAGGTCAACAGAAACTTTTCAAAAACCAAGGAAGGAAAAGGGAAAGGAAAAGAAAAGAAGGAAAGAGGAAAGAAAGAAAAAAGAAAGAGAGAGAAACTTTCCAGCTGAAGTACAAAGAAGGAAAAAAAATAAAAGGGAACAGAAAACCTAATAACTGTGGGACAATTACTGAAGTTGTAACATACATGTAATGGGAATACAAAAAAGACAGGAGCAGAAGAAATATTTGAAATAATAATGGTGGGAAAATCTTCCAAAATTAGTAACAGATACCATAAATGCAGGAAGCACACAGAATATCAAACCAGAATAAATACCAGGTATCTACACATAGCTATATCATATGTAAACAACAGAAAACCAAAGACAGACAAAAATATTAAAAGAAGCCAGAAGAATAAGACATCTTATCAGTAGAGGAACAAGATAAGCATCCTATCTGATCTGTTGTCAGAAACCACACAAGCAGGAAGAGAATGGAATAAAATATTTTAAATGTTGAAAGAAAAAAAAAATACATACCAAGCTAGAATAGTATCCAGAAAAATGTTCCCTCAAAAGTGAAAACAAACTAGTCTTTCTCAACGAACAAAAACTGAAGTCATTTGTCACTGGCAGACTTGCCTTGCAAGAAATGTTAAAAGTTATTCAGATAGAAAAAATATTATACAGGTCAAAAACAGACCTACACTTAAAAAAGAAGAGCATTAGAGAAGGAATAAACGAAAGCGATATTAACATCTTTTCTGTTTCTTATTTTTAACTGACCCAATAGGTAACTGTACAAGCTAATAATAGCAAAAATGTATTGGGTGATTATAATAGTTTATCAGTAAGGAGAGGAATTGAGAATATTCTGTTACGGGTACCTATTCAGCTTGTGAAGTAATGTACAGCTATACCCTGCTTTTCTAAAGTTTATGGTATGCCACTTTTTTTTGAGAGAGAGCGAGAGTACGCATGCACATGTGAGAGGGAGGGTCAAAGGAAGGAAACAGAGCCAGGGAGAAAGAGAGAATCTTAAGTAGGCTCCATGCCCAGTGCCTACTTGGGGGCACTATCTTACAATCCTGAGATCATCACCAGAGCCAAAATCAAGTCAGATGCCTAACCAACTAAGTCACTCAGGTGCCATGCCACTTTTATGAAACACCTACATTATTAGTATTTGTTTTCAATAATTTTCAAAGAGGATTTTCACTTTAATGAAAAAAGACAAAAGTGAAAAGAGCAATTAGCATTTGTTTTGCAGCAGGCTATTACAGATACAATGCACAACCTAACCAGGAATAGTGGCACTGCCAAGCTCATTCCCCAGGGAACTACACGGAGCTTCTCAACTTTTAACTGTCTCTGTGAGCATTTGTGCTTTATCTCAATTTATTTTGTGAATTCAATAGCAAAATGATTACTACATTTTGTATCAGAAAAGTCTAAAAGAGGTTATTTCTCAGATCTGGGAATGCTCAAAATCATTTCCATATATGGTAATTGCTTCTTCGTTGTAAGCTATTTCAGATTATGGAAGGTTTCATAGGAACACTCTATGTTAAGATAGCAGGGGAAACCTGTACTGTTATTTAAAAGTAGACTTAAACGAGATACTAATGTATACTGCAACTAAAGGCAAACAATAAGAAGCATAATTTAGGGCAGCCTGGGTGACTCAGTGGTTTAGTGCCGCCTTCAGCCCAGGGCCTGATCCTGGAGACCTGGGATCGAGTCCCTCAACAGGCTCCCTGCATGGAGCCTGCTTCTCCCTCTGCCTGTGTCTCTGCCTCTCTTTCTCTGTGTGTCTCCCATGAAAAAATAAAATAAAATCTTTTTAAAAACGCATAATTTATAATTTAAAAGAGGAAAATAAATGAATATAAAATGTTCAATTAAAACCAAAGATGAAAAAGGGGAATATAAAAAAGGAAACAAGTACAAGAATGACAGATATTGATCCAAATATATATCAAATTCCACTTTAAACATGATCTAAATAGATCAACTAATAAATAAATAAATAAATATGAATAAATAAATATATCAACTAAGAGAGTGTGTCATATTATCAGTGTAAATATAGTCAGGTGTCAGCATGGATTAAAAAACAAGACCCAATTATATGCTGTCTTCAGGAAACACACCTTAAATACAAAGATACTGATTACAAGTAAAGGGATGGCAGTGAAAAAGCAGAGTTGTTGTTTAATGGCAAAAGCATCCGTTTTTCGTTTTTCTTTTCTGAGTTTCAGTTTTTCGAGATGAAAGTGTTCTCGAATTTAGTTATACAACAATGGAGAGATCCCTGGGTGGCGCAGCGGTTTGGCGCCTGCCTTTGGCCCAGGGCGCGATCCTGGAGACCCGGAATCGAATCCCACGTCGGGCTCCCGGTGCATGGAGCCTGCTTCTCCCTCTGCCTGTGTCTCTGCGCCTCTCTCTCTCTCTCTCTCTGTGTGTGTAACTATCATAAATAAATTTAAAAAAAAATTAAATAAGAAAAAATTTAAAAAAAAAAAAAAAAAAAAAAACAATGGAAATGTACTTAACACTACAAAATATACACTTGAAAAAAGGTTAAGATGGTAAATTTGGGACACCTGGGTGGCTCAGTGGTTGAACGTCTGCCTTTGACTGAGGGTGTGATCCCAGGGTTCTGGGATCAAGTCCCACATCAGGCTCCCTGGAGGGAGTCTGCTTCTCCTTCTACCTATGTCTCTGCCTCTCTCTGTGTCTGTCATAAATAAATAAATAAATAAACAAACAAACAAACTTTTAAAAGATGGTAAATTTTATGTTATTTTACCACAATTTTTAAAGGAATGTCTATTCAAGTACCTTGTCCATTTTTTAGTTTTCTTTCTGTTACTGAGTTGCAACAGTATTTTATGTATTCTAGATATCAAAGCCTTATCAGATATATGATCTGCAAATATTTTCTTCCATTCTATGGTTGTCTTTTCACTCTCTTGACAGCATCCTTTGATGCACAATGTTCTTCATTTTCATGAAGTTCAAATGATCTATTCTTTGTTGCCTGAGTTTTTTACATCTTATTTAAGAGATCACTGACAAGTCCAAGGCCACGAGGATTAGCCCCCTATGCTTTCCCGTAAGAGGTGTTAATAGTTTCAGCTCCCAAATTTAGCTATTTGCTTCATTTTGAGTTGTTATATATGATGGGATTAAGAGTCCAGCCTTCAATCTTTGGCATGTGGATATCCAGTTAACTCAGCACCATTTAATTAAAAAATTATCCATGTCGGGCATACCTGGGTGGCACAGCGGTTTGGCGCCTGCCTTTGGCCCAGGGCGCGATCCTGGAAACCCGGGATCAAATCCCACGTCGGGCTCCCGGTGCATGGAGCCTGCTTCTCCCTCTGCCTGTGTCTCTGCCTCTCTGTGTGTGTGTGTGACTATCATTCATAAATAAATAAATAAATAAATAAATAAATAAATAAATAAATAAAATGAATGAATGAATGAATGAATGAATGAATGAATGAAAGAAATTGTCCATGTCGATACAGAGTTTTTGTTTGGGAGAGGCGGGGCATGATGGCAGAGGAGTAGTGTCTGTCCTCAACTCAACTGGCCCCACCAACTTACCTAGATAACTATGAAACCATCCTGAAAACCTATGAATTCAACCTGATATTTAAAGAGAGACTAGCCAGAACGCTACAGAGAGAAGGGTTTTCCCTTCTAACAAGGGAGGAAGGTGGAAAAAAAAAAGAATCAAGTGAGGGAGGGGCCCCACTAGGAGCAGGGCTAAGACCCACAGCTAAAGCCTCTGGGACAGGAAAGCCCAGCCACGGAGAAGCAGGAACGTTAAAAAATCCACACTGCATTCTTCCTGGACAGAAAGCAGAGAAACTGGGCAGACTCACAGGAGAGGCAGTGGAGCGTCCAGTTTCTAGGAGGAAATGCGAACCGGGGGAAAGCACGCCACAAACTGGGCGGATCTCAAAGGGTGAGAGCATGCATGCAACCGGTGAGGCATCTGGGAGAAGCCGGTCGGTCAGGCGAGTGGATCTTGAAGGAGGTGTCTGCGCCCTGCTGCCCTCGGGAGCCGTGGCCCCCTGGAATGCGATTCCAGCAACACAGGCCCCGGATCCCAGGGTGCTGAGCAAACACAGCCCACGATCCTGCGTTTCCACCCAGGACACGCGGAGGCGGGGAGGGCACAGGACAGCGAGGACTCTCCTGGCTGGGCACCCCCAAGCTGTGCAGATCACCACACCTGCACCAGCCTGGGAGCATCTAGGCCAGTGCGGACTGGAAGACTGCATTAATTACCGTGGGGATCTGACTCCAGAGCTGGAGACCTGGCCGCTTTACCGTGGGGATCTGACTCCAGAGCTGGAGACCTGGCCGCTGCTAGTGTTGTTTCTCCTGGTGTCACTCTGTGCCTGGGAGGAGTGCCAGGGACCACCAAGGAACAAAGGCCTCACGGGATAAACAGCTCACACGCAGACCGGAACGTGGAGACCCCCACCCGGCAGGGAGCAGGACAACTCCCCCAGGTGCAGACACCTGAGAATCACCACGCAGACCCCGCCCCCAGAACACCAGCTGGAAGGACAGGAGAAAAGCAAGTTCTTGACCAAGCAGCACTGGAAAGCTCCAAGGAAAGTCAGAGGGATTTATAGTATATAGAACTAGAGGGTACACCCCTCCTATTTTTTTTCTTCCTTTTTCCAGTACAACTAATTTTTATATCAGGCTGTAAATTTCCTTTTTTTTATCTTTTTTCCCCACCTTAAATACATTATTTTACCACCTCTGCAATTTTAGGCTTCTTTTTTTGCCTCCCATATTTCTATAATTATAGGTCTTAGATATATTTTCCATTTCTAGATTCCCTTCAACATACTCAACTTAATTTTGGGAGATATATAAGATAATTTTTGTTGTTTTGTGTTTTTCATTTTCTCTGCATCATTTTGGTCTACAATGGCAGAAGTTAATACCTTCTAAAACATGACCAGAATGTACCCAGAACCCAGTGGTATACCATGCTGGTTTATTCTGTAAGATTTCTTTCATTTTTAAAGATTTTATTTATTTATTCAGGAAAGACACAGAGAGAGAGGCAGGGACACAAGGAGAGGAAGATGCAGGCTCCATGCAGGAAGCCTGATGTGGAACTTTATCCCAGGACTCCAGGATCACTACCTGGAAGGAAGGGGCAGGTACTAAACCACTGACCCATTCAGGGATGCCCAGATTCCTCATTCCCATTCTGAACCCCTCTTTTATGTCATTTGTGTTTCGGTAGTCAATGTTGGAGCTTTCTTTTTTTTATTTATAAATTTATTTTTTATTGGTATTCAATTTGCCAACATATAGAATAACACCCAGTGCTCATCCCATCAAGTGTCACCCTCAGTGCCCATCACCCAGTCACCCCCATCCCTGCCCACCTCCCCTTCGGACACCCCTAGTTCGTTTCCCAGAGTTAGGAGTCTCTCATGTTCTGTCTCCCTCTCTGACATTTCCCACTCATTTTTTCTCCTTTCAATGTTGGGGCTTTCTAAGTACTTCTGGTTTATATAAATTTGAGCATCTTCTAACAAACAGAACTTATTAACTCAGAACCAAGACGATCACCCTCTAGGACCCGTCAGGGAGACTACATTCTCCCTCCACAACAACTTCATCACCACTACCATCTCCCAGTGCTCCTCCTTTTATTCTTTTTTCCTTTTTTTCTTTACTTTTGCTTTTTTCTCTTCTTTTTATCCCGTTTTCTTTTTCTTTGGGATTCTTGGCCTTTTATTTTTTACAACTTAGTTTTAAATTTTCTTTTTCACCTTAGTGGCCTTATGTTTTATTTCATTCTGATCTTTGATTTCAATTTCTGGTCTCCGACCTCCTCAGAATTATCTAGGGTGAAATTTACTAAGGTTGTGGTTGATATTCTTGACTGAGCCCAATCATACAGCCACTCTGCACTGAGCAAAATGACTAGAAGGAAGAACTAACCACAAAAGAAAGAATAAAAAACACTACTCTCTCTGCGACAAAGTTACAGAATATGAATTACAATTTGATGTCAGAAAGCCAATTAACAAGCACAATTATAAAGCTACTGGTGGCTCTGGAAAAAAGCATAAAGGACTTAAGAAACTTCATGACTGCAAAATTTATATCTGATCAGACCGAAATTAAAAATCAATTAAATGAGAGTAGCCCAGGTGGCACAGCGATTTAGCACTGCCTGCCTGCAGCCCAGGGTGTGATCCTGCAGACCCAGGATCGAGTCCAACGTCCAGCTCCCTGCATGGAGCCTGCTTCTCCCTCGGCCTGTGTCTCTGCCTCCCTCTCTCTCTCTGTATGTCTCTCATGAATAAATAATTAAAATCTTTAAAAAAAAACCAATTAAATGAGATGCAATCCAAACTGGAGGTCCTAACGAAAACGATTAATCAGGTAGAAGAAAAAATTTGCATCATAGAAGACAAGTCTATGGCAAGGAAAGACACAAAGGAAAAAAGAGAAAAACAATTAAAAGACCATGAGGAAAAGTTAAGGGAAATAAATGATAGGCTCAAAAGGAAAAATCTATGTAGAATTGGAGTTCCAGAGAGCGCCGAGAGGGAAAGAGAGCCAGAAAGCATATTTGAACCAATCATAGAGGAGAATTTCCCTAATTTAGGGAGGGAAACAAGTACTCAGATCCAGAAGATAGAGAGGTCCCCCCCAAAATCAATAAAAAACGTTCAAAACCCCGACATTTAATAGTGAAACTTGCAAATTTCAAAAAGAAAGAGAAAACCTTTAAAGCTGTGAGAGACAAGAGATTCCTAACTTATATGGGGACAAATATTAGATTAGCAGCAGACCTCTCCACAGAGACCTCGCAGGCCAGAAAGGGCTGGCAGGATATATTCAGGGAACTAAATGAGAAGGAAATGCGACCAGGAATACTATATACAGCAAGGCTCTCATTCAGAATAGAAGGAGAGAGAAAGAGCTTCCAAGATAGACAGAAACTGAAAGAATATGTGACCACCAAGCCAGCTCGTCGAGAAATATTAAGGGGGACCATGTAAAAGAAAGAGGATGCACAAAGAAATAATCCACAAAAACAGGGTATGAATAGGTATTACAATGACACTAAATTCGTATCTTTCAATATTAACTCTGAACGTGAAAGAGCTAAATGATCCCATCAAAAGACGGAGGGTTTCAGACTGGATAAAAAAAGCAAGACCCATCTATCTGCTGTATACAAGAGACTCATTTTATTTTTATTTTTTATTTATATATTTTTTATTGTTGTTCAATTTGCCAACATACAGCATAACACCCAGTGCTCATCCCACCAAGTGCCCCCCTCAGTGCCCATCACCCAGTCACCCCAACACCACGCCCACCTCCCCTTCCACTACCCCTTGTTCATTTCCCAGAGTTAGATGTCTCTCATGTTTTCTCACCCGCACTGATATTCTCACTCATTTTCTCTCCTTTCCCTTTATTCCCTTTCACTGATTTTTATATTCCCCAAATGAATGAGACCATATAATGTTTGTCCTTCTCTGATGACTTATTTCACTCAGCAGAATACCCTCCAGGTCCATCCATGTCGAAGCAAATCGTGGGTGTTTGCCATTTCTAATGGCTGAGTAATATTCCATTGTATACATAGACCACATCTTCTTCATCCATTCATCTTTCGATGGACACCAAGGCTCTATCCACAGGTTGACTACTGTGGACATTGCTGATACAAACATCGGGGTGCAGGTGTCCCAGCGTTTCACTGCATCTGTATCTTTGGGGTAAATCACCAGTAGTGCAATTGCTGGGTCATAGGGCAGATCTATGTTTAACTCTTTGAAGAACCTGCACACAGTTTTCCAGAGTGGTTGTACCAGTTCACATTCCCACCAACAGTGCAAGAGGCTTCCCCTTTCTCCAAATCCCCTCATTTGCTGTTTCCTGTCTTGTTAATGTTCACCATTCTCACTGCTGTGAGGTGGTATCTCATTGTGGTTCTGATTTGTATTTCCCTGATGCCAAGTGATGTGGAGCATTTTCTCATGTGCTTGCTGGCTATGTCTATACAAGAGACTCATTTTAGACCTAAGGACAACTACAGCATGAAAATGAAAGGGGGGAGAATAGGCAGCCCCGGGTGCGCAGCGGTTTAGCGCCGCCTGCAGCCCAGGGCGTGATCCTGGAGACCCTGAATCGAGTCCCACGTCAGGCTCTCTGTATGATGCCTGTTTCTACCTCTGCCTGTCTCTCTGCCTCTCTCTCTGTCTCTAAGAATAAATAAATAAATCTTTTTTAAAGGGGGGGGGAACCATCCACCATTCAAATGGTCCTCAAATAAGGCTGAGGTAGCCATGCTCTATCAGATAAATTAATGTTTATCCCAAAGACTGTAGTAAGAGATGAAGTGTGACACTATATCATACTAAAAGGGTCTATCCAACAAAAGACCAAACAATTATAAATATTTATACCCCTAATGTGGGAGCTGCCAGGTATAACAATCAAATAGTAACCAAAGTAAAGACATACTTATATAATAATGCAATAATACTGGGAGACTTCAACACGGCACTTTCTGCAAATGACAGATCTTCTAAGTACAAAATTACCAAAGAAAAACCTTAAATGATACACTGGACCAGATGGTTTTACAGATATATACAGAACTCTGCAACCGAAAGCAAATGAATAACACATTCTTCTCCAGTGCACGTGAGACTTTCTCCAGAATAGACTACATACTGGGTCACAAATCAGGTCTCAACTGATACAAAAAGACTGGAATTCTCCCCTGCATATTTTCAGAACACAAGGCTTTGAAACTAGAACTCAATCACAAGAAAAAATTTGGAAGAAACTCAAGCACATGGAGTTTAAAGAGCATCCTGCTAGAAGATGAATGGTTCAACCAGGAAATTTGAGAAGACATAAAAGATCCATGGAAACCAATGAAAATGAAGATACCACCGTTCAAAATCTTTGGGATATGCCAAAAGCAGTCCTAAAATGGAAATACATCACAATACAAGCCTCCCTCAAAAAGCTACAAAAAACGCAAATACACAAAGCTAACCTCGCACCTAAAGGAACTAGAGAAAGAACAGCAAATAAAACCTACACCCAGGAGAAGAAGAGAGTTAATAAAGATTCGACCAGAACTCAATGAAATAGAGACCAGAAGAATTGTAGAACTGATCAACTAAAGGAGGAGCTGTTTCTTTGAAAATATTAATAAGATACATAAACCATTAGGCAGCCTTATTTTAAAAAGATTCAAATTAATCACGAATGAAAAAGGAGAGATCACAACCAATACCAAGGAAATACAATTTTAAAAACGTATTATGAATAAAAAACGTATTATGAACAGCTATACGCCAATAAACTAAACAATCATTAAGAAATGGACGCATAAAAAAAAAAGAAATGGACGCATACCTAAGAAACCACAATTTACCAAAACTGGAACAGGAAGAAATAGAAAACCTGAACAGACCAAAAACCAGGGAGGAAATTAAAGCAGTCATCAAAAACCTCCCAGGACACAAAAGTCCAGGGCCAGATAGCTTCCCAGGGGAAATCTATCAAACGTCTAAGAAGAAACAATACACATTCAACTAAAGCTGTTCAAAAACATAAAGAGATGGAATACTTTCAAACTCATTTTATGAGGCCAGCATCACCTTGATTCCAAAACCAGACAAAGACCCCACCAAAAAGCAGAATTATAGACCAATATCCCTGATGAACACAGATGGAAAATTATGAACAAGATACTAGCCAATAGGATCCAACAGTACATCAAAAATATTATTCACCATGACCAAGTGGGATTTACCCCGGGATGCAAGGCTGGTTCAACACTCGTAAAGCAATCAATGTGATTGATCATATCAGCAAGAGAAAAAGCAAGAACCATATGATTCTCTCAATACATGCAGAGAAAGCATTTGACAAAACACAGCATCCATTCCTGATCAAAACTCTTCAGAGTGTAGGGATAGAGCGAACATTCCTCAGCATCTTAAAAGCCATCTACAAAAAGCCCACAGCAAGTATCATTCTCAATGGGGAAGCACTGGGAGCCTTTCCCCTAAGATCAGGAACACAACAGGGATGTCCACTCTCACCACTGCTATTCAACATAGTACTGGAAGTCCTAGCCTCAGCAATCACCAACAGAAAGAAATAAAAGGCATTCAAATTGACAACGAACAAGTCAAACTCTCCCTCTTCGCAGATAACATGATACTGTACATAGAAAACCCAAAAGACTCCACCCCAAGATTGCTAGAACTCATACAGCAACTCAGCAGTGTGGCAGGATACAAAATCAATGCCCAGAAATCAGTGGCATTTCTATACACTAACAATGGGACTGAAGAAAGAGAAATTAAGGAGTCAATCCCATTTACAATTGCACCCAAAAGCATAAGATACCTAGGAATAAACCTAACCAAAGAGGTAAAGGATCTATATACTCTAAAAACTACCTAACACTTCTGAAAGAAATTGAGGAAGACACAAAGAGATGGAAAAATATTCCATGCTCATGGATTAGAAGAATAAATATTTTGAAAATGTCAACAATACCCAGGGCAATTTACACATTTAATGCAATGCCTGTCAAAATACCATGGACTTTCTTCAGAGAGTTGGAACAAATCATCTTAAGATTTGTGTGGAATCAGAAAAGACCCCGAATAGCCAGGGGAATATTAAAAATGAAAATCATAGCTGGGGGCATCACAATGCCAGATTTCAGGTTGTACTACAAAGCTGTGGTCATCAAGACAGTGTGTACTAGAACAAAAGCATACATGTAGATCAATGGAATGGAATAGAGAATCCAGAAGTGGACCCTCAACGTTATGGTCAATTAATATTCGACAAAGGAGGAAAGACTATCCACTGGAAAAAAAGACAGTCTCTTCAATCAATGGTGCTGGGAAAACTGGACATCCACATGCAGAAGAATGAAACTATACCATTCTCTTACACCAGACACAAAGATAAAACTCAAAATGGGTGAAAGATCTAAATGTGAGACAAGATTCCATCAAAATCCTAGAGGAGAACACAGGCAACACCCTTTTGGAACTCGGCCACAGCAACTTCTTGCAAGATACATCCATAAAGGCAAGGGAAAGAAAAGCAAAAATGAATTATTGGGACTTCATCAAGATAAGAAGCTTCTGCACAGCAAAAGAAACAGTCAACAAAACTAAAAGACAACCTACAGAATGGAAGAAGATATTTGCAAATGACCAATCAGATAAAGGGCTCGTATCCAAGATCTATAAAAAACTTATTGAACTCAACAGCTAAGAAACAAACAAGCCAATCATGAAACGGGCAAAAGACATAAACAGAAATTTCACAGTAGACGACCTACACATGGCCAACAATTGCATGGGAAAATGCATTGCATCACTTGTCATCAGGGAAATACAAATCAAAACCACAATGAGATACCACCTCACACCAGTGAGAATGGTGAACATTAACAAGACAGGAAACAAAAAATGTTGGAGAGAAAAAAAATAAAAAATAAAAAATAAAAAATAAATTTAAAAAAATGTTGGAGAGGATATGGAGAAAGGGGAAGCCTCTTGCACTGTTGGTGGGAATGTGAACTGGTACAGCCACTCTGGAAAACTGTGTGCAGGTTCTTCAAAGAGTTAAAAATAGAGCTACCCAAGACCCAGCAATTGCACTGCTGAGGATTTACCCCAAAGACACAGATGCAGTGAAACACCAGGACACCTGCACCCCGATGTTTATATCAGCAATGTCCCCAGTAGTCAACCTGTGGAAGGAGCCTTGGTGTCCATCGAAAGATGAATGGATGAAGAAAATGTGGTCTATGTATACAATGGAATAGTACTCAGCCATTAGAAACAACGAATACCCACCATTTGCTTCTACGTGCATGGAATTCGATAGTATTATGCTGAGTGAAGTAAGTCAATCAGAGAAGGACAAATATATGGTTTCATTAAAACTGGGAATATAAAAATTAGTGAAAAGGAATAAAGGGAAAGGAGAGAAAATGAGTGGGAAATATCAGAGGGAGTGACATAACATGAGACCCTCCTGACTCTGGGAAATAAACAAGGGGTAGTGGAAGGGGAGGTGTGTAAGGGGATAGGTGACTGGATGACAGGCACTGGGGCACTGGGTGTTATAATATATGTTGGCAAATCGAACTCCATTTAAAAAATATACCAAAAAAAAAACAGTTTTTGTTTGGAATAACAAGAATTGGGAGCATATGTGCTTATTACATGTTGTAAATGTATTTAATATCACCAAATTGCACATTTTGAAATAGTTAAGATGATAAATATTGTATATATTTTGCCAATATAAAAATAATTGCAAGATACTGCTGCTTCACAGCCACAAGAATGTGTATAATCAAAAACATGATAATAGAATGTGGTGGTGCGGATGTGGTAATTGGAACCTTTTTTTTTTAAGAGAGAGGGAGAGTGTTCAAGCATAAGTGGGGGAGGGGAGGTAGATCAGAGGGAGGAGAGAGAGAATCCCAAGCAGGTTCCATTCCCAGGACAGAGCCCCACGCGCAGCTCTCTCTCTCATGATTCCAACCAAGATCATAACCTGAGCTGAAATCAAGAGTCAAATGTTCAACTGACTGAGCCACCCAGGGAACTCCAAAATTGGAACCTTTATACACAGCTGTTATGAAAGGGAATTGTACAGCCACCTTAAAAACCAGTTATATACAGTATTATCATATGAAAGAGCATTCCTACTTCTCAGTATAATAGGTAAATAAAAATACATGCTCACACAAAAATTTATTAATGAATATTCACAGCAGCACGATAAATAATAACCAAATAGTAGAAACAAACCAAATATCCATTGAATGATGAATGGAATATTATTCAGTGATAAAAAGGAATGAAGTTCTGAGTCATTTTACAACATGGATGTACTGTGAAAACATCCTAAATGAATGTAGCCAGTCACAAAATACCACATACTGTATGATCCTTTTCATACAAAATGTTCAGAATACCTAACAACAGGAAGTAAAATAGTGGTTGTTAAGAACTGGGGTAGAGGATGTGGGGGGAAATGAGGAATGAGCACTAATTGGTACAGAGTTTCTTACTGAAATAATGAATATTGTAGTGATGGCTGCACAGGTTTATGAATATACTAAAAACACTGAACTGTACTCTTTAAAGGGATAAGCTGTATGATATGTGATTTATATCAATAAAGTCAGCATTTTCAAAAAGTAACCTTGGGACACCTGGCTAGTTCAGTCGGAAGAGCATGAAACTCTTGATCACAGTGTTATGATTTTTTTTAAGATTTTATTTATTTACTCATGAGAGAGGCAGAGACACAGGCAGAAGGAGAAGCAGGCTCCATGCAGGGAGCCCGACACGGGACTCGATCCCGGGTCTCCAGGATCAGGCCCTGGGCTGAAGGCAGATGCTCAACCGCTGAGCCACCCAGGCGTCCCCAGAGTTATGATTTCAAGCCCGACACTGGGCATAGAGGTTAAACTTTTTTTTTTTTTTTTTTCAAAAGTGACTTGGTCATTAACTGAACTGTTAGCAAATCTTTTGACAATAACTGCACTGGGATTTTGATCTTTCATACAATTTCTCCTCCAAAAAAGAATGGGAATAAGTCAACTATAATCAAATTTTTAAAATGTTTTTAAACTAGAAAAAAAAACTAACTCAAACTAAAAGTCTTAAGATATCTGAGGACATTTGACAATATTTAGTTTTAAAAATAGTAATTAGGAAGTAATCTGCAACTAGTTGAACTTTTTTTTGTTTAACAGAGATTATAAAACTACAGAACAGAAACAAATTAAAAATCTATGTTATCTATATGTTTTTTAAAACTTACCTGTCAAGCTAGATGATTACTTTGTTGGAATATGAGACCAAAAAGCAATAAACTTTATTGAATAATATATTAAGAATGAGACAGAAAAAGTACAAGTTTCTTCTATTCAAGATCTCATCCTAGGATATTGTAACTTAACATGAAGCTCTGCTTCCTGAAAAATTCCATATTCAATATTAAGAAAAAAAATCAGTATCCATCATTTATGTGTATCCAGGGCACAAAGTTTTACAATGTGGTTTTTATAATTTCTATTCTCTGTGATAAGATTTTTTTGGCCTTTAACTCAACTTGAACCTTATTACTCTATTTAATATTGTTTAACATAAATTTTATAGTGGGACAGAGGAAGAACCAATGGACCTGTCTGGTACAAAGTTTGTGCCATAAATAAGAGAAGTTAAAAGGTATCTTCCCTTTTAATTCTTCAGAGATCTCTTCAGTTATCTTCTAAAAGATGAAAACTTTTTTTTTAAGATTTTACTTATTTATTCATGAGAGACACAGAGAGAGAGGCAGAGACACAGGCAGAGAGAGAAGCAGGCTCCATGCAGGGAGCCCGATGTGGGACTTGATCCTCTGACTCCAGGATCACGCCCTGGGCTAAAGGCAGATGCTCAATCGCTGAGCCATCCAGGCATCCCAGATGAAAACTTTTTTAAGCCTACATGCCTCTTTTGGCCCTTGTGAAATATCAACATATTTTGCTTGAAGAATTTGAGGGAATATAACATACATCTGTTCCTTTACAGAAAGAAAAAAAGGGAGGGGAACAAAAATACTGAAACAGGAAATAATGCTGGTATTTATTTTATATCATCTAAAAAATATTCACTGAGGTCTCTCAGCCATCTAAAAACATAAAAATTAAGTATATGAGATGACAAGTCACATCCAGCATGGGGCCTACAGAATAATCATCTTAGAAGATGAAGTTTATTTTTCTAGGACAGAATCCAAAATTTACAACAAAAAACAAGGCATTACTAAAATCTAAACATTCTCAAGTCCTAAAATAAAATACATTAAAAGGTAGTCCTTAATAAATAAGTATCCTGAATATAAAGAGCCACTGAAAATCTCTGGAGTATCATTGAACATTTCCCTAAAACAAAAAGGAGGCAATCTCTTTTTTCACAAAAACTTGGATCAGGGGGAGATGGGGGAGGTGGGCGGGGGTGGGGGTGACTGGGTAACAGGCACTGAGGGGGGCACTTGATGGGATGAGCATGGGTGTTATTCTATATGTTGGCAAACTGAACACCAATAAAAAAATAAATTTATAAAATATTTTTAAAAACTTGGATCAAATTCATTTGAGTTAAAAAGCAAAATAGTGGTTCTAAATTCTGTAGAAGCCATCTTAAAACTTTATTAAGTCTTTTGTAATACTTTATAATTGAACGGAAAAATTTAAAAGAGTTGGTCAGAGGGAAACTAATTATGTAATCCATGCCTAGAAATTAAAGTTACATTAAGATTAGCATTGAGAAAAAAAAAGATTAGCATTGAGAGGACTTAATTATAAAGAAACAAGAGAAAATAAGTTCTGCATTCTGATAAGTGAGTGGAAAATAATACAACAAACCTAACTAAACCTAATCCTCCTATGTCAACACAACTAAAGTTCCTATTCTGCGTGTACTCATACAGATAGTTGAGAATCTTGCCCTGTAGGTGTAACCTCACTCTATGACAGTTTTACCATCAAAAGCTATAAATAATTATTTATTTCTCTAGTTAAACTTCCTCATTCATTTATTTTCAGTTGATGGCTCCAATCATGGAGAATTTAAATCAATGCCAACTCACAGAATGTAAATGTCATATGTTCTTTAACTATTAAATGGTTTTGGGGTGCCTGGGTGGCTCATCAGTTAAGCATCTGCCTTCAGTTCAGGTCATGACCCCAAGTCCTGGGATCGAGGCCTGTGTTGGGCTTCTCCCTCTCCTCCCCGCTTGTGCTCTCTCTTGCTATCTCCGTCTCTCTCTCTCAAGTAAATAAAATGTTCTTTAAAAACCTATTAAATGGTTATCATTTCATAATTACTAAATAAAAGACATTAAGAAATAGCCAAAATCCTGAGTTTCTAATTTTCAGGTCTGGCTTTAACATCCGAAAAAGTTGTATAGGCCTGTTTCTTTCAATGTGCCTCAGTGGAAAGATGAGTTGTAATCTTGTAATCTAGGAGTAATAATATAAGTGAATAGGACTAAAAGATATAATTTTCTTTTTTTTTTTTTAAGATATAATTTTCTAATTGTTCCTGCTTTTTTGAAAATCCTCTAAATCACCTGTATATCATTAAAATTTCAAAGCAAAAGCAATTCATCTTCACAAACATCTCCCGCCTGAAAAACTTCCATTTCACTCTCCTCAAGGTTACAAAATAAGTACATGAAGATGTCCCTATGTACAGCATAGGGAATATAGTCAATAATACTATAATAACTCAGAATCTAATAGTGAAGAAAGGCTATCAAGTAGCCCAACATTAATCTAGGACAGGAGGATTTCCATTACTATAATTTTCTAACACTTTTAAAATCTCTGACTACATCTAATTTTATCTTCCTTTAGGGTTAAAACTCTTTACTTCATTTCCAATACCTGCTAACCTCTTTATCTCTTATTTGTTGAGTATAGTTGACAATGTTATATTAGTTTCAGGTGTACAGCACAGTGATTCGACTTCACTATATATTATGCTATGCTCAACACATGTGCAGCTACCATCTGTCACTATACAATCCTATTACAGTACCACTGACCATGTTCCCTATGCTGTAACTTTTATTCCTGTGACTTATTCATTCCATAATTGGCAGTCTGTATCTATCACTCACCTTCACCCATTTTGTCCAACCCTCCAACTCCATTCCCTCTGGAAATCATGTTTGTTCTCTATAGGTCTGATTCTCTGTTTTTTTATTCATCTGTACTGTTTTTACATTCCACATATGAATGAAATCATATGGTATTTACCTTTCTCAATCTCATTTAGTTCACTTAGCATACCTTTAGATCCCTCCATGTTGTCACAAATGTCACAATTTCAATCTTTTTGAAGAGTAATGAGTACTATTCTGTGTATGTCTCCTTATCAATTCATCTCCTGATAGATAATTTGGGTATCATAAATAATGCAGCAATAAACACAGGAGTACATATATATTTTCTAATGAATGTTTTCATTTTCCTTGACCTAGTAGTGGAAATACTGGATCACATGGTACCTATTTTTAATTTTTTGAGGAACCTTCATACTGTTTTCCATAGCGGTTATACAAATTCCACAGTGCTTACTAACAGTGCACTAGGGCTCCTTTTTCTCCACATCCTCACCAACACCTGATTTCTTGTGTTTTTTATTCTAACCATTTCAACTGGTATGAGGTGATATCTCATTGTGATTCTGGCTTTGCATTTCCCTGATGATTAGTGATGTTGAACATCTTTTCATGTGTCTGTTAGCCATATTCTGAATATAAACCCCTTATTAAGTATATCATTTGCAAATATCTTCTCCTATTCAGTAGGGTTGCCTTTTATCTGTCTATAGTTGTCTTTGGTGCACAAAAGCTTTTTTATTTTGATATAGTCTCAATATTTTATTTTTGCTTTTGTTTCCCTTGTCTTAGGAGACATATCCAGAAAAATGTTGCTATAGCAGATGTCAGAGAAATTACTACCTTTGTTCTTTTAGGATTTTAACGGTTTCAGGTCTCACACTTAGGTCTTTAATCTATTTTGAGTTTATTTTTGTGTAAGGTGTTAGAAACTGGTCCAGTTTCATTCTTTTACATGTAGCTGTCCAGTTGTCCCAGCACCATTTCTTAAAGAGAATGTCTTTTCTCTATTGAATATTATTCCCTCCTCTGTCATAATTCAACTGACCATAATAATTGTGGGTTTATTCCTGGGCTCTCTATCTTGTTCCATTGATGTTATGTGCCTATTTTTGGGCAAGTACCATACTTCTTTGATCACTACAGCTTTGTAATACATCTTGAAATCAGGAATTGGGATACCTCCAGCTTTATTGTTCCTTCTCAAGACTGCTTTGTCTTTGTCTATTCAGGGTCTTTCGTGATTCCATACAATTTTTAGTATTATTTGTTCTAGTTCTGTGAAAATTGCTGTTAGTAATTTGATAAGATTGCACTGAATCCATAGGTTGCATTGAGGAATACTGATAACCTCCATTTTAAGAAGCAAAGTTTGCTGGAGAAATTTCCTCAAATATATCTTGAAAAACCAACACTAAACCACGAATGTTTCCTCTATTAAAAGAGTAGAAGGGCCCCTGGCTGGCTAAGTCAGCTGAACATGTTTGTGACTCTTGATAGTAGTGAGTTCAAGCCCCATGTTGGCCATAGGGCTTACTTAAAAAGAGAGAGAAAAATGTAATGATTTTATATAGAATAAAGAGAAAATAAACTGTAATTTAAATTAAAAATTGTAGAAGGAAGCAGAAATGCAGTTTTACTTTGCCCACTATAAGAAAAAAAAACTATTTTCCTCTAGAAATTGATTCAGATATAGAAATGAATCTATATCCCTATGTATTGTAGTGCAAAGAATACTGGAACCAGTTTATTTTTTTTAATTTTTTTTTATTTATTTAGTATAGTCACACACAGAGAGAGAGAAAGAGAGAGAGGCAGAGACATAGGCAGAGGGAGAAGCAGGCTCCATGCACTGGGACCCCAACGTGGGATTCGATCCCGGGTCTCCAGGATCGCGCCCTGGGCCAAAGGCAGGCGCCAAACCGCTGCACCACCCAGGGATCCCTGGAACCAGTTTAAATAACACTCCTTTCTCTTTTGGTGAAGAGGAAATGGGGGAAAAAAGAGAATCTAGGTTTTCTATGATAAGAGAAAACCATATATTCCTATATAGCTAAATGTTCAATGTTTTAACTAAGTCCATCTGTAAGCTATTCGGGTTATCATTTAATTTGTGGATCACTATTCAATTTTGAAGGAGTTCTAAAAAGCAAATCTCTCCAGATAAAAATGAAGTTTATTTCCCAATCATCAAAAATTGAATCAGATAAAATCTTGCTGAATGCAAGCACTAACTATACAGTTTTGACAAACGCTAATTAAGGCTTCAAATAGTATTAATTTTTTCACACAAACAATAAAACCATCATGCTAGAGACAAAAGATATATAAACATATTAATTAGATAATCTTTGAAACTACAGTTTTTAGTTTAACTTAGAATGTTCCAGGAAATAGATACACCTGAGGGGGATGGTATGAGAAATCAGAAAACAACTTATAGGATAACTTCTATAATTTTTTGTTATGTACATCAGAGTTATTCACAGCTCTTTCATGAAATTGTTTCCAGCTATTAAATGCATCCACTCTGAAAAATAGGAAGGAGAGAAAGCAACTCAGTTTTGTTAAGGGCTTACACTATGCTAGACATCTCATAAATATTTTCATTTAAGTATTGTCTCCATTGCACAGATGAAAAACAACTCGGGACACTGGGGAACTTTCTAAAGGTTACAAAGCAAGAGAACTGGATTTGAACCCAAATCTATCACTATATCATGTAATTCCAAATGAAATTAAGTTGAGACTAAAAGCAAATTGAGCTTGGGGCATCTGACTCAGTTGGCAGAGCATACAATGCTTTTTTTTTTTTAAGATTTTATTGATTTATTAAAGAGAGACACAAAGATAGAGAGAGAGAGAGAAAGAGAGAGAGAAAGGCAGAGACACAGGCAGAGGGAGAAGCAGGCTCCATGCCAGGAGCCCGACGTGGGACTCGATCCCAGGTCTCCAGGATCAGGCACTGGGCTGAAGGCAGCACTAAACCGCTGAGCCACCTGGGCTGCCCTTTTTTTAAAAAACAAAAGATTTTATTTATTTATTCATGAGAGACACACAGGAGAGAGAGAGAGGCAGAAACAGGCTACCCTAGAGCATACAACTCTTGATTTTGGGTTTATGAGTTCAAGCCCAACGTTGGACAGTAGATTGTACTTAATAAAAAAAATCTTAAAAACAAAATAAAAACAAGTTGAGTTCAAACTCCTTGAATTTTACTCCAAAGGTTTGGAAATGAATCCATTTTCCACAAAAAAGTCATTTGCTATATTTTTATATTTCATGTAAATGAAATATATTTCATGTAAATGAAAATCACTAAATAATTTATGAGAAATTGTTTGAAACATTCCTCTACTGCTGGCAAAATAACAGGCACACAATATTTCTATTAAATATCAGACTATAGTATTGTGTGCCTATAGTTTGGTTCCTTTTGTACCTTAAAGAAAGCCTGATATTTAATAGAAAAAAAGTACTAACTTCTCTTTTAAAATGAAAAAATTACAGCTCCTTTATTCACATCTCTTCTCTATAATATTCTAGGTGTGAAAGTTTTAGCTTATTGTTGCTAAGGACTTTCCTCCACATCCTCCTTCTTAATAAATCCAGGATAGAGGGACGCCTGGGTGGCTCAGCGGTTGAGTGTCTGCCTTCAGCTCAGGTCCTGGGATTGAGTCCCGCATCAGGCTCCCTGCATGGAGCCTGCTTCTCCCTCTGCCTCTGTCTCTGCCTCTGTGTGTCTCTCATGAATAAGTAAGTAAAATCTTAAAAAAAGAATCCAGGACAGAAAGCATAATATAAAGAAAAGCATGAAGTACAAAATAGAATGTCATGTAAAATCCCACCATCCACAGATAATCACAGGGGAAAAAACACACGTTTCCTGTTAATATACTGTGAATATTTTCCTGCATTATAAATATTTTTCTAAAACATAATTTTTAATGGCAGCAACATATTCCATCATGTAAAGATGCTGTAAATTTTTTCAACCTAATTACACTTAAAGACAGCCTACCAATGTGATATATAGCACAGCTATTATACCAGCCTATCAATGGGATATATAGCACAGCTATTAAATTTTAAAATCAGTTTTTATGTGTTCAGAACAGAAGTACTACAAAAACAGAGGGGGGCTATGTGCATTGACTATTACAAAAGATGCACTAAGAAAAATAAACTGACACTTATTTTACATTCACTTCAAGAATTACCAATGCTTTTTGTGCTGTTTAATGTAAGTTTTAAGTTTTATTTTGTCTTCAAAATCACACTGGCCATGATAAAGAACTGTAGAACAAGAAAATTCTCAACCTGCCAATGGAGCTATAAATGAGTAAAACCATTACAGTAAACAATTTGGCAATTATCTCATAATAAAAAATAAAATTGACCTCCTAAAGAAACTCTAACATAAAAAAAAAAAGAAACTAACATATGTGCAAAGGAAACACGTTTAAAAACATTCATGGTAACACCTTTTAATTGCACCAAATTAATTTGAAAAATTTCTAAATATCCATCAGTGACAGATCTGTAACTTACAGTATAGCCATACTTATACTAAACAGGAATGAAAAATGAGCAGAAATATAATGCAGGCCATAAATGTGAGCCACACACATAACTTAAAATTTTTATAAAAGCCACATTTAAAGAAAAGAACAAGCAGGTAAAATTAATTTTAATCTTATTTAAATCCACTGTACCCAAATCATTATCATTTCATTATGTAACCAATACAAAATAACTGATGAGATATATTTTATATAAATATATATTTATATATTTAAATATTTTTTATATATTTTTTCATTCCAAAGCTTCTAAATTCTGTGTGCAAATAGAATTCTAGCACATCTCGATTCATAATACCTACATTTCCAGTGCTCAACAGCCACAGATATTTTATGGCTATTGTACTAGATACTGCAGGTCTATGTCTACCTCAAAATCCAAAAAACACTGAACAAAAAAAGCAAGTTGTGAAATAATATGGACATAATGATGTCAAACTCATAAAACTGAAAAATCCTAAATAATGTTTAAGTTTATGGATGTATAAAAATTTATACATACATGTACATGTATATAGAAAATATAAGACCTCACTTCTATTATCTTTTAATGTTTTTTTTTTCTTTAAAAGAAATCTGGGACAGCTTGGTGGCTCATTGGTTGAGCGTCTGCCTTCAGCTCAGGTTGTGGTCCTGGGGTCCTGGGATCAAGTCCAACATCAAGCTACCTGTGGGGAGTCTGCTTCTCTCTCTGCCTATGTCTCTCTGCCTCTCTCTGTGTGTCTCTCATGAATAAATAAAATCTTTAAAAAAAAGGAAACGTGAAATACAAGATTTCATAAAGCTAGGTAGTAGGTGCAGAAGTATTAATGTTACATTGTCTTAAGTTTTTCCAAATTAAATAATATATTCAGAGTATGAATGTTCTCAAACTCTCATTATTTGTTTACATTCAATAACTTAAATCTAAAAATATACCTATCAAGTACTGAGAATATAAACTTCATACTTTTTCTTTCTACAGAGAGCAAAAGCATCTTTCTATCCTTCATATATTAAGTTTGATGATAAAAACTAAAGGAAAACTTCAAAAATTCAATTAAGGGTAAGAACTGATGAATTTGTCTCACTTATTCAATAGGCATTTATTATATGGCTACTATGAGTATTCAAAACAATCTAATATAGCAAATGACTTTTTTGTCATGAGTTACACAGCCATATGGGGATCAAAGTATATTTAGACACAATACAAAAGACCAAGATCAAAAAAGAAAAGAGCTAAACACTAAAAAGGTGACTTTGGCCCTCAGAGTACTTTTTTAAAAGATTTTATTTATTTATTTATTTGAGAGAGAGAGCACAAGAACGAGCATGAACAAAGGCAGAGGGAGAGGCAGACAACCCAATGATCAGGGAACAGGAATCGGGGCTCTATCCTAGGATCATGACCTGAGCCTAAGGGCAGGCGTTTAACCAACTAAGCCACCCAGGCACCCCTCAGAGTAGTTCTTAAATGGAAAAGTTTAAAAGAGAGCCCTAAAATTGCATATTAGTTTACTAATATGGGACATACAATTACATCTCAGAATAGTTTTTTTAAAGACCAGTGAAAGTACAAACTCAAAACCCTCATTATACATTAAATTAAAAGATTTGGCTAAGTATGAATTACTAGTACTTAAGCAAAATATTCTTATAAAGGTTTAGAGTGTATAGAAGCAAAGTTCAAAATGAGAAGCACTGGAACCAAACACTACACCTTGTCATAACTGGAAACTTGGGATATAAATGGTCATTCATAACAATAAAGTTTATACAAAACAAGAAATCTCTTAACACCCTGATTGAAAAGGCGACATTAAAAAACTAAACTTCAGTTATACTAATCTCTGCAATTTACTTTGAAATAAGAAAACAGGATAGACTGCTGCATCAACAGAGATGGATAAATGCATAATAAAACACATACAACATGGGCAGCCTGGGTGGCTCAGCAGTTTAGTGCTGCCTTCGGCCCAGGGCCTGATCCTGGAGACCCAGGATCGAGTCCCATGTTGGGCTCCCTGCATGGAGCCTGCTTCTCCCTCTGCCTGTGTCTCTGCCCCCCCCCTTGAGTGTCTCTCATGAATAAATAAAATCATTTAAATAAATAAAAATAAATAAATAACAAAACAAATACAATAAAATGTTAAAGGTTAGATCCAGGTGTTGAGTATATGTAAAATTCTTTCAAATTTGGCATCAGTTTGAAAATTTTCATAACAAAAAGTTGAAAAATTTACACTTCAATAATATGACAGTATAAACATTCTCACCTACAATTATTAATGACCTCCAAACACCAAAAACACTATCACTTAAAAGAAATCAAGAAGGTAGGGGTGCTTGAGTGGCTCAGGCAGTTAAGTATCCAACTCTTGATTTTCAGCGCAGGTCATGATGTCAGAGTTGTGAGATCCAGCCACATACCGGATTCCCAGCTGGGTGGGGAGCCTGCTTAAGATTCTCTCTCTGCCCTTTCACCGCCTCTCTCTCTCTCTCTCTCTCCCCCCTGCCCCCTCTCTCTCCCTCTCTCCCTCTCTCCCTCCCTCCCTCTATTAAAAAAAAAGAAATCAAGCAGGCAACTTTCTTTTAGTATTGAAAACAAGAAAAAAAATCAACTTTTTTACAAATACTTCAGTTTAGGCAAACACCACACAGTATGGTTTGTTTTACAATAACAAAAATTACCATGAGATATCACCTCACACATGTCAAATGGCTAAAAACAACAACACAAGAAACAGGTGTTGGCAAGGATGCAGAGGAAGAGGAAAACTTTTAGTTAGTGGGAATGCAAACAGGTGCAGCCACTCTGGTAAACAGTATACAGGTTCCTCAAGAAATTAAAAATAGAACTACCCTATAATCCAGCAATTGTTTTACTAGATGTTTACACAAAGAATACAAAAATACTAATTCATAGAGAGATACATGCATCCCAATGTTTATAGCAGCATTATCTGTAATAGCAAAATTATGGAAGTTGCCCAAATGTCCATCAACTGATGAATGGATAAAGATGTTCTCTCACGCACTCGCTCTCTCTCACTCTCTCACTCTTTCTCTCTCTCTCTCTCACACACACACACACGGAATATTACTCAGCCATAAAAAAGAATGAAATTTTGCCATTTGAGACAAGGAGGATGGAGCTAGATAGTATTACAGTAAGCAAAAATATGTCAGAGAAGAACAAGTACCATATGATTTCACTAACATGTGGAATGTAAGAAATCAACAAGCATTAAAAAAAGAAACAGTTAACTAGAGAACAAATTGATGGTTACCAGAGGGGAAGTGAGTGGGGGAATGGGTGAAGCAGGTAATATGGATTAAAGAGTGCACTTACTGTGATGAGCAACAGGTGTTGTATCACTAAGCTGTACACCTGCAACTAATATAATATGTTAAGTAACTAGAATTTAAATAAAAACAAAGTAAAATATGTCTTCCTATAATAATATGATGTCTGAAATTTGTTTTAAAATAAATCTGTGAGGGGCGCCTGGCTGGCTTAGCAGTTGAGTGTCTTCTGCCCAGGGCATGATCCCGGAGTCCCAGGGTCAAGTCCCGTGTCGGGCTCCCTGCATGGAGCCTGCTTCTCTCTCTGCCTTTGTCTCTGCCTCTCTCTCTCTCTCTCTGTCTCATGAATAAATAAATAAAATCTTTTAAGTAATAAACGATAGGTAGATAGATAAAATAAATCAGTGAGGAGGGACTTGGATGGCTATATATGAAATTCAACTAACAATGAGATGATAATTTCTGAAGCTTTCTAACAGTTAATTTTGGGTATTTTCTTCCTTTTGAATATGCTCATAATTTTGCAATTTTCCAGTATAAAAAAAAGTTCAATATATAGAATACTATTTTAATACCTAGTTCAGCGTCCTACATCCTAGCACAGTAACCAGTGGACAGCAGGCACTCAAAGTTTTATAGATACATCTTTACAAAAGTAAGAAAATCTATAGTGTAGGCACACCTGGGTGGCTCAGTGGTTGAGCGTCGGCCTTTGGCTCAGGTTGTGATCCCAGTGTCCTGGGATCCAGTCCCACATCAGGCTATTCAGGGGAGCCTACTTCTCCCTCTGCCTATGTCTCTGCCTCTCTGTGTCTCTCATGAAGAAATAAATAAAATCTTTAAAAACAAAGGAAATCGGAATGCCTGAGTGACTCAGCGGTTAAGCACCTGACTTTGGCTCAGGGCATGATCCCGGATTCCCGGGTTCAAGTCCCACATCGGGCTCTTTGCATGGATCCTGCTTCTCCCTCTGCCTGTGTCTCTGCCTCTCTCTGTGTCTCTCATGAATAAACATATAAAATCTTTAAAAAATAAAAACAAAGGAAATCTATAGTTTAAACTCACACACATCCAGTTACATTCCTTTTTTTTTTATTTTTTTCAGTTACATTCAATTAAACATAGATTAATGCTTGTCCATGAATTCATTTCATACATCCAAGTCACTAATTTCAGTGTCCCTTTCCCTTACACCTCACTGGGTGCTTGTACAGAAGAGTCAACCACCAACAACATATATACACACAGATGAAAATAAAAACCACAGTTAATATTTACTGAGTACCACATGCCAAGCACTGTTCCAAGCCCTTAACTATCTCATTTAATCATAATCACTCTATAAAATAGGTGGCTGTTATTATCTTTTATACATGAGAAAACTGAAGTATAGAGGTTAGGTAACTTGCTCAAAATAACAATAAAAATAAATTGTGGAGCCAGGATCTAAATACAGATGATAACTCCTAAATCATACCTTAGCCAGATCCTAATTACAGACTACTTAAAAAGTAAAGGTTTGGGCAGCCCAGGTGGCTCAGTGGTTTAGTGCCGCCTTCGCCCCAGGGTGTGATCCTGGAGACCCGGGATCGAGTCCCACATTGGGCTCCCTGCATGGAGCCTGCTTCTCCCTCTGCCTGTGTCTCTGCCTCTCTCTCTCTCCTCTCCCTCTCTCCTCTCCCTCTCTCTCTCCCTCTCTCTCTCTCTCTCTCTCTCCTCTCCCTCTCTCCTCTCCCTCTCTCTCTCCCCCTCTCTCTCTCTCTCTCAGTGTCTCTCATGAATAAATAAAATCTTTTAAAAATTAATTGTTTTTATTTTTATTTTTAAAAATTTTTTATTAAAGATCTTACTTGTTTATTCATGAGAGAATAAATAAAATCTTTAAAAATAGATAAATAAATAGTAAATAATAAAAAAATAAAAATAAAAAAAGAATAAATCAGCTGAGGGGTGTACCTCGCTGGCTCAATCAGTAGAGCATGCAACTCTTGATCTTGAGGTCATGAGTTTGAGCCCCATACTGGGCAAAGAGATTACTTAAAAAAAATAAAGAAGAAAAAGCAAATCTGCTCCATGTCCACTCCTAGAAATAAAAATCAATCAGCAATTCCCTTTCCCTCTGCAACGTAAAGATCACAGCATCCTTCCATTTTAATTCATACCATCCTCAGACTAAAGGAAAACTCTAGTTCACTTGAGACTCAACCCCAAACCATATTGCTGAAATGCTACTGCCTTCCTCTTTTAATCTAAGTTACCTCATAGGATTGTTATATAACGCAACATAGAGATAGAATTTTAGAGCTAAAAGCACTTTAAAATGAGGGACTGGACAAGATAAAAAGGAAAACCTTGAGGCCCAGGGTCATACAGTTATCAAAAGACCCAGAACTAAAAGTTATAGAAAGCATGGTCTTGGTCCAGTGCTTTTTCAATATTTCATTCTATTAGTTACACTATGTTCCATGACCTGAAAATACTCTGATTTACTTTACACTATCCAAAGGTTCAAAGTCATTTCATTCTCTTATAATTTACGTATAAATAGAAATTGAACTAGCTATCATCACCGAATGGAAGGTATGTCATATAATAAATCTCCTGTGCCAATCATTCTGCTGTTTATCTTTGTTAACTTAGCATCCCATCAAAATCAGGAAACTGAACAATCCTCACAAAGATCTATCATATAAAAGTAAGGCGAAACTACCTCCCTCTGTCATGTTTCCTAATTTTTAGAAAAACACACACACACAGCAAATACCAAAAAGTTATTATCTATCATTACACAAGTAAATGTTGGTTTTAACAATAACCTTAATAAAACAAACATTAATAAAAGGAAATGTTTTGAACTCTTCACTTTTAAAAACTGATCATGCCTAGGCCATACTACTCAAAACTAAGGCAATATGAACCATACCCAAGCTTCCTTTGAAGGATATCATTAAATATGAATAGTATCCACATAAAGAAAAGAATTTTTCTTCAGCAATTTTTTTGGAAAACTGAGACATTTAATTCCTATCTCTTGTTTATCTATAGATATACTCCTAGCAATTTCCTAGAAGGCAAAATACTATATATGCCATTATCACAATAGCACTCAAAACAGATATTATTTATAGCTATATTATAGCATAATAGCACCATAATAACCTCACTTCTGAAATCATCATTACATGAGCCTAGATGGCTCAGTGGGTTAAGTGTCTGACTTGGTTTCAGCTCAGGTCATGATCTCAGGGTAATGGAATCAAATCCTGCTTCGGGCTCTGCATTCAGCAGGGAGTTTGCTTGAGATTCTCTCTCTCCTCTCCCTCTGCCCCTTCCCCGACTCATGCTTCCACTCTCTCTCTCTATATATATATATAATAAAAATAAATAAAATCTTTAAAAACTTTTTCAGAGCTATGTTTTAGAGAAATGGAAAATTCAAATATAACACCAGAAATAAAACAAGTTAGAATAATCTCAATTATTAAATAGTATAAACAGTATATTCTTAGATTATGACTGTGAATATTTTTTTTTTTTTTTTAAAGATTTTTTATTTATTTATTCATGATAGACACAGAGAGAGAGAGGCAGAGACACAGGCAGAGAGAGAAGCAGGCTCCATGCACCGGGAGCCCGACGTGGGATTCGATCCCGGGTCTCCAGGATCGCGCCCTGGGTCAAAGGCAGGCGCTAAACCGCTGCGCCACCCAGGGATCCCATGACTGTGAATATTTTAAAAGAAAATTTACAGTGACATAAAAAATTACTTCTCGTTAGGGGTGCCTGGGTAACTCAGTCATTTAATGGTCTGCCTTCAGCTCAGGTCATGATCCCAGAGTCCTGGGATCAAGGTGCATGAAGTACTCCACTCAGCAGGGAGTCTACTTCTCCCTCTCCCCACTCATGCTTGCTTTCTCTTTCCAAAATAAATAAATAAAATATTTTTATTTTACTTTTTTTATAAAGATTTTATTTATTTATTCATGAGAGACACACAGAGAGAGAGAGGCAGAGGGAGAAGCAGGCTCCATGCAAGGAGCCCAACGTGGGACTCGATCCCGGGTTCTCCAGGATCACATCCTGGACTGAAGGAGGCGCTAAACCACTGAGCCACCGGGGCTGCCCAATAAATTAAATATTTTTAAAAATTACTTCTAGGTTCCACTGAATGCTATTATCTCTCTTTTCCCACTACAATCTTTCTTTTATACTGAAAAAACTAAGCCAAGAAAGTTATGCTTAAGTTTCAAGAACATAACAATTTAAATAATAGGAAAAACACTTCCAGCAAATATAAAAAATTAGCATCTGGGGGCGCCAATGTGGCTCAGTCAGTTAAGTGTCTGACTCTTGATTTCAGCTCGAGCCATGATCTCAAGTTGTGAGACTGAGCAAAACATCAGGCTCTGGGTATGGAGCCTGCTTAAGACTCTCTCTCTACCACTCCCTCTGCCCCTCCACACTCATGCACTGTCTTAAAAAATAATATCTGTATTCTTTTTTTTTTAATATCTGTATTCTATTAAAATATCAGACATTTAAAAAATCTTGTCATCAAAGGAATACGGGCAGAGAATAGAAACATTTCTTATAAAAGATGCAATTAGGAAAATGTGTTAGACTATCTTTAACCTCTTATAGCAAGGTACCTCTTAATACCCTACAACTGAAATAGCAATAATTTCCAATAATGTCCAGTAGCAATATGTCCAATATCCTATAACTGAAATAGCAATAATATCCAATGTACAGTGAAATGAGTACTCACGCATTCTGTTTACAGTGTAAATAACTTCAAACTCTTTAGAAAGCCATTGGTAAATGAACAAAAAAAACAAACATTCAAAACATTATATTCATTAATCCCTCTCTTAAGAATATAAACTAAAGTGAAGCATTTGGGCAGCCCGGGTGGCTCAGCGGTTTAGCACCACCTTCAGCCCAGGGTGTGGTCCTGGAGGCCCGGGATCGAGTCCCAGGTCGGGCACCCTGCATGGAGCCTGCTTCTCCCTTTGCCTGTGTCTCTGCCTCTCTCTCTCTATGTCTCTAATGAATAAATAAATAAAATATTTTTAAAAAATAAAGTGAAGCATTTAAGTATAAAGTTGTTGTCATATTACAAAAAATAAATTAGAATTTTAATCAGTAAGCAGAGTTGAGCAAATTACGTACAACTAAATGGACTAAAAATAACTATGAAAGAGGGGCACCTGGGTGGCTCAGTCGGTTGAGCATTCAACTCTTCATTCCAGCTCAGGTCATGATCTCAGTCAGGGTCATGAGATCAGGCCTAGTACAGAGTCAGTGCTAAGTCTGCTTGTTCCTCTCTCTCTCCCTCTGTCACTCCCCTCCCTCATGCCCTCATTCTCTCTCTCTCAAATAAAATATTTCTTAATTTTTTTAATTAACTATGAAAGAAACAGAAGGCAGAACAGAAATTACCAGGGAACTAGGGGAGGAAGGAATAAGGATTTACCATTTAATGGGTAAACAGTTTTTCTTTGGGATACTCAAAAAGTTCTGCAAATTGATTGTGGTGATGGTTACATGACACACTTAATGTACTTAGTGCCACCGAACTGTACACTTAAAAATGGTTAAATGGGGGATCCCTGGGTGGTGCAGTGGTTTAGCGCCTGCCTTTGGCCCAGGGCGCGATCCTGGAGACCCGGGATCGAATCCCGCGTCAGGCTCCTGGTGCATGGAGCCTGCTTCTCCCTCTGCCTATGTCTCTGCCTCTCTCTCTCTCTCTGTGACTATCATTAAAAAAAAAATGGTTAAATGGTAAAGTTTATGAATTGTAGATTTTAAAATGGTTAAATGGTAAATTTTATGCAATAAACTATAATAAATAGAAAAAATAAGTATAAAAACATTTTAAGTAAAAAAAAAAACGGATTTCCAAATTGAATCACAACTATTTATAACTAGTGAACAGTATATATGCACATATACAAGGAATTAAAAGAACCTTGGTGGGGGGAGATAAGACAAAGCACTGACTATAAGGCACCAGTTCTCAACAGGGGCAATTTGACCCTCTGGATACTTATGACAATGTCTGGAAATAATTGTGGTTGTCACAACTGTTAATGGAATTATCACTGGCTCCTAGTGGATAAAGGATGAAGGATAAAGCTAAACATTTTATGATACACACAAGAATCTCCTCACAATAAATAATTATCTAGCCCAAAATGTCAACAGTGATCCTATTCAGAAACCTTGCTTTAAAGTAGTATGATTTGGGGAGCCTGGATGCTCAGTCAGTTAAGCATCTGCCTTTGGCTTGGGTCATGATCCCAGGGTTCTGGGATCAAGTCCCACATCGGGCTCCCCATGGGGAGCCTATTTCTCCCTCTGCCTGTGTCTCTGCATCTCTCTCTCTCTTTTTTTTAATTTTTATTTATGATAGTCACACAGAGAGAGAGAGACAGGCAGAGACACAGGCAGAGGGAGAAGCAGGCTCCATGCACCGGGAGCCCGACGTGGGATTCGATCCCGGATCTCCAGGATCACGCCCTGGGCCAAAGGCAGGTGCTAAACCACTGCTCCACCCAGGGATCCCATGCATCTCTCTCTCTCTCTGTCTCTCATGAGTAAGGAAATAAAATCTTTAAAAAATAAAAATAGAATAAAAAATTAAAAAACACCTAGACTGTATTTTTCAAAAATACAGGGGTGCCTGGGTAGGTCAGTCCAACTCTTGATTTCGACTCAGGTCATCATCTCAGGGTTGTGAGATCAAGCCACACGTTGGGCTCCATGGGATTCTTTCTCTCCCTCTGCCCCTCTTTCCCTCAAAGAAAAATGTCAAGGTCAGAAAAGAAACACCATATGATTTCACTCATATGTGGAATTTAAGAAACAAAACAAACCAGCCTAGGGGGAAAAGAGGCAAACCAAGAAACAGATTCTTTTTTTTTTAATTTTTTATTCATTTATGATAGTCACAGAGAGAGAGCGAGAGACAGAGAGAGAGAGAGAGAGGGAAGCAGGCTCCATGCACCGGGAGCCTGATGTGGGATTCGATCCCGGATCTCCAGGATCGCGCCCTGGGCCAAAGGCAGGCGCCGAACCGCTGCGCCACCCAGGGATCCCAAGAAACAGATTCTTAACTATAGAGAACAAGCTGACAGTTATCAGAAGTGTAGGGGGAGATGGGTTAAGGAGGGATGTCTGGGTGGTACACTTAAGCATCCAATTCTTGGTGTCATTTTTTGTTGTTGTTTTTTCAACTCTTAGTTTCATCTTGGGTTGTGATCTCAGGTCATGAGATTGAGTCCCATTAGCACACAATCTGCTTGAGATTCTCTCTTCCTCTCTCCCTCCAGCTCGTGCACATTGTGTGTGTGTGTGTGTGTGTGTGTGTGTGTAATAAATAAAAAAAAAATCTTTGTAGGGCAGCCCCGGTGGCACAGCAGTTTAGCACTGCCTTCAGCCCAGGGCATGATCCTGGAGATCCGGGATCGAGTCCTGAATCGGGCTCCCTGCATGGAGCCTGCTTCTCCCTCTGCCTGTGTCTCTGCTTCTCTTTCTGTCTGTGTCTTTCATGAATGAATAAATAAAATCTTTTAAAAAAGAAAAATATATAATCTGGGATGCCTGAGTGGCTTATCGATTGGGCGCCTGCCTTTGGCTCAGGTCGTGATCCTGTCATCCAGGATCGGGTCCCACATCGGGCTTCCTGCATGGAGCCTGCTTCTCCCTCTGCCTATGTCTCTGCCCCTCTCTCTCAGTCTGTCTCTCTCATGAATAAATAAATAAATCTTTAAAAATATATATATATAACCTTAGGACACCTGATGGCTCAGCGGTTGAGCTTCTGCCTTTGGCTCAGGGCATGATCCCAGGGTCTTGGGATCGAGTTCTGTTTCAGGCTCCTTGCAGGAAGCTTGTTTCTCCCTCTGCCTGTGACTCTGCCTCTCTCTCTCTCTCATAAATAAATAAATAAAATCTCTAAAAAAAAAAAAAAGAAAAGAAAAAAGTATACAACCTTGTACATTTTCCCACTTCATTCCTCTATTTAAATACCAAGGATCACCATCAGTGATGACAATATTTAAGAACTTGACAAATACAGGATGAAAACAGTCTACCCAAAGGGTGGTTGGATTTAAGAATAATATCCAACATCCAGTTTTAGTTTTTATAAATCGCCATCCCTTCCTATTTTCCTACTTTATAGATCACAGCTATTTTCTTGAGTGTGATATTTACTATGTAATTTTAATCATTCACTAAATCATTATTGTTCATTTAAAGTTGATCATATTACTCTACAGACTTTTATATTTTATTGCCTACAATATAAAAAGGCATAAAGTGATATATTAATAAAGCATAAAAAGCCTTCTTCAAAACTTTAAAAAAACTCTTTTCAAATCTAACCCAAATAACCTTCTTTTTTTTCACCTCTACCTCCCATACTCTCCAATTACACTTAATGTCTCACTATTCTTTTTTTTAAGATTTTATTTATTTATTCATGAGAGACACAGAGAGAGAGAGAGAGGAAGAGGAAGAAGCAGGCTCCATGCAGGGAGCCAGATGTGGGACTCAGTCCCGGGACTCCAGGATCACACCCTGGGCCAAAGGCAGGTCTACTCAACTGCTGAGCCACCCAGGCATCCCAGTCTCACTGTTCTCAAGGCACAAAAGGGCCCTTCTATCAAGTCCCTAGACATGACCTTTGCACCACCTAGAATATCTCCTCTCCTTGCCAACACTACCACCTTCCCTTAAGTCTCAACTCAAAACTGCCAACTCTCTCTGGAAAATATTGCCATTAACACTCCAAGGCAATTTTTTGCTATTCTTCCACATTTCTTGGTTTGTATCTTTGTAAGTGTACTTAACCACATCACAGTGTATTTCAGTCATTTATTCCTCCCCTTAGCTTAATATTAATTATCTATGAATCCCTATCATCTAGAATTGTGGTTATCAAACAGGAGGACTGTGCCACTTCCACATCATCACTACCCATGGGAAACATCCGACAGTGTCTTTAAACATTTCCAGTTTTCAAAACTGGTGGGGGGGTGTTACTAGTATCTACTGGGCAGAGGCCAGGAATACAATGCATACATAGAACAGCCTCCCACAGCAAAGAATTATCTGGACCAAAATGTCTGTAATCCCAAGACTGAAAAACCCTGACCTAAAACAATCCCTGGCTCACATTAGGCCTATGAAATGTTTATGAAAATAGAATAAAAAATTTATCAAAGAATTTAGAAACATAAAAAGAGATATATAATATAGAACAGTACAGGCTCAAGAATTACCAAGATAGTACAAAGAGCAATGTGGGCATTCATGCCCTAGCAGATTTCATAAAAGCTCTAGTTATTAAGAAAATGTGGCACTGGCATAGGGATTACAACAAACATACCAGGAATGATGTCATATACAATGATCGAACAAGTAACTCCAAAATTCTGTCTCTCCACTAAGGTAACAATTACACTAGCATAAAATTTCTGAGTCAACTTTTTTGGAGCTATAGAATCTCATCCAAAACCTACAACCAGGGTAGCCCAGGTGGCTCAGCGGTTTAGCACCACCTTCAGCCCAGGGCCTAATCCTTGAGACCCGGGATCGAGTCCCACATCAGGTTCCCTGCATGGAGCCTGCTTCTCCTTCTGCCTGTGTCTCTGCCTCTCTCTCCCTGTGTCTCTCATGAATAAATAAATAAAATCTATTTTTAAAAAAAGCCTACAACCAACAGGAAATAGTTAATAGAAAAAGGTGCTGAACTTCAGTACAAGAGTACTGTGGTGTTTTAACTGTATGCACCTACCATGTCCCATTCCCTGGCTAGATGGCAGCCATGAAGATAGTGGCCCACATTCCTAGTGAACCAGGTGCCAAAGGTATGATGTGGATCTTATTCTTAAAGAATTGTGGTGGTATCTTTTGACCTGTTCAGTCATTATCTGGCAGACTGGGATTGGGGCTTTCTTTCACCCATCTCAGAACTTTCTCAGGAGGAGCAAGTTCCTAAGACGAACAAGATTTGTCTAAAGCATGTAAAGGCAAATATAATATCCACAGCTACCAGGGCAAGGGATAACAAGTGGGCCAGGCACTTGACAGATATAAAAGGATGGGAAGAAAGAAGCCAGATACAAATACAGAAGGGAATAAGAGCTCCAAAGAGCTTCACTGAGGGGGGCACTTGACGGGATGAGCACTAGGTGTTATACTATATGTTGGCAAATCGAACTCATATATATATGATATATATATATATATATATGTATATATATCTCCAACACATACCTAGGAATTTGGAAGGCCACACCTATGCCTAAGGCTGGACACATGCTCAGAAAAGACAAGAAAAGGCCATAAACTTTCACCTTTAGCTGACCTTTAGACTCTACCTAATCAGAAAGTGAGAGTTACAAAAGTTTTAAATGAACGAAGCACTGCAAAGTAGCCCAACACTAAGACAATCTGCAAAGAGAGAGAGTTGGGCAAAGTAGCCCAACACTAAGACAATCTGCAAAGAGAGCTGGTTTGCTTTGGTATGGGTTTTTGTTTGTTTTGGGGCTGTTTTTTACTTGTATGTATTTAAGGAAAGCTCTGTCAAAAAATGGCCAATAAGCTACCAGAACAAACACTTCAGTATCCACACATAACAAATATAGCCTTTGTGAAAATAGGTTAGAAAGTTCACTAAGCAAAAACCACAGCAAGAAGCAACAACAGACCCTGGGAATGGGGGGAAAATGTTTTCCAGAACTGCCATATTACAATATTCAAAGTATCTGTTTTCAACAAAAAAATTAGAAGTATGCAAAGAAATAAGTATGGTCTATTCCCAGGAAAAAAAAGAAAAATTAACACAACTGTTCCTGAGGAGACCCAGATGTTAGAATTAGTAGGCAAGGACTTTAAATCAACTGTTTTAAATACATTCAAAGAGCTAAAGAAACTGGCATATCTTACCAAAGAAATACAAAGAAATACAGTTTAAAGAAATAAAGTTTAAATACAAAGAAAATACGAAGAAATAAAGAAAGAAAGTTTAAAAGAAATACAAAGAAATACAGTTTAAAAAGGAACCAAATACAATTTTAGAGCTGAAAAATAAAATAGCAGCCATGAAAAATTCACTACAGAGGTTCAACAGAAGATCTGACCAAGGATAAGAATAAGTAAACTTAAAGATAACACCAATTGAGATTACCCAATATGAGAAGCAGAAAGTAAAAAAAAAAATGATGAAAAATGAACAGAGCATCAGAGACCTGTGAGATAACACATGTATAATGAGAGTAACAGAAGAGAAGATAAAGGAGCAGAAAGACTATTTAACTAATAGTCAAAGCATCCCAAATTCATGAAATACATGAATCTAAATATCCAAGGTCAATGAATTCCAAGAATGATAAATAGAGAACACAGTAAGACAAAATATAATTAAACTGTCAAAGACAAAGGAAATCTCAAAATCAGTGAGAACTGACAAGTACAATGGATTCTAATTAAGATTAACAGCTGAACACCATGGAAACCAGAAAAGTGAGATGACAAATCTAGAATGCTGGAAAAAGGGGCACCTGGGTAGCATAGTTAAGCATCTGACACTTGCCTGGTTTCGGCGCAGGTCATGACCTCAGGGTCCTGAGAATGGAGTCTGCTTAAGACTATCTCCCTCTTGAGATGCATGGGTGGCTCAGTGGTTGAGTGTCTGCCTTCAGGGTGTAATCCCAGGGTCCTGGGACTGAGTCCCACACTGGGCTCCCCACAGGGAGTATACTTCTGCCTCTGCCTATGTCTCTGCCTCTCTGTGTCTCTCATGAATAAAGAAATAAAATCTTAAAAAAAAAAGAAATGCTAAAGGGAGACCATCAGGCTCAAATGAAACACCACCACAGTGTAAAGTGGGGCTATATTATAAAATAAAGAATAATGGTAAAAGCAATCACATTGGGTAAATACAAATGCTACTTTTTTCTTTTTTTTTATTTGTAACTATTCAAACTCTTTACTTGAGTTGATAATCAAAAACATCCCAAAAAAGAAAAACTCAGGATGATTGGTGGCTTCACTAGTAAATTCCACCAAATATTTAATGAATCCCCTCTCAAATTCTTCCCAAAAACAGTAGAGGAAGGAACACTTTACTCATTCAACAAGACCAGCATTACCCTGATACCACAATCAGACAAAGACATCACACTACAGGCCAACATCCCTTATGAATATTGATACAAAAGTCCTAAACAAAATGCCAGCTAGTGGTGGAAAAATCCTAAACAGAACCTTAGTAAATAGAATTCATTAACACATCAAAGAATCATAGACCATGACCAAGTGGGATTTATCCCAGGAATGCAAAGTGTGACATGAAAATATATCAGTATAAATTACCACATAAATAGAATAAAATAAAGAGGGGAAAATCACATAATCATCTAAATTGATACAGAAAAATCATCTTACAAAATTCAACACCTAGGGCACCAGGGTGGCTCAGTTAGGCATCTGCCTTCAGCTCAGGTAGGGATCCCAGGGTCCTGGGATTGAGCCCCATGTCAGGCTCCCAGCTTGGTGGGGAGCCTGCTTCTCCCTCTCTCTCTCTGCTGTTCCCCCTACTTGTGCTCTCTGGTGCTCTATCTCTGTCAAATGGATAAACAAAATCTCTTTTAAAAAAGAAAATCCGGGATCCCTGGGTGGCGCAGCGGTTTAGCGTCTGCCTTTGGCCCAGGGCGCGATCCTGGAGACCCGGGATTGAGTCCCATGTCGGGCTCCCGGTGCATGGAGCCTGCTTCTCCCTCTGCATGTGTCTCTGCCTCTCTCTCTCTGTGTGACTATCATAAATAAAAAAAATAAAAAGAAAAAAGAAAAAAATAAAAAATAAAATCCTAAAAAAATCCACAAAAAAACTATTTAAGATAATAAATGGATTCAGCACACTTGCAGGATAAAAGATCAACACACAGAAAAGCAGTTATATTCCTAAACACTAGCAATGAACAATGCAACACTTCTCATTTACAACAGCATCAAGAAGTATACAGGAATGAATTTAATCAAAGAGGTTCAAAACTTGTACAATGAACACTACAAAACATTGCTTAAGATAAATTAAACAGGGAAACCTGGGTGACTCAGCAGTTTGGCATCTGCCTTTGGCTCAGGGCATGATTCTGGGATCTCGGATTGAGTCCCACATCGGGCTCCCTGCAGGAGGCCTGCTTCTCCCTCTGCCTATGTCTCTGCCTCTCTCACTCTCTCTGTCTCTCAAGAATAAATAAGCAAATATTTTTTAATTAATTAACAAAAAAAAAAAGAAATTAGGGACACGTGGGTGGCTCAGTGGTTGAGCATCTGCCTCTGGAGTCCTGGGATTGAGTCCCACATCGGGCACCCTGCATGGAGCCTGCCTCTCTCTTTGCCTCTCTCTCATGAATAAATAAATAAAATCTTTTAAAAAAAAAAAGAAATTAAACTATTCCAGGGACTCCTGACTGGCTCAGTCAGAAGAGCTTGCAACCCTTGATTTCAAGATCATGAGTTCAAGCCCCACATTGGGTATAGAGATTACTACAAAAAATAAATCAAAAAAAGAAATTAAACAATTCCAATTAAATGGAATATCTCATGTTCTAAAAGATTTAATATTGTTGAGAGCAATACTCCCCAAAATGATACAGATTTGATGTTATCTCTATTAAACTGCAATAGTCACTACTGCTAAAATTGGACAATCAATACTAAAACTCATATGCAAATTCAAGGGACCTCAAAGAGCTAAACCAATCTTGAAAAAAAGACAAACTTGGAATACTATCACTTTCAAAACTTGCTACAAAGCTCAAGTAATCAAAAACAGCATGGTATTGGCATAAGGATAGACATATAGACCAATGGAGGAGAACAAAAAGCCCAGAAATAAATCCATACATCTATGGTCAACTGATATCAGACAAGGATGCCAAGAATGCTTAGTGGAGAAAGATCAGTCTCCTCAACAAATTGTGCTAGGATAACTAGATATCCACATGCAAAAAAATGAAGTTGGACCCCTATATTATACCATATACAAAAATTAATTTAAGGGGCTTGTAGTTGGCTCAGTGAGGAGAGTATGTGACTCTTGATCTTGGGGTTTTGAGTTCAAGCCCCACATTGGGCATACAGATTACTTAAAAATAAAATCTTGAGGCACCCGGATGGCTCAGTCGGTTAAATATCCAACTCTTCTTAATTTTGGCTCAGGTCATGATCTCAGGGTTGTGAGATCAAGCCCCAACCACACAGGGCTCCACATTGGGCATGGAGCCTGCTTGAGATTCTCTCTCTCCCCCTGCCCCTCCCCACTCCTTCTCTAACATACATACATACATACATACATAAAATCCTTTTTAAAAATTAATTCAAATTGGATCAAAGAAAAAAAACAAAAAAATTGGATCAAAGACCTACATATGAGCTAAAACTATAAATTCTTAGAAGAAAATAGGGGAATAAATTTTCATGACTTTAGATTTCTTGGATGGCACCAAACAGTCATACAAAGAAGAAAAAAATCAATTATCTTAGACTTCATCCAAACTGAAAACTCATGCATCAAAGAACACTCACAAAAGAATAAAAAAAACAACCCAGAGAACAGGAAAAATATTCACAATTCATATTATTTCATAAGGGATTACGATCCAGAATTTTTTAAGTAGGTTCCAAGCCCAGCATGGAGCCCAATGTGGGGCTTGAACTCACATTCCTGACATCAAGACCTGAGGTAAGATCAAGAGTTGTATGCTTAACTGACTGAGCCACCCAGGCGCACCAATATCCAGAATTATTAAATGACGCCTACAACAAAAAAATAAATAAACCCAATTTAAGACTGGGCAAAAGACTTCATTTTTCCAAAGAAGATATACCAATAAACACATGAAAAGAGGCTTTACATCACTAGTCTTTAGGGAAATGCAAATAAAAACTACAATAACACTTTACACCTGTTAGTATGACTATTAAAAAAATTAAATACTTAAGTATAAATAATATACAGTGTCATCTTAGTTTCAGGTATACAACATAATGACTTAATTCTATATGTTATGCAGTGCTCACCATGGTAAGTGTAGTTATCATCTATACCAAACAATATTATTACAATCTTATTGACTATATTCTCTATGCTGTACTTTGCATCTCCATGACTTATTTATCTTATAACCAGAACTTTGTACCTTGTAATCCTCTTTATTTCTTATTTGTCAACTCATTTTTTAAAATTTTGAGTATAGTTGACAGTCAACTACATTTTTTAAATTAACTCTAACATAAACTGTATGAGCTCACTTTTCTGAAAGACAAAACAAAACAAAAAGCTTTGTTGACCAAGAATGTAGAAAAATTCTTGCTCTTATACAATGCAACTTGGAATGTAAAATAGTATGGCCACCATGGAAAACAGTTTAGTGGTTCATCAAAAGATTAAAGCTAGACTTCCACTTCTAGAAACATACCCAAAAGAACAGAAAATAGAGCCTTGAACAGATGTTTGTTCACCAATGTTGCACAATTCACAATAGCAGAGATAAAAACAACCTAAATGTCCATCATCAGATGAATGAATAGATTAACTAGATATGGTACATACATACATAATATGGAATATTATTCAGCCTTAAAAAGGAATGAAATTCTGATACATGCTCCAAAATGGATGAACATTGAGGACTTTATGCTAAATGAAATAAGCCAAACACATAAGGACAAATATTGTAGAATTCCACTTATATAGAAATATCTGGGCAGCCCTGGTGGCTCAGCGATTTGGCTCAGCGGTTTAGCGCCACGCCTTCAGCCCAGGGCGTGATCCTGGAGACCCAGGATGGAGTCCCACGTCAGGCTCCCTGCATGGAGCCTGCTTCTCCCTCCGCCCCTGTCTCTGCCTCTCTCTCTCTCTCTCTCTCTCTCTCTGTGTGTCTCTCATGAATAAATAAATAAAATCTTTAAAAAAAAAAGAAATATCTAAGATAGTTAAAATTAGAGACAGAAAGTGAAATGGTAGTTACCAGGGACACAGGGGAGAGGGGAATGCAAAGTTACTCTTTAACAAGTTGAGTTTCAGTTTGAGATGACGAAAAAGTTCTAGAGTTGGACAGATGATGCAGAATATTGGGAGATACAGGGATTCTTTGTGGGGTAAAGGAAAAATGTTCCAAAATCAGAGAGCAATGATGGTGAATATATTTAATGCGCTTAATGCCCCTGAATTGTACAATTTCAAGTGGTTAAGATACTAGATTTTGCATTTTATCTTAACTAAAAAAAAGAGATATACAAATAACAAGGACGGAAACAGTAATATTTGTCCATTACCATTCTCCCTGTGAGCATAAGAAAAATCTCTAAAATCTGTTTTAAGAGTTCATAGGCATGCAAGTGTAAGCTAACTCCATATTTGCCATATTTGTTGCCAGGAAAATATATTTCTGTGATTTATTATTTTCGTGTTATTTTTAGTCTAAAAGCACTTAAGGGGGCAGCCCGGGTGGCTCAGGGGTTTAGCGCCACCTTTGGCCTAGGGTGTGATCCTGGAGACCCGGGATCAAGTCCCGCGTCAGGCTCCCTGCATGGAATCTGCTTCTCCCTCTGCCTGTGTCTCTGCCTCTCTCTCTCTCTCTCTCTCTCTCTCTCTCTCTCTCTCTCTCTCTCTGTGACTATCATGAATAAATAAATAAAATCTTTTAAAAAAATGTCAACCTTAAAAAAAAAATGTCAACCTTCCAAAACATTTAAGAAACAAAGAAGGGGGCACCTGGGTGGCTCAGTCAGTTAAGCATCTGACTTTGGTTCAAGTCATGATCTCAGGGTCCTGGGATCAAGCACCACATCAGACCCCCTGCTCAGCAGGGAGTCTGCCTCTCCCTCTTCCTCTGTCCCTGCCCCTACTCCTTCTCTGTCTCTTCTCAAATACATAAATAAAATCTTTAAAAAAAAAGAAACAATGAATACTTCCTGAAAGCAATATTACACTATATGTTAACTAGAATTTAAATAAAAAATTGAAAAGAAAAAAAAGACACAATGGAGGACTAAGAACATTCCAGCCTTTTTTTTTTTTAACATAAAAGTAAAGAGGCACCTGGGTGGCACAGTACTTGAGCATCTGCCTTTGGCTCAGGTCATGATCCAGGGTCCTGGGATCAAGTCCCACATCAGGCTCCCTGGAAAGAGCCTGCTTCTCCCTCTGCCTGTCTCTGCCCCCTCTTTCTCTGTGTCTCTCATAAATAAAGAAATAAAATCTAAATATATATATATATCTCTATTAGAGCAAGTATACTTCTATTATATATATATAAGGTAAGGTGTAATTACATGTAAGGTCTAATTACTAAACCCTTCAACTGGGCAGCCCCGGTGGCGCAGCGGTTCGGCGCCGCCTGCAGCCTGAGGTGTGATCCTGGAGACCCGGGATCGAGTCCCACATCGGGCTCCCTGCATGGAGCCTGCTTCTCCCTCTGCCTGTGTCTCTGCCTCTCTCTCTCTCTCTGTGTGTGTCTATGAATAAATAAATAAAAAATCTTTTAAAAATTTTAAAAAATAAAAAAATAAACCCTTCAAGAAATGTTTCATCTTACCTCATACACTGATTTCTGCTTTAATAAATACAGTTCATTCCAACCATATACCACAACCCATCCTTCCCCAAAGGCACTGTTCAAAAAGCAAGAGGTGGGCAGCCCCGGTGGCACAGCAGTTTAGCGCTGCCTGCAGCCCGGGGTGTGGTCCTGGGGACCTGGGATAGAGTCCCAGGTCGGGATTCCTGCATGGAGCCTGCTTCTCCCTCTGCCTGTGTCTCTGCCTCTCTCTCGTTCTCTCTGAATGAATAAATAAATAAATCTTTTTTATAAAAAAAAGCAAGAGGCAAAGAATCTGGCAACATCAAGAAAGCAAAGCAAAATTTTATTCCTGTTGTAAGGAGTTGTAAGAAAAGGGTCTTTAAAAAAAAAAGAGAAAGAAAAGGGTCTTTAGGTGAGAACAGTGGTTCTCTTTCTCTGCAGAAAAAAAATACAATTTTAAGACATTTAGATTTTAGAGACAGAAAACAGCACCTATTTCCACAATTCATCCTTCAAGTTAGGCAGGTAACCCTAGCTCCCATCCAGAATAATCAGGTTATTGCTTAGAATTCAGATGTCAGAGACATCATGGAATACACTAATAAGTGGGTGGCAATATTTAGGAACACAAGTCATTTAATTTTTTTAATATCTATTGGAATGGGGAAGAAGGAAGAAGTTCCCAAAAGTCATCCTTTCCTGCCTTGAAATTCCTTCTTTTACCCAAGTTCATTCTACCTGATTCAAATACTAAACTACTGTGTTCTTATACCATATATCAATAGCACTCTGCTGGTACTTAGCATCTGCTACTATACTTTAAGGGGGTATGGGAGTTAAACATATGTACGTCTATATTCTCCTAAATACATTCCTTGTCTAAAGGACTACATAAATAATTAATAAATAAATAAATGCTCTTAGTATTTTCAATAATTGACATCCTTAAAAAAAATAATTAACATACTTGAGTAGACTCAGATGTCACTCCATGCTCAAAATATTCAAAGGCTTCCCATGTTCATAAAGTATGAAACTCCTAGGCATAGCATTCAAAGCTCTCTGCAAAATAATTCACACATGACTTTCCAATCATACCACAACTCAGTTCAAAGAAGGTTCCCTTTCCCCTCTTCTACTGAATTTTCTTTTACTTCTCTTATAGTAATCAATACATTCTGCTTATAGTTCCTTGTTTAAAACTCAGAATACGGGGCAGCACGGGTGGCCCAGTGGTTTAGCGCTGCCTTCAGCCCAGGGCGTGATCTTGGAGACCCAGGAACCAGTCCCATGTCAGTTTCCCTGCATGGAGCCTGCTTCTCCCTCTGCCTGTCTCTGCCTCTCTCTCTGTGTCTCTCATGAATAAATAAATAAAATATTTTAAAAAAAATAAAACTCAGAGTACTCTCTACTGTAGTATAAGCTCTTCAAAGAAGGAATTTGGTCTGGGTTCATCATTTTCCCATGTGGGAAATAACAAATTGCCTTGTACAGAGAAATAATAAATGTTTATTAAAATGGAGATAATGTCTGCTCAGGCATTCCTTAAAAGAAAAGAGTGGTGATTTGCTGAGCATTAAAAATATAACCCCGAAAAAAAAAAAAAACACAAAGCAACCCTGAAGTCATGTAGTACCCTCCAATATCTTCTCCTCAGTGTCTAAGTTGAGATATTCAATAAGCTGTATTGGATGTATTGATATAGTCAGCCTTTGAAAGAAATGTATTATTTCACATACTTAACAAATAACAAGTACGGTCACTTTAATATGAAACATTCACCCTTAAAAAAAAAAAAGAAACATTCACCCTTGATTCTCTATTTTTAGCAGACACTCAGAATACACAATGAAAATTCATAAATAGGGTGTTTTGTGGTTTTGAATTTTGGGGCTGCATGAAGATGGTGGAAAAAGGGAAAAGCAAAAAAAAAAAAAAAAGTAAGAGGTGGGCAAATTCTCTCCAATTCTATACAAATTAACCAAACCTAGCTTCAAATATCTAAGTTAAATGACAGAGAATGAGCTGATTGATAATCATATTAAAAGAAAATACAGGGGAGCGCGAGACCCGCCATTCGCTCGGCTCACGCCTTGGCCATCGCCGGAGTTGCTGCGGCCCGGGGAAGGAAGAGTAGGCCGGAGCTGGTGAGAACTCTTTTCCTGCCAAGATGTCTATTGGTGTGCCGATTAAAGTCCTTCACGAAGCCGAGGGCCACATCGTGACATGTGAGACAAACACTGGCGAGGTGTATCGTGGGAAGCTCATTGAGGCGGAAGACAACATGAACTGCCAGATGTCCAACATCACAGTCACATACAGAGATGGCCGAGTGGCACAGCTGGAGCAGGTGTACATCCGTGGCAGCAAGATCCGCTTTCTCATTTTGCCTGACATGCTGAAAAATGTACCCATGTTAAAGAGCATGAAAAACAAAAACCAAGGCTCAGGAGCTGGCCGGGGGAAAGCTGCTATTCTGAAAGCTCAAGTGGCTGCAAGAGGAAGAGGACGTGGAATGGGGCGTGGAAACATCTTCCAGAAGCGGAGATAAATTTATCTGTTGAACAGAACTTTGCTGTTATTTTTCCTTTTAGGTTATCTAAGGTTCAGAGGGGATGTATGCTTATGTATATGTTCTAGCTTTTCTTTTGACATCTTTCTCTTTAGATCAGGGGAAATGTTAAACTAAATAAATATGGTGGTGTTTTTAAAAAAAATACATTTTAAAATATAGTAAAAGCAAAGATATTGTATGCCTCCTGATAAAATGTGCTGAGAAAGACACAACATCACTTCATAGTATTTCTAGCAAAATACATGACTACAAGGAAATATCAGACAAACCCAAATTAACTACCTTATGTTCTTCAAAAATATGTAAGGGGTAAAAAAAAAAAAAAAAAACAAGGCGCAGTGCTCCAAAGAAAAGATTAAAGAGACATGACAATGAATTGCAATGCATGCTCCAGAATTAGATGCTGGGTAAGAATAAAAGAAATTTTTGTCTTTCACTAGAAAGGACATTATGAAGCAACTGGCAAAATAGAAGTAATGTCTGTAGATTAGAAACAGTATTGTATGGAGGTCCCTGGCTTAGTCTGTGAAGTATGTGAGTCTTGATCTCAGGGTTACTGAGTTAAAGCCCCAAGTTGGATATAGAGATTGCTTAAAAATAAAATCTTAGGGAACCTGGGTAGCTTAGTCAGTTAAACAGCTGCCTTCAGCTCAGATCATGATCTCGGGGTCCTGGGATCAAGCCCTGCATTGGTCTCCCTGCTCAGCAGGGAGGCTGCTTCTCCCTCTCCTTCTGCCCCTTTCCCCCACTAGTGTGCACATGTGCTTGCTCTCTTTCTCAAATAAAATCTTTTTTAAAAAAATCTTTAAAAAAATGAAATGTATCAATATTAATTTCTAATTTTGCTAACTATACTGAGGCTATGTAAGAGAATATTTCTATTTTGGGAAATACATACTGTATTAAAGTATTCAAAAAAATAATAAATAAATAAGTATGTATGTATGCATGTATGTATTCAGGGGTAAAGGAGCATGTCTGCAATTTAATCTCAAATGACTCAAAATAATATAGAAAGGGACGCCTAGGTGGCTCAGTGGTTGAGCATCTGCCTTTGGCCCAAGGCGTGATCCTAGTCCTGGGATCAAGTCCCACACTGGGCTCCCTACGGTGAGCCTGCTTCTCCCTCTGCCTATATGTCTCTTCCTCTCTCTCTGTGCATCTCACGAATAAATAAATGAAATCTTAAAAGTAATAATAATAATAATAATAATAATATAGACATAATGATAAATCAAATGTAAAAAATTACTAATTGCTGAATCTGGGTGAATGGCCTATAAGAATCTGCATACCATTTTTGCAAATTAAGTCTGAATTTATATTTTTTAACTTTTTATTTTGAAATATAGTAAGAAGAAGATGATTATCTCCTTGAAGGTAGATCAGATTCATCTCCTGAAGTTACAGTTATTAAAAACATTTTTAAAAATCATTCAATAAAATATTGCATGAGATCAATGAGACATTGAGTAGAAAGTTGTTTTAAGTAAATGTCTTTGGGGACACCTGGGTGGCTCAGCAGTTGAGCGTCTGCCTTCGGCTCAGGGCATGATCCTAGAGTCCCAGGATCGAGTCCCATATCAGGCTCCCTGCATGGAGCCTGCTTCTCCCTCTGCCTATGTCTCTGCCTCTCTCTCTCTGTCTCTCATGAATAAATAAATAAAATCTTTTTTAAAAAATACCAAATGTATTTTTATGGGAATAGGACTAATTTACTAACCAAAATGTATATTAATACAAATTTTTTTGAAGTATAATATAAGCTCCATGGGGACAAGGCTTTAATTTGTCTTGTTCATCTAAGCAGTACTTTGAGAACAGTTCTTGGCACATGACAATAGTAATCAGTAATAACTAATATTTGAGTAATCAGTATATCCCAGACACTAATCTAAGAGCTTTGTGTCCTCTGACTCATTTAAACTTCACACAGCCAAAAAAAAAAAAAAACTTCACACAACCCAAGAAATATCTGGTGAATGAATCAGTTCTTTTTGCAGGATGACAGTTACAGTCAGTTCTGAAATCACATACCACGAGTTCCTAAAAATCAACAGGTTATGCAAAATTGTGCAATAAACGCCATAGGATTCACAGGGAAAATGGGGTTAGAAGCACAACACTCAAAAAACTTCATCAGTAATACAATTTTTTTTAAGATTTTATTTATTTATTCATGAGAGATAACAGAGAAAGAGGTAGAGACATAGGCAGAGGGAGAAGCAGGCTCCTCACAGGGAGCCCAATGCAGGACTCAATCCCGGATCCCAAGATCCTGCCCTGAGCCAAAGGCAGACACTAAACCGCTGAGCCACCCAGGCGTCCCTAGTGACACAATTTTTAAAAAGATAGAAACCTAACAAAAATGACAGCACAATTTTACACAGTTTACACATGAGGAGATTAAGAAATACACAAACAACAATAAATATAGCACTTTACCTTGAAAAAGACCTGAAGTTTGCTTGTGGAAGTACATCATAAGGACTGCAGCTCATGAATTACTGTGAAATGATGGAAGGAGGGTTATCTGAAATCGGGTGGAAAACTGTAACAAAAGATGTGGATAGGAGTGGCTTATAACACAAGGGGTGCACTGAGCTAGCCAACAAATGTTTGAGGTGTGAGTTGTGTGCATGTATATGCATATATTTAATGCAGTTCAGTTCAGCTGGGTATAGTTTCCTGCATTCACCTAGGGAAAACTTTCTATAAAGGACCAGATAGTAAATATTTTAGGCTCTGTGGGCCCAGAGGTCTTTGTTGCAACTATCCAACTCTGAGATTGTAGTACAAAAGCAGCCACAGACAATATAAATAAATGGGCTTGGGTGTGTTCCAACAGAATTTTATTTACAAAAACAGGCCACTGGTTGATGGTCATAATTGGCTGATCCCTGGCCCTGCAGGCAAAATCCTGCATAAGAAAATGCAAAATTTGTCTTATGCTCAAGTTGTTCCCCAATGTATCAATCTTGTTGGAACAAAGATGCATTTTCAAAACAAACATCATAGTAGAACCATGTTTGGAATGCTATCATATAAACCAAAAATAATATAATTTAAATAAGCAAAATAACAAATCTAGTATTACATGAAAATAAATTATTTTTTATTTTGGACCTTATAAATCAATTATTTTCCAAAAGTCAACTGACCACATCAAATGACCAAAATAAGACAAATAAGGATAGACTTCAAACAATCATAGTCTATCAAAATCTGTGCATTAAATTCTACACAAGCTTTAAGAAAAGTGGAAAATAGGAGCACCTGGGTGGCTCAGTGGTTGTGTGTCTGCCTTTGGCTCAGGTCATGATCCCAGGATCCTGGGATCAAGTCTCGCATCGGGCTCCCTCCTGGGAACCTGCTTCTTCCTGTGCCTATGTCTCTGCCTCTGTGTGTCTCTCATGAATAAATAAATGAAATTTTTTAAAAAGTGGAAAATACTTTTGACAGTTCTTCTAAAATGAAATTATCAGGCTCATTTACAAAGGGCACATGTGGCTTTTATAAGATCATCAAACCACAAAGTTAACACCAGAAGATGTATAAGTTCTGGACATCTAATGTATAGCATGATGACTATAGTTAACTATACTGTATTACATACTTGAAAGTTGCTAGAGAGTAGATTTTATTTTTTTAATTTATTTTTTATTGGTGTTCAATTTACCAACATACAGAATAACCCCCAGTGCCCGTTACCCATTCACTCCCACCCCCCCGCCCTCCTCCCCTTCTACCACCCCTAGTTCGTTTCCCAGAGTTAGCAGCAGTCTTTACGTTCTGTCTCCCTTTCTGATATTTCCCACACATTTCTTCTCCCTTCCCTTATATTCCCTTTCACTATTATTTATATTCCCCAAATGAATGAAAACATATAATGTTTGTCCTTCTCGGACTGACTTACTTCACTCAGTGAGAGTAGATTTTAAATATTCTCACCATAAAAAAAAATGGTTATGAGGTAAGGAATGTGTTAACTAACCTTATTGTGATAAACATTTCAAAATATATACATGTATCAAATCATCATGTTGCATACCTTAAGCTTACATAATTTTGTATGCCAATTATATATCAATAAAGCTGGGGGAAAATATACTAATTGCACAATAATTACACAATATTTGCCCAGGAATTGAGTTAAAAATTTTAAGTTGACCTGCTTCCAAAGAGAAAACACTAATATATACAACAATCCTTTGCTCAAGCTGCTCTATCTCACATCTAGAATCTCCCCCAGGATTCTTTGTCAAAACCCATCCTACAAGGGCCAGATTCAATACTTTCTCTATAAAGCCCTCCCTGGACTCCCATCAGAAATATCCTCTTACTCTGAATTTAGTTTTTACCTACTATATCATTTATCACTTTATATTCTGCTTCAAAATTATTTGTGTACATGTCTAATTTCCTCTGCTATATGGAAAATAAGACTAATCTTCAGCCATACTAATCCCTCTCCCTGGGCAGCTCTTTTTCGAAACAGCCAACCCTTCACTGCTAACTCCATCTTCAAGATCCAAAATCCTCTGTAAAACTTTCCTAGACATCCCCAAAATTAGGCTTTCTTTCATTTCTGATACCCAGTAAAATCAATATACTTCCACTTTAGCACTGTTTTTTTACCTGCTTATTTACCTAGTATCTCCCTCTAGATTTAAGAATGCCATAAGAAGGTGGGAATTTGGGATCCCTGGGTGGCGCAGCGGTTTGGCGCCTGCCTTTGGCCCAGGGCGCGATCCTGGAGACCCGGGATCAAATCCCACGTCGGGCTCCCAGTGCATGGAGCCTGCTTCTCCCTCTGCCTGTGTCTCTGCCTCTCTCTCTCTCTCTCTGTGTGTGTGTGACTATCGTAAATTAAAAAATAAAAATAAAAATAAAGGATAAAAAAAAAGGTGGGAATTTTCCTATTAAACTTTGCATACCCTAGCACAGTGCTGGCCCCTAGTTGATACTCAAGTATTTGATCAACTAATAACACATTCTCCCAAAATATTAAGTATAGGATATAAATACATGAACATCACTGCCATTCCAATAATTTCTTAAGCAAATATTGTACAGAACAGTTAACAAGAAAGCTGGACTATAGATACCAAGACAAAACTGAAAGACACAGATGCTTGGGTGGCTCCCTGCATGGAGCCTGCTTCTCCTTCTGCCTATGCCTCTGCCTATGCCTCTGCCTCTAATGAATAAATAAATAAAAATCTTTAAAAAAAAACCTGAAAGACAAAGTCTCAAGACACAGGATCTGAAAATAGTGGCTATAGCGCACAATTCAAAGAATCTTTTCCCAGGGCAAAAAGCACAATTGGCCAGAATAAAGGTCTTTTCAGTAGTAGGTGCCTGGACGGTACAGCCAGTTGAGCATCCAACTCTTGGTTTCAGCTCAGGCTGTGATCTCAGGATTGTGAGATCAAGCCCCACAAGCTCCACCTGAGACTCCCTCCCTCTCACTCTGTCCCTCCTCCCCCATGCTCTCTAAAATAAGTAAATAAATCTTTAAACAAAAGGGGCAGGGGCTCCTGGGTGGCTCAGTGGTTGAGCATCTCCCTTCAGCTCAGGTCATGATCCCGGGGTCCTGGATGGAGTTCTGTATCAGGCTCCCGATGGGGAGCCTGCTTCTCCCTCCGTGCCTCTCCCTCTGTGTCTCTCATGAATAAATAAATGAAATCCTTAAAAAGAAAAGAAAAAGGGCAGGAATATAATATACTGGATATAATATTTCAAAATAGAACATATTCTGAGCCACAATTTTTTTTTAAGATTTTATTTTATTTAATCATGAGAGATACAGAGCAGGAGAGAGAGAAGCAGAGACACAGGCAGAGGGAGAAGCAGGCTCCATGCAGGGAGCCCGATGTGGGACTCGATCCCGGATCTCCAAGATCAAGCCCTGGGCTGCAGGCAGCGCTAAACCGCTGCACCACCCAAGCTGCACCTGAGCCACAATTATTAACAAACTTCTCAGCAAAAACTGTTTTGTTTCCAGTATTTGCACAAATATTTGCACATGATACTATGACAGAATATATCAGCAACAAAAGGCCTGTATCCTTACGATGGAAATTTTAGGACAAAAAAAAAAAAAAATGCGTATGTGGCTAAAGAAACTTCCCTTCATCTGGGATCCCTGGGTGGCGCAGCGGTTTGGCGCCTGCCTTTGGCCCAGGGCACGATCCTGGAGACCCGGGATCGAATCCCACGTCGGGCTCCCGGTGCATGGAGCCTGCTTCTCCCTCTGCCTGTGTCTCTGCCTCTCTCTCTCTCTCTCTCTCTGTGACTATCATAAAATAAATTTAAAAAAAATTTAAAAAAAAAGAAACTTCCCTTCATCAATACCCTTCTTCCTACCTCCCAAAGTAAAATAAAAAGTGATCAACATTCGCATAAGCAGACTACTTTTTATTTTTTTTTAATTCCATGCCCAACATGGGGCTCAAACACAACCCTGAGATCAAGACTGATGTGCTCTACTGACTGAGCCAGCCAGGTGCCCCCATTTTTTTTAAGTAACCTTATAGAACATCTAGTACAGGTTCATTGTGTAAATGACAAAGCTGAAGCCTGGAAAGGGTAAATTTGTCCAAGGTTCTACCATCAGTTAAGCAACAGAGCTATACCTAGAAAACCCAGGTTGGGCTCAGAGTTCAGTGTTCATTCCTCTACACGAGTAGTTCTGAAACTTTTAATCTCAGGACTTCTTTACACTCTTAAAACAGTTAAAAATTAGCAAAGACCACAAAGAGCTTTAGTTTATTGCCTTTTAGGAACCACTGTTATAACCATGTTCCTCCTTCCTCTACAACTGCAAGCTTTATCAATATCAAACTTACTCCCATTTTACACATGGAGAAATGGAGAATAAATATCTCCCATGTCAACTATCAAGCCAATCATAAGATAAACGTTAGCATACAGGTACAGAGAAATCTTAAATGCTCCTTTTACTGTCGTAATATATTCAACATTCCTAAAAGAAGATCTAAACATCATTTTCCAATGGCTTAAACCATTTGAATGGTTTTTGCCAATGTTCAAGAGAACATTCAAGTTCTGGAGCAAAGGACTTCATGTAAACCCAGGAACTGTCTGATACAATCCATAAATTTATTCAGACTCCAAAAGTGAAACAGACACATAAATACACACTATTTCTTGCACAAAAAATTATTTCATACACCTGCTTCTACACAGAAATTCCTGTAAGTACTACATTAATCTCTCTAGAAATACATTATATAACTGAAAGCTTATGGTCAACTAATACCAAAGGTTGCCAATAATGAGAATTGGCATGATCAAAATTAAAGTCACAAACATCTTTCTTTTCACCCAATCAGCAACATAACCAAACAACTGGTATTTAAATGCTTTCAAAACCTTTATAAAAACTGCATGTACTCCCCCTCCACAGCCTGGCTTTAATACTTTCCACTTAGTAGGAATGCAAATATTTCACAGATAACATTTTTCAAAATTTCACAATTAGGTTAGTATGCAATGATTGTGAATTACTAACCTAACAGATATTTTCTAAAACATTTTCCCAGCATCTCTCCATTTAGATAACTTCTGCCTTTTAAAATTTAAGCCTAGGGATCCCTGGGTGGCACAGCGGTTTAGCGCCTGCCTTTGGCCCAGGGCGCGATCCTGGAGACCCGGGATCAAATCCCACGTCAGGCTCCCGGTGCATGGAGCCTGCTTCTCCCTCTGCCCCTCTCTCTCTCTCTCTGTGACTATCATAAATAAATAAAAATTTAAAAAAATAATAAAAAAATAAAATTTAAGCCTATAAAAAATATAAAATAAAATAAAATAAAATTTAAGCCTTTGGGGTGCCTGACTGGCTCGGTTGGTGGAACATGTGACTCTTTATCTCAGGGTTGTGAGTTCAAGCCCCACATTGGGCACAGACTTTACTTAAAAATGAATAAATTAATTAAAAAATAAAATAGGGGCAGCATGGGTGGCTCAGCGGATTGGCGCCGCCTTTGGCCCAGGGTCCTGGAGACCCGGGATCGAGTCCCATGTTGGGCTCCCTGCAGGGAGCCTGCTTCTCTCTCTGCCTGTGTCTCTGCCTCTCTCTCTCTCTCTCATGAATGAATGAATGAATAAATAAAAATATTTATAAATAAATAAATAAAATTTAAGACCAATTACAAGTTATACTGCTTTCAGCTTTTCAAATAATCAGCTGCCATAAGGATTAGAATGACAAGTTCTGGGATGCTTGGGTGGCTTAGTCAGTTAAGTGTCTGCCTTTGGCTCAGGTCACTATCCTGAGGTCCTGGGATGAAGTCTGCATTGGGCTCCCTGCTTAGTGGGGAATCTGCTTCTCCCTCTCCCTCTGCCACCCCCACGCTTGTGTGCTCTATCTCAAATAAAATCATAAAAAAAGAATGTCAAGTCCCCTCAAATCTCTGACCTTCATACAAAAATGAAGTTTATCTGTCAATAATAAGCTCATCTTTCATAATGACAAATATTTCAAGCCAATCTTATTTAAAATAAAATACACAGGGACACCTGGGTGGCTCAGCAGTTGAGCATCTGCCTTCGGCTCAGGGCATGATCCCGGGGTCCTAGGATCGAGTCCCACATCGGGCTCCCTGCATGGAGCCTGCTTCTCCCTCTACCTATGTCTCTGCCTCTATCTCATTAATAAATAAATAAATCTTTAAAAAAATAAAATACATAACTCTTTAAAAACATAAATAAATAATAATAAAACCTTTTAAAGACTGAGCCACTGATTTTTCAGCGTATGTTTAGCCAGGTCATCAGTTTATTTCCTTCTCTTTTTGCCTTTTGGCTATTCTTTGACCACAGAATCATAGAAAATTTCTTTTTTTAGGAACACTAGTAAAAATCAGAACAAATCTTTGCTCCTATTTTTAAGTGCTCAACAAAAATTCTGATACAGAAAAAATCTGAACTACTGTGCAAAATAAAATTAATGACAATGTATATAATTGCTCTTATTATTTCTATCTCACATTAGGAGAGAATCAAGAGTGATTCAGTATTGTGGGTTCAACTCACTACCTGTCATATTATCCTTTGACTATGATTATGACTTGGGATGAAGGACACCTCAGCCTGAGACAGTTCTGAACACCCACTTGGAGCTCTTTCACAGTAAATAATCAGGGAGCATCATACATTTTTAAATTCACATTTATATATGTGGTCCTTTACAGGGGTTTTTCATGCAGTTTATGACTCTACTGGAATTAAGGTTTCAGTTATTCTCATTATCTCATCTATACATACAATGCAAAATATTGTAACAGCTACAAACTCTAAGACCTACAACAAATAACCACAATAGCAGCCAACATGAAGTTCTTCCATTGTAATACTTGGGCTAAATTAAAATGATCATAATCACATTAGTCACGGAAGCTCAAGGGGGCATTAATGCCTTGTGGTTAAGAACATAAATTCTAGGGCAGCCCTGGTGGCGCAGCGGTTTAGTGCCGCCTGCAGGCTAGGGTGTGATCCTGGAGACCCTGGATGAGTCCCCACATCGGGCTCCCTGCATGGGGCCTGCTTCTCCCTCTGCCTGTGTCTCTGCCTTTCTCTCTCACTCTGTGTCTCTCATGAATAAAAAATAAAATCTTAAAAAAAAAAGAACATAAATTCTAGAGTCAAGACTAGGTTAAATTCTAGCTCCACCAGTTACAAGCCATATAGCTTTAGTCAAGTTCTTTGACTCTATGCCTCAGTTTACTCCTCAGCTGTAAAATGAGAAACACGAAGTACCTAACTGATAGGGTTGTTTTGAGAATTAGGATTATACAGGTGAAGGTCAAGAGCACGCACTCTTCAAGACCAATTTAAAAAAAAAAAACTGTTCCTGGCATAAAATGAATGAAGTCTCCTTTTCCTGAGACTTTCAGTAAAATCTAGAGGTTAAATTTAACTGTAAGGTACATCTTTCACGTAAACAAACTTGAGCACCTAACACCCAGCCAACAAGTTGTACTGGCTACTTCTTAGTACCCAAAACCCTATAAATAAAGATTTACTGTAGTTGGACCAATTAACATAAATTCAGAAACCAAAGACGAGAATCTTTACACAGCTAGGGACCTAGAACCTAAGAACTAAAGTATATTTTCTCTTCAGGGGAAGGAAAACATCTTCTATCTACTGCTTATTAATGTAGAAAAATAGGCGTAAGTGTCACAGGCTCATACCCAAATTCTACATGCTAGGTAAAGTGCACTAAAAAGCTTAAACTGTCACAATACTTACTCAAAGGCAAATTTTGCCAACTACCAATGCAATTCTGATCCATGCTCCCTGTAGTTTTATTTTGCCACTACGCGCCAAGGATACGTTTCTGAGCAGAAAAATTACTTAATTCACAAGGGATGAAAAGTCAGATGTCAAACAGCCTGAAAAGCAAGCCAGCCAGCCAGCCACCTGTGTAAAAGTAGTACACATTTCATATTAACAACTTATATTTTTAGACACTATCAAGAGGCAAATCAGAAGCGCAAGAGAAAAACAACCTCAACCTAATAAACGTGCTTGATTGGTAAGAGGCCTGCCAGGCAGGCACAGCTTCCCTTGCAATAAATCTTCCCATCGACCCACATTAACCTGCTCCTCATTCCTAACGGAATAAATTTTTTAAAAGTAGGGTCTGATTACTTTTGCTAGAAATTTGCCCAGAAAGTGGAGAAAGATTTGAGATCTGCCTTACCACCCATTAACACTGGACTTCACAAAAAGTATACTGGGGTATACCCTGCATAGTACCGCCTTGCCTAGAGATAAATCCAAGGATACCCTTTAGGATCGGTAGTAGAGAAGGAACGTGAAAAGCTAGCGAGACCCACTTGTTCAACCCAAAAAAAGAGCTTGTCCCCAGGGGCTGCAGAAAAAAAAAAAAAAATCCGCAAAGCTGAGGTATTTCCCTTCTCCTGCTATCCAAACGCCACTAAGTCGTCCCAGAATCTCACATCCTCCCTCCCGCCCGCCCCTCCCCCCCTCCCCCCCCCCAACCTCCTCTCCTTCCCAACGCAGTTTCCAGGCCTAAAGATTAGGAAGAACGACCGGGATACCAAATCCGCCTCCGACTTACGGGTCTCAATTCCACAGGCACCAAAGAATAAACTACACGAGGGCAACTAAGCTTCATCGGTTCGGGGAGGTTGAAGGAAGAGCCCAACACCCCAGGCCGCGCCCCCCCCACCCCCACCCCGGGTTAGAGCCTACCGCCGAAACTCCGAAACCCTTCTCTCCTAAAAGAGAAAACGATATCTTTCCGCTAAGCAACACACAAGCCTAACTCACCAAGCCAAAGCTTTCCCAAACACACTACTCAGAAAGCGCATAGGCCCGGACCGCTAGGACCCGTGAGACGGGGTTGTATTTTACCTCATGGGCTCAGCAGTCATGTTTTCACTTCAACGCCTTGTAGCTTCAACGACCGTAGGAGCGCCGCTTTGCGCTCTCCGGCCCTGGGTTACAACAGAAATGCAATGGACTCTTAGTCGTCACTATAGCTGGTGCTGGATCCTCCCCACAGCTCAAAGGCCGCTACCACTGCCCCCGCCGCAGGAGCCGCGGAAACAAAGCGACGCTGCCGCCGCCGCCATTTTGTTGGGCCGAGGCTCAGGCAGAAGAATTGGCGCGTCCTCCCTCTTCTTCTTTCCGTTACCCATTGGCTACCTCTTCCACAGCTCAGACTCTTATTGGCTACTGAAATTCACCTTCTTTGGGGGCCTGTTGCTAAGGCGGTCTACGTCATTTGATCCCCTCCACCTTTTCATAGGGGCTCCGATTCAATCCCAATGACCTGAAAGTGCTAGTGACGTATTTTGACTTTATTCTGAAAATGCTTTTTGATCCATTCGCTTTTCTTTGACATAATGACGAAACAATAACAGCAATTTACATTTACTGAGAGTGTAGTATATACCCAACACTATGCTAATCCTTTATCCGGATTATCTCATGTAATCCCTATTCTCTTTGAGGCACACAGACCCTTGTTAACTACATTTTCCAGATGAGGAAACCAAAACACAAAGTCTCACAGTAGTAGAGCCAAGATTCAGACCAGAAACCACATTCTTAAACACTAATCTGTATGACCATCCTATATATTTTCTTTTCTATGTTCTAGATTATGATCAAGTTCTTTACTTTTCTAGCCAGCATGCTTACAAAAATATATATAAAACCAACTTGAAATCTTCATGCAGTTCTTCCAATACTGAATAAAATCGAAACTGCCAACTGAAACACACACGATCATTTTCCGAATCTGATGTAAAGTTTAGCTTACAAACCAACCAATCAAGGTCTATTTTCTCCTCATTACAGAAGTTTGGCTGAATGATCTCTAAAAAGCCTTTCCAGTTTTCATGTTCTCTAATTTAATTGTCCACTACTAATGTCTGCAAGTCACAAATTAGTTTTCAAAATTGAATAGTTTCTAATTTTATTTCCAAATTTATTCTGACATATATAGTTTAGTTCATTTAATTTTCTTGAAATTTGAAAATGCTCCCATTGTATTTAGGTGAAAGAGTTACTGCTTTCCACTGAAATCGCAAATAGTGAGCCTTTTTTCAATGGAAAATTTTGACAATCTGATAGACACAGGCAAAATTTTTTAAAAGATTTTATTTATTTATTCATGAGAGACACAGAGAGAGAGGCAGAGACACAGGCAGAGGGAGAAGCAGGCTCCATGCAGGGATCCCATCCTGGGACCGATCCTGAATCCTGGGATCACACCTTGGGCCAAAGGCAGGCGCTCAACCACTGAGCTACCGAGGTGCCCTCAAAGAGTATTGTTAACTGTAGTTTTCTTTTTTGTGTTATCTTTGTCTGAGTGTGTTATCAGGGTGATGGTAACCTCATAAAATAAGTTAGAAAGTGCTTCCTCCTCTTCTATTTTTGGGAAGGTTGTGAGAGGGATTGGTGATAATTCTTCATTAAATGTTTATAGAATTCAGTGAAACTATCGGTTCTAGAGGGTTCGGGGAGGTTTTTGATTACTGAGTCGATCTTACTTTTTATAAGATATGTTCAGATTTTCTTTTTTATAAGATTTATTTATTTATTTATTTATTTATTTATTTGAGAGAGAGAGAGAGAGAGCTTGCACACACTTGGGGGGGAGGGTCAGAAGGAGAGGGAGAGATAATATTAAGCAGACTCCATGCTGAGCATAGAGCTTGATGTGAGGCTTGATCTCAGGACACTGAGATCGTGACCTAAAACAGAAATCAAGAGTTGGATGCTTAAAGGACTGCACCACCCATATACTCCTAGATTTTCTATTTCTTTTCAAGGCTGCCTTGGTAGTGTGTTTGTTTTCAGAAATTTGTCCATTTAATTTAGATTATGTAATTTTTGGCATACAATGATTCATAGTATCCCATTATAATCCTTTTAATTTTTGTGATGTTAGTAGTAATATCCTCAGTTTCATTTCTAATATTAGCCATTTAATTCTCTTAGTGCAACTAAACATTTGTGATTTATGTTGACCTTTTCAAAAAAACAACATCTGTCTGTTTTTCTATTTCTGTATTCTTTTTTTTCTATTCTCTATTTTGTGTGTCTTCCTTCTAATCTAATCTTTAGTATTACTTCTATATATTTTCTATATTACTTAGGTTATTTTATACCTATAATTTCTTATTTTCTAGTTACTTAAGTTATAAAATTAGGTTATTGATTTGAGTTCTTTCTTCTTTTTAATTTAGGCATTTACAGATACAACTTTCCCTCTGAGCAATACTTTCCCTATATCACATGTTTTTGTATGTTATGTTCTTGTTTTCATTCATCTCATATAACTTTCTAACTTCCCTTGTGTTTTCTTCTTTGACCCATCAATTGTTTAATTAGATTATGCTGTTTAATTTCCACATACTTATGAATTTTCCAAATTTCCTTCTTTTATTGATTTCTGGTTTTGTCCCATTGTAGTCAGAGAAGATATTGTTGGGTGGAGTGTTCTGTATAAGTCCGTCATTGTAGTTGGTTTATAATGTTGTTCAAGCCCTCTATTTCCTTAGAGATCTTCCTTATTGTTTTATTAATTTTTTTCTTTTAAAGATTTTATTTAGGGATCCCTGGGTGGCGCAGCGGTTTAGCGCCTGCCTTTGGGCCAGGGAGCGATTCTGGAGACCCGGGATCGAATCCCACATCAGGCTCCCGGTGCATGGAGCCTGCTTCTCCCTCTGTCTATGTCTCTGCCTCTCTCTCTCTGTGTGACTATCATAAATAAATAAAAAATTTTAAAGAGTTTACTTATTTATTCATGAGAGAGAGAGAAGCAGAGGGAGAAGCAGGCTCCATGCACCGGGAGCCCAATGTGGGATTCAATCCGGGGTCTACCAGGATCGCGCCCTGGCCCAAAGGCAGGCGCTAAACCGCTGCGCCACCCAGGGATCCCCTTATTTGTGTCTTTGAATTTACAGTGTGTCTCTTGTAGACAGCCTATAGTTGGATTATGAGCTTTTTAAAACCCACTTTGCTATTTTCAGCCTTCTAAGTGGAGAAATCAATACATTTATATTTAAATAATTAGTGATAAGGAAGAATTTACTTCTGCTATTTTGCTATTTATTTTCTATGTGTCATATATACTTTCTTTGTCATGTACTCCATTACTACTCACTTTTGTGTTTGATTTTTTTGGACTATATCATTTTGATTCCCTTCTCATTTCCTTTTCTGTGTATTTTTACATTATTTTCTTAATGGTTATCCTGAGAACTACAATAAATACCTTAAACTTGCAACACTATAGTGTGAATTAATGCCAACTTAACTTCAATAGTAAATAGTGATTCTATACAGCTCCATCCTTGTCCTTTTAATACTTTTAATCCTCTCCTATATAGTTATCAAATACAGATTTATGCATTGCATGCTTTTAACATACATTTATAATTATTGCTTTATGATTATTATTTAAATCTATGGGAAAGTAAAAAGGAGTTGTGAACAAAAAAACACAATAATACTGGGCAGCCCCAGTGGTGCAGCGGTTTGGCGCCGTCTGCAGCCCGGGGTGTGATCCTGGAGCCCTGAGAAGGAGTCCCACGTCAGGCTCCCTGCGTGGAGCCTGCTTCTCCCTCTGCCTGTCTCTCTCTCTCCTTCTCTCTCTCTCTCTCTATGAATAAATAAATAAAATCTTTTAAAAAATGCAATAATACTGGTTTTTATATTTACCCATGTAGTTACATTTACTAGTGATCTTGAATTCTTCATATGGTTTTGAGATACTCTCTAGTGTACTTTAATTTCAATCTAAAGATCTTCCTTTAGTATGTTTTTTTTTTTAATTTTTTCTTTCTTTTTTTTCCCCCACTGGCAAAAACTGGTTTATTTGGGAATAACAGAATTGCAGTACAGGACATGCAAGCAATGGCAAAACCATAAGCAAGCCCAACTAACAAAGTAAGAAATTTTATTTCATGGAGAAAGTCGAGAGAAAGTCGAAAGTTTTTTGAACCAGAGTCCAGGGTGACGACGGCTTCTTAACGGGCTGAGTTACTCAAGTAAGCCTCATATCCTTCCCTGTCGGGGTCGGTAACTGATTTTGAGCGGCGGGTTTCCTCCCGGAGGCTCCCTGTTTCACGTCGCACCTGCCAGTGGCTTGGTTGCCCAGCCCAACTTCCCTCAAGCTCAAAGGTACCTGACCTGCTACTGTGGAAGCTATGAGGTGTGGAACATGGCCCTGCCGACCCCGGGGAAGCCATTTGGCACGGAGCAGGGGGGCCGATAAGTGGACAGTCTCCCCTCTACGGGGCAGCACAGGTGCACCTCCAAGCAGACGGGTGGAGGGGCCAGGAACGCGCACATGCGCGGACTCAGGCCGACTGTTCCAGGAGCTGTGCAGAACAGAGACCCCTCCCCTCGCGGTCTCCGGGGGGCGGGCCTCACGGTGGGGGCCTATGCGTCCTGCAGAGCAGGCAGCCCTACCCCCCTGTGCCCGCACCTTCATTTAGTATTTCTTGTTGGGCAGATCTACTAAAGGAAAATTCTCTGTGCTTTTGTTTATCTGCAAAAGTCTTATTTTTTCCTTCATTTTCAAAGGATTGTTTTACCTATCAAATCTAAAATTCTTGGTTCATATTTTCTTTCTTTCTTTTTTTTTCATTTATTTATGATAGTCACACAGAGAGAGAGAGAGGCAGAGACACAGGCAGAGGGAGAAGCAGGCTCCATGCACCGGGAGCCTGACGTGGGACTCGATCCCGGATCTCCAGGATCGCGCCCTGGGCCAAAGGCAGGCGCTAAACCGCTGCGCCACCCAGGGATCCCCATATTTTCTTTCTTTTTAAAAAAAGATTTCATTTATTTATTCATAAGAGACATAGAGACACAGGAAGGGGGAGAAGCAGGCTCCCTGTAAGGACCCCGATGTGAGACTTTATCCCAGGACCCCAGGATCACAACCTGAGCCAAAGGCAGACGCTCAACCGCTGAGCCACCCCAGGCATCCCCATATATTTTTTTTAATTCGGTAATATATATATCATCCCAGGGCTTTTCGACCTTGGTTTTTAGTGAAAAATTGCCTGCTAATCTTATTGAGGATCTCTTTTAAGTGTCAAATCAGTCTTCTCTTGGTACTTTCATTATTCTCTGCATGTCTGCCTATCTTGGTATGGATTTCTTTCTTTTAAAGATTTTATTTAGGGATCCCTGGGTGGCGCAGCGGTTTGGCGCCTGCCTTTGGCCCGGGGCGCGATCCTGGAGACCCGGGATCGAATCCCACATCAGGCTCCCGGTGCATGGAGCCTGCTTCTCCCTCTGCCTGTGTCTCTGCCTCTCTCTCTCTCTCTCTGTGACTATCATAAATAAATTAAAAAAAAAAAAAAAAAAAAAAAAAAAATAAATAAAGATTTTATTTATTTGTGAAAGACACAAAGAGAGGCAAAGACAGAGGTAGAGGGAGAAGCAAGCTACCTGCTGGGAGCCGGATGAGGGACTCTTACCCCAGGACTGCAGGATCACACCCTGAGCCAAAGGCAGAGATACTCAACTACTGAGCCACTCAGGCATCCCTTGGTATGGATTTCTTTGTGTTATCTTACTTGGAGTTTGGTGAACTTCTTAAATGTGTAGATTCATGTCTCCCATCAAATTATATATATATATATATATATATATATATATATATATATATTCTTTCTGCCTATTCTCTCTCTGCTCTTTTGCTGGGACTCTTATTATGTGTATACTGTTGTGCTTGATTCTGTCACACGTCTCTTAGATTCTGCTAATTTTCTTTATTCTTTTTTTCTTTGTGTGTCTCCAGCTGGATAGTTGTAATTGACTTATCTTCCTTTTTTTATAATAAATTTATTTTTTATTGGTGTTCAATTTACCAACATACAGAATAACACCCAGTGCTCATCCCAACAAGTGGCCCTCTCAGTACCTGTCACACATTCACCCCCACCCCCCGCCCTCCTCCCCTACCACCACCCCTAGTTCGTTTCCCAGAGTTAGGAGTCTTCGTGTTTTGTCTCCCTTTCTGATATTTCCCACACATTTCTTCTCCCTTCCCTTATATTCCCTTTCACTATTATTTATATTCCCCAAATGAATGAGAACATATAATGTTTGTCCTTCTCCGATTGACTTACTTCACTCAGCATAATACCCTCCAGTTCCATCCACGTTGAAGCAAATGGTGGGTATTTGTCGTTTCTAATGGCTGAGTAATATTCCATTGTATACATAAACCACATCTTCTTTATCCATTCATCTTTCGATGGACACCGAGGCTCCTTCCACAGTTTGGCTATCGTGGCCATTGCTGCTATAAACATTGGGGTGCAGGTGTCCCGGCATTTCATTGCATCTGTATCTTTGGGGGTAAATCCCCAACAGTGCAATTGCTGGGTCGTAGGGCAGGTCTATTTTTAACTCTTTGAGGAACCTCCACACAGTTTTCCAGAGTGGCTGCCCCAGTTCACATTCCCACCAACAGTGTAAGAGGGTTCCCTTTTCTCTGCATCCTCTCCAACATTTGTGATTTCCTGCCTTGTTAATTTTCCCCATTCTCACTGGTGTGAGGTGGTATCTCATTGTGGTTTTGATTTGTATTTCCCTGATGGCAAGTGATGCAGAGCATTTTCTCATGTGCGTGTTGGCCATGTCTATGTCTTCCTCTGTGAGATTTCTGTTCATGTCTTTTGCCCATTTCATGATTGGATTGTTTGTTTCTTTGGTGTTGAGTTTAATTAGTTCTTTATAGATCTTGGAAACTAGCCCTTTATCTGATAGGTCATTTGCAAATATCTTCTCCCATTCTGTAGGTTGTCTTTTAGTTTTGTTGACTGTATCCTTTGCTGTGCAAAAGCTTCTTATTTTGATGAAGTCCCAATAGTTCATTTTTGCTTTTGTTTCTTTTGCCTTCGTGGATGTATCTTACAAGAAGTTACTGTGGCTGAGTTCAAAAAGGGTGTTGCCTGTGTTCTCCTCTACGATTTTGATGGCATCTTGTCTCACATTTAGATCTTTCATCCATTTTGAGTTTATCTTTGTGTATGGTGAAAGAGAGTGGTCTAGTTTCGTTCTTCTGCATGTGGATGTCCAATTTTCCCAGCACCATTTATTGAAGAGACTGTCTTTCTTCCAATGGATAGTCTTTCCTCCTTTATCGAATATTAGTTGACCATAAAGTTGAGGGTCCACTTCTGGGTTCTCTATTCTGTTCCATTGATGTATGTGTCTGTTTTTGTGCCAGTACCACACTGTCTTGATGACCACAGCTTTGTAGTACAACCTGAAATCTGGCATTGTGATGCCCCCAGCTATGGTTTTCTTTTTTAAAATTCCCCTGGCTATTCGGGGTCTTTTCTGATTCCACACAAATCTTAAAATAATTTGTTCTAACTCTCTGAAGAAACTCCATAGTATTTCGATAGGGATTGCATTAAACGTGTAAATTGCCCTGGGTAACATTGACATTTTCACAATATTAATTCTGCCAATCCATGAGCATGGAGTATTTTTCCATCTCTTTATGTCTTCCTCAATTTCTTTCAGAAGTGTTCTGTAGTTTTTAGGGTATAGATCCTTTACCTCTTTGGTTAGGTTTATTCCTAGGTATCTTATGCTTTTGGGTGCAATTGTCAATGGGATTGACTCCTTAATTTCTCTTTCTTCAGTCTCATTGTTAGTGTATAGAAATGCCATTGATTTCTGGGCATTGATTTTGTATCCTGCCACGCTACCAAATTGCTGTATGAGTTCTAGCAATCTTGGGGTGGAGGCTTTTAGGTTTTCTATGTAGAGTATCATTTGACTTATCTTCCTGATTACTATTTCTTCTGCCTGCCCAAATGTGTTTTTGAGGTACTAAATCATTTCCATTACTGTATCTTTCAGCTCAAGAATTTCTATTTGGTTCCTTTTTCTGATATCTATTTTTTTATTCTTCCCCGAGACTAATGTGTTTTATTTTACCAGCTTTATTGAGACATGATTGGCATATAACATCATATACTTTTAAGATATGCAACATAAGGGGCACTGGGGTGACTCAATTGGTTAAGTGACTGCCTTCAGTTCAGGTCACAATCCCAGGGTCCTGAGCTGGAGCCCCACATCAGGCTCTGTTCTCAGCAGGGAGTCTGCTCTTCCCTCTCCCTCTACCACTCTCCATGCCTGTTTGTTCTCTCTTTCTTTCTGTCAAATAAATAAATAAATAAAATCTTTTAAAAAAAGATATACATGATGATTTGATATACATTGTGAAATGTTTACCAGAATAAAGGTTAGTTAACACATCATCCCATACTCATATTATTACCATTTTATTGTTGTTATGACCTATCTCTTTATTGATATTCTCTGTCTGGCAAGACATTGCTCACCTGCTTTTCTTTAGTTCTTTGAACATGGTTTCCTTTTCCTCTCTGACCATAATTTGAATAGCTGATTTAAAGTCTTTTTTTGTAGGGGACACCTGGGTGGATCAGTTGCTTAAGTGTCTGCCATCAGCTCAGGTCATGGTCCCAGGGTCCTGGAATTGAGCCCTGTATCAGGCTCCCTGCTCAGCCTGGTGTCTGCTTCTCTGTCTCCCTCTGCCCCTACTACTCATTTGTGCACTCTCTCTCTCTCAAATGAATAAATAAAATCTTTTAAAAATTAGTCTTTTTCCAGGAAGTACAATATAGGTTTCCTGAAGTATAATTTCTGTTCATTTCTTTTTTTCCCTATGAATGGGCCATACTTTCTTATTTCTTTATGTGTCTCATAATTTTTTTCCAACTGAAAACTAAATATTTTGAATATCATAATGTGACAATTTTGGAAACCAGATTCTCCTCCTTTCCCAGTTTGTTGTCATGCATTATAGGTTGCAGTTTTTGCTTAGTGAGCTTTCTAAACTATTTATGTGTAAGTAGTGTGTATGAACCAGTTGTGCCACTGGAGCATACTTAGTCTGTTTACAACTCTGCCTTAGTCTTTAATTCCTGCTTACAATGAGCATAAATATCTGCCAAGGGTGAAAGCTTAGAGAATTCTTACATCTTTTCTGAGTATGTATCCTGTTTGGGGTATATAAAACTTTTGTTTCTCAAAGGAAGTGGCTTCTCAGCTTTTCTTCCCCAGATTTTTGGTGCATCTATTGTTTGTCACAACTGCAATGTTTTGACCCAGGCAGCAGGTGCTTGTTCATTTGTCTTTCAATATTTTCAAGGAACAGGGCAGCCCGGGTGGCTCAGTGGTTTAGTGCCGCCTTCAGCCTGCGGCGTGATCCTGGAGACCTGGGATGGAGTCCCACGTCAGGCTCCCTGCATGGAGCCTACTTCTCCCCCTGCCTGTGTCTCTGCCTCTCTGTGTGTGTGTGTGTGTCTCTCATGGATAAATAAATAAAATCTTTTAAAAAAATATTTTCAAGGAACACTCTGTTCATTGTTCGTTTTCTGCTCTGAGAGACTTCTGAATTAGGTGAAAGTAAAGCAAGCCCCTTGTGCCATTCCTTCCAGGAACCAAGGGACAGGTCAAAATAGATAAACACATTGTTTTGGGAACAAAGTCTGCTCTGCTGTTTTTGGCACCAGCTACCCACACAATAAAAGTACAAAGTTTTGTACTTTTCAGTATATGTCTTGCAAATCTTTTTTTTTAAGATTTTATTTATTCATGAGAGAGAGAGGCAGAGACACAAGCAGAGGGAGAAGCAGGCTACATGCAGGAAGCCGAACGTGGGACTCCATCCCAGGTCTCCAGGATCACGCCCTGGGCCGAAGGTGGTGCTAGACCGCTAAGCCAACGGGCTGCCCATGCCTTGCACATCTTTTATTACGTTTATTCCCTTTTTCATGTCATAATTTTATTTTTTAATTCAAATTTTAGTTAGCATACAGTGCAATATTGGCTTATGGAGTAGAATTCAGTGATTCATTAACATACAACACCCAGTGCTCATCACAAGTGTTCTTTTTAATAATCATCACCCATCTATCCCAACCCCCACCCACCTCCCTCCATCAACCCTCAGTTTGTTCTTTTTTTTTGAGATTTTATTTATTTATTCATGAGAGACAGAGAGAGAGAGAGAGAGAGAGGCAGAGACACAGGCAGAGGTAGAAGCAGGCTCCATGCAGGAAGCCCGACGTGGGACTCGATCCCAGGTCTCCAGGATCATGCCCTAAGCAGAAGGCAGATGCTCAACCGCTAAGCCACCCAGGCATCCCCCTCAGTTTGTTCTCTATTGTTAAGAGTTACGGCTTGTTTCCCTCTCTCCATTTTTTTCTTGTCCTCTTCCTATATGTTCATCTGTTTTATTTCTTAAATTCAACATACGGGTGAGATCATATGGCATTTTTCTTTCTCTGATTGACTTATGTCACTTAGGATAATACACTGTAGCTCTCTATGTTGTTGCAAATGGCAAGATTTCAGTTTTTGATGGGTAAATAATATTCCATTGTGTATCTATATAACCTTTTTTCTCCTTTCATCAGTTGATGGACATTTGCGCTCTCTCCATGTTTGGCTATTGTTGATAATGCTGCTATAAATATCGGGGTACATGTACCCTTTTGAATTGTATATTTGTGTACTTTGGGTAAATACCTATTAGTGCAAATGCTTGATCATAAGGTAGTTCTATTTTTAACTTTTTGGGGAACCTCCATACTGTTTGCCAGAGCAGCTACATCGGTTTGCATTCCCACCAATAGTAGAAGAAAGGTCCCCTTTGTCCACATTCTCACCATCTGTTGTTTCCTGAGTTGTTAATTTTGGCCATTCTGATGAGTGTGAGGTATCTCATTATGGTTTTGATTTGTATATCCTTGATAATGAGTGATATTGATTATATTTCCATCTATCTGTTAGCCATCTGGATGTCTTCTTTGGTAAAATGTCTATTCATGTCTTCTCCCCATTTCTTAACTGGATTATTTGTATTCTGGGCATTGAGTTTGACAAGTTCTTTATAGATCTTGGATACTAACCCTTTATCATAGATGTCATTTTTCAAATATCATCTCCCATTCTGCAGGATGCCTTTTAGTTTTGTTTGTTTCCTTCACTCTGCAGAAGCTTTTCATATTGATAAATTCCCAATAGTTCCTTTTTGCTTTCACTTCCCTTGCCTCCAGAGACATGTCTAGTAAGACGTTGCTATGGCTGAGGTCAAAGAGGTTTCTGCCTGTATTCTCCTCTAGGATTTTGATGGTTTCCTGTCTCGCATTTAAGTCTTTCATACATTTTGAATTTTTTTTGTATATGGTGGAAGAAAGTGGTCCAGTTTCATTCTTCTGCATGTTGCTCTCCAGTTTTCCTAACACCATTTGAAGATACTGGTTTTTTTTTTCCCCATTGGGTATTCTTTCTTGCTTTGTTGAAGATCAGTTGACCGTATAGCTATAGGTCCATCTCTGGACTCTCTATTCTATTCCATTGATCTGTGTCTTTTTTTGTGTATGTGCCAGTATCATACTGTTGTGATGACTACATCTTTATAATATAGCTTGAAATATGGAATGGTGATGTTTTGTTTTTCTTTTTCAGAATGCTTTGGCTACTTGGGGTATTCTGTGGTCTCATACAAATTTGAGGATTGTTTGTTCTAGCTCTGTGAAAAATTCTGGTGGTATTTTGGTAGAGATTGCATTAAATGTGTAGATTGCTTTCATTAATATAGACATTTTAACAATGTTTGTTCTTCTAACCTGTGAGCATAGAATGTTTTTCCATTTCTTTGTATCCTCTTCAATTTCTTTCATAAGTGTTCTGTAGTTTTCAGAGTACAAATCTTTTACCTCTTTAGTTTGGTTTTGTCCTAGATATCTCCTGTGGTTTTTTTTTTTGGTGCAATTGTAAATGCTAACGATTCCTTGATTTATTTCTCTGCTACTCATTTTTGGTGTATAAAAATGCAACAGATTTCTGCAGATTGATTTTATAGTCTCCAACTTTGCTGAATTCATGTATTACTTTTAGCACTTTTTTGGTGGAGTCTTTTTAGTTTTCTATATAGAATATAATGTCATCTGCAAAAAGTGAAAGTTTGATTTCTTCCTTGCCCATCTGGATGCTTTTTCTTTCTTTTTGTTGTCTGATTACTGAGGCTAAGACTTCCAGTACTATGTTAAATAGCAATAGTGAGTGTGGATATCCTTATCCTGTTCCTGAGCATAAGATAAAGGCTCTCAGTTTTTTCCCATTGAGGATAATATTCGTTATGTGTCTTCACTATATGGCCTTTATGATATTGGGGTTTGTTCCATCTATCCCTACTTTGATAAGGGATTTTTATCAAGAGAAGATGCTGTATTTTGTCAAATGCTATTTCTGCATTTATTGAAAGGATAAAATGGTTCTTATGCTTTCATCTGTTTAATGTAGTATATCACCTTGTTTGATTTGCAAATTTTGAACTACATCTACAGTCCAGGAATAAATCCCACTTGATCATGGTGAATAATTTTTTAAATGTACTGATTGATTTGCTAGTATTTTATTTTATGTTTAAGATTTATTTATTTGAAAGAGAGAGTATGAGAGTAGGGGGCAGAGAGAGGTGATTGGGAGAGGGAGAGAGAAAGAAAAACAGACTCCCTGCTGAGTGGAGCCCCATGTGGGGCTCATTCTCATGACCCTGAGATCATGACCTGAGCCAAAGTCAACAGTTTGATGCTTAACCAACTGAGCCACACAGGGGCCCCCTGAACCAACTCTTAGTTTTGTAATCTGTTTTTTTTTTTCTTTGTTCCTATATCATTTATTTCTGCTCTAATCATTATTTCCCTTCTGCTGTATTCAGGCTTTATTTGCTATTCCTTTTCTAGCTCCTTTAGGTGTAAGTTTAGTTCGTGTATTTGAGATTCGCCTTGCTTCTTGAGATAGGCCTGTATTGCTATATACTTCCCTCTTAGGACTACCTTTGCTGCATCCCAAACGTTTTGGACTACCCTGCTTTCAAATTATTATTTTTTTTTTTTTTGCTTCTACGTATTCTTAAAAACTTCTTCTTTAATTTACTGGCTAACCCATTCATTCTTTAGTAGGATGTTATTTAACCTCCATGTATTTGAGTTCTTTCCAAATTTTTTCTTGTGGTTGACTTCAAGTTTTATAGTCTTATGATCTGAAAATATGCATGGTATGATCCCAATCTTTTTGTACCAGTTGAGGCCTGATTTGTAACCCAGTATGTGATCTATTCTGGAGAATGTTTCATGTGCACTCGAGAAGAATGTTTATTCTGCTACTTTTGGATGAAATGTTCTGAATATATGTATTATGTTCACCTGATCCAGTGTGTCATTCAAAGCCATTGTTTCCTTGTTGATTTTCTATTTATATGTTCTGTTCATTTGCTGTTAGTGGGATGTTAAAAATCCCCCACTATTGTTGTATTATTATCAATGTGTTTATGTTTATTATTAATTGATTTATATATTTGGATGCTCCCAAGTTGGGGGCATAATTGTTAATTGTTCTTGATGGATAGACCCCTTCATTATGATATAGTGCCCTTCTTTATCTCATTACAGTCTTTGTTTTAAAATCTAGTCTGTCTTATGTAAGTATGACTAATCTTTCTTTTTATGTCCATCAGTATGATAGATGTTTCTCCATCTCCTTACTTTCTATCTGCAGGTGTCTTTAGGTCTAAAACGAGTCTCTTGTCGGCAGAATATAAATGGGTCCTGTTTTTTTTAAATCCATTCTGATACCCTGTATGTTTTGATTGGAGAATTTAATTCATTTACATGCAGAGTGATTATTGAAAGAAACACATTTAGGGCCATTGTGTTTCCTGTAGAGTTGGTGTTTCTGGTCATGGTCTCTGTTCCTTTCTAGTCTTCATTGCTTTTGGGTTTTTTTTTTTCCATTCATAGATTCTTCAGGATGCCTGGGTGGCACAGTTGAATAAATGTCCTACTACTGCTTTCAGCTCAGGTCATGATATCAGGGTTATAAGATCAAGCCCTGCATTGGGCTCTGTGCTCTGTGTCTGCTTGGAATTCTCTCTCTGTCTTTCCCCTCATTCCCCTCTCAAATAAATAAATAAAATCTAAAAAAAAAGAGAGTCCCCCCAAAAATTTCTTCCAAGGATGGCTTAGTGGTCATAAACTCTAGTTTTGGTTTGTCTGAGGAACTCTATCTTTCCTTCTATTCTGAATGACAGCCTTGCTGGATATTGTTCACATTAAGCATGTTGAATATTTCCTACCACTGTCTTCTGGTCTGCCATGTTTTTGTAGACATATCTGCTGTAAACCTGATCTGTCTTCCCTTGTAGGTTAAGGACGTTTTTTCCCTTGCTGCTTTCAGAATTCTTTCTTTGTCTGTGTATTTTGTGAATTTGACTATAATATATATGCCTTAGTGATAGTTGGGTTTTGTTAAATATAATGGGAATTCTCTGTTCTTCTTAGATTTTTTTTTAAGATTTTTTAAAAATTGGGATCCCCGGGTGGCGCAGCGGTTTGGCGCCTGCCTTTGGCCCGGGGCGTGATCCTGGAGACCCTGGATCGACTCCCACGTCGGGCTCTCCGTGCATGGAGCCTGCTTCTCCCTCTGCCTGTGTCTCTGCCTCTCTCTCTCTCTCTCTGTGTGTGTGACTATCATAAATAAATAAAAATTTTATTTAAAAAAAAGATTTTTTAAAAATTTACTTATTAGAGACGGGGTGCGGGGTGGGCAGAGGGAGAAGCAGGCTCCACTCAGGGAGCCCGACGTGGGACTCGATCCCGGGTCTCCAGGATCACGCCCTGGGCTGAAGGCGACGCTAAACCACTAAGCCACCGGGGCTACCCCTTTTCTTAGATTTTGATGTCTGTGTCCTTCCCCAGACTAGGGAATTTTTCAGCTATAATTTGTTCAAATAAACCTTCTGCTCCTTTTTCTCTCTCTTCACCTTATGGGACTTGTATGATACAAATGCTATTTTTGTAATAGGTCACTAAGTTCCCTAAGTCTACCTTTGTGATCCATTACCTCTTCCCTCCTTTTTATCAGCTTCATTATTTTCCATAATTTTATCTTCTTTTTAAAAAATATTTTATTTATTTATCTGAGAGAGAGAGATAGTGAAAGAGAGCATGAGCAGAGGGAAGAGGGAAAAGCAGGTTCTCTGCTCAGGAGGGAGCCTGACATGGGGTTTGATCCCTGGACCTTGGGATCATGACCTGAGCCAATGGCAGATGCTTAGCTGACTGAGCCATCCAGGTGCCCCACATAATTTTATCTTCTGTATCACTGATTCACTTCTCTCTCTCTTTATTTATTTATTTATTCATTCATTCATTCATTCATTCATTCATAATAGCCACCCAGGGATCCCCCCACTTCTCTCTTTCATCCATCCTCACTTTTATGTCCTCCCTTTGGGTTTGCATCTTGCTTATAGAATTTTCAATTTTGGTCGGACTAGAATCTCTGCAGTAAGGGATTCTCCAGTGTCTTTTATGCTTTTTCAAGTCCAGATTGTATCCTTATAATCTTTCTTTTAAATTTTAGTTCAGACATTTTCCTTATTGATTAAAGCCCTGACGATGAGTTCTAATTACTGTTCTTTCTTTTGGGGTGAATTTCTTCATCTCATCATTTTGCCTAGAAAACAAAAGAAGATACAAAATGAAACAAAAAACAACAGAAAATAAACTAGTTGGGTTGCCTGGGTGGCTCAGCGGTTTAACACCTGCCTTCAGCCCAGAGTATGATCCTGGAGTCCCTGGATGAGTCCCACATCAGGCTTCCTGCATGGAGCCTGCTTCTCCCTCTGCCTGTGTCTCTGCCTCTATTTCTGTGTCTCTCATAAATAATTAAACAAAATATTTTTTACAAAATTAAAAATAAAAGGAATTTTCAAAATAAGGAAATAAATGAAAAAATAAAAAAGAAAGAATAAATGTAAAAAGGACACTAGATCCCATTTCTTATAGAGCTGAAGCTTTGTAGCAATCTGTGACTTGGTGGGAGTAAGCTGTTTGTGCTGGTCTTTTCCAGGAAGAGCCTGCTGGGCTGATTCTCAGACACTCCTTTCAAGTGGAAGTGTGGCTTCAGGGTGCAAGGGTGAGTGGATTGTGTAAGAGGCTCCATCCTCTGCTAGGTGGCACTCTTTTGATCCCTAAGAGGTTTCAACTCTGATGGGAGGGATGAATATGCCAGCACCCTGCTTTCTATCCCAAGCGGACAGTTCCTGCCACCTTATTTTTCAGTGAGCTCTCACAGGAGAGCATTCAGTCACCCCTCTTGTGTCCCTGGTTTCTGTCTGAACCCTGCATTCACCCTGCCTGTGTCCAAGGATTTTTATCTCAGGCATGCAAATTAGTTTCAAAATTCCAAATTTTGGGGATTCCCATGGCATGGACCTGCACTGTTCCTCTGATGGAGGATCTTGCCACCCTTTTGCTGTTTGCCAGCCAGTCCCAGGAAGCAGTTGAACAACCACACAGCAGTACACAGTTTATGGCAAAACATAGCAGAAAGCCAAGAACCGCTGCTCTCAGTTGGCTTTCCTCCTTCTCTGCCTGGAAACAGTGCAGCACATTGGCACCACCTGTCCTTGTAACCCAGGGAATCCTCAGACCCTGCTGTCACTCCTGGGATTCTGCCCCCTTTTGCTACCTGAACACCTTTAAGCTAGGGATGTCCCCCACTGTAGCAGACTTTTAAAAGTTCAAATTGTGTGCTCTTCTGCTTATACTACTTTGCAGTGGCCTCCATAAGCAGGCTCCTTCCCCGCTCTCGTACCCACAGCTCTATCAGCCCCAAGTCAATTCTCTCTGCACTTCCTACCTTCCAAAAGGTGGTCGCTTTTGTACTTGTTGATTTGCAGGTTTGTTCTCTCAGACCTTTGATTTCTTGGGTGTTTAGAATTATTTGATATCTAGCTGTGTTCAAGGGACAAGCTTAGGGTCATCCACTATCTTAACTCCTCCAGCCATTTATTCATAATACTATCGTAATGTGCATTTACATTTGACAGAACTAGCGAGCTAGTCACTATTAGGGAATTCTATCTTCCTTTCTTCTGCTTAGCTATTGGGACTTGAAACTATTATGTATGATACTATAGCAAAATGATAATACTGTTACCTCAGTATTTTTTATATTACCAAAACATTGGTATTTTATAAAAATCTGAGATTAAATTGTCACAGTCATCTATCTACATGTTATTCTCAATGTTACCCCCAAAAAAGGGCCAGAAAGAAGGATTAAGAATTCTTTGTACTTATGGCTTGAATCTTTCCAAATGGAATGATTAAGAAAGTATCAGGGCACCTGGGTGGTACAGTCGTTAAGGTTCTGCCTCTAGGTTTTGGCTCAGGTCGCGATCTCAGGGTGATGCTATCAAGCTCTGCATCTGGGTTCCGTGCTCAGCAGGGAGTCTGCCTAAGACTCTTCTCCCTCTCCTTCTGCCCCTTCCCCCTTGCACACACCGCTCTAATAAATAAATAAAAAGAAAGAAAATCTCAAAAGAAAAGAGGTCAGCCTTGTGAGAATGAATTTTACATCTGGTGGGGAAAAGCAGGGAGGAGAGAGGAGAAAAATCTAACCATGGAGAAAGAGAATAAGTTGGGTTTTCAGGAGTCCTGGAATTGGTCCTAGAAACCTCCCTCCCTCTTTTTCCTTTTCTCCTCAGATTTCCCTACTCTCCTCTCTTTCTGTTTCCCTAAAGTTTCCCCAACTCAGTTCTAAGAAGACTCCATGAGAATCTGATAGAGACCCAAATTATTTGCAAGGGAAATACAAGTGACTAATAAATATAAGATGTTCAGAGTTATAAATAACTTGGGAACAGGTAATTAAAATGAGATATGTTGAAAGAATTTTAAAAAAAGAAAAGGGATGAAGGTGGTAATATTTTTAAAGTGTGCATTTTGTTCATTTAGTAGTTTTCAAGTACCATGTACCTTGGGCATGACTCGGGATGTGAAAGACTCTGACTTCAGATTTTAAGTACTAAAGTAATACTAGAAAGAATATTTTGGCATTTCAGTACCATAAAAATCTATCTTGTGGACTAATCATCCTTTAAAATTTCGATTTCTGGGGATCCCTGCGTGGCTCAGCGTTTTAGCGCCTGCCTTAGGCCCAGGGTGTGGTCCTGGAGTCCCGGGATGAAGTCCCACATCGGGCTCCCTGCATGGAGCCTGCTTCTCCCTCTGCCTGTGTCTCTGCCTCTCTCTCTCTCTCTCTCTCTCTCATGAATAAAATCTTTCAAAAAAATAAAATTTTGATTTCTGTCACAGAAACCTCTCCCTTTGCCTCCCACCCCAACCCCAAGAAAGTAATGAAACCTTTCTCTAGAACCATAACACATATTCTCCTACCAGCACATAGGATTGCATTTGTTTATATGTTTATTTCCACCACAAAGTGTAAAGAACTCAAGAACAAAGATCTTTTTTTCTTTATTCCATCTGAAAATTTACTGAGCATGTACTATGCAGGCATCTTAGAAAATGAGCATACAAAGATGAATAAGACAATAATCTTGTTCTCAAGGAAATTACAGATTATGGGAGAAAACTGGTAATTACAAGATAGAATAACAGAGATCAGCATGCACTAAGTAAAAGAGGAAGGGTAAAGAACCCAAAGTGGGAGATCAGGAAAACTTCCCAGAAATTATGTTTGAGCTGTGTTTGAGGGGGAAAAACATTTCATTAATTTTAATTGAAGGTCACAAAAAGAACTTCAGACCTGAAGTTCTCTACCTGCAACTGCTGGCTGCAGAGCCATGGCCAGGCATCATAAATTGGCATCATAAGTTTTTTCCAGCTGTAAGTCAATATTAGCATACAGTTATTGATTTCATTCTTGCTTATACCTGGTCATTTGAATCAAGATCTGATATTAACATACTGGTTTCAAGTATATCCTTTCTAAAAAATGTCAATGTATATTAAACAACTTGCAGCTATAATGGCCTCTACAAACATTTCAGGGCTTCTTCAGAAGTCTGATTACAAAACATCCTACACTTCAACGGATTTAATTCAATACCAAACCCGAATATCACAAATGATATTTAAATTTCAATTCAAATTTAAATATATTTTTAATATTTTGTGCCTAAAACAGTGGTGCTACAAGAACACTGAAGTAACTAATCCAATACACTCACATTAAGGAAATAGGTCCTGAGAGAACCTATTTCAAGTGACTTGCCTATGGTCATATAGCTAGACAGAAAGACTAAAAGCTGTTTAAAAGCCAGATCTCGCTACTTCCTGTCCAGTGTTCCCATTCTATGTTTGGAAATGTACTATTGTCCAGTCTCACATAACTTGAAAATCTGAGTAACTGTTTCAAATCAATTATTTAGTACAAAAAGGTAATTACCTAGTCACAATGTTCACTGACTGGTACAGAACTAGACCAATCATTGAAGACAGCTATTCATCTACTTATCTTGGCTGTTTTGACTAACCTAATGGGCAACAACATTAATGAAAGATAACATGGAATCCTGGAAGAATGTATCTCAATTTAGAAATACTTAAGGAAATTGGCCTATCAAGTTTACTGTCTTTAGGACAGTAAGAAACTTTTTTAAAAGATTTTATTTATTCATGAGAGACAGAGAGAAGCAGAGACATAGGCAGAGGGAGAAGCAGGCTCCCTGCGGCAAGCTTGATGTGGGACTCGATCCCCAGACCTCGGATCATGCCCTGAGCTGAAGGCAGATGCTCAACCGCTGAGCTACCCAGGCATCCCAGGACAGTAAGAAACTTAATTATAACCTCAAAATGAAATAACCTAGGCGCACCTGGGTGGCTCAGTCTGTTAAGTGACCAACCATTGGGCTCCGCATTTAGGGGGAATCTGCTTGAGATTCTCTCTCCCTCTGCTCCACCCCCTGCTCATGTGCTTTCTCTCTTAAATAAATGTTTTTTAAAAGAATGAAATAACCTAATATTACAATCCTAATTTAGTGTTTTAAATTCACCCCTCTTTATATGTTAATAAATAAGCTTAAGAATTTAGATTGTAAAATTTTATTGATATGGTCAAAAAGCAAACAGCCAGACACTTGATTATCTTTGCTATTACAATGTGTAATTTTGAAAAGTATTTTTAAATGCATAACAAATATTTAAAACATTACTAGAAAAGTAAATTAAGAGTCTACTTAAGGCACTTCAGATGAAAGTGAATTTCAAAATTTCCACAAAAGTAACTCTAAGTTTAGTAAATCTGCTTTCTACAGATTTTAGCCAGAATGCAATTCTTCTCCTTGCACAAGAAAAATGTGATCTTAAGGGAGAAAAAGCAAATACAAAAAAGTGTCATTCTTTCAATGCTCATGGCACATATCTAAAGCTATACAGATTACATGGCAGTAGTATTACCCTGGTCAGTCTGTACAAATCAGGGCATCTTCATACAAATCTCATAAGAATCACAGCATAAATTTATTTGGCCTGAGACAATTGCAAGAACAGCAGATAAGGAATCCAGAATCACACAATGTATAGGGAAGTATTTGACAAAAGTGGATCCACTAAAGAGTAAAAGGTCAAATATATGCCCTGACCCAACAAATATTGGAACAAAAACAAAAAACCCATGTAAAACATTTCTTCTTAGGCAATTCATCTTTTCTGCAAATCTCTATTATACAAGACTTCTAGATCACATAGGAGAATTGTTAGATGGTGAATAGTAGGCAGAATATCACTTTAATGTAATACTTCTTTGATTTCTTTAAAAATTTTTCACAACCGTAATTATCATACTTTTATAATAGTGAAATTTCAGGATACTTTTCATAACTATGGGGGAGGTTATGGCTAGATCTAATGATAACCATCAACTTTCATTCTTCACAGATATTTTGTTAGCATCTATGGTTATTTCCACTGACAGAAAAAAAGACAAAACTCAAAACCTCTTCAAATGTTTACTGTTTCTCCACTTAAAGTGAAAGAATGAAGGCTAAAATAATAGCAAAAACATAACTTTCAGGAAACAATTTACTTTCTATTCATAGGCAACAACTCAGTATATCAGGATATGCTTTTCCAAACCTAGTCCTTTTCCTAAATACAAGGGTTAATGAAATATGCTTAACTAGATGAACCTATTTTTTGATGAGGTACAAATGAAGTAAGTGACAATCTCTAATTTGTAGAAACACTTTAGACCATTTTGAAGTTACACTGATTTTAGCACTAAGCTATGTTTTTAATAGAGGCCTACCTTAAATAAACTAAGGAGACAGAATGAACCTGAAATCTTTCCAAATAAAAGTAGTTAACACCACACTCATGCAAAAATCATAATCCTATACTTAGACTTTTTTTTCTGTACTTAGACTTTTTAATGTCTACAGTTACCAAGAAGCATAGCCAACACTGTATTTCAGTAGGAAACATGAAGGAGGGGGAGGACTGGCTAGTCTTCTTTTCTACAGGCTAGAAGTATCAGAAGATCACATAGCACATACAGTTTCTCTGTCCAAAAGGAAAGATGTACAAAGTATACACATCCATGCAAAGATGGAACAGCTAAGAATGCATCCTGATGCATTCATTTGTAAGAGGCATATGTAGGAACACCTGGTCAGGACTATTTTTTCCTCTATCTTTGGATAAGATAATATAAAATCAAGTGGCAAATAGTTAACTAAAGCAGTTTTGAACCCTGTTCTAATTAAAATGTAGTTATAAAATTTTTATAATGTACTTAATTCTACTAAATTAAATGTTACATAAAGTTCATCAGGAAGGGAAGGTTAAGAGAACTGTATCCAAATACTTCATGATTTTGACAAGAAATTGCTTGTTAAGGCACTACAAATCTTCTTTGGTTAAATGATTAACTATTTAAATCACTTGAAAAAAAGAGGTAATACAAAATACACAAATTACATTCTTCCTTTCAAACACACATACATTTTTCAATTTCCATTACTCCAGTGTCTACATATCTCTAGGATCCTCTTTAACTCATCAGAAAGCTGAAACAAAAATATTAAAGAATCTATTAGTTTCTGAACAAACAAAAGGCTTTATTTCTAATAAATATCTTGATTTTAGACAAAAGAGCATTTGGGTGCACATTTAATAAACTGAGTATTAATAACAAAAAGTGAGAAACACCAAGATATTAAGATAATCTTATGAGAGAAGGAAATAGACATTAACTTGTTAAAATATCTCATGAAGAGATACTGATTAATAATTGGATCAACCATGGTGATAAAATAAACAACAGAAATCCAGCAAGATTACCCTTGTATCCAGGTTGTATTATATCTATAGAGGATAAGTTATTTTAAAATGACATACATAGAAGAATAAATCAAGAATCAAAAGTTCTGATAGGTTTTGTTCTTACAATTAAGTTACATTTGTCAGGGTCCATCAACTGACAAATGGGTAAAGAAGATATGGCATATATACACAGAATATTACTCAGCCATAAAAAGAATGAAATCTTGCCATTTGCAATGACATGGATGAGCCAGAGAGTATTATGCTAAGTGAAATAAGTCAGTTGGAGAAAGACAGATACTATATGATTTCATTCATATGTGGAATTTAAGGAATAAAACAAGCAAAAGGAAAAAAAGAGAGGCAAACCAAGAAACAGACTCTTAACTATAGAGAACAAACTGAGGGTTACCAGAATGGAGGTGAGGGAGGGGAGATAGCTTAAATAGGTGATGGGGATTAAATAATACACTTTTGATGAGCATCAGGTATTGTAAGGAAGTGTTGAGTCACTATATTGTACACCTGAAATTAATATTACACTATATGTTAACTAACTGGAATTTAAATAAAAAATTGAAATAAAATTAATTTTGCAAGAAAAATGCTAAAGAAGATTAATTTATATTGTTCATTAACATGCATGTCATTAAGACATGCAGCAATGTCAAAATGAATCAATCAGGGAATTGTTCAAAATTGTCCACTAAGGGGGCGCCTGCATGGCTTAGTTGGTTAAACACCTGACTCTTGCTTTTGTTCAGGTCATCATCTCAGGATTGTGAGATTCAGCCCTAAGTCAGGCCCTGCACTAGACATGGAACCTGCTTGAGATTCTCCCTCTACCTCTGCCCCTCTCCTTGTACACACGCTTGCTTTCTCTCTAAATAAGTAGATTTTAAAAATTATCTATTAAAAACATGTTAAAGGTAATATGAAGAATGAATTCTCTCAAAAGTATCACTTGATATACTTTATCTTTATTGTTCATAATCCTTTACGCAACAGAACATTGTTACATTAAAAGAACATGAATTATGGTACCTGGCACTCAGATTTTAAAACTCACAACATCCCCCATTATGTAGGTACCTTTCTTGTGACTATTAACAAAATAAAATCAAGAATTTATGATCAGGAGAGTAATTTCTTTCCTGAGCCTTAGAGATCTCTATGAAGATCCAATTAGATCTTCTTAAACAATCTTTCTTATACTCTCTATAAACTGGGTTCTAATCTAATGTTCTGTTTATGCTCTAAAGAGCCCTGAAAAGTAGAGGTGTGAGTAATTTTAAAATACATTCAAAATCATTTGCTCAAGAGAAAGTAGAGTATGCAAAGTATAAAATATTCTAATCATTAAATGTTTTTTAGATTTCTAGATTAAATTAGACGATGTAAGAATGACCCTCAAAGATGTTCCTGAGAAATCACATACTATTGTCCAATATATAATATTTATCTTGAGTTAATTTTTACATGCAACATACCTAAGTTAAAGCCTATGTCTGCTTTGGAAGCTAGGATACTTTGGAGGTAAAGCAAAAAGAGCAACATCAACTCTAATCATTGTCACTATATAAATGTAAAATAATCATACCTATATGGATATCCATGATATTTAGATCTGAAAATAGAGAGCATCCAACTGAAGAATAATACAACAAGTGCAATACCAGCCACACACATTACTGTAGAAAAACAAAAGAAGTGTAAAACGAGCATGTTAAGTATAATAAAGAACTAGGGCGTAAATTTTAGTCTACACTTCCAAGAATGAAAAGCAAAGGACATAATTTAGTGGTAAACCTCAATGTTCCAAAAAATTTTCATGACCATTCTTTTTTTTTAAGATTTTATTTATTCATGAAAGACAGAGAGAGAGAGAGAGAGAGAGAGGCAGAGAAACAGGGAGAGGGAGAAGCAGACTCCATGCTGGGAACCTGATGTGGGACTCGATCCCGGGACTCCAGGATCACACCCTGGGTGGAAGGCAGGCGCTAAATCGCTAAGCCATCCAAGGCGTCCCATTCATGCCCATTCTTATATCTTCAGGAATCTGTCTTTCCATTTAATTTGATCCATTACAATATAATAGAGTAGTTCCATTTATACACTTGTGCAATTTAATTGCATGAAATAATAAATTCCTGGGGTGCCTGGGTAGCTCAGTGGATGAGCATTTGCCTTTGACTCAGGTAATGATCCTGGGGTCTTGGGATCAAGTCCTGCATCCGGCTCCCTGCTCAGCTGGAAGCCTGCTTCTCCCTCTGCCTGTCACTCTCCCTGTTTGTGCTGTCAAATAAATAAAATCTTTTAATAAATGAAATAAAAAATTTCTTTAAAGCCATTACAGTGAAGAATTTAGTGTGAGAGATGTGCCTTGGTGACTCAGTTAAGCATCCAACTCTTGATTTCAGCACAGGTCATGATCTCAGGGTTGTGAGACTGAACCTCAAGTCAGCCTCCATGCTCGGCAGTCTGCTTTTCTCCCTCTCCCCCAAATGATGTGAGCACTCGCCTGGTCTCTAATAAATAAATAAGTCTTTAAACAAGAATTTAATGTTAGAAAGTTTTACTACTGACAATAAATCACTCACTTATGAAATTTCTTCGGAAGTCTTAAAAGTGGCCTTATTGTATTGACTTAAAGACATCTGACAATATCACTGTGACAGCCTCAGTTGAAAGTACTTTATTTATAGGTAACTACAATGCCTATATAAGGAACTCATTCAACATGGATTCCTCATTTGAATAATGAGGAGGAAAATACCATGAATCCTAGTCCTAAATTCAGAGCTCTTTCCATTAATCTCATGTGCTGTGATTTAGCATAGCAATTAATACTCTTAACTCTAGGGGCAATCCCGGGTGGCTCAGCGGTTTAGCGCCACCTTCAGTCCAGGTTGTGATCCTGGAGACGGGGATCGAGTCCCATGTCAGGCTTCCTGCATGGGGCCTGCCTCACTCTCTCTGTGTCTCTCATGAATAAATAGGTGAAATCTTAAAAAAAAAAAAAAAAAACTTAACTCTGGATGCTGACCCCACAGTGCTCAAGTGTGATTCTCATAACTAGAGGCTCTTCGAGTCTTAAGACTAAGACTGGCTAAGAAGCATAAAGGTGGGGATGTGGGAAAGCATGTGTGCTACAACAGTGGAAGTTCTAGGGAAACATACTTATTGCCTGACACTAAAAACAACTCTTAGTCTTGTTATACTTAGGCACAATTCTTTTTCCTTTTAAAATTTTCACATAATATGATTAGGGGTTAAAATGTAAATTTTAAATATATATTCTTTCTGAGTATTAACACATGACCATTGTGTTAGAAGTCTTTATTATCAGGGGTCCCTGGGTGGCTCAGCGGTTGACCACCTGCCTTCGGCCCAGGGTGTGATCCTGGAGTCCCGGGATTGAGACCCATATCAGGCTCCCTGCATAGGGCCTGCTTCTCCCTCTGCCTGTGTCTCTGCCTCTCTGTGTGTGTCTCTCATGAATAAATAAATACAATGTTAAAAAAAGAAGTCTGTATTATCTAATACGCACACACACACACCCCTCTGTGTGTGTGTGTGTGTGTGTGTGTATATATATATATATGTATTCTATGTTTTTCACATAATATATCTAAAAGTATTTAGGGCAGTTTCTATATAATAAATGTTAAGTAATTATTATTATTTGTGATTATTAGGTTAGAATCTTAGGAGTAGATCAAATCGTGATTATTTTAATATGTCACCAAAATGTCTTCTAATTTAAATTCATGCTACCAGTGTAGTATCCAAAGGGGCTTTTCCCAATAATGAATACTGAAATAGGCAAGTTTTTAAAAATTAGGCAATGAAAAGATGTTGACTAGATTAAAAAATTAATATACTACTTTTATTTTTGCAATATGTAAAAATTCATTTCAGTTCAGCAAAATAAGAATATCCCAAATTTGAAATCCAGTGCCATCATCTTTTTTCAAAGGAAAAAGTATACATACTATATTTAACTGGGTTAATTTGATGACATTTACCTTTTTAGCCATAAAAGAAAAACTCTGATTTAAACATATTTTAATATATACATATATATAAATATATTTTTTAAGATTTTATTTATTTATTCATAGACAGAGAGAGAGAGGCAGAGACACAGGCAGAGGGAGAAGCAGGCTCCATGCGCAGGGAGCCCGACGCGGGACGATCCTGGGTCTCCAGGATCACACCCCAGGCTGCAGGTGGTGCTAAACTGCTGCGCCACCGGGGATGCCCCTATATATAAATATTTAAAATAAATATATAAAGAGTCCATCCAAACCAACAGAAAAAGTGCTAAGAATAATAAATGGCAAAAGACAAAAAGACTTGTTATGGAAGGGAAAACACAAACTGCTTGATAAATGTCTAAAAAAACCATTCAACTTCATTAATAACCAAAGAAGTACAAAAAAAAAAAATGGAGCATTTTCCCTTATCTGATTAGGAGATATGTACACACATTTTTAATGAGCTAAGCTAGTCATGACAAAATTACTGTAAAATGAGCATTCTTTTTTTAAGATTTTATTTATTCATTCATGAGAGAGACACAGAGAGAGAGGCAGAGACATAGGCAGAGAGAGAAGCAGGCTCCATGCAGGGAGCCCGATGCGGGACTTGATCCCGGGACTCCAGGACCACGCCCTGGGCCGAAGACAGGCACTAAACCGCTAAGCCATCCAGGAATCCCCTCCTTTTTTTAAATAAATATTTATTTATTCATGAGAGACACAGAGACACAGGTAGAGAGAGAAGGCTCCATGCAGGGAGCCCAATGTGGGACTCGATCCCAGGACTCGAGGATCAGGCCCTGCGCCAAAGGCAGACGCTCAACCACTGAGCCACCCAGACGTCCCTCTTTTTTTCTTTTAAACAAGAATTCTTAAATATCACTAGTAGGAATCTAAACTATCATAACATCTGGGGAAACAATTTGGCATCATCAGTTTAAAACATCAAGGGGATTAAAAATACGAATATAGAGGACTTTACAGTGATTCTACTTCTAGAAATCTACCTTGGGGAATTAATTGAAATGAGAATAAAGCTTAATATACTATGGAAGTCCCTAAGGAAATATTTATTATAATGGAAGTTAGGGGAATAAACCTAAATGTTTAGCAGAATCAGAATGGATAAGTAAATTACAACACAAAGTACAACTTTTAAATTATGTGTAGGGAAATATTTATCAGTTAATTACTTAACTCCAGTTACAAGGGGGGGTACAAGATTCAAAATCTTATTTTATTTTATTAAGATTTTATTTATTTATTCGAGAGAGAGAGAGAGAGAGAGAGAGGCAGAGACAGGCAGAGGGAGAAGCAGGCCCCATGCCGTGAGCCTGATGCGGGACTCGATCGGGCGACTCCAGGACCTCGCCCTGGGCCAAAGGCAGGCGCCAAACCGCTGAGCCACCCAGGGATCCCCTTATTTTATTTTTTAAAGATGTTATTTATTTACTCATGAGAGACATAGGCAGAGGGAGAAGCAGGCTCCCTGTGGGGAACCGGATGTGGGACTTGATCTCAGGACCCCAGGATCACGCCCTTAGCCAAAGGCAGACACTCAACAATCAAGCCACCCAGATGTCCCAGATTCAAAATCTTATAAGCAGCTTTACATTTGTTTTTGTAAATGTGAGAAACTCTATTAAAACATTAAAATTTTTACTTCTCGGCAGCTCGGGTGGCTCAGCGGTTTAGTGCCGCCTTCAGTCCAGAGCATGATCCTGGAGACCCCGGATCGAGTCCCATGTTGGGCTCCCTGCATGGAGCCTGCTTCTCCCTCTGCCTATGCCTATGCTTTTCTTTCTCTCTTTCTCTCTCTCTCTCTCTCTCTCATGAATAAATAAATAAAATCTTAAAAAATATATTAAAAAATAATAAAATAAAATAAAATTTTTACTTCTCAATGATGGAATAATGGGGAACTCTCCCCCTAAATGTTTCCTGTTGACTTCCCCTCACATTTTTTTTTTAGTTCCCCTCACATTTTTTACAGTTAGTATATATTATTCTTAAAATAATAAAGAATATAAAATAACATTTTTAAGAATATGAAATAACTAAGGTGGGGAAATGATTAAGAGGACATTCTTAGGGATCCCTGGGTGGCGCAGCGGTTTGGCGCCTGCCTTTGGCCCAGGGCGTGATCCTGGAGACCCGGGATCGAATCTCATGTCGGGCTCCCGGTGCATGGAGCCTGCTTCTCCCTCTGCCTGTGTCTCTGCCTCTCTCTCTCTCGCTCTCTGTGACTATCATAAATAAATAAAAATTAAAAAAAAAAAAGAGGACATTCTTATTTTCTGTATTAAAGGCAGAACTGTTATATAACATTGTCAACTATACTTCAATTAAAAATTAAAATTAAATAAAAAATAAATGTTGAATTGTTACATTTCGGCATAACTTACTTTTTCGCTTTCCAATGTCCATGTCAGATGTAGCAGCTTCACATAACAGCACCATCCCTAAAGTAACCCCACCATCTTAGAAAAATTGTTTAAGGAGAAATGCACACAGACATAAAAGACATAGCACTTTAATATTCCTATTCTTTCATTTAGAAAATTACAATGAATATATAAATCTTCAACTTTCAATTATAAGAAAACTATTACTAAAATAAGGAATCCTTATGAATGCATTAAATGTCACTGGATTGCTCTTTAAAACAATTTTATGTTATGTGAATTTTACTTTAATAAAAAATGGGTGATTAAAAAATAAAATAGGGAATCTTGTATCTATACAGCATTACAATTATTTACTATGAAGGTATAATAAAAAATATTAAGATTGGAAAATTACTTCATTTATACAAATGAAAATCAGTATTTTAAACAAATGTCTGTCCCACTATAATTTACAGATGAAATGAGTTCTCCTGACATGTACTTTGAAATAACCTTCTTGGACATTCTTTCAACTATTGCTCCAGCCTTGTATATACTTTATTTTATTTTGTTTTGTTTTAAGTAGGTTCCATGCCCAGCATGGAACCCAATGTGGGGCTTGAACTCATAACCCTGAGATCAAGACCTGAGCGGAAATCAAGAGTTGGACACTTAACCAACTCCATCACCCAGGTGCCCTAATAAATTTTAAAACATCCTTTTTGAATATTCAACCACCCTCCATAATACACTTGAAATGTGCACCATTTGGAAAGAACAGCAACTAATTTTTATTTTAAAAATAACTTTTCAAAAAAAAGTAATTTTTCAAAAATTCTCCAAAATGTCAACAATCAACCTCTAAAGCACAAATTACTACTAAACTACTTAAGTTTGTCCTATTCTAATAAAAAAGAGAATCCTATTATGTCATTACCTCACTTTTATTCACCTTAATATGGGAACTACATAAATACAAAATAGGGCAGCCCGGGGGGCTCAGTGGTTTAGCGCAGCCTTCAGCCCAGGGCCTGATCCTGGAGACCCAGGATGGAGTCCCACGTCGGGCTCCCTGCATGGAGCCTGCTTCTCTCTCTGCCTGTGTCTCTGCCTCTCTCCCTATGTCTCTCATGAATAAATAAATAAAATCTTTTTAAAAAATACAAAACATACCTGCTCATGCAAATAAGTTAAACATGGCATGGTTGAATGCTAAAATAAGCAGAGTTGAATTTTAAAGTAAATATAATGTGTTCTAGTAGAAAAGAGATTCACACTGCAGTTTAGTAAATACAAACAGCAGTTAAAAATGCCCAAATCGGGATCCCTGGGTGGCGCAGCGGTTTGGCGCCTGCCTTTGGCCCAGGGCGTGATCCTGGAGACCCGGGATCGAATCCCACATCGGGCTCCCAGTGCATGGAGCCTGCTTCTCCCTCTGCCTATGTCTCTGCCTCTCTCTCTCTCTCTCTCTGTGACTATCATAAATAAATTAAAAAAAAAATGCCCAAATCAATTCTGCATACACTCATGCACATTGTAGGCTACTTCATGTGAGTATGATTAAACAGAAAGGGAAAAATAGGTATTCAGGTAAGGCCTGTATTTATAATTGGCTGTATAGCTTGTCTAGTTATCCCTTCACTACCATCTTGTACTCTCTTGTCAATAGCCGTTTTTTTAGGGATGATGCCCATTCATCATGCCTTTAGTTGCTTAGACAAGTTGTCTTCTCCAATGATTATTTTTTCTTACTGAGGTTCTTTATATCCAGATACATGTAAAGATTGATCATTTCTATAGGCTTTTGTTACAGGGTATTTTTTTTTTAAGATTTTATTTATTCATGAGAGACAGAGAGAGAGAGAGGCAGAAACACAGGCAGAGGGAGAAGCAGGCTCCCATTAGGGAGCCCGATGTAAGACTCAATTCCAGGACCCCAGGATCACAACCTGAGCTGAAGGCAGACACCTAACCGACTGAGCCACCCAGGTGCTCCATATACGTTTTCTTAGAATGAGCTTTCTATCCTGCAATATACCACCAATGTCTTTGTGTGTTCTCAGTTAACAAGAGCTGTGATTTACTAGTATATGCATTGTTTCATTTTATTTTTAAAAGATTTTATTTATTTATTTGAGAGAAGAGAAAGAGTGGGGGCTGGCAGTGGGAGAAGGAGAAGAAGAGGACCTCAGGCAGACTCCGTGCTGAGCATGGAGCCCGACCCAGGGCTCAATATCAGGACCCTGTGATCACAACCTCAGCCAAAGGCAATAGTTGGACCCTTAATTGACTGAGCCATCCAGGCGCCCATTTACTGACTCTTTAAACTTTTACTGACACTATTACCTGGCAGGCACTATTAGCTGTTGGAATTTAAAAGCTGTACAAAAGACAGACACTTCCTTGGACAAATTTACAATCTAGTTAAGGATATCAGTAATGAAATAAATAATAAATACCTAATCATGATTAAATGTTACTATGGGAGAACTGAATAGAAACTAGAGTAAGTAGTATTCTATTACATATAAGAAGTATGCTATTAAAAGAGCTAGTAGAATTAAAGTATATTTAATAAGATGAAAGCAAAGATAATTGCATAAAATGAGGCATAATTCCAAAATTGTGGGAAAATGTTTCAATTATGTACTTTATTATTGTCCAAAGTAATTTAAACAATGACCTAAAATTTCTTTGCCTACTGAATTAGTTTTAAAAAATGAGAATACATAATGATAGATTTGTTGGAGCTATCAGTGCGCATATTTTGACAGCAATCCTCCTTCCTTTTTTTTTTTTACGCCAAAACCTTTTGGAAAACAGTTTGGACTGTTTTCCAAAAAAACAGACAAGAAAAACTGACAGATTTGTACACCTTGCTTCAAACCTTACTTCTGGGAATTTGAAGATATGCCAAATTACTTTTATATGCAAGTAAACATTCTTTGCAACATTCAACGATAAAATAATAATTGAATTATGATATACCCATTCTATAAATATTAAGAATGATCACTATTTTTCCTTTTCCTTGCCTTTATTTTATTTACCTGTAATTCTCATGCAACTTTTGTAACTATAAAGGCCATACAACTACATAGAAAATGCTTATGAGGGGGCATCTGGGCGGATCAGTCAGTTAAGTGTCTGCCGTTAGCTCAGGTCATAATCTCAGGGTCCGGGGATCAAGCCCTGAGTAAGGTTTCCTCTTCCACTGCCCCTCCCTCAGCTTGTGCTCACTCTCTCTCAAATAAATAAAATCTTTAAAAAAGAAAAAGAAAATGCCTATATTAATAAACCAAACTGCATACTAAGTATGTCTATAACTACAAACAAAGGAACACCCCTCCAAAACAACCAAGCAAATGGAAGTGAATATGCAAAAATAAACCTAGATTCTAATATTAGGGTTTTAGATCACGAGTGAAAATTTTCTAATCTGCTGTTTTATTTTTTTAACTTAAATATATTTAATGTATAATCCCATTTGTGTAAAGTTAAAAAATAAGTAAAACTAATTCATATCGTTAGCCATCAGGAAAGTAGTTACCTTTGGGTAGGAAGTTAGCAATCAGGAGGGAGTCATGAGATTGGAGATGCTTTGGGATATGAGTAAAGTTTTAATTCATCAACTGAGTGCTGGTTACAGAGTTGTGTTCACTTTCTTTTTTTTTTTTTTATTTATTCATGATAGTCACACGGAGAGAGAGAGAGAGGCAGAGACACAGGCAGAGGGAGAAGCAGGCTCCAAGCACCGGGAGCCCGATGTGGGACTCGATCCCGGGTCTCCAGGATCGCGCCCTGGGCCAAAGGCAGGCGCCAAACCGCTGCGCCACCCAGGGATCCCCACTTTCTTTTTTTTTTTAAGGATTTTATTTATTTATTCATGAGAGACACACACAGAGAGAGAGAGGCAGAGACACAGGCAGAGGGAGAAGCAGGCTCCATGCAGGGAGCCCGACGTGGGACTTGATCCCGGGACTCCAGGATCATGCCCTGGGCTGAAGGCAGACGCTAAACCGCTGAGCCACCCAGGGATCCCTGTGTTCACTTTCTGAAAATTTATCAAACTATACACTGCACTTATGAATTGTGAACATTTTTGCATGAATACAGTAATCAAAGAAAAATGTTTAAAATATAATTTTAAGTTGCTTAGTGGATCAGGCAACTCATATAATTTGCTTTATTAATCATGTAGTAAATTATACAATGTTAAAATAATGATAAATATGTGGATATTTTCCAAACTCATAACTACTAGCTAGTAGCAGTATCATTCTATTAGTTCTTATCAACATGGTAACTTTTGAGTTTTGAGTCTTTAGGCTTTGTGACCATTTAAAAAATAAGGGATTTTTAGTCTTCCATAAAGTTTCCTACCTCTAACAAAGTTAAATAGCTTTATTTATCATCTCACCATCATACCCAGTACACAGTATTTATTTATTTTTAAAGGTTTTATTTATTTATTCATGAGACAGAGAGAGAGAGAGAGAGAGAGAGAGGCAGAGACACAGGTAGAGGGAGAAGCAGGCTCCATGCAGGGAGCCCGACATGGGACTCGATCCGGGGTGTCCAGGATCAGGCCCTGGGCTGAAGGTGGTGCTAAACTGCTGAGCCACCCAGGCTGCCCAAGTACACAGTATTTAAGGCAGTATTTATAACTTGTAAATCTCTATTTATCCCAACACTATAAGCTCCTTAGACAAATCATGCATTCACAGAATCTAGCAAAATAATTGCTCAGAAAGTATTACGCAAGCCTTCCTAACCACTACGAAGAAATCAAAAACAAAATAAGGGGGAAAATATCACCCTAAAAAAAAAATCCCCATTTTGCATATGATTGACCAAACTTACAAGAAAAGTTGTATTTCCAAAAATAAACTATTGGGACTTTATCAAGATAAAAAGCTTTTGCACAGCAAAAGAAACAATCAACAAAATTAAAAGGCAATCTACAAGAGTGGTTGGGTGGCTCAGTTTGTTAAGTGTCCAACTCCTGATTTTGGCTCAGGTCATAATCTCTGTGTCGTGGGATCAAGTCCCACATCAGGCTTCGTACTTAGCAGTGAGTTGCTTCTCTTTCTCTCTCTCCCTCCCTCACTCATGCTCTCTCTCTAAAAACTAAATAAATGTTTCAAAAAGGGGCACTTTATGGAGTGGGAGAAGATACTTGCAAATGACATATCTAATAAAGGGTTAGTATCCAAAATATATAAAGAATTTATAAAACACAACATCCAAAATCAAACAATCCAGTTAAAAAATGGGCAGAAGACACAAATAGCTATTTTTCCAAAGAAGACCTACAGATGGCCAGCAGACACATGAAAATATGCTCAACATCACTCATAGGGAAGGACAAACATTATATGTTCTCATTCATTTGGGGAATATAAATAATAGTGAAAGGGAAAATAAGGGAAGGGAGAAGAAATGTGTGGGAAATATCAGAAAGGGAGACAGAACGTAAAGACTGCTAACTCTGGGAAACGAACTAGGGGTGGTAGAAGGGGAGGAGGGCGGGGGGTGGGAGTGAATGGGTGACGGGCACTGGGTATTATTCTGTATGTTAGTAAATTGAACACCAATAAAAAAAAATGTGAAAAAAAAAAGAAAAAAAAAAAACATCACTCATAGGGAAATGCACATCAGAACTACAATGAAATAGGGATGCCTGGATGGCTCAGCAGTTGAGTGTCTGTCTTTGGCTCGGGTCATGATCCCGGGGTCCTGGGATCGAGTCCCACATCAGGCTCACTGACGGGAGCCTGCTTCTCCCTCTGCCTGTGTCTCTGCCTCTCTGTGTGTCTCTCATGAATAAATAAATAAATTAATTAAAAAACCCCTACAATGGAATATAACACCTTACACTAGTCAGAATGGCTAACATTAACAACACAAGAAACAACAGGTGTTGGTGAAAGGGAATGGAGGTATGGAGAAAAGGGAACCCTTCTACACTGTTGGTGAGAGTGCAAATTGGTGCAGCCACTCTGGAAAATAGTATGGAGTTCCTGAAAAAACTATAAATATAACTACCCTACGATGCAGCAATTGCACTACTAGGTATTTACCCAAAGGATAAAAAAAAAATATATTGATTTGAAGGAATACATGTGCCCCAATATTTATAGCAGCATTATCAACAATAGCCAAACTGTGGAAAGAACCTAAATGTTCATTGACTAATGAATGGATATAGAAGTAGCTTATATATATAATGGAATATTATCCAGTTATTAAAAAAATGAAATCTTTCATTTGCAACGATGTGGATGGACCTAGAGAGTATTATGCCAAGCAAAATAAGTCATCATCCAGAGAAAGACAAATATCATATCATTTCACTCATATATGGAATTTAAGAAACAAAAGAAATGAAAATGGGGGGGAGAGGTAAACCAAGAAGCAGGCTCTTAACTATAGAGAGCAAACCGATGGTTACCAGAAGGGAGGTGGATGGGGGGATGGGTGAAATAGGTGATGGGTATTAAGGAGAGCACTTGTGATGAGCACCAGGTGTTGAATATAAGTGTTGAATCACTAAATTCTAAACATGAAACTAAATTTACACTGTATGTTAACTGGAATCTAAATTAACACTTGGAAAGGACAGAAATGCTGTATTTCAATAGGCTTGCTATCTGTTCCAAATGTATGTGAAATCTTAAATAATGTTTAACCTTTAGACAGAAGGAAAAAGTAAGAATATTTCAATGTCTTAAACTTCTTGTATAATTATACTTAAAAATTTAGGACAAAACTTAGGAGAGAATTTTGGCAGTCCTACAGTGTTAAGGAGACAATGATTAAGGTTCAGGTTCTACCAGAAAGAATGACAAGGTTCATACAGTGGCTCTCAGTTGAAAGCCATGGATGGGGAGGATGGAGAAAATAGGAGAAAAACAATACTGAAGAGACAGTAACCAAACATTTACCAAAATGAATTAAGAGTACTGACCCACAGATTTAGGAAATTCTGCCACCCAGAAAATAGAAGCAATATAAATAAAAATATTAGGAAAAAAGTCTTAAAATCCATCAGAGAATAAAAGATACACTGCCTTCAAAGAACAATAAGAATTAAATCTGATTTTTCCCAGAAACTATGGAAGTAAAAGACAATGAAATAACAATTCCAAAGTGCTTAAAGAAATCTAGAAATCTATACATGGTAAAATATTCTTAAAAATGAAGGAGAAATACAAGTTTTTTTTGGAAAAATTAGGACAAAGCTACAGAACAATAAACCACAGATAACTTATTGTTTTATAATTATATCTGCTCTTTTGCTACATTGTTCAATTTCAAACCATTGAGACCATTTCCAGACACTGAAAAATTTCCAAGTTATAACAGTTAATACACCAAACAATAAATAAGCTTTTTCAACTTAAATTTTGAAATAATTTGAAATAAGTAAGATGGAGAAAGACAAATTTGTATGATCTCTCTTATATGTGGAATCTGAAAACAAATTTCACAGACACACACACACACACACACACACACACACACACACTCATACATATAGATAACAGATGGGTTGTTGCCAGAGCAGAGCAGTAAGGGATGGGAGAAGTGGATGAACTTTTTTTTAGTTTAAATAAGCTATTCTGAATAAGAAATAAATTTTAGGATTTGAAAGAACATATGGTTGAATATTTTTCTTCCAGTTTAACTTCTCATCATAGGGAATATTTATTATTAGATAGATAATAATAAACAGCTTGGGCTACAACTAATTCCAATATGTCACTGTTAGTACCCCTTGGCGAGAAGTACAATTCTAGAAATCTAGAATCGTTACATTTGTTTAACTTGTTGGTTTGTTCTAGAGAATCACTGCTTATATATTTGGGAGAGGAGAGAGAAACTGTGTTCAGTAATACTATGAAATTTAGACTCTTCCTTATCTGATGTTACTGTTAACTATCCTTGCAGCTTACAGAGGCATCAATTTTCAAATGTGAGAAAGTAACAATCAGCCCTGCCATTCAAGAGAATGGGACAACACATAAAAAGCAGCTACAAATTTTACAGGAAATAATATTTCTACTTAGGACATGCTGCAGCTGTAAAATGTCAAAATAACTCCTGTCTTTGAGTAACTACTGTTTTCTTATTCAATAATGAGTAAGATGTCTAAAATTGTAGACTGATTCAAATTATATTACTAAGAAGGAAACAATCCATTCTTGCCTGGAGGATCTAAGTCATTCAACATGCAAGTAGAATTTCTAAATAGTCCTGATTTACAACTAAAGTACAGAGCTTCATATAAAGTTTGTGAAGACAAAATCCCATATTCATTTGAATTTTGTATAGTTTTCAAGAAACAGAACCCTGTGTCCACTTCAGTCCAGACCCAATGCTGATCCCTTTTCACTTAGCCTGGTTGTTTTTCTTTAAGTTTATTAAAACATTGCTTCATTTACATTTTACCTAAGCTTCACCCTTCCTCCAAATTTTATAATAACTCTATCTTTCCTTAGGTAAGATGTCCCATGGTTCTTCGGTGTGCAGTCTTCCTTGCAGAAATGATCAATAAACCTGGCTTTATTAGACTGCAGGTTTGTCTCTGGTGGTGTTCAGCTGATTATACTAAGATAGATGACATAGAAATATGATTCTAAAGATACTACAACTTGCATTAATAAGAGAGCAGCCTCAATCACTGTAGAGAAAATATGAGAATGTGAGAAAACAGATAAATTAAAATGCAGCACTAAGGACTTATTATAAAAAGAGGATACTAAAAAGAAGAACAATGTGTGTTTCAGCTACAAACTGGGCTTGACTGCTTCCATGGATATAATTCTGGAGGGAAGAAAAAAGACAAAATTGAATCTTTAAATACATATTAACTTTTGGTATTCAAAAATTTGAATTTGAATGAAATTTTGAATTTCATTCAAAATCCTAAAATGGGCTATTTTCAAGCCCTAGTAAATTATTAATTAACCTGAAATATATAGACATTGGGTCTGTGGCATTCATCAATAAATAAAATGGACAAAATAAACACTACTTGTGTCATTTATTATTCATCTTTTCATTGTATTTATACTATGTTTTCAACAACAGAATATAATGAGAAACCTAGTATTTCAGTGTACAAGTATAATAATGTAAAGTCCATGAAGACAAAGATTTTTCTTGTTTATCACCATAATAATACTTAGCCCAGTGCCTAGAAACAGTAGATGCTCAAGTACTTGAGCAATTATTCTATTTAGTTCAAGGCAGACTTTCATTCTTAGCCAGCTTAGTCAAAAGGACTCACCAAATGTGAGTCTTTAGGTAAGGAACCTTCCACTTTTAAGAGCACATTTCAGTAAGTGAAGCTCATTATCCAAGAGAATTGAAAAGTCAAAACTAAACCTAGTTCCTTTATATCTTGGCAATGGTGTCACAAAATAATAATTATTAAGGTTAACTTTGGAATATAATAGAAAGAAATTCTAGACTTTCCTTACCACATGTCCTGTGTGGGGATTTTTATGAGCATATGGTGGTCCTCTTATATGGTTCCACATTTGACCAGATGTCATAGCAAGCACAAAGCACTAGGACACAAAAGTAAGGAAATACTTATATGACATGGTTCAGCCACTCCTATACTGATTAGACTAACAAGTTTATGAAAAGTACGTCTGTTCAAGTAATACATGAGCCAAAATTTTTTTTCAGATGAATAATTTTTTATTAAGGTTTATATTTCACAACAATCAGTAGTATTTACTCTGAAAGGAAAACCCTTTTTTAAAATTACAAATAAACTGACAGATGTTTAAAAATTAAAAACTGAAAAGCCTTTAAGAAGATTATTCTCAAAAGAACTGCCTATTTTCTTAGGGGTGACATTCTATCATTTAGGTTGAACCAAAATGGAGTACAACGAGTTCCTCCAAACTCTGGCCATCCTAATAAAATAATGGAGGAAACAGACTGATTTTAAGGCATGAAATAAAAACATAGGGCAGCCCCAGTGGCTCAGCGCCACCTTCAGCCAGGGTGTGATTCTGGAGACACAAGATCAAGTCCCCTTTCTTTCTTTCTCTCTCTCTCTCTCTCTCTCTCTCTCTCTCTCTCTCTCTCTCGTGTGTGCCTCTCATGAATAAATAAATAAAATCTTAAAAAAAGAAATAAAACCATATAAAATCCCTTCTTACAGGTAAGAAATAAAACAAAATGTTACCTAACAGTACAATATTGTATGCAAATTACTTATTTATTTATTTATTCATTCATTCATTCATTCATTCATTCATTCATTCGACACAGAGCAAAAGAGAGGCAGAGACACAGGCAGAGTGAGAAGCAGGCTCTATGCAGGGAGCCTGACGCGGAACCCGATCCCAGGACTCCAGGATCACGCCCTGGGCCGAAGGCAGGCGCCAAACCTCTGAGCCACCCAGGCCCTTGGTGGTTTATTTTCTGAGCTTGTTATCTTTCTAGATATATTACAAAGTATCTAAAAATCATTGTTTTTTTTACTACTTATCTAAATACAGAATTATTTAAATTATCATAGTTCTTTAAATAATTTATCTCCTAAATAGTTTTCTGTATCAGTATTTGAAACACTTTTGTCTTGCTTTACACAAGACAGTATTCCTGAGAAATGTGTAAATTTTATTGAAAAAAAATCAAATATAGGGATGCTGTTATTTAAAATACATCTTGGGATCCCTGGGTGGCGCAGTGGTTTGGCGCCTGCCTTTGGCCCAGGGCCGATCCCGGAGACCCGGGATCGAATCCCACGTCGGGCTCCCGGTGCATGGAGCCTGCTTCTCCCTCTGCCTGTGTCTCTGCCTCTCTCTCTCTCTCTCTCTCTGTGATTATCATGAATAAATAAAAAAAAATAAAATCTTTAAAAAAAAAATAAATAAATAAATAAATAAATAAAATACATCTTATTTATTTTAAACTTATAAAATGTTAATTTTTATACATTTGACATACAACATTATATACATGTAAACAATTTTTGTTCTAAAATTCACTCATGGGGCATCCAGATGGCTCAGCTGGTTAAATGTCTGCCTTCGGCTCAGGTCATGATCCCAGGGTCCCAGGATAGAGCCCCACATCAGGCTCTGTGCTCAGCAGGGATCCTGCTTCTCCCTCTCCCTCTGCCACTCCCCTGCTTATGCTCTATCACTCTTGCTCTCTCTCAAATAATAAATAAAATCTTAAAAATTATTAAAATTCACATGCTGGGGTACCTAAGTGGCTCAGTAGTTTAAGCATCTGCCTTCAGTTCAGGTCATGATCCCCGGGTCCTAGAATCAAGCCCTGCATCAGGCTCCCTGATCATGGGGAGTCTGCTTCTCCCTCTCCCTATGTCCCTTCCCTTTCCCTCTGTCTGCACATACTCTCTCTCTCAAGTAAATAAATAAAATCTTTTTAAAAATTGAAAAAAAAATTCACTCACCAAAGCTGCAAAAGCCCATCCAGTTTTATTAAAGAGAAATTCCATACTGCTTCTTCGAAGATACACCAGTCCACCAATAACAGCCAAAAGCAATCCCAACATAAGAGGACCAGCATAATTTGGAGGTCTAATTACTCTAATCTAATGGAAAGGAAAGAAAAAATGTTTTATGTATAAAATTTACTTATTAATTATATAGGTCAAACCAATTTGAAATGAAAGTAATCAAAATTAATGTGGTTATTGTTGTCATGAGCACTGGGGAAATGTTAAATCATTATATTTTATAGCTGAAACTAATATTACACTGTATGTTAACTAAAATTTAAATAAAAACCTCAGGGGTGCCTGGGTGGCTCAGTGGTTGAGTGTCTGTCTTCGGCTCAGGGCGTGGTCCTGGAGTCTCAGGATCGGGTCCCACATCAGGCTCCCCTCGAGGAGCCTGCTTCTCCCTCTGCCTGTGTCTCTGCCTCTCTTGTGTGTCTCTCATGAATAAACAAGTGAAATCTTTTAAAAATAAATAAATAGATAAATACTTCAAAAAAATTAGTATGGTTATACTTTCAGGGAAAATTTTAGTTTTTTCTTTTCATCCTAATCAAAATAGTCTATAATGTATCCTAAAATGGGATGGGATAAATATAATATTTTGTTTATAACATAAAATATTTTAGATTAATAAGTATTTGCCAAGTACCCCTAGATAGTCTATGGACTTATTAATAAATAAGGTCAAAGGAGTGGTTTCCATATTAAATTCAATAAGGTAATAGAAGATGTTTTATAATCAGGATGATTCTGTTAAATGCTATTTATGAAGGGTCTGCCAAACTATTACCACCTCAGTGATATGGGGACGAGACCAATTAGGACCTCCTAGTAAGAATGGAAGTGGATAATGGAAAAGTAACTTTCTACAAAGTAGGGAAACTTACGTTGACATCAGTTCTGTCAGCAATCCACCGAGCAATCTGTTCAGCTGAAAAACCACGCACCTGCAACTCATATGTATCACCTCGCTTGGGTTTCCCTTTGGCAGGGAAGTTGATGAAAGTTGGAGCTGAATTCATGTTTAGCTGGAAAAAGAAAGAAGTCCATGAAAATATAAGTTATCAAGAAAATAATCTCAACAGTAAATATTAACTTGAATTTTAGGCATTTTAGAAAGGTGAGGAAGCTCAGGGTTAGGCAGGTTAAGTGATTTGCCTAAGGAAAGCGGTTAAGTGGCAAACTTAAGATTCAAACCCAAGGCTGCCACTGACCTTAATTTATACATTTTATTGACCAAATATTTATTCCTAGCTAAGAAACCTACACTTTACTCCCTTAGAATGGATAATCTCCCATATAAAAAACATTGTAATCTGTTCAGAAATTATGCAAAAAGAATACATTTGCAAGAACTATAATTGCCTTTTGTAGCTGAAGTAAGCTCCAAATAGGGTACATTCTGTTTTGAGTAAACAACATAATTCTCTAAAATTGCAGTGAAAATCAATAAAAATGGTAGTCATATGCAGGAACAGTTAATTCTAAAAGAATAATAAGTGTTTACTGGTTAAGTATCACATTTTTCAATTCTCTACAATGAGACCATAGTATGCTTAAAGAAGACAACGCTGGAATTACTAAGGTAAAGAAACCATAACTGGGGTGCCTGGATCGCTCAGCAGTTGAGCATCTGCCTTTGGTTCAGGGCATGATCCTGGAGTTCTGTGATTGAGTCCAGCATCGGGCTCCTTGCTAGGAGCCTACTTCTCCCTCTGCCTGTGTCTCTGCCTTTCTCTCTCTTTCTGTGTCTCTTATGAATAAATAAATAAAATCTTAAAGAAAAGAAACCATAACTAATTTATCTGCATTATATCTTTCCTGACATAACTGTAACACTTGCAGAAAATAGAAAGCCTAACTCTGGGAAAAGATGCTGACCAACAGATGCAAATATTCAAGTCCCTTCAACAGGTAACCCTGTAAAGGAGATTAGCTTGTATAAGACAATTATAATTTAAAGACATCAAACAATAAAACATTCCAACTCCCTTGCTTTGATTTTATACTCATAATAGAACCTTCTAACAGTAATTGTTTAGACTTTCCCATAAGGAAGTAGGGTATGGTGATTAATGGATATGATTATTTAGGTCTCCTTGGCAGTATAATATGGCAAATTAATGAATTAATAAATGAGTCCTTTAGTTACCAATGTCCACGGATTTTTAGTTTTTAGTTTGGTGAGTGTACACAAGATCTCCAGAACTAGATAAATTATGGCTACATTGTTAAAAATTCAATTTTTGAATATGAAAAGCTAAGAATCAGATGGTGGACAGTGTTTACTCCACCAAACTGCTGCCCAAATTTTAAGATGAAATCTTTTAAAAAAAATTTTATGTATATATGTATGTAATCTCTACACCCAATGTAGGGGCTCTCGAACTCATGATCCTGAGATCAAAAGTCACATGTTCTTCCAACTGAGCCAGCCAGGTGCCCCTAAACCAAAATCTTCAATATTTAACTATACCACTTTTAGATTTAAAAAAAATGTATAAAAATCTAGGTAATATATGAACCCATATCCCTTGTGAAATTTTAAAAATTACAGGGTTATAAGGACCAACTGAAGTCAATTCTAGCAGCCACTATTATTATTTCTAGATCTTTTTAAATTTATTCATTTAAATGTGTGTACATCAACAGAAAACACAATATTGCCTTCTGTCGGCTTTTTTTTTAAAGATTTTATTTATTTATTCATGAGAGACAGAGAGAGAGAGGCAGAGACACAGGCAGAGGGAGAAGCAGGCTCCCTGCAGGAAGCCCAATGTGGGACTTGATCTGGGACTCCAGGATCATGCCCTGAGCCGAAGGCAGATGCTCAACTGCTAAGCCACCCAGGTGTCCCGACCTTCTGTCTGCTTTAACACAGATGGTCTCATATTAACTATATTATTTTACAATTTGCTTTTTATATGAAGCCTTGTTTGAGGGATAGATCCATGATAAGGTATGTATAGCAATTAACTCTTTTTAAAAAAATTTTAAATGCTTCTCCCTCTCCCTCTGTGTTTGTGCGCTCTCTTTCTCTCTCTCTCCCTCATAAATAAACAAATAAATATTAAGAAAGGAGAGAGAATAAACTGATGGTTGATGGAAGGAGGTAGGGGGGATGGGTTAGATAGGTGATGAGTATAAGGAGGGCATTTGTTATATGAGAAACATTAGGTGTTGCACATAAGTGATGAATCAATGAATTCTACTCCTGAAACTAATATTTCACTGTATGTTAACTAGAATTTAAATAAAAATTTGAAAAGAAGAAAGTCTTCTTTACCTATTAAAAAAAAAAGATGCTCTACATGATGTGTAATCAGATACCATTATACAACTATTAAAATGGTCAAAACGCAGAACACTGACACCACATACCGCTGAGTACCTGGAGCAACTGAGAATCTCATTCATTGCTTTTGGAAATGAGAAATGATCCAGGCACTCTGGAATACTGTTTGGCAGTTTCTTACAAAACGAAACATACTCTTACCATATGATCCAGCAATCATACTCCTTGATATTTACCCAAAGGAGTTAGAAACTTATGTCTGCACAAAAACAACACATGGATGTTTATGAGGAGCTTTATTCATAATTGCTAAAATTTGGAGGCAATCAGGATGTCTTTCAATACATGAAATGTATAAAGAAACTCTGATACATCCAGACGATAGAATATGATTCAGCAAAACAAAAAAATGAGCTATCAAGTCATGAAAAGACATGGTAATCCTTTAAATACTATTTTTAAGTGAAGGAAATCAACCTGAAAAGTCTATATACTGCATGATTCTAACATATGACATTCTAGAAAAGGTAAAACATGGAAATGGTAAAAACATCAGTGGTTACAAAGGGTTGGGGAGAGGGATGAATTGACAGGGTATGGAGGATTTTTAGGGCAGTGAATATACTCTTTATAATACCATGCTGATGGACGTGTATCATATATTTGTCTAAACTAAAGAATATACAACAAGAGTGAATACTGATGTAAACCATGTACTTTGAGTTATTATGATGTGTCTATGCAGGTTCACCAACTGTAACAAACGTACTACTTTGGTGGTGAATGTTGATAATGGGAGACACTATGTGTGGGGGCAGGGGGCATGAGGGAAATCATATCTGCCCCTAAATTCTTCTGTGAAAAATGTTGGAGAGGATGCGGAGAAAAGGGAACCCTCTTACACTGTTGGTAGGAATGTGAACTGGTGCAGCCACTCTGGAAAACTGTGTGGAGGTTCCTCAAAGAGTTAAAAATAGATCTGCCCTACGACCCAGCAATTGCACTGTTGGGGATTTACCCCAAAGATTCAGATGCAATGAAACGCCGGGACACCTGCACCCCGATGTTTATAGCAGCAATGTCCACAATAGCCAAACTGTGGAAGGAGCCTCGGTGTCCATCGAAAGATGAATGGATAAAGAAGATGTGGTTTATGTATACAATGGAATATTACTCAGCCATTAGAAACGACAAATACCCACCATTTGCTTCGATGTGGATGGAACTGGAGGGTATTATGCTGAGTGAAGTAAGTCAATAGGAGAAGGACAAACATTATATGTTCTCATTCATTTGGGGAATATAAATGATAGTGAAAGGGAATATAAGGGAAGGGAGAAGAAATGTGTGGGCAATATCAGAAAGGGAGACAGAACATAAAGACTCCTAACTCTGGGAAACCAACTAGGGGTGGTGGGAGGGGAGGAGGGTGGGGGGTGGGGGTGAATGGGTGACGGGCACTGAGGGGGACACTTGACGGGATGAGCACTGGGTGTTATTCTGTATGTTGGTAAATTGAACACCAATAAAAAATTAATTTATTAAAAAAAAATTCTTGGGATCCCTGGGTGGCGCAGCGGTTTAGCACCTGCCTTTGGCCCAGGGCGCAATCCTGGAGACCCGGGATCGAATCCCACGTCGGGCTCCCGGTGCGTGGAGCCTGCTTCTCCCTCTGCCTGTGTCTCTGCCTCTCTTTCTCTCTGTGTGACTATCATAAATAAATTTAAAAAAAAATTTAAAAAAAATCTTCTGTGAACCTTAAGCTGCTCTAAAATAAAACCCCCTTAATTTTAAAAATACAGGTGCAAGAAGTCACGATTGATGGAGCCAATGGGTATGGAATCCAGAATACAGGAAAAGGGTTAAGCTATGCACAAGAAGATTTTCCACTAAGTCAGGAAACGAGGGCAGACAGACCTAGTTACACTTAGAAGCACAATGTGGCATAATGGTGGGATTCACAATGCGATTTAAAAAGTTACTTGAGGGCGCCTGAGTGGCTCAGTCAGTCAGGTGTCTGCCTTCGGCTTGGGTCACGGTCCCAGGGTCCTGGGATTGAGCCCCACACTGGGCTCCCTGCTCATGGAGCCTGTTAGCTCTCTCCCTCTACCTGTTGGTCTCCCTGTTTGTGCACTCTCTCTCTCTCTCTCTCTCTCTCTCAAATAAATAAATAAAATCTTTTTTAAAAAGTTATTTGATAAATTGTAGAGTTAAAACTGGTTAAAATGGTAACATTTGTATTATACATAGTTTAATACAATAAAAAAATACAAAACCTACTTGGTTACTACCCATTTTCTATATTCTAAGAGGTTAGCATTGACCATGACATTGCAAAGCTAGCTCAAGTTTAGCTTTTATTTCACTAATTACTCTAGATCTCATATATGACAAGTCTTATTTAAAACTTCTCATAGCCAGGGGGAGTTAAGATGGCAGAGGAGTAGGGGACTCTAATTTTCTCTGGTCCCTGGAATTCAGCAAAGTAGTTATCAGATCATTCTGAACACCTGCAAAATCAACCAGAGCTCTAAGAAAAGAATTGCTGTAATTCTACAAATAGAAAAGCAATAACTTTTTGTAAGGTAGGAGGTGCAGAAACGTAAATTCAGGGCAATATATCAGAAGATAAACTGCAGAGTGGAGGGACCTTCCTTAAGTCAGCTACCAGAAAGTGTTATGAGTAGTGGAAGGCAGAATCAGAACTTTCAGAAGTCTGCTCTGGTGGGGAATGTCCCTGCCTTAAAGGGGTTCAAGTGGCAAAGCAGGGCAGAAACCACGTGGCACAGCATGGCCTCAGCATCTCTAGGGTCACAAAAAGAACGGAGATGCCTAAGTGTGGTAGAATTCTCATGTGTCTGAGCAGGGAAGCTGGCTGCAAACAGCGATCTTATGAGCCAGCTTTCTGCTCAGTGTTGGAATAAAACTCAAACCAGTGCATGATCAGGCAAACTCTCTGGGCAAGGGCCCAGAAAAAGGCAAATAAAGGCAAAGACACCCCTCTTTCACCTGGGGTGGAAGAAGGGGGGAAACAGTAGAGGTCCAGGTCACAGGAGTCTGTCTATAAAGTTTGAAGACTCAAAACAGGGTCAGGTGCCTGAGATAAAAACAACTGGTCATAGACTGGGTGAAGAGGGAATTCACATAGAAACCAGGGAGACAAGAGTGATTGACTGCTTTTCTGTGAGGGCTCACTGGAGTGGGAAGAATGAACTTTCAGAAATTGGGGTGCTACTATTTTCATCCCCCCATTGGTGCTGAAAGCTTAAGGGAGCAAAACAGTGCTACGGAGTGCTATCTGGGAAGGGCTGACACTGAGCCTGGCCCCTTGGCAAGGAAGGGGCAATTCTACCCAACAGGGACACCTAAGAATCAGAGCAACAGGTCCCTCCCCCAGAAGATCACCAGGAGCAACCAGCTACCACCAAATTTACCAAAGAGAAGTGAAAAACTTCAGCTGTGGAGCAAATAGCTTTCACGGGTGGTTCTTCTTATTTTTATTCTTTGGTCTTTCAATTATATTATTTTTTCAGCTATTTTCTTATTTAATTCTTTTTTAAATCTTTAATTTTGTTTATATTTACTTATTTATTATTTTTTGGTTTCCTTCCATTATATTTTATTTTTTTGTGTATGTATATGTAAGTTTTTCTTCTTTTCCTATTTTGGGATCTAGTTTAACAAACAAACCAAAATACAGCCAGGATTTAGTTCATTGTTTTGTTCAATTTTGCTTCTTGTTTCATTTTTTCTGATTTTGTTTTTGTTTACTTCTGATTTGTTTGTATTTTTCTGGTACTGTTTTTGCTCTTGTCTTTTTTTAAAAGATTTTATCTATTTATTCATGAGAGACACACAGAGAGAGGCAGAGACACAGGCAGAGGGAGAAGCTGGCCCCCAGGGAGACCAACATGGGACTCGATCCCAGGTCTCCAGGATCACACCATGGGCTGAAAGCGGCACTAAACCACTGAGCCACCAGGGCTGCCCTGCTCTTTTTGTCTTGTCTCTCTCTTTCATCTAATCTTTTCTGGACATAAAGATGAGATGGAGAAACTAACCTCAAAAGAAAGAACAGGAGGCAGTACTCACTCCCAGGAATTTAATCAATATGGATATAAGATGTCGGAACCAGAATTCAGAACAATTAAAAAGATACTAGTTGGGCTTGAAGAAAGCACAGAAGACACTAGGGAATCCTTTACTGGAGAAGTAAAAGAACTAAAAACTAATCAGGCCAAAATTAAAAATGCTTTTACTAAGATGGAGTAAAAAATGGAGGTTCTGCTAGGATAAAAGGCAGAAGACAGAATCTGTGATATAGAAACAAAATTATAGCAAATAAAGAAGCAGAGAAATAGAAAGAAAAAACAATGTGATGTCTGGATGGCTCAACGAGTGAGCATCTGGTGTTGGCTCAGGGTGTGATCCCGCGGTCACGGGATTGAGTCCCACATCAGGCTCCCTGCATGGAGCCTGCTTCTCCCTCTGCCTCTGTCTCTGCCATTCTCTCTGTTTCTCATTTCTCTCGTCTTTTTTTAAAAGATTTTATCTTTTAAAAAAAGATAAAATTTTATGAGAAATTCTCTCATTTCTCTCTCTCTGTGTGATTATCATAAATAAAAATTTAAAAAAAATTAAATAAAAAAATAAACAAAATATTTTTAAAAAACAATGCTGTCTAAAAGAGACTCATTTTATTTATTTTTAATTTTTAATTTTTATTTATTTATGATAGTCACACACACACAGAGAGAGAGAGAGAGAGAGGCAGAGACATAGGCAGAGGGAGAAGCAGGCTCCATGCACCGGGAGCCCAACGTGGGATTCGATCCCGCGTCTCCAGGATCGCGCCCTGGGCCAAAGGCAGGCGCTAAACCGCTGCGCCACCCAGGGATCCCAAGAAACTCATTTTAGATGCAAAGACACCTCCAGTTTGAAAGTGAGGGGGGTGGAGAACCATTTACATACTAATGGATATCAAAAGAAAGCTTATATCAAACAAACTAAATTTTAAACTTAAGAATGTAATAAGAGATGAAGAAGGACACTATATCAAAATTAAAACATCTATCCAAAAATAAGATCTAACAATTGTAAATATTTATCCTCCTAACTTGGGAGCAGCCAATTACACAAACCAATTAATAACAAAATTTAAGAAACACATTGATAATAATACAATAAGAGTAAAGGACTTTATCACCCCACTTACAGCAATGGACAGATCACCTATGCAGAAGATCAACAAGGAAACAAGGGCTTGGGATCCCTGGGTGGTGCAGCGGTTTGGCGCCTGCCTTTGGCCCAGGGCGGGATCCTGGAGACCTGGGATCGAATCCCATGTCGGGCTCCCAGTGCATGGAGCCTGCTTCTCCCTCTGCCTATGTCTCTGCCCCCTCTCTCTCTCTCTCTTTGTGACTATCATAAATAAATAAAAAATTAAAAAAAAGAAAAAAAAAGAAACAAGGGCTTTGAATGACACATTGAACGAGATGGACTTCATAGGTATCTTCAGAGCATTTCATCCTGAGGCAATACACATTCTTCGCAAGTGCACATGGAACATTCTCCAGAAGAGATAATTTGGAAGGAACACAAATACATGGAGGATTAAGAGCATCCTACTAGGGGATCCCTGGGTGGCACAGCGGTTTGGCACCTGCCTTCAGCCTGAGGCGTGATCCTGGAGTCCCAGGATCGAGTCCCACATTGGGCTCCCTGCATGGAGCCTGCTTCTGTCTCTGCCTCTCTCTCTCTCTATCTCTGTGTCTCTCATGAATAAATAAATAAAATCTTTTTTAAAAAATTAAAAAGAGCATCTTACTAAAGAATGAACAGGTCACCCAGGAAATTAAGGAAGAATTTAAAAAATAGATGGAAACAAATGAAAATGAAAACAACAGTACAGAATCTTTAGGATACAGCAAAGGTGTTCCTAAGGGGGAAGTATATAGCAAGTACACACCTTTCTCAATAATCAAGAAAAGTCTCACATATACAACTTAATCTTACACCTAAAGGAGCTAGAAAAAGAATAGCAAATAAATCCTAAAACCAGCAAGAGAAGAGAAATTATAAAGATTAGAGCAATGAAACAGAAATTGAAAGAAAAGTAGAAGAGATCAATGAAACTAGGACTGGTTCTTTGAGGAATGAGAACAATAAAACCCGAACCAGGCTTATCAAAAAGAAAAAAGAAAGGACTCAAAAAATGAATAAAAAAAATTTTTTTAAAGTAAAGAAGAATTAATTACTATTCTTCTGAAGCTGTTTCAAAAAATAGAAATGAAAACTTCCAAACTTATTCAATGAGGGCAGTATTACCTTAATCTCAAAACCAAGGACCCTACTGAAAATGAGAATTACAGACCAATATCCTGGATGAACATGGATGCAAAATTTCTGACCAAGATTCTAACTAAAAGGATCCAACAGTACACTAAAAGGATTATTCATCACAACCAAGTGGGATTTATTCCTAGCCTACAAGGGTGGTATAACATCTGCAAATAAATCAATATGATCCAACACATTAAAAAAAGTTCAAGAACCATATGATCCTCTCAACAGATGCAGAAAAAGCATTTGACAAAATTCAGCATCCTTTCATTATAAAAACTCTCCACAGTGTAGGAATAGAGGGACATACCTTAATATCATAAAATCCATGCACAAAAAACCCTCAGTAAATATCATCCTCAACAGGAAAAACTGAGAGCTTTGCTCCTAAGGTCAAGAACACAACAAGGATGTTCACTCTCATCACTGTTGTTCAACATAGTACTGGAAGGCCTAGTCTCAGCAATCAGACAAAAAAAAGAAAGAAAAGACATCCAAATCGGCAAAGTAGTAACAAACTTTCACTCTTCACACATTACATGATACTCTGTTGAAAACCCTAAAGATTCCACCTGAAAATTGCTAAAACTCATACAATAATTCAGTAAAGTGTTAGGATATAACATCAATGAACAGAAGTCAGTTGCATTTCCATTCACTAACAATGAGTCAGAAGAAAGAGAAATCAAAGAATTGATCCCATTTAGAATTGTACCCAAAACTTTAAGATATCTAGAAACAAACCTAACCAAAAAGCTAAAGTGTTTGAACTCTGAAAAGTATAGAACTCTCATGAAAGAAATTGAGGAAGACACAAGTGATGGAAAACATTCCATCCTCAAGGATTGGAAGAATAAATAGTTAAAATGTCTATGCTACCCCAAGCAATTTACACATTCAGTGCAATCCTCATCAAAATACCATCAACATTTTTCACAGAGCTGGATCAAATAATCCTAAAATTTGTATGGAACCAGAAAAGACACCAAATAGCCAACAGAGTGTTGAACAAGAAAACTAAAGCTGATAGCATCACAATTCTGGACTTTAAACTGTATGACAAAAAAATAAAAATAAAAAAATAAACTGTATGACAAATCTTTAATCATCAGGAAAGTATGGTACTGGCACAAAAACAGACACCTAGATCACAGCAACAGAATAGAGCACCCAAAAACGGATCCTCAACTCTATGGTCAACTAATTTTCAACAAAGCAGGAAAGAACATCCAATGGAAAAAACACACTCTCTTCAACAAATGGTACTGGGAAAATTGGATAATTCCAATTTTAGGAGGAGGAGGAGGAAAATTCCTCCAGCTGCAGAGGAATAAAACTGTATCATTTTCTTATACCATATACCAAAATAAACTAAAAAATGGATGAAAGACCTAAATGTAAGACAGGAATCCAACACAATCCTAGCAGTGAACACAGGCAACAACCTTTTTTTGTTTTTTAGGATTTATTTATTTATTCATAGAGAGTGAGAGAGAGGCAGAGACACAGGCAGAGGAAAAAGCAGGCTCCATGCAGGAAGCCCGATGTGGGACTCGATCCCGGGTCTCCAGGATCACACCCCGGGGTGCAGGCGGCGCTAAACCGCTGCGCCACCAAGGCTGCTCGGCAACAACCTTTTTGACTTTGGCTGCAGCAACTTCTTGCTAGACACATTTTCAAAGGCAAGAGAAACAAAAGTAAAAATGAACTATTAGGACTTCGTTAAGATAAAAAGCTTTTGCACAGCAAAGGAAATAGTCAAGAAAACTAAGACACCCTACAGAACGGGAGAAGATACATGCAAATGTTGTATCAGATAAATGGCTAGTATTCAAGATCTCCAAAGAACTTTTCAAACTCAACACCCAAAGAACAAAGAAATGGTCAGAAGACATGAACAAACATTTCTCTAAAGAAGACATACAAATGGCCACCAGACACATGAAAAAAATGTTCAACACTATTCAGCGTTAGGAAAATACAATTCAAAACCACAATGAGATACCACCTTGCACCAGTGAGAATGACTAAATTTAACAACTCAGGAAACAACAGATGTTGGTGAGAATGCAGAGAAAGAGGAACCGTCTTACACTGTTCGTAGGAATGCACAACTGCTACAGCCACTCTGGGAAACAGTATGGAGGTTCCTCAAAAAACTTAAAAATAGGGATCCCTGGGTGGCGCAGCGGTTTGGCGCCTGCCTTTGGCCCAGGGCGCGATCTTGGAGGCCCGGGATCGAATCCCACATCAGGCTACCGGTGCATGGAGCCTGCTTCTCCCTCTGCCTGTGTCTCTGCCTCTCTCTCTCTCTCTGTGTGACTATCATAAATAAATAAAATTAAAAAAAAAAAAAACTTAAAAATAGAGTAACTGTATGACCAAGTTATTGCACTACTAGGCATTTTTTCAAAGGATACAAACATAGTGGTCAAAGGAGCACATGCACCCTAATATTTATAGCAGCAATGTCCACAGTTGCCAAACTATGGAAAGAGCCCAGATGTCCATCTACAGATGAATAGATAAAAAAGGTGGTATATATACAATAGAATATTACACAGTCATCAAGAAGAATAAAATCTTAGCATTTGCAGTGACATGGATGGAACTATAGAATATTACACCATGCAAAATAAGTTTGAGAAAGACAAATATCATATGATTTCACCCATATATGGAATTTAAGAAACAAAACTTGTACATAGGGGAATGGATAGAAAAAGAAAATAAGAAGAAATCAGAGAGGGATACAAACCATAAGAGACTCTTAACTGCAGGGAACAAACTGAGGGTTGCTGGAGGGGAGGCAGATTGGGGGAATGGGGTAACTGGGTGATGGGTATTAAGGAGGGCATTTGATGTAATGAGCAATTACTGATCAATCGCTAAACTCTACCTCTGAAACTAATAAAATTGCAAACAAAGAAAACTTCTTGTGGTCAGAGGAAAATGGTAGAATAGTAAGATCCCAAACTCACTTTGTCCCATGTAAGGAATTACATGTATTGGAAACTAACTCTGAAAATAATCTGAAGACTAGAGAACAGATCTTCCATAGCAGATCATAGATAGAAGACCAAAAGGATAGGAGGAATGGAGATGCAATTGGAAACCAAACCCCCAGTGTAACTAACCACAAAGAGAAGGGACATCACAAGAACAGGGGAGCAAGGCAATCAATCAGATCCCACAAGGCACATCCCTGGCCCTGGGGGCCCACGCTGGGAAGATAAGTCCCCATAATATCTTGCTTTGAAAATCAGTGGGGTTTAATTCTAGGAGAGTAAGAGGAAAAAGGAAAATGAATCCTTGTCCTCAAAGAGCACACTCACTCAGTGTGAAATATACAATCAGCAGTTTGAAAAGCACCTGGGGATTACGTGAAGGAATTTTATTCACTAATTTTAGGATTCATGTTAGAGGGGCAGGGATCTGCAGATTTCTCTGGAAACAAAAGGGCTGGCAAGTACTATTTATATTGCCCTCCCCTAGCCTACATAGGCAGACACTTGTGGGAGGCAGTTCAAATATTCTCCATCTACCTTGCTACTGCCACATTCCTGGTCCTGGTGTTCCCCTGTAGACCTTCCCCACTCAACTCATCTGCCATGGCAGATGACCCCCCCAAAGTGGCTCCTGTCACACTGCACCTGGCAGGCAGCCTCAGTTGGAACTGGCACCCCTCCAAAGTGACTCCTGCCCTGGGATGGGAAGGAGATAACCACACACAACAGCATTCGTATAATTTTTAAAGCTGAGCCTCTTAGATGACTATACAAAGAGCCAGCCCTGCCCTTCCCTGCATCTCCAGCTATTGCAGCACATAGCTGTAGACAACCAGGGTTAAGGCCAGACCTATGCAACAACAAGCCAATGAGTGCTGCAGCAGGGCCTCTCTACAGTGTTGGAAGCAAACCCTGCCCAGTGCAGCTGCAGTAGGTGAAGGAGGTCACTAAAGCCAATTAAGCCGACGGCCAGTGCTGCCCACCCACATGGCCACAGCAATCATAGCTCATTCGCAACTGGACAGCACAGCTCACATATTGAGCACCTGGTTCTGGTGAACAGGGGTGGTTGTGCAACATAGCACCATGAGGCCTCTTATACACAAGGCCACTACTTTCAAGAGTAGGAGATATAGTTGCCCTACCTAATGCACAGAAACAAACACAAAGAAATAGACAAAATGAGGAGATAGAGGAATGTGTCCCAAATAAAGGAAAAAGCCAAACTCACTGAAAAAGAGTGAAACAAATACAGTAGGGAGAATCAACAGCCACAAGGATGGATCAGCAATCTGGAAGACAGGGTAATAGAAAGCAACAAAACTGAACAGCAGAAGGATAAAAGAGTAATTAAGAAAGAGTACAGCAAAAAAAAAAAAAAAAGAAAGAGAACAGCTTAAGGGATCACTATAACATTATCAAGTGTAATAACATTTGCACTTATAGGGATCCCAGAAGAAGAGAGAAGGAGACAGAAAAATTATTTGAAGAAATAAGAGCTGAAAACTTGTCTACTATGGGGAAATAAAAACATCCACGTCCAGGAAATATAGAAACCCCCAAACAAGATGAACGCAAGTAAGTCCCACAGAAAGACACATAATAATTAAAATGCCAGGAAGGGATCCCTGGGTGGCGCAGTGGTTTAGCGCCTGCCTTTGGCCCCGACGTGGCCAAATCCCACGTCGGGCTCCCGGTGCATGGAGCCTGCTTCTCCCTCTGCCTATGTCTCTGCCTCTCTCTCTCTCTCTCTCTCTATCATAAATAAATAAAAATTAAAAAATAAAATAAAATAAAATGCCAGGAATTAATAATAATTTTAAAAGGAGCATGAGAAAAGAAAACAGTAACATACTAGGGAAGCTGAATAAAGCTATCAGCTGATATTTCAGCAGAGACTTTGCAGGCTAGAAGGGAGTGGCATGATATATTCAAAGTGCTAAAGGAAAAAAACCTGCAACCAAAAATACTCTACTAGGCAAGGTTATCAACAGAATTGAAGTACAGATAAAGTTAGAGGTTCATCACAACTAAATCAAACTTACAATCAAAGATAAGTAAATTCTTTAAGTGGAAAAAGGCTCTAACTAGAAGTAAGAAAAGCATGAAATGAGTAAATTTCAATAGTGAAAGCATAAATATAGTAAAGGCAGATTACTCACTTATAAAGCCAGCATGGAGGTTAAAACACAAAAGATGTAAAATCAATTATATCTACAAAAATTAGTTTTGGATTACACAAAAACTTAAAAAAATATAAAATAGGACATCATAATTCAAGCATAACACTAGACAAATCCATCAAACCACAAGGGAAGTGAAGAAGAAAATAAGGAAAGGAGAACTATAAAAACAACCAGAAAATAATTAATGAATGGCAATAAATACATACCTGTCAATAACTACTTTAACTAGACTAAGTGCTCTAATCAAAAAACATATGGTAACTGAACGGATAGAAAAAACAAGAACAACCTATGTGCTGCCTACAAGAGACTCATTTCAGACCCCAAAACATACACAGACTGGAAGTAAAGGAACAGAAAAAATATTCCATGAAAATGGAAGCAGGAAAAAAAATCCATGTATATTTATATGAGAGAAAATAGACTTAAAACAGAATACTGTAGCAAGAGATGAAGAAGAACATTACATAATGATAAAGGGATCAATCTAACAAGAGCATATAACAATTGTAAATATGCACCCAACATAGGAGCACCTAAATAAATGAAACAAAGATTAACAGATATAAAGGGAAAAGTTGACAGTAATCCAATAATAGTAGGGGACTTTAAACATCCCACTAACATCAATGGATAGACTACCCAGACAGAAAATCAATTAAAATACAGTAACTCTAAAGTATCTGAATGACACATAAGAACAGCTGGGATTAACAGACATTATCCAAAAATCCAGCAGAATACACATTCTTTTCAAGTGCACCTGGAATATTCTCATAGACAGATCATATAAATTAGGCTACAAACCAGTCTCAAAATTTAAGAGAATTGGAATCATATCAAGCATCTTTTCAATCACAATGGTATGAAAGTAGAAATTAATTACAAGAAAAAAAAACCTAGAAAAAAACATAAAAACATGGAATCTAAAGAAATACACCAACAACCAACCAATGGGTCAACAAAGAAGTCAGAAAGGAAGTTGAAGAATACATGGAGACAAATGAAAATGAAAAAATAACAGTCCAAAATCTTTGGGACACAGCAAAAGCAATTCTAAGAGGGAAATTTATAGCAATACAGTCCTACCTCAAGAAACAACAACAACAAAAATCCCAATCTAACCTTCACTTAAAGGAACTAGAAAAATAAGAGCAAAAAAAGCCGTAAGTCAGTAGAAGAAAGTATATAGGGGGGTCTCTGGGTGGCTCAGTGGTTTAGTGTCTGTCTTTGGCCCAGGGCATGATCCTGGAGTTCTGGGATCAAGGCCCGCATCAGGCTCCCTGCATAGAGTCTGCTTCTCCCCCTGCCTGTGTCTCTGCCTTTCTCTCTGTGTGTCTCTCATGAATAAATAAAATCTTTAAAAAAAAAGAAAGTAAACAATTATGATTGGAACAGAAATAAAGATATAAAGACTAAAAAAAAAATAGAAAATAGAAAAGATCAATGAAACCAAGAGATGGTTCTCTAAAAAGATGAAAAAAAAATTATAAAACTTTATCCAGATTCATCAAGACAAAAAGAGAGGATGAAAATATATAAAATCAGAAATGAAAGAGGAGAAATAAAAACCAACTCCACAGAAAGACAAAGGATTATAAAAGAATACTATTGAAAATTGTAGGTCAGCAATTTGGACAACTGAAAAACCTGCTAAATTCGTGAAATGTACAATCTTCCAAAGTGCATCAGGAAAAAGTAGAAAATTTAAACAGACTCATTACTAGTAATGAAATTAAAATGGTCATGCCTGCCTTTGACTCAAATCACGATACCATGGTCCTGGGATCAAGCCCCATGTTGGGCTCCCTGCTCAGCTAGAAGTCTGCTTCTCCCTCTCCCTCTTGTGCATGCATGCACCCTCCCCCCACCCCCCCCCTCTCTCTCACACACACACACACACACACACACACACACAAATAAATAAAATCTTAAAAAAAAATTCCCTCCCAACAAACAGAAATCCAGGACCAGATGGCTAACAGGTGAATTCTATATGAAATATTTAAAGAAGCATTAGTACCTATTCTTAAAATATCCAAAAAATAGAAGAGGAAGGAAAACTTCTAAATTTACTCTATAAAGCCAGCATTACTCTGAACCAAAACCAGATTAAAGACACTACAAAAAAAGAAAACCGCAGGCCAGTATCTCTGATAAATACAGAAGCAAAAATCTCCAACAAAATATTAGCAAACTGAATTCAACAATAAATTAAAAGGATCATTGACGATGGAACTGGAGGGTATTATGCTGAGCGAAATAAATCCATTGAAGAAAGACAATCATCATATGGTTTCACTCATATGTGGGATATAAGAAATAGTGAAAGAGACCAAAGGGAATGGGGGGAAATTGAGTAGTGAAAAATTAGGAATGTCTTCCTCTCTATGAGGAGACTCCTAACTCTGGGAAACAAACAAAGGGTTGTAGAAGGGAAGGTGTGTGTGTGTGTGGGGGGGTAACAGGATAAATGGATGAGGGCATTAAGGAGGGCACATGATGAGATGAGCACTGGGTATTATACTATATGCTAGCAAATTGAATATAAATAAGAATTTTTTAAAAAGGATCATTCACCACAATGAATGAGAATTTATTCTAGGGATGCAAGAATATCCCACATTCACAAATCAATCAATATAATATCTCACATAACAGGAAGATGGATAAAAACTATGTGATCACCTCAACAAATGCAGAAAAAGCATCTGACAATATACAACATCTGTTCATGATAGAAACTCAACAAAGTTGCTTTAGAGCGAACATACCTCCACATAATAAAGGTCATATATGAGAAACCCACAGCTAACATATCCCATGGTAGAAAACTGAAAGCTTTTCCTCTAAGATCAGCAACAAGTTAAGGAAATCCACTTTCACCATGTTTATTCAAGATAGTACTAGAAGTCCCACTCAGACATGAAAAAGAAATAAAAGATACCCAAATTGGTAAGGAAAAAGTAAAATTGTCACTATTTGCAGAGAATATGCTATCTATAGAAAAACTTAAAAGACTCCACCAAAAATCTACTAGAACTAGTAAATGAATTCAGTGATGTTTTAGAATACAAAATTAATATACAGAAGTCCATTGCATTTCTATACACCAGTAGCTAAGTAGCAGAAAGAAAAATTAAGAAAACAATCCCATCTACAATTATGCCAAAAAGAATAAAATACCTAGGAAATACTATAACCAAAGAAATGGAAGAACTTTACTCCAAAAACCATGACACATTGGTAAAAGAAATTGAAGATAATACAAAAAGAAAAATATACCATGCTCATTGATTGGAAGAGTAATGTTAAAATGTCCATACTACCCAAAGCAATCTATAGATTCAATGCAATCCCTATCAAAATACCAACAGCATTTATCACAGAACTAGAAAAAATACTCCTAAAATTTGTATGGAACCACAAAAGACCCCAAACAGCCAAAGCAATCTTGAGAAAGAACAAAGCCAGATGTATACCAATCCCAGATTTCAAGATATACTACAAGGCTAAGTAATCAAAACATTGTGGTACTGGCACAAATACAGACACATAGATCAACGGAAGAGAATAGAGAGCCTAGAAATAAACCAACGTTTATATGATCAATGAGTCTATGACAAAGGAAGCTAGAATATACGAAGGGGAAAAGACATTCTCTTCAACAAATGGTGCTGGGAAAACTGGAAAGCTACATGAAAAGAATGAGTTTCATTCTAGACCACTAGACCACTTACTTATACCACATACAAAAACCTAAAATGGATTAAAGACCTAAATGTGACAGGCACCTGAGTGGCTCAGTGTTTGAGTGTCTGCCTTTTGCTCAGGTCATGATCCTAGGGTTCTGGGATCAGGTCCTGCATCAGGCTCCCCTCCCTCTACCTATGTCTCTGCCTCTCTCTCCCTGTGTCTGTCATGAATAAATAAATAAATAAAATCTTTAAAAATAGATGTAAATGTGAGATATGAAACCATAAAACTAAAGGAAAACATATACAGTAATTTCTTGGATGTTGGCCATAGCAACATAATGCATATGTCTCCTCAGGAAATTAGATAAAAAAGAAACTATTAGAACTATACCAAAATAAAAAGCTTTTGCATGGTGAAAGAAACCAATAAAATGAAAAGGCAACCTTCTGAACAGGAGAAGACATTTACAAATGACATATCCAAAATAAGGGTTAATATCCAAAATACATAAAGAACTTACATAACTCCACACCAAAAAGAACCAAACAATCCAATTAAAAATTGGCAGTGAACCTGAATAGACATTTTTCCAAAGAAGACATACAAATGGCCAATAGACACATGAAAAGATGCTCAACAACACTAATCATCAAAGAAATGCAAATCAAAATCACAATGAGATATTGCCTCACACCTGTCAGAATGGCTCAAATCAAAAAGAAAAGAAATAACAAATGTTGGTGAAGATGTGGTGAAAAGGGCACCCTTGTGCACTGCTAGTGGAAATATAAATTGGTGCAACCAGTATGGAAAACAGTATGAACTTCCTCAAAACATTAAAAATGGAAATATCACATCACCCAGGAATTATACTACTGAGTATTTTTTTAAAGATTTTATTTATTTATTCATGAGACACACACACACACACACACACACACACACACAGAGAGAGAGAGGCCCTGGGCGGAAGGCGGCGCTAAACCGCTGAGCCACCAGGGCCTCCCACTACTGAGTATTTACCCAAAGAAAATGAAAATGCTGGGACACCAGGGTGACTCAGCGGTTGGGCATCTGCCTTTGGCTCAGGGCGTGATTCTGGGATCACGTGACCCCTGGGATTCAGGGATCAAGTCCCACATCGGGATCCCTGTGGGGAGGCTGCTTCTTCCTCTGCCTATGTCTGTCTCTCTGTGTGTCTCTCATGAATAAATAAATAAAATCTTTTAAAAAAAAGAAAATGAAAAAAAAAGAAAATGAAAATGCTAATTAGAAAAAAATATGCATTCCGATTTATGGCAGAGAACAGACAAAATACAGAAGCAACCACATGTCCATCTATAGACGAATGGATAAAAAAGGTGTACACGTATATGTGTATATATGTGTGCGCATGCGCACACACACACACACTCTCTCTCTTTTTTTTTTAAAGATTTTATTTATTTATTCGAGAGAGAGAAAGAGCGAGAAAGAGAGAGGCAGAGGGAGAAGCTGGCTCCATGCAGGGAGCCCGATGTGGAACTCGATCCCAGGTCCCCAGGATCAGGCCCTGGGCTGAAGTCGATGCTAAACCGCTGAGCCACCTGAGCTGCCCACACTCTCTCTCTTTTTTTTAAAGATTTTATTAATTTATTCATGAGATACACAGAGAGAGGGAGAGAGAGAGGCAGAGACACAGGCAGAGGGAGAAGCAGGCTCCATGCAGGAAGCCTGACGTGGGACCTGATCCCAGGACCCCAGGATCACGTCCCGGGCGTAGGCAGGCGCCAAACCGCTGAGCCACCCAGGGATCCCCTCTCTCTCTCTCTCTTACTCAGTCATAAAAAAAGAATGAAATTTTGTCATTTGTGACAACATGGGTGGACCTAGAGGGTATTATGCTAAGTGAAATACATCAGACAGAGAAGGACAAATACTATATGATTTCACTTATATGTGGAATCTAAAAAAACAACAACACACAAACAGCCTCAGAAATACAAAGAAAAAACCTGTGGTTACCAGAAAGAATGGGGGGTTGGGCAAAATAGGTGAAGGGGATTAAGAGGAACAAACTTCCGGTTATAAAATAAATAAGTTACAAAAATGTAAAATATAGCATTGGATATATAGTCAAATATTGTAATAATATTGTGTGGGAATGGATAGTGACTACTCTTACCATGTTGAGCACTAAGTAATGTATGGAACTGTCAAATCATTATGCTGTGTACCTGAAAGCAATATGAATTATATACCCAGTATACTTAGATAACAAGGAATACATAAATAAAACTTCTTGTGACCACTGAAAAAAAATATATTCCACTTTATCTAGAGTTAACTTATCCCTACTTAGTAAAATAAGCCAAAGATCTTACCATCTGAAATACATCAGAGCCTTCATCAAAATCCACCATAGCAAAAAATATCCTGTTGGTAAATGCACTGGAGTATCGCCACGAGTTTGCCAGGATCTGGAATTCTTCATCAGCTTGCCTGGATACAATCAGATTTATGAACATATAAAACATTTTTTAACAGCAATCTAGTTTATCAGCAGTGAAACAGAGCCAAAGAAGCAATAGCAGTGTTTCCAACGGGAGAAATATTTTGAGAGAGAGAGACAGACAGAGACAGAGAAACACCAGTAAGGCTCTGCTGAAAGGGTCAGGACAAACTTTGGAAAACACTGTCATTGTTTTGGCATAAAAGAAGCCTTATCCTAAGTGTTGGGGATTCCAACAGAAAGTAGTTACTTGACTCAGCTTCATACTTTGTGCTTCTTATTTCAAAGCTCTTTAAGTAGTCACTGGAAAACTCCAGCTAATTGTTTGTACAACAACTTTTTAATCCTTAAATTACTTCTAGGTGTTCAAAAAGACAAGGTTGAAGTATTTCCAGAGAAAGTAAACTATAAGAGTAATCCATTTTATAAATCTATCATATAACATGCTATTATTTAGTAAATGAAAATACAGTCAGATGAATTCTTAGTGCGAAAGAATCTAGAGAATTGAGATTGAAACCTCGAATCATGTTTGACTTTTCCCTTATTGCCCATATGTTTTCAGTTTCTAAGATCTGATAATTTTTCATTTGTGATTATCTTTTATTTTTTTTTAATTTTTTATTTATTTATGACAGTCACACACAGAGAGAGAGAGGCAGAGACACAGGCAGAGGGAGAAGCAGGCTCCATGCCGGGAGCCCGACGTGGGATTCGATCCCGGGTCTCCAGGATCGCGCCCTGGTCCAAAGGCAGGCGCTAAACCGCTGTGCCACCCAGGGATCCCTGTGATTATCTTTTAATTCCATCTCTTCCTATTTATTTTCATTGCTATCAGCTAAAGTCAGATCCTTAATATCTGACATTAGAATATTAAAATATTGACTCTAGTTTCTCCTCTTCCAATCCTTCTTATGCTGCAATATACAACAATCTTCATAATTACTACTTTCCTGAAACTCCTACTCTTCTCAAAAACTATTGTTGCTTTTCTACCACCTTCAGAACAGTCTCCAAGTTTTTTCACTGGTTATTCAAGTTTTTTTTTAAAGATTTTATTTACTTATTCATAAGAGACATAGAGAGAGGGGCAGAAACATAGGCAGAGGGAGAAGCAGGCTCCATGTAGGAAGTCCAATGTGGGACTCAATCCAGGGACTGTGGGATCATGCCCTGAGCCAAAGGCAGACGCTCAACCACTGAGCCATCCAGGCGTCCCTCAAGTATTTTTTATCACCTAGTTCCAATAAGGCATCTAACTTTTATGCAGCCTTACTACTAATCAATATAAAACAGGATCTTTTAATTCCAGCACTTTATTTACCATGATCTCTGTATCCTTGCACACACCTTTACTTCTAACCAAAATATCGTACTTCTATCTAAATCTGATCCATCTGTCTAGCCCTAATACAAATCCTTTCTTTTCCATTAGGCCAACCTTAATCTTCCTGTTATATGTCCTCCCTGAAATTTTGTAGTATTATATACATAATCCATTTGGTACTTAATTGAAATTGCCTTATATTGCTAAATTTTCATGTGTGGAACTCATTTCACTAGCCATATAATAAGGGTAGGGCATCTTATACTTCTCATCCTGATAGCACCAAATACATAGTATTATACACATTACTGTTAATTTTTTAAAGATTTTTATTTATTTATGAGAGACAGAGAGGGAGAAAAAAAGAGAGACAGAGACACAGGCAGAGAGAGAAGCAGGCTCCATGCAGGGAGCCTGATGTGGGACTCAATCCCAGGTCTCCAGGATCACGCCCTGCACCGAAGGCCACCCGGGCTGCCCAATTTTTTATTTTTTGAGTGTGTTTAGGAAAATATGAGCTAATTTTAAATTTCATCTTATATAAAGATACTAATAAAAACTTAGGTTAATAAAAATATCATGTATTTGCATTTAATATAGAATTATGAAGGAGTTTGTGTTTGTTCCCTAACATTTTTGTATATTCTTGATTGCTGAAATGACTAAATTAAGAGTAATTCTAGATTTTAAGTTTATGCATAATTAATACCTGCTATCCAGCATAGGGTGCCCAAAAATAAGTACTCTGGAAAAAATAAAATAAAATAAAATAAAATAAAATAAAATAAAATAAAATAAAATAAGTACTCTGGGATCAAATACCTTAACTATCTTCTACCTCTGAGGGGAAAATCCTTGATGGAAAGTTAGCAAGTCTTGGGGTATCATAATGCATATTCTAAAAAAAAATTGTCTATTCCTTCACATAAGCCCAGGCTGTCAGAATTTGAAAAGCCTTCAAGATTTTATTAAATTAGTTCTTCACAGGGTAGCTTTGTCATTTCATTTAAAATGAATTCTCAGATCACACATATTGATCTAAAAATGTAAGTTAAAAAAACACCAAAAAGCAAAAGCTATTCTATTTTTTAGTACCCACTATTTTAAATTTTGTTTAAAGAAATGTTGCCCTTTTATGTAAAGTGCCCTTTTTAAAAAAAGATTTATTCATTTAGAGTGGGAACTATCAGAAAGGGAGACAAAACATGAAAGACTCCTACCTCTGGGAAACAAACTAGGGGTGGTGGAAGGGGAGGTGGGTGTGGGCGGGGGGTGGGGGTGACTGGGTGACAGGCACTGAGGTGGGCGCTTGATAGGATGAGCACTGGGTGTTATTCTATATGCTGGCAAATTGAACACCAATAAAAAATAAATTTATAATAAAAAAAGATTTATTCATTTATTCATGACAGACACAGACTGAGGAAGAGAGGTAGAGACACGGGCAGAGGGAGAAGCAGGCTCGCAGGGAGCCTGATACAGGACTTGATCCTGGATCCCAAAGGCAGGCACCCAACCACTGAGCCACCCAGGCATCCCCAAAGTCCTTTTTTAAAAGAAATATCAATCTGTTCCTAAGATCATTCAGAAACAGTAAGATCAAATCAATAAACCATGGTCTGATGAAAGTTTAAGTGAGATTAGTCTCCATTTCCAAGTTTTATAATCACTACAAAATAATATAAAAAAAGAAAACATTTCAAAATCACACATCTTTATTTTCTAAAACTGTTCTCTTGTAATTCCAAATCTGGAATGTAGCTACCATTATTGCATTTGCATTAATAATTATCTCTAGCTTTGTGTAAACCAGTTAAAAGGTTTTGGAACCTATTTCTTCGTGAGAGAATATTTGTTTTACTTACCTTCTGGGGTTATTGTATAAAATAAGAATATGAAACTGAAAGCATTTACAAATAATAAAATACTACATCAATCCCATTGGCATATATTTATGTAAGTTGATACCAATTTGTATGATGATTATTCATTTTTAAGTTATTCCTATTATGGCTACAACAATACTTTATCCTTGTTCTTTCTTCCCCCTACTATTGTGGGCAACCAAGAAATGACTGTAAAAGGGCAATATATGTTACTACAGTCATCCTAAGTAAGGTATATACAATAATTGTTTATGCACCCACTGAACTAATTCGGATCTTCTGGGATAGAGAAACGGTCAAAAGTTTATGTTATTTAATTTTAAAGTGTAGTTGAAAGTACATACTTGCACACGACACACTGTCTGTGAAGTTGGAGAGCAGTGAACATGACAATAACGGAGTAGTTTCTTGGTGGGGCTTTAACAAGGCGACGGAACTTGTCTCCATTCATCCTTATTACAGGTCTTTTATTGGTCCATTCCATCAGTTGACTAACCTTTTCTGATAACACCATCTAAAAAAAGGGAGGAGTGTAGCATTAATGCTCTCAGCATGGCATTTGAAGTTCCTTTTAACGAGAAAACTTACTTAAACCAAGACTAACAAGCAGAGGTAACAGAAACTGTGAGTGACCTAAAAATAGAATCTGATAATTGAGCCTGATAATGATAACGATTCTTAAAATTATATCATTTCATGATTAAGTTTAATCAGATATATTGTTGAGATGAATTATTTACTAATAAATAAAATATAAAATCAGAAAACCTTTCATTTGCCAAAGATTACAAAGAATGTTGAGTTAAATCAATCAGCTAGTTTTGTATAAGATCTTGCTTCTAAAAACCAAACCAAACCCAAAAAAGCGCATGTATAAAAAAACAAATAGTTAAAACAATCTTGAAAACAAAGAATAAAATGTGAGGATTACTCTACCTGATCTTAAGGCATACTATGTAGCTCTAATAAGCAATGCAGAGTGGTACTGATGAAAGAATAGACCCATGAATGAATGGCACAGAAATGAGAACCCAGAAACAGACCTCCATTAAGTAGAGCCAATTGATGCTTCATAAAGTTGCAAAAACTCACTAAAGGAAGGATAGCCTTTTCAAGAAACAGTACTGGAGCAACTGGACATCCGTAGTCAAAAATATGAATCTTGAACTAAACTTTACACTCTATTCAAAAATTAACTCAAACTGATCACATACTTAAACATAAAAATGAAAACTATAAAAATTTTAGGAAAGAAGAAAAACGGGCAGCTGGCTGGCTCAGTCAGTAGTACATGTGACTTTTGATCTTGGAGTCATGAGTTCAAATCCCACACTGGGTGTACAGCTTACTTAAAAAAATTTTTTTAGGAAAACAATTAGGAGAGAACATTTAAGGATCATGGGATAGGGAAAGAATTCTTAGACCTAGAACCAAAATTAGTTTTGTAGTAGATACAAAATAATTCCGGTAAGAGCCATAAAATGAATATGTCCACAAATGGAAAACCAAATATAAACTCTAAGCCCATAGAGAAAGATATACACTCTCAAAAGATTGGTATAACAAGTAATTAACAAGATTTGTGGAACAATGATACTGAGGAAACAGATCACTCTAAACCAGGGTTTTACAATAGTGGCAATACTGACATCTTGAGCCAGATAATTCTTTGTTGTTGGGAGTTGTCCTGCACATTGAAGGATGTTGAGCAGCATCCCTGATCTCCACCCACCAGATACCAGTAGTACCTCTACCTTCAGCTGCAACAACCAAAAATGTCTCCAGACGTTGCCAGATAGGCCCAGGGAGTAAAATTCCCCTCCTCCTTTATTGAGAACCACTGTTGTACACTTAAAAGAATTTTCACAGTATGATTTAAGTTTTTATAATCTTATTATATATTCAATTTTTTAATTTAGTACTGATCAGAATACAATACAAAAAAAAGCATGGCAATAAAGTAAACCAAAACTTCCCAGAGCAAGCTTCCAGCATAAAGGATAATAAACTTTCTAGACCCATGTTTCTCCAAGTGTGGTTGGTATAAAGGAGCCTGTTACGTGTTAAGACTTCCAGGTTCCATCCTCCAGTAAATCTGATTCAGTAGGTCTAGAGTAGGTTCCGAGAATATGAAATTTTAACAGGTAAACCAAGTGATTCTTTATATACACTGAAGTTTCACTACGGAAACCAGGCCGCCAAGAAAGCTGTTTCTGCCCAGTTTCAAACCAGGGACCTTTCATGTGTGAGGCGAATGTGATAACCACTACACTATGGAATACACTGAAGTTTCAGAACTACTGCTCTACATTCTCATTCTTATGAGGAGGGACTACATTTTAAATAAATATCTATGTCTAACATAGGGAAATTAAGTAAACATTAAGCTATTCAAATGATGAACAAGGGATGCCTGGGTGGCTCAGGGGTTTAGCGCCTGCCTTCAGCCTAGGGCGTGATCCTGGAGTCCCAGGATCAAGTCCCACATCAGGCTCCCTGCATGGAGCCTGCTTTTCCCTCTGCCTATGACTATGCCCCCCCCCCCGCCTCTCTCTCTCTCTCTCTGTGTCTCTCATGAATGATAAAAATAAAATCTTTTAAAAAAAAAAAAGATGAACAAGAAGAAAAAATACGTCATTCCTAATAATAAACCACGACCTGATCTTCCTGGAATGATTGAAGAATGTGATATATTTCAGTTAACTCAAATATAACATCTTAATAATTCTGAGATAACTTTTTAAAAATTCCAGTATGGTATTATATTAGCTTCAGGTGTACAATATAGTGATTCAACAATTCTATACATTACTCAGTGTTCATCAAGATAAGTGTATTCTTAATGTCCTTCACCTATTTCACCCATTCCCCCCTTCCACTTTCTGCTTTCCCTTTGGTAACCATCTGTTTTGTTCTCTATAGTCAATAGTCTGTTTTTTGGCTTGTCTTTTTTTCCTTTGTTTTGTTTATTAAATTCCACATATGAATGAAGTCATATGGTATTTGCCTTTCTCTGACTTACTTCACATAGCATTATACTCTTTAGCTCCATCCATGTTGCTGCAAATGGTAAGATTTTTCTTTTCTTATGGCTGAATAACATTTTATATATACATATATATAGACACACACATATATATACACACACATATCACTGTGCTAAATGCTTGGTAGTTTGATAGGGATTACATTAGATCTATAGATTGCTTTGGGTAGCATGGACATCTTAACAATATTTGTTCTTTCAATCCATGAGCATGGAATATCTTTCCATCTGTTTGTGTCGTCTCCAATTTCATTCATCGATGTTTTATAGTTTTTTTTTTTAAAGATTGTATTTATTCATGACAGACACACACAGAGAGGCAGAGACACAAGCAGAGGGAGAAGCAGGCTCCCTGCAAGGAGCCTGATGTGAGACTCGATCCCGGGCCTCCAGGATCACGCCCTGGGCTGAAGGCAGACGCTCAACCGCTGAGCCACCCAGGCGTCCCTGTTTTATAATTTTTAGAGTACAGGTCCTAGACACTTCTTTCACTAGTCCTCTGTCTTCACTAGTACATTGTTTTATAAAGGAATTTCACTTTTCTTCAGTTGAAAGCTTTATTGATTGGAGTAAATCTCTAATATTGACGAACCTTCTTCCTTAGAGAAGCTTTCATCCATATCAAGAGCCCATTGTTTGAGTACTGAAAGCTATGGCTGAGAAATAAAAATTTTGTTTTTCTACAGTATTTACTCTGCATAGTCCCACTATGCATTCCCCAGATATCCTTTTATCTTCCAAAGATACAACCTTCAAAAGTAAAGGAATAAAATGTTGCAATTACCCTTCATTTCGAATAAAATGTTGCAATTACCCTTCATTTCCTTTTATTTATTATTTAATACTTTAATTAGTAAGAACAACGAAGGATTATAGTACAGAAAAGTTAGAGGTTTATCAAATGAATTATTCAGCAACTAAAATAAATGACAGCCTCAGAAGGAAAAAAAATCTACATTTACTTGGGGTTCCAGAGGGCGCCGAAAGAGACAGAGGACCAGAAAGTGTATTTGGACAAATCATAGTTGAGAACTTCCCTAACATGGGAAGGGAAACAGGCATTCAGATCCAGGAGATAGAGAGATCCCCCCCCTAAAATCAATAAAAACCGTTCAACACCATGACATTTAATAGAGAAACTTGCAAATTCCAAAGATAGGGAAGATTCTTAAAGCAAAAAGAGACAAGAGATCCCTAAACTTTATGGGGAGAACTATTAGGTTAACAGCAGACCTCTCCACAGAGACCTGGCAGGACAGAAAGGGCTGGCACGATATATTCAGGGTCCTAAATGAGAAGAGCATGCAGCCAAGAATACTTTATCCAGCAAGGCTCTCATTCAGAATAGAAGGAGAGATAAAGAGCTTCCACGATAGGCAGAAACTGAAAGAATATGTCACCACCAAACCAGCTCTGCAAGAAATATTAAGGGGGGCTCTGTAAAAGAAAGAGGAAGTCCAAGGAAACAATCCACAAAAACAGGGACTGAATAGGTATTATGAAGACACTAAACTGATATCTTTCAATAGAAACCCTGAACGTGAATGGGCTTCATGACCCCATCAAAAGGCGCAGGGTTTCAGACTGGATAAAAAAGCAAGACCCATCTGTTTGTTGTCTACAAGAGACTCATTTTAGACATGAAGACACCTACAGCCTGAAAATAAAAGGTTGGAGAAAAATTTACCATTCAAATGGTCCTCAAAAGAAAGCAGGGGTAGCCATCTTTATATGAGATAAATTAAAGTTTATCCCAAAGACTGTAGTAAGAGATGAAGAGGGACACTATATCATATTTAAAGGATCTATCCAACAAGAGGACCTAACAATCATGAATATTAATGCCCCAAATGCAGGAGCTGCCACGTATATCAAACAATAACCAAAGTTAAGACATACTTAGGGATCCCTGGGTGGCTCAGCGGTTTGGCGCCTGCCTTTGGCCCAGGGCGTGATCCTGGAGACCCGGGATCGAATCCCACATCGGGCTCCCGGTGCATGGAGCCTGCTTCTCTCTCTGCCTCTCTCTCTCTCTCTCTCTGTGACTACCATAAATAAATAAAAATTTAAAAAAAAGACATACTTAGATAATAATACTCTTATACTTGGAGACTTGAATATGGCGCTTTCTACAATTGATAGATCTTCTAAACACATCTTCAAAGAAACAAGAGCATTAAATGATACACTGGACCAGATGGATTTCACAGATATTTACAGAACTTTACATTCAAACTCACCTGAATACACATTCTTCTCAAGTGCACATGGAACTTTCTCCAGAATAGATCACATACTGGGTCACAAATCATGTCTTAACTGATACCAAAAGACTGGGATTGTACCCTGCATATTTTCAGACCATAATGCTTTGAAACTATAACTAAACCATAAGAAGAAATTTGGAAGGATTTCAAACATGTGGAGGTTAAAGGCCATCCTGCTAAAAGATGAAAGGGTCAACCAGGATATTAGAGAAGTATTAAAAAGATTCATGGAAACTAATGAGAATGAAGATACAACCATTCAAAATCTTTGGGATACAGCAAAAGCAGTCCTAAGGGGGAAATATATCGCAGTACAAGCACCCATCCAAAAACTGGAAAGAACTCAAATACAAAAAGCTAAGCTTGCACCTAAAAGAACTGGAGAAGGAACAGCAAATAAACTCTTCACCCAGCAGATGACAGTTAATAAAGATTGGAGCAGAACTCAATGAAATAGAGACCAGAAGAACTGGAACAGATCAACAAAACCAGCAGTTGGTTCTTTGAAAGAATTAATAAGAGATAAACCATTAGCCAGCCTTATTAAAAAGAAAAGACTCAAGTTAATAAAATCATGAATGAGAAAGGAGAGATCACCACCAAGACCAAGGAAACACAATTTTAAAAACTTATTATGAGCAGCTATACGCCAATAAATTAGGCAATCTAGAAGAAATGGACATATCTCGGGATAACCACAAACTACCAAAACTGGAACAGGAAGAAACAGAAAACCTGAACAGGCCAATAACCAGGGAGGAAACTGACGCAGTCTTCATTTTTTTTTTTTTTTGAAGCAGTCTTCAAAAACCTCCCAAGACACAAAAGTCCAGGGCCAGATGGCTTTCCAGGGGAATTCTATCAAACGTTTAAAGAAGAAACCATACCTATTCTACTAAAGCTGTTCAGAAAGAGAGAAAGAGATGGAGTACTTCCAAACTCGTTCTATGAGGCCAGCATCACCTTGATTCCAAAACCAGACAAAGACCCCACCAAAAAGCAGAATTATAGACCAATATCCCTGATGAACATGGATGCAATAATTCTCAACAAGATACTAGCCAATAGGATCCAACAGTACATTAAGATTATTCACCATGGGGATCCCTGGGTGGCGCAGCGGTTTAGCGCCTGCCTTTGGCCCAGGGTGCGATCTTGGAGGCCGGGAATCGAATCCCACGTCGGGCTCCCAGTGCATGGAGCCTGCTTCTCCCTCTGCTTATGTCTCTGCCTCTCTCTCTCTCTCTCTGTGTGACTATCATAAATAAAAATTTTTTTTTAATTTAAAAAAAAGATTATTCACCATGACCAAGTGGGATTTATCCCCAATTGCAAGGCTGGTTCAACACTGTAAGCAGGGATCCCTGGGTGGCACAGCGGTTTAGCGCCTGCCTTTGGCCCAGGGCGCGATCCTGGAGACCCAGGATCGAATCCCACGTCAGGCTCCTGGTGCATGGAGCCTGCTTCTCCCTCTGCCTGTGTCTCTGCCTCTCTCTCTCTCTCTGTGACTATCATAAATAAATAAAAATTAAAAAAAAACACTGTAAAGCAATCAGTGTGATAGATCATATCAACAAGAGAAAAAACAAGAACCATATGATCCTCTCAATAGATGCAGAGAAAGCATTTGACAAAATACAGCATCCATTCCTGATCAAAGCTCTTCAGCATGTAAGGTTAGAGGGAACATTCCTCAGCCTCTTAAAAGCCATCTATGAAAAGCCCACAGCAAATATCATTCTCAATGGGGAAACACTGGAAGCCTTTCCCCTAAGATCAGAACAAGACAGGGATGTCCACTCTCAACACTGCTATTCAACATAGTATTAGAAGTCCTAGCCTCAGCAATCTGGCAACAAAAAGAAATAAAAGTCATTCAAATTGACAAAGAAGAAGAAAAACTCTCCCTCTTCACAGATGACATGATACTATATATAGAAAACCCAAGACTCCACCCCAAGATTGACAGAACTCATACAGCAATTCAGCACTGTGGCAGGATGCAAAATCAATGCCCAGAAGTCAGTGGCATTTCTATACACTAACAATGAGACTGAAGAAAGAGAAATGAAGGAGTCAATCCCATTTACAATTGCACCCAAAACGATAAGATACCTAGGAATAAACCTAACCAAAGAGGTAAAGGATCTATACCCTAAAAACTACCGAACACTTCTGAAAGAAAGTGAGGAAGACACAAAGAAATGGAAAAACATTCCATGCTCATAGATTGGAAGAATTAATATTGTGAAAATGTCAATGCTATCCAGGGTAATTTACACATTTAATGCAATCCCTATCAAAATACCATGGACTTTCTTTTCTTTTCTTTTTTTTTATTGGAGTTCAATTTGCCAACATTTAGCATAACATCCAGTGCTCATTCCACCAAGTTCCCCCCTCAGTACCCATCACCCAGTCACCCCAACCCCCCACCCACCTCCCTTTCTTCTACCCCTTGTTTATTTCCCAGAGTTAGGTGTCTCTCATGTTTTGTCACCCTCACTGATATTTTCACTCATTTTCTCTCCTTTCCCTTTATTCCCTTTCACTATAATTTTTATATTCCCCAAGTGAATGAGACCATATAATGTTTGTCCTTTTCCAATTGACTTATTTCACTCAGCAAAATACCCTGCAGGTCCATCCACGTCGAAGCAAATGGTGGGTGTTTGTCGTTTCTAATGGCTGAGTAATATTCCATTACCATGGACTTTCTTCAGAGTTGGAACAAATCATCTTAAGATTTGTGTGGAATCAGAAAAGACCCCAAATAGCCAAGGGAATATTAAAAAATAAAACCATAGCTGGGGGCATCACAATGCCAGATTTCAGGTTGTACTACAACACAGCTTTTGTACTACAAAGCTGTGGTCATCAAGACAGTGTGGTACTGGCACAAAAGCAGACACATAGATCAATGGAACAGAATAGAGAATCCCAAAGTGGACCCTCAACTTTATGGTCAACGAATATTCGACAAAGCAGGAAAGACTATCCACTGGAAAGAAGACAGTCTCTTCAACAAATGATGCTGGGAAAATTGGGACATCTACATGCAGAAGAATGAAACTAGACCACTCTCTTTCACCATACACAAAGATAAACTCAAAATGGATGAAAGATCTAAATGTGAGACAAGAGTCCATCAAAATCCTAGAGGAGAACACAGTTAACACCCTTTTTGAACCTGGCCACAGCAACTTCCTGCAAGATACATCCATGAAGGCAAAAGAAAAAAAAGCAAAAATGAATTATTGGGACTTCAGCAAGATAAAAAGCTTCTGCACAGCAAAAGAAACAGTCCACAAAACTGAAAGACAACCTACACAATGGGAGAAGATATTTTCAAATGACCTATCAGATAAAGGGCTAGTATCCAGTATGTATAAAGAGCTTATGAAACTCACCAGCAAAGAAACTAACAATCCAATCATGAAATGGGCAAAAGACTTGAACAGAAATCTCACAGAGGAAGACATAGACATGGCCAACAAACACATGAGAAAATGCTCCGCATCTCTGGCCATCAAGAAAATAGAAATCAAAACCACAATGAGATACCACCTCACACCCGTGAGAATGGGGAAAATTAACAAGACAGGAAACAGCAAATGTTAGAGAGGTTGTGGAGAAAGGGGAACCCTCTTGCACTGTTGGTGGGAATGTGAACTGGTGCAGCCACTCTGGAAAACTGTGTGGAGGTTCCTCAAAGAGTTAAAAATAGATCTGCCCTAGGACCCAGCAATTGCACTGCTGGGGATTTACCCCAAAGATACAGATGCAGTGAAAAGCCGGAACACCTACACCTCGATGTTTATAGCAGCAATATCCTCAATATCCAAACTGTGGAAGGAGCCTCGGTGTCCTTCAAAAGATGAATGGATCAAGAAGATGTGTTCTACAAATTCAATGGAATATTACTCAGCCATTAGAAATGATAAATACCCACCATTTGCTTTGACGTGGATGGACCTCGATGGTATTCTGCTGAGTGAAGTAAGTCAATCGGAAAAGGACAAACATTATATGGTCTCATTCTTTTGGGGATTATAAAAATTAATGAAAGGGAATAAAGGGAAAGGAGAGAAAATGAGTGAAAATATCAATGAGGGTGACAAAACATGAGAGACACCTAACTCTGGGAAACTAACAAGGGGTAGTGGAAAGGGAGGTGGGCGGGGGGTTGGGGTGACTGGGTGATGGGTACTGAGGGGAGCACTTGGTGGGATGAGTCTGGATGTGATGCTAAATGTTGGCAAATTGAACTCCAATAATAAAAAAAATTTAAAAAATATATACATATGCTCTTTAAGACTTTACAAATTTTTTTTTTGAAAACAGAAGAGGCAAGGGAATCTATCATCCTAGCATTATTATGATTATTTTTAACAGGTTTCATTATATGTGCATTCACTGTTTTCCATATTTCATTTTATTTTCTTATTACAGAATTCCAGAAGTAGATCAAGATACATGGATCATTTTATCAAAAGCCATAATTTTTCATTTTTATCATGCTGCCTTCCTAAAATGACACCAGATGCAAGGACAAATTCCCTTCTACCACAGGGGTATATAGTTAATTATAAAAATAAAATACGTCGGGCAGCCTGGGTGGCTCAGTGGTTTAGCACCGCCTTCCGCCCAGGGCCTGATCCTGGAGACCTGGGATCGAGTCCCGTGTCAGGCTCCCTGCATGGAGTCTGCTTCTCCCTCTGCCTGTGTATCTGCCTCTGTGTGTGTGTGTGTGTGTGTGTGTGTCTCTCTCATGAATAAATAAAATCTTTAAAATGAAATAAAAGGGATCCCTGGGTGGCGCAGCGGTTTGGCGCCTGCCTTTGGCCCAGGGCGCGATCCTGGAGACCCAGGATCGAATCCCACATCGGGCTCCCGGTGCATGGCGCCTGCTTCTCCCTCTGCCTGTGTCTCTGCCTCTCTCTCTCTCTGTGACTATCATAAATCAAAAATAAAATTAAATTAAAAAATAAATAAATAAAATAAAATAAAAAATAAAATAAAATAAAATAAAATAAAGTCATTGCAAAAGAAGCCTTTGTAGGCTATCAGAGAGCATATGGTTTAGAGTCAGGTCATGGACAGAACCCCAGCTCAGTCTCTAGAGCTATATTCTTTGGGCAAGTCCCCAATCTCTCTCTCTTTCTTTTTTTTTTTTTTCTTTTTTTTTTTTTTAACTTTTATTTATTTATGATAGTCACAGAGAGAGAGAGAGAGAGAGAGAGGCAGAGGGAGAAGCAGGCTCCATGCACCGGGAGCCCGATGTGGGATTCGATCCTGGGTCTCCAGGATCGCGCCCTGGGCCAAAGGCAGGCGCCAAACCGCTGCGCCACCCAGGGATCCCTCTCTCTCTCTTTCAACATGAGTTCCCTCTTCCGTCACCTTTCTAACGGGGTTAATACTTACTGTGCAGGGTTATTGTGAGGATTATAGATAATGCACATAAACCATTGTGACTGCAATGTAGAAGATATTGAATAAATATTAGAGTATAAGTCAATGTTCTGGTGAAAACACTGTTATAGGTATAAACAATCAGATAAGTAGGATAGCATTACATTTAACAATAGACAACCAGTAGGAACTTGAGTGATTTTTAATTATATTAGTTTATGAAAAATGTTTTTTATATTTATTTATTTATTTATTTATTTGAGAGAAAGTGAGCGCACAAGCAGGGAGGAGAGGGAGAAAAGCAGTCTCCTCGTGAGCAGGGAGCCCAACATGGGGCTGGACCTCAGGACCCTAGGATCATTCATTACCTGAGCCACAGGCAAATGCTTAATGACTGAACCACCCAAGTGCCCCCAAAAGTGTCTTTTTTTGAAAGGAATATTTAGAGGGGCACCTGGATGGCTCAGTTTTTGAGCATCTGCCTTCAGCTCAGGGCGTGATCCCGGGGTCCTAGGATGAGTCTTGTATCAGGTTCCCTGCAGGGAGCCTACTTCTCTCTCTGCCTATGTCTCTCCCCCTCTCTGTGTCTCTCATTAGTAAATAAATAAAATCTTGGAAAAAATAAAGCCATGTCTACTATGTGGATAGACGTGGGATTTCAAAAAAAAATGCTTTCAAAAATTGTAAGTGTTCTACAACAGAACACCTGTATTTTAAAATTGTCTCTCAGTAGTAGCACTGTAATCTTTCTTTAAAAAAAATTATTTTTACTTGAGACAGACAGAGAGAAAACATGCATGCATGCGAAAACAGTGGAGGGGGGGGGAGACACAGAGAGAATCCTGAAGCAGACTCTCCGCTGAGCAGGGAGCCTGATGCAGTGTCATCCCAGGACCATGGCATCATGACCAGAGCCTAAACCAAGAGTCGGACGTTTAACTGACTGATCAACCCTGGTGCCCCACAATAATCTTTTAAAAATAGCCTAAAACAGGAGCACCTGGGCGGTTCAGTGGTTGAGCATCTGCCTTTGGCTCAAGCAGTGATCCTGGGATCCCTGAATTGAGTCCCATATTGGGCTCCCTGCAGCGAGTCTGCTTCTTCCTCTACCTATGTCTCTCCCACTCTCTCTGTGTCTCTCGTGAATGAATAAAAAAAATAGCCTAAAACATCCTTGGTTACAGAGGAAAGGGATAAAAACTACATCATCTATATTATTTCCTTGTTTACTGATGAGAATCCAATTTTAGGTTGTGTAACCTAAACAAACTGCAAGTGAAAGAACAGATTATTTCGTGTTTATCAAAGACCTTTTTTGGTACTTCTGGATGCCAGGAAAACAAAAATTAACTTAAAGGTATCTATATTTTAAGAAAAGTATATTTGAGATGCTCACTATCTAATGAGGAAGACTAATTTATGAACAATGATGATATTGATGAGGAACAGAGGACTAGCTCAGGGCAGCACATTGATAAGTCCTTGAAACAGGCAGAGGGACATGGACATTCCTCTACAGACTCAACTGCCTCGACATTAATACTTTGCTAAGGGCAAAATGTAATCTTAGCCCAACCCCCAGGTGCCTATAGGTCTACTTTAACATATAAAATTTCCTTTAGAAATTTCCATTATCTCTAAACTGCCAAGATACGTGTTGGCAATCATCCTCCAAGCACATGGCCCACTGATACACATCTGAAGGGTCTCATGACTCAGGTTTTATTAGACTGTAATAAGTGACCTTTTCCCAACAATAGCTAGGCCCTCGAGGTCCTGGAAACCTCAGCACGCCTGGCTCAGCAATTGAGCGTCTGCCTTCAGCTCAGGGCATGACCCTGGAGTTCTGAGATCAAGTCCCACATTGGGCTCCCTGCGTGGAGTCTGCGTCTCCCTCTGCCTGTGTCTCTGCCTCTCTCTGTGTGTGTCTCATGAATAAATAAATAAAATATATTTTTTAAAAAAGGTCCTGGTAACCTTGCTTCCAAAATTCCTTAGTACAGCTATCATCAAACCCCTCCAAACTCCCAGGTATATAATCAGCTACCCCTCACAGGCCCGGGGCAGCAGCTCTTCCTGCCCATGGGTCCTGTCCCCGTGCTTTAATAAAACCACCATTTTGCACCAAAGACGTCTCAAGAATTCTTTCTTGTTTGTAGGCTCCAGACCTCATCTATATTCCAAAATTTCATCAATACGATGTACTGAATTCATCTCCATTCACTTGGGGGGGGGGGGACTAGGAAAAGCTTGGTTGAGGAAAAAGATATTTGAGCTAGGACTTGAAGAGTAGGAATCCTCAGGTGAATGAGAGGGTAGGGTGAGAGAGAAGGAAAATACTCTGGCAGAAGTCCAGCAAATACAGACACTTGCAAGAGAATATAGAAATATCAAGGAAGGCAGGTAATTCAGAATGACTTGTACAGGAAGGAGCTTGAGATAAGCCTGGAAGAAGCAGACAAGGGTCAGGCTACAGAAGCCCTTTTATACTTTGAAAAATGGGTTAAAAGGTTTTCAGATTTTAATGTTAGCATCTCTGGCAATACTATGAAGGATTGGTTCAAGGATGACCAGTTAGGCAGTATTGCAATAGATTTGTAAGAGTGATAAAGGTCTGAAAAGTGGGCATCATGGGAAAGGAGTTAGAATCTGATTCCTTTTTTAAAATCTTTTAAAGATTTTATTTATTTATTCATGAGAGACACAGAGACAGAGAGAGAGGCAGAGACAGGCAGAGGGAGAAGCAAGCTCCACGCAGGGAGCCCGATGTGGGACTGGATCCCGGGTCTCCAGGATCACACCCTGGGCTGAAGGCGGCGCTAAACCGTTGAGCCACCCGGGCTGCTCTGATTCTTTTTAAAACTATTTTATTGAGATAAAGTGTACCTAACATAAAATCAACTGTTTTAAAGCATATAATTTATTGATGATTCCTTTTTAAAATAGTCTACCTCCTGCTAGGCCCTTCTGCTTCTATTCCAATGAAAGATTTAATGAATAAATATAATTAAACTGGATGAAATAGTTGTTTAAAAACCTTCAGTTTTCTTATTTATAAAAAGTGGTTACTGTAGAAATTCAGACAACACCATCACATGAGGTAAAAAGTGAAAGTGTTCTAATGAACAATCCCAACTACCCAGAGATAGCCACTGTTAAGACTGTTGTGTATCTTCACAAAAGTTTCTCTATACATACATATGAACTTATATATAGGTGGTTTTGTGGGGGGGGGGTTACATAAAAGGCATCTAAAATATAAAGCATTGCTCTATATCTTGTTACCCATGTAAAAATGTCTTGGAATCCTCTGAAAAAAAGCCTGTTCACTTCACTATACCTTTGCAAACGGTATGTTTTTATTTTACTCTGCCAACTTAGTAACTCATTTTAATTTGCCGGCTTTTGTTTTTTCTTATCTTATAGTACAAATATTCAGAAACAGAAAGTATAGGTTCCTTTAAGTTCAGCTCAAGTTGACAAGCACCCGAGATGCCTAAATGGTATTTTAAAAGTGCGTGTACAGGTGTTGTGTACTAGAGGAAGTACAAAATGTACAGGAACTAGCATAAGACTGACCGACCTAGGGTTGTAGTCCTTGTTCTGCAACAAGTAACTGTGTAAGCTTAGGATTCAGTTTTCTTCATCCATTAAATTAGGGAGCATAAATAATATAAATAGTCGTTAGTAATCTCTAAAGCTCTAAGTCATGTTTCAAAACACAATGTTAAAATACCTTTGTTTGGATCGCTTAACGGTAAGAATATTTTATCTCCTCTACTTGGATAGCCGGTAAATTCCACAGAGGGAATCTTAGTTTTGTTCACTTATGCATACCAAGCTCCTACAATAGTGCCTGGCATGTTTGATATTGGTAAATGACTGAAAATGGCTAAAGAGCTTCCATCCCAGTAAATTGCTTTGAATCAATTATTTGTACAGTGTCATAAATCTAGCATAGTTTAGCTTTTCAGTTTAATTCTCACATTCCTGAAGCGAAAATGTCACAAACATATAGCTCTTAGACGTCTATAAGAGAGTTGCATCTACTGACAGCAGAAAGATTCAAGATATTCTACCCCACCCGACCCCCGCCGGACCTAGAGTCAAATTTCTCCTACCACCTGGTGGGGCCCAAGCTCAAAGTAGTGTCAAAACTCTCAGCTATGTGCATGCACAGGCCTATAGAAGCCAGGTTGTCACCTACCCCACCCTCTCAGACTCTACCTTCCTAGAAGACAAGGAGTTACAGTTTCTTCTCTCACAAACCCCATAACTCTTAAAAACGGTGAAACCGGAGCCACCGAAAGACGGAATCAATGAGGAAAGGGGATGGGAAGGAGTACCGACCCTCTCAAGCCCCACTTTTTGGGGAAAGCCGTGTTGGAAACATCGTCCTCACCTCCTTCTTTCTTTGGGCAGAGGCTGAGGGAACCCCGTAACTGAGCAGCAGCGCCACCGCCATGTTCGCGGAGACACACCAAAGCCACCAACGCGCTGCCATGTTCGCTCCTCTCTCTCCGAGAAGCCAAACTTTCCTCGGGCTGTGTCTGTGTATTGGGCGTGAGAACAGGCAAACCAGCCCACTACCCCTCCTCATTGGTCCAGCTCAGCCCTACTGGGCGACCCTTCACGTTACGTCACGACGCTCTACGCTAGAGGCACGCTAAAAGATGGTTCACTTCTAATTGGTCTCCGTTAGCCAATAGAAAAAGGATAATCTGGTGGTTTTCCATTGGTCCGCTAAGGTTGATTAACCGCCCCTTTCATTTATGTAAATATGAAACGTTTAATGCGGCTGCAAGGGCGCATGCGCATGCGCAGTTGTAAACCATTGCGGGTTGGGGTTTTATTCCTCTGGTCCAAAATGGCTTAAAGTTTTTAAAACAGGGTTTTTTTCCCCCAGTCATTTAGAAGTCCTGGAAACCCACCTTGTTTGTGTAATATTCTAGAAAACTTGGACCTAGCCACATGATTGTTAGCTATATTATACCCTCATTCTGCCCCTAAAGTTTTTCAAATCAAGATGAAAAAAGTAAAAGCAGGAAAGAAATACACAATATTACTGAATATTTTTAAAAGTAAACAGGCAAGAGATTGTAGAATACCTCCTGTGTCCCAGGAACTGTGCCATATGCAGTGAACAGAGCAGACATCAAAAGTTATTTTTCAAAGTTTTTTCATGGCATTTTAAAAGTTAAATCTTTTATTACTTTAAGACAAGGACTTAACTTTCAGGTTATAGACAGCAAATGCCATCTTTTTATTATTTTATTTGGGAGATGAGCACGAAACTAAGGTTGTAAGGAAGTATTTCTGTCTTTTTAATTTTTTAAGAGTTTATTTATTTATTTATTCATGAGAGACCCAGAGAGAGGCAGAGACGGAGGCAGAGGGAGGAGCAGGCTCCCTGCGGGGAGCCTGATATGGGGCTTTATCCCAGGACCTGGGGATCACACCCTAAGCCAAAGGCAGATGTTCAACCACTGAGCCGCTCAAGTGCCGGTCTCTTTCTAGTTTTTGTGTCAGAGTCTATTTTCATTAAATATCAATTCCCCTATGTAAAAAATAATAAAAATCCTACATAGCTGAAGAAGTTTCCACTCATTTGGTCCAGTTCTGTTTATCATAGTGGGTTGTAAAACTGGGATGATTTAACTAGAGAAGAATAATATACTCAGGAGGAAAAATACCAACAAAATAAAATCAGTTGCCTATAATTTGGATTCATTTTCATGGTGTGAAAATCCTATAACTACTGGGAAACACATGCACATGTATGCACAGAGAAAAAGAATTTCCTTATATTGGAGAGACAAGGATATGCGTATGGAAGGGAAAATACTGGTTCTAGAGTAGATATATGTGATCTGGAGATATGAAAAACATTTTAAAACATAAACAGACACTCACAAGAATAATAAAAATTAAAAGTATGTGGAGACAGCTGTGTGATTCCATTTATATGACATTCTGGAAAAGACAAACTTAAAGAGACAGAGAATAGATCAGTGACTATTTGGGTCTGGATGTGGAAAGAGAGGTTGGCTACAAAGGAGCTACACAAGGAGATTTTTGTGGTGGTAGAACTGTTATTTCCTTTATCACAGATGGGTACACCAAAAAGGAATGAATTTTACTGCATGTAAGTTGAATGAATAAAATTTAAGGTAAGTTTTCAAAGAACACAGAAATCTCACCTATCATGTTGGCAAAAATTCAATACATGCCATCATCAAGGCTGTAGGGAAACACATACCCTTATACAATGCTGGTGGGAATGCAAAATGGTATATTTATGGAGGGTAAGCTGACAGTACCTAGCAAAACTACATACACAATTATCCTCTGATCCAGCAATCCCATTTCTAGGCAACTACTCCAAAAAGTAAGAATATATGTGCAAACATTATTCACTTTAGCCCTATTTATAGTTGAAATACTCTCAAAACTAACCAAATGCTCAAATACAGGAGACTGATTGAATATACTATGGCACATTGTTGGTTTACAAACTGGCCCCTGTACATGCAGAGCAAGGAGTGACCAAGGAGAGACCATGGCAGAACACTCTAGGTTGATAGGTTTTAATTTTTTTAATTTTTAAATATTTTATTTATTTATTTTAGAGAGAGTGAGCATGAGAATGTGAGCACAAGCAGGGTAGAGGGAGAGGGAGGGGGAGAGGGAGAAGCAGACTCCTCACTGAGAGGAAAGCCTGACTTGGGGCTCAGTCCCAGGACCCTGAGATCATGACCTGAGCTAAAGTCAGACGTTTAACCGACTAAACCACCCAGGAGCTCCTAAAATTTTTATTTTTCTTCTCAAAGTACAGTTGACATACAATGTTACATTAGTTTCAAGCATATGACAGTGATTTTACAATTCATTTTTTAAATTTGTAAATGCAAAGTGAAGATTTTTTAAAATTTATTTATTTATTAATGAGAGACACAGAGGCGGAGACATAGGCAGAGGGAAAAGCAGTCTCCTCAAGGGGAGCTCATTGCAGGGACTAGATTCCAGGACCCGGGGGACAACACCCTGAGCCAAAGGCAGACGCTCAACCAGTGAGCCACCCAGGCGTCCCAGAATGTGGTAAAATTTAAATCGAATACAAACAGAAAAAGGTAGCTTGACATTATCTCAAATGAAAAACAATCACACTAAAGAAAAAAACTAATCTGGGGCAGCCCGGGTGGCTTAGCGGTTTAGTGCTGCCTTCAGCCCAGCGCATGATCCTGGAGACCCAGGATCGAGTCCCATGTCAGGCTCCCTGCATGGAGCTTGCTTTGCCCTCTGCCTGTGTCTCTGCCTGTCTCTCTCTCTGTATGTGTCTCTCATGAATAAATAAAGTCTTAAAAAAATCTAATCTGAATAATTTTTGAACACACCACTTTGATTATATACTATTAGACAAAAGAAAAAAAACTACAAGCAAATCTTGAATTCTACTAAGTAGGTTTGTTTTTCATAGTGATATGACTACAGCAATTCCGAAAAATTTATTATGTATAATATGCATAAACATTGATGATATTGAGAGCCAGGATTTTCGCATGGAAGAAGGGAGATACAAACATGAAATGAGGGGGACACCTGGGTGGCTCAGTGGTTGGCCGGCTGCCTTTGGCTCACGTAGTGATCCTGGGATCTGGGATCTGGTCCCGCATCGGGCTCCTGCAAGGAGCCTGCTTCTTTCTCCCTCTGCCTATGTCTCTGCCTCTCTCTCAATCTGTCTCTCATGAATAAATAAATCTTTAAAAAAAAACAAATATGAAATGAAGGAAAGTAAAAAATAACTTTTGTGATTGAACTGAAACTGGAATTATTAGTATAAATTTATCATTCATAATATATATTCCTAGCTCTATTTGCTGAAAGGACTAGAAGCAATGACACTCTGATATCAATGAGCACACCTGATACCAAATATATGTTGCTAAATACCATCTCTAAAAGAAATTAGGGCTTCTTAGAGAAATGGCTGGTTCCAGTGCTGGGGTAGCAAAATTACAAATGAACTTGGACCATCTTGTGTCAGAAAATAAACCCGTGCTCAAAAACAAAAAAAATTAAGTCATGTAAAAAAATTAAAAATATATATAAGACAGCTTGAAGGGAATTCTACTGATCACATCTCAGACTATTGGTAACTAAAATAAATCATAATAGCAATCGATTAAAACTACTGAATCTACAAATCCATATCGATAATGAACAAATAAATTGGAGAAGGGATAAAATTCCTCCCTACAGTGGAACACTCATTATATGGATGTCTGGGTGGCTCAGCGGTTGAGCGTCTGCCTTTGGGTCAGGGCGTGATCCCTGGGGCAGATCCCTTGGATCCGGGGTCCTGGGATCCAGTCCTGCATTGGGTTTCCCATGGGGAGCCTGCTTCTCCCTCTGCCTATGGCTCTGCCTCTCTCTCTTGTCTCTCATGAATAAATAAATAAAATCTTTTAAAAATCACTCAATATTAAATATAGAAGGAATGATAGAAAAATTACCATATGAAACTTTCATACTAATAATTGATTTAGGCAAATTCATCCGTGGATACAAAAACTAGTGAGTGAAATTTTGATGAAGAACAGGATATTCACATAGTCTTGATGTATTCTTCACATTACTTGTTTTATTACAAAGGAAAAAAACAGTAACTTTAGTGTGGGAACTTAGAAGCCACTCTTTGGACCAAATGATTAAAGTTGGCAATAATGAGACAATAATGGAACATTTTATGCTTCCTGAAAGATGCCCTAAGAAGACACATCTATGGGATCCCTGGGTGGCGCAGCGGTTTGGCGCCTGCCTTTGGCCCAGGGCGCGATCCTGGAGACCCGGGATCGAATCCCACGTCGGGCTCCCGGTGCATGGAGCCTGCTTCTCCCTCTGCCTGTGTCTCTGCCTCTCTCTCTCTCTCTGTCTCTCGTGAATAAATAAATAAAAATATATATAAAAAAAAAGAAGACACATCTATTATGTAGTACTCCTGCCAGAAGTGCATAAATTGAATTTAATTATGAGAAAATATCAAGCACACACAATATGTGGAACTTTTATAAAATAACTGGCCTATACTCTTCAAAAATATTGATTGCCTGAGAGCACAGAACTGTGGAGTCAGAAGGTCTGTTACCAGTTCTTCCACTTACACCTGATAATTTTATCTTCTACTAGTCATTTAAGATTCTGCACCTCACTTCCTCCATATGTAAAACTGAGAGAATAAAGATTACCTGTAGTGAGAAAAAGAAAAGGCTGTGGAACTATTCAATTTTAAAGGAGACTAAAGACACATGACAATTAAATTCAATATGGGGATCTGGATTGAATTCTGGGTAGAGACACTGGAACAGTTGATGAAATTGGAATATGAGCTGTATTGTATCAATATTAAATTATATATATATATATATGAGAGAGAGAGAGAGAGAGAGAGAGAACGCACACGCGGCAAAATATTATCCAAGTGGTGAACCTTGGCAATTGGTGTTTAGGTGTTCTCCTCTCACCACCAATATTTTATTATGAAAATATCAGAAACAGAACAGAAAAAGTGGGGACACCTGGGTTGCTCAGCAGTTGAGCATCTGCCTTCAGCTCAGGGCGTGATCCTGGAGTCTCGGGTTGAGTCTCACATCGGGCTCCCTGTGTGGAGCCTGCTTCTTCCTCTGCCTATGTCTCTGCCTCTCTCTGTGTGTCTCTCATGAATTTATCTGTCTTTCATGGTTACGTCCAGTATCTTGCCCTTAAGGAAATTTTTCAAGATCTTAATGTGAGTATCATTGATGTCTGGGATATAACAATTGCATATGGTACAAAGAGTGTGCACCCGCCTCAATCTGTAGTCAGAAATGAAGCTAATATATTATTAAACTAGATTTGCTAAACACCTCTGAAATTCATTCACTTGATTAAAAAGATTTATAAAGTGTTTGCCGTCATGCCAGATCTTGTGTTTGGCTCTGAACTCCCAATTAGCATGAGATCTGCACTATTGCTAATCAATAAACAACCAATTCAACAAATAAATAACTTCTAATTGGGCTTCTACTTAAGAAAAAAAATGGAAAATACCCATGAAAAGGACCATACTTCTTGGTCAGAGTCATGCCACTCTTCACAAATGGGAAGTCAGGACACCTAATGGTTAAAAGTTGTCTCTGATTCATGGAAACCCAGTGCAATAAAGTCATTTAAAAAAAAAGGTTAAGATTTTAGATAAATCTTAAAAAAAAAGAACAGAAAAAGTGAAATAATTGTACTCTGAATATCCATTCTACAATCCATTTGTTGTATTTACTTTATCACCCATTTATCTACATATTTTTTTTTTACTATTTATTATTTATTTATTTATTTACTTATTTATTTATTTTTACTATTCTTGCAACTTTTCTCTAAATTTGAAATCATCTCAAAATTAAAAGTTAAATCAGTATGTGTGTATATATATATAGGAGTATATAGTATATATATAGTATATAGTATATAGGAGATTAAAAAAAATTAGAGAAGTGAAGAAAGTTTGGGGGACTCAAAAGAATTCCTAGTGTGGAGCGAAATACAAGCTCAAGCCTCTGAAACACCATCTTGAAGTTAGGGCCTTTGATTATTCAGTCTAAGATCAGCATCTCAGTTTTCCTATGCACAGCCTTAAACCTGGCTCCAAGGTGGTGGTGGTGGTGGTGGAGTTTCTCTCATTCTTCACTGAATACCATCATCTCTCACCTACGAAGCGTGAAACTACATTTCCCAAAAAACCTTTATCTTTCCTGCCTGTAAAGAGGATTAAAATTTCCATAAAGTTGGGGTTTTCTTTTACAGGTCTCGCGAGATTTCTCTAAATCTCATTAAAGAGCCCAGCCGGAAGCCATTTTGTTTTTCAGGGCTCTTTGCAAGGGTACTTAGCACGAAGTTGTAGCAAAGCAGTTACCGCATTTGCACCGTTCTGCCTTCAGCTTCAGGATGTTTCCCGTGGCCAGAAACGCTCTAAGTCGTCTCCGAGGTAAGCAAAAATTATGAGCAAATAATTTCCAACCGCCTTTTACGCATTTGTCCTGGTAGTCTCTCGCGCCCTTTCCTTCCACCTACATCCCGATTTCCTAATTAAAAATGCGAGGTCTCCGACCTCGCCCCAAGTAATTGGGAAGCTGTCCTTAGCTTTAACTTTATCGCCTGGTGTTTCCGTTTTGGTTCTCAGCTCATTTTCTGTTACCAGAGTCATAGCATAGTTTTTTGTTTTTTAAAATTCGCTTAATACGATTTCAGGGAAGGAGATTCTTGGTGGACACTACTCATTCCTTCAGTAATTTCGTAAATTTTAGCTTTGAGGATACATTTACCCTCAAAGAGAAGAACCTCCTTTTCTAATCCTGTAACTGTAATGGAAGGATACTGTAAATCTAGCTCTTTCTCTGGTTTCATTGCAAGGAGACAACACTGCAGCTTTTATGTTTTTTTGTTGTTTATTAATTGAGTATTAGCTTATAGGAAAATAGTTGTAATTTTTTTCTCATCTAACAGGCAGGTACGAGCGAATTTTGAGACCAGACGTGTGTATTGAGAATGCATTATATTGGAAAGAGACAATTCATTTCCGTACTTGACTTGCAGTGAAGGTGACCTTGAGTAACGTGAGCAGTTATTTAATATTGAAAGTGACCTTAAGCAATTACCACTTAGCTATCCTTTTATTTTCAGTTTAGAGTCATTAAAGGTATTACGAGACTGAGTTCTAAACACTCAAACAGCTTTGACAGTCACCAAAAAAAGAGTTGCTCAGCTTGTTTTTCAATATTTCAAAAGCCACATCTATTATTTCTTTCACTTTGGGCAAGGGATTTTTCTCTGAACCTCATTTTCCTCCTTTGTAAAATAGGGGGTTAGTAAATTATTTCTACCTCATACAATTGTTGAGGATTATATGAGATTACCAATAGATAATAGTAACCATTTCTTATTACAGTGGAGAGGTCTAAAGAAATCCACTTGGGTGACCTGAATTTTGAGGTCACGAGATGTTGCAGAATTGTTTCGTAATTTTAACTTATTTATTTACCCTTTGAGTAGGTAGGGCCTTGTACCTCAGAAGGAGTTTTTTGTTTTTTTTTTTTCAATGTAGAATTCACACATTCACTTTTTAACTGCTTTAGAGCAGAATATGTTGTGAAATGTTTCTAAATTTGCTCATCCCATGTATGAAAGAAGAAAAGAAAACCTGTAAGGCAGTTAAGAGGAGAAATCATTAATGGCCAAGTAACTATCCTGAAATAACCCACTGTATCACATAGAAGCCGTTATATTCTTAAATGCTAACGAATGGGCGACGTTGCTTTTTCTTTTTTCTTTTTTTCTTGCTGTTTTTAAATTTTTAAAAAGATTTTATTTATTTATTGGAAAGAGAGAGAGAGAGATCACAAGCCAGGGGGAAGGGCAGAGGGAGAAACAGACTCCCTGTTGAGCAGGGAGCCCAATGTTGGGCTCCATCCCAGGACCTTGGGATTATGATCTGAGTCAAAGACAGAAACTTAAATGACTGAGCCAGCCAGGCACCCTTGCTGTTTTTTATTTATTTTAAAGATTTTATTTATTTATTCATGAGAGACACGGAGAGAGACAGAGACATAGGCAGAGGAGAAGCAGGCTCCATGCAGGGAGCCCGATGTGGGATTCCATCCCGGGACTCCAGGATCACGCCCTGAGCTGAAGGCAGACACTTAACTGCTGAGCCACCCAGGTGTCCCACCTTGCTGTTTTTTAAATATGCTTTACATTGCAGGGGCGCCTGGGTGGCTCAGCGTGTTAAACCTCCAATCCGTGGTTTCAGCTAGGGTTGTGATCTCAAGTGTCTTGGGGTCCGCAGAAGTCAGGCTCCGTACTCAGCGGGGAGTCTGCTTCTCTTCCTCTACCCCTCCCCTTGCACATTCTCGGTCTCTCAAATAAATCTTTAAAAAAATATATGCTTTCCATTATGTAAGTACCATTTGAGGCTGTAAAACAATAAGGATCTGATACTTAGGAAGAGAAAAAAATCTGGAAATACATATTTTGCAGTTTTGGTTCTTTGCCAAGCAAGCTCTCTTAAGAGCCTCTAGAGGCAATTTTAAAACTCATTCTACTAAAATAATAGTAAGGCAAAGTTTTAATATCATTCTCAAAAACCTTTGCCTCTACCAAAAGAGTAGCCCTCCATTATCCTTTCTAGTTTTATTCCTATTACTTGTCTATATACCTTGTTCTTCATACATAATTGGTTTTGTAGTACACTGGGCTTTTTATTCCTCCACCTTTTTTCAGATTTCCCTTTCCTTCATCTACATAAGCAAATCCTACCTGCTGTTCAAAGTATTTAGCTAATATTCTACTTAGAGTGATTTGTGTATATAAATCTCGTATCCTATAGACTGCAGGTTACTTGAGGACAGGGTCTATGTCTTACATATTTTCATATACTCCATTTCTTTCAGCAAGTGTTGCATTTATTAGTAATTTAAAAAAAATCAAGTTTACTCTAGTTTTGGAGGTTTTTTTTTTGTAATTGTAAGGTCATAAACATTTAATGTGCTTTCATTCAAAATTCATTTTGGGTTTACCTTTTTATGTTGTCAAGTTGTTGAGCACTGCAGAGTTAAACTAGTGAAAATTTAAGTCCTAAATATTCATATTATGAATAGGAGGAAAGTTCCAGAGGTTTGTAGTGAATGCTACTGGCATCACCTGTTCTGTTTTATCCCCTAAGATTTGATTTGATTTGATTTGATTTGATTTTTAAGATTTTATCCATTTATTCATGAGAGAGAGAGAGAGAGAGAGAGGGAGAGGCAGAGACACAGGCATAGGGAGAAGCAGGCTCCATGAAGTGAACCCGACATGGGATTCGACCCTGGGTCTCCAGGATCACACCCTGGGCTGAAGGCAGGCACTCAACCGCTGAGCCACCCAGGAATCCCTCCCCTAAGATTTTATTATGAAAAGTTTCAGACAGAAAAGTTGGAAGAATTGTATGATAAATACATATGCACTGCAGAAGTACGATTAAATTTTGACATATTTTTCTCACATATCTATACATCTGTCAAATTATCTTTGATGCATTTTAAAGTTCACTACTTTGCTTTTAGCTACAATGCGTTTTAACATTTTATTGAACATAATACTATAAAGATAACTTTGCTTTCCTGATTAGCAATATCAATTACATGTTCTCTTTTCCTTGTAACTGATACACTTCTGTATTTTTTTTTTTAAGTTCAAAGCATTCCACAAACAATGGCAAGGCAGAGTCACCAGAAACGGGCACCTGATTTCCATGATAAATATGGTAATGCTGTATTAGCTAGTGGAGCCACTTTCTGTATTGCTGTATGGGCATATGTAAGTACTGTCGATTGATAATTTTCTATGTTAGATGTTTTTCTCTTCCTATTTATGTATTCAAAATGTTTTCACACAGTATACATTTCTAGTTAGGAGGGACTTCAAAGACTTCCTGATGTAATTACCCACCCACTGCAGGAATATCTTCCATAGCATTAAGCATTCATATTCTACCCATCATTTTCTTGCAACAAATTCTGATCCCGTTTCCATGTATTGTATCAACCATTAGATATTAGAAGATTGTTATCATGTCTCCTGGATCTTATCTTTTAGATTAAATATCCTTAGATCTGTTAATCACTTTTTGTTACATGATTTCCAGGGTTTTCACCATCTTTGGGTCACCGTCCTTCGCTTAATCAGTTTCTCTTCTAAAAGAATTTTAGAAGAGAAACTGTTGTACCCCAGAACTGAGTACAAAATATTATGGATGAGATGTAAAGTGACTTGCTTTCATTTTAGTTTTAGTCTTACCAGTTTTACTTGTTGGTTAAAAGTAGGATAAATACATACATACATACAGTTCTTAAGAGATACCTATCAACCCTTGCCTTTATAAACAAAGATTTTTATTAATGGGGCTTTTCATTCTTGTTTTCAACCTTCCTTAAATATATTGTTAAAATAGATATGTGTACTTAATTAGAAGAGTAAATGGGTGGTGAACAAATGTGTGATCGGGGTCACTTTTGGAGGTGGTGTTCCTTGATGAAAGGATATTATAAAAGTAATGTTTGGCAGTATTTGGGTAGTTCTGGTTGAGTGAAGCAATGTTTTGAGGTAGTAGAGAAATGTGAAGTAAAAATTTGAATTAATTAAAAATTCAATTGTTCAGTTATACAAGCCATATTTCAGTTGCTCAATAGCCTTATGTGGCTATTGTGTTAGTGAAGATCTAGACATTTCTTGCATCTCAGGACACCCTATCAAACAGTACTGTTCTAACGAATTAGGACAGCAATTAGCTTTGGCCTACGTGGAAGGCACTACATCCCAGCTGAGTTTCTGTGTGTTTTTAACCTGTAGAGTAGCTTTGTCACTTTTAAGAAATAGTCTCCAAGGAAGAGTGGATTCTGGTTTAAACATTTATAACTAATAGTGTTTTAATTCTTACAGACAGCAACACAAATTGGAATAGAATGGAACCTGTCCCCTGTTGGCAGAGTCACCCCAAAGGAATGGAGGGATCAGTAATCCCAGCTGGTATAATAATGAATTGTTTCAAAACCAACTCATAATTGATGCCAGGAGAAAGCACTGTGCACCTACTAAAATATGGCATGATTTAAGAAATAAAGTACATTTGAAACCTTCATTGTTGGTTTGTTTCTTTTGTAATGAAACCAAGCTTGATCACTTTTCTTTTTTTTAAAAGATTTTATTTATTTATTCATGAGAGATACACACAGAGAGAGAGAGAGAGAGAGAAAGGCAGAGATAGAAGCAGGCTCCATGCAGGGAGCCCGACGTGGGACTCGATCCCGGATGTCAGGGTCATGCCCTGGGCCAAAGATGGCCCCAAACCGCTGAGCCACCCAGGCTGCCCTCACTTTTCATTTATTTAACTTTAGTGTTACTATTAAAGTCAGATGCTTTACAAGTTCTTAAATAATTTTTCTTTCTGAGGTAGTAGTATGAAAGTAAAATTTGGCTGTTACCTGGAAGTCAACTTTACAGTAGGCTGAAATTAAAGTTCATGAATAACTGATCACAGAGTTATATTAGGTCATCTTTGAGTAGATACTGAATATGCTTACTACTTTCACCTCTAATTTGTTTACACTTGAAATTGGCATTGTTAAGTCCTTTTTACTCCTGCCAAGAGAACTTGGGGTGTCACCAGACCAAGGGAAGAGTGGTCCTATCATATGAACTCCTAGGACATCTGAAGATTAGGTAGCTCCTTGGCTCCATTGACATTTATCTTGGAGCTTTGAAACTTTCATTATATTTAAGATGTTTATGATGCTATTAAAGGATCTGCCAAATAAAGTTTATTTTCACTTCTCCAGTTACTATCAGTGGTGACCTGCTGTTGGCTCTGTAATTATACCAACTTTTTGATATATATTCTGAATTCAGTATGACTTTAGATTTTGTATGTAAGATGCTAAATGAAGAAAACATCTGTACCATGTACTTCATTACTTCCTTGGCTGAAGGTGTAAAAAGCCTCATGTTTGTTGATAGTGCGCAAGCAGAAAATGGAATTTGAGTGGAGTAATCTATGTAAGCTAAATTAGAGATTCCTAAATTCACTTACCTATGCAGTAAGTTATCAGATGAATGACTTTTAGGATTCCCCAAACTTACCTGATGTAGATAAGGATTTATGCATAACCAAACCTTTGAAAGATTTTTAATTATATGAAATACTAGAATGCTCTCCTGGCAATATGTTCTGTTTTCTCATTAAACGCATCAATCAAATCCAGTAAGTAATTTCCTTGAGAAGGAAAAGTTGAATGTCCTTGCAAAATAAGTGCTTGCAAGATTAGTAACTACGTGATAGTGCCAGTATTTGATAAAACTTGAACGAACGCTTGCTATCATTTAGAAAGCATGTTAAAATAGGACTGAAGTATTCAATTGCATGTAACCCTGAAATGTGATTAAGCAAAATAAGTGCTAAGGAAGTTTCAACATTCCATTATTTACTTTTTTATTCCTGAATTGGCATTGAGGATTACTAATGACTACAGGTAATAGTAGTCATTTTCTTTTTTTCTTTCTTTCCTCTTCTTCCGAGGAGGAGGAGGTTATCTTCAGTTTTAATCGGGAAAGACCACAACATGACTACCTCCTTGGTATTAATTAATTTTTAAAGATTTTATTTAGGGATCCCTGAGTGGCGCAGCGGTTTAGCGCCTGCCTTTGGCCCAGGGCACGATCCTGGAGACCCGGGATTGAATCCCACGTCGGGCTCCCGGTGCATGGAGCCTGCTTCTCCCTCTGCCTTTGTCTCTGCCTCTCTCTCTCTGTGTGACTATCATAAATAAATAAAAATTAAAAAAAAATAATAAAGATTTTATTTATTCATGAGAGACACCGAGAGAGAGAGAGACAGGCAGAGGGAGAAGAAGGCTCCATGCAGAAATCTCGACGTGGGACTCCATCCCAGGTCTCCAGGATCACTCACGCCCTGAGCCGAAGACAGATGCTAAACCGCTGAGCCACCCAGGCGTCCCACCTCCTTGGTTTTAACGTAATGTCGCCAGGACACATTTCAGCTCACTCCCTGGCATCCCCAACACCGCTCACGCTAAGAGCCAGGCTGGTCCCCAGGGACTTCCAGGACCGCTGAGAGCACGAAGAGCACTAAGGGGGTGATCCGGTCAGACGCATGGGGTGTTGCAGGTGGTGCGACTCAGCTACCTGGGCACCAGTCACCTCGGCCCCAGACTCTAGGTCCTCGGGCCCTCACAGGAACCATGACTGGGTCTCCAGATTCACCGAGGCAGAGCCACTCTGGAAAGCGCAGGACATCTCCACATTCTGCCCCTCAGTTGCCATCACGTTCCGCGGAAACTCGGTAAATTTTGCTTGAGAAGACAGCCCTTGTACATATAAAACCGAAAAGAAAACAAATCCAACATATGCCAAAAAGATCATTCCAAAAAGAGGAGGGGGGGGTCACATCAATGTAGCCAACGGCCTAAATGCCCCCCCCAGGAACTCCAGCCGGGCAGCCCGAGGCAGGCTTGGAGCTTGGCGGCTCCGTCTACGTTTTCCTTCTGGAGAGCAGGAACATTTATTTTTTTCCAATTTGCTTTTTTTCCCCATGAATGGAATCTTCCCTGCCTCCGTAGACTGGATCGCTTGGTGCTTAAGAGGACAATACAGTTGTACCATTGCTGGGGGCTGGGAGTTGGGAGATTTGGGGAGGAAGTTGGGGCATTGTTGAAACTTTTTTTTTCTTAAGATTTTTATTAGAGCGCAAGCGCACCTGCATGCACGAGTGGGAGAGGAGGGGTGCACTGGGAGAGGGAGAAGCAGGCTCTTCATTGAGCAAGGAGCCTGATGAGGGGCTTGATCCAGGACTCTGGGATCCTGACAGCCAAAGGCAGGCGCTTAACTGACTAAGCCACTCAGACACCCCTACAGATAATTCTCAATATGATTTGTACCAATTTCAGGTAAGTGATAATTGTCAACTATTCTTACCGGCAAAAGAATACGGCATTCAAAAATGTCTGTTCATCTGCCAGCATATATGTTGCTTTGTGTGATAATACCTGGTGGTGGTAGGTGACATTTTTGAACAGACTTAAAGCTTAATTTTGTAGTTAATCTTGTTCTGATGAGTAATTCTAAAATGGTCTTGGCCACTATTAGAAATGAAGCAGTAATACAGGTCTAAATTAGTGTCCTCACAATGTTCTGACCTTGCAGCTTTCCTAATGTACTGAGAGTCAAAGCTTTATCCTTTCACAAATGCACTCAGTTTATCCCAAAACGCATCAGTGGGAGTTTTATTTTTTGGTAATATTTTATTTATTTATTAATGAGAGACACACAGAGAGAGGCAGAGACACAGGCAGAGGGAGAAGCAGGCTCCATGCAGGGAGCCCGATACTGGACTGGAGCCCGATGTGGGACTCAATCCCGGGACTCCAGGATCACACCCTGAGCCACCCAGGTGTCCCAGGAGTTTTAGTATCTAGGGTGGGAAGATTGTCAAATTAGTCTTCGATCAAAAATCTGAACGTTTGAAGAATGTAGGGAAGTGACTTCAGAAGCATTGCCAATCCCTTAAATGTTATTTGTGTTAGAGGGCTGTGAAGTATTCTTTTAAATTAGGGTAAATGTCATAAATCCCATTCTTAATTTCGTTGTAAATTATGTTACTATATGTTTTCTTTTAGATTCATTAAACTTGGAGCACCTGGGTGGCTCAGTCAGTTGGGTGTCGGACTCTTGGTTTCCACTTGGGTCATGATCTCAGGATTATGAGATCAAGCCCCATGTCAGGCTCTGTGGTCAGTGGGAAGTCAGCATGAGGATTCTCTTCCTCTGCTCCTTCTCAGCTTGCTCATGCACTCACTCTCTCAAATCTTTAATTAAAAAAATTCATTAGGGATCCCTGGGTGGCTCAACGGTTTGGCGCCTGCTTTTGGCCCAGGGCGCGATCCTGGAGTCCCAGGATCGAGTCCCACGTCGGGCTCCCGGCATGGAGCCTGCTTCTCCCTCCTCCTTTGTCTCTGCCTCTCTCTCTCTCTATGTCTATCATAAATAAATAAATAAATCTTAAAAAAAATAATAAAAAAAATAAAAAAATTCATTAAACTTATTAAGAACTAGATACTAACAGATATTGAGTTCTCACCCTTGTGACTATTAACTTTTTTTGAGATATATTAATATCACTTTATAATCATTTTGGGGGCACCTACTATCAGCTCAACACCAGAAAACTCGATTACTTGATATTCACTTCTATTTGAAAACTAGTTAATAGTATGTATAAAACTGTTAGTATGCTTATGCATTGATAAAGGGAGGTTAGGGATGATGCACTTAGAGATGTGAGGTGTTTTATAGTGAGGGAAAAGTTCAACTATTATATACATAATAGTCTTGCAGCTCATAATGATAAACTTTATATAAAAATTAGCTGGTGAATTTGAGACTCTGATAAGGCTTTATTAATGGTTTTTCATTTTTAGTGAGTTTCTTTGTAAGCTTAACTGATAATATTGTAGTTATAAACCAACTGGCTAGGGCAGCCCTGGTGGCTTAGTGGTTTAGTGCCGCCTTTGGCCTGGGGTGTGATCCTGGAGATCTGGGATCGAGTCCCACGTCGGGCTCCCTGCATGGAGCCTGCTTCTCCCTCTGCCTGTGTCTCTGCCTCTCTCTCTCTCTCTCTCTATCATAAAAATTAAAAAAAATAATTTCCCCATACATCTCATGACAGATATTCAATGAAAGGAAATATGAAAAGATCACACCTCACTACGAATTTAGTGAGATGTAGCCTGTCCCTCTTAAAGTTAATATTCACTGTTTTAAAAATCTTAGGATTTTAGGGCTCCTGGGTGGCCAAGTGTCTGCTTTGTAAGTGTCTGCTTTTGACTCAGGTCACGATTCCAGGGTTCTGGGATTGAGTTCTGCATGGGGCTCCTTGCTCAGCGGGGAGTCTGCCCCCCTGCTTGTGGTCTCTCTCAAATAAATAAAATCTTAAAAAAAATTAGGATTTTACCATTTCTTAAAATGTGAAAATGGGAAAACAGGATTAAAAGAGTACATTTTTCTCAAACGCTTTCTGTAACAGTGCATCATATTGCAACATTTTATGCATCTCTTTTTTAAAAAATTTTTATTTCTTTATGATAGTCACAGAGAGAGAGGCAGAGACACAGGCAGAGGGAGAAGCAGGCTCCATGCACCGGGAGCCCGACGTGGGATTTGATCCCAGGTCTCCAGGATCGCGCCCTGGGCCAAAGGCAGGCGCCAAACCGCTGCGCCACCCAGGGATCCCTCATTTCTTTCTAAACTCATGGTGGTAGATACTCTAACATTCTTTGCATCCTTGGAATCCTCTAGGTTTTTAGAATGATAGACAAGTAATGGATAAATGGGCAAGTGGTTCAAAGCTTTAGATTGGTGATATGAAGGTAGGCATGAGGTGAGACGCCTGCCCCAACTCCAACACACACATAAAGGTTATGAATTCAAAAGCATGAATAAAAAATCATAAATTTTTTTGAGATCATTTTTGAATAGAGGGACGAGTGCAAGTTCATAGTTTTGGAATTGCAACTGGAGTTAGGCTACACAGTAACAGCAGCACGTTAATTTCACGCTGGGAAGGGCTGAAGTATGCAGAAGATGATTTGCAAACAGGTCTATGGTACTTCTTGGCTTGGGGTTAGGCTACTACAGACGATACAGGTTTTGGTGGGATTTTGTTTTGTTTTGTTTTTGGTGATGGGGGAAGGAGAGGTCTCTGCCGCGCCAAAAAGACTTCCGCCCCAGGCTGCGTGTCAACCCAGGGGCAGTAGGGGGCGGGAGAAGCTCAACTCTGGGGCTCCTGTCCCTCTTCACGTGACGCGTCCCTCACTCTGCGTCTCAGGCCTTGCTTCCGGCCTGGGCGTCACCCGGAAGTGGGGGGAGTGAGGAAAGGACGAGTAAAGGCCACAGGCCCTGGCGGCGGTGGGTGGAGGAAGAGAAACCGTGGGAGTGCCGCCACTGCTGCCGCAGCCGCCGCGGCTCAGACGCCGCCGCCCCCCTCCCCGCAACCCCCCTTCCACGCCACCACTACTGTTTCTTCTCCCGGTGTGTGAGATCGGAGCCTGTGCGTGGATTTGCGGCTGCCACGGGCTGCATAGCTCGCGAGGTTTAACCATAGTAAAGAAAAACCAGGTAAGTCCTATATTGTCTTCCTGTAGTCCCCTTCTACTGGAGAGGTGTTCTGTATTGTCAGTCTTTACTACGGAGTGTAGTGGGGTCATTTTAATCAGGGGCAGTCTCCAAACTCTCACTTCTCCACGACTCTCGTATTTACCACCCTCACGTTTTATCTTCCTAGTAGGGGATAATCGAGGGGAGATTGAATCCAGACCCAAGTCACTTTCCTTGTACCCTCCTGGGGAACTGTCTTGATTATCCAGTGGCCTATGTTACCTAATTAGTTGAAGGTACAAGAAGGTCCGTGGCCGGTATTGGAAGTCGTATGGACTGATGACGATTAATAATGTAAAAAAATTATTTTTCTTCTTGTCTCGCTCTGGGAGCATAAGCTAAACTGAGAGAACACTCTTATTTCCATTTCATTTTGTTCATTCCGCCCCTTTCCCAGTAAAGTTATTCTCCATCTCTGTGGCATCTTTATCTTTGACACTTTTTGTTGTAGACGTTGAGGTTATTCTAAGCACCAACAACTCTTTTTGTTGTTCACAAGTTCGTATTTTCAGCATCTGATTTTTGTTTTAGAGTCTGTTCATCTACAGAAATATGGTCTCAATTAAGACACATTGAGTCTTAATGTGTGCAGAACGTTGAATTGGGTGATATTAAGGTGTAGGGGTGGTAGGAGGTATACACAAGAAATAGGATGGAGTCCCTGGCCTCAAATGAGTATGCAATCAAGTTGGTTTAGTTCAGTTATGAAGACAGTGGGTTCTAGCAGCCCCACTGATTGAATACTTTGCGTATCTCATCCTTATTTATTATTTTTTTAAAAAGATTTTATTTATTTATTTGAGAGAGTGTGAGAGTGAGAAAATTGCAGGAGCGGGGGTAGGGTGGAGTGGGAGCAAGGGGAGGGGCACACTCCCCTCAGAGTAGGGAGCCTGAGGCAGGGTTTGGGTCCCGGGACCCAGAAATCATGACCTGAGCCCAAGGCAGATGCTCAACTGACTGAGCTGCCCAGGTGCCCCAATATTGACTAACTTTAATCAAGAATTTTGATACATTCCAATGACTGAAAATAATGTTTATTTGCCAGCTGGGAAATTAAACTGTGAAAAGAGATTTGTCTGAGGTGATACAGGCACTGGCACAGGTGAGAATAATATTTGGGAATTTTAAAATTCCCTCTACTCATCTTTGTTAAAGGTTTTACAGAGTTTTGTTTCTAAGTTGTGATCTTTCTTAAAACATAAATCAAAGTGTGGGTGGAGGTGGGTGGTGGGCAGGAGAGAGAGGCAACAAGCCTATTTTGGTTCAATTTACCATCCCAGCAATCATGTTTTTTACTTATAAATCTTAGTCTTCAGGTCAATTTAATGTGATATAACTTGCTTGGTTACTTGCTGAAGCAGTATGGCAAGAAAACTATCAGAATACTTTAAGAATGTGTTTCATTAAAGTGTAAGGGTAGGATGTTTCTTGTTTAATAAATATGTTCCTAGCTTCTTCAGCACTGTTAGAAAATCGAAATGATTTCCATATCTTTGTTGAATTAAATGTGTGGGATATTGGTAGATTACATTAGTTTTCACAAATATTTCTTTCCTTAAAGAAAATGAAGATAAAATATCCCCATTTTGAGCCAGTTAATTGTACTTTGTCTCATGTTTTCTGTCCACATTTAGAATTGTACAGCTATGTTTTTTAAACCTATTTTTACTCTAATTCTCTAGTGCAGAAATCCAATTTTCCAGACCTATACTCAGGAGTACATTTTCATAATATACTAATTGAAATTTAATGGGTTATTTTACATCTTAGGGGAATTGTTTTAACTTGGCCATTTTGTTTTTAAGAAATGTTTTGTTTTATGCTCTTGTAATTGTTGATGATTCTGCTTGGGCATTGATGTCCCAAAGATTGGGAGGGAAAAATACTGGAATCACTTCCCTCCTCTACTCTGATCTGAGAGTTTGCAGGGCATTGTATATTCTTGGAGTTGTGAAGAAGATGGTTTCCACTCTCTTGAGTGTTCATTTAAGTGTGCTACCTGCCATTTAGGAGAGGAGAGCATTAAGAGGGCTTCTGTTAAGACCTGAAAAACTGTCAACAGAGATATAAGGACAGAGAAAAAGAATTCCATAGTGCAGAGCCCTTTAAAGAAAATTCTCAGGACTATTTAATTTGTAGCTGACTTCTAGTGTCATGAGAATACTTAAGAATTGATCCTTGAGCTAACAAAAGGTTACAAAGCTTGGTTGTAAAGTAGTTCCAAGTGTTATCTCCTTTGTTGATCTTTGCACTTATATTGGTAAGGAAAAAAGGTATCTTTTTTTGTGATAATAAGATTATTTGCTCTAAGAAATCTAATTGAATTATTATTTTTTTTTTAATTTTTATTTATTTCTGATAGTCACACAGAGAAAGAGAGAGAGAGAGGCAGAGACACAGGCAGAGGGAGAAGCAGGCTCCACGCACCGGGAGCCCGACGTGGGATTCGATCCCGGGTCTCCAGGATCGCGCCCCGGGCCAAAGGCAGGCGCCAAACCGCTGCGCCACCCAGGGATCCCTGAATTATTTTTTTAAAATATATTTATGATAGTCACACACAGAGAGAGAGAGAGAGAGGCAGAGACACAGGCAGAGGGAGAAGCAGGCTCCATGCACCGGGAGCCCGACGTGGGATTCGATTCCGGGTCTCCAGGATCACGCCCTGGGCCAAAGGCAGGCGCCAAACCGCTGCGCCACGCAGGGATCCCTAATTGAATTATTAAATCAATTAGTAATAATGCTATTAAGGGGTGCCTGGGTGGCTCACTCGGTTAAGCATCTGATACAATCCCAACTCAGGTCTTGATCTCAAGGTTGTGAATTCAAGCCCTGCATTGGGCTCTATGCTGGGCATGGAGCCTACTTAAAAAAAAAAAAAAGGCTAACAACCTATCAGAAAAATGGAAAAAAAATAATGCTATCAATATAAAGTATATTGTATTGATTATTAATAAATATATTATTAAAACATTACTATTAATATTATTTATATACGACCAATTTCATTTTGGCCAACAAATGCTTTCTGTTCTTTTACTATGCCATTTCACCATTAATTCTAAGTATCAGTTTTTAGTTCAGACTTACAGCCGCAGTATCTTGGTATTAATTTCTAATCACAGCTGTAAGTGGGTTTTTATGTATTAGCAATCAAATTGGTGTCATGTCTTCAAGTATTGTTTGTCAAAAGCAAAGTGTTTTATCTGGCTTCTCTGTTTCTAGCTAGGTGGTAATTGGATGACTTTTAGTCATAAAAAACCTTTGTAGTCTTCATATAGTTTTTTTTAAAGGTTTTATTTATTTATTGAGAGACACAGAGAGAAAGAGGCAGAGACGTAGGCAGAGGAAGAAGCAGGTTCCCTGCAGGGAGCCCTATGTGGAACTCCATCTTGGGATCCTGGTATCACGCCCTGGGCTCAAGGCAGATGCTCAACCACTGAGCCACCCAGGCATCCCTTCATATAGTTTTAAAGTGTTAAATTCACTATATGATGACAGAAAAAATAATAATTTATTTAGTGCAGTATATTATTTGACCTTGAATTTAAGGTATGATTAGGATTGCATAAGAGTGTGTCCACTGTGTTTATTACAAAAATAACGCACAAGTGCCTGTTTCTTAACTTTGGGGGAAGTATTAAGTCATGGGATCTTGAAACTTTTTTTTTGTGCACGGAAATGAAGGAGACTAGAACTGATCATTCCTCTGGTGTGATAAAATGAATCTGGTATTTTGTCTATAGTTTGCGCTTTGGTACGAGTTGACATATTCTTTCATAGGGCCAAATTTTATTTCTAGACCTGGCAAGTGGCTAGGCTGAGATTTAAAGCCAGTCAGTCTGGTCTTAGAACCTGTGTTCTTTTTTTTTTTTTTTTAAGATTTTATTTATTTATTCATGAGAGACACACACAGAGAGAGGCAGAGACACGGGCAGAGGGAGAAGCAGGCTCCATTCAGGGAGCCCGACGTGGGACTCTATCCCGGGTCTCCAGGATCATGACCTGGGCCGAAGGAGGCGCTAAACCGCTGAGCCACCCGGGCTGCCCAGAACCTGTGTTCTTACCTTACATAATGGAACTGTATTTTTTTTAAAGTAGACATTTGTGCAAAATTAACTCTATTGGAATTAAGTTCCTTGTTTGTCCTAAAGGGAGAAATAACTCATTTATCTTCTTTGAAAGTATGAATGAGCAAATAGATTTGATGATAAAAAAAAATAAAGTATTGGTGGCTCAGAATTTCCTTGATATATTCAAACTAAATTCGTAAGTAAGGACTCATAGTTTTGTTTTTAGCTAATTACATTATTTAAAGATATCCAAAAAGGGGGATCCCTGGATGGCTCAGAGGTTTAGTGACTGCCTTCGGCGCAGGGCATGGTCCAGGAGTCCCGGGATCTGGGGATCGGGTCCCACATCGGGCTCCCTGCATGGAGCCTGTTCTCTCTCTGCCTCTCTCTCTCTCTCTCTCTCTCTCTCTCTCTCTGGGTCTCTCATGAATAAATAAATAAAATAAAAAAAAAGATATGCTAAAAGACCTAACGTTTAAAATGGTTAGTCTTTTTTTTTTGTATTTTCTAAGTCTCCCATGAAGAAAAGAGAAATGGTCTGTGTGTTTATTTTTATCTTTTTTGTAAAAGAAAGAATGTTTATTCAAAAAAAAAAAAAAAAAAAGGGACGCCTGAGTGGCTCAGTGGTTGATTGTCTGCCTTCCGCTCAGGGCGTGGTCCTAGAGTCCCGAGATTAAAGATTTGAGTCCCTTATCTGGCTCCCCTCGAGGAGCCTACCTCTCCCTCCACCTGTGTCTCTGCCACTCTCTGTGTTTCTCATGAATAAATAAATAAAATCTTTTTTTATGTTTTTTTCTCTTTGTTTTTGTATTTTTATTGGAATGCTCTATAGCAATGTTAGAAAGTCATGAATAGATTTCAGAAATTTCAGAATCAGTCTTAGGATTTGCTCTTTTTAAAAAACTTTCTTTTATTTATTTTTTGTATATTTTTTATTGGTGTTCAGTTTGCCAACTATATAGCATAACATCCAGTGCTCATCAGTGCCCCCCTCAGTGCCTGTCACCCAGTCACCCCATCCCCCCGCCCACCTCCCTTTCCACTACCGCTTGTTCATTTCCCAGAGTTAGGAGTCTCTCATGTTCTGTCACCCTCACTGATATTTCCCACTCATTTTCTCTCCTTTCCTCTATAATCCCTTTCACTATTTTTTATATTCCTCAAATGAATGAGACCATATAATGTTGGTCCTTCTCCGGTTGACTTACTTCACTCAGCATAATACCCTCCAGTTTCTCTCTCTCTCCCTGTGTCTTTCATGAACAAATAAATAAAATCTTTAAAAAAATTATTTACTGTTAAAGTAATGTTAGCAACCTACCTATATAATAAAATTGTAAATTATAGTTTTGCAGTAATACAAATTGAGTGGACTGTAGGAGAAATATATTGATCAATCAGTATTTGCAGGCAATATTTAGTTTCCAAATGACACCACAGAAATATGGAAAACTCAGATTAGGAGGGCACAGTAGTCTACGTACACCTACAGTAAGCTAACATCATATCTCAAAACTAGTTATGACACTTATCAAGTCAAATCACCCTGATGTACTTTTCCTGCTTCTCTACTGAGAAAACTCATGATGATCTACTTGTATAATTAGTGAGCTACAGACCCTGGGCCATTGAACTTTTCTGGATTATTTCTCTAATTGCTGAATGCTGAAACATACTTCTGAATGATTTATTAAATACAAAATATAGGCAGAAGAGAAGGCTTTATGTATGTCTAACCTACTCTGCAAAATAGTGCTGATCCTATGTCAGCACTCCAATGAATACGTGTTTATTGTGTGCTTGTTGTATATCTAGTGTTTATGTGGGTTCTGTAAGATATGCAAAGAAGCATAAGGCATATGCTCCAATGTCTAGCCAGAAAAAGAAATCTAATACCAAACAATTACAGAGTAATTAGGTACTAAACTATGATGCTGATTCCAAGGGTCTTCAGAATTTAAAAAGTAAGTGGGTATGAGTATTTGACATGTTTTTCATGGAGGAGGTGGGACTTGGGTTCATTGATTAACTCAGCAGTTACTTGGGTAGCTATGATTTGCAAGGTACTGGGGATATGCTTGTCAGTACAGCAGATATGGTCCTGCTTTTCTGGAGTTTACAGATGAGTGAGGTGATAGGATTTAAATATATGGAAGAGAGCATTCCAGGTGAGGGAACCAAGCTAAACAAAATCATAGAAAGAAATGGCAAGCATGGACTATATGGCTGTGAGGGTACTTCCTGATTGTAGTAGAGATTTTATGTTGGGGAAGAGTTTTGAAAGGGATAGGTGAGAGCCATCTTTTGAATGCTTTGAATAGCTATTTAAGTCTGTGGAAAGTGGGGTGGGAGCAGTCTTGTGGGATTAAGCCCTTAACCTGGGGGATCTGACTCTATCTCCTGGGGGATCTGACTCTATCTCTAACTCTATCTCCAGGTGGATAGCCTAAGAATTGAGTTAAATTGTAGGATACCCTGCTGGTGTTACAGAGAATTACTTGGTAGGGGAAAACTGCCAAACATCTGGTGTCAGAAGTGTTGTGAATGTGGTACTAGTATGAGAGTTTAGGAGAAACATGAGAAGTAAGACTAGGATTTTCTTTTTTTTTTTTTAAAGATTTTATTCATTTATTCATGAGAGACAGAGAGAGAGAGAGAGAGGCAAAGACACAGGCAGAGGGAAAAGCAGGCTCCACGCAGGGAGCCTGGCATGGGACTCGATCCCAGGATTCCAGGATCACACCCTGGGCTGAAGGCAGGCGCTAAACCGCTGAGCCACCCGGGCTGCCTGGAAGACTAGGATTTTCTAATACAGCCATCTTTTGAATGCTTTGAGCAGCTATTTAATCTGTGGTAAATTCCTTGGATAGGGTGTTTTGGAGAGGGTTAGCATGCATGGGCTTTGGAGTCATAGGCCTCAATTTGATCCCATTTTCATTCTAATTGTTACCTGGGTTTAGAATTTTTTTTTTTTTGAGAGAGAGAGAAAGCGCATGTGAGGGGCAGGACAGAGGGAGAGGGAGAGGGAGAGAGAAAGAATCTTAAGCAGGCTCCATGCTCAGCTTGGAGCCCCATGCAGGCCTCAGCTCATGACCCTGAGATCATGACCTGAGCCAAAATCAAGAGTCAGATGCTTAACTGAGTCACTCAAGTGCCCCCTGAGTTTAGAATTTTGTATTAAGTTTTCTTAGTGACAGGACTATGTAAGCAATAAAATGATATTTACACAGAGCAGCTGGGATTAGTAACCCTAGTAGCACCAAGTAGCACTAGAGAGCAATGTGTCAGTGGAAGTGCAAGAAGGAGGTTAGGCAAGAGAAAGAAATACATTCTGTATCTTCAAGCACTACAGAGTACACTTGCTTCGCCTTTGTTTTCAGTTGTGTTCTTTTAAGAATAGTGTGTTTTCTTTGTCCAGATATGAGGAAAAGAAACTTAACTGCAGTTACTTGACATGACCACTTGAGGACTACCAATGTTATTTTAGGTTTTATTCTACATTTGAGTCATCTGGTCAGTTTCAGATTATCTTCTATATTTGAAGCATCCGACTAGATTATTCTGTCCAAGTTTTGTATTTTACCTAAACATAACTTGGTCAGAAGCTGATATAGTAAGTTTTGTCTATAATCTGTGTTAGTGTTCTCTCAGTTGGTTTAAGGCATGAGTGGATTACCAAATGAATGCTTGTTATGATCTGCCTTTTGTTTCTTGTTACCTTTGACTTTAATGTAAGTGTGATCATATTCTAAGGAGGTTTAACAGAATACTGTTATTCTGGCACTTTCTAGAATTTTTTCCTGCCAGATAAGTAGAAATGATTGATTACATCAGACCATTTTCATCTCTTCCCAATCCTTTATCAAGGTGATCTCCAACCTTATTATATGGAAGGCCTTCTTTTTATTTCTCTCTCTCTCTCTTTAAAGTAGGTTCCACGCCCAAAATGAGGCTTGAACTCACAACCTTGAGATCAAGAGTCATGTGCTCTACTGAGTGAGCCAGCCAGTGCTCCTGGTGGACCTTCTTTTAATCTGAGTCTTGAGATTAGGGCAGATACAATCATTGTAGTTCCTGAGAAGTAGTTGCTGGCTGTACTGTTCTCCCTTTCACTCTGGGAATGTTAGCTGGGATGTGTGGCAGAAAGGGGTTGTAGCAGAGTGGAGAAAACATTATTGGAAGCCACCTTGGGGCTCCATGAAGCAAGACTCCTAGACCTACCAGTAGATCCTGATCTGCAGGTTGGAGACTTCTTTTGTTCATCTAGGGCTATTGTCTTACACAACTCTGGGGGCAGCAATCACATTGTTAGTACATAAATATTATAAATATATGTAAGTCTATAAATATTATGATGTGGACTTATACAATAGGCTGTGTTGAAACCTACCCAAACCATTTCTATTTCTAGCCCCTTTCTCTTCTCAATACCTACAACATTCAGCAGCCCAGGTAGTCCCAAGCTCATCACTTGAATCTCACTTCCCACCTTGAGGCTCTTCTGTAATCCAACAGATGAAATTTAGATCTTTGAGGATTTTAAGGGTTACATCATGTTTCTTACTCTATTTAAGTGTACTCATCAGTAAAATGGTGATACCTGCCCTCACTCATAGGTTGTTAAGAGTATCAAGTGAAATAATGTTGAAATCACTTTATAGATTATAGAGTGCTATATAAAATGTAGCATAATATTCTTTCTTGATGTGTTGTCTTGTAGTGGAGAGTACTGACTTTGAGGGATGCCTGAGTGGCTTAGTGGTTGGGCGTCTGCCCTCGGCTCAGGGTGTGATCTTGATAGAGTCCGACATCAGGCTCCCTGCATGGAGCCTACTTCTCCCTATGCCTGTGTCTCTACCTCTCTCTCTGTATCTCTCATGAATAAATAAATGAAATCTTAAAAAAAAGAGTACTGACTTTGGAGATAGTCTAGAGTTTAAGTTCCATTTCTGCTATTAACAAACTGTACCTTGGACAAATTAGTGTTTCTGGGCCTTTGTTTCTGTCTATAAAAGGAAACTAATAATGCCACTCCTCTCTACCTAGAAACCCAAGAGTTATTTTTTTCCTTGCCCCGACATTGAGTCAGGTTACCAAGTCTGTTGTCTAGTTACCTTTTTTCTTTTAAGTAAGCCCTATGCTCAATATGGGGCTTGAATTTACAACCCCCATTGATGAAGAGTCACATGCTAAGCCAACTGAGCTAGCCAGGCCCCCCTGTTGTCTAGTTCTTGATATTTATCAACATTTCTCCCTCTTCTGTATCTCCATTTAGTCCCTAATCATTTCCTTTCTGGGCTATACTCTTTTAAAAGTTTATGGTAGGGGTACCTGGGTGGCACAGTGGGTTAAGTGTCAGACTCTTGGTTTCAGCTCAGGTCCTGATCTCAGGGTTGTGAGATCTAACCCTGCTTTGGCTCCACGCTTATTGGGGGAGTCTGCTTGTCCCTCTCCCTCTGCTCCTCCTGCTCTCTTCTCTCTCTCAAAAATAAAAGCACAGACTCTGGATCAAACTTACTGGGTTCAGATTTTGGTTGTCACTTACTAGCTGTGTGACCTTGGGAAAGTTCCTTAACCTCTCTGTCTCAATTTCATCATCTGTAAATGGAGATAATATTAGTACCTATCCCATTAAGTTGTGAAGATTAAAATAGTAAAAAATATTAAGTACTATTATTTATTATTATTCACTGACAAAAATATTAAGTACTATTATTTATTATTATTCACTGACAAAAATTTTAGTTTGAATAAAAAGAAGCATGTCATAAAACACAGTACATAATTTTTATTAAAACTGTGTGTGTTTATCTCCTAAACTAACACAACACACACACACACCCCTACCTCAAAATGTTAATGTAGTTATCTCTTGGTCGTAGATTGATTTGTTGTTTATTTTTATATTTGCTTATCTATGTTTTATATTTTTCTCTAGTTGATGTTTATTCCTTATATATATTTTTTTTGATTATTCGTTATATTTTAAAGGAAAAAAAGACACAAAATATCTCTTCTATGAAGTCTTCACTGAACTCCCTTCCTTCATCCTTTAGATCACCAGTGTAGCATGCATTGCTAAACTCCTTGAAGGCAGAGCCTATGTTGTATTCATTCACTTTTTTTATTCCCAGCTGGGCCTAGTATAGAATCTAGAAGATACTAGGAACTTGGCAGTATCAGTAAGGTGAAGAAGAAATGGAATTATGTATGAGCCTGGCACTTTACATGTATTACCTCATAATGTTTCTCTCAACAGTCCCATGAGTAAGTTATCTATGTTTTTTTTTTTTGTTATCTATGTTTTTAAATGAGAAAATTGTGTATCAAACAGCTCAAACAATTTGCTGAAAGTCATATGGCTACTAAGGTGCAAAATTTAGATTCAAGTCCAACTCTGTCTGGTGCCAAAGATTTTCTTTTTAATGTATATCAAATTAATGAATTGCTTAATGAATATCCTTGCTGTTTCTAATGAAATAATTTATGAAGCACTTCTTTGTAAACAGAAATGTGCTGTGTGAATGTAAGGATATGTTGTTGTTGTTTCTTTTGTGATATTCTATTTTCACCTACACCCTCAATTTTGACTAGGCAAACCTGTTTTCCTGTTCCCACACACAATTTTTCTTCTCTGTTCAACTGGCATTTTATTTCCTTTTGTCTTTTTATATTGCTCATGCTCTATCCACTTTTTATGAACTTGGTTTCTAATAATGATGTGAAGCTTTTCAGGTTAATCCATGCATTTCCATCAAACTCATTATTGTGTATTATTATGGCTTCTGCTTGCTTGTGATAACAAAGCACTTGAGGGGTGCCTGGCTGGCTCAGGTTTCATGAGTTCAAGCCCCATGTTGGGTGTGGAGCCTACTTAAAAAACAAAAAAACAAAGCAGTTGAAACTTCCCAGTTAAAAACTCTAAAGGGTATGGAATGATATAGGCCTTTTCTGAATTCATTCTCATTTATGTGTATCAAAAAATACCCAGCTAAACAGTTGCTTTTGACAATTTGGAACTTCTAGTCTCTTTTTAAAAGCTGAACTCCCCGTACATTCCTAGTACATAGTTTTTCATCCTTATATGTTCTGATGGTGATTGAACTTTGAACAGGAGAGAATGTTATCAGATTTTCACCTTCGTTAACTGAAGTGTATTAAACAGGTCATTAAAGGAATTAAGGGGTTGGGTGTGGGTGGGGATATAGATCTGGACTATATTTACAGGGTGTCTGCTTGCTTCATACTGAAAATTGTTCTTTGAACCTTGGTTTGATAAAAAAATATGAAAAATATGCATGTTAGGAGTAGTCAAACTATTTTGAAAAATAGATACATATTTTTATGTTTTAGTCATAGCATACAAATATTCCATCTCTAAGAAGACAAAACAGTTTTTTAAAAAAACCTTTTATTTTTATTTATTTATTTTTAAAGATCTTATTCATTTATTTATGATAGACATAGAGTAGGGTGGGTGGGCAGAGACACAGGCAGAGGGAGAAGCAGGCTCCATACCAGGAGCCTGACGCAGGACTAGATCCTCCAGGATCTGGGACTCCAGGATCACGCCCTGGGCCAAAGGCAGGCGCTAAACTGCTGAGCCACCCAGGGATCCCTGACAAAACAGTTAAAAAATTTTTTTTTATTTATTTGAGGGAGAGAGTAAAAGAGAGGGAGAGCACAAGCAGGGCGAGTGGCAGAGGGAGAGGGAGAAGTAGGCTCCCTGTGGAGCTCGATCCCAGGACCCTGAGATCATGACCTGAACTGAAGGCAGATGCTTAACTGACTGAGCCACCCAGGTGCCCCAAGACAAAATAGTTTTTCTACCAATATTTTAACTACTTTTTTTTTCAAGTCCTGGAAAGATTAATTATATTCTTACCTGATAGGGGAGATATTTTTGCATAATCAGCAAGATGAGTCACCAAGGTATACCACATGTACTGAGTATTACAGTTTCCTTCAACACAAGTTCAATGTTAGTGTGCATGGTGTTGGTGATATAAATCTACCTGATGCGTTTATGGTTTGGCTGATTTAACAGTATTAATGAAGCCAAAATTATAGATCTCATCCCTGTGTGTACTTGTCTCCTGGTGTCATTAGCTATACCTCTAACTCTGCTTCACAGTTTTCTGAGTGTAGTTTGTTAGTTAAGAGGCAGACTTGTCCAGAGGAGAGATAGGTCACTAAAATAGTCATCATCAATTCCCATGCTTTTTTTTTTTCTCTTGATAGGAGGGTCTATGATACCTAGATGTATTTGTAATTTCAAACACTTTATACATATTTTTACTTATCAATGGAGGCTGCACTTAGAAACTTACTCCTTTGGACTTCCAGAATATTCTGCTCATGTCTCTGTGCTTTCAACTCTAGGTCCCTTTTGCCTTTATTCTAGACTCTTTTGCCTTAAAAGAACCCTTGGGTGGCTCAGTCGTTGAGCGTCTGCCTTAGAGTTTGGGTCATGATCTTGGTATCCTGGGATCAAGACACATCTTGGGCTCCCTGCTCAGTGTGGAGTCTCCCTCTCCCTCTGCCCCCCGCCCTCGTTCATATGCTCTCGCTCTCCATCTCTCAAACAAATAAGTAAAATCTTCTTATTTTTTATTTCTAAAGATTTTATCCATTTATTCATGAGAGACACACAGAGAGAGGCAGAGCCATAGGCAGAGGGAGAAGCAGGCTCCCTGACTCATCCCCAGACCCAGGATCAACCCAAGCCACAGGCAGAAGCTCAACCGCTGAGCCACCCAAGCATCCCAGTAAAATCTTTTTAAAGCAACAACAACAACAACAACAACAACAACAACAACAACAAAACCTTTCATGGTTTCAGAGAACCAAGGAAAGCCTTGGCTCACTATATACATTTGTAAAAAGCAATAGTTTTTTTTTTCATCTCCATAAAGTGATCTCAACAAATGTCTCTGAAGTTGTAGATCTACAGTTTTGGAATTGAAAGTAAATAGCTTTTTGGGGGTTTAATAGGCTCATCTGTAGAGAAGTTTTAAGTGAGCCTCTGAAGATCCCATGAAATTGAGCCTCCAGTGCAGTCCAGGGTCTTTGTGATCTGTAGTACCTTTTACTAAGCATTGGTGAGGAATGAGGAATTTCACAGAAGTGAATTTTCCAGATAACTGAAGTCTACCCTTTAAATTTTAGTCATTCAGAGGTCTTAAATGTGTCTTGGTCCAGTCCCTTATTGTATGAATCCTCCAAATGTATCACTGAAATACGTTAACTTTTTTATAAGTAGAAATACTTTTTTTTCTTATTAGAAAATTAGTAGGGATCCCTGGGTGGCGCGGCGGTTTGGCGCCTGCCTTTGGCCCAGGGTGCCGATCCTGGAGACCCGGGATCGAATCCCACATCGGGCTCCCGATGCATGGAGCCTGCTTCTCCCTCTGCCTGTGTCTCTGCCTCTCTTTCTCTCTCTCTGTGACTATCATAAATAAATAAATTTAAAAAAAAGAAAATTAGTAAATGGTCAATGTAAAAACAAAATCTAGGCAATATTTTGATATCTGTCTTTACAGGGTTTTGTTTTTTTCTTTATAACATCACTACTTGATTTTATATATTACTTTGTTGGCTTACTGTCCATCTCCCACATGAGAATGTAAACTCCATGATGGTGTAAACTGTGTCTATGTTCTTCACTTGCTTTATCACCAGCATCTAGAATAGTACTTGAAATATAGTAGGAATTTAATAAATATTTGGTGACTGAATGAATGAAGAAAGTGATTATTACCCTAATTCTATCATCTAAGTAGTAGCTGTTGTTAAGATTATGATATAAATTCTTCCAAAAGTGGGGCACCTGGGTGGCTTACTCAGGTAAGCATCTGCCTTTGGCCCAGGTCTTGATCCCAGGGTCCTGGGATCGAGCACTGCATTGGGCTCCCTGCTCAGTGGGGAGTCTGCTTTTCCCTCTCCTTCTGCCTGCCACTCCTCCTACTTGTTCTTTCTCTCTCTCTCTCTCCTTCTCTGTAAAATAAATAAATTAAAAAATTGGCATTTCTGTGTTAAAAGGGCATGCATATTTTCAGGCTTTGATAAATATTGCCAAATTATCTTTTAGAAACCCTACAGGGTTTTAGTTTGTGTTCCCATCAGCAGTGCATCAGAATTAATTCACTCAAAACTATTTTTTTAAGATTGTTTTATTTAAGAGCAAGGGATAGAGCATTCAAGGGAGCACATGAGCAGGAGGAGAGGGAGAGGGAGACAAGCCGACTCTACTGAGTGAGGAGGCTGACACGGGGCTCGATCCCAGGACCCTGAGATTAGGACCTGAGCTGAAATCAAGAGTCCAATGCTTAACTGACTGAGCCACCCAGGTGCCCCAAAACTATTTTTATATTGCAGATTTTGTGTAAAAGACCTTGTAAAATATATCAAGTATTTCATTCAGTAATATATTGCTTTCCTAAGCAGAATACCAGGACCTGACTTAATTATCTATGAAAGACCTGGCATGAGTTCACTTGTTATTGTTGTTGAAGATAGGCATCACTTACCCCTATCACTGCCTGCATGGGGCAAAGACATCTTTTCTAGAGCTGAAAATGTAAATAGGAGATAAGTGTCTGTTGGCATCTTGATTTCCTAATTGGAACTCACTGTGCATTTCTTCATAAAAGTCAGTGCTAAAATACTATTAATATATAATCTAGCTTCATTATTGCCAAGAAACTTCTGAAGATCAATCTGTGAACCTAGCCAAGAAACTTCTGAAGATCAATATGTGAACCTAGCCATCATGTATAATGTTCTTTCTATGAGAAAACATGGTTCATCTTCAAAATCAACTGAGAAACAACTATTCAAGGAACCCATTTCTTGGTTAAAAGTAGCTTATTGAGGTATAATTTTACATACCATAAAATTCACCCATTGTCTATTAATAGTTCATTTATGCAGTTGTGCAATTATTATTGTAATTCAGCGTCAGGGTCAATTTTTGTTTTCTCAGTCCATCTTTTCTGTATGGTAAAGTCATCTTTGAAAGGCCTCTTCAGGGATCCCTGGGTGGCTCAGTGGTTTAGCACCTGCCTTCGGTGCAGGGTGTGATCCTGGAGACCCGGGATTGAGTACCACATCAGGCTCCCTGCATGGAGCCTGGTTCTCTCACTGCCTGCATCTCTGCCTCTCTCTCTCTCTCTCTGTGTGTGTCTCTCATGAATAAATAAATGAAATCTTTAAAAAAAAAGGCCTTTTCAAAAAAAAAATGAAAGGCCTCTTCATTGAAAGATGGTGGATGTTGGATTCTAAAATTATTTTCTAATCTAATGATCTGAGTCTCTCTCTTCAATTTGACATATGCATCTTAATAGCACAAAATGATTTTATTTTAATTGATTTTTTTCTTTTTCTTTTTTTTCTTTTTTTAGATTTTGAGAGAGTGCACATGTGCATGCATGTAAGCATGCAGGAGAGATAGGGTAGTAGCAGAGGGAGAGGGAGAAGCAAACTCCCCACAAGCAGGGAGCTGGATATGAAGTTTCATCTCAGGACTGTGAGATCATGACCTGAACTGAAGTCAGATGCTTAACCAACTGAGCCACCCAGGCACCCCACAAAATGGATTTTAAAAGCAGCAGGAAGGTCCTTTGCTATCTTTAGTAGTAAAATTTTAAGGGTTAGGCAGGCATGATACAGCCTAGATTCTGTTTGGTGTCCCATAGTAAGATCATTAGTCTTTTTTTTAAGGATTTTTATTTATTTGTTCATGAGACATACAGAAAGAGAGAGGCAGAGACATAGGCAAAGGCAGAGGGAGACACAAGCAGGCTCCATGCAGGGAGCCCGATGCAGGATCCAATCCTGGTACTCCAGGATCACATCCTGGGGCGAAAGCAGATACGCCTAACTGCTGAGCCACCCAGGCGTCCCAAGATCATTATTCTTGGTCCTTTCACATAAAAAAGTTCCACAGAATGAGTACAGTCATAGTTCCCAACAGAAACGTAGGTATTAAATGGAACAAAATGTGAGTAGTTCTCTTATGCTCCCCAATCCTGCTGGCAATGAAGTACGCAAGCTGGTGACATCTCCCAATCCACCTAGGAAGCTGGCTGCTACAGTCTACAAGCTAGGGCCACTGATTCTCAGTGAAGCACCCAGAGAAGGGGCCTTTGGTATATTCACTTAGTGCCCTACAACAGAGAACCCTGCACAGAAGCAGAGCAAGGACAGCCAGTATTTTAGGCAGGCCGGGCATAGCACAGTGGGAGCAAAGAACATGGCTTTATCATTGAGGTGCGGGATCACCAGGAAGGTCCTGCTTCCATCTCCTAGCATGCCAGTCAGCTCCTGACTTTTCATTTGTTCCCTGGAGTCCCAAACCCATACGAAGCCCCTTGCTAGGACTGCTGCTACCAAACACAGAAAACCCACTGTTTCCATGTTCTGTAAGTTGCACTCAAGGAACCCATTTTTAAATTGAAAAATAATAAATAAATAACCCATTTTAAATTCAGTAAATACTTATTGAGACCTGTCATATGTTTCAGAGAAATAGGCACTCAAAGGATATTTTTTTTCTTGATTCACTGTTAAGGCACCTAGTCAACACTTACTTTCAGGACAGTATAACCAGTTGCAGTTTTAACTTGGGGAGGAAACGTTGCTAGAATGTATGTGTTTGCACCAGGTAGGGGACCAGAGGGAGGGGATTCTATAGAACTTTGGGGACCAGAATCAAAAGAATAGCTACTCAGAAGAAACAGAAGGAAAAAACAGCTAGGGAATGATAAGGAAGTAGGAGAAATGGAAAGAATTGGAAAGTTTAATGTTTGTTTGGGGAGGGGGGGATACTGTTTGTGTGTCTTTTCAGAATGAGTGAAGTTGGACATTCATGTTAAATTGTATTTGTCACCAAAATGCCATGTGTGAATATTAGTATTTGCAAATACCTGTACAAAGCTGATCACTAGTGTTCTGTTTATAGTTGAGTACTTGAGAGCAGTGCTATACTGCTGCTATAGTATATGCAAAGAATCTCTTGAACCCACTCCCTATTTCAACTTTAATGACTGTTATCTTAGTTCAGGCCCTCATCTTTTGCCTGAACTGTTGTTTCTAGACAAAGAAACTGTTGTTTCTAGAGGAAAGAACATACTTTTGGGGAGTCTAAGAGATGTGACTTAGAATCAGACTCTATCATTCATTAGCTTCTTGGCATTAGGCAAAGAAGCTCTCATTATTCTGAACTTGAATTTCATATTCAAAAGGAGAGCAGTTTATTTTTTTCCATTTGTTTTTATTGAAGTTTGATTTGCCAACATATAGTATAATACCCAGTGCTCATCCCATCAAGTGCCCAAGGAGGACAGTTTAACATGGTTGTTAGGATTATAGTATTTTAAAATCCTTGGCATATAATAGTAACTCAGTAACTTTTAATTACTTTTCCCTTTTATTATCTTCCCCTTTACCCATATTTCTACCTACTATCAGCATCATCTTCCAGTTTTTAAATCTTTATTTGAAAAAAAATCATAAAAGTAGTATATGGAGTTAAATATGGCCACCCAACCACACATGTTTAGCTCTTGTCTGTCTCAAACTCCACTAATATGATATAGTAAACAAATTTTAAAAAATATTTTATTTATTCATGAGAGACACACAGAGAGAGGCAGAGACATAAGAAGAGGGAGGAGAAGCAGGCTCCACGCAGAGAGCCCGATGTACTCGATCCCGGGACTCTGGGATCATGCCTTGAGCCAAAGGCAGATGCTCAACCACTGAGCTACCCAGGCATCCCGATAGTAAAGACATTTTAAAAGGCTTAAACCCACAAGGACAAAGAGAACAGAAGAGTAACATCAGCAGACGAAAGGTTTAAACACATAAGTGGAACATAGGGAACAGAAGAGGGGGAATCTTGCCTGCAAAGGGAGATATCAATGAAAGTGAGGTCTTTTATCATATTACCCATGAGAGGTTCAGAATTTGGAGGTAAGTATTTATTACTGAAAGGTGAGGAGGAGACCCATGGCTGAAAATAAAGGAAATGTTTTAAAAATTGACAGAACAGGGACACCTAGGTGGCTCAGTGGTTGAGCGCCTGCCTTTGGCTCAAGGCAAGATCCTGGGATCCCAGGATTGAGTTCCACATCGGGCTCCCTGCAGGGAGCCTGCTTCTTTCTCTGCCTGTATCTCTGCCTCTCATGAATAAATAAATAAAATCTTTAAAAAAAATAACTGATAGAACAGGGTTGGACCCCTCAGGTCTCTTCTGTTTCCTGCTACACTAAGGTGATCCTCTTGCTTGTTTCCCCATCCTACCCTGGGGAATAATGTGGCTGTGAACAAGTTATTTAACCTATTTCTACCTTAGTTTTCCCATCTGTAAGATGGAGGCAATTATAGTATTTACCTCAAGATTGTTGTAAGGATTAAATGAGGTAATATGTGCAAAATACTGTTCATGGTAACCTCTTGATGAATGTTGAGAAAGGAGATGTGGTGCCCAGGGACTTACTAGTTGCCAAAGGCAGCTCTAGAATTTACATCATGGGGAACCCTGGGTGGCGCAGCGGTTTGGCGCCTGCCTTTGGCCCAGGGCGCGATCCTGGAGACCCGGGATCGAATCCCATGTCGGGCTCCCGGTGTATGGAGCCTGCTTCTCCCTCTGCCTATGTCTCTGCCTCTCTCTCTCTCTCTCTCTGTGACTATCATAAATAAAAAAAAATTAAAAATTAAAAAAAAAAAGAATTTACATCATGCCCCATGGTGATTAGCAGGCTTTAATACTTAGGGTGGAAGATGGGGTCAGAACAGAGGTTTTGACCCTGCAGAAAGCACCTTTCCCAGTCCCTCTCCTTTGCTTCCAACTCTTTTAGGGATGTCTTGAGCTGTAAGACTGGCTCCAATTGGATCATTAAGCTCTTATTATTATTTTACTCGGTTAATATTTATTGGGTGCCTGCTCTGTGCTGAGGACTACTCAGGCTACTGGAATGACAGGTCAATAATAATAGCATTTATTGAGTGCTTACTGTTTTGCTAAGTGCTTTATATATATAAAGTCTTATAATTCTCATTACAACCCTGTGGGAACAGATGTTGTTATCTCTGTTTTATAGATAAGGAAACTGAGGCACAGAACTTAAGTAACATGCCCAAGGACACATAGCAAGTGGCAGAGATAGGAATCAAACAGTCTGGCTCTCAAGTCTGTTTTTAAACATTATGCCTCCCTACTTTTATGGAGCTTACGTTTTGGAAGGGGAAGACAGATAGTAGATAATTAAAGTACATAGATATCAAGTAGTGATACACAGTATGGTAAAGTGTAAAACAAGAAGATTGTGATATTAAGAGACTGGCAGAGGGTAGCTTTTAATGGAGAGGTCAATGTTTATGAGTATCAAATAAGAGATGTGACAGTTCTCTATGAATTGATTAGAGTATTGCTGTCTCTGCAGATTTGCAAAATGCCCTTTTTATGATTTGATTCCTAATGCTATAGGCACATTTTGACATTGCTAATAAAAAAACAATAGCAGTTCGGGATGCCTGGGTGGCTCAGGGGTTGAGCATCTGCCTTCTGCTCAGGGCGTGATCCCGGGGTCCTGGGATCGAGTCCCACATCTGGCTCCCCACAGGGAGCCTGCTTCTCCCTCTGCCTATGTCTCTGCCTTTCTCTCTGTGTCTCTCATGAATAAATAAATGAAATCTTAAAAAAACCCCAAAACCCAGTTCATGTGCACTGATGGCTTACTGTATATGAAGGACTGTACTAAGCAATTTGCATAGATTGTTTCATTTTATTCTTACAGCAATGTTTTAATAATTTTTATTTTTCAGCTGTGGAAAACTGAAGCTTAAAGAGACAAATTAACAGGTCCAGGGCTTTAAATTCAGCAAATGACAGAGCCAGGATTCAAACCAAGGTAGACTGATTCTGGAACACGTGCTCTTAAATACTTATATTTTATAGATTTGTCCAAGGTAACTCTTTTTTATAAACAATAATAGCAAAAAAAAAACCACCCTACAATTAATAGCTAACTTTTATAGAGATTCAAAGTATTCTAAGCATTACTAGGTCTTCACAGTATCAGTGAACTTACCTATATCATGAAACCTCAAGATGAGAAAAGCAGCACATTTGAGTGAACAAGTTTCTAGTGCTATGATTTTATCACCCCAAGTTGGAAATTTCATTCATATGAACTAAAATGCGTAAGTTACTTCAGCACAAAGCCAGAGCCAGGATTTGACATGAGGTCATTTGATTTTAGATTAGAGCTGTTATCTACTCCATTGCAAAGTAAAATTACATGTAGCTTATCTTTGTTCAATGTATTGTGGGAAACCAATGTAGTGAAATTACATTCAACAATCCCCAAGGAATGTTTGTTAAATTATTTGTAATTCTTAAAACTTAAAAAATTTTAAACATAAAAGCTGAAGAGAGAGTTATTCTTCAGAGATTTAGAGGTAGTACAGGGGAATGGTCTACAGTTAGAGCTCTGGGATTGGATTGTCTGGTAGCTTCTACTCATCTTCACTCCTTGATTTACTGACTCAAGTATGACCTTGAACAGGCAACTTTGCCCTCCAAGCCTCAGCTCTTTTTATTGTGAAGGAAGCGGGGATGCCCGGGTGGTTGAGCATCTGCCTTTGGCTCAGGCTCAGGCTCAGGGCGTGATCCCGGAGTTCCAGGATCGAGTCCCACATTGGTCTCCCTGCGAGGAGCCTGCCTCTCCCTCTGCCTGTGTCTCTGCCTCTCTCTCTCCCTGTGTCTCTCATGAATGAATAAATAAAATCTTTTTTTTTTAAAAGAAAGAAGCGTAGTATACTATCTGCCTTATGAGTATGAGGACTAAAAGAGACAACTTTTCTACATGGCTCATTTTGTCTATTTTTCATCTTGGAAAAGAATCTTCATTCATCTTTCATGGATCCAAAGTGAACCTTTGGCTCTGTTGCATTGGTTTCAGTACTGCTTGAAGTGTTTTAACAAATATGTATGAGCTTTGGAACATAGACATCCCTGACATATTGTTGCTTGGTTGCAGTTTTTCCTTTTTATTATGGTAAAGTTATATTATTATGGTAACAAAATTTTACCATTTTAACCATTTTCTAAGTGTCAGGTTAGTGGCATTAAGTAAATTCATGTTGTTATGCAACCATCATCACCATCTGTCTCTTGAACTTTTCTAGTATTCCCAGACTGAAACTCTGTACCCATTAAACAATATTAGTGGCAGTTTTTGTTTATTTGTTCTCAGCCTTTGTGACTGAGGCTGCTAATTAGGAGAACTGTTACTCCATACAAAAAGACATGAACAAAGAAATGTGATTAGAAATCTATATTATCCTAAAAGCACAATCCATACATGAAAAAATGGTTATTTGGACTTTATTAAAATTAAAATTTTTTGTCATATGAAAGAAAATGCAAAGACAAGTCACAGATGGGGAGAAAATATTTGCAAATAACATTTCTGATGAAAAATTGTAGGTTTTAAAATTTAAAACCCTCAAATTTCAAAATTCAACAATTAGAAAATAACCCGATAATAAAATGGGCAAAAGCTCTGAATAGACACTTCATCTAGAAGACATACAAATAAGCAAATAAAGTAAATGCAAATTAGGCTGATGCAAATGAAAACCGTTAGAGAAATGTAAATTAAATCCACAGTGATGATTGTAACATGTACAATCTGATTCAGGATGTTGATAGTGGAGAAGGTTGATTGTACATGGGAGGGGAAGAGTATATGGGAAATCTTATACTTTCTGTTCAATTTTGCTGTGAACCTAACAGTGCTTTAAAAAATACTTTAAAACATTATAGTGAGATACCATTATACACCTATGTCAAAACAAAACAAAGCTGCAATACCAAGTGTTAGCAAGACAGAACAACTGGAACTTTCAGATATTGCTAGTGGGAATGAAAAATAGTACAGCTACTTTAGAAGAGAGTTTGCTAGTTTTTTAATGAAATTAAACATATATTTGCCATATGATTCAGCAATTCTTCTAGCTTTCTAAGTGAAATGAAACCTATGTTCATGTAAAAACCTATATCTGAATATTTAGAGCAGCATTATTAAGTATTAATCACTAAAATCTAGAAGCAACCCAGTTATTTCAACTGATGGATAAACAGGTTGTTCTATACCTATACTGTGAAATACTACCCCATGACAAAAGAGGAACTGCCTGTTGATTCATGCAATATCAGGTGAATCTTAGTATGTATTTAAGTGAAAGAAGCCAGATTCAAAAGGCTTATGTAGCCTTATGTGATTCCACTTATATGACAATCTGAAAAAGCCAAAGTATAAAGAAGAAAACAGATCAGTGGGTGCCAGGATTCAGGGAAGTGTTGGCTATAAAGGGATAGCATGAGGGAATTTTGGAAGTGGTTCTCACATCCTTCCCACCCCCAACCTCTGTTGCCAACTCTCACCAAAGTAACAGGCATGTAGTGAGGGTTAAATACATTCTGGTCTGTCAACTCTCATAAGTAGAAATAAAGGCAACTAATTATTCCCCTCCCCCGAAATCTGTATTATCAACTTGGTAGCATATAAAGTGCAATTCACCTAATGAAAGTAAATGCAACTTTATTAACTGTAATGTCATATGGAAAGTCATAGAAGTGCCTTTTTCATTTAAAAAATGGGGAATTCTATGTTAAAACCAAAAGCCTTCTCATTTCATTGGAATTTGCTGATCATATCAGATGAACTTTTACTACTGCTTGATCATTCAGTAAACCATATGGGTAAGTTAATGATAAATGTTATAAGCAAACTACTTGAGCTCCTCAGATTGTTACAGAAAAGCTTTTATCTTGCAGTACAGGCAGCCCAGGATGGAAGGTGCTAAAATAAGGTAAATGCTTTCCTTTTGTAAGTATCTTAAAGTTTAAATGTTAGAGGGAACAAGATATTTTTCCAGAGAATGTTTTCTTTTTTTCAAGTTTATTTAAATTCCAGTTAACATACTTTGTAATATTAGTTTCAGGTGTAGGGGGTTTAGTTATTCATCACTTAAATACAACAGCCAGTGCTCATCACAAATACCCTCCTTAATACCCATAACCCATTTAACTCATGCTCCCACTCACCTCCCCCTCCACTAACCCTCAGTTTGTTCTCTGTAGTTGAGTCTGTTTTCTGGTTTGGCTCTCTTTCTTTCCCATATGTTCATCTGTTTTGTTTCTTAAATTCCACGTATAAGTGAAATCCTATGGTATTTGTTTTTCTTATTTTGCTTAGCATAATACTCTCTGGCTCCATCCATGTCATTGAAATTTTCAAAAGGCTCATTCATTTTTAGTGCCTTTTAAAAAATATTAAAAAAAATTTAAGTAATCTCTACATCCAACATGAGGCTGGAAATCACAACCCCAAGGACAAGAGTTGCACTCTCTTCCTACTGAGCCAGCCAAGTGCCCCTATTTTAATATCGTTTTAAAAATAAATTTAAATCTTCTCATAAACATCAGGTATCATACAACTAACTCTTCCAGATCAGAGAGTGGCACTTTTTCTAAGTTCATTTTTTTTAAAAAAAGATTTTATTTATTTATTCATGAGAGACACAGAGAGAAACAGACACAGGTGGAGGGAGAAGCAGGCCCCATGCAGAGAGCCCGATGTGGGACTCGATCCTGGGACTCCAGGATCACGCGCTGAGCCGAAGGCAGACACCCAACTGGCAAGCCACCCAGGCATCCCTAAGCTCATTTTTTAAATCAAAGGTAATATGTATGTTCATAGTGATAAAATGTTACAATACAAAAGTGAAAAGTAAAATTTTCTGACTTCCCAGCCCCCTTCTCTAAGAAACTGTTAGCAGATTCTTGTATACTCCTCAAAAATTTTCAGTGCATTTTCAAGCCTATGTAATGCCTCTTTTTTTTTCTCTTTTGCACATGGGATCATACTCTGTATGATCATAATATAATATATATGCATATATAATATGTATATTACTATATATGTATGTACACACTATTTTGCAGTTTCCATCTTCCATTTAACATATCTTGTACATCTTATATCAAGAAATATTGACCTACCTTATTTTTTAAATGGTTGTATGATATTTCATTGTGTGAATATGCTGTATTTTATTTAAATTAATTCCTTTTTGATTAATATTTAGGTTTTCGGTTCTGTGTTATAATAATAAACTGCTTCAATGAATATTCTTGTGTGTATATATATATGTATACATATACGTGTATATATCTTTTTAAAAATATTTGATTTATTTATTCATGAGAGACACACAGAGAGAGGCAGAGAGAGAAGGAGGATCCGTGCAAGGAGCCCGATGCGGGAATTGATCCCAGGATCCCGGGATCACAATCTGAACCAAAGGCAGATGCTCAACTGCTGAGCCACCCAGGCGTCCCTATATCTTTTTTTAGAAAGATTTTATTTATTTATTCATGAGAGACACAGAGAGAGGCAGAGACATAGGCAGAGGGAGAGCAGGCTCTCTGCAGGGAGCCTAATGCGGGACTCGATCCCAAGACCCCAGGATCACAACCTGAGCCAAAGGCCGATGGTCAACCACTGAGCCACCCAGGTTTCCCTTCTTGTATATATATCTTTATGAGCATATCTTTTATATAAAATTACTAGAAGTGGAGTTGCTAGGTTATAGGGCATATACATTAAATATTTTGATAAATAGTGCCAAAATGGCCCCCAGAAAAGTTGTACAAATATATACTTCCAGTAACATATATAAAAGTGGTTAATAGTTTTTAAGACTTTTGATAACATACTGCCAACTTTTGTTCAGAAAGCTACCATTTGGGCAGCCCAGGTGGCTCAGCGGTTTAATGCTGCCTTCAGCCCAGGGCATTATCCTGGAGACCCAGGAGGATCGAGTCCCACGTTGGGCTCCCTGCATGGAGCCTGCTTCTCCCTCTGCCTGTGTTTCTGCGTCTCTCTCTGTGTCTCTCATGAATAAATAAATAAAATCTTTAAAAAAAAATAGAAAGCTACCATTTCATGCTCCCACTAACAGTGTAGGAGTGTGTCCATTTAACCACACTTACACCAGATGTTATTAAAATTCTTTTTAAGCTTTGTCAGTCTGTTATGTGAAAAATGATTATCTGCTTATTTTTATCTTCCATGAGTGAGACTTTATGACCATTTGTATTTTTTCATTTATGAGTTGCCTGCTTATTTCCACTGTGCATTTTTTCTTTTGGGTGCTCATCTTTTTGTTATAGATGTGTAAGAGATATTTGTATACTAAAGATATTAATCACTTGCCTATCATATATATTGCTAGTCCATTTTTATAATTTGTTATTTATCTTTTATCTGTGCTTTTTTCCCTATGCAGAAGGTTTTATTTTTTATGTCCTTGCCTTTGGTATCATGCTTAAAAAAGGCTTTCTCTATCACAACATTATACTAATTTTTGCTTATAATTTCTTTCAGTAGCTTTTGTATTTCACATTTAAATTTGCAATGCATCTAAAATTTAGTTTAGATATATAACAGGAAACTAACTTTATTTTTTTCTAAAATGATTAACCACTTGTCCCAATGCTATTTGTTAAGTGAGCCACTGTTTCTTCACCTACTTGAAATGCTGTGTTGGGGTACCTGGCTGACTCAGTCCATGGAGCATGGGACTCTTGATCTCAGAGTTGTGAGTTTGAACCCTATATTGGGTGTAGAGATTACTTAAAAAATAAAATCCTAATAAAAAAAGGAAATGCTGTCTCTATTTTATATATAGTGATATATGGAAAGTCATATTTTAGTGTGTAAATATATACATATACATACTTTCCCCTTACCATTCTTTCACAATTTGTGCGTTCTTAGATGTTTATTCTTTATTCTTTCATATCAACCTTAGGATCATTGTGTCAGATTTTACTTACCTCAAAATCCCACTGATTCTCTTAAATGTATAGATTAATTTGGGTAGAATTAACTTGTTTTCACAATATCTTCATACGCATTAAGTTTATTACTAAGTCTTAAATTTTTTTTCAGGGAGATATTGAGGTGCTATATGAATAGGATTTTTTTAAAGGATTTTATTTATTCATTCATGAGAGACAGAGAGAGGCAGAGACACAGGCAGAGGGAAAAGCAGGCTCCATGCAGGGAGCCCGATGTGGGACTCAATCCCGGGTCTCCAGGATTACACCCTGGGCTGAAGGCAGCCCTAAACCACTGAGCAACCCGGGCTGCCCTACATGCTATTTTAAACTAAATATAAAATATCTTTATATGAGATACCTTAAAGATTATGAGAATAAATTATTATATTTCTCTGCTTATTAATTAAGCTTATTTTATTAAGAGAATTTGTTTCTCTGAGAACAATGTCAATTTATAAGTCCAAGGATTGGAAATGATGTGACAAGGTAGCAATCCAGGTCTTTCATTCAGCCTTTTGAGTAGGAAGAATGGTCAGAAAAGTGATTTATCAGTTTTACTGTTTTTAGGGAAGTTGAAATGAGCATAATATCTTGATTATCAAGGCAGCATAACTCTAAAGTTATTTTGCCCAAGGCAGATTTATTGCTGTTGCTTGTTCTTGAGTCTGAAAAAGAGATTCTCTGAACTCCAAACCACCGTATTATCTCCTAATGTCAAAATCTTCGTTTAACATGCAAGACTCTATAATTGCTTATTCAGAGCTTTTTTTTTTTTAAAGATTTTATTTATTCATGAAAGACACACAGAGAGAGGCAGAGACATAGGCAGAAGGAGAAGCAGGCTCCCTGTGGGGAGCCTGATGCGGGACTGGATCCCAGGACCCCAGGATCATGCCCTGAGCCGAAGGCAGATACTCAACCGCTAAGCCACCCAGGTGTCCCTATTCATAGGGTTTAGTGTAACTTATGTGTCTTATTCCTAATTTGATAGACTTTCTATATTACTAATTTTGGAGAAGATTCAATTAATTTGGTTATAGAAATTTTGCAAATTCCTTTGTCCCAAATTTATTCCTAAAGTCAGATTATTAGGAGATGCTGTGTGTTTTCCTAGTTATTCCAAAGATTCCAATCAGGCAGTTTAGAAACTGGTTTGTTCATCTTTCTCTTGAGGCTTTGTATAATTTCCTGATTACAGGTGGATTTTCCTAGGTTTTTAAAACTAATTGTAGTGAGATTTTTTTTATTGCTGCTGTTTATTTTAAACTCCCCTTCTGTGACTAAGGAAATTATATCTCAGTTTTTCTTTTCACTTCTCTTTCCAATTTAAGATTACAGAATCATATTCTGCTCATTGTTTTCATGCCCAGCACTAAAAGAATTCCTTTCTGTAGGTTTTCTATCAGTCTGCTCATATTCCTCTTTTCCTCATTTCCTTTATTTTTTGCAATCTCTTTTTTTTGGTCATCCTTAACCTTTGCTTGTTTTTAAAAATAAGAACTGTATGTGACTTTCTTCCTCTTTTGTATTTGAAAAAAAAGCTATCTGCAAATGTCTAAGCTCTAGGAAAAAAAATATATGCATCCATTTCCAGCAAAGAAAATATGTTTGGAAATTTTAGTCTTTTATTTATTATATTTTTCTGAATACTAAAGTATTACATGCTTATTTTCATGAAATTATAATAATAATATGGAAGTATATAAAGTAAAAAAAAGTCACCCCTTCAAAGGGTAATTATTTTTAATAGTTTGTATCTTTCTAAACTTTTTTCTATTCATTGATACGCTTTCATCATTTTCAGTTGAATCAAGACAGATTTAGCTCATTCTTTAACAGCTGTGTAGTCTTCTATAGTATGAATGCATCACAGTTTATCTATTTCTGTATTGACAGACATTTAGAGAGTCTCCAAGTTTTGACCGTTTTAACTACTTATCCTATAGCCTTCTACATCTGTATATTTTGTAGTTTAGATTCTTTTGTGTACAATTGCTGGGTCATATCTTGATAGGTATTGCAAAATTGCCCTCCAAAAAAGGCCATAATGATTTGCACTTCACTGACAGTATGGTAGAATATTTTTCTGCACCCTTGACCATATTGAATAGATACATTGGTCTTTCTTTTTTTATTTTATTTTATTTATTTACTTGAGAAAGAGCGAGAGTGCATGAGTGGGAGGGAGGAGGAGAGGGAGAGGGAGAAGCAGGCTCCCCGCTGAGCAGAACCTGGGGATCACGACCTGAGCCAAAGGCAGATGCTCAACCACTGAGCCACCCAGGTGCCCCTAGTAATGTTTTTTTATAAAATTAATAATACACTTGAAAAGTTTGGTCAAACCGAGTTGTTATTTTCAGCCTCACCAAACTTTTATTATTTACAGTTTTCTTATTCTTAATCAGTTATAGCGAATATAAAATAAATGCTTTTTCTACTTACTCTCTATAATGATTAAATACCGACAGTTGCTTTTATTTTTCATAGATATTTGATGTTTCTTCATCATGGTTTGTAGCACTGTTTTGTCTTATTTTTTTAAAAACACTTGCTTTTTTTTGCAGGTTTTATTTATTTATTCATGAGAGAGAGAGAAAAAGAGAGAGAAAGAGAGAGAGAGAGAGAGAAAGAGAGGCAGAGACATAGATAGAGATGCAGGCTACATGCAGGAAGCCCGATGTGGGACTCGATCCCGGGACTCCAGGATCACGCCCTGGACCAAAGGCAGGCGCTAAGCCGCTGAGCCACCCACGTGTCCCTGTTTTGTCTTAGAACTAAAATTGTAAGGTGGATTTTTCCTTATGAAGAAAGTGATGTCATTGCAAGCAGTCTGTTATTTACCTACAGATTGTATCTGACAAGCTTGAGTTAGATCATTATTTTGACAGGGGGGAAAATCATACCAAACAGTCTTCTTAGAATCTGAGTGAGTGCTACAGCAATACCATATTATACTATAATATGGTTGAAAAGTATCTGACACATTTCATTGTCAGATAGTTGAATCCTACTACCCTCTACTTTTCTGGGATAACAATGGTGTTGTCTGAGGCAATGAAAATTTTTATCTGTACTAAAAACATGTTTTTCCCTCTAGTCTGTTATTGACATTGCAGCAGATGCTCAGCCCCTGGTGGAAAGGCACCTAGTAACTTGAGGACTATTTCTCAGTTTGGTTAGAACCTGTCCTTACCTGTGTACATTGAAAGATATCAGTACTTCTCAAGCATTTTCCCCACCCTACCCCCAAACCTTTGGCTGGTTTTATTTTATGCATTTTGCAAACACTGCCTTATTTATTCATTTGAGGCTATTGTTAGGTCTGGACTTCAGCCTGAATTGTCTATATAAGGGTGAATAAGCCTGAGTGTTAGCTCCCTTAATTTTAAAAGGAGACTATCACTCTATTTTATGGAAGAATTGAGAAATTCATGTATATGATGGTTTTGTCAACTATTCAGTGTTACAAGAAATTGAAACATCTATATTGTTATTATAAGGACAGCTCTTTTGTAGCAAGGCAATAATTAGCCCAGGAGTCACAAAAATGACCAACAAGACACATTAACTTTTCTCAATTTGAATGTTCTATTTTGTTCTTTATTTGACCTTATTAATATGTCTTAAGTATTGACTCCTAATCTTTTGGGAATGGTCAACTTATGTTTTGAAAACGTGCTTGTCTACTCCAGCAGTTTCATCTAGAATATTTATCCTCTATTTATATAATGACAATTGTCTGATGGAAGAGATTAGGTACTTGGTATTTTGAAAATAGGTTAAAGTGTGAGATCAATTTTCATTTTAAAGGCTTACACAATTTTTTAAAGATTTATTTATTTATTCATGAGGGACACAGAGGCAGAGACATAGGCGGAGGGAGAAGCAGGCTCCTTGCAGGGAACCCGATGTGGGACTTGATCCCAGAACTCCAGGATCACGCCCTTAGCCAAAGGCAGACGCTCAACCACTGAGCCACCCAGGTGTCCCATAAAGGCTTACACAATTTAAACGAAAGAGGTGCCCTGGGTGGCGCAGCGGTTTGGCGCCTGCCTTTGGCTCAGGGCGCGATCCTGGAGACCCGGGATCGAATCCCACGTGGGGCTCCCGGTGCATGGAGCCTGCTTCTCCCTCTGCCTGTGTCTCTGCCTCTCTCTCTCTCTCTCTCTCAATCTGTGTGTGACTATCGTAAATAAATAAAAAAAAATTTAAAAAAAAAAAAAGAAAAAAAAGAAAGAGGTGCCATTATATAAGACAATAGAGAAGTTAATGTTTTCCCTTTTTGTTTGCAATTTAGAGTTGGTAGTAATTTTATCTTGCTGTTTTTTTGTTGTAAGTAAGCTGTAGGCTTGAACTCATGACCTCAGGATCAACAGTTGCATGCTCTGTAGACTAAGCAACCAAGTGCCCCTAGAGGTGATAGTGATTTTAAATAAAAGCAAATGGGTAGGAAACAATTAAATAGATTTGGAAATATTATATAGATACCTTGAAGGCAGCTGGTTTAATGTTTGCACAGCTAGAAATCATCAGTTTGTTTAACAACATCGAGATTGTTTTTATAAAATGGTATAATAGGGGGATTTGGGCTGTTTATATGTTTATCATTAGTCTCACATTGAATTATTTCAAATTTAGTAACACTTCTCTTAATTTCTGCACATTCCCTTTATTTTTCTTCTTTATTTCCCCCTAAAATAAGCTGGCTTTTTAGAAATGTTTTTTCCTCAGCTTTATTGAGGTATGATTGACAAATAAGAATTATATATATTTAAAGTGTGTAATATGATGTTTTGATATACCTATACATTGTGATTACCACAGTCAAGCTAATTAATCATCACCCCACAGTTACCTTTTTTGTTTTTTGAGAACAATTAAGATCTCTCTTAGCAAATTTCAAGTATACAATATTTTTAGTCATAGTTACCATGCTGTAAATCTCCAGATATTAATCCTATATAACTGAAACTTTCTACCTTTTAAAAAGAGTTTTTATTCAAATTCCAGTTGGTTAACATACAGTGTAATATTAATTTCAGCTGTACAATATAGATTCAACACTTATATATAACACCCAGCGCTCATTACAAAAAGTGCCCTTCTTAATCCCTGTCACCTGTTTAACCCATCCCTTCACCTAGTTCCGCTCTGGTAAGCATCAGTTTTTCTCTAGTACCCACTATTTTAAATTTTGTTTAAAGAAATGTTGCCCTTTTATGTAAAGTGCCCTTTTTAAAAAAAGATTTATTCATTTAGAGTGGGAAATATCAGAAAGGGAGACAGACCATGAGAGACTCCTAACTCTGGGAAACGAACAAGGGGTAGTGGAAGGGGAGGTGGGGTTGGGGTGACTAGGTGAGGGGCACTGAGGGGGGGCACTTGATGGGATGAGCACTGGGTGTTATACTATATGTTGGTAAATAGAACTCCAATAAAAAATATATACAAAAAAAGTCTGTTCCTTTTTTTAAAGATTTTATTTATTTATTCATGAGAGACACACAGAGAGAGAGGCAGAGACATAGGCAGAGGGAGAAGCAGGCTCCATGCAGAGACCCCGACGCTGGACTCAATCCCGGGTCTCCAGGATCACGCCCTGGGCTGAAGGCAGCGCTAAACCGCTGAGCCACCCAGACTGCCCCTCTTTTTTTGTTTCTTAAATTCACATATGAGTGAAATCATTTGTCTTTATCTGACTTATTTCACTTAGAATAATACTCTCTAGCTCCATCCATGTCATTGCAAATGGCAAGATTTCATTTTTTTATGGCTGAATAATATCAGGGAGCCTGATGTGGTACTCAAACCCAGGTCTCCAGGATCACGCCCTGAGCCGAAGGCAGAAGCTCAACCACTCAGCCACCCAGGCGTCCCTATTTTTAAGTTTTTGAGAAACCTCCATACTGTTTTCCAGATTGGCTGCATTGTTTGCATTTCCGCCAAAAGTTTCTCCACATCCTTGCCAACTCCTGTTGTTTCTTGTGTTAATTTTAGCCATTCTGACTGGTGTGAGGTGATATCAAATTGTAGTTTTGATTTCTATTTCCCTGATAATGAGTGAGAAACTTTGTACCGTTGATCAACACTTCTTCATCTCCTCCACTGCACCCCCCTCCAGGCCCTGGTCATCACCCTTCTAGTCTCTACTTATGAGTTTGACATTTTTTAGATTCCACATATAAGTGAGATCATGCAGTTTTTCTCTGTGTCTGGCTTATTTTACTTAGCATAATGCCTACCAAGTTCATTCATTTATTTTCCTTTTAAAAATTCTTACAATAAAAGAATTTAGGTCAACAGAGTATAGAAAGCCCTGTAAGATAAGTGTGTGTCTACTACACAGCCTAAGAAGTTAAACATTACATATATAGTTGAAATTCCTCTTTGTGCTCTAGTTGCATCCCTTCCTCCCTCCCCAAACTTCTGAATTTGACATTTGTTATTCCCATGCACATTTTTATATTTTGACTAACATTACTACATATGTATGCATACAGAAACAATATATGGTATTGTTTTATGTTTCTAGACTTTTGTGTCCTTGTGAAAATTTTTATTGCCTCAACTATGTTAATTAGATTTATCCACGCTGCTGCTTATACTTCTAGTTTCTCAAGCTCAAGAGTGGATTTCTTTTTTTTAAAGATTTATTTATTTTTGAGAGCGAGCAGGTGTGAGCGGGGTTAGGGGCAGGGGGAGAGGGAGAAATAATTTCAGGCAGACTCCCTGTTGAGTACAGAGCCCCATGCAGAGCTCTGTTTCAAGACCCGGAGATCATGACTTGAGCAGAGATCAAGTCAGATACCCAACTGACTGAGCCACCCAGACACCCCTGTGAATGGATTTCTTGTTTTTTAAGGATGTTTAGTGGTATCCCTGGCCACTGCCCACTAGATGCCAGTAGCATCTCCTCCTATTCCCCAGTTGTGATAACCAAAAGTGTCTCCAGACTTTGCCAGATGTCCTTTTCGTGGTAAAATCTCCCCTTCTCCCAGCAAGAACCATGTTTTAGTTCATTATTTTAACTACTGTATCATTCTCCATTATATATATATTTTCCACCACCTATTTTTCCATTTTCTAGTTGACAGACATTTCCAAAGTTTTAACTATTAGGAACACTATTGCAATGAGCATTCTTGTTCATGTTTCCTCTGCACATGTGTGGGGTGATATGCTTAGGAGTGAAAATGTTAAGTTGTAGTATATGCATATCTTCAACTCTACCAGATATCACCAAACAGGTTCCCTAATGGTTGTACTAATTTACATTCTCCAGCAGCTGAATAGGAAAGATCTTGTTGCTTCACATCCTCACTGACACTTGGTATTGCCAGATTTTGAAATTTTTATCTACGTGATGGATGTAAATGATATTCATTGTGGTTTTAATTTGCATTTACTTAATTACAATTTATTAATGCAGAAACCATTCCAAAATTATGAAGGCTAATTATTTTAGGGGGCTTAAAAATGATATTTGAGCTTCTGTGATCAGCTTTAAGAAGTGGTTTTGAGCAGACTCCATATATATGTATCATGTTTGTATTCAACTCATTCAGTTTCTGTTTCTAAAACCAGAGATGATGATCTAGTCATAATGCTGTTCTTCCTCTTAGAAAATGTTTCTAATGGTGATTACCATGTGTGTTTAGGGAGTGGCTCAAAATATTTTAATAACCAGAAGTTATTTCCCTCAGTGTTGTTGGATGCTGTTGTTCTAAGAGTTACTTCATTCCTAATAGCCGCATGTCAGATTTGTTCTTTGATATTGTGATCTCCCAGAAGCCTACGTGTTTTTCCATACCATATGAAATTGTTTATGTTCCTACTCTGTTTTCTGAGTCATTTTGCTAAGTACAGTAGGAGGTTATAAAATATGTTCCTGACTTTGTACCTATCATTGAGACATTTAAAATTCAAAAGGGGGACGTAGCATATGTGACAAAATCAATTAGTTATACATATAGGAGTAGTATGAGGGAGATGGAATTCTTCTGAGCTTTTGTGTGTAAAGGACAATTTGAGTAGAATTTTGAAGAGAAAATGCAGGTGAATTATGAAGGCAGGAGGAAATACATATTTTCATAGATGATTTAACATGTTTGAATTAGGATTTAGGCAGAAATGTGGCTATATTAATGTAATTTTCATTTGTGCTCAGAAATTCTCTCTTCAATACATACTTCCAGGTGAATTATCCAGTTACTTTATTTTTTTTAAGATTTTAGTTATTTATTCATGAGAGACACAGAGAGAGAGGCAGAGACATAGGCAGAGGGAGAAGCAGGCTCCCTGCACGGAGCCCGAGGTGGGACTTGACTCCAGGACCCTAGGGCCCCAGGATCACGACCTGAACCAAAGGCAAACACCCAACCACTGAGCCACCCAGGTGTCCCTATCCAGTTACGTTAAAAGTGCCTTTCTATTTAAGTTTCTCTCAGTTCCTCAGTAAGCCTGAGAGATGCTCCAGTACTTTGGTCTGGGACATACCCTATTAGAAAACCGTATTTCAGTATTACATTTCTAAATAACCAGATAAACTAGCTTTCATCTGATGAATGTATTATAGTCTAAAAGTTTGTTACCAATTCTGTTTGAACTTGACATTTTCCCATAAAACAATTTAGTTTTGGTAGTATGCCTAGATCAACCTTCAAAAGCCCCATTTGACCCATAACATATCTGAGTTACATAGTACTAAGTCTAAGTGTTCTGTCCTAGAGGCAGGCATCCATGTGCTACAAGAGGAAAGAGAAAGGGTCTCCTTTATAAGGCAGAGGACTGACACTAGACAACATTTTGATAGGATCATTTGTTTTAGATGTTACTCTGCTTCCCTTTTTATACCCATTACTGCTAGGGAGAGTGACCCTCTCCCTAGCCCCTGATGCCTTTATGTTGGCCTTAAGTACCTCACCTTTGGACGTTTCACCTGGGCCCATGAATTCCCTTCATCTGAGGTATCATTTGTTCACAATTACCTGCTTTTCCTGTCCCATCTGGGCTTCATAGTTATTAGGGGATATAATTCTAGCTATGAGTCTCTTAAACTATCAAAGAGGAGTTTGTATTTTATTTTATTTTTTAAGATTTTATTTATTTATTCATGAGAGACACACACAGAGAGAGAGACATAGGCAGAGAGAGAAGTAGGTTCCATGCATGGAGCCCAATGTGGGACTCGATCCTGGGACTCCAGAATCAGGCCCTGGGCTGAAGGCAGATGCCCAACCGATGAGCGTCCAGGCATCCGTGGAGTTTGTGTTTTAAAAAGAGGATAGAGTGTCTCTTAAGATAAGTGACCTGGATTCTTTAAAAAGTCAGTCCATGGGGGACTAGGGATAGGAGAGGGGCAGTTTTAGATTAAATGAGACTAAAACAAACACAACCAAATTCAGTGTGTGAACTTTGTCTGGATCTTGATTTGGGAAAAATAAAAGTTATAAAAGATGCTCTTGGGACATTTGGGAAAACATAAATAGAGAATTTGTATTCAATGATGTACAATCATTAATTTTCTTAGCTTTGATAAAGTATTGTGGTTATGCGAGAGTTCTTTTTCTTTGGAAATGCATGCTGGAGTATTATGATTTCTGAAATTTACATTCAAATAGTTTAGAAAAATAAGACAAATATAGCAAAATGTTAACCATTGTTGAATTTATGCAGAGGATATGCAGGTAGATGTTCATTGTACTATTACAGCTTTTTTGTATGGTTGAAATTTTTTATAATAAAAGTTTGGGGAAAAGGGAATATATGCATTAATATAACTTTTAAATCTTGAATAATCATAATAGTAAATTCAGGCAATGTGGAAAATTTTTTTCATCTACAGTAGCTAGTTATAGCTCCTCTAAACTAATTCAGATCTCCTACTTCCCTTATTTCACTTATCATTTATTCAAAGGTTCAGATTTTATCTTATTGGCAGCAGCTGCTCTGGCTAGAGAAAGGCAGACAGAGTTTCATAAGGCAGTGACAACTTATATTTACATGTAGATTTGTAAATCATAGATATCAGAATGTGAAAATCTTTGGCAGTGTGCTTCATTAGAGATCATGATTTTTCTTATTTTTTTCTTTTTTTTAATGTGTATTGTTGTTTTATATTTTTATAAATTTATTTTTTTATTGGTGTTCAATTTGCCATCATATAGAATAACATCCAGTGCTCATCCCATCAAGTGCCCCCCTCAGTGCACGTCACCCAGTCACCCCCACCCCCCGCCCACCTCCCCTTCCACCACCCCTAGTTTGTTTCCCAGAGTTAGGAGTCTCTCATGTTTTATTTATTTATTTATGATAGGCATACAGTGAGAGAGAGAGAGAGAGGCAGAGACACAGGCAGAGGGAGAAGCAGGCTCCATGCACCGGGAGCCCGACGTGGGATTCGATCCCGGGTCTCCAGGATCGGCGCCCTGGGCCAAAGGCAGGCGCCAAACCGCTGCGCCACCCAGGGATCCCAAGTCTCTCATGTTCTGTCTCCCTTTCTGATATTTCCCACTCATTTTTTCTCCTTTCCCCTTTATTCCTTTTCACTATTTTTTATATTCCCAAAATGAGTGAGACCATATAATGTTTGTCCTTCCCCTATTGACTTATTTCACTCAGCATAATACCCTCCAGTTCCATCCACATCGAAGCAAATGGTGGGTATTTATCGTTTCTAATGGCTGAGTAATATTCCATTGTATCCATAAACCACATCTTCTTTATCCATTCATCTTTTGATGGACACTGAGGCTCCTTCCACAGTTTGGCTATTGTGGACATTGCTGCTATAAACATCAGGGTGCAGGTGTCCCGGCGTTTCATTGCATCTGCATCTTTGGGGTAAATCCCCAACAGTGCAATTGCTGGGTCGTAGGGCAGATCTATTTTTAACTCTTTGAGGAACTTCCACACAGTTTTCCAGAGTGGCTGCACCAGTTCACATTCACACCAACAGTGCAGGAGGGTTCCCCTTTCTCCACATCCTCTCCAACATTTGTTGTTTTTGGTCTTGTTAATTTTCCTCATTCTCACTGGTGTGAGGTGGTATCTCATTGTGGTTTTGATTTTTTTTTTTACCTTGAATACAGGCTTCTTCAGGTCATTAAAAATTAGGCAAAATGTATTCCTTTATATTGAATAAATATTGTAAGTCCATGTAAAAATAGATAATAATTTAATACTGGTTTCATAAGAAGTAGTAGTGGACACAACTGAATTGTTACCTATCACATTTGTAATAGCTTTAGCCATAACTTACTTTATTTATTTATTTATTTATTTATTTTATGATAGTCACAGAGAGAGAGAGAGAGAGGCAGAGACATAGGCAGAGGGAGAAGCAGGCTCCATGCACTGGGAGCCCAATGTGGGATTCGATCCCAGGTCTCCAGGATTGCGCCCTGGGCCAAAGGCAGGCGCCAAACTGCTGCGCCACCCAGGGATCCCTAGCCATAACTTTAAAAGTGAATAACATGGGGGTGCCTGGCTGGCTTAGTCAGTAGAGCATGTGACTCTTGATCAGGGTTGAGTTTGAGCCCCACATTGGGTGTAGAGATTACAAAAAGAAAAATAAACTTAAAAAAATAAAAGTAAATAACACAAGGCTTCCAGTTGTGGAATGAGTAAGTGATAGTGATGAAAGATATAGTATAGGGAATACAGTCGATGGTATTGAATAGTGTTGTATGGTGACAGATGGTAGCTGCACTTGTGGTGAGCATAGCATAATACATAGACCTGTTGAATCACTATATTGTATACCGGAAGTTAATGTAACATTGTATGTTAACTATACTTCAATAAAAATAAATATAAAGAATAAAATAACACAAGTAGACTAATTTATGAATCAATTTCCGATAAGTCATACCATATAATTATTCCATAATTAATGCTAGTTGAATGAAATTAAGACAGAATGGTGAGCTTAGTGATGAATTTTTCTTTCAGCTTTTCTTTTTTAGAAAACAGATTTATTTATTTATCTTTAGAGGGAAAGCATACAAGTGGGGGGATGGAGAGAGGGACAGGGAAGGTAAGAGAATCTCAAGCAGACTCCTTGCTGAGTGTGGAGCCCGAAGCAGGGCTTGATCTCATGACCCTGAGATCATGACCTGAGCTGAATCAACAGTCAGTTGCTTAACGAACTGAGCCACCCAGGTACCCCTCTTTCAGCTTTTCTAAGTTTTTACATTTTAAAAATGAATATATAGAAAATAGTATGAATGAAGGTTCCTCAAAAAATTAAAAATGGGACTACCATGTTATCCAGCATTTCCTTTTTTTTAAATAATAAATTTATTTTTTATTGGTGTTCAATTTGCCAACATACAGAATAACACCCAGTGCTCATCACATCAAGTGCCCCCCTCAGTGCCTGTCACCCATTCACCCCTACCTCCCGCCCACCTCCCCTTCCACCACCCCTAGTTCGTTTCCCAGAGTTAGGAGTCTTCGTGTTCTGTCTCCCTTTCTGATATTTCCTACCCATTTCTTCTCCCTTCCCTTCTATTCTCTTTCACTATTATTTGTATTCCCCAAATGAATGAGACCATATAATGTTTGTCCTCCGATTGACTTATTTCACTTAGCATAATACCCTCCAGTTCCATCCACATCGAAGCAAATGGTGGGTATTTGTCGTTTCTAATGGCTGAGTAATATTCCATTGTATACATAAACCACATCTTCTTTATCCATTCATCTTTCGATGGACACTGAGGCTCCTTCCACAGTTTGGCTATTGTGGACATTGCTGCTATAAACATCAGGGTGCAGGTGTCCCGGCGTTTCTTTGCATCTGCATCTTTGGGGTAAATCCCCAGCAGTGCAATTGCTGGGTCGTAGGGCAGGTCTATTCTTAACTCTTTGAGAAACCTCCACACAGTCTTCCAGAGTGGCTGCACCAGTTCACATTCCCACCAACAGTGTAAGAGGGTTCCCTTTTCTCGGCATCCTCTCCATCATTTGTGGTTTCCTGCCTTGTTAATGTTCACTATTCTCACTGGCGTGAGGTGGTATCTCATTGTGGTTTTGATTTGTATTTCCCTGATGGCAAGTGATGCAGAGCATTTTCTCATGTGCATGTTGGCCATGTCTATGTCTTCCTCTGTGAGATTTCTCTTCATGTCTTTTGCCCATTTCATGATTGGATTGTTTGTTTCTTTGGTGTTGAGTTTAAGAAGTTCTTTATACATCTTGGAAACTAGCCCTTTATCTGATAGGTAATTTGCAAATATCTTCTCCCATTCTGTAGGTTGTCTTTTAGTTTTGTATCCAGCATTTCCATTTCTGGGTATTTATAAAAAAAATGAAATCACTGTCTGAAAGATGTCTGCACCCATATTCATTGCAGCACTATTTACAATAGCTAAGGCATGGAAACAACCTAAGTGTCTTTCGATGGATAAACGGTCAAAGAAAATGTGGTGTATATGTACATACATTATTCAGCCATTAAAAAGAAGGAAATTCTGTCACTTGTAACAATATGGATTGAGGGCATTATGCTAAATGAAGTATGTCAGAGAAAGGCAAATTAGTATGTAAACTCATTTATATGTATAATCTGAAAAAAGCAAACTCCTACAGAACAGATTGTTGAGTTTTCAGAGGTGAGTGTTGGAGATGGGTGAAATGGGTGAAGGTGGTCGAAAGATATAAATGTTCAGTTATAAGATAAATAAGTTCTGGGTATATGATGTACAACATGGTAACTATAGTTAACAGTACTACATTGTGTATTTGAAAGTTGCTAAGAGAGATCTTAAAGGTTTTTATCATAAGAAGAAAAATTTAACCACATGGTGATAAGTGCTAAATAAACTTACGGTGGTAATCATTTCACAGTATACATATATATCAAATCATTTTGTTGTACACCTAAAACTAATATAATGCTATATATAAGCTATATCTCAGTTAAAAAATGATTAGAGGCAACAACAACAACAACAACAAAATAGATACATTGGACTTCATCAAAATTAAAAACTTTTGGGCACCAAAGGACTCTATCAAGAAGGTGAAAAGATAACCCACAGAATAGGGGAAAATATTTGGAAATCATATATGTGATTAGAGATTAATATCTAGAATATATAAAGAAATCCTGCAACTCAACAACAAAAAAAAAACAAAAAGCCCAATTAAAAAATTTGGGTAAAGGACTCATGTAGAGATTTCTCCAAAAAAGATATACAAATAGCCAATAAGCACATGAAAAGATATTAAGTATCAGGGAAATGCAAATCAAAACCACAATGAGATATCACTTAACATTTACTAGAATGGCTAAAATAAAAAACCAGATAATAACAAGTGTTTATATGAGGAGCTAGAGAAATTAGGACCCTTATATGCTGCTAGTAGGAATGTAAAATGGTACAGCTGCTTTGGAGAGCAATATGGCAGTTCCTCAGTTGAAACATAGTTATAGGACCCAGCAATTCCACTCTTACCCAAGAGAAATGAAAACACAAAAATTTGTACATAAATATTTATAGCAGCCTTATTCTCGGTAACCAAAAGATAGGGACAACTTAAATTCCCATCAGTTGGTGAATGGATAAACAAAATGTGATATATCCTTATATAATTCAGTCATGAAAAGGAATGAAGTACTGATACATGCTACGACATGAATGAACCTTGAAAACATTATGCTAAGTGAAAGAAGCCAGTCACATATTGTATGATTTCATTCATATGAAATGTCCAAAAGAGAAAAATCTATACAGACACAAAGATTAATTGTTGCCTGGCAGTGGGTTAGAGGCTTAGGAAATGGGAGGGTGATAATTAAAGGGTATCAGGCTTTTTAAGGTGAAAGAAATATTGTAAAATTGATTGTAGTAATGGTTGCAAATATCTGTGAATGTAACACCTACTGAATTCTACACATTAAGTGTGTGAATTATATGCGAACTTTATTTCAGTAAAGCTGTTTAAAAAAATGGTGCTGGGAGAACTTGACATCACACGTAAAAGAATGTAACTTGGATCCCTACTATACATCATGTACAACAATTAACTCAAAGTTGATTTATTTATTTATTTTTTTTTCAAAGTTGATTTAAAGACTTAAATATAGGAGCTGAAACTACCAAACTCTTAGAACATAGAAGTAAATATTCATGGCTTTCAGTGTAGCAGTCGTTTCTTACATAGGACACCAAAAGCACAAGCAACAAAAGACAAAATTGATAAATTTGGCTTCACAAAAAATAAGTATTTTTTGCTTCAAAAGATGCCATCAAGCAAGTGAAAACAATGAAGTACAGATACATTCCACACATTGTTAAACCTTAAAAATATTATGCTAAGGGAAAGAGTTCCAGACACAGAAAGCCACATATTGAATTAATCCCTTTTTATGAAATTGTCAGGATGGACAAATCCATAGAGATAGGAAGTAGATTCATTTTTGCCAGTAGCTGTAAAGGGACCAAGGAGTGACTGCTGATGGGTATGGAGTTTTTTTTGAAGGTAATGAAAATGTTCTGCAATTACATAGTCATTATTGTTGCATATCCTTGTGAAATTACTAAAAAGCACTGATTTGTACATCTTAGGGTGAATTTTATAGTGTTCGAATTATATCTCAAAAAAAGAACATGTATAATGAAAAATATGTGCTGAAAATGAATTAACATTTGAAAAAAATTATCCCCAAAGGACTTCTGTGGTTTTGGATATTTGGAAATTATATTGGTCCAGTTGTTCAAAGCTCCAACGAAATCAAAGAAATAAGAAGAGTCCATTTAACTTGCTTTGTTAGGAGCAGAGGATGTGGGTCAGCAGCAGTTTCTGTTTGTTTCTCTGAACTTAGCAAAGCTAGGATGATGTAGTAATTGTTTTTATACCACTCAGAATAAATTTATTCCAAGAGATGTTTCAGTTTAAATAGTTTTTCCTAGGGGCACCTGGGGTGGCTCGGTGGTTGAGCGTCTGCCTTTGGCTCAGGTCGTGATCCCGGAGACCTGGGATCGAGTCCTGCATCAGGCTCCCCACAGGGAGCCTGCTTCTCTCTCTGCCTATGTCTCTGCCTCTCTCTCTGTCTCTCTCATTAATAAATATACAAAATGCAAAAGCTTCCCCAACCACCCAGTCTCTTTCCCTCTCTGGAGTTAACTAATGTTACTGATATAATATTTATGAGTCCTTCCAAAGATCCTTTTACATAGTGTTTTGATTTTTAAAATTACTGCCCTCTTGTAGTTTGGTGTTTTTAAAGAAACTACTTTTGGGGCAAAATAGAGTCAATGTAAATCATGGTATTTGTATAATACCTTTTGAGTTCTGTAGTTGGCCATTGTTAATTTTGACAAATAAGTCTAAGAGAAATACTTTGTCTCTAATTTTTTATTATGGTCACACAACAAGATCTTTATCCCAGGTCATGGAGACCCTAATGAATATTGGATTAATTTTATTGGACCTAAGACTTTTTTTTTTATTTGTACTTCAATTTCAGGTGATAGCATCTCATGATAACTGGTTATTTCCTGTTCTTCTTTTCCCTCATCACTGGTTTGGGTAAGTTTTACTTCAGTATTTCTCTTCTCCCTCTTATTTTTTTTTAAGATTTTATTTATTTATTCATAGAGACACAGCTAGAGAGAGAGAGGCAGAGACACAGGCAGAGGGAGAAGCAGGCACCATGCAGCCTATGTGGGACTCCATCCCGGGTCTCCAGGATCACACCCTGGGCTGCAGGCGGCGCTAAACCGCTGTGCCACTCTTTTCCCTCTTAGACAAAATGGTCCTTTCTACATAATTTATAATCTTTGCAAAACTTTTTGTTGCAAATCTATATAATTTGCAAGTTCTGTACATTGAGCTAATATATTCTTCCAAATAAAATTTTTCTTCCATAATTAAACACTTTCTTTTTTAAAAAAGATTTTATTTTATTTATTTATTCATGAGAGACACAGAGAGAGAGGCAGAGACATAGATAGAGGGAGAGGCAGACTCCTCACAGGGAGCCTGATGTGGGACTCAATCCCTGGACCCTGGATCATGACCTGAGCCAAAGGCAGACACCCAACTGCTCAGCCACCCAAGCGTCCTGTAATTAAACATTTTCTAATTAAACCCTCTAATTTACCTAAACATGAATAATTTCTAGTGCTCTAAGAGAGGCCCCTAGATCTTTTTTTTTAAATTTTTATTTATTTATGATAGTCACACACAGAGAGAGAGAGAGAGAGGCAGAGACACAGGCAGAGGGAGAAGCAGGCTCCATGCACCGGGAGCCCGACATGGGATTCGATCCCGGGTCTCCAGGATCGCGCCGTGGGCCAAAGGCAGGTGCCAAACCGCTGCGCCACCCAGGGATCCCGGCCCCTAGATCTATATTGGGAAGTCTCTGGTTTTATTCCTGAATAATTTCTTAAGCCTGATTCTAGCTGCTTTTATCATAATCATTTTATATAATCCATTAAAGAAAATAGTTTTAAAGAAATATGTTCTTAGTTTTTTTTCTTTTCTTGTAATTTTCATTTATCTTCCTTGCTCTCTATTGGCATAATTTAATTTTCTTTATTCTCTTTCTCCCTCTACTATTTTGGAAGCTATATATTCTATTTCTAGTCTCCTACTAAGTACCTTTAAATTTTTAACATGTATTGTTAACAAAATCTAAGGTTTATTTCTTTTTATACATTCCAAACAAGACCAGGGATCTCAGAATGCCTGAGCTATAAACGCCCATCCCTATTATTGTTTTTTATTATTTCAGGTACATTGTTCCTTTGTGTGTGTGTGTGTGTGTGTGTTTGAATAGATAATACATCTTCATGGTACAAAATTTAGAAGATACAGAAGAAACTAGATCTTAATTGTTCTCACCACAAAAAATGAAATGATTAAGTGATAGGATAGAGGTGTTAGCTAATGGTTTTAATCCTACAAACCAACAATCCTACAAACCAACACATTGTACACCTTAAACTTACACAATGTTTTGTCAATTATGTCTCAACTTTAAAAAGAGATGCAAAAGGTCATATACTGAAATTTTTTCTCCCATTCTTATCCCCTAACCACTTAGTTCCCCTCACCAGAGGAAAACACTGTTTTCATGGGATATATTAGGTTCATCTATATGAAATTGGCAGTATTTGACTATTTTGATACACAACAATGGCAACTTCACATGGTTCAAACTAACATCAGTGGGAAAAAAAAGATTGCTGCATTCATGGAATTTTCATTCTAGTGGGACATATATTAGTTAATTATTGCAGTGTAACAAATTACCTAAAAATGTAATGGCTTGAAAGAACAAACACTTATTATCTTATAGTTTTTGTGAGTCATAAGTTTGGGAGTGGTTTTGCTGAGTGGTTCTGGCTTAGGATATCTCATGAAATTGTAGTAAGTATGTGGACTGGAGCTTCAGGCATCTAAAGGCTTAATTAAGTCTGAAGTATCAGCTTCTAAAATGGTTCACTCATCTGGTTGTTGGCAGGAGGCCTCAATTTCTTGCCACATGAACATCTCCCTAAGGCTACTTGAGTGTCCTTATGATGTAGAAGATGGCTTCCTCTAGATCGGGTCATTCAGGGAAGAGGACAAGGAGGAATCCACAGTGACTCCCTCCTCCCCCAGTGCCTTTCATAATCTACTCTTGGAAGTCATACCTTGTCTATTCCACCATATTCTGTTTGGAAACAAGTTACTGAACACAGGCCACATTCAAGGGGAAAGGATTTAAATTCCACCTCTTGAAAGGAGTAATGAAGACTTTGTGAGCATCTTTTAAAACTGCCACAGGAAAACAGATAATAAGCAACAAATGGTAACTAAATTATAGACTGTATTAGAAGATAATAAGTTCTATAAAAAGACAAAATATAGCAGATGTAAGGGGAATCAGAGTGTATTTGTGTAGAAGGGATGTGTATTGCAATTTTAAGCAGGGCGTCGGTGTAAAACTCATTAAGGGGATTAGATTTGAGTAAAGACTTGAAAGAGATGAGGAAGTTAACTAAGCAGGTATCTGGAAGAAAGTCTATTCCAAGGGAATAGCTAAATCAGTGGTCTTGAGGGGAGAGTAAAATGAGATGAGAGACAAGAATGCTGACAACATTTTATTAGTAGAATATTTTCAGTTGAGAAGGTGGGGGAAAAGTTGAGGAAGGATTATTTCCATGGCTGAAATTAGTGAGTTCATTTTTTCTAATAGGAATGTAAAGAAGAAATCAAGATGGATCGAAGTATGAGTGTGGATTCGGTCACCATCTCTGTGGAGGGGATAACATGTGATTCCTGTGTTTGGACCATTGAGCAGCAGATTGGAAATCTGAATGGTGTATATCATATTAAAGTAAGTTTGTCTTTGGAAATCAGTGAAGTCAAATGTTGTTGACTGGAATTCTAGAAAATTGCTTCTAACACTGAGATTGAAGCAGACACACTGACATGTTTGATAATAAAAACTGAGAAGATTAATATATTTTCTTTGCCCCTTTAACTTTTTTTATAAAAAAATACAAAATTATATATTTTTTTCAACTTAAAACATCTGAAAATGGAATCTTGACATTATTATGGTTGTATATTTATAGATTTTTTTTCTAAGTGTATAGATGCTAATATACTCTTTATTACTCTTAATTTCATACTGAACTAAAATATATGTTTTCAGGTAAAGGGTTGTAGGCTTTCTTCTCTTATATAGTGTGACAATTATGTGAAATAATAATGTAGTCTTCCTTAAGTACATGCATACAAGGTGTAACAGCAATTTTCTAAGCTTTTTTACTTCAATTTTTTAAATGTTTCTAGTTTTTAAAAAATATGTATATATATTTATTTAAGTAACCTATACACCCAACATGGGACTTGAACTCACAACCCCAAGATTAATAGTTACATGCTCTACTAACTGAGTCAGCCAGGTGCCCAGTTCACTCAGTTTTTTAAAAAAGATTTATTTATTTTAGAGAGTGGGTAGGGGTTGGGAGGATGGGTAGAGAGAGAGTGAGAGAGAAACCCAAGCAGACTCCATGCTGAATGTGGAGCCACATGCAGGGCTCCATTTTGTGACCCTGAGATCATAACCTGAGCCGAAACCAAGAGTTAGATGCTTAACTGACTGCACCACCCAGGCACCTCTTCATTTCAATTTTTAATTGCAAAAATAAAATTGACCTCGTCAAACCATCTTAATACTATATATTCTAATTTGTCTATAATGAACCTGAATTGTAACCATTATAAATAGATAAGCTAAATGGCTTTGTTTTACACCTTATAAACACAAGAACCAAAGTCCAAAAGTCAATATAAAACTACCCTACAAGGAATATAATGATGCCATCCCCCCTCATATCTTAAAAAAAAAATTTGGAATGTTTCCCATGTTCATTTTTTTGACATAGACATATGTTAAAGCTACAAAGGCTCTTACATAATGAATTCAATAATCTAACCTCTTCATGCGATCTGAAGAGAAACCAGAGCGTAACCTCTTCATTTTACAGATTAGCAAATGGAAGCTGAGATTAATGAGGTGACCTGTGCTAAATTACAGTTACCTATTACGAAAGCAAAACTAGAACTCAAGTTCTGTGATTCCTGGGCCAGTGTTTTCTGGTCATACAGTGTCTACAGATGCATTTTAATTTGCATATGTTCTCAAACTGGTTGTCTCTGAATTATTTTATCACATAAATTCTGAAAAAGTTAATCATGAAGGTGCCTCTTACCACCAATTGATGTATTAGCTATGTATTGCTAGTCTCTATAAATTCTTCTCAGAATAATTCTAGTATTTTTATTTTTATTTTTATTTATTTTTTTAATTCTAGTATTTTTAGTATGAGAAACCTCAAATTATGTTTTGTCATTACTTTTTTAAACTTTCTATTTCCATGTTCATAAAAATGTCTTTGAAATTAAAGCTTTTGGGGTAAAAAATGTTTTGATTAATCTTTATCATCCAGCTTTCTCAATCTCAGCACTGTTGACATCTTGGGTTGGATAATTCTTTATTGTCTGAGGGCTGCTCTGTGCGTTGTAGAATGTTTAGCAGCACCCCTGGCCTTACCCGCTGGATGCCAATAGCCTTTTCCTGCTTGCACTTATGACAACCAGAAGTGTCTCTAGGCATTGCCAAATATCCTCTGTGGGCAGAGTTGCCCTCAGTTGGGATTCACTGCTGTGGTCCCTTCTCAGAGAACCTACTATACACATTTTGGCTGTTTAGTTAGTATTTTATGATGATGAATTGATTTATTAAATAGGTTCATGTGCCACCTTCTCTTCATAATCACTTCTTATGGTTCTTTATTGCCAGTGACAGATACAGTGAGTAGTGGTCCTCAAACCATAACCTGGTTAGTTGTGAGAATCACCTAGAAGACTTGGTAAAACATGCAGTGCTGGGTCCTACTCTCAGAGTTTCTGTTTTAGTAGGTCCGATGGGGCCTGAGAGTTTGCATTTCTAACAAATAGTCAATTAATTCTAGTGGTGCTGGCCCTGGAACCACAATTTAGGATGATTATATTGCATGAGATATACCTACACTAAAAATTATTTGTTATTTGAAACTTAAATTTAACTTGGTGTCTTGTGTTTTTTAATAAAAAATTTTATTTATATGTTTTATTTTATTCTAATTTTTTAAAAGTAAGTTCTATGTTCAACATGGGGCTTGAACTCATGACCCCAAGATCAAGAGTTACGTGTCCATGGGTATCTTGTATTTTTATTTGCTAAATCTGGTAACCCTACTTTGAAGTTATTCCTCCTCCTTACTTTCAGCCCCTCATAACCACTGATTTGTTTTTTTGTCTCTATAAATTTTACTTTTTAAAAAAGATTTTATTTATTTATTAGAGAGAGAGACAGACAGACAGAGATAGTGACAGAGAACACAAATGGAGAGGAGAGGGAGAAGCAGGCTCCTGCTGAGCAGGGAGCTCGATGCAGGGCTCTTTTGATCCCAGGACCCTGGGATCTTGACCTAGGCTGATGGCAGATGCTTAACCAACTGAGCCACCCAGATGCCCCAAATTTTACTTTTTAAAAACTGTCATATAAATGGAATCATATGGCCTTTTGAATCTAGCCTCCTTCATGTAACATCTTGCATTTGAGATCTACTTATATTATTTTTTGTATCACTGGTTCTTTTCTTTTTCTTGCTGAGTGGTATTCCATTTTGTGGATGTGCCAAAATTTGTTTGCCCATTCATTCATTGAAAGACATACGGATTGTTGCAACTTTTTTGTGATTATATAAAACAATGCTCTGAGTGTTCACACAAGTCTTTGTTTGGACATATGTTTTCTCTTGGGAAAATTCCTAGGATTGGATTTATTCCATTGTATGGTAAGTGTGTGTTTCATTTGTTGAGGTACTGGCAAATGATTAACCACAGTGGCTGTACTATTTTATCTTCACCAGCAATGTTTGTGAGTTCTGCTTTTTCAGATTCTCTCCAACACTTTGTATTATCAGTCTTTTTAGTTATAGACATTTTAGTCGGTGTGTAGTGGTATCACACTAACTGTCATTTCCTTAATGGCTAATGCTGTTGAGCATTTCGTGTGTTTGTTAGGCATTTGTATGCCTTCTTTGGTCAAATGGCTGTAAAAACTTTTCTCAAAATTTTTTGCTGTTTTTCTTTTGTTTCCTTATTCAATTTTGATTGTTCTTTATTTATTCCAAATAAATCTTCTTTTAGATATGTGATTTTTTTGCAAATATCTTTTCAGTCTATGGCTTGTCTTTTCATTCTATTTTTAAAACAGATTTATTTACTTATTTTAGAGAGACAGTGTGCACATGAGCAGTAGGGAGGGGCAGAGGCACAGAATCTTCAAGTAGACTTCCTGCTGAGCATGGAGCCCAGCACTGGGCTTGATCCCATGGTACATGAGACCATGAGCTGAGCCAAAAACCAGGAGTTGGCGCTTAACTGACTGAACCATCCAAGCACCCCTCCTTCTGTTTTTTTTTAAATTAAGTTTTTATTTAAATTCCATTTAGTTAACATACAGTATAATATTAGTTTCAGGGGTACAATTTAGTGATTCAACATTTACATACAACAAACACCTGGTACTCATCACAAGTGCTCTCCTTAATCCCTGTCACATATTTACCCCATCCCCCTCTGGTAACCATCAATTTGTTCTCTATAATTAAGAATCTGTTTCTTGGTTTTCCTCTCTTTTTCCTCATATTTGTCTGTTTCTTAAATTCCGCATGTGAGTGAAATCATGATATTTATCTTTGACTTATTTTGTTTAGCATAATACTTTCTAGCTCTGTGTTATCACAAATGGCAAGATTTCATTCTTTTTTGGCTTAGTAATATTCCATTGTATATATATGTATACTATATCTGCTTTATCCATTCATCAATGGATGGACATTTGGGCTCTTTCCAAAATTTGGCTATTGTTGATAATCCTGCCGTAAACATCGGGGAGCATGTATCCCTTCGAAATAGTATTTTTGTATTCTTTGGGTAAATACCTAATAGTGCAATTGCTGGATTGTAGGGTAGTTCTATTTTTTGAAAGATTTTATTTATTTATTTTAGAGATTCCACAAGTGGATGGGGAGGGAGAAGCAAGCTCCCCGCTAAGCAGGGAGCCCAATGTGAGGCTCAGTCTCAGAACCCCAGGATCATGACCTGAGCCACCCTGGTGCCTCAGGGTAGTTCTGTTTTTACATTTTTGAGGAATCTCTGTACTCTTTTCCATAGTGGCTGCACCAGCTTACATTCCCACCAACAGTATAAGAGGGTTTCCCTTTCTTTGCATCCTTGCTCACACGTTTCCTGTGTTGTTCATTATAGCCATTCTGACAGGTGTGAGGTGATAGCTCATTGTAATTGTGATTTATATTTCCCTGATGATTACTGATGTTGAGCATCTTTCCATGTATCTATTAGCCATCTGTAAGCCTTTGGAAAAATGTCTGTTTATATCTTCTGCCTATTTCTTAACTGGATTTCTTTTGTGTGTGTGTTGAGTTTTTAACTTTTTTATATATTTTGGATACTAACCCTTTGGCAGTTATGTCCCTTGCAAATATCTTTTCCTATTCCAGAGATTGCCTTTTAATTTTGTTGATGGAAAGTTTCCTTTGCTTTTCAGAAGCTTTTTATCTTGATGAAGTCCCATTAGTTCATTTTTGCCTTTTTTCCCCTTGCATCAGGAGACGTATCTAGTAAGAAGTTGCTATGACTGGTGTCAAAGAGGTTATACCTGTGTTCTTCTCTAGGATTTTAATGGTCCTGTCTCACATTTAGGTCTTTAATCCATTTTGAATTTATTTTTATATATGGTGTAAGAAAGTGGTCCAGTTTCATTCTTTTACATGTTGCTGTCCAGCTTTCCCAACATCATTTGTCAAAGAGACTTTTTCCTGTTGGATATTCTTTCTTGCTTTGTCAAAGATTAAGTGACCATATAATTGTGGGTTCATTTTTGGGTTTTCTTTTTTTTTAATTTATTTTTTAATTTATTTACTTATATATATATTTTTCATTTTTGGGTTTTCTATTCTATTCTACTTATCTATGTGTTTATTTTTGTGCCAGATCCATACTGTTTTGATCACTACAGCTTTGTAATATAACTAGAGATCTGGAATTGTGATGCCTCCAGCTTAGCTTTTCTTTTTCAAGATTGCTTTGGCTATTTGGGGTCTTTCTTGGTTCCATACACATTTTAGGATTGTTGATTCCAGCTCTGAAAAATGCTGGTGGTATTTTGATATAGTCATTGCATTTAATGTTTCGATTGCTTGAGTCATATAGACATTTTAACAGTACTTGTTCTTCCAATCCAAGAGCATGGAATATTTTTCCATTTTTTTGTGTCCTGTTCAATTTTTTTCCTAAGTGTTCTATAGTTTTCAGAGTACAGATCTTTTACCTCTTTGGTTAGGCTTATTCCTAGGTATTTCATGGTTTTTGGTGCAATTGCAAATGGGATTGATTCCTTGATTTATCTTTCAGCTGCTTCATTATTGGTGTATATAAATGCAAAGATTTCTGTATGTTGATTTTGTATCCTGCAACTTCACTGAATTCATGTATCAATTATGGCATTTTTTTTTGGTCTAGTCTTTCAGGTTTTCTATATGGTGTATCATGTCATCTGTAAATAGTGAAGGTTTTACTTCTTCCTTGCCAATTTGGATACCTTTTATTTGTTTGTGTTGTCTGATTGCTGAGGCTAGGACTTCTAGTACTATGCTAAATAGTGGTAAGAGTGGACATCCCTGTCTTGTTCCTGACCATAGAGAAAACGCTCTCAGTTTTTTCCCTATTGAGAATTGTATTACCTGTGGGTATTTCATAAATGACCTTTATTATGTTGAGGTATGTTCCTTTTAACCCTACTTGTTGAGAGGTCTTATCATAAATGGATGTTGTACTTTGTTAAATGCTTTTTCTGCATCTATTGAAAGGATCATATGGTTCTTATCTTTTCTTCTGTTGATGTGATGTATCACATTGATTGATTTACAAATATTGAACCACATTGCATCCCAGGAATAAATTCCACTTGATTGTGGTAAATGATTTTTTAAAATATATTCTTGGATTTGATTTACTAATATATTGTTGAGGACTTTTACATCTGTGTTCATCAGAGATTTTGACCTATAGTTCTCTTTAATTGTAGTGTCATTTTTTTTAAATTTTTTTTTATTTATTTATGATAGTCACAGAGAGAGAGAGAGAGAGAGAGAGAAGGCAGAGACGCAGGCAGAGGGAGAAGCAGGCTCCATGCACTGGGAGCCCGACGTGGGATTCGATCCTGGGTCTCCAGGATCGCGCCCTGGGCCAAAGGCAGGCGCCAAACCGCTGCGCCACCCAGGGATCCCAATTGTAGTGTCATTATCTGGGTTTGGTATCAAAGTATTGTGGTCCTCATAAAAGGAATTGGGAAGTTTTCCTTTCGTTTCTATTTTTTCTGGAATAGTTTGAGAAGAAGGTATTAACTCTTCTTTAAACATTTGGTAGAATTCCCCATAAAACCATCTAGCCCTGGACTTTTGTATTTTTGTGAGATTTTTGATAACTGATTCAAATTTCTTTGCTGATTACCAGTCTACTAAATTTTCTATTTCTTCCTGTTTCAGTTTTGGTAGTTTATATTTTTTCTAGGAATTTATCCATTTCTTCCAGGTTGTCCAATTTGTTGGCATCTAGTTTTTCGTAATACTCTCTTTTAATTGTATTTCTGTGGTGTTGGTTGTTATTTCTCCTCTCCTATTTGTGATTTTGTTTATTTGAGTCCTCTTTTATTTTTGATAAGTCCAGATAGAGGTTTATCAATTTTATTAATTCTTCTTTTTTAAGATTTTATTTATTTGACAGAGAGAGAGAGAGCACACATGCACACATGCACAAAATGGGGGAGTGTCAGGGAGAGGGAGAGGGAGAAGCAGGCTCCCTGCTGAGCAGGGAGCCCAATATGGGGCTTGATCCCAGGACCCTAGGATCATGACCTGAGCTGAAACCAAGAGTTGGACACTCAGCCAACGCTGCCACCCAGGCACCCTACATTTTTCATTTCTGAGTGATTCTTTTTTAACTCTTATCTGGTAGCAAGGACCTTTCTGAATTCTTCCATTTTTTCCTCAAGCCCAGCAAGTATCCTTATGATTGTTGCTTTTTTTTTTTTTCTTTATTTTTTTTTTATTTATTTACTTATGATAGTCACAGAGAGAGAGAGAGGCAGAGACACAGGCAGAGGGAGAAGCAGGCTCCATGCACCGGGAGCCCGACGTGGGATTCGATCCTGGGTCTCCAGGATCGCGCCCTGGGCCAAAGGCAGGCGCTAAACCGCTGCGCCACCCAGGGATCCCTGATTGTTGCTTTAAATTCTCCACCAGACATATTACTTATATCTGTTTTGCTTAGATTTCTGGCCATGACCTTATCTTGCTGTTTCATTTAGGATGAATTCCTCTATCTTGGCATTTTGTCTAAGTCTCTGTCTTCTTTTTTTGTGTTAGAAAACCTTTTATGTTTTGTGCTCTTGAGATAATGGCTTTATGAGGAAGAGATCATTTACTGTCAGGGCCTGGCACTTTAGGAAATGTCTCTGGTGTGTGCTGTGTACACTCTGCTGCTGTGTTTTGGCTGCTCTGTCCTTCAGGCCAATTGTCTGGAGAGGGTCTCCTTGCCTGCAGTGGGCAGTGTTTGGTCCTTGGTCAGAGTGTGGAGAGTTTTAATTAGTTTCTGGTCTGCTGTTAAATGAGACTTGATACTACTTACACTAGCATAGAAGCCTTGCAGAACTGTCTGGTCAGGAGACATGCAGTGGGCAGGGGCTTCCACTGGTCTTCTGGGGAAGGGGCTTGCTGTGCTGGGACTGAGGCAGACTTGACTGAGAAAGGCAGTACTGGCAGAGCACAGCAGTATGAGACCTGGTGTAAGCAGGTTAGGCAGCCAGGGTCAGCACTGTGCTATTTGCTGCAGGTGGCTGTGTGTTTATGCTATTGGGGTTGGGTAGGGAAATCGTGCCAGACAGGTCCTTTTTCCCCTGGAGAGGGGTCTCTGTGGTTATTACTCTAAGGAATCACTCCGGGAAGAGCCAATAATCTCCCCCTTGTGTTGCCCTAGGCATTTTCAGTCACTGTTTTCATGCTATCTGCCTATGGATTGTTTGCCTGCCTTCTCTCCAGGAACAGCACAGTAGCCTCTGGGCTCTACTATGTCAGCCATGCTTGCTAACTTTTAAAACTCCAGGCTTTAGGGATATGATGGGGGCAGGGGCCTGCAGTGTTCTTCTGGGAGAGGGTTTTGCTGTGCTGGGACTGAAGGAGGTTTGACTGAGAGGGGCAGTTGTGCCAGAGCACAGGGGCATGGGACTGGGATCGAGCAGGTTAGGCAGCCAGCGTTGGGACCAAACAGCCCTGCTTGGGTGGCTGTGTGTTTATGCTGAGGGGCAGGGGATGGAAAAGTGACCCACCAGCTCCTTTGTTTTTGGAGAGATGTCTCTATGAATACTACCTCTCACAGATGTGCTCCAAGAAGAGTGGATAATCTCCCCCCATGTGTGCCCCAGGTGTTCCTCAGATCATGGTGTCTGCCCCTGGGTTGTTTGCTTGCCATTTCTCCAGGAGCAGCACAATGCCCTCAGAGCTCTATCCCAGCCAAACCAGTGACCTTTAAAACTCCAGTCTTTTAAGCCCTGCTGGTTCTAAGAATTAATGAAAATAAGCCCCTCTCATTTTCCCAGCCAATGGCTTTGGGGAAGTGTTCTCCTTGTGCATTTCCCTGTGTGTTCCTCTCTCTTTTGCCTTTCTCCATTGACCAGGGCTCCCGCACCTCTGTGGCACCTGCAATCCATTTCTCCCCCAAACCACATCTCCACACTTCCCGCTTTCCTTGATGTGGTCTCTTCTCTCCCTCTACTTGTGGAATTTGTTTTTTCAGTCCTTGGGTTAATTTCTTGGGTATTCAGAATAATTTGATAGATATCTAGTGTTTGAGGAATGAGATGAGCCTAGGGTCCTCCTACTAAACCACCATCTTAGCTCCCCCTGTCTTCATTCTCTTAAAAGTATCTTTCCCAGAGCAGATGTTTTTACTTTTGATGAATTCTAATTTATCTACTTTTTTCCTTTATGAGTCAGGTTTCTGGTGTCGTGTGTAAGAAATCTTAGTCTCACCCAAGGTCACAAAGATTTTCTTCTATGTTATCTAAAATTCTATCATTTTAGGTCTATGATTCGTTTTTGTTTGAGAGAGAAAATGAGTGCACACAAGGGGGTTCAGAGGCAGAGGAAGAGAGAATTTTAAGCAGCCTCCATGCTCACTGTGGAGCCTGATGTGGGGCTTGACCTCACCACCCTGAGATCATGACCTGCGCTGAAATCAGGAGTCAGATGCTTAACTGACTGAGCCACCCGGGTGCCCCTCATTTTGAATTAATGTGTACACATTTGATATATGGGTTGAGGTTAATTTTTTAATACAAATGTCCAGTTTTTCCAACACACACCATTTGTTGAAAAATCTATCCTTTATGCATTGAATTGCCTTTGTACCTTTTTTGAATATCAGTTGACCACATATTTATGGGTATATTTTTGTATGCTCAGTTCTGTTCCATTGATCTGTGTTTCTCTCCTTTTGCCAATAAATACCACAAAGTTTTGGTTATTGTAGCTTTATAATAAATCTTACAATCAGATATTGTGTTTCCTCAACTTTTTTTTTCTTTTGAAAATTGTTTTGACTATGCAAGTTCCTTTTCATTTCCATATAAGTTTTTGAATCAGCTTATACATTTCTATAAAAATATCTGCTAGGATTTTGATTGGGATTGTGTTGATTCGGTAGATCTGTTTGGATAGTATTAACATCTTTTAAAAAAATTTTATAAAGATTTTATTTATTTATTTAATTGAGAGATAGCCAGCACAAACAAGGAAGAGGAGTAGAGGGAGAGGGAGAAAGAGACTCCCTGCTGAGCAGGGAGACTGATGTGGGGTTTCATCCCAGGACCCTGGGATCATGACCTGAGACAAAGGCAGATGCTTAACCAACTGAGCCACCCAGCTGCCCTGGGATTAATATCTTAACAATATTGAATTTTCTAATCTACATATGATATATATCTCCATTTATTTAGGTATTCCTTGGTTTCTTTTATCAGAGATCTATAGTTTTCAGCATATAGATCTTGAATATATTTTTTAGGTATATATTTAAGTAATTCATGTTTTTTAATGATATTTAAATGGTACTGTTTCTTAAATTTTAGTTTCATTTGTTCATTATAAGCATATAGAAATGCAATTCATTTTTTAAAATTTTTATTTATTTATGATAGTCAGAGAGAGAGAGAGAGGCAGAGACATAGGCAGAGGGAGAAGCAGGCTCCATGCACCGGGAGCCTGACGTGGGATTCGATCCCGGGTCTCTAGGATCCCGCCCTGGGCCAAACGCAGGCGCTAAACTGCTGCGCCACCCAGGGTTCCCTGCAATTCATTTTTGTATGGTGACTTTGTATTCTGAACTTTGCTAAATTGTCATAATAATTAGCTTTTTTGTAGATTCCTTGGGATTTTTCTACATAAGTAATTATGTCATCAGGGCATAAAGAATTTTATTTTCTTCTAGTCTGTATGACTTCTTTTTCTTGCTTTATTGAACTGGATAGAATCTCCATTACAATTTTGTTAAGATTTTATTTATTTATTTATTCATGAGAAACACATAGAGAGAAAGGCAGAGACACAGGCAGAGGGAGAAGCCGGCTCCATACAGGGAGCCTGACATGGGACTCTATCCCAGGTCTCCAGGATCACGCCCTGGGCCGAAGGCTGCACTAAACCGACGAGCCACCGGGCTGCCCTCCATTACAATTTTTTTTTTTTTTTTTAAGGTGAAGGAACATTTGAGTTTTTTTTTTTTAATTTTTATTTATTTATGATAGTCACAGAGAGGGGGGGGGGCGGCAGAGACACAGGCAGAGGGAGAAGCAGGCTCCATGCACCGGGAGCCCGATGTGGGATTCGATCCCGGGTCTCCAGGATCACGCCCTGGGCCAAAGGCAGGCGCCAAACTGCTGCACCACCCAGGGATCCCTCCATTACAATTTTGAATAGAAGTGGTAAGAATGGAATGTGAGGGTGATCGGGCTGCAACATCTGTCACCCCATTGACTGCAAAGGTTGATTCAGCTGATCTGGCTGGCTAGGCGGGTATCACCTTCCTGCCTCACTACTCCATGTGCATCCTTCCCAAAGCTGCATGCTTGGTTGAAGAGTATGACCTTCCCTGATAAAGGAAGACAGTTCTTTGGTCAAGGATATACAAGTAGCTGTGCTCCCCAGCTTGAACTTCCAAACAAGCTCTCAAGGTCCATTTATAGAAGAATGTAGGATAGTCAAGCTTCCAAGACTCCTTACACATCCAAACGGGGTGCTGCATTTGGCAGTCTGCCTTTCTTTAAAAAAAAAGTGATAAGAATGAACATCTTTGTCTTTTTCCTGATCATGGCAGGGGTGGGGAGAAGCATTCAGTCATTCATCGTTAAGTATTACGTTAGTTGTAGGGTTTTTTGCAGATGCCGTATATCAGGTTAAGGAAGTTTCTTTCATTCCTAGTTTTCTGAGAACTTTTTGTTTTTGTTTGTTTGTTTATAAAGATTTATTTATTTATTCATTAGAGACACAGAGAAAGAGAGAGAGGCAGAGACACAGGCAGAGGGAGAAGTAGGCTCTTCGCAGGAGCCTGATGTGGGACTCGATCCCGGATCTAGGGATCACGACCTTAGCAGAAGGCAGATGCTCAACTGCTGAGCCACCCAGGTGTCCCAAGAGCTTTTGTTTTTAATTATGAATGGATGGATGGTGAAATTTTTCTTTTTTTTTAAAGATTTATTTATTTATTTATGATAGACATAGAGAGAGAGAGGCAGAGACATAGGAGGAGGGAGAAGCAGGCTCAATGCCCGGAGCCTGACGTGGGACTCGATCCCGGGACTCCAGGATCACGTCCTGGGCCAAAGGCAGGCGCCAAACCGCTGAGCCACCCAGGGATCCCTGATGGTGAAATTTTTCAAGTTCCTTTTTTTCATGTAGAGATGACCATATTATTTTTCTTCTTTAGGGTATTAATATGGTGAATTACATTGATTCATTTTCAAATGTTATACCAGCCATGCATTCACATGGTAAAGCCTACTTGGTCACAGAGTACATACTTTTTTTAAAAAAAGTTTTTTTTTTAAAGATTTTATGATTTATGGGGGATTCCTGGGTGGCTCAGTGGTTTGGCACCTGCCTTTGGCCCAGGGCACGATCCTGGAGTCCCGGGATCGAGTCCCACATCAGGCTCCGGGCATGGAGCCTGCTTCTCCCTCTGCCTGTGTCTCTGCCTCTCTCTCTCTCTCTGTCTATCATAAATAAATAAATAAATAAATCTTTAAAAAAATAAAGATTTTATGATTTATTCATGAGAGACAGAGAGAGAGGCAGAGACATAGGCAGTAGGAGACTCAGGCTCCCTTTGGGGAGCCTGATGTAGGACTCGATCCCAGGACCCCAGGATTATCATGACCTGAGCCTAAGGCAGACACTCAACCACTGAGCTCCCCAAGTATCCCTAAAAAAGTTTTTATTTAAATTCCAGTTAGTTAATATACAATGTAATATTAATTTCAGTTGTACAATATACAACACTTCCATACAATACTTGGTGCTCATCACAACTAACATATCCCTTAATCTCCATCTAGTATTAACCCATTCCCCACCCACCTCCCTTCTAGTAACCATCTGTTTGTTCTCTGTAGTTAAGAGTTTGTTCCTTGGTTTGCCTCTACTTCTCTTTTTTTTTTTGTCCTTTTGCTCATTTGTTTTGTTTCTTAAATTCCACATGAGTGAAATCATATGGTATTTGTCTTTCTCTGAGTTATTTCACTTAGCATAATACATTCTAGCTCCATCCATGTCATTGCAAATGGCCAGATTTCATTCTTTTTGGTGACGAGTAATATTCCATAGTGTGTCTATGTATACACACACACACACACACACACACGTGAGATATATATATATATAAAATATGTATATATATATCACATCTTTATCCATTCATTAGTCAGTTACACTACTATCTCTATTTACTCAAAAAATACAAAAATACTAATTTAGGGGAATACATGCACCCCAGTGTTCATAGTAGCAATATCTATAATAGCCAAATTGTGGAAGCAACCCAAATGTCCATCAACTGAGTTCTTAACTTTTACTTATTTATTTAAAGGTATATTTATTTATTTTAGGGAGAGAGTGTATATAAGTAGGGGAAGGGTGGGGGTGAGTGAGGAGGGCGGCATACTCCCCACTGAGCAGAGATCCACATGTAGGGCTTAATCTCACAACTCTGAAATCATGACCTTAACTGAAATCAAGAGTCAGATGCTTGACCAACTGAGCCATCCAGACACCCTGAGTACTTAACTTTATTTTTTTGTGTGTGAGTACTTAACTTTTATTTTTTTATTTTTTATTTTATTTTTTTTGAGTACTTAACTTTTAATGAGAAATTTCAAACATACACAAAAGTGGAGAGCCTAGTACAAGGAACCTCCCTCTACCTACCCCCAGGAGAATCCTTGCTGTTTATTTTCATCATTTGTGTTTGGTAATGTATTTTGCTGATGCTTCTAAGAGTTAATATAGGCCTTTCTGCCTGTTGTACTTTGTTAAGGTAGAAGTCCCTGACTAGTGCATGGAATTTCCTAGTATATCTCAATACCATTTCCAAACCTTTTTGCTGCCCACCCCTGCCTCTTTCCTTGTTACTCTTCAGGATTCTCAGCACTGTTTGGAGTGTAGCTAATATCAGCACTCTTTCATGCTTCATTCAGTTTGGTTCCTTTCCTGTTCTCCCGTTTCTCTCCAGTTTGTATCTAAGAGTCCAAAGGAATGAAACAATATTGCTTTCTTGCCAGAAGTTTAGGAATTTCTACTATCATGACAGTAACATATGGCTGCTTTATCTTAAATATTATACTATGAATTACTGCCTCTTGAACTTATTTCACAATCGCAGCTTAATGAGTCAATCCCCAGATATGTCATTTTAACTGAGTTGTTTCCTCATTTGTGTAATGTACTGATTATTTCAATGTGTTATTTGAGTTTTTCACATCATTAAACAACTTTGTATTGGTGGTGGTTCTATTTACTGGAGGTTTTCTATAATTTTGCTTTTATACAATATTTGTTACAGTGATGGTGGAAATTAATGCAACCTTGAAATTTGATCAATTGCATCAATCTTAAAGTGGTTTTCCTATGAGTAGTTCAGATCTACATACAAAAGGTACATTTTTAGACACACTACCCAGAGTATATATTAATATTTTAAAAGGAATTTTGTCCAGCTGCATTTAGCACAGATTTTTAAAAAGATTTTATTCATTCATTCATGAGAGACACACACAGAGAGAAAGAGAGAGAGAGAGAGAGGCAGAGACACAGGCAGAGGGGAAGCAGGCTCCATGCAGGGAGTCTGACATGGGATCAATCCTGGGTCTCCAGGATCAGGCCGTGGGCTGAAGGCGGCGCTAAACTGCTGAGCCACCTGAGCTGCCCTAGCACAATCAGATTTAGCACAACATTTAAATTCAGAGATCAATGGATTCTTCTAATAATCAGAAGATCATTATATTTTTAAGTACATGAGTCATTAAATTTGGACTAGAATATCTGATGTATCCCCAGATCAGCTAGATACTTATGAGAGCTTTGCCTTTTAATTAATCTAAAACATTAAGTTTTACCCATCTACATTGATTTTACCCAATTACATTTTGTAATTTTTTCACTGATCGTAACTATCCAACAATTAGATGGATATTTTCCAGTTTGTTGATTAGAAAAAATGATGATAAAAGTAGCTCTGCACCCTTCAGTCCCATATCTTTAAAAATTAGTTGTTTAATTTCATTGAGTAATAAGTATGACACCTACATTTGATTTATCTTCAAATGAAAGCAGTTAAACCTCCTCTACTTGATCCAAGGTAGCTGATCTTGGAGGGCCAAAATAGAAGCTGAATCTAACTAATTGTCTGTGCTAACTGCAGTAAAGCTATTTTAACCATCCAAAAACTAGTTCACATAATTTTTTTTCAGATGACTTAGGTGCTTATTGTCCACTAACAGCTAGTGTATTTTCTAGAATCTCCAACTCTTTGCATGGCCAACTATTTTAGATTAATATGTTTTTCCCACATATTCATGTATAACTAAAGGAAGGGATTCTTTTTTTTTAATTTTTATTTATTTATGATAGTCACAGAGAGAGAGAGGCAGAGACACAGGCAGAAGGAGAAGCAGGCTCCATGCACTGGGAACCCGATGTGGGATTCGATCCCGGGTCTCCGGGATCGTGCCCTGGGCCAAAGGCAGGCGCCAAACCGCTGCGCCACCCAGGGATCCCTAAAGGAAGGGATTCTGCTTGACATTTGCAAGTACATTCCTATATAGATTTTCCAAAAAAGTCTGTTGCACCCCATTCATATTTAAGACTGCTATTTTTCCTGCATCTTCCTAGAATTCCCCTGTACTTAATAAAGTCTGTTTAAGGTCAGAAAAATACAATTGAATTGGATTAACTTGGAAAAGTAGCAGTAATATAATATGAAAGCACTTTGTGTTATCAACAGTGATTTATATGGAGTCCAGTGATAGATAAGCTATACTTTCCAGGGCACATTCATAATTTGCTGAAAATAAAAAGACACAAACCTTTTTTTCCTAGCTCTGCCTCTCCTCCTTCAGTCAAAAGCCCAGATGATATAGTATATATTATTAGTAACCTTTCTTCTTTTTTCTTTCCTTTAAAAATATTTTACTAAATGCCTAGTATTCTAGGCCAAGAGACAGATTTATTGTGAAGTTTAAGTTTCATAGCCTTTCACTTGTATTGACCCCTTCTGAGACTCTGGAGGGAGTCTTAGCAGTTTGTTCACATGGTTATGTGTTTTTGCAAAAGTAAAATATTTTAAGCACAAGCATTTAAGTCCATTGTCTATTTCCACTTAAACTTGTCCTCTGTTAGACTTTCCCTTTGTGTTGAGTGATATTAGATTTGCCATGGGTATTTTGGGGATCTGACTAAGGAAAGGTTGAGATGGGGATGTTTGGTTTGGGATTAGTAGAATATTTGGCCAAATGTGGTAGTCACTTCTGTGTATCGTGAAATTTTTGCTAGGAATTCTAATGTAGGAATGTCTTCCAATAATGCTCCTACCACCCATATTACCAACTCACTCAGTATCATGACACAGAAATGTAGGGCCGGGACACCTGGGTGGCTTAGCGGTTTAGCGTCTGCCTTTGGCCCAAGGTGTGATCCTGGAGTCCTGGGATCGAATCCCACATCAGGCTTCCTGCATGGAGCCTGCTTCTCCCTCTGCCTATGTCTCTGCCTCTCTCTTTCTCTTTCTCTCTCTCTCTCATAAAAAATAAATAAATAAATAAATAAATAAATAAATAAATAAATAAATCTTTTAAAAATGTAGGGTCCAGTGTAAAAATGGTAAATGATTGTTATCAATTCAAAGAGTATTTAATACTAATCAGTACACAAGTAAACTTCTCTGAAATTCTCTGAACTTTTCTAGTACACATATGAAAGAAACTTGATAGTTTTCCCAAACTTGACAACAGCTCTAAAAATTTATTAATACCTAGTTGTGATATTGAAAGGAACTTTACTAAGCTATCATTAATAAAAAATATTTTGACATACAGGGATAGCTAAATTATCTTTCTTTTCTCTTTTTGAAAATGCCTTTAAAAAGTTATTGTTAAATGAAGCAGGAGAGGGGTGCCTGGGTGGCTAAGTTGGTTAAGTGCCAGCCTTTGGCTTAGGTCATGATTCCAGGGTCCTGGGATGCAGCCTTGCATTGGGCTCCATGCTCAGCAGGGAATCTGCTTCTCCCTCTGCATCTGCCTCTCCCCCAGCTCATGCTCTCTCTTTTTCTCTTTCTCAAATAAATAATTTTTTAAAAAAAGAAATGAAATAGGAGAATATACATGAAAATATAGGAAAAGAAAATAGGTATATCAGGATTTTATGGTATTTAGCAGCTTTCTAAACTTTGTAACTTGTGATTTTGTTACTCATTTGAAATATTTACTTTTGTACTGAATTTTGTTATTTATAGTTTTGTGTTATTTTTCTTAAGGAAAGCCCTTAAAATGTTTGCATTTCAGAGGCCATAAACGGTGGATTTATGGGGCACCTGGGTGGCTCAGTGGTTAAGTGTCTGCCTTTGGCTCAGGTTCTGATCCTGGGGTCCTGGGATCAAGTCCCCCATCAGGCTCCTATGTCACTGCCTCTCTCTGTATCTCTCATGAAGAAATAAGTAAAATCTTTTAAAAAATAAAAGTTTTTTTAAAAAGGTGGATTCACTTCTTTCTAGGCATTACATAGAAAATTTTCATGTGCAAACATAATTTATAGTCAGAATGCAACTCAACATGTTAATACATAAATATTGGTCACTTTTTAAAATATTTTATTTATTTTTTATTCATGAGAAACACAGAGTGGCAGAGAGAGGCAGAGGGAGAAGCAGATTCCCTGCTGAGCATGGAGGCTACCCACAGGGACTCAATCCCAGGACCCCAGGATCACTTAACCACTGAGCCCCCCCCAGGTGCCCCTATTGGTTACTTTTTAAGAACTCAAGGTTGAAAATTTCTGGATCATAGTTATAGCTGAGATTACCATTAAGACTAATGTGCAGTCACTTTAGAAGACAGATTTGATGGGGCACCTGGGTGGCTCAGTTGGTTAAGCGTCCAACTCTTGATTTTGGCTCAGGTCATGATCTCAGGGTCATGAGATAGAGCCCTGTCTCAGGCTCCCACTCGGTGGGGAGTCTGCTTGAAATTTTTTCTCCTCTACCCCCCTTCCTCCCCCTCTGCTCCTTTCCTGGCTGGTGGGCACGGGAACATGCACTTATGTTCTCTCTAAAATAAATAAATAAAATCTTTTTAAAAAGAAAGAAAACAGATTTAAAGAGGACATTTTTTCAACTAAATCAAGGAGCTCTTGTGTTTGGAATAAAACCCCGATATGAGGTAATGTAATTGTGATCTTAAATTGAGTGGGGTTGTTTTATTGAAAAAATGCTACAGTGGAACAGATTAGAGCTTTAACAGAATTCAAGGAGAACTGAATAGTCAAGATGTCTCTAATTTTGTAATAAGTAGAAGTAATGTGATTATTTCTCTTTGCAGCATCAGCATTTAAATACATTTTGGGAAATGGTCTTATCTTGTGAAGTTTATAAATGAGTATAATACTCTTGTTTGTCTTGTCAGTGTGAAGACTGGAGACTTTAAAGAGATTAACCCAAAGTTTAACTTAATCACTCTAGTGGTCTGTTCAGGGTAAAAATGGGCAGATGATATGAAGGTCTTTCTCTGGAATCATTTGGCATTTTTGAAAGTGGAAATGTAAAAACAAATTTAATTAGATATAAGTACTGGATGACTCCAAAGATTAATGCCTTATTACCAAATTACTTTTGTCCTTGAAATTGATACTGGTAACATTTTGAGTGCTTTTTCCCTTTACTGAGGTAAAGGCTGCAGTCCATACACCTAATTTAGATTATCCTTTAAAAAATGGCCACCTAGATGCTAGCAGTTACCAAATTCATCCTGTGGACCAATACATTCCTTGCCCCCCTTTAAAATTAACTGGTTTTTAAAAATTTAAGTATAGTTGATATAACAGGTTTTTAATTTTTTTATTATTTTTAAATTTTTGTATATTTTTTATTGGAGTTCGATTTGCCAACAGTTTTTTTTTTAATTGAAAAAGTAACACAGAGTAAAATCCCCCTCCCAATGGAAACCAGTTATTAGTTTGCTAATGTATGTATCCTTCCGGAAATAGATTATGAATGTAAAATGGTTTATATGTATATATGTGTATCTATCTATATCTATCTACATATATCCTTTTATATAAATGAAAGCATATGTCCACTGAGAAAAGAGGAAGAACTAAAATAAAAGCATTTATTTGGGGTCTCAGGATTACAATTCATGAAGCACAGATTTAGATAGCAACACAAATTGTGTTCCTCTAGGGAACAAAAGTCAGTAGTTTTTATTTTTTTATTTTTTATTTTTATTTTTAGTTTTTTTAAAAGATTTTATTTATTTATTAGAGACACACACACAGAGAGAGAGAGAGAGAGAGAGAGAGAGAGGCAGAGACACAGGCAGAAGGAGAAGCAGGCTCCATGCAGGGAGCCCGACATGGGACTCGATCTGGGGTCTCCAGGATCAGACCCTGGACTGAAGGCTGTGCTAAACCGCCAAGCCACCAGGGCTGCCCAAGTCAGTGGTTTTTAAAGGCAAAGAGGAATGCTTGTACACATTGTTTACAAAGAATTTTGATTGGTATTGGTGGCAGAAAACTTATTTTAGCTAAACATAATTGATTGCTAAGGCTATCACTAAGCAAAAGTCTGTTAATATGGTAAGTTGTTGATGTTTGTGGAGAGTCCTTGGAATATTTGTTGTTTGTCCCGGTTTAGAAGTTCATGGTTCCACCAGGTGAGGATATGTATAAGGCCCATCTCCTTAATGGCCTTCTGGCTCCATTCTAAAACCCCTTGACATAAATGACTCCATTTTCTTTCACTTTTCACATATACCATATGTATTATCTGTGCCCTGCTTTTTTCTTTTTCTTTTTTAAAAGATTTTCATTTATTTATTCATGAGACACACACACACACACAGAGAGAGAGAGAGAGAGAGGCAGAGACACAGGCAGAGGGAGAAGCAGACTCCATGCAGGGAGCCCAACGCGAGACTTGATCCCAGGACTCCAGGATCACGCCTTGGGCTGAAGGCAGGTGCCAAACCGCTATGCCACAGAGGCTGCCCTGCTTTTTTCACTTAGCAAATACATCTTAAAGATTGTGCCATATCAGCATATAGAGCTGAATCTTTATTTCAATTTGGAACTTTCTTCATTTGCTAACTTTTGCTATGACAAATGATAGAGCTTTGAACATTGTGTTTTTCAAACACTGTATTAGAGTAAAACCGGCATTTTGCTTAATATAATTCCTAGGTGATAATCATCCATCCATGAAGATGTAGAGTCAATTATTCGATTATTCGAAGAGGGTTAGGTTTCTGATTTAGTTGAACTTTATCCCAAATTTCAAAAAAAGGTCAAATTCAATATAAAAAACTAGCAGTGGAGGAATGGTATGGATGGAGAGTTTCATTATTTCCTTGTATGGTTTTATATTTAAATATTTCATAATGAATAACTATGCATTAGTTATATTTTTGAACAAAATGATAATATATTAGCAATGAAAATTTTGCTAATGCACTCAGTTTACAGATTAGTGTATGAAAAAACAATGCTACAACTTAAAAAATTATAAAATTTGGTTTTTGAATTTTTTTCATAAAATAGAAACTTTAATCAATTTTAACAAATGTATCACACCTAATGTAATACATTAAGCAATAATAGGGGATATTGTAAAGGAAGAGTTCTATGGGAAATCTGTACTGTCCAATATTCTTTTTTTCCTGCTTTTTATGTAAATTCTGGTTAGTTAACATACGGTGTATTATTACTTTCAGGTGTACAATATAGTGATTCAGCACTTCCATACAACATTTGGTGCTAATCCCAACAAGTCCACTCCTTAATCATCATCAACTATGTAAACTATCCTCCCACCCACCTCCCTCTGGTAGCCATTATGTTTATTTTTCATAGTTAAGACTCTGTTTCCTGGTTTGCCTCTCTCTCTGTCTCTTTTTTTTTTAAACTTTATTTATTTATTCATGAGAGACACAGACACAGGCAGAGGGAGAAGCAGGCTCCATGCAGGGAGCCCGACATGGGACTCGATCCCGGATCTTCAGGATCAGGCCCTGGGCTGAAGGCGGCGCTAAAGCATTGAGCCACTGGGGCTGCCCTCTCTCTGTCTCTGTCTCTTTTTTTCCTCTTTGCTCATTTGTTTTGTTTCTGAAATTCCACATATGAGTAAAATCATATGGTTTTTATCATTTTCTGACTGACTTATTTCACTTAGCATAATACTCTCTAGCTCCATCCATATTGTTGTAAATGGCAAGATTTCATTTTTTATGGCTGAGTGATAATTCCATTGTTCCATATTTTTTTTATCTATTCATCAGATAGTGGACACTTTGGCTATTTCTGTAATTTAGTTAGTACAGATTATGCTGCTGTAAGCATCAGGGTACATGAATCCCTTTGAATTAATATTTTTGTATTGTTTGGGTAAATACTTAGTGCAATTGCTGGGTCATAGGGTAATTCTATTTTTAACTTTTTGAGGAATCTCTGTACTATTTTTCTGAGTGGCTGCACCAGTTTGGATTCCCACCAACAATACAGGAGATTTCCCCTTTCTCCACATCCTCGCCAACAGCTGTTGTTTCTTGTATTATTGATTTTAGCCATTCTGACAGGTGTAAGGTGATATCTCACTGTAGTTTTGATTTGCATTTTTCTGATGATCACTGATCTTGAAGCATCGTTTCATGTGTCTATTGGCCATTTGTATGTCTTCTTTGGAAAAATGTCTATTCATGTCTTCTGCCCATTTTTCATTTGGATTTTTTTTTTTTTGGTGTTGAGTTTGATAAGTTCTTTATATATTTTGCATCCTAACCCTTTATTGGATATATTATCTGCAAAGATCTTCTCCCGTTTGGTAGGTTGCCTTTCTGTTTTGTTGGTTTATTTCCTTTGCTATGTAAAAGCTTCTCATTCTGGTGTAATCCCAATAGTTGATTTTCGCTTTTCTTTCCCTTGCCTTATGAGACATATCTAGAAAAATGTTGCAATGGCTGATGTCAGAGAAATTACTGCCTGTGTTCTTTTCTAAGATTTTTATGATTTCAGGTCACACATTTAGGTCTTTAATCCATTTTGAGCTTATTTTTCTGTATGGTGTTAGAAAGTGATCCAGTTTCATTCTTTTATATGCTGTTGTCCAGTTTTCCTGGCACCATTTATTGAAGAGACTGTCTCTTTCTCATTGTATATTCTTGCCTCCTTTGTCATAGACTCAGTGACCATATAAGCATAGGTTTATTTATGGGTTTTCTATTCTGTTCCATTGATCTTTGTGTCTATTTTTGTGCTAGTACTGAACAGTTTATATTAATGACTTTTAGTTTTCAGTACTCTGTATTGAAGCATCAAAGTAGAGTATCGCTTGATTAATATTATTGTTTTCAACAAATAATAATAGAATTTGTATTATAAAATGTGTAATTTATATCAGGTTCCTCCTATATATTTTATGTTTATTTATTCATTCATTCATTTTTAAATATTTTATTTAAATTAAATTTGCCAACATACAGAACACCCAGTGTCTCCTATGTTTTATTTATTCATTTATTTATTTATTGGAGTTCGATTTGCCACATATAGTATAACACCCAATGCACATCCCGCCAAGTACCCCCCCATTCCCTGTCACCCAGTCACCCCATCCCCCCGCCCACCTCCCCTTCCACTACCCCTTGTTCATTTCCCAGAGTTAGGAGTCTTTCATGTTTTGTCGCCCTCTCTAATTTTTCCCACTCATTTTCTCTCCTTTCCCCTATAATCCTTTTCACTATTTTTTATATTTCCCATATGAGTGAAACCATATAATGTTTGTCCTTCTCTGATTGACTTACTTCACTCAGCATAAAACCCTCCAGTTTCATCCACGTCGAAGCAAATGGTGGAAACCTCACTTTCAAAATAAAAATGTTACCCTTTCTTGCATGGGCCTTCAGGTTTCATTACTGTCAGCTGAAGACCCCTGGTGAAGAGTTGCAAATGGTCATGAGAGGAGAGGAGTCTGTATAACCTGCTTCTGTGAGGTGGGGAGGTGGTGGGCAATCGCGGAGCCCATGGGGAGCCAGGCTTGGGGCAGGGCAGAAGAAGTTTCCCCTCAGGGCTATGGATATGTCAGGCCACACTACGGGGACTCATGATGGAGGACACCATGCATGACCAGTGTCTCCTATGTATTTTAAATAGTTTTTAGTTGAGTCAAAACTATTTGTGGTTGGTGAATCAAATATATTAGAAATTCAAGATAACTGATGAATCATTTCACTTTAATGACTTTGGTCTATATAAAATGACCGAATCCTTTCAAGGTCTGAAAAACCTCTGATTACTTTTATGTTGAGTTGTTATGAAAATGTAAGAAAGTAAACTTTAAACTGGTCTCTTAGGAAAATGAAGTCCTTTAAGTTAGGGTAACTTGTCCAAAGTTCTAGCTTTCATCCTACTTGAGAGCAAATTATATAGAAATCACATGCAGATAAAGTATACTGTGCTTGAATTTCATGTTTTAAACATTTCAGTAAAGAATACCATACTCATTAAAATAATGGATCTTTACAATTCCTGTGGGCATTTAGCACCCCTTTACTCCACTGTTAATGCTATGAGGCCACAGAGTATTTTTGATTTCTTTTCTTTTCTTCTCTTCCACTTCTGCCTTCATCTAAATACAGCGAATAGTCTTCCTCTTTTTGTCCTTCCTACAAGTCACATTCATAATTTGTAGCCTGTTACATGTTTATTTTTAGAGGAACTGTTGATTTAATGGAAGAATAGTTCTTATGAAAATAGAAAAAACAGCATTGGTTCTTTTTTTGTTTTATTTAAATTCAGTTAGCCAACATATAGAACATCATTAGTTTCAGATATAGAGTTCAGTATTCATCAGTTGCATATAACACCCAGTGCTTATCACATCACATGCCCTCCTTAATGCCCATCACCCAGTTACCCCATCTCCCCAGTGACCTCCCCTCCAGCAACCTTCAATTTCTTTCCCATAGTTAAGAGTCTCATGGTTTGTCTCCCTGTCTGATTTCTTTCCATTCCGTTTTTCCCTTCCTTTCCCTATCATCCTCTGCACTGTTTCTTATATTCTTCATATGAGAGAAACTATATAATTGTCTTTCTCTGATTGACTTATTTAATTTCTCAGCATAATACTCAGTTCCATCCATGTTGATGTAAGTGGTAAGATCTTATCCTTTCTGATGGTTGAGTAATACTCCATTGTATGTGTGTATATATGTCACATCTTTATCCACTCATCTGTTTTTTTTTTCCACTCATCTGTTAATGGACATCTCCGTTCTTTCCAAAGTTTGGCTATTGTGGACATTGCTGCTATAAACATTGGGGTGCAGGTGCCCCTTTGGATCACTACATTTGTATATTTGGGGTAAATTCCTATTAGTGTGATTAACAGCATTGGCTCTTAATGAAAGATTGAGAGAACAAGACAGGCTGATGAAACTTTGGAATAACGTGGTGAATAGGTGGAGGTGATAATTGTTGGTAGGGTTAATGTGAAAGGGTTAAGCTGACCCAGAATCATATTGCTACCAGCAGTTTCCGGGCTCACCATTGTATCCTAGCAGCTAGCACAGTGCCAGGCACATAATAAGCACCTAGTAAATATTTGTTGAATAAATAAATGTTATTTTAAGCTTCCTGCCTAAGGATTTGGTATCTAGAACAGTATTGTGATAATCACTATATGAATTTCCTCTTAAAAGAAACAGAGGTGCTGCTTGTTTTTGTTTCCTTTGAGACTTTAGGCTTGAAAAGTCTTTTTGATATCTAACTCTTATATGACTTTTTGATATCTAACTCTTAGATACCTTTAGATATCTAACATTCAGAGGAAAAGTTAAGTGACGTTACTCAAAAGGGGAACATTTTTGTTTGTGCTAAGGGTGGTTGGCCAGCTTTAAAACACACAAATAGAAGTTACTAAATGAGGAAATGTTTTTAGTCTACAGCATGAAAACAACATAAGGTAATATAACTTTTTAATAAAGTATTTTATATACTTAGTTTCCTTATCTCCTTATGCCTATTATAATTAGAATATAAGCTAATGCAGTAGAAATTACAGCAAACCATGTAGTGAGAAAGTGGGTTTGCTTATATAGTCAGTTTTAAGAATAGTTTCTCATTGGGCATGTTGGTAAATTAGCATTTTTTGAGGGGGTGGAAATTATTCGAAACCAGATCTTTTTAAAAAGATATGATATAGGGTTTCCTGGGTGGCTCAGCGGTTTAGCGCCTGCCTTTGGCCCAGGGCATTATCCTGGAGTCCCGGGATTGAGTCCCACATTGGGCTCCCTCCATGGAGCCTGCTTGTGTCTCTGCCTCTCTTTCTCTTTCTCCCTCTCTCTCTCTCATGAATAAATAAATAAAATCTTAAAAAATACCATATAATGTGTATTTAAACATAAAGAGAAAAATTCCCACCCTTTTAAAAAAGTTTGGTACTTTATCATAAAATACACTAGAGCCTGAAGCAGTATGGTCCAATGCAATGTACTGCAATGATGGAAACGTTCTATATAGACCCAGTACCATATGGCAGCCACTTAGCTACATTGGCCATTGAACACTTGAAATTTAGCTAATACAACTAATGAGTTTTTTAATCTTAATTTTTTTGTTTAAAACCATTCATACAGTAAAATTGACTTCTTTGGTATACAGTTCTATTATTTTTTTTTTAGTTGGGTGAATTTTAACACATGTACATAGATTCATTTAACTATCACCACAACCATGACACTATAGTCCCCTGTGCTGCCCCTCCTTCCCTACCCCTCATCTGTTCACCATCTTCTTCCTTAGCTTGAAAGTTTAAATTTTTTAAAGATTTTATTTATTTATTCATGAGAGACACAGAGAGGCAGAGACACAGGCAGAGGGAGGAAAAGCAGGCTCCATGTAGGAGCCTGATGTGGGACTTGATCTTGTTCCGGGATCACATCCCGAGCCAAAGGCAGATGCCCAACCGCTCAGCCACCCAGGTGTCCCAAATGTTTAAATTTTTTTTAAAGACTTTATTTATTTGAGAGAGAGAGAGAGAGCAGGCATGAGTTGGGAGGAGGGGTAAAGGGAGAGGGAAAAGCAGACTTCCCGCTGAGCAGGAAGCCCAACTTGGGGCTCAATCCCAGGACCCTGAGATCATGACCTGAGCAAAAGGCAGGTGCTTAACCAACTGAGCTACCCAGGTGCCCCTGAATGTTTACATTTTTATTTATGTATTTATTCATGAGACACAGAGAGAGAAGCAGAGACATAGGCAGACTGTTGTGGTACTGCAGGGAGCCTGATGCGGGACTTGATCCCTGGACCCTGGGATCACAGCCTGAGCCAAAGGCAGATGCTCAACCACTGAGCCACCCAGGCATCCCTATTTTTGAGTTTAAAGTGAGATTTCCTACTCTCAGTTACTTTTTTTTAAAAAAGTAGACTCCACACCCAGCATGGAGCCTAATACGGGGCTTCAACTCATGATCCTGAGATGAAGACCCAAGCCAAGATCAAGAGTCGGACACTTAACTGACTGAGCCACCCAGGCGCCCTGACTCTTAATTACTTTTAATTATATTTTGGGGTTGCTTTTATTTATAGAACAAAGGTTTTCACCAGGAATCCAAAATGATAGTATTAATAATAATAATGCCCATATTTTGACTGCTTTTAGAACATTAATACCCTCTTGCCTCTCAAAATCAATGAATCCAAAACTAAATTTGTCATCTTTCTTTTCCCTCCACTTTTAACTTCCTCCAGTTTTCCTCCTCTCTCTCTCATAATAGTTAATGACAACACCATCTATTGGCCCAAACCATAAACATATAAGTCATCGTAATCATCTCCTTTATTCTCTATAATCTCCTTACTAGTTCTTGCCCTTGCAAATGCACCAAATATATGTTGGAAATGCCCCCTTTTTCTTTGTCCCCAGTGTTCATGCCTTAATATCTATCTTCTCTGTATCAGTATTACAATTGCAGTAGTCTCTTAACTGATCTTCCATCCTGTCACTCCATTCCACCCACACACATCTTCTATAGTGTCTCCAAAATGATTCTTCTCTAAAATGCTAAAACAATCATGTCATTCCCTTGTTTAACTTTTTCATAGCTCCCTATTACAAACCATTATTGGCAGAAAAGGGGCCCCATAATAAATTAGTTGCCTAATTCTTTTGCTTATGATCTTTATCTACTTTTTCCATTTGTCTAGAATTCCTCCCTCATGCATCCTTGCTGATTTCTGTTTGTCCTTTTACATGAAGATATTATCTCCCCTAAGGGAGATAATAAAAGGCTCCCCTAAGGAGCCTTTTCTGAACCATATTCCCGGGATGAATACATGTCTGTTTTCTGTATTTTCTTTTCTAGTTTTGTTCCCTGTGACTGTGTCACGCTCAGCTTTGTGTCTTGAGAATCCTGATTCCTGGCACATATAATAAGTGCTCGGTAAATATTAGTTGTTCAGTGTTTACCTTTAACTCACTGCTGCAAAGAACTACTTTTTATTTACTCATATGATCCTTATAACAACCCTAGAAGACTATAGGGCATATTTCCCCATTTTTCAGATGTCAGAATTAATGAGTGTGGTTGGCTAATAAGTGGAGAATTTTTAAAAAGATTTTTATTTATTTATTTGAGGGAGTCAGAGAGTGAGAGAGAGCACAAGCAGGAGGAGAGGCAGAGGGAGAGGGTGAAGCAGACTCCCCACTGAGCAGGGAGCCTGACATGGGGCTCGATCCCAGGACCCTGTGATCATGACCTGAGCCAAAGGCAGATGCTCTACCAACTGAGCCACCCAGGTGCCCGAAGTGGAGAATTTTTTATGGAACTCAAATCTTCTGACTCCCAGCCCAGTAGTTGTGTGTTTGTACATATGTGTTTGTGTGTATGACTGTATCATTAACTTTTGTAAGCTGTCAGCCAAATATATACAATGCAGTCATGGTAGTAGTAAAATTATATAGTAGCTCAGCTTTAGGAATCCAGTCATTGTTTTTATCATTGAATCAGGCAAAACAATAAACACGTTCTTATTTTGAATAAAAGTAATATTAGGCTGTAGTAACTTAGAAAGTTATAGGAATATATGCTACAAAATCTTACAGTACTACCTTTAATCATAAACTAGCATGTTTATATCTTTTCTTCCAAAGTTATCTTAATTGAACATCTTAAAATTTAAACTTCATATCACCTTTTATTTTCTGCAACTGATCCTGTTTTTTTATTATCTTTTGAATTGGTAGAGTGTAAAGTATTGGAATAATTTGTGAAAGGAGATAGTAAGAAGGAGTTTATACTCTGTTGTGAAATTCTAGGGTGTGTTTGTCGATGTGTATATTTCAAGTGCACAATTAGTACTTGAGTCACATACACCTACATATAATTTTATCATTCCTATAAGTACAGGAGACATTGTACTGTTTGACTGGTAGTCTGTTTCTTTCCAAAGAGAATAATAAAGAAGAGAACTAATAGAGAAACTCCCAGGTTGAATTATTTGTTGCATTCTTCTTGAATGTGATATGATGATTGCAATTTTTTAAGTTCTAGGCCATGAAATGTAATTAAACGGACTTTTGAAATTTTCTTCCAAAAGGTTTCACTGGAAGAAAAAAATGCAACTATTATTTATGACCCTAAACTACAGACTCCAAAGACCCTACTGGAAGCTATTGATGACATGGGCTTTGATGCTGTTCTCCACAATCCTAATCCTCTCCCTGTTTTAACTGATACTGTGTTTCTGACTGTTGCTGGTTCACTGGCTCTGCCATGGGATCATATCCAAAACACATTGCTCAAGACCAAGGGTGTGACAGACATTAAAATTTCCCCTCAGCAAAGAACTATAGTGGTGACATTAATCCCTTCTATAGTGAATGCCAATCAGATAATAGAGCTGCTTCCAGATCTCAGTTTAGATATTAGAACTCTGGAGAAAAAATCAGGAACCTGTGAAGATTACAGTATGGCTCAAGCAGGTGAAGTCATGCTGAAGATGAAAATTGAAGGGATGACCTGCCATTCATGCACCAGCACCATTGAAGGAAAAATTGGGAAGCTGCAAGGTGTTCAGCGAATTAAAGGTAATATATCTTGTGTTATTTTTTTAATTGTCTTGTGAGCTTAGTTTTCTGTTTTGGTCTTTGAGGTTTTTACTTTACCTAAGCATGGATTTTGGCCCCAGTGGACTAGAATACTTACTGTTTCATTGAAGTCTGGGTACAATGTGGGTATTCACAGGGTTGATGTGGGTAAAGTTAATGATTATAATGAAAAATTACATGAGTATTAAACAAGTAAAAAAGGTAGCTTGAGTGGCAGTTCATGGAGTTCAGGTTTTTTTTTAAAGATTTTATTTATTTATTCATGAGAGAGAGAGAGAGAGAGAGAGAGAGAGAGAGAGAGGCAGAGACACAGGCAGAGGGAGAAGCAGGCTCCATGTAGGGAGCCCAACATGGGACTTGATTCCGGGACTCCAAGGATCACGCCCTGGGCAGGCACTAAACCACTGAGCCACCCAGGCATCCCTGGATTTCAGGGTTTTTATTGCAACATGCATGTGGTCCTCTCTACCTCTAATGCGTTTCTATTCAGGCATGTGGAAACTTGGAGACTGTAGATATAGTGGTCATATTTTTTGCTTTTTTTCCAGTCTGTTGTCAATAACATTTTCTGAAAAGAACTGAAATATCTTAAAGGATGATGATAACAAAGACAGAGAAACAATTGTGTGTGGTATTGATATAATATTGATATAATATTTCTCTTTTTATTAACTAGTCTCCCTGGACAACCAAGAAGCTACTATTGGTTATCAACCTCATCTTATAACAATAGAGGAAATAAAAAAGCAGATTGAAGCTGTGGGCTTTCCAGCCTTCATCAAAAAACAGCCCAAGTACCTGAAATTGGGAGCTATTGATATAGAACGCCTAAAGAATACACCAGTCAAATCCTCAGAAGGATCTCAGCAAAGGAGTCCATCTTATACCAGTGATTCAACAGTCACTTTCATTATAGATGGCATGCATTGTAAATCATGTGTGTTAAATATTGAAAGTGCTTTATCTACACTCCAATATGTAAGCAGCATAGTAGTTTCTTTAGAGAATAGATCTGCCATAGTAAAGTACAATGCAAGCTTAGTCACTCCAGAAACCCTGAGAAAAGCAATAGAGGCCATATCACCAGGACAATACAGAGTTAGTATTGCTAGTGAAGTTGAGAGTACCTCAAACTCTCCCTCCAGCTCACCTCTTCAAAAGATTCCTTTGAACATAGTTAGCCATCCTCTGACTCAAGAAACTGTAATAAACATTGATGGCATGACTTGTAATTCTTGTGTGCAGTCTATTGAGGGTGTCATATCAAAAAAGGAAGGTGTAAAATCCATACGAGTATCTCTTGCAAATGGCAATGGGACTGTTGAGTATGATCCTCTACTAACCTCTCCAGAAACCTTGAGAGAAGCAATAGAAGACATGGGATTTGATGCTGCCTTGTCAGGTAATTATCACTTTTTTCTCAGATTCCTCTAATGTTTTGTATTTCCTATTTTGGATTCTTTGGCTTTCATCAATAATAAGTGAGTAATAGGCACTGCAATTCAAGTTTTTCGAAGTAAGTCCTCTAGAGGTAGTCAGCAACGTATACAAAGATGCATAAGGATGTTTGCATAATTATCTGTAATATTTAAAAACTAGAAACATTAAATCATGATATGTCCATATGATGAAATGTTATAAAACTATAAAAAATGACAGTATTTTAATACTGATACTTAATGTCACAGGAAAGTGTCTGAGATATTTTGTTAAATGAAAAAAAGCTAAAAATCTTTATATTCAGTATGATCGAAATTTTATAAACACATATATAAGGATTTATGCCATGTGTATATTGTTTATGTATATAAGTGAATAAAATTCCTGGCAGGACATGAACTAAAATTTTAACAGTGGTTATTATATGAGTAGTAGGATAAAGGTGATATTTGTTTCCATTGTACTTTCTTTCCTATGTGTTTTGTTTTTTGTGACAAGGATATATGTATACATGTATTATTAGAGAAGCAAATGCTATTTTGAAAAGAAAAAAGGTAGATATAAATAATAGAATTTAAACTTAGTTTTAAATTTAGACATTCAAATGAAACTGACTCTAGAACTGCCTAAAAGTCTATTTCCTGATAGCTCTTGAACTGAAACCAAAAACGAATATTCAATGAATTTGCCTATGTGAACTTGTTATTTTGAACTAGAACTGAACCTAGGCTTGAATTAAATTGGAAATGCTCTAATGAAATTTCCTGCTGTAAATAAAATAGAAAAACAATATAACTAATTTCCAGATAATGTTATTAACTTTTGCTATTCTGATCAGAATGAAGGATATTAAATAGCTATATTCTTTTTTCAAGCTCACTAAAACTGAGAAGCATAAAAAATTATATCAAACACATGCTCAAATTATTGTGGTAGATAAATGTCACTGGAAGAGGACCCAGAAACATACTAAATATTCTTACTTTTCATATTCATGACAAATGGTGGAAATCATAGAATTCTCACTTTTTAATGTAAACATGTAGTTTACATTCCATAAAATTTACCCTTTTAAAGTATACAATCCAGTAGTTCTTAGTATATTCAGAGTTTTGCAGCCGTTACCACTATCTAATTTTATGACGTTTTCATCACCCCAGAAGAAACCTATACTCATTAGCAGTCACTCCTCATTTCCCTCACTCCTCCCCTAGCCCTTGTTATTTACTGTTCAACTTTTTAAAGATTTTATTTATTTATTCATGAGACACACACACACACACACACACACAGAGAGAGAGAGAGAGAGAGAGAGAGAGAGAGACAGGTAGAGGGAGCAGGCTCCATGCAGGGAGCCCTATGTGGGACTCGATCCTGGGACTCCAGGATCATGCCCTGGGCCAAAGGCGGGAGCTAAACCACTTGAGTCACCCAGGGATCCCCCTACTGTTCAATTTTTTATCTTTATGAATTTGACAATTCTAGGTACCATATAAGTGGAGCCATAGGATATTTGTCCATTTGTGTCTAACTTCTTTCATTTAGTATATTGTTTTCAAGGTACACAAATGTTTATCTTATGTTTGTAACATATATCAATATTTCATTTCTTTTTATTGCTAAATAGTATATATAATATATATATGAATGTCTAAATTTAAAACTACAGTTAAAAAATAAAACTACAGTTAATATATACGTATATATATAAATATATAAATATGTGTATTTATATACCTTGTTTTGTTTCCCCATCAGTTCATGGAAATTTGGGTTGTTTCTACTTCTTTTTTAATGAATAATGCCGCTAAGGACATTTGTGTATGAGTTTTTACATGAATATATATTTTTTTCTCTTGAGTGTATACCTAGGGTTGTAATTTCTGGGTCAAAGGGTGAATGTTTAACTTTTTCAGGAATTTCCATACATTTCCAAAGTGGCTGAACCACTTCACACTGTCACCTAGAATTCTGACTTTAATAAAGAAAAATCTCAAAAGACCAAAGTTTTTGTGCTCTAAAAAGGAGACACATAATTCCTTATTAGAAAATTCAAATAGAATACTGAAATGTTAAAGAGCCTTCGGTACTAAAAGTCTGAACAAAGTACCTGGGAGATCCATAATTGCAAAAGAAAATAATTATGAAACCAGAAGAAAATTTTTAGTTGGAAATACTGAAGTAAAACTGTATCAGGAAGCCATAAAAAATGAATAAAATTGGTTTCAGCAAAATTTAGTTGTATCTATCATTCCTTACAATTTTTAATACTTTATTTATTTAGAGAGCTTGAGCACAGAGGAGAGGCAGAAGGAGAGGGAGAAGTTGGAGTGGAGCTTAACACGGGGCTCAGTCTCACAACCCTGAGATTATGACCTGAGTGGAAATCAAGAGTCAGGTGCTTAAGCAAATGAGCCACCCAGGTGCCCCCATTGCTTATAATTTTTAAAATTTTCAAAATGACAATATTTGAAACTGATTCACATTTTGCTAACTCATAATGTTGAATTATTCTTCAGAGTTTATATTAAAATAATTTGGCATATATGATGCATAATGGACACCACATAAATTAGTTTACCTTAATAATCAGACAAGTTACTTATACTGTGATATTCCTGTGCTTCTTAAATTAGGAACTCAAATCATATCAACTTATAACACATATAGTATAAAAGTGATATACTTTTTAAAAGTAAAATCTAATATCTGGCATTATTGTAAGTAGGAACCTTACAGACTTTCAGATTGGACCCCCAAATTAGAATTTATCCTATTGGGATGCCTGGGTGGATCAGCAGTTGAGCGCCTGCCCTCGGCCCAGGGCGTGATCCTGGAGTCCTGGGATCAAGTCTCACATCGGACTCCCTGCATGGAGGAGCCTGCTTCTCTTTCTGCCTATGTCTCTGCCTCTCTCTCTCTGTGTCTCTCATGAATAAATAAATAAAATCTTAAAAAAAGGGATTTATCCTATTCATCTGAGTCTGTATTTTTGCAGCTTAAAGTATTGTTCACAGATCAGCAGTAGCAGCACCATCACTGGGAGCTTCTTAGAACTATACTCTCTGACTCACTGCATACCCATTAACTAAAAATCTACATTTTATTTTTTTTAATAAGCTCTCCAGGTAATTCATGTGCACATTAAAGTTTGAGAAGCACTGGCATAAATAATTTTCCACAGTGACCTCCATAAATAAACTCTCTGAATTAAATCTATATTATATTATATAATTATATATATCATAATATTAAATAATATAAGATGGCATTTAAGAGTTTCTATATAGCAGATGTGAGCTGAGTAAAAGTAAATTTCCAGCTACCTCCTATGGCTTCAAATATGTAATATTTTAGCAATAGGAGAAATTTTGGTCAGACTAGTAAGTGGAATTCAGGAGTATTTGATAGTCTCTTGTACCATGTCTATCATCTACTTAGTCCTCAGGATCCATGAGTGCAACATGTTCAGTAACATTAACAATGGCTTTTACCTTAACCAACTATTGCCAAGGGCCCCAGGAATTAATTGTTTGACAAATAATTACCAGGAGCCTGTTATGTGCCCTACATCCATTAGGGGTCATAACAAACACATTAATGGTCATGATGAATAAGTAAAAACAAACAAACAAACAAACAAAAAACTTGGCACAGTGAATGTCATCATAAAAGAACTGATAGAGTTGTGACTACAGTGACCCATATTATTGAGATAAAATGTTGATATCAAGTGATTGCATTCTGTATTTCTGCTAGAGATCATTCAGAGTTTAAGATGCCATCAGAATGGTGGCTGTCCATTTTCTGAATATCAGTGTCAATGCTGATCCTGGCCTCACAACCTATCACCATAATCCTTTTCCAGACAGAGAGGGGCCTGCATGATTTGTCTTTATGACACACTAATCCTGGGTGGGCTGTAAAAGTTAAAGGAGATAGAGAAATATGAGGTGTTTTTTTTCTTCATTGGTGAATTATTTTTTTAATTTTATTTTTAAAAATTTTAATTCAGGTTTAGTTATCATACAATGTTACAATAGTTTCAGGTGTACAACATAGTGATTCAACAATTCCATACATCACTGGGTGCTCATCACAAGTGCACTCCTTAATCCCCATCACCTGTTTAACCCATCCTCCCAACCCTCCTTCTAGTAACCATCTGTTTATCCTTTATAATTAAGAATCTTTCTTAATTTATTTCTCTTTTTTGCCCCTTTGCTCATTTGTTTCTTAAATTCCATATATTAGTGAAATCATACAGTATTTGTCTTTCTCTGACTTATTTCCCTTATCATTATATTCTCTTGCTCCATCTGTGTTATTGCAAATGGCAATATTTCATTTTTTGTGGCTAAATAATATTCCTCTGTGTGTTCATGTGTGTATGCATATGTATATGTGTATATATACATATATGTGTATATATACGTGTGTGTGTGTATGACACTTTCTCTGTCCATCAATCGATAGACACTTGGGCTGCTTCCATAATTTGGCTATTGTAAATAATACTGCTGTAAACATTGGGGTGCATGTATCCCTTTGAATTAGTGTTTTTATATTCTTTGGGTAAATAACCAGTAGTGTGATTGCTGGATCATAGGGTAGTTCTAGATTTAACTTTTTGAAGAACCTCCATAATATTTTCCACAGTGGCTGCACTAGTTTGCCTTCTCACCAGCAATGCAAGAGCGTTCCTTTTCTCCTATCTCCTTGCCAACACTTGCTGACAGGTGTGAGGTTATATCTCATTGTAGTTTGGATTTGTATTTCCCTGATAATCACAGATATTAAGCATCTTTTCATGTGTCTGTTGGCCATCTGTATGTTTTCTTTGGAGAAATATCTGTTCATGTCTTATGCCCATTTTTAAATTGGCTTATTTGTTTTTGGGTGTTGAATTTGATAAGTTCTTTATATATTTTGGATACTAATCCTTTATTGGATATGCCATTTGCAAATATCTTCTCCCATTCAGTAGGTTGCCTTTTAGTTTTTGTTTTTTTTATTTTTTTATTTTTTATTTTTTTTGCCTTTTAGTTTTGTTGGTTATTTCCTTCGCTGTGCAGAAGCTTTTCTTTTGACGTCCTTCCAATAGTTATTGTTCCTTTTGTTTCCCTTGCCTCAGGAGGCATATCTAGAAAAAAGTTGCTATGGCCAGTGTCGAAGAAGTTACTGCCTGTATTCTCTTCTAGGATTGTGATGGTTTCCTGTCTCACATTTAGATCTTTTTAGGTCTTTAATCCATTTTGAATTTATTTTTGTGTATGGTGTAACAAAGTGGTCCAGTTTCCTCATTTTGCATGTAGCTATCCAGTTTTCCCAACAGCATTTGTTGAAGAGACTTTTTCCATTACATATTCTTGCTGCCTTTGTCAAAGATTAATTGACCATAAATTCTGGATTTGTTTTTGGGCTTTCTATTTTGTTCTATTGATCTATGTGTCTATTTTTGTGTCAGTACTATAATATTTTGATTTCTACAACTTTGTAATATAACTTGATGTCTGGTACTGTGATACCTCCAGTTTTGTTTTTCTTTTTTAAGATTGCTTTGGCTATTCAGGGTCTTTTGTGGTTCTATACAAACTTTAGGATTGTTCGTTCTAGTGTGAAAAATGCTATTGGCATTTTGGTAGGGATTGCATTAAATGTGTAGACTGCTTAGATTAGATGTGTAGAATAGACATTTTAATATTATTTTTCCTTTTTAAAAATATTTTATTTGTTTATTCATGAGAGACACACACACACACACAGAAGCAGAGACACAGGCAGAGGGAAAAGCAGGCTCCATGCAGGGAGCCTGACTTGGGACTCGATTCCTGGTCTCCAGGATCACACCCTGGGCTGAAGGTGGCGCTAAACCTCTGAGCCACCTGGGCTGCCCTTATTTTTCCTTTTAATCAATGAGCATGCAATGTCTTTCCATTTTTTTGTGTTGTCTTCAATATCTTTCATCAGTATCAATGTTTTATAGTTTTCAGAGTACAGATCTTTTACCTCTTTGGCTAAGTGTATTCCTAGGTATTTTATTATTTTTGATGCAATTGTAAATGGAATTGCTTTCTTAATTTCTTTTTCTGCTGCTTCATTTTATAATAAATGAATATTGTAATTTGTCATGCTTTTTCTGCATCTGTTGAAATGATCATATGGGTTTTTTTCCATAGAAATACAACAGATTTCTGTACCTTGATTTTGTATCCTGCGACCTTACTGAATTCATTTATGAGTAGTTTTTTGGTGGACTCTAGGTTTTCTATGTAATATCATGTCATCTGCAAAAAGTGAAAGTTTTATTTCTTCCTTGACAATTTGGATGCCTTTATTTCTTTTTATTGTTTGATTGCTGTGGCTAGGACTTCCAGTACTATGTTGAATAAAAGTAGTGAGAACAGACATCCTTGTTCCTGATCTTAGGGGGACAAACTCAGTTTTTCACCATAGAGTATGATGTTAGCTGTGGGTTTTTCATATAAAGCATTTATTACATTGCAGTGTGTTTGTTCCCTCTAGACTTACATTTTTTAGAGTATATTATAATAAATGGATATTGTAATTTGTCATGCTTTTTCTGCATCTGTTGAAATGATCATATGGGTTTTTTTTCCTTTTTTTGTTGATGTGATGTATCACATTGATTGACTTGCAAATACTGCACCACCCTTGCATGGGAAGTTCTTTTTATCATGATCATTAATCTCATCATTCTCTTAAAAAGATATATAATATATGAAGTTAAGTCTTCACTAACCAATTAAAGCATAAAAATACTCAAATTCTTTTCCTGTTTTGTGACTTTTTATTTCTAATTTCAAACTTACAGAAGAGCTGCAAAAGTAATACAAAAAAATTCCTGTTTACCAATTTCTCTCAGATTCCCTCATTTTTAATATTTTACCACATTTGTTTTATAATTATCTGTTGACAGACACATAGACACACACACTTTTTCTGAATCATTTGAGAGTATGTTGCAGAAATGATGTTCTTAATTCTTTTTAATCTATTATTTGATTTTCATATTACTTCAGACACTGATCCCACCAGTTTTGAGGATGAGATTGGAAACTCTTTCTTGAAATATTTGGAATCTTTTCTGATTGTTGCCTCAAGTGCAGGAAAGTCAACCTTCCTTCCTTTTGAATTCACTTAAGCATACGCCATGTTGCTAGAGCCTATAGAAAATCTAATTGAAGAAAAGTAGTCCTTTAATTCAGTGTGGCTTTTTAACACCTGCACTGCTTCTGTGGAAGATGAAAACTTTTGCATTTCTGGTTGCCACACTCACTGGGGTAAAGGGCACAATTTTATGGATCTTTGTTGAGAGGTCATGCCAAGGTAGCTAAAAGGAACTACCTCTATGACTTATTTTAATACTATACTACCAGAGTATGAAAATTGCAGATTGTATTATGGGTTATCTCTGGTACCTGAAATACCTGAATTACTCTGGAACAGGACCTAAAGTAATTAGCAGTATAAACTTTTTTTTCCAGTATCTAAGTTCAAAATTAAGTCTTTATAGTAATTATGAGAGAATGAAGTAAGCTCTTGGATGGATTAAAATCATGTATTTTTTCAAAGCCACAGCTATTTTCTTTGAGCAAATGAACTTCCTTTTTGAATTAAGATAGGGATCCCTGGGTGGCGCAGCGGTTTGGCGCCTGCCTTTGGCCCAGGGTGCGATCCTGGAGACCCGGGATTGAATCCCACATCGGGCTCCCGGTGCCCGGTGCATGGAGCCTGCTTCTCCCTCTGCCTCTCTGTCTCTCTCTCTGTCTCTCTCTCTCTCTCTGTGACTATCATAAATCAATAAAAATTTTTAAAAAATTTTTAAAAATTTTAAAAATTTGAATTCTTTAAGATAACAATAGTATTTGGTAACTTTTTCTGTCTTCTAAATAATGCTCTCATAATCTGAATGAATTAGTATAGTTTTCTAAATTGATTTTCTTAAGACCAGAGACTGACTAGTTTTGGGATTGTGAGTATCTAGTCCATTGTGATTAGTGTCCTTTGCTGTAACCCAACTGGCTGTAGTGCCATCACCTGGAAGAGTGGTGGAAATGCAGGATCTGAGGTTCCATCTTAAATGTACTGAACCAGAATCTGCATTTTAACAAAACCCCCAGGTTATTATATGTGCATTAAAATTTAAGAGCTATTACTATACTGATTTGGGAAATCTATATCATTATTTATGAGTTAAATGGTTAGGTTAAAGTTTTTGCAAAATATGCCTTCTTTAACGTCCTGAAAACCAGCCCTGATGCAGGGATTCCTCTATGGGCTAGCCAAATAGACCTGAACCAGTTTTTTTGCCCAAGGGGAAGAAAGAACAAGTTAGGTGCCTGAAAATTTCCACGTCATCTCTTTTACTCTTTGTCTCTGCAAGAGAGTATAAAATCTTTAGCTTTGGAAGTGCATGGATGTGCTAGAGAGAATAACTTCTCCCTTCTTGGAGGTGATTAATACTGCTGTGGATAAATTCAAACAGAATGGTAGATTTTCTGAGACTGCGGGGTATCTTCTGGATGATAGGAGCTTCCATTGTTCCACAGTGCATAAACATTGTATGGAGGGATTTTCCAAATATTACTTTTATTTTATTATACTTTATATTTTTTTTAGAGAGAGAGAGCGTGTGCGTGCCTGCACACACTGTGGGGGGGGGGTGAAGGGAGAGGGGAAAAGAGAATCTTAAGCAGGCTCCACATCCAATACAGAGTCTGACATGGGGCTCAGTCTCACGACCCTGATATCATGACCTGAGCCAAAATCAAGAGTCGGACACTTAACCGACTAAGTCACAAAGGCACCCCCCAAATATTCCTTTGCACAGAACAAAGATTACTGCAGACTTACTCCTTGCCTTTTCTTCTATTGTCCACAAAGACATTTTAATGTAAAAAAATACTATATATTAGTGTTTAAAATTCAAACAATACAGAAGTGTCTATAGAGAAAATGTGTTCATCTGTCATTCTTTTTAAAAATATTTTATTTATTTGCTCATGAAAGACACACAGGCAGAGACACAGGCAGAGGGAGAAGCAGGCTCCCTGTGGGGAACCCGATGCAGGACTTGATCCAGGACCCCGGGATCATGCCTTGAGCCAAAGGCAGACGCCCAACCAGTGAGCCACCCGGGTGCCCCTCATCTGTCCATTCTATTCCTGCCTTAACCCCATTTCTCAGAAATAGCCACCATTAATATTTTGACTTTCTTATGTATGGTCTCATATATACATATACACAAAAAGTTTTAAAATTACATCATACTGCAGTGCTGTTTTATAAATTGCTTTTCGTTCTACTTACTATATCATGAGTTACTTTAATGTCAGTATGCAAATCATTAACATGATAATAAAAATTCATTATAAAAATAAGAGCTATCCATCAACAAACTACTCTCTACCTGGGGTTTGCAGTAGAGATAATAGCTAGAAGAACTTGGGTTCATTTTTTAAGATTTTATTTATTTATTTGAGAGAGAGAGAGCCAGCATAAGAGAGGAGGGGCAGGGAGAAGGAGTGAAGCAGACTCCCCCCTGACCAGGAAGACTGATGTGGGGCTCGATCCCAGGACCCTGGGATCATGACCCAAACTGATGGCAGACGCTCAATCCACTGAGCCACCCAGGTGCCCCAAAGAACTTGGTATAACCAATGTTTTGTTTATTCAGTTGGTTCAGGTTTTCTAGAGAACTGGGATGGGCAGTACTGGAATTCAAAGTCACTTTCTGGAAAGTATAAAAGTTAACAGTGCTGAGAGCTCTAGGTCCATGCTGGTTTTAAAGGAATGGATTGACAGTGTCTAGAGGTGTGGATTGTGATGAATGACAAGGATGCAACTGAAGAGTACCTCAAATGAAAAGAATCTTTCCCTGTCCACCAGATATAAATGAGCCATTGGTAATAATAGGTCAGACCTCATCGGAAATGCCGCTTTTGACCTCAACTAATGAATTTTATACTAAGATGATGACACCAATTCACGATGTGGAGACAAAGACTTCATCTAAGTGTTACATACAGGTCACTGGTATGACTTGTGCTTCCTGTGTAGCAAACATTGAACGGAATTTAAGACGAGAAGAAGGTGAGACACTCTTGAAGCCTCTCATTTTGTGTATTGATTTGAGGACTCTGTCCTTTTTGTTCTCTTAGGTGTTTTGTAACCATTTTTGTGGTTCTTGCCACAAAAGGCCTTATGAAGTCCTGCATATGAGTGATGTGCAGGACAACTTTGACTTTCTGACAGCCAGTTTTTGTGTTTTGTTCCCTTAGTTCCCAAGTTCCTATCTTGTTTACCTCATGATCACATTTTAATATCAATGAAATTTGTAGGAAAACAGCAGAAGGAAAGATATAAGGTTACTATTCTCTATGGACCTTGGTTGCAATGGATTTTAAGAAACATACCAATTTTCTGATAAAACTACACTTAAACCTAATAACCACAGTCCATTAGTTTCAATATTAATGTACTTGGACCAAAAACCAGACCAGAACCAAGTTTGTTTAGAATTATGTTATTCTCTTCCAACAGTTTGATCACTGATCATTGCTTGCAGTAAAAATGTTTAAAAAGTTACTTAATATTCTCTACAAATTTTAACTCTAGGTTACAAAATCTTAGAAAATTTACAGCAAACCTTTTTTTTTATTCAATCAAACTCAAATGTTTTGTGTTATAAGTTTGCACTCATATTAATTGGCTTCACACTGTGACATAATAGATTTGTTAGGGATGCCTGGGTGGCTCAGCGGTTGAGCCTCTGCCTTTGGTCCAGGGTGTGATCCCAGAGTTTTGGGATCACGTCCCGCGTCCCGGCTCCCTGTATAGAGCCTGCTTCTCTCTCTGCCTATGTCTCTGCCTCTCTCTGTGTGTCTTTCATGAATACATAAAATCTTTAAAAAAAAGATTTGTTAACTATAGATAGAGATATACAGTTATGTTTAATGAGACTGAAGTTGGTACTTTGGCAGCCCTAGCCCCAGTGTCTTAATACGTGCCCTTAGTCACAAGGGCCAAATAAGTAAGATTAATATCAGCTTATCCCTTCTATTGTGGGAAGATAACTCAAAGTGTGTAATAGTAATACAAGCTTGTGGTCCACAGGCCTTATATATAAAGGCCTTATATATTCCATATATATATATATATATATGTATGTGTGTATATATACACACATATACACACATACCTTACTTTATATATAAAGGCCAGAAAATTATAACAAAGTGTATGTTATACAGTTATTACTTTATCTGCATTGTGTCATTTTTGCCTGTCATTTCAGTCTCCGTTTTATCTAATTAAAATGCATTTGAGGCTGAAGCTTGTATCATGCTTTTTTAAAAAAGATTTTATTTATTTATTCATGAGAGACAGAGAGAGAGAGAGAGAGAGAGAGAGAGAGAGAGAGAGGCAGAGACATAGGCAGAGGGAGAAGCAGGCTTCCCATGGGAGCCCGATGTGGGACTTGATCCCAGGACCCCGGGATCACGACCTGAGCCAAAGGCAGACATTCAACCACTGAGCCACCCAGGTGCCCTTTGAATGATTAAAAGAGGAAGGCTGGGAGGTTACAAACAAATGAAAGCAAAGGAAGTTTGTAAGGTTCCTGTCTAATTTTAGGACCAACTATTTTTTTGGCAATCCAGAAATAGCCCTTTTCATGAGATAAGCAATGCCTATGCCAATCATGAATCCCTTAAAAAAATCCATTGTGCTGATTGATTCTTCCAGTTGCTCCTTATTATCCCCTTTACCACCTCTTTACCCAGTTAGGAATACCATTGGCCTAGCTAGGGTCACTATATTTACTTTTTTAAAAACTAAGTAACACTGGTTGTCTCAGTTTAATTTGCATTATATTTCTAAAAATGAATAGAATTCTAATTATAGTTTGAAGTAAGAGTTTTAAAAATTATCCATAATTTATGTACTTATGAAACCTATCTTTGAGAGTCAGATTTTCCCTTTTCTTTCTGTTAGGCTATAGATTACATGCAATTGGAGCAAAAAAGATTTTTCCTACTTTCTCTATAACCTACTCTTATTACTGATGGTTTCCTATGAACTGATCCTCTGAATTATTTGGTATCCACAGAGCCCAGAATGCAAGCATTTTATATAGAAAACTTAGATTATATAGGTACTTTGTTTTCTTATTAAAACTATTAAGTTAATATTAAGTTATTAAGTTATTATTTTTTCTTTTTATCAAACTGCAGAGTTGACCTATGGACTATTGATCCCCATTAGGGGATCCCCTGTCAGTCACCAAGTGCCATAGATTACTGGAAAGAGATGACATTTCTGCTATGCAGAATTAATTTTCTTCCTGGCAATGACAGCAATAGCTGGCCTAGAGAAGTAGGATGGTTGTTAATAAAAGGCTTGTGCTACAGAACAGGATAACTGTGATAAAATGAACTCCTTTGTTTTATTGACAAGTAGTATGGCACTTTTTACCCCTATAAATAAGAATACTTTATATTAGTGTGTGTCAGTCATATTTGATAATTGTAAGAAATGACTATTATTTATGTTATAATGTGCATGTTGGTACATTCTTGGATTCTTTGCTGTAACTGCAGTGATTTCCTTAAGTGCCTGAGATCCTTTCTGTAGGTCTCTAAGTTAGTTTCTACAAATGCTTTACATTTATATGATAAAGTCTCAATCTATTACAATTCATGGATCTTATTTGGATCCCAATTTAAAAAGACAAACTGTGTTAGATAAACTAATAATTACAAGACAATTCTGGAAATATAAATTCTGCCTGGATATTTTGTGATATTGAGGAATTATTCTAGATGTGATAATGGTATTATAGGTATTTTTTAAGAGAAGAGTCTTTTAGAGATATGTATTTAGATTTTTACATGTGAAATGTTATCTGGGTTTTGCTTCAAAATAATTGGAGGTAGAGTGCAGGAAGTAAAAGGATAGGAATATAGATGAAACAAGATTAGCCACAATTGTAATTTTTAAAAAGATATATTTATTTATTTGAGAGAGAGAATTGTGGGAGAGGCAGAGAGAGAGGGAGAGAGAGAGAGAATCCTCAAGCAGACTCCCCACTGAGCACAGAGCCTAATGTAGGGCTTGATCCCAGGACCTCTGAGATCCTGACTTGAGCTGAAATCAAGTTAGCTACAAAACTGACTAAGCCATCCAGGTGTCCCTAGCCCTAGTATTATTGATAATTGTTGAAACTGGGCAATGGTTGTATTAAGTTTATTATGTTATTCTCTGTTTTGGGTATATGTAATTGAAAATTTCCATAATAAAAAGTCGTGGCCCCCTTTCAAAGTAGTTTTGTTTGGGTTCAAGACTATATAAAAATTAAGTAATAAATGTCTCTAGGTTCACTTTAATCCTTTTACAAGTGAAAAAAACTAATAGTATTACTCTTTTTATAAGGATATTATCTCAATTGTTTTTCTTATCAATGCTTCTAGGAATATATTCTGTACTTGTGGCTCTGATGGCTGGCAAGGCAGAAGTAAGATACAATCCTGTTGTTATACAACCTCCAATGATAGCTGAGTTCATCCGAGAGCTTGGATTTGGAGCCACTATGATAGAAAATGCTGATGAAGTAGATGGTGTTTTAGAACTTGTTGTAAGTAATTATTTTTATGTGATTAATACAATTTCTAGGAAAACTTAGGGAGGATTCAGAAAATAGTTCCAAAGGTATTTAAGGGTTGGGAAAATAAGACATAAAAGAAAAGTTAAGGAAAATGGAAAATAGAAGGATAAGATATAACTTAATGGAATGGTGGCCTTTGAGCATGGAATGTAAAAGATACTCATAACTCTATTAAGAACCAAAAAAAGAAGATTTAGGTTTGAATAAAGAAATGAAAATCAACTTTTATTTTATTTTTTAAAAGATTTTATTTATTTTTTTCATGAGAGACACAGAGAGAGGGAGAGGCAGAGGCATAGGCAGAGGGAGAAGCAGGCTCCACACAGGGAGCCTGATGTGGGACTTGATCTCAGGACTCCAGGATCATGCCCTGGGCGGAAGGCAGGTGCTAAACCACTGAGCCGCCCAGGCATCCCAAAAATCAACTTTTAAATATAGTATGATTCCTACCAAGTAGGAATAGAAAAGAATAAATTTCAGATGCACCGAAGACTGAAATTTTATAAATGAAGTCATAGAACCAGGTTTAAGGCTTAAAATGGTTTAAAATGATCATTTTCTCCAATCCAACGAGTTGCATTTTATTTGTATAACTTAAACAATTAAAACAAAACACTTAACACTGTACCAAGATTAGTTCCAGCTCAGTCAGAAATTTGAATGCAAAAAAACAAACATGAAATTACTAGAAGAAATATTTAGAGCTCTTTTCCCAGTATTTTATTTTATTTTTAATCTTTTTTTATTTTTTTATTTTTATTTATTTTTTTAAAGATCTTATTTATTTATTCATAGACACACACACAGAGAGAGAGAGGCAGAGACACAGGCAGAGGGAGAGGGAGAAGCAGGCTCCATGCAGGGAGCCCGACGAGGGACTTGATCCCGGGCCTCCTGGATCACACCCCAGGCTGCAGGCGGCGCCAAACCGCTGCGCCACCGGGGCTGCCCTTCCCAGTATTTTATTATAAAAACTTGACACATCAGAAAAGTCAAAAGCATTGTACAGCAGACACCTTTATACACTCCACCTAGATTCCCCAATAACATTTTAGTGTATTTGTTTTACTATATGCAAGTCTGTTAATCCATTGTGTAAATAATTTTAGACTCACAAAGTTGCAAAACTAGTAGAGAATTTCTATGAAGCTTCCACCCAGCTTTGCCACAATAACAATATCTAATCTGTCGCTTAAAAAATAATATTAGAGTGGAAATGGCCTTTCTAAATATCATACAAAACCTATAAAAGGAAGGATTGATAAATTCATGTACATAAAAATTTCGTTTTGGAAGGAAAACACCATAAACAAAGTCAAGACAAGTAAATTGAATTTATTTCTTATCATAGATAAAGATTAATTTTCTTAATTATATAAAGAGGTATCAATAATAATAATAAAGAACCAACAACCCAAAAGGGAGATAGTAAAGGATATGAACTGACAGTTCACAGAAAATCCAAAATATTACCATTTTAAATATATGAAAAGATGTTCACCCTCACTTGTAATAAGAATAAAGCAAATAAAAACTGCATTGAAATGCTTTTTCACCTATTAGGTTGGTAAAGATCATACACAATTTTGGTAACACTATGTTTGTGATCTCTCATGTATTGCTGGTGGAGAGTTAATTGATACAGGCTCTCAGGGAATTTGTCAATGTCTATTAAAAATAAAATTGCACATACCCTTTGCTTTGGAAGTTCCACTCACAGGAAGTTATCCAACAGAAATCGTTGCAAATGTATGAAATGACATGAGTGCAAATATATTCATTATAATATTTTTTATTATAGCAAAAGATAGGAAAAAAACCTAAATGAATCACTGGGGACTAGTTACATAAATTACAGTACATTCGTATAGTGGGATACTAAGCAGCTATTAAAAAGAATGGATGGGTGTTTATTTTTTATTATTTATTTAAAAAATTTTAAAAAGACATTATTTTAGAGAAAGGGAAAGTAGGGAGAGGGGCAGCAGGAGAGGAAGAGAAAATCTTAAGCAGATGCCATGCTTAGTGTAAAGCCTAATGCAGGGCTCAGTCTCACTACCTGGAGATCACTACCTGAGCCAAAATCAAGAGTGGGATGCCAAACTGACTGCACCACCCAGGCGCCCCTATTTTTAAAGACTTCTAAACATAATAGCTTTATTGAAATATAATTCACATACCACAAAACTCACCCTTTTAAAGTGTACAATTCAGTGTTTGTTTTTTTTATATCTTCAGAGTTGTGCAAGTATCACCATATCTAATTTTTAAAAACAATTTTTTTATTGGAGTTCAATTTGCCAACATATAGCATAACACCCAGGGCTCATCCCGCCAAGTGCCCCCCTCAATGCCCATCACCCAGTCACCCCAACCCCCCCACCCCCCGCCCACCTCCCCTTCCACTATCCCTTGTTCATCTCCCAGAGTTAGGTGTCTCTCATGTTTTGTCACCCTCACTGATATTTTCACTCATTTTCTCTCCTTTCCCCTTTATTCCCTTTCACTAAGTTTTATATTCCCCAAATGAATGAGACCATATAATGTTTGTCCTTCTCCGATTGACTTACTTCACTCAGCATAATACCCTCCAGGTCCATCCACATCCGCCGCCTGGGCTGCTCCAGGGCACGCCAGGCGCGCGCTCTAGCCCTTTAGGGAGCTCGGCCCGCGGTGTGGGGCGCGTTCTCCCCTGGGGCGCAGTTCCTCTGTTAGTGCCCCTGGGAGCCTGAGGGCATCCCTGCCCTCCTGGGATCCTGCCCAAGCTCCCTGCTAGCGCCTTTCCTTCCTGAAGATTGGTAAAGTTTCTGCTTCTCCGATACTGGGCTCTCCTGTCCTGGGGGCTCTCGCCGACCGGCCTTAGCCCGGCTCCTCGCGGGGCCCCTCCCCCTTGGATGCTTTTTTATTTATTTTTTTTCCGTCTTCCTACCTTGATAGAAGCGTGAACTCTTCTCACTGTAGCATTCCAGCTGTTCTCTCTTTAAATCTCAGACCGACTTAGTAGGTTTTCAGGATGATTTGAAAGTTATCTAGGTAAGTTGGTGGGGACAGGTGACTTGGGGACCCTACTCTTCTGCCATCTTCCCCTGCCTCCAATATCTAATTTTTTTAAAAAGATGTTTATTTATTCACGAGAGACACACAGGGAGGCAGAGATATAGGCAGAGGGAGGGAGCCTGATGCGGGACTTAATTTTAGGACCCCGGGATCACAACCTGAGCCAGAGGCAGACGCTCACCTGCTGAGCCACCCAGGTGCCTTCACCATATCTAATTTTAGGAGATTTTCATTAACCCAAGAAAGAAATGCCTTGCCTGTTAGCAGTTACTCCTTATTCTTAATATTAAGCATTCGTGTCTTCTTTCTTTTTCCCTTGGTCAGTCTACCAAGTTTGTCAATTTTGTCAGTTTTTTCAGAAAAATAATTTTTGGTTTTATTGATTTTCTCTATTCTTTCTTTTATTAATTTCCATTCTAATCTAATTTCCTTCCTTTTGCTCACTTTATGTTTAGTTTGCTTTTCTTTTCTAGTAGCTCAACATGGAAGGTTAGGTTATTTATTTGAGATCTTTCTTATTTTTTAATATTGACATTTACAGCTACACATTTCCAAGTACTGCTTTTATTTCAGTTATTGTACTTTTCAATTCCAGACTGTCCATTGGGCCTTTTTAATGATCTCTCTTTATCAATATTATTTATTTGATGAGATATTATTCTCATATTTTCCTTTAATTCTTTTTTAAAAATGACTCATTTATTTTAGAGAGGGTGTGAGTGGGGGGAGGGGCAGAGAGAGAGAGGAAGAAAGAATCCTCAAGTAGACTCCCTACTAAGCACGTAGCCAGACATGGGGCTCAATCCCAGGACCTCAAGGTCATGACAAGAGCTGAAATCAAGAGTTGGCTCCTTAACCACCTGAGCCACCTAGGTGCCCCCTCTGATTTTCTTGAATAAATGCTTCCTGGATTGCTGAAAGCTTCTGTTTAATTTCCAAATTTCAAAAAAAAAGTTGGTTCTGACAGTTTTTGCCAGTTTTCTCATTGCTTTTATGGAGGAAATAATTTTCAAAGGCCTTTACTACACCATTACTGATAATCTTTCAGTAGATATTTTTGTTTACTTGTTTTTATTGAAGTTCAATTTGCCAACATGTAACACCCAGTGCTCATCCCATCTCAGTAGATATTCTTGAATAGAAGCTTTGTAATTTGTTGTATACTTGTTAGTCACTTCCCAGAGTCTTTAAATGGTTGTTTTTTGAAACTTTTGTCCAATTTTTAAAAATGATTTTATTTATTTGAGAGAGAGAGAAAGAGAGAAAGTGAGAGAAAGCATGAGCGGGGAGGAGGGAGAGAAACAGTCTCCCCACTGAGCAGGGAGCCCGACTCAGGGCTGCATCCCAGGACCCTGGGATCATGACCCTGAGCCAAAGGCAGATGTTTAACAGACTGAACCATCCAGGTGCCCTAAAACTTTTGTTCAATTTTATCATTGCTTTTTGGGGAAAGGATTTGCTGAGTTTCACACACAGTCATTCCAGAAGTTCTGCTATTCTATTTTAGAATTTAATACCAAGCTGAACTATAACCTCACCCAAGACATAAGGCAAAATGCATTTTTAGACAAAAGTATGATACTTTTGTCACCCATTAACTTTTATTAAAAGTAATAAAAAAAGACTAAAAATTCTGGACAGAAACAAGACATTAAATACAAGAAACAAGGGATGCATGAGTGGCTCAGCGGTTGAGCATCTGCCTTTGGCAGGGCATAATCCTGGAGTCCCGGAATCGAGTCCCACATCAGGCTCCCTGCATAAAGCCTGCTTCTCCCTCTGCCTCTCTCTGTGTCTCTCATGAAGAAATAAATAAAATCTTTTTAAAAATACAGGAAACAATAGATGTCAAATCCTCTATCACAGAGTAATGACAGGAAGAGGGATACTGACTTAGTGAGATCCTCTTCTGTTTAACCTATTGCAGCTGGGACCATATCTTTGTTCCATTTAATTTTATATGAAAACAGCATTCTAATGAACATATCTGAAGGATATTAATAGTGCAGATAAGGTCTTGTGTGTTAATCCCATGTTACAATCAATGTTTAATGGAGGTAAGAGTAGATTTCTGAGTAACAAAACCTTTGTCTTTAACAGGTGAGAGGAATGACGTGTGCCTCCTGTGTACATAAAATAGAGTCTATCCTCACAAAACACAGAGGGATCTTCTACTGCTCTGTGGCCCTGGCAACCAACAAAGCACATATTAAATATGACCCAGAAATTATTGGTCCCAGGGATATTATCCATATGGTTGAAGTAAGTGGTAAGATTTTGCATTTCTGTGTTCTTGCTTGTTCAGTCAGCACTCCGTTGAATCATTTCTGGTTTGTATCAGATATGATGAAAAAGATCTGGTCCCTTTGATTACTCTCAATTAACATGTCTCCAATTTAACATAAATATGTTTACAACATAATATGGTTTTTTTTCTTGGTCTTTGTCAGGAAGAGTTAGGCAAAGCCATACTGGCACTATTAATCAGGAGCAGACTGCAGGTAGAACCACAAATCCTTTAAAAATATTTAGAAAATGGCAATAAAGTATAATTTGTTATAAGATTATTTAATCATTAAGAAAGCAAGCAGCATCATGTTAGATCCTTTATTGTTAGGTCAAAGCAAATTATGTAATTTTTTAAATTTGTGTATAGTTAACACAGCAATGTTATATTAGTTTCAGGTATACAGTATAGTGATTCAACAACTCAGTAGTTATGCTGTGCTCACCACAAGTGTAGTGACACCACATCTATCACCATACACACTATTACAGTACCATTGACTGCATTCCCTATGTTGTATGTTTTTTTCCATGACTTATTCATTCCATACCTGGAAGCCTGTATCTCCTGTTCCTCTTCACCCATTTTACCCATCTCCCATCTACCTCCTCTCTGCCAGTAATCAGATCGTTCTTTGTATTTATGGGTCTGATGCTGCTTTAAAAAGATGTGTTTTTAAGTATGAAATAAAAAAAAGTATGAAATTTAAAGGAACAAACCCTTTTGTCAGAAACTTATCTTGTGTTCTTCAATTAATCTGAAGTGGTAGTACATGTGAAAATGCTTTAAAAGATTTAATGCGAAAAAAATAAAAAAAAAATAAAAGATTTAATGCGGTATAGCCTTGGTATTATAATAATTGGAGCATATTAATAGTTCAAATAAGATCCTATTGGTATAGATAATAATATTAACATCTTTGTGAAGCTAGCATTATCCAGTATTTATTAGAACCAGTTACCAAGATTGCAAAGCTTCACCTCTTAATTTTATTCTCACAACAGTGTTGTCCTCTTCATTTTGGAGGTGATGAAACTCAGGTTAATAGAAGTTAAGTTACTTACCCAAAATCACATAGCTAGAAAGTGTCATAGCTGGGATTTGAGCCTATTCTTTCTGACTCTAAAGCTCATCCTTTCTTTTTTCACTGGGCTACACTGCCAACAAATATAAGATGGCAGCATTTTCCCTAGCAGTTGAAAATATAGTATATGTTACTGTCTATATGGATATGAATCTTACTTATGTGTAGTTTTCTTTAATACTTTGTTTTATTTAAGAAAAGGGAGCACATCTTCATCTGTGCATTCACCGGAGTGACTTAATTCACAATTATTGACTTACACTCAATAACTGAGTTGTTCTTAATGACAATACAGTGGCTTAGAATTTCTCTATAATATTTTTACATTCAGTAAAGTAATTGTTTTCTTGTGACTTTCCTTAGAGCTTAGGTTTTGAAGCTTCTTTGGTCAAGAAGGATCGGTCAGCAAGCCACTTGGACCATAAACGAGAAATAAGACAGTAAGTACTTTTGGTGTGTCAGTGAAAAACAGATTTTGACTCTTTGTTGCAAATTTGTTTTAAGAGGGAAAGAATGAGGGAGAGGAAGAGGAAGAGAGAATCTTAAGTAGGTTCCACACTCAGCACAGAGCCTGACATGGGGCTTGATCTCATGACCCTGAAATCATGATCTGAGCTGAAATCAAAAGTTGGAGGCTTAACGGACTGAGCCACCCAGGTGCCCTCTTTGTTACAAATTTAACATTCTGTTGACATGTCAGTTTTTACAATGTCATCCTTATATTGGTTGAAGTGGTCACAATTTGTGTTTCCCTATAGTAGATAGAATCTTTAACCATTAGCTACTTAACTAAAATGAGTTTTCTTTTCTATGTAAGGTGGAGACGATCCTTCCTTGTGAGCCTCTTTTTCTGTATTCCTGTGATGGGGCTGATGATATATATGATGGTTATGGATCACCATCTAGCAATTCTTCACCATAATCAGAACATGAGTCAAGAAGAAATGATCAACATTCATTCTTCTATGTTCCTGGAGCGCCAGATCCTGCCAGGATTGTCCATTATGAATTTGCTATCCTTTTTATTGTGTGTACCTGTACAGGCAAGTGAAATGTTAATAAGTATATATGTTAATAATGAAAAATAGCAAAATGTGACAGGCAAGGCTATTTTCAATTGCAAAACAGATATTAGCCAGAAGTTTGATCATTTTATGCTGGATGTCTCATAAAAACAATCTTAAACTGAGTGGTTAGAATAGATAATGAATTCCATTTAATTCCTAAGGATATTGTTTAACAACAAAGCAGAGAAATAGTTCAATTCATATCTGCTGTTGTATATAACTTCATCTTTAAAGTTATAATAATAAAATAGATTATATTTTAGTTACATTTGTATTTTATATTCTATATTAAATATATTAAAATTAATTATATTCATATTAGTATGTTATAAATATATATTTAATTAATTAGTAATTTATTATATAAAATTATGGTGATAATTATAATACCATGTTATTATTTTTATTATTTCTCCCTGGTACTGAAGTACATTACTTTTGTATGTTTTCAACTCTTCTTTTTATTTGTTTATTTATTTTTTATGTTTTAATTTTTTTTCAACTCTTCTTTTTAGATAAACTTTTACTGTGGAACACTTCCATCTAATTAATTTATTCCTTTTTCTGATCCTTATAAAAGGCAATGATGATTTTAAGAACAACTTAGTATGTTTCTCTGTCCTAATGAAAAAATAAGCTTTTCAGTTATGTTTACCAGTGAAAACAGCCAGCAGTTCCAGTAGCTTGTGATATACTACTTAGGTTGAATTTCAGGCAGGGGAGCTGAGTTTTATATAAAAAAACCCTTGTCAAAAGAATGTAATTATTTTCTTAGTTCTTGTTTTTGCTAGCATCTAAAAGAAAAATCCATGAATCATTTAACTTTCTTTGTATTTTGGAATATCCATTGGGTTGTAGAGGACAGCTGCCAAGGACTTCTATAGCAATTTGAATCTCAATACACACATACCTGCTAAAATACAAACATTATTGTTTCAGCTTAAAATCTTTCTGTAGTGTTTATGGATTAGATCAAAGCAAAAGGAAATTAACATTGAGACTGTACCTTTGTTGTTGAGCTACATGTGAATCTCAGCATTTTTTAAAAGGCAATAATTATTGTGTTTATATTACAGTTTTTTGGAGGCTGGTACTTCTACATTCAGGCCTACAAAGCACTGAAGCATAAAACAGCAAATATGGATGTACTGATTGTGCTGGCAACCACCATTGCATTTGCCTACTCTTTGGTTATTCTTCTGGTTGCAATGTATGAAAGAGCAAAAGTAAACCCTATTACTTTCTTTGATACACCTCCTATGCTATTTGTGTTTATTGCACTAGGCCGGTGGCTGGAACATATAGCAAAGGTAAAGTAAGAAAGGATGACATTTGTTAACATCTTGAGTGGATAAGAGATCATATTTTCTAGACCAGTTATTGGAAATATACATTGATTTATATAGTTAACAAAAGAAGTACTTCCATTTGGGTAATTTTTTTTTTCATTTGGGTAATATTTTAAGTTAAATATTCCTTTAGAAGATTTACCAAATTTATGGAATTAATACTGTAAATAGTACAGTATATCCATATTTATTTTAAGAGAGAGAGATTTCCTAAGTACTTATTTATATCACGTTTCTAATGGAAAAATTGATGTAACCACAAGATTTAAAATAATGATGGAAAAAAATATTCAGCTGTGGGCAGCCTGGGTGGCTCAGCGGTTTAGCGCCCGCTTTGGCCCACAGTGTGATCCTGGAGGCCTGGGATGGAGTCCCATGTCGGGCTCCCTGCATGGAGCCTGCTTCTCCCTCTGCCTGTGTCTCTGCCTCTCTCTCTGTGTCTCTCATAAATAAATAAATAAATAAATAAATAAATAAATAAATAAATAAATAAATAAAATCTTTAAAAAAAATTCACCTGTAATCCCATGCTATAATGGAAATTACTTTCTAATTCTGTTCTGTATACCTTTATATTTTAGAAAGTGGCAAACCTAGTATATATACTAGTTTATCCTTAACACTAGAAAGTTTTTTCCCTATTTTTGCATTCCAGATAATTATTTGGTATTTTCTAAGTATTCTGTCAAATCATTGTGCTGTGACTCATTAAACCATTTCAGTTTTGTTCTCAATTAGATTGTTCCCAGTTTTAAATTTTAGATAATCCTGCATTAAACATATTCATGTTTAATAGTAATTTCTATTGAATTAGTATCTTAGGATAAATTACAAAGTATATGAGTAAAGGGCATAAATCTTTTTTTGGCTCATGCTACGAGTTGTAACAATTTTTTGTCAGTAAGAATATGTTAGTGAAGTAGTTTTACAACTTCATCAGGATTAACTCCTGTATAAATTCTTGCTAGTTAGTAGGCATTAAATGGTATCATAGAGTTGCTTTTGTTTGCATTTCTTCTATTAATAGCAGGAACAAATCTGTTTCTACACATCAGTTATTTTATTTCTTCTTAAATGAATTGCCTGATGATGTCCTTTGCTCATATACCTGAGTTCTTGAAGTTTTTCCTGTTAATTTACATTACTTACTTATAAACTATGCCTAATAATACATTTTATATTTTGTATACTTCATATTTTTGAAGTGAAGCATATTCTAATTTGAACTAATTAATATTCCTAAAGCTACCTTTTTGGCAAATGTTAAGTATTATATCTTTATTTTAGGTAAAACCTGAGCTTTTTTTTTTTTTGCCTTAGCATTGTTAGCATGTTTATTTTCATTTATAGGGAAAAACATCAGAGGCACTTGCCAAGCTAATTTCACTACAAGCTACAGAAGCAACTATTGTAACTCTTGACTCTGATAATATTCTCCTAAGGTATTTATTTTCATTCTTCCCCCTTCTCATTTTAACTTCTTATGAAAAATGTCGAATATACCCAGAGGTAGAGAGAAGAATATAATGAACCCACATAATCTATCTCCCAGATTTAACAGTTATTCACATTTCATCAAACTTCATTTATACATCCTATCTTTACATTGTTGCAGTAGTATTTTAAATTACAGTCATATTGGTTTATTGCTAAATATTCCTATAGTACCTCTATTAAAATAGGACATTCTTATGTAACTATAATACCATATTGCATTTAAGAAGATTAACAATACTTTAGTATCATCTAATATGTAGTCTATATTCTCATTTTTCCTTTTATCTCCAAAAAGTTATTTATTTGTTTATTTAGAGAGGGGTGAAAGAGAGAGCATGAGTCAGCACATGTGTGAGTTGGGGGAGGAGCAGACAGGGAAGAGCAGATGAGGAGGGCAAGGGAGGGGGAAAGAATCTCAAGCAGACTCTGCTGAGCACAGAGCCCAAGGTGGGGCTTGATCTCATCCTGAGATCATGACCTGAGCAGAACAAGAGTCGGATGCTTAACTGACTGAACTATCCAGGTGCCTCTGTCTCCAAAAGTTTTGTTTCTTTGAAATTGAAATCAAACAAGGTCCATGTGTCAAGCATTTGACTGACATGTTTCTTTTAATCTAGAACAGCTCTTCCCTCCTATTCACACCCTCTCACTGCCGCCCTTTGCAGGTGTCTTGTTAAAGAACCATGCATCATTTGTCCTGTAGAATATCACGCAGTCTGAATCAAACTCTGCTTCCTTGTGGTGTCACCTAACTTGTTCTATAACTCCTGTGTTACCTGTAAACTGGAAGTTAGAGCTAAAGACGTGAGAAGATTTCATTCTGTTTTTAAAAATTTCATTCTTTTTTATTTCTTATTTGTATACTCATACAATTATATAGGCAAATTTACACAATAAATAAATAGTTTAGTTAAATACAACCTCTCACATTATTTTCTAAAGATTTAACTTATTCATTCAGTCACTATTCAACAAAAATACAGGGCACCCACTGTGTGCCGGGTACTGAGCTGTTCCCCAATAGTAAACAGAACTGACATTGCAGCTCCAGCTTACATGTTAGTTCTAGTTTCCATTGATAGCAATTATGCTGCCACAAGCTTGACCTGAACCAATAAGTTGGCACAGAAAGATCAGGCTGAAAAGCATATTTTCCCAATACTTTTTATGTTAATTCCTATCCAGTGAAGAACAAGTGGATGTAGAACTTGTACAACGTGGAGACATCATTAAAGTGGTTCCAGGAGGCAAATTTCCGGTGGATGGCCGTGTTATTGAAGGACATTCTATGGTAGATGAGTCCCTCATCACAGGTATGTTCTTTCAGAGGATCATGACATGAAAGTAAAGTGAATCCACAGTGTTAATAAAAAAAATAGGAACAAAAGGTAGAGAGCTTTTTGTAGAAACTATGGAATGAGTAAATGATGAGTAAAGAGAATATGAATTCTGTTTAAGACTGTATTATTTCAATTTCTGTAGATTTACTTTGTGTTTTCCATGATGCTACTGAAAGCTCTTTTCACTGAAGATTGTTAATTACTACAATGTGTAACCCAAGGAAGTTGTCTCATTCTAATGTGTTGTCCAAGAGACTTTGGCAGATTTTCCTGAGCAAATACCTATTTTGTTTTCCTGCCCTAAAGACTGGTCTGGGGGATCTCTGGGTGGCGCAGCGGTTTGGCGCCTGCCTTTGGCCCAGGGCGCGATCCTGGAGACCCGGGATCGAGTCCCACATCGGGCTCCCGGTGCATGGAGCCTGCTTCTCCCTCTGCCTATGTCTCTGCCTCTCTCTCTCTCTGTGTGTGACTATCATAAATAAATAAAAAATTAAAAAAAAATGGTCTGGTCTGAGCTGGAATATGACGCCAGGTTTTCCACATCAGGGTCTGCTCTAAGAGATTAAGCTTTAGAGTAGTTTTGGAGATCTTAGATAACTAAGGCCAATCTGGAACAGAACCAACGTAATACCTTTCCTGCCTTAACCCTCAGGATAGTCCCAGAAAAGGCTCAGTTTATGGATTATGAGGAAATGATTTAGGAATCTGTGTTTCTCAATAGGGTTCTATTGCCAGTTCAGGTGGGACAGTTCTTCTGGGAGACTGCTTGCACATTGTAATACATTTAGTATCCCTGACACTGGCCCACTAAATTGGAGTAGCAGTACCCCATGCTCCAATAGTTATTATAAATAAGAACTCCCACATTTCTAAATGCTCCTTGGGAACATATTTAAAACCAATGATCTAAGACTAGGATGCAGCTTTAAAGGTGTCTGCATATAAGAGCTGAATTAATAGATTTTTCTAGTTTAAGGTATGTATACCTGGGTTTGGCCCAGAACTGACATAAGAAAAAAGGGAGGAAAACTTTGACCTAGGCATTTATCCAGATTCTATTTCATGAAGTAAGAATATACTTTCCACATATCTTTGACAATTAATAAATAACAACATGTTTCAAGATAGTATTTATTTATGTTCCCTAAATCTATCTTTACTCCTTATGCAGGGGAGGCAATGCCTGTGGCTAAGAAATCTGGCAGCACAGTAATTGCTGGTTCCATTAACCAGAATGGGTCACTACTTATCCGTGCAACCCATGTTGGAGCTGAAACAACACTATCTCAAATAGTTAAACTTGTGGAAGAGGCACAAACATCAAAGGTAACTTAATTCCCTAGAAAAAACAAAGTATTTTTTAAAAGACTACTCAGTATAAATCTTGACCTAGCTTTTATATTTTCCTTTAACTCTAGTTGCATTAATATGGAGATTATTAAAATATTTGTGTATAATACCAAATATACTCTGTATTCATTATCAAAAAAGGAAACTTTTATACATGTATTATTATTATTGTTGTTGTTATTATTCTAGGCTCCTATCCAGCAGTTTGCAGACAAACTCAGTGGCTACTTTGTTCCCTTTATTGTTATTATTTCCATTGCTACCCTTTTGGTTTGGATTATAATTGGATTCCTGAATTTTGAAATTGTGGAAACCTACTTTCCTGTAAGTGACTTGTAACAACTCTTTACCATATGCAAAACAGTTTGTGAATCTTTTGTATAAACTATTAGTTGGAAAATAATTTTAGTAATTACTATTATCTTTAAGGGCCTAGAATGGAAGTGTAATAAGAATAACATTTGCATTTCTATAAATATAAAAATTTCCTTCAGGAAAGGAATTTTTTCTTTAATTTTTAAACTTATTTTCATTATGATTTTCCCAAAGCAAGTACTGAACTTTTATATTTTATACCTAGTCTCATTCCCAACATGACTTTGCTTTCTAACAGGGCTGTAGATAATATTGAAAAAAACCATGGGATCTCAGCTCTGTCATATGCCATCAGTGTGACCTTAGGTCAACTTAATTTTTTTTTCTGGATATTTTTTTATTGGAGTTTGATTTGCCAACATATATAGCATAACACCAGTGCTCATCCCGTCAAGTGCCCCCTCTCAGTGCCTATCACCCAGTCACCCCAATGCCCAGCCCACCTCCCTTCCACTACCCCTTCTTCGTTTCCCAGACATAGGTGTCTCTCATGTTCTGTCACCCCCACTGATATTTCCCAATCATTTTCTCTCCTTTCCCCTTGATTCCCATTCACTGTTTTTTATATTCCCCAAATGAATGAGACCATATAATGTCTGTCCTTCTCCAATTGGCTTACTTCACTCAGCATAGTACCCTCCAGTTCCATCCACGTCGAAGCAAATGATGGGTATTTGTCGTTTCTAATGGCTGAGTAATATTCCATTGTATATATAAACCACATCTTCTTTACCATTCATCTTTTGATGGACACCGAGGCTCCTACCACAGTTTGGCTATTGTGGATATTGCTGCTATAAACATCGGGGTGCAGGTGTCCCGGTGTTTCATTGCATCTGTATCTTTGGGGTAAATCCCCAGCAGTGCAATTGCTGGGTCGTAGGGCAGATCTATTTTTAACTCTTTGAGGAACCTCCACACAGTCTTCCAGAGTGGCTGCACCAGTTCACATTCCCACCAATAGTGCAAGAGGGTTCCCCTTTCTCCACATCCTCTTCAACATTTTTTATTTCCTGTCTGGTTAATTTTCCCCATTCTCACGGGTGTGAGGTGGTATCTCATTGTGGTTTTGATTTGTATTTCCCTGAACCAGTGATGTGGAGCATTTTCTCATGTGGTGTTGGCCATGTCTATGTCTTCCTCTGTGAGATTTCTGTTCATGTCTTCTGTCCATTTTATGATTGGATTGTTTGTTTCTTTGGTGTTGAGTTTAAGAAGTTCTTTATAGATCTTGGAAACTAGCCCTTTATCTGATACGTCATTTGCAAATATCTTCTCCCATTCTGTAGGTTGTCTTTGAGTTTTGTTGACTGTTTCTTTTGCTGTGCAGAAGCTTTTTATCCTGAGTAAGTCCCAATAGTTCATTTTGGCTTTTGTTTCTCTTGCCTTCATGGATGTATCTTGCAAAAAGTTGCTGAGGCCAGGTTTAAAAAGGGTGTTGCCTGTGTTCTTCTCTAGGATTTTGACGGATTCTTGTCTCACATTGAGATCTTTCATCCATTTTGAGTTTGTCTTTGTGTAAGGTGTAAGAGAATGGTCTAGTTTCATTCTTCTGCACGTGGCTGTCCCAATTTTCCCAGCACCATTCATTAAAGAGACTGTCCTTTTTCCAGTGGATAGTCTTTCCTGCTTTGTCGAATATTAGTTGACCATAGAGTTGAGGGCCCATTTCTGGGTTCTGTATTATGTTCCATTGATCTATGTGTCTGTTTTGTGCCAATACCATACTGTCTTGATGATCACAGCTTTGTAGTACAACTTGAAATCCAGCATTGTGATGCCCCCGGGTCTGGTTTTCTTTTTCAATATTCCCCTGGCTATTCGGGATCTTTTCTGATTCGACACAAATCTTAAGATGATTTGTACCAACTCTCTGAAGAAAGTCCATGGTACTTGATAGGGATTGCATTAAATGTGTAAATTTCCCTGGGTAGCATTGACATTTTCAACATATTAATTCTTCCATTCCATGAGCATGGAATATTTTTCCATCTCTTTATGTCTTCCTCAATTTCTTTTAGAGGTGTTCTGTAGTTTTTAGGGTATAGATCCTTTACCTCTTTGGTTAGGCTTATTCCTAGGTATCTTATGCTTTTGGGTGAAATTGTCAATGGGATTGACTCCTTCATTTCTCTTTCTTCAGTCTCATTGTTAGTGTATAGAAGTGCCACTGATTTCTGGGCATTGATTTTATATCCTGCCACACGCCAAAATGCTGTCTGAGTTCTAGCAATCTTGGGGTGGAGTCTTTTGGGTTTTCTATGTACAGTATCATGTCATCTGAAAAGAGGGAGAGTTTGACTTCTTTGCCAATTTGAATGCCTTTTATTTCTTTCTGTTGTTTGATTGCTGAGGCTAGGACTTCTAGTACTCTGTTGAATAGCAGTGGTGAGAGTGGACATCCCTGTTGTGTTCCTGATCTTAGGGGAAAGGCTCCCAGTGTTTCCCCATTGAGAATGATATTTGCTGTGGGCTTTTTGTAGATGGTTTTTAAGATGCTGAGGAATGTTCCCTCTATCCCTACACTCTCAAGAGTTTTGATCAGGAATGGATGCTATATTTTGTCAAATGCTTTCTCTGCATCTATTGAGAGGATCCTATGGTTCTTGTTTTCTCTCTTGCTGATATGATCAATCACATTGATTGTTTTACAAGTGTTGAACCAGCCTTGCATCCCGGGGATAAATCCCACTTGGTCATGGTGAATAATATTTTTTATGTACTGTTGGATCCTATTGGCTAGTATCTTTTTTTTTATAAATTCATTTTTTATTGGTGTTCAGTTTGCCAACATATAGAATAACACCCAGTGCTCATACCATCAAGTGCCCCGCTCAGTGACCGTCACCCAGTGACCCCAACCCCCCGCCCACCTCCGTTTCTACCACCCCTCGTTCGTTTCCCAGAGTTAGGAGTCTCTCATGCTCTGTCTCCCTTTCTGATATTTCCCACTCATTTTTTCTCCTTTCCCCTTTATTCCCTTTCACTATTTTTTATATTCCCCAAATGAATGAGACCATATAATGTTTGTCCTTCTCTGATTTACTTTTTTCACTCAGCATAATACCCTCCAGTTCCATCCACATCGAAGCAAATGGTGGGTATTTATCGTTTCTAATCGCTGAGTAATATTCCATTGTATACATAGACCACATATTCTTTATCCATTCATCTTTCGATGGACACCAAAGCTCCTTCCACAGTTTGGCTTTTGTGGACATTTCTGCTATAAACATCGAGGTGCAGGTGTCCCGGCGATTCACTGCATCTGTATTTTGGGGTAAATCCCCAGCAGTGCAATTGCTGGGTCGTAGGGCAGATCTATTTTTAACTGTTTGAGGAACCTCCACACAGTTTTCCAGAGTGGCTGCACCAGTTCACATTCCCACCAACAGTGCAAGAGGGTTCCCCTTTCTCCACATCCTCTCTAACATTTGTTATTTCCTGTCTGGTTAATTTTCCCCATTCTCACTGGTGTGAGGTGGTATCTCATTGTGGTTTTGATTTGTATTTCCCTGAACCAGTGATGTGGAGCATTTCCTCATGTGCTTCTTGGCCACGTCTATGTCTTCCTCTGAGATTTCTGTTCATATCTTTTGCCCGTTTCATGATTGGATTGTTTCTTTGGTGTTGAGTTTAATAAGTTCTTTAGAAATCTTGGATACTAGCCCTTTATCTGATGCGTCATTTGCAAATATCTTCTCCCATTCTGTAGGTTGTCTTTTAGTTTTGTTGTGCAAAAGCTTCTTATCTTGATGAAGTCCCAATAATTCATTTTTGCTTTTGTTTCTCTTGTCTTGGCTAGTATCTTGTTGAAAAATTTTACATCTGTGTTCATCAGGGATATTGGTGTATAATTTTAATTTTTGGTGGGGTCTTTGTCTGGTTTTGGAATCAAGGCTATGCTATGCTGGCTTCATAAAACAAGTTTGGAAGTATTCCATCCTTTTCTATCTTTTGGAACATCTTTAGTAGAATAGGTATTATTTCTTCTTCAAACTTTTGACAGAATTCCGCTGGGAAGCCATCTGGCCCTGGACTTTTTTGTCTTGGGAGGATTTGTTGACTGCTTAAATTTCCACCCTGGTTATTGGCCTGTTCAGGTTTTCTATTTCTTCCTGTTCCACTTTTGGTAGTTTTTTGGCTTTCCAGAAACGCATCCATTTCTTCTAGATTGCCTAATTTATTGGTGTATAGCCGCTCCTAATAGGTTTTTAAAAATTGTTTGTATTTCCTTGGTATTGGTTGTGATCTCTCCTTTTTATTCGTGATTTTATTAATTTGAGTCTTTTTTCTTTTTAATAAGGCTGGCTAATCGTTTATCTATCTTATTAATTCTTTCAAAGAACAAACTGCTCATTTTGTTGATCTGTTCCACAGTTCTTCTGCTCTCTATTTCATTGATTTCTGCTCGAATCTTTATTTACTCTCCTCTTCTGCTGGGTGTAGGTTTTATTTGCTGTTCTTTCTCCAGTTCCTTTAAGTGCAAGGTTAGCTTTTGTATTTGAGTTCTTTCCAGTTTTTGGATGGATGGTTGTATTGCGATGTATTTCCCTCTCAGGACTGCTTTTCCTGTATCCCAAAGATTTTGAATGGTTGTATGTTCGTTCTCATTAGTTTCCATGAATCTTTTTACTTTTACCCTAATTTCCTGGTTGACCCTTTCATCTTTTAGCAGGATGGTCTTTAACCTCCACGTTATTGAATTTCTTCCAAATTTCTTCTCATGATTGAGTTCTAGTTTCAAAGCATTATGGTCTGAAAATATGCAGGGGACAATCCCAATCTTTTGGTTTTGGTTAAGATCTGATTTGTGACCCACTATGTGGTCTATTCTGGAGAAAGTTCCATGTGCACTTGAGAAGAATGTGTATTCAGTTGTGTTTGGATGTTAAGTTCTGTAATTATCTATGAAATCCATCTGGTCCAGTGTATCATTTAAAGCTCTTGTTTCTTTGGATATGTTGTGCTTAGAAGATCTGTCAATTACAGATAGCGCAGTGTTGGTCTCCCAGTATTAGTGTATTATTATATAGGTATGTCTTAACTTTGGTTATTTTTTTTTAATTTTTTAATTTATTTATGATAGTCATACAGAGAGAGAGAGGCAGAGACACAGGCAGAGGGAGAAGCAGGCTCCATGCACAGGGACCCCGACGTGGGATTCGATCCTGGGTCTCCAGGATCGCGCCCTGGGCCAAAGGCAGGCGCCAAACCGCTGTGCCACCCAGGGATCCCCCTTAACTTTGGCTATTAATTGATTGATAGACTTGGCAGCTGCCACATTAGGGGCATAAATATTCATGGTTGTTACTTCCTTTTGTTGGATAGATCCTTTAAGTATGATATAGTGTCCCTCTTCATCTCTTACTACCGTCTTTGGGATAAAGTTTAATTTATCTGATAAATAGCAAGATTGCTACCCCTGCTTTCTTTTGAGGACCATTTGAATGGTAAATGGTTCTCCACCCTTTCATTTTCAGGCTGTAGGTGTCCTTAGGTCTAATATGAGTCTCTTGTAGACAACAAATAGATGGGTCTTGCTTTTTCTTTTTCTTTAAGATTTTATTTATTTTTTCATGAGATATGTAGAGAGAGAGCGAGAGAGAGAGAGAGAGAGAGAGAGAGAGATAGGCAGAGACACAGGCAGAGGGAGATGCAGGCTCCATGCAAGGTGCCTGATATGGGACTCGATCTGGGACTCCAGGATCATGCCCTGGGCCAACGGCAGACACTAAACTGCTGAGCCACCCAGGGATCCCCGGGTCTTTCTTTTTTATCCTGTCTGAAACCCTGCCTCTTTTGATGGGATCATTAAGCCCTTTCACGTTCAGAGTTACTATTGAAAGATATGAATTTAGTGTCATCATAATACCTATTCAGTCCTTGTTTTTGTGGATTATTTCTTTGGGTGTTCTCTTTCTTTTACAGAGTCCCCGTTAATATTTCTTGTAGAGCTGGTTTAGTGGTCACGTATTCTTTCAGTTTCTGCGTATCTTGGAAGCTCTTTATCTCTCATAATCTAAATGAGAGCCTTGCTGGATAAAGTATTCTTGGCCGAATGTTCTTCTCATTTCCTAAATGAGAACCCTAAATATATCCTGCCAGCCCTTCCTGGACTTCTAGTTCTTTGTGGATAGGTTTGCTGTTAATATAATAGTTTTCCTCATAAAGGTTAGGGATCTCTTGTCTCTTGCTGCTTTAAGGATCTTCTCTTTATCTTTGGAATTTGCAAGTTTCACTATTAAATATCGAGGTGTTGAGCAGTTTTTATTGATTTTGGGGGGGGGGAATCTCTCTATCTCCTGGATTTGAATGCCTGTTTCCCTCCCTACGTTAGGGAAGTTCTCAGCTATGATTTGTTCAAATATGCTTTCTGTTTCTCTCTCCCTCTCAGCGCCCTCTGGAACCCCATTTAAACGTAGATTTTTCCATCTTAGGCTGTCATTTGTTTCCCTTAACTTTTTCCTCATGGTCTTTTGCTTTTCTCTTTTTTCTTCAGATTCTTTCCTTGCCATCAACTTTTCTTCTATGTCACTCACTCGTTCTTCTACCTCATTAATCCTTGTCGTTAAGAATTCCAGTTTGGATTGCATCTCATTTAATTGATTTTTAATTTCACCCTGATTAGATCTAAGTTCTGCAGTCATGAAGTCTCTTGAATCTTTTATGCCTTTTTCCAGAGCCACCAGTAGCTTTATAATTGTGCTTCTGAATTGGCTTTCTGGCATCCAGTTGTAATCCAAATTCTGTAACTCTGTGGGAAAGAGTACTGTTTCTGATTCTTTCGTTTGTGGTGAGTTATTTCTAGTCATTTTGCTTAGTGCAGAGTGGCTAAAAGCGAATTGTACCGGAGAAAGGAAGGAAAAAAAGGGGAGGGGTATCTTCTGGTTCTATATACTGTAAATCCCTTGACTTCCCCTGGAACTTTCCAGCTCTCCCCTGTCATTCCAGCTGGTCTACTGGGGAAGAGGCCTGCTGTGCTGATTCTCATGTGTGTGTACCTGGGGTACCTGCCCCGCCCCCGCCAGGTTCAGTGCTCAGTGGTAGCTGTTTATCCTGTGAGGCCCCTGTTCCCTGGTGGGCCCCGCTCCATCCCAGGCACAGGGTGACACAAGGAGGAACAACAACACTGGCGGCGGCCAGCCCTCCAGCTCTGGAGTCAGCTTCCGTGGTAACTACCGCAGTCTCTCAGTCTGCCCTGGCTTAGATGCTCCTGGGGTGGGGGGAGTTGATCTGCACACCTTGGGGTGCCTGGCAGCAGGAGCATCCTGGCTGTCCTGGGCCCTCCCCGTGTCCATCTGTCCTGGGGGAATGCAGGATCCTGGGCTGTGTCCCCTGGAGTCCTGGGATCTGGGGCCTGTGCTGCTGGAATTGTGCTCCCGTGGCTGTGGCTCCTGACGGCAGCAGGGCGCAGCCCCCTCCATCTGGAGCCGCCGCATGATCTTCTCCTGAGTCCCCGCCGAGCGTGCGCTCCAGCCCTTTACTGAGCTCTGCCCACAGTCTGTGGTACTGTACCCCCGGGCTCACTTCCTCTGTTAGTGACCCTGGGAACCTGGAGGCTCCACTGCCCCTCTGCGGTTCTTCCCGAGTTCCCTGCTAAGCACCTTTCCGTCTGGGAAGAATCTGTGCAGATTTTTAAAGTTCCTGTTTCTCTGGGACCAGGCTTTCACTGCCCAGCCTTAGCCCGGCTCATCGCGGGGCTCCTCCCCCAATTGATTCTTTTTTATTTTTTTTTCCTGTCTTCCTACCTTGTTAGAAGCACTAAGTCTTCTCTCTGTAGTGTTCCAGCTGTTCTCTCTTTAAAGCTCAGGCTGAATTAATAGGTTTTCAGGATGATTTGAAATTTATGTAGGTAAGTTGGTGGGGACAGGTGACTTGGGGACCCTACTCCTCCGCCATCTTGCCCAAGGAATTGGTCAACTTAATTTCTCTCTGAGCTTCAGTTTCCTCATTTATAAAGTGAGATTCTAATAATATCCATCCTGCATAACTTACAGTTGTTGTGAAAGTTAAATAAGATGATATATTGGAAACACTTTGTAATTTGTTAAATGCTTTATAAATGTAATGTTAGTGCTTGTTCCTCTCTAAAGTATGGTGTTATAAAGTGTTAAAGTAGACCTGGATTGTGCCTGATATTAGAGATAGAACCTTTAAGTCACTTCTGTTATCCTCAGTTTTGTCACTTGTAATATAGAGATTGTAATACCTAAATTGCAAGATTGGAATTAGTATAGGTGAAAACATGCACATATGACATATATTAAAGCATAGTGGGATGCCTGGGTGGTTCAGTGGTTGAGCATCTGCCTTGGGCTCAGGACGTGAGCCTGGGATCCAGGATCGAGTCCCACATCGGGCTCCTAGTGGGGAGCCTGCTTTCCCTCTGCCTGTCTCTCTGTCTCTGTGTCTCTCTGTCTCTCTCTCTCTGTATGTGTCTCTCATGAATAAATGGATAGAATCTTTAAAAAAAGAGCATAAGCTTTCATGTCTATGAGAGTATCTTCCAGCTGTTTCTATACAGATAAATACCTCTTAGGTGAACATTAAGTTCAAGTATTTGAGAACTTTGTAAGAACCTAGCACCATAGGGACGCCTGGGTGCCTCAGTGTTTGGGCATCTGCCTTTGGCTCAGAGTGTGATCCTGGAGTCCCAGGATTGAGTCCCTCATCGGGCTCCTTGCATGGAGCCTGCTTCTCCCTCTGCCTGTGTCTCTCTCTCTCTCTCTGTGTCTCATGAATAAATGAATAAAATCTTAAAAAAAGAATCTAGCATCATAAAGCCATTACTACTAAGAAAGTCTTTGTTGTGTTTCTTTATTTTTAAAAATGCCGTGATATACACTGCTTCATGTTATTTGTTAATTAAAGAACAAGTAGAAAAATAAATAGATAGATAGATAGACAGATATATATATATATAGATAGATAGATAGATAGATAGATAGATAGATAGATAAAACAATTAGAATCAGGGGAGTGAGAGTGAGATGTAGAGCCTTACTGGGGACCTGAAGAAAAACTTGCTGCCAGGAAGGACATTTTGTTTTGTTTTTGTTTTTTTTTTTTTTTTTATTTTTTTATTTTTTTTTTAATTTATTTTTTTATTGGTGTTCAATTTACTAACATACAGAATAACACCCAGTGCCCGTCACCCATTCACTCCCACCCCCCCGCCCTCCTCCCCTTCTACCACCCCTAGTTCGTTTCCCAGAGTTAGCAGTCTTTATGTTCTGTCTCCCTTTCTGATATTTCCCACACATTTCTTCTCCCGTCCCTTATTTTCCCTTTCACTATTATTTTGAAGAGATTATTGTCTAGAAGATGTGTCTCTGGGATCTCATTCCTAGGTATTTATTGAAGATTGGAAAAAAATTAAATCAGGGCCCTTGGAGACACAGAAGGTCATAGCACTTCTGATCTTTGCTATCTCCATTGATACAATAGACTCTTTCTAGTTTGTCTGCAACTTTGGAGTCATCAGTGTTCCTGAGACAGTCATAAAGGAGTTTCTCAATTCTTTGGAAGAGAGGTTAGAAATCTCCCTCAACTCAGGGTCCTTGTCTTGTCTCTATCTGTGGCCCTCTGGTCGTTGTCTGGGCCATCTTCTCCATTAGTATTGATTGACTCCTTTTCCAATGGGCTTTTTGTCAATAGTTTTGGCAGGTGAAATTCAGTGCTTATTGTCAACCTATTGGCTGTTGCTGGTACCTGCCTTATGGGTTCCTCCAAGTTAGGAGAGTCTGTTGAAATGCTGACCCTGGGCCAATAGATTATTGACCTCTTCTTCTGATAACTGTACAGATTTTGTGTCCATGTGCATTGGGAAGGTATCTCTTACATGCTTTATGGTAGCAGATGGAGTGGGGGCCCTTTGGCATTCCTAACCAGCTGGGTATTGTTACCAGGATTCTGGTGGCTCAGACTTTTGTTCTGAAAGTCATCTTGGTGACTAAAGAGCTTTGGCCCATGCTATTGGGCTTCACCATCATTCTAGCTGTCCTACAAATTAGCCCTTCCATTTTGCCCTGAATGTCCTAGATTCTTGGCCATTAACAGAAAGGGAGAGGTGAGTGCTAAGGAGATCTTCTAGTGATCATGGGGCACCCAGGATGTGACTCAGACAAGACACTGGGGAAATGAAAGATGAGAGTGCTAGGATGGCACAAGAAAAACAGGTCACTGTACTGGAGCTCTTCAGAAGTACTCAGCTACTGACAGCGTATCATCATTTTCACCATGCTCCAGCTCTCCCAGCAGCTCTCTGGAATCAGTGCTGTGTTCTGTTACTCAATAGGAATCTTCAAAGATGCAGGTGTTGGGAAGCCATTGGTGTGGGTGTGGTTAATAGTGTCTTCACTGTAGTTTCTTTGTTTTTGGTGGAAAGAACAGGGAGGAAGACTCTACATCTGATTGGTTTTGGAGGGATGGATTTTTATTCCATCTTCATGACTATTTCATTGTTATTAAAGGACAAGTATAACTGAAAGAGCTTTGTCTGTATTGCAGTTGTCTTGGTCTTCATGCACTTTTTTGAAATGGACCCAGGCTCCATTCCATGGTTTATTGTGGCCAAACTCTTTAACCAGGGACCCCATCAAGGTGCAATGACAGAGGCTGGTTGTTCCAACTGGACCTCCAACTTTTTGGCTGGGCAACTCTTCCCCCTCAGCTGCATTCTGTTTAGGAGCCTATATTTTTCATTTTTATTGTCTTCACTGGCTTGCTTGGTATCTTCTTGGTCTTCCATCCCTGAGACCCACAGCAGGACTTTTGAGGAAATTACATGAGCCTTTGAAGGGCAGGTTAAAGAGGCCAGTAGAGCTGACAAAGGCCCCATTGTGGAGATAAACAGCATCCAACCTGTTAAGGAGACTACCACCAAGGTCTAAGCCATGCATCCTTCCTGCCTACCTAACCAACACAAAAAAGCAACCTCTCCCTGAATGAATGAGAGAGAGAGAGAGAGAGAGAGAGAGAAACCTCATCAGATTGTTACCCAGGACTGTTTCTGAATGCTGCTATTTGATTTCTTTCTCTCAACACACTTCATGAGCACTCAGAGGAACCCAATACTGGAGTTAGTTGGACCTTCAATGGTTTTTTAAACATTTTATTTCTTGGACATTCTCTTCTGTTTAGGAGAGACCAAGTGAACATTCCTTCATTTCAAGAAGAATTGATTGCTTGACATATGACAGCTTTGCCAGCTTTTCCTCCCTTGGGTTCTAATATTACCTCACAAGGACATATAGGAGTATAAGAGTAGGTGTAGTTTCCCCTACCACAGACTTAACAGGAAGCAAATCTACATGAGTGTGGAGGGTAGAGAGGGATTAAATGAGAGCACCTTCCTCACTTCCATACAGCTCTGCAGAGAAAATTAACTTGAGTTTTATTTATTTTATCTTCTGGTTTTATTACATAAATATTTATATATTTATAGTTCTTTAAGTATAAAGCAGTTTTACCAAATAATGAGAACATAAGGAAATTGAGGTTAGAGGGAAGTGCATAAAGAGAGGTTATAGGGTAGAAGATTTGATACTGGAAAAGTCAAGGTGCAATAAGAAGACAAGACTTTAAAGAGAAATGTAAAATGTTATTGAAGCATACATATGTGGTGTGTAAGGTTTGCACGTTGCCTCTTAACAATTTCTTTCAGGTGGAAACTCAAGTTTAACTTCTTAGAAAGTCATGTGCCTATATTAAGAAGCTGCTGGTTTCCTTTGGAACTTCTTTCTTTGTTGAAGATTATATGCAGTATTACTTGAAATATAGGATGATTACTAAAATAGGCATTTTAACTGTTGGTGGGAATGTGAACTGGTACAATAACTCTGGAAAACTGTGTGGAGATTCCTCAAAGAGTTAAAAATAGAGCTACCCTACGACCCAGCAATTGCACTGCTGGGGATTTACCCCAAAGATACAGATGCAATGAAAGACTGAGACGCCTGCACCCCAATGTTTATAGCAGCAATGTCCACGGTGGCCAAACTGTGGAAGGAGCCTCAGTGTCCATCAAAAGATGAATGGATAAAGAAGATATGGTCTATGTATACAATGAAATATTACTCAACCATTAGAAATGACAAATACCCACCATTTGCTTCAACATGGATAGAACTGCAGGGTGTTATGCTGAGTGAAGTAAGTCAATCCAAGAAGAACAAACATTATGTGGTTTTATTCATATGGGGAATATAAAAAATAGTGAAAGGGAATCAAGGGGAAAGGAGAGAAAATGAGTAGGAAATACCAGAGAAGGTGACAGAACATGAGAGACTCCTAACTCCGGGAAACGAACAAGGGGTAGTGGAAGGGGAGGTGGATGGGGGGATGGGGTGACTGGGTGATGGGCACTGAGGGGGCACTTGACGGGATGAGCACTGGGTGTTATACTATATGTTGGTAAATCAAACTCCAATAAAAATATACAAAAGAAAAAAATAGGCATCATAATTAATGATAGTTGATGGATTCTAATTTTGGATGGAGTACAGAGAAAGGAAGATTAATTCTAGAAATCCTTTCTCCCTTTTCTGAACCAAACAAGTTTTTCCCCATGTAGCAGTCTCACTTCTTTTTTTAAAAAGTACTCCTAACCAGCCATCTGGTGAGGGAGCCTTCCCGATGAGCAACCAAATTTTGGTTTTTAGGAAATTTTAGCTGTTGATTTTTATTTTTTTGAAAGTTTTAATTTTAATTCCAGCTAGTTAACATACAGTGTTGTATTAGTTTCAGGTGTACAATACAATGTTTCAGTAATTCCATATATCACCCAGTGCTCATCATGACAAATTAACTCCTTAATCCCTATCACTTATTTAACTCATCCCTCCATCACCTCCCCTCTGGTAACTGTCAGTTTATTCTCCGTAGTTAAGAGTCTGTTTCTTGGTTTGTCTGTCTGTCTGTCTCTCTCTTTCTCTCTCTCTCTCTCTAGTTTTTTTACTCTTTGTTTTAGTTCTTCAGTTCTACCTATGAGTGAAATTATATGGTATTTGTCTTTTTCTGACTGACTTATTTTGCTTACCATCATACTGTCTAGCTCCATCCATGTGGTTGCAAATGGCAAGATTTTTTTTAAATTTATTTTTTATTGGTGTTCAATTTACTAACATACAGAATAACCCCCAGTGCCGTCACCCATTCACTCCCACCCCCCGCCCTCCTCCCCTTCTACCACCCCTAGTTCGTTTCCCAGAGTTAGCAGTCTTTACGTTCTGTCTCCCTTTCTGATATTTCCCACACATTTCTTCTCCCTTCCCTTATATTCCCTTTCACTATTATTTATATTCCCCAAATGAATGAGAACATATAATGTTTGTCCTTCTCCGACTGACTTACTTCACTCAGCATAATACCCTCCAGTTCCATCCACGTTGAAGCAAATGGTGGGTATTTGTCATTTCTAATGGCTGAGTAATATTCCATTGTATACATAAACCACATCTTCTTTATCCATTCATCTTTAGTTGGACACCGAGGCTCCTTCCACAGTTTGGCTATCGTGGCCATTGCTGCTATAAACATCGGGGTGCAGGTGTCCCGGCGTTTCATTGCATTTGTATCTTTGGGGTAAATCCCCAACAGTGCAATTGCTGGGTCGTAGGGCAGGTATATTTTTAACTGTTTGAGGAACCTCCACACAGTTTTCCAGAGTGGCTGCACCAGTTCATATTCCCACCAACAGTGTAAGAGGGTTCCCTTTTCTCCGCATCCTCTCCAACATTTGTTGTTTCCTGCCTTGTTAATTAAATGGCAAGATTTTATTCTTTTTTATGGCTGAGTAATATTCCACCTTGGCTATTATAAATAATGCTGCCATAAACATAGGGGTGCATGTATTCCTTTGAATTAGTGTTTTTGTATTCTTTGTGTAAATACTCAGTAGTATTCTGGATTGAAGGGTAGTTCTGTTTTCAACTTTTTAGGAACTTCCATACTGTTTTCCAGAGTCACTGCACCAGTTCTCACCAATGGTATGAGAGGGGTTGTTTTTTTTCCACAAACTCACAAATACCTGTTATATCTTGTGTTGTTGATTTTAGCCATTCTGACAGGTATGAGGTGATATATCATTGTGGTTTTGATTTGCATTTCCCTGTTGATGAGTGATGTTGAGCATCTTTTCATGTGTCTGTTGGCCATCTGGATATCTTCTTTGAAGAAATGTCTGTTCATGTCTTCTGCTTATTTCTTGACCGGATTTTTTTGAGGTGTTGAGTATAAGTTCTTTATATAATTTGGATACTAACCCTTCATCAGTATGTTGTTTGCAAATATCTTCTTCCATTCCATAGGTTGCCTTTTAGTTTTGTTGACTGTTTCCTGTGCTGTGCAGAAGCTTTGTATCTTGATGGAGTCCCAATAGTTCATTTTTGCTTTTATTTCCGTTGCCTTTGGAGACATATCTAGCAAGAAGTTGCTGCAGCCGAGATCAAAAAGGTTGCTGCCGGTGTTGTCATCTAGGATTTTGATAGTTTCCTGTCTCATATTTAGGTCTTTTGCCCATTTTGAATTTATTTATTTGTATGGTGTAAGAAAGTGGTCTAGTTTCCTCATTGTGCATGTAGTTGTCCAGTTTTCCCAATACCACTTAAGAGACTGTCTTTTTCCCATTGGATATTTTTTCCTACTTTGTTGAAGATTGATTGACCATATAATTGTGGGTTTATTTCTGGGTTTTCTATTCTGTTCTATTGGCCTATGTATTTTTATGCCATTATTATAACTGTTTTCATTCCTACAGCTTTGTAATATAACTTGAAGTCTGGAATTGTGACACCTGCAGCTTTGCTTTGTTCTTTCAAGATTGCTTTTGTGGGTCTATATAAATTTTAGGATTGCTCTAGTTCTGTGAAAAATGCTGTTGGTATTTTTAAAAAGATTTTATTTATTTATTCATGAGAGAGAGAGAGAGAGAGAGAGAGAGGCAGAGACACAGGCAGAGGGAGAAGCAGACCTCATGCAGGGAGCCCAACGCGGGACTCTATCCTGGGTCTTCAGGATCATGCCCTAAGCCAAAGGCAGATGCTCAACCACTGAGCCACCCAGGTGTCCCTGCTGTTGGTATTTTGATAAGGATTACATTAAATGTTTATATTGCTTTGGGTAGTATAGACTTTTTTAAAAGATTTATTTTCAAGACAGAGAGAGCAAGCATGAGCTGGAGGAGGGGCAGAGGGAGAGGGAGAGAATCCTCAAGCAAATTCCCTGCTGAACATGGAGCTCAACACAGGGCTTGATCCCAGGACCCTGAGATCATGACCTGAGCTGAAATCAAGAGTTAGCCACCCAACCAACTGAGCCATCCAGGTGCCCAAGGCAGTATAGACATTTTAATAATATTTGTTCTTCTATTCCATGAGCATGGCATATTTTTCCATTTCTTTGTGTCATCTTCAATTTTTTTCATCAGTGTTTTAGTTTTCGTAGTACAGGCCTTTCGTTTCTTTAGTTAGATTTATTCCTAGGTATCCTCTTATTATTTTTTTTTAAAGCAGTTCTTTTCTTAAAATTTATTTATTTATTTATTCATGATAGACAGAGAGAGAGAGAGAGAGAGAGAGAGGCAGAGACACAGGCAGAGGGAGAAGCAGGCTCCATGCAGGGAGCCTGACGTGGGACTCGATCCCAGGACTCCAGGATTGCGCCCTGGGCCAAAGGCAGGCGCTAAACCACTGAGCCACCCAGGGATCCCCAGGCATCTTATTATTAAGGTGAAATTATAAATGGGATTATTTTCTTAATTTCTCTTTCTCCTGCTTCATTATTGGTGTATCCAAATGCAACATATTTCTGTAGATTGATTTTTGTATCCTGCTACATTACTGAATTTAGTTTTTTTGGTGGAACCTTTCAGGTTTTCTGTATATAATATCATGTAATACACAAATAGTGAAAGTTTTACTTCTTACTGATTTAGATTTTGCCTTTTATTTATTTTTGATTATTGCTGTCTGATTGCTGTGGCTAGGACTTCTAGTACTGTGTTGAATAAAAATGGTTAGGGTGGACATCTTTGTTCTGTTCCCAACCTTAGAGGAAAAGCTCTCTGTTTTTCTCTAGGATGATGTTAACTATGGGTTTTTCATAAATGGCCTTTATTATGTTAGCTATATTCTCTTCAAACCTACTTTGTTGAGTGTTTTTATCATGAATGGATTGTTGTACTTTGTCAAATGCTTTTTCTGCATCTATTGAAATGATCGCATGATTTTTATCCTTTCTCTTATTGGTATGGATTTTTATTTTGTTTTAAGCCATAGCTTTAAAAGAATTCAGAGGGGGCATCCCGGGTGGCTCAGCAGTTTAGTGCCGCCTTCAGCCTAGGGTGTGATCCTGGAGATGAGGGATCGAGTCCCACATCAGGCTCCTTGCGAGGAGCCTGCTTCTCCCTCTGCCTGTGTTTCTTGCCTCTCTGTGTGTGTGTGTCTTTCATGAATAAATAAATAAAAATCTTAAGAAAAAAATGTTAAAGAAAATAAAAAGAATTCAGAGGAGAATGTTCATAGGTAACTTTGAATTTGTAACCTCAGCAATGGAAAAGGATTTTTCCTGAACAATTATTATCTTGTTGATGTATGTTGTTGCTTTAGCATCACCATATGCTTGTTCATCCATTACCATGTCATGTTACCCTTATTACCACACTTCCACTGTATTAGGTCAAGTACCCTTTTAGGGGTCCATATGTTTGAGATAGTATGAGTAAATGTGCAGTGTAGCCTGCACTTAAGAGAGTATGAATTTATATGCACTGTTACTTTGCTCTAGTAGGAAGTAGTTTATCAGTAGCTTGTTTCCTCTATGTTCCTACAGCCCCTTTTTTAAATATATTTTTTAAATAATAAATTTATTTTTTATTGGTGTTCAGTTTGCCAACATACAGAATAACACCCAGTGCTCATCCTGTCAAGTGCCCTCCTCAGTGCCTATCACCCATTCACCCCCACCACCCAACCTCCTCCCCTTCCACCACCCCTAGTTCGTTTCCCAGAGTTAGGAGTCTTCATGTTCTGTCTCCCTTTCTGATATTTCCTACCCATTTCTTCTCCCTTCCCTTCTATTCCCTTTCACTATTATTTATATTCCCCAAATGAATGGGACCATACAATGTTTGTCCTTCTCCGATTGACTTACTTCACTCAACATAATACCCTCCAGTTCCATCCACGTCGAAGCAAATGGTGGGTATTTGTCATTTCTAATGGCTGAGTAATATTCCATTGTATACATAAACCACATCTTCTTTATCCATTCATCTTTCGATGGACGCCGAGGCTCCTTCCACAGTTTGGCTATTGTGGACATTGCTGCTAGAAACATCGGGGTGCAGGTGTCCCGGCGTTTCATTGCATCTGCATCTTTAGGGTAAATCCCCAGCAGTGCAATTACTGGGTCGTAGGGCAGGTCTATTTTTAACTCTTTGAGGAACCTCCACACAGTCTTCCAGAGTGGCTGCACCAGTTCACATTCCCACCAACAGTGTAAGAGGGTTCCCTTTTCTCCTCATCCTCTCCAACATTTGTGGTATCCTGCCTTGTTAATGTTCACCATTCTCACTGGTGTGAGATGGTATCTCATTGTGGTTTTGATTTGTATTTCCCTGATGGCAAGTGATGCAGAGCATTTTCTCATGTACGTGTTGGCCATGTCTATATCTTCCTCTGTGAGATTTCTATTCATGTCTTTTGCCCATTTTATGATTGGATTGTTTGTTTCTTTGCTGTTGAGTTTAAGAAGTTCTTTATAGATCTTGGAAACTAGCCCTTTATCTGATACATCATTTGCAAATATCTTCTCCCATTCTGTAGGTTGTCTTTTAGTTTTGTTGACTGTATCCTTTGCTGTGCAAAAGCTTCTTATCTTGATGAAGTCCCAATAGTTCATTTTTGCTTTTGTTTCTTTTGCCTTCGTGGATGTATCTTGCAAGACGTTACTGTGGCCAAGTTCAAAAAGGGTGTTGCCTGTGTTCTCCTCTAGTCTTTTGATGGAATCTTGTCTCACATTTAGATCTTTCATCCATTTTGAGTTTATCTTTGTGTATGGTGAAAGAGAGTGGTCCAGTTTCATTCTTCTGCATGTGGATGTCCAATTTTCCCAGCACCATTTATTGAAGAGACTGTCTTTCTTCCAATGGATAGTTTCCTCCTTTATCAAATATTAGTTGACCATAAAGTTCAGGGTCCACTTCCGGATTCTGTATTCTGTTTCATTGATCTATGTGTCTGTTTTTGTGCCAGTACCACACTGTTTTGATGACCACAGCTTGTTTTGATGACCACAGCTTCCTACAGCCCCTTTTTGGATAGAATGTGTTAAACCTGTCTCTGTGTATAAATAATACTGCCTCTAGTTTGTGGAATTGCATCTGTGCTTTTTTCCAAAACTTTAGTGTTCAGTCTCATCTGGCTACTTTTCCTTGGTGCATTGGGGAAGAACTCCTTAAATCTTGGGTTCAGGGAGGAGGGACTCTGTCTCACTCTAGACTCAGACAGTGGAAATCGGAAAGAAGAGTGTGAGATCAGGACATGTGGCTTCTTGGGGGCAATGGAGGGGAGTGGTCGGAGAGAAGAGGTCTTTCTTTTAAGGGGATAAAAAACAAACTGAAGTCTTCTAACTCTGGAACATTTCAGAGAGTTAGATGAGGTGGAGGGATTTACTCTTGCCACAGATGACAGACACCTCCACAAATCATCTAGTTTCCTGCTATTTTTTTAAAATGGAAATTGGGCCCCATGATAGTTCCTGTCTCTTCCCCTTTTCATATGTTACTTGATCTCCCTTTCTCTCCTTGGTGCTTAGGCTCTTCAGGGCCTTTAGCCAAACCCTTACCTATGCCAGTATTTTAGTTACCAGTTCTCACCGTTCCCTCTGGTTGTTGAAGCTTGGGATAAAAACTCACAGAGCTATGGAATGGGGCTTTGTTGGGACAGGTGACTTCTAATCTCACCTGTGCTTCTGGCTCCTCAAACACAGTGGGTTGGCTGTAATGCAGGGTGGAACTTTTCCCATTTCTCAGTGACCAGATTGTGAATATTTCCAAATGGATTTCCTATTACACTATTACTGTGGTTCTGAATGTAAAAAAGAAATAGAACAGGTTGAGTAATAAAAACTACATGTCTACTTCATGATATATGCTCATTAGTATAATTTTTTAAATGATTCATATTGGTTAATTACACATTGAACAAGAAGATTGCTGAGTATTTTGGAATGTGTATCCCTTAGGAATTTTTCTCATGAGTTCAAGGGGGTCTAGGAGATTTCCCCTAATGCTGTCAATTGTATTTACTCACACAAGCAAATATTCAATGTCACTAAGAGCTGTACTACCTGATATATTCAGTTCACCCTGTTATGTTCAAGAAAATTTTACTGAAATAGGATTAAGCTTCCTTTGCATGCTGGGTGATTTTTCCATTGTCTTTAAAGTATAGTGTGAAAGGCAGATTTATGGTCTTAGTATGTAGAGATTCAGAATTCTTTTTGTTCAGGATCAGATTTGTTAAGAATTAGGTCCCATGTTTGCAGCTATTTTTGAAAATCTCTAATAAAAGCCATTATTCTCAATATAGAGGGAACAAGGTGACTTTCATGTTCTTTAGATTTTTTTTTAAGATTTTATTTATTTATTCATGAGAGACACAGAGCGAGACAGGGAGAGAGAGGCAGAGACACAGGCAGAGGGAGAAGCAGGCTCCATGCAGGAAGCCCGACGTGGGACTCGATCCCAGGTCTCCAGGATCAGGCCCTGGGCTGAAGGCACTGAGCCACTGGGGTTGCCCATGTTCTTTAGATTTTTTAAAAATATTTTATTTATTAATGAGACACACACACAGAGAGGCATAGACACAGACAAAGGGAGAAGCAGGCTCCCTCCAGGGAGTCCAATGCGGGACTCGATCCCAGGAATCTGGGATCATGCCCCTAGCTGAAGGCAGACGCTCAACCACTGAGTCACCCAGGTGTTTTCATGTTCTTTAGGTTAACTGTGTAGTTTGTAACTTAGGAATCAGCAAAATTGAATTTTTAATTTTAGGACTATGACTTGTTTACCAGTAATGTCACAATTTCTTATATTCCTACAAGAAAAAAAAGTGTTTTCTTACTAGTAACTGAAATGTATATGTTGGCAGCTAAGTAGGTTATGTGTGACTTGAAAAATGTGGTTTTATTTAAATAGAGTTAAGCTTTGTTCCTTTTGTTTTATACAGCTCTAGATCAATAACCAAAATTCATGCCTTTCTTCTAAAGGGATATAACAGAAGTATCTCCCGAACAGAAACGATAATACGCTTTGCTTTCCAAGCGTCTATCACAGTTCTGTGCATTGCATGCCCCTGTTCACTGGGACTAGCCACTCCAACTGCTGTGATGGTGGGTACAGGAGTAGGCGCTCAAAATGGCATACTAATCAAAGGTGGCGAGCCATTGGAGATGGCTCATAAGGTAAGATAGTCTCCAGAACTGTTCCATCCAAACTGGCAGTAGAACCCCTTTTGAGAAACAGAATCTAAAATTATTTCCACATGGTGCAGAAGCTTCTTCTCATGATCCCATGAGCTGCTTCTGGGACTGTCTTGAGGGTTGAGGTAGGAAAGGTGTTTTTTTTTTGGTTCTGTTCTGGATTGGTCTTAGTTCTGTAAGATCTCTAAAACTACTACAGGTCTTCTTTCTTAGAGCAGACCCTGATGTGAAAAACTTGGGAGTCCTATTCCAGCTTAGATTAAAAATGTCTTTAGATAAGGATGATAGAAGACATATTTGCCCAGGAAAAATGCAAGTCTTTGCTTGTGTTCTTCAAGGTAAGATAGTGCTTATAGTAGTAACATTGTAGTTTCTTTGCCTTTGCTACTAGCTGACAGTTTGCAGCTATGACTTCAGAAATATAATCTTATTCCTCATCTCTCTCATATTAGGATTTCCACAACAATTTCAATCAAGGCTGCTTGACTTCAACTAAAACCGTATTCCTTCTAATATGTTCTTATTATGAGGATATATATAAACTATATACAGATGCATGTAGTAAACACAGAACACAGCTTACAACAGACTTGGAACCTCATATAACCAGTGAATACAAGCTGTTAGTTTTTATAGTGATTTTTTATTTACTCTGATATAATTTCAAACTTAAGAATTGAAAGAACAGTATAAAGAACTCTTGTATTCCGTTTACTGCAGATGTCAGGCTCCTTTCCTAAGAACAAGGACATTCTCTTACATAATCATAATATAGAGATCAAAAGCAAGAAGTTGACATTGCTATAATACTGTTATCTAACCTTTAGTCCATATTCCAGTTTCCTCAGCTGTTTCCATAATACTCTTTATAGCTATTTCTTCTTATGTTCAGATTTATGCTTTGTATTTAGTTTTTCTTTTTCTTTTCATCCTGCTTCCTCAAGCTATTCAGTTTTCAAGGTTCATATTCCAAATTTACTGTGGAGTGACTGTGTTCTCTAATTCCAGATTCTTCCTTTTAAGGAAGTCTGGGCTCAGTTGCCCTCATGGGTTCACTGAGCTGTCTCTTCTCAGACCAGGCTTCTCATCCAGACCCAATAAAGTCATAGCAAACCAGCAGGTCTTATTTGGTGCTCACAATTACCTTTCTTTTATAATCATATGCCTACTGCCCAGATTTCCACTCCAGTTCTGGAACTGGTTAGTATTGAAAGCCTTTCTCTTTCCCTGGAGGCAGAGTCATCTCTTCTTTACTTACTAATAGTCAACAATTAACAATTAGTTCTAGTTGTTTAACATATATTCACAGTATGGTTAAACATTTGCAAGGGAGGGTTATTAGATATAAATAAGAGTATTTTTTCCTTATTCTCCATTACTTTTGCTCACTCAAAGACAGTTCAACTCCAATTAAGTGAAAGGTCAATTTATTAAGAAACAAAATATTCATATGGTAAAATAAACCTTTTTCTTATTTTTGGGAAAGTGATATTAAGTCATATAGGTACAGTGTATTTTAATTTTCTTACAGGTGAAAGTAGTCGTATTTGATAAGACTGGAACCATTACCCATGGAACCCCAGTAGTGAATCAAGTAAAGATTCTAGTGGAAAGTAACAGAATATCACGCAATAAGATCCTGGCCATCGTGGGGACTGCTGAAAGTAATAGTGAACACCCTCTAGGAGCAGCCATAACCAAATACTGCAAACAGGTACAATTTTTCCTTTATTTATTAGTGTAGTTGTCCTCTACAAAAATTATACAGACCAAATCTAAACTGGTGTTTGACTATGATTTACATATATAGTTGGTAGGAGGCTAGAAAGACTTCTATTTTCTCATTTTATTTTATAATATGTGTTAGTTTCTTCATACAGAAGACTATAAAGATGGAAAAGGAAATTATAATTTTATCACACAGATGACCCCTGTTGACTAAAAAATTAAAATATAGTGCCTATTTATGGTAGGAAAATTCAGAGTTCAGAGAGTTGCATAATGAAAAAGGAAAGCCTCATTCCCTGCCCTCTTTCATAATTCTTCTTTCCAAAGTTTAGCAAGTGTTAATTCATTAGCAGTCTTTTAAAATACAGTGGTCTTGGGATCCCTGGGTGGCTCAGCAGTTTAGCGCCTGCCTTCAGCCTGGGGCGTGAGCCTAGAGTCCCAGGATCAAGTCCCACATCGGGCTCCTTGCATGGAGCCTGCTTCTCCCTCTGCCTCTGTCTCTGCTTCTCTCCCTCTCTCTATTGTCTCTCATGAATAAATAAATAAAAATCTTTAAAAAATAAAATAAGATAAAATACAGTGGTCTCCCCTTATCTACAGGGAATCCAGGACCCAATAGGATGCTTGAAACTGCAGAGTGCTGAACCCCAAATATACTGTGTTTCCTCCTATACATACATACTTATGATAAAGTTTAATTTATAAATTAGTCACAGTAAGAGATTAATAAGAATAACTAATAATAAAATAGAATAATTATAACAACATACAGTAATAAAAGTTATGTGAATGTAGTCTCTCTCTCTCTCCCTCAAAATTACTTTTTTTACTATACTAATCCTTCTTAGGATGATGTGAGATGGTAAAATGCCTGAGTGATGAGTTTAAATGAGATGAATGATGTAGGCATTGTGACATAGCATTAGGCTACAATTGACCTTCTGTCACAATGTCAGAAAGAGGATAATCTGCTTCCAGACCATAACTATGCAGCTTTATTGAGATACATACTATAAAGGTCATTGTAAATTATATAATTCAGTAAATTTTAGTATAGTCCCAAAAGTGTGCATTTGTTAACCATTTTTAATGCATATCTGAAAATATATGCATTTATTACTTTTTAGACTTTATGTAGAAAGGTCACACTGTGACCAATCTTTGGTACCTTGTTTTATTTTATTGAATGATTTTTCCATATTAGGACATATAGATCTGCCTCATTATGTTTAATGGCTATATTGTATTCTACTATATGATTGGTTTTTTGTCTTTTATAATGTACAGTTAATGTTCTTGTCAGCTTTTGCAAGTTTATCTTTATGTTAAATGCGTATCAGTGCAATTGCTAGATCAAAGGATACATGCAGTTAAATTTTGATGAATACGACCAATGCCTACATAGCAAATATTACCAATACCCACATGAAGGGTTGTACCATTTTATACTTTCACCAAAAGTTATTAGTGCTCATTTCCCCACATTCTTACTTTATTTTTTCCAATTTAATAAATAAAAAATATTTACTCATTGGTGGTTTGCTTTGCATTTACATAATTATGTAAATAGGCTGAGCATCTTTTCAATGGCTATTTGAATTTCTTTCTGCTTGTATCCTTTGCCTGTTTTTTTCCATAGGATTATTTATCTTTTTATCATTGATTTGTATAAGTTCTTTGTAAATTATCTCATAATTTTACAGTTATGATATGGCAATTCCTATCATTGGTGTTCTTTCCTTTTTACCAATTTACTATTACTGACCTGGCTTCTTTACACCCAAACCAAACAACAGAGAGGATGAAGATATAAAGAGCCAGGAAACAATGATGGCCACCAAAATTCTTTGGCTTACTAAGGACACAGAATCATACTAGAGAGGCATTCTGGTAACTAAAGGCCCTGTTCTTTGTTACCCTTTGCCCTGTACTGAATAGAAAATCTGACTTGACAATAGAATTAAAAATTTAACTTGTAATTCTCTACTGGAAAAGGCAGAGAATATTGGTAAATCTTACCTGTTTTCTTTCTCTAAACTTGGTATACATTTTAGAGAGTGGGATTTAAATAAACAATTCTGATATTTTGTTCTAAACATTTAGAATTAACTGGGCATGTGGCATGTGTCTAAACATTTAGAATTAACCAGTGGTAATCTTTGAGTGTGCTATTGATGATCTTGGATTATTAGAACAGCAGAAGAAATCCTTCTGTTTCTATTTGTTAGGAGCTGGACACTGAAACCTTGGGTACCTGCATAGATTTCCAGGTTGTGCCAGGCTGTGGTATTAGCTGTAAAGTCATCAATATTGAAGGCTTGCTACATAAGGATAACTGGAAGATAGAGGAAAATAATATTAAAAATGCATCCCTGGTTCAAATTGGTGCAAATAATGAACAGTCATCAACTTCATCTTCCATGATTATTGATGCCCAGCTCTCAAGTAAGCTAATTTTCTTCATAGTACCAATTATGGGACAAATATTAACAGATGTCTAACTTTATAATCCTGAACTGTTAGATAAGAAACAAAAATTGGCATCATGGTTTCATTCTCTCAAATGATTTTACCATAGGCCTTCTGATCACTTCACTTGAGTTACTCGAGAATATTTCCCAACTGTGCTCCTTGATTGTACCATAGGGTGACAAATGCTAGTCTTAGCTGATCTTCCATATTAGTTCAGCTATCTTTCTTTTATTTCTCATCACAGCTACTCTAAACCTTTTATATCTTGCACAAGATACTGTGGCCTTCTCCTTAGTTCCCTAAGCAAATTATCAAGTTTATTTTTCACATAGAAAATTAAGGTTCTCAGACATTTGTTCTTTGAACTTTTTGCTCAGAATGATTCCTTTTTCAGGGGAAGAGGTATCCCTCCTCTTTGCTCTAGATCCCACCCTCTCTTGATTCTCCAGGGACCTTATTCTGTTACTCCCCTTGCTTCTTTGTTTTCCAATTCTGTGCTGGCTCCTTCTCCTAAACATATAAACATTTCTTCCATCAATATCAGTGTAATCCTGTCTAGATTGTATCCTGTCTCTTATTTTCCTTTATATCTAAGCTATTAGAAGGAGTAGTCTAGGTTTACTTAATTCACTTATTCATTGCACAGCCTGTCTTCTGTCCCATCCATACTACTGAAACTACGTTTTCTAAGTAGCATTCTAAGCATTGATGACCTTATTCAATACTTACTCCAGTGGTTTCTTCTCAAGTCCACATCTTGCATGAGCTCAAATGCCTAAGGCATTTGAGAACTATTGACCATTTCTTTCTTCCTAAAGTTCTTTCTTCTCTTAATTTCATGACCATTCTTTCTCTAAATTATCCTGTCACTTACCTGGCTGTTGCTTCCAATCCTCCTCTAATTCCTCTTTTCTCTTTCTCTCAAATACTGGGTATCCTCAGGGTTTTGTTCTTTGTCTTTTTCTTATTTTATATACTCTGTGTACAATCTCATTCATATCTATTGCTTGTTCTGCCACCTCTAGGCTTTTACCACCACTCCAAAATCCACATCTCTAGCCAAAACCTGTTTTCCTAAATTTCTGGTTGGTTTGTCCATCTGCCCCCAAACATAATATACCCACCTGAGTGTTATAGCACCTCCCTACCCATTTATGCTTGAGTGATTTTGCTAACCTGCAAATATGATTATATAACTTTCTGACTAATACCTTTTATTATAGTGTTTTATAACTTATTTTTTGAATAATGAACCTTTGGAGGAATGTAATGAAAGTTATGCCTACCCCTCAGAAAATTTTTGTTTTGGAGATTTGTATGTATCCTAAACCCTATCAATGCAGTTCTGTTAGGGATTCTGGCTTTGCTGGTTGTCTCCTGTGGGACAAAGACCAGTCTCTCTGGACTTTGTTCTAGGTCTGTTCCCCATGCTATGTCTCCTATCTCCCTGCACCAACCATTTTGTCTTTTTCCACTGACCTCCATGCATTCTGTGTTCCATTTATATGGAATTACTTACAGTTCCTTTTTACATTGTGTCATTTCACGCCTATTAGATCATTTAATTCACTGTTTTCTCTGGATAATGTCCTTTCCTACAGTGGCATCTACCTCATGAACTTATTTTCATCCTTCAAGATTCAGCTCACCTCTTTCTTCAGTGAAGCCTTTGCTGACTGACATGTATAGGTAGAGATATTTGCTCCTCTTTTTAAATCACAATTGTACGTACTCTCTGTTTTTAGCATGATAATACTTTACCTGCTTGATTCTACCCAACTATATTTTATTATTTGTCTGTGAAGTTCCAGCATCAAGTATACTGACACATAGTAATTTTGTTCATTTGACACCTTTTGTTAAACACTGTTCAAGACACTAAAGAATCAGCTAAGCAGAATAGACAAAGTGACTATCTTTTGGAACTTGTATTTCTGGTGGGAGAACACAAAACAGTGAGCAAATAGATAAGAAAATATAATATGTCTGATAGAGATAGTAGTGTAGAGGAAAATAAAGGAAGGTAAAGTAGGGAATAGGGAATGCTGTTGAGTATTGTGTCCCATTTTATATAGGATGATCAGGGTAGGCCTCATTGAGATGTTGGTGCTGGAGCAAAAACCTGAGAAGGGGGAAGGAGAAACCTATGTGAGTATCTGTGACAAGAACATTCCAGGTAGGAGGGATGTTAAGTACCAAAGTCCAGGGTGCTTGACTAGTTTGAGGAACAACAAGGAGAACACTGTGCCTAGAGCAGAGTCAATGAGTGGGAAGTGGGTAAGAGATGAGGTTAGAGAGCAGTACAGCGCTAGATTATGTAAGGACATTGAAAGAATTTTGGCTTTTGCCCTTGAGATGGGAAGTCATTGGAGAGTTTTGTGTATAGGAGTGACAGAATCCAACTTAATGTTTCAAAAGTATTACCCTGGATGCTCTGATAAAAATACATGGTTGGAGGAATAAGGGGAAGGGCAGAAGCAGGGAGATGAGTTAGTAGGCTGTTGCCATAATCCAGGTGAAAGATAAGTGTTTTGGGCCAATGTGTTAATAGTAGAGGTCATAAGAAGTGATCAAAATATGAATGAGTTTTGAAGGGAGAGCTAGCTGACAGATTTTCTAACATTGGATATGAGGTGTGTGAGAAACATGAGTCAAGAATTATGTCAAGGAAAAAGAAAAAAAAAAGAATTATGTCAAGGTTTGTGGCCTAACAATTTAGAAGGATGAAGTTACCATTTAAATAAAATGGGGAAGACCATTGGAAGGGCAATATTGGGGATCTCTGGGTGGCTCAGTGGTTGAGCGCCTGCCTTCGGCTAAGGGCATGATTCTGGAGTCCTGGGATCGAGTCCAACATCGGGCTCCCTGCATGCAGCCTGCTTCTCCCTCTGCCTATGTCTCTCTGCCCCTCTCTCTCTCTTTCTATGTCTCTAATGAATAAATAAATTTTAAAAATCTTTTTTTTAAAAGAAAGGGCAATATTGATGAGAACTGATCAGGAGATCAGTTTTTTACATGTTAAATTTGAGTGCCTACTAGATATTCAATTGGAGGTGCCATATAAATGGAAATAACAACTAGGCAGTTGGGTATACAAGTCTGGAGTTCAGTGAAACAGAGTAGGTTGGAGATGTAGATTTGGGAGTCATCCACTTATAGATCTGTGTCATCCAATATGATAGCCATTCATTGTATATGACTATTTAAACTTAAATTATTTGTATTTAATTTAAAATTCAGGGTTGTCTGGCTGGCTCAGTCAGAAGAGTATGTGACTCTTGATCTTGGGGTCATGAGTCTGGGTCCCATGTTGAGTGTACAGATTGCATAAAATAAATACATAAATAAACTTAAAATTTTTTTGATTTAAAATTCAGCCCTTCAGTCATACTAGCCACATTTCACTGCTCAATAGCCACATGTTGTTAATGGCTACTGTATTAAACAGTAGAAAAAGAGCATTTCCAAATTCTTCTGTTGGACAAAGCTGGTATAGCTTATATTTAAAGCTATGAGACTGGATAAGGTCACCAAGGAGTGAGAGTAGATAGATAGAAGAAGGAGGGAAAATGATTTAAGGATTGAGTCCTACACAGCGGTTTAGTGCCTGCCTTTGGCCCAGGGTATGATCCTAGAGTCCTGGGATCGAGTCCCACATCAGGCTCCCTGCATGGAGCCTGCTTCTCCCTCTGCCTGTGTCTCTGCTTCTCTCTCTCTCTCTCTCTCTCTGTATCTCTCATGAATAAATAAATAAAATCTTTTTAAAAAAAGGATTGAGTCCTACAATATGATAGGTTAATAGGTCAGGGAGATCAGCAAAGAAGATGGAAGAAGTGGTGAATGAGAAGGTAACTCATAAGAATGTGCTGGAAGCCAAGGAAAGAAAGTATTTCAGGAAGGAGGGAGTGATCAACTGTGTTAAATGCTGCTAATAGGGCAAGTAAGATGAGGAACAGGAATTAGCCATTAGATTTATGAAAGTAAAGATCAGTGGTACACTGTGTGAACAATTCTTTGGAGTAGTAGAGTCAAAAGCTTTTTTTTTTTGGTGGCCTTTTTGGATTTTATTTTATTTATTTTTTTATAAATTTATTTTTTATTGGTGTTCAATTTGCCAACATATAGAACAACACCCAGTGCTCATCCCGTCAAGTGCCCACCTCAGCGCCCGTCACCCAGTCACTCTCACCCCCCACACACCTCCCCTTCCACCACCCCCAGTTCGCCTCCCAGAGTTAGGAGTCCCTTATGTGACAAAAGCTTTATTGGAGTGGGTTCACAAGAGAATGGGAAGATATGAATTGGAGATAGTCAATAGAGACAACACTTCCAAGTTCTGCAGTACAGAAGCAGAAAATTAGGGCAGTAGTAAAGAGGTAAGTAAGATCAAGAGAGTTTTTTTTTTTTAAGATAGGACTATGTGCAACAAAGATAGAACATGTGATTATGCAGTAGAAAAAGAAAATTATTGGAGAAATGTTCTAGAATAAGCAAAGGAAAGAGGTCTAGTGCATAAGTGGAGAAGTTGGCCTTAAGTAGGAGCAAGGGCAGTTTATAATAACAGAAGGGAAGCTACATTTGTGTGTACATAGGCATAGGTAGTTGATTAGAAGAAATAGTGAAAGGGATTGTAAGGGAAAGGAGGGGAACTGAGTGGGAAAAATTAGAGATGGAGACAAACCATGAGAGACTCCTAACTCTGGGAAACAAAGGGTTGCAGAAAGGGAGGTGGGTGGGGGGATGACCTAACTGGGTGACGGGCACTGAGGCAAGCACTTGATGGATGAACACTGGGTGTTATAGTATATGTTGGCAAATTGAATTTAAATTTTAAAAAAAGATGTGGCAGTGAGAGCTTGCAGAAGTTCTCTTGATTGCTTTTTAGTTCTTTTTAAAGTAGGAAGCCGATTCATTATCTGGCCATATATGAGGGTTAGAGAAGGGAAGATATAAAATAGCCCTTTAGAAGGAATGGAGAATGAATGGACTAGGGAAGTGTAAAATTGCCAGACAACTCTAAGGGCTTGTGTAAAGTTAGTGGTCACATGTTTAAAATTAGATATCAGTATGGTTGTATGTTTTCATCCAACCATATTCAGCTACTGAGGCATAGCAAATATTTTTAATTTAATTCAGTTGTGTGGAAGATCAAAGGGAAAGCTTCACCAAGAAAGTAACATTTGAACTGGCTGTTGAAGAATATGATGGAGTTTGATAATTGGAGAGGAAGGTAAGGACATTCCAGGTGGAGACAAAGCAAAATGTGCAAAGGCCCAAAGGCATAGAAGAGCAGAGTGTGTTTCTTGAAAATTTGGAAATTACTGTTGTGGACTACAGTCTACCAAAAATACAACATATTGACTGAGTAAGGTTAGACAGGAAGAACGTGCCTCGCAGGGTTTTTATAAGTATTAAATGATCTCACTAAATGTTGTTTCTGTACTTTATTTCAGATACTCTTAATGCTCAGCAGTACAGAGTCCTCATTGGTAACCGGGAGTGGATGATTAGAAATGGTCTTGTTATTAACAACGATGTAGATGATTCCATGACTGAACATGAAAGAAAAGGTCGGACTGCTGTATTGGTGGCAGTTGATGGTAAGTATGCTATGATTCAATGATGTGCTCTCAGTTATTATTTTATGTATATTTTTGAAAGACATCTGAACTTAAGGGCTTTTAAAAAGCAGCCTGAATACAAAGTAAAAATGTTAGCAATACATAATTGTTACTGATTAACTTAGAATTCTCTTACATTTGCCTGGCTTTGTTTTTTTTTTTTTTTTGCCTGGCTTTGTTATTTTCCTCCCTAGCCTATGGTTTTCTTTAAACAAACAAACAAACAAACAAATAAACAAACTAATCAAGGGTTTTTTTAAAACCTAAAAATCATGGGCACCTGGGTGGCTCAGTCAGTTAAGCATCTGCCTTCAGCTCAGGTCATGATCCCAGGGTACTGGGATTGAGCCCCATGTTGGGCTCCCTGCTCAGCTGAGAGCCTGTTTCTCCCTCTCCTTGCCCCCCACCCCCCGCTCATGCTCTCTCTCACTCAATTTCTCTCAAATGGATAAATAAAATCTTTAAAAAGAATCTAAAAATGACATAACATTAAAGTAATAGCAAAATAAAATAATGTCTATAATCTCATCCTCCTAATTCAATGTCAGTTTTAATTACATGTATTCCATTTCTAGTTTTTTTGATACCAAAAATGTAATGTACCAAATATGTATATTGTATATGTATAATATACAATATATAATACATACATATATAGAATTATAATATCAGTATACATATTGGTTTTTTAAAAAGATTTTATATATTTATTCATGAGAGACACAGAGAGAGAGAGAGGCAGAGACACAGGCAGAGGGAGAAGCAGGCTCCATGCAGGTAGCCCGATGTGGGACTCCATCCTGGGTCTCCAGGATCACACCCCGGGCTGACAGCGGCGCTAAGGGGCTGCCCAAACATATTGTTTTTAATTGGGTGTATTTTGCATATAAATTTTACCTCAATGCAGTTGAATAAAATTTTAAATTTTTAAATGTAAAATCCCTTGTACAGGTATCCCTGGGTGGCTCAGGGGTTTGGCACCTGCCTTCAGCCCAGGGCATGATCCTGGAGTCCCAGGATCAAGTCCCACATTGGGTTCTTGCATGGAGCCTGCTTTTCTCTCTGCTTATGTCTCTGCCTCTCTCTCTCTGTGTCTCTCTTGAATAAATAAATAAAATCTTTAAAAAAATAAACTCCCTTGTACACATACCCTTATATTTTGCTTTATTCATTTATTTACTATATTCATAAATATTTTCTAATTTTATTTTAATTCTGCATAATTTATCATATACTGTAACTAACATAATCATTCCCTTGTTGGAAATTTAAGCTATTTGTAATATTTCTTTATTATAAAAAACACTGATAAACATATATCAGGTTTTAGGTGTTTTCTTTTGTTAAATTATTTCTTGGGTAAATTTCTAGCTATGAGATTAGTCAACATTTAAAATCCTTGCTAAGTATGAAGGCAGTATCTTAACTATGACATTTTTAGGTCCAGGAAGAAGCAGAAACTACCATTTAGTTTTGTTTTTAAAATAACTACTTGCAGTGATTTCTTTCCCCCAGTATAAAATGTCAGTTTTGTCTCAATCCACCCCCTTCACCTTAAAAAGAAAAAGAAAGTATTAGTTTTCAGTGTCATTTGCCTTAAAATGAACTACAGTGCTAGGAACTATCACTGTTGATAGGTGCTATCAACCAATACTTCTCAAAGGAAAGAAAATGAGTCTTTTAGTATCCTATGAGGTCTCTTTTCATTTTCTAATTACTACTTTCATTAGTAATCGGTACCTCATTCTGTGAAAGTTTCATAACTAAATTTGGAGGTTGTCACAGATTTTGTGGAATACAGCCTGTGTGGGTTTGGAAACATTTTGAATTAAGCTAAGGCCTGAATAACTTTGCTTAACAAAATTAATTTCTTTCTTAAATTTTAAGTTAGAATATTATTCCTACTTCCATCATATTCCAAACTCTTATTTTCTGGTGTTCCTGTTTAGATGAGCTGTGTGGTTTAATAGCTATTGCTGATACAGTGAAGCCTGAAGCAGAATTGGCTGTCCATATTTTGAAATCTATGGGCTTAGAAGTAGTTCTGATGACTGGAGACAACAGCAGAACAGCTAGATCTATTGCTTCTCAGGTAATTGGTTTACTTAGTTGTTGGGGTGAAGGGTATGTGTAACTTCTACTTCTGTCATATACAGTTTTTTTCTTGCTTTCAAGTGCTAAAGATTCACGTTACCTATTATTTTCCTGTATCACTGAGTACTGATATCTGGTTCTTTGAAGAACAGTAGGCATGCTGTATGGGAAGGACTTTGGACTTTGTGTGTTACTATTATAACTAAAGAAACATTTACTTAATTCATGAAATACTTCAGTTACACCATACACCAGTGTCTGTTGATACTTCCTTTGAAATGTTGCTCATATTCTTTATCAGTGCTGCAAGCCTAAGCCAGGCTCTCAGATACCCAATCTCTCATGCCTAAATTACAGCAAGAGCTCCAGGCACTTTCCATCCTGAACATCACTGGTGGAACCATCACCTAATGTACCACTTTGACATATTTTTCTGCTACTGACCCCCTACATTTGCCTTACCTACAGAACTTTTCTCATATTAGTCTTTTCTACTTCAAAATGCCTTCTTCCTCCTCAACTAAATAACACAGTAATATATGAATACATTCTTATATAAAAAATGCAGAAGGATATAAAGTAAAAAGTTTAAGTCATCTTTCTCCCAATCTCCCTGTCCAGTCTTATTTCCAATATTTCGTATGCATGTGTGTTCACATACAAATGTATATTCTGATATTTTCTACATAAATTACATCTTTTTTCTATAGATTGTTTACTCAGCAGTTTTCTTTTTTTATATAACAACATATATGCTTTGGAACTTTGTCCATACCTGAACATACAAAGTTATTTTATTCTTTCAACATTACTACATGGAATTCTATAGTATGGATATATAATAATTTACTTAAACATTCCTCTAATGATGGATATTTAGGTGGTTTTGAAGATTTTGTTACAAACAGATAATGATGTACATCCTTGGACATATATCTTTTTTTAAGGGGGAGGATTTCACAGTGCTTTCATTTTTTATTTTTTAACATTTTATTTTAGTTCCAGTATAGTTAACATGCAGTGTTATATTAGACTCAAATGTACAATGTAGTGATTCAATAGTTCTATACATTACTCAGCACTCATCATGGTAAGTATACTCCTAATCCCCTTCACCTAATTTTATCCGTACTCCCACCTAACTCCCCGCTAGTAACCATCAATTTGTTCTCTATAGTAAAGAGCCTGGTTTTTGGCTTGTCTCTGTCTTTCCTTGTTCATTTGCTTTTGTTTCTTAAATTCCACATAGGAGTGAAATCATATGGTATTTGTTTTTCTCTGACCGACTTATTTCACTTAACATAATAGTCTCTAACTCCATGTACATCATTGCAAATGGCAAGAGTTCATTCTTTTTTAAGGCTGCATAATGTTCCATTGTATTTATATATACTACATATCCTTTATCCATTCATCTACCAGTGGACACTGGGCAGCTTCCATATCTTGGTTATTATAAATAATGCTACAATAAACATAGCACTGCATATATCTTTTTGTTTTTTAATAATAAATTTATTTTTTATTGGTGTTCAGTTTGCCAGCATACAGAATAACACCCAGTGCTCATCCCATCAAGTGCCCCCCTCAGTGCCTGTCACCCATTCACCCCCACCCCCCACCTTTCTCCCCTTCCACCACCCCTAGTTCGTTTCCCAGAGTTAGGAGTCTATGTTCTGTCTCCCTTTCTGATATTTCCTACCCATTTCTTCTCCCTTCCCTTCTATTCCCTTTCACTATTATTTATATTCCCCAAATGAATGAGAACATATAATGTTTGTCCTTCTCCGATTGACTCATTTCACTCAGCATATATTTTTTTGAATTAGTGTTTTCACATTCTTTGTGTGAATACCCAATAGTAGAATTACTGGATCACATAGTAATTCTATTTTTATTTATTTAAGGAACTTCCATACTGTCTTCCACAGTGGCTGTACCAGTTTGTATTCCCACCAACAGTGCACAAGCGTTCCCTTTTTTCTACATCTTCACCTGCACCTGTTTCTCGAGTTTATTTTAGCCATTCTGACAGATGTGAGGTGATATCTCATTATGGTTTTGATTTGCATTTCCCTGATGAGAAATGTTAGGCATCTTTTCACATGTCTGCTGGCCATCTGTATATCTTCTTTGGAGAAATGTCTGTTCATGTCTTCTGCCCATTTTTAATAGATGTTGAGTTTTGTGTGTTCTTTATATATTTTATATGTATTTATATATTTTGGATACTAACCCTTTGTCAGATATGTCATTTGCAGATATCTTCTCTGTGGACAGATCTGCTGCAAACCTGATCTTCCCTTGTAGGTTAAGGACATTTTTCCCTTCCTACTTTCAGGATTCTTTCCTTGTCTCTGTGTATTTTGTGAATTTGACTACAATATATCTTGGTGTTGGCCAGCGTTTGTTGAGTTTGATGGGAGTTCTCTGTGCCTCTTGGATTTCAATGTCTGTTCCTTTCCCCAGATTAGGGATGTTTTTAGCTGTAATTTGCTCAAATAAACCTTTTACCCTTTTTTCCTTCTCTTCTTTTTCTGGGACAGCTATGATATGAATGTTATTATTCTTTATAGAGTCGCTGAGTTCCTTAAGTTTACATTCCTTATCCAGTATTTTTCTTTCCCTCTTCTTTTCAGCTTCATTATCTTCCATAGTTTTTATCTTCCGTATCACTGATTCATTCCTCTTTTTCATCCATCCTCATTGTCTTTGCATCCAGTTGGTTTTGCATGTCAGTTATTAGCTTTTTAAATTTTGGCCTGACTAGTTTTTCATTCCTTTATCTCTGCAATAAGGATTCCCTAGTGTCTTCTATGCTTTTCTCAAGCCCGGCTAGTATCCTTATGATTATTGTTTTAAATTTTGGCTCAAGTATATTATGTATATCTGTTTTGTTTACATCCCTGGCTGTCACCTCTTCATGTTCTTTCTTTTGTGGTGAATACCTGTCTTGGCATTTTGCCTAGGGCACTGTTTTTTTGGTGTATGTTAGGAAAGCCTGTTATATTTTCTGTTCCTTAGAATAATGGCTATATTAAGAGGCCTGAGGCTTCAGAAAGTGTTTTCCAAGTGTGTACTCTGCTATTGTGTTTTGGATGCTCTTTCTCTCAAGTCAGTCCTCTGCAGAATTTGTCCTTGCCTGCCATGTGAGGTGTTTGGATATTGTCCAGTGTGTGGCATTTTAACAAGGTGTGCTTTGGTCTGCTTGTTAAAATAACATAATCTTATTTCCACTAGAGCTGAAGCTTTGTAGCACTCTATGATCAATATACTTGGTGTGTTCAGTGGGTTTGTGCTGGTCTTCAGGGATAGGGCCCTACTGGGCTGGTTATCAGGCTGACTAGCCCTGGTAAAAATGTACCTGCAGGCACAGGAAGGCAGAACTTGTAAGCGGCTCTACCCAACACTGGGGAGTGCTGTGTTGCTCACTGAAGTCTGTACATGCTGATGTGCTAGGTGGGGATGGCATCACCCTGCCCTGTCCTCCCTAGAGAGGGGAGTTGGCATTCGCTGCTGTTCAGGAATCTCCCACAGAAGAGCGAACAATCTCCCTTCTTGTGTCCCAGGCTTCCATCAGAACCCTGTTTTCATCCTGTCCGTGTCTGATCTGTCTGCCTGCCAGTACTCCTGTGTTTTTATCTCAGGCTTGTGGCTGGATTTCAAAAACTCCAAATTTTAGGGATCCAATACAGCAAGGACCCATGCTGATATTCTGGGGGAGGGTCTCACTATGCTGTAGGTGGTGCCAGTTTGTCCCAGAAAAGCAGTCACATGACCATGTAGGGGCTTGGAGTTTACGTTAAAGCAGAGCCAAAAGCTGGCTTCCGGGTTAGTTGCCTTCAGCAGGTGTCTCTGCTGCTATGCTAAGTAACAGGGTCTCTCAGTGGTGTCTGCTATCTCTTTGGTCCCCTGTGAGGCAGTGCCACCTTTTCCAAATGTACTCCAAGGAGATGAACTGTTTATCTTGTTGTGATCCAGGAGATCCTAATATCATGCTGTCCACTCCCAGGCGTCTGCTCTCTGTCCCCATAGGAATGCCACTAAGCCTGCTAGGCATGACCCCAGTGAAGGCACAGACTGCTAAAATTTTAGACTTTGAGCTCCGATGCTTGTAAAAACTTGTAATAATTAGCCTCTCTCCTTTTCTCAGTCAGTGGTGTTGGGGAAGAGTTTTTCTTGTGCAGTCCCCTGCACACTGCTCTCTCTCTCTCTCTTTCTCTTTTTCTCTTTCCTCTCTGTGTGATCAGGGCTTCCTCCTCTCCATAGTACCCACAGCTCTTTTCTCCCCCAAATCAACTCTCTATAGCTCCTACCTTCCACAATGTGGCTACTTTTCCCCCTCTAGACGTGAAGTTTATTCTTTCAGTCCTCAGATTCATTTCTTGGGTGTTCAGAATGATTTCATATTTATTTAGCTGTGTTTGAGGGACAAGACAAGCATAGGGCCCCCCTCCTACTCCACCATCCTAACTGTAGCCAAGATTTTTCTTCTTGATGTAGGCCTGTTTGCAATAACCTTCCCTTATTTTTTAAAAAATATTTTATTTATTTACTCATGAAAGACACAGAGAGAGAGAGAGGCAGAGACACAGGTAGAGGGAGAAGCAGGCTCCATGCAGGAAGCCTGATGTGGGACTCGATCCCAGGACTCCAGGATCATGCCCTGAGCCAAAGGCAGATGCTCAACCCCTGAGCCACCCAGGCGTCCCTAACATTCCCTCTTAAAACAGCTTTTGCTGCATCCCAAAGTTTTTGAGCCATTTTGTTTTCATTTTCATTTGTCTCCATGTATGTTTTGATTTCCTCTTCAATTTTGGGATTAGTCCATTCACTGTTTAGCATCTAACCTTCATGTTCTTGTTTTCTTTACAGGTTTTTTTGTTGTGGTTGATTTCTAGCTTTATAGTATTGTGGTTAGAACAGGTGCATGGTATGACTTCAGTCTTTTTGAATTTGTTGAGATTTGTTTTGTGGCCTAATATGTGATCTATTCTGGAGAAAGTTCCATGTGCACATGAAAAGAATGTGTATTTTGCTGTCTTAGGTTGGAATGTTCTGAGTATATCTGTTAAATCTGGCCCATTGTGGGGATGCCTGGATGGCACAGTGGTTGAGCGTTTGCCTTCGGCTCAGGGCGTGATCCCGGGGTCCAGGGACCGAGTCCCATATGGAGTTTCCTTCAGGGAGCTTGCTTATCCCTCTGCCTATGTCTCCGCCTCTCTGTCTCTCATGAATAAATAAATACAATTTTAAAAAAAGATCTGTTTCATTGTGTCCCATTGTGTCCAAAGCCACTGTTTCCTTGTTGAGTTTCTGTTTGAATGATCTATCCATTGATGGCAAGTGGGGTGTTAAAGTCACCTACTATAATTGTATTACTATTGATTACTTTCTTCATGTTTATTCTTAGCTGCTTGATGTATTTGTGTGTTCCCACCCTGGGTGCATAAATATTTACAATTCTTACATCTTGCTGGATTGTTCCTTTTGTGATTATACCTTCTTTGTCTCTTAGTCTATTTTGTCCTATATAAGTATTGCTATCCCGACTTTATTTTCTTTCTTTTTTTTTTTTAAATTTTTTTGTTAATTTTTATTTATTTATGATAGTCACAGAGAGAGAGAGAGAGAGAGAGAGGCAGAGACATAGGCAGAGGGAGAAGCAGGCTCCATGCACCGGGAGCCCGATGTGGGACTCGATCCCGGGTCTCCAGGATCGTGCCCTGGGCCAAAGGCAGGCGCCAAACCACTGCGCCACCCAGGGATCCCCCGACTTTATTTTCATTTCCTTTTTTATGATAAATGTGTTTCCATACCTTCACTTTCGATCTGCATATGTCTTTAGGTCTGAAATGAGTCTTGCTTTTTTATCCAGTCACCCAGTATCTTTTGATTGAAATGTTTAGTCCATTTACATTCAAAGTACATACTGATAGTATGGGTTTTTTTTTTTTTGCCATTTTGTTACTTGTTTTATGGTTGTTTGTGTAGTTCTCCTTCTTCTTTCTTGTCTTGCTCTCTTCTCTTATGGTTTGCTGGATTGTTTTAATGATATACTTGGATTCCTTTCCCTTTGTTTCTTGTGTATCTATTACCAGTTTTTGATTTGTGATTGCCATTAGGTTTATATATAACATCTTATAGCAATCTGTATTAAGTTGATGGTCACTTAAGTTTGAAGCCAGTTTTTTACTCCTCTCCCCTATTTTTTTAGGTATGTGGTGTCACACTTTACGTCCTTTGATTTTGTGAATCTCTTAGCTGACTTTTATAGATATATTTAATTTTAGCTTTTGTGCTTCCTACTTCTTACTTCTACTTACAGTCTTTCCTTTTTTTTTTTAAACAGCAGTCTTTCTTTTTCACTCAATGAGTCCACTGTAACATTTCTCGTAAAGCTAGATTAGTGGTGATGAATTCCTTTAACTTTTGGGGGGAACTCTTTATTTTTCCTTTTATTCTGAATGATAGCATTGCTGAAGAAAGTATTCTTGGTTGTAGGTTTTTTCCTTTAGTACTTTGATTGTGTCATTCCAGTCCCTTCTGTCCTGCAAAGTTTCTTCTGAAATATCTTCTGGTATTTATGGTATGGGGTAGTCTTATGGGGTTCCTCTTGCATGTACCTGATTTCTTTTCTCTTGCCTTTCTTTTCTTTTTTTCCTTTCTTTCTTCTGAGAAAGCGAGCATGAGTAGAGGGAGGGAGGGCAGAGGGGGAGTGAGAGAGAGAGAATCTTAAGCAGGCTCCATGCTGAGTGCAGAGCCTTATATGGGGCTTGATCTCATGACCCTGAGATCATGACCTGAGCCAAAATAAAGAATCAGATGCTTGACTGAGCCACTCAGGCTCCCCTTTCTCTCTTGCTGCTTTTATTTTTAATTTTTTTGTAAAAGATTTGTTATTATTATTTTTTAATAGAGAGAGAGAGAGCACACACAAGCAGGGGGAGTGGCAGGCAGAGGCAGAGGGAGAAGCAGGCTCCCACTGAGCAGAAAGCCCGATGTGGGGCTTGATCCCAGGATCCTGGGATCATGACCTGAGTTGAAAGTAGATGCTTAACCAACTGAGCCACCCAGGTGCCCCTCTCTTGCTGCTTTTAAAATTTTCTCATTATCACCTCTTTTTACCATTTTAAATACTGTGTGTCTTAGTGTGAACCTCTTTGGGTCAATTTTGTTGGGAGTTTTTGTGCCTTCTGGATCTGGATTTCTATTTCCTTCCACTGATTAGAGAAGTTTTCAGCTATTATTTCTTCAAATAAATTTTCTGCCCCATTTTCCCTTTCTTGTCTTTCTGGGATTCCTATAATGTCAATGTTATTACTCTTGATAGTGTTGCTATGTTACCTTAGTCTACTTTCATTTTTGTTATTATTTTTCTCTCTCTGGTTCAGGTTGATTGCTTTCCATTACTCTCTCCTCCAGGTTGTTGATCTATTCTTCTGTTTCCTCTAGTCTCCTGTTTATTCTCTCTAATATATTTTTAATTTCAGCTATCAAGTTCTTCATCTCTACTTTTTTATGCTTTCTGTCTCTTTTTTGATGGTAACATTGAAGTCTCCATTGTTTTTCTTAAGTCGAGGGAGTATCCTTATGACCATTACTATGACCTTATGACCATTATCTATCAGACATATTTACTTATTTTCGTTTCATTCAGCTCTCTTGCTATGATTTTGTCCTGTTCTTTCACTTGGGACATATTCCTTTATCTCCTCTTTCTAAGTTTCTGTGTCTGTTTCCATGTGTTAGAAAAGTCAGCTGCAGTTCCTGCTCTTGAAACTAGTGTCCTTATGAAGGAGAGTCCTTTACTACCCTGTAGTACAGTCTCCTCTGTTCACTAGATCCTGGCAGTTTACTGGTGTCTCCTATGTGTGTTGCATGCACTGGACTATTTTGGCTGAGCCACATTTTGCCTTCAGTTCAGTTGTCTACACTGTCTCTCTTTGCCTGTTGGCAGCAAGGTTTGGTCCCGGTGGTGTTAGTGGACCATTCTGGGGCCATCTTGAGCATGAATTGAGTCAGACCAGGTATTTGCAAGAGATTCAGTAGCACCAAACTATAGAGTACTCTACCTGTGTTGTCCCCTGAGAAGCTTTCTTTGGTGAGTAGAGCGTGCCATCAGACCCAATATCTACCTCCACCACACTGTTGGGGCCCCAGGTGGACTTGTGTGTATGATTATATTTCCCTCTGCATGGGGCTAGAGCCACTTTGTAGTGGTTCTGACCCCTGTCAGGGCTGCTTGTACACTGCCAGGCTTGTGGCACCGTTTTGGATGGGCTCTGTCCAAGGGGAGGGGGCAGGTCCACAGGAGAAAGTGTGGTCAGGGCATGGGGTTCCAGCAAGGTCTGTACTGGCCTGCTATGGGAGGGGACCTGTAGTCATCAGGGAAAACCGCTGAGTCTGGCTGGGTTGGAAGGGGTGGATCTGTAGAATTGCGTGGCAGCAGGGCACACTGTTAGTAATCTATGTGGAGAGAGTTGGAACTATGTTAGTTACCACAGGTATTGGTGTATGTAGGCTGGGGGCAGGGGAGAAAAATGCTACCTGCCAGTTCTTTGGTTCTTGGAGAAGTCTCCCAAAGATCCCTGCCCCTACTGAACACACTCTGAAATTAGTAAACAAATCTCCCTCCTGTATACCCCAGGCATTTTTCAAACTGCTGCTTCTATGCTATAGAAGCTGTTTGTTGTGCTAAGTGAGGAGAGAGGAGGAGGGACTGAATTTCTTATTATCCTCTGGCTCTCCCAGAGCTGAACCAGCTGATTTTTAAAGTTCCAGGTGTTAAGCCCCATTGATTGTAAGAACTCACAAAGTAGGCCCCTCTGGTTCTCAAAGCCAAATTCTATGTGGACTTGCCTTCCCTGTGCAGGCCCCTGTACCTGGGGCACCCAGTGTAGGGATCTGTTCCTCTCCCCTCTCCAGGCCCATCACATTCTTCCTTCCCACAGACTTCCCCATGAGTCCACCTGGCTCCAGACCGTGTCTTCCCTTCCACACCTTCCTCAACATGGCCTCTTTTGTATACCTAACTGTAGATAGTCTATTCCGCCTGTCCTTAGACCATTCTCTGGGCCATTCATACTGACATGGGTGCATCCAGTTACATCTATGGGATGAGGTGAACCCAGGATCTCCCCACTTTGCCATCTTTCCTGGAAGTCAAACATGCATCTTTTTATACTTGTATAATTATGTCCAGAATATGGCTGGAAGTGGAATTGCTCAATCAAATGATGTGTGCACTTTGATAGATCCTGCCAAATGCTCTCCAAAAAGACAATAACAGTTTACATGTCCACTGAAAGTGTATAAGAGCTCATTTCTCCATATCCTTACTATCACTGGATATTATCAATTTTTAAAATTTTGGACATCTGATGGGTGGAAAAATGATGCTTATTATTGCTGTGTTGTATTTGAGGTCCTAGTAATATTTATTGAAATGAATTTATTTTTCCTCACGTAGGTTGGCATCACAAAGGTGTTTGCTGAAGTTCTTCCTTCTCATAAGGTAGCTAAGGTGAAGCAACTTCAGGAAGAAGGGAAATGGGTTGCAATGGTAGGAGATGGAATCAATGACTCTCCAGCTCTGGCTATGGCTAATGTAGGAATTGCCATTGGCACAGGTACAGATGTAGCCCTTGAAGCAGCTGATGTGGTTTTGATAAGGGTAAGTCCTGTGTCCTGAATGTTGAGGTCTGTGACACTGCTCCACATGGTCAGAGATAATGTTGTAAAGTATATTGAGTAGAACAGTTCTTTCCTTCTAATTCACATGCTCCCAGCCTTTGATATTAGGAGAATTCAAGGTGGGAGTATGAGAAGTCATTCTAATTACTTCCAGACTTTTTCAATCCAGCAAAGCAAATGAGAATTCCAAGCTTCTGAAGTATAGAATAAGATTGGAATATACTTTATAAAAAATCATCTTCAACAACACTTGCTGAGATGATTTTAAGTGATGTAATCTACATACCAGCATATAACCCCAAAAATGTTTTCTAGACCTCTGAGAAAATTCCTGAAAAACATTTTCCAAGGCTGACTGAAATTTTTAGCAATATTTGAGATTTATAGTTAATTCATATTACCCACCCTCAGGTTCACATCACCTTCAAAATCACAGTATCAAATACAAAAGTACTTATTAAGTTAGAGTCTCTCACTAATATCACAAATTTTTCTGTTCTCAGAATGATCTTCTGGATGTAGTGGCAAGTATTGACTTATCAAGGAAGACAGTCAAGAGGATTCGGATAAATTTTGTTTTCGCTCTCATTTATAATCTAGTTGGAATTCCCATAGCTGCTGGTATGTGACTATTGGCTAGTATTACTTTTTCCTCTGAAATCATTAGAGATCTATCATATTGGAAGTTTTAATCTTATTATTTGCTTCAAGCTCAGTTTTTATATGTAGTCTGCTGGTATGGTGAAAGACCAAAAATTGTACAGGTACCTGGGTGGCTCAGCCAGTTAAGTGTCTGCCTTAGGCTCCGGTCATGATCCCAGGGTCCTGGGATCGAGCCCCACGTTGGACTCCTTGTTCAGCAGGGAGCCTGCTTCTCCCTATCCCTCTGCCTGCTGCTCCCCCTGCTTGTGCTGTCTCTCTGTCAAGTAAATAAATACAGTCTTTAAAAAAATAAAATCAATAATTGTAATTTTGAGCAATGTTCATTATGGCATAAAATGTATAAGGATTCTGATAGGTTTATTTTAATTTACTTTCTTTTCCCCTCCAGTTTTATATTTTGAGAAATTTCAAAGCTATGTATAACAAGGAAAAAAGGTACAATGAAAATCTGTATAGTCTTTATTTAGATTCACCAATTACTAATACTTTGCCACATTATTTCATCTCTTTCTCCATATGCTATCACTAATTTATTTATTTATCTTTTGATGAAGAGAACAAATTTACTTTTATAGATTTACTTAGAAAGAGAGAGAGAGAGAGAAAGCTCATGAGTGGGGGAGGGGCAAAGAGAGAGGGAGAGAGAATCTATAGTGGACTCCCGCTAAGCATAGAGCCCAAAACGAGGCTCAATCTCAATGAGATCATGACCTGAGCTGAAATCAAGAGTCAAATGCTTAACAGAATTTACTTTTAATCTTACTGTGTAAGCATTTTAGTGTATTTGCTTCCAGTCTTTTTTTTACTTTGCATCAGTGTTTTTTTTTTTTTTTTTTTTTTTTCTGCTACTACAACTTTTTTTTTTTTTTTTTTTTTCCTTTTTTTTTTTTTTTTTTTTTTATTGGTGTTCAATTTACTAACATACAGAATAACACCCAGTGCCCGTCACCCATTCACTCCCACCCCCCGCCCTCCTCCCCTTCTACCACCCCTAGTTCGTTTCCCAGAGTTAGCAGTCTTTATGTTCTGTCTCCCTTTCTGATATTTCCCACACATTTCTTCTCCCTTCCCTTATTTTCCCTTTCACTATTATTTATATTCCCCAAATGAATGAGAACATATAATGTTTGTCCTTCTCCGACTGACTTACTTCACTCAGCATAATACCCTCCAGTTCCATCCACGTTGAAGCAAATGGTGGGTATTTGTCATTTCTAATAGCTGAGTAATATTCCATTGTATACATAAACCACATCTTCTTTATCCATTCATCTTTCGTTGGACACCGAGGCTCCTTCCACAGTTTGGCTATCGTGGCCATTGCTGCTAGAAACATCGGGGTGCAGGTGTCCCAGCGTTTCATTGCATTTGTATCTTTGGGGTAAATCCCCAACAGTGCAATTGCTGGGTCGTAGGGCAGGTATATTTTTAACTGTTTGAGGAACCTCCACACAGTTTTCCACAGTGGCTGCACCAGTTCACATTCCCACCAACAGTGTAAGAGGGTTCCCTTTTCTCCACATCCTCTCCAACATTTGTTGTTTCCTGCCTTGTTAATTTTTCCCATTCTCACTGGTGTGAGGTGGTATCTCATTGTGGTTTTGATTTGTATTTCCCTGATGGCAAGTGATGCAGAGCATTTTCTCATGTGCATGTTGGCCATGTCTACAGTGTTTTTGTTTTCTTACATAGTTATAGCATATGGGGAATTGTTTGCTCTTCACTTTATATTCTAATAGCCAACAGGATTTTTTTAACAGGGTTTTTTATGTGTGTTCCAGGAGAGAGAGAGAGACAGAGAGGGAGGGAGATGGAGGGGGGGAGAAAAGAGGAGGAGAAAAAGAGAGGGAGGGAGATTGATGGAGCGAATAAAGGAATATGACCAAGAAAAAACAATTTAGAATTTTTAAATAAACACTTGAAAATGTCCTGTACTTAGGGATTTGGTAGGAAAAGTAATACATTGTAATTTTTTATTTAAATTTTTTTTAAAAATTTTATTTATTTATGATAGTCACAGAGAGAGAGAGAGGCAGAGACACAGGCAGAGGGAGAAGCAGGCTCCATGCACCGGGAGCCCGACGTGGGATTCGATCCCGGGTCTCCAGGATCGCGCCCTGGGCCAAAGGCAGGCGCCAAACCGCTGCGCCACCCAGGGATCCCCATTGTAATTTTTTAGAGAGAGAGAGAGAGAGAGAGAGAGAGAAAGAGAAAGAGAATGCAGGGGGAGGGGCAGAAGGAAAGGGAGAGAGAGAATCTTAAGCAGGCTCCATGTCCAATGCAGAACCTGATGTGGGACTGATCTCATGATCCTGAGATCCTGAGATCATGACCTGAGCTGAAACCAAGAATCGTATGCTTAACCAACTGAGCTACCCAGGCGCCCCAGGAGTTAGTAATAACAGAAGAGAAATAGTTATCACTTTCTCATGTTCTCTCTGGTTTGAGAGCCAAAGAAGGACGTGAAATGATGTTAGAACAATTACAAACCTGTTTATAAACAAGGACACAAATGCTGAGGGAACAAAAAATAAAAGAATAGTCAAAATCCAGAAAGATTAATTCATGTAGCAAATGATTTTTTAAAAAATTATGTAAGTAGGGGCAGAGTAGAAAAAAATTATGCAAGTAATATATGATCATTATAGAAAAATGAAAAATATAGATAAGCACATAAAAAGTTAGAAGACAGTAAGTCTATCTTATTCCTATCATATAAGCCAAATGTTCAAATATCTATCAAAACCAAGTGTGGAGGGGCGCCTGGATGGCTCAGTCAATTGGGCATCCAAATTATGATTTTGGCTCAGATCATGATCTAAGGGTCCTGGGATCAAGCCCTGTGTTGGGCTCCCCGCTCAATGAGGGGTCTGCTTCTCTCCCTTTGTTCCTCCCCCCACTCATGCACTCACTCTTGCTCTCTCAAATAAATAAAGTCTTTTTAAAAATAGTGGATGAGTTTGTAGAACATGAATTCATACACTATTGGTGGGATTATGATCTGGTCCAAAGCACTTTGGAGAACAACTGACAGATATCCACCTAAAGTAGAAGATGTGCCCATGTTATAATCCAGTTTCACCTCTGGTATGTACCCTGGAGAAATTCTCAAACACATGCACAGGGAGACATGTACAAGAAATGTTCACAGCAACACTCTATCCTCCTGTTGGTGGAGATTTATGTGACTGCTGATTTTTCACTTATAAAGTGCTGAATAACTATCAAACAAGGAAATTATTTGTATCTATGTATTAGAAAAACATTAACAATCTGTTTAGTACTGTCTGCTCTAACTAATCCAAACTTGTTTCCTAGGAGTTTTTATGCCTATTGGTTTGGTTTTGCAGCCCTGGATGGGATCTGCTGCAATGGCTGCTTCATCTGTTTCAGTAGTACTTTCTTCTCTCTTCCTTAAACTGTAAGTATGATGGCTTGCTCATGTTCGCATTTTATATTCCTTTTATCATCCACAGTCGGTCTTGGTAGGTCTTATTCTTGTGTGATAGGCCCAAACTGTTCTTAATAATGAATGTTAGTGGGCAGCCCTGGTGGCTCAGCGCCACCTTCAGCCCAGGGTGTGATCCTGGAGACCCAGGATCGAGTCCCACGTCAGGCTCCCTGCATGGAGCCTGCTTCTTCCTCTGCCTGTGTCTCTGCCTCTCTCTCTTTCTCGTGTCTCTCATGAATAAATAAATAAAATCTTTAAAAAAATAATGAATGTTAGCTATGTAATTATCATCTTATGTAGTCTCTACCTAGCTCTGAGTGTGGTAAGAATGTAATGCATTGGCTCTGAGAAGTAAAATTTCTGATTGTGTGACTCCATAAAATTTTTTTGAGCTACTTTCCTAACAGGAACCACCTTTGTAGATTTCATACCAGGCAAATATATTTCCAGTTTTGAATATAACAAGTTTCTAGTTCACATTTGGTTATTTCAAACTAGTGTACCTTTGTATATGTTCAGTTACAGAAAACCAACTTATGAGAATTATGAACTGCATGCGCGAAGCCAGATGGGACAGAAAAGGCCTTCGGAAATCAGCGTTCATGTTGGAATAGATGATACATCAAGAAATTCTCCTAAACTGGGTTTGCTGGACCGGATTGTTAATTACAGCAGAGCCTCCATAAATTCACTACTGTCTGATAAACGGTCCCTAAATAGCATTGGTACCAGTGAACCTGACAAGCATTCACTTCTGGTGGGAGACTACAGGGAAGATGATGACACCACATTGTAACAGGCCATCCAGCTGATGATGTTATGCACTGATACAGCATTAATGATGTCTTCTTAACTTTTCAAAATATTGTGGAAGGATTTTCCATTGGTCTCATGCCCTTATGTTAGGGAATCTATCTGACTTGCATTTGTCTAATGGCAAAAATATTGTTTTTCAGAGCATTGGCTCTTAACCTAGCTTTATTTAAAGTGAATTTCCAATTCTTTTTATTTTCACTAGAAACAGAGAATGTAGGCCAGTAAGATTTACAACAAGCCCTACAATTGAAGATTGCTGAATTGCTGCTAAAGTGATAGATACTTTTTTATTTGACCAAAAAGAAAAGGCTCAAGAAAAAGGATACTTAAAAGTTTGAAGATCTGAGAGCATGATCTTGAGGACATTCTTGAGCTCTCATCCCTGCCAGGTTGGGGAACAAGGGCTTTTAAAACACTGTATAAAGCATGTGGTTTTAGAAGGAAAACAGTAGAAACTGTTTAAAAATAGATGTGCCTTATTTATTAGTGGCTTTTTCCCCCCTTATTCTCCCCGCATCTTTGTCTTTGTGGTTGCTTTCTTAGATGCACCAGTAGTTTTTTGTTGTTGTTGTTCTTTCAAGTGAGCTAAGTGTAGGCGATTTTTGATTGATAAAAATAACTGACAACTTTTCCAATATCTTTTTCCTTTGTCTTGTAGCCCCCAAAAACCTTGAGGGTCCATAGGGTTCCCTGTTTCCGATCTTTCCATTCCTGTAAAAAATACATCAGATTTTTCTTTCATTGACTCCCTAGCTCTGTACAGACTTTCAATTTGTGGGACGCCTGGGTGGCTCAGTGGCTGAGCATCTGCCTATGGCTCAGGTCGTGACCCCAGAGTCCCATGTTGGGCTCCCTGCAGGGAGCCTGCTCCTCCCTGCCTGTGTCTCTGCCTCTCTCTTTCTGTGTCTGTCATGAATAAATAAATAAAATCTTTAAAAAAAAACCCTTTCAATTCGCTCCTGCTGAGTTCCACTATAAATTGTTCTTAGTCTTTTCAGCCTTAGTCCAAAAACTTAAGATTTTGAGCCTCTTCTGCAGTTGACTTTTTCAAAGATTAACAGTACCATCTTTAACCTATACGGGTCCTATGTAGTTACCTGGATTCACTAAATGTGTCCTTTTTTGGAGAGAATATAAGACTTTAGCTGGTATATATAATTTAATAGATTTTAATTATATTTTAGTATTTTAGATTACTTCTCAAAATGACTTTAAAATACTGCTATTACACAAAGCCGCATTTACCAAAAAAATACAATAAGTTGTACTACAGAAATGAAAATCTCCCTAGGTTGTGATACCTTTTAGCCAAATCTATACTTTTCTCTAGTTTAAAGCATTTGCCCTCACTAGTTAGCATAGTTCACAAATTCAGGGGCTGTTCTCAGTGCCATATAGAGTTAGAAATAATCCCCCTGAGTGCCTAGGAGTTAATACACTGCTCAGAGATCTGGTATTTGTATCACTATTGAAATTCTTCATTAATTGCCAGATAGATCTCATATATAGAATATGGAAGTGAAAATAAATAAATACCTAATATTTTGTTCTCATTGCCATACGTAAAGCTGTTAGCATGATGCCTAGCACCTAGGACTTGTACTCAGTAAATGTTAGTTCTTTTCTCCCCTTGAGATCTGTAATCAATATTAATAATCAATTTTTTTAGGACAGAGTCTACAATCAGGTGGGAGTGGGGGGATGGGTTTCTTCCTCTCCTACTTCCTTTTTCTTTTATCCTTTCATACACTCACAAAAAAAGTTTACAACATATTCTATGTTAGCTTTTCAGATTTGGGGAAAAATCTCATTTTTATCTCAACTATCTTAGAGAATTGAAACTATTGATGAAGGTGCTATTAATCTAGAAAGGCAAACCCATTTTAATGAAATATGGATGCGTTTGTATGTCTAGGGTCTTTAAACACTTACGCCATCTTCCATGCTTCCACTTTGAATTTTAATATTTGTTTTTTATTTTAACTCTAGTGGTTCCTCATACCACAACCTATTTCTTCTAGAAGAAAGAGCTAATATGACAAATGTACAATAGACTCTTGAAAAAAGAAGCACCTCTCCTTCTCCCTTACTCTTTCTCTGTCTTTGAAACACTTGAACATAGCCAGTTACTACTTTTATTTCTATGTGTGTTTTTGAGTTGTCCTTTTGTCCTCCACTTGCCAAGGGACCCACATGTCCTAGGACAGTGAGAAGAGCACCCTATAATCTGGGAAAAATCAAGGATTTAATTTCAACCCTTACTATCAGAACAGAAAACATGTTGTTTAGAAAGAATCCTATTTTAAATATCTGTAACCACGTTTGAATTCTCTACCCCAAGTCTCTTTTGTAATCCTGAACTCCCATTAGCTTCATAGAGCAGCTGTATTCCCAGGGGAGAAAGATGAATCTGGATCAAAAACATTGCTTTCAGTTAATAACTAGCTTTAAATAACTAGTGACTAGTGAGAACAAATGTTATAAATAGATATGTGTGTATGTACACATACATGTTTACCATATAGAAGGAAAATGGATTTATATCTGAATTTGATTTTTGAATATTTGAAGTTCTTTATTTGTTGTTCCTTTATCACTCTTCTGTATTCACTCAGTAACCATGCCCTCAGTCTGAAGATAAAAAGGATGTTTTGATATCCAGTTCTGGTTCTGACTCAACTATGGGGCACCTTTTATCTTGAATATCCAAAGATGCCTTTTGAATTTCAAAGGTTAAAACACAACTAGGATAGTTAGTTTCGTAGTCTAAAGAAGTATGTTATCAGTTGTGAAAATAGAGATGTTCTTTTTCCTAGCTTAGTATCAGCATTTTAGGGTGTTAAATTTGATGCCTTGTGAACAAAAAATTTTACGTTGTGCTTTAACTTTGTACAAGTTTTTTCTTTTTTCAAATGTTTTCTTTCTTCAGAATGCTTAAAATAGCACTGTAGACAAAGTGTTTCCGAAAATTTAAGTGTGCATATCTTTTATGTACACAGCTTAAAATCAAAAATGTATGTTCTTTGAGACTTTTTTCCCATTTCTGGTGAATCTTGCTTTAAAATTATTTTTTCTTAATATTTATTCTACTCTATTTTGTTATTTTCTTTGGGTGAGGCATCTGGTTATTGGTTATTTTAATAAGAATAAAAACATTCCTGGAATCACTCCCTTTGGATTTTTTGCTTGTTTATTTCTTACTTTTCTATACTTAAAAATATTATTTTGACAAATGTACAATAAATATAAATTAAAAATATAAATTCATGCCAAATTACTATTTTTACACTAAGTTGCTATAGTCCCTCCGAAAGTTTATCTAGTATGAATCACCAAATAAACACAAAAGTATGAAATCTTGTTCTTCAATTTAAAGTGCTTCTATAATGGCATTGATAATGGATACCATCAGTAGCCAAAACCAGGTGTCTCAACCTTGTGGTTTTAGTTAAATGTTTAACTAAACATTGTTAAACATTGATTGTTTGGTACCCAACAGAGCAGTGGACAATGTTGTGCAATAATCATCTACTACAGTTAAGATATTTAGTAGTTTGTTTTTCCATAAGCATGTAATTGATTATATTTCTGCCAAGGATGTGCCTTCAAATTTATAATTATAGTATTGCAGAGAAATGTTTTTTGTCAGTGTGTCTTTTGTTAAACCATCCAACTCTTCTTCCAGCAGTCCCAAACTACCCTGGATTAAGTTATGTTTTTTTGACTGTTACTCAATGGTGGGGTAGGATTGGAGGCAGCACTACACATTCACGAAGAGTGGGAGGGAAGAAAACTGTTTTCCTTCACTTCCACTCCACCTGCTATATCATTTAGTGAGGATGAGAAACAATGAGAGGAATATAGTTGTCCTCAAAAGGAATTCTGTAATCTCTAATACATTCTTGATATTGTCTATCCCAAATGAGCTTAATGGAGACAAGAGGTTTTCTTGCATTTGGGGGTCCCTATACAGTGCGGATCCCACCCCAAATATATTCTTATACCAAACACTTTTGTGGGTTAAGGAAAGGGTTTTTAACTTATTGTAAGGAAAAACTCATTTTCATTTCTCTCCCTTAGTCTTGAGACCATTCAGGTTGATGAGATAGGTTTTACTTATATCTGAACATGAGTAAAATCCCTGAACTGGTCAGGGTTTACTGACCCTCAGTGGATTTACTGAACTCAATCCACTGAGCTGGTCACTCTCTCTTCCATTGGTGTCTTGACTAACCTCAGAAGGATGTGCAGGATAGCAATATCCTGGGAAGGTTTCAAAACCTTCCAGACAAAAAAACAAAAAACCAGAAAAGCTTCCTATTGGGGAATGCTTCCTATGTTAGGCATCGACATCCCTGCTAAAAAAAATTTTTTTGAGCTTTTGTCACTTTATTGTTAACCAATGAATGTTATCCAAAATTATAGATGTAATTGTAACTTAATTGTACAACACAAAATTATGCTAATGGTAAAAGCCTGTTGAAATTTACCAAATACTCATTAATATATTTTACATTGCTATATGAACATGTGCTCTCAGTTGCTAATAAGAGTTATAACTGATTTAATCACTATGAAAACCCATATTGCAAATAGTTGTTCCTGTTTAGAAAAATTCACACAGCTTTAAAAATGGATTAAATCCATTTTAATCCTAATCTACAAATAGATTATAAACAGCAAATATAACTGGTAGTTTTTCAACACTGATATCAAACTGATATAGCAATGGTAGTGCACACAATCAAAATGTAGAAAATTAATAAAAATCCAATGGAAGTCCAAGTTTTCACTTACTATGGCAATGGCTTTGATGCTTTGGAAAAGTGAACATTTATGCTTTAACACATGAAGAGCAGAGTTCAACTATTCCTCAAAGGAATGAAAGGAATGGAGGCCTTGGCCTCCAGGACAAGGTTTAAGTGATGATGTTATTATAAATAGGATCTCCTGCAATTTAAGAAATCTGAGAACTCCCATACAGCCTTCTCTCCGGAAAAATTTGAAATAAGCTGTGTAGTCTTGCATAATGTACCCATGGCCCTGGAGTGGCCCCCAATGAAGTGGCCTTCATTGTCAGCAGCCTGTTCCATGCCCACAGGCCTGCCAATAAACTCAAGTGCTACTATTACGTCTACATTACTTGCTTTACCTCACCCAAACAAAACTTTGATTTCTTCATTCCAGTTTCATCACCAGGTAATAGGACAAAAACTGAGATTAATTTCACACATCCAAAAATGCCAATGACCTTTAAATATGGCCAGAAGTATTTGCAGTTATTCGGAAAGATTATTTTTTATCCAAATAACTTTACTGAAATGAAAAACCTCTGGCCATGTGGAAGAGGTTTTGGGGAAAGTAGACCCCAGGATCGACTCTCCTCGGCTCTTTTTTGCAGCTTTTTACTTTCCAATTTTTTAAAGATATTTATTTATTTGAGAGTGAGTGAGTGAGTGAGGATGAGGGAGACTAAGGAGGGAGACAGACTCCCTGTTGAACAAGAAGCCCAATGTGGGACTCAGTCACAGTACCCCAGGATCATGACCTGAGCTGAAGGCAGCCACTTAACTGAGCCAGGTGCCCCTACCTTCCACTTTTCTATCCACCATTTCTTTAAAAAGCATCACATCCCCATAGTGATAGGAAAAACACTGATTTTGGAGCCCACAGGAGCTATTTGCAAAATCCCAGTTCTGCCACTTAGCCATAACCACATGGGTGACTATTAGTTTCCTCTTTTTTAAAAAGATTTTACTTATTTATTCAATTTATTCATAAGAGACACAGAGAGAGAGGCAAAGAGAGAGGCAGAGGGAGAAGCAGGCTCCCTATGGGGAGCCCGATGTGGGACTCGATCCCAGGGCCCTGGGATCACACCCTGAGCCAAAGGCAGACGCTCAACCACTGAGCCACCCAGGTGCCCCTATTAGTTTCCTCTTAATGCCGTAACAAATTACAGCAAACTTTGTGTCTTAATACAAATTTATTTTCTGAAAAAAAATTATTTTCTGGAGTTCTGAAGGTCAGAGTCTGAAATGGGTCTCGAGGCTAAAATCAAAGTGTCAGCAAGTCTGTATTATTTTTATAGGCTCTAGAAGGAATCCAGTTCCTTGCCTTTTTCAGCTTCTAGAGGCTGCCTACATTTGTTGGCTCAGGGCCCCTTCCTTCCATCATCACATTTTCTATTGCCTTTGATCCTTATGCCTCCATATTACAAAGACCTGTGTCACTACATTGGGTCTATGCTGCTGATCCAGAATAATTTCTTCATCACAATGCCTGTAATTGTATTGCCAAGTCTCTTCTTGCCATATAAAGTAACATTTCCACAGGTTCTGGAGGTTGGGACCTGGGCATCTTTGAGAGGCTGTTATGCTGCCTACAACAGTGACCACTGACAAGTTGCCTAAATCTAACCAAACCTCAGTTTCTTCAAGTGCAAAATGAGGATACGAATACTCACCTTGCACAATTGTGAGACTTGCTAGTATTGGGGATAATATTTCCCAAACACCCAAACCACAGTGGTAAATGCTGCTGTTTCCTTGGCCTGAGCATAGGGCTAGACAAGTCAAAGTCTGAAGTTTTAGAGGTCAGTGCCATGGTCAGGGTGTCAACTGGCAAGCTCAGGGGGTTCCCTGAGGGGGAAGGAGGGCAGACTCCAGGAGTGGGCAGCCTGGTCTGAGGATTCCCTGGGTGTCTCAGGGAGAAACGTTCCCCTTGTTAGTGTGCGTTTGGGAGAGGTGGCGCAGCCTCACTGGGGACAAAAGACCCAGCAGGCTCCTTTGAGCTGCTCAGATCACTAACAGGCACTGGGATGCTGGCTGAAGGTGGCGAGAGACGTGGTGCTTGCCTTTTGTTGTGCTGTCACGTGTCCATTTTCTGGGACGTGCCAGCACCTGTCAACAGTGAAGCGAGACCCTCTCCCAGAGGATCAGTGCGGGTCTGTGCCACATACAGATCAATAAAATTTTGGGGTTTTGAAACCTGGCCACACGGCTGAGCAACAACACAGGAGTACTGTGCTGCTCAGACACAGGCAGAGTGAAGGCAGGGATCTGGCTGAAGCCGGGGACACGACACGGGTGATTGTTTGCTCTTCTGTTAGGGTTTCCCGAAGCTGGCAGGCGCAAACATCCGGCTGCAGGAAGTAGACATCCGGCATTCCAGGAAGTAGCAGGAACAACGCCATTCCTGCTGCTGGAGTCCCGGCCCCCCTCCGCTGCTGCCCTTCAGCACTGACCAACTTAAGTGAGCAAAATAGCACCACAAGTGGAGGCCAGAGCCGCTAACACCAAACCCTGCCCTCCTGTGCTCTGCAGGTGCATTAACACTAGGGCAAGTCAGCCTGAGAATCAATGTGTACCAAGTCCCACCCCACAGAAAACCGGTAAGAAACCCTCACAAGCAACAAGTCTACTGATCATAGAGTGCTGCAAAGCTTCAGCCCTAGGGAAAATAGGATCCAGTTTCCTTTGTTTTGTTTTGGAGAGGGAAAGAGAGAAAGGGGAGGGGCAGAGGAAGAGGGAAAGATATAATCTTAAGCAGGCTCCATGCCCAGAGTGGACCCTATGAAGGACTCCATCTCACAACCCTAAGATCATGACTGAGCCAAATCAAGATTTGGACGCTTAACCAACTGAGCTACTTCAGGCTCCCATGAACCTGATGGGCCTAACAGATATATTCAGAACATTTCATCCTAAAGCAGCAGAATACACATTCTTTTTGACTGCATAAAGGACAGTTTCCAGAATAGATCACATATGGGGTAACACTCTGGCCTCAAGTACAAAATATTGAGATCATACCATGCATATATTCAGACCATAATGATATGCAACTACAAGTCAACCACAAAAAAATTAGGAAAGACCACAAATACATGGAAATTAAAGAACATCCTACTGAAAAATGAATGGGTTAACCAGGAAAATAAAGAAGACATAAAAAATACATGGAAGCAAATGACAATTTGCTGATAATTACACAACAACGTTAAACACAACATTCCAAAATCTTTGACATGTGGCAAAGGCTATCCTAAGAGGGAAGTATGTTGCATCACAGGAAAGTATCAAGAAATAAGAAAAGTCTCAAATGCACAACCACCTTACGCCTAAAAGAGCTAGAAATGGAAGAGCAAATAAAGCCTGAAGCCAGCATGAGAAGGGAAACAAAGAGCAGAGAAGAAATAAATGATATATTAACACACACACACAACCCAGTAGAACAGATCAATGAAACTAGGAGCTGGTTCTTTGAAAGAATTAATAAAATTGATAAACCCCTACACAGACTTATGAAAAAGAAAAGAGAAAGGACCCAAATAAAGAAAGTCATGAAGGAAAGAGGAGAGATCACAACACCATAGAAATATAAACAATGATAAGAGAATATTATGAAACATTATATGTTTACAAACTGGGCAATCTGGAAGAAATGGATAAATTCCTAGAAACATACAAACTACCCAAACTGGAACAGAAAGAAATAGAAAATTTGAACAGACCTATAACCAACAAAGAAATGGAATCAGTCATCAAAAATCACCCAGAAAAAAAAAGCCCAGGGCCAAATGGGCTTCCCAGGGGAATTCTGCCAGACATTTACAGAAGAGTTAATACCGATTCTTCTCAAACTGTTCCAAAAATAGAAATGGAAGGAAAGCTTCCAAATTCCTTCTATGAAGCCAGCATTACCTTGATTCCAAAACCAGATAAACACCCCACTACAAAGGAGAATTACAGACCAATATCCCTGATGAACATGGATGCAAAAATTCTCAACTAGATATTGGCCAATCAAATCCACAGTACATTAAAAGAATTATTCTTAATTCTTAATTATTCACCACAACCAAATAGGCTCTATTCTCTCAGCCCTTTCTTGCCCTTGATATATCTCTTCTATACCCATTTGCCCAGAGTCCTCTGTGATGCCTTAATCACTGGCCAGTGAATAGATCTTATATATTAACTACCAACAATTAATTAAAAGATAATAAAGATCAGATATGAATGTTAGGCCAAAAGAAGGGTCCTCAAAAGATATACACATCAAATCCCTGGAACCAATGAATGTAACCCTAATTGGAAGAGTCTTTGCAGATGCTAATTGGATTAAGCATCTTAAACTGTGGGACCTAAATGCCATTACAAGTGTCCCTATAAGAGAGAGAGAGAAGATCAGACACACAGAAGAGAAGGCCATGTGAAGAGGAAGGCACAGGCTGAGGCAATGTGGCCACAAGCTCAGGGATGTTGGCCATCAGCCACCGGAATCTGGAGAAGGCAAGAAACAGATTCTCCCTCAGAGCTTCTGGAGGGATCATGCCCTGCCTACACCTTGATTTTTGGAATTCTGGCTTCCAGAACTATGGGGGAATAAATTTCTGTTGTTTTAAGCCACTATTTTTGTAGTAATTTGTTACTTAGCACTAGGCTGCACATTAAGACAAGACCCTTGATGGGGGGGGGGGGGAAGTGCGTGTGTGATAGTATGATTCATTAAATAACCAAAAGGTGGCAGTGCTATGCAGGGTAGAGCAAGGAAACTCCAGTTACTTCACTTCCTCTCCCCTTTGGATATTAACTTGCCTTTCATGACTCCATCTCACTAACTTGGAATCTTCTCTCTGGATCTGAAGAGCTGTAGACTTTGGCCTTGGATATCCACAGGTAGCTTAGATTATAGATATTAGGTTGGGCATATCGAGTGGTGGTAAGCAATGAAATGAAAATCTGTCTTTAAAAAAAAAAAGAAAAGAAAATCTGTCTTTCAGTACTCTACAAAGCTTGAAGTATCAACAAAGCTGTAATTTTGGGGGGAAGCAATTCAGGTCTCCCTTTAGGAATGTCTTTTGTCAAATGGTGAAGTGGTCAAAGCTAGTGGCCTCTATATTTCTAGCTGCTTCTCTTCAGTAAAAGCCCTTTCTCTTTTACACCCATTGCTCTTTCTGCCCTAGGTCTTTCAATCATAAGGAAGGTAAATTTCTTAGCTAACATCTATGGGCCAAGCATCCTGCTAAGTCCTTCTATACATTTTTATATTTAACCCTTAAAGCAGCATAAAAAAGCTATTACAGGGGCACCTGGGTAGCTCAGCGGTTGAGCATCTGCCTTCAGCTCAAGGTGTGATCCCGGGGTCCTGGGATGGAGTCCTGGATAGAGCTCCCCATGGGAAGCCTGCTTCTCCCTCTGCCTGTGTCTGTGCCTCTCTCTCTCTGTCTTTCGTGAATGAATAATAAATAAATACATAAATACATAAATAAATCTTTGAAAAAAGAATCCTGTCCTTGTTACTCTATTTAATAATTTTCAATTTAGAAAGATTCTATTGAGAACTTTATTTGAAAACAAAAAATTGTTAGGACTGGATTCAGAACTACAATAATCCATAATAGCTTTATCCTTATTCTTCCTAAATGCTGTAGGATGCAATAGGCCATTTATCAAAGGCTTAAATTCCTCCTGCAGGTATTATATAGTAAAATCAAAGATGATTGTAGTAAGTGACATTGGGTCAGTGTCACCTTCTTAATCTGCAAACAAACCTTTACAGTCATTTGTGTCCAGACACATCTACAACAAACCTGTTTTTATAGTTTCATAGTGAATAGATCCTCTAAGCTGTTTTCACTTTTCTTAGGCTAATTCTAACTCACTCAAGTTAAGTTGCAATTGATTCAAATCAACACATATGTAGCTTCCAGAACCCCCCTTTTTTTAACCTCAACAATTAGAATGAATGTTATTTTAGACATAAAAATTAAATCTATCCAATCATGCAGATCCCTTCTGGGATTCAATGAACCATTTTATGCTTAGAAATTTATCCTCACGGGATCCCTGGGTGGCTCAGCGGTTGAGCGCCTGCCTTCAGCCCAGGACATGATTCCGGAGTCCCAGGATCGAGACCCACATCGGGCTCCCTGCACGGAGCCTGCTTCTCCCTCTGCCTGTGTCTCTGCCTCTGCCTCTCTTTCTCTGTCTCATGAATGAATGGAATCTTTAAAAAAAAAGAAATTTATCCTCACTATATTACTTTTTATCTCATGACTCATATCTTATGTCTACTTTGAATTCATAATTTATTTGAGTCTCACTGTACCAGTATTTCATTCTTAGTATTTTTCCAGGTTTCCTGAAATATTACTGACATACAACGTTGTAAAAGTTTAAGGTATACAATGTGTTGATTTGATAAACTTATACATTGCAAAATGATTAGCACTATAGTATTCTTGAAGTTTTCAATGGTCCTTAGGAAAAAGCAATACAGTATTGCCCTAACTTCATATTTATTGGTAGAATGATTAGGGTGCACTGGTTTAGTGAGTTACCCATCATAAATATATCAAATGAGATCATAGATATGAAAGTCTTTGGAAACAGTAATCAACTACACACATGTTAAGTTATATTATTACTGCTATTATTTTTAAAATAAATATCACAAGAAGAGAAATCCAAAGAATGTTTAATGATTAAATTTTGGGGGCAGCCTGGGTGGCTCGGCAGTTTAGTGCCGCCTTCTGTCCAGGGCCTGATCCTGGGGTCCCGGGATGGAGTCCGGCCTCGGGCTCCCTGCATGGAGCCTGCTTCTCCCTCTGCCTCTGTCTCTGCCTCACTATCTTTCTCTGTCTCTCAGAACCCAGTGCTTCTCAAAAGTTTAATGTCCATAATAATCTCTGAGGGATCTTGTTAAGATGCATATTTTGGTTCAGTAGGTCTGGGGCAGGGCCTGAGTGTCTGCATTTCTGACAGTTCCCAGTGGTGTGCATGTTTCTTATCTATAGACCACACTGTGAGTGACAAGGAATAATTTTGGCTCTTCCTTTTAAACCCAATCACTAATATTATTATTAAGAGCAAGTATGTGGTTACAAGGAAATATATTAAGTAGGTGGAGACATTGTCCCTTTCCCACAAATAAAGAGCTGGTACTGAAACTCTGGTTTGGAAGATGAGCTTGAATATCATCCAGGTGGGCCCATATAGATAATTCTAAACAGAGAGATTTCTATCCATTTTTTTCAGTATCTGTAAAGAAGAAAATTTCAGATATTTTTAATAAAATAAGCTTAATCTATTTCTACCTTTACTGGCAAAGGAAAATTTCTCTTTTCCTCATCTAAATCCTTTTTTTTTCTGTTCCAATTAAAACCTCTTATTATTTCAGATTTGTTGACAGAGAAATTAACTACATACATTTCCAAATATGTTTTTTTTAAAAAAAATTACAGTTCCAATGGCTTCATGTAAAAATACCTGTAGTAATCTGCAGAGCTTGGCACACACTGGGATCTTTCAGCTCCAGGGCCAGAGATTAGGGCACGGACATTTTTATTTTCATCCTCCAGAGAGGCACAGAAAGCCTTGCCACACACAGCAGTTACATAGAGCCTGGCCCCGTGGCAAGGGGCGGGGCAGCTCCCCCCACCAGGCACAAACACCTGAGAATCAGCATAGCAGGCCTCTCCCCCAGAAGATCACCTAGAAGAACAGGTGAACAGAAAATTTATGGACCAAACAGGACTGTAAAATTACAGTGCTAGGGGAAAATAGTGTATAGAACCCTAGGGGTTTTTTATGTTTCATTTATCTTTCTGTTTAAAATTTTCCAATTTTTTTCTTTTTTCCCATTTCAATTTGTTTATTATTTTATCAACTCTTTGTTTTGCTGAGTGAAGTAAGTCAATCGGAGAAGGACAAACATTATATGTTCTCATTCATTTGGGGAATATAAATAATAGTGAAAGGGAATATAAGGGAAGGAAGAAGAAATGTGTGGGAAATATCAGAAAGGGAGACAGAACATAAAGACTCCTAACTCTGGGAAATGAACTAGGGATGGTGGAAGGGGAGGAGGGTGAGGGGTGGGGGTGAATGGGTGACGGGCACTGAGGGGGACACTTGACGGGATGAGCACTGGGTGTTATTCTGTATGTTGGCAAATTGAACACCAATAAAAAATAAATTTATTAAAAGAAAACCTCTTTAAGTCTTTTTTAACTTTCATTTTTTACAATTACATGTTAGAGATATATTCTTAATTTTTGGCTTCCTATCACTGTATTCAATTTTATTTTTGTATTATATATATACATTTTGTATACATTTTTGTATGATATATATACATTTTGTATTATATATATATATACATATATATGTACATTTTGCTCTCTTTATAATTTTGGAATTTAGTATCTTCTAACACAGACCAAAATACACTCAGGTCCAAGTGGATCACCCTGTTTTGTCCACTCTGTGAGATTATGTCCTCTCTCCCCTTCTTTTAATCCTTTTTCTTTCTTCACTTGTTTTTCTTTTTCTTTTCTTTCTTTCTTTCTTTGGTCTTTTTTCTTTTCTGGTTTCTGACCTCTACATATTTGTCTAGTGTGTATTTTGCTTGGGTCATGATTGATATTGATTCTGTTCACTCATTCAGCCATTCTTTACTGGACAAAATGACTAGAGGGAGGAATTAACACGAGAAAGAAAGAGAGGTAATGCTCTCTGCCACAGATCTATGGATATGGATTTAAGTAAAATATCAGAGATGGAATTCAGGATAACAATTATAAAGTTACTAGCTGGGCTTGAAAAAAGCATAAAAGACTCTAGAGAATTTCTTAGTGCAGAAATGAGATCTAATCAGGCCAAAATTAAAAATACTCTGAGATGCAATCTAAACTGGATGCTCTAACAGCTAGGATGAATGAGGCAGAAGAGAGAGTAAGTGGATTAAAAGACAAGTTGATGGAAAGGAAGGAAGCTGAGGAAAGGAGGGAAGAACAACTAAGGGCCCATGAGGAGACGCTCTGAGAGATAAATGATGCTATGAAAAAAAAATCTGAATTATTGGAATTCCTGAGGGTGTTGGGGGCAGAAGGTATATTTGAGCAAATCATAGCTGAGAACCTTCCTAATCTGGGGAAGGAAACAGGCATTCATATCCAAGAAGTATACAGGATCCCTCCCAAAATCAATAAAAATAGATCAACACCCCGACATATAATAGTGAAGCTTGAAAATTTCAAAAATAAAGAGAAAACCCTGAAAGCAATGTGAGACAAGAGATTCCTAACATACAGTGGGAAAATGATGGCAGACCTATCCAGAGAGACCTGGCAGACCAGAAAGGGCTGGCAAGATATATTCAGGGTACTAAATGAGAGAAATATGCAGCCAAGAATGTTTTATCCAGCAAGGCTGTCATCAGAATGGAAGGAGAGATAAAGAGCTTCCAGGACAGACAGAGATTGACAGAATATGTGACCACCAAGAGAACCCTGCAAAGAAACATTAAGGGAGATCCTGTAAGTGAAGAGGGAGCCCAAGAGTAACACAGACCAGAAAGAAACAGAGACAATCTGCAGAAACTGGGACCTTACAGATAATACAATGGCACTAAATTCATATCTTTCAATAGTTATTCTGAATGTGAATGAGCTAAATGCTGCAATCAGTATAAGATTCCATCACATGGCAGTATCAAAATTTATTCAATCTCTCTAATCTTGAATGTTTATTTCTCTATGATAAATAGGGCTGTCATTTGTAATGATGTGGATGGAACTAGAGTATATTACACTAAGCGAAATAGGTCATTCAGAGAAAGACAAATGCCATACGATTTCACTCATATGTGGGATTTAAGAAACAAACAGATGAACATAGAGGAAGGGAAGGAAAAATAAAATAAGATAAAGACAGAGGAAAATCATAAGGGATTCTTAACAGTAGGGAACAAACAGCGTTGCTGTAGGAGAGGTGGGTGTGGAGATGGGGTAATTGGATGATGGGCATTAAGGAGGGCACTTGATGCAATGAGCACTGGGTATTATATGCAACTGAAGAATTACTAAATTCTACCCCTAAAACTAATACTACAGTATATGTGATATCCTAATAATTGTATATATATCCAGTAATGTAACTAAATGCCCTTTAATGTAATATCCATTGTTCAATATTCAAATAGAAGCTAGAAGTTTAAAAGGCATTTTTATAATATAGGAGGTAAGAGTTTGGACCTGTGGTATCTTCAAATTGCTACCAACTGTGAAATTTTTATAATTACATGAAAATATAAGCATAAGCAAGACATGGATATAAGTGTAGGCAGTGGCCACAGTGGCTGAAATATGCCTTTAATATTCCTCAGAATTGTTATGTTCATCTCTTCATGGGTTGAAGAATATGCTGTAGGATATCTTCAGGTCTAGGCCTCAGCAAAATTAGGACCCAGGTAAAATGTATGTGGTGGTTTTAATATATGTCCACAAATTCCTCTATTTTTCTCCCTTCAAGAGGTGAAACCCAATACTCCTACCCCCAAATGTGGGGCTGGATTTAGTGGTAACTTCTTTTTTTAAGATTTTATTTATTTATTCATGAGAGACAGAGAGAGAGAGAGGCAGAGACACAGGCAGAGGGAGAAGCAGGCTCCATGCAAGGAGCCCTATATGGGACTCGATCCTGGATCCTGGGATCATGCCCTGAGCCAAAGGGTGGCTCAACTGCTGAGCCACCCAGGCGTCCCAGTGGTTACTTCTAATGAATGGAATATGACTGAAATGATGGTGTGTGACTTCTGAGACTAGGTCATAAAAGGCATGATGGATTCTTTCTCATCCTATCTTTAATCATTCATTCTGGAGGAGGCTAGTTGCCTCGTCATGAGGATACTCAAACAGCACTACAGAGAGGCCCATATGGTGAGAAACTGAGGTTTCTTTCCAACAACCAGGTGAGTGCACCATCTTGGAAGCAGATCCTTCAGACCCAGTCAAGCCTTCAGATAGTTGCAATGTCATGAATGACCCAGAGTGAGAGCCAAGCAGCTAAGCTATTCTTGAATTCATGACCCACGGAAACTGAGATATTTTTTGTTGTTGTTTTAAGGTGCTGAGTTTTGGGACAAATAGAAATAGATAAGTAATATACTTCATAATTTTTTTTTAAAGATTATTTATTTATTTATTCATAGAGACACAGAGAGAGAGAGAGGCAGAGACACAGGCAGAGGGAGAAGCAGGCACCTAGCAGAGAGCCTGATGTGGGACTCGATCCAGGGTCTCCAGGATCATGCCCTAGGCTGCAGGCGGCGCTAAACCGCTACGCCACCGGGGCTGCCCCCTTCATAATTTTTAAGAAAGATTTATTATGTATTTTAGAGAGAGAGACAGAGAGAGTGAGAGAAGGAGCAGAGGGAGAGAATCCAAGCAAACTCCTCCCTGAGCATGGAGCCCAATGCAGGCCTGGCTCAGTCTTGTGATCCATGAGATCATGACCTGAGTCGAAATCAAGAGTTGGATGCTTAATGGAGTGAGCCACCCAGGTGCCCCTGTATTTTTTTAAAGGATTTTATTTATTTATTTATTTATTTATTTATTTATTTATTTATTTATTTAACAGGGAGAGAGAGAGAGAGAGAGAGAGAGAGAGAGAACAAGCAGGGGGGAAAGCAGGCAGAGGGAGAGGGAGAAGCAGTCTCCCCACTGAGCAGAGAACCTGATGCAAGGCTTAATCCCAGGACCCTAGGATCATGACCTGAGCTGAAGGCAGATGCTTAACCAAGCCACCCAGGCATCCCCGTATTTTTTTTAGGTAGACTCCACACCCAGTGTGAAGTCCAACATGGGGCTTGAATTCACAACCCTGAGAATGAGACCTGAGCTGAGACTGAGTTGACTGCTAACCAACTAAGCCACCCAGACACCCTTATACTTTGTAACTTTTGCTTGTATATGAAAAATGTAGTAATAATTTGAGGCTTTTTGATAATGTTGTCTTCCTCCAGAAAGTGTTTATATTTGTTTCTTTCTGGTGGACCACTAAGCTAGAGGAAATTCCAGGTCACTTTATTCAATATGGATTGAGATAAGAAGCTGGGCTTCATATGAAAGCTGATCTATTCCTATTCTCCCTTATTCCTAAGGTGTTGCCTTCAAGGTCACAACCCCAAGTCTGATGGTTTATGAAAGCCCCGTTTCCTTGGTAGCCCCGAAGTATAATTTTTCCTCTTTAGTTCCCTGAATCTAACCAAAGTTATGCTAGGTCTCTCCTCTGCCTCTTCTGGAGTTGGTACATGTCCTTATGGGAAAGAAAAAGAGCCCCAGATATGGACTTAACTTCTCGGGGTTTCATTTTAATCTTGAATCACGGCTTCATAATTCTTTATTACACTTTACTGACCTTGGTAGTTCTCTAATACCTTGAATAGATGCTTTTAAAATTCGTCCAAAAAAATTTGTCCAGATTTTCTACTTCTCAGTGGGAGGATTAGTTCTAATTACTGAGTCCAAGATTACCCCGGTAGCAGAGGTGAAACCCTCCCAGAAACAAACTTTTAAAAATGTATACTTGATTATACCACTCTTGCTTAAATCCCTTCGATAGTGTAGAAAGATATTTTCAGCTACAAGCAACAGTATACTCAGTGAAATGTGGCTTAAATTATAAGGTTTGTGGGATGCCTGGGTGGCTCAGCGGTTGACCGTCTGCCTTCAGCTCAGGGCGTGATCCTGGAGTCCTGGGATTGAGTCCCACATCGGGCTCCCTGCATGGAGCCTGATTCTCCCTCTGCCTATGTCTCTGCCTCTCTCTCTCTCTCTCTGTGTGTCTCTCTCATGAATAAATAAGTAAAATCTTTTAAAAAATTATAAGGTTTGTTAATCTCAATGGTAAGAAATTGGGCAGTAGTGATGCAGGCAGGCTGGGTCCAAAGATGCAGGGTGGGTACCACAGGACCAGCCAAGAGGGTCCTTGGCTTTGCTCAGGATAGAAATTGAATATGAGCCAGCAGGAAGTGAGAGCAGAATTTTTTGAAGATAGAGAGCAGATACAGATGAAACATCTGGGAGACTTGGAAAAGAAAAGAGCATGAGTCTTGTTTTTGTTGGGGCCTGGGGTTTTCTACTAGGAATGATGGTCTGTGTACATGTCCTTTCAGGCATCCAGGAACTAGTTGAACAAAGATCAGTGTTTAGGTGTCCTCCATAAGTCACTTATGCCCTGGAGCAAGGAGTCTTGGTGCCAATGTGTTTGGAGAAAGTTCATGAAGACTTTGCCTGGTCACTCCTTAGGTGTTATCTATTGTGCTGAAAGACCCCAAAGAAATCATTAACTACTTGACCTTTACAAGGAGGATATATATCAAGGCATGTGTAAGGTAGGAGTTCAGGTTCTAGCAAGAATAAAAGGAAGGAAAGGAGCAAGGAAAAGAAATAGCTTTTTAAAGGCTAAGTAACAAAATACCTCAAAACTTAGTACCTTAAAACAACAGATAATTAATTAATTAAAAAACTAAATATTTATTGTCTCACAATTTTTATGTGTCATGCAATTTTTATGTGTCATGATGTGGAAACAGTTTTGGTTCAAGGTCTCTTGTGAGATGGTAGTAAGGATGTTGGACAGAACTTGAGGCATCTGAAGGCTTGAGTGGGCCTGCAGGATCCATTTCCAAGATGGCTTATTTGCATGGCTACTGGAAGGAAGCCCTAGTTCTTTGCTGGCTGTTGACAAGAGGCCTCAGTTTGTAACACAGGGGCCTCTCCAACAGGCTATTTGAATATCCTCATGACATGGCAGCTGGTTTCTCCAGAGTGAACGATCTAAGAAAGAGGAAGGAAAAATCCACAATGTCTTTTAAGACCTATCTTAGAAGTCACACACAGTCATTTCTATCACATTGTTTGTAATTGGAGTGCAGGGGTACAATAGCACCTGGCTCTGGGGGTTCCAAATAGACCAGGTTCGGCCACTCACCACTGACAAAATTCAAAGGCAGAGAGATAAGTGGTGGTGAAACAAGAAAGGAACTTATTTAAGTGAGGTCAAAGCTGGGAAGACTAACATCTCAAAGACTGCCTCCCAAGTGCTGAAAATACTTTTAGGTTTATATAAGGAAATGTGGGACAAAGGTCAGTGGGTACATGCAGGTAGGCAGTAAAGGTCAGGTAAATCACTGCCTTCCAGTCAATCAAAAGGGTGCTTGCTGTCTCAAGGCAGTCCTTATTGCTTAAGGGGTAGTTTCAGTTCCTATCAGGGGATACTTTGTCCACAGGTCTTTTGCCTGAGTTAAGAGATAAGCTGGAAGGGGGCACCTGGGTGGCTCAGTGATTGAGCATCTGCCTTTGGCTCAGGTCGTGATCAGTCTTGGGATCGAGTCCCGCATAAGGCCCCCCGCAGGGAGCCTGCTTCTCCCTCTGCCTATATCTCTGCCTCTCAATTTGTGTCTCTCATGAATAAATAAAAAAAATATTTAAAAAAAGAGAGAGATAAGCTGGAAAGAACTCAATCAGTTAGAAAGCACAGACTGAGGTCAAAAGGGAGATGGTTTTAAGTCCTCTTTCATGGTCGTCAGAAGTTAATCAGTAAGTATAGCCCACATTCAAGGACAAGGAATCAGGCTCTGCCTTTTTAAAAAATATTTTATTTATTTATTCATGAGAGACAAAGAAAGAGGTAGAGAAAAGGCAGAGGGAGAAGCAGGTTCCCTGCAGGGAGCCCGATGTGGGACTCCATCCTAGGACCCTGGGATCATGACCTGAGCCAAAGGTAGACAGTTAACTGCTGAGCCATTCAAGCGTCTCAGGCTCTGCCTTTTGAAAAGATGAGTATCAAATAATTTGTAGACATATTTTAAGACTACCATGAATTGCAAACATGATGTTCTTATAGGACAGCATTCTGAGCAAGAAGTTGGGAGCAGGGGCAAAAAACTACCTTGCTCCTATAGCTCCTCTCTCTTTTATCAGAGAACAAAGTCCTTCCCAGAAAGTGTCAGCTGACTTATTTTTTTAAGTAGGCTCCACTGCTCAACATGGGGCTTGAATTCACAACCTGAGATCAAGAGTCATGTGTTCAGATTAAAAAAAAAAAAAAGAGTCATGTGTTCTAACCACTGAACATTCCAAACACCCCTGACTTTTTGTATGTCATTTGCCTAAATTCAGTAAATGCCCATTCCCAGACCAATTCATGACAAAGGGGAATGGGATTGCCAAGCTTAGTTTAGGTAAATTGTGATTCATCTCTTGAGGCTTTGAGATAAACCTACCTTCCCTGAGTACTTGTCTTGGGCCCAATAATCAAATCAGGTTTCTGTTAGCAAGGAAGATGGTGGCTGGGGAATGGCTGTTGGGTAGGCAAAACAGTGACTTCAAAAATGGATTCTCATTGCTTTTAAGATAAAAGTTGCATCTTTTTCATGGTTATAAGGCCCAAAGGATCCGGTCCCTGCTTACCTTACCTTGTCAGTATAATTTTATTTTTTTTTCCAGATTTTTAAAAAATTCTAATTTGTTAACATATAGTGTAATATTGGATTCAGGGGTAGAATTCAGTGATTCATCACTTACATATATGACAAGAAAGCTATTGACACAGGTAAACTGAAGGACTCCATAAGAATCTGCTCTTGCTCCTTTTCCTGCTTCTATTCTTGTTAGGCCCTGCACTCCCACCTACTTTACACATGGCCTGTAGTGCAAATAGCAGATATCCTCCTTGTAAAAGACTGGGAGTTAATGATTTCTCTAGAGTAGATAACATCTGAGGAAAGGAGAGTGAAAGGAGGACGCTATCATATGCATATTCCAGACCACTGGTGCTAGACATCTAGATGCTAAGGCCCTCTGGCTCCAAGGAATAACACCTAGTCTTTGTTCTAACAGGTTCCTGGATGCCTGAGGGGACACGTATACCAGACAGTCATCCTCAGTAAACCCCCCCAGGCCCCAAACAAAAAGAAGACATGCTTCTTTCCTTTCCAAGTCTTCCAGATGCTTCATCTGAATCTGCTTTGTCTTTATCTTCAATAAACTCTGCTCTCACTTCCTGCTGGCTCACATTTGACTTCTATCCTGAGTGAAGCCAAGGACACTCTTGGTTGGTCCTGCAGGACTCTGTCTGGGTCCTCGGACTGGTCTGTAGGCGTCGTTATATCTCGTCTTTCTTTTCTCGGGGACCCCAAATCATGCTTACAATTCCAGCCAACTCTACAAACATGTGGGACGTGGAGTAACTATTTCCCGGCAATGGTGTCTGTATTACAGTGTAGTTACATGTATGGACTCTACATCTGGACTGCCTAGGTTTGGGTCCACCACTTAGAAAAATCTGAAATCTTAAGCAAGTCACTAAACCTCTTTTTGCATCATTTACTTCATCTGTAAAATGAGGAAGGCAATATCTACTTCCGAGTTTTGTGGCCATTACTAGTTAATATATGAAAAATGCTATTTGTTTGCAATTAGCATTGTGTCAAAATCAGAACAATTACATTGAACTTTTATTATAAAAAAGGGGGATCTAGGAGGGACCTGAGCTTTTCCCGAATTCTGATCGGTCTCAGTTATCAAGGGCAATTGGCGGCCTTACTTTAGAATTCAATTTTGGGGAGCCAGGAAACCAGATTAGTTTTCCAAAGGGAAGTGCCATTTGCATCTATCCCGGTGGGGCTGCCAAGAATTCCCTGGGGTGGGAGACGGCGCTTCTGTGGATTTTGCCGGGCGTTGCAGCTGCTCTGGGCTTGGCAGCGGCAGGGACCTAGGCGGAGGCCTTGGGCGTCTCACTCCCTCCTCATCCGCCCGGAGGCACCACCCAGTTCCCTTCTCCTCCCCCAGCCAACTCCGTGGACCGACTCCAGCTCCCGCCCTCAAGTCACAAAGGTCTTGGGCAGCTTGCTACGTGCCAGACGTGACAAATGAAAACCGCACGTCTCACCAGTGTCCTCGCAGACAGACAGTGCCTCGGAGCAATGGCAGGGTGCTGGCGCCTTTCGGCCGCGTCCAATAGCGCTGCGCGCTGAGGAAGGGGCGGGGCGGGAGGTGGGGCGGGGTGGCCCGGGCCGCTCTCTACATTCCGCACGAGGTTGTAGCGCACGCAGGCGGCTTTCTTCTCCGCTGTTTAAGCTCTCAGCCTCGCAACCCTTCTATTGCCAAGATGTCGCTTTCTAACAAGCTGACTCTGGACAAGCTCGACGTGAAGGGCAAGCGGGTCGTCATGAGGTAATTATACACATCTGCTCTTGCTCCCTCAAGGGCTTGGCCGCAGCCTCTTCGGCCAGAGCCAAGTTGCTTCCTCCCCTGCCCAAAGTTGCTTTTAGTCGTTGGCTCGGCCCCATGGGTTCTAGGCCTGCAGAATGAGGCTTCCCACCATTGTGGCTGAGGCTTTGCCCTAGTTTTATGGTTTCTGATCTCATTTGCCTCAGCGCAGAAAGGGAGCCGTTTTTGTCCTTTGGAAGTGGATCCACCAAAGAAGGGTTCAATTCCGGGACCAGTTTTGCCCTCTTTCCTATTCCTGAATGCACTTACGTCGCCTCCAGCTCCCAGCAGGCGAGGTGGGACCTAATGCTTAGCTAGCAAATCCCTAGGCCCCAAAGAAGGGACCTTGAAAGGTCATTTGGTTTCCCTTCCCCCACCGCCCTAGATCATCCCAGATAAATGAGAAAAGGCACACATTTCAAAGGCCCCTGCACAAAAGGGTAATTTTCCCAGAAGATGTTGACTTAGATGTTCAGGAATAGAACCTCCTAAAACATTGGGGATGGGAGGATGAGGAAGGGTGGGGCACACTGAAGGAGGCCCTGCAGAGCTTATGTAACAGGCCTCTGCATGACACCGTCGGACTACAGGCCACAGGGGTTTTCATCAGAATTGTGACACATGCTGGGTAATGGTAGAGCAGGGTGTGGGTGCTCATTCTTGCTGTTCTCCAACCTCACCTCTCAGATGGCTAGAGAAGCAGGATATTAGAAGTGAGGATGGCTATCCATGGACTTTGGGGTCTTCTACTTTGCACCTGTGGATCCCTGGTCACTTACCCACATGACTTCTCCCTTATATGCCAAAATTAGTAGTATGGTGTATGGAGCTTTTATATTTATCCTTTTTGTAATGTCTGGTATATTTGCAATTCAGGAGCAAAGTGCAGGACAGTAAGGTATGTAACTCATGGAATGACTGTTGATATACCTTGATATAGGATCCAAGGGTGGTGCGTTCCGCGTCATAGGGCTTGCCTTGATAGCCCTTTGCAGCCCTGTCCTTTTTGGGACGTGATTGATTGATGGACAGGCATGTGAATGGTGTGATCCAGCCCCTTTTCCAATTTGGGCTGGTTCAAGTGAGGGCATCTTTTAGATATTAACAGACACATAAAGCAGTAGGTAAGCTCCCTTTACCCAAGGCTTAAACATAGGAGGGCACGCTGAATTTCAGTACTCTGGGTACCATAAAAGTAAATGCAGCTCTACTCTTTTCTCTAATTTCATTATGGCCACTATTAGTTTGCAAGTGGCCTTCTCTGCCTTGTGGAAATAGAAGAACTCAGTAGCCAAGAGAAACACCTGGTTGTCTACATTTTCCCAAATGACCTAGGCATTTGCAATCTAGGACAAAGGATTCAAAGCCATCCTAGTATTAGAAAAGGGCCCTTCCTATTCTTTAGGTGGTCTTAAGAGACAGTATAGATTCTACGAAAAACAGTAGTCCTGGCAGTGGACTTTGGCATGCAGCTAGATTTTATTTATTTCCTCCCATCTTCACTGGGCTCAAGGCTGACTGACCTTTCCAAATACATAACACTAGCCAAAAGACCAGGGGTGGAGCATCATGCTGGTCACCTTCCTACAATTGCCATCTTGGGGTTTATCTTCTCCTGGAAACTGATTTGAGTAATTAACTGGGCTGCCCAGGAGTGGGACTTGAGGTGCTTATCTTTCCTCCCTCTGGACCTGACATGAAACGACTTGCTGTCCAAGGGGTCAAAGTTTCATTTAACACAGATTAACCCTGAACCTTGAAATGATTGGCTAGTCCTGTTTTGCTGATAGAAAATTACCTGTCCAACGTCACTGAACTAGCAAATTGGTGGCTAGCTAGGCCTAGAATTTGGGTCTCTTTGGTTGCTAACCAGATCCTCTAAATATGCAACATTGTAAACAAAGACAGGCTGAAAAAAGACTGCTGAAGGTTGAGATCAATATCTGACCCCCCCCCCAATCTGGATAAATTGTGCTTATTTTGCCTGTGGACAGGAAGTTACTTTGTTCCTTGATTATTAATGTATCTCTTTTGAATACATTTTGCAGGACTTTTTGGAAGAGCCTAGTCAGCTATGCCTTTTCAGCTCAAATTTCTTTTTGTTTCAATGCCTTTACATGGTGGTTGCTGGCAGTGTTTCAGAAATGGGGCCTCCCTAGTAGTGGTTGCTTCACTGGCCTCCTCTCTGTCCTAGGAAAGAAAACTGATGTTAGCCTGTTAGCTGAGTCTGTGGCTCCTGCTTTGAATTGCCAAGGGAAACAGGCTGATTTGCTGAGGGAACTTTAGAAAGCCAGAAACCTCTGACTGGATAATTACCAGGTTCTACCTCCATTTTTTTTTTTTAGGATTCCAGTTGACTTTACAGCCTTTTGAGTAATCTCCCCGCTTGTATTTGCAGTATCATTTCCGGTCTTCCCCTCACAGATTGCCAGTTTTATGGGGACTTGTGAAGCACTTCCCTTTTGCTTGCTCCCTCCACCCCTGTTTTGTTTTAAACCTCACTGTTTTTCTCTAACCTGTTCTAACTTGTTAAACAACAGCTCTGATGTAGTGGAAAATATAGAGAGGAAAAACTGAGCAGAGAAAAAGTCTTAAAGACACTCATAATTCCCCAATTTTCTAGTCGGGCAGCGACACAAGGGTGGGCATGGTACTTTTGAGAGCTTTTATTTATTTTTTATTTATTTTTATTTTTTAAAAATTTTTTTAAATTTATTTATGGTAGTCACACAGAGAGAGAGAGAGAGGCAGAGACACAGGCAGAGGGAGAAGCAGGCTCCATGCACCGGGAGCCCGACGTGGGATTCGATCCAGGGTCTCCCGGATCGCGCCCTGGGCCAAAGGCAGGCGCCAAACCGCTGCGCCACCCAGGGATCCCTTTTGAGAGCTTTTAATGGGACTGGGCCTGGACCCCTGAGACGTCAGGTGACAGACTTGATATTCTTATTTTGACTAACTCTATTTTTTTTACATTTTATTTCAAAATAATTATAGATTCACAGGAAGTTGCAAAGTTAGTACAGAGAAGTCTTTGTTCACCCAATTTCCCCCAAAAGATACATCTTACAAAATTACTGTACAATATTGAAAGTAGGAAGTTGACTTTGGAATAATGTGTATAGTTCTGTGCTATGTTATCATGGGTATAGATCTGTGTAACTCCCACCACAAGTTACAAAACTGTTCTGTTTGATTACTACAAAGACCTTCTTCATTCTACCTCTTCAGAGTCATGACACCCTAACTCACTCCTCCATTCCAGCCCCTGGTAACTACTGATCTGTTTCTTGCCCCTAAAATTTTGTCATTCCAAAAATGTTACATAAGTAGAATCACAGTATATAATCTTTTGGGATTGGCTTTTTTTTCCATTCAGCTTAATACCTTTGGCTTATCCAAGTTGTTGCATGCATCAGTAGTTCATTCTTTATATTGTTGAGTAGTCCTTTATGGTATGGATGTTGCACAGTGTGTTTAGCCATTCACTCATTGAAAGACATCTAGTTTATTTCCAGTTTGGGGCTATTCTAAATAAAGCTGCTGTGAACATTGAATAGTCCTGCACAATTCTTTCTATGGACATATGCTGTCATTTCTCTTAGGTAGACATCGAGAGTAAATCACTGGGTCATATATTGAATTCCTAGACTGGTTTCCAAAGCAGGTACACTACTTTATATTCCTACCAGCAGTATGAGTGATCAGTTTTTCTGCATCTTCAGCAGTATTTGGTGTTGTCATTATTTTTTATTTCAGCCATTCTGATAGGTGTGTAATGATACCTGAGTTCATGCCTGAAGCTAAGCTTATGAGTGTTTCTGGAAAGTGGAAAAGGAAGGGGTGCATATTTTACATAGACTGGAAGAAATGGAATGTGTAGGCAAGAGCAGTTAATGTGTTAGAGTCCTCAGAAAGGGGAAGCTAAAAAGCAAAGCTGTCTTGAGAGTCTAGGAGGTGATGAAGGGGAGTAAACCACAGGCAAAGAGACATCCAGTTCTCATCAGTAAGCTATGTCATAGCAGCTTGGATAGATGACACAGAGTCTTGAATATTTCAGCCCAAAGAATTTCCTTCCTGTACTGGCTTGGGAGTAGGGTGGCTTGTGTTCAGCCTGTTGCCATTAGCCCTTTTGACCATGGGCCTTTCTGGGAAGCTGCGAGAGGGAAAATGACACAGGTAATGGGATACTCTGTCCTCTTCAGAATGTACTTTTAAAGCTGGCAGGAGCCTTGCTCGGGATATTTAGAGAAGATGCTTAGAATCAGAATCAAGTAACCTGAAACTGAATAGAATATATTTCTTCAGAGGTATACTGCTTTTATTTTTGAATATTAAATTAAAATGTTTGAATATAGAATTATTTCCTCAACCCACATTTGGAAAGGCTGTGAGGTTTTCGATGAGGTAGGGGTTGGAGTATAGTCCTAGGGGATATAGGACATTGGTGGTCTTCTTAATAGGCCTAAGGATTTTTTAAGTGTCTGCTAGGCCTCAAGCATGGTAGCAGTCTTCTCGACTAGGTCATATCTTCCCTGTAGTCCCTTAGCATGTGACGCTAGCTGCTTTTGTAATGGTTGATCTGCCTTTTAAAACACAAATTAGATTTTGGAGAAGCATTAACATATATCATAATAGCTGCCATTTGTATGGTACTTACTGTGTAGCAGGTACTCTTCTAAGCCCTTTACAATTCAACACTAACTCATTTAATTCTCACAATAACTGTGAGATAGATGTCATCCCCATTCTGCAGATGAGAAAGAAAGCATTTAAACAGGATCTTGGCAGGCAACATTTAGACCTAACAACTAGCTATCACACATTGTTGTTTTCAGTCAGATTGAAATAGGCTGAGGTTCCAATGAGTTCAGAAGTTCAACCAGAAGTAAGGGAAAGAATTATTGGTTCTTAAAAAATGATGGAGTAATCTGGTAGGTGAAAAAGGAGAGACAGCAATAAAATATTTGCTTGTGCCATCATGATCACTTCTCTTCTAATTGCCTGTTTGTTAGGTAGGCAGGATCACGTGTTCTACTCTTTCCTCTCAGTTTTCATGAAAGAAGCTATCTTATTTTTATTGTCTGTATTTTGCTTGAAGAGTACTGTGTGAACTTGGTCTTGGACGGTGAGTTTTTTCTGATCATGAGGCTCCAGGCTTTCTCTAGAAGGAATGATGCTCTGTTGATTTTTTTTTTATTTTCCAGTCATTTTTTTTCTTTTGAGTGATTTCAGCGAGCTTCACTAGGATCCAGAAACAGTATCAAAGGAATCAGAATCAAAATTTGTTCCTTAATTACCCCTTATCCATCCAGCTGCCATTATTAGTTACTATCATGGCTAGGTCCACATAAAAATCCTTTTATATTCCCCAAATGAATGAGACCATATAATGTTTGTCCTTCTCCAATGGAGTTAGTTCACTCAGCATAATACCCTCCAGCTCTATCCATGTCGAAGCAAATGGTGGGTATTTGCCATTTCTAATGGCTGAGTAATATTCCATTGTATACATAAACCACATCTTCTTTATCCATTCATCTTTTGATGGACACCGAGGCTCCTTCCACAGTTTGGCTATTGTGGACATTGCTGCTATAAACATTGGGGTGCAGGTGTCCCGACGTTTCACTGCATCTGTATTTTGGGGTAAATCCCCAGCAGTGCAATTGCTGGTTGTGGTCTCATTCATTTGGAGAATATAAAAAATAATGAAAGGAAATAAAGGGGAAAGGAGAGAAAATGAGTGAAAATATCAGTGAGGATGACAGAACATGAGAGACTCCTAACTCTGGGAAACGAACGAGGGGTAGTGGAAAGGGAGGTGGGTGGGGGGTTGGGGTGACTGGGTGACAGGCACTGAGGGGGAGGCACTTGGTGGGATGAGCACTGGGTGATATGCTGTATGTTGGCAAATGGAACTCCAGTAAAAAAAATCTTTTTAGATGGAACTGGTTTTAGCTTCCCAGGTCTTCAGGGCTAGTTCTTATGATGTTAGGTTTGTTTTTATTTTTAAAATTTTCTCTAAAGTATGAAAAACATACCTAAAAGGACACAAATCATAAGCTCAAGGAATTATCACAAAACAAACACATTTCTGTAATCACCCAGGTCAAGAAATACACGACAACCCCAGAAGGACTCTATGATGTCCTATCCCCAGTCACTAGTCCCCCACCCCATGGCTAACCACTATCTTGACTTCTAATACCACTGATTATTTTTTTTACCACTGATTATTTTTAAGGTGGATTTTGGACTCCCACCTTATTTGACTGGTTCATTAAAAGTACTTCTACTGGGACGCCTGGGTGGCTCAGCGTTTGAGTGTCTGCCTTTGGGTCAGGGTATGGTCCCACGGTCCTGGGATCAAGTCCCACATGGGGCTCCCTGCATGGAGCCTGTTCCTCCCTCTGCCTAAGTCTCTGCCTCTCTCTGTGTCTCTCATGAATAAATAAATTTTTTTAAAAAGTGCTTCTACTAATCTTTGAGAGAATCTGAAACTTTGTTTCTTTTTTAGAGTGGACTTCAACGTTCCTATGAAGAACAACCAGATAACAAACAACCAGAGGTAAGGTCTCTGCTAAACCTTGAGTTTCGTTTAAGATGTCTATGTCTGGGGGTATATAGGATGAATGGTTTTCCTTTCTTACTGCAGAACTGTGGTGACTTAAGCCGTATGTTTTTGGTTTTCCACAAACCCACTATCTGGTCTGCTTTCTTACGAGAATGTAGAAATTTTAAAAAGTCATCTTAAAGTGATTTTTTTTCTCCCCATTTTTTGAAAATCTGAAGAATTTAGGGTCATGCATTTTTAAAGAATATCAAAGCTGAAGGTTACTTTGCTTCCCTTGTAAAATGAAGAACTGTGCAAGAGGATTTTTTAATACTATTAATTTTTAAGCGTACATGTATTTTTACAAGCCCCTATTCAAGATGGCCCAGATAAAATCAGTTTTTAAGAATTTTGATGTAAGGGAAAAGATTTCAGAAGTAATATTTTCTGTTAGTTAAGGCTGTTCTAAATATCTTGGCTTCAAAACCAGAAGCCACAATTTTAAGTGATAGTACTACTTTTGCTTTTGCTTTTTTACAATCTAGTAAAGAAGGTTTAACTTTAAATTTCAGATGAGGGGTTTGAGCTGGAGAGGTATGCTTTCCAATAATCTAGAGCAGTGTTGTCTAATAGAAATATAATATGAGCCACATAGAATTTAAAATTTTCTAGTTGTTAAATTAAAAAGATAAAAAGAACTGAGTGAACTTAATTTTAAGTAGTATATTTTACTTAATCCAGTAAGATCAAAATAATCATTTCAATATGTAATCAATAAAAAATTAATCAAAGGGGCATTTAACTTTTTTGGTATTAAATCTTCTAGGCCCAGAACTTTTTCAGATATTGGCCCCAGGGTAGAGTCTGGCATTTTTACCAAGTACATCCCTGCTGCAACATACTGGAAGGTCTTTGTTTTGTACAAGGCAGTGCCGATCCTTCTTGATTTTCATTATTTTCTGCAGCACACAGCAGAAAAGATTGGAAATATGCCTATCAAGGTGTTTTATGAATTAAAAGCAGAGAAGCAAAAAAATAAATACAAGCAGAGAAGCGGGTCTGAGCACATTTTTCCATTTTCAGAAATCCATGGACATAACAAAAGGAAGCATTAGAAATAATAGAACTTCCTGAAAAGGGATAGGCCTGAAGAATAATTTGGTTTCTTTGGGCAAACTTCAGACTTGATGAAGGTTTCTTCTTTATTTGGTATTAGTGAGTTATTGTATATGTCAAATAGCATAAGATACTTTAGAAAGATAACTTGGTTTTTTATTATTCCATTCTCTGCTGATCTGTCCCCTTATCAGAGACTCCTGACAACCCTATCTAAAATCCCCTTTACCACTATTCCTCAGTCATTCTTCTCTCTCTACCTTTATTTTTTCCATACCCTTATTACCACCTGATACACACAAACACACACACATACTCATATGTGTACACACATATATATGTTTATTGTTTCTCCCTCCATTAGAATTTCACTTCCATGAGAGCAGAGACAGTTTTTTTTAAAGACTCAATCCCAAGTCTCCAGATCAGGCCCTGGGCTGAAGGCGGCACTAAACCTGAGCATGCTGAGCCACCTGGGCTGCCCTAGAACATAGTTTAAAGGTCATATTATCTACATTATAGTTTAACCAAAAAATTATTAAACTTCCTTTAAACATGTCAAATTTTTGTTATGAACTTGATACTAACTTTCCATTTTTGCCGGTCTTTAAAAAATTAAAATTGATAATAAGGAAAATCATTCATCTACTCAACATATATTTATTGACTGCTTCTTATTATGCCAGGTACCTTTCCCAACTCTGAGAATACAACGCTAAATAAAACAGTCTTAAAAAAAATAAAATAAAAAATAAAACAGTCTTGGAATGCCTGGGTGGCTCAGCAGTTGAGCATCTGCCTTCAGCTCAGGGCGTGATCCCAGGATCCGGGATCAAGTCCCACATCGGGCACCCTGCAAGGTGCCTGCTTCTCCCTCTGACTATGTCTCTGCCTTTCTCTTTCTCTGTCTCTCATGAATAAATAAATAAAATAAAAAAGAACCTATGTTCTATATAATGAATTTATTTTTCCTACAAAAAATGTGCCTTAGGATCAATAAGGTACAAAAAAGTTACTACATATTTTTAAGTTTTTCCTAAATTTCCTTTAATGGTCTCAAGATTTGGGAATTTTCAATTTCTTCCTCAGTCTTACAAGAGGATGTTTCAGGGATTCCCCAAGACACCCACATATTTGGTGATTCACTAAAAGGACTCATGGGATTTAGCATATAGTTCTCATCGCTAAAGTTTATTATTATAGCAAAAGGATGCCTGACAAGATCAGCAAGGGAAAAAGACAACACAAAATCTGGAATCCATGCATGGGCTCCAGTGCTCTCACTGCAGTAGTTGTATGCATTGTTTTTGCCCAGAGAAGCCCATAAGAGATTTGGCTCCCAAGATTTTTACTGGGTCATATGAGTACCCTCTGCCTAGCAACCAACAAAATTCCAGACTATTAGAGGAAAGCAGATGTTCAGCGTAAATCACATAGTTTGTACAGTCTAGGAGCAGTGTCAGTTAGAATGGCCTGTGTCAGAGAACTGAGGGACCACTTTGGAAGCCAGGTTCTCAGACACTGGCCAAGGGACAACCTTGCAAGCAAGTCCTTCTAAACATAGCAGCTTCAGTCCTGCTAGGGTAACTCTTTTCTTTATAAGGAGCAAAACAGGGAATCCCTGGGTGGCTCAGCGGTTTAGCACCTGCCTTTAGCCCAGGGCATGATCCTGGAGTCCCGGGATCGAGTCCCACGTTGGGCTCCCTGCGTGGAGCCTGCTTCTCTCTCTCTCTCTCTCTCTCTCTCTGTCTTTCATGAATAAATAAAATAAAAAGAAGGACTTCCTTCACTTTAAAAAAAAATAAGGAGCAAAACATGATCGGATTGAATAATCCTAGGTAGGTTGGCATCATAATGGACTTCTTCCCCTGAACATGAACCTGAGGACCATCACTGAGTTGCCCACAATAGATTTGAAGGAGTTTAGAGACAAAAGGGTCTTTATGTTTTACAAGGCCATAAGTAAAATTAGTTCCCACTAATTCCTAACCTTGATCTACTTGCTGTCTCTTTTTGGTTGCAGAATCAAGGCTGCCATCCCAAGTATCAAATTCTGCTTGGACAATGGAGCCAAGTCAGTTGTTCTTATGAGCCATCTGGGCCGGCCTGATGGTGTCCCCATGCCAGACAAGTATTCTTTGGGGCCAGTTGCTGTAGAACTTAAGTCTCTGCTGGGCAAGTAAGTGCCAGATTCTGAAGCTGGTGGACTCTGTGACAGGAGATGTTGTGAAGCATGTTGTTACTGGTTCTTTCAGACTGTTCAAGTATCTCCATCTACTGCTTTCCCCAGGGATGTTTTATTCTTAAAGGACTGTGTGGGCCAAGAAGTGGAGAAAGCTTGTGCTGACCCAGCTGCTGGGTCTGTCATCCTGCTGGAGAACCTTCGCTTTCATGTGGAGGAAGAAGGGAAGGGAAAAGATGCTTCTGGGAATAAGGTAGGACCTGTGACTTTTACATTATTAGAGGTGAGGAGGACAGAGTCTGTAAGAGGCTGAAGAATAGAGGTAGTTTGTATTTAGTTTTTCCTTAGACACCTTTATACTGAAAGTATAACAAAATACACACACACACACACACACACACACATATGTGCCTTATCTTGCCTTTGGCATAGTCTTGATGCAGAGGTAGGAATCAAGTATTGCTCTCACATTTGGTGCCCTTTTGTATATATATGCATAGCTTGATGAATTAGGTCAAGGAATAGAATATTGGCTAGGATCCCAGAAGCCCTTCTCATGCTTAAGTGTTTTGTAATATCTTTGAAAAATAAGTGAATACCATTTGGATATGAGTATTCAGTGGACATGCCTTTGCAATTGTTTCTTTGTTACCCACTTGGCCTATGATACATGAGAATTCTTTTCCTGACAGTGTGTGATAATCCTATTGAAGGGTAGGCTATGATTTCCAAGTGCTGAGAGCAGACATTCACAGGCAGTTGTGTGTGTCCATGCTATACCAGGTGTTCCTCCAGCAGAGCCAGTTAGATTGTTTTGTCAAGGCTGAACAGTTGTTCTAAGCAACAAACCCTAGTCTGTTATGGAGGGACAGTAATATTATTTAGAAGGGGAATTAACTTAATGGTTGACCTTGGTACTCTTAAAACTGTAGATGAAATGTGATATAATTGGGATTTTCATAATAAAGAATTATATGAGCAGAAAACATACTTTCCGAAGTCAAGTGGAAAGGGGGACTAGGGACTATATGGGAAAATTGATTGTAGTTGGGTAAATGATGGTCATGATGGTATTGCCTTGGATTTAAGACATTTTTTTATGAAGTGTAAAGCATTTTTTTGAATTCTCTTTAAGATAAGGAAGTGCAGGTATTGTCATCATTTCGTAAAGAAATGTAAGTCTCAGAAAGGCAGTCATTTTACTGAAATTAGAGGCAGTAGTGCTGTTGCTTGGCTTTATATATAGCTCAGTCCATTAGATCAAATTTTATCTATAATGGGCCAGACAATAAATATTTTAGGCTTTGTAGGCCATACAGTCCAAACTGTAGATGGTCTCTGTTGGAACGCCTAAACTTTTGCTATTGTCCTGCAAAAGTGAACATAGGAAAAAACCACTCAAAACAAATAAAAAAGAGCAACCATAGATAATCTACAAAATAGATTACTGTGACCTGACAACCAGAATTCAAATATTAAATGACAAAACTGGCTCTTTGAGGATGATTTAGAATTTGCCTATTGGTAGCCTATTGGTAGAGTGAAGCTGAAGTTATCCTTTAGAACTTTCCACTCTTAAGGTTTTAGTGTCTTGGGGGAAGAAGATTCTCTAAGGCTAGTATCTCAGTCTCCTGTTGTACTTCTGGTGTTTCCTTTTTTTTTTTTTTTGAGAAAGTATATTTTATTTTGATTTTGATGAATACAGACAAATGAGGCCTCCCAAAACGTGTTTCTGTTATATTACCACTAGCAGTATAAGAGGGCCTTTTCCCCATATCTCATATTGCCAGTGTTTAATATTTTTCATGTATAGCACTCCCCCAAATGGTATGTCACTGTGGTTTTAATTTGCATTTCTTTCATCTAGTATTTACACACCTGCTAATATAGACAGAAATATCTGTGTGTGTGTGTGTGTGTGTGCATGTGCATGTGTGTGTGTGAAGGAGTGGGAGGAAAGAACGGAAGGGAGCATGTGAGGTTCAGAGGCTAGGTCTGGAAGTAGTACCTCACGTTTATTTGTTCATCTACATTTCTTTTTTTTATTTTTTTTAAATTTTTAAAATAAATTTATTTTTTATTGCTGTTCAATTTGCCAACATACAGAATAACACCCAGTGCTCATCCCATCAAGTGCCTCTCTTCAGTGCCTGTCACCCAGTCACCCCCACCCCCGCCCACCTCCCCTAGTTCATTTCCCAGAGTTAGGAGTCTCTCATGTTCTGTCTCCCTCCCTGATATTTCCCACTCATTTTTTTCTACTTCTGGTGTTTCTTAAGGTCATTGGAGTACCTGCTTTCAAGCAGTTTCTTTTCTTAGCACCTCAGGGCCTAGTTTTGCCTTATCTTGCCTTTGGCATAGTCTTGGTACAGTAGAAGGAGTCAAGTAATGATCTCAAATTTGGTGCCCTTTTAGAGTGAAACTCGCACAGATTCTAGGACTTAGAAATGGTAGCAAACTGAGGCAAAACTTATTCAGGAAATGATGAACTAACAGTGCTAGTTTATGACTTTTTTAGTTAATTAACTTTACATTTAGTGTCCAGTGACTTTTGATGCATGAAATTTCAAGAGCCAGTAATAAGTTCAAAAATTAAAAAAAAAAAAAAGGACATAATGTTTTTCCTTTTCCCAGTGTGCTCACGTTAGTTTTTGAGGAACATTTTCTTCTAGTTATTGACAGATCTGAATGAAAAAACGCTATGAAATGAAAAATGGGTTCAGATTATTACTTTCTATAGTGCCTTTTTCATAAAGAGCTTCAATTTGCTCCCTTTTTCCTTAGAAAATTCTTAGGGGTTATCATGCCTTTTTAATAGATGGGGAAGATTTCGGGGACAGAGATCACTTGCCAAACGTTACACAGCAAATTAGTGTTAGAGTTGGGCCTAGAATCCAGGTGTCCTGCCATTTGGACAGTATTTTCATTACTACACAGATTATCTTCCAGTCACTAGTGGCAGATGATACTCCATTCCAGAAAGACTTTGTGGGTTCTATAGTTGTTTTACTTTTAGTATTAGTTCCCCTGCATTCTTTGGGTCATTAGAGGAAAGCCCCTGTTCTTTGTGGCAGTCTCCTTCACCTTGAAACAGGAGGATGTGAGTGGGTGTTGACTAAAATGAACGAACACCTGTCCTGAACTGTGTATTCTTCTGTGCCATGTCCCCTTGTGCATCTCTGCTTGGTTTATTTCTGGAGATTCTTTGTTCATCCTGCCATCCTACTTTATGTTTTGTTGGGGGGGATCCTGAATAATAAGCTGATAACTTATGTCAAAGCCATAATGTTTTACTTCTACTTTTTGTTTCTTTTTTGTAGAAGGGTATTTCTTGTTTTCTTAGAGGCCTAACTTCTAGGGAAGGTTATATAGAATACTCTCTTTTAATATATGTAAAATGCTTCTGAGGTCCTTTTCTGTGTCATGTTTCCTGCCTTCTCTGTTCCAGCTTCATGAAGAAGGTGTGTGAGGGCCTCTTTTCCTTTCCCATAGAAAGGCCTTGGTAGCTAGAAGCTTGAATCAGGTATAATTCCAACTTTTGCAAGGAGAATATGTTAAAATGAGGATATGAGTCAAGATAAGGAAAGGAAAAGATAATCAGAATCTTATTTTAGGAGTTTGGGAGAGGCCAGTGGGTGGGATATGATTAGCCTCGTGTGATTAGCAGTTAAGCCATGGTTTAGGAATCTTAAATTTGCAATTTGAGGCAAGATGAAGGAGAGCAGAATGCAGAAGTGACCAAAAGACCTGGAATATTGGAAGATTTTTTTTTCTGAGAGACACAGAGAGAGAGGCAGAGACATAAGCAGAGGCAGGGAACCTGATGCCGGACTCTATGCCAGGACCCCCAGGGTCATGCTCTGAGCTGAAGGCAGACGCTCAACCACTGAGGCACCCACACGCCTCAAGACCTGGAATATTTGGAAGAAGAAATAGATCCTGTTGTTAGCTGTGAAAATTGCTGTCCTGCCAACTCCGGGTCTTTAGAGATATTCAAGAGGACTCTTGGTATGAAATGTTTTTACAATTGTCTTTGGAGCCATCAACATTTTCTGTGTTTTTTTTTCCCCATTTTTTTTCCTGCAGGTTAAAGCTGAGTCAGCCAAAATAGAAGCCTTCCGAGCTTCACTTTCCAAGCTAGGAGATGTCTATGTCAATGATGCTTTTGGCACTGCTCACCGAGCCCACAGGTACCAAGAGTCTTTTGATGTTGAGCTAGGAGCAGAATTCCTCTATTTACTCAAGCAGCCCAAGTTCTGGGTTGTTTTTGGAGAATTCTGTATTATATAGAATGATGAATTATATGAAACATCATCCTTTCAGCTTCTCTCTCTAATTGGAGCTGCCAGTTAGACTGTGATTCTTTTTGAGTATGCTTGGTCCTTATTTTTTTGAGGAAATAAAAGTAAAATGTGTTGAGAATTGTGGAGCTTTTTGTCAAGCTTCAGGAAGAGATTGCTCTTAGGATACGTCAGGTAGAGTCCTCCCTTTGTTAACATTGTAGGATCAGAATCTTGTCATTAGGAAGCAAGTTGAGGAATCTTCTCCTGTTGTCATCAATTGGCTGATTGTTTAATATAGACTTGAAGACTATTAATTGGGTATCTTAAATTCTACTTAAGATTGTTGCTTTTTACTTGTTCCCCTTGTCCCTACTCTTTTATTTTATTTATTTAATTATTTTTGTCCCTACTCTTTTAGTCAAAAACCTCATCTTATACCTGTTTTTGTTGCAGTTTACGGATGAAAACTGTGGTCTCCTGGAATCTCAGAAGTAAAAGTATTTCAGTGATGAGATGGCTTCTAGAATTGGGAGAATTGGTAAGGATTTACCAAAATTTAAATGTCTCTGGTCTTTTCTAGCTCCATGGTGGGAGTCAGTCTGCCACAGAAGGCCGGAGGTTTCTTGATGAAGAAGGAGCTGAACTACTTTGCCAAGGCCTTGGAATGCCCAGAGCGACCCTTCCTGGCCATCCTGGGCGGGTATGAAGGACTCTTAAGATCATGCTTTAGTGTATTTGCATGGTAGTAGCCTATGACTTGGGTGGTTTATTATAGTCAGAAAGCATAATCAAACTGAGTAAGTGAGATTTTATTTCTTTTAAGATTTTATTTATTTATTCTTGAGAGACACAGATAGGCAGAGACATAGGTAAAGGGAGAAGCAGGTTCCCTACAGGGAACCTGATGTGGGACTTAATCCCAGGTCTTGAGCCAAAGGCAGATGCTCAACAATTGAGCCACCCAGGTGCCCAATGAGGAGAATTTAATAAAGGGACTATCTATAAATGTGTGGGTAGGGTTCAGGGATACAAGAGTCCCTTGATGCAGTCCATGCAGGTCAGCCTCCTGGGACAAAACAGGGACAAGAAGGATAGTAAGTGGTTTTGGAAGGAATAATGGGAAAGATTCACCATAGGTGCTTACCTAAATTTTTGAAGCACTTGAGCCTTTCACATACATAAAGTCTGGCAAGAGTAACTATGAACATTTCCTCACATGTATTTAATATATCATTTAGAGCTTATTTCTCCAGATTATATATCTTTTTATATTTTTTCCTGTGGGAAAGTGTATCATGTGGATAATGGTACTCTAATGGCTTAGAGTAGAAATTTTGAGAATTGCGGGTTAAGAACCTAGGAAGATAAATTTTAGAGTGGGGACAGGGACCTTAGTACTGCTTGGATAAGAGAACTTCTTGTCACTTGGCCTGGCTATCTAGGTAGCACCCTCTTTATGGCTGAATGCCACTGACCCTTCTATAATTATGTTTTTTTTTTCCCATGGGATTGAACACACTCAGCATTTTCCTATGATAGCTGACTGGAGTTGGGTGTCAATTTCAGGTAGCATAGTTATTCTTCAGACTTCATGAGTCCAGTTTCAGGGTTCTAAAAATAATTCAGGCGGGTACAGGTTGTTATCTGTATTCTAGAAGCATTACTCCTCTTGTGTACTGTGTAATAAGGTCACACTCATCTTCTATGGAGATGAGGATTTGAGCTGATTTTTGTTTTCCATTTTTCTTGTAGATCTGGAGTATGGAAGTGAGTACCACTTAGTGATTATGATTAGGTTTTAGGCTCAGCCTGAAATAGCTGTTTTGGAGAAGTTGATGTAGAGGTTATTTTTTATTTTATTTTATTTTATTTTTGCCAACTCTTTCTTCCAGTGTAGTCTTCTTAGACCTTTAACAGTTTTGGGGGAAATTTTACATTTTATTAAGTCATTACTGTGGAAACACTGAAGCATGTATAGAAGTTGAGAGAACAGTATAAGCCCCCAGATACCTAAACCCTGTTTGAATAATTACTGACATTTTTGTCAGGAGTACTTTATTTATTCATGAGACACACACACACACACACACACACAGAGAGAGAGAGAGAGAGAGAGAGAGAGAGAGAGAGAGAGAGAGGCAGAGACATAGGCAGAGGTAGAAGCAGGCTCCATGCAGGAAGCCAGGTGTGGGACTTGATCCTGGGACTCCAGGATCACGCCCTGGGCCAAAGGCAGGCGCTAAACCGCTGAGCCACCCAGGGATCCCTATCAGGAGTATTTGTAAGCAAGTCTTAGACATATAATTTCACTTAGTAGTTCTGTATGTATCTCATAACTGATAAAGAGATTCTTTTTAAATAACCATCATGTTATATCTAACACAATTTAACACTTTTGTTAGTGTCATCTAACATTTAGCCTGTACTCAGAAGTTCTTTGTCATCTCAGAAATGTCTTTTCATAGTTGGCTTGGTTGAATAAGGATCCAGATGAAGTTCATGCATTGTATTTGGTTGGTAGGCATTTTCTATTCTGTAATAGTCCCCCTTTTCTTATTTTCATTCCATTGATTTGTTGAAGAAGCAGGGCATGTGAGCTGTAGAATGTCTATCCCACATTTTTTTAAAGATTTATTTATTAGAGCATGAGTATGTTCACAGGCAAGAGGGTCAGAAAGAGAGGGAGAGAGATCTGAAGCAGACTGTGCTGAGTGTGGAGCCCAACACTGGACTTGATCTCATGACCCTGAGATCGTGACCTGAGCCAAAACCAAGACTACTTAACTGACTGCCACCCAGGCACCCTGAGTTGTGGGACAGTTTTGAGTGGGCTCAGGGATCCCATGATTAGCAGTCTTGCTCAGGTATAATTATCTGTCTTGACTGTGGTTTCTGTGTGGAGAGTAGGGGCAAAATAGATGTATTTGGGTCTCATGGTTTCTTTAGACAATAGTAGGTCTTCTAAGTCCTTTTTGTCTAGGATTGCACCTCTAAGAGATTTTCTTAGAAACAGATGGGCCTTTTGGTTGAAGAAACATGGGGCAAAGTTAGCCAGTATGTTTTTTTCTTCCAAGTTTTTATTTAAAATTATTTTCTTCTAAGTTTTTATTTAAATTCCAGTTAGCTAACATACAGTGTAATATTAGTTTCAGGTGTAGGATTTAATGATTCATCACTTACATGCAACACCCAGTTCTCATCATGTGTGCCCTCCTTCATACCCATCACTCAATCCATCCCCTTACCCACTTCCCTTCTAGCAACCCTCATTTGTTCTCTGTAGTTAAGAGTCTGTTTTATGGTTTGTCTCTCTTTTTTCCCCTATGTTCATTTGTTTTTCTTAAATTCCACATATACGTGAAATCATATTGTATTTATCTTTATCTGATTTATTTCATTTAGCATAGTACTTTCTAGCTCCATCCATATGATTGCAAATGGCAAGATTTCATACTTTTTATGGCTAAGTAATATTCCATTGTGTGTGTACACACATATACATACTCCACAACTTTATCCATTCATCAGTCAGTGGACATTGGGCTCTTTCCATAATTTGGCTATTGTTGATAATGTGGCTATAAATATTGGGGTGCATGTATCCCTTTGAATCAGTATTTTTGTGTACTTTGGGTAAATACCTAGTAGTACAATTGCTGGATCATAGGGTAGTTCTATTTTTAACTTTTTGAGGAACTTCCATACTATTTTCCTGTGTAGTTAGCCAATACTTTTGTAACTTGTGGGACATTTCTCTGTTCCTATGCCTTGATATAAAAACTCAGGCACTATGTAATATCACTTCCTTAGTCCATCATTTGTTCTTTTGGTGATGATTATTGATTGCTTTCCCTCCTAGAGCTAAAGTTGCAGACAAGATCCAGCTGATCAGTAATATGCTGGACAAAGTCAATGAGATGATTATTGGTGGTGGAATGGCTTTTACCTTCCTGAAGGTGCTCAACAACATGGAGGTAGGAAACCGATGCCAAGTGGATGTGAAATGGCTCTCCATGAGAAATATCAGGTTATGTAAATTTAAAAAGAAAGTCAGCTTCTGATGTGAGCCCTCAAAACTCCTATTCTTACTTATTTTGGAAAGTTGGTATCTTTTGTCTTGGAATTTTTTCTTTATACTGTGTTGTATCTTATTCCTGTCTCCTTTGTGAGGTAATCATGTTCTTAGTATAGAGGCTGATCTTTATCTTGGCTCCCTTGTATAGATTGGCACTTCTCTGTTTGATGAAGAGGGAGCCAAGATCGTCAAAGACCTGATGTCCAAAGCTGAGAAGAATGGTGTGAAAATTACCTTGCCAGTTGACTTTGTCACTGCTGAAAAGTTTGATGAGCATGCCAAGACTGGCCAAGCCACTGTGGCCTCTGGCATACCTGCTGGCTGGATGGTGAGTCACTTTGGGTGGGTTGGTAGTACAAGTGAACAAAAACATTTTTATTTCATTCATTCTTTCATTCTACCAACCAGCAAGGATTTTAAAAGAATCTCTACGGGAGATCTCGGTCAGAGAGGGCTCCAGATGTAGCATTGAGGCCTTCTTCAAGAGGGAATCTGAGGGGGAAAAGCATGATTGCCTCTGTCTTCATCAGTAATGTGGGGGCAAAACCATTTTTTGTTTCTTTTATTTAATGTTTGTTAAATACTTAACTATGTGCTGGGGTTGGTGCTATGTACTTTCATGATTTGGGCTGTTCTGGATTATGTTGTTACCTAGAAAGCTGTATAAGAACTCTAATGAAAACCTTAAGATAGCAGAAATATGCTGATTATAAACAGGGAAAAAATGTATGTGTATAATAAAGACTAAATATTTGGCTGCAATGTCATGTACATATTGTCGTTTTAATAGCTGTATAAAACTGTCATGTTGATATACTAGTTTGCTTATTTTCCTCTTATTAAGCATGTGGGCATTATTTTGTTCAGTGTTTCTCAAAGTGTGGTTCCAAGAAGAGCATCAGCAGCATTTTGGAACTTAAAAAACATAGGTTTCTGGGCCCTATCCCAGTCTTACTGAATTGGAAACTGGGTGTTGGACCCAGCAATTTTTTGCTATAACAAGCCCTTCTGGTGATTCTGACACATGCCAAAGTTTGAGAACCACTGAGTCTAGATAATTGTTTCTCAACCTTGGCACTGTTGATGTCTCAGATAGTTGTGGGGAGCCGTCCTCCACATTGCAGGATGTTGAGCAGCATCCCTGACTCTGTCTCCTATATGTCAGTAGAACTTGACCTCCCTCCTCAAATTGTGACAACCACCATATCCCCAGACATTGCTACGGGACCCCTGGGGAGGGGTAGAATTAACCCTAGGTTAAAACTACTGACTTAGTTCTTCACAGTCATAAATAGTGTGGTTAAAAATGTTTTAATCTGAGGTTTTCCCTTTCATTTTATCGTTCATAACGGACATGAGCAGGTTTATAATTTTAAGGACTGAGGGGTATTTTTTGGTTCTACAAGAAACTCTAGTGTTCAACCTTGAGTTCAGGTCTTGGTGGACGTGGTGATTACTCCTCTAAGAAGCTTTTCTTGGTAGCTCATCTTCTTTTTTAACTCTGCCCCTTAGGGCTTGGACTGTGGTCCTGAGAGCAGCAAGAAATATGCTGAGGCAGTTGCTCGGGCTAAGCAGATCGTGTGGAATGGACCTGTGGGTGTATTTGAATGGGAAGCTTTTGCCCAAGGAACCAAAGCCCTCATGGATGAGGTGGTGAAAGCCACTGCTAGGGGCTGCATCACCATCATAGGTAAAGGGTCCTTTACAAAGTTAATGCCAGTGTAATCTGGCAGAATTCTGATCAGAGGAAAGTTGAAGGGAGATAATCAACTTTTATTGGGTTTCTTGGTGCCAGATGAATCTTAAGAGCTGAACGGATGTACAATTCATGGAGGGCCTTCTTAATGAGATGGAGTTGGGGATTCATCATCTACCTTTTGGGCTTAAGAGCATACTGCCTTGGGATGCTTGGGTGGTTCAATGGTTGAGCCTCAGGGCATGGTTCTGGAATCCCAGGATCAAGTCCTACATCGGGGTCCCCTTGAGAAGCCTGCTTCTCCTTCTGCCTATGTCTCTGCCTCTCTGTCTCTCATGAATAAATAAATACAATCTTTAAAAAAGAGAGCATACTGTCTTATAGTTTGGTGCCAGTCCTTTTTAATTTTTTCTTTTCTCTCCTTTTAACTTTGCTTTCATTCAACAGGTGGTGGAGACACTGCCACTTGCTGTGCCAAATGGAACACAGAGGATAAAGTCAGCCATGTGAGCACTGGGGGTGGTGCGAGTTTAGAACTCTTGGAAGGTGAGATTCTTCCTGTTATTTGACTTGTTGGGGGAAAGGTTGGGGTGATGCAGTGACAGGTGGGTAGAATGGAGTGGAGATCGTACGTTGTATTATCATTAGTGTTCATTATTATCTGGGCAGTACAAATGGAGGAACTTCAGATAATTTTCTTGGCATCAATTTTGTGTGGGGAGGGGCATAGAGGAAGACTTATTCCAGAGAGGTTATACTCAAGTAGACCTGGGACCCAAGATGTAAAAGTCACCCAAGTCTTGGTCATATATTCTAAGGAAGAGCAGACATATTATAGGGATGTATTATTGGGAAGATAGGCGTATCTGGCTCAGTGGGTCTTACAGTAATGCTGTCTATGTGTGCTCTCTCAAAAACAGGTAAAGTCCTTCCTGGGGTGGATGCTCTCAGCAGTGTTTAGTACTTTCCTGCCTTTTGGTTCCTGTGCACAGTCCCTAAGTCAACCTAGCACTTGCTGCATCTCTCCTTGGCATTAGCTAAAATCTTCCCTCACGTCAAGATTCAGCTAGTGGCCAAGAGATGCAGTACCAGGAACCCTTAAACAGGCGCACAGCATCTCAGTTCCTCTTTACTGCACCCTGGATTTGCCTACATTCTTCAGGATCCCATTTGAATTTCTTAGTGACTAAACCATTGTGCATTCTAGAGTGCATATATTTATATTTTGCCTGTTAGAAGAAAATGAGCTGTGTTGGCTTTTCTTTTTGAAGTAGCTTATTCTGATTATAGCTGTGTCATTGTTTCACTACTCAGTATGGAAATAAGATGAAATTCCAATTGTAGGTAGGTAGGAAGACAAAGTTGGTGATCTATTAAATCAATAAAAGTATCCACTGAAACGGATTTTTTTTTCCTGTTATACTTTGTCAGGGTGAGAACAGAATCTCGAGAAATCTGTCAAATCAGCTACTTTCTGAATGCAAAAAATGGGACAGCATTGGTGGGGGTGGTAGGGGAGATTAGATAAACGTCTACTCTTTTACTGAGGTCCTACTTTATGGCACATAATGTGACATGTGCTTTATTTTAGGTTTTATTTTTATCTGTTACACATGACCATAGTTTAAAAAGTTCAGGCTTACAACAACAAAATATAGGCTTCAGCCCATTCCTCCCATTTGTGATTCCCATTCCCCAGAGATGACTGCTTTTTACCTCTTAGCATTTTTGGGTTTTTACCTCCATGTTCCTAAGTAACATACTTTTAATTTCTTGATTTTTCTAAAAAGCTATTTATTACTTTAACACATGGGAAGATTTAGCTCTCTTATAGCCTCTGTTCCACATATACTTGCCCTTCTTCATTTGCCCAGTATAGTCTTATTACAATCTTAGATTAGATCAATAGAGTATATTGTGATTAAAAGTATTCACAGCTGAGCTATGTTGTATGATATGATCGTGTTATGTACCTTTTTATTTTCTTTGGTGTTAGTAAGTTTTGAAGTTTTCTTTTTTTTCTATGTACTTCTTCATTCCCAGTATGTTCAAATTTATAAGTCTGTTCATTTTTATTAGAGATAATCCCTCCTGGAGTCCTTTGTGCTTCCACTGCAATTTGCCCTGGCTGCCTTCTAAGTTTGCTGTATAGCTGTTGCTCTGGGATTTCCTTTCTGAAGAAATCACTTTGGGGTAACCCTGTTGGGGATTCCTTTTACCTCCTGTGTTGGATCTCCCCTTTCCTGGATCCCTCCCCTACCCTCTTGGTTTATTTTCCTTTTTGTGACACACAAGACTACTAGCTTCCTGAGAAAGAATACCTGGGAGGCAAGATTTTTGAGACCTTCTATGTCTGAACATATCTTTATTCAACCCCCTAATACTTGCTTGTTTGGCTATATGTAGAATGTCCACCTACATATCAGTTTCTCAGACTTGAAGGCTTTGCTTTATTGTCATTGCTTAAAATCTAATGACATTTTGCACTTGATCTTAGCTAAAAGGCTGAGAAGTGATTTCTTTTTTATTTTATTTTTTAAATATAATCATCTCTTTTTATTTTAAATTCAGTTTGTCAACATATAGTATAACACCCAGTGCTCATCTCATCATGCACCCTCCTTAATGCCCGTCACCCAGTTACCCCAACCCCTCACCCACCTCCCCTCTGCAACCCTTTGTTTCCCAGAGTTAGGAGTCTTCCTCTCTATATTATTCCCTACTCAGTTTCCCTCCTTTCCCTTTTGGTCCCTTTCACTATTATTTATATTCCACATATGAGTGACACCATATGATAATTGTCTTTGAGAAGTGATTCTAATGTCATTCTGATTCGTTTGTCCTTGTAACTTTCCCTTCCTTTCTCTTTCTGCTATTTTAATAGAGGTTTGGGAGTGAGCAAAGGTAAACATGGGATTTCAAAAGGCCATGTTTAATCAGAATTCCTCTGCTGAGTATTTTACATAGTAGATGTGTATTTCACCTTTATGAAGAGAAATAAACTCTTGGGAGGATCACAGAGATGGTAGGCAACAGCAGGGATTCAGATCCAGGTTTGTCTGATTCTGAAGGCTGCTTTTTCATGGTGTCCCACTCCTTGAAATGATACTTCTAGCCTAGGATTATTTGTTTAACTCTGGAAAGAATAGCAGAAGAAAATTTTGGTGGTTGCTTTACACAAAACCATTTTGAAGACTTGAAATTTTTAAAACTTCATTTGCATCTTAATATTGTCCCCACAGTTGTAGTTAATTTTAAAATGTACCATGTTTCTGCATACAGGGTACAGTATACCCTAGTATGAGAAGCAGGAATTCGATCTATTTTTGTAGAGGAGGCCCAGAAGTGCTACCCATAGATCCAGCAAATTAATGTCACAGCCTGGCTAGAACTCTAGCATACTGATGACTTTTCTCCCCTACTGATCACCTTTCCCTCAGTATTTTATTATTTCATATGTACAGAGGGATTAAAAGAATTTTATACCAATAAACTTAGCACTTAGATTCCACAACTGCCAATTCATCCATCCATCCATCAATCCCTGATTGTACCTTTTAAGTGCTTTCTACTAGACCCTGCTTTCAGGATTATTCCCCATTTATTTGGGTCATTAATCCAGAGAATGGATGGAGAAACATAAATAGCCAAATATTTGAGTACCTGCAATATGCTTAGGACATAATGGAGGAAATCTAAGATAGCATTTATGTCCTGAAGGAATTTACAACCTCGTTGAGGAAGATTAACTTATGAGCACATAAACTAGAATAGTATAAGGATATGCTTCCTGATTTGATAAAGAATTAGGAATTTTTGATAAAATATTGTGAGGATTTAGGCATAAGTGTAGCATAGATGTGTATGCCTGTACAGAGAAATGACAATCTTTGTGTCAGAAACTAATTCAAGCTCTTAAGCTCACTGTTTCCTGCTTCCCTTGTTTTCCTTTTTATGTCCCAAACCCCCCTCTAGCACATGATACAAAAGTCAAAAAGGGGTATAAAATGAAAAGATACCTTCTTACCTTAGTCCCTTAGCTACCAGTTTTCCTCTTTAGAAATAGCCACTGTTCAGAATGGTTTCCTTTGGTCTAGAGCTGCTTAATGCATATAAAAGCATATTTCCATGTATATGTATACATATGAATTAAAACATGGTAGTTAATATATTACACACTGCTTTGTACCTGCTGTTCTGATTAGTGTTGTCTTTCCTAACTCTCGAGTACTTCCTTTCACTCAGGACTCCTTAGGACCAGTGTGCATTATGTTTTCTATTTTACCCACTACTGGCTGTATTCCTATATTCATACTCAGATCAAAAACACTTGTTTCCTATTTTTAAAAGGAAGAACTTGTAAAAGGACAACAATGTCCTCACCACATTTATCATCAGTATGTCTTTTAAAAAAAATCTACCTGGAAGCTGGAGGACAAGAACTGCCTTAAGTCCTTCTAGAAGCTATATTAGGTAGACCTAATGAGGGAGTTATGCAAGATAAAGCTGTCTTCATTTGAAGACTGGCTGACCTAGCAAATGGATGAACATTCAGACTATAGCTTCAATTATATGTACAAATTCCTACCAATGACAGCATGTTATGTTTTTAACAGACTTAAGCCTCATCATTTTTATTTTGCTTCACTATGAGTTACATGCTGATTACAAATAAAAGCAAGCAATTCCCTGATTTAAGATTAAGTCACCCATTAAATCTTAATTGCCTGTTGGACCTCAGAATTACTGGATCTTGTTCATCTTTGAATCCCTTAAATCAGAAATAAAAGATAAATGGTAAGTTCAATTTTTTATTAATAATCTTAGAACAAATACATTAACACTTTCTTGGTGTTATAAACCATTTTACAATTTTGAAAGAATTTTCTCATATACCAATTAAACCCTCACAACATCCCTGTGAGGTAGGCAGGGTTGGTGTTATTTTTCTATTACTGAGAACTAGGTTCAGAGGTGAAGTAAGGTCACATAGTTGGTAAATGATGGAGCCAGGACTAGAACCTAGGCTTTTTGACATGCTGCTTCCCTGAGAACATTCAAGTAATGATAATCCTATGCTATATAATGAACATCTTTCTCCTATCATGATTGGACCTGTTTTTATAAGTTTGATACCACCTTTTTCCTAGTATCTAAAAACACTCAAACTGTGATAAGACAGGTCTTCTCTGTCACTGGACTATTTCTCTTCAATGTATCAAGCACCATCCTAACATGAAACTTTGTGCTTTAAGTTTGAGGATCCTTGGCTGTAAGTTCTAAATTATGATATATGAAAATTTATTTTAGAAAACTCTGCAAAAGTATTCCTATATTGAATATGTCAAACTTACTTAAAAACAACAAGCCTATTTATATTTTTGAAAGCTTTGCAATGTTTTCCCCTAAGATGTTTACATGTGTATAAGTGGAAAATAATGAAAGGTGTTTAGCAACATTACCAGGAAACCTATGCATAGTACACCTAAATGCAGGTCACATTACACTGATTTGATTTTGTTGTTGGCCTTCTAGAGGATTTTCAGGTCTGATGCCATCTCATGTATGATATCCTCAGCAACAAGCTAGAAAAATGAATTATACCAATAGAAGGGTTCAAGCAGTAGTGAACATAGCATATATATGTATGGTAGGAAAAAAACACTTGCTCTTTAGTGGTTTCTGCCTAGGTCCAGTGTAAATATACTTTTCAAGGCAGATTTTAAGCTATGGCATCTCTGTTAACATTAGAAATATGAAATATGTGGTGTTATCCACTTGCAATATAAGACAAACTAACTGACCCAAAACTACCTGTTAAAAGCAGAGGAAAGCTCAAGCAGCGTAAAAGGCAATGGATAAAACTCAACTGCTCTAATATGGAGAGAAAAACAGCAAAGCAAACCTTTAGGCATGTAAAGCAGGTTTTAAAAATAGGAAAATGACACTGAACTGTACTATTAGGAATTAGACTTTTTCAGTTCAAGTTTTGGCCTTCTAAGAGTATTGGTAGAAACTTAGGCCTATGGGGAAGAGGTGATACAGAAATGAATGGGATCTAGAAACTGGGTTGAGGAGGTGGGAAGTTAGGGAATACCAAGAAACAAATACACTCAAAATGAATTTAGAATCCCTTTAAATCTATCCTTTCCAAAAAATATTTCCTAAATTTAGAGGTTTGGTCAAAAAAGTTGGTGAAAACAAAAATTGTGACTATTTTACCTTACAAAAGTATTTAAATGTAAATTAGAAATTATGCTGTACTAATGTCCACTGATAAGGCTGTAGAAGCTGACACTTGAGTGCTACTGTCCATGATAATACATGGCAGAAAACTTCCAAATATAAAATTGTTATAGAATTCAACATTAATCAAAATATTAAGAAACAAATACTTCTTTACTTGAAGCCTAATGAAAAAGCATTGGTATGCTTACTTATGATATCTAACAGTTTAAAAAAGAGAAATCTAACAGTTTAAGCTAATATGAAAAATACTGCAGCTACTTTTAAGTTTTCTAAGATAAAACTTGAGAAGATAGAATATTCTAGTTTAGTATAATGGGCTCCAAACCAACATTTGAAATGCATCTTGATTGTATTCTTTACATAGTGTCATTATCATCATCATCATCATCTTCGTGTTTTCTCTTCAATGGGTTTGATTCATTGGCCATGTTCTGTGATGAAACCATGTTGGTGGTAATGAGAATATTTTTGGGCCCAATTATTGAAGGATTAATCAGAACATTTTGAACTGCAGTTGTTGCAGGAACTGTAAACAGGAGAAAACACCCTCAAACTGAATTACCCCAAATCAGAAACATGGTAAATAGTATTCAACAAGGCAAAATATAATTCTAATTAGAACTTTAATAACATGAATTGCAATTACATCATAGAAGAAATGGGTATTTATGTTGCATTAAGAGTTGGATATAATTTTTTAATACTTTAAAGTACTTAAACTAGTATCTAGGACAACATTAAAGTTCTTTTTTTTTTAAAACTTAACTACCTAAAATTTTAGTTAGTACTTAGCCATGGGAAGCAGTGCACTGGACTCCTCATGGAACATACTAAAGGCCCATGTTCAAGATTAGGAATCACATTTCCCTTATATGCCAATATTTTATATAAGTAGTTTACTATGTACAGCTAGGTTTCAGAAGATGTAAAATTTAAATATATGCAGTAATAAATCATGCTATAGCAGAATTTTACTTATATATTATTCCAACTTTATATGTATCCTTCCGTGAAGTAAAGGTATAATTTTTGATATACACTAAGTTATATTATTTTCTTGAGCTTTGACCCTAGTGCTTTTCCCTGAAAATGCCTTAGATTTGTGGACCCTAGCTTATTTTAATTCATTGTTCTTTGAGAATCTGATGATTGCTCTGAATACTCTCTCCTATCAAAACATTACATATATGTAAAATTTCATACAATTTTAGTAGGCTCATATAGGCCCTTCTGAAGAACCCTGATTTGTAGCATTACTGCCACCTTCCTGGTATGATATTAAAACAACTCTTGCTATAGGAATATAAACTGTTCTATAATCAAAAATTATTCACAAATTTTAAAATTCAGAAAAACTTTAAAAAAGAAAAACACTATCAACACCCCTACCCCCACCTGCCGCCCATCATGTTACCTGATTTGACAGGTGTAGACTGAGAAGGCGGAATCTGCACCGTAAATCTTTGGCTTGTCACTGACACTGGAGGTGCAACTTTGTTTGGGACAGATGCTGTTTGTGGGGTTGCTGTAGTTGTAATTAACATACCATGTTAGTTACATAACTTCATTATTCTGTACTCTTTGGCATATCAGAAACTACCTTCAAAGCACAGGGAACTAATAAAGGTGAGAAAATTCATCAAAATAAGCAAAGTACAAGCTCAATAGTTTATAGATGCTAAAAATTCAGAGGATAGTATAGTGGTAAAGAATGTAGGCTTTGGAGCCTACCTACTTGAGTTTGAATCCGGGTTTTATCATCTACTAGCTGAATGTCTTTGGGCAAGTTATTTAATCTTAGTACTTAAGTTTTCTCATCTGTTAAATGGGATAACAGTACCTATTACATAAAATTCTTGTGAAAATTAAAATAATCTACCTAAAGCTCTTCAAACAGCATCTGACACTGAATTGTAGCTACATGAAGTTGTGAAATTGGATGTCTAAAACTAGCAGAATAAAGACCCAACTTTGCTATTCATTACCTTAGGTGGCATTTTTAATTTGTTACTTACTGAGAATTAGAAGATGTCTACTAGGCTTGTGAAGCTAAATCAACATGCAAGTAACAAAAAGCCCATCAAATATACCTCTTAGGGTCCCCAGGTGAGCACGAAAGTCATTCCTTTTTTTTTTTATGAAGATTTTATTTATTTGCGAGAGACACAGAGAAAGACAGAGACATAGGCAGAGGGAGGGAGAAGCAGGCTCCTTGCGGGGAGCCTGATGTGGGACTCCATCCTGGGACCCCACAATCACACCCTGAGCCAAAGGAAGACCTTCAACTGCTGAGCCACCAGGGCATCCCAGTCCTATTCCTTTTCTACATCCAGGTACTTTTTTAAGCAGAAAGGGATGTTGGAGATAATTTAGTCCAAACTCCCCTCATCTTAATTCTACCCATTATTCCAGGTACAACTCAAATACCACCCTATTTTATAAGATTTCCTTGATTTGCTCAGAAGTCATTGCCTGCTTCTGAAATTCCTTTGTTATAGGAGCCTTTATTAGTATCTTATCTTGTTCTCAAGATTATAAGCCTTGGCTGACACTTTTTTATCCTTATGAGCATATGGTTTTTGTGCCTTACTCCTTACAGGCACTCAACAAATTTTTTCTTAATGAATGAATTTTGCAAGACTCAAAGACAATATAGCTCTCTAAAAAATATATTTATAGAAACATGTCTGTTCCTAGTTTTTCCTTTGGGAATTCAGGCTTTCCATACATCATCCTTTCCCCTGGAACCAGCAGTCGGCCCAGGGAAGAGTTGCTGAAGAAACTACAACTATCCTCCCCAGGGACAAAGAGGAAGAAAGTTTAAATGGGGAAATGGGGGAAGAAAGCTCAAAGGTACCCAGGAATCTGGTTCTAGTGCTTTCTCTCCCCAACTCAGAATGTGAGGCCTTACTCTGACATATCTTCATTCCTAGTCAAGTTTTCTGATGAAGGATTGGTTCAAAGAATTTGGTGAAGCTTTAATGAAACAGTGTTATGTATTTATTTTGTCAAGGAAATTCACAATAGGTAGAGGTTTTCTTGGCCATTACCATAAGGATTTGTTAACATTTAAGTATGGAATTTGGGCTTTAAAATTGAACACAGTAGATGCTTAAATCTTGAATGCTTTATAAAATTAATTTTTTTAAAGTTTAAAACTTACATCTAGGTTTTAGTGGCTCCCTCATTCTAGATTTAAAAATCTCTAAAACATGTATAATGTCTAAGTGGGATAAAAATCACAACAGATAACTAACATTGGTTAACTTGGATAGCCTGGGTGGCTCAGCAGTTTAGCGCCGCCTTCGGCTCAGATTGTGATCCTGGAGTCCCAGGATCAAATCCTGCATTGGGCTCCCTGCATGGAGCCTGCTTCTCCCTCAGCCTGTGTCTCTGCCTCTCTCTCTGTGTCTCTCATGAATAAATAAATAAAATCTTAAAAAAAATAAAATTGGTTAACTTGCCAACATGTGTAACGGATTACCACAGCTTAGAGTTTTGTTTTTAAACCTGGTATTCAATGAAGTAGTATGAATCCACAAATAATATATGACCAAAAAGTTGCACAAATTATATATGTAAATTTCTGTCCACAAAGTTCACATGAAGGTAAATTAGAAGTGTATAATATACCAGATTGGTTTTAAAATGTTAAAATGAGAATATGAAGAGATTGTCTACACATTGCAAAAATCAAATGCTACCTATGTTAGAGCTATATTACATCTGTAGGATTCAAATTTATAAACTATAAGAGCATTCCAAGAAATCAATACTGGTCAAAGAGAAGGATAATTTCTGAAAATACTTCAATTTTGAAAGAAATCCAGCAGGAATGTAGGACAAAGAAATCAGGAAATCCAAATCCATTTGTGTTTTATTACCTAAACAATGACATTAAAAGGAAGCAATGGTTTCTAAGTACCATTCTCTACTAAAAGAAACCAGGGCTCTTTGGAGAAAGTGGCTGGTTGCAGGACTGGGGTAAAGAAGCTTAGAACATGTGCCAGAAAGCAAGAAATGCTCTAAGAATGATGGGAGACCTGTCACAAGGAACACAGGAGACAGCTTGAAGGAGCAATATAGGATGGTCAATACTACTTTAGAAAAGATTAGTATTAAAAATACTGATTTTAAAATTTGATATACTTAAGCTTTTTGCACATTTTAAAGTTCTTTCTTTTGGTTGCATTCTCTTGCCAGTTTACTCAAATTTCTTCAATTTCTGACAAGTAGGCTACTGCACTGAGTGTCTGGCAGCCTGATTTGTACAGAGGCAGAACACAGCTTAAACTGTTTTTGGTACTCAGTCTATACCAATGACAACGTTGGGTAATGTCTAATTTTATACTCATTTGGGCAAGATATTCCTTGTGGCTTTCTCATTTTGAAATCTGATCAAATATATGTTTATAGTTTTATTAGAAGATGAGTAAATGTATCAATGACAACACATATTTGGGAATTTCTGACTCAGGTTTTGACTTGGATTATTGTTCAAAATCAAGTGCCGAGGCACTTCTTTACCAGATAGAAAAGTCATTTCATTCTCTCACTCACCTACAGTAGGAGTGGAAGGTCTACTACTAATAGCACCAACACTTAACCGTGGAACTAGTCTTCCTTGGTTAGGTCCCTAAGGGATTAAAAAAATGAGTTTTTTTTATTAAAGATTTTATTTATTTATTCATGAGAGACACAGAGAAAGAGAGGCAGAGACACAGGCAGAGGGAGAAGCAGGCCCCATGCAGGGAGCCCGACGTGGGACTCGATCCCAGGTCCCCAGGATCACGCCCTGGGCCGAAGGCGGCGCTAAACTGCTGAGCTACCCGGGCTGCCCAACCCATCAGTGTTTTATTTTTTTTATTTTTATTTTTTAAAGGTTTATTTATTTATTATTTATTATAGACAGAGAGAGAGAGAGGCAGAGACACAGGAGGAGGGAGAAGCAGCCTCCATGCTGGCAGCCCGACGTGGGACTCGATCCCGGGACTCCAGGATTGCGCCCTGGGCCAAAGGCAGGCGCTAAACCGCTGAGCCACCCAGGGATCCCTCCCATCAGTGTTTTAAATTCAACTTTTAAACTAGGGTCTTCACAAACATATATAAACATAATACATATCTATATGAACATGGATATGAACACACACATATAAAATTCTATGTAGTTTGTTTAGGGTAGAGTCTTATTTGGGGATAACAGTTAACATCCTTACAACAACTTTTAATCTTAACTAGTCAATATCTTAACCTAAAAAGAAAGATACTCTTTTGTAGGAGAATTTCAGACAACAAAGGCAGCTAGCTGAATATATGGGGAGAACTTTTTCAATGGTGGGAGAACCTTAGGTTGTATTTCAGAAAGCAAGTCCAATTCCTGATGGTACATAATTTACTCTGTTACCAGGTGCCACAAAGAACTGATATAGTGGAAATACTGGCAGTTATGAGACCTGGGAATCAGTCTGAGCTTTGCTACTAACTCCATAGATGAATTGAGGATCAAGTCCTTGATATGAACACTAATTGCTGAATTAGATGAACACTAAAGTTCCTTTTAGCTCTAAAAATCTTGGATCTTATATTTTAACATAGTAGCTAATTGCAGACATGGTATTTTCAAGGCTATAAATTTAAAAAATCTTAGCAAATTATTTTAGTTTTTTTTTAAAATTTTTTTATTTATTTATGATAGTCACAGAGAGAGAGAGAGAGGCAGAGACACAGGTAGAGGGAGAAGCAGGCTCCATGCTCCAGGAGCCCGACATGGGATTCGATCCCGGGTCTCCAGGATCGCGCCCTGGGCCAAAGGCAGGCGCCAAACCGCTGCGCCACCCAGGGATCCCTAGTCTTTAATCTATAATCTATCTACAGGACTCTGCTTTTTTACAAATTCCCCTAACACATCTCACCTTAAAAAAAAAACTGTTGACTAAAAATTCTTACCTTTTTAATTAAGGACTTCAGTCTATAGTTTGGAGCTGTTAAGCAGTATCTGTCAGGTGGCAGTCTGGGTCCTGCATATGGCTTAATCAGTGGTAAAGGGGTTTGATTTTTCTGCCTTGCAATATCTAGTAAAAACTAAAAAAAAGGAAATATCAGAAAGGGAGACAGAACATAAAGACTCCTAACTCTGGGAAATGAACTAGGGGTGGTGGAAGGGGAGGAGGGCGGGGGGTGGGGGTGAATGGGTGATGGGCACTGAGGGGGGCACTTGACGGGATAAGCACTGGGTGTTATTCTGTATGTTGGCAAATTGAACACCAATAAAAAATTTACTATTAAAAAAAGAACTACAATTTAGGAAATTTTAAGTAAAATGAACTTCAAATAAATTTGCTCACATCTCTTGGGGGAGGAGAAGTAAAAGATTGATCAGCACGACACTGGATTGCCAGCCTTACATCATCTGCATCAACATTAGGTTTCTTAGCATGACTTGAATAAATTTTTGCATCATCCAGAATTGTAGTCACATATCCTTTAAGAACAAAACATTATTAAACATGAAAACAGCTTAATATTTATGGTCACTTTTCTTAATGTAAGGTTCTTCTAACTTCTAGAACATTTATTAATTTTGGTTCTAGTATCTAATTGTCCTAGCAATATGACTAATTTTAAACGATATCACAGTACAAATACTACTGTTTCCATAGGTTGAGCTCCTTTTTACTGCTTTAGGCTGAATTCTGTGATATTGATTGTTAAAACGATTTAGTTGAAAATATTCTTACGATAAAAGAATGTTTTCAAATTCACAAGTTAGGCAAATTTTTGGTGTTTTAACTTACGGAAAGCAAATTCCAACATTTGATTTATAACCCTTGGTTCATACTCCGTAATTCCCATATCCTTCAGGATTTGTGCCATCACCTGTGGATTCAAATAAAAACGCCAGATGCATAATCTAGGTACTAGAAATTAAGACTAGACCGAAGGTAGTATTTATGTTTAAGATAAAAGGTCCCCGTTCTCTGGGCTCCAGACTTGTACTCATATACTTTTCCTCTCAAGTGAGTGTCAGGATCACACCAAACCCCGTCCTAATCTCTGCTGAAAACTTTTTTTTAGCGGGGGTGGGGGCGGGGGCAAGGAGAAGAAAAAGGCCTGGGTTGGCTTTCCCACCGGAAAAGGTAGGGGAGGCTACAGCTGGTTGTCATTTTCGGATGTGGCGATGGGGGAAGCTAGCATCAGAATACTGGACGTGAGAGTCAGGGCTCACAGACCTGGTGAGACGACAAAGCGTCTGGAGCCCAAGGCCCAGGAGACAAAGCCGGGTGGCTGGACTGCGCGCACTCTGGCGGGCCGCAAGCCTCCCCCTAGCGGGGCTACTGGAGAAGCGCCCCGGGGTCCACGGCACCCCGGAATCCCACTCCTTCCGGCCGCCCCGACTGGGTTGAAGCGGGCACACGCGTCCACCCTGAGGCCCTCCGCCAGGGCCTGCCTCCCAAGATGTTAGCAGCGCGGAGCTTCATGCCCCGCCTCTCATCCTTCGCACTTACCAAGGCATCTCTCGGAGCGTTCTTGGGAGGCGCCATCTTGCCCGACTCCATGTTATCCTGCCACCCGTCATCCGGGGAGAGAGGGCAGCTCGCAGGCTCCTCGCTCACGCTCCACCCCTGCGGGGTGCGGAAGGCGGGGTTACAGCGCCCGCCCCGAGGCCTGCTGCTTTTCAGCTGCTACTCAACTGTGTGGAGGCTGAGGGGAGCCGGGCTAGCTGTAGCTGTGAAGCCGCGGTCTCAGGAGGTTTGGAAGAGACAGTTAAGCCTTCCCTGGGGAGCCCTTGGCCAACACTTGGAAGGGCCAAGAAGCTTGTCTTCCTAGAGTTGTTCTCCGGTAAAATGTACCAAATGGGTCACCTTTGTCTTTTCTGTGGCCCCTCCTCACATCCTCCCTGCTGCTACTCTGCCCCCTTTCATTTCCCTGTAATGCCTGCAGAGGCTCCCTCCACCTGCCCCTGTGATAGGGTTCCTTGAGTAAAATAACACCTAGTTAAATTTCTCAGATCAACAACGAATACATTTTTAGCTAAAGTATATCCCAAATACTACATGGGCTATACTTATCTGGAAAATTATTTGTGGTTGATCTCACATTTAAATTTAACTTGGCATTCTGTATTTTTATTTGCTAAATCTGGCAACTCTATCCTATAGTCTGCCCTCTACACAGCAGGCCTTTGGTCAACTCTCATCAAGCTCAAAGCCCTGTCATTCTCACCCATTTCACACTGATGAAAAGCTAAAGACTTTGCAGGCCTGCAAGAATCCCTGCCAGAGCCCCTCTAGCCTTGTCCCTTGGCCCCAAGTAGTTTTCTTTCTGTCCCCGCTGAGGCCCACTCAGGGCTGTCACTTTGCCTCACAGATGCCCTCCCTTCCCCAGTCTCCACACAATAACCTGAGTGACTTCCAAAAAAACCATGCATTAGTTAACCATCTTTGGCTTAAAGTGCCCCAAAGAGAACTCTTCCTTATTCTTCTACAATCCACCAATGCCTTAGTGTTCTCCATCCCAAAAAGACACACTGTGCTACCCGAGTCAGAAACAGCAGCTAGCCATCTTATGCATCCCTCTCTCCACAATCCACACTCAATCTATATAGAAAGTCTTACCAGGGCTAACTCCCAAGGTCACACCATGTCTGTGTCTCCACATCCTCATTCAGTGCTACCATGCTAACAGTCCAAACCAACAGCGGTACTCACCAAGAATACAGAAATAGGCCCTCAAGATTGAGCTACCCCACGTTCTTCTCACAACCAAAGTGATCTCTGAGTCATAAATCACGTAATTATATTCCTTTCTTTAAAACCCTCTAATGGCTTCCTTCACAAAACAAATTCATACTGATTTTGGGGGGTTAGAAGACCCTTCAGTTTTGAGCACCAGTTTACCTCATCAGGCTCATCTGAATCAGTCATCCACCAGGCAGCCATCTTGAATTTGGGGCTGGTCCCCCAAGAGCCACGTGTTCTTAACACATTGTTTCCAGCGGGAACCCTGATCCCTCTGCTTCCACCGGCACCTTTCCCAGTTCACTGTGTGCAATTACTGTTTAAGGCTAATAATGATTTTCTCCCTTTGGACTAGGTAGTACAGGCACAAGGTTGCACAGTTCTAAAAATACATTTAAAAATAAAAAAAAGAAACTCTCTCTGGCATGTTCCATACACTAATTTATCTTTCACAGAAGGCACCACAGTTTACCAGTTTCTTATCTATGTAATTTACAAATATTTTATTATTTATTATTTTATTCCCTGTCCAAATGGTACTATACTGTTGGGGTGACCAACCTCTAGAGTGCCAACACAGGACACAGCTAGATTAGATGAAAAGACCTATGATATATAATAAATAATTGCACAAAGTGTTCTTACTTTAATATAAAAATATGAAAATAGATATTCAAAATAATGTTTTTCCATATTATTTACTTTTCTGTACTTACACGCTATTATTTAAACAAAACAATAGGACTAGTTAACAGTGGCAATTAGCATTAATAGTAGGACTAAGTAAATACTTTGTGTGAGAAAATATGACAGTATTTTTCATATTTCTGTCCCTGTTACAGCAATTTATCTTAATTCTTAAATATTTAAATTTTATAGGCTGTAGTATATATTCTTAACATACATAAATATAAGACTTTTTAAAAGGAGAATATAGGGATCCCTGGGTGGCGCAGCAGTTTAGCGCCTGCCTTTGGCCCAGGGCGCGATCCTGGAGACCCGGGATCGAATCCCATGTCGGGCTCCCGGAGCATGGAGCCTGCTTCTCCCTCTACCTGTGTCTCTGCCTCTCTCTCTCTCTCTCTCTGTGACTATCATAAATAAAAAATAATAATAATAAAAGGAGAATATAAATACAATATGACAAATTAGACATATCATTTATCACCTATATTTAGTAAAAAATAACAATCAAATGTTTCTTTTGGCCCTGTGGTACAGTAGGATACTTTTACTCGTCTTTTTTTTCCAGTAATGTTTTTCTGAACTGCCTGCAGCCATTAGGACATCCTTCTTTTCTTTTATGTAGTGGTAAAACTGAATGTAGTTTAACATAACATTCACTTGATATGCATCTCTGGTCTTATCAAGCCCACATTAGACTGATTCTTGGTGTCAGTCCAGTATGGTTTCATCAACATAAGTGTCCTTTCAAAAAAAAGGTGTTTGAATAATATTCCTAAGTATTACTTATTAGGAATTGCAGGTTTTTAGATGTTTAGGAGTTAGTTTTCAGTTCTCTAGAAATGTCTATTCACTTAGTACTAGAGGCTTGTCTTGGTAGACCAGCCAGTTAGGTCCTTTGCAGCTATACATTCATTCACTAAACTGTCCATGACTAAAACATTCATAATTTTTTAACATTCCAAAGCATTTAGATGTCAACATAAATTAATTTTTTTTCCTTCAGGGAAAAAGATTTTAAAGTGCAGAGGGAATTTCAACTTGTGAAATTGAAGTTAAATTCCAAATAAGTTTAAATTTTGGCAAAGAAATTAGAGAGTCTTGTTTAACTTAGGTGCCTTTCTGGTGAGTTTTTTGTTGTTCTGAGGTAGACTTGTTTCCAAAAACTGAGTCTTTTTTTCTGTATGAGTTTTTGTTATAGTCTGCACATAACATTAGACAACTTGGGTACAGTCAGTTCTTTTCTAGTGTCCATATGGCCTCTTCAAATATCAAGCAGTTTTAGAGAGACAACATATACATCTTTGTTTTACTGTAATCCTTTCACCATTCTCATCCTTAATGTATTTATAAATTAAAGGCCATTTTCCTTGTCCTACATTTTGAAAGCAAGTTTACAGCAGGCCAACATTTTTTAAAAAGATTTTATCCATTTATTCATGAGAGACAGAGAGAGAGAGAGAGAGAGAGAGAGAGAGGCAGAGACACAGGCAGAGGGAGAAGCAGGCTCCCCATGGGGAGCCTGATGTGGGACTTGATTCCAGGACCCTGGGACCACAGCCTGAACCAAAGGCAAATGCTCAACCACTGAGCCACACAGGCGCCTGCAGGCCAACATTTTGACACCTTTTCTACAGCCAGTAACAGTAATAGCCATCATGTAAGGCACATGTTTTATGGAGATTATTCCTTACATTACAGTTTAGGAAAAAAATCTCATTAGGCCCTTGTACACATTTTGAGAAAACTTAAAAGTGAAGAAAACTTCATTATGAAAGCCTCAAATGCCCAGGTAAGAAATCACATTCCTTTTTTTTTAAAGCAGTATTGTATGTAAGATGTATGTACCCTAAGCAGATAAGATCTTTTCATTTTCTGTGTTTCAAAGTTTATAGACTGAATGGAATATGTCAAAATTTATATTTACATTCTCTGCTTGAATATGAACATGGATGAACAAAATATGTATTTGGACAAGATATCAATATTCTTTTGTTTTAGGGCATCTGGGTGGCTCAGTCAGTTGAGTGTCCAACTCTTGATTTCAGCTTTGGCCGTGATCTCAGGGCTATGAGATCAAACCCTGCATCAGGCTCTGCACTGGATGTGGAGTCTGCTTAAGATTTTCTTTCCCTCTGCTCCTCCCTGCACCTAAAAAATTCTTCTATTTTTTTAATAGTATTTTTAAAACTAAGGTATAGTTGACATATGATATTATATTAGTTTCAGGTATACAGCATAGTGATTAGATATATACATTATGAAATGATCAACATGACAAATCTAGTTATCATACATAGTTATTATAATATTGTTGGCTATATTCCCTATGGTGTACTTTATATCCCAGTTATTTATTTTATGCTGGAATTTTGTACCTCTTAATCTACATCTATTTTGCTCATCCCCCTCAACCCCTTCCATCTGGAAACCACCAGTTTGTTCTCTGTATTTATGAGTCTATTTTGTTTGTTTTGTTTAATATTCCACATATAAGTAAAATCATATGGTATTTGTCTTTGTCTTATTTTATTTAGCATAGTGCTCTCTAGGTCCATCCATGTTTTCACAAATGGCAAGACTTCACTCTTGTTTATGGCTGAATAATAGTCTATTGTGTGTGTGTGTGTGTGTGTGTGTGTATAAGATTTTTTTTTTAAGATTGTATTTATTTATTCATGAGAGGCACAGAGAGAGAGAGAGAGAGAGAGAGAGAGGCAGAGACACAGGGAGAGGGAGAAGCGGGCTCCATGCAGGGAGCCCGATGTGGGACTCGACCCCGGGTCTCCAGGATCACGCCCTGGGCCGAAGGCGGCGCTAAACCGCTGAGCCACCCGGCTGCCCCTATATATATATTACATCTTCTTTATCCATTTATCTATTGATGGACATTTGATTGCTTTCATATCATGGGTACTATAAATAATGCTGCAATACACATAGTGGCATATATCAAATTAGTGTTTTTGTTTTCTTTGGATAAATACCCAGAAGTGGAATTTCTGGCTCATATGGTATTTATATCTTTTAAGTTTTTGGAAACTGTTTTCACCATGGTATATATTTTTTAATATGATTGTCTTTTGACATTGAATTGTATGAATTCTTACCTTTTAATGATTTATTTATTTAAGAGAGAAAGAGAGAGAATATGAATCTCAAGCAGACTCCCTGCTGAGTGTGGAACCTGATGCAGGACTCAATCTCATGACCGTGAGATCACCACCTGAGCTGAAACCAAGAGTTAGATGCTTAACCAACTGTGCCACCCAGGTGCCCCGAGATGTATGAATTCTACATATTAACCCATTATCAGATATATCATTGGCAAATATCTTTTCCTATTTAGCAGATTGCCTTTGTTTTGTTGGTGTCTTCTTTTGCCATGCCAAAGCTTTTTAGTTTGATCTAGTACCAATTGTTTATTTTTGCTTTTATTTACTTTGCTTGAGGAGCCAGTTCCAGAAGAATATTGCCAAGACTGATGTCCAAGAGTTTACTGCCTATATTTTCTTTTAGGAGTTTTTGGTTTCAGGTCTTTAATCTAGTTGGTTTATATTTGTGTATGGTGTAAGAAAGAGGTCTACTTTTATTCTTTTGCATGTTGTCTGGTTTTTTCAATACCATTTATTGGAAAGAGATTGTCTTTTCCCCATTGTGCATTCTTGCCTCCTTTGTCATTGAATATTGACCATATAATTGTGACTTTATTTCTGGGTTCCCTATTCTTTTTCATTGATACATGTGTTTTTCTGCCAGTATCATACTATTTTGAGTACTATAGCTTTGTAGTATAGGTTGAAATCTGGGAGCTTGATACATCCAGCTTTGTTCCCCACCCACCCTTCTCATGATTTCTTTGGCTATTTGGAGTCTTTTGTAGATCCATACAAATATCAGGATTATTTTCTCTAGTTCTGTGAAAAATTCTTTTGCTATTTTGATAGGGATTGCATTAGATCTGTAGATTGCTTTTGGTAGTATGGACATTTTAACAATATTGGTTCTTCCAATCCATGAACATGGAATGTCTTCCTGTTTCTTTGTGTTTTCATCAATTTCTTTTATCAGTGTTTTACAGTGTTCAGAATATAGATCTTTCACCTCTTTTGGTTAGGTTTATTCCTAGGTACCTTATTATTTTGGGTACAATTGTACATGGGATTATCTTAATTTCTCTTTTTGCAGCTTCACTATTGGTATATAGAAATGCAACAGATTTCTGTATATTGATTTTGTATCCTGAAGATTTACTGAATTTGTATATCACTTCTAGCAGGTTTTTCATAGAGTCTTCCAGGTATTCTGTATATAGTATGTCATCTGCAAATAGTGAAAGTTTACCTTTTTTCTTACTGATTTTGTTGCTTTTTATTTCTTACTGTTGTTGATTGCAATTAGGACTTCCAGTACTATGTTAAATAAAAGTGGTGAGAGTTGTCTGGTCTGGCTCCTGACCTTAAAGAGTTGTCTTTGTCTGACTCCTGACCTTAGGGAAAGGCTGTGTTTTTTCCCAATTAGGATGATGTTAGCTGTGGGTTTTTCATATATGGCTTTTATTATGTTGAAGTAAGTTCCCTCTAAACCTACTTTGTTTTTTTTTTATTTATTTTATTTTTTTTTAAACTTACTTTGTTGAAGCTTTTTTTTTTTTATCACGAATCAATGTTGTACCTTGTTAAATGCTTTTTCTCCACCTATTGAAATGATCATATGGTCCTTATCCTTTCTTTTAGTGATGTGATGTATCACATTGATTGATTTGCAAATATCGAACCTCACTGCAATCCATGAATAAGTCACTTGATCAGAGGGAATATACTGTTGAATTTGTCTTGCTAGTATTTTGTTGAAAATTTATGCATCCATGTTCATCAGGAATATTGGCCTGTACATTTTTTAGTGATGTCTTTATCTGGTTATGGTGTCAGGGCAATGCTGGACTCATAGAATAATTTTGGCAGTTTTCATTCCTTTTTCATTTTTTTGGAATAGTTTGAGAAGAATAGGTATTAACTCTTTAAATGTGTGGTAGAATTTGCCTGTGAAGCCATCTGGCTCTGGACTTTTGTTTGTTGGGGTCTTGTGATTACTGATTCAATTTCTTTGCTGGTTACTGATCTTTTCAAATTTTCTATTTCTTGTTTCAGTTTGGTAGTTTATGTTTACAGGAGCTTATCCATTTCTTCCAAGTTGTCCAATTTGTTGCCATATACTTTTTCTTTTTTTTAAAGACTTTATTTATTTATTCATTGAGACACACATAGAGAGAGAGAGGGAGGCAGAGACACAGGCAGAGGGAGAAACAGGCACCATGCAGAGAGGGTCTCCAGGATCATGCCCTGGGCTGCAGGCGGCACTAAACCGTTGCGCCACCGGGGCTGCCCCATATACTTTTCACAGTAATCTCTTATGATTAGTGTTTCTGTGGTATTGTTTATTTCTCCTGTCTCATTTCTGATTTTATTTACTTCAGTAATCTTCATTGATCTGTTCTATTTTTTTCTTAGTTTCTGTACAATTTATTTCTGCTTCAATCTTTTTTTTATTAGAGTTCAATTTGCCAACATATAGCATATCACCCAGGGCTCATCCTATCAAGTGCCTCCCTCAGTGCCCATCACCCAGCCACCCTGCCCACCTCCCCTTCCACTACTCCTTGTTCATTTCCCAGCGTTAGGTGTCTCTCATGTTCTGTCATCCTCCCTGATATTTTTTTTCACTCATTTTCTCTCGTTTTCCCTTTATTCCCTTTCACTATTTTTTATATTCCCCAAATGAATGAGACCATATAATGTTGTCCTTCTCCGATTGACTTACTTCACTCAGCATAATACCCTCCAGTTCCATCCACGTCAAAGCAAATGGTGGGTATTTGTCGTTTCTAATGGCTGAGTAATACTCCATTGTATACATAGACCACATCTTCTTTATCCATTTATCTTTGTGTATGGTGTAAGAGAATGGTCTAGTTTCATTCTTCTGCATGTGGATGTCCAATTTCCCCAGCACTGTTGATTGAAGAGACTGTCTTTTTTCCAGTGGATAGTCTTTCCTGCTTTGTCGAATATTAGTTGACCATAAAGTTGAGGGTCCACTTCTGGATTCTCTATTCTGTTCCATTGAGCTATGTGTCTGTTTTTGTGCCAGTACCACACTGTCTTAATGACCACAGCTTTGTTTTTTTTTAATATCTTTTTATTTTTTATTTTATCTTTTATTTATTTTATTTTTTATTTTTTTAAATAATAAATTTATTTTTTATTGGTGTTCAATTTGCCAACATACAGAATAACACCCAGTGCTCATACTGTCACGTGCCCTCCTCAGTGCCCGTCACCCATTCACCCCCCCCCCCCCCGCCCTCCTCCCCTTCCACCACCCCTAGTTTGTTTCCCAGAGTTAGGAGTCTTTATGCTCTGTTTCCCTTTCTGATATTTCCTACCCATTTCTTCTCCCTTCCCTTCTATTCCCTTTCATTATTATTTATATTCCCCAAATGAATGAGAACATATAATGTTTGTCCTTCTTCGATTGACTTATTTCACTCAGCATAATACCCTCCAGTTCCATCCACGTTGAAGCAAATGGTGGGTATTTGTCATTTCTAATGGCTGAGTAATATTCCATTGTATACAGAGCCACATCTTCTTTATCCATTCATCTTTCGATGGACACCGAGCCTCCTTCCACAGTTTGGCTATTGTGGACATTGCTGTTAGAAACATCAGGGTGCAGGTGTCCCGGCGTTTCATTGCATCTGTATCTTTGGGGTAAATCCCCAGCAGTGCAATTGCTGGGTCGTAGGGCAGGTCTATTTTTAACTCTTTGAGGAACCTCCACACAGTTTTCCAGAGTGGCTGCACCAGTTCACATTCCCACCAACAGTGTAAGAGGGTTCCCTTTTCTCCGCATCCTCTCCAACATTTGTGGTTTCCTGCCTTGTTAATGTTCCCCATTCTCACTGGTGTGAGGTGGTATCTCATTGTGGTTTTGATTTGTATTTCCCTGATGGCAAGTGATGCAGAGCATTTTCTCATGTGCGTGTTGGTCATGTCTATGTCTTCCTCTGTGAGATTTCTCTTCATGTCTTTTGCCCATTTCATGATTGGATTGTTTATTTCTTTGGTGTTGAGTTTAGTAAGTTCTTTATAGATCTTGGAAACTAGCCCTTTATCTGATAGGTCATTTGCAAAATCTTCTCCCATTCTGTAGGTTGCCTTTTAGTTTTGTTGACTGTATCCTTTGCTGTGCAAAAGCTTCTTATCTTGATGAAGTCCCAATAGTTCATTTTTGCTTTTGTTTCTTTTGCCTTTGTGGATGTATCTTGCAAGAAGTTACTGTGGCCAAGTTCAAAAAGGGTGTGGCCTGTGTTCTCCTCTAGGATTTTGATGGAATCTTGTCTGACATTTAGATCTTTCATCCATTTTGAGTTTATCTTTGTGTATGGTGAAAGAGAGTGGTCTAGTTTCATTCTTCTGCATGTGGATGTCCAATTTTCCCAGCACCATTTATTGAAGAGGCTGTCTTTCTTCCAGTGGATAGTTTTTCCTCCTTTATCGAATATTAGTTGACTATAAAGGTCAGGGTCCACTTCTGGGTTCTCTATTCTGTTCCATTGATCTATGTGTCTGTTTTTGTGCCAGTACCACACTGTCTTGATGACCACAGGTTTGTAGTACAACCTGAAATCTGGCATTGTTGTGCCCCTAGCTATGGTTTTCTTTTTCAATATTCCCCTGGCTATTCGGGGTCTTTTCTGATTCGACACAGATGTTATGATGATTTGTCCCACTCTCTGAAGAAAGTCTATGGTATTTTGATAGGGATTGCATTAAATGTGTAAATTGCCCTGGGTAGCATTGACATTTTCAACATATTAATTCTTCCAGTCCATGAGCATGGAATATTTTTCCATCTCTTTATGTTTTCCTCAATGCCTTTCAGAAGTGTTCTGTAGTTTTTAGGGTATAGATCCTTTACCTCTTTGGTTAGGTTTATTCCTAGGTATCTTATGTTTTTGGGTGAAATTGTAAATGGGAATGACTCCTTAATTTCTGTTTCTTCAGTCTCACTGTTAGTGTATAGAAATGCCACTGATTTCTGCGCATTGATTTTTGTATCCTGCCATACTGCCGAATTGCTGTATGAGTTCTAGCAATCTTGGAGTGGAGTCTTTGGGGTTTTCTCCGTACATTTTCATGTCATCTGTGAAGAGGGAGAATTTGACTTCTTCTTTGCCAGTTTGAATGCCTTTTATTTCTTTTTGTTGCGTTATTGCTGAGGCTAGGACTTCTAGTACTCTGTTGAATAGCAGTGGTGAGAGTGGACATCTCTCTCTTATTTCTGACTGTAGAGGAAAAGCTCTCAGTTTTTCCTTATTCAGGATGATATTGACTGTGAACCTTTCATATATGGCCTTTCTTATATTGATGCCTGTTCTCTCTAAACCTACTTTGTTGCGGGTTTTTATCATGAATGGATGTTGTACTTTGTGAAATGCTCTTTCTGCATCTATTGAGAGGATCATATGGTTCTTATGTTTTCTTTCATTAATGTGGTATATCACATTGATGGATTTATGAATATTAAACTATACTTGCAGCCCAGGAATAAATCCCATTTGATTGTGATGAATGATTCTTTTACTAATTGTTGGATTTGATTGGCTAGTATTTTGTTGAGAATTTTTAGATCCGTGTTCATTAGAAATATTTTCCTGTTGTACTCTTTTGTAGTGGAGTCTTTATCTGGCTTTGGTGTCAGGGTAATGTTGCCCTCATAGAATGAATTTGGTAGTTTTCCTTTCATTTCTATTTTTGGAATAGTTTGAGGAGAACAGGTATTCTTCTTTAAATATTTGGTAGAATTCACCAGTGAAGCCATCTGGCCCTGGACTTGTATGTTGGGAAATTTTTAATTATTGACTCAGTTTTCTTGCTGATGATCAGTCTGTTCAGGTTTTGTATTTCTTCTTGTTTCAGTTTTGGTAGTTTATATGTTTCTAAGAATTTATCCATTTCTTCCAGATTGTCCAATTTGTTGGCATATAGTTTTTCTTTATATGATATTCTCTTATAATTCTCTTATAATTCTCTTTTAATTGTTTTTCTTCTGTGGTGATACTTCCCAGTCTCCTTTGTGATTTTGTTTATTTTGTCTTTTCTCTTTTCTTTTTGATGAGTCTGGCTAGAGGTTTATCAAAAATTTTTTAAAGAACCAACTCTTGGGGATGCCTGGGTGGCTCAGCAGTTGGGCATTTGTCTTTGGCTCAGGGTATGATCCCAGATTCCTGGGATCGGGTCCTGCATCAGGCTCCTTGCATGGAGCCTGCTTCTCCTCCCTCTGCCTGTGTCTCTGCCTCTCTTTCTGTTTCTCTCATGAATAAATATATAAAATTTTTTTTTAAGAAAAAGAACCAACTCTTGGCTTCATTGACCAGTTCTTTTTTTTTTTTTTTTAGTTTCTATATCATTTATTTATTTTTTTCCAAAAGATTTTACTTATTTATATCATTTATTTCTGTTCTAATCTTTATTATTTTCCTTCTTCTGTTGGCTCTGGGCTTCTTTTGTTATTCCTTTTCTAGTTCCTTTTGATGTAAAGTTAGGTTGTATATTTGAGATTTTTTTCTTGCCGTTTGAGGTGGGCCTGTATTGCTATATACTTTCCCCTTAGGACCACTTTTGCTGCATCCCCATGGGATGGTTTTGGACCATAGTATTTTCATTTTTTCCCTGTATTTTTCTTTTTTGACTTCCTAACTTGACCCATTCATTGTTCGATTGCATGTTGTTTTACTTCCATGTATTTGTAGCCTTTCCAGATTTTTTCTTATGGTTGACTTCAGATTACATGGTGTTATGGTCAGAAAATATGCATGCTTTCATCTCAGTTTTTTTGTAATTGTTGAGGCCTGATTTATGACCTAGCAGTACCTTTAGGGTTTGGCCTCAACCAAACCCACTGACTTTTAAAACTCCAGGTTTTGGGATCCCTGGGTGGCGCAGCGGTTTAGCGCCTGCCTTTGGCCCAGGGCGCGATCCTGGAGACCCGAGTTGGGCTCCTGGTGCATGGAGCCTGCTTCTCCCTCTGCCTGTGTCTCTGCCTCTCTCTCTCTGTGTGACTATCATAAATTAAAAAAAAATAAAAAAAATAAAACTCCAGGCTTTAAGCCCAGGTAGTTGCCAAGAACTCACAAAAATCAGCCCCTGTGCTTTTCCCAACCAATGACTTTGGGGAAGTGTTCTCCTTATGCATTCCATTTGTTCTTCTTTCTTGCCTTTCTCCATGACCATGGCTCCCTCCCTTCTACAGCACCCATGATCCATTTCTCCCCCAAACCACATCTCTACACTTCCTAACCTTCTTCATTGTGGCTTCGTTGCCCCTCTAGTTGTAGAGTTTATTCTGTCAGTCTTCAGGTTGATTTCTGGGGTATTTAGAATGGATAGTTATCTAGTGATTTTTGAGAGATGAGATGAGCCTAGGGTCTACCTATGCTATCATCTTAGCTCCTCCCCTTAATGCAGCTATTAAATTAAATCAGTCATACCATTACTTTTATAATTATTCATAATATTCAACAAAGGAAGACTAGAAAGTCATCACCAAATTGCTAATTATAATTATTTTTTATGATAGTTCTACAAGTGATTTTTTGTTTTTATAGTGGTGAATTTAAATTTTTCCTATAAGCACACACTCCTTATATAAAAACAAAACACAATGCTATTAATTTAAAAATCATAAAAATAAAAAATAAAAATCATAAAAATAAAGACATAAAATTACTTCATGTTGCTTATTGTATCTATATTATTATTTTGAATCCTTTTTGTTTCCAGCCTTCATTCTAAATCTGCTAACACTCCTAATTTATCTCCAGACTGTGCCCAACAAACACTCTTGTTTTCAAAGTTTGAAGTCCTTTAGAAGTTTGAATTTTACACACTTACCTAAGTACATGTATTTTATAACCATAAATGACTATGTAATCCTTAGCCTTTGTGATTTTCACAGTAAAGTAACTCAGTGTGATTAGGAAATTTTTAACAAACTCACTCTTATAGTGTGACAAAACAAAGTATCTAAGCGAGTTTATAAAACAGAACTGAGAAGCGCTTCATCCTTCTTTTTAAAAAAAGGCATTGTGTTCTTTTCCAGGCATATTATGTTGGTCAGAATGCTTTTGATCAAGTATAAAACTATATTGTCTAGATTATTGTATACTCACTATGAACATATTGATAGTAAGCATTTTGGTAGTTTTGTTCATTTAAGTACACATTGAAAACTTACCCTATGCCAAACGCTGAATTACACAGTGAGGATATGAAGATGAAGCCACAGTTCTTTCCCTGAAGCTCACAGTTTAATGGAAAAAACCAGACAGGAATACTAAAAAAATAGAATGCGATAAGTGCTGTAATGGATAATGCAAAGAGTTTTTGGCATGTCATGATGTTGAGATTTCCCTTGCTGCCTTATAATAGCTTTTGTTTAGAAGAGTACATGAATGGAGATGTAGACAAACATAGACAGGGCAACAAAAATGGGATAGGGTAGATAAAGAACGTTAATGAGAAAAGTTGTTCCCAGATTGTTCCCAGATAGACAAGAAACCATTGGCCTAATGAGTAGATACTATTTTTGGAGTCAGGCCACCCAGGGTGATTTTTAGTTGCTGTCCAGCCAAACAGTGATATAATCACCAAACACAGTATGTGGGTACACACTCAACAGGGAGAAGGTTGACAGACAAGCCAGAGAGGGAGAGTGAGTGAACAGTCCAGAGAGACAAGTATAATAGGGTTCCAGTGGTAAAATAAATCAATACTGATTTCAGACTCTTAAAAATAAATACATTCACTTATCTCATTAGTCAGCAGCACTTATAAGTGGTGTGCTAAACCTTCCTATCTCTTCATTTTTCCAGGAAAGTAAGGGAGTCATCTCTGGTCCTTTCATGGGATTGGTAGCATAGTAGATAAATAATATGTGGAAGAACTGGTGTCCAGATTACCCTCTTGGGCCTACAGTCATGATTATTAAAGAAATAATAATTTATTTTCTTGAACTTCTAGCTATTCTAATAATTTTACCTTTTTATGCATACCAATACTCACTAGAGTGTCATTTCTCTTACAGTATTTGAGAGTAGAATCATATAATCTTAACTTTCATAGAATTTTGGATATGACAACAGTGGGAGAATCCTTTCTATTGCATTCCTGATAGATGTAGCTCCCAAACTTATAATGACGAGAAGTTACATTCAAGAATCTTTGGAGCAGCCAACTCCATGGTTGGGCCTTTACTTGCTAGGATAACCTTTTTTTAAAGTTTTTATTTATTTATTCATGAGAGACACACAGAGAGAGGCACAGACACAGACAGAGGGAGTAGAAGGCTCCATGCAGGAAGCCCGATGTGGGACTCAATCCCAGGACTCCAGGATCATGCCCTGAGCCAAAGGCGGACACTCAAACGCAGAGCCACCCAGGAGTCCCTATGATAACTTTTTTATTGTGAATTAAAAGTGGTTCCTGTTACTTTTACCTTGTTGATTCTAGTTCCACTCCAGGCAGCTAGTATCATTACCTTCACTCTGCAATAGACAACCTTGCTTGCTTATTTTTCTTCCTTGCCAAAGGATAGTTTTAAACAAGGTACTACCATTGACCACAAAAAGTTCAGTTTACCAATCTGTACAACAAAAATAATCACAGGGATGGAGTAAGGATGAATGAGATAGTATCTAATGACTTCTAAAAGAAATTATGAATCCATTAGAAGAAAGGAGCTTCACCAAAGCATTGTAATATCTTTTGTGATCATTCAATTTTTTAGGTTGAATCTTGGCATTGAAGAATATTACTAACAAAGCAAGTATACAATGAGATTACACAAACTTCTTATTCTTTTTCCTGCTATTGCCTCTCATCAATCAACTATAGAATCATATTCTTTTACTCAGAATTCCTCTCATTTTGCTCTCTAGGGCATAGTTCAATTTGCTTGTGATACAATTAGACCCCATTGTCACTTCAAAGCTGTTAACTGTGACATCAAATGAAAGTCAAGGTTTGCCAGAAACTGTTAACTCACCTCTAGGTAATAATACACTTTTTCTTTTTTAACTTTCAGAAGCATGATGAAGATTTTTGTAGATGAGCTTATAAAGACTACATTTTGGATCAAATTAAAATATGTGATTGCCTCCTCTATGTTTGGAAATTTTATTGGTTAGATTGTCCTCAGCTTCAAATAAGAGATACTCTGACTCAAATTGTCTTTTTTTTTAAATCAGTCATTATCTTTTTAATTTTCAAGATAGATTTCTTTTTAAAAATATTAAATATTTAATATGTAAATATTAAAAACAGACTCTTGCATAAGCAATGGGCCAAATAAGAAATAAAAATTTATCACAAAACAAGAGAAAAAGAAAACATAATATTCCAAATCCTATGGGATGCAACAAAGCAGATGTCAGAGTGAAATTTATGCCTTAAATGCTACTATTAAGAAAAAAACTTCAAATAAACAACATTACAACAAGGAACTAGAAAAAGAAGAAAGCTGAAATTTAGTAGAGGAAGAAAATAATAGAGAAAAATCAGGAATAAATAAAATAGAGACCAGGATATATAATTATATAACACTGAAATTAATGACCAGTTTTCTCCCCCCAGAAATAAATAAAATTTAGAAATGCTTTAACTACATTAAGAGATGACTTGAAAACAAAAAATGAGAAATGGATAGGACACCTGGGTGGCTTAGCGGTTGAGCATCTGCCTTCAGCCCAGGGCATGATCCTGGAGACCCGGGGATCGAGTCCCACGTCAGGCTCCCTGCATGGAGCCTGCTTCTCTCTGTGCCTGTGTCTCTGCCTCTCTCTCTCTGTTTCTCATGAATAAATAAATAAAATATTTTTTAAAAAATGAGAAATGGAAAAGGAAAGAATACAACAGATAACCACAGATACATAGTATGATAAGATTACTATAAACAATTATATACTAACAAGTCAGTTAACTTAGAAAAAAATACAGGTAATTCCTAGAAATGCACCAGTTACCAAGATTGAATCATGAATCTTGAATCCAATAAATAGGGGATGTTCTTAGACCAACAATAGGAATGAAATTTGAATTAGGAATACAAAATCTCCCAGCGCAGAAAAACCGAAGACAACATGGCTTCACTGGTGAACCCCACCAAACATTTAAAAAAACTGTAATTAGTGACAGTCTTTATCAAAATCTTACAAGGAATAGAAGAAACATATTCAAAATCACTCCATGAGGCTGGTACTAATCTGATAATGAAGCGGGACTAAAACAATACAAGAACAAAAGGTGGAGGAGGGGCAAGATGGCGGAAGAGTAGGGTCCCCAAGTCACCTGTCACCACCAGATTGCCTAAATAACCTTCAAATTATCCTGAAAATCTACGAATTCGGCCTGAGAATTAAAGAGAGAACATCTGGAATGCTACAGTGAGAAGAGTTCGCGCTTCTATCAAGGTAGGAAGACGGGGGGGGAAAAAGAAATAAAGAAACAAAAGGCATCCAAGGGAGAGGGGCCCCGCGAGGAGCCGGGCTAAGGCTGGGGCGAGTGTCCCCAGGACAGGAAAGGCCCGTCCCAGAGAAGCAGGAGCTTCACCAATCTTCCCAGACACAAAGGCTCCCGCAGGGAGTTAGAGCAGGACCTCAGGAGGGCGGGGATGCTCTCGGGCTCCCTGGGACACTAACAGATGCCTGCGCCCCCGGGGAGAGTGCGCCCAGCTCCCTAAAGGGCTTCAGCCCGCATGGAGGGACCAGGGAGCAGCTTGGAGGGGCTCAGGCAGAGGAAGAGGCTTCCCACGGAGGGGGCTGAGCGCCCCCAGAGCAGCTTGAAGGGGCTCTGGCGGCAGCTCCGCAGAGGGGGCTGCGCCAATGGGAGCACGAATCCAACAGCACAGGCCCGGGAGCACAGGGCGCCGGGACACAGCCCAGGACCCGACCTCCCCCCGGGACAGGCAGAGGCCAGGAGGGCCCAGGAGAGCAAGGACATTCCTGCCCTGAAATGAGCAGATCAAGGGCCCCATCCCGGAGCCTCCAGGCCCTGCAGACTGAGAGCTCTGTAGTTAATGTGTGAGTTGAATTCACGGCTCCAGGGCTGGCCGCCACCACTGGAGTTGTTCCTCCTGGGGCCTCACAGGGTAAACAACATCCACGGAGCCCTGCACTAGGCAGCGGGCAGAGCAGCTCTCCCAAGTGGTAACGCCTGAAAATCAGCACAACAGGCTCCTCCCCCAGAAGACCACCTAGAAGGACAAGTTACAGGGGAAGTCAAGGGACTTAAAGTATACAGAAACAGAAGATACTCCCCCGTGGTTTTTTTGTTTGTTTGTTTGTTTGTTTGTTTTTTTTTTTTTTTTGGTTTTTGATATCTGTTAGCTTCCCCCAACCTATTTTTTCCTGTCTTTATTTTTCTTTCTTTTTCTTTTCTTTTTTATGTTTTTCTTTTTCTTTTCTTTTTCTCTTTTCTTTCCTTCTTTCTCTGGCTCTTTTCCTCCTTTTCCCAATACAACTTGTTTTTGGCCACTCTGCACTGAGCAAAATGACTAGAAGGAAAACCTCACCTCAGAAGAAAGAATCAGAAACAGTCCTCTCTCACACAGAGTTACAAAATCTGGATTACAATTCAATGTCAGAAAGCCAATTGAGAAGCACTATTATACAGCTACTGGTGGCTCTAGAAAAAGCATAAAGGACTCAAGAGACTTCATGACTGCAGAATTTAGATCCAATCAGGCAGAAATTAAAAATCAATTGAATGAGATGCAATCCAAACTAGAAGTCCTAACAATGAGGGTCAATGAGGTGGAAGAACGAGTGAGTGACATAGAAGACAAGTTGATGGCAAAGAGGGAAACTGAGGAAAAAAGAGACAAACAATTAAAAGACCATGAGGATAGATTAAGGGAAATAAACAACAGCCTGAGGAAGAAAAACCTACGTTTAATTGGTGTTCCCGAGGGCGCCGAAAGGGCCAGAGGGCCAGAATATGTATTTGAACAAATTCTAGCTGAAAACTTTCCTAATCTGGGAAGGGAAACAGGCATTCAGATCCAGGAAATAGAGAGATCCACCCCTAAAATCAATAAAAACCGTTCAACACCTCGACATTTAATAGTGAAGCTTGCAAATTCCAAAGATAAGGATAAGATCCTTAAAGCAGCAAGAGACAAGAAATCCCTGACTTTTATGGGGAGGAGTATTAGGGTAACAGCAGACCTCTCCACAGAGACCTGGCAGGCCAGAAAGGGCTGGCAGGATATATTCAGGGTCCTAAATGAGAAGAACATGCAACCAAGAATACTTTATTCAGCAAGGCTCTCATTCAAAATGGAAGGAGAGATAAAGAGCTTCCAAGACAGGCAGGAACTGAAAGAATATGTGACCTCCAAACCAGCTCTGCAAGAAATTTTAAGGGGGACTTTTAAAATTCACCTTTAAGAAGTTCAGTGCAACAATCCACATAAACAAGGACTGAATAGATATCATGATGACCCTAAACTCATATCTGTCAATAGTAACTCTGAACGTGAACGGGCTTAATGACCCCATTAAAAGGCGCAGGGTTTCAGACTGGATAAAAAAGCAGGACCCATCTATTTGCTGTCTACAAGAGACTCATTTTAGACAGAAGGACACCTACAACCTGAAAATAAAAGGTTGGAGAACCATTTACCATTCGAATGGTCCTCAAAAGAAAGGAGGGGTAGCCATCCTTATATCAGATAAACTAAAATTTTCCCCAAAAACTGTAGTGAGAGATGAAGAGGGACACTATATCATACTTAAGGGATCTATCCAACAAGAGGACCAAAAATTCTCACAAGATACTAGCCAATAGGATCAACAGCACATTGAGAAAATTTTCATCACGACCAAGTAGGATTTATCCCCGGGACACAAGGCTGGTTCAACAGTCATAAAACAATCAATGTGATTCATCATATCAGCAAGAGAAAAACCAAGAACCATATGATCCTCTCATTAGATGCAGAGAAAGCATTTGACAAAATACAGCATCCATTCCTGATCAAACTCTTCAGAGTGTAGGGATAAAGGGAACTTTCCTCGACATCTTAAAAGCCATCTATTAAAATCCCACAGCAAATATCATTCTCAATGGGGAAGCACTGGGAGCCTTTCCCCTAAGATCAGGAACAAGACAGGGATGTCCACTCTCACCACTGCTATTCACCATAATATTGGAAGTCCTACCCTCAGCAATCAGACAACAAAAAGACATAAAAGGCATTCAGATTGGCAAAGAAGTCAAACTCTCCCTCTTCGCCGATGACATGATACTCTACATAGAAAACCCAAAAGCCTCCACCCCAAGATTGCTAGAACTCAGAGCAATTTGGTATCGTGGCAGGATACAAAATCAATGCCCAGAAATCAGTGGCATTTCTATACACTAACAATGAGACTGAAGAAAAGAAATTAAGGAGTCAATCCCATTTACAATTGCGCCCAAAAGCATAAGATACCTAGGAATAAACCTCACCAAAGAGGTAAAGGATCTATACCCTAAAAACTATAGAATACTTGTGAGAGAAATTGAGGAAGACACAAAGAGATGGAGAAATATTCCATGCTCATGGATTGGCAGAATTAATATTGTGAAAATGTTACCCAGGGCAATATACACGTTTAATGCAATCCCTATCAAAATACCATGGACTTTCTTCAGAGAGTTAGAACAAATTATTTTAAGATTTGTGTAGAATCAGAAAAGACCCCAAATAGCCAGGGGAATTTTAAAAAAATTTAAAATTTAAATTAAAAAAAATTAATTAATTAAATTAATTAATTAATTAATTATTTTTAAAAAAGAAAGGTATTATGCTGAGTGAAGTAAGTAAGTCAATAGGAGAAGGACAAACAGTGTATGTTCTCATTCATTTGGGGAATATGAATAATAGTGAAAGGGAATATAAGGGAAAGGAGAAGAAATGTGTGGGAAATATCAGAAAGGGAGACAGAACATAAAGACTCCTAACTCTGGGAAACAACTAGGGGAGGTAGAAGGGGAGGAGGGCAGGGGGTGGGGGGAGTGGGTGACGGGCACTGAGGGGGACACTTGACGGGATGAGCACTGGGTCCTATTCTGTATGTTGGTAAACTGAACACCAATAAAAATTATTTTATTAAAAAAAAGAGAAAACAATAACCGTATGATCCACTGGGCGATGGGCACTGAGGGGGGCTCTTGGTGGGATCAGCACTGTGTGTTATGCTATATTTTGGCAAATTGAACTCCATTAAAAAATTTAAAAAATAAACTTTCACTTTTAACATAAAATTCAAAAAAGAAAAAAAAGAAAAAAGAACCATATAATCCCTTAATAGATGCAGAGAAAGCATTTGACAAATTATAGCATCGATTCCTGATCAATACTATTCAGAATGTAGGGCTAGAGGGAACATTCCTCAACATTTTAAAAGCCTCCTAAAAAACCCACCCACAGCAAATATAGTTCTCAATGTGGAAACACTGAGAGCCTTTCCCCAAGATCAGGAGCATGACAGGGATGTCCACTCTCACCACTGCTATTCAACATAGTACTAGAACTCCTAGCCTCAGCAATCAGACAATAAAAAGAAATAAAAGGCATTCAAATTGGCAAAGAAGAAGTCAATCTCTCCCTCTTTGCAGATGACATGATACTGTACCGAGAAAACTCCAAATACTCCACCCTAAGATTGCTAGAACTCATACAGCAGTTTAGCAACGTGGCAGGATACAAAATCAATGCCCAGATATCAGTGGCATTTCTGTACACTAACAAGGAGACTGAAGAAGGAGAAATGAAGGTGTCAATCCCATTTACAATTGCACCCAAAAGCATTAGATACCTAGGAATATACATATGCAAAGAGGTAAAGGATCTATACCCTAAAAACTACAGAACACTTCTGAAAGACATTGAGGAAGATACAAAGAGATGGAAAATATGGAAAAATATTCCATGTTCATGGATTGGAAGAATTAATATTGTGAAAATGTCAATGCTACCCAGGGCAATGTACACATTTAATGCAATCCCTATCAAAATACCATGGACTTTCTTCAGAGAGTTGGAACAAATCATCTTAGCCTTTGTATGGAATCAGAAAAGACTCCGAATATCCAGGGGAATATTAAAAAAGAAAACCATAGCTGGGGGCACCACAATGCCTAATTTCAGTTTGTACTACAAAGCTGTAGTCATCAAGACAGTGTGGTACTGGCACAAAAACAGACACATTAGATAAATGGAACAGAATAGAGAATCCAGAAGTGGACTCTCTACTTTATGGTCAACTAATATTCGAGAAAGGAGGAAAGACTATCCACTGGAAAAGGGACAGCCTCTTCATAATGGTGCTGGGAAAATTGGACATCCACATGAAGAAGAATGAAACTAGACTATTCTCTTACACCATACACAAAGATAAACTCAAAATGGACGAAGGATCTAAATGTGAGACAAGATTCCATCAAAATCCTAGAGGAGAATACAGGCAATACCCTGTTTGAACTTGGCCACAGCAACTTCTTGCAAGATATTTCTATGAATGCAAGGGAAACAAAATAAAAAATGAATTATTGGGACTTCATCAGGATAAAAAGCTTCTGCACAGCAAAAGAAACAGCCAGCAAAACTAAAAGACAACCTACAGAATGGGAGAAGATATTTGCAAATGACGTATCAGATAAAGGGCTAGTTTCCAAGATCTATAAAGAACTTATTATACTCAACACCAAAGACACAAACAATCCAATCATGAAATGGGCAAAAGACATAACAGAAATTTCACGGAAGAAGACATAGTCATGGCCAAAAAGCACATAAGAAAATGCTCCACATCACTGGCCATCAGGGAAATACAAATCAAAACCACAATGTGATACCACCTCACATCAGTGAGAATGGGGAAAATTAACAAGGCAGGAAACCATAAATGTTGGAGAGGATGTGGAGAAAGGAGAACCCTCTTGCACTTTGGTGGGAATGTGAACTGTTACAGCAATTCTGGAAAACTGTGTGGAGGTTCGTCAAAGAGTTAGAAATAGAACTGCCCTACAACCCAGCAATTGCACTGCTGGAGATTTACCCCAAAGATACAGATGCAGTGAAATGTCAGGACACCTGAACCCCAATGTTTATAGCAACGATGTCCACAATAGCCAAACTGTGGTAAGAGCCTCAGTGTCCATCGAAAGATGAATGGGTAAAGAAGATGTGGACTCTGTATACAATGGAATATTTCTTAGCCATTAGAAACGACAAATAGCCACCATTTGCTTCAAGGTGGATGGAACTGGAGGGTATTATTCTGAGTGAAGTAAGTCAGTTGGAGAGAGACAAACATTATATGGTCTAATTCATTTGAGGAATATAAAAAATAAGGAAAGGGAATAAAGGGGAAAGGAGAGGAAATGAGTTTGAAATATCAGTGAGGGTGACATAACATGAGAGACACCTAACTCTGGGAAACAAACAAGGGGTGGTGGAAAGGGAGGTGTTAGGGTGACTGGTGACGTGCACTGAGGCTGGACCTCGGCAGGATGTGCACTGGGTGTGATGATATATGTTGGCAAATTGAACTCCAGTAAAAAGTATACAAAGAAAGAAGAGAAGTATTTCATAATAAAGGAGATAGTCCAACAGAATTCTTTTTTAATATACTTTTATTTTTATTTATTTTTTAATTTTTTAAATTGGAGTTCAATTTGCCAACATATACCATAACACCCAGTGCTCATCCCACCAAGTGCCCCCCTCAGTGCCCATCACCCAGTCACCCCAACCCCCCACCCACCCCTTGTTCCACTACCTTTCCACTACCCCTTTCCACTACCCCTTGATTATTTCCCAGAGTTGGTGTCTCTCATGTTTTGTCACCTTCACTGATATTTTCACTCCTTTCCCTTTATTCCCTTTCACTAATTTTTTTATCTCCCAATTAAATGAGACCATATCATGTTTATCCTTTTCTGATTGACTTATTTTACTCAGCATAATACCCTCTAGGTCCATCTATGTCGAAGCAAATGGTGGGTATTTGTTTTTTCTAATGGCTGAGTAATATTCCATTGTATACATAGACCACATCTTCTTTATCCATTCATCTGTTGATGGACACCGAGGCTCCTTCCACAGTTTGGCTATTTTAGTCCAACAGAATTCTAACAATTGAAAGTATTTATGCCCCTAACATGGGATCACCCAAAAATACAAATCAATAGAAAACATAAAGAATGAATTGGTTAAAAAAAAAGAATGAATTGGTAATAATACATTCATCGTAGGGTACTTTAACCACCCATGTATGTCAGGGGGCAGATCATTTAAGGAGAAAATCAACAAGGAAACAGTGGCTTTGAATGACACACTGGACCAGATGGACATAACAGACATACTCAGAACATTCCATCCTAATTCAGCAGAACACACATTCTTTTTAAGTCCACATGGGACATTAGCCAGAAGATTGGACACTAGGTCACAAATCAGGTCTCAATAAGCACAAAAAGACTGAGATCATCCTCTGCTTATTTTCTGACCACAATGTTAAGTATTTTTAAGTCATTCAGAAGAAAATATTTGGAAAGATCACAAATTTTTAGAGGTTAAACTACATACAAAGAAAGGGTCAAACAGGAGATCAAAGAAGAAATAAAAGAATACATGGAAACAAATGAAAATGAAAACACAATGGTCCAAAACCTTTGGGATCCAGCAAAGTGGTGGTGAGAAGAAAGTATATAGCAATAAGGCCTACCTCAAGAAGCAAATAAGCAACCCAACCTTACACCTAAAGAACCTAGAAAAAGAACAACACACAAAGCCTAGAGACAGCCAAAAGAAGGAAATAATAAAGTTTAGATAAAAAATAAATGATATAGAGTCTAAAAAATAATGGAATACATCAATGAAACCAGGAGCTGGTTTTTTGAAAAAATAATAAAATTGATAAAATCCTATCCAGACTTATCAAAGAGAAAAGACAGAGACCCAAATACATAAAATCACAAACTAGAAAGGAGAAATAACCAACAATATTGAAATATAAACTGTAAGACAATATTATGAAAAACTATTCCAGCACATTGGATAACCTGGATGAAATGAATAAATTCCTAGAAACATAAACTAAATGGATAAATTCCTAGAAACAGAAAGAGAAAGAAGAAGAAATAGAGAACTTGAGCAGACCAGTAACCAGTAATAAAATTGAATCAGTAATCAAAAAACACCCAACAAACAACCTCTAGGCCAGATGGCTTCACAGATGAATTCTACCAAACATTTAGAGAAGAGTTAATACTCCTTAAACTATTCCAAAAAAAAGAAGAAGAAGAAGAGAAGGAAGGAAAACTTCCATAGTCCTTCTGTGAAGCCAGCAGTATCCTGATACCAAAACCAGAGAAGGACTCCACTAAAAAAACTACAGGCCAATATCCCTCATCAACATGGATACAAAAATTCTCAAAAAATATTAGGAAACTGAGTCTAAGTACACATTAAAAAAATGATTCAGTACGATTAAGTTGGATTTATTCCCAGGTTCTAAGTATGGTTCAATATTCCCCAATCAGTCATTGTGATATACACCACATTAATCAAAGAAAGGATAAGCACCTTATGATTATTTCAATGGATGTATAAGAAGCATTTGACAAAATACATCTATTTGTGATAAAAGCCCTGAAAAAAGGTTTAGAGGGAACATACCTCAACATAATAAAGGTTATATATGAAAAACCCACAGCTAATATCCTCAATCTGGAAAACTGAGAGCTTTTCCTCTGTGGTCAGGAACAAGACAGGATGTTCACTCTCACCATTGTTATTTAACATAGTGCTGGAATTCCCAGCCTCAGCACTCAGACAACAAAAAGAAATAAAAGGCATCCAAATCTACAAGGAAAAAGTCAGACTCCTACAGTTTGCAGATGACATGATACTCCATATAGAAAATCCAAAATAATCCACCAAAAAATTATCCTAGAACTGATATACAAATTCAGAAATGTTGTAGGATACAAAATCAATTGACAGAAATCTGTTGCATTTCTATACACCAATAATGAAGTAGGAGAAAGAGAAATTAAGGAATCAGTTCCGTTTATAATTGCACCAAAAACCATAATAAATAAATAAAATTTGTATGGAACCACAAAAGACCCTGAATTGCCAAAGCAATTTTGAAAAAGAAAAGCAATGCTAGAGGTATCATAATCCCAGATTTGAAATTACACAAAGCTGTAGTGATCAAAACAATATGGTACTAGCACAAATACAAACACATAGATCAATGGAACAGAAGAGAAAACTCAGAAATGATAATTGGTCAATAACAAAATGAAATTTGGTCAATTAATCTTTGACAAAGCAAGAAATAATATCCAGTGGGAAAAGTCTCTTCAACAAATGGTGTTGGGCAGCAACATGCAAAAGAATGAAACTGGGCTACTTTTTTATACCATACACAAAATTAAATTCAAAATGTTAAATTCAAAATGGTTTAAAGACCTAATTGTGAGAGAGTAGATTATAAAAATCCACGAGGAAAAAGCAGGCAGTATCCTCTTTGATATCAACTGTGGCAACTTCATTCTAGACATGTGTCCTGAGACAAATGAAACTTCAGACTTCATCAAGATAAAAAGCTTCTTCTTTCTTCTTCTTTCTTCTCTCTTCTCTCTTCTCTTTTCCTTCTTCTCCTTCTCCTTCTCCTTCTCCTTCTTCTTCTTCTTTTTCTTAAGATTTTACTTATTTATTCATGAGAGACACAGAGAGAGAGAAGCTTAGACACAGGCAGCGGGAAAAGCAGGCCCCATGCACGGAGCCCAATGTGCAACTTGATCCCCAGACTCCGGGATCACATCCTGACCTGAAGGCAGATGCTCAACCGCTGAGCCACCCAGGCGTCCCAAGATAAAAACTGCAGAATATAGGAAGCCATCAACAAAACTAAAAGGGAACTTACTGAATGGGAGACGATATCTGCAAATGACATATTTGATAAAGCGTTAATATCTAAAATGAATACATTATGAAACTCAACATATAAAAACAATCTAATTAAAAATGGCCAGAAGATATGAGTAGACATTTTTTTTCAAAGAAGACATACAGATTGCCAACAGGCAGGCAAATGAAAATTGTTAACATCACTGATCATCAGGGAAATTCAAATCAAAACTACAATGAGGTATCATACCACATTTGACATAATGGGTAAAATCAATAATACAAGAAACAACTTAGATTGGCTAAAATTAACACAAAAAACAATAGGTGTTGATGAAGATGTGGAGAAAGGGGAACACTCTTACACTGTTGCTAGGAATCAAAGCTGGTGTAACCACTCTGGAGAATAATTTGGAGGTTCCTCAACAAGTTAAAATAGAACTACCCTACAAACCAGTAATTGTACTAGTAGATATTTACCCGAAGGATACAAAAATATAGATTCAAAGGGGGTACATGCAACCCACTGTTTATAGCAGCATTATCAACAATAGCCAAACTTTGGAGAGGGTCCAAATGTCCATTGACTGGTAATATTATATTTTATATTCCATTATGTATACCACATCTTCTTTATCCATTTACCAACTAACAAAATTTAAAATGAAAAAAAAAAGAGCTGCATTATGATCCAGCATTTGCAGTATTTGCGCAAGGAATACAAAAATACACATTCAAAGTATACATGCATCCTGATGTGTATAGCAACATTATCTACAATAGCCTAATTATGAAAACAACCCAGATGTCCATCAATTGATGAATGGATAAAGTGGTATATATTCAGTTGAATATTACTTAGCCACAAAAAGAATGACATCTTGCCATTTGCAAGGATATGAATGGAGCTAGAGAGTATTATGCTAAGTGAAATAAGTCAGAGAAAGTGAAATACCATATTTTACTCATATGTGGTATTTAAGAAACAAAACAAAAAAGAGTGAGAATTATTTTTTAAAGATTTTACTTATTTATTCATGAGATACACACACACACACACACATAGGCAGAGACATAAGCAGAGGGAGAAGCAGGCTCCATGCAGGGAGCCCGATGTGGGATTTGATCCCAGGACCCCGGGATCACACCCTGAGCCGAAGGCAGTTGCTCAACTGCTGAGCCACCCACATGTTCCAAAAGAGTAATAATTAAATGAAGAAACAGGGACGCCTGCTTCTCCCTCTGCCTGTCTCTTCCTCTCTCTCTCTCTCTCTGTGTGTCTTTCATGAATAAATAAAATCTTTATAAAAATAAATAAATGAAGAAAGACTCTTAAATATAGAGAACAAACTGATGGTTACCAGAGGGAAGGTAGGTGGAGTGATGGATTAAATAGGTCATGGGGATTAAGGAGTGCTCTTGTGATGAGCACTAGGTGCTGTATAGAAGTGTTGAATCACTATATTATACACCCGAAACTAATAGTATACTGTACATTAACTAATGAGTTTAAATAAAAACTTATTAAAAAGTAAACCATTATAGTTTTTGCAGTCTTATTAAATTCTAAATTGTACCTTGAATCAATAATTAAGTACTAGAGTCTCTTGCTATTATATTGTTCAACATTTCAAATGAACTGTACTACAGAATTTCATATATGACTTACTGGAGCTCATATTAATGAAACCTTCATCATCTAGCTTATAATACTTACCTTTAAGTATGGCTGGTGCAGTTTTGGTTGTGGTGAAAGTGCAGATACTAGACAGTGGTCCCTCACCAGCTTCATTACATACTTGGATTTTAAATTTGTATTGAGTATATTCACTCAGTCTCTGCACTTTGTGAGTCTGACAAGGTCCGTGGTAAATGATAGAAAATCTGGGAGTGGGAATCAAGATTGAAGAAGCAATATTATTAATCAACAGTTATTTAGGTACAAGTAACTCTCTATAACTGACCTGAAACTGGGTCCTCAGTAAAGCCTAAATAGATCAACTTGAAGCCTGGTGGGTATAACACAAAAGGAAAAAAAAACCAGGTTGTAAATATCATAATGGCAAGCTGCTGTCTTTCATAGTACTTTGGTAACTTCTGTTCCTTGGTATTAATGTGTGTTATATAAAGGAAGAAGTCCTTTAGAAGAGCAAAAATAGCTACATTATCAGTAGGAATTAAAGGAAGTATATCTAACATGATAATGTACTGCTTTCACATCTATCAGTTCATTGAAACCACTTTAGACTATGGTTTAAGATAGGAAATTTAAAAACATTTTTATTAGAATACATATTAAATAGTATGATAGTTTACCTTCCAGATCGATCTCCAATTAACAGATTGTAGTTTATAAGGTTATAAAGTAATCTTTTGCTTGAAGAGCTACCCCATTTGAGTTTGAGGCTCTGGTGTCCATAGACCACACAATCAAGATGTGGAGGATCAAGTGGTAGTGGTTTGGTTTTGGTTCTTATTGATTGGCTAAAAGGGCTTAGTCCATAATGATTGATAGCGTGAATTCTGATTCTAGTGGTAAGAAAAAATTAAACTATTAATTTGGATTTACAAAGGGAAATAAATTTCTACATTTAAACTATGTCCCTACCTATCCTATGAAAGGATATTAACTATAATATTATACCAATTATTATAGACAAATTTTTGAGGCCAAAATCTTGAATTTGCATAATCTGTATTGACATTTTTTAATGAGAAACTGGCTCATAGTAACGCCAAATTTTTCTAAAACAGTAAAATTCTCTTTCAAAAATGTATAGGCTATATAAAAGAAAATATGTAGGTTAGTTCAAAATTCTCAAAAAACTTCATCTACCCAAAGTAAGATATAAGCAATTTACTTGTATGTGGTATCAGGCTGTAGATTTTTCAGAAGACACTCTGTTACTCTTTCAACAGTTAAAATTTTTCTGTCTCCATATTCAGTGTTATATCCAGTGATTGGAGAGCCATGACAGTCTGGTTCCTCCCATTGAATAGCAATGCAAGATGATGCCAATTTGGCAGGAACTTTGTTTTCAACTTCATGTAGCATTGGTACTACTGCTGGTACAGTTGCTGGTGTAGTTACTGTACCAGTTCCTCCAAATAGTCCAACTCCAACTACATTTGCAGCTTGAAAATGTACATTCTCTTAGAGCTTCATTATTTTGTTTTGTGCATAAACCATTTTGTTGTATAAAAATGACACAAAATTTTTATTTTTATTTTTATTTTTATTTTTTTATTGGAGTTCAATTTGCCAACATTTAGCATAACACCCAGTGCTCATCCCGCCAAGTGCCCCCCTCGGTGCCCATCACCCAGTCACCCCAACGCCCTGCCCACCTACCTTTACACTACCCCTTGTTCATTTCCCAGAGTTAGATGTCTCTCATGTTTTGTCACCCTCATTGATATTTTCACTCATTTTCTCTCCTTTCCCTTTATTCCCTTTCACTAATTTTTATATTCCCCAAATGAATGAGACCATGTAATGTTTGTCCTTCTCCGATTGACTGATTTCACTCAGCATAATACCCTCCAGGTCCATCCATGTCGAAGCAAATGGACACAAAATTTTTATTTTATTTATTTATTTATTTTAAAAAAAATTTTTTTTTAATTTTTATTTATTTATGATAGTCACACAGAGAGAGAGGCAGAGACATAGGCAGAGGGAGAAGCAGGCTCCATGCACCGGGAGTGGCAACTAGGAAAAATTTTATAGAGAAAGGATTCGATCCCGGGTCTCCAGGATCGCGCCCTGGGCCAAAGGCAGGCGCCAAACCGCTGCGCCACCCAGGGATCCCTAAACCCCAAATTCTAAGAAATTTTTTTTAAAAAATTGGGATAGAATTGATCTATAACATTGTCTGAGTTTAAAGTGTGTAACATGTTGCTTTGATACTCTTCTGTTTTTTTTTTTTTGAGAGGGAGGGAGGGAGAGAGAGAGAGAGAGAGAGAGAGAGAGAAAACAAGTGGTGGAGAGGGGCATAGGAAGAGAGTGAGAGAGAATCTTAAGCAGGCTCCATGCCCAGTGCAGAGCCTGATGTGGGGCTCGATCTCATGACTCTAAGATCCTGACCTGAGCTGAAGTCAGGAGTTGGAAGCTTAACTGACTAAGTTATCCAGGCACCTCTGATTTGACACATTTATATATTACAATATGAAGCAAAATGATTTGAAGATGCTCACATAAACACCAAAATCTTTAGGTTGCATATTTAGGAAGGTGAAAAGTCTAAATACGTGAAGATAAGTGAAGAATGATAATATGAACACTTAAGGAAAAATATACCTGAACTGAACTCATCACTTAGCTCACCAAAGTTTCTTTCTTTTCGAGTTTCTATCTCTGTTGGTGGTAGCCTGAAGTTCATTCACTATGTTTTATTGATTTTATAACATTTTAAAAAAGATTTTATTTATTTATTCATGAGAGAGGCAGAAACATAGGCAGAGGGAGAAATAGGCTCCCTGCAGGGAGCCCAATGTGGGACTCAATCCTAGGACCCCAGGATCATGACCTGAGCTGAAGGCAGATGCTCAGCCACTGAGCCACACAGGCATCCTGATTTTGTAAAATTTTTAAATTTTGAGATAATTGTGGATTCTGATGTACAACTTATACACTTTACCACAAAAGGAACATTTTGCATAACTATGGTACAAGATACAATCAGAAAATTGACATTGATAAATCCATTGACATTATTCAGATTTCACCAGTTTGACATGCACTCATTTGTATAGTATTATGTGGTGTTTTATCACGAGTAACTTAATGTGACAAACAACAGTTAAGATATTCCATTGCAAGTATCCCTTGTACTACACTTTTATACCCACAACAACTTCCTTCTCTCTTTTTCTAATCCCTGATAACTAGTAATTTATTCTTTAACCTATATTTTTGCTATTTCAAGAACATTACGTAAATGGAATAATGCAGTATGTAAATTTTTCAGATGGCTTTTTTTTCAGTCAGCGTAATTCCCCTGAGACCTATCAAAGTTGTATGAATCAATAGTTTGATGCTTTTTTTCCCCAAATAGTATACCATGGTATGAATATACTACAGTTTTTAAAATTACATGTTGAAGGACATCTGAATCATTTCTAGTTTTTGGCTTTCACAAATAAGGAGTTATACATATCCATGTACAGATTTTTATTGTGGACATAAGTTTTCATTTCTCTGGGATAAGTGCCCAAAGTGCTGGGCATATTAGCGAGTGTTTAGTTTTGTAAGAAACTCCCATACTATTTTATTTATTTATTCATGAGAGACACACAGAGAGAGGCAGAGACACAGGCAGAGGGAGAAGCAGGCTCCATGCAAGAGCCTGATGTGGGACTTGATCCTATAACTCTGGGATCACATCCTGAGCCAAAGGCAGACTCTCAACCGCTGAGCCACCCAGACGTCCCACTCATACTGTTTTTTTTTTTTTTAAAGATTTTATTTAAGAGAGGGAAAGAGGATGAACGAGAGAGAGAGAGAGAGAGAGAGCACTAGTTGGAGGAGAGGCAGAGGGAGAGGGAGAAGCAGACTCTCTGCTGAGCAGGGAGCCCAGCTCTGGGCTGCATCCCAGGACCTCAGACCATGACCTGACTAGAAGGCAGATGCTTAACTGAACAAGTCACCCAGGATTTCTACCCCAAGAAAGTCCCATATTATTTTATAGAGTGGGTGTAATTCATACCAGAAATGTATGATTAGTCCAATTTCTTTACATCTTTGCCACGAGATTTAGTGTTATTACTATTTATTATTACTCATTCTGATATGTGTCATGTTATCTCATTGTGCATTTCCCTAATGACTAATATTCTAGATCCTTTCATGTGTTTACTTGCCATTTGTATATTCCCTTCTGTGAATGGTCTGTTCATGTCTTTTGCCTGTTTTGTAATTGGGTTGTTTGGATTTTTAAGTGTTGACTTTTGAGAGTTCTTTATATATTTTAGATATTAGTACATTGTCAGATATATATTTTGTAAACACTTTCTTCCAGTCTATGCTTGTCTTTTTTGTCTTCCTCACAGGGTCTTATGCAGAGTAAAACTTTTAAATTTGAGGGGATCAAAATTATCAATTTTTCATTTTATGAATTGTGCTTTTGATATGAAGTTTAAGAACTCATTGCCTACATTAGATCCTGAAGATCTTCTGTGATTTTTTTCTCAGATTTACTTTATTCAACATTGTTTTTCAGATTTATATGTGATTTTGTGTGTACTTGTAGATCATTCTTTTTGCTGTCAGTGTTCCACTTTATGAATATGCCATAATTTATTCATCCATTCTACTATTGATGGACATTTGAGTCATTTTCAGTTTGGGGCAGTTTGCTACTATAAGTACTCATTTACATGTCTTTGGAGCATAGGTGCGAGTTCTTCTTAGGGTATAATGGCCTAAGAGTGGAATTTATAGGTAGGATTAAGATTGCTGGGGAATCCCTGGGTGGCTCAGCAGTTTAGCACCTGCCTTCAGCCCCGGGCATGATCCTGGAGTTCCGGGATCGAGTCTCACGTCGGGCTCCCTGCCTGAAGCCTGCTTCTCCCTCTGTCTGCGTCTCTGCCTCTCTCTCTCTCACAAAATCTGGGTGGCTCAGCAGTTGAGTGTCTACGTTTGGCTCAGGTCGTGACCCCGTGGTCCTGGAATGGAGTCCCATATCCGGCTCCCCACAGGGAGTTTGCTTTTCCCTCTTCCTATGTCGCTGCCTCTCTCTCTGTGTCTCTCATGAATAAATGAATAAAATCTTGAAGCCCCTCTTACTGGTCAAGGTCCTAATTCCACGCCAGCTTCTTGCCCGATCATCCAGCTCTTTTACATATTCGAAGTCTTACACGTTTCCAATGAGTATTTCTTATCAGTTATGATTCAGGATCTCAAGATGGGATCACCATGGACCCAGGTCCCCCTTCACCACCCACGGTGGAAGTCTAGGTAGTCCTGCCGGCAGGTCCTGGTCTGGTTCTGGTTGGGAAAGCAGCTGTCACAAGGGGGCAGTGTGGTAGTCCTCTATTTGTGTCTTGACATCTGCTGCGGTGCTGACTCCTAAAGACACCCCTTGAGGCAGCTTACAGCTCATTGTGACCCAGTGAAAGCACTTTAAAAAAAATGTATTTATTGATGTATAGTTGACATATTGAAGTATTTTTAACCAGTGTTGCTCAACCAGCCCTCTTGGAGCAATTTGCTGCAGCCGGCAACAGCAATGGGGTTACAGCCTATGCTCTGCCAGGCTCCAACTTAACCTGGGACTGCTGGATCCCTAGAGGACACTAGAAGTCATCTAAATCAGGACCCTTGGGGATCCCTGGGTGGCTCAGCGGTTTGGCGCCTGCCTTTGGCGGGCGGCGCGATCCTGGAGTCCCGGGATCGAGTTCCGCATCGGGCTCCCTGCGTGGAGCCTGCTTCTCCCTCTGTCTGTGTCTCTGCCTCTCTCTCTATCATGAATAAACAGATAAATCTTTAAAAAAATAAGAAAATAAAAAAATAAATCAGGACCCTTTCTTGTATATGGCTTTTTCTGTGCCAGACACTGTGCCAAGCAATTGGGAAACAGAGATGAACCAAAAACAAAGAAGAACAAAACAAAACACCTCTGACCTCTAGTTCCTTACAGTCTGGTGCATAACACAAATGTAAGCATATAATGTGATAGGTGTTAACAGAGATATAGAAACAGAGTATTAAGGTGACAGCTGGCCCTGGAGAGGTCAGGGAAGGCTTCCCAGAAAAGGAGACCCTACAACTGGATGTTTCAAGTGGAAAGAATAGAATGTAAGAGGCAGCCTGGTAGGTGAGGTTGCTGAGGTAGTCTTCCTTGAATTCTGTGATTTTTTTTCTAAAAATTTTATACTTTTGTGTTTTAATTTTCAGTTTTCTATGCTTCATTTTGAGTTAATTTTTGTATAAGATGTGAACTTTATGTTGATTACTCCAGAAAAGACATACAAGTGGATTATAGACACATGAAAAGATGATCAACATCACTAGTCATCAGGGAAATGCAAATCAAAACTACAATAAGCCTTCCTGACCAAAAACAACAACAACAACAACAACAACAACAACAACAACAAAAAATTACAATAAGATATCACCTCATACCTGTCAGAATGGCTAAAATAAAAAACACAGCAAATAACAAACATTGGCTAGGATGTGGAGAAAAAGGACACTTCTTGCTTTGTTGGTGGGAATGCAAACTGGTGCAGCCACTGTGGAAAGTAGTATAGAGGTTCCTCATAATGTTAAAAATGGGACTCCCCTATAGTCTAGTAATCACACTATTTACTCCCCCCAAGTACAAAAACACTAATTCAAAGGGGAATGCACCCCTTTTTGTATTGCAGTATTATTTACAATAGCTAAATGGTGGAAGCAGCCCCAGTATCCATCAATGGATGAATGGATAAAGGTGTGGTATATATATATGATAGAATATTATTCAGTCATAAAAAAGAATGAAATCTTGCTATTTGTAGCATTGATGGAGCTAGAGAATATAATGCTAAGTGAAGTAAATCAGAGAAAGACAAATAACATACAATTTCACTTAAACGTAGAATTTAAGAAACAAAGGAAATGAGGAAAGGCAAAAAAGAGAGAGAAACCAAGAAACAGACTCTAAATATAGAAAACAAACTTTTGGTTACCAAATGCAAAGATGGTGAGGGAATGAGGTAAATAGGTGATTGAGTTTAAGGAGTGCACTTGTCATGATGAGCACTGGGTAATATATGGAATTGTTGAATATTGTACAGCTGACACCAGTGTAACACTATTTTAGCTATATTGGAATTAAAATACAAAAAAAGTGTGATGAGAGCCATTCTGACAGGTGTGAAGTAATATCTCATGTAGTTTTGGTTTGTATTTCTCTGATGTTTAGTCTTTTTGGTCATCTTTTTGTGTACCTGTTGGACATTTGTGTTTTCTTTGGAAATATGACTATTCAATTACTCTGCTTATTTTAAAACTGAATTATTAGTATTTTGCTCTTGAATTAAATGAGATCCTCATATATTTTAACCCTTTATCAGATACATGATTTGCAAATATTTTCTCCCATTCCATAGGTTTCCTTTTAACTTTTAAAAAAAGATTTTATTTATTTATTTGAAAGACAGAGAGAGCAAATGAGGGAGAGGGATAATGTGAAGCTGACTCCACACTGAGCACATCCTGACACAAGGCTCAATCCCACAACTGGAAGATCCTTACCTGACCTGAAACCAAGAGTTGGTCGCCTGACTGAGCCACCTAAGTGCCCTGCCTTTTAACTTTTTTAATGTTTACTTTGCTGTGCTGAAGGATTTTAGTTTGATGTAGTCCTGCTTAATTATTTTTACTTTAGGTGCCTTTGCTGTTGGTGTCAAATCCAAAATATTGCCACAACTGATGTCAAGAGGCTTACCCCCTATGTTATCTCCTAGGATTTTTATGGTTTCAGGTTTTTTTAAAAAAGATTTTATTTACTTATTCATGAGAGATACACACAGAGAGAGGCAGAGACACAGGCAGAGGGAGAAGCAGGCTCCATGCAGGGAGCCCGATGTGGGACTTGATCCTGGGACTCCATCCCAGGACTCCGGGATCATGCCCTGAGCCAAAGGCAGACGGCTCAACTGCTGAGCCACCCAGGTGTCCCTATGGTTTCAGTTTTTATGTTGAAGTCAACTCATTCTTGATTGATTTTTGTATATGGTGTAAGATAGTGGTTCAGTTTCATTCTTTTACACATGGCTGTCGAGTTTACCATTTAGAAGAGATAAGCTATTTCCTCTTGTATATTCTTGGCTCCTTTGATATAAATTAATTGACCATATGTCCTGTTTATTTCTGGGATCTTTATTCTGTTCTATTGATTTATATATTGGTTTCTGTGCTAATACCATAGTGTTTAGATTACTATAGCTTTTAATACAGTTTGAAAGGTGGAAGTGTGATGTCTCTCCTTTTTTGTTTGTCAGGATCTTTGGTTATTTGGAGTCTTTTGTGGTTCCATAGAAATTTTTAGAATTGTTTGTTTTATTAATATGACAAATGTTACTAGTATAGATTCCATTATTGTTATAGCTATTCTAATGTTAATTCTTCTAATCCATGAGCACAGAATATTTTTCCATTTATTTGTGTCTTCCTCAGTTTCTTTCAAGAATGTCTCAAAGTTTCAGTAAACAGATCCTTCACCTTGGTTAAATTTATTCCTAAGTATTTTATTTTATTATTTTATTTTTAAATATTTATTTATTCATGAGAGACACAGATTGAGAGAGAGAGGCAGAGACATAGGCAGAGGGAGAAGCAGACTCCTTGCAGGGAGCCCGAAGTGGGAATCAATCCCGGATTCCGGGATCATGACCTGAACTCAAGGCAAGCGCCCAACCACTGAGCCACCCAGGCGTCCCATCCTAAGTATTTTAGTTTTGAGATGCAGTCATAAATGGGATTGTCTACTTAGTTCCACTTGTAGATTGTTATTAGTGTATAGAAGCACAAATTATTTATTTAAGATTTATTTATTTATTTGAGGAAGGGTTAGAGAGAGAGAGAGAACACCAAGCAGACTCCCCAATGAACAAAGTGCAAAACAGAGCTCAATCCCATGACTGAGATCATAACCTGAACCAAAACCAAGAGTTAGATGCTCAATGGATTGAGCCAGAGAGGTGCCCTACAAAACTTAATTTTGCGTATTGATTTTGTTTGCTGTAACTTTACTGAACTCAGTGATTTCTAACAATTTTTTTTAGTGGAGTCTTTAGAAGGTTCTACATATAATGTATCATCTGAAAATAGGGGTTATTTTACTTCTTTTTTTTTCCTTTGTTTTTATGGAGGTTCGATTTGCCAACATATAGTATAACACCCAGTGCTCATCCTATCAAGTGCCCTCCTCAGTGTCTGTCACCCAGTTACCCCAACCCCCTGCCCACTTACCCTTCTGCAACCCTTTGTTCATTTCCCAGAGTTAGGATTCTCTCATGGTTTGTCTCCATCTCTAATTTTTCCACTCAGTTCCTCTGCTTTCCCTTATAATCCCTTTCATTATTTTTTATATTCCCCGTATGAGTGAAACTATTTGAAGATTGTCGATCTCCAATTGACTGACTTCACTCAGCATAATACCCTCCAGTTTCACCCATGTCAAAGCAAATGGTGAATATTTGTCCTTTCTGATGGCTAAGGAACATTCCATTGCATATATATATATATATATATATATATATATATATATATATATATCACGTGTTCTTTATCCATTCATCTGTCAAAGGACATCATGGCTCCTTCCAAAGTTAGGCTATTGTGACCATTGCTGCTATAAACATCGGGGTGCAGGTGTTACGGCATTTCACTACATCAATATTTTTCAGGTAAATACCCAGTAGTGTAATTGTTGGTCATAGGGTAGCTCTATTTTTAACTCTTTGAGGTACCTCCACACAGTTTTCCAGAATTGCTGCACCAGCTCGCACTCTCACCAACAGTGCAAGAGGGTTCGCCCTTCTCCACACCCTCTTCAACATTTGTGGTTTCCTGCATTGTTAATTTTCACCATTCTCACTGGTGTGAGATAGTATCTCATTGTGGTTTGGATTTGTATTTCCTTGACGGCAAGTGATGTGGAGCATTTTCTCATGTGCTTGCTAGTCATGTCTATGTCTTCCTCTGTGAAATTTCTGTTGATGTCTTTTGCCCATTTCATGATTGGATTTTTGGTTTCTTAGGTGTTGAGTTTAATAAGTTCTTTATGGATCTTGGATACTAGCCCTTTATCTGAGAGGTCATTTGCAAATATCTTCTCCCATTCTGTAGGTTGTCTTTTAGTTTTGTTTCTTTTGCTGTGCAGAAGCTTTTTATCTTGATGAAGTCCCAATAGTTCATTTTTACTTTTGTTTCCTTTGCCTTCACGGTGGTATCTTGCAAGAAGTTGCTGTGGCCAAGTTCAAAAAGGGTGTTGCCTGTGTTCTCCTCTAGGATTTTGATGGATTCTGTCTCACATTTAGATCTTTCATCCATTTTGAGTCTATATTTGTGTATGGTGTAAGAGAATGGTCTAGTTTCATTCTTCTGCATGTGGCTGTCCAATTATCCCAGCACCATTTATTTATTTATTTTTTATTGGTGTTCAATTTACCAACATACAGAATAACCCCCAGTGCCCGTCACCCATTCACTCCCACCCCCCGCCCTCCTTCCCTTCTACCACCCCTAGTTCGTAACCCAGAGTTAGCAGTCTTTACGTTGTCTCCCTTTCTGATATTTCCCACACATTTCTTCTCCCATCCCTTATATTCCCTCTCACTATTATTTATATTCCCCAAATGAATGAGAACATAGAATGTTTGTACTTCTCCGATTGACTTACTTCACTCAGCATAATACCCTCCAGTTTCATCCACTTTGAAGCAAATGGTGGGTATTTGTCATTTCTAATAGCTGAGTAATATTCCATTGTATACATAAACCACATCTTCCTTATCCACTCATCTTTCCATGGACACCGAGGCTCCTTCCACGGCTTGGCTATTGTGGCCATTGCTGCTAGAAACATTGGGGTGCAGGTGTCCCTGTGTTTCATTGCATCTGAATCTTTGGGGTAAATCCCCAACAGTGCAATTGCTGGGTCATAGGGCAGGTCTATTTTTAACTCTTTGAGGAACCTCCACACAGTTTTCCAGAGTGGCTGCACCAGTTCACATTCCCACCAACAGTGTAAGAGATTTCCCTTTTCTCCGCATCCTCTCCAACATGTGTTGTTTCCTGCCTTGTTCATTTTCCCCATCCTCACTGGTGTGAGATGGTATCTCATCGTGGTTTTGATTTGTATTTCCCTGATGGCAAGTGATGCAGAGCATTTTCTCATGTGCATGTTGGCCATGTCTATGTCTTCCTCTGTGAGATTTCTCTTCATGTCTTTTGCCCATTTCATGATTGGATTGTTTGTTTCTTTGGTGTTGAGTTTAAGAAGTTCTTTATAGATCTTGGAAACTAGCCCTTTATCTTATATGTCATTTGCAATTATCTTCTCCCATTCTGTAGGTTGTATTTTAGTTTTGCTGACTGTATCCTTTGCTGTGCAAAAGCTTCTTATCTTGATGAAGTCCCAATAGCTCATTTTTGCTTTTGTTTCTTTTGCCTTCGTGGATGTATCTTGCAAGAAGTTACTGTGGCAAGTTCAAAAAGGGTGTTGCCTGTGTTCTCCTCTAGGATTTTGATGGAATCTTGTCTCACATTTAGATCTTTCATCCATTTTGAGTTTATCTTTGTGTATGGTGAAAGAGAGTGGTCTAGTTTCATTCTTCTGCATGTGGATGTCCAATTTTCCCAGACCCATTGATTGAAGAGACTGTCTTTCTTCCAATGCATAGTCTTTCCTCCTTTATCGAATATTAGTTGACCATAAAGTTCAGGGTCCACTTCTGGGTTCTCTATTCTGTTCCATTGATCTATGTGTCTGTTTCTGTGCCCGTACCACACTGTCTTGATGATCACAGCTTTGTAGTACAACCTGAAATCTGGCATTGTGATGCCCCCAGATATGGTTTTCTTTTTTAAAATTCCCCTGGCTATTCGGGGTCTTTTCTGATTCCAAACAAATCTTAAAATAATTTGTTCTAACTCTCTGAAGAAAGTCCATGGTATTTTGATAGGGATTGCATTAAACGTGTATATTGCCCTGGGTAACATTGACATTTTCACAATATTAATTCTGCCAATACATGACCATGAAATATTTTTCCATCTCTTTGTGTCTTCCTCAAATTCTTTCAGAAGTGTTCTATAGTTTTGAGGGTATAGATCCTTTACCTCTTTGGTGAGGTTTATTCCTAGGTATCTTATGCTTTTGGGTGCAATTGTCAATGGGATTGACTCCTTAATTTCTCTTTCTTCAGTCTCATTGTTAGTGTATAGAAATGCCACTGATTTCTGGGCATTGATTTTGTATCCTGCCACGCTACTAAATTGCTGTATGAGTTCTAGCAATCTTGGGGTGGAGACTTTTGGGTTTTTATGTAGAGTATCATGTCATCGGCGAAGAGGTAGAGTTTGACTTCTTCTTTGCCAATTTGAATGCCTTTAATGTCTTTTTGTTGTCTGATTGCTGAGGCTAGGACTTCCAGTACTATGTTGAATAGTAGTGGTGAGAGTGAACATCCCTGTCTTGTTCCTGATCTTAGGGGAAAGGCTCCCAGTGCTTCCCCATTGAGAATGATATTTGCTGTGGGCTTTTCGTAGATGGCTTTTAAGATGTCGAGGAATGTTCCCTCTATCCCTACACTCTGAAGAGTTTTTTTTTTTTTATTTATGATAGTCACAGAGAGAGAGAGAGAGGCAGAGACATAGGCAGAGGGAGAAGCAGGCACCATGCACCGGGAGCCCGACGTGGGATTCGATCCCGGGTCTCCAGGATCGCACCCTGGGCCAAAGGCAGGCGCCAAACCGCTGCGCCACCAAGGGATCCCTAGTTTTGATCAGAAATGGATGCTGTATTTTGTCAAATGCTTTCTCTGCATCTAATGAGAGGATCATATGGTTCTTGGTTTTTCTCTTGCTGATATGATGAATCACATTGATTGTTTACGGGTGTTGAACCAGCCTTGTGTCCCAGGGATAAATCCTACTTGGTCATGGTGAATAATTTTCTTAATGTACTGTTGGATCCTATTGGCCAGTATCTTGTTGAGAATTTTTGCATCCATGTTCATCAAGGATATTGGTCTGTAATTCTCCTTTTTGGTGGGGTCTTTGTCTTGTTTTGGAATTAAGGTGATGCTGGCCTCATAGAACGAATTTGGAAGTACTCCATCTCTTTCTATCTTTCCATACAGCTTTAGGAGAATAGGTATGGTTTCTTCTTTAAATGTTTGATAAAATTCCCCTGGGAAGCCATCTGGCCCTGGACTCTTGTGTCTTGGGAGGTTTTTGATGACTGCTTCAATTTCCTCCCTCGTTATTGGACTGTTAAGGTTTTCTATTTCTTCCTGTTCCAGTTTTGGTAGTTTGTGGCTTTCCAGGAATGCGTCCCTTTCTTCTAGATTGCCTAATTTATTGGCGTATAGCTGTTCATAATATGTTTTTAAAATCGTTTGTATTTCCTTGGTGTTGGTAGTGATCTCTCCTTTCTCATTCATGATTTTATTAATTTGAGTCTTCTGTCTCTTCTTTTTAATAAGGCTGGCTAATGGTTTATCTATCTTATTAATTCTTTCAAAGAACCAACTCCTGGTTCTGTTGATCTTTCCACAGTTCTTCTGGTCTCGATTTCGTTGAGTTCTGCTCAAATCTTTATTAACTCCCTTCTTTTTTTGGGTGTAGGATCTATTTGCTGTTTTTTCTCTAGCTCCTTTATGTGTAAGGTTAGCTTTTGTATTTGAGTTCTTTCCAGTTTTTGAATGGATGCTTGTATTGCGATGTATTTCCCCCTTAGGACTGCTTTTGCTGCATCCCAAAGATTTTGGATGGTTGTATCTTCATTCTCATTAGTTTCCATGAATCTTTTTAATTCTTCCTTAATTTCCTGGTTGACCCTTTCATCTTTTAGCAGGATGGTCCTTAACCTCCACGTGTTTGAGGTCCTTCCAAACTTCTTGTTGTGATTTAGTTCTAATTTCAAGGCATTATGGTCTGAGAATATGCAGGGGACGATCCCAATCTTTTGGTATCGGTTCAGACCCGATTTGTGACCCAATATGTGGTCTATTCTGGAGAAAGTTCCATGTGCACTTGAGAAGAATGTGTATTCAGTTGAGTTTGGATGTAAAGTTCTGTAGATATCTGTGAAATCCATCTGGTCCAGTGTATCATTTAAAGCTCTCGTTTCTTTGGAGATGTTGCGCTTAGAAGACCTATCGAGTATAGAAAGAGCTAGATTGAAGTCACCAAGTATAAGTTTATTATTATCTAAGTATTTCTTCACTTTGGTTAATAATTGATTTATATATTTGGCAGCTCCCACATTCGGGGCATATATATTGAGGATTGTTAAGTCATCTTGTTGAATAGATCCTTTAAGTATGATATAGTGTCCCTCTTCATCTCTCACTACAGTCTTCGGGGTAAATTTTAGTTTATCTGATATAAGGATGGCTACCCCTGCTTTCTTTTGAGGACCATTCGAATGGTAAATGGTTCTCCAACCTTTTATTTTCAGGCTGTAGGTGTCCTTCTGTCTAAAATGAGTCTCTTGTAGACAACAAATAGATGGGTCCTGCTTTTTTATCCAGTCTGAAACCCTGCGCCTTTTGATGGGGTCATTAAGCCCTTTCACATTCAGAGTTACTATTGAGAGATATGAATTTAGTGTCATCATGATAACTATTCAGTCCTTGTTTTTGTGGAATGTTCCACTGAACTTCTTCTTAAAGGGGAATTTTAAGAGTCCCCCTTAAAATTTCCTGCAGAGGTGGTTTGGAGGTCACATATTCTTTTAGTTGCTGCCTGTCTTGGTAGCTCTTTATCTCTCCTTCCATTTTGAATGAGAGCCTTGCTGGATAAAGTATTCTTGGTTGCATGTTCTTCTCATTTAGGACCCTGAATATATCCTGCCAGCCCTTTCTGGCCTGCCAGGTCTCTGTGGAGAGGTCTGCTGTTACCCTAATACTCCTCCCCATAAAAGTCAGGGATTTCTTGTCTCCTGCTGCTTTAAGGATCTTATCCTTATCTTTGGAATTTGCAAGCTTCACTATTAAATGTCGAGGTGTTGAACGGTTTTTATTGATTTTAGGGGGGGATCTCTCTATTTCCTGGATCTGAATGCCTGTTTCCCTTCCCAAATTAGGAAAGTTTTCAGCTAGAATTTGTTCAAATACATATTCTGGCCCTCTGGCCCTTTCGTCGCCCTCGGGAACACCAATTAAACGTAGGTTTTTCTTCCTCAGGCTGTCGTTTATTTCCCTTAATCTATCTTCATGGTCTTTTAATTGTTTGTCTCTTTTTTCCTCAGTTTCCCTCTTTGCCATCAACTTGTCTTCTAGGTCACTCACTCGTTCTTCCACCTCGTTAGCCCTCGTCGTTAGGACTTCTAGTTTGGATTGCATCTCATTCAATTGATTTTTAATTTCTGCCTGATTAGCTCTAAATTCTGCAGTCATGAAGTCTCTTGAGTCCTTTATGCTTTTTTCTAGAGCCACCAGTAGCTGTATAATAGTGCTTCTGAATTGGCTTTCTGACATTGAATTGTAATCCAGATTTTGTAACTCTGTGGGAGAGAGGACTGTTTCTGATTCTTTCTTTTGAGGTGAGGTTTTCCTTCTAGTCATTTTGCTCAGTGCAGAGTGGCCAAAAGCAAGTTGTATTGGGAAAAGGAGAAAAAGAGAGGAGAGAAAGAAGGAAAGAAAAGAGAAAGAGAAAAAAAAGGAAGAAAAAAAACGAAAAAAAAAGAAAAAGAGAAAGAAAAAGAAAGCAAGGAGAAAAAAAGGGGGGTGGGGGAAGGAAACAAATCAAAAAGCAAAAAAAAAAAAAAAAAAAAAAAAGAACCACGGGTGAGTATCTTCTGATTCTGTGTACTTTAAGTCCCTTGGCTTCCCCTGGAAGTTGTCAGTCAGTCTAGCTGGTCTTCTGGGGGAGGGACCTGCTGTGCTGATTTTCAGGTGTTAGCACTTGGGGATGCTGCTCTGCCCCTGCCTGGTGCAGGACTCAGTGGGGGTTGTTTACCCCGTGAGGCCCCAGGAGGAACAGCCCTAGTTGCGGGGCCAGCTCTGGAAACCTGGATTCAGCCCCTGCAGGAACTCCGTAGCTCTCTGTCTGCAGGGCCTGGAGGCTCCGGGGCGGGGCTGCTGATCTGCTCAGCTCCGGGCAGGAGCGTCCTTGCTGTCCTGGGCCCTCCCGGCCTCTGCCTGTCCCGGCGGGAGGCCGGATCCTGGGCTGTGTCCTGGCGCCCTGTGCTCCGGAGCCTGCGCTGTTGGATTCGCGCTCCCGGGCCGCGCAATCCCCTCTGCGGAGCCGCCGCCTGAGCCCACCGAGCTGCTCCTGGAACCGTGCAGCCCCCTCCGCACGGAGCCTCTTCCTCTGCCCGAGCCCCTCCGAGCTGCTCCCGGGGCCGCGCAGCCCCCTTTGCGGAGCCGCCGCCCCAGCCCCCCCGAGCTGCTCTGGGTCCCGCCGGGTCCCTCCGTGCGCGCTGCAGCCCTTAGGGAGCTCGGCGCACTCTCCTGGGCGCGCAGTTGCTCTGTTACCGTCCCAGGGAGCCCGAGGGCATCCTCGCCCTCCTGGGTCCTGCGCCAACTCCCTGGGAGCCCCTTTCCGCCCGGGAAGGTCGGTGCAGCTCCTGCTTCTCCGGGACGGGGCTCCTGTCCTGGGGACACTCGCCCTGGCCTCAGCCCGGCTCCTCGCGGGGCCCCTCCCCCTTGGAGGCCTTTGTTTCTTTATCTCTTTTTCCCCGTCTTCCTACCTTGATAGAAGCGCAAACTCTTCTCACTGTTGCATTCCAGGTGTTCTCTCTTTAATTCTCAGGCCGAATTCATAGATTTTCAGGATAATTTGAAGGTTTTCTAGGTAATTTGGTGGAGACAGGTGATTTGGAGACCCTACTCTTCCGCCATCTTCTCTACCAAATATTTAAAGAAGAAATAATACCTATGCTACTGAAGCTGCTTCAAAAAAACAGAGAAGGAAGGAAAACTTCCAAATCTGTTATATGAGGCCAGAATAACCTTGATCCAAAAACCAAAGACCCCACTGAAAAGGAGAATTACAGACCAATATCCCTGATAAATATGGATGTCAAAATACTCACCAAGATACTAGCCAATAGGATCCAACAGTATATTAAAAGGATTATTCACCAGGAGCAAGTGGGATTTATTCCTGGGATGCAAGGGTGGTTCAACATTCACAAGTCAATCAATGTGATAGATCACATTAATAAAAGAAAGGACAAGAGCCATATGATCCTCTGCATTGATGCAGAAAAAGCATTTGACAAAATACAGTATCTTTTCTTTTCTTGATTAAAACTCTCCACAATGTAGGGATAGAGGGAACATACCTCTATATCCTAAAAGCCATCTATGAAAATCCCACAGCAAGTATTATTCTCAATGGGGAAAAACTGAGAGCTTTTCCCTTAAGGTCAGAAACACACCAGGGATGTCCACTTTCACTACTGCTGTTCAAAATAGTACTAGAAGTCCTAACCTCAGCAATCAGACAACAAAAAGAAATAAAAAGCATACAAATTGGCACAGAAGTCAAACTCTCACTCTTTGCAGATGACATGATACTTCATTTGGAAAATCCAAAAAACTCCAACCCAGAATTGCTGGAATTCACACAGCAATTCAGCAACATGGCAAGGATACAAAAGCAATGCAAAGAAATCAGTTGCATTTCTATACACTAACAATGCTGGAGAAGAAAGATAAATTAAGGAATTGATCTCATTTACAACTGCACCAGAACCCATAAGATACCATTAAAAATAAACCTCACCAAAGAGGTAAAATATCTGTACTCTAAAAACTAGAGAACACTGGGGCGCCTGGGTGACTCAGTGGTTGAACATCTGCCTATGGCTCGGATTGTGATCCTGGGATCTGGGATCAAGTCCCGCATCAGGTTCCTTGTCTGCAGATATCTCTGCCTCTCTTTGTGTGTCTCTCCTGAGTAAATAAATAACATCTTTTAAAAATCCCTACAGAACACCTATAAAAGACATCGAAGACACAAAGAGATGGAATGGAAGAAAAATCATTGTTAAAATATCTATGCTATCCAAAGCAATCTACACGTTCAGTGAAATCCTTATAGAACTACCATGGACATTTTTCACAGAGCTAGAACAAATAATTCTAAGATTTTTCTGGAATCAGAAAGACCCTGAATAGCTGGAGGAATGTTGGAAAGGAAAACAAAGCTGAGAACCTCACAATGCCTTACTCCAAGCTCTATTACAAAGCTGTGATCATTAAGGCAGCATGGTACTGGCACAAAAGCAGACATATAGATCAATGGAACAGAATAGAGAAGCCAGAAATGTACCCTCAATGCTATAGTCAACTAATCTTGGACTAAGCAGGAAAGAATATCCAATGGAAAAAAGACAGTTTCTTGAATAAATGGTGCTGGGAAAATTAGATACATGTAGAAGAACAAAACTAGACCATTCTCTTAACACCATACACAATGATAAACTCAAAATGGATGAAAGACCCAAATGTGAGACAGTAATCCATCAAAATCCTAGAGGAGAACACAGGCAGCACACTCTTCGAACTCCACCACAGCAACCTCTCGCAAGACACATCTCTAAAGGCAAGAGAAACAAAAGCAAAAATAAACTATTGAGACTTCATGAAGATAGAAAACTTCTGCACAGTAAAGGAAAGAGTCAACAAAACTAAAAGGCAACCTATGGAATGGGAGAAAATATTTGCAAATGACATATCAGATAAAGGGCTAATATCCAAGATTTTATAAAGAATTTATCAAACTTAACACCCAAAAAACAAACAATCCAGTCAAGAAATGAGCAGAAAACATGAATGGACATTTCTTCAAAGAGCTACAAATGATCAACAGACACATGAAAAAATGCTCCACATCACTTGCCATCAGGGAAATACAGATAAAACCACAATGAGATACCGCTATACACCAGTGAGAATGGCTAAAATTAACAACACAGGAAGGAACATATGTTAGCAAGGATGTGGAGAAAGGGAACCCTCTTTCATTCTTGATGGAAATGAAAGCTGGTATAGCCACTCTAGAAAACAGTATGGAGCTTCCTCAAGAAGTTAAAAATAGAGCCAACCTACAACCCAGCAATTGCACTACTGCATATTTACCTCAAAGATAGAGATGTAGTGAAATGAAGGGGTGCATGCACCCCGATGTTCAGAGCAGCAATGTCCACAATAGCCAAACTGTGGAAGGAGCTGAATTGTCTGTCCTTCAACAGATGAGTGGATAAAGAATATGTGGTATAGATGTACAATAGAATATTACTTAGCCATCAGAAATGTTGAATATCTATCATTTACACTGATATGGATGGAACCAGAGGGTATTATGCTAAGTGAAATAAGTCAGTCAGAAAAACACAATTATCATTATGGTTTCACCAGAGGGTATTATGCTAAGTGAAATAAGTCAGTCAGAAAAACACAATTATCATTATGGTTTCACTCAAATGCCAAATATGAGAAATAGTGCAGAGGACCATAAGGGAAGTGAGGGAAAACTGAGTGGGAAAAAAATCAGAGAGGGAGACAAACCATGAGAGATGCTCAATGATGGGAAACCAACTGAGGGTTCCTGAAGGAGCAGTGAGTGGGGTGAATGGGGTAAGTGGGTGATGGGAATTAAGGAGAAAGATGTGTTTTTAGGGGCACCTGGGTGGCTCAGTTAGTTGAACGTCTGACTCTTGATTTCAGCTCAGTTTGTGATCTTGGAGCTGTGTGATCCAGTACTGTACTAGCTCCATGCTCAGTGGAAAGTCTGCTTGATATTCTTTCTCTCCCCTTACACGGCACACATGCTCTCTCTCTAAAATGAATAAATAGGGATCCCTGGGTGGCGCAGTGGTTTAGCGCCTGCCTTTGGCCCAGGGCGCGATCCTGGAGACCTGGGATCGAATCCCACGTCGGGCTCCCGGTGTATGGAGCCTGCTTCTCCCTCTGCCTGTGTCTCTGCCTCTCTCTCTCTCTGTGACTATCATAAATAAATAAAAAATTAAAAAAAAAATAAAATGAATAAATAAATCCTTAAAAAAGAAAAAAAAAGTCTTTTTAATTTCTCTCCATTATGAATAACATTAATCTATTTAAGATAAGTTTATTTATTTAATTACTTAAAAAAATCTATTCTCCAAGATTCTGCATAAGTATAATTCAGAGAAGTAGTGGAGGGGACTTCTATTTTCTATGTTTCACGTTTTTATTTAAATTATATTATTTAGCATATACTGTAATATTGGTTTCAGGAGTATAATTTAGTGATTCATCACTTAAATATAACACCTTGTGTTTATCACAAGTACTCTCCTTAATACCTATCACCCATTAGCCCATTCCCCACCCCTTCCCTCCATCAACCCTCTGTTTGTTCTCTATAGTTAAGAGTCCCTTATGGCTTGCCTCCCTCTCTTTTCCCCCACTTCCCCTATGCTCACCTGTTCTATTTCTTAATTTCCACATATGAGTGAAGTCCTATGGTATTTGTCTTTTTTCTGACTGACTTGTTTTGCTTAGCATTATATACTCTAGCTTCAACCATGTCATTGGAAATTCTTATGCCTATTTTTTAATTGGACTATTTTCTATTTTTGGTGTTGAGTTCTATAAATTCTTTTAATTTTTTAATTTTTAAGAATTCTTTATTTCCTTCATTTGAAAGAAACAGACACAAGAGACAGCACAAGCGGGGAGGAGAGGGGGAAGCAGGCTGGGATCATGACCTGAGCTGAAGGCAGATGCTTGACTGACTGAGCCACTCAGGCACCCCTGTAAGTTCTTTTTATATTTTTGATAGTAATCTGTTATTGAATACATTATTTATATATATCGTCTTCTATTAGCATATTACCTTTTTGTTTTGTTAATGGTTTCCTTTGTTGTGGAAAGCTTTTTATTTTGGTATAGTTCCAATAATTTAATCTTGAACTTGTTTCCCTTGCCAGAGAAGACATATCTAGAAAAAATATTTCTATGGCTGATGGCAAAGATATTATTGCCTATGTTTTCTTTTATCCATTCAGTCACCCTATGACTTTTGATTAGAACATTTAAGCCATTTACATTCAAAGTAATTATTTGATAGGTATGTAATTATTGCCATTTTGTTACTTGTTTTATGAATGGTTTGTAGTTCTATGTTCCACTCTTCTCTTGCTCTCTTCCCTTATGGTTTAATGGTTTTCTTCAGTGATATGATTTCTTTCACTCTTCTTTATTTTTTGCATTTCTATTACATGTTTTTGATTTGTGGTTACCTTTAGGTTGATATGTAACATCCTATGCATAGAGCAGTCTATATTAGTTTGATGGTCAGTTAAGTTTGAACTCATTCTATAGCACCACATTTTTTTACTGTCCCCCACAATGTTTTATGTATATGATGTTGTATATTACATTCTTTTATTTTGTGAATCCCTAGAGTTATTCTTATAGGTATGATTTATTTTACTGCTTTTGTGCTTTAATGTCCATTCTAGCATTATAATTGATTAATCAACTATTTTTTATTATGTTTGTATGTACCTGTGAAATTTTTTCCTTTCCTAATTTTCTTACTCCTGATTATGGCCTTTATTTTCCATTCAAAGAATTATCTTTAAAGTTTTTTGTAAGGCTGGTTTAGTGGTGATAAACTCCTCTAATTTTTGTTTGTCTGGGAAACCCTATCTCTCCTATTCTGAACGATAGTTTTGCTTGGTAGAGTATTCTTGGTTGCAGTTTTTTCCTTTCAGTGCTTTGAATATATCATGCCACTCTCTTCTGGCCTGCAAATTTTCTGCTAAAAAAATCACCTGATAGAATTAGGGGATTTTCTTTGTATGTAACTGTTTTCTCTTGCTGCTTTTAAAATTCTCTCTTTTTCACTACTTTTGGCCATTTTGATTACTATGTATCTTCGTGTGGACTCTTTTGGGTTGGTTTTGTTGGGGGCTCTCTGTGCATCCTAAATCTGGTTGTCTGTTTTCCTTCCCAGGTTAAGGAATTTTTCAGCTATCATTTCTTCAAATAAATTATCTGCTCCCTTTTCTCTCTCTTTCTCTTCTTGTATCTCTATAATGCAAATGTTATTTCACTTGATATCACTGACTTCCCTTAACCTGTTTTCATTTATTATTATTATTTTGTGCTGTTCAGTTAGATTGCTTTACGTTATTCTGTCTTCCTTCTTGCTGATCCATTCCTGTGCATTTTCTAGTCTATTATTTATCCCTTCTAATATATTGTTAATTTCTGTTATTCTTCATCTCTGATTCTCTCTTTTTTATATTTTCTATCTCTGTTGAATGTCTCACAGAGATCCTCATTCTTTTCTCAAGTCCACTGAGTATCTTTATGACCATTATTTTGAATTCTTTCTCAGGTATATTGTTTATCTGTTACATTTAGCTTTTTGGCTGTGGTTTTTACCTCTTCTTTCATTTAGGAAAAATTCTTCTATCTCTTCATTTTGTTTAACTTTCTGTTTGTTTTTATGTATTTGGAAAATCAGCCATGTCTCCAAATCTTGAAACTCTTGGCCTTAGGAAGAAGATGTCCTGTAGTGCCCTGTAGGCCATGTTCCCTGTGTATCAGAGCCAGGTACTTCAGTGATGTCTCCCGTGTGTATTGCATGTGCCCTTCTATTTGGCAAAGTTGTGTTTGCTTTCCATTCAGTCATATACAGTGGCCTTCTTTGCTATTGCAAGCATGGTCTGTTTCCTGTGCTTTTTAAATATATATATAAATTTATTTTTTATTGGTGTTCAATTTGCCAACATATAGAATAACACCCAGTGCTCATCCAGTCAAGTGCCCCTCTCAGTCCTGTCACCCATTCACCCCCAATCCCTGCCCTCCTCCCTTTCCACCACCCCTAGTTGGTTTCCCAGAGTTACGAGTCTCTCATGTTCTGCCTCCCTTTCTAATATTTCCCACTCATTTTTTCTCCTTTCCCCTTTATTCCCTTTCACTATTTTTTATATTCCCCAAATGAATGAGACCATATAATGTTTGTCCTTCTCCGATTGACTTATTTCACTCAGCATAATACCCTCCAGTTCCATCCATGTCGAAGCAAATGGTGGGTATTTGTTTCTACAATTCCATTGTATACATAAACCACATCTTCCTTATCTGTTTCCTGTGTTTTTAAGAGGCCAGTCTGTGGCACCTTGCACTTGTATTTGCATAAGACTAGAAGTCTGCCCTCAGACCATTTGCTGAGGCGTGGGTTGCATTGAACTTCAGGGTACTATTGCTGTGTTGTCTCCTGAGAGGCTTTATCGGTGGACAGGTCCTGTTGTTAGCCCCGGTACATCTGTTGAGTTTTCAGTGACCCCGAAAGACAGGGCTCTCTCCTTATGTTTCCTTTTGTGAGTCTTATGTTGGTGGGTAGGGCTGACAGTCAGTTCAGACATCTGCTCCCAGACTGCTACTGGGGCTGCAGTTTAACTGGTGTAGGGGGTTATCTTCCCCTCTTTTCAGGGCAAGCATCACTTTGGAGTGGTGCTAGTCACTGTTGGGGCTTATAAAATGAGAACTGTCCAGAGCCACTTTGGAGGAAATCCTGCCAAGTGGATTGGGTTGAATGGGGCAGGTCTGTAGGAGACTATGGATGTGGTGAGCTCAGATTTAGCAAGCTATGTGACAAGTGTTTTTGCTGGTTCCTGAAGGTGTCTGGGTATCTAAGTTGGAGGGTGGGTTACAGAAATGGCACCTGCCAGCTTTTTTGTTCTTGGATATATCTCCTAAAGATCCTTGTCCTTCCAGTACAAGTTCTCAGATTAATAAGACCTCTCTTTTTCATATACCCAGGGTTTTTCAACCTGCTGCTTCTATGCTGTATCTTGCCAGAGTTGTTTATTATGCTGTTTCTTTAAGAGTAGGGACTCATTTTCCTATCATTTTCCTTTCCCAGAGCTCAGCCTGCTGGTTTTGAAAGTACCTGAAGTCAAGCCCCACTGATTGTAACAACTCATGAAGTTAAGTCCTACTGTTTTTACAAAGCCAAATGTTATGTGGGCTTGTCTTCCCATTGCAGATCCCTCATGTCTGAGGTGCCTGGTTTGGGGTCTGTTCCTCTCCTTTCCTATCCCTCCCATTTGTGGTTAAGTCTCACCAGAATTTTGGTTCCCAACTGGATCTCTGCCTCTCCTACCATTTTTTATGTGGCTGCCTCTCTACAGTTAGCTGTGGAGAGTCTGTTCTGCCAGCCTTTGGGACATTTTCTGGGTTAGTTGCACTGACATGGCTGTTATTTACATGTATCCCTGGGAAGAAGTGAGTTTAGGAACCTCCTATCTTGCTATTTTCCCAGGCTTTCCTCCATTTTGCTATTTTAGTATTAGACAAAGGCTATCCAGCCCAGGCTGTGCATATGAATAATAGAATAAATGAGCTTCTTTTCCTACCTCTAGTGTGGTGGTGCTTACTAAAAAGGGCCCACAAATTTACATTGCTCTGAAATCTAATTTCGCCTTTCAAGTTTCTGAATTTGCTGTTAGATTTATTAGAGGTTTAGTAAAGTTTGATATTGAGGTAGTTATTTAATTATCTCAAAAGACCATTTAAAAGTCAATTATAAATGAAAAGTCATATTAGTAGAGTGAAACCCAGGAAATTTTGACAACAAAGAAAACCAAAGTTTACAGTCTGAGATGAGTATACAAAACCATTTATGTTTGTTCTGGATAATAAAATACAAAGCGTTGCCTTAATTGAAATTATTATTTTTTGAGATATCAAATCTATATTGGCTGAACAAAGTAAAAAGTCAAGTGTATAATGAAAATGAGCTTTAGTAACTTTTGAGTTTTCAAAGGACTTAGAAACCAAAGGAATACATGTGAACACGGTGGTATGGTGATGCCACAGGGTATTATACAGACATTAGAATTTATAAACATTAAAGTCCTTCTAATATCAATATTATAGGATAGAATACAATATTCTTAAGATGTTCTTCCAAATAAAATCATAGGCTTTAGTTCATGATTCATGTGTTCATGTAGTTAAAAAAATTAAGCATGTAGTTTATTTAAGTGTGTTTTGTAAAATAAACTAATAAATCACTGAAAAAAACTCTTCACTTCTACTCCTTATATTGAAGGTAGAAAATTGTCCAGCAGGGTATCACAGCAAATTAAGAAATTGAATTTTGGAGTCAGACTGTCTAGATTTGAACCCTGTTCTGATCCTTAGCTGTCTGACAATGGACAAGTGCCTCAGTTTTTAAAACAGCAAAACAGGGATAAGAATGGTATATATATTACAGGACAATTGTAAGCATTAAATGAGGTGATATAGGTAAGGTAATTAAAATAAAAGCTCAGTAATTGTCAGATAGCATGACTGATAGGCATATTTTTCAACCTCCAGGAATTGATAAGTCCATAAAGTGATGATTTCACTTCTGGAGAAAACACAACTATGGAAAAATTGGAAAATAATTAAGTATTAAATAGTTTTGTATAAGATATAAATATAAATGACATAAAGAATAACAAATTAGTGGTTAGCTTATGGGGATTGAATTATAGTATGTTTCTGTGTGGGAGAAAGTGGGATTGCTAGCAGAAGTAAGAACATAGGAGAACACCTAGAGTTGGGAATAAGTAAGACACAACCTTTTTTAAAAATGTGAATTAGAATTTAACTATGCCCATACTTTGTTCTAAACCTTTCAAAATTTAGAATCCATGTTGTAAATATGAATCAGTACATTTAAGTAACAAAACCATCTATAAGTACTTTAAAATTATTTAAAGGTAAAACTTTAACATATGTATATATGTTATGATCCCATTTGAGATTCAAAAGTGCCTTATAAAAAAAAAGGCAAGACAAGTATTATTGTTCCCATTTTGTAAATGAAGAAGCTGAGGATCAGAATTTATATCACTCAAAGTTACACCACAAGTAAGTAATAGAGACCTAACAACCAGGTCTTCTAGCTTCCAATTTAGTGCTCTTCTACCACATCATACTGAATAGCAAAAAGCTTAGAACATGAAAAATGAGGACTGAGTTTTTTTTGATAGATATTATGTATGCTCCTCATCTCAAAAGAGCAAAATATGGTATAGGATAAAAATGTTGATACTGCCAAATCTCAGGTATGTTAAAAATAGATGGGAACCAGTTAGTTATACTATGCTTTCGAGGTCCTCTTTCTTTCTGTTTTGAGTGTTTTCCTAAGGGGTTGCAACATTAGTAGTGAAATAGAAGTAACATACACATGGCAGATTCAGATAGAACTTTTCCTTTCATAGCTTTATTTTTTTCACCATTATCATTTATTTCCTCTGAGGTAACATGCCTTTTGAAACAGAGAATAAAGGAACAGACCGCACTTCAGCAAAAGCTTGCCCATGAATATTATATTTCAGCCATAATCAAGTTGTGTTTTAATAACAAAGCTTCCACTGTAATATAAAACCCACTGTAAACATATCCTTGATATTCCTGTTAACATGCCAATAGAGAAGAAAAAGTATAAAATAATAAGACTTATAATTAACTTCCACTCATAAATGCATATCATAGAGCAAAATCTCTGACATACTTACATAAATATAATTACTTCTTAAAACACCTTGTAATATGAACATTCAAAGTTTTATTCAGAAAAAACACTATAGCTAGTTTTGATCCCAATAATAAGCATATAGAAAAGTAGAACCCTTTCCCTCTTCTTTAGATAAATTTTAAATTACTTCTGTTCATTTATGGGAATGCCAGTTGTCTGGTTTTTAAGGAAGAATTGTATGTCATGTAGGGAGAGAATTCTCTGTAAGAACTTCAATAAGCAACAAAAACTCCACCATTCTCTTTTGAGGACCTGGGTCAGGAGCAGAAGAAAATTAGACACAAACTGGCTTTGGACCAAGTTCATATTCCTCAGTTTCCAGAATACACATTGCATGGAACCATTTGGGCCATTTGGCTGGATACTAGGCTGTTCTAGCACTTGCATATTCTGTTTTGGAAGAAATGGCCCTACTTTGCATAGTCAGTCAATACTACAAAGGAAGAGGGTGACAGGACATTTTATGTAGCTCGTGAACTGGGTAATTCTAGTTCTCATTTGGTGGCATGCATGCAAAGGAATATATTAGGATGATTGGGAAATAATTGCTAATTTTGTATCTTAAAGGGCTAGTTCTTATCCTTTGTGAAGCTTTTGAGAGGAAAACCTTTGGTCTCAGATCCATTTTTTACAATGCCAAGACAAAAATATTCTTCACCTTTCAGTGAATGATCAAAAAACCACTTATAATTTAGTTCATAGTTGTGGACTGAATTTTTAACACTTAAATATCTTTAGAACCTGTAACAGTGTGGATTCATAAATGCAATATATTTATAGGCACACATTCAGTTAAGTATTTGCAATTTATTAATGTAAATTCTCATTTTTATTGTAGATAATTTGAGATAATACTTATTTGGGAAACTTTTTTCATTGATTTTCATTGGAAATGGGTTTAAATTACTCTTTACATATTTCTTCTCCTTTTTCTGGCAAAGAGGCCTTTTTCTTGGGTACATAAGTCACACTGGACAAAGAATGCTTTCTAAATGTAGACAGTCTTCTCCTAAAGTTCCCCCCTGAAAAGAAATATAGGAGAGGGTCAAAGCAACAATTTGATGCAGCCAGAGACAAGGTTATGACCACTGACTTTTGCATTCTAAGAACAGAATCACAGGGTTTAGTTTCATTGTGTAAAAAATGAAGGTGGATGGTGCGTTGAATATGATATGGCATGAAGCTGATCAAAAAGGCAGCTGTCACAACTATTATCATTCCTATAGCTTTTTTACGACTTGATAGATTTTTCTTCATGGAATTTTTAAGTAAGGTTAAAATGATCATTGTATAACAGGCAATTATAATAACAAAAGGAATGATAAATCCTACAAACAATGACACATAATGCAAGACCAAAACATGATTTTTAGCCTGATTGTCCTGTGGAGGCTCAAAGCACTTGGTATTGTTTTTCTCATCTTTGTAAGATGTGGACAGCAAAAATGGAGAACTGGCCAAAATCACAAAAATCCAAATGCCAAGACACACAAACCTCGCTTTCTTCTGGGTAACCAAATTAATGTTCTGGACTGGGAAAACAATTGCAATACACCGGAAAAAGCTCATGGCTGTCATAAAGAAGATACTACAATAGAGGTTGACATACAAGGCATAGGTGCTGAGGCGGCACAAAAAGTCACCGAAAAGCCAAATGCCTTTGTGAACATAATAGACCACACGGAGAGGCAATGTACACACACACAGTAGATCTGCTACTGCTAAATTAATCATGTATACTTGGAAAGCTGACTTCTCATGATATGTTTTTATGAGGACATAGAGCACAAAGCTATTGCCAAAGAAGCCCACAACGGAGATCATAGAGTACAAAGTGGAATATACTTGATTGCGGAAGTCATCAATAGTGTCATTGCACTTGTTATTATTGGCAGAAGATACTGTCAGATTCCCGACTCCATCCATGTTTCTCTAGGAATGTCTGCTTGGTGCCTACAATATACACACAAACATATAATTCTTGTCAATTATTACCAGACAAAAAAATACAGGAAGCACTAAGATTTCACTTTATATTGTCATTATATATACTTTCTGATCATGGCAGGAAGCACAGGTGATGAGGCAATAAAGAGGGATTCAGCTGCATCTTGCCTACAGGGGAAGGGTTTGAATCTTACAGGCATTAAGAAAAGTCTTTTTCCTTCTTTTTCCACCCAGTTTACCTAACGAACTTCCTGTTAATCTTCAAGACTTAAATTAGCTCTCCTTTTAAAAGTCATATTACTCTAGTACTATTCTGTAAATCTTCCTTTTTTATTTTATTTATTATTTTATTATTATTTTTACATATTTTTTATATGGAGTTCAATTTGCCAACATATAGCATAACACCCGGGCTCATCCCATCAACTGCCCCCCTCAGTGCTCGTCACCCAGTCACCCCATCACCCTGCCCACCTCACTTTCCACTACCCCTTCTTCATTTCCCAGAGTTAGGAGTGTCTCATATTCTGTCACTCTCACTGATATTTCCACTCATTTTCTCTCCTTTCCCCATCATTCCCTTTACTATTTTATATATTCCTGAAATGAATAAGACTGTATAATGTTTGTCCTTCTCCAATTAACATATTTCACTCAGCATAATACCCCCCAGTTCCATCCACGTTGAAGCAAATGGTGGGTATTTGTCATTTCTAATGGCTGACTAATATTCCATTGTATAGATATACCACAACTTCTTTATTCATTCATCTCTCTATGGACACCGAGGCTCCTTCCACAGTTTGGCTATAGTAGACATTGCAGCTATAAATATTGGGGTGCAGGTGTCCTGCTGTCTCACTGCATCTGTATCTTTGGGGTAAACCTCCAGCAGTGCAATTGCTGGGTCATAGGGCAGATCTATTTTTAGCTATTTGAGGAACCTCCACAGAGTTTTCCAGAGTGGCGGGACCAGTTCACATTCCCACCAACAGTGCAAGAGGGTTCCTCTTTCTCCACATCCTCTCCAACATTTGTTGTTTCCAGTCTTGTTAATTTTCATCATTCTTACTGGTGTGGGGTGGTATCTCATTGTAGTTTTGATTTGTATTTCCCTGATGGCAAGTGATGCGGAGCATTTTCTCATGTGCTTGTTGGCCATGTCTATGTTTTCCTCTGTGTAGTTTCTGTTCATGTCTTTTGCCCATTTCATGATTGCATTGTTTCTTTGATGTTCAGTTTCATAAGTTCTTTATAGATCTTGGATACTAGCCCTTTATCTGATATGTCATTTGCAAATATCTTCTCCCTTTCAGTAGGTTGTCTTTTAGTTTTGTTGACTGTTTCTTTTGCTGTGCAGAAGCGTTTTATCTTGATGAAGTTGCAATAATTCATTTTTGCTTTTGTTTCCTTTGCCTTCATGGATGTATCTTGCAGGAAGTTGCTGTGGCCAAGTTCAAAAAGGGTGTTGCCTATGTTCTCCTCTAGTATTCTGATGGATTCTTGTCTCACATTTAGATCTTTCATCCATTTTGAGTTTATCTTTGTGTATGGTGTACGAGAATGGTCTAGTTGCATTCTTCTGCATGTGGATGTCCAATTTTTCCAGCACCATTGATTGAAGAGACTGTCTTTCTTCCAGTAGATAGGCTTTCCTGCTTTGTCGAATATTAGTTGACAATAGAGTTGAGAGTCCCCTTCTGGATTCTCTATTCTGTTCCATTGATCTATTTGTCTGTTTTTGTGCCAGTACTACACTGTCTTGATGACCACAGCTTTATAGTACAACCTGAAACCTGGCATTGTGATGCTCCAGCTCTAGGTCTCTTTTTTAATATTCCCCTGGCTATTTGGGGTCTTTTCTGATTCCACACAAATCCTAAGATGATTTGTTCCAACTCTCTGAAGAAAGTCCGTGCTATTTTGATAGGGATTGCATTAAATGTGTAAATTACCCTGGGTAGCATTGACATTTTCACAGTATTAATTCTATGAATCCATGAGCATAGAATAATTTTCCATCTCTTTGTGTCTTCCTCAATTTCTTTCAGAAGTGTTCTATAGTTTTGAGGGTATAGATCCTTTACCTCTTTGGTTAGGTTTATTCCTAGGTATCTTATGCTTTTGGGTGCAATTGTAAATGTGATGGACTCCTTAATTTCTCTTTCTTCAGTCTCATTGTTAGTGTATAGGAATGCCACTGATTTCTGGGCATTGATTTTGTGTCCTGCCACATTGCCGAATTGCTATATGAGTTCTAGCAATCATGGGGTGGAGTCTTTTGCCTTTTCTATGGACAGTATCATGTCAGCTGCGAAGAGGGAGAGTTTGACTTCTTCTTTGCCAATTTGAATGCCTTTTATTTCTTTTTGCTTCCTGATTGCTGAGGCTAGGACTTCTAGTACTATGTTGAATAGCAATGGTGAGAGTGGATATCCTTGTCTTGTTCCTGATCTTAGGGGAAAGGCTTCCAGTGTTTTCCCATTGACAATGATATTTGCTGTGGGTTTTTCGTAGATGGGTTTTAAGATGCTGAGGAATGTTCCCTCTATCCCTACACTCTGAAGAGTTTTGATCAGGAATGGATGCTGTATTTTGTCAAATGCTTTCTCTGTATCTTTTTTTTAAACATTTTTATTTATTTATGATAGTCACAGAGAGAGAGAGAGAGAGGCAGAGACATAGGCAGAGGGAGAAGCAGGCTCCATGCACCGAGAGCCCGACGTGGGATTCGATCCCGGGTCTCCAAGATCGTGCCCTGGGCCAAAGGCAGGCGCCAAACCGCTGTGCCACCCAGGGATCCCGCTTTCTCTGTATCTATTGAGAGGATCACATCGTTCTTGTTTTTTCTCTTGTGGATTTGATCAATCACATTGATTGCTTTATGAGTGTTGAACCAGCCTTGTATCCCGGGGATAATCCCAATTGGTCATGGTGAATAATCTTCTTAATATACTGTTGGATCCTATTGGCTAGTATCTTGTTGAGAATTTTTGCATGTGTGTTCATCAGGGACACTGGTCTATAATTCTCCTTTTTAGTGGAGTCTTTGTCTGGTTTTGGAATAAAGGTGATGCTGGCCTCATAGAATGAGTTTGGATGTATTCCATCTCTTCCTATCTTTTGGAACAGTTTTAGTAGAATAGGTATGCTTCTTCTATATATGTTTGATAGAATTGCCCTAGGATGCCATCTGGCCCTGGACTTTTGTGTCTTGGGAGGTTTTTGATGACTGCTTCAATTTCCTCCCTGGTTATCGATAGGCCTGTTCAGGATTTCTATTTCTTCCTGTTCCAGTTTTGGTAATTTGTGGTTTTCCAGAAATGTGTCCATTTCTTCTAGATTGCCTAAATTATTGGCATGTAGCTGCTCATAATAAGTTTTTAAAATCGTTTGTAATTCCTTGGCATTGATGGTGATCTCTCCTTTTTCACTCATGATCTTATTAATTTGAGTCTTTTCTCTCTTCTTTTTAATAAGGCTGGCTAATGGTTTATTTATCTTATTAATTCTTTCAAAGAACCACCTCTGGCTTTGTTGATCTGTTCCACAGTTCTTCTGGTCTCTATTTCATTGAGCTCTGCTCGAATCTTTATTAACTCTCTTCTTCTGCTGGGTGTAGGCTTTTTTTGCTGTTTTTTCTCCAGCTTCTTTAGGTTCAAGGTTAGCTTTTTTTTCCAGTTTTTGGCTGGATGGTTGTGTTGCGATGTATTTCCCTGTCAGAACTCCCTTTGCTGTATCCAAAGATTTTGAATGGTGGTATCTTCATTCTCACTATTTTCCATGAAACTTTTTAATTCTTCTCTAATTTCCTGGCTGACTGACCCTTTCATCTTTTAGCAGGATGGTCTTTAACCTCCACGTGTTTGAATTTCTTACAAATTTCTTCTCGTGATTGAGTTCAAGTTTCAAAGCATTATGGTCTGAAAATATGCAGGGGACAACCGCAATCTTTTGGTTTGGTTAAGACCTGATTTGTGACCCAGTAAGTCATCTATTCTGGAGAAGGTATCACGTGCATTTGAGAAGAATGTGTATTCAGTTGTATTTAGATGTAAAGTTCTGTAAATGTCTGCAAAACTGGTCTGGTACAGTTTATCATTTAAAGTTCTTGTTTCTTTGGAGATGTTGTTTTAGAAGATCTGTCAATTACAGAAAGCACCATGTTGAAGTCTCCCAGTATTAGTGTATTATTATCCAATTATGTCTTTACTTTGGTTATTAATTGATGGGTATTCTTGGCAGCTCCCACATTAAGGGCATAAATCTTCATGATTGTTAGGTCCTCTTGTGGGATAGGTACTTTAAGGATGATATAGTGTCCTTCTTCACCTCTTACTACAGTCTTCGGGATAAACTTTAATTTATCTGATATGAGATGGATGGCCAACCCTGCTTTCTTTTGAGGACCATTTGGATGGTAAAGGGTTCTCCAACCTTTTATTTTCAGGCTGTAGGTGTCCTCATGTCTAAAATGAGTCTCTTGTAGACAGCAAATAGATGGGTCTTGCTTTTTTATCCAGTCTGAAACCCGGCGCCTTTTGATGGGTTCATTAAGCCCATTCACGTTCATTAAGCGCATATTGAAAGATATGAATTTAGTGTCATCATGATACCTATTCAGTCCTTGTTTTTGTGGATTGTTTCCTTGGACTTCCTCTTTCTTTTACAGAGTCTGCCTTAATAGTTCTTGCAGAGCTGGTTTGGTGATCACATATTTTTTCAGTTTCTGCCTATCTTGGAAGCTCTTTATCTCTCCTTCTATTCTGAATGAGAGCCTTGCTGTATAAAGTATTCTTGGCTGCATGTTCTTCTCATTTAGGACCCTGAATATATCCTGACACCCCTCCTGGCCTGCCAGGTCTCTGTGGAGAGGTCTGCTGCTAATATAACAGTTCTCCCAATATAGTTTAGGGATCTCTTGTCTCTTGCTGCTTTAAAGATTTTCTCTTTATCTTTGAAATTTGCAAGATTCACTATGAAATGTTGGGTTGGAATGTTAAATGGTTTTTATTTATTTTAGGAGGGGGATCTCTCTATCTCCTGGATCTGAATGCCTGTTTCTCTCCCCAAGTTAGGGAAGTTCTCAGCTATGATTTGTTCAAATACACTTTCTTGTCCTCTGTCCCTTTCGGCGCCCTGTGGAACCCCAATTATACATATATTTTTTTCCTTCTGAGGCTGTCATTTTTTTTCCTTAACCTTTCCTCTTGATCTTTTAATTGTTTTTCTATTTTTTCCTCAGCTTCCTTCCTTGCCAACAACTTGTCTTCTATGTCATTCACTCATTCTTCTACCTTGTTAACCCTCATTGTTAGGACCTCCAGTTTGGATTGCATCTCATTTAATTGATTTTTAATGTCTGCCTGATTAGATCTAAATTCTGCAATCATGAAGTCTCTTGAATCCTTTATGCTTTTTTCCAGAGCCACCAGTAGCTTCATAATTATGTTCCTGAATTGGTTTTCTGACATCGAATTGTAATCCAATTTCTGTAACTCCGTGGGAGAGAGTACTGTTTCTGATTTTTTCTTTTGTGGTGAGTTCTTTCTAGTCATTTTGCTCAGTTCAGAGTGGCTAAAAACAAGTTGTATTGGAAAAAGGAAGGAAAAAGAGAAACAAAAAAGGGCGAAGCCAACAAACAAAAAACAAGGCAGGGTATCCTCTGATTCCATATACTGTAAGTTCCTGGGCTACCCCTGGAGCTTTCCAGCACTGCTTAGTTAATAACTTGCTCTTCCCCTGTCTTTCCAGCTGGTGTTCTGGGGGAGAGCCCTGCTGTGCTGTTTTTCAGGTTTGTGCACCTGGGGGAGCTGCCCCGTCCCCTGCCAGGTGCATGACTCAGTGGGAGCTGTTTGTCCTGTGAGGCCCTTGCTCCCTGGTAGCCCCGCTCAGTCCCAGGCACAAGGTGACACCAGGAGGAAGGAACAGTGGCGGTGGCCAGCTTTCCAGCCCTGGAGTCAGTTCCAGCAGTAACTACCGCAGTCTCCCAGTAGGCACTTGCCTGGATGCTCCGAGGCGGCAGACGCGGATCTGCACAGCTTGGGCCGGGCGGCAAGAGCGTCCTTCTGCCCTGTGTCCTCCTGACCTCCGCCTGTCCCAAGGGGAGTGCCAGACCCTGGGCTGTGTCCCCCAGTGCTTTGGGCTTCGGGGTTTGCGCAGCTGGAATTGCTCTCCTGGGGCTGTGCAGCCCTGTCCCCTTGGAACCGCCGCCTGAGCCACTGCCTGAGCTGCCCCCAAGGCCCAGCCGGGTGCGCACTCCAGCCCTTTAGGGAGCTTGGCCCATGGTGTGTGGCACACTCTCCCCCAGGGTGCACTTCCTGTGTTAGTGACCCTGGGAACCTGGGGGCTCCACTACTCCTGGGATCCTGCCCAAGTTCCCTGTGAGTGCCTTTCCATCTGGGAAGATTGGTAAAGTTCCTGCCTCTCTGGGACGGGGCTTTCCTGTACTGGAGGCTCTTGCAGCCTGGCCTTAGCCTGGCTCCTCATGGTTACCACCCCCCCACACACTGGATGCTTTTTTATTTATTTATTTATTTCTGTCTTCCTACCTTGATAGAAGCACAAACTCTTCTCACTGTCACATTACAGCCGTGCTCTCTTTAAATCTCAGGATGAATTCATAGGTTTTCAGGATGATTTGAAAGTTATTTAGGTAAGTTGTTGGGGATAGGTGACTTGGGGATCCTATTTTTCCACCGTCTTTCCCTGCCCCCTATATCTTCCATTGAATTGGGTTTTTCTATTAGATCAAAGCTTTGAAGATGTAGTTCCATAAATATAAATATCCATCTAGCTGCCATCTAACCATCTATAGCTATTTATCTATCATCACCTATCTAATTTGGCAGAGCATTGAATTCTCTTGGGGAATAAAATCTATGTGAAAATGCTTGTTTCTTTCAAGACGAGGGCTTCCTAGGTAACATCTGTTGGTTGATGCTTATCTGATTGTTTTAATGAGGGGAAAATTTCCAAAGAAGTAAAACACATTTATAAAATTTGCACCATAAGTTAAGTTTCTGAAGAAAGATGTAGCATACATAGTTGAAATATATTTTCTGGGTAAAAATATTGTTGTAGATGTTCATCCTTATTCTCTTCATAGACTCACTCTCAAAGTCTTGCTATTCAACAATACATGGTCATTTCTCTTACACCAAGAAGCTGTTACTTGGTGTAGCTTAGTTAAGCTTTATCAAGACTGTCAATTATGGCAGTAACCAAGCTCTGATCAGATAGATCTAGGGATGAGACAACATAGAAATAATGATATTTAGTGTTCCTCAAGATTCTTTTATTCTTTAAGAAAGTGGGAGCAACTCACCAATGTAGAATATGGTGGATAATCTTTTTTTGTGGATAATATTTGTTCAAAATCTGATTTTTTGGGTTTTTACATAGCTCTTTCTCCCTAGTAAGAGACAGTTGGGGTTAGTAAGGTGTAAAGACTACTTGAATATGCAAGAAATCCCAACAATGGATGGGACTGATCTTGTCTCTGATTTATAGGTACAGAGACAGACGACTATCATAGTGGTTGTAGGTAGGATATAACTTCCACATTTACTACTGCTAACAACTTGACTAGTTGCTTCAATTTCCCCTTTAATGAAAAAAGGTCATTATTTTTCACCAAGAACTCTTGGTATATGACAAAAAAACAGGATGAAATCATTCTGAAGGTGGATATCAAGATCAAAGAGAAAAATGAGTTGACTATTCTGAACTTCTGCATTATTTCTCAGTTTCCTTTCCTTTCACCGTTGATTCTCTGAACACAGATGCAATTGTGGAAAAGAACTGCCTAAACTGATTAAAGTCTCTGTTAACCTTGTTGCTAAGGTTTTCCACAAATTGGGCAGTTTTATGATGAGGCACTAGATGGTGCTGTTGAGATTTTTGATAAAACCTTTGTTTTAAGAACTACTCTTGACTATTATTTATAAAGGGAATATAAGGGAAGGGAGAAGAAATGTGTGGGAAATACCAGAAAGGGAGACGGAATATAAAGACTCCTAACTCTGGGAAACGAACTAGGGGTGGTAGAAGGGGAGGAGGGCGGGGAGTGGGGGTGAATGGGTGATGGGCACTGAGCGGGGCACTTGACGGGATGAGCACTGGGTGTTATTCTGTATGTTGGTAAATTGAACACCAATAAAAAATAAATTTATTATTAAAAAAAGAACTACTCTTGAGAGATAATTACCATCTGTCATTCCTACCACCATCAATTCTCACTACATACTTCTAAAAACTATAGAATAATTTTCCATATATTGGAGCTTCCAATTATGTCATATTCTGTTCTAAAGCCTTCAATGGTCCCTGAGGGATTTCAGAATAAAGTGCAAACTTCCTGGCCTGATATTTAAGGCTCTCTATAGTCTGGTTGCAACTAAATTTTTCTAGCTTCTCTCTCACTTTTCTCCTTTACACATCCTGTAGTTCAATGAAACAGATATTTTACTATGCTAGGGACATGTGCTACATGTTTTCTCACTTGACTGCCCCTTTTCATGGTATTTCTTTTTCCTGAAATATTCTTTCCTCCATCTATGTGTATGCAAAAATTACCTACCCTTTAGCTCAAATTACACCCTTCTTGACTAAGACTTTTCTCATCCTCTTTCCAAAGTAATTTCTATCATTTTCCTTTCTAGGGAACTCTAAATTTCTCTTTCAGATCAATGATTTGTATGCATATGTTATCTTCCCTTACAGACTATCTAGTTGACATATAAGAAGGCATGTCACACAGGGTTAACACATATGTATTTTAACCATAAATGCTCAATAAATGTTAACTGAGTGAATGGATAAATGGATGATGAAGTAGTTTGTCATTTTAAAGTATTATTTGTCATTTAAAACCACTTAGAATTATCTTTGCATTCCATTATAATTTAAAATCTTTTCAGCCTCAGACCCTAAAGTTGCTTCCTAAAATATTAAGAAAGGAACTAAATCTTAATACTAACTATAAGATTAAAAAACATTTGTATCTTGACATAGAATAATCACTTATTTATTTTTCTGTTAAATATTATAAATTTGACATTCCCAGATCTTTGTTTTTTGTTTTTTTAATAATAAATTTATTTTTTATTGGTGTTCAATTTGCCAACATACAGAATAACACTCAGTGCTTATCCTGTCAAATGCCCCCCTCAGTGCCCGCCACCCATTCACCCCCACCCCCAGCCCTCCTCCCCCTCCACCACCCCTAGTTCGTTTCCCAGATCTTTGAATAAAAGATGTGAATGAAACTGATAAATAAATTAATGAAAAATGGATGGTCATTAGTCACATTAATAACTTTCCAGTCCTTAAAGGTCAAAATAAGCTTTGCTAGTAATGTTGTTATTTAGGTTCAATTGTTTATAACTTAGTCAAATCAATAACTTATATTAGGTCGTAAAAAGAAAATTGTACAACTTTCAAACGAGTAATGAATCCTAGAGGGATAGAGATCACTTAGTCCAAGCCACTCATTTCATGAATGATGACTTTGCTTGTCTTAAACAGCATTTAATTCATTTTTATAGATTTTTTTTTGTGATCCTCAAATGATAAGACCCAAATCATATGGATTCAGAGATACCTAAGATCACCTACCTGCCTTCCAGCAGCTCATAGTCTGGTGAGGGGAGAGAAGTGATAACTCAGCAGTATAGAAAGTTTACAATACAGTATGGTAAGAACTATTTTAGAACAAAGCAAATGGGCTATTAATTGGTTAATATAAACACACATAAGATTACTTTTTGTACAGATGACAAAGGAAGTTACTTTGTTAGGATAATTTGCAAGTTGAAGAAACAAGATTGATTTAGAAAATTGAACCATACCTCTTTCTGACACTGCAGTGCCTTTCACGAATTTTCCTAGTTGGTGGTCAGCTCTTATGATGTAATTTCAGATGAAGCCTAAGCTGAAATCATAAGATTGAAAAAGGAAGTCAATGACCTTAGAAGCAATCCAGAAGGGTCATGGGAGCTTAGTGGCCTTAAGTACATATCCAGGGTGTGTCATAGGATATCACAGCCTTACTGACAGATTTAGAGCTAGCTATTAGATTCTATGCCTCTTTTTCCCCCTCCATTCATTTTTAAATTCCCAGGGAAGGGAACTTGGAATACTGACCAGAGCTGATCACAGATATTTGTTGCTTTGTTCAGGAAGCTTTTGTATCTAAAGATGAACCCAGTATTATAAAAATACTCCTCTATGTAACCGTATTTTCCCTATTTTCTCTTCTAAACTGTTTGTTATTAAGTTCAAAGGGGAAATAATTTGGAAGTTCATATCGAAGGACCTAGTTTGCTAGCAAGAAGAGTTAGAACATTAAAAATATCAAATATATCTGTCCGGAATGGCTTAAGTACAGTTTTCCTTGAAGAAATGACAGATTAGGGGATCCCTGGGTGGCTCAGCGGTTTAGCACCTGCCTTCGGCCCAGGGCATGATCCTGGAGTCCTGGGATCGAGTCCCACATCAGGCTCCCTGCATGGAGCCTGCTTCTCCCTCTGCCTGTGTCTCTGCCTCTCTCTCTCTTTGTGTCTCTCATGAATAAATAAATAAAATCGTAAAAAAAGAAATGATGGATTAGAAGACTTTAGACTCTTCTCCCTAAAATCTCATAGTAACAGTTATTGTTTATATCAGTAATTTGACATATATTATATACCTTCAGAAATCAACTGTCTTGTAGTTTGTATTGTTAACTTTTCATAAGTATATGCTTCAATTAAACTATATCAGAAAATCTAACAAATTGTAACAAATCTTAAAGAAATGAACAAAGAAGGGATTTTCTGAAATGGTAGCAACTTGAACACTGAGCCCTCCCTCAATTTGTATTCCCCTATGGCAATTTTCATCCTTGTTTGACAGGGCGACACAGCCTGGCCACTTACATTTAGTTGTGGCCTAAGTACCAAAAAAATAAGCACCTTCTAATTTATTCTTAGCAAGTTTAAACACACTGGGCTTTTTAAAGGAACTCTGCTGAAAATAAAAGGAAATCAAAAGTTAAAGAAGATGTGGTTTATGTATACAATGGAATATTACTCAGCCATTAGAAATGACAAATACCCACCATTTGCTTCGACGTGGATGGAACTGGAGGGTATTATGCTGAGTGAAATAAGTCAATCGGAGAAGGACAAACATTATATGGTCTCATTCATTTGGGGAATATAAATAATAGTGAAAGGGAATAGAGGGGAAGGGAGAAGAAATGGGTAGGAAATATCAGAAAGGGAGACAGAACATGAAGACTCCTAATTCTGGGAAACGAACTAGGGGTGGTGGAAGGGGAGGAGGGTGGGGGTGGGGGTGACTGGGTGGTGGGCACTGAGGGGGACACTTGATGGGATGAGCACTGGGTGTTATTCTGTATGTTGGTAAATTGAACACCAATAAAAATAAATTTATTATTAAAAAAATAAAAAAAAGTACATAGGATAAAAAAAGGAAATCAAAAGAAAAATAAAATTAAAAATATAAAATATAGACAAGTTTTAAAAGTAAAAATATGAACCTATAGCTATATTATTGCTGTGTGATCCCACTCTATATTCAGATAATCATTTTTTTAGATCTTCTCCAATTTCTTTTCCCTTTCTGAATTTCCCTCCTTCTCCCAGTAAGGAATTGACATAGGTAACCTGCTACTAGCAGTCTGGGTAAAGTATGGTTTAAGCTGATTTTTATATTTTTTTTACTCAGTAAACCCTTTTTATTTAGCTTGTCCTAAGTCTCTTTAATCAATAAGGTATACTGACTGAATTTCAAATGAAAAAGAATCTCTGAGCCTAAAATTACATTATTTCACTCATCTATGAAGAAAATTAACTTTGACTCTGTCACAATTTTGTGTTTAGACAAAGCTTATATTTTTTTCCTAGTGTGGAAAGACAAAGTTTATCAATTTCTAATACCCATCTACGATAAGTGTAATATTACTAGTTATACACATCCTTGGTAGCTGTACAATGATAGTTTAGTTCACAAGTGATTACATGTCACACTGGGTAGCAGTGTAGTGTTTCCTCAAGTTTGGGATTCTGGGGTATCTTCTATTATCTTTGCACATAGCAGGCACCCAATACTTTCACTCTTTGCCTTTTTTTTTTCCAGTTTCCTAGAGGACTTTTGTCTCTGACAGCAGCTTCTGCCGTAATTGGATTCTACCATTCTTATCTATCTATCTATCTATCTATCTATCTATCTATCTATCTATCATCTATCTTCTTTCCTTCAGCCCTTAGCCTCCACTGAATTTATAAATAACCTGGTCAAGCCCCAGTGAATGAGGCAAATATGAGATCCAGAGATAATCTGAGAATACAAGGTCCCAATTTATATACCATACATACTTTTTATTTTTGCTGCATTAGAACTACCTATGAACAAGAATGACTTAGACACTTTGTGCTTTCTAAGTGTGGTCTGGGTACAGCTGGTGAAGCTGGTGATCTACAAGTATCCCCAGGGTGGTGCCTTCTATTTTTTAAAAGATTTTATTTTATTTATTTATGAGAAACAAACATAAAGAGAGACAGATACCTAGGCAGAGGGAGAAGCAGACTCCCTGCAGGGAGCCCTATGTGGGACTCGATCCCAGGACCGCAGGATCACGCCCTGAGCTGAAGGCAAATGCTCAACCACTGAGCCACTCAGGCATCCCTGGTGTCTTCTTAAATGAAGATAGCAATAGTGCTTCTTTTTTATTTCCAGTTAAACAAAAAGCTATTCTTTTCCTCTCAATCTAATTTAGTGCAGTTCTTCATAGAAGTCTTGCTGTTTTGTTTGTACTTTTCTTAATAATTGTTTTCATTTATTGTTTTGTGTCATAGTCATCTCTCTGGTTTTTCAATGTAAACTTCTTCATTATTCCTACCCCAATTCCACTAGACTTAAAGAGGAATAACCAAGTCTTATTCTTTTTGTATTTCATGCTGTACACACTTCAATGTATTTTAAATATTGGCTGATTTGAATTGATCAACTTATTATATGCTTTCATTAATGTCTTATCAAAATTAGTGGGAATCCTTGCATGGAAAAAGATAATGAACATGGAGGAAAGATTGCAGGAATGATAGGCACAAGACTTGGATCATACCTCAGGCTACGTTGGATTCATTGTGCGATCTGGAGTAAATTACTTTCTGTGATCTCTTCACTTATCTCCAATTCAATAGGTTTATATTATGTGATCTCTGAATTTCCATTTAGTTTGCCATTCTGTAAATGTATGAAGGTCATGGTATCATTTTCCTTAGTTTAGTTAAGTCTTAGAAAAAAAAAACATGTAGTATGAGAAATCTATGGATTTAGTGAAGAGGGACATGGATAAAAATTGTTGCAAGCTTGATTTAAGACTAGTAGGTGACCCTGAGTTTTAGGTGAACATCTGAGAGATATACTCATTTACTCTTTGAATATATTAGCTGTTCTCAGGATACAAATTTGGTCAAGCCTTCTAAAGGCAACACAGAAGTTCTAGCTTTGACAGTGGTTTTTAAACTAAGTGCTAATCTTATGATGTGAAGTCCCACTTTCTAGGGCCTCTTTCTCACTGGACTTACCCCTTTTGTTATACAATAACAAGTTAAAACATCTCTTGTTCTGTCAGTATTATCACCATTCTACAGATCTTCTAACAGAGAAACTTCTCTAGTCATCTTTGTTGTTTCCTTTTGTATGAGATACCCACCATGCTTGATCATATGGTGTTAAGAGTTCCAGGACCAACAATACATCCATCCATTTCTTAGCTAATACCTAAAATCTATCCTGCAGAGTATCTAACAAGCCTTAAATTCTGTTAAAATGACTTTATGTTTACATCAGTCAATTCCCGAATTTATTAGATTCTGTCATCTCAGTTAAATGGAAAGAGTCTGGAAAGCTTTTGCTAAAGCTGATAGGGACAAGATGAAAATAGCAAAAAGGTGTTGGGAATCTGAAACTTGAGGACACTGAAGTTAAAATTTTAGATAGGGAAAACAACACTGATCTGGGATGTTGGGGCAGGGAAAAGGGAGGAGGGATCTAACTCCATCTCAATTTGGCTCCAGTTCCAGCTAGTCTTTATCCAATCTGATACTTAGTATCAGATTCCTCTTCATTCCCTTTCATTGCTAATACTACTTCATCACTTCTGGCTCTCATTACCTCATACATAGATGACATAATTACCTAATTCTTACGTGTACCTAGCATTTTAGCTATGCCGAACTGTTTGTAATTCCGAGACATGTTTCTCATAACCCAATAATTTTATGCTTTTTTTCTCAAAATAATCTTACACACTACAGCCACACTAGTCACTCTGTTTTTTAATTTTTAAAAATATTTTACAAAAAAAGCCAAATTAAAAAAATAAAATAAAAAGGTTTTACTTATTTTTTCATGGGAGACAGAGAGAGAGGCAGAGACACAAGGAGAGGGAGAAGCAGGCTCCATGCAGGGAGCCCGACATGGGACTCGATCCTGGGTCTCCAGGATCATGCCCTGGGCTGAAGGTAGGCACTAACCACTAAGCCACCAGGGCTGCCCTCCATTCATCTTTCGATGGACACCGAGGCTCCTTCCACAGTTTGGCTATTGTGGACATTGCTACTATAAACATTGGGCTGCAGGTGTCCTGGCGTTTCACTACCTCTGTATCTTTGAGGTAATTCCCCAGCACTGCAATTGCTGGGTCCTAGGGCAGATCTATTTTTAACTCTTTGAGGAACCTCCACACAGTTTTGCAGAGTGGTGGGACCAGTTCACATTCCCACCAACAGTGCAAGAGGGTTCCCCTTTCTCCACATCCTCTCCAACATTTGAGGATTCCTATCCTGTTAATTTTCCCCATTCTCACTGGTGTGAGGTGGTATCTCATTGTGGTTTTGATTTGTATTTCCCTGATGGCCAGTGATGCGGATCATTTTCTCATGTGCGTGTTGGCCATGCTTATGTCTTCCTCTGTGAAATTTCTGTTCGTGTCTTTTGCCCATTTCATAATTGGATTGTTTGTCTCTTTGCATTGAGTTTAATAAATTCTTTATAGATCTTGGATACTAGCCCTTTATCTGATAGGTCTGTTGCAAATATATTCTTCCATTCTGTAGGCTAACTTTGAGTTTTATTGACTGTTTCTTTTTCTGTGCAGAAGCTTTTTATCTGATGAAACCCCAATAATTCATTTTTGCTTTTGTATCCCTTGCCTTTATGGATGTATCCTGTAAGAAGTTACTGTGGCCAAGTTCAAACAGGGTGTAGCCTGTGTTCTCCACTAGGATTTTGATGGAATCTTGTCTCACATTTAGATCTTTCAACCATTTTGAGTTTATCTTTGTGTATGGTGGAAGAGAATGGTCTAGTTTCATTGTTTGCATGTGGCTATCTAATTTTCCCAGCATCATTGATTGAAGAGACTATATTTTTTTCCCATGGATAGTCTTTCCTGCCTTGTTGAATATTAGTCGACCATAGAGTTGAGGGTCCCTACTGAATTCTATATTCTGTTCCATTGATCTATGTGTCTCTTTTTGTGCCAGTATCATACTGTATTGATGACCACAGCTTTGTAGTACAACCTGAAATCTGCCTTTGTGATGCCCCAGCTCTGGATTTCTTTTTCAATATTTCCCTGCCTCTTCAGGGTCTTTTCTTTTCTTTTTTAATTTATTTTTTATTGGTGTTCAATTTATCAACATACAGAATAACCCCCAGTGCCCATCACCCATTCACTCCCACCCCCCGCCCTCCTCCCCTTCTACCACCCCTAGTTCCTTTCCCAGAGTTAGCAGTCTTTACGTTCTGTCTCCCTTTCTGATATTTCCCACACATGTCTTCTCCCTTGCCTTATATTCCCTTTCACTATTATCTATATTCCCCAAATGAATGAGAACATATATTGTTTGTCCTTCTCCGATTGACTTACTTCACTCAGCATAATACCCTCCAGTTCCATCCATGTTGAAGCAAATGGTGGGTATTTTTGATTTCTAATAGCTGAGTAATATTCCATTGTATACATAAACCACATCTTCTTTATCCACTACTCTTTCAATGGACACTGAGGCTCCTTCCACAGTTTGGCTATTGTGGACATTGCTGCTTGAAACATCAGGGTGCAGGTGTCCCAACGTTTCATTGCATCTGTATCTTTGGGGTAAATCCCCAACAGTGCAATTGCTGGGTCGTAGGGCAGGTCTATTTTTAACTCTTTGAGGAACCTCCACACAGTTTTCCAGAGTCGTTGCACCAGCTCACATTCCCACCAACAGTGTAAGAGGGTGCCCTTTTCTCTGCATCCTCTCCAACATTTGTTGTCTCCTGCCTTGTTAATTTTCCCCATTCTCACTGGTGTGAGGTGGTATCTCATTGTGGTTTTGATTTGTATTTCCTTGATGGCAAGTGATGCAGAGCATTTTCTCATGTGCATGTTGGCCATGTCTATGTCTTCCTCTGTGAGATTTCTCTTCATGTCTTTTGCCCATTTCATGATTGGATTGTTTGTTTCTTTGGTGTTGAGTTTAAGAAGTTCTTTATACATCTTGGAAACTAGCCCTTTATCTGATAGGTCATTTGCAAATATCTTCTCCCATTCTGTAGGTTGTCTTTTAGTTTTGTTGACTGTATCCTTTGCTGTGCAAAGGCTTCTTATCTTGATGAAGTCCCAATAGTTCATTTTTGCTTTTGTTTCTTTTGCCTTCATGGATGTATCTTGCAAGAAGTTACTGTGGCTGAGTTCAAAAAGGGAGTTGCCTGTGTTCTCCTCTAGGATTTTGATGGAATCTTGTCTCACATTTAGATCTTTCATGCATTTTGAGTTTATCTTTGTGTAAGGTGAAAGAGAGTGGTCTAGTTTCATTCTTCTGCATGTGGTTGTCCAATTTTCCCAGACCCATTTATTGAAGAGACTGTCTTCCTTCCAGTGGATAGTCTTTCCTCCTTTATCGAATATTAGTTGACCATAATGTTCAGGGTCCACTTCTGGGTTCTCTATTCTGTTCCATTGATCTATGTGTCTGTTTTTGTGCCAGTACCACACTGTCTTGATGACCACAGATTTGTAGCACAACCTGAAATCTGGCATCGTGATGCCCCCAGATATGGTTTTCTTTTTTAAAATTCCCCTGGCTATTTGAGGTCTTTTCTGATTCCACACAAATCTTAAAATAATTTGTTCTAACTCTCTGAAGAAAGTCCATGGTATTTTGATAGGGATTGCATTAAACCTGTATATTGCCCTGGGTAACATTGACATTTTCACAATATTAACTCTGCCAATCCATGAGCATGGAATATTTTTCCATCTCTTTGTGTCTTCCTCAATTTCTTTCAGAAGTGTTCTATAGTTTTTAGGGTATAGATCCTTTATCTATTTGGTTAGGTTTATTCCTAGGTATCTTATGCTTTTGGGTGCAAGTGTAAATGTGATGGACTTTTAATTTCTCTTTCTTCAGTCTCATTGTTAGTGTATAGAAATGCCACTGACTTCTGGGCATTGATTTTGTATGCTGCCACACTGCATAATGGCTGTATGAGTTCTTGCAATCTTGGGGTGGAGTCTTTTGGGTTTTCTACGTAGAGTATCATGTCATCTGCAAAGAGGGATAGTTTAACGTCTTCTTTGCCAATTTGAATGTCTTTTATTTATTTTTGTTGCCTGATTCCTGTGGCTAGGACTGCTAGTACTATGTTGAATATCAGTGGTGGGAGTGGACATCCCTGTCTTGTTCCTTATCTTAGGGGAAAGGCTCCCAGTGTTTCCCCACTGAGAATGATATTGGATGTGGACTTTTCATAGATGGCTTTTAAGATTCTGAGGAATGTTCCCTCTATCCCTACACTCTGAAGAGTTTTGATCAGGAATGGATGCTGTATTTTTGTCAAATGCTTTCTCTGCATCTATTGAGAAGATCACAGGGTTCCTGTTTTTTTCTCTTGATGATATGATCTCTCACATTGATTGCTTTCCAATGTTGGACCAGCCTTGCATCACAGGGATAAATCCCCCTTGGTCATGGTGAATAATCTTTTTAATGTATTGTTGGATCCTATTGGCTAGTATCTTGTTGAGAATTTTTGCATCTGTGTTCATCAGGGATATTAGTCTATAATTCTCCTTTTTGGTGGGATCTTAGTCTGGTTTTGGAATTAAAGTGATGCTGGCCTCATAGAACGAGTTTGGAAATATTGCATCTCTTTCTATCTTTGTGAACAGCTTTTGTAGAATAGGTATGGTTTCTCCTTTAAACGTTTGATAGAATTCCCTGGGAAGCCATCTGGCCCTGGAGTTTTGCATCTTGGGAGGTTTTGGATGACTGCTTCAATTTCCTCCCTGGTTATCAGCCTGTTCAGTTTTTCTATTTCTTCCTGTTCCAGTTGGTGGTGTGTGGTTTTCCAGAAATGCGTTCATTTCTTCTAGATTACCTAATTTATTGGCATATAGCTGTTCATAATATGTTTTTAAAATCATTTGTATTTCCTTGGTATTGGTGGTGATCACCTTTTCATTCGTGATTTTATTAATTAGAGTCTTTTCTCTTTTGTTTTTAACAAGTCTGGCTAATATTAGAAACAGCAAATACCCCCCATTTGCTTCGACGTGGATGGACCTGGAGTTTATTACGCTGAGTGAAGTAAGTCAATCAGAGAAGGACAAACATTACAGGGTCTCATTCATTTGAGGAATATTAAAAATAGTGAAAGGGAATAAAGGGGAAAGGAGAAAAAATGAGTTGGAAATATCACAAAGGGAGAACATGAGAGACTCCTAACTCTGAGAAATGAAGTACGGGGTGGTGGAAGGGGTGGTGGGCGGGGCGTGGGGGTGACTGGGTGATGGGCACTGAGGGGGGCACTTGATGGGATGAGCACTGGGTGTTATTCTATATGTTGGCAAATTGAACACCAATAAAAAATAAATTTATATATATATATAAAACAAGGCTGGCTAATGCTTTATCTATCTTATTAATTCTTTCAAAGAACCAACTCCTGGTTTTGTTGATGTGTTCCACAGTTCTTCTGGTCTCTATGTCATTGAGTTCTGCTAGAATCTTTACTAACTCTCTTCTGATGAGTGTAGGATCTATTTGCTGTTCTTTTCCAACTCTTTTAAGTGCAAGTTTAGCTTTTGTATTTGAGTTCTTTCCAGTTTTTCGATGGATGCTTGTATTGAGATATTTTTCCCTCTCAGGACTGCTTTGGTGTATTCCAGTGATTTTGAACAGTTGTATCTTCATTCTCATTAGTTTCCATGAAACTTTTTAATTCTTCTCTAATTTCCTGGTTGACCCTTTCATCTTTTAGCAGGATGGTCTTTAACCTCCACATGTTTGAATGTCTTCCAAACTTCTTCTTGTGATTTAGTTCTAATTTCAAGGCATTATGGTCTGAGAATATGCAAGGGACGATCCCAATCTTTTGTTATCGGTTTAGACCTGATTTGTGACCCAGTATGTGGTCTATTCTGGAGAAAGTTCCATGTGCACTTGAGAAGAATGTGTATTCATTTGCGTTTGGATGTAAAGTTCTGTAGATACCTGTGAAATACATCTGGTCCAGTGTATCATTTAAAGCTCTTGTTTCTTTGGAGATGTTGTGCTTAGAATATCTGTCAATTACAGAAAGCACTGTGTTCAAGTCTAATAAGTATATTATTATCTAAGTATGTCTTAACTTTGGTTATTAATTGATTGATATACTTGGCAGCTCCCACATTAGGGGCATAAATATTCATAATTGTTATGTCCTCCCATTGGATAGATCCTGTGAGTACGATGTAGTGTCCCTCTTCATCTCTTAGTGTAGTCTTTGGGATAAAATTTAGTTTATCTGATATGAGGATGGCTACCCCTGCTTTCTATTGAGTACCATTCATTTGGGGAATATAACAATTAGTGAAAGGGAGTAAAGGAAAAGGAGAGAAAATGAAAGTATCAGTGAGGGTGACAAAACATGAGAGACACCTAACTGTGGGAAATGAACAAGGGTTAGTGGAAAGGGAAGTGGACGGGGGTTTGGGGTGACTGGGTGATGGGCACTGAGCGGGGCACTGGGCAGGATGAGCATTGGGTGTTATGCTGTATGTTGGGAAATTGAAATCCATTAAAAAATAAAAAAAAATAAAAGGCAAGAATCACAGAAGTAGTAAAATACTATAACATACACCAAAAATGTGATAAGGAGAGGAAAATGGAATAGTTTCAAACCTGAATGACCATCAACTTAATATAGACGCTATATGCAGAAGAGGATATTACACATATAATGGTAACCATATATCAAAAGCCACTAATAAATCTGAAAAGAATAAAGAGAAAGAAAATATATCACTAAAGAAAATCAGCAAAATATGAAATAGAGACAAGAAAGAATTATAGAAAATCTCTAGAAATAAGCCTCCCAAAAGTAATAAAATGGCAATAAATGGCTATCTATCAATAATTACTTTGATGTAAGTGGACTAAGCACTGTAATCAAAAGACATAAGGTGGGAAGTATGGTTGGCTTTGGCTTGGAGTCTACCGAGAGAGCGAGGACTGGGGGCGCGTGCACGTACCCGTGCCCGGAAAGTCCACCACGCCACTCACTCTTTCGTCTCCCGCCTCATGCCACAGTCTTATTCAGGCCCCTCAGCCCTTCCACCTGCCTCCAATCGCTGGCCTGCAGAAGCAGACCTGGAGATAAGGATTCAGGTGCAAGTGGTATATATGCAAGGTGACTCCATGAAGCACTGGTGAGAGTGAAGAAGTGAAGCAAGGAAAGAAAGACAGTCAGAGGGGCATTCATGAGTCCTTTAGCACAATGAACAGCCCACCGGGGAACTCTGGGAGTGCCTCAGCATTACTACCCCTTTCCCTGAGTGCTGAGAGATTTTATTTATTCGAGAGAGAGAGAGAGAGAGAGGAAAGAGAGAGAGAGAGAGAGGGAGAGAGAGAGAGGGAGAGGTGGAGACACAGGCAGAGGGGGGAGAAGCAGGCTCCCTGCAAGGAGCCCAATGTGGGACTGGATCCCGGATCCCAGGATCACGCCCTGAGCCAAAGGCAGATGCTCAACCGCTGAGCCACCCAGGTTCATCTTGTATATATCCTGCCACAGACCTGGAAGCAGCCATTTCTTTTCAGTTCTTTCAGTGGGGAGTGTTGTCTGGAGACCACGAAATCTAGATACAGAAAAGTTTATCAAATGATGTCCCAATGTTAGGAAAATATTCAGAGCCACAATGACTCTTGGGCCAAAGGTGAATAAGGATCTCCCTCTGACCAGAACATTGCTTCTTCCTCTGTCATGTTCTGGTGCTCTGGAAGTGAGACATAATGAGACCCATGTGGCACATAAGTAAAAAAGATGAAAGACAATAATAGCTTCCTATTTATATGATGTTTATTACATTGATATAAGCTCTACGTTTGGGGAAGGCGGGGCAAGATGGCGGAAGAATAGGGTCCCCAAATCACCTGTCCCCACCAACTTACCTAGATAACTTCCAAATCATCCTGAAAACCTACGAATTCGGTCTGAGATTTAGAGAGAACAGCTAGAATGCTACAGTGAGAAGAGTTTTCACTTCTATCAAGGTAGGAAGACTGAAAAAAAAAAAAAGAAATAAAAACGCATCCAAGGGGGATGGGCCCCCACGAGGAGCCCGGCTAAGGCTGCGCAGCGAGTGCCGTCAGGACAGAAAAGCCCAGTCGCGGAAAAGCAGGAGCTTCACCAATCTTCCCAGATGGAAAGGCTCTGGCAGGGAGCTCAGGCAGGATCCCAGGAGGGGCAGGGATGCCCTCAGGGTCCCAGGGGCACTAACAGAGGAACTGCGCCCTGGGGGAGAGCGCGCCACACACCACGTGCCAAGCTCCCTAAAAGGCTGCTGTGCTCACCAGGCCTGGAAGCAACTCAGGTGGCGGTTCAGGCAGCGGCTCTGCACCGAGAGGGCTGCATGGCCCCGGGAGCAGCTCTGGCTGTGGCTCAGGCAGTGGCTTCGCATGAAGGGGGCTGCGGTGGCCCCGGGAGTGTGATTCCAGCGGTGCATGTCCTGGAGCCAAGGGCGCTGGGAGACATAGCCCAGGATACTGCGCTCCTCCAGGACAGGCAGAGGCCCGGAGGACGCAGGACAGCAAGGACGCTCCTGCCCCAAGCTGTGCATTTCGGCGCCCCCTGCCCCCGGAGCATCCAGGCCCCTGCGGACTGGGAGGTGTGGTAGTTACTGCAGAAGCTGACTCCAGAGTTGGAGAGCTGGCCGTCAACAATATTGTTCCTCCTGGTGTCACCTTGTACCTGGGACTGAGCAGGGGCCTCACAGGATAAACAGCTCCCACCGAGCGCTGCATCTGGCAGGGGGCTAGACAGCTCCCCCAGCTGCACACATCTGAGAATCAACAAAGCAGGCCCCTCCCCTAGACCAGCTAGAAGGACAGGGGAAAAGGAAGTTATTGACCAAGCAGCACTGAAAAGTTCCAGGGGAAGTCGAGGGATTACAGAATATAGAATCAGAGGATACTCCCCCTTCTTATTGTTTTCAGTTTGTTTACCCCCCTTTTTTCTTTCTTTTCTTTTCTTTTTTTTCTTTTCTTTTCTTTTCTTTTCTTTTATTTCTTCTCTTCTCTTTTCTTTTCTCTTTCCCCCTTTTTCCCTCTCTTTTTCTCATTTTCCAGTACAACTTGTTTTTAACCACTCTGCACTGAGCAAAATGACTAGAAGGAAAAACTCACCACAAAAGAAAGAATCAAAAACAGTCCTCTCTCCCACAGAGTTACAAAATTTGGATTACAATTCAATGTCAGAAAGCCAATTCAGAAGCACAATTATAAACCTACTGGTGGTTCTAGAAAAAAGCATAAAGGATTCAAGAGACTTCATGACTGCAGAATTTAGATCTAATCAGGCCAAAATAAAAAATCAATTAAATGAGATGCAATCCAAACTGGAGGTCCTAACAACAAGGGTTAACAAAGTAGAAGAATGAGTGAGTGACATAGAAGGCAGGTTGATGGCAAGGAAGGAAGTTGAGGAAAAAAGAGAAAAACAATTAAAAGATCATGAGGATAGTTTAAGGGAAATAAATGACAGTCTCAGAAGGAAAAATTTACTTTTAACTGGGGTTCCACAGGGTGCCAAAAGGGACAGAGGTCCAGAAAATGTATTTGAACAAATCATAGTTGAGAACTTCCCTAACATAGGAAGGGAAACAGACATTCACATCCAGGAAATAGATCCCCCCCTAAAATCACAACAAACCGCTCCACACCTTGACATTTAATAGTGAAACTTGAAAATTCCAAAGATAAAAAGAAGATCCTTAAAGCAGCAAGAGACAAGAAATCCATAACCTTTATGGGGAGAAGTATTAGGAAACAGCAGACGTCTCCACAGAGACCTGGCAGGCCAGAAAGGGCTGGCAGGATATATTCAGGGTCCTAAATGAGAAGAACATGCAGCCAAGAATACTTTATCCAGTAAGGCTCTCATTCAGAATAGAAGGAGAGATAAAGAGCTTCCAAGGTAGGCAGAAACTGAAAAAATTTGTGAACACCACCCAGCTCTGCAAGAAATAGTAAGGGGGACTCTGTAAAAGAAAGAGGAAGTCCAAGGAAACAATCCACAAAAACAGGGACTGAATACGTATCATGATGGCACTAAATTCATATCTTTTAATAGTCACTCTGAACGTGAATGGTCTTAATGATCCCATCAAAAGATGCAGGGTGTCAGACTGGATAAAAAAGCAAGACCTCACATTTTGCTGTCTGCAAGAGACTCATTTTAGACATGAGGACACCTACAGCCTGAAAATGAAAGGTTGGAAAACCATTTACCATTCAAATGGTTCTCAATAGAATGCAGGGGTGGCCGTCCTCATTTCAGATAAATTAAAGTTTATCCCAAAGACTGTAGTAAGAGATGAAGAGGGACACTATAAAGCATCTATCCAATGGGAGGACATAATAACAATCATGAATATTTATGCTGCTGATGTGGGAGCTGCCAAGTATATCAATCAATAATCAAAGTTAAGACATACTTAGATAATAATACACTTATACTGGGTGACTCGAATATAGAGCTTTCTACAATCGACAGATCTAAAAACAACATCTCCAAAGAAACAAGAGCTTTAAACGATACACTGGGCCAGATTAAATTCACAGATATTTACAGAACTTTACATCCAAACACAATTGAATACACATTCTTCTCAAGTGCACATGGAACTTTCTCCAGAATAGACCACATACTTGGTCAGAAATCAGGACTTAACCAATACCAAAAGATTGGGGTCTTCCTGTGCATATTTTCAGATCATAATGCTTTGAAATGAGAACTAAATCACAAGAAGAAGTTTGGAAGGATTTCAAACATGTGGAACTTAAAGAGCATTCTGCTTAAAGATGAAAGAGTCAACCAGGAAATTAGGGAAGAAATAAAAAGACTCATGGAAACTAATGAGAAAGAAGATACAACTGTTCAAAATCTTTGAGATACAGCAAAATCAGTCCTGAGAGGAAAATACATCGCAATACAAGCATCCATCCAAAAACTGGAAAGCACTCAAATACAAAAGCTAACCTTGCGCCTAAAGGAGCTGGAGAAAAAACAGCAAATAGATCCTACACCGAGCAGAAGAAGAGAGTTAATAAAGATTCGAGCAGAACTGAATAAAATAGAGACCACACGAACTGTGGAACAGATTAACAAAACCAGGAGTTTGTTCTTTGAAAGAATTAATAAGATAGATAAACCATTAGCCAGCCTTATTAAAAAGAAGAGAGAAAAGACTCAAATTAATAAAATCATGAATGAGAAAGGAGAGATCACCACCAATACCAAGGAAATACAAACAATTTGAAAAACTTATTATGAGCAGCTATATGCCAGTAAATTAGGCATTCTAGAAGAAATGGACGCATTTTTGGAAACCACAAACTACCAAAACTGGAAAAGGAAGAAATAGAAAACCTGAATAGGCCAATAACCAGGGAGGAAATGAAGCAGTTATCAAAAACCTCCCAAGACACAAAAGTCAAGGGACAGATGGCTCCACAGGGGAATTCTATCAAATGTTTAAAGAAGAAACCATACCTATTCTACTAAAGCTGTTTGGAAAGATAGAAAGAGAAGGCGTACTTCCAAATTCATTCTATGAGGACAGCATCACCTTACTTCCAAAACCAGACAAAGACTCCACCAAAAAGGAGAATTGTAGACCAGTATCCCTGATGAACACAGATGGAAAAATTCTCAACAAGATGCTAGCCAATAGGATCCACCAGTACATTAAGAAGATATTTCACCATGACCAAGTGAGATCTATCCCAGGGATGCAAGGCTGGTTCAACACTCTTAAAGCAATCAATGTGATTGATCATGTCAGCAAGAGAAAAAACAAGAACCATATGATTCTCTCAATAGATGCAGAGAAATCATTTGACAAAATACATCATCCATTTCTGATCAAAACTCTTTAGATTGTAGGGATAGAGGGAACATTCCTCAGCATCTTAAAGGCCATCTATGAAAAGCCTACAGCATATATCATCCTCAATGCGGAAACACTGGGAACCTTTCCCCTAAGATCAGGAACAAGACAGGGATGTTCACTCTCACCACTGCTATTCAACATAGTACTAGAAGTCCTAGGCTCAGCAATCAGACAACAAAAAGAAATAAAAGGCATTCAAATTGGCAAAGAAGAAGTCAAACTCTCCCTCTTCGCTGATGACATGATACTCTACATAGTAAACCCAAAAGACTCCACCTCAAGATTGCTGGAACTCATATAGAAATTCAGCAGTGTGGCAGGATACAAAATCAATGCCCAGATGAGTGGCATTTCTATACACTAAGAATGATACTGACTAAAGAGAAATAAGGAGTCAATCCCATTTACAACTGCACCCAAAAGCATAAGATACCTAGGAATAAACCTAACCACAGAGGTAATGGATCTATACCCCAAAAACTACAGAACACTTCTGTAAGAAATTGAGGAAGACACAAAGAGATGGAAAAATATTCCATGCTCACGGATTGAAAGAATTAATATTGTGAAAATGTCAATTTTACCCAGGGCAATTTACACATTTAGTGCAATCCCTATCAAAATACCATGGACTTTCTTCAGAGAGTTGGAACAAATCATCTTGATATTTGTGTGGAATCAGAAAAGACCCTGAGTAGCTAGGGAAATATTAAAAAAGAAAACCATATCTGGGGGCACCACAATGCCAGATTTCAGGTTGTACTACAAAGCTGTGGTCATCAAGACAGTGTGGTACTGGCACAAAAACAGACACGTAGATCAATGGAACAGAATAGAGAATCCAAAAGTGGACCCTCCAGTTTATGGTCAATTAATATTCGACAAAGCAGGAAAGCCTATCCACTGGAAAAAAAGACAGTCTCTTCAATAAATGGTGCTGGGAAAATTGGACATCCACATGCAGAAGAATGAAACTAGACCATTCCCTTACTCCATTCACAAAGATAAACTCAAAATGGATGAAAGATCTAAATGTGAGACAAGATTCCATCAAAATCCTAGAGGAGATCACAGACAACACCCTTTTCGAACTTGGGCACAGCAACTTCTTGCAAAATACATCCATGAAGGCAAGAGAAACAAAAGCAAAAATGAATTATTGGGACTCTTCAAGATAAGAAGCTTCTGCACAGCAAAAGAAATACTCAACAAAGTCAAAGACAACCTACAGAATGGGAAGAGATATTTGCAAATGACGTATCAGATAAAGGGCTAGTATGCAAGATCTATAAAGAACTTATTAAACTCAACAGCAGAGAAACAAACAATCCAATCATAAGATGGGCAAAAGACATGAACAGAAATCTCACAGAGGAAGACATAGACGTGGCCAAGAAGCACATGAGAAAATGCTCCACATCACTGGCTATCAGGGAAATCAAATCCAAACCACAGTGAGATACCACCTCACACCAGTGAGAATGGGGAAAATTAACATGGCAGGAAACCACAAATGTTGGAGAGGATGTGGAGAAAGGGGAACCCTTTTGCCCTGTTGGTGGGAATTTGAACTGGTGAAGGCACTCTGGAAAACTGTGTGGATGTTCCTCAAAGAGAACAAAATCGATCTGCCCTACGACCCAGCAATTGCAATGCTGGGGACTTACCCCAAAGATACTGATGCAGTGAAACCCCAGAACACTTGCACCCCAATGTTTATAGCAGCCCTCTCCTCAATAGCCAACCTGTGGAAGGAGCCTTGGTGTCCATTGAAAGATGAATGGATAAAGAAGATGTGGTATATGTACACAATGGATTATTACTCAGCCATTAGAAACAACAAATACCCATTATTTGCTTCGACATGGATGGACCTGGAGGGTATTATGCTGAGTGAAATAAGTCAATTGGAAAAGGACAAACATTATATGGTCTCATTCATTTGGGGAATATAAAAATTAGTGAAAGGGAATAAAGGGAATGGAGAGAAAATGAGTGAAAATATCCGTGAGGGTGAGAAAACATGAGAGACACCTAACTCTGGGAAATGAACATGGGGTAGTGGAATGGCAAGTGGGTGGGGGTTGTTGTGACTGTTTGATGGGCAATGAGGGGGGCACTTGGCCAGGTGAGCATTGGTTGTTATGCTATATGTTGGCAAATTAACCTCCAATGTAAAAATTTAAAAAAAAAGTCATAAGCTGTCAGAATGAACCAAAAGAAGACCCAGTTATATGCTGCCAACAAAAGACTCATTTTAGACCTAAAGACACTTGCCGGTTGAACGTGAGGGAATGGAGCACCCAGGTGGATCAGTGGTTGTGCTTCTGCCTTTGGTTCACGTCGTGATCCCAGGATCCTGGGTTTGAGTCCTGCATGGGGCTCCCCAATGGAAGCCTGCTTCTCCCTCTGCCTACTTCTTTGCCTCTCTGTGTGTCTTTCGTGAATAAGTAAATAAATAAAATATTTAGAATACCCAAAGAGAGCAAATGGAGAAACTATCATGCAAATTAATGTCAAAATAAAGTAGGAGTAGCAATACTTATGTTGGACAAAATCGACTTCAGAACACAGACTGTAACAAGATACAATGAAGGGCAGTGTAAAAAAAATAATTCTGGCTTTGAATTAAACTAAATTTACTTATATTCAGAACATTCCATCCTAAAAGTGTAGAATACACATTCTTTTCAGGTACACACAGAACATTCCCCACAATACATCACGTATTAGCCCAAAGCACAAGCCTCAACAATTGAAAAATATCGAACTCATGCCATGTATCTCTTCTGACAAGAATGCTATGAAAATAGAAGTCAACCACAAAAACAAACAAACAAACAAACAAACAAACCAAACCACTGTGGACAGACCGCAAATACATAGAGGTTGAACAATATGAGGGGCAGGGCATGATGGTGGAGGAGTAGGATCCCCAAGTCACCTGTCCCCACCAACTTACATAGATAACTTTCAAATCATCCTGAAAACCTACGAATTCAACCTGAGAATTAAAGAGAGAACAACTGGAACGCTACAGAGAGGAGTTTTTGCTTCTAACAAGGTACGAAGGCAGAAAAAAAAAAATCAAGTTGGGGAGTGGCTCCCGCGAGGAGCCAGTCTAAGGCCGGGCAGCAAAAGCCTCTAGGACAGGAAAGCCCATTCTCGGATGAGCAAGAACCTTAAGAATCCGCACTACATTCTTCCTGGGCAGAAAGTCGCTTAGCAGGGAACTCGGGCAGAATCGCAGGAGGGGCAGTGGAACCTCCAGTTTCCCGGGGTCACTAACAGAGGAAGTGCACCTCGGGGTAAAGCGTGCCACAGACTGTAGGCCGAGGCCGCTGGAGAGCGATTCCAGCAACACAGGCCCCGGATCCCAGGGCGCCGGGGAACACAGCCCAGGATCCTGGGCTCCCTCCGGGACAGGCAAAGGAGAGGAGGGCACAGGATAGCAAGGACTGTCCTGCCACTGGGTGGCCCCAAGCTGTGCAGATCAGCACCCCCGACCCTGGAGCATCCAGGACAGTGCTGACTGGGAGATTGCGGTAATTACGGTAGGAGCTGACTCCAAGCTGGAGAGCTGGCCGCCGCCAGTGTTATTTCTCCTTGTGTGACTCTGTGTCTGAGATGGAGCGGGGCTGCCAGGGAACAGGAGCCTCACAGGATAAACAATTCCCATTGAGCCGTGCACCTAACAGGTGCACACATCTGAGAATCAGCATAGCAGGCCCCTCCCCCAGAAGATCAGCTGGAAGTACAGGGGAAGAGCAAGTTCTTGACCGAGCTCCAGGGGAAGTCGAGGGATTTACACTATATAGAACCAGAGGATACCCCTCCTTTTTTTTTCCAGCACAACTCGTTTTTATACCAGACTGTAAATTTCCAATTTTTTTCTCTTTTCCCACACGAACTACAATATTTTACAACCTCTTCATTTTTAAGATTCTTCTTTTTGACTTTAATATTTCTACAATTACAGGTTCTAGATATATTTTCTACTTCTAGATTCCCTTCAACATACTCTTAATTGGGAGATATACAAGATCTGTTTTTGTTTGTGTTTTTTTGCTTTCTCTGCCTCATTTTGTTCTACAATGACTGAAGTTAACACCTTCTAAAACATGACCAGTATGCACCCAGAACCAAGAGGTATACTGTGCTGGTTCATTGTGTGAGATTTCTTTTTTTTAAGATTTTATTTATTATTTATTCGAGAGAGAGAGAGAGAGAGAGAGAGAGGGTCCATGCAGGGAGCCCGATGCGGGACTCGATCCCGAGACTCCAGGATCACGCCCTGGGCCAAAGGCAGGCGCTAAATCGCTGAGCCACCCAGGGATCCCCATTGTGTGAGATTTCTCATTCCATTATGCCTCTCTCTTTTATCTCATTTATGTTTTGGTGGTCAATGTTGGGGCCCGCTACAACTATTTCTGGTTTACATAAATTTGGGACTGACATCTTCTAATATACAGAACGTAATATACTCAGAAACAAGAGTATCACCCTCAAGAACCCCTCAGGTAGACTACATTCTCCCTCCAGTACAACTTCTTTACCACCACCATCTCCCATTCCCCCCTTTTTTTCCTCTCCTTTTTTTCTTTATTCTTTTCCTTTCTTTTTTTCCTTATTCTTTAGGATTCCTGGCCTTTTATTTTCTACTACTTTGTTGTAAAATTTGTTTTTCAGAGGAGGGGCAAGATGGCGAAAGAGTAGGGTCCCCAAGTCACCTGTCCCCACCAAATTACCTAGATAACCTTCAAATCAACCTGAAAACCTAGGAATTCGGCCTGAGATTTAAAGAGAGAACAGTTGGAATGCTACCGTGAGAAGCGTTCATGCTTCTCTTTTTTTTAAAAAAAGATTTTATTTATTTATTCATAGAGACACACACACACAGAGGCAGAGATACAGGCAGAGGGAGAAGCAGGCTCCACGCAGAGAGCCTGACATGGGACTCGATCCAGGGCCTCCAGGATCACGCCCTGGGCTGCTGGCGGCGCTAAACCATTGCGCCAATGGGGCTGCCCAGAGTTCATTCTTCTATCAAGGTAGTAAGACGAGGAAAAAAGAAATAAAGAAACTAAAGGCATCCAAGGGGGAGGGACCCCGTGAGGATCCGGACTAAGGCCTGGACGAGTGTCCCCAGGACAGGAAAGCTCCGTCCCGGAGAAGCAGGAGCTTCACCAATCTTCCCGGGCGGAAAGGCGCTCACAGGGAGTTAGAGCAGGAGCCAGGAGGGGCGGGGATGCCCTCAGGCTCCCAGGGACACTAACAGAGCAACTGCGCACCGGGGAGAGTGCGCTGAGCTCTCTAAAGGGCTGCAGCGCAGACGGCTGGACCTGGGAGCAGCTCGGAGGGGCTCGGGCGGAAGCTCCGCGCGGAGGGGGTTGTGCGCCCCGGGAGCAGCTCGGAGGCCGCTCCGGCAGAGGAAGAGGATCTGCACGAAGGGGGCTGCGCGGCCCTGGGAGCAGCTCGCAGGGGCTCAGGCCGCGGCTCCGGCGGAGAGGGGGCGGCGAGGCTGGGAGCATGAATCCAACAGCACAGGCCCGGGAGCACAGGAACCCTGGGACACAGCCCAGGATCCGGCCTCCCCCCGGGACAGGCAGAGGCCAGGACGGCCCAGGACCACAAGGACGCTCCTGCCCCAAGCTGAGCAGATCGGTGGCTCCACCCCCAGAGCATCCAGGCCTCTGCAGACTGAGAGCTCCGTAGTTACTGCGGGAGCTGAATCCAGGGCTCTAGAGCTGGCCACCGCCACTGTGGTTGTGCCTCCTGGGGCCTCACAGGGTAAACAGCCCCCACGGGGCCTCACAGTGGCCTCCCCGGATAAACAGGATACATTACTCACTGAGCCCTGCACTAGGCAGGGGGCAGAGCAGCTCCCCCAAGTGCTAACTCCTGAAAATCAGCACAACAGGACCCTCCCCCAGAAGACCACCTAGATGGACAGGAGAAAAACAAATTATTGACCAAGCAGCACTGGAAAGTTCCAGGGGAAGTCAAAGGACTTACCATATAAAGAATCAGAGGATACTCCCCAGTGTTTTTTTGTTTTTGTTTATTTGTTTTTGTTTCTTTGCTTTTTTTAAATTTCTGTTTGGTTCCCCCACCCCCTTTTTCTTCTTTTCTTTCTTTTTCTTTCTCGTTTTCTTCTTTTTTCTTCCTTTTTTCTTTTTTTCTCTTTTCCTTCCTTCTTTCTCTCCTCTCTTTTTCTCCTTTTCCCAATAAAACTTGTTTTTCACCACTCTGCTCTGAGCAAAATGACTAGAAGGAAAACCTCACCTCAAAAGAAAGAATCAGAAACAGTCCTCTCTCCCACAGAGTTACAAAATCTGGATTACAATTCAATGTCAGAAAGCCAATTCAGAAGCACTATTATACAGCTACTGGTGGCTCTAGAGAAAAGCATATAGGACTCAAGAGACTTCATGACTGCAGAATTTAGAGCTAATCAGGCAGAAATTAAAAATCAATTGAATGAGATGCAATCCAAACTAGAATTCCTAACGACGAGGATTAACGAGATGGAAGAACGAGTGAGTGACATAGAAGACAAGTTGATGGCAAAGAAGGAAACTGAGGAAAAAAGAGACAAAAAATTAAAAGACCATGAGGATAGATTAAGGGAAATAAATAAGAAGAAGAAAAACCTACGTTTAATAGGGGTTCCTGTGGGCACCGAAAGGGACAGAGGTCCAGACTATGTATTTGAAAAAAAAATCATAGATGAAAACATTCCTAATCTGGGAAGGGAAACAGGCATTCAGATCCAGGAAATAGAGAGATCCCCCCTAAAATCAATAAAAACCGCTCAACACCATGACATTTAATAGTGAAGCTTGCAAATTCCAAATATAAAGAGAAGATCCTTAAGGCAGCAAGAGACAAGAAATCTCTGACCTTTATGGGGAGAAGTATTAGGGTAACAGCAGACCTTTCCACAGAGACCTGAAAGGCCTGAAAGGGCTGGCAGGTAATATTCAGGGTCCTAAGTGGGAAAAACATGCAACCAAGATTATTTTTATCATCAAGACTCTCATTCAAAATGGAAGGAGAGATAAAGAGCTTCCAAGACAGGCAGGAACTGAAAGAATATGTGACCTCCAAATCAGCTCTGAAAGAAACTTTTAGGGGGACTCTCAAAATTCTCCTTTAAGAAGAAGTCCAATGGAACAATCCACAAAAACAGGGACTGAATAGATATCATGATGACACTAAACTCATATCTTTCAATAGTAACTCTGAACGTGAATGGGTTTAATGACCCCATCAAAAGGCGCAGGGTGTCAGACTGGATAAAAAAGCAGGACCCATCTATTTGTTGTCTACAAGAGACTCATTTTAGACAGAAGGACACCTACAGCCTGAAAATAAAAGGTTGGAGAACCATTTACCATTCAAATGGTCCTCAAGAGAAAGCAGAGGTTGCCATCCTTATATCAGATAAACTAAAATTTACCTCAAAGACTGTAGTGAGAGATGAAGAGGGACACTATATCATACTTAAAGGATCTATCCAACAAGAGGACTTAACAATCATCAATATATATGCCCCGAATGTGGGAGCTGCTAAATATATCAATCAATTAATAACCAAAGTTAAGACATACTTAGATAATAATACACTTATACTTGGTGACTTGAATCTAGCACTTTCTACACTCGATTGGTCTTCTAAACACAACATCTCCAAAGAAATGAGAGCTATAAATGATACACTGGACCAGATGGATTTCACAGATATCTACAGAATTTACATCCAAACGCAACTGAATACACATTCTTCTCAAGTGCCCATGGAACGTTCTCCAGAATAGACCACATACTGGGTCTCAAATCAGGTCTTAACCAATACCAAAAGACTGGGATCGTCCCCTGCATAATCTCAGACCACAATGCCTTGAGATTAGAACTAAATCACAACAAGAAGTTTGGAAGGACTTCAAACACATGGAGGTTAAGGACCATCCCACTAAAAGATGAAAGGGTCAACCAGGAAATTAAGGAAAAATTAAAAAGATTCATGGAAAGCAAGAGAGTTTAGGATACAACCATTCAAAATCTTTGGGATACAGCAAAAGCAGTCCTGAGGAGGAAATACATCGCAATACAAGCATCCATCCAAAAACTGGAAAGAACTCAAATACAAAACCTAACCTTACACCTAAAGGAGCTAGAGAAAAGACAGCAAATAGATCCTACATCCAGCAGAAGAATAAAGATTCGAGCAGAACTCAATGAAATAGAGACCAGAAGAACTGTGGAACAGATCAACAAAACCAGGAGTTGGTTCTTTGAAAGAATTAATAAGATAGATAAACCATTAGCCAGCCATATTAAAAAGAAGAGAGAGAAGACTCAAATTAATAAAATCATGAATGAGAAAGGAGAGATCACTACCAACACCAAGGAAATACAAATGATTTTAAAAACATATTCTGAACAGCTATACGCCAATAAATTAGGCAATCTGGAAGAAATGGACGCATTTCTGGAAAGCCACAAACTACCAAAACTGGAACAGGAAGAAATAGAAAACCTGAACAGGCCAATAACCAGGGAAGAAAATGAAGCAGTCTCAAAAACCTCCCAAGACACAAAAGTCCAGGGCCAGATGGCTTCCCAGGGGGAATTCTATCAAACTTTTAAAGAAGAAAACATACCTATTCTACTAAAGCTGTTTGGAAAGATAGAAAGAGATGGAGTACTTCCAAATTCGTTCTATGAGGCCAAAATCACCTTAATTCTAAATCCAGACAAAGACCCCACCATAAAGGAGGATTACAGACCATGTTATCCCTGATGAACATGGATGCAAAAATTCTCAACAAGATACTAGCCAATAGGATCCAACAGTTCATTAAGAAGATTATTCACCATGACCAAGTAGGATTTATCCCCGGGAAACAAGGCTGGTTCAACACTCATAAAGCAATCAATGTGATTGATCATATCAGCAAGAGAAAGACCAAGAACCATATGATCCTCTCATTAGATGCAGAGAAAGCATTTGACAAAATACAGCATCCATTCCTGATCAAAACTCTTCAGAGTGTAGGGATAGAGGGAACATTCCTCAACATCTTAAAAGCCATCTGCGAAAAACCCACAGCAAATATCATTCTCAATGGGGAAGCACTGGGAGCCTTTCCCCTAAGATCAGGAACAAGACAGGGATATCTACTGTCACCACTGCTATTCAACATAGTACTGGAAGTCCTAGCCTCAGCAATCAGACAACAAAAAGACATTAAAGGCATTCAAATTGGCAAAGAAGAAGTCAAACTCTCCCTCTTCGCCAATGACATGATACTCTACATAGAAAACCCAAAAGCCTCCACCCCAAGATTGCTAGACCTCATACAGCAATTTGGCAGCGTGGTAGGATTCACAATCAATGCCCAGAAATCAGTGGCATTTCTATACAATAGCAATGAGACTCAAGAATGAGAAATTAAGGTGTCAATCCCATTTACAATTGCACCCAAAAGCATAAGATACCTCGGAATAAACCTAACCAAAGAGGTAAAGGATCTATACCTTCAAAACTATAGAACACTTCTGAAAGAAATTGAGGAAGACACAAAGAGATGGAAAAATATTCCATGCTCATGGATTGGCAGAGTTAATATTGTGAAAATGTCAATGTTACCCAGGGCAATATACACGTTTAATGCAATCCCTATCAAAATACCATGGACTTTCTTCAGAGAGTTAGAACAAATTATTTTAAGATTTGTGTGGCATCAGAAAAGACCCTGAATAGCCAGGGGAATTTTAAAAAGAAAACCACAGCTGGGGGCATCACAATGCCAGATTTCAGGTTGTACTACAAAGCTGTGGTCATCAAGACAGTGTAGTACTGGCACAAAAACAGACACATAGATCAATGGAACAGAATGGAGAATCCAGAAGTGGACCCCGAACTTTATGGTCAACTAATATTCGATAAAGGAGGAAAGACTATCCATTGGAAGGAAGACAGCCTCTTCAATAAATGGGTCTGGGAAAATTGGACATCCATATGCAGAAGAATGAAACTAGACCACTCTCTTTCACCATACAGAAAGATCAACTCAAAATGGATGAAAGATCTAAATGTGAGACAAGATTCCATCAAAATCCTAGAGGAGAACACAGGCAACTCCCTTTTTGAACTCAGCCACAGTAACTTCTTGCAAGATACATCCACGAAGGCAAGAGAAACAAAAGCAAAAATGAACTATTGGGACTTCATCAAGATAAGAAGCTTTTGCGCAGCAAAGGATACAGTCAACAAAACTAAAAGACAACCTACAGAATGGGAGAAGATATTTGAAAATGACGTATCAGATAAAGGGCTAGTTTCCAAGATGTATAAAGAACTTCTTAAACTCAACACCAAAGAAACAAACAATCCAATCATGAAATGGGCAAAAGACATGAAGAGAAATCTCACAGAGGAAGACATAGACATGGCCATCAATGAGCACATGAGAATATGCTTTGCATCACTTGCCATCAGGGAAATACAAATCAAAACCACAATGAGATACCACCTCACAGCAGTGAGAATGGGGAAAATTAACAAAGCAGGAAACCACAAATGTTGGAGAGGATGCGGAGAAAAGGGAACCCTCTTACACTGTTGGTGGGAATGTGAACTGGTGTAGCCACTCTGGAACACTGTGTGGAGGTTTCTCAAAGAGTTAAAAATATACCTGCCCTACGACCCAGCAATTGCACTATTGGGCATTTACCCCAAAGATACAGACGCAATGAAACGCTGGGACAGCTGCACCCCAATGTTTCTAGCAGCAATGTCCACAATAGCCAAACTGTGGAACAAGCCTCAGTGTACATCAAAAGATGAATGGATAAAGAAGATGTGGTTTATGTATACAATGGAATATTACTCAGCCATTAGAAACAACAAATACCCACCATTTGCTTCAAAGTGGATGGAAGTGGAGGGTATTATGCTGAGTGAAGTAAGTCAATCGGAGAAGGACAAACATTATATGTTCTCATTCATTTGGGGAATATAAATAATAGTGAAAGGGAATATAAGGGAACGGGAAGAAATGTGTGGGAAATATCAGAAAGGGAGACAGAACATAAAGATTCCTAACTCTGGGAAACGAACTAGGGGTTGTGGTAAGGGAGGTGGGCGGGGGAATGGGGTGACTGGGTCACGGGAAGTGATGGTGTCTCTTGTCGGGATGAGCACTCATTGTGGTGCTATATGTTGGCCAATTGAACTTCAAAAAAAATACAAAAAAAATAGAAATATAGAAAGAAACAATATGCCACTAAATAATGAATGGATCAGCAAGGAAATCAAAGAGGAAATTAAAAGGTCATGTAAACATATGAAAATGAAAATACAAACCTTTAGAATGCAGCAAAAGCAGTCCTCAGAGGAAAGTTTGTAACAATATAGGTCTACCTACAGAAGTAGAATAATATCTCATAAGTAACCTAACCTTATTCCTGAAGGTTCTAGAAAAAGAACAACACACAAAGCTTAAAATCATAAGGAAGAAAGGACATAATAAAGACTAGAGCAGAAATAAATTATATGGAAACTAAAGCAATGATAGAACAGATCAATGAAACCAGGAGCTGGTTCTTTGAAATAATCAATAAAATTGATAAGCCTTTACTCATACTTATCAAAAAAAGGAGAAAGGATGCAAATATATGTATCAGAATTAGAGGAGAAATAACAACCATCATCACAGAAATGTAATCAGAATATCATGAAAAGTGTATGCCAACAATTGGGTCAGTCTGAAAGAAGTATATAAATTCCTGGAAACATAAAAATGCCAAAACTGAAACACGAAAATTAGAAAAACTTAGAGACTGAAAATCAGCAAAGAAGTTGATTCAGTAATCAGTTCCCAAGAAACAAAACTCCAGAAGCAGACAGCTTCACCCTCTCTTCTGTCTGGGTTGTCTGCCTACCTGGCAGCACATTGTATATGCGTTCTACCCTAGGCAGGCAAACTGAGTTTTAAAACTGCAAGCTTTAGGGACTAAGTATCATGGGGACCCATACTGGTCCTCTGGGGGAGGGTGTTGCCATGCTGTGTGTGATGCACGTTTGTCCCAGAAGGGCAGTGATACCAAAGTGCAGAGGCCTGGAGTTTGGAATAAAGCAAAGCAAAGAGCCAGTGTTCAGGTTAACTGCCCTCAGTAGGTGTTTCTGCTCCTATGCTAAGGGGCAGAGGAGGGTAATGCCTCCTGCTTGCTCTTTTGTCTCCAGAGAGGCAATGCCATCTCTCGAAGATGCACTGCAAGAAGGGGGAACTGTCTTTCCCAGTGTGTTCCAGGGGATTCTCAGATTTCATCATCTGCTATGGGCTATCTGCCCTCCTACTCCACAGGAATAGTGCAGCGCCCTCAAGGTTCCACACAAGCCATGCCATGTATCTGTAAAACTCCAGTCTTTGAACCTTACTGGTTGTAAATCTCATGAAAATCAGCCCCTCTTGTTTTCCCAGTTAATGGTTTTGGAAGTGTTTTCCTTGTGTGATCCCCTATATGCTCCTCACTCTCTCTTTTTCTCTTTCTCTTTATTTCTATTTACCCTCTCCCTGTGACCAGGGCTCTCTTCCTTTCACAGCACCTGTGATCTATTTCTCTGTCAAATCACATCTCTGTACCTCCTACCTTCCACAGTGTGGCCTCTACTTTCCCTCTATTTTTTCAGTTTGTTCTGTCAGTCCTCAGATTGATTTCATGGGTATTCAGAATGATTTGATATTTACTTAGTTGTGTTTGTGGGATGAGGCAAGCCTAGGGTCCTCCTACTCTTGGCTCCTGCTCCTAAGTTTGGATAGTTTCTTACATGTGAGTCAAGAAATCTACTGTTTTATTGAATTTAGAACTAAAAAGAAAGAAGGAAAGGATAAAAGAAAGGAAGGAAGGAAGGATGAACGAATGAACGAAAGAAAGAAGAGGGATCCCTGGGTGGCGCAGCGGTTTGGAGCCTGCCTTTGGCCCAGGGCGCAATCCCGGAGACCCGGGATCGAATCCCACGTCAGGCTCCCGGTGCATGGAGCCTGCTTCTCCCTCTGCCTGTGTCTCTGCCTCTCTCTCTCTCTCTCTCTGTGACTATCATAAAAAAATTTAAAAAAAAAGAAAGAAAGAAGAGAGAGAGAAAGAAAAAGAACAGACTAGGTATACGTGTGGAAAGCAAGCTTTAATTTGTTCATAAATGAGCAGTGAGGAAGTGGCTCTCACTAACACCATCTTGATCATGCATTCTCCATTCTCAGAGTCTCCTGATTGCCTAGAGGAGCAAATATAAATTTCTTCCCACTATTCTGTACTAAATTTCTTCTTAAAATCTCTTCTGTTACTGTAAATCTGTTAGCATAATATCAATTTTGCTTCTCTAAGGTGTATTCAATTGTTTGAAGAATTCTACCGGTGATATCTGGGCACTCTTTACCATATGAAATGACAGGACAAAAAGTAACTTAGCTGTGTCCTAGTTTTTAGGCTTTCATGAGGATGTGGAACCAGACATGATCACAGAGTGTGGTACACTGGAGTTTAAGATTTCAGTCGTGTGATAATAAATGAGGCTCTGAGTGTGGCCATAGAATGAGTAGGTAAGGTGGAATGCGAATGGATGTTCTAGATAAGGAGGTCAAGAAATTTGAAGTCAGTTTACTAGGTTGGTTGTTTATATGAAAGGTGAAGATACAAAGGTGATAGCAGGGTTTAGGGTAGAGAGGGAGACTATAAGCCAAATGCTAAATTATTCAGTGAATTAAGAAAAAATAACTAGGAGGTCAATAGATGGTGATATTAATAAGGAAGATTAAAGGGTGGCATAGGTGAATGGCATTTGCCTTATGGTAGAAGAGTAATGGTTAAACTTGGCACTAGAAAGCCAGAAGACATCCAACAGTCTCTTGAGGTCTCACAGTAGATGGGATGTAGAAAAATAAGCAGTTTACTTTTGATGGGGAGGATCAGGTTTCACATAAGGCAATGAGGTGGTGGGAGAATTATTTGAAGAGATTTGGGATAAGGAAAGGAGGCTCTCAAGGGCATAGTGAAGAGAGGGTTAGTAGAAAGGTTAGATGTGGAAGGAAGAAGTAAGAGGGGTAAGTACAGGGTATTCTCAGGATGTTAGAACCTTGGAGAGCAGTTGAGCACAGTGGCCAATGGTTCAACTAGAGTATTCAGTTTTGTATTTCTGCTCCTTTTTATTTTTTCTTATAGTACTTTGTATATTTACAAAGTAAATATACTCTACTCTTATATATATACTTATATATACTTATATATACTTATACTCTATACTTAGTAGAGTGATAATCTCTACTACTGAATTATAGACTTTTTTGAGGACAAAGACCAGATCCAATTAATATGAATAGTTTCTATAAAACTTAGCAAGGAACATTACACTTTTTGCTCAATGAATGTGTTGAATCAGACAAACTCATTTCAAAATTGTTTTATTGAATCACCTTAGTGTATAGTTCTTTTATTATATTACTTCTTATTTTTCCTTTGGTGTAACTTTTGAAACAGGAACAGGAATTTTTCTCAGAATATTTTACCAAAGCAAAAAAATTAATAAGGACAACTTTGTATGAGAGCTAAATTTAAACTGATTGTTTCTCCTCCAACTAAAGTGATACACAAGTCTGGCAGCAGAATTATGACTTACTGTAAATCAACTGAAAGTGAAACCAGTAAGTTCACCTAGATTGCAAGTTCCTTGAAAACAGGGGCCATATCTTTATGTTTTATTTTTCCCATTTTACTTCCTATTTTATACTTCCCCAGTTTTCTTCTAGAGTGGTTAGCATAGTACTTTGCATACATGGCAGGAACATAATTAATGTCTGGAGAGATTCTATGCCATTCTTTAAAAAAATTATATTATTCAGCCATGTCAGCAGAATGTGCCTTTTTGTTATTCCAAGAAGTGTAGTACGAGGCAGAAGTGATCTTTAAAATCCTGTTCCAATGGACTTCTACATGTGAAAAAATGAAACCTGGGAATGTGAGTGGAGTGGTGATGACTTGCTCAAGAGCATATGGTTAATGGCAGGGCTGGAACTAAAACCCAGGCATTACAAACTTCAGTCCAGTTCTGCTACCACACTGCTACTTTTCTTTTTGGTCTCCCTTCATCAGTGATAGGTTTTTCAGATAGACAATTGAGGTTGTTAGTGTATCCAAGGTCTCTGATATGCAAATGTTTGATGTTTAGCTCTTTGCTTCTCTCTTTCCCTTGAATAACTATCAACTCCCATGGTTTAAAAAGACCACTTTCATGTGGATGACTCAAATGTCTGTCTCACCCACAAACTACTCACCTGAACTTTAGTCTCATTTTCAACTGCCTATAAGATTGCTCTTCTTGGATCTTAGGCTTTTTTCTCAATTTTAACATGCTTAAAGACATATATATTATCTTCCCTCCCAAATAAACTGTTCCAACTGACTTTTATTTATTTTTCATTAACATTAAACGTCTTCCAGTTACTTCAGCAAATATGATCAGGGTAGACATATTTGATCTTCTTTGACCTCATTCCTCATGTGTGAACTCAATGTTCTATTGATTATTATTTTACAGTATCTCCTGGCCTTCTCCCACCAACTTAGATCAGGTTCCTTATCATGCCTTGTCTACTTGAGGATACTCAAACTATGTATCCTCTTTCACCCTTACATGGTCAAAGGGGTGAACTTGGCAAATTTCTACATATACTCCAAGATTCAAGTTGAAGTTGTTATTCTTTACAAATGTTCCCTTGTTCATGGTTCTATTATTTATTACAGGGCTGTAATCACTCTTTTTGATTGCATGTCTGACATACCCATTTAGACAGTGGCCCTATTAATGACAGTGAGTCAGTTTATTCAGTTCTGCTTTCTTCCTCTCATAATTGAGCAACTTTGAAAGAATAATTGTGGTAGTAGGTGCTTTTGAGAAATACAGTATTTGATTTCCCAAGGTGTGGGTCTAGGGAGGTGGAGGTAGAAACAAGCTTTTGATGTGGAAGCATTGGTGCTATTGTGCAGGCATCTAGAAAATGGCATAAAGTGGGAGTGAAATATAGACTTCACTAGCAGGGTAAAGTCTATTAAAAAGAAATCTGAAAAATCAGGTGTAGTATAGAGGACCGTGACCTCTGGATGAACACTACAAATCACTGGAAAAGAAAGTAAGGGGAGTGAAGCAGATGAATCCACACATTTAAGAAACTAAAGAAGGCAAAGGGCTTAAAACAAAAAAAGCAAAAGTAGTTTGTTGGGGCTGAAGCAACTTTGGAGGAATAACTGTGTGGTATTGGTTTCAAAGTGGTGTAGGTCAGAGATTGATGAGAATCCAAAGACCCAAGGATGTGTCTGACTATAAGGTTTGGGTGAAACTGATGATGAGTGTTTTTTAATTGACTCAACAGGAGCAACTGAAAGATTAAATCAGTACTTGGATGGAATTTTATGATTGTACTAAATTTGATGCCTCCCCCAAGACTTCCTTTACCTTTCTAGTAAATGCTAGCATGCACCGGATGGTCTGTATCTGTTGGATGATTGCCAACAGGGATGGGGAGATGAGGGCAGGGCTAAAGCAGAAGAGGAAGTGGGGGAGGTTGTGACTTGGGGCTCAGTCTTCTAAAGCAGATACTTCTGCTGAGCAGTGGCAAGATGCAGGAAACTTGTTTTTCATGAAATTACAGCTCAAAGGGGCCCTACTTTTATTTGGCCAACTCCCCAGTGCCCTTTTTGCTATCCTCCATGTACCTTATTGTCAAATGGAGAAAGTTATTTGTGATGCTTATCCTGTAAAGGTAAGCTCAGGGAGGTGAGAGATAATTTTTCCCCAGCTTTATTGAGGTGTAATTGACAAATAAAATTGCAAGATATTTAAAGTGTACAACTTGATATCAAAGTACACACACACACACACGTTGCGAAGGGATTTCCCCCCAATCAAGTTAATAAGCTGGGACAATGTTTTATTAATGTTTTGATACAACAAGTGTTTGTTGAATGGATGAATAATAAATAGGAGAATGAGCAAATATAACTGTTTTGTAAAATATAAAGCAGTATACAATTGTAAATTTTTATGAATCTGTTTCCTACTAATACTAAGCTCAGCTCAGGTTCCGCTTCCTGACACTTACTTTGACCACCCCATTCTTTTATTTGTTTATTTTTAATTTTTTTATTGGAGTTCAATTTGCCAACATATAGTATAACACCCAGTGCTCATCCCGCCAAGTGCCCCCCTCAGTGCCCATCACCCAGTCACCCCAACCCCTTACCCACGTCCCTTTCCACTACCCCTTGTTTATTTCCAGAGTTAGATGTCTCTCATGTTTTGTCACCCTCACTGATATTTTCACTCATTTTCTCTCCTTTCCCTTTATTTCCTTTCATTAATTTTTATATTCCCCAAGTGCATGAGACCATATAATGTTTGTCCTTCTCTGGTTGACTTATTTCATTCACCATAATACCCTCCAGTTCCATCCATGTCAAAGCAAATGGTGGGTATTTGTCGTTTCTAATGGCTGAGTAATATTCCATTGTGTACATATACCACATCTTCTTTATCCATTCATCTTTCGATGGACACCAAGGGTCCTTCCACAGTTTGGCTATTGTGGACATTGCTGCTATAAACATTGGTGACCACCCCATTCTATACTCCTATCTCTCTTCTTTCAACTTGAATTATGTTTATCACCGGTACCAATTATATGTCAGTCAGTATTCTACTATCTTGTAGCTTGTAATGTGTAAGAATCTTCTTTCCCTAGGTAGATTGTGAATTCCTAAGCTCTGTGAACCAATAAGCTCGCTTATCACAAACTTTTGGACATAGAAAATGTGCAATAAATGTTTATTGAGTGAATGGCCATAATTGGAGCAAAGCTACATGTCCTCTATCAGGTTTTAATCTATAAACAACCAAGCTTGCAGTAATAATTTCAGTGGCTTTATTCCATGGCAATAAATAATTTTGGAGAAGGGAGTAGAAAGACCAACCTGTCATCACAGTAGCCTTATTATCCAATAATTAGCTTTTAAACTTGGCATTTCCATGAAAATGCTTAACAGCATTTGCACTGGTATTAGAAAGTACAGGGGAGTCAATACTGCATTGTTGACAACTCAAAGATGTTTTTTCTCAGATAGCTTATTTATTGATAAGGGGCGAACATTATATCAATCAAATTGGGACACTCTTGTCAGACAGCTGGATTCCAAACCAAAGAAAGAGTTGAGCCTGAAAAGAACCTGGACTGTGGCATTCAGAGCTAATGACACAGTGTGTCCCTTTACATAATACTATGACACAAATGTTTTATCCTGTATAATCAGAATAAAGTGATGCATGAAAACAGACTTGAAGGGAAATGCAAGTCGCAAAATAGCAATAGAGGTATTAAGGAGTGCATGAGTGTTTGTGGGACTGCACAGTCACAAAATAGCAATAGAGGTATTAAGGAGTGCATGAGTGTTTGTGGTAGAAGATAGTTCTACCCTTAGTCTGAGTGATAGAAATATGTTACAGACAGCTTATATGCTTTTGAACTTTTTGTAAAGCATTAACTAGAGGGTCTACTTTCTGAGAGGGATACTTGTTCTCTACCAAATTACCAGCAACTTGGAATCCACCTAAGTTCTGAGGCCATTGCTCACAGTTGATTCTGAGGCCTGTATCTAACTTCTTGGAATTTAGATGCCTGGATCTTAGAAGCAGGATAATTGTTCTCTAGGGGACTGCCTTGTATTGAAGGCCTTTGTCTTAAGTAAGAATTCAAATTCAGATTAAACATAATAGGTAACTAATTTGGAATGAAAAGAAGCTTTTTATATTTTCTGAGGCCTGAACTTCCTAGGGACTTTACAATAAGTATATAAGATGTGTCAGAGATGTTTTAGTGTTGTCATTGTTAGCTTAATTCCACTTAATGCTAAATCCATGACAACACAAGGACAACCGTATGTAAAAACAAAGTTAATCTGAGATAGAGGAGAAATCTCAGTAAGTCTTACATGTTAGATTTCTCAAAATGTGATTCCAAATTGGATTTTTTCTTTCCTTTTTAAAGAGGGATTGATAAAAAATAAAAGAAAGCCTGAATGTTCCAGGGGATTCTGAGTCTAGACTTCAGCTCCTTTTCCTTTTCCATTAGCTACATTTAAGTAGAAGCTCAAATGTCTGGGATGTATTGATTACACAAACACTGTAAATATGGTAATGATATTTTATTCATCAAAAGGAAAATCAACTCTAAGTGTTCAAGGGTCTATGTTTACTCTTCTGTTTTGTCTCTTTCCCCTTATTTCTGCCAGGACCCCTCTCTTACTAACTTTTCTCAAACATTTAAAGATTTTTCTCTCTATTTTTCTCTCCTAAATACAGAAGAAAAACTGGTGGCCCCCAAAAAGAGGAATTATTATGGAATAGGGTGGAATGGGATGAAATGAGGAAGCAGGGTAGATGAATTCTGTAGTGTTTATACAGTGGTCTTTTCTACCAAATATGAAGAATTACCAGTTGAAAGCAAAAGTAATTATAATCGGCACCAGTACTGTAACATGAATTAACAGAACAAAGATGTCTGGATTTATTGAATCAGGTTAATGGCTTACTTTGTTGCCTTTTCTGTAAGGATGAGGATGTACTACCACCTGCTATGAGTACATCAGACTTCTTAGCAGTTGTATTTCCTCAATGCAAATGAACAAATTGGCATTCACATTGAGGCTTGCACAGGTATGGTAGAATTAGTGGTAATCAGAAGGTTGGCTCCTACTTACATCTTAAAAGTAGGATAAGATTGCTGATGCTTACTTTGAGTGAGGTCCCTGTTTAAAGGTGCAATATTGGGAGCAGAAAGTAACAGGGTCTACTCCCTCTACATGCAATCAGTCTTGTTATGTGTCTTATTCTCCTAGAGTGGAATTTAAACAAAATCTTTTTGGATGGTGGTTTTTATTTTCAAGTTGCTTTCATATTTATCATTTTAGCAGATCTGAAAAATATCTCTATAAGCTCATTATTGCATTGGATATATGAGGAAATCAAGAAATAACTTGCTAGAGAACATATAGCTGATTAAAAGGCAAATCTAGGAGGAAGTCCCAGTTATCCAGGCCCAGTTTCCTTCCCATTGAAATCTATGCAGGAAGGTAGTTTAAAGATGCAGAGTTTATGACAGAGTCCAATTTGAAAGATACTTGAAGCAAAATATCTCCTTGCTTATTTATATTAGAAAAACTTAATAGTTATTCGGTGCTCATGGTATGTCTAAGGCACTATGCTAGTTACTATTGGGGAGATGAAGTTTAAAAGAACAAATAACCTAATACTTTCTTCCAAAACTCTTGGTATATTTTGCAGAGAAGAATTTTATTTCTGTGGCTCTTAATTCTCAGGACTTCTTTCTCTTAACCAAAAGTGTATGAACTGTATAGGTTTCAGCCCTTGGTCATCTGTTAGATTTGTTTTCTCTAGAATGAGCCAATCTTATGGCATTGGCTGTTACACTCCTCAGATTTAACTTTGGCCTCTACCATTTACCCATCTTTCATATTCAGGGCCATTGTTTCCAATCATCCATAAGACATTATTTCTTGGAATTTTTGCCATCTCCTTAAACTCAATAGGTCAAAAACAGAACTCATCATGTCCTACACTCCACACTTCCATTCCCAAATTACCTAATTCTATGAATAGTAGTAGCAACACTGCCCAGATACCACAGGTTCAAAATTTCAGGGACAGATCTGACTTTCCTATGCTGCCTATATCTAATCACTCACCAACTTCTCCATATCCTAGATATTATTTTAGGCCTATCTCATTTTTTCCTCCTCTATGAAACCTTCTCCACTTAACCCAGCCCACTTCTCTCTTTCTTCTCTAAACTCATTAACCATTACAAATATAACACTGGTTTACTGTCTCATATTTTTATGTTCTGTGGGTCTTGTATGCCCACCAATATTGTAAATTCCCCAACGGCAGGAACTACATTTTACTTTTGTGCCACATAATGTGTTGAGCTTAACTGACACTTGCTTAACTGGATTACAACAGATTTGAGATTTTTTTTCAGATTTGAGATTTTTAATAAGAACATAAGAAATAACAAAATGGATCAAAGTAGAGGTCTATGCAGAGCTAAATTATTTAAGGGATTATGATAATTAGCTTTCATGGCATCAAATCCACAAGATTAGATATGTTTTTTAAGGATCAGTGCCCTCCTTTTAATACCTTATTAGCCAGTGATACTGCACAGGCAAATTTATAATTTTATGTACCATGGTAGAATCTTGCTTTTATGCCAGACAAATACTTCTTAAACACATCAAAAGTTTGATTAAGGTAAGAGAGAGAAAGTAGAAAAAATGAAATTGATGATTCTGGGCTAGGAAGACACTAAAATGCTGGGTTTGTACTGGACTCAACCTGAAAACTTTCTTTAACCTATTCTGTTTGGGTTCACTGACTCCCAGGGTGATTTATGCTATTTGCAGGAATTAATTAACTAGTGCAGTCATTTAAATATTATGGGGATCTGGGGAGCAGTTTATATTAAGTGTATATTAAAGACATAAATGTAGTACCTGAGGTCATTTATTTTCTATATAAACAGAGACCACTTTTAGTTCTAATTAGGCAAGTAAGAGTAAAACAATAGAAAATATTTTTGAATGATTGCAATAGATACTATAAACAAAATTATCTAGAAGCAAATTTCGCTAATATATTTGAAAACTATGCAGCCTCAAGTCCTGGTTTACTTACATTTTGTTTTAGAATACTCAGTACATAAATACATGATGTCATGGCCTCTTTCTAGTCTTCAAAACAATCAGAGCACTGAAGGGCAGAACTACTAAATTTAAGGATTTTCCCCCTTTTCTCTAAGGATGGTACTCACCAATCCATTTGTTTACCCTTGAAAAGAGCTGCTTTGCTGCTAAGTAGAATTATGCTCCTGGCCAAAGATTTTGATCGAAATGTATGAAGTGTTGGCTCTGCATAGACCTGGTCTATGTCAGATATGTCTAAGTTATTAAATAGATCATGCAATTTCCTTATATTCATTTATAGTTGTGAGAGCTATCTATTTGCAGTAGCTAGTTACAACTTGTCGATTTCTAGTTGTATGGTGTTTGTTAGAAAATTTGTTAATGCCTCTATTTCCTTATTTGCAAAACAGGGATTGTCATACTTACTCTGTATAAAATGCAGGATGTTGAGAGGTTCAAGTAGGATAATGAATGTGAAAGTACTTTGTAAATATACCAGGTCATTCTTCACTATTTGTTTAACTTTTATCAGTCACTATTTTCTTTCCACAATGAAGGACACCATCACAACAGATTAGAGAAATCTCACTGAGCCCTTAAAATAGGATTCTAAAGTATGTCTTATATCTCTAACTTAATTGTGAAGGTGCTGGAGGCTTGGGTAGTGTCCCCTCTATATTTTGCCACATCGAGCCCCTAGCAGAAGCACTAAGCAATAATTGTTGACAGACTGATTAGATTATCAAATATCTGGCCAATAAATAAAGGAGAGAGAATTCACGGTAGCAGCCTAATTGAAAGCAGGCAAGGCAGATTAGTTATCCCTAAACTGGGAATTTGCTAAAATCTGCCGATAGCAGAATTTTACTACATACTGTTTTAGTCATAGCAATTGAAACATCAAATCTTACCTGCTACCTTCAAGATTGAGAGTTTGGGGTCCTTTTGCATTTATTCTGAGAAGCAAGCTCCAAGTCTTCATTAAATCCAATCTACCCGTCCCTTGTAGAGCTAAACTTCTTGGTGAGCTGTACAATGAATCTGAATACCCTGAAGGGCCTCAAAGCACACTCCATTTACAGAGTGCCTGTTCTTTAGGCAAGCTTCTTTGAAAAGATGAGTTGCTGCAATTTTCAAGAAGAAAGAGGCAAGGGCACATATGCTAGCCAGTGTACAGATTCTTCTTCCGCTTTTCAGATTAGTCCTCAAACTGTAAAGCACGCCTGTTTGACTTTTCTGGTGCAAAGTGGGGGAGGGGAGGGTAGAGGGAAGGAGGAAGAATAGAAACTGGAGACTTGCAAGTTGTTGTGTATATAAATAAGCTTTTATGCTTAGCTCCAGCAACATAATCCTCAGGAAATCTTGTAGCTGCTCTGAGATAGGAAGCAGGAATGAGTATACTCTGTTCAGCTTAGTTCTCTCTAATTTTTATGGTTAGAGTATTTGTAGGTGGAGAAAGACAATCTTACCAGTATATGCTAATCTAACTGCCATTATGTGAAACTTGATTTTAGGCAAAAGAAATTTCACTCCCCCCCCCCTTTCTCTGTCTCTCTTTCCTTTATTACACTTGTGGCTCTATCCACATTCTAAAGAGCCTTTTTCTTTTTGGTGCCTTATGTTCTGGAAAATAATTTTCTTAGTTTGAGTTTCATTTCACAAAATCCCCATAACAGACATTGCCTCCACTAGATTAAAGGTAGTTTTGTTTCTGTCACACCGGCAATGACCTGGAATCAGTGGGCTTGCTGTCAGTGGTCCTGTGTTAGGAGTTTGGAAGGCAGGTAAATACTCATAGATTTTGGCTAGGCTCTGGGGTGTTGGAATAATGAGATGCTCTGTCTGTCTTCTGGAGAATAAGGATATAGCAGTCTGCTAGGTCTTGATTGGAACTTGGGGTGGCACCTTGATGTTATGAACAAAATGGATGAGACCCTGGTGTGAGTTGATTACATCAATTATATAGAGTTAAATAAAGGTGGACTATATGGGGATGGGTATAAGTAAGTTCACTTTAACACCTTTTAAACATGGTCCCATAACTACTAATTAATAATTAATTAGGTACTCAGTAAAACATGAGCTCAGCAATATAGCCCACTGGCTTGCTACTTGCTCCAGAAACAAAGACATTTACCCAAACTTTGCATCTGTAGGTACCTGAATTATATTACAGGAAACCTGAGGCCAGGGAACTAAGAATTTTGAAATCTTCTTTTTGTTTCATAGAATTCTTAGTTTTGGTGGTTGATGGAGGAAAAGGCCATCCAAGTAAATTTAAGGGGGAGATAATATTTGGATCCAAGACCAGACTCTTTAATCCTCCCCTGGGGAGTTTTACTAACTAAAGTGACAGTATAACTGGAATTTCTTCAGCTGAGTTTGGATTCTTAGAGACCAAGGGAAAAGGTAATAAGGGAGGCAGAGGATGAGTTGTCACTTCCCTTCTAGACTGGACTTTTACAGTCATCTTGAGCTATGGTGGAAAAGAAGTTTATACTCAGGTAAGGAAGAAAAGAGAGAGGGGTTATATATTTGATCTTCAAGATAGGACCACAATAGTTGTGACAGAGAGGGGATGCCCTGTGCTGATTCTGTGTGCTCCCCTACTTATCTCTTTCCTTAACTCCTTCTCTGCTTCCTGAGTGATGGGAAGGACAGTGCCCCACCCATACCCATTTGGATCTTTCCCCTGTATAGCTGCATCAATTTATACCATGTTTGATATAATTGAGAGCATATTACTTATCTTCTTCCTTCACATTTCCATCTTTTATCCTCCTTTCTGTTATCTTCATCACATAATCTAGTATCTGTCATCTCAGGATATGGTAAAATGCTCAAGCTGTTGCCTCTCTGCTGCTTTCTCACTATTCGTTCCCATTTTCCCAGACTCTTTCAGTTCTTACTTTACTACTGAGTTGGAAAATATCAAGTAGGGAATGGTAAGGAAGAGGGGAAATAACATGCAATTGGATGGGGGCTCTCTCTTAGTGAAGTAGGACTTTGGAGAAGGATTTTCATTCATATGACATTCATACATTAACTATGAGCCAGAAGATTCATAGCTTACATGGGCTCACAGAGCTGAAAACTGACCTTAAAATCATTTTGTTCAGACTTTTTATTCAATTGAATTCCCAAGGGTATCACAGGTCTAATTAATGATTCTGTCCCAAGCTGTTAGCTTACTGACTTATTTGGTATGTCAAATAAATAAATCTAGTCCAACTCTCTTATATTTCAGATGAGAAAACTGAAGCCAGAGAGAGAGACTGTCTCAAGATGTATTCATTTTACCACTAAATCAAGAGGAATCATATTTTTTCCTTCCAGAACTGAAATTGTTTCACAATCAATAGTAATGACACTTTTGAAGGGAAGATAAAGTGTTACTATACTCATAGCACACTGATATACACACATGTACGTTCATTCACAAAGACTGGGATGCCTTTGATTCATCCTTTCATTTGAGCTTATGGAAACTCAGATACAATAAAATATCAGTCTAAATACCATATGATTTCACTCATATGTGAAATATAAGAAATAATGAAAGCAATTATAAGGGAAAGGAGGGGAAGTGAGTGGGAAAAATTAGAGAGGGAGGCAAACCATGAGAGACTCGTAACTCTGGGAAATAAACAAATGGTTGTGCAAGGGGAGGTGGGTTGGAGGATGGGGTAACTGGGTGATGGGCACTGAGGAGGGCACTTGATGGGATGAGCATTGGGTGTTATACTGTATGTTGGCAAATTGAATTTAAATAAAAAAGTAAATAAAAAGGGGGAACTTGATGTAATAAGTACTGGGTGTTCTATGCAATTGATGAATCACTAAATTCTGCCTCTGAAATTAATAATACACTATATGTTAACTAAATTGAAATTAAATAAAAAATAAAAAAACAATCTAGCTGTGAAAATATGGCTTTGAACACTTTCCCTCCTCCTGCCTCAGGTCTACCCCATGAGTATAAAGAAATCTGGATTATCATTTCTGGAGAGGTCAGGGTACATTAACAATTTCAGATAAGTTTGAATGAAACCTGTTGAACAGAATAGCATAGACCACCTAGGACAGATTGTACAGATCATTGAAGTCAACATCCCTACATTATTCTTGCTGTTCAATATGGTAGCCACTAGCCATGTGTGGTTATTTAAACTAAACTGTAAATTAATAAAAAAATAAAATAAAATAAAATAAAATAATAAAATAAAATAAAATAAAATAAAATAAAATAAAATAATTCTGTCCTTCAATTACACTAGCCACCTTTGAGTTACTCATGGCCACATGTTATCCAGTGCATTGAACATCAAAGATTTAAAATAGATTTTAATCATAATCAATGATGACAAACTGGGACCTTCTCCCATAAAGTTAAGAACAAGATAAAGATGTCTACTCTCACCACTTTTATTTTTTTCATTTATTTTTTTCATTCGATTTTATTTAACTTCGATTTGCCAACATGTAGTATAACACCCAGTGCTCATCCCATCAAGTGCCCTCCTCAGTGCCCGTCAACCAGTTACCCCAACCTCCTGCCTACCTTCCCTTCTGCAACCCTTTGTTTCCCAGAGTTAGGAGTCTCTCATGTTTTGTCTCCCTGTCTATTTTTCCTACTCAGTTCCCCTCCTTTCCATTATAATCCCTTTAACTATTTCTTATATTAGCCATATGAGTGAAGCCATAAGATGATGGTCTTTCTCCGATTGACTTATTTCATTCAGCATAATACTCTTCAGTTCCATCCAGATCAAAGCAAATGGTGAATATTCATCCTTTCTAATGGCTGAGTAATATTCCATTGTATACATAGACCACATGTTCTTTATCCATTCATCTGTCGAAGGGCATCATGGTTCCTTCCACAGTTTGGCTATTGTGGACATTCCTGCTATGAACAATGGGGTGCAGGTATCCCAGCATTTCACTACATCTGTATCTTTGGGGTAGATACCCAGTAGTGCAATTGCTGGGTCATACGGTAGTTCTATTTTTAAGTTTTTGAGGAACCTCCACACTGTTTTCCAGAGTAGCTGTACCAATTTGCATTCCCACCAACATGCAAGAGGGTTCCCCTTGCTCCACATCCTCTCTACCATTTGATGTTTCCTGTCTTGTTAATTTTCATCATTCTCACTGGTGTGAGGTGGTATCTCATTATGGTTTTGATTTGTACTTCCCCGATGGCAAGTGATGTGTAGCATTTTCTCATGTGCTTGTTGGCCACGCATAGGTCTTCTTTGGTGAAATGTCTGCTCATGTCTTCTTCCAATTTCATGACTGGATTGTTTGTTTCTTGGGTGTTGAGTTTAGTAAATTCTTTATAGATCTTGGATACTAGCCTTTTATCTGATATGTCATTTGCAAATATCTTCTGCCATCCTGTCTTTTAATATTATTGACTATGTCTTTTGCTGTGCAGAAGCTTTTTATCCTGATTAAGTCCCAATTGTTCATTTTCGCTTTTGTTTCCTTTGCCTTTAAAGCTGTATCCTGCAAGAAGTTACTGTGGTGAAGGTTCAAAATCCTCTAGGATTTATTATTTATTTATTATTTATTTTATTTATTTTTTGTATATTTTTTATAGGAGTTCAATTTGCCAACATATAGCATAACACCCAGTGCTCATCTCATCAAGTGTCCCCCTCAGTGCCCGTCACCCAGTCACCCCATCCCCGGCCCACCTCTCCTTCTGTTACCCCTAGTTCATTTCCTGGAGTTAGGAGTCTCTCACGTCTGTCACCCTGTCTGATATTTCCCACTCATGTAAGATTTTGATTGATTCTTCTCTCACATTTAGATATTTCATCAATTTTGAGTTTATCTTTGTATATGGTATAAGAGAATGATCTAGTTTAATTCCTCTGCATGTGGCTATTCAATTTTCCCAGCACCATTTATTGAAGAGATTGTCCTTCCAGTGGATAGTCTTTCCTGCTTTGTCGAATATTAGTTAACCATAGAGTTGAGGAACCATTTCTGGGTTCTCTATTCTGTTCCATTGATCTGTGTCTTTTTTGTGCCTGTACTACACTGTCTTAAGGATCACAGCTTTGTAATACAGCTTGAAATCAGACACTGTGATGCCCCCAGAATTGTTTTTCTCTTTCAATGTTCCTCTGGCTATTCGGGGTCTTTTTGATTGCATACAAATCTTAAGATTATTTGTTCCAACTCTCTGAAGAAAGTCCATGGTATATTGATAGGGATTGCATTAAACGTGTAAATTGCCCTGGGTAGCCTAGACATTTTCACAATATTTATTCTTCCAATACATAAGCATGGAATGTTTCTCCATCTCTGTCTTCCTCAATTTCTTTCAGAGGTGTTCTGTAGTTTTTAGGGTATAAATCCTTTACCTCTTTGGTTAAGTTTATTCCTAAGTATCTTATGGTTTTGCATGCAATTGTAAATGGGACTAACTCCTCAATTTCTCTTTGTTCAGTCTCATTGTTAGTATATAGAAATGCCACTGATTTCTGTGCATTTATTTTGTATCTTGCCAATTCCTGAATTGCTGTATGAGTTATAGCAATCTTGGGGTGGAGTCTTTTGGGTTTTCTATGTACAGTATCATGTCATTGGTGAAGAGGGAGAGATCGACTTCTTCTTTGCCAATTTGAATGCTTTTATTTCTTTTTGTTGTCTGATTTCTGAGGCTAGAATTTCTAATATTATGTTGAACAACACTGGTAAAAGTGGACATCCCTGATGTGTCCTTGGCCTTAAGGGAGAAAACTCTGAATTTTCCGCTATTAAGAATGATATTCACTGTGGGCTTTTCATAGATGGCTTTTAGGATATTGAGCTATGTTCCCTCTATCCTTATATTGTGGAGAGTTTTAATCAAGAAACAATACTGTATTTTGTCAAATTCTTTTTCTGCATCAATTGGGAGGATCTTATGTTTTTTGTACTTTCTATTATTAATGTGATCTATCACTTTGATTGTTTTACCAGTGTTGAACTACCTTTGCATCCTGGGGATAAATCCCACTTGGTCATGGCGAATAATCTTCTTAATGTATTGTTGGATCCTATTGGCTAGTATCTTGTTGAGAATTTTTGCATCCTTGTTTATCTGGGGTATTGGTCTATAATTCTCCTTTTTCATGGAGTCTTTGTCTGGTTTTGGAATCAAGGTGAAGCTGGCCTCATAAAACAAATTTGGAAGTACTGTGTCCCTTTCAGTCTTTCAAAACTGCTTTAATAGCATAGGTAATATTTCTTCTGTAAATGTTTGATAGATTTCCCCTGAGAATCCATCTGGCCCTGGACTTTTTAGTGTCTTGGGAGGTTTTTGATGACTGCTTCAATTTCCTTGCTGGTTATCGGCCTGTTCAGGTTTTCTATTTCTTCCTGTTCCAGTTTTGGTAATTTGTAGTTTTCCATAAAAGCATCCATTTCTTCTAGATTGCCTAATTTGTTAGCATACAGCTGCTCATAAAGTTTTTAAAATCATTTCCTTGGTATTGGTTGTGATATCTCCTCTTTCATTTGTGATATTATTAATTTGAGTTTTTCACATTTTGTTTGGCTAGTGGTTTGCCTCTCTTATTAACTCTTTCAAAGAACCACTTCCTGGTTTTGTTGATCTGTTCTACAGTTCTTCTGGTCTGTTTTTCATTGAATTCTGCTCAAGTCTTTATTATCTCCTTTCTATTTGGTGTAGGCTTTACTTGCTGTTTTTTCTCCAATTCCTTTAGGTGTGAGGTTAGCTTGTGTATTTGAGTTTTTTCCAATGTCTTGAGGGAAGCTTGTATTGCAATATATTTCCCGCTTAGGACCTCCTTTGCTATATTCCAAAGCTTTTGAATGGTTGTATCTTCATTTGCATTAGTTTCCATGAATCTTTTAAAATTATTCTCTAATTTCCTGGTTGACCCATGCATCTTTTAGTAGGATTTAACCTCCATGTGTTTGGGTTTCTTCCAAATTTCTTCTTGTGATTGAATCCTAGCTTCAAAGCATTGTGGTCTGAGAATATGCAGGGGACAATCCAAATTTTTTGGTATCTGTTAAGACCTTATTTGTAACCCAGTATGTGGTGTATTCTGGAGAAAGTTCCATTTGCACTTGAGAAAAATGTGTATTCACTTGTGTTTGGATAGAAAGTTCTGTATATATCTGTGAAATCTGTTTGGTCCAGTGTACCATTTAAGGCCCTTGCTTCTTTGGCAATATTCTGCTTAGAAAATCTGTCATTTGATGATAGTGCAGTGTTGAGGTCTCCTACTTTTAGTGTATTATTATTTAAGTGTCTCTTTTCTTTGGTTATTAATTGATTGACATATTTGAAAGCTCCCACATTAAGGGCATAAATATTCATGAGTGTTAGATCTTCTTGTGGGATAGACCGTTTAAGTATGATATAGTGTCCCTCTTCATCTCTTACTACAGTCTTTGGGGTAAACTTTAAATATCTGATATGAGGATGGCTACCCCAGCTTTCTTTTGAGGACCATTTGAATGGTAAGTAGTTCTACACCCATTCATTTTGAGGCTAGAAGTGTCCTCAAGTCTAAAATGAGTCTCTTGTACACAGCATATAGATGGGTCTTGCTTTTTATCCAGTTCAATACTCTGCATCTTTTGATGGGGTAGTTTAGCCCTTTCACGTTCAGAATAACTATTGAAAGATATGAATTTAGTGTCATCGTATTACCAGTTTAGTCCCTGTTTTGTGGATTATTTCTTTGAGCTCTCTCTTTCTTTTTCAGAGTCCCCTTAATATTTCTTGCAGAGCTGGTTTGGTGGACACATATTCTTTCAGTTTCTGTCTATTTTGGAAGTGTTTTTATCTCTCCTTGTATTCTGAATGACAGCCTTGGTAGATAAAGTATTTGTGGCTGCATATTTTTCTCTTTTACTACCCTGTCTATATCATGCCAGCCCTTTCTGGCCTGCCAGGTCTCTGTGGAGAGGTCTTCTATTCATCTGATAATTCTCCCCTTATAAGCTAAGAATCTCTTGTCTCTTGCTCCTTTAAGGATTTTCTCTTTCTGTTTGAAATTTGCAAGTTTCACTATTAAATGTTGACGTGCTGTTTTTTCCTGATTTTGTGAGGGCTCCTCTCTGATGGAACTGAATGCCTGTTTTCTTCCTCAGAATTGGTACGTTCTCTATGATATTTTCAAATATACTTTGTGGTCCTCTCTTTCTAGCCTCTCCTGGAATCCCACATAGATGTATATTCTTCCTTCTCAAGCTATCAATTATTTCCCTAAGTCTTTCCTCATGGGTTCTTAATTATTTTTCTCCTTTTTCCTCAGCTTACTTTCTTACCATCAACTTGTCTTCTATGTCACTCATTCTCTCTTCTGCCTAATTAACCTTAGCCATTAGAACATCCAGTTGGGGTTGCATCTAATTTAATCCATTTTAAATTTCGGCCTACTTAGATCTCAATTCTGCAGTAACAATGTCTCTAGAGTGCTTTGCATTTTTTTTTTCCAGAGCCATCCGGTAGGTTTATAATTGTACTTCTGAATTGACTTTCTGACATCATATTGAAATCCAAATTCTGTAACTCTGTGGCAGAGAGTATTGCTTCCAGTTCTTTTTTTTTTTAATTCTTCCTTGTCATTTTGTCCAGTGCAGAGTGGCTGTATGAGGGGGCTGAGTCAAAGATGTCAACCATGACCTAAGCAAATACACCCTATATGATTCTGAAGAAGTCAGAGAGTAGAATATTAAAAAAAAGAACAGAACAAAATAAAACTAAAGGGCCACTAAATTGATAAATCAATTTTAAAACAAAGTAGTAAAACTAAAAAGAAAAAAAAAACAAAGAAGAAAAAAGAAAAAGAAAGAAGTAAAGAAAAGAGGAAAAATAAAAAAGATGGGGGGTAGAGTTGGTGAGGAAGTTGTTGTGGGGAGAGAATGTAGTCTACCTGAGGGGTCCTAGTGGTTGATCCTCTTGTTTCTGGGGGTATTTTGTTCTGTATGTTAGAAGGTGCTCCATACCAAATTTATATAAATCAGCAATACTTATATAAATCCCCAACATTGACCATCAAAACATAAACAAGATAAAAGAGGGGGGCAGAATAGGAAGGAAGAGAGAATATAATCTCACAGAATAAACCAACACGGTGTTCCACTTGGTTCTGGGTGTATGTTGGTTGTGTTTTAAAAGCTATTAACGTCCACCATTGTAACACAAAATGAGGCAGAACAAAGAAAAAAGAAAAAACAAATACCCATATCTTGTATATCTACCACAATGAAATCGAATACATCGAAGGGAATTCATAAGTGTAAAATATATCTAAGACATGTAATTGTAGAACTATAAAAGTCAAAAAGGAAGTAACTTAAAAATGAAGAGCTGGTCAAATATTGTATTTAACATGAGAAAAGAGAAGATATATTGGAAATTTTTAGCGTGATGTAAAAATGAGTCATAATATTTAAAAAAAAGGACCCTCATTCTATATAATATTTTTGCTCATTTCTGGAACTTTTTAGTGCTGCTTGTTAAGTAAACTTGCTTTTCCCTGTACTTCCATCAGTTCTTCTGGGGTAGGAATCTGCTGCACTGTTTCTCAGGTATCTCTGCCTGGGTGGAGATGCCCTGCCCCTTGCCAGATAGGCTCAGTTTGGGCTTTTTATCCTGTGATGCCTTTTTTCTCTAGAGGCCCAGCGTCTCTGAGGCACAAGGTGAAACAAAGAGGAAAGAAAAAAGTATGGCGGTGGCCAGATTTTCAGCTCTGGAGCCTAGCTGCCTGTAAGTAACCATAGTCTCCCAGTCTACACTGGCCTAGATGCTCTGGGGGCAGGTGCGGGTGCACAGACATGCACAGCTTGTGGGGTACCTAGCGGCAGGAGAGTTCTTGCTTTCCTGTACCCTTCCCACTTCTATCTCTACCAGGGGGTATGCAGGATCCCTGGCTTTGTCCACTGGGGTGCCCTGGGATCCGGGGCTCTGTGCTGCTGGACCCACACTCCCAGGGACCACCTCTCCTGAATGGAACAGGGCGAAGCCACCTCCTTCCATTGCCGAGCTCTAGGGTAAAGGGAGCTCCAGAGCTGGCTCACCTAACTGACTGGCTTCTCCCAAATACCCAGGAGGGCTGTGGCACTCCAGCCCTTTACCAATATCAGACTGTGGTTTGCAGTGACCTTACCCCCGGACACCCCTCCTCTTATAGTGGCTTCAGGAATCTTGAGGCTTCACTGCCCCTCCTGAGGCTTTCGCTGATTTTCCTGCTAAGCCCTTTTCCATCAGGGAAAACTCCTGCCCCAGAGGCTCTTACTGCTCCACTTTAGCCCTGCTAGTCACAGTTCCCCCACCCTGCTTTTTTCTTTTTTTCTTTTTTTCATCTTCCTACCTTGTGAGAAGCAAAAACCTTTCTCTCTGTAGCATTCCAGCTGTTCTCTTTTAATCTCAGGTCTAATTCCTCTCACCACTTTTATTCAGCATGGTACTGGAAGTCCTAGCCATAGCAATCAGAAAAGAAAAAAGAAATAAAAAGCACCCAAATTGGTAAGGAAGAAGCATAATTTTCACTATATGTAGATAACATGATACTATATGTAGAAAACTCTAAAGACTCCACCAAAAACACTACTAGAAGTGATAAATGAATTCAGCAAGGTCACGGCATACAAAGTCAATATACAGACATCTGTTCAATTTCTCTACAGTAATGATGAGGATAAAAAAAAAGAAAGATAAATTAAGAAAATAATCAATTTATAATAGCACTCAAAGTAATAAAATATTGAGGAAGAAAGACCTGTACTCTGAAAACTCTAAAACATTGATAAAAGAAATTGAAGATGAGAGAAACAAATAGTCTATTTGTTAGAAACAAATGAGTCTAAACTCATGGACTGGAAGAAGAAATATTGTTAAAAATGCCTATACTGCCTAAAGCACTTTACAGATTCAATGTAATCGCTATCAAAATACCAACAACATTTTTCTCAGAACTACCAAAAAAGTCCTAAAATTTGTATGGAGCCACAGAAGATCCCAAATACTACAGCAAATTTGCAAAAAAAAAAATGTTGGAGGTATCACAATTCCATATTTATTTATTTTATTTATTTTTATTTTTTTATAATAAATTTATTTTTTATTGGTGTTCAATTTGCCAACATATAGAATAACACCCAGTGCTCATGCCGTCAAGTGCCCCCCTCAGTGCCCGTCACCCATTCACCCCTATCCCCCACCCTCCTCCCCTTCCACCACCCCTAGTTCATTTCCCAGAGTTAGGAGTTTTTATGTTATGTCTCCCTTTCTAACATTTCCCACACATTTCCTCTCCCTTCCCTTATATTCCCTTTCACTATTATTTATAGTCCCCAAATGAACGAGAACATAAAATGTTTGTCCTTCTCCAACTGACTTATTTCACTCAGCATAATACCCTCCAGTTCAATCCACGTTGAAGCAAATGGTGGGTGTTTGTCATTTCTAATGGCTGAGTAATTTTCCATTGTATACGTAAACCACATATTCTTTATCCATTCATCTTTCGATGGACACCAAGGCTCCTTCCACAGTTTGGCTAGTGTGGACATTGCTGCTAGAAACATCGGGGTGCAGGTGTCCCGGCGTTTCATTGCATCTGTATCTTTGGGATAAATCCCCAACAGTGCAATTGCTGGGTCGTAGGGCAGGTCTATTTTTAACTCTTTGAGGAACCTCCACACAGTTTTCCAGAGTGGCTGCACCAGTTCACATTCCCACCAACAGTGTAAGAGGGTTCCCTTTTCTCCACATCCTCTCCAACATTTTTGGTTTCCTGCCTTGTTAATTTTCCACATTCTCACTGGTGTGAGGTGGTATCTCATTGTGGTTTTGATTTGTATTTCCCTGATGGCAAGTGATGCGGAGCATTTTCTCATGTGCATGTTGGCCAAGTCTCCCTCTTCGCTGATGACATGACACTCTACATAGGAAACCCAAAGGCCTCCACCCCAAGATTGCTAGAACTCATACAGCAATTTGGTAGCGTGGCAGGATACAAAATCAATACGCAGAAGTCAGTGGCATTTCTATACACTAACAATGAGACTGAAGAAAGAGAAATTAAGGAGTCAATCCCATTTACAATTGCACCCAAAAGCATAAGATACCTAGGAATAAACCTAACCAAAGAGGTAAAGGATCTATACCCTAAAAACTATAGAACTCTTCTGAAAGAAATTGAGGAAGACACAAAGAGATGGAAAAATATTCCATGCTCATGGATTGGAATAATTAATATTGTGAAAATGTCAATGTTACCCAGGGCAATTTACATGTTTAATACAATCCCTATCAAAATACCATGGACTTTCTTCAGAGAGTTGTAACAAATTATTTTAAGATTTGTGTGGAATCAGAAAAGACCCCAAATAGCCAGGGGAATTTTAAAAAAGAAAACCCTATCTGGGAGCATCACAATGCCAGATTTCATATTGTACTACAAAGCTGTGGTCATCAAGACAGTGTGGTACGGGCACAGAAACAGACACATAGATCAATGGAACAGAATAGAGAACCCAGAAGTGGACCCTGAACTTTATGGCCAACTAATATTCGATAAAGGAGGAAAGACTATCCACTGGAAGGAAGACAGTCTCTTCAATAAATGGTGCTGGGAAAATTGGACATCCACATGCAGAAGAATGAAATTAGACCATTCTCGTACACCATACACAAAGATAAACTCAAAATGGATGAAAGATCTAAATGTGAGACAAGATTCCATCAAAATCCTAGAGGAGAACACAGGCAACTCCCTTTTTGAACTCAGCCACAGTAACTTCTTGCAAGATACATCCACGAAGGCAAGAGAAAAAAAAGCAAAAATGAACTATTGGGACTTCATCAAGATAAGAAGCTTTTGCACTGCAAAGGATACAGTCAACAAAACTAAAAGACAACCTACAGAATGGGAGAAGATATTTGCAAATGACGTATCAGATAAAGGGCTAGTTTCCAAGAGGAGCAGGAGACAAGACATCCCTAACCTTTATGGGGAGAAGTATTAGATTAATAGCAGGCCACAGAGATCTGGCAGGACAGAAGGGACTGGCAGGATATATATTCAGGTTCCTAAATGAGAAGAACATGCAGCCAAGAATACTCTACCCAGCAAGGCACTCATCCGATTAGGAGAGAGAAAGTGCTTGCAAGATAGGCAGAAACTGAAAGAATATGTGACCACAAACCAGCTCTGCAAGAAATATTAAAGGGGACCCTATAAAAGAAGGAGGAAGCCCAAAGAAACTATCCACAAAAACAGGGAATGAATAGGCATTACGATGACTCTAAATTCATACCTTTCAATAGTAATTCTGAACGTGAATGGGTTAAATGATCCCATCAAAAGGCACAGGGTTTCAGATTGGATAAAAAGCAAGACCTATTTACTGTCTACAAGAGACTCATTTTAGACAGAAGGACACCTACAGCCTGAAAATAAAAGGTTGGAGAACCATTTACCATTCAAATGGTCCTCAAAAGAAAGCTGGGGTAGCATTATGCATATCAGAAATTATTAAAGTTTATACCAGAGACTGTAGTAAGAGATAAAGAGGGACACCATATCATACTTAAAGGATCTATCCAACAAGAGGACCTAGCAATCATGAATATTTATGCCGCTAATGTGGGAGCTTCCATGTATGTCAATCAGTTAATAACCAAAGTAAAGACATAGTTAGATAATAGTATACTAATACTAGGAAAATTCAACTTGGCACTTTTGGAAAATGACAGGTCTTCTAAGCATAGCATCTCCAAACAAACAAGAGGTTGAAATGATACATTGGACCAGATAGATTTCACAGATATATACAGAACTTTCCATTGGAAAGCAACTAAATACACATTCTCTTCAAGTGCACATGGAGCTTTCTCCAGAATAGACCACATACTGGGTCACAAATCAGGTATTAACCAATACCAAAAGACTGGGATTGTCCCCTGCATATTTTCAGACCACAATGCTTTGAAACTTGAACTCAATCACAGAAGTTTGGAAGAAACTCAAACACGTAGAGGTTAAAGACCATCCTGCTAAAAGATGAAAGGGTTGATCAGGAAATTAGAGAAGAATTAAGAAGATTCATGGAAACAAACGAAAATGAAGATACAACTACTCAAAATCTTTGGGATACAGCAAAAGCAGTCCTAAGAGGGAAATACATTGAAATACAAACATCCCTCAAAAAATTGGAAAAAACTCAAACTCAAATACTCAAGCTATCCTTGGGCCTACAGGTACTGGAGAAAGAACAGAAAATAAACTGTACATCAAGCAGAAGAAAAGAGTTAATAAAGATTTGAGCAGAACTCAATGAAATAGAGACCAGAAAAAATGTAGAACAGATCAACAAAACAAGGAGGTGGTTCTTTGAAAGAATTAATAAGATAGAGAAACCAATAGCCAGCCTTATTAAAAGGAAAAGAAAGAAGAGTCAAATTAATAAAATTACGAATGAAGGAGGAGAGACCACAACTGATTCTAAGGAAATACAAACGATTTTAAAAACATATAATGAGTGGCTACACATCAATTAATTAGGCAGTCTAGAAGAAATTGATGCATATCTAGAAAACCAAAAACCACCAAAACTGGAACAGGAGGAAACAGAAAACCTGAAGAGGTCAATAACCAGGGAGGAAATTGAAGCAGTCATCAAAAACCTCCCAAGACACAAAAATCCAGGACTAAATGGCATACTAGGGGAATTCTATCAAACATTTAATGAAGAAACAATACCTATTCTACTAAAGCTGTTCCGAAAGAGAGAAAAGGATGGAATATTTCCAAACTTGTTTTATGAGGCCAGCATCACCTTAATTCCAAAACCAAAGACCCCACCAAAAAGGAGAATTACAGACCAATATCCCTGATGAGCACAAATGTAAAAATTCTCAACAAAACACTAGCCAATAGGATCCAATGGTACATCAAGAATATTATTCACCATGACCAAGTGGGATTTATCCCTGGGATGCAAGTTTGGTTCAACACTCATAAACAATGAACGTGATAGATCATATCAACAAGAGTAAAAAGAAAAACCATATGATCCTCTCAATAGATACAGAGAAACCATTGACAAAATACAGCATCCATTCCTGATGAAAACTCTTCAGAGTAGGGATAGAGGGAGCATTCCTTAGCATCTTAAAAGCCATCTACGAAAAGCCCACAGCCAATATCATTCTCAACGGGGAAACACTGGGAGCCTTTCCCCTAAGATCAGGAACACGACAGAAAAGTCCACTCTCACCACTGCTATTCAACATAGTACTAGAAGTCCTAGCCTCAGCAATCAGACAATAAAAATAAATAAAAGGCATTCAAATTGGCCAAGAAGAAGGCAAACTCTCCTGCTTTGCAGATGACATGATATTGTACATAGAAAACCCCAAAGACTCCACCCCAAGATTGCTAGAACTCATACAGCAACTTGGCAATGTGGTAGGATATAAAATCAATGCCCAGAAATCAATCAGTGACATTTCTATACACTAACATTAAGACTGAAGAAAGAGAAATTAAGGACTCAGTCCCATTTACAATTGCACCCAAAATCATGAGATACCTAGGAATAAACCTCACCAAAATGGGAAAGATTTATACCCTAAAAACTATAGAACACTTCTGAAAGAAATTGAGGAAGACGCAAAGAGATGGAAAAATATTCCATGCTCATGGATTGGAAGAATTAATATTGTGAAAATATCTATGCTACCCAGGACAATTTATACATTCAATGCAATCCCTATCAAAATACCATGGACTTTCTTCAGATAGTGGGACCAAATCATCTTAAGATTTGTGTGGAATCAGAAAAGACCCCAAATACCCAGGGGAATACTGAAAAAGAAAACCAGAGCCAGGGACATCACAATACCGGATTTCAGCTTGTACTACAAAGCTATGATAATCAAGATCATCAAGACTGTGGTACTGGCACAAAAACAGACACATAGATGGAACAGGATAGAGGACCAAGAAATGAGCCCTCAACTATGGTCAACTAATACTCAACAAAGCAGGAGAGCCTATTCACTGGAAAAAGGACAGTCTCTTCAATAAGTGGTGCTGGGAAAATTGGACAGCCACGTGCAGAAGAATGAAACTAGACCATTCTCTTACACCAGACAGAAATATAAACTCAAAATGGATGAAAGATCCTAATGTGATACAAGAATCCATCAAATCCTAGAGGAGAACACAGGCAATACCCTTTTGAACTTGGCCACAGCAACTTCTTGCAATATACATCTATGAAGGCAAAGGAAACAAAAGCAAAAATGAATTATTGAGACTTAAGATAAAAAGTTTCTGCACAGCAAAAGAAACAGTCAACAAAACTAAAAGACAACCCACAGAACAGGAGAAGATATTTGCAAATCACCTATCAGGTAAAGGGCTAATATCCAAGATCTATAAATAATTTATTAGAGTTAACATCCAAGAAACAAAAAATCCAATCATGAAATGGGGAAAAGACATGAAAAGGCATTTCACCATATAAGATATACACATGGCCAACAAGGACATAAGAAAATGCTCCACATCACTTGCCATAAGGGAAATAAACATCAGAACCACAATCAGGTATCACCTCACAGCAATGAGAATGGTGAAAAGTAACAAGATAGGAAACAAAAATTTTGGAGAGGATGCAGAGAAGGAGGAACCCTCTTGCACTGTTGGTGGGAATATGAACTGGTGCAGCCTCTCTGGAAAACTGTGTGGAGCTTTCTCAGAGTTGAAGATATATCTATGCTATGATCTGGCAATTGCACTGCTGGGGATTTACCCCAAAGATACAGATGCAGTGAAGCGGCAGGACACCTGCACCACAATGTTTATAGCAGCAATGTCCACAATATCCAAACTGTGGAAGGAGCCTCGGTGCACATCAAAAGAGGAATGGATAAAGAAGATACAGTATATGTGTTTAAAATGGAATATTACTCAGCTATCAGAAAGGACGAATACCCACCATTTGCTTCAATGTGGATGGAACTTGAGAGTATTATGGTGAGTGAAGTAAGTCAATTGGAGAAGGACAAACATTATATGATTTCATTCATTCAGGGAATATAAGAAATAGTGAAAGGGATTATAGGGAAAAGGAGAGAAAATAAGTGGGAAATATCAGTGAGGGTGACAGAACATGAGAGACTCCTAACTCTGGGAAATGAACAAGGGGTAGTGGAAGGGGAGGTGGGCTGGGGGATGGGGTGACTGGTGACAGGCACTAAGGGGGGCACTTGATGGGATGAGCACTAGGTGTTATACTATATGTTGGCAAATCGAACTCCAATGAAAAATATACAAAAAAATATAAATGTTTGGTAGAATTCCCCCGTGAATCCATCTAGCACTGGACTTCTTTTTCTTGGGAGATTTTTGATTAGTGACTCAATTTCCTTGCTCATTGTCAGTGTTTTCAAATTTTATATTTCTTTCTGATTTAGTTTTGGTAGTTTATATGTTTCTAGGAATTTATCTTTTTTTTTTCAGATTACCTGAGTATTTGGAATATATGTGTATATTTCTTTACCATTTTCTCTTACAATTATATTTCTGTGTTGTTGGCTATTATTTCCCCTCTCTCATTTGTGATTTTATTCATTGTGGTTATTTTCTTCTCTTTTTGAAACATCTGGCTAGGGTTTTATTAGTTTTATTAATTGTTTCAAAGAATAAACTGGTTTCCATGATCAGTTCTATTGTTTTTTTTATTTTCTATATCATTATTCCTGATCTAATTTATTATTTCCCATCTTCTGTTGGCTTTAGGTTTCATTTCTTGTTCTTTTCCTATCTCCTTTAGCTGTTAAATTAGGTTGTATATTTTCGGATTTTCTTCATTCTTGAGATAGGCCTCTATTGCTTTATACTTCCTTCTTCGGACCACGTTTGCTACATCCTAAAGGTTTGGATCATCATGTTTTTGTTTCAATTTGTTTCCATGTATTTTTTTCTTTCCGTTTTTATTTCCTGGTTGACACATTTATTTTCTAGTAGGTAGTTCTTCAACCTCCATGTATTTGTGATTGAATTGAAGTTTCATAGAATTGTGGTTAGAAAATATGCATTGTGTGATCTCAGTAGTTTTATACTTCTTGAGGCCTGATTTGTGATTTGTATGTATGTTCCCTTTTCTGGAGAATGTCCCATGTGCTCTTGAAAAGAATGTGGATACTGCCAATTTATTTATTTTTATTTTTATTTATTTTCAATTTGTTTTTAGTGAAGTTTGACTTGCCAACATATAGTATATCACCCAGTGCTCATCCCATCAAGTGCCCTCCTCAGTGCCCATCACCCAGTTACCCCAACCCCTGACCAACCTCCCCTTCCACAACCCTTTGTTTCTCAGAGTTAGGAGCCTCTTATCGTTTGTCTCCCTCTCTAATTTTCCCACTCAGTTCCCCCCCCCACTTTTCTTATAATACCTTTCTCTGTTTCTCTATATTCCTCATATGAGTGAAACCATATGATCATTGTCCTTCTCTTATTGACATATTCAACTCAGCACATTACCCTCCAGTTTCATCCATGTTTAACCAAGTGGTGGGTATTCATCCTTTCTGGTGGCTGAGCAATATTCCATTGTATACATAGACTACATCTTCTTTATCCATTCATATGTTGAAGGATACTGTGGCTCCTTCCACAGTTTGGCCATTGTGGACATTGCTGCTATAAACATTAGGGCGCAGGTGTCTTGGTTTTTCACTGCATCTGTATCTTTGGGGTAAATCCCCAGCAATGCAATTGCCTGGTCATAGGGTAGCTCTATTTTTAGCTCTTTTTCCAGAGTGGCTGTACTAGTTCACATTGCCACCAACAGTGCAAGAGGATTCCCATTTCTCTAGATCCTCTCCATTTGTGGTTTCCTGTCTTGTTAATTTTCACCATTCTCATGGGTGTGAGGTGGTATCTCATTGTGGTTTTGATTTGTATTTCCCTGATGGCAAGTGATGCAGAGCATTTTTCCATGTCCTTGTTGGCCATGTGTATATCATATTTTGTGAAATGTCTTTTCATGTCTTCTGCCCATTTCATGATTGGATTTTTTTGTTTCTTGGATGTTTCTTGAGTTTAGTCAGTTCTTTATAGATCTTGGATATTAGCCCTTTGTCTGGTATGTTATTTGCAAATATGTTCTCTCATTCTGTAGGTTTTCTTTTAGTTTTGTTGACTTTTTCTGTTGCTGTGCAGAAGCTCTTTATCCGAAGTCCCAATAGTTAGCTCATTTTTGCTTTTGATTCCATTGCCTTCATAGTTATATCATATAAGAAATTACTCTGGCCAAATTTAAAAAGGTTGTTGTCTGTGTTCTCTTCTAGGATTTTTAAAAATAAGGATCTTATTTATTTATTCATGACAGGCACACACACACACACACACACACACACACACACACAGAGGCAGAGACATGGGCAGAGGGAGAAGCAGGCTCTCTACAAGGAGCTCGATGTGGGACCTTCTCCTGGACCCCAGGTCATGCCCTGAGCCAAAGACAGTTGCCCAACTGCTGAGTCACCCAGGCGTCCCACTCCTCTAGGATTACGATGGATTCTTGTCTCATATTTATATCTTGTGGCCATTTTGATTTCATCGTGATGTATGGTGTAAAAGATTAGTCTCGTTTCATTCTTCTGTACGAGGGTGTCCAATTTTCCCAACACCATTTATTGAAGACACTGTCCTTTTTCCAGTGGATATTCTGTCATGCTTTGTTGAAGAATATTTTTCCAGAGGGTTGAGTGCCCATTACTGGGTTCTCTATTCTGTTCCATTGATCTATGTGTCTGTTTTTGTGTCAGTACCATTCTGTATGGATGATCACAGCTTTGTAATAATGCTTGAAATCCGGTGTTGGGATGCCCCCAGCAATGTTTTTTTTTTTTTCAATGTTCCTCTGGATATATGGGGTATTTTCTGATTCCATACAAATCCTAAGATTATTTGTTCCAAATCTGTGAGGAAGGCCCATGGTATTTTGATAGGAATTGCATTAAATGTGTAAATTGCCCTGGTAGCATAGACATTTTCACAACATTTATTCTTCCAATCCATGAGCATGGAATGTTTCTCCATCTTTTTTTTATCTTCCTCAATTGCTTTCCAAGGTATTCTGTAGTTTTTAGGGTATATATCCTTTCCCTCTTTCGTTAGGTTTATTCCTAGGTATCTTATGTTTTTGGGTGCAATTGTAAATGGGACTGACTCCTTATTTTCTCCTTCTTCAGTCTCATTGTTAGTGTATAGACATGCCTCTGATTTCTGGGCATTGATTTTGTATCCTGCCACACTGCCAAATTGCTGTATGAGTTCGAGAAATCTTGGGGTCGAGTCTCTTGGGTTTTCTACATCCAGTATGTCATCTGTGAAGAGGGAGAGTTTGACTTCTTCTTTGCCAATTTGAATGTCTTTTTATTTCTTTTTGTTGCCTGATTGCTGAGGCTAGGACTTCTAGTACTATGCTGAATAACATCAGTGAGAGTGGGCATCCCTGTCACTTAGGTCATCCCTGATTAGGGGAAAGGCTCTCAGTTTTTCCCCATTGAGAATACTTGCTGTGGGATTTTCATATATGTCTTTTAAGACACTGAGGAATGTTCCCTCTATCCCTACCCTCTCAAGAGTTTTGATCAGGAATGGATGCTGTATTTTATCAAATGCTTTCTCTGTATCTAACATTGAGAGTTTCACATGGTTCTTGTTTTCTCTTTTTGATTTGATCTATGACATTGATTGTTTCATGAGCGTTGAACCACCCTTGCATCCCAGGGATAAATCCAGCTTGGTTATGGTGAATAATCCTATTAATATACTGTTGGATCCCATTGGCTAATTTCTTGGTGAGAATTTTTGCATCTGTGTTCATCTGGATATTGGTTTGTAATTTTACTTTTTGGCAGGGTCTTTGTCTGGTTTTGGAATCAAGGTAATGCTGGCCTTATAAGATGAATTTGGAAATATTCTGTCCCTTTCTATCCTTTGGAACAGCTTTTTTAGAATAGGTATTATTTCGTCTTTAATCATTTGATAGAATTCTTGGAAGCCATCTGCGCCTGGACATTTGTTTCTTGGGAGTTTTTTGATGTCTTCTTCAATTTCCTCACAGGTTTTTGGCCTGTTCTGGTTTTCAATTTCTTCCTGTTCCAGTTTTGGTAATTTGTGGTTTTCTGGAAATGCATCCATTTCTTCTAGATTGTCTAATTTGTTGGCATATAGCTGCACATAATATGGTTTTAAAATCATTTGAATTTCTTTAGTATTGCTTGTGATCTCTCTTCTTTCATTCATAATTTTATTAATTTGAGTCTTTTTTGTTTTTTAAAGATTTTTTCCTTTTTTAATAAATTTATTTTTTATTGGTGTTCAATTTGCCAACATATAGAATAACACCCAGTGCTCATCCCATCAAGTGCCCCCCTCAGTGCCTGCCACCCAGTCACCCCCACCTCCCGCCCACCTCCCCTTCCACCACCCCTAGTTCGTTTCCCAGATTTAGGAGTCTCTCATCTTCTGTCTCCCTTTCTGATATTTCCCACTCATTTTTTCTCCTTTCCCCTTTATTCCCTTTCACTATTTTTTATATTCCCCAAATGAATGAGACCATATAATATTTGTCCTTCTCCGATTGACTTATTTCACTCAGCATAATACCCTCCAGTTTCTCTTTTATTTTTTAATAAGATGGGCTAATGGTTTATCTGTCTTATTAATTATTTCCAAGAAACACCTCCTGGTTTTGATGATCTGTTCTCCAGTTTTTTTGGTTTCTGTTTCATTGAGTTCTGCCCAAATATTTATTGTCTCTCTTCTTCTGCTTGGTGTAGGTTTTACTTTCTGTTCTTTGTCCAGTTCCTTTAGGTGTGAGGTTAGCTTTGTATTTGAGTTTCTTCCAATTTTTTGAGGGAAACTTGTATTGGTATATATTTCCCTCTGTGGACTACTTTTTTTTGTATCCCAAAGATTTTGAATGGTTGTATCTTAATTTTCATTAGTTTCCATGAATCTTTTAAATTATCCTCTAATTTCCTGCTTGACCCATTCAACTTTTAGTAGGATGCTCTTTAGCCTTCATTTGTTTGAGTTTTTTCTGATTTTTCTTCTTGTGATTGAATTGAAGTTTCAAAGCATTATGGTCTGACTATATGCAGGGGACAATCCCAATCTTTTGGTATCAGTTGAGACTTGATTTGTGACCCAGTATGTGGTCTATTTTTGAGAACGTTCCATGTGCAATTGAGAAGAGTGTGTATTCAGGTGCATTTGGATGGAAAGTTCTGTATAGATCTGTGAAATCAATTTGGTCCAGTGTGTCATTTAAGGGCCTTGTGTCTTTGGTGATGTTGTGCTGAGAAGATCTGTTATTTGCAGATAGTGCCATGTGAAAATCTCCCACTATTAGTGTCTTACCTAAGTATTTCTTTAATTTGTTATTAATTGATATACTTGGCAGCTCCCACATTAGCAGCATAAATATTCATGATTTTAGGTCTTCTTGTTGGATAGACACTTTAAATATGGTATAGCATCCCTCTTCATCTGTTACCACAGTGTTTGGTATAAATTTTAATTTATCTGATATGAGGATTGCTACCCCATCTTTCTTTTGAGGACTATTTGTATGGTAAATAGTTTTCCACCACTTCATTTTAAGACTGGAGGTGTCCTTAGGTGTAAAGTGAAGTTTTTATGGGGACAGCATATAGACAGGTCTTGCTTTTTTATCCAGTCAGATACCCTGTGTCTTTTGTTGGGATCATTTAACCTATTCACGTTCAGAGTAACTATCGAAAAATATGAATTTTGTGTCATCGTGTTACCTATTGAGTCCATGTTTTTGTGGATTATTTCTTTGGGCTTCCTCTCCCTTTTACAGGGTCCCCCTTAATATTTCTTGCACAGCCAGCTTGGTGGTCACATAGTCTTTCAGTTTCTGTCTATCCTGGAAGTTCTTTATGTTTCCATCTACTGTGAATGAGAGCCTTGCTGGATAAAGTATTCTTGGCTGCATGTTCTTCTTATTTAGTACCCTATATATATCATGCCTGTTCTTTCTGGCCTGCCAGGTGTCTGTTGAGAGGTCTGCTATTTATTTGATATTTATCCTCATAAATTTAGAATCTCTTCTCTTGCTCAGTGTTAAGAATGTTCTCTTTATCTTTGAAATTTGCAAGTTTCATTATTAAAAGTGGAGGTGTTGAATGTTTTTTTTTGGGGGGGATCCTCTATCTCTTGGATCTGAATGCCTGTTTCCATCCCCAAATTAGGGAGGTTCTCAGCTATGATTTGTTCAAATATACTTTGTTGTCCTCTCTATCAGCCTCTTCTGGAATCCCAATTAGGATATATTCTTCCTTATCAAGCTATCATTTATTTCCCTAAGGCATTCCTCATGCACTAATTGTTTTTCTCTTTTTTCCTCAGCCTCCTTCCTTTCCATCAACTTGTCTTCTATGTCACTCATTCTCTCTTCCACCTCATTAACCCTAGCCTTTAAACCATGCAGTTGAAATTGCATCTCATTTAATGCATTTTTAATTTTGGTCTGATTAGATCTTAATTCTGCAGTAACAAAGTCTCTGGAGTCCTTTGCTCTTTATTCCAGAGCCATCGGAAGTGTAGCTTTATAATTATACTTCTGAATTGATTTTCTGACATCATATTGAATTTCAAATCCTTAACTCTGTGGCAGAGAGTATTGTTTCTGGTTCTTTCTTTTGTGGTGAATTCTTCCTTCTAGTTTTTTTATCCAGTGCAGAGTTGCTGTATGAGCGGTCTGAGTCAAAAATATCAACATCCTAAGTAAATACACTCTAGATTATTCCAAAGAGGTTAGAGTTCAGAAAATAAAAGAAAAAAGAACAGTAAAAATAAAACCAAAGGACCAACTAAGGTGATAAATTTTAAGACAAAGTAATAAAAATCAAAAGCCAGAAACCAAAAACAAAGAAGAAGAAAAAAGAAAAAAATATAAAGAAAAGAGGAAAAATAAAAAAAGGAGGGATTGTGGTTGTAAGGAAGTTGTCATGGAGAGGGAATGTAGTCTACCTAAGGGGTCCTAGGGGAGTGATCCTCTTGGTTCTGATGTATTTTGTTCTGTATGTTAGAAGATGCTCATTTCCAAATTTATATAAACCAGCAATACTTATATGTAGGCCCAACATTGTCCACCAAAACATAAGATAAAAAAGAGGGGCAGAATGGGATGGAAGATGGAAGAGAGAATATCTTATAGAATGAACCAACACGGTGTTCCACTTGGCGCTGGGTGTATGTTGGTTGTATTTTAGAAGATATTAACTTCCACCTTTGGAAAATAAAACGTGGCAGAATAAACAAAAAACAGAAAACAAATATCAGTATCTCATATATCTACCAAAATTAAATTGAATACTTTGAAGTGAATCCATAAGTGAAAAATATATCTAAGACATGTAATTACAGAAATATGAAAGTCAAAAAGGAAAAAAGCTAAAAATGAAGATCTGGTAAAATATTGTGGCTAAGGTGGGCAAATAGAAAATATATTGGAAAGTTTTAGTCTGATATAAAAACTATTTGCAATGGAAAAAAGAAAAAAAAAGAAAAGGGACCCTCTAGTTCTATGTACTATTTTCCCTTGATATTCCCTTGTTCCTGGAGCTTTCCAGTGCTGCTTGGTCAATAAACTTCCTTTTCCACTGTTCTTCCAGCTGTTCTTCTGGGGGAGGGGTCTGCTGTGCTGATTCTCAGGTGTCTGTGCCTGGGTGGAGATGCCCTGCCCCTTGCCAGGTGTCTCAGTGTGAGCTGTTTATCCTGTGAGGCATTTGTTCCCTAGAGGTTCCTCCTCTCCCAGGCACAAGGTGAATAAAGGGGAAAAAACAGCAATGGCAGTGGCCAGATTTCCGGCTCTGGAGTCCAGCTCCCTGCGAGTAACTAACTATGGTCTCCCAGGCCACACTGGCCCATGTTCTGGGCTGCAGGCACGGGTGCACTGAGTTCTCACTTTCGTGTGCCCTCGCCACTTCCATCTGTCCCAGGGGGATTCAGGATTTGCAGGGCTTTGCCTGCTTGAGTGCCTTGGGATCCAGGGCTCTATGCCACTGGACCCATGCTCCCAGGGTCAGCCTCACCTGAAGGGAATGGAATACAGCCACCTCCATCTGGAGCTGGCTTACCTAATCAACTTGCTTATCCCAAATGCCCTGTAGGGCTGCAGAGCTCCAGCCCTTTGCCAATATCGGACCATGGTTTGCGGTTAGCTTTCTCCTGGGCCCCCCTCCTCTTATAGCGACTCCAGGAATCTTGAGGCTTCACTGCCCCTCCTGAGATTCTGCCTGATTTCACTGCTAGTACTTTTTCCATCAGGGAAAAATCCAGCATGGATTTTAAAGTTCCCGATTCTCCAGGGCTGGACTTTCCTGTCCTGGAGGCTTTTGTGGCTCCACTTTAACTGGGCTAGTTGTGGTTCCCTCCATGACTTCTTTTTTATTATTTTTTGGTCACCTTCCTACCTTGTTTGAAGTGAAAACTTTTCTCTCTGTAGCATTCCAGCTGTTCTCTCTTTATATCTCAATTCAAGTTTGTAGGTGTTCAGAATGTTTTGAAAGTTATCTCGGTAAGTTTGTGGGGACAGGTGAGTTGAGGACCCCTAATCTTCCGCCATCTTGCCCCTCTCCTGATACTGCCACTTTAGAATGAAATGTTCTGAATATATCTGTTAAGTCCATCTTATCTAGTGTGTCATGTAAAGCCATTGTTTCCTTGTTGATTTTCTGCCTAGATGATATGTCCATTGATGTAAGTGGAGTGTTAAGGTCCCCTATTATTGTATTATTATCAATCCATTCCTTTATGTTTATTATTAATTATTTTATATATTTGTGTGGTCCTAAGTTGGGGGCATAATTATTTACAATTGGTAAGTCTTCTTGTTGGATAATTCCCTTTATTTCCCTTCTTGTTGGATAGTTTCCCTTCTTGTTGGATAGTCTCTTTCTATATCTCTTTTTACAGTCTTGGTTTAAAATCTTATTTTCTGATATAAGTATTGCTATTATGGCTTTCTTTTGACATCTATTTGTATGATCAATGTTTCTCCATCCCCTCACTTTCAATATGCAGGTATCTTGAGGTCTAAAATGAGCCTCGTAGGCAGCATATAGATGAGTCCTGTTTTTTAATCCATTCTGACACACTATGTCTTTTGATAGGAACATTTCATCTTTAGCCAGTTTAGAGTCAGTGTAATTATTGATAGATATGAATTTAGTGCCATTTTGTTACTCAATTTGACAGTGTTTCTGGCAAGTTTTCTCTGTTAATTTAAATTCAGTTAGTCAACATATAGTACATCAATAGTTTCAGACATAGAATTCAATAATTCATCAGTTGCATATAACATCCAATGTGTATCACACCATATGCCCTCCTAATGCCCATCATCCAATTACCCCATCTCCCTTTCCCCTTTAGCAATCCTCCATGTCTTGTTGTTGGCCTGCTTTTGTTTATTTTGTTGGGAGTTCTGCATACCTCCTGGATTTGGATGTATGTTTCCTTTCCTAAATTAGGGAGGTTTCCAGCTATAATTTTCTCAAATAAAACTTCTGTTCCCTTTTCCCTCTCTTCTTCTTCTGGAATTCCTATGGTATGAAAGTTATTACATTTTATGGAGTCACTGAGTTCACAAATTGTACTCTTGTGATCCATCATTCTTCTTTCTCTTGTTTGTTTAGTTTCACTATTTTCCATAATTCCATCTTCTCTATTACTTATTCATTCTTTTGCTTCTTCTATCCTTGTGGTCATTATGTTCAGTTGGCTTCAAATCTCAGTTGTTGCATTTTTTATTTCTGCCTGATTGGTTGTTAGCTCTTTTATCTCTTTAGTAAGTGTCCCCCCGATGTTTTCCATGCTTTTCTCTAGCCCAATGACTATCCTTATCATTGCTGCTTTAAATTCTACATTAAGCATATTACTTATGCCTGCTTCAATTAGTTCTCTGGCTGTGAACTTTTCTTGTTGTTTCTCTTTTGGGATGAATTGGCATTTGTCTAGGTCTCTGTCTTCTTTGTGATAGAAAATCCTGTTATGTTACTGCTCTTGAGATTTGTGGCTTTATGTAGAAGAGTTAATATAATGCCTAGGATCTGGGGCTTCAGGACATGTTTCTGGTGTATGCTGAATGTACTCTGCTCCTGTCTTTTTGGGTGCTCTATGCCTCAGATCACTCCTCTGCAGAGTTTTCCTTGCCTGCATTGGGCAGTGTTTGGACCTTGGCCAAAGTGAGATAAGTTTTAACTAAGTGTGCTTGTTAAAGGATACCAGATGCTATTTCCACTAGAATTGAAGCTTTGCAGAACTCTATGGTCAGTAGATTGGTGTATGCATGTGTTTGTACTTGTCTTCTGGGGAAAAGGTCCACTGTGCTGGTCCTTTGCCATCATGCAGTAGAAAAACAGTGCCAGCTGAGTGCAGGGTGGCAGACTTGGTGTGAGTATGTTAGGTAGCCAGTGTTGGCACTCTGTTGTTTATTGAAGTTGATTTGTGCTAAGGAGTTGGGGAGGGAAATGGTGTTAGCCAGCTCCTTTGTTCCTAGAGAGGCTAGTCCACGTTTGCTGTTCTCCGGGATGCATTTTCAGAAGAGTGGAACATTTCTCCTCATGCATCCTAAGCATTTTTCAGATCATTATTTTCACACTATCTTTCTATGTGTTGCTTGCCTCTCTGGAGCAGTGCAGTGCACTTTGGACTCTATCCCAGATAATCCTGCTGATGTTTAAATTTCCAAACTTTAGGAACCTGGTGTGGCAGGGACCTATGCTGCTCTTTTGGGAAAAAGTTTTAACACAGTGAGACTAGTGCAGGTTTGACCCAGAAGGGTGGACATTCTAGAGCTCTAGGGCACGGGATTTGGAGCAAAGCAGGTTAAATAGCCAGTGTCAGGTCAGCCATTCTCGCCGGGTGTCTTTGCACCATGCTGAGGGACAGGGGAGAGAAATGACATTCACCAGCTCTCTTGTCCCAGGAGAGTCATACCACTTCTCAAAGATGTGCTCCAAGAAGTATGAACAGTCTTCCTGTGCACCTTGGGTGATACTCAGATTTTGCATTCTGCCCTGGGGTTGTTTGCTTGCCTTCTCTCCAGGAGTAGAGCAGCTCTTTCAGGTCTCTATCCCAGCCAATCCCATGGACTTCTAAAACTCTGGTCTTTGAGCCTCACTTGTAAAAACTCACAAAAATCAGCCCCTCTCATTTTTCCAGCCAAAGGTTTTAGGAAGATGCTATCCTTGTGTGTATCCATGTGAACTCCACTCTCTCATCTTTCTAAATAACCAGTGCTCTCTCCCCTCCATAGACCCATGATCCATTTCTCCCCCAAACCACATATCTGTACTTCTTACCGTCCTCAATGTGTCCTCTTCTTTTACCCTAGTTATACAGTTTGCTCTATCAATTTCCAGGTCAATATAGTGGGTCTTCTGAATGATTTGATAGTTATCTAGTTCTATTCAAGGGAAGAAGTATGCCTAGGATCCTCCTACTAGGTTGCCATCTTAGCTGTCCCTCTGCTCTCACCACTTTCATTCAATATCGTACCGAAACTCATTGCCACAGAAATAACACAAGAAAAAGAGACAAGTGGTATGTAAATTGGTAAAAAATAATGAAGACTTTCACTATTTGAAGATGACATGATACTATGTAATTAAACCTAAAAAAGCCACCAAAAACTAGCAGAACTGATAAATGAATTCAGCAAAGTTTCAGGATACAGAATCAATATAGAAAAGTCTGTTGCATTTCTAGGTACTAATAATAAAGCACCAGAAAGCAAAATTAAGATAAAGATGTCATTTACAATTGCACCCAAAATAATAAAGTACCTAGGAATAAACTTAGCAAAGTGTTGAAAGACCTGTACTCTGAAAACTACAAAGTACTAATGAAAGAAATTGAGAATGACAAAAAGAAATGAAAAGACATTACATGCTCAGGGAATGGAAGAACAAATATTGTTAAAATGTCCATAGTATCCAAAACAATATACAGATTTAATGCAATCACTATCAATATACTAAAGGCATTTCCCACAGAACTGGAACTAACAATCCTAAAATTTATATGAAATTGTGAGTGATCCTGAATAGCCAAAGCAATCTTGAAAAAGAAAAACAAAAGTGGAGGTATCACAATCCCAGAATTCAAGTTATGTTTCAAAGCTCTAGTAATCAAAACAATTTGGTACTGGCACAAAGCTAGACACATAGATCAATGGAGGAACATTGAAAATCTAGAAATATACCCATGATTATATGGTAAATTAATCTTTGAAAAAGAAGGAAAGAATATGTAATGAGGAAAACAGTTTCTTCAACAAATGGTGTTGAGGAAACTCGACAGCAATATATGCATGAATAAAATTTGACCACTTTCTTTTACCATACACAAAAATAAATTCAGAATGGATTAAAGATCTAAGTGTGAAACCTGAAACCAGAAAAATCCTAGAAGATTTCACAGGAAGTAATTTCTCTGACACCAGCCATAAGGTCTTTCTTGATATGTCTCTTGAGGGAAGGAAATGAAGAGCTAAAATGAAGCATTGAGACTATATCAAAATTAAAATGTTTCTGCACAGTGAAGACAACAATCAAGGAAAATTTTAAAAACAATCTACTGAATGGGGAAAATATTTGTGAAGGACATATTCTATAAAGGATTAGTATCCAAAATTCGTAAATAATACATAAATTTCAACATCCCCAAACTTAATAATCCAATTTAAAAATGAGCAGAAAACATAAACAAACATTTCTCCAAGGAAGACATACACATGGCAAAACAGACACATGAAAAGATGTTTAACATCACCCATGATCAGGGAAATTCAAATAAATGTTTTATAAACATTGGGATACATGTACCTCAATGTTTATAAAAGCATTATCTACGATAGCTAAATTATGGAAGCAATCCAAGTCTCCATCAACTGAGGAATAGATAAGGAAGGAGTAAGATATATATTCTTACTCCTTAAAAATATTCATATATATATGAATATTACTGATTCTTAAAAAATAATGAAATCTTGCCATTTGCGGTGATGTTGATGGAGGTAGTTTGTATTATGCTAAGCAAAATAAATCATCAAACAAAGACAAATAGCATATGATCTCACTTTTATGTGGAACTGAAGAAGCAAAAGTAAGCAAAGGGAAAAATTATAGAAGGAGGAAAACCAAGAAGTGGACTAAAAAAAAAAGATTTTATTTACTTATTTGAGAGAGAGAGAGAGAGAGAGAGCAAGTGCAAAAACAAGGGGAGCAGGAGAGGAAGAAGCAGAATCCTGGGATCATGACCTGAGCTGAAGGCAGATGCTTGACAGACTGAGCTGCACAGGCACCTGCATCACATGTGCCCTGTGCCGGCTCCAGAACTGACTTTATCTTGGAGGCTGGCAATAGATGGAGGTGGCTGTACTCCATTCCCTTTTGGGAGATGCAGTCCCTGGGAGCATGGGTCAAGCAGCACAGGGCCCCGGACCTAAGCAGACAAAGCTGGAGATCCTCTGTTCCTCCTGGGACAGATGGAAGAGGAGAGGGTACAGGAAAGTGAGAACTCTCCTGCGCTGGGTGCCCCACAAGCTGTGCAGATCAGTGCACCTGTGATGCATCCAGGAGCATCTAGGCCACTGTGACTGGGAGATTGTTCTCAGTTACTATCGGGGAGTTCCACTCTGGAGCTGGAAATCTGGCCACTGCCAATTTTGTTTTTCCCCTTTGCTTCATCTTGTGCCTGGGAGACGCAGGGCTTCTAGGAAATAAATGCCTCACAGGATAAACAACTCATAATGAGCCCAGAACTCATCACTGGGAGGGCGTCTCTCCCATGTGAGAATCAGCACAGCAGACCACTCCCTCAGAAGAACTGCTGGAAATAAAAGGGAAAATCAAATATACTGAACAAGCAGCACTGCAAAGCTCCAGGACTGAGGGAAAATGGTACATAGAACTAGAGGGTCCTTTTCCCCCATTTTTTCTTTTTCCATTATGACTTGTTTTTAGATCAGACTAAAAATTTCCAATATTTTTTCTCTTTTCCAACCTTAACTACAATATTTTACCAGCTCTTCATTTCTAAGTCTTTTCCTTTTTGACTTTCATACTTCTACAATTAAAATGTCTTAGATATATTTTTCACTTCTGGATTCCCTTCAACGTATTCAATTTAATTGTGGTAGATATACAAGATATGGCTGTTTTCTTGTTTTTCCTGCTTCATTTTGTTTTACAATGATGGAAATTAATGCCTTATAAAACACGACCAACAAACACCCAGAATCAAGTGGAACACCATGTTGGTTCATTCTGTGAGATTATATTCTCTCTTCCTTCACATTCTGCCCCCCTGTTTTTCTTGCTTATGTTTTGGTGGTCAATGTTGGGACTATATATAAGTATTGCTGGTTTATATAAATTTGGGATTTATATCTACTAACATACAGAACTAAATACATTCAGAACCAAGAGGATCACACCCTAGGACCCCTCCTGTAGGCTACATTCTCTCTCCATGACAACTTCCTTACTACCACCATTCCCACCTTTTTTCTTTTTCCTCTTTTCCATACTTTTAAAATTTTTTATGTTTTCTTCTTTGTTTTTGTTTTCTGATTTTTACTACTTTGTTTTATTTATTTTTAATTTTTTAAATTGAAGTTCAATTTGCCAACATATAGGATAACAAACAGTGCTCATCCCATCAAGTGCCCTCCTCAGTGCCCAAAACCCAGTCAACCCATGCCCCCACGTGCTTTCCCTTCACTACACATTGTTCATAACCCAGAGTCAAGAATCTCTCATGTTTTGCCACCATAATTTTTCCCAATCATTTTCCCTCCTTTTTCTTTAATCCATTTCACCATTTCTTATATTCCCTGTATGAGTGAAACCATATAATGTTTGTCTTTCTCTGATTGACTTACTTCAGTCAGCATAATACCCTCCAGTTCCATCCATGTCGAAGCAAATGATGGGTATTCATTCTTCCTGATGGTTGAGTAATACTCCATTGTGTGTGTGTGTATGTATATATGTATATATCATATCTTTATCCATTCCTCTGTTGACAGAAATCGAGGGTCCTTCCACAGTTTGGCTATTGTGGACATCGCTGCTATAAACATTGGGGTGCAGGTGTCCGAGCATTTCCCTGCATCTGTATCTTTGGGGTAAATACCACGTAGTGCAATTGCTGGGTCATAGGGCAACTCTATTTTTCACTCTTTGAGGAACCTCCACACAGTTTTCCAGAGAGGCTGTATCAGTTCACATTCCCACAAACAGTGCAAGAGGGTTCTCCTTTCACCACATCCTCTCCAAAATTTGTTGTTTCCTGTCTTGTTAATTTTTACCATTCTCACTGATGAGAGATGGTATCTCATTGTGGTTTTGATTTGTATTTCCCTGATGGCCAGTGATGCGGAGCATTTTCTCTTGAGCTTGTTGGCTTTGTGCATATCTTCTTTGGTGAAATTTCTGTTCATGTTTTCTGCCCATTTCTTGACCAGATTGTTTGTTTCTCGGGTGTTGAGTTTAATCAATTCCCTTAGGATCTTGGATACTAGCCCTTTATCTGATATGTCATTTGCAAATATCTTCTCCCATTTTCTAGGTTGTCTTTTAGTTTTATTGACTGTTCCTTTGCTGTGCAGAAGCTTTTTATCTTGATTAAGTCCCAAATAGTTCATTTTTGCTTTTGTTTCCTTTGCCTTCATAGATGAATATCTTTTTTAAAGATTTATTTATTTATTCATGAGAGAGAAAAAGATATATATATATATATATATATATATATATATATATCAAAATGTGTATGGTGTAAGAGAATGGTCTAGTTTTATTCTTTTGCACATGGCTGTCCAATTTTCCCACCACCATTTATTTTAATGACTGTCTTTTTTCCAGTGGATAGCCTTTCCTGCTTTGTCAAATTTTAGTTGACCATAGAGTTGAGGGCCCATTTCTGGGTTCCATTGATCTATGTGCCTGTTTTTGTTCCAGTACCATACTGTCTTGATGATCACAGCTTTGTAGTACAACTTGAAATCCAGCATTGTGATGCCCCTGGCTCTGGTTTTCTTTTTTAATATTCCCCTGGCTATTCGGGGTCTTTTTAAATTCCACACAAATCTGAGGATGACTTGGTCCAACTCTCTGAAGAAAGTCCATGGTATTTTGATAGGGATTGCATTAAATGTGTAAATTACCCTTGGTAGCATAGACATTTTCACAGTCTTAATTCTTCCAATCCATGATCATAGAATACTTTTCCATCTCTTTGTGTCTTCCACAATTTCTTTCAGAAGTGTTCTGTAGTTTGTAGTGTATAGATCCTTTACCTCTTTGGTTTGGTTTATTCCTAGGTATTTTATACTTTCGAGTGCAATTGTAAATGGGATTGACTCTTTAATTTCTCTTTTTTCAGTCTCATTGTTAGTGTATAGAAATGGCACCCACTGATTTCTGGGCATTGATTTTTTTTAATTTATTTTTTATTGGTGTTCAATTTACTAACATACAGAATAACCCCCAGTGCCCATCACCAATTCACTCCCACCCCCCAACCTCCTCCCCTTCTACCACCCTTAGTTCGTTTCCCAGAGTTAGCAGTCTTTACGTTCTGTCTCCCTTTCTGATATTTCCCACACATTTCTTCCCCCTTCCCTTATATTCCCTTTCACTATTATTTATATTCCCCAAATGAATGAGAACATATAATGTTTGTCCTTCTCCGACTGGCTTACTTCACTCAGCATAATACCTTCCAGTTCCATTCACGTTGAAGCAAATGGTGGGTATTTGTCATTTCTAATAGCTGAGTAATATTCCATTGTATACATAAACCACATCTTCTTTAACCATTCATCTTTCATTGGACACCGAGGCTCCTTCCACAGTTTGGCTATCGTGGCCATTGCTGCTATAAACATCGGGGTGCAGGTGTCCCAGCGTTTCATTGCATCTCTATCTTTGGGGTAAATCCCCAACAGTGCAATCGCTGGGTCATAAGGCAGGTATATTTTTAACTCTTTGAGGAACCTCCACACAGTTTTTCAGAGTGGCTGCACCAGTTCACATTCCCACCAACAGTGTAAGAGGGTTCCCTTTTCTCCGCATCCTCTCCAACATTTGTGGTTTCCTGCCTTGTTAATTTGCCTCATTCTCACTGGTGTGAGGTGGTATCTCATTGTGGTTTTGATTTGTATTTCCCTGATGGCAAGTGATGCAGAGCATTTTCTCATATGCATGTTGGCCATGTCTATATCTTCCTCTGTGAGATTTCTGTTCATGTCTTTTGCCCATTTCATGATTGGATTGTTTGTTTCTTTGGTGTTGAGTTTAATAAGTTCTTTATAGATCTTGGAAACTAACCCTTTATCTGATATGTCATTTGCAAATATCTTCTCCCATTCTGTAGGTTGTCTTTTAGTTTTGTTGACTGTATCCTTTGCTGTGCAAAAGCTTCTTATCTTGATGAAGTCCCAATAGTTCATTTTTGCTTTTGTTTCTTTTGCCTTCGTGGATGTATCTTGCAAGAAGTTACTGTGGCCAAGTTCAAAAAGGGTGTTGCCTGTGTTCTTCTCTAGTATTTTGCTGGAATCTTGTCTCACATTTAGATCTTTCATGCATTTTGAGTTTATCTTTGTGTATGGTGAAAGAGAGTGGTCTAGTTTCATTCTTCTGCATGTGGATGTCCAATTTTCCCAGCACCATTTATTGAAGAGACTGTCTTTCTTCCAATGGATAGTCTTTCCTCCTTTATCGAATATTAGTTGACCATAAAGTTCAGGGTCCACTTCCGGGTTCTCTATTATGTTTCATTGATCTATGTGTCTGTTTTTGTGCCAGGACCACACTGTCTTGATGACCACAGCTTTGTAGTACAACCTGAAATCTGGCATTATGATGCCCCCAGATATGGTTTTCTTTTTTAAAATTCCCCTGGCTATTTGGGGTCTTTTCTGACTCCACACAAATCTTAAAATAATTTGTTCTAACTCTCTGAAGAAAGTCCATGGTATTTTGATAGGGATTGCATTAAATGTGTATATTGCCCTGGGTAACATTGACATTTTCACAATATTAATTCTTCCAATCCATGAGCATGGAATATTTTTCCATCTCTTTGTGTCTTCCTCAATTTCTTTCAGAAGTGTTCTACAGTTTTGAGGGTATAGATCCTTTACATCTTTGGTTAGGTTTATTCCTAGGTATCTTATGCTTTTGGGTGCAATTGTAAATGGGATTGACACCTTAATTTCTCTTTCTTCTGTCTCATTGGTAGTGTATAGAAATGCCACTGATTTTTGGGCATTGATTTTGTATCCTGCCACGCTACCGAATTGCTGTATGAGTTCTAGAAATCTTGGGGTGGAGACTATTGGGTTTTCTATGTAGAGTATCATGTCATCGGCGAAGAGGGAGAGTTTGACTTCTTCTTTGCCAATTTGAATGCCTTTAATGTCTTTTTGTTGTCTGATTGCTGAGGCTAAGACTTCCAGTACTATGTTGAACAGCAGTGGTGAGAGTGGACATCCCTGTCTTGTTCCTGATCTTAGGGGAAAGGCTCCCAGTGCTTCCCCATTGAGAATGATATTTCCTGTGGGCTTTTCATAGATGGCTTTTAAGATGTTGAGGAATGTTCCCTCTATCCCTACACTCTGAAGAGTTTTGATCAGAAATGGATGCTGTATTTTGTCAAATGCTTTCTCTGCATCTAATGAGAGGATCATATGGTTCTTGGTTTTTCTCTTGCTGATATGATGAATCACATTGATTGTTTTACAGGTGTTGAACGAGCCTTGTGTCCCAAGGATAAATCCTACTTGGTCATGGTGAATAATTTTCTTAATGTACTGTTGGATCCTATTGACCAGTATCTTGTTGAGAATTTTTGCATCCATGTTCATCAGGGATATTGGTGTGTAATTCTCCTTTTTGGTGGGGTCTTTGGTTTTGGAATTAAGGTGATGCTGGCCTCATAGAACGAATTAGGAAGTACTCCATCTCTTTCTATCTTTCCAAACAGCTTTAGGAGAATAGGTATGGTTTCTTCTTTACACGTTTGATATAATTCCCCTAGGAAGCCATCTGGCCCTGGACTCTTGTGTCTTGGGAGGTTTTTGATGACTGCTTCAATTTCCTCCCTGGTTATTGGCCTGTTTAGGTTTTCTATTTCTTCCTGTTCCAGTTTTGGTAGTTTGTGGCTTTCCAGGAATGCGTCCATTTCTTCTAGATTGCCTAATTTATTGGCGTATAGCTGTTCATAGTATGTTTTTAAAATCGTTTGTATTTCCTTGGTGTTGGTAGTGATCTCTCCTTTCTCATTCATGATTTTATTAATTTGAGTCTTCTCTCTCTTCTTTTTAATAAGGCTGGCTAATGGTTTATCTATCTTATTAATTCTTTTAAAGAACCAACTCCTGGTTCTGTTGATCTGTTTCACAGTTCTTCTGGTCTCGATTTCGTTGAGTTCTGCTCGAATCTTTATTAACTCCCTTATTCTCCTGGGTGTAGGATCTATTTGCTGTTTTTTCTCTAGCTCCTTTATGTGTAAGGTTAGCTTTTGTATTTGTGTTCTTTCCAGTTTTTGAATGGATGCTTGTATTGCGATGTATTTCCCCCTTAGGACTGCTTTTGCTGCATCCCAAAGATTTTGAACGGTTGTATCTTCATTCTCATTAGTTTCCAAGAATCTTTTTAATTCTTCCTTAATTTCCTGGTTGACCCTTTCATCTTTTAGCAGGATGGTCCCTAACCTCCACGTGTTTGAGGTCCTTCCAAACTTCTTGTTGTGATTTAGTTCTAATTTCAAGGCATTATGGTCTGAGAATATGCAGGGGACAATCCCAATCTTTTGGTATCGGTTCAGACCCGATTTGTGACCCAATATGTGGTCTATTCTGGAGAAAGTTCCATGTGCACTTGAGAAGAATGTGTATTCAGTTGAGTTTGGATGTAAAGTTCTGTAGATATCTGTGAAATCCATCTGGTCCAGTGTATCATTTAAAGCTCTCGTTTCTTTGGAGATGTTGTGCTTAGAAGACCTATTGAGTATAGAAAGAGCTAGATTGAAGTCACCAAGTATAAGTGTATTATTATCTAAGTATGTCTTCACTTTGGTTAATAATTGATTTATATATTTGGCAGCTCCCACATTCGGGGTATATATATTGAGGATTGTTAAGTCCTCTTTCTGAATAGATCCTTTAAGTATGATATAGTGTCCCTCTTCATCTCTCACTACAATCTTCGGGGTAAATTTTAGTTTATCTAATATAAGGATGGCTACCCCTGCTTTCTTTTGAGGACCATTCGAATGGTAAATGGTTCACCAACCTTTATTTTCAAGCTGTAGGTGTCCTTCTGTCTAAAATGAGTCTCTTGTAGACAGCAAATAGATGGGTCTTGATTTTTTATCCAGTCTGAAACCCTGTGCCTTTTGATGGGGTCATTAAGCCCGTTCACATTCAGAGTTACTATTGAGAGATAGGAGTTTAGTGTCATCATGATATCTATTCAGTCCTTGTTTTTGTGGAATGTTCCACTGAACTTCTTCTTAAAGGGGAATTTTAAGAGTCCCCCTTAAAATTTCTTGCAGAGCTGGTTTGGAGGTCACATATTCTTTTAGTTGCTGCCTGTCTTGGAATCTCTTTATCTCTCCTTCCATTTTGAATGAGAGCCTTGCTGGATAAAGTATTCTTGGTTGCATGTTTTTCTCATTTAGGACCCTGAATATATCCTGCCAGCCCTTTCTGGCCTGCCAGGTCTCTGTGGAGAGGTCTGCTGTTACCCTAATACTCCTCCCCATAAAAGTCAGGGATTTCTTGTCTCTTGCTGCTTTAAGGATCTTCTCTTTATCTTTGGAATTTGCAAGCTTCACTATTAAATGTCGAGGTGTTGAACGGTTTTTATTGATTTTAGGGGGGGATCTCTCTATTTCCTGGATCTGGATGCCTGTTTCCCTTCCCAGATTAGGAAAGTTTTCAGCTAGAATTTGTTCAAATACATATTCTGGTCCTCTGTCCCTTTCGGCGCCCTCAGGAACACCAATTAAACGTAAGTTTTCTTCCTCAGGCTGTCGTTTATTTCCCTTAATCTATCTTCATGGTCTTTTAATTGTCTGTCTCTTTTTTCTTCAGTTTCCCTCTTTGCTATCAACTTGTCTTCTATGTCACTCACTCGTTCTTCCACCTCGTTAGCCCTCGTCGTTAGGACTTCTAGTTTGGATTGCATCTCATTCAATTGATTTTTAATTTCTGCCTGATTAGCTCTAAATTCTGCAGTCATGAAGTCTCTTGAGTCCTTTATGCTTTTTTCTAGAGCCACCAGTAGCTGTATAATAGTGCTTCTGAATTGGCTTTCTGACATTGAATTGTAATCCAGATTTTGTAACTCTGTGGGAGAGAGGACTGTTTATGATTCTTTCTTTTGAGGTGAGGTTTTCCTTCTAGTCATTTTGCTCAGTGCAGAGTGGCCAAAAGCAAGTTGTATTGGGAAAAGGAGAAAAAGAGAGGAGAGAAAGAAGGAAAGAAAGAGAAAGAGAAAAAAGGACGAAAAAAACGAAGAAAAAGAAGAAAAAGAGAAAGGAGAATAATGGGGGGTGGGAGAAGGAAACAAATCAAAAAGCAAAAAAAAAAAAAAGAAAAAGAACCACGGGGGAGTATCTTCTGATTCTGTGTACTTTAGGTCCCTTGGCTTCTCCTGGAAGTTGCCCGTCTAGCTGGTCTTCTGGGGGAGGGGCCTGTTGTGCTGATTTTCAGGTGTTAGCAGTTGGGGGAGCTGCTGTGCCCCTGCTTGGTGCAGGGCTCAGTGGGGGTTGTTTACCTCGTGAGGCCCCAGGAGCAACAGCCCTAGTGGCGGGGCCAGCTCTGGAGCCCTGGATTCAGCCCCCGCAGTAACCCCAGAGCTCTCCGTCTGCAGGGCCTGGAGGCTCCGGGGCGGGCCGCTGAATCTGCTCAGCTCGGGGCAGGAGAGTCCTTGCTGTCCTGGGCCCTCCCGGCCTCTGCCTGTCCTGGGGGAGGCCGGATCCTGGGCTGTGTCCCGGCGCCCTGTGCTCTGGGGCCTGCGCTGTTGGATTCGCGTTCCCAGGCCGCGCAGCCCCCTCAGCGGAGCCGCTGCCCGAGCCCCTCCCGCCCGAGCTGCTCCTGGAACCACGCAGCCCCCTCCGCACGGAGCCTCTTCCTCTGCCCGAGCCCCTTCGAGCTGCTCCCGGGGCAGCGCAGCCCCCTCCTCGGAGCCGCCGCCTGAGCCCCTCTGAGCTGCTCCGGGTCCCGCCGTGCGCGCTGCAGCCCTTAGGGAGCTCGGCGCACTCTCCCGGGGCGCAGGTGTCTGTTAGTGTCCCCGGGAGCCCGAGGGCATCCCCGCCCTCCTGGGTCCTGCTCCAACTCCCTGCGAGCCCCTTTCCGCCCGGGAAGGTTGGTGCAGCTTCTGCTCCTCCGGGACGGGGCTCTCCTGTCCTGGGGACACTCGCCCCGGCCTCCGCCCGGCTCCTCGCGGGGCCCCTCCCCCTTGGATGCCTTTGTTTCTTTATTTCTTTTTTCCCCGTCTTCCTACCTTGATAGAAGCGCAAACTCTTCTCACTGTAGCATTCCAGGTGTTCTCTCTTTAATTCTCAGGCCGAATTCATAGATTTTCAGGATAATTTGAAGGTTTTCTAGGTAATTTGGTGGAGACAGGTGATTTGGGGACCCTACTCTTCCGCCATCTTGCCCCTCCTCTATAATTGTGCTTCTTAATTGGCTTTCTGACATCGAATTGTCATCCATATTCTGTAACTCTGTGGCAGAGATTACTGTTTCTGATTTTTTCTTTTGTGGTGAATTCTTCTTTCTAGTCATTTTGTCCAGTTCAGTGTGGCTGTATGAGCAGGATGAGTCAAGAATATCAACCATGACCTAAGGAAATTTCACCCTAGATAAGGCTGACGAGGTCAGAGACCAGAATATGAAGCCAGATCAGAACAAAAGAAAACACAAGGAGCACTAAGGTGAAACATAAATTTTAAAAGAAATTAATAAAAAATAAAAGGCCAAAAATTCCAATGAAGAAGAAAAAAAGAAAAAGATAAAAAGAATAAATCCCCCAAAACAGCAAAATGTAGAAAAAAGAAAAAAATAGGAAAAAGCAGAGGGCTGGGAGATGGTGGTGGTGAAGAAGTCGTAGTGGAGGGAGACTGTAGCCTATATGAGGGATCTTCTAGGGTGATCCTCTTTGTTCTTTGTATTTGGTTTTGTATGTTAGAATATGGTCAATCCCAAATTTATATAAACCAGTAATACTTGTAGAAATCCCCAACATTAACCACCAAACATAAACAAGATACAAGAGGGGGACAGAATGGGAAGGAGGGGAGAATATTCTCACAGAATGAACCAGCATGGTGTTCCAATTCGTTCTTGGTGTATGCTGTTCAAGTTTTAGAAGGTACTACTTTCCAATATGGTAGAACAAATGAAGCCGAGAAAACAAAAACACAAAACAAATACCCATATCTCATATATCTACCAAAATTACATTGAATACGTTGAAGGGAATCCATAAGTGAAAAATATATGTAAGATATGTAATTGTAGAAATATGACAGTCAAAAAGGAAGAAACTTAAAAATGAAGAGCTCATAAAATATTGTAGTTAAGGTGGCAAAAGAGAAAAAAATATTGGAAAATTTTAGTCTAATATAAAAATCAGTTGTAATGGAAAAATGAAAAAAACAAAAATTTAAAAATAAAGAGAGGGACCCTCTAGTTCTATGTACTATATTCCGTCAATTTTGCCTTGACCCTGGAGCTTTCCAGTGCTGCTTTATCCCGAACCTGCTCTTCCTCTGTTCTTCTGGCTGATTCTGTTCTTCCTCTGTTCTTTCTGCTGTACTGATTCTAAGGTGTGCGTGCCTATGTGAAGATGCCCTGTCCCTTGGTGGGTGCCAGGCTTAGTGTGAGCTATTTATCCTCTGAGGTCTTTGCTCCCTGGCAGTGCCGCCCCTCCCAGACACAGGATGAAACATGGAGGAAAAACAACAATGGTGGCAGGCAGATTTCCAGCTCTGTAGTCAGATCTCCATTAGTAAATAATGCAGTCTCCCAGTCCGCAGTGGCCTAGTTGCTCCGAGGACTATTGGGGGTGTGTGCTGACCTGCACAGCTTGTGGGGCACCCAGTGGCAGGAGTATTCTCCCTGTCCTGTGCCCTCACCACTTCTGTCTGTCCCAGGGGGAATGCAAGATCACTGGGTTCGTCACCTTGGGTGCCATGGGATCCGTGGCTCTGTGCTGCTGGAACTGTGCTCCTGGGGGTGGCAGCTCTTGAAGTAAGTGGATCACAGCCACCTCCATCCAGAACTTGCCCACCTAACCCACTGACTTCTCCCAAATGCCCTGAGGGCTCTGTGCTCTAGCTCTTTACCAAGATTCGTCCACAGTTTGTGGTTCACTTTCCCCAGGCACACTTCCTCTAGGAATCTGGAGGCTTCGCTGCCCCTCCTGAGATTCTGCCCGATTTCCCTGCTAAGCATTTTTCCATCTAGGAAAACTCTGGCACAGATATCTAAAGTTCCCACTTCTCCAGGGCTCGCTTTCCTGTCCCAGATACTTTTGCCACTCCACTTTAGACCGCCTCCTCGCGGAGTCCCTCCACACTTTATTCTTTTTTATTTATTTATTTTTTCCCCACATTCCTACCTTGCTAGAATTGAAAACTTATCTCTCTGTAGCATTACGGCTGTTCTCTCTTTAACTCTCAGGTCAAATTCATAGGTGTTCAGGATGTTTTGAAAGCTATGTAGGTAAGTTGGCAGGACCAGGTGAGTTGAGGATTCCTACACTTCCGCCATCATCCCCGCTCCCTACTAATTTGTTTTAAAATTTGTTTCTCACTTTAGTGGTCCTTTGGTTTTATTTTGTTCTTTTTTTCTCTTTTCTTTTATTTTCTGGTCTCTGACCTTTTTGGAATCATCTAGGGTATATTTTACTTAGGTCGTGGTTGATATTGTTGACTCAGCCCACTCAAACAGCCACTCTGTACTGGAGAAAATGACTAGAAGGAAGAATTCACCACAAAAGAAAGAACCAGAAAAAATAGTCTCTGCTACAGAGTTACATAATTTGTATTTCAATATGAAGCCAGAAAATCAATTCAGAAGTACAATTATAAAGCTACTAGTGGCTCTGGAAACAAGTGCAAATGATTCTAGAGACTTCAATAGTGCAGAATTGAGATTTAATCAGGCTGAAATTAAAAAATGGATTAAATCAGATGCAATCCCATCTGGATATTCTAACAGCTAGGGTTAATGAAGTGGAAGAGAGAGTGAGTGACACAGAAGACAAGTTGATGGTAAGGAAAGAAGCTGAGTAAAAAAGAGAAAACCAACTAAGAGCCCATGAGGAAAGGCTTAGGTAAATAAATGATAGCTTAAGAAGGAAGAATATATGTCTAACTGGGATTCCAGAAGAGATGAGAGAGAGAGGACCACAAAGTATATATGAAAATAGCATAGCTGAGAACCTCTCAAATATGGGGAAGGAAACAGGCATTCTGATCCAAGAGAAAAAGAGGACCACCCCAAAAAATTAATCAAAACTGTTTAGCAACTCAACATTTAATAGTGAAACTTGCAAATTCCAAATTTAAAGAGAAAGTATTTTTAAAGATTTATTTATTTATTTATTTATTTATTTATTTATTATTTATTTATGAGAGAGACACACACACAGAGAAAGGGAGAGAGGCAGAGACACAGGCAGAGAGAGAAGCACGCTCCATGCAGGGAGCCCTACATGGGACTCGATCCCAGGACTTCAGGATCATGCCCTGGGATGAAGGCAGTGCTAAACCGTTGAGCCACCAGGGCTGCCCAAAAGAGAAAATTCTTAAAGCAGTGAGAGACAAGAGAGTCCTAACTTATATGGGGAGAAATATCAGATGAATAGAAGACCACTCCACAGAGACCTGGTAGGTCAGAAATGGCTGGCATGATATAGACAGGGTACTAAATGAGAATAACATGAAGCCAAGAGTACTTTATCCAGCAAGCCTGTCATTCAGAATAGGAGAGATAAAGAACTTCCAGGATAGACAGAAACTGAAAGAATATGTGTCCACCAAACCAGCTCTGCAAGAAATATTAAGAGGGACCCCATAAAAGAAAGAGGTAGCCCAAAGAAACTATCCATAATAACAGGAGTCAATAGATAATATGATGATTCTAAATTCATATATTTTAATAGTTACTCTGAACGTGAATGGGATAAAAGATCCCATCCAAAGACATAGGGTAAAGGTCTGGATGAAAAAGCAACAACCATCTATATGCTGTCTACAAAATACTCACTTTCGATCTAAGGACACCTCCAGCCTCAAAATGAAGGGGTGGAGAACCACTTACCATCAAATGGTCCTCAAATGAAAGCTGGGGTAGCAATCCTCATATCAGATAAATTAAGGTGTATGCCAAAGCCTGTGGTAAGAGATCAAGGGGGACACTATACCATACTTAAAGGGTCTATGCAACAAGAAGACCTAAAATCATGAATATTCATGCCCTTAATGTAGGAGTTGCCAAGTCTATCAATCAATTAATAACCAAAGTAAAGACATAGTTAGATAATAATACACTAATACTGGGAGACTTCAACATGGCACTTTCTGCAAATGACAGGTTTCCTAAGCAGAACATCACTAAGAAACAAGGGCCTAAATGATACAATGTAACAAACAGATTTCACAGATATATACAGAAGTTTCCATCCAAATGCATTTGAATACACATTCTTCTCAAGTGCACATGGAACTTTCTCCAGAATAGACCATGTACTGGGTCACAAATCAGGTCTCAACCGATACCAAAAGATTGGGATTGTCCCCTGCATATTTTCAGACCACAATGCTATGAAAGTTGAACTCAATCAGAAGAAGAAATTTGGAATAAACTCTAACAGTTGGATGATAAAGACCATCCTACTAAAAGATGAAAGAGGTAATCAGGAAATTAGAGAAGAATTAAAAAGATTCAAGGAAACTAATGAAAATGAAGATATAACTATTCAAAGTCTTTGGGACACAGCAAAAGCGGTCCTAAGAGGGAAATACATCCCAATACAACTTTCCTTCAAAAAACTGAAAAAAACCCTCAAGTAAACAAGCTAACCTCACACCTAAAGGAACTGGAGAAAGAACAGCACATAGAATCTACACCAAGCAGAAGAGAGATAATAAAGTTTCGAGTTGAACTTAATGAATGGAGACCAGAAGAACTGTAGATCATCAAAACCAGGAGTTGGTTCTTGGAAAGAATTAATAAGATAGATAAACTCTTAGCTAGCCTTATTTAAAAGAAGAGAGAAAAGACTCAAATTAATAAAACCATGAATGAAAGAGGAGACATCACAACCAGTATGAAGGGAATTCAAACGATTTTAAAAACGTATTATGAGCAGCTATATGCCAACTTAAGCAATCTAGAAGAAATGGATGCATTTCTGTTAACCCACAAATCACTAATACTGGCCCAGGAATACATAGAAAAACTGAAGAGTTTTTCCTCACATTAGCTGTGAGGAAATTAATGCAGGAATAAAAAGCCTCCCAAGAACAAAAGTCCAGGGTCAGATGGTTATCCAGGGGGATTCTAGCAAATGTTTTAAAAAATAATACCTATTCTACTAAAGCTGTTTCAAAGGATAGAAAGGGATGGAATATTTCCAAACTCATTTTATGAGGCCAGCATTACGTTGATTCAATGTATTTTGCAAGAAGTTGCTGTGGCCAAGTTAAAAAAGGTGTTGCCTTTGTTCTCTTCTAGGATTTTGATGGATCCTTGTCTCACATTTAGATCTTTCATCTGTTTTGAGTTTATCTTTGTGTATGGTGTAAGAGAATGGTCTAGTTTAATTCCTCTTCCTGTGGCTTTCCAATTTTCCTAGCACCATTTATTGAAGAGACTGTCCTTTTTCCAGGCAATAGTCTTTCCTGCTTTGTCAAATATTAGTTGCCCATAGAGCTGAGGACCCATTTCTGGGTTCTCTATTCAGTTCCATTGGTCTATGTATTTGTTTTTGTGCTAATACCACACTATTATGATGATCACAGCTATGTAGTACAACTTGAAATCTGGCATTGTGATGCCCCGGCTCTGTTTTTTTTTTTTTTAATATTCCCCTGGCTATTTGGGGTCTTTTCTGATTCCACACAAATCTTAAGATCATTTGTTCCAACTCTGTGAAGAAAGTCCATGGTATTTTGATAAGGATTGCATTGAACGTGTAAATTGCCCTGGGTAGCATAAACATTTTCACAATATTAATTCTTCCAATCCATGAGAATAGAATATTTTTTATCTCTGTCTTCCTCATTCCTTTCAGAAGTGCTCTGTAGTTTTTAGGGTATAGATCCTTTCCCTCTTTGGTTAGGTTTATTCTGAGTTATCTTATGCTTTTGGGTGCAATTGTAAATGGGATTGACTCCTTAATTTCTCTTTCTTCAAACTCATTGTTAGTGTATAGGAAAAGACACAAATTTACAAGGGGTGAGAGAAGAGGGAGACAAACCAAGAAACAAGCTCTTAATTATATAGAACAAACTGATGGTTTCAAAGAAGGGCGAGGGGTGGGGGGAAGGGTTAAATGTGGGTGGGATGAGTGAAATTTTCTTGCTGAGAATTAATATGGAATTGTTGAGTCACTCTTTTGTACCTCTGAAACCAGTATAACTCTGTGTATTAACTACATTGAAATTAAAATATTTTAAAATATTCTTATTTAATATTCTTTTTAAAAAACATGTTCTTATAATTGCAGATTTATTTATTTATTTTAAATGATTCCATTTATTTATTCTGAGAAACACAGAAAGAGGCAGAGACAAAGGCAGAGAGAAAAACAGGCTCCCTTGAAGGGATGCTGATGTGGGTCTTGATCTCAGGATTCCGGGATCATGCCCTGAGTCTAAGGCTCAACCACTGAGTCACCCAGGTACCCCTAAGTTTAGATTTAAATGTGGTTGTAAGTATTATTACAAAGTGATATTGAGTACTATTTACCCTGTTTCCCTCGATGGTAACTTCTCGAAAAATTATAGCACTATATCACAACCAGGAAATTGACACTCAGTCAGATACAGAACATTTCGATCAGCACAAAGATATATTTTGCTTTTTTATAGCCACAACAACTTTGTTCTTACTCTCATCCCTCAATCTCATGTAACTTAATCTTTTTCATTTCTCTAATTTTTTTATATAAATAATTTTATATAAATGGAATCAGATAGTGTGCATCCTTTTGGGATTGTATATTTCTCATTCAGTATAATTGCCTGGAACTTCATTTAAGTTGTTGCATGTATAAATAGTTCAATTATTTCTGAGTTGTGTTCCATGGTGTATAATTGCCACTGTGTTTTTAATTATCCATATGTTGAAGGATATTTTGATTGTTTTCAGTTTTTTTAATGAACACGGATATTATAAACATTTGTATACAGTCTTCTGGGTAAACATAAGTTTTCATTTCTCTTGGATAAATGACTAAGGGTCTAATGGTTGAGTTGTATGGTAGTTGCATGTTTTGTTTAGTAAAAAAAAAAAATGCAAAATTATTTCCAGAGTGGCGGCACCATTTAATGATCCCCAAAACAATGTAGCAGTGATCATTTCTCTGCGACCTTACCAGCATTTGGTATTGTCACACTTTTTTAAGCCATTCTAATAGGTGCATAGTGACATTTCATTATTTAAATTTGCATTCCCTAATAGCTAATTGTTTGAATATTTTATCATATGCTAATTTACCACCTGTATATCCTCTTCAATGGAGTGTCTGTTCACATGTTTTGCCCATTTTCTTTTTTTTTTAAATTTTTATTTATTTATGATAGTCACAGAGAGAGAAAGAGAGAGAGGCAGAGACATAGGCAGAGGGAGAAGCAGGCTCCATGCACCGGGAGCCTGATGTGGGATTCGATCCCGGGTCTCCAGGATCCTTTTCTCCACATCCTCTCCAACATTTGTTGTTTCCTGCCTTATTAATTTTCCCGATTATCACTGGTGTGAGGTGGTATCTCATTGGGGTTTTGATTTGTATTTCCCTGATGGCAAGTGATGCAGAGCATTTTTTTCATGTGCATGTTGGCCATGTCTATGTCTTCCTCTGTGAGATTTCTGTTCATGTCTTTTGCTGATTTCATGATTGGATTGTTTCTTTGCTGTGGAGTTTAATAAGTTGTTTATAGATCTTGGTTACTAGCCCTTTATCTGATACGTCATTTGCAAATATCTTCTCCCATTCTGTAGGTTGTCTTTTAGTTTTGTTGACTGTATCCTTTGCAGTGCAAAAGTTTCTTATCTTCATGAAGTCCCAATAGTTCATTTTTGCTTTTGTTTCTTTTGCCTTCGTGGATGTATCTTGCAAGAAGTTACTGTGGCCGAGTTCAAAAAGGGTGTTGCCTGTGGCCTACTCTAGTATTTTGATGGAATCTTGTCTCACATTTAGATCTTTCATGCATTTTGAGTTTATCTTTGTGTATGGTGAAAGAGAGTGGTCTAGTTTCATTCTTCTGCATGTGGATGTCCAATTTTCCCAGCACCATTTATTGAAGAGACTGTCTTTCAACCAGTGGATAGTCTTTCCTCCTTTATCGAATATTAGTTGACCATAGAGGGGAAGGTCCACTTCTGGATTATCTATTCTGTTCCATTGGTCTATGTGTCTGCTTTTGTGCCAGTACCACACTGTCTTGATGACCACAGCTTTGTAGTACAACCTATAATCTGGCATTGTGATGCCCCCAGATATGGTTTTCTTTTTTAATATTCCCCAGATTATTCGGGTACTTTTCTGATTCCACATAAATATTAAAATAATTTGTTCCAACTCTGAAAAAAGTCCATGGTATATTGATAGGGATTGCATTAAACGTGTCAATTGCCCTGGGTAACATTGACATTGTCACAATATTAATTATTCCAATCCATGAGCATGGAATATCTTTCCATCTCTTTGTGTCTTCCTCAATTTCTTTCGGAAGTGTTCTATAGTTTTTAGGGTATATATCCTTTATTTGGTTAGGTTTATTCCTAGGTATCTTATGCTTTTGGGTGCAATTGTACATGGGATTGACTCCTTAATTTCTCTTTCTTCAGTCTCATTGTTAGTGTATAGAAATGCCACTGATTTCTGGGCATTGATTTTGTATCTTGCCACACTTCCAAATTGCTGTATGAGTTCTAGCAATCTTGGGGTGGCATCTTTTGGTTTTCTATGTAGAGTATGATGTCATCAGCAAAGAGGGAGAGTTTGAATTCTTCTTTGCCAATTTGAATGCCTTTTACTTATTTTTGTTGCCTGATTGCTGAGGCTAGGACTTCTAGTACTATGTTGAATAACAGTGGTGAGAGCGGACATTCTTGTCTTGTTCCTGATCTTAGGGAAAGTCTCCCAGTGCTTCCCCATTGAGAATGATATTGGTTGTGGGCTTTTCATAGATAGCTTTTAAGATGTTGAGGAATGTTCCCTCTATCCCTAAACTCTGAAGTTTTGATCAGGAATCGATGCTGTATTTTGTCAAATGCTTTCTGTGAATCTATTGAAAGGATCATATGGTCATTGTTTTTTCTCTTGCTGATATGGTGAATTGCATTGATTGTTTTACCAGTGTTGAACCAGCCTTGCATCTTGGGGATAAATCCTACATGGTTATGGTGAATATACTGTTGGATCCTATTGGCTAGTATGTTGTTGAGAATTTTTGCATCCATGTTCATCAGGGATATTGGTCTATAATTCTCCTTTTTAGTGGGGTCATTGTCTGATTGTGGAATTAAGGTGATGCTGGCCTCATAGAACGAATATGGAAGTATTCCATCTCTTTCTATCTTTCCAAACAAATTTAGTAGAATAGGTATGGTTTCTTCTTTAAACGTTTGATAGAATTCCCCAGGGAAGCCATTTGGCCCTGGACTTTTGTGTCTTGGGAGGTTTTGGATGACTGCTTCAATTTCCTCCCTGGTTATTGGCCTGTTCAGGTTTTCTGTTTCTTCCTGTTCCAGTTTTGGTAGTTTGTGGTTTTCCAGAAATGTGTCCATTTCTTCTAGATTGCCTAATGTATTGGCGTATAGCTGTTCATAATATGTTTTAAAATCGTTTGTATTTCCTTGGTGTTGGTAGTGATCTCTCCTTTTCCTTCATTATTTATTAATTTGAATCTTCTCTCTCTTCTTTTTAATAAGGCTGGCTAATGGTTTATCTGTCTTATTAATTCTTTCAAAGAACCAACTCCTGGTTTTGTTGTTCTGTTCCACAGTTCTGGTCTCGATTTCGTTGAGTTCTGCTAGAATCTTAATTAACTCTCTTCTTCTGCTGGGTGTAGGATCTATTTGCTATTTTTTCTCTAGCTCCTTTATGTGTAAGGTTAGCTTTTGTATTTGAGTTCTTTCCAGTTTTTGGATGGATGTTTGAATTGCGATGTATTTACCCCTCAGGACTGCTTTTTCTGTATCCCAAAGATTTTGAACGGTTGTGTCTTCATTCTCATTAGTTTCCATGAATCTTTTTAGTTCTTCCTTAATTTCCTGGTTGACCCTTTCATCTTTTAGCAGGATGGTCCTTAACCTCCACGTGTTTGAGGTCCTTCCAAACTTCTTGTTGTGATTTAGTTCTAATTTCAAGGCATTATGGTCTGAGAATATGCAGGGGATGATCCCAATCTTTTGGTATAGGTTCATACCTGACTTGTGACCCAGTATGTGGTCTATTCTGGAAAAAGTTCCATGGGCACTTGAGAAGAATGTGTATTCATTTGCATTTGGACATAAAGTTCTGTAGATATCTGTGAAATCCATCTGGTCCAGTGTATCATTTAAAGCTCTCGTTTCTTTGGAGATGTTGTGCTTAGAAGACCTATCAAGTGTAGAAAGAGCTAGATTGAAGTCACCAAGTATAGGTGTATTATTATCTAAGTATGTCTTAACTTTGATTATTAATTGATTGATATATTTGGCAGCTCCCACATTCAGGCGTATATACTGATGATTGTTAAGTCCTCTTCTTGGATAGATTCTTTAAGTATGGTAGAGTGTCCCTCTTCATCTCTCACTACAGACTTCGGGGTAAATTTTAGTTTATCTAATATAAGGATGGTACCCCTTCTTTCTTTTGAGGACCATTCGAATGGTAAATGGTTCTCCAACCTTTTATTTTTAGGCTGTAGGTGTGTTTCTGTCTAAAATGAGTCTCTTGTAGACAGAAAATAGATGGGTCCTGCTTTTCTATCCAGTCTGAAACCTTGCTCCTTTTGGTGGGGTCATTAAGCCCATTCACGTTCAGAGTTACTATTGAAAGATATGAGTTTGGTGTCATCATGATACCTAGTCAGTCCTTGTTTTTGTGGAATGTTCCACTGGACTTCTTCTTAAAGGGGAATTTTAATAGTTCCCCTTAAAATTTCTTGCAGAGCTGGTTTGGAGGTCACATATTCTTTTAGTTGCTGCCTGTCTTGGAAGCTCTTTATCTCTCCTTCCATTCTGAATGAGAGCCTTGCTGGATAAAGTATTCTTCGCTGCATGTTTTTCTCATTTAGGATCCTGAATATATCCTGCAAGCCCTTTCTGGCCTGCCAGGTCTCTGTGGAGAGGTCTTCTGTTAATCTGATACCCTCCCCATGTAAGGTAGGGATTTCTTGTCTCTTGCTTCTTTAAGGATCTTCTCATTTTCTTTGGAATTCGCAAGTTTCACTATTAAATGTCCAGTTGTTGAGTGGTTTTTATTGATTTTAGGCGGGGTCTCTCTATTTCGTGTATCTGAATGTCTGTTTCCCTTCCCAGATTAGGAAAGTTTTCAGCTATGATTTGTTCAAATACATATTCTGGACCTCTGCCCCTTTCGTTGCCCTTGCGAAACCCAATTAAACGTAGGTTTTTCTTCCTCAGGCTGTCACTTATTTCCCTTAATCTAGCCTTATGATCTTTCAATTGTTTTTCCCTTTTTCCTCAGTTTCCCTCTTTGCCATCAACTTGTCTTCTATGTCACTCACTTGTCCTTCCACCTCGTTAACTTTCGTTGTTAGGACTTCTAGTTTGGATTGCATCTCATTTCATTGATTTTTAATTTCTGCCTGATTAGCTCTAAATTCTGCAGTCATGAAGTCTCTTGAGTCCTTTATGCTTTTTTTCTAGAGCCACCAGTAGTTTTATAATAGTGCTACTGAATTGGCTTTCTGGCATTGAATTGTAATTCAAATTTTGTACCTCTGTGGGAGAGAGGACTGTTTCTGATTCTTTCTCTTGAGGTGAGTCTTCCTTGTAGTCATTTTGCTCAGTGCAGAGTGGCCAAAAACAAGTTGTATTGGGAAAAGGAGGAAAAGAGAGAAGAGAATGAAGGAAAGTAAAAAAAGAATAAAGATGAAAATAAAGAGAAAAAAAGAAAAAAAAGAATATAAAAGAAAAGAAGAGAAAAACGGGGGAGGGGGGAGGAAACAGCAATCAAAAACAAAAAGAAGGGGGAGTATCCTCTGATTCTGTATACTGTAAGTCCCTCGACTTCCCATGGAGGATACCAGTGCTGCTTGGTCAATAATTTGTTTTTCCCCTTCGGTCTAGCTGGTCTTCTGGGGGAGGGGCCTGCTGTGCTTATTTTCAGGTGTTAGCACTTGGGGGAGCTGCTCAGCCCCCTGCCTGTTGCAGGTCTCATTGAACGATTTTTAAGCTGTTTATCTGGTGAGGTCACTGGCCCCAGGAGTAATACCCGCAGTGGCAGCAGCCGGCTCTGGAGCCTTGGATTCAGCTCCTGCAGTAACTAACTACGGAGCTCTCAGTCTGCAGGGGCCTGGATGCTCTGAGGGTGGGGCCGCTCATCTGCTCAGCTCCGGGCAGGAGTGCCCTTGCTGTCCTGTGCCCTCCTGGCTTCTGTCAGTCCCCAGGGGAGCGCCGGCGCCCTGTGCTCCTGGTCCTGCGCTTTTAGGGGGGATCTCTCTATTTCTTTCTATTTCCTGGATCTGAATGTCTGTTTCCCTTCCCAGATTAGGAAAGATTTCAGCTATGAGTTGTTCAAATACATATTCTGGCCCTCTGGCCCTTTCGGTGCCCTTTGGAACCCCAATTAAATGTAGGTTTTTCTTCCTCGTGCTGTTGTTTATTTTCCTTAATCTATCTTCATGGTCTTTTAATTCTTTGTCTCTTTTTTCCTCAGTTTCCCTCTTTGTCATTAACTTGTCTTCTATGTCACTCACTCGTTTTTCCACCTGGTTAACCCTCATCGTTAGGACTTCAATTGCATCTCATTCAATTGATTTTTAATTTCTGCCTGATTGAATCTAAATTCTGCAGTCATGAAGTCTCTTGAGTCCTTTATGCTTTTTTCTAGAGCCACCAGTAGCTGTATAATAGTGCTTCTGAATTGGCTTTCTGACATTGAATTGTAATCCAGATTTTGTAACTCTGTGGGAGAGAGGACTGTTTCTGATTCTTTCTTTTGAGCTGATGTTTTCCTTCTAGTCATTTTTCTCAGTGCAGAGTGTTTTGGGAAAAGGAGAAAAAGAGAGGAGAGAAAGAAGGCAAGAAAAGAGAAACAGAAAAAAGAAAAAAGGAAGAAAAAAAGAAAAAAAGAGAAGAAAAAGAGAAAGAAAAAGAAAGAAAGGAAAAAAAATGGTGGGGGAAGCAAACAGAAGTCAAAAAGCAAAAAACAAACAAACAAATAAAAAGAAAACACGGGGATGTGTCTTTTGATTCTGTATACTTTAAGTCCCTTGGCTTCCTTTGGAACTTGTCCGTCCAGCTGGTCTTCTGGGGGAGGGGCCTTTTGTGCTGATTTTCAGGTATTAGCACTTGGGGGAGCTGCTCTGCCCCCTGCCTGGTGCAGGGCTCAGTGGGGATTGTTTACCCCGTGAGGCCCTAGGAGGAACAACCACAGTGGCGGCGGCCAGCTCTGGAGCCCTGGCTTCAGCCCCCGGAGTAACTACAGAGCTCTCCGTCCGCATGGCCTGGATGCTCTGGGGGCGGGGCCGCTGATCTGCTCAGCTCGAGCAGGAGCGTCCTTGCTGTCCTGGGACCTCCCGGCCTCTGCCTGTCCTGGGGGCAGGCCGGATCCTGGGCTGTCTCCCCGGCGCCCTGTGCTCAGGGGCCTGCGCTGTTGGATTCGCGCCCCCTCTGCGGAGTCACTGCCCGAGCCCCTCCGAGCTGCTCCCGGCCGCGCAGCCCCCTCTGCAGAGCCGCTGCACGAGCCCCTCAGAGGTACTCCCGGAGCCACGGAGCCCCCTCCATACGGAGCCTCTTCCTCTGTGGGAGCCGCCTCCGAGCTGCTCCCTGGGCCACGCAGCCCTCTCCATGCAGAGCCGCTGCCCGAGCCCCTCCGAGCTGCTCCGGGTCCAGCCATGTGCGCTACAGCCCTTTAGGGAGCTCGGAGCACTCTCCTCAGCGTGCAGGTGTCTTTTAGTGTCCCAGGGAGCCCGCGGCATCCCCGCCCTCCTGGGGTCCTGCTCTAACTCCCTGCAGGTGTCTTTCCGCCCGGGAAGATTGGTGAAGCTCCTGCTTCTCCAGGACGGAGCTTTCCTGTCCTGGGGACACTCGCCCAGGCATTAGCCTGGCTCCTCGTGGGGCCCTTCCCCCCTGGATGCCTTTTGTTTATTTCTTTTTCCCCCGTCTTCCTACCTTGATAGAAGCGGGAACTCTTCTCACTGTAGCATTCCAGCTGTTCTCTCTTTAAATCTCAGGCCGAATTCGTAGATTTTCTTGATGATTTGAACGTTATCTAGGTAATTTGGTGGGGACAGGTGATTTGGGGACCCTACTCTTTTGCCATCTTGCCTCTCCCTCCTCATCTTTTTCAACAAATAGAAATGGAAGGAAAATTTCCAATCTCATTCTATGAGGAGACCATTTTCTTAATCTGAAAACCAGGCTAATACTCCATCAAAAAAGGAGAATTACTAACCAATATTCCTGATGAACATAGATTTCAGAATACTCACCAAGATGCTATCCAATAGAATCCAACAGTACATTAAAAGGATTATTCAGGGATCCCTGGGTGGCACAGCGGTTTGGCGCCTGCCTTTGGCCCAGGGCGTGATCCTGGAGACCCGGGATCGAATCCCACATCAGGCTCCCAGTGCATGGAGCCTGCTTCTCCCTCTGCCTGTGTCTCTGCCTCTCTCTCTCTCTCTGTGACTATCATAAATAAATAAATAAATAAAAATAAAAGGATTATTCACTATGAACAAGTAGGATTTATTCCTGGGCTGCAAGGTTGGTTCAACATTCGCAAACCAATCAACATGATAAATAACATTAATAAGAATAATCAAGAACCATATGACACTCTTAATTGATGCAGATAAAGCATTTGACAAAGTACAGCAACGTTTCTTGATTAAAACTTTTGGAAGTGTAGGAATAGAGGGAACATACTTCAATGTCATAAAAGCCATCTATGAAAAGTCCACAGCGAATATCATTCCCAATGGTGAAAAACTGAGAGCTATTCCTTTAAGTTTAGGAACACAACAGGGATGAGGTTCCATCCCACCACTGGAGGTTCCATCTCACCACTGTTGGTCAGTATAGTACCAGAAATCCTAGCCTCAGCAATTACACAACAGAACGAAATAAAAGGCATTCAAATTGACAAAGAAGAAGTCAAACTGTCACACTTCATTGATTACATGATATTGTGTATGGACACCCAGAAAACTCCAACCTAAAAACTGCTAGAACATATAGAGAAATTCAGCAACGTGGCAGGATATAAAATCAATGCACAGAAATTAGTTTCATTCTGATACACTAACAATGAGACTGAAGAAAGAGAAATTAAAGAATTGATCCTACTTAAAATTACACTAAAAGCTGTAATACACCTTGGAATAAACCTAACCAAAGAGGGAAAGGATTTGCACTCTAAAAACCACAGAACACTTCTTTAAAAAATAATACCTTAATGTAATTATTTTATTTTTTATCATTGTATTATTTTTATATTGTTACTGGCTTGATTATACATAAGCATCAATAAAATAGATGTTTTTTGCTATTTGCAATTTTTCTTTTTTAAAAATTATATTTATTTATTTGAGTTCAATTTGCCAACATACAGCATAACACCCAGTGCTCTTCTGAAATAAATTGAGGAAGGCACAAAGAGATGGAAAAACATTCCATGATCATGGATTGGAAGAATTCATATGTTGAAAATGTCTATGCTACTGAGAACAATTTACACATTCAATGCAATCCTTATCAAAATACCATGGATATTTTTCCAAGTTAGAAAAAATAATCCTAAAACTTGTATGGAACTAGAAAGTACCCTGAATACACAGTGGAATGTTGAAAAAGAAAACCAAATTGGTGGCATCACAATGCCTGATTTAAAGCTATATTACAAAGCTGTGATCATCAAGATAGAATGGTACTGACACAAAAAAGGCACATAGATCAATGGAACAGAATAGAGAACCCAGAAATGAACCGTCAACTCTATTGTCAACTAATTTTCAACAAAACAGAAAATAATATCCAGTGGAAAAAAGTATTTTCAATTAATGGTGTTGGGAAAATTGGACAGCCACATAAAGAAGAATAAAACTAGATCATTTTTTTATTTTTTTACATCATACACAAATATATACTCAAAATGGATGAAAGACCTAAATGTGAGATAGGAACCTATCAAAATCCTAGAGGAGAACACATGCAACAACTTTTTGAACTTGGCCACAGCAACTTCTTGTAAGAGAGGTTTCTAAAGACAGGGGAAATAAAAGTAAAAATGAACTATTAGCAGCACTTCATCAAGATAAATAGCTTCTGCAAAGCAAAGGAAACAACAAAACAAAATGACAACCTACAGAATGGGAGAAGATATTTGCAGATGACATCAGATAAAGAGTTATTATCCAAGATCTATAAAGAACTTATTAAACTCAACACCCAAAAAACAAACAATCCAGTCAAGAAATGGGCAGAAGACATGAACAGAAATTTCACCAAAGAAGACAAACATGGCCAACAAGCACATGAGAAAATGCTCCATATCACTTGCCATCAGGGAAGTACAAATGAAAACCACAATGAGATACCACCTCATACCAGTGAGAATAGTGAAAATTAACAAGCCAGGAAACAACAAATGTTGGAGAAGATGTAGAAAAAGGGGAACTCTCTTACACTGTTGGTGGAAATGCAAACTGGTAGAGCCACTGTAGAAATAGTATGGAGGTTCCTCAAGAGGTTAAAATAGAGCTACTCTACAACTCAACAATTGCACTACTGGGTATTTACCCCAAAGATACAGACATAATAAAATGAAGGGGCCTCTGCACCCCAATTTTCTTTTTTTTTAATTTATGATAGGCACACACACACAGAGAGAGAGAGGCAGAGACACAGGCAGAGGGAGAAGCAAGCTCCATGCACCGGGAGCCCGATGTGGGATTCGATCCCGAGTCTCCAGGATCGCGCCCTGGGCCAAAGGCAGGCGCTAAACCGCTGCGCCACCCAGGGATCCCTGCACCCCAATTTTCATAGCAGCAACATGCACAATAGTCAAACTGTAGAAGGAGCTGAGATGTCCTTTGATAGATAAATGAATAAAGAAGATGTGAGATACAAACACACACACACACACACACACACACACACACAAGAATATTAGCCATCAGAAAGAATGAATACCTATCATTTACATTGACATGGGTGGAATTGGGGGATATTATGCTGAGTGAAGTAAGTCAGTTGAAGAGAGAAAATTATCATATGGTTTCACTTGCATGTGGAACATAGAAATATTGCAAGAGACCATAAGAGAAGGAGGGAATCTGAATGGGGAAAAATCAAAGGAAGAAGAACCATGAGAGACTCTTAAGTCTGGGAAAAAAACTGAAGGCTGCTAAAGGGGAGTTGGGTGGTATGATGGGATAACCAGGTGATGGTCATTAAGGAGTGCATGTGATGTGAGGAGAACTGGGTATTTTACTATATGTTGGCAAATTGAATTTAAATAAAAATAAATAAAATTAACAAAATAAAATTTAAAACTTAATTTAAATTTAAAATATAAAAAGGTTGTGGCATACACACACACAAAAACACAGTGGAGTGTTATTCAGCCATAAAAATGAATGAAATCTTATCATTCAACAAAAAGAAATAAAAGGCATTCAAATGAGCAAAGAAGAAGTCAAACTCTCCCTCTTCGCCGATGATATGATACTCTACAGAGAAAAACCAAAAACCTCCACCCCAAGATTGCTAGAACTCATACAGCAATTCGGCAGTGTGGCAGAATACAAAATCAATGCCCAGAAATCAGTGGCATTTCTATACACTAACAATGAGACTGAAGAAAGAGAAATTAAGGAGTCAATCCCATTTACAATTGCACCCAAAAGCATAAGATTCCTAGGAATAAACCTAACCAAAGAGGTAAAAGATCTCTACCCTAAAAACTACAGAATACTTCTGAAAGAAATTGAGGAAGACACAAAGAGATGGAAAAATATTCCATGCTCATGGATTGGAAGAATTAATATTGTGAAAATGTCAATGCTACCCAGGGCAATTTACACATTTAATGCAATCCCTATCAAAATAGCATGGACTTCCTTCAGAGAGTTGGAACAAATCATCTTGATATTTGTGTGGAATCAGAAAAGACCCCGAATAGCCAGGGGAATTTTAAAAAAGAAAACCATATCTGGGGGCATCACAATGCCAGATTTCAGGTTGTACTACAAAGCTGTGGTCATCAAGACAGTGTGGTACTGGCACAAAAACAGACACATATATCAATGGAACAGAATAGAGAATCCAGAAGTGGACTCTTAACTCTATTGTCAACTAATATTCGACAAAGCAGGAAAGACTATCCACTGGAAAAAAGACAGTCTCTTCAATAAATGGTGCTGGGAAAATTGGACATCCACACGCAAAAAAATGAAACTAGACAATTCTCTTACACCAGACACAAAGATAAACTCAAAATGGATGAAAGATCCAAATGTGAGGCAAGATTCCATCAAAATCCAAGAGGAGGACACAGACAACACCCTTTTTGAACTTGGCCACAGTAACTTCTTGCAAGATACATTCATGAAGGCAAGAGAAACAAAAGCAAAAATGAATTATTGGGACTTCATCAAGATAAGAAGCTTTTGCACAGCAAAGGAAACAGACAACAAAACTCAAAGACAACCTACAGAATGGGAGAAGATATTTGCAAATGACATATCAGATAAAGGGCTAGTTTCCAAGATCTATAAAGAACTTCTTAAACTCAACAGCAAAGAAACAAACAATCCAATCATGAAATGGGCAAAAGACATGAACAGAAATCTCACAGAGGAAGACATAGACATGGCCAACAAGCACATGAGAAAATGCTGCGCATCACTTGCCGTCAGGGAAATACAAATCAAAACCACAATGAGATACCACCTCACATCAGTGAGAATGGTGAAAATTAACAAGACAGAAAACAACAAATGTTGGAGAGGATGTAAAGAAAGGGAAACCCTCTTTCACTGTTGGAAATGTGAACTGGTACCGCCACTCTGGAAAACTGTGCGGAGGTTCCTCAAAGAGTTAAAAATAGAGCTGCCCTATGACCCAGCAGTTGCACGGCTGAGGATTTACCCCAAAGATACAGATGCAGTGAAACGCCGGGACACCTTCACCCCAATATTTATAGTAGCAATGTCCACAATAGCCAAAGTGTGGAAGGAGCCTCAGTGTCCATCAAAAGATAAGTGGATAAAGAAAATGTGGTATATGTATACAATGGAGTACTACTCAGCCATTAGATATGACAAATACCCACCATTCGCTTCGACGTGGATGGAACTGGAGGGTATTATGCTGAGTGAAATAAGTCAATCGGAGAAGGACAAACATTATATGGTCTCATTCATTTGGGGAATATAAAAGATAGTGAAAGGAATAAAGGGGAAAGGAGAAAAAGTGAGTGGGAAATATCAGAAAGGGAGACAGAACATGAGAGACTCCTAAGTCTGGGAAACGAACACGGGGTGGTAGAAATGGAGGTGGGCGGGGGGTGGGGTGACTGGGTGATGGGCACTGAGTGGGGCACTTGACAGGATGAGCACTGGGTGTTATTCTATATGTTGGCAAATTGAACACCAATAAAAAAAATAATAAAAAAGAAATCTTGTCATTTGCAATGATATGGATGGAACTACAAGGTATTTATGCCAAGTAAAATAAGTCAGTTAGTGAAGGAGAAATACCATATGCTTTAACTCATGTGGAATTTATGAAACAAAACAAATGAGCATTTGTTGGGAGGGGGGAGAAAGAGTGGCAAACCAAGAAACAGACTCTTCACTATAGAGAAGAAATTGTTAACAGTGGAGAGGTGAGTGGGGGATGTGTTAAATAGGTTTCCATGATTAAGGAGTGCACTTGTTGAGATGAGCACAGGATGATGTATGGAAGTATTAAACTACTGTATTAGGGGGAATAGGCAAGATGGTGGAAGAGTAGGGTCCCCAAGTCACCTGTCCCCACCAACTTACCTAGATAACTTTCAAATTATCCTGAAAACCTACAAATTCAGCCTGCGATTTAAAGAGAGAACATCTGAAATGCTACAGTGAGAAGAGTTTGCACTTTTACCAAGGTAGGAAGATGGAAAAAAATAAATAAAAAAGCATCCAAGGGGTAGGGGCCCCCGAGAGGAGCCAGGCTAAGGTCGCGCAGTGAGTGCCCGCAGGACCAGAAAGCCCATGCCTGGAGAAGCAGAAACTTTACCTACCAATCTTCCCGGAGGGAACGGCGCTTGTGTTGTGCCCAAGATTGCGAATCTGAGAAACCACCAAGGAGCTGACACGGATGCAAGTGCATGAGGTTTTATTAACAAGCTCGAGCTTGGGTCCAAGTATACCTGACACAGCGGTGCAGGGACTTGGACCCTGAAATGGGTTATAGCTGGGTTTTTAATGGGGTGGTCTAGGGAATTTTCAGAAGGGGTGGAGGAATTTCTTCATTTCGATATGGGGGAAATGGTGGGGGAGTTTCTTAAGTTCTGTTTTCATTCCAATACGGGACTTTCTGGCTCTTTCAAGGGCGTTCTGCAGAGTTTACAGTAAACTTCAGCTCTTATTCACAGGGGCCTGAGATGGCTGCTGAAGCTAAGATGGCTGTACTTGTGCTAACACTAAACTTGAGGTGGAATGGCCTTAATTTTCTCGACCTCCACATTTCCCCTCTCAGAAGAACCTAAGGAAAGACCCAATCATGGGTCCAGGCTGGTCTCAGTAACAAGGTCCAGTGGTTGGTATTGCTGTCTGAGTACCATGATCTGAAGTGTATTGACTCTGTCTTTGACAAAAGTAACTAATTTATTGATAATGTAGCGCCTGAGGGTAAGGAGGAGAAGGAGGATAATGAGGGGCCCTGCTAGGGCAGACAGCAAGGTAGTGAGCCAGGGGGAATGATTGAACCAGGATTCGAACCACCCTTGTTGCTGTTCTCGTTCCCATTTATGTGTAGCCAAACCTTCCCTGAACTTTGCCATAGATTCTCAGACTATCCCTGAGCGATCAGTGTAGAAACACCATTCTTCGTTTAGGGCAGCACAGACTCCCCCTTGTTGTAGAAAAATTAGGTCTAACCCCCTTCTGTTTTGGAGCACCATTTCAGATTAAGATGTTAGGGATTCTTGGAGGTGGGAAATGGAGGTCTATATGTGCTCTAGGTCTATATCATTGGCAGCCCTAAGGCTATTGTAGTGGGAAGCCTAGGTGGCTAGTGAGGCAATACCTGTTCCTGTGCCAGCTAAACCAATTCCTAATATAGTGTCAATGGTGACAGCAGAGATAGGTTCCCGTTTATTTCGCCTGTGGGTACCCAGGTCCATCCATTGAAGTACCTGCTCATCTGAATGGTAGATGATTCTAGGGAGTAGTTGAACCAGCATACAGAATCCCCCACTTCTGTTTATAACCTGTCCATGAGCGCAGGGAGTTAATCCCTCGGAACAGGCCCACCAACTGTCTTGGGGCTGTAGATGATACTGTACTGTTTATAGGCCATGTATCGTTGCATAGAATCTGGTAGTGGCATGGAGGAGTGCCTATGCAGAACCCCTGGCCTGACATGGATTGCAAGGTGAGGCTTTTATTACCAGGCTTTTGGTTCCATCTGCAAGTATTAGGGTCCGTGGTTGTTTTATATTGACCCATTATTGAAATTCCTTCATAGAAGGGGGGGGGCTGGATGTCATAGCACAGCCAGCAGGATCGGGTAAGACTGGGTTAAGTTGTGTTGAGGAATTTGTAAGCCTGGGACATCAGGGCCCAAAGAGGGTGTTGAGAAGGTCAAGGGGAAGGCGAGTCAGGACTGGGGTGTCCCAACTGGAGGGGTTGTGGGAGGATTTTAAAGGGGGTGCTGTAGATATTGCCCAAGATTGGGGAGGCACTAGCACAGGGTTGTGGCCTATTCCTTGGGTTTGACCCTGTGGTTTCTCGAGTTGTCTAATCATGAATAAGACTCCATTATCATACCCGCTTTGGTAAAGTCAGAGCCACCACAGAAGTCATATCCCCCAATTTGTATTTTGTTTCCCAGCCTCTGTGAAGGAAATGGTGACTGGGTTACAGAGAAGATGGGAGTTCATTCCCTTAGTGTCCGAGCATGCGGAGCCCGTGGCGTCTTGTTGGATTTTTATAAGGCCAGCTGGATTCTGTGACAGCCAATGACATGTCCCAGTTTGTTCACAACCCCATGTTTTACAGAAGTAATCCGTCCAGCCATCACATTTGGAGACCTTATTATGGTCAGACAGACAGGGGACCGGGCACGCTTAAAAGCAGGTAGCACTGAGGGAGCTTAAACTTCATTTACTTACACATCCGAGTACCCGGCCAAGGAGAGCTGAGGGGCCTTGGCAGGCCCCAACGAGTTTGGAGTCGCATAAGTCAAAGGTCAGATTAGGCCACCAGGTCCCCCTAGGGTGTATCCTTGACAGCTGGGTTATTATCTCTATAGAACTTGGGGTAAAGATTTGCCAAGTTAGTTTAAGTAGCTGGTGGGGGTTAGTTTCAGCCGTGAGGCGATACAATGCAAATAATATTAGTGAGGTAATTGGGAAGGATGCAGTCTTAGCTTTAGGGGATTGTCTTTGTCTGGTTGGATTTTCTATTCTGGAACAAAGTCCTTGAGAACGGCGTGTGGGTCAGCTGGCCAGACTTGGGTGTAGTGGATCCAGGGAGTAATCCCGTCAACCTTGAGAGCAGTGGGAGTGGTCAGGATCACGATGTAGGGTCCTTTCCAGTGTGGTTGAAGTGTCCGGTGTTGGTATCTCCGGACGCACATCCAGTCACCCAGCCGACATCGATGGGGTTCCGGGGGTGGTCTGGTCTCTTAGAGGGCCCTCAGCTTAGGCCATACCTGTTCATGGGTTTGTTGTAACATTCAAAAGAAGAAAAGGAGTTGGTGATCATCAAATTTAGCAGCACCTCATGTTTTAAATTGGGGATAATAGGTGGAGGAAGACTGAACATGATCTTGTAGGGGGTAAGTCCCATCTTATATGGGGGGTTTTGTACCCTATATAGGGCAAAGGGGAGGAGAGTCACCCAGTCCCCGCCAGTCTCCAGGGCTAATTTAGTTAAGGTCTCCTTTAATGCCTTGTTCATCCTCTCTACCTGTCCTGAGCTTTGGGGCCTATATGTACAATGTAATTTCCAATCTGCCCCAAGTACTAGTACCATTCCCTGTGTTACCTTAGAGATGAATCCTGGTCCGTTGTGTGACCCAATCTTAATAGGAAAACCATACCTCAGTTGTTGTGCCCAAGATTGCAAATCCGAGAAACCACCGAGGAGCTGATACCGATGCAAGCACATGGGGGTTTATTAGAAAGCTTGAACTTGGGTCCAAGTATACCCAACACAGTGGAGCAGGGACTTGGACCCCGAGATGGGTTACAGCTGGGTTTTTATGGGCTGGTCTAGGGGTAAGGTGGGGTTTTTAAGTAAGGGTGGGGGTGTGAGAATCTCCAGTAAAGAGGTCTCACAAGCTCTTGCTTCCTTATTCTGATAAGGACGTGCTTTGTGTTTTTTTTTTCTCTAGCCAGAGTAAGGTAGAGTTTGGTACCTGGTCACAGTGGCCTGGGAACAGTGGCCTGAGATGGCTACTGAAGCTACAATGGCTGTACTTGTGCCAATGTTAAACTTGAATGGCCCTAATTCTCTCGGCCTCCACATGGTAAGATGTCTTCCAGCAGTTTCTTGGTCACGGTCTGTGCTGTTTTATGTTTGATGGGAAATGCCTCTGTCCATCCTGAGAAAGTATCTACAAACACTAGTAAATACCTGTATCCGTATTTTCCAGGTTTTACCTCAGTGAAGTCCATTTTCCAGTAGGCTCCTGGGTGGTACCCCCTGGAGCCGGGTACCCAGGTTAGATTCATGGGCAGTGGCATTAGTTAATTGGCATGCGTGGCAGCTTGCCACAATCTGCTCAATCTTTGCTCGAGAGTCTTTAATAGTGATCTTTGCAAGTCGTATGAGGTCTTCCATCTTCTTTGTTCCCATATGAGAACTCCAATGCATTTTGGATAGGACCCGTCGTCCTAGTTCCTCTGGCAGGATGATACTGGAGTCTACAGCCCTCCACCAGCCACGCAAGCATTGGGTCATAGGCAAGCTTTTGATTCAGTGTAAATCAGTGTCAGTATAGTTGGGGTGTCAGTGGATGATGGCTAGGGCCTTGGGCAGCCAGAGGGCCCTCAGGAGTTCAAGAATCTCCATTTTGTTTTTAATAGTCTTTCCTTCTGCTGTCAGAAGCCCTCTCTCTCTATTAAAAGGGCTCTGTGGATATGAGCAGTGGTGAAGGCGTACCTGCTGTCGGTGTAAATGTTTATTCGTTTACCTTCTCCTATGGTCAGCGCTTTGGCTAGTGCGATCAGTTCTGCCCATTGAGCTGATGTTCCAACTGTCAATGACTCTGCCCAGCTGGTCTCCATTTCTGTGGTTATGGCTGCCCCCGCATTTCTGATTCCATCTCAGACAAAACTGCTGCTCTCATCAAGAGCAGACCAACAAATCAAGGAAACTTTTGAACAGAAATTAGACTTTTAGTCTTATACCCTTGTACTTTAAAATCCATTTACTTCGATCTTAGTCTGTCCTGACCACATCTAAAATTCCTTTCCAAGGATTTCCCTTCACAACCCTTCTACACCTTCCTTTGCATTCAGAATTTGTTCTAAGCCATTTCTTTCCAGTCAGTCTCATTTAGGACAAAATTGCTTTCTTTTACCTTGAACAAAAATATATTCCCATTTCTTATATTTTTCTTACACATCTACTTTCTATATACAGAGTTGATTTCTTTACTGCCATCAGTCTTATTTTAGCAGAGTTTTTCACTGTTAGGAACCTTAGTCTCCAGTGAAAACTAAGGAGTAACCGATTTTGAACTATCACACTAGAACTCTTTAGACGGCAAATTTATGAAACAGTTAAGTACAAAGCGTGTTCACCAACAGATTCAAATCAACATTTCAGCACTTTTTCGTGTTTGGAAAAGACCTAGATGTCCAATGAATTTAATCCCATTTATCATCAAAGTGTAACTAAGACTGAGGTATCTAGAAATGATGTATCATGTCTGCAACACTCTGAAATGTTGCAGAAAACAAAATAATAATTCTGGTTACTCATGGTAGTCATTTCTTATGATCTATAGGTTGCCATAAGCACTGAACTAATGAATATTGATTGATCCATTGCTCCTACAGGAAATATATGCATACCTCACATAGATGATAAACTTAAATCTCAAAAACAGCACTCCCTGGAAGATCCTATAATCTTTATTTTTAAAAAAGGTTAGAGTGTTAATGCCATCCTCAGGTGCCCAAATTGTGATTCAAACCCAGTCAGCTGGCCCAAGAGCCAGCATTTCTTGCACCACACTGGACTGCTCTATATTGTCTCTAATTTCCGGTGATCTCTATGAAGCCTGAAACCTCAGGTAGAAACGTGCACATCAGGTGACTCAAAGGTTTTTTTTTTTTTTTTTTTTTTTTTTTACAATTATTTAAGACCTTTATTAACGGGTGCTTGCCGTTTGTTGACTTTTTTGAAAAAATCAAGTTGTAAACTTTTATTACAAATTAAAAATGAGGTTCTTAAAAATCTCAACTTGACCAGATATGAAACAATTTAAAAACCTTTAAAGGTGTATTGAGAAAAACCAGGCTTTAAAAAAAAAAAAAAAAAACACATTTATCATTACCAAAAAGAGACGTCTTTAGGTAAAAATAATAAAAACCCCATGCTGCATAGATAATGCAGATAGTTCTATTTATCTGGTCAATGGGCAAAAAGCAAGCACTTAAGGTCTTCAGCTCCAATCTTTTGTTCATTTCTTATTGCTGGAATTTCATCTTCATTTCTTCATGTTGGATGACTAAACCGGATGATGGTAGAGATGGTAAGCTGGCATTTACTCAGCCCCGCCCTGCTCAGCCCCGGGAGCGGACGAATTCTCAGCTGGTGGATCGGCTGCTTTTGTCTCTTTGCCATCTTGTGGTTTAGGGTTTTCTGGGCGTCTGCGTCGGTAATTGAAGTTGCGGCGGTACCGACGTTGAGGTGGCTGCTGACCTTGGGTCTCATCTCCTTGATTTTCCTTATCTTCCTCATTTCCATCCTCTCTAGGCTGTCTTTGGCGAGGAGGACCCCTACGGAATCGTGGTCTATAACCTCGATACATATTCTGTCTCACTGGTCTACCTTGTTCTCCTGAACCCTGGTTGTCAGTACCTTCCATCACTTCTCCCTGCACAGGAGGGTTGGAATACTGTGGCCGATGCCCGTAGGGTCTCCGCATGTAGTAAGGTGGGAACCGTCGCCTGCGGTAGGGCCGGCGCTGTTGGGCCTGGCCTTCGGGAGCACTTTCCGATCCCTCGTTCTTCTCCCCACTCTCACTATTCTGGTAATTCTGCTGGTAATTGCGTGGAGGACCCCTGCGACGTGGATAGCGTCTATAATGGTTACGGTCTGCTGCATATTTACTGCCTTGCACTGGAACTCCACCAGGGCCTGTAACATTTGCTGCCTCCGCACCCTTTTCTCCTTCAACAACATCAAACTCCACAGTCTCTCCATCTCCTACACTGCGAAGGTACTTCCTGGGGTGATTCTTCTTTATGGCAGTCTGGTGTACAAATACATCTTCCTTGGTGTCATTCCTGTTGATGAAACCATATCCGTTTCTTACATTGAACCATTTTACTGTTCCCAAAACCTTCGTTGCGATGACCTTCTTGTCTCCGCCGGCAGGCGCCGCCGATGTGAGGCTGCCCGGGCCGCCGCTCCCTGCGCCGCTGCCGGTGGTGCCGGGCTGGGTCTCGGCCTCGCTGCTCATGGTTGCGGTGATGGTGACTGGGGCCGGCTGCGGCAGCTGTGGCTCCTCCCAGGGTGTGATGGTAACTAGGCCGGCGGCAGGTGGTGGGGCTGCTCAGGGCTCTCTGGGGTCCGTTCTCCGCTCCCGCTACCGATCGAACTCGACTCAAAGTTTTTGTAAGCTCTGTGCATGTGAGCAAAGACCATAAAATCTCCACTAATTATTGATTTGAAGGTTATAGGAAAGGAGGCAAAATCCCTATCAAGATACTAATACTTTTCCCAGAAGTAGAACAAATAATCCTAAAATTTATATGGACCCACAAGAGGAGCTGCATAGCCAAAGCAGTCTTGAAAGAGAATAAAGCTGGAGGTATTACAATCCCAGATTTCAATATAAAATACAAAGCTGTACTAATCAAAATAATATGATACTGGCACTAAAATAGAAATATACATGAATTGAAGAGAATAGAAAACTCATAAAGAAACCCATGCTTGTATGATCAGTTGATCTATGACAAAGGAAGCAAGAATATACAATGGGAAAAAATCTATTCTATTCAATAAGTAGTGTTGGGAAAACTGGACAGTTTAGATGCAAAAAAATGAATCTGGACTACCTTTTAAAACTATACACATAAATAAACTCAATATAGATTAAAGATCTAAATCTAAGATTTGAAACCATACAATCCCTAGAAAAAACTTTAGTAATTTTTTTGACATTGACCATACATTTTTCTACCTATGTCTCCTCAAGCGAGTTCAACAAGAGCAAAATTAAACTATTGGGATTTTGCCAAAATAAAAAGCTTCTGCACAGTGAAGGAAACAATCAACAAAACAAAAAGATAACCTAATGAATGGGAGAAGATAGCTGCAAATAATAAACCCAATGAGGCTAATATTCAAATATAGAAAGAACTTATACAACTGAACACCTGAAAAACATATAATGCTACTAAAATAGGCAAAATCAGGGAAATACAAATCAAAACTACAATGATATATTACCTCACACCTGTTAGAATGGCTAAAATTACAGCACAGGAAACGATAGATGTTGGCAAGGATGCGGAGAGAGGAGAATCCTCTTACAGTGTTGGTAGGAATGCGAACTAGTGCAGTACTCTGGAAAACAGTATGGAAGTTCTTTAAAAAGTGAAAAATAGAATTATCCTATGAGCCAGCAATTGTACTACTTGGTTTTTACCCAAAAGATGGAAAAATACTGATTTAAAGGAACACATGCACCCTGATGTTTATAGCAGCACTATCAACAATAGCCAAATTATGGGAAGAGGCCAAACGTCCATCGACTGATGGATGGATAAAGAAGTTGTGAGAATATATACATATTATCCCAGCTGTGAATATTATATATTCAGTATATATTCACATGCACCACTCAGCCATAAAAAAGAATGAAATTTTGCCATTTGCACTGATGTGGGTAGAGCTAGAAACTATTATTCTATGTGAAGTAAATTAGTTAGAGAAAGACAAACATCATGTGATTTCACTCATATGTGGAATTTAAGAAACAAAACAGATGGACACAGGGGAATAAAGAAAGAGAGATGAGCAAACCAAAAAACAAACTCTTAACTGTAGAGAACAAAGTGGGGGTAACTGGAGGGGAGATGGGCAAGGAAATGACTTGAGTGTGCGATGGATATTAAGGACAGTCATTGTGATGAGCACTGGTGTTGTATGTAAGTGATGAATCACTAAATTCTACACTTGAAACTATTATTACACTGTATGTTAACAGGAGTTTATTTTTAAAAATATTTTATTTATTTGATAGAGAGAGAAAGAGAGAGTTCAAGAGGGGGAAAGGGAAGAAGGAGAGGGACAAATAGATTCCCCACTGAGAGGGGACCCTCTGAAAGCGGGGCTTGATTCCAGGATCCTGAGATAATGACCTGAGTAGAGTCAGATGCTTAACTGACTGAGGTACCCAGGTGTCCTAACTACCTTGAATTTAAATAAAAACTTGAAAAAGAAAAAATTTGCAGGGAAACTGAATAGACATTTTTATAAAGAAAACATAGAGATGGCTGATAGACACATAAGAAATGCTCAACATCACTAATCATCAAGGAAATGCACATCAAAACAACAATGAGATATCACCTCCACCTGTCAAATTACTAGAATCAAAAAGAGAAGAAATAAAACAATGTTGGCTAAGATGTGGAGAAAAAGCAACCCTCATGCACTTTTGGCAGGAAAGTAAGCTGGTGCAGCCACTGTGGAAAACAATATGGAGCTTCATCAAAACATTAAAAATAGAAGAAAAATATGATCCAGAAATTCTGCTGCTAGGTATTTATACAAAGAAATGAAAACACTAATTTGAAAAGATACATGCATCCCTATGGTTATTGCAGCATTATTAACAATAGCCAAGTTATGGAAGCAATCCAAGTATCCATCAGTAGATGAATGGATAAAAAAGATATTTTATATATCTTTATATTACTTAGTCATAAAATGACTGAAATCTTGCCAGTTGAAGCAACCTGGAAAGATGTAGAGGGTATAATGCTAGATGGAATAAGTCAGCCAGAGAATTTCTATGGAATTTAGGAAACAAAGGAAAAGAGATGGAAAGCTACAATAAAACAACCAGACTCTTAAATACAGAGAACAAACTGGTGGTTGCCAAAAGGGGAGTGAATGGGGGGATGGGTGAAATAAAGAGGATTAAGAGAACATTCATCTTTATGAGCACTGAGAAATGTATAGAATTGTTGAATCTTTAAATTGTACACTTGAAACTAATATAATACTGTGTTAATTTACTTGAATAAGAAATAATAGGCAGATTTACCCATACAGAATCTTCAAATTATAAGAATCAAATGTATACACACATGTTTGTTATGCTATTCTTGCAGCATTTTGATGAAACGTTTTCAAAATACAATTTGAGGAAAAATAAAGTTGTATGGAGGAGGGGTGCCTGGGTGGCCCTGTGGTTGAGTGTTTGCCTTTGGCTCAGGTCCTGATCCCAGGGTTCTGCCTATGTCTCTGCTTCTCTTTCTGTGACTCTCATGGATAAGTAAATAAAATCTTACTAAAAAGATGTATGGAGGAGTAAAAAAAGAATAAGAATGGTCCTAGAGCCAACGTATTTTTGGTAGCCTGGATAGCACCAGTCCAGTATGATTTTAGAAGCTTAGGGAAACCCTCCAACACCATCACCCCAATAGTATCTCCTTTCTGCATGTTCATTGATGGCATGTGCTTTAATAACAACCACAGCCTTTGATGCCGCAATGAAGGATCAGGCTTAGAGTGCAGACTCCAACCATCCTAGGTAACGGTGACTTACACTTATTCATAATAAGTGAATCAAGTTAGAATATTGTGAGAGTATTTTTCAATAGGAAAAAATGCGATTAAGTCTGAGGACCCCAGATTACTAAAGGAAAAAAAAGTGGAGGAAACTCACTCCTGATGTTTCTCATTCTTTTAATAATTCTTACCTATTCAAAATCTTAAAAAATCACAAATTCAAATTTATGAAATAGAGTTTTTTTCACCCTTTAAGTGACAGGTTATTCTAGAACTTTCCAAAGTTAGGCAAGGATACTTTAGAAGACCTAAATGCAAATGAGAATTATTTTCTTCCTGTTTCACTTCCAAAGATAATAGCTTCTGAACAAATTGCATAATGTTTAAGTGCCTTCAGAAAGTTAGACTTGGCACTGCACCTTTAATTGAAAATGAAATCCTTATTAATGGCCCAATTGGCATTGCTTACCAGGAAAGAGGTTGCATTTCAGAAATTTAAGTTTCCCAAAGGAGGCATTAGTGAAAAAGCTCTCAGATTTAAAGGAAACTAATATCAGAGTAAAAACAATGTGAAACAAATCTGAGAATCCTTTGAATTTTTGTTAAGTATTGTTCATGGGCAGTGATGGATAAATTAGGTAATTTACTTCTATTATATAAAATGCAGAGGATGTGACAATGGAGCTTCTTACTACTGTCTTAAGTGGTAGCTGAGTCTGGGGATGAAGAAAAGGGAACTAAGGAATACAGGCTGCCATATTGTGATCTTTTGTAAAAGGATATGTATTGAGAGAAACAATTTAGGGTTGCCAGATAAAATATAAGATTTCCAATTAAATTTGAATTTAAGATAAATAATAAAGATTCCTTTAGCATATATAAGGTACATATTTATACTAAAACTATTATTATTTATTAATTTATCATTCTTTATTTTATACTAAAATTATTTCTTACTTGAAATGCATATCAAAACCACTGCTATTCAAACATTAGCATGCATAGGATTTGCCATTTCAATTTAATATAATTGAAATACAATGTTATATTAGTTTTGGGTATACAATACAATGATTGAACAATTCCATACATCACTCAGTGTTCATCAAGATAAGTACACTCTGCATTCCCTTTATCTATTCCACACATATTCCCACTCACTTCCACCCAGGAAATGACCAGGTTGTTCTCTGCATTTACAGTCTCCTTCTGTTTCTCTCTTCCGTAGTTTGTTTTGTTTTTTTAAATTCCACATGAGTGATATTGTATGGTATTTGACTTTCTGACAGACATTCCACTTAAAGTTATACCCTCTACATCCAACTAGGTTCTTACAAATGGCAAGATTACATTCATTTTTATGGCTGAATAATATTCATTATACACACACACACATCACATCTTCTTTATCATTAATCTATTGTTATACACATGAGTGACTTCCATATTTTGGCTATTGTATATAATGCTGCAATAACATAGGGGTGAATATATGTTTTTAAATTAGTGTTTTAATTTTCTTTTGGTAAATACCCAAAAGATTACGGCATTATATGGTAATTCTATCTTTACTTTCATTTTTATGTTATTTTTTAAGTTTGTATTTTAATTCCAGTCAGTTAACATACATTGTAGGCAGGGGGGAGTTAAGATGGCAGAATAGTAGGAGGACCTTATGCTTGTGTTGTACCTTGAACACAGATAGATATAAATCAAATCATTCTGAACACCCAAGAAATCAATCTGAGGACTGATGGAACAAATTACACAATTAGAGGTAGAAAAGAAGCCACCTTGTGGACGGTAGGAGGTGCAGAGACATGATCTGGAGAAGAAAAAGATCATGGGTGCTGGGGAGGGGAGGAAGACCTGATCAGAGAAAGAGGAGAGAGAGAAAGAGAAAAAGAGAGAGAGAGAGAGAGAAAGAGAGAGAGAGAGAGAGAGAGAGAAGAGCATGGAGGATTGCACAAGGAAAATACATTCCCAAAGCCATTCACTGGGAAAATGAGAGGGGCTAATTATTGTGAGTTTTCATAAACAGTGGAGCTCAAAAACTAGAGTTTTAGAAGTCTGCACCATGGCAGGTGTTGAGCCCAGTGGGTGCTTTGTATTCTTTTGTAGAAGGAGGTGAGAGGCCTGGGAGTGAATGGAGTAATCAGAGGATACCCTGGGATGCACTGAGAGAAACAGTTACCCTTTCTTAGAGTGCATTTGGGAGAGGTGACATTGCCTCTCAGGAAACAAAAGAGAGAGTGGGCACCATGGCACTCCCTTGCCCCTTAAGCATAGGAGCAAAGACACCTGCTGAGGGCAGATAATCCGGGCTCAGGCTTTTTGCTGCACTGTACTCTAAACTCCAAGCTCTTGCGCATTCATGTGACTACCCTTCAGGGACATACCAGCACCAGCCCATCCTCCAGAGGGCCAAAATAGATCAGCATCCTGCAGAGTTCCTAAAGCTTGGAGTTATGAAACTCAGCCAGTGTGCCTGAGATAAAACTAGGAGCACTGCACTGTTGGACAGGTAGACAGCCTAGACACAGACTGGGTAAAGGCAGGGATCTGAGAGACACTTGGTACACATGAGGAGAGAGTATTTGTTCTTCTGTGATGGCTTCCCAGACAGCAGTCATGCAAACACCCCTTTCTGGGGATGAAAGAACAGGCTGATACCACTTTTATCCCCCACACCAACATGGCTGACTTCAGCGAGCAGCATCCTAAAAAGCTCACTCTAAGCTCTACCCCTACACTAGGTGGGTGCTTCTTTGCTAGGGCAAATGTACTTCAGAAGAAGAGCAACAGGCTCCTCATTCAGAAGACCAGCACAAATCTCCTGTATGCATCATACTTCCTGACTATAGAGTGCTGCAGGCTTCAGTTCTAGTGGAAATACGATCAAGTCTCATTTAACAAACAGACAAGAGCACAACTAGTGAAAACTCACCACACTCTGGCCAAGGTCCAAACACTCACCACTCCAGGCAAGGAAAACTTTGCTCAGGACTGATCTGAGGGAAAGAGCTACCAAATCACAGAAGCAGAGTGCACACAGTATGCACCGGAGAAACTTCCTGAAGCACCAAGGCCCTGGACAATATAAGACCTCTTCTTAATAAAGTCATTACTTTCAGCAGCAAGAAACATAAAGGCATTCCTAACACACAAAGAAGACAGAGACCTAGACAAAATGCCAAGATAGAGGAATTCACCCCAAAAGAAAGAGCAAGTAAAGGTCATGTCATCTAATTGAAACAGATATAAATAATATGACTGATCCAGAATTTAAAACAACAATCATAAGGATAATAGCTGGGCTCAAGAAAAGCGTGGAAGACATCAAGGAATCCCTTACCACAGAGATAAAAGACCTAAAACTAGTCAGGTCAAAATGAAAAGTGTGATAACTGAGATAGGAAATCACCTGGATGTAATGATCACAAGGATGGAAGAATCATAAGAATGAATAAGTGAAATGGAAGATAAAATTATGGAAAATAATGAAGCTAAAAATATGAAGGAAAGAAAAATACTGGATTATTAATATAGACTTAGGGAATTCAGGGATTCCATGAATCCTAATAATAACATTTATATCATAGAGTCCCAGAAGAAGAAGATAGGGAAAGGGGGCCAGAAGTTTATTTGAGGGAATAATAGCTGAAAATTTCCCTTTTCCCTTATCTTGGAACTGATACAGACATACATAGAAGACTCCCATTAAAAATCAACAAAAGTAGGCCAACACCAAGACAGGTAGTAAAATTTGCAAAATACAGACATAAGGAAAAAAAAATCCTTAAACAGGAAGGGACAAGATATCCATAACTTACAATGGAAGACAAATAAGATTAAGCTGCAGATTTCTCTACATAAATTTGGCAAGCCAAATACGGTGGCACAATATATCAACATGCCACAAGGCCAAGATATGCAACCAGTAATACGGTACCCAGAAAGACTGTCATTTAGAATCTAAGGAGAAATAAAGTGTTTCTTACACAAACAAAAAATAAAGGATTTCATGACCACTAAACCAGCTCTGCAAGGACCATATGATCCTCTCAATAGATGCAGAGAAAGCATTTGACAAAATACAGCATCCATTCCTGATCAAAACTCTTCAGAGTGTAGGGATAGAGGGAACATTCTTCAGCATCTTAAAAGCCATCTATGAAACACCCACAGCAAATATCATCCTCAATGGGGAAACACTGGGAGCCTTTCCCTTAAGATCTGGAACAAGACAGGGATGACCATTATCATCACTGCTATTCAACATAGTCCTAGAAGTCCTAGCCTCAGTAATAAGGCAACAAAAAGAAATAAAAGGCATTCAAATGGGCAAAGAGAAGTCAAACTCTCCCTCTTCACAGATGACATGACATTGTCCATAGAAAACCCAAAAGACTCCACCCAAAGATTGCTAGAACTCATACAGCAATTCAGCAGTGTGTCAGGATACAAAATCAATGCCCAGATGAGTGGCATTTCTACACACTAACAAAGAGACTAAAGGAAGAGAAATTAAGGAGTCAATCCCTTTCACAATTGCACCCAAAAGCATAAGATTCCTAGGAATAAACCTAACCAAAGAGGTAAAGGATCTATACCCTAGAAACTACAAAACACTTCTGAAAGAAATTGAAGAAGACACAAAGACAAGGAAAAATATTCCATGCTCATGGATTGGAAGAAATAATATTGTGAAAATGTCAATGTTACCCAGGGCAATTTACACATTTAATACAATCCCTATCAAAATACCATGGACTTTCTTCAGAGAGTTGGAACAAATCATCTTGATATTTGTGTGGAATCAGAAAAGACCCCGAATAGCCAGGGGAATTTTAAAAAAGAAAACCATATCTGGGGGCATCACAATGCCAGATTTCAGGTTGTACTACAAAGCTGTGGTCATCAAGACAGTGTGGTACTGGCACAAAAACAGACACATAGATCAATGGAACAGAATAGAGAACCCAGAAGTGGACCCTGAACTTTATGGTCAACTAATGTTCGACAGAGCAGGAAAGACTATTCACTGGAACAAAGACAGTTTCTTTAATAAATGGTGCTGGGAAAATTGGACATCCACATGCAGAAGAATGAAACTGGACCATTCTCTTTCACAATACACAAAGATAAACTCAAAATGGATGAAAGATATAAATGTGAAACTAGGTTCCATCAAAATCCTAGAGGAGAACACAGGCAACACCCTTTTTGAACTTGGCCATAGCAACTACTTGCAAGATACATCCATGAAGGCAAGAGAAACAAAAGCAAAAATGAACTATTGGACTTCATAAAGATAAGAAGCTATTGCATATCAAAAGAAACAGTCAACAAAACTAAAAGACAACCTACCAAATGGGAGAAAATATATGCAACAGAACTATCAGATAAAGGGCTAGTATCCAAGATCTATAAAGAACTTATTAAATTCAACACCAAAGAAACAAACAATCCAATCATGAAATGGGCAAAAGACATGAACATAAATTTCACAGAGGAAGACAGACATGGCCAATAAGCACATGAGAAAATGCTCCACATCACTGGCCATCACGGAAATACAAATCCAAACCACAATGAGATACCACCTCACAGCAGTGAGAATGGGGAAAATTAAGAAGACAGGAAACCACAAATGTTGGAGAGGATGTGGAGAAAGGGGAACCCTTCTGCACTGCTGGTGGGAAGGTGAACTGATGCATCCACTCTGGAAAACTGTGGAGCTTCCTCAAAGAGTTAAAAATAGACCTGCCCTATGACCCAGCAATTGCACTGTTGGGGATTTACCCCAAAGATACGGATACAGTGAAACCCCAGGACACCTGCACCCCGATGTTTATAGCGGCAATGTCCACAATAGTCAAACTGTGGAAGGAGCCTCGGTGTCCAACGAAAGATGAATGGATAAAGAAGATGTGGTCTATGTATATGGTGGAATATTAGCCATTAGAAATGACAAATACCCGCTATTTGCTTCGACATGGATGGAACTGGAGGGTATTATGCTGAGTGAAATAAGTCAATTGAAGAATGACAAACATTATCGGTCTCATTCATTTGGGGAATATAAATAATAGTGAAAGGGAATAGAGGGGAACGAAGAAAAAATGAATGGGAAATATCAGAAAGGGAGACAGAACATGAGAGACTCCTAACTCTGGGAAACGAACTAGGGGTGGTGGAAGGGGAGGAGGGTGGGGGGTGGGTGTGACTGGGTGGCAGGCACTTAGGGGGGCACTTGATGGGATGAGCACTGGGTGTTATTCTGTATTTTGGCAAATTGAACAGCAATAAAAAATAAATTTATTATTTAAAAAAAAGAAGATCTGGTTTATGTATACAATGGAGTATTACTCAGCCATTAGAAACAACAAATACACACCATTTGCTTCGACGTGGATGGAACTGGAGGGTATTATGCTGAGTGAAATAAGTCAGTCTGGAAGGACAAACATTATATGGTCTCATTCATTTGGGGAATATAAAATATAGTGAAAGGGAATAAAGGGGAACGAAGAAAAAATGAATGGGAAATATCAGAAAGGGAGACAGAACATGAGAGACTCCTAACTCTGGGAAATCAACTAGGGGTGGAGGAAGGGGAGGTGGGTGGGGGTGGGGGTGACTGGGTGATGGGCACTGAAGGGGTCACTTGGTGGGATGAGCACTGGGTGTTAGTCTATATGTTGGCAAATTGACACCAATAAAAAATAAATTTGTTTAAAAAAATGCCCAGTGCTCATCTCATCACGTTTGTTTTAAATTATTATTTTACAAAGTAAAAAATTTACAAGACAAAAAAAATGGAGCTAATGACACCTCCAACTTGAAAATAAAAGGTTGGAGAACCATTTACCATTCAAATGGTACTCAAAATAAAGCAGGGGTAGCCATCCTCATATCAGATAAATTAAATTTTATCCCAAAGTCTGTAGTAAGAGATGAAGAGGGACACTATATCATACTTAAAGGGTTTATCCAACCAGAAGACCTAACAATCATGAATATTTATGCCCCTAATGTGGGAACTGCCAAGTATATCAATCAATTAATAACCAAAGTAAAGACATACTTAGATAATAATACACTAATACTGGGAGACTTCAACACAGCAAATTCTGCAAATGATAGATGGAAGCAGAAGATCACTAAAGAAATAAAGGATTGAAATGATACACTGGACCAGATGGATGTCGCAGATAAATACAGAACTTTGTATCAAAATGCAGCTGAATACATATTCTTCTCAAGTGCACATGGAAATTTTTCTAGAAAAGACCACATACTGGGTCACAAATCAGGTCTCAACCAATATGAAACGACTGGCATTCTCCCCTGCATATTTTCAGACCACAATGCTTTGAAACCAGAACTCAATCACAAGAAGAAATTTGGAAGAAACTCAAACACATGGAGGTTACAGAGTATGCTACTAAAAGTTGAAGGTGTCAACCAGGAAATTAGAGAAGAATTAAAAAGATTCATGGAAACTAATGAAAATGAAGATGCAACTGTTCAACATCTTAGTGATACAGCAAAAGCAGTCCTAAGAGGGAAATACATTGCAATACAAGCCTCCCTCAAAAAATTGAAAAAAAAAAACTCAAATACACAAACTAATCTCCAACCTAAAGGAATTGTAGAAAGAACAACAAGTAAAGCCTACACCTAGCAGAAGAAAGGGATAATAAAGATATGAGCAGAACTCAATGAAATAGAGAGCAGAAGAACTGTAGAACAGATCAACAAAACCAGGAGTTGGTTCTTTGAAAGAATTAATAATATAGGTAAACCATTAGCCAGTCTTATTAAAAAGAAAAAGATGATGGAAAAATCATGAATGAAAAACGAGAGATCACAACAAATACCAAGGAAATACAAATGATTTTAAAAACGTATTACGAGCAGGTATACGCCAACCAATTAGGCAATCTAGAAGAAATGCATGCATTTCTGAAAAACCACAAATTATCAAAAATGGAACAGAAAGGAATAGAAAACCTAACCGGGGCAATAACAAGTGAGGAAATTTAAGCACTCACCAAAAAACTTCCCAAGACTCAAAAGTCGAGGGCCTGATGCCTTCTCAGGGAAATTCTATCAAATGTTTAAAGAAGAAACAATACCTTTCTACTAAAGCTGTTCCAAAGGGTAAAAGGGGACAGAATACTTCCAAACTCCTGGTATGAGGCCAGCATCACCTTCATTTCAAAACCAAAGACCTCACCGGAAAGGAGAATTAGACCAATATCCCTGATGAAAACGGATGCAAAGTTTCTCAACAAGATACTAGCCAATAGGATCAAAGAGTACATTAAGAGTATTATTCACCATGACCAAGTGGGATTTATCCCCGGGATGCAAGGTTGGTTCAACACTCATAAAGCAATCAACATGATAGATCATATCAACCAGAGAAAAAACAAAAACCATATGATCCTCTCAATAGATGCAGAGAAAGCATTTGACCAAATACAGCATCCATTACTGATCAAAACTCTTCAGACTGTAGGGATAGAGGAAACATTCTTCGGTAACTTAAAAGCCATCTACCAAAATCCCACAGCAAATATCATTCTCAATGCGGACAAACTGAAAGCCTTTCCCCTAAGATCAGGTACACGACAGGGATGTCCACTCTCACCACTGCCATTCAACATAGTACTAGAAGTCCTAGCTTCAGCAATCAGACAACAAAAGGAAATAAAATGCATTCAAAAGGAAAGAAGAAGTCAAACTCTCCGTCTTTGCAGATGACATGATACCGTACAACAAAAACCCACAAGACTCCACCCCAAGATTGCTAGAACTCATACAACAATTTGGCAGTGTGGCAGGATACAAAATCAATGCCCAGAAATGATTGGCATTTCTATACACTAACAATGAGACTGAAGAAAGAGAAATTAAGTAGTTAATTGCATTTAAAATTATACTCAAAAGCTTAAGATACCTAGGAATAAACTTTACCAAAGAGGTAAAGGATCTACACCCTAAAAAACTACAGAACACTTCTGAAAGCAATTGAGGAAGACAGAGATGGAAAAACATTCCATGCTTATGGATTGGAAGAATAAATATTGTGAAAATGTTTATGCTACCCAGGGCAATTTTCACATTCAATGCAATCCGTATGAAATACCATGGAGTTTCTTCACAGAGTTGGAACAAATAATCTTAAGATTGTTTGGAATCAGAAAAGTCCCTGAATAGTCATGGGAGTATTGAAAAAGAAAACCAAAGCCAGGAGAATAACAATACCGAATTTCAAGCTGTACTACAAAGGTGTGATCATCAGGACAGTGTGGTATTGGCACAAAAACAGACACATAGATCAATGGAACAGAATGTAGAACCCAGAAATGGGCCCTCAACTCTATGATCAACTAATACTCGACAAAGTAGGAAAGACTATCCACTGGAAAAAGGATAGTCTCTTCAATAAATGGTATGGAAAAATTGAACAGTCACGTGCAGAATAGTGAAACCAGACCATTCTTTTTCACCATACACAAAGATAAACTCAAAATGGATGAAAGATCTAAATGTGAGACAAGCATCCATCAAAATCCTAGAGGAGAGCACAGGCAACACTCTTTTTTAACTTGGCCACAGCAATTTCTTCCAAGATACATCTATGAACGCAAGGGAAGCAAAAGCAAAACTGAACTTAATCAAGTTCATTTGAGGGACTTAATCAAGATAAAAAGTTTCTGCACAGCAAAATAAACAGTCAAAAAAACTAAAAGACAGCCTCAGAATGGGAGAAGATCTTTCCAAATGACCTATCTGATAAAGGGCTAGTCATCAAGATCTATAAGGAACTTATGAAACTCAACAGAACTTATGAAACTCAACACCCAAGAAACAAACAATCCAATCATGAAATGGGCAAAAGACATGAATAGGAATTTCACCAAAGAAACCATACACATTGCCAACAAGCACATAAGAAAATGCTCTGCATCACTTGTCATCAGTGAAATACAAATCAAAACCACAATGAGATACCACCTCACACCAGTGAGAATGGTGAAAATGAACAAGACAGGAAATAACAAATGTTGGAGAGGATGTGGAGAAAGGGGAACTCTCTTTCACTCTTGTTGGGAATGTGAACTGGTACAGCTACTCTGGAAAACTGTGTGAAGGTTCCTCAAAGATTTAAAAATAGAGCTACCCTATGACCCAGCAATTGCACTACTGGGTATTACCCCAGAGATACAGATGCAGTGAAATTCCAGGACATCTGTACCCCATTGCCTGTACAAGAAATGTCCACAATAGCCAAATGTGGAGGGAGCCAGGATGTCATTCAACAGATGAATGGATAAAGAAGTTGTGGTATATATATAATGGAATATTACTAATCAATTAGAAAAGACTAATATCTACCTTTGATGGATCGACCTAGAGGATATTATGGTCAGTGAAACAAGTCAATCGAAGATGGACAATCATCATATGGTTTCACTCATACAGGAAACATAAGAAATAGTGAAATGGATTACAATCAAAAGCAGAGAAAATTAGCAGGAAAAATTACAGAAGGTGACAAAACATGAGAGACTCCTAACTCTGGGAAACAAACAAGGGGTAGGGGAAGGGGAGGCAGGTGGGGATGGGTAACTGGGTGACGGGCACTGAGAAGGGTACTTGGTGAGATGAGCGCTTTGTGTTATAGTATATGTTGGCAAATCTAACTTCAATTTAAAAAAGGATAAATAAAAAAATAAATTAATCTAATACTTTTAATCCTATTGCCAGTATTGCCTCCACAAGAAGCCGCTGGTTGCCATCCTGGTAATGTATCATATCTTCAGCAATCAGAGAAATATCCTCACTAACAGTATCCAGCCTCTTGCATTTTTAAGCACTCTGTCTTGACACCCAGTATATTTTAAAAGTTGATTATGTTACAATATTTGTGACCTTGCCTATGGTAGACTTTCGTTCTTTCTTCATTCTCTGTACATACATAATGTCACTTTCAACCTGGACCATGATCTATTACTGTCTTCTACTTGGCAGGTTGTTCTGGGTGGTCTTGTCTGATGAACTTCTGAGTTTCTCTAGTGGTGCATTTTTGGCTGCTGTGCATGACTTGCATGTGTCTTGGAGGCTGAGTCATGACTATATGTACTCATCTGCTACACAGTATGTCATAACATACTGTGTTATAACACAGGTTATAACACAAATAATACCACAATGACACAATACCACACAATACCACAATACCACAATAACATATACTGTGTTATAACACAGGTTATAACACAAATAATCATTTGTATTATTACATATGGGTTTCACTATTTTTTTTACAGTCTGACCATTGCTTTGCTAGGAGTGATTCTTATATCCAGTACCTAGTGAGGTCAGGAAGCAGAGCTTTATTATTTTTTTGAAACCATACTTTCCTCTTTTTTAGAGACTTCTTTGCCATGTCCTTGTATAGAAGTTACTAACTTTTCGGGCAGCCAGGGTGGCTCAGTGGCTTAGCACTGCCGTTGGCCCAGGCTGTGATCCTGGAGACCCAGGATCGAGTCCCACATTGAGATCCCTGCAGGGAGCCTGCTTATCCCTCTGCCTGTGTGTCTCTGCCTTTCTCTCTGTGTGTATCTGTCATGAGTAAATAAATAAAATCTTTTTAAAAAAAGAACTTACTAACTTTTCCCTTTTGCTCATCAGTTATTTTCCACCCTAATCTTATTCTTCCAACCCAATGTCATGGAAAACACATGCCTTATTATTGATCAAGCACATGGCTCCTGTTCTTATTCAGTGGCTACTTTCTCTGGCACTCATTTATTTCTTCCCTAAGGTCCTGGGGATTTTATCTGCTTGCTTCTTTTCTTGCCAGCTGCTGTATCTTTTTCTTTGTGAGGTCCTGAATCCCAAGGGAACAGCACATACATAGATCCTTAGTTCAAACTTCTCTTATTTCGACAGCAAGAACAAGATCCTGAATCATGTTCTTCTGTGACTCCATATTACACTTCAAGGTTTATTCCAAACTACCAAGACTGGAATCAATGTAATTAATGTTGTAGACCCATTTTACCTATTCAATCTCTCATTACTATTTTCTTAAATATTACCATCTTCAAACCTCTTTTCTTTGTACAAAGTAGACAAAAAAAGACCTATGTTCAAATGAGCACTTTGCCAAACAAAAGGTGTAAGACAAAAATGTCGATCATCTCTATAAGTAAAAGGGCAGAGGAAATTTCAAAGATACTACATCTACCTTCTTTGCTCTTAACCTTTCCAGCTCAGATTGGATTTTCATAAGAATTTACATGAATGACAGCCTCTAGAGATGCTCAGTACACAGCTGGTATGGCTATGTTGGTGGTACTTGTCCAGGGGAACCTCCTATCCAGATTGGGCCATTCTCTGTTCCTATCTTCCTCTAACATACCGTGATTATTTTAGCTTCTAAGCCATTATCTACTCTGCTTTCCAAATGGAAATACTTGGGGACAAGATGGCAGAAGAGTAGGGTCCCCAAGTCACCTGTCCCCACCAACTTACCTAGATAACTTAAAAATCATCCTGAAAACCTATGAATTCGGTCTGAGATTTAAAAGGAGAACAGCTGAAATGCTACAGTGAGAAGAGTTCATGCTTCTATCAAGGTAGGAAGACGGAAAAAAAATAAAGAAATAAAAAAGCATCCATGGGGGAGGGGCCCCCACGAGGAGTCAGGCTAAGGCCACCCGGGGAGAGCCCCCAGGACAGGAAATCCCAGGCCTGGAGAAGCAGAAACTTTACCAAACTCCCTGGACAGTAAGGCGCTGGCAGGGAGCTCAGGCCGGATCCCAGGAGGGGCAGGGATGCCCTCAAGCTCCCAGGGGCACTAACAGAGGAACTGCGCCATGGGGGAGAGCGCGCCACACACAGTGGGCCGAGCTCCCTAAAAGGTCTCGGAAGTGGCTCCGGCACTGGTTTAGGTGGCAGCTCCATGCAGAGCGGGCTGCGCAGCCCCAGTTGCACGATTCCAGCGGTGTAGGCCCCAGAGCCAAGGGCACTGGGGGACACAGCCGAAGATCCAGCGCTCCCCTTGGTACAGGCGGAGGCCGAGAGGACAAAGGACAGCAAGGACGCTACTGCTCCTGAGCGCCCGGAGATATGCAGATCGGCTCACCCCGCCCCGGAGCATCCAGACCCCTGCGGACTGGTAGCTGTGGTAGTTACTGCAGGAGCTGACTCCAGACCTGGAGAGCTGGCCACCGCCACTGTTGTTCCTACTCCTGGTGTTGCCTTGTACCTGGGACTGAGCAGGGGCCTCACAGGATAAACAGCTCCCACTGAGCTCTGCACCTGACAGGGGGATGGGTAGCTCCCCCAGGTGCAAACAACTGAGAAACAGCACAGCAGTCTCCTCCCTGAGAAGACAAGATGGCAGGACAGGGAAAAAGCAAGTTACTGACCAAGCAGCACTGGAAAGTTCCAGAGGAAGTCGAGGGATTTACAGTATGTAGAATCAGAGGATACGTCCCCTTGTTTTTTGTTTTCTGTTTGTCCCCTTCCACACACCTTTTTTTTTTTCTCTCTTTTTCCCATTTTCCAGTATAAGTTGTTTTTGGCCACTCTGCACTGAGCTAAATGACTAGAAGGAAAAACTCACCACAAATGAAACAATCAGAAAGATTCCTCTCTCCCAAAGAGTTACAAAATTTGGATTACAATTCAATGTCAGAAAGCCAATTCAGAAGCACAATTATAAAGCTACTGGTGGCTCTAGACAAAAGCATAAAGGAATCAAGAGACTTCATGACAGCAGAATTTAGATCTAATCAGGCAGAAATTAAAAGTCAAGTAAATGAGATGCAATTCAAACTAGAGGTCCTAACGACAAGGGTTAATGAGGTAGAAGAACGAGTGAGTGACATAGAAGACAAGCTGATGGCAGGAAGGAAACTGAGGAAAAAAGAGAAAAATAATTAAAAGATCATGAGGAAAGGTTAAGGGAAATAAATAGCCTCAGAAGGAAAAAAAAAAAAAAACTACATTTAATTGCGGTTCCAGAGAGCACCAAAAGAGACAGAGGACCAGAAAGTGTATTTCAACAAATCATAGCTGAGAACTTCGATAACTTCGGAAGGGAAACAGGCATTCAGATCCAGAGATTCTCCCCCTAAAATACATAAAAACCGCTGAACACCTCGACATTTAATAGTGAAACTTGCAAATTCCAAAGATAAAGAGAAGATCCTTAAAGCAGCAAGAGACAAGAGATTCCTAACCTATATGGGGAGAAGTATTAGGATAACAGCAGACCTCTCCACAAAGACCTGGAAGTCTAGAAAAGGCTGGCAAGATATATTCCGGGTCCAAAATGAGAAGAACATGCAGCCAAAAATACTTTATCCAGCAAGGCTCTCGTTCAGAATAGAAGGAGAGATAAAGAGCTTCCAGGATAGGCAGAAACTGAAAGAATATGTGACCAACAAACGGGCTCTGCAAGAAATACTAAGGGGGACTCTGTGAAAGGAAGAGGAAGTCCAAAGAAACAATCCACAAAAACAGGGAATCAATAGGTAACACGATGACACTGAATTCATATCTTTCAATAGTCACTCTGAACGTGAATGGGGTTAATGATCCCATCAAAAGGCGCAGAGTTTCAGACTGGATAAAAAAGCAAGTCCCACCTATTTGCTGTCTACAAGAGACTCATTTTAGACATAAGGACACCTACAGCCTGAAAATCAAAGCATGGAAAACCATTTACCATTAAAATTTTCCTCAAAAGAAAGCAGGGGTAGCCATCCTTATATCAGATAAATTAAAGTTTATCCCACAGAGTGCAGTAAGAGAAGAAGAGGTACACTATATCATACTTAAAGGATCTATCCAACAAGAGGACCTAACAATCATCAATATTTATGCCCCAAATGTAGGAGATGCCAAGTATATCAATCAATTAATAACCAAAGTTAAGACATACTTAGATAATAATACACTTATACTGGGAGACTTCAACACAGCGATTTGTGCAATTGATAGGTATTCTAAGCACAACATCTCCAAAGAAACAAGAGCTTTAAAAGATACACTGGACCAGATGGATTTCACAGATATTTACAGAACTTTACATCCAAATGCAACTGAATACACATTCTTTTCAACTGCACATAGAACTTTCTCCAGAAAAGACCACATACTGGGTCACAAATCAGGTCTTAACTGATACTAAAAGACTGGGATTGTCCCCTGCATATTTTCAGACCATAATGCTTTGAAACTAGAACAAAATCACAAGAAGTTTGAAATCCTTCCAAAGGATTTAACGTGGAGGTTAAGGACCATTTTGCTAAAAGATGAAAGGGTAATCCAGGAAATTAGGGAAGAATTAAGAAGATTCATGGAAACTAATGAGAATGAAGATACAACCATTCAAAATCTTTGGAATACAGCAAAAGCAGTCCTGAGGGGGAAATACATTGCAATACAAGCATCTATCAAAACACTGGAAAGAACTCAAATACAAAAGCTAATCTTGTACCTAAAGGAGCTGTAGAAAATACAGGAAATAGATCCTACACCCAACAGAAGAAGAGAATTAATAAAGATTCCAGCAGAACTCAATGAAGTAGAGACCAGAAGAACTGTGGAACAGATCAACGTAATGAAGAATGGCTCATTGAAAGAATTAATAAGATAGATAAACCATTAGCCAGCCTTATTAAAAAGAAAAAAGACTCAAATTAATAAAATATGAATGAGAAAGGAGATATCACCACCAATATGAAGGAAATACAAAAGAATATAAAAACTTATTATGAGCACATATAGGCCAAGAAATTAGGAAATCTATTTTTTAATAATAAATTTATTTTTTATTGGTGTTCAATTTGCCAACATAGAGAATAACATGCAGTACTCATCTCATAAAGTGCCCACCTCAGTGCCCGCCACTCAGTCACACCCCCCCGCCCTCCTCCTATTCAACCACCCCTAGATTGTTTCCCAGAGTTAGGAGTCTTCCATGTTCTGTCTCCCTTTCTGATATTTCCTACACATTTCTTCTCCCTTCTCCTCCATTCTCTTTCGCTATTATTTATATTCCCCAAATGAATGAGACCATATAATGTTTGTCCTTCTCCGATTGACTTATTTCACTCAGCATAATACCCTCCAGTTCCATCCACGTTGAAGCAAATGGTGGGTATTTGTCGTTTATAATGGCTGAGTAATACTCCATTGTATACATAAACCACAACTTCTTTATCCATTCATCCTTCGATGGACACTGAGGCTTCTTCCACAGTTTGGCTATTGTGGACATTTTTAACTCTTTGAGGAACCTCCACACAGTTTTCCAGAGTGGCTGCACCAGTTCACATTCTCACCAACAGTGCAAGAGGGTTCCCTTTTCTCCACATCCTCTCCAACATTTGTGGTTTCCTGCCTTGTTAATTTTCCCCATTCTCACGGGTGTGAGGTGGTATCTCATTGTGGTTTGGATTTGTATTTCCCTGTTGGCAAGTGATGCAGAGTATTTTCTCATGTGCATGTTGGCCATGTCTATGTCTTCCTCTGTGAGATTTCTGTTCATGTCTTTTGCCCATTTCATGATTGGATTGTTTGTTTCTTTGCTGTTGAGTTTAATAAGTTCATACAGATCTTGGAAACTAGCCCTTTATATGACATGTCATTTGCAAATATCTTCTCCCATTCTGTAGGTTGTCTTTTAGTTTTGTTGACTGTATCCTTTGCTGTGCAAAAGCTTATTATCTTGATGAAGTCCCAGTAGTTCGTTTTTGCTTTTGTTTCTTTTGCCTCCGTCGATGTATCTTGCACGAAGTTACTGTGGCAGAGTTCAAAAAGGTTTTGCCTGTGTTCTCCTCTGGAATTTTGATGGAATCTTGTCTCATTTTGAGATCTTCCATCCATTTTGAGTTTATCTTTCTGTATGGTGAAAGAGAGTGGCCTAGTTTCATTCTTCTGCATATTGATGTCCAATTTTCCCAGCACCATTGATTGAAGAGACTGTCTTTCTTCCAGTGGATAGTCTTTCCTCCTTTATCGATTATTAGTTACCATAAAGTTCAGGGTGCACTTCTGGGTTCTCTATTCTGTTCCATTGATCTATGTGTCGGTTTTTGTGCCAGTACCTCACTGTCTTGATGACCACAGCTTCATAGTACAACCTGAAATCTGCCATTGTGATGCCCTCAGCTATGGTTTTCTCTTTTAAAATTCCCATGGCTATTCAGGGTCTTTTCTGATTCCACACAAATCTTAAAATAATTTGTTCTAACTCTCTGAAGAAAGTCCATTGTATTTTGATAGGGATTGCATTAAACGTGTAAATTGCCCTGGGTAACATTGATATTTTCACAATATTAATTCTTCCAATCCATGAGCATGGAATATTTTTCCATCTTTTTGTGTCTTCCTAAATTTCTTTCAGAAGTGTTCTATAGTTTTTAGGGTATAGATCCTTTACCTCATTGTTTAGGTTTATTCCTAACAATCTTATGCTTTTGGGTGCAATTGTAAGTGGGATTGACTCCTTAATTTATCTTTCATCAGCCTCATTGTTAGTGTATAGAAATGCCACTGACTTCTGGGCATTGATTTTGTATCCTGCAACACTGCCAAATGGCTGTATGAGTTCTAGCAATATTGGAGTGGAGTCTTTTGGGTTTTCTATGTAGAGTATCATGTCATCAGCGAAGAGGGAGAGCTTGACTTTTTCTTTGCCAATTTCAATGTCTTTTATTTCTTTTTTTGCCTGATTGCAGAGGCTAGTACTTCTAGTAGTATGTTGAGTAGCAGTGGTGGGAGTGGACATCCCTGCCTTGTTCCTGATCTTAGGGGAAAGGTTCCCAGTGCTTCCGCATTGAGAATGATATTTGCTGTGGGCTTTTCGTAGATGGCTTTTAAGATGTTGAGGAATGTTCCCTCTATCCGTACACTCTGAAGAGTTTTGATCAGAAATGGATGCTGTATTTTGTCAAATGATTTCTCTGCATCTAATGAGAGGATCATATGGTTCTTGGTTTTTCTCTTGCTGATATGTTGAATCACATTGATTGTTTTATGGGTGTTGAACCAGCCTTGTGTCCCAGGGATAAATCCTACTATCATGGTGAATAATTTTCTTAATGTACTGTTGGATCCTATTGACCAGTATCTTGTTGAGAATTTTTGCATCCATGTTCATCAGGGATATTTGTCTGTAATTCTCCTTTTGGTGGGGTCTTTGTCTTGTTTTGGAATTAAGGTGATGCTGGCCTCATAGAACGAATTTGGAAGTACTCCATCTCTTTCTATCTTTCCAAACAGCTTTAGGAGAATAGGTATGATTTCTTCTTTAAACTTTTGATAGCATTCCCCTGGGAAGCCATTTGGCCCTGGACTCTTGTGTCTTGGGAGGTTTTTGATGACTGCTTCAATTTCCTCCCTGGTTATTGGCCTGTTCAGGTTTTTTATTTCTTCATGTCCCAGTTTTGCTAGTTTGTGGCTTTCCAGAAATTTGTCCATTTCTTCTAGATTGCCTAATTAATTGGTGTATAGCTGTTCATAATGTTTTTAAAATCGTTTGTATTACCTTGGTGTTGGTAGTGATCTCTCCTTTCTCATTCATGATTTTATTAATTTGAGTCTTCTGTCTCTTCTTTTTAATAAGGCTGGCTAATGGTTTATCTATCTTATTAATTCTTTCAAAGAACCAACTCCTGGTTCTGTTGATCTGTTCCACAGTTCTTTTAGTCTCGAATTCGTGGAGTTCTGCTCGAGTCTTTATTAACTCTCTTCTTCTCCTAGGTGTAGGATCTATTTGCTGTTTTTTATCTAGATCCTGTATTTGTAAGGTTAGCGTTTGTATTTGAGTTCGTTCCAGTTTTTGAATGGATGCTTGTATTGCGATGTATTTCCCTGTCAGGACTGCTTTTGCTGCATCCCAATGATTTTGAATGGTTGTATCTTCATTCTCATTAGTTTCTATGAATCTTTTTAATTCTTCCTTAATTTCCTGGTTGACCCTTTCATCTTTTAGCAGGATGGTCCTTAACCTCCACGTGTTTGAGGTCCTTCCAAACTTCTTGTTGTTATTTAGTTCTAATTTCAAGGCATTATGGTCTGAGAATATGCAGGGGAAGATCCCCATCTTTTGGTATCAGTTCAGACCCGATTTGTGACCCAGTATATGGTCTATTCTGGAGAAAGTTCCATGTGCGCTTGAGAAGAATGTGTATTCAGTTGAGTTTGGATGTAAAGTTCTGTAGATATCTGTGAAATCCATCTGGTCCAGTGTATCATTTAAAGCTCTCGTTTCTTTGGAGATGTTGTGCTTATAAGACTATTGAGTATAGAAAGAGCTAGATTGAAGTCACCAAGTATGTGTATTATTATCTAAGCATTTCTTCACTTTGTTTAGTAATTGATTTATATATTTGGCAACTCCCACATTCGGGGCATATATATTGATGATTGTTAAGTCCTCTTGTTGGATAGATCCTTTAAGTATGATATAGTGTCCCTCTTCATCTCTCACTACAGTCTTCGGGGTAAGTTTTAGTTTATCTGATATAAAGATGGCTACCTCTGCTTTCTTTTGAGGACCATTTGAGTGGTAAATGGTTCTCCATTTTCAGGCTGCAGGTGTCCATCTGTCTAAAATGAATTTCTTGTAGACAACAAATAGATGGGTCCTGCTTTTTTATCCAGTCTCAAACCCTGCGCCTTTTGATGGGGTCATTAAGCCCGTTCACATTCAGAGTTACTATTGAGAGATAGGAGTTTATTGTCATCATGATATCTATTCAGTCCTTGTTTTTGTGGATTGTTCCACTGTCCTTCTTCTTAAAGGGGAATTTTAAGAGTCCCCCTTAAAATTTCTTGCAGAGCTGGTTTGGAGGTCACATAGTCTTTCAGTTCCTACGTGTCTTGGAAGCTCTTTATCTCTCCTTCCATTTTGAATGAGAGCCTTGCTGGATAAAGTATTCTTGGTTGCATGTTCTTCTCATTTAGGACCCTGAATATATCCTGCCAGCCCTTTCTGGCCTGCCAGGTCTCTGTGGAGAGGTCTGATGTTACCCTAATACTCCTCCCCATAAAAGTCAGGGATTTCTTGTCTCTTGCTGCTTTAAGGATCTTCTCTTTATCTTTGGAATTTGCAAGCTTCACTATTAAATGTCGAGGTGTTGAACGGTTTTTATTGATTTTAGCGGGGGATCTCTCTATTTCCTGGATCTGAATGCCTGTTTCCCTTCCCAGATTAGGAGAGTTTTCAGCTAGAATTTGTTCAAATACATATTCTGGCCCTCTGGCCCTTTTGGCGCCCTCCGGAACACGAATTAAACGTAGGTTTTTCTTCCTCAGGCTGTCGTTTATTTCCCTTAATCTATCTTCATGGTCTTTTAATTGTTTGTCTCTTTTTTCCTCAGTTTCCCTCTTTGCCATCAACTTGTCTTCTATGTCACTCACTCTTTCTTCCACCTCGTTAGCCCTCATCGTTAGGACTTCTAGTTTGGATTGCATCTCATTCAATTGATTTTTAATTTCTGCCTGATTAGCTCTAAATTCTGCAGTCATGAAGTCTCTTGAGTCCTTTATGCTTTTTTCTAGAGCCACCAGGAGCTGTATAATAGTGCTTCTGAATTGGCTTTCTGAGATTGAATTGTAATCTAGATTTTGTAACTCTGTGGGAGAGAGGACTGTTTCTGATTCTTTCTTTTGAGGTGAGGTTTTCCTTCTAGTCATTTTACTCAGTGCAGAGTGGCCAAAAGCGAGTTGTATTGGGAAAAGGAGAAAAAGAGAGGAGAGAAAGAAGGAAAGAAAAGAGAAGGAGAAAAAAGAAAAAAGGAAGAAAAAAAAGAAGAAAAAGTGAAAGAAAAAGAAAGAAAGGAAAAAAAGGGTGTGGGAAGGAAACAAATCAAAACGCAAAACATACCGAAACAAAACAAAACAAAACAAAACAAAACAAAAAACAAACAAACAAAAAAAAACCACGGGGGAGTATCTTGTGCTTCTGTATACTTTAAGTCCCTTGACTTCTCCTGGAACTTGTCTGTCTAGCTGGTCTTCTGGGGGAGGGGCCTGTTGTGCTGATTTTCAGGTGTTAGCTCTTGGGGGAGCTGTTCTGCCCCCTGCCTGGTGCAGGGCTCAGTGGGGGTTGTTTACCCTGTGAAGCCCTAGGAGGAATAACCACAGTGGCGGCAGCAGCTCTGGATACCTGGTTTCAGCCCCCGCAGTAACTCGGCAGCTCTCTGCCTGCAGGGCCTGGATGCTCCGTGGGCGGGGCTGCTGATCTGCTCAGCTTGGGGCAGGAGCGTTCTTGCTGTCCTGGGCCCTCCCGGCCTCTGCCTGTACCGGGGGAGGCCGGATCCTGGGCTGTGTCCCTGCGCCCTGTGCTCCAGGGCCTGCGCTGTTGGATTCGCGCTACCGCCCGCAGCCCCCTCCGCAGAGCCGCCTCCGGAGCCCCTCTGAGCTGCTCCGGGTCCCATGGCGCGCTGTAGCCCTTAGGGAGCTCGGCGCACTCTCCTGGGTGCGCAGTTGCTCAGTTACTGTCCCAGGGAGCCTGAGGGCATCCCGCTCTCCTGGGGTCCTGCTCCAACTCCCTGTGAGCTCCTTTCCGCCGGGGAAGGTTGGTGCAGCTCCTGCTTCTCCCAGACGGGGCTCTCCTGTCCTGGGGACACTCGCCCCGGCCTTAGCCCGGCTCCTCGCGGGGCCCCTCCCCCTTGGATGCCTTTTGTTTCTTTATTTCTTTTTTCCCCCGTCTTCCTACCTTGGTAGAAGCGCGAACTCTTCTCATTGTAGCATTCCAGGTGTTCTCTCTTTAATTCTCAGGCTGAATTCATAGATTTTGTGGAAAATTTGAAGGTTTTCTAGGTAATTTGGTGGGGACAGGTGATTTGGAGACCCTACTCTTCCGCCATCTTGCCCCTCCCTCCTGATTCTTTCTTTTGAGGTGAGGTTTTCCTTCTAGCCATTTTGCTCAGGGCAGAGTGGCCAAAAACGAGTTGTATTGGGAAAAGGAGAAAAACAGAGGAGAGAAAGAAGGAAAGAGAAAAAGAAAAAATAAAGGAAAAAAAAGAAAAAAAGAGAGGAAAAAGAGAAAGAAAAAAAAGGTGCAGGAAGCAAACAGAAAAAAAAAAAAACCCACTCGGGAGTATCTTCTGATTCTGTATACTTTAAGTCCCTTGACTTACCCTCGAACTGGTCCGTCTAGCTGCTCTTCTGGGAGAGGGGCCTGTTTTGCTGATTTTCAGATGTTAGCACTGGGGGAGCTGCTCAGCCCCCTGCCTGGTGCAAAGCTCAGTGAGTGATGTTTAAGCTGCTTATCCCGTGAGAGCACTGTGAGGCTCAGTGGGGGTTGTTTACCCTGTGAGGCCCCAGGAGGAACAACCACAGTGTTGGCTCTCTGCCGAGCTGCCTCAGAGCTGCCCCTTGGTCAAGCTGGGCGTGAGCTGCAGCCCTATAGGCAGCTTGGCCGCGGGGTGTGGCATGCTCTCCCGGGGGCGCAGGTGCTCTGTTAGTGTCACAGGGAGCCTGACCGCTTCCCCGCTCCACCTGGTGTCTTTCTCTAACTCCCTGCGAGTGCCTTTTTGACCGGGAAGATTGGTGAAGCTCCTGCTTCTCCCGGATGGGGCTTTCCTGTCCTGGAGACACTCCCCCGGGCCTTAGCCAGGCTCCTCCCAGGGGCCCCTCCCCCTTGGATGCCTTTTGTTTCTTTATTCCCCCCCCCCCCCCCCCCGTCTTCCTACCTGGATAGAAGCATGAACTCTTCTAACTGTAGCATTCCAACTGTTCTCTCTTTAAATCTCAGGCCGAATTCGTAGATTTTCAGGATGATTTGAAGGTTATCTAGGTAATTTGGTGGGGACTGTTGACTTGGGGACTCTACTCTTCCGCCATCTTGCCCCTCCTCTGAAATTAGGCAATCTAGAAGAAATGGACAATTTTCTGGAAAGCCACAAACTACCAAAACTGGAACAGGAAGAAATAGAAAACCTGAACAGGCCATAACCAGGGAGGAAAGGGAAGCAGTCATTCAAAACCTCCCAATACACAAAAGTCCAGGGCCAGATGGCTTCCCAGGGGAATTCTATCAGTTGTTTAAAGAAGAAACCACACTTGATGGGATGAGCACTGGGTGTTATTCTATATGTTGCTTAATTGAACACTAATAAAAAATAAATTTATAAAAAAATAAAGAAGAAACCATACCTATTGTCCTAAAGCTCTTCAGAAAGAAAGAGATGGAGTCCTTCAAACTCGTTCTATGAGGTCAGCAGCACCTTAATCCAAAAACCAGACAAAGACCCCACCAAAAAGCAGAATTAGAGACCAATATCCCTGATGAACACAGATGCAAATATTCTCAACAAGGTACTAGCCAATAGGATCCAACAGTATATTAATATTACTCACCATGTCCAAGTGGAATTTATCCCCGGGATGCAAAGTTGGTTAAACACTCATAAAGCAATCAACATGATAGATCATATCAACCAGAGTAAAAACAAGAGCCATATGATCCTCTCAATAGATGCAGAGAAAGCTTTTGACCAAATACAGCATCCATTCCTGATTAAAAGTCTTTAGACTGTAGGGATAGAGGAAACATTCTTCAGTAACTTAAAAGCATCTACAAAAAGGACACAGCAAATTTCATTCTCAATGAAGAAACACTGGGTGCCTTTTCCCTAAAATCATGAACATGACAGGGATGTCCACTCTCACTACTGCTATTCATAGTACTAGAAATCCTAACCTCAGCAATGAGGCAACAAAAAGAAATAATAGGCATTCAAATGGACAAAGAAGTCAAACTCTCCCTCTTCACGGATGATATGATACTTTCCATTGAAAACCCAAAAGACTCCATCCCAAGATTGCTGGAACTCATAGCAATTCGGCAGTGTGGCAGGATACAAAATCAATGCCCAGAAATCAGTGGCATTTCTATACACTAACGATGAGACTGAAGAAAGAGAATTTAAGGAGTCAATCCCATTTACAATTGCACCCAAAAGCATAGGATACATAGGAATAAACTTAACCGAAGAGGTAACGGATCTATACCCTAAAAAATACAGGACATTTTTGAAAGAAATTGAGGAAGACACAAAGAGATGGAAAAATATGCCATGCTCATGGATTGCAAGAATTAATATCGTGAAAATGTCAATGTTTCCAAGGGCAATTTACTCATTTAATGCAATCCCTGTCAAAATAGCACAGACTTTCTTCAAAGAGTTGGAACAAATCATCTTAAGATTTGTGAGGAATCAGAAAAGACCCCAAATAGCCAGGGGATTATTAAAAAAGAAAAGCAGAGCTGGGGGCAAAAGAATACCAGATTTCAGGTTGCACTACAAAGCTGTGGTCATCAAGACAGTGTGGTACTGGCACAAAAACAGACACATACATCAATGGAACAGAATAGAGAATCCAGAAGTGGACCCTCCACTTTATGGTCAACTAATATTCGACAAAGCAGGAAAGACTATCCACTGAAAAAAAGACAGTCTCTTCAATCAATGGTGCTGGGAAAATTGGACATCCACATGCAGAATAATGAAACTAGACCATTCTCCTACACCCTAAACAAAGATCAACTCAAAATGGATGAAAGATCTCAATGTGAGACAAGATTCCATCAAAATCCTAGAGAAGAACACAGGCAACACCTTTTTGAACTTGGCCCCAGCCACTTCTTGCAAGATACATCCATGAAGGCAAGAGAAACAAAAGAAAAATGAATTATTGGTACTTCATCAAGATAAGAAGCTTCTGCACAGCAGAAGAAACAGTGAACAAAACTAAAAGACAACCTCCAGAATGGGAGAAGATATTTGCAAATGACCTATCAGATAAAGGGCTAGTATCCAAAGTCTATAAAGAACTTATTAAACTCAACAGCAAAGAAACAAACAATCCAATCAAGAAATAGGCAAAATACATGAACATAAATTTCACAAAGGAAGACAGACATGGCCAACAAGCACATGAGAAAATGCTCCGCATCACTGGCCATCAGGGAAATACAAATCCAAACCACAATGAGATACCACTCCACACCAGTGAAAATGGTGAAAATTAAGAAGCCAGGAAACAACAAATGTTGGAGAGGATGTGGAGAAAGGGGAATCCTCTTGCACTGTTGGAAATGTGAACTGGTACAGCAACTGTGGAGAACTGTGTGGAGGTTCCTCAAAGAGTTAAAAATAGATCTGCCATATGACCCGGTAATTGCACTGCTGGGGATTTACCGCAAAGATACAGATGCAGTGAAATGCCATGATACCTTCACCCCGAAATTTATAGCAGCAATGTCCACAATAGCCAAACAGTGGAAGAAGCCTTGGTGTCCATCGAAAGATGAATGGATAAAGAAGATGTGTTCTATGTATACAATGGAATATTAGTCAGCCATTATAAACAAGAAATACCCACCTTTTGCTTCAGCGTGGATGGTCCTGCAGGGTATTATGCTGAGTGAAAGAAGTCAGTCGGAAAAGGACAAACATTATATGGTCTCATTCATTTGGGGAATTTAAAAATCAGTGAAAGAGAATAAAGGGAAGGGGGAGAAAATGAGTCAAAATATCAGTGAAGGTAACAGAACATGAGAGACACCTAACTCTGGGAAATGAAGAAGAGGTAGTGGAAGGGGAGTTGGGCAGGGCGTTTTGGTGACTGGATTATGGGCACTGAGGGGGGCACTTGGCGGGATGAGCACTGGGTGTTATGCTATATGTTGGCAAATTGAACTCCAATAAAAAAAAAAGCAATTGGAAATACTTCCCCCTTCACTTTGTTTCTACTGAACTACACCTTACCATTTCAAAATGTAGGTCTGAGTTCTATGTCTTCTACCTACCCATCTTAACTATCCTATTTATACCCTTCTCAGGCTCCTTTAATCTGCTATAGTATTTGGGATTCACAGAACTCATCTTCAGTCCTGAGCACTTTTAGAGGTGACAGCCCTTCATCCTAATTAAATGTAAGTCTCAAAAAGTTGGTAAGTAGTATTTTCTTATTTTATGTTTCACATAAATGTAACCTAAGCCAAAGCATTGCATAGGGTAAGCATTCCAAAAATGTGTTTATTAAATAAAATTAATAAGAAACAAAATTTTAACCTCAAAAAGCCCCTTAAAAACATCACTGGACCTCATTGTTAGTGTATGGTAAATTCAAATGATTTCTATGCATTGATTTAACATCAGATTTTCTGAATTCCTGTATCAGCTCTTGCAATTTTTGGGTGGAGTCTTTTGGGTTTTCTATATAGAGTATCATGTCATTTGTGAAGAGTGGAGGTTTGACTTCTTTGCTGACTTGGATGCCTTTTATTTCTTTTTGTTGTCTGATTGTTGAGGCTAGGACTTCCAGTACTATTTTGAACAATAGTGATGACACTGGACATCCTTATCATGTTCCTGACTTTAGAAGGAAAGCTCTCAGTTTTTCCCATTGATCATGATATTTGCTGTAGGGTTTTTGTATATGGCTTTAATAATATTGAGATATATTCCTCTACCCCTATATTGCACAGTTTTTTTCAAGAATGGATGCTGTATTTTTTCAAACGCTTTTCCTGCATCTATTGAGAGGATCATATGGTTCACAAAAAATGGAAAAACATTCCATGCTCATGGGTTGTAAGAACAAATATTGTCAAAATGTCTATGCTACCCAAACTACTCATTCAACACAATCCCAACAAAATACCATCAGCATTTTTCATAGAGCTGGAACAAACAATCCTAAAATTTGTATGGAATCAGAAAAGACCTTGAATAGCGAGGTAATGTTGTAAAAGAAAACCAAAGCTAGAGGCATCACAATTCTGGACTTCAACCTGTATTACAAAGTTGTAATCATCAAGACAGCATTGCACTGGCACAGAAACAGACACATAGATCAATGGAATAGAATAGAGAACCCAGAAATCGGATCTCAACAGTATGGTCAACTAATCTTTGGCAAAGCAGGAAAGAATATCCAATGGAGAAAATGTACTAGAATTAAATAAAAACAAAAAAATCAACTTCATAGAGTTTCTGTGAGGACTAAATGCTTTAGCTCTTGACAGTGGAAGAAAGAGAGGACAAGTAGAAGAGCCAATGATTATCAGATTTTGATATTCACAATTTCTCAATTTAGCAATTCCTAGGAATATCTCTTTTTTAGATGAGTTGAGAAAACTTAAAGCTGGTGAGTGCAGCTGTGAGGATTAAAACACAGCTTTCTTCTCTTCTCACAAATCTCTGCTACTGGCAGAGATTCCTTAGTTCTTGGAGGTATTTCTTGCAAGCAAAATTGACAACAAACTGAATTCCTCTGCATGAGTTCCTATTGCTTCGTCCCAAGTTATTTTATTTTTGCTACTTCATAAGAATACTCTTAAGTAAACTGGCTTTTTGTAACCTTCATATTCGTGGCAATGAAGAATACAAGGACAAATAATATAATTTTAGACCATTTTCATGATTCATACTGATGTATTTATAGTTTTACCCATATTGCTTTTGCACCATAAGTGCAAATGCCAACACAATGAAAAAGGCAAATGACATCTAGATATTATTACAAAAATAGCTTTGACCCTATGGATCCCCTGAATGGGCCCAGGTATGCCCAGCAACACACAGACAACACTTTGAGAACCACTGACAGAGCAGCCATGTAAGGACATGCATGAATTTTTACTATATTCCACAAGGTGGTGCTATTATAATGTGTATCAGTAACTAATTTTTTTTTAAACTAAATTTTGAATCAAAATTGATTTTAAAAATCTGGTCAGTTGGGGATCCCTGGGTGGTGCAGCGGTTTAGCGCCTGCCTTTGGCCCAGGGAGGGATCCTGGAGACCCAGGATCGAATCCCACATCGGGCTCCCGGTGCATGGAGTCTGCTTCTCCCTCTGCCTGTGTCTCTGCCTCTGTGTGTGTGTGTGTGTGTGTGTGTGTGACTATCATAAATAAATAAAAAATTAAAAAAAAATCTGGTCAGTTTCAGGACCCAATGTAGCTACATTTTTTCTTTTTTTTCCTTTTGTATATTTTTTAATTGGAGTTCGATTTGCCAACATATAGTATAACACCCAGTGCTCACCCCATCAAATGCCCCCCTCAGTGCCCAACACCCAGTCACCCCATTCCCCCGCCCACCTCCTTTACCACTACCCCTTGTTCATTTCCCAGGTGTCTCTCAGGTTTTGTCACCCTCATTGATATTTTCACTCATTTTCTCTCCTTTCCCTTTATTTCCTTTCACTAATTTTTATATTCCCCAAATAAATGAGACCATATAATGCTTGTCCTTTTCTGATTGACTTATTTCACTCAGCATAATACCCTCCAGGTCCCTCCACGTCGAAGCAAATAGTGGGTATTTGTCGTTTCTAACCATAACAATATGGAACTAGAAATTAATCACAAGAAAAAATCTGGGAAACCCACAAATACATGGAGACTAAATAACATGTTACTAAACAATGAATGAGTCAGCCAAGATATCAAGGAGAAAAATTTTAAAAATATATAGACACAAATGAAAATGAAAATGCAATGGTATTTGGGATGCAGCAAAATCTGTTCTAAGAGAAATGTTATCAACAATACAGTCCTAAAACAAGAAGCAGAAAAATCTCAAATAAATAATCTAACCTTGTGCCTAAAGAAGCTAGAATTTAAAAAAGCCCAAAGCCAGTAGAAGGAAGGAAATAATAGAGATGAAGGCAGAAATAGAGAATAAAAAACCAATAGAACAGATCAATGATACCAGGAGCTAGTTCTTTCAAAAGATCAATAAAATTGATTCACTGTTAGCTAGACTTATCAACAACAACAACAAAAAAGAGGACTCAACTACGCAAAATGACAAGAAAAGGAGGAAAAATCATAACCATTAACAAAGAAATTTTAGGGGGATCCCTGGGTGGCGCAGCGGTTTGGCGCCTGCCTTTGGCCCAGGGCGCAATCCTGGAAGACCCGGGATCGAATCCCACGTCGGGCTCCCGGTGCATGGAGCCTGCTTCTCCCTCTGCCTGTGTCTCTGCCTCTCTCTCTCTCTCTGTGAGACTATCATAAATAAATAAAAAAAAAATTTTTAAAAAAACAAAGAAATTTTAGGATAATAAGAGAACATCGTGAAAAATCATATGCGAAGAAATTGGAAAATTTAAATATTCACCTAATAGTGTTACATAAAAGGAGAAAAGAGAAACCATAATGGAGAAATGTCGAAGAAATAACACCAGGAAATCTGTCAGGGGCAGGTGAGGCAAGAGGGCGGGAGAGTAGGGTCCCCAAGTCACCTGTCTCCACCAACTTACCTAGATAACTTTCAAATCATCCTGAAAACCTACAAATTCAGTCTGAGATTTAAAGAAAGAACAGCTGGAATGCTACAGTGAGAAGACTTTGCGCTTCTATCAAGGTAGGAAGATGGAATAAAAAAAAGAAATAAGAAAACATCCAAAGGGGAGGGGGCCCAGCGAGGACCTGGGCTAAGGCCAGTCGATGAGTGCCCCCAGGACAGGAAAGCCCAGGCCCAGAGAATTAGGAGCTTTACCAATCTTCCCAGACAGAAAGGCGCTCCCAAGGAGCTCAGAAGGATCCCAGGAGGGGCAGGGATGCCCTCAGGCTCCCAGGGGAATTAACAGAGGAACTGTGTCCCTGGGGAGAGCACGCCACACACCACAGGCCAAGATCCCTAAAGGCCTGGATCGCAGGCCGGCTGGGGGCTCCAGGAGCAGATTGGGCGGCAGCTCAGGCAGCTGCTCCGCACAGAGGGGGCTGTCTGCCCCGGAAGCACGATTCCAGTGGTGCAGGCCCCGGAGCCCAGGGCGCTGGGGGACACACCCAAAATCCTGGCACTCCCCCGGCACAGGCGGAGGCCGGGAGGACACAGGACAGGAAAGACGCTACTGCTGCTAGGTGGCCTGGAGCTGTGCAGATCGGCGCCCCCTACCCCAGAGCTTCGAGGCCCCTGCAGACTGGGAGCTGTGGTAGTTACTGCAAGAGCTGACTCCAGAGCTGGAGAGCTGGCTGCCGCCACTATTGTTGTTCCTCCTGGTGTCACCTTGTACCTGGGACTGAGCAGGGGCCTCACAGGATAAACAGCTCCCACTGAGCCCTACACCTGGTAGGGGTCTGGGCAGCTCCCCAAAGCACACACCTGAGAATCAGCACAGCAGGCCCTTCCCCCAGAAGACCAGCTGGAAGGACATGGAAAAAGCAAGTTACTGACAAAGCAGCACTGGAAAGTTCCAGGGAAGTCGAGGGATTTACAGTATATAGAATCAGAGGATACTCCCCCTTGTTTTTTGTTTTCTGTTTCTTCCCCCCAACCTTTTTTTCTTTTTTCTTTTTTCTTTTTTTTCCACTCTTTTTTCTCCTTCTCCATTACAACTTGTTTTTGGCCACTCTACACTGAGCAAAATGACTAGAAGGAAAAACTCACCTCTGAAGAAAGAATCAGAAACAGTACTCTCTCTCACAGAGTTACAAAATTTGGATTACAATTCAATGTCAGAAAGCCAATTCAGAAGCACAATTATAAAGGTACTGGTGGCTCTAAAAAAAAGCATAAAGGATTCAAGAGACTTCATGACTGCAGAATTTAGAGCTAATCAGGCTGAAATTAAAAATCAATTAAATGAGATGCAATCCAAACTGGAGGTCCTAACGAGGAGGGTTAATGAGGTAGAAGAACGAGTGAGTGACATAGAAGACAAGTTGATGGCAAGGAGGGGAACTGAGGAAAAAAGAGCAAAACAATTAAAAGATCATGAGGATAGGTTAAGGGAAATAAATGACAGCCTCATAAGGACAAATCTATGTTTAATTGGGGTTCCCGAGGATGCTGAAAGAGACAGAGGACCAGAAAGTATATTTGAACAAATCACAGCTGAAAACAACCCTAACATGGAGAGGAAAACAGCCATGCAGATCCAGGAGATAGGAGAGATTTCCCCCCCTAAAAACGTAAAAACTGCTCAGTACCTCGACATTTAATAATGAAACTTGCAAATTCCAAAGATAAAGAGAAGATCCTTAAAGCAGCAAGAGACAAGAAATCCCTAACCTTTATAGGGAGAAGTATTAGGGTAACAGCAGACCTCTCCACAGAGACATGGCAGGCCAGAAAGGGCTCACAGGATATTCAGGATCCTAAATTAGAAGAACCTGCAGCCAAGAACACTCTTCCCAGCAAGGCTCTCATTCAGAATAGAAGGAGCAATAAAGAGCTTCCAAGATAGGCAGAAACTGAAAGAATACGAGACCACCAAAATGGCTCTGCAAGAAATATTAAGGGGAACTCTATAAAAGAAAGAGGAAGTCCAAGGAAACAATCCACAAAAACGAGGACAGAATAGGCATCATGATGACACTGAATTCCTATCTTTCAATAGTCACTCTGAATGAGAATGGGCTTAATCAAAAGGCGCAGGGTTTCAGAATGGCTAAAAAAGCAAGACCCATCTATTTGCTGTCTACAAGAGACTCATTTTAGACATAAGGACACCTACAGCCTGAATATAAAAGGTTGGAGAACCATTTACCATTCAAATGGTCCTCAAGAGAAAGCAGGGGTAGCCATCCTTATATCAGATAAACTAAAATTTACCCCGAAGACTGTAGTGAGACATGAAGAGGGACACTATATCATACTTAAAGAATCTATCCAACAAGAGGACTTAACAATCACCAATATATATGCCCCAAACGTGGGAGCTGCCAAATATATCAATCAATTAATAACCAAAGTTAAGACATACTTAGATAATAATACACTTATGCTTGGTGACTTCAATCTAGTGCTTTCTACACTTGATAGGTCTTCTAAACACATCTCCAAAGAAACAAGAGCTTTAAAGGATATACTGGACCAGATGGATTTCACAGATATCTACAGAACTTTACATCCAAACGCAACTGAATACACATTCTTCTCAAGTGCACATGGAACTTTCTCCAGAATAGACCACATACTGGGTCAGAAATCTGGTCTGAACCGATACCAAAAGATTGGGTGCGTCCCCTGCGTATTCTCAGACCATAATGCCTTGAAATTAGAACTAAATCACAACAAGAAGTTTGGAAGGACCTCAACACGTGGAGGTTAAGGACCATCCTGCTAAAAGATGACAGGGTCAACCAGGAAATTAAGGAAGAATTAAAATATTCATGGAAACTAATGAGAATGAAGATACAACCTTTCAAAATATTTTGGATACAGCAAAAGCAGTCCTGAGGGGGAAATACATTGCAATACAGCACCCATCCAAAAACTGGAAAGCACTCAAATACAAAAGCTAACCTTACACATACAGGATCTAGAGAAAAAACAGCAAATAGATCTTACACCCACCAGAAGAAGAGTGTTAATAAAGATTCAAGCAGAAATCAATGAAATAGAGACCAGAAAAAGATTCGAGCAGATTCACTGAAATAGAGACCAGAGGAACTGTAGAACAGATAAACAAAAACAAAAGAGAAAAGACTCAAATAATCAAATCACGAATGAAAAAGGAGAGACCATGACTAATACCAAGGAAATACAAATGATTTAAAAAACATATTATGAGGGATCCCTGGGTGGCGCAGCGGTTTGGCGCCTGCCTTTGGCCCAGGGCCCGATCCTGGAGACCCGGGATCGAGTCCCACGTCGGGCTCCCAGGTGCATGGAGCCTGCTTCTCCCTCTGCCTGTGTCTCTGCCTCTCTCTCTCTCTCTGTGACTATCATAAATAGATAAAAAAAAATTTAAAAAAACATATTATGAGCAGCTATATGCCAATAAATTATGCAATCTAGAAGAAATGGATGCATTTCTGAAAAAAAAAAACAGCCTACTAAAACTGGAACAGGAAGAAATAGAAAACCTGAACAGGCCTATAACCAGGGAGGAAATTGAAGCAGTCATCAAAAACCTCCCAGGACACAAAAGTCCAGGGCCAGATCGCTTCCCAGGGGAATTCTATCAGATGTTTAAAGAAGAAACAATACCTATTCTACTAAAGCTGTTCCAAAAGATAGAAAGAGATGGAATACTTCCAAACTTGTTCTATGAGGCCAGCATGACCTTAATTCCAAAACCAGATAAAGACCCCACCAAAAAGGAGAATTATGGACCAATATCCTTGATGAGCACATATGCAAAAATTCTCAACAAGATACTAGTCAATAGGATCCAACAACACATGAAGAAGATTACTTACCATGACCAAGTGGGATTTATCCCCAGGATGCAAGGCTGGTTCAACACCCGTAAAACAATCAATGTGATTCATTGTATCAGCAAGAGAAAAACCAAGAAACATATGATCCTCTCAATAGGTGCAGAGAAAGCATTTGAAAAAATGCAGCATCCATTCTTGATCAAAACTCTTCAGAGTGTAGGGATAGAGGGAACATTCCTCAGAATCTTAAACGCCATCTACAAAAAGCCCACAGCAAATATCATTCTCAATGGGGAAACACTGGGAGCCTTTCTCCTAAGTTCAGGAACACGACAGGGATGTCCACTCTCACCACTGCTATTCAATATAGTACTAGAAGTCCTAGCCTTAGCAATGAGACTACAAAAAGAAATAAAAGGCATTTAAATTGGCAAAGAAGAAGTCAAACTCTCCCTCTTTGCAGATGACATGATATTGTACATCGAAAACTCAAAAGCCTACACCGCAGGATTGCTAGAACTCATACAGCAATGCGGCAGTGTGGCAGGATACAAGATCAATGCCCAGAAATCAGTGGCATTTCTATACACTAACAATGAGACTGAAGAAAGAGAAATTAAGGAGTCAATCCCATTTACAATTGCACCCCAAAACATAAGATACCTAGGATTAAACCTAACCAAAGAGGTAAAGGATCTATATCCTAAAAACTGCAGAACAGTTCTGAAAGCAATTGAGGAAGACACAAAGAGATGGAAAAATATTCAATGCTCATGCATTGGAAGAATTAATTGTGAAAATGACAATGCTACCCAGGGCATTGTACATATTTAATGCAATCCCTATGAAAATACCATGGACTTTCTTTAGACAGTTGGAACAAATCACCTTAAGATTTGTGTGGAATCAGAAAAGACCCCGAATAGCCAGGAGAATATTAAAAAAGAAAACCAGAGGTGGGGGCATCACAATGCCGGATTTCAGGTTGCACTACAAAGCTGTGGTCATCAAGACTGGCACATAAACAGACACATAGATCAATGGAATAGAATAGAGAATCCAGAAGTGGACCCTCCACTTTATGGTTAATGAATATTCGACAAAGCAGGAAAGCCTATCCACTGAAAAAACGATAGTCTCTTCAATCAATGGTGCTTGGAAAATTGGAATCCACATGCAGAAGAATGAAACTAGACCATTCTCTTACACCATACAGAAAGATTAACTCAAAATGGATGAAGGATCTTAATGTGAGACAAGATTCCATCAAAATCCTAGAGGACAACACAGGCAATGCCTTTTTTGAACTTGGCCACAGTAACTTCTTGCAAGATACATCTATGAAGGCAAGGAAAACAAAAGCTAAATGAATTATTTGGTCTTATTCATGATAAAAGCTTCTGCACATCAGAAGAAACTGTCAACACTTCTAAAATGTAACCTACAGAATGGGAGAAGATATTTGCAAATGACATGTTAGATAAACGGCTAGTATCCAAGATCTATAAAGAACTAATGGAAGTCAACAGCAAAGAAGTAAAGAATCGAATCATGAAATGTGCAAAAGACATGAACAGAAATTTCACAGAGTAAGACATAGAAAAGGACATAGTCATTTCTCATGGCCCATGAGAAAATGCGCCACATCATTGGCTATCAGGGAAGTACAAATCCAAACGACATCGAGATACCACCTCACACCAGTGAGAATGGGGAAAATTAACAAGAGAGGAAAACAACAACTGTTGGAGAGGATGTGGAGAAAGGGGAACCCTCTTGCACTGTTGGTCAGAATGTGAACTGGTACAGCCATTCTGGAAAACTGTGTGGTGATTCCTCAAAGAGTTAAAAATAGAACTGCCTACGACCCAGCAATTGCACTTCTGGGTATTTACCACAAAGATACAGATGCTGTGAAACGCCAGGACCCCTACACCCCAAAGTTCATAGCAGCCCTGTACACAATAAGCAAACTATGGAAGGAGCCTCATTGTCCATCGATAAATGAATGGATAAAGAAGATGTGGTTTATGTATACAATGGAATATTACTCAGCCATTAGAAATGACAAATACCCACCATTTGCTTCAACGTGGATGGAACTGGAGGGTATTATGCTCAGTGAAGTAAGTCAGTCAGAGAAGGACAAACATATGTTCTCATTCATGTGGGGAATATAAATAATAGTGAAAGTGAATATAAGGGAAGGGAGAAGAAATGTGTGGGAAATATCAGGAAGGGAGACATAACGTAAAGACTGCTAACTCTGGGAAACGAACTAGGGGTGGTAGAAGGGGAGGAGGGCGGGGGGTGGGATTGATTGGGTGACGGGCACTGGGGGTTATTCTGTATATTGGTAAATTGAACACCAATAAAAAAAAACAATGGAATATTACTCAACCATTAGAAACGACAAATACACACCATTTGCTTCGATGTGGATGGAACTGGAGAGTGTTATGTTGAGTGGAATAAGTCAATCAGAGAAGGACAAACATATGGTCTCAGTCATTTGGGGAATGTAGAAAATAGTGAAGGGGAATAAAGGGGAAAGGAGAGAAAATGAGTGAAAATATCAGTGAGGATGACAGAACACGGAGACTCCTAACTCAGGGAAATGAACAGGCTGTTGTGGAAGGGGGGGTGGCTGGGGGGTTGGGGTGACTTGTTGACAAGCACTGAGGGGGGCATTTCACGGGAGGAGCACTGGGTGACATGTTTTATGTTGGCAAATTGAATTCCAATTAAAGAAGAAACGAGAGAGATGGGTCTTTTTTTGTATGCATTCCATCATGGTATATATTTTTTATTTTCATATTAATATTTTTAAAAATTTTAAGTTTTGGCAGTTAAGATATAGTTCAGTGTTGGTTTCAGGAGTAGAATTCAGTGATTCATCAGTTACATATAGCACCCAATGCTCTCCACAAAATGTGCCCTCTTTAATACCTATCATCCATCTAGCCCATCCCACCCACCTCCCTCCATCAACCCTCATTCATTCTCTATCATTAAGAGTATCTTATGGTTTGTTTCCCTCTTCCTTTCCCACCTTCCCATATGTTCATCTGTTTTCTTTCTTAAATTCCACATATGAGTGAGATCTTATGGTATTTGTCATTCTCTGACTTATTTCACTTAATGTAATATATTGTAGCTCCATCCATGTCATTGCAAATGGCAAGATTTCATTCTTTCTGAAGACTGAGTTACATTCCATTGTACATATATACTACCTCTTTATTCATTCATCAATTGATGAACATTTGGTATCTCTCCATAGTTTGACTATTGTTGATGCTGCTGCTGTAAACATTAGGGTATAATGTATCCCTTTGAATACAAAATACAATTTTGTATCCTTTGGGTAAAAACCTTGTAGTGCAATTTGCTGGATCATAGGGTCATTCTATTTTTCACTTTTTGAGGAACCTCCATTCTGTTCTCCAGAGTACTGCAGCAGTTTGCATTCCCACCAACAGTGCAGGAGTGTTCCCCTTTCTCTGCATCCTCACCAATGCCTGTTTTTTCTTGTGTTGTTAATTTTAACAACCTTACAGGTGTGATATGGTATCTCATTGTGGTTTTGGTTTGTATTTCCCTGATGATGAGCAATGTTGATCATCTCTTCCATCTAGATGTCTTTAGAAAAGTGTCTATTCATGTCTTTTGCCCATTCTTAACTGGGTTATTTGTTTAATGGATGTTGACCCTATATTTTTTATTACAGTGCTTAGTCCATTTACATTTGAAATAGTTATTGATATGTATGAATGTATTGTCATTTTGTTACTTGTTTTGTGGTATAGTTTGTAGTTTTTCTCTCTTCCTTTCTTCTCATGATCTCTTCTCTCACAATTAGTTGGTTTTAATCACTGATATACTTGGATTCCCTTTTCCTTATCTTTTGAATACCTATTACTGGTCTCTGATTTGGAGTTATCATTAGGTTTGAATATAACAGCCTCTGTGCATATCAGTCTATGTGAAGTTATTTGTCACTTATGTTTGAACTCACCCTTTTTTTCTCCCTTTCACATGTTTTAGGTATATAATGTCATTTCTTTTTTTTTAGATTTTATTTATTTATTCATGAGAGACACAGAGATAGAGAGACCAAGACACCGGCAGAGGGAGAAGCCGGTTCCATGCAGGAAGCCTGACCTGGGGCTCGATTCTGGGTCTCCAGGATCACGCCCTGGCCTGAAGGCAGTGCTAAACCGCTGAGCCACCCGGTCTGCCCTATAATGTCATTTGTTAAAACCTTTTATTTTTTGTGTCCCTTGACTGATTTTTACATGTATATTTATTTTTGCTAATTTGTGCTTCCTACATTCCTTACTCATACTTGTTGTTTTTCCTTTCCAATCAAAGAGTCCCTTTAAGATTTCTTGTACTGTTGGTTTAGTGATAATGAATTATTTTAACTTTTGTTTTTCTGGGAAATCCTTCAGCTCTCCTACTCTGAATGATAACTTTGCTGGTTAGAGTATTCTTGACTGTACCTTTTTTCCTTTCAGCACTTTAATGTATCATGCCACTGCCTTCTGACCCATAAAGTTTCTGCTGAAAATCATCTGATATTCTTATGGGGTTTCCCTCATATATAACAGCTTTCATTTTTCTTGCTGCTTTTAAAATGTCCTTATCACTACATTTTGATATTTTAATTGCTATGTGTCTTGTTATGGACTTCTCTAGGTTGATTTCATTGGAGATCTCTGCAACTCCTGGATCTAGATATCTGTTTTCTTCTCCAGATTATGGAAGTTTTCAGCTATTATTTCTTCAAATAACATTTCTTCTCCCTTTTCTTTCTTTTCTTCTCCTAGGATCCCTGTAATGCAAATATTATTATGATGGATAGTATTGCTGAGATCTTTAAATCTATTCTAATTTTGCATAATTTTTTCCTCTCTCCTATTCAGCTCGATTACTTTCCATTTCTCCATCCTCCAAGTCACTTGTTGTTTTTCTCTCTTCCTTTCTTCTCATGTCACTTCTCATGTCCTCCAAGTCACTGATTTGTTCTTCTGTTCCATTTAGCTTACTATTTATTCCTTCTAGTGTACTTTTAATTAAATTTATTGAGCTTTTTAAATCTGTTATTTCTTCTTTTTAATTTCATTGTTAAGGGTTTCACTGAGGTCCTTCATTCTTTTCTCAAGTCCAGTGAATGTCTTCATGATCATTACTTTATTATTTTTTTATGATCATTACTTTAAATTCTCTATCAGGCATACTTCTTATATCCATTTCATTTACATCTGTGGCTGTGGTTTTTGTCCCCTTCTTTCATTTGGGACATATTCCTCTGTCTCCTTATTTTATATAATTCTCTGTGTCTGTTTCTCTGTGTAAGTAAAGATGGCTACATCTGTTTCACTTGAAAGTAATTGCCTTATGAATAAGAGGTTCTGTGGTGCCCTGTCATGCAGTGTCCCTTGTTTTCCAAATCCTGCACCTTCAAGTGTGAGTCCTATGTGTGATGTATGCACCTTGCTATTGTGACTGAGCTCCTTTATCCTTCAGCCCAGTCATCTTCAATGGCTCTCTTTGCTTGTTGTATGTAGTGTTTCGTCCCTATGGTGTTAGTGGCCCAGTTTGGGGACTCCTTGGAATTTGAGTCATACCAGGCATTTGCCACATTTGCAGTAACACTGAATTACAGGGCACTTTCCTTGTGTTGTCCCATGAGAAGATTTTATTGGTAGGTGGGCCCTGAAATCTGACCAGCTGTCTGCCCCCAGCTCACTGCTGGGACCTCCATTTGACTGCTGTGTGTGGTTGTTTCCCTCTCAAGAGTCACTTTTGAGTACTGCTTACCACTGTAGGAGTTGTTTGTACACTACTAGGCTTGTGGCACCATCCTATATGGGTTTTGGCCAAGAGTGTACTGGAGCAGGTGTATCCCCAAAGCATAGTGCAGGGGTGGTGCAGCAGGGTGGCAGAGCTAGCAAGCTTTGAATTCTGGTAATCCTCTGCAGGAGAAGCCCTGGAGTCACTGGACTGAGGTGGACTGCCTCCAAGGTGCATTGGTAGAAGCATAGCATTGTGTGTGTGGGGAGGGCAGCAGGGCTAGCAAGTTAGGTAGCACGTCCCACAGGTGGCTGTGTTTTTTCCAGTGGGATATGGTAAAGGAAAATGCATATGCCAGTTACTTTTTTCATGGAGCAGTTCTTGAGCAATATCTGTCTGCTCAAACACACTCTGAGATCAATAAATAATTCCATTCTATAAGCCCAAGCACCTTTCAGACTGCTGGTTCTATGCTGTATCTCCATAGGCTGTTTCTTATACTGGCTCTTTAAGGACAGGCACTCAGTTTCCTTTTGCTGACCTCTGACTCTCCAAGTGCAAAGCCTGCATATATATATATTTTTTAATTCCAGATTTTGGGATGCCTGGGTGGCTCAGCAGTTTAACGTCTGCCTTCAGCTCAGGGCATGATCTCGGGTCCGAGATCAAGTCCCCTACTGGGATCCTTGCAGGAAGCCTGCTTCTCCCTCTGCCTATGTCTCTGCCCCCACATCTCTGTATGTCTCTCATGAATAAATAAATAAAATCTTTAAAAAGAAAAAGAAAGAAATTCCAGATTTTAAGTCCTGCTGATTGTAAGCACTCATGAAATTCTTCCCCTCTAGTTTTCAGAGCCAAATGTTACAGGAATTAATCTTTTCTATGCAGGATCCCTGCTTTGAGGTTCTGTTTCTCTCCTTTCTCCATGCTCATGGTGTCCCTCCCTCCTGAAGACAGTGCTGCAAATCCATTTAGTTCTTGATAGCGGTGGCATGATAGCACCCATCATACTCTCTTCATTGTGGTCTCATATTTACATGTAGTTGTGGAGTTTATGCTGTCTGATTTTGGGTTGTTTTCTGGGTCATTTACACTGATGTGTTATCTAGTTGTATCTATAGGATAAGGTGAGCCTAAAATCCTCTTTCTCTGTCATCTTTCTGGAATTTTCTAGATCACATTTTAAATGAACATAATGAATAGCCTTTTTAATATCTTTATTATTGCTATAAGCTGAAAATATAGTCATGTTGCATTGTAAATTATATATATATTTAATTTTTTCATGCTTTATTTCCCAATATTCTAAATAACACAAATATAATTAGGAAATATTCAGTTTCACAATACTTAAATTAAAATCCTTTATTACCACAGTAGAGTACAATATGGACATTTTCTAGTTTGTGTCCTTTTCCATAAACCCCCAGATAACCCAATTCTTCAAAACATATATATTTTCCCCAGAATGTAGTAACATATATTTAAAAATGGCATTTATCTTCTTACAAGATTCTATACATTCATCTAGAAAATTAGTAAAATAAATTCTAAACACACAAAAACCTTATACAACATTATTATTCTTATAACATGAAGCAAAACCTTAGGATATTGATAAATTTGTTTTTGTTTTTCAGACCATTTTACCAGAGGCATTGTTTACATAACAGAAGAAAATAATGAAGGGACTATTGGTTCATTCATCACTAAATATGTATTGGCTGCCTGTTCAGGTAGGAGGCACTAGAATTTGGTTCAAGGTCAGTCCTGCATTAAGTGACTCATCAAACATGCATCAGCTCAGTAAGATTTTTTTTTAAAGCTATACATCATAGACTTTTCATGTTACTCATTACATGATATTAAATCTATAAATGGATTAAATATATTTCATAGTTAAAAATAACATTCATTCATTCAATTCTTAAAGACTTTTCTTTAGATTCTAATGTAAAATGGTGAGTTGCACTAGGGAAAGGTACTTGTTAAGCCAGTGGCTTAAGGTATGTTTGGTGGATTCTTTTTTTTTTTTTTTTTTTTTAATTTTTTTTTTATTTATTTATGATAGAGAGAGAGAGGCGCAGAGACACAGGCAGAGGGAGAAGCAGGCTCCATGCACCAGGAGCCCGACATGGGATTCGATCCCGGGTCTCCAGGATCGCGCCCTGGGCCAAAGGCAGGCGCCAAACCGCTGCGCCACCCAGGGATCCCTGTTTGGTGGATTCTTATATCTCACAAAAATGATTTATAGGGTCTGGAAAGTGTTTTATTTGAAGAAATGGATCATGGAACCTCTGTAACACTGGTTATAAAAGGGTAAATGGGAGAGTGGTAAAATGTATATTTAAGAGAAGACGAAGGGATCTTATAAGAGGGATGAAGGAATAGCAGCCCTAATGAAAAACTATGTGTGATAATTAAGCAGAGAAATGTGTGGGAGTAGTATACCTAATAGTTTGTGGAAATGATTATCAGAAGAATTCCATAATGAAATATTATACATTGATGCTTTCCAATAAAGAATTCAAAAGGAATACTCACTTTGGCAGCATATATACTAAGAATTTAAAAGGAGAGCACACCTTATTCATATGAATCTAAACTATCAATGCAAAATTTAAATTAATTCATATTACAAAGTTAATAAAATGATCACAAGCTAAAGTGCTCTTATACTCCAATGTTAATTTTTATATATAACATCTATATTTGAGTTTTTTGTTTAATAATTAAAATTTATGAATTTTTAAAAACTTCAAATAAAACACTGCTTACTCTTCATGGTCTATGTCAAATGAACTGTCTCTCCACTGTTTCCTATCATTGGAGTGCTCTGCTCGTACCCTTCATAGCACTTCCAACAACTTGCCTCTTGTGTGTGATTGCTGTTTTAGTCTTAGATTTTCCTTTCTTAGAAATAAATTCCCAGAGGGTATAAACTCCACTTTGTTTATAAACATTTATTCCCTTTACCTAATCCCTATAATTGTGCTTAGTATGTTGCTGTGCATATTGTGACTGTAAATTTTTAAAAGTAGTTTCCATGCCCAGCATGGAGCCCAATGTGGGGCCTGAACTCATGACCCTGAGATCAAGAACGGAGCTGAGATCAAGAGTCAGATGCTTAACAAACTGAGCTGCCCAGATGCCCCACTCACTAAATATTTTTGAAAAAAAAATTAATACCTTAAAATCTGCTTTCTCCAAACCTGGTTCTTCCTTGTTTTCAGAGTAATAAAAAAGGATTTTGAGGTTTAATACCTGTAGGGAACCATTCTATCAGGATCCTTGCCTAGTTGTTCTAGTACTACTTGCTAGCTTTAGCCTGATCGAACCCCTATTCAGTCCCACAAACCTCTTGATATCCTGAGAGCAACTAAAAGAATGTTTGGAAATGAAATGTGATTAACCCTATTGAGATACAACGTTTATTGAAATTAGAACGAGGACAATATCTATAATGATATGCTTTCAACTATTTTAGAGATGGCTCATTTCTTCCCACTCCATGTTTTTAAGACCTTGAAAAAGCAAACCTGAATATTTCAAGCTGCCAGGCTGATGGGGCTCTAGGGGTCCATGTAAACCCTTCCTTCAACCAATATCCCAAGGGAAATGGTAATTCATAATATCCTTAAACTTCCACTAGAGAGCAAGTTAAACATTCCATCCTTGACAGTTGATGTTAAATTCATAAATGGATTAAATATATTTCATAGATGGCGGAAGAGAAGGGTCCCCAAATCCCCTGTCCCCACCAAATTACCTAGATAACCTTCAAATCATCCTGAAAACCTGTGAATTCGGCCTGAGATTTAAAGAGAGAACAGCTGGAATGCTACATTGAGAAGAGTTCACACTTCTATCAAGGTAGGAAGACGGGAAAAAAGAAATAAAGAAACAAAAGGCATCCAAGGGGGTGGGGCCCCACGAGGAGCCAGGCTAAGGCAGGGGCGAGTGCCCCCAGGACAGGAAAGCTCCATCCCAGAGAAGCAGGAGCTTCACCAATCTTCCCCGGCAGAAAGGTGCTCGCAGGGAGTTAGAGCAGGACCCCAGGAGGGCGGGGATGCCCTCAGGCTCCCTGGGACACTAACAAACACCTGCGCCTCGGGGAGAGCGGGGAGCTCCCTAAAGGGCTGCAGCGGGCACAGCTGGACCCGGGAGCAGCTCGGAGGGGCTCCGGTGGCTCCGTGCGGAGGGGGCTATGTGGCCGGGAGCGCGAATACAAGAGCTCAGGCCCGGAGCACAGGGCGCCGGGGAAACAGCCCAGGATCCGACCTCCCCCCGGGACAGGCAGAGGCCAGGAGGGCCCAGGACAGCAAGGACGCTCCTGCCCCGAGCTGAGCAGATCAGCGGCCCCGCCCCAAAGCATCCAGGCCCCTGCAGATGGAGAGCTCCTTAGTTACTGCGGGAGCTGAATCCAGGGCTCTAGAGATGGCTACTGCCACTGTGGTTGTTCCTTCTGTGGCCTCACGGGGTAAACAACCCCCACTGGGCCCTGCACCAGGCAGGGGGCTGAGCAGCTCTCCCAAGTGCTAACACCTGAAAATCAGCACAACAGGCCCCTCCACCAGAAGACCAGCTAGACGGACCAGTTCGAGGGTAAGTCAAGGGACTTAAAGTATACAGAATCAGAAGATACTCCCCCATGGTTTTTTTTGTTTGTTTGTTTGTTTTGTTTTGTTTTGTTTGTTAGTTTTTTGTTTTTTGCTTTTTTATTTGTTTCCTTCCCCCACCCTTTTTTTACTTTCTTTTTCTTTCTCTATTTCTTTTTTTCTTCCTTGTTTTTCTTTTTCTATTTTCTTTCCTTCTTTCTCTCCTCTCTTTTCTCGTTTTCCCAATACAATTTACTTTTGGCCACTCTGCACTGAGCAAAATGACTAGAAGGAAAACCTCACCTCAAAAGAAAGAATCAGAAACAGTCCTCTCTCCCACAGAGTTACAAAATCTGGATTACAATTCAATGTCAGAAAGCCAATTCAGAAGCACTATTATACAGCTACTGGTGGCTCTAGAAAAAAGCATAAAGGACTCAAGAGAATGGGTAAAATTAACAAGGCAGGAAACCACAAATGTTGGAGAGGATGCGGAGAAAAGGGAACCCTCTTACACTCTTGGTGGGAATGTGAACTGGTGCAGCCACTCTGGAAAACTGTGTGGCGGTTCCTCAAAGAGTTAAAAATAGACCTGCCCTACGACCTAGCAATTGCACTGTTGGGGATTTACCCCAAAGATACAGATGCAATGAAACGCCGGGACACCTGCACCCCGATGTTTATAGCAGCAATGGCCACAATAGCCAAACTGTGGAAGGAGCCTCGGTGTCCATTGCAAGATGAATGGATAAAGAAGATGTGGTTTATGTATACAATGGAATATTACTCAGCCATTAGAAATGACAAATACCCACTATTTGCTTCAACGTGGATGGAACTGGAGGGTATTATGCTGAGTGAAGTAAGTCAATCGGAGAAAGACACACATTATATGTTCTCATTCATTTGGGGAATATAAATAAAAGTGAAAGGGAATATAAGGGAAGGGAGAAGAAATGTGTGGGAAATATCAGAAAGGGGAGAGAACATAAAGACTCCTAACTCTGGGAAACAAACTAGGGGTGGTGGAAGGGGAGGAGGGCGGGGGGTGGGAGTGAATGGGTGACTGGCACTGGGTGTTATTCTGTATGTTGGCAAATTGAACACCAATAAAAAATAAATTAAAAAAAGAAAATAAAATATTAATGAAATTGCATAATTAAATGATATAAAAGGAATAACAAAAATTGAACATTTAAATTTGATGGCACCGGTTTGGAGAACAAATGTAACAACCCAATATATTATTACTTGCCTATTAAACTTAGATAATTTCGCATTAATAATTAGGAATTACAATACCAGTAAACATTTTGTTTAACCTAAAGAATACATGTTAATGAAGTTACATTAGAAAAATTATATAAATTAATGACAATTATTTTTTGAAGGGAACTAGGTATTTTATTTTTACACTATACTATTGTCAAACAACTCAGCAGAGAAAAAGGAAACAAAAATGGCAAAAAGACAAAGTCATGTAATTTTAAAAGTACAGCAGATATAGGTTGAGTCAGTACACTGGTTTGCAAATGAAAGGGTTTTCTTTTTCCTACTCATTTCCTTAAGATCTTCCCATAAAAGGGGAAAAATAATTTACTTTATTCAATTTTATTATTAATTTCTTTAATTGGAGTTCACTTTGCCAAGATATAGCATAACACCCAGTGCTCATCCTGCCAAGTGACCCTTCAGTGCCCATTACCCAGTCAACCAAACGTCCCTTTCCACTACCCCTTATTCATTTCCTAGAGTGAGGTGTCTCTCATGTTTTGGCACCCTCACTAATATTTTTACTCATTCCTCTCCTTTCCCCTTTATTCCCTTTCACTAATTTTTACACTCCCCAAATGAGTGAGAGCATATAATGTTTGTCCTTCTCCGATTGACTTATTTCACTCAGCATAATACCCTCCGGTTTAATCTACTTCGAAGCAAATGGTGAGTATTTGTCGCTTCTAATGGCTGAAAAATATTCCATTGTATACATATACCACATCTTCTTTATCCATTCATCTTTCGATGGACACGGATCTTCTTCCACAGTTTGGCTATTGTGGACATTGCTGCTATAAACATTGGGGTGCTGGTGTCCTGGGGTTTCAATGCATCTGTATCTTGCAAAAATCCCCAGCAGTGCACTTGCTGGGTTGTAGGGCAGTTCTATTATTAACTCTTTGAGCAACCTGCACACAGTTTTCCAGAGTGGCTGTACCATTTCACATTCCCACCAACAGTGCAAGAGGGTTCCCCTTTCTCCACATCCCCTCCAACCTTTGTTATTTCCTGCTTTGTTAATTTTCCCCATTCTCACTGGTGTTTGGTGGTATCTAATTGTGGTTTTGATTTGTATTTCCCTGATGGCAGTGATGTGGAGCATTTTTTCATGTGCATGTTGGCCATGTCTGTGTCTTCCTCTGTGAGATTTCTGTTCATGTCTTTTGCCCATTTCATGATTGGATTGTTTGTTTCTTTGCTGTTGAGTTTAAGAAGTTCTTTATACATCTTGGAAACTAGCCCTTTATCTGATACGTCATTTGAAAATATCTTCTCCTGTTCTGTAGGTTGTCTTTTAGTTTTGTTGACTGTATCCTTTGCTGTGCAGAAGCTTTTTATCTTGATGAAGTCCCAATAGTTCATTTTTCCTTTTATTTCTCTTGCCTTCATGGATGTATCTTGCAAGAAGTTTCTGTGGCCAAGTTCAAAAAGGGTGTTACCTGTGTTCTCCTCTAGGATTTTGATAGAATCTTGTCTCACATTAAGATCTTTCATTCATTTTGAGTTTACCTTTGTGTATGGTGTAAGAGAATGGTCTAGTTTCATTCTTATGCATGTGGATGTCAAATTTTCCCAGCACTATTGATTGCAGATACTGTCTTTTTTCCAGTGGGTAGTCTTTCCTCCTTTATCGAATATTAGTTGACCATAAAGTGGAGGGTCCACTTCTGGATTCTCTATTCTGTTCCATTGATCTTTGTGTCTGTTTTTGTGCCAGTACCACACTGTCTTGGTGACCACAGCTTTGTAGTGTAGCCTGAAATCTGGCATTGTGATGCCCCCAGCTATGGTTTTCTTGTTTAATATTGCCCTGGCTATTTGGGATCTTTTCTGATTCCTCATAAATCTTAAGATAATTTGTTCTAACTCTCTGAAGAAAGTCCATGGTATTTTGATAGGGATTGCATTAAACGTGTAAATTGCCCTGGGTAACATTGACATTCCCACAGTATTAATTCTGCCAATCCATGAGCGTGAAATATTTTCCCATCTCTTTGTGTCTTCCTCAATTTCTTTCAGAAGTCTACTGAAGTTTTTAGGGTATATATCCTTTATCTCTTTGGTTAGGTTTATTCCTAGGAATCTTATGCTTTTGGGTGCAATTGTAAATGGGATAGACTCCTTAATTTCTCTTTCTTCAGTCTCATTGTTAGTTTTCTGGGCATTGATTTTGTATCCTGCCACACTGCCACATTGCTGTATGAGTTCTAGCAATCTTGGGGTGGAGTCTTTGGGTTTTCTATGTATAGTATCATGTCATCTGGGAAGAGGGAGAGTTTGACTTCTTCTTTGCCAATTTGAATGCCTTTTATTTCTTTTTTGTTGCCTGATTGCTGAGGCTAGGACTTCCAGTACTATGTTGAATAGCAGTGGTGAGAGTGGACTTCCCTGTCGTGTTCCTCTTCTTAGGGGAAAGGCTCCCAGTGTTTCCCCATTGAGAATGATACTTGCTGTGGGCTTTTCATAAATGTCTGTTAAGATGCTGAGGAATGTTGATGAAGTCCCAATAGTTCATTTTTGCTTTTGTTTCTTTTGCCTTCGTGGATGTATCTTGCAAGAAGTTACTATGGCCGAGTTCAAAAAGGGTGTTGCCTGTGTTCTTCTCTAGGATTTTGATGGAATCTTGTCTCACATTTAGATCTTTCATCCATTTTGAGTTTATCTTGGTGTATGGTGAAAGAGAGTGGTCTAGTTTCATTCTTCTGCATGTGGATGTCCAATTTTCCCAGCACCATTTATTGAAGAGACTGTCTTTCTTCCAATGGATAGTCTTTCCTCCTTTATCGAATATTAGTTGCCCATAAAGTTCAGGGTCCACTTCTGGATTCTCTATTCTGTTCCACTGATCTATGTGCAGTGAGAATGGGGAAAATTAACAAGGCAGGAAACAACAAATGTTGGAGAGGATGCGGAGAAAAGGGAACCCTCTTACACTGTTGGTGGGAATGTGAACTGGTGCAGCCACTCTGGAAAACTGTGTGGAGGTTCCTCAAACAGTTAAAAATATACCTGCCCTACGACCCAGCAATTGCACTGTTGGGGATTTACCCCAAAGATACAAATGCAATGAAACGCCGGGACACCTGCACCCCGATGTTTATAGCAGCAATGTCCACAATAGCCAAACTGTGGAAGGAGCCTCGGTGTCCATTGCAAGATGAATGGATAAAGAAGATGTGGTTTATGTATACAATGGAATATTACTCAGCTATTAGAAATGACAAATACCCACCATTTGCTTCAACGTGGATGGAACTGGAGGGTATTATGCTGAGTGAAGTAAGTCAGTCGGAGAAGGACAAACATTATATGTTCTCATTCATTTGGGGAATATAAATAAAAGTGAAAGGGAATATAAGGGAAGGGAGAAGAAATGTGTGGGAAATATCAGAAAGGGAGACAGAACGTAAAGACTGCTAACTCTGGGAAACGAACTAGGGGTGGTAGAAGGGGAGGAGGGCGGGGGGTGGGAGTGAATGGGTGACGGGCACTGGGTGTTATTCTGTATGTTAGTAAATTGAACACCAATAAAAAATAAATTAAAAAAGAAAAAAAAAAGATGCTGAGGAATGTTCCCTCTATCCCTACATTCTGAAGAGTTTTGATCAGGAATGAATGCTGTATTTTGTCAAATGCTTTCTCTGCATCTATTGAGAGGATCATATGGCTCTTGTTTTTCTCTTGCTGATATGCTCAATAACATTGAGTGCTTTATAAGTGTTGAACCAGACTTGCATCCCGGGAATAAATCTTACTTGATCATGGTGAATAATTTTCTTAATGTACTGTTGGATCCTATTGGCTATTATCTTGTTGAGATTTTTTGCATCTTTGTTCATTAGGGATATTGGTCTATATTTCTCCTTTTTGGTGGGGTCTTTGTCTGGTTTTGGAGTTAAGGCAAAGCTGGCATCATGGAACAAGTTTGGAATTATTCCATCAATTTCTATCTTTCAGAACAGCTTTATTAGAATAGGTATGGGTCTTCTTTAAACATTTGATAGAATTCTCCTGTGAATCCATATGGCCCTAGACTTATGTGTCTTTGGAGGTTTTTGACGACTGCTTCAATTTCCTCCCTGGTTATTGGCTGTTTTCTATTTCTTCCTGTTCCAGTTTTGGTTGTTTGTAGTGTTCCAGAAATATGTGCATTTCTTCTAGATTGCCTAATTTATTGTCGTATAGCTGCTCATAATAAGTTTTTAAAATCATGTGCTTTTCCTTGGTATTGGTGTTGATCTCTCCTTTTTAATTCATGATTTTATTAATTAGAGTTTTTTCTCTTTTGTTTTTAGTAAGGCTTGCTAATGGTTTATCTATCTTATTATTTCTTTCAAAGAACCAACTCCTGGTTTTGTTGTTCTACAGTTCTTCTGGTCTCTATTTCATTGAATTCTGCTTGAATCTTTATTAACTGTCTTCTTCTGCTGGGTGAAGGTTTTATTTGCTGTTTTTTCTCCAGGTCCTTTAAGTGCAAGGTTAGCTTTTGTATTTGAGTTCTTTCCAGTTTTTGGATAGATGCTTGTATGTATTGTGATGTATTTCCTCCTCATCATGCTTTTGCTGTATCCCAAAGATTTTGAACAGTTGTATCTTTATTCTCATTAGTTTCCATGAATTATTTGATTCTTCTCTAATTTCCTGGTTGACCCTTTCATCTTTTCGCAGGATGGTGCTTCACATCCACGTGTTTGAAATCCTTCCGAATTTCTCTTGTGATTTAGTTCTAGTTTCAAAGCATTATGGTCTGAAAATATGCAGGGGACGATAGCAATCTTTTGTTATTGGTTAAGATCTGATTTGTGACCCATTATGTGGTCTATTCTGGAGAAAGTTCCATGTGCACTTGAGAAGAATATGTATTCACTTGCGTTTGGATGTAAAGTTCTGTGAATATCTGTGAATTCCATCTATTCCAGGGTATCATTTAAAGCTCTTGTTTCTTTGGAGATGTTGTCCTTATAATATCTATCAATTGCAGAAAGAGCCGTGTTGAAGTTTACCAGTATAAGTGTATTATTTTCTAAGTATGTCTTAACTTTGGTTATTAATTGATTGATATCCTTGGCAGCTCCCACATTAGGGGCATAAATCTTCATGATTGCTAGGTCCTCTTGTTGGATAGATCCTTTAAAGATGATATAGTGTCCCTCTTCATCTCTTACTACAGTCTTTGGGATAAACTTTAATTAATCTGATATGAGGATGGCTACCCCTGCTTTCTTTTGTCGACCATTTGAATGAGAAATAGTTCTCCAAACTTTTATTTTCAGGCTGTAGGTGTCCTTATGTCTAAAATGTGTTTCTTGTAGACAGCAAATAGATTGGTCTTGCTTTTTTAACCCGTCTGAAACCCTGCGCCTTTTGATGGGGTCATTAAGCCCATTCATGTTCAGAGTTACTATTAAAAGATATGAATTTAGTGTCATCTTAATATCTCTTCAGTCCCTGCTTTTGTGGATTGTTTCTTTGGACTTCATCTTTCTTTCACAGAGTCCTCCTTAATATTCTTGCAGAGCTGGTTTTGTGGTCACATATTCTTTCAGTTTCTGCCTATCTTTGAAGCTCTTTATTTCTCCTTCTCTTCCTAATGAGACCCTTGCTGGATAGAATATTCTTGACTGTATTATCTTCTCATTTAGGACCCTGAATATATCTTGCCAGCCCTATCTTTCCTGCCAGGTCTATGTTGAGAGATCTGCTGTTAACCTAATACTTCTCCCCATAAAGGTTAGGCATTTCTCGTCTTCTGGCTCCTTTAAGGATCTTATCTTTGGATTTTTCAATTTTCACTATGAAATGTTGTGGTGTTGAACCGTTTTTATTGATTTTAGGGGGGGACCTCTCTATCTTCTGGATCTGAATGCCTGTTTTTGTCCCCATTTTAGGGAAGTTCTCAGCTATGATTTGTTCAAATACACTTTCTGGTCCTTTGTTCCTTTTGGCTCCTCTGGAACCCCAGTTAAATGTAGATTTTTCCTTCTGAGACTGTCATGTATTTCCCTTAACCTTTCCTCATGATCTTTAATTGTTTTTCTCTTTTTTCCCCAGCTTCCTTCCTTGCCATCAACTTGTCTTCTATGTCACTCACTCTTTCTTCTACCTCATTAACTCTTGTCATTAGGACCTCCAGTTTGGATTGCATCTCATTTAATTGATTTTTAATTTAGGCCTGATTAGATCTAAATTCTGCAGACATGACGTCTCTTGATTCCTTTTTTTTTCCAGAGCCACCAGTATCTTTATAATTGTGTGTCTGAATTGGCTTTCTGACACTGAATAGTAATCCAAATTCTGTAACTCTGTGGGAGAAAGTTGTGTTTCTGATTTTTTCTTTTGTGTTGAGTTCTTCCTTCTACTCATTTTGCTCAGTACAGAGTGGCTAAAAACAAGTTTTCCTGGAAAAAGGAAGGAAAAGGGAATAAAAAAGGGGGGGGGGTAAACAAACAAACAAACAAACAAACAAAAATCAATGAGGGTTATCCTCTAATTCTATATACTATAAGTCCCTTGATTTCCTCTGGAGTTTTCCAGCATGCTTGGTTAAGAATTTGCTCTTCCCCTGACCTTCCTGCTGGTCTTCTGGGGGAGGGTCTTTCTTTTACAATTCTCAGGTGTGTGCACCAGGGTGAGTTGCCCCGCCCCCTGTCAGGTAAACAGCTCAGTGGAAGCTGTTTATTCTGTGAGGCCCCTGCTCCCTGGCGGCCCGCTCAGTCCCAGGCACAAGATGACACCAGAAGGAACAACAACAGTGGCGGCTGCCAGCTCTCCAGCCCTGGAGTTAGCTCCAGCATTAACTGCCACAGTCTCCCAGTCCTCAGTAGCCTGGATGCTCCTGGGGCTGGGTGTGCTAATTTGTACAGCTCGGGGCGTCTGGAAGCACGAACGTCCTCTCTGTCCTGTGTATTCCTGGCCTCTGCCTATCCCAACGGAGCACCAGATCCTGGGCTGTTTCCCCTGGTGCCTTGGGCTCTGGGGCCTGCGCTGCTGGAATTCTGCTCCTGGAACTGCACAGCGCCCTCTGCCCGGAGCTGCAGCTTGAGCTGAAGCTGAGCTGCTCCAGAGGCCCCAAAGGGAGTGTGCTCCAGCCCTTTAGGGAGCTCGCCCAGGTGTGTGCATGCTCTCCCCTGGGGCTCACTTCCTCTATTAGTGACCCCGGGAACCTGGGGGCTCCACTGCCCCTCCTGAGATCCTGCCCGAGTTCCCTCCAAATGCCTTTCTGTCTGGGAAGATTGGTAAGGTTCCTGCTTCTCAGGGACTGGGCTTTCCTGTCCTCGAGGCACTCACCGCCAGGCCTTAGCCAGGCTCCTTGTGGCAGGCCCCTTTCCCTTGGATGCTTTTTTATTTATTTATTTTTTCTGTCTTCCTACCTTGATAGAAGCACGAACTCTTCTCACTATAGTGTTTCAGCGGTTCTCTCTTTAAAACTCAGTACGAATTCATAGATTTTCAGGATGATTTGAAATTATCTAGGTAAGTTGGTGGGGACAAATGACTTGGGGATCCTACTTTTCCACCATTTTTCACATAGTTATTTTGGGAAAAAATAATTTATATAGAAAATTCAGAGTCGGTAAAACTGGTATGTGTGGGAGCTCATGAAATTAATTTTAGTTGCTAAGCCGTTTAATATTATTTATATTTTATTAATATTATAATTATTATTTTTAATAAATTATTTTTTATTGGTGAACAATTTAACAACATACAGAATAACACCCAGTGCTCATCCCATCAAGTGCCCCCCTCAGTGCCCGTCACCCATTCACCCCCATCCCCCACCCTCCTCCCCTTCCACCACCCCTAGTTTGTTTCCCAGAGTTAGGAGTCTTTATGTTCTGTCTCCCTTTCTGATATTTCCCACAAATTTCTTCTCCCTTCCCTTATATTCCCTTTCACTATTATTTATATTCCCCAAATGAATGAGAATATACACTGTTTGTCCTTCTCTGATTGACTTATTTCACTCAGCATAATACCCTCCGGTTCCATTAATGTTGAAGCAAATGGTGGGTATTTGTCATTTCTAATGGCTGAGTAATATTCCATTGTGTACATAAACCACATATTCTTTATCCATTCATCTTTCGATGGACACCAAGGCTCCTTCCACAGTTTGGCTATTGTGGACATTGCTACTATAAGCATCGGGGTGCAGGTGTCCTGGCGTTTCATTGCATCTGTATCTTTGGGGTAAATCCCCAACAGTGCAATTGCTGGGTCGTAGGGCAGGTCTATTTTTAACTCTTTGAGGAACCTCCACACAGTTTTCCAGAGTGGCTGCCCCAGTTCACATTCCCACCAACAGTGTAAGAGGGTTCCCTTTTCTCCGCATCCTCTCCAACATTTGTGGTTTCCTGCCTTGTTGATTTTCCCCATTCTCACTGGTGTGAGGTGGTATCTCATTGTGGTTTTGATTTGTATTTCCTTGATGGCAAGTGATGCAGAGCATTTTCTCATGTGCATGTTGGCCATGTCTATGTCTTCCTCTGTGAGATTTCTCTTCATATCTTTTGCCCATTTCATGATTGGATTGTTTGTTTCTTTGGTGTTGAATTTAATAAGTTATTTATAGATCTTGGAAACTAGCCCTTTATCTGATATGTCATTTGCAAATATCTTCTCCCATTCTGGAGGTTGTCTTTTAGTTTTGTTGATTGTAACCTTTGCTGTGCCAAAGCTTCTTATCTTGATGAAGTCCCAATAGTTCATTTTTGCTTTTGTTTCTTTTGCCTTTGTGGATGTATCTTGCAAGAAGTTACTGTGGCCAAGTTCAAATAGGGCGTTGCCTGTGTTCTTCTCTTGGATTTTATGGAATCTTGTCTCACATTTAGATCTTTCATTCATTTTGAGTTTATCTTTCTGTATGGTGTAAGAGAGTGGTCTAGTTTCATTCTTCTGCATGTGGATGTCCAATTTTCCCAGCACCATTTATTGAAGAGACTGTCTTTCTTCCAATGGATAGTCTTTCCTCCCTTATCAAATATTAGTTGACCATAAAGTTCGGGGTCCACTTCTGGGTTCTCTATTCTATTCCATTGATCTATGTGTCTGTTTTTGTGCCAGTGCCACACTGTGTTGATGACCACAGCTTTGTAGTACAACCTGAAATCTGGCATTGTGATGCCCCCAGATATGGTTTTCTTTTTTAAAATTCCCCTGGGTATTCGGGGTCTTTTCTGATTCCACACAAATCTTAAAATAATTTGCTCTAACTCTCTGAAGAAAGTCCATGATATTTTGATAGGGATTGCATTAAACGTGTAAATTGCCCTGGGTAACATTGACATTTCCACAATATTAATTCTGCCAACCATGAGCGTGAAATATTTTTCCATCTCTTTGTGTCTTCCTCAATTTCTTTCAGAAGTGTTCTATAGTTTTTAGTGTATAGATCCTTTACCTCTTTGGTTAGGTTTATTCCTAGGTATCTTATGCTTTTGGGTGCAATTGTAAATGGGATTGACTCCTTAATTTCTCTTTCTTCAGTCTCAATGTTAGTGTACAGAAATGCCACTGATTTCTGGGCATTGACTTTGTATCCTGCCACTCTACCAAATTGCTGTATGAGTTCTAGCAATCTTGGAGTGGAGGCTTTTGTGTTTTCTATGTAGAGTATCATGTCATCGGCGAAGAGGGAGAGTTTTTCTTCTTTCCCAATTTGAATGCTTTAATGTCTTTTTGTTGTCTGATTGCTGAGGCTAGGATTTCCAGTACTATGTTAAATAGCAGTGGTGGGAGTGGACATCCCTGTCTTGTTCCTGATCTTAGGGGAAAGGCTCCCAATGCTTCCCCAGTGAGAATGATATTTGCTGTTGGCTTTTCGTAGATGGCTTCTAAGATGTCGAGGAATGTACCCTCTATCCCTACACTCTGAAGAGTTTTGATCAGGAATGGATGCTGTATTTTGTCAAATGCTTTCTCTGCATCTAATGAGAGGATCATATGGTTCTTGGTTTTTCTCTTGCTGATATGATGAATCACATTAACTGTTTTACGAGTGTTGAACCAGCCTTGTGTCACGGGGATAAATCCTACTTGGTCATGGTGAATAATTTTCTTAATGTACTGTTGGATCCTATTGGCCAGTATCTTGTTGAGAATTTTGCATCCATGTTCGACAGGGATATTGGTCTGTAATTCTCCTTTTTGGTGGGGTCTTTGTCTGGTTTTGGAATTAAGGTGATGCTTGACTCATAGAACGAATTTGGAAGTACTCCATCTCTTTCTATCTTTCCAAACAGCTTTAGGAGAATAGGTATGGTTTCTTCTTTAAATGTTTGATAGAATTCCCCAGGGAAGCCATCTGGCCCTGGACTCTTGTGTCTTGGGAGGTTTTTGATGACTGCTTCAATTTCCTCCCTGGTTATTGGCCTGTTCAGGTTTTCTATTTCTTCCTGTTCCGGTTGTGGTAGTTTGTGGCTTCCAGGAATGTGTCCATTTCTTCTAGATTGCCTAATTTATTGGCGTATAGCTGTTCATAATATGTTTTTAAAATCGTTTGTATTTCCTTGGTGTTGGTAGTGATCTCTCCTTTCTCATTCATGATTTTATTAATTTGAGTCTTCTCTCTCTTCTTTTTAATAAGGCTGGCTAATGGTTTATCTATCTTATTAATTCTTTCAAAGAACCAACTCCTGGTTCTGTTGATCTGTTCCACACTTCTTCTGGTCTCGATTTCTTTGAGTTCTGCTCGAATCTTTATTAACTCTCTTCTTCTGCTGGGTGTGGGATCTATCTGCTGTTTTTTCTCTAGCTCCTTTATGTGTAAGGTTAGCTTTTGTATTTGAGTTCTTTTCAGTTTTTGAATGGATGCTTGTATTGCGTTGTATTTCCCCCTTAGGACTTCTTTTGCTGCATCCCAAAGATTTTGAACGGTTGTATCTTCATTCTCATTAGTTTCCATGAATCTTTTTAATACTTCCTTAATTTCCTGATTGACCCTTTCATCTTTTAGCAGGATGGTCCTTAACCTCCACGTGTTTGAGGTCCTTCCAAACTTCTTGTTGTGATTTAGTTATAATTTCAAGGCATTATGGTCTGAGAATATGCAGGGGACGATCCTAATTTTTTGGTATCGGTTCATACCCGATTTCTGACCCAGTATGTGGTCTATTCTGAAGAAAGTTCCCTGTGCACTTGGGAAGAATGTGTATTCAGTTGCGTTTGGATGTAAAGTTCTGTAGATATCTGTGAAATCCATCTGGTCCAGTGTATCATTTAAATCTCTCGTTTCTTTGGAGATGTTGTGCTTAGAAGAACTATCGAGCGTAGAAAGCGCTAGATTGAAGTCACCAAGCATAAGTGTATTATTATCTAAGTATTTCTTCACTTTGGTTATTAATTGGTTTAAATATTTGGCGGCCCCCACATTCGGGGCATATATATTGAGGATTGTTAAGTCCTCTTGTTGGATAGATCCTTTAAGTATGAGATAGTATCCCTCTTCATCTCTCACTACAGTCTTCGTGGTAAATTTTAGTTTATCTGATATAAGGATGGCGACACCTGCTTTCTTTTGAGGACCATTCAAATGGTAAATGGTTCTCCAACCTTTTATTTTCAGGCTGTAGGTGTCCTTCTGTCTAAAATGAGTCTCTTGTAGACAGCAAATAGATGGGTCCTGCTTTTTATCCAGTCTGACAATCTGTGTCTTTTGATGGGGTCATTAAGCCTGTTCACTTTCAGAGTTACCAATGAGAGATAGGAGTTTATTGTCATCATGGTATCTATTCAGTCCTTGTTTTTGTGGATTGTTCCACTGAACTTCTTCTTAAAGGGGAATTTTTAGAGTCCCCCTTAAAATTTCTTGCAGATCTCATTTGGAGGTCACATATTCTTTCAGTTCCTGCCTGTCTTGGAAGCTCTTTATCTCTCCTTCCATTTTGAATGAGAGCCTTGCTGGATAAAGTATTCTTGGTTGCATGTTCTTCTCATTTAGGACCCTGAATATATCCTGCCAGCCCTTTCTGGCCTGCCAGGTCTCTGTGGAGAGGTCTGATGTTACCCTAATACTCTTCCCCATAAAAGTCAGGGATTTCTTGTCTCTTGCTGCTTTAAGGATCTTCTCCTTATCTTTAGAATTTGCAAGCTTCACTATTAAATGTCGAGGTGTTGAGCGGTTTTTATTGATTTTGGGGGGATCTCTCTATTTCCTGGATCTGAATGCTTGTTTCCTTTCCTAGATTAGGAAAGTTTTCAGCTAGGATTTGTTCAAATACATATTCTGGCCCTCTGTCCCTTTCGGCTCCCTGGGGAACCCCAATTAAACGTAGGTTTTTCTTCCTCAGGCTGTCGTTTATTTCCCTTAATCTGTCTTCATGGTCTTTTAATTGTCTATCTTTTTTTTCCCTCAGTTTCCCTCTTTGCCATCAACTTGTCTTCTATGCACTCACTTGTTCTTCCACCTCGTTAACCCTCGTCGTTAGGACTTCTAGTTTGGATTGCATCTCATTCAATTGATTTTTAATTTCTGCCTGATTAGCTCTAAATTCTGCAGTCATGAAGTCTCTTGAGTCCTTTATGCTTTTTTCTAGAGCCACCAGTAGCTGTATAATAGTGCTTCTGAATTGGCTTTCTGACATTGAATTGTAATCCAGATTTTGTAACTCTGTGGGAGAGAGGATTGTTTCTGATTCTTTCTTTTGAGGTGAGGTTTTCCTTCTAGTCATTTTGCTCAGTGCAGAGTGGCCAAAAACAAGTTGTATTGGGAAAAGGAGAAAAAGAGAGGGGAGAAAGAAGGAAAGAAAAGAGAAAAAGAAAAAAGAAAAATGGAAGAAAAAAGGAAAAAAGAAGAAAAAGAAAGAAAAAGAAAGAAATGGAAAAAAGGGTGGGGGAAGCAATCAGAAATCAAAAAAAAAATAGAGGGGGGAGTATCTTCTGTTTCTATATACTTTAATTCCCTTGACGTCCTCTGGAACTTGTCCGTCTAGCTGGTCTTCTGGGGGAGGGGCCTGTTGTGTTGATTTTCAGGTGTTAGCACTTGGGGGCACTGCTCTGCCCCCTGCCTGGTGCAGGGCTCAGCGGGGCTTGTTTACCGCGTGAGGCCACAGGAGGAACAACCCCAGTGGCGGGGCCAGCTCTGGAAACCTGGATTCAGCTCTCACAGTAACTCCGGAGCTCTCTGTCTGCAAGGACTGGAGGCTCCAGGGCGGGGCCGCTGATCTGCTCAGCTCGGGGCAGGAGCGTCCTTGCTATCCTGGGCCCTCCTGGCCTCTGCCTGTCCGGGGGGAGGCCGGATCCTGGGCTGTGTCCTGACACCCTGAGCTCCCGGGCCTGTGCTTTTGGATTCGCGCTCCCTGAGCCCCTCCGAGCTGCTCCCGGTGGTGCAGCCCCCTCCGCACGGAGCCTCTTCCTCTGCTCGAGCTCCTCCGAGCTGCTCCCGGGCCGCGCAGCCCCCTCTATGCAGAGCCGCCGCCCGAGCCCCTTCGAGCTGCTCCCGGGTCCAGCCATGCACGCTGCAGCCCTTAGGGAGCTCGGTGCACTCTCTTGGGCCCGCAGGTGTCTGTTAGTGTCCCAGGGAGCCCGAGGGCATCCCCGCCCTCCTGGGGTCCTGCTCTAACTCCCTGCGGGCGCCTTTCCACCCGGGAAGATTTATGCAGCTCCTGCTGCTCCGGGACGGGACTCTCCTGTCCTGGGGGCACTCGCCCCAGCCTTAGCCCGGTTCCTCGTGGGGTGCCTCCCCCTTGGAGGCCTTTTGTTTCTTTATTCCTTTCCCCCCCCGTCTTCCTACCTTGATAGAAGCACGAACTCTTCTCACTGTAGCGTTTCAGCTGTTCTCTCTTTAAATCTCAGGCTGAATTCGTTGATTTTCAGGGTGATTTGAAGGTTATCTAGGTAATTTGGTGGGGCCAGGTGACTTGGGGACCCTACTCTTCCGCCATCTTGCCCCTCCTCTGACAAATATTTTAAATCAACTTTGCATATGCTATTTAATTTATACATTGTGCTAAAACAATGAAAAGACACTATAAGCCTGTAATGTGAGTAGTTTTGTCAGAAGACATGTATTAAAGAAATTAGAGTACAGAAATTAAAAGGAATAAAGAGTAAAACTGAAATATAATATATAATTGTTTATATCAACTAATTGTCACAAAAACAAACAGGAATTCTAAAATCAGTAAATATTAAAATAGTTTTGTTGAAGGTTACTTCCAATTTAAGCTAGACTACCTACAAGGTGAATAAAAAAGTATCAATATCTTGGGGATACCTGGATGCCTCAGCAATTTAGCGCCTCCCTTCGGCCAGTGGCGTGGTCCTCGAGTCCTGGGATCGAGTCCCACATCCTGCTCCCTGCATGGAGCCTGCTTCTCCCTTTGCCTATGTCTCTGCCTCTCTCTCTGTGTGTGTCTCTCATGAATAAATAAATAAAATCTTTAAAAAAACAAAGAAAGAAAGAAAGAAAGAAAGAAAGAAAGAAAGAAAGAAAGAAGAAAGAAAGAAAGAAAGAAAGAAAGAAAGAAAGAAAGAAAGAAAGAAAGAAAAGAAAATTGCCATCAGGCACACACCACAATAATTCACTATTGTTGCAGACAAGATGCACCAATGGATGCCAACATTAATGTGCAAAATCTGAAGATCTTCCCCCAGATATTTGCATATTACAAAGGAAAAATATAGTAACTTTACATGGAGAAACCCAGACCACAATACCTTAATCATGTAGTTAAGGTTAACATTTCCAAAAATAAGACACATTGACTTCTTGTACCTCCTCACATGATGTATTTAGAATGGTGCAGTACTGCTTTTGTGATATTGTTGCCATAAAATGCATAAACTCAATCTATTCAAGAGAAAACCTCAGAAAAAACAAAAATGAAGGCTATTCAATGAATGAGCAATATACTTCAATAGTATGAAGGTCATGGAAGGCAAGGAAAAATTGAGGAACACTTACAGACCAAAGCAGATTAAATGTGAGGAGCAAAAGCAATTTGGTATTTTGTATTGCATCCTATAACAGAAAAATGCTGTTACTGAAAAACTTGTGGAAACTAAGTGAGGTCTTTAGTTAATAGTAGTAAACTATTAGTAGTATAGTGATATACTATTTTGATGATTGTCAATGGTTATGTAGGATGTTAACATCAGGGAAGCTGGAAAAAGGGTTTATGGAGACTATAAGAATTTATGCAACTTTTGTGGAAATACAAGTTATTTCAAAATAAAAAGTTTAAAAACAAAACTATGTGACATTGTATAATGTAATATAAAGTATATGAATTTGTGTTTTTGAGGTATAATTCACATAACATAAAATTCAACATTTGAACTAATTTAATAGTGTATAATTTAGTGGCTTTTAGTACATTTAGTGTAGTGCAGCCATCACAACTAATTATAAAATATTTTATCATACCAAAAGAAACCTAATATCATTTAAAGAGTAAATTTCTATTCCTCACTCCCCCTAGGCTTTGGAAACCAGTCATCTTCACTATGGATTTACTTATTCTCTTTAATATAAATATAATCATACAATATGTGCCTTTTGTGTCTAATGTCTTTCACATTAGTTACTTTTCACATATTTCTTAGATATATTCCCAAGAGAGTTGAAAATATGTGTACTGATAAAAACTTGCACACTTGTGTTCATTAGCAGTGATACTCATAATGGCCCAAAATTAAAAATAGAAATAATATACAATCAAATAATTCCACTACTGGGTATTTACTCAAAGAAGACAAAATTCAAATTTCAAAAAGATGTATGCACCCCTATTTTTATTGCAGCATTCTTTACAATAGCTAAGGTATGGAAGCATAAGTGTCCATCAGGAGATGGATGGATAAGGAAGATGTCACACACATGCGCACACACACACACACACACACACACACACATACTCCAGAATATCACACAGCTATAAAAAAACGAAGATCTTGCCTTTTTTTCAACAATATAGATATAACTAGAGGGTATTATGCTAAGTGAAATAAGTCAGACTAAGAAAGGCAAATATGTGATTTCACTTATATGTGTAATCTAAAAAACAAAACAAATGAATAAGCATACAAAAAGTAGAATCAATCTTATAAATACAGAAAATAAACTGATAGCTGTGGGGGGGGGATAAGGGGATGGATAAAATGGGTGAAGGGAAATGAAAAGTACAAGCTTTCAGTTATGGATTAAATAAGTCAGGGAGATAAAAGGCACAGCATAGGGAATAGTCAATATCATCGTAATAACATTGTATGGTGACAGATGGTAGTTGTAATTGTGGGAGCATATCATAAGGTATAGAGTTGTCAAATCAATATGTTGTATATATGAAAGTAATGTAACTTTGTGTGTCAGCTACACTCAAATGAACAACAAAACAAAAGTGGAAACGACCTAAATGCCATCAGTTGATGAACAGATAAATTAAATGTGACTTATCTATACTATGGAATATTATTCAGCCATAGAAAAGAACAAAGTATATGCTGCAATGTGGATAAACCTTGGAAACATGATAAGTTGACTTGTATTTTCTAAATTATTATGCACACATACACTGAAAGGCCTAGGATAGTAAGAAAAATTAAATAAAACTAGTAGAGTTGCAGATATATACAAGTATTTTAAAATAATTTAATCTAATTGTAGACTGAACTTTTGTGGGTACAATTGAAATTAAAATGAAACTACACATAAGTATGTGTGCATGTGTGTGTGAATCTTGGAGGGGTACTAATCTTACAGCATGAAAAATCAGGTATACATTTGTATAGAATAGTTACTTTTTAGTACCTATACAAAATAATACCAAAGCATAATCACTAAAAGTTTAAAATATAAGATATTAAATTTAATTCTACTTCTAGGGATTGCTCCTTTATTTTATTTTATTTTATTTTTTTTATTTATTTATGATAGTCACAGAGAGAGAGAGAGAGAGAGAGAGGCAGAGACACAGGCAGAGGGAGAAGCAGGCTCCATGCACTGGGAGCCCGATGTGGGATTTGATCCCGGGTCTCCAGGATCGCGCCCTAGGCCGAAGGCAGGCGCCAAACCGCTGCGCCACCTAGGGATCCCGGGATTGCTCCTTTATAAGAATAAACACAAATATAGAAATATACCATGCTTTACAAAAACATTACTGCTTATTTAATTTTAATATGTTTTTATATATGAATTTATGTGTTCATCATTTAAAATATAAAAGAGATTAAATATACTTTTATGTATGCATAGGAAATGTCCAAGATGCTACAACAAGAGTAGTTGGCATTGATTGCTTCTGGGAAGTTAGAAATGAGGTAGGAGTACAGACACAAATTTGTATTTTACATCTGTCAGTGCTGCTTTTCTTCATTTTCTCATATTAATTATTTATTCTTATTTCCTCTCCTCTTTGGGGTGCCATACAACTCACTTTGGTTTATCAGGCAAGGTCATATATTCTGGGTTTGTGTAACTCACTTATTTTTCAAATTAGAAGGTGGTTCAGGAAAGTAAAATAACTTATTCATGCCAGACTGTAACAGAAAAAGTTTGGGAAGGTAAATCCTTTAGATTCATATACTAGTTTTTCCACACACATACACCTGTTCAGTTTCATGGCCCATTCCTCTGAAATATAATTACAAAGCCATCAGTCATTTGAAATGTCCCATGGATGTTTCCAGAGTACATGATTCAGAACAGCAATGGAAAGATTTTCACAGTACGTTATCCATCTGTTGCTATAATTCTAAAAAAAAAAATGGTGATCACATTTCCATGAATGAAAACAGATGTAAATGCATAAGCAGTTGGAACTGAAACAGCATATATTCAGAGACCATGAATAACTTCTTTTTTCCTCCCTAGACATAGTTTAATGATGTGATCTTTTCAGTTTTCAGAAGAGCAACCACTGAGTTTCCAGCTTTATCCTTAGGTAAGAACTCCAATTAAGGTCAATTTGGACTCTGTCTAGTGTCTTATGTAAGTAATTCTGTGTTAAAGATAGACCACATGGGAGCAAAGGGGATACAGCAATAGCCTACGGACCTAGTAACTGAATGGACTGGCTGCTTGGAATTTGTGTTGTGAAACTGCTCAATCTCTATGATACCAATGGTTTTCATAGCATAACATTTCAGAGTCATAAGGAACATTAGGAATTACCTAATTCAAATATCTTACATACAAAGATAAAACAGGCCCAGAAAGGGCAAAGATTTTCCTAAAGCAATAGAGTTAGTTGCTTTTATTTCACAGTTTCTTGGTCAGATTTTTAGTGGCAAGGGCAAAAGAGTTGGAAGATTATGACTCCCTTTTATTCCCTAGCTAATGGCCAGTTTGTCAAGGGCTCTGTGAGGAGCATAATCTGCCTAGTTTTCTCAGGGCCAGTGAATTTATAATCAATGTGATTTTTAAGTCACTCTGATTTCATAAAAGGCCATATTCTATATGTAGTACAAAGTATAGTAGCCTTATGGTAGGACAGTCTTGATTTAATTTCTCAACACTTTTATTTGCTAGCCGTGTGTTCCTGAGAATTGTACTTAACTTTCCTGTTTCAGTGTCCTTATTTATAAAATAGAGGTAATAACACATGATTGGCTATATTTCAGAATAGGCATGAGACAATGTAGATAAAAGTGTCTGGAACATGGTAGGGGCTCAATAAATATTTGTTATTGAGGTCCACCTGGAGTGTGGCCAGAACTTACTCAAGTTAGCTATGACTGATTTTAGTGTTGGAAGGAGCACTTGGGAGAAAGAGTGGAAGCTTACCATTCTACCATTAAGGTCTTTCCTTTGTACCTCTCAGAGTTCCCTTGGAAAATTTAGTTATCTCTGGAAAAGGAAGCACTTGGAACTCTGATCAAGTAAAACCTGAGAGAGGAAGTTGTAATACACTATAACAGAAAACACAACTTTGTGGGTGTGACACAAGGAAGCTACCTGCTTAAAAGGTATAGTTGGGGACATTGTGGTAGGCCAACAGAAACATTGTTGCTTTCATCATAGTCACAGTCTACCATGTAAGTTTTCATTCTAGACCCTTCAGGTTAAAGATAAGTTAGGATTAAGTTTGAATACAAAGAGAAATATCACTAATTGGAGTCAGCAAAATAGTTCAGAAATCCTATTGGAGTGCCCTAATCTAAGCAAAAGTAAAGCACCTCATCTAAGCCTCACTTTCCTACTGCTGAAGGGTTCTTGTCTCCTCTTTATCATAACTCTCATTTTCAGAACATTGCTGGGTAAGGTATCAGAAAAGCAGCTTCAGTCTATACACCAATGTGTGTATTGCTAATAGTCATCTGAGTACATTTTCTTCTCTTTCCTCTCACATTTCTTACCTGAATGCCCCAGTCCTTAGACTTCTTTTGGTAGGCTGGCTAGCTTTTGGAGGCTGCAGGAGGAGGTAAGAACAGAGCACTGATTTGCTTTACTCTTCCTCTGTTTTTTTTTTTTTTTTCTATCTAAACTCAGAGGACTAAACTATGTTGGTTTCTTTCAATTATCTTTAGGTATCAACGTCTATAGCCAACAGGTGAGATCTGTATGCCTTACACACAATGCCTATCCGGATTTTATTGTCCACTGTGTTCCAGGTGCCAACATTTGGGAACTGGCCTGTGGGTTAGTGGAGACTGGAATTCCAAGAAAACCTTGATTACAGGCATTATCACTTACTATATATTTTCTATGCACCAAACTCTGTGCTAGATGATTTAATACATATTATCTCACTTTTTCCTTCCAATGAAGTGTAGTATTATTATTCAATTTTTAGATTGAGACAAAACACCTTGATAAGGCCACCCATTTAGTAAGTGGTGGACCTAAGGTTGGAGCCTAACTAAGTCTGTCGGACTCCATTTTTCTAGCTTGGTCACTTAGAATCCCTTGGGCTATAAATCTAGGTGGTCTAAGAGCAGCCTCTCCCTTCCCTAAATGATTCTTTGCCTGGGAAACTACCGATTTATGTTCTCTGCCTCCCTGCTGCTTTCCCTATATTTTTATTCTCTTAGGAGTTGGGCTGTGACCCATTGAGTTGAGTCTGGTCCCCAGCTTTCTGCTTCCCTGGGAAATTGAAGAGGAGGAAGTTTGTACCCCCAAAAGCTTCTTCTACTTTAGTACCTAAATAAATGATTAAAGTAGTACAGCTATCACATTGCAGCCTTGAGATAAATGTAATTGGCTTTTCTAACTCCTTAGCTGGTAATGTCTAATCATCTTACAGGAAAATAATGCTTGTGGAAACTTAACCATTCATCATATTGACTTTTTTTCTTTGACTAATTGAACTCTGAGCATGCAAGTTCAGTTATAGTTTTGTTTCTTTGTTTTTTGTTCATTTGGCATAGATGGAATAATTGCCTGAACATATTCAGAGAATGTTTGTAGTGGTAAGAATCTTATACATTATGTCATGTAATCTCTTCTCACTGAAAGTAGGATCATTAGGGGGAAGATAGGACTTGCCCAAGGTTATACACCAATCATCCAGGCCTGCAACTTTCAATCCATTAAGATCTTTACTGTTACAACAGTGCTCCATATATATTTACTGATTATTTCAGAGTTGGTTGGTTGTCCTGAGGAAGGTAGGTTTTTTCTGGTATCCCAAAAGTATGTCGTGTAGGAAATATTATATTATTGGGCAAATAATATATAATATATTATATAATTATAATATAAAATAATAATTTTAATAAGTTAAAAGCACATGTCTATAATATTTAGCTGATAACACTAATATGGTTGTAATGGTTATATGAAACAATTGTCCCACCTTATTAGTTAGTGTCTATGACATACTGGTTGTAGGATATTTTGAAGGTCAATCCTATTTATAGGTGTTAAGCAGATAATGTATATGTGGGAGGTGGACCTTGTGGGTATTATCAAATTGAAATGAATTAAGACAAACAACATTTAAGTAAAACATGATCACAATGAGTTTTACCTAATTCCAAAGTGTTAACATTTGTATTTATTTCAGCAACTACTCACTAGTTTAAAAATTAAAAGGGAATGTTCTAAAGTAGTACAATCAAATGGAAATGTGATGTGAGCATATTAGCAATTTTTAATTGAAATTTTTGTTGATATAATTATAGATTCACATGTAGTTCTAACAAAACATGTAGAGAGATGCAGTGTACCCTTTATCCAGTTATGTTCATTGGTAATATTTTGCAAAACTATAGTACAATAGCACAACCAGCATATCAAAGTACATCCAGTCCACCAATCTTTTTCAGAGATTTCTGGTTTAACTTGCACTCGTGTGTGTGTGTGTGTGTGTGTGTGTGTGTGTGCATGTGTATTTAGTATTTAGCTCTATACAGTCTTATTTCTTGTGTATGTTTCTCTACCACAGTGGAGAAACTAAATAGTTCCATCACTGCAAGGATTCCTTGTATTGCCCTTTTATGGCCACATACACTTGGCTCCCACACTCCCAATTCCCATCCCCTGGGGACCACTAATCATTTCTCCATCTCTATAGTTTTGTTATTTCAAGAATGCTATATGAATGGAATCATATAATTTGGGACCTTTTAGGACAGTATTTTTTTAACCTTAGCATAATTCCCTGTAGATTTGTTCAAGTTGTTTCATGTTTCAATAGTTCATTCCTTTTTATTGCTGAGTAGTACTCCATGGCATAGGTGTACCACATAAAACTGTTTTGGACATAAATTTTCATTTCTCCATAATAAATGCTCAAGAATGTAATTATTGGGTTGTATGATAAGCCCTTATTTAGTTTTGTAATTAACTGAGAAGTTTTTCCAGAAGAGTATATCATTTCACATTTCCATCATCAGTGTATAAAAAAAAAAGTTTATATGTATCCTTTCCAGCATTTGATGTTGTCACTATTTCTTGTTTTATTCATTCTGGTAGGTGTGGTTTTAATTTCATTTCCCTCATTGCTAATGGTATTGAACAAATTTCCATGTGTTTACTTGCTATCTGTATATCCTCTCTAGTGATTTGTCTGTTTGTGCCCTTTGCCTGTTTTCTATTTGTATTTATTTTACTATTGAGTTTTCAGAGTTCTTTATACATTCTAGATACTGGTTCTTTGTCATGTGTGTCTTTGGAAAAATATTATCTCCAAATCTGTAGCTTATCTTTCTATCTTCTTCCTATGGACTTTCACAGAACCAAAGTTTTTAATTTTGATGAGATCCAAATTATCAAATTTTCCTTTTATATAGTGTGCTTTTGCTCTCAACTTTAAGAATTCCTTGTCCCTAGACCCTGGAGATTTTTCTCTTGTGATTTAAAAAAAAAAGTTTTATAGTTTTGTATGTTACATTTGAATCTGTGATCCACTTTATTTTCTTTTTAAATTAAATTAAAAATTTTATTGAAGTTCAGTTTGCCAACATATAGTATAACACACAGTGCTCATCCCATTAACTGCCCTCCTCAGTGTGTGATCCACTTTACATTAATTTTTTTCAAAAGATGTTGTTCCCTTCTCCCATGTAGGTTCAATTGCTCCAGCACCAATTCAATGGGTTATACATCTTTGTCAAAAATAAGTTGGGCATGTTTGTGTGGGTCTCTTTCTGGGCCTTCTGTCTCATTGACATTTGTATCTAGTCCTTCACCAATATAGCACTATCTTTATTATTGTTGCTATTAGGTAAGACACATATCAAATAGAGTGATTTCACCTATGTTGTTCTTTTCTGTCAATATTATTTTAACTATTCCTGATCCTGTGACTTTTATATATATTTTGTTTTTTATAAAAAATAATTTATTTGACTATCAAAATGAAAGTGTAATAAATACCATAATTAATATAAATTATTGAAAATAATATTAATTGGAAGATGAAATATGCAAAGGTGCCAGCTTTTGCTATGTCTATTCGAGAATGGCCAGGGAAGTGAAGCAAGGAAAAAAAGGCAGGAAAGAAAAGCAAAGGAATAACTTTTACACAGTAAAATCACATTCATACACATAGACAATTCATCATAGTCCAAAACAGTTACAATGCGGACACCATCAAAATAAAGCTTCTGCACAATGAAGGAAACAATCAACAAAACTAAAAGGCAACTTACAGAGATATTTATAATATGACATATTTTATAAAGTGTTACTACTAAAAATGTGTAAAGGACTTTAAAAACGCAACACCCAAAAATGAATAATCCAATTAAGAAATGGGCAGAAGGGGGATCTCTGGGTGGCTGGGGATCCCTGGGTGGCTCAGCGGTTTAGCACCTGCCTTTGGCCCAGGGCGCAATCCTGGAGTCCCGGGATTGAGTCCCACGCCGGGCTCCCTGCATGGAGCCTGTTTCTCCCTCTCCCTGTGTCTCTGCCTCTCTCTCTCTATGTCTATCATGAATAAATAAAAAATTTTAAAAAATCTTAAAAAAAAAAGAAATGGGCAGAAGATATAAGTAGACATTTTTCCAAAGAAGACTTTCAGATGACCAACAAGTACATGAAAAGATGCTCAATGTCACAGATCATCAGGGAAATACCAATCAAAACTACAATGAGATATCACCTCACACTTATAAGAATGGCTAAAATCAACAATACAAGAAACAAGAGGTGCTGGTGAGGATGTGGAGAGAGGGGAACTCTCTTGTACTGTTGGTGGGAATGGGAACTGGTGCAACCACTCTGGTAAATAGTACAGAGTTTCCTCAAAAAGGCAAAAATAGAACTACCCCACAACTCAGCAATTGCACTACTAGGTAGTTACCCAAAGAATACAAAAATAGTAATTAAAAAGGATAAGGACCTGATGCTTATAGCAGCATTATCTATAATAGCCAGATATGGAAACAGCTCAAGTGTGCATTGGCTCATGAATCGATAAAGAAGATGTGATATATATATATATATCAGCCATAAAAAGATGAAATATTGCCATTTGCAATGACATGGAGGGAGCTACAGAGTATTATGCTAAGCAAATAAATCAGTCATAGACAAATATCATGTGATTTCACTCATGTGGAATTTAAGAAATAAGACAAATGAGCAAAGGGGAAAAAAAGAGAGGGGCAAACTATGGAAAAAATTCTTAACTATAGAGAACAAATTGATGGTTACCAGGTGGGAGGTGGGTGAGTGGGTGGTGGTGTTAAATAGGTGATGGGGATTTAAGAGGGCACTTGTGATGAGCACTGGTTGTTGTATTGAAATACTGAATCACTAAATTGTATACCTAATACACTCCTAATACTTCCTACACTTTATTTATTCATGAAACTAATATTACACTGTATGTTAATTAACTAGAATTTAGATTAAAACTTAAAAAAAGAAAGCCAAGAAGTCAAATAAAAACAAAATGAAAGGGTAGCCCAGGTGGCTCAGCGGTTTAGTGCCGCCTACAGCCCAGGGCCTGATCCTGGAGATCAGGGATTGAGTCTCATGTCAGGCTCCCTACATGGAGCCTGCTTCTCCCCTTCCTGTGTCTCTGCCTCTCTCTCTCTCTCTCTCTCTCGGTGTCTCATGAATAAATAAATAAAATCTTACAAAAAACAAAATGAAAAAGAAATAACACCCAAACAAAACAATTACAATTAATAAATGAATTTAAATATGTAAACTCAAATTTATTACACGTTAAAAAATAAAATCAAATGAGTAAGCTCAGACTTGGGAAAGGCCCATCTATGAGAAAAATGGGCCAATAAAGTATTTATTTATAGAATATCTAAAGAAAAATCCTTTGATTCAATATGAGAAAAGCACAAATGCTTCAACCAAAAAGCAGCAGAGAGTATAAAAAGAAACGTATAGAGCCTGAAAAAAAAAGTAACTTGACTGAAGCAGGTTATTGCAAGATACAGGTGATAGGATCCATATGGGAATCAGGAAGGCAACGAGTACTACCAGGGGGATGACAGTGCCTCCTGCTGCTGCTCAGAGAGTTGGGACTCCAGAAGTGTGGGGTGCCTTTGGACCTGCCACCCAAATCCTTTCTGCTCATTCCTCCACTAGGTACAGACCCAAGTTACTGCCCCCGCCCCCACTCCATGTCAAAGAGGATTCTTATTGGCTGTATCTTTTAGGGCATCATGCATGCGCACTGCATCATACCTAGGAAAATATATCCTCCTGATTGGCAGATGATCATTCCTAGTTCATATTCCTCCAAATGATTTTCTTATTTGTCACCTTCTTCTCTCACTATTCAGGGCCAAGACCCAAGTGTCCCTTCCTTGGATGTGGTGAAAGAGAACACTTTTGTGAGGTGTCACATCTTAGGGGGAGCAGTCCTTCATCATCAACTGCAAAAATAAGGGTAAAATGAAGACACTCTTGTTAAATAAAAACTTGAATAATCTTTTGCTAGAAGACCCACCTTACAAGCAATAGTAAAAAAGGTTTTTGAGCTGAAATCAAAAGAGCTCATATAACAATATCAGTGCATATTAATAAAACACAAAGAACACAATGAACAGTTAGTATGTAACTATAAGGCAGTATAAATGAATATTTGTTTTCCTAACTTATTTTTAAAAGCAACTATATAAAATACATCAGTAATTGTACATTGGGGGCAAAAGCATTTAAGGAAATTTCTGTTGACCATTTAACTAATGGAATGGAAAATTTCATGGGCATTCATGGCAAAATATACAGTGTTTACTAAAATAAAATAGAAAAAGAAACACAATCAACAACAATTAGCACAAAAAAAAAGAAGAAAAGGGAGACGATTTGCTTTCCAAAGTTACAATATTAAAAAATACTCAGTTTTCTTTTTTGTTATAATGCCAGTATAGTTAACATACAGTGTTATATTAGTTTCAGGTGTACAATATAGTGATTCAAAACTTCCATGCATCACCCTGTTATCATCACAAGTGTGCTCCTTAATCCTTATCAACTATTTAACCTATTCCCCCACCAACCTACCCTCTGATAACCATCAGTTTGTTCTTTAGAGTTAGGAGTCTGTTTTTCAGTTTCTCTCTTTCTCTTTTTCTTTGCTCATTTGTTTCTTAAAATCCACATCCCATCAGTTTTAGAATAAACTTGCTCATGTCTCCAAAAATCTTTTCTGGGACTTCTATAGAAATTGCATTAAACTTGTAAGTCATTTTGGAGAGCCAATTAGTATTTTCTTTCTTTTTAAAAAAGATTCTATTTATTCATGAGAGACAGAGAGAGAGAAGCAGATATACAGGCAGAGGGAGAAGCAGGCCCCATGCAAGGAGCCCGATGTGGGACTTGATCCCAGAATCCTGGAATCATGTCCTGAGCTGAAGGGAGACGCTCAACCACTGAGCGACCCAGGCGTCCCTTTCTTTCTTTCTTTCTTTCTTTCTTTCTTTCTTTCTTTCTTTCTTTCTTTCTTTCTTTCTTTCTTTCTTTCTTTCTTTCTTTCTTTCCTTCCTTCTTTTTAAAGATTTTATTTATCCATTCATAGACACACACACACACACACACAGAGAGAGAGAGAGAGAGAGAGAGAGAGAGGCAGAGACACAGGCAGAGGGAGAAGCAGGCTCCATGTAGGGAGCCCAACGTGGGACTCGATCCCAGGTCTCCAGGATCACGCCCCGGGCTGTAGGCGGCGCTAAACCGCTGCGCCACATGGCTGCCTTTCTTTCTTTCTTTCTTTCTTTCTTTCTTTCTTTCTTTCTTTCTTTCTTTCTTTCTTTCTTTTTCTTTTTTCTTCTTTCTTTCTTTCTTTCTTTCTCTCTCTTCTTTTTCTTTCTTCTTTTTCTTTCTTCTTTCTTTCTTTCTTTCTTTCTTTCTTTCTTTCTTTCTCTTTTTCTTTCTTTTCTTTTTCAAAAGATAGATTCATTCATTCATTCATTCATTCATTCATTCGAAACACAGAGAGAGGCAGACATTGGCAGAAAGAGAAGCAGGCTCCCTGCAAGGAGCCTGATGCAGGATTCAATCCCGAGATCCTGGGATCACCCCCGGAGCCAAAGGCAGAGGGTCAGTCATTGAGCCACCCAGGTGTCCCAGAATTGGTCTTTTCTACGTTGAGTGTTCCTCTTCATTACCATGGTATATAGCTCTGTTTATTAAGATCTTCTTTGATTTATTTCATCAGGATTTTATGATTTTTAGCATACTAATTCCCATATATGTTTTGTTAGAGGTACACCTGAGCATTTTATTTTCTTTAGAGTGATTATAAATGGTATTATCTTTTAAATTTCAGTTTATACACGTTCATTTTTAGTATATAGGAATGTGATTGATTTTCATGTGATCTTGCTGAACTCACTTATTAATCCTAGAAGAGTTTGATTTCTTCTCTTCCTATTTGTATGCCTTTTATTTCTTTCCTTGTCTTATTGCAGTGGATTGATTTTCCAGTGTTATGTGAAATAAAAGTGATCAGAGTGGATATCCTTGCCTTCTTCCTGATCTTAGAGGAAAAGCATTCAGCCTTTCACCATTAAGTATAACATTATCAGTATGTTTTTTTTTTTTTGTAGGGTGGGTGGGTTAAAAATGTACTTTTTCAAGTTGAGAAAGTTTCTCTTTTCCTAATTTTCTGAGTACTTTTATCACGAATGGTTATTACATGAGTGATTTAAAATTTTCTAAAAAGCTACATAAAAAGTTTTTAAATAAGTAATATTCATTGTAATAAACTTTATATCACATTTTATATCCAAAGTATTGTTTTATTATGCAAATAGTATGAAATTATTAATAAGATGTTTTACATTTTTTGTACTGGATCTTAGAAATTTGGTCTATATTTTACATGTAGAGCACATCTTGATTTGGACCAGCCACATGTGGCTCATAGCTGCTATATTGAACAGTGTAGGTTTAGAGTGGTGGTATTTTAGGGAAGAAGTGCTTGAGTATCTTTTTATCCATGAAACTTAAGTTGATCTATTTTGTTTCTCTCTGTCTATTCTTTATGAAAATCCCATGGTGAACAGGATGGCAGAGTCCTTTGAACATTGTTCACTTTCCACTCAAACCAACAGTATAGTACAACAATTTCATGCTTTTAAAAAATGTTCATTTCACATGTAGATGGTTTGATATTAAGAAATCAATGGATAGAAAAATTATTCTTGGTGGCCTTCTTTTATCCAATTTAGCCACTAGCATAGCTAGAGCCCCTAGATTAACAATATGAGCATGACTTAAAATTTTAAGATAACAGTGGAGTAGGAAGGATGCCAAAATATAAACTTACAGATCTCTCATCAAATAGCTATGTAATCTTGGATAAATTCCTTGACTTCCTTGGACATCAGTTTATCCATCCAAAACATCAGGGGTCTATGTTCTCTTCAAATTTCAGGACTATAACAGAATTCTTTTATTTATGCATTTTATCAATAAATATATATGAAGGCCCTATTATGCCAGACACTCTGTTAGCATCTGCATATAGACAGATTTTATACTCTTCTCTTTGTTTTATCAGAGCTACTCTACTGAAAAAAGAAGATTAAAGAAATAATTACAAAAATAAGTTAGTGATGAAAGTGCTATAAAGAAAAAAAAATCTAAGGTTATCTAACCAACTCGGCAGAGAGAGGAGATGAGGAAATTGTTTAAGGAAAGCATGCCAGTCACCAGCTTTCTGTCCCATTGTTAAACTCATTTGTGCCAAAAACTAAAATTTTAGATAAGTTTAAGCATATTTAGTAATCATATTATAAATGCCCATAAAGTAAATACAGTACTCCAAGACAGAGGACTTTTCTTTGTGTACAGAAGCTATATAATAATAATAATTATTATTATAATCATATAATCGGATTATATGATTATGAATTATATGATTATTTATATAATATATTATATAATTCATAATAGAATTATAAATTATTATTATATCTTGAAGAAAACAAGAATGTTAATTGTTGGGTTTTGAAAATATGTCATATAATTAATTGTCAAAGGGACTTGATTTGTTTAATCTGGAGAGGGATTGATGTTTCAGTGGAATGAATGCTAAAGTAAATTTATTCAGATAGCTGAAAGGTTGTCATAAGGCAATGGCAACAGTTTTGTTCTGTGTAATCCCAAGAAGGAAGATACAGAAAGAAAGATATCAGCTAAATCTAAGAAAAGACTTTATAAGAGTTAGAGGGATGCACAATTAAGGTGGGGAGGTTGAGGAAATTGAAATAGATTAAAATTCCAACAAGAGGACTGAATTTAATGACCTTCACAATTTCTTTGAATTTTGAAATTCCAGTAAATTCAACATCATTTAGGGAGATGAAAAACGAAGGAATCCATCAAGTTGTCTTTTTTTCTTAAATTTTGAAACTGGAACATTGACAAAATACAGACGTGGGTCAGAAGAGAAAATGAGAGGCAGAATTTTAAAAGTTAATAACTCAGAGAAAGCCTGGAAACCATCTAAAAACTCAGGATACATGCGGCTGAAACTTGGAAATAACGAAACAGCCACAGCATAACTGTGGCCAAATCACAGAGGCTATTGCAGGAAGAGAAATAATCTTTTAAAGACTGGAAATAGAGACCAAATCTGGAGAACAGGGAAGCACACAACTTGTAAAGCTTGAAGTAGGAATGTCCAGGAATCCAGGATGGGATAGAGGTGGAAACAGGGAGACTTCCAGAAGAGATATAGAATTTAGGAGTGCGTGGACCTTGTCCAGGATAGGAGAGATAAATGCTTATCTCTGTCCTGTTTCATCATTCCAATTTTTTATTGTTTTGCCACTCCCTAATCCTGATATTCTTCCCTCCAAGTATCTATTTCAGTGTATTATTATTTTTACATTGATTTTAAGAAAACATTGTTTCTTTTTCTGAACTTAAAAAGCAGAGGAATTGAACCTCTGTTCATTACTCTTCACAAAACTTGAATTAATAAATATAATTTTGACTTGTATATTGACTCCCAATTGAATTCTGCCTGCCCAACCCTTTCAGTCAATAACACCTGATAGAAAAGTTTTCCTAGTTCCATTTTATTGCTACAGCCAGGTTGAGATTATGGTTGATCAAGGTAAGAAGGAGAAAGGCAGATCATCAAAGCAGTGGTATCCATTCCTTTCACAGTTCCTCAGATAAAAAGGCTATCTAGAAAGTCAAAATTATCTGCTTTGGCATGATAGTACTGGTGGAAAAGTATTTGAGGAAGGACACCAAGAAATCCTTTGCTTGGCTAGAATAAAAGGAATCGATTGTCAAGAGAGTACTTTATGAACCTGCATAGTCATATTGAGACTTTATTCCAAACTCAAGAAGAATCATTCTTAGGCCATTCTACCTACCCAAATCGCTCTTTAGTGCTAATGTGGACTTGAGTTCCTTCTTTACTTAGGGCTTCATATGAACCATCCACATTTATAAATAAGAATTGATGAAATTATTTTATTTATTTATTTATTTATTTATTTATTTATTTATTTATTTACTGTTACTGGAATTAAATTTGCCAACATACAGAATAACACCCAGTGTTCATCCCGGCAAGTGCCTCCCTCAGTGCCCGTCACCCATTCACCCCCACCCCTTGCACTCCTCCCCTTCCACCACCCCTAGTTCGCTTCCCAGAGTTAGGAGTCTTTATGTTCTGTCTCCCTTTCTGATATTTCCCACACATTTCTTCTTCCTTCCCTTCTATTCCGTTTCACTATTATTTATATTCCCCAAATGAATGAGAACATATAATGTTTGTCCTAATGTCCCTGACTCATTTCACTCAGCGTAATACCCTCCAGTTCCATCCACGTCGAAGCAAATGGTGGGTATTTGTCATTTCTAATGGCTGAGCAATATTCCATTGTATACATAAACCACATCTTCTTTATCCATTCATCTTTCGATGGACACCGAGGCTCCGTCCACAGTTTGGCTATTGTGGACATTGCTGCTAGAAACATCGGGGTGCAAGTGTCCCAGCGTTTCATTGCATCTGTATCTTTGGGGTAAATCCCCAACAGTGCAATTGCTGGGTCTTAGGGCAGGTCTATTTTTAACTCTTTGAGGAACCTCCACACAGTTTTCCAGAGTGGCTGCACCAGTTCACATTCCCACCAACAGTGTAAGAGGGTTCCCTTTTCTCTGCATCCTCTCCAACATTTGTGGTTTCCTGTCTTGTTAATTTTCCCCATTCTCACTGGTGTGAGGTGGTATCTCATTGTGGTTTTGATTTGTATTTCCCTGATGGCAAGTGATGCAGAGCATTTTCTCATGTGCATGTTGGCCATGTCTATGTCTTCCCCTGTGAGATTTCTGTTCATGTCTTTTGCTCATTTCATGATTCGATTGTTTGTTTCTTTGCTGTTGAGTTGAATAAGTTCTTTATAGATCTTAGAAACTAGCCCTTTATCTGATAGGTAATTTGCAAATATCTTCTCCCATTCTGTAGGTTGTCCTTTAGTTTTGTTGACTGCATTCTTTGCTGCGCAAAAGCTTCTTATCTTGATGAAGTCCCAATAGTTCATTTTTGCTTTTGTTTCTTTTGCCTTCGTGGATGTATCTTGCAAGAAGTTACTGTGGCCAAGTTTAAAAAGGGTGTTGCCTGTGTTCTCCCCTAGAATTTTGATGGAATCGTGTCTTACATTTAGATCTTTCATCCATTTTGATGTTCCATTGATCTATATGTCTGATTTTGTGCCAGTACCACACTGTCTTGATGACCACAGCTTTGTAGTACAACCTGAAATCTGGCATTGTGTTGCCCCCATATATATGGTTTTCTTTTTTAAAATTCCCCTGGCTATTCGGGGTCTTTTCTAATTCCACACAAATCTTAAGATGATTTATTCTAGCTCTCTGAAGAATGTCCATGGTATTTTGATAGGGATTGCATTAAACGTGTAAATTGCCTTGGGTAACATTGCCATTTTCACAATTAATTCCGCCAATCCATGAGCATGGAATATTCTTCCATCTCTTTGTGTCTTCCTCAATTTCTTTCAGAAGTTTTCTATAGTTTTTAGGGTATAGATTCTTTACCTCTTTGGTTAGGTTTATTCCTAGGTATCTTATGCTTTTGGGTGCAATTGTCAATAGGATTGACTCCTTAATTTCTCTTTCTTCAGTCTCATTGTTAGTGTATAGAAATGCCACTGATTTCTGGGCATTGATTTTGTATCCTGCCACACTGCCAAATTGTTATATGAGTTCTAGCAATCTTGGGGTGGAGGCTTTTGGGTTTTCTATGTAGAGTATCATGTCATCGGCGAAGAGGGAGAGTTTGACTTCTTCTTTGCCAATTCGAATGCCTTTAATGTCTTTTTGTTGTCTGATTGCTGAGGCTAGGACTTCCAGAACTATGTTGAATAGCAGTGGTGAGAGTGGACATCCCTGTCTTGTTCCTGATCTTAGGGAAAAGGCTCCCAGTGCTTCCCTATTGAGAATTCTATTTGCTGTGGGCTTTTCACATATGGCTTTTAAGATGTTGAGGAATGTTCCCTCTATCCTTACACTCTGAAGAGTTTTGATCAGGTATGGATGTTGTATTTTGTCAAATGCTTTCTCTGCATCTAATGAGAGGATCATATGGTTCTTGGTTTTTCTCTTGCTGATATGATAAATCATACTGATTGTTTTACGAGTGTTGAACCAGCTTTGTGTCCCGGGAATAAATCCTACTTGGTCCTGGTGAATAATTTTCATAATATACTGTTGGATCCTATTGGCCAGTATCTTGTGGAGAATTTTTGCATCCATGTTCATCAGGGATATTGGTCTATACTTCTCCTTTTTGGTGGGGTCTTTGTCTGGTTTGGGAATTAAAGTGATGCTGGCCTCAAAGAACGAATTTGGAAGAACTCCATCTCTTTCTATCTTTCCAAACAGCTTTAGTAGAATACGTATGGTTTCTTCTTTAAACGTTTGATAGAATTCCCCAGGGAAGCCATCTGGCCCTGGACTTTTGTGTCTTGGGACGTTGTTGATGACTGCTTCAATTTCCTCCTGGTTATTTGCCTGTTCAGGTTCTCTATTTCTTCCTGTTCCAGTTTTGGTAGTTTGTGGCTTTCTAGGAATGCGTCCCTTTCTTCTAGATTGCCTAATTTATTGGCGTATAGCTGTTCATAATATGTTTTTAAAATCGTTTGTATTTCCTTGGTGTTGGGTAGTGATCTCTCTTTTCTCATTCATGATATTATTAATTTGAGTCTTCTCCCTCTTCTTTTTAATAAGGCTGGCTAATGGTTTATCTATCTTATTAATTCTTTCAAAGAACCAACTCCTGATTCTGTTGATCTGTTCCACTGTTCTTCTGGTTTCGATTTCGTTGAGTTCTGCTCGAATCTTTATTAACTCTCTTCTTCTGCTGGGTGTAGGATGTACTTGCTGTTTCTTCTCTAGCTCCTTTAGGTGTAAGTTTAGCTTTTGTATTTGAGTTCTTTCCAGTTTTTGTATGGATGCTTGTATTGCAATGTATTTCCCCCTCAGGACTGCTTTTGCTGCATCCCAAAGATTTTGAACGGTTGTATCTTCATTCTCATTAGTTTCCATGAATGTTTTTAATTCTTCCTTAATTTCCTGGTTGACCCTTTTGTCTTTTAGCAGGATGGTCCTTAACCTCCACGTGTTTGAGGTCCTTCCAAACTTCTTGTTGTGATTTAGTTATAATTTCAAGGCATTAGGTCTGAGAATATGCAGGGGATGATCCCAATCTTTTGGTATTCGTTCAGACCCGATTTGTGACACAGTATGTGGTCTATTCAGGAGAAAGTTCCATGTGCACTTGAGAAGAATGTGTATTCAGTTGCGTTTGGATATAAAGTTCTGTAAGTATCTGTGGAATCCATCTGGTCCAGTGTATCATTTCAAGCTCTTGTTTCTTTGGAGATGTTGTGTTTAGAAGACCTATCGAGGGTAGAAAGCGCTAGATTGAAGTCACCAAGTATAAGTGTATTATTATCTAAGTATGTCTTAACTTTGGTTATTAATTGATTGATATATTTGGCAGCTCCCACATTCAGGGCATATATATTGAGGATTGTTAAGTCCTCTTGTTGGATAAATCCTTTAAGTATGAGATAGTGTCCCTCTTCATCTCTCACTATAGTCTTCAGGGTAAATTTTAGTTTATCTGATATGAGGACGTCTTCCCCTCCTCTCTTTTGAGGACCATTTGAATGGTAAATGCTTCTCCAACATTTTATTTTCAGGCTGTAGGTGTCCTTCTGTCTAAAATGAGTCTCTTGTAGACAGCAAATAGATGGGTCCTGCTTTTTTATCCAGTCTGAAACCCTGTGCCTTTTGATGGGGTCATTAAGCCCATTCACGGTCAGAGTTACTATTGAAAGATATGAGTTTAGTGTCATCATGATATCTATTCAGTCCTTGTTTTTGTGGATTGTTCCACTGGACTTCTTGAAGGGGAATTTTAAGAGTCCCCCTTAAAATTTCTTGCAGAGCTGGTTTGGAGGTCACATATTCTTTCAGTTCCTGCCTGTCTTGGGAGCTCTTTATCTCTCCTTCCATCTGAATGAGAGCCTTGCTGGATAAAGTATTCTTGGTTGCATGTTTTTCTCATTTAGGACCCTGAATATATCCTGCCAGCCCTTTCTGGCCTGCCAGGTCTCTGTGGAGAGGTCTGCTGTTACCCTAATACTCCTCCTCACAAAAGTCAGGGATTTCTTGTCTCTTGCTGCTTTAAGGATCTTCTCTTTATCTTGGGAATTTGCAAGCTTAACTATTAAATGTCGAGGTGTTGAATGGTTTTTATTGATTTTAGTGGGGGGATCTCTCTATTTCCTGCCTTTGAATGCCTGTTTCTCTTCCCAGATTAGGAAAGTTTTCAGCTTCGTTTGTTCAAATATATATTCTGGCCCTCTGTCCCTTTCAGCACCCTCAGGAACCCCAATTAAACGTAGGTTTTTCTTTCAGGCTGTCATTTATTTCCCTTAATCTATCTTCATGGTCTTTTAATTGTTTGTCTCTTTTTTCCTCAGTTTCCCTCTTTGCCATCAACTTGTCTTCTGTGTCACTCACTTGTTCTTCCACCTCGTTAACCCTCGTCGTTAGGACTTCTAGTTTGTATTGCATCTCATTCAATTGATTTTTAATTTCTGCCTGATTGGATCTAAATTCTGCAGTCATGAAGTCTCTTGAGTCCTTTATGCTTTTTTCTAGATCCACCAGTAGCTGTATAGTAGTGCTTATGAATTGGTTTTCTGACATTGAATTGTAATCCAGATTTTGTAACTCTGTGGGAGAGAGGACTGTTTCTGATTCTTTCTTTTGAGGTGAGGTTTTCCTTCTAGTCATTTTGCTCAGTGTAGAGTGGCCAAAAAGACGTTGTATTGGGAAAAGGAGAAAAGAGAGGAGAGAAAGAAGGAAAGAGAAAAAAAAGAATAAAGGAAGAAAAAAAGAAAAAAGGAGACGAAAAAGAGAAAGAACAAAAGGGTGTGGGAAGCAAACAGAAATAAAAAAAAGAAACCACCTGGGAGTATCTTCTGATTCTGTATACCTTAAGTCCCTTGACTTCCCCTGGAACTTGTCCTTCTAGCTGGTCTTCTGGGGAAGGAGCCTGTTGTGCTGATTTTTAGGTGTTAACACTTGGGGGAGCTGTTCAGCCCCCTGCCTGGTGCAGGGCTCAGTGAGTAATGTTTATCCTGTTTATCCTGTGAGGTCACTGTGAGGCTCAGTTGTGTTTGTTTACCCTGTGAGGCCCCAGGAGGACCAACCACAGTGGCGGTGGCCAGCTGTGGAACCCTGGATTCAGCTCCTGCAGTAGCTGTGGAGCTCTCAGCCTGCAGAGGCCTGGATGCTCCGGGGGCGGGGCTTCTGATCTGCTCAGCTTGGGGCGGGAGTGTCCTTGCTGTCCTGGGCCCTCCCGGCCTCTGACTGTCCCGGGGTGAGGCCGGTTCCTGGGCTGTGTCCCCAGCGCCCTGTGCTCCCGGGCCTGCGCTGTTGGATTCGCGCTACCCGCCGCGCAGCCGCCTCTCCTCGGAGCTGTAGCCCGAGCCCCTCTGAGCTGCTTCCGGGTCCAGCCGTGCGCCCGCTGCAGCCCTTTATGGAGCTCAGAGCACTCTCCCGGGGCGCAGGTGTCTGTTAGTGTCCCACGGAGCCTGAGGGCATCCCCGCCCTCCTGGGGTCCTGCTCTAACTCCCTGTGGGTGCCTTTCCACTCGGGAAGATTGGTGCAGCTCCTGCTTCTCCGGGAGGGAGCTTTCCTGTCCTGGGGTCACTGGCCCCGGCCTTAGCCTGGCTCCTCGCGGGTCCCCTCCCCCTTGGATGCCTTTTGTTTCTTTATTTCTTTTTTTCCCGTCTTCCTACCTTGATAGAAGAGTGAACTCTTCTCACTGTATCATTCCAGCTGTTCTCTCTTTAAATCTCAGGCTGAATTCGTAGATTTTCAGGATGATTTGAAGGTTATCTAGGTAATTTGGTGGGAACAGGTCACTTGGGGACCCTACTCTTCTGCCATCTTGCCCCTCCTCCGAAATATGAAATATTTTTTAAGGAAACAAACCAGGAAGGGAGGCTACCAAAATATATAGAATACTTTTCCTATTAAAGTTTAAACTTAGAAAAGTTAGCTAAAGAGGAAACTGTTTTCTTTGTACCTGTGCCAGTATTACAGAATATATAATTTCAGAAAATCCCCTCCAGTTAGAATCTTTAACATTTGAAACTAAAAAACTCCAAATGGAAAGACAGTTTCTTATAATTCATGAGCTTTCACCCATTATTAGGTTTTTAATTTTTTGATGGTTGGGACATCCTGCGTATGTGTTTGCATACTTTGAGTTCCTAATATGAGCAAGATATTAAAGTATTTAATATCAGTATTTAAGGAAAATTGGGCTTACTTTACTTTTAATCTTTGCTTTTGATAATTTGAGCCTATCTTCATAAAAATCTAAGAAGGTAAAAAATAATGGAGTTCCTTTATCACTTTCTTATTTTCTACATTGCTATCAAATTTCTAAAATATAAATGAATCATCTTTCCTTCCAACTTAAAAAACTACTTTGTGAGATAAGGGGCATATTACTTTTTTTGTTATAAACTTCTGATATATATGAATTTTTTACAGTGAGTGTGCATTATTTTGCAACAAAAGAGAAAAAACAACCGCACCCAAATCTAACACAGGAGAAAACAAAGATCCCAATCCAAATTGCCCATAGGATAAATTTTAAATGCTTTATTCAGGTAGATAGGTCTTTATCCTGAAACTTTCAATTGTTAAGTTTCATCTCCCCACCAATACCCACCACTTACCCTACACATGTGTACACACATCACTACTCCCCATTGAAATAGAACTATCTTTTCTAATGACACCATTATTTTCCCGTCCAACTTGCTTTTTTTTTTTTTCTGGGCACTCTATTCAATCTAGAAAACCACACCCTCCCTTTTGTTTCCAATGAGATTCCTTCAAGACCCAGCTCAAAACATACTTTTTTGGTCCATAGCAAAATTAGCCCTCTCCTCTGTGTACCAGGAGTGCTGTGTTGCACAACAGCTTCCCCTGTTCAGTGTGATCAGAGCAAGAACCACGAGGCATATATTAGACATCTTTGTACCTCTCTTACTCTTTCTCCATGCTTTGCCTGACACATTGAAGACATTCAGTAAATGCTTCTTAAATGAAAGAATAAATAAATGCACTAACAAATTAATATATTTTTTCTAAAGTAATATAAATCATGTCTAGTGAATAAATTCTGTTAAAGCAGTTAATAAAGATAATGTTTATTCAGCCTTAGAAGCAGGGTGGTGTATTGGCTAAAATTACAGCTCTGAAATGAGACAGATCAGGGTTTGTTTTTTAGCATCTACCAATTCCTAGCAGTATGACCTTTGACAATTGACTTCACCTCAGCGGGGTTTGACTTCTTTGATTTATACAAAGGGTCTAATAATACCTGAATCACTTAGCCCAATGTCTGGCAAAACCCAGGTGCTCATTAAATGGTAGTTATTACTGTTAATTTTATCATCTCATATAATGTGTCAGTTTGGTATATTTGTTACCATCACACATTTTATTATTTATGCAACTATGTGAAAGGGGGCTGTGCCATTAGTTTAACAAAAGGAAATCTTCCAAGAGATGAAATAAAGTTTGAAGGTTAATGGGGTGGCGAGGGGGTTAGAGGTGAGATCAAGGAAACTGGAGAAACAGAACTACTAACTCCCCAAGAAAGAACTACCACCCAAATGGTCCCTGCAATTTTTATTTTGAGTCCCCTCATCCCTTTTCAGGGTTATCTCACTTAGCTCTCTGCCACCACAATGTCATTTGGCCCTTACCACTGCCTTAGGGAGAAAGGACACAAGCTGTGAATACCAAACACTTCACTACTCACTAACTCTGTCACTTTGGGCAAGTGAACTGACCTCACTGGGACTCTATTTGCTCATTGATAAAATAGGAGCAAACATACCCACTACATTGGGTTGTTCTGAGGCATAAGTTAATGTATATAACATGCCTGATTTTAGAGCTGGAACATATTAGATGCTCAATGAATGATTGGTTCCTCACCTATCTTTTTTTCTAGGGTTATGATTATATATTTGATTATTTGTCTAAGAGGCAGAATCTCCTTCAAGTGGCTTCAGAAGGAGACTCCAAAAGGAGTGTTGAAAAAAGAGAGGAAAAGCATTAGTTTATTTTGATCAGTTATCATATCTTACCTGAAGATCCTACCCTTCCATCCCCCCAGTGGGAATGTGTATCTGTGTGTGATTTAAGTCAGGTCACTACCTCCTCTCAGGTCCATAAGTAAGTAAGTTCCTTTTATTTTTTTTATTTCATTTTTTTGTAAGTTCCTTTTATTGACTTGACTCTGTATGTCATGCAAGCAGCATGGCTAGCAGGACATGGGAATCTCTATATTTGGGAGAGGTATAATTGGCTACTAATAATCTGCATGTATTAAAAGTTGATTCCTGTTACCCCATTCCTATACACAAGCAAAATCAGATTAATAGGCATGAGCCTTAGGACAAGTATCCTTGGTGCAGGAAATAAGACCTTGTCACTTTGCTGGGAAAGTTGGGTCACTGAAGGGTCTCATTACCTTCTTCAATACTTTTGTTTGGTAGACTTATGAAGTCCAAAAAGTTTGCTTCTAAAGCTGCCCAATATCTGTGTTGCTGCTCCCTTTATTTTTGTAAGAATTTATCATTCTCTCATCCCTGCCCTCAGCACCCCCTAGCCCTCACCTAAGCCCTTCCGAAACTTTCCTTCCAATCTTCCCCAAACCCTCTTTTCAATCTTCACTCTACCTTCCCCCCATCCCTTCATACCTTACCCAATTTCCCTCCAGCACAACCATTCCCTCCATCACCCACTGACTTGACAACTCCCGGAATATTCAAGATCTCACACAAACTTTAAGCCTTTTCCAATTCCCTTCCTCCCAATTAACTTCCTCCCAATGTACTTGTCCCTTTCCTCTTCTCTCAGCTAAGCCATGAAATAATTCAAACACTTTTAGAAATTGCCAGTGTTTGACTTTTTAAAAATATCACTTGCAAAATTGTCTTCTTTATTGAGAAAATGTTGCACTTGTTGCGATAAAGAAAATCTTGATAAAAAAGTCAACTACAACTAACAACTACATTTTTTCAATGTTAGTTTCTAATATGTATACTCATAGATCTTGTTAGTATAAATTGTAATCAAGACAGCTCCACATTAATGCAGGGTTCAAGGTGGGAGCATACAGAGGTGGTGAAAAAAAGCAACTCAAAAGTCATCAGGTTCGTTGCCTGATCAGAGATCATTGCATGATCTGAGAGGCAGGGTCATTGTACAAGTACTTGTCGTTCTTTGCCAGTGCATGTACTCATGTGGGGAGCTGAGAGAGGCAGGAGAGACAACCTTAAGCAGACTTGCACTGTGCCTGGAGCCCAACATGGGCTCTATCTCAGGACTCTGAGATCATGACCTGAGCTGAAACCAAGAATTGGAAGTTCAGCTGACTGTGCCACCCAGGTGCCCCATTCGTGGGAGATTCAGAGAGCAGCAAATGTTGATGACAGCTGAGGTAACAGAAAACAGGTTGTTAGGCACAGTCATTATTCAGCAATTATTTCATTATGACATCTCCTATTCTACCTGTACCTTGAAGCAATTGTAGTGACAATAATGGGATGGAAAGGACACAGTGAGTGTACTCCACTCAATGTTTAGATCATGTGCTTCAAACCGGTGAATTCCAAGAATCAGAGGGTACTTTGTGGCACATGAATAATCCCAAATTGGAACTATGCAACGTGGTTTCCAATTTCAACTTCCACAGGAGTTGTTTCATTGATTTATGGATCCATTAATCAATAGATGTCCATCTACCACCTCAAGCTTCAGAAGTAAGATATTATTGCAGATGCACAGATTCTCTTGAAGAACCACAGAATGGTCAATGCTGTTTCTGTAGGAGCCCAAATCCACCATTGCTTGCTAAAAGAACTGTTGTCTTCCCAGTCAGATTTCAACAGTAAGCCATAGGGTATGAGACATAGATATTGGAAGTGAAGGGGGCACATATTTGTAGATTGGCCTGACTGGATTCCCCCTTACCACCAGGTCTTGATGTTTCCTTCCTGCTGTGCATGATAAGGCTTGACAGAACAAACTCTGGCAAAATGACCAGGATGACCACAGGAGAGGCACAAGTGACTTTCACAACAGTGGGCCCATTCAGCTTCACTGAGATGTGGGCTATTTCTTTCAGCCTGCACAGGCTGGTTTTTAGCTATTGAATTCTCAGGCCCACCTCCCTCCTCAGAAGGACTTGCTCCTTGTGGGTTTGGATCAGTCTTACTACTTAGTTTCTCTTCTAGGCACTGAGTGATCAGATTAAATAGGTTGGTGGCTGATGGGTTATTGTGAGACAGATAGTCTGAGATAGAACTGGAAAGCCCTTCCTGAAATTGGATGCAGAGAGTGCTTTCATCACAGTTTTGCTCTTGAACAATGAGATGGAAGTGGGTCATATACTGATGGGCAGGATCCTCCCATTGGCACAGCTGACTGATGCAGTGACTGACATGTTTTCCAGACTGTCAAAGTATCCTGGAGCACTTGTATGAAACTTTCAAATTGCTCCAGCAGGGCACTTTGGATATCTAGTAAGGGCTAAAAACATTCCTGCCTCACCTGAGAAGCAGTTGCCAACAAAGCTCACTACAGCTGCTTCAGTGTGATGCAGGTGCCCTCTGACTCTTATGTAACTATTCAATTGAATCAAGAACTCAGAAAGTTTATGAGCATCTCCCCTGAAGTCTAAACAGTATTCCGGGGGAAAAGCTTCCCCTTCTAACCCACTGGGGGACTGGAACTCTGAAGCTGCTGATGTCAAAGAAGCTATTAGGCCTTCCAGGGACTTCTGGGGTGATGAGGGCTATAGGAACTCCTGGGTATCTAAAGGATCCAGGGCCTAGTGGGGTACTGCAGGTTCCAGAGACTCCTGGAGAGTTGGAAGCTTAAGGGGTTCCAGGTATGTTGGGGTGTCCTGGCAATCTGCTGCCTTGTGGGTTTCCTGGGCGCTTGCGAGATCCTGGTGCTCTAAATTCTAGGATTTCTGGGCCACCAGGGCATCCTGGATATCTGGGGGCTTTGGGGGCTTAATTTCTGGAGGCTTGTTGGCCTCCTGGGCCACTGGGGGCCTCTGGAGTTCCTTGACTTCTGGGAGATTTGGGGATTTCCAGGCTTCTGAGAGCTTACAGACCAGTGAAGGTTCCTGGGGCTCATGGGTTGTTGGAAGTTCCAGAGACTCTGGGGCTGCTGGAGGTTCCAAGGGCCTCTGGGTTTCCTGGACCATTGGTGTTTTCTGGTGCTCCTGGGCTGCTGGGGGCTTCCAGGCTGGGACCTCCTGGGGCTCTCTGAGATTTTGGAGTTTCTCAAATTCTGGGAATTTTTGGCACTTTCAGGATTTTGGGAAATCTAGGTTTTCTAGGGATTTCTGTGGCTCCTGGGACTCTGAGGGTTACTGAAGTGGTTCAACTTCTTTGGCTGTTTGGGGCATCTGGAGCTCTATATCTGGGCCTGTGGGGCAACAGTTTCTTCCATCAGCCACTACACTCGGGCTTGCAAAATTTTATTCTCCAATTTCAGAACAATATAGGAAGCTACTAAGTCCTCTACCATCTTTGGCAGTTAGCTACATAGAGAGATTGGGTGGTTTTTCTAAAAGTTCCATTTAGAAAAAGCACCTTTCAAAAAGATGTCAGGCTCTGTGAATTTTTCAAGAGATAGGGATTTGGGTCCCACCAAGGTTGATTACCAGGTCACTGGTTGCTTCTGGAGCTCAGCAAGGGAGGTATGAGATACGCTGTAAGGAGAGTGGGATCTGAGGATCAGAAACTGTGGAAAATCACTCGTTTAAAATAAATTAGAACAAATCTTGCCTAACAATGCTGGGTTTCTATTACTATAGGCTCATTCATGAGATGAGTCATATATGCTGGTTCTGACCCCATTTCATTTTAAAAACAACATCTGATCCAGACTGTGTATGTCATTTTGCTTTTTTTCTGTTGAAACTTAACATTAGAAGCAACTTATCCCTATTCTTTTCTAGTTTATATAGTCTTTAATATCTTATGTCTGCTTAATATCCCAATGTAACATTTGGGTTTTAACAGATGCTTTCAATGACTAAATAAAATGTTTGAGCAATATGGAGATTTTAGGCTCTGTGGTGGGTCAACCCAAGAGATATTTTTGGGTGACTGAGGTATAAACTCTTTCTGACACCTCAGAAATCATACCACAAAAGTAACCACACAAGACCAACCTCAGAAGAAAATAAGCAAAAGTTGACTAAGTATATATGTGTGCTCAGCAGACACATGTGTATTATTTATAAAATGCCTCAAAATAGTTAAGAAAATAATCTTTATAAATGTACATTACCATTCAGAGACTTAGTCCAGGAGCTCAGCTGTGTACCCATCGTTGAGGAGGAAGATGTGTAAATGGCTGTGGAGGCTTGCCTTTTCAGCACACACTGAACTCAAACAAACACACCCACTCCCAGAACACATTCCAACTTTCCTCTGTAACATAACTATTTAGAGTGTGGAAGAGGGTTTTTTTTTTTTGGTTGGGGGGGTTGACAGTACCTTACAGTTTAAAACTGCAGGGAAAGTGAGATGATGCACTGATGTGAGGCAGGCTCATATACTCAGTCCTTGGTTAATTTAATAAATATTTGGCTAGAAAATTAGAAATAATACCACTGCCCTTGTAAAAAAAAGTTGCAAACATTTCTGAACGACCACAGTGGTTTGGGACTTTATTTTTTATGTCTGTCTCATGTAACCTCCCCTTACTCCATCCACACTGGGGTGTTTGTTTAATTCTCACTGAGAGGGCAGCCTGCAGTCCCTCAGGCCCTTCCCCATCCCACCTACTCAGTACCTAGGGTCCCTCCCGGTAATGTTTTCTTGGGATCATTATCATGAATACATCTAGACAAGGTATAATATGGTAAGACCGTGGGTGAGGCGAATTTTGTTGAAGGGTACTTGTAGCAGTCTTGCAGGGACCCCGGTTTGAATGCCTTTGCCCAGGGTTCTCATTCTTCTTTAAGCCACTCAGGTGCAATAAGCAAATTCCAGGTACCCCCTTAAGGGCTGGCCTCTTGAGAAGTGACCTCACTCAAGATCTCACCTTCTCTTCTCATGACAAATTATAATCACAAATTAGGTAGGGCTAAGGGAGAGCTGTTTTTGTCTCTTTACTAGAGTGGGACTGGGAATTGTCTTTTGCAACTTCAAATCACACATCTAGTTAGTGATGTTCTCAAGTCTCCTTTAAAAACATTCAGCTCTACATTAGTCAGCATAATGGATAAACCCTGGTGATGGAATATGCTCAAACTACAGCAAATTGACTAACTGAATCAGAATCCAGAGGCTTTGAAAAGAAAAGATCTCACACACACACACACACACACACACACACACACACACATACACACAATGGAATATTAGCCATTAGAAAGGACGAATACCCACCATTTGCTTCAACGTGGATGGAACTCGAAGGTATTATGCTGAATGAAGTAAGTCAATCAGAGAAGGACAAACATTATATTCTTTCACTCATACAGGGAATTTAAAAAATAGTGAAAGGGATTATAGGGGAAAGGAGAGAAAATGAGTGGGAAACAACAGAGAGAGTGACAGAACATGAGAGACTCCTAACTCTGGGAAATGAACAAGGGGCAGTGGAAGGGGAGGTGGACAGGTGGTTGGAGTGACTGGGTGATGGGCACTGAGGGGGCACTTGACGGGATGAGCACTAGGTGTTATACTATATATTGGCATCAAAGTCCAATAAAATATTAAAAAATAAAAATAAAGCTTCACATTGATTATAAAAAAAGGAAAGTAAAATCTTTAGCAAATCAAGTTATATTCTTTCCCTCCCTTTTAATGTTTTAGTCTTTAGAAACATACCATACATAAAAAATACCACCATCATCTGGGAATGATGTGTTCTATTAATGTGAATTTTTCAGATAACTAAAGCTTTCCCTTTGAGAATCCAAAACACACAATTGAAGTTTACCTTATTAATTAAAAAATTTAAATAATTATAGCATGCATTACACTTCTTTCTCCATTCTTAAGTAAACGATTCTGAACATAATTTATTTTTAATGGTTTGAGGGTCATAAGTACACAAACAAGCTCCTTTACTGTGTTGTAACACTATATTACCTCTTGAAAGCTGCTGAGGTATAAAGTGGTCTGTCTCCAAATAAAAACCTCTAAATTGCTATGGTTTCCAACTACATATAATTTTTTTCTTTGTATTTTTTCTAATCTTTTGCTATCAGGCTGTCTCAAAGCCCTTCACATGGTTACCTATATGCTTGTTTATACTAAGTATAGACAAATTTAAAAATTAATTCTAAAATTTAATCTAAAACTCAGTCTATGAAACTGTAAAATGGAGCTATTGATTATATTTAACTGTACAGAGTTACAAAGGTTTAGTGAAATAATGATTATAAAAGGTTTAGCACAGTGTATATTAGCTAGTGACATATAATAAAGGTTAATAATAATAATAATAAGCTGTAGCAGCAGTAACCTCATTTAAATCCATTACTTTTAATTGTGAATTTGTAAACTGGATAGGTGAACTTGCTGGAATTGTGTAGGGACTGAGTAGGAGCTCTCATATGAAGAAATCTACAGTGCAAGGCTTTTATGGCATTGGTTTTTCACCACTCAGAAGCTTGCTTTTTTTCCCCCTTCCTGGCTGAGTTATGAATGAATTAATTGATTTACCAAATAATTCTTTAGAATCAGAACTGGAGGCACTTAGGCAGGAAGATGAGTTGATTAACAAGGGGATTGTGGAGTAACCAAGACAGACTTTTAAAAGTCCATAAACTAAAGCAGTGAACAGTGCCTTGCCTACAGGCATATTTACCCAATGGGAAGCATAGGGACATTTCTCCTTACCCCTACCCTCCTGCTAAAGACCAAAGACCAAATTCAACATCTTTAAGTACAAATTCCAAACTGCCTAAACTTATAGAATTATTTTCTTTTCAGTAGAAAAAAAAAAGAGCTACACTGACTTTTGTCAGAATGACTAAAGTAATTTTAATATCCTGAATTTGTAAAAGTAAGAATAGGAAAGTAATCACATTGAAATTCTCATGTGTCACCTACACTTTAATCCTTCTTACACTCACATTGTGAGATTTGTGGAGACTTTATAATGCTTATAAACACATTTTAAATAAATGAGGTTTTGTTAACTGGGCAAATTAATTTTTAGGGAAGCATAAGATAAATGTGTTCATTAAACATATAAAAAAGCTGCACAGTTATGCTCAGTTATGTTAATAAATTACATATGCTGATTGTTAGCTTAGGGATAAAAGAAAGATTGAATAATTTGAAATTCTACTGTGTACACTGCACTAAGGATCATAATTTGGGGAGGCAAATGTACAATCTAAAACATTTCACATGTGTGTCAGAATCTTCCTTACTAATGCTGGCTGAACTGCATCTTCAAGCAATCAATCTTTTGCCCTCCTTCTTTCTACCCTGGAAATAGTCAATAGGACAGGTTACTTGACAGATCTCTGGCCCAATGCCCAGCTACACTTGGGGACAGACCTGCTATGTTGTCTATTTTGTTCAATATGTTATTTCTATGGTTGCATTAGAGCTTGCAGCACTTTCGTAATTTTAATCCATAATGTGCTTAGTACAGATTGAAACTTTTCATTGTCATCAACATTTTATAACACTAGGACAGCTGGAGTTCCCAGCTCCTTCCCAAATCTTTCTAAGAATTCTTCTTACTCATATGACTGGGATCCAGAGAACCTGGTAAAGTAGTATGAACAAGGTCTATCTTAGTAAAACTCTGAAGGAGTTAAAATTTGTCACCCTTTTATCTTCCTTTATGACATGTACCATCTTCTCATTCTATTTCTTTTCCTATGCATACTTAGGGGGCCTTTTCCCTTTGATGTACTGTCATTTTGGGAAATGAATCCCTCCTGAGATATTACCTCTTAGGTTTCTAAAGACATTTTCTTGGGGCATTTTCATTTTCATAGGATATTCTGAAAGGCTGCAACCCCTTCGAAAACTTTCTGTTTGAAAAGATGCTCTGGGACAGAGATACCATTTTAACATCTTTCAGATTATACCATTCACTGCCTCTGTATTTCATTTTCTTATAAGACTGTATGCCTTCTAGTGTTGGCAGATTTGCCTAATGATTCAATACTTTGGCTTCACTGAACCCTGTTGATGTGCTAAACAGGCCACTCTAGCTGAGGGCTGAAGGAACCACCACCACAGCATAACAAGGGACTAAGGGACTTTGCTATAATACAACTTGTGAGGATATCTTTTTTGTAGTTATCTGGCTCTCTCATCTACTTCCTGGATCCCTGGTATTTTAGGTTTGCCAATGCTGGTCCATCCATAAAGCACACTAAGTCAGAACTGATGGCATCAGCAAGGCAGAAGAGAGAGGAGTGGGGAGAGGAGGGTAGAATAAGGAAGGTGGGGTTAGGGAGAAGGAAAGATATCAGAAGATCTAGGAAGAAGCTTTAAAACTGAGCATGTGTACATTTTGGTCATTTAGTCTTTTTAAATTAATTAATTAATTAATTAATTAATTAATTATAGAGAGAAAGCACAAGTGGGAGGAGGGACAGAGGGATAGGGAGAGAAGCAGACTCCCCACTGAGCATGGAGCCTGATGTGGGGCTTGGTCTCATGACACTGAGATCATGACCTGAGCCAAAATCAAGAGTTGGCCATTTATCTGACTGAGCTATTCAGGTGCCCCTACATTTTGGTAATTTAAAGATAAAATTTAATTTTATGTGTTTATAGAAGCAATGTCCACAATAGCCAAACTATGGAAAGAGCCCAGATGTCCATTAACAGGTGAATGGGTAAAGAAGATGTGAGATATATATATCTCACATGGAATACTACTCAGCCATCAAACAAAATGAAATCTTGCCATTTGTAGCAAAGTGGATGGAGCTAGAGGGTATTATACTAAGTGAAATAAGTCAGTCAGAGAAATACAAATAACATGATTTCACTCATATGTGGTATTTAGGAAACAAAACAGATGAACATAAGGGAAAGGAAGGAAAAATAAAATAATATGAAAACAGAGGGAGGCAAGCCATAAAAGACTCTTAAATATAGGAAACAAACTGAGGGTTGCTGGAGAGGAAGTGGATGGGGGATGGGGTAACTGGGTGATGAGCATTAATGAAGGCACTTGATGGAATGAGCACTGGGTGTTATATGCAACTGATGAATCTCTAAATTCTACCTCTGAAACTAATGATACACTATATGTTAATTAAGTTGAACTTAAAACAATTTTATGGTTTAGCATACTAAATATCACATGGAGGAGACTACTTTTTAGTGCTTAGGCTTACCTGTAAAGGTCTTAATCAGGCAATGGGAGTAGTATGGTCTATATAGAGTCAGAGACTACTAAAGGGATGGTGATAGATCCTCAGTAGGACTAGAGAGGAAGATTAGAGTGTACTGATGAGAGATGCAGCAGTGAATGGGACATTGAGGAGGGCAAATACCCAAGCCTGCCAACTTTACATTTTTGTGTGGTACAAATGAGATAATAGTTGTGAAAATGTTTTTAAAAAAATATGCTAGTGGAAAGAAAGCAGGGGCAGCCCAGGTGGCTCAGCGGTTTAGCACCGCCTTCAGTCTAGGGCCTGATCCTGGAGACCGGGGATCGAGTCCCACATCAGGCTCCCTGCATGGAGCCTGTTTTCCCTCTGCCTGTGTCTCTGCCTCTCTCTCTCTCTCTCTCTGTCTCTCATGAATAAATAAATAAAAATCTTAAAAAAAAGAAAGAAAGCAGACTTTGTGATTTTTTTAAGTTTTATTTATTTATTCATGAGAGACACACAAAAGGCAGAGACACAGAGGGAGAAGCAGGTTTCTCATAGGGAGCCTGATGTGGGACTAAATCCCTGGGCCCAGGATCATGTCTGAGCTAAAGGCAGACACTCAACTGCTGAGCTACCCAGGTGTCCCAGAAAGCGGGCTTTGAATTAGGGCAAGCCTAAAGTTCAATTCTTAGCTCTGGTCTTTACTAGCTGTGTGATCCTGGCCAAATTACTTAAATTCTCTGAGACTCATTTTCCTCATCTGGAAAGTAGAGGGTAATAATAGGTAATTACTTAGTTGTTGTGAGGATTAAAAATAACGTTCATACCTAACAATAGGCATTTGCTGAGTTGTAGCTGATAATAAATTTATATTGATGGTAAAAGAGATTACCACTAAATTTCATGTATCAGCTTATCTAGTGCATCCAAACAAAATTCCTCTCAGCTTTTTGTATATACACCCACCATTAGTAATAAAATTATACCACTAATATTTATTGAGCATCCAGGCAGTTAAAGGCACTGTGCTGTGTGTGTGTGTGTGTGTGTGTGTGTGTGTGTGTTTGGGGGTGTGTATGATGTAACCTACATGGAATTTTTCTCGAAGAGTGTTCAAGCCAGTAAAACAGGCAACATAGGTACTTTAGAATAAATAAGTAAGAAATTTCCCAGTGCTAAATGCCATATAAGAAAATCAGATAAAGTCCTATGAAAGTGGAAAAAAGAGAGAGCTTGTGAATGTGGTGAGGCGGGAAGAGAAAGAGTGAAGGGTGGAATCTGAGATGGTTTAAAAAAAAAGTGGTAACCTTTGAGCTGAGCTTTTGGGTTGGACTTTAAAAGGAAGGTAAGATTTTATCGATTTTATCATCCTAATGTGAGAGCAAAATTAGAATGAATGAAAAAAAAAAAAAGACATTCCCAGTGGAGTAAACAGCAAAAACAAAAGCACAGAGTTTAGGAATTGCAGCCTATAAATAAATAAATTGAACGAAGCCTAGGGTATATAAAGAAGTGTATAATTCACAGATGCTTAATGTGATACATAGATATTCAAAGAGAAAGTTGATATTTAGCACAGAGATGACAGTAAAAAGCATGTATTGATCACATATACATGGTCAAGAAATATGTGATCCTGGCAATTTGTAACTTTCCTATATATTTTCTGATTTTTAAAAAAGATTTTATTTATTTACTTGAGAGAGAGAGAAAGAGAAAGAGAAAGAGCGAGAGGAAGAGCAAGAAGAAGGAGCAGAGGGAGAGGGACAAGCAGACTCCATGCTGAGCATAGATCCAGATGTGGGGCTCAATCCCATGACCCAAGATCATGATCTGAACAGAAATCAAGAATTATATGTGTAACTGACTGAACCAACCAGGTGTCCCTGCCTTATATATTTTCTTAATTTACTAAACTACAGGCTCACATTAGCTCCCCCCTTCAAAAATATCTGATAGGTCTTGAATATGCTCTATCAGCTGATTTTAATATTTTAATGTTCTCTTAACATTTCAAGAACTTTTTAATATGTGTTTTCTTAACACTCTGTAATCCTGCCTGTGATTTACTCCATGCTTAGAATAAATTCCCCTCCTCCTCTAAACTGGATATTAAACAAGCAGGACTATCTCATCTTAACCCCAGCATGGACCTCTTGGTTTAGCTATTTTATCTCAATTATTTCCTCTTGGAGCATATTTACATAATCAAATTCCATTTCCCCATTTCCTTCCATTTCATTTCTGCCATGCTTTTGTTCTTGTCACTACAGTATTTGATTTTTCTAGCACAGCTGGGTTATCTAAAATTGAATTATTTGTGTATATTCCTGACATAAAAATAGGCCCCATCTTATTGTCTGATTATCTCCTGGCTGAAATACTAAAACAGAACATATTACTGATGAGTCACATCAGATTCCTGGGACACGTGTATTTTCTCCACATGCCAGTAGGCCAGAGTCTACCAGCATGTGCAAATGGGAAAGATTACACTGATGAATTATTTGTAGAGGGTTGAAAAGGTATTTTGGTTTTCTTAATTTTTAAAGAAGATTTAGAGATTTCTTTTTTCAGCTGTCTTCAGGCTATCTAGGTGGTACTAAGGGCCACTTTTTGCTTTCAACATTTGTGTATCCCACATATAGTGCACTCTAATCACTGTGCTCAATCAGGATAACTGCAGTAGATAGTGTTTGAAAAGTAAGGACTGTTACTTAAAAAGAACCCCACTGGGGCATTCCTGGTAAGTTTCATAAGAAACTGTTAATTATAAGTGACTCTGGGTAGTGAAGATGGAGGGCATTTTTAGTTTTCATTTTACATTTTCTGTAGCATTTGGGTTATTTTTGAAATATGAGTATACATTTCTCTTGAATCATTTTTATTAAAACAGCTTTATTGAGTTATAATTCATATTTTTAAAACTGCACACATTTTTTTGTGTACAATTTGACTTATCCAACCATATCCATAGTTTAGACATATCCAAACACCCGTGACACCATTACCACAATGAAGATAATAGACACATCCAACACCTCTCAGAGTTTCTTGTGTCCCTTTGTACATATGTGTGTATGTGTGTCTGTGTGGCAAGAACACTTAATGTGAGAACAGATAATCCTTTTATGACAAAAAAAGAGACTTACTGCCTATCTGTGGCCTTCTGTCCAAGTTTATTGATTTGGTATTCAAAACCCTGTAGGATGCAGTTTTACCCAACTTCTCCAGCAGTGCTTCCTTTTTCCTTTATTATATACCCTACTAGCCTTGTTAGTCTCTACATGGTGTCGCTCACCTGGCACACTCACTCTATCTTTGTTTACATGTCTATGACCTCTGACTAGCTCTCTACATTTAGAAATCTGAGCCTTTTTCTAGGCCCAGCTCAGAAGCTGCCTCCTCCAAAATGCTTTAGCTGATTTCCCCAGCCCATACATCCTCTCTCTGCTCTGTGCCAGTGTTACAAATGCAGCCAACACTGATTGCAGTTCTCAGTTGGAATCTAATTATATTTTATCTTAGTTTTCTTTGATTAGAGGATCAAGATTCTTGTTCTGTCACAGCCTAGCTGAATGATTTTGGGTGGATAGCAAGCTCTCTGGGTCTGCTTCCTCATCTAGAAAATGAAGGATATTAGATTATTTCCTAAGTGCCTTCTAATTTTAACAATCTAGGATTCTAATATTTGTGAAAGAAGCTTTCAAAAACTCTAAAGCACTATATAATAGAGAATGGTATTAGGATTACACTTTTTAAAAATTCCCCACAGCTTTTACATTTACCAGGTAAAATAGCTGTATTTCTGAAAAACTGCTTGTATAAATCATCTTAAAATTTAATAAAAATTCCACTTCTTTGGTTAACAAAGGCCTAAGAGTTGAATAAGAATTAAGAGTTAAGTAACAGTGAAAGTCCAACTTTCAAAAATATCAGAAAGCCTATTCTTCACATTAGGGAAACTGATTTAAACATTGTTCTTTTATTGGCAGCTATACCTTTCATTAATTTTTTAAGATTGATTGATTGATGAGAGAGAGGGTAGGAAGGAGGAGCAGAGGTAGAGAGACAGGCAGACTTCGGGCTGAGCATGGAGCCCAATAGAGGGCTTGATCTCAGGACCCTGAGATTATGACCTGAGTCAAAACCAAAAGCTGGATGCTTAACTGACTGGTCCACCCAGGTGCCCTTATGCTTTTCATTCTTGAGCTAAAAATCACTCGAATATATTTTGATTAAACGTCCATTTCACATTCATAACCCATTAGGTGTTTGATTTCATGAAGTTTGAAAATTTATAAATGTCCTGGTGTCATAATTTAATAGTTTGTCCTGGAGAAACTAACTTCTCAAAACTGGTAGATAATACTAATGCATTAGGCACTATACTATCTCTTCGCTTACATTAGCTTTACATTAACTCATTCTGTTCCCACAACAACCCAGTAAGAAAGGCATTTCCCCTATCCATTTTACAGATTTGAAGACTGAGGCTCAGAATGGTTAAATAATGTATCAAGGGGCCATATTGTTGATAACTGGCAGAGATGGGACTTCATTTCAAGGCATCTGTCTTTATACTCTGTGCTCTAAATGATTTAAACTAGTATCCTGGGCTGCTTCATCTCTGCCCCCAACTTTCTGTATGTCCATGAATAAGTTTCCTCATTTCTGAGCCTTATTTCCTTATTTGAAAGTTAAGAAGGCTAGATTAGTCAGAGATTGCAAACTGGCTATCTCTGGGCTAGAGATAGCCTGCAGATTTGTTTTGATTAGTTTGTACTTATTTGAAAGTTGATTAAAAATGAGAAGATTCTACAAAATTACATATTTCTGACTTCTGGGAAATTATGAAACCTATGCTAGGTCCACATTCCCATGTAGCAATCACCAATAGGACCTGAGTAAATACTGGCTGCTTCCTTTAAATGGAGAACACACTCTTTAGTTTTCTGCAGTCTCTACCACTCCCTATTGCATGACACATACCTGCTTTACTCTTAAACTTTTTCTGCCTGGTTTCTCATAGACATTTAAGCTACACCTCTAATCCCTGATGCATGATCTTTAAGGTCAATTCAAGCTTTGACATTCAATAATTCTATGTGATGTAAAAAAAAGTACTGAAGTTGCTATTGTTTGCACACAAGAATAGAATGGATCACAAAGATATGTTGAGTGAAAGAAGCTAAAAACAGGGGCAGCCCCGGTGGCTCAACGTTTTGGCGCGCCTTCAGCCCAGGGCGTGATCCTGGAGACCTGGGATCGAATCCCACATCGGGCTCCCTGCATGGAGCCTGCTTCTCCCTCTGCCTGTGTCTCTGCCTCTCTCTGTGTCTCTCATGAATAAATAAACAAAATATTTGAAAAAGAAGCTAAAAACAAAAGAGTAAATGATACTATTTTTTAAAGTTCAAGAGCAGGCAAATTTAATAGGTAGTGGTACCAGTCTGAAGAGTAGTTACCACTGGGGATAAGGGGTATTCAATGGGAAGATGTACAAAGGAACTTTCTATGTATTGAACAGAGTGGTGGTCACATGGGTGTATGCATATGTAAAATGTCACTGGAGATTTATGCATTGCATGTCATATGAATTGTATATTGCATTTTAAACAAGATACTTATAAAACAATGGTGTTCAGTAGCTCTCAAATGCTAGTCCTCAAAAGGTGGCCTCAGAATAATCTGAGATTTTTTCCTTAAAAGCAGATTTCTAGGGCAGCCCCAGTGGCTCAGTGGTTTAGCGTTGCCTTCAGCCCAGGGCCTGATCCTGGAGACCCAGGACCCAGTCCCACGTCGGGCTCCCTGCATGGAGCCTGCTTCTCCCTCTGCCTGTGTCTCGGCCTCTCTCTCTCTCTCTCTCTCACTCTCGCTCTCACTCTCGCTCTCTCTCTCAGTCTGTGTCTCTCATGAATAAATAAATAAAATCTTTAAAAAAGAAAAAAGCAGATTTCCAGGACCCAACAAAGACCTACTTTTCCAAAATCTCTAGAAATAGAGCCTTGCAATCTATATTTTAACAAGTACTAGGAACTTCAGGAAGGAGTCAGATATGGCAATTCTTGTTCCGTTTCTCCATCTGTCATTTTTAAATCCAGCTCTGAATAAGTTAATTTGTTGGTGTGCAGTTGGGATGAGGAGAGCAGAAGGAACTCAAATCCAACAAAACTATTCTAAGAAAAGATTTTATTTTCTGGCCTGTTTATGCTTGTAGTTGGTGGGGAGATATGTGTGTATGAGGAATAGGAGTAGGAGATTGGCTGGTGTGATAATGCTAGTTTAAAGAAAGATTAATTTTAATGCTTTTCCAAAGGTGTTCAAAAGTGTTAGGACAAATGCCATGAAATTAGCTATAGTATTTGGAGACTAGCAGGGAGTGTGGTCAAAATACTTCACTCATTCTAGGTTCTGAAAATTGGTGACAGGATCTTCCCTCAGCACAATGTTTAAGTGTCTCTACTCTGCTTGCCTACTTTTAGATTATTTTTCCCTAGGTATTAACCTTAACTCTTATTCTGCCCCAACATAAACTCACCCTCACTAGGATAGGTCACTGACCTTTCCTGCTTCTCTTCATGGGAGAATTAACATTTAAAATGAATAGTCAGAAACACTGAATATTTTCAGGGTTTAATCCCAAAGTGAATTCTGGATGATGGTGCTTCAAGATAGCAGCTGTAGGCCAGCAGAAGAGAGATTTTAGCATAAAATAAATTCTCCTTGTTGAAACAGTCAAGACTTTACACTTTGAGCTTACTTGTATTCAGAATGGATCTCAGCTTCTTCATCTGTAAAACAAGTTGTTGTGTCCTGAATGGTTGCTCCAGGACACATGACTAGTGAATGCCAAATTTGGGAATCCAAATGCCCAAGCTTTGATGTAATTGTGTATACATGATACCAACATGCTAGTGAGTAGGAACTTCCATGTGTTGTCCTAGAACCCTTGGTATCCACTAAGGTAGATATGAAGATGTATAATGGAATTTTGATATTTCTAGAATTCTAACATTTACAGAGTAACTGAAGCTTCAGTCTGCTCTGTGTGTGTTGCCAAAAATAAATCAACACAAGTTGTATATTTACCTGTTTAATAAGGAGTCTACAGGCCTTTGAATATCTATTCTGTCTCCCAAACTGTCTCTTTTACTCTAGTTCCACTGTCTTAAAATTTGCCATTTTTTACTTATCATCATTCATCCACTAAGAAAAATATATTATTATGCATTAAACACTCTTCAGTTTTGTGTCCATAAATTTTCCCCATGTACCTGGAACCTCAAAATGTGAACTTCTTTGGAAATAAAATTTTTGCAGATATGATTATTTAAAATGAGGTCACACTGGATTAAGGGGGACCCTAAATCCAATGACTGGTGTCCTTATAAGAATACCATGTGAAGATATGGAGATACACGCAGGAAAGAAGTCTATGTAATGATGGAGACAGAGTTTGGGATGATACATCAACAAATCAAGGAGTGCCAAGAGCCAGCAGAAGCTGGAAGACACAAGGAAAGATTACTCCCTAGAAACTTCAGAGGGCACATGTCCTGTTTAACACCTTAAGTTTGGATTTCTGGCATGTAGAACTTTGAGAAAATAAGTTTCTCAATTTATTCTATTTATGTTATGGCAGCCCTAGGAAACCAATACAACCTCTTATACTGAGTCCTGGAAGAGTGAGTCATTTTGTAAAGTCATTGATACTTCAGTGGAGAGCACTGGGTTGAGGGGTAGGAGCCACTAGAAAGGTTTTGTAAAAAGCCTTTGGAAGCAGGAAGAGGAGAAGAAAGATGGCCATATTTTGCATATTACATAATCAAAGACCAGTCTTGTGGAAAGTAATCTCCAAAGCCTCATTCAAATGTCCCTACTGAGGCCAGCTTTCTATCTTATACCTGTATGAAGTCAATGATAAGCAGTTGTTGCCCTAGTTAAGTGTTAAAGAACTAGGAGTTGAAAACAGCTTTCACACCCTGGAGACATGAGCTCTGCCCAAACTTCTTCCTCCCCAGAAATCATCACTTGTGAGTGGCCTTGCCTCAGGATACTTTACATGAGTAATAAAGATGCTGGCAAGCAGGACAATGTACCCTATGTGGTGGCCTTTAGTCTCAACCAGAAGTGGGAAATTTGCTTTTATCCTTTTAAATATTCTTTTGTATTTGTTTATTTGTTTTGGTTGTTTACCTTTTTGAAAATTCATCTAGCTATTTGTTTTACTTCTCTCTTTTCTGGCAAGGCCATCTAGGCTTAAATAAACATAGCTTTGTTTTCTGCAGCAGGTGATGTATTATTTTGACTCACCACCCAGGGGAGTGGGAGTGACCAGGGGGCTTAGACTATGCTTCATATTTTTCTGAGTGGGCAAGAGCGAGGTGGCTGTTTCCAATTCATATTAGAGTTTATTTTGGTCTAATTTGCCTTCCTGAGAAAGACCTTCCATTTGTTTGCCTTTTCCCATCTCAAATGCCTCAATCTTGTCTGAGCTTCAACATAGGTGGGTAGCTGTAACAAGTAGAGACATGTATCTGATGATTACATTCAATATTTTAGGTTGTAATTTTGCTACCCCTCTCGTCAGTTAGACCTTTGCCGACCTGGAGCATGGCTTCTGAGGCAGATATATAAAAAATGTAGAGATTTGTAACATAGAGGAATTCATAGTATGATTTGAAGGGTCTGGCAAAGATGCCCTTTCCTATCTCTACAAACAAACACCCTGCTTACTGTGGAGGCCAAGAAAGTTAAGGCCATTCCACCATAAGTTCAGCGTTAGCACAAGTACAGCCATCTCAGGCCTCTGTGAATAAGACATGAACTTTATCCTACTTCAGTTAAGCCCCATATCAGAATGAGAACAGAGCTTAATGCCCTTGAAAGCCCCATATCAGAATGTAAACAGAACTTGAGAAATTCCTCCACCCCTTCTGGAGGTCCCCTAGACCAGCCCATAAAAACTAAGCTGGAACCCACCTCGGGGTCCAAGTCCCTGCTCTGCTGTGTCAGGTGTACTTGAACCCAAGCTCAAGCTTGTAAATAAACCCTCGTGTGTTTGCATCGGTGTCAGCTCCTTGGTGGTTTCTCGGATATGTAATCTTGGGCACAATACTTACTTAAAGATTTTGCCTGTGATTGACCTGAAAGCAGCATTAATTTGCATGCTAAATTAGGTCTCATCAGTTTTGTCTGTGAAGTGATCATTTATTTTTATTTTTATTTTTTTTGAAGTGATCATTTATAACTATGATTGAAGAGCATGATTTAATATACATTGCTCTCCTTATTTGGATTATGAATCCTAAAGTTATGGGTTTTTTTCTGGAATTAATTGGGTTGAGGAGTCAAGAAGCATGATTTTTCATTGACTGTGAATTTCACACTGTTAATTCCCCTTTTTATGAGAATCTTGTAATACATTTTAGAGGAAATCACCAATGTTAGTTTTTCTCTCTCATTATGGTCTGACAAATCCCAGGCTAACTTTAAAGAAGTAAGTTTAATGAGTATAGTACTGGTCTTGAAATCAAAATATCCAAGTTCCAGTTGTTATTAGGAGCAAATAATTCAAAGATGTTATTTTCTTTTTAACATTGTCACTGTCTGACATTATCTTAAATATTTATTTGTTTTCTTATTTAGTGACTGTTTCTTCCAATAGAATGTAACCTTATTAGGATAGAAAATTTCTCTTATTCTCCACTGTCTCTCTAGTTCCCACAACGGTGCCTGACACTCAGTAGGAGCTCAATAAATATTTATGGAATGTGTGAATGAGTAAGTTAATGACTCATATTCTCTTAGAGTTAGGGAAACTTTAAAGGCCATCTAACCCAGTCCCTTACTCCATAACATCCTCTCCAATATCTTTGACAAAACTCATTCAGTCCATTCTTAAGCTTCTCCAGGAGAGGGAACTCACCCTCTTTCCAGAAAGCTTATTTTACTATTGCCAGAGAGTTCTTCCCTATATTGAGTTCAAATCTATCTCACTGAAAATTTTACCACTTTTTCTTTATCCTGCCTTTTGCAGCCACACTGAATAAACTCTAAGTTTTCAATACAATGGTTCTTCAGGTTTGTGAAAACCAATAGTATTCACAAATCTACAAGTGAAACAGCTTCAATTCCTTGAACTATTTCTCATATGGTATGCTCTTGACTATCCCTCATCATCCTGGTACTCTTTGTGATTACTTATTTCTGCTTCAATACTATATATAGCCTGGCTGGTGCTCAATGTTATACAACTAGCTTCTGTTGTTACATAGAAATACACCCATTAACATTTCATGGGTATATGTGTTCAACATATTCTATATCTAACTGTCTTAGAATTTATCCCACATTTTGTTATTTTTGACATAAGGAAATCATGAAAGATTTTGTAAAATGACTTGCACAAGTCAAGATATATTAGGTCTATACCTTTCCACTAATCTGCTAGTATAGCAACCATATATAAAACTGAAACGAGGTTCATTTGCTTAGTATAGCAACAATAGCTATTCAAGCTTCCCTTTTTATTGTTTTAGGCTTTTATTAATTGTAGTTAGTTAACATATGATGTAATATTGGTTTCAGGAGTAGAATTTAGTGACTCATCATGTACATATAACACCCAGTGCTCATCATAACAAGTGCCCTTCTTAATACTCATCACCCATTTAGTCCATCCCCCCACCCACCACTCCTCCATCAACCCTGAGTTTGTTCCCTATAGATAAGAGTATCTTATGGTTTGCTTCCCTCTCTCTCTTTTTCTCCCTTCACCTATGTACATCTGTTTAATTTCTTAAATTCCACATGAGTGAAATAATATGGGATTAGTCTTTCTCTGACTGATTTATTTCACTTAGCATAATACACTCTAACTCCATCCACATCATTGCAAATGACAAGATGTCACTCTATTTGGTAGCTGTGAGATATATATATATATATATATATCACATCTTGTTTATGAATTCATCAGCCAAAGGACATGTGAGCTCTTTCCATGGTTTGGCTATTGTTGATAATGCTGCTATAAACAATGGGGTGCGTGTTTTCCTTTAAATTAGTATTTTTGTATACCTTGGATAAATATCTAGTAGTGCAATTGCTGGATTGTAGGGTAGTAGTTCAATTTTAACTTTTTGAGTAATCTCCATACTGTTTTCCAAAATGACTGCACTAGTTTGCATTACCATCAACAGTTTAAAAGTGTTCCTCTCCAACATCTGTTGTTTCCTGTGTTGTTAATTTTAGCTATTCTGACAGATGTGAGGTGGTATCTCATTATGGTTTTGATTTGTATTTCCCTGATGATGACTGGTATTCCACATCTTTTCATGTGTCTATTAGACATCTGTATGTCTTTTTTGCAAATATTCATGTCTTCTGCCCATTTCTGAACTGGGCTTTTCGTTTTTGTGTGTTGAGTTTGATAAGTTTTTATTAGATGAGTTTATTTTAATATTTGTTCTTCCAATCATGAACATGGACAATTTTTCCATTTCTTTATGTCCTCCTCCATTTCTTTCATAACCATTCTATAGTTTAGGAGTACTGATCTTTTACCTCTTTGGCTAGGTTTATTCCTAGGTCTCCTATGGTTTTTGGTGCAATCGTACATGAGATTGTTTCCTTGCTTTCTCCTTCTGTTGCTTCATTATTGGTGTGAAGAAATGTAATAGATTTCTGTACATTGATATTTTATTCTGTGACTTTACTGAATTCATGGATCATGTCTCACAATTTTTTGTTGGAGGCTTTCAGGTTTTCTACATAGAGTATAATATCACCTACAACAAGGGAAAATTTGACTGCTTTCTCACCAATTTGGATGCCTTTTATTTCTTTTTGTTTTCCAGTTGCTGAGGCTAGGACTTCCAATACTATGCTTAATAAATAACAATGGTAAGAATGGACATCTTTGTCTTGTTTCTGATCATACAGGAAAATTTCTAAGTTTTTCCCTATTGAGGATAATATTAGATGTGGGTCTTTCATGTATGGCCTTTACGATGTTGAGGTGTGTTCCCTCTATCCCTAACTTTGTTGAGGGTATTATCAAGAATTGATGCTGTATTATGACAAATGCTTTTTTTTGTATCTATCAACAGGATCATATAGTTCTTATTTTTTGTTTTATTAATGTGGTGTGTCACATCGATTGATTTGTGAATATTGAACCATCCCCGCAGGCCAGGAATAAACTCCACTTTTAACTCATTTAATGTACTGTTGTATTTGATTTGCTAGTATCTTGATGAGAATTTTTCCATCCATGTTATTCAGAGATATTGGTATGTAATGCTCCTTTTCATCGAAGTCTTTGTTTGGTTTTGAAATCAAAGTAATACTAACCTCATAGATTGAAAATGGAAGTTTTCCATCCATTTCTATTCTTTGGAAAAGCTTGAGAAAAATAGATGTTAACTCCTCTTTAAATATTTGGTAGAATTCCCCTGGAAAGCCCTCTAGCCTTGGACTTTTATCTGTTGGGAGACTTTTTATTATGATTCAATTTTATTGCTGGTTATTGGTATGTTCAAATATTCTATTTCTTCCTGTTTAACTTTTTTTTTGTATTTATATGTTTTTAGCAATTTATCCATGTCTTCCATATTGCCTAGCTTATTGACAATTATTTTATCATATTCTTTTATAATTGCTTGTATTTCTCTGGTGTTGTTTGTGATCTGTCCCTTTCATTCATGATTTTATTTACTTGGGTCCCTTTTCCTTTCTTTTTGGTAAGTCTGACTAGAGGTTTACCAATTTTATTAATTCTTTCCTCCTACTTTTATTGATCTGTTCTACTGTTTTTTTTTTTCTTTTTGGTTTGTTGGTATCTGTATCATTTATTTCTGCTCGAATCTTTATTTTCCCATCTTCTGCTGGCTTTGGACTTCATTTACTGTTCCTTTTCTAGCTCCATTAGATTAAAGGTTAAGTTGTGTATATGATACTTTTAGTGCTTCTTGAGGTAGGTCTGTATTGTTAGTCCTCTTAGGACTCCTTTTCATTTTCATTTGCTTCCAAGCATTTTTATTTCTTTTTTAACCCATTCATTCTTTACTAGGATGTTCTTTAACTTCCATGTATTCATGGTTTTTCCAAATTTTTTCTTGTGGTTGACTTTAAGTTTCATAGCATTGTGGTCTGAAAGTGTGCATGATATGATCTCCATCCATTTTGTACTTATTGAGGGCGGATTTGTGACCCTGTTTGTGATCTATTCTGGAGAATGTCCCATGTGCACTTGAAAAGAATGAGTATTCTTCTGCTTTATGATAAAATGTTATGAATATATCTGTTAAGTCCATCTGGTCCAGTGGATCATTCAAAGCCATTGTTTCCTTGTTGAGTTTATGCTGATATATTCAGGCTTTTTTTTTAATAATAAATTTATTTTTTATTGGAGTTCAAATTAACAACATACAGAATAACACCCAGTGCTCATCCCATCAAGTGCCCCCCTCAGTGCTCGTCACCCATTCACCCTGAACCCCCGCCCTCCTCCCCTTCCACCACCCCTAGTTCGTTTCCCAGAGTTAGGAGTCTTTATGTTCTGTCTCCCTTTCTGATATTTCCCGCACATTTCTTCTCCCTTCCCTTATATTCCCTTTCACTATTATTTATATTCCCCAAATGAATGAGAACATACAATGTTTGTCCTTCTCCGATTGACTTATTTCACTCAGCATAATACCCTCCAGTTCCATCCGCGTCGAAGTAAATGGTGAGTATTTGTTGTTTCTAATGGCTGAGTAATATTCCATTGTATACATAAACCACATCTTCTTTATCCATTCATCTTTCGATGGACACCGAGGCTCCTTCCACAGTTTGGCTATTGTGGCCATTGCTGCTATAAACATCGGAGTGCAGGTGTCCGGCATTTCATTGCATCTGTATCTTTGGGGTAAATCCCCAAGAGTGCAATTGCTGGGTCGTAGGGAAGGTCTATTTTTAACTCTTTGAGGAACCTCCACACAGTTTTCCAGAGTGGTTGCACCAGTTCACATTCCCACCAACAGTGTAAGAGGGTTCCCTTTTCTCCGCATACTTTCCAACATTTGTGGTTTCCTGCCTTGTTAATTTTCCCCATTCTGACTGGTGTGAGGTGGTATCTCATTGTGGTTTTGATTTGTATTTCCTTGATGGCAAGTGATGCAGAGCATTTTCTCATGTGCTTGTTGGCCATATCTATGTCTTCCTCTGTGAGATTTCTCTTCATGTCTTTTGCCCATTTCATGATTGGATTGTTTGTTTCTTTGGTGTTGAGTTTAATAAGTTCTTTATAGATCTTGGAAACTAGCCCTTTATCTGATACATCATTTGCAAATATCTTCTCCCATTCTGGAGGTTGTCTTTTAGTTTTGTTGATTGTATCCTTTGCTGTGCAAAAGCTTCTTATCTTGATGAAGTCCCAATAGTTCATTTTTGCTTTTGTTTCTTTTGCCTTCGTGGATATATCTTGCAAGAAGTTACTGTGGCTGAGTTCAAAAAGGGTGTTGCCTGTGTTCTCCTCTAGGATTTTGATGGAATCTTGTCTCACATTTAGATCTTTCATGCATTTTGAGTTTATCTTTGTGTATGGTGAAAGAAAGTGGTCTAGTTTCATTCTTCTGCATATGGATGTCCAATTTTCCCAGCACCATTGATTGAAGAGACTGTCTTTACTCTAATGGATACTCTTTCATCCTTTATCGAATATTAGTTGACCATAAAGTTCAGGGTCAAATTCTGGGTTCTCTATTCTGTTCCATTGATCTATGTGTCTGTTTTTGTGCCAGTACCACACTGTCTTGATGACCACAGCTTTGTAGTACAACCTGAAATCTGGCATTGTGATGCTCCCAGCTATGGTTTTCTTTTTTAAAATGCCCCTGGCTATTCGGGGTCTTTTCTGATTCCACACAAATCTTAAAATAATTTGTTCTAACTCTCAGAAGAAAGTCCATGGTATTTTGATAGGGATTGCATTAAACGTGTAAATTGCCCTGGGTAACATTGATATTTTCACAATTTGAATTCTTCCAATCCATGAGCATGGAATATCATTCCATCTCTTTGTGTCCTCCACAATTTCTTTCAGAAGTGTTCTATAGTTTTTAGGGTATAGATTCTTTACCTCTTTGGTTAGGTTTATTCCTAGGTATCTTATGCTTTTGCGTGCAATTGTAGATGGGATTGACTCCTTAATTTCTCTTTCTTCAGTCTCATTGTTAGTGTATAGAAATGCCATTGATTTCTGGGCATTGATTTTGTATCCTGCCACGCTACCAAATTGCTGTATGCATTCTAGCAATCTTGGGGTGGTGGCTTTTGGGTTTTCTATGTAGAGTATCATGTCATCGGTGAAGAGGGAGAGTTTGACTACTTCTTTGCCAATTTGATTGCCTTTAATGTCTTTTTGTTGTCTGATTGCTGAGGCTAGGACTTCCAGTACTCTGTTGAATAGCAGTGGTGAGAGTGGACATCTCTGTCTTGTTCCTGATCTTAAGGGAAAGGCTCCCAGTGCTTCCCCATTGAGAGTGATATTTGCTGTGGGCTGTTCGTAGATGGCTTTTAAGATGTTGAGGAATGTTCCCTCTATCCCTACACTCTGAGGAGTTTTGATCAGGAATGGATGCTGTGTTTTGTCAAATGCTTTCTCTGCATCTAATGAGAGAATGATATGGTTCTTGGTTTTTCTCTTGCTGATATGATGCATCACATTGATTGTTTTACGAGTGTTGACCAGCCTTCTGCCCCAGGGATAAATCCTACTTGGTCATGGTGAATAATTTTCTTAATGTACTGTTGGATCCTTTTGGCTAGTATCTTGTTGAAAATTTTTGCATCCATGTTCATCAGGAATATTGGTCTGTAATTCTCCTTTTTGGTGGGGTCTTTGTCTGGTTTTGGAATTAAGGTGATGCTCGCCTCATAGAACGAATTTGGAAGTGCTCCATCTCTTTCTATCTTTACAAACAGCTTTAGTAGTATAGGTATGGTTTCTTCTTTAAATGTTTTATAGAATTCCCCAGGGAAGCCATCTGGCCCTGGACTCTTGTGTCTTGGGAGGTTTTTGATGACTGTTTCAATTTCCTCCCTGGTTATTGGCCTGTTCAGGTTTTCTATTTCTTCCTGTTCCAGTTTTGGTAGTTTGTGGCTTTCCAGGAATGCGTCCATTTCTTCTAGATTGCCTAATTTATTGGCGTATAGCTGTTCATAATATGTTTTTAAATTCGTTTGTATTTCCTTGGTGTTGGTAGTAATCTCTCCTTTCATGATTTTATTAATTTGAGTCTTCTCTCTCTTCTTTTAATAAGGCTGGCTTATGGTTTATCTATCTTATTAATTCTTTCAAAGAACCAACTCCTGGTTTTGTTGGTCTGTTCCAAAGTTCTTCTGGTCTCGATTTCATTGAGTTCTGCTCAAATCTTTATTAACTCTCCTCTTCTTCTGGGTGTAGGATCTATTTGCTGTTTTTTCTCTAGCTCCTTTTTTTGTAAGGTCAGCTTTTGTATTTGAGTTCCTTCCAGTTTTTGAATGGATGCTTGCATTGCAATGTATTTCCCCCTTAGGACTGCTTTTGCTGCATCCCAAAGATTTTAAACGGTTGTATCTTCATTCTCATTAGTTTCCATGCATCTTTTTAATTCTTCCTTAATTTCCTGGTTAACCATTTCATCTTTTAGCAGGATGGTCCTTAACCTCCACGTGTTTCAGGTCCTTCCAAACTTCTTGTTGTGATTTAGTTCTAATTTCAAGGCATTATGGTCTGAGAATATGCAGGGACGATCCCAATTTTTTGGTATCGGGTCAGACCCGATTTGTGACCCAGTATGTGGTCAATTCTGGAGAAAGTTCCATGTGCACTTGAGAAGAATGTGTATTCAGTTGAGTTTGGATGTAAAGTTCTGTAGATATCTGTGAAATCCATCTGGTCCAGTGTATCATTTAAAGCTCTCGTTTCTTTGGATATCTTGTGCTTAGAAGACCTATCGATTATAGAAAAAGCTAGATTGAAGTCACCAAGTATAAGTGTATTATTATCTAAGTATTTCTTCACTTTGGTTATTAATTGATTTATATATTTGGCACCTCTCACATTCGGGGCATATATATTGAGGATTGTTTTTCCTCTTGTTGGATAAATCCTTTAAGTATGATAATGTGTCCCTCTTCATCTCTCACTACAGTCTTCGTGGTAAATTTCAGTTTATCTGATATAAGGGTGGCTACCCCTGCTTTCTTTTGAGGACCATTCGAGTGGTAAATGGTTCTCCAACCTTTTATTTCAGGTAGGTGTCCTTCTGTCTAAAATGAGTCTCTTGTAAACAGCAAATAGATGGGTCCTGCTTTTTTATCCAGTCTGACACCCTGAGCCTTTTGATGGGGTCATTAAGCCCGTTCACGTTCAGAGTTACTATTGAAAGATACGAGTTTAGTGTCATCATGATATCTATTCAGTCCTTGTTTTTGTGGATTGTTCCACTGGACTTCTTAAAGGGGAATTTTAAGAGTCCCCCTTAAAATTTCTTGCAGAGCTGGTTTGGAGGTCACATATTCTTTCAGTTCCTGCCTGTCTTGGAAGCTCTTTTTCTCTCCTTCCATTTTGAATGAGAGCCTTGCTGCATAAAGTATTCTTGGTTGCATGTTTTTCTCATTTAGGACCCTGAATATATCCTGCCAGCCCTTTCTGGCCTGCCAGGTCTCTGTGGAGAGGTCTGATGTTACCCTAATACTCCTCCCCATAAAAGTCAGGGATTTCTTGTCTCTTGCTGCTTTTAGGATCTTCTCTTTATCTTTGGAATTTGCAAGCTTAACTATTAAATGCAGAGGTGTTGAACGGTTTTTATTGATTTTAGGGGGGGGATCTCTCTATTTCCTGGATCTGAATGCCTGTTTCCCTTCCTAGAATAGGAAAGTTTTCAGCTATGATTTGTTCAAATACATATTCTGGACCTCTGTCCCTTTTGGCGTCCTCGAGAACCCCAATTAAATGTAGGTCTTTCTTCCTCAGGCTGTCGTTTATTTCCCTTAATCTATCTTCATGGTCTATTGTTTGTCTCTTTTTTTCCTCAGTTTCCCTCTTTGCCAACAACTTGTCTTCTATGTCACTCACTCGTTCTTCCACCTCATTAACCCTCGTGGTTAGGACTTCTAGTTTTGTTTGCATCTCATTCAATTGATTTTTAATTTCTGCCTGATTGGATCTAAATTCTGCAGTCATGAAGTCTCTTGAGTCCTTTATGCTTTTTTCTAGAGCCACCAGTAGCTGTATAATAGTGCTTCTGAATTGGCTTTCTGACATTGAATTGTAATCCAGATTTTGTAACTCTGTGGGAGAGAGGACTGTTTCTGATTCTTTCTTTTGAGGTGAGGTTTTCCTTCTAGTCATTTTGCTCAGTGCAGAGTGGCCAAAAACAAGTTGTATTGGGAAAAGGAGAAAAAGAGAAGAGAGAAAGAAGGAAAGAAAAGAGAAAAAGAAAAAAGAAAAAAGGAAGAAGAAAAGAAAAAAGAGAAGAAAAAGAGAAACAAAAAGAAAGAAAGGAAAAAAAAGGGTGGTGGAAGCAAACAGAAATCAAAAAGCAAAAAAAAAAAAAAAAAAAAAAAACAAACCACGGGGAGAGTCTTCTGTTTCTGTATACTTTAAGTCCCTTGACTTCCCCTGGAACTTGTCTGTCTAGCAGGTCTTCTGGGGGAGGGGCCTGTTGTGCTGATTTTCAGGTGCTAGCACTTGGGGGAGCTGCTCTGCCCCCTGCCTGGTGCAGGGCTCAGTGGGGGTTGTTTACCCCGTGAGGCCCCAGGAGGAACAACCCAGTGGTGGGGCCAGCTCTGGAACCCTGGATTCAGCCCCCGCAGGAACTCTGGAGCTCTCTGCCTGCAGGGCCTGGAGGCTCCGGGGTGGGGCCGCTGATCTGCTCAGCTCGGGGCAGGAGCGTCCTTGCTGTCCTGGACCCTCCTGGCCTCTGCCTGTCCCGGGGGGAGGTTGGATCCTGGGCTGTGTCCCGGGCGCCCTGTGCTCCAGGGCCTGCACTGTTGGATTCGAGCTCCCGGCCGCGCAGTCCCCTCTCTGCGGAGCCACCGCCAGAGCCCCTCTGAGCTGCTCCCGGGTCAAGCCGTGCGCGGTGCAGCCCTTTAGGGAGCTCGGCGCACTCTCCTGGGCTTGCAAGTGTCTGTTAGTGTCCCAGGGAGCCTGAGGGCATCCCCGCCCTCCTGGGGTCCTGCTCTAACTCCCTGGGAGTGCCTTTCTGCCCAGGAAGATTGGTGAAGCTCCTGCTTCTCTGGGACGGTGCTTTCCTGTCCTGGAGACACTCGCTCCGGCCTTAGCCCGGCTCCTCGTGGGCCCCTCCCCCTTGGATGCCTTTTGTTTCTTTATTTCTTTTTCCCTGTCTTCCTACCTTGATAGAAGCTCGAACTCTTCTTACTGTAGCATTCCAGCTGTTCTCTCTTTAAATCTCAGGCCGAATTTGTAGATTTTCAGGATGATTTGAAGGTTATCTAGGTCATTTGGTGGGGACCGGTGATTTGGGGACCCTACTCTTCTGCCATCTTGCTCCTCCTCCTATCTTCTGGCTTTTGCTGTAAATGGGGTGTTAAAGTTCCCTTTAGGTCTCAAAAGAGTCTTTTGTAGGTAGCATAGAGATGAATCCTGTTTTTTAAAAATATATTCTGATATTCTATGTCTTTTGATTTGAATATTTAGTTCATTTACATTCAGAGTGTTTATTGATGGATATGATTTTAGTGCTATTGTATTATTTGTAAGTCATTGTTCCTGGAAATTTTCTCTTTTCCTTTCTAGTCTTTGTCACTTTTGGTCTTTCTTTCCTATTCAAAGAATCCCCTTTAATATTTCTTGTTGCACTTGGTTAGTGGTCATGAACTCCTTTATTTTAGTTTTGGGAAACTCTTTATCTCTCTTTCTATTCTGGATGACAGCATTAGTGGATAAAGTATTCTTGGCTGCATATTTTTCCCATTCAGCATGTTGTATACATCATGCCTCTCTCTTTTGGCCTGCTAATTTCCTGTGGATAGATCTGCTGCTAACCTTGTCTTCCCTTGTATGTTAGGTATTTCTTTCCCTTGCTACTTTTAGGATATTTTCCTTATCTCTGCATTTTGCAAATTTTTACTACAGTATGTTAGCCTGCTTTTTTGATTTTGGTGAGAGTTCTCTGTGCCTCCTGGATTTGCATGTCTAGTTCCTTCCCCAGATTAGGGAAATTTTCACCTATAATTTGCTCAAATGGACCCTGGCCCCATTCCCCTCTCTTCTTCTTCTGGAACTCCTATGATACGAATGTTATTATGCTTCATGGAGTCACTGAGTTCCCAAAGTCTCCTTCCAGTATCCAATGTTTTTCTTTCTGTCTTCTTTTCAACATCATTATTTTACATAATTTTATCTTTGGTATTACTTATTCGTTCTTCTGTTGCTTCCATCTTTGTGGTCATTGCATCAAGTTTGTTTCACATCTTGGTTATAGCATTTGTTAAATTTGGGGCTGACTAGTTTTTAGGTCCTTTATCTCTGCAGTAAGGGAATTCCTAGTGTCTTTTATGCTTTTCTCAAGTCCAGATAGTATTCTTATGATTGTTGTTTTAAAACCCAGAACAGGTTTTGAATAGATCCCTGGCCATGACCTTTACTTTTTCTTTATTTTTGGATGAATTCTTCTATCTTGGCCTTTTGTCTAGATCTCTGTTTTCTTCTGTGTGTTGGGGAAGCCTGTCAGGTTTCCTGTTCCTGAGAGTAATGGCTTTATTAAGAACTCATGTACTTTTGAAGGCCTGGCACCTCAAGAAGTGTTTTTGGTATATCCTGTGTACACTCTGCTGTTGTGTTTTGGCTGCTCTTTCCTTCAGGTCAGTCCTCTAAAGTTTCTCTTTGCCTACAGTGGGGAGTGTTTGGACCTTGGCCAGTGTGTGTGAGTTTTAACTATGTGTGCTTTGGCTTGTTTGTTAAAAGTTGATTAAGGATGAAGCTTTGCAGTATCCTTAATTCAGTGGTCTTGATGTATCCTGAGGTTTGTACTGGTCCTCTGGTTGGAGGAGTCTGTTGCTGCTCTGGCTCTTAGGCACACTTGCCTTATTAAAAAGAAAACACCTGAAGAATGAGGGGTAATATGGTTTTGTGTAAGCAATTCAAGCCTCCACTGGGGATGCTGTGCTGTTCCTTGAAGTCTGTCTGTGCTGATGTGTGGGGGATAAAATTGGCATCACCACACTGTCATCCCTGGAGAGGGGATTTCGCACTCACTGCTTTCCAGGAAGCCTTCACAGAAGAGTAAAAAATCTTCCTTCATGTGTCCCAGTCATCCTTCAGATCCCTGCCTGTGTCTGGGCTGTCTGCCCACCCAACAGTGCAGTGCTCCTGTGTTTTACCTCAGGCATGATGGCTGAGTTTCAAAACTCCAAATTTTTGAGACCCAGCATGAAATAACCCTCGGCTGATCCTCTGGGGAAAGGTTTCACTGCACTGTGGCTGGTGCTGATATGTCTCAACAGGGCAGTTACAGAAATGTGCAGGGGCTTGAAGTTTATAGTAAAGTGCATCAAAAAGCCAATGTTCATGTTACCTGTCCTCAGCAGGTGTCTCTGCCCCTACACTAATAAACAGGGCAGCACAATGGTGCTCACAGGCTCTTTGGTCACCTAAGAAGCAGTGCCACCTCTCCCAAATGCACTCCAAGAAACAGAACTGTCTCTCCTAGTGTGACCCAGGGAATTCTCAGACCACACTGTCAATTCTCAGGCCTCTGCCCTCCTCCACAGGAGCACTGCTCTGCCTTCCAGGTTGCACACCTGCCATGGTGCAGACTTATAAAATTTCAGTTTTTGAGCTCCACTGCTTACAAAAACTTGTTATAATTAGCTCTTCCTGTTTTCGCAGTCAGTAGTTTTGGGTACATGTTTTTCTTGTACAGTCTTGTACAGTCTTGACACAGAGGCTACTCTCTCTGTGTCACTCTCTGTCTCTGTCTCTCTCCTCTCTCTTCGTGATTAGGGTTCCCTCCTCTCCACAGCACCTGTGAATCTTTTGCCCCCCAATCACATCTCCGCACCTCCTACCTTGCATGATGTAGCTTCTTTTCTCCCTCTAGCTGTGCAGTTTGTTCTTCCAGTCCTCAGATTGATTTCTTGATTGTTCAGGATGATTTGATATTTATCTAGCTGTGTTCAAGGGAGGAGGCAAACATAGGGCTTCCCTACTCTGCCATCTTAACTCTCCTTCATGCTTCCGTTTTGAATGATCATATCCATTTGATATGACTGATGCAAAAATGTTAGGAAAATTTAAAAATGTAAAACACTTGAAACTGCAAAATGTTATTATAATTTGATATTATAAACTATAAAAAACTATTACATTAAAAAGTATAATTTTCCCTTTTATTCCCTTTCACTATTTTTTTATATTCCCCAAATGAATGAAACCATATAACGTGTGTCCTTCTCCGATTGACTTATTTCACTCAGCATAAAATGAGTGGGAAATATCAGAAAGGGAGACAACATGAGAGACTCCTAACTCTGGGAAATGAACAAGAGGTGGTGGAAAGGGAGGTGGGCGGGAGGTGGGGGTGACTGGGTGACGGGCACTGAAGGGGGCACTTGGCAGGACGAGCACTGGGAGCTATGCTATATGTTGGCAAATTGAACTCCAATAAAAAAGTATAATTTTAAATTATGTTATAATATAATATCTCTAGATAGGTAGATAGAGAGAATGTGATGTGTGTGTGTGTGTGTGTGTGTGTGTGTGTGGTGTATGTGTTTTCTGTATTTCTGGTAGAAGAGTCAGTGAGGAAATAGTTAAGACTGTCAGTAGTGACAGTAAATTCTAAATCAGTGATTTAACGTAATGAGTTGGATAAATGCAAACTGTCCTTGGTCTATTATTTTACTATGTCACTACACAGGCACAGAGTACATCTGGTCTTATTTAGAACTTCTCTTTTCAATAAAGCAATTATTAAAGACATTTTTTCTTTCTTCTTTTTTTCTCTCCAGTAGAACATATATACAAGAGAACGTAGTCTGCAGGAAATCTGGAGGAAGACCTTCTGTGCTCAGGGTACTTGCTTCCTGCCACCCAACTTCTATTGTTCTAGGTAACACTACATTCTTTTGATTGCATGAGTGAATAAAATCACATTGTATAAGTTCACTTTGGATATTTCTGTCTTTCTGAGACAGGCAAAAATAAAATATTTTTTTTGTATCTGACATAGATTAATTAAACATCTAGTCCTGATCTAAAAAATAAAAAGAGACCTTCACTAAATTAAATAAAATATTTGAATTTACCAAAAGCAGGGATTTTTAGAAATATAAAAATTTGGGTCATTCTCTCTCTCCTTCACTCTTATTCTCATTCCCCTTATCCTCTCCTTCCCTCTCTCTTTCAAACCATGTCCCAGTGTTTGCTCCAAATAAAAATCTTTACCTTCTAGGTCATTTACCACTTTGATTAATAGGGTCTCTGCAGTTTAAAAACTCTGATTAAATATAGATTAAACCTAACGAATATTTTATTATTTAACTATAAAAGTGCATTGATTCAGGTTATAGATACATATCCTGCTCTCGTAAGCTTGACTTTTACTGAAAATTTTCTTTAAGCTTACCTTATGGTCATTTTTATGCCACTTTCCTAATATCTGATATATTCTTAACACTTTTATTATTAATTGCTTGCTATTTAAAAAATTGACTTTGTTTTAAATTTAAGTATCAATTTTATTATTAACCTAAACATTAGGCTTTTTGGAATCAGGGACTTCATGTGCTAGATAATGTTAAAAACAAACAAAATATTTGTCCATGTACCATTAAAAAATATCTACAAATCACCATTAGTGTACATATCTAAACTAAATAGTCGACCTTCTGAAATGGCTTCTATAGTCTTGGCTCAACAGACTATAGCTTTTATTTATTTTATTTTATTTTATTTTATTTTATTATTTTATTCAGAAATCCAAATGTTCATTATAATACGTGCCAGGAATTAGATCAACACTAACCTGTATTATATCCATTGGTGGGATAGACAGATGAAAGAATTGGTGATGAGACAAGATGAAGGAGTTTGTGATTCCTGATTATCTTTCTCCCTGCCCCTCCACTTCTATACCATTTTTCTAATTTTCTTTATTCTTCAGCCTTGAAGAATTTTTCTTCCTTTCCTTTGCTGGATTTTACATTTTGCTCTTGAAAAGCTTGGATTTTAGCATGGTAGAAAAATGGAAACATGTAAATAGCATAACAAAGTGAAATGAGTTTTCTTCTTAAAGCTGATATGAAACTTCAGTTGTTTTAGTTTTCTGGATCAGCTGACTTGGTCTTTGGCTGCCATTTTTGACTTACTATTGCACTGAAATAATAATATTAAGGATATAGTTGGAATTGTCCTAAACTTCAGTGCAGTTGAAAATCTCTCATTCCTATAGTATAGATGATTAAATTTTAATTGGCCTAAGGACTTTATGCTGATCCTTCAAATCTGTTCAGTTCTATTCTATCTTTCTTACAATGATCACTGTACAACTGGTCTTTCAGCTCCTGGACCAAAAATTAGCAAAGAGAAGAATGGCATTATCATCACTATGGAGGTTTAAATTTGCAAAGGCAGTTCCACCTCCAGGAAATGTTTGTTTCCTTTTAGGCATATGTACATAATGTGAAGAGTCACGTGGCTAAGTCTGTATAGATCAACTTATTAGGCTTTCTTTAAGCATGTCCATCTGACCTAGAGTGACCTTAAGCATGACCAAATAACCTAGAGTATGTGTCCATGCTCAATTCTGCTGTTTCTAAACCAAACCAAATTTAGCAAAACAAAACAACCAACACTCTTCACTGAATTACCAATATGATTATTGACTAGCCTTGAATTACTCTAATAAGGAGTAATTCATAATTTAAAGTAAGATTTCAAGAATACAAAAGTTTTGATTTTTACCAAAGATGTATTGTGGCTTCCTCATAAATCTGTTGAGACAGTTTAAAAGGGTCATTACAAACAAGGAACATCTTCACAATGTACTGAGCAGCTAATGTTTATTATGTTTTTTTTTGTTTATTATGTTTTATTAACAAATATCACAGGAGTTTCATTGTCACTTCCTGGATCATGGATTGACATTAACATGACAGGTAGATATAATGTCTTATTTCAGAGGAGACCTTAGAAAAAAACACAAAATTCTTCATACCTTTAATTGTCATTAGGATTGAACAATAAACCTAAAGGAACAATGGTACGTATTACTGGTTCTTGAACTTCAAAGTGTATTAGAATCATCTGGAGTGTTTATTAAAACAGAAATTTCTAGGCCTCATCCCCAGAGCTTCTGACTCTGTAGGTCTGGGTGAGGACTGAAAATTTGCAAATCTAACAAGTTTCCCAGGTGATGATGCTGTTGCTGCTGGTCTGAAGGACTACATATTGGATTAGAGCCACATATGTTATAGAAGTTCCATCATCTTTAGAAGAGATAACACCAGCATTTACTGTTACTTAAAAGTAACAGAAAAGAAGAACAAATCTTTATTGAGCATCTTCTGTGTGTGATGCACTGCTAGATGCTTTACACAGATATCTTGTTCAATTTCATTTAGACTTCATTAACCCCATTTTTCAGATTAAAAAGAAACTTGGCAAGGTTGATTAACTTTCCCTAGATCACATAGCTATTAGCTGGCAGAACTGAACCAAACTAGGGTCTGCATGGCTTCGAAGTTTGTACTTTTTCTATTAGATTACATTGCCAAATCAGTTGTTTTTGAAATATACATAAATATGTTTTTTTTTCCTCAGAGAGGCAACATTATCTAATAAAAGTGCAACGAAGTGCCAGGACAATCATGCTCCAGCTCTGACTCTGCCACTAATTTCATCTATTATTCCATGAATTCATGTACCCATCTCCACAATTCATTCATCTATCCATCAATCAATTTGTTTATCTGCTCATTTGTTAAATATTTCTTGACCATTCACATTGTTTTAGTCCCTCATTATGCTTTTCCTTCATTAGGCCTTGTTTTTTTTTCATATGTGCAATGAGATTGGACAAGATAATTTCTAAGGTCTCTTGCTTTCTTTAAGGCTATATGATACCCCAAATTCCCCTTTTTTTCAGCAATAAAAATAGCAGATCTTTGCTGGCAAACAAATTACCTCTCATAAAAAATGAATTCAGAGGAATTGTCCTGTGTGGTATGGAGTGATACTTGTATATGAAAAAGACATCTTTTGTTAGTATTGCAAAAATATCTTGTTCATTAACATAGTTGAAGACTATGGTAATTATAGCAAAGCTATCATTTATATTTTGTGGAAATGTGAATAAAAATTATTACAAAAAGCTAGATTCTAACAAGTTCAATAGTACTCAAACACCAAGAGTTAAGAAATGATTAAAACCAAATGCAGAGTTTTTTACCAACTAATACTTAGAAGAATTTGAATTTTAAGTTCTCAAGGTAAATTGGCTTGTATTCACTATTACTTTATGAAGATAATTTTTTACTTAATCTGGAAAAATATCCTTTACTCAAATTTCTTTATTTCTAATTGCTTTGTACCTTAAGAAAACCTTAAAAGGATCACATGCAAAACTAACAAACACAATACATAAAAAACAACAATCAGCATAAATGGAATCATGTTAGTGGGGATTGTAAAAAGTCAATAATATTCAAGTTTTTCAAGTGAATCCCAGATTTCTCTGGGATTGTTTACAGCACGAAATGACCTCATCGCTTATACAGATGCAGCCTTTGGATTATGTTTGACAATGAAATAAATGGAAGTTTTAAAACCACATCTCTTTCTATAGCTCTTACTATAGAACTTCAAAGATTTACCAATCTAAGTTAGTTAGAATTTATATCTTTGTTATTCTTACATAATCAAAAAGAACAAAAATATTTATAAAAATACAGTATCATTTAACCAAAGAGGCTTCATATTTGAACCCATTTAATTACATTTGATATATATCAAAGATGGGAGATTCATTATCTGAGACATTTCCAGAGCCAGAGTGATTCAGATTTGTGAATTTACCTGTTCTCTTTTGCAATAACTCTTTCCCATGGCTGATAATTCCAAAGAAGGAGTAAACTAAAACTGAGATGTTACAGAGAATTCACTAAGGAGACAGACTTGATTTAAAAGTGGATTACAGCTGTCTTTTGATTTGACTCTGCCAAATAAGAAACAGACACTATCTGAAAATTCAGAAACTTCTGAGAGTCCTGAGAATTGCATAAGAATTAACAGAATGTTAACAATATTTTCAGAGATGAGTTGTTATAATCAATTGATGACATGCCCCAAATGCTGTCTATTACTTCCTTAAGGAGATATTCATTTTTGTTTTCTTTAGAAAATGTATTGCTTCACTGAAGACAATGCCCAGACCCCTGTCACAACAACATAGATTCAGGAAAAATTTTATAGAATTGGAACTTACTTTTTGATATTTAGAGTAAGCAAAAGAAAACATTTGTCCTGACAATCAAAAAGAAAAGTTGGCAGCACATTTAATACTCCTTTGAAAATAAAACAGTTGGAGAAACTGAATGTCCTTCTATCAGCTGAGTTTTGATGGCATCTATGGCTTTCATTATTTATGGGATACCAGAAAAGCTCTGCTGATTATGGAGAAAAATTCAGCTGTTCAATGAACAATGGATGACTTAAGGTAATGCTTTTTTTGCTCAGTACTCACTATATCACTATATCCTCAGTTTTCTATATAATGAAAACAAATGGATTTTCCATAGGTAGAATGATGGATTTCATTAGATTTTAATTTGTCATCCTGGTTAAAAGTTACTATAATTACAAAACTGAAAACACTCCCTCTAGCTAACTGCTTTGACATAAAAGTATTTTTGACACATAAGGTAGGGAATTAATTGGAGAACTTTCTTCAAAATATGTAGGATTGGGCAGCCCGGGTGGCTCAGCAGTTTAGTGCCGCCTTTGGCCCAGGGCCTGATCCCAGACACCCGAGATGGAGCCTGCTTTTCCCTCTGCCTGTGTCTCTGCTTCTCTCTCTCTCTGTGTGTCTGTTATGAATAAATAAATAAAATATTTATAAATAAATATATAAATAAAATATTTAAAAAATATGTAGGATTTACGAGTTTGAGAAGATGGCAGCAAAATAGAAAGACCCTAGGTTTGTCTTGTCCCACAAACACAACTAGATAACTATAGAATAATTCTAGGGATCCCTGGGTGGCGCAGTGGTTTGGCGCCTGCCTTTGGCCCAGGGCGCAATCCTGGAGACCCGGGATCGAATCCCACGTTGGGCTCCCGGTGCATGGAGCCTGCTTCTCCCTCTGCTTGTGTCTCTGCCTCTCTCTCTCTCTCTCTCTGTGTGTGACTATCATGAATAAATAAAAATTAAAAAAAAAGAATAATTCTAAATACTCCGGACATCAACCTGAAAACTAGGAGAACAGACCACAACTAAATGGAGAAAATCTGCTTTGAAGAAGGAAGGAAGTGAAGAGACATTATCTGGGAGAAAGGCTTGTAGATGTCATGAAGGGGAGGGGAGAAAGTCAAGAGAAAGAGGAGCACACAGAAAGAAACACACAAGGAGAACATTTCCCCAAAGCCATTGGTTGGGAAAATTAGAGGGGCTGATTTTTGTGAGTTTTTGCAACCAGCTGGCTTAAAGCATGAAATTTTAAAGGTCAGCAGGCTTGGCAGGGATAGAGCCCTGAGAGCACTGCCTTACTCCTGGAGAGAAGGCAGGCAAACAGCCTTGGGGAAGATGGCATGGAAAAAGTGATCTAAAGAATGCTTGGGGCACACAGGGGGGATATTATTTGCTCTTCTTGAAGCACATCCCTGACAGGCAGAGTTCAGGGAGATGCCTCTTTGGGGACAAAGGAACTGGCTGGCACCATTTCCCTCTCCTGCCCCTCAGCATAAACACAGAGCCAAATGCAGGAAGCAGTATTGCACTGAACTGGTTGCCTAAATTGCTTACACCAAGTCCCATGTCCCTGCGCTCTGAAAGGACTTCCCTTCTCAGTTAAGCTTGTTTTATTCCCAGTGTGGTGGGCTCCTCCTCCATAAAATCAGCACAAGTCCCTGCCCACACCACATCCCTAAACCCTGTAGTTGTAAGCCAGCATGATTGGTTGGGATAGAGCCTGCAGGGCACTGCACTGCTCATGAAGACAAGTCAGGCAAACAACTCAGAGGCAGAGAGTATGGAAATGCTGATCTGAAAAATACCTGGGACGTACAGTGAGGAGATCATTTGCTCTTCTCAGAGTGCTTCCTGAGAGGCACTGTGCATAGACACCTTTCCAGGAACAAAAGAACTGGCTGGCATCATTTTCCTCCACAGACCCTCAACATAAACACAGAGGCACCTTTGGGAAGCAACAGAGATTAGACACTTGAAGCATAACTGCTTGCACCAAGCCCCACACCCCTGTGCTATGGTGGGACTGCCCTTCTCTGTCAAATTTGCCTCGAGCTCAGTGTGCTGGGCCCCTTCCCCAGATGACCAGCAGAAACCCTTGCCCACACCACATGTCCTGACTGGAGAGTTCAGCAGGCTTCAATTCTAGTGGAAGTAGTATCAGGTCTCATTTAATAGGCACACTAGAGCACACCTAGTTAAAACTCACCACACTCTGGCCAAGGACTAAACATTACCCACTGCAGGCAAGGAGAGCCTTTGCAAACCACTGGCCTAAAGGATAGAGCCAAAATACAAAAGCAAAATACACACAGGACACATTAGAGACATTTCCCGAAGTGCCAGCCCCTGGACACTACAGGACTTCTTCATAAAGCCACTACTCTCAAGAGCAGGAAATATAATGGACTTTTCTAACATGGAGAAGAAGACAGAGTTAGATTAAATTTCAAGATGGAAGAAAAGAAAGAAAGAAAAAAAGGTCGCTGCCAGGGATGTAATCGAAACAGATACAAGTAACATGCTTGATGAAAAATTTGAAGCAAAAATCATAAAGATACACACAGCTTGAACAAGGAATGGAAGACTTCAGGGAGGCCCTTCCCATAGAGATAAAAAAGTTAAAAAAGAATCAGAAATAAGGGATATGATAACTGAGTTTAGAAAGAGGCTTAATGCAATGAACACAAGGCTGGGGGTAGCAGAGGAGTGAGCAAGTGATATAGAAGATAGGATAATGAAAAATAATGAAACTGAAAAAAAGTGAGAAGAATTATGGAACACAAGAACAGACTTAGGGACTCAGTGACTTCATCAAAGGTAATAACATATGTATTATAGGAGACCCAGAAGAAGAGAAAGGAAAGGTGGAGGGAATTTATTTCAAGAGATAATAGCAGAAAACATCCCTAATCTGGGGGAAGGAAACAGACATCAAGATCCAAGAGACAGAGAACTCCCATCAAAATCAACAAAAGCATATGAACACCAAGATACATTTTAATTAAATTTGCAAAATATCATGATAAAGAAAAAAATCTGAAAGACAGCAAGACAAAAGAATTCCTATACTTACAAGAGAAAACCCCTAAGGTTGGCTACATATTTCTCAAGAGGAATTCGTTAAATCAGAAGGGAGTGGCATGATATATTCAACATGCTGAATGGGAAAAATGTGCAGCCAAGAATACTCTATCCAGCAAGGCTATCATTCAGAATAGAAGGAGAGATAAAGAGTTTCACAGACAAACAAAAAACTGAAGGAGTTCATGACCCCAAAAGAGCCTTATAAGAAATATTAAAGTGGACTCCATGAGTTAGAAAAACCAAAAGTGACAAAGACAAGAAAGGGTCAAAGAAAATGACAAAACAACTAATGAAATGGCAATAGCTGCATATTTATCAAAAAATACTGTGAATGTAAATGGACTAAACACTGCAATCAAAAGGCATAAGGTGCCAGAATAGATAACAAAACAAGACCTATCTATATGCTGCCTACAAAAGACTCATTTTAGACTTAAATATACCTACAAATTGAAAGTGAGGAAATGGAGAAACATTTATTATTATGAAAATGGATATTTTAAAAAAAAAGCTGGAGGGCAGTCTGGGTAGCTCAGCTGTTTAGCACGCCTGTGGCCCATGGCATGATCCTGGAGTCCCGGGATTGAGTCCCATGTCGGGCTCCCTGCATGGAGCCTGCTTCTCCCTCTGCCTGTGTCTCTGCTTCTCTCTCTCTCTCTCTCTCTCTCTCTCTCTCTCTGTCTCTCATTAATAAATAAATTAAAAATCTTAAAAGCTGGAGTGGCAATACTTAGAATAGACAAACTAGACTTAAAACCGAAGACTGTTACAAGAGATGAAGAAGAGTATAATATCATAATAAGTGGGGCAATCTAACAAGGTCTAATTGTAAATATTTATGAACCCAACATGGGAGTACCTAAATATATAAAACAATTAATTAATTAAGGAACTAATTGATAATAATGCAATAATAGTAGAGGACTTCAACACTCAGGTTACACTAATGGACAGATCATCCAAACAGAAAATCAGCAAGGAAACAGTGGCTTTTAAATGACACACTGGATCAGATGGACTTCACAGATATATTCAAAACATTTTATCCTCAAAGCAGCAAAATACACATTCTTTTCAAGTGTACATGGGACATTCTCCAGAATAGATCACATGCTAATCACAAATCATGCCTCAATAAGTACAAAAGGATTGAAATCAGACCATGTATATTTTTTTAAACACAACACCCTGAAACTTGAAGTCAACCACAAGAAAAAAATTGGAAAGACCACATACATGGAGGTTAAACAATGTGCTACTAAAGAATGAATGGGTCAGCCAGGAAATCAAAGAATAAATACAAAAATGAATGGAATCTAATAAAAATGAAAACACAAAGGTCCAAAACCTCTGGGATGAAGCAAAAGTGGATCTAAGAGGGAAGTAGATAGCAGGACAGGCCTCCCTTAGGAAACAAGAAAAATCTCAAATAAACAACCTAACTTTACAATTAAAGGAGCTAAAAAAGGCACAAACGAACAGGACCTAAAACCAGCAGAAGGAAAAAAATAATAAAGATTGGAGCAGAAATAAATGATATAGAAACTAAAACAACAATAAAACAAATTAATGAAACCAGGAGCTGATTACTTGAGGAATTAATAAAATTGATAAACCCATAGCCAGACCTATCCAAAAGAAAAGAGAAAGGATATAAATAAATAAAATCACAAATGAGAGAGAAGAAATAGCAAACAACACCACAAAAATACAAACAATATAAGAGAATATTATGAAAAACTATGTGCCACCAAATTGGACAGCTTCTATGAAGTGGATAGATTGCTAGAAATATATAAACTACCAAAACTGGCACAGGAAGAGAGAAAATTTCAACACACCAACAAAAAAATTGGATCAATAACAAAAAAAAAGTCTACCAAAAAAACAAAAGTCCAGGGACAGAGGGCTTTCCAGGGAAATTCTACCAAATATTTAAAGAGTTAATACCTATTCTTCTCAATCTATTCCAAAAAAAAGAAAAGGAAGGAGAACTTCTACATTAACTCTATTAGGCCAGCATTACTGATACCAAAACCAGACAGAAAAGAGAATTACAGGCCAATATTCCTGATAAACCTGGATGCAAAAAAAAATTCTCAATAAAATAATAGCAAACCAAGTCCAGTAGTACATTAAAAGAATCATTCACTGTGATCAAGTGGGATTTGATCAAGTGTCCAAGTGTTGTTAAATATTTTCAAATCAATCAATGTGATACACCATATTAATAAAAGAAAGGATAAAAACCATATGATCCTCTCAATACATGCAGAAAAAGGTTTACAAAGTACAACATTCATTCATGATAAAAACTATCAACAAAGCAGTGATAGAGGGAACGTACTCCAATGTAATAAAGACCATATATGAAAAACCCATAGCTAACATAATCTTCAATGGCAAAAAAACCTGAGAGCTTTTCCTTTATGGCCAGGAATAAGACAGGGATGTACACTCTCACTACTGTTATTTAAGACTGCTGGAAGTGCTAGCCACACAACCAGACGACAAAATAAACAAAAGTTACCCAAATAGGTAAGGAAGAACTCAAATTTCACTACTTGCAGATGGCATAACACTACATAGAAATCCTGTACCAAAAATTGCTAGAATGATACGCAAATAAAGTCACCAGATACAAAAGTTAATGTACAGAAATCTGTTGCATTTCTATACACCAATAACAAAGCAGAAGAAAGAGAAATCAAGGAATCAATCACATTACAATTGTACCAGGAAAGGTAAGATAATAAGGAATAAACCTTAACAAAGAGGTAAAAGATTTGTACTCTGAAAACTGCAAGACTCTGATGAAAGAAATTGAAGTCACAAAGAAATGGAAAAAAAGAACAAATATTATTAAATGTTTACACTATGCAAAGCAACCTATACATTTAATACAATCCATATCAAAATACCAACAGCATTTTCCACAGCACTAGAACAAACAATCCTAAAATTTGTATGGAATTACCAAAAACTCTGACTAGCCGAAGTAACTTAGAACAAGAAGAACAAAGCTGGAGGCATCACAATTCCATACTTCAAGTTATATTATAAAGCTATAATGATCAGAACAGTATGGTACTGCCACAAAATTGGACACATATCAATGGAATAGAAAACCCAGAAATGAACCCACAATTATTTGATCAATTAATCTTCATGAAGTAGAAAAGAATATCTAATGGAAAAATTACAGTCTCTTCAATAAATGGTGTTGGGAAAATTGGACAGTAACATGCAAAAGAATGAAATTGGACCACTTTCTTACACCCTACACAAAAATAAATTCAAAATGCATTAACGACCTAAATGTGGGACGGGAAGCCATTAAAATCTTAGAGGAGAACACAGGCAGTAACCTCTCTGTAGCAACCTCTTACTAAATATATCACCAGAGGCAAGGGAAAACAAAGCAAAAATGAACTATTGGGACTTCTTGAAGATAAAAACTTCTGCACAGCACAGCCCAGGAAATAATAAAACTAATAGGTAACCTACAGAATGGGAGAAGTTTTTTGAAAATGACATCTGATAAAGGGTTAGTATCCAAAATATATAAAAAATTCATAAAACTCAATTCCCTCAAAATGAATAAACTAATTAAGAAATGGACAGAAGACATGAATGGGTATTTTTCCACAGAAGCATGCAGATGGCCAACAGACACATGAAAAGATGCTTAACAAGATTGTCCAGCTAGTAAGTCACAGAGCCAGAACTAGACACCAATTGATTCAATTGTTACTATAGAACTCTAAGATCTTAGAGTTATAGAAACTTAAACTTTTAACTCTACATATAATGCTTTATTTAGCACACTCTCCCTTGTCCTTGAATAGTTTAATCTTTGTTTGATCAGTATAATAAAGGAAACTCCATTTTTGTTGGAAAATAGAAGTGGAAGCTCCATATCTTTTTTTTAAAGATGTTATTTATTCATGGGAGACACACAGAAAGAGGCAGGGACACAGGCAGAAAGAGAAGCAGGCTCCATGCTGGGAGACCGACATGGGGCTCAATCCCAGGACTCCAGGATCATGTCCTGGGTTGAAGGCAGATGCTTAACTGCTGACCAGGTGTCCCAGCTCCATATCTTTTTTTAGCTTCTACATACTAGTTCTCGTTCTGCTCTTCAAGCCTGAAGGAGATAAGTTCAGTTCCTTTTCCCGTGACAACCTTTAAATATTTAAAGATAACTACTTTGTCCAACCTCTTCTATTTCTCAGGCATAATATTAAATCTTCTTTAGATATACATTCATAATTTTTATTTTTAAAAGAGTAGTTTGCTCAGCAATTGCTATGTATCAGGCACTGTGCTGGATGCTAAGGATATTAAGATAAATAAGATTTAATACTTACCCTCAAACAGCTCTAGGTAGGGAGACAAAGAAAAAAGTGAATATCTGTATAGTAAGTGCTGTGATGAAGGTAAACATAGGGTGCTGATGGAAACAAGCCACAACCTAAGATGGGGTGAGGAATGTTAGGAAATGTTTACAAAAGCTGACAATGTGTTTCATCCGAGAAACAAAATCAGAGTTAGAAGTGTGTGAAACTAGGAACATTTGGGGCAATTCTTACTTGGTCAACATTATTGGAAAGAGGGGTCTTGGTTGTAGTGTGTTATGAGGATACATAAATAAAAGATAACATTGCACAAGTAGGCAGAACCAGATCACAGTGAGCTTTCAAGTTCCCTCACACTTTTGTATGTGTGTGTCAAACTAGATTCCAGAATTGAACAGAGTTCCACTTATGGAAACTCTTCTCAATGCAGACTAAGATCCCACTCATTTTTTAGGTAGATCCTATTGAATTATTTATTTAAAGTCCCTTTCTGTCTGTGAAGATCTTTTTTATCATAATTCTCTCACATAATGTATTCTTAAAATTCTCCCTGCTTCATGTTACCCATTGCTTCCTTTATATCATAATGACTTTAATTTTATTGGTGTCAATATTTCCATCATAGGATTTTAAATACATAAACTGCTGTTTTGGCAATAATTTAACCATTTCTCTTCAAGTATATAGACATGGGTATATTTAAAAAGTCATCAACATTTGGGAGAAAATAACTTGTTTAAAGCAATGACAGTATTTGGCAGGCAGAGAAAATCAAGTAGTTATTTCTGAAAAATTACATCATAATTAGAGGTAGGAGCAATGACTATATTTTGAAGTATTCCCACTCTGATGATAGTCTGTGTGCCTTGTTAAAACTAAATCTAATTCATGGTCATTGCTCCACTTTCAAATAGTAGAGTTGACAAAGTACAAATGATAAACAGAATTTGGCCTAAGATTTAAAGAGAGAACATCTGGAATGCTACAGTGAGAAGAGTTCCCGCTTCTATCAAGGTAGGAAAATGGAAAAAAATAAAGAAATAAAAAAGCATGGGGGGGGAGCCCCCACAAGGAGCCAGACTAAGGACGTGGGCGAGTGCCCCCAGGAGAGGAAAGCCCAGGCCCGGAGAAGCAAAAACTTTACCAATCTTCCCGGATGGAAAGGCGCTCACAGGGAGCTGGGGCAAGATCCCAGGAGGGGCAGGGATACCCTCAGGCTCCCAAGGGCACTAACAGAGGAACTGCGCCCCTGGGGGAGAGCACGCCACACACAGCAGGCCAAGCTCCCTAAGGGGCTGGAGCGCACCAGGCAGGCCCGGGAGGAGCTCAGGCAGCAGCTCAGGCAGCAGCTCCCCACGAGAGAGGGCTGCGCAGCCCTGGGAGCACGAATCCAGTGGTGCAGGCCCGGGAGCTCAGGGCACTGGGGGACACAGCCCAATATCTGGTATTCCCTCCCGGACAGGCAGAGGCTGGGAAGACACAGGGTAACAAGGACGCACCTGTCGCCCGGCAGACCCGTGCTGTGCAGATCAGCACCCCCTGCCCCTGGAGCATCCACGCCCCTGCAGACTGAGAGCTGCAGTAGTTACTGCAGGAGCTGACGCCAGAGCTGGAGACCTGGCTGCTACCACTGTTGTTGTTACTTCTGGCGTCACCTTGTACCTGGGAATGAGCAGGGGCCTCACACGATAAACAGCTCTCACTGAACCATGCACCTGGCAGGGGGCTGAGCAGCTCCCCCAGGTGCACACACTTGAGAATCAGCACAGTAGGCCCCTCCCACAGAAGACCAGCTGGAAGGACAGGGGAAAAGCAAGTTATTGACCAAGTGGTGCTGGAAAGTTCCCAGGGAAGTTGAGGGATTTATAGTATATAGAATCAGAAGATACTCCTCCTTGTTTTTTGTTTTATGTTTGTTCCCACCCCCAATTCCTTTTCTCCCTTTTTCTCCTTTTTTCCAGTACAACTTGTTTTTGGCCACTCTGCACTGAGCAAAATGACTAGAAGGAAAATCTCACCACAAAAGAAAGAATAGGAAACAGTACCCTCTCCCACAGAGTTACAAAATGGATTACAATTCAATGTCAAAAAGCCAATTCAGAAGCACAATTATAAAGCTACTGGTGGCTCTAGAAAAAAGCATAAAGGACTCAAAAGACTTCCTGACTGCAGAATTTAGATCTAATCAGACCAAAATTAAAAATCAATTAAATGAGATGCAAACCTAATGGAGGTCCTAAGGACGAGGGTTAATGAGGTAGAACAAGTGAGTGACATAGAAGACAAGTTGATGGCAAGGAAGGAAGCTGAGGAAAAAACAGAAAAACAATTAAAAGATCATGAGGATAGGTAAAGGGAAAGAAATGACAGCCTCAGAAGGAAAAAAATCTACATTTAATTGGGGTTCCCAAAGTCGACGAAAGAGACAGAGGATCAGCAAGTGTATTTGAACAAATCATAGCTGAGAACATCCTTCACTTGGGGAGAGAAACAGGCATTCAGATCCAGGAGATAGAGAGATCCCCCCGTAAAATCAATAAAAACCAATCAACACCTCGATATTTAATAGTGAAACTTGCAAATTGCAAAGATAAAGAGAAGATCCTTAAAGCAGCAAGAGACGAGAAATCTCTAGACTTTATGGGGAGAAATATTAGGGTAATAGCAGACCTCTCCACAAAGACCTTGCAGGCCACAAAGGGCTGGAAGGATATATTCAAGGTCCTAAATGAGAAGAACCTGCAGTCACGAATACTTTATCCAGCAAGGCTCTCATTCACAATAGAAGGAGCGATAAAGAGCTTCCAAGATAGGCAAAAACTGAAAGAATATGTGACCACAAAACCAGCTCTCTGTAAAAGAAAGAGGAGGTCCAAGGAAGCAATCCACAAAAACAGGGAGTGAATAGGTATCATGATGACACTAAATTCATGTCTTTCAATAGTAACTGAATGTTAATGGGCTTAATGACCCCCATCAATAGACGCAGGGTTTCAGACGGGATAAAAAAGCAAGACCCATCTATTTGCCATTTACAAGAAACTCATTTTAGACCTAAGGACACCTACAGCCTGAAAATAAAAGCATGGAGAACCATTTACCATTCAAATGGTCCTCAAAAGAAAGCAGGGGTAGACATTCATATATCAGATAAATTAAAGTTTATCCCGAAGACTAGAGTAAGAGATGAAGAGGGACACTTCATAATACTTCAAGGATCTATCCAACAAGAGGACCTAACAATCATGAATATTTATGCCCTGAATGTGGGAGCTGCCTAGTATATCAACTAACTAATAACCAAAGTTAGGACATACTTAGATAATAATACCTTATACGTGGTGACTTGAATATAGTGCTTTCCACAATGGACAGGTCTTCTAAGCACATCTCCAACGAAACCAGAGCTTTAAATGATACACTGGACCAGATGGATTTCACAGATATTTACAGAACTTTACATCCAAATGCAACTGAATACATATTCTTCTCAAGTGCACATGGACATTTCTCCAGAATAGACCACATACTGGGTCACAAATCAGGTCTTAATGAATACCAAAAGATTGGGATCATCCCCTGTATATTTTCAGACCATAATGCTTTGAAATTAGAACTAAATCACAACAAGAAGTTTGGAAGGATTTCAAACACGTGGAAGTTAAGGACCATCTGGCTAAAAGATGAAAGGAACAACCAGGAAATTAGAGAAGAATTAAAAACATTCATGGAAACTAATGAAAATGAAGATACAAACTTTCAATATCTTTGATACAGCAAAAGCAATCCTGAGGGGGGAATACATCGCAATACAAGCATCCATCAAAAAACTGGAAAGAACTCAAATACAAAAGCTAACCTTGGACCTAAGGAGCTGGAGCAAATAGAACCTACACCCAGTAGAAGAAGAGAATTAATAAAGATTCGAGCAGAACTCAATGAAATCGAGACCAGAAGAACTGTGGAACAGATCAACAAAACCAGGAGTTGGTTCTTTGAAAGAATTAACAAGATAGATAAACCATTAGCCAGCCTTATTAAAAAGAAGAGAGAGAAGACTCAAATTAATAAAATCATGAATGAGAAAGGAGAGATCACCACCAATACCAAGGAAATACAAACGATTTTAAAAACTTATTATGAGCAGCTATATGCCAATAAATTAGGCAACCTAGAAGAAATGGATGCATTTCTGGAAAACCACAAACTACCAAAACTGGAACTGGAGAAATAGAAATCCTGAACAGGCCAATAAATAGGGAGGAAATTGAAGCAGTCATCAAAAACCTCCCAAGACACAAAAGTCCAGGGCCAGATCGCTTCCCAGGGGAATTCTATCAGATGTTTAAAGAAGACACAATACCTATTCTACTAAAGCTGTTCGGAAAGACAGAAAGAGATGGGGTACTTCCAAACTCGTTCTATGAGGCCAGCATCACCTTAATTCCAAAACCAGACAAAGAAGCCACCTAAAAGGAGAATTATAGACCAATCTCCCTGATGAACACAGATGCAAAATTTCTCAACAACATACTAGCCAATAGGATCCAACAATACATTAAGAAGATTATTCAGCTTGACCAAGTAGGATTTATCCCCAGGATGCAAGGCTGGATCAACCATCGTAAAGCAATCAGTGTGACTGACCATATCAGCAAGAGCAAAAACAAGAACCCTACGATCCTCTCAATAGATGCAGAGAAAGCATTTGACAAATACAGTATCCATTCCTGTTCAAAATTCTTTAGAGTGTAGGGATAGAGGGAGCATTCCTCAGCATCTTAAAATCCATCTACAAAAAGCCCACAGTAAATATCATTCTCAATGGGGAAACGCTGGGAACCTTTCCCCTAAGATCAGGAACAAGACAGGGATGTCCACTCTCACCACTGCTACTCAACATAGTACTAGAAGTCCTAGCCTCAGCAATCAGACAACTAAAAGAAATAGAAGGCATTCACATTGGTAAAGAAGAAGTCAAACTCTCCCTCTTCGCAGATGACATGATACTGTCTATAGAAAACCCACAAGACTCCACCCCAAGATTGCTAGAACTCATACAGCAATTCGGCAGTGTAGCAGGATACAAAATCAATGCCCAGAAATCAGTGGCATTTCTATACACTCACAATGAGACTGAAGAAAGAGAAATTAAGGAGTCAATCTCATTTACAATTGCACTGAAAAGCACAAGATACCTAGGAATAAACCTAACCAAAGAGGTAAAGAATTGATATCCTAAAAACTACAGAACACTTCTGAAAGAAATTGAGGAAGACACAAAGAGATGGAAAAATTTTCCATGCTTATGGATTGGAAGAATTCATATTGTGAAAATGTCTATGCTATGCTGGGCAATTTACACGTTTAATGCAATCCCTATCAAAAAACCATGGACTTTCTTCAGACACTTGAAGAAATCATCTTATAATTTGTGTGGAATCAGAAAGACCCTGAATACCAAGTGGAATATTAAAAAAGAATACCATCTCTGGGGGCATCACAATGCCATATTTCAGGTTGTACTACAAAGCTGTGGTCATCAAGACAGTGTGGTACTGGCACAAAAACAGACACATAGATCAATGGAACAGAATAGAGAATCCAGAAATAGATCCTCAACTCTATCGTCAACTAATATTCAGCAAAGCAGGAAAGACTATCCACTGGAAAAAGACAGTCTCCTCAGTAAACGGTGCTGAGAAAATTGGACATCCACACGCAGAAGAATGAAACTAGACCATTGTCTTATACCACACACAAAGATAAGCTCAAAATGGATGAAAGATCTAAATGAGAGAGAAGATTTCATCAAAATCCTAGAGGAGAACAGAGGCAACACACTTTTTGATCTCGGCCACAGCAATTTCTTGCAAGATACATCCATCAAGGGAAGAGAACCAAAAGCAAAAATGAACTATTGGGACTTCATCAAGATAAGAAGCTTTTGCACAGCAAAGGATACAAAGCTATAAGACAACCTAAAGAATCGGAGAAGATATTTGCAAATGACCTATCTGATAAAGGGCTAGTATCCAAGATCTATAAAGCCCTTATTAAACTCAACAGCAAAGAAACAAACAATCCAATCATTAAATGGGCAAAAGACATGAACAGAAATCTCACAGAGGAAGACATACACATGCCAACAAGCACATGAGAAAATACTTCACATCACTGGCTATGAGGGAAATGCAAATCCAAACCACAATGAGATACCACCTCATGCCAGGGAGAATGGTGAACATTACCAAGACAGGAAAAAACAAATGTTGGGAGAGGTTGTGGAGAAAGGGGAACCCTCCTGCCCTGTTGTTGGGAATCTGAACTGGTGCAGTCACTCTGGAAAACTGTGTGGAGGTTCCTCAAATAGCTAAAAATAGTTCTGCCCTATGACCCAGCAATTGCACTGCTGGGGATTTATCCAAAAGATACAGATGCAGTGAAACTCCGGGATACCTACACCCCGATGTTTAGAGCCGCAATGTCCACAATAGTCAAACTGGGAAAGAGCCTTGTTGTCCATCTAAATATCGATGGATAAGGAAGGTATGGTATATATATATACAACGGAAAATTACTCAACCATTAGAAAGGATGAATACCCACCACTTGCTTCGATGTGGATGGACCTGGAGGGTATTATGCTGAGTGAAATAAGTCAATCGGAAAAGGACAAACTTTATATGGTCTCATTTATTTGGGGAATATAAAAATTAGTGAAAAGGAATAAAGGAAAAGGAGCAAAAATGAGTGAAATTCTCAGTGACGATGACAAAACATGAGTGACACCTTACTCGGGGAAATGAACAAGGGATAGTGGAAAGGGAGGTAACCAGAGGGTTGGGTTGACTGGGTGATGGGAACTGAGGGGGGCACTTGGCGGGATGAGCACTGGGTGTTATGCTATATGTTGGCAAATTGAACTCCAATTAAAAAATTAAAAGAAATAATAAACAAATGTTTACTTGAATTCTTCATGCAACTGTGAGTTTATTAGGTAATTATATGGGGCAAAATTAAGGGTTTTGGTGAAAATTTTGAAATTGGAGTCATGTGGCCTTTTTCCATGTCAATATAGTTAATTATTAAAACCAGCACAAAGCAAGAAAGAACATTGTAAACAATGAAGGCTAGTTATTACTCTCTTAAACACCACATGCCTTATGGCTTGTGCACAGTTCACAGAAGTAACTCTCCAATACCTTGGAATGGAAACTTTTGGAGCTAAAAAGGCCTCTGGAGAGTATCTAATTAAATGCTTCAATGTTTAACATACAATCCAGTGCTCCAAAAGGGGGAAATAACATGCTTGAAATTGCAGTTTCTTTTTTTTTTTATTGGTGTTCAATTTACTAACATACAGAATAACCCCCAGTGCCCGTCACCCATTCACTCCCACCCCCCGCCCTCCTCCCCTTCTACCACCCCTAGTTCGTTTCCCAGAGTTAGCAGTCTTTACGTTCTGTCTCCCTTTCTGATATTTCCCACACATTTCTTCCCCCTTCCCTTATATTCCTTTTCACTATTATTTATATTCCCCAAATGAATGAGAACATATAATGTTTGTCCTTCTCCGACTGGCTTACTTCACTCAGCATAATACCCTCTAGTTCCATCCACGTTGAAGCAAATGGTGGGTATTTGTCATTTCTAATAGCTGAGTAATATTCCATTGTATATATAAACCACATCTTCTTTATCCATTCATCTTTCGTTGGACACCGAAGCTCCTTCCACAGTTTGGCTATCGTGGCCATTGCTGCTAGAAACATCGGGGTGCAGGTGTCCCGGCGTTTCATTGCATTTGTATCTTTGGGGTAGATCCCAAACAGTGCAATTGCTGGGTCGTAGGGCAGGTATATTTTTAACTGTTTGAGGAACCTCCACACAGTTTTCCAGAGTGGCTGCACCAGTTCACATTCCCACCAACAGTGTAAGAGGGTTCCCTTTTCTCCGCATCCTCTCCAACATTTGTTGTTTCCTGCCTTGTTAATTTTCCCCATTCTCACTGGTGTGAGGTGGTATCTCATTGTGGTTTTGATTTGTATTTCCCTGATGGCAAGTGATGCAGAGCATTTTCTCATGTGCATGTTGGCCATGTCTATGTCTTCCTCTGTGAGATTTCTGTTCATGTCTTTTGCCCATTTCATGATTGGATTGTTTGTTTCTTTGGTGTTGAGTTTAAGAAGTTCTTTATAGATCTTGGAAACTAGCCCTTTATCTGATATGTCATTTGCAAATATCATCTCCCATTCTGGAGGTTGTCTTTGAGTTTTGTTCACTGTATCCTTTGCTGTGCAAAAGCTTCTAATCTTGATTAAGTCCCAATAGTTCATTTTTGCTTTTGTTTCTTTGGCCTTCGTGGATGTATCTTGCAAGAAGTTACTGTGGCCGAGTTCAAAAAGGGTGTTGCCTGTGTTCTTCTCTAGGATTTTGATGGAATCTTGTCTCACATTTAGATCTTTCATCCATTTTGAGTTTATCTTTGTGTATGGTGAAAGAGAGTGGTCTAGTTTCATTCTTCTGCATATGGATGTCCAATTTTCCCAGCACCATTTATTGAAGAGACTGTCTTTCTTCCAATGGATAGTCTTTCCTCCTTTATCGAATATTAGTTGACCATAAAGTTCAGGGTCCACTTCTGGATTCTCTATTCTGTTCCACTGATCTATGTGTCTGTTTTTGTGCCAGTACCACACTGTCTTGATGACCACAGCTTTGTAGTACAACCTGAAATCTGGCATTGTGATGCCCCCAGATATGGTTTTCTTTTTTAAAATTCCCCTGGCTATTCGGGGTCTTTTCTGATTCCACACAAATCTTAAAATAATTTGTTCTAACTCTCTGAAGAAAGTCCATGGTATTTTGATAGGGATTGCATTAAACGTGTATATTGCCCTGGGTAACATTGACATTTTCACAATATTAATTCTGCCAATCCATGAGCATGGAATATTTTTCCATCTCTTTGTGTCTTCCTCAATTGCTTTCAGAAGTGTTCTATAGTTTTGAGGGTATAGATCCTTTACATCTTTGGTTAGGTTTATTCCTAGGTATCTTATGCTTTTGGGTGCAATTGTCAATGGGATTGACTCCTTAATTTCTCTTTCTTCAGTCTCATTGTTAGTGTATAGAAATGCCACTGATTTCTGGGCATTGATTTTGTATCCTGCCACGCTACCGAATTGCTGTATGAGTTCTAGCAATCTTGGGGTGGAGACTTTTGGGTTTTCTATGTAGAGTATCATGTCATCGGCGAAGAGGGAGAGTTTGACTTCTTCTTTGCCAATTTGAATGCCTTTAATGTCTTTTTGTTGTCTGATTGCTGAGGCTAGGACTTCCAGTACTATGTTGAACAGCAGTGGTGAGAGTGGACATCCCTGTCTTGTTCCTGATCTTAGGGGAAAGGCTCCCAGTGCTTCCCCATTGAGAATGATATTTGCTGTGGGCTTTTCATAGATGGCTTTGAAGATGTCGAGGAATGTTCCCTCTATCCCTACACTCTGAAGAGTTTTGATCAGGAATGGATGCTGTATTTTGTCAAATGCTTTCTCTGCATCTAATGAGAGGATCATATGGTTCTTGGTTTTTCTCTTGCTGATATGATGAATCACATTGATTGTTTTACGGGTGTTGAACCAGCCTTGTGTCCCAGGGATAAATCTTACTTGGTCATGGTGAATAATTTTCTTAATGTATTGTTGGATCCTATTGGCCAGTATCTTGTTGAGAATTTTTGCATCCATGTTCATCAGGGATATTGGTCTATAATTCTCCTTTTTGGTGGGGTCTTTGTCTGGTTTTGGAATTAAGGTGATGCTGGCCTCATAGAACGAATTTGGAAGTACTCCATCTCTTTCTATCTTTCCAAACAGCTTTAGGAGAATAGGTATGGTTTCTTCTTTAAATGTTTGATAAAATTCCCCTGGGAAGCCATCTGGCCCGGGACTCTTTGCCTTGGGAGGTTTTTGATGACTGCTTCAATTTCCTCCCTGGTTATTGGCCTGTTCAGGTTTTCTATTTCTTCCTGTTCCAGTTTTGGTAGTTTGTGGCTTTCCAGGAATGCGTCCATTTCTTCTAGATTGCCTAATTTATTGGCGTATAGCTGTTCATAATATGTTTTTAAAATCGTTTGTATTTCCTTGGTGTTGGTAGTGATCTCTCCTTTCTCATTCATGATTTTATTAATTTGAGTCTTCTCTCTCTTCTTTTTAATAAGGCTGGCTAATGGTTTATCTATCTTGTTAATTCTTTCAAAGAACCAACTCCTGGTTTTGTTGATCTGTTCCACAGTTCTTCTGGTCTCGATTTCGTTGAGTTCTGCTCGAATCTTTATTAACTCCCTTCTTCTCTTGGGTGTAGGATCTATTTGCTGTTTTTTCTCTAGCTCCTTTATGTGTAAGGTTAGCTTTTGTATTTGAGTTCTTTCCAGTTTTTGTATGGATGCTTGTATTGCGATGTATTTCCCCCTTAGGACTGCTTTTGCTGCATCCCAAAGATTTTGAATGGTTGTATCTTCATTCTCATTAGTTTCCATAAATCTTTTTAATTCTTCCTTAATTTCCTGGTTGACCCTTTTATCTTTTAGCAGGATGGTCCTTAACCTCCACGTGTTTGAGGTCCTTCCAAACTTCTTGTTGTGATTTAGTTCTAATTTCAAGGCATTATGGTCTGAGAATATGCAGGGGACAATCCCAATCTTTTGGTATCGGTTCAGACCCGATTTGTGACCCAATATGTGGTCTATTCTGGAGAAAGTTCCATGTGCGCTTGAGAAGAATGTGTATTCAGTTGAGTTTGGATGTAAAGTTCTGTAGATATCTGTGAAATCCATCTGGTCCAGTGTATCATTTAAAGCTCTCGTTTCTTTGGAGATGTTGTGCTTAGAAGACCTATCGAGTATAGAAAGTGCTAGATTGAAGTCACCAAGTATAAGTGTATTATTATCTAAGTATTTCTTCACTTTGGTTAATAATTGATTGATATATTTGGCAGCTCCCACATTCGGGGCATATATATTGAGGATTTTTAAGTCCTCTTGTTGAATAGATCCTTTAAGTATGATATAGTGTCCCTCTTCATCTCTCACTACAGTCTTTGGGGTAAATTTTAGTTTATCTGATATAAGGATGGCTACCCCTGCTTTCTTTTGAGGACCATTCGAATGGTAAATGGTTCTCCAACCTTTTATTTTCAGGCTGTAGGTGTCCTTCTGTCTAAAATGAGTCTCTTGTAGACAGCAAATAGATGGGTCCTGCTTTTTTATCCAGTCTGAAACCCTGCGCCTTTTGATGGGGTCATTAAGCCCGTTCACGTTCAGAGTTACTATTGAGAGATATGAGTTTAGTGTCTTCATGATATCTATTCAGTCCTTGTTTTTGTGGACTGTTCCACTGAACTTCTTCTTAAAGAGGAATTTTAAGAGTCCCCCTTAAAATTTCTTGCAGAGCTGGTTTGGAGGTCACATATTCTTTTAGTTGCTGCCTGTCTTGGAAGCTCTTTATCTCTCCTTCCATTTTGAATGAGAGCCTTGCTGGATAAAGTATTCTTGGTTGCATGTTCTTCTCATTTAGGACCCTGAATATATCCTGCCAGCCCTTTCTGGCCTGCCAGGTCTCTGTGGAGAGGTCTGCTGTTACCCTAATACTCCTCCCCATAAAAGTCAGGGATTTCTTGTCTCTTGCTGCTTTAAGGATCTTCTCTTTATCTTTGGAATTTGCAAGCTTCACTATTAAATGTCGAGGTGTTGAACGGTTTTTATTGATTTTAGGGGGGGATCTCTCTATTTCCTGGATCTGAATGCCTGTTTCCCTTCTCAGATTAGGAAAGTTTTCAGCTAGAATTTGTTCAAATACATATTCTGGCCCTCTGTCCCTTTCGGCGCCCTCGGGAACCCCAATTAAACGTAGGTTTTTCTTTCTCAGGCTGTCGTTTATTTCCCTTAATCTATCCCCATGGTCTTTTAATTGTTTGTCTCTTTTTTCCTCAGTTTCCCTCTTTGCTATCAACTTGTCTTCTATGTCACTCACTCGTTCTTCCACCTCGTTAACCCTCGTCGTTAGGACTTCTAGTTTGGATTGCATCTCATTCAATTGATTTTTAATTTCTGCCTGATTAGCTCTAAATTCTGCAGTCATGAAGTCTCTTGAGTCCTTTATGTTTTTTTCTAGAGCCACCAGTAGCTGTATAATAGTGCTTCTGAATTGGCTTTCTGACATTGAATTGTAATCCAGATTTTGTAACTCTGTGGGAGAGAGGACTGTTTCTGATTCTTTCTTTTGAGGTGAGGTTTTCCTTCTAGTCATTTTGCTCAGTGCAGAGTGTCCAAAAGCAAGTTGTATTGGGAAAAAGAGAAAAAGAGAGGAGAGAAAGAAGGAAAGAAAAGAGAAAGAGAAAAAAAGGGAAGAAAAAAATGAAAAAAAAAAAGAGAGAAGAAAAAGAGAAAGAAAAAGGAGAAAAAAAAAAGGGGGGTGGGGGAAGGAAACAAATCAAAAAGCAAAACAAAACAAAACAAAACAAAACAAACCAAACAAAAAAAAAGAACCACTGGGGAGTATCTTCTGATTCTGTGTACTTTAAGTCCCTTGGCTTCTCCTGGAAGTTGTCAGTCTAGCTGGTGTTCTGGGGGAGGGGCCTGTTGTGCTGATTTTCAGGTGTTAGCAGTTGGGGGAGCTGCTGTGCCCCTGCCTGGTGCAGGGCTCAGTGGGGGTTGTTTACCCCGTGAGGCCGCAGGAGGAACAGCCCCAGTGGCGGGGCCAGCTCTGGAAACCTGGATTCAGCTCCGGCAGGAACTCCGTCTGCAGGGCCTGGAGGCTCCGGGACGGGGCCGCTGATCTGCTCAGCTCGGGGCAGGAGCGTCCTTGCTGTCCTGGGCCCTCCCGGCCTCTGCCTGTCCTGGGGGGAGGCCGGATCCTGGGCTGTGTCCCGGCGCCCTGTGCTCCGGGGCCTGCGCTGGTGGATTCGCGCTCCCGGCCACTGCCGCGCAACCCCCTCCGCTGAGCTGCCGCCCGAGCCCCTCCGAGCTGCTCCTGGAACCGCGCAGCCCCCTCCGCACGGAGCCTCTTCCTCTGCCCGAGCCCCTCCGAGCTGCTCCTGGAACCGCGCAGCCCCCTCCGCACGGAGCCTCTTCCTCTGCCCGAGCCCCTCCGAGCTGCTCCTGGAACCGCGCAGCCCCCTCCGCACGGAGCCTCTTCCTCTGCCCGAGCCCCTCCGAGCTGCTCCCGGGGCCGCGCAGCCCCCTCCGCGGAGCCGCCGCCCGAACCCCTCTGAGCTGCTCCGGGTCCCGCCGGGTCCCTCCGTGCGCGCTGCAGCCCTTAGGGAGCTCGGCGCACTGTCCTGGCGCGCAGTTGCTCTGTTACTGTCCCGGGGAGCCCGAGGGCATCCTCGCCCTCCTGGGTCCTGCTCCAACTCCCCGCGAGCCCCTTTCCGCCCGGGAAGGTCAGTGCAGCTCCTGCTCCTCCGGGACGGGGCTCTCCTGTCCTGGGGACACTCGCCCCGGCCTCAGCCCGGCTCCTCGCGGGGCCCCTCCCCCTTGGAGGCCTTTGTTTCTTTACTTCTTTTTCCCCGTCTTCCTACCTTGATAGAAGCGCGAACTCTTCTCACTGTTGCATTCCAGCTGGTCTCTCTTTAATTCTCAGGCCGAATTCATAGATTTTCAGGATGATTGGAAGGTTTTCTAGGTAATTTGGTGGAGACGTGATTTGGAGACCCTACTCTTCCGCCATCTTGCTCCTCCCCCGAAATTGCAGTTTCTCAGACAGATCAAGGAGTTCTCTGAACCCAAATGTGTCCCATTTGGTCAGGTTTAGATTTAGATCATATACATAGATTTTATAATTCCTTCCTAGAAATCTGGTCAGGCAATCTTACATTGAAAAATGTCAGTACTTAATATATCTATTGATTTGTGACTTGGGAGAAGAGGGGAATGTAAAGAGTGATCCAATTTCTTGCGTGCACCTGTGCTACAGATAAATTAAGATTGGTGAGAAGACTCTTTCACACCATGGTTCATTTTGTACTTTTCCCATGTATTTGGTTTTGTAAGTCAACTGGGGATTCACCATACATCATTGAATCCCCCCAAAATAGGCCTCTTATTCCAAGGAAATGTATTTATTTTCCCTTCAGGGAGAGAAAACATGAAATTTTTTTGTATATTTTTTATTGGAGTTCGATTTACCAACATATAGTATAACACTCAGTGCTCATCCCATCAAGTGCCTCCCTCAGGGCCCATCATCCAGGCACTCCATCCCCCCACCCACCACTCCTTCTACTACCCCTTGTAATTTTCCCAGAGTTAGGGGTCTCTCATCTTCTGTCACCCTCTCTGATATTTCCCATTCATTTTCTCTCCTTTCCCCTTTAATCCCTTTCACTATTTTTTATATTCCCCATGTGAATGAAACCATATAATTTTTGTCCTTCTCTGATTGACAGAGAAGTATCTCTGATACTTCACTAAGCATAATACCCTCCAGTTCCATCCACGTTGAAGCAAATGCTGGGTATTTGTTGTTTCTAATGGCTGAGTAATATTCCACTGTATAAATATACCACACCTTCTTGATCCATTCATCTATCGATGGACACCAAGGCTCCTTCCACAGTTTGGTTATTGTGGACATTGCTGCTATAAACATTGGGGTGCAGGTGTCTTGGTTTTCACTGCATATGTATCTTTGGGATAAATCCCCAGTGATGCAATTGCCTGGTCATAGGGTAGCTCAATTTTTCGGTTTTGAGGATCCTCCGCACAGTTTTCCAAAATGGCTGTACTAGTTCACATTGCCACCAAGAATGCAAGAGGGTTTCCCTTCCTCCACGTCCTCTGCAACATTTTTTGCTTCCTGTCTTGTTCATTTTAACCATTCTCACTGGTGTGACGTGGTATTTCAATGTGGTTTTGATTTGTATTTCCCTGGTGGCAAGTGATGCGGAGCATTTTCTCATGTGCTTGTTGGCCATGTCTATGTCTTCCTTTGTGAAATTTCTGTTGATGTCTTTTGCCCACACGATTGGATTGTTTGTGTCTTGGGTGTTGAGTTTAGTAAGTTCTTTATAGATCTTGGATACTAGCCTTTTATCTGATCAGTCATTGGTAAATATCTTCTCCCATTCTGTAGCTTGTCTTTTAGTTTTTTTTGACTGTTCCTTTTGCTGTGCAGAAGGTTTTTATCTTGAAATCCCAGCAGTTCAATTTTGCTTTTGTTTCTCTTGCCTTCATAGAAGTGTCCTGCAAGAAGTTGCTGTGGCCAAGTTCAAATAGTGTACTGCCTGTGTTTTCCTCTAGGATTTTGATGGATTCTTATCTCACATTTATATATTTCATCCATTTTGAGTTTATCTTTGTGTATGGTGTAAGAGAATGGTCTAGTTTCATTCTTCTGCATGTGGATGTTCAATTTTCCCAGCATCATTTATTGAAGAGACTGTCCTTTTTCCAGTAGATAGTCTCTCCTGCTTTGTTGAATATTAGTAAAAAAAATCAATGTGATAGAACTTTTTAACAAGGGAACAAACAAGAAACATTTGATCCTCTCAATAGAGGCAGAAAATGCATTTGACAGAATACAGCATCCATTCCTGTTCAAAACTCTTCAGAGTGTAGGGATAGAGGGAACATTCTTCAGCATCTTAAAAGCCATCTATGAAAAGTGCACAGCAAATATCATCCTCAATGGGGAAACACTGGGAGCCTTTCCTCTAAGATCATGAACAAGACAGGGATGTCCACTCTCCCCACTGCTATTCAACGTCGTACTAAAAGCCCTAGCCTCAGCAATCAGCCAACAAAAAGAAATAAAAGGCATTCACATTGGTAAAGAAGAAGTCAAACTCTCCCTCTTCACAGATGACATGATACTGTCTATAGAAAACCCACAAGATTCCACCCCAAGATTGCTAGAACTCATACAGCAATTCAGCAGTATAGCAGGATACGAAATCAATGCCCAGAAATCGGTGGCATTTCTATACACTCACAATGAGACTGAAGAAAGAGAAATTAAGGAGTCAATCTCATTTACAATTGCACCGAAAATCACAAGATACCTAGGAATAAACCTAACCAAAGAGGTAAAGAATCGATATCCTAAAAACTACAGAACTCTTCTGAAAGATATTGAGGAAGACACAAAGAGATGGAAAAATATTCCATGCTCATGGATTGGAAGAATTCATATTGTGAAAATGTCTATGCTATGCCAGGAAATTTACACATTCAATGCAATCCCTATCAAAATACCATGGATTTTCTTCACAGAGTTGAAACAAATTATTTTAAGATTTGTGTGGAATCAGAAGAGTCCCCACATAGCCAAGGGAATATTGAAAAAGAAAGCCAGAGCTGGGGGCATCACAATGCCGGATTTCAAATTGTACTACAAAGCTGTGGTCATCAAGACAGTGTGGTACTGGCACAAAAACAGAGACTTAGATCAATAGAATCGAGATCCCAGAAATGAGCCCTCAACTCTATGGTCAACTAATAGACTAGAAAACATGAATTTGTCTTTGGGGGAGTCAGAAACCTGTCTTAATTCAAATTTAATTTGGGCTCAAAAAAACCCCAAGCACTCCTGATGCAAACCCTCTCTTTTGTACTGGAGCTGGGTTTAGTTTGAAGTCTAGACTTAAGGACTGGCAATCCATGACCTATTTTATTGTGTATATAATGGGGACTGATTAAATAGTGGCCTCTGTCCTCCCTGCATTCTCGAGAAGAATTATATCAACAGTGTCTCTACTTTCCAATTCAGTGGAATTGATTATATTTTCTTTTGCCACTGGCTTATAAGAATTGGCAATTGCCAATTATAAATTTCATATCCTTCCTATCAGAAACATGTTGACAGGTTATCAACATTTCGTATAATTATGATGAATAGGCACGTCTATTTTTGGGGTAGCAGAGATAAGTACCCTTTGCTTAGTATTTATTATGCATAGTATTTATTGTGTATTTATTACTATTTTTATTTGCTCAGTATTTATTATGGCTGAAGTCTTCTATATGTATCTAAAGATATATATTATATTAGTCTTGGAGCTGCTATTCAAACCCAATTCTGATTCTAGCCTTTGAGCTCTTAAGTACCATACAATAACACTGTCTCAAATTAGGATAATTAACAAAATTTCGTGCTTTGTCTTTAGAAATATTATTTGAGGAGTGGACTGGAGCATAGAAATAAGAGTTTTGTGAGTCTGTCAAGAGACATAGTAGATTAGTAGAAAGGGCAGTTTTTAGAGTTCAAGAGTCTGGTTTGAATTCCAGCTCTGCCAATTACTAGCTATGTGACCTTTAATAAATCATTTAACATCTCTGAAACTGATTTTCCTTATGTGTAAATCAAAAATAAAAATACTTTGCAATAGAGTTGTGATAAGTAATAAAGAAGATAAGGAATTTTAAGTATTGGGAAAATAGTAGAAGATACTGAACTTCTAATACCTACTAGAATTATATTTGTTGATATTATTTTTATTATTATTAAAGTTTTATCAGTTTGGGATACAGGGAGAATATCAGGATGAAGAATCTACTTCCGGATTTGTTTTGAGCTCTTTAACTCTGTGTAATGTTGACTCTGTATGAAGGTGGCCTTAGTAAAAGTTTTACAGAATAGCCAATATTTTTTTGTATTTTGCAAGTTCTCATTTGGGCACAGGAATTTAAGAACTTTTCAAAGGTTTCAAGAAATATTAAGTTCCCACTATGTGTATGGCATTGTGAGTGATACAAGGAGACATATGATCTGAAGTAATATACAGTCATTGAGAAATTTATATGATATCTGGTATCATCCTGTTTATTCACTCAACAGACATTTAATTAACAACTATAATACTCAAGACACTGTGCTAACATAGGGTGTGTGAAGAGAATGAATGAGTTTTACTCCATTCTTTTTAAGCCTGGTATAGTTTATTTTTCTATTTTAAAGCACAGTATAGCATAGCAATTACAACTCCAACTCTGGAGCTAGTCTAGGCAACAACAGAACCATCATTATAGGGTTTTTGTAAGATGAAATGATATAAATGAACCTAAAGCAGTTACCACAGTGCCTGACACTCATCAAAAGCTCAATGAATGTGAGGGTTTTTTTGTTATTATTATTAAGTCTTTGATACCAATAGAGATAACATGCTTAATCTTTCAGTAAATAAAATAGTAATGAATGACTATACTTTCAGGAAGAGTAGAGAAATGTAGCAGGAGGGGTACAAAAATGAGTGCTGAGATGGAAGTACTTTGCTGTCTATCAATAAAGGCATAATGAAGCATTACCAACAACTCACATGTGCAGCTTGCCTTGAGTCCTTATTTAAAACTCCATTTAAACCAAAGAGGTAAAGGATCTATGCCCTAAAAACTATAGAACACTTATGAAAGAAATTGAGGAAGACACAAAGAGATGGGAAAATATTCCATGCTCATGGATTGGAAGAATTAATATTGTGAAAATGTCAATGTTGCCCAGAGCAATTTACACATTTAATGAAATCCCTATCAAAATACCATGGACTTTCTTCAGAGAGTTGGAACAAATTATTTTAAGATTTGTGTGGAACCAGAAAAGACCGAATAGCCGAATAGCCAGGGGAATTGTAAAAAAGAAAACCATAGCTGGGGGCATCACAATCCCAGATTTCAAGTTGTACTATAAAGCTGTGGTCATCAAGACAGTGTGGTACTGGCACAAAAACAGACACATAGATCAATGGAACAGAATAGAGAATCCAGAAGTGGACCCTCAGCTTTATGGTCAACTAATATTCGACAAAGCAGGAAAGACTATCCACTGGAAAAAAGACAGTCTCTTCAATCAATGGTGCTGGAAAAATTGGACATCTACATGCAGAAGAATGAAACTAGACCACTCTCTTGCACCATACACAAAGATAAACTCAAAATGGATGAAAGATCTTTTTTTAAAAAATTCATTTTTATTGGTGTTCAGTTTGTCAACATATAGAATAACACCCAGTGCTCATCCCGTCAAGTGCCCACCTCAGTGCCTGTCACCCAGTCACCCTACCCCCGCCCACCTCCCCTTCCAACACCCCTAGTTCGTTTCCCAGAGTTAGGAGTCTTTCATGTTCTGTCTCCCTTTATGATATTTCCCACTCATTTTTTTCTCCTTTCCCCTTTATTCCCGTTCACTATTTTTTATATTCCAAAAGTGAATGAGACCATATAATTTTCGTCCTTCTCCGATTGACTTATTTCACTCAGCATAATACCCTCCAGTTCCATCCATGTCGAAGCAAATGGTGGGTATGTGTCATTTCTAATGGCTCAGTAATATTCCATTGTATACATAAACCACATCTTCTTTATCCATTCATCTTTTGATGGACACTGAGGCTCATTCCACAGTTTGGCTATTGTGGACATTGCTGCCATAAACATAGGGGTGCAGGTGTCCTGGCGTTTCATTGCATCTGTATCTTTGGGGTAAATCCCCAGCAGTGCAATTGCTGGGTCATAGGGCAGATTTATTTTTAACTCTTTGAGGAACCTCCACACAGTTGTCCAGAGTGGCTGCAACAGTTCACACGAAAGATCTTAATGTGAGACAAGCATCCATCAAAATCCTAGAGGAGAACACAGGCAACACCCTTTTTGAACTTGGCCACAGTAACTTCTTGCAAGATTTATCTAAAAAGGCAAGAGAAACAAAAGCAAAAATGAACTATTGGGACTTCATCAAGATAAGAAGCTTTTGCACAGCAAAAGATACCGTCAACAAAACTCAAAGACAACCTACCGAATGGGAGAAGATATTTGCAAATGACACAGTTAAAGGGCTAGTTTCCAAGATCTATAAAGCCTTTATTAAACTCAACAGCAAAGAAACAAACAATCCAATCATGAAATGGGCAAAAGACATGAAGAGAAATCTCACAGAGGAAGACATAGACATGGCCACCAAGCACATGAGAAAATGCTCCGCATCACTGGCCATCAGGGAAATACAAATCAAATCCACAATGAGATACCACCTCACACCAGTGAGAATAGGGAAAATTAACAAGGCAGGAAACCACAAATGTTGGAGAGGATGCGGAGAAAAGGGAACCCTCTTACACTGTTGGTGGGAATGTGAACCAACACATTGTGGGAATGTCCCTTTACAGCAAGTTACCTATAAACCTGAAGTGGTTCTCTTCTTGATTCTGTTTCCAATATGGTACAGCAGTAATTGTTCTTATTATAACACATCAAAATTTCTTTCTTCTCATTTCCTTTCATTTGAAGTCACTTCAATTTGAAGCAGAATTTAAGACTCAAATTTTCATTTGTCACAACAAACACTGGAAATTCTTTTCTCTCTGGCTTATGGAAAATTGTTGACTTAGACAACACTAATGTCTTCCAGCTGTGGTAGCTATTCATGTGCTAAACTAAGAAAGGTTGATACAAATGAAGGTTAGGTATTCTTCCTGCAAAACTACAGCTTTGGATTTGGAGGAACAAGCAAATGACTGGGCATTTAACCTGGAGTTTTCTATTTTTCCACATGCAGATCTACATTTTCTTTTTCTAGGAAAAAAGATAAAGGATAAAATAATGTAAAAAACATTACCCTGTAACACTCACAATCTGGTTACATGCCTTGCAACTACTTTCCTCTCTTTTTATAGCTATGGATTTATTTTTCTTCCTCTTGGGTTTTGGAGCACCTGTAAGTAAGACTTTGCACCTCCTTCTTTAAAGACAATTGACCTAGCATATGTCTGAATCTCTGTCAACATCTCTCATTAGCTTTATAGAACTTTACTCTTTGCCAAAATTTTCTGCTTTAACAAAGACTGATGTTCATGGCTGAACTATAACGTGCCAAACTCTACCTCTTCACTTTTCCCAAGGTGGGCCCTTGGCCAATTTGTAAAAACAGCACAGTTGGATCTCAGTTCAGCTTTTACTTTCGGGTCCACAGTGATCTCATACTCTCCATATTCTCTTGTTCCATTATCAAGACTTTTTGTAAAGAATCTAATAAATGGATGTGCACTGAAATGTAATTAAGGGAAAAGTCTTGCACTGTCTCTTCTGGGATAAATTTACATTTTCTTAAAGTTTCAAGTTCTAAGTCAAAGAATCACTTGTTAATGATGATTTCTGTTTGAGAAAGTTCTTTTTCCCTGTAAGCAATGGAAGTTTCCTTAATCTGTGTATGCAAAACACTGCCTGCAACTGATGAGTTCTCTATAATTTCCATTTGTATTCAATATTCTTTCTGATTTTTAGTCTTATTAAACTTTGTTTGGACTTTCTCAATGTGTTCCTCTCAGAAAGTGCAGAATTGATTAGCAGGGATGAGAAATTCTGTAGTAAGACTACCTAGACTGGAATTTTGGTTCCACCATTTACTTACTATGTGATTTTGGACAAATTACTTATCCTCTTTATATCTGTGTTTCCTCTTCTGTAAAATAGATATGGTAATAATAATCTCTACCTCATAGGACTGTTTTGAGAATTAGATGAGAAAAATATATCAAATATATGTACTTTTATATATTATATATATTTTAGAGACAAAAAGAGAAAGAGAGAAGGAAAGAGAAAGAGAAAGAAAGAAAGAAAGAAAGAAAGAAAGAAGAAGAAAGAAAGAAAGAAAGAAAGAAAGAAAGAAAGAAAGAAAGAAAGAAAGAAAAAAAAAAAAGAAAGAGAGAAGGGGCAGAGGGAGAGAGATAATCTTAAGCAGGATCCAATTAAAAAATCCTTTGGAACACTGTTTGGCAAATAATACACATTACATTAGTGATAGCAATTACTTTTATTATGTTTCAACCTTACATTTTCACTTGCTTATGTAGGCACTAAGACAAAAGTAAGAACGAAGGAAAGCAAGATTGTATTTCAGAAGTCCCTTAGAAGGAGCTGTGAATACTCCTGTATCCTGCTCTCTTCTTTCACTACCTAACATAGTCACATTCCTATTTCTTCTATCTTTTTTCTTTTGAGAAATTTTAAGCTTGTTACCTATTTTCATGCCTTTCTTTTTCCTGAATTCTAACAACTTTAGAAGCCAAATTTTTCCTTCTTCATATGTTCTTCTGTTCACTTGATTTATCTAGTTGTGTTACTAATCACTAATCTCCAGGATAGTAGGACACCATTGGAAACTTTCTCCTTATCAGTTATTTTCCAGTGGGAATCCTTGGGTCAGTCTTTTATAGTGTTTGTGCCTAAATCATAAGGGTATTTGTCCTATTTCTGTCATGGATTTTTAATATGCTTAAGCAGTTAAATCAGAGTTATGTATAGTACCATTGTATCAGAAAGCAGACCCATCTTCCAATTAATTTTGGGGAGGGATATTTTTTTAGAAAGGCAATAGTGTAGATGGTTAGTGGAATCTTTTACCCTGAGGAGTCTTGAGGCTTATTACGAGACTCACTAATCTATTGGAGCTCCTTTTCTTGTAAAAGGTTTTAATGAATTTTATATGAATCTCATTATGGTCAAAGGTCCCTGGTGTTTTCATGAGAAGAAACTACTTTTCATTTCACTGAAGACATGAGCACACTAGTTAAGGGAATTAGAGACTTAGATGGAAACTGGGGTACTGATAATCATAAAGCTCCCTAGTAATGTAATTGTGTGTATGTGTGTGTGTGTGTTTACTTGCCTTATCAATGGGATTCTCCGCAAAAATCCAAAAAAGTTATCTGACAGAATTAACCTGCTTATACTTCTAGTTGTATATTAACAGGCTGTGAATTCATTCCCACAAAGGGTGTTGGTATGTCCTTTGTAACACAAGTGTTGGGAAATGCTAGGCAGACTCCTTAACTGTACTGGAATAATCTATGAAGTGACAAAATTAACTTCTCACCTCATTTCTATGTCAATGGATAGAATGCCTACTTAAACAAGGGATAATTTCTTTGCTGACAAAAACCAAACAATCACTAAAAGCCAGAATCCAGCAGCTGGAGAGTCTGTACATAGAAAAACAAATGACTGTGGGCCGCAGAAATTAGTTACCTTGGTGGATAATAGACATGTCCCATACACATTCAAGACATACTTAATGTGAAACTTCAGTTTGTCCTAAACAAAGCTATATGTTCATTATAAAAGACAAGAGAAGTTAAACAACATTTTGAAAGTGCTGCTGCTTGTAATCAAGAATGGATAGAAAATGTTTCCTTTAGGAAACATAAGCAATATTTAAAGGGAAAAGTGAAAATATTTAGACACTTTGCATTTTTAACATACTTGTCATATACATTAATCATGAAAGCACAAAAATGAGGCCCAAATAAAACAGGCTTAGTTTAGGTAACCACAAAATATATTCTATGAAAACATATTTTATATTGTGTACAATTTATGATACACTAGTTACATAATTTTTGAAGGAATTAAATAAGATTTCAGAAGAAAAGGCTTAAAATTACCTCTAATTAATTGATTAATATTAATTAATTAATATTGAGGTATACATGATGCACAGCATTAAATTTGTTTCAGTTTCATAACTTAATGCTCAATACTTGTATATTACAAAATGATGCCTTCCTTCTGAGTTAATTTATTTTTTTATCCCAATATAGTTAACATACAATGTTATATTAGTGTCATGTGTACAATACTCTCAAATGTCCAACATATAGCACCCAGTGCTCATCACCCTAAGTGCACCCCTTAATCCCTCACCAATCTCCCTCACCCACTTCCCCTCTGGTAACCACCAGTTCATTCTCTATAGTTAAGAGTCTGTTTCTTGGTTTATCTCTCTTTCTCTTTTTTTTCCTTTGCTCCTTTGTTTTGTTTTCTTAAATTCCACATATGCAATAAACCATATGATATTTGTCTTTCTCTGATTGACTTATTTCCCTTAACATTGCATTCTCTACTCCATCCAAGCAAGATTTCATTCATTTTCATGGATGAATAATATTTATATATATATGGTTGAAATATATATAAATATATTATATAAATAATATATATAATATATTATATTATATAATATTTATATATATATATATATATATATATATATATATATATATATATATATATACCACTTCTTCTCTATCCATTCATCTATTGATAGACCTTGGGCTGCTTCCATAATTTGGCTATTGTAAATAATACTGTGCCAGCAATTGCACTACTAGGTGTTAATCCAAAGGATACAAATATAGTGATTTGAAGGGGTACATGTACCTCAATGCTTATAGCAACAATGTCCACAATAGCCAAAATATGAGCCCAAATGTCCATTGACCGATAAATGGATAAAGAAGATTATATATATACATATATATATGTGTATATATATATATATATATATATATATATAATTATTACTTAGCCACCAAAAAGAATGAAATCTTACCATTTGCAAGGACATGGATAGAGCTAGAGGGTACTATGCTAAATGGAATAAGTCAGAGAAAGACAAATATATTATTTCACTCGTGGAATTTAAGAAACAAAACAGAGAAACATAGAGGAAAGGAAGGAAAAATAAGATGAAAACATCAAGGGAAATGAATCATTAGAGACTCAACTGCAGGAAATAAACTAAAAGTTGTTGGAGGGAAGGTGGGTTGGGGGATGGGGTAACTGAGTGGTAGGCATTAAGGAAGGCACTTGAAGTAATGAGCACTGGGTGTTATATACAACTGGTGAATCACTAAATTCCACCTCTGAAACTAGGAATACACTATATGTTAATTAAAATTAATTTAAATAAAAATTAAAGAAATTAAAAATAATACTGCTATAATCACAGGGGTTCATATATTCCTTTGAATTAGTGTTGTATTTTTGGGGTAATATCCAATAGTGTAATTACTGGATTTTTAACTTTTTGAGGCAACTCCATACCATTTTCCACAGTGGCTGCCCCAGTTTGCATTCCTACCAACAGTGCACAAGTGTTCCTTCTACTTGGCATCCTTACCAACACTTGTTTCTTGTAGTTTTGATTTTAGCCATTCTGACTGGTGTGAGGTGATATCTCATTGCAGTCTGGATTTTCATTTCCCTGGTGATGAGTGCTGTTGAGCATCTTTTCATACTTTTGTCAGCCATCTGGATGTCTTTGGAGAAATGTCTATTCATGTCTTTTAGCCATTTTTAAACTGGGATTATTTGTTTAATGAGTGTTGAGTGTAATGAGTGTTGAATTCTTTATATATTTTGGATACTAACCCTTTATGAAAACCCTTACAAATATCTTCTCCCATTCAGTAGGTTGCCTTTTAGTTTTGCTGATTGCCTACTTCACTAGGCAATCAGAAGCTTTTTATTTTAATGTAGTCCAAATAGTTTATTTTTGCTTTTGTTTCCCTTGCCTGAAGAGACATATATAGAAAGAAGTTGGTATGGCTGATGTCAGAGAAATAACTGTGTGTGCTCTTGTCTAAGATTTTTATGGTTTCAGGTCTTACATTTAGGTCTTTAATCCATTTTGGGTTTACATTTGTGTATGGAGTAAGAAAGTGGTCCTGTTTTACCTTTTGCACGTAGCTGTCCAGTTTTCCCAGCATCATTTGCTGAAGAGACTTTTTCCCATTGGATATTATTTCCTGCTTTGTTAAAGATTAAGTGGCCATATAAACATGGGTTTATTTCTTGATTTTATATTCTTTTCCATTGACCTATGTGTCTTTTTATTCCACTACCATACTATTTTGATCATTCCAGCTTTGTAATATGACTTGAAGTGTGGGATTGTGATGCCTTCAGCTTTGCTTTCCTTTTTCAGTATTACATTGGCTATTTGAGGTCTTTTATATTTCTATACAAATTTTGGGATTGTTTGTGCTAGTTCTATGGAAAATGGTGGTGATATTTTGACAAGGATTATATTAAATGTATACTTGCTTTGAGCAGTATAGACATTATAACAATGCTTGTTCTTCCAATCCATGAGCATTGGATGTCTTTCCATTTCTTCATGTTGTGTTCAATTTCTTACATCAGTGTTTTCAGAGTACAGATCTTTCACCTCTTTCGTTAGGTTTACTCCTAGATATCTTATTATTTTGTGAAATTATAAAAGGGATTGTTTTCTTAATTTCTCTTTCTGCTGCTTCATTATTGTTGTATAGAAATGCAGCAGTTTTCTGCCCGCTAGTTTTGTATCCTGTGACATTACTGAACTTGTTTATTAGTTCCAGCAGTTATTTAGTGGAGTTTTTTAAGGTTTTCTATATATAACCATTTTTCCTGAAAACAATGAAAGCTTTCCTTCTTCCTTTCTAATTTGGATGCTTTTATTTCTTCTTGTCTGATTGCTATGGCTAAGAATTCCAGTACTACTGTTAAATAACAGGGGTGAAAGTGGACGACCCTGAGTGTTCCTGGTTGTGAAGGAAAAACTTTCAATGTTCCCTATTGAAGATGATATTAGTTGTATGGTTTTCATATATGGCCTTTATTATGTTGAGGTATGTTCCCTCTAAACCTACTTTGTTGAGGGCTTTTATCATGAATGGATGTTGTACTTTGTCAAATACTTTTTCTGCTGTTATTGAAATGATACTATGGTTCTGGGATCCCTGGGTGGCGCAGCGGTTTGGCGCCTGCCTTTGGCCCAGGGCGCAATCCTGGAGACCCGGGATCGAATCCCACGTCAGGCTCCTGGTGCATGGAGCCTGCTTCTCCCTCTGCCTATGTCTCTGCCTCTCTCTCTCTCTCTCTGTGACTATCATAAATAAATAAAACTTAAAAAAAAATGATACTATGGTTCTTATCCTTTCTCTTGTTGATGTGATGTATTATATTGACTTATTTATGAATATTGATCTACTTTGCAACACAGGAATAAATTCCACTTGATGGTAGTAATGATTTTTGTAATGTATTGTTGGATTGGGTTTGCTAGTATTTTGTTGAAGATTTTTGCATCTATGTTCATCAGAGATATTGGCCAGTAGTTCACTGTTTTAGTGGTGTCTTTATTAGGTTTTGGTATCAGGGTAATGCTGGACTCAGAATGAATTTGGAAGATTTCTTTTAAAAAAAATAGATTGAAAAGAAAAGGTATTAACTCTTATTTAAATGTTTGGTAAAATTCTCCTGGGAAGCCATTTGGCCCTCAACCCTTGTTTTTTGGGAGGTTTTTGATGACTGCTTCAATCTACTTGCTGGTTATCAGTCTATACAGATTTACTATTTCTTCCTGCTTCAGTTTTGGTAGTTTATAAGTTTTCAGGAATGCATCCATTTCTTCCAGATTGCCTAATTTCTTGGCATACAGTTGCTCATAATATGTTCTTAAAATCATTTGTATTTCCTTGATGTTGGTCTTGATCTCTCCTTCTTCATTCATGATTTTAACAATTTGGCCCTTTCTCTTTTCTTTTTGATAAGTCTGGATTGGGGTTTATCGATCTTATTCTTTCAAAGAACCAGCTTCAAGTTTCTTTGATTTCTTCTACTGTTCTTCTAGTCTCTATTTCACTGAGTTCTGCTCTAATATTTATTATTTCTAGTCTCCTGTTTAGTTTGGGATTTATTTTCTGTTCTTTCTCCAGCTCCTTTAGGCATAAGGTTAGCTTGTGTATTTGAGATTTTTCAGTATACTTGCAATACACTTCCCTTTTAGTACCACTTTTGCTGTAATCCAAAGGTTTTGAATAATTTTATTTTCATTTTAATTTGTCTCCATGGATTTTTAAATTCTTCTTTAATTTCCTGGTTGACTCATTCTTTAGTATGATGCTCTTTAATTTCCAAGTGTCTGAGTTCCTTCCAACCTTCCTCTTGTGATTTCAAGTTTCAAAGTATTGTGGTCCAAAAATATGCAGGGGATAATCCCAATCTTTTGGTTCCAGTTATATCTGATTTATGACACAATATGTGATCTATTCTGGAGAATGTTCCATAAGCATGTGAGAACAATGTGTGTTCTGTTGCTTTAGGATGGACTGTTCTGTATATATCTGTGAAGTCCATCTGGTCCAGTGTGTCATTCAAAGTCTTTGTTTCCTGGTTGATCTTCTGCTTTGATTATCTGTCCATTGCTGTGAGTGGGGTGTTAAAATCCCCTACTAGGGGCATCTGGATGGCTCAGTAGTTGAGCTTCCTCCTTTGACTCAGGTCATGATCCTGGGGTCCTGGGATTGAGTCCCACATCAGGCTCCCCAGAGGGAATCTGCTTCTTCCTCTATATCTCCGTCCCTCTCTCTGTGTCTCTCATGAATAAATAAATATTTATTAAGTCCCCTACTAATATTGTTTTATTATCAATTCTTTCCTTAATTTTATTATTAATTGGTTTCTGCAATTGGCTGCTCCCAAGTTAGGAGCATAAATATTTATAATTGTTAGATCTTCTTGTTGGATAGACCATTTAAGTATGATATAATGTCCCACTTCATCCCTTACTACAGACTTTGATTTAAAGTCTAATGTGACTGATATGAGTATTACAACCCCAGATTTATTTTGAGGTCCCTTACTATGATAAATTGTTCTACCCCCTCACTTTCAATCTGGAGGTGTCTTTAGGTCTAAAATGAGTCTATTGTAGACAGCATATGAATGGGTCTTGTTTTTTCATAATTCTGATACCTTGTGTCTTTTGATTGGAGCATTTAGCCAAACTGCATTTAGAGTAACTAATGAAAGATATGAATTTAGTGCCATTGTATTTCCTGTAAAGTCCCTGTTTCTGTGAATTGTCTCTGTTTCTTTCTGGTTTATGTAACTTTTGGGCTCTCTCTTCACTTACAGGATCCCTCATTAATATTTCTTGGAGAGCTGGCTAGGTGGTGACATATTCTCTAATACTCTGTCTGTCCTTAAAGGACTTTATCTTGCTTTCCCTTCTGAATGAAAGCTTTGCCTGATGACGTATTCTTGGCTGTTTTTCTTATTTAGTACACTGAATATATCATGCCAACTGTTTCTGGCCTGCCAGTTCTCTGGTGGGTCCGTTACTTGTCTAATCTTAACTCTGTAGGTTAAGGACCTCTTGAGCTGCTTTCAGGCTTTTATCTTTATCTCTGAAATTTGCAAGTTGCACTGTTATATGTTGGGGTGTTGATCTATTTTTACTTATTTTGGAAGGGGACCTCACTACCGCTCAGGCTTAAATGTCTATTTCCTTCTGCAGACTAGTGAAATTCTCAGCTATGATTTACTGAAGTATACCTTCTATGCCCCCTTTCTTCTCCCTCAGGGACCACAATAATTATAAAATCATTTCATTTTATGGCATTTATGATTTCTCAAAGCCTCCCTTTATAGTCGACTAGTTATTTTTCTCTATTTTCCACAGCTTCCTTCCTTTCATTAACTTCTCTTCTATGTCACTTATTCTTTCTTCTGTCTCATTTACACTAGCTGTTGGAGCATACGATTTAGACTGCATCTCAGATTATTTTTAATTTCAGCCCGATTAGAATTCATTTCTTCACTAAGAGATTCTCTAGTGTCTTTTTTAAATTGGAGTTCAATTTGCCAACATATAGAATAACACCCAGTGCTCATCCCATCAAGTGCTCCCCTCAGTGCCCATCATCCAGTCACCCCCACCCACCGCACACCTCCCGTTCCACCACCCCTAGTTCGTTTCCCAGAGATAGGAGTCTCTCATGTTCTGTCTCCCTTTCTGATATTTCCCACTCATTTTTCTCCTTTCCCCTTTATTCCCGTTTACTATATTTTATATTCCCCAAATGAATGAGACCATATAATGTTTGTACTTCTCCGATTGATTTATTTCACGCAGCATAATACCGTCCAGATCATACACATCGAAGCAAAGGGTGGATATTAGTCCTTTCTAATGGCTGAGTAATATTCCATTGTATACATATACCTTATCTTCTTTATCCATTTATCTTTCGATGGACACCAAGTCTTCTTCCACAGTTTGGCTATTGTGGACATTGCTGCTATAAACATTGGGGTGCAGGTGTCCTGGCGTTTCACTGCATCTGTATCTTTGGGGTAAAACCCCAGCAGTGCAATTACTGTGTCGTAGGGAAGATCTATTTTTAACTCTTTGAGGAAACTCCACAAGTTTTCCAGAGGGTCTGCACCAGTTCACATTCCCAAGAACAGTGCAAGACAGTTTCCCTTTCTCCACATACTCTCCAACATTTGTTGTTTTCTGCCTTGTTAATGTTCCCCATTCTCATTGGTGTGATGTGGTATCTCATTGTGGTATTGATTTGTATTTCCCTCATGGCCAGTGATGCGGAGCATTTTCTCATGTGCTTGTTGGCCATGTCTATGTCTTCCTCTGTGAGATTTCTGTTCATGTCTTTTGACCATTTCATGATTGGATTGTTTGTTTCTTTGCTGTTGAGTTTAATAAGTTCTTTACAGATCGTGGATACTAACACTTTATTTGATACGTCATTTGCAAATATCGTCTCCCATTCTGTAGGTTGTCTTTTCATTTTGTGGACTGTTTCTTTCGCTGTGCAAAAGCTTCTTATCTTGATGAAGTCCCAGTAGTTCATTTTTCCTTTTGCTTCTCTTGACTTTGTAGATGTATCTTGCAAGAAGTTACTGTGGCTGAGTTCAGAAAGGGTATTGCCTGTGTTCTCCTCTAGGATTTTGATGGAATCTTGTCTCACATTGAGATCTTTCATCCAATTTGAGTTTATCTTTGTGTATGGTGTAAGAGAGTGGTCTAGTTTCAATCTTCTGCATGTGGATGTCCAATTTTCCCAGCACCATTGATTGAAGAGACTGTCTTTTTTCCAGTGGATAGGCTTTCCTCCTTTATCAAATATTAGTTGACCATAAAGCGGAGGGTCCACTTCTGGATTCTCTATTCTGTTCCATTGATGTATGTGTCTGTTTCTGTGCCAGTACCACACTGTCTTGATGACCACAGCTTTTTTTTATTTTTTATTTTTTTTATTTATGATAGTCACAGAGAGAGAGAAAGAGGCAGAGACACAGGCAGAGGGAGAAGCAGGCTCCATGCACCGGGAGCCGATGTGGGATTTGATCCTGGGTCTCCAGGATCACGCCCTGGGCCAAAGGCAGGCACCAAACCGCTGCGCCACCCAGGGATCCCTTGATGACCACAGCTTTGTAGTACAACCTGAAATCTGGCATTGTGATGCTCCCAGCTATGGTTTTCTTTTTTAAAATTCCCCTGGCTATTCGGGGTCTTTTCTGATTCCACACAAATCTTAAGATGGTTTGTTTCAAGTCTCTGAAGAAAGTCCATGGCATTTTGATAGGGATTGCATTAAATGTGTAAATTGCCCTGAGTAGCATTGACATTTTCACAATATGAATTCTTCCACACCATGAGCATGGAATATTTTTCCATCATTTTCAATTTCTTTCAGAAGACTTCTGTACTTTTTAGGGTATAGATCCTTTAAATCATTGGTTAGGTTTACTCCTAGGTATCTTATGCTTTTTGGTGCAATTGTAAACGAGATTGACTCCTTAATTTCTCTTTCTTCAGTCTCATTGTTAGTGTATAGAAATGACACTGACTTCTTTTTTCTTAAATAATAAATTTATTTTTTATTGGTGTTCAATTTGCCAACATACAGAATAACACCCAGTGCTCATCCCGTCAAGTACCCCCTCAGTGCCCATCAGCCATTCACCCACACAGCCCCCCCTCCTCCCCTTCCACCACCCATTTCATGTTCTGTCTCCTTTTCTGATATTTCCTGACTTCTGGGCATTGATTTTGTATCCTGCCATACTGCCAAATTGCTATACGAGTTCTAGCAATCTTGGGGTGGAATCTTTTGGGTTTTCTATGTACAGTATCATGTCATCTGTGAAGAGGGAGAGTTAGACTTCTTCTTTGCCAACTTGAATGCCTTTTATTTCTTTTTGTTTGCTGATTGCTGAGGCTAGGACTTCTAGTACGATGTTGAATAGCAGTGGTGAGAGTGGACATCCCTGTCTTTTTCCTGATCTTAGGGGAAAGTCTCCCAGTGTTTCCCCATTGAGGATGGTATTTGCTGTGCACTTTTCGTAGATGGCTTTTAAAATGCTGAATAATGTTTCATCTATCCCTACAGTCTGAAGGGCTTCAATCAAGAATGGATGTTGTATTTGGTCAAATGCTTTCTCTGCATCTAATGAGAGGATCATATGGTTCGTTCTTTGTCCTGCTGTTAAGATCAATCACATTGACTGCTTTATGAGTGTTGAATCAGCCTTGCATCCCAGGGATAAATCCCACTGGGTAATGGAGAATAATCTTTTTAATGTATTGTTGAAACCTATTGGCTAGTATAGGATTCTTGTTGAGAATTTTTGCATCCATGTTCATCAGGGATATTGGTCTATAACTCTCCTTTTTGGTGGGGTCTTTGTCTGGTTTTGGAATTAAGATGATGCTGGCCTCATAGAACGAGTTTGGAAGTATTCCATCTGTTTCTATCTTTCCGAACAGCTTTAGTAGAATAGGTATGGTTTCTTCTTTAAACGTTGGATAGAATTCCCCTGGGAAGCCATCTGGCCTTGCACTTTTGTGTCTTGGGAGGTTTTTGATGACTGCTTCCATTTCCTCCCTGGATATTGGCCTGCTCAGGTTCTATTTCTTCCTGTTCCAGTTTTGGTAGTTTGTGGTTTTCCAGAAATGCGTCCATTTCTTCTAGATTGCCTAATTTATTGGCGTAAAGCTGTTCATAATATGTATTAAAAATCATTTGTATTTCTTTGGTGTTGGTGGTGATCTCTCCTTTTCATTCATAATTTTATTAATTTGAGTCTTCTCTCTCTTATTTTTAATAAAGCTGCCTAACGGTTTATCTGTCTTATTAATTCTTTCAAAGTACCAACTCCTGGTTCTGTTGATCTGTTCCACAGTTCTTCTGGTCCTTATTTCATTGAGTTCTGCTCGAATCTTTATTAACTCTGTTCTTGTGCTGGGTGTAGGATCTATTTGCTGTTTTTTCTCCAGGTCCTTTAGGTGCAAGGTTAGCTTTTGTATTTGAGTTCTTTCCAGTTTTGGATGGATGCTTGTATGGGATGTATTTCCCCCTCAGGACTGCTTTTGCTATATCCCAAAGATTTTGAAGGTTGTATCTCCATTATCATTAGTTTCCATGAATCTTTTTAATTCTTCCCTAATTTCCTGGTTGACCCTTTCATCTTTTAGCAGGGTGGTCCTTAACCTCCATGCGTTTCAAATCCTTCCAAACTTCTTCTTGTGATTTAGCTCTAGTTTCGAAGCATCATGGTCTTAAAACATGCAGGGGAGAATCCCAATCTTTTTGTATGGGTTAGGACTTGATTTGTGACCCAGTATGTGGTCTATTCTGGAGAAATTTCTATGTGCACTAGAGATGAATGTGTATTGAGTTGCGTTGGGATGTAAAGTTCTGTAAATATCTGTGAAATCCATCTCGTCCAGTGTCTCATTTAAAGCTCTTGTTTCTTTGGAGATGTGCTTAGGAGACCTGTTCATTGTAGAAAGCACTACATTCAAGTCACCAAGTATAAGTGTATTATTATCTAAGTATTTCTTAACTTTGGTGATTGGTTGATATCTAGGCAGCTCCCACATTCGGGGCATAAATATTCATGATTGTCAGGTCCTCTTTTTGGATAGGTCCTTTAAGTATAATATAGTGTCCTTCTTCATCTCTTACTACAGCCTTCAGGATAAACCTTAGTTTATCTGATATAAGCATGGCTACCCCTGCTTTTTTTTGAGGACTATTTGAATGGTACATGGCTCTCCAACCTTTGATTTTCAGGCTATAGGTGTTCTTATGTCTAAAATGAGTCTCCTGTAGACATCAAATAGATGGTTCTTGCTTTTTTATCCAGTCTGAAACCCTGCACCTTTTGATGGGGTCATTAAGCCCATTCAAGTTCAGAGTTACTATTCAAAGATAGGAATTTAGTGTCATCATGATACCTATTCAGTCCCTGTTTTTGTGGATTGTTCCCTTGGACTTCCTCTATTACAGAATCCCCCTTAGTATTTCTTGCAGAGCTGGCTCCGTGGTTACATATTCTTTCAGTTTCTGCCTATCTTGGAAGCTCTTTATCTCTCCTTCTAATCTGTATGAGAGCCTTGCTGGATAGAGTATTCTTGCTGCATGTTCTTCTCATTTAGGACCCTGAATATATCCTGCCAGCCCCTTCTGGCCTGCCAGGTCCCTGTGGAGAGGTCTGCTATTAATCTAATATTTCTCCCCATAAAAGTTAGAGATTTCTGTCTCTTGCTGCTTTAAGGAGTTTCTCTTTATCTTTGTAATTTGCAAGTTTCACTATTAAATGTTGAGGTGTTCAGTGGTTTTTATTGATTTTAGGGGGGATCTCTCTATTTCCTGGAATGGAATGTCTGTTTACCTCCCCAAATTAGGGTAGTTCTCAGCTATGATTTGTTCAAATACATATTCTGGACCTCTGTCCCTTTCGGTGCCCTCGGGAACCCCAATTAAACGTAGATTTGTCCTTCTGAGGCTGTCATTTATTTCCCTTAACTTATCCTCATGATCTTTTAATTGTTTTTCTTTTTTTTCCTCAGCTTCCCTCCTTGCCATCAACTTGTCTTCTATGTCACTCACTCGTTCTTCTACCTCGTTAACCCTCGTCATTAGGACCTCTAGTTTGGATTGCATCTCATTTAATTGATTTTTAATTTCGGCCTGATTAGATCTAAATTCTGCAGTTTTGAGGTCTCTTGAATCTTTTATGCTTTTTTCTAGAGCCACCAGTAGCTTTATAATATTGCTTCTGAATTGTCTCCCTGACATTGAATTATAATCCAAATTTTGTAACTCTGTGGGAAAGAGGACTGTTTCTGATTCTTTCTTTTGAGGTGAGGTTTTCCTTCTAGTCATTTTGCTCAGTGCAGAGTTGTCAAAAACAAGTTGTACTTGATAGAAGCGTGATGTCTTCTCACTGTAGTATTTCAGCTGTTCTCTCTTTAAATCTCAGGCCGAATTCGTAGATTTTCTGTATTATTTGAATGTTATCTAGGTAAGTTGGTGGGAACAGGTGACTTGGGGACCCTACTCGTCTGCCATCTTGCCCCCTCCTCTCTAGGGTGTTTTATGATTTTTTCAATACCAATTAGTAACTTCATTATTTTTATACTGAATTCCAGCTCTGACATCTTACTTATATCCATATCGATTAGATCAGTGTCAGAGAGCATTACTTCTGGTTCTTAATTGTTTTGTGACTTATTTCTTCTAATCATTTTGCCCAGAAAAGAATGGATGAATGACTGAACAAAATCAAAAGTGTCAACCACAACCCAAGCAAAATATACACTAGACAAATATGAAGAAGTTAGAAGCCAAAACAGAAGAAAAAATGGAAGGAAAGAAAGAAAGACAAAGGGAGAATACAATCTCCCAGGTGGATAAGACAGAGTAATCCACTTGGTCTGTATATCAGAAGTCACTAAATCCCAAAATTGGAAAGACAGGAAAACTCACATACATACCAAAATAATATTGAATACAATAAAAGAAAGCAAAAAATGAAGAATATATCTAAAAATGCAAATGTTAAAAATGAAAGCTAAGTCCTTTTATAAAAAGGACTTAAAAATAAAAATTTGAAAAAAAATAAGAGACTTAGTTCAGAAGGGAAAAAGAAAAAAACAAAATGGAAAATTTTAAACTGAAAGGTAAATGAATAATGAGAAAAAAACCTCGAATTATATATACTATTTTCCCCTAATGCTGGAGTTTTACAGTTCTGTGTAGTCCTTAAACTTGCTGTTCATCTGTTTTTTCAGCTGGTCTTCTGGGGGAGGGGCCTGCTACACCAATCCTCAGGTATCTTTGCCTGTGCAGAGTTGTACCACTCTTTGCCAGGAGGCTTGAGTGTGTAAACTGCTCTGTGTGGCTTTTGTTATCTGAAGGCTTTCTGTGCCTCTTTAGAGGGTGAAAATTAAAGTGGTTGTGTCCCAACCTCCAGCCCTGGAGCTAAAAGATTTCAGCATGTGCCAAACTTTGCAGACTCCTGTGGCACCACCCAACACCAATTCTCCTGGGGGAAGCTGAAGGATTCCTGCCTTCCCGCAATTTGCAGTGCCCTGTCATGGAAAACATTTGCTCCATCCTGCGTGCACCTGCTCTGCCCCTCCCAGAAGAAGGTGCAGGGTCATCCTTTTTCTGTTCCTCACAGTCTCCCCACACTGAAAGCTGTCCCTGGTCATGGGAGCACCTGTTCCATCCCTCCCAGGGGAAGGCAGAGCATTATAGAATTCCTGTCCTTTGCAGGACCCACATGGAGAGCAGTCATGTGATTGGGCTCCAGTTCATGGTTTATGGTGACCTGATCTGAGAGGCCCCTCCTGGGCTTGCTGATAATAACTGGTTTCCCCACTCCAATGCTTGGGAACTCTGCTGGCTCAGGCACCCTAGTTCTCCATATGACTTTGGGGATCTGGAGACCAGACTGTCCCAGATTTCAAAAGGTTCCAATTTTGCACTTCTGGGCTATATCACTTTCCTGTAGCTGGCTTTTGGAGGTCCCTTCCCCCACCATTCATGTTCTGACATGTCCTCTCAGTTTCACTTCTCTGTACTCCTACCTTGCAAAAAGTGGTACTCCTACTTTTCCACTAGTAAAATTATAGAAATTTTTTTCTTATAGGTTGAATTCATATATATTCAGAATGATTTGACAGTTATCTAGCTAAATTCAGGTAACTGGATAAAACAAGGTCCCCCAATCTTCACCATCTTCTGTGGTACTCTTTTCTGAAAAGTTTCTGTTGAAATATCTGTTGATATTTTATGGGGTTTCCTTTGTATGGAACCACCTTCTTTTCTCTTGCTGATTTTAAACTTTTGTCTTAATTAGTACTTTTTGCCATTCTCATTACTATGTGTTCTGGAGTTGACCTCCTTGGGTTGATTTTGTTGGTGGATCTCTGTGCCTCTGGGGTTTGAATATCTTTTTCCTTTCCCAGATTAGGGAATTATTCAGTTATTTTTTATTCAAAAAGATGTTCTGCCCCCTTTTCTCTCTTTTCTTCTTCTGGGATCCCTATAATGTGAATGTTATTATTCTTTTTTGTATATTTTTATTGGAGTTCTATTTGCCAACATATAGCATACTACCCATGAAGTGCCCCCCTCAGTGCCTGACACCCAGTCACCCCATCCTCCTGCCCAGCTCCCCTTCCACTATCTCTTGTTCATTTCCCAGAGTTAGGAGTCTCTCATGTTCTGTCACCCTCTCTGATATTTCCCACTTATTTTCTCTCTTTTCCCCTATAATCCCTTTCATTATTTTTATATGCCTACATGAGTGGAACCATATAATTATTGTTCTTCTCCATGGATGGAACTGGAGAAATAAGTCAATCGGAGAAGGACAAAAATTATATGGTCTCATTCACTTGGGGAATATAAGGGATAGTGAATGGGAATAAAGGGGAAAGGAGAAAAAATGAGTGGGAAATATCAGAAAGGGAGACAGAACATGAAAGACTCCTAACTCTGGGAAACGAACTAGGGGTGATGGAAGGGGAGGTTGGCGGGGGGTGGGAGTGACTGGGTAGTGGGCACTGAGGTGGGTACTTGATGGGATGAGCACTGGGTGTTATTCTGTATGTTGACAAATTGAACACCAATAAAAAATAAATTTATTAAAAAATTATTGTCCTCTGATTGACTTACTTCACTCAGCATAATACTCTCCAGTTCTATCCACGTTGAAGCAAATGGTGGGTATTCGTCATTTCTAATGGCTGAGAAATATATTCCATTGTGTGTGTGTGTATATATATATATATATATATATATATATATATATACACATCTTTATTCATCTTTCGATGGACACTGAGGCTCCTTCCACAGTTTGGCTATTGTGGACATTGGTGCTATAAACATTGGGGTGCAGGTGTCTCAGCTTTTCACCGCATCTATATCTTTGGGGTAAATCCCCAGTAGTGCAATTGCTGGGTTGGAGGGTAGTTCTATTTTTAACTCTTTGAGGAACCTCCATACAGTTTTCCAGAGTGGCTATACAAGTTCACATTCCCACAACAGTGCAAGAGGGTTCCCCTTTCTCCACAGCCTCTCCAACTTTTGTTATTTCCTGTCTTGTTAATTTTCCCCATTCTCACTGGTGTGAGGTGGTATCTCATTGTGGTTTTGATTTGTATTTACCTGATGGCAAGTGACGTGGAGCATTTTCTCATGTGCTTGTTGGCCATGTATATGTCTTCTTTGGTGAAATTTCTGTTTTTGTCTTTTGCCCATTTCATGATTGGATTGTTTGTTTCTTTGCTGTTGAGTTTAATAAGTTCTTCATAGGGCAGCCCAGGTGGCTCATGGGTTTAGTATAACCTTCAGTGTACGGTGTGATCCTGGAAACAAGTCCCATATCAGGTTCCCTGCATGAAGCGTGCTTCTCCCTCTGCCTGTGTTTCTACCTCTCTCTGTCTCTGTCTCTTGTGTGTGTGTGTCATGAATAAATAAATAAATAAATAAATAAATAAATAAATACAAATAAAGTTCTTTATATATCTTGGATGCTATCCCTTTATCTGATAGGTCATTTGCAAATGTCTTCTCCCATTCTGTAAGTTATCTTTTAGTTTTGTTGACTGTTTCTTTTGCTGTGCAGAAGCTTTTTCATCTTGATGAAGTCGCAATAGTTCACTTTTGCTTTTGTTTCGCTTGCCTTCATAGATGTATCTTCCAAGAAGTTGCTGTGGCCAAGTTCATAAAGATTGTTGCCTGTGTTGTCCTCTAGGATTTTTATGGATTCTTATCTCACATTTAGATCTTTCATCCATTTTGAGTTTATCTTTGTGTATGGTGTAAGAGAATGGTTCAGTTTCATTCTTCTGCACATAGCTGTCCAATTTTCCCAACACCATCTTTTGAATAGACTGTCCTTATTTCCAGTGGAAGGTCTTTCCTGCTTTGTTGAATATTAGATGATCATAGAGTTGAATGCCCATTTCTGGGTTCTCTATTCTGTTCCATTGATCTATGTGTCTGTTTTTGTGCCAGTACCACACTGTCTTGATAACCATAGCTTTGTAGTACAACTTGAAATCCGGCATTTTGATGCCCCTGGCTGTGGTTTTCTTTTTTAATATTCTCCTGGCTATTCGAGCTCTTTTCTGATTCCACACAAATCTTAAGATGATTTGTTCCAAGTCTCTGAAGAAAGTCCATGGTATTTTGATAGGGATTGCACTGAACGTGTAAATTGCCCTGTGTGGCATAGACATTTTCACAATATTAATTCTTCCAATCCATGAGCATGGAATATTTTTCCATCTCTTTGTGTCTTCCTCAATTTCTTTCAGAAGTGTTCTGTAGTTTTTAGGGTATAGATCCTTTCTGTCTTTGGTTAGGTTTATTCATAGGTATCTTACGGTTTGGGGTACAATTGTAAATGGGGTGGGCTCCTTATTTTCTCGTTCTTCAGTCTGAATGTTATTATTCTTGATGTATAGTCACTGAATTCCTTTAATCTATTCTCATTTTGCACAATTCTTTTTTTTCATTTGTTCAGCATGATTACTTTTCATTCCTCTGCTTCTTTCATCCTGCTGTTAATTGCATCAAGCATGTTTCTAATCTCATTTATTGCACTCTTCATCTCTCTTTTTTCAGTGTCATCTCTGTCATAAGGGACTCACTGATGTCTTTTATCCTTTCTTAAACCCATTCAGTATCCTTATGATTGTTACTTTAAATTCTCCATCAGGCATATTACTTATATCTATTTCATTTATATCAGTGGTTGTGGCCTTATTTTGTGGAGGCCGAGAAAATTAAGGCCATTCCACTTTAAGTTCAGTGTTATCACAAGTACATCCATCCCAGGCCCCTGTGAATAAGAGCTGAACTTTACCTTACTTCAGTTACAGGAAGAAAACAGCTTGCAGCTTAACGTCCTAGAAAGCCCCATATTAGAATAAAAACAGAGTCCAAGCCAAGGGCAGGAAGCCCCTATTAGAATGAGAACAGAGCCCAAGCCAGTGGCAGGAAGCCCCTATTAGAAAAAGAACAGAGCTCATTGCCCTTGAAGGCCCCATATCAAAATGTAAACAGAACTTGAGGAATTGCTCCACCCCTTCTGGAGGTCCCCTTGACCAGTCCTTAAAACTAAGCTGAAACCCACCTCGGGGTCCAAGTCCCTGCTCTGCTGTGTCAGGTATACTTGGACCCAAGCTCGCGCTTGTAACTAAACCCTCATGTGTTTGCATCAGTGTCTGCTCCTTGGTGGTTTCTCGGATTTGTGATCTTGGGCACAACAATCTTGTTCTTTCATTTGGGATAAATTCCTGTCTTCTAATTTTATGTAAGTCTCTGCTTTCTTCTCTGTTTTAGAAAAGCCGGTTATGTCTCCTGCTTCTAATATTAATGGTTTTATGAAGAAGAGGCCATGTAGTACCCAGGGGTTGGCATATCAGGGAGTGTCTTTGGTGTTTGTTGCATACACTCTGCTGTTGTGTTTTGTTTTCTCTATGCTTCAGGCCAGTGGTCCATATAGGTTCTCATTGCCTGCTGTGGGGAGTGTTGGTTCCCTGGCTTGAATGTGACAAGTTTTAACTAGGTGTGCCTTGGCCTGCTTATGTAATGAAGCCTGTTACCACTTCCACTCCATTTGAGGCCCTGCAGAATTCTTTGGTCAGAACATGTGCTGTGGGCAGTGGTTTGTGTTGGTCTTGGGTGGGGGCCTACTGCACTGGAACTTAGAGAAGCATGACTGAGAAGGACAGTTTCAACAGAGTGCAAAGGAGTGGAGTTTGATGTATGCAAATTAGGCAGGCAGGATGGACACTGCACTACTTCCTGCAGGTGGCTTTGTATTTATGCTGAGGGACAGGGGAAAGAAATGGCACTGGGTATGTCTTTAGTTACAAGAGGGTGTCTCTGTGAATGCTGTCTCTCAGGGACTAGATCTCAGAAGAGCAAATAATCTCTCCTTTGTGTGCCTAGGCATTCTTCAGATCATTGTTTCCATCCTTTTGCTCCTGGGTTATTTGCCTGCCTTATCTCTCAGTGAAGCACAGTGCTCTCTGTGATTTATCCTACTTATGCCTGCTGACCTTTAAAACTCCAGGCTTAAAAAAAAAAGCAAACAAACAAATAAAAAAACCCTCCAGGCTTTAAACCACATTGGTTGCAAGATCTCATGAAATTGAATTCCTCTTGTTTTCAAAGTCAATGGTTTTGGAGAAACATTCTCCTTGTATCTGTGCTCCTCTCTTTCTTACCCTTCTTGGCAACAAGGTCCCCCCCTCTCTGCAGCACCGGAGATCTGTTTCTCTCCTACCTCCTTTGATGTGACCTCTTCTTTCCCTTTAGTTTTGGACTTAGTTCTACTAGTCTTCAGGTCTATTTGGGAGTATTTAAGATGATTTGCTAGTTACCTAGTTGTGTTTATGGGATGATAAAGGCTTAGGGTCCTCCTGCTTTGCAGCCACATTCTTCTCAAGCTTACCTCCCTTGCCAGAGGAGACCAATCCAGGAAAATGTTTCTCTGGCTGGTGTTAAAGAAAATACTGCTTAAGTTTTCTCATCAGAATTTTATATTTTCATGTATTGCATTCAGGTCTTTAACCCATTTTTAGTTTATTTTTGTGTATGGTGTAAGAAATTGGTCCAGTATAAATCTTTTGCATTTAGTTGTCCTGTTTTTCCAACAGCATTTAATGAAGAAACTATTCCATTGTATATTCTTGCTGCTTTTATGGAGATTAATTAACCATAAAACTGTGGGTTAATTTCTGGACTTTCTATTATATTCTATTGATCTATGTATCTATTTTGTGCCAGTACCATACTGTTTTGATTACTATAGCTTTGTAGTATATCTTGAAATGTGGGATTGTGGTACTTGCAGCTTTGTTCTTTACCATGATTGCTTTGGCTTTTGATGGCCTTTTGTGGTTCCATATGAATTTTAAGATTGTTTTAGTTCTTTGAAAAATGTTGTTGGCATTTTTATAGGGGGATTGCATTAAATCTATATTGCTTTGGGTACTAAGGACATTTAAACAATATTTATTCTTTCAAACCATGAGCATGGAATATCTTTCCATTGATTTGTACCATGTTCACTATCTTCCATCAAGTCTTGCAGTTTTCAAAACACAGCTCTTTCACCTCATTGGCTAACTTTATTCCTAGGTATTTTATTATTTTTGATTCAATTGTAAATGAGATTTAAACATTTTTTTCTCTGTTAATTCATTATTAGTGTATAGAAATGCAACTGACATTAATTTTGCATCTTGTGACTTTACTGAATTCATTTATTATTTCAAGTAGTTTTTGTGTGGAGTCGAGGTTTTCTATATATAGTATGATGTCATCTGCAAATAGTGACACTTTAACTTCTTCCCTGCCAATTTGGATTCCTTCATTTCTTTTTCTTTTCTGACTCCTGTGGCTAGGGCTTCTAGTAATATGTTGAATAAAAGTAGTGAGAGTGGACATCCTTCTTCTGTTACTGACTTTGGGGGGAAAGTTCTCAGTTTTTCACTATTGATCATGATGTTAACTGTGTTTTTTTCCATATATGGTCTTTATTATTCTGAGGTTTGTTACCTCCAAACTTATTTTGTTCAAGTTTTTTTTTAATGTCACAAATGAACGTTGTACTTTGTTAAATGCTTTTTTTGCATCTCATAAAATCATCATATGTTTTTTTCTCCTCTCTCTTGTTAATGTGATGCATCACGTTGATTAATTTGTTGAAATGTTGAACCACCCTTGCATACATGGAATAAATTCCATTTGATCATGGTGAATGCATTTTGAATATATTGTTTCAGTTTGATAATATTTTGTTAAGAATTTTTGCACCTTAGGGGCACCTGGGCGGCTCAGTCAATTAAGTGTCTGCTTTCAGCTCAAGTCATGGTCATGGGGTCTGGGATCAGGCCCCTCATTGGACTTCCTGGTCAGTGGGGAGTCTGCTCCTCCCTCTCCCTACCTCTGTCTCTCTCCCTTGCTCGTGCTATCTTTCAAATAAATTTTAGAAAACTTTAAATAGAACTTTTGCATCTATGTTCATCAGAGATATTGGTATGTATGTAGTATATATGTATTTATTTATTTACAGTATCCTTAACTGGTTTTGGTATCAGGCTAATGTTGGTGTTGTAGAACGAATTTGGGATTTTTCCTTCCTTTTCTGTTTTTTTTTTCAAATGTTTTGAGTATAATAGGTTTTAACTTTTCTTTAATTGTTTAGTAGAATTCATCTGTGAAGATATCTGGTTTTGTATTGAGAGTATTTTGATTACTGATTCATTTTCATTGTAAGTAATTGGCCTGTTTCAATTTTCTATATCTTTCTCATTCAGTTTTGGGAGTTTATATTTTTTTTAGGAATGTATCTATTTCTTATAGGTTGTCCAGTTTATTGGCATATACTTTTTGATAGTGTTCTCTCATAATCCTTTGTATCTCTGTGTTGTTAGTTGTTATTGCCTCTCCTTCATTTCTGATTTTGGTTATTTAAGTCATTTCTGTTTCTGTCTCTCTGTCTCTGTGTCTCTCCTTTACTCTTCCTCTCTTTTTTGATGAGTCTGTGTAAAGTTTTATCAATTTAGTTGTGTTTTGTTTTTAAAGATTTAATTTATTTATTTATGAGAGACATAGAGAGAGGCAGACATAGGCAGAGGGAAATGTAGGATCCCTAAAGGGAGCTTAATGCAGGACTTGATCTCAGGACCCCTAGATCATGACCTGAGCCAAAGGCAGATGTTCAACCATTGAGCCATCTAAGCATACCCCAATTGTGATTTTGATTTGTTTTTTCCCTGATAATGAGAGATGTTGAGCATTTTTTCATGTGTCTGCTGGCCACCTGGATGTCTTCTTTGAAAAAAATGTCTATTCATGTCTTTTGCCCATTTCTCAACTGGATTATTTGGTTTTATTAGTGTTGGGTTTGAGAAGTTCTTTGTAGATTTTAACTCTTTACCAGATATGTAATTTGCAAATATCTTCTCCCGTTCTGAAGGTGACAACCTTTTAGTTTTGTTAATTGTTTCCCTTGCTGTGCAGAAGCTCTTTATCTTGATGAAGTCCCAATAGTTTATTTTTGCTTTTGTTTCCCTTGCCTCCAGTGACATGTCTAGTAAGTTATTGCTATGGCCAAATGGAATTGATTCCATTTGCAATTGTACCAAATACAATAAGATATCTAGGAGTAAACCTAACCAAAGAGGTAAAAGATCTCTACTCTGAAAAGTATAAGACACTTATGAAATAAATTGAAGAGGACCCAAAGAAATGCAAAAACAGTCCATGCTCATGGATTGGGATAACAAACATTGTTAAAATGTCTACACTACTCAAAGCAATCTATACATTTAATGCAATCCCTATCAAAACACGACCAACATTTTTCACAGAGCTGGAACAAACAATCCTCAAAGTTTATGGAACCACAAAAGACTCTTAATAGGTAAAGCAATCTTAAAAAAAAAAAAGCAAAGCTGGAGACATCACAATTCCAAATTTCAAGGTATATTACAAAGCTGTAGTCATCAAGACAGTATGGTACTGGCACAAAAACAGATACAAAGATCAGTGGTACAGAATAGAAATCCCAGAAAGGACCCACAACTATATGGTCAACTAATCTTCAACAAAGCAAAAAAGAATATCCAATGGAATAAAAGACAGTTTCTTCAACAAATGGTGTTGGGAAAACTGGATAGCAACATGCAGAAGAGTGAAACTAGACCACTATCTTACATCCAACACAAAAATAAATTCAAAATGGATAAAAGACCTGAGACAGGAAACCATCAAAATCCACAGACAGCAATCTCTTTAAATACCAAGTTTTTTTTAAAGATTTTATTTATAGAAAAAGATCTCATTTATTTATTTGATGAAGAGACAGAGATACCCAGAGATAACAAGAGCAGGGAGGAGAGGGAGAAGTAGGTTCCCTCAAAGGCCAGTACAGAGGTCTATCCCAGAACCCCGGGATCATGACCTGAGCCATAGACAGATGCTTAACTGACTGAGCCACCCAGGAGCCCCAGAACACCAAGTTCTTTTAATCTCACATTGGCTAGATAAGCGTTTTTTCTAGCTATCAGTTTTATACAGCACCTTCACATACAGAAGTCCACACTTTCCCGTAACCAGGGGCAGCAGACATTGCAAATTTGGTAATAGTGCTTACCACACCAGTGCTTAAATTATCAAATGCTGATCACAATAGTATCTTACTATTTGATCTTCATTTTTTGGTTTATTTTAAAGTAGTCTCTACACCCAATGTGGGGTTTAAACTTACAACCCCAAGGTCAAGAGTCACATGCTCTATTGACAAGCCAGCCAGGTGCCCCAGTATATGGTCTTCAAGTATGCCCTCTGGTTTTGCAAAATAAGCATATTTGAAGATACAAAGACCCAATGGATTTCCTTCAGACCTTAATAGAGTAAGGAATTTGAACAAAATATCTAGATATTTTCATAATTTTAATAGGCAAGACTTTATGGCAACACATTATATGAGTGGATTAAAAAGCTACACAATTCTGAAATCACCATCCACCCTTCTGTTTCTGTAGGTTTTTTAATTTCACTTTCGTATTTATATCGGTTACAGGAATAAGGTGTATAATGTATAATTAACATCTTTGTGGATGATAAACAAGGACTATACCATGGATATTTTCTTCATTAAATTTATAATCCTTGCTACTCACTCTGATATTTCACCTCATTTTTGAGAAGTGCCTCATTTTTGAGAATCTTGGGTAATCAAGATTATGCCATGACAAAAAGACTTCTTCCTTAATGAGGTAGTATTTACTTATTCACCAGCAGAGTCACAGTTATTTTCCCATGAAGTGTGTGATAATTATCCAATTCAGTTTCCTGTGGGAGTGTACTTCATATATCCAACGTCAAGATTTGAAATATATAATTTCTTTAAATAGTATTCAGTGAAGATATAATTTACAATACCCATTACCTTGTATGTTTTAAATGTTGGCATAAAAGTCCAATTACTAGTCTTAATACCAGCATTTCCTGACCCCAGTGCTGTAGCCCTATGAATCTAAGGGTGTTTATATGTGGCACATCTATGTGTGGGCTGTTCTCCTGAGGCAATATACAAATACACTGCATTCCTTTTATACCTATAACTTCTGTCACCACTGAAAGCATGTTGAAGGATCTGCCATTCCTGAAAAGGTCTGGACTACAAATGGTTCCACCTCTTCTTTGTATTTTGAAGTAAGAAGTTTCTTTTCATTAGTGGGGAAAGGGCAGATTAAAAGAAAAAAATTAGTAAATAATATAAAAGCTTGATTGGGAAGAAAAAATATATCAGGCTAAAATATGAGCTATGAGAAGTCAAGTGTTCGCTGAAGAAACCTGTTTACCTAAGTTGATTTCCCCCAGGTTGAATGAGGATGGGGAAGGCTGTTGGAACTTGGCCAGGGAATATCTAATGCTTCTTTTTGGTATTCAAGTCTCATTAGCCAGGTCTTACTCATCTGAGGCAACTTCCCATTTAAGAACACCACCTCTATCTAGGCAAGAAGTCCCCTCTAAATGCCTCACCATAAGCAATATGCTTTATTCTTTTTCAGCCTTGTTCATGCCATTTTTCTTCTCCAGAACACTATTCTTTGCTACCTCGTTCACATTTTCCTGGTCATTCAATAATCACAAACTTATAAGACCATCTCTAGCATATTGTAGTTATGTGAGGAATTGGGAGACTATCAGAAACCTTGTAAAACTTTAAGCAGTTTGAAAAAACATTAAATACTTTAGAATAAAATTTAACTTTTAGAAAATATAAAAAACTGCCATTTTCCATCACACACATGACAGAAAGTAAAATTGGGTAATATTTTATTAGCTAATAGGGATATGTAGAAGATATAACAATCCTTTACCAGGATTATTTTCCCCTTAGAGAGCAGTCAGAAACTGTGGGGGAGAAAGGTGGAGGATAAATACAGAGACAGAGAAACAGAGACAGAGAGACAGAGAAAGAGAGAAACAGAGTGCATATGGGCCATACATTTTGCTATTTATTGTTTTTCATGCAGCATATTAATATATATTCTTATTATTGATGTTTGTTTTGGGTGAGTAAACTTTATAAACAATTATTGAAATCACAGCCTTGCACAGAGACGATGAAGGTCTAGTTCCTACCTTAAGGAGTCTACTGCCATCTAGTTGAACAGACAGCATGTGATAGGCAGAATAATACCTGCCCTTCTCCAAAGATACCTCTGTTCTAATTCCTAGAATCTGTGAATAGGTTATATATGACATGGCAAAGTGGAATTAAAGCGACAGACAAAATTAAGTTTGCTAATCACCTGACCTCAATATAAAGAGACTGCTTGACTATCTGAGTGCACTCAATGAAATCAGAAAGTAATTAAATGGAAGGAGAGAGGGAGAAGAGTAAGAACCAGAATGATGGCATCATGACAGACTCAATCAGCCATTGGTGAGTTTGAGATGGAAGCTACCATAAGCTAAAGAAAGCAAACAGCCTTTAGACACTAGAAAAGGCAAGAAAAACATTCTTTCTTAGAACCTCCAGAAAGGAATGAATGCAGTCCTGCTGACATCTTGATTTTAGTCCAGTGAGACACTAAAAATTCTGAGACAATAAATCTGTGTTGTTAAGCCATTAAATTTGTGGTAATTTGTTACAGCAGCAATATGAACCATACACAGGGTTTGTTGGATAAAGACAGATTTACTCCAAACCTTAGATATATTTTGTATAAATCTTCCACTCACTGCAGAGATCTAAGTATTTTAGCTAAAATAGTATAGTGATGGAGAATTTGGACTGTGGGAAAAAGAATCCATTAACTGTTACTGAATAGAACATCAAGGCAAAACAGTTGTTCTAAGTTAGCTAATCTGGAGGCCATGAACAAAATAGACCCAAGTGGGAAGATCCTTGGGGGTACAGAGACCATCTAGGTGATAACTGACAGCAAAAATGTTTAAGAATTTGGCCTGGAGTTACAGCATAGACAAAGGAAAAGAGGGAAGATATAAAAGATGTATAGAAGGAAAATACACATTATTGTCTCTATACTAAGTCTATGAATTTCTTTGAGGATTGGGAACATATTATAAAAATTATTTCCCTTTGATAATTGAACATTGTACAACTCTCTGTATACTAGGAACTCAAAAAATGTTGAGAATTCCCGTATTTCTTATTGTTTAGTGTTGAGATAACTTTGTCCTGTCTTCAATTTTATTATATTTTACTTTTTTCTTTTTATTCAAATTCCAGCCAACTAACACACAGTGTAATATTATTTTCAGTTGTACAATTTAGTGATTCAACACTTTCATACAACACCTGGCACTCATCACAATAAATGTATTCCTTAATCCCTATCACCTATTAAATTCATTCCCCCACCTACCTCCCCTCTGGTAACCATCCGTCTGTTCTCTTTTTTTTTTTTTTGTCTGTTCTCTTTAGTTTAAGAGTCTGTTTCTTGGTTTGCCTCTCTTATTTTTTTTCCCTTTGATACTTTGTTTTGTTTCTTAAATTCCACACATTAGTGAAATCATGTAGTATTTGTCTTTTTTTTGATGGACTTTTGTCATTTAGCTTAATATACTATAGTTCCATTCATGTCATTACAAGTGGTAAGATTTCATTCTTTTGATTGCTGACTAATGTATATCTATCTATCTATCTATCTACCTATCATCATCATCATCATCATCTATCTATCTATCACATCTTCTTTATCCATTCGTCACTTGATGGATATTTGGGCTTTTCCCCTAATTTGGCTTTGTTGATACTGCTGTTTATAAACATTGGGATGCAGATATCCCTTTGAATTAGTATTTTTGTATTTTTGGAGTAAATACCTAGTAGTACAATTGCTGGATCGTAACACACTTTTATTTTTAACTTTTTGAGGAACCTCCATACTGTTTCCCAGACTGGCTGCACCAGTTTGCGTACCACTAATAGTATAAGAAGGTTATTGTTTCTCTGCTTTCCCACCAATACCTGTTGTTTCCTGTGTTGTTAATTTTAGACATTCTGATTGATATGAAGTGATATCTCACTGTAGTTTTGATTTAAATTTCCCCTATGATGAATGAAGTTGAGCATTTTTTCATGAGTCTGTCAGCCAACTGTATGACTTCTTTGGAAAAGGTCTATTCGTATTTATGCCCATTTTCTACCTGGATTATTTGTTTTTAGGTACTCAGTTTTACAAGTTCTTTATATATTTTGTATACTAACCCTTTACCAGATATATCATTTGCAGATACCTTATCCTATTCCATAGGTTGCCTTTTAGTTTGTTGTTTGCTTCCTTTACTATGCAGAAGCTTTTAATTTTGATGAAGTACCAATAGATTATTTTTACTTTTGTTTCCCTTGCCTCAGGAGTCATATCTAAAAAAAAACTGTTATGGGCAATATCAAAGAGGTTGTGGCCTCTGTTCTATAGGATTTTGATGGTTTCCTACCTCACATCTAGATCTTTAATCCGCTTTGAATTTAGTTTTGTGTATGTTGTAAGAAAGTGGTCCAGTTCTATTCTTTTGTATGTATTCATCCATTTTTCCCAGCTTCATTTGTTGAAGAGCCTGCCTTTTTTTCATTGGATATTCTTTTCTACTTTGTAGAATATTAATTGACTAAATAGTTGTGAATTCATTTCTGGGTTTTCTATTCTGTTCCATTGATATATGTGTCTGTTTTTGTGCCAGTACAACATTGTCTTGATCACTAAAGCTTTGTAATATAGCTTAAAGTCTGGAATTGTGATGCCTCTAGCTTTGCTTTCTTTTTCAAGGTTGCTTTTACTATTCAGGGTCTTTTGTGGTTTCTTTTTTTTTTAATTTTTATTTATTTATGATAGTCACAGAGAGAGAGAGACAGAGGCAGAGACACAGGCAGAGGGAGAAGCAGGCTCCATGCACCGGGAGCCCGACGTGGGACTCGATCCCGGGTCTCCAGGATTGCACCCTGGGCCAAAGGCAGGCGCCAAACCACTGCGCCACCCAGGGATCCCCTCTTTTGTGGTTTCATACAAATTTTAGGCATGTCTGTTATAGCTCTATGAAAAATGTTGTTGGTACTTAGATGGGGATTGCATTAAATCTGCAGATTGCTTTGAGGAATATAGACATCTTAATAGTATTTCTTCTTCTAATCCATGAGTATGAAATATCTTTCCATTACTTTGTGTCTTCTTCAGTTTTATTCATCAGTGTTTTTTTTTTTCATTCATCAGTGTTTTATAGTTAGTTTTTACAGTACAGATCATTTACCTCTTTGGTTAGGTTTATTCCTGGGTATCTTATGTTTTTTTTGGTGCAATTATAAATGGAATTGATTCCTCAATTTCTCCTTCTGCTGCTTCATTATTGGTGTATAGAATTGCAACAGATTTCTGTACATTGATTTTGCATCCTGCAAGTTTACTGAACTTCTGTATCACTTTTAGGATTTGAGGGGGGGAGTTCTCAGTTTTTCTTTATACAGTATCATGTCTTCTTCAAATATTGAAAACTTGACTTCCTTCTTGAAAATTTGAATGCTTTTTATTTGTCTTTGTTGCTTGATTGCTGTGGCTAGGACTTGTAGTTATGTGTTAAATAACAAGTGCTGAGAGTGGACATCCCTGTCTTGTTCCTGATCATAGAGAAAAGCATCTCAGTTTTTCCCCAATGAGTATGATATTGGCTGTGAGTTTTTTATACATGTCCTTTATTATGTTGAGGTATGTTCCCTCTAAGCCCAGTTTCCTTAGTTTTTTCTTTAAGATTTTTATTTATTTATTCATAGAGACACACAGAGAGAAAGAGAGAGAGAGAGAGAGAGAGAGAGAGAGAGAGGCAGAGACACAGGCAGAGGGAGAAGCGGGCTCCATGCAGGGAGCCCAACGAGGGACTTGATCACGGGTCTCCAGGATCACGCCCCGGGCTGCGGAGAGCCCTAAACCGCTGCGCCACTGGGGCTGGCCTCTTTACAGTTTTTAAGAAGAATGTATGCTGTACTTTGTCAAATCCTTTTTTTTTCACAATATTTTAGCCACATATCTTTTTTTTATATTTAAAACAATTTTTATTGGCATTCAATTTGCCAGCATATAGCAAAACACTCAGTGCTCATCCCACTAAATGCCCCCATCATTGCCCATCACCCAGTCACCCCAAACCCCTGTCCATGTCCTCTTCCACTACCCCATGTTCATTACCCAGACTTAGGTGTCTCTCATGTTTTGCCACCCTCACTGATATTTTCACTCATTTTATCTCTTTTCCCTTTATTTCCTTTCACCAATTTTTATATTCCCCAAATGAATGAGACCATATAACGCTTGTCCTTTTCCGATTGACTTATTTCACTCAGCATAATACCCTCCAGGTCCCTCCACGTCAAAGCAAATAGTGGGTACTAGTCATTTCTAATGGCTGAGTAATATTCCATTGTATACATAAACCACATCTATATCCATTCATCTTTCTTTTTTATATAAATTTATTTTTTATTGGTGTTCAATTTGCCAACATATAGAATAATACCCAGTGATCATCCCATCAAGTGCCCCCCTTAGTGCCCATCACCCAGGAACCCCCACCCACCTCCAATCTCCCCTTCCACCACCCACAGTTCATTTCCCAGAGTTAGAAGTCTCTCATATTATGTCTCCCTCCCCGATATTTCCCACTCATTTTTTCTCCTTTCCCCTTTATTCCCTTTCAATAATTTTTATATTCCCCAAATGAATGAGACCATATGTTTGTCCTTCTCCGATTGACTTATTTCACTCAGCATAATACTCTCCAGGTCCATCCACATCGAAGCAAATGGTGGGTATTTGTCGTTTCTAATGGCTGAGTAATATTCCATTGTATACATATACCACATCTTCTTTATCCATTCATCTTTCGATGGACACTGAGACTCCTTCCATAGTTAGGCTATTGTGGACATTGCTGCTATAAACATTGGGGTGTAGGTGTCCCGGCGGTTCACTGCATCTGTATCTTTAGGAAAAATCCCCAAGAGTGCAATTGCTAGGTGTAGGGCAGGTCTATTTTTAACACTTAGAGGCACCTCCACACAGTTTTCCAGAGTGGCTGCACCAGTTCACATTCCCACCAACAGTGCAAGAGGGTTCCCCTTTCACCCATCCTCTTCAACATTTGTTGCTTCCTGTCTTGTTAATTTTCCCCCTTTTCACTGGTGTGAGGTGGTATCTCATTGTGGTTTTGATTTGTATTTCCCTGATGGCAAGTGACGTGGAGCATTTTCTCATGTGCTTGATGGCCATGTCTGTCTTCCTCTGTGAGATTTTTATTCATGTCTTTTGCCCATTTCATGCTTTGCTTCCTTGTTTCTTTGCTGTTGAGTTTAATAAGTTCTTTATAGACTTTGGATACTAGCCCTTTATCTGAAAGGTCAACTGCAAATATCTTCTCTGACTCTGTAGATGGTCTTTTGGTTTTGTTGACTGTTTCTTTTGCTGTGCAAAAGGTTCTTATCTTGATTAAGTTCCAAGAATTCATTTTTTGCTTTTGTTTCTCTTGCCTTCATGGACATATCTTGTAAGAAGTTGCTGTGGCCAAGTTTAAAAAGGGTGTTATCTGTGTTCTCCTCTAGGATTTTGATGGAATCTTGTCTCACATTTAGATCGTTCATCCATTTTGAGTTTATCTTTGTGTATGGTGTAAGAGAATGGTCTAGTGTCATTCTTCTGCATGTGGCTGTCCAATTTTCCCAAAACCATTGATTGAAGAGACTTTTTTCTAGATAGTCAAATTTCCAGACAGTCAAATTTCTCTGCTTTGTCGAATATTGGTTGATGATAAAGTTGAGGGTCCATTACTGGATTCTCTATTCTGTTCCATTGATGTATGTGTCTGTTTTTGTGCCAGTACCACACTGTCTTGATGATCACAGCTTTGTAGTACAATCTGATATCTGGCATTGTGATGCCCCCAGATATGGTTTTCTTTTTTAAAATTCCCCTGGCAATTCGGGGTCTTTTCTGATTCCACACAAATCTTAAGATGATTTGTTCCAACTCTCTGATGGAAGTCCATAGTATTTTGATAGGGATTGCATTAAATGTGTAAATTGCCCGGCATAGCATAAACATTTTCACAATTTGAATTCTTCCGATCCATGAGCATGGAATATTTTTCCATCTCTTTGTGTCTTCCTCAATTTCCTTCAGAAGTGTTCTATAGTTTTTAGGGTATAGATCCTTTACCTCTTTGGTTAGGTTTATTCCTGGATATTGTATGCTTTTGGGTGCAATGGTAAATGGGATTGACCCCTTCATTTCTCTTTCTTCAGTCTCATTGTTAGTGTATAGAAAGGCCACTGACTTCTTGGCATTGATTTTGTATCCTGCCACACTGCCAAATTGCTGTATCAGTTCTAGCAGTCTTGGGGTGGAACTTCTTGGGTTTTCTAAGTACAGTATCATGTCATCTGCGATGATGGAGAGTTTGACTTCTTCTTTCCCAATGTGAATGCCTTCTATTTCTTTTAGTTGTCTGATTGCTGAGGCTCGGACTTCTAGTACTATGTTGAATAGCAGTGGTGAGAGTGGCCATCCCTGTCTTGTTCCTGACCTTAGGGGAAAGGCTCCCAGTGCTTCCCCATTGAGAATGATATTTGTTGTGGTCTTTTCATAAATGGCTTTTAAAATGCTGAAGAATGTTTCCTGTATCCTTACAATCTGAAGAGTTTTGATCAGGAATGGATGCTGTATTTGGTCAACTGCTTTCTCTGAATCTATTGAGAGGATCATAGCGCTCTTGTTTTTTCTCTTGTTGATATGATCAATCACATTGATTGCTTTACCAGTGTTGAAACATCCTGGCATCCATTAAATAAATCCCACTTGGTCATGGTGAATAATCTTCTTAAGGTATTGTTGGATCCTTTTGGCTAGTAACTTGTTGAGAATTTTTGCATCTGTGTTCATCAGGGATATTGGTTTATAATTCTCCTTTTGGTGACTTCTTTGTCTGGTTTTGGAATTAAGGTGATCCTGGCCTCATAGAACGAGTTTGGAAGTACTCCATCTCTTTCTATCTTTTCGAACAGCTTTAATAAAATAGGTATGGTTTCTTCTTTAAACATCTGATAGAATTCCCCTGGGAAGTGATCTGGCCCTGGACTTTTGTGTCTTGGGAAGTTTTTGATGATGGCTTCCATTCCTCCCTGGTTATCCACCTGTTTAGGTTTTCTAATTCTTCCTGTTCCAGTGTTGGTAGTTTGTGGTTTTCCAGAAATGCATCCATTTCTTCTAGTTTGCTTAATTTATTGGTGTATAGCTGCTCATAATAGGTTTTTAAAATCGTTTGTATTTCCTTGGTATTTGCGGTGATCTCTCCTTTCTCATTCATGATTTTATTAATTTGAGTCTTCTCTCTCTTATTTTTAATAAGGTTGGGTAATGGTTTATCTATCTTATAATTCTTTCAAAGAACCAACTCCTGGTTTTGTTAATCTGTACCACAGTTCTTCTGGTCTCTATTTCATTGATCTGCTCAATTCTTTACCAACTCTCTTCTTCTGATGGGTGTAGGATCTATTTCCTGTATTTTCTCCAGATCCTTTAGGTGCAAGGTTAGCTTTTGTATTTGAATTCTTTCCAGTTTTTGGATGGATGCTTGTATTCCAATGTATTTCCCCCTCAGGACTGCTTTTGCTGTATCCCAAAGCTTTTGAATGGTTGTATCTTCATTCTCATTAGTTTCCATGAAATTTTTAATTATTCCAATATTTCCTGGTTAACCCTTTCATCTTTTAGCAGGATGGTCCTTAACCTCCATGCGTTTCAAATCCTTCCAAACTTCTTCTTGTGATTTAGCTCTAGTTTTGAAGCATCATGGTCTTATTTTTTATTATTATTTTTTTTTAGCATCGTGGTCTTAAAACATTCAGGGGAGAATCCCAATCTTTTGGTATGGGTTAAGACCTTATCTGTGACCCAGTATGTGGTCTATTCTGGAGAAAGTTCCATGTGCACCAGAGAAGAATGTGTATTCAGTTGGGCTGGGATGTAAAGTTCTGTAATGACTGTGAAATCCATCTGGTCCAGGGCCTCACTTAAAGCTCTTGTTTCTTTGGAGATGTTGTGCCTAGAAGACCTGTCCATTGTAGAAAACACTACATGCAAGTCACAAGTATAACTTTATTGTTATCTAAGTATGTCTTAACTTTGGTTATTAGTTGGTTGATATACTAGGCAGTTCCCACATTCGAGGCATTAATATTCATGATTGTCAGGTCCTCTTGTTGGATAGATCCTTTAAGTATAACATAGTGTCCCTCTTCATCTCTTACTACAGTCTTTGAGATAAATTTTAATTCATCTGATATGAAGATGGCTACCCCTGCTTTCGTTTGAGGACCATTTGAATGGTAAATGGTTCTCCCACCTTTCAATTTCAGGCTGTAGGTGTCCTTAGGTCTAAAATGAGTCTCTTGTAGACAGTAAATAGATGGGTCTTGCTTTTTATTGAGTTTGAAACCCTGCGCCTTTTGATGGGGTCATTAAACTCATTCATGTTCAGAGTTACTATTGAAAGATAGGAATTTAGTGTCATCATAATCCCTATTCAGTCCTGTTTTTGTGGATTGTTCCCTTGGACTTCCTCTATTACAGAATCCCCCTTAGTATTTCTTGCAGAGCTGGCTCCGTGGTTACATATTCTTTCAGTTTCTGCCTATCTCTGAAGCTTTTTATCTCTCCTTCTATTCTGAATGAGAGCCTTGCTGGAAAGAGTATTCTTGCTGCATGTTTTTCTCATTTAGGACCCTGAATATATCCTGCCAGCCCATTCTGGCCTGCCAGGTCTCTGTGGAGAGGTCTGCTGTTAATCTAATATTTCTCCCCATAAAAGTTAGAGATTTCTGTCTCTTGCTGCTTTAAGGAGTTTCTCTTTATCTTTGGAATTTGCAAGTTTCACTATTAAATGTTGAAGTGTTCAGTGGTTTTTATTGATTTTGGGGGGATCTCTCTATTTCCTGGATCTGAATGCCTGTTTCCCTCCCCAAATTAGAGAAATTCTCAGATATGATTTGTTCAAATACATATTCTGGACCTCTGTCCCTTTCGGCGCCCTCGGGAACCCCAATTAAACATAGATTTGTCCTTCTGAGGCTGTCATTTCTTTCCCTTAACCTATCCTCATGATCTTTTAATTGTTTCTCTGTTTTTCCCTCTTCCCTCCTTGCCATTAACTTGTCTTCCATGTCACTCACTCGTTCTTCTACCTCATTAACCTTCGTTGTTAGGACCTCCAGTTTGGATTGCATCTCATTTAATTGATTTTTAATTTTGAGCCTGATTAGATCTAAATTCTGTAGTCTTGAATCTCTTGAATCCTTTATGCTTTTTTCTAGAGCCATGAGTAGCTTTATAATAGTGCTTCTGAATTGGCTTCCTGACATTGAATTGTAATCTAAATTTTGTAACTCTGTGGGCGAGAGGACTGTTTCTGATTCTCTTTTTTGAGGTGAGTTTTTCTCACTAGTCATTTTGCTCAGTGCAGAGTGGCCAAATACAAGTTGTACTGGGAAAAAGATAAAAAGAGACAAAAGAAAAAGGAAAAGAAAAATTACGAAGAAAAAAAAAGAGGAAAGGAGGAAAAAGGGGGGGGAGCAAACAGAAAACAAAAAACAAGGGGGAGTGTCATCTGATTCTATAGACTGTAAATCTCTCCTCTTCCCCTGGACATTTCAAGTGCTGCTTGGTCAATAACTTGCTTTTCCCCTGTCCTTCTAGCTGGTCTTCTGGGGAAGGGGCCTGCTGTGCTGATTGTCAGGTGTGAGCACCTGGAGGAGTTGCTCAGCCCCCTGACTGTTGAATGGCTCAGTGGGAGATGTTTATCCTGTGAGACCCCTGTGAGTCTCAGTGGGGGTTGTTTATCCTGTGAGGCTCAGGAGTAACAACAGTGGTGGCAGCCTACTCTCCAGACCTAGAGTCAGCTCCTGCAGAAACTACTGCAGCTTCCAGTCCACAGGGGCCTGGATGCTCCGGGGGTGGGGGCCGCTGATCTATACAGCTCAGGGCCACCCTGTGGCCGGAGCGTCCTTGCTGTCCTGTGCCCTTCTAGCCTCTGCCTGTCCCTGCGGGAGCACCGGATCCTGGGCTGTGTCCCCCGGCGCCCTGTGCTCTGGGGCCTGCGCTGCTGGAATCACGCTCTTGGGGAGTGCAGCTCCCTCCAAGCGGAGCCGCCTCAGAGCTGCTCCCGGGCCGGGTGCGCACTTCAGCTCTTTAGGGACCTCAGCCGCGTTGTGTGGTGTGCTCTCCCCCCCCCCCCCCCGCACAGGTCCTCTGTTAGTGCCCCTGGGAGCCTGAGGGCATCTCCGCCCCTCCTGGGATCCTGCTCCAACTCCCTGGGAGCAGCACTTTTCCATCCAGGAAGATTGGTGAAGCTCCTGCTTCTCCGGTTTGGGGCTTTCCTGTCCTGGGGCACTCGCCACGTAGTCTTAGCTGGGCTCCTCGTGGCACCCCTCCCCCTTTGGATGCTTTTTATTTCTTTATTTTTTTTCCGTCTTCCTACCTTGATAGAAGTGCGAACTCTTCTCACTGTAGCATTCCAGCTGTTCTGTCTTTAAATCTCAGGCCGAATTCGTAGGTTTTTCAGGATGATTTGAATGTTATCTGGGTTATTTGGTGGGGACAGGTGACTTGGGGACCCTACTCTTCCGCCATCTTGCCCCCTCCGGAGAATTGGTTCAAACTTAAGTGACCTTTGACTTAATACAGGCTTCTCTATTCAGATTATATATAAATCTAATGCTAACCACAACTCAAAAGTGAGTAATAGAAATGCAGAGAAAGAGAAAGAAATCTATGTATATTGTTAAAGGAAGCCAACAAACCATAAAAGACAGCAAAAGAAGAAAAGATCAGAGAAAATCTGAAAAATAACTACAAAATAAGTAACAAAATGGCAATGGCAATAAATACACATTTATTAATATTACTTTGAATGCAAGTGGACTAAATATTCCAAAGATAATGGGTGACTGAGTGAAAAAAAAAGAAGACATATCTATATGCTGCCTATAAGACATACATTTCAGACCTAAAGACACCTGCAAATTCCAAGTGAGGTGATAGAAAAACATCTATCAAACAAATGGTCAAAATAAAGCCAGACTAGCAATTCTTATTTTGGACAAACTAGATAATAAAGACTATATCAAGAGGACAAGAAGGACACTATATAATCATAAATGGACAATCCAATAAGAAGATATAACAATTGTCAATATTATGTGCCTAACATGGAAGAACCCAAATATATGACACCATAACCTATAAATTATAAATATATAATTAACAAACAAATAATTGATAGTAATAGGTAACTTTATTACCCTACTTACATCAATGGACAGGTCATCCAAATAGACAAACAACAGCAAACAGTGACTTTGAATGACACATTGGATCAGATGGACTTTACAGATACATTTAGCATATTCCATCATAATACAGTAGAATACACATTCTTATCAAGTACACATGGAACATTGTTTAGAATAGATCACATATTAGTCCCCTAAATAAGTCTCAATAAATTTATGAAGACTGAAGTCATGTCATGCATATTTTCTGACCACAGCACTATGAAACTAGAAATCAACCACAGGGGAAAAATACGGAAAGAGCACAAACACTTGGAGATTAAGTAACATGCCACTAAAAAAAAAAAAAAAAAAAAAAAAAAAAAAAAGTAACATGCCACTTAACAATGAATGGTCAACCAAGACATCAAAGAGTTAATCCAAAATTACATGGAAACAAATTAAAATAAAAACACAATGATCCAAAATCCTTGAGATAGAGTAAAAGCAGTTCTAAGAGGGAATTTTATAGCTATACATGTTTAACTCTAGAATTAAGAAAAATTAGAACTTAGGTGTACTAACTGTACACCTAAATGAGCTAGAAAAAGGCCATACAAATACCAAAACCAGCAGAAGGAAATAAAGATTAGAGCAGAAATAAATAATATAGAAGCTAAAAATCAATAGAACATATCAATGAAACCAGAAAGCAGTCCTTTGAAAAGATCAACAAAACTGATAATCTTCTAGCCATTCATCAAAAAAGCAAAAAAGTAGAAAGTATTCAAATAAACAAAATTGCAAATTAAAGAGGAGAAATAACAACTGACATCACAGACACAAACAATTGTAAGAGAATATTATAAAAAATCATATGGCAAAAAAATTGGACAACCTAGAACACATGGATAAATTCCTAGAAATATATAACATTAAAACTAAAGTAGAAAGAAACAGAAAAATTTAACAGAAACAGAGTACTCACAGTGAATTTGTAATAAAAAACCACCCAACAAGCAAAAGTCCAGGACCAGGTCGCTTCCCAGGCAATTTCTATCAAATATTTAGAATTAATAGCTTCTTAAAATATTTTAAAAATATAAGAATGAAAACCTCCAAATTCATTCTTTTCATTCATTCTATGATGCCAAAGCCAGATGAATACACCACAAAAACAAAAAAAGAAAGAAAAAAGCCTACAAGCTAATATCTCTGAAGAACATACATGCAAAAATCCAACACAAAATATTAGCAAACTGAATCTAACAGTACTTTAAAAACAGATCATCATTATCAAGTGGGATTTTTTTCTGACTTGCAATGGTAGTTCAATATTTGCAAATCAAACAACATGATACATTAAATAAGTAAGAGAGGAATGACTGGGTGGCTCAGCAGTTGGGTGCCTGCCTTTGACTCAGTTCTTGATCCCCAGATCCGGGATCGAGTCCCACATCAGGCTCCCTGCGAGGAGTCTTCTTCTGCCCTCTGCCTATGTCTCTGCCTCTCTCTCTCTCTCAGTCTGTGTTTCTCATGAATCAATAAATAAATCTTTAACAAATAAATCAATGAGAGAAAGAATAAAAACGACATGATCATTTCAGTATACATCTATTGAAAGCATTTAACAAAGTACAACACACATTCATGATAAAAATCCTCAACAAAGTAGGTCTCGAGGGAGCAAATCTCAGCACAATAAAGGCTTTTTTTTCAATAAAGGCTTTATATGAAAAACTAATGGTAACATATTCGATGGGGAAAAACTGAGGTTTTTTACCCTTAAGTTCAGGAAAATGCTAACCACAGCAACCAAAGAAGAAAAAGAAATAAAGGCATCCAAATGGGTAAGAAGAAGCAAACTTTCACTATTTGCAGATGATATGATACTGTATATAGAAAACTTGAATTATTCCACCAAAAAATTGCTAGAACTCATAAGTGAAATCAGTAGAGTCACGGGATACAAAATTAATGTACAGATATCTGTCACATTCCTACATACTAATAGTGAAGCAGAAAAAAGAGAAAGTAAGAAAACAATCCCAGAGTGCCTGAACGACTGAGTCTGAAGAGCATGGGACTCAGGGTTGTGAGTTCAAGCCTCATGTTGTGTGTAGATATTACTTAAAAATAAATACATAACTAAAACTTAAAAAAGAGAAAGCAATCCCAAATACAATGCATCAAAATTTATAAATACCTAGGAATGAACTTAACCAAAGTGTTGAAGACCGGTACCCTGAAAACTATACAACATTAATAAAAGAAATTGAAGACTGGGGAAATGGAAAGACATTCCATATTCATGAGTTGGAAGAACAAATATTGTTAAAATGTCTATACTATCCAAAGCAATCTACACATTGAATGCAATCCTTATCAAAATACCAACAGCATTTTGCACAGAAGTAGAATAAACAATCCTAAAATTTGCATCAAACCACAGAAGACCTCAAACAACCAAAGAATCTTGAAAAAGAAGAAAAAATTGGACCTCAAAGTTATACTACAAAGCTGTAATAGCCAAAAAAGTATGATAGTGCCACAAAATAGACACATAGATTAATGGAACAAAATAGAAAACCCAGAAATAAACCTACAATTACATGTTGAATCAATTTTTGACAAAGCAGGAAAGAATATCATATGGAAACATAATCTCTCTTCAATAAACAGTGTTGGGAAATCTGGACAGTTATATGCAGAATAGTGGAAATGGACCATTTTCTTTCACCATATACAAAAATAAATTCAAAATGGAATAAAGTCTTAAATGTGAGACTTGAAACTAAAAAAATTATAAAACAGGGCACCTGGGTGCCTCATTCAGTTAAGCTTCTGACTCTTGATTTCAGCTCAGGCTTGATATCAGGATTGTGAGCTCCATGCTGGGCATGGAACCTACTTAAAAAAAATTATAAAAGTCAACACTTAGAGGTGGGGCAAGATGGCGGAAAAGGAAGGTCCCCAAGTCACCTGTCCCCACCAACTTACCTAGATAAATTTCAAATCATCCTGAAAACCTATGAATTCGGCCTGAGATTTAAAGAGAGGACTACTGGAATGCTAGAGTGAGGAGAGTTCGCGCTTCTATGAAAGTAGGAAGACGGGGAAACAACAAAAATAAAAAAAGCATCCAAGGGGCAGGGGCCCCGGTTAAGGCCCGGGTTAAGGCCGAGCAGTGAGTGACTCCAGGACAAGAAAGCCCAGTCCCGGAGAAGCAGAAACTTTACCAATCTTCCCGGAAAGGCACTCTCAGGAAACTCGGGCAGGATCCCAGGAGGCACAGTGATGCCCTCAGGCTCCCAGGGGCAGCAACAGAGGAACTGTGCCCCGGAGGAGAGCACGCCACACACAGCAGGCCGAGCTCCCTAAAGGGCTGGAGGGCGCACCCTGCACGGCCTGGGAGCAGCTCAGGCAGCATCTCAGACAGCATCTCAGGCTGTGGCTCTGTGGAGGTTGGCTGCGCGGCCCCAGGAGCACTATTCCGGTGGTACAGGCCCTGGATCCCAGGGTGGCGGGGGACACACCCAAGATCTGGCGCTCTCCCCGGGACAGGCGGAGGCCGGGAGGACACAGGGCAGCGAGGACACTCCTGCCACTGTGTGGCCCCCAGCAGTGCAGATCAGCGCCCCCCACACCTGGAGCATCGAGACCCCTGCAGACTGGGAGCGGCAGGAGTTACTGTGGGAGCAGACTCCAGAGCTGGAGAGCTGGCTGCTACTACTGTAATTATTCCTCCTGGTGTCACCTTGTACCCGGGACTGAGCAGGGCTGCCAGGGAGCAGGGGCCTCAGGATTAGCAGCTCCAACTGAGTCATACACCTGGCAGGGGGCTGGGTAGCTCACCCAGGTGCACACACCTGATAATTAGCAAAACAGGCCCCTGCAAAAGAGACCAGTTGGAAGGACAGGGGAAAAGCAAATAATTGAACAAGCTGCACTGGAAAGCTCCAGGGGAAGTCGAGGGATTTAGAATATATAGAATCAGAGGACACTCCCCCCTTGTTTTTTTGTTTTCTGTTTGTTCACCTCCCCCTGTTTTCTTCTCTCTATTTTTGTCTTTTTCAAGTATGACTTGTTCTTAGACACTCTGCACTGAGCAAAATGACTAGAAGGAAGAACTCACCTCAAAAGAAAGAATCAGAAACAGTCCTCTCTCCCAGAGTTACAAAATTTGGATTACAATTAAATGTCAGAAAGCCAGTTCAGAAACACAATTATAAAGCTACTGATGGCTCTAGAAAATAGCATAAAGGATTCAAGAGACTTCAAGACTGCAGAATTTAGATCTAATCAGGCCGAAATTAAAAATCAATTTTTGGTATCCAATCCAAAAGCAATCCAAACTGGAGGTCCTAAGGACAAGGGTTAATGAGGTAGGAGAATGAGTGAGAGACATGGAAGACAAGTTGATGGCAAGGAAGGAAACTGAGGAAAAAACAGAAAAACAATTAACAATCCAAACTGGAGGTCCTAAGGACAAGGATTAATGAGGTAGGAGAATGAGTGAGTGACATGGAAGACAAGTTGATGGCAAGGAAGGAAACTGAGGAAAAAACAGAAAAACAATTAAAAGATCAGGAGATAGGTTACGGGAAAGAAATGACAGCCTCAGAAGGAATAATCTACATTTAATTGGGGTTCCAGAGGGCACTGAAAGGGACAGAGGACCAGAATACGTATTTGAACAAATCATAGCTGAGAACTTCCCTAACTTGGGAAGGGAAACAGGCATTCAGATTAGGAGATAGGATGCCCCCTAAAATCAATAAAAACCGTTCAACACCTCGATATTTAATAGTGAAACTTGCAAATTCCAAAGAAAAAGAGAAGATCTTTAAAGGAGCAAGAGACAAGAAATCTCTAACTTTTATGGGGAGAAATATTAGATTAACAGCAGACATCTTCACAGAGACCTGGCAGGCCAGAACGGGCTGACAGGATATATTCAGGGTCCTAAATGAGAAGAACCTGCATCCAAGAATACTCTTTCCAGCAAGGCTCTCATTCAGAATAGAAGGAGAGATAAAGAGCTTCCAAGATAGGCAGAAACTGAAAGAATATGGGACCACCAAACCGGCTCTGCATGAAATATTAAGGAGGACTCTATAAAACAAAGAGGAAGTCCAAGGAAACAATCCACAAACACAGGGACTGAATAGGTATCATGATGACACTAAATTCCTATCTTTCAATAGTAACTCTGAATGTGAATGGGCTTAATGACCCCATCAAAAGGCGCAGAGTTTCAGACTGGATAAAAAAGCAAGACCCATCTATTTGATGTCTACGAGAGAATCATTTTTTTTAATAAATTAATTTTTTATTGGTGTTCAATTTACCAACATACAGAATAACACCCAGTGCTCATCCCGTCAAGTGTCCCCCTCAGTGCCCGTCACCCACTCACCCCTACCCCTCGCCCTCCTCCCCTTCCACCACCCCTAGTTCATTTCCCAGAGTTAGGAGTCTTTATGTTCTGTCTCCCTTTCTGATATTTCCCACACATTTCTTCTCCCTTCCCTTATATTCCCTTTCACTATAATTTATATTCCCCAAATGAAAGAGAACATACACTGTTTGTCCTTCTCTGATTGACTTACTTCACTCAGCATAATACCCTCCAGTTCCATCCACGTTGAAGCAAATGGTGGGTATTTGTCGTTTAAGACGTAAGACACCTCCAGCCAGAAAAATCAAAGGTTGGAGCACAGTTTACCATTTAAATCATCCTCAAAAGAAAGCAGGGGTAGCCATCCTTATATCAGATGAATTAAGTTTATCCCAAACACTGTACTAAGAGATGAAGAGGGACAGTATATTATAATTAAAGGACCTATCCAACAAGAGGACCTGACAATCACAAATATTTATGCTGCTAATGTGGGAGCTGCCATGCGTATCAACCAATTAATAACCAAAGTTAAGAAATACTTAGATAATAATACACTTATACTTGGAGACTTGAACACAGCTTTCTATAATCAATAGATCTTCTAAGCACATCTCCAAGGAAACCAGAGCTTTAAATGATACTCTGGACCAGATGGATTTCACAGATATTTACAGAACTTCACATCCAAAGGCAATTGAATACACATTCTTCTCAAGTACCCATCAAACTTTCTCCAGAATAGACCACATACTGAGTCACAAATCAGGTCTTAACGGATACCAAAAGATTGTGATTCTCCCCTGCATATTTTCAGATCATAATGTTTTGAAACTAGAGCTAAACAACAAGAAGAAGTTTGGAAGGATTTCAGACATGTGGAGGTTAAAGACCATCCTGCTAAAAGATGAAAGGATGAAATCCTGCTAAAATTTCAACCAGGAAATTAGAGAAGAATTAAAAGGATTCATGGAAACTAATGAGAATGAAGATACAACCATTCAAAATGTTTAGGATACAGCAAAAGCATTCCTGAGAGGGAAATAAATCACAATACAAGCATCCATCCAAAAACTGGGAAGAACTCAAATACAAAAGCTAACCTTGCACCTAAAGGATCTGGAGAAGGAACAGCAAATGAAACCTTCACTCAGCAGAAGAGAACTAATAAATATTCACGCAGAACTCAATGACATATAGACCAGAAGAACTGTAGAACTGATCAACAAAACCAGGAGTTGGTTCCTAGAAAGAATTAATAAGATAGATAAACCATTAGCCAGCCTTATTAAAAAGAAGAGAGAAAGACTCAAATTAAGAAAATCATGAAAGAAAAATGAGAGATCACCACCAATACCAAGGAAATACAAACGATTTGAAAACCTTATCATAAGCAGCTAAACATCAATAAATTTGGCAATCTAGACGAAATGGACGCATTTCTAGGAAAACCAAAAACTATCAGAACTGGAACAGGAAGAAATAGAAAAGTTGAACACGCTGATAAAGAGGCAGGAAATTGAAGCAGTCATCAAAAACCTTCCAGAAACAAAAGTCCAGGGCCAGATAGCTTCCCAAGAGAATTTTATCAAATGTTTAAATAAAAAAACATACCTATTCTACTAAATCTGTTTGGAAAGATAGAAAGACATGGAATACTTCCAAACTCGTTCTATGAGGCCAGCATCACCTTATCCAAAACCAGAAAAGAAGCCACCAAAAGGAGAATTATAGACTAATATCCCTGATGAACACAATGCAAAACTTCTCAACAAGATGCTAGGAAATAAGATCCAACAATACATTAAGAATATTATTCAACATGCTGAAGTAAGATTCATCCCCGGGATGGAAGGCTGGTTCAACACTCGTTAAGCAATCAATGTGATTCATCATATCAGCAACAGAAAAAACAAGAGCCCTATGATCCTCTCAATAGATGAAGAGAAAGCATTTGACAAATACAGCATCCATTCCTGATCAAAACTCTTCAGAGTGTAGGCATAGAAGGAGCATTCCTCAGCATCTTAAAAGTCATCTACGGGGATCCCTGGGTGGCGCAGCGGTTTGGCGCCTGCCTTTGGCCCAGGGCGCGATCCTGGAGACCCGGGATCGAATCCCACGTCGGGCTCCCGGTGCATGGAGCCTGCTTCTCCCTCTGCCTGTGTCTCTGCCTCTCTTTCTCTCTGTGACTGTCATAAATAAATAAAAAAAAAATTAAAAAAAAAAAGTCATCTACGAAAAGCCCACAGCAATATCATTCTCAATGGGGAAACACTGGAAGCCTTTCCCCTAAGATAGGAACGAGACAGTAATGTCCCCCCTCACCACTGCTATTCAATATAGTACTGGAAGTCCTACCCTCAGCAATCAGACAACAAAAAGAAATAAAAAGCATTCACATTGGCAAAGAGGAAGTCAAACTCTCCCTCTTTGCAGATAACATGATACTGTACGTAGAAAACCCAGAAGACTCCACTCCAAGATTGCTAGAACTCATACAGCAATCTGGCAGTGTGGCAGGATACGAAATCTATGCCCAGAAGTCAGTGGCATTTCTATACACTAACAATGAGACTGAAGAAAGAGAAATTAAGGGGTCAATCCCATTTACAATTGCACCGAAAAGCACAAGATACCTAGGAATAAACCTAACCAAAGAGGTAAAGGATCTATACCTTAAAAACTGCAGAACACTTCTGAAAGAAATTGAGGAAGACAGAAAGAGATGGAAAAATGTTCCATGCTCATGGATGGAAGAATTAATATTTTGAAAAAGTCAATGTTGTCCGGGGAAATTTACATATTTAATGCAATTCCTATCAAGATACCATGGACTTTCTTCAGAGACTTAGAACAAATCATCTCATGTTTTGTGTGGAATCAGAAAAGACCCCGAATAGCCAGGGGAATTTTAAAAAGAAAACCATAGCTGGGGGCATCACAATGCCAGATTTCAGGTTGTACTACAAAGCTGTGGTCATCAAGACAGTGTAGTACTGGCACAGAAACAGACACATAGATCAATGGAACAGAATAGAGAATCCAGAAGTGGACCCTCCACTTTATGGTCAACTAATATTCGACAAAGCAGGAAAGTCTATCCACTGGAAAAAAGACAGTCTCTTCAATAAATGGTGCTGGGAAAATTGGACATCCACATGCAGAAGAATGAAACTAGACCACTCTCTTTCACCATACACAAAGATAAACTCAAAATGGATGAAAGATCTAAATGTGAGACAAGATTCCATCAAAATCCTAGAGGAGAACACAGATAACACCCTTTTTGAACTTGGCCACAGTAACTTCTTGCAAGATACTTCCAAAAGGCAAGAGAAACAAAAGGAAAAATGAACTATTGGGACTTCTTCAAGATAAGAACCTTTTGCACAGCAAAAGATACAGTCAACAAAACTAAAAGACAACCTCCAGAATGGGAGAAGATATTTGCAAATGACGAATCACATAAAGGGCTAGTATCCAAGATGTATAAAGAACTTCTTAAATTTAACAGCAAAGAAAAAAACAATCCAATCCTGAAATGGGCAAAAGATATGAACAGAAATCTCACAGAGAAAGACACACATGGCCAAGAGGCACATGAGAAAATTCTCCGCATCACTTGCCATCAGGGAAATACAAATCAAAACCACAATGAGATACCAACTCACACCAGTGAGAATGGGGAAAATTAACAAGACATGAAACCACAAATGTTGGAGAGGATGTGGAGAAAAGGGACCCCTCTTGCACTGTTGGTGGGAATATGAACTGTTCCCGCCACTGTGTCGAGGATCCTCAAAGAATTAAAAATAGATCTGCCCTACGATCCAGCAATTGCACTGCTGGGGATTTACTCTAAAGATACAGATGCAGTAAAACGCTGTGACACCTGCACCCTGATGTTTATAGTAACAATGTTCACAGTAGCCAAACCGGAAGGAACCTTGGTGTCCATCGAAACATGAATGGATAAAGAAGATGTGTTTTATGTATACAATGGAATATTAGTCATTAGAAAATACAAGTACCCACCATTTGCTTCGACGTGGATGAACTGGAGGGCATTATGCTGAGTGAAATAAGTCAATTGGAAAAAGACAAACATTATGTGGTCTCATTCTTTTGGGGAATATAAAAACTTGTGAAAGGGAATAAAGGCAAAGGAGAGAAAATGAGTGAAAATCTCAGTGAGGGTGACAATACATGAGAGATGCCTAACTCTGGGAAATGAACAAAGGGTAGTGGACAGGGAGGTTGCTGGACAGTTTGGGTGACTCGGTGATGGGCACTGAGAGGGGCACTTAGCGGCATGAACACTGGGTGTTATGCTAAATGTTGGGAAATTGAACTCCAATAAAAAAAATTTTTAAAAAGTCAACACTTAAAAATATAATCCAATTAAAAATAGAAAGAAGACACAAACAGATATATATCCAAAGAAGACATCCAGATAGCCAACAGATTCATGAAAAAATGTTCATCATCACTGGCTATCAGGGAAATGTATATCAAAGCTGCAATGAGATACTGCCTTGTAAGTCTCAAAATGGCTTATATCAACAATGCAGGGATGCCTCGGTGGCTCAGTGTTTGAGTGTCTGCCTTCGGCTCTGGGCATGGTTCTGGAGTGCAGGGATTAATTCCCATATCAGGCTCCCCTCAAGGAGCTTGCTTTTCCCTCTGCCTATGTCTCTGCCTGTCTCTTTCAGTGTCTCTCATGAATAAATAAAATCTTAAAAAATATATAATCAACAATATCGTAACATCAGGTGTTGGTGATGATATGGAGAAGTGGAAACCCTTTTTGCACTGTTGGTGGGAAAGAAAACTGCTGTAGCCATTCTGGAAATGTATGTAGGTTCCTTATATAGTTAAAAATAGATCTACCCAATGATCCAGCACTTGCACTACTAGGTATTTACAAATTAGCAAAGGAAAAAAAAAATAAAGAGGGAAAGACAAACAAAGAAACAGACTCTTAACTATAGAGAGCAAACTGATGCTTATCAGAAGGGAGGTGGGTGGATGAGGAGATAGGTTAAACAGGCTGTTCGAAAAGATAGAAAGAGATGGAATACTTCCAAACTCGTTCTATGAGGCCAGCATCACCTTAATTCCAAAACCAAAGACCCCACCAAAAAGGAGAATTATAGACCAATATCCCTGATGAACTTGAATGCAAAAATTCTCAACAGGATACTAGCTAATAGGATCCAACAGCAGTACATTAAGAAGATTATTCGCCATGACCAAGTGGGATTTATCCCCGGGATGCAAGGCTGGTTCAACACTCGTAAAACAATCAATGTAATTCATCATATCAGCAAGAGCAAAAACAAGAATCCTATGATCCTCTCAACAGATGCAGAGAAAGCATTTGACAAAATACAGCATCCATTCCTGATCAAAACTCCTCAGAGTGTGGGGATAGATGGAACGTTCCTCAAAATCTTAAAAGCCATCTATGAAAAGCCCACAGCAATATCATTCTCAATGGGGAAGCACTGGGAGCCTTTCCCCTAAGATCAGAAACACGACAGAGATGTCCCTCTCACCACTGCTATTCAACATAGTACTAGAAGTCCTAGCCTCAACAATCAGGCAACAAAAAGAAATAAAAGGCATTCACATTGGCAAAGAAGAAGTCAAACTCTCCCTCTTTGCCGATGACATGATACTCTACATAGAATACCCAAAAGCCTCCACCTCAAGATTTCTAGAACTCATACAGTAATTCGGCAGAGTGGCAGGATACAAAATCAATGCCCAGAAGTCAGTGGCATTTCTATACACTAACAATGAGACCGAAGAAAGAGAAATTAAGGAGTCAATCCCATTGGCAATTGCACCCAAAAGCATAAGATACCTAGGAATGAACCTAACCAAAGAGGTAAGGGATCTATACACTAAAAACTACAGAACACTTCTGAAAGAAATTGTGGAGGACACAAAGAGATGGAGAAATAGTCCATGCTCATGGTGTGGAAGAATTAATATAGTGAAAATGTCATTGTTACCCAGGGCAATTTACACGTTTAATTCAATCCCTATCAAAATACCATGGACTTTCTTCAGAGAGTTGGAACAAATTATTTTAAAATTTGTGTGGAATCAGAAAAGACCCCGGATAGCCCAGGGAATTTTAAAAAAGTAAACCATAGCTAGGGGAATCACAATGCCAGATTTCAGGTTGTACTACAAAGCTGTGGTCATCAAGACAGTGTGGTACTGGCACAGAAACAGACACATAGATCAATGGAACAGAATAGAGAAGATTCCATCAAAATCCTAGAGGACAGGGATCCCTGGGTGGCGCAGCGGTTTGGCGCCTGCCTTTGGCCCAGGGTGCGATCCTGGAGGCCCGGGATCAAGTCCCACGTCGGGCTCCTGGCATGGAGCCTGCTTCTCCCTCTGCCTATGTCTCTGTCTCTCTCTGTCTCTCTCTCTCTCTGTGAATATCATAAATAAAAAAAAATTTAAAAAAATCCTAGAGGACAACACAGATAACACCCTTTTTGAACTTGGCCACAGTAACTTCTTGCAAGATACTTCCAAAAGGCAGGAGAAACAAAAGGAAAAATGAACTATTGGGACTTCTTCAAGATAAGAACCTTTTGCACAGCAAAAGATACAGTCAACAAAACTAAAAGACAACCTCCAGAATGGGAGAAGATATTTGCAAATGATGTATCAGATAAAGGGCTAGTTTCCAAGATCTATAAAGAACTTCTTAAACTCAACACCAAAGAAACAAACAATCCAATCATGAAATGGGCAAAAGACATGAACAGAAATCTCACAGAGGAAGACATAGACATGACCAACATGCACATGAGAAAATGCTCTGCATCACTTGCCATCAGGGAAATACAAATCAAAACCACAATGAGATACCACCTCACACCAGTGAGAATGGGGAAAATTAACAAGGCAGGAAACCACAAATGTTGGAGAGGATGTGGAGAAAGGGCAACCCCCTTGCACTGTTGGTGGGAATGTGACCTGGTACAGCCACTCTGGAAAACTGTGTGGAGGTTCCTCAAAGAGTTAAAAATAGGTATGCCCTACTACCCAGCAACTGCATTGCTGGGGATTTACTCCAAAGATACGGATGCAATGAAACGCCGGGACACCTGCACCCCGATGTTTCTAGCAGCAATGTCCACAATAGCCAAACTGTGGAAGGAGCCTCAGTGTCCATCGAAAGATGAATGGATGAAGAAGATGTGTTTTATGTATACAATGGAATATTACTCAGCCATTGGAAACGACAAATACCCACCATTTGCTTCGACGTGGATAGAACTGGAGGGTATTATGCTGAGTGAAATAAGTCAATTGGAGAAGGACAAACATTATATGTTCTCATTCATTTGGGGAATATAAAAATAGTGAAAGGAAATAAAGGGGAATAGATAAACAATAAGTGGGAAATATCAGAAAGGGAGACAGAACATGAAAGACTTAGGAGTCTGTGGGAAACGAACTAGGGGTGGTGGAAGGGGAGGGGTCGGGTGGTGGGGGTGATTGTGTGTCGGGCACTGAGGTGGGCACTTGACCGGATGAGCACTGGGTGTTATTCTGTATGTTGACAAATTGAACACCAATAAAAAATAAATTTATTTAAAAAAATAAAGTAAAAATTAAAAGAAAAAAATAGGTGATGGGGATTAAGGAGTGCGCTTGTATAGAGCACAGGTGTTGTATAGAAAGTTTTTAATTGGGCAGCCCGGGTTGCTCAGTGGTTTAGCGCCGCCTTCAGCCCAGGGCGTGATCCTGGTGACCCAGGATGGAATCCTACTTTAGGATCCCTGCATGGAGCCTGCTTCTCCCTGTGCCTGTGTCTCTGCCTCTCTCTTTCTCTTTCTTTCTTTCTCTCTCTCTCTCTCTCTCTGTGTCTCAGGAATAAATAAATGAAATCTTTTAAAAAATTTTTGAATTACTATATTATATATCTGGAACTAATATTACACTGTCAACCAACTAGAATTAAAATTAAAACTTTTTTTTAAAAAAGACCCACACCTACACATACATAGTGAAGAGTTTACCATTGCATTTTTTTTTCATTTCAAATTTTTATTTAAAGTCTAGTTAGTTAATGTCATATTGGTTTCAGGAGTAGAATTTAATGGTTCATCACTTACATATAACACCCTGTGGTCATCATAACAAGTGCTATCCTTAATACCCATCACATATTTAGCCCATCCCCTACTCACCTCCCTCCTTCAAACCTAAGTTCTCTATAGTTAAGAGTCATGGTTTGCTTCTCTCTCTCTCTCTCTCTCTTTTTACCTTCCTATATGTTCATCTGTTTTGCTTCTTAAATTCCACATATGAGTGAAATCATATGGTATTTGTCTTTCTCTGACTTATTTCACTAACACAATACACTTTAGCTCCATCCACATCATTGCAAATGGTAAGATTTCATTCTTTTTGGTTGCTGAGTAATATTCCATTGTCCATATTTTACCACATCCTTTTTATCCATCCATCAGTGAATGGAATTTGGGCTCTCTCCATAGTTTGATTATTGTTGATAATGCTGCTATAGACATCAGGGTGCATGTTTCCCTTTGAGTCAGTATTTTTGTATCCTTTGAGTAAATGCCTAGTAGTGCAATTGCTGGGTCATAGGACAATTATATTTTTAACTTTTTCAGAAACCTCCATACTGTTTTCCAGACCGACTGCATTTACCATTGCATTTTCATCTCTCCATGGTATGATCTTAACTTTCCATTCAACAAGCTTTTTCCTTTCTTTGGAAAGTACCATCACCATCTTTTTCCATCTAAATCCATCTATCTGTGTCTATCTATATCTATATCTGTATTCTATATCTATATTATCTATATAATCTATATATCATCTATATCTATATCTTTGTATATATCCATATATTTAATTGAATGGTATTACAATATCATTGACTGTATTTGCTATGCTGTACGTTTCATCTAAGTGATTTATTCATTCCGTAAATGTAAACTTGTACCTCCCACTCCCTTTCACATGTTTTGCTCATGTTCCCACCCCCTCCCATATGGCAACCACTGTATGTATTTATGTAATATATATCTCACATCTTCTTTATCCATTCATCTATTAATGGACACATTGGTTCCTTCTATATCTTGATCATTGTAAACATTGCTGCAATAAATATAGAGGGACATATATCTTTTTTAATTAGTGTTTTCACTTTTTTTTTTTTTATAAATACCCAGTAGTGGAATTACTGGATCATATGGTATTTTTATCTTTAATCTTTGAAGAACCTCTATACTATTTTCCACACTAGTTATACCAATTTACATTACCATCAATGCATGAGGATTCCTTTTTTGCCACACCCTCACCAATAGTTGTTTCATGTCTCTTTGATACTAGCCATTCTGATATGTGTAAGGTAATATCTAATTATGATTTTGCTTAGCATTTCCCTGATGATTAGTGATGTTAAGCATCTTTACATGGGTCTATAGGTCATCTGCATGTCTTTGGAAAAATGTTCAAGTCCTTAGCCCATGTCTTTTTTTTAAAGATTTATTTTTATTTATTTATGAGAGAGAGAGAGAGAGAGAGAGAGAGAGAGAGGCAGAGACACAGGCAGAGGGAGAAACAGGCTCCATGCCAGGAGCCCGATGTGGGACTCGATCCCGGGACTCCAGGATCGCACCCCGGGCCAAAGGCAGGTGTGAAACCGCTGAGCCACCCAGGGATCCCCTAACCCATGTCTTAATCAGATTGTTTTGTGTTTTTTGTTTGTTTTTTGGTGTTGAGTTATATAAGTTCATTGTATATTTTGGGTATTAACCCCATATCAGACATATTATTTGCAAATATCTTCTCCCATTCAGTAAATTGCCTTTTTATTTTGTTAAAAGTTTCCCTTGCTGTGCAAAAGCTTTGTGTATAGTTCCCATAGTTTAGTCTAGTTCGTGTTTCCCTGGTATGGGTCCTAGATTCCCGGGATTGGGTCCCACATCAGGCTTCCTGCGTGGAGCCTGCTTCTCCCTCTGCCTGTGTCTCTGCCTCTCTTTGTGTGTCTCTCATGAATAAATAAAATCTTAGACAAACATTATATGTTCTCATTCATCTGGGGAATATAAATAATAGTGAAAGGGAATATAAGGGAAGGGAGAAGAAATGTGTGGGAAATATCAGAAAGGGAGACAGAACGTAAAGACTGCTAACTCTGGGAAACGAACTAGGGGTGGTAGAAGGGGAGATGGGCGGGGGGTGGGAGTGAATGGGTGACGGGCACTGGGGGTTATTCTGTATGTTAGTAAATTGAACACCAATAAAAAATAAATTAAAAAAATTTTTGCTTAGGTGATGTCAAAGAGATTACTGTTAATGTTTTCTTCTAGGAGTTTTATAGGTTAAGGTATCACATTTAGTTCTTAAATCTACTTTAAGTTTATTTTTGTGTGTTATGTAAGAAAGTGATTACATTTCTTTCTTATACATGCAGTTGTCCAGTTTCCCCAGCACCATTTACTACAGAGACTGTCTTTTCCCCATTGTATATTCTTGCTTCCTTTGTCATAAATTAACTGACCATATAATTGTGAGTTTATTTCTGGGCTTTTAATTCTGTTCCATTGATGTATGTGTCTATTTTTTGCCAGTATTTTTTAAAAGATTTTATTTATTTATGCATGAGACACACACACACACACACACACAGAGAGAGAGAGAGAGAGGCAGAGACATAGACAGAAGGAGAGGCAGGTCCCTCACTGGGAGCCCGATACGTGACTGGATCCCAGGACTCCAGGATCACGCCCTGAGCCAAAGGCAGATGCTTAGCCACTGAGCAATCCAGGCGTCCCTTTTTGCCAATATTGTACTGTTTGTGTTATAGCTTTGTAGTATATCTTAAAATCTGGGATTGTGATACCACCAGCTCTGTTTTTCTTTCTCATGATTGCTTTGGCTATTTGGGGTGTTTTGTGATTCCATGCAATTTTAGGATTTTTTTTTAGTTCTTTAAAAAATACTATTTGTATTGTGATGTAAATTACATTGAATCTAGATTGTTTTGTGTAATATGGACAATTTAATAATATTAAATTTTTCAAGCAAAGGTATATCCAATCCGATGGTATATCTTACCATTTGTTTCTGTTGTCTCCAATTTCTTTTATCAGTGCTTTATGGTTTCCAAGTATAGGATTTTTACAACCTTGATTAATTTTACTCCTATATATTTTATTATTTTTGTTTCAATTGTAAATGAAATTGTTTTCTTAATTTCTCTGCTACTTTGTTATTAACATGTAGAAACACAGCCATGACTCATATATTCTTTAAGGTTCAGCTCATGTACCTGCCATATCCTGTAATGCAATCTTTCATTCACCCATTCATTTAGTCAGTCAAAAGATATTCAATTACTTTATTACTTAGTCAGCTATTGTAGATTTCTACAGCTGGAAGCAACTTATGTTCTTTGAATTCTTTCAGCAATTTGTTTGTATCTTTTTAATGGCATTTACCGTATTTGGACTATGACTAATGAAAAATAAATTATCTTTCTTAAGCACTTTGAAGGCAGAGATCATTTATTTATCTTCATTTACCTCACAATGACCTGAACATAGTTGGTATCTATTTTTAGATAATCTCTATGTCCTTAAAGAACTCTAGAACTTCCCTATTTCCCTTGTTTCAGATTTATCCTTTCCAGAATATGCTAAAAGAGTTACTGTATCAAATACAGCCAGATAGATAACTTGGTGAATGATTTTCTCATGAATTCCATATTTAGTAGAATTAGCCATTTGTAAATGTTTTGTACTTCACACAAATAACACTTTAAAAGCAAATTTCCAAATTGTTGAACAGTTATGACCTCACCAATATGAGTAATTAGAGTCAAGATTTCAAATAGTCCAGATAGGGGATCCCTGGGTGGCTCAGTGGTTTAGCACCTGCCTTCAGCCCAGGGCATGATCCTGGAGTCCCATGTTGGGCTCCCTGCATGGAGCCTGCTTCTCCCTCTGCCTGTGTCTCTGCATCTCTCTCTCTCTCTCTCTCTCTCATGAATAAATAAAATATTTAAAAAATAGAATAAAAAGAGTACCCTAGCATGTAGACAGGGAGAGAAATGTTAAAAAAAATAGTCCAAATATACCATGATATTAAGAGAACAGTAAGATATCAAGGATGAAACAATTTTTAAAGATATGTCTTTCCTAAAACATCAAGTATCCATTCTGATAAAGAGAAATTCTAAGTGCCTTTCCTATACAGTTTGGTCAATTAGACTTACAGAATTAGCGATTCAACCTGAGGAATGCCTTTGCTGAACCTGAACTATAGTTTCCACTGGAAAAAGAAACAAATAAGTGTCTCCCTTCCTTTTTTTGATAAATATTCAGTAGTGAAATTTCTTATTGTTCTAAGAGGAGAGGCCCAAATTTAAGTAAAATAAGTTGGCCATAATAAGATTGGGCTAAAGAGCTGGAACAATACATACTAAAGAAAGTGGTTTTAACAGTTTTGTTTTGATTTGAAACTGTGGAAATTGTAGAAAAGAAAGTGGTTGTGATGTGGGTGCTTCCTTTTTACTGCCTAATATTTAATGAGAAGGAATGGAAGTAAAAAGAGAGTTTGAATTTATTATCAGTTAATTTTTTTTACAGTAACATCTTTTTAGACTAAGGTATAGTCTCCAAGATGATATAGTAGCATCACTTAAGTAATTGCAACATCACTTGTGCAATATTTTTTAAAAATTTATTTTAGGTGCAGCCCAGGTTGCTCAGTGGTTTAGCACCATTTTCAGCCCAGGGCATAATCCTGTAGACCCAGGATCCAGTCCTACATTGGGCTCCCTGCATGGAGCCTGATTTTCCCTCTGCCTGTGTCTCTGCCTCTCTCTCTTTCTCTGTGTCTCTCATGAATAAATAACTAAAATCTTTTAAAAAAAGATTTATTTTATTTTAGAGAGAGATAGCTCATGCAAATGGGGGGTGGGCAGAGAGAGAGGGAGTGAGAGAATCTCAAGCAGATTCCCCACTGAGCATGGAATCCCAATGGGGAGGCTAGGTCTCATGATCTGAGATCATGACCTGAGCAGAAATCTAGAGTCAAACATTTATTTGACTAAGCCATCCAAGTGTCCCCAATTGTGTGATGTTTTTGAAGGCTAATCATACAAAACAATCCTATACTGTCAAGAAGTTTTTAAAATGTTTCCCATCTCTTCTATGGTGTCTCACTCTTATGATCACTTTCATGTTTTTATTGTTTTGTTACAATACATATTTGAAAGCCTACCTAGGAAAATAAACAGAGAATTTTGCTTGGTAAGCTTTAGGTCTTCAGTAAATAAAATGTGGTAAAATGAATTTGTTGTGTCATATGGAGAAAACTGGCATGGAATTTGTTAATAGGAAGCCAGCTAGTTTTAGCAGGCAGCCAACTAGTTTTAACAATCAAAACAATGACAAAATAGAAGGAGCAAAAGGAGAAATAATAATTTCTTTGATAGAGAATGTTGTTACTCATTGAAATTTGGTTTCTTTAAAGGGTAATACATTTTGCTTCTTACTGCTTCCAAAGTTTCTCCACAGAAGGTTATTTGGGGCCTGAAGACTAAGATTGGGGCTAGGTAAAATAGTGAAATAGTCAGTTTGTACTCAGATGCGTTCCTGCCCATACCCTTTCTGATTAGAAGGATGCTGTATAGGACTTCAGAGATCTCATATTCCATCAACCCCATTTCCTTTTGATAAATGAAGAAATTTTAATCCAGGGTAGGATTTTTTGAAAGTCATAGGATCAAATTTCTACAATTAGACTAGATGTTTTAACTCTTAGGTTAGTGCTCTTTCTGCCACATTATGATGTTTCTGGTGTTCCATCTTTTCTTTCAGAGTAGTTTAACACCCATGTCCTTAACACTCAGACTACCTTTCCAAGTGAAGCTCAATGACAAACTCAGAACTTTCTCTTACCCATTGTTTTATTTTCAAGTCCTTAGTTTTTCTTTATCATTGTCAGAGCTCTCCTTTCTGCTAGGGAGTAGATAATGAAGCCACATTAATTTGCTGATAGTAAGTTATATGAAGCCATATTAATTTGTTCATAGTAAGTTATATGTTAGCTCTCAAACATAGATCTATTGTAACAACACCCTTAACCCAAAAAGAGACTGTTATGGTAGATATTTCAGTCATCAAATCAGGATTCAGGGGAGATATTTTGGGTTAGGATAGTCTTTATTGGTTTCTCCAAATCATACTATGTGTATGAGTACCTACTTGGCCTAAGCAATGAGTTGCTGTTTGTCAAGATATACTGGTTTCTCCACTTTTGAGGTATTAAAATGGCTTGCTACTAACAGTATTGGCAGTTATTTTGTTTTCATTTATGGTAGCCTCATAGGGCCTGAGTCCTTAATCATAAATTTCCTCTTTAAAGAAAATTTCAGTGACTTACTAGTGCATTGGATTTGGATAATACATAAATCATACGTGTTACAGATTTCTGGAAAATAAAACCCTACCAAAAGGATACTTTACAGTTTTATTTTAGTTTTTATTTATGCTTTTAATCATAAGTTGGCCATGGTTCACTGGAAAGCAGTTTAAATCACCCAGAAAAGATATGAAGCCTTTCTACAAAAAGGGCTGTCTATAGGATACTTTTTCCTACTATAAATATTTTGAAAAACAGACTTCTTGGCTTCTTTTGCAGCAAATGTCCTTGATGCTTAGATAAAGTTGTTCTTTCTCCCTGCCAAACTAACCTATAAACACTTTTAAATGTAGTAGTCTTGTACACTCCCTAACATTTTAGAATAAACATATTGATTAGTTTTTTGAGCTGTCACGTCAGCCTGACAAAAGCAGACATGCACACATGTATCTAAAAGTGACCCATGTATTTATTTCTTTTTTTTAAAAAAAAGATTTTTATTTATTTGAGAGAGAAAGAGCACTAGAGAGAGAACAAGCATGAGTGGAGGAGAGAGAGAGGAGAACAGGCTGAGCAGGGAGCCCAATGTGGGGCTCAATCCTAGGACTTGGAGATCATGACCCAAGCCAAAAACAGACGCTTGATCAACTGAGGTGCTCCTTTATTTCTTTACTCTTATAAAATTTGTAGCTGAGGATATTCTATCACTCATTCCTAACTGAGAATAAGTTTTGGTTTATGATAGAGAAAACTGTTTTTAATGGCTCTATCCTAGAATGGGCCTCCCTATAGTCAAATAATATATGCCAGACTTTTGAAAGACCTTTTTCTTCCTGGTGTGCTGTACTTTGAGGAATGAAAGCCAATAAACCAAAGGCTCTGGTATGGAGAGATGCCAAGGTCATTTACCTGAAAGAAGCAACAGGATATGAGTCAAAAGTGAAATAAAAGTTGCTGTGGATAGATTTTAGTGGGCTGAATTCACTTAAAGTCAGAGCCAAAATATTCCAAGGAATGGCAAAAGCACATGTTTTTCCTCCATCTTAAACCTAAAGGAGAACAAGTGTCTTACATTTAAGATTCATCAAACAGTTTACATGATCTTTTTTTGTGAAGTGAAAGTGACATTAGAAGATATATACAAGATAGAATTAGCTAAAATCTAGGTAGCAGATTGAAATCATATGCATGGACAGTTTTTTTTAATTGAGGTATAATTGACATATAACATTATATTAGTTTCCAGTGTACAACATAATGATTTGATATCTGTATACATTGTAAAATGATCACAACAATCTAGTTACCATTCATGACATATGTAGTTACAATTTTTTTCTTGTCATAAAGACTCCAAAGATTACTCCCTTGGCAGCTTTCAATACAGTATTATTAACCATAGTCACCATGCTGTATATTGTATCTCTATGATGTATTTATTTTATAATTGAAAGTTTGTTACATTTTGACCCCCTTTACCTATTTTTCCCACTTCCACTCCCCTCTCTTCTGGCAACTACCAATATGTTCTGTATCTTTTTTTGTTGTTGTTGTTCTGTATCTATGAGCATATTTTTGTTTTCTTGTGTTGTGTTCTTTAGATTCCACATATAAAGGAGATCATACACATTTGTCTTTCTCTGTATGACTTATTTCATTGGCATAATGCCCTCAAGGTCCATCCATGTTGTCACAAATGGCAAGATTTCCTTCTTTTTTATGGCTGAGTAGTATTTTTTATGTATCTCACATCTTTATTCATCCATCTATTGGTGAACACTTAGGTTGTTTCATATCATAGCTATTGTAAAAAATTCTGTACTGAACATGCCAAGTGCATGTATCTTTTTAAATTAATGGTCTTGCTTTTGGGGGGATAAATAACTAGAATTAGAATTGCTAGATCTCATAGAAGTTCCATTTTTAATTTTCTGAAGAAACTCCATGCTGTTTTCTACAGTGGCTGTACCAGTTTACATTCCTACCAACAGTGTACAAGCATTCTCTTTTCTCCACATCCTCTCCAACATTTATTTCTTGTTTTACTTTTTATAATAGCCCTTCTAACAGGTATGAAGTAATATCTCATTGTTGTTTTGATTTGCATTTCCCTGATGAGTAGGATGCTGAACATTTTTTCATGTGCCTGTTGGCCATATGTATGTTTTGTTTGGAGAAATGTCTATTCATATCCTCTGCTCATTTTTAATTGGAATATTTGATTTTTGCTATTGAGTTCTATGAATTATTTATATATTTGTATATACATATTGACTTCTTTTTTAAAATTTTTTTATTGGTGTTCAATTTGCCAACATATAGCATAACACCCAGTGCTCATCCCATCAAGTGACCCCCTCAGTGCCCATCACCCAGTCACTCCCACCCCCTACCCACCTCCCTTTCTACCACTCCTTGTTCATTTCCCAGAGTTAGGAGTCTCTCATGTTCTTTGACTTCTCTTCTGAAAGATATTAAATTACATCTTAAAATGGCTTTTTCAGCAAGTATACTTTAGCTTCAAGGTCAGCCAAAACCTTTTTAAAAAATTCTATACAGGACTAGATTATTTTCGGTTTGTTTAAACTTATAAAACTGCAAATATTGCTACTTTTGTGCAGACTTAGTCATATTTCTACTTCTTTAATTACAGACTCTTAAAAATGTCTAGCACACTTATATAGTCTATAGACAGCTGCATTACTCTTTCAAGTTTTTCTCTGAAAGTATTTTTTGTCAATAAAACTGATATACTGGTACCAAAATTGGTTCTTCATATTCCAAAGATTGAGAAGATATAGTCAAAACTGTGTTAACTTGTCTGTTTCTTTAACAGCTATTTTGCACAACTCATGAACATTTGTTCTATGAACAATTGATGTTGCATTTTAAGGCTATCTTACTGGATTTTACTTTTTAATTGTATAAATAATAGTTATACTGCAACTTTTAGGACTGATTGAAAAGTTTCAATGGTAATTGAATAGCCAGACAGACATTTAGAACTTTTATGCCTTTGTGCATAAAAATAGCAGGACTGTGTTGAGAGAAATGATATGATATCAAATTCTGTGGAGATTTTCATTTGATGAATAATGTCCAATAGAGGGATGCCTGGGTGGCTCAGTCAGTTAAGCATCTGCTTTCAGCTCAGATCATGATCTCAGCGTCTGCCAATCAATGGAGTAACACATCACATCAGACTCCCTGCTCAGCAGGGATTCTCCCTCTCTGTCTGCTTGTCCCCCCACTCATAGTCTCTCTTTCTCTCTCTCAAATAAATAAAAAAATCTTTAAAAAATAATGTGTGGTAGAACATAATATCTAGTACCTATTTGAGGAACTCCAGTAAGTTCCTGTTTTCCAATAGTAAGGAGCAGGAAACCAATATGATGAAGTATAAGTATTTTATAGCTTCTTTGAGCATAAACACTTGTCCCTGAAAATATAAAGCACACTAATTAAAGGTTATGTTGTCATACACCAGAGTTGGTAATCTTAAAATAATTGGAAACATTTTTCCCTCAAAAGTATTTATCTTAAGTAAACCACTTAGTAATGAAGAAATAGAATCAGAGTTATGGGACATTTTCCTATAACTGGAGGGACGCTGAAAGAGTTACTCCTATTCTTTTTGCTAGTCAGGGGCAATTATTACTACTGTAAAAATGTCTGAATCTACCATAGTTTTGTGGGTAGAAAGAAAAATTTCTCCTGAACCTTCATGATACGATCCAGAAGGCTGAAGGAAGAATTCATGGGTTGGGAATTGACAATCCTTATGTCCTCTGCATTATCTGGTAAACAAGTATCCCTCCCCACTCATACCCAACTTCCCTAGTGCTGTAAAATCAGAACCTGCAAATGGTGAACAGCTATCTGGGAAGTCATGCTTCTAAACTGATGAGGGAAGAAGCTGCCCTCTAGAGGAAGATGGGAAAGGGGATTTGCCAGAATTTCTGTTTAGGACAGGCAACACTTTGGGACCTTCAGAAAATTGATAATTTCCAAATGTTCTCTGTGTTCCCCACAGTTAAGTGTTTCTGAGGCAGAGCCAAACCTAGAGCCATACACAAAAAGAGATTATTAAATACACAATTCCCTTCATTTTGCCTAAGCCCTCTCCCCAACCCAAGCTGAATTGGCTAAAAATAATTGAGAGAAATACCTTGAAAACAATGGAAAACTGGAATAAAAATCACCACAATGAAGTAACTCATAGTAGAAAGCAGTCATTTAAGTTTCATTAACACCACACTTGCTGGAAAATCAACAACTATCAAACTAAAAGTGTTTAGAGGTTTGGTCACAGAGGCAATAGTTATCTGAACTTGTATGTGAAATGCTGAGGAATGGCTTTGTGATCAACCAAATTGCTTTTTATTGTGACCTTCATTACTTAATTTCTTCGGCTAGCAGCCACATCCTATCTTCTCCCTTCCACCCTATTCTGTACCTCATTTCAATGACACACTCACAAATGTTTTCCATTCTTTGACTCCTTCACCTTCCATATCATAGCTTTGGCAATGCTTGCCCAGTCCTGGTTCATTTCAGTGGTCCACTTTGCTTATTCTTGTTCCCAGTCTGCTGAAGTTTCATCTGGGGAAAATTGCATATTCAATGTTCATTGGCTCCACTACAAATGTATGCTTTCCAATATCACTCAGACTCTTAACTGTCATCCTAATCCTTTTCTTTTTTTTAAGATTTTATTTATTTATTCATGAGAGACAGAGAGGCAGAGACACAGGCAGAGGGAGGAGAAGCAGGCTTCCCTGCAGGAGCCTGATGCAGGACTGGATCCCAGAATTCTGGAGGCAGGACTCTATCCTGGAATTCCACTCAACCACTGAGCCTCCCAGGCGTCCCCCTAATCCTTTTCTTAATCCATAGTTGGCTCTTCCATTTCCCTCTGCAGCTGTTCTAAAACTTCATTCTTTTTCTCAAGCCCCTACTTCAAACCCCTTCACTTTGAGCAGATGATCTACATTTCTATTTCACTAAAAAATGCAATAGATAATAATTCTCTCCTACTTCTCCATCCAATGACCCTGTAGTTATTCATCCTTTTCTTCCTCCTCTCTTACACCACTGAACTTCATTTTAACTCTTATCTTTCCTCACAGTCTACAAATTTGTTCCAGTCTAAAATGTTTTATAGACACTAAAACATATATATCTTATATTTATTCCTCAAGCTATAACTAACTCATTTCTTTTATAACTAAACCTCTTGAAGAAAGGCATAGTTCATATTTGATGTCTTCAATTAATCTTTGATTTGCTTCTCTATTTATTTTTATTTTTTTTAAATGTTTTATTTTTTATTTTTTTTTAAATTTTTATTATTATTATTTATTTATGATAGGCACACAGTGAGAGAGAGAGGCAGAGACACAGGCAGAGGGAGAAGGAGGCTCCATGCACCGGGAGCCCGACGTGGGATTCGATCCTGGGTCTCCAGGATCGCGCCCTGGGCCAAAGGCAGGCGCTAAACCGCTGCGCCACCCAGGGATCCCTGCTTCTCTATTTATACTCAGATGTTGGCCTCTAGCATTCTAATAGGCTGTCACAAAAGAGTTACAAAAATAAGTAGTTACACCTGCATATTTCCCGTCTATTTGTCTATTTCAGTTTCCAGAAACAATTACCTTTGATTCTTCTAATTGTTAAATTAGTTACCACTCAGCCACCTGCTTTTCAGCTTCCAAAATTATGTTGTCTCCTTTCTTGTTCTTTGTTTATGTGGGTTGATAACTCTAAATAATCTATTTTGTTGTATTAATTGGGTTTCAGGAGGGAATAAAATTAGACACGAGTTCAATCAGTAGTATTTGCTTGGAACTGCCATTCTCTTTCCACAGCTTTTATTATTTTCTTTGCTCAAGAATACTTCTCATTACACTGTTCTCAGGTCCTTTTCTCATCTTGTATCTGTTCTTCCTAGGTGATTACGTTCAATCCCTTGGCTTCAACTATGTGCTTTATGAATATGACGCAATAATTTATATTTCGAGCTCTGAAATTTTTCTTGAGCCCCAGACTATCTACCTATATACAAAACTTCTTCACCCGGGGTCCTAATGTCATGTCAAACACAACCTGTTCTAAATCAGACTTATTAGAAACATCGGGAGACAGAACGTAAAGACTGCTAACTCTGGGAAACGAACTAGGGGTGGTAGAAGGGGAGGAGGGCGGGGGCTGGGAGTGAATGGGTGACGGGCACTGGGGGTTATTCTGTATGTTAGTAAATTGAACACCAATAAAAAAAAATAAACTAAAAAAAATAAATCAGACTTATTTCTTTCATTCAAATTGGTTTTCTCTCCTGCCTAGATAATGGTGTCACTTAGTCACATAAGCTAGAATACTCAGAGTCATGTTCTTTCATCTTCCTAACAAGGAATCTGTGTGCTTCTTGAAAGGCAGAGATAATGTCTCATTCATTTCTGGGTTTCCAAACCATTAACCTAGTTCCTCAAATAATAAGAGTAGACACATTATAGTTTATTAAAATGATGAGAAGTTTCTTTTAGTGTCTAAATGTGGGACAAGTCTAAACTAACCATGCAGATAAATAAGCATATAACTATATTTAGCTCATATGTAGTTAAATTGCTTATTTTAAGAAATTCTTATTTGACATAAGATTAAGTTATGCATAATTTATCTATGATTGAAATCATCTCTCTTGTTTTAAAAACAGTCCAGTTCTTTTTAATTTTTTTTTATTATTTATTTATGATAGTCACAGAGAGAGAGAGAGAGAGGCAGAGACACAGGCAGAGGGAGAAGCAGGCTCCATGCACCGGGAGCCCGACGTGGGATTCGATCCCGGGTCTCCAGGATCGCGCCCTGGGCCAAAGGCAGGCGCCAAACCGCTGCGCCACCCAGGGATCCCAAAACAGTCCAGTTCTTATATGGAAATGAAACAATTGTGTACCTTTTGCATTATTCTATACATCTCTGTAAGTAAAATTTCAGTTTGGAGATTAAAATCGTCTTGTATTCCTCTGTGAGATTTCTCTTCATGGCCAACATGCACATGAGAAAATGCTCTGCATCACTTGCCATCAGGGAAATACAAATCAAAACCACAATGAGATACCACCTCACACAGTGAGAATGGGGAAAATTAACAAGGCAGGAAACCACAAATGTTGGAGAGGATGTGGAGAAAAGGGAACCCTCTTACACTGTTGGTGGGAATGTGAACTGGTGCAGCCACTCTGGAAAACTGTGTGGAGGTTCCTCAAAGAGTTAAAAATAGACCTGCCTTACGACCCAGCAATTGTACTGTTGGGGATTTACCCCAAAGATACAGATGCAATGAAACGCCGGGACACCTGCCCCCCGATGTTTATAGCAGCAATGTCCACAATAGCCAAACTGTGGAAGGAGCCTCGGTGTCCATATAAAGATGAATGGATAAAGAAGATGTGGTTTATGTATACAATGGAATATTACTCAGCCATTAGAAATGACAAATACCGACCATTTGCTTCAACGTGGATGGAACTGGAGGGTATTATGCTGAGTGAAATAAGTCAATCGGAGAAGGACAAACATTATATGGTCTCATTCATTTGGGGAATATAAATAATAGTGAAAGGGAATATAAGGGAAGGGAGAAGAAATGTGTGGGAAATATCAGAAAGGGAGAGAGAAAATAAAGACTCCTTACTCTGGGAAACGAACTAGGGGTGGTGGAAGGGGAGGAGGGCGGGGGGTGGGGGTGAATGGGTGACGGGCACTGAGGGGGACACTTGACAGAATGAGCACTGGGTGTTAGTGTGTATGTTGGCAAATTGAACACCAATAAAAAATAAATTTATTATAAAAAATAAAAATAAATAAAATCGTCTTGTAACTTTAAAAGACTTTTAAAGTTTCTTGAAAAGACACCAGAAAGGGATGCCTCGGTGGCTCAGCGCATGATCCTGGAGTCCTGGGATGGAGTCTCACATCAGGCTCTCTGAATGGAGCCTGCTTCTCCCTCTGCCTGTGTCTCTGGCTCTCTGTGTGTCTTTCATGAATAAATAAATAAAATCTTTTTTAAAAAAACGGCACCAGAAATTATTACCTTAGAAAATCTAGTCAAGTATTAGCTAGCACAAATATTTCCAATACAGCTTTCTATTGCCTCTCTGAGGAAACATCCCATAGCTCTATTTTGATAAATATAAAATAACAATAGTAACAAATTCTGAGACATGTAGAAAAGTAAAAATAATGCACAAAAATAAAATGTTCTCTTTCCCACTTTTTCATCTCTGTCTCTAAACAGAAAGAAATACATCTGGAGATGAATGCCCTTGTGATATTTCTTTGAATTTCACAATGGCTGAAATTCTTCCTTATACTTTCATAATATTATGAGGAGAATATGTGTTTATGGAGCTTTTTCACAGCTCAATTCCTCCAGATCAGCCTATCATATAAAACTAAGTTTCATTTGTTGTAAGAACACTCAAGATGGGACCTATACTCTTTTAACACATTTTTAAGTGTACAATACAGTAATGTTAGTTATAAGCACAGTATTGTACAGCAGATCTCTAGAATTTTTTCATCTTACATAACTGAAACTATATACCCATTGAACAGCAACTTTCCATTTTCCCTCCCCCCCAGCCCCTGGCTACCACCATTCTACTCCTTCTATAATTTTGACTTTTTCAGATATCTCATATATGTGGAATCATGACAAGATGCAGGAATAATCTAAATTTCCATCAAAGCACTGGGTGTTATTCTGTATGTTGGTAAATTGAACACCAATAAAAATTTAATTTATTAAAATTTTATTTAAAAATTATTTTAAAAATATTATTAAAAATTATTTTTAAAAAAATAAAAAATTATTTAAAAAAATAAAAAAATAAAAAAACAAATGAATAGATAAAGAAATGTGGATATATATACATATATATCATACATATTATATAATATATATACATATGTATATAATATTCAGTCTCAAAAGAAAAGAAATCCTGACATATAAGACAATAGGTGAACCTCGAGGATATTACAAACATCAATATGCATCAAGATTTTTCTCAGGTAAAAGCTTGAGCAATTCTTATTTCCAATTCAGATTCCAGTAATGTGAATGGGTCTCCAACTAGTTTCCAGATTCCATTCTAAATAATTCACATGTTTCTCATTTAACCCTCACAGCAGTCCCTCAAACTTAGAAACTAGGAATATTTAGCCTTTTTTTTAGAAAACACATAAATGGATATTCAAGAATTTAAGAGACTTGCCTAGAGCCAATCATGGAGCTAATAAGTAGTAGATCTAAAGTTTGAATTCAAGTTACTTGACTTTGAATCCAATATTCTTCCCATTATAGGTCACAGACATCTTATTCCACATGTACCCTTTTGTAAGCATATGCTCCCATTGTACTTTGAAATATCATGCCACTTTAGCCAACATCTTTTACATAGTGTCCATTGTAATGGAATAGTTCTACTGAATTAACTGTAAATATATTTGGTGGCATGAAATGTGGAAAAAGGGCCTTCTTTATCAGCGTGATTGGTGACAGCTAAGGCCAACCTTATACAGAGGTAGAATAAGTTAAGTAATAAATGTGCTGAGATTTACTAAGTACAGATTATTAGAACTGGAAAGAATCTAAATAATCCATTCCATTTTTCAGAGAGGAAAACTGATACTGCTAGAAACCAAATGAGTTGTACAAAGCCACATTGTCAACTAGCAGCAGAGCCAACGCTGGCACTCATGCCTTAAGTTCTCTTCTTTTAAAAGGAAAAAAACTCTTTCCTAGCTTGCTGATGTGCCAGAAAAAAAAATCCACCACCATTAGGGGTTCGAATTTTTGGATTTAAATATTTTGTGTTAACACACTGATCTTGGAAGCAGTAACTAATTCATGATATTGTAAATTCTCAGCCCCTTCTTGTGTACTGTCAAATCCGTGGAGCCATTTGAGGACTGAATACTATGATGAAAAGAAGGTAGGGCAGGGCAATTTTGAGTTCAGAGGGAGAAAAGGGAAGTTCAGAGCCCTCACTATTGGAGGAGAGGTTCACAGTAGGGGGTCCTGGGTCACCAAGGGGGAGTGTGAAACCATACAGAACTTGGGGGAACTGTGAAGGGACATGTAGCACAAAAAACAATATTGTGTGGCCAATGAATACAAACTGAGCCAACTCCAAAGTTCTGGCCCAGGCAGTAGCAGTCTTTTAATGGATTTATTTGCTATTAGGGTCTGCTAATATGGCCAGATTGGAATTTGGATAAATCTTTTTTGTGCATCTAAGGGTTTTTATTTTCCTTTATAAATGGACCATGATCCTTGTCCATTATTTGACTCTGTGTTGCCTAAAACCATTATCAGAATATCCTTTCTTCTCATTTTGCAAAGCATACGTATGGCCTTCAGAGCTAATCAGCCCTGAGATCAATTCTATCCTCACCAACAACCCAAAAAGCACTTGCTGATTGCTTTACTTAATTTCAGGGATGTCTGATGAGGGTGTTCATTTGAAAATGATTCTAATTTGTTCCAATGCAAAGTGATTAATTGGCCTGGCACAATGTGTCTTCAGTTAGTATCTATGTTCCTGATTGCTTATGGTTCCATTTTGCTTCAGGTCTTACAGATTGCTTGCCATGGCTTCTGGACTTTGACAATCAGGAGTTAACTAGCAGGAGATATCTTGTTTTATGAGTAATGCCTGAAATAATAAAACCTCATGCTGCTTTTTGGTGTTGTTGAAATATAGTCATTTTTATTACATAGATATTTTATATTTTCCTTTAAAATACTGATATTTTGGTGGATATAACAATATATTATATATAAATACCTTATGCAGTAAAGCTGGATTATGGATGAGACCCTGCTATAGGTTGTTTTTCTTTTTCAGTATTTCTGACTGTATTTCTTTTATTTGGCAGAGGATCAGGTGGGAAAGTCATTCAAAAACATATTTATGAGGTGCTATCCTTAGGTAGAAGCCAGTGAGAAGGAATATAAGAACCTAAATAAAAATAATCATTGGCTTAAGGCTTGGCCATAAAACTGACTAAATTAGATGAAACGTATGTATGGTTAGAGATCTATAGAAAATAGTTTCATACAAGCATTTGGATTAAGGGGTGAATTAAATGGTATCAGCAATTATAGCATAACTGAGATTTCTTGGTAATTTACTGTATGATTTGAATTATTGTATCCAGTTTATGGATTTTAGTTTACTAAACTGTAATGTGGGCCAGAGATCATGCATGGATAAGGAGTTTGTACTTGGGAGATCTCTTTAGGATCTTAGTCAGTTATGACATTCTCTGGTTCTAAGATTTAGTTTGAAACATATTTTTTTGTTTTTTTTTAAGATTTTATTTATTTATTCATGAGACACACACACACACACACACACACACAGAGGCAGAGACATAGACAGAGGGAGAAGCAGGTCCCATTCAGAAAGCCTGATGTGGGACTCGATTCCAGGACTCCAGGATCATGCCCTGAGCCAAAGGCAGATGCTCAACTGCTGAGCCACCCAGGAGTCCCATAGTTTGAAATATATTTCTGAGAAGAGATCTGGATGGACCTCATGCATACTCAGGCCAATCTATATCTGATTTTGACATACAGCTCACTCAAAATTAGCAATATTTACTGAGAACTCTATGTGTCCTAGGTATATTTACAGCACTTGCCCACTCACACTCTAAAGGAAATGTAAACTGCCCACCCATGCAGTCCTACCAAGGGTAGTAGTGATGTATTCTTTGTATGCTTTGTCCCTTTTGCCCTGGCCATGACTGACAGGACCATAAGTGGGTACCGAAACAAAGAAAATCTATTCCTAGCCTTAGCACCAATTTATAATACAAGAATTGCCGGCCTACAAAAATTAGCTATGCCAAACAAACTTTACTCTGATTCAGTCAGCAGCAGAAACAAAACTCAAAAGCAAATACTCATGCAGCACTTGTTATATAGACCAGGCAAAATCTTAACTCATTCAATCCTCCCAACAGACTATGGGGTAGATTCTATTATTATCATCACCCTTAAACAAACTAGGAAATGGAATCACAAAGAGGCTTGCTTAAGGATGCTCAGGTAGTAAGTGGCAGAGTTAAGATCAAAATCCAGGAAGTTTGGATCCAGAGTCTATGCTCTTAACCACTACACTACATAGCCATCATTTTGAAGTATAGTAAGCAAAAGGACAAACCTTTAGCTAGATTGACCAAAAAAATAAGATAGAAGCCAACAATCAACCTGAAATTCTGAGAAAGCAGAAAAAATATAGAGGCAGTTGAACTTGGTTTACAAAAAAAAGGGCAAGGATGGTCTGTAAATAAAGCCAGGGATGTAAAGGAAAAGACTGAAAGAGAGAGAGAGAGAGAGATCTTAGTCCTTGATAATAATATTTGATATTTACTTACTATATGCCAGTCACTCTTCATAATCTTTACCTACACTAATTCTCTTAATCTTTACATACTTACTATGAAGTAAATATGATCATTATTCTATTTTACAGATGAAGAAATTGAAGCACAGAATGGCTAGTGACTTGTATGAAGTCACAGAGTTAATAAGGATTTGACCCCAGGCAGTCTGGCTTTAGAGTTAGCACTCATAAAAATTCCACTTCTATCCCAGTTCCATTCCTATGAAGCCTTGTTATACATCAGTTCTTATCCTTCACTTTCTTTGGGACTCCTTTATATTTTTAACCCACTCATCCTCATTTACTTGAGTTGGATTTATTAAGTCTCTCTCCTTGCATACTCAACGAAGGGTGAAGATTGATTTGGGAATACTGACCTTGAAGTTTTAGAAATTATAGAAGGTTCATGTGTGTTTTCTCTACCCTTGACTGTCTGAAGCTCTTCAGTGGGTAAACCCCACTGAGAAAGTTTCAACAGAATTAGAAAACAGGGCAGCCCGAGTGGCTCAGCGGTTTAGACTTCAGCTCAGGGTGTGATCCTGGAGACCCAGGATCAAGTCCTGCATCAGGCTCCCTGCGTGGAGCCTGATTCTCCCTCTGCCTGTGTCTCTGCCTCTATCACTGTCTCTCATGAGTAAATAAATAAAATCTTTAAAAAAAAGAAAACAGATTTTTTTCTTTCTATTTTTACTTTCATCACAATATTTATTTATTTATTTATTTATTTATTTATTTATTTATTTATTTATTTATATTTACATTCAATTTGCTAACATATAGCATAACATTCGGTGGTCATCACATCATGTACTCTCCTTAATGTCCATCACCCAGTTACCTCATCCCCCCACCCACCTCTTCTTCAGCAAACCTCAGTTTATTTCCCAGAGTTGAGTCTCTCATGGTTTGTCTTCCTTTCTAATTTTTACCCATTCCATTCTCCCTCCTTCTCTATGGTCCCTTTCACTATTTCTTATATTCCACATATGAGTGAAATCATTTGATAATTGTCTTTCTCTGGTTGACTTATTTCACTCAGCATAATACTCTCCAGTTCCTTCCACATTGATGTAAATGGTACATATTTATCCTTTAGAAAACAGACTTTCAAGCTTATTTTCATTGCATAAAATCCAGTCTTGTAGAAATTTTCCTTTCCAATTTAGATGGGCTTTGGTACTATCTGTGTTTTTGAAAGGAATCATTGTGATCTCAGAAAGCCACATGGATAATTGGAATCTACATTCTGGTTTTTCCCTCTTATCACCTATTTTCTAGATACAGAAATTAACCATAATGGCTAAGAAGTTCACATAACTCAAAATTAAAAATAGTTTTCATTAAAATATTTTGAAATGGTAGCAACATCTTGCTGGTGGGAATGGAAAATGATATAGTCACTTTGGAAGACAGTTTGGCAGTTTATCACAAAGTTAAACTGTTTTACTATACAATTTAGCAATCTCACTCCTTGGTATTTACCTAAATGGGTTGAAAACTTTTGTCCACACAGAAACCTTCACATAAATACTTACAGCATCCTTTTTCATAATTTTCAAACTTTGAAGCAGTCAAGATATTCTTCTGTAGGCAAATGGATGAACAAACTGTGGTATATCCAGACTATGGAATACTCTTTAGTCATAAAAGGAATAAGTTATCAAGCTATAAAAACACATCCAGGAACCTTAAAAAGCATGTTGTTAAGTGAAAGTAGTCAGTTTTAAAGGCTGCATACTGTATGATGTTAACTATATATGGCATTCTGGAAAAGGCAAAACTATTGAGACACTAAAAAGATCGATATTTTCCAAGGGTTCAGGGACAACAAAGGAGGGATGAATAAATAAAAGGAGTACAGAAGTTTTTAAGACAGGGAAACTATTTTGTACGATACTGTAATGGTGGACAAAAGACATGTTTGTCAAAACCATGGAATTGTATATATGATTTCACTCATGTGTGGAATTTAAGAAACAGAACAGATGAACACAGGTGAAGAGAAAGAAAAATAAAATAAGATAAAAACAGAGAGAGAGGCAAACCATAAGAGACTCTTAACTATAGAGAACAAACTGAGAGTTGCTGGAGGGGTTGTGGGTGGGGGAATGGGCTAAATGGGTGATAGGCATTAAGGAGGGCATGTGTTGTGATGAGCACTGGGTGTTATATGTAAGTAATGAATCACTACATTTTTCTTCTGAAACCAACAATACACTATATGTTAACTAACTTGAATTCAAATAAAATCTTGGGAAAAAAACCATGAAATTGTATAATACAGAGTGAACTCTTATGTAAACTATGACTTTTTGTTAATATTAATGCATCAATATTTGTTTATCACTTTTAACAAACATAACACACTAATGCAAGATGTTCATAGTAAGGGAAACTGTGTGTGAGTGCAAAGCAGGAGGAGTGGGTGAGAATTCTGTACTTTTTGCTTAATTTTTCTGTAAATCTAAACTGCTTTAAATAATGTCTAATAATTTTAAAAAATCTTCAACTGCAAAATCCTCAGGGGAATCTTTAATTAATCATATTTGTATTGATGTCATGAAAAGAATGAGTATTTATTTATTTTAGTTTTGGACTGCCTCATGTACCAGTTCTGACTTCAAAGAAAATAAATGTATTACTTTCTTAATCCACAGAAGACCATAAAAAATTGAACTCCTTTGTAGTCATTAAGTGAAGCAATACGGATAGGAATGCAGTAAAGCCTTACCAATTTACACTAGTTGGAGGATAGAGGTAAGCAATATGAATGATAGAATACTTCAAAAGGAATGTAATTAATGGCATTCAAATATTTATGATAACAGAACTTTGACTGGGTATTGCATAAATGAGGTCTTGAGAGAATGGCATTAAGAACAGACTCTCCGGGATCCCTGGGTGGCGCAGCGGTTTAGCGCCTGCCTTTGGCCCAGGGCACGATCCTGGAGACCCGGGATCGAATCCCACGTCAGGCTCCCGGTGCATGGAGCCTGCTTCTCCCTCTGCCTGTGTCTCTGCCTCTCTCTCTCTCTCTCTCTCTGTGACTATCATAAATAAATAAAAATTAAAAAAAAAAGGAAAAAAGAACAGACTCTCCTGTTTGTACCCTTTGGGTCACATAATTTTCTAGCCTAGGATACCCTTGTGTCCACCTACTAAAGGCATATTCATTATTTAAAGCTTGAGTTCTTCCTACTTTGTCAAGCTTTCTTTTTTTTAAAATATTTTATTTATTTATTCATGAGAGACACACACACAGAGAGAGAGAGACAGAGACACAGGCAGAGGGAAAAACAGGCTCCGTGCAGGGAGCCCAATGTGGGACTCGATCCTAGGTCTCCAGGGATCATGCCCTGGGCAGTAGGTAGCCACCAAGGATGCCCTTTTTCAAGACTTCTTTCTCTGGTACATTCAGCAGGACTTCCTTCTGCATTTATTTACAGCTCTTTGAGGTCATATCTGTCAGATGCTTAGAGGCAGGGGCCAAGACATAATTATCTCTATATTAGTTATATCACTTTGTGCTGTGCTTTGTACATTAAGAGTGTCTCTAGGAAGGCCTGGGTGGCTCAGCGGTTAAGCATCTGCCTGTGGCTCAGGGCCTGATCCTGTAGTCCCAGGATCGAGTCCCACATCGGGCTCCCTGCATGGAGCCTGCTTCTTTCTCTGTCTGTGTCTCTGTCTCTCTCTCTGTGTCTCTCATAAATAAATAAAATATTTTTTTTTAAAAAGAGTGTCTCTAAAATGCCTGATAAGTGCATTTATTAATAATTATTGATATAATCTGTAATGGAATTTTAAAATAGTCATTTCATTTTGAGTTCAGAGGTGAAAGGAATCCAGTAGAGTGTGTATAAAGAAAGCAGACAACAGGAAGTGGTTACATGGATACAGTAGATTAGATTTAACATTATAGAATCCCAGAATGTGAGAGCCATAAGGATCTTTGAGACCATTTTGTTCAACAATTTCAACTCTTTAAAGACTTTTAATGATATATAATTTACATATGTTCACCTGCTTAAAATGTATAATTAGTGGTTTTGGTACATGCAAAGAGTTATACAACCATCACAATAACCTAATTTTAAAAATATTACTATCCTTCAATAAATATTTTTATAGCCAATATATTTTTTATCTTTAACAGCTCTATTGAGGTACAACTGATATGCAAAAAACTGTACATATTTAATGTATATAATTTGATGAGCTTAAACGTATGCATATACTTATGAACCTATCACCACAAACAAGAAAATAGACATATTCATTATTACCAAAAGTTTACTTGCACCTCTTTTGTGTGTGTTAAGAAGACTTTATATGATCATCAAGACAAGAAGCTTTTGCACAGCAAAAGATACAGTCAACAAAACTAAAAGACAACCTACAGAATGGGAGAAGATATTTGCAAATGATGAATCAGATAAAGGGCTAGTATCCAAGATCTATAAAGAACTTATTAAACTCAACAGCAAAGAAACAAACAATCCAATCATGAAATGGGCAAAAGACATGAACAGAAATCTCACAGCGGAAGACATAGACATGGCCAACAAGCACATGAGAAAATGCTCCACATCACTTGCCATCAGGAAAATACAAATCAAAACCACAATGAATGGATAAAGAAGATGTGGTTTATGTATACAATGGAATATTACTCAGCCATTAGAAACGATAAATACCCACCATTTGCTTCCACGTGGATGGAACTGGAGGGTATTATGCTGAGTGAAATAAGTCAATTGGAGAAGGACAAACATTATATGGTCTCCTTTATTTGGGGAATACAAAAAATAGTGAAAGGGAATAAAAGGGAAAGGAGAAAAAATGAGTGGGAAATATCAGAAAGGGAGACAGAACATGAGAGACTCCTAACTCTGGGAAACGAACTGGGGGTGGTGGAAGGGGAGGTGGACGGGAGGGTGGGGGTGACTGGGTGACGGGCACTGAGGGGGGCACTTGAGGGGATGAGCACTGGGTGTTATTCTATATGTTGGCAAATTGAACACCAATAAATAATAAATTTATATAAAAAAGAAGATTTTATATGAGATCTATTCTCTTAACAAATTTTGAAGTGCACAATACAATATTGTTAATTGCAGGCACAATGTTGTACATCAGATCCCTAAAACATATTCATTTTTTATAACTGAAATTTTATGAATTTTATGTTCATTGAACAACTCTCTATTTTTAATTCGTCCAAATCCCTGGTAATCACCATTCTGTCTTCTGCTTTTGTAAGCTTAATTATTTCAGATACCTAATATAAATGGAATCATGCAGTGTTTGTGCTTCTGTGATTGGCTTACTTCACTTAACATAACATCTTCCAGGTTCATCCATGTTGTTGCAAATGGTAGGATTTTCTTCTTTTTATGGTTGTAGAAAATGCTATAGTCTGTCTATCTATCTATCTATCTATCTATCTATCTATCTATCTATCATCTATCTATCTATATCTCTGTTAATGAACATTTGGGTTATTTTCATATATTGGCTATTTTAAATAATGATGCAATAAACATGAAGGTCCAGATATCTTTCAGATTATGATTTCAATTCTCTTCTCTATTGGACATATATGCAGAAGTAGGATTGCTGAATCTTACGGTAGTTCTATTTTTAATTTTTGAGGAATTTGTATAGTATTTTTCATAGTGGCTACACCATTTTTCATTTCCAACAACAATGTACAAAATTTTCAATCTCTCTACATCTTCTTCATTACTTTTCTTTTTTTGGATAATAACCATCCTAACAGTTGTAAGGTAATATATCATTGTGGTTTTCACTTGTGTTTCCTGGATAATTAGTGAAGTTGAAACCTTTTCATGTACTTATTGGTCATTTATTTACCTTCTTTGGATGAAAATCTATTCTAATAATTTGGTCACTTAAAAATTTTGGTATAGTTGACACACAATATTACACAATGTTTCAAGTGTACAACAAAGTTTTAACAAGTTTATATATTTATGCACAACTCAAGCATAGCCACAGTCACCATATAAAGCTATTGCAGTACCATTGACTATGTTCCTTATGTGTATCTTTTATATACATGATAGAATATTACTCATCCATGAAAAAGGATAAGACTTTTGCTATTTGCAACAGCATAGATGAAACTAGAGGTTATTGTGCTAAGTGAAATAAATCAGAGAAAGACAAATACCATATTATTTCACTTATGTGGAGTCTAAAAAGAATAAAACAAGCAAATAAACAAAAATCAGAATCAGACCTATAAAAACAGAAAAACTGATGGTTGCCAGCGGGGAGGAGGTAGAGGAATGGGCAATATGGATAAAAGGGAGTGGAAGATATAGGCTTCCAGTCATTTGCCCATTTTTAAATTGGGCATTTGTCTTTTATTGAGTTGTAAGAGTTCATTATATACTGTGGATAATAGTCCCAACAGATATGATTGACAAATATTTTATTCTATACTGTAAATTGTCTTGTCTTTTCACTTTCTTTTTTTTTAGATTTATTTATTCATGAGAAACACAGAAAGGCAAAGATATAGGCAACAGGACAAGCAGGATCCCGGCAGGGAGCCTGATGTGGGACTCCATCTCAGGACCCCAGGATCATGCCCTGAGCTGAAGACAGATGCTCATCCACTCAGGCATCCATATTTTCACTTTCTCGATGGTGTTATATGGCTCACAAAAGTTTTAATTTTGATAAAGTGAAACTTTTCAATCTTTTTTATAGTATATGGGTTCTTTGTTGTATTGAAGAAATCATTGCATAGCTCCAAATCTCTAAGTTTTATGATGATTTATTCTAAGAGTTTATAATCTTGGCTCTTAATTTTAGGCAAATGATCCACTTTAGGTTAATTTTTGCATTGTGTGTGGTTTGAGGTAGAAATCCAAAATCAGGGCAGTCCAGGTGGCAAAGCGGTTTAGCGCCACCTTCAGCCCAGAGCCTGATCCTGGAGATGCGGGATCCAGTCCCATATCGGGCTCCCTGCATGGAGCCTGCTTCTCCCTCTGCCTGTGTCTCTGGCTCTCTCTCTCTGTCTCTCATGAATGAATAAATAAAATCTTAAAAAGAAAGAAATCCAAAATCATTCTTTGAATGTTTATATCTAGTTGGCCCAGGACCATTTGTGAAGAGATTATCTTTCCCCAAATAATTGTTTTGGTGCCCTTGTCAAATATCAATTGGTATAGAAGTGTAGGTTTGTTTCTGGACTCTTACTTCTATTTCATTGATCTATGTCTGTCTGTCCTTATGCCAGTACTGCACAATTTTGACTACCATAACTTTGTAGTATGTTTTGAAATTGTTTAAGGGTGAGTCTATCAAATTTGTTTTTTTTAAAGATTATCTTTGCTATTCTGGGTCTTTAACATTTACATATGAATTTTAGCTTATCATTTTCTACAAAGAAGCCAGCTGAGAATTTGATAGGAAATTTTTTGAAACTGTAGATCAATTTGAGGAGTATTGCTATTCTGAAAATATTTTATCATCCAATCCATAAGCATAGGCTACCTTTCCAGTTCATTAGATACTCTTAAATCTTTTTGAACAATGCTTTGTAGTTTTCAGCATACAAGTTTTGCATTTCTCTGTTAAGTATACTCTCAAGTGTTCTTAAAATTTATTTTGATACTATTACAAATGGAATTTTAAAAAAAGGTTTTGGCCAATTAATATTCAACAAAGCAAGAAAGAATGTCCAAGGAAAAATAGGCAGTCTCAGGATCCCTGGGTGGCGCAGCGGTTTGGCGCCTGCCTTTGGCCCAGGGCGCGATCCTGGAGACCCGGGATCGAATCCCACGTCAGGCTCCCGGTGCATGGAGCCTGCTTCTCCCTCTGCCTGTGTCTCTGCCTCTCTCTCTCTCTCTGTGACTATCATAAAAAAAAAGAAAAATAGGCAGTCTCTTCAACAAATGGTGTTGGGAAAACTGGACAGCAATATGCAAAAGAATAAAACTGGACCACTTTCTTATACCATACACAAAATAAATTCAAAGTGGGTTAAAGAACTAAGTGTGAGACAGGAAACCATTAAAATCCTAGAGGAGAACACAGGCGATAATCTCTTTGTTATCAGCCATAGCAACTTCTTACTAGATATGTCTTCTGAAGCAAAGGAAACAAAAGCAAAAATAAACTGCTGGGGCCTTAGCAAAATAGAAAGCTGTTCAGTGAAGGAAACAATCAATAAAACTTAAAGGCAATGTATGGACTGGTAGAAGACATTTGCAAATGATATATCAGATAAAGGGTTACTCTCCAAAATCTATAAAGAACTTATCAAACTCAACACCCAAAAAACATATAATCAGGTTAAAAATTTGCAGAAACATTAATGGACCCTTTTTCAAAGACATATAGCTTGTCAATAGACAAATGAGAAGATGCTCAAGGGACCCCTGGGTGGCTCAGTTAATTAAGCATCCGCTTTTGTCTCAGGTCATGATCCCAGGGTCCTGAGATCCAGTTCCACATCACAATTGTTGGGCTCCCTGCTCAGTGGGGAGTCTGCTTCTCTCTCTGCCCCTCCTCCTCAGCTCATGCACTCTCTGTGTGAAGTAAATAAAATCTTTAAAAAAATTTTTTAAAATCTTAAAATTATTCATGAGAGACAAACAGACAGAGACATAGGCAGAGGGAGAAGCAGGCTCCCTGCCGGGAGCCCAATGTGGGACTCAATCCCAGGACCCCAGGATCATGACCTGAGCTGAAGACAGATGCTCAACCACTGAGCCACCCAGGTGCCCCAATAAAATATTTTTTTAAAAAAAGAAAAGATGCTCAATATCATTCATCATCAGAGAAATTCACATCAAAACTACAATGAGATATCACTTCATACCAGTCAGAAGGGCTAAAATTAACAACACAAGAAACAACAGGTATTGGTGAAGATGTGGAGAAAGGGGAACCCTCCTCCTGTGTTGGTGGAAATGCAAAGTGGTGCAGCCATGCTGGAAAACAGTGTGGAGTTTCCTCATAAAGTTAAAGATAGAACTACCTATGATCCAGCAATTGCACTACTAGGTATTTACCCAAAGAATACAAAAATACTAATTCAAAGAGATACATGCACCCCAATGTTTATAGCAGCATTATCTACAATATCCAAATTATGGAAATAGCCCAAGTGTCCATTGACTGATGAATGAAAAAAGAATAGGTGTTAAATATATATATATATATATATGTATGTATGTATGTATATGTGTATATATATATATATATATGGATGGAGTTAGTATAATAAACGAAATGTATCAAATATATTGATAATATATTTGACTATATCAAATATATATAATATACATAAAATATATGAATGAAAAAAGAAGAGGTAATATATATATACATTTATATATATTATACAATATGGATGGAGTTAGTATTATAATAATCAAATATATTGATTATTATCAATAAAAAATAGAATCAAAGGAAGACAAATACCATATAATTTCACTCACATGTGGGATTTAAGAAACAAATCAGGGGAGGGAGGAGCAAGATGGCGGAAGAGTAGGGTCTCCAAATCACCTGTCTCCACCAAATTACCGAGAAAACCTTCAAATTATCCTGAAAATCTATCAATTCGGCCTGAGATTTAAAGAAAGACCAGCTGGAATGCAACAGTGAGAAGAGTTCGCGCTTCTATCAAGGTAGGAAGACGGGGAAAAAGAAGTAAAGAAACAAAGGCCTCCAAGGGGGAGGGGCCCCGCGAGGAGCCGGGCTGAGGCCGGGGCGAGTGTCCCCAGGACAGGAGAGCCCCGTCCCGGAGGAGCAGGAGCTGCACCGACCTTCCCGGGCAGAAAGGGGCTCCCAGGGAGTTGGAGCAGGACCCAGGAGGGCGGGGATGCCCTCGGGTTCCCTGAGACAGTAACAGACACCTGCGCCCCGGGAGAGTGCGCCGAGCTCCCTAAGGGCTGCAGCGCGTGCACGGCGGGACCCGGCGGGACCCGGAGCAGCTCGGAGGGGCTCGGGCGGCGGCTCCGCGGAGGGGGCTGCACGGCCCTGGGAGCAGCTCGGAGGGGCTCGGGCAGAGGAAGAGGCTCCGTGCGGAGGGGGCTGCGCGGTTCCAGGAGCAGCTCGGAGGGGCTCGGGCGGCAGCTCCGCGGAGGGGGTTGCGCGGCCCGGGAGCGTGAATCCAACAGCGCAGGCCCCGGAGCACAGGGCGCCGGGACACAGCCCAGGATCCGGCCTCCCCCGGGACAGGCAGAGGCCGGGAGGGCCCAGGACAGCGAGGACGCTCCTGCCCCAGCTGAGCAGATCAGCGGCCCCGCCCCGGAGCCTCCAGGCCCTGCAGACGGAGTTCCTGCCGGAGCTGAATCCAGGTTTCCAGAGCTGGCCCCGCCACTGGGGCTGTTCCTCCTGCGGCCTCACGGGGTAAACAACCCCCACTGAGCCCTGCACCAGGCAGGGGCACAGCAGCTCCCCCAACTGCTAACACCTGAAAATCAGCACAACAGGCCCCTCCCCCAGAACACCAGCTAGACTGACAATTTCCAGGAGAAGCCAAGGGACTTAAAGTACACAGAATCAGAAGATACTCCCCCGTGGTTCTTTTTTTTTTTTTTTTTTTTTTTTTTGCTTTTTGATTTGTTTCCTTCCCCCACCCCCTTTTTTCTCCTTTCTTTTTTTCTTTTTCTTTTTTTTTTTTTTCGTTTTTTTCTTCCCTTTTTTTTCTCTTTCTCTTTTCTTTCCTTCTTTCTCTCCTCTCTTTTTCTCTTTTTCCCAATACAACTTGATTTTGGCCACTCTGCACTGAGCAAAATGACTAGAAGGAAAACATCACCTCAAAAGAAAGAATCAGAAACAGTCCTATCTCCCACAGAGTTACAAAATCTGGATTACAATTCAATGTTAGAAAGCCAATTCAGAAGCACTATTATACAGCTACTGGTGGCTCTAGAAAAAAGTATAAAGGACTCAAGAGACTTCATGACTGCAGAATTTAGAGCTAATCAGGCAGAAATTAAAAATCAATTGAATGAGATGCAATCCAAACTAGAAGTCCTAACGAGAGGGTTAACGAAGTGGAAGAACGAGTGAGTGACATAGAAGACAAGTTGATAGCAAAGAGGGAAACTGAGGAAAAAAGAGACAAACAATTAAAAGACCATGAAGATAGATTAAGGGAAATAAACGACAGCCTGAGAAAGAAAAACCTACGTTTAATTGGGGTTCCCGAGGGCGCCGAAAGGGACAGAGGGCCAGAATATGTATTTGAACAAATTCTAGCTGAAAACTTTCCTAATCTGGGAAGGGAAACAGGCATTCAGATCCAGGAAATAGAGAGATCCCCCCCTAAAATCAATAAAAACCGTTCAACACCTCGACATTTAATAGTGAAGCTTGCAAATTCCAAAGATAAAGAGAAGATCCTTAAAGCAGCAAGAGACAAGAAATCCCTGACTTTTATGGGGAGCAGTATTAGGGTAACAGCAGACCTCTCCACAGAGACCTGGCAGGCCAGAAAGGGCTGGCAGGATATATTCAGGGTCCTAAATGAGAAGAACATGCAACCAAGAATACTTTATCCAGCAAGGCTCTCATTCAAAATGGAAGGAGAGATAAAGAGCTTCCAAGACAGGCAGCAACTAAAAGAATATGTGACCTCCAAACCAGTTCTGCAAGAAATTTTAAGGGGGACTCTTAAAATTCCCCTTTAAGAAGAAGTTCAGTGGAACAGTCCACAAAAACAAGGACTGAATAGATATCATGATGACACTAAACTCATATCTCTCAATAGTAACTCTGAATGTGAACGGGCTTAATGACCCCATCAAAAGGCGCAGGGTTTCAGACTGGATAAAAAAGCAGGACCCATCTATTTGCTGTCTACAAGAGACTCATTTTAGACAGAAGGACACCTACAGCCTGAAAATAAAAGGTTGGAGAACCATTTACCATTCGAATGGTCCTCAAAAGAAAGCAGGGGTAGCCATCCTTATATCAGATAAACTAAAATTTACCCCAAAGACTGTAGTGAGAGATGAAGAGGGACACTATATCATACTTAAAGGATCTATTCAACAAGAGGACTTAACAATCCTCAATATATATGCCCCGAATGTGGGAGCTGCCAAATATATAAATCAATTATTAACCAAAGTGAAGAAATACTTAGATAATAATACACTTATACTTGGTGACTTCAATCTAGCTCTTTCTATACTCAATAGGTCTTCTAAGCACAACATCTCCAAAGAAACGAGAGCTTTAAATGATACACTGGACCAGATGGATTTCACAGATATCTACAGAACTTTACATCCAAACTCACCTGAATACACATTCTTCTCAAGCGCACATGGAATTTTCTCCAGAATAGACCACATATTGGGTCACAAATCGGGTCTAAACCGATACCAAAAGATTGGGATTGTCCCCTGCATATTCTCAGACCATAATGCCTTGAAATTAGAACTAAATCACAACAAGAAGTTTGGAAGGACCTCAAACAAGTGGAGGTTAAGGACCATCCTGCTAAAAGATAAAAGGGTCAACCAGGAAATTAAGGAAGAATTAAAAAGATTCATGGAAACTAATGAGAATGAAGATACAACCATTCAAAATCTTTGGGATGCAGCAAAAGCAGTCCTAAGTGGGAAATACATCGCAATACAAGCATCCATTCAAAAACTGGAAAGAACTCAAATACAAAAGCTAACCTTACACATAAAGGAGCTAGAGAAAAAACAGCAAATAGATCCTACACCCAAGAGAAGAAGGGAGTTAATAAAGATTCGAGCAGAACTCAACGAAATCGAGACCAGAAGAACTGTGGAACAGATCAACAGAACCAGGAGTTGGTTCTTTGAAAGAATTAATAAGATAGATAAACCATTAGCCAGCCTTATTAAAAAGAAGAGAGAGAAGACTCAAATTAATAAAATCATGAATGAGAAAGGAGAGATCACTACCAACACCAAGGAAATACAAACGATTTTGAAAACATATTATGAACAGCTATACGCCAATAAATTAGGCAATCTAGAAGAAATGGACGCATTCCTGGAAAGCCACAAACTACCAAAACTGGAACAGGAAGAAATAGAAAACCTGAACAGGCCAATAACCAGGGAGGAAATTGAAGCAGTCATCAAAAACCTCCCAAGACACAAGAGTCCAAGGCCAGATGGCTTCCCAGGGGAATTTTATCAAACATTTAAAGAAGAAACCATACCTATTCTCCTAAAGGTGTTTGGAAAGATAGAAAGAGATGGAGTACTTCCAAATTCGTTCTATGAGGCCAGCATCACCTTAATTCCAAAACCAGACAAAGACCCCACCAAAAAGGAGAATTACAGACGAATATCCCTGATGAACATGGATGCAAAAATTCTCAAGATACTGGCCAATAGGATCCAACAGTACATTAAGAAAATTATTCACCATGACCAAGTAGGATTTATCCCTGGGACACAAGGCTGGTTCAACACCCGTAAAACAATCAATGTGATTCATCATATCAGCAAGAGAAAAAACAAGAACCATATGATCTTCTCATTGGATGCAGAGAAAGCATTTGACAAAATGCAGCATCCATTCCTGATCAAAACTCTTCAGAGTGTAGGGATAGAGGGAACATTCCTCGACATCTTAAAAGCCATCTATGAAAAGCCCACAGCAAATATCATTCTCAATGGGGAAGCACTGGGAGCCTTTCCCCTAAGATCAGGAACAAGACAGGGATGTCCACTCTCACCACTGCTATTCAACATAGTACTGGAAGTCCTAGCCTCAGCAATCAGACAACAAAAAGACATTAAAGGCATTCACATTGGCAAAGAGGAAGTCAAACTCTCCCTCTTCGCCGATGACATGATACTCTACATAGAAAACCCAAAAGTCTCCACCCCAAGATTGCTAGAACTCATACAGCAATTCGGTAGCGTGGCAGGATACAAAATCAATGCCCAGAAGTCAGTGGCATTTCTATACACTAACAATGAGACTGAAGAAAGAGAAATTAAGGAGTCAATCCCATTTACAATTGCACCCAAAAGCATAAGATACCTAGGAATAAACCTAACCAAAGATGTAAAGGATCTATACCCTCAAAACTATAGAACACTTCTGAAAGAAATTGAGGAGGACACAAAGAGATGGAAAAATATTCCATGCTCATGGATTGGCAGAATTAATATTGTGAAAATGTCAATGTTACCCAGGGCAATATACAGGTTTAATGCAATCCCTATCAAAATACCATGGACTTTCTTCAGAGAGTTAGAACAAATTATTTTAAGATTTGTGTGGAATCAGAAAAGACCCCGAATAGCCAGGGGAATTTTAAAAAAGAAAACCATATCTGGGGGCATCACAATGCCAGATTTCAGGTTGTACTACAAAGCTGTGGTCATCAAGACAGTGTGGTACTGGCACAAAAACAGACACATAGCTTAATGGAACAGAATAGAGAATCCAGAAGTGGACCCTGAACTTTATGGGCAACTAATATTCGATAAAGGAGGAAAGACTATGCATTGGAAGAAAGACAGTCTCTTCAATAAATGGTGCTGGGAAAATTGGACATCCACATGCAGAAGAATGAAATTAGACCACTCTCTTTCACCATACACAAAGATAAACTCAAAATGGATGAAAGATCTAAATGTGAGACAAGATTCCATCAAAATCCTAGAGAAGAACACAGGCAACACCCTTTTTGAACTCGGCCATAGTAACTTCTTGCAAGATACATCCACGAAGGCAAAAGAAACAAAAGCAAAAATGAACTATTGGGACTTCATCAAGATAAGAAGCTTTTGCACAGCAAACGATACAGTCAACAAAACTCAAAGACAACCTACAGGATGGGAGAAGATATTTGCAAATGACATATCAGATAAAGGGCTAGTTTCCAAGATCTATAAAGAACTTATTAAACTCAACACCAAAGAAACAAACAATCCAATCATGAAATGGACAAAAGACATGAATAGAAATCTCACAGAGGAAGACATAGACATGGCCAACATGCATATGAGAAAATGCTCTGCATCACTTGCCATCAGGGAAATACAAATCAAAACCACAATGAGATCCCACCTCACACCAGTGAGAATGGGGAAAATTAACAAGGCAGGAAACAACAAATGTTGGAGAGGATGTGGAGAAAAGGGAACCCTCATACACTGTTGGTGGGAATGTGAACTGGTGCAGCCACTCTGGAAAACTGTGTGGAGGTTCCTCAAACAGTTAAAAATATACCTGCCCTACGACCCAGCAATTGCACTGTTGGAGATTTACCCCAAAGATACAAATGCAATGAAACGCCGGGACACCTGCACCCCGATGTTTCTAGCAGCAATGGCCACGATAGCCAAACTGTGGAAGGAGCCTCGGTGTCCAACGAAAGATGAGTGGATAAAGAAGATGTGGTTTATGTATACAATGGAATATTACTCAGCTATTAGAAATGACAAATACCCACCATTTGCTTCAACGTGGATGGAACTGGAGGGTATTATGCTGAGTGAAGTAAGTCAGTCGGAGAAGGACAAACATTATATGTTCTCATTCATTTGGGGAATATAAATAATAGTGAAAGGGAATATAAGGGAAGGGAGAAGAAATGTGTGGGAAATATCAGAAAGGGAGACAGAACGTAAAGACTGCTAACTCTGGGAAACGAACTAGGGGTGGTGGAAGGGGAGGAGGGCGGGGGGTGGGAGTGAATGGGTGACGGGCACTGGGGGTTATTCTGTATGTTAGTAAATTGAACACCAATAAAAAATAAATTTAAAAAAAAAGAAACAAATCAAATGTGCATAGGAAAAAAAAGAGAAAAAGAGGCCCACTGAAAAACATACTCTTAACTATAGAGAACAAACTGATGGTTGCCAGAAGAGGGATGGGGATGGGCATAGGGATGGGTTAAATAGGTGATGGGGATTAAGGAGTATATTTGTGATCAGTAGAGGGTGTTGTATGTAAGTGCTGAATCACTAAATTGTACACCTGAAACTAATATTACACAACATGTTAACTAACTGGAATTTGAAATAAAACTTAAAAAAGAAAAGAATATATTTTCAGATTGTTCATTACTGGTATATAGAAATTCAGCTGATTTTTGCATATTGATTTTATATCCTACAACTTTGCTGACCTTGTTGACTATATCTAATAGTTATTTTCTGGACTCCTTGTAATTTTTTATATACAATTTTATGCCACCTGTCAATGTAGTTTTATTTCTTTCTTTCCAATTTAGATGCCATTTATTTATTTATTTATTTATTTATTTATTTATTTACAGCTCTGAATAGAATTTCTAGTACTATGCTGAATAAAAGTGGTGGAATGAGACATATTTGACTTAATCTTAGTGGGAAAACTTTCAGTCTTTCACCTTGAATAAGATTTCAGCAGTGAATATTTTATAGCTATCCTTTATCATGCTGAGGATTTTTTTCTTCTAGCCCTAGTTTATTCATTGGTTTTATTTTGAAAGAGTATTGGATTTTGGCAGCATATATGAGATGATCATATGGTTTGTTTTTTATTTTATTAATGTAGTCAGTTAATTTTTCATATGTTTAGGCAACCTTATATTTCTAAGACAAATCCCACTTGGTCATGGTATATAAATCCTCTTTATATGTTGCTGGATTTGGTTCACTAGTAGTTTTAAAAGATTTTTGCATCTGTATTCACAAGAGATATTAGTCTTTTTTTTCTTTTCCTGAGATGTCTTTGTCTATTTTAGTATCAGTTTAATATTGACTTTATGGAAAAAATTTGAAGTGCTCTCTTCTGTTTTTAGGAAATATTTCCAAAGGATTGGTAATAGGTCTTCCCTAAACGTTTGACAAAATTCATCAGTGGTCATTTACTCCTGGAATTTTCTTTGTGGAAAGCATTTGAATACTAATTCAGTCTCTTTACTTGTTATATGATATTTACATTTTCCATTTATCTTCAGTCTGTTTTGGCAGTTTGTATATTTCTACGAATTTGTCCATTTCATTTAGGTTGTTAAATTTGTTAACATAAATCATTCATATCATTCTCATAATAATTTTTAGTTCTGTAAGGTTTCTTGTTTCATTCCCAATTTTAGTAACTTGAGTCTTCTATTTATTTTTCTGGGTCAATCTAGTTAAAGATTAGCCAAATTAGTTGATCTAGTCAAAGAACAAACTTTTGGTTTTCATTAACTTTTTGCTATTTTTCTATTTTGTACTTCATTAATGTCTGATCTAATTATCATCATCATTATCATATTATCCTCATTATTATTTTCTTCCCTGTGTTTGCTTTAGCTTTACATTGCCCTCCTTCTCCTCCTCCCTCCTCCTCCTCCTCCTTCTTTTCTTCTTCTTCTTCTTCTTCTCCTCCTCCTCCTCCTCCTCCTCCTCCTTCTTCTTCTTCTTCTTCTTCTTCTTCTTCTTCTTCTTCTTCTTCTTCTTCTTTTTCTTCTTTGTTAAGGTTAAATAATAGGACATTGTTTGGCGATTTTTAATCTTTTCTACATATAGTTATTTTCATCTGTAAGTTTCCCCCCCGAGAAGCTTTTGTTGCATTACAATAGTTTTGATATGTTGTGTTTTCACGTTTATTCATCTTACAGTACTGTGTTTTACCTTATGATTCTTCTTTGACACACTGGTATTCACGTGTATATTGTTTAATTTCCACATTAAAAATCAATTTCTTTCTCTTTGTGATTTCTAATTTAATTCTGTTGTAGGCTATCAACATTTTGCATGATTTTAATCCTACTAAATCTATTGAGGTATATTTTATGCCATGTATGTGATCTTTCCTGGAGAATATTCCATGTGCACTTGAAATGAATGTATATTCTACTGTTGTTGAGTGGAATGTTTTATAGAACTATTAGGTCTATCTATTAGGTCTAGTTGATGTACAGCATTTTTCAATTTTTCAATATTTTTCTTGATCTTCTGTCTAGTCATTCTATCATTATTGAAAGTGAGGTATTGATGTGTCAAACTATTACTTTTGAATTATCTTCTTCTCCCTTCAATTATGTAAGTTGTTACTTTATATATTTTGTGCCTTTGTGTATGTATGCCTGCATGTTTATAAGGATAAAAATATTCCTGATAAATTGACTATTTTATTATTATATCATGTCCTTTATCCTTAGTAATAGGTACTTAAGTCTATTTTGTCTGATGTTAATATAGCCATTCCTGCTCCTTTTTGGTTATTTTATATAAGGCATATCTTTTCTTTTTTTTCTCTTTTTTTTTTTTGGCTTTCAATCTATTATTACTTCTAAATCTAAAGTGTATGCCTTATAGATATCATATTGCTGGATCTTTTTAAAAAATTAACTTTTATAGTGTATGCACCTAATCTCAGCTGGTCTGCCGGAGACCCCCTGAGCACCAACCCTAGTCCCCTGCGCGGTCCCATTTGTGCTCCAACAAGATGAAAGAAACTATCGTGAACCAGGAGAAACTAGCCAAACTGCAAGGACAAGTGCGCATTGGTGGAAAAGGAACTGCTCGCGGAAAGAAGAAGGTGGTTCATAGAACAGCTACAGCAGATGATAAAAAAACTTCAGTTCTCCTTAAAGAAGTTAGGGGTAAACAGTATCTCTGGTATTGAAGAAGTGAATATGTTCACAAACCAAGGAACAGTGATCCATTTTAACAACCCTAAAGTTCAGGAATCCCTGGCAGCGAACACTTTCACCATTACAGGCCCTGCTGAGACAAAGCAGCTGACAGAAATGGTACCCAGTATCTTTTTTTTTTGTTTTGTTTTTTTATTTTTTATTGGTGTTCAATTTACTAACATACAGAATAACCCCCAGTGCCCATCACCCATTCACTCCCACCCCCCGCCCTCCTCCCCTTCCAACACCCCTAGTTCGTTTCCCAGAGTTAGCAGTCTTTACGTTCTGTCTCCCTTTCTGATATTTCCCACACATTTCTTCCCCCTTCCCTTATATTCCCTTTCACTATTATTTATATTCCCCAAATGAATGAGAACATATAATGTTTGTCCTTCTCCGACTGGCTTACTTCACTCAGCATAATACCCTCCAGTTCCATCCACGTTGAAGCAAATGGTGGGTATTTGTCATTTCTAATAGCTGAGTAATATTCCATTGTATACATAAACCACATCTTCTTTATCCATTCATCTTTCGTTGGACACCGAGGCTCCTTCCACAGTTTGGCTATCGTGGCCATTGCTGCTATAAACATCGGGGTGCAGGTGTCCCGGCGTTTCACTGCATCTGTATCTTTGGGGTAAATCCCCAGCAGTGCAATTGCTGGGTCGTAGGGCAGGTCTATTTTTAACTCTTTGAGGAACCTCCACACAGTTTTCCAGAGTGGCTTCACCAGTTCACATTCCCACCAACAGTGTAAGAGGGTTCCCTTTTCTCCACATCCTCTCCAACATTTGTTGTTTCCTGCCTTGTTAATTTTCCCCATTCTCACTGGTGTGAGGTGGGATCTCATTGTGGTTTTGATTTGTATTTCCCTGATGGCAAGTGATGCAGAGCATTTTCTCATATGCATGTTGGCCATGTCTATGTCTTCCTCTGTGAGATTTCTGTTCATGTCTTTTGCCCATTTCATGATTGGATTGTTTGTTTCTTTGGTGTTGAGTTTAATAAGTTCTTTATAGATCTTGGAAACTAGCCCTTTATCTGATATGTCATTTGCAAATATCTTCTCCCATTCTGTAGGTTGTCTTTGAGTTTTGTTGACTGTATCCTTTGCTGTGCAAAAGCTTCTTATCTTGATGAAGTCCCAATAGTTCATTTTTGCTTTTGTTTCTTTTGCCTTCGTGGATGTATCTTGCAAGAAGTTACTATGGCCGAGTTCAAAAAGGGTGTTGCCTGTGTTCTTCTCTAGGATTTTGATGGAATCTTGTCTCACATTTAGATCTTTCATCCATTTTGAGTTTATCTTTGTGTATGGTGAAAGAGAGTGGTCTAGTTTCATTCTTCTGCATGTGGATGTCCAATTTTCCCAGCACCATTTATTGAAGAGACTGTCTTTCTTCCAATGGATAGTCTTTCCTCCTTTATCGAATATTAGTTGCCCATAAAGTTCAGGGTCCACTTCTGGATTCTCTATTCTGTTCCACTGATCTATGTGTCTGTTTTTGTGCCAGTACCACACTGTCTTGATGACCACAGCTTTGTAGTACAACCTGAAATCTGGCATTGTGATGCCCCCAGATATGGTTTTCTTTTTTAAAATTCCCCTGGCTATTCGGGGTCTTTTCTGATTCCACACAAATCTTAAAATAATTTGTTCTAACTCTCTGAAGAAAGTCCATGGTATTTTGATAGGGATTGCATTAAACCTGTATATTGCCCTGGGTAACATTGACATTTTCACAATATTAATTCTGCCAATCCATGAGCATGGAATATTTTTCCATCTCTTTGTGTCCTCCTCAATTTCTTTCAGAAGTGTTCTATAGTTTTGAGGGTATAGATCCTTTACATCTTTGGTTAGGTTTATTCCTAGGTATCTTATGCTTTTGGGTGCAATTGTAAATGGGATTGACTCCTTAATTTCTCTTTCTTCAGTCTCATTGTTAGTGTATAGAAATGCCACTGACTTCTGGGCATTGATTTTGTATCCTGCCACGCTACCGAATTGCTGTATGAGTTCTAGCAATCTTGGGGTGGAGACTTTTGGGTTTTCTATGTAGAGTATCATGTCATCGGCGAAGAGGGAGAGTTTGACTTCTTCTTTGCCAATGTGAATGCCTTTAATGTCTTTTTGTTGTCTGATTGCTGAGGCTAGGACTTCCAGTACTATGTTGAACAGCAGTGGTGAGAGTGGACATCCCTGTCTTGTTCCTGATCTTAGGGGAAAGGCTCCCAGTGCTTCCCCATTGAGAATGATATTTGCTGTGGGCTTTTCATAGATGGCTTTTAAGATGTCGAGGAATGTTCCCTCTATCCCTACACTCTGAAGAGTTTTGATCAGGAATGGATGCTGCATTTTGTCAAATGCTTTCTCTGCATCCAATGAGAGGATCATATGGTTCTTAGTTTTTCTCTTGCTGATATGATGAATCACATTGATTGTTTTACGGGTGTTGAACCAGCCTTGTGTCCCAGGGATAAATCCTACTTGGTCATGGTGAATAATTTTTTTAATGTATTGTTGGATCCTATTGGCCAGTATCTTGTTGAGAATTTTTGCATCCATGTTCATCAGGGATATTGGTCTGTAATTCTCCTTTTTGGTGGGGTCTTTGTCTGGTTTTGGAATTAAGGTGATGCTGGCCTCATAGAACGAATTTGGAAGTACTCCATCTCTTTCTATCTTTCCAAACAGCTTTAGGAGAATATGGTACCCAGTATCTTAAACCAGCTTGGTGCAGACAGTCTGACTAGTTTAAGACTGGCTGAAGCTCTGCCCAAACAATCTGTGGATGGAAAAGCACCACTTGCTACCGGAGAGGATGATGATGATGAAGTTCCAGATCTTGTGGAGAATTTTGATGAAGCTTCCAAGAATGAAGCAAACTGAATTGAGTCAACTTCTGAAGAAGAGGGATCCCTGGGTGGCTTGGGATCCCTGGGTGGCTCAGTGGTTTAGCGCCGCCTTCAGCTCAGGGTGTGATCCTGGAGACCCAGGATCGAGTCCCACGTGGGGCTCCCTGAATGGAGCCTGCTTCTCCCTCTGCCTGTGTCTCTGCCTCTCTCTCTCTCTCTGTGTCTTATGAATAAATAAGTAAAATCTTAAAAAAAATTTCTGAAGAACATAAAACTTGAAGAAGTTACTGGGAGCTGCTATTTTATATTATTACTGCTTTTTAAAATTTTGTTCATGCCTCGGTGTCCAACGAAAGATGAATGGATAAAGAAGATGTGGTTTATGTATACAATGGAATATTACTCAGCTATTAGAAATGACAAATACCCACCATTTGCTTCAACGTGGATGGAACTGGAGGGTATTATGCTGAGTGAAGTAAGCCAGTCGGAGAAGGACAAACATTATATGTTCTCATTCATTTGGGGAATATAAATAATAGTGAAAGGGAATATAAGGGAAGGGGGAAGAAATGTGTGGGAAATATCAGAAAGGGAGACAGAACGTAAAGACTGCTAACTCTGGGAAACGATCTAGGGGTGGTAGAAGGGGAGGAGGGCGGGGGGTGGGATTGAATGGGTGACGGGCACTGGGTGTTATTCTGTATGTTAGTAAATTGAACACCAATAAAAAAAAAATCAAAAAAAAAATAAAATAAAATTTTGTTCATGGATCTGATAAAAATCTAGATCTCTAATATTTTTAAGCCCAAGCCCCTTAGGCACTGCAGCTCTTTTCAGTTTTTGCTTATACACAATTCATTCTTTGCAGCTAATTAAGCTGAAGAATCCTGGGAATAAAGTTTTAAACAAGGTTAATAAAGTTCTTTGCCTACGAAAATAAATTAAATTAAATTAAATTAAATTAAATTAAATTAACTTTTATAATTTGTGCCTTTTGGTTGAATTGTTTTATCTATCCAATTTAATGTTATTACTGATATGGTTCTGATTTTCATACCATTTTACTATTTGTTTTCTACATGTTTCATGTCTATTTTTGTCTTACGCCCTCTTTTACGATCTCATTTTTTCTTGAGTGCCTATTTTGTATTGTACTTTTTTTATTTCTTTAATTATTTCAAACTATATTTTTTAGGTATTTTTCTTATTTTGAGGTATTTTTCTTGGTTGCTCTTGGGTTTCCAATATTTAGTTTAATTTATTAAAATTTACTTCAGATTTGTACTAACATAATTCTAAAACACTGGCATTTTTATTTCTTTTTGCTATTTATTAGCTTTGTTGTCTTAGATAAGCCCCTTTATCCTTATGCCTTTAAGAATTAGGCATAAAGAAGTTAGTAAGAATTAGCTTCTGACTTTAGTCCTTGTATTTACAGATCCAGATCCAGAGATTTTTTAAGCCTTAGAATGGTTCAAAAGCCACACATTTTATTAGTGGAATTATTAGCTTCTAGTGAGTGGTTTGCATTAGAAAAAGCAGATCCTTATATTTGCTCATAAACAAGATAATTTGAACAGAGTTGTAAGCCCTGTAGCAAAAGAAGATGCGGTTATAATTATTAGTCCAGAAATTATCAGAAATAATGAAGGAATTATTAGTTGTATGACTTGGGCAAGTTACCTAACCTTTCTGTGCCTCATTTTTCTTGACTATAAAATAGGAGTAATAACAGTATCTACATCATGGAGTTGTACAGTTTAGGTAAATAAATATAGTCAAAGCACTTAGAATATTGCCTGGCATATATAATGCTCAAGACAATTTTTTATTGTTATTATTATTACTTTGATATTTTTCTAACCTATAGCAAGAATTCAAGGCTTCTGAGCACTTTACAAAGCTCTTTGGTGAAAACATTCATTTTCTCTACCACCCTTGACTGTAGCAATGGAACTTGCTATTATCTAAGACTAGTTAATGAGAAAGAAATTTCAGATGTTAGAGAAACATCTTAGAGGTGATGGTGCTCTAGTGTGAAGGATGAGCTAAAAATCTTTCAGGGACTGTGCTTGAAAACATGTTTTCTGCCCTTTCAGAAATGTAATGTCTGGTGTTGTGAGCTGATTTGGAGCCTGACCTTGTGGTCCCTTCTTCTCACTGAAGCAAAAGAAGATTGTATTTTAAAAGAAAGGCTGTAAGGTTCAGGACCTTGAACCTTTTTTTGTTCCTTTGTTGTTGTTGTTGTTGTTGTTCCTTTATTTACTGAATGGCTTCAAGACATTTGATAATTAATGCAAAGTTAGTAACTAAATGATTTTTCTTCTTAGAACACTGCCCAGGTTTATATAGGCACTGTGTTCATTTAGAGAATGAGATTTACCAAAACTAGATCCTAAACTATAGGCATAGTGAAAATTCTTTAGTTACATTTGTAATGTTTCTAAGGTAATTAGCACAGTGTTGGGTCCCTGGTACTTGAGGTGAATTCACCCAGTACTTTGATATTGTTGGCAGAAAAGTAAAAAATGAGTTGAGTTTGGAGTGTGAAGATCCCAACCATCTGTCTGTTCTTATTCAAGTGAATTCCCAGTTAGAAGTTAGTCATATTTGTTACTTTCATTTCAAACAGATAAAGAGGAAATGTGTACTCACTCCCCCAGGTAGTTCCCAATGCACTTTTTCAGCTGCATATTCATTCCCCCTGCCCCCAGTGGCAAGTACATCAGCAACTCAATGAAAAAGTTTGAGGACTTTTTGGGTTAAGTTGTGTGGCCATAAACTGGCTGGAGAACACCCTGGAAAAGCTTTCATTTTCCCTCTTCTACCTTCCAAATATTAGAGGAAGTAAAACTGGAGTGTTTGCAGTGAAGAGTAAGAGGAGTGAGGTGAGGACAAAAGAGAATAGTAGTGAATAAACTTCAGTAATTTCTTGTTCATGGGCCTTTTTTTAATATGTGTGTAGTCCTTGTTCTAAAATAACACCTTGATGTGGACCTGTTTGTAAATGAATCTAATGGCACGTGTTTTCCACTGAGGAGGAAAAAAAACTCCACACACTGCTGCTTTGCTCAAGCAAGAGAGAAATGTTCTGGAAAAAGAGTTTTTGTAAACACTATTAATATTAATTTTGTATTAATCAGATATAGACCCTATCTTCTTGGTGTTTACAGTTGGGAGAAACTGACAATTAGATTATCACACAAATGAAAAATTACACAATAGCATGTAAAATTATATCTGTGATGAATGCAATAGAGCAGAGGCACACAGTTCTGGAAGAGCATATAGTAAAGTGGATATGACCTGACCTAAGCATTAAGGAAGGGCTTTCTGAATGCATGATTACTGGTATAATTTCTGAAGGAAGAATAAGAACTTGGTGAAAGGGAAGACAGGGGAAAGGAGAGTTTCAGGCAGGGGTAATAGCATGTGGAAATGTCCATGGTATGAGTGATCAATTTTATTCTAGGAAGTTGAAAGTAGATCAGTGAGGCTGGAGCTCAGATAGAGGAAGAGTGATGCTAGGTCATGCAACCCATAGATATGTTAAAGATCTCGTCCTTTGTGAGATTAATCAGAAAGGTACTTAAGTACCTTAGGGAGAAATGAATCAGATGACAGGAAAAAAATAGTGAGCTGGTCATACAGTGACCATGACTATAGGTTTACTTTAATCACTACTGTTCACTGAGTTGCTAAAATTGTGCACTCTTCCCAAAAGCTCTTCTTAACCTTTTTTTCTTCGCAATCTTCCTATCCACCTCCTCTCACTTCACACCTTCTGCATTTGACCACTTGGGTCTGGCCACCAAGGAAAGATTTCCTCTTCCTTTTTTGGCTTATTTAAATAGTAATCATCCATCATGGTCCAACTCACCACCTCCTCCTCTGCAGGAAGTCCTCCTGACCTTATCCATGGGACTTTATCTCCATTCTCTGAACCTTTATAGAACTTAATCTTTCCATATAACTACTTTAGTATTTTTCAAAATTTGCCTTTGGTATCTCTTTAATGTATCTTTTATCCCCAGTTAGACTGTGAGGCACTGGAGGGAAGTGACTATATCTTTCTCTTGTAGATTGACGAATGCACCAATAATGGGTCTAAACCCAGAGTGGGTGAATGACCACTTGTGGAGACTTAGCCAATGTCAGCAACTGACAGAAATAGACATACCTGAGATAAGTGGAGAGGGGAACAGAAAGAACAGAACCTAGGAGTGGGGGAGAGGGGGAGGAACAGAGAAGTGTTTTTTAGAATCAATCACAAGAAATTAAGGCTTATATCAGCTTCACACTTACTTGTTACTGGCCTTGACTGTTAGTGAGAATAAACAATTAAACTGAAGAAAGAAGTAGAAAAAACAAACTTGAAGCATGGCTTATTTGGGAGGTAGCTAATTATGCAGGCTGAAGCTTTGAATCAGGCACAGGATCACCCAATTCTCCAGGGGTATGGCTCTGACAGAGATAAAAAGCACCTTATCCCTGACCCAAGAGTTTCATTCCTGAGAGGGGGGAGGAGTTGCTGTTAGTGGTAATGTTGGCAGTGCATGGAGGTAGAGGATAGAAGGGGGGGTGCTGGTGGAGGGGAAGGGCTACCAATGAAGTTAGGTATGGATGAGTGAATTTCTGCAACAAATTCAGACCAGAGAGAAGAAAGGAAGGAGGATAAAGAAGAAAAAAAATAGAGTAGGTGACCAAAGCAGTCAACCTATAGGGAAAGAACCGGCCCAGAGAGACGAGGAGGTATATAGTTGAAGATAACTCCACATTATAAACAGATTGCGTCTGTACTATTTATTTTGGTTTTAGGAAAACCTCTGAAAATTTCAGAGACTTAATTAGACTTCCTGCCAGGCAGTTACTTAAGAGAAATGCAGACCCTCCTTTTGCCACAGAACACTCTCAAGTCCATGGAAGGTGGGTATTAGAGCTCTAGGACCCCAGCACATCTCCAACTGAGGGCACTTCACTGACTTAAGTGAGTATAGTATTGTTTTTGTGTATGTGTTGGTGGGATGTTTAATTTTGTATAGTATAATAGGAATATATTAGTGGAACCATTCACTTTTGCTTTTCTCTGACCCCTTACGTATTATCATCGATATTGTTGTTGTTATTATTTTAAACAAGCTGGAGCAAACATGGGCTGCTCATAATTAAAACACTTCTCCCAGTTTGGAATTTTGTCTCCTACCCATTAGAATTGTAGAGAGATAGCAGTCCTGCAGCAAAAACAGGGACACAGGCTTTCTCTGTGGATTAATTGGTCAGGAACTTTTTATATTGTTAAGTGGCTCTTAAGCGGCTAATTCTTGACTGTGAAAACTGCTTTTCCTGGGCAATGCTCTTTAAGGAAAAACTTCTTCAGTCCAGTGATTGGTGACTAAGGAAACGATGGAGCACAGGGGATTGGGCGGGATCTCGGCTCCTAATAATGCCTCCTTGTCCAATGAAAAGCATTTCCTATTGAGACCCCCAAGAGTTCCCTCAGCCCTCGCTACGGCCCGGACTTTGGGCCTTTTCTTGTGTCCTGCTTGTTAAAGGCCAGCCGGCTACCGCATTCAAGAGAGCCATTCCTTAACAAAGAAAAGAGATAAATGTAAATAAGCTCACAGTTTCAGAATGAGCGGTTTGTTGTAAGAAACTTCGGCAGCCCAGAGCCTGTTACTTTGGGCTGGGCTAATCTTTCCCTGTAAAAAAATAATGGATTAAAATATGCACTTCTAAAGTGCAAGTTGTCCATTTACATGTTTATTAGCTAATTGTCTACAGGCATGAGCACATTCTTTCATCTTGCAAACTCTTTCTTGGGGTAAGTCTGTTTGAGAAAGATTTGATTTGGGTGTTTGGGGGTGGAGGAGCGGCATAACAAACTTCAGCAGAATCACTGATGCTTTGAGTGTTTGGGGAAAGAAGTTATACTACAACAGAAGTGCTGAAGGGGGATCGTCGTGTTGAATCGTTTAAAAAAAACAATAATTTCTATTGTTTTGGCAATAATATTATTTCAGTGGAAGAGATACTGGATTTTCAGGCTGTCGTTTCATGTAAACACAGTTGTCCTAAAGAGCGCATTTTAAATCAGAGTAATTTAGAAATTCTTCTGGCTAGCTTTGTATTTCTTTGGTTTGCAATTAATTTGAGCTAATGTGGTTTCTATTATTATGAGGTTTCTTTTAGTAAAACTATCTGTGGCAGTTTGCCTTTGATGCTTAATTGATTTATGGAAAATGTGACATTTTCTATACTGAATGATTCGTGAACTTTACCATAAAAGAAGAAAGATGTTTAAATACAAAACTAATTCTGGCATAAGTTGAATTTGATATTATATTTGAAATTAATCACTGTTTTCCGTACAAGTGCAATAATGTGACATTTATAACTTTTTGTATATGTTGGATATTTTAAAGACTTTTAGTAACAAGATCTTGTTGAATTGATAAATACTGTGTTTTAGTTATTTTGCTTTAGGAACTATAGTAGTGTGATTCATCATTATTTCAGCATGGAAAAGACCAGATGAATCTAAAGATTAACATTTAGAGCTTGGTGGGATTATTCACCTTACCAAATTATACCATTTTTCTTTTTATTTGAGTAACATGAAGACAATAATGTCCTAAACTCCAGATTATCCAGTGGATTAGAAACCTTTATTTTTCAGAACAAAATTCCAAACATATCCCATTAACATAGAGTGTAAATCCTTTTGCCATGTCATAGTTAAAAAGTTGCACTCTTGCTAAAAAGGATGAGTTCAGCTGATACACTTGATGGCATTTATATTCTAAAGCATTTCCTATCAATCAGAGATGTGAATTAATGCCCAACTGGAAAAATCAGCCTGATCTTCCAGAATTTGTACTCTTTGTGAGTTAAAGAGAGGAATGGGAAGATACCTCACAGGAACACTAAGGCCAATCTTAGCTAAAGCTTCATCTATTCAATTTCCTTTGAGAGAAAACACAGTGAGAATTGTCGCCCTTGCTGTGGTGTGGTCAGGGACAAATTGTGTAGTTGTCCTTTTTTACTGTGTATGGTTATCATGTATATACTTTGATCTTGGCCTTCTTAAGGGGGAGGGAAAAAAACCTATAATATATTTATGAAGATTAGTAGTGAAAATTGAGAGCTTAATAGGAGATTAATAGATTCCCACCTACCACTGGGACTCCAGCCTTACTTTTAGTAGGTAAATAATTGGTTATTAGAACAATGCATAGGCTAGGTAGTCTACTGATTATATATAGTTATGTTCTGAAGTACTTTGGCAATCTTATATTTTGAGAAGACAGTTAACTGGGGAACAGGTAGAAAAGGTCAAGGATTAAAACCTTACACCATTAGAGCCAATATACCTGCTGATATGGGCATAAAGGGGATGAGGAAAAAGAGGTCATTAGGAAGACCTTAGGATATAATGTCTTGATCTGTGATTCTTAGCTCCTGGCACTAATTAATAATATTTGCTTCTGATATTAAAATAAATCTAAACTATGTGGTAACACATGTTACCTTATTGTGTAGTTAGACTTATTGTGGTGATCATTTTGAAATATATACAAATACATAATCATTATGTTGTACACCTGTAACTAATACACTGTTGTATGTCAATTATACTTCAATTAAAAATAAATAAATCTAGAAATAGTTTCATTGAGTTTAATAAAAATTAATTTCCTTTATCTCAGACTTTGAGGGATTATTATTTTTATTTTGCAGAAATAAATGGGAACAGATGGAAACAACTGATAGGAGAGAATAGCCAGTGAGGCCACTGTCATAGCATCAGTTGAAGGCTGCTGACAATCAAAGCTGAAGGTGGAAGGAGAATAGAAACTGAGGTCCAGAAAGGGACTGTGAATTGCTCTCACACAGTTAGTGATGGGGCTGGATGTGGCCAAATTAAATTAATAACAAATATGAAAACCTCTGGGTATATGAACTTCCTAGTTTGCTTGTATTCCAAATAAAAAGAAGTTTTCTTCATAATCTATATCAATTGTGAATACCATAAAAGAATGTTAATGCTTTTGTCTTACCTTAAGATAAACCAGTAAATAATATTCATTTTATTTAAAAAATATTGCTTCCTAGAGGAGTGTGAATATCAATTCTCCTTAATATTAAGGTGATCTCAAATATATTTTAGGTTGACTCATTATTTTTTGTTTTGGTTCTCTTAGATTAGAGAAAAACTATTAGAGAAAAATTTCAGAAGAGTTGGAGATTTTTTTTTTTAACCAGTCTGCTTTGTTTAGGCTACTTTTGTTCAGAAGATGGTGAGATATGACCATGGTGTAAGTTTGGCACTAGCAGATGATGCTTCTTTACAGGCAGTAAATGAATAGTGTTCAAATGCAGGTGGTACTTGTAAGAATTCCATTGCTGAGTATTTCTAGTTCTATGCCAGTACTTTGGGCAGAGCTGTGATTTGAAGATGTTACAGAACATGCTAGGCCTAGGACATGCTAGTAGAAGCAGCAGTGATCGTTAGTGTGCTAATAGCCAGTAATTGAAGCCTTGCTAATATCACTGTAGTTCAGGTGAGAAAGAAATTCAGCTGGGGTCGGGGTGCAGATTAGGGCCAAGGCAGTGCGGTCTCCACCTGTTGTTCCAGACTTCTTTTCTTTCCTCTTCTCTTATCAAGGTCCCTATTCAATAGTAAGATTTTGCCAGAGAAAGAGAAAAGAAAAAAACAACCAATATAATTTCAGGCCAAAAAATATAAATCTCCTTTGTTCAATTATTTTTTAATGTAATGTATTTTCTTACAGAAGAAGATGAGGTATTTTTATGCCTTTGTCATTAGTTATCTTTAATGATAATAGATAATACAGACTCATGGACTTTATGTTTGTCAACACAAGCTATAAACGATGGCTCAACAGTTACAGGTTTGAAAAATAAAATGTTATCTGCAACTCTGTAATAAGAAAATTCAAAATATTTAGGTACTATTTTAAAATATGTTGGATTTAATTTACTGATTTATATCATATAATACTTTTCTTTATCTTATTTTTTAAAGATTATTTATTTATTTATTCATGAGAGACACAGAAGGAGAGAGAGGCAGAGACACAGGTAGAGGGAGAAGCAGGCTCCATGCAGGGAGCCCGACGTGGGACTCGATTCTGGGTCTCCAGGATCATGCCCCGGGCTGAAGGCGGCGCTAAAATACTGAGCCACCCGGGCTGCCCCATTTCTTTATCTTATAATCTTAGTATACATGTTATTGGGAAAGTCTCTCTATGGGACACTATTGTGACTAATTCTATCCCATAGCAATCATTGGAGGAAATCCCTAAAAATAGTATCTCCAGAAAGTTCATTAATTATCCAAGTCTTGGGAAATCTTCATTGATTACCCAAGTCTTAGATAAAATCGGTGCTAGAATATGATTAAACTGATGTGATGAGTACCACTCTCCTGGTAATGACTTTCTCCAAAATTCTTAATTTCATTCTCCAACTTTTTTTTTTGTAACCAATACTCCAATACCTCCAATTTATTGTAGATAATAAGACCCAGAACTCCAGAATGACTGGAGGCATTGTGATTGTTTATTATAATTCAGACATTTTTGGTGTAGATGTATATGGATCCTTTGATTTAAGCCCTCTGTGCCATTGGTATATACCTTTAGAGATGGGAGACATATTATTTTATTTTATTTTATTTTATTTTATTTTATTTTATTTTATTTTATTTTATTTATATTATCAAAATCAGTATCCAAGTATGTCAGGTGAATTGGTATGAAAATTTATAACTAATTTGCCTGCTTAAATAGGAATAATAAATCCAAGTTCTCAGTTGGCATGTATGAACCACACAGAATTTGGAAATGAACTCTTTTACAAACAACCAAAATATTTCCCAAAAGTTCTGGGACATCTGCTGAGATAATAGACAATTTCATAATATTAGGTTAAGCAATTTCTCTGCAGTTATCTTACTTTATAATTGTTAGAGAAAATTGTACTTTAGTAGGGTTGATGCAATCGTTGGCCTCATGATGTTTGAGCACTAAAAAAAATATTATTTTTCAAAGATTAGACTGTGTCATCAGGTGAAGGGTTAGTGGGAGACGATTATTTTAGTGAAAAAAAATCAAGTTAATCACTGAGGTTAGGATCTGCTCAGATTAGGGCCTGTGTCAATTTCCTGATCTTTTCAAATAAAGTGAGGACACAAAACAGCCATTATAATCTCAATGCAAATCAAAATCAACATAGAGAAATGATTTTTAACAGGATATTTCTTGCATCAAAAATAAATGAAGCTTATCAATCTGAGCATTTGACACACCACTTGGCTTGCTTGGCATGAAACCTGATAGAGATCAACTTCCCTGTTCACTTCTGGAGTAAAATATTTACTTATGGTTTCCTCCATATTAATATCATAAGGCTAAGTTATATTTTAAAAACTATTATGAAACATCAACCAATGCATAGGAACATCAATTAATTAGAACCATGTGTATAATGGTGACCTGTGCCTGTAACTTGGTCTTACCTGTTAGCAGTCACTCTCATCTGAGAAGCAACAGTCTAGACATATTCCCTATTATTCCAGCAGAATGGTTTCAATCTGTATATTTTTTGCAACTTTTTTGTATTTTTTTAGTTTGCTTCACTGCTAGATATTTATAGGCAAGGACACAATAGGTTTTGGCTTCCTCTGAAAAAGTATTGTCAATGTTCCTAAGTTTCAACCGGAGTAGAAAGAGGAAATTCTCTGGGGATCAGAAGCGCTCTGATCTGACCCAAGCTCAATAAAAATGGAGCAAGGTAAAAGAATTTGAATATACTCTGCCTTCAAGGCCTTGTCTTCCTAAATTCTGGACTGTGGGGGAAAAAAAAGCCAGCCTTTCTAGGCCACTAGAAATATACCAGGAGTTAGAACTTTGTTTTCAATGTTATCATCTGAAAGTTTAGCATTTAGTGAAGTAATTTAGGTATTCATCTTTATAGGGCCAAAAAGCTAGCTCCACTTCCTCCAGTAGCCCCAAAGACTCCAAACATGGCATATTTCATCATTAGAATTTTTTTTTAAATGTGAACACTACTATGAACTGTTAAAATTGAGTCCATATGTGTAGGTCAAGGTTACAAATTCATTGACGGTCAGATTACCCTTGGTCAACCTCCAGGTGATCTGCTTCCTGCCCGTTGTCGGTGAAAATACATCCACCCAGTATTCTGAACCTCCTAGATGATTAATTATTGGAATTATTGCATGCAAAGGTCTTTACAATAGTCTCACACTACCTGCAATGGAGTATGTAATTAGCTGAAGCAGCCTATATTTTTTCTTTTTCATCTCATCTGAAGCTCATGTTTATCCTTTGTCTTCATTCAGTGCATGGTATATTGGCAATTTATGAAAATCTAGTGGTTAAAAAACAGTTTCTTTTAGTCCAAAGAAAGGAAGCCAGTCAGAAGAGACCTTGTTTTTTTGTATACCATTAATTCTTCATTAGAATCAGCTTGAGAGCCAAATGCTTCTCTGATTTTCTTTAACCATAGCTCAAATGGGAGATAGTCCTTTTCAGGACACCCTCTTGGATTGTCCTATTATGAGAAAAATTGTGTAAAGGTTGAAATTTAAGGGGGTCTTTCTGAGGCATAAGGTAAATATGGTGTTAGGAGAAAGATGTGTTGCTTGGTAAAATAAGTTTACCAAGAAAGATAGCGACACAAGTGTCCAGTTGTGTCAGGGAAAAAAAAGGAAAGAAAATCTTCCATCATGTTTCTTTGTGATTAGGTAGGACTGAATACAGGCAAGCTCATAAAATTACTCACAAGCCCTTTTGAATCTTCCTTGCCTCAGCTGTGAGGCTCAGAGGTATGTTTATACAGGGAAGAGAAACAGTATAGTCAAGTTACAGAGTGAACTAGTGTCTGAATCAGAAATAGAACTCTTTGCTTCCAATGCTGTGTTAAGTCCCAGCACCACACCCTAACTGCTAGACAGCAAAGGTGCTAATGTGTTCAAGCAAAGGAAAGCTATGAATAAGGCCTTAGTGGCAGTTCCCCATGCCCTGTCTTCAGGATTGAGACTGTAATGCTTTCTTGTCTGTGGCCCTTTCTCTCCCACAGGATTTGGTTACTCAAAGTAGCAAAGCAGAAGTGCCAGACTGCCTGCTGTTGGTGTAGTATATATATGTTCATCAACATAAATATACGTTAGTGTAGTATATATGTTTTCCATTCAATTTATGCATAAAACTGAATGGAAAACAAGGGAGACAAACTTCACCTATTTGAGATGCACCGTCTTGGGAAGTACAAAATAATAGCCAGTGAACTAGAAGCAGGCTGTGTAAAAAGGTTATCAGTGGGCAGAATGGAGGGCATCTGGGTACAGATGTAGAGGCATCTGTTAATGAAACCATTTTCCAAATAATCTTATTGGCAGTACTTATTGTAGAAGGCAGGTGCAAGCAGATTATAGTGAATGAAACTTGGCTTTAATATAAGGGATTTTCCAGTCCCTTAATTTCTTTAGATTGTGTAATTATGTTACAGGAATATTTTTGACTCTCTTGATTTTTTTCAACAGTGAAAAAAATGGCCTTCGGACTAATGGGTAGTGAGTTGTGGGTGTTAAAAATAGTATATAGGGATCCCTGGGTGGCGCAGCGGTTTAGCGCCTGCCTTTGGCCCAGGGCGCGATCCTGGAAACCCGGGATCGAATCCCACGTCGGGCTCCCTGCATGGAGCCTGCTTCTCCCTCCGCCTGTGTCTCTGCCTCTCTCTCTCTCTCTCTCTCTCTCTCTCTGTGTGACTATCATAAATAAGTAAAAAATAAAAAAAAATAAAAATAGTATATAAAGTGGTTTAAGCAATTGAGGAGTTTGGCATTCTTTTTCCTTCTGCCATAGCATTGGTGAAACAATCTGCATAAACCTGGGTCTACAGTTCCCAAAGTAAGATATGAGCCCCACTGAGAGTTTTCAGGTTCTTCCTGTTTTTGCTGATCAGCTTCAGTGACCTTAAACATAGTGAATGCATATTGTTCTTTCTGAGAAAACTGGAAAGAGTGTGATGAAGTAAAGGAGCAGAGAGGATAAAATTTGAGGAATCATGAACCAGAAATACCTCTCAAGGCCCTAAATAAAAATTAGCAGCACTGACATCTCCCCAGCAAGGTCCTCTTTCTTACACCTCTTCTTCTCCTCATTCTCTAATTCTTCAGTTTTAATTTCTTTGCTACTGTCTTTCCCATCTCCTCTTTTGCTCTTCTCACCTATTTTTATTTCTTCTCTGTCTGTTTTTTCCTCTCCTGGACTTTACTTGGTCAAGGTTCCTACTATACATTGCTTTTATTTATCAAGGTTGATTGTGGCAAATGTTGAGCTGGGCCTGTGGGATGAAACGGCCAGGAAAGAATATGATCTTAGTGCAGTGTTAAGCTCAGGGGAGGCACTCCATAAAGATCTTTTGAATGAGAATTGAGGAATAGCAAGTTTCCAATCTTGAGAACTTTAGCTGTTAAAAATGACAACTCTTTGATTTAAATCTAATGAGTCATCTTTCCAAGGTCATTTCTCCCTCTAGGCACTGCAGTGAGTGAATTTTTTCCCCCAAACCAGTTTTTTTTTTTTCTCAATGCAAAGACTGGCCAAAGTAGCTCTATATCTTAGGCAGCTTTCTCCCTCCACTCCCTTCTCTGTTTATATATATAGAGTGGCCCTTTGACCTGTTCCCTTGGAGTTGGAAAGAATGAGTAATATAAGGAGGAATCACTTCAGAAAAATTAATTTCACATTTTAAAATATAATCATATGAAAATCCATTATTGGATATGTCAAGGAGCAAAGACCACTTTTAGTCCACATCCTCCTCATTGAAAATAATTCATTCAGCAGTTACTTGTCCATAGTGTATTACAGAGAATTAGAAAGACTGTTCCTATGGCAGCTGCTAACCTAGGAAGTTAGTAAGATTTCTATATGCACCTTAGAACAATGTTGGCCCAGATACCCAACAAAGATGATTAAGTTAATGACTGCTACATGTATAAGCAGTGGCAAGCAAATGGCAGGTAACTTTTGATCAAAGTGTGGGGCAGGGAGATGGGCATTTATGTCAAATCTACCTTTCATATTTCACCTGTATTCAGCCAGAAAAGGTTTTATAGATTAGGGTCATTTTAGGAGCTGAAAGCATGAAGACAACTAATGGAATGGAAGGGGAGAAGACATCCTAGGCTAAGTATCTAGCAAGAGAAAAACATGAAAAGTGAACTACAATCTGCAAGAGGGAATATCTGAGATTATTATTTGAATTATCACCCTAGAAAGTCTATGTAATACAGTGAAAAATCTTTTTGCCAGAAGCTTTAATTAATGGAGGGATTCTTGCTCTCTGAACTCACGTTTTAGAAGAAAAGGTGAATTAATAATTTACTTCAGAAGTTTAATTATAACTTCTTTAAGAGCATGTCCTGGAGGTCCCATATTGACCTGTAAGTCTTGTGCAATGCAACTAGTACTTAGACAATGAAATTTACTAGTATTGGAAGAGAGATTATATAATTTAGATTAGTTTAACAATACTTTGGTTAGGAATAAGAAACCTGAATTCTGATTCTGATGATACCATTTGCACATTCTTCTAATTTTGACATTGTAATTCTAAATTACATAAGCTTCAGTTTCTTCTTCTGAAATATGGTGATACATTCCTGTCTTGCCTACCTTATGGTGTTCTTGTGGGAATCAAATAAAACACATTTTTGAAAGTTAAATAATTCCATATGAATTTTAAACTATTAGTGTCATTTTGATTATTAGAGGTCTATTTCCCCATCCTCATTCCCCATCCCTGCTTGGGTTCTTAAGTACCCAATATCTTATTCTTGTTCATTGCAGTGCTACATGTAGTATTGCATTTTTAATACTGAGTGTGATCTCTCCCAATCCTGCAACATACTCTTGTAGTACCTTTTAACATATGGTTGGTGCTCAAAATGTACTTGTGAAACAAAATTGAATGTGTGTATTGTTTCCAATCTGAGTGGACAGGATATCTTTTAGTCCACAGAAATGAATGGAAGGCAGATTTGATTATTCATTCCATCTTGTCTCCCATAGGAGGAAAATATTTCTTACCAGTCTCTAGTCTCAAAGTGGTGAAACCTGCAGCCAGCAGGCCTTCTGAAAAAAAAAAATCCATGGGTGACAGAAGATTCATTGACTTTCAGTTTCAAGATTTAAATTCAAGCTTCAGACCCAGGTTGGGCAATGCTACTGCCAATAATACTTGCATTGTTGATGATTCCTTCAAGTATAATCTGAATGGTGCTGTCTACAGTGTTGTATTCATCCTGGGTCTGATAACCAACAGTGCCTCTCTGTTTGTCTTCTGCTTCCGCATGAAAAAGAGAAGTGAGACTGCTATTTTCATCACCAATCTAGCCCTTTCTGATTTGCTCTTTGTTTGCACTCTACCTTTCAAAATATTTTACAATTTCAACCGTCACTGGCCTTTTGGTGACACCCTTTGCAAGATCTCTGGGACTGCATTCCTCACCAACATCTATGGGAGCATGCTGTTCCTCACCTGTATTAGTGTGGATCGTTTCCTGGCCATTGTCTATCCCTTCCGATCTCGTACCATTAGGACAAGGAGGAATTCTGCCATTGTGTGTGCTGGAGTCTGGATCCTAGTCCTCAGTGGTGGTATTTCAGCCTCTTTGTTCTCCACCACTAATGTCAACAATGCAACTACCACCTGCTTTGAGGGCTTCTCCAAACGTGTCTGGAAGACTTATCTGTCCAAGATCACCATATTTATTGAAGTTGTTGGTTTCATCATTCCTCTGATATTGAATGTCTCTTGCTCTTCTGTGGTGCTAAGAACCCTACGCAAGCCTGCTACACTGTCTCAAATTGGGACCAATAAGAAAAAAGTGCTGAAGATGATCACAGTGCATATGGCAGTCTTTGTGGTATGCTTTGTACCCTATAATTCTGTCCTCTTCCTGTATGCCCTAGTGCGCTCCCAAGCCATTACCAATTGTTTATTGGAAAGATTTGCAAAGATTATGTACCCAATCACCTTGTGCCTTGCAACTCTGAACTGTTGCTTTGACCCTTTTATCTATTACTTCACCCTTGAGTCTTTTCAGAAGTCCTTCTACATCAATACCCACCTCAAGATGGAGTCCTTGTTTAAGACTGAAACACCTCTGACCACAAAGCCTTCCCTTCCAGCTATTCAAGAAGAAGTTAGTGATCAAACAACACATAATGGTGGTGAATTGATGCTAGAATCCACCTTTTAGGTAATGAGAACTGTCTTTAGGTTCAGATATGGTTGTTCCTATGATTTTTCCTATGCTATGAACAAGACAAACAGTTTGAAGCTAATGATACTGAAAATGGATTAATGTACTGAATAGTCAGATACATTTATTTGAATGTTTATTGTACATATGCTGTTTTGTTCAATAATTATAGGTCAGGTCTAATTACAACAACCAAAAGAGATTGCCAAACTCTTCTGCTGGTTTTTAATTTCATTTATCACATTATGTAGGTAGCCAGTGGCCTTGACTTTAGTGATCTGGAGATTATTTTAAAAATTTTTAAGAAGATATTTCCACTCTGATAATATTTGGTAATTAGGTTGGGCCTATAAATATAGAACAAATTCAGGGATTATTAAAAAAAGTTTGTGTTAACTACTGATAGTTAGTCTTTTTTTCCTTTTTTGTATTGTCATAGAATATATTTTAGCACAAGAACATATTTTAGCCTAACATTATTAATAAGAAATGTATCAAATTTAAAAGAGCTATCAGAATTTATTGCATATATTTTGAAAGTAGAAACATAAATTGCGTTTGCCTGAATATGGATGGGAAGAAACAAAATTAGCTGGATTTACACATTTGTAGTTCCCAGCAGTGTCAGGTTTTTTTTTTTTTTTTAGTTCTTCCTTTTTTTACACTGCATTAAGATTTTCATATAAAACTTCAAATCCGGGATCCCTGGGTGGCGCAGCGGTTTGGCGCCTGCCTTTGGCCCAGGGCGCGATCCTGGAGACCCGGGATCGAATCCCACATTGGGCTCCCGGTGCATGGAGCCTGCTTCTCCCTCTGCCTGTGTCTCTGCCTCTCTCTCTCTCTCTCTCTGTGACTATCATAAATAAATAAAAAAAAATTTAAAAAAAAAATAAAATAAAACTTCAAATCCAGAAAGCTGCTAAATACATGTCTGAAATAAATACAAAATAGAAAATCACATAAAACAGCACGTGTCCATTTAAAAATTAGCAACACCAATATTTTTTCTTAAAATTTCCAATTATCTTTCTTTTGACAGACTGATTTTATAAAATATTGTTCATATGAGATTTTGTAGCACAATGCAGCCAGAATACAGCTGCATTTATGCCCTGCTCAGGAGCAAATTGAAAAAAAAAACAACAACAAAATAATAACAAAAAATAGAACACATTTAAAAATCTTTTTTTTTTAATTTATTTTTTTTATTGGTGTTCAATTTACTAACATACAGAATAACACCCAGTGCCCGTCACCCATTCACTCCCACCCCCCGCCCTCCTCCCCTTCTACCACCCCTAGTTCGTTTCCCAGAGTTAGCAGTCTTTACGTTCTGTCTCCCTTTCTGATGTTTCCCACACATTTCTTCTCCCTTCCCTTATTTTCCCTTTCACTATTATTTATATTCCCCGAATGAATGAGAACATATAATGTTTGTCCTTAAAAATCTTTATTAAAATGTTCTTAATACTATTTTGGGGGGTGAGAGTAGACATCTGTAACTTTAAATCACTTATTCTTTCATATTAAATTTTGGAGCAAACATAACCAGATTGCTGCTGAATTTGTGTCCAGGTTAGGAGCATATTGAAAAAAATACATAAATCAACCCAAACCAATACAACAAAACTCAGGAAAAAAAAAACAATAAAACCATAAAAACAATGAAAAATAATTCCTAATGCTTGCATTTTTATTTAATTTTTGAGTTTCTGTAAATTTAAAAATACTGTATCATTTATATAAAATTTTGGAGTACAATACAGGTAGAAATCTGCTAAATTTGTGCCCACATCAGGATCAAATTGAGGGGAAAAACCCATAAAACAACCTCCCAAAAAACAAAACACATAAAAATTTAGAACATGTATTTTTTTGAGCATTTGTAAAACTTTCAAAATACCATGACTTTCATATGATGCTTTGGATCAAAATGCAGTTAGAAAGCTGCTAAACTGGGACCCCTGGGTCCTAGCCCTGGGGGGCTCAGTGGTTGAGTGCCTTCCTTCAGCCCAGGGCATGATCCTGGAGTCCCGGAATCGAGTCCCACATCAGGCTCTGGGCATGGAGCCTGCTTCTCCCTCTGCCTATGTCTCTGTCTCTCTCCCTGTCTGTGTGTCTCATGAGTAAATAAGTAAAATCTCAAAAAAAAAAAAAAAAGCTGGTAAACTGGTGCTTAGTTCAGGAGCAATTAGAATCAATATTTATAAATATACAAAAGAAAAACTTTTTTATACTCAAACAATAAAAGAAAGTAATCTTTAAAACATTTTACCATGTACTGAATGAAATGTAGATATAAGAATATTAAGACATGTAGATAGAAATTCTGAGCACATATAGCTTGAAAGGTGCTACATTTGTGCTCATTTCAGAAGGAATGAAAATAAGTTCCCTCATCTACATTCTTCACACTCACACACAAAACAAAACAATTAAAACATTGCAAAACAATAAAACATTCTTAAATATTTACTAATCAATTTTAAAATATTTGTGTATGGCAACTTAAAAATACTAAGACTTTTAAAGTAAATTTTCCAGGAACAATGCATCTTATAAATTGCTGAAATTGTGCTAGGAAGTGATTTTAAAAAACAGCAAAAACAAAACAAAACAAAACAAAAACAAAAACAAAAACAAACAAACAAAAAACACCCAAACACCATAAAACAATAATAGGAAAATAAATCTTTAAACAATGATCAAATTCTTAAAATTCTCACTAACCTTTTTTTCTTTCTCATGATATATGATTTAAAAATATTGATTTTTAAGTTTACAACATGAGCATAATGTAATCTTATTTTTTTCTTACATGAATCCTTTTATTTGATTCAATAGTTCTGTACTTTACCAAGTGCTCATCACAAGTGTACTCCTTAATCCCCATCACCTATTTCACCCATACTCCTCTGCACCTTCCCTTATGTGAATCCTTTAAATAAAATGTTACCAAACGTATAAATTCCTGTTATTAATGGAAACCACCCAACATTTTTATACCAATTGGTTAATTATGAATTGCTACTTTCTCCTTCTTTATTAACGTTTGCTGGTGTAAAATTCTCCAGCAACTCTATAACCCTTACTGAATGAGGAGAATGTCTTCATTGTGATTCTTTCTATAAATCAAAAGTATCCATGACCAGAACATTTTTAGATGCTTCAATACCAAATCCTGACTTAATAATGTTTGTTGATGAGTCTTACATGAAAGAGAAGAAGAAAGAAAGAAAGAAAGAAAGAAAGAAAGAAAGAAAGAAAGAAAGAAAGACCGGGCTTGATATACAGTAAATTGCCTAGTTTCTTTGTAAAATTTGTTTCCTTACCAGGATACCAATGGCTAAATTTGACCCTGGATTTGGGGCTCATTGAAAAAAAAATGCTAAAACAATAGAACAATAATAAAACTAAACTTTCAAAAATGGCATTACTTTTTTTTGTGACCTAAAGTCCTAGAAAATGATCATGCATTCTATTTTCTTGTGAAAACATTATACATAGAATATATAAGCATTAGGTTCAGTTCAATGATATTAGGTTAAGTTAGGCTAAGTTTGCTTGTTAGGTTATATTGTAAGATCAAATTAGTAATCAAAATATGAGCAATCTTTTATTTTTCTTTTAGTATTCTTTCTTTCCATTTGTAAAGTATAAACTATATGTAGCTTTTTGTTTATGCTTTGTCTCTCAAAATTATAAAATTTTAGGATTATGACACCAAACACTTTAATGGGATATGTTAACCAGGTTGGCATAAAATATATCAATAAATCAGTTTCCTTTTGTGCAATTTCCATATTTAGTTTTGTTTAATATTTCATATTTCAATTTATTTTAATTGATTTCAATTATTATAGTTAATATAGCTTGCTAATAATACAAACTTTTTTCATGCAAACAATGTAACCAAATATAGGAAATGTATAACTAAATACGAAATTGATTTTTATTTTACATTTAAAGGCAAAAGCAATAATTCAGCTTTAATTACAACTTGGATTTCAAATGCTCCTTGAATGCAATAAATACGTTTGGATTATGTAGCAGTTATACTTTGGTCAACTATTTATTAAAGTTTGCCTTTATTTGTAGGCACCCAGGGCCATTTTTCCTTTATTTTCCCTCCATCCTTCAAGAAAGAACTTATTAAGGTATATTTGTACTCAAGTCAATTCCAATACTTTGTTTTTCAGGATGTCTGAAGATTAGACTAATACAAAATTGCAAATGGTAAACCCCTGGGTGACTTTTCAGGAATCAAGCTGAAAGATTAACTGCTACCTTCTCTGATTTGTCCAATTTGGCTTTGATTTATTTGGGGCTTCTTGCTAAGCTGACTCTTGAATCTGATCACTCAGATTTGATTAAATTCCCTAGGACAACTAGGAGTCTTGGAGAAAGTCAAGACAAACAGACCATCTGACAAAGAGATGATTTTGGAGGTGGATAGCTCACTGACCAAAAACTAGAAGAGCTGGTGGTCCCAGGGTGGCAGCACAAGGAATTCCCACTTATCATCCTCATACCTTCTAACTCTCAGGGAAAGCAATGCCAACATTTCATAAACCGTATTATGGTTTGTGGTTCCCCATGAAATGACAGCAAGCACTACCTTTTCTAAAGGCATGACCAGAGTGATTAGCCCTAGGTCATGTTTAAAATTATAGGAAATTTGTCATTCATGACTTTCTAGGCCAGGTCTTCAGAAAAAATGTAGGCAGAAGGTGGTTGTTTTATATCTCCATTAACCTTCTTCCATCTACGTTTCCACCCCTAAACTTCTGCACCTTTATGTTTGCTATGGTTTCCCAAACTCTCTGTCTTTCCTGGGACCCTTTCCAACATCTCTCTTCACCTTCTTCAGAAATATTGCTTTTTGTGGATCAAAAACAATACATAAACCTCTGTCAAAATGACATGTTGAATAGATTTACACTAAAGTGGAAATGACTGATCCCTCCACCCACGGCTTTTACTCCTCCCATTGGTGTTTGCATCTTATGAAAGGAGTCTGGTCAATTAAAATAACTGAAACAGGGTTGGAATAGGGAGGCATGACTGTCCTCTTGAGCCTCAGCATCCTTCAACTCATGGTAGGGCCTCTACAACTGTAACTTTCTGGTCCCACTCTCAACATTACCCTATGTACCACTGAGTCTAAAACATACACTACCTTTTGTCAGATATCCCTCTTTTCCAAAACTGCCTAGAGTAACTGGAATTCTATGTTCTCATTTCTTTTTTCTAAATATTTTATTTATTTATTCATGAGATACACAGAAAGAGAGAGAGAGAGGGAAGAGGGGCAGAGACACAGGCAGAGGGAGAAGCAGAGGGAGAAGCAGAGGGAGAAGCAGGCTCCATGCAGGGAGTCTGATGTGGGGCTCGATCCTGGGACTCCAGGACCATGCCCTGGGCCAAAGGCAGATGCTAAACTGCTGAGCCACCCAGGTATCCCCCTATGTTCTCATTTCATACATGCTTGGATTTTTTTTTCCCCCAAATGACTTCATTCTGGAGGACTTAGTGAAATGCTTCTTAAAATATGAATCAATTTGTTTCAACGAGGAAGCCAAAGCACAAACTACTGATTTTTTAACAGCTATGTTTTTCCCACTGCTTCACTTCTTACCCTCTCTGAGTATTTGAGAATGAAGCTCTTCTTTCTCAAACATCCAGAGAGGTACTGAGTTCAGGAGTATAGAGGAATAGAGCCAGAGTGAGGCATAAAATCTGTCAGTGAGGGAAGTCAGGCAGGCTCAAAGACTGGGATGACTTTTATGGCCATAGCATAGCTTTCTTTCTGATCATGGATAAGCTCCAACTATATAGGTGAAGACTTAAGTAACAGAAAGCCTTCACTCTCCCATTTGCTAGTCCAGGGTAAACTGCTCAGCTTGTTACCTTCCTCACTCAGGTTGGTGGTATCAAGGTTGGAAATACAGATCACTTTCCTCAGTGCAGATCCTGAGACTTCTGGACTAGCATCAGTTCAAGGCAGTTTGAAGTTCTTGGAATTCAGTTTGGCAGAATTCTTAGGGACCCAGAATTCATTATTTATTTATTCAACAAATTTCTTGAACATCAACTATGATGTGCCAGACACCTTCTAATTATTGAGGGTGCAATGGTGACGATACAGATAAAAAGCTGTTTTAAAGGTTCTGTTCTAGAGTCAGAGCAGGGAAAGCCAAAAACAAACATATAACTAAGTTAAAAAGTAATGACAGATGATAATAAGTGTTATAGAAGAGAGAGAGCCAAATAAAGGGGAACACGTACCTGAAACCACATTTCAGGCTCCATGGTAGGACTGGATTGAAACTTTAAAGATCATGAGCATGGAAAAAAGAAGGATGCCTCTCTCTAAATAAATACAACTATTTCAATTAAGTTCATGCTATACTTATCAATGCATATAAGGAAGTATAAGAAAATTCTCATTTTAAAGCATCACATTTCTCTATTTTTAAGGGAGTCATAAAGCCCTGAATTGTCCAAATTCTCTGCTTAGTCTGTCTACCTTTGGGTATTTATGCTTTTGTCCAAGCCACAAAGTCCTCAAAAACCTAATGAAGACCCAAGCCTAGGCAACTTCAGTCAGCAAAGCTGATCATGTCAAGACCTCTGACTTCATCCTGCAGCAAAAGATTCACTTGCTTTCTCTCTGTTTCTGTTTCTGTCTCCACCATTCCTTTCAGCAAAACGTGCTCCCTGAATAAGATCTGAATGCTAACTCTGTGTTGAAATAAAGAGGTTTGGGCTGGAAGCCCAAACATGGTTTTCATTCTAAGCTTTTCTACTCACTGTGCAAATGTGGGCAAGTACCTTTCTCTCTCTATGCCTAAATTCCCCTCTTAGTAAAATAAGCAGATTGTTCTCAGTATCTCTGAGGTCTGATAGTTCTAAAGCTGGAACTTTAAAGTCATTAATGCTCAACCAGAACTAAAAGTACTTATTATTAATGCTGCTATAAATTATGATGCTTACTGAGTGTCAGATACTGTACTAAGAAGTTTAAACACATTATTTCACAACAGTAACATGACTTTGTGATTAGCCACATTCTACAGATAAGAAAGCTGAGGCTCAACAAGCTGAAGAAAAAACAGTCATGGAGCTATAAGTGGCAGTCTGACTTGATCCCAGTTCTGTATGTCATTAAAAACTGTGTTTTGGGATGCCTGAGTGGCTCAGCGGTTGAGAGTCTGCCTTTGGCCCAGGGCATGATCCCAGGATCTGGGATCGAGTCCCATCTCAGGCTCCTTGCAGGAAGCCTGCTTCTGCCTCTGCCTTTCTCTCTCTGTGTTGCTCATGAATAAATAAATAAAATCTAAAAAAAAAGACTGTGTTCTTAACCAGTACTGCTTTGTCCAAGCAGGATTGAGTATTAAAAAAAAACAAAACAACATTTTATTTTGGGACACCTGGGTGGCTCAGTGGTTGAGCGTCTGCCTTTGGCTCAGGGCATGATCCCGCAGTCTCAGGATCAAGTCCCACATTGGGCTTCCTGCATGGAGCCTGCTTCTCCCTCTGCCTATGTCTCTGCCTCTCTGTGTGTGTCTCTCATGAATAAATAAAAATAAAATGCTTATTTTTTTATTTTGTTTTAAAGATTTTATTTATTTATTCATGAGAGACACACACAGAGAGAGGCAGAGACACAGGCAGAGGGAGAAGCAGGCTCCCTGTGAGGAGCCTGATGCAGAACTCCAACCCAGGATTCTAGGATCATGACCTGAGCCAAAGGCACATGCTCAACCACCAAGCCATCCAGGTACCCCCAGAACACAAGGAACACATTTTTAATGGTGGAACTTCTGCCATTAAAGAGAAGAATAGGGAGGCTTTGGGGAGAAGAAATCCTTCTAAGTTTTTTTTTTCAAAACATTCCACAAAATGCTTGCTCCCTCTTATAAGTGAGACCAGAAGGAGTTTGAATAATAACAATAACAATATTAATTAATACATTTCAAATACTCAATATCTGTCAGGAAGTAGCACGCAAAATCTCCTAACCTTGTTTTTAAGATGATAAAACTGAGGTTTAGGAAACTTAAGTAACTTGCCCAAAGTCATACAGCCAATCAGTGGAAGAACCAGGACTTGCATACAGCCTGATTCTAAGCCCCCAATTACATAGAGACTTGTTCTAATATATAATAACAACTACATTTATTGAATATTTACTGTATGTCAGGCACTGTGCTTTGCATATATTTTCTCTTTTAATCTTTGCAACAATCATAAGAGGTAGGTACTATTACTACTTTTTTTTTACAAGTGAAGGAAATGAGACACAGAGTTAAGAAACTTTCTGAAAGTCTCATACTTATTAAGTGAGTCTTTATGAAATCCAACGCCTAACCATGGTAAGACTGCCCAACATCAGGCTCTTATCTATTGCCCAACCTCATCTCTTACTCTTTTTCATACTTGAACTCCAGGTACATTGGTCTTCTTTCCATTTGTTTAATAAGTGAAATTCATTTTTGTTTTAGGGCCTTCATCTTTGATGTTATCTTCACTTAGAATAGTTTTCCACTAGGGCATCATGTGGCTGGCTCTTTGTCATCATTTAGGTTCAGATGTCACCTATTCGGAGAGGCCATCCCTGATCATCCAATCTAAAATAGATATGCCACTACACTATTGTCACTTTACCCTATTATAATATTCTTCAAGGCACTCTATGATATTATTCTTTTTAATTTATTAGTTCAGTGTCAGTCTACATCACTCTCCGTAACATGTATGCTCCATGAAGGCAGCAATAATGTTATTCTATTTCAGTACCATACCTAGCATATAGTAGACACTTAAGTAATATTTGTTGAATAAATAGAATAATAATAGGTTGATCTGAAGTGGGAAACCAAGTCTGTATGACTTTAGGACCTTTGCTCTATACTCTACTGACCTTCCATTTATCCTTTGAGACTTCTCTTTTCCCTAAAGTGTGACATCTTTTCCAATGCTTCATGCTGACTTTCATTAGAACCTGAACTTTGAAGAGTTAAATGTCTTACTTTTAGATTACAATTGGCAAAATAATACCTAATTTCTTAAGGAGGCTACTTTAATTGCCTTATCATCTTTTACTTTTGAGGTTTATTTTTTTGTTTTTTATTTTTTTATTTATGATAGTCACACACACACACACACACACACACACACACACACACAGAGGGAGAGACACAGGCAGAGGGAGAAGCAGGCTCCATGCACCGGGAGCCCGACGTGGGATTCGATCCCCGGTCTCCAGGATCGCGCCCCAGGCCAAAGGCAGGCGCTAAACCGCTGCGCCACCCAGGGATCCCTATTTTTTTTTATAGAATGTAAAGATGCTCAAATATCTTTCCAGATATTCAAAGAAGAGCTCAGAGAAAGAAAACAAATCTTGAGCATATTTAAAACTCTTAAGCTATATTCAAGTCCTAAGTAAATAACTCCACCTTTCCTTTGCAGTTTCCCCTCATTTAATTTGTACCTCCTGGCACTTTGCTGGCACTTTTAAGTTATACATTAGATTTGAGTGTTCAGTCCCTATGGCATGTCACATAGCACAGAAAGTTGACTACACAGAAATGTCTTATTACTGGTGATTCTGAAAATCTCCCATTACTTTCAACACACATTCCCCTGGTTGGTTTTCAGTCTATTTCTTTATTAGAAACCACTGTCTAGCCATTGAAAGGACATGTTTTTAATAAAAAAGAAAAAAAGGGGGAGGGAAAAGTTCTATGTGATTGGATGTCATCCAGGAGGTACATACATAGCTTTAACTGTAATGGAGTATAATGGCAGCCTTTTTCTAGTAGGATCTGGAGCCAATACTCACAGTTTTCTCTTTGCAGTTTTACTGGGAGAAGTCTGTGCTGGCTTCTCAAATAAAATGTACTGCTATCATCATCTGCCAAGATGCTAACTGAAAAGATCCATTATTTTTGATATTTAATACCTTATAAATTATATGGAGATTGTGTTGACTGACATGGACATCTGGAAAGATGGTCAGAAACTTTTTTCCTAGGTCAGGTAAGACTGAGTAAGTGCCTGTTTCTTCATCAATGACCAATTATGCATTCACAGAGAAAACATTTCTTCTTAGCTTTGGGCGGCTAACCTCAGAGGAACTGGGATGGCTGGATTTGAAGAAGTAGCTATTTGGAATTTATAAGGAAAATGTATAGCTGCCTGTTCCTTAACAGAGATGAATTGTGAGCTAGTCAGGGCTTGAAGGAGAGAAAAATTCTATCTTGTTTAAGCAGAACTGAATGTGTTTTCAGAGGCTTTTCTCAGTTCCATATTGGCTGTCTCTGCAGACCAGAGAATATGCTTTGCTTTTGAACACTGACCAGAAATTATCTAGTTTCTGACCAATGTATCCCATTTGCTCCCAGACTTATATCAAGAAGAATAAAATGAAAGTTGTGAAACCAATGATGGTGTCTGGTTGGTTATGACCAAGCAGGTTCACCTGCTTGTTTCCTGCTAAAACACTTTCAGTTAAGTTTCTGTCCACAGATTTGGTTTGTTCTAGGCCATTATTGGCTTCATGTTCAGGTCTTCATATGTGAAATTCTTGATACATCTCCCTCCCAGCATGCCTGGGGATTTGCTGTTCCCCCAAAACAGATTTTGAATGAACTGGTTGATGTCTTTGCCTGTCACAAATGGCATGCCTTTCTTAGAAAGTGAGCAGGGACAGAGGCTATAGAAGGGGAAAAAAAGATGAATGAAAAAACTCTTTCAATAAGTTGAAAAACAGTGTACAATAATGAAAGCTAAGAAAAATGGGCATCTTTAATGTTATATACAAACCTAATGGTAACCATAGATCAAAAACCACTAATAAATATGCAAAGAGTAAAGAAAAATAAATCCAAATATATATAAGTAAAGAAAACCAACAAACTGAAAGAGAAAGACAATAAAAAATCAGGGAAAATCTTCAGAAAAAATCACAAAACAGGTAATAAAATGGCAATAAATACTATCAATCATTGCTTTGAATTTAATTGCACTAAATGTTCCTATCAAAAGGCATAAGGTGATTGAATGGATACATAAAATAAGACCCATCTATATGCTGCCTAAAAGAGACTCATTTTAGACCTAGAGACACCTGCAGATTGAAAGTCAGGGGATGGAGAAACACTTATCATGCAAATGGCTGTCAAAGAAAGCTGGAGTAGCAATGCTTAGATAAAAAAGTCTTTAAAACAGACTGTAACAAGAGACAAAGAAGGACACTACATAATCATATTGTGATTATGCAACCAGAATATATAACAATTGTAAATATTTATGACAACATGGGAGCACACAGATACGTAAAACAAGCCTCAACAAATCCAAGAAGACCGAAGTTGTCATGCACCTTTTCTGAACACAACACTATGAAATTAGAAGTCAATCACAATTAAAAATCTGGAAAGAGCACAAATAGATGGAGGTTAAATAACATGCTACTAAACAATGAAAGGGTGAAATAGGAAATAAAAGAAAAAAATTTACATGGAAACAAAAGAAAGTGAAAGTAGAATGGTCTACAACCTTTGGGATTCAGCAAAAGTAGGGTTTTTAAAAATGATTTTATTTATTTATTCATGAGAGACAGACACACACAGGCAGAGGGAAAAGCAGGCTCCCTGTGGTGAGCCTGATGTGGAACTTGATCCCAGGACCCTGGGATCATGACCTGAGCCAAAGGAAGATGCTCAAACACTGAGCCACCCAGGTGTCCCAACTTACTTCATTAAAAAAAAAACACTTTATTTATTTATTTGAGAGAGTGAGCATGGAGAGAAGGGCAGAAGACACAGAGAGAGAGGCAGACATAGTCAGAGGAAGAAGCAGACTCTCCCGCAAGGACCCTGATGTGGGACTCTATCATGGACCCTGGGATCCCCCTTGAGCTGAAGACAGAAGCTCAATGGCTGAACCACCCAGGTGTCCCATCATCAAAAGTAGTTCTTTTTTTTTTTTTTTTAAAGATTTATTTATTTATTTATGATAGACAGGGAGAGAGAGAGGCAGAAACACAGGAGGGGGGAGAAGCAGACTCCTTGCCTGGAGCCTGATGTGGGACTCGATCCCGGGACTCCAAGATCGTGCCCTGGGCCAAAGGCAGGCGCCAAACCACTGAGCCACCCAGGGATCCCCATCAAAAGTAGTTCTAAGAGGGAAGTTTATAGCAGTACAGGACTTTCTGAAAAAACAAGAAAAATATTAAAACAACCTAACCTTACACCCAAAGGAGCTAGAAAAAGAACAACAAACAAAACATAAGACCAGCAGAAGGAAAGAAATAATGAAGACTAGAGACAGAATAAATGATGAAAAACTAAAAAAAAAAAAATCAGTAGAACTTATCAATGAAAGTAGCAGCTGATTTTTTGAAGAAATCAATAAAATTTATAATCCTCTAGCAAGATTTACTAGGAAAACAGAGAAAGAACTCAAATAAAATCACAAATGAGAGAAGACAAATAACAATCAACACCATAGAAATATAATTGTGAGAGAATATTATAAAAATCTCTATGCTGAAAAATTGGACAATCTAGGAGAAATGGATAAATTCCTAGAAACATATAAACAAAATAGAAACAAGAAGTAATAGAAAATTTGAACAGACTAATATCCTGCAAAGAAATTGAATCAGTAATCAAAAAATTCCCACCAAATGACAGTCTAAGATAAGATGCCTTCACAGGTGAATTTTGCCAGACATTTAGAGTTAATATCTATTCTTCTTAAACTATTCACAAAAGTTGAAAAGGAAGGAAAATTTCCAAATTCAATATATGAGGCCAGAATGACCCTGACACCAAAACCAGATAAAGACAACACTATAAAAGAGACCTACAGGCCAATATCCCTAATGAACATAGATGCAAAATTCCTAATCAAAGTACTAGCAAACTGAATTCAACAATACATTAAAAATAATTATCTATGATCAATTGTGACTTTTAATCCTGGGTTTCAAGGCTGGTTCAATATTCGCAAATCAATGTGGTACATCACATTAATAAGTATAAGGACCATATGATCATTTCAATATATGCAGAAAAGACTTTAGGGCAGCCCGGGTGGCTCAGTGGTTTAGCGCCGCCTTCAGCCCAGGGTGTGATCCTGGAGACCCGGGATCGAGTCCCCAGTTGGGCTCCCTGCGTGGAGCCTGCTTAGCCCTCTGCCTGTGTCTCTGCACCCACCCCCCGCCGCCCCCACGTCTCTCATGAATAAATAAATAAAATATTTTAAAAAACAACAAAAAACAAAACAAAACAAATTGACAAAGACCATAACCATTCGTGATAAAAACCTTCAACTAAGTAGGAATAAAGAGAACATACCTCAACAGTATAAAGGCCAAAAACAAACAAACAAACAAAACAAAACAAAAAACAAAAAAATTCCACAGCTAACAATATCCTTAATGGGGAAATACTGATAGATTTTCCCCAAAACTTGGGAATAAGACAAGGATGTCTACTTTCACCTTTTTATTCAACGTCCTAGCCCCAACAACTAGACAATGAAAATAAACAAAAGGCATCTAAATCTGTAACAAAGAAGTAAAATTTTCACTATTTGCAGACTACTTAATATTATATATGGAAAATATGAAACAATTCACCAAAAGAACTGCTAGAACTGATTAACAAAATCAGTAAAGTCACAGGATACAAAATCAATGTACAGAAATCTGTTGCATTTCTGTACACCAATAAAGAAACAGCAGAAAGAGAAATTAAACAAACAATCCCATTTGTAATTGCACCAAAAAATAAGATACCTTGGAATAAACGTACCCAAAGAGGTGAAAGGCCTGTACTTTGAAAACTATACAACACTGATGAAAGAAATTAAAGATGACACAAAGAAATAGAAAGGCATTCCATGCTCATATGTTAGGACAAATAATGGTAAAATGCCTATACTACCCAAAGCAGTCTACAGATTTAATGCAATCTCTGTCAAAACACAGCTTTTTTTTTCATTGAACTAGAACAAACAATTTTCAAATTTGTATGGAACCACAAAAGACCGTGAATAGCCAAAGCAATTTTGAAAAAGGAAAGCAAAGCTGGAGGCATCACAATTCCAGACTTCAAGTTATATTACAAAGCTGTAGTGATCAAGACAGTATAGTACTGGCATAAAGATAGACACATAAATCAATAGAACAGAATAGAGAACCCAAAAGTAAGCCCACAATTATATGGTCAATTAATCTTTAACAAAGCAGGAAGGAATATTCCCAATGGGAAAGACAATTGCTTCAACAAATAGTGTTGGAAAAAATGGACATCATCATTTGAAAGAAATAAACTGGACCACTTTTTTTTTGCCCCATATACAAAAATAAACTCAAAATGGACTCAAGACCTAAAGATGAGACCTGAAACCATAAAACTAGAAGAGAACACAGGCAGTAACTTCTTTGACATCGGCTATAGCAACTTTTTTCTAGATATGTTTCCTGAGGGAAGGGAAACAATAGCAAAAATAAACTATTGGGAGGTACTGCATCAAAATAGAAAGCTTCTGCACAGTGAAGAAAAAAATCAAGTACAAAGCTTGATTTTATAAGTGTTTTCAAAGACAGTAAAAGCCAGGAGCATGACATATGTGTCACGTCCATCCACAGCTTTAAAAATCTGGAGCTTAAAAAGAAAAAAATAAAAAATAAAAAAATAAAAATCTGGAGCTTAGAATCTTATTTACTTTCATTCATTTGCTAAAAATTCCCGGACAATATTGTGCTTTTGACCTGGACATCCATGAATGATGAAATGGATCCTATCTTAGGAGATTCTATCCTGAAATAGCTGGCATTTTCATGTTATTAATGTCTTTCGGAAGAAATGTACTTGGTGAAATGATTTTGTCTTTCTTTAAGGATACAATTCAAAAATAATTCTCTGAGTACTTATAAAGAGGTGCACATTGTAGGAGATAGATGAATATGATTTTGACACAGGCCTCATGTTCCATATTAAGGGGTTTGAAATTATTCTGTACCTAACCCACAAGTAACTGAAAGGTTTTGAGCAATAAACTGACGTGATAATTTTGGGACATCAGGAAGATTACTTTAGGAAGATTAAATGCTCTATGAAGAATGGATTAGAAATGTAAAAAGGAGAGAGACAAAATACTTGAGGGCTCTTTTTAATCCAAATAACCAATTCTGAGGTATTGACTTAAGGCAAAGGGAATGAAAAGAAGGGAAAAAATGAATTCTGTTTATAACCAATTACATTATATCCTATTAGAAGAGAGGGGAGATAGAGTTTTCTAGGAGGATACCAAAATTTCTGACTTAGGTAATTGGGTGGATGATTGTGCTATTACAAAGATAGGTAACATCGAAAGATAATTGAGTTTGATCTAGAAGTAGGGGAAAATTATATTTTTGGAAACTTTGAGAGAGCATTCATTTGACTCTTTCATCAGAATAGCATATAGTGGATTTTTTATTTGTCAATTGTTAAAAAGAAAACTGAACAGGTGATAATTATAGTGACTCACATGATAATCCATTATGCTCAGAATCAAGTGGATAAAATTGGCCAGTCAAGCAGAAAACAAACAAATGCAGCTTTGTATTACTAAATGACACAAGGATAATAGCTGTCACAACAATTGATAGCATCTATCCCATTAATGTAGTTATTTTGAGTTTCGTGAGTTTTGTAATATTGTAAATGTTTAATTTGTAAGTTTGGTTTGGCTTCACAGTGTATCATATGGCAAAAAGGTAAAGAAGTTACATCTTGTTTGAACATGTGTTTTTAATGTTATAATAAAATAATGTAAGGGGGCAAAAGAAGGAAGAGCCATTGAAGGAAAGTAAATATTTTATAGAGTTGGAAGGATATAGTTTCAAAAGAAGAAGATATATTTCATTTAGTTGTAAATTACCAGAGAAATTAAGTACACTCATGGTTTAAAATGATTCTGTGACCTGAGGAAGTAGTAAGTCAACAGTGGTCCTTGTAAAAGTGGTGGTTGGAATAGAAGCCAAATTACTCACACATTGAGGAGTGAATTGGTGGTGAGGAAGTGGAGAAAGACTCATCTTTTTGTTTTATTTTTACAAAGTTGTATGTGAAGTAGAGATAGAGAAAATTAGAGGAGAAAAATAGGGTCCAGGGAATTATCATTATTGACATTGTTGTGGTTGTTTATAAAGTGGAGATACTTGAACAAGTTCATATACTGAAGGGAGAGAGACAATAGGAAGGAAATAGCAAAGTTGTCAAGAAAGCAGGAAAGGATGTGGTAAGTGATAAACAGGAGAAGGGATAATACTTCTTCCCATTGAGATGTCAGGAGGAAAGGAATTAAGGATGGCTACAGATGCAGACCCATTTGTAGGGCTGAGGACAGTAAGTCAAGGAAGTTCTTACCTCATGGCGTCTATTTTCTCATTAAGGAGGAGATGATAGAATTTTCTTGAAAGGGACAATTGTGAAGGGGGTTCAGAAAAGATATTTGAAATTACTCATGAAATTACTCATGAGTCAAGGAGTTGACTAGAAGAATTTCCAAACTACACTGAAGCCCTGTTAGGCAGTATTTGTAGTGATCACTGTATGGTTGTGCAATCTTCTCCCTTGCTGCACTTAGGTGCTTGGATTCAATAGCAGAGAAGGCGTGTGCTTATATTCCCTCAGGACTGAAGTTTCACAAGGAAGATATGATTTGGATAAAAGGAAAAGGAAGTTGAGGTTCCTGGCAAATGGAAAAATTGAGGTCCACAACATCCAAACTATACGATGAATGAAGTGAAGAGTGACATGTGGAACACTGGGAAAAAAGGAAGGGTTAAATGACTATAGGTCAGAGAATAAGAATACGGAAAGAAGTAAGAGAACTGGAGGGAGATTATCTTAGAGTCCATTCGTGAGATATTTGTATTTACATTTTTAGATGAAGCAGTTTTGCCTTATGTTAATGTTCAGATATGGCCAGGGGAGCAGAGTTTATAAAAAATATTGTAGTTACAAAGCTCAAAAAGCAATTTAACTTAGGTAATAGATGGATTATTTACATGGACATTGAAGTCTCTCTAGATGATGTCATGATTTGAAATAGCAAAATAGCTTGGGACTAGAGCCTCATTAAAAGACTGGGGTAGTGGTCAACAGACGGCATCAAAGTGGAAGGAAAGAGTGGTAGAGCTAAATGGCATGTACTTCAAAGGATAAACATTTTGGTACATTAGAGGAGGAATGTTTGGGTCTGGAAGTGGCAATGGGAGAAAAGAGACTGCTAATGCCACCTCTGGAGATATGTGGATCATGGGAGAACCAAAGCCACTATTTGACAAAAATGCAAGAGAACCAGTTAACTCAGGATTTGTTAATTATCTCAGTAAAAGAGATTTGATCTTGACCTATATTATTTGTGGTATTTGTTGATTAAAATTTATTTTTCTCTGTTTTTGTCTTTATACAAGGATAAAACAGGTATTTTGTTTTGTTCTTAGAATGAAACAAACACAAACACTTTGAGGAAGTGTGGGATTTTGGAAAAATAATTTGACTAGAATTCATGGATCTAAATTCTAGTCTTGGCTCTGACATTGTGTGATCTTGGAAAATTGTCTTCCATTTTCCGGTGATTTTACCATAATACCTCCAATGCCTCCTCCAATTTTGTCACTCTTAAGCTATTACAATGAGTCTTAATTTTGTACCTTTTTAAATTAACTTACCCTAATTGTTTTGTTCTATGGATCGAAGGCCTTGGGCAGGTGAAAGCAGGTCCTAAGCTTGGGATAAGGTAGTGTATCTTTAGGTAGCCCCGGAAAAATGCAAATAAACATTGAACTTTGGGAAAGTAACATACTTATAATCAGTTATCACTCATGGAGTACAGAATTGTATAACTTAAAGCTTGGGAAAAGACAAAAGTGTTTTGGAGCATGAACACAAATGTGACCATGAACGTGAGGTGTTACCAGGCTGAGTGGCAAAGGAAGGACAGGCTGAGTTGTGTAGTTTTGGTGATGAGAATGAGTGGGGAAGCAAACAGACTACATATCCAAGGGCTATCCATGGTGGTCAACGGGTAGCTATTTAGGAGGCTGCTTTGAGGAAAGAGGATAAGGAACTGAGCATCTACTGTGTGCAAGATATGTGACATTGGTCATGCCAATTTAATCCTCACACCAATTCTGTCAACTGTTTGTTATTAAGCATATTTTACTGAAGCAAAAGAAGGTAAGATCTGAAAAATTAAGTAAAATGACTAAGGTCACACAGCTAGTAAGTGGTAGAGCTGGGATTCAAATACAGGTCTGTGTGACTATAAGGTCCATCTTCTTAGTTATTCCAAACTACAACTCTGCATTAATAGGCTTGAATAGATTAACAAAGAAAGTTTATAAGGTAAATCAGTATAAAATAAGAGTTAAGTGGATGTACTCTGAAGTCAGACTGCTTGGACTGGAATTCCTAATCTAGCACTTTGTAATTATGTAAACAGGCAAGTCATTCAAGCTCTGTGATCCTCAGTTTCTACTTCTGTAAAGTGGAGATATGAATAGCTATTTTATAGGGCTATTAGGAAAATGAATAGTTTAATTTAAATCATTGGGCATAATAAATACTAGCTAATAAAGGAATAGCAATTATTAATAAAAGAACCGTATTCCAGTATTCTATTTTTAAGTGACTAAGATAAGATGTAAGAGGCTAAGATGAAACCGTTCATTTCAAAACAGTCTTCTGTGTCAGTACTTTTCTGAAATTGATGGTGTTGATTACAATGAGTGCTTCTTCTTCAAGAAGGTGTATTTTTTTATAAATTTATTTTTTATTGGTGCTCAATTTGCCAACATATAGAATAACACCCAGTGCTCATCCCATCAAATGCCCCCCTCAGTGCCCGACACACAGTCACCCCCACTCCCCGCTCAACTCCCCTTCCACCACCCCTAGTACGTTTCCCAGAGTTAGGAGTCTCTCATGTTCTGTCTCCCTTTCTGATATTTCCCACTCATTTTTTCTCCTTTCCCCTTTATTCCCTTTCACTATTTTTTATATTCCCCAAATGAATAGGACCATATAATGTTTGTCCTTCTCCTATTGACTTATTTCACTCAGCATAATACCTTCCAGTTCCATCCACATGGAAGGAAATGGAGGGTATTTGTCATTTCTAATGATGGGTAATATTCCATTGTATACATAAACCACATCTTCTTTATCCATTCATCTTTTGATGGACACCGAGGCTCCTTCCACAGATTGGCTATTGTGGACATTGCTGCTAGAAACATCGGGGTGCAGGTGTCCTGGCGTTTCACTGCATCTGTATCTTTGGGGTAAATCCCCAACAGTGCAATTGTTGGGTCGTAGGGTAGAGTATTTTTAACTCTTTGAGGAACCTCCACAAAGTTTTCCAGAGTGGCTCTACCAGGTCACATTCCCACCAACAATGCAAGGGGGTTGCCCTTCCTCCATATCTTCTCCAACATTTGTGGTTTCCTGCCTTGTTAATTTTCCCCATTCTCACTGGTGTGAGGTGGTATTTCATTGTGGTTTTGATTTGTATTTCCCTGAAGGCCAGAGATGCAGAGCATTTTCTCATGTGCTTGTTGGCCATGTCTATGTCTTCCCCTGTGAGATTTCTGTTCATGTCTTTTGCCCATTTCATGATTGGATTGTTTGTTTCTTTGCTGTTGAATTTAATAAGTTCTTTATACATCTTGGAAACTAGCCCTTTATCTGATACGTCATTTGCAAATATCTTCTCCCATTCTGTCGGTTGTCTTTTAGTTTTGTTGACTGTTTCCTTTGCTGTGCCAAAGCTTCTTATCTTGATGAAGTCCCAATAATTCATTTTTGCTTTTGTTTCTCTTGCCTTCATGGATGTATCTTGCAAGAAGTTACTGTGGCTGAGTTAAAAAAGGGTGTTGCCTGTGTTCTTCTCTAGGATTTATGGAATCTTGTCTCACATTTTGATCTTTCATCCATTCTGAGTTTATCTTCGTGTGTGGTGCAAGAGAGTGGTCTAGATTCATTCTTCTGCATGTGGATGTCCAATTTTCCCAGCACCATTTATTGAAGAGACTGCCTTTTTTCCAGTGGATAGTCTTTCCTCTTTTGTCGAATATTAGTTGATCATAAAGTTGAGGGTCCACTTCTGGATTCTCTATTCTGTTCCATTGATCTATGTGTCTGTTGTTTTAAAAAAATTTTATAATAAATTTATTTTTTATTGGTGTTCAATTGGCCAACATAGAGAATAACACCCAGTGCTCATCCTGTCAAGTGCCCCCCTCAGTGCCTGTCACCCATTCATCCCCACCCCCCGCCCTCCTCCCCTTCCACCACCCCTAGATCGACTCCCAGATTTAGGAGTCTTTATGTTCTGTCTCCCTTTCTGATATTTCCCACACACTTCTTCTCCCTTCCCTTATATTCCCTTTCACTATTATTTATATTCCCCAAATGAATGAGAACATATAATATTTATCCTTCTTCTATTGACTTACTTCACTCAGCATAATACCCTCCAGTTCTATCCACGTTGAAGCAAATGGTGGGTATTTGTCATTTCTAATGGCTGAGTAATATTCCATTGTATACATAAACCACATCTTCTTTATCTATTCATCTTTCGATGGACACTGAGGCTCCTTCCACAGTTTGGCTATTGTGGACATTGCTGCTATAAACATCGGGGTGCTGGTGTCCCGGCTTTTCAATGCATCTGTATCTTTGGGGTGAATCCCCAACAGTGCAATTGCTGGGTCGTAGGGCAGGTGTATTTTAATTCTTTGAGGAACCTCCACACAATTTTCCAGAGTGGCTGCACCAGTTCATATTCCCACCAACAGTGTAAGAGGGTTCCCCCTTCTCCACATCCTCTTCAACATTTGTGGTTTCCTGCCTTGTTACTTTTCCCCATTCTCACTGGTGTGAGGTGGTATCTCATTGTGGTTTTGATTTGTATTTCCCTGATGGCAAGTGATGCAGAGCATTTTCTCATGTGCATATTGGCCATGTCTATGTCTTCCCCTGTGAGATTTCTGTTCATGTCTTTTGCCCATTTCATGATTGGATTGTTTGTTTCTTTGCTGTTGAATTTAATAAGTTCTTTATACATCTTGGAAACTAGCCTTTTATCTGATAAGCCATTTGCAAATATCTTCTCCCATTCTGTAGGTTGTCTTTTAGTTTTGTTGACTGTATCCTTTGCTGTGCCAAAGCTTCTTATCTTGATGAAGTCCCAATAGTTCATTTTTGCTTTTTTTTCTTTTGCCTTCGTGGATGTATCTTGCAAGAAGTTACTGTGGCTGAGTTCAAAAAGGGTGTTGCCTGTGTTCTCCTCTAGGATTTGGATGGAATCTTGTCTCACATTTAGATCTTTCATCCATTTTGAGTTTATCTTTGTGTATGGTGCAAGAGAGTGGTCTAGATTCATTCTTCTGCATGTGGATGTCCAATTTTCCCAGCACCATTTATTGATGAGACTGTCTTTCTTCCAGTGAATAGTCTTTCCTCCTTTATCGATTATTAGTTGATCATAAAGTGGAGGGTCCACTTCTGGGTTCTCTATTCTGTTCCATTGGTCTATGTGTCTGTTTTTTTGCCAGTACCACAGTGTCTTGATGACCACAGCTTTGTAGTATGACCTGAAATTTGGCATTGTGATGCCCCCAGCTATGGTTTTCTTTTTTAAAATTCCCCTGGCTATTCAAGGTCTTTTCTGATTCCACACAAATTTTAAAATAATCTGTTCCAACTCTCTGAAGAAAGTCCATGATATTTTGATAGGGATTGCATTAAACGTGTCAATTGCCCTGGGTAACATTGACATTTTCACAATATTAATTTTGCCAATCCATGAGCATGGAATATTTTTCCATCTCTTTGTGTCCTCCTCAATTTCTTTCAGATGTGTTCTGTAGTTTTTAAGATATAGATCCTTTACCTATTTGGTTTAGTTTATTCCAGGTATCTTATGCTTTTGGGTGCAATTGTGAAAGGGTATTTCATTTTTTCTTCAGTCTCATTGTTAGTGTATAGAAATGCCACTGACTTCTGGGCATTGATTTTGTATCCTGCTACACTGCCAAATTGCAGTATGAGTTCTAGAAATCTTGGGGTGGAGTCTTTTGGGTTTTCTATGAAGAGTATCATGTCATCAGTGAAGAGGGAGAGCTTGACTTCTTCTTTGCCAATTTGAATGCCTTTTATTTCTTTTTGTTGGCTGATTACTGAGGCTGGGACGTCTAGTACTATGTTGAATAGCAGTGGTGAGAGTGGACATCGCTGTCTTGTTCCTGATCTTAGGGGAGAGGCTCCCATTTCTTCCCCGTTGAGAATGATATTTGCTGTGGGCTTTTCGTAGAAAGCTTTTAAGATGTTGAGGAATGTTCCCTCTATCCCTGCACTCTGAATATTTTTGATCAGGAATGGATGCTGTATTTGGTCAAATGCTTTCTCTGCATCTATTGAGAGGATCATAGGGCTCTTGTTTTTTCTCTTGTTGATATGATCAATCACATTGATTGCTTTACGAGTGTTGAACCAGCCTTGCATCCTGGGAATAAATCCTACTTGGTCATGGTGAATAATCTTCTATTGTTGTATCCTATTGGCTAGTATCTTGTTGAGAATTTTTGCATCCATGTTCATCAGAGATTTTGGTCTATAATTCTCTTTTTGGGTGGGGTCTTTGTCTGGTTTTGGAATTAAGGTGATGCTGACCTCATAGAATGAGTTTCGAAGTATTCCATCTCTATCTTTCCGAACAGCTTTAGTAAAATAGGTATGGTTTCTTCTTTAAACGTTTGATAGAATTCCCCTGGGAAGCCATCTGGCCCTGAACTTTTGTGTCTTGGGAGGTTTTTGATGACTGCTTCAATTTCCTCCGAGGTTATTGGCCTGTTAAGGTTTTCTATTTCTTCCTGTTCCAGTTTGGTAGTTTGTGGTTTTCCAGAAATGCGTCCATTTCTTCTAGATTGCCTAATTTATTGGTGTATAGCTGCTCATAATATGTTTTTAAAATCGTTTGTATTTCCTTGGTATTGGTAGTGATCTCTCCTTACTCATCGTGATTTTGTTAATTTGAGTCCTTTCTCTCTTCTTTTTAATAAGGCTGGCTAATGGTTTATCTATCTTAATTCTTTCAAAGAACCAACTCCTGGTTTTGTTGATCTGTTCCACAGTTCTTCTGGTCTCCATTTCGTTGAGTTCTGCTCGAGTCTCTATTAACTCTCTTCGTCTGCTGGGTATAGGATCTATTTGCTGTTTTTTCTCTAGCTCCTTTAGGTGTAAGGTTAGATTTCTATTTGAGTCTTTCCAGTTTTTGGATGGCTGCTTATACTGCGATGTATTTCCCCGTCAGGACTGCTTTTGCTGTGTCCCAAAGATTTTGAATGGTTGTATCTTCATTCTCATTAGTTTCCATAAATCTTTTTAATTCTTCCCTAATTTCCTGGTCCTTAACCTCCACGTGTTTGAAATCCTTCCAAACTTCTTCTTGTGATTTAGTTCTAAAATCAAAGCATTATGGTCTGAGAATATGCAGGGGTCGATCCTAAGAAGGTGTATTTAAAAAAATCTGGTCTTTGGTAAATATTAGCAATGCAGTTCTTGTTCTCTCTTCATGACGATAGAGAGAACCAAACAGAATCTTTGTGCCTTTGGTCTTACTTCTCTTGATAAGCAATCAATTCAATCAAACAACTGATTTAATTTTGAAAAAAATTTAGTTGCTAACTTACATATGTAGTGGTAGGTCATTTAATAAATCAGAAAAGCAATGTACAACACCTTAGCTCTGTTAAATTATTTACTTTTCATCCTAATACACTTCCACCATGGAGCCTTGTTTTCCATGTTTTTCTCTATTCTCAGTTAATAACCTCTTAACTCTTGGAAGTACTAATTGCTAATTGTCTTTGGAAAAGAATAAAATAAAAAGAAGGTGCCCTAATCTTACTGAAATTAGGACTCTCTTGGTCTGATAGTTTCAGAGTTCTTCAAAGAGCTCTTAGGGATTTCAGAGAGTAAGAAAATTCCCCTTCTCAAGTGATAACAAACCTTTGCCACCCAACTGAGTTTGTGGAATTTTCCAGATTTTGCCAGCATTGGCTTATGATCTGAGCTATGGTTTCAGTAAAACAAAGTGGAACTCTAAGAGGAAAACTTTAAAATCTTAGTTGTTTTCCTTTCATTTTGGTTCCTTTGATGTTTGTATACATTCAAGTGACCAAGAGTTTACAGACCTCATTATTCCTACTTCTTGTCAGAGCTGATTCCTCACAGAAATAAAAATCTGTATATGCGTTTTTCTCCTGAGTGGGAAAGAACTTCCACAAGTATGCAGCTGAATGTTTATTCCCATTTAATATAGTTTCAGACACTTATTATTTCAAAACAGCTTTTGATTACTAGAGGCAGTTTAAATTAGCCCCAAAATGTTAAAGAGAGATTGCATGGAACAAGAGTCAGATTCAATTTCTTATAGTCAGGTAGACAAGCATACCCTATTTTATCCTCTGATTTCTGCTACTTCTCCTCCTCAGATAGTGCTGAGTGATGGGACATATTATACTTAAATGTATGCCTTCTTCCTCAACTATTCATTTCCTGACCTCAGTTGAATGGAAACAGAATCAATAAAATTGTTTCATCTGTTATCCATCAATTTCACTGTATTTCCTACACAGAAATCACTTGGTTATTATCAGAGTGGTCAGAGTAGATTGAATTTATTAAATCCTCATAAGATAAGGATTCTTTTAGGGCAGTTGTGGGGCTGAGAAGCAAGAAGTCTTAATTTCCCTTTTTATGATCAAATTGGTAAAATGAGAACAAAAGGATTATCACAGACTTAGGCAGTAAATAATTCAAAGGTCAATTAAGTCTTGATCACAATGGAATTGGAATGAAGATAAGGGAGGCCTCAATGTAGAATTATTAGAGAAGGTTTTGTGGAGGAAGGTAACTAGATCTTGAGTATAGTTGAGTAGGAGTTTAATAGATACAGAGGAAGTCATAATAAAATCCCAGATAAGGGCAGGGAGAAGTGCATAGCATGAAACAACAACAATAAAAAACCCTGAAGATAGACAAAAATGTGTATAGGACTATAAGTAAACCACCTTTGTGGAAGCAAAATTACTGAAATATTATCACTTAAATTACAGTAAGAAGGGGAGGCAAGATGATGGAAGAGTAGGGGTCCTCTTTTCATCTGATCCCTCAGATTTAGCTAGAGAACTTTCAAGCCACCCTTAACACCTATGAATTTAACCTGAGATATAAGCAAAGAATAGCTGGAATGCTACAAATTGAAAAGTGACCACTTCTTGCAAGGTAGGAGTGTGGAGAGGAGATACTGAGGGCATATGTCAGAAGATAAATGACTAGGGGGAGGGAGCCTTTGTAAGCTGGCTGCAGGAAAGTTATACAACCCTGGGGTGCAAAAACAGGACCGTTAGAAATATGCTCCTGAGAGAATCTTTCCTGCCTGAAAAATGCTCAGTGGTGAAACAGGGCAGAATTGCAGGAGGGACAGCAAGGTTTCAATATTCCCAGAGGCACAGAAAAAAATGGGGGCACCTGAGCTGGCAATGTTCCCAAGCATTGGAGTGGGAAACAGGTTTAGGTCAGTGAGCGTGGGAGAAGGCTGAACTTGTGCCACAAACTACAAACCATGGACAGATCCAGACTGATGTCTATGCTAAGTCCCTGCAAAGAACTGGAATACAGCAACCCTCTGTTTACATCTGGGAGAGGCAGAGCAGGTGCACACTCTACATGCCAGGACCCTGCAACAGGCAGAAGTGGGGATACCTTCTACTTCCTCCGGGGGAGGGGCAGAGTCAGTGAGCACACAAGCCAGGGAAAGCTCTTCCCCTGCTAGGCCCCCTTCAAATTGTACAAATCAGCCCCCCCCCACCTGTCTGCAGGAGGACTGAGCGAGTGGGCACTATAGGAGTTTGCAATTTAGCACATGCTGGAAGCACTTGGATCTGGGGCTGGAGATCTGGCCACAGCCATTTTTTTTTCCTTTCACTATCAAGAAAAGTGCAGCCTCCAGGGAACAAAGACTTCACAGGACAAACAGTTTACACTGACCCTGGCCACCTTGCAAGGGGTGTGGGGCATCACTACCCAGGCACAGACATCTGAGAATCAGCACAACAGGCCCCTGCCCCAGAAGACCAGATGGAAGAGCAGGGGAACAGCAAGCTTACTGACCAAACAGGACTGGAATACTTCAGGACTGGTAGAAAATAGTATATAGATATCATTGAGGTTTTCTCCTTATGATTTATTTATCTTTCAGGTTAAAAATTTACAATATTCTTTCTTTTTTCCTCTCTTAAATATGATATTTTACCCACTCTTCATTTTTAAGTGTTTCTTTCCTTTTTGACTTTCATAGATTTACAATTACATGTCATAGATATATTCTTCATTTTTGGCTTCCTTTCAATGTATACAATTTAATTTTTGCATATATATATATATGTTTGGGGTTTTATTTGTTTTTTCTTTGTTTTGTAATTTTGGAGTTTAGTACCTTCTGATATACATACCAAAATACACCCAGAACCAAGTGGGGCACGGTGTTGGTACAATCTGAGATTATATTCTCCCTTCCTTACCATTCTGCCCCGCCTTTTACTTCTTCTTTTTGTTGTTGTTGCTATTGTTTTGCTATATAAATTCTGCTTTTTTGTATATATTTGGAATTTAGTACCTCCTAACATAGAGACCAAAATACACTCAGAACCAAGAGGATAATCATCTTGGTCCACTCTGTGAGACTATAATCTCTTTCCTCTGCCATTTCTTATCCCACCCCTTTTAAAAGTTTTTTTTATTTTTTAAATTTGTTTTTCACTTTTGTAGTCTTTTATTTTCTGGTCCCTGTCCTCTTCAGAACTATCTATGGTATATTTTGCTTGGGTTGTGGTTGATATTTTTGATTCTTATCACCCATGCAGCCATTCTGGACTGGAATAAAAAAGACTAGAAGGAAGAATTTGCCATAAAAGAAAGAACCAGAAGTAATACTCTCTGCCACAGATCTAATGGATATTGATTTAAGTAAAATTTTGGAGATAGAATTCAGGATTACAATTATAAAATTACTGTTGGCCCCTGAAAAAAAAAAAAAACGTAAAGGACTCCAGAGTATCTCTTAATGAAGAAATGAGATGTAATCAGGCTAAAATTAAAAGTATTTTACGTGACTTGTAGTCTAAACTGGATGATCTAACAGCTAGGGTAAATGAGGCAGAAAGGAGAGTGAATGACAGAGAAGACAAGTTGATGAAAAGTAAAGAAGCTGAGGAAAAGAAAAAAAAACTAACAGCCCACAAAGAGAGACTAGGAATTAAGTGTCAGTTTGAGAAAGAATGACATCCATTTTGTTGGGATTCCAGAGGACATGGAGGGGGGGAGGACCAGAAGGTATGTTTGAACAACTCATAACTAAGAACTTCCCTAATATGGGGAAGGAAACAGGCATTCATATCCAGGAGATAGAGAGGAGCCCTCAATCCAAAAATCAACGAAAATGTATCAACACCCCTATGTATAATAGTGAAGTTTGCAAATTTCAGACATAAAGAGAAAATCCTAAAGCAGCTTGAGATAAGAGATTTCTAACATATATGAGGAGAAACAACAGATTAAAAGCAGATCTATCCACAGAGACTTGGCAGGCCAGAAAGGGATGGTATGATATATTCAGTGTCTAAATGAGAAAAAACATTCAGCCAAGAACACTTTATCCAGCAAGACTGTCATTTAGAATAGAAATATAAAGAGCTTCAAGGATAGACAGAAACTGAAAGAATATGTGACCACCAAACAAACCCTGCAAGAAATATTAAGAGAGATCCTGTAAGTGAAGAGGGAGTCCAAAGAAACAGTCTGCAGAAATAGGAACTGTACATTTAATACTATGACACTAAATTTATATCTTTCAATAGTTACCCTGAACATGAATGGGCTAAAAGATCCAGTTAAAAGACACAGGGTATCAGACTGGATAAAAAAAAAATTAAGATCCATCTGTATACTGTCTATAAGAAACTCATGTTAGAACAAAGGACAACTTCAGACTGAAAATGAGTGGGTAGAGACCATTTACCATGGAAATGGAACTCAAAAGAAAGCTGGAGTAGGAATTCTCATATCAGATAAATTAGATTTTAAATCAAAGACTGTACTAAGATATGAGGAGAGACACTATCATATAAAGGGTCTATCCAACACGAAGACCTAACAATTGTGAATATTTATGCTCCTAATGTGGGAGCATCCAATTATATCAATTAATGAAAGTAAAGAGAAACATAGATAATAAAACATTAATAGTAGGAGACTTCAACACTCCACTCTTAGCAATGGAAAGACCATCTAAGCAGAAGATCACCAAAGAAACAAGAGCTTTGAATGACACACTGGACAAAATGGGCTTCAGAAATATATACAAAACAGTCTATCCTAATGAAAGAGAAAATACATTCTTCTCAATTGCACATGGAACTTTCTGCAGAAGAGAGCACATACTGGGTCACAAATCAGGTCTCAACCGATACCAAAAATTGGGATTATATTCTGCATATTTTCAGACCACAATGCTTTGAAACTGAATCCCAAGAAGAAATTTGGAAGGAACTAAAATACTTGGAAGTTAAAGAGCATCCTACTAAAATATGAATGGGTCAACCAGAAAATTAGAGAAGAATAAAAAAGATTCATGCTAACTAATGAAAATGAAAGCACAACTGTTCAAAATCTTTAGGATACAACAAAGGCAGTCCTAAGAAGGAAGTTCATTTCAGTACAAGCCTCTCTAAAAAAATTGGAAAAATCTCAAGTACACAGCTAACTTTACACCTAAAGAAGCTAGAGACAGAAGAGCAAATAAAGCCTAAACACAGCAGGAGAAAATAAATAATAAGATTAGGACAGAACTCAATGAAACAGAGACCAGAACAGTAGAACAAATAAACAAAACCAGCTGATTCCTTGAGAGAATTAATAAGATAGATAAATCTCTAGCTAGACTTATTAAAAAGAAAAGACTCAAATTATTAAAATAATGAGTGAAAGAGGAGAGACCACAATCAACAGCAAGGAAAATCCAAAAAATTTTAAGAACATGTTATGAGCAGCTATATGCCAACAAATTAGGCAATCTGGAGAAATAGCTGCATTCCTGGAAGCCTATAAATTACCAAAATGGAGAGAGGGAGAAATAGAAAAGCTTAACAGACCAATAACCAGCAGGGAAATTGAAGCAGCCATCAGAAACCTTCCAAGAAAAAAGTCCAGGGCCAGATGGCTTTCCAGTGGAATTCTACCAAACACTTAAGAAATAATACCTATTCTACTGAAGCTATTTCAAAGGATAGAAGTGGAGAGCAAACTTCCAAACTCATTTTATGCAGTCAGCATTACTTTGATCCCAAAACCAGACAAAGACCCCACTAAAAAGGAGAATTATAGAACAATATCCCTGATGAGCATGGATGCAAAAATTATCAAGATACTGGACAATAGGATCTAACAGTACATTAAAAGGATTATTCACTAGGACTAAGTGGGATTTATCCCTTTGATACAAGGTTGTTTCAATGTTCATAATACAATCCACATGATAGATCACATTAATAAATGAAAAGACAAGAACCATATGATCCTCTCAATAGATGCAGAGAAAGGTTTTGACAAAATACACCATTCTTTCCTGATTAAAACTCTTCAACTTGTAAGGATAGAAGGAACATATCTCAATATCATAAAAGCCATGAATGAAAAGCTCATAGCAAATATGATTTTCAATGGAGAAAAACTGAGAGCTTTTCCCCTAAGGTCAGGGACACAACAGGGATGCCCACGCTCACCACTGCTGTTCAAAATAGTATGAGAAGTCCTAGCTTCAGCAATCAGACAACAAAAAGAAATAAAAGGCATTCAGATTGGCAAAGAAGAAGTCAGACTCTCCATTTTTCCAGATGATGTGATACTGTATATAGAGAACCAAACAAACTCCAACCCAAAACTGAAAGAACTCATACAGCAATTCAGCAACGTAGCAGGATACAAAATCAATGCACAGGATTCAGTTGCATTTGTACATAGTAACAAAGAGACTGAACAAAGAGAAATAAAGGAATCAATCCCATTTACATTTGCAGCCCAAACCATAAGATATCTAGGAATAAACCTAAATGAAGAGGTAAAGAATCTGTACTCTAAGCACTACAGAACACTTATGAAAGAAATTGAAGACACAATGAATTGGAAAAACATCCCATGTCCATAGATTGAAAGAATAAATAGTGTGAAAATGTCTATGCTACTCAGAGCAATTTAAACATTCAATGCAATCCCCTATCAAATTACCATGGACTTTCTTCAAAGGGTTGGAAGAAATAATTGTAAGATATGTATGGAACCAGAGTAGACCCTGAATAGCCAGAGGAATATTGAAAAAGAAACGACAAATACCCACCATTTGCTTCAATGTGGATGGAACTTGAGGGTATTATGTTGAGTGAAGTAAGTCAATCAGAGAAGGACAAACATTATATGGTCTCATTCATTTGGGGAATATAAATAATAGTGAAAGGGAATATAAGGGAAGGGACAAGAAATGTGTGGGAAATATCAGAAAGGGAGACAGAACATAAAGACTCCTAACTCTGGGAAACGAACTAGGGGTGGTGGAAGGGGAGGAGGGTGGGGGGTGGGGGTGAATGGGTGACGGGCACTGAGGGGGGCACTTGACGGGATGTTGGTAAATTGAACACCAATAAAAAATAAATTTATTAAAAAAAAAAGAAAACCAAAGCTGGGGGCATCACAATGTCTGACTTCAAGCTGTATTACAAAGATATGATCATCAAGACAGGATGGTACTGGCACAAAAAACAGAAACATAGATGAATGGAACTGAATAGAGAACCCAAAAGTGGACCCTCAACTCTATCATCAACTTATCTTTGACAAAACAGGTAATAATATCCGCTGTAGAAAAAGACAGTCTACTCAATAAATGGTGTTGTGAAAATTGGACAGCCACATGCAGAAGAATGAAACTGGACCATTCTCTTACACCATACACAAAGATAAATTCAAAATAGTTGAAAGATCTAAATGTGAGACAAAAATCCATCAAAATCCTAGAGGAGAACACAGGCAACAATCTTTTTGAACTTGGCTATAGTAACTTCTTGCAAGACACATCTATAAGGGCAAAGCAATAATGAACTATTGAGACTTCATCAAGATAAAAAATTTCATCACAGCAAATGAAACAGTCAACAAAACTGAAAAGCAATCTTCAGGATGGGAGAATGTATCTGCAAATGACATATCAGATAAGGGGCTAGTATCCAAGGTCATAAAGAACTTATCAAGCTCATCACCCCCCAAAAAAATAATCCAGTTAAGAAATGGGCAGAAGACACTAATAAATATTTCTCCAAAGGAGACCTACACATGGCCAAGAAGGACATGAGAAAATGCTCCGCATCAGGGAAATACAGGTCAAAACCACAATGAGATACCATGTCACACCAATGAGAATGGCAAAAATTAATAAGACAGAAAACAACTGTTGGAGAGGTTGTGGAGAAAGGGGTACCCTTTTGCACTTTTGGTGGTAATGCAAACTGGTACAGCCACTCTGAAAATCAGTGTGGAGGTTCCTCAAATATTTAAAAATAGAGCTCCCCTATGACCCAGCTATTGCACTCCTGGGTATTTATCACAAGATACAGGGGAAGTGAAATGATGGGGCACCTGCACCCCAATGTTCATAGCAGCGATATCCACAATAGCCTAACTGTGGAAAGAGCCACAGTGTCATTCAACAGATGAGTGGATAATCAAGATGTGAGATATATATAAAATGGAATATTACTCAGCCATCAAAAAGTATGAATACCTATCATTTACATTGATATGGATGGAATTGGAGGATATTATGCTGAGTGAAATAAGTCAATTGTAGAAAGACAATTATCATGTGGTTTTACTCCTATGTTGAAAATAAGAAATAGTGAAATGGACCATAAATAAAGGAGGAGAAACTGATTGGGGAAAAGAATTAGAGAGGAAGACAGATTTGAGATACTCCTAACTCTCAGAATCAAACAAAAGGTTGCAGAAGGGGAGGTGGGTGCGGGGTAAGGTAACTGGATGATTGATATTAAAGAGGGCACATGATGAGATGAACATGGGTCTTATATACTATGTGCTGGCAAATTCAATTGAAATGTTAAAAAAACTAAAAAAAAATCACACTAGATACTCTCCATTTAAAAAAGTGCGTTAAATGGAAAGGTAGTAATGCTTGTTAAAATGTGGATTCTCAGAATTTCTAATTTTGTAGATATATGTGGAGCCAGAAAATTTGCATTTTTAATATATTTCTAAGTGACTGTTTTGCTTCTCTGGGCACCAAACATTGAGAGCCAGTAATCTAATGCAGAGACCTTCAAAATACACAATATTATGACTGTTCTTTAACCACTGATGTAACCTGGGTGATTAAGAAAAGTTGCCTACAGGCCTATCAAAGCTATCACTACCCATACATTATTATAGCTACCACTACTCCAAATTAGAAAATTAGTGGGATTCCAGTTCAAGATGGCACGAGGAACCTGAAGTCACCCTCTGCTATAGATTCACTGAATCTAGAGCTACATATAGAACAAGTGCATTTGAAACAAAATAAAAAAAACTATTGAATGACTCTTACACATTGGGTGAATGAAAAAAAAAAAAACTCACATTGAAATGGTTAGGAAAGGCTGAAAAACAGTTTTACCACAAAGCCCGCCAAACCATAGTGACTCATAATTGGAAAGAAGGTTGCAATTCTGAGCTTCTCCATGAGGAGCAAATCATTTGAACCATACATCTAGCACCATGACTTTTTTAAGATCTGCACTGAGATAAAACCCTCCACAACATCTAGCTTTGAACACCAATGGTGCTTGCATTCAATGAGACTCACAAGAATATATCAAACTAAGAAATGGAACTTAAGGGCTTATGCAGACTCATTATGGCTATAACCCAGGGTCCGGCACAGGGACAGCTGACTAAATGTCCAGTTTTTCTGTTAAAGAGGACTATTTGCTTATCTTAAAGCTTTGGCCTGAGGGACAGGCTTCTAATTTAACATGCATTTAAGGGCCTACTGAAATATCTCCAAAGATCATGGAAGCCAACAAGTGCCATATTTGTGCTCTCCCTCTGCCACACCCCAGGCCAGCAATATTTTCTGGAAAGAATCTTTTTTTTTTTTTTTTTTTTTTTTTTTTTTTTTTATTGGTGTTCAATTTACTAACATACAGAATAACACCCAGTGCCCGTCACCCATTCACTCCCACCCCCCGCCCTCCTCCCCTTCTACCACCCCTAGTTCGTTTCCCAGAGTTAGCAGTCTTTACGTTCTGTCTCCCTTTCTGATATTTCCCACACATTTCTTCTCCCTTCCCTTATATTCCCTTTCACTATTATTTATATTCCCCAAATGAATGAGAACATATAATGTTTGTCCTTCTCCGACTGACTTACTTCACTCAGCATAATACCCTCCAGTTCCATCCACGTTGAAGCAAATGGTGGGTATTTGTCATTTCTAATAGCTGAGTAATATTCCATTGTATACATAAACCACATCTTCTTTATCCATTCATCTTTCGTTGGACACCGAGGCTCCTTCCACAGTTTGGCTATCGTGGCCATTGCTGCTAGAAACATCGGGGTGCAGGTGTCCCGGCGTTTCATTGCATTTGTATCTTTGGGGTAAATCCCCAACAGTGCAATTGCTGGGTCGTAGGGCAGGTATATTTTTAACTGTTTGAGGAACCTCCACACAGTTTTCCAGAGTGGCTGCACCAATTCACATTCCCACCAACAGTGTAGGAGGGTTCCCTTTTCTCCGCATCCTCTCCAACATTTGTTGTTTCCTGCCTTGTTAATTTTCCCCATTCTCACTGGTGTGAGGTGGTATCTCATTGTAGTTTTGATTTGTATTTCCCTGATGGCAAGTGATGCAGAGCATTTTCTCATATGCATGTTGGCCATGTCTATGTCTTCCTCTGTGAGATTTCTGTTCATGTCTTTTGCCCATTTCATGATTGGATTGTTTGTTTCTTTGGTGTTGAGTTTAATAAGTTCTTTATAGATCTTGGAAACTAGCCCTTTATCTGATATGTCATTTGCAAATATCTTCTCCCATTCTGTAGGTTGTCTTTGAGTTTTGTTGACTGTATCCTTTGCTGTGCAAAAGCTTCTTATCTTGATGAAGTCCCAATAGTTCATTTTTGCTTTTGTTTCTTTTGCCTTTGTGGATGTATCTTGCAAGAGGTTACTATGGCCGAGTTCAAAAAGGGTGTTGCCTGTGTTCTTCTCTAGGATTTTGATGGAATCTTGTCTCACATTTAGATCTTTCATCCATTTTGAGTTTATCTTTGTGTATGGTGCAAGAGAGTGGTCTAGTTTCATTCTTCTGCATGTGGATGTCCAATTTTCCCAGCACCATTTATTGAAGAGACTGTCTTTCTTCCAATGGATAGTCTTTCCTCCTTTATCGAATATTAGTTGCCCATAAAGTTCAGGGTCCACTTCTGGATTCTCTATTCTGTTCCACTGATCTATGTGTCTGTTTTTGTGCCAGTACCACACTGTCTTGATGACCACAGCTTTGTAGTACAACCTGAAATCTGGCATTGTGATGCCCCCAGATATGGTTTTCTTTTTTAAAATTCCCCTGGCTATTCGGGGTCTTTTCTGATTCCACACAAATCTTAAAATAATTTGTTCTAACTCTCTGAAGAAAGTCCATGGTATTTTGATAGGGATTGCATTAAACGTGTATATTGCCCTGGGTAACATTGACATTTTCACAATATTAATTCTGCCAATCCATGAGCATGGAATATTTTTCCATCTCTTTGTGTCTTCCTCAATTTCTTTCAGAAGTGTTCTATAGTTTTGAGGGTATAGATCCTTTACATCTTTGGTGAGGTTTATTCCTAGGTATCTTATGCTTTTGGGTGCAATTGTAAATGGGATTGACTCCTTAATTTCTCTTTCTTCTGTCTCATTGTTAGTGTATAGAAATGCCACTGACTTCTGGGCATTGATTTTGTATCCTGCCACGCTACCGAATTGCTGTATGAGTTCTAGCAATCTTGGGGTGGAGACTTTTGGGTTTTCTATGTAGAGTATCATGTCATCGGCGAAGAGAGAGAGTTTGACTTCTTCTTTGCCAATTTGAATGCCTTTAATGTCTTTTTGTTGTCTGATTGCTGAGGCTAGGACTTCCAGTACTATGTTGAATAGCAGTGGTGAGAGTGGGCATCCCTGTCTTGTTCCTGATCTTAGGGGAAAGGCTCCCAGTGCTTCCCCATTGAGAATGATATTTGCTGTGGGCTTTTCATAGATGGCTTTTAAGATGTCGAGGAATGTTCCCTCTATCCCTACACTTTGAAGAGTTTTGATCAGGAATGGATGCTGTATTTTGTCAAATGCTTTCTCTGCATCCAATGAGAGGATCATATGGTTCTTGGTTTTTCTCTTGCTGATATGATGAATCACATTGATTGTTTTACGGGTGTTGAACCAGCCTTGTGTCCCAGGGATAAATCCTACTTGGTCATGGTGAATAATTTTCTTAATGTACTGTTGGATCCTATTGGCCAGTATCTTGTTGAGAATTTTTGCATCCATGTTCATCAGGGATATTGGTCTGTAATTCTCCTTTTTGGCGGGGTCTTTGTCTGGCTTTGGAATTAAGGTGATGCTGGCTTCATAGAACGAATTTGGAAGTACTCCATCTCTTTCTATCTTTCCAAACAGCTTTAGGAGAATAGGTATGATTTCTTCTTTAAACGTTTGATAAAATTCTCCTGGGAAGCCATCTGGCCCTGGACTCTTGTGTCTTGGGAGGTTTTTGATGACTGCTTCAATTTCCTCCCTGGTTATTGGCCTGTTCAGGTTTTCTATTTCTTCCTGTTCCAGTTTTGGTAGTTTGTGGCTTTCCAGGAATGCGTCCATTTCTTCTAGATTGCCTAATTTATTGGCGTAGAGCTGTTCATAATATGTTTTTAAAATCGTTTGTATTTCCTTGGTGTTGGTAGTGATCTCTCCTTTCTCATTCATGATTTTATTAATTTGAGTCTTCTCTCTCTTCTTTTTAATAAGGCTGGCTAATGGTTTATCTATCTTATTAATTCTTTCAAAGAACCAACTCCTGGTTCTGTTGATCTGTTCCACAGTTCTTCTGGTCTCGATTTCGTTGAGTTCTGCTCGAATCTTTATTATCTCCCTTCTTCTCTTGGGTGTAGGATCTATTTGCTGTTTTTTCTCTAGCTCCTTTATGTGTAAGGTTAGCTTTTGTATTTGAGTTCTTTCCAGTTTTTGAATGGATGCTTGTATTGCGATGTATTTCCCCCTTAGGACTGCTTTTGCTGCATCCCAAAGATTTTGAACGGTTGTATCTTCATTCTCATTAGTTTCCATGAATCTTTTTAATTCTTCCTTAATTTCCTGGTTGACCCTTTTATCTTTTAGCAGGATGGTCCTTAACCTCCACATGTTTGAGGTCCTTCCAAACTTCTTGTTGTGATTTAGTTCTAATTTCAAGGCATTATGGTCCGAGAATATACAGGGGACAATCCCAATCTTTTGGTATCGGTTCAGACCCGATTTGTGACCCAATATGTGGTCTATTCTGGAGAAAGTTCCATGTGCGCTTGAGAAGAATGTGTATTCAGTTGAGTTTGGATGTAAAGTTCTGTAGATATCTGTGAAATCCATCTGGTCCAGTGTATCATTTAAAGCTCTCGTTTCTTTGGAGATGTTTTGCTTAGAAGACCTATCAAGTATAGAAAGAGCTAGATTGAAGTCACCAAGTATAAGTATATTATTATCTAAGTATTTCTTCACTTTGGTTAATAATTGATTTATATATTTGGCAGCTCCCACATTCGGAGCATATATATTGAGGATTGTTAAGTCCTCTTGTTGAATAGATCCTTTAAGTATGATATAGTGTCCCTCTTCATCTCTCACTACAGTCTTTGGGGTAAATTTTAGTTTATCTGATATAAGGATGGCTACCCCTGCTTTCTTTTGAGGACCATTCGAATGGTAAATGGTTCTCCAACCTTTTATTTTCAGGCTGTAGGTGTCCTTCTGTCTAAAATGAGTCTCTTGTAGACAGCAAATAGATGGGTCCTGCTTTTTTATCCAGTCTGAAACCCTGCGCCTTTTGATGGGGTCATTAAGCCCGTTCACATTCAGAGTTACTATTGAGAGATATGAGTTTAGTGTCATCATGATATCTATTCAGTCTTTGTTTTTGTGGACTGTTCCACTGAACTTCTTCTTAAAGGGGAATTTTAAGAGGCCCCCTTAAAATTTCTTGCAGAGCTGGTTTGGAGGTCACATATTCTTTTAGTTGCTGCCTGTCTTGGAAGCTCTTTATCTCTCCTTCCATTTTGAATGAGAGCCTTGCTGGATAAAGTATTCTTGGTTGCATGTTCTTCTCCTTTAGGACCCTGAATATATCCTGCCAGCCCTTTCTGGCCTGCCAGGTCTCTGTGGAGAGGTCTGCTGTTACCCTAATACTCCTCCCCATAAAAGTCAGGGATTTCTTGTCTCTTGCTGCTTTTAGGATCTTCTCTTTATCTTTGGCATTTGCAAGCTTCACTATTAAATGTCGAGGTGTTGAACGGTTTTTATTGATTTTAGGGGGGGAATCTCTCTATTTCCTGGATCTGAATGCCTGTTTCCCTTCCCAGATTAGGAAAGTTTTCAGCTAGAATTTGTTCAAATACATATTCTGGCCCTCTGTCCCTTTCGGCGCCCTCGGGAACCCCAATTAAACGTAGGTTTTTCTTTCTCAGGCTGTCGTTTATTTCCCTTATCTATCTTCATGGTCTTTTGTTTGTCTCTTTTTTCCTCAGTTTCCCTCTTTGCTATCAACTTGTCTTCTATGTCACTCACTCGTTCTTCCACCTCGTTAACCCTCGTCGTTAGGACTTCTAGTTTGGATTGCATCTCATTCAATTGATTTTTAATTTCTGCCTGATTAGCTCTAAATTCTGCAGTCATGAAGTCTCTTGAGTCCTTTATACTTTTTTCTAGAGCCACCAGTAGCTGTATAATAGTGCTTCTGAATTGGCTTTCTGACATTGAATTGTAATCCAGATTTTGTAACTCTGTGGGAGAGAGGACTGTTTCTGATTCTTTCTTTTGAGGTGAGGTTTTCCTTCTAGTCATTTTGCTCAGTGCAGAGTGGCCAAAAGCAAGTTGTATTGGGAAAAAGAGAAAAAGAGAGGAGAGAAAGAAGGAAAGAAAAGAGAAAGAGAAAAAAAAAAAGGGAAGAAAAAGAAAAAAAAAAAAAAAAAAGAAGAAAAAGAGAAAGAAAAAGAAAGGAGAAAAAAAAGGGGGGTGGGGGAAGGAAACAAATCAAAAAGCAAAACAAAACAAAAACAAACAAACAAAAAAAGAACCACCGGGGAGTATCTTCTGATTCTGTGTACTTTAAGTCCCTTGGCTTCTCCTGGAAGTTGTCGGTCTAGCTGGTGTTCTGGGGGAGGGGCCTGTTGTGCTGATTTTCAGGTGTTAGCAGTTGGGGGAGCTGCTGTGCCCCTGCCTGGTGCAGGGCTCGGTGGGGGTTGTTTACCCCGTGAGGCCGCAGGAGGAACAGCCCCAGTGGCAGGACCAGCTCTGGATCCCTGGATTCAGCTCCGGCAGGAACTCCGTCTGCAGGGCCTGGAGGCTCCGGGGCGGGGCCGCTGATGTGCTCAGCTGGGGCAGGAGCGTCCTCGCTGTCCTGGGCCCTCCCGGCCTCTGCCTGTCCCGGGGGAGGCGGGATCCTGGGCTGTGTCCCGGCGCCCTGTGCTCCGGAGCCTGCGCTGGTGGATTCGCGCTCCCGCCCCGCAGCCCCCTCCGCGGAGCCGCCGCCGGAGCCCCTCCGAGCTGCTCCTGGAACCGCGCAGCCCCCTCCGCACGGAGCCTCTTCCTCTGCCCGAGCCCCTCCGAGCTGCTCCCGGGGCCGCGCAGCCCCCTCCGCGGAGCCGCCGCCCGAGCCCCTTCAGCTGCTCCGGGTCCCGCCGGGTCCCGCCGTGCGCGCTGCAGCCCTTAGGGAGCTCGGCGCACTCTCCTGGGCGCGCAGTTGCTGTTACTGTCCCCGGGAGCCCGAGGGCATCCCCGCCCTCCTGGGTCCTGCTCCACCTCCCCGCGAGCCCCTTTCCGCCCGGGAAGGTCGGTGCAGCTCCTGCTCCTCCGGGACGGGGCTCTCCTGTCCTGGGGACACTCGCCCCGGCCTCAGCCCGGCTCCTCGCGGGCCCCTCCCCCTTGGAGGCCTTTGTTTCTTTACTTCTTTTTCCCCGTCTTCCTACCTTGATAGATGCGCGAACTCTTCTCACTGTCGCATTCCAGCTGGTCTCTCTTTAAATCTCAGGCCGAATTCATAGATTTTCAGGATAATTTGAAGGTTTTCTAGGTAGTTTGGTGGAGACAGGTGATTTGGAGACCCTACTCTTCCGCCATCTTGCTCCTCCCCTCTGGAAAGAATCTTGAGTGTACATCTGGTATCCTGGTTTTTGGAGCTGATTCTGATGGGACACTCCTTGATTACCTGCCTCTGATGGACACTGGGGTTTATATTTTTGGGACCCACAGGACTGTAACAAATGGAGAAACAGTACTTAACTGGCTAACTCGGCAGGGCACAGTGGAGAGGCAGCAGATGAAACACCCAGTATTTCTGGGAAGAAGGACTATTTGGTTATTTTTATAGCTGTGGCTGCAGGCATCTAATTAAACATGCATTTAAGTGCTGCCTGTACTCACTCTAGAAATAAAGAAAGCTAGCAGGGCCCCTACACCAGTCACTAATATCTCCAAGAAAGGACATTGTACACAGGTTGTACACCTTGGTTTTTGACGCTGCTATCCGAAGGATATATTCCTTGAAAGATTGGCTCTGGTGGCCAGTGAGACTGTTCATAGTTTCAATGGGAAGGTAGCAAACAAAGGAATAGTTATTAATTGGCTATCACCTGAGGGCTCAATGCACAGGAACAGATAAAAAATGTCCATTTCCCAGTTTTCCCTTGAAAAAGGTACATATGGGGCAGCCCAAGTGGCTCAGCGGTTTAGCACCGCCTTCAGCCCAGGGTGATATCCTGGAGGCCTGGGATAGAGTCCGACATCAGGCTCCCTGCATGGAGCCTACTTCTACCTCTGCCTGTGTCTCTGCCTCTCTCTCTTCCTGTGTGTCTTTCATGAATAAATAAATAAAATCTTTTTAAAAAGGTACATTTGAATAATTTAAAGGATGCTGCCAGACGTCACAGCTTCAAATCAACCTGAATTTATCCATTAACTGAGATCCTCAGTTATGAGACAATGACAGGTCTTGGAATACTTTCAACTACTGCGAGCCACTAGAAACAAAGTAGGCTGTTTGGACAATCAACAAAAGTTCAAGAGACAACCACAGGCTAAGGGGAGGTTTAAAAATAAGGTTCATCTCCTACACAAAGTTGCTATTTCAAGACTGGAAAAGGTGGCTTTTTTATCTAATACAAAGAAACAGACACAGAAAGTGAAGGAAAATGAAGAAATACATTCCAAATTAAAGCACAAGTTAAAACCATAGGAAAAGAAATCAATGAAACAGAGATAAGTGATATACCTGTTAAAGAGTTAAAAATAATGGTCATAAAAACACTCATCAAAGTTACGTAAACAACACATGAACAAAGTGATAATTTCAATTAAGATTTTGAAAATATATTTAAAAAGTACCAAGCCACAGATATGAAGAATACAACTGAACTGAAAAAAAATATAATAAAAGGGTTCAACAACAGAATAGATGAAGCAGAAGAAAGGATCGGTGAACTTAAAGACAGAGTAGTGGAAGTTATCTGATCAGAACACCAAAAAGAAAACAGAATGGAAAAGAGTAAAATAGCTTAAGGGATGTATGAAACACTAAGGGACAAATATTTTCCTTATAGGAATTCCAGGAAAATAGAGAACAGGGCAGAAATTTTATTTAAAGAAATAATGGCAGAAAATATCCCTAACCTTGGGAAATAAACAGATTTCCAGATTCAGGAATCCTACAGAGTTCTAAATAAGATGAAGCCAAAGATATACATAACCAGATGCATTGTAATTCCAGAGTCAAAAGTTAAAGACAATTAGAAAAATTTAAAAACAGCAAGAGAAAAAAAACAGCAAGAGAAAAATGACTTTTTATGTATGGGGGAGCACCCATAGGACTTTAGTTTTTTTTAACAGATACTTTGCGGCTCAGAAAAGAATGGCATGATATGCTCAAAGTACTGAAGGAAAAGCACTGCCAACCTACAATAATCTATTGGCAAAGCTTTCCTTCAGAATTAAAGGAGAGATGAAGTCTTTTCCTGACAAGCGAAAGCTGAAAGGTATTCACCACTACTAAGCTGTCCGCACAAAAAAAGTTAGGTACTTCTTTAAGCTAAAATGAAAGAAAATTGAATATTAACATGAAAACATATGGAAGTAAGTAAATCTCACTGGTAAAGGTAAGTATATAATAAAATTTGGAATATAATTTTTAAAAAGATTTTATTTATTCATGAGAGACAGAGAAGCAGAGACATAGGCAGAGGGAGAAGCAGACTCCCCACAAGGAGCCCAATGTAGGACTCGAACCTGGATCCCAGGATCAGGCCCTGAGTCAAAGGCAGACGCTCAACCACTGAGCAACCCAGGTGTACCAATAACTACTTTAAATGTAAATGTATTAAATTCTTCAACTGAACAACATAGAGTGGCTGAATTGATAAGGCAACAAGACCAACTATGTACTATCTACAAGAAATTCACTTCAGATGTAAGGACACATGCAGACTGAAGTTGAAAGGATAGAAAAAAACATTCTATGTAAATGGAAACCCAAAGAAAGCTCATGTAACATAAAGAAAATATTGTACACACACACTCACACACACACACACACACACACACAATGGAATATTATTATCCCCGAGAAAGGAAATACTATCATTTGCAACAACATGGATGGATGTCAAAGGCATTATACTAAATAGCTATGTCAGGCAGGAAAGGCAAATATCATATAATCTCACTTATATGTAGACCCTAAAACAAAAAACAGAAACAAAGAAACCAAAAAATATACCTAGAAAGAACAGATTGGTGGTAGCCAGTAAGGGGGCAAAGGGTAGAAAAGTAGGCTAAATGAGTAAAGGAGGTCAGAGGTACAAACTTCCAGTTATAAAAAAAGTCTGGGAATGTAATGTACAGCTTAGCTACTATAGTTAATAATACTGTATTGCATACTTGAAATTTTTTAAAAATTTGTTTTTATTGGAGTTCAATTTGCCAACATACAGCTTAACACCCAGTGCTCATCATATCAAGTGCCTCCCTCAGTGCCTGTCACCCAGTCACCCCAACCCCCCACCCACCTCCCTTTCCACCACCCCTTGTTCGTTTCCCAGAGTTAGGAGTCTCTCATGTTCTGTCTCCCTCTCTGATATTTCCCACTCATTTTCTCTCCTTTCCCCTTTATTCCCTATCAGTATTTTTATATTCCCCAAATGAATGAGACCATATAATGTTTGTACTTCTCTAATTGACTTATTTAACTCAGCATAATACCCTCCAGTTCCATCCACGTCGAAAAAAATGGTGGGTATTTGTCATTTCTAATGGCTGAGCAATATTCCATTGTATATATAGACCATATTTTCTTTTTTTATAAATTTACTTTTTATTGGTGTTCAATTTGCCAACATATAGAATAACAACACCCAGTGCTCATCCTGTCAAGTGCCCACCTCAGTGCCCGTCACTCAGTCACCCCCACCCCTCGCCCACCTCTCCTTCCACCACCCCTAGTTCATTTCCCAGAGTTAGGAGTCTCTCATGTTCTGTCTCCCTTTCTGATATTTCCCACACATTTTTCCTCCTTTCCCCTTTATTTCCTTTCACTATTTTTTATATTCCCCAAATGAATGAGATCATATAATGTTTGTCCTTCTCCGATTGACTTATTTCACTCAGCATAATACCCTCCAGTTCCATCCGCATCGAAGCAAATGCTGGGTATTTGTCGTTTCTAATGGCTGAGTAATATTCCATTGTATATGTAAACCACATCTTCTTTATCCATTCATCTTTCAATGGACACCAAGGATCCTTCCACTGTTTGGCTATAGTGGACTTTTCTGTTAAGAACATTGGGGTGTAGGTGTCCCGGCGTTTCAATGCATCTGTATCTTTGGGGTAAATCCCCAGCAGTGCAATTGCTGGGTTGTAGGGCAGATCTATTTTAACTATTTGAAGAACCCCCAGAGTGGCTGTATCAGTTCACATTACCACCAACAGTGCAAGAGGGTTCCCCTACTTCACATCCTCCCCAACATTTGTGGTTTCCTGCCTTGTTAATTTTCCCCATTCTCACTGGTGTGAGGTGGTATCTCATGGTGGTATTGATTTGTATTTCCCTGATGGCCAGTGATGTGGAGCATTTTCTCATGTGGTTGTTGGCCATGTCTATGTCTTCCTCTGTGAAATTTCTGTTCATGTCTTTTGCCCATTTCATGATTGGATTGTTTGTTTCTTTGCTGTTGAATTTAATAAGTTCTTTATAGATATTGGATACTAGCCCTTGATCTGATACGTCATTTGCTAATTTCTTCTCCCATTTTGTAGGTTTCTTTTAGTTTTGTTGACTGTATCTTTTGCTGTGCAGAAGGTTCTTATCTTGATGAAGTCCCAATAATTTATTTTTGCTTTTGTTTCTCTTGCCTTCATGGATGTATCTTGCAAGAAGTTACTGTGGCCGAGTTCAAAAAGGGTGTTGCCTGTGTTCTCCTCTAGTATTTTGATGGAGTCTTGTCTCACGTTTAGATCTTTCATGCATTTTGAGTTTATCTTTGTGTATGGTGAAAGAGAGTGGTCTAGTTTCATTCTTCTGCATGTGGATGTCCAATTTGCCCAGCACCATTTATTGAAGAGACTGTCTTTCTTCCAATGGATAGTCTTTCCTCCTTTGTCAAATATTAGTTGACCATAAGTTCAGGGTCCACTTCTGTATTCTCTATTCTGTTCCACTGATCTATGTGTCTGTTTTTTGTGTCAGTACCACACTGTCTTGATGACCACAGCTTTGTAGTACAACTTGAAATTTGGCATTGTGATGCCCCTAGCTCTGGTTTTCTTTTTTAAAATTCCCCTGACTATTCGGGATCTTTTCTGATTCCACACAAATCTTAAGATGATTTGACCCAACTCTCTGAAGAAAGTCCATGCTATTTTGATAAGGATTGCATTGTAGGTGTCAATTGCCCTGGGTAACATTGACATTTTCACAATATTAATTTTGCCAATCCATGAGCATGGACTATTTTTCCATCTCTTTGTGTCCTCCTCAATTTCTTTCAGAAGTGTTCTGTAGTTTTTAGGGTATAGATCCTTTACGTATATGGTTAGGTTTATTCCTAGGTATATTAGGCTTTTGGGTGCAATTATAAATGGGATTGACTCCTTAATTTCTCTTTCTTCAGTCTCATTGTTAGTGTATAGAAAGACCACTGAATTTTGGGCATTGATTTTGTATCCTGCCACACTGCCAAATTGCTGTATGAGTTCTAGCAATATTGGGGTGGAGTCGTTTGGGTTTTCTATATACAGTATCATGTCATCTGCAAAGAGGGAGAGCTTGACTTCTTCTTTGCCAATTTGAATGCCTTTTATTTCTTTTTGTTTCCTGAATGCTGAGGCTGGGACTTCTAGTCCCATGTTGAATAGCAGGGGTGAGAGTAGACATCCCTGTCTTGTTCCTGATCTTAGGGGAAAGGTTCCCAGTGCTTCCCAATTGAGAATGATATTTGCTATGGGCTTTTTGTCCATGGCTTTTAAGATGCTGAGGAATGTTCCCTCTATCCCTGTACTCTGACGATTTTTGATCAGGAATGGATGCTATTTTGTCAAATGCTTTCTATGCATCTATTGAGAGGATCATAGGGTTCTTGTTTTTTCTCTTGCTGATATGATCAATCACATTGATTGCTTTACGAGTGTTCAACCAGCCTTGCATCCCGGGGATGAATCCTACTTGGTCATGGTGAATAATCTTCTTAATGTATTGTTGTACCCTATTGGCAAGTATCTTGTTGAGAATTTTTGCATCCATTTCCATCAGGAATATTGTTCTGTAATTCTCCTTTTTGGTGGAGTTTTTTGTCTGGTTTTGGAATTAAGGTGATGCTGGCCTCATAGAATGAGTTTGGAAGTATTCCATCTCTTTCTATCTTTCCAAACAGCTTTAGTAGAATAGGTACAGTTTTTTCTTTAAACGTTTCATAGAATTCCCCTGGGAATCTATCTGGCCCTGGAGTTTTGTGTTTTGGGAGGCTTTTGATGACTGCTTCAGTTTCCTTCCTGGTTATCGGCCTGTTCAGGTTTTCTATTTCTTCCTGTTCCAGTTTTGGTAGTTTGTGGTTTTCCAGAAATGTGTCCATTTCTTCTAGATTGCCTAATTTCTTGGTGTATAGCTGCTCATAATAAGTTTTTAAAATCGTTTGTATTTCGTTCGTAATGGTGGTGATCTCTCCTTTCTCATTCATGATTTTATTAATTTGAATCTTTTCTCTCTTCTTTTTAATAAGGCTGGCTAATGGTTTATCTATCTTATTAATTCTTTCAAAGAACCAACTCCTGGTTCTGTTGATCTGTTCCACAGTTCTTCTGGTCTCGATTTCATTGAGTTCTGCTTTAACCGTTATTAACTCTCTTCTTCTGCTGGGTGTAGGATCTATTTCCTGTTTTTTTCTCTAGGTCCTTTAGTTGCAAGGTTAGCTTTTGTATTTGAGTTCGTTCCAGTTTTTGGATGGATGCTTGTATTGCGATGTATTTCCCCCTCAGGACTGCTTTTGCTGTATCCCAAACATTTTGAATGGTTGTACCTTCATTCTCATTAGTTTCCATGAATCTTTTTAATTCTTCTCTAATTTCCTGGTTGACCCTTTCGTCTTTTAGCAGGATGGTGCTTCACCTCCACGTGTTTGAAATCCTTCAAAACTTCTGCTTGTGATTTACTTCTAATTTCCAAGCATTATTGTCTGAAAATATGCAGCAGATGATCCCAGTCTCTTGGTATCAGTTAACACCTGATTTGTGACCCAGTATGTGGTCTATTCTGGAGAAAGTTCCATGTGCACTTGAGAAGAATGTGTATTCAGTTGCATTTGGATGTAACATTCTGTAAATATCTGTGAAACCCATCTGGTCCAGTGTATCATTTAAAGCTCTTGTTTCTTTGGAGATGTTGTGCTTAGAAAACCTGTCAATTGTAGAAAGCTCTATATTCAAGTCACCAAGTATAAGTGTATTATTATCTAAGTATGTCTTAACTTTGGTTATTAATTGATTGATATACTTGGCATCTCCCACATTCGGTGCAGAAATATTCATGATTTTTAGGTCCTCTTGTTTGACAGATCCTTTAAGTATGATATAGTGTTCCTCTTCATCTCTTATTACAGTTTTTGAGGTGAATTTTAATTTATCTAATATGAGGATGGCTACCCATGCTTTCTTTTGAGGACCATTTGAATGGTAAATGGTTCTCCAACCTTTTTTTTTCCAGCCTGTAGGTGTCCTTAGGTCTAAAATGAGTCTCTTCTAGACAGCAAATATATGGGTCTTGCTTTTTTATCCAGTCTGAAACCCTGTGCCTTTTGATGGGGTCATTAAGCCCTTTCACTTTTAGAGTTAGTATTGAAAGTTATGAATTTAGTTTCATCATGATACGTATTCAGTCCCTGTTTTTGTGGATTTTTTCTTGGCCTTCCCCTTTCTAATACAGAGTCCCCTTTAGTGTTTCTTGGAGAGCCAGGTTGGTTGTCATATATTCTTTCATTTTCTGCCTATCTTGGAAGCTCTTTATCTCTCCTTCTCTTCTGAATGAGATCCTTGCTGTATACAGTATTCTTGGCTGCAGGTTCTTCTCATTTAGGACCCTGAAAATATCCTGCCAGCCCTTTTTACCTGCCAGTTCTCTGTGGAGAGGTCTGTTATTATTCTAATGCTTCTCCCCATACAATTTAGAGATTTCTGGTCTCTTGCTGCTTTAAGGATCTTCTGTTTTTTTTTTTGGAATTTGCAAGTTTCACTATTACATGTCCAGGTGTTGAGCGGGTTTTATTGATTTTAGGGGGGGATCTCTCTATCTCCTGCATCTGAATGCGTGTTTCCCTTCCCTGTTTAGGGAAGTTCTCAGCTATGATTTGTTCAAATATATATTCTGGATCTCTGTCCCTTTTGGCGCCATTGGGAACCCCAATTAAACGTAGATTTGTCCTTCTGAGGCTGTCATTTATTTCCCTTAACCTATGATCATGATCTTTTAATTGTTTTTCTCTTTTTTCCTCAGTTTCCCTCCTTGCCATCAACTTGTCTTCTATGTCACTCACTCATTCTTCTACCTCGTTAAACCTCATGCTTAAGACCTCCAGCTTGGATTGCGTCTCATTTAATCGATTTTTAATTTTGGGCTGATGAAATCTAAGTTCTGCAGTCTTGAAGTCGCTTCAATTCTTTATGAGCTTTTCCAGAGCTACCAGTAGCTTCATAATTGTGCTTCTGAATTGGTTTTCTGACATTGAGTTGTAATTCAAATTTTTTAATTCTGTGGGAGAGAGGACTGTTTCTGATTCTTTTTTTTTTTTTTTTTTTTGAGGTCAGTTTTTCCTTCTAGTCATTTTGCTGAGTGCAGAGTGGCCAAAAACAAGTTGTACTCAAAAAAAGGAGAAAAAGGGAGGAAAAAAGAATAAAGAAAAAAAGAACAAGAAAAAAAAGGGGGGGTAACAAACAAAACAAAAAACAAAGGGGAGTATCCTATGATTCTATATACTATAAATCCCTCGACTTCCCCTGGAACTTTCCAGTGCTCCTTGGTCAATAACTTGCTTTTCCCCTGTCCTTCTAGCTGGTATTCTGGGGGAGCACAGCCTCCTGTGCTGATTCTCAGGTGTGTGCACCTGGGGGAGCACCCCAGCCCCCTGCCAGGTGCAGGACTCAGTGGGAGTTCTTCAGCCTCTGAGTCCCCTGCTCAGTCCCAGGTAGAAGGTGACAGCAGGAGGAAGAACAAGGATGGCGGCAGTCAGCTCTCCAGCCCTGGAGTCTGCTCCCGCAGTAACTATCGCAGCTCCCTGTCCGCAGGGGCCTGGATTCTCCAGGGGCAGTGGGTACCTATCTGCACAGCTTGGGTTGCCTGGTGGCAGGACCGTCCTTGCTGTCCTAGGCCCTCCCGGTCTCTGCTTGTCCCCGGGGGAGTGCCGGATGGTGGGCTGTCGCAGCCCCTCCGGGCAGAGCCGCTGCCTGAGCCGCCTCCTGAGCTGCTCCTGGGCATCGCTGGCATGCGCTGCAACCCTTTAGGGAGCTTGACCGCGGTGTGTGGTGGCTCTACCCCAGGGCGCAGTTCCTCTGTTAGTGCCCCTGGGAGCCTGAGGACATCCCTGCCCCTCCTGGGATCCTCTTGGAACTCCCTGTGAGCGCCTTTCCATCCGGCAATATTGGTAAAGCTCCTGCTTCTTCCGTACTGGGTTTTCCTGTTTCAGTAAAACAACTAAAATTATCTATAAAAAACCTATAGCTAACATAATACTTAATGGGGAAAAATTAAGTACTTTCCATCCAGAATCAGGAATAAGACAAGGATATATACTCTTACCACTTCTATTTTTTTTTACCACTTCTATTAAAAATTGTATTGGATATTCTAGTCAGTACAGTAAGGCAAGATAAAGAGATAAAAGGTGTCTACATTGAATGGAAGAAATAAAATTCTCTTTTCTCACAGTTATAATAAAATATCACTACACCCCTATTAGAATAGCTAAAATTAGAAGGCCTTACCATACTAAGTATTGACAATGATATGGTGGAACTGAAATTCTCATATACTGCTGGTAGGAAAGTAAAATGGTACTTTGCAACTACTTTGGAAAATAATTTGGCAGTTTCTTAAAAAGGTAAATGTATGCATAACGTATGATCCAGACATTCCATTCTCTTTTGGTATGTACTCAAGGAATGAAAGCATATTTTATTAGACTTGCATATGAATGATTATGACATCTTCTTATTTTTTGGCATCTTTATTTTTAATGATCTTAAATTGGACAGAACACAAAAGTCCACCAACAGGTGAATGCACAACCAAATTTTGACATATCCATACAATGAAATACTACTCAGCAATAAAACAGAATGGATAATTAATTTAATATGAATGTTTCTAAACATAATTATGCCTTGAAAGAAACTATAAAGGGCTATAAAAATAGTGCACAGGGATCCCTGGGTGGCGCAGCAGTTTAGCGCCTGCCTTTGGCCCAGGGCGCAATCCTGGAGACCCAGGATCAAATCCTACTTTGGGCTTCCAGTGCATGGAGCCTGCTTCTGCCTCTCTCTCTCTCTCTCTCTCTGTGACTATCATAAATAAATAAAAAGAATTAAAAAAATAGTGCACAAAAAATAGTGCACAGAGTATGATTTCATTTACATAAATTCTAGTAAAAACTAGGACTGCCATAACAAAATACCATATACTGAATGTTTAAACAATGAGAATTTATTGTCTCACGTTTCTGTAAGCTAGACATTTCAAGATCAATATGTTGGCAAGATTAGTTATTTCTGAGAACTATGCAGGAACATTTATTTTTACCTCTTCCCTAGCTTCTGGTGGTTTGCTGGCAATCTTTGGCACTCCTTGCCATTTTGAAGTATTACCCTGATCTCTGCCTTAATATTCATATGACATTCTTCCTCTACGTGTATTTATGTTCAAATTTCTCCTTTTCATGAGGACACCATTTGTGTTGGATTAGGGGCCACCCTCATCTTAACTCAATTACATCTGTGAGACCTTATATCCAAATAGGTTCACATTTTGAAGTACTGGGGGTTAGGATTTCAGCATATGAATTTGGCAGAGTGATTCAGTACAGTACATAAGCTAATACATATACTTAAAGTGACAGAAAACAAGTTAGTCATGGGGATATGAGCATGTGAAGAGGGTGGGAGGAAAGAATTATAAAGTGCATGAGGAAACTTTGAGGGTGATGGATACATTTATTATTTTGATTATGGCAATGGTTTCATAGTTTTGTTATATATCAAAATGTATCTAATTATTCACTTTATGGAGAGAAAATGAGTGGGAAATATCAGAGAGGAGACAGAACATGAGAGACTCCTAACTCTGGGAAATGAACAAGGGGTGGTGGAAAGGGAGGTGGGCGGTGGGTGGGGGTGACTGGGTGACCGGCACTGAAGGGGGCACTTGATGGGATGAGCACTGGGTGTTATGCTATATGTTGGCAAATTGAACTCCAATAAAAATAAATAAATAAATAAATAAATAAATAATTACATAAAATATTCACTTTATATATGTGCAGTTTATTGTATTCCAATTAGCTCAAAAAATTTAAAAAGCCTATACTAAATTAAAAATAAACAAACAGAAGAACTTATTGAGTGATTGGAAAGAATAAAAAAAACTACTGATTTTTTAAAAATATTTTCTTTATTTATTCATGAGAGACACACACAGGGAGGGAGAGAGAGAGAGGCAGAGACACAGGCAGAGGGAGAAGCAGGCTCCATGCAGGGAGCCTGATGTGGGGACTCAATCTCGGGACTCCAGAATCACACCCTGGGCCGAAGGCAGGTGCTAAAGCACTGAGCCACCCAGGATTTCCCTATATACTGATTTTTGGCTTGAGTTTATGGATGGTGAATGCCACTTGCTTAAAAAAAAAAGCCTGAAAGGGTTAATTTCTTTTGTTTTTTTTTTATAAATTTATTTTTTATTGGTGTTCAATTTGCCAACATATAGAATAACACCCAGTGCTCATCTCATCAAGTGCCCCCCTTAGAAAGGGTTAATTTGGAGTGGGAATGGGAGATGATTAATTCAACTTTGGATTTCTTGACTTGACATGGATATTTTTGTGGGACAAACAATTGGAGATGTCAAGTAGATATTGGTTTGATGTGTAAAGGGTTCAAGAATGAGCTCTTGGCTGGGTATAAGAATTAGCTATATGTTGGCGGTAGTTAAAGCCACAGCATAAATGAGATCATCTAGAGCAAGGACACAGTATGAAAAAATGAAAGCCAAGGACAAAATTCTCAAGAACATTAATATTTAAGGGATGTGTATTAGAAGAAAAGCCATTAGTTCTGTGAGTGTGAGGTGGAGAACCATGAGGAATGATGCCATGGAAATAAAAATAATAAACTCCAGGAGGAGAGTGTGATTATCTGTGTTAATTACCATAGAAAGATACTGTATGAAGTTGCAAATGTGCAGTAATTACTCCAAACACTAAAACTAGTCAGATAAATGTGGGTTACCATGATTCTTGCCTTTATAGATTTTATAAGTGAATTAAGAATAGACAAAACTTCTATAAATCCATAATGGGCTGCAGTAGGTATAATAAAGGAGTTCTGACAACAAATGAGACATTTGAAACTTTGGACTTGCTGCAAATATATTTTGAATACACACATTCACACACATATTAAAATACTATCAGATATAGAGGGATCTGTAAAAGGTCATTTAGTCACTGCCTCTGTTTCCAGGTGATTTCCTAAATATCACAGGGATTTATTTTTATCCTGTTATATCTCAGATCCATAGTGAGCTGAAGTTTTTACCAGCTGCAGAGTTGGGAGTGTTAAGGTAAAAAATAGAAACAAGTTTAGGTGAAGTCCTGGGAAAGCATGGACAGGATGTTGAAAATCAGGATATGGAGCCAAAATAGAGTTGAGGGTTTGCCAGGCAAACCAAGTCAAAAGAAAGCGATAACAAATTGGAGAGTGGAAAGTATTAGAGTCAGTCTATGGGCAAGTCTGTGACCAAGCCAGCAGGAGTTTTCAGGGAAGCTCGACAAGGAAACTTGGAGTAGTTTGGAATCAGTCTAGACAAGTGTCTGTGAATGACATCCTGCAGTGGTGGTAATGGTCGCGTTTTTCTACCAAGCTTAAGGGTACAGTTTTCTGAACTTTGCCCATCTCATACTCTTTCATCTCCACTGGGCCAGGGCTGGAGCCCTGTGAAGATTATAAGGATGGAAAACTGCTATTATGCTTTGGGGCTACAGAGGTTTCTTCTCCCCATTGAATACATACTGTTAATCTACTCTAGCATCAGCAGGCAGGCCTGATAACCCTGAAATGATACAAACAGAGCACAAAGTTGTCCACGTTTATTGGATCCTATTTATCTGGGCAGACAAAGATTCCTTCTAGGAATAGAAGTGCTGAAAGTAGAGGACACCTAGATCTATAAAGTCAGCTATGAATAAGGGTCCCAGGAAAGCAATATTTTTGATAAACAGAAAAAAATAAGATAGCATGAAGTTCCAGGAGTTTGAGGGTATAAAAGGGGTTCTTACTACCCATCCCCCCCAAGAGTTTTTACTCAGTTTTTTCCTCCTGAATGTTGCTTCCTGAAGGCTGTACTTAGGAAGCTTTCAAGATGCTTGTGCTTTGGCTTTGGAAAAGAATCAAATTCTTTTGGCAAAAATCTGTACTCAGGGAGTCAACATAATGGTGTAATTAAAATCACATTCCCACCCACTGAAAGCATCACCAAACAGTGCATACTTGTAGAGAAGCCCAGAACAAGGAGATACTGGATGGCTTTCCCTATACTTGTTCCAATTTAGGCTGTAATGCAGGCAATAGAGTAACATTAGTTGAATGTAAAAGTCACAGTCCAAGTATTCCACATGTTTCAGGCCAAAATTCTGTGTAAAGGGAGAAGTGGGAGGACAGCATAAAGTACAACTATAGAATTTCAACAGTGTCTTCAATCCTGATTCCTAGTGCTTGGGCACTGGAGATATGGGCCCTACCAATAAGGGATCCTAGTGATGGTATTCAATATTACAGAAGCATATTTGGAGGGTATTTATATATATTTATATTTATATATATTTAAAGGTTTTATTTATTCATGAGAGACACAGAGAGAGGCAGAGACATAGGCAGAGGGAGAAGCAGACTGCTTGTGGAAAGTCTGATGTGGGACTCGATACCAGGACCCCAGGATCACTCCCTGAGCCAAAGGCAGATACTCAACCACTGAACCACCCAGGTGCCCTGGAAGGAATATGTTTTATTTATTTCTGGGTTTTTTTGTTTCCAATTTTTATTTAAATTCTAGTTAGTTAACATATAGTGTAATATTGGTTTCAGGAGTAGAATTTAGAGGTTCATCCCTTACATATAACACCAAGTGCTCATTATATGTGTCCTCCTTAATATACCTCACCCACTTAGCCCATTCCGGATCTACCGCCCTCCATCAACCCTCAGTTTCTTCTCTATAGTTAAGAGTTTCTTATGGTTTTCTTCCCTCTCTCATTTTTTTTCATTCCCATATGTTCATCGGTTTTGTTCCTTAAATTCCACATATGAGTGAAATCATATGGTATTTGTCTTTCTCTGACAGTATTGTTTTTCTTAGCATAGTACACACTAGCTCCATCCATGCTGTTGCAAATGGCAAGATTTCATTCTCCTTGATGACTGAGAAATATTCCATTGTTTATATATACCATCTTTTCCTTATCCATTTATCAGTTGATGGGTATTTGGACTTTTTCCTTAGTTTGGCTAGTGTTCATGATACTACTATAAACATTGGGGTGCATGTGCCCCTTTGTTTTTTTTAAAGATTTTATTTATTATTTATTCATGATAGAGAGAGAGAGAGAGAGAGAGAGAGAGAGAGAGAGAGAGGCAGAGACACAGGCAGAAGGCGAAGCAGGCTCCATGCAGAGAGCCTGACGTGGGACTGGATCCTGGGGCTCCAGGATTGCACCCTGGGCCAAAGGCAGGCGCCAAACCGCTGAGCCACCCAGGGATCCCCCGCATGTGCCCCTTTGAATCAGTATTTTTATATCCTTTGGGTAAATCCCTGTAGTGCATTGCTGGATTATAGGATATTTCCACTTTTAGCTTTTTCAGGAGCCTCCATACTGTTTTCCAGAGTAGCTGCACCAGTTTGCATCCTCACCAACAATGTAAGAGGGTTTTACTTTCTCTGCATCCTTGCCAACATCTGTTGTTTCCTGAGTTGCTAATTTTAGCCAGTCTGACAGATGTGAGGGGGTAATTGTATTTTTTATTTGTACTTCCCTAATGATGAGTGATGTTGAACATCTTTACATGTATCTGTTAGTCATTTGGATGTCTTCTTTAGAAAAATGTCTGTTCATATCATCTGCCCATTTCTTAACTGGATTATTTGGTTTTGGGGTGTTGAATTCAAATAAATTTTTATAGATTTAGGATACTAACCCTTTGTCAGACATGTCATTTGCAAATATCTTCTCCCATTCTATAGGCAGCCTTTTAGTTTTTTTGATTGTTTCTTTTACTGTGAAGAAGCTTTTTATCTTGATTAAGTCCCCATAGTTTATTTTTGCTTTTGTTTCCCTTGCCTCCTGAGATGTATGTAGTAAGAAGTTGCTACAGCCCATGTCAAAAGTTTGCTGCCTATGTTCCCTCTAGAAGTTGGATAATTTCCTATATTTTTTTTACATTTCTTTTTATTTAAGTCTGATTTGCCAACATATAGTATAACACCCAGTGCTCATCCCATCAAATGCCCTCCTCAGTGCCCCCTCAGTTACCCCATCCCCCTTACCCAATCCTTTGTTTCCCAGAGTTAGGAGTCTCTCATGGTTTGTTTCCATCTCTAATTTTTCCCACTCAGTTCCCCTCCTTTCCCTTCTAATCTCTTTCACTATTTCTTATATTCCCCATATGAGTGAAACCATATGATGATTGTCCTTCTCCGATGGACTTATTTCACTCAGCATAATACCCTCCAGTTCCATCCACATTGAAGCAAATGGTGGGTATTTATCTCTTCTGATGGCTGAGTAATATTCCATTGTATATATATATATATATATATACACAATATATATATATATATATATATATATATATATATATATATATATATTCCATATATCTTCTTTATCCATTAATCTGTCGAAGATTGTGGCTTCTTCCACAGTTTGACTATTGTGGACATTTTTGCTATGAACATTGGGGTGCAGGTGTCCCAGTGTTTCACTGTATCAGTATCTTTAGGTTAAATACCCAGTAGTGCAATTGCTGGGTATTTCTAGGGTAGTTCTATTTTTAACTTCTTGAGGAACTTCTACACTGTTTTCCAGATAATATCCTCTCTAACATTTAGGTCTTTCATCCATTTTGAATTTATTTTTGTTTATGGTGTAAGAAAGTGGTTTAGTTTCATTCTTCTTCATGTTGCTGTCCAGTTTTTGCAGCACCATTTGTTGAAGAGACATTTTTCCATTAGATATTCTCTCCTGCTTTAAGATTAGTTGATCATATAGTTGTGGGTACATTTCTGAGTTTTCTATTCTGTTCTAATGATCTATGTGTCTGTTTCTGTACCAGTACCATACTGTTTGATGACTACGGCTTTGTAACATAGCTTGAAATTTGGAATTATGGTGGCTACAGCTTTATAATATAGCTTGAAATCCAGAATTATGGTGGATCCAGCTTTGCTTTGCTTTTTCATAAATTGCTTTGGCTTTTGAGGTCTTTTCTGGTTCCATACAGATCTGAGCATTGTTTGTTCTAGCTCTGTGAAAAATGCTGGTGGTGTTTTGATAGAGATTACATTAAATATTTAGATTATTTTTTAGACATGTGAAGAATGTTTGTTTTTCCAATCCATGAACATGGAATATTTTTCCATTTCTTTGTGTTTACTTCAATTTCTTTCATAAGTGTTCTACAATTTTCAGAGTACAGATTTTACCTCTTTGGTTAGGTTTAATCCTAGGTATCTTATGGTTTTTGATGCAATTGTAAATGCAATGGATTCCTTGATTTATTTTGCTGTTACTTCATTTTGGTGTATAGAAATGCAACAGATTTTTGTATGTTGATTTTATATCCTGCAACTTTACTAAATTGATATATTCTAGCATTTTTTGTGGGATCTTTTGGGTTTTCTACATGAAGTATCATGTTATCTGCAAATAGTGAAAGCTAACTTCTTCCTTGACAATTTGGATGCCTTTTATTTCTTTCTTGTCTGTGCTAAGGTAAGACTTCCAGTACTATGTTAAATAACAATGGTGAGAGTGGACATCCCTGTCTTGTCCTTGACCATACAGGAAAAGCTCTCAGGTTTTCCTCTTTGAGAATGATACTAGCTATCGGTCTTTCATATATGGCCTTTATGATATTGAGGTATATTCCCTCTATCCCCACTTTGTTTTTTTTTAATCATGGATACTGTATTTTGTCAAATGCTTTTACTACATGTATTGAGAGGCTCATAAGGTTCTTAATCTTTCTTTTACTAGTGTGATGTATTACACTGATTGATTTGTGCATATTTGAACCAACCCTGCAGCCCAGGAATCAATCCTACTTGATGGTATTGGATACTTCTTTTAATGTACTGTGGGACTCAATTTGCTAGTATCTTGTTGAGAATTTTTGCATCCATGATCACCAGGATTATTGATCTATATAATTCTTTTTAGTGCAGTCTTTGGTTTTGGGATCAACGTAATGCTGGTATCATAGGAGTTTGGAAGTTTTCCAACCATTTCTATTTTTTGGAATAGTTTGGGAAGAATAGGAATTAACTCTTCTTTAAATGTTTAGTGGAATTACCCTGGAAAGCCATTTGGTCCTGAACTTTTTGTTCATTGGGAGATTTCATTACTGATTAAATTTTTGCTGATAATGGATCTGTTCAAATTTTCTGTTTCTTTCTGTTTCAGTTTTGGTAGTTTGCATGTTTCTAGGAGTTTATCCATTTCTTCCAGATTGCCTAGTTTGTTGGAATGTTATTTTTCATTATATCCTCTTATAATTGTTTGTATTTCTATGAATTAATTTGTGATCTTTAACCTCTCATTCATTATTTTATTTATTTGGGTCCTTTTTACTTTATTTTTGATAAGTCTGGCTAAGGGTTTATCAATTTTACTGATTCTTTTAAAGATACAGCTCCTAGTTTCATTGATGTGTTCTACTTTTCTTGTTTGTTTCTATATTGTTTATTTCTGCTCTAATATTAATTATTTCCCTTTATCTCCTGGCTTTAGGCTTTACTGGCTGTTACCTTTCTAGCTCCTTTAAGTGTAAAGTTAGGTTGTGTATTTGAGACTTTTCTTTCTTCTTGATGTATTGTAATGTATTTCCCTCTTAGTACCACCATAGCTGCATCCTAAAGTTTTTGGACTGTCATGTTTTCATTTTCATTTGCTGCTGTGTATCTTTTAAATTTCTTTAATTTCCTGGTTAACCCATTAATTCTGGAGTATGATGTTCTTTAACCCCCATGCATTTGTGGTCTTTCCAAATTTTTTATTGAGGTTGATTTCAAGTTTCATAGTGTTGCCTGAAAATAAGCATTGTATGATCTCAATCTTTTTGTAATTGGTTAGGACTGTGAGCCTTTATGTGATCCATTTTGGAGAATGTACCATGGGCACTCAAAGGATATGTATTCTGCTGCTTTAGGATGAAATGTTCTGAATATATATGTGAAGTCCATCTGGTCCAATATGTCATTCAAAGTCACTGTTTCCTTGTTGATTTTCTGCTTAGATGATCTGTTTATTGCTGTAAGTGGGGTATTAAATCCCCTTATTGTTTTTTAAGGTTTATTTATTTATTTATTTATTTATTTATTTATTCATGGGAAACACAGAGAAAGAGAGGAAGAGACATAGGCAGAAGGGAGGCTTCCCATGGGGAGCCTGATGAGGGACTTGATACAAGGACCCTGGGATCACACACTGAGCCAAAGACAGATGTTTAACCCCTGAGCCACCCAGGCATCCTAAATTCCCCAATTATAGTATTATTATCAATGAGTTTCTTTATGTTTATTATTAATTGATTTATATATTTGGGTGCTCCCAAATTGGGGCCATAAATATTTACAATTATTAGATCTTCTTGTTGTATAGACCACTTAATTATGATATAGTGCCCGTCTTCACTTCTGGTTATGGTCTTGATTTAAAGCCTAATTTTTCTAATATCATATGATTTCACTCATATGTGGAATTATGAAACAAAACTAATGAATATAAGGCAATGGAAGGAAAAATAAAATAAGATAAAAACAGAGAGCGATGAAAGCCATAAGAGAGTCTTAACTATAGGAAACAAACTAAGGATTGCTGGAGGGGAGTTGGGTGGGGGGATATGATAATTGGATAATGGGCATTAAGGAGAGCACTTGGCATAATGTGCACTGGATGTTATATGCAACTGATGAATCACCAAATTCTATCCCTGAAACTAATAATACAGTATATATTATCTAAATTATATTTGACTTAAAAAACCTAGTTTGTTTGGAATGAGTGTGGTACTTTGGCTTTCTTTTGTTGTCCATTAGCATGATTGATGGTTCTCCATCTTCTCCCTTTCATTTTTAAATTTTTTTTTTATTGGTGTTCAATTTACTAACATACAGAATAACCCCCACTGCCCGTCACCCATTCACTCCCACCCCCCGCGCTCCTCCCCTTCCAAAACCCCTAGTTCGTTTCCCAAGTTAGCAGTCTTTACCTTCTGTCTCCCTTTCTGATATTTCCCACACATTTCTTCCCCCTTCCCTTATATTCCCTTTCACTATTATTTATATTCCCAAAATGAATGAGAACATATAATGTTTGTCCTTCTCCGACTGGCTTACTTCACTCAGCATAATACCCTCCAGTTCCATCCACGTTGAAGCAAATGGTGGGTATTTGTCATTTCTAATAGCTGAGTAATATTCCATTGTATACAAAAACCACATCTTCTTTATCCATTCATCTTTCGTTGGACACCAAGGCTCCTTCCACAGTTTGGCTGTCGTGGCCATTGCTGCTATAAACATCGGGGTGCAGGTGTCCCGGCGTTTCACTGCATCTGTATCTTTGGGGTAAATCCCCAGCAGTGCAATTGCTGGGTCGTAGGGCAGGTCTATTTTTAACTGTTTGAGGAACCTCCACACAGTTTTCCAGAGTGGCTGCACCAGTTCACATTCCCACCAACAGTGTATGAGGGTTCCCTTTTCTCCACATCCTCTCCAACATTTGTTGTTTCCTGCCTTGTTAATTTTCCCCATTCTCACTGGTGTGAGGTGGGATCTCATTGTGGTTTTGATTTGTATTTCCCTGATGGCAAGTGATGCAGAGCATTTCCTCATGTGCATGTTGGCCATGTCTATGTCTTCCTCTGTGAGATTTCTGTTCATGTCTTTTGCCCATTTCATGATTGGATTGTTTGTTTCTTTGGTGTTGAGTTTAATAAGTTCTTTATAGATCTTGGAAACTAGCCCTTTATCTGATAGGTCATTTGCAAATATCTTCTCCCATTCTGTAGGTTGTCTTTGAGTTTTGTTGACTGTATCCTTTGCTGTGCAAAAGCTTCTTATCTTGATGAAGTCCCAATAGTTCATTTTTGCTTTTGTTTCTTTTGCCTTCGTGGATGTATCTTGCAAGAAGTTACTATGGCCGAGTTCAAAAAGGGTGTTGCCTGTGTTCTTCCCTAGGATTTTCATGGAATCTTGTCTCACATTTAGATCTTTCATCCATTTTGAGTTTATCTTTGTGTATGGTGAAAGAGAGTGGTCTAGTTTCATTCTTCTGCATGTGGATGTCCAATTTTCCCAGCACCATTTATTGAAGAGACTGTCTTTCTTCCAATGGATAGTCTTTCCTCCTTTATCGAATATTAGTTGCCCATAAAGTTCAGGGTCCACTTCTGGATTCTCTATTCTGTTCCACTGATCTATGTGTCTGTTTTTGTGCCAGTACCACACTGTCTTGATGACCACAGCTTTGTAGTACAACCTGAAATCTGGCATTGTGATGCCCCCAATATGGTTTTCTTTTTTAAAATTCCCCTGTCTATTCGGGGTCTTTTCTGATTCCACACAAATCTTAAAATAATTTGTTCTAACTCTCTGAAGAAAGTCCATGGTATTTTGATAGGGATTGCATTAAACGTGTATATTGCCCTGGGTAACATTGACATTTTCACAATATTAATTCTGCCAATCCATGAGCATGGAATATTTTCCCATCTCTTTGTGTCTTCCTCAGTTTCTTTCAGAAGTGTTCTATAGTTTTGAGGGTATAGATCCTTTACATCTTTGGTGAGGTTTATTCCTAGGTATCTTATGCTTTTGGGTGCAATTGTAAATGGGATTGACTCCTTAATTTCTCTTTCTTCAGTCTCATTGTTAGTGTATAGAAATGCCACTGACTTCTGGGCATTGATTTTGTATCCTGCCACGCTACCGAATTGCTGTATGAGTTCTAGCAATCTTGGGGTGGAGACTTTTGGGTTTTCTATGTAGAGTATCATGTCATCGGCGAAGAGGGAGAGTTTGACTTCTTCTTTGCCAATGTGAATGCCTTTAGTGTCTTTTTGTTGTCTGATTGCTGAGGCTAGGACTTCCAGTACTATGTTGAACAGCAGTGGTGAGAGTGGACATCCCTGTCTTGTTCCTGATCTTAGGGGAAAGGCTCCCAGTGCTTCCCCATTGAGAATGATATTTGCTGTGGGCTTTTCATAGATGGCTTTTAAGATGTCGAGGAATGTTCCCTCTATCCCTACACTCTGAAGAGTTTTGATCAGGAATGGATGCTGTATTTTGTCAAATGCTTTCTCTGCATCCAATGAGAGGATCATATGGTTCTTGGTTTTTCTCTTGCTGATATGATGAATCACATTGATTGTTTTTTTTTTAATATTTTATTTATTTATTCATGATAGTCACACAGAGAGAGACAGAGAGGCAGAGACACAGGCAGAGGGAGAAGCAGGCTCCATGCACCGGGAGCCCGACATGGGACTCGATCCCGGGTCTCCAGGATCACGCCCCGGGGCCAAAGGCAGGCGCCAAACCACTGCGCCACCCGGGGATCCCCACATTGATTGTTTTACGGGTGTTGAACCAGCCTTGTGTCCCAGGGATAAATCCTACTTGGTCATGGTGAATAATTTTTTTAATGTACTATTGGATCCTATTGGCCAGTATCTTGTTGAGAATTTTTGCATCCATGTTCATCAGGGATATTGGTCTGTAATTCTCCTTTTTGGTGGGGTCTTTGGTTTTGGAATTAAGGTGATGCTGGCCTCATAGAACGAATTTGGAAGTACTCCATCTCTTTCTATCTTTCCAAACAGCTTTAGGAGAATAGGTATGGTTTCTTCTTTAAATGTTTGATAAAATTCCCCTGGGAAGCCATCTGGCCTTGGACTCTTGTGTCTTGGGAGGTTTTTGATGACTGCTTCAATTTCCTCCCTGGTTATTGGCCTGTTCAGGTTTTCTATTTCTTCCTGTTCCAGTTTTGGTAGTTTGTGGCTTTCCAGGAATGCGTCCATTTCTTCTAGATTGCCTAATTTATTGGCGTATAGCTGTTCATAATATGTTTTCAAAATCGTTTGTATTTCCTTGGTGTTGGTAGTGATCTCTCCTTTCTCATTCATGATTTTATTAATTTGAGTCTTCTCTCTCTTCTTTTTAATAAGGCTGGCTAATGGTTTATCTATCTTATTAATTCTTTCAAAGAACCAACTCCTGGTTCTGTTGATCTTTCCACAGTTCTTCTGGTCTCGATTTCGTTGAGTTCTGCTCGAATCTTTATTAACTCCCTTCTTCTCTTGGGTGTAGGATCTATTTGCTGTTTTTTCTCTAGCTCCTTTATGTGTAAGGTTAGCTTTTGTATTTGAGTTCTTTCCAGTTTTTGAATGGATGCTTGTATTGTGATGTATTTCCCACTTAGTACTGCTTTTGCTGCATCCCAAAGATTTTGAATGGTTGTATCTTCATTCTCATTAGTTTCCATGAATCTTTTTAATTCTTCCTTAATTTCCTGGTTGACCCTTTTATCTTTTAGCAGGATGGTCCTTAACCTCCACTTGTTTGAGGTCCTTCCAAACTTCTTGTTGTGATTTAGTTCTAATTTCAAGGCATTATGGTCTGAGAATATGCAGGGGACAATCCCAATCTTTTGGTATCGGTTTAGACCCGATTTGTGACCCAATATGTGGTCTATTCTGGAGAAAGTTCCATGTGCGCTTGAGAAGAATGTGTATTCAGGTGAGTTTGGATGTAAAGTTCTGTAGATATCTGTGAAATCCATCTGGTCCAGTGTATCATTTACAGCTCTCGTTTCTTTGGAGATGTTGTGCTTAGAAGACCTATCAAGTATAGAAAGAGCTAGATTGAAGTCACCAAGTATAAGTGTATTATTATCTAAGTATTTCTTCACTTTGGTTAATAATTGATTGATATATTTGGCAGCTCCCACATTCGGGGCATATATATTGAGGATTGTTAAGTCCTCTTGTTGAATAGATCCTTTAAGTATGATATAGTGTCCCTCTTCATCTCTCACTACAGTCTTTGGGGTAAAGTTTAGTTTATCTGATATAAGGATGGCTACCCCTGCTTTCTTTTGAGGACCATTCGAATGGTAAATGGTTCTCCAACCTTTTATTTTCAGGCTGTAGGTGTCCTTCTGTCTAAAATGAGTCTCTTGTAGACAGCAAATAGATGGGTCCTGCTTTTTATCCAGTCTGAAACTCTGCGCCTTTTGTTGGGGTCATTAAGCCCGTTCACATTCAGAGTTACTATTGAGAGATATGAGTTTAGTGTCATCATGATATCTATTCAGTCCTTGTTTTTGTGGAATGTTCCACTGAACTTCTTCTTAAAGGGGAATTTTAAGAGTCCCCCTTAAAATTTCTTGCAGAACTGGTTTGGAGGTCACATATTCTTTAGTTGCTGCCTGTCTTGGAAGCTCTTTATCTCTCCTTCCATTTTGAATGAGAGCCTTGCTGGATAAAGTATTCTTGGTTGCATGTTCTTTTCATTTAGGACCCTGAATATATCCTGCCAGCCCTATCTGGCCTGCCAGGTCTCTGTGGAGAGGTCTGCTGTTACCCTAATACTCCTCCCCATAAAAGTCAGGGATTTCTTGTCTCTTGCTGCTTTAAGGATCTTCTCTTTATCTTTGGAATTTGCAAGCTTCACTATTAAATGTCGAGGTGTTGAACGGTTTTTATTGATTTTAGGGGGGATCTCTCTATTTCCTGGATCTGAATGCCTGTTTCCCTTCCCAGATTAGGAAAGTTTTCAGCTAGAATTTGTTCAAATACATATTCTGGCCCTCTGTCCCTTTCGGCGCCTCGGGAACCCCAATTAAACGTAGGTTTTTCTTTCTCAGGCTGTCGTTTATTTCCCTTAATCTATCCTCATGGTCTTTTAATTGTTTGTCTCTTTTTTCCTCAGTTTCCCTCTTTGCTATCAACTTGTCTTCTAGGTCACTCACTGGTTCTTCCACCTCGTTTACCCTCGTCGTTAGGACTTCTAGTTTGGATTGCATCTCATTCAATTGATTTTTAATTTCTGACTGATTAGCTCTAAATTCTGCAGTCATGAAGTCTCTTGAGTCCTTTATGCTTTTTTCTAGAACCACCAGAAGCTGTATAATAGTGCTTCTGAATTGGCTTTCTGACATTGAATTGTAATCCAGATTTTGTAACTCTGTGGGAGAGAGGACTGTTTCTGATTCTTTCTTTTGAGGTGAGGTTTTCCTTTAGTCATTTTGCTCAGTGCAGAGTGTCCAAAAGCAAGTTGTATTGGGAAAAAGAGAAAAAGAGAGGAGAGAAAGAAGGAAAGAAAAGAGAAAGAGAAAAAAAAGGGAAGAAAAAAAACGAAAAAAAAAAGAGAAGAAAAAGAGAAAGAAAAAGAAAGGAGAAAAAAAGGGGGTGGGGGAAGGAAACAAATCAAAAAGCAAAACAAAACAAAAGAAAAAAAAAAAAAAAAGAACCACCGGGGAGTATCTTCTGGTTCTGTGTACTTTAAGTCCCTTGGCTTCTCCTGGAAGTTGTCCGTCTAGCTGGTGTTCTGGGGGAGGGGCCTGTTGTGCTGATTTTCAGGTGTTAGCAGTTGGGGGAGCTGCTGTGCCCCTGCCTGGTGCAGGGCTCAGTGGGGGTTGTTTACCCCGTGAGGCCGCAGGAGGAACAGCCCCAGTGGCGGGCCAGCTCTGGAAACCTGGATTCAGCTCCGGCAGGAACTCCAGAGCTCTCTGTCTGCAGGGCCTGGAGGCTCCGGGGCGGGGCCGCTGATCTGCTCAGCTGGGGCAGGAGCGTCCTCGCTGTCCTGGGCCCTCCCGGCCTCTGCCTGTCCCGGGGGGAGGCCGGATCCTGGGCTGTGTCCCGGCGCCCTGTGCTCCGGGGCCTGCGCTGTTGGATTCGCGCTCCCGGGCCGCGCAACCCCCTCCGCGGAGCCGCCGCCCGAGCCCCTCCGAGCTGCTCCGGGTCCCGCCGGGTCCCGCCGTGCGCGCTGCAGCCCTTAGGGAGCTCGGCGCACTCTCCTGGGCGCGCAGTTGCTCTGTTACTGTCCCGGGGAGCCCGAGGGCATCCCCTTCCTTCTGGGTCCTGCTCCAACTCCCCACGAGCCCCTTTCCACCCGGGAAGGTCGGTGCAGCTCCTGCTCCTCCGGGACGGGGCTCTCCTGTCCTGGGGACACTCGCCCCGGCCTCAGCCCGGCTCCTCGCGGGGCCCCTCCCCCTCGAGGCCTTTGTTTCTTTATTTCTTTTTCCCCTGTCTTCCTACCTTGATAGAAGTGCGAACTCTTCTCACTGTTGCATTCCAGGTGTTCTCTCTTTAATTCTCAGGCCGAATTCATAGATTTTCAGGATTATTGGAAGGTTTTCTAGGTAATTTGGTGGAGACAGGTGATTTGGAGACCCTACTCTTCCGCCATCTTGCTCCTCCTAACCAACACTCCATTTTTAAATTTTTTAAAACATTTTGTTTATTTATTCATGAGAGACACGCAGAGAGAGGCAGAGACACAGGCAGAGGGAGAAGCAGGCTCCCAGTGGGGAGCCTGTTGTGGGACTCGATCCTGGGACTCCAGGATCGGGCCCTGGGCAGAAGGCAGCGCTAAACCGCTGAGCCACTGGGGCTGCCCTCTTCTCACTTTCAATTTGTACTTGTAATTAGGTCTAAAATGAGTCCTTTGTAGGCAGCATATCAATGCATTTTTTTAATCCATTCGTATACCCAATGATTTTTGGTTGGAGCATTTAGAGTCCATTTACATTCAGAATGCTTAGAGAATAAATATGAATTTAGTTCTATTGTGTTATCTGTAATGTTAGTGTTTCTAATGATGTTCTCTGCTCCTTTCTAGTCTTTGTTGCTTTTGGTCTTTCCCACTCAGAGTCCCCTTCAGTATTTCATGTAGGACTGGTTTAGTGCTTATGAACCCCTTCAGTTTTTGTTTGTCTGGAAAACTCCTTATCTTTCCTATTCTGAACTATATAGCCTTGCTTGATAAATTATTTTTGGCTGAATATCTTTCTCATTCAGCATTTTGAATATATCATGTCACTTGTGGCCTGCCAAGTTTTTGTTTATAGATCTACTACAAACTTTATTTGTCTTCCCTTGTAAGTTAAATATTTTTTCCCTACTGCTTTCAGAATTCTTACTTTGTCTCTGTATTATGGAATTTGACTGATATGTTTTATTGTTGGCTGGCTTTTGTCGAATTTGATGGAAGTTCTTTGTGCTTCTTGGATTTTGATGTCTGTTTCCTTCCCCAGATTAGGTAAGTTTCAGCTATAATTTTCTCAAGTAAACTTTCTGGCCCCTTTTTCCTCTCTTCATCTTCTGAGACTCCCATGATACAAATGTTATTATGCTTTAAGGAGTAGCTGAGTTCCCTAAATCTAAATTCATGATCCAATACTTTTTCTTTCTTTCTTTTCAACTTCAGTATTTTCCATAATTTTGTCCTCTATATCACTGATTCATTCCCCTTCTTTGTCCATCCTTATTGTCATAGCATCCATCTGTTTTTCCATCTTGGTTATAGCATTTTTAATTTCAGTCTGAGTAGGTTTTAGCTCTTTTATCTTGGCAGTAAGGGTTTCTTTAGTGTCTTCTATGCTCGTCTCAAGCCAAGCTAGTATCCTTATGATTATTGTTTTAAATTCTGTTTGAGGTGGTGGTGTCCTGGCGTTTCATTGCACCTGTATCTTTGGGGTAAATCCCAGCAGTGCAATTGCTGGGTGGTAGGGCAGATCTATTTTTAACTCTTTGAGGAACCTCCACACTGCACCCCAATGTTTATAGCAGCAAAGTCCACAATAGCCAACCTGTGGAAGGAGCCTTGGTGTCCATCAAAAGATGAATGGATAAAGAAGATGTGGTTTTTATGTATACAATGGAATATTACTCAGCCATTAGAAACGACAAATACCCACCATTTGCTTCGATGTGGATGGAACTGGAGGGTATTATGCTGAGTGAAATAAGTCAATCGGAGAAGGACAAACATTATATGGTCTCATTCATTTGGGGAATATAAAAAATGGTGAAAGGGAATAAAAGGGAAAGGAGAAAAAATGAGTGGGAAATATCAGAAAGGGAGACAGACCATGAGAGACTCCTAACTCTGGGAAACGAACTAGGGGTGGTGGAAGGGGAGGTGGGCGGGGGGTGGGGGTGACTGGGTGACAGGCACTGAGTGGGGCACTTGATGGGATTAGCACTGGGTGTTATTCTATATGTTGGCAAATTGAACACCAATAAAAAATAAATTTATAAAAAATAAATTCTGGTTGAGGCATCTTACTTATATGTTTAAATATATCCCTGGGCTTGACTTCTTCCTGTTCTTTTTTTTTTGGGTGAATTCCTCCATTTCTCATTTTGTCTCTATTTTTTTGTGTGTTATTAGGAAAGCATCTTATTTTCCTGCTCCTGAGAGTAATGGCTATGTAAAGAAAAGATCCTATATTCTCTACAGCCTGGTGTTCCTAGGAAGTGTTTTATTTATTTATTTTTTTAAAAAAGATTTTATTTATTTATTCATGAGAGACAGAGAGAGAGAGAGAGAGAGTGAGAGAGAGAGAGAAGCAGAGACACAGGCAGAGGGAGAAGCAGGCTCCATGCAGGAATTCTGATGTGAGACTTGATCCTGAGTCTCCAGGATCATGCCCTGGGCTGAACGTGGCTCTAAATCACTGAGCCACCTGGGCTGCCCAAGGAAGTGTTTTAGAATGTGCACTCTGCTATTGTGTTTTTGCTCCTCCATTCTTCAGGTCAGTCCTTTGCACAGTTTCTTTGGGCCTGCAGTGGAAAGTGTTTTGACTTTGACCACTGTGTGGCAAGTTTTTTTTTTTTATGATAGTCACACACAGAGAGAGAGAGAGAGAGGCAGAGACATAGGCAGAGGGAGAAGCAGGCTCCATGCACCCGGAGCCTGATGTGGGATTCGATCCCAGGTCTCCAGGATCGCGCCCCGGGCCAAAGGCAGGCGCTTAACCGCTGCGCCACCCAGGGATCCCTGTGTGGCAAGTTTTAAGTAGGTGTGTTTTGGTCTACTTGCTAAAAGAAACTAGATCCTATTTCCCATAGATCTGAATCTTTTCTACACTCTATGATCATTAGATTTGGTGTGTGCAAGGGGTTTGTGCTGGTCTTATGGGGGAGGGGCCTGCTGCACTAGTTCTTAGGCAGGTTTGCCTTAGTAAAGGTGTACCTGCAAGGCACAAGGGGGCAAGGTTGGTGTAAGCAGATCCAGCCTCCACTGGGGACACTGTGCTGCTCACCCATCAGGTCAGTGCTGATGGGTGGGAGGGAAATGCAATGCCCTGCTCCCTTGTCACTGGAGCAAGGAGTTCATTCATGCCAATCTTCAGGAAGCCCTTACAAAAAAGTAAACAAACTCCCCTCTTGTGTCCCTAGCTTCCATCAGATCCCTGCCTTCACCATGTCTGTGTCTGAGCTGTTTGCCTGCCAGGCAGCACAGTACCCCTGTGTTTTACCTCAGGTATGTGACCAGATTTCAGAATTCCAAATTTTAGGGACTTAATGTGATGTGGACCCACACTAATCCTCTGGGGGAGGGTCTCACTCTGCTGTGAATGGTGCTGATTTGTCCCAGAAAAGCAGTCGCATGACTGCACAGTGCTTGGAGTTTATGGTAAAGTACAGCAAAAAGCACCAAGGCTTGAGGAACAAGATGTTTCTGTTCCTATGCTAATGAACGGGGCAGCTTATTGGCACACACCAGTTCTTTTGCCCCTGGATAGGCCACATCACCTCTCCAAAATGCACTCTGACAAGGGGAACTGTTTCTCCTTATGAGACCCAAGGGATCCTCAGGCCATGCTGCCCACTTCTGGGCCTCTGGCTCTCCTTCCCCACAAGAATACCACTAAACCTGCCAGGCTTGACTCTGACAATGGTATGGACTTCTAAAACTTCAGAAGTTGAGCTCCAATGCTTATAAACTCTTGTGGTGGTCAGCCTCTCTCCTTTGCCAAGTCAATTGTTTTGAGGACGGATTTTTATTGTACAATCGCCTGCATACTGTTTTCACTTTCTGTCTGTCTTTCATTCCTCTCTCTGTGATCAGGGCTGTCTCCCTTCACAGCACTCACAGTTCTTTTCTACCACAAATCAACTCTCCACAGCTCCCCCTGCCCCAAGATGTGGCCATTTTTCTCTCTATACATGTACAGTTTGTTCCCTTAGTCCTCAGATTTCTTGGATGTTCAGAATTATTTGATGTTTATCTAGCTGTGTTTGAGGGATGAGACCAGCTTAGTGTTCCCTTACTTCACCACCTTAACTCTGTTGGAAAGTATGTGTTTTAAAATACCAAAGAACTGAGTGATGTTTTCAGAGACGCCCAAGTCCATGGATATACAAAGATAAGGATATCCTTATAGATAAGGATGTACAAAGAAAATGACTGATCGTTGCAATCCAGAGACATGATTTGACAATGGTGGCAGAGAGATGGTATAGTCCTGTGTCTTCTGGAATACTTATTCTGAGTAAGAGAATCTTAGTTTCCTGATTGAGAAGTTCTTATGCTGTGGGACACTTTGTTCACAGTGAAGAATGAGCACATCTTTATCCAATTGTTTTACCAGGCTTTTATGATATGAGATTAAAGCAAGGAAAAGTAGACCTCTAAATGAACTGAGTACCATATGTCAGAAACTGTGGCAAACTTCACATGGATTATCTCACTTAGTCCTCACAACGCTTTGAAAAGAGTACTGTTATTTTATTCCCGTATTTTATATGAGAATGAAAACCTTGCCAAATGTCGCAGACCTATGGAGTGTGAGGGGAAGAATTTGAACTCAAACAAGTAGACTTCAGATCTTGAGTTGTTAATCATTCTATACATAAGTTCCCAATACTAAATTTTTAAAAATATTTTATTTATTTATTCATGAGAGAGAGAGAGAGACAGAGGTGGAGACACAGGTAGAGGGAGAAGCAGGCTTCCTGCAAGGAACCTGATGTGGGACTCGATCCCAGATCCAGGGATCACGCCCTGAGCTGAAGTCAGTCAATCAACCACTGAGCCACCCAGGTGTCCCCCCAATACTAAATTTAATCTCTGGCAAGACTATTAGTGGCTGATGTTGGTTTGGGTCTGGAGGAAATGTCCAAGAGTATGGATGTGGGATGTTAGGTTTATGTGTTAGAGTAGTTATCATTACATACTAAAGCACTACTCCAGCTGCATATATGAGTATCAGTGTCTAGAAGGATATTGACTGCCTTCTGCGAGGCTAGCCTATCTGAGGAGCTTCTTGTAATTAGCCATAGATGGAAGCTATGTTCTATTCTGAATCTGAAAAATACTATGGAGTATGTACAAATGTAGTCATGATATAGCATCATAAAACAAAAATGTTTTTCCATCGGTTCTTGCTTCCTTACTGTAGGATCCCACAGTTTAAATTTTTATAAAGCTTCCTATGTCTTCTGGTTTCCTGGCACATTTCTTATTTTAAATGAAGACTTAATAGTGCCATAAAACTTTTGAGACCCTTTCAAATGGTTTGGGAAGACTCACAATCCCATAAAGCAGATGCTAGATTGTACAGTGGATGTCAGCTAACCCGGCAATCTTGGCCTGCAGCATTTACATGTTCTTAGTTCTCCTCCAGGGTCAGGAAGCTCTGTTCTCCAGGTGTAGGGTGGGGTTTTCTGCTTACCATATAAAGAAGCTCTGTCATCTCCCTAGTGTTTCCTGGATGCACATGTGGTCCCAAAGAATAGATTCTTAACTGGCCTCATAGGTGGGTAGTAATTTGACACGTTGTTAACTCTGAAATAGCAACATATAAAGCATCAAATGAGCAGATTGAGGTAGGGTGGCTTGAGAATCTGCATAGGTTACCAAAACCAAGTGTGTAGAGCCAAAAGTAAAGTTGAGAGGTAAGCTCTGTTTAGTTCCCAAGCAAGCCCAATGAGAGATGGCAGAATTGTCACAACTACTTTTTTGTTTAAATTCTTTGATGTAGAGCAAGTGCTGATGTACTGGAGTTGGAGTAAAGAGCAATTGATTTCTGTTAGCCATTTTCAAATATGTAGCAATTTTCATATTTTGTTTTAATTAGTTTATTTATATTTTAATTCCAGTATAGTTAATGAACAGTGTTATATCAGTTTTGGGTGTACAATATAGTGATACAACGACTCTGGACATCACCCAGTGCTAATTACAAATGCACTTACTATTCTGCATCACTTATTCTACACATCCCTCAACCCACCTCCCCTCTGGTAGCCATCAGTTTGTTCTCTATAATTAAGAGTCTATTTCTTGAGTTGTCTCTTTCTTTCTCTCTTTTCCCCCTTTGTTTGTTTTGTTTCTTAAATTCACATATAAGTGAAATCATATGGTATTTGTCTTTCTCTGACTGACTTATTTTGCATAGCATTTTCCTCTATCCATGTCATCACAAAGGGCAAGATTTCATTCTTCTTAATGGCAGAATAATATTCAATTGTATATATAAACAAGTAACCCAATTAAAAATGAGCGGAATACATGAACAGACATTTTCCAAAGAAGATATATAGATAGCCAACAGACACATGAAAATATGGTCAACATCATTTGTCATCAGGGAAATGCAAATCAAAACCACTATAAGACATTACCTCACACCTGTCAGAATGGCTAAAATAAAAAACACAAGAAGCAACAAGTGTTGATGAGGATTCAGAGAAAAAGGAATCTTCTTGTACTGTTAGTGGGAATGCAAACTGGTGCAGCCACTGTGAAAGACAGTATGGAGGTTCCTCAAAAAATTAAAAATAGAACTACCCTGTGATCCAGTAAGTATCTTACTGGTATTTACACCATGTTCATTTAAATGGGATTATTTTCTTAATTTCTTTTTATGCTACTTCATTAGGTATACATGCAGCAGATTTCTGTATATTAATTTTGTATCTTACAAATTTACTGAACTTATTTATTACTTAGTTTTACGTTTTTTGGTAGAGTCATTAGGGTTTCCTGTGTATATTATCATGCCATCTGCAAACACTGACAATTTAACATCTTCCTTACCAATTGGGATGGCTTTATTTCTTTTCCTTGTCTGATTGCTGTACCTAGAACTTCCAGTACTATGTTGAATAAACGTTTTGAAGGTGGATATCCTTGTCTTGCTTCTGATTTTAGAAGAAAAGCTTTCTATTTCTTACAAGCATGATGTTATCTGTGGGGTTTTCATATATGGCTTATATTATGTTTAGGTTTGTTACCTCTAAACTCACTTTGTTGAAGGTTTTTATGATGATTGGATGTTGAATTTTGTTCAGTTTATTTTGGGGGGATGCATTCATTGATATGATCATATATATATATATGATATATATATCATATATATAGTTTTATTAATGTGAATCACATTGATTGATTTGTGAATATTGAACTATCCCTGCAACTCAGAATAAGTCCCACCTGATTGTGGTGAACGATCTTTTTGATGTATTGTGGATTGTGGTTTGCTAATATTTTTTGAAGATTCTGAACTTAAGTTAATCAAAAATATTGCCCTGCAGCTTGCTTTCTTTTTCTTTCTTTCTTTCTTTCTTTCTTTCTTTCTTTCTTTCTTTCTTTCTTTCTCTTTCTTTCTTCTTTCTTTCTTTCTTTCTTTCTTCTTTCTTTCTTTCTTTCTTTCTTTCTTTCTTTCTTTCTTTCTTCCTTCCTTTCTTTCTTTCGTTCTTCTCTTTTTCTTTTTTGGAGTATCTTTTTTGTTTGTTTGTTTGTTTTGTTTTTTTCCTGGTTCTTGTTATTAGGATAATTCTGGTCTTGCATGAATTTGGAAGCTTTCCTTTCTCTTCTCTCTTCTTGAATAGTTTGATGAGAATTGATATTAGCTCTTTAATAAGTGTATGGTAGAATTTCCCTATGAAGCCATCTGGTTATGTAACAGATGTGTGTTGGGAGTTTCCTATTGCTGATATAATTTTGTTAATAGTAATTGATCTATTCAGATATTGTATTTCTTCCTTTTCTTCTTTTCTTTTTCTATTTCTTCCTGATTCATTTTGGAAGTTGTAGTTTTCTAAGAATTCATCCATTTACTCTAGGTTATTCAATTTGTTGACATATAATGTTTTGTAGTATTTTCTCATAATCCTTTGTATTTCCGTGGTGTCACTTGCTACATGCCCTTTTTCATATTTTGCTTATTTGGGTCCTCTCTCTTTTTTCTTAATGAATGTGAATAAAGGTTTATCAATTTTATTTATCATTTCAAAGAACTAGCTCTGTGTTTCATTGATCTTTTCTAATGTTGTTAGTCTCTAATTTATGTATTATTGCTCTGCTCTTTATTACTTCCTTCTTTCTACTAAACTTAGGCTCTGTTCTTTCTCCATTTTTTTAGATATAAGGTTAAATTGTTTATTTGAGATTTTTCTTGTTTCTTGAGGTAGGCTTGTATCACTATAAAATTTCTTCTGAGAATTGTTTTCTCTGTGACCCAAAGATACCAAACCATTGTGTTTTCATTTATTTTCATTTGCCTCCATCTATTTTTGTATTTTCTCTTTCTTTTTTTTTTTTGACCTATTGATTGTTTGGTAGCATGATGCTTAGCCTCTACATGTTTGTCTTATTTTTTTTTCTTGTGATTGATTTCTAGTTTCATACCATTGTAACTGGATAAGATGCTTGACATGATTTCAATTTTCTTAAATTCATTGAGAATTCTTTTGTGGCCTAACACATGATCTCTCCTGGAGAATGTACCATGTGCACTGTAATGGAATGTATTTTGTGTTGTTTTTGGATGGAATGTTCTGTATATATCTCTTAAATTCATCTGGTTGTATTATTCAAATACACTGTTTCCTTCCTCGATTTTCTGCCTGGAAAATCTATCCGTTGATGTAAGTTGGGTGTTAAAATCCCCTACTATTAATGCATTATTGTAAATTTATCGTTTTTTAAAGAGAGGAATAGTGGGGGGAGGAGCAGAGTGAGAGAGAGAATCTTAAGCAGACACCATATCCAGCATGGAGCCCAAAGTGGGGCTTGATCTCACAACCCTGAGATTATGACCTGAGCTAAAATCCAGAGTTGGTTGCTTAACCAACTGAGCCACCCAGGTGCCACTCAATTTCTTTTTTTTTTTAGATCTATTAATATTTGCTTTATGTATTTAGGTATTCCAATGTTAGGTACTAGATATTTACAATGTTACATCTTCCTGTTAAATTGATCCCTTTATCATTACAAAATGGCCTTCTCTCTTCTTTTTGCAGTATATTTTTTAAGTTTATTTTACTTGATATAGGTCTTTCTACCACCAGCTTTTTAATTTTATTTCCACTTTTGTGGAATATATTTTTCCATCCTATCACTTTCAGTTTGCATGTCTTTAGGTCTGAAGTGTCTCTTGAGAACAGCATATAGATGGGTCTTTTAATTATTTTAATCCATTTTGCCATCCTATGTCTTTTCATTGGAGAATTTGGACGATTTACACTTAATATAATTAGTAATAATAAGTACTAATTGCTATATATGCATTGTTTTCTGGTTGTTTTTGTAGTTCTCAGTTTCTTTCTCTTTTGGTCTCTTCTCTTGTGATTGCTGACTTTCTTTCATGTTACATTTGACATTCTTTCTCTTTTTGTGTGTTCTATTATACGTGTTTGGTTTTTGGCTTCCATGAAGTTCATATATAGCATCCTAAGTGTATAGCAGTATATTTTAAGTTAATGCACACTTAAGTCCAAACATATTCTTAGGGAACTTCTTTTTATTACCTCTCCACATTTTATGCACATGTTGTTATACTTCACATCTTTTTTACTTTGTGAGTCCCTTTAACTATTTTTTTAGATATAGTTTATCTTACTATTTTTGTGGTTTAACCTTTAACCTAGGTTTAAAAGTGACTTCTCTATTCCCTCTACTATATGTTTACTTTTATGAGTGGAATTTTTTTTCCTTTCATAATTTTCTTACTTCTAATTTTGCTCTTTTCTTTTCCACTTAAAGAAGTCCCTTTAACATTTTTGTAATGCTGGCTGAATGGTCATGAACTCCTTTATCTTTTGTTTGTCTGGGGAGCTACCTGTTCATTTCGGAATGATAACTTTGTCAGATAGTTATTCCTGGTTGTATTTATTTTCCTATTCAGCACTTTAAATACATCATTCTACTCTCTTCTGGCCTCCAATTTCTGCTGGAAAAATGAGCTGATAGCCCTTTGGAGTTTCCCTTGTATATAAATATTTGCTTTTCTCTTGCTGCTTTTAAAATTCTATCTTTAACTTTTGACATTTTAACTATGTTTTTTGGTGTGGATCTCATTGAGTTCACATGTTTTAAACTCCCTGTATTTTCTGAACCTGGATGTCTGTTTCTTTTCCCTGGTGACAGAAGATTTCACCTATTATTTCTTCAAAAGTTATCTGACCCTTTCTCTCTCTCTCCTCCTTCTGAGGACCCTATAATGTGAATGTTTTCTTGATCCTGTCCAAGATATCCTTTATTTTATTTTATTGTTGTTTTTAAAACAAATTTATTTATTTACTTATTTATTTAATAAATTTATTTTTTATTGGTGTTCAATTTACCAACATACAGAATAACACCCAGTGCTCATCCCGTCAAGTGCCCCCCTCAGTGCCCCTCACCCATTCACCCCCATGCCCCGCCCTCTTCCCCTTCCACCACCCCTAGTTCATTTCCCAGAGTTAGCAGTCTTTATGTTCTGTCTCCCTTTCTGATATTTCCCACACATTTCTTCTCCCTTCCCTTATATTCCCCTTCACTATTATTTATATTCCCCAAATGAATGAGAACATACACTGTTTGCCCTTCTCCGATTGACTTACTTCACTCAGCATAATACCCTCCAGTTCCATCCACGTTGAAGCAAATGGTGGGTATTTGTCGTTTCTAATGGCTGATTAATATTCCATTGTAGACATAAACCACATCTTCTTTATCCATTCATCTTTCAATGGACACCAAGGCTCCTCCACAGTTTGCTATTGTGGACATTGCTGCTATAAACATCGGGGTGCAGGTGTCCCGGCGTTTCATTGCATCTGAAACTTTGGGGTAAATCCCCAACAGTGCAATTGCTGGGTCGTAGGGCAGGTCTATTTTTAACTCTTTGAGGAACCTCCACACAGTTTTCCAGAGTGGCTGCACCAGTTCACATTCCCACCAACATTACAAGAGGGTTCCCTTTTCTCCACATCCTCTCAAACATTTGTGGTTTCCTGCCTTGCTAATTTTCCCCATTCTCACTGGTGTGAGGTGGTATCTCATTGTGGTTTTGATTTGTATTTCCCTGATGGCAAGTGATGCAGAGCATTTTCTCATGTGAATGTTGACTATGTCTATGTCTTCCTCTGTGAGATTTCTGTTCATGACTTTTGCCCATTTCATGATTGGATTGTTTGTTTCTTTGGTGTTGAGTTTAAGAAGTTCTTTATAAATCTTGGAAACTAGCCCTTTATCTGATATGTCATTTGCAAATATCTTCTCCCATTCTGTAGGTTGTCTTTGAGTTTTGTTGACTGTATCGTTTGCTGTGCAAAAGCTTCTTATCTTGATGAAGTCCCAATAGTTCATTTTTGCTTTTGTTGCTTTTGCCTTCATGGATGTATCTTGTAAGAAGTTACTGTGGCCGAGTTCAAAAAGGGTGTTGCCTGTGTTCTCCTCTAGGATTTTGATGGAATCTTGTCTCACATTTAGATCTTTCATCCATTTTGAGTTTATCTTTGTGTATGGTGAAAGAGAGTGGTCTAGTTTCATTCTTCTGCATGTGGATGCCCAATTTTCCCAGCACCATTGATTGAGGAGACTGTCTTTCTTCCAATGGATAGTCTTTCCTCCTTTATCAAATATTAGTTGACCATAAAGTTCAGGGTCCACTTCTGGGTTTTCTATTCTGTTCCATTGATCTGTGTCTGTTTTTGTGCAAGTAGCACACTGTCTTGATGACCACAGCTTTGTAGTACACCTGAAATCTGGCATTGTGATGCTCCTGATATGGTTTTCTTTTTTAAAATTCCCCTGACTATTCGGGGTCTTTCTGATTCCACAGAAATCTTAAAATAATTTGTTCTAACTCTCTGAAGAAAGTCCATGGTATTTTGATAGGGATTGCATTAAACGTGTAAATTGCGCTGGGTAACATTGACATTTTCACAATATTAATTCTAGAAATCCATGAGCAAAGAATATTTTTCCATCTCTTTGTGTCTTCCTCAATTTCTTTCAGTTGTGTTCTATAGTTTTTAGGGTATACATCCTTTACCTCTTTGGTTAGGTTTATTCCTAGGTATCTTATGCTTTTGGGTGCAATTGTAAATGGGATTGACTCCTTAATTTCTCTTTCTTCAGTCTCATTGTTAGTGTATAGAAATGCCATTGATTTCTGGGCATTGATTTTGTATCCTGCCACGCTACCAGATTGCTGTATGAGTTCTAGCAATCTTGGAGTGGAGCCTTTGGGTTTTCTATGTAAAGTATCATGTCATCGATGAAGAGGGAGAGTTTGACTTCTTCTTTGCCAATTTGAATACCTTTAATGTCTTTTTGTTGTCTGATTGCTGAGGCTAGGACTTCCAGTACTGTGTTGAATTGCAGTGGTGAGAATGGACATCCCTGTCTTGCTCCTGATCTTAGGGGAAAGGCTCCCAGTGCTTCCCCATTGAGAATGATATTTGCTGTGGGCTTTTCGTAGATGGCTTTTAAGATGTTGAGGAATGTTCCCTCTATCCCTGCACTGTGAAGAGATTTGATCAGGAATGGATGCTGTATTTTGTCAAATGTTTTCTCTGCATCTAATGAGAGGATCATATGGTTCTTGGTTTTTCTCTTGCTGATATGATAAATCACATTGATTGTTTTACGAGTGTTGAACCAGCCTTGTGTCCCAGGGATAAATCCCACTTGGTCATGGTGAATAATTTTCATAATGTACTGTTGGATCCTATTGGCTAGTATCTTGTTGAGAATTTTTGCATCCATGTTCATCAGGTCTGTAATTCTCCTTTTTGGTGGGGTCTTTGTCTGTTTTTGGAATTAAGGTGATGCTGGCCTCATAGAACGAATTTGGAAGTACTCCATCTCTTTCTATCTTTCCAAAGAGCTTTAGTAGTATAGGTTTGGTTTCTTCTTTAAATGTTTGATAGAATTCCCCTGGGAAGCCATCGGGCCCTGGACTTTTGTGTCTTGGGAGGTTTTTGATGACTGCTTCAATTTCCTCCCTGGTTATTGGCCTGTTCAGGTTTTCTATTTCTTCCTGTTCCAGTTTTGGTAGTTTGTGGCTTTCCAGGAATGCGTCCATTTCTTCTACATTGTCTAATTTATATGCGTATAGCTGTTCATAATATGTTTTTAAAATCGTATATATTTCCTTGGTGTTGGTAGTGATCTCTCCTTTCTCATTCATGATTTTATTAAAATGAGTCTTCTCTCTCTTCTTTTTAATAAGGCTGGTTAATGGCTTACCAATCTTATTAATTCTTTCAAAGAACCAACTCCTGGTTTTGTTGATCGGTTCCACAGTTTTCTGGTCTCGATTTCGTTGAGTTCTGCTCGAATCTTAATTAAGTCTCTTCTTCTGCTGGGTGTAGGATCTATTTGCTGCTGTTTTTCTAGCTCCTTTATGTGTAAGGTTAGCTTTTTTATTTGAGTTCTTTCCAGTTTTTGAATGGATGCTTGTATTGCGATGTATTTCCTCCTTAGGACTGTTTTTGCTGCATCCCAAAGATTTTGAACGGTTGTATCTTCATTCTCATTAGTTTCCATGAATATTTTTAATTTTTCCTTAATTTCCTGGTTGACCCTTTCATCTTTTAGCAGGATGGTCCTTAACCTCCACGTGTTTGAGGTCCTTCCAAACTTCTGGTTGTGATTTAGTTCTAATTTCAAGGCATTATGGTCTGACAATATGCAGGGGACGATCCCAGTCCTTTGGTATTGGTTCAGACCCGATTTGTGACCCAGTATATGGTGTATTCTGGAGAAAGTTCCATGTGCACTTGAGAAGAATGTGTATTCAGGTGAGTTTGGATGTAAAGTTCTGTAGATATCTGTGAAATCCATCTGGTCCAGTGTATCATTTAAAGCTCTCGTTTCTTTGGAGATGCTGTGCTTGGAAGACCTATGGAAGGTAGAAAGAGCTAGATTGAAGTCACCAAGTATAAGTGTATTATTATCTAAGTATTTCTTCACTTTGGTTATTAATTGGTTTACATATTTGGCAGTTCCCACTTTTGGGGCATGTATATTGAGGATTGTTAAGTCCTCTTGTTGGATAGATCCTTTAAGTATGATCTAGTGTCCCTTTTCATCTCTCACTACAGTCTTCGGGGTAAATTTTAGTTTATCTGATATAAGGATGGCTACCCCTGCTTTCTTTTGAGGACCATTTGAATGGTAAATGGTTCTCCAACCTTTTATCTTCAGGCTGTAGGTGTCCTTAAATCTAAAATGAGTCTCTTGTAGACAGCAAATAGATGGGTCCTGCTTTTTTATCCAGTCTGAAACCCTGTGCCTTTTGATGGGGTCATTAAGCCCATTCATGTTCAGAGTTACTATTGAAAGATATGAGTTTAGTGACATCATGAAATCTACTCAGTCCTTGTTTTTGTGGATTGGTGCACTGAACTTCTTCTTAATGTGGAATTTTAAGAGTCCCCCTTAAAATTTCTTGCAGAGCTGGTTTGGAGGTCACGTATTCTTTCAGTTCCTGCCTGTCTTGGAAGCTCTTTATCTCTCCTTCCATTCTGAATGAGAGCCTTACTGGATAAAGTATTCTTGGTTGCATGTTCTTCTCATTTAAGACCCTGAATATATCCTGCCAGCCCTATCTGGCCTGCCAGGTCTCTGTGGAGAGGTCTGCTGTTACCCTAATACTCCTCCCCATAAAAGTCAGGGATTTCCTGTCTTTTGCTGCTTTAAGGATCTTCTCTTTATCTTTGGAATTTGCAAGCTTAACTATTAAATGCAGAGGTGTTGAACGGTTTTTATTGATTTTAGGGGGGGATCTCTCTATTTCCTGGATCTGAATGCCTGTTTCCCTTCCCAGATTAGGAAAGTTTTCAGCTAGGATTTGTTCAAATACATATTCTGGACCTCTGTCCCTTTCGGCGTCCTCGAGAACCCCAATTAAATGTAGGTCTTTCTTCCTCAGGCTGTCGTTTATTTCCCTTAATCTATCTTCATGGTCTTTTGTTTGTCTCTTTTTTTCTCAGTTTCCCTCTTTGCCATCAACTTGTCTTCTATGTCACTCACTCGTTCTTTCACCTCATTAACCCTCGTGGTTAGGACTTCTAGTTTTGTTTGCATCTCATTCAATTGATTTTTAATTTCTGCCTGATTGGATCTAAATTCTGCAGTCATGAAGTCTCTTGAGTCCTTTATGCTTTTTTCTAGAGCCACCAGTAGCTGTATAATAGTGCTTCTGAATTGGCTTTCTGACATTGAATTGTAATCCAGATTTTGTAACTCTGTGGGAGAGAGGACTGTTTCTGATTCTTTCTTTTGAGGTGAGGTTTTCCTTCTAGTCATTTTGCTCAGTGCAGAGTGGCCAAAAACAAGTTGTATTGGGAAAAGGAGAAAAAGAGAAGAGAGAAAGAAGGAAAGAAAAGAGAAAGAGAAAAAAGGAAAAAGGAAGAAAAAAGAAAACAAGAGAAGAAAAAGAGACAGAAAAAGAAAGAAAGGGAAAAAAAGGGTGTGGGAAGCAAACAGAAATGAAAAGGAAAAAAAAAAACATGGGGGAGTGTCTTCTGTTTCTGTATACTTTAAGTCCCTTGACTTCCCCTGGAACTTGTCCGTCCAGCTGGTCTTCTGGGGGAGGGGCCTTTTGTGCTGATTTTCAGGTGTTAGCACTTGGCTGCTCTGCCTCCTGCCTGGTTCAGGGCTCAGTGGGGGTTGTTTACCCTGTGAGGCCCCAGGAGAAACAATCACAGTGGTGGGGCCAGCTCTGGAGCCCTGGATTCAGCTCCCACAGTAACTTTGGAGCTGTCCATCCGCAGGGCCTGGATGCTCCGGGGCAGGGCCACTGATCTGCTCAGCTCGGGACAGGAGCGTCCTTGCCGTCCTGTGCCCTCCCGGCGTCTGCCTGTCCCGGGGGGGAGGTCGGATCCTCGGCTGTGTCCCCGGCGCCCTGTGCTCCCGGGCCTGCGGTGTTAGATTCACACTCTGGCCGGGCAGCCTCCTCTGCGTAGCCGCTGCCTGAGCCCTTCTGAGCTGCTCCCGGAGCCACACAGCCCCCTCCGCATGGAGCCTCTTCCTCAGCCCGAGCCCCTCCGAGCTGCTCCCGGGTCAATGCGTGCACGCGCTGCAGCCCCTAGGCAGCTCGGCGCACTCTCCTGGGTGCGCAGGTGTCTGTTAGTGTCCCAGGGAGCCTGAGGACTTCCCCACTCTCCTGCGGTCCTGCTCTAACTCCCTGTCGGCGCCCTTCCTCCCGGGAAGATTGGTGCAGCTCCTGCTTCTCCAGGACGGAGCTCTCCTGTCCTGGGGACTCTCGCCCCGGCCTTAGCCAGGCTTCTGGCGGGGCCCCTCCCCTTTGGATGCCTTTTGTTTATTTCTTTTTTCCCCGTCTTCCTACCTTGATAGAAGAGTGAACTCTTCTCACTGTAGCATTCCAGCTGTTCTCTCTTTAAATCTCAGGCCGAATTCATAGATTTTCAGGATGATTTGAAGGTTATCTAGGTAATTTTTGGGGGACAGGTGATTGGGGACCCTACTCCTCCGCCATCTTGCCCCTTCTCTCCAAGATATCCTTTAATCTTCCCTCACTTATTTTTTTTCTTTATGCTGTTCAGCTTGGATGCTTTCCATTAGCTTGTCTTCCAGATCACTTATCTATTCTGCATTTTCTAATCTACTCTTGATTCCCTCTTGTGTATTTTTCATTTCAGTTGTATTCTTTAATTCTGATTATTTGACTTTTATTGTTCTATTTGAAGTTCTCACTGAGTTCATCTAATTTTATGTCCAGTCTGCTGTGCATCTTTTTAAAAAAGATTTTATTTATTTATTCATGAGAGACACACAGAGAGAGGCAGAGACATAAGTGGAGGGAGAAGCAGGTTCCCTGCAGGAAGCTCGATGGGGGACTCAGTCCTCGGACTGAGGATCATGCCCTGAGCCAAAGGCAGATGTTCAACCGCTGAGCTTCCCCAGTGTCCCTGCTGAGCATCTTTATAATTATTACTGTGAACTCTTTATCAGGTAGTCTGCTCATCTCCATTTTATTTATTTATTTTCCTTAGGTTTTGTCTTTTTCTTTCATTTGCAGCATATTCCCCTTGCTCCTCATTTTGATTGACTTTATGTGTTTGTTTTTATGAATTACGTAGAGTAGCTATTTCTAATCTTGAAGGAATGGTATTGTGTATGGTTGTCCCGTATATAGACTATGTACACCTAGTAACGTTGGGAAACTGGTTGGGGCTGTGTCTGGTAGCGCCTTGGGGTCCTGAGGCACTCTGAACTGGAGCTGTTCTAGTAAAATGGCTGAAGGTGAAGTTGGTGCAGGTTGTGTTGGTCTTGGGGCTCTCCATAGAGAGAGAACCTTGGACAGACAGCCGAAGTGGGTGTGGGTTGGGGTTGTTCCAGGGCTCTCCATGCAAAAGTTACCATGATCAGATAGCTGAAGCTGAATTGGGTGCAAGCTGGTTAGTCCTGGGCCTCTTTAAACAAATCAGTTCTGGAATGACAACTTAAGCTGCAGTGGGCATGGTGATGGGTCTTGGGGTTCCCTGTGCAAGGGGAACTCTGGCAGAGTGACTGGAGTGAGACAAACACAGGCTATTGGGTCTGGGGTGCTCTACACAGGGGAGTCGAAGTCATGTGAGCCTGGATTGTTATAGGCTGTTTTGCATCACTTTGGTGGGTTGGCTGGAGCTACAGTGAATGCTGGCCAGGGCTTTCCTGATGTGTACCATGCTGGTGCTGTCTTGGTTGGTTGGCTGGGATTGGTCTGGACTAGGGGTCTGAGACTAACTGCAGTGGCAGGATGGCTAGGTTGTCCAGACCTGCTCCTGACTGTGCTATCAAGTTGGAGGGGAATATGATTCGTGAAGCTTGCTAGCCCCTGAACCTGGAGAGAGTTCCAGAAGCTCTTGCACCATTTGGCAGGATTCTAAGACTGGTTCCTCTATTTTCTCGTTGCACTTTTAATTTGCAGCTTTTTTCTGTGCCTCTAGGGAGATGAATCTGCTCATGGTTCCTCAGTACTATTGCTCTCCACTGCAGTATGCAGCATTAGAGATGGGATTTCCCTTCATTATCATGTCTCCATCTCTCTGGATGTTTTCTATCTGGTCTTCCTATTGTTTTTGCAGAAGTGGTTCAGTTCTTCTTTACAAGGAATTGTTCTATAAATAGGAATATATTTGGTATGTTCATGGAGGAGGTGAATTCAGAGTCTTCCTACATTACCATCTTGGACCTCTCTACTGGAGTATATTCTTTTTCTTTAGAGGTCATTGGCAAATATCTTATTTTAAAAAAATGATGAACTCATGAATTATATGATCCTCTCAATAGATTCAGATAAAGCATTTGACAAAATACAGCATCCATTCCTGATCAAAACTCTTCAGAGTGTAGGGATAGAGAGAAAATTCCTCAGCATCTTAAAAGCCATCTATGAAAAGCCCACAGCAAATGTCATTATCAGTGGGGAGACACTGAGAGCCTTTCCTCTAAGATCAGGAACACGACAGGGATGTCCACTCTCACTACTGCTATTCAACATAGTACTAGAAGTTCTAGCCTCAGCAATCAGACAACAAAAAGAAATAAAAGGCATTAAAATTGGCAAAGAAGAAGTCAAACTCTCCCTCTTCGCAGATGACATGATACTGTCCATAGAAAACCCACAAGACTCCACCCTACGATTGCTAGAACTCATACAGCAATTCGGCAGTGTGGCAGGATACAAAGTCAATGCCCAGAAATCAGTGGCATTTCTATACACTAACAATGAAACTGAAGAAAGATAAATTAAGGAGTCAATCCCATTTCCAATTGCACCCAAAAGCATAAGATACCTAGGAATAAACCTAACCAAAGAGCTAAAGGAGCGATACCCTAAAAACTACAGACATCTCTGAAAGAAACTGAGAAAGACACAAAGAGATGGAAAAACATTCCATGCTCATGGATTAGAAGAATTAATATTGTGAAAATGTCAATGCTACCCAGGGCAATTTAATGCAATTAAATTGCATTAATGGAACATTTAATGCAATCCCTCTCAAAATACCATGGACTTTCTTCAGAGAGTTGGAACAAATAATCTCAAGATTTGTGTGGAATTAGAAAAGACCCCAAATAGCCAGGGGAATATTTTAAAATGCTCAATTATACTTTTACAGGTAGTAGGAGCATTAAAAAAATGTTTGCTTGAAATTGATAATGTTTTAGAATTTTGGTGCTATTTTGGTCTTCTGTCAAGAAAAAAAATACAAAAACTTGTTTCTTGTAAGAAAAGTACTTTAAATGAGCAACTTCTAACATTTTCTTTTATTCAGCAAACAGCTGCCTTTTAACTTTCCTGGCTTTCAGTGAAAATTAAGATAAGATGAAAAAAATGAGGACTATTCATTTCACATGGAAAGTGAGTAAGAGGAGAGAGAAGGGGTTAATGGGTATAGAAGAAAAATAAAATAAAATAAAATAATAAAATAAAATAAAATAAAATAAAATAAAATAAAAATGTGAAGCAAAGGAATCAGTATAATAATTTTGTTAGAGATTCACTATAATTAGAAATAGTAGTGAAGTGAAAATAAGCCAACATTTTGTTTTGTGTTCAGTTTGGGTTGCTTCTAATATTATCCAATTGGATAATGTATACCAGCAATAAGAAATTTCTTATGACTTTAAGTAACTGCAGGCTCCAGGTTATTATGGCTTACATAAAACTCTATCCAACTCTCTTTTTTTAAAAGATTATTTATTTATTTATTTACTTACTTACTTACTTACTTATTCATGAGACACACACACACACACACACACACACACACACACAGGCAGAGAAATAGGCAGAAGGAGAAGCAGGCTCCCTGCAGAAAGCCTGATGCAAGACTCTATCCTCTGACCAGGGGATCACTCCCCAAGCCAAAGGCAGATGCTAAACCACTGGGCCACCCAGGTGTCTTTCCATCTAACTCTCCTGTATCATTCAGCCTGAGCATTTGCTTTTTGTTTAGAAATACCTGAGTTTTTATGCCTTCTGAGCCTTTGTATCTGCTAGTGCTTTAATCTGGAAATCTCATGCAAACTGCTTATCCATTTGTTAATAATTGAATCTTATTTGTCTTTTCATCCTTGCTACATGACATATAGTACCCAAAAAATGCTTGCTAAATGAATAAGTAAATGAATAAAATTTAAGCATAAGAAAATGAAGGGTAAGATTCACAATCTATGGGTAAATTGGAGATCAAATGAAGCAGGAATTTACAGACCATGGAAGATATAGGGCATTAAGAGAGTATATAACTGTTCCAGAGAGCTAAATGGGCATGGTCTCAATGTTGCTGTGACTCTTTTGAAGGCTTTTACCCATCCCTATAGTTCACTCTGAAGTGGTTCTAAATAATTTAACATGGAGCATTTATTAAAAGAAAATATTTTGGCAAATGATTCTATCAGTTAATCAGAATGTGATTATCAGTTCAAAATCAGTTCATTTTTTTCAGAAGCAGCTTGAGCTGTCAATCAGATAATACTTACTTTCTTACAACACATTGTATTCTAAAATGCAGACCTAACTTGTAACTGGCTTTCACAGTACTATCATACTTGCAGATATTGAAATATTGACATTTTTACCTTTTCACTTAATTTGATATCTATATCCTAACCAACTAATTAATCTTTGTTTTGACATTCTATAGTTTCTTAATGTATTATGTTATTTAATAATCACAACATTGTGAGAGGGAGAACTAATATTTAATGTACACAAATTATATGGTAAGAAAGTGTGCTGGAAGTGATAGCTACAATTTATTAAGAGATTAATATAGGCTTACTGCATTAGTTATATGATCTTTTTTTTTCATCCTAACAACTCTTAAAAATAATTACTACTATCCCTCTCAAATTTTGAGATAAGTAAATTGAGAATCAAAAAGATTAAATAAGTTTCCCTAATCACAAACAAGGGGCAAAGTAAGACAAACCCAAAGCTTCCAAGTCCAAGAATCTTTCCATTATGCCAGGCTGTCTTTCTGCTTCCCGTTGATGGTATGGGATAGAACTCGTGGCCAGAAAAAAAAGGGTTTATTTGGCCCTAAACTCCCACACCAGCTTTGTAGGGTTTCTGAAATCTCCCCTACTATCCTAATATATTTGGGTTTGTAGGCAAGATATCCTCAAAGTTTCTTCAGTTATTAGATTCTGAGGCATTGCTTAGTTACTTAACAGAAAACAGGGCCTTGAATGGATGAAATACAAGACAGTTTTTTTGTTTGTTTGTTTTTCTGAAAAGGAGGGAAAGAGAAAGAACAGGAAAGAAAAAAATGTACTTTATTGAGGACGCCAGAATAAGGAAATCTGTCACATGAAGGAGGGGCAATATGGAAAATGTCTCCAGAAATTTAACAAATATTTAACAAATATTGAGTACCTACTCAGGTCCAAGCATTGTTCTAGGCCATTAAATGAACAAACCAGATAAAAATTCTGCTCTGCCTTATGGAGCTATTATTTTTATAGGGTGAGAGAGAGAGATAATAAACATAATAGACAGCTAAAATGTATAATTTATAGAAAGTAATAATTATTGTTGAGGAAAAATAATTATAATATATTAAAATGGATAAGCAATGCTGGGAATATGAGTTGCAATTGTTGTAAATAGGTTGATCAGGATGAATTTCATTTGAGAAAGTGACACTAGAACAAACTTAAAGGGAGTAGGAAACTAACCATACTCTTATCTAGGCAAAAAGAATTCCAGGTGAAGGTACAGCTAGTGTATTGGTCCTAGGGCTACATCATGCCTGGCATGTTCAAGAAAGAGTAAAAAGGTCAATGTTGCTGGAATATAAGGAACAAGGGATTGAGTAGCAAAAAATGAAGTCAGAGGAATTGAGTAGACCCTGTCATATAGCGCTTTGTGTGGGCTGTTGTAAGGATCTTGGAATGATTGGAAAGTAAGTTCCAGGAAGGAAAGGGCCATGTCTACTTTGCTTCCCATAAATACTTAGTTGCCGATTTCCAGTGCCTGCTACAAAAAGACATTTATGAATGAATGACAGTTACTTACTCTCAGAGAGCTCCAATTTTCCTGGTGAGAGATAGACTAGTGCAAATATGTAATGGACTATTATAGGTTATGTAGTAAATGTTATTATTATCCCAGTTTTGTCAGAAAAGAGACTGATGCCCAGATATGTTTTACTAGTCTAGTGTTTTTCAAATTTTGAAAGCACAATTCTTTGTTTAAACAAAATTTACATAGAACTAAGTGTAAAAAGTAGATCAAATGGAGATGATTTGATTGAAAAATTATGGAATTGACCGTTTCACTCTTGTCCTGTGAAGTCATTCTTGAAGAATTGCCTCAGGTTTTAAATGGTCTTATACCGTGGTATTATACCATTTGGTATGAAGAGTCACAAAGTGATCTCTTGGAAAAGAGCTAAGTCAATCAGAGAAAGACAAACATTATATGGTCTTATTCATTTGGGGAATATAAAAAATAATGAAAGGGAATAAAGGGGAAAGGAGAGAAAATGAGTGGGAAATATCAGAGAGGGAGACAGAACATGAGAGACTCCTAACTCTGGGAAACGAACAAGGGGTGGTGGAAAGGGAGGTGGGAAGGGGGTGGGGGTGACTGGGTGATGGGCACTGAGCGGGGCACTTGATGGGATGAGCACTGGGTGTTATGCTATATGTTGGCAAATTGAACTCCAATAAAAAAGAGCTGTGATTGGAATATGGGTTGCTATTCAGAGGTATATTTATATGTCTGCATATTCACTGAAATGGACTGAAGCCCTGGGGAAGAATAACCAAGAGATGTTGGTATCTATGTTAATGGGAGCCAAAGCTATCTCTCCTGTTAAGTTCCCACTTAGGATTTTCTGGGTATCCAAAGCTTTCAAGGCCATCCCATGGCAATGCCTCAAATGAATCAAATATATCTCATGATGGCCCAAGTTCTCTTGCTATGTCTGTTGCTGCTATCTCTGCTCTGTTGCCCTGTGGCTTTTCTTGATTCTGATATGTTTAACTGATAGGTATACCTTTACATTGTTACTAGGGTTTAACCTTATTACTCCTGTCCATATTGATGGCCCCTGCCCATGCCTTCCTTGTTGTTTCTGGCTGTGTTGCCTCAGATGATCATTCCTCTCAGGAGGAGTAGGAGTAACTTTCCATCAGAATTAAAGATTTTACTAGGCTTTCTAAAAGTGTGAGGAGAAATTTTCTCTCAGATCATTATATCATCCCAGGAGGGAAGTTCTTTTATTGGGCTCTCATAAAGAATTTTTTCTGTCTTCATTTTGTATACATCTCTTGAGAAAGTTAAGACAAGCCCCTCCATTCCTGGGACTTTTAAGTGACAAATTGTTCCATGCAGACAACAATAACCTCCTGCGGTATTAAGAGTATCTTGTTCTTTTCATCCTACAGTTAAAATTTCAGTGTGCTATGGTCTAACACTTAGTGTCACTGTTCTCCTTACCACATTTTTTTTTCTCACTAGTCACAATCAAATCCTTCTACAGAAAGTAGCTCTGATGGCCTGACTTGGTGTGTCATTATTCCTGGGATGGGTATTCTGATTGTACCCAGCTCTGTGATTCTTATTTCATGAAGTAATAAAAATACATTTCATATAAAGTCAAATGAGATAAAAGTTATATGGAAAACTTAATATTGGCTTCTGTACTATTTATAAAATTTCCCTTGTATATCATGTAATACTGATTTTAAAAAGTTTCTCTTTTATGATATAGGCTTTCAATTATGATATGAATAAGTCACAACAATGAGAGGTACAGCATAGGGAATGTAGTCAATAATATTGTAATAGCAATGTAGAGTGACAGATGGTAACTACACGTGATGAATATAGAAAAACATAGAGCTATCAAATTACTATGTTGCACAACCTGAAACAAATGTAATGTATGTCAATCAATATTCAATAAAAAGAAGTTTCTTCTTTACATTTAGTTGGTAAAACACACAGGGAACTTACAAATGAAATGGGAATATAACTAGGGAAATGGAAGGACAGTTTCCACTAGGAAGCAAGAACTAAATCTCTCTTCTTGTGGGAGCAACAAAATCTTTGTAATCAGATAGTTCATTTTCCAGGCAGGAAATGAAGTTTTTTTTTTTTTAAATAACCAAAGAATGTGATTCCATTATTGCATACCCAGCCAAACCCAAGCTATTTTGTTGTCACAGAAACATAGTGATGCTATGTAATATAATTATGTATTTTTAAAAGAAAATGGCTAAGATAGCTTGGACAGTAGGTGCCCCAGAATCTCAACTCTGTTAGTGACCACCATAACTACAAGTAAGCAGGTGGCCAAAGGAACAGACCTTTAATTCCCTTCTGATATAGTACTCCTTGAAGGAAAAGAAATAGTGGGCTGGCAGGCTAAGATAAAGTGTACAACATGAAACACACAACTTCCTTTTTTAAAATTTTTATTTATTTATGGTAGTCATACAGAGAGAGAGAGTCAGAGACATAGGCACAGAGAGAGACAGAGAGGCAGAGACACAGGCAGAGGGAGAAGCAGGCTCCATGCAGGGAGCCCGACGTGGGATTCGATCCCGGGTCTCCAGGATCGCGCCCTGGGCCAAAGGCAGGCGCCAAACCGCTGCGCCACCCAGGGATCCTGAAACACACAACTTCTGACAGGGAAAGCTCTGGGGTGATGGCTGTAGAAACAAAGGTAAACTGCCCAATGTTAACTTGCTGGGACTCTAATTCTTCTCAGGCTTAATGAATTTGAAGCACTAAGAGTACCAGAGACTAGATAAATTTCCTGTGTCAAACTTTTAAGGTTAATGTCTTTATTTTCTGTTACCAGTAGCTTGTTGATTATGTCTGATCCACTGTAAAATTGCATATGTGACTTTCTTTTCTCATGTTGTAGAATTCCTGTCCATTTTCTTGGTCATTTAAAGGGAATTCAGGACTTTATAAAAGAACAGTTTTGTGATTTTAGCACCTCATTTCACCCATTTGAGCCTGAGTTTCCTCATCTGTAATATGTACTCACTCCAATAACAGGTAGTGCAAATAAGGCTGTCTGGACTCCCTTGGAAAGAAATTACACGAATTACATGTTCACACACCCCCAGGAAGGAACTCAAACCTGTTTCCTGTCATACATTAGGTTCAGAGGCCCTGGGAGAGAGGAAGAGAGAGAATCAGGCACTTTCCAATGGTAAACTACTGACCTAGGTAACCATCTTAGGAGTAAAAATGTATTTGTGTAGCTTAGGTCCTGGACTTGAATCAAACCGATATCTTGTCTGCTGTGCTTTCAAATAACATTCAGAGAAGTTATAAGGACAGAGTAGGTCAATTGCTGTGTGCAGCAATCAGAGATATAAATGGAAACAGTTTTCCTTAGCAGTGTTGATTGTACCACTGCCCTTCTTCCATGTTGGCTTTCACCACTGAATATCACTCTTGGACTGTGATTTGGTAATAGTGCTTAATTTATGTATTCCCAGAGGGCAGAACTAAGGCCAATATGTCTAAATTTTAAAAATACATTTGACTAAATATTTAATCAAGCAAGCAGGGAAACAAAGACTTTCTAACAATTAGAGTTCTAGAAAGTATTAAGTTGGCTATTCCCAAAAGCATTCAAGCAAAGTTTGGCAGCCACCTGTGGAAGAGAGAACTTGTAAATACGATAGGAGTACAGCCTCTTAGATACCTTTATACTGCATTCACAAAAGGCATAATATAAGGATCTTTGAAACAAATTTATTATCTTTGGGAAATATTTACAGAGGGGAAAATGCATTAATTGTAAGACTTCCTCAATCATCAACTCCTTGCTAACAGTTGCTAAATTTAGTTAATTTCAGAAAGCTCTTATTGAGTACAGGATTTATGCCAAACCCTGAGGACAATCTAGGGGAGACAGACATGTAAGAAATATCTTTCCCCATCCACCAAAATCTCTCAATCTAGTAAGGAGTTTTAGGTTAATACAAGCCTAATGTGAGTCTCAGAAACTAAATATAGAAAGAGATAAATACGTAAATTTATTCATCAGCTACTGTTTCTAATTATGCCTGTGTCTACGGACATTGTTCTTCTTCCCTTGTTCACTCTTATTTACCTACTCAAATTAAGACCACTAATCCCACTTCCTCCAAAATCTTTTAATAATTATTTCATTCTTCAGCTATTACCCTCACTCCTAATTTCTAACGGTTATGGGCTGAATTGTGTCCTCCAAAAAGTTATGCCAAAGTCCTAACTCCAGGAACCTGTGAATGTGACTTTATTTGAAAACAGGTTCTTTTAGGCTCCTAGGTGGCTCATTTGAGGATCTGACTTTTGCTTTCAGTTCAGGTCATGATCTCAGGGTTATGAAATCAAGCCCTGTATTGAGCTCTGTGCTGGACATGGAGCCTGCTTAATTAAGATTCTCTCTCCTGGGATCCCTGGGTGGCTCAGCGGTTTAGCGCCACCTTCGGCCCAGGGCGTGATCCTGAAGACCCGGGATCGAGTCCCACGTCAGGCTCCCTGCATGGGGCCTGCTTCTCCCTCTGCCTGTGTCTCTGCCTCTCTCTTTCTCTGTGTCTCTCATGAATAAATAAATAAAATATTTTAAAAAAAGATTCTCTCTCCCTTTGCCCCCACTACTTGTTCTCTCTCTCTCTCTCTGTTTCTCTTTAAAAAAAGAACAAAGAAAACATGGTCTTTGCAGATATAAGCAAGTTAAGATGAGGTCATCCTGGAGTATGGTGGGCCCTAGATATAATATGGTTAGTGTCCTTATAAGAAGAGGGAGATATGAGCACAGGGGCAGAGATATATGGGGAGAATGACATGTGAAGATGGAGAAAAATACTAAAGTGATGAGTCTACAAGCCAAGGAAAACCAAGCACTGATTGCCAGCAATAACTAGAAGCTAGTAGAGAAACATGGAACAGATTCTCCCTCAGAGTGTTCAGAAGAAATCAACCTTGCCAACACCTTGATTTCAGACTTGTAGCCTCTAAATCTTCTTGAAATCAAGTTTGCTTCAAGCCACCAACTTTCTGATACTTTATCATGGCATCCCTAGGAAACATATATTAACATATCACTTGTCTGTATTACGTGGTTTAACACTTAAGTAGCATCTATAATGGAGCTCACCAGAGGAATATCAACAGTAAAGAAAAGAGGGTAACATTACTGAGCACTTATGCTGTTCCAGGTACTGTACTAATCATTTTGCATGTTCACTTAATTTTCACAACAACCATATGTATAGGTACTATTATCATCCTCATTTTCTATAATGAGAAACTGAGGTTAAATAATTTACCCAAAGGTTAGACTCACTTTAAATCATTATGCTGGATGTGGAGAAAGGGGAACCCTCTTACACTGTTGGTGGGAATGTGAACTGGTGCAGCCACTCTGGAAAACTGTGTGGAGGTTCCTCAAAGAGTTAAAAATAGACCTGCCCTACGACCCAGCAATTGCACTGCTGGGGATTTACCCCAAAGATACAGATGCAGTGAAACGCCGGGACACCTGCACCCCGATGTTTATAGCAGCAATGGCCACGATAGCCAAACTGTGGAAGGAGCCTCGGTGTCCAACGAAAGATGAATGGATAAAGAAGATGTGGTTTATGTATACAATGGAATATTACTCAGCTATTAGAAATGACAAATACCCACCATTTGCTTCAACGTGGATGGAACTGGAGGGTATTATGCTGAGTGAAGTAAGCCAGTCGGAGAAGGACAAACATTATATGTTCTCAATCATTTGGGGAATATAAATAATAGTGAAAGGGAATATAAGGGAAGGGGGAAGAAATGTGTGGGAAATACCAGAAAGGGAGACAGAACGTAAAGACTGCTAACTCTGGGAAACGAACTAGGGGTGTTGGAAGGGGAGGAGGGCGGGGGGTGGGAGTGAATGGGTGACGGGCACTGGGGGTTATTCTGTATGTTAGTAAATTGAACACCAATAAAAAATAAAAAAAAATAAATAAAAGCAAAAAAAAAAATAAATCATTATGCTAAAGTGCTTTCAGTAATGCCAGAAGGTAGGGAATTGGTCCCTTGTTGTTCGCCCCATATTCTAGCAGTTTTCAGAAAATGGTAAATGGTTAAAACATTTGAATCCATCAAAATCCTAGAGAAGAACATAGGCAACACCCTTTTTGAACTTGGCCACAGCAACTTCTTGCAAGATATATCTTTGAAGGCAAGGGAAGCAAAAGCAAAAATGAATTTTTGGGACTTAATCAAGATAAAAAGCTTCTGCACAGCAAAAGAAACGTCAACAAAACTAAAAGACAACCTACAGAATGGGAGAAGATATTTGCAAATGACTTATCAGAAAAAGGGCTAGTATCCAAGATCTCTAAAGAACTTATTAAACTCAACAGTAAAGAAACAAACAATCCAATCATGAAATGGGCAAAAGACATGAACAGAAATTTCACAGAGGAAGACATAGACATGGCCAATAAGCACATGAGAAAATGCTCTGCATCACTGGCCACCAGGGAAATGCAAATCAAAACCACAATGAGATACCACCTCACACCAGTGAGAATGGGGCAAATTAACAAGACAGGAAACAACAAATGTTGGAGAGGATGTGGAGAAAGGGGAACGCTCTTGTACTGTTGGTGGGAATGTGAACTGGTGCAGCCACTCTGGAAAACTGTGTGGAGGTTCCTCAAAGAGTTAAAAATAGAGCTACTCTCCAACCCAGCAATTGTACTACTGGGGATTTACCCCAAAGATGCAGATGCAGTGAAAATCCAAGACACCTGCACCCCGATGTTTATAGCAGTGATGCCCACAATAGCCAAACTGTGGAAGGAGCCTTGGTGTCCATCGAAGGATGGATGGATAAAGAAGACAACGGAATATTACTCAACCATTAGAAAGGATGAATACCCACCATTTGCTTCAACATGGATGGAACTAGAGGGTCTCATAATGAGTGAAGTAAGTCAATTGGAGAAGGACAATCATCATATGGTTTCACTCATATGGGGAATATAAAAAGTAGTGAAAGGGATTATAGGGGAAAGGAGAAAAAAGTGAGTGGGAAAAATCAGAGTGACAAAACATGAGAGACTCCTAACTCTGGGAAATGAACAAGGGGTAGTGGAGGGGGAGGTGGGCGGGAGGATGGGGTGACTAGGTGACAGACACTGAGGGGGGCACTTGATAGGATGAGCACTGGATGTTATATGTTGGCAAATCGAACTCCAATAAAAGAATATACAGAAATATTGTATAATACCATTACTAAATAATTAGAAAATAAAGAAAAATAAAACACATCAAGTTCTACCACTATCTTAAAATTATTTTTTGGGGGGTGAGGGTATTATTTTCCAATTCAATGAAAATTGGTGGGCTCAACCATGTGTTAGGCATCCTAGTGATACAAAAACAATAGACATTGTATGCTCACAAGGAGTTTGGTGACCAGGTAGCAATGTCTACAAGAACATGGAGTATATGAGGTAGTTCAGGGTCTATTGACTATATACATATTTTCTTAAATTGAAATTTTTATGGAGATAATTATAGATCCACATAAAGTTTTAATAAATAACACAAAATAATCCCTTGTATAATTTGTCCACTTTCTGCCAGTGGTAAAATATTGCAAAAGTTTAGTATATTTTCACAGCCAGAAAATTGACATTAATACAATCCACCAATCTTTTTCAAAGTTCCCAGTTTAACTTGTATTAATTTGTGTATGTATGTGTATGCATTGTAAGTTCACTACAGTTTTATTCCCTGTGTGGGTTTTTATATTAACCACCAAAATCAAAATACAGAACTATTCTATTTGGGATATCTAGAGACTGCCTCATGTTACCTCTTTATAGCCACACAGACTGCCTCCCCTTTCAACACCAGTTTAAATTTCTAATTCCTGACAACTACTAATGTGTTCTCTATAATTTTGTAATTTCAAAATTTTTATGTAAATGTAGTCATATAGTGTGTCACTTTTTGATATTATTTTTTTCCGCTCAGCATAATTTCCTGGAGATTAATTTAAATTGTTACAGGTATCAATAGTTCATTCTTTTTTAATTTTTGAGTAGTATCTATGTATGAAGGATATACATATTTTGTTTAATTCACCCATTGAAGGACAGCTGGGCTATTTCCAGTTTGGGGATATTATTAATAGACCTGCTCTGAACATTCATTTACAGATATTTTTTTCTGTGGACAGGAGTCTTGATTCCTCTGAGATAAATGCTCCAGAGTGCAATTTTTGGGTAGTATACTCATCGCATGTTTTTAAAATAAGAATGTGCTCAGCTGTTTTCCAGTGTGACTGTCCAATTTTACATTCCCACCAGCAATGTATGAGAGATCTAATTTTTCTGCATTTTTGGCAACATTTGGTATTGTCATTATTTTCAAATTTTAGTTACTCTAATAGGCGTGTGGTATCTCATTGTGGTTTTAATTTGCATTTACCTGATCCCTAATGATTTTGAACATATTCTCATATGTGTATACATTTTGAAGGAATCTAGAAGAGAAAAATATCAGAGTAAAGGTGAGTTTTGAGTGTAGTGAATTCTGAGCCTGAACCACAAAAATGTGCAGGATTTGGAATTGGAAGCAAAGGTGAGGAGGATATCAGGACTCTCTCACTGTGGTTATATGAGTCAAGTAAAAAATGATAAAACAAAATGAAAGACTTGAGAGATGTGTTTTATAAACTCATACATACAGTATATATGTGTATCTGTAAATTGGGACAACACTGTGTGTATATATATATATATATATATATATATATATACACACACACACATACATACATAAATATATAATATATATATTCTCTTTTTCTTCACATTATGAGTGTTTTCTCTTAAGGTAAAATATTATTTAAAATATCATTTTAAATGTTAACAGAATATTCCATTAAAGGATTACATCATAATTTATTTGAGCTTCTTCTTATTGTTGGTCCTTTAGGTTTCCAAAGCTGTTATTACAAATGATATTGAGATAAGTGGTTTTGCAAATTAATATCTGTTGGATTTCTGACTAATCTCTTTGGCCAATTCCTTAGAATGGAAATCCTTGTACTAAAGTTTATGGGTTATAAACTATTTGAAGCTTTTTGGTGTGGTTTCCAGAAAAGTTGTGCCAATTTACATTCCATCAGTGTAGGAGGATGCTAATTTTACCACACCCTTACCAACACTAGATTATTATTTTTGTAATTTTGGATAATTTGAAAAAAAGAAACATGGTATCACATTTAGTGTGTTTTTCTTTATTGTTGGTGAGGTTGGAAATTTTTCATATTTTTCAATCATTTATATTTGGTTCTATAAGTTTCTTGGTCTCTTTGTTCATTTTCCTTTGAGATTATTAGTGTTTTCCTTATTAGTTGAATTAAGATATGTTTCATTAGCTCCATTTTGCAGACGAGGAAACTGAGACCCAGAGAGATTATATAACCTCCTCAAGATCACATACACAATAAATGTAATTTGAAGTATCCTAATTCTCATTCTAAAGGCCTGTTCTTTTCTACTATGCCATGTCTCCTTTCAGGATAGTTGTCTTTGCTAATGAAGGACAACGGAGTTGTCTAACTCAGTTAGCTTCCTGCTTAATAAATATTTCCACAATCCATCATCTCCCTACATATCAAAGCCTGTGTTCCTGCGAATTTAACCAGGATAATCCATATTATTCCTGGACTCCTCTAGAGCCCAAACACCCAAAGAAAGGGACTTGAGGGCAGTCTGGGTGGCTCAGTGGTTTAGGGCCGCCTTCAGCCCAGGGCATGATCCTGGAGACCTGAGATGGAGTCCCACATCAGACTCCCTGTCTGGATCCTGCTTCTCCCTTTGCCTGTGTCTCTGCCTCTCTCTGCCTCTCTCTGTCTCTCTCTGTGTCTTTCATGAATAATTAAACAAAATCTTTAAAAAAAATAAAGGGACTTGAATTCGATGCTGGTCACAATTAACTTTCTGGTTAGTCCTCTAGGACTTTTCTTTAACAGTTTTCTTCACAGACTTGTTTCCTACTGACCAGAGTGATTGAGTTCAGTTGCAAAAACAACTGAATTCAGGCAGACAGTTTACAATGGGCATTTGTTCCATTTGATAACTAATCACTAGTTTGACTGAATTTTTATGTTTCAATAAGTATTTTCTTGCATAGTGCTGAAGCACCTGGAGTTAGGATTTGTGGATGAGAACAATGAGAAAATTTGAATCTAAAATAAAGCAATTGGTTGGGATAATAGGTTAGCTGGAGTAGTTATATACTCTAAAGAGTAACAGCTCTCTAGATCAACAAAACTCTCAATCAACTTGATGTATAAGAAGCTTATAAAATAAAAGAGAGGCTCAAATCTGAAAATACCAAAGTACTCTAAATGTAATTCCTCCCTTGATCTATGTTTCTGAGTCCATTGCATACAAAACACATACACATGTAGACAAAACCAACTACTGCATTGAAACCAAAATACCCTACCAAATTTCCTGTTAAGGGACTATAATAAATACAGCATTTGGACATCCATAATTGCACTGAAAGTCTGCTGGCTGGTTCTCACTGAGATTTAATTTGTGTCTAAGGAAACAAGAAATTCCTGTTTGAAAAAAATCAAATACAACGGAAAAAACAAATTACAATTGGTGTACACATTTTTCCTGGCACTGTGGCCTCTGAGTAAACGTGGTGCTATGACCCAGACCTCTTTCCTTCTTGTGCATGTCTGTCTCTCTTTCCTTCCTCTTACTTAATAGAGTTTAAATAAAGAAACATCTGATGGAACTCTGAAATGGGGATCCCTGATTTTGAAAGACAAAGGAGAAAAAATAAGTATTTGTACAGATGTGTACAGCACAGCATGTAAGGTTCTTTGCCAGAGAGAGCCCATAAACTGGAAGTTGGCCATTTTTAGAAGGAAGCTACTTATTTTTATCTCCAAGAGTAGAGAAAGTACTCTAAAAATCAGTTAGTGGTCAGAGGGTTGACCTTTGACATAGAAGGGAATAGAGTTCTAGAAGAAAGATGCTAATAATACATAAAGATAACTGCTGTCTCATGAACAATGGCCAGACACTGTGCTAAATATAATTTATACATTAGCTCACTTAATCCTCACAAAATTCTAAAAAGGAGATATTAGAGTTATTCTAAGCCTAGGATAGTAAAGCTAAAATGAGTTACGTCATTTGCCCAATATCACTCCACGAAGAAGTTATAGAGCTGGTACTCAAACTCAAGATTAGCAAGCCATATTTATTCCATTACACAGTATTATCCCATGGATGATTAATTTTACTTTTAGTTTTACTTAAATAGAAAAATAAAATAAATGTCGTCATTAATTCTACACCCAGTCTATACTACTTTTTTCTTCCTTTTTTAAAATCATTTTTCTTATTAAAAAGAAATGCAGAGACTTCCTGTCAAAACAGCATGTTATAGACCCATTTCCCCTTTCTCCTCATTAAGCAAAAACATAAACCCTGGAAATGGCTCCAGATAAACCAAAAGAGAACTGAAAGACCGTAGGAATAAGGTGAACTACATGTAGTGCCGACCACTTGCAAGAAGAAGGTGACTTAGATCCAGTCTTTCTGTTCCTATGGCATAGTGACAAGGCAGCCAAAATAGGTGCATTCCCTAACTTGACCAAATCAAAATCCATCTGACAACATGAAATAGGCCTGACATTTCCAGAAAGAGATATCAAGTGGGAGCTTGAACAAAAATAAAGAGCCAGGAGAGGCACTCATGCCAGGTCTGAGACTGAGATATTAAGGTTGATAGATAGAGATATTAAGGTTGATATTAAGGTTGATAGACAGAGATGGCAGGAGAGATCCAGCTATACATAGGTGACCTGGTCCAGGAAGTCTCTTTGTTCCCCTAATCATGAGAGTCTCCTCCTGAATCCAGACACCAGGGCTGGCAACCAGAACTATTAGGAGGGATGAATCATTAATAAGTTACTGCCTCAGAATTCTCTTTGTACTCTCAGGCCAATAGTCTTCTTCTCTCACCCACAGAAACTAGACATCTCAAAAGGGATCAGACAATAGAGAGACTCCACCACAAACACACTCATGGAGATATGCCCCACCCAGACAGACAGCCTGGGTAATCCTCTTCCATCTTCTCAGAAAGCACCAGTGAGAACCAATGAGAGTCCCAGCAGCACCAACTAAACCAAGCAGACCAAAATAACCCAGAAAAAGCTATGAAAATTAAACTGCCATCAAAATTACAGCCCACAAAGTTATACCAGGACCTGGTATGTGCATGCTAAACTTACACAGGTTACTTCCTGCTAAAATTAAAGACTTTAATAGGGCTTAGAGTATCATACAATAATAGACAAAATGTCCATGGTAACTAAATGTGTGGATGATACACTGAATCACAAACTGAATAAGACCATCAACGGACAGCAACACCAAGATGAGTCAAGTGTTGGATCTCATAAACAATGATTTTAAAGAAGCTGTGATACTATGATTCTAAAAGCAATAACAAATTACAGTAAATAAAAAAGGAGAAAATCTCAGGAAAAAAATAAGAGTATCACCAGTTGTTAATTGTGTACTATTGTACAGAATCACTTGCTTTATCTTCAAAACTTCATTTGATTCTTAACAAGACTGTTTGATTTTTAAATCCCATTTTTATATAAGAAAACTGAAGTTTCCCATAACCCCTAGCATAAACTATTGTATCATGCCTGAACAGCTTGACTCTTCTACATTACCTATCTGATCTTTGTAGACATTTGAGCTTGCCATCTCTGATAGGCATAAGAAGAGAGGGCCATTTTAAGTAGGGTAAACAGTGTGAGCAAAGACACAGGAACAGAAATTGTTATTTTTATTAAACTTTTAAAAGTTATTTAATTTATTTATTCATGAGAGACAGAGAGAGAGTCAGAGACATAGGCAGAGTGAGAAGCAGGCTCCTTACAGGGAGCCCGATGTGGGACTCGATTCCTAGTCCGGAATCACGCTGTTAGCCGAAGGCAGATGCTCAACTGCTGAGCCACCCAGGCATCCTAGGAACGGAAATTGTTATAGGACATTTGAAGGTAATGAAGAGACCAGTCTGTCTAGAGCAAAGAGTATGTTTTGAGGAGTAACTGGAGAAAATAGTGAAGAGACAAAGAGAAATCAGATTACAGAAAAGATAGAGAAATGAAAAAGGAGATAATAAAGGGAAAATGAGAGAGAGAGAGAGAGAGAGAGAGAGAGAGACAGAGAGACAGAGAGACAGAGGGAAAGAAAGAGAGAGAATATTAAATGCCTACTAGGGGTTCCTAATTTTTCATCATTATCAGTCCTCTACATGCACACTATATTTAAGCCAGTTTCTTTTTTTAAGATTTTATTTATTTATTCATAGAGACACGGGGCGCGGGGGGGGGGGGGGGCGGAGGCAGAGGCAGAGGGAGAAGTAGGCTTCATGCAGGGAGCCTGACATGGGACTTGATCCAGGGTCACCAGGATCACACCCGGGCTGCAGGCAGCACTAAACCGCTGCGCCACCGGGGCTGCCCTAAGCCACTTTCTTAAAGTGCCATGCCACTCTCTCATCTCCAGGCTTTTCTAAATACTATTCCCATTCCTTAGAATCTTTGCCCACAACCTTCTATATACTTCTCAAGAGTCGACTCAGGAATACTGTTGACTCTTCCAGGAAGTCTTTCCTAAAACCGCCCTCCACCAGCCAGTTTCCCTCTTCCCCATCCTTTCGTCCCATTATAAGTGGTTTCTCTATGTTCCCATGAATTATTTTGCATGCCTCTGTGAGCACTTACCTGTTATATTTATTCATCTGTCAAGTTTTTTGTCTTTTCTGTTTTGTTTATGTCTGTATTTCTTTTTCAAGTTTTTATTTAAATTCCAGTTAGTTAACATATAGTGTAATAAGAGTTTCTGGAGGAGAATTTAGTGACAATTACTTACATATAACACACAGTACTCATCATAACAAGTGCCCTTCTTAATACCCATGACCCATTTAGCCCATACTCCCTCCAACCATCCCTCCAGCAACCCTCAGTGTGTTCTCTATAGTTAAGAGTCTGTTTTATGCTCTGCCTCTCTTTCCCCCCCATGTTTATCTGTTTTGTTTCTTGAAATTCTCATGAGTGAAATGATATGGTATTTATCTTTCTTTGACTGATTTTTTTCACTTAGCATAATACACCCTAACTCCATCCATGTCCAAGCAAAAGGCAAGATTACATTCTTTATTATGGCTGAGTAACCTTTATATATATATATATATATATATATATATATATATATATATCCACCTCTTCTTTATCCATTCATCAGTTAACGAACATTTGGGCTCTTCCCATAATTTGGCTACTGTCGATAATGCTGCTATAAACATTAGGGTACATGTGCCCCTTCAAATCAGTATTTTTGTATCCTTTGGGTAAATACCTAGTAGTGCAATTGCTGGGTCATAAGATAGTTCTATTTTTCAATTTTGGGGGAACCTCCATACTGTTTTCCAGAGTGGCCACACCAGTTTACATTTCCACCAAAAGTATAAGGGGATTCCCTTTTCTCCACATCCTCAACATATGTTATTTCCTGTCTTGTTAGTTTTTGCCATTCTGACAGGTGTGAGGTGGTATCTCATTGTGGTTTTGATTTGTACTTCCCTGATGATGAGTGATGTTGCACATGATTTCATGTGTCTGTTAGCCATCTGTACAGCTTCTTGGAAAAAATGTCTTCATGTCTTCTGCCCATATATTATTTTTAGATCTTATTTTCTAAATTAAATTCTGTTAGTTAACATACAGTGAAGTATTGGTTTCTGGAGTAGAATTCAGTGATTCATCACTTACATACAATACCCAGTGCTTATCACAAATGCCTCGTTAATACCCATCACCCATCTAGCTCATCCTCCACTCACTTCCCTCAGTTTGTTCTCCATCAATTTGTTCTCCATCAAACCCCAGTTTGTTCTCTATCCTTAAGAGTCTCTTATGGCTTTTTTCCCCCTCTCTTCTTTTTTGTTCTTTTCCCCCCTTCCCATATGTTTTCTTTCATAAATTCCACATGTGAATGAGATCATATGGTATTTGTCTTTTTCTGGCTGGCTTATTTCTCATAGCATAATACATTCTAGCTCCATCCACCTTGTTGCAAATGGCAAGATTTCATTCTTTGGATGGCTGAATAATATTCCATTGTCTGCCTAGTTCTTAATTGGATTATTTGGGGGTTTGGGGCTTTTGACTTTGATAAGTTCTTTATTAAGTTTGGTACTAACTCTTTATCAGATATATTATTTGCAAATATCTTCTCCCATTCTGAAGATTGCCTTTTAGTTTTATTGATTGTTTCCTCCAATGTGCAGAAACTTTATATTGATGAAATCCCCATAGTTAATTTTTGCTTTTATTTTCCTTGCCGCCAGTTACATGTCTGGTAAGAAATTGCTGTGGCTGACATCAAAGAGGTTGCTGCCTGTTCTCTAGGATTTTGATGGTTTCCTGTCTAACATTAATGTCTTTCACCAATTTTGAATTTATTTTTGTGTATGGTATAAGAGAATGGTCCAGTTTCATTCTTTTCTTTGTTGCTGTCCAATTTTCCCAACACCATTTATTGAGGAGACTGTCTTTTTTCATTGGATATTCTTTCCTTTTTGTCAAAGATAATTTGAGCATAAGGATGTGGATTCACTTCTGGGTTTTCTGTTCTGTTCTATTGATCTATGTGTCTGTTTTTGTGCCAGTATCATAATGTCTTGATGACTGCAGCTTTGTAATATAGTTTGAAGTCTGGAATTATGATGCCTCAAGCTCTGATTTTCTTTTTCAGAGTTTCATTGGCTATTCATAGTTTTTTGTGGATCCATACAAGTTTGAGGATTGTTTGTTCTAGCTCTGTGAAAAATGTTTGTGGTATTTTGATAGGTATTACATGAAATATATAGGTTGCTTTAGGTAGTATATACATTTTAACAATGTTTGTTCTTCCAATCCATAAACATGGATTGTTTTTCCATTTCTTTGTGTCCTCTTTATTTCATAAGTGTTTTATAATTTTCAGTGTAGAGATCTTTTGCCTCTTTGGTTAGGTTTATTCCTAGATATCTTATGATGTTTGGTGCAATTGTAAATGGGATCAATTGCTTGATTTCTCTTACTGCTGCTTCATTATTGGTGTATAGAAATGCAACAGAGTTCTGTACATTGATTTTGTATTCTATTAGTTTTCTGAATTCATATATTAATTATAACAATATTTTGGTGGAGTTTTTCTATTTTCTACATAGAGTATCCTGTCATCTGCAAATAGTGAAAATTTGATTTATTCCTTGCTGATCTGGATGTCTTTTATTTATTTTTTGTTGTTGTTGTCGGATTGGTGAGGCGAAGTCTTCTAGCATTATGTTAAACAGTAATGGTGAGAGTGGACATCACTGTTCCTGACTGCAGAGGAAAAGGCTTCAATTTTTATCCACTGAGGATGATATTAGCTGTGGGTCTTTCATATATGGTCTTTATGATGTTAATTGGGAATAAATCCCAATTGATTGTGGTGAATAATACTTTAATATCTGTAAGATTTGATTTGCAACTATTTTGTTGAGAATTTTTGCATCCATGTTCATGAGGGATATTGGCCTGTAATTCTCCTTTTTAGTGGTGTCTTTGGTTTCAGAATTAAGGAAATCCTGCTTGGAAGTATTCCATCTCTTTCTATCTTTCCGAACAGTTTTAGTAGAATAGGTATGGTTTCTTTCTTAAACGTTTGATAGAAATCCCCTGGGAAACCATCTGGCCCTGGACTTTTGTGTCTTGGGAGGTTTTTGATGACTGATTCCATTTCCTTCCTGGTTATCGGCCTGTTCAGGTTTTCTATTTCCTCCTGTTCCAGTTTTGGTAGTTTGTGGTTTTCCAGAAATGCGTCCATTTCTTCTAGGTTGCCTAATTTATTGGCGTATAGCTGCTCATAATACGTTTTTAAAATCGTTTGTATTTCCTCCTGTTGGTGATGATCTCTCTTTTATCATTCATGATTTTATTAATTGAGTCTTTTCTCTCTTCTTTTTAATAAGACTGGTAAATGGTTTATCTATCTTATTCATTCTTTCAAAGAACCAACTCCTGGTTTTGTTAATCTGTTCCACAGTTCTTCTGGTCTCTATTTCATTGAGTTCTGCTCAAATCTTCATTAGCTCTCTTCTTCTAGTGGGTGTAGGATCTATTTGCTGTTTTTTCTCCAGCTCCTTTAGATGCAAGGTTAGCTTGCATAGGTTATTTGAGTTCTTTCCAGTTTTTGGATGGATGCTTGTATTGCGATGTATTTCCCCCTCAGGACTTCTTTCGCTGTATCCCAAAGATTTTGAAGGCTTGTATCTTCATTCTCATTAGTTTCCATGAATCTTTTTAATTCTTCTCTAATTTCCTGGTTGACCCTTTCATCTTTTAGCAGGATGGTCCTTAACCTCCATGTATTTGAAATCCTTCCAAACTTCTTCTTGTGATTTAGTTCTAATTTCAAAGCATTATGGTCTAAAAATATGTAGGGTACGATCCCAATCTTTTGGTATGGGTTAAGACGTGATTTATGACCCAGTATGTGGTCTATTCTGGAGAAAATTCCATGTGCATTTGAGAAGAATGTGTATTCAGTTGCATTTGGATGTAAAGTTCTGTAGATATCTGTGAAATCCATCTGGTCCAGTGTATCATTGAAAACTCTTGTTTTTTTGGAGATGTTGTGCTTAGAAGACCTGTCAATTGTAGAAAGCTCTATATTCAAGTCACCAAGTATAAGTGTATTATTATCTAAGTATGTCTTAACTTTGGTTACTAATTGATTGATATACTTGGCAGCTCCCACATTTGGGACATAAATATTGGTGATTGTTAAGTCCTCTTGTTGGATAGATCCTTTAAATATGATACAGTGTCCCTCTTCATCTCTTACTGCAATGTTCAGGATAAACTTTATCTGATATAAGCATCCATTCCTGATCAAAACTTTTCAGAGTGTATGGATAGAGGGAACATTCCTCAGTATCTTAAAAGCCATCTACAGAAAGCCCACAGCAAATATCATTCTCAGTGGGGAAACACTGGGAGCCTTTCCCCTAAGATCAGGAACAAGACAGGGAAGTTCACTCTCACCACTGCTATTCAACATAGTACTAGAAGTCCTAGCCTCAGCAATCAGGTAACAAAAAGAAATAAAAGACATTCAAATTGGCAAAGAAGAAGTCAAAGTCTTCCTCTTCGCAAATGACATGATACTGTCCATAGAAAACCCAAAAGCCTCCACCCCAAGATTGCTAGAACTCATACAGCAATTTGGCAGTTTGGCAGGATACAAAATCAATGCCCAGAAGTCAGTGGCATTTCTATACCCTAACAATGAGACTGATGAAAGAGAAATTAAGGAGTCAATCCCATTTCCAATGCACCCAAAAGCATAAGATACCTAGGAATAAACCTAACCAAAGAGCTAAAGGAGCGATACCCTAAAAACTATAGAACACTTCTGAAAGAAATTGAGGAAGACACAAAGAGATGGATAAATATACCATGCTCATGGAGTAGAAGAATTAATATTGTGAAGATATCAATGTTACCCAGGGCAATTTACACATTTAATGCAATCACTATCAAAATACCATGGACTTTCTTCAGAGATTGGAACAAATCATCTTAAGATTTGTGTGGAATCAGAAAAGACCATGAATAACCAGGGGAATATTAAAAAAGAAAACCATAGCTGGGGGCATCACAATGCCAGATTTCAGGTTGTACTATAAAGCTGTGGTCATCAAGACAGTGTGGTACTGGCACAAAAACAGACACATAGATCAATGGAACAGAATAGAGAATCCAGAACTGGACCCTCAACTTTATGGTCAACGAATATTTGACAAAGGAGGAAAGACTATCCACTGGAAGAAAGTCTCTTCAATAAGTGGTGCTGGGAAAATTGGACATCCACATGCAGAAGAATGAAACTAGACCACTCTCTTGCACCATACACAAAGATAAACTCAAAATGGATGAAAGATCTAAATGTGAGACAAGATTCCATCAAAATCCTAGAGGAGAACACAGGCAACACCCTTTTTGAACTTGGCCACAGAAACTTCTTGCAAGATACATTCATGAAGGCAAGAGAAACAAAAGCAAAAATGAACTATTGGGACTTCATCAAGATAAGAAGCTTTTGCACAACAAAAGAAACAGTCAGAATTAATGAAATCCTAGCCTTATGAAATGAGTTTGTAAATTTTCCTTCTATTTCTATTTTTGGAAGAGTTTCAGAAGAATGGGTATTAACTCTTTCTTAATTATCTGTAGGAAAAACCCTGGGAAGCCATCTGGCCCTGGATTTTTGTTAGTTGGGGTATTTTTGATTTCTCATTTCATTTTATTTGCTGGTTATGGATCTGTTTAAATTTTCTATTTCTTCCTGTTTTAATGTTGGTAATTTGTTGTTTGTAGGAATTTATCCATTTCTTCCAGATTGTCCTGTTTGTTGGCGTGTAATTTTTCATAATGTTCTTTTATGAATATTTGTATTTCTGTAGTGTTGCTGTGACGTTTCCTTTTTCATTTGTGATTTCATTTACATGGGCCCTTTTTCTTTTATTGTTTTAAGATCTATTTATTTATTCATGAGAGACACAGAGACACAGGCAAAGGGAGAAGCAGGCCCTATGCAGGGAGGCCGATGTGGGACTCGATCCTGGGACTCCAGGATCACGCCCTGGGCCGAAGATGGCGCTAAGCCACTGAGCCACCGGGGCTGCCCTCCTTTTTCTTTTCTTTTTGATAAGTCTGGCTAGGGAGTTATCAATTTCATTGGTTCTTTCAAAGACCAAGATGTTAGGAGAAGCGGCTGCAGCGCCGAGTGGAGGCAAGAAGCCAAGCGCGAGCAGGGGCTGGGTGGGCACCATGGCCGGGATCACCATCTTGGAGGTGGTGAAGCGCCATATCCAGGTTCTGCAGCAGCAAGCAGTTGATGCAGAGGAGAGGGCTGAGCGCCTGCAGCGGGAAGTGGAAGGGGAAAGGTGGGCCCGGGAGGAGGCTGAGTCTGAGGTGGCCTCCTTGAACCGTAGGATCCAGCTGGTTGAAAAGGAGCTGGACCACGCCCAGGAGCACCTGGCCACTGCCCTGCAAAAGCTGGAGGAAGCGGAGAAAGCTGCTGATGAGAGTGAGAGCGGTATGCAGGTTATTGAGAACCGAGCCTTAAATGATGAAGAAAAGATGGAACTCCAGGAAATCCAACTCAAAGAGGCGAAGCACATTGCAGAAGAGGCAGACCGGAAGTATGAAGAGGTGGCTAGGAAGCTGGTGATCATTGAGGGGGACTTGGAACGTACAGAGGAACGAGCTGAACTGGCAGAGTCCCGTTGCCGGGAGATGGATGAGCAGATCAGGCTGATGGACCAGAAACTGAAGTGTCTGAGTGCTGTTGAGGAAAAGTACTCTCAAAAGGAAGACAAATACGAGGAAGAGATAAAGATTCTCACGGATAAACTGAAGGAGGCAGAGAGACCTGTGCTGAGTTTGCTGAGAGATCGGTAGCCAAGCTCGAGAAGACAATTGATGATTTGGAAGATAAGCTGAAATGCACCAAAGAAGAGCACCTGTGTACACAAAGGATGCTGGACCAGACTGCTTGACCTGAATGAGATGTAGAGCACCCCAGTCCCACCCTGCCGCTCTCCTCCCTCTGAACCTGACTCTGCCTGAGGCCCAGCCTCCCGGAAACTGGCCTTGAAACTACAGGCTCATCTTTAACTAGAAGGCTGCTTTCTCCTTTTGCTGCCTCTCCCACCCCTACCCATGTGTCTTTCTCACCAAACTGTCTCTGCCTCTCCCTAGAAATTCCAGTTGGGCTTGAGGCTGAGCACCTTTGGGAACAATGTTTAAGGGAATGTGAGCACAATGCAAAGTGTCTTTAAAAGCATGTTGTGATGTACACATTTTGTAATTACCTTTTTTGTTGTAGTTGATGTAGCGACATTTGTAAAACATTCCAAATAATTCCATAGTTCTGAAGCATCAGTCTAACCCCTTCCTCCCATTTGGAATTAACTTTTCAGCCTAATGAATACTGCCCTCTCCACAGAGGAGGGAGTGGACAGGGCCCTGCCTTACTGAGAGCCAGGGCCCAGAAAGAGACCCACTCTGGGAGCCTCATTGCTCTGTCCAAAATACCAGCCAAATTAGAAAGGTGATTCCAGAAGTTGGCCAAAAAAGTGTGGCTCAGGGTTTCAGCCTAAAGTATCTTTGAGCAACATAATGTTTTTCTTTTTCCCATCAGATGTGACCAAACAAAAATTAAGATGGTGAGACCTAGATCTGAAACCAAATTCTTGTTCTATCTTTGCCCTAACTGCTTACAGAATGGATCATGTTCCCCTTATGTCGAGGTGACCACTTATTTGCTCTCCTGCCTCCTTGAAAGAAAAAAGAAAATTATGTTTGCCACTGATTTAGTCACATGAAACAAACTCATCTCATCACCCTTTTCTGGGTCCATAGCTGCTGCCTCTAAATGTGCCATCTCATTGTGCTTTGTATCAGTTAGTGCTGGAGAAATCTTGAATAGCTTATGTACAAAACTGTTTTTAAATTTTATATTAATTTGAAACTTTGCTTCTTTAGGGATGGGGCACATTGACCACCCCGTCTGGCTGAAAACTCTACGTCTGTAGGCTGACAGTGTGCTGATCTTTTAAAAGTTTCTTTCCCTCCCCAACTCCCCTTTTAGGTGAGGTTTCCGTGAGGTCTGTTAGGTGTGCATCCTGCAGCTTATTGGCTTAAAATGCACTCTTCTTTGGTGGTCTCTCTTTGGGGGCTGATTGGGAGAAAGAAACCAATAGTGCAAACTGTTTTGATACTGAAAATTGACAAGTGTCTTTTGAAAAAAGAACCAGTCCCTCTGGAAAAAAAAAAAAAAAAGACAAGCTGTTAGTTGCTCTGTTCTATTGTTTTTTTTATTTGTTTGTATATAATTTATTTTTTCTTTTATCTTTATTATTTCCCATCTTCTGCTGGCTTTATGCTTTATTTACTGTTCATTTGTAGCTCCTTCGGGTGTAAGGTTAGGTTTTGTATTTGAGACTTCTTGCTTCTTGAGGTAGGTCTGCATTACAATATACTTCCCTCTTAGGACCACTTTTGCTGCATGCCAAAAGCTTTGGACTGTCTTGTTTTCATTTTCATTTGTTTCTATGTATTTTAAAAATTTCTTCTTGAATTTTCTGGTTTAGCCTTTAATTTTTAGTAAGATGTTCTTTGCCATCCATGTATTAGTGGTCTTTTCAATGTTTTTCTTCTGGTTGACTTCAAGTTTCATGTCTTTGTGCTTTGAAATATGTATGAAATGATCTCAATGATTTTGTACCTGTTGAGGACTGATTTATGAACCAGTATGTGATCTCTTTTGGAGAATGGACCATGTGCACATGAATGTGTATTCTGCTGCATTAGGATGAAAAGTTCTTTTTAAATTTTTTATTGGAGTTCAATTTATCAACATATAGCATAACACCCAGTGCTCATCCACCGAGTGCCCCCCTCAGTTCCCATCACCCAGTCACCCCAACCCCCCACCCACCTCCCCTTCCAATACGCCTTGTTCGTTTCCCAGAGTTAGGTGTCTCTCATGTTTTCTCACCTTCACTGATGTTTTCAGTCATTTTCTCTCTTTTCCCGTTATTCTGTTTCACTAATTTGAAACAGATTAGTTTCAAATCTAATCTCATTAGATTCTAATCTCTGAGACCATATAACGCTTGGTCCTTTTCCGATTGACTTATTGAGACCATATAATGAGACCATAAAACCCTTGTCCTTTTCTGATTGACTTATTTCACTCAGCATAATACCCTCAAGGTCCATCCACGTCGTAGCAGATGGTGGGTATTTGTCGTTTCTATTGGCTGAGTAATATTTCATTGTATACATATACCATATTTTCTTGATCCATTCACCTTTCGATGGACACTGAAGCTCCGTCCACAATTTGGCTATTGTGGACATTGCTGCTATAAACATTGGGGTGCAGGTGTTACAGCGTATCAATGCACCTGTATCTTTGGGGTAAATCCCCAGCAGTGCAATTGCTGGGTCATAGGGCAGATCTATTTTTAACTCTTTTTTAACTTCTTTTTTTTTTATTTTTTAATAATAAATTTATTTTTTATTGGTGTTCAATTTGACAACATACAGAATAACACCCAGTGCTCATCCCGACAAGTGCCCCCCTCAGTGCCTGCCACCCAGTCACCCCCACCCATGCCCTTCTCCCCTTCCACCACCCCTAGTTTGTTTCCCAGAGTTAGGAGTCTTCCATGTTCTGTCTCCCTTTCTGATATTTCCTACCCATTTCTTCTCCCTTCCCCTCTATTCCCTTTCACTATTATTTATATTCCCCAAATGAATGAGACCATATAATGTTTGTCCTTCTCCGATCGACTTATTTCACTCAGCATAATACCCTCCAGTTCCATCCACATCGAAGCAAATGTCGGGTATTTGTCGTTTCTAATGGCTGAGTAATATTCCATTGTATACATAAACCACATCTTCTTTATCCATTCAACTTTCGATGGACCCCAAGGCTCCTTCCACAGATTGGCTATCGTGGACATTGCTGCTATAAACATCGGGATGCAGGTGTCCCGGCGTTTCATTGCATATGTATCTTTGGGGTAAATCCTCAGCAGTGCAATTGCTGGGTGTAGGGCAGATCTATTTTTAACTCTTTGAGGAACCTCCACACAGTTTTCCAGAGTGGCTGCATCATTTCACATTCCCACCAACAGTGTAAGAGGGTTCCCCTTTCTCCACATCCTCTCCAACATGTGTGGTTTCCTGCCTTGTTACTTTTCCCCATTCTCACTGGTGTGAGGTGGTATCTCATTGTGGTTTTGATTTGTATTTCCCTGATGGCAAGTGATGCAGAGCATTTTCTCATGTGCATGTTGGCCATGTCTATGTCTTCCTCTGAGATATTTCTGTTCATGACTTTTGCCCATTTCATGATTGGATTGTTTGTTTCTTTGCTGTGGAGTTTAATAAGTTCTTTATATATCTTGGAAACTAGCCCTTTATCTGATACGCCATTTGCAAATATCTTCTCACATTCTGTAGGTTGTCTTTTAGTTTTGTTGACTGTATCCTTTGCTGTGCAAAAGCTTCTTATACTGATGAAGTCCCAAAAGTTCATTTTTGCTTTTGTTTCTTTTGCCTTCGTGGATGTATCTTGCAAGAAGTTACTGTGGCTGAGTTCAAAAAGGGTGTTGCCTGTGTTCTCCTCTAGGATTTTGATGGAATCTTATCTCACATTTAGATCTTTCATCCATTTTGAGTTTATCTTTGTGTGTGGTGCAAGAGAGTGGTCTAGTTTCATTCTTCTGCATATGGATGTCCAATTTTCCCAGCACCATTTATTGAAGAGACTGTCTTTCTTCCAGTGAATAGTCTTTCCTCCTTTGTCGAATATTTGTAGACCATAAAGTTGAGGGTCCAGTTCTGGATTCTCTATTCTGTTCCATTGATCTATGTGTCTGTTTTAGTGCCAGTACCATACTGTCTTGATGACCACAGCTTTGTAGTACAACCTGAAATCTGGCATTGTGATGCCCCCAGCTATGGTTTTCTTTTTTAAAATTCCCCTGGCTTTTCGGGGTCTTTTCTTTTTCCACACAAATCTTAAGATGATTTGACCCAACTCTCTGAAGAAAGTTCATGGTATTTTGATAGGGATTGCATTAAACGTGTAAATTGCCCTTGGTAACATTGACATTTTCACAATATTAATTCTTCCACTCCATGAGCATGGAATGTTTTTCCACCTCTTTGTGTCTTCCTCAATTTCTTTCAGAAGTGTTCTATAGTTTTTAGGGTGTAGATCCTTTACCTCTTTTGTTAAGTTTATTCCTTGGTATCTTATGCTTTTGGGTGCAATTGTGAAAGGGATTGACTCCTTAATTTCTCTTTCTTCAGTCTCATTGTTAGGGTATAGAAATGCCACTGATTTCTGGGCATTGATTGTGTATCCTGCAATGCTGCCAAATTGCTGTATGAGTTCTAGCAATCTTGGGGTGGAGTCTTTTGGGTTTTCTATAGACAGGATCATGTCATCTGCGAATAGGGAGAGTCTGACTTCTTCTTTGCTAATTTGAATGTCTTTTATTTTATTTTCTTTTTTTTGTTGCCTGATTGCTGAGGACTTCTAGTACTATGTTGGATAGCAGCAGTGAGAGCGGCCATCCCTGTACTGTTTCTGATCTTAGGGGAAAGGCTCCCAGTGTTTCCCCACTGAGAATGAGATTTGCTGTGGGCTTTTCGTGGATGGCTTTTTTTTTTAATTTTTTTTATTTATTTATGATAGTCACAGAGAGAGAGAGAGAGGCAGAGACACAGGCAAAGGGAGAAGCAGGCTCCATGCACCGGGAGCCCGATGTGGGATTCGATCCCGGGTCTCCAGGATCGCACCCTGGGCCAAAGGCAGGCGCCAAACCGCTGCGCCACCCAGGGATCCCCCGTAGATGGCTTTTAATATGCTGAGGAATGTTCCCTCTATCCCTACACTCTCAAGACTTTTGATCAGGAATGGATGCTATGTTTTGTCAAATGCTTTCTCTGCATCTATTGATCTATTGAGGATCATGTGGTTCTTGTTTTTTCTCTTGTTGATATGATCTATCTCATTGATTGGTTCACGAGTGTTGAACCAGCCTTGCATCCCAGCGATAAATCACACTTGGTCTTGGTGAATAATATTCTTCATGTACTTTTGGATTCTATCAGCTAGTATCTTGATGAGTATTTTTGCATCTGTGTTCATCAGGGATATCGGTCTATAATTCTCCTTTTGGTGGGGTCTTTGTCTGGTTTTGGAATTAAAGTGATGCTGGCATCATAGAACAAGTATGGAAGTATTCCATCTCTTTCTCTCTTTCGGAATAGCTTTAGTAGAATAGGTATGGTTTCTTCCTTAAACGTTTGATAGAATTACCTTTGGAAGCCATCTGGCCCTAGACTTTTGTGTCTTGGGAGGTTTTTGAGGACTGCTTCAATTTCCTCCCTGGTTATCGGCCTGTTCAGGTTTTCTATTTCTTTCAGTTTCAGTGATGGTAGTTTGTGGTTTTCCAGAAAAGCATCCATTTCTTCTAGATTGCATAATTTTTTGGCATACAGCTGCTCATAATATGTTTTTAAAATCGTTTGTATTTCTGTGGTATTGGTGGTGATCTCTCCTTTTTCATTCAGGATTTTATTAATTTGAGTCTTTTCTCTCTTCTTTTTAATAAGGCTGGCTCATGGTTTACCTATCTTATTAATTCTTTCAAAGAACCAACTCATGGTTTTATTGATCTTTTCCACAGTTCTGGTCTCTATTTCATTGAGTTCTGCTCAAATCTTTATTAACTGTCTTCTTCTCCTGGCTGAAGGTTTTATTTGCTGTTCTTTCTCCAGCTCCTCTAGGCACAAGCTTAGCATTTTTTGTTGAGTTCTTTACAGATTTTGGTTGGATGCTTGTTTTGTAATGTATTTCCCCTTCAGGACTGCTTTTGCCGTATCCCAAAGATTTCTTACAGTTGTATCCTCCTTCTCATTAGTTTCCATGAATCTTTTTAATTCTTCTCTAATTTCCTGGTTGACCCTTTCATCTTTTAGCTGGATGGTCTTTAAGCTCCATGTGTTTGAAATCCTTTCAAACTTCTTCTTGTGAATTAGTTGTAGTTTCAAAGCATTATGGTCTGAAAATATGCAGGGTATGATCCCAATCTTTTGGTATCAGTTAACACCTGATGTGACCCAGTATGTGGTCTATTCTGGAGAAAGTCCCATGTGCATTTGAGAAGAATGTGTATTCATTTGCGTTTGGATGTAAAGGTCTGTAAATATCTGTGAAATCCATCTGGTCCAGTTTATCCTTTAATGCTCTTCTTTCTTTGGAGATGTGCTTACAAGATCTTTCAATCGTAGAAAGCGCCGTGTTCAAGTATCCACGTATAAGTGTATTATTATCTAAGTACGTCATAACTTTGGTTATTAATTGATAGATATACTTTCAGCTCCCAGATTCGGGGGATAAATATTCATGATTGTTAGGTCCTCTTGTTGGAAAGATCCTTTAAGTATGATATAGTGTCTGTCTTCATCTCTTATAACATTCTTTGGGATAAACTTTAATTTATCTGTTATGAGAATGGCTACTCCTGCTTCCTTTTGAGGACCATTTGAATGGTAAATGGTTCTCCAACCTTTTATTTTCAGGCTGTAGGTGTCCTTATGTCTAAAATGAGTCTCTTGTAGACAGCAAATAGATGGGTCTTGCTTTTTTATCCAGTCTGAAACCCTGCACCTTTTGATGGGATCATTAAGCCCATTCATGTTCAGAATGACTATTGAAATATATGCATTTAGTGTCATCATAATACCTATTCAGTCCCTGTTCTGTGGATTGTTTCCTAGACTTCCTCTTTCTTTTACAGAGTCCCCCTTAATATTTCCTGCAGAGCTGGTTTGGTGGTCACAGATTCTTGCAGTTTCTGCCTATCTTGGAAGCTCTTTATCTCTCCTTCTATTCTGAATGAGAGCTTTGCTGGATAAAGTATTTTTGGCTGCAGGTTCTTCTCCTTCTCCTCCTTTCTTCTCCCTTTCTGGCCTGCCAGGTCTCTGTGGAGAGGTCTGCTGTTAACCTCATACTTCTCCCTATAAAGGTTATGGGTCTCCTGTCTCTTGCTGCTTTAAGGGTCTTCTCTTTATCTTTGGAATTTGCAAGTTTCACTATTATGTCGGGGTGTTGAATGGTTTTTATTGATTTTAGGGAGGTGATCTCTCTATCTCCTGGATCTGAATGCCTGTTTCCCTTCCCAAGTTAAGGAAATTCTCAGCTGTGTTTGTTCAAATACATATTCTGGTCCTCTGTTCCTTTTGGCACCCTCTGGAACCCGAATTAAACGTAGATTTTTCCTTCTGAGGCTTTCATTTATTTCCCTTAACCTATCCTTATGATCTTTTGTTTTTTATTTTTTTTTAAGATTTTATTTATTTGTTCATGAGACACACACACACACACACACACACACACAGAGAGAGAGAGAGAGAGAGAGAGAGAGGCAGACACAGGCAGAGGGAGAAGCAGGCTCCATGCAGGGAGACTGACGTGGGACTTGATCCCAGGACTCCAGTATCACACCCTAGGCTGCAGGCAGCACTGAACTGCTGTGCCACCAGGGTAGTCCTCCTCACAATCTTTTAATTGTTTTTCTCTTTTTTTCCTCAGTTTCCTTCCTTGCCGTCAATTTGTCTTCTATGTCACTCACTCTTTCTTCTACTTTGTTAACTCTCGTTGTTAAGACCTCCAGTTTGGATTGCATCTCTTTTAATTGATTTTTAGTTTTGTCCTGATTAGATCTAAATTCTGCAGTCATGGAAGTCTCTTGAATTCTTTATGCTTTTTTCAATAGCCACCAGTAGCTTTATAATTCTGCTTCTGAATTGGCTTTCTGACATCGAATTGTAATCCAAATTCTGTAACTCTCTGGGAGAGAGTACTGTTTCTGATTCTTTCTTTTTTGGTGAGTTCTTCCTTCTAGTCATTTTGCTCAGTGCAGAGTGGCTAAAAAGAAGTTGTACTTGAAAAAGGAGGAAAAGAGAAAAAATGGGGGTACAAACAAACAATAAAAAACACGGAGGGGTATCCTCTGATTCTAAATAATTTAAGTCCCTAGACTTCCCTTGGAACTTTCTAGTGCTGCTTGGTCAATAACTTGCTCTTCCCCTGTCCTTCTAGCTGGTCTTCTGGGGGAGGGGCCTGCTGTGCTGATTCTCAGGTGTGTGCACTTTGGGGAGCTGCCCCACTCCTGCCAGGGGCGTGGCTCAGTGGGAGCTGTTTATCCTGTGAGGCCCCTGCTCCCTGGCGGCCCTGCTCAGTCCCAGGCACAAGGTGACACCACAGGAACAACAACAGTGTCTGCGGCCAGGAGTCAGCTCCCGCAGTAACTACTGCAGTCTCCCAGTCCGCAGAGCCCTGGATGCTCCGGGGGCAGTGGGCGCTAATCTGCACAGCTCGGGCCACCTAGTGGCAGGAGTGTCCTTGCTGCCCTGTGTCCGCTTGGTCTCTGCCTGTCTTGGGGGGATCGCCGGATCTTGTGCTTTGTCCCTGGCACCTTGTGCTCTAGGGCCTGCGCGGGAGGAATCACGCTCTTGGGGCCGCACAGGCCCGCTGCCTGAGCCACCACCTGAGCTGCTCCCAGGTCCCCGCTGGGCATGTGCTCCAGCCCTTTACTGAGCTGGGCTCCAGGTGTGTGGCATGCTCTCCCCTGGGGCGCACTTCCTCTGTTAGTGCCCCTCAGGAGCCTGAGGGCATCACTGCCCCTCCTGGGATCCTGCCTGAGTTCCCTGCAAGCGCCTTCCCATCCGGGAAGATTGGTAAAGTTTCTGCTTCTCCGGGACTGGCCTTTCCTGTCCTGGAGGCTCTCGCCGCCTGGCCTTAGCCAGGCTCCTCGCGGGGGCCCCTCCCCTTTGGATGCTTTTTTATTTCTTTATTTTTTTCTGTCTTCCTACCTTGATAGAAGCTTGAACTCTTCTCATTGTAGTATTCCAGCTGTTCTCTCTTTAAATCTCAGGCTGAATTCGTAGGTTTTCAGGATGATTTGAAAGTTATCTAGGTAAGTTGTTGGGGACAGGTGACTTGTGGATCCTACTCTTCCACCATCTTGCCCTGCCTCCGAATGAAATGTTCTGAATATATCTGTTAAACCATCTGGTCCAGTTTGTCATTCAAAGCCATTGTTTCATTATTGATTTTCTGCTTAGATGATCTATCAATTATTGTATGTTAGATGTTAATGTCCCCTAGGATTATTGTATTATTATCAATGGGTTTCTGTATATTTGTTATTAATTGATTTATGTATTTGGGTACTCCTAAGTTGGGGGCATATATATTTATGATTGTTAGTTCTTCCTAATAGATAGACCCCTTAAATATGATTTGATGCTCTTCCTCATCTCTCATACTCATAACAGTTATTGGTTTAAATATACTTTGTCTGATATAAATATGGATACTCCAGCTCTTTTTTCCCAACCATTAGCATGACAGATTGTTATTCATCCCCTCACTTTCAATCTGCTGATGTTTTCTATGTCTAAAATGAATCTCTTGTAGGTGACATATGGATGGGTCTTGTTTTATTCAATCTAATACCTTATGTCTTTTGATTGGAGCATTTGTTCATTAACATTCAGAATGATTTTTGACAGATATGAATTTAGAGCTATTGTGTTACCCGTAAGGTTGATGTTTCTGGTGATATTCTGTATTCCTTTCTAATCTTTGTTGCTTTTTTGTCTTTCTTTCCACTGAAAGATTCCCTTTTAATATTTCTTATTTTTTTTCTTTTTAACATTTGTTATTTATGTTAGAGAGAGAGAAAGAGAGCACAAGCAGGGAGAGGGGCAAATAGAGAGGGTGAGAATCTCAAGCCAACTCTACACTGAGTGGGGAACCCAATGAAGAATTTGATAGCACAACCCTAAGATCATGACCTGAGCTGAAATCAAGAGCTGGGCATTTAAGTGACTGAGCCACCCAAGCACCCCTCCCTTTTAATATTTCTTGCAGGACTGATTTAGTGGTCACAAACTCCTTTAGTTTTTCTTTGTCTGGGACACTTTATCTCTCCTTATATTCTGAATGACAGTGTTGATGGATACAATATTCTTGGTTCTACATTTTCCCCATTCAGCATGTTGACTATATCATAGCACTCACTTTCTGCCTGCCAAGTTTCTGTGGACAGGTCTCCTGCAAACCTGATTTGTGCGCTCTTGGTTAAGGACTTTTTTCCTTTGCTGCATTTAGGATTCTTTCCTTGTCTGTGTGTTTCATGAATTTTATTATGAATTGTTGTCCTGAAGGTTAGCGTTTCTTGAATTTGATGGAAGTTGTCTGTGCCTCTTTAATTCTGATGTCTGTATCCTTCCCCAGGTGATACAAGTTTTCAGTTATAATTTGCTCAAATAAACCATCTGCCCCCTTTGTCCTCTTTTCTTCTTCTGGAACTCCTGTGATACCATGTTATGACACTTTAAGGATCACTGAGTTCTGTAGGTTTACATTTGTGATCCAATACTTTTCTTTTCCTCTCTTTTCTGCTTCATCAGTTTCCATAATTTTATCTTCTCTATCACTGTTCTGTTCCTCTGTTTCATCCATCCTTATTGTCTTTGCATACAGTCAGTTTTGCATCTCAGTTATAAGGCTTTTTATTTCAGTCTGACTAGTTTTTACTTCTTTTATCTCTGCAGTAAGTCATTCTCTAGTATCTTCTATTCTTTTCTCAAGGCCAGATAATATCCTTATGATTGTTGTTGGCTCAGGCACCTTACTTATATCAGTTTTGATGAAATCCCTGTCCATTACTTCTAACTGTTCTTTCTTATGGGGTGAATTCCTCAATCTTGTCATTTTGTTCAGGTTACATTTTTGTGTGTGATTTTTAGAAAAGCCTGCTATATTTCCTATTCCTGAGTGTAAAGGCTATAATAAGAAAAGGTCCTATATTGTCTTGGGCCTGATGCTTAAGAGATGTTTTAGAGTGTACACTCTGCTGTTGTGTTTTGATTTTTCTTCCCTCAGGTCAATATTCTGTAGAGTTTGTCTGTAGAGTTTCTCCTTGCCTGAAGTGGGGGTGGGGCATTTGGACCTTGTCCACTCTGGCAAGTTTTAAATTGGTGTGTTTCACTCTGCTTTTTAAAGAAGTCAGATCCTTCCATTGAGGTGGATTTATTTATTTTTTACCTGTAGTTGTTAAGTTTGTTTTCTCAGTACTTAGATTGATTTTTGGGATGTTCAGAATAATTTCATATTTATCTTGCTTTGTTTGAGGCATGAGTCAAACTTACTACCTTCCTATTCCTCCACCATCTTAACTCTATGCCCAGTATTTTAAAGGTCCAGATGAAGAAATATTTTCCATGGTTTGAAAGACTGTATCTTTCAGTAAGCCCCATAGACATGATACAGAACATTAGTATCTCTCCTTACACCTATGGTTAATTAACCCATTGCTACAGTAGTCACAGTGGTGACTGATTTACATCAAATCTAAAGAATCTGTTATAAGAGTAGATGGATTGAGAAAATAGGAAAAATATGTATCATGCCAATGATAAAATGGTGGGAAAAGGGCCCATCAAGGTCTTTTGTAAACAATTGTGGCAATATATAAGATTATCTAGCATCCTTGGAGAAAATATATACAATCTAATTCTGTTTTGTTAAGCCTATAGAAGGTACTGCCTGAATGAAAGAAGTTTACACCCTTGAAAGAAGGCTGAAAAAAGCCTGGTATGTCATTGAGTACTTCTTTGCTAATGGAGGTATTTTAGGGGTTTATATAACTTACTCTTTGGCACTAGGGGTTAGGCCAATGTTGCACTCTAGTGTGTGCAATAGGAAGCAACTGGAGGTCCAGTGTTAAATTAACCATTTATTGGTCTTGCACTAACAGATTGTAGACACTGAGGTCTAATAGACACTGAGGCTGAATGCACATTATCTATGGAAATCCCTAGCAATTTTGGGGAGAAATAAAAGGTATTAATGTTTGTGAAGGGAAATTATCAAGGTCTGAGAAACTAGACTTTATCTACAAATCTTTCTAGTGCATATTGTCCCCATTCCTGAGTATATTTTGAATGTGGATATTTTACAGAACCTGTATCTAACTACAATGATAGACAAATTCAAGTTGCATATCCCAGTAGAGAAACCCATCATGATGGGTGATGCAAAATGGAGAGCCATACAGCTGCTGGTTCCCCAGAGAGTAATAAATGAAAAAAGAGTATAAACTACCTAGGGGGCATAATAAGATCATTGCTATCACTAGAGTATTAGAAAAGGAGGGGGTAATCAGGCCTGCTCAAAGCCCATTCAATCCAAGTTGGCCTATAAAAACATATAATGAGGCCCAACTAATGACAATAGAGTATAAAGAACTTAATAACATTATGTGCTTATTTTTGCCATGGTGCCTAACATGGTCTTTTTAATAGAAAATATCATGGCATCCATTAAGAGATATCATTATGCACTGAATCTATCTAACACCTTTTTCAGCATTTCATTAAGACCTGAATCCCAAGACCAATTTTCCTTCAAATGGAAAGAGAGACCATGGAACTTCCAGGCATTACCCCAGGGGTATTTCCATAGTCCTACGGTTTGTCACAGGATGGTAACCAGAGATTTGGAGAAATGGATATTGCCAGAGGAGATTGCGCTTTATCATTAGATGATGTATGTTAACTGGTGATGATTTATCCCCCATGTTCAAGATTTATCCTCCCTGTCTCAAGAAATCATGTCACTACAGGCATCCTTAAAGTCACAAGACTGGGAAGTAAATACTGATGAGGTCCAAGACCTGGATCAATCAGTAAAGTTCCTGGGCATCAGGTGTTTGGGTAAGACAAAAGTAATGCCAGAAGCAGTCATGGTATAAGGCAATATAAGCCTTCCGAAACTCTAAAATTGTAAAGGGATTACAGGCTTTTGTTGATTTATTGATTTACTGGAGACCTTTTATTCCCCATCTAGTACAGATATTAAGATCTTCATATGCCTTAGTTAAAAAAGGAAGACAATGGGATTGAGGTATTAGGTAACAAGAGGCTTTCTTAAAGTAAAAAAATGCTAGTAAAACAAATACAGGGCCTGGGGATATTAATTCCAGATATGAATTGTGAATTTTTTTAAAGATTTTATTTATTTATTCATGAGAGACACAGAGAGAGAGGTGGAGACACAGGCAGAGGGAGAAGCAGGCTCCATGCAAGGAGCCTGATGTGGGACTTGATCCCAAGTCTCCAGGATCACACTCTGGGCTGAAGGTGGCACTAAACTGCTGAGCCACCAAGGGCTGCCCTGAATTGTGAATTAGATATAATTTCATATCCATAAAGGTTTGGCTGGGGCTTGTGACAATGACAAAATGAAAAATCCCTTTAGGATTCTGTTCTCAGTTATCGAAAGACACAGAAGCTGGGTATGGTAGCATTGAGAAACAACTTTTAGCTGTATACTTTGCACTACAACAAATGAAAGGACTTGCTGCTGACCTGCCCATGATGATACAAACTTTTCTGTCAGTAGATTTGATTAAGGACATGCTCAGCAAACCTAAGAGTGCTTGTGCCCAGGTAAGCACCTTACAGAAATTGCATGTTTACCTACAGCAGAAGAGCACTTACAATACCAGCCTACTATCTCATGAACTGCACTGGTTACTAGAGTTTGTCACTTATGTCAAACCAGCCCAACTTCTGGAAGTGACCAATATTGTGTCTTTCCTCCCCAAGTAAAGGAAGAGTTAGGCTTGCTTTCAGATACATAGTACACTGATGGCAGCTGGCAGGGAAACCTTTCTATTTGGTGTTCCTCTGCTGTCCTACTGGATTTTGATGTACTTTAGCTGAAGAAGAAACTAAAAGTAGTAATATGCAGAATGAGGTTGATAAGGATTGTGTTGATGCATGAGCCCATGCCCATTGATTTGGCCCCTGACAGCTGGGCAGTATGGAAAGGGTTAACAACATGGATGCCACAATGGCACATAGAAGGCTGCATTATATTAAATAGACCCCTGTGATGAGTGTCACAATAGATAGATATTTGGGAAGTATGCACCAAACTCAATGCATCCATCCAAATATGATGTGTGTCCAATCACACCTCATCCATACTGCCAGAAATCATGAGGCAGATGCTCTATCCCAGGCATAAGTCTTTCTTCTGGAGGAAATTCTGGTCTCATCTGATGTTAAAGAATGTGTCCATAAATTGAGACACAAAGTTCCCAAAGCTACTTGGAAATATTTTCCAAGCAAAAGAACATTTTCCTTTAAAATATTCTTATCGGGATCCCTGGGTGGCGCAGCGGTTTGGCGCCTGCCTTTGGCCCAGGGCGCGATCCTGGAGACCCGGGATCGAATCCCACATCGGGCTCCCGGTGCATGGAGCCTGCTTCTCCTTCTGCCTATGTCTCTGTCTCTCTCTCTCTCTCTGTGTGACTATCATAAATAAATAAAGATTTAAAAAAAAATAAAAAAATAAAATAAAATATTCTTATCTACATGCTTCTGACAAGTATTGCCCCCAGTGCTACCTCAGGCAATGTCCATTGCATCATACTCCAGGGTATATTGGATGGACTACATACCCTGTTACTTGCAGGTAAATAGATTACATAAGCCCTTTGCCAGTATTGGAACGGCACAGATATATGCTGGTCTGTAGAGACACTTCCACAGGACTTTTACAAGTATTTGCCTATTACAGAGCCAATCAGGGTGCAACTACAAAGGGATTAACAAAATTAGAGAGCATATATGGGACATTGACTTAGATAGGGATTAAGCATAACATTTTACTGGCCTTGAGGTCCAAAAATAGGAAGAGGTCAAGGATATATTATGGACTTTCTTTTTTTAAAAAAAGTTTTTATTTATTTATTCATGAGAAACACAGAAAGAGAGGGGCAGAGACATAGGCAGAGGGAGAAGCAGGCTCCACGCAGGGAGCCTGATGTGGGAATGGATTCCAGAACCCCAGGATCATGCCCTGAGCTGAAGGCAGATGCTCGGTGAGCCACCCGGGCATCCCTATTGTGAACTTTCCACCTGCTATACAATCCTACTGCTCTGAACCTGTGTGAAAGGATACATGGACTAATAAAAAACCACATTGAAGACTTTGTCACCAGGGGCATCTGAAAGACTCCATTGATTGGGCTTCTGACTTGATTTTCACTTGGGTCCTGATCTCAGGGTCATGATATCAAGTCCTGCATTGAGCTCCATGCTGGGCGGGCAGCCTGCTTAAGATTTTCTCTCTTTTTACCTCTTCCTCTCCCCACCTCTCTAAAATAAATAAATCTTTTTTTTAATGACTTTGTCACCAGATGGCTCTTTTACAGAATGGTCTCCATGACTAACAGAGGCAATTCAATTCCTTTATGCCACACCTACAGCAGGACAGATATCAGCCTATGAATTTCTAATTAACAATGCCCCTGAAGTTCAGGCACTGCAGGTATAGTATTGTTAGGAGGTTGAGACCTATCTGGCTGAAGGAGGGTCTCATTTTCCAACTGCCACAAGACCTCACACATGGTGAGACTTTTGCTCATTGGAAATTAGCCTGGAGTACCACCCCACCCCTGTGGCCTGAGATACTAATCCCTTGGGGTCAAGGGCTCACATCCACTATTATTTTTAACCTCTTGTTCTACATTGGTCAGGGCCCAACACACATGCAAATAACAGCTTTTGAACCTCTGACACTTCATACTGAGGCAGCATTGTTAGTATGGGTGCCAGCTTAAATGCCTATGTACAATATAGGCAGATTCTCTGATGATATCAAGGGGCAGATATATGGTAATATCAGCAAGGGTTGGTATTGGCTCATGGAACCAAACCACCACCATATCATTACTAAATAAGATTTGCCATATATGATGCTTATATAACACATTTGTCTTATCACCACTAGCTGATACTCTTTCCTGTTGCATCAGGATACATCTTCCTGTCATTGGTCACCACTTATTTTGAAGTTCACTATCTCTCCAACTCTTGGGTCTGTGAAAATTATCTCTTTATCAGGTTTTTGGGGAAACCATAATTCTAAGTATTTTATTTTGTCTTATACATATATTAATATTGCAACTGTGGCATATGGATGCAAGTCATCTCCCCAATATCTGGCTCTAGGGTCATTGTGGGAAAATGGCATATAAAGACCACAAGCTGTAAAGATGTCAGGGGTGGAGTGTAGGAGTCCTGACAATATCGAATACATCTTTGGCCCTCTGTATTATTCATGCTAAAACACTGACCTCCCTTGGGACTATATGTTCCACACCACTTGGAGGTAAATGTATGCCCTGAATGGAATATGGAAAGGCTTGTTCTGATGATTCCTAAAGTAGTACACAGATGGCACAACTCTAGATAACTAGTAGAAATGACTGAACAGGCTTTACCACTTTAAATAAATATCCTTAGACCTCACCACAATAGCCCTCTCTCTATAAAAGATGTGGATTGAGTTCCAAATGTGTGTGGGGGAGGCAGAGAAGAGCTGTATAGCGCCTGGATCATACGTCTGCCTGATCTTCCCATCAGTAAGTTACCTTGACTAGAATTGTGAAAATGGTATGGAGTGTCTGACCTCAGTTTTCAGTCTCAAACTGTATTCTCAGTCTGAAGGATACTTTACTGTGCTTCCCCCATCTTCTGACGCCCCTCTTGTCTTTCAATAACTCTGATTTTGATTAAGAGAAATACTTAAAAACACTGGGATTTTCCATTATACTGACATGGATTTTCTAGTACATTCTTTGAGCTTAGAATATGTCATGAGAGAATGACAAATAAGAGAGGGGGCTTGGGAAGATGGTGAAGTAGGAAAACACTGAATTTACCTCATCCCATGTTTTCAACTAGATATCATACACATCTAAGTAAAAAAAAAAAACAAACAGAGAGTGATCTGAAGACTGGCAGAACAAACTACAGAACTAAACAGAAAAAAAAGCTGCGTCTGAAAGATTAGGAAGATCAGAAAGACAGAAGCAGGATACTTATAGGAGGAATGGAGGGAGGGAGAAAGGGAGGGAAGGAACTATGCATGTGGAAGAGGCAGAGAAATGAGCCTGGGCTGCAAGCATGGTTCAACATTCACAAATCAATCAATATGATACATTATATGAATAAAATATAGGACAAAATCATATGATCCTCTCAATAGATGAAGAAAAAGCATTTGACAAAGTACAGCATCCTTTCTTGATTAAACCTCTTCACAGCGTAGAGATAGAGGGGACATGCCTCAATATCATATAAGCCATATAAAGCCCACTGCAAATATCATTCTCAATGGGGAAAAACTGAGAGCTTTTCCCCTAAGGTCAAGAACATGACAGGAATGTCAACTATCACCACTGCTGTTCAACATAGTCCTACCAGTCTTAGCCTCAGCAATCAGACAACACAAAGAAATAAAAGGCATCTGAATCAGCAAAGAAGAGGTCAAACTCTCACTCTTTGCAGATGACAGGATACTTTACATGGAAAACAGAAAAGACTCCACCCCCAAATTGCTAGAACTCATACAGGAATTCAGCAAAGTGGCAGGATATCATATCAATGCACAAAAATCAGCTGCATTTCTACACACTAACAATGAGACAGAAGAAAGAGAAATTAAGGAGTCAATCCCATTTACAATTGCACTCAAAATTGTAACATACCTAGGAATAAACCTAACCAAAGGGGCAAAGGATCTGTACTCAGAAAATTATAGAGCATTCATGAAAGAAATTGAGGAAGACACTAAGAAATGAAAAAATGTTCCATTCTCATGGACTGCAAGAATGAATAATATTAAAATGTCTATGCTACCTAGAGCAATCTATACATTCAATGTAATTCCTGTCAAAATACCATCAATTTATTTCAGAGAGTGCCAACAGACACATGAAAAAATGTTCAACATCAATCAGCATCAGGGAAATACAAATCAAAACCACAATGAAATATCACCTCATACCAGTCAGAATGGCTAAAATGAATAAGTCAGGAAATGACAGATGTTGGTGAAGATGTGAAGAAAGCATAACCCTCTTACAATATTGGTGGGAATGTGAACTGGTGGAGCCACTCTGGGAAACAGTATAGAGTTTCCTCAAAAAGTTGGAAATAGAGCTACCCTATGACCCAGTAATTGCACCACTGGGTATTTACCCCAAAGATACAAATGTAGTGATCCAAAGGGTCACCTGCACCATAATGTTTATAGCAGCAATAGCCACAATAGCTAAACCATGGAAAGAGCCCAGATGTCCATTGATGGATGGAGATACACACACACACACACACACACACACACACACACACACTAGAATACTACTCAGCCATCAAAAAAGAAATCTTGCCATTTGCAATGATGTGGATGGAGCTAAAGGATATTATAAGTGAAATAAGTCAATCAGAGAAAGACAATTATCATATGATCTCACTCATGTGGAATTTAAGAAACAAAACAGGATCATAAGGAAAGAGAGGAAAAGAATAAACCAAGATGAAATCAGAGAGGGAGACAAACCATAAGATTATCTCAATCATATGAAACAAAGAGTCACTGGAGGGGAGGGAGGGGGGACAGGCTAACTGGGTGATGAATATTAAGGAGGGCATATGATGTAATGAGCACTGGATATAATATAAGACTGATGAATCACTGAGCTTAAATCCTAAAACAATAATACATTATATGTTAACTAGAATTTAAATAAAATTTATTTTTAGAAAAGACTGACAGCCTGCTCAAAGAGGAAACATAAAAATGGCAGTTTACACAATGGTAGGGCCAAATGGGAGATAGAATTTTAATATAATTTTGGAGTGTGCTGAGGAACTTCTCCAAAAATGAGAGAGCTGGCAGGAGCCATTTTCCTCCCTTGCTCCCAGCATAAACATATAGCCACATGCTAAAGGCAATGCTGCACATGCCCACGAGTTTTCCTGAGGATGAGCCCACTCCAAGATGGCTAGCCTGGGCCAAGGCCAAATTTTGTTAAAGCCTCATATGCATGCTGACCAGCTGCTGGTTGCACAGCTACTGCAGTGCACCATGCACAACCACCCTGGTGCCCAGCAGTGTACCCCAAGCCACCTTTGTGCACTGGACCCAGCTGTGTCCAGCTTCACACCCCAGCAGCCCTGGCACACAGCCCGCAGGCCCCACAGCATTTCGAGGGACACAGGATAGGATATTGGCTCAGTGCCATTTTTACTAATTTTGTTGCGCTAATCTCAATTTCCCTGGCAGGCATGTCACCTCACACTTGGCCTGCCTGAGCCCCCCAAATCCACATAAAGCAAGCCCAGGCCACAATAGGCAGAGTCACTGCAGACAACTGCACTGAAAGGAAACTATCCAACACACATAGAATAAACTTCTTAAGTGCCATGTTCTGGTGAACAGGGGACATAGCATTGCAGAGCACTTCAGAACCTCTTCTCCATAAGTCATTACGTTCAAAAGCAGTAGACACAGCTGACTTTCTTCACACACAGAAACAAACACAGAAAGGCAGACAAAATGAGAAGATAGATAAATTTATCCCAAATGAAACAACAAGACAGGGACTCCTGGGTAGCTCAGAGGTTGAGTGTCTGTCTTTGGCTTGGGATGTGATCTTGGGGTTCTGGGATCGGGTTCCCCATCAAGCTTCTGCATGGAGCCTGCTTCTCCTCCTTCTGCCTATGTCTTTGCCTTTCTCTGTGTCTCTCATGAATAAATAAATAAAATCTAAAAAAAAAAAAACCAGGACAGAATGTGAAGCAATGATCATATGGATACCCACTGGACTCCAAAAAAAAAAAAAAAAGGAAGGAAGACATAAATGAGACCCATTACACAGAGATAAGGAATGACATAGCACAGATAAAATATACCCAAAACGAAATGAGAAATGCATGTGATGTAATGAACAGCACGTTGGAAGAAGCAGAAAAACAAATTAGAGAGCTAGAAGACAGACTAATGGAAAGAAATCAAACAGGACAAAAGAGAAAGAAAATAATTAGACAAAACTAGAATAAACTCTAGGAACTCGGTGACTCCATCAAATATAACTTTCATATAATAGGGGTCCCTGAAGAAGAAGAGAGAACAAAGGAGAAAGACAATGTATTTGAAGAAATAATAGCTGTAAGGGGAAGGAGTTAAGATGGTGGAGTAGTAGGGGGACCCTGAGCTTGCCTCTTCCCCTGAAACAGCTGGATCAACATCCAGCGATTTTGAACAACTAGGAATATGATCTGAGGATTAAGAAATGATCTGCACATTTGGAGGGAGAAAGTGTGGCAGATGTGATGATCAGAGCTGTGAGCTGAGGGAGAGGAGAGCCACAGGGCCATGAAGGGGAGAGACCCTTTCTGCAGAGCAAAGTCAGGGACAGAACAGGAGAGAGTACAGTCAGTAGGTTTGCACATTATACCACAGTGAGGAGATCCCCTGGGCTTCACTGGGACAAATTTACCCCTTCCCAGACTGCTTTTGGAAGAGTGTATCTTACTGCTCCAAGAACAAGAGGCCACCTGGGAGCCATTGAGCCGTGCTCAACAGCTGGGACAGAGGTGTGAGCAAAAGGCAGATAAACTTGTAAAAAGCTTTTTGCTGTGAACCACGATAGGCTTAAACCATCATGGGAATGCCCAGTGGCTGCTTTTCTGGGACAGAAGCAAGCAGAAATCAGAGACATCGGTAGACTGCAGATAACCTACCTGCTGCTTTTCCCTGTTTGCCACAATATATTGTCCCTCAGAAAAGCTGGGACAGAATGGAGTAGGGGACTGAGTTGTACACAGAAAGCAGTTAATATTGTTGCAGCTTTTTGAGGTATATCCCAACAAATTCTAGCCATCATGCACACACTGTCCAGCTGCTTTTCTGGGACAGAACAGTGCTGGGTGCTCTGTAAGGCCCTCATCCAGGGAAAGGGAATGGGTCCACCCTTTACCAGGCCCTTTAAAACTGAGTTTTGAATCCCAGCCACTGGCCAAAGATAAAATACAGATCTGTGGTGCTGGGCATGCCAATGGTCTGGGAACAGACAAGTTTAGATCAGGGAACTGATGAAAGCCTGGGACACAAGAGGTTATTTGCTTTTCTGAGAGGGCCTGCTGAATAGCAGTGGGCCAGGAGTTTCCCTCCCCAGGGACCAGAGGGCAGAGTAATGCCATACTCCTCCCCCACCACCTCTCCCTCCTCCCAACTTCCCACCAGCAGAGTAGGACTTCAGAGAGAAACACAGAACCTCCAGTGGAGTCTGGGGTCCCTTGCACTAAACCCTGTCACCCTGCTCTTGGCAGGGGCAAGTCAGCTTGTGAACCATCCTGAAGATCTCTATCCCTCAGAAGACCAACACAGGCTCACCACATGTACCAACTGATACCAACCGACCAACTGGTTGCCTGAAACTACTGATTAAACAGCAGCTTCTGGCAGAAACAAGACCAGGCTTGCTACTTTTTTTCTTTAATTTTTAAAATCTTAGTTCTTTATTTTTCTATTTCTTACTTTTGAGTTTTTAATCATATATATATGATTATATAGTCTTATATATATTATATATATAGCCTTTATCTTTCTTTGTATAGTTTTATAGTTTTATAGTTTTTCTATCATTTGTTGATTTGTTTCCTTCTCTTATTTCTCAAATCAGGCTTCTTATTTTTTTCTTTTATTTTTTCTTACTCTTTTTTCCTTCTTTCTTTCTTATTCTTTGGAATCAGGCTTACAGATTTTTGTTTGTTTGTTTACATTTTTGTCCCTATTGATTGTCACTAACCTTTGTTGTCTTAATGAGTAAAATAATGTCATTCATGACATAGATTGATAACAGGCCTATAGCCAGAATTTACTGTGCTAATGGATTTCCTTTATTACATTTTTTTAAAAAATTCAAACTGTGGTTTTGAACCCCAGTTCTCAGATGTTAATTATAAACTATTTAATTGTATTAGGGAATTGTCATGTTACATTTACTTTTGGATAAACCTGCATTAGATGCGTATAATTCAGTAAGTTTTTTAAAATGTTAATTTGTCCTTGTTTAGAAGTTAAGCACCTTATCAAGATACTGATTTAAGTTTTAAAATTTTTGTTTATAACTTTGTAACTTGAGAGTACTGGATGCTGTAGTGATGTCTCTCACATATGTGAAGAGAACGATAAAATTGTTTATTTACAAAAAAAAAAACTTGGATCAGGCTTTTTTTTTTTTTAATTCTCCAGGCTTTATATTAAGAAAAAAAATAAAAGCACACTTAGTTTAAGGTCCAAACACTCCCTATTACAAGCCAGGAGGAACTTTGTAGAGGAGACCAAGGGAAAGAGCAGTCGAAACACAACTGCAGAGTGTACACGACATACAACAGAAACACTTCCTGAAGTCTATTGTTCTTGTAGTTGTTTTTCTTGTTTATTTTCTTTGTCTTTCTTCTTTTTCTTTTCTGGCCAAATGATAAGATGGAGAAATTCATCCCCAAAGAATGGACAAGAGGTAGTACTCACAGCTAGTGATTTAATCAATACATATATAAATAAGATGTCTGGGGAATCCCTGGATGGCTCAGTGGTTTAGCGCTGCCTTCAGCCCAGGGTGTGGTCCTGGAGACCCGGGATCGAGTCCCACATCAGACTCCCTGCATGGAATGGAGCCTGCTTCTCCCTCTGTCTGTGTCTGTGCCTCTCTCTCTCCCCACCCCATCTCTCATGAATAAATAAATAAATAAATATTTTTTAAAAACCCAAAGATTATAAAAATACTAGCTGTGCTTGAAAAACATATAGTAGACACCAGAGAATCCCTTACCATACAGATAAAAAAAACTAAAATCCAGTCAGTCTGAATTTTACAATGTTATAATCAAGATGCATTCCCACGTGGAGGCCATAAAGTGAGGATGAATGAAACGGAAGAGCCATTAAGTGATATAGAAGATAAAATTATGAAAGACTATGAAGCTGAAAAGAAGAGGGAAAGAAAACTAATAGATTAAGGTAGACTTAGGGAATTTAGCAATTCCATAAAGCAAAATAATACCTGTTTTATAGGAGTCTCAGAACAAAAAGTCGGAGAAAGTGGCAGAAGGTATATTTGAATAAATTATAGCTGAGAAATACCCTAATCTGGGGATGGAAACAGGTATTCAAGTCAAAAAGGCATAGAGAAATCCTCTACAAAACAATAAAAATTGGACAACACCTTGACATATTACAGTGAAATTTGCAAATTACAAGGATAAAGAGAAAATCCTGAAAGAGCATGCAACAAGGGGTCTCTAATCTACAAGGATATATGCACGAGAATGGCAGCAGATCTGTCCAAAGAGACCTGGTAAGCCAAAAAGGACTGGCATGATATATTCAATGTATTAAATGGGAAAAATATGCTTCGAGTAATACTTTATCTAGCAAGGCTATCATTTGGAATAGAAGGCGAGACAGTTTGCAGCATAAAACTAAAAGAATTCATGAACACTAAATCAGCCTTGCAAGAAATATTAAAGTGGAACTCTGACCAGAGAGAGAGCACAAAAGTAAAAAAGACCAGAAAAGAACAGAGATAATCTACAGGAACAGACTTCACAGGTAGTACAATGGCACTAAATGCATATCTTTCAATAATTACTCTGAATGTAAATGGACTGAATGCTCTAATAAAAAGATAAAGGATATCCAAATGAAAAAAAACCACAACACTCAAATATGTTGGTTAAAAGAGACTCATTTTAGACTCAAAGACACTTCTAGATTGAAAGTGAGAGGTTGGAGAACAATTTATCATGCTAATGATGTCAAAACAAAGCTGACTTTTTCATCAGAAAAAAATATTTTAATCCAAAGACTATAATAATGATGAAGAAAAATAAAAAGCTTTTGCACAGCAAAGGAAACAATCAACAAAACTAAAAGGCAACCTATAGAATGGGAGAAGATATTCACAAATGACATCATATTAAGAGCTATTACCTGAAATCTATAACAAACTCATCAAATTCAATACCCTAAAAACAAAAAAATCCAGTCAAGCAATGGAAAGAAGACAGAAAAAAAAAAACATTTTTCAAAAGAAAATGTAAAAATGACTAATGGACACATGAAAAAATGCTCAACATCACTTATTATCAGGGAAATATAAATCAAAACCATAATGAGATACCACCTCACACCAGTTAGAATGGCCAAAATGAACGACTTAGGAAATGACAGATGTTGGCAAGGGTGTGGAGAAAGGGGAACCCTCTTGCACTGTTGATGGGAATGTGAACTGGTGCAGCCACTCAGGAAAACTATGGAAGTTTCTCAAAAAGTTTAAAATAGAGCTATCTTATGACTCAGCAGTTGCACTACTAGGTTTTTATCCAAAGAATAAAAAAAAAAATAGTGATTTGAAGGGCAACATGCCCCCCAGTGTTTATAGTAGTAATGTCCACATTACCCAAAATATGGAAAAAAAATATGTATTACCCAGATATACAAGAAATGAATATATAAAGAAGAACTAGTACATTTATACAATGGAATACTACTCAGCCATCAAAGAGAATGAACTCTTGCCACTTGCAATTACATGGATGGAACTAGAGGGCATTATGCTAAGCAAAACAGTCAGAGAAAGACAAATACCATATGATCTCAGTCATATGTGGAATTTAAGAAATAAAGCAGATGAATATAGGGGAAAAGAAGGAAAAATAAGATAAAATGAAACTGGAGAGAGGGGCAAAGCACAAAAGAATCTTAACTACAGGGAACAAACTGAGGTTTGCTGGAGGGGAGATGAGTGAGAGGATGGAGTAATTGGGTGAAAGGCATTAAGGAGGGAACTTGATGTACTGAGCACTGGGTGTTATATGCAACCAGTGAATCACTAAATTCTACCCTGAAAGTGATAATATCCTATATGTTAACTAAATTGAATTGAAATAAAAAAGAAAAGAAAAGAAAAAAGGAATAGCTGAAAACTTCCCTACTATGGGGAAAAAATAGATATTCAGATCCAGGAGGTAGGGAAACCCAAACAAAATTAACAAAGCAAAAAAAAAAAAAATCTTAAAAAATAGCAAGACAAAAGATGCCAATGACTTGCAAGGGAAAACTCATAAAGAGATCAGGATATTTTTTAACTTAAATGTTGAAAGTCACACTAGAGTGTCATGATATAGTCAAAGTGTTGGTTGGGGAAAATCTTCAGCCTAAAATACACTATCCAGCAGGGCAAAATCATTCAGAATAGGAGTGATGAGGAGTTTCCCAGAAAAACAAAAACCAAAAGTGTTCACAAACATTAAACAATATAATGTTAGGAAACACAAATACAGTAAAAAATGAATATTTCTGTAAAAGAATCGGTCAAGGCACTCACAAAAAAATGGACATGACTTATAATATGCCTAAAAATTTGGGGAGGAAAGGAGAGAATAATTGGTTGAAATGTAAATGACCATAAAATTAATATAGCCTGCTAATACAGAAGAGGTTATAAACACATATAAAAGGTGATATATATATTCATTATATATTTTAAATATATAATATTTTATATATTTAAAATATATAAATTTAAATTTTATATATATAAAAATATATATATTTAAAATTAACTTTAAATATTAAATAAATACTATATTTCTTTATATATTTATATATACATATATATTTCTTGATGAAAACACAATGTTCCAAAACTCTGGAATACAGGAAAAATGGTTCTAAGAGGGAATTTTACAGCAATACTAGTCTACCTTAAGAAGTGAGCAAAATCTCAAATAAGCAACTTAAGCTTGCACTGAAAGAGCTAGAAAATTAATGAATACAATCTAAGACAAGCAGAAGGAAGGAAATAATAAAGATTGCAATAGAAATAAATGATACAGAAATTTTAAAAAACAATAGATCATATCTTTGAAATCGGGAGATGGTTGCTTCTAAAACAAATATAATTGATAAAACTCTAGCCACATTTACCAAGGAAAAAAGAAAAGTACTCATATAAATAAAATCACAAAATCACAAATGAGAGAGGAGAAATAATGACCAACACCACAGAAATTCAAATAAATGTAAGTAAATATCATGAACCAGTGTATGCCAAAGTTGGACAACCTAGAAGAAATGCATACATGTCTAGAAACATATAAACTACAAAAACTGAAACAGGAAGAAACAGAATTTTTAACAGACTGATAACTAGTAAAGAAATTGAGTGAGCAATCAAAAAATCCAAATAGATGACAGAAATACGATGGTGGCATAGTAGGAAGACTCTAGGCTTATCTCATCCCTCCAACACAAGTAGATAATTATCAAATCATTCTGAATACCTAACAAATTGACCTGAAGACTAAGAGAACAAAATCCACAACTAAAGTGAGAAAAGAGGCCACAATGAGTAAGGTAGGAAGTGCAGAGAGATGGTTTGGGGATAAATGAATTGTGAGTACTTTTGAGAGGAGAGAAACCTGGTCTCCAAGAAAGGAGAGAGAGAGAGAGAGAGAGAGAGAGAGAGAGAGAGAGAGAGAGAAGCATACAGGGGAATGCACAAGAACACCTCCCCAAAGCAATTGATTGGGGAAATGAGAAGGTTGATGTTCATGAGTTTTTGCAACCAGCAGAGCTCTAAGACTGGAGTTTTAATAATTGGTGGGCTTGGCTGGATTAGAGCCCTCAGGGTGCTGTCTTACTCATAGAAAGAAGTCAGGCAAACAATCCAGGGCAAATGACATGATCTGAGGAATGCCTGTAACACACAGGGAGGAAATTGTTTGCTCCTCTTGGAGTGTGACCCTGAGAGGCAGCATTTACAGAGTTACTTTTCCATGGACAAAAGAGCGGGTGAGTGCCATTTCCATCCCCCACCATTAGCATAGGCACAGAGCCACCTGCCAAGGGAAGCTGGGTGCAACACAGGCTGCCTAGCCTACTTGCTCCTGCATTCTGGCACCACTGCCCTACTTGGTCAAATTTACCTCATTCCTGCTGTGGGAAGACTCCCTCAGAAGACCAAACTAGGTGCCTGCCCACAACATGTCCCTAAAGCCTGGAGTGTTAAAAAAAAAAAGCAGGCTGATGGAATATAGTCTGGAAGGCAATGCACTGCTCCTAAAGAGAAGGCAGGCAAACGACTTGGATGGAGACAGTATGAAAATGGCATTAAGAAAAATGCCCGGGAAATGCAGGTGGGAGATTGATTTATTCATTCTTCTGGGATGATTGTCTTGAGAGAAGCAAGCACCGCTACCTATCTCCAGGGAAAATGAAGCTGGCTGGCACCATTTCCCTTCCCAGCTCCTCAGCATAAGATCTACCTTCAGTAAAAAACACAGCACCAACACTGGCTGCCTAATGTACTTACACCAAGTTCTACCTCCTGTGTTCTGCTAGTACTGCCCTTCTTGTCAAGTGTACCTTAATCCCAGTGCAGCAGACCCCTTCCCCAGAAGGCCAGCAGAAAACCCTGCCCACACCACATCTCCTAACCAGATAGTTCTGCACACCTCAGTTCTATTGCAAATAGCTTAGGTCTCATTCAATAAGTAGACCAGAAAAAAATCTAATTAAAACTAACTACACTCTGCCCCATGATCAAATACTACTCACTGCAGGCAAGGAGACCCTCTGCAAACAACTGGACTAAAGACTAGATCAGCTAAAACATAGTAGCAGAGCACAGGAAGCACACATTAGACATTATTTGAAGGAACAGGCCTGGACACTATATGATCTCTTATTCAGAAACCCATTACTCTCAGAAGTAGGAAACAAACACAAAGAAGACAGAGATTTAGGCAAAATGCCAAGATGGAGGAATTCATCCCAAATGAAACAAGATAATGTCATGACCAGACATCTAAGTGAAACAGGTATAAGAAACATGTCTAAAGGAGAGTTTTAAAACAACAATCTGGAATACTTGGGTGGCTCAGTGGTTTAGTGCCTGCCTTCAGCCCAGGATGTGATCCTGGGGTCCTGGGATCAAGTCCCACATCAGGCCCCCTGCATGGAGCCTGTTTCTCCCTCTGCCTGTGTCTCTGCCCCCCCCCTCTCTCTCTCCCTCTCTGTCTCTCATGAATAAATAAAAAAATTTAAAAAGATAAAACAACAATCATAAGCATACAATCTGAGCCTGAGAAAAGAATGAAAGACTTCAAGGAGACCTTAACTGTAGAGATAAAAGAATTAAAAAACAATCAGCCAGAAACAAAAAAAATGCAATAACTGAGATTCAAAACAGATTGATGCAATGAATTCAAGGATGGATGAAGCAAAGGAAGGAATAAGTGACATAAAAGATAGTGACAAATAGTAATGAAGCTAAACAAAATTGAGAAAGAAGTATTGTGGAACAATAGATTTAGGGAACTCGATGACTCCACCAGATGTGATAACATTCATCTGATAGTAGTTCCAGAAAAAGAAAAGAGAGAAAAGGGTACAAAAGGTAGTTCAAGGAAATAATATCTGAAAATTTCCTTAATCCGGGGAAGGAAACAGACATCCAAATTTGGGAGGCACAGAATTACCATCAAAATCAATAAAAGCAGGCAAAAACTACAACATGTTGTAATTACGTCTGAAAAATACAGGGATAAAATAAATCAGCCTTGAAAAAAATATTAAAGGGGACTCTGTGAGTGGAAAGGAAAGACTAAAAGTGGTAAAGACACAGAAGGAATAGAAAAATTCACTAGAAACAATAAAAAGCAAATACTAAAATGGCACTAAATACATATCTATCGGTAATTATTCTGAATGTGAATGCACTAAATGCTCAAATCAAAATACATAGGGCATAAAAATGGGGAAAAAAGACCCATCTATATGCTGCCTACAAGATAATCATTTTAGACCTAAAGACACCAGCAGATTGAAGGTGAGTGGATGGGGAAATATTTGTCATGCAAATGGACATCAAAAGAGAGTTGGAGTAGCAATACTTACATAAGCTAGATTTTAAGCCAATGACTATAAGAAGAGGAAGGGCACTGTATCATAATAATAATGGGGACTATCCAACAAAAGATCTAACAATTATACATACTTATGCTCCCAGAATGAGAACACCTAAATATATACAATTGGCAAAAAGAACAGAATTTATTGGCAATAATGTGAGTAGAGGACTTTAATACCCCACTTACATCAATGGACAGGTCATATAAGCAGAAAATCAACAAGGGAACAATGGTTTTGAATGGCACATGCGACAACTTAGCATATATTCAGAGTATTCTATCCTAACGCCACAGAATACATGTTCTTTTCAAGTGCACATGGGAAATTCTCCAGAATAGATTACATAATAGGTCACGAATCAGGGCTCAACAAATACAAAAAAATTGAAATCATACCATGCATTCTTTCTGACCACAACACTGTGAAACTTGAATCAACCACAAGAAAGAAATTTATAAAGACCACAAATACATGGAAGTTAAACATCATCCTTCTAAAAAATGAATAGGTCAACCAGAAAATTAAAGCAGAAATTTAAAAAAAATACATGGAAACAGATGTAAGTGAAAACACAATGGTACTAAACCTCTGGGATGCAGCAAAAGCTGTCCTAAGAGGGAAGTATATAGCAATTAATCATGCCTCAAGAAAAATATCAAATAAGCAACCTAAGATTACACCTAAAGAAACTACAAAATCAATGAATGAAATCTAAAGCCAGCAGAAGAAAGGAACTAATAAAGATTAGACAGGGGTGCCTGGGAGGCTTATTTGGCTAAGCATATGCCTTTGGTTCAGGTCATGATCCTGGAGTCCCTGGATCGACCCCTGCATGGCTCAAGCCAGGAGCCTGATTCTCCCTCTCCCTCTGCTCCTCCCTGCTGTGTTCTCTCTCTCTCTTTTTCTCAAATAAATGAATAATTTTTTTAAAAAAAGGATTAGAAGAAAAATAATTTATATTGAAATAAAATAATAGAAACCTTTGAAAAATTAATAAAATTGATAAGCTCCTAGGCAGACATATCAAAAAGTAAAGGGATTAAAATAAATAAAATCACAAATGAGAGAGGAGAAATAACAATCAACACCACAGAAATACAAACAAGTATAAGAGAATATTATGAATAACTATGTGCCAAAAATTGGAAATCTAGAAGAAATAGATAAATTCCTAGAAATATATAAACTACCAAACAGAAACAGGAAGAAATGGAAAATTTGAACAGACCAATAAGCAGCAAAGAAATTGGATGTATGATAAAAAATCAGCCAACAAACAAAATACCAGGACCAGTGAATTCTTTTTGCTATTATTATTATTTATTATTATTATTATTATTATTATTATTATTAATTCATCTTTTTTGAAAGAAAAAGAGAGGATGAGCAGGGAGAAGGGGAAAGTCAGAGGGAGAGAGGGAAGCGGACTCTCTGCTGAGCAGGGTGCCTGACATGGGGCTTGATCTAAGGAACTGGAGATCTGGACCCTGAGCTGAAGGTAGCTGCTTCACCTTCTGAGCCAGCCAGGTGCCCCACAGTAAATTCTACCAAACATTTAAAGAAGAGTTAATACCTGTTCTTAAATTATTGCAAAAAAATAAAAAGAAATGGAAGGAAAATTTCCAAATTCATTCTATGAGGCCAGGATTATCCTGATTCCAAAACCAGATAAAGACTGCACTAAAAAAGAAGAGAACTTCAGGCCAAAATCCCTCATAAACATGGATGCAAAAGTCTCAACAAAATATTGGCAAATTGAATCTAATAGTATATGAAAAGAATCATTGATTATAATCAAGTGGGATTTATTCCTGGGCTGCAAGGGTGGCTCAATATTCATAAATCAATCAATGATATACACCACTTTAATAAAAGAAAGGATAAGAACCATAAGATCCTTTCAATAGATGCTGAAAAACCATTTCACAAAGTACAACATCCATTCATGATAACGATCCTGAACAAAATGGTGTTAGAAGGAACATACCTCAACATAATAAATGCCATATACAAGAATCCTACAGCTAATGTCATCTTTAATGAGGAAAAACAGAGAGCTTTTCCTTTACAGTCAGGAATAAGACAGGGATGTCCATCTCACCACTATTACTTAACATAATATTGGAGAAACTAGCTATAGCAATTAGGCAACAGAAAGAAATGAAAGACATCCAAATCAGCAAGGAAGAAGTCAAACTAAGAAAAATCAGTCAACCAGAGAAAGAAAAATACCTTATGATTTTACTCATATGTGGAATTTAATAAATAAATAAAACAACAGAGCAAAGGGGTAGAAGAGAGAGAGAGAGAGAGAGAGAGAGAGAGAGAGAGAGAAATTAAGCAAGAAACAAACTTTTTTTAAAAAAAAAAGATTTTGTGTATTTATTCATGAGAGACACACACAGAGAGAGAAGCATAGAGACAGGCAGAGGGAGAAGCAAGCTCCATGCAGGGAGCCTGATGCGGGACTTGATCCCAGGAACTCAGGATGATGGCCAGGGTTGAAGGCAGGCGCTAAACCTCTGACCCATCCAGGCATCCCAATAAACAAACTCTTAAGTATAGAGAATAAGGAATGCACTTGTCGATATGAGCACAGGATGATGTATGGACGTGTTGAATCACTATATTGTACATTTGAAACTAATATAACACTGTATGTTAACTAACTCATATTAAAATAAAAACTTAAAAAAATAAAGTAAAAACGATTTTACCCTTTGGCATGTTGGAGAGAAAAATCCTAAGTAATCGCTCATAATTTGTTTGATTGAGCCTATAAGTAAATAGACAATAATGAAGAAGATAATGATGATGATAGCAAGAATAATAATGACTCTCGCTAACCAAGAAGTCAGTATATATCATGCAATAAACTCAATATTCCACATACAATATCTCCATGGTTCATTTTTTAAAAAATATTTTATCTATTCATTCATGAGAGTCAGAGAGAGAGAGAGAGAGAGAGAGAGAGAGGCAGAGACACAGGCACAGGCTCCATGCAGGGAGCCAGATGTGGGACTCAGTCTCGGGACTCCAGGATCACGCCCTGGGCTGAAGGCAGGCGCTAAACTGCTGAGCTACCCAGGGATCCCTCCATGGTTCATTAATGCTGATCAGCAACAAAATGAGAAAAAAGAGGAAAATATTTGTTTTTCATAAAATTTAATTGTGACTTTGCTTCTACTTATGCTACAGAAAGCTACAGGAGAATATTCCCTTCAAAAAGTTAGAAAAGTCTTGATAATCTACAAATCACTGTTATTTTATTGAGATATAAGTGACACATAACATATTAACTTCAGGTGTACAACATAATTATTAAATACTTATATATATTGTGAAATGATTACCACAGTAAGTCCTGAAATCCCATCCCTACACATAGTTATCAATTTTCTATTCTTATAAGAACTTTTAAGATCTAATATCCTAGCAACTTTCAAATATAAGATATGGTGTTATTAACTGTAGTACCCATGCTGTACATTACATCTGCATGACTTACTCATTTCGTAAGTAAATATCTGCATTTTTTACCCCCCCTTCATGAATTTTCCTAACCCCAGTCCCTGCCCGAGGCAACCACCAATATATTCTCTCCCCCCTCCTTTTTTAAAAAAGATTATTTATTTATTTATTTATTTATTTATTTATTTATTTATTTATTTATTCATGAGAGAGAGAGAGAGAGAGAGGCAGAGACACAGGCAGGGGGAGAAGCAGGCTCCATGCAGGGAGCTTAATGTGGGACTAAATCCGGGGATTCCAGGATCACACCCTGGGCCGAATGCAGGCACAAAACCACTGAGCCACCCAGGGATCCCTCCCCCCCCCCCGCCTTTTTTTTTTAAATTTGTATATATATTTTTGGAGTTCAATTTGCCAACATATAGTATAACAGGCAGTGCTCATCCCGTCAAGCGCCCTCCTCAGTGCCCATTACCCAATGACACTTCCCCCCTCCCACCTCCCCTTCCACTGCCTCTTGTTCGTTTCCCAGAGTTAGGATTCTCTCATGTTCTGTCACCCTCTCTGATTTTTCCCACTCATTTTCTCTCCTTTCCCCTATAATACCCCAATATGTTCTCTATATGCATTAACTTGGTTTTTGTTTTGTTTTTAGATTCCAAATATCAGTAAGTACATATGGTATTTATCTTTTTCTGTCTGAGTCATTTCACTTAGTCTAATGTCTTCAATGTCCATCCAAGTTGTAGCAAACCGAAAGATTTTATTCTTATTTTTATGTTTGACTAATATTCCACTGCATGCATATGCATCTATGTCTATATCTGTATTATCTATCTATCTATCTATCTATCTATCTATCTATCTATCTATCTATCTATCTATCATATCTATCTATCTATCTATCTATCTATCTATCTATCTATCTATCTATCTATCATCTATCTATCAATCACATTTTCTTTATCCGTTTATCTACTGATGAGCACATAGGTTGTTTCCATGTCTTGAGTAATGTTTCAATAACCATGGGGATGCAGATATATTTCAAGTTGATGTTTTTGTTTCCTTTGGACAAATACACAGAAGCAAAATGTCTGGACCATAGTTATATTTTTACATTTTAGGGGAAATTCAATATTTTTTTCCATAGTAGCTTCATCAATTTACTTTCCTACCAACAATACACAAGAATTCGCTTCTCTCCATATCCTCATCAACAATTATTATTTCTTTTCCTTTTGATAATAGCCATTATAACAAGTCTGAGGTAATATCACACTGTGGTTTTGATTTACATTTCCATGATGATGAGTAATGTTAACACTTTTTCATGTACCTGCCGGCCATCTGTATGTCTTCATTGGAAAAAAAAATCTATCCATATCTTCTGCTGTTTTTTTTCAGATTTCACATTATTTTTGCTATTGAGTTGTATAAGTTATTTATATACTTTGGATAGTAACTTCTTATTAGATATATGATTTGCAAATATTTTTTCTTATTTAGTAAATTGCTTTTTAATTTTGTTCATAGTTTCCTTTGTTGTACAGGAGCCTTTTAGATTTATGTAGTCCCACCCGTTTATTTTTCTTTTTGTTACCTTTGCTTTTGTTGTGAAGTTCAGTAAGAAGTAATTGTCAGGTATCATGTCAAGAGGTTTACCACCTGTTTCCCTTGATATTTTTTATGGTTTCAGGTCTTAAATTCAAGATGTTAACCCATTTTGAGTTATTATTTATGTACGTGTAAGATAATAGCATTGTGTCATATTTTATTTTGCATTTGACCATCCAGTTTTTCCAACAACATTTATTGAATAGACTGTCCTTTTTCTATTTGAATATTCTTGGCTCTGCTAAGTTAACCATAAACATGTATGGGTTTATTTCTAGGATCTCCATTCTATTCCATTGATGGAGTGTCTCCTTCAATGCTTTTATGGTTTTGACCAGTATAGCTTTGTTCTATAGCTTGAAATCAGGAAGTGTGATGGCTTTCATTTTTTTTTCTCAAAATTGCTTTGTAAATTCAGGGTCTTTGGTGGTTTTATACAGATTTTAGAATTGTTCAATTTCTGTAAAAAAAAGTCATTAGGATTTTGCTAGGTATGTATTAAATTGGTAGATTGCTTTAGGCAGTATGGACATTGTAACAAATTAATTATTTCCATCCATGCACATAAAATTCTTTCCAGTTATTTGTGTCTTTTTCAATTATTTTCATCAGTGCCTTAGAATTTTCAGCATAGAGATTTCTCAAATTCTGGAAAAATTTTTCCTAGGTATTTACTTTTTGATGCAATAGTATTGCTTTTATTTCATAAGAGTTTATTTAAATTCAATTTCGTTAATATATAGTGTATTATTAGTTTCTGGGGTAGAATTTGGTGATTCATCAGTTGCATATAACACCAGTGCTCATTTCATCAAGTGTCCTCCTTAATGTCCTTTACCCAATTACCCTACACCTCCACCTATCTCCCCTCTAGCAATCTTCAGTTTGTTCTGTTTATTTGAGTCTCTTATCATTTGCCTCCCTCTCTGTCTTTATTTTTCTTTCCCTTCCCCTACGCTTTCTAAGTTCCACATATAAGTGAAATGATATGGTATTTGTGTTTCTCCAACTTTTTGCTTAGCATAATACCCTCTAGTTCCATCCACAACATTAAAAATGGCAAGGGGGAGCCCTGGGTGGCTCAGCGGTTTAGTGCCTGCCTTCGGCCCAGGGCATGACCCTGGGCTCCCGGGATTGAGTCCCACATCAGGCTCCCTGCATGGAACTTGCTTCTCCTTCCGCCTGTGTCTCTGTCTCACTATCTGTGTGTGTCTCTCATGAATAAATAAATAAAATATTTGTAAATGGCAAGGTTTCATTCTTTTTGATGGTTAAGTGATATTCAATTGGAGATTATATCTATATCTAATCTATATCTCTATCATCTATATCCCACATATTCTTTATCCATTCATCAGTAAATGTAAATTTGGGCTCTCTCATTGTTATGGCTATTGTGGGATAGTGCTGCTGTAAACATTAGAGTGCATATGTCCTTGGATCACTATTTTTGTATCCTTTGGATAAATACCTAGTAGTGCAATTGTTGGGACATAGGGTAGTTCTATTTTTAACTTTCTTAGGAACCTCCATACTGTTTTCCAAAGTAGCTACAACAGTTTGCATTACCACCAAAGATGTAAGAGGGTTCTCCTTTCTCTACATCCTTGCCAACATCTATTGTTTCCTGAGTTGTTAATTTTAGCCACACTGACTGGTGTGAGGTGATATCTCATTGTGCTTTTGATTTATATTTCCCTGATGATAAGTGATGTTGAGCATTTTTTCATGGGTCTGTTAGCGATTTATATGTCTTCTTTGGAGAAAAGTCTTCTGCACATTTCTTAACTGTATTTTTTTAAATTTGGCAGTGTTGAGTTTGGTGAGTACTTTATAGATTTTGGATACAAGACCATTACCTGATAAGTCATTTGTAAATATCTTCTCCTATTCCGTGAGTTGCCATTAAGTTTTGTTGATTGTTTCCATTGCCATGTTTTTTATCTTAAGATCCCAACAGTTTATTCTTGCTTTTGTTTCCCCCTCCAGAGAGATGTATAGTAAGAAGTTGCTCTGGCTGAGTACAAAGAGATTGCTGCATGTGTTTTCCTTGAGTATTTTGATGGATTCTTTTTTTTTTTCAGTTTCTTGTGCTCTTTTTATTTTGTTTTGTCTTATGAATTTACTTGCTTTTTCATTTTACATTTCTTTTTTTAAATTTATTTTTTATTGGTGTTCAATTTACTAACATACAGAATAACCCCCAGTGCCCGTCACCCATTCACTCCCACACCCCGACCTTCTCCCCTTCCACCACCCCTAGTTCGTTTCCCAGAGTTAGCAGTCTTTATGTTCTGTCTCCCTTTCTGATATTTCCCACACATTTCTTCTCCCTTCCCTTATATTCCCTTTCACTATTATTTATATTCCCCAAATGAATGAGAACATATAAAGTTTGTCCTTCACTGACTGACTTACTTCACTCAGCATAATACCCTCCAGTTCCATCCACGTTGAAGCAAATGGTGGGTATTTGTCATTTCTAATAGCTGAGTAATATTCCATTGTATACATAAACCACATCTTCTTTATCCACTCATCTTTCGTTGGATACCGAGGCTCCTTCCACAGTTTGGCTATCGTGGCCATTGCTGCTATAAACATCGGGGTGCAGGTGTCCCGGCATTTCATTGCATTTGTATCTTAGGGGTAAATCCCCAACAGTGCAATTGCTGGGTCGTAGGGCAGGTATATTTTTAACTGTTTGAGGAACCTCCACACAGTTTTCCAGAGTGGCTGCACCAGTTCACATTCCCACCAACAGTGTAAGAGGGTTCCCTTTTCTCCGCATCCTCTCCAACATTTGTTGTTTCCTGCCTTGTTAATTTTCCCCATTCTCCCTGGTGTGAGGTGGTATCTCATTGTGGTTTTGATTTGTATTTCCCTGATGGCAAGTGATGCAGAGCATTTTCTCATATGCATGTTGGCCATGTCTATGTCTTCCTCTGTGAGATTTCTCTTCATGTCTTTTGCCCATTTCATGATTGGATTGTTTGTTTCTTTGCTGTTGAGTCTAATAAGTTCTTTATAGATCTTGAAAACTAGCCCTTTATCTGATATGTCATTTGCAAATATCTTCTCCCATTCTGTAGGTTGTCTTTGAGTTTTGTTGACTGTATCCTTTGCTGTGCAAAAGCTTCTTATCTTGATGAAGTCCCAATAGTTCATTTTTGCTTTTGTTTCTTTGGCCTTCGTGGATGTATCTTGCAAGAAGTTACTATGGCCGAGTTCAAAAAGGGTGTTGCCTGTGTTCTTCTCTAGGATTTTGATGGAATCTTGTCTCACATTTAGATCTTTCATCCATTTTGAGTTTATCTTTGTGTATTGTGAAAGAGAGTGGTCTAGTTTCATTCTTGTGCATGTGGATGTCCAATTTTCCCAGCACCATTTATTGAGGAGACTGTCTTTCTTCCAATGGATAGTCTTTACTCCTTTATCGAATATTAGTTGCCCATAAAGTTCAGGGTCCACTTCTGGATTCTCTATTCTGTTCCACTGATCTATGCGTCTGTTTTTGTGCCAGTACCACACTGTCTTGATGACCACAGCTTTGTAGTACAACCTGAAATCTGGCATTGTGATGCCCCCAGATATGGTTTTCTTTTTTTTTCCCCTGGCTATTCGGGGTCTTTTGTGATTCCACACAAATCTTAAAATAATTTGTTCTAAGTCTCTGAAGAAAGTCCATGGTATTTTGATAGGGATTGCATTAAACGTGTATATTGCCCTGAGTAACATTGACATTTTCACAATATTAATTCTGCCAATCCATGAGCATGGAATGTTTTTCCATCTCTTTGTGTCTTCCTCAATTTCTTTCAGAAGTGTTCTATAGTTTTGAGGGTATAGATCCTTTACATCTTTGGTTAGGTTTATTCCTAGGTATCTTATGCTTTTGGGTGCAATTGTAAATGGGATTGACTCCTTAATTTCTCTTTCTTCAGTCTCATTGTAAGTGTATAGAAATGCCACTGATTTCTGGGCATTGATTTTGTATCCTGCCACGCTACCAAATTGCTGTATGAGTTCTAGAAATCTTGGGGTGGAGGCTTTTGGGTTTTCTATGTAGAGTATCATGTCATCGGCGAAGAGGGAGAGTTTGACTTCTTCTCTGCCAATTTGAATGCCTTTAATGTCTTTTTGTTGTCTGATTGCTGAGGCTAGGACTTCCAGTACTATGTTGAACAGCAGTGGTGAGAGTGGACATCCCTGTCTTGTTCCTGATCTTAGGGGAAAGGCTCCCAGTGCTTCCCCATTGAGAATGATATTTCCTGTGGGCTTTTCATAGATGGCTTTTAAGATGTTGAGGAATGTTCCCTCTATCCCTACACTCTGAAGAGTTTTGATCAGGAATGGATGCTGTATTTTGTCAAATGCTTTCTCTGCATCTAATGAGAGGATCATATGGTTCTTGGTTTTTCTCTTGCTGATATGATGAATCACATTGATTGCTTTACGGGTGTTGAACCAGCCTTGTGTCCCAGGGATAAATCCTACTTGGTCATGGTGAATAATTTCCTTAATGTACTGTTGGATCCTATTGGCCAGTATCTGGTTGAGAATTTTTGCATCCATATTCATCGGGGATATTGGTCTGTAATTCTCCTTTTTGGTGGGGTCTTTGTCTGGTTTTGGAATTAAGGTGATGCTGGCCTCATAGAACGAATTTGGAAGTACTGCATCTCTTTCTATCTTTCCAAACAGCTTTAGGAGAATAGGTATGATTTCTTCTTTAAACGTTTGATAGAATTCCCCTGGGAAGCCATCTGGCCCTGGACTCTTGTGTCTTGGGAGGTTTTTGATGACTGCTTCAATTTCCTCCCTGGTTATTGGCCTGTTCAGGTTTTCTATTTCTTCCTGTTCCAGTTTTGGTAGTTTGTGGCTTTCCAGGAATGCGTCCATTTCTTCTAGATTGCCTAATTTATTGGCGTATAGCTGTTCATAATATGTTTTTAAAATCGTTTGTATTTCCTTGGTGTTGGTAGTGATCTCTCCTTTCTCATTCATGATTTTATTAATTTGAGTCTTCTCTCTCTTCTTTTTAATAAGGCTGGCTAATGGTTTATCTATCTTATTAATTCTTTCAAAGAACCAACTCCTGGTTCTGTTGATCTGTTCCACAGTTCTTCTGGTCTCAATTTCGTTGAGTTCTGCTCGAATCTTTATTAACTCCCTTCTTCTCTTGGGTGTAGGATCTATTTGCTGTTTTTTCTCTAGCTCCTTTATGTGTAAGGTTAGCTTTTGTATTTGAGTTCTTTCCAGTTTTTGAATGGATGCTTGTATTGCGATGTATTTCCCCCTTAGGTCTGCTTTTGCTGCATCCCAAAGATTTTGGATGGTTGTATCTTCATTCTCATTAGTTTCCATGAATCTTTTTAATTCTTCCTTAATTTCCTGGTTGACCCTTTCATCTTTTAGAAGGATGGTCCTTAACCTCCACGTGTTTGAGGTCCTTCCAAACTTCTTGTTGTGATTAGTTCTAATTTCAAGGCATTATGGTCTGAGAATATGCAGGGGACGATCCCAATCTTTTGGTATCGGTTTAGACCCGATTTGTGACCCAATATGTGGTCTATTCTGGAGAAAGTTCCATGTGCACTTGAGAAGAATGTGTATTCAGTTGAGTTTGGATGTAAAGTTCTGTAGATATCTGTGAAATCCGTCTGGTCCAGTGTATCATTTAAAGCTCTCGTTTCTTTGGAGATGTTGTGCTTAGAAGACCTATCAAGTATAGAAAGAGCTAGATTGAAGTCACCAAGTATAAGTGTATTATTATCTAATTATTTCTTCATTTTGGTTAATAATTGATTTATATATTTGGCAGCTCCCACATTCGGGGCCTATATATTGAGGATTGTTAAGTCCTCTTGTTGAATAGATCCTTTAAGTATGATATAGTGTCCCTCTTCATCTCTCACTACAGTCTTTGGGGTAAATTTTAGTTTATCTGATATAAGGATGGCTACTCCTGCTTTCTTTTGAGGACCATTCGAATGGTAAATGGTTCTACAACGTTTTATTTTCAGGCTGTAGGTGTCCTTCTGTCTAAAATGAGTCTCTTGTAGACAGCAAATAGATGGGTCCTGCTTTTTTATCCAGTCTAAACCCTGTGCCTTTTGATGGGGTCATTAAGCCCATTCACATTCAGAGTTACTATTGAGAGATATGAATTTAGTGTCATCATGATAACTATTCAGTCCTTGTTTTTGTGGAATGTTCCACTGAACTTCTTGTTAAAGGGGAATTTTAAGAGTCCCCCTTAAAATTTCTTGCAGAGCTGGTTTGGAGGTCACATATTCTTTTAGTTGCTGCCTGTCTTGGAAGCTCTTTATCTCTCCTTCCATTTTGAATGAGAGCCTTGCTGGATAAAGTATTCTTGGTTGCATGTTCTTCTCATTTAGGACCCTGAATATATCCTGCCAGCCCTTTCTGGCCTGCCAGGTCTCTGTGGAGAGGTCTGCTGTTACCCTAATACTCCTCCCCATAAAAGTCAGGGATTTCTTGTCTCTTGCTGCTTTAAGGATCTTCTCTTTATCTTTGGAATTTGCAAGCTTCACTATTAAATGTCGAGGTGTTGAACGGTTTTTATTGATTTTAGGGGGGGATCTCTCTATTTCCTGGATCTGAATGCCTGTTTCCCTTCCCAGATTAGGAAAGTTTTCAGCTAGAATTTGTTCAAATACATATTCTGGCCCTCTGTCCCTTTCGGCGCCCTCGGGAACCCCAATTAAACGTAGGTTTTTCTTTCTCAGGCTGTCGTTTATTTCCCTTAATCTATCTTCATGGTCTTTTAATTGTCTCTTTTTTCCTCAGTTTCCCTCTTTGCTATCAACTTGTCTTCTATGTCACTCACTCGTTCTTCCACCTCGTTAACCCTGGTGTTAGGACTTCTAGTTTGGATTGCATCTCATTCAATTGATTTTTAATTTCTTCCTGATTAGCTCTAAATTCTGCAGTCTTGAAGTCTCTTGAGTCCTTTATGCTTTTTTCTAGAGCCACCAGTAGCTGTATAATAGTGCTTCTGAATTGTCTTTCTGACATTGAATTGTAATCCAGATTTTGTAACTCTGTGGGAGAGAGGACGGTTTCTGATTCTTTCTTTTGAGGTGAGGTTTTCCTTCTAGTCATTTTGCTCAGTGCAGAGTGGCCAAAAGCAAGTTGTATTGGGAAAAGGAGAAAAAGAGGAGAGAAAGAAGGAAAGAAAAGAGAAAGAGAAAAAAAAGGAAGAAAAAAAACGAAAAAAAAGAAGAAAAAGAGAAAGAAAAAGAAAGAAAGGAGAAAAAGGGGGGTGGGGGAAGGAAACAAATCAAAAAGCAAAAAAAAAAAAAAAAAAAAGGAAAAAAGAAGAACCACGGGGGAGTATCTTCTGATTCTGTGTACTTTAAGTCCCTTGGCTTCCCCTGGAAGTTGTCAGTCAGTCTAACTGGTCCTCTGGGGGAGGGGCCTCTGTGCTGATTTTCAGGTGTTAGCAGTTGGGGGAGCTGCTGTGCCCCTGCCTGGTGCATGGCTCAGTGGGTGTTGTTACCCCGTGAGGCCCCAGGAGCAACAGCCCTAGTGGCGGGGCCAGCTCTGGAAACCTGGATTCAGCCCCCGCAGGAACTCCGGAGCTCTCCGTCTGCAGGGCCTGGATGCTCCAGGTTTGGGGCCGCTGATCTGCTCAGCTGGGGCAGGAGCGTTCTTCCTGTCCTGGGCCCTCCCGGCCTCTGCCTGTCCCGGGGGAGGTCGGATCCTGGGCTGTGTCCCGGCGCCCTGTGCTCCGAGGCCTGCGCTGTTGGATTCGCGGAGCCGCCGCCCGAGCCCCCCCCCGAGCTGCTCCTGGAACCGCGCAGCCCCCTCCGCACGGTGCCTCTTCCTCTGCCCGAGCCCCTCAGAGCTGCTCCTGGGGCCGTGCAGCCCCCTCCGCGGAGCCGCCGCGCGAGCCCCTCCAGCTGCTCCGGGTTCCGCCGGGTCCCACCGTGCACGCTGCAGCCCTTAGGGAGCTCGGCGGACTCTCCTGGGCGCAGAGTTGCTGTTACTGTCCCGGGGAGCCCGAGGGCATCCCTTCCCTTCTGGGACCTGCTCCAACTCCCTGCGAGCCCCTTTCTGCCCGGGAAGGTCGGTGCAGCTCCTGCTTCTCCGGGACGGGGCTCTCCTGTCCTGGGGACACTCGTCCCGGCCTCAACCCGGCTCCTCGCGGGGCCCCTCCCCCTTGGAGGCCTTTGTTTCTTTATTTCTTTTTTCCCGTCTTCCAACCTTGATAGAAGCGCGAACTCTTCTCACTGTAGCATTCCAGGTGTTCTCTCTTTAATTCTCAGGCCGAATTCATAGATTTTCAGGATAATTTGAAGGTTTTCTAGGTAATTTGGTGGAGACAGGTGATTTGGGGACCCTACTCTTGCCCCTCTTCTCTCTATTTTAATGGATTCTTATCTCACATTTAGGTCTTTCACACTTTTTGAATTTATTTTTTTTTCTTTTTTTTCTTTTCTTTTTTTTTATTGGTGTTCAATTTACTAACATACAGAATAACACCCAGTGCCCGTCACCCATTCACTCCCACCCCCCGCCCTCCTCCCCTTCTACCACCCCTAGTTCGTTTCCCAGAGTTAGCAGTCTTTACGTTCTGTCTCCCTTTCTGATATTTCCCACACATTTCTTCTCCCTTCCCTTATTTTCCCTTTCACTATTATTTATATTCCCCAAATGAATGAGAACATATAATGTTTGTCCTTCTCCGACTGACTTACTTCACTCAGCATAATACCCTCCAGTTCCATCCACGTTGAAGCAAATGGTGGGTATTTGTCATTTCTAATAGCTGAGTAATATTCCATTGTATACATAAACCACATCTTCTTTATCCATTCATCTTTCGTTGGATACTGAGGCTCCTTCCACAGTTTGGCTATAGTGGCCATTGCTGCTAGAAACATCGGGGTGCAGGTGTCCCGGCGTTTCATTGCATTTGTATCTTTGGGGTAAATCCCCAATAGTGCAATTGCTGGGTCGTAGGGCAGGTATATTTTTAACTGTTTGAGGAACCTCCACACAGTTTTCCAGAGTGGCTGCACCAGTTCACATTCCCACCAACAGTGTAAGAGGGTTCCCTTTTCTCCGCATCCTCTCCAACATTTGTTGTTTCCTGCCTTGTTAATTTTCCCCATTCTCCCTGGTGTGAGGTGGTATCTCATTGTGGTTTTGATTTGTATTTCCCTGATGGCAAGTGATGCAGAGCATTTTCTCATATGCATGTTGGCCATGTCTATGTCTTCCTCTGTGAGATTTCTGTTCATGTCTTTTGCCCATTTCATGATTGGATTGTTTGTTTCTTTGGTGTTGAGTTTAATAAGTTCTTTATAGATCTTGGAAACTAGCCCTTTATCTGATATGTCATTTGCAAATATCTTCTCCCATTCTGTAGGTTGTCTTTGAGTTTTGTTGACTGTATCCTTTGCTGTGCAAAAGCTTCTTATCTTGATGAAGTCCCAATAGTTCATTTTTGCTTTTGTTTCTTTGGCCTTCGTGGATGTATCTTGCAAGAAGTTACTATGGCCGAGTTCAAAAAGGGTGTTGCCTGTGTTCTTCTCTAGGATTTTGATGGAATCTTGTCTCACATTTAGATCTTTCATCCATTTTGAGTTTATCTTTGTGTATGGTGAAAGAGAGTGGTCTAGTTTCATTCTTCTGCATGTGGATGTCCAATTTTCCCAGCACCATTTATTGAAGAGACTGTCTTTCTTCCAATGAATAGTCTTTCCTCCTTTATCGAATATTAGTTGCCCATAAAGTTCAGGGTCCACTTCTGGATTCTCTATTCTGTTCCACTGATCTATGTGTCTGTTTTTGTGCCAGTACCACACTGTCTTGATGACCACAGCTTTGTAGTACAACCTGAAATCTGGCATTGTGATGCCCCCAGATATGGTTTTCTTTTTTAAAATTCCCCTGGCTATTCGGGGTCTTTTCTGATTCCACACAAATCTTAAAATAATTTGTTCTAAGTCTCTGAAGAAAGTCCATGGTATTTTGATAGGGATTGCATTAAACCTGTATATTGCCCTGGGTAACATTGACATTTTCACAATATTAATTCTGCCAATCCATGAGCATGGAATATTTTTCCATCTCTTTGTGTCTTCCTCAATTTCTTTCAGAAGTGTTCTATAGTTTTGAGGGTATAGATCCTTTACATCTTTGGTGAGGTTTATTCCTAGGTATCTTATGCTTTTGGGTGCAATTGTAAATGGGATTGACTCCTTAATTTCTCTTTCTTCAGTCTCATTGTTTGTGTATAGAAATGCCACTGACTTCTGGGCATTGATTTTGTATCCTGCCACGCTACCGAATTGCTGTATGAGTTCTAGCAATCTTGGGGTGGAGACTTTTGTGTTTTCTATGTAGAGTATCATGTCATCGGCGAAGAGGGAGAGTTTGACTTCTTCTTTGCCAATTTGAATGCCTTTAATGTCTTTTTGTTGTCTGATTGCTGAGGCTAGGACTTCCAGTACTATGTTGAATAGCAGTGGTGAGAGTGGACATCCCTGTCTTGTTCCTGATCTTAGGGGAAAGGCTCCCAGTGCTTCCCCATTGAGAATGATATTTGCTGTGGGCTTTTCATAGATGGCTTTTAAGATGTCGAGGAATGTTCCCTCTATCCCTACACTCTGAAGAGTTTTGATCAGGAATGGATGCTGTATTTTGTCAAATGCTTTCTCTGCATCCAATGAGAGGATCATATGGTTCTTGGTTTTTCTCTTGCTGATATGATGAATCACATTGATTGTTTTACGGGTGTTGAACCAGCCTTGTGTCCCAGGGATAAATCCTACTTGGTCATGGTGAATAATTTTCTTAATGTACTGTTGGATCCTATTGGCCAGTATCTTGTTGAGAATTTTTGCATCCATGTTCATCAGGGATATTGGTCTGTAATTCTCCTTTTTGGCGGGGTATTTGTCTGGCTTTGGAATTAAGGTGATGCTGGCTTCATAGAACGAATTTGGAAGTACTCCATATCTTTCTATCTTTCCAAACAGCTTTAGGAGAATAGGTATGATTTCTTCTTTAAACGTTTGATAAAATTCTCCTGGGAAGCCATCTGGCCCTGGACTCTTGTGTCTTGGGAGGTTTTTGATGACTGCTTCAATTTCCTCCCTGGTTATTGGCCTGTTCAGGTTTTCTATTTCTTCCTGTTCCAGTTTTGGTAGTTTGTGGCTTTCCAGGAATGCGTCCATTTCTTCTAGATTGCCTAATTTATTGGCGTATAGCTGTTCATAATATGTTTTTAAAATCGTTTGTATTTCCTTGGTGTTGGTAGTGATCTCTCCTTTCTCATTCATGATTTTATTAATTTGAGTCTTCTCTCTCTTCTTTTTAATAAGGCTGGCTAATGGTTTATCTATCTTATTAATTCTTTCAAAGAACCAACTCCTGGTTTTGTTGATCTGTTCCACAGTTCTTCTGGTCTCAATTTCGTTGAGTTCTGCTCGAATCTTTATTAACTCCCTTCTTCTCTTGGGTGTAGGATCTATTTGCTGTTTTTTCTCTAGCTCCTTTATGTGTAAGGTTAGCTTTTGTATTTGAGTTCTTTCCAGTTTTTGAATGGATGCTTGTATTGCGATGTATTTCCCCCTTAGGACTGCTTTAGCTGCATCCCAAAGATTTTGAACGGTTGTATCTTCATTCTCATTACTTTCCATGAATCTTTTTAATTCTTCCTTAATTTCCTGGTTGACCCTTTTATCTTTTAGCAGGATGGTCCTTAACCTCCATGTGTTTGAGGTCCTTCCAAACTTCTTGTTGTGATTTAGTTCTAATTTCAAGGCATTATGGTCCGAGAATATGCAGGGGACGATCCCAATCTTTTGGTATCGGTTCAGACCCGATTTGTGACCCAATATGTGGTCTATTCTGGAGAAAGTTCCATGTGCGCTTGAGAAGAATGTGTATTCAGTTGAGTTTGGATGTAAAGTTCTGTAGATATCTGTGAAATCCATCTGGTCCAGTGTATCATTTAAAGCTCTCGTTTCTTTGGAGATGTTTTGCTTAGAAGACCTATCGACTATAGAAAGAGCTAGATTGAAGTCACCAAGTATAAGTGTATTATTATCTAAGTATTTCTTCACTTTGGTTAATAATTGATTTATATATTTGGCAGCTCCCACATTCGGAGCATATATATTGAGGATTGTTAAGTCCTCTTGTTGAATAGATCCTTTAAGTATGATATAGTGTCCCTCTTCATCTCTCACTACAGTCTTTGGGGTAAATTTTAGTTTATCTGATATAAGGATGGCTACCCCTGCTTTCTTTTGAGGACCATTCGAATGGTAAATGGTTCTCCAACCTTTTATTTTCAGGCTGTAGGTGTGCTTCTGTCTAAAATGAATCTCTTGTAGACAGCAAATAGATGGGTCCTGCTTTTTTATCCAGTCTGAAACCCTGCGCCTTTTGATGGGGTCATTAAGCCCGTTCACATTCAGAGTTACTCTTGAGAGATATGAGTTTAGTGTCATCATGATATCTATTCAGTCTTTGTTTTTGTGGACTGTTCCACTGAACTTCTTCTTAAAGGGGAATTTTAAGAGTCCCCCTTAAAATTTCTTGCAGAGCTGGTTTGTAGGTCACATATTCTTTCAGTTGCTGCCTGTCTTGGAAGCTCTTTATCTCTCCTTCCATTTTGAATGAGAGCCTTGCTGGATAAAGTATTCTTGGTTGCATGTTCTTCTCATTTAGGACCCTGAATATATCCTGCCAGCCCTTTCTGGCCTGCCAGGTCTCTGTGGAGAGGTCTGCTGTTACCCTAATACTCCTCCCCATAAAAGTCAGGGATTTCTTGTCTCTTGCTGCTTTAAGGATCTTCTCTTTATCTTTGGAATTTGCAAGCTTCACTATTAAATGTCGAGGTGTTGAACGGTTTTTATTGATTTTAGGGGGGGATCTCTCTATTTCCTGGATCTGAATGCCTGTTTCCCTTCCCAGATTAGGAAAGTTTTCAGCTAGAATTTGTTCAAATACATATTCTGGCCCTCTGTCCCTTTCGGCGCCCTCGGGAACCCCAATTAAACGTAGGTTTTTCTTCCTCAGGCTGTCGTTTATTTCCCTTAATCTATCTTCATGGTCTTTTAATTGTTTGTCTCTTTTTTCCTCAGTTTCCCTCTTTGCTATCAACTTGTCTTCTAGGTCACTCACTCGTTCTTCCACCTCGTTAACCCTCGTCGTTAGGACTTCTAGTTTGGATTGCATCTCATTCAATTGATTTTTAATTTCTGCCTGATTAGCTCTAAATTCTGCAGTCATGAAGTCTCTTGAGTCCTTTATACTTTTTTCTAGAGCCACCAGTAGCTGTATAATAGTGCTTCTGAATTGGCTTTCTGACATTGAATTGTAATCCAGATTTTGTAACTCTGTGGGAGAGAGGACTGTTTCTGATTCTTTCTTTTGAGGTGAGGTTTTCCTTCTAGTCATTTTGCTCAGTGCAGAGTGGCCAAAAGCAAGTTGTATTGGGAAAAAGAGAAAAAGAGAGGAGAGAAAGAAGGAAAGAAAAGAGAAAGAGAAAAAAAAGGGAAGAAAAAGAAAAAAAAACGAAAAAAAAAAAAAAAAGAAGAAGAAAAAGAGAAAGAAAAAGAAAGGAGAAAAAAAGGGGGTGGGGGAAGGAAACAAATCAAAAAGCAAAACAAAACAAAACAAAACAAAAAAAAAAAAAAAGAAGAACCACCGGGGAGTATCTTCTGATTCTGTGTACTTTAAGTCCCTTGGCTTCTCCTGGAAGTTGTCAGTCTAGCTGGTGTTCTGGGGGAGGGGCCTGCTGTGCTGATTTTCAGGTGTTAGCAGTTGGGGGAGCTGCTGTGCCCCTGCCTGGTGCAGGGCTCAGTGGGGGTTGTTTACCCCCTGAGGCCGCAGGAGGAACAGCCCCAGTGGCGGGGCAGCTCTGGAAACCTGGATTCAGCTCCGGCAGGAACTCCGTCTGCAGGGCCTGGAGGCTCCGGGGCGGGGCCGCTGATGTGCTCAGCTGGGGCAGGAGCGTCCTTGCTGTTCTGGGCCCTCCCGGCCTCTGCCTGTCCCGGGGGAGGCGGGATCCTGGGCTGTGTCCCGGCGCCCTGTGCTCCGGAGCCTGCGCTGTTGGATTCGCGCTCCCGGGCCGCGCAGCCCCTTCCGCGGACCCGCCGCCCGAGCCCCTTCAGCTGCTCCGGGTCCCGCCAGGTCCCGCCGTGCGCGCTGCAGCCCTTAGGGAGCTCGGCGCACTCTCCTGGGTGCGCAGTTGCTGTTACTGTCCCCGGGAGCCCGAGGGCATCCCCGCCCTCCTTGGTCCTGCTCCACCTCCCTGCGAGCCCCTTTCCGCCCGGGAAGGTTGGTGCAGCTCCTGCTCCTCCGGGACGGGGCTCTCCTGTCCTGGGGACACTCGCCCCGGCCTCAGCCCGGCTCCTCGCGGGGCCCCTCCCCCTTGGAGGCCTTTGTTCCTTTATTTCTTTTTCCCCGTCTTCCTACCTTGATAGATGCGCGAACTCTTCTCACTGTAGCATTCCAGGTGTTCTCTCTTTAAATCTCAGGCCGAATTCATAGATTTTCAGGATAATTTGAAGGTTTTCTCGGTAGTTTGGTGGAGACAGGTGATTTGGAGACCCTACTCTTCCGCCATCTTGCTCCTCCCCCCTCTGAATTTATTTTCGTATATGGTGTAAGAAAGTGTTCTAGTTTCATTGCTCCAGGATGTTGCTGTTGAATTTCACACCATTTGTTGAAGAGGATAGGATGTCTTTTTTCCATTGGATGTTCTTTCTTCCTTTGTCAAAGATTAGATGACCATAGAGTAGAAGGTTCATTTCTCTTTTTTACATTTTTTAATTTAAAGTCAATTTGGTAACATATACTATAAAACCCAGTACTCATCCCATCAAGTGCTCATCGTCTAGTTATCCCATCACCCAAACCACCTCCTTTTCTGCAACCCTTTGTTTGTTTCCCAGAATTAAGAGTCTCTCATATTTCTCATCCTCTCTAATTTCTCCCACTCAGTTTCCATCCTTTCCCTTCTAATCTCTTTCACTATTTTTTATATTCCCTGTAGGAGTGAAGCCATATGATGATTGTCCTTCTACGATTGACTTACTTCACTCAGCATAATACCCTCCAGTTCCATTCACATTGAAGAAAAATGGTGGGTATTCGTCTCTTCTGATGGCTGAGTAATATTCCAATCAATACATACACCACATTTTCTTTATCCACTTCTCTGTCGAAGGACATCGTGGCTCCTTCCACAGTCGGAAATTGTGGACATTGCTTCTATGAACATTGGGGTGCATGTGTCCCGGCATTTCACTAGATCAGTATCTTTGGGGTAAATACCCAGTAGTGCAATTGTTGCATCATAGGGAACATCTATTTCTTTATGTTTATAAATTTATTTATTTTTTAATAATTTATTTTATTTTTTTAATTTTAATTTATTTATGATAGTTACACACAGAGAGAGAGAGAGAGAGAGAGGCAGAGACACAGGCAGAGGGAGAAGCAGACTCCATGCACTGAGAGCCCGACGTGGGATTCGATCCCGTGTCTCCAGGATCGCGCCCTGGGCCAAAGGCAGGCGCCAAACCGCTGCGCCACCCAGGGATCCCATATAAATTTATTTTTTATTGGTGTTCAATTTGCCAACATATAGAATAATACCCAGTGCTCATCCCATCAAGTGCCCAACTCAGTGCCCGCCACCCAGTCACCCCCACCCCCTGCCCACCTCCCCTTTGAACATCCCTAGTTCGTTTCCCAGAGTTAGGAGTCTTTATGTTCTGTCTCCCTTTCTGATATTTCCCACTCATTTTTCTCCTTTCCCCTTTATTCCCTTTCACTATTTTTATATTCCCCAAATGAATGAGACCACATAATGTTTGTCCTTCTCTGATGGACTTATTTTACTCAGCATAATACCCTCCAATTCCATCCACGTTGAAGCAAATGGTGGGTATTTGTCGTTTCTAATGGCTGAGTAATATTCCATTGTATACATAAACCATATCTTCTTTATCCATTATCTTGCGATGGACACCAAGGCTCCTTTCACAGTTTGGCTATTGTGGACATTGCTGTTATAAACATCGGGGTGCAGGTGTCCCGGTGTTTCATTGCATCTGTATCTTTGGGGTAAATCCCCAACAGTGCAATTGCTGGGTCATAGGGCAGGTCTATTTTTAACTCTGAGGAACCTGCACACTGTTTTCAACACCAATATGCATTCCCACCGACAGTGCAAGACGGTTCCCTTTTGTTCACATCCTCTCCAACATTTGTTGTTTCCAGTCTTGTTAATTTTCACCATTCTCACTGGTGTGAGATGGTATCTCATTGTGGTTTTGATTTGTATTTCCCAGATGGCAAATGATGTGGAGCATTTATCATGTGCTTGTTGGCCATGTGTATGTATATCTTCTTAGGTGAAATTTAGGTTCACATTTTCTGCCCATTTCAACGTTGGATTTTTTGTTTCTTGAGTGTTGAGTTTAATAAGCTCTTTACAGATATTGGATACTAGCCCTTTATCTGATAGGTCATTTGCAAATATTTTCTCCCATTCTGTAGGTTGTATTTTAGTTTTGTTGATTGTTTCTTTTGCTGTGCAGAAGCTTTTTATCTTGATAAAGTATCAATAGATCGTTTTTGCTTTTCTTTCCCTTGCCTTCATATGGGTACCTTGCAAGAAGTTGCCATGGCCAAGTTCAAAAAGGGTGTTACCTGTGTTCTCCTCTAGGATTTTGATAGATTCCTGTCTCACATTTAGATCTTTCAACCATTTTGAGTTTACCTGTGTGTATGGTGTAAGATAATGGTCCAGTTTCATTCATCTGCATGTGGATGTCCAATTTTCCCAGCAACATTTATTGAAGAGACTGTCTTTTTTCCAGTGGATAGTCTTTCCTCCTTTGTCGAATATTTGTAGACCATAAACTTGAGCGTCCACTTCTGGATTCTCTATTATGTTCCATTGATCTATGTGTCTGTTTTTCTGCTAGGACCATAGTGTCTTGATGAACACAGCTTTGTAGTACAACCGGAAAACTGGCATTGTGATGTCCCTAGCTCTGGTTTTCTTTTTTAAAATTCCCCTGACTTTTCAGGGTCTTTTATGATTCCACACAAATCTTAAGATGATTTGACCCAACTCTCTGAAGAAAGTCCATGCTATTTTGATAGGGATTGCATTATATGTGTAAATTGCCCTGGGTAACATTGACATTTTCATAATATTAATTCTATGAATCCATAAGCATGGAATATTTTTCCATCTCTTTGTGTCTTCCTCAATTTCTTTCAGAAGTGTTATGTAGTTTTTAGGGTATAGATCCTTTACCTCTTTGGTGAGGTTTATTCCTTGGTATCTTATGCTTTTGGGTGCTATTGCCAATGGGATTGCCTTCTTAATTTCTTCAGTCTCATTGTTAGTGTATAGAAAGGCCACTGACTTCTGGGCATTGATTTTGTATCCTGACACACTGCCAAATTGCTATATGAGTTCTAGCAATCTTGGGGTGGAGGCTTTTGGGTTTTCTATGGACACTATCATGTCATCGGCGAAGAGGAAGAGCTTGACTTCTTTTTTGTCAATTTGAATGCCTTTTATTTCTTTTTGTTGCCTGATTACTGAGGCTAGGACTTCTAGTACTATGTTGAATAGCAGTGGTGAGAGTGAACATCCCTGTCGTGTTCCTGATCTTAGGGGAAAGGCTCCCAATTGTTTCCCCATTGAGAATGATATTTGCTGTGGGCTTTTCGTAGATGGCTTTTAAGATGCTGAGGAATGTTCCCAGTATCCCTACACTCTGCATAGTTTTGATCCATTCCTATGGATGCTGTATTTTGTCAAATGCTTTCTCTGCATCTATTGAGAGGATCGTAGGGTTCTTGTTTTTTCTCTTGCTGATATGATCAGTCACATTGATTGCTTTATGAGTGTTGAACCAGCCTTGCATCCTGGGTATGAATCTTACTTGGTCATGGTGAATAATATTCTTAATGTATTGTTGGATCCTATTGGCTAGTATCTTGAGAATTTTTGCATCCATGTTCATTAGGAATATTGGTCTATAATTCTCCTTTTTGGTGGGGTCTTTGGTTTTGGAATTAAGGTGATGGTGGCCTTATAGAACGAGTTTGGAAGTATTCCATCTATTTCTATCTTTCCAAACAGCTTTAGTAGAATAGGTACAGTTTCTTCTTTATACGTTTCATAGAATTCCCCTGGGAAGCTATCTGGTCCTGGACTTTTGTGTTTTGGGAGGTTTTTGATGACTGCTTCAATTTCCTTCCTGGTTATCAGCCTGTTCAGGTTTTCTATTTCTTCCATTTCCAGTGTTGGTAGTTTGCGGTTTTCCAGAAAAGCATCCATTTCTTCTAGATTCCTTAATTTCTTGGTGTATAGCTGCTCATAGTAAGTTTTTAAAATTGTATTTCCTTCATAATGGTGGTGATCTCTCCTTTCTCATTCATGATTTTATTAATTTGAGTCTTTTTCTCTTCTTTTTAATAAGGCTGTCTAATGGTTTATCTATCTTATTAAATCTTTCAAAGATCCAACTCCTAGTTTTGTTAATCTGTTCCACAGTTCTTTTTTTTTTTTTGTTCCATAATTCTTGTGGTCTCTATTTCATTGAATTCTGCTCAAATCTTTATTAATTCTCTTCTTCTGCTGGGTGTAGGTTCTATTTGCTGTTTTTTTTGTACAGCTCCTTTAGGTGCAAGGTTAGCTTTTGTATTTGAGTTCTTTCCAGTTTTTGGATGGATGCTTGTATTGAGAAGTATTTCCCCCTCAGGACTACTTTTGCTGCATCCCAAAGATTTTGAACAGTTATATCTTCATTCTCATTAGTTTCCATGAATCTTTTTTATTCTTCCTTAATTTCCTGGTTGACCCTTTCATCTTTTAGCCGGATGGTGCTTAACCTCCACATGTTTGAAATCCTTCCAAACTTCTTCTTGTGATTGTGTTCCAGTTTCAAAGCATTATGGTCTGAAAATATGCAGGGGATGATCCTGATCTCTTGGTATTGGTTAAGACCTGATTTGTGACCCAGTATGTGGTTTCTTCTGGAGAAAGTACCTTGTGCGCCAGAGAAGAATGTGTATTCAGGTGTGTTTGTATGTAAAGTTCTCTAAATATCTGTGAAATCCATCTGGTCCAGTTTATTCTTTAAAGCTCTTGTTTCTTAGGAGATGTTGTGCCTAGAAGATCTGTTGATTGTAGAAAGCACTATATTCAATTCATCAAGTGTAACTGTGTTATTTCTCAGTATGTCTTAACTTTGGTTATTAATTGGTTGATATATTTGGAAGCTCCCACATTCGGGGCATAAATATTCATGACTGTTAGGTCCTCTTGTTGGATAGATCCTTTAAGTATGATATAGTGTCCCTCTTCATCTCTTACTACAGTCTTTGGGATAAACTTTAAATCTGAGATGAGGATGGCTATCCCTGCTTTCTTTTGAGGACCATTTGAATAGTACGTGGTTCTCCAACCTTTTATTTTCAGGCTGTAGGTGTCCTTATGTCTAAAATGAGTTTCTTGTAGACAGCAAATAGAGGGGTCTTGCTTTTTTATCCAGTCTGAAACCCTGCGCCTTTTGATGGGGTCCTTATGCCCATTAACATTCAGAGTCACTATCAAAAGATATGAATTTAGTGTCATCATCATACCTATTCAGTTCCTTTTTTGTGGATTGTTTCCTTGAATTTTCACTTTCTTTTGCAGAGACCCCCTTAATATTTCTTGCAGAGCTGGTTTGGTGGTCACAGATTCTTTCAGTTTCTGCCTGTCTTAGAAGCTCTTTATCTCTCCTTCTCTATTGAATGAGAGCCTTGCTGGATAGAATATTCTTGGCTGCAGAGAATGGCTGCCTTGGCAGCCATTGAGAATTGGCTTCTCATTTAGGACCCTGAATGTATATTACCAGCCCTTTCTGGCCTGCCAAGTCTCTGTGGAGAGGTCTGTTGTTAACCTAATACTCTTCCCCATAAGGGTTATGGATCTCTTGTCTCTTGCTGCTTTAAGGATCTTGTCTTTTCTTTGGAATTTGCAAGCTTCACTATTAAAGAAATGGTGTTGAGTGGTTATGATTGATTTTAGGGTGGTATCTCTCTATCTCCTGGATCTGTGTGCCTGTTTCCCTCTGCAAGTTAAGGAAGGTCTCAGCTATGATTTGTTCAAATACACTTTCTAGACCACTGTCCCTTTCGGCACCCTCTGGAACCCCAATTAAACATAGATATTTTTCCTTCTGAGGCTGTCATTTATTTCCCTTAACTTATCCTCAGGATCTTTTAATTGTTTTTCTCTTTTTTCCTCAGTTTCCTTCCTTGCCATCAACTTGTCTTCTATGTCACTCACTCGATCTTCTACCTCGTTAATCCTTATCATTAGGACCTCCAGTTGAATTGCATCTCATTTAATGTAATTTTAATTTCGGGCCGATGAGATCTAAATTCTGCAGTCATGAAGGCTCTTGAATCCTTTATGCTTTTTTCTAGAGTCACCAGTAGCTTTATAATTGTGCTTCTCAATTGGCTTTCTGACATTGAATTGTGGATGATAGCTAAATCCTACAGTCATGAAGTCTCTTGAATCCTTTATGCTTTTTTCTAGAGCCACCAGTAGCTTTATAATTGTGCCTCTGAATTGGCTTTATGACATTGAATTGTGATCCAAATTTTGTAACTCTGTAGGAGGGAGTACTGTTTCTGATTCTTTCTTTTGTGGTGAGTTCTTCCTTCTAGTCATTTTGCTCAGTGCAGAGTGGCCAAAAACAAGTTGTACTGGAAAAGGGAGAAAAAGAGAGAAAAAAAAAAGAGAAAAAAAAGGGGGGGGGGGACAAACAGAAAATAAAAAACAAGAGGGAGTATTCTCTGATTCTATATACTGTAAATCTCTAGACTCTCCCTGGAATTTTCCAGGGATGCTTGGTCAATAACTTGCTTTTCCCTTATCCTTCTAGCTGGTCTTCTGGGGGAGGGGCCTACCGTGCTGATTCTCAGGTTCGTGCACCTGGGGGAGCTGCCCAGCCCCCTGCCAGGTGCATGGCTCAGTGGGAGCTGTTTATCCTGTGATGCCCCTGCTCAGTCCCAGTTACAAGGTGACACCAGGAGGAACAATAACAGTGGCAGCGGCCAGCTCTCCAAGTCTGAGGCAGCTCCAGCAGTGAGTACTGCAGCTCCTAGTTTACAGGAGCCTGGATGCTCTGGGGGCAGGGGGCGCTGATCTGCACAGCTTGGGGCCGTCCAGCGGCAGGAGTGTCCTTGCTATCCTGTGTCTCCTGGCCTCTGCCTGTCCCGGGGGGAGCGCCCAATTTTGGGCTGTGTCCCCCAGCGCCCTGGGCTCTGGGGTCTGCACTGTTGGAATCGCTTTCCCGGCACTGCGCAGCCCCTTCTGCGAGGAGCTGCTGTCTGATCCGCCCGCGCGAGCTGCTCCCGGGGCCATGCCGCCCCCTCTGCGTGGAGCCGCTGCCTGAGCTGCCTTCTGAGCTGTTCTCCGGCCCCGTGGGGCATGCGCTGTAGCCCCTCTGGGGATCTTGGCCCACAGTGTGTGGGGCGCTCTCCCCGGGGGCACAGTTCCTCTGTTAGTGCCCCTAGGAGCCTGAGGGCATCCCAGCCCCTCCTGGGATCCTGCAGGAGCTCCCTGAGAGCGCCTTTCCATCTGGAAAGATTGGTGAAGCTCCTGCCTTTCCGGGCCTGGGCTTTCCTGTCCTGGGGGCACTCGCTGCGTGGCCTTAGCCCGGCTCCTCACGGGGGCCCCTCCTCATTGGATGCTTTTTTTTTTTCCGTCTTCCTACCTTGATAGAAGTGCAAATTCTTCTCACTGTAGCATTCCAGCTGTTCTCTCTTTAAATCTCAGACCAAATTCATAGGTTTTCAGGATGATTTGAGAGTTATCTAGGTATAAGTTGGTGGGGACAGGTGACTTGGGGACCCTACTCCTCCGCCATCTTGCCCCACCTCCTGACCATTATTTTGAACTCTTTATCAAGTGTTTCCCTAATCTCCATTTCATTGATTGATTTTTCTAGACTTTTATGTTGTTATTTCATTTAGAGTGTATTCCTCTGTTTGTTTATTCTCCTTGACTCTCTTTTCTGGTTTCAATGCATTAGATACAACAGCCACTTCCAGTTTGAAAGAGTGGGGCTATGTAGGAAATAAACCTTATTGCTCAATCTTGCCCTAGGTCTTGCTTGTCTCTCCAACCTTTGTGATTCCCAAGCAGCTTATTTTATTTTATTTTATTTTATTTATTTTTTATTTTATTTTATTTTATTTTATTTTATTTTATTTTATTTTATTTATTATTTTATTTTATTTTATATTTTATTGTTATTTTATTTTATTTTTTTATTTTATTCTTGTTTTTTTGTTTGTTTTGTTTTGTTTTAAAGATCTTACTTCTTTCTTTGAGAGAGAACAGAGAAAGCATGAACCAGGGGATGAGCAGAGGGAGAGGGACAAATAGGTCCCCACTGAACAGGGAACCTGATGCAGGGCTTGATCCCAGGATCCTGAGATCATGACCTGAGCTGATGTCAGAGCGTTAACTGAGCCACCCAGGTGCCCCCAGCCTATGTTATATTTAGTGGCTCCCAGTAGTTGAAGGTATGCCAAGACCTGTCATTATCCCAAAGGGGGAGGATCTCAATTAGTACTTAGATTCAGGCTAATTGAGTGTCAGACATCAACTTTTAAAGTATAGTAATATACCTCTTTCATTTTTTTCAATATACCTCTTTCAAAGGAAACTTGGAGAATGTATGTTTCTCTCTGCTATCTTTGTGCCAATTCTTGAGATGATAGCTAATTAAGCACTCTTTTTTTTTTCTTTGTTACCATCCTGTTGAACTCATCAACAGAAACCTCACTAGTGATCTGAGCCAAGTTATCAAGACATATGTCCTCTGGTTGACAGATACCAAAAAAAAAAAAAAAAAAAAAAAAACCCACAAAACAAGGATTCCAGATGTTTACATAAGCTCTTTTCTTAGAGATAAGAGTGACCTGGGGTGTGGCAAAGGGAGATCATGAAGATGGCACCTGCTATCTTGCCTGATATCTGGAGAATATAGAATTTAGCCCCTAGATATGTATTTAACTGGAAATCTTCCCCTTAAGGCACATATATGAAGATAAGCTAATATGGCCCATAGAGCCAGGTGATCTACAGATATCCTATGGATGCCAGCCACAATAATTAAGATTCATGACCATTATACAACTTACTCTCCAGAGGATACTGGTGACCTGGAGCAAGACACAACAAGAGTGCAAATATGGTAGCTCCTAGCCTCTGTCTTTGCAGAATATTTTGGTAGACCACTAGATGTGTGCTAAAGTATATGCCTGCCTCATAGAAAATGCTTTATTTAAAAAAAAATTAAAAGATTTTATTTACTTAGTCATGACATACACACACACACAGAGAGAGAGAGAGAGAGAGGTGCAGAGACACAGGTAGAGGGAGAAACAGGCTCTATGCAGGGAGCCCGATGTGGGATTCAATCCCTGGTTTTCAGGATCACAACCTGGACTGAAGGCGGTGCTAAACTGCTGAGCCACCTGGGCTGCCCTAGAAAATGCTTTAAAATAAATTAATTAATCTTTTTCATAGAGAGTGTTGGAGCTTTTCAGTCAACTGCTTCTGCATTGGGCCAGGATGGGTGGATCCACAAACATGGGCCATTTAAAAACCATTTCTCAGACTTATGAGTCTTATGGATGCAAGCTCCACTGGCTTTCAAAGATAGATGTTTTGCAGTCTCATCTCTTAAGTGTAGGACTTAAATGTTGGAATGGGAAATGTGGAATTCAAGCCTTTTGTCCTTAGGAAGAAGCTTGGGGTTTTGAGTTTACTACCAATTTTTGGTCACTGTTGTATGGGTGAGGTTAATGGTGAGATTTTGTCTCAACCTCTCCTATTTGTTTTGGTGTGATTTTTTTTCTCACTCACCAACTATGTAGGAGTCACTCAAGTAATTTTATTTTATTTTTTTAAGTTTTTTTTATTGGAGTTCAACTTGCCAACATATAGCATAACACCCAGCGCTCATCCCACCAAGTGCCCCCCAGAGTGCCCATCACCCAGTCACCCCAACCCCGCGCCCACCTCCCCTTCCACTACCCCTTGTTCATTTCCCAGAGTTAGGTGTCTCTCATGTTTTGTCACCCTCACTGATATTCACTCATTTTCTCTCCTTTCCCTTTATTCCCTTTCACTAATTTTTATATTCCCCATATGAATGAGACCATATAATGTTTGTCCTTTTCCGATTGACTTATTTCACTCAGCATAATACCCTCCAGGTCCATCCATGTTGAAGCAAAAATTTATTTTTTTAAGAAGAAATTGTACTGTATATATTTTCTGTGGAAAGAGATGGGTTCAGGATTCTCCTGCATTCCCATCTTGAACTGGAACTTCCAAATCAATTATTTTAACCCATCAAAGAGTTGAGTTTACAAGTCAAAAACAAAAGCAAAAGGGGGAAAGCAGTGAGAAGCGCAAACCAAGAAACAGACACTTATTTATAGAGAACAAACTGATAGTTACCAGAAGCATAATGGGTGGGGTGATAGGTTAAATATGTGATAGAGATTAAGGAATGCACTTGTGATGGGCACCTGGTGAGTATGGAAGTGTTGAATCACTGTATTGTATTACACTGTACATTAACTTGAACTTAAATTTAAAAATTAAAAAGGACCTGAATACCAAATGATTTCAATCCCCTTTAAGGAGAGATGAGAAACATGAATTGCTCCATCTTTGACAAAGCATAAAGAGGAAAAGGTAAGTATCAGAAAAGTGGGAAAGAAAAGATCATAAAAGTTTAAATCATAAAGGACTAATATGAGTTTGTGTATCAGTTTAGAATAAATGGAGGCCCTCAGATACAAAGGAATTCTAAAATATCTCACAAACTTTTCCCCAGGGCTATTCATAAAATAAACATGAGAAAATTTGGGGACTGAGAAAGAGGAGAGAAAGAAAAGGAAGAGAAGAAAGCAATGGACAATCACTTGTGATAACAACAAAAATCACCTGTATTTTTTGGTCCCTTCTTTTATACAAAGTATAAGCCTTACGCTGCTTGAAGAGGTATAGAAGAAAAAGCTATTGAATCTTTAAAAAATTTTTTATTGAAGTTCGATTTGCCAACATATGGTATAACACCCAGTGCTCATCCTGTCAAGTGCCCTCCTCAGTGCCCATCACCCAGTCACCCCATCCTCAACCCGCCTTCCCTTCTACTACCCTTTGTTTGTTTCCCAGAGTTAAAAGTCTCTCATGTTTTGTCTCCCTCTCTAATTTTTCCCACTCATTTTCCCTCCTTTCCCCTATAATCTCCTTTCGCTATTTCTTATATTCCTGTATGAGTGAAACCATACAATGATTGTCCTTCTCTGACCGACTTACTTCACTCAGAATAATACCCTCCAATTCCATCCACATCAAAGAAAATGATAAGCATTCTTCCTTTCTAATGTCTGAGTAATATTCCATTGTATATATATACCACATTTTCTTTATCCATTCATCTGTCGATGGACATCGAATCTCCTTCCACAGTTTGAAAGCCATTGAATTCTGAAAGAGTGACTAAAAGTCTTTCTTCCCACCCCCAGGAATTAAGCAAAGATATACTGCATTTGGAGGAAGGGTACAATCAAAAGCCATCCTGATCCTGGAGGAAAGACAGGAAAACATCACAAGCTCCAAATACTCTACCACTGCTATCATGAGAAGATTAAGAAAATTTTTTTCTACCAAATACCTACCATAGATACAAGGCATAATGGTCTATCATGGGAGAAGAAGCTGGGATTCTGAGAATTCCTCACCCTGAAGTTCAAGAGCATAAGGAACCCTTACTACATCCATCAAGAATAGAGTTCCAAGTAATAAGAAGCTAAGGTCTGCTACTTGGAGAGAATAAAAACCATGGAGAAGAAGTCCCTCCATAGCATAGGCACACAGGTAGTAGTAACAGGTAGTAATAACAGATGTCAAGATAATAGGAACTATGAGAAAAAGCTTCTGGAGCCAGAGATAAACACTAAATACAAACTTATGATAGCCCATTGCTGGATAATTTGAAATAATTTGATACCTATGGTGCACTGAAGTTAATGGCAGTAGTCACAAAACCCAAATACAGATTAACTACAGACTTGATTGTCTCAAACTCTAAATGCAATGACCTAAGAGAAGTGGGACCATTTCTTTGTGCAAAATGTATTTACTTCAATCTCCACAATTTTATATACCATTAATCTAGAAGTCTATTAAAAATTATAATACAGAGAAGGAAGCAAAAAAAATTCCACCACAATGAAGAAATAAATCCACAGAATAAGACACAGACATGATCCAGATGTTGGGACTATAAGTAGACCACTGTAAAATAAAATTTAATTTAGTGATATCAGATGGAATGATGATGTAAGAACCTCCAAAATTTCTCTTCTCCGTAGAGCAGTGAGATCAGAGACAAAATATACTTTCAAACTGTGAAAATTATTTTTTTCCAGAAATCCAGAGAGTACTTTGAAAAGACAATAATATATCTTGGGGGTAACAATGAATTCTAGTAACAATGAATTCAGTGGCATTTTAACTTAAACTACTCCCATCTTCTCTTCCAATCGCCTCAGTAGCCTTGAGATACTACTACCTGCCGCTGAGGTGAAAACAAGCATCTTGGCAGCCACTTTAGGAAACCGATTAGGCTTGGAGATCCTGCCAAGTCTCATTCCAAGTGAACCATCATTTGGCCATGCTGGTCTTTCCCTGGAATTGCTCACTTACACAGCTTGCCTTTATTTGGCCTCATGAGGAGTTTGCTTAATGCAAAATGATTTTTCCATGGGGTCATTTGGTCAAAAAAAAAAAAAAAAAGATGGCCACATATTTTTACCACAGCAAGAGAGAAGCAACTTGTTCGGTACATGTAATTCTCAATATGATAAACAGTAATTATCAATACAAATAACATCAGAAATCATGGAAGCCCAAAAGTATTGAGATAGCATATTTAAAAAGCTGAAAGAAAACAGAACGCAAACTATAAACTGAAGATTATTTTATTTTAACAATTTTATTAATTTATTTGAGGGAGAGTGTGAGTGGGGGAAGAAGCAGGGTGGGGGGAGGGACAAGCAAACTCTACACTAAGTGTAGAGCCTGATATGGGACTTGATTCCAGGACTCTGAGATCATGACCTGAGCTGAACCCAAGAGTCAGATGCTTACCTGACTGAGCCACCCATGCATCCCTGAACTGAAAATTCTATATCTGATAAAACTATCCTTCAAAAGGAGAAACTAGACATTTATCCTTCAAAAGGAGAAATTAGGACATTTCCAGAGAAGCAAAAGCTGAGAAAGTGTATCACTAGTAGAACTTCTCTACAAAAAATGCTAAAGAGAGTCCTTATTCTGAAAAGAAAGGACACCAAAAAATACCTCAAATCTACACACACACACATAAACAAACAAAAAGTACTGGTAAAAGTGACTGCATATGTAAATATAAGTCAGTTTAAATTTATTTTTTTACTATTTTCCCTAAATAATTAAAAAATTGCATTAAATAATAACTACTAATCTACAGTGATAGCACACAATGTATAGAAATGTAATTTGTCACAATGCTAACATAAAAGTCAGGGGAATGGAGTAATGTAGGAGCAAAATTTTTGTATACTATTGAAACCAGAATTATTTATGTATTTATTTATTTATTTATTTATTTATTTATTTATTTATTATTTATTTATTTATTTATTTATTTTAAGGGTTTTATTTGTTTATTCATGAGAGACACAGAGAAAGGTAGAGACATAGGTAGAGGGAGAAGCAGGCTCCATGCAGTGAGCCTGGTGTGGGACTCAATCCCGGGACTCTAGGACCATGCCCTGGGCGAAAGCCAGGCACTAAACTGCTGAGCCACCCAGGCTTCCCCAAATTTGTATTGACTTAAACTAGATAGTTATAAAGTGCCATGTTAATTATAATTCCTAGGACAAATATAGCACATTATAAATACAACAAATATATAATAGAGAAATAATAAATATTTCAAAATGATAGCCTAGAAAATATCTATGAAACAAAAAAGAGAGCAGTAATGGAGGAATAGTTGAATAAAAAATACATCAAACATATAAAAACAGCAAATTGACAAATGAAATTTCTATGTTATCATTAATTACATTAAAAGTAAATATATTAGACTTTGGGGCAAAATGATGGAGTAGGAGGATCCTAAGCACACCCCATCCCATGGATACACATAGACAACACCTGTATCAGTGTAAATAATCCAGAAAATGACCCAGAGACTGGCATAACCAATGTGACTTGTGACACTGTCCATGGGAGGGAGGGATACCACAAGCACAGAATAAAAAGAGGAGAAGACTCCAACCTAGGAACCCTAGTCATGATGGACCCACATGCACTGGGAAGATGAATCCCCATAGCACTTGACTTTGAAAACAAGAGAAGCTTAATTTCATGAGTTCTTTTAATCAGAGGGCTTAACACCTGGAACTTTATTTATTTTATTTTTTAAAAGATTTTATTAATTTATTTACGAGATACAAAAAGAGAGAGAGAGAGGCAGAGACACAGGCAGAGGGAGAAGCAGGCTCTATGCAGGGAGCCGGATGAGGGACTCTATCCCAGGACCCTGGGATCACACCATGAGCTGAAGACAGACGCTCAACTACTGAGTCAGCCAGGCATCCCAACACCTGGAACTTTAAATATCAGCAGGCCTAGCCCTGAGAGAGCTGGAGGACAATAGGGAACTATGCCTCCATCCTTAAAGAGTAAGCATGACAAAAACGTCTGAGATACAGCATAGAAGTAGCAGTTTGAAAAAATGACTCAGGTATTTGGGAAGGAGATTTATTTACTAATTTCAGAACATGTGCTGGAGGAGCAGGGATCTTTAGGAGAATTCTCTAAGAACAAAAGACCAGAGAGGCACCATTTGTGGTCCCCAACAGAGATACTCAGACACCTTCAGGGACCAGCACAAACACCTCCACTTAGCTTACTAACAGTGTGCCCCACCCCCAAGTTCTCCTGCAGACCTGCCCCCACCAAACCACTCTAAGGAGGAGTTCTCCAAAGAATGTCATGAACATTGCATTGTGCAAGCAGACCCAACAGTGACCAGCACCACTCCAAAGCAACTTCTGCCCTGGGGAGCGGAGAGGATAACCACATACACACACTAGTTTGATAGCAGTCCCAGCAGTGAGCTGGGTGCAGACATCTGGCCTGACTGCAAGCCCTACTTACCAATGGAAGCCTTTCAGTAAACAAAACAGGGAAAGCACACTGCAGGACAGGGTATGCAGTTCTGGAAAACACCTGGTCTGACCCAAGTCAAGTCCAAAGCAGTCCCAGACTGGTCCATTAACAATAAAGGGACCAAACCCTGCCCACAACAGGCAAAGAGAACCACTAAAGATGACTGGATACACATCTCAACCACAACAGTATGGTGCATGAAATGCACATAGGAGACACCCCTAAAGTGCTAGGTTCTGGTGAACTGGGAATATTGTGCCAAACGACAGTACAGGGCCTGTCATTTATAAGACCACTACTTTCAAAAGCAGGAGACATAGCTGATTTTCCCAACACATTGAAAAAGAGAGTTAGAGAAAATGAAGAATCAGAGAGATACATTCCAAATGAAAGAAGAAGACAAAATCACAGAGAGAACTAAATGAAATGAAGATAAGCAATATGTCTGATAGAGAATTTAAAGTAATGGTGATAAAGATACTGTACTTGAGAAAAGAGGGAAGGATCTCAGTGAAACCTTCAACAAAGAGAAATAATAAAAAGGAATCAATCAGAGACAAAGATCTCAATAATTAACTGAAATTAAAAATACACTAGAGGGCCTCAAAAGTAGACTAAATGAAACAGAAGAACTAAGCCACCTAGCAGATAGAGTAAAGGAAAGCAATCAAGTTGAACAAAAGATAGAAAATAATAAAAAAATGAAAATGGAGAACTTAATGACAACATCAGGACAAAATTTTCACATTATAGGGATCCCAGAAAGAGAAGAAAGATAAAGTGGGGCAGGAAATATATTTGAAGAAATAATAGCTGAAAAATACCCTGATCAAGGGAAGGGAAAAGAAATCCAGATACAAAAGGTACAGAGATCTTCCCACAAAAGCAACCCAAGGAGGTCCAAACAAAGACATATGGTGAATTAAAATGGCAAAGAAAAATAGTAATAAAGAGAAAAATTTTAAAGTGGCAAGCAAAAACATAACAGACATACAAGGAAAGCCCCAAAAGGATATGAGCAGATTTTTTTTTAGCAGAAACTTTACAGAAAAGAAGGAAGTGGAACAATGTACTCAACGTGTTGAAATGAAAAAACAAGTGAATATGAAAATATAACAATTTTAAATATTTATTCACCCAAATTGTAGCAGCCAAAGACAAAACACACTGAAGGAGTCTGCAGAGTTTGGCACATACTAGATCTTTCAGCTCCAGGGCTGGAGATCAGGGTGTGACCATTTTTTATTTTCACTCTATAAAGAGGTGCAGAAAGCCTTCAGGGAACAAAAGTCACACAGAACAACCAAGTTACACTGAGACCAGCCCCCAGGCAAGGTGTGGTGCAACTCTGCCCAGGAAGACACTGGACTACAAAACTCCAGGGCTAGTGGGAAAAAAGTATGTATAATCTGAGGGTTTTTTCCCCACATGATTCATTTATAATTCAGTTTAAAATTTCTCATGTCTTTTCTCCCTTTCCAATCATTTTCTTATTTTATCAACTCTTTAAGTCTTTTTTAGCTTTCACTTGTTACATTTACATTTTATGGGTATGTTATTCATATTTGGCTTCCTTTCACTCTATTCAACTTTATATTTGCTTTCTTTTCAGTTTTGGGATTTAGTGTCTTTTAACACAGAGGCCAAAATACAGTCAAGGCCAAGTGGATCACACTGTTTTGCCATCCAATGATATTATATTCTCTTTTCCCTTGTTTTTTTTTTCTTTTCTTTTTTGCTTTTTGGCCTCTTAGGACTTGTCTAGTGTGTATTTTGTTGGGACATTGTTAATATTTTTTATTTTGTTCACTCATTCAAACATTCTTCTTTGGACAAAATGACTAGAAGAAGGAATTCAAAATAAAAGGATGAACTAGAGGTAATACTTTCCAACACAGAGGTAATCAATATGGATATAAGTAAGATGTCAGAGTTAGAATTCAGGATAACAATGACACAGTTACTAGCTGGGCTTGAAAAAATCATAAAAGACACTGGAGTATCTCTTAGTGAAGAAATGAAATATAATCAGGCCAAAATTTAAAATGCTCTACCTGAGATGCAGTCTAAACTGGATGCTTTAACAGCTAGGGTAAATGAGGCAGAAGAGTGAGTAAGTGACATAGAAGAGAAGATGAAAAAAAGGAAAGTAGCTGAGGACAAGAGAGAAAACAAGAAAAGACCATGAGAGGAGACTTTGAGAAATTAGTGAGGCTATTAAACAAATCAGTATTAGAATTATTTGGGTCCCTGAGGGAGAAGAAAGAGAGAGAGACAGAAGGGCTATTTGAGCAAATCATAGCAGAAAACTTCTATAAACTGGAAGTAGAAACAAGCATTCAAGTCCAAGAGGTAGAGAGGACCACTTCTAAAATCAGAAAAATATATTAACACCTTAACATATAATAGTGAAGCTTGAAAATTTCAGAGATACAGAGAAAATCCTGAAAGCAGCTCAAGACAAGCATTTGTTAACCTACAGGAGCAGCAATGTTAGACTGGCAGAAGACCTATCCACAGAGATCTAGCAGGCCAGAAAGAGGTGGCATGATATTTTCAGGGTACTAAATGAAAAAAATATGCAGCCAAGAATACTTTATCTCACAGGGCTTTCATTCAGAATGTAAGGAAATTTAAAGAGCTTCCAGGACATAGAGAAAGTGAAAGAATTTCCGACCATAAAACCTTTCCTGCAAGAGATATTAAGGGGGAACCTGTAAGTGAAGAGAGAGTTCAAAAGTTACTGGGACCAGAAAGGAACAGAGACTATCTGCAGAAAAGGGGACTTTAAAAAATAAAATATTTTATTTATTTATTCATGAGAGACACAGAGAAAGAGAGAGGCAGAGACATAGGGAGAGAGAGAAGCAGGCTCCAAACAGGAAGCTCAAAGTGGAACTCTATCCTGGGACTCTGGGATCATGCCCTGAACCAAAGGCAGAAGCTCAATGACTGAGCTACTGGCATCTCAGAAAAGAGGACTTTAAAAAAAGAATTTATTTATTTATTCATGAGAGACACACAGAGAGAGGCAGAGACATAGGCAGATGGAAAAACAGGCTCCCTGCAGGGAGCCTGATGCAGGGCTTGATCACAGGATCCTGGTATCATAACCTCACTCAAAGGCAGATGCTCAACCACCAAGCCACTCAGGTGCCTCTAGAAAAAGGGACTTTACAGGTAATACAGTGGCACTAAATTCATGTCTTTCAATAGTTACTCTGAATGCAAATGGGATAAATGCTCCAATTAAAAGACACAGATTATCAGACTGGATAAAAAAACAAGACTCATCCATATGCTTTCTACAAGAGACTGAATTTAGACCTACAGACACTTCCAGATTGAAAATGAACAGGTGGGGAATAATATATCGTGGTAATGGACCCCAAAAGAAAGCTGAGGTAACAATCCTCAGATCAGATGCATTAGATTTTAAACCAAATATTGTAGTAAGGGCTGAAGGGAGACACTATATTATACTTAAAGGGTCTCTTCAACTAGAAGATCCAACAATTATAAATATTCTTTTTCTAATTTGGGAGCAGCCAATTACATAAGCCAATTAATAACAAAATTAAAGAAACACATTGATAACACAATAATTCTAGGGGACTTCATCACCCCGCCCACAGCAATGAAAAGATTATCAAAGCAGATTAACAAGGAAACAAGGACTTTGATAGATACAATGGAACAGATGGAATTCACAGATATATACAGAGCATTCCATACAAAGACAACAGAATATACATTCTTTTTGAGTGCACAAGGAACATTCTCCAGAATATATCACATGCTGGATCACAAATAAGGTCTCAATTGAAACCAAAAGAATGTGATTATTCCCTGCATACTTTGAGACCAAAATATGGTGAAAATTGAACTCATTCACAAGAGGAAATATGGAAGGAACTCAAACACTTGGAGGTTAAAGAGCATCCTACTAAAGAATGAATGAGTCAACCAGATAATTAAAGATGAATGACAATTCATGCAAACTACTAAAAATGAAAACACAATTGTTCAAAACATTATGGATACCACAAATGTGGTTATAAGAAATACATAGAAATACCAGTTTCTCTCAAAAAGTTAGAAAAGTTTCAAATACACAAGCTAAACTTACACCTAAAGGGGCTGGACAAATAAAGCAAATAAAGCCTAAGCAAAGCAGTAGAAGAGAAATAATAAAGATCAGAGCAGAATCCAATGAAATAGAAACTATAATAGTAGAACAGACTAATGTAAATAGAAGCTGGTTCTTTGAAAGAATTGATAGAATTGATAAATCCCTATCCAGATTTATCAAAAAGACACAGAGAGAGAGAGAGAAAGGAATCAATTTAACAAAAGTATAAATGAAAGAGGAGAGATCATGACTAACACCAAGGAAATAAAAATAATTTAAAGACCATATTATAAGCAACTATATGCCAACAAACTAGGCAATGTGGAAGAAATAGATGCATTCCTGGAAAATTACAAACAACAGAAACTGATACAGGAATAAATAATAGGGATTGCATTAAACGTGTAAATTGCCCTGGGTAACATTGACATTTTCACAATGGTAATTCTGCCAATCCATGAGCATGGAATATTTTTCCATCTCTTTGTGTCTTCCTCAATTTCTTTCAGAAGACTTCTATAGTTTTTAGGGTATAGATCATTTACCTCTTTGGATAAGTTTATTCCTAGGTATCTTATGCTTTTGGGTGCAATTGTAAATGGGATTGACTCCTTAATTTCTCTTTTTTCAGTCTCATTGTTAGTGTATAAAATGCCACTGACATCTGGGCATTTATTTTGTATCTGCCACAGTGCCGAATTCCTGTATGAGTTCTAGCAATCTTGGGGTGGAGACTTTTGTTTTTCATGTCATCGATGAAGAGGGAAAGTTTGACTTCTTCTTTGCCAATTCGAATGCCTTTAATGTCTTTTTGTTGTCTGATTGCTGAGGTTAGGACTCTAGTACTATATTGAATAGCAGTGGTGAAAGTGGACATCGCTGTCTTGTTCTGATCTTACGGGAAAGGCTCCCAGTGCTTCCCCATTGAGAATGATATTTGTTGTGGGCTTTTGGTAGACGGCTTTTAAGATGTTGAGGAATGTTCCCTCTATCCCTACACTCTGAATAGTTTTGATCAGTAATGGATGCTGTATTTTGTCAAAGCTTTCTCTGCATCTATTGAGAGGATCATATGGTTCCTGGTTTTTCTCTAGCTGATATGATGAATCACATTGATTGTTTTACGAGTGTTGAACCAGCCTTGTGTCCAGGGGATAAATCCTACTTGGTCATGGTGAATAATTTTCTTAAGGTATTGTTTGATCTTATTGGCTAGTATGTTGTTGAGAATTTTTGCATCCATATTCATCAGGAATATTGGTCTATAATTCTCCTTTTTGGTGGGGTCTTTGTCTGGTTTTGGAATTAAGGTGATGCTGGCCTCATAGAACGAATTTGGAAGTATTCCATCTCTATCTTTCCAAACAGCTTTAGGAGAATAGGTATGGTTTCTTCTTTAAACGTTTGATAGAATTCCCCTGGGAAGCCATCTGGCCCTGGACTTTTGTGTCTTGGGAGGTTTTTGATGACTGCTTCAAATTCCTCCCTGGTTATTGGCCTGTTCAGGTTTTCTATTTCTTCCAGTTCCAGTTTTGCTGGTTTGTGGTTTTCCAGAAATGCGTCCATTTCTTCTAGATTGCCTAATTTATTGGCGTATAGCTGTTCATAATTTGTTTTTAAAATCGTTTGTGAAATACAAACGTTGGTGTTGGTAGTGATCTCTCCTTTCTCATTCATGATTTTATTAATTTCAGTCTTCTCTCTCTTCTTTTTAATAAGGCTGGCTAATGGTTTATCTATCTTATTAAATTCTTTCAAAGAACCAACTCCTGGTTTTGTTGATCTGTTCCACAGTTCTTCTGGTCTCGATTTCGTTGAGTTCTGCTCAAATCTTTATTAACACTCTTCTACTGCTGGGTGTAGGATCTATTTGCTGTTTTTTCCCTAGCTCCTTTATGTGTAAGGTTAGCTTTTGAATTTGAGTTCTTTCCAGTTTTTTAATGGATGCTTGTATTGCGATGTATTTCCCCCTCAGGACTGCTTTTGCTGTATCCCAAAGATTTTCAATGGTTGTATCTTCATTCTCTTACTTTCCATGAATCTTTTAGTTCTTCCCTAATTTCCTGGTTGACCCTTTCATCTTTTAGCAGGATGGTCCCACACTTCCACGTGTTTGAAATACTTCCAAAGTTCTTCTTCTGATTGTGTTCAAGTTTCAAAGCATTATGATCTGAAAATATGCAGGGGACTATCCCAATCTTTTGGTATCAGTTAAGAGATTATTTGTGACCCTGTATGTGGTCTCTTCTGGAGAAAGTTCCACATGCACTTGAGAAGAATGTTTATTCAGTTGAGTTTGGATGTAAAGTTTTGTAGATACCAGTGAAATCCATATCATTTAAAGCTCTCGTTTCTTTGGACATGTTGTGCTTAGAAGACCTATTGAGTGTAGAAAGTGCTAGACTGAAGTCACCAAGTATAGGTGTATTATTATCTAAGTATGTCTTAACTTTGGTTATTAATTGATTGATATATTTGGCAGCTCTCACATTCGGGGCATATATATTGAGGATTGTTATGTCCTCTTGTTGGATAGATCCCTTACGTATGATATAGTGTCCCTCTTCATTTCTCACTACAGTCTTTGGGGTAAATTTTAGTTTATCTGATATAAGGATGGTTACCCCTGCTTTCTTTTGAGGACCATTTGAATGGTAAATGGTAAATGGTTCTCCTTTTATTTTCAGGCTGTTGGTGTCCTTCTGTCTAAAATGAGTCTCTTGTAGACAGCAAGTAGATGGGTCCTGCTTTTTATCCAGTCTGAAACCCTGTGCCTTTTGAGATGGGGTCATTAAGCCCATTCACGTTCAGAGTGACTATTGAAAGATATGAGTTTAGTGTCATCATGATAACTATTCAGTCCCTGTTTTCCTGGATTGTTCCTTTGGACTTCCACTTAAACGGGAATTTTAAGAGTCCCCCTTAAAATTTCTTGCAGAGCTGGTTTGGAAGTCACATATTCTTTCAGTTCCTGCCTGTCTTTGAAGCTCTTTATCTCTCCTTCCATTCTGAATGATGGTCTTGCTGGATAAAGTATTCTTGGTTGCATGTTCTTCTCATTTAGGACCCTGAATATATCCTGCCAGCGCTTTCTGGTCTGCCACGTCTCTGTGGATTGGTCTGCTGTTACCCTAATACTTCTCCCCATAAAAGTCAGGGATTTCTTGTCTCTTGCTGCTTTAAGGATCTTCTCTTTATCTTTGGAATTTGCAAGCTTCACTATTAAATGTCGAGGTGTTGAATGGTTTTTATTGATTTTAGGGGGGGAATCTCTCTATTTCCTGGATCTGAATGCCTGTTTCCCTTCCCAGATTAGGAAAGTTTTCAGCTTGGATTTGTTCAAATACATATTCTGGCCCTCTGTCCCTTTCGGCGCCCTCGGGAATCCCAATTAAACGTAGGTTTTTCTTCCTCAGGCTCTCACTTATATCCCTTAATCTATCCTCTTGGTTTTTTAATTGTTTGTCTCTTTTTTCCTCAGTTTCCCTCTTTGCCATCAACTTGTCTTCTATGTCACTCACTCATTCTTCCACCTCATTAAACCTTGTCGTTAGGAACTCTAGTTTGGATTGCATCTCATTCAATTGATTTTTAATTTCTGCCTGATTAGATCTAAATTCTGCAGTCATGAAGTCTCTTGAGTCCTTTATGCTTTTTTCTAGAGCCACCAGTAGCTGTATAATAGTGCTTCTGAATTGGCTTTCTGACATTGAATTGTAATCCAAATTTAATTCTGTGGGAGAGAGGACTGTTTCTGATCCTTTCTTTTGAGGTGAGGTTTTCCTTCTAGTCATTTTGCTCAGTGCAGAGTGGCCAAAAACAAATTGTTTGGGAAATGGGAAAAAGAGAGACGAGAAACAAGAAAAGAAAAATAAAAAAGGAAGAAAAAGGAGAAAAAGAGAAGAAAAAGAAAAAAAGAGAAAAGGGGGGAGGAGCAAACAGAAATTAAAAAAAAAACAAGGGGGAGTATCCTCTGATTCTATACACTGTAAGTCCCTTGACTTCCTCTGGAACTTTACAGTGCTGCTTGGTCAATAATTTGTTTTTCCCCTGTCCCTCTAGTTGGTCTTCTGTGGGAGGGGGCTGTTGTGCTGATTTTCATCTGTTAGCACTTGGGGGAGCTGCTCAGCCCCCTGCCTTGTGCAGGACTCAGTGTGTAATGTTTATCCTCATTATCCGGGGAGGACACTGTGAGGATCAGTGGGCGCTGTTTAACCTGTGATGCCCCAGGAGGAACAACCACAGTGGCAGCGGCCCACTCTGGAGCCCTGGATTCAGCTCCCACAGTAATTATGGAGCTCTCAGTCTGCAGGGGCCTGGATGCTTCGTGGCAGGGCCGCTGATCTGCTCAGCTTGGGGCAGGAGCGTCCTTGCTATCCTGTGCCCTCCTGGCCTCTGCCTGTCCCAGGGGGAGGCCAGATCCTGGGCAGTGTCCCCAGTGCCCTGTGCTCCCGGGCCTGCGCTGTTGGATTCGCATTCCCAGCCACGCAGCCCCCTCTCCACGGTGCTGCCGCCTGAGCCCCTCCAAGCTGCTCCTGGGGACGTGCAGCCCCCCTGTGGAGCCTCCACCTGAGCCGCTGGGAGCTGCTCCCGGGGCCATGCAGCCCCTTCCACGTGGAGCCTCTGGGGGAGCCACCTCCGAGCTGCTCCCGGGTCCAGCCGTGTGTACGCTGCAGCCTTTAAGGGAGCTCAGCCGCAGCATGTGGCATGCTTTCCCCGGGGCGCAGGTGCTCTGTTAGTGTCCCTGGGAGCCGGAGGTCATCCTCGCCCCTCCTGTGGTTCTGCTCTAACTCCCTGCGAGCTCCTTTCTGCCCGGGAAGATTGGTGAACCTCCTGCTTCTCTGGGATGGGGCTTTCCTGCCTGGGGACACTCGCCCCGACCTTAGCCTGTCTCCTCAAGGGGCCCCTCCCCCTTGGATTCCTTTTGTTTCTTTCTTTTTTCCCTGTCTTCCTACCTTGATAGAAGCGTGAACTCTTCTCACTGTAGCATTCCAACTGTTCTCTCTTTATTTTTTTTTATTTTTTTTAAACTTTTATTGATTTATGATAGGCACACAGTGAGAGAGAGAGAGGCAGAGACACAGGCAGAGGGAGAAGCAGGCTCCATGCACCGGGAGCCCGACATGGGATTCGATCCCGGGTCTCCAGGACCGCACCCTGGGCCAAAGGCAGGCGCCAAACCACTGCGCCACCCAGGGATCCCCTGTTCTCTCTTTAAATCTCAGGCCGAATTCGTAGATTTTCAGTATGATTTGAAGATTATAATTCTAGGTAATTTTGTGGGGACAAGAAACTTGGGGACCCTAGTCTTCGGCCATCTAGCCCCGCCTCTGAGACTCATTTTAGAGATAAGGACATCTACAGCCTGAAAATAAAAGTTTGGAGAACCATTTACCATTCAAATGGCCCTCAAAATAAAGCAGGTGTAGCCATCCTTATATCAGATAAACTAAAGTTTATCCAGAAGACTGTAGTGAGAAATGAAGAAGGACACTATATCATACTTAAAGGATCTATCCAATAAGAGGACTTAACAGTCATCGATGTATATGCCCCGAATGTGGGAGCTGCCAAGTATATCAATCAACTAATAACCAAAGTTAAGACATACTTAGATAATAATACACTTATACTTCTGATTTGTATGTAGCACTTTCTACAATCGACAGGTCTTATAATCACAACATCTCCAAAGAAACAAGAGCTTTAAATGATACACTGGACCAGATGGATTTCATAGACATTTACAGAACTTTACATCCAAACTCAACTGCATACACATTCTTCTCAAGTGCACGGGGATCTTTCTCCACAATATACCACATACTAGGTCACAAATAACCTCTTAACTGATACCAAAATATTGGGATCGTCCCTGCATATTTTCAGACCATAATGCTTTGAAACTGGAATGCAATCACAAGAAGAAGTTTGGAATGATTTCAAACACGTGGAAGTGAAGGACCATCCTGCTAAAAGATGAAAGGTTCAACCAGGAAATTAGGGAAGAATTAAAAGATTCATGGAAAGTAAGAGAATGAAGATACAAACCTTCAAAAGCTTTGGCATATGCAGCAATGGCCACAATAGCCAAACTGTGGAAGGAGCCTCGGTGTCCATTGAAAGATGAGTGGATAAAGAAGATGTGGTTTATGTATACAATGGAATATTACTCAGCTATTAGAAATGACAGATACCCACAATTTGCTTCAACGTGGATGGAACTGGAGGGTATTATGCTGAGTGAAGTAAGTCAATCAGAGAAGGACAAGCATTATATGTTCTCATTCATTTGGGGAATATAAATAATAGTGAAAGGGAATATAAAGGAAGGGAGAAGAAATGTGTGGGAAATATCAGAAAGGGAGACAGAACATGAGAGACTCCTAACTCTGGGAAATGAACAAGGGGTGGTGGAAAGGGAGGTGGGCGGGGGTGGGGGTGACTGAATGATGGGCACTCAGGGGGGCACTTGATGGGATGAGCACTTGGTGTTATGCTATATATTTGCAAATTGAAAAATAAATAAATAAATAAATAAATAAATAAATAAATAAATAAATAAAAAAAACCTGAACAGACCAATTACCTGTAAGGAATTTGAAACAGTAATTAAATTCTATTCACAAACAGGAGTCTAAGTCCAGGTGTTTTTCCAGGGGAATTCCACTGAATATTTAAAGAACTAGTACGTATTCTTTTGAGTCTCTTCCAAAATTTATAAATAGAAGGAAAACTTCCAAACTCTTTTTATGAGGCCAGCATTATCTTGAGCCCAAAACGATACAAATTCAGCTCCAAAAAGGATTACAGACCAATATCCCTGATGCACATGGATGACAAAAATCTCACCAAGATAGTAGCCAATAGGATCCAACAGGATATTAAAAGGATTTTTCAGGGTGGGGTATATGACAGAGGAGTATGTGTCCTCAACTCACCTGTCCCCACAAACTTACGAGATTACTTTCAAACCATCCTGAAAACCTAAGAATTTGACCTGATATTTAAAGAGAGAACAGGTGGAACGCTACAGAGAGAAGGTTTTTTTTGCTTCTAACAAGTTAGGAAGGCGGAAAAAATAAAAAACAATCAAGTGGGAGAGGGTCCCTGTCAGAAGCCTGGAAGAGACTGGTGGCGAGAGCCTCTGGGACTGGAAGGCCCAGCCCCGGAGAAGAAGGAAATTTAAAAACTCCGGACTGGATTCTTCCCGGAGAGAAAGGTGCTTAGCAGGGAAATTGAGCAGAATTGCAGGAGGGGAACTGGAGACTCCAGTTTCCCAGAGTCACTAATAGAGAAGTGTGCCCCAGGGTAAAGTATGCCACAGACTGTGGGCATATCCTGGTAAAGGGCTAGAGCGTGCACCCAGCGTGGCCTTTGGGAGAAGCCCGTTGGTCAGGCGGGTACTCGGACCAAGGAGTCTGAACCCTGCTGCCTTCAGGAGCCCTGGCCCCGGGAGCGTGATTCCAGCAGCACAGGCCCCGGATTCTAGACCATCGAGCAGACACAGCCAGTGATCCTGCACTTCTCCCTGGACAGGCAGAGGCAGGGAGGGCACAGGACAGCGAGGACTCTCCTAGCACCTGGCGCCCCCAGGCTGTGCAAATCAGCGCCGCTGCGCCATCCCAGGAGCATCTAGGCAAGTACAGACTGGGAGACTGCAGTAGTTATTGCAGGGAGCTGACTCCAGAGCTAGAAACCTGGCTGCTGCCAGTGTTGTTGCTCCTTGTGTCACCGTGTGACTGGGAGAGGCAGGGATGCCAGGGAACAGAGGCCTCATGGGGTAAACAGCTCCCATTGAGTCCAGCACGTGTCCGGTGGTGAGGCAGCTCCATCAGGTGCACACACCTGAGAATCAGCACAGCAGACGCTTCCCCGAGAAGACCAGCTAGAAGAACTGGGGAAGAGCAAGATCTAGACCAAGCAGCGCTGGAAAGCTTCAGGGGGAAGTTGAGGGATTTATAGCATTCAGAACTAGAGGATACCCCTCCTATTTTTATTCTTCGTTTTTCCATTACTACTCGTTTTTATATCAGACAGTAAATTTCAAATTTTTTAAAATTCTTTTACCACCTTAACTACAGTATTTTACCACCTCTTCATTTTTCAGATCCTTCCTTTTTGACTTTCATACTTCTACAATTATAGGTCCTAGATATATTTTCCAATTCTAGATTCCCTTCAACATACTCAACTTAATTTGGGGAGATATACAAGATATGTTTTGTGTGTGTGTGTGTGTTTTGTTATCTCTGCCTCATTTTGTTCTACAATGGCTGAAGTTAATACCTTCTAAAACATGAGCAGCATGCACCCAGAACCAAGCGGTGTACCATGCTGGTTCATTCTGTGAGATTCCTCATTCCCATTCTGACCCCCTTTAATCTCATTTATGTTTTCATGGTCAATGTTGAGGCCTTTTACACGTATTTCTGGCTTATATAAATTGGGGACAGAGCATCTTCTAACATACAGAACTTAACATACTCAGAACCAAGAGGATCACCCTCTAGAACCCATCAGGTAGCCTACATTCTCCCTGCACTACAACTTTGTCACCACCACCATCTCCCTGTCTCCCCGTTTTTTTTTTTTCTTCTCCTTTTTTTTCTCTTCTTCTTTGGGATCCTTGGCCTTTTATTTTTTACTACTTCATTTTCAAATTTGTTTTTCACTTTAGTGGTCTTTTTATTTTATTTTGTCCTGATCTTTGTTTTCAATTTCTGTTTTCTGATGTCAACAGAGGCATCTAGGATGAAATTTACTTACGTCGTGGTTGATATTCTGAATCAGCCAACTTAAACAACCACTGTGCAATAAGCAAAATGACTAGAAAGAACTCACCACCAAAAACAAACAAAAAAAGAATCAGAAACAGTACTCTCTGCCACAGAGTTACAAAATTTGGATTACAATAGAAGCACAATTATAAAGCTACTGGTGGCTCTGAAAAAAAACATAAAGGATTCAAGAGAATTCATGACTGCAGAATTTAGATCAAATCAGGCCGAAATTAAAAATCAATTAAATGAGATGCAATCCAAACTGGAAGTCCTGAGACACCTGGGTAGCTCAGCAGTTGAGTGTCTGCCTTTGGCTTAGGGTGTAATCCCGGATTCCCAGGATCTAGTGCCATATCAGGCTTATTGCATGGAAACTGCTTCTCCTCCTTTTGCCTCTGTCTCTGCCCCCCTCTCTCTCTCTCTCTGTGTCTCTCATGAATATATAAACAAAAAAAAAACTGGAGGTCCTAAAGACGAGGGTTAATGAGGTCAAGAAACAGTGAGTGACGGAGAAGACAAGTTGATGGCAAGGAAGGAAGCTGAGGAAAAAAAGATAAAAACAATTAAAAGACCACGAGTAAAGTTAAGGGAAATAAATGAGACACTCAGAAGGAAAAATCTACGTATAATTGGGGTACCAGAGAGCACCAAGAGGGCCAGAGGGCCAAAAAGAACATTTGAACAAGCAATTTGAACAAATCATAGCTGAGAACTTCTCTAATTGGGGGAGAAAAACAGGCATTTAGATCCAGGAGATAGAGAGGTCCACCCCAAAATCAATAAGAACTGTTCAACACCTCAACATTTAATAGTGAAACTTGCAAATTCCTAATATAAAGAGAAAATCTTTAAAGCAGCAAGAGAGAAGAGATCCCTAACTTATATGGGGAGAAATATCAGATTAACAGTAAACCTCTCCACAGAGAACTGTCAGGCCAGAAAGGGCTGGCAGGATATATAAAGGGTAGTACCTGAGATGAACATGCAGTCAGGAATACTTTATCCATCAGGGATCTCATTCAGAATACAAGGAAACATAAAGAGCTTCCAAGATAGGCAGAAACTGAAAGGATATGTGACCACCAAACCAGCTCTGCAAGAAATATTAAAGGGGACCCTTTAATAGAAAGAGGAAACTGAAATAAAAAATCCACAAAACCAGAAACTGAATAGTTAATATGATGACACTAAATTCATATGATTCAATAGTTGCTCTGCACATAAATGGGATAAATGATCCCATCAAAAGACACAGGGTTTCCGACTGGATAAAAAAGCAAGACCCATCTATTTGCTGTCTACAAGAGGCTCATTTTAGACCTAAAGACAACTAGAGCATGAATATGAAAGGGTGGAGAACAATTTATCATTCAAATAGTCCTCAAAAGAAAGAAGGGGTAGCAATCCTCACATCAGAAAAATTCAAGTTTATCCTAAAGACTGTAGTAAGAGATGAAGAGGGACACTATATCATACTTAAAGGGTCTATCCAAGAAGAGGACCTAACAATCATAAATATTTATGCCTCTAATGTAGGAGCCGCCCAGTATATCAAACAATTAATAACCAAAGGAAAGACATACTTAGATAATAATACACTAATATTAGGAGACTTCAACATGGTATTTTCTGCAAATGACAGATATTCTAAGCACAACATCTCCAAAGAAACAAGAGCTTTAAATAATACACTGGATCAGATGGATTTCACAGATATATACAGAACTTTGCATCCAAACACAACTCAATACATATTCTTCTCAAGTGCACATGAAACTGTCTCCAGAATAGACCACATACTGGGTCACAATTCAGGTGTCAACTGATGCCAGAAGACTGGGATTCTACCCTGCATATTTTCAGAGCATAATACTTCGAAACTAGAACTTAATCACAAGAAGAAATTTGGAAGAAACTCATACAGGTAGAGGTTAAAGAGCTTCCTGCTAAAAGACGAAAGGGTCTAAGAATTAGAGAAGAATTAAAAAGATTCGTGGAAACTAATGAGAATGAAGATATAACTGTTGAAAAACTTTGGGATACAACAAAAGAAGTGCTGAGGGGGAAATACATTGCAATACAAGGATCCATCCAAAAACTGGAAAAAACTCAAATACAAAAGCTAACCTTGCACCTAAAGAAGCTGGAGAAAAAACAGCAAATAGAGCCTAAACCCAGCAGAAGAAGAGAGTTAATAAAGATTTGAGCAGAACTCAATGAAATAGAGACCAGAAGAATTGTGGAAGAGATCAACAAAACCAGGAGTTGGTTCTTTGAAAGAATTAATAAGATAGATAAACCATTAGCCAGCCTTATTAAAAAGAAGAGAGAGAAGACTCAATAAAATCATGAATGAGAAAGGAGAGATCACCACCAACACCAAGGAAATACAAACAATTTTAAAAACTTATTATGAGCAGCTATATGCCAATAAATTAGGCAATCTAGAAGAAATGGACACATTTCTGGAAAACCACAAACTATCAAAACTGTAATAGGAAGAAATAGAAAACCTGAACAGGCCAATCAAAATCCTCTCAAGACACAAAAGTCCTGGGCCACATGGCTTCCCAGGGGAATTCTATCAAATGTTTAAACAAGAAACAATACCTATTCTACTGAAGCTTTTACGAAAGATGGACAGAACACTTCCAGACTTGTATTATGAGGCCAGCATCACCTTAATTCCAAAACCAGAGGATGACCCCACCAAAAAGGAGAATTGTAGACCAATATCCCTGATGAACATGGATGCAAAAATTCTTAACAAGATACTAGCAGATAGGATCCAACAATACATTAAGATTATTCACCATGACAAAGTGGGATTTATCTCTGTGATACAAGGTTGTTTCAACATTCCTTAAAAAATCAACGTGGTAGATCACATCAACAAGAGAAAAAACAAGAACCATACGATCCTCTCAATAGATGCAGAGAAAGTAATTGACAAAATACAGCATCCATTCCTGATCAAAACTCTTGAGAGATTATGGAGAGAGGGAGAAATTTTCATCATCTTAAAGCCATCTACGAAAAGCCCACAGCAAATATTATTCTCAGTGGGGAAACATTGGGAGCCTTTCCTCTAAGATCAGGAACACAACAGGGATGTCCACTCTCACCACTGCTATTCAACATAGTACTAGAAGTCCTAGCCTCGGCAATCAGGGAACAAAAAGAAATAAAAGGCATTCAAATTGGCAAAGAAGTCAAACTCTCCCTTTTTGCATATTACAGAATACTGTACATAGAAAACCCAAAAGACTCTTCCCCAAGATTGCTTGAACTCATACAGCAACTCGACAATGTGACAGGATACAAAATCTGTACCCAGATATAAGTGACATTTCTATACACTAACAATGAGACTTAAGAAAATCCCATAGCAAATACCATTCTCAATGGCGAAATACTGGGAGCCTTTCCTCTAAGATCAGGAACACGACAGAAATTTCCACTCTCAGCACTGCTATTCAACATAGTACTAGAAGTCCTAGCCTCAGCAATCAGACAACAAAAAGAAATAGAAGGCATTCACATTGGCCAAGAAGAAATCAAACTGTTCCTCTTTGTAAATGACACAATACTGTATGCAGAAAATCCAAAAAAACTCCACCCCAAGATTTCTAGAACTCATACAGCAATTCGGCAATGTGGCAGGATACAAAAATCAATGCCCAGAAATCAGTGGCATTTTTTACAGTAAAATGAGACTGAAGAAAGAGAAATTAAGGAATCAATCCCATTGACAATTGCACCCAAAAGCATTGGATACCTAGGAATAAACCTAAGTAACTAGGTAAAGGATCTATACCCTAAGAACAACAGAACACTTCTGAAAGAAATTGAGGAAGACACAAAGGCATGGAAAAGTGTTCCATGCTCATGGATTGGAAGAATTAATATTGTGAAAATGTCAATGCTACCCAGGGCAATTTACACATTCAATGCAATCCCTATGAAAATACCATGGACTTCTTTTTCAGAGAGTTGGAACAAATAATCTTACAATTTGTTTGGAATCAGAAAAGACCCTGAATAGCTGAGGAATATTGAAAAAGAAAACCAGAACCGAGGGCATCAAAATGCCATATTGCAAGTTGTACTACAAAGCTGTGATAATCTAGACGGTGTGGTACTGGCACAAAAACAGACACATAGATCAATGGAGGAGAATATAAAACCCAGAAATGGGCCCTCAACTCTACGGCCATCTAATATTCAACAAAGCAGGAAAAAGTATCCACTGGAAAAAAGACATTCTCTTCAATAAATCATGCTGGGAACATTCAACAACCACTTGCAGAATAATTAAACTACCATTCTCTTACACCACACACAAAGATAAAGTCAAAATGTTGAAAAGATATAATTGTGAGACAAGAATCCACCAAAATTCTTGAGAAGAACACAGGCAACACCCATTTTGAACTTGGCCACAGCAGCTTCTTGCAAGATACATTTATGAAAGCAAGGGAAACAAAAGCAAATATGAACTATTTGGACTTCATCAAGATAAAATCTTTTGTACAGCTGAAGAAACTGTCAACAATTCTAAAATGCAACCTAAAGAATGGGAGAAGATATTTGCAAACGACATATCAGATAAAGGGCTACTATCCAAGATCTATAAAGAACTTATTAAACTGAACAGCCAAGAAACAAAAAATCCCATCATGAAATGGGCAGAAGACATGAACAAACACTTCACCAGAAAAGACATACACATGGCCAACAAGCACATGAGACCACAGTGAGATACCATCTCACACCAGTAAGAATGATGAAAATTAACAAGACAGGAAACAACAGATGTTGGAGAGCATGTGGAGAAAAGGGAACCCTCTTGCACTGTTGGTGGTAATGTGAACTGGTACAGCCACTCTGGAATGTGTGGAGGTTCCTCAAAGTGTTAATAGAATTTCCCTATGAGCCAGAAATTGCACTACTGGGGATTTACCCAAAGATACAGATGCAGTGAAAAACTGAGATAGCTGCACCCCAATATTTATAGCAGTAATTCCACAATAGCTAAACTGTGGACAGAGCCTCGGTGTGCATCAAAAGATGAATGGTTAAACAAGATTGTATATATATATATATATATATATATATATATATATATATATACACACACACACATATATACTCACACACAATGGAATATTACTCAACCATTAGAAATGATGAATACACACCATTTGCTTCAACATGGATAGAACTGGAGGGTATTATGCTGAGTGAAGTCAATCAGAGAAGGACAAGCATTATATGGTTTCATTCATACATGGAATACAAAAAAATATTGAAAGGGATTAAAAGGAAAAAAGGAGAGAAAATGAGTGGGACATATCATAGAGGGTGATGGAACACAAGAGACTCCTGACTCTAGGAAATAACCAAGGGGTATTGTAAGGGGAGGTGGGCAGGGGGATGGGGTGACTGTGTGACAGGCACTGAGGGAGGCAGTTGACGGGATAAACACTGGGTGTTATACTGTATGTTGGCAAATAGAACTCTAGTAAAAGAAATAGAATAAATAAATAAATAAAAGATTATTCATCACCATCAAGTGGCATTTATTCCTGGGATGCAAGGTTGGTTCAATACTGGCAAATCAATAAAAAATGTGTACATCACATTAATAAATGAAAGGACAAGAACCAGATGATCCTCTCAATTGGTCCAGAAAAACTATTTGACAAAATGTACCATCCTTTTTTGATTAAAACTCTTCATAGTGTAGGGGTAGAGGAAACATATCACAACATCATAAAAGTCATGTATGAAAAGTCCACAGTGAATATCATTCTCAGTGAGGTACAACTAAGAACTTTTACCTTAATGTCAGGAACATGACATGGATGTCCCCTGTCACCACTGTTGTCCAACGTAGTACTAGAACACCTACTCTTAGTAATCAGACCAAAAAAAAAAGGAATAAAAGACATTCAAATTGGTAAAGAAGTCAAACTCTCAGTCTTTGCAGGTGACATGATACTCTATGTGGAAAATCCAAGAGACTTTACCCCAAATTTTCCAAAATTCATATAGCATTTCAGCACCATGTTAGGATGCAAAATCAATACACAGAAATCAGTTGCATATCTATATGATAACAGTAAGGCTGAAGAAAGAGAAATTAAGAAGTCAAACCCACTTACAATTGCGCCAAATCCCATAAGATACCTAGGAATAAACATAACCAAAAGGTAAAGAATCTTTACTCTTAACTACAAAACACTTATGAAAGAAATTAAGGCAGACACAAAGAGGTGGGACAACATTCCATGCTCATGGATTGGAAGGATAAATATTGTTAACATGTCTTTGCTCCCGAGAGCAATCTACACATTCAATGCAATCCCTATCAAAATACCACCAACATCTTTCACAGAACTGGAAGAAATAATCCTAAAATTTGCATGCAACCAGAGTAGATTCAGTATAGCCAAAGGAATGTTGAAAAGAGATCCAAAGATGGTGGCACCACAATGCCTGACTTTAAGCTATATTACAAGCTGTGATCATTAAGACTATAAAGTACTGGTAAAAATCAGACACATAGATCAATAGAACAGAATGAAGAACAAAGAAATGGATCCTTAAACCTATGGTCAACTAATCTTTAACAAAGCAGGAAAGAAAAATTAATGGAAAAAGCACACCTTCTTCAATAAATGGTACTGGAAAAATTGGACATTCACATGCAGAAGAATGAAACTGGACCATTCTCTTATAACATACACAAAGATAAACTCAAAATGGATGAAAGATGTAAATGTGAGACAGGAGTCCATCAAAATCCTAGAGGAGAATGCAGGCAGCAATCTCTCCAACCGCCATCCAAGCAAATTTCTGCTAAACACATCTCTAAAGGTGAGGGAAACAAAAGCAAACATATGCTATTGGGACTTCATCAAGATAGAAAGTTTCTGCACAGCAAAGGAAACAGTTAACAAAAATAAAATGCAACTACAGAATGGGAGAAGATATTTCCAAATGTCCTGTCAGATAAAGGGCTAGTTTCCATTATCTATAAAGAACTTATCAAACTCAACACCCAAAAGACCAAACAATCCAGTCAAGAAATTGCCATAAGACCTGAAGAGACATTTCTCCAAGGAAGACATACATATGGCCAACAGGTAAATTGAAAAAATCCTCCACATCACTTGTCATCAAAACCACAGTGAAATTCCACCTTACACCATTCAGGATGTGTAAAATCATCAAGACAGGATAGAATAAATTTTGGCAAGGATGTGGAAAATGGGGAACCCTCTTCCACTGTAGGTGAGGATGAAATCTGGTACAGCCATTCTGGAAAACCATATGTAGATTCCTCAAAGTTAAAAATAGAGCTACCTTATAACCCAGCAATTCCACTAATGGGTATTTACCCCAAAGATATGGATGTGTTGAAACAAAGGGACACCTGCACCACAATGTTTCTAACAGCAATGCCCACAATAGCCAAACTGTGGAAGAAACTGTTTTCCATTGACAGAGAATGAATAAAGAAATGTGTGTGTGTGTGACTTCTTTCTCTCTATATACATACATATATACACACACATATACGTACATATATACACATATACACACACATATATGTATATTCCATATACATTGGAATATATTCCAATATATCATACATATATATGCATATGCATATATACACATTATGATATGTACATTACTGCTTATAATATATTCTATTACAATGGAATATATTGTTTGTATTTATTCCATTATATATTGTATGTATTTCATATATATACATACTGTGTAATATATATAGTATATTATAATAAGATATACATATACATACAATGGATTTTATTCATACATACAATGGAATATTAGTCAACCATCAGATAGAATGAATACTTACCATTTGCTTTGTTACAGATGGAACTGGAGGGTATTAAGCTATGAAGCAAGTCAACTGGAAAAAGACAATTTTGATACAATTTTACTCATATGTGGAATATAAGAACCATTGCAGGGGATCATAAAGGAAGGGAGGGAAAGCTTAATGGGAGGAAATCAGAGGTCAGACAAACTATGAGAGACTCTTAACTATTGGAAACAAACTGAGGGTTGCTGGAGGGGAGGTCGTTGGGAGCAGATAGGGTATTTGGATGATGGGCATTAAGGAGGGCCCATGATGTGATGAGCACTGGGCGTTATACACAACTGACAAATTATTGAACACTATATCTGAAACTAATGATGTACTACATGTTGATTATTTAAATGTAAATTTGAAAAAAAAACAAAATTTAAATTAAAACATACATGAAGACAAATATATGAGGAAAGTGAAAATACAGAATTTCAAAATCATTGGGATGCAGCAAAAGCTGTTCTGACAGTGAAGTTTATAGCAATATCTCAAAAAGCAGGAAAAACCTCAAATAAACAAATGAAATTTACACGTAAAGAAGTTAGAAAATAGAAGAACAAAAATCACCAAAACAAGTGGAAAGAAGGAAATAATGAAGATGAGAGCAGATATAAACAAAATAAAAAATAAAAACAAAACAAAATACAAAAGAACAGAAAACCCCAATAGAACATTTCAATGAAATCAGAAGCGGATTCTTTGAGTAGATGAACAAAATTGGGGGGAAAAAAAAGAAACTGTAGCCAGAGTCATCAAAGGAAAAAGAGAGGGAGGAAAGGAGGGAGGGAAGCTGAGAGATAGAGAGAGAGTGAAGACTAAAATTAACAAAATAAAAAAATAGAAGTGGAGAAATAACCAGCACCAAAATACCACGGAATGGAAGAGAATATTATGGAAACTTATATGCCAACAAATTGGAATGCCTAGAAGAAACAGATAAATTCCTAGAAACATATAATCTTGCAAAACTGAATCAAAAGGCAATGCAAAATTTTATCAGCCAGATTACTAGCAATGAAATAAAATCAGTAATAAAAATATCCCAAAATATCCCAAATAGAATAGAAACAGATTCTAGTCTTATAGGTGAATTCTACCATACTTTTATTTTTTTTTCAATTTATTTCATTTATTTTATTTTTTATTTTTATTTTATTTTTATTTTTTATTTTTTATGGGAGTTCAATTTGCCAACATATAGCATAACACGCAGTGATCATCCTGCCAAGCGCCCACCTCAGTGCCCATCACCCAGTCACCCCAAACCCGTGCCCACCTCCCCTTCCACCACTCCATGTTCATTTCCCAGAGTTAGGTGTCTCTCATGTTAGGTCACACTCACTGATATTTTCTCTATTTTCTATCCTTAGCCTTCATTCCCTTTCACAAATTTTTATATTTCCCAAATGAATGAGACCATATAATGTTTGTCCTTCTCTGATTGACTTATTCCACTCAGCATAATACCCTCCAGTTCCACCCACGTCAAAACAAATGGTGGATATTTGTCATTTCTAATGGCTGAAAATATTCCATTGTATACATATAACACAGCTTCTTTATCCATTCATCTTTCGATGGACACCGAGGCTCTATCCAGTTTGGCTATTGTAGACATTACTGCTATAAACATTGGGGTGTAGGGGTCCTGGCGTTTCACTGCATCTGTATCGTTGGGGTAAATCCTCAGCAGTGCAATTGCTAGGTTGTAGGGCAGATCTATTTTTAACTCTTTGAGGAACATCCACACAATTTTCCAGAGTGGCTGCACCAGTTCACATTCCAACCAACAGTGCTAGAGGGTTCTCCCTTTTCCACATCCTCTCCAACATCTATTGTTTCCTGTCTTGTTAATTTTCACCATTCTCACTGGTGTGAGGTGGTATCAAATTCTGGTTTTGATGTGTATTTTCCTGATGGCCAGTGATGCGGAGCATTTTCTCATGTGCTTATTAGCCATGTCCATGTCTTCCTCTGTGAAATTTCTGTTCATGTCTTTTGCCCATTTCATGATTGGGTTGTTTGCTTCTTTGCTGTTGAGTTTCATAAGTTCTTTATAGATCTTGTATGCTAGCCCTTTATCTGTTAGGTCATTTGCAAATATCTTCTACCATTCTGTAGATTGTATTTTAGTTTTGTGGACTGTTTCTTTTGCTGTGCAGAAGCTTTTTATCTTGATGAAGTCCCAATAATTCATCTTTGCTTTTGTTTTTCTTAACTTCATGGATGTATCTTGCAAGAAGTTGCTGTGGCCAAGTTCAAAGAGGGTGTTGCCTGTGTTCTCCTCTACAGTTTCGATGGAATATTGTCCCACATTGATATCTTCTTTCATCCATTTTGAGTTTATCTTTGTGTATGGTGTAAGAGAATGGTCTAGCTTCATTCTTCTGCATGTGGTTGTCCGATTTTCCCAGCACCATTTATTGAAGACACTGTCTTTTTTGCAGTGGATAGTCTTTCCTCCTTTGTCAAATATTAATTGAGCATAGAGTTGAGGGTCCAATTCTGGATTCTCTATTCTGTTCCATTGATCAATGTGTCTGTTTTTGTGCCAGTACCACAAGTCTTGATGATCACAGCTTTGTAGTACAACCGGAAATCTGGCACTGTGATGTCCCCAGGTATGTTGTTTTCTTTTCTTTTTAATTCCCCTGGCTATTCGGGGTCTTTTCTGATTCCACACAAATCTTAAGATGATTTGACCCAACTCTCTGAAGAAAGTCCATGGTATTTTGATAGGGATTACATTGAATGTGTAAATTGCCCTGGATAGCATAGACATTTTCACCATATTAATTCTTCCCATCCACGAGCATGGAATATTTTTCCATCTCTTTGTGTCTTCCTCAATTTCTTTCAGAGGTGTTCTGCAATTTTTAGAGTACAGATCATTTACCTGTTTGGTTAGGTTGACTCACAGGTATCTTATGATTTGGGTGCAATTGTCAGTAGGAATGACTCCTTAATTTCTCTTTCTTCAGTCTCATTGTTAGTGTATAGAAATGCCACTCATTTCTGGGCATTGATTTTGTATCCTGTCACACTGCCGAATTGCTGTATGACTTCTTGCAATCTTGGGGTGGAGTCTTTTGGGTCTTCTAGGTACATTATCATGTCATTTGTGAAGAGGGAGAGTTTGACCTCTTCTTTGCCAATTTCAATGTCTTTTATTTCTTTTTTTGCCTGATTGCCAAGGCTAGGACTTCTAGTACTATGTTGAATAGCAGTGGTGGTAGTGGACATCCCTGTCTTGTTCCTGATCTTAGGGGAAAGGCTCTCAGTGTTTCCCCATTGAGAATGATATTTGCTGTGGGCTTTTCATAGATGGCTTTTAAGAAGCTGAGGAATGTTCCCTCTATCCTTACGCTCTGAAGAGTTTTGATCAGGAATGGATGCTGTATTTTTTTCAAATGCTTTATCTGCATCTGCTGAGAGGATCATGTGGTTCTTGTTTTTTCTCTTGTTGATATGATCTATCATATTGATTGCTTTACGAGTGTTGAACCACCCTGCATCCTGGAGATAAATCCACCTTGGTTGTGGTGTATAATCTTCTTAATGTACTGTTGGATCCTACTGGCTAGTATCTTGTTGAGAAGTTTTGCATTGTGCTCATCAGGGATTTTGGTCTATAATTCTCCTTTTTGGTAGGGTCTTTGTCTGTTTTTTTTTTTTTTTATTGGTGTTCAATTTACTAACATACAGAATAACACCCAGTGCCCGGCACCCATTCACTCCCACCCCCCGCCCTCCTCCCCTTCTACCACCCCTAGTTCGTTTCCCAGAGTTAGCAGTCTTTACGTTCTGTCTCCCTTTCTGATATTTCCCACACATTTCTTCTCCCTTCCCTTATTTTCCCTTTCACTATTATTTATATTCCCCAAATGAATGAGAACATATAATGTTTGTCCTTCTCCGACTGACTTACTTCACTCAGCATAATACCCTCCAGTTCCATCCACGTTGAAGCAAATGGTGGGTATTTGACATTTCTAATAGCTGAGTAATATTCCATTGTATACATAAACCACATCTTCTTTATCCATTCATCTTTCGTTGGACACCGAGGCTCCTTCCACAGTTTGGCTATAGTGGCCATTGCTGCTAGAAACATCGGGGTGCAGGTGTCCCGGCGTTTCATTGCATTTGTATCTTTGGGGTAAATCCCCAACAGTGCAATTGCTGGGTCGTAGGGCAGGTCTATTTTTAACTGTTTGAGGAACCTCCACACAGTTTTCCAGAGTGGCTGCACCAGTTCACATTCCCACCAACAGTGTAAGAGGGTTCCCTTTTCTCCGCATCCTCTCCAACATTTGTTGTTTCCTGCCTTGTTAATTTTCCCCATTCTCACTGGTGTGAGGTGGTATCTCATTGTAGTTTTGATTTGTATTTCCCTGATGGCAAGTGATGCAGAGCATTTTCTCATATGCATGTTGGCCATGTCTATGTCTTCCTCTGTGAGATTTCTGTTCATGTCTTTTGCCCATTTCATGATTGGATTGTTTGTTTCTTTGGTGTTGAGTTTAATAAGTTCTTTATAGATCTTGGAAACTAGCCCTTTATCTGATATGTCATTTGCAAATATCTTCTCCCATTCTGTAGGTTGTCTTTGAGTTTTGTTGACTGTATCCTTTGCTGTGCAAAAGCTTCTTATCTTGATGAAGTCCCAATAGTTCATTTTTGCTTTTGTTTCTTTTGCCTTTGTGGATGTATCTTGCAAGAAGTTACTATGGCCGAGTTCAAAAAGGGTGTTGCCTGTGTTCTTCTCTAGGATTTTGATGGAATCTTGTCTCACATTTAGATCTTTCATCCATTTTGAGTTTATCTTTGTGTATGGTGAAAGAGAGTGGTCTAGTTTCATTCTTCTGCATGTGGATGTCCAATTTTCCCAGCACCATTTATTGAAGAGACTGTCTTTCTTCCAATGGATAGTCTTTCCTCCTTTATCGAATATTAGTTGCCCATAAAGTTCAGGGTCCACTTCTGGATTCTCTATTCTGTTCCACTGATCTATGTGTCTGTTTTTGTGCCAGTACCACACTGTCTTGATGACCACAGCTTTGTAGTACAACCTGAAATCTGGCATTGTGATGCCCCCAGATATGGTTTTCTTTTTTAAAATTCCCCTGGCTATTCGGGGTCTTTTCTGGTTCCACACAAATCTTAAAATAATTTGTTCTAACTCTCTGAAGAAAGTCCATGGTATTTTGATAGGGATTGCATTAAACGTGTATATTGCCCTTGGTAACATTGACATTTTCACAATATTAATTCTGCCAATCCATGAGCATGGAATATTTTTCCATCTCTTTGTGTCTTCCTCAATTTCTTTCAGAAGTGTTCTATAGTTTTGAGGGTATATATCCTTTACATCTTTGGTGAGGTTTATTCCTAGGTATCTTATGCTTTTGGGTGCAATTGTAAATGGGATTGACTCCTTAATTTCTCTTTCTTCAGTCTCATTGTTAGTGTATAGAAATGCCACTGACTTCTGGGCATTGATTTTGTATCCTGCCACGCTACCAAATTGCTGTATGAGTTCTAGCAATCTTGGGGTGGAGACTTTTGGGTTTTCTATGTAGAGTATCATGTCATCGGCGAAGAGAGAGAGTTTGACTTCTTCTTTGCCAATTTGAATGCCTTTAATGTCTTTTTGTTGTCTGATTGCTGAGGCTAGGACTTCCAGTACTATGTTGAATAGCAGTGGTGAGAGTGGACATCCCTGTCTTGTTCCTGATCTTAGGGGAAAGGCTCCCAGTGCTTCCCCATTGAGAATGATATTTGCTGTGGGCTTTTCATAGATGGCTTTTAAGATGTCGAGGAATGTTCCCTCTATCCCTACACTCTGAAGAGTTTTAATCAGGAATGGATGCTGTATTTTGTCAAATTCTTTCTCTGCATCCAATGAGAGGATCATATGGTTCTTGGTGATGTTGGCCTCATAGAAGAAGTTTGGAAGTATTCCATCTCTTTCTATCTTTCCAAACAGCTTTAGTAGAATAGGTATGGTTTCTTCTTTAAACTTTTGATAGAATTCCCCTGGGAGGCCACCTGGCCCTGGACTTTGTGTCTTGGGAGGTTTCTGATGACTGCTTCAATTTCCTCTCTGGTTATCGGCCTGTTCAGGTTTTCTCGTTCTTCCTGTTCCAGTGTTGGTAGTTTGTGGTTCCAGAAATGCATCCATTTCTTCTAGATTGCCTAATTTATTTGAATATAGCTATTTATAATAAGTTTTTATAATTGTTTGTACTTTGGTATTGGTGGCGATCTCTCCTTTGTCAGTCATGGTTTTATTAATTTGAGTCTTTTCTTCTTCTTTTTAATGAGGCTGGCTAATGGTTTAACAATCTTATTAATTCCTTCAAAGAACCAACGCCTGCTTTTGTTTTTCTGTTCCACAGTTCTTCTGGTCTCTATTTTATTGAGTTCTGCTCAAGTCTTTATTAACTCTCTTCCTCTGCTGGGTGAAGGTTTTATTTGCTGTCCTTTCTCTAGCTCTTTAGGTCCAAAGTTAGCTTTTGTATTTGAATTCTTTCCAGTTTTTGGATGGATGCTTTTATTGTGATGTATTTCCCCCTCAGCACTGCTTTCGGTGTGTCCCAAAGTTTTTAATGGTTGTATCTTGATTCTCATTAGTTTCCATGAAACTTTTTAATTCTTCCCTAATTTCCTGGTTGACCCTTTCATCTTTTAGTAAGATAGTCCTTAACCTCCATGTGTTTCAAATCCTTCCAAACTTCTTGTGATTTAGTTCTAGTTTCATAGCATTATGTCTGAAAATATGCAGTTGACAATTCCAATCTTTTGGTAATTGTTATGACCTGATTTGTGACCCAGTATGTGGTCTATTCTGGAGAAAATTCCATCTGCATTTGAGAAGAATGTATTTTCAGTTGCATTTGGATGTAACGTTCTGTAGATATCTGTGAAATCCATCTGGTCCAGTGTGTCACTTAAAGCTTTTGTTTCTTTGGAGATGTTGTGCTTAGATCTATCAATTGTACAAAGCTCCATGTTCATGTATCCATGTATAAGTGTATTATTATCTAAGTATGTCTTAACTTTGGTTATTAATTGATGGACTTACCTTGCACCTCTCACATTCAGGGCATAAATATTCGTGATTGTTAGGTGCTCTTGTTGGATTGATTCTTTAAGTATGATATAGTGTCCGTCTTCATCTCTTACTACAGTCTTTGGGATAAACTTTAATTTACCTGATATGAGGATGGCTACCCCTGCTTTCTCTTGAGGACCATTTGAATGGTAAATGGTTCTCCAACCTTTCTTTTTTAGGCAGTACGTGTCCTTATGTCTAAAATGAGTCTCTTGTAGACAGCAAATAGATTGGTCTTGCTTTTTTAACCAGTCTGTAACCCTGCGCCTTTCGATGCAATCTTTAAGCCCATTCACGTTCAGAGTTACTATTGAAAGATATGAATTTAGTGTCATCATAATACCTATTCAGTCCCTGTTTCTGTGGATTGTTTCCTTGGACTTCCTCTTTCTTTTACAGAGTCCTCCTTCATATTTCTTGCAGAGCTGGTTTGGTGGTCACATATTCTTTCAGTTCCTGCCTATCTTGCAAGCTCTTTATCTCTCCTTCTATTCTGAATGAGAGCCTTGCTGGATAACGTATTCTTGGCTGCAGGTTCTTGTCATTTAGGACCCTGAATATATCCTGCCAGCCCTTTCTGGTCTGCCAGGTCTCTGGAGAGGTCTACTTTTAACCTAGTACTTCTCCCAATATAGGTTAGGGATTTCTTTTCTCTTGCTCCTTTAAGGATCTTCTCTTTATCTTTGGAATTTGCAAGTTTCACTATTAAAATTCAAGGTGTTGAACGGTTTTTATTGATTTTAGTGGGGGGGGGGGTCTCTATCTCCTGCATCTGAATGGCTGTTTCCCTTCCCAAGTTAGGGAAGTTGTCAGCTATGATTGGTTCAAATACACTTTCTGGTCCTGTGTCTCTTTTGGTGCCCTCTGGAACCCCAATTAAACGTAGATTTTTCCTTCTGAGGCTGTCATTTATTTCCCTTAACATTTCCCTGTGATCTTTTAATTGTTTTTCTCCTTTTTCCTCAGCTTACTTCCTTGACATCAACTTGTCTTCTATGTCACTCACTCATTCTTCTACCTCATTAACCCTTGTGGTTAGGACCTCCAGTTTGGATTGCATCTCATTTAAATGATTTTTAATTTCTGCCCGATTAGATCTAAATTCTGCAGTCATGAAGTCTCTTGAATCCTTTATGCTTTTTTCTAGAGCCACCAGTACCTTTATAATTGTGCTTCTGAATTGGCTTTCTGACATTGAATTATAGTCCAAATTCTGTAACTCTGTGGCAGAGAGTACTGTTTCTGATTTTTTCTTTTGAGGTGAGTTCTTCCTTCTCTTCATTTTGCTCAGTGCAGAGTGGCTAAAATCAAGTTGTCCTGGAAAATGGAAATAAAGAGGGAAAAAAATTGGGGGTGGGGACAAAAAATAAAAACACAGAGGGCTTATCCTCTGATTTTATATAATGTTAGTCCCTAGACTTCCCCTGGAACTTTCCAGCCATGCTTGGTCAAGAACTTGGTCTTCCCCTGTCCTGCCAGCTGATCTTCTGGGAAGGGGCCGGCTGTGTGATTCTCAGGTGTGTCTACCTGGGTTAGCTGACCCGCCTCCTGCCAAGTGCACGGCTCAGTGGGAGCTGTTTATCCTGTGATGCCTCTGCTCCCTGATGGCCCTGCTCAGTCCCAGGTACAAGGTGACATCAGTAGGAACAACAACACTGGTGGCGGTCAGTTCACCAGCCCTGGACTCAGCTCCAGCAGTACCTATCACAGTCTCCCAGTCTGCAGGGGCCTGGATACTCCAGGGGCGGGGGTGCACTGACCTGCACAGCTCGGGTCTGCCTGGTGGTAGGAGATTCTTTGCTGCCCTGTGTCCTTCCAGCCTCCGTCTGTCCCCGGCGAAGCACTGGACCTTGGGCTGTGTCTCCCCGCACCTTGGGTTCTGGTGCCTGTGCCACTGGAATCACACTCTCGGGGCTGCGCAGCCCCTTCTGTGCCTGAGCTGCTCCTGGGGACCTGCTGGGCACGCGATCCAGCCTTTTAGGGTGCTCGGCCCGTGCTGTGTGGTGCCCTCTTCATCGGGGCGCATCTCCTCTGTTAGTGACTCTGGGAGCCTGAGGCCATCACTGCCACTCCTGGAATCCTGCCAGAGTTCCCTGCCAGCGCCTTTCAGTCCAGGAAGATTGGTAAAGTTCCTACCTATCCGGGACTGGGCTTTCCTGTCCTGGGGGCACTCGCCGCCTGGCCTTAGCCCGGCTCCTTGGGGGGGGGGCCTCCCCCTGGGATGCTTTTTTATTTATTTTTTTCTATCTTCTTACCTTGATAGAGGCGTGAACTCTTCTCATTGTAGCATTCCAGCTGTTCTCTCTTTAAATCTCAGGCCGAATTCATAGGTTTTCAGGATGATTTGAAAGTTATCTAGGAAAGTTGGTAGGGACAGGTGACTTGGGGATCCTATTCTTTTGCCATCTTGCCCCGCCTTCTTAACCTTCTACTATACTTTTAAAGAAAATTTAATACCTATTCATATCAAACTATTCCAACACACAAAAAAATGAAGTAAAATTCCAAATTCATTCTATGAAACCAGCATTATCCTGATACCAAAACCAGAAAAGAGACCACAAAAAAGAAAACTATAGGCCAATATCCCTGATGAACATTGATACAAAAATCCTCAATAAATTACAAGCAAAGAGAAGGCAACAATACATTAAAAACATCATTACCATGATCAAGTAAGATTTATTCCTAGATTGAAAGGTTGGTTCAATAGTCACAAATCGATCAACATGATATATCACATCAATTAGAGAAAGGATGAGAACCATATGATCCTTTTACTAGACACAGGAAAAGCATTTGACAAAGTAAACATCCATTCTTGATAAAAACTGTCAACAAAGTAGGCTTAGAGGAAACATACTTCAACATAATAAAAGTCTGTTTATGAAAAATCCACAGTGAATATCATACTTAATGCAAAAATACTAAGAGCTTTACTTCTAAGATCATGAACAAGATAAAGATCCCCACTCTCACTGCTTATATTAAACATAGTACTGGAAGACATAACCACAGCAATCAGACAACAAAAACAAATAAAAGACATTCAGATTGGTAAGGAAGTAAAACATTTGTTTGCAAATTACATGAAACTATATATATAAAACTCTAAATACACCACCAAAATACTACTAGAACTCATAAATGAATTCAGTAAAGTTACAGGATACAAAGTCATTGTACAGAAATTTATTGCATGTCTGTACACCCGTAATGAAGTAGCAGAAAGTGAAACTGAAAACAATCCCATTGAAAATTGCACAAAAATAATAAAATACCTAATAATAAACTTCAGCAAGGAGGTAAAAGACCTATACTCTGAAAAATGATAAAACATTGATGAAAGAATTTGAACATGACAGAAAAAAGTGGAAAGATATTTCCTGCTCATGGATTGCAAGAATAAATATTGCTAAAATACCCTTACTACCCAATGCATATACAAATATAGTGCAATACTCATCAAAATTCTAATAGCATTATTCACCTAACCAGAACAAATAATTTTAAATTCTGTATGAAAAACAGAACTCTGTATGAAACCACAAAAGGCCTCAAATAGTCAAAGCAATCTTGAAGTAGAAGACTATAACTAGATGTATTACAATCCCAGATTTCAAGATTAAGTACAAAGCTGTAATAATCAAAAGAGTATAGTACTGACACCGATATAGAAATATATATATTCATGAAACAGAGTATAGACCCCAGAAATAAACCCAGAAATACATGGTCATTTATCCATGACAAAGGAGGCAAAAATATGCAACAGGAAAAAGATATTCCCTTCAATGCATGTTGGGGAAACTGGTCAGCCACATGGAAAAGAATGAAACTGGACTACTTTCTTATATCTTATAAAAAATTAAACTAAAAATGATTAATCGCCTAATTTTGAGATCTGAAATCATAGAAATCCTAGAAGAGAGCAAAGGCTAATGAATATATAGTAGTAGCAACTTTTTTCCGGATATGTGTCCTGAAGTAAGGAAAACAAAAGCAAAAATCAACGTTTGGGGTTACATCAAAATGGAAAGGCTTCTGCACAGTAAAGGAAACAACCAACAAAACTGGAAAGCAGCCTACTGAATGGGAGAAGATATTTCAAATAATATGTCTGATAAAAGATTATATTCACGGATGTCTGGGTGGCTCAGTGGTTGAACATCTGCCTTCGTCTCAGGGCATGATCCTGGAGTCATGAGATCCAGTCCCACATCAGGCTCCCTGAAAGGAGCCTGCTTCTTCCTCAACATATGTCTCTGCCCCCCTCTCTCTCTCTGTCTCTCATGAATAAATAAATAAAATCTTTTAAAAAGAGAGATTATATTCAAATCGTATAAATAAATTATACAACTCAACAGTAAAACACAAATAATCCAATTGAAAAAATTTCAGAAGATATGAACAGACATTTCTCCAAAGAAGACATACAGACAGGCAACAGGCACACAGAAAGCTACTGAACATCACTAATTATCAGGGAAATGCAAATCAAAATCTAAAGGTATCTTTTCGCACCTGTGTGAATGGCTAGTATCAAAAACTCAAGAAACAATAAGTGGTAGTGAGGATGTGGAGAAAAAGGAGCCTTTGTGTATTCTTTGTGGGAATGGAAACCACTGCAGCCACTATGGAAAACAGTATGGGGACTCCTCAAAAATTAAAAGTAGAATTACTATATGATCTAGTAATTCTACTCCTGGGTGTCTACCCTAAATAATCTAAAAACACTAAGTTGAAAAGATATATACACACCTCTATGCTTATTGCAGCATTATACACAATAGCCAAAATATGGAGGCAACCCATGTGTCCCTTGATGTTGAATTGAAAAGGAAGATACAGAATATATATATAAAATATAAATTCTTTGATGGTAGATTTCTGTTTTCTTTACTAGTAAATCATCAGCAACTTGAATGCAGCTTGGGTATTAAAAGCAGTCAATAAATATTTATTATTGGAATGGATGGATGAACCCTCACCTGAGCCCAATATATAATTTCAATTATAATCAAAAAATATAGCTGCCCACTCAACCTCACCTTATAGCTAATGGTGATTGTTGTGACCCTTTTGATTCTGTGATCTAGACTTGGATCTCCCCAAGCTGCCAATTTTTATTTTCCACTTCAGAAATCCAGGAATGACTGATCTTGACAAATGACTTATACACTTTAGGTGGAGAAAATTCAAATGGGTGTGTGTGCCTGTACTACTTTGCTGCTTTGGACTTCTTTTTATTTTTAAAGATAGATTTATTTATTTATTTATTTATTTATTTATTTATTTATTTATTTAGAGAAATGAGAGAAGGAGTGTGGGCAGGGGAGGACAGGGGGAGAGGGAGAGGAGAAGAATCTCAAGCAGATTCCCTGTTGAGCACTGACCCCTCACATAGGGCTCAATCTCATGACTCTGAGATCTTGACATGAACTGAAACCAAGAGTTAGATGCTTAACTTACTGAGCCACCCAAGCACCCCTGCTTTGCTCTTCTTTAACGGGGCTCCTGAATCTAATGAAAACGAATTGTTGTTATTGAAGGAGTTGTCACTCCCATGACAGGGTTGAAACTAAGACATGCTTTTGACTTTAAAAGTTGCAATTTGATACAATTTTGAAGCAATTTTGTATATTAATTGATTTTAATTAAAGATTAATGCAAAAAATATTTACTAACTATATACTCTGTCCCAGGTACTGTCGTGGGACCTAGGGATGAATGATAATCAAGAAACTCCTTTCTATCATGCAAATCACAGACTCGTAGGAGATAAAAAAACAGGAAATGATGGGGAGTTCTTCCCTGTTCTATGTTAGTATTAATGAATGATCAATCAACTCTGCTTTGAGAGTCTATAGAGTTAAGAAAGGTTTATAGAGGAGGTAATGTTAAAGCTGAGTCTGGAGGGAGTAGGTATTTGCTTGGTAAATGAGTGGAAAGGGCATTACACAGAAGAAAGTATACGCAAGACATAAATGTATAAATGGATGTATAAAACAACATGATATAGGTGCCTGGGAGGCTCAGTCAGTTAAGCATTTGCCTTCAATTTAAGTCATGATCTCAGGATCCTGAGATGGAGTCCCATGTTGGACTCCCTGCTCAGCGAGGTGTCTGCTTCCTCCTTTCCCTCTGCCCCTCTCCCTACTCATGCTCTCTCTCTCCCTCTCTCTCTCTCTCTCAAATAAATAAATAAAATCTTAAAAATAAAACTAACTAGAAAACTAAAGGCATGTGAGACTGTGGAGGTAGGCAGAAGTCAGCTTATAAAATATCTGACATGCCATTTTAAGGAGAAAGAACTTCATACTTTTACCAATGGAGAGTTATTGAAGGTAGATGGGCAGGGGAGTGGCATGTTTAGATCATTCAAGCACCAGGATGAAATGTTAAAGCCCAAAATTAGATAAAGCAATACAGGAGAGAGGAGGGTGGATATGACATATGTTACAGAGATGTAAGCTACAGGGTTTAGAAAAGGTGAGGGAGAGGGGAGTTCAATTTGCAATTTACTGCACTGAGAAATACAGAAGGAGCACTTTTTTTGGAGTCTTGGGTAAGGAGTTGGAATGGAGATAGAGTAAAAACCAGGTAAAAAGGAGTTCATTTTTGGACATGTTACAGTTGAATTCCCTGTAGGATATTTCAGGTGGTAAGCCCCAGTAGACGATTATAAATACAAGGTTGAAATTCAAAGGACAGATCTCAGCTGGAAAGAAATATTTGGTAAGCATCGCAATAGAGGTGATGGCTGAGGGTATATGTGAAATAAGACCACTTAGAGAGAATATGTAGAGTGAGACGGCAGTAGATTGAGGGAATGGCTTAAGGCCATAATGGTCACTTAGAGTCTGGTTTCTATGGGACAATGTAGCCCACAGTCCAAATCACCAGCTTACATACTGTGTTTTTCTCCTCATTCTTATCTTTGCTTGAGGTCTGAGGTTTTGTTGGGGATTGTGATCTGGTATATGTGTTCACTCAGGCATCCAGAAACTGCTCAAAGCAAAGATGAGTGCCCATATATCCTCTATATGTCACTTAGGCCCTGGGGCCAGGGGTCTTGACATCAAGGTATATGGAGTCACTGGTTTGGAAAACATACATGGTGACCTCATCCAGTCACTCCTTAGATGTTATCTATTGTGCTTGAAGACTCCAAAAAGTTTGATGGTACAGCCAGTTAAGTGTCTGCCTTTGGCTCAGGTAGTGATCTCTGGGTCCTGAAATTGAGCCCTGCATTGGGCTCCCTGTTCAGTGGCAAATCTGCTTCTCTTTCTTCCATTCCCTCCATGATCTCTCCCACTCTCTCAAATAAATAAATAAACTTAAAAAATCATTAACACCTTGATTCTTAGAAGATGGACATACATTATTTGTACTATAAGGCATGTGTAGGGTAAGGTGCAGGTCCTTGCAAGAATAAAAGCAGGAAGAGGAGCAAGAAAGCATTTCTACATGGAGTCCCTTCAGTTTCCCTATCTTAGGAGTGAGCCCCAGTAAACTCCCTTGAGCTTTCCTGGCTTTCCATAGCTTCTCCCTTTCTTTCCTTTTCATTCCCCACCTAGAAATATATAAATTCCTCCAAAGTATTCAGATTTTGTGAAGAACAATGGCAAGGAAGGGCTCACCAGTGGAGTGAGAAGGGCCTAGGTCAATTCCACTTAGGGTTTTATATATATCAGTCTAAACCAGGATCTTTTGTAAGCAGACTGTAAAAATCAGGGACTGTGAAAGAATATTGAGAACAGTGGATTTCTGGGTAACTGTATTGGAAGGCTTAGGCTGAGTTGAATGTCCCAGGTTATCCTAGGCATAAGGCTGAGGAGAATAGTGACTTTTCCTAGTTACCTTACATGTCAACAACAGTAAAGCCATCCTTCTGCTCCAATCTGTGACAGAAAAATCTGGTCAGAGTCCTATATCTGCAGACCATAATGACAGAGGTGGTTTCTGATCAAGATTTATCTGAGAAATAGGGCAGCCCAGGTGGCTCAGTGGTTTAGTGCCTGCCTTCAGTCCAGGGCCTGATCCTGGAGATCTGGAATCGAGTCCCACATCAGGCTCCCTGCATGGAGCCTGCTTCTCCCTCTGCCTGTGTCTCTGCCTCTCTCTCTCTCTCTGTGTCTCTCATGAATAAATAAATAAAATCTTTAAGAAAAGATTTATCTGAGAAATAAAACAACAACAAAATTTCTCCAACTGTTGAAGATTGGAATCCTGCTGCTTGGGGAGGATGGATGCAATCTAGAAGAGAGAATTAAGTCATTTAAATGTATATGTTATTTAGGAATGTAGATCATGGCATTTATATATAATAGCAGCATTTAACCTCACCTCACCCTCTATGTCCCCAGGAAACTTGCCAATTTATATTAGAAGAGTGGCCAAGTAGAATAGTTGGGGGAGAACTTACATGGATGTCAAAAGAACCTGGTTTCTGGGATCCCTGGGTGGCGCAGCGGTTTGGCGCCTGCCTTTGGCCCAGGGCGCGATCCTGGAGACCCGGGATCGAATCCCACGTCGGGCTCCTGGTGCATGGAGCCTGCTTGTGTCTCTGCCTCTCTCTCTCTCTCTCTCACTGTGTGCCTATCATAAAAAAAAAAAGAACCTGGTTTCTTTTTTTTTCCAAGTTTTTATTTCAATTCCAGTTATTTAAGATACAATATAATATTACTTTCAGGTGTAGTATTTAGTGATTCATCAGTTACATACAACACCCAATGCTCATCAGAAGTGTTCTACTTAATACTGATCACCCATTTAACCCACCCCCACCCACCTTCCCTCCAGCAATCCTCAGTTTATTCTCTATGGTTAAGAGTCTGTTTTATGATTTGCCTCTCTCTTTTCTCCCCTTTGTTCATCAGTTTTGTTTCTTAAACTCCAAATATGAGTGAAATAATATATTTGTCTTTCCCTGACTGACATATTTTGCTTAGCATAATACACTCTAGCTCTATCCATGTTGTTCAAATGGCAAGGTTTCATTTTTTGAGTAATATTCCATAATATGTATATATATATCTTATTTATCCATTCATCAGTTGATGGACATTGGATTGTTTCCATTACCGATAATGCTTATACAAACATAAGGGTGCATATGTCCCTTTGATTTAGTATTTTTGTATCCTTGGGGTAAATATCTAGTAATGCAATTGCTGGGATAATAGGGTATTTCTATTTTTAATATTTTGAGGAAACTCCACACTCTTTTATTCCAGAGTGGCTGCACCAAGTTTTCATTTCCATCAACAGTGTAACAGGGTTCCTCTTTCTCTGGAATCTATTGCAATCTTTGCAAATCTGTTGTTTCTTGTGTTGGTAATTTTAGCCATTCTGTCTGTCATGAGGTGATACCTAATTGTCATTTTAATGCTGTACTTTGTCAAATGCTTTATCTGAATCTATTGACAGGATCATGTGGTTCTTATTCTTTCTTTTATTAATGTGGTGTATCACATTGACTGATTTGTGAATATTGTAATATCCTTGCATCACAGGAATAAATCCCACTTGATCACGGTGAATGATTCTTTTAATGTACTATTGAATTCCACTTGCTAGTGTTTTATTGAGAATGTTTGCATACATGTTCATCAGAGACATTAGCCTGTTCTCCTTTTTAGTGGAGTCTTAATCTCCTTTTTTTGTATTGGGGTAATGCTGTCCTCATGAAGAATGAATTGGGAAATTTCCTTCCATTTCTTTTTTTTAATAGTTTGAGAAGAATAGATATTAACTCTTTAAGTAATAGGTATTAACTCTTTAAATTCCCCTGTGAAGCCATCTGGCCCTGGTCATTCCTTAATTCATGCCTCTGCTTCTTCCAGCCTGCTATTCATTGCATTGATCATGTTTCTCGTCTTGTTTTTTATATTCTTCATCTCTTATTGATTCTTTTATAACTCATGTATCTCTGTGGTAATTGTGTCACTGATGTCTTCTATCCTTTCTTAAGCCCAGTGAGTATCCTTGTGATTGTTCCTTTTAATTCTCCATCAGGCATGTTATTTTTACCTGTTTTGCTTATATCTCTGTCCATGGCCTTATTATATTTGGGACAAATTCCTCTGTCTTTTCATTTTGCCTCAGTCTCTGTCTTCTTCCATGTGTTAGAAAAACCAGTTATTTCTCTTGCTTCTAAAAGTAATGTCTTTTGCCTTCGTGGATGTATCTTGCAAGAAGTTACTATGGCCGAGTTCAAAAAGGGTGTTGCCTGTGTTCTTCTCTAGGATTTTGATGGAATCTTGTCTCACATTTAGATCTTTCATCCATTTTGAGTTTATCTTTGTGTATGGTGAAAGAGAGTGGTCTAGTTTCATTCTTCTGCATGTGGATGTCCAATTTTCCCAGCACCATTTATTGAAGAGACTGTCTTTCTTCCAATGGATAGTCTTTCCTCCTTTATCGAATATTAGTTGCCCATAAAGTTCAGGGTCCACTTCTGGATTCTCTATTCTGTTCCACTGATCTATGTGTCTGTTTTTGTGCCAGTACCACACTGTCTTGATGACCACAGCTTTGTAGTACAACCTGAAATCTGGCATTGTGATGCCCCCAGATATGGTTTTCTTTTTTAAAATTCCCCTGGCTATTTGGGGTCTTTTCTGATTCCACACTCAAACAGTTAAAAATATACCTGCCCTACGACCCAGCAATTGCACTGTTGGGGATTTACCCCAAAGATACAAATGCAATGAAACACCGGGACACCTGCACCCCGATGTTTCTAGCAGCAATGGCCACGATAGCCAAACTGTGGAAGGAGCCTCGGTGTCCAACGAAAGATGAATGGATAAAGAAGATGTGGTTTATGTATACAATGGAATATTACTCAGCTATTAGAAATGACAAATACCCACCATTTGCTTCAACGTGGATGGAACTGGAGGGTATTATGCTGAGTGAAGTAAGTCAGTCGGAGAAGGACAAACATTATATGTTCTCATTCATTTGGGGAATATAAATAATAGTGAAAGGGAAAATAAGGGAAGGGAGAAGAAATGTGTGGGAAATATCAGAAAGGGAGACAGAACGTAAAGACTGCTAACTCTGGGAAACGAACTAGGGGTGGTAGAAGGGGAGGAGGGCGCGGAGTGGGAGTGAATGGGTGACGGGCACTGGGTGTTATTCTGTATGTTAGTAAATTGAACACCAATAAAAAAAATAAATAAAAGTAATGTCTTATAGAGTAGAGGTCATGTAGTGCCCAGGGCCTGGTACTTCAGGAAGTGTCTCTGCTGTGTGCCATCTCCTCATGCTCTGCTGTTATGTTTTGGCTGCACTATGCTTCAGGACAATCATCTGCAGAGGTTTTCCTTGCTTGCTGTAAGCAGTGTTTGGTCATTGGCCCGAATGTGGTGAGTTTTTACTAGCAGTGCTCTGGTCTGCTTGTGAAATGAGACCTGTCAACATGTCCACTGGAATTGAGGCCCTGCTAAAATTTCTGATAAGGAGACTTGGTGTGGGCATTGATTTGTGTTTGTCTTCTGAGGGAGGAGCCTGCCACACTGCGACTGAAGTTAAGTGTGACTGAGAAAAGAAGTCCCAACAGAGTACAGTGGGGTGAAGCTTGGTGTATGCAAAATAGTGAGTGTGGGTACTGAGCTGCTTCCTGTGGCTCTGTGTTTATACTGAGGATGGGGTAGGGAAATTGTCCCAGCCAGCTGCTTTGTTCTTTAGAGGGGCCTCTATAAATGTTACTTCTCAAGGACATGCTATGATAAGAATGTATAATCTCCCCACTTTGTGACCTAGGTGCTCTTCAGATTGCTGTTCCCACACTGTCTGTTCCCATGTTGTTTGCCTGCCTTTTCCCTGGGAACAGGGCTTCACCCTCAGGGCTCTATCCCAGCCTACCCTGCCGACCTTTAATATTCTAGGGCTTAAGTCCTGCTGTTTGTCTATTCTCATTTTGCATGATTCTTTTTTCTCTCTTTTGTTCAGCCTGATTACTTTCTATTACTCTTTTAGACTGTTAATCCATTTCTCTGTTTTTACAGCTTGCTGCTCCTTCCTCCAAGTGTATTTCTCATTTCATTTTTGGAAACTTTATCTCTGCTACGGTATTCCTTATCTCTGTATTAAGGGTCTCACCGATGTCTTTCCCTCTTCTCTTAAGCCCAGTGAATATTTTTTGGTCATTGCTTATATACTCCATCAGTTATGTTTCTTATATCTGTTTCACTTTGATCTCTGGTTATGGCCTTGTCTTCTTCTTTCATTTGGACTAAATTTCTCTGTCTTCTTATTTTGTCTAACTCCTTGTGCCTGTTTTTATCTGTTAGGGCTATCAGGTACATCTCCTGTTCTCTCTTTTTTTAGACTTTATTTACTTATTTAGGAGACACACACACACACAGAGGCAGAGACATAGGCAGAGAGAGAAGTGGGCTCCATGCAGGGAGCTCAACATGGTACTCAATCCCGGGACCCTAGGATCATGCCCTAGGCTGAAGGCAGACACTCAACCACTGAGCCACCCAGGTGTCCCCATCTCCTGTTCTTAAGGGTAATGGCCTTATGAAGAAGATTTCCTGTAGTTTGATGTGAGATTTCCTGCTCTGTGATGTGATGTCTTCTGCCCTGATTTCTAGGGCCTGGCACTTTTTGGGAGTGTCTCCAATGTATGCTCCTTGTGCTCTGTTGTTTTGCCCTGACCATTTTATCCTTCAGGCTAGCTGTCTGCAGAGGCTTTCTTTGTCTGTTATGGGCAGCATTTAGTCCCTGGCCTCAATGTGATGCATTTTAACTGGTGTACTCTGCTCTGCTTGTGACATGAGACCTGTTGCCACCACTGCCGGAACTGAGGCACCACCAAACTCCCGAGTCAGGAGACACATATGAGCAAGAGTTTGAGCCAGGCTTCTGGGGGAGATGCCACATTCTGGGTCTGAGGCAAGAAAGTCAGAGAAGAGCAATTCCATCAGAGTGCAGGGGGTCAGGGTTTGTCTAATCAAGTTAGGTAGCAAGTGTTAGACCTGTGCAGTTTCTGCAGGTGGCCCTGTGCTTATGCTTAAAGGCAGGGAAAGGAAATTGAACTTGTCTGTTTCTTTGGTCCTGAACGCATCCCTCCATAAACTCTGCCTCAATGGAATGCACTCTGAGATGAGCAAATAACCTACTCATTGTGTGCCCCAGGTACTCTTCAGATTGCTGTTTCCATGCTGTATGTTTGTCAATGCTTCACCTTGCTTTCTTTCCAAGAGCAGCCCAATGATCTTCATGATCTCCTGGAGCCATGCCCACTGATCCCTTATAAAGGGGGGGGTCATAAACTTTAGGGTTTAAGCCCAATTGGTGCCCAGAAGTCAAATTCATCCCCTCTTGCTTTCAAAGCCAATTGCTATAGGGATTCATTTTCTGCATGTGCTCCCCTGAATATAAGTCTGTATCTTGTCCTTTTCCATGACCACATGTCCCTCCCTTCTACAAAGGCCATGATCTATTTATCTCCCAAACTGTCTTTACTTTCTACCACCTTCAAAGTGACTTCTTCTCTACCTGTAGTTGTAGAGTTTGTTCTGCCTGACTTCAGATCAATTTCTTGGGGGATTTAGGATGATTTGATGGCTATTTAGTAGTATTTGTGGGACAAGGCAAGTCTAGGTTCCTACTAGTCCACCACCATCTCATATGCTCTAGATTTTTGTTTGTTTGTTTGTTTCTCCTCTGTCCATGTATGCACTCTTTGCTGTCCTGTTATCTGTGTTTCCTGATGTTCTGGAATCGAGAAGTCTTGAATTTAAAGTTCTATCATTAACCAACTTCATTGCCCTGAGCAAATTGCTTCCTCTCATAGAGATATTGTGAGAAAAAAATTATACAATGCATATAAAATACACAAAGTGACTGATATATAGAAGATGATCAAAGAGTATTAGTTTTTATTGTTGCTATCACCACCACCACCACCGTCATCACCACTGTCATCAATCATCATCACTATCCTTATCTCATTTATACTTATTGGCTCTGCTGCATCTTTTATGCCAGTCATTTACCATTTATAGCTTATGTTGGTAAATTGAACTCCAATAAAAAATAAATGTATTAAAAAATAAATATAGCTTTTCTTTTTGAGTTCCAGGCCTAGATATTTGTGTCTGACCATCCCATAGGCATTTACAAATCAACAAGTCCAAAACAGTATACATAATCCTGGCTATCCACTGAGAAGCCTGGTCCTCCTTCTGTATTACAAATATTCATAAATAGCAGCTAGTAACACAAGCCAAAAACTTCATTTATGCTCAATCTATCCTGTTACTTTACATTCCTACTAAATGATGTTGGTGGCCAAGTCTTGCCAACTCTTTACATCTCTTGTATTTCATATCCATGCTAACTTGTTTTAATAAATTCTATCAATTTAGTACCATATGGTTTTACTCAAAATAGGTTTTAGCCTATTTTGTTCTTAAACAACTTTTCTCAATGTCAGAGAACTATTAGCTTGTAGTCACCTCAGCTAAAATATATGTATCTTGTTTTATAATTTGCAAACCTGAAGTTCAGAGATCAGTATTATACACAAGTAGCATGCAGGATTTAGGCTTAATTATCTGACTACCAACCAATACTATAGCCCTTGTAGAGAAATCCACCAGAAATAAGACAAGACCATTTAAAATTTTTTTTCTTGAAATCTCCTCAACCTTAGACTTTTTTGAGATAATCAGGATAGGATTTTTTTTGCTATAAATTAAGCTTTCTCTTTACTAGTATATATTACAACCATACAAAATTTCTTAGAGTTGTCCATTTTTGCCAGGCTATTTCATAATTATGCACACAGAAATAAGTTCATATGTCAAAGTGAGGAAAGTTCTTCTGAATTATTTTTCTATAGAAAAGTGTTTTTCCTTTAGAAAAGATCTGGGTGGTAAATTTAGTTCAAATATGTACACATATCACTCAGCTAGAGTGTTATGCTAGTTTAGGCTACAGAAGATTGATATCAGGTAATGCAAAGATGGTTTTGATGAGGGCTCGACCTTTAAGACACTCACAGTCAAGCAAAGGATCTAAGAAATGTCTGCATGTTATAAATAATAAGAACTGAGTACATAATACCATCCATTATTGCTAAACTCTATAGAAAAAATGATATTTTAGGTGTTAGGAAGAAATGGAGATCAATAAAGGCAGGATGACTCTGAGACAGCTTCCTGGGTGATATAATACTTTGGAGACTGTATCTTTTTTGTCCTGTTAATTTTTCTTTCTTTAAGATAACAATTTATAAAATAGATTTTCTCAGAATGTTTGTTAAACCCCTGAAATCATTTTTGGAATGTTAAGCATGCATATATATTTTACATGTTTTATTTATTTATTTATTGATGAGAGACACACAGAGAGAGGCAGAGACATAGGCAGAGGGAAAAGCAGGCTCCCTGTGGGAAGCCCAACATGGGACTCGATTGAGGACCCTGGGATCATGCCTTGAGCCAAAGGCAGATGGTCAACTGCCAAGCCACCCAGGTGTCCCAAGCATGTATATTTTTTTTTGTAGGAAAATCCACTACTTCCAGTATTTCCTTGTAAGAGTGCATGACTCAGAAAGGTGGATAATCACAACTTAAAATCTCAAAATATGGATTCTCAAGATATTTTTTGTGAGTTTTATTTCCTTCTACTAAATGTTTACACTAGCATCTGCCAGAGCATGTACCCTGGGAATATACCAATAAGTTCTATGCTTGAATATTTGATAACATTACCAATTTACTGGGAAGGAGAACCAATTATTGTGAGGGAGATGAGTAGTAAGAAGAATCATTCAAAATTCTATTTTTAGTTTTGAAACTCACTGTATTATGTCACTAAACTTTTCTGGATTTTACTTTTTCTCCTCCAAAAATGCAGACATTAAAAGAAAATGGTCTCTACATGCCTACCTCACAGATTTGTTTTCAGGATCCAATAAATTTGTTTGGAAGGAGAAAGAAAAAACTCAGATTAGGACACCACTCATTCCTAGGTTTGAATCTCAGTTCATTCTCCAGATGAAATTGTCTGAACTTGCACTTTCTAGTCTGTAAAAAAGGCACAATTCCCTTTATTTAGTAAAGCTTGGGGGAGGCTGATGAATATATATATATATATATATATATATATATATATATATATATACTAGCACAGTGCTTATTTGTCATAATTGCTCCACAAATATATTATGAGCCCTTATTTCTGCCTCCCATTTAAACCTACCCTTAGGAATGAGGAATGGCTCTCATTTACACCTGATTACAAGCACTGGATGTTATAGCAACTAATGAATTACTAAACTCTACCTCTGAAACTAGTAATACACTATATGTTAATTCAATTTAAATTTTTAAAAAATCAACAAAGAGCATCCAGATAAAGCTTTAAAAACCTAAAAATAAAATAAAATAAAACCCAGTTCATGTGCCCACTCTGTTAAATGTTTATGTCTTATATGTGTGGAGTATGATCTCCATTATAAGCCTGGAGATGGAAGGAATAAATTTGGATCAATAACTGCATAGAGTCCTAAATGTTTAGAGTTGAAAACACAGAGAACTAGCATGTGTGAAAGTAATTACTATTATTCCCATCTCACAGGTAAGATCACAGAACCTCAGTGTGATTAATTGACTTGTCTAAAGCCACACAGCCATTAAATGAAAGGGGCAGGATTCAAATCCGTATCTGCTTAACCTCTAAACTTTATTCCCTGGACTTATGGGTCATCTATTTTAATGAATTACCTTCAACAGGCACCTCCTCTATGATATGTCCTCCTTTACCTTGAATACTACCTGGAGGTAATTACTCTTTTATGATACCCTTATTCTATCTTGTTTGCACCCCCCAACTATTTTGTTTTTCTCTGCCTATGCTTTGGATGAGTTTCTGTTGGAAGCTAAACTGCTTGAGCTGCCACTATGCATACTTAAGCTTTAGCTATCCAAAGTAGCCCAGCCAAGGCATCATTTTTTCAAGGCTAAGAAATAAATAATGGCCATAGTAAAGCTCTTTGATGATCTCAGCCAGCCACATTCATCACATATGAGAAGCACTGTGTATTGTACTGTCACTGGTGACAATGCCACATCAGCAATGTGCTGGATTTTCTCCTCTTAGTTAACCAAAACTGCTACAGCACAGAGTAACAAATGTTGCATTCCTTACCCCAGTTCGCTATTTTACATAAAAATCTGAAAGAGCCCAATACATCTGGCAGACCCATCCCAAATTCTTGGGAACATTATGTTTTGAGCTCAAACAGAGAAACAAAACCCAGATGGCTTTTGCTATCAACATTTCTCTTATCTGAACCTTTCTAGGCCATAATTTGTCTCACTGTTGTCAGACATACTACCTACCACTGACAAAGCAGAAGCATTTAGTAACTTTCTGACTGTTTTTCAGCTGACTCTTCTTGTCATGTGCTTGAACTGGATTATATAAAACAGCCACCTCCACAAATAATGGTGACCTCTACTGATTATTCTACCCTCATCTGTGTATCTTTATCCACATGTTACTTGAGCTCTTTTCTAAGGAGCTTCATTATTCTGAAATTGAACAGTGCTAGGCCATAGAAATGCAGCTGAGTCTCTCACTTCAAAACTTATATTGGTGAGGGAGGCAGAGCTAACATGGCAGTATAGTAGGAGGACCCCAGGCTTGTCTCATCCCTTGAACACAGCTAGATAACTATCAAATCATATGGAATACCCCAGAAATCAACCTGAGGACTGAAAGAACAAACTCTACAACTAGAGGGACAGAAGAGGCTTCATCAAAGAAGGTAGGAAGTACAGATGTGTAGCTTGGGGGAGAAATGGATTGAGGGTCTTTTGGAGGGGAGGGAGCCCTGGTCTTGGAGAAAGGTGGGGAAGAAAAAAGCACACAACAGAATGTACAAGAAGAACAGTTCCCCAAGGCCATTGACAGGGGAAATAAGGGCTGGTTTTTGTGATTTCTTGCAACCAGTGGGGCTTGAAGACTAGGGTTTCAAAGGTTGGTGGGCTTGGTTGGGATAGAACTCTGAGGGTGCTGCTCTGTTCTTAAAGATAAGTCAGGGAAACAACCTGGGTGTATAGGGTATAAGCAGTGATCTGAGGAACACCTGGGGCACACAGAGGAGAGATTGTTTGCTCTTTTTGGAGACTATCCCTGAGAGCTAGTGGGCATGGAGACACCTATCCAAGGACAAAGGAGCTGGTTAGCACCACTTACCTCCTTCACCCCTCGGCATGAACCCAGAACCACCTACAGAGGGCAGCCTGACCACATACTGACTGCCTTGCCTACTTGCTCCAAGTCCCACAGCTGGTCAAACCTGCCTCAGTCCCAGCACAGTAAGACTCTCCTGAGAAGACTAATGTAGGCCTCTGCCCACACCATGTCCCTAAAGCCTGGAGACTTAAAACTCAACACACCTGGCTGAGGTAGATTGTGGAGCACACTGCATTGCTCCTACAGAGAAGCTAGAAAAACAACCTGGAGGCTGACAATGATCTGAAAAATACCTGTGACACACAGGTAGATTATTCACTCTTCCCAGAGTGCTTCTCTGATTGTAGTGGGCACAGAGACCCCTCTACGGGGACAAAGGAGCTGTCTGGTGTCATTTCCTTCCCCTATCCCTCAACATAAACACAGAGCCACCTGTGGTTAAACAGCACAGCACAAACTTATACTCTGCTGGTACTGCTCTTTTTGGTCACATTTGCCTCAGTTCCAGAATGACAGGACTCTTCCCAGAATGCAGCAGAAATGCTTGCCCAAACCATGTTTTGCAACCAGAGAGTTCTGCAAGGCTTCAGTTATAGTAGAACTAGCATCAGGCTTCATTTAGCAAACAAATCAAAACACACCTAGTTAAAACTTGTTGCACTTTGGCTAAGGGCCACTGCAGAGAAGACCTTTTGCACATGACTCGCCTGAAGGATAGAGTAGCCAAAACATATAAGGAGAGTGTACACAACATAGACCAGAGACAGTCCCTGAAGCGCCAGGTCCGGGAACTGCATGATCTTTTCTTCGTGAGGCCATTATTTTCAGAAGCAGAAAATGTAACAGGTTTTTCCAATAGAGAAAAGAAGACAGATACTTAGACAAAATTCAAAGATGGAAGAATTCATCCTGAATGAAGCAAGAATAGGTCATGGCCAGAGATCTAAGTGAAGTATGTATAAATAACATGCCTGAAGGAGAATTTAAAGAAACAACCAAAAGGATACTCACTGGGCTTGAGAAAGGAATGGAAGGCAACAGGAAGGTCCTTACTGCAGAGAGAAAAGAGTTAGAAAACAATCATCCAGAAATGAAAAATGCAATAACTAAGATTTTTTTTTTTTTTTTTTTTAAGATTTGAAACAGAGTTGATGCATGAACACAAAGACAGAGGAAGCAAAGGAACAAATATGTGCTATAGAAGACAAAGTAATGGAAAGTAATGAAGCTGAAAGGAAGAGAGAAAGAAAAACTATGTGACATGAGAATACACTTAGGGAATTCAGTGACTCCATCAAATGAAATAAAATTCATATTATAGGAGTCCCAGAAGAGAGAGAAAAGGGAGAAAAAATGTATTTGAGGAAATAATGTTGAAAACATTCCTATTCTGGAGAAGGAAACAGACCTCTTGATCCAAGGGGCACAGAGAACTCCTAGCAGAATCTGAGAGAAGGCCAACATCAAGGCATGTTGTAGTTAAATTTGCAAAATATAGTGATAAAGAAAAAAATCTGAAAAGGAGCATGACAAAAGAAGTCCCCCACTTATAAGGGAGCACCCACAAGGCTAGCTGAAGACTTCTGAACAGAAATTTGACAAGCCAGAAGGGAGTTGCATGATATATTCAACGTGATGAACAGGGAGATTATGCAGCGAAAAATATCCTATCCAGCAAGGCTATCATTCAGAATAGAAGGAGAGATGAAGAGTTTCACAGACAAAAGAGAAATGAGTTTTGACTATTAAACCAGCCCTGCAAGAAATATTAAAGAGGACTCTTTAGGTGGAAAGCAATATGAAAGAAACAGAGAAAGTCTCCAAAAACAATGAAAAAACAAGTAATAAAATGGCACTACATCCATATCTATCAGTAATTACTCAGAATGTAAATGCACTGAACATCCCCCCCCCAAAAAAAAAAGACACAGGGTGTCAGAATGGATATAAAAACAAGTCTCGTCTATCTGCTGTCTACAAGAGACTCATTTTAGGTCAAAAGACACTTGAAGATTGAAAGTGGTGAGGTTGAAAAAGATTTATCACCTAAATGGATGTCAAAAGAAAGCTGGAGTAACACACTTCTATGAGATGAACTAGACTTTAAACCAAAGACTATAATAAGAGATGAAGAAAGGCACTGTATCATAATAAAGGGAACTATTTGACAAGAGTATCTAATAACTGTAAATATTTATGTCCCCAACATTGGAGCACCCAAATATATAAAACAATGAATAACAAATATAAGGAAGTCCTTGATAATAATACATCAATAGTAGGGACATTAACACCCCACTTATATCAGTGGGGAGATCATCTAAGCAGAAAATCAACAAGGAAACAAAGGCTTGGAATGACACACTAGACCAGATAGACCTAATAGATGTATTCATAACAGTCCATCCTGAAACAGCAGAATACAGATTCTTTTCAAGTGCACATGGAAATTCTCCAGAAGAGATCACATGCTAGGTTGCAAATCAGGCTTCAGCAAGTATAGAATAATGGAGATAATACCATGCATCTTTTCTGACCACACACTATGAAACTTCAATTCAACCACAAGAAAAAAATTTGGAAAGACCACAAATACATGGAGTTTAAACAATATGCTGCTAAACAAACAAAAAAATGCTGCTAAACAATGAATGGGTCATCTAGAAATCAAAGAAGAAATTTAAAAAATACTTGGGACAAAATGAAATTGAAAACTCAGCAGTACAAAACCTCTGGGATACAACAAAATCAGTACTAAGAGGGAAGTATACTGCAGTACAGGCCTATCTCAAGAAGGAAGGAAAATCTCAAGTAAAAACCTAACCTTACACCTAAAGAAGCTACATAAAGAACAACAAATGAAGCCTAAACCAACAGAAATCAATGATAGAGAAACTAAAAACAAAACAAAACAGATCAATGAAACCAGGAGTTGGTTCTTTGAAAAAAAAAAATTTTAACCCCCTTGCCAGACCTATCAAAAAGAAAAGAGGAAGGGCCTAAATAAAGAAAGTCATAAGTGAGAAAGAAGAAAGAACCACCAACGCCACAGAAATACAAACAATTACAAGAAAATCTTATGAAAAACGATATACTAAAAAACTGGAAAGACTGGAAGAAGTGCATAAAGTCCTAGAAAGATATGAGCCACCAAACTGAAACAGGAAGAAATTGAAAACTTGAACAGATCATTAACCAGCAAATAAATTAAATCATTAATTAAAAATATTCCAGCAAATGGAAGTCCAGGGCCAGATGGCTTCATATGGGAATTATACTGAATATTTAAAGAGTTAATACCTATTCTTCTCAAACTATTAAAAAAAAAAGAAATGGAAGGAAATTTCCAAATTCCTTCTATGAGGGCAGCATTACCCCAATACAAAAAAGCAGATTAAGACTTCACTAAAAAGGAGAACGGGCTAATATCTCTAATGAACATGTATGCAAACATTCTCAATAAAATACTACCAAATGGAATCCAACAGTACATTAAAAGCATCATTCACCAAGATCAAGTGGGATTTATCTCTGTGATGCAAGGATATTACAATATTCACAAATAAGTCAATGTGATACACCACATTAATAAAAGAAAGGATAGGAACCATATGATCCTCTCAATAGATGTAGAAAAAGCATTTGACATAGTATAATATCAATTCATGATAAAAATGCCTAACAAAGTAGGATTATAGGGAACCTCACTCAACAAATAAAGGCCATATATGAAAAACCTGCAGATAGTATCATCCTCTTTCGGGAAAACCTGAGAGCTTTTCCTCTATTGTTGGGAAAAAGACAGAGATGCCCACTCTCACCACTGTTAGTTAACATACTACTGGAAGCCCTAGCCACAGCAGACAACATAAAGAAATACAATGCATCCAAATGTAAAGAAAGAAGTAAAACCTTCATTATTTGCAGATATGATACTATATAGAAAACCCAAAATTCTCCACCAAAAATTGCTAGAACTGATGCATGAATTCAGTAATGTTTCAAGAGATAAAATCAACATGCAGAAATCTGTTGCATTTCTATACACCAATATAGAGCATTTTTCATTAAGCAGCACAAAAAGAAATCTAAGAACCAATCCCATTTACAATTGTACCAAAAAACATAAGATACCTAGGAATAAAGCTATACAAAGAGGTAAAAGATCTCTACTCTGAAAACTATAAAACAGTGATGAATGAAATTAATGATAATAGGAAGAAATGGAAAAATATCATGGTTATGTATTGGAAGAACAAAATTTTTTAAATACCTATATTATCCAAAGCAATCTACACATTTAGCGCAATCCCTATCAAAATACCAACAGCATTTTTCACAGAACTAGAACAATCCTAAAATTTGTATGGAACCACAAAAGACCCTGAACTGCTAAAGCAATTTGAAAAAGAAAAACAATGTTGGTTGTATCGCAATCCCAGATTTGAAGATAGACTCCAAAACTGTAGTAATCAAAACAGTATGGGACTAGCACAAGTATAAACATACTGATCAATGGAACAGAATAAAAAAACAAGAAATGAACCCACAACTATTTGGTCAATTAATCTTTGGCAAAGCAGGAAAAAAAATCCAGTGAGAAAAAGACAGGCTCTTCAACAATTAGTTTGGGAAATCTCATCAGCAACATGTAAAAGAATGAAACTGGGGCACTTTCTAACACCATACAGAAAAATCAATTGAAGCCCATCTTTCCACTTACTGGCAGTACAATCTTGAACAACTTTTCTGACCTCTCTGTACTTTTGTTTTCCCATCTGGGAACTAATGGTAATAGTAGTGAATTATGTCATAAATTAGTTATGAGATTTAAATGAGTTTAAGTTAACGACTTTAAAAGGTGTGTAGCATATTTTAAGTACTCTGTTTTATGGCTTATTAGCATTATATTGAGGTAGAAAAAATGTTAATAGCTACAGGAAGTTGAGTGTGTTTATAGGCAACATGGTAGAAAAAGATGAAAGATTGAGAAGAGAGTGTAAATGAGAAATACTGATAAAGTAAGGTCCAATTTCTCATGGAGGATTTAAGGGGAATGAGTTAATAGCACAACTGGAAGAATAACTGTGAATAGAAAGAGAGCTACTTATTTTGGATTGAGGGAAAGAAGATGAGTTGTAGTTATAGATAAGCAAATGTGTATATAGTAGTTTTTTCGTGGTAGTATTATTTTTCCCTGTGAAATATGAGGTCAGATTGTCTGCAAATAGCAAGGACACTGGGCTTTGGGAGTACTTGTTGGTTCCCATTGTGAAGAAGTAAAGTGGGAACTGACATGAAACAATGAAGGAAAACCAAATTAGCAATGAGTGTCCAGGTAAAATTGAAGGAAGCACATTTTTAAACAGCAAACATTTGTACTCTAAGTGATTTTCTCCATGTTTAGGAGATGTTTTAAGTTGACCTAATGTAGGTGCTGAAAAGAGATGGTGGAGCAGAACTTGAGGGATTCAGAGATTAGAGGGTGTTGGCAACAAAGAGGATTGGGCAGGGTGGGGAAGGAAGTGAAACTTTGAAGATGGACTGGAAGAGATGGAGGGAGGGTCTAAGGGGCTGGAGAGAGTGGAGACCCCTTAATAGGACCCCAGTTTCTTTTGTTAAAATGAAAATGCCCAAATATGGGATCTTTATTACAGTCCTTTTCACTTTCTGGAGTCTTCTATCATTGCACTGCACTTTGTGTATATAAACGATATAGAATGAGGCTGTAAGGAGGAACGAGTTTAAGAAAACAAAAATTACAAGCACTTGTATTTATGGAATACTGAGGACAGAGCTGGATAGATTGTATCTCAGATTTTCCAATATTTTCTTGCCTTTCTCTTCCAGGGATATTTTCCATCTCATAAATCCTTTGTCCCATTTTTTTCCCAGGCATCAGTACTACCCAAAGAGAGACTCATTTAACTTCTTGCTGTAAAAGGAAAATAATTTAATATATTCACTATTTGAGAGTTTCCAAGAAAATAAAAACTTTTTGAGGTCCAAAAAATGAATGTCTAATGTTGAAAGTTTGGATGACACTAAAATTGGTGGCAAACATATTTTTGACCCATAAAGCCTCTTTGAATCATCTTCTTCCCTAATGGGTAACATATATTCTACTTTTATTGGAAATTGGTGGAGGTGCAGGAGTGAGCAAGTTAGAGAAAGTGGGAGGAGTAAGTGAAATAAGAACATGACATCAAAAAGGCATTTTTTAAAAAAGATTTTATTTATTTATTTGACAGAGAGAAAGAGAGCATAAGCATGAGGAGCTGCAGAAGAGGGAGAGGGAGAAGCAGGCTCCTCACTAAACAAAGAGCCTGATGAGGGACTTGATCCCAGGACCCTGGGATCATGACCTGAGCCAAAGGCAGATGCTGAAATGACTGAGCCACCCAGGCTCCCTGAAAAAGGCATTTTAAATATATAACTAATAAATTTAAAATATTTATAAATTTATTAACATCATGTTAACTATATGGTGCAGTAAAAAACCTCACAGACTTTGGATCTTCTCATATTTAGGTCCAATATTATAAGGGAGAACAGACTTAGCTTAACTGGTGTGTTAGAGAATTGGTGAGGGGGCTTCCAGTTCAAGGATGGTTTCTTTCAGGGTAACCCAGGATTTTGAAGTAAATCATACCTGTTCAAAATGGGAAGCCGGAGGGAGGGGCAAGATGGCGGAAGAGTAGGGTCTCCAAATCACCTGTCTCCACCAAATTACCTAGAAAACCTTCAAATTATCCTGAAAATCTATGAATTCGGCCTGAGAATTAAAGAGAGAACACCTGGAATGCTACAGTGAGAAGAGTTCGCACTTCTATCAAGGTAGGAAGACGGGAGAAAAGAAATAAAGAAACAAAGGCATCCAAGGGGGAGGGGCCCCGCGAGGAGCCGGGCTGAGGCCGGGGCGAGTGTCCCCAGGACAGGAGAGCCCCGTCCCGGAGGAACAGGAGCTGCACCGACCTTCCCGGGGGAAAGGGGCTTGCAGGGAGTTGGAGCAGGACCCAGAAGGAAGGGGATGCCCTCGGGCTCCCCGGGTCAGTAACAGCAACTGCGCGCCCAGGAGAGTACGCCGAGCTCCCTAAGGGCTGCAGCGCGCACGGCGGACCCAGCGGGACCCGGAGCAGCTCGGAGGGGCTCGGGCAGAGGAAGAGGCTCCGTGCGGAGGGGGCTGCGCGGTTCCAGGAGCAGCTCCGGGGTGCTCGGGCGGCGGCTCCGCGGAGGGGGTTGCGCGGCCCGGGAGCGCGAATCCAAACCGCAGGTGCGGGAGCACAGGGCGCCGGGACACAGCCCAGGATCCGGCCTCCCCCGGGACAGGCAGAGGCCGGGAGGGCCCAGGACAGCAAGGACGCTCCTGCCCCAGCTGAGCAGATCAGCGGCCCCGCCCCGGAGCCTCCAGGCCCTGCAGACGGAGAGCTCCGGGGTTCCTGCGGGGGCTGAATCCAGGTTTCCAGAGCGGCCCAGCCACTGGGGCTGTTGCTCCTGCGGCCTCACGGGGTAAACAACCCCCACTGAGCCCTGCACCAGGCAGGGGCAGAGCAGCTCCCCCAACTGCTAACACCTGAAAATCAGCACAGCAGGCCCCTCCCCCAGAAGACCAGCTAGACTGACTGACAACTTCCAGGGGAAGCCAAGGGACTTAAAGTACACAGAATCAGAAGATTCTCCCCCGTGGTTCTTTTTTTGTTTGTTTGTTTGTTTTTGTTTTTTTTTTGTTTTGCTTTTTGATTTGTTTCCTTCCCCCACCCCCCTTGTTTCTCCTTTCTTTCTTTTTCTTTCTCTTTTTCTTCTTTTTTTTTCGTTTTTTTTCTTCCTTTTTTTTCTCTTTCTATTTTCTTTCCTTCTTTCTCTCCTCTTTTTCTCCTTTTCCCAGTACAACTTGCTTTTGGCCACTCTGCACTGAGCAAAATGACTAGAAGGAAAACCTCACCTCAAAAGAAAGAATCAGAAACAGTCCTCTCTCCCAAAGAGTTACAAAATCTGGATTACAATTCAATGTCAGAAAGCCAATTCAGAAGCACTATTATACAGCTACTGGTGGCTCTAGAAAAAAGCATAAAGGACTCAAGAGACTTCATGACTGCAGAATTTAGAGCTAATGAGGCAGAAATTAAAAATCAATTGAATGAGATGCAATCCAAACTAGAAGTCCTAACACCAGGGTTAACGAGGTGGAAGAACGAGTGAGTGACAAAGAAGACAAGTTGATAGCAAAGAGGGAAACGGAGGAAAAAAGAGACAAACAATTAAAAGACCATGAAGATAGAATAAGGGAAATAAACGACAGCCTGAGGAAGAAAAACCTACGTTTAATTGGTGTTCCCGAGGGTGCCGAAAGGGACAGAGGGCCAGAATATGTATTTGAACAAATTCTAGCTGAAAACTTTCCTAATCTGGGAAGGGAAACAGGCATTCAGATCCAGGAAATAGAGAGATCCCCCCCTAAAATCAATAAAAACCGTTCAACACCTCGACATTTAATAGTGAAGCTTGCAAATTCCAAAGATAAAGAGAAGATCCTTAAAGCAGCAAGAGACAAGAAATCCCTGACTTTTATAGAGAGGAGTATTAGGGTAACAGCTGACCTCTCCACAGAGACCTGGCAGGCCAGAAAGGGCTGGCTGGCAGGATATATTCAGGGTCCTAAATGAGAAGAACATGCAACCAAGAATACTTTATCCAGCAAGGCTCTCATTCAAAATGGAAGGAGAGATAAAGAGCTTCCAAGACAGGCAGCAACTAAAAGAATATGTGACCTCCAAACCAGCTCTGCAAGAAATGTTAAGGGGGACTCTTAAAATTCCCCTTTAAGAAAAAGTTCAGTGGAACATTCCACAAAAACAAGGACTGATTAGTTATCATGATGACACTAAATTCATATCTCTCAATAGTAACTCTGAATGTGAACGGGCTTAATGACCCCATCAAAAGGCGCAGGGTTTCAGAATGGATAAAAAAAGCAGGACCCATCTATTTGCTGTCTACAAGAGACTCATTTTAGACAGAAGGACACCTACAGCCTGAAAATAAAAGGTTGGAGAACCATTTACCATTCGAATGGTCCTCAAAAGAAAGCAGGAGTAGCCATCCTTATATCAGATAAACTAAAATTTACCCCAAAGACTGTAGTGAGAGATGAAGAGGGACACTATATCATACTTAAAGGATCTATTCAACAAGAGGACTTAACAATCCTCAATATATATGCCCCGAATGTGGGAGCTGCCAAATATATAAATCAATTATTAACCAAAGTGAAGAAATACTTAGATAATAATACACTTATAATTGGTGACTTCAATCTAGCTCTTTCTATACTCGATAGGTCTTCTAAGCACAACATCTCCAAAGAAACGAGAGCTTTAAATGATACACTGGACCAGATGGATTTCACTGATATCTACAGAACTTTACATCCAAACTCAACTGAATACACATTCTTCTCAAGTGCACATGGAACTTTCTCCAGAATAGACCACATATTGGGTCACAAATCGGGTCTGAACTGATACCAAAAGATTGGGATCGTCCCCAGCATATTTTCAGATCATAATGCCTTGAAATTAGAACTAAATCACAAGAAGTTTGGAAGGACCTCAAACACGTGGAGGTTAAGGACCATCCTGCTAAAAGATGAAAGGGTCAACCAGGAAATTAAGGAAGAATTAAAAAGATTCTTGGAAACTAATGAGAATGAAGATACAACCATCCAAAATCTTTGGGATGCAGCAAAAGCAGTCCTAAGGGGGAAATACATCGCAATACAAGCATCCATTCAAACACTGGAAAGAACTCAAATACAAAAGCTAACCTTACACATAAAGGAGCTAGAGAAAAAACAGCAAATAGATCCTACACCCAAGAGAAGAAGGGAGTTAATAAAGATTCGGGCAGAACTCAACGAAATCGAGACCAGAAGAACTGTGGAACAGATCAACAGAACCAGGAGTTGGTTCTTTGAAAGAATTAATAAGATAGATAAACCATTAGCCAGCCTTATTAAAAAGAAGAGAGAGAAGACTCAAATTAATAAAATCATGAATGAGAAAGGAGAGATCACTACCAACACCAAGGAAATACAAACGATATTTAAAACATATTATGAACAGCTATACGCCAATAAATTAGGCAATCTAGAAGAAAGGGACGCATTCCTGGAAAGCCACAAACTACCAAAACTGGAACAGGAAGAAATAGAAAATCTTAACGGCCAATAACCAGGGAGGAAATTGAAGCAGTCATCAAAAACCTCCCAAGACACAGGAGTCCAGGGCCAGATGGCTTCCCAGGGGAATTTTATCAAACGTTTAAAGAAGAAACCATACCTATTCTCCTAAAGCTGTTTGGAAAGATAGAAAGAGATGGAGTACTTCCAAATTTGTTCTATGAGGCCATCATCACCTTAATTCCAAAACCAGACAAGGACCCCACCAAAAAGGAGAATTACAGAGCAATATCCCTGATGAACATGGATGCAAAAATTCTCAACAAGATACTGGCCAATAGGATCCAACAGTACATTAAAAAAATTATTCACCACGACCAAGTAGGATTTATCCCGGGACACAAGGCTGGTTCAACACCCGTAAAACAATCAGTGTGATTCATCATATCAGCAAGAGAAAAACCAAGAACCATATGATCCTCTCATTAGATGCAGAGAAAGCATTTGACAAAATACAGCATCCATTCCTGATCAAAACTCTTCAGAGTGTAGGGATAGAGGGAACATTCCTCGACATCTTAAAAGCCATCTATGAAAAGCCCACAGCAAATATCATTCTCAATGGGGAAGCACTGGGAGCCTTTCCCCTAAGATCAGGAACGAGACAGGGACGTCCACTCTCACCACTGCTGTTCAACATAGTACTGGAAGTCCTAGCCTCAGCAATCAGACAACGAAAAGACATTAAAGGCATTCAAATTGGCAGAGAAGAAGTCAAACTCTCCCTCTTGGCCGATGACATGATAGTCTACATAGAAAACCCAAAAGTCTCCACCCCAAGATTGCTAGAACTCATACAGCAATTCGGTAGCGTGGCAGGATAGAAAATCAATGCCCAGAAATCAATGGCATTTCTATACACTAACAATGAGACTGAAGAAAGAGAAATTAAGGAGTCAATCCCATTTACAATTGCACCCAAAAGCATAAGATACCTAGGAATAAACCTAACCAAAGATGTAAAGGATTTATACCCTCAAAACTACAGAACACTTCTGAAAGAAATTGAGGAAGACACAAAGAGATGGAAAAATATTCCATGCTCATGGATTGGCAGAATTAATATTGTGAAAATGTCAATGTTACCCAGGGCAATATACAGATTTAATGCAATCCCTATCAAAATACCATGGACTTTCTTCAGAGAGTTAGAACAAATTATTTTAAGATTTGTATGGAATCAGAAAAGACCCCGAATAGCCAGGGGAATTTTAAAAAAGAAAACCATATCTGGGGGCATCACAATGCCAGATTTAAGGTTGTACTGCAAAGCTGTAGTCATCAAGACAGTGTGGTACTGGCACAAAAACAGACACATAGATCAGTGGAACAGAATAGAGAATCCAGAAGTGGACCCTGAACTTTATGGTCAACTAATTTCGATAAAGGAGGAAAGACTATCCATTGGAAGAAAGACAGTCTTTTCAATAAATGGTGCTGGGAAAATTGGACATCCACATGCAGAAGAATGAAACTAGACCACTCTCTTTCACCATACACAAAGATAAACTCAAAATGGATGAAAGATCTAAATGTGAGACAAGATTCCATCAAAATCCTAGAGAAGAACACAGGCAACACCCTTTTTGAACTCGGCCATAGTAACTTCTTGCAAGATACATCCACGAAGGCAAAAGAAACAAAAGCAAAAATGAACTATTGGGACTTCATCAATATAAGAAGCTTTTGCACAGCAAAGGATACAGTCAACAAAACTCAAAGACAACCTACAGAATGGGAGAAGATATTTGCAAATGACATATCAGATAAAGGGCTAGTTTCCAAGATCTATAAAGAACTTATTAAACTCAACACCAAAGAAACAAACAATCCAATCATGAAATGGGCAAAAGACATGAAGAGAAATCTCACAGAGGAAGACATAGACATGGCCAACATGCATATGAGAAAATGCTCTGCATCACTTGCCATCAGGGAAATACAAATCAAAACCACAATGAGATACCACCTCACACCAGGGAGAATGGGGAAAATTAACAAGGCAGGAAACAACAAATGTTGGAGAGGATGCGGAGAAAAGGGAACCCTCTTACACTGTTGGTGGGAATGTGAACTGGTGCAGCCACTCTGGAAAACTGTATGGAGGTTCCTCAAACAGTTAAAAATATACCTGCCTTACGACCCAGCAATTGCACTGTTGGGGATTTACCCCAGAGATACAAATGCAATGAAACGCCGGGACACCTGCACCCCGATGTTTATAGCAGCAATGGCCACGATAGCCAAACTGTGGAAGGAGCCTCAGTGTCCAACGAAAGATGAGTGGGTAAAGAAGATGTGGTTTATGTATACAATGGAATATTACTCAGCTATTAGAAATGACAAATACCCACCATTTGCTTCAACGTGGATGGAACTGGAGAGTATTATGCTGAGTGAAGTAAGTCAGTCAGTGAAGGACAAACATTATATGTTCTCATTCATTTGGGGAATATAAATAATAGTGAAAGGGAATATAAGGGAAGGGAGAAGAAATGTGTGGGAAATATCAGAAAGGGAGACAGAACGTAAAGACTCCTAACTCTGGGAAACGAACTAGGGGTGGTGGAAGGGAGAAGGGCGGGGGGTGGGAGTGAATGGGTGACGGGCACGGGGGGTTATTCTGTATGTTAGTAAATTGAACACCAATAAAAAATAAATAAAAAAAAAACAAAATGGGAAGCCAAAATGTGCTTTGGTTTTGCTTTTAGCTTTATACTCAATTTTATTTGAAAGTAAGTGAGATTATCTCATCATTCTAAAAGTCATTATTCCCCTATTTTACTTCTTTCAGTACACATAAATCTTTTATTTACAAGAATAAACACATGAATCTGTGGTTTATTCCTCTTAACATGCTTCTTCTTCTTCACTGTTCAGATAGCAAAGTCTATAGCTATTACTTTCATTTCTTCACCACACATACTATTCTTAAAAGCCCATGTCATTTTTGTCCTAATCACTTCCTTGAGGTTTTCCTTCATGTCTTTTATGCTAATTCTAATCATTTTTGTTCTTTACACTTTTTGACCTTTGTATTTTATTTTACAAAGCTGATTACCCTTGTCTTTATGGAATCTCCTTCTTTCTTATATTTCTTACAAATCATACATTCTTATTTCTCCTCTTTTCCTATGACTGTAACTTCTTATTTTTCTTTTTTAACTTCTCATCATCCCATCACTATATCTAGACCTTATCTTGATGCTGCTTTTTCACCACTTTTTTTAGCTGCCTTTATTCTCTTGAATTCTCGATAATCCCAAAAATTAAATAATCTCATAAATAAATAATCCAATAAATAAAATGGCTTCAGATAATCCACCTTTACTGAAAACTTAAAAATTTCCATATCTAGTCATAACCATTGATCTGTTCACAGTGGCCTATATATACTATTTCTACTTGAATAAATAATAAGCAGATTTACAACTGAAGTTGATAGCTTTTTTTTCTTAAATTAGCTTCTCTTCTTAAATTTATCATAATTTTCACAGCCCTTAGGTTAGGATTATTCAGATTACCTTTTTTTTAAAGATTATCCTTGACTCTTTACTGTCTTTGATGTTCATGTAATATATAATGCCCCATTCACTATATGCAGTTCAAGCAAAGAAAAAAAGAGAAGAATAAAAAAGAAAAAAACAAAGACACAAAAACAGAGAAACAAAGAAACAAGGCAGGGTATCCTCTGGTTCTATACACTGTAAATCCCTCAACTTCCCCTGGAGCTCTCCAGCGTCGCTTGGTCAAGAACCTGCTCTTCCCCTGTCTTTCCAGGTGGTCTTCTGGGGGAGAGGCCTGCTGTGCTGATTCTCAGGTGTGTTCACCTGAGGGAGCTGCCCCGCCCCCTGCCAGGTGCACGGCTCAGTGGGAGCTGCTTACCCCATGAGGCCTGTGTTCCCTGGCGGCCCTGTTCCGTCCCAGGCACAGGGTGACACCAGGAGGAACAATCCCACTGTTGGCGCCCAGCTCTCCAGCCCAGGAGTCAGCTTTCGCAGTAACTACTGCAGCTCCCAGTCTGCACTGGACTGGATGCTCCAGCAGTAGGAGGCACTGATCTGCACATCTTGGGGCACAGAGTGGCTGGAGAGTCCTCACTGTCCTGTGCCATCTCGGCCTCCACCTGTCCCGAGAGGAGTGCAGTTTCCTGGGCTGTGTACCCTGGCTCCCTGGGATCCAGGTCCTGCAACACTGGAATCGCGTTCCTGGGGCCGTGAAGCTTCCTCCTTCTGGAGCCGCTGCCTGAGCTGCTCCCGAGGCTCCGCCGGGTGTGCAATCCAGCCCTTTGCCGCCCTAGGCCCACGGTCAGTGGGGCGCTCTCCCCCGGGGTGCACTTCCTTTGTTAGTGACCCCAGGAACCTGGAGGCTCCACTGCCCGTCCTGGGATACTGCCCAAGTTACCTGCAAGCACCTTTCCCTCTGGGGAATTTAAAGTTCCTGCTTCTCTGGGACTGGTCTTTCCTGTCCTGGAGGCTTTCGCTGATCCTCTTAGCCTGGCCCCTTGCGGGGGATCCCTCTCCCACTTGATTCTTATGTATGTACGTATGTATATATGTATGCATGTATTCTTTTTTTCCGTCTTCCTATCTTGTTAGAAGCGGAAACTCCTCTCTGTAGCGTTCCAGCTGTTCTCTCTTTAAATCTCAGGCCGAATTCCTAGGTTTTCAGGATGATTTGAAAGTTATCTAGGTAAGTTGGTGGGGACAGGTGACTTGGGGACCCTACTCTTCCGCTATCTTGCTGCAGATTGTCTCTTCCTTTAGGGAGGATCCAGATGATATTTTTAGAGCTTTCACCTGATTAAGTCAAGCCCAGCCAAAATAATCTATTTTTGATTAACTTAGCATCAACTCGCTTGAAATTTTAATTACATCTTCAAAACTCACTGTGTTTAGGACTTTGTTGATATGGTAATTCTCAAAAAAACCCCAAGCTCTTTTCATGATTAACTTTCTCACTGCTCCCTCTCCCTCTTCAATCACTTAAACAGCAGGATTAAACATCTGTTCAAGGTTACCACCGCACTTATGTTCTACTGCAAGTTCGGGAAAAAAAAATGAAGGATGGTATTTAGGAGAGAAAAAGGAATTTGTGGCCACTTGATCTGAAAGTTGAAAGCAAGTATAAATATTTTTTTTACTAGTGTGTTAGAAGAGAACTACTATTTGGTAAGCTTTACCAAAGAAAAGGAAGTGCAGGTTTCTGTGTGTGTGCACTTTTATGTAGGCGAATTTTGAATGAACACTCTAGCTGGCAATTGGAGATAAAGTTTTAAGTTTTCCTTGTCTATACACTAAAGATTTATATCCAGTGCCTCTCCTATCTACTGAGGAGATAGGAGAAAAATCTACTGATTTTGTACTGAAACGTATTTTCAAACAGGAGAGCCTTTAACAACAAAAAATCAGTGTCTTCAGCGGGAGTATGAATGAGCCAGGTGTGTGTGCTGCCCCTCACCCTCCACCCCTTTGAGGTTTATTTCAGAATGTTCCCAGTTTCTTAAACAGAAAAATAAGTGGTAAAATTACCTTTTGGAAACTGAGCCTTAAATTTTTTAAAGGGAGAAATAAGTGTTTCCCAACTCACACAGCATAAGCAATGTTTGATAGCAATATAATGCCATGTTAAACTCTGAGAGTGTTATATCTCTTCTGGTAACCATGTACAAAATGTGAAACTGTCTTACCATGAATATAAATAAATTCTATATTTCTTTAAAAAAATCCCTTCAGTTTTACTATATTCTATTGACTAGAAGCAGGTACCAAGTTTCACCCACACTCCAGGGAAGTTCATCAGGTGCAGTCTTAAGCCATGATAGTAACCATTTTAAAATGTTTTATTGACTCCTTTCTCAATCTTGTCTTTGTGTCCATGAGAACTGCTTTGCTTAGTTTCATCAGTCTTGAATTAAGAGTATTTGTCCATGCCCCAATTGTGGATGACAGGCCTTTAAGCTTTTAGACATACGAAATTATATATAAATCATCTTTACAGTCCATTCAGTTCTCATGCGGTCTTACCAAATCTACAATTTTATCTTTGCAAGCTAAACGTCTGATTCTTTCATGTTTTCCAACAATAATGCTGATGTGTAAACTTACTACTCTACATGGCCCAATATCACCAGGGACAATATGGAATTTTAATAGCTAGTTTGTCAAGCTTTTGACATGAAGTATATTGTTCATTTGAGAGGTACTTTAGAATAAAAATGTAGAAATACTTATTAGATTGTGGATCTTGTCTAAAAAACACATCATTTTGTTTAATGTAGGAAACATCTGCCCCTTCAATTCTGTACCAAATCAAGCCCACTACCTGTTTTTTTGTTTGTTTGTTTGTTTTGCTTTGTTTTGTATAGCCTTCAAGGTAAGGATGGCTCTTATATTTACATTTTACATATTCATGTTTATATACTGTTGAAAATAAGTCAAGAAAAGAATATTTTGTTACATATGAAAATCATATGAAATCCAAATTTCAGTTATCCATATAAAGTTTTATTGGAACACATCACACCCGTTTATTTAAGTATTTTTCTTTGCCTGCTATCATGCTACCACAGCAGAGTGGGATTGTCATGATAGTAGTTGTGATAGAATATTAGTAGTTGTGATAGATATTTTAGACCTGCAGAGCCTAAAATATTTACTATTTAGCTCTCTACAGAAAGTTTGTCATTCTGATCTAAAACAGTGGTTTTCAGGGGCACCTGGGTGGCTCAGATGGTTAAGCATCTAACTTTGGCTCAAATCCTGATATCTGGATCCTGGGATTGAGCCCCAGGGCAGGCTTCCAGCTCAGGGGGAGTCTGATTTTCCTCACTCCTCCTCTACCACTGCTCATGCTCTCTTCTCTCTCTCTCTCTCTCTCTCTCTCTGTATCCCTCTGTCTCAAATGAATAAATAAAATCTTAAAAAAAAAAACAGTGGTTTTCAAAAAATTTCAAGTCAGGGATTTTTTTTTACTTAAATTATTCAGTACCAATATATAAAAAGATAAAACTGGAGCTGCCTCTTGTTGTTGTTTTTTTTTTTTTTTTTTTGTCAGTATCCACTAAAATACTGTAGTGGAATACTGGGAACTTGTGGAACAGTTTGCAATTCACAATATAAAGCATAGTCCCCAGAGGGGAGGTAGGAGGGGGAAATTGGTGAAATAGATAAAGGGGTTAAGAGGTACAAACTTCCAGTTAAATGCAAAATTTCTCAACAAGATACTAGCAAATTGATTCTGACCATATATTAGAAGAATTTTTCAGTACAATCAATTGGGATTTATCCTTGAGCTGCAAGTGTGGCTCAATATTCCCAAAATAATTAACATGATACATCACATTAAAAAAGAAAGAAAAGAACCATATGATCCTCTCAATGATGCAGAAGAAGCATTTAACAAGTATGACATCCATTCTTGATAAAAATTCTCAACAAAGTAGGTTTAGAGGGAACATACCTCAACATTGTGCAAGCCATATCTGAAAAACCCACAGATAATAGCATTCTCAGTGGGGAAAAGCTAAGAGCTTTTCCTCTATGGTCAGGAATAAGACAGGGACATCCACTCTCACCATTGTTATTTAGCATAGTACTGAAAGACCAAGCCTCAACAATAAGATAAGAAAAAGAAATAAGCATCCAAATGGGCAAGAACGTAGTCAAACTTTCTCTATTTGCAGACATGATATTTTATGTAGAAAACCCAAAAGACTCCACCAAAAACTTACTAGAACTGATACATGAATTCAGTAAAGTCACAGCATATAAAATCAATGTACAGAAACTTGTTACATTTCTGTACACCAATAATGAAGCATTAGAAAGAGAAATAAAGGAATTGATCCCATTTACATTTGCACCCAAAGCCATAAGATACCTAGGAATAAACCTCACAAAGGGATAACAGATCTGCACTCTGAAAACTATAGAACACTTATGAAATAAATTGAAGATTACACAAGAAAATGGAAAGACATTCCATGTTCATAGAAGAACAATTACTGTTAAAATATCTACAGTAACCAAAGCAATCTACACATTTAATGCAATCTCTATCAAAATACCACCAGCATTTTTCACAGAGCTAGAACAAACAATCCTCAAATTTGTACGGAACCACAAAAGACCTCAAATGGCCAAAGCAACCTTGAAAAAGAAAAATAAAGCTAGAGGCATCACAATTCTGGACTTCAAGCTATATTACAAAGTTATAGTCATCAAGACACTATGGTCCTGGTACAAAAACAGACACGTATATCAATGAAACAGAATAGGAAACCTAGAAACTATATGGTCAACTAATGTTCAACAAAGCAAGAAAGTATATCCAGTGGGAAAAAGACAGTGTCTTCAACAAATGGTATTGGGAAAACTGGACAGTAACACTAAAAAAAAATGAACACGAACCACTTTCCTAGAACATACACAAAAATAAATTCAAAATGAATGTAAAACCTAAATGTGAAACAGCAAGCCATCCAAATCCTAGAGAAGAACACAGGCAGGAACTTCTTCAACTACAGCCAAAGCTTCTTCTTATTGGACATATTTCCATAAGCAAGGGAAAATAAAGCAAAAATGAACTATTGGAACTTCATCAAAATAAAAAGCTTCTGCACAGCAAAGGAAACAATCAACAAAACTAAAAGGCATCCAATTGAAAGGGAGAATATTTGCAAATGACATACCTGTTAAAGGGTTAGTATCCAAAATATATAAAATCCAGAACCTCAAATCAAATAATCCAATTTAAAAATGGGCAGAAGAAATGAATAGATGTTTTCCCAAAGAAGACATCCAGATGGCTAACAGACTCATGAAAAGATGTTCACCATCACTCATCATCAGGGAAATACAAATCAAAACCATAATGAGATACCACCTCACACCTATCAGAATGGCTCACATTAGTAACACAGGAAATACAGATGTTGGTGAGAATGTAGAGAAAGGAGAAGCCTCTTACCTTTTGAAGGAAATGCAAATTGGTGCAGCCACTATGGAAAATAGTATGGAGGTTTTTAAAAAGTTAAAAATAGAACTACCCTATGACCCAGAAATTGTATTACTGGTTATTTTCCCAAAGAATACAAAAATACTGATTTGAAGGGGTACACGCACCCCAATATTTATAGCGACATTATGAACAATAGCCAAGTTATGGAAAGATCCCAAATGTCCATTGATTGATGAATGGAAAAGATGTGGCATATATATATATATATATATATATATATATATATCTATCTATCTTTATACTGATTTTCTACATATATACTATATATATGTATATATATACATATATATATACACATACATACACTGGAATATTAGTCATCAAAAAATTGAAATCTTGCCATTTGCAATGTCAAGGATGGACCAAGAGGGTATAATGCTACAAGAAATAATTCACTTAGAAAGATAAATAGCATAATTTCACCCATATGAGGAATTTAAGAAACAAAATAGATGAACACATAAGGGAAGGGGAAAAAAGAGAGAGAAACAAACCATAAGAGACTCTTAACAATAGAGAACAAACTGAGGATTTGTGGAAGGGAGTTGGCTGGAAGATGGCCTGAACAGGTGATGGGTATTAAGGAGAGCACTTGTGTTTAGCATTGGGTGTTATATGTAAATGATGAATCACTGAATACCACTCCTGAAAACAATATTCCACTATATGCTAACTAGAATTTAAATAAAAATTAGAAAAAATTAAAGATAAGTAAATCATAGAGATGAAAAGTACAGCATAGGAAATATAGTCAATAATATTGTAATAGCATTGTATAGTGACAGATGATGACTACACTTGTTATGGTGAACACTGACTAATGTATAGAATTGTCAAACTAATATAACATTGTATTTAGTTATACTTCAAAAAAAATAAATATAGCAAGCACTGAAGAAAATGATACCATTTCAATTTGCCTCCTCAACACTCAGGATGAGAAAGAGGAACAGATTGAATCATTATTTTTTGATCTATTATATCTTTTTTGTTTTCAAACACGTGTATTAAATTCTATAAATTTCTCCTCAAATAGTCCTTTTGTTTCATCTTACAATTTTGAGTTGTATTTTCACTCTTTAGTTCAAAATACTTAAAATTTCTCTTTTATTTGTTGTACTTATTTATTTTTATTTTTTTGAATTTATTTTTTATTGGTGTTCAATTTACCAACATACAGAATAACACCCAGTGCTCATCCCGTCAAGTGTCCCCCTCAGTACCCGTAACCCATTCACCCCCACCACCGGCCCTCCTCCCCTTCCACCACCCCTAGTTCGTTTCCCAGAGTTAGGAGTCTTTATGTTCTGTCTCCCTTCCTGATATTTCCCACACATTTCTTCTCCCTTCCCTTATATTCCCTTTCACTATTATTTATATTCCCCAAATGATGAGAACACATAATGTTTGTCCTTCTCCGACTGACACTTCACTCAGCATAATACCCTACAGTTCCATCCACGGTGAAGCAAATGGTGGGTATTTGTCGTTTCTAATGGTGAGTAATATTCCATTGTATACATAAACCACATCTTCTATATCCATTCATCTTTCGATGGACACCGAGCTCCTTCCACAGTTTGGCTATTGTGGACATTGCTGCTATAAACATCGGGGTGCAGGTATCCCGGCGTTTCATTGCATCTGTATCTTTGGGGTAAATCCCCAACAGTGCAATTGCTGGGTCGTAGGGCAGGTCTATTTTTAACTGTTTGAGGAACCTCCACACAGTTTTCCAGAGTGGCTTCACCAGTTCACATTCCCACCAACAGTGTAAGAGGGTTCCCTTTTCTCCGCATCCTCTCCAACATTTGTGGTTTCCTGCCTTGTTAATTCCAGGGGAAGTCAAGGGACTTAAAGTATACAGAAACAGAAGATACTCCCCCGTGTTTTTTTTTTCTTTTTGATTTCTGATTGCTTCCCCCACCCTTTTTTTCCCTTTCTTTTTCTTTCTCTTTTTCTTCTTTTTTTTCTTTTTTTCTTCCTTTTTTCTTTTTCTCTTTTCTTTCCTTCTCTCTCTCTCTTTTTCTCCTTTTCCCAATACAACTTGTTTCTGGCCACTCTGCACTGAGCAAAATTACTAGAAGGAAAACGTCACCTCAAAAGAAAGAATCAGAAAAGTCCTCTCTCCCACAGAGTTACAAAATCTGGATTACAATTCAATGTCAGAAAGACAATTCAGAAGCACTATTATACAGCTACTGGTGGCTCTAGAAAAAAGCATAAAGGACTCAAGAAACTTCATGACTGCAGAATTTAGATCCAATCAGGCAGAAATTAAAAATCAATTGAATGAGATGCAATCCAAACTAGAAGTCCTAACACCAGGGTTAACGAGGTGGAAGAACGAGTGAGTGACATAGAAGACAAGTGGATGGCAAAGAGGGAAACTGATGAAAAAAGAGACAGACAATTAAAAGACCATGAAGACAGATTAAGGGAATTAAACGACAGCCAGAGGAAGAAAAACCTACGTTTAATTGGGGTTCCCGAGGGCGCCGAAAGGGACAGAGGGCCAGAATATGTATTTGAACAAATTCTAGCTGAAAACTTTCCTAATCTGGGAAGGGAAACAGGCATTCAGATCCAGGAAATAGAGAGATCCCCCCCCTAAAATCAATAAAAACCGTTCAACACCTCGACATTTAATAGTGAAGCTTGCAAATTCCAAAGATAAAGAGAAGATCCTTAAAGCAGCAAGAGACAAGAAATCCCTGACTTTTATAGAGAGGAGTATTAGGGTAACAGCTGACCTCTCCACAGAGACCTGCAGGCCAGAAAGGGCTGGCTGGCAGGATATATTCAGGGTCCTAAATGAGAAGAACATGCAACCAAGAATACTTTATCCAGCAAGGCTCTCATTCAAACTGGAAGGAGAGATAAAGAGCTTCCAAGACAGGCAGGAACTGAAAGAATATGTGACCTCCAAACCAGCTCTGCAAGAAATGTTAAGGGGGACTCTTAAAATTCCCCTTTAAGAAGAAGTTCAGTTTAACAATCCACAAAAACAAGGACTGAATAGATATCATGATGACTCTAAACTCATATCTTTCAATAGTAACTCTGAATGTGAACGGACTTAATGACCCCATCTTAAGGCGCAGGGTTTCAGACTGGATAAAAGAGCAGGACCCATCTATTTGCTGTCTACAAGAGACTTATTTTAGACATAAGGACACCTACAGCCTGAAAATAAAAGTTTGGAGAACCATTTACCATTCAAATGGTCCTCAAAAGAAAGCAGGGGTAGCCATCCTTTTATCAGATAAACTAAAATTTACCCAAAAGACTGTAGTGAGAGATGAAAAGGGACACTATCTCATACTTAAAGGATCTATCGAACAAGAGGACTTAACAATCCTCAATATATATGCCCCGAATGTGGGAGCTGCCAAATATTTAAACCAATTAATAACAAAAGTGAAGAAATACTTAGATAATAATACACTTATACTTGGTGACTTCAATCTAGCTCTTTCTACCCTCTATAGGTCCTCTAAGCACAACATCTCCAAAGAAACGAGAGCTTTAAATGATACACTGGACCATATGGATTTCACAGATATCTACAGAACTTTACATCCAAACTCACCTGAATACACATTCTTCTCAAGTGCACATGCAACTTTATCCAGAATAGACCACATACTGGGTCACAATTCAGGTCTGAACCAATACCAAAAGACTGAGATCATCCCCTGCATATTCTCAGACCATAATACCTTGAAATTAGAAGTAAACCACAACAAGTAGTTTGGAAGGACCTCAAACACGTGGAGGTTAAGGACCATCCTGCTAAAAGATGAAAGGGTCAACCAGGAAATTAAGGAAGAATTAAAAAGATTCTTGGAAACTAATGAGAATGAAGATACAACCATTCAAAATCTTTGCTATGCAGCAAAAGCAGTCCTGAGGGGGAAATACATCGAATACAAGTATCCATTAAAAAACTGGAAAGAACACAAATACAAAAGCTAACCTTACACATAAAGGAGCTAGAGAAAAAACAGCAGATGGACCCTACGCCCAGCAGAAGAAGAGAGTTAATTAAAATTCGAGCAAAACTCAATGAAATCGAGACCAGAAGAACTGTGGAACAGATCAACAGAACCAGGAGTTGGTTCTTTGAAAGAATTAATAAGATAGATAAACCATTAGCCAACCTTATTAAAAAGAAGAGAGAGGAGACTCAAATTAATAACATCATGAATGAGAAAGGAGAGATCACTATCAACACCAAGGAAATACAAACGATTTTAAAAACATATTATGAACAGCTATACGCCAATAAATTAGGCACTCTGGAAGAAATGGATGCATTCCTGGAAAGCCACAAACTACCAAAACTGGAACAGGAAGAAATAGAAAACCTGAACAGGCCAATAATCAGGGAGGAAATTGAAGCAGTCATCAAAAACCTCCCAAGACACAAGAGTCCAGGGCCAGATGGCTTCCCAGGGGAATTTTATCAAACGTTTAAAGAAGAAACCATACCTATTCTCCTAAAGCTGTTTGGAAAGATAGAAAGAGATGGAGTACTTCCAAATTCGTTCTATGAGGCCAGCATCACCTTAATTCCAAAACCAGACAAAGACCCCACCAAAAAGGAGAATTACAGAGCAATATCCCTGATGAACATGGATGCAAAAATTCTCAACAAGTACTATCCAATAGGATCCAACAGCACATTAAGAAAATTATTCACCACGACCAAGTAGGATTTATCCCGGGACATTAGGCTGGTTCAACACCCATAAAACAATCAGTGTGATTCATCGTATCAGCAAGAGAAAAACCAAGAACCATATGATCCTCTCCAGATGCAGAGAAAGCATTCTACAAAATACAGCATCCATTCCTGATCAAAACTCTTCAGAGTGTAGGGATAGAAGGAACTTTCCTCGACATTTTAAAAGCCATCTACGAAAAGCCCACAGCAAATATCATTCTCAATGGGGAAGCACTGGGAGCCTTTCCCCTAAGATCAGGAACAAGACAGGGATGTCCACTCTCACCACCGCTATTCAACATAGTATTCGGAAGTCCTAGCCTCAGTAATCAGACAACAAAAAGACATTAAAGGCATTCAAATTGGCAAAGAAGAAGTCAAACTCTCCCTCTTCACCGATGACATGATACTCTACATAGAAAACCCAAAAGCCTCCACCCAAAGATTGCTAGAACTCATACAGCAATTTGGTATCGTGGCAGGATACAAAATCAATGCCCAGAAACCAATGGCATTTCTATACACTAACAATGAGACTGAAGAAAGAGAAATTAAAGAGTCAATCCCATTTACAATTGCACCCAAAAGCATGAGATACCTAGGAATAAACCTAAGCAAAGAGGTAAATGATCTATACCCTAAAAACTATAGAACACTTCTGAAAGAAACTGAGGAAGACACAAAGAGATGGGAAAATATTCCATGCTCATGGATTGGCAGAATTAATATTGTGAAAATGTCAATGTTACCCAGGGCAATTTACACGTTTAATGCAATCCCTATCAAAATCCCATGGACTTTCTTCAGAGAGTTAGAACAAATTATTTTAAGATTTGTGTGGAATCAGAAAAGACCCCGAATAGCCAGGGGAATTTTAAAAAGAAAGCCATATATATGGGGGCATCACAATGCCAGATTTCAGGTTGTACTACAAAGCTGTAGTCATCAAGACAGTGTGGTACTGGCACAAAAACAGACACATAGATCAATGGAACAGAATATAGAACCCAGAAGTGGACCCTGAACTTTATGGCCAACTAATATTCGATAAAGGAGGAAAGACTATCCATTGGAAGAAAGACAGTCTTTTCAATAAATGGTGCTGGGCAAATTGGACATCCACATGCAGAAGAATGAAACTAGACCACTCTCTTTCACCATACACAAAGATAAACTCAAAATGCATGAAAGATCTAAATGTGAGACAAGATTCTATCAAAATCCTAGAGGAGAACACAGGCAACACTCTTTTTGAACTCGGCCACAGTAACTTCTTGCAAGATACATCCACAAAGGCAAAAGAAACAAAAGCAAAAATATACTATTGGGACTTCATCAAGATAAGAAGCTTTTGCACAGCAAAGGATACAGTCAACAAAACTAAAAGACAACCTACAGAATGGGAGAAGATATTTGTAAATGACGTATCAGATAAAGGGCTAGTTTCCAAGATCTATAAAGAACTTCTTAAACTCAACAGCAAAGAAACAAACAATCCAATCATGAAATGGGCAAAAGACATGAAGAGAAATCTCACAGAGGAAGACATAGACATGGCCAACATGCACATGAAAAAATGATCTGCATCACTTGCCATCAGGGAAATACAAATCAAAACCACGATGAGATACCACCTCACACCAGTGAGAATGGGGAAAATTAACAAGGCAGGAAACAACAAATGTTGGAGAGGATGCGGAGAAAAGGGAACCCTCTTACACTGTTGGTGGGAATGTGAACTGGTGCAGCCACTCTGGAAAACTGTGTGGAGGTTCCTCAAACAGTTAAAAATAGACCTGCCCTACGACCCAGCAATTGCACTGTTGGGGATTTACCCCAAAGATTCAGATGCAATGAAACGCCGGGACACCTGTACCCCGATGTTTATAGCAGCAATGTCCACAATAGCCAAACTGTGGAAGGAGCCTCGGTGTCCATCGAAAGATGAATGGATAAAGAAGATGTGGTTTATGTATACAATGGAATATTATTCACCATTAGAAACGACAAATACCCACCATTTGTTTCAAAGTGGATGGAACTGTAGGGTATTATGCTGAGTGAAGTAAGTCAATCGGAGAAGGACAAACAGTGTATGTTCTCATTCATTTGGGGAATATAAATAATAGTGAAAGGGAATATTAGGGAAGGGAGAAGAAACGTGTGGAGATATCAGAAAGGGAGACAGAACATAAAGACTACTAACTCTGGGAAACGAACTAGGGGTGGTGGAACGGGAGGAGGGCGGGGGGTGGGGGTGAGTGGGTGATGGGGACTGAGGGGGACACTTGACGGGATGAGCACTGGGTGTTATTCTGTATGTTGGTTAATTGAACACCAATAAAAATTATTTTGTTAAAAAATAAATAAATAAAATTAATTCCACATTTAAAAAAAAACAATAAATAAAAAATTTAAAAAAAAAATGGAAGGAGAGATAAAGAACTTCCAAGACAGGCAGGAACTGAAAGAATATGTGACCTCCAAACCAGCTCTGCAAGAAATTTTAAGGGGGACTCTTAAAATTCCCCTTTAAGAAGAAGTCCAGTGGAACCATCCACAAAAGCAAGGATTGAATAGATATCATGATGACACTAAACTCATATCTTTCAATAGTAACTCTGAATGTGAATGGGCTTAATGACCCTATCAAAAGGCACAGGGGTTCGGACTGGATAAAAAAGCAGGACCCATCTATTTGCTGTCTACAACAGACTCATTTTAGACATAAGGGCACCTACAGCCTGAAAATAAAAGGTTGGAGAACCATTTACCATTCAAATGGTCCTCAAATGTAATCTGTTGTATTTTTCATGGTAGCCATGCTAACAGGTATGAGGTGACATCTTGTGATTTTGATTTGCATTTACCTGGTCAGTCATGGTGAGTAACTTTTCATATACTGGCTGTCCATTTGTATGTTTTCTTTGCAAATTTATCTGCTCAGATCCTTTGCCCATTTTTAAATTACTTTTTTTATTATTATTATTAATTATAATTGTTGAGTTGCTTGAGGTCTTTACATATTTTGAATATTAACTTCTTGTTAATTATATGGTTTGCAAATATTTTCTCCCATCCTATAGGATACCTTTTCATTTTGTGTGTGTGGTTTTTATTTTTTCTGTGCAGAAAATTTTTAGTTTGATGTAGTCCAATTTATTTTTACTTTTGTTGCTTGTGCTTTCAGTGTGATGTGAAAAATATTGTTACCAAGACCAATGTCAAGGAAGTTTTCCTCTGTTTTCTTCTAAAACTTTGACAGTTTTACATCTTATATTTAAGCTTTTAATCCATTTTGAGTTAATTTTTTGAGTGGTATAAGATAAGGGTCCAATTTCATTTTTTTCTCCACGAGTGAATATTCCGTTTTCTCTACATTTATTGAAGTGACTCTTCTTTCTCCATTCAGTATTTTTGCTCACTTATTAAATGTCAGTTTACTGCAAATGCATGAGTCAATTTCTGGCATCTTGATTTTGTTATGTTGGTCTTCGTGTCTGTTTTTATGCCAACACCATTATTGTTTTGATAACTATAGCTTCGCAATATAGTTTGAAATAAAAAGTGTGATGCCGGGATCCCTGGGTGGCGCAGCGGTTTAGCGCCTGCCTTTGGCCCAGGGCGCGATCCTGGAGACCCGGGATTGAATCCCACGTCGGGCTCCCGGTGCATGGAGCTTGCTTCTCCCTCTGCCTGTGTCTCTGTCTCTCTCTCTATCATAAATAAATAAAAATTAAAAAAAAAAAAACTTCCCATGGTTTCATGCCTCACATTTAAAAAAAAAAAGTGTGATGCCTCCAGTTTTGTTTTTCTTTCTCAGAATCATTTTGGCTACTCAGCTATTTTATTTGCTTGTTTTCACGTATATCCTAGTATTGTTTTATCTATTTTATGAAAAAAAATGCCATTGGAATTTTGGTAGAGATTGAAGTGAATCCAGTATGGCTTTGAGTATTATGAATATTTAACAGCATTATTTTTTTCAAATTCATGAACATGAGATATTTCCATTACTTTGTAGCTTCACATTCTTGTTTTTTTAAAAGATTTTATTTATTTATTCATGAAAAACACACACACAGAGGCAGAGACACAGGCAGAGGGAAAAGCAGGCTCCATGCAGGGAGCCTGATGTGGGACTCAATCCCGGGACTCCAGGATCACGCCCTGGGCTGAAGGCAAGGGCCAAACTGCTGGGCCACCCAGGGATCCCTGTAGCTTCACATTCTATCATCAATGTCTTATGGTTTTCAGTGTGCAGGTCTTTTACCTCTTCAGTTAAATTTATTTCTATATATGCTATTGTTTTTTATACTATTGTACATGGGATTTTTTCTCTCTTTTTTTAGATAGTTTGTTATTAGTATATAAAAATGCTATTGGTTTTCATATATTTTTATCCTTCACTTTACTGAATTCATTTATTAGTTATAACTAATGGAGTGGCGTCTTTAGTATTTTCTATAGCTATGATCATATAAATTTCAAATAAAGTTCATTTTACTTCTACTTATCTGCTTTGGATGTCTTCCTTCCTTCCTTTCTTTCTTCTTTCTTCTTTCTCTTTCCTTTCTTCTTTCTTTCTTTCTTTCTTTCTTTCTTTCTTTCTTTCTTTCTTTCTTTCTTTCTTTCTTTTCTTCTTTCTTCTTTCCTTTCTTCCTTTCTTTCTTCTTTCTCCTACTTGCTCTGGCCAAGAATTCCATTACTATGTTAAATAGAAGTGGTGAAAGTGGACATATCTGTCTTCTTCTTGATATTAAAGAAAATGTTTTCAAAAAAAATAAATAAATAAAGAAAGAAAGAAAATGTTTTCAGATATTTATCATTGAGTATGATGTTAGCTGTGGGTTTGTCATGTATGAACTTTGTTATATTTAAATATGTTTCTTCTTTACCAAATTTGTTGAGTTTTCTATCATGAAGGATGCTGAATTTTGTGAAATGCCTTTTCTGCATCTATTGAAATTATTATATGATTTTAATCTTTTATTATATTAATATGATAAATTATATTATTCATGTGTGTATGCGAACCTTCTTTGTACCCAGGAATAAGTTCCATTTGATCATTGTGTGATGCTTTTAATGTGCAGTTGAATTCATTTTGTTAATATTGAGAATTTTTGCAACTATATTATCAGGGTACTGCTGGACTCATGAAATGATTTTTCAGGTGTTCTTCCTTTTCAATTTTTTGGAAGAGTTTGGTAAAGATTGACATTAATTCATTATTAATTGTTTGGCATAATTCACCGGATAAACCAACTGTTCCTGAGCTATTCTTTATTGAGAGGTTGTTCATTTGTTCTTCAAAATCCTTAGTTGTTATTGTCTTTTTTAAAGATTTTCTTACTTCCCAATTCAATCTTGATAGTTTATGTGTCTCTAGAAATTTATCCATTTTTTTTCTGGGTTACACAGTTTGTTGATGTATAATTGTTCAGAATTTCTGTGGTAACAAGTGTATTGTGTCCTCTTTACTGATTTTGAATCTTCTTGGTTATTTTTTTTTCCTCTTAGGTTGGCTGGCTAAAGATTGGTCAGTTTTGCTTATCTTTTCAAGAAGCTAGCTCTTTTAATTTTGTTATTATCTTCTGTTATTTTTCTGGTTACTGTTTCATTTATTTCTGCTACAATTATTGTCATTTCCTTCCTTCTGCTAACTTTAAACTGAGTTTGTTCCTCTTTTTATTGTTCCATGAGGTATAAAATTAGATTGTCTATTTGAGATCACTCTTTTTTCTTAATGTAGGTGTTTATCACTGTAAACTTCCCTCTTAGAACTGCTTTTGCTACAACTCATAAATTTTGTGTTTCTTTTTTTGTGTCAAGATTTTTTATTTTCTTTTTGATTTTCTTTCTTTGATTCATTGACTGTTCAGTAGTATGTTGCTTAATTTTCCAATATTTGTGTATTTGCCTACTGTTAATGAGTTTTATACCATTGTAGTTATAAAAGACAATAGATGTAATTTCTATATTTTTTCTTTTTAAAATTTTTAAAGATTTTATTTATTTAATCATGGGAGACACACACACAGAGAGAAAGGCAGAGACACAGGCAGAGGGAGGAGCAGTCTTTATGCAGGGAGCCTGATGCGGGAACTGATCACAAGACCCCAGGATCATGCCCTGAGCTGAAGGCAGACACCCAACCACTGAGCCACCCAGGTGTCTCTCTATCTTTTCTTTTTAAAAAAATATTTATTTATTCATGAGAGACACACAGAGAGAGGCAGGACACAGGCAGAGGGAGAAGCAGGCTCCCTTTGAGGAGCCTAATGTGGGAGGCAGATGATTAACCACTGAGTCACCCAGGTGTCCCTCCAACTTTTAAAATTTGCTAAGACTTATTTTGTGATCTAATGTATAATCTATCCTAGAGAATGTTCAATGTGTGCTTTAGAAGAATATATATTCTGAGTAATGTGTGGAATTGTCAAATCAATATTTTGTACAACTTTAATATAACATTGTTTGTTAATTTTACTTCATTGGAAAAAAATAATGTACATCCTACTGCTGTTAAATGGAATGTTCTGTATATGCATGTTAAGTCCATTTATTGTAAATTACAGTTCAGGCCCAATGTTTTCTTATTGACTTTCTGTCTAGGAAATCTATATATCATTGAAAATTGGGTATAAAGTCTTCTACTATTATTGGAATGCTGTGTATTTATTTCTTCAATTCTGTTACTATTTGGTTAATATATTTAGGTGCTTGGATATTGATGGATATACATTCATAATTTTTCTGTCCTTTTGATGAATTTACTGCTTTATAATTTTATAATGACTTTTTTATTTTTTTAAGGATTTTATTTATTTTTATTTATCTATGAAAGAGAGAGAGAAAGAAAGAGAGAGAGAGAGAGAGAGAGAGAGAGGCAGTGACACAGGCAGAGGGAGAAGCAGGCTTCATGCAAGGAGCCTGATGTGGGACTCCATCCTGGGTTCTCCAGGATCATGCCCTGGGCTGAAGGCAGCGCTAAACCGCTGAGCCACCCAGGCTGTCCTCTTTGGGTTTTTTTTTTTTTAAGATTTTATTTGTTTGAGAGAGAGAGAGAGAGAGAACCAGCAGAGACAGTGGCAGGCAGAGGAAGACAGAGAAGCAGTCTCCCCAGTGAGCAGAGAGCCCAACATGAGGCTTGATCCTAAGACCCTGGGATCATGACCTGAACCAAAGGCAGACACTTTAACCAACTGAGCCACCAAGGTACACCTTTCTTCCTCTTTTGTAACAATTTTTCACTTAAAGTGTATTTTGACTGCTTCAAGTATAACTACCTGTGATCTCTTTTGGTTTCTACTTGCATAGAATATCATTCTTTATCCCTTCACTTTCAGCTTATGTGAGTTCTTTTACTTAAAGTGTATCTTTTCTAATGGCTGAGTAATATTCCATTGTATACATAAACCAAATCTTCTTTATCCATTCATCTTTCGATGGACACCGAGGCTCCTTCCACAGTTTGGCTATTGTGGACATTGCTGCTATAAACATTGGGGTGCAGGTGTCCCGGCGTTTCAACGTGGATGGAACTGGAGGGTATTATGCTGAGTGAAATAAGTCAATTGGAGAAGGACAAACATTATATGTTCTCATTCATTTGGGGAATACAAATAATAGTGAAAGGGAATATAAGGGAAGGGAGAAGAAATGTGTGGGAAATATCAGAAAGGGAGACAGAACATAAAGACTCCTAACTCTGGGAAACGAACTAGGGGTGGTGAAAGGGGAGGAGGGCGGAGGTTGGGGGTGAATGGGTGACGGGCACTGAGGGGGGCACTTGACGGGATGAGCACTGGGTGTTATTCTGTATGTTGTTAAATTGAACACCAATAAAAAATAAAATTATTTTAAAAAAGTGTATCTTTTGCAGTCAGAATATAATTGGGTCTTATTCCCATTCTGCCAGGCTATACTTTTTGATTGGATAATTTAATATACTTATTTTTAAAGTTATTATTGATAGGTAAAAACTTACAAATGTTATTAATATTTTTCTGATTATTTTGTAAGTCATGTGTCTCTTCATTTCTCTCTTACTGCCTTTCTTCTTAAATTGGTGATTTTCCATAGTGGTACATTTTTATTCCCTTTTCTTTATATTTTTGCGTATCTACTGTAGTTATTTGGCTTGTAGTTACCAGAAAGCTTAAATAAAGCACTATCTATATAGTCTACTTTAAACTTACAACTACTGGGATCCCTGGGCGCCGCTGCGGTTTGGCGCCTGCCTTTGGCCCAGGGCGCGATCCTGGAGACCCGGGATCGGGTCCCACATTGGGCTCCCGGTGCATGGAGCCTGCTTCTCCCTCTGCCTGTGTCTCTGCCTCTCTCTCTCTCTCTCTCTCTGTGACTATCATGAATAAATAAAATCTTTAAAAAAAATAAAAAAATAAAATAAATCAATAAATAAACTTACAACTACTTAATTTTATCACATGCAAAAACTTTACCCTTTTATTTGTCACCCACTTTTTTTGTTTTTTGAGGTCATAATTTATATCTTTTCACATTGGGCATCTACTAACAAGTTACTATAACTATAGTTACTTTTAATACTTTTGTCCTTTAACCTTTATGTTAGAGTTAAGTGATCTGCACACCATCATATTAATGCAATAGTGTAACCTTGATTTGACTATATACTTACCTCTACCACAGTGCTTTATGTTTTCATGTTACTAATTAGCATTCTTTTTTTTAAGTTTGGAGAATTTTTATTTATTTTTAAATATTTTTAATGGAGTTCTATTTGCCAACATATAGTGTAACACCCAGTGCTCATCCTGTCAAATGCCCCTCTCAGTGCCCATCACCCAGTCACCCCATTGCCTCACCCACCTCTCCTTCCACTACCCCTTGTTCGTTTCCCAGAGTTAGGAGTCTTTCATGTTCTGTCACCCTCTCTGATTTTTCTGACTCATTTTTAAAAGCATTTTTGTAAGGCAGGTCTATTGGCAATGAACTCTTTCAGTTTCCTTTTTTTTTTTTTTTTTTTTTTGGCTAGGAAAATCTTTGTCTCTCCTTCATTTCTGATAAGAAATTTTGTCAGGTGAAGTATTCTTGGTTGGCAGGGTTTTGTTGTTTTTATTTTTGTGTTTTGTTTTACAATTCTTTGAATATATTATTTCACTCTCTCGTGGCCCACAAATTTTCTGTTGAGAAATTTATTCTTAGCTTTATGGAGGTTTTCTTGTATGTGAGGATTATTTTTTCTTTTGCTGCTTTTAAAAAACTCTTTTTGTTTTTGCTTTTAGACCGTTGCATTATACCAAAGTTTCTGGAGAATATATTTTTGGGTCAGAATTTTTTGAGTGAGCTTTTTGAATTTGGATGTCCAAATCTCTTTTGAGATATTTGAAGTTGTAAGCCTTATTTCTTTATTTAAGTTTTCTGCCCATTTATCTCTTTTTTTTTCTCCACCTGGGATTCCAAAAATACATAGGTGTTTTTTTTCTTTTTATGGTATGTTTTAATTGTGTAGGCTTTCTTTAAGTGAATTCTTTTATAGTCATTTTGCTTCATTCTCTTCTGACTAGTTTTAAGTGTCTTGTCAGTAGCTTCACAAATTTGTTCTTTGGTTTGATCCAGTCTACTATTGTTACTTATAACTGCATTTTCTATTTTATATATTATATTCTTTAGCTCCAAAATTTCTATGTGGTCTTTTTTTTAAAGATTTTATCTCTGTTAAATTTCTTTGCTCATGTATTGCTTTTAAATTTTAATCAATTCTTTTCTTTAGTCAATTTTAGTCAATTTTTTAGTCAATTTTGTATTTTCTTGTAACTCATTGATTTTCCTTAAAATAACTATTTGGTATTATTTATTGAGCAAATCTCATTTTTTGTGGTCAGTTACTGAAAAATATTGTGTTCATTTGGTGGTATCATGTTTCTTGATTTTTCATATTCTTTGAAATCTTGCACTACTGTCTGAATTTGAAGAAGAAGTCATCTTCTCCAGCCTTTATAGTCTGGCTTTGGGAAAGTAATACCTTCTTTCAGACTGCTAATGATTCTGAGACTTTCTTAGCCCTTTCTAATGGATAAGCTTGCTTAACCACTTTTCCCTCTTGAGTGAGAATTCATAGGATTCTATGCCTTCCCCATCCTAGTACTAACTAGGCCCAACCCTGATTAGCTTCGGAGATCAGAAGAGATAAGCACTTTCAGGGTGGTATGATGACATGGGTAGGCAAATACCATACAATTTCACCTATATGTAGAATTTAAGAAACAAAACAAACAAAACAAATGATCATGGGGGAGGAAAGAGAGAGAGAAGCTAATAAAAAATACTCTTAACTGTAGAGAACAAACTAACTGATGGTTACCAGAGGGGAGGGGAGTGTGGGGATGTGTTAAACAAGTGGTGGGGATTAAGACGTGCATTTGTGATAAAGACTGGAGGTTGTATGAAAATATTGAATCAGAAAGGGAGACAGAACATAAAGACTCCTAACTCTGGGAAACGAACTAGGGGTGGTGGAAGGGGAGGAGGGGAGGGGGTGGGGGTGAATGGGTGATGGGCACTGAGGGGGACACTTGACGGGATGAGCACTGGGTGTTATTCTGTACGTTGGTAAATTGAACACCAATAAAAATAAATTTATTATTAAAAAATGTGAAAAAAAGAAAATGTTGAATCACTAAATTGTACAACTGAAACCAATATTTCACTGGAATTTTATGTTAACTAACTGGAATTTAAGTAAAAACTTTAAAAAAGCCTATTGTATGCCTTCTCTCTATCATGCAAAGCCAGATTGGGTGCTGGCAGCCTCCCATTTTCTTTCCTTAGGGCAATGCTGAATGCTTAAGCTTCTCTGCTTTCTCCTAATCCTGAAGAATTGGACAGGATTTCTAAGCATGCTCTGTAGTCATTTGCAAAATGTTTCTCTTCATGAACTTGAGAATAAGCATAAGGAGTAAGTCATAAGGTAGAGGTTCATGTGGGTGAGGAGCACAGAGCATCAGGGGTGGTCATGGGCCAGTTGGGGAAATTGTAGGTTAGGTGTCCCCCAGAATTTAGTTGGCATGCTTCCTGATGGAGTTTGCAAAGTAGTTACTAGGATCCACATCCCTTTGATCCATTTTAAAATTCTGAGCACTCACTGCTTTTGCCTAAACTGCTTAATCCACTCCATTTGTCCAGTTCATGGCTCAGTATTCTGGATGGATTAAGAAGGAAATAGGCCTCTTTGACAGCTTTATGCACAGCTGAGGGCAGTAGGCACCCACTCCTACTCTCTAATGTTTCTCCATGAAAGAAATCATGGGCCAACAAGGTCTCCCTTAGCCCTTAGCTACGCTTCATTGAGGGACAGGTGATGAAGGTAAAATGAAACTTTCTCTTATCCCGTTCAATTATTTCAATTTTAATAGTTATTAATTTGTGTTGTTTTTGTTGTTGTTACAATGTTGTGCTGAAACTTCTTCACTGGACTCCTGGACTTCTACAAAGGCACTCTCATTTATGTGCGATTGTCAAAATTGGTGAGGAATTTGTAAAAACCTCTTACATTTTCATTTTGTTTCACACTATTTTGATTTCTGCAACTTTGAATTCAAGAAGTGTGACTTTTCAACTTTTTTCTTCTTTTTCGGTCTTGTTATCACTACTCAGAATCCATGGATATTCCATGTAAATTTTTTAATGGATTTTTCTATTCCTGCAACAAATATGTATATAATTTTGGTTAGTATTTGTATTTTAACATTATTAAGTCTTCAACCCATAAACATGGATATCTTTTTCTTTATTGTTATTTTTAAAAATTTATTTCAGCAACATTTTGTAATTTTCATTGTCAAGTCATGTGCCTTTTTTGTTAAATGTATTATAGTATTTTTATTGCATTTGTAAATGGAATTTCTTTCTTAATTTCTTTTTCAGATTTTTTTATTATTCATATAGAGAAACACAACTACATTTTATTTATTAAGTTTTATCTTACAACAGTGCTGTATTTGTGTATTTTAATATGTTTAAATGGAACTTTAAGAGTTCTGCATATACTCTATTGTCTAAGTAGAGATCATTTTACTTCATTTTTTATTGAAGTATATAGCTGACATACAATGTTACATTAGTTTCAGGTGTACAATACAGTGATTAAGAAGTCAATATGTTATGTTATTTTCACCCCAAGTGTAACTAACATCTGTCACCATATAACCTATTACAATTCCATTGACTTTTATTCCTTATATTGTACATTTCATCTTTATGAATTGTTTTATTTTTTTAAAGATTATTTATTTATTCATGAGAGACACAGACTGAGAGAGAAAGGCAGGGACATAGGCAGAGGAAGAAGCATGCTCCTCACAGGGAGCCCGATGCAGGACTTGATCCTGGATCCCGGGATCACGACTTGAGCCGAAGGCAGGTGCCCAACCGCTGAGCCACCCAGGAATCCCTGTGAATTGTTTATTTTATAACTGGAAGTCTGTGCCTCTCACTCCCCTTTATCCATATTGCCCATCCCTCCCTTTTCTTCTCTTCTGGCAACTACTAGTTCTTTGTATTTATTTGTCTGTTTCTACTTTTATCATTTGTTTATTTTTTTTACTTCACATACAATGAAATCATATAGTATTTGTATTTATATGACTTATTTCATTTAGTATAATACCCTCTGTTTCCATCTATGTTGTCACAAACAGCAAGATCTACATTTTTATGGTTGAGTAATATTTCATTGTTTATATATACCACTTCTTCACTATCCATTCATCTATTGATAGACACTTCAGTTGTTTCCGTATATCGGCTAATATAAATAACACTACAATAAATATAAGGGTGCATATATCTTTTTGAATTAGTGTTTTCATTTTTTTTGGAGAAATACCCAATAGTGGAATACTGGATAATATGGTATTTCTACTTTTAATTTTTTGATTATCCCCCATATTGTTTTCAACAGTGGCTGCACGAGTTTGAATTCCCAACAATAGTACATGAGTGTTCCTTTATCCCCACATTTTTTTCTTTTCTAGTTTGCCTTTTATTTTCTTGCCTTACTGTTCTGAGCAAGTCTTTTTACAATGCTAAAAGAAATGGTGACAATGGCTTCTCTAGTTTTAATTCAGCATTTTAAATAATTTTATTTTCTTTCCTCTCTTAACATACCAATATACTTTTTTAAAAGGTTTTGTTTTTAGTGATTGCCCCACAATTTGTAGTATATATTTGCAACTAAGCCAAGTCCATTTTCAAATAACATTGTACTGCTTCACAGGTAGTGCAAGTATCTTATAACAGAATCATTCCAATTTTCTCATCCATCTCTTAAAACTTGTTTCATTCATTTCAGTTTTTTGCTGTTACTTTTTTTAACAAACTGTTATTTATCACATCATTTGAGAAAAGAAAAATAACATTTATTTACCTTTGTTTATTACTTCTCTAGTGCCCTTCCTTTCTTTATGTAGATCAAAGTTTCTGATCTATATCATTTTCCTCTTTCCTTAAGAATATTTAATATTGGGGCACCTAAGTGTCTCAATTAGTTGAGTATCTGTCTTTGGCTCAGGCCATAATCCTGGAGTTCTGAGATTGAACCCCACCTTGGGCTCCCTGCTCAGCGGGGAGTCTGCTTCTACCTCTCCCTCTGCCCCTCCCCCTTATTCATGCTCTCTCTCTCTCTCTCAAATAAATAAATAAAATCTTTTCCTAAAAAGAATATTTAGTAAGTCTTGCATGACAGATATACTGGCAAAAAAGTCCCTTAATTGTCATTTGTCTGAGAAACTCTAGTTCTCTTCCACTTTTGAAGGAAAACTTCACTGATTACAGATTCTAGGTTAGTAGGGATTTTTTTCTTTAAATAATTTAAATATTTCACTATTTTCTTGCTTGCATGGATTCTGATGAAAATTCCAATTTAATTAGTATATTTGTTCTTTTATAAGTAAGGTTTTTGTCCCTCTGGCTTCTTTCTAGATTTTTTTCTTTGTCTTTAATTTCCTGCATTTTGCGATATGGATAAATGTAGATTTTTTGGTATTTTTCCTGCTTGGTGTTTTTTGAGATTCCTATGTCTGTGCTTTGATTTCTGTCATTAATTTTGTTAAATTCTCAGTAATTATTTCAACAATTTCTTCTCCTTTTTTTCCTTCTTTCTTCTCTTTCTGATATTCCCATTATAAAGTGTTATATCACTTGCAATTTTCCTATGGTGCTAGGATATTCAGTTTTGCCCTTTTATTTCAATTTTTATCTTTGCATTTCTGGTTGAGAAATTTCTATTGACATGCCTTCAAACTCACTGTTTCTTCCTCAGCTCTATCCATCAATTGATTAGACATTCCTTATTTATGTTACAGTGTTTTTGATTTCTTGTGCTTAATTTTGGTTCTTTCTTGAAGTTTCCATCTGTTCTTGCATGTTGTCCACTTTGTTCTTTACAGCCCTTAGCATATTAACTGTAGCTTTTTGAAATTTCTAGTCTTATACTTTAAACATCTCTGCATGTCTTCATTTGGTTTTAGTGTTTTTTTCTGTTTCTCCAAACTCTTTGTGTATATATGTGTGGTTTTTGTATGCCTTGAAAGTTGGACACCATAAACTAGGTAAAGAGAACTGAGGTAAAGAGACTTTTCACATAAGGGTCTGTTTGTCTGGCTAGAAGTTAGGCTATACTTCCTGCTTGCTGTAGCTGTAGATGCAAAAAGCTAGAATCTTATCTGGTGTCTTTGATTTTATCTTCTTTATTGTCTTTGGGTTTCCTTACAAATTTTTTAAAATAAGGTGTAAGAGGTGCAGTTCTTTCTGTTTAATTCCTTTATTACCAAGGAGCCCTATTGATTTGGTGGTAATGTGTGGCACAGGAGAAGCATTCTTTAGTACTATGATTAGATTTCAATCATTTAGTGAGCTGATGTGTCTGGACTATGGACTTTGTAAATGCTTCTATTTTTCTCCCCTGCAGGTTTGATAGGAATAACAGAGGAGGCTAGAGTTAGATAATTCTCTTACTGTATGTTGGTTAGACTCTGGAATAACCCCAATTAGTTGGGTTCTGGTAGAATATTTTCCCCTGATGGCAAGCTTGTTAAGAAGAAAATAATGCTTTTGGCATATTTCAAAATTGGTTCTTTTCTTCTGCCACTGCCAGAAGCATGGGGAGATTTTTCTTGTAACCTCTGTTTTTGGTTTTATTTAAATTCAAATTAGTTAAAATATAGTCTATTATTAATTTTGGGATAGAATGTGTTGTTTCATCAATTGCATCTTATACCCAGTGCTCATTGTATCATTAGGTATACCTTCTTAATTCCCATCACTTCATTACCCCATCCCGCATCCCCCTTTTCTCCAGCAACCCTCAGTTTGTTTCCTTTAGTTAAGAGTCTCTTATGGTTCATCTTTCTTTCTGTCTTCATCTTATTTTATTTTTATTTTTATTTTTCCTTCCTTTCCCCTATTTTCTGTTTGTTTCTTAAATTCCACATATGAATGAAACCATGTGGTATTTGTCTTTCTTTGATTTATTTCACTTACCATAATACTTTCTATTTCTGTCCACATTATCACAAATTACAAGATTTCATTCTTTTTGATGGCTGAGATATCTATATCTATATCTATATCTATCTATCTATCTATCTATCTATCTATATATAAAGAGATTTTCACATAAGGTGAAGATAGATATAGATATAGATATAGATCACATCTTCTTTATCCATTCATCAGTCAATAGACATTTGGGATCTTTCCATAGTTTGGCTGCTGTGAACATTGCTGCTGAAAACATTGGAGAGCATGTGCCCCTTCAAATCAGTATTTTTGTATCCTTTGGATAAATATCTAGTAGTGCAATTGCTGAGTCAAAGGTAGTTCTATTTTTAACTTTTTTGAGGAATTTCAATACTGTTTTCCAGAGCGACTGCACCAGTTTTGCAACCTCTCTTTAATAATGTGATAGGGCGGGGATCCCTGGGTGGCGCAGCAGTTTAGCGCAAGCCTTTGGCCCAGGGTGCTATCCTGGAGACCTGGGATTGAATTCCACATCGGGCTCCCAGTGCATGGAGCCTGCTTCTCCCTCTGCCCATGTCTCTGCCTCTCTCTCTCTCTGTGACTATCATAAATAAATAAATAAATAAATAAATAAATAAATAAATAAATTTTTTAAAAAAGAGAATGTGATAGGGCTCCTGATGGCAAAATACATAAAATTGTGAAGGGCTCCTCTAAAACTAGTCACCACCCTCAGAGATATTACCTCTCAAGCTTCTCCATATCTGTTCTCCAGGTATTTGTCAAGTATAGTTTAAAATTTCCTACTCTAGTATTGGCACCAATTGTAGTATCTGTTAAGGTATTCTGTGATTCCCTGTGTGTCTTCAATTTTGAAGGCACAGTTTTTCATGTCATTTCAATTTGCTCATTAATCTACGAAGAGCTATTAGTTTTCAGTGTGTTTAGCTTTCTTCCTGTTGTGAGGATGAAAGTGATGACTTCTAAGCTCCTTACATGCTGAACCAGTAATCAGAAGTCTTCCTATCACAATTTCACCATTTCTAGTTAATGTTTACTTGAATGAATATTAATTTGATATCCAGTGCGGTACCAGGAAAAGACAATAACTGAAGAAGAAAAGGAAATGGAGAGAGAGGGGCAAGATGGCTGAAGAGTAGGGTCCCCAAATCACCTGTTCCCACCAAATTACCTAGATAACCTTCAAATCATCCTGAAAACCTACGAATTTGGCCTGAGATTTAAAGAGAGAACAGCTGAAAAGCTACAGTGAGAAGAGTTCGCGCTTCTATCAAGGTAGGAAGATGGGGAAAAAGAAACAAAGAAACAAAAGGCATCCAAGGGGGAGGTGCCCCGCCAGGAGCCGGGCTAAGGCCGGGAAGAGTACCCCCAGGACAGGAGAGCCCTGTTCCGGAGAAGCAGGAGCTGCACCAACCTTTCTGGACAGAAAGGCGCTCGCAGGGAGTTAGAGCAGGACCCCAGGAGGGCGGGGATGCCCTCAGGCTCCCTGGGACACTAACAGACACCTGCGCACCCAGGAGAGTGCGCCAAGCTCCCTAAGGGCTGCAGCACACACGGCGGGACCCGGAGCAGCTCAGAGGGGCTCGGGCGGCGGATCCGCAGAGGGGGCTGCACGACCCGGGAGCAGGTCAGCGGCGGCAGCTCCAGCAGAGGAAGAGGCTCCGTGAGGAGGGGGATGCGCGGCTCCGGGAGCAGCTCGGAGGGGCTCGGGCGGAGGCTCTGCGGATAGGCAGCTGCGCGGCCGGGAGCGGGAATCCAACAGCACAGACCAGGAGCACAGGGCACCGGGTCACAGCCCAAAATCTGGCCTCCCCCTGGACAGGCAGAGGCCGGGAGGGCCCAGGACAGCAAGGACACTCCTGCCCCGAGCTGAGCAGATCAGCGGCCCGCCCCGGAGACTCCAGGCCCCTGCAGACAGAGAGCCCCGTAGTTACTGCTGGGGCTGAATCCAGGTATCCAGAGCAGCCCCAGCCACTCGGGTTGTTCCTCCAGGGGCCTCAAGGGGTAAACAACCCCCACTGAGCCCTGCGCCAGTCAGGGGGCAGAGCAGCTCCCCCAAGTGCTCACACCTGAAAATCAGCACAACAGGCCGCGAAGACCAGAAGACCAGCTACACGGACAAGTTCCAGGGGAAGTCAAGGGATTTAAAGTATACAGAATCAGAAGATACCCCCCCGTGTTTTTTTTTTCTTTTTGATTTCTGATTGCTTCCCCCACCCTTTTTTCACCTTTCTTTCTTTTTCTTTCTGTTTTTCTTCTCTTTTTTCCTTTTTTTCTTCCTTTTCTCTTTTTCTTTTTCTCTTTTCTTTCCTTCTCTCTCTCTCTTTTTCTCCTTTTCCCAATACAACTTGTTTTTGGCCACTCTGCACTGAGCAAAATGACTAGAAGGAAAACCTCACCTCAAAAGAAAGAATCAGAAACAGTCCTCTCTCCCACAGAGTTACAAAATCTGGATTACAATTCAATGTCAGAAAGCCAATTCAGAAGCACTATTATACAGCTACTAGTGGCTCTAGAAAAAAGCATAAAGGACTCAAGAGACTTCATGACTGCAGAATTTAGATCCAGTCAGGCAGAAATTAAAAATCAATTGAATAAGATGCAATCCAAACTAGAAGTCCTAACAACGACGGTTAACCAAGTAGAACGAGTGAGTGACATAGAAGACAAGTGGACGGAAAGAGGGAAACTGATGAAAAAAGAGACAAACAATTAAAAGACCATGAAGACAGATTAAGGGAATTAAACGACAGCCTGAGGAAGAAAAACCTACGTTTAATTGGGGTTCCTGAGGGCGCCGAAAGGGACAGAGGGCCAGAATATGTATTTGAACAAATCCTAGCTGAAAACTTTCCTAATCTGGGAAGGGAAACAGGCATTCAGATCAAGGAAATAGAGAGATCCCCCCCTAAAATCAATAAAAACCGTTCAACACCTCGACATCTAATAGTGAAGCTTGCAAATTCCAAAGATAAAGAGAAGATCCTTAAAGCAACAAGAGACAAGAAATCCCTGACTTTTATAGGGAGGAATATTATGGTAACAGTAGACCTCTCCACAGAGACCTGGCAGGCCAGAAAGGGCAGGCAGGATATATTCAGGGTCCTAAATGAGAAGAACATGCAACCAAGAATACTTTATCCAGCAAGGCTCTCATTCAAAATGGAAGGAGAGATAAAGAGCTTCCAAGAGAGGCAGGAACTGAAAGACTATGTGACCTCCAAACCAGCTCTGCAAGAAATTTTAAGGGGGACTCTTAAAATTCCCCTTTAAGAAGAAGTTCAGTGTAACAATCCACAAAAATGGACTGAATAGATATCATGATGACACTAAACTCATATCTGTCAATAGTAACTCTGAACATGAACGGCTTAATGACCCCATCAAAAGGCACAGGGTTTCAGACTGGATGAAAAAGCAGGACCCACCCATTTGCTGTCTACAAGAGACTCATTTTAGACAGAAGGACACCTACAACTTGAAAATAAAAGGTTGGAGAACCATTTACCATTCAAATGGTCCTCAAAAGAAAGCAAAGGTAGCCACCCTTATATCAGATAGTCTAAAATTTACTCCGAAGACTGTAGTGAGAGATGAAAAGGGAGACTATCTCATACTTAAAGGATCTATCCAACAAGAGGACTTAACAATCCTCAATATATAAGCCCCGAATGTGGGAGCTGCCAAATATTTAAACCAATTAATAACCAAAGTGAAGAAATACTTAGATAATAATACACTTATACTTGGTGACTTCAATCTAGCTCTTTCTACCCTCGATAGGTCCTCTAAGCACAACATCTCCAAAGAAACGAGAGCTTTAAATGATACACTGGACCAGATGGATTTCACAGATATCTACAGAACTTTACTTCCAAACTCAACTGAATACATGTTCTTCTCAAGTGCACATGGAACTCTTTCCAGAATAGACCACATACTGGGTCACAAATCGGGTCTGAACCGATACCAAAAGATTGGGTTCGTCCCCTGCATATTCTCAGACCATAATGCCTTGAAATTAGGACTAAATCACAACAAGTAGTTTGGAAGGACCTCAAACACGTGGAGGTTAAGGACCATCCTGCTAAAAGATGAAAGGGTCAACCAGGAAATTAAGGAAGAATTAAAAAGATTCTTGGAAACTAATGAGAATGAAGATACAACCGTTCAAAATATTTGGGATGCAGCAAAAGCAGTCCTAAGGGGGAAATACATCGCAATACAAGCATCCATTCAAAACCTGGAAAGAACTCAAATACAAAAGCTAACCTTACACATAAAGGAGCTAGAGAAAAAACAGCAGATGGACCCTACGCCCAGCAGAAGAAGAGAGTTAATTAAAATTCGAGCAGAATTCAACAAAATCGAGACAAGAAGAACTGTGGAACAGATCAACAGAACCAGGAGTTGGTTCTTTGAAAGAATTAATAAGATAGATAAACCATTAGCCAACCTTATTAAAAAGAAGAGAGAGGAGACTCAAATTAATAACATCATGAATGAGAAAGGAGAGATCACTATTAACACCAAGGAAATACAAACGATTTTAAAAACATATTATGAACAGCTATACACCAATAAATTAGGCACTCTGGAAGAAATGGACGCATTCCTGGAAAGCCACAAACTACCAAAACTGGAACAGGAAGAAATAGAAAACCTGAACAGGCCAATAATCAGGGAGGAAATTGAAGCAGTCATCAAAAACCTCCCAAGACACAAGAGTCCAGGGCCAGATGGCTTCCCAGGGGAATTCTATCAAACATTTAAAGAAGAAACCATACCTATTCTCCTAAAGCTGTTTGGAAAGATAGAAAGAGATGGAGTACTTCCAAATTCGTTCTATGAGGCCAGCATCACCTTAATTCCAAAACCAGACAAAGACCGCACCAAAAAGGAGAATTACAGAGCAATATCCCTGATGAACATGGATGCAAAAATTCTCAACAGGATACTAGCCAATAGGATCCAACAGTACATTAAGAAAATTATTCACCATGACCAAGTCAGATTTATGCCCGGGACACAAGGCTGGTTCACACATCTTAAAACAATCAACGTGATTCATCATATCAGCAAGAGAAATCCAAGAACCATATGATCCTCTCACTGGATGTAGAGAAAGCATTTGACAAAATACAGCATCCATTCCTGATCAAAACTATTCAGAGTGTAGGGATAGAAGGAACTTTCATCGACATCTTAAAAGCTATCTACGAAAATCCTACTGCAAATATCATTCTCAATGGGGAAGCACTGGGAGCCTTTCCCCTAAGATCAGGAACAAGACAGGGATGTCCACTCTCACCACTGCTATTCAACATAGTACTGGAAGTCCTAGCCTCAGTAATCAGACAACAAAAAGACATTAAAGTATTCAAATTGGCAAAGAAGAAGTCAAACTCTCCCTCTTTGCCGATGACATGATATTCTACATAGAAAACCCAAAAGCCTCCACCCCAAGATTGCTAGAACTCATACAGCAATTTGGTAGCGTGGCATGATACAAAATCATTGCCGAGAAATCAATGGCATTTCTATACACTAACAATGAGACTGAAGAAAGAGTAATGAAGGAGTCAATCCCATTTACAATTGCACCCAAAAGCATAAGATACCTAGGAATAAACCTAACCAAAGAGGTAAAGGATCTATACCCTAAAAACTATAGAAGTCTTCTGAAAGAATTTGAGGAAGACACAAAGAGATGGAAAAATATTCCATGCTCATGGATTGGCAGAATTAATATTGTGAAAATGTCAATGTTACCCAGGGCAATTTACACGTTTAATGCAATCCCTATCAAAATACCATGGACTTTCTCCAGAGAGTTAGAACAAATTATTTTAAGATTTGTGTGGAATCAGAAAAGACCCCGAATAGCCAGGGGAATTTTAAAAAAGAAAACCATAGCTAGGTGCATCACAATGCCAGATTTCAGGTTGCACTACAAAGCTGTGGTCATCAAGACAGTGTGGTACTGGCACAACAACAGACACAGATCAATGGAACAGAATAGAGAACCCAGTAGTGGACCCTGAACTTTATGGTCAACTAATATTCGATAAAGGAGGAAAGACTATCCACTGGAAGAAAGGCAGTCTCTTCAATAAATGGTGCTGGGAAAATTGGACATCCACATGCAGAAGAATGAAACTAGACCACTCTCTTTCACCATACACAAAGATAAACTCAAAATGGATGAAAGATCTAAATGTGAGACAAGATTCCATGAAAATCCTAGAAGAGAACACAGGCAACACCCTTTTTGAACTTGGCCACAGCAACTTCGTGCAAGAATCATCCATGAAGGCAAAAGAAACAAAAGAGAAAATGAACTTTTGGGACTTCATCAGTATAAGAAGCTTTCGCACAGCAAAGGATACAGTCAACAAAACTAAAACACAACCTACAGAATGGGAGAAGATAATTGCAAATGACGTATCAGATAAAGGGCTAGTTTCCAATATCTATAAATAACTTATTCAAATAAACACCAAAGAAACAAACAATCCAATCATGAAATGGGCAAAAGACATGAAGAGAAATCTGACAGAGGAAGACATAGACATGGCCAACATGCACATGAGAAAATGCTCTGCATCACTTGCCATCAGGGAAACACAAATCAAAACCACGATGAGATACCATCTCACACTAGTGAGAATGGGGAAAATTAACAAGGCAGGAAACCACAAATGTTGGAGAGGATGCGGAGAAAAGGGAACCCTCTTACACTGTCTGTGGGAATGTGAACTGGGGCAGCCACTCTGGAAAACTGTGTGGGGGTTCCTCAAAGAGTTAAAAATAGGCCTGCCCTCTGACCCAGCAATTGCACTGTTGGGGATTTACCCCAAAGATTCAGATGCAATGAAACGCCGGGATACCTGCACCCCGATGTTTATAGCAGCAATGGCCACAATAGCCAAACTGTGGAAGGAGCCTCGGTGTCCGTCGAAAGTTGAATGGATAAAGAAGATGTGCTTTATGTATACAATGGAATATTACTCAGCCATTAGAAATGACAAATACCCACCATTTGCTTCAACGTGGATGGAACTGGAGGGTATTATGCTGAGTGAAGTAAGTCAGTCGGAGAAGGACAAACAGTGTATGTTCTCATTCATTTGGGGAATATAAATGATACTGAAATGGAATATAAGGGACGGGAGAAGAAATGTGTGGGAAATATCAGAAAGGGAGTCAGTACATAAAGACTCCTAACTCTGGGAAACGAACTAGGGGTGGTGGCAGGGGAGGAGGGCGGGGGGTGTGGGTGAGTGGGTGACGGGCACTGAGTAGGACAGTTGACGGGATGAGCACTGGGTGTTATTCTGTATGTTGGTATATTGAACACCAATAAAAATTATTTTATTAAAAAAAGAAAAGGAAGTGGATAATTTAGAAGAAGAGAATCAGAAGCAGAAAAATAATCCAGCCAACTTCATGAAGTGATGTTTTCATTTTCTAGCAGTCAGCTTACAAGTTACAACTTTTGTCTCTGCTTAAAATTACCTCTCAGCTGCCCAAAATTCGTTTTAAACCATGCCACCTCCTGTGATTTAGATGATGACTTTCTTCCAGCTAAAAAAAAAAATGCTTGAGGTGTAAATGTTACGGATCTTGTAATAAATGAGTACAAAATATCACTGTTTTGTTTCCTTCACAGACACTATGAACATGCTGTCTTCCTATCTTCCTGACAGGCATTATTTTGTTCCTTCTAAAACGTTTCACTCAACTTTATTCATGGGTTTTTGGGTGATATAAATAGATCTGATACTTCCACAGAATAGATCCTCTTGGCAAGTGTCATAAAGGGATGGAAGCTCTTCAGACAAAACACCCTGGTTTGGGTTACTCCTCTTTTATATATCTATCTTACCTTCTACATCCAATCATTTGTTTCATATCTCATTAACATTCCCTCCTTTCTAATCCTGCTACCATTCTCTTAGTTCATGTATTTATTGGATAACACATTATTTTTGTCAAAACAGATATCTGTATCTCACATCTGTCACCTGGCTCTTTCTTATTTTTATATTTTCCCTCTTTTATTTCTTGCTCCAATTACCACTTTAATCTACCTAATACACTGCTTATATTTTGTAATTTACATATTTAAGCTGTTTTAAAGGATTTTAGTACCTATCCCATAAGTTTCTCTAACTGAACCAGAATGGTTAAGACTCAGAGTTTTAGTGACAGACATGAGTCATATATCATTCTACCATTTACTAACTGGAATTTGGGACAAAGTAAACTTTGACCTCTTTGATTCCCAATAGGGATAATAACATGTACCTCATACACTGTAATAAGATTTCCATGAGGTATTTTCTCCATGAATGACAAATATAGTATTTGGTAAATGTAGATTTCCTTCACCCATTTATCTATTCAACTGCATTTTCCATTTTTCTCCAATATTTTTTTCATATTCTGTAGTTGTTTGATATTATCATATGAAATATATGATTTTATGACAGCTACAACAGAGTACAATATTTTAGTTTTTAAAATGGAATTCAAGATTTACTGAAATAAAGCATCATTATGAAGATAAATAATCCTTGAACAGGGTAGTTAATGACAGTTTGGTGATCTTACACTTGTGGTCTTTCATGTCTGGGTTGACAGAAGTTTATTGTAAATACGAGTTGAGGGTGCTGGTTGAGGTTCAGCTTCAGAGGAAATGGGTTAAACAAATGTGTCTGTGATGAATAAAATTGAAGATAATAAAGTTATGAGAAAACTTTAGAACTCTAGTTTGTTTGGGTTTAAAACTAAAGCTTTTATTCACATGTTTGCTTATTCAGAAAGCCACATCTAGCACACATATGCTACCACCATGTTCAGGGAGCTGTGCATTCCAAATCTCTAAGAAGGAAAGAATATTAGTGGTATTTCCTGCAACACGTAGTTGAAAAAATTTCCTTAAAATGAGGCCCCAAAGACAAGTCCACTGACACATTCTGGCATCCATTAATATTTTCACTTCTTAGTCCTTAAGTGTTCCTTATTGGATTATGTCCATTTCCTTTTATTCCTCACTTCACTGATTCAGAAATCATATTTGTTAAACCTTATGCAAAATCTTATCCATGGAGAGTGTGTTTTGTTAACTATTTCTGCTTTATTGCTCTATATCATGGCTATTTCTACACAATTCTCCGATCACTTCTTTTTAATCTGGTCAATTTTGCTGGCTGTATTCATCTTTTCTTAGCTGGACTGACATTTTTATTTCAGGGCATATCCTTCTCCCTGGAGTAACTTATATTGATATTTTAGTGTATGGGATAATATTCACTTTACTCCTTGTTGTAATAAAGATTTTTAGGACTTGTATTAATGAAAGGTTTTTTTCAGAAATGTCTATTACTAAAGATAGAGAAAAATGATAGAGGATAGTGCTTCTTTTTATGCTTACCATAAAACTGTTCCATGAAGGGTAGGAATTGTTTTGCACAATATACAAGTTTAAAATTTTTAGAGAAAATCCTCCTACCTACTAGGGGAAAAACATCAATTCTTTCTCTTTATCTCCAGCAAATAGCAATAGCATTCCTTCTGGATGTGCTCCTTCTCAGAAGCCAAAGGTTTGTACTATTTTCCTTCTTAAAACAAATATTACTCATATTTGCAGACACTGAGTTCTATAGTATATTGCTAAGAAAGAAGCAAAATGGCTTTTAAGTGTCCAAAAGAGATTAATGTTATGTTTGCCCTAAGTTTCTGCAGTGAATGGTTTGTATCCAAATGGATCTTAGAAACCATATATGTCTTACAAATAAAAGAAAAAGATGCTATTAGTTACAACCTACATAACACTTTGTGTCTTAGCAAGCCCATGAATCTAGTCTTATGATGGAATAATTTCTGTATTTATTTATCTTACCCACTCTGAAAGTAAGGACTGCACATTATGTGTTTTTCTCTTGTTCTTTCTCATGCCTATGTATGGTGTATTGAACTCAATATATATTTAATACATCTGTTGCGTCGAATTGATCACATAGAGAAACATTAAAAGAGATGATTGATATCACAATCAACTCCTCTAGAGATCAAACAGCATGATGACTGAGGAAGGCCATTGATCTTTATATGCTTCACTAACAGCATTTATTGAGTTCCTACTATGTACAATGCTCTGATCTAGGTGATGAGTTTCCAAAGAGGTGTAGGATATATCATCTTCTGAAGATAATGGCATATTATACTGGAGATATCAGTAATCTAGAAGAATAAAACATGGATCCACATGCTTACTCTCCATTTTATTAGTACCTACTAAGTCGCAGGCACTATGTTAGGTGTGGGTATGGGTGGAAGGGAAACATTTTATCACTGAAATTTACCTTCTCCTTGATTAAATAATATGATATACATAATATTTTTAATAAATTTATTTTTTATTGGTGTTCAATTTACCAACATACAGAATAACACCCAGTGCTCATCCCGTCAAGTGCCCCCCTCAGTGCCCGTTCAATTCAAATGTCAAGACCAATATACTAATAATATGCTGAGCAAGAGAGTGCAGATTGTGTAAATTCTCACTGAGTTGAGAATTAATGCAGTTGATTTCTAAGCTATTTTTTAGCTGCTTTGATCAATTGATCAAATTGATCAATTTCTAAAATAATGAAGAAAGTTATTATTTCATCCAACATTTTAATAATCAGTGATTGAATTGAGTGAATTTGCCCTTTGAGTCATAACTCATTGAGATAGGTATTGTTATGAAGCAAATGATTTACATGCAATGTGACTATTACTTTGACAATAGGTCTTTCTTTATAATATGTCTTCCCTTTTAATGCCCAGGGGAATAATGCTGATTTCTAGAACAAACGTTTTCTTTTGTGGCTTATATTGATAGCTAGTATAGACAAGCAACTTTATTCATGATTGGTAAAAGTATGTCATAATCTAATTAAGAAAATAATGCTTAATTACAATTTATATGTTAAATTTGAGCCAAAAATTTGAAACACTTTGCAATAAGGTATTTAATCATCACCAAACTTAGATTTGATTAGATATTCCACGTGGTATTTCTGCATACCTAACTTTAACTTGAAATTATTGACAGCAATAAAGCCTTCTATCTTCACAAAGAACTAAAGTCATTTTTTATGGAAAATTCTTAAGATTTTTGAAAAAAATTCACTTATTCTTCTCATATTTAACTGCATTGTACATATGTTGTGCCTGATGTAGCTATCAAATGTCATTGTGAATACATTATTGATGTTAAAATTCTGTGTGTTTCAGTCATATGAAAATTTCATGTACTTGTGAATCAGTGTTGATTGTAATTACATCAAATAACATGTTCAAACTCTATAACCCATTTGGATTCTCTGTTCAAAGCCAACAAATATGAACTCACATCAGTTTTCAGAATATACATATTAGTGCTTTTTGACAACTGTTGCCTATTTGGCAAAGAATAAGAGTACTTTGTATGATTAAAAAATCATTACAAGATGAAGTAAGGATTTTTGTCTCTTTCTAAGCTTCTACTTCCATATAATTAAATTGCTCCATATATGACTATGTGAAATAAATGGATTAGCATTATAAAGAGAAACATAGTAGGGATTGAATAATGACAACTATTTTTAATTGAAATGTAATTGATGTATAATATTGTGCAAATTTATGGTGTACAATATGTTGACTTTGACACATTTATATATTGCAATATGATTGCCAAGATAGCACTAGCTTACACCTCTATTATGATACATAATTATTTCATTTTTGATGGTAGGAACAATTAAGATCTAGTGTCTTAACAACTTTGAAGTCTATAATACAGTATTATTGACTATAATTACCATACTATGCATTAGCTCCCAGGACTCCTTTATTAGTTTGCAGTTTGGACCCTTAAAAATTCTGTCCTCAATGTTCCAATTTCCTAGCCTCTGGTAACTAGCAACATTCTCTGTTCTTATGAGTTTCTTTTATATCCCACATATAAGTGATACTATATGTATTTGTCTATTTCTATCTGGAAATGTAAATTAGTTCGGTGACTATAGAAAACAGTAAAGATGATTCTCAACAAATTAAAATAGAAATATTTTATGATCCAAAGTTTCCACATTTGGATATATATTCAAGGAAGTGAAAAAAAGAAATCAAGGAAATATACGAATTCACAGTTATTGCATCACTACTCACAATAGCCAAAATATAAAAACAACTTGTGTCCATAAATGGAGAAATGGATAAAGAAGTTTATGGGCATAAAATGTGATAATCAGCCACAAGAAGGAATTCTTGACATCTGTGACAACATGAATGGATTTTAAGGGCATTATGCTAAATGCTAAGTTTTATTAGTACTATTATTATCATTATTGTTTTTAAAATAATCAAGAGACATTTGGCCAATGAAATTCAGCATTTTAAATAATCTTGAATGATTCTGTGCAAAAGCATGTTAAAGACTTAGAGCTGTCTTGATCCTTGGTTTAAGTGAAGGAATAATTTTATAAATAAACAATTACAATACAGTATGATAAAATCCTCAAGTGTTGTAGGAATGTAGGGACTAAATAAGTAACATCCTGTAAATATTAGAATAATGATAATACCTACCTTATTGGTTTAGTTTATGAATTATATTCCATAATATATGTAAGGCATGTGGCACATATTAGGTGTTCAATAAATTTAAGAAATGAAGTAGATAACATATCACTCTTATACTCAATTAAAATATTGTTATGTCTAGGATGCCCAGACATTTGGTAAAATATAATTCAGGGTGTGTCTGTGTAAGTATTTCTCAATGAGATTAAGATTTGAATTGGTAGATTCAGTAAAGAAGATTGCCCTCCCCAATATAAGTGGATTACATCCAGAAGAAAGTGGTGCAGCATTTTCAAGTAATGAAATCAAAGAACTGGCAATGATGAATTCTGTATCTAGAGAAACTATCAGAAATCTTCAGAAATGAAGGAAAATTGTTGCAAATAAAGGGAGAAGAAAGAATGTGTTGTTAGGAAACCTGTGTTGTTAGGAAACCTCCTCTTTAAAATTGGTCAATGCTGTTCAGCAAGATGGCAAAATTGGAATCCCTGGACCGTATTTCCCTTATGAGCACACCAATTAAACAATTCTGGGGAATATTCTCTCTGCAAGAAGTTCAGAAACTAGCAAAAAAGTTCCTGCACCCAGGGTAAGTGTGAAACCAGATACATCAAAGCCAGTAGGGACATTCGAAATATTTTCTTGCCATAATCCTTACCTCCAGAACAGCACCATATGATCATGGCAATACTTTCCAACTTCTCACTGGGAGGGGAAAGAGATGTACTATATGTCCATGTGTACCCCAAAGTTTCTGGGGTCTATGCAGAGGACTGACGTCTGTCTAGCTTGTCGTGGAGGGCTGATGGGACATGACATACTAGGTTGCCGGAAATGGCAGTAGTCATAACTCCTTCTCCCATCCCAGCACAGAACTAGCAGTTGAAAATTCCTGGCAACCAGCTTATTCCTGGGGTGGAAAAGTGAAGCACTGCATATACAATTCCTAAATATTTCCAGGGGCTACAGAGAAGACTAGTTTATGTATATATTGTCTTAGAACACTAATGGAACATGGGACATAGCATGTTTCAGCTATTTGAAGCCAGTGAAAACCAAGACTGAAATTCAGATTTGCAGTTGCCATAGCCGCTTCCCCAAGATAAGCACAGAAACAGCAGTTGAAAAATGTCAGATGCCAGTTTTTACATGGGGAGAGATGGAGGTGCATCACATATCAGTGTCTCAATTTTTCTGGGGGTTATCCAGAGTTATGAATTCTGTCTACCTTGTCTCAGAGTTCTGAGAGGACAAGAGACATAGCATACCCAAGCCAGCTATTGACAATGAAAAAAGAAAAGTACAGAAGGGCAGTGCCTACCACTAGGCTCAACAGGGAGCAAGTGGACCAAAACTCTTCAGCTCCCAACTGTCCTTGAAGGAAAAAAAAAGGTGCACTGTATGACTAATATCCTGACATCTTCTGGGTACTCAGGATACTGATTACTGTCCAGCTAATGGGACTCACACTCTGGTATACTAGAGGCCTGATGGTATATGGTGTAATCTAGCCACTCTTGGGCCAGTGGGAGCTCAAGGAAGATTGGACTGTCAATTGCCAGAGCCACTCCTCCTGGCTCAGCACAGAGTGAACAGACAAAAGAGTCTCTTTCCAACTTCCATCAGGTGACAGAAAGACTTGTGCCTTGTGTCCAACAATCCATCTTTTTTGGCACTTTCCTGATATATTAGCTCATTTTCAAGTCTCACAGTGCCAAAAAAACAAAACAAAACAAACAAAAAAAAACAGAAAACAAAATAAAAAACAACAACAACAAAAAACATACTGTAGATTCCTGGGGGCTACTAAGAAAAAATAAAACAGAAAGGTCATCTGGAAAGATGGCAGAGTAGGAGGAACCTAAGCTCACCTCATCCCATGGATGCAACTAGATAACATCCATAACAGTGTAAATAACTCAGGCAGTGACCTGAAGATGGGCAGAACACACTTCACAACTAAAGGCAGATACCACACTGAAGAAGTTAGGAAGGGCAATGAAATGGGCTATGGCTATCTGCAGTGGAGAAGGAGCAAGTGGTGCACAGAAGTGAAGAAAAGTCTTTCACATAAAGAAGCCATGAACACAGAGCATATATTCCCATGATATTTGCCTTCATAGCTGAGGGGGGCAAATTTCATAAGTTATTAAAACCAGTAGGATTTAAATCCTGGAATTTAAAAAAAAATCAGTGTGCTTGGCTCTGGAAGAGCATGGAAGGCATTATGAAGTGGAGACCCTACTCTTAAGATACAGCACCACAAACAGCCCTTGAAGATACAGCATAGAACTAGCAGTTTGAAAAACAGCAGGGGCAGATGAGAGAGAGAGAGAGAGAGAGAGAGAGAGAGAGGAGAGAGATATTTGCTTATCTTAGAGCATGGCCTAGAAAGACAGGGACCATGCGGGGCCACTCCAGGAAAAATAGGAGCCGTCAGGTGCCAATTTCCTCCCCTGCCCCAGCATAAACAATGGCTGACTATAAGAACCAGTATGGTGCCAATACTCCTTTCCTAACTTGCTTGCACCAAACCTGTCACCCCATGCTTCAGCAGATCAGCCCTTCCCAATTACAAATGTCTGAGTCTACATGATACAGGCCCCTCCACCAGAAGACCTGTGCAAACCCAGCAACATCACATCTCCTGAATCATGCATTTTGTGAGACCTCAGTTCTGGCAGTGTTGAAGGGCAGGTCTTGTTTCATAAACAAGTGCTGTGCACAATAGGCAAAGAGAGGCTCTGCATACAACTGGACTAAAAGAAAAAGAGGCCAAGACTCAACAGCAGAGCACACACAACAAAGGAGACACTCACTGAAATGCCAGACCTTGGGAAACAGGGGTATTGCATGGCAGGACACTGTATAAGCTCTTCTTCATAAGGCTATTATCCTTAAGAGAAAGAGAAGCATCTGAACTTTTCTAACATACAGAAACAGACACAGAATGTCAGACAAAATGAAGAGACAGAGAAATCTTTTCCAAATGAAAGAAAAGGGCAAAACCACAGCAGAAGACCAAAATAAAATGGATATAGGTAAAATGCTTCTTAGAGAATTTAAAGTAATGATCATAAAGATACAAACTGGGCTGGAGAAAAAAGTGGAGGACCTTAGTGAGACCCTTAACAAGGGTAAATAACAAATCAGATATCAAGAGCACAATAAAAGAAATTAAAAATACACTGGATGTAATAAATAGGTGCTATGTAGTAGAGGAAAAAATTAATGAATTAAGAAAGAGAAAGTAATGGAAAGGAACTGAGCTGAGTGAAGGAGGGGAAAGAAAATTATGCAAATTGAGAACAGTCTTAGAAAAATCAGTGACTCCATCAAGGGTAGTAACATTTATAGTATAGAGATTTTAAAGAAGAGAGCAATAAGTGGGCAGAAAATTTACTTGAAGAAATAATAGCTGTAACCTCCCTAATCTGAGGAAAGAAACACAGAGATACTCTCAAGAATTCAACCCAAGAAGGATCACACCAAGACACATAGTAATTAAAATGTCAAAAAGTAGCAACAAAGAAAACAACCTTAAAAGCAGTAAAAAAGACAGTTACATACAAAGGAAATACCATAAGGCTATGAGCAGATTTTTCAGCAGAAATTTGACAGGCCAGAAGAGAGTGCCATGATATATTCAAAATGCTGAAAGGAAAAACCTACAGCCAAGAATACTCTATCTAGCAAAGCTATGATTCAAAATAAAAAGAGAGATAGAGTTTCTTAAACAAAAACTAAGAGTTGACTACTAAATCAGTCCTACAGGAAATATCAAAAGGGGCTCTTTGAGTGAAAAGGAAGACCATAAGTGAGAGTATGAAAATTTAAAAAAAACCCACAAAGGTAGTAAGTGAATATTTCTGTAAAAATAAGTCAAGGGATTCATAAAAAAAGGATATAAAATATGGCATCACGTATCTAAAACATGGGAGGAAGAGGAGTAAAGAATGGGTTTAATATTAAGTGACCATCAGCTTCATATAGACTGCTATATGCAGAAAATGTTATATACAAACCTATGGGCAACCACAAAGCTAAAACCATTAATAAATATGCAAAGAATAAAGAGGAAGGATTCCAAGTATATCTCTAAAGAAAGCCAACAAACTGTGAAAAAGATCAAAAGAAGAAAGGATCAGAGAAAATCTATAGAAAAAAATACAAAATAAGTAAAAAAATGGAACAAATACATATCAATAATTACTCTGAATATAAATGGATTATATAGTCTAATCAAAAGACATAAGTTGTTATAATGGATAAGCAACAACAACAAAAACAAAAACAAGACCCATACAAGAGACTAATTTCAGACCAAAAATCACATGCTGATTAGAAGTAAGGAGATGGAAAAACATTTATCATGCAAATGGATGTGAAAAGAAAGATGGGGCAACAATAATTACATCTGACAAAATAGACTTTAAAAAACAAAGACTGTAGGGATGCCTGGGTGGCTCAGCAGATGGGTGTCTGCCTTTGGCTCAGGGTGTGGTCCTGGAGTCCAGGGATCAAGTCCCACATCAGGCAAAGCAGAAGTGAGTAGCATGGTATATTCAAAGCACTGAATGGGAAAAATCCACAGCCAAGAACACTCTATCCAGCAAGGCTATCATTTAGAATAGGACAAATAAAGAGTTTCCCAGACAAACAAATTCATAGGAGTTTGTGACCACTAAAAAAACCCTTCAAGGAATATTAAAGGGGACTCTTGAGTGGAGACAACAAAAGTGACAGTATAAAGGCAGGAAACATAAAAGCAGAAAATATGAATATTTCTGAAAAAATCAAAGTACACACACACACATACACACAAAGTTTATAAAACATGAAAAAATACACCTAAAATGTGGGTTTAAACATGAATGACCATAAATAATATAGACTGCTATTTTCAGAAGAAGTTATATACTAAATAGTAACCATATATCAAAAAAACAGTAATAAACACTCAAAGAATAAAGAAAACAATCTTAATATATCACTGAAAAAAAATGGTAAACCATGAGAGCAAGACAAGAAAAGATCAGAGACAATCTTGAGAAACAACCACAAAACAAGTAAGAGAATGGCAGTTAATACATATATACCAAAAGTTACTTTGAATGTAAATGGACTAAGCAGTCCAATTGGAAGACAGGGTTCCAGAATGGATAAAAACAAAAACACATCAAGATTCATTTATATGGTGACTACATGAGACTATTGTAGACCTAAAGACACCTGCTGATTCAAAGTGGGGCAGTGGAGAAACTTTTATCATGCAAATAGATGTCAAAAAATGCTGGAGTAGCAATTCTTGTATTGGACAAACTAGACTTTAAACAAAGTCTGTAATAAAAGAGACAAAGATGGGTTTTGGATGGATGTGAAAAGAAAGATGGGGCAACAATAATTACATCTGACAAAATAGACTATAATCTATAATCATAAACTATAATCATAAAGGTAATCCATAAAGGTAATAATCCAATGATATAATAAATGTAAATATTTATACACTCAATATGGGAGCACCCAAGTATATAAAACAATAACAAACACAGGGAACTAATTGATAATAACACAATAGTAAGGGACATTAACACCCCACTTTCATTATTGGACAAATCATTGAAATGGAAAATAAACAAGGAAACAATGGCTTTGAATGATATACTGGAACAGATGGACTTAACAGATATATTCAGAATATTCCATCCTAATACATAAAAATACACATTCTTTTCATGTGCACGGGGAACATCTTCCAGAATAGATCACATGTTCACATTAGATCACAAAACAGACCTGAACAAATACAAATAGACTGAAATCATCCTATGCACCTTTTCTGATCACAACGCTAAGAAACTAGAAGTCAACCACAAGAGAAAATTTGGGAAAAAACACAAATACATGGTGGTTAAACAGCATGCTACTAAAGAATGAATAGGTCAATAAGGAAACAAAAGAAATTTAAAAATACATGAAAATAGAACACAACCACCCAAAAACTTTGGGATGAAACAAAAGTGGTTCTAAGAGGGAAGTATATAGCAATTCAGTTCTACTTCAAGAAACAATAGAAATCTCAAATAATCAAACTTACCTTATACCAAAAGGAGCTAGAAAAAGAGCATCAAATGAATCCTAAAGCCAGTAGAAAGAAGGAAATAATAAAGATTAGAAATAAATGATGCAGAAACCAGAAAATACTAGAACAGATTGATGAAACCAGTTACTGGTTCTTTGAAAACATTTTAAAAAATTGATAAACCTCTAGCCAGACTTACCAAAAAGAAAAAATAAAGGATCTAAATAAATAAATAAATAAATAAATAAATAAATAAATAAATAACAAATGAAAGTGGATAAATGACAACAAATAACATAGAAATACAACTATAAAAATATTACTAAAAAAAAAAACCATGCCAACAAATTGGACAACCTTGAAGAAAATGGATACTTGCCTAGAAACATATAAACTTCCAAAATTGAAGTAGAAATAGAAGACTTGAACAGACCTATCATCAAAGACAAAATTGAATTAGTAAACAGAAAACCTCCCCAAAAAAACCCAAAAATCTAGGACCAGATGTATTCACAGGCAAATTCTACCAAATATATAAAGAAGAGTTAATCCCTATTCTTCCCAAACTATTCCAAAAAGCAGAAAAAGAAGGAAAAATTCCAAATGCATTCTATGAGACCAGCATTAACCTGAAACCAAAATGAGATAAAGACACCACTGAAAAAGAGAATTTAGGCCAGTTTTCCTGATAAACATAGATGCAAAATCCTCAACAAAATACTAGCAAACTAAATACAACAGTACATTAAGAAAATCATTCGCTATGATTTATTCCTGGAATTTATTCCTGGTTTGTAAGGGTGAGTCAATATTTGCAAATTGCAAATCAATCAATGTAGTGCATCACATTGTATCACGTCAATAAAATAAATGGTGAGAACCAAATAATCATTTCAATATATGCAGAAAAATGTTTCAGAAAAGAACAACAACAACAAAAAAGACCAACATCCATTAAGGATTAAAAAACCCCTCAACAATGTAGGTTTAAAGCAACATATGTCAATATAATAGAGGCCATATATGAGAAACCCACAGCTAACATCTTCCTTAATGAAAGAAGAATACTGAGAGCTCTGCTCCTAAATTCAGGAAAAATACAAGGATATTTACTCTCACCATTTTTATTAAACACTGTTCTGGAAGAAACAGCCACAGCAATCAGATCTCAAAAATAAATAAAGTCCTTCCAAATCATCAAGGAAGAAGTCAAACTTTCATTATTTGCAGATGACATGATACTCAATATATAGGGGACCCAAAAGACTCCACCAAAAAGCTACTAGAACTGATAAATGAATTCAATAAAATTGCAGGATATAAAAGCAATATGCAGAAATCTGTTGCATTTCTATGTACCAATAATGGTACCATAAAGAGAAATTCAGGAATCAACCCATTTACAATGACACCAAAAACCATACGATACCTTGGCATAAACCTAACCAAAGAGGTGAAAGAACTGTACTCTGAAAACTATAATACAGTGATGATAGAAATGTAAGATTTGCAAATGGAAAGACATTCCGTGCTCATGCATTAGGAGAACAGATATTGTTAATTTTTTTATTTCTATACTACACAAAGCATTCTACACATTTAATGCAATCCCTATCAGAATACAAACAGCATTTTTCACAGAGGTAGAACAACCAATTCTAAAATTTTGATGGAACCACATAATATCCTAAATAACCAAAGCAATCTTGAAAAGTAAAAGCTAAGCTGGAAACACCACAGTTTCAGACTTCAAGTTGTATTACAAAGCTGTAGTAATCAAGACATTATAGTACTAGCACATAAGCAGACACGTAGATCAATGGAACAGAAGGGAAAAATCCAGAAGTGGATCCACACCTATATAGTCAACTAATCTTCAACAAAGCAGGGAAAAATATCCAATGGGAAAAAGATAGTCTCTTAAACAAATGGTGCTGGAACAACAGAGCAGTAAAATGCAAAGGAATGAAACTGGACCCCTTTCTTATACCACACACAAATGCAAATTAAAAATAGATTAAAGACCTAAATGGGAGACCAGAAATTCTTAGAAGAGAACACAGACTGTGACTTCATCGACGTTGATAGTAGCAACTTTTTTCTCCTAGAAATGTCTCTTGAGGCAAGGGAAACAAAAGCAAAAATAAAATATTGGGACTTCATCAAAATAAAAAGCTTCTCTACATTTAAGGAGACAATAAAAACTAAAAGGTAACTTATGGAATGGGAGACGATATTTGCAAATGACATATCTGATAAAGGATTAGTATCCATTGGAGAAAGACAATTATCATATGGTTTCACTCATATGTGGAATATAAGAAATAGTGCAAGGGACCATAAGGGAAAGGAGGGAAACTGAGTGGGGAAAAATTAGAGAGGAAGACAAACCATGAGAAACTCCTAACTCTGGGAGACAAACTGAGGGTTGCAGAATGTAAGGTGGGTGGGGAGTTGGGGTAACTGTGTGATGGGCATTAAGGAGAGCACATGATGAGATGAGCCTGGGTGTTGTACTATACGTTGGCAGATAGAATTTAAATTTAATTAATTCTAGTTAGTTAACAACAACAAAAAGGATTAGTATCCATAATATCTAAAGAACTTATTCATATCAACACCCAAGAACAAACAATCCAATTTTTTTTTTAATGGGCATAAGACACAAATGGACATTTCTCCAAAGACATACAAATGGTCAACAGACACATGAAAAGATCTTCAACATTACTGATCATTGGGGACATGTAAATTGATTCTACAATGGGAAATCACTTCAAACCAGTCAGGATGGCTAAAATCAACAACACAAGAAACAACAGGTTTTGGCAAGGATGTAGAGAAAGGGGAACCATTTTGCATTGTTGATCAGAGCACAAACTGGAGTATCCACTGTGGAAATCAGGATGGAGATTCCACAGAAAGTTAAATATAGAACTACTTTATGATCTAGCAATTGCATTATTAGATATTTACCCCCAAAATACAAAAACGCTAATTTAGAGGGTTACATGGACTCCAATTTTTAAAGCAATGTTATTTACAATAGACAAATTATAGAAACAGCCCAAGTGTCCATGGATTGACTAATGGATAAAGATGTGTGAGTGTGTGTGTATACATATGTATATTTTAATATTCTATATTATATATGTACGTATATAGACACATATAGAATATTAAATAGATTATATATACACATATATAATATAGAATATCAAAATATATTATATATAATATAAAATATTACTCAGCCATAAAAAAGAATGAAATCCTTCTATTTTCTATATGGATGGAATTAGAAAATATAATGCTAAGCAAGAAAGGCAAGTCAGAGAAAGACAAATACCATGAGATTTTCCTCATCATATTTGAAATTTAAGAAACAAAACAAAAGAGAAAATGGAAAGAAAAGAGAGAGTGACAAATCAAGAAATAGCTTAACCATAGAGAACAAATTGATGGTTAATCAGAAGGGAGATTGGAGGGAATGTGTAAAATAGTTCATAGGAATTAATATATGCACTCGTCATGACTATATGATGTATGTGATTATTGAATGACTATATTGTACACCTGAAACTAATAAAACACTGTATGTTTAAAAAATAATTTAAAACACCAACATTTTTTTAACTCCCTAGGTACCTTTTCAGAAATAGAAAATTCCCTTGTAAAGTCCATGTTGGGACCTCAAAGGACTCAAAATTGCCCATAGCAGACTTGAAAAAGATTTTAAATAAATCTCGCATTTGCTGACAACACAACTTTTTATGAAGGTATGATATTCAAAATACTGTTTAGTATGTTTAGTAGCATAAAGGCAGATATTCAGAACAATGGGATAGAATAGAGTGTTCAGAAATTAACCCTCATATATACTCATTGCCAAACAATTTTTTGAAAAGGGAACCTAGACCATTTAATGATAAAATCATTTTATTTCAATGACTGGTTTTTGTAAAATGGAATGTACACATGCAAAACAATGAATTTGGACCCTTATACTATATAAAAGTTCAGTCAAACTAGGTTAAACCTCTAAAAGTAGGACCTAAAAGTATAAAACTTAGAAGAAAATATCAGGTTAAGGTTGATGGATTGAACTTAAATATCATATTTTGTCACATAATCCTAGTGTACATAACTAGATCTAAGCTTATGCTACATACAGCACACCTCATGTGTTTGACTATCCCTGAACTACATAACCTTACATGATGAGAATGTCCAGGAGTTAGTAGTGATGGATGCACATCATAGTGAATATAGTAAAAACACTGAAGTATTTGCTTCAAATTAATATCATTTAGCAGTCATTCCCTGTCTCTTTCTTTGTTCCCCACAGTCCAAGACAGCTATAAAGACTTTTCTGTCTTTATGGATTTGCTGAGTCATTTCCTATACATGGAATCATTTGATAAATGGCCTTTTTCTACTAACTTATTTCATTTAGCGTAATGTTTTCAAGGTTTATTCATGTTGTAGCATGTTTCAGTACTTCATGCATTTATAGGAGTAATAGTCCACTGTATGAATATAACATACTTTATTTATCAATTCATTATTCTTGAAGTAGAATTTCAAAATCATGTCATAACTATGTTTAACCATTTAAGAAACTGCTATGCTCTTTTCTAAAGTAATTGTGCCATTTTAATTTTTTTTTGTTTTTTTATTTTAGTGTTCATATCTGCATTTTTATTTTTAAATTTTTAAATTTTTTATCAGGAGTAGAGTTTCATAATTCATCACTTACATATACCATCCAGTGCTCATCACAAGTACCCTCTTAATCCCCATCCCATATCTAGCCCCACCAATCTCCCTCCATCAATCTTCAGTTTGTTTCTGTTGAGAGTCTCTTTTTTTAAATTATTTTTATTGGAGCTCAATTTGCCAACATATAGCATATCAAATGGTACTAATCCCATCAGGTGCCCCCTTCAGTGCCCATCACCCAGTGACCCCAACCACCACCAACCTCCCTTTCCACTAAACTTTGTTCATTTCCCAGATTTAGGTGTCTCTCATATTCTGTCACCCTCTCTGATATTTCCCACTCATTTCCTCTCCTTTCCCCATTATTCCCTTTCACAATTTTTTATATTCCCCAAATGCATGAGACCATATAATGGTTCTCCTTCTCCAATTCACTGACTTCATTCAGCAGAATACCCTCCAGCTCCCTCCACGTTGAAGCAAATAGTGGGTATTTGTCATTTCTGAAGGCTGAGTAATATTCCATTGTATATATAGACCACATCTTCTTTATCCATCCATCTTTCGAAGGACACCGAGGCTCCATCCACAGTTTGGCTATTGTGGACATTGGTGCTATAAACATTGGGGTGCAGGTGTCCTGCCGTTACACTGCATCTGTATCTTTGGGGTAAATCTCCAGCAGTGCAATTAGCAATTGGGTCATAGGGCAGTTCTATTTTTAACTCTTTGTGGAACCTACACAAAGTTTACAAGAGTGGCTGCACCAGTTCACATTCCCACCAAAAGTGCAAGAGGGTTCCCCTTTATCCACATCCTCTCCAACATTTGTTGTTTCCTGTCTTGTTGATATTCACCATTCTCACTGGTGCAAGGTGGTATCTCATTGTGGTTTTTGATTTGTATTTCCCTGATGGCAAGTGATGCGGGGCATTTTCTCATGTGCTTGTTGGCCATGTCTATGTCTTCCTCTGTGAAATTTCTGTTCATGTCTTTTGCCCATTTCATGATTGGGTTGTTTGTTTCTTTGCTGTTGAGTTTAAGAAGTTCTTTAGAGATCTTGGATACTAGCCCTTTATCCGCTAGGTCATTTGCAAATATCTTCTCCCATTCTTCAGGGTGTCTTTTAGTTTTGTGGACGTTTCTTTTGCTGTGCAGAAACTGTTTATCTTTTTTTTATGATAGTCACACACACACACACACAGAGGCAGAGACATAGGCAGAGGGAGACGCAGGCTCCTTGTACCGGGAGCCCAACGTGGGATTCGATCCCTGGTTTCCAGGGTCGCGCCCTGGGCCAAAGGCAGGCACCAAACTGCTGCGCCACCCAGGGATCCCAGAAACTGTTTATCTTGATGAAGTCCCAGAAGTTCATTTTTGCTTTTGTTTCCCTTGCCTTCATATGTATTTTGCAAGAAGTTGCTGTAGCCAAGTTCAAAAAGGGTGTTGCCAGGGTTCTCCTCTCGGATTTTGATGGATTGTTGTCTCATATTTAGATCTTTCATCCATTTTGAGTTTATCTTTGTGTATGGTGTAAGAGAATGGTCCAGTTTCATTCTTCAGCAGGTGCCTGTCCAATTTTCCCGGCACCATTTATTTTTTATTTCTATTTTTTTAAAGATCAGGATGCTGATTCCATTATGCCAGTAAAGGGCCCAGCATCATATAGTGAAGATACTAACTTTTTTTCCAGTGGGTAATCTTTCCTGCTTTGTCGAATATTAGTTGATCATAAGTTGAGGGCCCATTTCTGGATTCTGTATTATGTTCCATTGATTTATGTGTCTGTTTTTGTGCCAGTACCACACTGTCTTGATGACCACAGCTTTGTAGTACAACCTGAAATCTGGCATTGTGATGCCTCCAGCTCTGGTTTTCTTTTTTAATATTCCCCTGGCTACTAGGGGTCTTTTCTGATTCCACACAACTCTTAAGATGATTTCTTCCAACTCTCTGAAGAAAGTCCATGGTATTTTGATAGGGATTGCATTAAATGGGTAAATTGCCCTGGGTAGCATTGACATTTTCACAATATTCTTCCAATGCATGAGCATGGAATATTTTTCCATCTCTTTCTGTCTTACTAAATTTTTTTCAGAAGTGTTTTGTAGTTTTTAGGGTATAGATATTTTCCTTCTTTGGTTAGGCTTATTCCTAAATATCTTATGCTTTTGAGTGCATTTGTAAATGGGATCGACTCCTTAATTTCTCTTTCTTCAGTCTCATTGTTAAGGTATAGAAATGCCATTGATTTCTGGGCATTGATTTTGTATCCTGCCACACTGCTGAATTGCTGTATGAGTTCTAGCAATCTTGGGGTGGAGTCTTTTGGGTTTTCTAAGTACAGTATCATGTAATTTGCAAAGAGGGAGAGTTTGACTCCTTCTTTGCCAATTTGAATGTCTTTTATTTCTTTTTGTTGCCTGATTACTGAGGCTAGGACTTCGACTGCTATGTTGAATAGCAGTGGTGAATGTGGACATTCCTATCATGTTCTTGATCTTAGGGGAAAGGCTCCCAGTGTTTCCTCATTGAGAATGACATTTGCTGTGGGCTCTTTGTAGATGGCTTTTAAGATGCTGAGGAATGTTCCCTCTATCCCTACACTCTGAAGAGTTTTGATCAGGAATGGATGCTGTATTTTGTCAAATGCTTTCTCTGCATCTATTAACAGGATCATATGGTTCTTGTTTTCTCTTTTGTAGATATGATTTATCACATTCTTTGCTTTAAAAGTGTTGAACCAGCCTTGAATACCAGGGATAAATGCCACTTAGTCATGGTGAATAATCTTAATGTACTGTTGGATCCTACTGGCTAATATCTTGCTGAGAAATTTTGCATCTGTGTTCATCCGGGATATTGGTCTATAATTCTCCTTTTTGGTGGGGTCTTTGTCTGGTTTTGGAATTAAGGTGATGCTGGCCTCATAGAATGAGGTTGGAAGTATTCCATCTCTTTCTATCTTTTGGAACATCTTTAGTAGAATAGGTATTGTTTCTTCTATAAAGGTTTGATAGAATTCCCCTGGGAAGCCATCTGGCCCTGGACTTTTGTGTCTTGGGAGGTTTTGGGTGACTGCTTCAATTTCCTCCCTGGTTATTGGCCTGTTCAGGTTTTCTATTTCTTCCTGTTCCAGTTTTGGTAGTTTGTGGTTTTCCAGAAATGTGTCCAATTCTTCTGGATTGCCTAATTTATTGTCGTATAGCTGTTCATAATATGTTTTTAAAATCGTTTGTATTTCCCTGGTATTGATGGTGATCCCTCCTTTTCATTCATGATTTTATTAATTTGAGTCTTTTATCTTTTGTTTTTAATAAGGCTGGCTTATGGTTTACCTTTCTTATTAATTCTTTCAAGGAACCAACTCCTGGTTTCGTTGATCTATTCCACAATTCTGGTCTTGGTTTCATTGTGTTGTGCTCGAATCTGTATTAACTCTCTTCTTCTACTTGGTGTAGGTTTTATTTGCTGTTCTTTCTCCAGTTTTTTTAGGTGCAAGGTTAGCTTATGGGTTTGAGGTTTTTTCCCACTTTTTTGAAGGATGGTTGTATTGCAATGTATTTCCCTCTCAGGACTGCTTTTGCTGCATCACAAAGATTTTGAATGGTTCTATCTTCATTCTCATTAGTTCTCACGAATCTTTTAAATTCTTCTCCAATTTCCTGGTTGACCCTTTTGTCTTTAAGCAGGATGATCTTTAACCTCCGCATGTTTGAATTTCTTCCAAATTTCTTCTTGCGATTGAGTAATAGCTTCAAAGCATCATGCTCATAAAATATGTAGGGGACAAACCCAATCTTTTGGTATTAGTTGACACCTCATTTGTGACCCAGTATGTGGTCTATTCTGGAGAAAGTTTCGTGTGCACTTGAGATGAATGTTTATTCAGTTGCATTTGGATGAAAAGTTCTTAAGTATCTGTGAAATCTATTTGGTCCAGTGTATCATTTCAAGCTCTTGTTTCTTTGGAGATGTTGTGCTTAGAAGATCTCTCATTTACATAAAGCGTCGTGTTGATGTCTCCCAGTATTAGTGTATTATTATCTAAGTATGTCTTAACTTTGGTTATTAATTGATGGATCTACTTGGCAGCTCCCACATTTGGGCATAAATATTCATGATTGTTAGTTCCTCTTGTTGGATAGATCCTTTAAGTATGATATACTGTCCCTCTTCAACTCTTACTACAGCCTTTGGGATAAACTTTAACTTATCTGATATGAGGATTGACACCCCTGCTTTTTTTGAGGACCATTTTGATTGTAAATTGTTCTCCGACCTTTTATTTTCAGGCTGTAGGTGTCCTTATGTCTAAATGAGTCTCTTGTAGACAGCAAATAGATGTGTTTTGCTTTTTATCCAGTCTGAAACCCTGCGTCTTTTGATGGGATCATTAAGCCCATTCACATTCAGAGTTATTACTGAAATATATGAATTTAGTGTCAACATAATACCTATTCAGTCCCTGTTTTTGTCGATTGTTTCTTTGGACTTCCTCTTTCTTTTACAGAGTCCCCCTGAATATTTCTTGCAGAGCTGGTTTGGTGGTCCCATATTCTTTCAGTTTCTGCCTATCTTGGAAGCTCTTTATCTCTCCTTCTCTATTGAATGAGAGCTTTGCTGGATAAAGTATTCTTGGTTGCATGTTCTTCTCATTTAGGACCCTGAATATATCCTGCCAGCCCTTTCTGGCCTGCCAGGTCTCTGTGGAGAGGTCTGCTGTTACCCTAATACTTCTCCCCATAAAGTTTAGGGATCTCTTGTCTCTTGCTGCTTTAAGGATTTTCTCTTTATCTTTGGAATTTGCAAGTTTCACTATTAAATGTCGAGGTGCTGAGCGATTTTTATTGATTTAAGGGGGGGATCTCTCTATCTCCTGGATCTGAATGCCTGTTTTCCTCTGCAAGTTAGGGATTTTCTCCTCTATGATTCGTTCAATTACACTTTCTGGACCTCTGTCCCCTTCGGTGCCCTCTGGAACCCCAATTAAACGTAGATTTTTCCTTCTGAGGCTGTCATTTATTTCCTTTAATCTTTCCTCATGGTCCTGTGTTTTTCTCTTTTTTTCATCAGCTTCCTTCCTTCCCATCAACTTGTCTTCTTTGTCACTCACTGATTCTTCTACCTCATTAGCCCTCGTTGTTAGGACCTCCAGTTAGGATTACCTCTTAACTGATTTTTAATTTCGGCCTGATTAGATCTAAATTTTGGAGTCATGAAGTCTCTTCAATCCTCTATTCTTTTTTTCCAGAGCTACCAGTAGTTTTATAATTGTGCTTCTGAATTGGTTTTCCGACATTGAATTTTAATCCAAATTCTGTAACTCTGTGGGAGAGAGTACTGTTTCTGATTCTCTCTTTTGTGGTGAGTTCTTCTTTCTCGTCATTTTCCTCAGTTCAGAGTGGCTAAAAACAAGTTGTTATGGAAAAAGGAAGAATAAAAAGAGAAATAAAAAAATAAAAAAACCCCAAAAAATCAAAGAACAAAAAACAAAAACAAAAACAAAACAAAGAAACAAGGCAGGGTATCCTCTGGTTCTATACATTGTAAATCCCTCAACTTCCCCTGGATCTCTCCAGTGTTGCTTGATCAAGCAAGGACCGCTCTTCCCTGGTCCTTCCAAGTGGTCTTCTGGGGGAAGGGACTGCTGTGTTGATTCTCAGGTGTGTGCACCTGGGGGAGCTACCCCACCCCCTTCCAGGTGCAGAGTGGGAGCTGTTTATCCTATGAGCCCCTGTTCCCTGGCGGCCCTACTCCATCTCAGGCACAGGGTCACATCAGGAGGGACAACCACAGTGGCGGTGGCCAGCTCTCCAGCTCTGGACTCATGTCCCACAGTAACTACCACAGACAATCTCCCAGTCTGCACTGGCCTGGATGTTCCGGGGGCGGGGGGCGCTAATGTGCACAGATCGGGAACACCTGGGGGCAGGAATGTCCTCGCTGTCCTGTGCCTTCCCTGCCTTTGCCTGTCCCAGGTAGGAATGCAGTATCTTGGGCTATGTCCCCTGGCACCCTCGGCCCTGGGTCCTTAGCTGCTGGAATCGCACTCCTAGGGCAATGCAGCCCCCTCTGCATGGAGCTGCCACCTGAGCTGCTCCCGAGGCCCCGCCAGGTGTGCGCTCCAGCCCATTTCCGTGCTTGGCCCATGGTGTGTTGTGTGCTCTACCCAGGGGTGCACTTCCTCTTTTAGTGACTCCGGGAACCTGGAGGCTCCACTGTCCCTCTTGAGTTCCTGCCCCAGTTCCTTACGAGTGCCTTTCCATCTGGGAAGTTCCTGCTTCTCCGGGATTGGGCTTTCCTGTTCTAGAGGCTCTCGATGCCTGGCCTTAGCCTGGCTCCTCGCGGGGGTCCCTCCCCCACTGAATTCTTTTTTATTTATTTATTTTTTTCCATCTTCCTACCTTGTTAGAATTCAAACTCTTCTCTCTGTAGCGTTTCAGCTGTTCTCATTAAATCTCAGGCCGAATTTTTAGGTTTTCAGGATGATTTGTAAGTTACCCAGGTAAGTTGGTGGGGGAGAGGTGACTTGGGGACCCTACTCTTCTGCCATCTTGCCCTGCCCCCCTACCCCCCGTACCATTTTACATTCTCATCAGCAACTGTAGGAGGATTCCAGTTTCTCCACATCCAGGTCAACAAGTGTAATTATCATGTTTTTAATTATTTTTATTTGAGTGTATTGACACACAATGTTACATTAGTTTCAGGTGTAAAACATAGTGATCTGACAAGTTTATACATTGTGCTATGCCCAACACAAGTGTAGCTACCATTTGTAACCATACAATGATATTACAATATCATTGACTGTATTCTTTATGTGGTGCCTTTAATTCCTGTTATTTATTTATTCATAACTGGAAGCCTCTGTATCCCACTCCCTTTCACCAATCCCCTACCCCTTATTGCTACTAACTGCTTTTTTTTTAATTTATTTTTTATTGGTGTTCAATTTACTAACATACAGAATAACACCCAGTGCCCGTCACCCATTCATTCCCACCCCCCGCCCTCCTCCCCTTCTACCACCCCTAGTTCGTTTCCCAGAGTTAGCAGTCTTTACGTTCTGTCTCCCTTTCTGATATTTCCCACACATTTCTTCTCCCTTCCCTTATATTCCCTTTCACTATTATTTATATTCCCCAAATGAATGAGAACATATAATGTTTGTCCTTCTCCGACTGACTTACTTCACTCAGCATAATTCCCTACTAACTGCTTTGTAAATATATCATTTGAAAATATATTCTTCCATTCAGTAGGGTGCCTTTTTGTTTTTTTGATGGTTTCCTTTCCTGTGTAAAACATTTTTAATTTGGGTATAATCCCTATAGTTTAATTTTTTTCCTTTCTTTTTTTTTGGCCTGATAATACATATCTAGAATAAATGTTGCTAAGATCAATTTCATAGAGATTACTGACTATGCTTTCTTCTAGAATTTTATGGTATAAGGTCTCACATTTAGGTATTTAATCCATTTTTAATGTATTTTTGTTTATGATATGAAAAAGTTGTCTAGCTCCATTGTTTTGCAGGTAGTTGTTCAGTTTTCCCAGCACTGTTACTGAATAGACTGTCTTTTCTCCATTGTAAACATTTGCTTCCTTTCTCATAAATTAAGTGAACATATAAGCATAGATTTGTTTCTGGGATGTTCTATTTTTGTTCTGTTGATCTATGTGTCTCTTTTTCTGCCAGTATCAAAATGTTTTGATTACTAAGCTTTATAGTATACCTTAAAATCTGGGATTGTGATACCTCCAGCTTTCTTTTTCTTTCAAGAATTCTTTAGCCATTTGTGATATTTTCTGATTCCATACACATTTTAGGATTTTTTTCTAGTTCTGTGAAAAAATGGTGTTAGTATTTTCATAGGAATTCCATTGAATTTGTAGATTGTTTTTGGTAGTATGCACATTCTAGCTATATTAATTCTTCCAATACATTAGCATGGTATACCTTTCTATTTGCCTCATCTACAATTTATTTCATCAGTGTTTTATTTTTTTCAGAGGAGAGGTCTTACATCTCTTGGTTAAGTTTATTCCTAGCCATTGTTTTGGGTGCAATATTAAATGGGATCATTTCCTTAATTTCTCTTTCTACTTCTTTGTTGTTAGTATATTGGAATGCAAAAGATTTCTCCATATTAATTTTACATCCTGCAATTTTACTGAATTTATCAGTTTTAATACATTTCTAGTGGAGTCTTTTAGGTTTTTTATGTATAATAGCATGTCATCTGTAAATAATGACAGGTTTATTTTTTCCTTACCAGTTTTGATGTGCCTTTTCTTTCCTTGTCTGATTGCTGCATCCAGGGCTTTAGTACCATGATGAAAAAAAGTGGTAAGAGGAGACACTTTGAATATGTTACAAACATACCATGCCACTTCTTTCTGGCCTGTAGTTTCTGCTGAAAAATCAGCTAAGTTTATAGTTTTGGGGTTTTCTTTTTATGAATCTGTTTTCCTTTATCTTAATGCATTTAAAATTCCCTTTACCATTACTTTTTATTATTTTATTTATTTATTTATTTATATTTATTTATTTATTTTAATAATTTTTATTGGTGTTCAATTTACCAACATACAGAATAACACCCAGTGCTCATCCCGTCAAGGATCCGCCTCAGTGCCCGTCACCCACTCACCCCCACCCCCCACCTCCTCCCCTTCCACCACCCCCAGTTCCTTTCCCAGAGTTAGCAGTCTTTATGTTCTGTCGCCCTTTCTGATATTTCCCACACATTTCTTCTCCCTTCCCCTATATTCCCTTTCACTATTATTTATATTCCCCAAATGAATGAGAACATACACTGTTTGTCCTTCTCCAATTGACTTACTTCACTCAGCATAATACCATACAGTTCCATCCACGTTGAAGCAAATGGTGGTATTTGTCGTTTCTAATGGCTGAGTAATATTCCATTGTATACATAAACCACATCTTCTTTATCCATTCATCTTTCGATGGACACCGAGGCTCCTTCCACAGTTTGGCTATTGTGGACATTGCTGCTATAAACATCGGGGTGCAGGTGTCCCAGCGTTTCATTGCATCTGAATCTTTGGGGTAAATCCCCAACAGTGTAATTGCTGGGTCCTAGGGCAGGTCTATTTTTAACTTTTTGAGGAACCTCCACACAGTTTTCCAGAGTGGCTGCACCAGTTCACATTCCCACCAACAGTGTAAGAGGGTTCCCTTTTCTCCGCATCCTCTCCAACATTTGTTGTTTCCTGCCTTGTTCATTTTCCCCATTCTCACTGGTGTGAGGTGGTATCTCATTATGGTTTTGATTTGTATTTCCCTGATGTCAAGTGATGCAGAGCATTTTCTCATGTGCATGTTGGCCATGTCTATGTCTTCCTCTGTCAGATTTCTCTTCATGTCTTTTGCCCATTTCATGATTGGATTGTTTGTTTCTTTGGTGTTGAGTTTAAGAAGTTCTTTATAGATCTTGGAAACTAGTCCTCCTTTATCTGATACGTCATTTGCAAATATCTTCTCCCATTCTGCAGGTTGTCTTTTAGTTTCGTTGACTGTATCCTTTGCTGTGCAAAAGCTTCTTATCTTGATGAAGTCCCAATAGTTCATTTTTGCTTTTGTTGCTTTTGCCTTCGTGGATGTATCTTGCAAGTAGTTACTGTGGCCGAGCTCAAAAATGGTGTTGCCTGTGTTCTCCTCTAGGATTTTGATGGAATCTTGTCTCACATTTAGATATTTCATCCATTTTGAATTTATCTTTGTGTATGGTGAAAGAGAATGGTCTAATTTCATTCTTGTGCATGTGGATGTCCAATTTTCCCAGCACCATTTATTGAAGAGACTGTCTTTCTTCCAGTGGATAGTCTTTCCTCCTTTATCGAATATTAGTTGGCCATAAAGTTCAGGGTCCACTTCTGGGTTCTCTATTCTGTTCCATTGATCTATGTGTCTGTTTTTGTGCCAGTACCACACTGTCTTGATGACCACAGCTTTGTAGTACAACCTGAAATCTGGCATTGTGATGCCCACAGATATGGTTTTCTTTTTTAAAATTCCCCTGGATATTCGGGATCTTTTGTGATTCCACACAAATCTTAAAATAATTTGTTCTAACTCTCTGAAGAAAGTCCATGGTATTTTGATAGGGATTGCATTAAACGTGTATATTGCCCTGGGTAACATTGACATTTTCACAATATTAATTCTGCCAATCCATGAGCATGGAATATTTTTCCATCTCTTTGTGTCTTCCTCAATTTCTTTCAGAAGTGTTCTATAGTTTTTAGCGTATAAATCCTTTACGTCTTTGGTGAGGTTTATTCCTAGGTATCTTATGCTTTTGAGTGCAATTGTAAATGGGATTAACTCCTTAATTTATCTTTCTTCAGTCTCATTGTTAGTGTATAGAAATGCCACTGATTTCTGGGCATTGATTTTGTATCCTGCCACGCTACCAAATTGTTGTATGAGTTCTAGCAATCTTGGGGTGGAGTCTTTTGGGTTTTCTATGTAGAGTATCATGTCATCGGCGAAGAGGGAGAGTTTGACTTCTTCTTTGCCAATTTGAATGCCTTTAATGTCTTTTTGTTGCCTGATTGCTGAGCCTAGGACTTCCAATACTATGTTGAATAGCAGTGGTGAGAGTGGACATCCCTGTCTTGTTCCTGATATTAGGGGAAAGGCTCCCAGTGCTTCCCCATTGAGAATGATACATGCTGTGGGATTTTCATAGATGGCTTTTAAGATGTCATGGAAAGTTCCCTCTATCCCTACACTCTGAAGAGTTTTGATCAGGAATGGATGCTGTATTTTGTCAAATGCTTTCTCTGCATCTAATGAGAGGATCATATGGTTCTTGGTTTTTCTCTTGGTATGATGAATCACATTGATTGTTTTACGAGTGTTGAACCAGCCTTGTGTCCCGGGATAAATCCTACTTGGTCGTGGTGAATAATTTTCTTAATGTGCTGTTGGATCCTATTGGCTAGTATCTTGTTGAGAATTTTTGCATCCATGTTCATCAAGGATATTGGTCTGTAATTCTCCTTTTTGGTGGGGTCTTTGTCTGGTTTTGGATTTAAGGTGATGCTGGCCTCATAGAACGAATTTGGAAGTACTCCATCTCTTTCTATCTTTCCAAACAGCTTTAGGAGAATAGGTATGGTTTCTTCTTTAAACGTTTGATAGAATTCCCCAGGGAAGCCATTTGGCCCTGCACTCTTGTGTCTTGGGAGGGTTTTGATGACTGCTTCATTTTCTTCCCCGGTTATTGGCCTGTTCAGGTTTTCTATTTCTTCCTGTTCCAGTTTTGGTAGTTTGTGGCTTTCGAGGAATGTGTCCATTTCTTCTAGATTGCCTAATTTATTGGCGTATAGCTGTTCATAATATGTTTTTAAAATCGTTTGTATTTCCTTGGTGTTGGTAATGATCTCTCCTTTCTCATTCATGATTTAATTAATTGATTTGCCTCTGTCTTCTTTTTAATAAGGTTGGCTACTCGTTTATCTATCTTATTAATTCTTTCAAAGAACCATCTCCTGGTTCTGTTGATCTGTTCCACAGTTCTTCTGGTCTCGATTTCATTGCATTCTGCTCGAATTTTATTTTTTTTTCTGCTCGAATTTTAATTAATTCTTTTCTTCTGCTGGGCGTGGTATCCATCTGCTGTTTTTTCTCTAGCTCCTTCATGTGTAAGGTTAGCTTTTGTATTTGAGTTCTTTCCAGTTTTTGAATGGATGCTTGTATTGCAATGTATTTTCCCCTTAGGACTGCTTTTGCTGCATCCCAAAGATTTTGAACGGTTGTATCTTCATTCTCATTAGTTTCCATGAATCTTTTTAATTCTTCCTTAATTTCCTGATTGACCCTTTCATCTTTTAGCAAGATGTTCCTTAACCTACACGTGTTTGGGGTCCTTCGAATCTTCTTGTTGTGCTTTAGTTCTAATTTCAAGGCATTATGGTCTGAGAATATGCAGGGGATGATCCCAATCTTTTGGTATCGGTTCAGACCCGAATTGTGACCCAGTATGTGGTCTATTCTGGAGAAAGTTCCATGTGCACTTGAGAAGAATGTGTATTCAGGTGAGTTTGGATGTAAAGTTCTGTAGATATCTGTGAAATCCATCTGGTCCAGTGTATCATTCGAAGCTCTCGTTTCTTTGGAGATGTTGTGCTTAGAAGAACTATCGAGCGTAGAAAGCGCTAGATTGAAGTCACCAAGCATAAGTGTATTATTATCTAAGTATTTCTTCACTTTGGTTATTAATTGGTTTAAATATTTGGCAGCCCCCACATTCGGGGCATATATATTGAGGATTGTTAAGTCCTCTTGTTGGATAGATCCTTTAAGTATGATATAGTGTCCCTCTTCGTCTCTCACTACAGTCTTCGGGGTAAATTTTAGTTTATCTGATATAAGGGTGGCTACCTTTGCTTTCTTTTGAGGACCATTTGAATGGTAAATGGTTCTCCAACCTTTTATTTTCAAGTTGTAGGTGTCCTTCTGTCTAAAATGAGTCTCTTGTAGACAGCAAATGGGTGGGTCCTGCTTTTTTATCCAGTCTGAAACCCTGCGCCTTTTGATGGGGTCATTAAGCCGTTCACGTTCAGAGTTACTATTGAGAGATATGAGTTTAGTGTCATCATGATATCTATTCAGTCCATTTTTGTGGATTGTTCCACTGAACTTCTTCTTAAAGGGGAATTTTAAGAGTCCCCCTTAACATTTCTTGCAGAGCTGGTTTGGAGGTCACATATTCTTTCAGTTCCTGCCTGTCTTGGAAGCTCTTTATCTCTCCTTCCATTTTGAATGAGAGCCTTGCTGGATAAAGTATTCTTGGTTGCATGTTATTCTCATTTAAGACCCTGAATATATCCTGCCTGCCCTTTCTGGCCTGCCAGGTCTCTGTGGAGAGGTCTTCTGTTACCCTAATACTCCTCCCCATAAAAGTCAGGGATTTCTTGTCTCTTGTTGCTTTAAGAATCTTCTCTTTATCTTTGGAATTTGGAAGCTTAACTCTTAGATGTCGAGGTGTTGAACGGTTTTTATTGTTTTTAGTGGGGGGATCTCTCTATTTCCTTGATCTGAATGCCTGGTTCCCTTCCCAGATTAGGAAAGTTTTCAGCTAGGATTTGTTCAAATACATATTCTGGCCCTTTGTCCCTTTCGGCGCCCTCGGGAACCCCAATTAAACATAGGTTTTTCTTCCTCAGGCTGTCGTTTGTTTCCCTTAATCTGTCTTCATGGTCTTTTTATTGTCTGTCTCTTTTTTCCTCAGTTTCCCACTTTGCCATTCACTTGTCTTCTATGTCACTCACTCGTTCTTCCACCTCATTAACCCTCGTGGTTAGGACTTCTAGTTTGGATTGCATCTCATTCAATTGATTTTTAATTTCTGCCTGATTGGATCTAAATTCTGCAGTCATGAAATCTCTTGAGTCCTTTATGCTTTTTTTCTAGAGCCACCAGTAGCTGTATAATAGTGCTTCTGAATTGGCTTTCTGACATTGAATTGTAATCCAGATTTTGTAACTCTTTGGGAGAGAGGACTGTTTCTGATTCTTTCTTTTGAGGTGAGGTTTTCCTTCTAGTCATTTTGCTCAGTGCAGAGTGGCCAAAAACAAGTTGTATTGGGAAAAGGAGAAAAAGAGAGAGGGAGAAGGAAAGAAAAGAGAAAAAGAAAAAAGAAAAAAGGAAGAAAAAAGGAAAAAAGAGAAGAAAAAGAGGAAGGAAAAGAAAGAAAGGTGAAAGAAAAGGGTGGGGGAAGCAATCAGAAATCAAAAAGAAAAAAAAAGGAAAAAAAACACGGGGGAGTATCTTCTGATTCTGTATACTTTAAGTCCCTTGACTTCCCCTGGAACTTGTCCGTCTAGCTGGTCTTCCGTCAGCCTGTTGTGCTGATTTTCAGGTGTGAGCACTTGGGGGAGCTGCTCTGCCCCCTGCCTGGTGCAGGGCTCAGCGGGGGTGTTTACCCCGCGAGGCCGTAGGAGGAACAACCCCAGTGGTTGCTGCAGCTCTGGAAACCTGGATTCAGCCCCCGCAGGAACTCCGGAGCTCTCCGTCTGCAGGGCCTGGAGGCTCCGGGATGGGGCCGCTGATCTGCTCTGCTCGGGGCAGGAGCGTCCTTGCTGTCCTGGGCCCTCCCGGCCTTTGCCTGTCCCGGGGGTAGGCCGGATCCTGGGCTGTGTCCCGGCGCCCTGTGCTCCGGGTCTGCGCTGTTGGATTCGTGCTCCGGGACGCGCATCCGGCTCCGCTGGCCTCCGCTGGAGCCCCTCCGAGCTGCTCCTGGAGCCGCGCAGCCCCCTCCGCGCAGAGCTGCTGCCCGAGCACCTCCGAGCTGCTCTGGTTCCCGCGGTGCGCGCTGCATCCCTTAGGGAGCTTGGCGCACTCTCCTGCAGGGGCTGCAGGTGTCTGTTAGTGTCCCAGGGAGCCCGAGGGCATCCCCGCCCTCCTGGGGTCCTGCTCTAACTCCCTGCGGGCGCTTTTCCGCCCGGGAAGATTGGTGCAGCACCTGCTTCTCCGGGACAGGGCTCTCCTATCCTGGGGACACTCGCCCCGTCCTCAGCCCAGCTCCTCGCGGCCCCTCCCCCTTGGAGTCCTTTTGTTTCTTTATTTCTTTTTTCCCGTCTTCCTACCTTGATAGAAGTGCGAACTCTTCTCACTGTAGCATTCCAGCTGTTCTCTCTTTAAATCTCAGGCCGAATTCATAGATTTTCAGGATAATTTGAAGGTTATCTAAGCAATCTGGTGGGGACAGGTGATTTGGGGATGCTACTCTTCTGCCATCTTGCCCCTCCTCTGTCACTTTTTGTTATTTTAATTGTTTTGTGCCTTGTTGTGGACCTCATTGTGTTCACCTTGTTAGATCTGGTTGTCTGTTTCCTTCTCCACATTAGGGAAGTTTTTGGCAGCTATTATTTCTTTAAGTTTCCTGCAACCCCCGAACTCACTTCTTCTGGCATTCCTATAATATAAATATTATTATGCTTGATTATGTTATTGAGTTACTTTTATTCTCATTTTTGAAAATTATTATTTTAAAAGATTTGCTCAATTTGCTTGATTTTTATTACCCTGTTTCTCAGATTGCACATTTGTTCTTCTGCATCCTATAATCTGCTACTGATTTACTCTAGTGCATTTTAAAAAAATTATTTACTGGATTTATCTTAATCTCTGACTGGCTAATTTTTATAGTTTCTATCTCCTTGTTCAAGTTTTTTACCTAGTTCATCCACTTTTTTCAGATTCATTGAGTATCTTTATGATCATTATTATCAATTACTTATAAGGCGTACTGCTTATCTCAGTTTCATTTAGCTTTCCTGCTATCATTTTGACTTATTCTTTCAGTTGAGATGTATTCCTCTATCTGCTCTTTTTGTCTAACTCTCTGTGGTTTTTTTCTATGTGATAGGGAGTTCATCTATGTATCCTTATCTTGAAAGTAGTGTCCTTATATAGAAGGAGTGCCCTGGGGTGCCCTGCAGTGCTACCCCACTTGGTCCAAGAGAATTAGAGGCTCTCAGGGTGTCACCCATGTGGATAGTGTATATCTTATCCTTGAGACTGAGCTGTGGTTGACTTCAGCACAGCCACTTACAATAAATCATTTTACTATTTTGCTATGGGCACACTGGGCAGGGTTGGGTCCCTGTACTGTTGAGAGGCCTCTCTGAGGCTGCCATAGGTTTGTAGGTTGGTGAGGTTGGCACTTAGTCTAATTGTCTGCAATTAGCCTCTCTGACACAGTTGTGAATACACTGAAAATCAGGGCTTACTCTCTGCACAACCAACTGAGAAGCTTTAATTTGTGGGTGAGTGAGGCTGGAAGTCAGTCTATATGTCTACAATTAGGCTTTCTACCATAGCTATGAAGACACCAAATGGCAAAGCTTACTCTCCCAGTGGCCAACAGAAGCTTTTGTTGGTTGGCAGGGCTGGCAGTCAGACTAGCCATCTGCCATAGCCTCTCTGCCACAGTCGTGCACACACCAAACAACAGGGCTTACTCCCTGAACAGCCAGATAAGAGGCTTAGCTTCTGTAGGTGTGCTGGTGTGTGGAGTTTTCTACCTCTCTTTCTAGGATAGGAGTCACTTTGAATTGGTGCTGGTCACTGCAGGGGCTGATTTTAGGGGGTGGCAAGGCAAGAGACACATTGGAGGGATGTCTGCCAAGGAGGGTGGTTGGATGGGGAGGGTATGCTGGGAAGTGTGGGGGAGCGGCACCCAGTGCTAGCAGGATAGGTAGGATGTGTTAGCACTGGATATTGCAAATGTTTGACTATATAGGCTTGGGGAGAAGGAAATGGCACTAACCAGCACTTTTGTTCCTAGAGAAATCTTCTGAAGATCTCTACCCTTCCAATGCATTTTGAGTTTAGTAAATAAATCTTCACGTATACTCAAGGCACTTTTCAAAGTGCTGCTTCTGTGCTGTGCCTCAGGCTGAATTATTTATTATACTGTCTCCTTATGAGCAGGGACTTGGTTTCCTATCACTTGCTGGCTCTCCTAAAGTTAAGATGACTGATTTTTAAAGTACTCAGAGTTGGGTCCCACTGATTTTAACAGCTCCCAAAGTTAAGCCCCTTTAGTTTCAAAGCCAGATGTTATAGGGACTCATCTTCTCAGTGCAGGTTCCCCATACCTGGGATCCCTGGTGTGGGGTCTGAACCTCTTGCTTCTCTGTGGTTGTCGTGTTCCTCCCATTTGTGATTAGTCTCACCAGGAGTTTGGTTCCCAATCATGTCTTCACATCTCCTACCTTTTTCAATGTAACCTCCTCTCTATTACTAACTGTGGAAGGACTGTTCTATCAATTTTCAGGTCATTTTCAGTGTTAGTTGCATATATATAGCTGTTATCTCAGTGTATCTGTGAAATGTACTGAGGTCAGGATTCTCTTAGTCTGCCATCTTCTCTGAACCTCTTGGTGTTATTATCAATTCTATTAAGTCTATGTATGTTAAAAATCCAACACTATGTTTTTAATATTATTATTTTGTATATTTTGTCTTTTAAATGAGCTTTATTTTGTCTTTTAAAGGAGCTTTATTTTGTATATTTTGTCTTTTAAAAGAGCTGGGAGAGGAGAGTAATGTATATCTATATAATTTTATATATTGGCCTTCTTATTTGCCATTTTTTGGTTTCTTCTTGTAGATTAGAGTAACAATTTGATGTTATTTGCTCACTCTATTATATTTTAGTTCTCCTCCACCTCTTTTTTTTGGTATTATTGTGAAATATATATTTTCTATATATTACAGCTCAATCATAATTATTTTAATATTGTTTAAAAGAAAGGAGAAGAAATATGAAATTATGTTATATCTTTTATGTGTACCCATATTTACTGGTACTTTTAAAAATATATATTTGAATAATTGTCTAGTATCACTTGTTTTCAGCCTGAATAACTTGCTTTAGCATTTTTTACATGGTGGGTCACTAGCAACACATTCTTTCAGCTTCTGTTTATTCAAGAGTCTTATTTTTAGTTTCATTTCTGAAAAATAGCTTTACTTCATGTAGAATTTTTGGCTGACAGTTTTTTTCTTAATCAGCTTCAATATCTCACTTGACTGACTTATAGTCTCCAAGGTTTCTGATGAAATATCAATTTTATTCTTATTAAAGGTGCTTTATACATAAAGAAATACCTCTCTCATGCTGGTTTCAATATTCTAATTGTTTTTGGCTTTGGATAGTTTAATTATGCTGTGTCTAGGTATGAGTCTCTTTGAATTTATTATATTTGGAGCCTCTTGGAGGTATGGATTAATGATTTTCACTATTTTAATATTTTCAGCAATTATTTCTTTGAATATTTTGCTGCCTTTTTCTCTCCTTCCCTTATGGAACTTCCATTATGTGTTTATTTGTATTTTTCATTGTGTCCCACAAACCTTAAAATTTTGTTTACTTTTCTTCATTCTTTTCTGTCTGTTTCTCAGAATGGAAAAATCTTAATTGTTCAATCTTCAAGTTTACTGATTTATTTATTCTGCCTGCACTATTTTGCTCTTTTGCATTTCTACTGAATTTAATTTCTGTGTTGTACTTTCAACTTCAGAATTTCTATGTGGTCTCTTACAAAAATTTGTACTTATTGATATTTTATCTTTGGTGAGAAAATTTTCACACAATTCTTTAGTTCGTTAGAAATAGTTTCTTCTAGATCTTTTTGTAAGATTTTATTTATTTATTAATGAGAGACAGACACACAGAGAGAGACAGAGAGGGAGACAGAGATAGAAACATAAACATAAGCAGAGGGAGAAGCAAGCTCCGTGCAGGAAGCCTGATGCGGGACTTGATCCCAGGACCTCAAGATCACAACCTAAGCCAAAGACAAGAGCTCAATCACTTAGCCACCCAGTTATCCTCTTCCAAGTCTTTGAGCATATTTATAATAGGTTATTTAAGCTTTTATTTTAGTATGCCTACTCTCTGGGATTCCTCAGACACAGTTTATTTGATTGCGTTGGCTTTTTTTCTGTACATGTACCATATTTTTTATTATTTATTCTTCTAATATTTTGTGTTGGAAACTGGATATTTACAATAATACTTTGTGGCCATTATAGAAGTTAGATTATTCCCTTCCCTTGAGTTAGTTGTCATTGCTATATATTGATTTTCTTTTAGATGTTTTTCTAAACTAATTCTGTACGTTTTAATGTGAATTCTGTAAATTATATATTGTGTGTGGTCATTGAGGTCTCTGTTGTTATCCTAGTGATCCTGTGATGATTGAAAAGAAACTGCCTGGAACCAATAGGCCTCAGCATTTGTTGAAGGCATTTGTGTGCATGTTGTAGCAACACTCATCCAGACAGTTTCAAATTTGCTTCTAGTCTTCTTTCCTTTCTTCCTTGTTCAGCATCTTATGTTTGGCCATAGGTGAGGGTTTATGGTCTTTTCCATTCATTCTTGAACCTGTGCACAGCTCTGGGCACGTATATAGCCCTATATATGTATGTGACCTTCTAGATGTCTAGGAATATAATAACGTTTTTCAAAACCTCTTTTGAACTTTTTATTCCACAGTTTATCCTTCTAAACATTTTTATTTGGCTATTGTCTGTCCTAATTATTATTTACCACTGAAGGACCCTGCAATCTTATAAATTAATGCCAATTCTTCTGGGGGAAAAATTGTCCACGGTAAAACTCTATTTGCATTGGGAGATATGAGTCAGATCAAATAAGCCCTGTTAGGGAATCCAGATAATTCCAATAATGATAATTAATCTGGAAATAGGTTTTGAAAGGCTTGAACCTAATTCAAACCTCTTCAGTGGCTGTCATGGTGCTGGTTTTCAACTTTGGTTCCAAGCTATTGGCTTTCAAGTTTACTGCAGATCTTGGGAGAGGGTTATGGGAATAGAGCAGGTCATTATTCTTTCCAAGATTCAACCATTTTTCTCCAATAAACATTCCTTGGATTGTTGCAAGCCATTAGTCGATTTCAATAGTACCGAAAAAGTTGATTTTGATCTGTTTTTTTCCCCTCAGTGCTCTTGTTGCTTTTATCAAGAAGAACACTTTCAGGAGTCTTTATTCCACCGTTTTATGTTCCAGTTAGAGTTCATTGAACTTCTTAAGTATGTAGATTAATGTTATTTATCAAGTTTAGGACACTTTCAGCCATTATTTATTTAAATATCCTTGGGGGGGGCAGGGCAAGATGCCAGAGGAGTAGGGTCCCCAAGTCACCTGTCCCCACCAACTTATGTAGATAACTTTCAAATCATACTGAAAACCCACGAATACGACCTGAGATTTAAAGAAAGATCCTAGAGGAGAACACAGGCAACACCCTTTTTGAACTCGGCCACAGTAACTTCTTGCAAGATACATCCACGAAGGCAAAAGAAACAAAAGCAAAAATGAACTATTGGGACTTCATCAAGATAAGAAGCTTTTGCACAGCAAAGGATACAGTCAACAAAACTAAAAGAAACCTACAGAATGGGAGAAGATATTTGCAAATGACCTATCAGATAAAGGGCTAGTTTCCAAGATCTATAAAGAGCTTATTCAAGTAAACACCAAAGAAACAAACAATCCAATCATGAAATGGGCAAAAGACATGAACAGAAATCTCACAGAGGAAGACATAGACATGGCCAACATGCACATGAGAAAATGCTCTGCATCACTTGCCATCAGGGAAATACAAATCAAAACCACAATGAGATACCACCTCACACCAGCGAGAATGGGGAACATTAACAAGGCAGGAAACCACAAATGTTGGAGAGGATGCAGAGAAAAGGGAACCCTCTTACACTGTTGGTGGGAATGTGAACTGGTGCAGCCACTCTGGAAAACTGTGTGGAGGTTCCTCAAAGAGTTAAAAATAGACCTGCCCTACGACCCAGCAATTGCACTGTTGGGGATTTACCCCAAAGATTCAGATGCAATGAAAAGCCGGGACACCTGCACCCCGATGTTTATAGCAGCAATGTCCACAATAGCCAAACTGTGGAAGGAGCCTCGGTGTCCATCGAAAGATGAATGTATAAAGAAGATGTGGTTTATGTATACAATGGAATATTACTAAGCCATTAGAAACGACAAATACCCACCATTTGCTTCAACGTGGATGGAACTGGAGGGTATTATGCTGAGTGAAGTAAGTCAATCGGAGAGGGACAAATAGTGTATGTTCTCATTCATTTGGGGAATATAAATAATAGTGAAAGGGAATATAAGGGAAGGGAGAAGAAATGTGTGGGAAATATCAGAGAGGGAGACAGAACATAAAGACTCCTAACTCTGGGAAACGAACTAGGGGTGATGGAAAGGGAGGAGGGCGGGGGGTGGGGGTGACTGGGTGATGGACACTGAGGGGGGCACTTGACAGGATGAGCACTGGGTGTTATTCTGTATGTTGGTAAATTGAACACCAATAAAAAATAAATTTATTATTAAAAAAAATAAAATAAAAGAGAAAAAAAATGAAGAGAGAACAGCCCCCCCCCCCCAAAAAAAAGAAGAGAGAGGGAGAACAGCTGGAACGCTACAGAAAGAAGGATTTTTGCTTCTAACAAGGTATGAAGATGGAAAAAAAAATAAAAAGAATCAATTTGGGTAGGGGCCCCCATGTAGAGCCAAGCTAAGGCAGGCATCGAAATCCTCCTAGGACAGGAAAGCCCAGTCCCAGAGAAGCAGGAACTTTAAAAATCCGCACCGGATTCTTCCATGAAGGAAAGGCACATAGCAGGGAAATTGGTGGGGACCACAGGAGGGGAGCTGGAGCCTCCAGGTTCCTGGGGTCACTAACAGAGGAAGTGTGCCCCCGGGGAGAGCACAACACAGACCCCGGGCCAAGCTCCGTAAAGGGCTTGAGCGCATGCCCGGTGGGGCCTCGGAGAGAAGCTCAGGTGGCGGCTTCAGATGGAGGGGCCTGCGCCCTGCTGCCTTTGAGAGTACCGCTCCCTGGTAGCGTGATTCCAGCAGCACCGGCCTGTATCCCAGGGCACTGGGGGACACAGCCCAGGATCCTGCATCCCGCGCCCCCCGCCCGGGACCAACAGAGGCCGAGAAGGGCAGAAGAGAGCGAGGACGCTCCTGCCACCAGGTGCCCCAAGGTGTGCAGATAAGCACCTACTGCCCCCAGTAGCATCCAGGCCAGTGCGGAGTGGTAGACTGCGGTAGTTACTGTGGGAGCTGACTATAGAGCTGGGGAGTTGGCTGTCACCAGTGTGGTTGTCCCTCCTGATGTCACCCTGTGCCTGGGATGGAGCGGGGCCTCCAGGAAGCAGGGGCCTCACAGGATAGATAGCTCCTACTGAGCCGTGCACCTGGCAGGGGGTGGAGCAGCGCCCAGATGCACACACCTGAGAATCAACACAGCAGGCCCCTCCTCCAGAAGACCACCTTAGGACAAAGAAAAGTTCTTGACTGAGCAGCACTGGAAAGCTCCAGGGGAAGTCGAGGGATTTACAGTGTATGGAACCAGAGGATACCCCTCCTTGTTTTTTTGTTTTGTTTTGTTTTTTCTTTTTTTTCTTCCTTTTTCCAGTACAACTTGTTTTTAGCCACCCTGCACTGAGGAAAATGACGAGAAAGAACTCACCACAAAAGAGAAACAGAACTCAGAACATCAGAAACAGTACTCTCTCCCACAGAGTTACACAATTTGGATTACAATTCCAAGTCAGAAATATAGAGGCCTGTTTATGCCTCTTCAGATTCCCACAACTTGTGAACAAAGGAATGTATGTGTATGTATATACCATAGAGTGGAACTTTCTAGCAAGTCTCTTGTTTCCTTGACATCCCAATATTGCATTGAAAGGTAATTTATTAAATTTTCTTCCCCATCCTATTCTTGAGCACTTCCCATATGATAAAAACTCAGCACTCTACCAAACTGGCTTTTCTTCTCAAACCAGAGGCTTTCCATTCTGCAAAAGAATATTGTGTCTCATGGGACGCCTGGGTGGCTTAGCGGTTGAGCCCTCCCTTTGGTCCAAAGTGTGAACCTGGAGTTCCGGGATCCAGTCCCACATTAGGCTCCCTGCATGGAGCCTGCTTCTCTTCCTGCCTATGTCTCTGCCTCTCTCTCTCTCTCTCTCTCTCTCTCTCTCTCATAAATAAATAAAATCTAAAAAAAAGAATATTGTGTCTCAGAGACACTGCTTTAAAATAAGTTGCTTACTAAACTCAACAGCAAAGAAACAAACAATCCAATCATGAAATGGGCAGAAGACATGGACAGAAATTTCACCAAAGAAGACATAGACATGGCCAACAGGCACATGAGAAAATGCTCTGTATCACTTGCCATCAGGGAAATACAAATCAAAACCACAAGGAGATACCACCTCACACCAGTGAGAATGGTGCAAATTAGCAAGACAGGAAACAAACAACAAATGTTAGAGAAGATATGGAGAAAGGGGAACCCTCTTGCACTGTTGGTGGGAATGCAAACTGGTATAGCCCCTCTGGAAAACTGTGTGGGAGGGATCCCTGGGTGGCACAGTGGTTTAGCGCCTGCCTTTGGCCCAGGGCACAATCCTGGAGACCCGGGATTGAGTCCCACGTCGGGCTCCTGATGCATGGAGCCTGCTTCTCCCTCTGCCTATGTCTCTGCCTCTCTCTCTTTCTCTCTCTGTGACTATCATAAATAAATAAAGATTAAAAAAAAAAAGAAAACTGTGTCGGGGTTCCTCAAAGAGTTAAAGATAGAGCTACCCTATGACCCAGCAATTGCACTGCTGGGGATTTACCCCAAAGATACAGATGCAGTGTAATGAGTGTAATGGCAGGACACCAGGACACCTGCACCCCAATGTTTATAGCAGCAATGTCCTACACACACACACACACACACACACACACACACACACAATGGAATATTACTCAGCCATTAGAAACCACAAATACCCTCCATTTGCTTCAACGTGGATGAAACTGGAGGGTATTATGCTGAGTGAAGTAAGTCAATCAGAGAAGGGCAAACATTATAAAGTTTCATTCATTTGTGAACATAAAAAATAGTGAAAGGGAATAAAAGGGAAAGGAGAGAAATTGAGTGGGAAATACCAGTGAGTGTGACAGAATATGAAAGACACCTAACTCTGGGAAACGAACAAAGGGTGGTGGAAAGGGAGATAGGCGGGGGGTTGGGGTGACTCTGTGGTGGGCACTTGCCGGGATGAGCCCTGGGTGTTATATGTTGGCAAATTGAACTCCAATAAAAAAATACAAAAAAATAAAAATAAAAAAATAAATGGTTAAATAAATAAATAAATAAATATTAAAAAATTCATTTCTCTTTCTTTGTTTCTGGTACTCTTATTATGAGTTATGCACTTAATAATATCCCATATTTCTCTGAAGCTCATTCCTTTATCATCTTATTTCTCTTCATTGTTCAAATTGTGTAAATGCTCTCAGTATAGCTTTAGTTTTACTTTTCATTTTCTTTCTGCCAGTTTAGACCTACGTTTGGGTCCCCCTAGTGATTTTTCTTTTTGTTTATTGAACTTTTAATCTCCAGAATTTCCATTTTTATATATAATGTCAATAGTTTATTGATATTCTTTCTTATAAGTCATTGTCATCATCCTTTCCTTTAATTATCTCAACATGTTTTCTTTTAGTTGTTTGAATATATATATATAATAGCTGTTTTGAAGCCTTTATCTGAGAAGTCCAATATCTTTACTCTTTCAAAGGAAATTTCTATATTGCTTCCTCTTTTTCCTATTTATGGGACACATGGTTCTGTTTCTTTGTATGTATCATATTCTTTCATATTCTTTCATTTGTTTTAACTGAACAATTTAGATAGTATGTTGCAGCAACTATGGATGCTGAAACCTTTCCCTTAGGTCTTATTGTCCGTTTGCTCATTTTTCAATGAGCTGATTAAGTTAGTTCAGTGAATTCTATTTCTATTACAATGTGAAATAGAATGTTCTCCTCAGAGGATACAGTCTTAGGCATACATATAGTGTTTTTTTACCACAAGGGTTCCTAAGATTTTTGCCCTAGAAAATTTGGAGGATATCACATCAGTGAAAGAGTAGACTGGTTGAGAGTAGCATATTCACTAGATTTGGGATGTATTGAATCTATGACGGAAATATATTGTAGATAATTGGCAAATTTATTCTGGGACTTTATTTTTATTATAAGGGTATGGATTTTAATTTTTGGTGATATTACCAAGGAGGAGTAAAGAGAAGAAAGAGGCCTACAGAATGTATATTTGGAACACTGAGACTTAAGGAAGAGAAGCCAGCAATAATTATAATAATTTAAAAGAGCAACTAGAGAGGTAGGGCAGCCAGGATACAGCAATGTTAACAAACCAAAGACGGTATTCCATGGAATGAGGGGAAAGACAACTAACATTCATTGTAAGGTTATTGTGCTAAAACTTCAAACGAGCAAGGACCTCAAGTTCTCAGAATCAGCCTAAGATGTAACTAAACTATGTCCATTTTTTAGATGAAATCACTGAAGCTTGGATAAATAATGTAACTAATTTAAAATAAACTGACTAATAAGTAGCAGAACATAGATTTGAACCAAAGTCTATCTAAAACTAAATCTAGTTTCTTGCATATGGTTTCTTTTTTTTAAAATTTTTATTTATTTATGATAGTCACACAGAGAGAGAGAGAGAGAGAGAGAGAGAGAGAGAGGCAGAGACACAGGCAGAGGGAGAAGCAGGCTCCATGCACTGGGAGCCCGACGTGGGATTCGATCCCGGGTCTCCAGGATTGCGCCCTGGGCCAAAGGCAGGCGCCAAACCACTGCGCCACCCAGGGATCCCCATATGGTTTCTTTATACTGGTAGATTTTAAATATCAGAGTCCAAGAAAAATAAATATTAAAGAAAAAGCTATCAGAATTGGTGATATGATGCAAATAGTAACTTTTCACAGACCAACTTTAGTAAAGGAGAAGTAGAAATCAGATTTTAAGTATTTGATTTGGGAAATGAGCATATAAAAGGGTATTGTCATGGGAAAAATAAGATTATTCAAGTTAGGAAGAAAAAGGGTCAGCAGTAAATAATTAAGAGAACTTTGGAGCCAAACTACACTAAGTACAAATACTGGTTTTATCAGTCATTTAACCTAGGGCTTATTAACTGAATTCTTTGTCAGATTCCTCTTGAGTAAAATGGAAATTTCTATTTTGCAGGAATGTTATTAGGATTACATACAATGGATGTAAACACTATATATGATACTAGAAGTGAAAAGAAGAATGGTTGTATGTGAACAGTTGTAAGTGAATAGATTGTATACCCTGTGATCACATGGCTGACTGCAAAATGCAGCCCACTGCTGCTGCCCAGGATTATGAGAGTAACAAACCATATATTGGTAGTCCAAGAAAAGATCAAAATTCAAAATACAATTTCTACTAAATGCATATCATTTTTGCACCACCATAAAGTAAAAAAATTGTTGAACCATTGCAAGTTGGATACTGTCTGGATTTTCGTTACTTTCCAGATTAGATTTTAAATTTCTCAAGAGTGAGGACATATTTATTACCTACCCTACCACAGGGTCTTGCAGTTGGTAAGTGCTCAATTGATTTTAGCTAATTTTGAATTAATCTGAATTGAAATAAATAATGGGAAAATAATGACAGAGGGTAAGGTAAGAGAATACCACAACTGTTTGAAAACATCCCAAATTGGTTCTACAGTAAGCACGTCACTTTCAAGTTAATGTTAGAATAATATGACATAGTATAACTTGATTCTCAGCATGAAATGTTATGTAACTGTGTCTGTAGGTACTTGAGGAACATTTTTTATTGAATTTTTAAACAATCTCTTATGAAACATAGTTTGACAAAAGGGGTATCAATCTGTGGTCTGCAGACCCCTTGGGGGGTGCTGAGCACACTTTTAGTAGGCCCTGAAGATTAAAACTACTCAAAAATCATATTAAGGTATTATTTACCTTTTCTACTGTATTTATATTTGCATTGATGGTACAAAAACTATGGATGGTAAAACCCCTGGTGCCTTAATACAAATTGAGACAACTGTATCAATCAAAGTAGATGGCATGAAATGATAAAATGCTTACATGATAAGATGAAGTGAGGTAAATGACCCAGGCATTGTGATATAGCTTTCGGCTATTGACCTTTTCACAGTCAGAAAGAGAGTCTCTTGCTTTCAGGCCACAGTTAACAGCAGGTATCTGGAACCATGGGAAACAAAACAACAGATAAGGGGGACCAACTGTAGTAAAAAAATAATAATTTTATTTAATAATTTTCTTAAATATTAACATTTGAGTGCACATATTTTAACGTTTTGTGTGAAAAAAATGGGAAGTATATATAAAGTACTTCTGCTACACACTGAAGCATAATTGTTGCCTCACAGAAAAAGACTTGTAAATCTATTTAAGCTCTATGTTGAACTAGACACTTTTTTTTCATGGAACACCATTTTTACTTGGAAGAATGACTGAAAGAAAATTATAGCTATTCAATTTTGGGTATTTGTTAGACATTTCTTGGGAATTATCAAAATGAACCTATCACTTTCAAGGAAAATAACTGACAAGTATTTTTTGCCACTGTTAAAATTTGAGTTTGAAAGTAAAAATTAGGACTTTGGACAACGTGCACCCATCACCATGTGCTTGAAAGCTTCCTATTACTTAAAGATTTTCTGATGAAACCAATGATGATAATAACAAATGTGATGAATCTTTTATTCTGCATATAAACATATTGACTATTGTATAATTCAGTGAACCAATATTTTCCAAAATGCCAATGCTTATTGTTACAAACACTGTATGGCTAAAAGGTCCATTCTAAGTACATGATAGGTCACTGAGTTTCAGTGAAATGGACTATGAATGGTTCCCTGATATGCTTTCAGAATCCAAATTGCAATCATTCTGCAGAAAGCTTCTACTGGTCTAATTTTAGTGTTGTGTCAATGAAAAATGTGTACACTAATGTGAAAATGTTATTAAAATGTTCTTCTCTTTTCATCTATATGTCCTTATGAGGTCAAATTTCCCCCCATATTGCAATTAAAATAGTATGTCACAACAGATTGAATAATAAAAACAGATGTGAGAATCCTGCTGTATTCTATTAAACCAGATATTAAAAAGGTTTGAAAAAATTTAAATCAATGTTGCTTTTTTCACTGTTTTTTGATAAATTATTTATGTCTCATAAGTATATGCTATTATATTAACACATAATGAATTTATTATTTATAAATGTATTAATAAATGGATATTTTTAAGACCTCAGTTTTTAGTATCTAATATGGTGAATTTTGAAATATACATTCCCTATAAATAAAAGGCTTTTGGAATCCTAAATGCTTTTTAAGAGTTAGAGGTATCTGAGACCAAAAAGATTGAGAATTACTGATAGTAAGGATTTACCACTCAGGTCACGTTCCTTTTTGACAACAGGAACCCGGGAGGTCTGGAAAAGCACCATATCTTTGGGAAGAAAGCTGAACAAAAAGGTCAGCAAAGGAAAATGGGGCACAAATACAGTCTTTACCTATCCAACTATTTGTCCAATTATCATTCCTAATGACAGAAAGTAAGTCTCAAAGTAAGGAGGCAGAAATAAGAAACTGATTCAAGATATACCTTTCCTTCATGCTAATTGTTCATGGCTTTGACTATATAGAAACCAAACAAACTACCATCCATTTGGAGAAACCTCATAATTCATGCAAATTCACAACATGTATACATTACTAATCAGTTATTTAGTTGAAAGAAATATATTCTTATGGAAATTCTCTGAAGTACATTTCTTGAAATTCACATTTTGTGCAGCTAACCATTTTCATTTTCAATACTACAGGTTCCTCACAGGGAATCTCAAGAATTTGTCCTGTGTTAATATCTATCCCCAAAACAAGCCTCTGGGGCTGAAGAAAATGAACCCCTCTTCCAGTTACAAGGTATTTTTCTTTCTTTTTTTTATTTAACTTTTTCTCTGTTAACATACATTGCAATATTGGCTTCTGGAGTAGAATTCAGTAATTCATCACTTACATAAAACATCTAGTGCTCATCAAAATATGTGCCCCTTTAATACCCATTACCCATCTGCCCATGCCCCATCCACGTCCCTCCATCAATCTTCAGTTTGTTCTCTATCATTAAGAATCTCTTATCACTTGTTTCCCACTCTCCTTTTTTTCTATTCCCCATTTCTTTATGTTCACCTGTTTGCTGCTTTAAAACCCACATATGAATGAGATCATATAATATTTGTCTTTCTCTGACTGATTTATTTCACTTAGTATAATACACTCTAGCTCCATTCACATCATTGCAAATAAGAATATTTCGATTTTTTGATGGTAGAGTAATATATGTATATGTATGTATATATGTATATGTATAGATATATATACACACACACAGATACATATACATATACATATACATATACATATACATATACATATACATATACACACCTTGGGGCACTTGGGTGGCTCAGTCCATCAAGCCTTCAGCTTGGGTCATGATTTCAGGGTCCTGGGATCGAGCCCACCATCTGACTCCCTGCTCAGCAGAGAGTCTGCTTCTCCCTCTGCCCCTCCCCCTACTTGTGCACTCTCTCTATCTCTGAAATAAATAAAATCTTTAAATATATACTTATATATATATAATTAAATATATATGAATGTATATGTATCATCTCTTCTTTGTGCACTCATCAGTCAGTGGATATTTGGGCTCTCTCTCCAAAGTTTGGCTATTGTTGATAATGTTGCTATAAATATTGGAGTGCATATACCCCTTCAAATCTGTATTTTTGTATCTTTGGGTAAATACTTAGCGGTGCAATTGTTGGATCATAGAGTACTAGTTCTATTTTTAACATTTGAGGAACATCAAAACTATTCTCCAGGGCTGCTGAAGCAGTTTGCATTCCCACCAACAATGCAAGGGGGTTTCCCTTTCTCCACATCCTTGCAAACATCTGTTGTTTCTTGTTTTGTTAATTTTAGCCATTCTGAGAGTTGTGAGGTGGTATCGCATCATGGTTTTGATTTGCAATTCAAATGGTGAGTGATATTGGGCATTTTCTCATGTATCTCATGTAAGCCATCTGGATGTCTTCTTTGGAAAAGTGTTTATTCATGTCCTCTGCCCATTTCTTAACTGGACTATTTGTTTTTGGGGTATTGAGTTTGATAAGTTCTTTATAGATTTTGGTTACTAATCCCTTATCAGGCATGTAATCTGTAAATATCTTTTCCCATTCCATAGGATGCCTTGAGTTTTGTTGATTGTTTCCTTCACTGTGCAGAAGCTTTGCATCTTGAAGAAGTCTCAATCTTTTATTTTTGGCTTTGTTTCCCTAGCCTCCAGTGACATGTCAAATGAGAAATTGCTATGGCTGAGGTCAAAGAGGCCTGTCTTCTCCTCCAGAATTATGATGGTTTCATGTCTCACATTTAGGTATTTCATCCATTTTGAATTTGTTTTTGTGGATGGTGTAAGAAAGTAATCCAGTTTCATTCCTCTGCATGTGGCTATCAAGTTTTACTAATACCATTTTTTTGAGATTCTGTTTTTCCCATTGGATATTCTTTCCCACTTTGTTGAAGATTAACCACCCATATATGTGTGGGTGTATGGCCTGTATCATGTTGAATTATGTTCCCTCTATCCCTACTTTGTTTAAGGGTTTTTATCAAGGATCGATGCTGTATTTTGTCAAATGCTTTTTTTTTTGACCTATTAACAGGATCATATAGTTCATATTTTTTCTCTTATTAGTGTGGTATATCACATTGAGTGATTTGCAGATATTGAACCATCCCAGAAGCCCAGGATTCAATTTATTAGTATATTGTTAAGAACTTTTGCATCCATGTTCCTGAGGGATATTAGCCTGTAATTATCCTTTTGAGTGGGATCTTTGTCTGGTTTTGGAATAAGGTCATGGTGACTTTATAGAAGCAGTTTGGACATTTTCCTTCCATTTCTACTTCTTGGAACAGTTTGAGGAGAATAGGTATTAACTCTTATTAAATGCTGGTGGAATTTCTCTGGGAATCTATCTGGCCTTGGACTTTTGTTGGTTGGGTGATTTTTTGTTGCTGATTCAATTTCTTTGCTGGTTATTGGACTGTTGAAATTTTCCATTTCTTCCTGTTTCAGTTTTGGTAGTTTGTAGGTTTCTAGGAATTTTTCCATATATTTCAGAGTGCCCAATTCATTGGCATATAATTTTTCATGGTGTTCTCTTAAAACTGTTTGTATTTCTGTGGTGTTGGCTGTGATCTCTCCTCTTTCATTCATGGTTTTATATATTTGGGTCCTTTCTGTTCTTTTTAGTAATTCTGACTAGGGGTTCATCAATTTTATTAATTCTTTCAAAGATTCAACTCTTAGGCTCATTCATCTTTTTTACTGTTTGCTCATTTCTATATCATTTATTTCTACTCTAATCTTCATTATTTGTCTTCTGCTGCTGGCTTTAGGCTTCATTTCCTGTTCCTCTACTAGCTCCTTTAGGCCTAAGGTTAGGTTATATATATGAGACTCTTCTTGCTTCTTGAGGTAGGCCTATTGCAATATACTTCCCTCTTAGGACTGCCTTTGCTCCATCGCAAAGGTTTTGGACTGTCCTATTTTTATTTTCATTTGCTTCCATGTATTTTTTTTAATTTCGTATTTAATTTACTGGTTAAGCCAGTCATTATGTAGTAGGACATTCTTTAACCTCCATGTATTTGTGGTCTTTCCCATTTTTTTCTTGTGGTTGACTTCTAGTTTCCTAATGTTGTGGTCTGAAAATATGCTTGGTATGATCTGAAATTTTTGTACTTGTTGAGGGCTGATTTGTGACCCAGTATGTGATCTAATCAGGAGAATGTTCCATGTGCACTCAAGAAGAATATGTATTTTGCTATTTTAAGATGAAATGCCCTGAATATATCTGTTAAGTCCTTCTGGTCCAGTGTGTAATTCAAAGCCATTGTGACCTGATTGATTTCCTCCTTAGATGATATGTCCATTGCTGTCAGTGGGGTGTTAAGGTCACTTACTATTATTGTATTACTATCAATGACTTTCTTATTGTTATTGTTAATTGATTTATATTTTTGGGTGCTCCCAAGCTGGGGGCAAAAATATTTATAATTGTCAGATCCTCTTCATGGATAGACTCCTTAATTATGATATAGTGCCCTTCTTCATCTTTTATTAGTCTTTGTTTTAAAATATAGTTTTTCTGATATAAGTATGGTACTCTTTTTTTCTTGATGTCCATTAGCATTATAGATATTTCTCCATCCTATCACTTTCAATCTGTAGATATCTTTATGACTAAAATGAGTCTCTTGTATGCCCTATGTATTTTGACTGGAACATTTATTCCATTTACATTCAGAGTGATTATTGAAACATATGACTCTAGTGCTATTCTGTTACTGTAAATTTGATGTTTCTCATGGTGTTCTCTGGTCCTTTCTAGTCTTTGTTGCTTTTGATCTTTTCCTCCACTCAAAGTGCTCCCCTTAAATATTCTTACAGGGCTGGTTTAATGGTCAGGAAGTCCTTTAGTTTTTGATTGTGTGGAAAATCCTTTATCTCTCCTTTAATTTTGAATGACAGTCTTGCTGATAAAAAATTCTTGACTGCATATTTTTGCCATTCAGTATGTTGAATATTTCCTGCCACTACTTACTGGCCTGCCACATTTTTGTGGACAGATCTACTTTGAATTTGGTCAGTATTCCCTTGTAGGTTAAGAAATTTTATCCCCTTGCTACTTTCTTGATTCTTTCCTTGTCTGTATATTTTGTGAATTTGACTATGATATGTCTTGGCTGTGTTTGGCTTTTGTTGAATTTAACAAGAGTTCTTAGATTTTAATGTCTGTGTTCTTCCCAGATTAGAGAAGTTTTCAGCTATAATTTGTTCACACAAACCTTCTGCCCCCTTTTCTTTCTCTTTATCTTCTGTGACTCCAAACATGTGAATGTTGTTACATTTTAACGAGTTGCTGTGTTCCCTAAGTCTACCTTCATGGTCCAAACCTTTCTCTCCCTCTTTTATTCTGCTTTATTATATTCCATTTTATCTTCTAAGTCACTGGTTGGCTCCTCTGCTTCATCCATACTTGTTTTTATGTTCTGCACTTGGGATTGTGTCTTGGAATTTTTTTTATTATTTTTAAAATTATTTATTTATTTATTTATTTGAAACAGAAAGAGAGAGGCAGAGACATAGGCAGAGGGAGAAGCAGGCTCCCTGCATGGAGCCTGATGCAGGATTCTATCCCAGGACCCGGGGATCACAACCTGAGCTGAAGGCAATTGTTCAACCATGGATCCACTCAGGTGCCCCATAGCATTTTAATTTTTTCCTGATTGGATTTTAGTTCTTTAATCTGTACATCCAAGGATTATCTATTGTATTCTATGATTTTTAAAAGCCAAGCTAGTATCCTTATAATAATCAATTTAAATTCTAGTTAAGATTCTTACTTGTATCTGTATCAATTAAATTCCTGGCCATGAGTTCTATTTCCCTTTCTTTCTTTCAGGGTGAAATTCTCCATCTTGTCTTTTTGTCCAGAAAAGAAAAGAAAAAAAAAAAAGAAAACAAAACAACACACACAACCCAATAAAAACAAAACAAAACAAAAAAAAACCAGCAAACAGACTAGATGCTGCTTGTTAAAAGAAACTAGATACCTAACAAAATAAAATAAAATAAAATAAAATAAAATAAAATAAAATAATAAAATAAAATAAAATAAAATAAAATGTTGAAAGTAAAAAAAAATAGGGGGAGGGGGCAAGACGGCGGAAGAGTAGGGTCCCCAAGTCACCTGTCCCCACTAAATTACCTAGATAGCTTTCAAATCATCCTGAAAACCTACAAATTCGGTCTTAGATTTGTAGAGATAACAGCCTGGAATGCTACAGTGAGAAGAGTTCCGCTTCTATCAAGGTAGGAAGACGAGGGAAAAAAAAAACATAAAGAAATAAAAAAGCATCCAAGAGGGAGGGGCTCCGCGAGGAGCTGGGCTAAGGCCCTGCAGCAAGTGCCCCCAGGACAGGAAAGCCCAGTCCCAGAAAAGCAGGAGCATCACCAATCTTCCCGGACCGAAAGGCACTCCCTGGGAGTTGAGGCAGGAGCCCAGGAGGGGCGGGGATGCCCTCAGGCTCCTAGGGGCACTAACACAGGACCTGCGCCCTGGGGGAGAGCACCACACACCTCGGCCAAGCTCCCTAAAGGGCTGCAGTACGGACACGGTGAGACCCGGGAGCAGCTCCAGGAGCAGCTCTGCGCAGAGGGAACTGGTGGCCCCCGGAACACGATACCAGCAGTGCAGACCCCAGAGCCCAGGGCGCTGGGAGACACAGCCCAAGATCCCACGCTCCCCCTAGGACAGGCAGAGGCGGGGAGGACACAGGACATCAAGGACGCTCCTGCCACTGGGCGGTCTGAGCTGTGCAGATCGGCGGCCCCGCCCCTGGAGCATCCAGGCCTCTGCTGACTGGGAGCTGTGGTAGATACTATGGGAGCTGACTCCAGGGCTGGAGAGCTGGCCGCAACCACTGTTGTTGTTCCTCATGGGGCCTCACAGGATAAACATCCCCAGTGAGCCTCACAGTGGCCTCACAGGATAAACAGGATAAACAATTACCACTGAGCCCTGCACTAGGCAGGGGGCTGAGAAGCTCCCCCAGGTTCACACACCTGAGAATTAGCACAGCAGGCCCCTCCGCCAGAAGACCGGCTAGAAGGACAGGGGAAAAGCAAGTTATTGACCAAGCAGCACTGTAAAGTTCCAGGGGAAGTAGAGGAATTTACAGTATATAGAATCAGAGGATACTCCCCCTTGTTTTTGTTTTGTTTGCTCCCCCGCTTTTTTCTTTTCCTTTTTCTTTTTTTTTTCTTTTTTCTCTTCTTTTTCTCCTTTTTCCAGTACAACTTGTTTTGGCCACTCTGCACTGAGCAAAATGACTAGAAGGCAAAACTCACCTCAAAAGAAAAAATCAGAAACAGTCCTCTCTCCCATAGAGTTACAAAATTTGGATTACAATTCAATGTCAGAAATTGAAATTGTGAATTCAGAAGCACAATTATAAAGCTACTGGTGGCTCTAGAAAAAAAGCATAAAGGATGCAAGAGACTTCATGACTGCAGAATTTAGATCTAATTAGGCAGAAATTAAAAATCAATTAAATGAGATGCAATCCAAACTAGAGGTCCTAACAACAAGGGTTAACGACGTAGAAGAACAAGTGTGTGACATAGAAGACAAGTTGATGGCAAGGAGGGAAACTGAGGAAAAAAGAGAAAAACAATTAAAAGATCTTGAGGATATGTTAAGGGAAATAAATGACAGCCTCAGAAGGAAAAATCTATGTTTAATTGCAGTTCCCATGGGTGCAGAAAGGGACAGAGGTCCAGAATATGTATTTGAACAAATCATAGCTGAAAACTTTCCTAACCTTGGAAGGGAAACAGGCATTCAGATCCAGGAAATAGAGAGATCCCCCCTAAGATCAATAAAAACCACTCAACACCTCGACATTTAATGGTGAAACTTGCAAATTCCAAAGAAAGAGAAGGTCCTTAAAGCAGCAAGAGACAAGAATTCTCTAACTTTGATGGGGAGAAATATTAGATTAACAGCACACCTCTCCACAGAGACCTGGCAGACCAGAAAGGGCTGGCAGGATATATTCAGGATCCTAAATTAGAAGAACCTGCAGCCAAGAATACTTTATCCAGCAAAGCTCTCATTCACAATAGAAGGAGAGACAAAAAGCTTCCAGGATAGGAAGAAACTGAAAGAATATGTGACCACGAAGCCAGCTCTGCAAGAAATACTAAGGGAGACTCTGTAGTACAAAGAGGAAGTCCAAGGGATCAATCCACAAAAACAGGGAGTGAATAAGTGTCATGATGACACTAAATTCCTATCTTTCAATAGTAACTCTGAATGTGAATGGGTGTAATGATCCCATCAAAAAGCACAGGGTTTCAGACTGGATAAAAAAGCAGGACCCATTTATTTGCTGTCTACAAGAGACTCATTTTAGACATAAGGACACCTGCAACCTGAAAATAAAGGGTTGGAGGACCATTTACCATGCAAATGGTCCTCAAAAGAAAGCAGGGGTAGCCATCCTTATATCAGATGAATTAAAGTTTATCCCAAAGATTGTAGTAAGAGATGAAGAGGGACACTATACCATACTTAAAGGATCTGTCCAACAAGAGGACCTAACAATCATGAATATTTATACCCCGAATGTGGGAGCTATAATAATAATAATTAATAACCAAAGATAAGACATACTTAGATAATAATACACTTATACTTGGTGATTTGAATGTGAATGTAGCACATTCTACATTCGAGATATTTTCTAAGCACAACATCTCCAAAGAAACAAAGTTTTAAATGATACACTGGACCAGATGGATTTCACTGGTATTTATAGAACTTTACATCCAAATGCAACTGAATACACATTCTTCTCAAGTACACATGGAACTTTCTACAGAATAGACCACATTCTGGGTCACAAATCAGGTCTTAACTGATACCAAAAGATTAGGATCATCCCCTGCATATTTTCAGACAATAATGCTTGGAAATTAGAAGTAAATCAAAAGCAGAAGTTTTGAGGGATTTCAAGCACTTGGAGGTGAAGGACCATCCTGCTAAAAGATGAAAGGGTCAACCAGGAAATTAGGGAAGAATTAAAAAGATTCATGGAAACTAATGAGAATGAGATACAACCGTTCAACATGTTTGGGATACAACAAAAGCAATCCTGAGGGTGAAATAAATTGCAATACAAGCATACATCCAAAAAATGGAAAGAATCAAATACCAAAGCTAAACTTGCACCTAAAGGAGCAGGAGAAAAAACAGAAAATAGATCTTACACCCAACAGAAGAAGAGAGTTAATGAAGATTCGAGCAGAACTCAATGAGAGACCAGAAGAATTGTGGAACAGATTAACAAAACCAGGAGTTGGTTCTTTGAAAGAATTAATAAGATAGATAACTATTATTCAGCCTTATTAAAAAGAAGAGAGAAAAGACTCAAATTAATAAAATCATGAATGAGAAAGGAGAGATATACAGCAATACCAAGGAAATACAAACGATCTTAAAACTTATATTAAGCAGCTATATGCCAATAAATTAGGCATTCTAGAAGAAAAGGATGCATTTCAAGAAAATCACAAATTACCAACACTGGAACAGGCAAAAATAGAAAACCTGAACAGGCCAATAACCAGGGAGGAAATTGAAGCAGTCATCAAAAACCTCCCAAGACACAAGAGCCCAGGGCCAGATGGCTTCCCAGGGGAATTCTATCAAACGTTTAAAGAAGAAATCATACCTATTCTACTAAAGCTGTTTGGAAAGATAGAAAGAGAGGGAGTACTTCCAAATTCATTCTATGAGGCCAGCATCACCTTAATTCCAAAACCAGACAAACCCCACCAAAAAGGAGAATTACAGACCAATATCCCTGATGAATATGGATGCAAAAATTCTCAACAAGATACTAGCCAATAGGATCCAACAGCACTTTAAGAAAATTATTCACCATGACCAAGTAGGATTTATCCCCGGGACAAAAGGCTGGTTCAACACACGTAAAACAATCAATGTGATTCATCATATCAGCAAGAGAAAAACCAAGAACCACATGATCCTCTCATTAGATGCAGAGAAAGCATTTGACAAAATACAGCATCCATTCCTGATCAAAACTCTTCAGAGTGTAGGGATAGAGGGAACTTTCCTCGACATCTTAAAAGCCATCTACAAAAAGCCCACAGCAAATATCATTCTCAATGGGGAAGCACTGGGAGCCTTTCCCCTAAGATCAGGAACAAGACAGGGATGTCCACTCTCACCACTGCTATTCAGCATAGTATTGGAAGTCCTCGCCTCAGCAATCAGACAACAAAAAGACATTAAAGGCATTCAAATTGGCAAAGAAGAAGTCAAACTCTCCCTCTTCGCTGACGACATACATAGAAAACCCAAAAGCCTCCACCCCAAGACTGCTAGAACTCATACAGCAATTTGGTAGCGTGGCAGGATAGAAAATCAATGCCCAGAAATTATTGGCATTTCTATACACTAACAATGAGACTGAAGAAAGAGAAATTAAGGAGTCAATCCCATTGACAATTGCACCCAAAAGCATAAGATACCTAGGAGTAAACCTCACCAAAGAGGAAAAGGATCTATACCCTAAAAACTGTAGAACAATTCTGAAAGAAATTGAGGAAGACACAAAGAGATGGAAAAATATTCCATGCTCATGGATTGGCAGAATTAATATTGTGAAAATGTCAATGTTACCCAGGGCAATATACACGTTTAATGCAATCCCTATCAAAATACCATGGACTTTCTTCAGAGAATTAGAACAAATTATTTTAAGATTTGTGTGGAATCAGAAAAGGCCCTGAATATCCAGGGGAATTTTAAAAAAGAAAACCATATCTGTGGGCATCACAATGCCAGGTTTCAGGTTGTACTACAAAGCTGTGGTCATCAAGACAGTGTGGTATTGGCACAAAAACAGACACATAGATCAATGGAACAGAATAGAGAACCCAGAAGTGGACCCTGAACTTTATGGCCAACTAATATTCGATAAAGGAGGAAAGACTATCCATTGGAAGAAAGACAGTCTCTTCAATAAATGGTGCTGGGAAAATTGGACATCCACATGCAGAAGAATGAAACTAGACCACTCTCTTTCACCATACACAAAGATAAACTCAAAATGCATGAAAGATCTAAATGTGAGACACGATTCCATCAAAATCCTAGAGGAGAACACAGGCAACACCCTTTTTGAACTCAGCCACAGTAACTTCTTGCAAGATACATCCACGAAGGCAAAGGAAACAAAAGCAAAAATGAACTATTGGGACTTCATCAAGATAAGAAGCTCTTGCACAGCAAAGGAACAGTCAACAAAACTAAAAGACAACCTACAGAATGGGAGAAGATATTTGCAAATGACATATCAGATAAAGGGCTAGTTTCCAAGATCCATAAAAAACTCCTTAAACTCAACACCAAAGAAACAAAGAATCCAATCATGAAGTCCGCAAAAGACATGAAGAGAAATCTCACAGAGGAAGACATAGACATGGCCAACATGCACATGAGAAAATGCTCTGCATCACTTGCCATCAGGGAAATACAAATCAAAACCACAATGAGATACCACCTCACACCAGTGAGAATGGGGAAAATTAACAAGGCAGGGAACAACAAATGTTGGAGAGGATGCGGAGAAAAGGGAACCCTCTTACACTGTTGGTGGAAATGTGAACTGGTTCAGCCACTCTGGAAAACTGTGTGGAGGATCCTCAAAGAGTTAAAAATATATCTGGCATACGACCCAACAATTGCACTGTTGTGGATTTACCCCAAAGATTCAGTTGCAATGAAACGCCGGGACACCTGCACCCCGATGTTTATAGCAGCAATATCCACAATAGCCAAACTGTGGAAGGAGCCTTGGTGTCCATCGAAAGATTAATGGATAAAGAAGATGTGGTTTATGTATACAATGGAATATTACTCAGCCATTAGAAACGACAAATACCCACCATTTGCTTCAACGTGGATGGAACTGGAGGGTATTATGCTGTGTGAAGTAAGTCAATCAGAGAAGGACAGTGTATGTTGTCATTCATTTGGGGAGTATAAATAATAGTGAAAGGGAATATAAGGGAAGGGAGAAGAAATGTGTGGGAAATATCACAAAGGGAGACAGAACATAAAGACTCCTAACTCTGGGAAACGAACTAGGGGTGGTGGAAGTTGAGGAGGGCAGGGGGTGTGGGTGAGTGTGTTACGGGCACTGAGGGGGGCACTTGACAGGTTGAGCACTGGGTTTTATTCTGTATGTTGGTAAATTGAACACCAATAAAAATTATTTTATTAAAAAAATATCCTAGAGGAGAACACAGGCAACACCCTCTTTGAACTTGGCCACAGTAACTTCTTGCAAGATATATCCCTGAAGGCAAGAGAAACAAAAGCAAAAGTGAACTATTGGGACTTCATCAAGATAGAAGCTTTTGCACAGCAAAAGAAATAGTCAACAAAACTAAAAGACAACCTACATAATTGGAGAGGATATTCGCAAATGACGTATCTGATAAAGGACTAGTATCCAAGATCTCTAAAGAACTTCTTAAACTCAACAGCAAAGAAACAAAGAATCCAATCATGAAATGGGCAAAAGACATGAAGAGAAATCTCACAGAGGAAGACATAGACATGGCCAACATGCACATGAGAAAACTCTCCGCATCACTGCCCATCATGGAAATACAAATCAAAACCACACTGAGATACCACCTCACACCAATGAGATAGGGGATAATTAACAAGAGAGGAAACAACAAATGTTGGAGAAGCTGTGGATAAAGGGGAACCCTCTTTCACTGTTGGTGGGATTGTGGACTGCTATAGCCACTCTGAAAAACTGTGTGGAGGTTCCTCAAAGAGTTAAAAATACATCTGCCCTACCACCCAGCAGTTGCACTGCTGTGGATTTACTCCAAAGATGCAGATGTATGAAACTCCTGGACACCTGCACCCCGATGTTTCTAGCAGCAATGTCCACAATAGACAAACTGTGGAAGGAGTCTTGGTGTCCATCGAAAGATGAATGGATAAAGAAGATGTGGTCTATGTATACAATGGAATATTACTCAGCCATTAGAAACAATAAATACCCACTATTTTCTTCGACATGGAGGGACCTGGAGGGTATTATGCTGAGTGAAACAAGTCAATCAGAGAAGGAGAAACATTATATGGTCTCATTCATTTGGGGAATATAAAAATAGTGAAAGGGAATAAAGGGGAAAGGAGAGAAAATGAGTGGGAAATATCAGAGAGGGAGAGAGAACATGAGAGACTCCTAACTCTGGGAAATGAACAAGGGGTGATGGAAAGGGAGGTGGGCAGGGTTTTGGGGTGACTGGGTTATGGACACTTGATGGGATGAGCACTGGTTGTTATGCTATATTTTGGCAAATTGAACTCCAATAAAAAATAAAACATATAAGTATATATAAACAAAAATTTTTAAATTGTAATAAAAATTAAAAGGAGGAATTGAAAAAATAAGAAAGTAAATGAAAAAATAATAATAAAGAAAAATTAAGAGAAGAGGAAGTAGATCTTCTTTTCCCCTAGAGCTGAAGCTTTGCAGCACTCTAAGATCAGTAAACTTGGTGCAAGTAAGGTTTTTTTTTTCTTTTTTAAAATATTTTATTTATTTATTCATGAGAGACACAGAGAGAGAGGCAGAGACACAGGCAGAGGGAGAAGTAGGCTCTGTTCAGAGATCCCTATATGGGGCCAGATCCCGGGTCTCCAGGATCACATCCTGGGCTGAAGGCAGCACTAAACTGCTGAGCTACCTGGGCTGCCCACAAGTAAGGTTTTATTTTGCAGGTCTTCTAAGGGAGGAGCCTGTTGGGCTGTTTTTTCGGGTGGTCTTGTCCTAGTGGAAATGTGCCTCCAGGGCACAGGGGGTTGAGACTTGGTGTAAGCGGCTCCAGCCTCCACTAGGTGGCATTGTTTTGTTCTTTGAAGACTTGAGTCACTGAAAGGTGGGATATATATGGCAGTGCTCAAAAGCCTCAGAGCTGAAAATTCATCCCCCGTAGTGCAGTGAGCCATTATAGAAGATAAATCAATCACTCTTGTGTTTCTGGTTGCTGTCAGAACCCTGCATTTACTCTGCTTGTGACGAAGGTTTTTTGTTGTTGTTGTTTTTGTTTTTGCTTTTGTTTTGTTTTAATCTCAGGTGCATGACAGAGTTTCAAAATTCCAAATATTAGGGACTTCAGATGTACAGACCTGCAACTGTTCCTCCAGGGGATGTTCTTGCCAAGAATTTTCCATTTGCCATTCCAGGTAAGTGGTCACACAATTTCACAGCAGTTCACAGTTTATGGCAAAACAGAACAGAAAGCTTGCACCAGGAATCATTGTTCTCACCCAGCTTCTGAGCTCTTGTGTCTGAGAACAGTGTAACATTTAGTTGCCACCCATTCTTCTTGCAACCCAGGGGATCCTCAGACCTAGGATTCCATCCCACTTTGCCACCTGAGAACCTATAAGCCAGGCATGTCCCTGACTGTAGCAGACTTTTACAAATCCAGATTTTGCACTCTGTTTTTTATAATACTTTGGGGTAGTGGTAGTCTCTGTAAGCAGGTTCCCTCCCTGCTGCCATTTCCACAGCAAAATATCCCCCAATTCAAATCTCTACACCTCCTACCTTCCAAAAGTTGGTAGCTTTTTCTACTTGTTGGCTTGCAGTTTTTGCTCTCTCAAGCATCCAATTGATTTCTTGGGTGTTCCAAAAGATTTGGTAACTATCAAATTGTGTTTGAGGGACAAGAAAAGATTAGGATCCCCCTAATCTTCTGTCATCTTAACTATTCTACAAAGTATTTTTTTCTAATTGAAGAAAGATACTTCAGTGTATGACTCAAAAAAGTTTTAGTGAAAAATATGCAAAACATTAGACCCCTTTAGGGAGCTAAGATGGTGGTGTAATAGGACTCTAAGCTTGCCTCATCCCTTGATCACAGGTAGATAATTATTACTTCACTCCGAATACTCAAAGAAATCGACCTGAGGACTGATAAAACCAACTGCACAACTAGAGGGAGAGAAGAGGTCACTTTGAGGAAGGTAGGAAGTGTGGAAGCATGGTTTGATGGAGAAATGGATTGCAGGTGCTACCAAGAGGAGGGAGCCCTGGTCATGGAAAACAGTGAAAAGTGGAATCCAAAAAGATATGTACCAGAAGAACAATTTCCCAAAGCCATTGGCTGGGAAAGTGAGAGGGGCTGAATTTTATGTGCTTTTGCAACCAGCATGGCTCAAAGACTAGAATTTCAGAGGCCCTTGTGCTTGGCTGAGATAGAGACATGCGGACACTGCCCTATTCCTGGAGTAGAGGCAGACAAACAACCCCAGGGCAGACTGTGTGATCTGAAGATTGACTAGTGGCACAAGGATACACTGTTCATTCTTTTCAGAGTGCATCTGTGAGAGGTGGCATTGACACTCTGGGAAAAAAAAGAACCTGCATATTCCATTTTCCTCCTCTAACATTCACCATGGAAGAGACACATCTGATGAGAGCAGCTAACCAGGACACTGAATGTTTAGCCTACTTGCCCCAAATCACACGCCCCTGTGTTCTGGCATATTTTTTCCTTCTAGGTCAAATCTGCACCAGTCTCAGTGTGGCAATACCCTTTGCCAGAGGACCAGTGTAGGTCTCCAACAGACAAGACCCCTGATGTTTGTTATCCTAAAAGTAAGCATGCCTGCCTAGAGTAAAGAGCAAAGTACACTTTGCTGCTCCAGGAAGACTAGTGACCCAGAGAAAGAAAGTGAAATCAGCAATCTGAAAAACACCTGTGACACAAAAGGAGAAATTATTCACCTTTCTGGAAGTGTTTCCCTGAGAACAGAAAAAACAAACACCCTTTTTCAGAGACACAGGAGAGGGCTAGCACCATTTCCTTTCCCCAGTCCTCAGCATAAACCAACATCAGTAAACAGTATGAGGTCAACACTGGCTGTCTAACCTGCTTTTACCAAATCCTGCTTCCCTGTGCTTTGCTGATACTGCTTTTGTAGATCAACTGTGCCTTAGGAGCAGCACAGAGAGTCTCTCCTGCAGAAGAACAGCAAAAATCCCTGCACACACCATGTCTACTGATCATGGAGCTCTGCAAAGTCTCAGTTTTAGTGAAATAGTATCATGTCTCGTTTAACAAGAAGACCAGAGCACGACTAGTTAAAACTCACCAAACTCTGGCCAAGGTCAAAACACTCTCCACTGCAGGCAAGGGAAAACTCTGTAGATGACTAACGAGGGACAGAGCACCCAAAACAGCAGCAAAGTGCATGCAGTACACACCAGAGACACTTCTTGAAGCTCCAGGCTCTAGACATTAAATGATCTCTTCTTAATAAGTCATTACTCTTGGGAGCAGGAAATGTAACAGGCTTTATTAACGTAGAGAAGAATTCAGATACCTAGAAAAAATGTGAAGATGGAGGAATTCATCCCAAACAAAAGAATAAGAAAAGGTTACAGCCAGGGATTAATTGAAACAGATATAAGTAATGTACCTGATTCAGAATTTAAAGCAGCAACCATGATGATAGTAGATGGGATTGAAAAAAGCATAGAAGACATCAGAAAGACCCTTACAACAGTGATACAAGAGCTAAAAACCAATCAGGCTGAAATGAAAAATACAATAACTGAGAAACAAAAACCAATTGAAAATAATAACCACAAGGAAACAAGAAGCAGAGGAATGGATAAGTGATTTAAAAGATAGAATTATGGAAAATAATGAAGCTGAACAAGAGATGGAAAGGAAAATCTTGGATTATGAAAGTAGAATTAGGGACTCTGTGACTCCATAAAATGTAATAGTATTTATGTCATATGAGCCCCAGAAGAAGAGAGAGAAACGGGGACAGGAGTTATATTTGGGGATATTATACCTGAAAACTTCCCTAATATGGGGAAAGAAACAGACATCCAAATCTAGGAGGCACAGAGAACTCCCATCAAAATCAACAAAAGCAGGCCAACACCAAGACATATTGTAGTTACATTTGAAATATACAGAGATAAAGAATAAATCTTAAAGCACCAAGTCAAAAGTCCCTAACTTAAAAGGGAAGATCAATAGGTTAGCAGCACAACTTTCCACAGAGATTTAACAATCCAGAAAACAGTGGCATGACATATTTAATCTGCTGAATGTGAAAAGTCTAGAGCCATTAATACTCTATGGCAAGGGTATCACTCAGAGGATAAGGAGAGATAAAGAGTTCCCCAGACAAATAAAAACTAAAGGAGTTCATGATCACCTAACTAATCCTGTGAGAAATATTAAATGGGAACTCTTTGAGTGGGAAAGAAAGACCAAAAGCAATAAAGATTAGAAAGGAGCATAGAAAATCCTCAGAAACAATGACAAAAGAAATAATAAAATGGCACTAAATACATTTCTGTCAATAATTACTCTGAATGTACATGGAACAAGTATGCCAATCAAAAGATATATAGTGTCAGAATGGATAAAAGAACAAGACTCATCTATATGTTACCTCCAAGGGATTCAATTTAGCCCTGAGACACCTACAGATTAAAAGTTAGGGGATAGAGAAATATTTATCATGCAAATAGAAGTCAGAAGAAAACCAGAGTAGCCATACTTATATCAGAACAACTAGATTTTAAAGCAGAGACTATTAACAAGAATTGAAAAAGGACACTGCATCATAATAAAGGGGTCTATCCAAGAAGAAGTTCTAACAATTGCAAATATTTATGCCACCAACTTGGGAGCACCCAAATATATAAAGAAATAATAATAACATAAAACAATTCATTTATAATACAATAATAGTAGGGGATTTTAATACCCCACTTACAACAAAGGACAGATCATCTAGGCAGAAAATCAACCAGGGCACAATGGCTTTAAATTACAACTGGACTGGATGGACTTAACAGATATATTTTGAGCATTTCCTCCTAAAGCAGTGGAATAGACGTTCTTTTCATGTGCATATGGGACATTCTTCAGTATAGATCATATACTCGGGACAAATCAGGACTGAACAAGTACAGAAATCCTGTGATCATTCTACTCATGTTTTCCTACCACAACACTAAGAAAGTTAGAGTCAACTATAAGAAAGATATTGGAAACACCAAAAATACATGGAGTTTAAGGAACATCCTATTAAAGAATGAATGAGTAAACCAGGAAATTAAACAAAAAATAGAAAAAATACATGAAAAGAAATGAAAATGAAAACACAATAATCCAACACTTTGGGATGCAGCAGAAGTGTTTCTGAAAGGGAAGTACATACTAATAGAGCCCTTCCTCAAGAAACAGGAAAATTTCAAATATGCAACCTAACTTCACACTAAAAGAATTAGATAAAGAACAACAAATTATTCCTAAAGCCAGCAAAAGAAGGGAATATCTAGTAAATATTAGAGCAGAAATAAATGATACGAAAGAAAGAAGACACCAGTTGAACAGATCAATGAAACCAGGAGTTAGTTATTTGAAAGATTAATAAAACTGATAAACATCTAGTCAGACTTATCAAAAAGAAAAGAGAAAGGGCACAAATAAATAAATTCTGAATGAAGAGGGATCACAATAATTATAGAGATACAAAAAATATAAGAGAATTTTATGAAAAATTATATGCCAACAACTTGCATGATCCAAAATTAATGGATAAATTCCTATAAACATATACACTACCAAAACTTAAACAGGAAGAAATGGAAAACTTGACCAGACTGATAATCAGCAAAGTAATTGAATCAATAATCAAAAAACTCCCAACAAACAAAAGTCTATGGACAGATAGCTTCATAGGTGAATTCTACCACATATTTAAAGAAGAGTTAATACCTATAATTCTCAAATCATTCAAAAAATTGAAATGGAAGAAAACTTCCAAATTCATCCTATGAAATCTGTAATATCATGATTTCAAAACCAGACGATGCCATTGAAAAAGAGAATATAGGCTAATTTCCCTTATGAGCATAGATGCAAAGATTCTCAACAAAATGCTAACAAATTGAATCCAAGAGTAGTGGGATATATTGCTGGGCTGCAAGGGTGGATCAAGTCATAAATCAATCAATTTGATACACCACATTAATAAAAGAAATGATAAGAACCATATGATCGTTTCAACAGATACAGAAAAAGCATTAGACAAATTACAACATCCCCTCATGATAAAAGCTGCGAACAAGGTAGTTTCAGAGGAAACATACTTCATCATCAGAAAGGCCATATACAAAAATCTCACAGGTAATATCATCCTCAATAGGGAAAAATTGAAATGTTCTCCTCTATGGTCAGGAACAAGACAGGGGTGTCCACTCTCAGTACTGTTACTTAATATAGTACTGGAAGCTCTAACCTCAGCAATCAGACAACAAAAAGAAATAAAAGGCATCTGGATCAGTCAGAAAGAAGTCAAACGTTCACTATTTGTAGACAACATGATACTCTATGTAGAAAACTCAATAGACTCCACCAAAAAACTGCTAGAACTGATACCCAAATTCAGTAAAGTCATAGGATACAAAAATCAATGTACAGAAATCTGCTCATTTCTATACACCAATAATGGAGCAGTAGAAAGAGAATTCAAAGAATTAATCCCATTTACATTTGCATCAAAAACCGTAAGATACTTAGGAATTAACCTAACCAAAGACCTATACTCTAAAAACTATAAAACACTGATGAAAGAAATTGAAGATGACACAAAGAAATGGAAAAAAATTCCATGATCATTTCTATACTGTCCAAAGCAATTTGTGCTTTTAATGCAATCCCTATCAAAATAGCAGAAGCATTTTTCACAGAGCTAGAACAAACAATACTAAAATTAGGATAGAACCACAAAAGACCCCAAATAGCCAAAGCAATCTTGAAAAATAAAGGCGGAGCTGGAGGCATCATAATTCCAGATTTTAAGTTATATTACAAAGCTGTCATCAATAAGACAGTATGGTACTGGCACAAAACAGACACATAGATCAATGGACCAAAATAGAAGAGCTATAAATGTACCAAAAATATAGTCAACTGATCTTTTTAACTTCTTAAGGAACCTCCATACCGTTTCCCAGAGTGGCTGCACCAGCTTGCATTCTCACCAATAGTGTAAGAGGGTTCCTTTTTCTCCACATCCTCGGCAACATTCGTTGTTCCCTGACTTGTTAATTTTAGCCATTCTGACTGATGTGAGGTGGTACCTCATTGTGGCTTAGATTTGTATTTCCCTGGTGACAAATGATGTTGAACATATTTTCATGTGTCTGTTGGTCATTTGTATGTCTTCTTTGGAGAAATGTCTGTTTATGTCTTCTGTCCATTTCTTGACTGGATTATTTGTTTTATGTGTTTTGAGTTTGATAAGTTCTTCATAGATCTTGGATTCTAGCCTTTTGTCTGATATGTCATTTGCAAATATCTTCTCTCCTTCTGTAAGTTGCCTTTTAGCTTTGTTGAATGTTTCCTTTGCTGTGCAAAAGCTTTTTATCTTGATGAAGTCCCAATAGTTAATTTTTGCATTTGTTTCCCTTGCTTGTGGAAATGTCTGATTGCTGTGGTTAGGATGTCCCATACTATGTCAGACAGAAGTGGTGAGCATGGACATCTTTGTCTTGTTCTGGACCTAATGGGAAAGGCTCCCAATTTTTTCCTGTTAAGAATGATGTTAGCTATGGTTTCTTCATAATAGGCTTTAATATGTTGAGGTATGTTACCTCCAAGCCTAGTTTGTTTTGACAGATTTTACCGTGAATGAAGATTGTACTTTCTCAAATGCCTTTATATCTGCATCTATTGAAATGATAATATGACTCTTACCCTTTTTCTTATCGATGTAATATATCATGTTAATTCATTTGTGAATATTGAACAATCATTTCAAACTTAAATAAATAACACTTGATCCAGATGAATGATTTTTAATGTATTGTTGGATTTGGCTTGACAGTGTTTGTTTGTTTTGTTCAGGGATTTTTGCATCTATGTTCATCAGGGATATTGGCCTGTAGTTCTCTCTTTTTTTTATGATAGTCACAGAGAGAGAGAGAGAGAGAGGCAGAGACATAGGCAGAGGGAGAAGCAGGCTCCATGCACCGGGAGCCTGATGTGGGATTCGATCCCGGGTCTCCAGGATCGCGCCCTGGGCCAAAGGCAGGCGCCAAACCGCTGCACCACCCAGGGATCCCCTGGCCTGTAGTTCTCTTTTCTAGTGGTGTGTTTACTTAGTTTTGGTATCAGGGTAATGCTGGCCAATGGAATGAATTCGGACGTTTTCCTTTTTTTTCTATTTTTTGGAATAGTTTCCAAGTAATGGGTATTAATTCTTTCTTAAATGTTTGTTAGAATTCACTTGTGAAGCTATATTGTCCTGAACTTTTGTTTTGAGGGGTTCTTGGTTTACCGATTCAATTTCTTCTGGTTATTGGTCTGTTCATATTTTCTATCTCTTTCTGTTTTGGTTTTGATACTTTATATGGCTCTAGGAATTTATCCATGTATTCTGGAATGTCCAGTTTGTTGGCATATACTTTTTCATAATATGGTCTTATATTTGTCTTATATTTTTTGTATTTCTGTGGTGTTGATTGCTATTTTTTCTCTCTCATTTGTGATTTTGTTTATTAGAGTTCTTTCTCTTTCTTTTTTTGATAAGCCCGGCTGGAGTTTTACCAATTTTATTTAGTTTTCCAAAGTACTAGCTCCTGGTTTCATTGATCCTTTCTTTTTAAAATATTCTATGTTGATTGTTTCTGCTCTAACCTTTATTGTTTTTTCCTTCTGCAAGTTTTAGGTTTTGTTTGCTCTTTTTCTAGTTCTTTAGGTGTAAAGTTAACTTGTTTATTTGAGATTTGTTTTCTTTTGGGGGTAGGCTTGTATTGGTATAACTTCCTTCTTAGAACAACTTTTACTGCATCCTAGAAATTTTGGACCAATATACTTTTTTATTTCTCTTATTTCCTGGTTGACACATTTGTTGTTTAGTAGCATGTTATTTAACCATCATATTATTTGTGGGCTTTCCAGATTTTTTCTTGTGGTTGACTTCTAGTTTCATAGTGTTGTATTCAGGAAAGTTTCATGGCATTATTTCAATCTTCCTGAGTTTGTTGAGGCTTGCTTTATGGGCTAAATGTTATCTATTCTGGAGAATGTTCCATGTGCTCTTGAAAAGAATGTATATTCTACTGTTTTAGAATAGAATATTCTGAATATATGTGTTAAATCCATCTGGTCCAAAATGTCATTCAAAGTCATTGTTTCCTATTATTACTGATTAGTTCTTTTATGCTTTTTATTAACTTTTTTATGTATTTGGGAGTTCCTATGTTGGGTCTATAAATATTTATAATTGCTATATCTTCTTTTTGATTGTCCCCTTTATTATAATATAGACTCTTTCTTTGTCTCCTGTTATAGTCTTTGTTTTAACATCTATTTTGTCTGTGTAGGTTTTGCTACCCTGGCTTTCTTTTGGCAATGATTTGCATGATAGATGATTCCTTATCCCCTCTCTTTCAATTTGAAGGTGCCTTTAGGTGGAAAATATGCCTCTTATAGGCAGCATATAGATGGGTTTCTTGTTTTTTTTTATCCATTCTGACATGTCTTTTCATTGGAGTATTTAGTCCATTTGCATTCAAAGTAATTATTGATAGATGTGTATTTATTGTCATTTTATTATTTGTTTTGGGGTTGTTTCTGAAGATTTTCCCTCATACATTCTTATCTTTCCCTTGCATGCTTTATCTTCTTTTCTTTAGTAATATATTTGGATTTCTTTGCCTTTACACTTTTCATATATTTATTAGTGGTTTTGATATATGATTTACCACTAGCTTTGTATAAAACATCATCTGCGTATAGCATTCTCTAGGCAGCTAATGATCATTTAAGTTTGAACCCAATCTTTACTACTCTCCTTCCCACATTTTAGGTAAATATTGTCATATTTTACATCCTTTAATTTTGTGGGTTTCTTGACTGATTTTATTTACAGAAAAATCATCTTTATTGCTTTTGTGTTTCTTTACTTTATACTACCACTTTTGGTCTTTCTGTTCCATTGAATGAATCTCCTTTAATATTTCCTGCAGGGCTTATTTGGGGTCACAGAGTCCTTTAGTTTTTGTCTATCTGGAAAACTTGCTATCTCTTTTATTCAAAGTGATAGCCTTCCTGAATATTTTTGCCTGTAGATTTTTTTCCCATTCAGCTCTTTGGATATATCATGCTACTTTATTCTAGCTTGGAAAATTTCTTCTGTAAAATCCCCTGCCAGCCTTTTGGGCTTTCTCTTTTGAGTTCTGTCTTGCTGCTTTAAAAATTTTTTTCTTTGTCACTGTATTTTGCTAATTTAATTACAATGTGTTTGGTATTGATGAAGTTTTATTGATTTTGATGGGGGTAATCTGTAGTAAATGTTGGGTATTTGTCGCTTCTAATGGATGAGTAATATTCCATTGTATACATAAACCACATCTTCTTTATCCATTCATCTTTCGATGGACCCCGAGGCTCCTTCCACAGTTTGGCTATTGTGGACATTGCTGCTATAAACATTGGGGTGCAGGTATCCCGGCGTTTCATTGCATCTGCATCTTTGGGGTAAATCCCCAGCAGTGCAATTGCTCCTGGAATTTTTCAAACTTTACTTCGAGGGTCTATCTTCCTTGGTTGTTTGTCATACTCTCTCTTTAAGAGTTTGGACTCAGCCTCCTGATGTCCTCCAGGCTCATCCAAAGCTAACCCTGATGACTTTTAAAATTCTAGGCTTTAAGTCCTGCTTCAGAATTCATGATGTGGCTCCTCTAGCTTTCTTGCTTTCCAGGCCAAATATTTTGGGGATTTGTCTTCTCCGTGCATGCTCTCCAGTATGATAGTGTTTTTCTCACCCTTCTATGTGTCACCATCTTCCTCTTGAGCATGGACTGGCATGGCTGATTTCACTCCCAAACCACATCTTTACATTTTCTACTGTTTTTAGATGTGGCCTCTTCTCTATCCTTTGTGGAATTTTTTTTTTTTTTGCTAAGCTATGCATTATTTTCTGGGTTATTAATACTGACGTGAATATTATTGAGCTGTATCCATGGAATAAGGTGAACTTATGGTCTACCTACTCTGCTATTTTCCCCATTATTTCCTCTCCAGATATGGGAAACTGTTGAAAACTGGTTATCTAAAACAATTAATATCTAATAGTTGTAACACAAAAGGAATTAAAGTCACAGTTCACTCTTTTTATTTTGTTCCACTACTGCTCAAGAATGAATTGAAAATCATTTAAAATGCTCCATACTGATACGTCATTTGTAAATATCTTCTCCCATTCTGGAGGTTGTCTATTAGTTTTGTTGGCTGTATCGTTTGCTGTGCAAAAGCTTCTTATCTTGATGAAGTCCCAATAGTTCATTTTTGCTTTTGTTTCCTTTGCCTTCGTGGATGTATCTTGCAAGAAGTTACTGTGGCCAAGTTCAAAAAGGGGGTTGCTTGTGTTCTCCTCTAGGATTTTGATGGAATCGTGTCTCACATTTAGATCTTTCATCCATTTTGAGTTTATCTTTGTGTATGGTGAAAGAGAGTAGTCTAGTTTCATTCTTCTGCATGTGGATGTCCAATTTTCCCAGCACCATTTATTGAAGAGACTGTCTTTCTTTCCAGTGGATAGTCTGTCCTGCTATCTAGAATATTAGTTGACCATAAAGTGGAGGGTCCCCTTCTGGATTCTCTATTCTGTTCCATTGATCTATGTGTCTGTTTTTGTGCCAGTACCACACTGTCTTGATGACCACAGCTTTGTAGTACAACCTGAAATCTGGCATAGTGATGCCCCCAGATATGGTTTTCTTTTTTAAAATTCCCCTGGATATTCAGGTTTTTTTCTGATTCCACACAAATCTTAAGATGATTTGTTCCAACTCTCTGAAGAAAGTCCATGCTATTTTGATAGGGATTGCATTAAATGTGTAAATTACCCTGGGTAGCATTGACATTTTCACAATATTAATTCTTCCAATCCATGAGCATAGAATAATTTTCCATCTCTTTGTGTCTTCCTCAATTTCTTTCAGAAGTGTTCTATAGTTTTGAGGGTATCGATCCTTTCCCTCTTTGGTTAGGTTTATTGCTAGGTATCTTACGCTTTTGGGTGCAATTGTAAATGGGATTGACTCCTTAATTTCTCTTTCTTCAGTCTCATTGTTAGTGTATAGAAATGCCACTGACTTCTGGGCATTTATTTTGTATCCTGCCACACTTCCAAATTGCTGTATGAGTTCTAGCAATCTTGGGGTGGAGTCTTTTGGATTTTCTATGTAGAGTATCATGTCATCAGTGAAGAGGGAGAGTTTGACTTCTTCTTTGCCAATTTGAATGCCTTTTATTTCTTTTTGTTGTCTGATTGCTGAGGCTAGGACTTCTAGTACTATGTTGAAAAGCAGTGGTGAGGGTGGACATCCCTGTCTTGTTCCTGATCTTAGGGGAAAGGCTCCGAGTGTTTCCCCATTGAGAATTATATTTGCTGTGGGCTTTTCGTTGATGGTGGGAATGTGAACTGGTGCAGCCACTCTGGAAAACTGTGTGGAGGTTCCTCAAAGAGTTAAAAATAGACCTGCCCTACGACCCAGCAATTGCATTGCTGGGGATTTACCCCAAAGATACAGATGCAATGAAACGCCGGGACACCTGAACCCTGATGTTTATAGCAGCAATGTCCACAATAGCCAAACAGTGGAAGGAGCCTCGGGGTCCATCGAAAGATGAATGGATAAAGAAGATGTGGTTTATGTATATAATGGAATATTAGTCATCCATTAGAAGCGACAAATACCCACCATTTACTTCGATGTGGATGGAGCTGGAGGGTGTTACGCTGAGTGAAATAAGTCAATCGGAGGACTAAATTTATATGGTTTCATTCATTTGGGGAATATAAAAAATAGTGAAAGGGAATAAAGGGGAAAGGAGAAAAAATAAGTGGCAAGTATCAGAAAGGGAGGCAGAACATGAAAGACTCCTTACTCTGGGAAATGAACCAGGGGTGGTGGAAGGGGAGGTGGGCAGGGGTGGGGGTGACTTGGTGGCGGGCACTGAGGAGGGCAGTTGATGGGATGAGCACTGGGTGTTATTCTGTAGGTTGACAAATTGAACACCAATAAAAAATAAATTTATTTAAAAAAATAAAATGCTGCATACTGTAGCAAGATAATATTAGAAATATTAGCTGTAAAATAAGAAAGAGCAAATGCACAAAGACATAAAAATAGAGCCATGAAAGATGATAATAAAAAATTACCATAAGAAAATCTCCAAACTTTCTACAAGTAGACTGTAAATTAGTTTCGGGTTTTTCAGCAGACTATATAAAAAAGACAAGTGAACCAATTATGAGTATCTGTAAGAATCAAATCAAACCAATTGATTAGGAAATATATAGTTTGTTCTATTACAAAAATCAAGTAGTACTCTTGTGTTCTCCTAAAAATCACAGCATGTTGTAATGAATAATGTCCTCAATAATAGCTATAACTCCTAATCTACTCATACTATTAAAGAATATCTAAAGTTGGCGGAGGGAGCTTCATGGCACCGGGAGCAGCTTGGCCGGAGATCCGGCGGTGGCTACCCGCCCAGGGTAGTGATTCCCCGGTATCACTGTATCATAGTGCATGCCCCGGAGCCCAGGGCCCTGGGGGACACAGCCTAAGATCCGGCGCTCCCCCCGGGACAGGCAGAGGCCGGGAGGACACAGGACAGCAAGGATGCTCCTGCCACTGGGCGGCCCCAAGTTATGCAGATCAGTGACCCCTCCCCCGGAGCATCCAGGCCCCTGCGGACTGAGGGCTGCGGTAGTTACTGTGGAAGATGTCTCAAAAGCTGGACAGCTGGCCCCCGCCACTGTTGTTGTTCCTCCTGGTGTCACCCTGTACCTTGGACTGAGCAGGGGCCTCACAGGATAAACAGCTCCCACTGAGCCCTGCACCTGGAAGAGGCAGGGCAGCTTCCACAGGTGCACACACCTGAGAATCAGCAAAGCAAGCCCCACCCTCACCCCTCCCCCAAAAGACCAGCTAGAAGGAGAGGGGAAAAGCAAGTTATTGACCAAGCAGCACTGGAAATTTCCAGGGGTAGTCGAGGGATTTACAGTATATAGAATCAGAGGATACTCCCCCTTGATTTTTGTTTTCTGTTTGTTACTCCCCCTTTTTTCCTTTTTTTTCCTCTTTTTTTTTCTCTCTTTTTCTCCTTTTTTCAGTACAACTTGTTTCGGCCACTCTGCACTGAGCAAAATGACTAGAAGGCAAAACTCACCTCAAAAGAAAGAATCAGAAACAGTCCTCTCTCCCACCTAGTTACAAAATTTGGATTACAATTCAATGTCAGAAAGCGAATTCAGAAGGACAATTATAAAGCTACTGGTGGCTCTAGAAAAAAGCATAAAGGATTGAAGAGCCTTCATGACTTCAGAATTTAGATCTCATCAGCCCGAAATTAAAAATCAATTAAATGAGATGCAATCAAGACTGGAGTTCCTATCCACGAGGGTTAACGAGGTAGAAGAACGAGTGAGCGACACAGAAGACAAGTTTATGGCAAGGAAGGAAACTGAGGAAAAAAGAGAAAAACTATTAAAAGCTCACGAGGATAGGTTAAGGAAAAGAAATGACAGCCTCAGAAGGAAAAATCTACGTTAAATTGGGGTTCCCAAGGGCGCCGAAAGGGACAGAGGTCCAGAATATGTATTTGAACAAATCATACCTGAGAACGTCCTGAACTTGGGAAGGGAAACAGGCATTCAGATCCAGGAGATAGACAGATTCCCCCTAAAATCAATAAAAACCGTTCAATACCCCGACATTTCATAGTGAAACTTGCAAATTCCAAAGACAAAGAGAAAATCCTTAGAGCAGCAAAAGACAAGAAATCTTTAACATTTATGGGGCAAAGCATTAAGGATAACAGCAGACCTCTCCACAGAGACCTGGCAGGCCAGAAAGGACTGCCAGAATATATTCAGGGTCTTAAATGACAAGAAACTGCAGCCAAGGATACTATATACAGCAAGGCTCTCATGCAGAATAGAAGGAGAGATAAAGAGCTACCAAGATAGGCAGAAACTGAAAGAATATGAGACCAGCAAACTGGCTCTCCAAGAAATACTAAGGGGTACTCTGTAATAAAAAGAGGAAGTCCAAGGAAACAATCCTGAAAAACAGGGACTGAATAGGTATCATGATGACACTAAATTCATATCTTTCAATAGTAACTCTGAATGTAAATGGCCTTAATGACCTCATAAAAGAGCGCAGGGTTTCAGACTGGATAAAAAGCAAGACACATCTATTTGTTGTCTACAAGAGACCCATTTTAGATAAGGACACCTACAGCCTGAAAATAAAAGGTTGGAGAACCATTTATCATTCAAATGGTCTTCAAAAGAAAGCAGGGGTAGCCATCCTTATATCAGATGAATTAAAGTTTATTGCAAAGATTGTAGTAAGAGATGAAGAGGGACACTATATCATACTTAAAGGATGTATCCAACAAGAGAACCTAACAATCATGAATATTTATGCCCCGAATGTGGGAGCTGCCAAGTATATCAATCAATTAATAACCAAAGTTAAGACATACTTAGATAATAATACACTTATACTTGGCGACTTGAATGTAGAGTTTTCTACAATCGAGAGATCTTTAAAACACAACATCTCCAAAGAAACAAGAGCTTTAAATGATACACTGGGCCAGATGGATTTCACTGATATTTACAGACCTTTACATCCAAACGCAACTGAATACACATTCTCTCAAGTGCACATGGAACTTTCTCCAGAATAAACCACATACTGGGTCACAAATCAGGTCTTCACTGATACCAAAAGATTGGGATTGTCTTCTGCATATTGTCAGACCAAAATGCTTTGAAATTAGAACTAAATCACAAGAAGAAGTTTGGAAGGATTTAAAACACGTGGAGGTGAAGGACCATCCTGCTAAAAGATGAAGGGGTCAACCAGGAAATTAGGGAAGAATTAAAAAGATTCATGGAAACTAATGAGAAAGATACAACCGTTCAAAATCCTTGGGATGCAGCAAAAGCAGTCCTGAGGGGAAATACATCGTTATAAAAGCAGTCACCCAAAAAACTGGAAAGAACCCAAAAACAAAAGCTAACCTTGCACTAAAAGGAGCTAGAAAAAAAAAAAACAGCAAATAGATCCTACACCCAGCAGAAGTAGAGAGTTAATAAAGATTTGAGCAGAACTCATGAAATACAGACCAGAAGAACTGTGGAACAGATCAACACAAACAGGAGTTGGTTCTTTGAAAAAATTAATATGATAGATAAACCATTAGCCAGCCTTATTAAAAAGAAGAGAGAAAAGACTCAAATTAATAAAATCATGAATGAGAAAGGAGAGATCACCGCCAATACCAAGGAAATACAAACGATCTTAAAAACTTATTATGAGTAGCTTTACGCCAATAATTTAGGCAATCTAGAAGAAATGGACGCATTTCTGGAAAACTACAAACTACCAACACTGGAACAGGAAGAAATAGAGAACCTGAGTAGGCCAATCACCAGGGAGGAAATGGAAACAGTCATCAAAAACCTCCCAAGACACCAAAGTCCAGGGCCAGATGGCTTCCCTGGGGAATTCTATCAAACGTTTAATGTAGAAACCATACGTATTCTACTAAAGCTGTTCAGAAAGATAGAAAGAGATGGAATACTTCCAAACTCATTCTATGAAGCGAGCATCACCTTAATTCAGAAACCAGACAAAGACCCCACCGAAAAGGAGAATTATAGACTAATATCCCTGTTGAACATGTATGCAAAAATTCTTAACAAGAATCCTATACTAGCCAATAGGATCCAACAATACATTAAGATTATTCACAACGACCAAGTGGAATTTATCCATGGGATGCAAGGCTGGTTCAACACTCGCAAATCAATCAATGTGATTGATCATATAAGCAAGAGAAAAAATAAGAACTATATGATCCTCTCAATAGATGCAGAGAAAGTATTTCACAAAATACAGCATCCATTCCTGATCAAAACTCTTCAGAGTGTAGAGATAGATAGAACATTCCTCAGCATCTTAAAAGCTATCTATGAAAAGCCCACAGCAAATATCATTCTCACTGAGGAAGCACTGGGAGCCTTTCCCCTAGGATAGGAACACGACAGGGATGTCTACTCTCACCACTGCTATTCAACATAGTACTATAAGTCCTAGTCTCCGCAATCAGGCAACAAAAATAAATAAAAGGCATTCAAATTGGCAAAGAAGAAGTCAAACTCTCCCTCTTCGCAGATGACATGATACTCTACATAGAAAACCCAAAAGACTCCACCGCAAGATTGCTAGAACTCATACAGCAATTTGGAAGTGTGGCAGGATACAAAATCAATGCCCAGAAGTCAGTGGTATTTCTATACACTAACAATGAGACTGAAGAAAGAAAAATTAAGGAGTCAATCCCATTTACAATTGCACCCAAAAGCATAAGATACCTAGGAATAAACCTAACCAAAGAGGTAAAGGATCTATACCCTAAAAAGTATAGAACACTTATGAAAGAAATTGAGGAAGACACAAAGAGATGGAAAATTATTCTATGCTCATGGATTCATAGAATTAATACTGTGAAAATGTCAATGCTACCCAGGGTAATTTACACATTTAATGCAATCCCTATCAAAATAGCACGGACTTTCTTCAGAGAGTTGGAACAAATCATCTTAAGATTTGTGTGGAATCAGAAAAGACCCTGAATAGCCAAAGGAATATTAAAAAAGAAAACCATATCTGTGGGCATCACAATGCCAGAATTCCGGTTGTACTACAAAGCTGTGGTCATCAAGACAGTGTGGTACTGGCACAAAAACAGATACATAAATCAATGGAACAGAATAGAGAATCCAGAAGTGGCCCCTCAACTTTATGGTCAACTAATATTCTAGAAAGCAGGACAGACAATCCACTGGAAAAAATGACAGTCTCTTCAATTAATGGTGCTGGGAAAATTGGACATCCTCATGCAGAAGAATGAAACTGGGCCATTCTCTTATACCATACACAATTATAAACTCAAAATGGATGAAAGATCTAAATGTGAGACAAGATTCCATCAAAATCCTAGAGGACAATACAGGCAACACCCTTTTTGAACTTGGCCACAGCAACTTCTTGCAAGATACATCCACAAAGGCAAGAGAAAGAAAAGCAAAAATGAATTATTGGAACTTTAGCAAGATAAAAAGCTTCTGCACAGGAAAAGAACAGTTAACAAAACTAAAAGACAACCTACAGAATGGGAGAAGAGATTTCCAAATGTCCTATCAGATAAAAGGCTAGTATCCAAGATCTGTAAAGAACTTACTAAACTCAACAGCAAAGAATCAATCCAATCATGAAAAGGGCAAAATACATGAAGAGAAATCTCACAGAGGAAGACATAGACATGGCCAACATGCACATGAGAAAATGCTCCGCATCACTGCCCATCATGGAAATACAAATCAAAACCACAATGAGATACCACCTCACACCAATGAGAATGGGGAAAATTAACAAGACAGGAAACAACAAATATTGAAGAGGTTGTGGAGAAAGGGGAACCCTCTTACACTGTTGGTGGAAATATCAACTGGTACAGCCACTCTGGAAAACTGTGTGGAGGTTCCTCAAAGAGTTAAAAATAGATCTGCCATAGGACCCAGCAATTGCACTGCTGGGAATTTACCCCAAAGATACAGATGCAGTGAAACACCAGGACACCTGCACCCCGATGTTTATAGCAATAATGTCCACAGTATCCAAACTGGGGAAGGAGCCTCGGTGTCCATCGAAAGATGAATGGATAAAGGATATATGCTCAATGTATACAATGGAATATTACTCAGCCATTAGAAATGACAAATACCCACCATTTGCTTTGACATGGATGGAACTGGAGGGTATTATTGCTGAGTGAAATAAGTCAATCCGTGAAGGACAAACATTATATGGTCTCATTCATTTGTGGAATATAAAAAATCGTGAGAGGGAATAAAGGGGAAGGGAGAGAAAATGAGTGGAAACTATCAGAGAGGGTGACAGAGCATGAGAGACTCCTACCTCTGGGAAACGAATAAGGGATGGTGGAATACGAGGTGGGCGGGGCGTTGGGGTGACTGCGTGATGAGCACTGAGGGGGGCACTTGATGATATGAGCCCTGGGTGTTATGCTATATGTTGGCGAATTGAACTCCAATAAAAAGAAATTTAAAAAAAAGAAAAAAGAATATCCAAAGCCTTTAAACATCAATTCTAAATTTACCCCAACCTAGAGAAATTACGATGCATTGTTAAAAATAAACTCTGAAGGGAGGAGCTCAGAACTATGGGCACAATAGGATATATGTACTATTTTTAGATTCTTATGATTAAATATTTATTACTTGTTTGAATTGTTATTGATTCCTTCACTGTCAGTTATATTCAATAACCAAAAAAAAAATAACTTCTCTTCTAAAAGTTAATTGGTGATAATCCAGTTATCAGCTTTTTTTGGTTTGGCCACAGATTTACTCCTTTTAATTAATACTGAAAACTTTACTGAGTTGAAATTTTCTTTGCCTAAACTGGGCCACTGACTTTTCAGCAACTTTTCTTCCCTTTTTAGGACCAATGAAACGAGAGGATACTTGCATGCAAAAGAGAAATGACATAAATTGGCAGGTTTTCTTAGTAAAGTGTTTTTTATTTTCCTGTGACATGAAGGTTGGAGGTAGTGACAATAGTTAATTATCAGGGAAAGCATCTTTTTCTTCCTTCTGTTTCAGGGTTTTGCTCTAAAGCTCAACAGGTCTGGAGCTTTATTTGTCCAGAAAATAATCATACCCTAGGAAAACTGGCTCATACTGTGAGCCCAAACTCACAAAGGATGGATTTTTATGAAAAAGCCAATTTAATAATTTATAGTGAAGAATATAACTGCCAAATGGACTGAAATGTGTGTTGGAGTGTCAATGTATTATCCTTTTAGTAGGAGGTCAAGTCAGAAAGTTAAATTAACAACAGATAAAAAACAGTTGGATAAACATATGAAGTAAGAATTAAGAGGGGATTTGCAAGATCAGGCATATTTCATTTGATAAACCTCAGCCAGGTTGGCTATCCTTTCCCTTTGCCAGTTCTCACAAGTCATGGTCTTTTGATAAAGCAATTCAAATTCTTAGTTTTTAGTGCTGAAATTGTGCCTTTTTCCAACTCTTGATAATTTTAAATTTGTATGAGATCTATAAATGAAAAAAAAAGAGATCTATAAATGTTAGGCATGGTTTCATTTAGTTCTTTAATGGTTCCGGTTTTATAAGAAGAGCTTGCTTCCGATCTAGATTGCCCTCCGACAAAAATATTATCCTGTACTTTCTTCTCTAATTAGTTTAGTGCATAAATTAAAATGCTACTGTTTGACCTAGCCCACTGTACTTTCTTTTTTCCCCTTTGCTATGGCTATTACCCAGAAGGCTCTTTGCAGTTCTTGGCCCTGGCTTCTGAAAGTGGTTCCCTTACATGCCCACAGAGGATTGTATGCTTTGCAAGCCTTGTTTTTTTCATAACTACTTTCAGACTTGGCCAACACTGTAGTCTCCAGGTGTATATATTTTTCAATTTGCACACTTATAAAGCCCCATAAACATTATTCATAAAGACCAAAATCTTAGTACACTGTAGAGAGGCTCTGTAATCAGCAATATTTATTTATTTATTTATTTATTTATTTATGCATTATTTGAACATTTGTTTTATATGTATATAACACATACCATAAGAAAATCTCCAAACTTTCTACCAGTAGACTGTAAATAAGTTTCAGGTTTTTCAGCATATTATATAAAAAAGACAAGTGACCCAATTATTAATATCCATAAGAATCAAATCAAACCAATTGCTTAGGAAATATATAGTTCGTTCTAATACTAAAATCAGGTAATACTCTTGTGTTCTCATAAATATATATGATGTTATATTATATGTTGGCAAATCGAACTCCAATAGTATAACACCCAGTGTTTTTTTTTCATTCATTACCTCATTTATTCACTCAACAAACACAATAAAGGCTTTGTGCCAGATAGTTGGGAATACAGAGATGAGTCAAACACTTGCCCTCAATTAGTTTGCAGTGTACATAGGGGATAAACCGTGAACAAAAATTACTAAAATACACATTAAATTATGTCTTTTGCGATGAGAGGTTGAGAGAAAAGCACTGCATATGGAGGGAAGAGTGTAGCAAAGGTAACTCTATTGCTGTTAGTTCTGACTTATATTTTTGAGATTTTTCTTCCTCTATGACATCAGGCTTGAAGGAGTTGCAACTTTCTTATTCTAAGGTAAACTCTCTTCATATTTTGCCTTAAGTTTTATCTTGCCGTGGAGATTCTAGTGAGACAGATAGACATGTGAATTTTGGTGGAAAGAGATAGGGTGAGGAACATTACAAACGACTGGTATGCAGTTTTTATTTGATTTTGCAGTCTTTGGTTCCATACTCTGCATTTTTTTTTGTACAATTGAAATAAAACTTGAGTACTGTCATCTGCTCAAGGGACTTACCTTTGGTTTGTGCAAATAAGGTTTCTGTGGTGAGAGACCAAATGAACTCAACTTCCTCTTTCAACAACAAATTTGTCAGTTATCAGCAGGATCTGTGCCACCCCGAGTTAAGCTTTTTTGCCATCAGCTCCCTGCAAAGAAACAAGACTGCTAATCGTGACAAGGCTCCAGGGTAAGTTACAGACTAGTGTCTGGGAATTGGTGGTTCCATGTGGAAAGATTGTTGGGGACATGAAGATCCAAGATAGAGGCAGATGTGGGACCATTGTCCAAAGTGAAAATGGTCCCTGGTTTCTCATCTTAGGCTTCTTACAGTTGAATCAATGGTGACTGCCCTTGAGCCTAACTAGAGTACCACAAATTCAGGTTAATGCCATCAGTCCCAAAACCATTACTCAAGGAGCATGAAGTATGTGATGCAGCTCATTCTTTGCTGAGGGCTCTTTGTTTCTCCATCAACCAGAGAGGAGGACACAAAATATTAAGAAAGCTGTATTTGTGAGACTTATTGGGGAAAAAATGGCATATTCAGCCAGAAAAAAAAGAGCATTTGAATTTTTGCCCTCTATAATTTATCTAGTTTCATAATGAAGGGAAAGTTTACATATAAGCTTCTTGCTTTGGTAAGTTTACTTTTCACATATACAGAAACAATAAGCTCTTTCAGGATAGAAGGAATCAGATCATAGATTTTGGAGTTGAAAGAACTCTTAGAGATTCAAATCCCTCATAATACATATGGGGAAACTGTGAGCCAGTGAAGTAGGGACACTGGGTTTCGGACAAATGCAAAAGTAAAGACAAATGATTAAAAGTGTGTTCAGAGGTGTTTCTTGATCCTTTAAAAGTTGCTTTGTTGACTCAAGTTTAGCTTCAAAGAGGCACCTATCTTTCAAGTGATTATTGTTCTTATTACTCTGAATACTAGGAACCTCTCTGGTTCTGAACCAAGGAGACTTCTGTTGGGAAATCCTTAAATTTGGACTGTGCCATGCCTGCTGGTCACAAGATAATTCTGAATAAAATAATAAAGTAATAAGCTTTGTTGTGATTTTGGTGGGGAGTGGTCTCAGTCCCAAATATCCTGCTAGTGGGGACATTTTTATTTTTTATTTACATGGTTGCAAGATGCCACTGTCTTTTCCATTAATTGAAAAGTTTAGTAATTGTGACACAGTAAAATTATTTACTGCTGAAATAGGTGGTATCCTGGTATACTGAGGTAGGCAGTGGCTTGCACTGTACCAAGAATCAGATAATGTATTCAGGGCAATTGTCTTTGCACACAAAGGTTGACACAGGTCCTTCTTTGATTAAAAGAAGTTCCTATTTGAGCTTATCTGGGAAAGTTGTTGAGATCATGTTGTACAGATTGCTCAAACCCTGGCAATGGTGGAGCATAAGACTAAAAAATGAGTGAGAATACTTCTGTGTGATTTGAGGTGGATTTCGTGACCATTTGTATTTAAGGTAAGCCAAATGGCATCCTAATATACCAGTATATACCGTTCAGTCAGAGTTAGAGCAAAGAGGACAGAGCTGTCTGTTGTGAAACCACTCTAAAAGTTCCAGTAGTCAGGGCAATGACTGGTAGAGAGTCTGCTTTATTTGTAAAAACTTTTGGTCAAGAATCTACTTGCATCCATGTCGGGATATTTTGCAGGGGAATTTTTATTGAGTATTGGTTTGCATGCATTGCAGGCAGAGTGATGAAGTAGTTCAATAAACAGAATCAAAAAGTTTTGGTCTTAGTTCAAGTTCTGCTAGTGAGTCATTGTGTGGCCTTAAGCAAACTGTTATATTTCTATAGGTATCAATATTCTCACCTGCAATAAGATGCGGGAGCTTAAAATAGATGGTCTACTTTCCTTTATGACAATGCAATAATTTGACTCTAGGGTCCTAGATACCTGAGAAGAGTTATATACCATTAAGTGGTAAATAATAGGGTCATAACATGAAAATCTAACTAGAGGGGACTTTCTAGAAATATAATCTAGATCATAAATGGAACTCAGTAAACTTTTTTAAAGGCCATTATATTTGTTTCAGAATAAATAATGTTATCATGAGAACTCAACTATTAGACCAGTTTTTTTTTACAAGTAATTTCCTTTTTTAATAAAAAACACAAGCAACAAACAAGGGAAATAGCTCTGAAATCTGATTTCCACAATGACAGTGTCACCCAATCACTATTTCTCAATATTTTAAGCCAAAGTTCCCTTTGAGAAACATAAAAATGTCACTACAAGGTTATTGTGGACTTGCTTCCCTAGGAACCAAAACCTGGACTCCTAAGAAAACTTACCCATTGAATTGACATTTTCTGAGTACATGTGCTCAGCAGCTACAAAGATTTTCTGGATCTGTATTTTCAACTATTTGCATTTTAAAAAATATTTTATTTATTCATGAGAGAGAGAGAGAGAGGCAGAGACACAGGCAGAGGGAGAAGCAGGCTCCATACAGGGAGCCTGATGTGGGCTCAATCCCGGGACTCCAGGATCATGCCCTGGGCCAAGGCGGGTGCTAAACCGCTGAGCCATCCAAGGATCCCATCTGTTTGTATTATAGAAACAATGATTTTGATTACCAAATAAGTTTACTATAATAAGGAAATTCTTTTTTTTTTTCAAATAACACATGCTTTTCAGCCTTTCACTTAAAGAATTATTATTTTAGTTTTGTTAGCCATCACTCACATTTACACATTTTGGGAGATTTTCTAAATTCAGAAAAGTACAGGATCCAACCAAAAACCCATGAAGATTGTTTTCTATACAAGTAAAGAGGAAGTGAACTAACATTTACTTAATGTCACTGTGTGCCAGACATGAAAATAGGTCATTTCTTATACATTTTCCATTTAATCTTCATAACAATCTATATTTCAGGGACTATGATGTTATTTTTTTTAATGAGGAAACTGAAGGCCAGAGATATGAAGTAAGTTACTTCAGGCTAGTCAGCTGATAGTTAAGATATGACCTCAGTACTGCCCAAAGAATCTAATTCTTTCCACCTCCAAAATACTGCCCTAACTGAAAAAAAAAAAGATATCTAATTAGGTCTCTTTCTTAAATGATTAAAAACCTAATCAATATGCATGCATGGAAATTTAATTCCATTTAAGATTTTGTTTGTGAATAGCCTAATTGCTTTAATTCATTTTCATGATAAAAGTAATTTTCATCTCCTCTAATTTATAGAAAAAATATTTAGACTTACAAATATATCCAAATCTTAGTGTTTGTGATGTCAAGTAGGTGATTTAGGGTTGATTCCAATCAATTTAGGATATAATGGAATTCCAAATTCCAGTTGTTCTTTTTCATCTGTGATTGTGAGTGATTGAATGAAGAACACCATGGTCATGTAGATCTGATGGGCTTAGGTAATACATGCAAGACTTTCATGGTTTAAAGAAGAAAAAGATCAAGTAAGACAAATCAAGATAGGTTCTCAAAAGGCTTGTAAAGGTTGTAGAGAATGGGAAGGCCTCCCTCATAAATCTTTCCCTATTTAATTTTCCCTTCTTCTCCAAAGATGACAACCCCACATACTGGCCCTATTATCAAACAAAATAATAGAAGCAAATTTGATAAACATGTTCACATAATGTCATTAATGACTTCATGATAAGAGGTGAAAAGAGAGGGAGGATTGAGAGAGTGAAGATTTGTGGAATTATACAGGAAAAGAGTAGTCACCTTGATACTAGAAGCCTAAGTATCACTCTCCTCACTCTGCCACTTGCTAGCTTTATATCGTTAGGTAAATAAGGTCACTCTTTGAGCCTCAATTTTCTGATCTGTGAGATGGGGATGATTTTCTCTGGCCTGATTATTCATAATATATACCTTTACTAGTGATTAACATCAATTATGGGTATAATAATGGTTTGTAAAGTATAAATCAGTAGATGAGTTGAGATAGTGGTTGCTGCCTTAATGATGACAGTGGCAATGCTGGCAGTATTATTTAGAGGAAGGGGGTGAGAAGGGCCATGTCCATACAGTCATGACAAGTTAGGGCTGGAAGGGAGTTAAAAATAATCATCCAGTTCAATCTGTTTTGTTTTAATAATAAGGGAAATGAAAACCACAGAAAGGAAGAGGTTTAGCAGGGAAACACAAAGAATAATCTAATAGTTGCTAGAATCCAAAATGTCTTAGCTCAGAATTCAGTACTCTTTTCAATATATCCTACAGCTTTTAAGTCCTCTCCAGCCCACAGCAAATATTGTCACAGTCAGCTCACTATTGTTATTTTAAAAATTAACCCAGTACTCTATTTACAGATCTATTATGGTTTGAGGTCATAGGCAAAACTTCCTAAAAATCCTTGGGTTTGATGCAATCCTACTCTGAAACCTGATGGGCAGTCATTTGCCATATATGCATAGATATAAAAGTGCTAGAACTAGAACTGAGAATAATAGCTTCATCTCTGATGAACAGTCTTACCCATGGTAATGCCATTTTAAAATATCTTTTTGTTTGTGCAAAAAGTTGCTTTTATAAGACAAAATTTAGCTTTCTCTGCTCATAAACAACCTTATTACAACTGAAATCATAATAGCTATGACTTTGAGAAAGAAACTTTATTCTGCTGAGTCTCTATTTTCTGATTTGTAAAAGTATAATAATTTACTCAAAGCTGTTACAAGGAGTAAAGACATGAATAGCACTTGGACTGTGACTGACAGGATGCATATGGAAACTTCTTGGACTTAGCATTTCCCTGAAACTTAGAAGTCTGGTATAAATTCTGATGACATAATAGTAGCGAAAGGGATTATAAGGGAAAGGAGGGGAACTAAGCAGAAAAAAATTAGAGGGAGAGACAAACCATGAGACACTCCTAACTTTGGGAAACAAAGGGTTGAGGAAGAGGAGGTGGGCGGGGGCATGGGGTATCTGGGTGATGGGCACTAAGGAGGGAAGTTGATGGGATGAGCACTGGGTGTTATACTATATGTTGGCAAATTGAATTTAAATTAAAAAATTAATTTAAAAAGAAAATGAAAGATAAAAAATAATAATATAATTTCATGTTGGTTGTAACTTTGTGAAATCACAGCATTTAGGTTGTTTATTGAAAAGAAAAACTACCTTGGGCTAGATGTTATTGGTACCTCCTAAGTTTTTGGACTCAATGCCACTGAGTTATGTTTAAAGACCTGATATAACTTTATGTTCTGAGACAAAATTAGTTATTTCCATAAAGTTAATGTTTAATGACCATATTCCTATTTAAGCTTTTGGGTTCCTATTGGATTTTATTTTATTTTATTTTATTTTATTTTATTTTAAAGATTTTATTTATTTATTCGTGAGAGAGAGAGAGAGGCAGAAACACAGGAAGAGGAAGAAACAGGCTCCATGTAGGGAGCCTGACGCAGGACTCGATCCCGGGTCTCCAGGATCACACCCTGGGCCGAAGGCAGGCGCTAAACCACTGTGCCACCCAGGGATGCCCTCCTATCGGATTTTAAATAAAAATCTGGAATGGCATGCTTTGGAAATATTACATGTCCAGATTTATTAGTCTCCAACCTTATTATCCTTGGTTTGACCATATATTCAGTATCAAAGGAGACTATGATTGTTGATGGTGAGAGTAATTCGTGGGAGAGATATTAGAAATAAAGCAGCCTAAAGCTCTACCAGTATGTGCTTATTTTCCATATTCTTGTTTTTACAAACCAATGTATATAAACTAAGCACTTACTGCATGCTTAACCCTCTGCTAAGCAAAGTGAAAAATATAAAAGTCTAATATACAGAGTCCTCCCTCAGAGAAACTGTATTGTTAGAGTGTGGGCTATAAATCTATATAAAATACTATAAGTGTACAAAGAAGAAGGCGGTCAGAATAGAATTTCCCAGTGGAAGGAAAATATGAGATTTGAGAGAGAACCCTGAAAAAGAGCAAAATATTGGCCTCTGAGATAGGATCCAGGAAGTAAGTTCCCTTTAGGGGTTGATTTCTGTCATCAGATCCCTCTTTCAAGAGAAGAGGCATCTCTCATCATGGTTCTGGCCTTTGATGTAAGCCATATGTACCCTGGACAGAGCACTGATGCTGGAGCGACCAAGAGGCATTTACTCCTGTCAGGGTGGTGTTGGAGGCACTGGAAATTCTCCTCTTAGCTCTACGTAGGTGGTTCACATCTACAGAGCTAAGGACTGAAGTATATACTGAAGATGTAGCATTTTCACAGGTTATAATTTTGCCTGGACTTTATTGTCAGTATGGTTTTGGTTAGCTGAGTTGATTATGCAACAATGAGATTAAGTCCTTGGAATTAATCCCTACATGGACCAGTTAACATTAATTGCTTTATTTTATTTTGTTTTATTTTTTAAAGAGTTTATTTATTTTGAGAGAGAGAGAGAGAGTAAGAGTGGGGGGAGTAGCAGGAGGAGAGGGAAAAGCAAACTCCCTGCTGAGCAGTGACCCCCCCCAATATGGGGCTAGATCCCAGGACCCTGAGATCATGACCCAAGCTGAAGGCAGATGCTTAGCTGACTGAGCCACTCAGGCAACCCACAATAATTGTTTTAATAGTGCTGTATGTTTAACCTTGTTCTAGATTTAGAGGGAAAGAGCTAAAGAAATTTAGATTGCAATCTCTGACTTCACAACCCAGTGTGGAGAGATCTATAAATAATTGAACTATATGAGTTGTCATAAAGCAAAGTATTTTTTAAGTTAAAAATATTTACTGAATGACTATGTGCCAGTCATTCTGCTAGAGTCTAGAGATTTAAAAATGAGTGAGATGTGGTTTTTGTCTTCAAACTGCTCATAGTTTAGTTAGAAATACAGACATAAATAGAAACATTTGATATAATTCAGTGAGTGTATTGTTAAAGTAATTCCTATGGGGACCTGAACTTAACTTGCATTTTTTATACATCATTTTTATAGCAGACTAGATAATAGATTTTAACAAGGCAAACCTCAAGGAAAATGGGCCAGTTAATGAGTGTTTCAATAATTCAGAGAGGAAAGAGAGAGTGTGATAGTGAGGGAGGGAGAGAAAATTTGGTTGATTGAATGAGAAAAGAGGAGTCTAGGATTATTCTAAGAATTCTGATAGATAGTGATGGGTAAGTAAAAGGTCAGGGCATATGATTACTTTTGTTTTGGAAATACTCATTTTGAGATGCCTGGAGACATTCATATGTGAAATTTCAGTTGGATGCTGGACAAATGGGTTTAATATCTTAGGAGAGACTAGGCCTGGACTTAGAGATATGAAAGTCATCAGAATATGAGTGGTAACTGACGCCACTAAAGTGGGTGATGTTACTCAGCATGAAGATGATGAATAAAAAGAAGACACAGACCTAGGGAAAACAAAGATTTAAAAGATATGAAAAAACTAAAAGAAACCAAGAGAGAAACTTGATACAAATGGACAAATAGTTAAGAGGATAATTAAGAAATTCTTGTTTGAAAGCCAAAGGAAGATAACTTTGCAAAAAGATGGAAGTGGTCAGACTGTATCTAGGGCAGCAAAGAAGCCTTGCATGATTTAGCAACATGATGGTCACTTGTTACTTTTGGTGAAGCAGTCTCAGTGAGGTTGTGAGAGTATATACACTACCATGAAGTGCATAAAGAATATATACAAAGTGAAGAAAATGAAATGATCAATGAACATAACCATTTTGAGAAGTTTATTTAAGAAGAGAAAGTAACAGATAGACTAAGATGCATAAACAAGAAAATAATTATTTTGGGTGTTGGTGAGACTTGATGACAAAGATCTCATGAGAAAGGAGAGCATGATGATCTAGAGTAAAAGGGAACAACTAACGAAAGAGGATCCTGAGAGAAATAAAATGAATTAAGAGCATGGGAATTCATCTTGAGCAACAGGAAAGGCAGCTGTGTTGGGAAGTAAGATGTAGTTGTACATAAGAGTATATGTGTTGGGGGGAGACAGTAGATGAAATTGAGTTGCTTCTCACCCAATAACCTCAATTTTCTCTATGATTTAAGAAGTTAAGACTTTTTGTTGAAGAGTTGGTGGGAATGCAAACTAGTGCAGCCATTCTGGAAAATAGTATGGAGGTTTCTCAAAAAGGTATGACTAGAACTACCCTATGACCCAGCAATTTCACTACTAGGTATTTGCCCAAAGAATACAAAAATACTAATTCAAGGTGATACATGCACCCAGATGTTTATAGCAACATTAACTACCACAGCCAAATTATGGAAATTATGCAAAAATCCACTGACTCACTAATGGATGAAGTAGATGCAGTATATGTATATATACAATGGAATATTACTCAGACATAAAAAGAATGAAATCTTGCCATTTGCAATGACATGGATGGAGCTACAGAGTATAATGCTAAGCAAAATAAGTCAATCAGAGAGAGACAAATACAATATGATTTCACTCACATGTTTTATTTAAGAAAGCAAACAAATGAACAAAAGGAACAAAAGAGACAAACCAAGAAACAGACTCTTAACTGTATAGAGAACAAACTGATGGTTATAGAATGGAGGTAGGTGGGGAGATGGGTAAAATAATTGATGGAGATTAAGGAGTGGACTTTGTGTGATGAGCCATAGGTATTGTGTGTAAGTGTTGAGTCACTATATCGTACACGTGAAACTAATATATTTTATGTTAACCAACAAGCATTTAAATAAAAGCCTTAAAAAACAATCTGTGCTGGGAAAGGTAGGGGATGGGAGAGTAGGAGAGAAGAAGCTTTAATAGGGTTATAAAGATACTGAATGGCCACCATGGAAATGGAAGAATGTACTAATCAAGGATATGCAAAGAGAGGCTTGAGAAAAAAATCTTAGGCTTGAGATCATAAATTTCTGTTTTTGGCATTCCAAATGAATCCTAGTATTTTTAATAGGATCATTCAGCAGTTTGGATAGTAAAAAAAAAATGCACTGTGGACCTGACCTGGGATTAAGGTGTTGCCAGTCTGGTAACAGCAAAAGAATGGCAAACAACGAAGTTAAGGTTTCTTGTGAGAGAGTAGTTGGTTTGACATTTAATGTAGGCTGAGTAAGGGAGGAAGTAGGATAAAGGAGAGTGCTGGGTTGAACCATCAGAAATGGAGGGATTTAAATATTTAAAGTCTCCAGGAGTGCATGATGCAAGCTAGTATAGTACAACTTGAAGTGAAACTTAATAATTATGATATTAGAGAGTCAAGAATTCATGAGTCTTGGCAGAGAGTACAAATTTGAAAAGTCCTATAATAAGGATAATCTGAAAAGGCTTTGGAAAAGTGCAAAATTGTAATATCTTTTTTTAATATTTCACACATTCTATAACAGAATGTATCTGACACCTCAGTCAAATGATGTCCCAAACTGGCTAATTCCATACATAATTTTTACTTGAAATTCTAATATTCCTGCCATAGCAAGTTCAGAGTTGTTTTTATCTCAATTGTTGCACCAGTAGGGTTACCAAATATACTGTTTGCCTTGAACTTTCACAGGTTTAGCTCTGAAAATCCTACATCTCAGGAAACCATTAGTTTTAGGCAAACAAAACTGTTGATCACACTACAAATTCCCAGCTGATATGGACTTCCTATCTTTCATGTCCCATCTTTCCAATCGATCTTCTACACTTCTGTCAAAGTGATTGTTTTAAAACATCAGTATGGGGGTACCTGGGTGGCTCAGTCAGTTAAGCATCTGCTTTCAGCTCAGGTCATAATCCCAGGGTCCTGGGATTGAGCCCCATGTCTGGTCTCCTCCCTCAGTTGGGAGCCTGCTTCTTCCTCTCCCTCTGTTACTCCCCTTGCTTGTGCTCATTCTCTCTCTCTCTCTTTCTCTCTCTGTCAAATAAATAGATAAATAAAATATTTTTTAAAACCCACCAGTATGATAATATGACATATCTTCCCAGAATCATTCAATGATTCCCCCTAAAACCCTCCATGATCGTGTTGCCTCTACCTTTTTATTTTCTTTTTCCTTCGACTATCTTCTCCCATTCTTTTTTTTTTTTTTTTCTTCTTTTTTTTTTTTTTTATTGGTGTTCAATTTACTAACATACAGAATAACACCCAGTGCCCGTCACCCATTCACTCCCACCCCCTGCCCTCCTCCCCTTCTACTACCCCTAGTTCATTTCCCAGAGTTAGCAGTCTTTACGTTCTGTCTCCCTTTCTGATATTTCCCACACATTTCTTCTCCCTTCCCTTATTTTCCCTTTCACTATTATTTATATTCCCCAAATGAATGAGAACATATAATGTTTGTCCTTCTCCGACTGACTTACTTCACTCAGCATAATACCCTCCAGTTCCATCCACGTTGAAGCAAATGGTGGGTATTTGTCATTTCTAATAGCTGAGTAATATTCCATTGTATACATAAACCACATCTTCTTTATCCATTCATCTTTCGTTGGACACCGAGGCTCCTTCCACAGTTTGGCTATAGTGGCCATTGCTGCTAGAAACATCGGGGTGCAGGTGTCCCGGCGTTTCATTGCATTTGTATCTTTGGGGTAAATCCCCAACAGTGCAATTGCTGGGTCGTAGGGCAGGTATATTTTTAACTGTTTGAGGAACCTCCACACAGTTTTCCAGAGTGGCTGCACCAGTTCACATTCCCACCAACAGTGTAAGAGGGTTCCCTTTTCTCCGCATCCTCTCCAACATTTGTTGTTTCCTGCCTTGTTAATTTTCCCCATTCTCACTGGTGTGAGGTGGTATCTCATTGTAGTTTTGATTTGTATTTCCCTGATGGCAAGTGAGGAAGACGGGGAAAAAGAAATAAAGAAACAAAGGCCTCCAAGGGGGAGGGGCCCCGCGAGGAGCCGGGCTGAGGCCGGGGCGAGTATCTTCTCCCATTCTTATTTCTCATTCCACCTTCCCCACCATCTTACTCTGTTTTCCAGCTAGACTAGAACACCTTTTATTGCTATATATAGGTCATTTATTAACTTCAGGATGTTTGAATGCTATTTATTCATTGCTGTCATTTTTCTCCCACCCTTTATTCTCCTGTACCCTACCCACCGAAACTGCATGTTGAAAATGCATCTATCTTTAAGTTGAACTTCCAATCCTCCTCTTCTGTGCAAGATTCATTTCTACTCCCATAGAGACTTCTTTGTTATCTCTCTCATGACATGTTTCAAAAATCTATTATGGTTAGTTATTCTTATATCTATCTCTCTTAAATGACTATAAACATTTTGAGGACAACAATCATGCATTATTCTACTCTGATATTTCCCACCTCACTCCACCATTCTTAGCAATTAGCATACTGGATACAGTAGTAGCAGAATTTTAATTTGCTCTATGAAATCCTAATCTGCTGAATCCCAGATGAATGGTATTGGTAATACATAATGCAGGCTTTCTTGAAGAGATAAAACTTGATCAAAACTTTAAAGGGCTATTAGGAGTTAAATACAATAGTGTATATCTCAGGCATAGTAAGTTAAGTTTATCTCTGCCTCAACCACCATCTCTATTTTTCCTTCTAACCCTGTCCCTATGGGAACCAAAAAGAAAATGCAGATGGCTTGGCACAAGTGCCATCTCTTCTGGCTCATAATTCAATGGAAACAGCCTGACACTGTAAAAGGAGCATTAAGAGGCCTACAAGTCTGACTTCTGGTCTCAGTTCCATCATATTCTTACTAGATAACCTTGAACAAGGTATTTAATTGTTCATGAATGCATCTCTTTGTCAGTTAAATGCTATGATAGGGATATTACTGTTATTGTCTCACTTACCTCACAGGGATGATGCTATGGTAATATGAGGATTTCTTATCAACTATGCTATTGACCACAGTTCTTGTCATGCACTGATTATGATGCTGGAGATTTAAAAATATTTCCCCCACCAGGATAGAAGCTTCTCAGGGACAGAGATTATGGCAGATGGTTCTGTATTTTCCACAGGACATAGCACAGAACTTATAGGATTGTGTGTATTAAATGTATGTTGATTAAGGCAGCCAGAGTCATCAGAAAGCCATGGAAAAAAAGCCTAAATAGATTTATTTTTCCTTTATGCTTACTTTTAATATGTGGACCACTTTGGGGACTACAGATGCAGCCTTCTCACTCTCCTTTCAGTTCCTATGCTTAGGTGGGTAAGAAGTAATTTGCTGGTGAGATGAGGCAGTTTTACCCTTTACAGAATGGCAGCCAAGAAAAATAAAGGGTTGAGATGCCTTTAGAAGTAGACCACAAGGGGGATCCCGGGGTGGCTCAGTGGTTTAGCACCTGCCTTCGGCCCGGGGCATGACCTGGGATCGAGTCCCACGTTGGGCTCCCAGGATGGAGCCTGCTTCTCCCTCTGCCTGTGTCTGTGACTGACTCTCTCTCTCTTAAGAACAAATAAATAAAAATCTTTAAAAAAACTCTTAAAAAAAGAACAAGTAGACCACAAGGAATAGCTTCTTTCTGAGGTCCAGACAATAGTCTTAATGATACTCTGAGACCTTGGGTGGTGCTGACTTCTACCCACAGGATATGTCTGACCACTTGTGATTTCCAAGTTAATTATTTTGCATTTCTCTCAAGCTTCTACAGGTAGGAATTTTCTAAGTTCAAAAGGGTAGGTACAAGTAATACTGATGATAATAGCCCAAATCAGAAGACAACATCATAGGGAAATAGCAAGCAACAGAAATGCATTAGTTGACATAATCAAGTTTGTGTATTTGCTTCATACTTCCAATAGGGACTTTAAACTACTGTCTGCAGTTCAATCTAATTATGCCACTTCTCTGTGAGTGCTTCATTTTTTTTTTTCTGTGAGTGCTTCATAAGTAGCAGGCTCTCCTGGTTGTATGGTGATTTATGTAAGAAATGTTGTTATGGCACTAATGAAGCTAATGACACAGTGGATGAAAAAGCCAACAGACAAGTAAACAAACATTTAAATTACAAATGTTGATGCTATGAGAGTATATACTGATATGTAGGTGTACCTGGATAGTTTTGGCAATGAAAGTCTCTCTGACGTCCAAACTGAGATTAAAAGGGACCAGACATGTGAAGACCTGAAAGGAAGTAACTCCAGACAGTGAAGATATATGCCGTGGCCTTTGTCAGGAAAAAAGCTTGGCTTGTCTAGAAACTGAAAACATCTCAGTGTAGTTGAAACATAGAGAATGAAGAAGAGAATGGAATGAGGTGATGTTGAAGGGCACAGGAGACATATTAGTGATCGCTTTTAAGCAGTGGTGGAAAATTTGGCCTTCAAACAATAGAGAGCCACCAAAGGATTTTAGGGAGGAGAATGACATATTTAAAAGAAAGATTATTAGGACCACAATATAGAAAGTGCTAGAAGGGGTTAGTAAGTGCCACATCAAAGGTAAGAGAGTATGGAACCAAGCATAGGTTCTAATTCTAATATTAATCCTCTACACAATGCAAGTTTTGTGACTCTGTTGCAACTTATTTAACCTCTTTTGGTCTCAGTTTCCTCATCAGTGGTATGAAAATAATCATATGGCTGCTATGAGGATTAATGAGATAATATATGAAGAGTGTTTAGCTTGTAAATAAGTAGTAGTCCTCAATAAATGGTAGCAAAAAATGTTAGTGTTAGACACAGTATGGAGAATACACTGCAGAGGATGATACTAGTGTGCAGAGAGTATGGTAAATCAATCTGTTTTAATAGGAAAAGGGATCTGTTTCAAAAGTCAAGAGGAAAGTTGACAGTGCCCTAGATTCAGATGGCAATAGTGGAAGTACAGATGGATTGGGGAGATTCTTAGGAAGGAGAATCACCTGGTTAAAGATTGGATATGGAATAAATGTAGTGATAAGGTTAGATGAATCCCTAGTTTCCTGCTTGAGTGTCAGGGAGAGAGTCATGGCACCTAATGAGAAGGGGAGTTCAGACTCCGGAGTGAATCATCAATCTTCCACATTTTTCTGAGACAGGAACCAAAGGTATATGTAGGTTGAAGATGAGAAAAATTGGCAACATAGGTGGCACAAGCCAACTTGAAATAGTCAACAACCCAACTACAGGCAAAGAGAAACAGAGACAGGGGCAGAAGCAGAGACAGAGAAGGAATGTACTCCGACTTTAGCTCTTCGATTGAGCATTTTTCTGTTAGTGGCTTCTTAGGTTGTTCTCCTTTCTTAAAATTCAGAAATGTCACAGATTGTCCACAGCAAGCTAAATATTTCCTGAGATAACTTATATTTCTCCCCTACTGAAAACAAATTCCCCCATCTTCACCCTACCATGGGGATTTTACATTTGTTACCAGATTTGGGGCAAACTCATCCTATTTTCCCTTCAGTGTGGAGAAGAGATTTTGGAAAGCAGACCATGCAAATCTCTAAGCTCACAATAAACTGAATTGGAGAGGCATAAAACCTGACAGGAAAAAAAGGTGTGAACTTGATCTTTAGCTTGCTGTTCTGGTTTAATAGGTTTCTGTTATTTAACACAGAGGTGTGAATGGAACATCCCTCTTTAGTAAGTGAAACTTTCTGCACCAGTGAAGCAGGAACAAATACCCATGTCTATAAAGTACAAAAGTGGAAGTGTGATTTGGGTGGGTGTGAGATGTTCTCAGTTCTTGGAATTGTAGTGCACTTGACACATCTTCCCTTGCTTTCTCACAGTTTTTGCATGGATAATATACAATGCAGGAACATCACCAATAATGAAGTCCAAGTGGGTTTTAAGGAGGTATAGATGGCATGTGTGGGGACAGGTGTTTAGTTATATCATAACAGCCTAAATAGATTAATCCTAGTGTTATAACATTATAAATTCCTAATATGGGATAGAAAGTTTCTTCTATAATGTGACCTCCAGATATGATAAGCTCCATATTGTCAAGTAGTTCCTCCTAAGCAGAGAGAAGCAAGTGGTGTAGTGGAAATAGCATACACTTTGGAGAAAATAAAGCATAAGAGTATCTCCCATTTTTTATTTTCTAGGTTTGTTACCCCAGAAAACATACTACATCCCTCTGAACCTCAGTAACCTTATCTGCACTACAAGAGTAATAATAGTACCAACCTCTGGTGATGGCTGTAAGAATGAAATTGGATAATGCATGTGAAAAATTTCATTGCAGATTCTAAGGTGTATTGCTGATAGTCACACTATGATAAATACTTTCTCTTTTCATCTGTGAATAAATCTCCACCTTCAGTTCAAAGTCATACATACATAAGCAAGATGACTGCATGATTTTTTTAGGACATATCACAAGCCAAATACCAAGGATAAAATATTAGAGGAGGGGAAGTGAAAATACTCTTTAGAATAATGGGAGGTCAGAATGCTGACTCTTTTCTATATGTGAATTAATCATATGAGGTTCTGCTTTTAATTCACACTACTATTATTTATTTTATTATTTTATTTTTTAATTTTTTAATGGAGTTAGATTTGTCAACATATAGTATAACACCCAGTGCTCATCCCGTCAATTGCCCCCCTCAGTGCCTATCACCCAAACACCCTGTCCCCCAGCCCACCTCCCCTTCCACTACCCCTTGGTCATTTCCCAGAGTTAGGAGTCTCTCATGATCTGTCACCCTCTCCGACATTTCCCACTCATTTTCTCTCCTTTCCCTTTTAATCCCTTTCACTATTTTTTATATTCCCCAAATGAATGAAAACATATAATGTTTGGCCTTCTCTGATTGACTTACTTCACTCAGCATAATACCCTCCAGTTCTATCCATGTTGAAGCAAATGGTGGGTATTCATCATTTCTGATGGCTGAGTAATATTCCATTGTATATATGGACCACATCTTCTTTACCCATCCTTCTTTTGATGGACCCCGAGGCTCCTTCCACAGTTTGGCTATTGTGGACATTGCTGCTATTATAAACATTAGGGTGCAAGTGTCCCGGCGTTTCACTGCATCTGAATCTTTGGGGTAAATCCTCAGCAGTGCAATTGCTGGGTCTTAGGGCAGTTCTATTTTTAACTCTTTGAGGAACCTCCACACAGTGTTCCAGAGTGGCTGTACCAGTTCACATTCTCACCAACATTGCAAGATGGTTCCCCTTTCTCCACATCCTCTCCAACATTTGTTGTTTCCTGTCTTGTTAATTTTCCCCATTCTCACTGGTGTGAGGTGGTATCTCAGTGTGTTTTTGATTTGTATTTCCCTGATGGCTAGTGATGTAGAGCATTTTCTCATGTGCTTGTTGGCCATGTCTATGTCTTCCTCTGTGAGATCTCTGTTCATGTCATTTGCCCATTTCATGATTGGATTTTTTTTTTTTGCTATTGAGTTTATTAAGTTCTTTATAGATCTTGGATACTAGCCCTTTATCTGGTAGGTCATTTGGAAATCTCTTCTCCCATTCTGTAGGTTGTCTTTTAGTTTTGTTGACTGTTTCTTTTGCTGTGCAGAAGCTTTTTATCTTGATGAAGTCCCAGTAGTTCATTTTTGTTTTTGTTTCCCTTGCCTTCATAGATGTATCTTGCAAGAAGTTGCTGTGGCCAAGTTCAAAAAGGGTGTTGCCTGTATTCTCCTTTAGGATTTTGCTGGATTCTTGTCTCACATTTAGATCTTTCATCAATTTGGAGTTTTTCTTTGTGTATGGAAATTCACACTACTATTACCTGGAATAGAACTGAAAATGGTATATGAAATCATTCTGCTACATATGAGGAGATTCTAAAAGAAAATCCCTTCTTTGTTTTATAAACTTATTTAAAACAATACAGAACAGAAACAGTTAAAGCAGCTAAAATGTTATTTCACTTAAGAACAACCTAGCAGGACACATTCTTGCAATATGAACAGAAGCTATGCTTGTAAAATTTGTTTTAGGAAGGAAAACAAATGAAAAGAAGGGTGTGTATGAGGATTAGACACCTTGTACTCCCCTTTGAAGTCCCATATCTCCTGTTTAGTAGTTTTGTGGCCTTAATAAACCTCTCTTTTGGCCTTACTTCTTCTACATGTGCTATGTGAAGGCTGAATTAAATGAGTTTTAAAGGTTCTTTCCAGTGTAAAATTCTACAGGAGTGTTAAAGTAAAATAATGAAGTTGTTGCTTTCTTATTTGCATGCAATATGTGTAAATACTTGACCAGAACTTGAGAAGTCCTAAAGATTACTTTATATTCACCATGTTCTCTATATATTAAATAATGAAAAACACACTAAAGCATAAAATAAGATTAATGACATTCATAATGTTTTTCTTCTTATGATGATTGTTTTAGTGAAAAAGTATTAAGCATTAAATTGTTTCCAAAAAAATATTTTGTGACCTATCTTACTGGTGCTCTAATCAATGTTTACTGTGACTGTTGGATAATCTGCCATGTCTGTGGTGTCACACCAGTACTGAATTCTTAGGGAAAAAATTAATCTCTTCCCTTGAAGTTCACTAAGGGAAATTCCTAGTTCAGCTTCTATATTCTCATATTAATAGATTTTTTTTCATGTAAATTGGAATAAGACCTAAGCTGAGAGAGAAAGACAAAGTGCACTTATGCTATTGTAATAGAATCATAAGAAGGTAGTGTTCCCAAGTCCTGAAACTCAGCCAGTATATTGGGAATACTGGCTAAAACTCAGGGCAATTTTCCAAGTGCTATAGTACTCAAGGTAGGAAGTCAGAGCCCAAAGGATAAGAAAGGGGTTGTAAAAGGTGAGGTTGGATTTCTATTATTGCAATTGTAAATGAGCAGTGCTTGGGGCAAGGAAAATTTGGAGGCAAAAGGAACAGACTGAAATTCCATACCCTTTTTGTTGTGGTAAGAACAATAAGCTAAATATTTCATGACATCCTTGCCTATAAGACATGACTTTAACAATTTGAGAGGGCAGTTTGGGAACAATTCCATGGTTGCCTGATTCATTAGGTGACCTTGGATCAATAATATATCTTCCTTTAGCATCTGCTGCTTCATCTGGAAATAGGCCTTTTCTAATTTTAATATTGTTACTTTCAATATAAAAAGGAAACTGGGTGTTGGCTATAGAACTGGTTAGTAATTATCCTCTTTTTTTCTTTGATTAAACAGGGATTATAAATCCACAGCCTACCTTGATGAGTATACTGAAATATTCAAGATGTATAGCAACAGTACCAGCAATGTTGAGACTGACTGCAGTGCTACGAATGTGACATTTCAGAACTCCCTCTATGCAACCACCTACATCCTCATATTCATCCCTGGTCTTCTGGCCAACAGTGCAGCCTTGTGGGTTCTGTGCCGCTTCATCAGCAAGAAAAATAAAGCCATCATTTTCATGATCAACCTCTCCGTGGCTGACCTTGCTCATGTGCTGTCCTTACCCCTCCGGATTTACTATTACATCAGCCACCACTGGCCCTTCCCAAAGGCCCTTTGCTTGCTGTGCTTCTACCTGAAGTATCTCAACATGTATGCCAGCATTTGTTTCCTGACATGCATCAGCCTTCAGAGATGTTTCTTTCTCCTCAAGCCCTTTAGGGCCAGAAACTGGAAGCGTAGGTATGATGTGGGCATCAGTGCTGCCATCTGGATCATCGTGGGAACTGCCTGCTTGCCATTTCCCCTTGTGAGAAGCACATACTTGGGCAACAAGACCGAGTCCTGTTTTGCTGATCTTGGTTATAAGAAAATGAATGTAGTGGCTTTGGTTGGAATGATTACAGTTGCTGAGCTGGCAGGATTTGTGGTCCCAGTAGTAATCATCGCATGGTGTACTTGGAAAACTACTATATCCTTGAGACAGCCACCAATGGCTTTCCAAGGAATCAGTGAGAGGCAGAAAGCACTGCGGATGGTTTTTATGTGTGCTGCAGTCTTTTTCATCTGCTTTACTCCATACCATATTAACTTTATTTTTTACACTATGGTGAAGGAAACCATCATTAGTAGTTGTCCCATTGTCCAAAGCACACTGTATTTCCACCCTTTTTGTCTATGCCTTGCAAGTATCTGCTGTCTTTTGGATCCAATTCTTTATTATTTCATGGCCTCAGAGTTTCGTGACCAAATATCTCGCCATGGAAGCTCTGTGACCCGTTCCCGCCTTATGAGCAGGGAAAGTGGTTCATCAATGATTAGCTAAAAATAAAGTAACTTTTCAATTATGACCTAAACTATGTTTCCTAGCTTTTCCCAAAAGATATAGTGACCAGCCAGACAATTTGTTTAATGGAAATTTGGGAACAATGGAAATCTTCTTGTGTGATAGTTGTGGTCAAAGGGATGTAACGGGAGAGGCAGTGTGTAAGAAATGTGGGAGAGGTAGGGAAGATAGAATTTGCCTGTTTCCTCTTTGAAATTCAAGATACTTTCTTAAGAGACCTAGCTCAAGTTTTTACAGATATTTTCATCCAAATGAAAACTGGATATTTTATCTTAAACATTTATTCAGTAAATATATTGTTACTAAGATAGAATAAATACATAAATCTTGGGCAGCCCCGGTGGCCCAGCGGCTTAGTATCGCCTTCAGCCCAGGGTGTGATCCTGGAGACCTGGGATCGAGTCCCACATCAGGCTCCCTGCATGGAGCCTGTTTCTCCCTTTGCCTGTGTCTCTGCCTCTCTCTCTCTCTCTCAGTCTCTGTGTCTCTCAAGAAAAAATAAATAAAGTTTTTAAAACAATAGTGAATCTTTTTCTAAACTGTAAAAGTAAATATTTTTTATATGAAGACTTTTATTTGTGAATGACAGTTACATTCTTTAGAACGTAACTTTCTAAGAGATAAAAGAGGAATGACAATTGAAGTAATATGTGCATACATTTCAGGGCCACAAACCTAATACTTAATAAAGGGCATGGGAATTTGTTCATTCACTGAAAATGTATTGGATGCTTATTGTATTCTGGGTTACCAATTTCTTGGGTACTTTCACAATAGGGCAAACATCTCATCTGGCCCTTCTAATAAACTTGTGGAAGTTTCCAATACAAATGAGTAAGTAGAATCTCAGAGAAGTGAAATAACTTGCCTGAGGATAAGTAGTGGTGAGCTAAAATTTGTCCTGTATACACCAGATATGCTTAAGTTATTCCTTTTATATGTGTTGTTACTTTTACTAGATCAATATTATACTTGACTTAAATGGTGAAGACACAGACCAAAGCTAAGCTGCATGAGACCAAGACCATTTCTACACAATTTGCTTGAGATTATCTGAAAAGTCTGAGTTATGCATATGGCATATCAGGCTTCAGGCTACAAAGTATCAAATGATAAATAGATAGTTTTTTCTAATGCTGTCCCAATCTACAGTCTTAAGGATCAGGGATATAGACGACCCAAAGAGTTCATTATTTCATACCAAATATATTTTAGGGCTTAACATAGGTCGTACAAAACCCATGATTAGATGAAAGAAAGACTATAAAGCTGACAGATGTAGAAGTTCCTTATATATTTTGGATATTAACCCCTTATTGGATATATCATTGCAAATATCTTCTGTTCAGTAGATTGCTTTTTTTGTTTTGTTTTGTTAATGGTTTCCTTCAGTGTGCAAAACCTCTATTTTGATGTAGTCCCAAGATTTTATTTTTGTTTTTGTTTCCCTTGACTTAGTTGACTCATCTAATATTGCTATGGGGGAATGAGCAAAAAAAAAAATCTGAGAGATGAACATTCTGTGAAGTTTAGATTTTTTTGGAGCTTGCCTAACTTCTTTCTTTTTAAACATTACTATACATCACTGTGAACAAATTTGTGTTTATTAAAAAAGTTCTGTCAATAGAGCTCACAGAATTTCATTGGAAATAGAAAACATTACCAAATCATAAATGAATGGTAGAAAAACATATGTGCTCCTTCTGGCAATTCCTTATCTTAATTTTTCTAGTGGTTATGTCTATTATTACAGAAACATTATGGAGGATTTGAATATAAGCAATTTCAGCTTCTCAAGTTGGCCTTTATAAAGCTCAATACATTACTGTCATCACTTATGCCTGAAATTTAAATAGCACAGACACTTTGCATGCAGGAAGGAGAAGGGAAGTGATTGTCTTCAGAATATCCATTTGAACAGCCTGGCTGAGGAGGAAGAGGAAGGAGCAAAAACTAAAAAGAAGATTTTTTTTTCTTTTTAAAAAGAAGAAATTAAAAAAAAAAAAGAAGAACAAGGTTTCTGGAGAGGAAGAGATTTCTGTAATTATAAGTTAATGAAATTGATTTTCTTGTGCTTTATTAAACTACACCTGAAAGCACTGCTTAAAGAAGGTTTCCAGGTATGTTTAGAGTCAATGGAAGCATTATTAGAATGACTGCCTAGATGGCCCACTCTAAAGACATAATTTTGAAAGAAAACTACTTGCAACTACACTTCCTGCTGTTTGCAGAGGAAAATACTCACATCTACTTTGAAGTCATTGCCTAGAGATAGTGCTTTGAACATAGGATTTGTATATTAGTGGGCTAATTAATATACGTACCTTTCATTTGGCCACCATTAAAGTGGAATCTTTAGACTTTTTGACATATGAATCCTTGTTGTAATGAGAGAAAAATACAACATCAAAGTAAGTAATGGCTGGTTCTTGAATTTTAAAGGCTGAGATGCCTTATACAATGCTGGCAGAAAGATGAAAATGTTTGATTTTATGAGATAACAGCTCAGTAAATTGGTAAGATTGCTTTATTACAACAAACAACAATTTTAACACTTATCTGTATATTTATTACAGAAACATGATGCAGGACAAATAAGACAGGAAAACATATCTCCTTGAACAGGCTTTTCAAAATGTCACCAAAAAAATCTATATATTTGCCTCTATATGCCTGCAAGATACTTGCCAAAATCCCCTTAGATACAGTTCAGAATCTTATAATACTGATAAAAGACTCTTTAAACTGATAGTTTCAGTAAAAAGAAGGAAGAAGTTTTTTTTTTAAGAAGGAAGAAGTTTTGAGAGATAAAATAACTTTGAACAACAATGTATATGACCTTAAATGCAGTTTATGCATGATTTGTTATGCTGTTTATCTTTACAAAGATTTAAAGATGAGCATAGAGTACAGATATAACAATTTTCATAGATTAAATAAATTATTCTTATGTAGCATGTAGTCATTTCTATAAAAATGTTAAGCATAATGCTCTTATTTGAAAATTTAACTTTCTTGCTATTAAATTGCTACTGGAAGTAAATTGGTTTTTCCTTACATTCTTTTGCACATTTTACAGTAATATAACCCACCATAAAAGTAAACTTAGTGCTTATAATATAAACTTAAAACTACATTCCACTTTTAAGTAGTAAGTAGTTTAAGTGTCATATTAACTATTTGGACCAAATACTAAGTCTTTAGGTGCATTACGAATTCAATATATAGTTACAAGTAGAAGTGTGCTATTATCCCCTAAGGCTCTGAAAAAGTGAATTAATCTCCCAGGTCTCAAAATTTACCACACATGAATAATTAAGGTATTTTGAGAATTTTCAACATACAGAATTGATAAAGTAGAAAGGGAACAACCAGTTTACAGAAGATGAATTTCAAATTGGCTACTATCAGGAAAGAAAGTGGCAAAATTCCAGTAGCTTTTATTATATACTAGTAGATTTTCTGATCTTCTGGTGTTGGGAGTAAACTTCCATGACCTCAATTTCTATCTGAATTGAGTCTTACATGATGGCAATGTTTTCAAGTTGTTGCCAAATATAGAAGAATACTAAGCATCTTTATTGGAAACTCTCCTGAACCAAAAGTAGAAAGGGGAAAAATATTGGGAGGTGACTAATACCGAATACTATAGTTTGGCTAGAAATATACAGGAGAGCAGGAAGTAATGAGACGGTAACATTTAGAGATCTAGTTCCAGTTCAAAATGGCGACACTGAAAGAACCTGAACTCACCTCCTCCTAAGAACACATCAAATCTAGAGCTATATATCAAACAATCTTATTTGGGAAAAACAAAACCAAAAACTAAACACTGACAGAATGACTCCTTTGCATTTGAAAATGAGAAGGAAACCACCTCCTGCATAAGGAAAGCAGAGATGCAATCTCACCATAAACTCCTCCCCTGGCTCAGTGATCCACAATTGCAGGTGGTGGTGGGGAAATAAAAATCCGGAACTTCAACTTGAGGAACAAAGTTTTTATACCCCAAATTGGGCACTCCATTTTTAAGACTGATATGTGAGAGACAAGCCTCAAAAACATCTGACTTTGAAGACCAATAAGTCTTAACCCCATGAACCCATTATGCTGTGGCAAATAAAGGCCTCCTTTGCACAGTCATTCATTTTAAGGCTCAGTATAGAAGAAACCCCTTGAAAAAGTGCATAGACTTTATGTGAGACAGAATAATTTGCAAATTTTAGCACATTGGTCTGAGGGTCAGGTGTCTGCTGAAATACTCTTAATAATCTTTAGACACAGAGACAAGTGGACAGCATATTTCTACTCTCCCTCAGGCCTACTAAAGTTGATGTACAACACCTTTTATTTTCTTTTATTCTTACTTTCCTTTCCCTTTTTATTTTTTACTTTTCTATTTTTTCTTTTTTTTTTTACAGCAGTTTCCACCTTTGCATTCCTTCTCCACCTCACTGGAGCCAGTGGAAACAATTTTTCCACTCTCCCTCTGTCACACCCCAGAGCACTAGTATCTTCTAAAATAAAGCTTCCACACATATCTGGTGCCCAAATTTTTACATTTGATGACCTGACTTTTGTGGCTGCTGCCTAAGGGATAGCTCTTGATCACTTGACTATGGAGACCTAGGAGGCCTACGATTATAAGTCCTGTTGGACTGTAACAATTGAACAGTTTGTAGTATACTACCACTACCAGGATACTACACTGATATCAGGTTGAAATACACATGTTCTTCTGAAAAAGAGATTATTTGGTTGTGACCTTTACATTCCTCTGCCTTGCTTCATCTCATTGGTACCTTACATATAGTAGTTTATACCTTCTCTGGTACCATGATTTTTGTGGCTGCTGCCAAAGGACACCTCTACATTGCCTAGCTCTGGTGGCTAGCAGGGCTTACACTCATAGTTCTCATAGAGCCGTAGCCAATGGACTAAGTATTCTTTTACAATTACCACCCTGAGGGTACAGCAAGGGACAACAGACCCAAGACCTCACTCTTTCTGTGAAAGAGGTATAATTAGCTTATTATCAAAGCAGCAGCCTGAACGTCAGGTTTCTAATTAAGCATATATCTAAGGCCTGACTGTAAATCTTTCCTGAGACCTTAGAGGGTGGCACTATTGTGGGAGGGCAAGACCTCAGCGGGTAAAAGAAACAATGACAACAGGGGCAGACATAAATGGCAACAGCTTTATACGTGTGGCAAAAGCCAATTATTCCTGCCATTGGTCCAAACTGAAAGCAGTACATGTTGAAAACAGCAATGATGGTGGATAAATAGCCAGGCCTACTGAGGTCAATTCTCCCACCCCCACAAACCCCTAGTTAATGCTTCTGTGGGACCCATGCACTTAGACATGTATGCAGTTCCCTGCTACCCCTCTCATGATTGGTTTCTTGAGTTATTTTTCCTTCCTTATCTCCACATACTTCACATTCTACAATAATAAAATGGAGAGCCAACCAGGACTCAGGACTTCACTTTGGCACTTGCACTTCTTGGTGGTGCCCCTGACAGTGTAGCCCCTTTTGGGTGACTCTTTGTTCCAAGATATTGATTCTGAGTAATCGTTCCATCTCTCATCAGAACTCACCACATGGCAGCACTATTTTATGCTCTTCCTTTGCCATGCTTCAGAGTGCCAGCACCTCTGGGGTATTTATATGTATCTGGTGCCCCAGTTTCTATGTATGGCGCCCTGATTTCTACAGCTGCCACCCAGGGGATAATACTTGAATACCTTTCTCTGCTGGCCAGGGAACATTATGTTTCTGGGCCCCACAGGTCTGTGACAATCAGAAATATAGTTCTTGGGAGGCTACTATCCCTAAGGCACTGCATAGGCAGCAGGCTGAAACACACACCCATCTATTCTCTCTTGCTTATCCTAGACCTTCAGTCTTAGGGGCAGGTTTAAAATATGGCACACACGTAGAGCTATAAAGTTGCTCTCAGAAAATATAGGTTAGGGAACACTACGTTTTTCCACCCCTCTACCTCACTATGGCTTATTGGCATTTCCCAGAATAAAGACTATACACTTATGTGAAAGCCCAATTTCTGTGACTGCTGCTCAGGGAACAACTATAGCCTGGCCCTGGTGTCCAGTGGAGCTCACTTTTGCAGTCTTATGAGACTACACATATTTTCATTCTCTAAAAGCTGTTGCCTGAGGGTCTGGTTTTTAATCAGACTGAATATAGATGCTGATTGAGATCCTCTGGAACTTTTACATATTGGCACACCCTCAACTTCTAGGGGCTATTAAAAATAAAATAGGCTGTCTGGATAATCACAAAGGTCTGAGAGAAAACCGAGAGCTAGGGGAGGGTTGAACAATAAGGTTCAATTCCTATATGAGGCCAAACCTTCGTAACAGGGAGAGATGGTTGTTTCATCTAATGTCTACAAACCAAAACAGAGAGTCAAGGAAAATGAAAAAAGGAACATTTTCCAAATGAAAGAAAAAGATAAAACCTCAGGGAAGAAAATACTTAATGAAACAGAGATAAATAATTTACTTGATAAAGAGTTCAAAGTAATGGTTGTAAAGATGCTCACTGGGATGCCTGGGTAGCTCAGTTGGCTAAGTATCTAACTCTTGATTTTGGCTCAGGTCATGATCTGAGTTGTGCGATCAAACCCTGCAACTGGCTTCATGCTCAGCACAGAGTCTGCTTGAGATTCTCTCTTTCCTTCTGCCTCTGTCCCTCCCCCTACACACTCTCTCTCCCTTTCTTTCTCTCTCAAATAAGTAAAATATATTTTTAAAGTTCGCACTGAACTCAGGAGAAGAATAAATAAACACAGTGAGAACTCCAACAGAGATAGAAAACATGAGAAAGTACCAAACAGGAGTCACAAAAGCTAAAGAATATATTGACTGAACTGAGAAATACATTAGAAGGGATCAATAGCAGACTAGATTAAACAGGAAGGGTTAGTGAACTCAAAGACAAGTAAGAGAAACTCACCCAATAAAAGGAGAAAAAAAGGAAAAGAGTGAAGATAGCTTAAGGAAATTATGGGGAAACATCAGACCAACTAACACTCACATTGTGGGAGTCAGAAAGAGAAGATAGAAAGAGAGAGACAATTCATTTCAAGAAGTAATGGCTGAAAACTTTCTTAACAAATAGATAAAAAAATTCCAAAGAATTCCAAAAATCATGAACGCACACCAAGAGACATTATAATTTAAAATGTCAAAAGTTAAAGAAAAAGAAAAAATCTTAAAAGCAGCAAGAGAAGAACAAATTGTTACAGACAAAAAAAACCCCACAAAAACAAAAACAAAATGCTGATAAGACTATTAGCAAACTTTTCAGGTCAGAAAGAGTACTATGATATTTCCAAAGTGATGAAAGAAAAAAAAAATCCCAACTAAGAATGCTCTATCTGGCAAAGTCATCATTCAAAATTGAAAGAGAGATAAATAGTTTTTCATACAAGCAAAAGTTAAAATTCTTCAGCACTATACCAGACTTGCAAAAAATATCAAAAGGATTTCCTGAAGGTGAAGAGATGAGACACAAATCAGTAACAAGAAAACACATGAAAGTATAAATCACACTGGAAAAGGTAAATATGGTAAATATAGTGGATTAATTGCTTACAAAGCTAGTATGAAGGTTAAAAGACAAAAGTAGTACAAATAACTGTAACTGCAGTAATTAGGTAATAAACAAGATGTACAATGTGACATCAAAAACAAAATATGGGAGGAGAGTAAAAGTTTAGAGCTTTAGAATGCATTTAAACTCAAGTTGTTATCAACTTAAAATAGACAATTATAAATATAAGTCATTACATGAAACCATCATGGTAACCACAAAGCAAAATTTTGTAGTAAGAGTAATGTCACCAAAATGGTGACATAAGTTTTTTCTGATTTCATGACCCCTCACAAGAACAGCTCACATTTTTAAAAGATTTTATTTATTTATTCATGAGAAACACAGAGAAAGAGGCAGAGACACAGGCAGAGGGAGAAGCAGGCTCCCTGCAGGGAGTTTGACGTGGGACTCGATCCTGGGTCTCTAGGATCACACCCTGAGCCAAAGGCAGATGCTCAACCACTGAGCCACCCAGGTGTCCCCAGCTCACAATTTTTTAAGAAAAAGGAGAGAATCTTAGACCACTGGGGTGAGACAGAAGCACTCTAATTGCACCACAGAGGCGAAGACAAACTACATTAAAAGAGTAAGGGAGATGGCTACACATTGATCACATTGCCCCTTCCCTAGGCCAGCAGAGCATCACACTGAGAGGCTTTCTCTGAGTCACTGGCTTTTCCAATGGGAAAGAACCTAGGGGGAGAACCAGCCCTTCTTTAGCATTGTGGATTGCTTTGTGAGAGCACCTACTCTGACTTTCCATCATGAGGATTGCAGGAGAATCTGCAGAGCTCAACAACTGGGAATCTAACTGTGATGGAGAAGAGGGGAGGGGTTTGCAACAACCAATACATGGATATTGGCAGACCGAGTTCATACATGCAGTGTCCAAAAAGTAATCCTAACCAGAGGCTTTGCTGGTCCACAGAGCCAAAACAGGGGCACACTATGACTAGGGAACTTTGCAAGGCTTGGATATGCCTGATTTGGATCCTCAGGTGAGGATTTTTTCTGGTCTTAGAACCTGGTTTGCCGATGCCCAAGAAACAAGCTGAATCACAACCCCATCTGCAGTGGAGAATGTCTTTAAGCCCCAGAAAGGCTAGCAACAATTTGTGGAAGGAATGCAGCTCAGAAGCAATAAAGCTGAGAGGCAGGTGGGCAGAACTGGTTACCCCAGAGCAAAGGTACTAGGTGTGGAGCATTCCTGTGCTGTGTAAAGGCAGGGAGATTAATTCATATCCAAGCCTGAGAATAGCTCCCAGCACCTACTATTTTAAAAGACTGGGAAAATTGAAGTAGCCTGAAGAAGTTCCTTCCTCTCCTACCCAGATAAGGAATCTGTGACAGTCCCACCCACTGTGGGGAGAATCTTTCAGTTTCAACCAACCAGCAGGGCTGGTGCATATCCTGTAAGCTGTACAGCCCAGTGTCACAGGAACCAAAACATAGGCAGTAAAGCTTAAAGTTTTCAGAGCAATGTCAGTGACCCTCTTTATAAGGGAACATAAGATATGGGTCAACTTGACTTAAGAAAACAAAGAGCTTTAGAAGCTTTAAAGCTATTTTTCCTTCTGTATCCAGACAAATAATTTAATTTGTAGCTATGTTCATTGCTGAATATACCTTTAGCTTGTCAAATCAGAGAAAATAACCAGAGCATACAGGAAGCTGCGTAGCCCATTCAAAAGCTATGCATACAATAGCACTTAAACAGAGAACACAGCCTTGCTTTCCCCTCTCTGCACAGCACAACTGGTGTCCACAATCAAATAGGGAATTAAGTTCACACTCTGCCTGATTCAGATCTCAAACAAGTTGTACAGGTTCTGGGTCCACTACTGCTGCCTGACTAGAGCAGGTAAACTAATTCAAAACCCCACCTATTACTAAATATAGTACCCAGTCCCTACCATCTAGTAAGTATTATCAGAGAATGCAAACCGTTGTGGAGGTTACCCTACAACCTCACCTGGGTAGGGAACAAAACCAGTAGCCCTATCTAATCATTCTGAGCCAATGGTACACCACAGATCACCATTCTCAGAGCTCAAATAGTAGCTTCACCCAGAAATAGACCTTAATAGTAGACCTCATATGCTCAAGGATATTATAAGTAGTCATGCCTAGAAACCCTACTGAGCTGACTGGTGAAGAACTGTCTACCAAAGCAAACATGTGAAGTCTAGAAGACGGGAAAACTGCAAATGCTCAGATATTGAGGTAAGTAATCAAGGCTCACAAAAAAATCAGGTAAATAATGACACGACCAAATGACACTAATAAAACTGACCCTAAAGAAATGGAGAACTGTGAACTATCAAAGAATTTAGAATAATACCATTAAGAAATGTTAGTGAAATCCAAGCAGGGGAAGATAAATAAACATCAGAGCAAAAATCAATGAAATAGAAACTAGAACAGTAGAACAGATCAACAAAACTAGGATCTGGTTCTTTGAAAGAATTAGTAAGATATATAAACCCTAGCCAGACTTATTAAAATGGAAAGAGAGGTGGGGGAGGGGCAAGATGGTGGAAGAGTAGGGTCCCCAAATCACCTGTTCCCACCAAATTACCTATATAACCTTCAAATCATACTGAAAATCTACGAATTCAGCCTGAGATTTAAAGAGAGAACAGCTGGAATGCTACAGTGAGAATTTGCTTCTATCAAGGTAGGAAGATGGGGAAAAAAGAAATAAAGAAACAAAAGGCATCCAAGGGGGGGGGCGCCCCGTGAGGAGCCAGGCTAAGGCCAGGGAGAGTGCCCCCAGAACAGGAAAGCTCCATACCAGAGAAGCAGGAGCTGCACCAATCTTCCCAGGCGCAAAGGCACTTGCAGGGAGTTAGAGCAGGACCTCAGGAAGGGCAGGGATGCCCTCAGCCTCCCTGGGACACTAACAGACACCTGCGCCCTGGGGAGAGTGCGCCGAGCACCCTAAAGAACTGCAGCAAGGCCTGCGAATTGACCCAGGAGCAGCTCAAAGGGGCTCGCTCCATGGAGAGGGAGCTGCGCGGCCGGCCGGGAGCGCAAATCCAACAGCGCAGGTTCCGGAGCACAGGGAGCCGGGGACAGAGCCCAGGATCCGGCCTCCCCCCAGGACAGGCAGAGGCCAGGAGGGCCCAGGACAGCAAGGATGCTCCTGCCCCGAGCTGAGCAGATCAGGGACCCCGCCCGCGAGCCTCCAGGCCCTGCAGACTGAGAGCTCTGTAGTTACTGTGGGAGCTGAATACAGGGCTCCAGAGCTGGCCGCTGCCACTGTGGTTGTTCCTCCTGGGGCCTCACGGGGTAAACAACCCCCACTGAGCCTGCACTAGACAGGGGGCTGAGCAACTCCCCCAAGTGCTAACACCAGAAAATCGGCACAACAGGCCCCTCCCCCAGAAGACCAGCGAGATGGACAAGTTCAGGGGAAGTCAAGGGACTTAAAGTATACAGAATCAGAAGATACTCCCCCGTGTGTTTTTTTTTCTTTTTGATTTCTGATTGCTTCCCCCATCTTTTTTTTCCTTTTCTTCTTTTTCTCTTTTTCTTCTCTTTTTTCTTTTTTTCATCCTTTTTTATCTTTTTCTCTTTTCTTTCCTTCTTTCTCTCCTCTCTTTTACTCCTTTTCACAAAACAACTTGTTTTTGGCCACTCTGCACTGACCAAAATGACTAGAAGGCAAAAGTCACCTCAAAAGAAACAATCAGAAACACTCATCTCTCCTACAGAGTTACAAAATCTGGATTAAAATTCAATGTCAGAAACCCAAATCAGAAGCACTATTATAAAGCTACTGGTGGCTCAAGAAAAAAAGCATAAAGGACTCAAGAGATTTCAAAAATGCAGAATTTAGATCTAATCAGGCAGAAATTAAAAATCAATTGAATGAGATGCAATCCAAACTAGAAGTCCTAATGACGAGGGTTAACGAGGTGGAAGAACGAGTGAGTGACATAAAACACAAGTTGATGGCAAAGAGGGAAACTGAGGAAAAAAGAGACAAACAATTAAAAGACCATGAGGATAGATTAAGGGAATTAAATGACAGCCTGAGGAAGAAAAACCTACGTTTATTGGGGTTCCCGAGGGCGCCGAAAGGGACAGAGGGCCAGAATATGTATTTGAACAAATCCTAGCTGAAAACTTTCCTAATCTGGGAAGGGAAACAGGCATTCAGATCCAGGAAATAGAGAGAACTCCCCCACCTAAAATCAATAAAAACCGTTCAACACCTAGACACTTAATAGTTAAGCTTGCAAATTCCAAAGATAAAGAGAAGATCCTTAAAGCAGCAAGAGACAAGAAATCCCTGACTTTTATGGGGAGGAGTATTAGGGTAACAGCAGACCTCTCCACAGAGACCTGGTAGGACAGAAAGGGCTGGCAGGATATATTCAGGGTCCTAAATGAGAAAAACATGCAACCAAGAATACTTTATCCAGCAAGGCTCTCATTCAGAATGGAAGTAGAGATAAAGAGCTTCCAAGAGAGGCAGGAACTCAAAGAATATGTGACCTCCAAACCAGCTCTGCAAGAAATTTTAAGGGGCACTCTTCAAATTCCCCTTTAAGAAGACGTCCAGTGGAACAATCCACAAAACAAGGACTGAATAGATATCATGATGACACTAAACTCATATCTTTCAATAGTAACTCTGAACGTGAACAAGCTTAATGACCCCATCAAAAGGCGAAAGGTGTCAGACTGGATAAAAAAGCAGGACCCATCTATTTGCTCTGTACAAGAGACTCATTTTAGACAGAAGGACACCTATAGCCTGAAAATAAAAGGTTGGAGAACCATTTACCATTCAAATGGTCCTCAAAAGAAAGCAGGGGTAGCCACCCTCATATCAGATAAACTAAAATTTACCCAGAAGACTGTAGTGAGAGCTGAAGAGGGACACTATCTCATACCTAAAGGATCTATCCAACAAGAGGACATAACAATCCTCAATATATATATGCCCCAAATGTGGGAGCTGCCAAATATATCAATCAATTAATAACCAAAGTTAAGATATACTTAGATAATAATACACTTATATTTGGTGACTACAATCTGGCGCTTTCTACCCTCGATAGTTCTTCTAAACACAACATCTCCAAAGAAACGAGAGTTCTAAATGTTACACTGGAACAGATGGATTTCACAGATATCTACAGAACTTTACATCCAAACGCAATTGAATACACATTCTTCTCAATGCAAAAGGTACTTTCTCCAGAATAGACCACATACTGGGTCAAAAATAGGGTCTGAACCGATACCAAAAGAATGGGATCGTCCCCTGCGTATTCTGAGACCATAATGCCTTGAAATTAGAGCTAAATCACAAGAAGAAGCTTGTAAGGACTTAAAACAAGTGGAGGTTAAGGAAAATCCTGCTAAAAGATGAAAGGGTCAACCAGGAAATTAAGGAAGAATTAAAAAGATTCATGGAAACTAATGAGAATGAAGATACAACCGTTCAAAATCATTGGGATGCAGCAAAAGCCATCCTAAGGGGGAAATACATTGCAATACAAGCATCCATTCAAAAACTGGAAAGAACTCAAATACAAGAGCTAACCTTACACATAAAGGAGCTAGAGAAAAAACAGCAAATAGATCCTACACCCGGCAGAAGAAGAGAGTTAATAAAGATTAGAGCAGAACTCAACGAAATCGAGACCAGAAGATCTGTGGAACAGATCAACAAAACCAGGAGATACATCTTTGAAAGAATTAATAACACAGATAAACCATTAGCCAGCCTTATTAAAAAGAAGAGAGAGAAGACTGAAATTAATAAAATCATGAATGAGAAAGGAGAGATCACTACCAACACCAAGGAAATACAAACTGATTTTAAATACCTATTATGAACAGCTATACGTCAATAAATTAGGCAATCTAGAAGAAATGGACACATTTCTGGAAAGCCACAAACTATCAAAACTGGAACAGGAAGAACTAGAAAACCTGAACAGGCCAATAACCAGGGAGGAAATTGAAGCAGTCATCAAAAACCTCCCAAGACACAAAAGTCTAGGGCCAGATGGCTTCCCAGGGGAATTCTGTCAAACTTTTAAAGAAGAAACCATACGTATTCTACTAAACCTGGTTGGAAAGATAGAAAGAGATGGAGTACTTCCAAATTCGTTCTATGAGGCCAGCATCACCTTAATTCCAAAACCAGACAAAGACCGCACCAAAAAAGGAGAATTACAGAGCAATATCCCTGATGAACATGGATGCAAAAATTCTCAACAAGATACTGGCCAATAGGATCCAACAGCACATTAAGAAAATTATTCACCCTGACCAAGTAGGATTTATCCCCGGGACACAAGGCTGGTTCAACACTCGTAAAACAATCAATGTGATTCTTCATATCTGTAAGAGAAAAACCAAGAACCATATGATCCTCTCATTAGATGCAGAGAAAGTATTTCACAAAATACAGCATCCATTCCTGAACAAAAATCTTCAGAGTGTAGGGATAGAGGGAACATTCCTCAACATCTTAAAAGCCATCTACGAAAAGCCCACAGCAAATATCATTCTCAGTGGGGAAGCACTGGGAGCCTTTCCCCTAAGATCAGGAACAAGACAGGGATGTCCACCCTCACCACTGCTATTCAGCATAGTATTGGAAGTCCTAGCCTCAGCAATCAGGCAAAAAAAAGACATTAAAGCATTCAAATTGGCAAAGAAGAAGGCAAACTCTCCCTCTTCACTGATGACATGACACTCTACATAGAAAACCCAAAAGCCTCCACCCCAAGATTGCTAGAACTCATACAGCAATTTGGTAGTGTGGCAGGATACAAAATTAATGCCCAGAAATCAGTGGCATTTCTATACACTAACAATGAGACTGAAGATAGAGAAATTAGGGAGTCAATCCCATTTACAATTGCACCCAAAAGCATAAGATACCTAGGAATAAACCTATCCAAAGAGGTAAAGGATCTATACCCTAAAAACTGTAGAACACTTCTGAAAGAAATTGAGGAAGACACAAAGAGGTGGAAAAATATTCCATGCTCATGAATTGGTATTGTGAAAATGTCAATGTTACCCAGGGCAATTTACACGTTTAATGCAATCCCTATCAAAATAGCATGGACTATCTTCAGAGAGTTAGAACAAATTATTTTAAGATTTGTGTGGAATCAGAAAAGACCCCGAATAGCCAGGGGAATTTTAAAAAAGAAAACTATAGCTGGGGGCATCACAATGCCAGATTTCAGGTTGTACTACAAAGCTGTGGTCATCAAGACAGTGTGGTCCTGGCACAAAAACAGACACATAGATCAATGGAACAGAATAGAGAACCCAGAAGTGGACCCTTAACTTTATGGTCAACTAATATTCGATAATGGAGGAAAGACTATCCATTGGAAGAAAGACAGTATCTTCAATAAATGGTGCTGGGAAAATTGGACATCCACATGCAGAAGAATGAAACTGGACCACTCTCTTTCACCATACACAAAGATCAACTCAAAATGGATGAAAGATCTAAATGTGAGACAAGATTCCATCAAAATCCTAGAGGAGAACAGAGGCAACATCCTTTTTGAACTTGGCCACAGTAACTTCTTGCAAGATACATCCACGAAGGCAAAAGAAACAAAAGCAAAAATGAACTATTGGGACTTCATCAAGATAAGAAGCTTTTGCACACCAAAGGAAAGACAACCTACAGAATGGGAGAAGATATTGGCAAATGGTGTATCAGATAAAGGGCTAGTTTCCAAGATCTATAAAGAACTTATTAAACTCGGGATCCCTGGGTGGCGCAGCGGCTTAGCGCCTGCCTTTGGCCCAGGGAGTAATCCTGGAGACCCGGAATCGAATCCCGCATCAGGCTCCCGGTGTATGGAGCCTGCTTCTCCCTCTGCCTGTGTCTCTGCTTCTCTCTCTCTCACTGTGTGCCTATCATAAATAAATAAAAATTAAAGAAAAAGAAAAGAAATGCTTTAAAAAAAACTTATTAAACTCAACACCAAAGAAACAAACAATCCCATCATGAAATGGGCAAAAGACATGAACAGAAATCTCACAGAGGAAGACATAGATATGGCCAACATGCACATGAGAAAATGCTCTGCATCACGTGCCATCAGGGAAATACAAATCAAAACCACAATGAGATACCACCTCACACCATTGAGAATGGGGAAAAGTAACAAGGCAGGAAACCACAAATGTTGGAAAGGATGTGGAGAAAAGGGAACCCTCTTACACTGTTGGTGGGAATGTGAACTGGTGCAGCCACTGTGGAAAACTGTGTGGAGGTTCCTCAAAGTGTTAATAATAGACCTGCCCTACGACACAGCAATTGCATTGTTGGGGATTTACCCCAAAGATTCAGATGCAATGAAACGCCGGGACACCTGCTCCCCAGTGTTTCTAGCAGCAATGTACACAATAGCCAAACTGTGGAAGGAGCCTCGGTGTCCATCGAAAGATGAATGGATAAAGAAGATGTGGTTTATGTATACAATGGAATATTACTCAGCCATTAGAAATGACAAATACACACCATTTGCTTCAATGTGGATGGAACTGGAGGGTATTATGCTGAGTGAGGTAAGTCAATCAGAGAAAGGCAAACATTATATGGTCTCATTCATTTGGGGAATATGAATAATAGTGAAAGGGAATATAAGGGTAGGGAGAAGAACTGTGTGGGAAATATCAGAAAGGGGGATAGAACATAAAGACTCCTAACTCTGGGAAACGAACTAAGGGTGGTAGAAGTGGATGAGGGCCGGTGATGGGGGTGACTGGGTTACGAACACTGAGCGGGGCACTTGATGGGATGAGCACTGTGTGTAATTCTGTATGTTGGCAAATGGAACACCAATAAAAAACAAATTTATTATAAAAAATGGAAAGAGACAGGACCCATATTAATAAAATCATGAATGAGAGTAGACAGGTCACTACCAACACCAAGGAAATACAATTTTAAGAATATATTATGTAGTATATGCTAACAAATTAGACCGTCTGGAAGAAATGGATGGATTCCTGGAAACTTATCAGTTATGAAAACTGAAGCAGGAAGGAATATAAAACCTTAACAAATCCATATTTTTTGAGTCTGCAAGGCAATTAAATAGAAATTAAAAAAGGGGGACCCCTGGGTGGCTCAGCACATTCAGCTCAAGTCGTGATCCCAGAATCTGGGAACAAGTCCTGCATTGGGCTGCCTGCAAGGAGACTGATTCTCCCTATCCCCATGTCTCAGTCTCTCTCTCAATCTATGTCTCTCATGAATAAATAAATAAATCTTAAAAAAAAATACCCCACAAAAAACAGGAGCCGAAGGTCAAATGGCTCCAGGGGAATTCTACCAAATATATTTTTTTAAAGATTTTATTTATTTATTTTTTAATTTATGATAGTCACACAGAGAGGGAGATAGGCAGAGACACAGGCAGAGGGAGACGCAGGCTCCATGCACCGGGAGCCTGATGTGGGATTCGATCCCGGGTCTCCAGGATCGCGCCCTGGGCCAAAGGCAGGCGCCAAACCGCTGCGCCACCCAGGGATCCCTCTACCAAATATTTAAAGAAAAATAATACTTATTCCACTGAAGCTCTTTCAAAAAATATAAACAGAAAGAAAACTTCCAAACTCATTCTATGAGGCCAGCATTACCTTGACCCCAAAAACAAAGAAACAATCAAAAAGGAGAAATGCAAACCAGTATCCCTGATGAATATGAATGTCAAAATACTCACCAATATACTAGTCAATAGGATCCAATGGTACATTAAAAGGATTTTTCACCACAATCAAGTGGGATTTATTTCTAGGATGAAAGTGTGGTTCATCACTCATAAAACAATCAACGTGATAGATAATATTAATAAAAGAAAAGCTAAGAGCCATATGATCCTCTCAACTGATCCAGGGAAAACAGTTGACAAAATACAGCATTCTTTCTTGATTAAAGCTCTTCAAAGGATAAGGATAGAGGGAACATACCTCAAAATTATAAAAGCTATCTATGAAAAACCCACAGTAATACCATTCTCAACAGAGGAAAAACTGAGAGCTTTCCCCTAAGGTCAGGAACACAGCAGGGATGCCCACTCTCACAATTATGTGGATAAACATATTACTAGAAGTCCTAGCCTCAGCAATAAGACAAGAGAATGAAATAAAAAGCATTCAAATTGGCAAAAAAGTACTCAAACTGTCTCTCTTTGCAGATAACATGATACTGCATGTGGGAAACCCAAAATACTCCACCCCAAAATTGCTAGAACTCATACAGCAATTCAGCAATGTGGTAGGATACAAAATCAATGCCCAGAAATCAGTTGCATTTCTATACACTAAGACTGAAGAAAAAGAAATTCAGGAATCAACCCCATTTACAAATGCTCCAATACCACAAGCTACCCAGGAATAAATCTAACTAAAGAGGTAAATTATCTGTACTCTAAAACCCACAGGATATTTATGAAAGAAATTTTGGAAAACACAAAGAAATGGAAAAACTTTCCATGCTCATGGATTGGAAGAATAAATATTGTGAAAATGTCTATGCTACCCAGAAAAATCTACACACATTCAAAGCAATCCCTATCAAAATACCATAGGTATTTTTCACAGAGCTGGAAAAAGTCATCCTAAAATTTGTATGGAACCAGAAAAGACCTCGAACGGCCAGAGGAATGTTGAAGAAACCTAAATCTGGGTGTATCACAATGCCTGACTTCAAGCTATATTACAAATCTGTGATCATCAAGACAGCATGTTATTGGCACAAAAACAGACACATAGATCAATAGAACAGAATAGAGAACACAGAAATGGACCCTTAACTCTATGTTCAACTAATCTTTGACAAAGCAGGAAATAATATCCAATGGAAAAATAATAGTCTCATCAACAAATAGTGTTGGAAAAATTGGACAGCCACATGCAGAAGAATGAAACTAGATGATTCTCTGACACCATACACAAAGATAAACTCAAAGTAGATGAATGTGAGACAGAAATTCATCAAAATCCTAGAGGAGAACAGAGGTAGCAACATCTTTGCCCTTGGCTGCAGCAACATCTTGATAGACTTGTCTCCAAAGACATTGGAAACAATAGCAAAAATGAACTATTGAGGCTTCATCAAGATAAAAAGCTTCTGCATAGCAAAGGAAACATTCAACAAAACTAAAAGGAAACCTACAGAATGAGAGAAGATATTTGCAAATAACATATCAGACAAAGGGCTAATATCCAAGATCTATAAAAAACTTATCAAACTCAACACCCCAAAACCAAACAATCCAATCAAGAAATGGGCAGAAGACATGGACAGACATTTCTCCAAAAACATACATATGGCTAACAGACGAATGGAGAAAAAAATGCTCCACATCACTTGTCATCAGGGAAATACAAATCAAAACCACAATGAGATACCACCTCACACCAGTCAGAAGGGCTAAAATTTGCAAGACAGGAAATAATAAATGTCGTTGAAGATGATGTGGAGAAAGGAAAACTCTCTTACATTGTTGGTCGGAATGCAAGCTGTTACAGTCCCTGGAAAACAGTATGGAAGTTCCTCAAGAAGTTAAAAATAGAGAGCTACCTTAATACCCAGGAATTGCACTACTGGGTATTTACCCCAAAAATACAGATGTGGTGAAACAAAGGGACACCTGCACCTCAATGTTCAGAGCAGCTATGTCCACAATAGCCAAACTGTGGAAGGAGCCACAATGTCCTTTGACAGAAGAATGGATAAAGAATATGTGATAATGGAATATTACTCAGCCATCAGAAAGGATTTACATTTACATTTACTTGGACATGGATGGAATTGGAGAGTATTATGCTAAAGTGGAATAAGTCAATCATAGTAATACAATTATATCATTTCACTCATATGCAGAATATAAGTAATAGTGCAGAGGAACATAAAGGAAGGGAGGAAAAACTGAATGGGGAAAAATCAGAGAAGAAGACAAACTATGAGTGTCTCCTAACTCTGAAAAAAGAAAGTGAGGGTTGCTGAAGGGCAGGTGGGTAGGTGGATGGGGTAACTGGTGATGAGCATTAAGCATGGCACAGATGGAAGGAGCACTGGTTAGTTATTATATGCAAGTGATGAATTATTGAAAACTATGTCTGAAACTAATGATGTACTATTATGTTGGCTAATTGAATTTAAGTAAAAAATGAAAAAAGGAAAGGTTATTGAAATACAATAAAATGCAGAAAGAAAACCAAATGAATTTAGGAAACCAATGTATAAATTAAAAAATAAGTTCAACAAGGAGATAGCAATCATCCAGGAGGGGGAAAGAAGCACAAAAATTCAGAAATCCTAGGGCTGAAAAATATAACAACAGAAGAATTCAAGTGTTTTATAAAGCCGATTTGATCATGCAGAAGAAAGGATAAGGCATTGAAATTCACCTAGTAGGAGAAGACAAAAAGGAGTAAAGAAAGCCTAGGGGAATTGTGGAACACAATGGAAAGAAACAACAATCACATTTTGAGGATTTTAGAAAGAAAAGAGAATGAGAAAAAGGAAGAAAGTATTTTTTAAAGTGATAACGGCTAAAAAATGAACAAACATGAGGAAAAATGGACATTCATATCCATGAAGCCCTAAGTATAACCATATTAGTTTAAACTAAGTAGAGCTACAGCTAGACACATTATAATTATATTGTCAAAGTTAAAGACAAAGAAATAATTTTAAAAACAGAAAAAGGAAAGAGATAAGTTACATACTAAAGAATCCCTATGAGCCTATTAACATATTTCACAGGAAACATTTTAGGATAGTAGAGAATAGTGTGAAATAATCAAAATATTGAAAGAAAATAATTGTCAAACAAGATTTCCATGCCTGGCAAAGTAGTCTTTTAGACAAAAGACGGATAAAGACTTTCCCTAAGAAGCAAAACCTGAGGGTATTCATTACCAACACACCTGTTCTACAAAACATGATATGGTATTTTGAGTGGAAATAAAATAACACTAATTAACATAAAAATATAAAACTTCACTGTAAATCTCACTGGTAATAGTGAATATCTAGTCCCAGATAGATTCTTCAATATGGTTAAGAGTGGTGCATAATTTAGTTACAACTCTAGTTTAAGAGTTAAAAACTAAAGCAAACAATTAAAATAACCATAATTACAGCAATCTGCTGTTCATTACACACACAAAAAACCCTTGTAAATTATAACAGCAATAGCCCAAAATGTGAGGGGGAAGAGAAGTAAAATATAAAATTTACGAATTATTTTTAAAATTGTGTTTATTTATTTATTTATTTATTTATTTATTCATTCATTCATTCATTCATTCATGAGAGATACAGAGAGAGAAAGAGGCAGAGATGCAGGCAGAGGGAGAAGCAGGCTCCATGCATGGAGCCTGATGTGGGACACGATCCCAGGTCTCCAGGATCAGGCCCTGGGCTGAAAGCGACACTAAACTGCTGAGCCACCCAGGCTGCCCTAAAATTTACTAATTCTATTGAATTTAAGATGTTGGTGAGTTCTAAATAGGGTATTATAAGTTTAATATAATTTATATAAGCCTCATCATAACCACAAACGAAAATCCTATAAAAGTTACATAAAATAACACAATGAATGAGTCAAAGTATACTGAACCCAAAAGACATGAACACACACACACACACACACACACACACACACACACACACAGAGCAGAATAAGAGGCAAAGAAAAACAAATCTATAAAACACCCAGAAAACAAATATCAAAATTGCAATAGTAAGTCCTTACTATCAATAATGACGTAAAATATAAACAGATTCTCGAATTCTAAGAAGTAGAACGTCTGAAATATGATCAAATATACTGCCTAAAAGAGACTTATTTTAGCATTAGAGATACACATAGTGAAAAACTGGAAACAAGATATTTTGGGCAAAAAGCATGGGTAACCATACTTTTATCAGACAAAATAATCTTTAACATAAGAATGTTAGAAAGAGTCAAAGTAGGTCATTATATAATGATAAAGTGGTCAACATACTAATGAAATCTAAGAATTATAAATAATTAAGCACCCAACATTAGAGTATTGATTTATATAAAAGCAAATATTTTCTCCAAAGAAATTATACAGATGGCCAATGGACACATTAAAAAAATCCTCAACATCACTAATCATCAGGTGAATGCAAATGAAAACCATGGGATATCACCTCACACCTGTGTGAATGGGTAAAATAAACAACACAATAAACAATCATTGGCAAGAATATGGGGGAAAAGGAACCTTTGTGGAAGATTGGTTGGAATGCAAACTTATGTACCCACTGTGTATGGAGTTTCCTAAAAATATGCAAAATAGAAGACAGGAAGATGATGGTGGAGTACGAGGACCTTAGGTTCACTTAATCCCATGAATACAACTAGATAACTATCAAATCATCTTAAATGCCCCCAAAATCAATCTGAAGACTGACAGAAAAAAAAATCCATGAATAAAAGGAGAGAAGAGGTCACATCAAAGAAGGTAAGAAGTCCACAGTATTTTGATAGGGATTGCATTGAACCTGTAAATTGCCCTGTGTAACATAGATATTTTCATACTATTTATTCTTTCAATCCATGAGCATGGAATGTTTTTCCATCTCTTTGAGTCTTCCTCAATTTCTTGCAGAGTGTTTTGTAGTTTTTAGGGTATAGATCCTTTACTTCTTGGGTTAGGTTTATTTCTAGGTATCTTATGCTTTTGGGTGCAATTTTAAATGGGATTGGTTCCTTAATTTCTCTTTCTTTAGTCTCATTGTTAGTGTATACAAATGACACTGATTTCTGGGCATTAATTTTGTATCCTGCCACATTCCTAAATTGCTGTATGAGTTCTAGCAATCTTGGAGTGGAGTCTTTTGGGTTTTCTATACACATTATCATGCCATCTGCGAAGAGGGAGACTTTGACTTCTTTGTTAATTTGAATGCCTTTTATTTCTTTTTGTTGTCTGATTGCTGAGGCTAGGACTTCTAGTACTCTGTTGAATAGCAGTGGTGAGAGTGGACATCTCTGTTGTGTTCCTGATCTTAGGGGAAAGGCTCTCAGTTTTTCCCCATTGAGAATGATATTCATTGTGTCTTTTTTTTTTAATTTTTTATTTATTTATGATAGCCACAGAGAGAGAGAGAGAGAGAGAGAGAGAGAGAGAGAGGCAGAGACACAGGCAGAGGGAGAAGCAGGCTCCATGCACCGGGAGCCCGATGTGGGACTCGATCCCAGGTCTCCAGGATCGCGCCCTGGGCCAAAGGCAGGCGCCAAACCACTGCGCCACCCAGGGATCCCCATTGTGTCTTTTCATAAATGGCTTTTAAGATATTGAGGAATGTTCCCTCTATCTATACACTCTGAACAGCTTTTACCAGGAATGGATGCTATATTTTGTCAAATGCTTTCTCTGCATCTATTGAGAGGATCATATGGTTCTTGATTTTTCTCTCATTGATGTGATCTATCATGTTGATTGTTTTACGAGTGTTGAACCATCCTTGCATCCCAGGGATAAATCCCACTTGGTCATGGTGAATAATCTTCTTAATGTACTATTGGATCCTTTTGGCTAGTATCTTGTTAAGAATTTTTGCACCCATGTTCATCAGGGATATTGGTCTATAATTCTCCTTTCTGGTGGGGTCTTTATATTATGCCAAGTGAAGTAAGTCAATTGGAGAAGGACAATCATCATATGGTTTCACTCATATGGGGAATATAAGAAATAGTGAAAGGAATTATAAGGGAGAGATGGGGAACTGAGTGGGAAAAAAATTAGAGAGGGAGACAAACCATGAGACACTCCTAACTCTGGGAATCAAACAAAGGGTTGCAGAAAGGGAGGTGGGCAGGAGGTTGGGGTAACTAGGTGAGGGGCCCTGAGGAGGGCACTTGTTGGGATGAGCATTGGGTGTTATACAATATGTTGACAAATCAAACTTCAAAAAAAAAAAGGTAGGAAGTGCAGAGAATTGGTTTAGGAGAGAAAAGGATCCCGGCCACTATGGAGGTGGGGGAGATATGGTTATGGAGAAGGGAAAGAGAGAAAAGCACATTGGAGAATGCACACAGAGAAAGTTTCCTCATAACCATTGGCTTAGAAAATGAGAAGGAATGAATTTCATGAATTTGTTAATTTTTTAAGAAAATATTTAAAAATATTTTTTAAAAATATTTTATTTATTCATGAAAGACACACAGAGAGAGGCAGAGATATAGGGAGATGGAGAAGCAGGCTCCCCACAGGGAGCCTGATGTGGGACTCAATCCCAGTACCCTGGGATCAGGACCTGAGCCAAAGGCAGATTCTCAACCACTGAGCCACCCAGGGGCCCTTGAATTTCATGAATTTGCAACCCAGCAGAGCTGAAAGCCTGGAATTTTAAAGGTCAGTGGGATTGTCTGGGATAGAGCCTGGGGGTACTGTGCTGCTTTTGAAAAGACAGACAAACAACATGGAAAAAAAGGGATCTAAAGAGCGCCTTGGGCACAAAGTAGGGAGATAATTTGCTCTTCTCACATCATGTCTCAAAGAGGCAACAGTTGTAGAGAGACTGCTCCAAGATTAAAGGAGCTGACTGACACCATTTCCCTCCCCGTCACTCAGCATAAACACAGAATCATCTGTGGAAAGCATCATAATGGCGCACTGACTACCTACTTTGTTTACACTAAGCCTCATGCCCCTGTGCTCCAGTGGAACTTCCTTTGCCAATCACACTTATCTCAGTTCCACTGTGAAGGACCCTTCTTATAGAAGAGAAGCACGAACCCCTGCCCACATCATGTCTCTCTACTAGAGAGTTTTTCTGTTGGAGGTGGTATCAGATCTCATTTCACAAGCAGACAGACCAAAGCACACCTAATTAAAACTTGTCACATTCATGCCAAGGACAAAACACAACCCACAGTAGGGAAAAAAAAAGCTTCTGTTGATAACTGATCTGAGGACAGAGAAGCAAGAACACAGCAGCAGACATCATGCAATACTCATTCTGGAGACACTCCCTGAAGTGCCAAGCCCTGAGCAGTACATGACATCTTCTTCATAAGACCGTTATATTGAGAAGCAGGAGACATAACTGGCTTTTCTAACACAGAGAAGTAAGTAGAGACTTAGACAAAATGAAAAGACAGAAGAATTTACTCAGATGAAAGAACAAGATATCATTATAGCTAAAGATCTAAGCAAAACAGATATAAGAAACATGCCTGAAGGAGAATTGAAAGCAATGATTATAGGATACTCACTGAACTTTAGGAAAGAATGTAAGACATCATTGAGACCCTTACCACAGATATAAAAGAGTTAAAAAAAGAATGAATCAGAGATGAAGGATGCAATAAATTATATCAGAAATAGGCTTGATTCAATGAACAGCAAGCTGTAAGAAGCAGTGGAACAAATTATTGACCAAGAAGAAAAGTAATGGAAAATAATGAAGCTGAACTAAAGAAAGACAGAATTATGCAACATGAGAAGACACTTAGGACTCAATGACTCCATCAAAAGTACTAAGATTCCTATTATAGAGGACTCAGAAAAAGAAGAGAGAGAGAAGGGAGCAGAAATTTTATTTGACGAAATAATAGTTGAGGGACATCTGGGTGGCTCAGTGGTTGAGCATCTGCCTTTTGCTCAAGTCATGATCCTGGGATCCTGTGATCGAGTCTCACATCAGACTCCCTGCAGGGAGCCTGCTTCTCCCTCTGCCTATGTCTCTGCCTCTCTTTCTGTGTCTCTCATGAATAAATAAATAAAATTTTTAAAAAAAGAAATAATAACTTAAAATATACATACTGTGAAGTGGAAAACAGGCATGGAGATCTGGAAGGCAGATAACTCCTAACAAAAACAAAAACAGCAGGCCCACACCAAGACATATTAAAATTAAATTTGCAACAGACACTGATAAAGAAAATATTTTAAGGGTAGCAAAACAAAAGATATCCTTAACTTACAAGGGATAAGCCATAGGAATAGCAGGAAATTTTTCAATAGAAACTTGGCAAGACAGAAGGGAGGGGCATGATATATTCAAAGTGCTGATTGGGAGAAAATTGTAACCACAGATATGCTATCAAGCAAGGTTCTCACTCAGAAGGAGAGATAGAGTTCCCTAGGCAAGCAAAAACCAAAGGAGTCATGACCACGAATTCAGCCCTGCAACAAATATTAAAGGGAACTACTTAAGTGTAAAGGAGAGACCAACAATTACAATTTAAAGGCAAGAAACACAAAATCAGTAAAAATGAATATTTCTGTAAAAAGTCAATTAAAGAACTCACACACATAAACGCAAAACAGATATAAAATATAATAATATATACATAAACTGTGGGGAGGAGAAAATAATGAGTTTAAAATTAAACAACCATCAACTTAGTACAGACTACTCTATGCAGAAGAGGTTATATACAACCCTAATGGTAACCATATATCAGAAACCACTAATAAACATGCATAGAATAAAAAGAAATAAATGCAAATATGTCAATAAAGAAAGTCAACAAAACATGAAAGAGAGACAAGATCAGAAAAAACTTCCAGAAACAACAACCACAAAATGAGTAATAAAATGGCAATAAAAATATATCTTTCAATAATAACTTTTAATGTAAATGGACAAAAAGTTCCAATCAAGACACACATAGGGTATCAAAATGGGTTAAAATAATAAAATCTATGTATATGCTATGTGTAATACACCCATTTTAGAGAGACACCTGAGCAGTTCAGTCAGTTAAGTGTCTAACTCTTGATTTTGACTCAGTTCATGATCTCGGGGTTCTGATATTGACTCTGCACTCAGCGTGGAGTCTGCTTAAGATTCTCTCTCCCTTTCCTTCTGCCACTACCACTTGTGCTTTCTCTCTCTCTCTCTGACATAAACAAATAAGTATTTTAAAAAGACACATAGGGTGTCCGAATGTATAAAAAGAACAAGACCCATGGATATGCTATCTATAAGAGACTCATTTTAGACATAAAGACACCTGAATATTGAAACTGAGGTGGAGAAATATTTTCCACGTGAATAGATGTTAAAAGAAAGCCAGAGTAGAAATACTTCTATTGGAGAAATGATATTTAAGACAAAGACTAAGAAGAGAGAAATAAGGAAACTATATAATAATAAATGAGACAGGGGCATCTGGGTGGCTCAGTGGTTGAGCATCTAACTTTGGCTCAGGTCATGTTCCGGGGTCCTGGGATTGAGTCCTGCATCAGATTTCCTGTGGGGAGCCTGCTTCTCCCTCTGCCTATGTCTCTGTCTGTGTGTCTCTCATGAATACATAAATAAAACATTTAAAAAAAATAATAAAGGGAACACTCCAATAAGAAGATGTAAAAATTATAAATATTTTTGCACCCAACATGGGATCACCCAAATATATAAGAAAATAAATAACAAACCTAAAGTAACTGATGTATACTAATACAATAATAGTAGGGGCTTTAACACCCACTCACATAAATGAACATATCATCTAAACAGAAAATTAACCAGGACAAATAGCTTTGAATGACACATTGGAACATATGGATGTAATAGATATATTTAGAACATTTCATCCTAAAATAACAGAATACACATTCATTTCAAGTTTTCAAGTCCACATGGGACATTCTTCAGAATAGTTCACACATTAGGCCACAAAACAAGCCTCAACAAATACAAGAAGATTGAAGTCAACATGCACCTTTTCTCACCACAGTACTATGAAAGTAGAAGTTGAAAAAAAAATCTGGAAAGACCACAAATACATGGAGCTCAAAAACCATGCTACTAAACAATGAGTGGGTCAACCAGCAAATAAAAGAAGAAATAAAACATTTAATGGAAACAAATTAAAATGAAAACAGTGGCCCAAAGCCTGTGGGATGCACCAAAAGAGGTCCAAAGGGAGAAGTATATAGCAATACGGGAAGCACAAAAAATCTGGGGCACCCATGTGGCTCAGTCAGTTAAATGCCCTACTCAATTTCAGCTCAGGTCATTATCTCAGGGTTGTGAGATTGAGCCTCACATTAGGTTCCACACTCAGTATAGAATCTGCTTGAGATTCCTTCCCTTTCCCTCTCCTTCTCCTTCTGCTCTTTTCTCCATTCTCTCTCATAAATAAATAAATAAATAAATAAATAAATAAATAAATAAATAAAATGTTTTTAAAAAATGAAGTAAGTTGGGATGCCTGGGTGGTTCAGTGGTTGAGCATCTGCCTTTGTTTCAGGGCATCATCCCAGAGTCCTGGGATCAAGTCCCACATTGGGCTTCCTGCATGGAGCCTGCTTTTCCCTCTGCCTATGTCTCTGCCTCTCTCTTTTTCTTTTATGAATAAATAAAGAAAACCTTTAAGAATGAAGAAAAATATAATATAAACAACTTAATCCTACACCTAGAAGAACTAGAAAAAGAACAACAAATAAGGCATAAAGCCAGCAGAAGGAAGAAAACTATAAAGGGTGGGGCAGAAATAGATAATAGAAAAACTAAAAAACAAAACAAAAAGTGGAATAGATCAGTGAACCCAGGACCTGTTTCTTTGAAAAAAAAAATCAGTAAAACTGATCATCTTCTAGCCAGGCTTCTCAAAAAATAAAATAAATAAATAAAAAGGTGAAAGGACCTAAAACAACTCACATATGTGGGAGGAGAAATAAGAACCTACACCACAAAAATACAGAGTTATAGAAGAATATTATGAAAAGCTGTAATGACACCATCTGGAGAACTTAGAGGAAATGGATAAATTCCTAGAAATATATAAATTACCAAAACCAAAATAGGAGGAATTAGAAAGTTTGAATGGACTAATAACCTGCAAAGAAATTGAATCAGTAATAAAAAGAAATCCCAAACAACAAAAACCCAGGGCCACGTGGCTTCACAGATGAATTCTACAAAATATTTAAAGAAGAGTTAACACCTATTCTTCTCAAATTATTCCCCCAAAATGGAAGGAAAGCTTCCAAATTCATTCTATGAGGCTAGCTTTACCATGATACCAAAACCAGATAAAGGCACCACAAAAGGAGAACTACACAGACCAATAACTCTGATGAGAATATATACAAAAATTCTCACAAAATACTAGGAAACTGAATCCAGTAGTACATTAAAAAATCATTCAGTATGATCAAGTGAAATTTATTCCCAACTTGCAAGAGCAGTTCAATATTGGCAAATAATTCAGTGTGATATATCACATTAATAAGATAAATCATAAGAACCACATGATAATTTCAATAGATGCAGAATAGCATTTGATGAAGTACAATAAAAAATCTTTCAGGAAAGTGGGTTTTAAGTAAAACACCTCAACGTAATAAAGGTCATATATGAAAACCCCACAGCTAAGGTCAACTTGAATGGGGAAACACTGAGAGCTTTTCTTCTACAGTCAGGAACAACAGAGGAATACCCATTCTCACTATTTTAATTAAACGTAATTTTAGTTTAATTTAAACGTAATTAAATTTAATTAAACGTAATCAGACAACAAAAAGAAGTAAAAGGCATCTAAATGGCAAGGAAGAAGTAAAGTTTTCACTATTTACAGATGACATTATACTACATACAGAAAACAAAAAAAAACTACGAAAAGACTGCTAGAACTGATAAACAAATTCAGTAATGTCACAGGATACAAAATCAACATACAAATAGATTGCATTTCTATACACCAATAATGAAGCATCAGAAAGATAAATTAGGAAACATTCTCATTTACAATTGAACCAAAAAACAATAAGATATGTAGGAAGAAATGTAACCAAAGAGTTAAAAAACCTATACTCTGAAAACTATAAAATACTTATGAAAGAAATCGAAGATGGGATGCCTGGGTGGCTCAGCCATTGAGCATCTGCCCTCATCTCAGGGCATGATCTGGGGATCTGGGATTGAGTCCTGCATTGGGCTCTTTGCAGGGAGCCTGCTGTTCCCTCTGCCTGTGTCTCTGCCTCTGTAGTGTGTGTATGTGTGTGTGTGTGTGTGTCTGTGTGTGTGTGTGTCTCATGAATAAATAAATAAAACCTTTTTAAAAAGGAAAGAAATTGAAGACGACACAAAGAAATAGAAAAAAATTCCATCTTCATGGATGGAAGAACAAATACTGTTGAAATGTCTATACTACTCAAGGCAATCTACACATTTAATGAAATTCCTTTCAAAGATTAACAGAATTTTTCATAGAATTAGAACAATCCTAAAATGTGTATGAAACCACAGAAGAATCTGAATAGCCAAAGCAATCTGGAAAAAGAAAAGCAAAACTGGAGGCATCAAAATTCCAGACTTAGAGTTAAATTCCAAAGCTGTAGTGATCAAAATAGTATGGCTCTGACATAAAAATAGACACATAGATCAATGGAACAGAATAGAAAACCCAGAAATGGACCCATACCTATATGGTCAATTAATCTTCAACAAAGCAGCAAATGATATCCAGTGGGGAAAAAGACAGTCTCTTCAATAAATGATGTAAGAAAAACTGGATAGGAAGATATAAAAGAATGAAACTGGACTGGTTTCTTACACTATAGACAAAAATAAATTCAAAATGAATGAAAGACCTAAATGAAACCATCAAAATCCTAGAGGAGAACACAGTAACTTCTTTGACATCAGCCATAGCAACACTTTCTAGATATGTTTCCTGAGTGAGGCAAGGGGGGGGGAAGCAAAAATAATTTATTGGGACTTTGTCAAGATAAAAAGATAAAAAATTCTGCACAGTGTAGGAAACAGTCAACAAAACTAAAAGTCAGCCTGCTGAATGGAAGGAGATATATGGAAATGATATATCTGATAAAGGGTTAGTATCCAAAAAAAATCAAGAACTTCTATAAATCAACACTCAGAAAAAGAATAATTCCTTTAAAAAATGTGCAGAACACATGAATAGATATTTTTCCATAGAAGACATATAGAAAAGATGCTCAACATCATTCAAAATCAGGGAAATACAAATCAAAACCACAATGAGATACTATCTTCCACTTGTCAGAATGGCTACAATTAACAACACAAGAAACAATAGACATTGGCAAGGGGCTGGAGAAGAGGGAACCCTCTTGCATAGTTGGTAGGAATGTAAACTGGTACAGCCAATCTGGGGAACAATTTGGAGGTTCCTCAAAAGGTTAAATATAGAACTACCCTATGATCCAGTAATTGCACTACTAGGTATTTACCCAAAGGCTACAAAAATATAGATTTGAAGAGGTACATATATCCTAATTTTTATGGCAGCATTATCAATAATAGGCAAACTATGGAGAGAAGTCCAATGTCCATCAACTGATGAATGGATAAAGAAGAGGTGATATAGATAGATATACATATAGATTTGGTGATATAGATATAGATATAGATATAGATATATAGATATAGATGACATAGCTATATAATGGAGTATTACTCATCCATTAAAAGAATGAAATCTACCACTTGAAATGATTCAGATGGAGCTAGAGTATATTATGCTAAGCAAAATAAGTTAGAAAAAGATAAATATCATATGATTTATTTCATATGTGAAATTTAAAAACAAAACAAACAAATCTTTGAAAAATGCAGAAGCTTTTAATTTGTTTTCTCTTTGTTCCTTGCAAAATTGGCTGAGAGGAATTTGTTTCTGCACAAATGAACTCAATTTGTTAATTCTGCAAACACTTGTCAAACACCTACAATATACCAAAAAAAATTGGTAGGGTCATGAATACATAGCTAAAATTTACAAAGTCTTTAAAGAATCTCTAAGTCTAACTCTACAATCAGAATTTAAAATGCATACATTGGCAGCCAGGAAGATGGCAGAGTAGGGGGACTCTAAGCTCACTTTGTCTCACTGATACAACTGGTAGCATTTATATCGGTGTAAATAACACAGAAAATGACCTTCATACTGGCAGAACAAACACAACTAAAGATAGAGGAAAGGCCACATCAAAGAAGGTAGGAAGATCAAAGATTGTCCAGTTGCATGGGATCCAGTGGTTCACAGAAGGATGAAATACTATCACACCAGGGAGCCTACAAAGAAGACAAATCTCTATAACATTTGATTTTTTTGCCACTCATCTATTTTTATTTTTTAAAGATTTTATTTATTTTAGAGAGAGAGAGAAAGAAAGAGAGAGAGAGAAAGAGACAGCATGATTAGGGGGAAGAGCAGATGGAGAAACAGAGTCCCCACCCAGCAGAGGGCCCAATGTGATGCTTGGTCCCAGGCCCCAGGGATCATGACCTGAGCCAAAGGCAGATGCCCAGCTGACTGAGCCACCCAATCATCTTTTTACTTTTATCTTCTTTTTTTAAGTTTTTATTTGCATTCCAGGTAGTTAACATAGACTGTTATATTAGTTTCAGGTGTACAATATAGTGATTTAACACTTCCATACATCACCCTGTGATCATCACAAGGGCATTCCTTAATCCCCATTACCTATTTACTCATCCCCCACATCAGGCTCCCTGCATGGAGCCTACTTCTCTCTCTCTCTCTCTCTGTCTCTGACTCTCTCTCTCTCTCTGTCTCTCATGAATAAACAAATAAAATCTTTAAAAAAAGAAACTATAACTTAGTTTTCAAAATGGCTTTGAAGTTACTTAAGATAAAAGAAAAAAAATGTTTCTGAGCCAATGCTGTAAATCTGAAAAACAAGTGTAAGTGTCTTGGAAGCTCATCACAAATTGTAAGGAGTGTAAAAATACCATCCTCACAGTTAAATTTCAATATAAAGATTTGGAAAGGCTTGAAGTAGATTAGCTTGTTCTGGTTGGGTTAAAATACCAATAAAGCTAACCCAATTGTTTATTTTTAGTGAATGTAATATTACAATACTACAAATTTATTTGCTCAGTAATTTTTATTATTTAATGGCACCAAAACAACTAATATTTAAATGGGACTAGAAGTTGCCTCTCTCACTCACCCTCAAATAGATGGATAACACTGTAATTTGTTATACTCGTTTTCAGAAATGAGGTATGGGGATCCCTGGGTGGCGCAGCGGTTTGGCGCCTGCCTTTGGCCCAGGGCGCGATCCTGGAGACCCGGGATCGAATCCCACGTCGGGCTCCCGGTGCATGGAGCCTGCTTCTCCCTCTGCCTGTGTCTCTGCCTCTCTCTCTCTCTCTCTCTCTGTGACTATCATGAATAAATAAAATCTTTAAAAAAAAAATAAAAAATAAAAAAAAAAGAAATGAGGTATGTTTTGGTCATTTAAATCTGTGAAGGAAAAGACAGGTTGAGGTCAGAAAAAGGTGTAGTAGGGGGCAAAAAAATACAAATTAAAGGAAAAATGATCATCCTAACAAATCAATTCTTATGTGTCTAATGCCTTTGTATGAACAGATTAGCTTTTGATTATTAGGCAAACTATCCTTGAACTTTTTTCCTTCTTTCTTCTTTGTCTACTCTCGCAATTAAGTGATATAATGTCTCTCTACTGGTATTCCTTTAAGTAGAAACAAAAAACTCAATATATTTTTAAGAAAAAAGAATCCTTGAGAACAGGGGTCATGGCTTATTCATTAATGTACAAGTAATCACAGTGCCTTGTAAGTACTAGTATTTAAATAAATACTTGAATAGATAGATGATGCCCTTTTTCCTTTTATGTGATAACATCACTCAGCTCAAAATAGAGTAAGTATTGACCAAGGCTCAAAATATAATAACTGTTTTTTCCCCTTGTCCTTCAGCCCTCAAATCAATTACACAAAATTCAGTTGTTACTTTCTTTGTTTACAAGTGTTGAACCAGTTTTGCATTCTGGGGATAAATCCCACTTGGTCATGGTGAAAAATCTTCTTAATGTATTGTTGGATCCTATTGGCTAGTATCTTGAGAATTTTTGAATCCCTGTTCATCAGGGATATTGGTCTATAAATCTTTTTCGTGGGGTCTTTGTCTGGTTTTGGAATTAAGGTGATGCTGGCCTCATAGAACGAGTTTGGAAGTATTCCATGTCTTTCTATCTTTCAAAAAACCTCTAGTAGAATAGGTATTGTTTCTTCTTTAAAGGTTTGTTAGAATTCCCCTGGGAAGCCATCTGGCCCTGGACTTTTGTATTTTGGGAGGTTATTGATGATTGCTCCAATTTCCTCCCTGGTTATTGGCCTGTACAGGTTTTCTAATTCTTCCTCTTCCAGTTTTGGTAGTTTGTGGTTTTCCAGAAATGCATCCATTTCTTCTAGATTGCCTAAATTGTTGGCATATAGCTGCTCATAATATGTTTTAAAAATCGTTTGTATTTCCTTCGTATTGATTGTCAACTCTCCTCTTTCATTTGTGACTTTATTAATTTGAGTATCTTCTCTTTTCTTTTTAATAAGGCTGGCTAATGGTTTATCTATCTTATTAATTCCTTCAATGAACCACCTCGTGGTTTTCTTGATCTGTTCTACAGTTCTTCTGGTCTCCATTTCATTGAGTTATGCTCGAATCTTTATTATCTCTATTCTTCTGCCTGGTGTAGGTTTTATTTGCTGTTCTTTCTCCAGTTCCTTTAGGTGCAAGGTTAGCTTGTGTATTTGAGTTCTTTCCAATTTTTTGAGGGATGCTTGTATTGCAATGTACTTCCTTCCCAGGACTGCTTTTGCTGTATCCCAAAGATTTTGAACGGTTGTATCTTCATTCTCATTAATTTCCATGAATCTTTTTAATTCTCCTCTAAAGTCCTGGTTGACCCTTTCATCTTTTAGCTGTATGCTCTTTATCCACCACGTGTTTGAGTTTCTTCCAAATTTCTTCTTATGATTGAGTTCTAGTTTCAAAGCATTATGATCTGAAAATATGCAGGGGACAATCCTAATCTTTTGGTATCAGTTAAGACCTGATTTGTGTCCCAGTATGTGGTCTATTCTGGAGAAAGTTCCATGTGCACTTGAGAAGAATGTGGATTCAGTTGCATTTGGATGTAAAGTTCTGTAAATATCTGTGAAATCCATTTGGTCCAGTGTACAATTTCAAGCTCTTGTTTCTTTGGAGATGTAGTGCTTAGAAAATCTGTCATCTGCAGAAAGCACCATGTTGAAGTCTCCCTCTAGAAGTATGTTATTACTGAAGAATGTCTTTATTTTGGTTATTAATTGATTGATATACTTGGAGCTCCCACGTTAGGAGCATAAATATTCATGATTGTTAGGTCCACTTGTTGGATAGATCCTTTAAGTATGATATAGTGTCCCTTTTCATCTCTTACTACAGTCTTTGGGATAAACTTCAATGTATCTGATATGAGGATTGCTACCAGAACTTTCTTTTGAGGACCATTTAAATGGTAAATGGTTCTCCAACCTTTCATTTTCAGGCTGTAGTGTCCTTAGGTCTAAAATGAGTCTCTTGTAGACAGCAAATAGATGGGTCTTGCTTTTTTATCCAGTCTGAAACCCTGGGTCTTTTGATGGGATCATTAAATCCATTCACATTCAGAGTACTATTGAAAGATATGAATTTAGTGTCATCATAATACCTATACAGTCCCTGCTTTTTTGGATTGTTTCTTTGTTCTTCCTTTTTCTTTTACAGAGTTTCCCTTAATATTTCTTGCAGAGCTGGTTTGGTGGTCCCATATTCTTTCAGTTACTGCCTATCTTGGAAGCTCTTTATCGTTCCTTCTATTCTGCATAAGCCTTGCTGGATAGAGTTTTCTTGGCTGCATATTCCTCTCATTTAGGACCTTGAATATATCCTGCCAACCTTTCTGGCCTGCTAGGTCTCTGTGAAGAGGTCTGCTGTTAATCTGTAGTTCTCCCCATATAAGTTAGGGATCTCTTGTCTCTTGCTGCTTTAAGGATCTTCTCTTTATCTTTGGAATTTGCAAGTTTCACTATTAAATGTCGATGTGTTGAAAGGTTTTTAATTATTTTTTGGGGGGGACCTCTCTGTTTCCTGGATCTGAATGCCCATTTCCCTCCCCAAATTAGGGAAGTTCTCAGCTGTGATTTTTTCAAATATGCTGTCTGGTCCTCTGTCCCTCACAGTGCCCTCTGGAACCCCAAGTGAACGTAAATTTTTCCTTCTGAGGCTGTCATTTATTTCCCTTAACCTTTCCTCATGGTCTTTCAATTGTTTTTCTCTTTTTCCTCAGCTTACTTCCTTGCCATAAACTTGTCTTCTATGTCACTCACTCTGTATTATACCTTATTAACCCTCGTCGTTAGGACTTCCAGTTTGGATTGCATCTCATTTAATTGATTTTAAATTTTTGCCTGATTAGATCTAATCAGTCTAATCAGTCTGCAGTCATGAAGACTCTTGAATCCTTTATTCTTTTTTCCAGAGCCATCAGTAGCTTTATAATTGTGCTTCTGAATTGGCTTTCTGACATCTAACTGTATTCCAAATTCTGTAACTCTGTAGGAGAGAGTACTGTTTCTGTTTCTTTCTTTTGTGCTGTGTTGTTCTTTCTAGTCATTTTGCTCAGTGCAGAGTGGCTAAAAGGAGTTGTACTGGATAAAGGAAGAAAAAAAAAGAAAAAAAACCAAAGAGGGGTATCCTCTGGTTCTATTTACTGTAAATCCCTTGACTTCCCTGGAGCTTTCCGTTACTGCTTGGTCAAGAACTTGCTCTTCCCCCACCCTTCCCACTGGTCTTCTGGGGGAGGGGCCTATGTGCAGATTCTCAGGTGTCTGTACCTGGGGGAGCTGCACCATCTCCACCAGGTGTGGGCTCCGGGAAGCTGTTTACCCTGTAAGGCCCCTGTTCCCTGGCAGCCGTGCTCCATCCCAGGCACAAGGTGACACAAGGAGGAACAATAACACTGGAGGTGGCCAGGTCTCCAGCTCTGCAGTCAGCTCCCACAGTAACTACTGTAGTCTCCCAGTCTGCGCTGGACTGGATGCTCCAGGGACAAGGGGTGCTGTCCTACTCAGCTTGGGGGCCCCTGGTGGCAGAAGAGTCCTCACTGTCCTGTGCCCTCCCCGCCTCTGCCTGTCCCAGGGAAAGTGCAGGATCTCGGGCTGTGTCTGCTTGGTACCCTGGGATCCGGGGCTTATGCTGCTAGAATTGTACTCTTGGAGCCGTGGCTCCCAAAAGCAGCAAGGCGCAGCCCCCTCTGTCCAAGCCACCGCCTGACTTCTCCTGAAGCCCCGCCAGGTGTGCGCTCCAGCCCTTTATCGAGATTGGCCCACAGTCTGGGGTGTGCTCTCCCTGGGGCACACTTCCTCTGTTAGTGACCCCAGGAGACTGAAGGCTCCACTGACCTTCCTGCGGTTTTGCCCGAGTTCCCTGTTAAGTGCCTTTTCATCTGGGAAGAATCCCATGTGGATTTTTAAAGTTCCTGCTTCTCTGGGACTGGGCAAAAATTCTTTTTTTCTGCCTTCCTACCTTTTTTTTTTTTTTTTTTTACCGGGGGAAGAGTCCTTTATTTGTCTTTTACATGAAAACAAAATGGAGGGGGGAGAACAAGAAGGGAAATAGCCAGCTGTTTAGATTTCTCGAGTCGGAATGGGGCAGCTGGCTTCACAACAGGAATCTGGGTCCCCACAACCACAGGGCAAGTGCCACTGGACCGGAAGTGGCTTAGTGAAGCACCATTTCTACTAAGTCTTATCCCAAGCTAAGCAGACATAAGCTTACAGTGGGAGGTGACACTGGAATACTTGAGCACAGAGAGGAGGTGACATGCAGCAAGGTGACGGCGGGGCAGGCAGCACAGGCCAGGCTAGGCTGGGAGCAGGATCAGTTCACTGATCGAGTGAGTGGGTGAACTCCACGTAGTCGAAGGCACTGGGGAGTTCGCGGCCCTTGCCATCCATGTAGGGCTTCATGTGGGAGACGCAGTAGTCGGCTTGTTCTCAAGTCAGGTTCTGATACAGCTCCTCCTTGGTCACGTAGGGCTTTCCCTCGGAGCTCAGGGCCCGGAAAGTGCTCTCAATCTCCTCACTGGATTTAACCTTCTCCGTTTCACAGCTGATCATGGCCATGTACTCTTCTCTCTGTAGCATTCCAGCTGTTTTCTCTTTAAATCTCAGGTCGAATTTGTAGGTTTTCAGGATGATCTGAAAGTTATTTAGGTAAGTTGGTGGGGACAGGTGACTTGAGGACCCTACTCTTCCACCATCTTGCCCCCCCCCCCCGTTACTTCCTTTGTAACACCTCTCACATCCATTTCTTCTTATTGTAACCACCAATCTTATCTGCCACAGTCTTCAGAGATACAGTGAAGTGGCTCTCCTTGTTCCTCTGTGTATCTTTTGCACATACCTTGCCAAATCTTGTTCACTTACACATAATAGGTTATAGGAGTTCAGGAATTCTTTCTTCTCAGAATATTGGTTACAATTTTCCTGTGTTACTTATATGGAATTACTCCCCTATGATTGCTTATGAAACTTTATATTTTTGGGATCCCTGGGTGGCACAGCGGTTTGGCGCCTGCCTTTGGCCCAGGGCGCGATCCTGGAGACCCGGGATCGAATCCCACATCGGGCTCCCTGCTTGGAGCCTGCTTCTCCCTCTGCCTTTGTCTCTGCTTCTCTCTCTGTGTGTCTTTTATGAATAAATAAATAAAATATTAAAAAAAGAAACTTTATATTTTTTTAGAATTTTCATAATTTTTATCATCTATATACATCTGTATATATAGCTCTCTAATAATTTTCATGTTTTTATTTTTATCTTCTATCTATATTCATCTCTTTATGTTTCCTACTCATTTTCTCCAAAACAAAATTGAAAGTAGTTTACAATGGAAGCAATTGTAAAATATGAGAGTTAAAATAAATATTGAATTAGCAATAAAAATCTATTAAAAATTTGCCCACAATTTCAAGGGTTTTATGTGTGTACTGATATCTATCCATGGTTTCAAGATTAAGATCTGATTTGGGGGGAGAACAGAAGATAATTGTGGTAGGGACATGGAACAAGGAATTCATAAGAGTAAATTCAGCTCTGAATGTCCTAGAAACTGGAGTGGAGAAAAAACAAATGTAGGTGGCTACACTGTCTCATTGCCAGGCAGCACTACTCTATGATCTTCACAGTACCCTTTAAAGCAGCTGATCTTCTGACTACCTCCTATTGATGGGATAGGAATTCAGTCTATTCCTTTGCAGCAACCTATCTTCCTATTTAATGCCAATTTTCAATTGCTCATGGCCTGTACATGATACAGTCCAACTCCAAATTTTTATCAACTCATGCTTGGATTGTTACAATACTCCTGAATGGTTTCCTTGCCTTCAGACTCACTTCCTCCCCAATTTATTTGTACACTATCTTCAGAAGATTTTTAGAGATGATATATTTGATCATGGCCATGTCTAGTCCATCTAATTCCTTTATAAAATTATTTTAAAAATGACACTTTCAATCTAGTATTGTCCTCTCGTTAAAAGATTTGTATTTTTTTAATTAGAAAATTACACATCTTCCTCCAGGTGAATCAGCGCTGTGCTTAGGATTACTATTTCACTTAGATTTCAGCTCTCATGAACATCTTGTATAGTTACTCTTCCGCACTGCACAATTATATGCAGCGTTTCTTCCTTTCTTTACATTATTCTTCCATGATAAACATTTATTGAGGCCCCCATGGCTTCTAATAAATATCATAATCATTTTATTTTTCTTCCATATAGGCAGGTCCAAAATAGTCTGGAAAGGAAAAGAGCCAAAAGTACAAGAAGGTCCCAGACATCCACTTAAAATCTTGTACTCTCAAACTATAACTGCATCAGTAGTAAAAAGTAACATTTTGAGAGGAATCAATGAGACTTATTCCAAAGATCTCACCCACTTTTTGGTTTCAATGCTCTGCTCTTTCTGGCTTTAGTTATGTTTTTCAGACCAAATGCTGTTGAATGACTATTAGTGTATCCTTCTAATGGGATCAGTCAATGTCAAGGTCATGAAATCCTGAATGTTTGTCTTTGAAATCCTTAATACTCCTTCCTGAGCAGCTTTCTCCATGTTTACACATTTTATTCATTTTTGACCCATGCATAAGATTTCCCAAACAACACGTTGCCAATATGGTGTTAATAATTTAATAAGAAGGTGGGTGGAAGGAAGATAATTGGGTGATGGGCATTAAGGAGGGAAATTGATAATGAGCACTAGGTTTATTTATTTTTATTTTCTTAAAATTTCTTTTTATTGGAGTTCAATTTGCCAACATATAGCATAACACCCAGCGCTCATCCCACCAAGTGCCCCCCTTAGTGCCCATCACCCAGTCTCCCCAACCCCCTGCCCACCTCCCCTACCACTACCCCTTGTTCATTTCCCAGAATTAGGTGTCTCTCATGTTTTGTAACCCCCTTGATATTTCCCACTCATTTTCTCTCCTTTCCCTTTTATTCCCTTTCACTATTTTTTATATTACCCAAATGAATGAAACTATATAATGTTTGTCCTTTTCCAATTGACTTATTTCACTCAGCATAATACCCTCCAGGTCCATCCACGTCGAAGCAAAAGGTGGGTATTTGTCATTTCTAATGGCTGAGTAATATTCCATTGTATACATATACCACATCTTCTTGATCCATTCATCTTTCGATGGACACCAAGGCTCCTTCCACAGTTTGGCTATTGTGGACATTGCTGCTATAAACATTGGGGTGCAGGTGCCTCAGCTTTTCACTGCATCTGTATCTTTGGGGTAAATCCCCAGCAGTGCAATTGCTGGGTCGTAGGGCAGATCTATTTTTAACTCTTTGAGGAACCTCCACACAGTTTTCCATAGTAGCTGTACCAGTTCACATTCCCACCAACAGAACACTGGGTTTATATGCAAATGATATATCATTAAATTCTACCCCTGAAACTATTAATACAGTGTATTAACTAAATTGAATTCAAATAAAGAATAATAAAAAAGACACATGTGAAAAAATTCATGTGCTAAAACTAGCATTTTCTTTTTTACCTTTTTAAAAAATATTTTATTTGTTTATTCATGAGAGGCAGAGGGAGAGGTAGGCTCTCTGCAGGGAGCCTGTTGCAGGACTTGTTCCCAGGATCCCAGGACCAAGACATGAGCCAAAGGCAGATGCGCAACCACTGAGTCACCCCTAAAATTAGCATTTTCAGTGACAAGTGTATAAATAAAGCAATGCTTAATCCAAAAGAATGTCTCAAAGAGGAATTTTAGTCATTTTTATGGGAGACATTAAGCATAATCTTTCTGCTGACCTCAAATTATTCAATTTTGGTGACCCAATATGGTTTGCCTCGATTTCCAAGGAAGTTCTTATTTTTACCACCCTTTAACACTGGAAACAGACAATATAACATAGCATGGCAATATGATCTAAATATTTCAGTTTGGCTTGGAAACATTTATAGCCAGCCTAAAAATTATTTTTTATTTATTTTTAAAGATTTCATTTACTTATTCATGATAGACATAGAGAGGGAGAGAGAGGGGCAGAGACACAGGCAGAGGGAAAAGCAGGCTCCATGCAGGGAGCCCGACGTGGGACTTGATCCCGGGACTCCAGGATCACACCCTGGGCCGAAGGCAGGCGCTAAACCACTGAGACACCCAGGGATCCCCCTCCAGCCTATGACTCACATACATGTACACATACACACCAGTTGTTTTGTTTTGGTTGTAAAAAAAAGTAAGAAAGATGATAAGATGATGATACAGAAACACAGGTATGTAACTAGTCGGAAGCTTATTTCATCCTTGTCACATTCTCTTCCCAAGTACCATTACAAAGACATGTGACCTTTCAGGCCACTAATAGAAAAAGTCAATGTATTCATGAGATCTAATGCTTTCTGGAAGAATAGTTTCTTCTGTCAGTTCAGCAAACTTCCTGATAGTCTTCAGTGTAGTTAGCCTCCTGATACTCTTCAATTTGTACAAATAAATTTCCCTAAGAAGTAAATGCCAAGACTCTGAAGCATGAAGTAGTCATGGGAAGAAGAAACAAAACATAAAGATAGATAATGGGGAATCATTGTAAAAGTAATATTTAATGCTCTCTGTTAAAAAATAACATTTAAAATGCACTATAACTTATTTGTTTTATTTTGTTTTTAAATAGAAAAGTGACATTCTAACAGTTAAGCTGAATCTTGCACTTTAAACTTTCAGAATAGACTGAGAAAGGTATGGTAGTATGTTGCAAATTAAAATCAGATTCTCTGTTGCTGGTTGAAGTGTACAAATCATGGAAATTCTCAATTTATCAAAGCTAAAATTTCAATCATCTTTGCCCACAATATCCTCTGAGGGGAATGTTTTCCAAAACAACTGAGTAAGGCTGCCGAAGAGTTCTACCTCCCATTAGAGGTAAAAGCTTTTATTTTTTATTTATTTATTTTTTTTGGTTGTTGTTGTTGTCGTTTTACCTATTTTACTGAATAAACTATGTGACTTCCTTTTGTAGCTGTAAAAGCCTACAGTTTTCTCCAGGATATCTGGGTAGAAAGGGTAAGGTTCTTGGTTTTCTCTTAATACATTATAAAATAGAATTTAAAAATCTCTATGAATTGAAAACGACGATGCAAATTTCTGCTGCTTCCATCAAGATGTAATTCTGAATCTGCTAATATTTAACCTTTTGAGGGAAGTATTGATATGAAGTATGGAGATTCTCAGTAAGGAGATTACTCAGTGAAGTAATATCTATTTATAAGTTTAAGTGGTTAAAATGTTCACTGAAACTGCTGAATGTTTTGTGTAAGGAAATGTGGCTGTCTAGAGAGAACGCTCCTTTCTCTATAAGCTAATATGCCACTGACATAAACCAGGAGTCCAGACATAAATACTGCTCCTAATAATTATATGTTAAAATTAGGATAGTGGTTGCTTAAAAACAATTCTGTTAGTATGAGCAGAGGAGGGGGGAGGACTTAAAATTTTAAGTCCAGTGTTTTGTCAAACAAATTAAGTGGCATTCAAGTGATGAATACATTTAAATGACTAAATCTTTTCCTAAGGTGATACTTGACATGTTTCTTTTGATTGAGACATTTTTCATACATTCATTTTGTGGTGGGAGATAAGAGTTTCAAATAGTACAAAAAGATTTTCATCAAGCCCTTAGTGGTAGTACAGCTGTCAAATCTCAGAGAGGTTGATTCTCAACTTATGATGAACATTTCTTTAGATGTATTTTTAATTTGAGAACATGGGAAATATTTTAGGAAGGAGTTCCAATTATTGTGCTGTGTTTGTTAGAAGGAATTTATTCCATTTTCCTTATTTGAAAGAATGAAACAACAGTTTCCCTTTTTAAAAATCTGCTAATTTCACACATGGAGTTTGATTCTTAATTATGTGGGATTATTCAAACATATAAAAATTATATATCCTAGAAAAGTTGGTACAAGTTATCTAATGTCAGTAAAATCTAGTCATACTGATACCTTCTCATGATATGAGCAAATCAGTATATTTTGTATATACTGAATTCCTCCAGATTAAAAACTTGGAGACGCTAAATTCCCTTTTAGTAAAAGAAGTCTCAAAGAATATTTTCACTGTGAAATATCAGGGTAAAAACTTTATTGTACTACTAGTTTATTTCAAGAAAAAACACGTAATTAATGGCTGTAGACTACATGAACTTGACTTATAGGATGGCATTATCTGCATATTATGGTTGCCAAGTGGCACCATAATGTTGCATGTTGAAAGCAACTCTGCTCACTCTCTCTGACCACAAATATAGATGGGGTTTTTCCTCCATTCAAGCAGTTCCAAAGTGGCTAAGACAGGATAGCATAGGAAACACAAACAGCTTAGGCAGCTTCAGGGATTTAGGAACCTTCAAAGGAGCTGAAATAAGCAATGCTCCTTAGACTGATATTCCCCAGAAATTGTGTTTTGGCAGGAATATGAAGAAAGGACCTTCTCAGTAGACTTAAAAGACTTAAAAGTTCTGGATTGAGGTTTTTTTCTCCCAATTTTCCCTTAGCTACCAAGAAAGTTGACTGAGGAGGAGTTTGGTTACTTAAACAGCTTCTGAAATTGGGTGAGAGGAGGGAGGACATTAATCATCTCTGTATCTCTAATAGCAAAACTCAGACTAAATCTGGTACTGAGTGGGGACTAGGTATTTATTGAATTGTAGAGCCCTAAGGGGAGGGAGGATTTGCTCGTTAAATGGCTCTATGCTGAGGTCTTGCTTTCTGCAGCTGGAAATGTGGATGTCCAAGAATACTAAGAAATTCTTTACTAGAGCTTGAGACAGTTTTCCACTTGGTCAAATTTATTCCTCAAAGTAGGAAAATAATACATCTCTATAATTTTGAGGGGTATTAAATGATAGTGTGCTACTAGAATTAGACTTACAAATTGACAAAAATTTAAGCATACTATTTTGAGATTGGGAGAATTCACCCCAAACCGGATGTGTCTCTTAGATTTACCTGTTTGTCTGCCTCCAACCAGAAATGCCACTATTATTAATCTATTACCAGAGTTTACTTATTGCCTCTCTAAGTTCCTATTTCTTGAAATATAAATGCTTATGAGATAGATAAAAAGCTAAGCTAATGCTAATTCAGAGAATGAATTTATGGGCTACATTTATCAGCCAACTATTAAATTTTCTCAAACAAGGAAGGTTGGTACTCCAGAAGATACTAAAGAATTGAAAAGAATTGGCAGAAACAAATCCACAATTATATGGTCAATTAATCTTTGATAAAAGAGCAATGAATATACAATAGTAAAAATACAGTCTCTTCAACAAATGGTGTTGGGAAAGCTGCACAGTCACATATAAATGAATGAAACGGGACCACTTTCTTACACTATACACAAAAATAAATTAAAAATGTATTTAATACATAAATGTGATACCTGAAACCTTAAAAATTCTAGAAGAGAATACAATCAGTAATTTTTCTGACATCAGATATAGCAGCATTTTTCTAGGTATGTCTCCTAGAAAAGGCAAGGGAAACTAAAGAAAAATCAACTATTGGAACTACAACAAGATAAAAAGCTGGAGGAAACAATAAACAAAACTGAAAACAATCTACAAAGTGGGAGATAATATTTGCAAATGACATATTCAATAAAGGGCTAGTATCCAAAAAATGTAAATAACTGATACAACTCCACACCCACAAAACAAATAACCCAACTTAAAAAATGTCAGAAGACATGAACAGACATTCTCTGGATACAGATGTCCAAGAGACACATGAAAAGGTATTCAAGACCACTCATCATCAGAGACATACAAATCAATACCACAATGAGATATCATCCCACTCCTGTCAGAGTGGTTAAAATCAAAAGCACAAGAAATTACAAGTGTTGTTGAGGGTATGGCGAATAAAAGAATCCTTGTGCACTGTTGGTGGGCATGTAAACTGGCACTGTCAGTGTAGAAGATAGATGAAAAAATTAAAAATAGAACTCAAAAACTCAATTAAACTAAAAAAATTAAAAATAGAATTATCCTATCATCCAGTAATACACTACTGGGTATTTACCAAAAGAACACAAAAATACTAATTCAAAGAAATTATGCATCCATATGTTTATTGCAGCATTGTTAATAATAAAATTATAGAAGCAGCTCAAATGTCTGTTGAGAGATAAAGATGTGATATATACATATATATGTATATATTCATATATATGAATATATATTCAGCCATAAAAATAATGCAATATTGCCATTTGCAATAACATGAATGGAGCTAGAGAGTATAATGTTAAGTGAAATAAGTCAGTCAGAGAAAGACAAATACCATATGATTTCACTTATGTGGAATTTAAAAACAAAACAAACAAGGAAAGAATAAAAGAGAGGGATACAAACCAAGAAATAGACTCTTAACTACAGATGGTTACCAGATGGGAAGTGGGTGGGGGGTGGCTAAAGTAGATGATGGGGATTAAAGAGTACACATAACATGATTAGTACTGAATAATGTATGGAATTGCTGAATCACTATATTGTACACCTGAAACTAATATAATACTGTATATTAAATCTAAATAGTAAAGAAAAAGCAGAGAGGGAAATAGGCTCAAAAAGGAAGATTATACTGAGTAATGGAAGGGAAATTTGATTACATCACACTTCCTGCCTTCTTATTAATCAAACTGTTTTATACCTAGCCAGCAACCCCATGATCATAGCTATGACTAGCCCAGAGAGTGACAAGTGCCAATCATGGGCTTAACTTTTTCTCTGGCTTTAGATTAGAGTAATGCTGCTGTATCACTCTGGGCATGTTAGAGATTACACTGTTGGCTACGATTTACAAATTTCCTGAATGTTTTGCTGAGAGCTGGCCATGATGAGAAATACAGTTCAGTGGCTGCAGAATGAGCATATGTTTGTTTGTTTGTTTGTTTTTCCAGAGAGGTTTCTGGAGGATTTGTAATTTTACTTGGCCAGAGTGATTTGTCTGTCAAACAAAACCAAGAAGAAATCTGTTTCTTTTTTTTTTGATAGTCAGAGAGAGAGAGAGAGAGAGAGAGAGAGAGGCAAAGACACAGGCAGAGAGAAGAAATGTTTCTTTTTTTTTCTTTTTTTTTAATTTTTTTTATTTTATTTTACTTATTAATGATAGGCACACAGTGAGAGAGAGAGAGGCAGAGACACAGAGGGATGAAGCAGGCTCCATGCACCCAGAGCCCGATGTGGGATTCGATCCCGGGTCTCCAGGATCGCGCCCTGGGCCAAAGGCAGGCGCTAAACTGCTGCGCCACCCAGGGATCCCAAGAAATCTGTTTCTTAATTGCAGATAAATATTCATGAAAATTAGTAGGATGGCAATTTAGGATTTGGTGGATCATATGATGATTTCTTACAGAATGTGTTATATATGAAGAACCTAAGATAAGTCCTTTTTGACTGGTTTCCTCATTGGACTAGACAACTGCCTCAGTGCATCTCAAGAGAACACTTTTCTTAAATGTTTTGTTTTGGAATAATTTTATACTCACAATAAAACTATGAATCTTAGTTTTTCCCAGTTTTTACAAGCACTTATTTGTTTGTTTATGTATGTGCAATTCCATAAAATTTTCTTACACATATATATTTATGCAATCACCACCACAATCAAGATTCAAGATTGTCCTATCACCCACCACAAAAAAAAAATTTTGTGTTACACCTTTATATCACAAATTCTGCCCATTCCTAACACTCTGGCAACTACTAATATGTTCTCCATCTCTATAATTCTGTCATTTTTAGGATATTAAATAAATGTAACCTTTTCGGGTTTGCTTTTTTTCACTTAGCATAGTATCTTTAACACATATGCAAGTTGTTATGTACCTCAATAGTTGGTTCATTTTAATTGCTGAGTACTATTCAATTGTATGCATACACCATGTTCATTTTTCTATTCACCCACTGAAGGACTTTTGGGTTGTTACCATATTTTGGATGTTAAAAATAAAACTGGTGGGGTACCTGGATGGCTCAATCAGTTAGGCGTCTGCCTTAAGCTCAGGTCATGGTCTCAGGGTTCTGGAATCAAGCCCCACATCAGGCTAACTGCTTAGTGTGGAGCTTGCTTCTCCCTTGCCCTCTGCCCCTTCTCCCTGCTCATGCTTTCTCTCTCTCTCAAATAAATAAAATATTTTTAAAAATTAAATAAACAAACAAACAAACAAATAAATACATACATAAATCTGCCAAAGTGTTTTCCAGAGTAATTGTACCATTTACCATTCCTTACAGCAATGCATGATGGATCCATTTCTTATTCTCAGCACTTAACGTCAGTTTTTATTTTAGACATTCTGACACATATGTCATGTGTTTCATTGTGTGGTTTTAAATCATTTTCCTAATGGCTAGTGACCTTGAGTATCTTTTCATGGGCTCTTAAGTGAATTGTCCGTTCATGCCCTTTTGCCATTTTCAAATTGAGTTGTTTGTTATCTTACTCTTGAGTTTTGAGTGTACTTTACATATTTTAGATGCAAACAATTTTTGGATATGCGGTTTGCAAACATTTTTTCCAAGACTGTTGGTTAGTCTTTTCATCCTCTTAACGTGTTCTTTCATAAGCAGAGTTTTGAATTTTTATGAGGTCCAATGTATTGATTTTGTTTTTTTTGGATTATTCTTTTGGTGGTATGCCTAAGAATAATTTACCAAGTCCTAGATCCTGAATATATTCTCTATGTTTCATCTAAGATTTTTATAGTTTTATAATTAGATATATGATCTATTCTGAGTTAATTTTTATATAGGATGTGAAGTTAAGTTCAACATTAGTTTCTTTTCTGTTTATAAATGGATGTATAATTGCTAAAATGTCATTTGTTGAAAAACTATTCTTTCTTTATTGAATTTTGCACCTTGTAAAAAAAATCAGGTGGCTCTATTTGTGTGGATCTATTTCTTTATTTTCTATTCTGTTTTATTAATCTATGTATCTCACCTTCTAACAACACCACAACATCTTGATTTGTTTAGCCATATAGTAAGTCCTAAAATTGAGTACTGTAGTTCCTCCAACTTTATTTTTTGTTTTTTATAATTGTTTTAGTTACTTAAGTACATTTGTTTTTCCACATATATTTTAGAATAAGCTTGTCTATATCTGCAAAACTACATGTGGGGATTTTGAGAGTAATGCTATTAAATCTATTTAGCAATTTGTGGAGAATTTTCATCTTTATTATTATGTTGTATTGTCTAATCAATGACAAATTTGTGTCTATCCACTTATTTAGGTCTTTGATATCTTTCATCATCATTTTGTAGTTTTCAACTTATACTTCTTTTTTTGGTATATTTTTTAATTGGAGTTCAATTTGCTGGATGTTACGCTCTATGTTGGCAAATCAACATAGTTCTTGTAAGATGCTATGTTACATTTATACCTAAGTATTCCTTATTTTGGAACTGTTTTAAGTGGTATTATGTTTTTAATTTTCACAGTAGTATGGGTTTTTATTTTTAAATTTAATACTAGCAATGTTTGCTGCTACCATATAAAAATACAGTTGATGTTTTGTGTGCTAACATGTGACCTTGCTAAACTTAAAACTCTAGTTCTAAGATATTTTTTTCTAAGAGATTTTTTTAAGGTAGATTCCTTAAAATTTTCTACTGTAAAAGCATATCAACAGTGGTAGTTTTTGTTTTGTTTTGTTTTCAATCTTTATTCCTTTATTCCTTCCTTCCTTTATTGTACTGGCTAGAATTTCTGTGGAGGCCAAGAAAATTAGGGCCATTCAAGTTTAACATTGGCATGAATACAGCCATTGTAGCTTCGGCAGCCATCTCAGGCCACTATGACAAGGCCACTGACCAGGAACTGAACTCTACCTTACCCCAGCTACAGAAAAAAAAACACAAAGCATGCCTGTATCAGAATAAGGAAGCAAGAGCTTGTGAGAGCTCTTTACTGGAGATTCTCACACCCTCACCCTTACTGAAAAACCTCTCCTTACTCCTAGACCAGCCCATAAAAACCCAGCTGTAACTCACCTCGGGGTCCAAGTCCCTGCTCCGCTGTGTCTGGTATACTTGGACCCAAGCTCGAGCTTGTTAATAAACCCTCACGTACTTGCATCGGTGTCGGCTCCTTGGTGGTTTTCTCGGATTCGCAACCTTGAGCACAACATTTCTACTGATATTTTTTTAAGATTTTATTTATTTATTCATGAGAGACAGAGAGAGAGAGAGAGAGAGGGAGAGAGGCAGGCAGAGACACAGGCAGAGGGAAAAGCAGGCTCCATGCAGGGAGCCTGATGTGGGATTCGACCTGGGGTCTCTAGGATCATGCCCTGGGCTGCAGGAGGTGCTAAACCGCTGAGCCACTTGGGCTGCCCTCTACTAGTATTTTGAATAGGAGGTAAGAGTGGACATCCTTACCTTGTGATTGATTTTAGAATCAATCATCCTTACCTTGTGATTGTTTAGTCTTTCTTTTTTTGTTCTTTATTTTTTTATTTTTTATTTTTATTTTTATTTTTTTAATAAATTTATTTTTTATTGGTGTTCAATTTACCAACATACAGAATAACACCCAGTGCTCATCCCGTCAAGTGCCCCCTCAGTGCCCGTCATTGCATTTAATGTTAACTCTAGGTCTATTAGAGATATTCTCTATCAAGTTGAGGTAGTTTCCCTTTATTCTTAATTTGCTGAGAGGTTTTAAGCTGAATGGGTATTGGATTTGTTAAATGCTTTTTCTGCCTTAGCTGATATCTTCACGTGTTTCTTTTAAACATGTTAACACAGTAGATTATGTTGTTTGTTTTATTTTATTTTATTATTTTATTTCATTTTAATTTCAACATAGTTAACATGCAGTGTTATATTAGTTGCAGGTATACAATATAGTGATTCGACAATTCATTTATTACTTACTGCTCGTCAAGATAAGTGTACCTTTAATCCTCTTAACTTATTTCACCCATCCTTCCATGCACCTCCCTTCTGGTAATCATCTGTTTGTTCTCCATAGTTAAAAGTCTATTTCTTTATTTGTCTCTTTTTTGTGTGTGTTCATTTGTTTTGGTTTTAAAGTTTCACATATGAATGAAATCGTATGGTATTTATCTCACTCTGATTGACTTATTTCACTTAGCATTATACTATCTAGCTCCATTCATGTTATTTTAAATGGCAATATTGCATTTTTTATGGTTGAATAATATTCCAGTGCATATATAATCTTCTTTAACCATTAATCTATCAATGGACATTTGGGCTGTTTACATAATTTGGCTACTGAAATTATACTATAATAAACAGAAAGGTGTATATATCATTTTAAATTAGTGCTTTTGTGTTCTTTGGGTAAATACCCAGTAGCGTGATTATTAGATCATAGGGTCATTCTATTTGAAATTCTTTTAGGAATCTCCATTCTGTCTTCCATAGCAGCTGCACCAGTTTGCATTCCCACCAACAGTGCATGAGGGTTCCTTTTTCTCCACATCCCCACCAACACTTTTTGTTTCTTGTGATTTTTATTTTAGCCATTCTGACAGGTGTAAGGTAATATTGCATTTCCCTGTTGATGAGTGATGTTGACTACCTTTTCATGTGACTGGTGGCTATTTGCATATCTGCTTTGGAAAAATGTCTGTTCATGTTTTCTATCCATTTTTAAATTGGACTGCTTGTTTTTTGGGAGTGTTGAGTTGTATAAGTTCATGAGATATTTTGGATACTAATCCATTATCAGAGATACCATTTGCAAATATCGTCTTCCATTTAGTAGAGTGTCTTTTATTTTTCTTGATTGTGTCCTTCACTGTGCAAAAACCTTTTATTTTAATGTAGTTCCAACAGGGTTTTTTTGGTATATTTTTTTAATTGGAGTTCGATTTACCAACATATAGTATAACACCCAGTGCTCATTCTGTCAAGTGCCCCCCTCAGTGCCCATCACCCACAGTTTATTTTGTTTTTGTTTCCCTTGCCTCAGGGGACATATCTAGAAAAAAGTTGTTTGAGTGATTTCAGAGAAATTACTGCCTGTGCTCTCTTCTAGGATTTTTTCCCATTTTTAATATGTTTTTTATTGAAGTCTGATTTGCCAACATATAGTATAATACCCAGTGCTCTTCCTGTCAAGTGCCCGTCACCCAGCCACCCCATTACCCCTGCCCGCATCCCCTTCCACTAACCCCTGTTCATTTACCAGAGTTCCCAGAGTTTCTTTTATAGGATTTTTATGGTTTTATGTATCACATTTACATCTTAAATCCACTTTGGGTTTATTTTGTATATGGTGTAATAAATGGTCTAGTTTCATTCTCTTATATGTAGCTGCATAGCTTTCCCAACACCATTTGTTGAAAAAACTTTTTCCCATTGTATATTCTTGCTTTTTTTGTCATAGCATAATTGACCATAAAAATATTGGGGTTTTTTTTTGGACTCTTTATTAGTTCTATTGATCTATGTGTCTATTTTTATGCAAGTACTATACTGTTTCAATTTACTACCTATATTTGTAATATAACTTGAATTCTGAAATTGTGATTACTTCAGGTTTTTCTTTTTAAAATTTTTTTTAAAGATTTATTTATTTATTAATAGAGAGAGAAAGAGAAGCAGAGACACAGGAAGAGGGAGAAGCAGTTTCCATGCAGGGAGCTCAACGTGGGACTCGATCCTGGGTCTCCAGGATCACACCCTGGGCTGCAGGCAGCGCTAAACCGCTGAACCACTGGGGCTGCCCTTGCTTTTCTTTCTTTTTTAAGGATTTTTTAAAATTTATTCATGATAGACAGAGAGAGAGAGAGAGAGAGAGAGAAGCAGGCTCCATGCAGGGAGCCCGACAAGGGACTGCAGGATTGCGCCCTGGGCCAAAGGTAGGCGCTACACCGCTAGGCCATCCAGGAATCTCCCCTTGCTTTTCTTTCTTAAGATTGCTTTAGCTATTTGGAGTCTTTTGTTTTTCCATACAAATTTTAGGATTGCTCTTATTCTGTGAAAAATGCTGTTGGCATTTTGATAGTGTTGCATTAAAACTGTAGACTGCTTTGAGTAGTATCAACATTTTAACAATATTTTTCGTCCAATCTATAAACATGGAATATCTTTCCATTTGTTTGTGTTGTCTTCGATTGCTTTCATCAATATTTTATGGTTTTCAGAGTACAGGTCTTTCATCTCCTTAGTTAAGTTTATTTCTAGGTATTTTACTATCTCGGGTGCAATGATAAATGGGATTATATTCTAAATTTCTCTTTCTGCTGATTCATTATTAGTGTATAGAAGTGCAATGGATTCATGTACATGAATTTTTATTTATCCTACGACCTTACTGAATCCTTTTATCAGCTCTAGACTTTTTTATTATATTGTTTGATTTTAGAATATTGAACCAATCTTGTATTTTGAACCACTTCTACTTATACATTTAGTATAATTCCTTATATATGTTTGATTCCATTTGATAATATTTCTCAGAGTTTTTGCATATATAATTATGAGAGAAGTCAATCTGTAGTACTTTGGTTTTTCTTTAATATTGTATTTGGATTTAGTATCAGGGAAAGGGTGGCTTCACAAAGTGATTTGAGAAATATTATTTATTCCTCTGTTTCTGGAAGTGATTAGGTATAATTTGTATTATTTCTTTATTAAATGTTTGGTAGAACTGTCTGTGAACCCACTTGGGCCTTAAGATTTATGTTTTGAACACTTATCACATAATTTCATTTTAAAAAGTAGTTATAGGACTATTCAAAATGTGCATTTTACTTTGTATGAATTTGTTCATTTGTGGTAGTTAAGGAATTGGTACATTTCATCTAATTTGTCAAATTTAAGTACATAGCATTGTACTCCATATGTCCTTATTAGCTTTTTAATGTCTGCAGGGTCAAGAATAGCATTCTTTTTTTTTTTAACTCCTCATACTTTGATAGGGATTGCATTAAACATGTAAATTGCCCTGGGTAACATTGACATTTTCATAATATTAATTCTGCCAATCCATGAGCATGGAATATTTTTCCATCTCTTTGTGTCTTCCTCAATTTCTTTCAGAAGTGTTCTATAGTTTTTAGGGTATAGATACTTTCCCTCTTTTGTTAGGTTTATTCCTAGGTATCTTATGCTTTTGGGTGCAATTGTAAATGGGATTGACTCCTTAATTTCTCTTTCTTCAGTCTCATTGTTGGTATATAAATGCCATTGATTTCTGGGCATTGATTTGTATCCTGCCATACTCCAAATTGCTGTATGAGTTCTAGCAATCTTAGGGTGGAGACTTTTGGATTTCCTATGTAGAGTATCACGTCATCGGTGAAGAGGGAGAGTTTGACTTCTTCTTTGCCAATTTGAATGCCTTTAATGTCTTTTTGTTGTCTGATTGCTGAGGCTAGGACTTCCAGTACTATGTTGAATAGCAGTGGTGAGAGTGGGCATCCCTGTCTTGTTCCTGATCTTAGGGGAAAGGCTCCCACTGCTTCCCCATTGAGAATGATATTTGCTGTGGGCTTTTCATAGATGGCTTTTAAGATGTCGAGGAATGTTCCCTCTATCCCTACACTCTGAAGAGTTTTGATCAGGAATGGATGCTGTATTTTGTCAAATGCTTTCTCTGCATCTAATGAGAGGATCATATAATTCTTGGTTTTTCTCTTGCTGATATGATGAATCACATTGATTGTCTTATGAGCGTTGAACCAGCCTTGTGTCCCGGGAATAAATCCTACTTGGTCATGGTGAATAATTTTCTTAATGTACTGTTGGATCTTATTAGCTAGGATCTTGTTGAGAATTTTTGCATCCATGTTCATCAGGGATATTGGTCTGTAATTCTTTTTCATGGGGTCTTTGTCTGGTTTTGGAATTAAGGTGATGCTGGCCTCATAGAACGAATTTGGAAGTACTCCATCTCTTTCTGTCTTTCCAAACAGCTTTAGTAGAATAGGTATGGTTTCTTCTTTAAACGTTTGATAGAATTCCCCTGGGAAGCCATCTGGCTGTGGACTTTTGTGTCTTGGGAGGTTTTTGATGACTGCTTCAATTTCCTCCCTGGTTATTAGCCTGTTCAGGTTTTCTATTTCTTCCTGTTCCGGTTTTGGTAGTTTGTGGCTTTCCAGGAATGTGTCCATTTCTTCTAGATTGCCTAATTTATTGGCATATAGCTGTTCATAATATGTTTTTAAATTTATTTGTATTTCCTTGGTGTTGGTAGTGATCTCTCCTTTCTCATTCATGATTTTATTAATTTGAGTCTTCTCTCTCTTCTTTTTAATAAGGCTGGCTAATGGTTTATCTATCTTATTAATTCTTTCAAAGAACCAACTCCTGGTTCTGTTGATCTGTTCCACAGTTCTTCTGGTCTCGATTTCATTGAGTTCTGCTTTAACCGTTATTAACTCTCTTCTTCTGCTGGGTGTAGGATCTATTTGCTGTTTTTTCTCTAGCTCCTTTATGTGTAAGGTTAGCTTTTGTATTTGAGTTCTTTCCAGTTTTTGAATGGATGCTTGTATTGCGATGTATTTCCCCCTCAGGACTGCTTTTGCTGCATCCCCAAAAATTTTGAATGGTTGTATCTTCATTCTCATTAGTTTCCATGAATCTTTTTAATTTTTCCTTAATTTCCTGGTTGACCCTTTCATCTTTTAGCAGGATGGTCCTTCACCTCCACGTGTTTGAAGTCCTTCCAAACTTCTTGTTGTGATTTAGTTCTAATTTCAAGGCATTATGGTCTGAGAATATGCAGGGGATGATCCCAATCTTTTGGTATCGGTTCAGACCCTATTTTTGACCCAGTATGTGGCCTATTCTGGAGAAAGTACCTTGTGCATTGAGAAGAATGTGTATTCAATTGCGTTTGGATGTAAAGTTCTGTAGATATCTGTGAAATCCATCTGTTCCAGTGTAACATTTAGAACTCTCGTTTCTTTGGAGATGTTGTGTTTAGAAGAACTATCGAGGGTAGAAAGCACCAGATTGTAGTCACCAAATATAGGTGTATTATTATCTAAGTATATCTTAACTTTGGTTATTAATTGATTGAAATATTTGGCAGCTCCCACATTTGGGACATATATATATTGAGGATTGTTATGTCCTCTTGTTGGATAGATCCTTTAAGTATGATATAGCGTCCCTCTTCAGCTCTCAATACAGTCTTCTGGGTAAATTTTAGTTTATCTGATATGAGGGTGGCTACCCCTGCTTTCTTTTGAGGACCATTTGAATGGTAAATGGTTCTCCAACCTTTTATTTTCAGGCTATAGGTGTCCTTCTGTCTAAAATGAGTCTCTTGTACAGAGCAAATAGATGGGTTCTGCTTTTTTATCCAGTCTGACACCTTTCGCCTTTTGATGGGGTCATTAAGCCTGTTCACGTTCAGAGTTACTATTGAAAGATATGAGTTTAGTGTCATCATGATATCTATTCAGTCCTTGTTTTTGTGGATTGTTCCACTGGACGTCTTCTTAAAGGGGAATTTGAAGAGTGCCCCTTAAAATTTCTTGCAGAGCTGGTTTGGAGGTCACATATTCTTTGAGTTCCTGCCTCTCTTGGAAGCTCTTTATCTCTACTTCCATTCTGAATGAGAGCCTTGCTGGATAAAGTATTCTTGGTTGCATGTTTTTCTCATTTAGGACCCTGAATATATCCTGCCAGCCCTTTCTGTCCTACCAGGTCTCTGTGGAGAGGTCTGCTGTTACCCTAATACTCCTCCCCATAAAAGTCAGGGATTTCTTGTCTCTTGCTGCTTTAAGGATCTTCTCTTTATCTTTGGAATTTGCAAGCTTAACTATTAAGTGTCTAGGTGTTGAACGGTTTTTATTGATTTTAGGGGGGAGGGAATCTCTCTATTTCCTGGATCTGAATGCCTGTTTCCCTTCCCAGATTAGGAAAGTTTTCAGCTAGGATTTGTTCAAATACATATTCTGGACCTCTGTCCCTTTCGGTGCCCTCGGGAACCCCAATAAACATAGGTTTTTCTTCCTCAGGCTGTCATTTAATTCCCTTAATCTATCCTCATGGTCTTTTAATTGTTTGTCTCTTTTTTCCTCAGTTTCCCACTTTGCCATCAACTTGTGTTCTATGTCACTCACTCGTTCTTCCACCTCGTTAACCCTGGTCGTTAGGACTTCTAGTTTGGATTGCATCTCATTCAATTGATTTTTAATTTCTGCCTGATTGGATCTAAATTCTGCAGTCATGAAGTCTCTTGATTCCTTTATGCTTTTTTCTAGAGCCACCAGTAGCTGTATAATAGTGCTTCTGAATTGGCTTTCTGACATTGAATTGTAATCCAGATTTTGTAACTCTGTGGGAGAGAGGACTTTTTCTGATTCTTTCTTTTGAGGTGAGGTTTTACTTCTAGTCATTTTGCTCAGTGCAGAGTGGCCAAAAACAAATGTATTAGGAAAAGGAGAAAAAGAGAGGAGAGAAAGAAGGAAAGGAAAGAGAAAAAGAAAAAAGAAAAAATAGAGAAGAAAAAGAGAAAAAAGGTGCAGGAAGCAAACAGAAATCAAAAATAGAAAACAAAAACAATAAAACCACGGGGGAGTATCTTCTGTTTCTGTATACTTTAAGTCCCTTGAATTCCCCTGGAACTTGTCCGTCTAGCTGGTCTTCTGGGGGAGGAGCCTGTTGTGCTGATTTTCAGGTGTTAGCACTTGGGGGAGCTGCTCTGCCCCCTGCCTGGTGCAGGGCTCAGTGGGGGGTTGTTTACCCCGTGAGGCCCCAAGGCGAACAACCACAGTGGCAGCGGCCAGCTCTGGAGCCCTGGATTCAGCTCCTGCAGTAACTACGGAGCTCTCAGTGTGCAGGGGCCTGGATGCTCCAGGTTTGGGGCCGCTGATCTGCTCAGCTTGGGGCAGGAGTGTCCTTGCTGTTCTGGGCCCTCCTGTCTGCTGCCTGTCCCGGGGGGAGGTCGGATCCTGGGCTGTGTCCCTGGCGCCCTGTGCTCCCCGGCCTGCGCTTTTGGATTTGCGCTCCCGGGGGGCAGCCCCTGTCCGTGGAGCTACCGCCGAGCCCCTCCGAGCTGCTCCCAGTCCCAGGCCGTGTAGCCCCCTCCGCCTGGAGCCTCTTCCTCTGCCAGAGCCGCGTCTGAGCTGCTTGCGGGGCTGCGCAGACCCTTCCGCGCGCGGAGCGGCTTCTCTGGGCGGAGCTTTCCTGTCCTTGGGGCACTCGCCCTGGCCTTAGCCCAGCTCCTCTCGGGGCCCCTCCCCCTTGGATGACTTTTGTTTCTTTATTTCTTTTTTCCCCATTTCTACCTTGATAGAAGCGCGAACTCTTCTCACTGTAGTATTCCAGCTGTTCTCTCTTTAAATCTCAGGCCTAATTCGTAGATTTTCAGGATGATTTGAAGGTTATCTAGGTAATTTGGTGGGGACAGGTGACTTGGGGACCCTACTCTTCCGCCGTCTTGCCCCTGCAGCCTTTCTTATTCGGATTTCAAGACTGCTGCTGGCTCTCAAGACTGCTGCTGGCTCTCCCTTATTTAATATAAAATTTCAACCACCATTCAAAGTAAATGCATTTGAAAAATTATTCTCCACGATGGATTCAATTCATCTGTTAGATTTTTTTTCTTTTAAATAGAAATTTAAATTTTATTTTTAAAAGATGTTATTTATTTATTCATGAGAGACACACAGAGAGAGGCAGAGACACAGGCAGAGGGAGGCTCCCTATGGGGTGCCAGATTCAGGATTTTATCCCAGGACACTGGAATAATGACCTGAGCCAAAGGCAGATGCTCAAACACTGAGCCACCCTGGTGCCCCTGAAATGTAAAATTGAAATATAAAACCTATGTAAAATCATAGCTTTTGATGTCTATTTTTTTAATAATAAATTTATTTTTTATTGGTGTTCAATTTACTAACATACAGAATAATACTCAGTGCTCATCCCGTCAAGTGCCCCCCTCAGTGCCCGTCACCCATTCACCCCCAAACCCCGCCCTCCTCCCCTTCCACTACCCCTAGTTCGTTTCCCAGAGTCAGGAGTCTTCATGTTCTGTCTCCCTTTCTGATATTTCCCACACAGTTCTTCTCCCTTCCCTTATATTCCCTTTCATTATTACTTATATTCCCCAAATGAATGAGAACATACACTGTTTGTCCTTCTCCAATTGACTTACTTCACTCAGCATAATACCCTCCAGTGCCATCCACGTTGAAGCAAATGGTGGGTATTTGTCGTTTCTAATGGCTGAGTAATATTCCATTGTATACATAAACCACATCTTCTTTATCCATTCATCTTTCAATGGACACCGAGGCTCCTTCCACAGTTTGGATATTGTGAACATTGCTGCTATAAACGCAGGTGTCCCGGAGTTTCATTGCATCTGAATCTTTGGGGTAAATCCCCAACAGTGCAATTGCTGGGTCGTAGGGCAGGTCTATTTTTAACTCTTTGAGGAACCTCCACACAGTTTTCCAGAGTGGCTGCACCAGTTCACATTCCCACCAACAGTGTAAGAGGGTTCCCTTTTCTCTGCATCCTCTCCAACATTTGTGGTTTCCTGCCTTGTTAATGTTCCCCATTCTCACTGGTGTGAGGTGGTGTCTCATTGTGGTTTTGATTTGTATTTCCCTGATGGCAAGTGATGCAGAGGATTTTCTCATGTGCATGTTGGCCATGTCTATGTCTTCCTCTGTGAGATTTCTCTTCATGTCTTTTGCCAATTTCATGATTGGACTCTTTCTTTGGTGTTGATAAGAAGCTTTTGCACAGCAAAGGATACAGTCAACAAAACTAAAAAACCTATAGAATGGGAGAAGATATTTGCAAATGACGTATCAGATAAAGGGCTAGTTTCCAAGATCTATAAAGAACTTATTAAACTCAACACCAAGGAAACAGACAATCCAATCATGAAATGATGTATATTTTTAAAGAAAAATTGATATAACCACAAATTGTCCACCTGAACTTATTAGTAAATTTCACATTTTTAGCAGTTGGGATTCATACTGTGCTTTCTAGCTTTAATCTTTGTGTTTTCCCCCCGTTTTGTTGTGGATTTTTTGTTTACTTTTTTCCAAATGCATTAATATATTATTGACATATATATAAATTATTTAAGTCATATGATTTGGTGAATATAGGTGATTTCCACAATAAATTTAGTTAATTCCTCCACCCCTTTAAATAATTGTATTTTGTGTATGTGCAGTGATAATATTTAAGGTTTACTCTACTAAGAACTTTGAAATGTATAATGTAGTACTGTTACTTATAGACATGTTTTGTACATAGTTTTCCACAAATTGCCTATCTTATAGCTGGAATTTTGTAACTTTTGGCTGACATATTCTCAGTTTGCCCAGCCCCTAGTCCCTGGCAACCACTTTGTAAAGCTGTTTCTATCACTTTGGCTTTTATAGATTCCACTAATAAGTGAGAATGTACATTATTTGTCCTTCTGTGTAGGACATTTCATTTAGCATAATGCCCCAAAGGATGATCCATTTGTCAAATAGTAGGATTTCCTTCTTCTTTGTGGATAAGCAACACACTGCTAGATAAATATAGATGATGGTTGGATAGACAGATAGATGATAGACAGATGATAGATAGATGATAGATAGATAGATAGATGATAGATTTTGTCCATTTGTCTATGTGCTATAATTTTAGGTGCATATATGTTTTAATTGCTAGGTCTCCCTGATACAATTTCTCTTTAATTGTTATGTCATATCTTTTCTGTCTCTAATAGCAATTGGTATATAAAATCTATTTTTTCTGATATTAGTATAGCTCTTCAAGCTCTCTTTTAATTACTGTTTGCATTGTATATCTTTTATCTTCTTTTTATTTTCAACCTATTTGTGTCTTTGAATCTAATGTGTGTCTCCGTAGATAGTATATGTTTGTATATGATCATTTATTTTAATACACTCTACCAATCTCTGCTTTGCTATTGGAGTGTTTAATCCATTTACAGTCAATGTAATATTTAATGTATTTATGGATTTGCTATTTTACTATTTGTTTTCTTAACGTCTTTTGATATCTAATCATCCATTTGTGCTACATAAGCAATGTATTGTATACTATTTCAATTCTGTTGTTGTTTATTTTACTTTAGTTTCATATTTATTTTCTGAGCAGTTTCCTTGTGGATTTCAACTAACAACTTACCTTAAAACAATTTAGTACAGATTAATGTAAACTTGATTTCTATATATATAAAAACCTTGCTTCAATATAGCTCCATTATTAGCTTTTCTTCTATCTTTGCCTTACGTATTATATCTTTATACATTATAAATCAACCAACACATTTTTATAATTATTGGTAATAGATATTTTATTTTTTTTTAATTTATAAATTTATTTATTTTAGAGAGAAGGGAGGGCAGAAAGAGAGAGAGTCTCAAGTCGACTCTGTGCTGAGTACAGAGCCAGATGGGAGCTCGATCTTATAGCCCTGAGATCACAACCTGAGCCCAAAACCAAGAGTCAGTTCATTAACCAACTGTGCCACCCAGTGCCCTGGTAATAGATGTTTTATACAATTTTCCTTTAAATCATAGAGTAGAAGAAAAGTCCTTTAAAAATATATGTTTATGCTCTCTTTTATATTTGCTTATGTAGTTACCTGTAATGGTGATATTTGCTTCTTTCTTTATGTTCTAGTCACTGTTGATTTCCTTAAAGTTCATCTGAAGAAGCTCTTTGTAGAATCTTTATTGAAGAATGCTACTATCAAACAATTATTTCTATTTTTTTTAAATTTGGGATTGTCTTAATTTTTCCTTCACTTTGAAGGATAGTTTTTCTGGATATATTATTTTTTAGGCTAATCTTTCTTAATTCTTTTTTTTAAGTTTTTAAACTTTTTAAAGGAGCCAATAAGGCATGTAAGTTGTGTCCTGGCAGACATTAAGAACTCCTTTACTTACCAAAGAAAATGGCACGTATTTTATTAAAATTTGACAATTGAGATTAAAGGGTACTGAGATTGCCAAAGCATCAACTAAAACAAAAACAACCAAAATTTAAAAATATATATTATTCAACATGGAATGAAGAATAGAACCAAGACATAAAAGGGAAGTTAAATAGGTGTTCCTCAACCTCAAAATCCTTCAGCACAAGGAGTTCTGGCCAATTGTGAACATTGTCCAAACCACCAAATCTCAATTCCAAAATCCAAATTTACAACAATAGAAAAACAAAGATAATTCTAAATTCATTTCTGAGCATATTCCGAAGGAAAGCTTGAAAGTGTTCATAGTACACAAGCCTGTGTGTTTCAGGTAAAATGACGGATTTCTGTAATTCTTCCCACTATTATATTCAAAGGAGAAAATAAGATTCACTTTTGCTAATATTTAAAAATACCTCACTTTCATGCTTATTTTTAGTATGGAATTGAAATTTTTTTTAATAAGGGCTATATCTATAATGAATACAGAACTTTAGCACACACTTTTCTTTTTTAAATATTTTATTTATTCGCAATGAAACGCCGGGACACCTGCACCCCGATGTTTCTAGCAGCAATGGCCACGATAGCCAAACTGTGGAAGGAGCCTCGGTGTCCAACGAAAGATGAATGGATAAAGAAGATGTGGTTTATGTATACAATGGAATATTACTCAGCTATTAGAAATGACAAATACCCACCATTTGCTTCAACGTGGATGGAACTGGAGGGTATTATGCTGAGTGAAGTAAGTCAGTCGGAGAAGGACAAACATTATATGTTCTCATTCATTTGGGGAATATAAATAATAGTGAAAGGGAAAATAAGGGAAGGGAGAAGAAATGTGTGGGAAATATCAGAAAGGGAGACAGAACATAAAGACTGCTAACTCTGGGAAACGAACTAGGGGTGGTAGAAGGGGAGGAGGGCGGGGGGTGGGAGTGAATGGGTGACGGGCACTGGGTGTTATTCTGTATGTTAGTAAATTGAACACCAATAAAAAAATAAATTAAAAAAAAAAAAAAAAAAAAAAAATAAATATTTTATTTATTCATCCATGAGAGACAGACAGAGAGAGAGAGAGAGAGAGAGAGAGAGGCAGAGACACAGGCAGAGGGAAAAGCAGGCTCCATGCAGGGAGCCCAACACGGGATTTGATTCTGGGTCTCCAGGATCACGCCCTCAGCTAAACCGCTGAGGCACCCGGGCTGCCCTTAAGGACCATTTGAATGGTAAATGTTTCTCCAACCTTTTGTTTTCAGGCTGCAGGTGTCCTGAGGTCTAAAATGAGTCTCTTGTAGACAGCAAAGAGATGGGTCTGGCTTTTTTATCCAGTCTGAAACCCTGCGCCTTTTGATGGGTTCATTAAGTCCATTCACGTTCAGAGTTACTATTGAAAGATATGAATTTAGCGTCATCATGATATCTATTCAGTCCCTGTTTTTGTGGATTGTTTCCTTGGACTTCCTCTTTCTTTTACAGAGTCCCCCTTAATATTTTTTGCAGAGCTGGTTTGGTGGTCTCATATTCTTTCAGTTTCTGCCTATCTTGGAAGCTCTTTATCTCTCCTTCTATTCTGAATGAAAGCCTTGCTGGAAATAGCATTCTTGGCTGCATATTCTTCTCATTTAGGACCCTGAATATATCCTGCCAACCTTTCTGGCCTGCCAGGTCTCTGTGGAGAGGTCTGCTGTTAGTACTTCTCCCCATAAAGCTTGGGGATTTCTTGTCTTTTGCTGCTTTAAGGATCTTCTCTTTATCTTTGGAATTTGCAAGTTTCACTATCAAATGTCGATGTGATGAGCAGTTTTTATTGATTTGAGGGGGGAAATGTCTCTATCCCCTGGATCTGAATGCCTGTTACCCTCCCCAAGTTAGGGAAGTCTTCAGCTATGATTTGTTCAATACACTTTCTGATCCTCTGTCCCTTTTGGCGCCCTATGGAAGACTATTAAATGTAGATTTTTCCTTCTGAGGCTGTCATTTATTTCCCTTAACCTTTCCTCATGATCTTTTGTTTTTCTCTTTTTTCCTCAGCTTCCTTCCTTGCCATCAACTTGTCCTCTATGTCTCTCACTCGTTCTACCTCATTAACCCTCGTCGTTAGGACCTCTAGCTTGGATTGCATCTCATTTAATTGATTTTTAATTTCTGCCTGATTAGATCTAAATTCTGCAGTCATTAAGTCTCTTGAATCTTTTATGCTTTTTTTCTAGAGCCACCAGTAGCTTTATAATTGTGCTTCTGAATTGGCTTTCTGACTTCAAATTGTAATCCAAATTCTGTAACTCTGTGGGAGAGACTACTGTTTCTGATTCTTTCTTTTGTGCTGAGTTCTTCCTTCTAGTCATTTTGCTCAATGCAGAATGGCTAAAAACAAGTTGTATTGGAAAAAGGAATTAAAAAAGAGAAAAAAAAGGAGAAAACAAGGAAAAAACAAAAAACAAAAACAAAAGAACTCAATACAAAACAAGGAAAAAAAAACCAAAAAGAACAAAAAACAGACAAGGAAGGGTATCCTCTAATTCTATACACTGCAAATCCCTCAACTTCTCCTGAAGCTTTCCAGCACTGGTCAGTCCAGAACTTGCTCTTTCTCTGTCCTTCCAGCTGGTATTCTTGGGCTGGTGCCTGCTGTGCAGATTATCAGGTGTGTGCACCTAGGGGAGGTGCCCTGCTCCCTGCCAGGTGCAAGCCTCAGTGGGAGCTGTTTATCCTGTGAGCCACCTGTTCCATGGCGGTCCTGATCTGTCCCAGGCACAAGGTGACACAGGGAGGAACAAGAAGACTGGCGTGGCCAGCTCTGCAGCCCTGGAGTCAGCTCTAGCAGTAACTACTGCAGCTCCCAATGGGCATGTCCCTGGATGCTCTGGGGGCAGGGGGCGCTGACCTGCACAGCTCAGAGTCACCCAGCGGCAAGAGTGTCCTTGCTGTCCTGTGTTCTCCTGGCCTCTGCCTGTCCTAAGAGGAGGGCCGGATTCTGGGCTGTGTCACCTGGCACTTTGAGCTCAGGGGCCTGCGCCAGTGGAATCCATCATAAGATCTTTTTATTTTTAAAAAATTTATTTTTTATTGGTGTCCAATTTGCCAACATATAGAATAACACCCAGTGCTCAAACCATCAAGCACCTCCTCAGTGCCTGTCACCCAGTCACCCCCAACCCCCGCCTACCTCCCCTCCCACCACCCCTAGTTCGTTTCCCAGAGTTACGAGTCTCTCATGTTCTCCCTTTCTGATATTTCCCAACCATTTTTTTCTCCTTTCCCCTTTATTCCCTTTTACTATTTTTTATATTGCCCAAATGAATGTGACCATATAATGTTGGTCCTTCTCCGATTGACTTATTTCACTCAGCATAATACCCTCCCATTCCATACACGTCAAAGCAAATAGTGGGTATTTGTCTTTTCTAATGGCTGAGTAATATTCCATTGTATACATAAATCACATCTTCCTTATCCATTCATCTTTTGATGGACACAGAGGTTCCTTCCACAGTTTGGCTATTGTGGACATTGGTGCTATAAACATCAGGGTGCAGGTGTCCCGGCGTTGCATTGCATCTGTATCTTTGGGGTAAATCCTCAACAGTGCAATTACTGGGTCAGAGGGCAGATCTACTTTTAACTCTTTGAGGAACCTCCACACAGTTTTCCAGAGGGGCTACACCAGTTCATATTTCCACCAACAGTACAAGAGCGTTCCCCTTTCTCCACATCCTCTCCAACATTTGTTGTTTCCTGTCTTGTTAATTTTCCCCATTCTCACTGGTGTGAGGTGGTATCTCATTGTGGTTTTGATTTGTATTTCCCAGATGGCAAGTGATGCGGAGCATTTTCTCATGTGCTTGTTGGCCATGTCTATGTCTTCCCTGTGAGATTTCTGTTCATGTCTTTTGCCCATTTCAGGATTGGATTGTTTATTTCTTTGGTGTTGAGTTTAAGAAGTTCTTTATAGATCTTGGTAACTAGCTGTTTATCTGATGTCATTTGCAAATATCTTCTCCCATTCTTTAGGTTGTCTTTTAGTTTTGTTGACTGTTTCTTTTGCTGTGCAAAAGCTTCTTATCTTGATGAAGTCCCAGTAGTTCATTTTTGCTTTTGTTTCTCTTGCCTTCATGGATGTATCTTGCAAGAAGTTGCTGTGGCCAAGTTCAAAAAGGGTGTTGCAAAAAAAAAAAAAAAAAGGGTGTTGCCTGTGTTCTCCTCTAGGATTTTGATGGAATCTTATCTCACATTTAGATGTTTCATCCATTTTGAGTTTATCTTTGTCTATGGTGCAAGAGAGTGGTCTCGTTTCATTCTTCTGCATGTGGATGCCCAATTTTCCCAGCACCATTTATTGACAAAACTGTCTTTTTTTCCAGAGGATAGTCTTTCCTGCTTTGTCGAATATTACTTGACCATAAAGTTGAGGGTCCACTTCTGGATTCTCTATTCTGTTCCATTGATCTATGTGTCTGTTTCTGTGCCAGTACCACACTGTCTTGATTACCACAGCTTTGTGGTACAACCGGAATTCTGGCATTGTGATGCCCCCAGCTATGGTTTTCTTTCTTAATATTCCCCTGGCTTTTCAGGATCTTTTCTGATTCCACACAAATCTTAAAATAATTTGTTCCAACTCTCTGAAGAAAGTCCATGGTATTTTGACAGGCATTGCATTCAACGTGTAAATCGCCCTGGGTAACATTGACATTTTCACAATATTAATTCTGCCAATCCATGAGCATGGAATATTTTCCCATCTCTTTGTGCCTTCCTCATTTATTTCAGAAGTGTTCTGTAGTTTTTAGGGGATAGATCTTTTACACCTCTTTCGTTAGGTTTATTCCTAGGTATCTTATGCTTTTGGGTGCAATGGTCAATGGGATTGACTCCTTAATTTTTCTTTCTTCAGTCTCATTGTTAGTGTATAGAAATGCCACTGGCTTCTGCGCATTGATTTTGTATCCTGCCACACTTCCAAATTGCTGTATGAGTTCTAGCAATCTTGGGGTGGAGAAGATCTTGACAGCTATAACTGCCCTAATATTCTAGGAATTTTTTTAATTTTTTTTAATTTTTATTTATTTATGATAGTCACAGAGAGAGAAAGAGAGAGAGGCAGAGACATAGGCAGAGGGAGAAGCAGGCTCCATGCACCGGAAGCCCGATGTGGGATTCGATCCCAGGTCTCCAGGATCGCGCCCTGGGCCTGATGTGGGATTCGATCCCAGGTCTCCAGGATCGCGCCCTGGGCCAAAGGCAGGCGCCAAACCGCTGCGCCACCCAGGGATCCCCATATTCTAGGAATTTCTAATGAGTTTAGAAGCCAAACTATTTTCAGGGATCTATATGAGGAAGTATGGAGGCTAAAAAAATAAAGTAAAATTTCTAAAATGCCTTCTAAAGGGTTCTTCTTTTGATTTTATACAGGTTGTTGGTGATTCGTCCTTTAGTATAATTTCTCCCTTAATACAATTTTAAAACAAATGTGTCAAATTTTTAAAAATATTTGAACATTGGTACACTTCTGACACCTGGTGGTCAAATCAAATATCACATCTAAATAGTAATTCGTGGAAGGACTACCACTCTTTCTCTGCGTAACTTTTTCCTCCCCCTGATTTATCCACCCATCATGAATTCAAGTCATTCACTCCAGAAACACACAGTGAATTCCTTGTATGTTCAAAACACTTTAGGAAACACTTTTCTATGGAGGAAAGAAAGCAGTAAGAGAATGAGTCTTTAATATGTAGGAGATCACAATCTATATAGAGGTACAGAAAAGACTCCATCAAAGGCAATTACCACAGCATGTTAAGTGTATTAAATGTACTCTCCCCCCAAAAAATGATCAGTACTATGAATACTGTGAGGCCATAGACGTGACCTCTGGCTTGGAGAGGTCAAGGAAGGCTTCTTGAAGCAGGTGATACATCCTTTTCTTGGGACCTCAGTTTCCACAGCTGTAAAACAGTGGTAATGTTATACTGTTGCATAAGATTGCTGTGAGAGACAGAATGAGAGCATGTATAGAAAGTGCTTACTATAGTGCCTCATCCAAAGTAGGCATTCAGTGATTTTTAATAATTATTTTAATAAAACCATAGATGATCAGGGAAGACTTCATGCATGTTAACAAGTTTTCTAAATTTTATTTCAAGAATAATACTGATTCAAAGAAAGAATAATTCTGGTTAAAGTTTACACAGCTTTTTATTTAAACTGAGTATACAGAATGAAAGATCAATTATTTTAGTTCAGTGGGCAAACAAACAGATCCTAGGTGTTGCTTTTATTTACAGTTTGCTAGACTAACTGGCTGATTTACTAAAATAGTCAACTCAGTAGAAAAAAAAACATTCAAAGTAGTTGTTTACCTGAATAATCTTGCTGTTTGACTGCAATGAACTTTCAGTAAATATAGCATATCTGAAAACACCATGTAGTCAGTGCAAAGGCATCAAATAGATGGATCAGCACTGTATGAGCTTTGTGTGTTAACTGAATTTTTACAATTTTCAATTGGTTGTATTTTGGGTTAAATACGCACTGTCTTAGACTTTATATTGCTTTCAATAGTTAAGTGTGTCTCAATTTCCCTTTAATTCCATGAAATGTAAAACAAACTAATTGCTTTTGCAAGCAATACAAAATAGAAGGGAATATTAAAATTCTATTTATCCTTTTACAATCAAAAGCATGTTATACTTCCTGAGAATATCAAACATTTAGGTAAACTGTCATTTTCAAGGGCTAAAATAAGCTGTATTGTAGTGGTTTTGGGGACAAAAGCAACAATGATATGATCCAAAAGGAATCCAAGTACAGGGAATCTACATTTTAGGAGTGAATGTTTAACCTGAATAAAGGAAGATTTGAGAGAGACAAGATTGCTGCCTTCAGAAATTTGAAGAGTTTCATGTACAACAGGGGGTAAACTTTATTGTATTTGACGTTGGTAGGCAGAATTAGGTTGAAATGACAGGGATATAGATTTTAACTCACTGGAAGGAAAAATTTTCTAACAATTATGACTGTTAAAAGTGTAACCATTCAAAATTAATAACTTTTCAATAAACTTACCCTCAAGAGCTGAAGTGTAGGTAGCCCTTTTGCTGCAACTACCACCAGATACCTTCTAGTTTTTGACATACTCTGATAGTTGTTTAAAATGGGAGCAAGGATAGTCTCAATAAAGGTGAATATCTGAAGTTACCATAAATATGTTAATAAGCACAGATCTTCAAATTTACAGAAGATTTTGAAAAGTGCCATGGCACACAAGAAGGATTAGTTTTATCCTTAGCCAAATTTTTTAAAAAAATTTTTTACTGGAGTTCAATTTGCCAACATAACACCCAGTGCTCATCCCACCAAGTGCCCCCGTCAGTACCCATCACCAAGTCACCCCAACCTCCTGCCCACCTACTCTTCCACTACCCCTTGTTCATTTCACAGGATTAGGTGTCTCTCATGTATTGTCACCCTCACTGATATTTTCACTCATTTTATCTCCTTTCCCTTTATTCCCTTTCACTAATTTTTATATTCACCAAATGAATGAGACCATATAATGTTTGTCCTTTTCCGATTAACTTATTTCACTTAACATAATATAATACACTCCAGGTCCCTCCATGTTGAAGCAAATGGTGGGTATTTGTTGTTTCTAATGGCTGAGTAAAATTCCATTGAATACATAGACAACCTCTTGTTTATCCAATCATCTTTTCATGGACACCGAGTCTCCTTTCACATTTTAGCTATTGTGGACATTGCTGCTATAAACATTGGGGTGCAGGTGTCCCCGCGTTTCACTCCATCTATACTTTTGGGGTAAATCCCCAGCAGTGCAATTGCTGGGTCAGAGGTCAGATCTATTTTTAACTCTTTGAGGAACCTCTACACAGTTTTCCAGAGTGGCTGCACCAGTTCACATTCCCACCAACAGTACAAGAGCGTTCCCCTTTCTCCACATCCTCTCCAACATTTGTTGTTTCCTGTCTTGTTAATTTTCCCCATTCTCACTGGTGTGAGGTGGTATCTCATTGTGGTTTTGATTTGTATTTCCCTGATAGCAAGTGATGCAGAGCATTTTCTCATGTGCTTGTTGGCCATATTTATGTCTTCCTCTGTGAGATTTCTGTTCATGTCTTTTGCCCATTTCATGATTGGATTGTTTGTGTCTTTGTTGTGGAGTTTAAAGTTCTTTATAGATCTTGCATACTAGCCCTTTATCTGATAGGCCATTTGCAAGTATCTTCTCCTATTCTGTAGGTTGTCTTTTAGTTTTGTTGACTATTTCTTTTGCTATGCAGAAACTTTTTATCCTGATTAAGTCCCAAGAGTTCATTTTTTCTTTTGTTTCCCTTGCCTTCATAGATGTATCTCGCAAGAAGTTGCTGTGGCCAAGTTCAAAAAGGGTGTTGCCTGTGTTCTCCTCTAGGATTTTGATGGATTCTTGTCTCCCATTTAGATTTGTCGTCCATTTTGAGTTTATCTCTGTGTATGGTGTAAGAGAGTGGTCTAGTTTCATTTTTCTGCATGTGGATGTCCAATTTTCCCAGCACCATTACTATTGAAGAGACTGTCTTTTTTCCAGTGGATAGTTTTTCCTGCTTTGTCGAATATTACTTCACCATAAAGATGAGGGTCCACTACTGGATACTCTATTCTGTTCCATTGATCTATGTGTCTGTATTTGTGCCAGTACCACAGTGTCTTGATGACCACAGCTTTGTAGTACAACCTGAAATCTGTCATTGTGATGCCCCAGCTATAGTTTTATTTTTCTTTTTTTTTTAAGATTTTATTTATTTATTCATGATAGAGACAGAGAGAGAGAGAGAGAGAGAGAGAGAGAGAGAGAGAGAGAGAGAGTCAGAGACACAGGCAGAGTGAGAAGCAGGCTCCATGCCGGGAACCCGAATTGGGACTCAATCCCGGGACTCCGGGATCATGCCCTGGACCAAAGGTAGGCGCCAAAACACTGATCCACCCAGGGATCCCCTGGTTTTCTTTTTTAAAATTCCCATGGCTATTGGGGGTCTTTTATGATTCCACACAAATAATAAGATGATTTGTTCCAACTCTGAAGAAAGTCCACGTTATTTTGATAGGGATTGCATTAAATGTGTAAATTGCCCTGGGTAACATTGACATTTTCACAATATTAATTCTTCCAATCCATGAGCATGGAATATTTTTCCATCTTTTTGTGACTTCCTCAATTTCTTTCAGAAGTGTTCTGTAGTTTTTAGGGTATAGATCCTTTACCTCTTTGGTAAGGTTTATTCCTAAGTATCTTATGCTTTTGGGTGCAGTTGTCAATGGGATTGACTCCTTAATTTGTCTTTCTTCAGTCTCATTGTTAGTGTATAGAAATGCCACTGATTTCTGGACATTGATTTTCTATCTTGCCACCCTGCCGAATTGCTGTATGAGTTCTAGCAACTGGGGTGGAGTCGTTTGGGTTTCTATGGACAGTATCATGTCATCTAAAAAGAGGGCGAGTTTTATTTCTTCTTTGCCAATTTGAATGCCTCTTATTTCTTTTTGCTGCCTGATTGCTGAGGCTAGGACTTCTAATACTATGTTGAATACTAGAGGTGAGAGTAGACATTCCTATCGTGTTCCTGATCTAAGGGGTAAGGCTACAAGTGTTTCTCCATTGAGAATGATATTTGCTGTGGCCTTTCACAGATGGCTTTTAAGATGCTGAGAAATATTCCCTCTTTCTCTACACTCTGAAGAGTTTTTATCAGGAATGGATACTGTATTTTGTCAAATGCTTTCTCTGCATCTATTGAAAGGATCATATGGTTCTTGTTCTTCCTCTTGCTGATATGATCAATCACATTGATTGCTTTATGAGTGTTGAACCAGCATTGCTTCCCAGGGATAAATCTCACTTGGTCATGGTGAATAATCTTCTTAATGTATTGTTGGATCCTATTGGCTAGTGTCTTGCTGAGAATTTTTGCATCCATGCTCATCAGGGATATGGGTCTGTAATTATCCTTTTTGGTGGGGTCTTTGTCTCATTTTGGAATTAAGGTGATGCTGGCCTCATTGAATGAGTTTGGAAGTATTCCATCTCTTTATATCTTTTGTAACAGCTTTATAGAATAGGTATGGTTTCTTCTTTAAACGTTTGATAGAATTCCTCTGGGAAGCCATCTGGCCCTGGACTTTTGTGTCTTGGGAGGTTTTTGATGACTGCTTCAATTTCCTCCTTGGTTATTGGCCTGTTGAGGTATTCTATTTCTTCCTGTTCCAGTTTTGGTAGTTTGTGGCTTTCCAGAAATGCATCCATTTCTTCTCGATTGCCTAATTTATTGGCATACAGCTGCTCATAAGAAGTTTTTAAAATCGTTTGTATTTCCTTGGTATTGGTGGTTATCTTTCTCATTCATGATTTTATTAATTTGAGTCTTTTCTCTCTTCTCTTTAATAAGGCCGGCTAATGGTTTATCTATTTTATTGATTCTTTCAAAGATCTAACTCCTGGTTTTGTTAATCTGTTCCACAGTTCTTCTGGTCTCTATTTCATGAGTTCTGCTCGAGTATTTATTAATTCTCTTCTTCTGCTGGCTGTAGGCTCTATTTGCTGTTTTTTCTCCCACTCCTTTAGGTGCAAGGTTAGTTTTTGTATTTGAGTTCTTTCCAGTTTTTGAATGTATGATTATATTGTGATGTATTTCCCCCTACGGACTGCTTTTGCTGTATCCCAAAGATTGTGAACGGTTGTATCTTCATTCTCATTAGTTTCCATGAATCTTTTTAATTCTTCTTTAATTTCCTGGTTGACCCTGTCATCTTTTAGCAGGATGGTCCTTCACCTCCACATGTTTGAAATCCTTCCAAACTTCTTATTGTGATTTAGATCTATTTTCAAAACATTATGATCTGAAAATATGCGGGGGATGATCCCAAACTTTTGGTATCAGTTAAGACCTGATTTGTGACCCAGTATGTGGTCTATTCTGGAGGAGGTTCCCTGTGCACTTGAGAAGACTGTGTATTAAGTTGCATTTGGATGTAAATATCAGTTAAATCCATCTGGTATAGTGTGTCATTTAAAGCTCTTGTTTCTTTGGAGATGTGCTTAGAAGATCTCTCAGTGGTAGAAAGTGCTACATTCAAGTCTCCCATTATAAGTGTATTATTATCTAAGTATGTCTTAACTTTGGTTATTAATTGATTGATATACTTGGCAGCTCACACATTCGGGGCATAAATATTCATGATAGTTAGGTACTCTAGTTGGATAGATCCTTTAAGTATGATATAGTGTCCCTCTTCATCTCTTACTACAATCTTTAGGATAAAGTTTAATTTATCTGATATAAGTATGGATACCCCTGCATTCTTTTGAGGATCATTTGGATGGTAAATGATTCTCCAATCTTTTATTTTCAGGCTGTAGGTGTCCTTATGTCTAAAATATGTTTCTTGTGGCTAGGAAACAGATGGGTCTTGCTGTTTTATTCAGTCTGAAACCCTGTGCCTTTTGATGGGGTCATTAAGCCCATTCACGTTCAGAGCTATTCTTGAAAGATATGAATTTAGTATCATCATGATACCTATTCAGTCCCTGTTTTTGTGGATTGTTCCCTTGGACTTCCTCCTTCTTTTACAGAGTCCCCCTTAATATTTTTTGTAGAGCCAGTTTGGTGGTCTCATATTCTTTCAGTTTCTGCCTGTCTTGGAAGCTCTTTATCTCTCCTTCTATTGTGAATGAGAGCCTTGCTGGATAAAGTATTCTTGGCTGCAAGTTCTTCTCATTTAGGACCCTGAATATATCTTTCCAGCCCTTTCTGGACTGTCAGGTCTCTGTAGAGAGGTCTGATGTTAACCTAATAGTTCTTCCTATTGAAGTTAGGGATCTCTTGTCTCTTGCTGCTTTAAGGATTTGTTCTTTATATTTGGAATTTGCAAGTGTCACTATTGAATGTCGAGGTGTTGAACGGTTTTTATTAATTTTTTGCGGGGGAATCTCTCTAGCTCCTGGATCTGAATGCCTGTTTCCATCCCCAGATTAGGGAAGTTGTCCACTATGATTTGTTCAAATGTGCTTTCTGGCCCTCTGTCCCTTTCGGTGTCCTCTTGAACCCCAATTAAATGTAGATTTTTCCTTCTGAGGCTGTCATTTATTTTCCTTAACCTTTCCTCATGGTCTTCTAATTGTTTTTCTCTTTTTTCCTCAGCTTCCTTCCTTGCCATCAACTTGTCTTCTATGTCATTCACTCTTTATTCCACCTCATTAACCCTCATTGTTAGGACCTCCAGTTTGGATTGCATCTCATTTATTTGATTTTTAATTTTGGCCTGATTAGGTTTTATTCTGCGATCATGAAGTCTCTTGAATCCTTTATGCTTTTTTCCAGAGCCACCAGTAGCTTTATAGTTGTGCTTCTGAATTGGCTTTCTGACATCCAATTGTAATCCAAGTTCTGTAACTCTGTGGGAGAGAGTACTGTTTCTGATTTTTTCTTTTGTTGTGAGTTCTTCCTTCTAGTCATTTTGCTCATTGCAGAGTGGCTGTATGAGCAAGCTGCATCAAAGATATAAATCACAACCTAAGTAAATTTCACTCTGGATGATTCCATCGAGGTTAGGGACCAGAAATTGAAAACAAAGATCAGAATGAAATAAAACCAATGGACAACTAATGTGAAAAAGGAATTTAAAAACCGAATAATAAAAAATAAAATGCTAGGGATCCTAAAGAAGGAGAGAATTAAAAGGAAAAAAAAGAAAAGTAAAATAAAATGAAAAAAAAGGAGAAGAAAAAAAGGGAAGGCTGAGTAATGATGGTGAACAAGTTGTAGTGGAGGGAGCATGTAGTCTACCTGAGGGTTTCTAGAGGGTGATCCTCTTGTTTCTGAGTATATTAAATTCTGTATATTATACAATGCTCAGCGTCAAATTTATATAAACCAGAAATACTTGTAGTGGGCCCCAACATTGACCACCAAAACATAAATGTGATAAAAGAGAAGGGCAGAATGGGAATGAGATATCTCACAGAATTGACCAGCATGATATACCACTTGCTTCTGGGTGCATACTGGTCATGTTTTATAAGGTATTAACTTCAGCCATTGTAGAATAAAATGAGGCAGAGAAAACACAAAACAAAACAAAACAAAAAACATATCTTGTATATATTCCCAAATTATATTGAGTATGTTGAAGTGAATCTAGGAGTGGAAAATATATCTAGGACCTGTAATTGTGGAAATATGAATGCCAAGAAGGAAGAATCTTAAAAATGAGGGGTGGTAAAATATTGTAGTTAAAGAGGGAAAAGAGAAAAAAATAGAAATTTACAGTCTGATATAAAAACGAGTTGTACTGGGAAAAGGAAGAAAAAAACAAGGATAGGTATCCTCTAGTTCTATATACCGTTAATCCCTCGAGTTCCCTGAAGCTTTCCAGCGCTGCTCGGTCAAGAACTTGCTCTTCCCCTGTTCTTCCAGATGGTCTTCTAGGGGAGGGGCCTGTTTTGCTGATTCTCAGGTGTGTGCACCTGGGGGAGCTGCCCCACCCCCTGCCAGGTACAGGGCTCAGTGGGAACTGTTTAACCTGTGAGGCCCCTGTTCCCTGGAAGCCCTGCTCTGTCCCAGGCGCAGAGTGACACAAGTAGGAACAACAATACTGGCGGCAGCCAGCTCTTCAGCTCTGGAGTCAGCTCTCACAGTAACTACTGCAGTCTCCCAGTTCGCACTGGCCTAGATGCTCTGGGGGCGGGGGTGCGGATCTGCACAGCTTGGGGGCGCTGGGCTGCAGGAGAGTCCTCGTTGTCCTGTGTCTCCCTGCCTCCGCCTGTCTTGGGAGGAGTGCAGGATCCTGGGCTGTGTCTGCTCATCACCCTGGGGTCTGGGGCCTGTGCTGTTGGAATCATGCTCCCAGGGCCAGAGCTCCCGAAGGTAGCAGGGCACAGACCCCTCTGTCCGGAACCACCACCTGAGCTTCTTCTGAGGCCCCGCTGGGCGCAGCCCTTTACCGAGATGAGCCCACAGTCTGTGGTGCACTCTCCTCTGGTGCACTTCCTCTATTAGTCACTCCAAGAAACTGGAGGCTCCACTGCCCCTCCTGCAATTCTGCCTGAGTTCCCTGCAAAGCGCCTTTCTTTCTGGGAAGAATCCAGTGAGGACTTTTAAAGTTCCTGCTTCTCTGGGACTGGACGTTCCTGTCCTGAGAGGCTTTCACTGCCATGCTTTAGCCCGGCGCCTCACGGGGTCCCTCACCCACTTGATTCTTTTTTATTTTTTTTCTGCCTTCCTTCCTTGTTAGAAGCGAAATCCTTTCTGTCTGTAGCATTTCTGTTGTTTTCTCTTTAAATCTCAGGTCGAATTCATAGGTTTTCAGGATGATTTGAAAGTTATCTAGGTAAGTTGGTGGGGACAGGTGATTTGGGGACCCTACTCCTCTGCCATCTTGCCCTGCCCCCTGCTTGATAGATTTTAAATAATGACTTGAAGTAACATGTATAGTTTTTCAGTTAGAATTCATTTCTTACAAATAAAGATATGTATAAGGAGAATATTGGTGAATTGAATATTATGAATGCAGAATGAAAATTGCTATTTTTAAAATATGTGTGATAAAATAATTCTGTAATACAAATTATACCATTGAAAAATTTGAGACTTAAAATTTCATATATTGGGTTTCGTTAAAATGGTATTTTATAAAGCAGTATTCATGTTTATAAAATTATAAAGACTTTCTTGTTTTTATAAGTTTGGAAATCCACAAACTGTTTTATCTGGATGAATTTTGTAATAGTGATTGCTTGTCAGAAGAGGAAGACATAACATTTGCTACAGTGTCAAGAAAATAAAGTACAACCTATAAACTTGTCAAATCACTATGAAATTTTAAGTTTCATGAGTAAAACCTATAAAATTGACAAATAACTATGTTGTACATATGCAACTAATGAAACTTTGTGTGTCAACTATACTCAAAAAATAATTTAAAAATGAGAGGAAAGTGCTTCTTGGAAGAGGAAAATTGCAGTAGAGTAGGAGGACCCTAGGCATGTCTTTTCCCAAGAACACAGCTAGATAACTCAAATCAACCTAAATACCCCAGAAATTGCCCTGAAGACTGAAAGAATAAACTCCACAACTAAAGGGAGAGAAGAGGCCACCTCAAAGAAGATAAAAATATGGAGATGTGTTTTAGAAGAGAAAGGGATTGCAGCTGCTGCTGAGGGAAGGGAACCATAGTCATGAAGAAGGGCAAGAGAGAGAGGAGTACCCTGAAAATACACAAGAAAATTTCCCAGAAGCCATTGACTTGGAAAATGAGAGGGGCTGAATTTTGTGGGTTTTTGCAACTAGCAGGGCTTAAAGCCTAGAATTTTTAAGGTCAGAGGGTTTGCCTGTGGTAGACCTCTGGAGGCATTATGCTACTCCTGGAGAGAAAGCAGGCAAACAACGTGGGGATAGATAGCACTGAAACAAAATCTGAAGAACTGGGGCACACAGAAGGGAGATAGATTACTCGTTCTCCTTGGAGCACATCCCTGAGAGCATTCATAGAGACACCTCTCCTGGAACAAAGGAGCTGGCAAGTGCCATTTCTTCCCCTACCCCTCAACATACAGAACCACTTACTGGAATCAGCTCAGGTCCTACGCTGGCTACCCAAGTTGCCTACACCAAGCCTCAACCCCCAGCACTCTGGTGGGGCTGTCCTCAGACACCTTGCTTCAGTCCCAGTGCAACAGGTCTCTCACCCAAAAGGTGAGCATAAACCCTGCCCACACAATGTCTCTTGACCAGAGAGTTTAACAGGGCCTCAGTTTTGGTGGAAGTGGTGTCAAGTCTCACTTCACAAGCAGATCAGAACATACCTAATTACAACTCACTGCATTCAGGTCAGGGGACCAAATGTAGTACATTCTGGTCAGGGACTGCCCACAGCAAGAAAAGAGAGCAGATGATTAGATGAAGGAGAGAGCAGCAAAAACACAGCAGCAGGGTGCATGCAGCACATAATGGAGATACTCCCTGAAGCGGTAGGTCCTGGGCATTACATGACCCTTCTTCATAATGTCACTATTTTCAGAAGCAGGAGACATAATTGGATTTTGTAACACAAAAAAGAAAGCAGAGACTTAGACAAAATGCAAAGATGGAGGAATTCATTCCAAATAAAATAACAAGGCTTATTTTACTTAGATCTCTGTACAGGAGATCTAAGTAAAACAGATGGAGTATTTAAAGCAACAATTATGAGGATAATCACTTGGCTTGAGAAAAGAACAGAAGTCATTAGTGAGACCCTTACCACAAAGATAAAATAATTAAAAAAGAATCAGAGATGAAGAATGCAATGAATAAGATTGGAAAGAGACTGCATGTAATGAAGAGCAGGATGAAAAAAAAAACCCAGAAGAATAATTGTGACCTAGCAGACAAAATAATAAAACTGAATAAAAGAGAAAAGTAAGAATTGTGCAACATGAGAATAGATGTAAGGAACTCAGTGACTACATCAAATTTAATAACACCCTTATTAGAGGAGTCACAGAAGAAGAAGAAGAAGAAGAAGAAGAAGAAGAAGAAGAAGAAGAAGAAGAAGAAGAAGGAGGAGGAGGAGGAGGAGGAGGAGGAGGAGGAGGAGGAGAGAGGAGAGGAGAGGAGAGGAGAGGAGAGGAGAGGAGAGGAGAGAGAGAGAGAGAGAGAGAGAGAGAGAGAGAGAGAGAGAGAGAAAAGGGGGCAGAAAATTTATTTGAAAAAATGAAAGATGAATGGATAAAGAAGATGTGGTTTATGTATACAATGGAATATTACTCAGCTATTAGAAATGACAAATACCCACAATTTGCTTCAACGTGGATGGAACTGGAGGGTATTATGCTGAGTGAAGTAAGTCAGTCGGAGAAGGACAAACATATGTTCTCATTCATTTGGGAAATATAAATAATAGTGAAAGGGAATATAAGGGAAGGGAGAAGAAATGTGTGGGAAATATCAGAAAGGGAGACAGAACGTAAAGACTGCTAACTCTGGGAAACAAACTAGGGGTGGTAGAAGGGGAGGAGGGCGGGGGGTGGGAGTGAATGGGTGACGGGCACTGGGGGTTATTCTGTATGTTAGTAAATTGAACACCAATAAAAAATAAATTAAAAAAAAAGAAAAAATGATAGCTGATTTTGGTTTTGATTTGTATTTCCCTGATGGCAAGTGACGCAGAACACTTTCTCATGTGCTTGTTGGCCGTGTGTATGCCTTCTTTGGTGAAATTTCTGTTCATGTCTTTTGCCCATTCCATGATTGGATTGTTTATTTCTTAGCTGTTGAGTTTAATAAGTTCTTTATATATCTTGGATACTAGCCCTTTATCTGATATGTCATTTTCAAATATATTCTCCCTTTCTGTAGGTTGTCTTTTAGTTTTGTTGACTGTTTCTTTTGCTGTGCAGAAGCTTTTTATCTTGATGAAGTCCCAATAGATCATTTTTGCTTAACACCAGTGAGAATGGTGAAAATTAACAAGACAGAAAAGAACAAATGTTGGAGAGGATGTGGAGAAAGGGGAAAATTCTTGCACTGTTGGTGGGAATGTGAACTGGTACAGCCACTCTGGAAAACTGTGTGGAGCTTCCTCAAAGAGTTAAAAATAGAGCTACCCTACAACCCAGCAATTGCACTACTGGGGATTTCCCACAAAGATAGAGAGGCAGTGGAAAGCTGAGGCACCTGCACCCCAATGTTTATAGCAGCAGTGTCCACAATACCCAAACTGGAAGGAGCCTCGGTGTCCATAGAAAGATGAATGAACAAAGAGGATGTGGTGTATATATACAATGGAATATTACTCAGTCATTAGGAAGGACGAATACTCACCATTTGCTTTGATGTGGATGGAACTGGAAGGTATTATGCTGAATGAAATAAGTCAATTGGAGAAGGGCAATCATTATATGGTTTCACTCATACGAGGAACATAAAAAATAGTGAAAAGGATTAAAGGGGAAAGGAGAGAAAATGAGTGGGAAAAATCAGAGAGGGTGACAAAACATGAAAGACTCCTAAGTCTGAGAAACAAACAAGGGGAAGTGGAAGGAGAGGTGGGCGGGGGGGATGGGGTGACTGGGTGACAGGCACTGAGGGGGGCACTTGATGGGATGAACACTGGATATTATACTATATGTTGGAAAATTGAACTCCAAAAAATATACATAAAAAAAGAGAAAACGATAGCTGAAAACTTCTCCAATCTAGAGAAGGAAACAATATCCAGATTCAGGAAGCACAGAGAACTCCAATCAAAATCAGCAAAAGCAGGGTAACACCAAGAAATATTGTAATTAAATTTACAAAATGCAGTGATAAAGAAAAAATATTTTAAAAATATCAAGTAGGGGATTCCTGGGTGGCTCCACAGTTTAGTGCCTGCCTTCCACCCAGGGTGTGATCCTGGAGTCCCAGGATCGAGTCCCACATTGGGCTTCCTACCTCTGCCTGTGTCTCTTTGTCTTTCTCTTTCTATCTCTCTCTGTCTCTCTCTGTGTGTTTCTCTCTGTCTCTCATGATAGAATACATAAAATCTTAAAAAAATAAAAAATATCAAGACAAAAGAAATCCTTAACTTACAAAGGAAAATACATAAATCTAGCTGGATATTTCTTAATAGAACCTTGGCAAGCTAAATGGGATTTGGTGTGATATATTTGAATTGCTGAATGGGAAAAATATGCAGCCAAGAATGCTCTAACCAGCAAGGTTATCTTCCAGAATAGGAGAGTTAAAAAATTTCTCAGACTGAAACTAAAGGAGTTCATGGCCACTAAGTCCTGTAAGAAATATTAAAGGGGACTCTGAGTGCAAAGGAGAGACCAAAAGTGAAAAATACAAGAAAGGATCAGAGAAAATCTCCAGGAACAACAACAAAACAGGTATAAAATGGAAATAAATACATATCCATCAATAATTACTCTGAATGTAACTGGACTAAAAACTCCAATCAAAAGACAGAGGATGTCAGAATAAATAGTAAAATAAGACCCATCTATATACTTTTATAGGAGACTCATTTTAGACCTAAAGAAACCTTCAGATTGAAAGTGAAGAGATAGTCAAATATTTATCATGTAAACAAACAAACCAAAAAAAAAATCGTCAAAAGAAAGCCAGAGCAACAATGTTTATATCAGGCAAACTAGACTTTAAATCAAAGACTTTAGAAAGAGACAAACTAGGGTATTTTATTATAATAAAGGGGACAATCCAATAAGAAGATCCAACAATTGTAAACATTTATGCATCTTATATGGGAACATCAAAAACAATTAATAACAGAAATAAATAATCTAATTGATAATAACACAATAATTAGTAGTGGAGTTTAACACCCCACTTACATCAATGAGCAGATCATCTAAACAGAAAGCAAAGAAGGAAACAACGGATTTGAAAGACATACCAATAATGACTCAGAGAAATTAAAGCACCAATTCCACTTAGAATTTCACCAAAACCAATAAGATACCTGGAGGAAATCTAACCAAATAAGTAAAAGACCTTTATTCTGAAAACTATAAAACACTGATGAAAGAAATTGATGATGGTACAAAGAAATGGAAAGATAGTCCATGCTTATGGATTGGAAAAATAAATACTGATAAAAATGTCTATACTACTCAAAGCAATATACACATTTAATACACTAGGGATTGTATTAAAAACAACATTTTTTCCCAGATCTAGAACTAACAATCCTAAAATTTATATGGAACACAAAAGACCCCAAATAAATAAAGCAACTTTGAAAAAGAAGAGCAATGCTGGAGATATCATAATTCTGGACTTCAAGTTACATTATAGGAGATCTCTGGGTGGCTCAGCAACTTAGCTCCTGCCTTCAGCCCAGGGCATGAACGTAAAGTCCTGGGATCGAGTCTGACATCAGGCTCCCTTCATAGAGCATGCTTGCCCCTCTGCCTGTGTCTCTGTGTGTCTCTCATGAATAAATCAATAAAGTATTTTTAAAAATTACATTATAAAGCAGTAGTGATCAAAATAATATGGTACTGGCACAAAAATAGACATAAGGGTCAATGGAACTGAATAGAAAACCCAGAAATGAACCCACAACTATATGGTCAATTAACCTTTGACAAAGCAAGAAAGAAGATCCAATGGGAAAAAGACAATCTCTTCAACAAATGGTGTTGGGAAAACTGGACAGCAATAATGCAAAAGTAAATTGGACCATTTTCTTTTTTTTAATTTATTTTTTATTGGTGTTCAATTTACTAACATACAGAATAACCCCCAGTGCCCGTCACCCATTCACTTCCACCTCCCGCCCTCCTCCCCTTCTACCACCCCTAGTTCGTTTCCCAGAGTTAGCAGTCTTTACGTTCTGTCTCCCTTTCTGATATTTCCCACACATTTCTTCTCCCTTCCCTTATATTCCCTTTCACTATTATTTATATTCCCCAAATGAATGAGAGCATATAACGTTTGTCCTTCTCTGACTGACTTACTTCACTCAGCATAATACCCTCCAGTTCCATCCACGTTGAAGCAAATGGTGGGTATTTGTCATTTCTAATAGCTGAGTAATATTCCATTGTATACATAAACCACATCTTCTTTATCCATTCATCTTTCGTTGGACACCGAGGCTCCTTCCACAGTTTGGCTATCGTGGCCATTGCTGCTATAAACATCGGGGTACAGGTGTCCCGGCGTTTCACTGCATCTGTATCTTTGGGGTAAATCCCCAACAGTGCAATTGCTGGGTCGTAGGGCAGGTCTATTTTTAACTCTTTGAGGAACCTCCACACAGTTTTCCAGAGTGGCTGCACCAGTTCACATTCCCACCAACAGTGTAAGAGGGTTCCCTTTTCTCCGCATCCTCTCCAACATTTGTTGTTTCCTGCCTTGTTAATTTTCCCCATTCTCACTGGTGTGAGGTGGTATCTCATTGTGGTTTTGATTTGTATTTCCCTGATGGCAAGTGATGCAGAGCATTTTCTCATATGCATGTTGGCCATGTCTATGTCTTCCTCTGTGAGATTTCTCTTCATGTCTTTTGCCCATTTCATGATTGGATTGTTTGTTTCTTTGGTGTTGAGTTTAAGAAGTTCTTTATAGATCTTGGAAACTAGCCCTTTATCTGATACGTCATTTGCAAATATCTTCTCCCATTCTGTAGGTTGTCTTTGAGTTTTGTTGACTGTATCCTTTGCTGTGCAAAAGCTTCTTATCTTGATGAAGTCCCAATAGTTCATTTTTGCTTTTGTTTCTTTTGCCTTCGTGGATGTATCTTGCAAGAAGTTACTATGGCTGAGTTCAAAAGGGGTGTTGCCTGTGTTCTTCTCTAGGATTTTCATGGAATCTTGTCTCACATTTAGATCTTTCATCCATTTTGAGTTTATCTTTGTGTATGGTGAAAGAGAGTGGTCTAGTTTCATTCTTCTGCATGTGGATGTCCAATTTTCCCAGCACCATTTATTGAAGAGACTGTCTTTCTTCCAATGGATAGTCTTTCCTCCTTTATCGAATATTAGTTGCCCATAAAGTTCAGGGTCCACTTCTGGATTCTCTATTCTGTTCCACTGATCTATGTGTCTGTTTTTGTGCCAGTACCACACTGTCTTGATGACCACAGCTTTGTAGTACAACCTGAAATCTGGCATTGTGATGCCCCCAGATATGGTTTTCTTTTTTAAAATTCCCCTGGCTATTCGGGGTCTTTTCTGATTCCACACAAATCTTAAAATAATTTGTTCTAACTCTCTGAAGAAAGTCCATGGTATTTTGATAGGGATTGCATTAAACGTGTATATTGCCCTGGGTAACATTGACATTTTCACAATATTAATTCTGCCAATCCATGAGCATGGAATATTTTTCCATCTCTTTGTGTCTTCCTCAATTTCTTTCAGAAGTGTTCTATAGTTTTGAGGGTATAGATCCTTTACATCTTTGGTTAGGTTTATTCCTAGGTATCTTATGCTTTTGGGTGCAATTGTAAATGGGATTGATCAAAACTCTTCAGAGTGTAGGGATAGAGGGAACATTCCTCGACATCTTAAAAGCCATCTATGAAAAGCCCACAGCAAATATCATTCTCAATGGGGAAGCACTGGGAGCCTTTCCCCTAAGATCAGGAACAAGACAGGGATGTCCACTCTCACCACTGCTGTTCAACATAGTACTGGAAGTCCTAGCCTCAGCAATCAGACAACAAAAAGACATTAAAGGCATTCAAATTGGCAAAGAAGAAGTCAAACTCTCCCTCTTCGCCGATGACATGATACTCTACACAGAAAACCAAAAAGTCTCCACCCCAAGATTGCTAGAACTCATACAGCAATTCAGTAGCGTGGCAGGATACAAAATCAATGCCCAGAAGTCAGTGGCATTTCTATACACTAACAATGAGACTGAAGAAAGAGAAATTAAGGAGTCAATCCCATTTACATTTTCTTATACAATATACAAATATAGATTCAAAGTGGATGAAAGACCTAAATGTAAGACTTGAAATATAAAAATTCCAGCAGAGAAAATAGGCAGTAACTTCTTTGACATCAGTCATAGCAAATTCTTTCTAGATATGTCTTCTGAGGAAAGGGCAACAAAAGCAAAAATAGACTATTGGGACTACATCAAAATAAAAGCTTCTGCATTGCAAAGGAAACAATTAAACTATGAGGCAACCTACAGAATGGGAGAAAATATTTGTAAATGATATATTCAATAAAAGGTTAGTATCCAAAATATTTGAATAATTTTTTAAAACTCAACAACCTAAAATAAATAATCCTATTATAAGTGGGCAGAAAACATAAATGAACATTTTTCCAAAGAAGACCTACAGATATTCAACAGACACACAAAAAGCTATTCAACACCACTTAGCATCAGCGAAATACAAATCAAAACTATAATCAGAGATTACCTCACATTTGTCTGAATGGCTAAAATGTACAACACAAAAAATAGGTGTTGGTGAGGATGTGGAGGAAGTGGAACCCTTGTGTAGTGTCAGTGGGAATGCAAAGTGCTGCAACCTGTCTGGAAAACCGTATGGAGTTTCCTCAAAAGTGAAAAATAGAACTACCCTATGATCCAGCAATTGCATTAATAGATATTTACCCAAAGAATACAGAAATAGTAATTCAAAGGGATACATGCATCTTGCTGTTTATAGCAACATTATCTATGATAGTGAAATTATGGAAACAACCCAAGTGTCCATCAACTGATGAATACATACAGAAGAAATTGTATATAGAGAGAATGGAATATCACTCAGTGATATAAAAGAATGAAATCTTGCCTGAACATTTAAAATGCCATTTTAGGTGCAAATATTTATAAATTATATTATATCCTATACATTTAAGTAGTTTGTTTTAAGTAATGAGACATAGTGCTTGAAAAAGCATTAATACAGACTCAGAAGACCAAGATACTAGTTTTAGATCCACCACGGATAAGTTAGGTATCTTTGGGCAAGTTAATTTTAAACACTTTAGAAATATTTGTTTTTGTATTAGTATTATTATTTAAGAAGAGCTTCTACTCTAACATTTAATGTAAATTTCACGATGACTGAGGGTCATTATTATACACATCTCAGTTATTATACTGTATATGTTTGCTAGTCTCAGAGCTATTAAAATCTGTACCTATTGACATTTTGACTTATACCTACACTAAAACGGATTCATGGATTTTTAGTTCTTATATATTTGATTGTATAAGTCTTCTTTTTCTATCTTTTCAGACTATGTATTCTTACTTGTTGCCATTGTCAGTGGACCTGACTAATGAAGTCCATATCATTTCAATTAGTTCTTTGTCATCTTTTGTGGCTTTGAGAACATGCTAATCAAGCTAGTTATAATAGAACTGAAAATTAACAAAAATGAATAGAGATTGCTTGTTATTTTATTTGGAGAGGTGTGTGTGTGGAAAAGGGAGAACATTCTATGGAACAAAATGTATAGTTTTTAGTATATGCACTTTATGACATCTATTTTGGCCATTAAGGACTATTTTACTCCCTTTTTTGTTGTCAGCTGTGTTTGGATAGTTGGGGATGCAAGATATTTGGATTCCAGATCGCTGAGGTGTGACTAGCTGTTTGACATCTAAAATTTCTTGGAATATAAATTGCCGGATTTTATACAAATTTTCAAAAATCACTACTTGTTTCATTAATAAATAGTTTCATTAAAATTGTTTTATTGCTCTTGGGGAAGTTGTTTTTCATTTCCTATAATGTTCTTGAAATAACATCTACTCATTATGGCCTTTGCTCCCTTCCTCCTTAAGGGCACTTGGTAGAAATTCTCCTATGTATTTGGAGTCATTTTTGAGATACATTAATCCTTTCTTCTGAAGTTGGCCTATTGTTTCCATCAGTAATGAATATTGTCCAGAAGATTTGGAGAAGCACAGAAAACAGACTGGCTTACCATCAATTTTCAAAATTTCAGACTTTCCCAGAAGGTTCCAATTTACTAATACTTATAGAAGATGGTTCACAAGTAGTCATCTTAATCCTGTATTTCTGGGGCCAGGCAAATCCTGTCCCTCTAATCACTATTGCCCAAAATACTGAAGTTCAGGAGTCTCAAGAACGGCAAGCTTAGGCGGGGCAAGATGGCAGAAGAGTAGGGGTCCTCAACTCACCTGGATGCACCAACTTACCTAGATAACTTCCAAATCATCCTGAACACCTATGAATTCAACCTGAGATTTAAAGAGGGAACAGCCAGAACACAACAGAGAGAAGGGTTTTTGCTTCTAGCAAGGTAGGAAGGTGGAAAAAAAATAAAATAAAAAAGAATCAAGATGGTGAGGAGCACTGCAAACTGCCGGGCTAAAGCCAAACAGCCAAAGTGTCCGGGACAGGAAAGCCCAGTACCAGAGAAGTGGGAACTTTAAAAATCCGCACTGGATTCTTCCCAAATGGAAAAGGGCTTAGCAGGGAAATCAGGCAGATCATGGGAGGGGCAGTGAAGCCTCCAGTTTCCAGGAGGCACTACTACAGGAAGTGAGCCCAGGGGAAAACACACCACAAATTGTGGACCAATCTTGGTAAAGGGCTGGAGTGCGCACTTGGCAGGACATCTGGGAGAAGCCAGTTGGTTAGGTGGGCAGCTTCAGACAGAGGTGTCTGTGCCCTGCTGCCATTGGGAGCCACGTGCCCTGGGAGTGGAATTCCAGCAGCACAGGGCTCTGGATCCCAAAGCACTGAGCAGACAAAGCCCACGATTCTGCACTCCCTCTAGGACAGGCAGAAGTGGGAAGGGCACAGGACAGCGAGAACTCTCCTGCCACTAGGTGCCCTGCAAACTGTGAATATCAGTGCACCCTCACCAGCCCCAGGAGCATATATAGGCCAGTGCAGACTGGGAGACTGCATTAGTTACTATTGGGGAGCTAAGATCTGGCCACTGCCATTGTTGTTTTTCTTCCTTGTTTCACATTGTGCCTGGGAGAGAGGGGGCCCGGGAACAAAGGCCTCACAGGATAAACAGATCCCACTGAGTCCTGCATCTGGCAGGGGGCAGAGCATCTCCACCCAGGCATACAGACCTGATAATCAACATAGCAGATCCTCCCCCCAGAAGACCAGCTGGAAGAACAGAGAAGAGCAAGTTCCTGATGAAGCAGCTCTGGAAAGTTCCAAGGGAAGTTGATGGATTTATAGTATATAAGAAATAGAGGGTATCCTGTTTTTCCCCCTTTATTCCAATACTCGTTTTTATATCAAACTAAAATTTTCTAATATTTTTCCTCTTTTTCCATCTTAACTACAATATTTTACCACCACTTCTTTTTTAAGTTTCTTCCTTTTTGACTTTCCTATTTCTAGAATTACATATCTTAGATATATTTTCCACTTCTAGATTCCCTTCAACAACTCAACTTAATTTGGGGAGATATACAAGATATGTTTTGTTTTGTGTTTTTTGTTTCCTCTGCTTCATTTTGTTCTACAATGGCAGAAGTTAATACCTTCTAAAACATGACCAGCATGTGCCCAGACCCAAGTGGTATACCATGCTAGTTCATTGTGTGATATCATATTCTCCCTTCATACCCATTCTGCCCCCCTGTTTTATCTCATTTATGTGTTGGTGGTTAATGTTGGAGCTCTCTACAAGTATTTCTGGTTTATATAAATTTGGGACTGAGCATCTGCTAACATACAGGATTTAATACACTCAGAAACAAGAGGATAGTCCGCTAGGACCCCTCAGGTAGACTACATTCTCCCACCACTACAACTTCTTCAACACCATCATCTCCCAGGCCCCCCCTTTCTGCCTTCTCTCTTTTTTTTCCCTCTTTACTTTTTCTTTTTTTTCTTCCTCTTTGGGATTGTTGGCCTTTTATTTTTTAATAATTTGTTTTAAAATTTGTTTTTCACTTTAGTTCCTTCTGTTTTATTTCGTTCTGAACTTTTTCATTTTCTGGTCTGTGATGTTGTCAGAATCATCTAGGGTGAAATCAACTTAGGTCATGGTTGAAATACTTTTTAAAAGATTTTATTTATTTATTCATGAGAGACAAAGAGAGACAGACAAAGAGAGAGAAAGAGAGAGAGAGGCAGAGACACAGGCAGAGTGAGAAGCAAGCTCCATGCAGGGAGCCCGACATGGGACAATATTCTGGGTCTCCAGGATCAGGCCCTGGGCCAAAGTCAGCACTACACCACTGAGCCAACTGGGCTCCCCCATGGTTGATATTCTTGATTCAACCCACTCATAGAGCCACTCTGCATTGAGCAAAATGACTAGAAGGAAGAGCTCACCACAAAAGAAAGAATCAGAAACAATACTCTCTTCAACAGAGTTACAAAATTTGGATTACAATTTGATGTCAGAAAGTCAATGCAGAAGCACAATTATAAAGCTACCTGTGACTCAGGAAAAAAGCACAAAGGATTCAAGAGACTTCATGACTGCAGAATTTAAATCTAATCAGGCCAAAATTAAAAATCAATTAAATGAGATGCAATCCAAACTGGAGGTCCTAACAACAAAGTCTAATGAGGTAGAAGGAAGAGTGACATAGAAGACAAGTTGATGGCAAGGAAGGAAGCTGAGGACAAAAGAGAAGAACAATGAAAAGACAATGAGGAAAGATTAAGGGAAATAAATGATAGCCTCCAAAGGAAGAATCTACATACAATTGGGGTTCCAGAGAGCGCCGACAGGAATAGAGGGGCAGAAAGCATACTTGAACAAATCATAGCTGAGAACTTCCCTAATTTGGGGAGGGAAACAGGCATTCAGATCCAGGAGATAGAGAAGTCCCCACCCAAAATCAATAAAAACCTTTCAACATTTCGACATTTAATAGTGAAACTTGTAAATTTCAAAGATAAAGAGAAAATCCTAAAAGCAGCAAGAGAAAGGAGATTTCTAACTTCTATGGTGAGAAATATCAGATTAACAGCAGACCTCTCCACAGAGATCTGGCAGGCCAGAAAAGGCTGGCAGGATACATTCAGGGCACTGAATGCGAAGGACATGCAGCCAAGAATACTCTATCCAGCAAGGCTCTCATTCAGAATAGAAGGAGAGATAAAGAACTTCCAGGATAGGCAGAACCTGAAAAAATATGTGAACACCAAACGAGCTTCGTAAGAAATATTAAGGGGGACCCTGTAAAAGAAAGAGGAAGCCCAAATAAATAATCCACAAGAACAGGGACCAAATAGGTATTATAATGACACTAAATTAAAATCTTTTAGTAGTTAATCTGAACGTGAATGGGCTAAATGATTGCATCAAAAGATGCAGGTTATAGGACTGGATCAAAAAGCAAGAACCATATATTTGCTGTCTACAAGAGACTCATTTTAGACCTAAGGTGTCCTACATCCTGAAAATGAAGGGAGTGGATAACCATTTACCATTCAAATGGTCCTCAAAAGAAAGCAGGGGTAGCAATCCTCATACCAGATAAATTAAACTTTATCCCAAAGACTGTAGTAAGAGATTAAGTGGGACATTATATCATACTTAAAGGGTCTATACAACAAGAAGACCTAAAAATCATGAATATTTATGCCCCTAATGTGGGAGCTGCCAAGTATATCAATCAATTAATAACCAAAGGAAAGACAAACTTAGATAATAATACACTAATAGTAGGAGACTTCAATACGGCACTTTCTGCAAATGACAGATCTAAGCACAACATCACCAAAGAATCAAGGGCTTTAAATTATACACTGCACCACATGGGTTTCACAGATATATACAGAACTTTCCATCCGAACCCAAATGAATACAATTCTTCTCAAGTGCACATGGAACTTTCTCCAGAATAGACCACATACTGGGTCACAAATCAGGCCTCAACTGTTACGAAAGGATTGAGATTGTCCCCTGCATATATTCAGACCACAATGCTTTGAAACTAGAACTCAATCACAAGAAGAAATTTGGAAACCTCAAACACATGGAGGCTAAAGAGCACCATGCTAAAAGGTGGATAGGTCAACCAGGAAATTAGAGAAGAATTAAAAAGATTCATGGAAGCTAATGAAAAGGAAGATACAACTTTCCAAAATATTTGGTATATGGTAAAAGTGTTCCTAAGAGGGAAGTACCTCACAATACAAGCCTCCCTCAAAAAATTGGAAAAAAATCAAATACACAAGCTAACCTGGCACAGGAAAGAATTGGAGAAAGAACAGCAAGTAATATCTACACGAAGCAGAAGAAGATAGATAATAAATATTTGAGCAGAACTCAAGGAAATAGAGACTAGAAAACCTGTAGAACAGCTCAACAAAGCCAGGAGTTGGTCCTTTTAAAGAATCAAAAAGATAGATAATCCCTTAGCTAGCCTTATTGAAAAGAGAAAAGACTAAAATTAATAAAATCATAAATGAAAGAGGATAGATCACAACCAAAAAGAAGAAAGTAGAAATGATTTTAAAACTCTATTATGAGCACATATGTACCTACAAATCAGGCAATCTAGAAGAAATGGATGCATTTCTGGAAAACCACAAATTACCAAAACTGGAACAGGAAGAAATGGAGACATCCATTGTACATTGTGGCCAATAACCAGGGAGGAAATAGAAGCAGTCATCAAAAACCTTTCAAGACACAAAAGTCCAGGGCCACATGGCTTCCCAGGGTAATTCTATCAAACATTTAAAGAGGAAATAACACCTATTCTAATAAGCTATTTCGAAGTTTAGAAAGGGATGGAATACTTCCAAACCCGTTTTATGTGGCCAGCATCTCATTACTCCAAAACTGGACAAAGATGCCACCAAAATGGGTTATTATAGACCAATATCTCTGATGAACACAGATGTAAAAATTCTCAACATGATACTAGCCAATAGGGATCCAACAGTACATTAAGATTATTCACCATGACCAATGGGATTTATCCCTGGGATGCAAGGATGGTTCAACACTTGTAAAATAATCAACGTGATATATACCACATCAACAAGAGAAAAAAACAGGAACCATATGATCCAATCAATAGATGCAGAGAAAGCATTTGACTAAATACAGCATCATTCCTGATCAAAATTCTTCGGTGTGTTGGAATAGAGGGAACATTCCTCAGTATCTTAAAAGCCATCTTCAGAAAGCCGACAGCAAATATTCTTAATGGGGGAAAACTGAGAACCTTTCCCTAAGATCAGGAACGTGACAGGAATGTCTACTCTCACCACTGCTATTCAACATAGTACTAGAAGTCCTAGCCTCAGTAATCACACACACACACACACACACACACACACACAAATAAAAGGCATTCACATTGATAAAGAAGAAGTCAAAGTCTCCTTCTTCAGAGATGACATGATACTGTATGTAGAAAACTCAAAAGACTAAACCCTAAGGCTGCTAGAACTCATACAGCAGTTCAGCAATGTGGCAGGATAGAAAATTAATCCCCATATATCAGTGGCATTTCTATAAATTAACATTGAGACTGAAGAAAGAGAAATTAAGTAGTAAATCCCATTTATAATTATACCCAAAAGCATAAGATACCTAGGAATAAACCTAACCAAAGAAGGAGAGTTTCTATACCCTAAAAACTACAGTAAACTTCTGAAAGAAATTGAGGAGACATAAGGAGATAGAAAAATATCACATGCTCATGGATTGGAACAATAAGTCTGAAAATGTCTATGCTACTCAGGGCAATTTATACTTTCAATGCAATCCCTATCAAAATACCATGGACTTTCTTGAGAGTTGGAACAAAACATCTTAAGATTTGTGTGGAATCAGAAAAGACCCCAATAGCCAGGGGAATATTGAAAAAGAAAACCATACCTGGGTGCATCACAATGTCGTATTTCATTCAGCACTGTGATCATCAATACAGTGTGGTACTGGTAAAAAAAAAAATCAGAGACATAGATGAATGGAACAGAATAGAGAATCCAGAAATGTGCATTCAACTCTATGGTTAACTAATATTCAACAAAGCAGGAATGAATATTCACCTGAAAAAGGACAGTCTGCTCAATAAATGGTGTTGGGAAATTTGGACAGCCACGTGCAGAAGAATGAAACTAGACCATTCTCTTACACCATACACAAAGATAAACTCAAAATGGATAAAAGATCTAAATGTATATAATGAATTATTGGGACTTAATCAAGATAAGAAGTTCTGCACAACAAAAGAAACAGTCAACAAAACTAAAAGAGAACCTACAGAATGGGAGAAGATATTTGAAAATGACCTAGCAGATAAAGGGCTAGTATCCAAGATCTATAAAGAACTTATTAAGCTCAACAGCAAAGAAACAAACAATTCAATTCTGAAAAGGGGAAAAGACCTGAACAGAAATTTCACCAAGGAAGACATAGATATGGCCATCAACCACATGAGAAAATGCTTCACATCACTTTCCATCAGAGAAATACAAATCAAAACTAGAATGAGATACCACCTCACACCAGTGAAAATGGTGAAAATTAACAAGACAGGAGAAAAAAGTTGGAGAGGATGTGGAGAAAGGGGAACCCTCTTGCACTTTTGGTGGGAATATGAACTGGTACAGCCACTCTGGAAAACTGTGTGGAGATTCCTCAAAGGGTTAAAAATAGAGCTACCCTACGACCTATTATTTGCATTACTGGGGATTTACCCCAAATATACAGATGCTGTTGAAAAGCTGAGACACCTGCACCCCGATGTTAAATACAATATTTTTTTTAAATACTACCTCTTCCTGTGTCCTCATGTTTAAATAGTTATAATTAAAAATAAGTATCATTTACATTTCTTATTGGATTTTCATAAGGGGCTTCTGAACCAGAAAGATCATTGATTATTATCATATTTCAGAGGGAGAAACAGTGTCAGAGTGTTTGTAATGTGTGTTGCTTAAGATAACAGTCAAGAAAGGGCATAGAAAGTACTAGAACCCAATTTCATCCAATTACTATCAGTGACAGCTGTAGGGTTAAGCTTGCCATTTCTTTTTTCTTTCTTTCTTTCTTTTTTTTTTTTTTTTTTGGAGTTCGATTTGCCAACATATAGTATAACACACAGTTCTTATCCCACCAAGTTTCCTCCTTAGTACCCATCAGCCAATCATCCCACCCCAACCCCCTTCTGCAACCCCTTGTTTCCCAGAGTTAGGAGTCTGTCATGGCTTGTCTTCCACTATAATTTTTCCCCACTCAGTTTCCTTCTTTTCCCTTATCTTCCCTTTCACTATTTCTTATATTCCACACATGAGTGAAACCATATGATGATTGTCTTTCTCAGATTGACTTATGTCAGTCAGCATACTACCCTCCAGTTCCATCCATATTGATGCATATGATAGGTACTTGTTTTTTCTTTTTTTTATAATAAATTTATTTTTTATTGATGTTAAACTTACCAACATAAAGAAAAACAGCACTCATCCCGTCAAGTGCCACCCTCAGTTCCCGGCACCCATTCACCCCCACCCCTGCCCTCTCCCCCTTCCACCACCAATAGTTCATTTCCCAGAGTTAGGAGTCTTTATGTTCTGTCTCCCTTTCTGATATTTCCCACACATTTCTTCTCCCTTCCCTTATATTCCCTTTCACTATTATTTATATTCCCCAAATAAATGAGAACATATAATGTTTGTCCTTCTACGATTGACTTACTTCACTCAGCATAATACCCTCCAGTACCATCCACATCAAAGCAAATAGTGGGTATTTGTCATTTCTAACGGCTGAGAAATATTCCATTGTATACATAAACCACATCATCTTTATTCATTCATCTTTCGATGGACACCAAGGCTCCTTCCACAGTCTGGCTATTGTGGATATTGGTGCTATAACCATCGGGGTGCAGGTGTTCTGGCGTTTCATTGCATCTGTATCTTTGGGGTAAATCCCCAACACTGCAATTGCTGGGTCGTAGGGCAGGTCTATCTTTAACTCTTTGAGGAATCCCCACACAGTTTTCCAGAGTGGCTGCACCAGTTCACATTCCCACCAACAGTGTAAGAGGGTTCCTCTCGACATCCTCTCCAACATCAGTGGTTTCCTGCCTTGTAAATTTTCCCCATTCTCACTGGTGTGAGGTAGTATCTCATTGTGGTTTTGATTTGTATTTCCCTGATGGCCAGTGATGCAGAGCATTTTCTCATGTGCATGTTGGCCATATCTATGTCTTCCTATGTGAGATTTCTCTTCATGTCTTTGGCCCATTTCATGATTGGATTGTTTGTTTCTTTGGTGTTGAGTTTAATGAGTTCTTTATAGATCTGGGAAACTAGCCCTTTATCTGATACGTCATTTGCAAATATCTTCTCCCATTCTGTAGGTTGTCTTTGAGTTTTGTTGACTGTATCCTTTGCTGTGCAAAAGCTTCTTATCTTGATGAAGTCACAATAGTTCATTTTTGCTTTTGTTTCTTTTGCCTTCATGGATGTATCTTGCAAGAAGTTACTCTGTCTGAGTTCAAAAAGGGTGTTGCCTGTGTTCTCCTCTAGGATTTTGATGGAATCTTGTCTCACATTTAGATCTTTCTTCCATTTTGAGTTTATCTTTGTGTATGGTGAAAAAGAGTGGTCTAGTTTCATTCTTATGCATGTGTATGTCCATTTTCCCAGGACCATTTATTGAAGAGACTGTCTTTCTTCCAATGGATAGTCTTTCCTCCTTTATCGAATATTAGTTGACCATAAGGTTCAGGGTCCACTTCTGGGTTCTCTATTCTGTTCCATTGATCTATGTGTCTGTTTTTGTGCCAGGACCACACTGTCTTGATGAGCTTTGCAGTACAACCTGAAATCTGGCATTGTGATGCCCCCAGATATGGCTTTCTTTTTTAAAATTCCCCTGGCTATTCAGGGTCTTTTCTGATTCCACACAAATCTTAAGATGATTTGTTCCAACTCTCTGATGAAAGTCCATGGTATTTTGATAGGGATTGCATTAAACGTGTAGATTGCCCTGGGTAACATTGACATTTTCACAATATTAATTCTGCCAATCCATGAGCATGGAATATTTTTCCATCTCTTTGTGTCTTCCTCAATTTCTTTCAGAAGTGTTCTATAGTTTTGAGGGTATAGATCCTTTACCTCTTTAGTTATGTTTATTCCTAGGTATCTTATGCTTTTGGGTGCAATTGTAAATGGGATTGACTCCTTAATTTCTCTTTCTTCAGTCTCATTGTTAGTGTATAGAAATGCCACTGCTTTTTGGGCATTGATTTTGTATCCTGCCACGTTACCTAGTTGCTGTATGAGTTCTAGCAATCTTGGGGTGGAGACTTTTGGTTTTTCTATGAGAGTATCATGTCATCAAGGAGAGGGAGAGTTTGACTTCTTCTTTGCCAATTTAAAAGCCTTTAATGTCTTTTTGTTGTCTGATTGCTGAGGCTAAGACTTCCAGTACTATGTTGAATAGCAGTGGTGAGAGTCGACTTCCCTGTCTTGTTCCTGATCTTAGGGGAAAGGCTCCCAGTGCTTCCCCATTGAGAATATTTGCTGTGGGCTTTTTGTAGATGGCTTTTAAGACGTTGAGGAATGTTCCCTCTATCTCTACACTCTGAAGAGTTTTGATCAGGAATAGATGCTGTATTTTGTCAAATGCTTTCTCTGCATCTAATGAGAGGATCATACGGTTCTTGGTTTTTCTCTTGCTGATATGATGAATCACATTGACTGTTTTACGAGTGTTGAACCAGCCTTGTGTCCCAGGGATAAATCCTACTTGGTCATGGTGAATAATTTTCTTAATGTACTGTTAGATCCCATTGGCTAGTATGTTGTTGAGAATTTTTGCATCCATGTTCATCAGGGATATTGGTCTGTAATTCTCCTTTTTTAGTGGGGTCTTTGTCTGGATTTGGAAGGAAAGTAATGCTGGCCTCATAGAAACAATTTGGAATTACTCCATCTCTTTCTGTCTTTCCAAACAGCTTTAGTAGTATAGGTATGGTTTTTTCTTTAAACGTTTGATAAAATTCCCCTGGGAAGCCATCTGGCCCTGGACTTTTGTGTCTTGGGAGGATTTTGATGACTGCTTCCATTTCCTCCCTGGTTATTGGCCTGTTCAGGTTTTCTATTTCTTCCTGTTCCAGTTTTGGTAGTTTGAGGCTTTCCAGGAATGCGTCCATTTCTTCTAGGTTGAGTAATTTATTGGCGTATAGCTGTTCATATGTTTTTAAAATCGTTTGTATTTCCTTGGTGTTGGTAGTGATCTCTCCTTTCTCATTCATGATTTTATTAATTTGAGTCTTCTCTCTCTTCTTTTTAATAAGGTTGGATAATGGTTTATCTATCTTATTAATTCTTTCAAAGAACCAACTCCTGGTTTTGTTGATCTGTTCCACAGTTCTTCTGGTCTCGATTTTGTTGAGTTCTGCTCGAATCTTAATTAACTCTCTTCTTCTCGTATAAACATTTGGCAGTTCCCACATTCGGGGCGTATATATTGAGGATTGTTAAGTCCTCTTGTTGGATAGATCCTTTAAGTATGATATAATGTCCTTCTTTATCTCTCACTACAGTCTTCGGGGTAAGTTTTAGTTTATCGGATATAAGGATGGCTACCCCTGCTTCTTTTGAGGACCATTTGAATGCTAAATGGTTCTCCAACCTTTTTTTTCAGGCTTTAGGTGTCCTTCTATCTAAAATGAGTCTCTTGGGATCCCTGGGTGGCGCAGCGGTTTGGCGCCTGCCTTTGGCCCAGGGCGCGATCCTGGAGACCTGGGATCGAATCCCACATCGGGCTCCCGGTGCATGGAGCCTGCTTCTCCCTCTGCCTGTGTCTCTGCCTCTCTCTCTCTCTGTAACTATCATAAATAAATAAAAAAAATTAAAAAAATAAATTAAAATGAGTCTCTTGTACAGAGCAAATAGATGGGACCTGCTTTTTTATCCAGTCTGAAACCCTGAATCTTTTGATGGGGTCATTAAGCCCGTTCACGTTCAGAGTTACTATTGAAAGATATGAGTTTAGTGTCATCATGATATCTATTCAGTCCTTGTTTTTGTGGATTGTTCCACTGGAGTTCTTCTTAAAGGGGAATTTTAAGAGTCCCCCTTAAAATTTCTTGCAGAGCTGGTTTGGAGGTCACATATTCTTTCAGTTCCTGCCTGTCTTGGAAGCTCTTTACCTCTCCTTCCATTTTGAATGAGACCTTGCTGTATAAAGTATTCTGGTTGCATGTTTTTCTCATTTAGGACCCTGAATATATCCCGCCTGCCCTTTCTGGCCAGCCAGTTCTCTGTGGAGAGGTCTGCTCTTACCCTAATTCTCCTCCCCATAAAATTCAGGGATTTCCTGGCTTTTGCTGCTTTAAGGATCTTCTCTTTATCTTTGGAATTTGCAAGCTTAACTATTAAATGTCGAGGTGTTGAACAGTTTTTATTGATTTTAGGGGGGGGGGGATTCTCTCTATATCCTGGTTCTGAGTGCCTGTTTCCCTTCCCAGATTAGGAAAGTTTTCAGCTAGGATTTGTTCAAATTCATATTCTGGCCCTCTGTCCCTTTCAGCGGCTTCAGGAACCCCAAATTAAACGTAGGTTTTTTAAAGGATCTATTCAACAAGAGTACTTAACAATCCTCAATATATATGCCCCGAATGTGGGAGCTGCCAAATACATAAATCAATTATTAACCAAAGTGAAGAAATACTTAGATAATAATACACTTATACTTGGTGACTTCAATCTAGCTCTTTCTATGCTCGATAGGTCTTCTAAGCACAACATCTCCAAAGAAACGAGAGCTTTAAATGATACACTGGACCAGATGGATTTCACAGATATCTACAGAACTTTACATCCAAACTCAACTGAATACACATTCTTCTCAAGTGCACATGGAACTTTCTCTAGAATAGACCACATATTGGGTCACAAATCGGGTCTGAACCGATACCAAAAGATTGGGATCGTCCCCTGCATATTCTCAGACCATAATGCCTTGAAATTAGAACTAAATCACAACCAGAAGTTTGGAAGGACCTGAAACACGTGGAAGTTAAGGACCATCCTGCTAAAAGATGAAAGGGTCAACCAGGAAATTAAGGAAGAATTAAAAACATTCATGGAAACTAATGAGAATGAAGATACAACCATCCAAAATCTTTGGGATGCAGCAAAAGCAGTCCTAAGGGGGAAATACATCGCAATACAAGCATCCATTCAAAAGCTGAAAAGAACTCAAATACAAAAGCTAACCTTACACATAAAGGAGCTAGAGAAAAAACAGCAAATAGATACTACACCCAAGAGAAGAAGGGAGTTAATAAAGATTCGAGCAGAACTCAACGGAATCGAGACCAGAAGAACTGTGGAAAAGATCAACAGGGGATCCCTGGGTGGCGCAGCGGTTTGGCGCCTGCCTTTGGCCCAGGGCGCGATCCTGGAGACCCGGGATCGAATCCCACATCGGGCTCCCGGTGCATGGAGCCTGCTTCTACCTCTGCCTGTGTCTCTGCCTCTCTCTCTCTCTCTGTGTGACTATCATAAATAAATAAAAATTTTTTTAAAAAAAAGAAAAGATCAACAGAACATGGAGTTGGTTCTTTAAAAGAATTAATAAGATAGATAAACCATTAACCAGCCTTATTAAAAAGAAGAGAGAGAAGACTCAAAATAACAAAATCATGAATGAGAAAGGAGAGATCACTACCAACACCAAGGAAATACAAACGATTTTAAAAGCATATTATGAACAGCTATACGCCAATAAATTAGGCAATCTAGGAGAAATGGACGCATTCCTGGAAAGCCACAAACTATCAAAACTGGAACAGGAAGAAATAGAAAACCTTAACAGGACAATAACTAGGGAGGAAATTGAAGCAGTCATCAAAAACCTCCCAAGACACAAGAGTCCAGGGCCAGATGGCTTCCCAGGGGAATTTTATCAAACGTTTAAAGAAGAAACCATACCTATTCTCCTAAAGCTGTTTGGAAAGATAGAAAGAGATGGAGTACTTCCAAATTTGTTCTATGAGGCCAGCATCACCTTAATTCCAAAACCAGACAAAGACCCCACCAAAAAGGAGAATTACAGACCAATATTCCTGATGAACATGGATGCAAAAATTCTCAACAAGATACTGGCCAATAGGATCCAACAATACATTAAGAAAATTATTCACCATGACCAAGTAGGATTTATCCCTGGAACACAAGGCTGGTTCAACACCCGTAAAACAATCAATGTGATTCATCATATCAGCAAGAGAAAAACCAAGAACCATATGATCCTCTCATTAGATGCAGAGAAAGCATTTGACAAAATACAGCATCCATTCCTGATCAAAACTCTTCAGAGTGTAGGGATAGAGGGAACATTCCTCGACATCTTAAAAGCCATCTATGAAAAGCCCACAGCAAATATCATTCTCAATGGGGAAGCACTGGGAGCCTTTCCCCTAAGATCAGGAACAAGACAGGGATGTCCACTCTCACCACTGCTGTTCAACATAGTACTGGAAGTCCTAGCCTCAGCAATCAGACAACAAAAAGACATTAAAGGCTTTTAAATTGGCAAAGAAGAAGTCAAACTCTCCCTCTTCGCCGATGACATGATACTCTACATAGAAAACCGAAAAGTCTCCACCCCAAGATTGCTAGAACTCGTACAGCAATTCGGTAGCGTGGCAGGATACAAAATCAATGCCCAAAAAGCAGTGGCATTTCTATACACTAACAATGAGACTGAAGAAAGAGAAATTAAGGAGTCAATCCCATTTACAATTGCACCCAAAAGCATAAGATACCTAGGAATAAACCTAACCAAAGATGTAAAGGATCTATACCCTCAAAACTATAGAACACTTCTGAAAGAAATTGAGGAAGACACAAAGAGATGGAAAAATATTCCATGCTCATGGATTGGCAGAATTAATATTGTGAAAATGTCAATGTTACCCAGGGCAATCTACACGTTTAATGCAATCCCTATCAAAATACCATGGACTTTCTTCAGAGAGTTAGAACAAATTATTTTAAGATTTGTGTGGAATCAGAAAAGACCCCGAATAGCCAGGGGAATTTTATTTATTTATTTTTATTTTTTTTATTTTTTCACTTTTTTTTAACTTTTATTTATTTATGATAGTCACACAGAGAGAGAGAGAGAGAGAGAGAGAGAGAGAGAGAGGCGGAGACATAGGCAGAGGGAGAAGCAGGCTCCATGCACCGGGAGCCCGATATGGGATTTGATCCCGGGTCTCCAGGATCGCACCCTGGGCCAAAGGCAGGCGTTAAACCGCTGCGCCACCCAGGGATCCCGCCAGAGGAATTTTAAAAAAGAAAACCATATCTGGGGGCATCACAATGCCAGATTTCAGGTTGTACTACAAAGCTGTGGTCATCAAGACAGTGTGGTACTGGCACAAAAACAGACGCATAGATCAGTGGAATAGAATAGAGAATCCAGAAGTGGACCCTGAACTTTATGGTCAACTAATATTCGATAAAGGAGGAAAGACTATCCATTGGAAGAAAGACAGTCTCTTCAGTAAATGGTGCTGGGAAAATTGGACATCCACATGCAGAAGAATGAAACTAGACCACTCTCTTTCAATATACACAAAGATAAACTCAAAATGGATGAAAGATCTAAATGTGAGACAAGATTCCATGAAAATCCTAGAGAAGAACACAGGCAACACCCTTTTTGAACTCAGACAGAGTAACTTCTTGCAAGATACATCCACGAAGGCAAAAGAAACAAAAGCAAAAATGAACTTTTGGGACTTCATCAAGATAAGAAGCTTTTGCACAGCAAAGGATACAGTCAACAAAACTCAAAGACAACCTACAGAATGGGAGAAGATATTTGCCAATGACCTATCAGATAAAGGGCTAGTTTCCAAGATCTATAAAGAACTTATTAAACTCAACACCAAAGAAACAAACAATCCAATCATGAAATGGGCAAAAGACACGAAGAGAAATCTCACAGAGGAAGACATAGACATGGCCAACATGCATATGAGAAAATGCTCTGGATCACTTGCCATCAGGGAAATACAAATCAAAACCACAATGAGATACCACCTCACACCAGTGAGAATGGGGAAAATTAACAAGGCAGGAAACAACAAATGTTGGAGAGGATGCGGAGAAAAGGGAACCCTCTTCCACTGTTGGTGGGAATGTGAACTGGTGCAGCCACTCTGGAAAACTGTGTGGAGGTTCCTCAAACAGTTAAAAATAGACCTGCCCTACGACCCAGCAATTGCACTGTTGGGGATTTACCCCAAAGATACAAATGCACTGAAACGCCGGGACACCTGCACCCCGATGTTTATAGCAGCAATGGCCACGATAGCCAAACTGTGGAAGGAGCCTCGGTGTCCAACGAAAGTTGAATGGATTAAGAAGATGTGGTTTATGTATACAATGGAATATTACTCAGCAATTAGAAATGACAAATACCCACCATTTGCTTCAACGTGGATGGAACTGGAGGGTATTATGCTGAGTGAAGTAAGTCAGTCGGAGAAGGACAAACATTATATGTTCTCATTTATTTCGGGTATATAAATAATAGTGAAAGGGAATATAAGGGAAGGGAGAAGAAATGTGTGGGAAATATCAGAAAGGGGACAGAACGTAAAGACTGCTAACTCTGGGAAACGAACTAGGGGTGGTGGAAAGGGAGAAGGGCGGGGGGTGGGAGTGAATTGGTGACGGGCACTGGGGGTTATTCTGTATGTTAGTAAATTGAACACCAATAAAAAATAAATTTAAAAAAATAAATAAAAAAAAAATAAACATAGGTTTTTCTTCCTCAGGCTGTCGTTTATTTCCCTTAATCTATCTTCATGGTCTTTTAATTGTTTGTCTCTTTTTTCCTCAGTTTCCCTCTTTGCCATCAACTTGTGTCCTATGTCAGTCACTCGTTTTTCCACCTCCTTAACCCTCGTCATTAGGACTTCTAGTTTGGATTGCATCTCTTTCAATTGATTTTTAATTTCTTCCTGATTAGATCTAAATTCTGCAGTCATGACGTCTCTTGAGTCCTTTATGCTTTTTTCTTGAGCCACCAGTAGCTGTATAATAGTGCTTCTGAATTGGCTTTCTAACATTGAATTGTAATCCAGATTTTGTAACTCTGTGGGAGTGAGGACTGTTTCTGATTCTTTCTTTTGAGGTGAGGTTTTCCTTCTAGTTATTTTGCTCAGTGCAGAGTGGCCAAAAGCAAGTTGCATTGGGAAAAGGAGAAAAAGAGAGGAGGAAAGAAGGAAAGGAGAAAAAGAAAAAAGAAAAAAGGAAGAAAAAAGAAAAAAGGAGAAGAAAAAGGAAAGAAAAAGAAAGAAAGCGAAAAAAGGTGGGGGAAGAAAACAGAAATCAAAAAGCAATAAAAAAAAACACGGGGGGTATCTTCTGATTCTCTATACTTTAAGTCCCTTCTCTTCCCCTGGAACTTGTCCGTCTAGCTGGTCTTCTGGGAGAGGAGCCTGTTGTGCTGATTTTCAGGTGTTAGCACTTGGGGGAGCTGCTCAGCCCCCTGCCTGGTGCAGGGCTCAGTGGGGCTTGTTTACCCCGTGAGGCCCCAGGAGGAACAACCACAGTGGTGGCGGCCAGCTGTGGATCCCTGGATTCAGCTCCTGCAGTAGCTATGGAGCTCTCTGCCTGCAGAGGCCTGGATGTTCTGGGGGTGGGCCGCTGATCTGCTCAGCTAGGGGCTGGAGCGTCCTTGCTGTCCTGGGCCCTCCTGGCCTCTGCCTGTCCTGGGCAGGAGCGCGGATCCTGGGCTGTGTCCCCGGCGCCCAGTGCTCCCGGGCCTGTGCTGTTGGATTCGTGCTCCGGGTCATGCATCCCCCTCCATGGAGTCGCCGCCCAAGCCCCTCTGAGCTGCTCATGGAGCCGCGCAGCCCCTTCTCCGCAGGGCCGCTGTCCGAGCGCCTCTGAGCTGCTCCCGGTTCCAGCTGGGCGCGCTGCAGCCCCTTCGTGAGCTTGGCGCACTCTCCCTGGTTCGCAGGTGTCTGTTAGTGTCCCAGGGAGCCTGAGGGCATCCCCGCCCTCCTGGGGTCCTGCTCTAACTCCCTGCAAGCACCTTTCCGCCCGGGAAGATTGGTGTAGCTCCTGCTTCTCTGGGACGGTGCTTTCCTGTCTTGGGGGCACTCACCCGGCCTTAGCCTCGGCTCCTCATGGGGCTCCTCCCCCTTGGATGCCTTTTGTTTCTTTATTTCTTTTTTCCCTGTCTTCCTACCTTGATAGAAGTGTGAACTCTCCTCACTGTAGCATTCTAGCTGTTCTCCCTTTAAATCTCAAGCCGATTTCTTAGATTTTCCAGATGATTTGAAGGTTATCTGTGTAATTTGGTAGGGACAGATGATTTGGGGACCCTACTCTTCTGCCATCTTGCCCCTCCTCTCGTATTTGTTTTGTCTTATGGCTTTTCTGATATATATCTCACATCTTCTTTATCCATTTCTCTGTCAATGGACATTGTGGCTCCTTACACAGTTTGGCTATTGTGGAAATTGCTACTATAAACATTGGTGTGCAGGTGTCTCTTCATTTTACTATTACTGTATCCTTGGGGTGAATACCCAGTAGTGCAACTTCTGGGTCATAGTGTAGCTGTATTTTTAAATTCTTGAGGATCAGGGGTGGTAGTATTAAGAAAGGAATCAAGGAAAGCAAATAATGCCCCTCTTAACCCATAAAACACATAAGATATAATTAAATATTTTTAAAAAACCTATCAGTGTCATAGAAAAGATTAAGGCATGAAGTAGTGTCCAGGATCAAGACAATACTGCCTGAGGCTTCTGTGAGTGACAGAAGGAGCCATGTACCTATTCCCTAATGAGTTAGTTAGGTCCATCCTTTACAAGGGTAAAGTTATGATTAATATTAAGGATCTCTAAATAAATTAGATATTAGAGACTGGTCTCAACCATAAGAAAACAACAAAGATACAATAGATCACAATATCTCTTGTGAATGAATTCTGCAGATAGAATGCAAGGTTTCCAAGACTTTTGAAAGGAAGGGATCTAGAACAAATATAATGCAATCTACTGTTGTAAAGGGAAGAGCATGAAGGGAGAATAGTTTACCTAGCTGTGTTGTTTGAATATGGATACATTTGTTGAGGAACATTTAAAAATTCAAAGAACATCCTTAATTCAATGCAGTTTTATAATATCTGGTCCAGTTAAATGTATCAGATAAGCAAACCTGAATAAATATAAAATATGCAAAACCTTAGGCTCTTAAGGAAGCATTGAACATACACACTTCTGCCTTTCTCACATTGTTTCCATGTCAATTATGTCTTTTTTCTCTTGTTTATGCAGTCTTACAAATTATTTCAGATTCAGCTTACATTTTACTTCACTGTAGAACCACATACTCTCTTCTATACACTGAAGTCTTTGCCACATCAAGGAAAATACCATATGTTGTACTACATAACATATTGAAATTGAACCTAATTTCTTTTAGGGATATTAAGACAGACAGTTTCTGTTGCTAGATTAAGACATACATATTTCTTTCTCTATGAGATGCTTCATTCTGGACATAAATTAGTCTATTGTTATATGATGATCATATAATTAATCTATACTTCTCAGCATCATGCAAATAATAGATGCTTAAAAAATGCTTGTTTGGTGATTTAAAGACTATATATATATATATATACATATATATATATATATATATATACACATACTACCCAGGGCAGGGGACTACCTTTGTGCTTATTCCACTTATAATACATATATATATATATTCTCTCTGAGAGAGAGAAAGACAGAGAGAGAGAGTCACTGCATCTTGGCAGATTGGTTGAACTTGTTGAATACAAATACAAATGGGGTCAAAGTCTACCTGGGTCTCCATTAACTATGTTACCATATTACACTATGCTTTGATTTTTATAGTTCTATAAATTGTGTTTATAAGCTGTGTATTAACTATTAAAATATTAGATTAATATTTTAGATTTGGTTAATGAATATTAATTGTTGATATTATTAGATTAATTAATATTAAAATATTAAAATGTTTTTGGAAGGTTATTTGCATTCTGCTTTGATGTTGTGGTGCTATTAAAAAGGATACTTTATGACTTTTCTCAGTAAGGAAGTGGAGGTGTGAAGGACTGAGCACAGAACAAAGATAATATCTCACAAGACCAGTTACTCTTTTCTTCTTTAATCTATATTTTCAGCTCTTTCTTTTATTTCCAATGTATTATATAAAGTATTGATAAAATAAAAACTGTAAGTTCCTTCCAAATTATTTAAATTGTCATTTTTAAAAAATAGTAGCCAGGAATCTACTTCTGCTCTTGCTTCTTTTCCAGCTGCAATTTTTCCAGCTCCAATTCTTTTCTAGCTTGCAATTCTGTGATTACTCTCTCTCCTCTGGATCATTCTGCTCCTTGTCAATGGTGGCTGCTTAATTAGATTCTCATTGTACTTCTGTGGGATTGTTCCATGTACAGATCAATGAGAAATTACTGCCTTATTGTTACATTTTAACGTTTGTGAAACTGGGTAAATGGAAGAGCAACTGTACAAGGAAGGAGAAGACCACAGAAGAACCACATATAGCCAAGGACAAAGATCAGAAAGGCCATATAAGGAAAACTTGATATTTGTTATTGATTACTGGTAGCTTATATCTGGTTGCATATGGACCTCAAATTGTATTTAGTATAATCTCTTAGTTCCCTACCTCAGCCTATCTCCTTTGGAATCCAATGCCAGTGGCATAACAACCCAGATTCCTTGGCCTGACATCTAATCTAGCTCCAGTCTCCTTTATTCAGTGCCACCTTCATTTTTCCATTCCAGCCAAATTAGTGTTTTCATTCTCTCAAGCATTTTCATCTATGTACTTCCTGAACCCTCTTCATGGAAGACACCCTCTACTCTTCAGCATATTACTATCCCAGCATCCCTTACCCTGATAGTTTAACTTGATTCTTTATCTACCTGATTCAGTAATATTTCTCTATTCTTATCATATTCAGCAATGTTCCCTTCCTTTGTGCTCCTGTAGCACCTATAGCTGGGCCACACTTATTATACTTACCGTTCTTTGGCCATTAAAGTTGGGCTATCCTGGGCATAAATATCAGCTCCACCATCAACTATTTGACTAAAAGTGACTTACTCAATCTCTCTGATTGGTTTCCTCACTTGGAATTGAAGCTAAAAATAGTATAAAGAGAAAATATACATAAAAACTCTTAGTATAGCCACATCCAGAAGATATGTTGAACATTCTGGTGATAACAATCTATATCATGTGCAATTAGTATTACTAAGGAGTGGCTTTTTATTACATGTTTTTTACATGACTCTAAAGCTTTATTTCATCAATCCTTGGGTAATCTTGTAGTTTGGGAGATGAGAATGGTGAAAGAACATGAAATAATGTCTTCTGACATCCCCCTCAACATACAGTCTACCAAGATTTTTTTAAAAAAATTTATTTATTTATTTGACAGAGAGAGAGAGAGAGAGCAAGTGTACAGGTATACAGAGTAGCAGGAAGAGGGAGAGGGATAGGCAGGCTTCACGCTGAGCAGAGAGCCAGACTCAGGACTTGATCCCAAGACCCCGGGATCATGACCTGAGCCAAAGGAAGATGCTTCATTAACTGAGCCATTAACTGAGCCAGGTCACCCAACATATAGCCTACCAATTCATATTTAAGGTTTACATGAGAAAAAGGAGACGGTATTAAAAAAGGTAGATGGCAGGAGAGGTGCTTAAAGGTGGCTCAAATGGAATGTGAATAGAAGAATAGAATAGAATAGAATAGAATAGAATAGAATAGAATAGAATAGAATAGAAATCAAGGAAGTAGAGAAAAGTGTAAGCAGTAAAAAGAATTTGTATGAGCTGGCTTCCAACACAGGCAGCCATTCTAGCCCTCTGAATAAAAATAGTATTCTCAATATCTAATAACAGATGTTGATTCAAGGACAAAGTTAATTTTGTCATATGCAAATACTGGGTGAGACAACTATTTTCATGGAAATGAAAACTTATTCTTATTTAAATCTCTGAATTCTACTAACAGTAATTATGTATTCATATCTTAGTTTGACTTTAGAAATTTGATGTTTAACTAATATTCAAAAGTTGACTCAGGATGACCACAGACATGAGAGGTGGCATGAGTCAGGTTTAAAAATAAGAATAAAAATGAAAAAAGAAAATACAGAGAGAGAGAGAGAGAGGGATAAAGGAAAGAATAAAGAAAAAGAAAGAAGAAAGAAAGAAAGAAAGAAAGAAAGAAAGAAAGAAAGAAAGAAGAAAGAAAGAAGAAAAGAAAGAAAGAAGAAAGAAAGAAAGAAAGAAAGAAAGAAAGAAAGAAAGAAAGAAAGAAAGAAAGAAAGAAGAAAGAAAGAAAGAAAGAAAATTAAGAATAAGGTAAATAATGAAGCCATAGAAAGAAACAAGTTTGCCAGAGTTCCCTACACCCTGACCTTGAGGCCAAACTAATGTTAAGCCAGAAAAGTGTACTTTATGGAAACTAAAATTGTTTACAGTCTTCCAGGTCTTGGTTTTGTCATGTTCCTGTTTTTTCTTTGGCCTTGACTCATTGATAAACATATGCTGGCACCTGTATTTGCTGATAATTGCAAGAAAATGTTGCTGCTGTAGGGAAGGTGTGGCTTGGGACTTAGGAGACCCAAAGTATAATCCATGCTGCATTGCTCATTTGCTGTGACCCAACACAAATCATTAGCTCTTTCTGGGCCTCAATTTCCTCTTCTGTTAAATGAAAGTGCTGGACTTTATGGTTTCTCTGGGGTCCTATCTAGTTCTGCCATAGAGTGGCTCTAAAAAGAATGTAAAAAATTTTCATAAAAGTCCAGGTACATTGATTCAAGGGCATGGGGCCTGGGAAAGCAAAAAGGCACAAAATTTCTGAGGTTGAGGAGTCAAGGCTACAGAAAGTTACAATTTAAAAGAAGTTAAGATTAAATGGCAATATATTTTATGGCTACTACTACTACTACAGTCAGGTCTTCTTAATCATTCTCTGCTTATCTAGACCCATGTGGACTATAAGGAGTGGTACTGTAATCAGGGGACAGCTAGTGAAATGCAAACAGGGACCAGACCCAAGTCCAGTTAACCAGGGAAGTAGGAAATATCTTTTTCCTTTCCTCTTTTCATAAGGTTTTATTATGAATCTTATTTGTGATGTTTAAAAAAATGGCTTCAAAACATTAACGGAAAAGGCAGGTTGTACATCAATATGTACATTACAATTCTATTTTTGTTTATATAAATAAGGGGAAGAAAACACACAAAAGTCATAATCATGGTTATCTCAAAGGAAAAATAATTTTCTTTTCTATGTTTTTATACATTTTCTAAATTGTTTTTACTCTTACTTTTGTAATGGATTCCTCATCCCACTTTTAATCCCTAGCCTACATTCCTCATTGAGACCTCAGAATACCTTTTTCAACAAATATAAATAAAGTTGTGTAAATCTCTTGCTTAGAAGCTGCCAATAGATACCTATCAAGCATGTACTACAAACCAAGCTCTTTACCACAGTCAAAATATTCTCTGTGATTTGATCCCTGACCTCTCCTAGGAACTAACTTCCTATTACTTTCCTTTCATGGCCTACTCTATTCTAACAGTTCTTTGAACTTTTGAAGACCACTCTTCCCCTCAAGACCCTTGCCTGAAATGCTCTTCCTGCAAAATTTCATGATTCATTTTCATTTTCACTCTCATTTTCAAAGTGAATGAAATACAGAGGCCTTCCTTGACTCCCCAGTTTAATTTCCCCTGATCTAATCCTTCACAGCACTTTGCATTCTTTCTATATTATATTTGCAAAATTTGTAATTATAATCAAATATAAATTGATTTTATTCATCTACTTCACTTATCTGTAAGCTCCTGAGGGAAGAGGCCGTGTCTGTTGCTCAACACTGTATCTCTAGTGTCTATCTAGCACTATGCATGGAACATATGAAGTGTTCAACAATATTTGATAAATGAGTAAGTGAAGGAATGACTCAAGCAAGTATATAACTTGTGTAAGTAAGAAGAAAAATGGAAGACACAAGTGTGGTGAGGATTTTATTCCTTCGAGTATCCTTGGTGTTTTTGTCCCCAGTATAAAGGATAAGATCATTTCTGACAAGAAACCAGAGCTAGAGATTAAATCTCTTTCCTTAACAGCGATGTTGCCATATTTTTGTGCATCCACAGTATCTGATCCTCTGAGAAATTGTTGCTGGATTCATTAATTCTAACTACCTATTCTGTCTTAATAGTAAATTAGCAAGTGATGATATTCTAAGATTTAACTAGAGGAAAAGTCACCCCAAAGTCAATGAGTAGGTTACATTTCCCTTGAGTTTCTGATAAAGTGAGTAAATTGGATAGGGAGAAATGAGGTTATGGACCCTGTGGCCTCTAAGCTTATAAATTATTTTCTGTTATGACAAATGGCAGAGAGATTGCAATGCCAGCAAGTTATTTTAATATTTTATTTTTATTTATGAGAGAGAGAGAGAGAATGATATGGAGACACAGAAAGAGGGAGAAGCAGGCTTCTCATGTAGGGATCCCAGTGTGGGACTCTAACCCAAGCCCCAGGCTCACGACCCAAGCCAAAGGCAATTGCTCAACCACTGAGCCACCCTGGTGCCCCAGCAAGTTTGTTTAAAAAGAACCAAAAATCTCATTATTTCTCTTCATTTTTCTCTACACTCAAAGATGCACTGGAAAGAAAAAATATTTGGATTTGGTGATAAGAAAATGCCTCTCAAGACAACCTCTCTGATGGATAATGAGTCCATTACTATGTACTCACTTGAGGAGAGGGGAATGTGTTTTTTAAAGACCTGGAGCCAACATGGATAAGATGTACAATCAACTACCACACATGGAAAGCACAGATATTGTGATACATGAGAGGGACAGCTTAGCATGACTCCTGAAAAGGACATTTGCTTTTATGAAGGACAGCAGTAGTTCCTCCGTTTGGAGGCTTTCCAAAGAAGTTGCACTACCACTGCAAACAGCAGGCCTTGTCTCAGAAAAATATCCTAGTAGGTAATGTGTTTGTATTTGACAGTACACCCTTCTATTGTTGATATTCTGCACAGCTAATGCTATCTACCCTTCCTGGAGGAAATTCCATTTTAATATAAATCAATAGTCTCTGAGTTGTAGGGATAGAGTCATTTTAGACATAAGTATTAAAGGAACTTGATTGGGGGATAACAAATTACCTCATATTTGTAAAATTATTAGTTTAATTTTACTGAGTACTTAATGTGATAGCAGATACTCTACTAAGTATACTATTTTATTATTTTAATTTTCTCCTGGTATTTTTTGAACATACAGCTTTTTTAATATTAATATTCTTTTTTGGTATTTTTTCACTGGAGTTCAATTTGCCAACATACAGCATAACACCCAGTGCTCTTCCCATCAAATGCCCCCCTCAGTGCCTGTCACCCAGTCACCCCATCCCCCTACCCACATCCCTTTCCACTACCCCTTGTTTGTTTTCCAGAGTTAGGAGTCTCTCATGTTCTGTCACCCTCACTGACAAATACCCACCATTTGCTTCAACGTGGATAGAACTGGAGGGTATTATGCTGAATGAAGTAAGTAAATCAGAGAAGGACAAACATTATATGGTCTCATTCATTTGGGGAATATAAAAAATAGTTAAAAGGAATAAAGGTGAAAGGAGAGGAAATGAGTGGTAACATACAGGTTTTTAAAATTAGTTTCAGTATGCAATATAGTGATTCAACACTTCCATGGAACTCCTGGTACTCATCATGACAAGTACAATAATTAATCCCCATCACCTATTTGACCCATCACCCCACCCACCTTCCCTCTGGAAACCATCACTTTGTTCTCTATAATTATAAAACTAACTCATGATTTCTTTCTCTGTTTCTCTTTTCCCCTTTGCTCATTTGTTTTGTTTCTTAAATTCCACATGAAAATTTTCCCATTCAGCACTTTGAATACATCATATCTCTGTCTTCTGGCTTGAAAAAATTCTGCGGAAAAGTCCCCTGCTAGGATTAGGAGGTTTACCTTCTATATTACTATCTCCTTTTGTCTTGTTATTTAAAAAAAATCACACAGAAAATAGTTGGTAAGCTGGGGTATAAAATTAAACTTGCAGACTTCAGAGCCTGTGGGTTTAGTCATGCAAATTATTCTGCTAAATGGGTTTCTAATTGGCCCTGAAGTGAGAAGACAATGAGAATCCCTTCTGGGTCTATCTCTGGTGTTTTATAATTTTCAAATAAGGAATGAATACAAATACTTGTGGTAGATAGGAAGAAAAATAGTGGGTATAGACCTTGCTCTACCTCTCTTTGACAGAAAAAATGAGTTGATATGATATTAGTATGTCTGACAAATTAGTGTCTTGGAAAGTACTAATTATAACATTTCTCCAACATTCTATAAACAGCTACCACGTCAAATGCACACAACACCCTCTGTATTTGCCAGAACAATTTATTTCTTCTCTAGTAAAGAAGAAGACTTTATTTTCATAGAGTTGAATTACATTATGAAGTCCACACTGAGAAGGAGCACAAGTGTTTCTTTTATTGAGGTAAAATTGGTATAAAACATTCTGTTTCAGATGTACAAGATTATAAATAGACATCTGTATTCATTACAATAATCACATTCAAAAGTCTAGTTACCACCCATCACCATACATTTGACCCCCTTCATCCATTTTGGCCGCCTCCAAACCCACCCCCTTCAGGTAAACACCAATTGCTGCTTTGTGTCTATGAGTTTGTTTTTATTTTGTTGTTGTTATTCATTTGTTTTTTTTTTGTTGTAGTTTGGTTTGATTTAGTTGTGATTTTTTTTAGATTCCATTTATGTGTGAGATCATAATGCTTTCATTTTTTCCCTCTGACTTATTTCACCTAACAGAGGACTCTGAAGGCCCTTTTATGTTATTGCAAATGGCAAGATTTATTTCTTATGGCTGAGTAGTATTATATTGTGAATATAAGACACGTCATTTTCTGTCCATTTAACCAATGAACATTTATTGGTTTCCTTTTCTTGGCTATTGTAAATAATGCTGCTAGGAACATTGGGGTGCATTTATATTTTAAAATTAGTTTTTCATGTTTTTTTTTTATAATTACGGAGGAGTGGAATAGCTGGATCATATGGTATTTCTATTCTTTGTTTCCTTTGTTTTCTTTTTTATTTTTTTAATTGGAGTTCAATTTGCCAATATATAACATATCAGCCAGTGCTCATCCCATCAAGTGCCCCCCTCAGTGCCTGTCACACAGTCACCCTATCCCTCCACCCACATTACATTCCACCACTCTTTGTTTGTTTCCCAGAGGTAAGAGTCTCTCTTGTTTTGTCACCCTCTCTGGTATTTCCCACTCATTTTCTCTCATTTCCCCTATAATCCCTCTCACTATTTTTTATGTTCCCCATAAGAATGAAAACATATAAGGCTTTACTTTCTCTGATTGAATTATTTCACTCAGCATAATACCCTCCAGTTCTATCCATGTTGAAGCAAATGATGGGTATTCATCATTTTTAGGGCTGAGAAATACACCATTGTATATATAGACTACATCTTCTTTATCCATACATCTTTCCATGGACACCAAGGCTCCTTACACAGTTTGGCTATTGTGGACATTGCTGCTATAAACATTGGGGTGCAGGTTTCTTGGTCTTTCAGCACATCTGTATCTTTGGGATAAATTCCCAAAAGTGCAATTGCTAGGTTGTAGGGGAGTGCTATTTTTAACTCTTTGAGGAACCTCCACACATTTTTCAGAGTGGCTGTACCAGTTCACATTCTTACCAACAGTGCAAGAGGGTTCCCCTTTCTCCACATCCTCTCCAACATTTGTGGTTTCCTGTCTTGTTAATGTTCACCATTCTCACTGGTGTGTGGTGTTATCTCATTGTCATTTTGATTTGTATTTCACTGATGGCAATTCATGCAAAGCACTTTCTCATGTGCTTCTTGGCCATGTCTATGTCTTCCTCTGTGAAATTTCTGTTCATGTCTTTGCCCATTTCATGATTGAATTGTTTTTTTCTTTGCTGTTGAGTTTAATAAGTACTTTATAGATTTTAGATACTAGCCCTTTATCTGATATGTCATTTGCAAATATCTTCTAACATCCCATAGGCTATCTTTTATTTTGTTGACTGTTTCTATTGCTGTGCAGAAGTTTTTCTTGTGATGAAGTCCCAATAGTTCATTTTTGCTCTTGTTTCTCTTGCCTTCATAGATGTATCTTGCAAGAAGTTACTGTGGCCAAGTTCGAAAAGGGTGTTGCCTGTGTTCTCCTCTAGGATTTTGATGGATTCTTGTCTCACATTAGATCTTTCATCCATTTTGAGTTTATCTTTGTGTGTGGTGCAAGAGAGTGGTCTAGTTTCATTCTTCTGCATGTGGATGTCAAAATTTCCCAGCACCATTTATTGAAGAGACTGTCCTTTTTCCAGTGGATAGTCTCTCCTGCTTTGTTGAATATTGATTGACTAGAGTTCAGGGCCCATTTCTGGATTCTGTATTCTGTTCCATTGATCTATGTGTCTGTTTATGGGCCAGGATCACACTGTCTTGATGACCACAGCTTTGTAGTACAACCTGAAATCTGGTATTGTGATGCCCCAGCTCTGGTTTTATTTAATATTCCCCTGGTCTTTTCTGATTCCACACAAGTCTTAAGATGATTTGTTCCAACTCTCTGAAGAAAGTCCAAGATATTTTGGTAGGGATTGCATTAAATATGTAAATTGCCCTGGGTAGTGTTGACATTTTCACAATGTTAATTCTTCTACTCCATGAGCATGGAATATTTTTCCATCTCTTTGTGTCTTCCTCAATTTCTTTCAGAAGTGTTCTGCAGTTTTTAGGGTATAGATGCTTTACCTCTTTGGTTAGGTTTATTCCTAGGTATCTAAAGCTTTTAGGGTCAATTGTAAATGGGATTGACTCCTTAATTTGTCTTCCTTCAGTCTCATTGTTAGTGTAAGGATGTGCCACTGATTTCTGAGCATTGATTTTGTAAGCCCAATTGCTGCATGAGTTCTAGCAATCTTGGAGTGAATTCTTTTGGGTTTTCTACGTACTGTATCATGTCATCTGCAAAGAGGGAGAGTTTGACTTCTTCTTTGCCAATTTGAATGGCTTTTATGTATTTTTGTTGCCTGATTGCTGAGGTTATGATTTCCAGTACTATGTTGAATAGCAGTGGTGAAAGTGGACATCCCTGTTGTGTTCCTGATCTTAGGGGAAAGGCTCCCAGTGTTTCCGAATTGAGAATGATATTTGCTGTGAGCTTTTCATGGATGGCTTTTAAGATGCTGAGGAATGTTCCCTCTTTTAAGACACTCTGAAGAATTCTGATCAGGAATGGATGCTGTATTTTGTCAAATGCTTTCTCTGCATCTATTGAAAAGATCATATGGTTCTTGTTTTTTTCTTTTGTTGATATGATCTATCGCATTGATTGCTTTACGAGTGTTGAACCAGCCTTGCATCTCGGGCGTAAATCCTGCTTGGTCACGGTGAATAATCTTCTTAATGTACTGTTGGATCCTATTGGCTAGTATCTTGTTGAGAATTTTTGCATCTGTGTTCATCCGGGATATTGGTCTATAATCCTCCTTTTTCATAGAGTCTTTGTTTGGTTTTGGAATTACTCATTCTCATTGAATGAGTTTGGAAGTATTCCATCCCTTTCTATCTTTCAGAACAGCTTTAGTAGAATAGGTATTGTTTCTTCTATAAATATTTGATAGAATTCCCCTGTGAAGCCATCTGGCCCTGGATTTTTGTGTCTTGGGAGGTTTTTGATGACTGCTTCAATTTCCTCCCTGGTTATTGGCCTGCTCAAGTTTTCTATTTCTTCCTGTTCCAGTTTTGGTAGTTTGCGGTTTTCCAGAAATGTGTCCGTTTCTTCTAGATTGCCTAATTTATTGGCATAGAGCTGCTCATAGTGTTTTTTTTCTTTTTAAAAGATTTTATTTATTTATTCATGAGAGACACAGAGAGACACAGGCAGAGAGACACAGTCAGAGGGAGAAGCATGCTTCATGCAGCGAGCCCGACATGGGACTCGATCCTGGGACCCCAGGATTATGACCCAGGCCAAAGGCAGCCACCAAACCACTGAGCCATCCAGGGATCCCCTCATAATAAGTTTTTAAAATCGTTTGTATTTCCTTGGTATTGGTGGTGATCTCTCCATTTTCATTCGTGATTTTATTAATTTGAGTTTTTTCTCTTTTGTTTTTCAATAAAATTGGCTAATGATTTATCTATCTTGTTAATTCTTTCAAAGGACCATCTCCTGGTTTTGTTAATCTGTTCCACAGTTCTTCTGGTCTCTATTTCATTGATTTCTGTTCGAATCTTTATTAACTATCTTCTTCTGTTGGGTGTAGGTTTTATTTGCTATTCTTTCTCCAGTTCCTTTAGGTGCAAGGTTAGCTTTTATTTCAGTTCTCTTCAGTTTTTGGATGGATGCTTGTATTGCGATGTATTTCCCTCTTGGGACTGCTTTTCCTGTATCCCAAAGATTTTGAATGGTTGTATCTTCATTTTCATTAGTTTCCAGGAATCTTTTTAATTCTTCTCTAATTTCCTGGTTGACCCTTTCATGTGGATGGTCTTTAACCTCCACGTGTTTGAATTTCTTCCAAATTTCTTCCTGTGATTTAGTTCTAGTTTCAAAGCATTATGGTCTGACAATAGTCACAGGACAATCCCAGTCTTTTGCTATCGATGAAGACCTGATTTGTGACTCAGTATGTGGTCTATTCTGGAGAAAGTTCCATGTGCACTTGAGAAGAATGTGTATTCATGTGCGTTTGGATGTAAAGTTCTGTAAATATCTGTGAAATCCTTCTGGTCCAGTGTACCATTTCAAGCTCCTGTTTCTTTGGAGATGTTGTGCTTAGAAGATCTTTCATTAGAACATAAAGACTCCTAACTCTGGGAAACTAACTAGGGGTGGTGGAAGGGGAGGAGGGCGGGGGTGGAGGTGAATGGGTGACGGGCACTGAGGGGGGCACTTGATGGTATGAGCACTGGGTGTTATTCTGTATGTTGGCAAATTGAACACCAATAAAAATAAATTTATTATAAAAAAAGAATATCTGTCATTTACAGAAAGCGCCATGTTCACGTCTCCCAGTATAAGTGTATTATTATCTAAGTATGTCTTAATTTTGGTTATTAATTGATTGATATACTTGGCAGCTCCCACACTAGGTGCATAAGTATTCATGATTGTCTGGGCCTCTTGTTGGATAGATCTTTTAAGTATGATGTAGTGTCCCTCTTCATATCTTACTACAGTCTTTTGGATAAGGTTTAATTTATCTGATATAAGTATGGTACCGCTGATTTCTTTTGAGGGCCATTTGAATGGTAAATGATTCTCCAACATTTATTTTCAGGGTGTAGGTGTACTTATGTCTAAAATGTGTCTCTTGTAGACAGAAAATAGATGGGATTTGGTTTTTTATCCAGTCTGAAACCCTGAGCCTTTTGATGGGATCATTAAGTCCATTCTCGTTCAGAGTTACTATTGAAAGATATGAATTTAGTGTCGTCATAATACCTATTCAGTCCCTGTTTTTGTGGATTGTTTCCTTGGACTTCTTTCTTTTACAGAGTCCCCCTTAATATTCTTGGAGAGCCCATTTGGTGATCACATATTCTTTCAGTTTGTGCCTGTCTTGGAAGCTCTTTATCTCTCCTCCTGTTCTGAAAGAAAGCCTTGCTGGATAGAATATTCTTGGCTGCATGTTCTTCTCATTTAGGACCCTGAATATATCCTGCCAGCCCTTTCTGGCCTGCCAGGTCTCTGTGGAGAGGTCTGCTGTTAAACTAATACTTCTCCCATAAAACTTAGGGTTTCTTGTCTCTTGCTGCTTTAAGGATCTTCCCTTTATCTTTGAGATTTGCAAGTTTCACTATTAAACGTCAGGTTGTTGAACAGTTTTTATTGATTTTAGGGGGGAGGGGACTCTCTCTGTCGCCTGGATCTGAATGCCTCTTTCCCTCCCCAATTTAGGGAAGTTCTCAGCTATGATGTGTTCAAATACGCTCTCTTGTCCTCTGTCCATTTTGGCATCCTCTTGAACTCTAATTAAACAGATTTTTCCTTCTGAGGCTGTCATTTCTTTTCCTTAACCTATCCTTGCGATCTTTTAATTGTTTTTCTCCTTTTTTCCTCAGCTTCCTTCCTTGCCATCAACTTGTCTTCTATGTCACTCACTCGTTCTTCTACCTTTTTAACCCTCGTGGTTGGACCTCCAGTTTGGATTGCATCTCATTTAATTGATTTTTAATTTTCGTCCTGATTTGATCTAAATTCTGCAGTCATGAAGTCTCTTGAGTCCTTTATGCTTTTTCTAGAGCCACCAGTAGCTTTATAATTGTGCTTCTGAATTGGCTTTCTGACATTGAATTGTAATCCAAATTGTGTATCTATGGGAGAGAGTAGTGTTTCCAATTCTTTCTTTTGTTGTGAGTTCTTCCTTCTAGTCATTTTGCTCAGTGCAGAGTGGCTGAAAACAAGTTGTAGTGGAAAAAGGAATGGAAAAAAAAAGAGAAAAATAGGGAAAACAAACAATGAATAAAACACAAAAGCCAAAACAAACAAACATAAAAAACATAACAAAAACAAAAACAAAAAACCAAGGAGGGGTATCCTCTGTAGGTCCCTCAACTTCCCCTCGAACTTTCCAGTGCTGGTGGGTCATGAACTTGCTCTTCCCCTGTCCTTCCAGCTGGTCTCCTGGGGGAGGGGCCTCCTGTGCTGATTCTCAGGTGTATACACCTGGGGGAGCTGCCCTGCCACATACCAGGTGCAGGGCTCAGTGGGAGCTGTTTATCCTGTGAGTCCCCTGTTCCCTGGCAGCCCTGCCCCATCCCAGGCACAGGGTGACACCAGGAGGAACAAAAAGACTGGTGGTGGCCAGCTCTCCAGCCCTGGAGTCAGCTCCTGCAGTAACTACTGCAGCTCCCAGTCAACACTGGCCTGGATGATCCAGGGCCGGGGACGCTGATCTGCACAGCAGGGGCGCCTGGCTGCAGGAGCGTCCTTCCTCCCTGTCCTGTCCATGCCTCCACCTGTCTCAAGGGGATCGCCAGATGCTGGGCTGTGTCCCCCACTGCTCTGGGTTCCAGGGCTTGAGCCTCTGGACTCTCGCTCGGGAGGCTGTGCCGCCCCCTCAGCAGGGAGCCATTGCCTGAGCTGCCACCTGAACTGCTCCCAAGGTCCTGCGGGATGAGTGCTCCAGCCCTTTACTGTGCTCAGCCCATGGTATGTAACGCGCTCTTCCCCCAGGGTGCACTTCCTCTGTTAGTGACCCCAGGAACTGGAGGCTCCACTGCCTCTCCTGGGATCCTGTCCAAGTTCCCTGCGAGAGCCTTTCCATCCTGGAAGATTGGTAAAGTTCCCGCTTCTCCACAACTGGGCTTTCTTGTCCTGGAGTCTCTCGCTGCCTGGCCTTAGCCTGGATCCTCATGGGGGCCCCTCCCCCACTGGATGCTTTTTTATTTATTTGTTTTTCCTTCTTCCTACCTTGATAGAAGCACCAACTCTTCTCACTGTAGCATTCCAGCTGTTCTCTCTTTAAATCTCAGACTGAATTCGTAGGGTTTCAGGATGATTTGAATGTTAACTAGGTAAGTTCGTGAGGACAGGTGACCCTACTCTTCCACCATCCTGCCCCTCCCTCTTGTATTTCTATTCTTAACTTTTTCAAAAATCTCCATACTGTATTCCATAGTGACTGCACCAATTTTCAACCCACCAACAGTTAATGAGGTTTCTTTTCTATCCAAATACTCTTCAACACTTGTTATTACTTGTCTTTTTGATTATAGCCAATGTAACAGGTATGAGATAATATCACATTGTAATCACATTTTATTTTCATTTTCATAATAATTAATGGTGTTGAACACACTTTCATGTGCCTTTTGGCCATCTCTATGACTTCCTTGGAAAATGTCCATTCAGGTATAGCTCATTTTTATTTTTTTTATTTTTTTAAAGATTTTATTATTCATGAGAGAGAGAGAGAGAGAGAGAGGCTGAGACACAGGAAGAGGGAGAATCAGGCTCCATGCAGGGAGCCTGATGTGGGACTCGATCTCAGGTCTCCAGCATAACACCCTGGGCTGCAGGCGAAGCTAAACCACTGAGCTACCAGGGCTGCCCTTAGCCCATTTTAAAATCAGGTTCTCTACAAAGAAAACCCAAAAGTCTCCACCCCAAGATTGCTAGAACTCATACAGCAATTCGGTAGCGTGGCAGGATACAAAATCAATGCCCAGAAATCAGTGGCATTTCTATACAATAACAATGAGACTGAAGAAAGAGAAATTAAGGAGTCAATCCCATTTACAATTGCACCCAAAAGCATAAGATACCTAGGAATAAACCTAACCAAAGAGGTAAAGGATCTATACCCTAAAAACTATAGAACACTTCTGAAAGAAATTGAGGAAGACACAAAGAGATGGAAAACTATTCCATGCTCATGGATTGGCAGAATTAATATTGTGAAAATGTCAATGTTACCCAGGGCAATATACACATTTAATGCAATCCCTATCAAAATACCATGGACTTTCTTCAGAGAGTTAGAACAAATTATTTTAAGATTTGTGTGGAATCAGAAAAGACCCCGAATAGCCAGGGGAATTTTAAAAAAGAAAACCATATCTGGGGGCATCACAATGCCAGATTTCAGGTTGTACTACAAAGCTGTGGTCATCAAGACAGTGTGGTACTGGCACAAAAACAGACACATACATCAATGGAACAGAATAGAGAACCCAGAAGTGGACCCTGAACTTTATGGTCAACTAATATTCGATAAAGGAGGAAAGACTATCCATTGGAAGAAAGACAGTCTCTTCAATAAATGGTGCTGGGAAAATTGGACATCCACATGCAGAAGAATGAAACTAGACTATTCTCTTACACCATACACAAAGATAAACTCAAAATGGATGAAAGATCTAAATGTGAGACAAGATGCCATGAAAATCCTAGAGAAGAACACAGGCAACACCCTTTTTGAACTCGGCCATAGTAACTTCTTGCAAGATACATCGACGAAGGCAAAAGAAACAAAAGCAAAAATGAACTATTGGGACTTCATCAAGATAAGAAGCTTTTGCACAGCAAAGGGTACAGTCAATGAAACTAAAAGACAACCTACAGAATGGGAGAAGATATTTGCAAATGATGTATCAGATAAAGGGCTAGTTTCCAAGATCTATAAAGAACTTCTTAAACTCAACACCAAAGAAACAAACAATCCAATCATGAAATGGGCAAAAGACATGAAGAGAAATCTCACAGAGGAAGACATAGACATGGCCAACATGCATATGAGAAAATGCTCTGGATCACTTGCCAGCAGGGAAATACAAATCAAAACCACAATGAGATACCACCTCACACCAGTGAGAATGGGGCTAATTAACAAGGCAGGAAACAACAAATGTTGGAGAGGATGCGGAGAAAAGGGAACCCTCTTACACTGTTGGTGGGAATGTGAACTGGTGCAGCCACTCTGGAAAACTGTGTGGAGGTTCCTCAAAGAGTTAAAAATAGACCTGCCCTACGACCCAGCAATTGCCCTGTTGGGGATTTACCCCAAAGATACAGATGCAATGAAATGCCGGGACACCTGCACCCCGATGTTTATAGCAGCAATGGCCACAATAGCCAAACTGTGGAAGGAGCCTCGGTGTCCATCGAAAGATGAGTGGATAAAGAAGATGTGGTTTATGTATACAATGGAATATTACTCAGCTATTAGAAATGACAAATACCCACCATTTGCTTCAACGTGGATGGTACTGGAGGGTATTATGCTGAGTGAAGTAAGTCAATCGGAGAAGGACAAACATTACATTTTCTCATTCATTTGGGGAATATAAATAATAGTGAAAGGGAATATAAGGGAAGGGAGAAGAAATGTGTGGGAAATATCAGAAAGGGAGACTGAACGTAAAGACTGCTAACTCTGGGAAATGAACTAGGGGTGGTAGAAGGGGATGAGGGCGGGGGGTGGGAGTGAATGGGTGACGGGCACTGGGGGTTATTCTGTATGTTAGTAAATTGAACACCAATAAAAAATAAATTTAAAAAATTAATAAAATAAAATCAGGTTTTTTGTGGGTTTTTTGTTATTAAGTTTTATGAATTTTTACATATTTTAAATATTGACAACTTCTTGAATCTGTTATTTGCACATATCTTCTATTCAGTAGGTTGCCTTTTTTATGTTGGTTTCCTTTTTTGTGCAAAATGAGTTTTAGTTTGTTGTTTCCCATTTGTTTATTTTTGCTTTTGTCTCTCTTGCCTTTGGAGTCAGATCCAAAATAACATCACTAATACTAATGTCAGGGAAGTTACTTCCTATGTATTCTTCTAGGTGTTGTAGTGTTTAAGAAATGATGTTTAAGCCTTTAATCCATTTTGACTTAATTTTTGTATTTAGTGTAAAAGAGGGATCTAAATTAATTATTTTACATGTGACTGGCCAGTTTTTCCACCACTATTTATTGAACAGACTGTTTTCTTCTCCATTATATGTTCTTGGTCCCTTCATCATAAAATAAGTGTTCATATATATAAATGGGTTTATATCTAGGCTTTTAATTTTATTCTATTGATCTGTGTATCTTCTTTTATGCCAGTACTATACTGCTTCAATTGCCATAGCTTTGTAATAGAGTTTGAAGTCAGAGAAAATGATACCTTCAGCTTTATTTTTTTCTTAGGACCTACTTTTTGGCTATTCAGAATTTTTTGTGATTCTACACAAATTTTAAAATAATTGTTCTCTTTCTTTGACAAATGTCATTGACATTTTAATTGGGATTATATTGAATTTGTAATTGCTTTGGGTATCATGGATATTTTAGCAATATTAATTTTTTTAAATCTGCAAGCATGAAATATATTTTCATATATTTGTGTCTTCAATTTCTTCATCAGTGTCTTATAATTTTCAGTGTATAGATCTTTCCTTTCATTAATTAAATTTATTCCTAGTATTTTATTCTTTTTGATGCAGTTGCAAATAGGATTGTTTTCTTAATTTCTCTTTCTGATAGTTTGTTACTAATGTATAGAAATGCCACTCATTTCTTTAGATCAATTTTATATACTGCAACTTTACTGAATTCATTTATTCTAACTGCCCTAACAGGCTTTAGTTTTTGTTTTTGTTTTTGTTTTGTAGATCATTTAAGGTATTCTATATAAAGTTTTATTTCACCCTCAAATAGTGAAAGTTTTTTTTCTAAATTAGATGCTTTTATTTTCTTCTTTTTTATGTAATTGCTATGGCCAGGACTTCCAATATTGTGTTAAATAAAAAAATGTCAAGAGTGTACAACCTTGTTTTCTCCCTGATCCTAGTGGAAAAGCTTTCAACTTTTTACCACTGAGCATGATGTAATCTGTACCTTTGTCGTATATTGACTTTATTATGTTGAAGTACATCCACTCTATAACAATTTGTTGAGTTTTTATCATAAAAGGATATTGAATTTTGTCAGATGCCTTTTCTGCATCTTTGATGCAAGAAAATATATGATTTTCATGTTGTTAATGTGGATTATCATGTTGATTGATTTGCAGATGTTGAACCATTCTTGCATCCTTTGAATAAATCTCACTTAATTGTGGTATATGATTAAGGTATTGTTAAATTCATTTGACTAATTTTTTGTTGAGTATTTTTGCATCTATGTTCTTTAAGAATTTTGGCCAGTAATTTTCTTTTTTGGTATGTGTGTAGTCCTTATCTGCCTTTGGGATCAAGAAAATGCTGGCCTTAGAAAATGAGTTTGAGGCAATCCTTCCTCTTCAAATTTTGGGAAGAGTTTGAGAAAGATAGCTATTAAATCATCTTTGAGTATTTGCTAGAATTCACCAGTAAAGTTGTTTCTGCACTTTTTTTTGTTGGGAGGTTTAGATTCAATCTTCTTTTTTTTTAAATAATAAATTTATTTTTTATTGGTGTTCAATTTGCCAACATACAGAATAACACCCAGTGCTCATACCATCAAGTGCCCCCCTCAGTGCCTGCTACCCAGTAACCCTCACCTCCCGCCCTCCTCCCCTTCCACCACCCCTAGTTCGTTTCCCAGAGTTAGGAGTCTTCCATGTTATGTCTCCCTTTCTGCTGTTTCCTACCCATTTCTTCTCCCTTCCCCTCTATTCCCTTTCACTATTATTTATATTCCCCAAATGAATGGGACCATATAATGTTTGTCCTTCTCCGATCGACTTATTTCACTCAGCATAATACCCTCCAGTTCCATCCACGTTGGAGCAAATGGTGGGTATTTGTCATTTCTAATGGCTGAGTAATATTCACTTGTATACATAGATTCAATCTTCTTATTAGTAGTTGGTTTATTCAGATTTTCTATTTTCTCATGATTCAGTCTTATGTTTCTCAGAATTTGTCCATTTATTCTAGGCTTTACAATTTGTTGGCATGTATTTGGTCATGGTGGTCTCTTATAATCCTTTGCATTTATGTGGTATTAGTTTTAACTCCTCTTTCATTTTTTTATACATTGATTCTTTATTTGAAACAATTCTGAGTTTGAGGGTCCTTTCTTGCATCAAATGAGTGAAAACTCAAAGCAGGGAGGGGAAAAAAGATACTTGTCAGTTGGAAAGTCACAGACCGTTTATCTTTCTATAATTATATTAGGAGAAAAAAAAAACAAAGAACCCACCGGTAGCAGAAAGAATCAAGAATCTTCTAGGGTCTGGCATTTGATGAGATGGATATTCAGTTACTGTGCCTTTCCATTGTTTCTTCAGGGCAGAACATATGGCAGAGACATAGGAACATGCATGCCTGAAGCCAGGTTACTCTTATGTTCCACAGCTATGTTGCTTGCAGGGGTGTTGTTGCCACAGTAGTTGGCTGTGTCCCAGATATATGGGTTGCTGGTCTGTTCCCACAGATCCTTATCCCAGTCTTTATCACAAGGAGGGCACTGCCATGTGTACTCAGCCAGAGTCTCTTGTCCAAGGTTCCTGGTTTGGTTGACAACATCTTGCTCAATACAATGTTTATAAAAAAATACAATGTTTATCATCACAACTTGAGATATGATGACTGATTTCAGCACAAGGAACCTGGTGGTGAGCATTGAAGGAATAAGTAGCCAATTTATTTGTGACATCAAGATGATTCTTTCTGCACTTGAGATGATAAGGAAACCTGTAGTCCCTGATCTGGTGTTTTTTTTATCATAAGGGCATTTTAATAGTTTTTCAGGGTCTGCGGAATCAATGTGAGTTTCTTCCATGTTGGAAATGAAGGAGCTGAATCCAAGTGCTAGCTCGAGACACATTCTCCTCACAGTTGCTTTCTCCCTTGTCTGTCATTTGATTTTATCTGAACCCTCACTCTTATTTTCGTGAATATTCTACTTAAAGTTTTGTAAATTTAGTTTATCTTTCCAAAGAACAAGTTATTTATCTCAATAATCATTTCTATTATTTTTTTGGTTCTATTTCATTTATTTATACTCTTATATTATTTCCTTCTTTAGTTAATTTGTTCTTTTTTATTTTATTTTTATTTTTATTCTTTTAATTTGTTCTTCTTTTTGTATTACCTTGAAGTGTAAAGTAAGATTACTATTTGAATTTTTTTTATTTGTTCCTTGAAGCAAGGCTGTATTGCTATAAACTTACCAATTCATACCAATTTTGCTGTGTTCTGTATATTTGGGTATGTTGTATTTCTGTTTTCATTCATCTTTATGTACTTTTCTTTTTTTTTATGTACTTTTCTATTTCTTCTTTCCTTTCATCAGTGACTATTTGATTGTTCAGTTGCATGTTGGTTAATCTCTACATTTTTGTGCGTTTTTTTCCCATTTATTTGTAATTGATTTTTAGTCATACCATGTGATCAAAGAATGTGCTTGATATGATTTAAGTCTCAAATTTGTCAAGAATTTTTAGAGGCCTAATGTGTGGTCTGCCCTGAAGAATATCCCATGTGCACTTGAGAAAAATATATATTCTGATGATTTGGGATAGTTGTTCTGTATACATCCTTTAATTTTATCTGGACTGTGTCATTTAAGTTTGATGTTTTCTTTTTAAAATTTTTTTTCAGTGTTCAATTTGCCAACAAACAGAATAACATCCAGTGCTCATCCATCAAGTACCCCCCTCAGTGCCCATCACCCAGTCACCCCCACCCCCCGCCCACCTTCCCTTCTACCACCCCTAGTTCATTTCCCAGAGTTAGCAGTCTTTACGTTCTGTCTCCCTTTCTGATATTTCCCACTAATTTTTCTCCTTTCCCCTTTATTCCCTTTCACAATTTTTTATATTCCCCAAATGAATGAGACCATATAATGTTTGTCGTCTTCGATTGACTTATTTCACTCAGCATAAAAGCCTCCAGTTCCATCCACTAGAAGAAAATGGTGGGTATTTGTTGTTTCTAATGGCTGAGTAATATTCCATTGTATACATAGACCACATCTTCTTTATCCATTCATCTTTTGATGGACACTGAGGCTCCTTCCACAGTTTGGCTATTGTGGACACTGCTGCTAGAAAAATCGGGGTGCAATTGTCCCAGAGTTTCACTGCATCTGTATCTTTGGGGTAAATCTCCAGCAGTGCAATTGCTGGGTCATAGGGCAGATCTATTTTTAACTCTTTGAGGAACCTCCACACAGTTTTCCAGAGTGGCTGCACCAGTTCACATTCCCACCAACAGTGCAAGAGGGTTCCCATTTCTCCACATCCCCTCCAACATCGGTGGTTTCCTGCCTTGTTAATTTCCCCCATTCTCACTGGTGTGAGGTGATATCTCAATGTGCTTTGGATTTGTATTTCCCTGATGGCAAGTGATCCAGAGCATTTTCTCATGTGCATGTTGGCCATGTCTATGTCTTCTTCTGTTAGATTTCTGTTCATGTCTTTTGCTCATTTCAAGATTGGATTGTTTCTTTGGTGTTGAGTTTAAGAAGTTCTTTATAGATCTTGGAAACTAGCCCTTTATCTGATACATCATTTGCAAATATCTTCTCCCATTCTGTAGGTTGTCTTTTAGTTTTGTTGACTGTATTTTTTGCTGGGCAAAAGCTTCTTATCTTGACGAAGTCCCAATAGTTCATTTCTGCTTTTCTTTCTCTTGCCTTCATGGATGTATCTTGCAAGAAGTTGCTGTGGCCAAGTTCAGAAAGGGTGTTGCCTGTGTTCTCATCTCGGATTTTGATGGAATCTTGTCTCACATTTAGATCTTTCATCCATTTTGAGTTTATCTTTGTGTATGGTGCAAGAGAGTGGTCTAGTTTCATTCTTCTGCATGTGGATGTCCAATTTTCCCAGCACCATTTATTGAAGAGACTGCCTTTTTTCCAGCGGATAGTCTTTCCTCCTTTGTCGAATATTAGTTGACCATAAGGTTGAGGGTCCACTTCTGGATTCCTTATTCTGTTCTATTGATCTATGTGTCTGTTTCTGTGCCAGTACCACACTGTCTTGATGACGACAGCTTTGTAGTACAACCTGAAATCTGGCACTCTGATGCTCTTAGCTATGGTTCTCTTTCTTAATATTCCACTGGCTATTCGGGGTCTTTTCTGATTCCACACAAATCTTAAAATAATTTGTTCCAAGTCTTTGAAGAAAGTCCATGGTATTTTGATAGGGATTGCATTAAACGTGTAAATTGCCCTGAGTAACATTGACATTTTCACAATATTAATTCTGCCAATCCATGAGTATGGAATATTTTTCCATCTCTTTGTGTCTTCCTCAATTTCTTTCAGAAGTGTTCTATAGTTTTTAGGGTATAGATCCTTACCTCTTTGGTTAGGTTTATTCCTAGGTATCTTATGCTTTTGGGTGCAATTGTAAATGGGACTGACTCCTTAATCTCTCTTTCTTCAGTCTCATTGTTAGTGTATAGAAATTCCATTGATTTCTGGGCATTGATTATGTATCCTGCCATGCTGCCAAATTGCTGTATGATTTCTAGCAATCTTGGGGTGGAGGCTTTTGGGTTTTCTATGTAGAGTATCATGTCATTGGCAAAGAGGGAGAGTTTGACTTCTTCTTTGCCAATTTGAATGCCTTTTATTAGTTTTTGTTGTCTGCTGACGTTAGGACTTCTAGTACTATGTTGAATAGCAGTGGTGAGAGTGGACATCCCTGTCTTGTTCCTGATCTTAGGGGAAAGGCTCCCAGTGCTTCTCCATTGAGAATGATATTTGCTGTGGGCATTTCGTAGATGGCTTTTAAGATGTTGAGGAATGTTCCCTATGCTCTGAAGAGTTTTGATCAGGAATGGATGCTGTATTTTGTCAAATGCTTTCTCTGCATCTAATGAGAGGATCATATGGTTCTTGGTTTTTCTCTTGCTGATATGATGAATCACATTGATTATTTTACGAGTGTTGAACCAGCCTTGTGTCCCGGGGATAAATCCTACTTGGTCATGGTGAATAATTTTCTTAATTATTGGATCTGATTGGCTAGTATCTTGTTGAGAATTTGCATCCATGTACATCAGGGATATCGGTCTGTAATTCTCCTTTTTGGTGGGGTCTTTGTCTGGTTTAGGAATTATGGTGATGCTAGCCTCATAAAACGAATTTGGAAGTACTCCATCTCTTTTATCTTTCCAAACAGCTTTAGGAGAATAGGTATGGTTTCTTCTTTAAACGTTTGATAGAATTCCCCTGGGAAGCCATCTGGCCCTGGACTTTTGTGTCTTCGGAGGTTTTTGTTGACTGCTTCAATTTCCTCCCTGGTTATTGCCCTGTTCAGCTTTTCTATTTCTTCCTGTTCCAGTTTTCATAGTTTGTGGCTTTCCAGTAATGCGTCCATTTCTTCTAGATTGCGTAATTTATTGGCGTATAGCTATTCAAAATAAGTTTTTAAAATCGTTTGTATTTCCCTGGTGTTGGTAGTGATCTCTCCTTTCTCATTCATGATTTTATTAATTTGAGTCTTCTCTCTCTTCTTTTTAATAAGGCTGGCTAATGGTTTATCTATCTTATTAACTCTTTCAAAGAACCAACTCCTGGTTTTGTTGATCTGTTCTACAGTTCTTCTGGTCTCGATTTTGTTGAGTTCTGCTCGAATCTTAATTAACTCTCTTCTTCTGCTGGGTGTAGGATCTGCCTGCTGTTTTTTCTCTAGCTCCTTTAGGTGTAAGGTTAGCTTTTGTATTTGAGTTCTTTCCAGTTTTTGAATGGGTGCTTTTATTGCGATGTATTTCCCCCTTAGGCCTGTTTTGCTGTATCCCAAAGATTTTGAATAGTTGTATCTTCATTCTCATTAATTTCCATGAATCTTTTTAATTCTTCCTTAATTTCCTGGTTGACCCTTTCATCTTTTAGCAGGATGGTCCTTAACCTCCACGTGTTTGAGGTCCTTCCAAACTTCTTGTTGTGATTTAGTTCTAATTTCAAGGCATTATGGTCTGAGAATATGCAGGGGATGATCCCAATTTTTTGATATCAGTATAGACCCGATTTGTTACCCAGTATGTGGTCTATTTTGAAGAAAGTTCCATGTGCACTTGAGAAGAATGTGTATTCGGTTGAGTTTGGATGTAAAGTTCTGTAGATATCTGTGAAATCCATCTGTTCCCGTGTATCATTTAAAGTTCTCGTTTCTTTGGAGATGTTGTGCTTAGAAGCCCTATCGAGTATAGAAAGAGCTACATTGAAGTCACCAAGTATAAGTGTATTATTATCTAAGTATTTCTTCATTTGGCTTATTATTTGATTTAAATATTTGGGAGATCCCACATTCGGGGCATATATATTGAGGATTGTTAAGTCCTCTTGTTGGATAGATCCTTTTAGTATGATATAGTGTCACTCTTCATCTCTCACTACAGACTTCGGGGTAAATTTTAGTTTATCTGATATGAGGGTGGCTACCCCTGCTTTCTTTTGAGGATCATTTGAATGGTAAATGGTTTTCCAACCTTTTGTTTTCAGGCTGTCGGTTTCCTTCTGTCTAAAAAGAGTCTCTTGTAGACAGCAAATAGATGGGTCCTGCTTTTTTTATCCAGTCTGAAACCCTGCGCCTTTTGATGGGATCATTAAGCCTGTTCACGTTCAGAGTTACTATTGAAAGATATGACTTTAGTGTCATCATGGTGTCTATTCAGTCCTTGTTTTTGTGGATTGTTCCACTGACTTTCTTCTTAAAGGGGAATTTTAAGAGTCCCCCTTAAAATTTCTTGCAGAGCTGGTTTGGAGGTCACATATTCTTTCAGTTCCCGCCTGTCTTGGAAGCTCTTTATCTCTCCTTCCATTTTGAATGAGAGCCTTGCTGGATAAAGTATTCTTGGTTGCATATTCTTCTCATTTAGGGCCCTGAATATATCCTGCCAGCCCTTTGTGGCCTGCCAGGTCTCTGTGGAGAGGTCTGCTGTTACCCTAATACTCCTCCCCATAAAAGTCAGGGATTTCTTGTCTCTTGCTGCTTTAAGGATCTTCTCCTTTATCTTTGGAATTTGCAAGCTTAACTATTAAATGTCGAGGTGTTGAATGGTTTTTATTGATTTTAGTGGGGGGATCTCTCTATTTCCTGGATCTTAATGCCTGTTTCCCTTCCCAGATTAGGAAAGTTTTCAGCTATGATTTGTTCAAATACATATTCTGGCCCTCTGTCCCTTTTGGCGCCCTCGGGAACCCCAATTAAACGTAGGTTTTTCTTCCTCAGGCTGTCATTTAATTCCCTTAATCTAACCTCATGGTCTTTTAATTGTCTCTTTTTTCCTCAGTTTCCCTCTTTGCCATCAACTTGTGTTCTATGTCACTCACTCGTTCTTCCACCTCATTAACCCTGGTCGTTAGGACTTCTAGTTTGGATTGCATCTCATTCAATATATTTTTAATTTCTGCCTGATTAGCTCTAAATTCTGCAGTCATGAAGTCTTTTGAGTCCTTTATGCTTTTCTCTAGAGCCACCAGTAGCTGTATAATAGTGCTTCTGAATTGGCTCTGACATTGAATTGTAATCCAGATTTTGTAACTTGTGGGAGAGAGGACTGTTTCTGATTCTTTCTTTTGAGGTGAGGTTTTCCTTCTAGTCATTTTGCTCAGTGCAGAGTGTCTAAACACAAGTTGTATGGGAAAAGGAGAAAAAGAGAGAGAAATAAGGAAGGAAAAGAGAAAAACAAAAAAGAATAAAGGAAGAAAAAAAGAGAAGAAAAAGAGAAAGAAAAAGAAAGGGAAAAAGGGTGGGGGACGCAAACTAAATCAAAAAGAAAAAAAAAGAAAAAAAAGCACGGGGAGTATCTTCTGATTCTGTATACGTAAGGCCCTTGACTTCCCCTGGAACTTGTCCGTCTAGCTGGTCTTCTGGGGGAGGGGGCTGTTGTGATGATTTTCAGGTGTTAGCACTTGGTGGAGCTGCTCTGCCCCCTGCCTGGTGCTGGGCTCAGTGGGGGTTGTTTACCCCGTGAGGTCCCAGGAGGAACAACCCCAGTGGCGGCGGCAGCTCTGGAATCCTGGATTCAGCCTCCATAGGAACTCCGGAGCTCTCCGCCTGCAGGGCCTGGAGGCTCCGGGGTGCGGCCGCTGATCTGCTCAGCTCGGGGCAGGAGAGTCCTTGCTGTCCTGGGCCCTCCCGGCCTCTGCCTGTCCCCGGGGGAGGCCGGATCCTGGGATGTGTCCTGGTGCCCTGTGCTCCGGGGCCTGCGCTGTTGGATTCCCGTTCACGGCCGCGCAGCCGCCTCCGCGGAACCGCTGCCTGAGCCCCTCCGAGATGCTCCCGGGTCCCGCTGTGGGCACTGCAGCCCATAGGGAGCTCGGCGCACTCTCCTGGTCGCGCAGGTGTCTGTTAGTGTTCCAGGGGGCCCGAGAGTATCCCCGCCCTCCTGGGGTCCTGCTCTAACTCCCTGCGGTCGCCTTTCTGCCCAGGAAGATTGTTGAAGCTCCTGCTTTTCTGGGACGGAGCTTTCCTGTCCTGGGCGCACTCGCCCTGGCCTTTGCCAGGCTCCTCGAGGGGCTCCTCCCCCTTGGAGGCCTTTGTTTCTTTTTTTTTAATTTTTTTATTTATTTATGATAGGCACACAGTGAGAGAGAGAGAGGCAGAGACACAGGCAGAGGGAGAAGCAGGCTCCACGCATCGGGAGCCCGATGCGGGACTGGATCCCAAGTCTCCAGGATCGCGCCCTGGGCCAAAGGCACGCGCCAAACCTCTGTGCCACCCAGGGATCCCGCCTTTTGTTTCTTTATTTCTCCCCCCACCCCCCCGTCTTCCTACCTTGATAGAAGCACGAACTCTTCTCACTGTAGCATTCCAGCTGGTCTCTCTTTAAATCTCAGGCCGAATTCGTAGATTTTCAGGATGATATGAAGGTTAATCTAGGTACTTTGGTGGAGACAGGTGATTTGGGACCCTACTCTTCAGCCATCTTGCCCCTCCCTCCCCTAGGTGACTTTTCAGTGGAGCAAACCAACTCAAATTCCATTCACATGCTTTTGAGAAGTGCCTTGGAACAAGTTGGAATATATAGGTGTTTTATATAGCACCTTTTAGCACCTTATAGCACTTAAAGCTAGAGCCCTGAAACTGAAAACTTATATTGCCTCTGAAATGTATAGTGCCATGAGTCATGCCTTACCAACTTACCTATAAACTCCTAGAGAGCAGGAATCTTGTCTTTTGCCTCTTTGAATTCTATCTGAAGGTTGGTGCAGGATTGAAAATAAGGCATAATAGTTAAAGGTTTATAACAGGTACTGCTACTATCTTTGTTGACTGTATGATTTTAAGCAGATCACTTAACATTCCTGAGTTTGTTTCCTATTTTTTAATATGGAGTGGATGCCATGACACATATCTCATAGGTCAAATGACAGAATGCATACAAAGTATCAAAGACAGTGATTAACACCTAAGTGTTCAAAAATGGAGCTAACTAGTAGTATTAGTATAAATTTCAGTTATCACTTGATACATGATTGATTAATCCAAGTACTCTAAGATATTAATGTAGTCTTATGAATGTTTTGAGGCAAAGATTCCTTATTTCTCTGTATTCTTACGTTATTATTAGTGTGGATCATTAATATTCATCGTTAGGATAGCAGTCTGTCCTTGAACAGTGGTAAGCATAGAAATATTTTACTTCACATTATTTCAAAACTCTTGGCTTCAGGATGTTCCTCATTCGGCATTTCTTATATTAAATCAGTGGTACTATACGGAAGAGGTTCTGAATCAATTATTTTATTTGTTTCAGTTTACACACTCATTGCTTTGCTGAGAAATGAACTTTGGTTGCTATTCATAAACCACTGGCAAAAACAGGATATAACATCACTTCCTTGAGTTTAAAACAAAAATCCCCTACAAGGGTAACTATTATGATCAAAGTGAATATGTGAGATCAAACACTTAAAACTCATTAGTTTTTATCTGTTAATGAAAAAAAGTACAGATTTTGGAACTTACTGGAGAGTAAATTTACCATATAGGCATGTCATCATGAAGAGGTTATCCAGATATCTCCATTCTATCCTATTGAGCCAACCTGCCTTATTCAAAGTGAGACTTTAAACCCACTTCTAACAGACACAGAACAGGGATGGCAAAAAAAAAAATCCCTGCTATACACATCAAATCTTAAAACATGTAGGTTGACATGCAAACCAATGGGATAAACATATACCATGCTGTTTGGGTCCTTTAACCCCACAAAATTAATTTCCTCCTTGATTTTTACTCACTTCTGAGACCACATTAATTTGTTCAGTTGTGTATTTAATTTATAGGCTCTAAGTGAGTTTATTATGGACTGTGTTCTCCAGGAGTTTACTTATCACTTAATTTAGGGGAGTAGACCCAGAAAAAAGTAGTAAATACTAAAATCATTGTAAATGAGGATAATATAATCCTAAGGCCTAGGACATTGATAATTGTAAATATTTGCAAGGGCCTTTGAAGGATAAAGGACAGTTTTGATTCGCATGGTTAGAAAGGCATATATTTTTTCCATTTCGCAGGCTATTTTGGTTTTCTATTAGGATTAGTGGTGAGCATAAACTAACTTATTCTTTCTACTTGTCTCTTCACTTAACTTCTACACACTGCATGAATCTAAAGAAAAAGTCTAATAAAGGAAAAGCTGTTATTTTCTAAGCCACAAAACTTCATGAACTACACTTATGCTGAAATATAACTCCAAACACATACAAAAGTAAACAAAAAAAAATCTGGATCTCTTACTCCAATCAGGATCTCTTACTCCAATCAATTTGACTTATGTTTTAATTTTTGATATAATACCCCTTGAATATGCTCTCTGTAGCAATCTTCATCATCTGCATTTATATCAGTCTCTTCCTCAAGTACAGCCTGGCACTCCACTAAATAATCTTCAACCTTGGCAGACAGAATAAACACAGAACAATAGATTGAGCACTTGAAGACATGATTTCAATTTGAGAAGATTCAAGTTTCAAACTCTGTTTCCCAGAAATGCAAGCCTACAATTAGAGAACTCTGAGCTATCAACCAACTGAGCATTCTAAGAGAGAATATGACAGTTCAGGCTCTAATATTAAACCAAATAAGTGCCTTAAATTTCTATTTAAAATCTTAAAATTTCAGTTTCAGTTGTGGTATCACAAAGGGAAATTTTATGTCTGAGTAATAATGATAAATCATGTAAATTCCACAATAATGGACTTTTATGGAAATTTCTGAAAATTAAGTTTAAGAAATCCAAGAAAAAAGATCCTAATAATTATTGTTACACTGACCAGAATTCCATTTCTCTCAATGAGCCATCATAAAACTGGATGGAAATTTTAGGAAAAAAGTTAGGGCCATTTCTTTTAACCCAACCTCATTTCTAAAAAAAATTTAAAAATTAAAAAATACCCTCATGAATAAGCATTTATATTAACTCTATTTTGTCCAAATGCAAAAAGCCTGACAATGGAAGCATGTTATATTCTCGGTCACTACAAGCCTTATTTTAGAAAGCTACATTTATATATTTGTTCTGGCCAATCCTAGAGAAAACCATGCAAATATATGGATTAATACATGGTTTCTTTTTTTAATAATAAATTTATTTTTTATCGGTGTTCAATTTGCCAACGTACAGAATAACACCCAGGGCTCATCCCGTCAAGTGCCCCACTCAGTGCAAGTCACCCATTCACCCCCACCCCCTGCCCTCCCCCCCTTCCACCACCCCTAGTTCACTTGCCAGAGTTAGGAGTCTTTATGTTTTGTCTCCCTTTCTGATATTTCCTACCCATTTCTTCTCCCTTCCCTTCTATTCTCTTTCACTATTATTTACATTCCCCAAATAAATGAGAACATATAATGTTTGTCCTTCTACGATTGACTTACTTCACTCAGCATAATACCCTCCAGTTCCATCCACGTTGAAGCAAATGGTTGGTATTTGTCATTTCTAATGGCTGAGTAATATTCCATTGTATACATAAACCACATCTTCTTTACCCATTCATCTTTCGTTGGACACTAAGGCTCCTTCCACAGTTTGGCTATTGTGGACATTGCTGCTAGAAACATCGGGGTGCAGGTGCCTGAGCTTTTCACTGCATCTGTATCTTTGGGGTAAATCCCCAACAGTGTAATTGCTGGGTCCTAGGGCAGGTCTATTTTTAACTCTTTGAGGAACCTCCACACAGTTTTCCAGAGTGGCTGCCCCAGTTCACATTCCCACCAACAGTGGAAGAGGGTTCCCTTTTCTCCACATCCTCGCCAACATTTGTGGTTTCCTGCCTTGTTAATTTTCCCCATTCTCACTGGTGTGAGGTGGTATCTCATTGTGGTTTTGATTTGTATTTCCCTGATGGCCAGTGATGCAGAGCATTTTCTCATGTGCTTGTTGGCCATGTCTCTGTCTTCCTCTGTGAGATTTCTGTTCATGTCTTTTGCCCATTTCATGATTGGATTCTTTGTTTCTTTGGTGTTGAGTTTAATAAGCTTTTTATAGATCTTATAAACTAGCCCTTTATCTGATATGTCATTTGCAAATATCTTCTCCCATTCTGTAGGTTGTCTTTTAGTTTCGTTGATTGTATCCTTTGCTGTGCAAAAGTTTCTTATCTTGATGAAGTCCCAATAGTTCATTTTCCCTTTTGTTTCTTTTGCCGTCGTGGATGTATCTTGCAAGAAGTTACTATGGCCGAGTTCAAAAAGAGTGTTGCCTGTGTTCTCCTCTAGGATTTTGATGGCATCTTGTCCCACATTTAGATCTTCCATCCATTTTGAGTTTATCTTGGTGTTTGGCGCAAGAGAGTGGTCTAGTTTCATTCTTCTGCATGTGGATGTCCAATTTTCCCAGCACCATTTATTGAAGAGACTGTTTTTCTTCCAATGGATAGTCTTTCCTCCTTTATCGAATATTAGTTGACCATAAAGTTCAGGGTCCACTTCTGGATTCTCTATTCTGTTCCATTGATCTATGTGTCTGTTTCTGTGCCAGTACCACACTGTCTTGATGACCACAGCTTTGTAGTACAACCTGAAATCTGGCATTGTGATGCCCCCAGATATGGTTTTCTTTTTTAAAATTCCCCTGGATATTCGGGATCTTTTGTGATTCCACACAAATCTTAAAATAATTTGTTCTAACTCTGCAGAAAGTCCATGGTATTTTGATAGGGATTGCATTAAACGTGTAAATTGTCCTGGGTAACATTGACATTTTCACAATATTAATTCTGCCAATCCATGAGCATGGAATATTTTTCCATCTCTTTGTGTCTTCCTCAATTTCTTTCAGAAGTGTTCTATAGTTTTTAGGGTATAGATCCTTTACTCTTTTGTTAGGTTTATTCCTAGGTATCTTATGCTTTTGGGTGCAATTGACATGATACTCTACATAGAAAACCCAAAAGCCTCCACCCCAAGATTGCTAGAACTCATACAGCAATTTGGCCGCGTGGCAGGATATAAAATCAATGCCCAGAATTCAGTGGTATTTCTATACACTAACAATGAGACTGAAGAAAGAGAAATTAAGGAGTCATTCCCATAATACATGGTTTCTTTTTAACTTTTTATCCTTTCTTTCCTCTTCCCATTAAGCTATTCTTTCCCACCTGTTCTCACTTATCTTCCACTCTTTCCTCTAAGATGCTATGGCAAGCTTGCCCTTCAAATGGACTGTCATTTCAATACACTCAACAAATCTCTGTTTAACATCTATTCATGTAAGTTTTCTTGTTTCATTTGAACTTAGATGAAGGCTTTAAACAAAGACACATATGTAGGTATATGTGTGCACATGCACATAGGCACATATGTGGGCATACACACATATGCACACACATCTTAATTGGGGATATTTTAAGTACTTAAGGAAAGTAGAAGAAATGTTTGTTATGGGACCTTTTTGGTGAATCTGACCATATACCTTGGTGGTTCTAAAAGAGATTTGCATTACAAAGATTGAAAATCCAATATTTGTGTTTCTGAAAATCAAAGTTTTCCTCTCATTATTTACTGTGAGGCTGTTTTGAGATCCCAAAATAAGCCCTTTCTTTGTACTGATAAATTAACTGGCTTCTCCAGATGAAAGAAACCCCTCTCTCCATCATCTTAATTAGTAATAATTTTAGTTTGTCAGAGATATGCTATATATATAGTAGGGGTCAATACAATCCCTTTAATATATTTTTATACAATAGTGACTATTTACTATTGAAAAATATGTTGCAAGCATTTTCACTCACATCATTAATGAAGATGAGCACCTATAACTATGGATTGAATGAAACAAGCATTATTATCTTCACTTAACAGATGAGGAAAAAGTCCAGAGGATCTCATATACTTTTTGAGTTCTAGGAATTAAATAAGTAAAGTTTCTGAGGCTATTACACATAGCTCAATAGCTTGGCCCTTTACATACTGTGTAGAAATAATTAGAAATAATTGTGTGTATCATCTATAGTTGTTGCATTGCTTAATTTGCAAGACCTCAAAACCACATGTACTTTGTGTTATGGGAATGCTTGCTATACAGTTGAAGGAAAAAAGTGCTTATCTACAGGTATATGTGAGGCTTTCATCCTCCAAAGGGTGTAAATCCTCAAGTGCAAAGGAAGGGCCTATAGGGGCTTGCAAAAATGGAGAAAGACAGCAACTCACAGCTGTTAGGGAAATGCAGTGTTATGCAACAAGCTTGGAATTCACAGGCCTCTGCTCAAATTCCAGAGACTGGCCCAAACTGTGTGATATGAGTGGAACATGGGGAATGTATGTTTTGGGTTCTGTGTACTGCTGGAAAAACCCACCCTCTGCCCCACAGTAGGAAACTCTTCCAACCCAAAGGACACAACTGGGAAAAAATATCAAAGACTTAGCAGATTTCAGAAATTTGTGGGGTTGTAAGTGGCCTAAGAAATTATCCAACGCCTACTTTTTATAGAGGAAGAAATAAGTAGGGGTGAATGGAGGTAAGGATAAGTAGGTTACACACTGAATTAGTGAGAGGGATAGGGTGAAAGGACAGCTTAGCATTCCTTGTCTGTAGTTGTTTTTCTATTTCTCTGTACTTCAGAGACAGTTTTAGTCTTGTAACAAGAACACAGTAGTATGAGCATAGGCATCTTGTGGTTGAAGGGGGACTCCATTAGAAAAGGCTACTAATTTCAGCTTTATAGATTATCTAAAATTATGCATCCCTACTGTCCAGTTACCTGGGGAGACTGAAAAGTGAATAATACAGGTTTTCTGTGTGCAGAAGGGATTCAGTAATGGACAGAGTAAAAAGTACCTAGGAGGAAGACAAGAGAGATTTTCCTTTTTTTGGAGACTTTAAGTATTTATTCATGAGAGACATAGAGAGGCAGAGACATAGACAGAGGGAGAAGCAGGCTCCTCGCAGGAAGCCGTATGTGGGACTTGATCCCCAGACCCGGGATCACGACCTGAGCAGAAGGCAGAAGCTCAACCACTTGAGCCACCCAGGTGCCCAAGAAAGATTTTCATAGCAAGGAAAACAGCTGTGCATAGCTGTGAAATAATAGAAACATTACAAGTCATGCTTGGAATTTCACAGCTTTAGGTCAAATCTGGAAAAGCTATATCCCATCTTGGGAACAATGAGTAAAGCATGAGAAACATGTACCCCTGTATGCCTAAAGCTTCAAGGAAAAGAGGGCTAGAAGCTTGGGAGGATAGTACTTTCCAAAAAGGTAATAAATAACTGCTTCTGCAGTGTTTGATATTTTATAAGTCTGATAATTTAAAATATGCATTTTTTCATGTAAAGGCAGGAAGTATAATGTTGAAAATATAGGTCAGAAAGCAAGAGTGATTCAAATTGCATCAAGGAAAACTGGTTGCAGGTACGTCTCAACACTCTTTTAGCATTTCTGTGAGTCTTTTCTTCCATCTCTCTACTCACGCTCTGTAGCTTCATTTTGTCCTTTCACTAGTGAAAATTCCTTTCCTCAACCCTCTCCCTATGCTTTCCCTTCTCTAAAATCTCCAGAATCTCTAGATACTTCTCAGATCATAGCCATCAGCTTCCAAATTGGAATTCCCATTCTCTTGAAGCAGCCAATCATATAAATTTGTAACATGAGTTGGATCACTGATCAGGTCAACTGTATTCCCACAGTTAACTAAGATCATCTGCCTCTTAAAAGATAAGTCTTCTAAAAGAATGTCTAAGTAAGAATTTGGCTAACATTTTATGTAAAGGGCCAGATAGTGCATACTTTAGGCTTTGTAGGCTGTATGGTCCCTGTTGCAACTACTCAACTCTGTCTTTGAGTTTAAAAGCAGGCATAGACATACATACATTCATGAATGAGCTCATACATGAATGAAGATAGCTCTATTATGATAGGACTTCTTTTACGAAGACAGATTGTTAGTTGGAGGAGCACAGTAGGCTCTCTATGCAGAGCAGTAAACATTTAAGTGGTGAAAATTATCCAACACAATGATTTAAATTATATGAAAAGTGATCTAAGCAGTACATGGTGAAATATTTGTCCAAGAAAATCTGCTAAACATAGTAAATCTCAGCAATATGAATTATAGTCTGTGGAATTTGGGCTATGAACCTCTCCCATTATCTGCCATCCCCACCTCTATGTTAAGGGAGTTTTACTCTGGGAATTGTATACTTGAACATCACATGGGCAGGATATATGTGAATCTCATGCCCTCCCCCATATGTGTGTTTTGCAAGCTCTATTCCCAGAAGATATGAATGAGAGGACTGAAAGTCCTTCCTTCCACCCAAATCCTACTCATAGGCTAGGGCTTTTCCCCAACAGTGACATAGAATACTGCAGCCTGATTGACCGCACCCCAATTTGCTCACAGGGCAGAAGTTTCACTCTGGGAGAAGCAAGCTGAATAACAGTCAAGGACTACTACACTTCTTTCCACACCAGAACCCACTGGTAGAGCAAGGTTTTCACTCCAAGAGAGGCGGTATACTCTTTCCACCTTTAGCTTCTATCTATGCAATGGCATATCTTCCCAAGAAGAGAAACAAACCACAATAACACCTCTGCCTGAGAGGACAGACTGACCTTTTGGCATACAGACTAGAGAACTCCATGTCTAAGGGCCATATCAAAACAATGGAGATTTTGGTGGAGGGCAGTTAAGAGGCAGCCTATAGCTCTGATATAAGCAAAACAGCAGAGCAGCCAGATGTTTAGTTGAGATAACTAGAGAAAGACAGGTAAGAACTCTCCTGGGATCACACACAACTGTTGAAGTTGGGAAGGTTATGTGCACTACTATTCATGAACAGTAATAGCAGGCTATGGGACAGGCTTAAAAACATTCTCCAAGCCACTTTCAAATAACTCAGCAATAAGTAGAAGCCTTATTGGCTTAAGGGGTTTAAGTACAACCTCTGAGGAAGCAACAGCAGAATAAAATCATAAACTATTCTGACCCCAGGATGACTCCTAAGATTCTAGTCAGAAAAATAAGATCACATTAAACTCTGGTGGTCTAGAAGACTGCACATAAGGTCATGTAACAAAAGAAGGAATTTCTCTCAAGGGCAATAGAGGGATCTTCTGAGCCATTTATCCCAGGATGAGATTGAAGCAAAATCCAAGTTTCCTGAACTATAGAAATGCACACATCCAATGACCTAACTGGTTTAGTGACATTAAGTATAAGTTTTGCCCAATAAGTGACTTATAATAAACAAGAGGTGAACAAGAGAAGCCAGACTAAAATATTTTTTAAGAAAAGGAAAATCTGAGAATGGACATCAGAGGCTATACAATGACAAAAGAAGTAAACTTCACAGTAGTCCACTCAAGTAATTAAACAAACAAATCATCAAATAGGCATCAAAATCAAGTTCCAACAAGAAAGGAGACTCAGTATTAAGTTCCTACAATATGCCATTTATGCAGCTATCAATAAAAATGTAAGATATGTAGAGAAACAGTAAAATGTGACCTACACTGGGGAAAAGAAGCAAGCAATAGAAAAGAAAGGACCTTTGAGAGGGTCCAGATGTCTGACTTAATAGACAAAAATTCCAAAACAGTTATTATAAATATGTATAAAAACTGAATGAAACTATTTTTAATGACTTAAATGAAGACACATAAATGGTATATTATCAAGTAAATATTGTTTCCTGCCTTGTTAATTTTCCCCATTCTCACTGGTGTGAAGTGGTATCTCATTGTGGTTTCGACTTGTATTTCCCGGATGGCCAGTGATGCGGAACATATACTCATGTGCTTGTTGGCCATGTTTCTGTCTTCCTCTGTGAAATTTCTGTTCGTGTCTTTTGCCCATTTCATGACTGGATTGTTTGTTTCTTTGCTGTTGAGTTTAATAAGTTCTTTACAGATCTTGGATACTAGCCCTAGCATCTGTACATAGGGATACTAGCCCTTTATCTGCTAAAGGTAAAATGACAAATTTTACACCAAATTGAACTCCAATAAAAATTTTAATAAAAATAAGTAAATAAAAAGTTCAAGAATAAAAAAAGAAAGGTAGAACCATACGTATTTAAAATTGTAGGTATTATGATATGAATATGTTTAAAAAATTTTTTCAACTTTCACCTTTATTTTTTAATAATAAATTTATTTTTTATGGGTGTTCAATTTGCCAACATACAGAATAACACCGAGTGCCAAGGATACAGTCAACAAAACTAAAAGACAACCTACAGAATGGGAGAAGATATTTGCAAATGATGTATCAGTTAAAGGGCTAGTTTCCAAGATCTATAAAGAACTTCTTAAACTCAACACCAAAGAAACAAACAATCCAATCGTGAAATGGGCAAAAGACATGAACAGAAATCTCACAGAGGAAGACATAGACATGGCCAACATGCATATGAGAAAATGCTCTGCATCACTTGCCATCAGGGAAATACAAATCAAAACCACAATGAGATACCACCTCACACCAGTGAGAATGGGGAAAATTAACAAGGCAGGAAACCACAAATGTTGGAGAGGATGTGGAGAAAAGGGAACCCTCTTACACTGTTGGTGGGAATGTGAAATGGGGCAGCCACTCTGGAAAACTGTGTGGAGGTTCCTTAAAGAGTTCAAAATAGACCTGCCCTAGGACCCAGCAATTGCCCTGTTGGGGATTTACCCCAAAGATACAGATGCAGTGAAATGCCGGGGCACCTGCACCCCGATGTTTATAGCAGCAATGTCCACAATAGCCAAACTGTGGAAGGAGCCTCAGTGTCCATCAAAAGATGAATGGATAAAGAAGATGTGATTTATGTATACAATGGAATATTACTCAGCCATTAGAAATGACAAATACCCACCACTTGCTTCAACGTGGATGTTGAAAAAAATATTTCAATGACTGTATAGTGTATTATGCAACACAATAAGCTAATTTGAAAGCAATTTTAGAATCATGAAGTAAACATTAGATGATAATGAAACATATTAATAAGAAAATTCTCTTCTCAAATCAATAACAAAAGCTCAATCTTTTCCTTTATTTATATTTTATTATTTTTGTATGAGATTTATTTATTCACTTTACAGAGAGAGCACAAGTGGGGAAGCAGAGCAGCAGGAGAGGGAGAGAGAGAATCTCAAGCAAACTCCTCTATGAGCATGGAGCCTGTTTCAGGGCTCTATCCCACGACCCTGACATCATGATCTGAGACAAAAGAAATAAAAGGAATTCAAATTGGCAAGGAAGAAGTAAAGCTTTCACTATTTGCAGATACTATGTCATATAGATAGCAAACCTGAAAGACTCCACCAAAAATCTACTAGAACTGATAAATGAATTCTGTACAGTTGCAGGATACAAAATCAATTTGCAAAACTCAACTGAATGAGTCATGCAGGTGCATTACACTTTATTATTACTATTATTACTACTATTATTATTATTATTATTATATCACTTTGCCTCACAAGATGAACATTATTTGTATAAATAGGAGATTATGGAGAATAATTTACAATAATTTACAAGGCCATTATGCCGTGAACAAGGCAAAACAGAATTCTTTTTAAAGATTTTATTTATTTATTCATGAGACACAGAGAGAGAGAGAGACAGAGACATATGCAGAGGGAGAAGCAGGCTTCCTTCAGGGAGCCTGATGCAGGACTCCATCCCAGGACCATGGGATGACGAACTGAGCCAAAGGAAGGTGCTTAACCACTGAGCCACCCAGGCATCCCAAAACAGAATTCTTTTTATCAATGTTTTTAAAAAATTCCAACATAGTTACTGTTACACATAGAGTGCTATCTTAGTTTCAGGTGTACAATATAGCAATTCAACACTTCCATGCATCAGCCTGTGATCATCACAAGTGCAGTCCTTAGTCCTCATCACCTATTTAACCTATTCCCCCACCAACCTACCCTCTGGTAACCATCTGTTTGTTCTCAATAGTTAAGAGTCTGTGTCTTGGCTTGTTTATCTCTCTTTTTGCTCTTTGTTCAATTGTTTTGTTTCTTAAATTCCACATATGACTGAAATCATATTGTATGTGTCTTTCTCTGACTGACATTCACTTAGCATTATACTTTCTAGCTCAATCCATGTCCTTGCAGATGGCAAGATTTCAGTCTTTTTCTGGATGAATAATATCCTATTACATATATATGTCACATTTTCTTTATTCATTCATCTACTGATGGACATTTTATTTGGGCTGCTTCTATAATTTGGCTACAATAAACTATACAGCAAATACAGTGGTCCATGTATCACTTTCAATTCATGTTTTTGTAATTTTCTGGGTAAGTACCCTATAGAAAAATCATTTGATCATAGGGTAGTTCTATTTTACTTTTTGAGGAATCTCCATACAATTTTCCACAGTGGTAACACCAGTTTGCAGTCCCACCAACAGTGTAAGAGGATTTTTTCTTCACATACTCACCAACACAGGTTGTTTCTTATGTTTTTGATTGTAGCCATTCTGATGTGAAGGGATATCTCCTTGTGGTTTTGATTTGCATTTTCCTGATGAGAAGTGATGTTGAGCATCTTTTCATGTGTCTCTTGGCCATTTGTAGGTCTTCTTTGAAGAAATATCTATGCATTTCTTCTGCCCATTAAATTAGATTATTTGGCTTTTGGTGTTGATTTGTTTAACATCCTCCCTTTACTGGATATGTCACTTGCAAATATTGTCTCCTATTTAGTGAGTTGCCTTTTGTTTTATTGACAATTTCCTTTGCTGTACAGAAGCTTTTTATTTTGAAGTAGTACCCAAAGTTTAATCCTGCTTCTATTTACTTTATCTCAGGAAACATATCTAGGAAAAATATTCCTAAACCTGATACCAGAGATATTACTGCCTTGGCTAACTTCTAGGATTTTTATGGTGTCATGTCTCACATTTAAATTTTTATTTTTGCATATGATGTAAGAAGGTGGTTCAGTTTCATTCTTTTGCATGCAGCAGATCAGTTTTTCCAATACCATTTATTGAAGGAATTTTCCGATTGGATATTCTTTACTGCATTGTTTGATTAACTGACCATATAGTTGTGGGTTTCTTTCTGAGTATTCTATTCTGTTCCATTAATCTATGTGTCTATTTTCTGTACCAGTATGATATTGCTTTCATTACGACAGCTCTGTAATATAACTGGAAGTATGAAATTGTGATACCTACAGCTTTGATTTTCTTCCTCAAAATTACTTTGGCAATTACTATTCTTTTGTGGTTCCATATAAATTGTAAGATTTTTGTTCTACCTCTGTGAAAAATGCCATGAGCATTTTATAGAGATTGCAGTAAATGTGTAGATAGCTTTCAGTAGTAGGGATATTTTACTAATATTTTTTCTTTTTTTTAATTTATTTTTTATTGGTGTTCAATTTACTAACATACAGAATAACCCCCAGTGCCCGTCACCCATTCACTCCCACCCCCCGCCCTCCTCCCCTTCTACCACCCCTAGTTCGTTTCCCAGAGTTAGCAGTCTTTACGTTCTGTCTCCCTTTCTGATATTTCCCACACATTTCTTCTCCCTTCCCTTATATTCCCTTTCACTATTATTTATATTCCCCAAATGAATGAGAACATACAATGTTTGTCCTTCTCCGATTGACTTACTTCACTCAGCATAATACCCTCCAGTTCCATCCACGTTGAAGCAAATGGTGGGTATTTGTCATTTCTAATAGCTGAGTAATATTCCATTGTATACATAAACCACATCTTCTTTATCCATTCATCTTTCGTTGGACACCGAGGCTCCTTCCACAGTTTGGCTATCGTGGCCATTGCTGCTATAAACATCGGGGTGCAGGTGTCCCGGCGTTTCACTGCATCTGTATCTTTGGGGTAAATCCCCAACAGGGCAATTGCTGGGTCGTAGGGCAGGTCTATTTTTAACTGTTTGAGGAACCTCCACACAGTTTTCCAGAGTGGCTGCACCAGTTCACAATCCCATCAACAGTGTAAGAGGGTTCCCTTTTCTTTGCATCCTCTCCAACATTTGTGGTTTCCTGCCTTGTTAATTTTCCCCATTCTGACTGGTGTGAGGTGGTATCTCATTGTGGTTTTGATTTGTATTTCCCTGATGGCAAGTGATGTGGAGCATTTTCTCATATGCATTTTGGCCATGTCTATGTCTTCCTCTGTGAGATTTCTCTTCATGTCTTTTGCCCATTTCATGATTGGATTGTTTGTTTCTTTGGTGTTGAGTTTAAGAAGTTCTTTATAGATCTTGGAAACTAGCCCTTTATCTGATAGGTCATTTGCAAATATCTTCTCCCATTCTGTAGGCTGTCTTTGAGTTTTGTTGACTGTATCCTTTGCTGTGCAAAAGCTTCTTATCTTGATGAAGTCCCATAGTTCATTTTTGCCTTTGTTTCTTTTGCCTTCATGGATGTATCTTGCAAGAAGTTACTGTGGCCGAGTTCAAAAAGGGTATTGGCTGTGTTCTTCTCTAGGATTTTCATGGCATCTTGTCTCACATTTAGATCTTTCATCCATTTTGAGTTTATCTTTGTGTATGGTGAAAGAGAGTGGTCTAGTTTCATTCTTCTGCATGTGGATGTCCAATTTTCCCAGCACCATTTATTGAAGAGACTGTCTTTCTTCCAATGGATAGTCTTTCCTCCTTTATCGAATATTAGTTGACCATAAAGTTGAGGGTCCACTTCTGGATTCTCTATTCTGTTCCACTGATCTATGTGTCTGTTTTTGTGCCAGTACCACTCTGTCTTGATGACCACAGCTTTGCAGTACAACCTGAAATCTGGCATTGTGATGCCCCCAGATATGGTTTTCTTTTTTAAAATTCCCCTGGCTATTCGGGGTCTTTTCTGATTCCACACAAATCTTAAAATAATTTGTTCTAACTCTCTGAAGAAAGTCCATGATATTTTGATAGGGATTGCATTAAACGTGTAAATTGCCCTGGGTAACATTGACATTTTCACAATATTAATTCTGCCAATCCATGAGCATGGAATATTTTTCCATCTCTTTGTGTCTTCCTCAATTTCTTTCAGAAGTGTTCTATAGTTTTGAGGGTATAGATACTTTACATCTTTGGTTAGGTTTATTCCTAGGTATCTTATGCTTTTGGGTGCAATTGTAAATGGGATTGACTCCTTAATTTCTCTTTTTTCAGTCTCATTGTTATTATATAGAAATGCCACTGATTTCTGGGCATTGATTTTGTATCCTGCCACGCTACCGAATTGCTGTATGAGTTCTAGCAATCTTGGGGTGGAGACTTTTGGGTTTTCTATGTAGAGTATCATGTCATCAGTGAAGAGGGAGAGTTTGACTTCTTCTTTGCCAATTTGAATGCCTTTAATGTCTTTTTGTTGCCTGATTGCTGAGGCTAGGACTTCCAATACTATGCTGAATAGCAGTGGTGAGAGTGGACATCCCTGTCTTGTTCCTGATCTTAGGGGAAAGGCTCCCAGTGCTTCTCCATTGAGAATGATATTTGCTGTGGGCTTTTCATAGATGGCTTTTAAGATGTCGAGGAATGTTCCCTCTATCCCTACACTCTGAAGAGTTTTGATCAGAAATGGATGCTGTATTTTGTCAAATGCTTTCTCTGCATCTAATGAGAGGATCATATGGTTCTTGGTTTTTCTCTTGCTGATATGATGAATCATATTGATTGTTTTACAGGTGTTGAACCAGCCTTGTGTCCCAGGGATAAATCCTACTTCGTCATGGTGAATAATTTTCTTAATGTACTGTTGGATCCTATTGGCCAGTATCTTGTTGAGAATTTTTGCATCCATGTTCATCAGGGATATTGGTCTGTAATTCTCCTTTTTGGTGGGGTCTTTGTCTGGTTTTGGAATTAACGTGATGCTGGCCTCATAGAACGAATTTGGAAGTACTCCATCTCTTTCTATCTTTCCAAACAGCTTTAGGAAGAGTAGGTATGGTTTCTTCTTTAAACGTTTGATAGAATTCCCCTGGGAAGCCCTCTGGCCCTGGACTCTTGTGTCTTGGGAGGTTTTTGATGACTGCTTCAATTTCCTTCCTGGTTATTGGCCTGTTCAGGTTTTCTAATTCTTCCTGTTCCAGTTTTGGTAGTTTGTGGCTTTCCAGGAATGCGTCCATTTCTCTTAGATTGCCTAATTTATTGGTGTATAGCTGTTCATAATATGTTTTTAAAATCATTTGTATTTCCTTAGTGTTGGTAGTGATCTCTCCTTTCTCATTCATGATTTTATTAATTTGAGTCTTCTCTCTCTTCTTTTTAATAAGGCTGGCTAATGGTTTATCTATCTTATTAATTCTTTCCAAGAACCAACTCCTGGTTCTGTTGATCTCTTCCACAGTTCTTCTGGTCTCGATTTCGTTGAGTTCTGCTCGAATCTTTATTAACTCCCTTCTTCTCTTGGGTATAGGATCTATTTGCTGTTTTTTGTCTAGCTCCTTTATGTATAAGGTTAGCTTTTGTATTTGAGTTCTTTCCAGTTTTTGAATGGATGCTTGTATTGCGATGTATATCCCCCTTAGGACTGCTTTTGCTGCATCCCAAAGATTTTGGATGGTTTTATCTTCATTCTCATTAGTTTCCATGAATGTTTTTAATTCTTCCTTAATTTCCTGGTTGACCCTTTCATCTTTTAGCAGGATGGTCCTTAACCTCCACGTGTTTGAGGTCCTTCCAAACTTCTGGTTGTGATTTAGTTTTAATTTCAAGGCATTGTGGTCTGAGAACATGCTGGGGACGATCCCAATCTTTTGTTATCGGTTCAGACCCAATTTGTGACCCAATATGTGGTCTATTCTGGAGAAATTTCCATGTGCACTTGAGAAGAATGTGTATTCAGTTGAGTTTGGATGTAAAGTTCTGTAGATATCTGTGAAATCCATCTGGTCCAGTGTATCATTTAAAGCTCTCGTTTCTTTGGAGATGTTGTGCTTAGAAGACCTATCGAGTATAGAAAGAGCTAGATTGAAGTCACCAAGTATAAGTGTATTATTATCTAAGTATTTCTTCACTTTGGTTAATAATTGATTTATATATTTGGCAGCTCCCACATTCGGGGCATATATATTGAGGATTGTTAAGTCCTCTTGTTGAATAGATCCTTTAAGTATGATATAGTGTCCCTCTTCATCTCTCACTACAGTCTTTGGGGTAAATTTTAGTTTATCTGATATAAGGATGGCTACCCCTGCTTTCTTTTGAGGACCATTCGAATGGTAAATGTTTCTTCAACCTTTTATTTTCAGGCTGTTGGTGTCCTTCTGTCTAAAATGAGTCTCTTGTAGACAGCAAATAGATGGGTCCTGCTTTTTTATCCAGTCTGAAACCCTGCGCCTTTTGATGGGGTCATTAAGCCCGTTCACATTCAGAGTTACTATTGAGAGATATGAATTTAGTGTCATCATGATAACTATTCAGTCCTTGTTTTTGTGGAATGTTCCACTGAACTTCTTCTTAAAGGGGAATTTTAAGAGTCCCCCTTAAAATTTCTTGCAGAGCTGGTTTGGAGGTCACATATTCTTTTAGTTGCTGCCTGTCTTGGAAGCTCTTTATCTCTCCTTCCATTTTGAATGAGAGCCTTGCTGGATATAGTATTCTTGGCTGCATGTTCTTCTCATTTACGACCCTGAGTATATCCTGCCAGCCCTTTCTGGCCTGCCAGGTCTCTGTGGAGAGGCCTGCTGTTACCCTAATACTCTTCCCCATAAAAGTCAGGGATTTCTTGTCTCTTGCTGCTTTAAGGATCTTCTCTATATCTTTGGAATTTGCAAGCTTCACTATTAAATGTCGAGGTGTTGAACGGTTTTTATTGATTTTAGGGGGGGATCTCTCTATTTCCTGGATCTGAATGCCTGTTTCCCTTCCCAGATTAGGAACGTTTTCAGCTAGAATTTGTTCAAATACATATTCTGGCCCTCTGTCCCTTTCGGCACCCTCGGGAACACCAATTAAACGTAGGTTTTTCTTCCTCAGGCTGTCGTTTATTTCCCTTAATCTAGCTTCATGGTCTTTTAATTGTTTGTCTCTTTTTTCCTCAGTTTCCCTCTTTGCTATCAACTTGTCTTCTATGTCACTCACTTGTTCTTCCACCTCGTTAACCCTCGTCATTAGGACTTCTAGTTTGGATTGCATCTCATTCAATATATTTTTAATTTCTGCCTGATTAGCTCTAAATTCTGCAGTCATGAAGTCTCTTGAGTCCTTTATGCTTTTTTCTAGAGCCACCAGTAGCTGTATAATAGTGCTTCTGAATTGGCTTTCTGACATTGAATTGTAATCCAGATTTTGTTACTCTGTGGGAAAGAGGACTGTTTCTGATTCTTTCTTTTGAGGTGAGGTTTTCCTTCTAGTCATTTTGCTCAGTGCAGAGTGGCCAAAAGCAAGTTGTATTGGGAAAAGGAGAAAAAGAGAGGAGAGAAAGAAGGAAAGAAAAGAGAAAGAGAAAAAAAAGGAAAGAAAAAAACGAAAAAAAAAGAAGAAAAAGAGAAAGAAAAAGAAAGAAAGGAGAAAAAAGGGAGTTGGGGGAAGGAAACAAATCAAAAAGCAAACCAAAAAAAAAAAAAGAAAAAAAGAACCACGGGGGAGTATCTTCTGATTCTGTGTACTTTAAGTCTCTTGGCTTCCCCTGGAAGTTGTCAGTCAGTCTAGTTGGTCTTCTAGGGCAGGGGCCTGCTGTGCTGATTTTCAGGTATTAGAAGCTGGGGGAGCTGCTGTGCCCCTGCTTGGTGCAGGGCTCAGTGGGGGTTGTTTCCCCCATGAGGCCTCAGGAGCAACAGCCCTAGTGGCGGGGCCAGCTCTGGAAACCTGGATTCAGCCCCCGCAGGAACTCCGGAGCTCTCCGTCTGCAGGGCCTGGAGGCTCCGGGGCGGGGCCGCTGATCTGCTCAGCTGGGGCAGGAGCGTCCTTGGGGTCCTGGGCCCTCCTGGCCTCTGCCTGTCCCGGGGGAGGCCGGATCCTGGGCTGTGTCCCGGCGCCCTGTGCTCTGGGGCCTGCGCTGTTGGATTCGCGCTACAGGGCCGCGCAATCCCCTCCGCGGAGCCGCCACCCGAGCACCCCGAGGTGCTCCTGGAACCGCGCAGCCCCCTCTGCACGGAGCCTCTTCCTCTGCCTGAGCCCCTCTGAGCTGCTCCCGGGGCCGCGCAGCCCCCTCCGCGGAGCCGCCGCCCGAGCCCCTCCGAGCTGCTCCGGGTCCCGCCGTGCGCGCTGCAGCCCTTAGGGAGCTCGGCGCACTCTCCTGGGCGCGCAGTTGCTCTGTTACCTGTCCCAGGGGAGCCCGAGGGCATCCTCGCCCTTCTGGGTCCTGCTCCAACTCCCTGCGAGCCCCTTTCTGCCCGGGAAGGTCGGTGCAGCTCCGGCTTCTCCGGGACGGGGCTCTCCTGTCCTGGGGACACTCGTCCCGGCCTCAGCCCGGCTCCTCGCGCGGCCCCTCCCCCTTGGAGGCCTTTGTTTCTTTATTTCTTTTTTCCCGTCTTCTTACCTTGATAGAAGCGCGAACTCTTCTCACTGTTGCATTCCAGGTGTTCTCTCTTTAATTCTCAGGCCGAATTCATAGATTTTCAGGATAATTTGAAGGTTTTCTAGGTAGTTTGGTGGAGACAGGTGATTTGGAGACCCTACTCTTCCGCCATCTTGCCCCTTCCTCTACTAATATTTTTTCTTCCAATCCGTGTTCATGAAATATATTTTCATTTCTTTGCGTCATCCTGAATTTCTTTCATTAATGTTCTATACTGTTCAGAGTACAGATCTTCCACCTCTTTGATTAGGTTTAGTCCTAGGTTAAGTTGTTTATTTTACATTTTTCTTGCTTATTGAGGTAGGCCTCTATTGCTCTAAATTTCCCTCTTAGAACCACTTTTGCTGCATTCCAAAGGTTTTGGCCTGTTGTGTTTCCATTTTCATTTTCACTTGTTTCCATGTGATTTTGGATGTCTTCTTTGATTTATTGGTTAACACATTCATCATTTAATAGCATGGTATTTAACCTCATGTTTTTGTGATCTTTCCAGATTTTTTCTTGTGTTTGATTCCAGTTTCATAGTGTCATGGTCAGAAAACATGCGTGGTGTGAATTCAACCCTTTTTAAATTGTTGAGACCTGTTTTATGGCCTAAAATGTGATCTATTCTGGAGAATCCTCTGTGTGCACCAGAAAAAAAAATGTGTATTCTCTTGTTTTAGAAGATGTGTTCTAAATATGCCTGCTAAATCTGCCTGGTCCTATCCATCCTATAAAGCATTTGTTTCCTTGTCGATTTCTGTTTGAAAAATCTGTCTATTGATATAAGTGTAGTGTTAAAGTCCCCTATTATTGGCACTTGGAAAATTCTCCAGAATAGGTCACATATTAGGTCACAAAACAGGTCTCAACAAATACAAGCATATTGATGTCAAAACATGCATCTTTTTTAACCACAAGGTTATGAACCTGGAAGTCAGCAACAACAAAAATATCTGGAAAGATTACAAATACATGGAGGTTAAGTAATATGTTACAAAACAATGAACGTGTCAACCAGGAAACCAAAGAAGAAATCAAAAAAGCATAAGGAACCAATCAAAATGAAAACACTGTGATCCAAAAATATTTTGGAGGTGGGTGGGAAATGGGTTTAAATAGGTGATGTGGGGATGCCTGGGTGGCTCAGTGGTTGAGTGTTCACCTTTGGCTCAGGGCATGATCCTGGGGTCCTGCGATTGAGTCCTGCATCAGGCTCCCTGCAGAGAGCGTGCTTCTCCCTTTGCCTATGTCTCTCCCTCTCTCTGTGTGTCTCTTATGATTAAATTAATACAATATTAAAAAATAGATGATGGGGTTTAAGGAGTTAAGGAGTTTACTTGTTCTGAAGTGTTGTATGGAAGTCTTGAATCACTATATTGTTCATCTATAACTGCATGTTAACTAACAAATTTAAATAAAAAATTTTAAAAGTCCCGTGTTATTGCTTTTTTACTATCAGTCCCCATTATCTTTGTTATTAACTGTCTTGTGTATTTGGGTGCTCCCATGTTGGGTGCATAACTATGTAAAATTGTTATATGTTCTTGTTGGATTGTCCCCTTTATTATTATATAGGGCCTTACATTGTCTCTTGTTACAATCTTTGTTTTAAACTATTTTTTTATGTAAGTATTGCTACTCAACCTTTCTTTTGACAGAAATTTGCATGATAAAGTTTTTTCCATCCCATCAGTTTAAATTTGTAGGTTTCTTTAGGTCTAAAATTAATCTCTTGTAGGCAGCATATAGATTGGTCCTGTTTTATTAATTTAATTAAATTTAATTTTTATGTTTTTAATATTTAAAATTTTAATATTTCTTTTCTATAATCACACTGATGTTAACAATATAATAAAATGATATTAACCTAATGTTTTTTTTTGTATTAACCTAATGTTATCATCTAATTAGTTTCAAGGAGAAAAAAAGCTCAATTTCAATTATACTAAAAAAAATAATTGTCTTTGGTAGACATCTTCCAGTATTTGTTTGTTTATTTATTTATTTATTTATTTATTTATTTATTTATTTATTTTAAAGATTTTATTTATTTATTCATGATAGTCACAGAGGAGAGAGAGAGAGAGGCAGAGACACAGGCAGAGGGAGAAGCAGGCTCCATGCACCGGGAGCCCGACATAGGATTCGATCCCGGGTCTCCAGGATCACGCCCTGGGCCAAAGGCAGGCGCCAAACCACTGCGCCACCCAGGGATCCCAATCTTCCAGTATTTAGATTTACACATCTTTATTACATCAAAATAAAAAATTAAGGAATCCCTGGGTGGCTCAGCAGTTTAGCACCTGCCTTTGGCCCAGGGCATGATCCTGGAGTCCCGGGATTGAGTCCCGCATCGGGCACCCTGTATGGAGCCTGCTTCTCCCTCTGCCTTTGTCTCTGCCTCTCTCTGCGTGTCTCTCATGGATAGGTAAATAAAATCTTAAAAAATTAAATATCAACACTATTCTGAAAATGTCCATTAACTATAAGCTAAAAATTTACTTCTGAAATTCAGTTTGGGGAATGACTCTGAAGAGAATAGAATAATGGAAGTGAGGAGGTATTCCAAGGATCTTTATACATAATATTCCATTATATATATATATATCTTGACTATATTATGATAAAATAATATTATATCTTCATTTTTGGTTGATACATAGATTTTATTAATGCAATTTTTATTTAAAATTTTATTTTTTTTTCAAAATTGTAGTAGGATAAAAAATTGTCCTCACAAATGTGTCCATATCCTAAACCCTAGAACCTGTGAATATATTCCCTTACATGGCAAAAGGAACATTGCAGGAGTGATTAAGTTAAGGAACTTGAGATGGGGCAATTATGCTGAATTATCTGCATAAACTAATGTAATTAAAAGAGTCCCTATAAGAGACAGTCAAGAAAGTTGCAGATAAAAAAAAAAGAAAGTTGCAGATAGAGAAGGCAATGTGATAACAAAAGTAGAGGGAAAGAAAACATATGATGAGAACAGAAGTCAAAACATGTAGGCAGTCTCTAAAAGCTAGAAAAAAGTCAAGAAAACAGACTGGATTCTTTCTTAGAGCCTCCAGAAGAAAGGTTGCTTGCTGACCCATTTTAGACTTCTAGCTTGAAGAACTATAAAATAAATTTGTGTTGATTTAATCCAAGGTGTGTTGTAATTTGCTACCTAAGCAATATAAAACTAATACAAAATATATCTGAATATTTATAAGCAAGCATAAACATTAACACACTAAAAGTAAATTGTTTGCACATACTTTCACAAGTATATATGCATAATATGTACTTAACATAATCAGTTGACTTGAATGACCATGCAAGCTCACCTCATTTTGTTTGAGTGTGTGTACATGTGTGTACTTTATAATTAAGAAGATCAACTACAACTTCGGGGTTTCCTTCTACCTGCCATCCTAACATCTCATCTGTTAGTAGTATTATACCTTCAAGAAGGAAGAGAGAGGGAAAGAGAAGGGGTAGGAGGACTGTGAGGAGGAGGTGGAGGAGGAGTAAGCAAAGCAAAATCCTTTAATCCATTATTTAACATTTAAAGATATGTTTAATTGAAGATGTTTAAATCAGTGTACAACAGTCATAATCTATAAATAACTACTTATCAGTAGATATTTTCATAGATAAATTTTTTTAGATAAATATAAAATGAGAAAAGCATGGACATTATTTGAAATTGAGGTTAGGGCAGCCCTGGTGGCTCAGCAGTTTAGTGCCGCCTTCAGCCCAGGGCCTGGTCTTGGAGACCCGGGATCGAGTCCCATATCAGGCTCCCTGCATGGAGCCTGCTTCTCCCTCTGCCTATGTCTCTGCCTCTCTCTCTCTCTCTCTCTCTCTCTCTCTGTCTCATAAATAAATAAAATCTTAAAAAAAAAAGAAAGAAATTGAGGTTAGCAATCACATAGCAGGAAAGAAAGAAGAGATTGTACAGGGACAATAAACTTGATAGACTTCATAAATTTCCCTTGGGTTGACTATGTTTTCATCAAATTGTCCTATAATAAATAGATGCTCCTGATTAAAATATTTTTTCATGCAGCTGCAAACCAGTATGCTTCATCAGAGTTATGAATATTTTTTTTAAATTCAGCTTATTGACTCTGAAAGGACATTTTCTACAGATAACAGGTTAATTGAAGCATCATTATATAGTTCTATTTAAAATCTTTCAGAAATCAAAAAGAAAAAAAAACAAACGGGGGAGTATCTTCTGATTCTGTATACTTTAAGTCCCTTGACTTCCCCTGGAACTTGTCCGTCTAGCTGGTCTTCTGGAGAAGGGGCCTGTTGTGCTGATTTTCAGGTGTTAGCACTTGGGGGAGCTGCTCTGCCCCCTGCCTGGTGCAGGGCTCAGTGGGGGTTGTTTACCCCGTGAGGCCAATGTCCACAATAGCCAAACTGTGGAAGGAGACTCAGTGTCCATCGAAAGATGAATGGATAAAGAAGATGTGGTTTATGTATACAATGGAATATTACTCAGCCATTAGAAACGACAAATACCCACCATTTGCTTCAACGTGGATGGAACTGGAGGGTATTATGCTGAGTGAAGTAAGTCAATCGGAGAAGGACAAACATTGTATGTTCTCATTCATTTGGGGAATATAAATAATAGTGAAAGGGAATATAAGGGAAGGGAGAAGAAATGTGTGGGAAATATCAGAAAGGGTGACAGAACGTAAAGACTCCTAACTCTGGGAAACGAACTAGGGGTGGTGGAAGGGGAGGAGGGCGGGGGGTGGGGGTGAGTGGGTGACGGGCACTGAGGGGGACACTTGACGGGATGAGCACTGGGTGTTATTCTGTATGTTGGTAAATTGAACACCAATAAAAAATTAATTTATAAAAAAATAAATAAACACAACCTTTCTATTTCTCATGATATTGGATATGCCCATATATATTTGGAAGATTCTCAATTCATATCTTTTAATTTTTTAAAAGATTTTATTTATTCATTCATGATAGACACATACACACACAGAGAGAGAAAGGCAGAGACATAGGCAGAGGGAGAAGCAGGCTCCATATAGGAAGCCCGGTGTGGGACTCTATCCGGGACACCAGGATCAAGCCCTGAGCCAAAGGCAGACGCTCAAATGTTGAGCCACACAGGCGTCCCTCTTTTATTTTCATTTCACTTTTTTATTTTAATTATTTTCTTTATTAGAGTTCAATTTACCACCATATAGCATAACACCCAGTGCTCATTCCATCAAGTGTCCCCCTCAGTGCCCATCACCCAGTCACTGTAACCCCCCACCAATGCTCCCTTTCCACTACCCTTGTTCATTTCCCAGAGTAGGAGTCTCTCATGTTCTGTCACCCTCTCTGATATTTCCCACTCATTTTCTCTCTTTTCCCCTTTATTCTCTTTCTCTATTTTTATATTCCCCAAATGAATGAGACCATATAATGTTTGTCCTTCTCTGATTGACTCACTTCACTAAGCATAATACCCTCCAGATCCATCCACATCAAAGCAAATGGTGGGTATTTGTGGTTTCTAATGGCTGAGTAACATTCCATTGTATAAATATACCACATCCTCTTTATGTCCATTCATCTTTCTATGGACATTGAGGCTCCTTTCACGGTTTGGCTATTGTGGACATTGCTGCTATAAACATCGGGATGTAGGTGCCCCGGCATTTCACTGCATCTATATCTTCAAGGTAAATCCCCAGCAGTGCAATTGCTGGGTTGCAGAGCAGTTCTATTTTTAACTCTTTGAGGAAAGTCCACATAGCTTTCCAGACTGGCTGTACCAGTTCATATTCCCACCAACAGTGCAAGAGAGTTACCCTTTCTCCAGATCCTCTCCAACATTTGTTGCTTCCTGTCTTGTTGATATTCACCATCCTCACTGGTGTGAGGTGGTATCTCATTGTGGTTTTGATTTGTATCTCAGCTGATGGCAAGTGATGCAGAGCACTTTCTCATGTGCTTGTTGGCCATATCTATGTCTTCTTTGGTGTAATTTCTGTACATGTCTTTTGCCCATTTCAAGATTGAGTTGTTTCTGTTGAGTTTAATAAGTTCTTTATAGATCTTGGATGCTAGGCCTTTATCTGATAGGTCATTTGCAAGCATCTTCCCCCATTCTGTAGGTTGTCTTTGAGTTTCATGGACTGTTTCTTTTGCTGTTCAGAAGCTTCTTATATTGATGAAGTCCTAATAACTCATTTTTGCTTTTATTTCCCTTGCCTTCATGGATGTATCTTACAAGAAGTTGCTGTGGCCAAGTTCAAAAAGGGTGTTGCCTGTGTTCTCCTCTAGGATTTTGATGGATTATTGTCTCACATTTAGATCTTTCATCCATTTTGAGTTTATCTTTGTGTCTGGTGTAAGAGAATTGTCTACTTTAATTCTTTTGCATGTGGTTGTCCAGTTTTCACAGGACCATTTATTGAAGAGACTCTCCTTTTTCCAGTGGATATTCTTTCCTGCTTTGTCTAATATTAGTTGACCATAGAGTTGAGGGCCCATTTCTGGATACTCTATTGTGTTCCATTGATCTATGTGTCTGTTTTTGTACCAATACCACACTCTCTTGATGATCACAGCTTTGTAGTACAACCTAAAATATGGCATTGTGATGCCCCAGCTCTACTTTTCTTTTTTGATATTTCCCGGGCTATTCAGGGTCTTTTCTGATTCCACATAAATCTTAAGATGATTTGTTCCAACTCTTTGAAGAATGTCCATGGTATTTTGATAGGGATTGCAGTAAATGTGTAAATTGCCCTGAGTAACATTGACATTTTCACAATATTAATTCTTTCACTCCATGAGCATGGAATATTTTTCCATCTCTTTGTGTCTTCCTCAATTTCTTTCAAAAGTGTTCTGTACTTTTTATGGTATAGATGCTTTCCCTCTTTGGTTTGGTTTATTCCTAGGTATCTTATGCTTTTCGGTGGAATTGTAAATGGGGATTGACTCCTTAATTTGTCTTTCTTCAGTCTTATTGTTAGGGTATAGAAATGCCATTTATTTATAGGCATTGATCTTGTACCCTTCCAAACTGCAAAATTGCTGTATGAGTTCCAGCAATCTTTTGGGTTTTCTATGGAGAGTATCATGTCATCTGCAAAGAGGGAAAGTTTGACTTCTTCTTTGCCAACTTTTTTTTGTTGTCTGATTGCTGTGGCTAGGACTTCTAGTACTATGTTGAATAGCAGTGGTGAGAGTGGTCATCCCTGTCTTGTTCCTGATCTTAGGGGAAAGGCTTCCAGAATGATATTTGCTGTGGGCTTTTTGTAGATGTCTTTTTAGATACTGAGGGATGTTCCCTCTTTCCCTACAGTCTGAAGTGTTTTGATCAGAAATGGATGCTGTATTTTGTCAAATGCTTTTTCTGCATCTTAGTGTGTGGATCATATGGTTCTTGTTTTTTCTCTTTTTGATATGATCTATCACATTGCATTATGAGTGTTGAACCAGCCTTGCATCCTGGTAATAAATCTCACTTGGTCATGGTGAATAATCTTCTTAATGTATTGTTGGATCCTATTGGCTTGTATCTTGTTGAGAATTTTTGCATCTGTGTTCATCAGGGATATTGGTCTATAATTCTCCTTTTCGGTGGGGTCATTGGTTTTGGAATTAAGGTGATGCTGGCCTCATAGAACGAGTTTGGAGCTATTCTATCTCATTCTATATTTCGGAACAGCTTTAGTGGAATAGGTATTGTTTCTTCTTTCAGCATTTGATATCATTCCCCTGGGAAGCCTTCTGGCCCTGGAGTTTTGTGTTTTGGGAGTTCTTTGATGACTTCTTCAATTTCCTCCTTCATTATTGGCCTGTTCAGTTTTTCTATTTCTTCCTGTTTCAGTTTTGGTTGTTTGTAGTTTTCCAGAAAGTGTCCTTTTCTTCTAGATTGCCTAATTTATTGCCGTATAGCTGCTCATAATATGTTTTAAAAATCTTTTGTATTTCCTTGGTATTGGTTGTGATAACTCATTTTTCATTCTTGATTTTATTAAATTGAGTCTTTTCTCTTTTGTTTTTAGTAAGGCTGGCTTATGGTTATCTATCTTATTAATTCTTTCAAAGTACCAACCCCCTGTTTTTTTTTTTTTTATCTGTTCCACAGTTTTTCTGGTCTCTATTTCATTGAGTTCTGCTTGAATCTTTATTAACTCTCTTCCTCTGCTTGGTGTAGGTCTTTTTTGCTGTTCTTTCTCCAGTTCCTGTTGGTGCAAGGTTGGCACCAATCTTGTATTTGAGTTTTCCCCAGTTTTTTGAGTGATGCTTTTATCGCGATGTATTTCCATCCTAGGACTGCTTTTGCTGTATCTCAAAGATTTTGAACAGTTGTATCTTCATTCTCTTTAGTATCCATGCATATTTTTAATTCTTCTCTAATTTCCTGGTTGACATTTTCATCTTCTAGCAGGATGGTCTTTAACCTCCACGTGGTTGAATTTCTTCCAAATTTCTTCTTGTGATTGAATTCTAGTTTCAAAGCATTATGGTCTGAAAATATGCAGGGGACAATACTAATCTTTTGAGATTGTATGAGACCTGGTTTGTGACCCAGTATGTGGTCTCTTCTGGAGAAAGTTCCATGTGCACTCAAGAAGAGTGTGTATTCAGTTGCGTTTGGATGTAAATTTCTGTTAATATCTGTGAAATCCATCTGGTCCAGGGTATCATTTAAAGCTCTTGTTTCTTTGGAGATATTGTGCTTAAAGATTTTTCATTTACAGAAAGCATGGTATTGAAATCTCCCAGTATAAGTGTATTATTATCTAAGTATGTCTTAACTTTGGTTATTAATTGATTGATATACTTGGCAGCTCCCACATTCGGGGCATAAAGATTCATGATTGTTAGGTCCTCTTGTTGGATAGATCCTTTGAATATGATAGTGTCCCGCTTCATCTCTTACTACAGTCTTTGGGGTAAACTTTATCTGATATGAGCATTGCTACCACTGCTTTCTTTTGAGGACTATTTGGATGGTAAATAGTTTTCCACCCTTTCATTTTCATGCTGTAGGTGTCCTTAGGTCTAAAATGTGTCTCTTGTAGAAAGCAAATAGATGGGTCTTGCTTTTTATCCAGTCTGAAACCCTGCACCTTTTGATGGGTTCATTAAGCCCATTCACATTCAGAGTTACTATTGAAAGATATGAATTTAGTGTCATCATGATACCTATTCAGTCCCTGTTTTTGTGGATTATTTCTTTGGGCTTCCTCTTTCTTTTACAGAGTCCCCTTTAATATTTCTTGCAGAGCTGGTTTGGTGGTCACATATTCTTTCACTTTATGCCTATCTTGGAAGCTCTTTATCTCTCCTTCTATTCTGAATGACAGCCTTGTTGGATAGAGTATTATTGGCTGCATGTTCTTCTCATTTAGGACCCTGAATATATCCTGCCAGCCCTTTCTGGCCTGCCAAGTCTCAGTGGAGAGGTCTGCTGTTTATCTTATACTTATCCCCATATAATTTAGGGATTTCTTGTCTCTTGCTGATTTAAGGATTTTCTCTTTGTCTTTGGAATTTGCAAGTTTCACTATTAAATGTCAAGGTGTTGAAAGGTTATTATTGATTTTAGCGGGGATCTCTCTATCTCTGGATATGAATGCCTGTTTCCCACCCCAAAGTATGGAAGTTCTAAACTATGATTTGTTCAAATACACTTTCTGATCCTCTGTCCCTTTCTGGTGTTCTCTGGAACCCCAATTAAATGTAGATTCTTTCCTTCGGAGGCTGTCATTTATTTCCCTTAACTTTTCCTCATGATCTTTTAATTGTTTGTCTCTTTTTTCCTCAGCTTCCTTCCTTGACATCAACTTGTGTTCTATGTTAGTCACTCTTTTTTCTACCTCATTAACCCTTGTCATTAGGACCTCTGTTTTGGATTGCATCTCATTTAATTGATTTTTAATTTTGGCCTGATTAGATCTAAATTCTGCAGTCATGAAGTCTCTTGAATCCTTTATGCTTTTTTCCATACTCACCAGTATCTTTATACTTGTGCTTCTGAATTGGCTTTGTGACATCGAATTGTAATCCAAATTCTTTAAGTCTGTGGCAGAGAGTACTGTTTCTGAATCTTTCTTTTGTGGTGAGTTCTTTTTTCTAGTCATTTTGCTCAGTGCAGAGGGGCTAAAAAAAAGTTGTACTTGTTAGAAGCACTATCTATTCTCTCTTTAGCCTTCTGGCTGTTCTCTCTTTAAATTTCAGGCCAAATTGGTAGGTTTTCAGGATGACTTGAACGTTATCTATGTAAGTTGGTGTGGACAGGTGACTTGGGGACCCCAGTCTTCCACCATCTTGACCTGCCCCCGGTCCTGTTTTTTAAAATTCTATTCTGTCATCCTATGATTGGATCATTTAATCGATTTACACTTGAAGTAATTATTGATAGATATTTATGTGTTGCCATTTTATTTTTTTGTTTTGAGGTTGTTCCCGAAGATTTTTTTCTGATCCTTTCTTATCTTTTATCTTTCATTTTTTTAATTTTGTTTTGTTTAGTGATATATTTGGATTTCTTTCTTTTTTTGTCTATGTATTACTGGTATTTAATATATTTTTACTAGTAGCTTTGTATATAACCTCTTCTGTTTATAGCATTTTAAATTAAGTTGATGTTCATTTAAATTAGAACCCATTCTTTTCTTCTCTCCTCCTCAAGTGTTAGGTATACATTAACATATTTTATAACTTTTACTTTGTGACTTTACTGAGTGATTTTTTAAAATAGAGTATTTATTTTTACTGCTTTTTTATTTCCTACTTTCTTAATGTCACTTTTGCCCTCTCCTTTCTGCTCAAACAATCCCCTTCAATAGTTCTTGCAGATCTGCTTTTGTTAATTTTGTTGGAGTTTATCTGTGCCTTGTGGGTCTGGATATTTGTTTTCCTTCCTAATTTATGGGTGTTTTAAGCTATTTTTTCTTCAAATATGTTTTCTGCCCTCTTTTCTCTATATTCTTCTTATTGGACCCCTATAATATGAATGTTCTGAGTTCCACAATTTTGCAAGTCTATCCTCATTTTGTATAATCTTTTTTGTCTCTTTTGTTTGGCTTGATTACTTTCCATTACTGTTTTCTTGGTCCTTTATTTATTCCTCTGCTTCTTGCAGCCTGCTGTTCTTTCTATCAAGAATGTTCCTTATTTTGTTTATTGAACCCTTTATCTCTACTACATTATTTTTTTATTTTTGTGGTGAGGGTTTTCCTGATGACTTCCACTCCTTTCCATAGTCTGTGAGAATCTTTATAATCATTACTTTCAATTCTCTATTGGGCCTGCATTTATATGTGTTTTGGTAGATCTCTGACTCTGGCCTTGTCCTATTATTTCATTTGGGACAAAATCTTCTGTTTTCTTACTTTGTCTAAAAGTCTCTGTGTCTGTTTCTCTGTGTTAGGAAAGTCAGCTACATCTGTTCTTGAGAGTAATGGCCTTATGAATAAGAGGTCCCATATTGCCCTTCAGTGTAGTGTCTTTTGTTCCCCAGGGCCTGACATTTAAGAGTGTCCCAATGTGTGCTGTGTGGGCTCTGCTGTTTTATCCTGGTTAATTTCTTTCAGGCCAGTAGTCTACAGAAACTTTTTTTTTGCCCTTGTGTGTGGTGTTTGGTCCCTGGCCTGAATATAGCAAGTTTTAAGAAGGTGTACTCTGGTCTGCTAGCAAAATGATACCTGTTGTCACTGCCTCTGGAACTGTGTCCCTGAGAAATTCCTGGAACTTCTGGGGGAGGAGCCCCACCACCTTTTACTGACACAAGCATGACTGGGGAAGGGAAGGGTGGTTCCACTGGAGTGATGATCTTCCACTGCGGAGTGGTTCAGGTCTTGCTGTAAGCAGTTAAATAGTGAGATTTGGATCCTTGCTGGTTTCTGCAGGTGGCTCTATGCTTATGCTGAAGGGAGGGAAGTGAAATGATGCCTCCTAATAATAATAATAATAATAATAATAATAATAATAAAGTATTACTGGAGGGATCCCTGACTTCCTTTGTAAAATCTTATGGCAGTACATATGACATTTTTAGACTCTTATGACATGTATGTTTCCTTATATTTGTGAATACAGCTTCTTTGGTACATGTTCTGAAATAAGCAAATAACATCTCCACTGTGTACCCCAGGTTCTCTTCAGATTGCTGTTTTCATGCCTATATTCCCAGACTGTTTGCCCTTCTTTCTCTACAAGAGCAGACCCAATGTTGTTCATGTTACCTTGGAGTCAAGCCTACTGATCTTTAAAATTCCAGGCATTAAGCCCAGCTGGTTTCCTGAAGTCAGGAAATTCATTCCCTCTTGATTTTCAAGCCAATGACTATGGGGATATCTTTTCCCCATGCACTTTCCCTTGAGCTAGTCTGTCTCTCATCCTTCTCTACCACCATGGTTCCATCCCCACTGCAGGGGCCACAATCCATTTCTCTAACAAACCACATCTCTGTACTTTTTATCTTCTTCAGTGTGGATCGTTCTTTACTTTTAGTTGTGGAGTTTGTTTTGGGAGTCTTCAGGTCAATTTCTGGGGCATTTAGGATGATTTCATACTTATCTAGTTGTATTTGTGGGAGGAGATGAACCTAGGGTCCTCCTATTCTGCAACCATTTCCCCCCCTTTTTTCCACTTTAACATGTTTTATATTTCAAAATTACACTATTGAGATAAAATTTATAGTCTTGGCCTATATCTCTAGTTTGAGTGGGCTTAAACTTTCTTTTCTTTTTTAAGTGGATCTAAGTGAGTCAAAATATCTACCTCTTTGATGTATAAAAACAGAGGCATAGAATTCAGCTTTTGAGTTTGATATTTGACCTTTCCTCTGTAACTAAGTAAGATAAAGCCTGGCCACAGATGATATAATTGCGAACAAATTACTCATATCATTAATGTCATAAGACACTGGTCAGATGGAAATGACTTTGGTAAGGACATTGTCTTAAAAGGCAGGAAACCTACGCTTAAGTACCAGCTTTACTATTATTAACTCACTGTGAGACATGAATCAGGTTATTTCTATGACCTTCTTCACTTTTAAAATGAAAGCTTAGACTAAATCATCACTCATAATCACTCATATTGCAATCAGCTTTGATATAGTATTCTTATTTGACCAATTTGGAGTGGAAATTAACAATGTTCCAATAGGGGTATTACTTTGATTCTAATCAGGCTAAAGTTCCTTGATTAATTAGGAATGATAAGTACAGTCTAGGTCAGGAAATTTTATTACTCGGTATTTTAATTTATTTTTTATTTTTATTTTTTATAATAAATTTATTTTTTATTGGTGTTCAATTTGCCAACATACAGAATAACACCCAGTGCTCATCCCGTCCAGTGCCCCACTCAGTGCCCATCACCCATTCACCCCTATCCCCCGCCCTCCTCCCCTTCCACCACCTCTAGTTCGTTTCCCAGAGTTAGGAGTCTTTATGTTCTGTCTTCCTTTCTGATATTTCCCACACACTTCTTCTCCCTACCCTTATATTCCCTTTCACTATTATTTGTATTCCCCAAATGAATGAGAACATATAATGTTTGTCCTTCTCCGATCGACTTACTTCACTCAGCATAATACCCTCCAGTTCCATCCACGTTGAAGCAAATGGTGGGTATTTGTCATTTCTAATGGCTGAGTAATATTTCATTGTATACATAAACCACATCTTCTTTATCCATTCATCTTTCAATGGACACTGAGGCTCCTTCCACAGTTTGGCTATTGTGGACATTGCTGCTAGAAACATCGGGGTGCAGGTGTCCCAGCGTTTCATTGCATCTGAATCTTTGGGGTAAACCCCAACAGTGCAATTGCTGGGTTGTAGGGCAGGTCTATTTTTAACTCTTTGAGGAACCTCCACACAGTTTTCCAGAGTGGCTGCACCAGTTCACATTCCCACCAACAGTGTAAGAGGGTTCCCTTTTCTCCGCATCCTCTCCAACATTTGTGGTTTCCTGCCTTGTTAATTTTCCCCATTCTCACTGGTGTGAAGTGGTATCTCATTGTGGTTTGGATTTGTATTTCCCTGATGGCAAGTGATGCGGAGCATTTTCTTGTGTGCTTGTTGGCCATGTCTATGTCTTCCTCTGTGACATTTCTGTTCATGTCTTTTGCCCATTTCATAATTGGATTGTTTGTTTCTTTGGTGTTGAGTTTAATAAGTTCTTTATAGATCTTGGAAACTAGCCCTTTATCTGATACGTCATTTGCAAATATCTTCTCCCATTCTGCAGGTTGTCTTTTAGTTTTGTTGACTGTATCCTTTGCTGTGCAAAAGCTTCTTATCTTGATGAAGTCCCAATAGTTCATTTTTGCCTTTGTTTCTTTTGCCTTTGTGGATGTATCTTGCAAGAAGTTACTGTGGCCGAGTTCGAAAAGGGTGTTGCCTGTGTTCTCCTCTAAGATTTTGATGGAATCTTGTCTCACATTTAGATCTTTCATCCATTTTGAGTTTATCTTTGTGTATGGTGAAAGAGAGTGGTCTCGTTTCATTCTTCTGCATGTGGGTGTCCAATTTTCCCAGCACCATTTATTGAAGTTACTGTCTTTCTTCCAATGGATAGTCTTTCCTCCTTTATCGAATATTAGTTGATCATAGAACACTTCTGAAAGAAATTGAGGAAGACACAAAGAGATGGAAAAATATTCCATGCTCATGGATTGGCAGAATTAATATTGTGAAAATGTCAATGTTACCCAGGGCAATTTACATGTTTAATGCAATCCCTATCAAAATACCATGGACTTTCTTCAGAGAGTTAGAGCAAATTATTTTAAGATTTGTGTGGAATCAGAAAAGACCCCAAATAGCCAGGGGAATTTTAAAAAAGAAAACCATATCTGGGGGCATCACAATGCCAGATTTCAAGTTGTACTACAAAGCTGTGGTCATCAAGACAGTGTGGTACTGGCACAAAAACAGATGCATAGATCAATGGAACAGAATAGAGAACCCAGAAGTGGAACCTGAGCTTTATGGTCGGTATTTTATTTCAAAATACATGAGGATTGGTGCCTAAGAGTTCTACTAGGGACAGCCAGCTGAAACTTGGAGACTGATATGTCCATGCCCAAAGCTTATTTGGTGGAAGCAGACAGGAAGAACTGGAGGATAATAAAAGGTGAGACTATAAAATGTAGCAAAATTCATAGATTTTAGAAATCTGGAAAAAAATTTTTTTTCTGTTTTGTACTTATTTAAATCCTATCATTTAAAAAAGATTGTATTTATTTACTCATGAGAGACACACAGAGAGAGGCAGAGAAATAGGCAGAGGGAGAAACAAGCTTCTCAAGGGGAGCCCGATGTGAGACTCAATCCTAAGACTCTGGGCCCATGCCCCAAGCCAAAGGCAGATGCTCAACCACTGAGCCACTGAGGTGTCCTGAAATCCTTTCATTCTTAATAGGCTTAGCCCAAACTCTCATTCTTCTGGAAGATTTGCCTGACTTGCATCCTGAAATTCCATTCGTTATCCCAGCTCCCCTGGGATCTCTGACTTCCTCTGTAAAATCTTATGGCAGTATATATGACATTTTTAGACCCTTATGACATGTATGTTTCCTTATGTTTGAGGCAATTACATGATGTCTTATCTGCTTAACTACATTTTAAAATGTTGCTGGGGGATCCCTGGGTGGCGCAGCGGTTTGGCGCCTGCCTTTGGCCCAGGGCGCGATCCTGGAGACCCGGGATCGAATCCCACGTCGGGCTCCCGGTGCATGGAGCCTGCTTCTCCCTCTGCCTGTGTCTCTGCCTCTCTCTCTCTCTCTGTGACTATCATGAATAAATAAATAAAATCTTTAAAAAAAAAAAATAAAATAAAATAAAATAAAATGTTGCTGGGACATGGCATCCTTTTGTTTACCCTCAGCTCTCTCCTACTCTTTTTCCCTTATTCTCTCTTCTTCATCTGTGTTTGGTCTACTGGTCTGTATTTGGCAGGTATTCAGTAGGTGTTTGCTGAATGAAGCTAAGTCTGCATGAAGGGAGAGAACATCACAATAACCTCAAAGCATTAATGCCATATTCTTCCAGACTGTGAAATACAGAATAAAAAGATACAGCAGGAGCAATGAATTGTCGTCCGTTGTAAATATATCTGACTTAATACAAATTTAGATTAATTTACCCCTTTCCCTCATATTTTCTCCACTTGCTCAAAACTATTCTCACCATAGCTAGCTTAGTGCAAAATCATTAAAGATTCCTCTTTGCAAATCAGTTTTTGTGTCCTGGAATCTTTTCATTTTTCTTTTATATCCTGCTCCCACCATCTACTCTCATCTTTTCAATTCTAATAAATTCATTCACAAAGAGGTTTTCAACTAAGTATATTCCTAAGAGTGTCAGGATTTGAAACTCAAGACTCAGGAAGAAGGAAATGCTTGCCTCCAAAGGACTTGTGTTTCAGGCATTTGTGAAGGAAGTATTTTGAGGCAAAGCATCCTGTAGATGCTTTCTATAATTTACTGTGAAGGTATGTCCTGGCATGAGGCTGGACCTGCACTGATATGTTTCTTTGTCCCATGGTCAGTGTGCAAACTTCCCTTGGTATAATGTAAAATACTACTCAAGACATTGCCTTCAGTTGCCCTCTCTTCATCTCCCAGGGGTGCTGCTGCTGGTGATATGTTAGGTGTCTAATACAGTGTGGTGCTGGGCCCTGAGGCTCTGAGACTCCTTGAAACACCGTCTTCAACAGGCTGCGGTTAAGGGTCTGGGCTCCAGGAAATGAGGCCCTTTTCACCGAATTATCCGTAACCACTGAGAGGAAATGGAGGTTTACTTGCACTTCCTGGCCCAGGACTCTGGGGGGAATGGGTGAACAGGAAGTAAGAGGTGAGTTAGGTATCTTAAAGTTTTTCTTAACGAATTTAACATTTATTTTAATCCTAGGTCTGCACATCTAAGAATGTGCTAGGCAGAGATCATGCCCACTTTGAACTCTTCTATTGGGAGCTACCTATGGGTCAACCTTAAGTTAGGAGTGCCCACTTTGGTATCTGAACACAACAACTGAGGGCCTGAGATAAAGGATCACAGTAATGATTGCAGTGGTTCACTATCTATGAAAGGAACCAGAGGGCACATAGCTGCTGCAAAAAGCTCCATAAACAAATAGGCCATGTATTGTCACAAACTCAAAGCTGAGTGCAACCACAAGATTGGAAGAAAATGCACGGTGGCCCTATAAATAGAAACAAGAGTTTCTTTGCTAAGTGTGAAGCTTAGCAGGCTTTATGTACAGCCCATATCATAGTTCTGCATCATTAACCAGAGAGAGAGAGAGAGAGAGAGAGAGAGAGAGAGAGAGATCAAGCACCAGTGAGCTTGCTAGCTCAAGCTACCCCCTGGAAAACGGAAATGTTCAGTGTTCACAGAGGCTTGTGTATTTCATGCTGATTTCACTACAGTGTTTTCCAACATGATGGTGGAATGCTAAAAATTTTATTTTTTTCCTTTTATCTTCATTTTTTTGGCTTTTAAAAATTTTTGTTTTCTTTTTATTCTTTCCTCCCTCTGTCCCTCCCTCCCTCCTTCCTTCCTTTTTTCTTTTCTTTTCTCTTTCTTTCTTTCATTTATTTTTGTCTTTATTCCCTTTTTAATTTTTTTTTTGGTAGTAAATAGGATTCGAATAGTTTTTCTCAGAACAGGGAGCTGGAATTGATGCACATATCAGTAGCATCTTTGTTGGAATGGCTTTCGCTTGAATTCTTTGGGGATTACTGGAGAAAATGGAAAGAAACTGAAACGGTAGGCTCTTTTTAAAATTATAAATAAGATCTTATCTGTGCTTTTTACTATTAATAATCTAGAATTGGTCTCTTCACACCCGGTTCTGGGTAACCTGTCATATCTAAGGGTGATATGGATATCATGAACCTGGACCATCCTTGTATGTCGTTTCCTTAGTATTTGCACAAACAAAAATAATTATGCAGTTGGCTTCTTGATGTAGGAGGGGGAGGTAACTTTGAATGGGGAGAAATGTAAGTTTGACATGGAGAGATTTTTTCCTGATTTGTTTCACTCAATTGATATTGAATAAAATAACCCCATGAACATTTGTAATTTAACCAACTCTGTATTAAGTAGAGTTACTTGCAGAATGTGCAGAATGTTTTTTTTATCTACTCTTTGTTATATTTTTTGGAGGTGATTTTTTTATCTACTAAATTATTAAAATGGTTAGGTTTCTGTTATTTTCAAAATGAGCTATGATTAAAAAATAAGAACTATAATGTCTCAGGACCTTTACTAACATGACTGCATGTTCTTATCAGCTTGTATAAGTTACATATTTTACTGCAAAAACGAATTGTAATTAATGTTAGATAAAGAGATTCTGCTTTCAATGAAAGCACTCCTGAACAACAAAAAGACACATTTATAATAAAAGAGAAGAAATAAGACAAGAGATATAGTTGCTGTTTCTCATAGATAATCTGTATCTATCAGAATAATCAGTACATTAAAAAATCAACAGTTGGCTAAATGATTTTAGGTTAAATTTACATTTTTAGATACTAGTAATCAACTTATTTTGAGACAATGTAAGTAAAATTGTTCCCTGGTTTGCATGTTGTTTCTTTTATGCTCAGGTAGAAATACTGAAGAAGATGCCTTCTAACTTTAAACCAAATTGTGGAGTTATCAGTAGCATGTAACTGTTAGGAGCTGCATTCAGAGTTTTTTTTTTTTTTTTTTTAAAGGGAAGGGTGGATTTCCATGTTGCAGCGTAACCCAGGATGAAATCTCAAATGACTTTCATTCTTCTTTCTCTGCTGTCAATAATAGTGTGCATGGACTTCATTTTATTTTATTTTTTATTATTTTTTTTCATGGACTTCATTTTATACTGCTCTAATCTTCGAAGGGAAGAAAAAGAATATAATTTCATTCAACTAGAGCTACATTTGTTAGAGAGGTTTGGATCATTCAGCGAGGTGTATTTCTTTCCTGCAGCTGCTATAAATACCAGGTTTTGTGGAAAAGGCATTAATCTTATAGATGGGATTCAAGTTTTTTTAGCTGAAGGAAAGATTCCACCAGCCACACTAGCAAATATCTGGATCACATAAAAGCCATCCTTCAAGAAGTTTGTGTCTAAGGGGAAGGATTTTTTTTTAATTATAGAAAACATTCCTTGCACTTGTAAACACGTGTACCGCTCTATCTTGCTATATGTTTTCAGCAATATTTCTGTGAGACAAGAATCATCTAATGTATCTATTCTATTTTGGCTGGTACTATATTGTATTTAATATTATAAAGGTGAATAAATATAAAAGGGGACACTGATTCTTCCAAATAGTTCACTGATTTTTCACCTAGAGACTCTTAGGAATGAATGAACTCAGTTTTCCCCCTTTGCATTAGGAAAATGAAATGAATAGGAGAAAGAAGCATTCTTTTTGTATTCCTCTAATAGAAACGTTTGGCATTAATTATATGCTCAGAACCAGAAAGGGAATTCAACTCTTTCTTCTGAATCCTACCTAATTCTGAAAGAAGGCACCACAGATAGTGCTGTTTCCCTTGCCCACTAAAGTGACCTCTCAGAAAAAGTCTTTTTCTTGTGCCATATGTCTAGAGAATAAGTCTGCAGACCCCAAGTCTAAGAAAGTCAGAAAAAGAGTCCAATCCTGTCAGTGATGGAGCAATGGAAAACATCTAAGACTCTTATGATTTGAAAAATGACAGAGATTGACAGTTTGCATTTTATAATCGGAAAAACTGATGCTCAGAGAATTGAAATGACGGGGCCAAGTACTTCTGTGAGTCTATCACAGAGAAAAGGCTGCAATGTACATCTGTGACACTTCATCCAGTGCTCATTTCATTTTTTCTTACTGTTTAGCAAGGCTTGAGGATTAAGAGACAAATGTATTATTCATTGGGAAATGTTAAAAGATATCATTTTGAAATCACTCAAGAATGAGGGGCACCCTTCAGACTTCTTCCACGGGAGAATGTAACAAATTTGGGTTTACTGGACTTTGCCACTGTTTCCCTGCAAGAATAGGAGATAATTATTCTACTATCCTCAAAGAAAAAACCTAAAATGACAATGGATATGCACAAAGTGCTATATAATACAACATTAACACAGACCTGGTCATGTACTGGATGTTTATGTACCATATCATGTGCCAGAGCAATAGTTTGGCCAATCTATAAGACAAAAGAAAGTATTTGAGGTCTAGGAGATTCCAAGTCCGAGAAAGGAGTCAAGGTTACAGGGTAAGCACAAAAGTTAAACAGACTTAGAATAAAGTGTGAGGAAGTTAATATTATAATAATTGGTGGTATGTGAGTCCAGAAGCAGATGCAGTCATTGATGGCTTGACTATTACTGCTTATCATATAACAACATGATATCTAGGATTTGAAAATTAAAGCAGGCTCTCTTGGTATAGTCATTGAAAGATAATCCAGGGTGTGCATCAGAGGAATAACTTTTACTTGCAGCAATGACTGCATTAGCATAAGCTGTGAATCAAGAATCACAGTACCTGAGAAATAATCAGAAGTACAGGTTAGTAATCAAAATCAAGTCTGTATAGATTCTGGAGATGCATATGGGTAAAGAAATTCACTAAATCTAATTAGCTAGTGGGGAAACAAAAGTTTAAATCATTGGCCATGATCAGTTCATAAACCATGAAAAAAATTTCTCCTGCCCAGAGCATGAGGCAAGCCTGCCCACTCAGGTTCAATTGTATCTTGAATAGCATGATTACTATCTCATTAGATGCCTAAAATATATGCAAATGCCATCCATTATCTAAAAAAGCCTTTCAATTCCTTTCTTACTTCCTGATGATATATTTTTTCTTCTAAAAGGTTTTGCTCAATGTTATGCTATGTAGGGAAGGGAATAGCAAGGTTTACTCCACATTCTCAGCAACAGAAGAAAGAATTTAATTTTGTCATAATTATAAATACTTAGCTAAACTTCTTTTCAGCTTTACTTAGCAGATCACATTCAGGTATTTCTATAAAGCTAACAACATATTACCACATATTTATTTTTTTAAGTTTTTATTTAAATTCCAGTTAGTTAAAATATAGTATTAGTTTCAGGCATACAATTTGGTGATCTATACTTTCCTACAATACCCCATGCTTGTACTCCTTAATCCCCATGCCCTATTTTATCCATCCTCACCACTCACTTCACCTCTGGTAACCATCACTTTATTCTCTATAGTCAAGAGTCTATTTCTTGGTTTCCTTCCCTCTATATTTTTCCCCTATACTATTTTGTTCTGTTTCTTAAATTCCACATATAAGGGAAATCAAGTGGTATTTGTCTGTCTCTGACTATTTCACTTAGCATAATATTCCTTAGACCCATCTACATCATTGTAAAGGAAAAGATTTCATTCTTTTTATGACTGATATTCCATTGTGTATATATATATATATATATATATATATATATATATATATATATATATACCTCATCTTCTACATCAATTCATCAGTAGACAAATACTTGGGCTAGTTCCATAATTTCGTTATTGTAGATAATGCTGCTATAAACATCAGGGTTCATATGCCCCTTCGAATCAGTATTTTGTATCTTTTGAGTAAGTACCTAGTAGTGCAATTGCTGGATTGTAGGGTAGTTCTATTTTTACCTTTTTATTTATTTATTTATTTATTTATTTATTTATTTATTTATTCTTTAATAAATTTATTTTTTATTGGTGTTCAATTTACCAACATACAGAATAACACCCAGTGCTCATCCTGTCAAGTGCCCCCTCCCAATGCCCGTCACCCATTCACCCCCACCCCTCGCCCTCCTCCCCTTCCACCACCCCTAGTTCACTTCCCAGAGTTAGGAGTCTTTATGTTCTGTCTCCCTTTCTGATATTTCCCACACACTTCTTCTCCCTTCCCTTATATTCCTTTCACTATTATTTATATTCCCCAAATGAATGAGAACATACACTGTTTGTCCTTCTCCGATTGACGTACTTCACTCAGCATGATACCCTCCAGTTCCATCCACGTTGAAGCAAATGGTGGGTATTTGTCATTTCTAATGGCTGAGTAACATTCCATTGTATACATAAACCACATCTTCTTTATTCATTCATCTTTCAATGGACACTGAGGCTCCTTCCACAGTTTGGCTATTGTGGACATTGCTGCTATAAACATCGGGGTGCAGGTGTCCTGGCGTTTCATTGCATCTGAATCTTTGGGGTAAATCCCCAACACTGCAATTGCTGGGTCGTAGGGCAGGTCTATTTTTAACTCTTTGAGGAACCTCCACACAGTTTTCCAGAGTGGCTGCACCAGTTCACATTCCCACCAACAGTGTAAGAGGGTTCCCTTTTCTCCGCATCCTCTCCAACATTTGTGGTTTCCTGCCTTGTTAATATTCCCCATTCTCACTGGTGTGAGGTGGTATCTCATTGTGGTTTTTTTTTTCTTTTTTTTTTCTCATTGTGGTTTTGATTTGTATTTCCCTGATGGCAAGTGATGCAGAGGATTTTCTCATGTGCATGTTGGCCATGTCTATGTCTTCCTCTGTGAGATTTCTCTTCATGTCTTTTGCCCATTTCATGATTGGATTGTTTGTTTCTTTGGTGTTAAGTTTAAGAAATTCTTTATAGATCTTGGAAACTAGCCCTTTATCTGACACGTCATTTGCAAATATCTTCTTCCATTCTGTAGGTTGTCTTTTAGTTTTGTTGACTGTATCCTTTGCTGTGCAAGAGCTTCTTATCTTGATGAAGTCCCAATAATTCATTTTTGCTTTTGTTTCTTTTGCCTTTGTGGATGTATCTTGCAAGAAGTTACTGTGGCCGAGTTCAAAATGGGTGTTGCCTGTGTTCTCCTCTAGGATTTTCATGGAATCTTGTCTCACATTTAGATCTTTCATCCATTTTGAGTTTATCTTTGTGTATGGTGAAAGAGAGTGGTCTAGTTTCATTCTTCTGCATGTGGATGTCCAATTTTCCCAGCACCATTTATTGAAGAGACTGTCTTTCTTCCAATGGATAGTCTTTCCTCCTTTATCGAATATTAGTTGACCATAAAGTTGAGGGTCCACTTCTGGGTTCTCTATTCTGTTCCATTGATCTATGTGTCTGTTTTTGTGCCAGTACCACACTGTCTTGATGACCACAGCTTTGTAGTACAACCTGAAATCTGCCATTGTGATGCCCCCAGATATGGTTTTCTTTTTTAAAATTCCCCTGGCTATTCGGGTTTTTTTCTGATTCCACACAAATCTTATAATAATTTGTTCTAATTCTCTGAAGAAAGTCCATGTTATTTTGATAGGGATTGCATTAAACGTGTAAATTGCCCTGGGTAACATTGACATTTTCACAATATTAATTCTGCCAATCCATGAGCATGGAATATTTTTCCATCTCTTTGTGTCTTCCTCAATTTCTTTCTGAAGTGTTCTATAGTTTTTAGGGTATAGTTTTATGAGTTCTTTATATATCTTGGATACTCACCCTTTATCAGATATGCCATTTAAAAATATCTTCCTCCATTTTATAGGTTATCTTTTAGTTTTGATGATTGTTTCCTTCTCTGTGCAGAGCTTTTTATTTTGATGAAGTCCCAATAGTTTCTTTTTGCTTTTGTTTCCCTTGCCTCAGGAGACATATCTAGGAAAAACATGCTATGATGTATGTCAAAGAGCTTACTGTCTGTGTCCTTCTCTAGGATTTCTATGGTTTCATGTCTCATATTCAGGTCTTTAATCCTTTCTGAATTTATTTTTGTGTATGGTGAAGAAAATTGTCCAGTTTCATTCTTTTGCATTTGCTGTTCAGTTTTTCCAACACCATTTGTTGAGAGGACTTTTTCCCATTGGGCATTCTCTCCTCCTTTGTTGAATATTAATTGACCACATAGTTATGAGTTCATTTCTGGGTTTTTATTCTGTTCTTTTGATCTATGTGCTATTTTTGTGCTGGTACCATACAATTTTGGTCACTAAAATTTTGTAATATAACTTGAAGTCTTGAGTTGCAAAACTTAATTTAGAACACAAAATGTTTCTGTAGTTTCTTGCTATTATATTACTACTTTATTCATCTTCATAATCAGCATAGTTTAGTCCATATTGATGTGACATCAATCAGAAATGTCAAGAAAACATTTCCTTCTGCAGGTTTAGAGTTAAATGGGTATTTAAAAAAACATAACTGATGATCAATAAATAAGTCTGGTTTTACACATCAGTACTAAAAAGGAGAATAATTTTGATTAATTTCACATCAGTGGATATAATTAAACTAACCTAGTGATGATTTACCTAGCTGAAGTAAAGTATGAATATGACAGTCAGTGAAGTGGCCAGTCTAGAAAATCAATCTATATGAATTAAGGAACATTGATTCAGGGCCTGTGTTATCCAGAGCGGGTGATAATCCGTTGGATTTTGGGCTACTCAGCTTTATTCTGGCCATTTGCTGAAAGGTCCTTCTAGTCCCGGAGGATAGAGTAAGCTTCCCCCAATTTTGAACCATGAAATATGATTAAGCAAAGCTCTGTGAAGATATTTTGCAATCTGCAGAGAGAACAGCGATTTCTTTCAGAATTCACAGAGTGTGCCCTAGGTCATATTTAACATAAAATTACTTATTAATAACCATCTTGGTTCTAAGTTAAAGTTGTATGATTTGCACATGGATCAATGCCATATCTGTCTGAGCATTTCCTAGGGGGAGAAAATCACTGAGGAAATTTAAAGCTGTCAAAATTCTGGGAATCAATAAATTTTCTAATTTATTAGAAATCACAGAGATTTTCTCTGTGACCATGGTTCATGGTCAAGAACTAAAGTTTATTACCCTGGATTATAAGCTACTCCCTAACTGAGACTTGAGCCAAGCATAGCCAGAGTAAAAACCGAGGCTAAACTAACACTGGAGAATATGGGCATGATGGTCAATCATGCTGGCTCTCCCCAAATGCTATGGAATATCCAATGTGTGGAATGCTTTAATACACTAAATAGAGATATTTTTCCCCTGACTTTTCATTTACCAACATTGGGGAACTGGTTGGAAATATTTTGGATACATATACAATTAAAATTGCTGGTGAACCACTATAATGTATTGTCCTCCAAAGACTGTATCATGTTGCATAGGAAATTTTAAGACTAATTTAGTAATGTTTTCATTCATTAACCCACTAGTCATATGGGGCCAAGAAATATGAAGTACTTCAAGGAGTGGTTATCAGTTCAGTATCTCTTTCTGTAAATTTTCAGCACATTGATTTAAAAAATTGATTTATTTGCATAACTAAAACTTTGTTTTCAAAATAAAGTTTTAATTTTACATAACCTTTTTGTGGCATGGAGTTATTTTTAGGTTTGAAAAATTCACTTTGGAATATAAATTGGTTTTGATTTCCTTGGTTTTATTCCTAATCATGCCAACTTCATTTTCTTCATGGAGAATTCTGAGTGTTTGGTCGTGGTCTATTCTCACAGCTCTGGGAAGTCAATATGGTTTTTAAAGCAAAGGGAAAATAAATCAGAATTCTCCAAGGTGAGTTGGGGGTTCATAAGTATATTTAGTGTATGCCAAATCCTCCTTAAAACTCAGTGTGAATGTCATAGCATGGCTAAAGTCCTCACATGGAGTAAAGGTCTACATGAGATCCACGCTATTCCAAAGCTTTTAATTTTCTCCTGAAATAACATACACTATTCAAAAACGATTATCTTCCTATTAATGATTCCAGAAAAAGCTAATAAGCATCTGAGCAGCTACCTAGAGTCTACCAGATAGACTAAGCTTTTGATGCCTATCTATTACTGGCTCTAACTTTGATTTTAGGTGCTCTATCATAAAAAAATAATAATGATTCTTATTTATTTTGCATTTATGATGTACTCTTATTGGGCAAGGTTTCTTATATTTTTACAATAACTCTATTAATTTCCACCATTTTATAAATGAGGAAACCAAAAATTAAACAACCTATCCCAAATTGTACAACTGTCTTGGTTGTGTTTCAAACGCAGTTCTATTTGCTGCCAAAAGTCTTTACATTAGACTATACTGTGTATATGATACGGCTATATTTCATGATTTTGAGGATCAAGATAATTAATAACAGAGATAAGATGTACCAATTTAAAAATAGGTTGTTCTTTTATTAGATTTCTGTTAGATGAACTAAGAGATGGGGGGAAATTTAAACATAAAATAGGGAATAAAAGAGATTAAAATGGGGATCCTAGAAAACATAGATGAGGGCCGCCCCGGTGGCGCAGCGGTTTAGCGCCACCTGCAGCCCAGGGTGTGATCCTGGGGACCCAGGATCAAGTCCCACATCAGGCTCCTTGCATGGAGCCTGCTTCTACCTCTGCCTGTGTCTCTGCCTCTCTGTCTCTCTGTCTCTCTCTCTCTCATGAATAAATAAAATCTTAAAAAAAGAAAACATGGATGACATACTTTTTCTTTGAGCAATCTTTATGGTGTGTTTACTATTTTTCAGGTGGAGTATGAGTAATAATAAGAATCATATAAGATATAGCCCCTACCATTATGGAGCTTATTTACTTGTGGAGGATATAGTAGTACATATTAAATCTCACTATACAAAAGGAATTTTGAATAAGGTATAAGATTTCATAACATAGTTTGCCTTAAACAGGAAGTCATCATCACCATTCACATTTAAACTGCTGTATTGCAAAAAGGAAATCATATTAGAGCTTCTGCAAAATATTTGATTTCTTATGTTCTGCTAATCTATGTTATGCTAAGTTTAAAGCAAAGGAATTCCAGATGTATTCCTTACATCCTGAATTCCAGATGTAAGGCTATATCAGAGAGAAGGACAGAATGTGTGATTTTAGATGAAAGTTAAAATCTACACAAGGAAAGGGCTCAGAAGAAAATTATACATAGAGAATCTGTGAAATAAGTCCAGAAGAATAGATTTATTTATGTGTATACATATCTGCTGTCCTCCACCTTCACTCAATATTAGTTATAGGGCATCTAAGCTAGAAAGAAAAACATTAGATCTTTCATATACAAATTTGCATCTACACATCAACCATCAGAAGAGAGGGTAGACTGTTTTGGGTAGTATAGACATTTTAACAAAATTTGTTCTTCCAACCCATGAGCATGCAATATCTTTCTATTTTTTCTCGTTTTAAAGATTTTATTTATTTATTCATGAGAGACACATAGAGAGACAGAAACAGAGATATAGGCAGAGGGAGAAACAGGCTCCCTGTGGGGAGCCTGATGTGAGATTTGGTCCCAGGACCCTGAGATCATGACTGGAGCCAAAGGCAGACACTCAACCACTGAGCCACCCAGATGCCCCTGTTTTTCCATTTCTTTGTGTTCTTTTCAATTTCTTTCTTTTTTAGAAAATATTTTATTTATTTATTCTTGAGAGACACAGAGAGAGAGAGGCAGAGACATAGGCAGAGGGAGAAGCAGGCTCCCTGCGAGGAGCTTGATGTGGGACTTGATCCTGGAACCGCAGGATCATGCCCTGAGCCCAAGGCAGACGCTCAACAACTGAGCCACCAGGTTTCCCTCAATTTCTTTCATAAATGTCCTACAGTTTTCAGAGTATTGATCTTTTACTTCATTGGATAGGTTTATTCCCAGGTATCTTATGGTTTTTGGTGCTATTTTGTAAATGGGACAAATTCTTTGATTTCTCATTCTGATGATTCATTATTGGTGTGTAAAAATCCAGCAGATTTCTATATGCAGATTTTATTTTTAAAAGATATTTATTTATTGATTTATTTGAGAAAGATATGGAGCACAAGGGGTGGGGAGAAGATGGAGAGAGAGCCAGAGAAGCAGACATCCTTCTGAACAGGGAGCCCTATGTGGGACTCCATCCCTAGATCATGACCTGAGCTGAAGGCACATGGTTAACCAACTGGGGCACCCAGGTCCCCTGTATTCTGTGACTTTTCTGAAATCATGTATCAGTTCCAGTAATTGTTTGCTGGAGTCTTTCAGACTTTCTACATGGAGTATCATGCCATCTGTGAATAGTGAAAGATTGAATACTTTGCTGATTTGGATGATTTTTATTTCTTTTTGTTGTCTGTTTGTGGCAGATAGGACTTCCAGTACTATTTTATTTATTTATTTTTATTTTTTATTGGTGTTCAATTTGCGAACATATAGAATAACACCCAGTGCTCATCCCATCAAGTGCCCCCCTCAGTGCCCATCACCCAGTCACCCCCACCCCGCCCACCTCTCTTTCTACCACCCCTAGTTCGTTTCCCAGAGTTAGGAGTCTCTCATGTACTGTCTCCCTTTCTGATATTTCCCACTCATTTTTTCTCCTGTCCCCTTTATTCCCTTTCACTAATTTCTTATTCCCCAAATGAGTGAGACCATAAAATGTTTGTCCTTCTCCGATTGACTTATTTCACTCAGCATAATACCCTCCAGTTCCATCCACGTCGAAGCAAATAGTGGGTATTTGTCGTTTCTAATGGCTGAGTAATATTCCATTGTATACATAGACCACATCTTCTTTATCCATTCATCTTTCAGTGGACACCGAGACTCCTTCCACAGTCTGGCTATTGTGGATATTGCTGCTAGAAACATTGGGGTGCAGGTGTCCTGGCGTTTCATTGCATCTGTATCTTTGGGGTAAATTCCGAGCAGTGCAATTGCTGGGTCATAGGGCAGATCTATTTTTAACTCTTTGAGGAACCTCCACACAGTTTTCCAGAGTGGCTGCCCCATTTCACATTCCCACCAACAGTGCAAGAGGGTTCCCCTTTCTCCACATCCTCTCCAACATTTGTTGCTTCCTGCCTTGTTAATTTTCCCCATTCTCAATGGGGTGAGGTGGTATCTCATTGTGGTTTTGATATGTATTTCCCTGATGGCAAGTGATACACAGCATATTCTCATGTGCATGTTGGCCATGTCTATGTCTTCCTCTGTGAGATTTCTGTTCATGTCTTTTGCCCATTTCATGATTGGATTGTTTGTTTCTTTGCTGTAGAGTTTAAGTTCTTTATAGATCTTGGATACTAGGTAGACGGACAGGGGAAAAAGAAATTATTGACGAAGCCGCACTGGAAGTTCCAGGGGAAGTCGAGGGATTTACAGTATATAGAATCAGAGGACTTTCAGTACTATTTTATTTTTTATTATTTTTTAATAATAAATTTATTTATTATTGGTGTTCAGTTTGCCAACATACAGAATAACGACCAGTGCTCATCCCTTCAAGTGCCCCCCTCAGTGCCCGTCACCCATTCACCCCCAAACCCCGCCCTCCTCCAATTCCATCACCCCTAGGTCGTTTCTCAGAGTTAGGAGTCCTTATGTCTTAACTCCCTTTCTGATATTTCCCACACAATTCTTCTCCCTTCCCTTATATTCCCTTTCACTATTATTTATATTCCCCAAATGAATGAGAACATACAATGTTTGTCCCTCTCCGATTGACTTACATCACTCAGCCTAATATCCTCCAGTTCAATCCACGTTGAAGCAAATGGTGGGTATTTGTCATTTCTAATGGCTGAGTAACATTCCATTGTAAACATAAACCACATCTTCTTTATCCTTTCATCTTTCAATGGACACTGAGGCTCCTTACACAGTTTGGCTATTGTGGACATTGATGCTAAAAACTTCGGGGTGCAGGTGTCCTGGCGTTTCATTGCATCTGAATCTTTGGGGTAAATCCCCAACAGTGCAATTGCTGGGTCGTAGGGCAGGTCTATTTTTAACTCTTGGAGAAACCTCCACACACTTTTCCAGAGTGGCTGCACCAGTTCACATTCCCACCAACAGTGTAAGAGGGTTCCCTTTTCTCCGCATCCTCTCCAACATTTGTGGTTTCCTGCCTTGTTAATGTTCCCCATTCTCACTGGTGTGAGGTGGTATCTCATTGTGGTTTTGATTTGTATTTCCCTGATGGCAAGTGATGCAGAGGATTTTCTCATGTGCATGTTGGACATGTCTATGTCTTCCTCTGTGATATTTCTCTTCGTGTCTTTTGCCCATTTCATTATTGGATTGTTTGTTTCTTTGGTGTTGAGTTTAAGAAGCTCTTTATAGATCTTGGAAACTAGCCTTTTATCTGACACGTCATTTGCAAATATCTTCTCCCATTCTGTAGGTTGTCTTTTAGTTTTGTTGACTTTATCGTTTGCTGTGCAAAAGCTTCTTATCTTGATGAAGTCCCAATAGTTCATTTTTGCTTTTGTTTCTTTTGCCTTGTGAATGTATCTTGCAAGAAGTTACTGTGGCCGAGTTCAAAAAGAGTGCTGCCTGTGTTCTCCTCTAGGATTTTCATGGAATCTTCTCTCACATTTAGATCTTTCATCCATTTTGAGTTTATCTTTGTGTATGGTGAAAGAGAGTGGTCTAGTTTCATTCTTCTGCATGTGGATGTCCAATTTTCCCAGCACCATTTATTGAAGAGACTGTCTTTCTTCCAATGGATAGTCTTTCTTCCTTTATCGAATATTAGTTGACCATAAAGTTCGGGGTCCACTTCTGGGTTCTCTATTCTGTTCCATTGATCTATGTGTCTGTTTTTGTGCCAGTACCACACTGTCTTGATGACCACAGCTTTGTAGCACAACCTGAAATCTGGCATTGTGATGCCCCCAGATATGTTTTTCTTTTTTAAAATTTCCCTGGCTATTCGGGGTCTTTTCTGGTTCCACACAAATATTAAAATAATTTATTCTAAGTCTCTGAAGAAGGTTCATGTTATTTTGATAGGGATTGCTTTAAACGTGTAAATTGCCCTGGGTAACATTGACATTTTCACAATATTAATTCTGCCAATCCATGAGCATGGAATATTTTTCCATCTCCTTGTGTCTTCCTCAATTTCTTTCAGAAGTGTTCTATAGTTTTTAGGGTATAGATCCTTTACCTCTCTGTATAAGTTTATTCCTAGGTATCTTATGCTTTTGGGAGCAAGTGTAAATGGGATTGACTCCTTAATTTCTCTTTCTTCAGTCTCATTGGTAGTGTACAGAAATGCCACTGACTTCTGGGCATTGATTTTGTATCCTGCCACACTACCGAATTGCTGTATGAGTTCTAGCAATCTTGGGGTGGAGACTTTTGGGTTTTCTATGTAGACTATCATGTCATCGGCCAAGAGGGAGAGTTTGACTTCTTCTTTGCCAATTTGAATGCCTTTAATGTCTTTTTGTTGCATGATTGCTGAGGCTAGGACTTCCAGTACTATGTTGAATAGCAGTGGTGAGAGTGGACATCCTTGTCTTCTTCCTGATCTTAGGGGAAAGGCTCTCAGTGCTTCCCCATTGAGAATGATATTTGCTGTGAGCTTTTCATAGATGGCTTTTAAGATGTTGAGGAAAGTTCCCTCTATCCCTACACTCTGAAGAGTTTTGATCAGGAATGGATGCTGTATTTTGTCAAATGCTTTCTCTGCATCTAATGAGAGGATCATATGGTTCTTGGTTTTTCTCTTGCTGAAATGATGAATCACATTGATTGTTATACGAGTGTTGAACCAGCCTTGTGTCCAGGGGATAAATCCTACTTGGTCATGGTGAATAATTTTCTTAATGTGCTGTTGGATCCTATTGGCTAGTATCTTGTTGAGAATTTTTGCATCCATGTTCATCAGGGATATTGGTCTGTAATTCTCCTTTTTGGTGGGGCCTTTGTCTGGTTTTGGAATTAAGGTGATGCTGGCCTCATAGAACGAATTTGGAAGTTCTCTCTCTTTTTCTATCTTTCCAAACAGCTTTAGTAGAATAGGTATGATTTCTTCTTTAAACGTTTGATAGAATTCCCCTGGGAAGCCATCTGGCCCTGGACTCTTGTGTCTTGGGAGATTTTTGATGACTGCTTCAATTTCCTCCCTGGTTATTGGCCTGTTCAGGTTTTCTATTTCTTCCTGTTGCAGTTTTGGTAGTTTGTGACACTCCAGGAATGCGTCCATTTCTTCTAGATTGCCTAATTTATTGGTGTATAGCTGTTCATAATATGTTTTTAAAATCGTTTGTATTTCCTTGGTGTTGGTAGTGATCTCTCCTTTCTCATTCATGATTTTATTAATTTGAGTCTCCTCTCTCTTCTTATTAATAAGGTTGGCTAATGTTTATCTATCTTATTAATTCTTTCAAAGAATCAACTCCTTGTTCTGTTCATCTGTTCCACAGTTCTTCTGGTCTCAATTTCATTGAGTTCTGCTCGAATTTTAATTAACTCTCTTCCTCTGCTGTGCGTGGGGTCAATCTGTTGTTTTTTTCTCTAGCTCCTTTATGTGTAAGTTTAGCTTTTATATTTGAGTTCTTTCCAGTTTTTGAATCGATGCTTGTATTGCAATGTATTTCCCCCTTAAGACTGCTTTTGCTGCATCCCAAAGATTTTGAACGGTTGTATCTTCATTCTCATTAGTTTCCATGAATCTTCTTAATTCTTCCTTAATTTCCTGGTTGACCCTTTCATCTTTTAGCAGGGTGGTCCTTAACCTCCACGTGTTTGAGGTCCTTCCAAACTTCTGGTTGTGATTTAGTTCTAATTTCAAGGCATTATGGTTTGAGAATATGCAGGGGATGATCCCAATATTTTGGCATCAGTTCAGACCCGATTTGTGACCCAGTATGTCGTCTATTCTGGAGAAAGTTCCATGTGCACTTGAGAAGAATGTGTATTCAGTTGAGTTTGGATACAAAGTTCTGTAGATATCTGTGAAATCCATCTGGTCCAGTGTATCATTTAAAGCTCTCGTTTCTTTGGGGATGTTGTGCTTAGAAGACCTATCGAGGGTAGAAAGAGCTAGATTGAAGTCACCAAGTATAAGTGTATTATTATCTAAGTATTTTTTCACTTTGGTTATTAATTGTTTTAAATTTTTGGCAGCTCCCACATTTGGGGCATATATATTGAGGATTCTTAAGTCCTCTTGTTGGATAGATCCTTTAAGTATGATATAGTGTTCCTCTTCATCTCTCACTACAGTCTTCGGGGTAAATTTTAGTTTATCTGATATAAGGATGGCTACCCCTGCTTTCTTTTGAGGACCATTTGAATGGTAAATGGTTCTCCAACCTTTTATTTTCAGGCTGTAGGTGTCCTTCTCTCAAAAATGAGTCTCTTGTAGACAGCAAATAGATGGGTCCTGCTTTTTTATCCAGTCTGAAACCCTGCGCCTTTTGATGGGGTCATTAAGCCCATTCACGTTCAGAGTTACTATTGAAATATATGAGTTTAGTGTCATCATGATATCTATTCAGTCCTTGTTTTTTGGATTGTTCCACCGAACTTCTTCTTAAAGGGGAATTTTAAGAGTCCCCCTTAAAATTTCTTGGAGAGCTGCAAGAAATTCTTTCAGTTCCTGCCTGTCTTGGAAGCTCTTTATCTCTCCTTCCATTTTGAATGAGAGCTTTGCTGGATAAAGTATTCTTGGTTGCATGTTTTTCTCATTTAGGACCCTGAATATATCCTGCCAGCCCTTTCTGGCCTGCCAGGTCTCTGTGGAGAGGTCTGCTGTTACCCTAATATTCCTCCCCATTAAAGACAGGGCTCTCTTGTCTCTTGCTGCTTTAAGGAACTTCTGTTTATCTTTGGAATTTGCAAGCTTCCCTATTAAATGTCGAGGTGGTAAACGGTTTTTTATTGATTTTAGGGGTGTATCTCTCTTTTTCCTGGATCTGAATGCCTGTTTCCCTTCCCAGATTAGGAAAGTTTTCAGCTATTATTTGTTCAAATACATATTCTGTCCCTCTGGCCCTTTCAGCACCCTCGGGAACCCCAATTAAACATAATTTTTTCTTCCTCAGGCTGTCGTTTATTTCCCTTAATCTGTCTTCATGGTCTTTTAATTGTCTGTCTCTTTTTTCCTCAGTTTCCCTCTTTGCCATCAACTTGTCTTCTATGTCACTCACTCGTTCTTCCACCTCGTTAACCCTCGTCTTTAGGACTTCTAGTTTGGATTGCATCTCATTCAATTGATTTTTAATTTCTGCCTGATTGGATCTAAATTCTGCAGTCATGAAGTCTCTTGAGTCCTTTATGCTTTTTTCTAGAGCCACCAGTAGCTATATAATAGTGCTTCTGAATTGGCTTTCTGACATTGAATTGTAATCCAGATTTTGTAACTCTGTGGGAGACAGGACTGTTTCTGAGTCTTTTTTGAGGTGAGGTTTTCCTTCTAGTCACGTTGCTCAGTGCAGAATGGCCAAAAACAAGTTGTCTTGGGTTAAGGAGCAAAAGAGAGGGAGAGAAGGAAAGAAAAGAGAAAAAGAAAAAAGAAAAAGGGAAGGAAAAGAGAAGAAAAAGAGAAAGAAAAAGAAAGAAAGGTGAAAAAAAATGGTGGGGGAAGCAATCAGAAATCAAAAAGAAGAAAAAACACGGGGAGTATCTTCTGATTTTGTATACTTTAAGTCTCTTAACTTCCCCCGGAAGTCGTCCGTGTAGCTGGGCTTCTGGGGGAGGGGCCTGTTGTGCTGATTTTCAGGTGTTTGCACTTGGGGGAGCTGCTCTGCCCCCTGCCTGGTGCAGGGCTCAGTGGGGGTTGTTTACCCCGTGAGACCCCAGGAGGAACAACCCCAGTGGTTGCTGCAGCTCTGGAAACCTGGATTCAGCTCCTGCAGGAACTCTGGAGCTCTCCGTCTGCAGGGCCTGGAGGCTCCGGGGCGGTGCCGCTGATCTGCTCAGCTCGGCGCAGCAGCGTCCATGCTGTCCTGGGCCCTCCCGGCCTCTCCCTGTCCGGGGGGGGCCGGATCCTGGGCTGTGTCCCGACGTCCTGTGCTCCATGTCTCCGCTATTAGATTCGCGCTCCCGGCTGCGCAGCCGCCTCCGCGGAGCCTCTGCCGGAGCCCCTCTGAGCTGCTCCCGGGCCGCGCAGCTCCCTCTGAAGAGCCGCCGCCCAAGCCCTTCCGAGCTGCTCCGGGTCCCGCAGTGCGCGCTGCAGCCCTTAGGGAGCTCGGCGCACTCTCCTGGGCGCGCAGGTGTCTGTTAGTGTCCCAGGGAGCCTGAGGGCGTCCCCGCCCTCCTGGGGTCCTGCTCCAACTCCCTGCGAGCCCCTTTCCGCCCGGGAAGGTTGGTGCAGCTCCTGCTTCTCCGGGACGGGGCTCACCTGTCCTGGGGACACTCGCCCCGGCCTTAGCCGGGCTCCTCACGGGACCCCTCCCCCTTGGATGCCTTTTGTTTCTTTATTTCTTTTTCTCCATCTTCCTACCTTGATAGAAGAGCGAACTCTTCTCACTGTAGCGTTCCAGCTCTTCTCTCTTTAATTCTCAGGCCAAATTCGTAGATTTTCAGGATAATTTGAAGGTTATCTAGGTAATTTGGTGGGGACAGGTGATTTGGGGACCCTACTCTTCTGCCATCTTGCCCCTCCTCTATAGTCTTCTTTCTTATAACAGGTTTTGCTGTATCCCAAATATTTTGGACCATTGTGCTTTTATTTTCATTTCTCTTCACATATGTTTTTTAGTTCCTCCTTAATTTCTTCTTTGGCACATTAATTGTTTACTAACATACTACTTATCTTCCATGTATTTGTTATTTCCAGATTTTTGTTGTAATTGATTTCTAGTTTCATATCATTGTGTTTGAAAAAGAAGTATGAAATGATTTTGATATATTTGTTAAAGATTTTATCTATTCATTCATGAGAGACACACAGAGAGAGAGAGAGAGAGAGAGAGTCAGAGACACAGGCAGAGGAAGAAGCAGGCTCCATACAGGGATCCCGATGTGGGACTTGATCCTGGGACTTCAGGGTCACGCCCTGAGCTGAAGGCAGGCACCAAACCACTGAACCACCCAAGGATCCCCTGATGTTGACATTTTTAAAGTTTATTGAGACTTGTTTTGTTGTCTAACATGTGATCTGTTCTGGAAAAAAAGTGTTCCATATGTACTTGAATGTGTGTTCAGCTGTTTTTGAATGGAATGTTTTGAATATATGTTAAAGTCATCTGTTCCAATGTGTTATTCAAAGCCATTGTTTCTTTATTGATTTTCTGTCTGGAATATCTATCAATTGATGGAAGTGGAGTGTTAAAGTCCTCTACCATTGTTTTTTTTTTGTATTTTTTAATTGGAGTTTGATGTGCCAACATATAGTATAACACCCAGTGCTCATCCCATCAAGTGCCCCCCTCAGCGCCCATTACCCAGTCACCCCATCCCCCCACCCATCTCCCCTTCCACTAACTCTTGTTCATTTCCCAGTTAGGAGTCTGTCATGTTCTGTCACCTTCTCTGATATTTCCCACACATTTTCTCTCCTTTCCCTTTTAATCCATTTCACTATTTTTCATATTCACTGAATGAATGAAACCTTATAATGTTTGTCCTTTTCCCTTGTTGTGTTACTATGGAGGTTTTCCTTCATGTCTGTTAATACTTGTTTAATGTCTTTGGGTGCTCTCATGTTGAGTCCATCAATATTTATAATTGACATATCTTCTAGTTTGATTTTTCCTTTATGATCATGTAATATCCTTCTTTATCTCTTGTTATAATCTTTGTTTTAAATTCTATTTTGTTTGAGGAGCCTCAGTGGCTCAGTTGGTTAAACTTTGGTATCTTGATTTTGGCTCAGGTCATGATCTCAGGGTTATGGGTTCACGTCCTGCATCAGGCTCTGTGCTCAGGGTGGAATCTGCTTGAGATTCTCTCTCTCTCTCTGCCCCTTCCTCTGCTCATGAATGCTCTCTCTCTCTCTCTTCCTCCCTAAAACAAATGAATATTATATTCTTTAAAGTATGTTTTGTTTGATATAAGTACTGCTACCATACTTTCTTTTTGTTTCAATTTTCATGATAATTGTTTTTACATCTTTTCACTTTCAATCTATATATGTCTTTAGGACTGACATGTATCTCTTCTATGCAGCACATAGGTAGGTGTTGCTGTTTTGTGTAGTCTTTCTGCCTGTGTTTTTGATTGGACCATTTACTGCATTTACAAAATAATTATTGACAAGTGTGTGCTCATAGTCATTTTGTTACTTGTTTTATAGTTGTTTTTGTATTTTTCTCTCTTTTTTCTTGATCTCTTCTCTTGTAGCCTGATGGCTTTATTTAATGATATGCTTAGATTCTTTTCTCTCTATTTTTTGCAAATCCATTACAGGTTTTTTATTTGTGGTTACCACTAGGTTTATATATATAACATCCTGTGCATATAAGTCTATATTAAGTTGATGATCACTTAAGTTCAACTCATGCTAAAAGTACTAATTTTTACTCCACTTTCCACATTTTACGTATATGATATCATGCCGTAAATTACTTTTATTTCATAAATACATTGATTTTTGTAGGTGTAATTGATTTCACTGCTTTTGTGCTTTACTCTATACTGGTTTATAAGTGATCAATCTACTACCTTTGTTATGTTTTCATGTACTTGTAATTTTTTTTTCCTTTCCTAATTTTCTTACTCCTGATTATGGCCTTTTCTTTCCACTTGAAGAATGCCCTTTAACACTTCTTGTAAGGCTATTTTAGTGATGTGACCTCCATTAATTTCTGTTTGTCATGGAAAATATCTGTCCTTATATTTTGAATAAAACCTTATTGTATAGAGTATTTCTGATTACAGGTGTTTTACTTCTTTTAGCGCTTTTAATATGTCATGCCAGTGTCTTCTGTCCTACAAAATTTCTGCTGAAACATCAGCTGATAGCCTTATGGGGTTTCCCTTTATGTAACTGTTTTGTTTGTTTGTTTTGTTCTTGCTCCTTTTAAAACTCTCTATTATTACTTTTGGCCATTTTAATTATTATGTGTCTGGGTGCAAACTTTCTTGGCTTTCTTTTGTCAGTAGCTATGTGATTTATGAATCTGGATGTCTGTTTCTTTCCCCAGATTAGGGAGTTTTTCAGCCATTATTTCTTCAAATAAATTTTCTGTTCCTTTTCTCTCTCTTTTCCTTCTGGAATCTCCATAATGACAATATTATTACAATTGATGATGTCATTGAATTCCCTTAACCTACTCTCCTTTTTAACTATTCTTTTTTTTCCTTTTTGCCATTTAGCTTAGTTGGCTTCTATTTTTTTGTCTTCTAACTCACTGATCTGTTTTTCTATGTCCTCTAATATGCTATATATTCTCTATAGCATATTTGTCATTTCAGTTATTGAGTTTTTCTTGTCTGGTTCTTTTTAAAATATAATATTTTTTCTTTGTTGAAGATATCCTCTACTCTTTTCTCAAGTCTAGTAAGTATCTTTATGGCCATAACTTTGAATTCTTTATTATGCATATTGCTCATCTCCATTCCATTTAGCCCTTTTGCTGTGATTTTTCCCCCTTTTTTTTCATTTGGGACATATTCCTCTGCATCATCATTTTGTTTAACTTCCTATGTTTGTTATTAGGAAGATCAGTTATGGTTCTTATCTTAAAAGTAGTGGTGTTATGAAGAAGAGATCCTGCAATGCCCTGTAGGTCAATGTCTCCTAGTTACCCAGGCCAGGCACTTCAAGGATGTCTTCTTTGTGTTGCATGCACCCTACTGTTGTGGCTGAATCATGTTTGCCTTCAGTCTAGTCAGCTGCAATGGCCCACTTTGCCTGTTGGTCCTTGTACCAGTAAGGGGCCAGTCTAGGACTGCCTTGGAATTATAGTTGGGTCATAGCTGATGCCTTCTCTTAGCCCTTTTGCTGGGGCTGCTGTTGAACTGAACTGCAGGGTTCTCTTCTTACATTGTGAGATGATTTCCTTGGTGAGTGGGACCTGTGGTCAGACCCAGATGTCTGCCTTCAGTCTGTCTCTTGGGGTTTCAGTGACCTCAAACTACAAGGCTTTCTCCTTGTGCTGCCCTTGGTGAGGTTTTTATTGACAGTAGAGGCCAGACCAGATATCTGCCCTCAGCCCACTGCTGGGACTGCAGTTGAGATGGTATGTGTGGTTATCTTTTATCTCCCCAGAGCAGGAGTCACTTTGGAGGGACTACTGCTGAGTGGATTGGATTGGATGGGCAGCTATGCAGAAGAACACAGAGATGGGGCCTACAGTGTTATCAAGCTAGGTGAAGAGAGTTCAAGATGGTTCCAGGAGGTGTTTGGCTATCTAGGTTGGGATTGGGTAGATAAATGGTGCCCACCAGCCATTTTGTTCTTGAAGTCTTTTAAAGAACAATGTTTTTCCAGCTCACATTCTGAGATTAGTAAATAAATCTCCTTCCCTTATACTCCAGGCACTGCTCAAACTGTTGGTTCTTTGCTGTGTTTTGCAGAAATTGATATTCTGTCTCCGTAATGGATGGGACTCAGCTTCCCTTTTGGCTTTCCCACAGCTAAAAATGCTGATTTTTAAAGCACCCAGAGTCAAGTCCTACTTATTAAAAAAGTTCAAAGTTAAATGCCACTGGTTTTAAAAGCCAAATTTAGGACTCATCTTCCCAATGTGGTCGCTTTTGTCTGGGGTGCCTGGTGTGGGGTTTATTCATTTTCTTTTCCATGCTTGTTCTCTCCCTTCCATTTGTGGTTAGTCTGGCCATGAGTTTGGTTTGCAATCACATCCCTGCTCCTACTGCCATTTTTGATGCAGGCTTTTCCCTGGGATTAACTGCAGAGTCTGTTCTGTCAGTCTTTGTGTTGTTTCCTGGATTAGTTGCACTGGTGTGACGAGGTATACCCATGGGACGAGGTGAGCTTAGGATCCACATACTATAATATCTTCCTATGCTAACTAAATCAAACTTTGTACTAGACTTAGACTGTTAGAACTCAACGAAACCTTAGGGATAATATAGTCCAACTATTACATTTTACAGATGAAATATTGAAGCCTAGAAATAGAAGTAATTTTCTCAAAGTCATACCACCAGTTAGTGATAAGGTGAAAACTAGAAGGCAGGTGTCCTAGTTCTCTCACCTGTGCTTTCCCCCCATACTCTGCTTTCTCTCAGCTTATGTGGCCAGTCTTGGGAGTTGAAAAAGCCAGCAAATAATGTGAAATACTTTGGGAGTATATGACTTCTCTAAAAGTACTTGATGAAGTAAACCCCAAACTAAAACCAGTTTTTATATTTTACATGACTCTTGTCCATGAAATATAATTAACATAGACTTGAAAAAAAGTCCCTGAAAATATTCACCATTTCAATAAGATCTGCTTCTCTCTAGCTGGATTTACCTGGTGATGTTTATGATTAATCTGTAACTCTTCTCAGTCACTGAATTATGTCCTTATGAACAATTGCTCTAGTTTGTCCTCATATATCTAGCCCACTTGGGTAGTATTTGGATAGTTCTGACTATGCCTTCACACATTAAAAAGTACCAATAAGGATCATAACTCTGTTAATTTGTAATTTTCTGTCTGGGCTTTCTTTCCTAGCCCTTTTGAAATACTAATATGGATTGCCTTTTGGTTACTCTAGTATATTTTATTGTCACCACTATTTTTTTCCTTCACCAAGTCTTTTTAAGCATTTATGAAAAGTCCCTTTGTACCCTTTGTAAATAAGATGTAAACATCTTATTTAATATATGTTAGAGGCCAGAATAAAAAAGAAAATGACAGGTATTGAGATCTATTATGTGCAAAGCACTGTCCTACTGCCTTTTACTTGGGATATCTTACGTAATCTTAACAACACACCCCAGGGGTATACATTATTGTACTTATTGTAAAAAAGGATGAAAATGAAGCAGGGCAGGGAGGAGAGCAGAAAACAAGTGGTTCAACAGCTCCAAAATGAAGCTGGTATTCAAATTCTAGTTTCCTCGAAAGGAAGCCTCTCCCCAAGGAGATTGCACTCTTGATGAGAAAAGACTCTTAAAAGAACTAGTTTGACACAAATTTGTTTAGTAGAAGCTATTATGTTGGCTGTCTGCCTTCTATCTTTCCTGTCTACTCCTCCCTTTTGTAGAATTCTCTGACAACACTTATGATATAATCTGGCTTCTCTAGTAATCCTAATACATTGCACCACCTAAGACTGTCCCCATCTTTGTTCCATTACTTCCCTTTTCTACAAAGTAAAATGCATCTCTATTTGTATATTTCATCCTGTTCAGTCTCTAAGGTGAAAACTAACATATCTGATTGACTACAGTTTATAGGTTAATGTTAAAATCCTCCTTGTAGTATTTTCATTTATTAAGAAATACTTGTAGAGTCACCTGGGTGGCTCAGTCAGTTAAGCATCTGACTTTAGATTTTAGCTCAGGTCATGATATCAGGGTAGTGAGATTGAGCCCCACATGGGGCTCCGTGTTGGGTGTGGAGCGTGCTTAAGACTCTCTCTCTCCCCGTCCCTCCCCCATTCACACATTCTCTCTCTCTCTCTCTCTCTCTCTCTCTCTCTCTCTCTCTCTCTCAGAATACAAGCCATTAAAAAAAAGGAATTCTTGGAGACCAAGTGAGTTAAAGAATTGAATCTATAATGGGATATTTCAGGGAAAGTGGCAACCCCAGGCAAGATATCATTGCACAACATGGAACAGAAAGGAGTGGAGTATGTTTTTTGGTGCATCTAAACTACCCCACATAAGAAGCCATCTGCAAGCATTGCAATGGTACCTGCGAGGCAGTTTTTTTGTAGAAGTTAATCTCTCTCAGCATCAGCTGAGCCAGTGTCCATTTAGATCTCTCTCCGTGTGTATACATTAATCAATGAAGCAGTTGTGGTTATAAGAATTCAGAAAAGATTCCCATGTGAGAAAAATCAGTTTCTACCCTCCAACTGTTTTGTGTTTGACTACAAGCTATGGGATTTTTCTAGGCTAGTTAATCATAGTTAAGAGTTCCTTGTGACCAAGGAGTGACATGTGAATCCTGCCACTGAAATTCCTATCATTGCTCACCCTTTCCAAAGACTAAGTCAAAAAAATATGTCAGATGGTAAAGGGATGCCCACTCAACTTTACTACCACCAGCAGCTAAGTATAACTCGCTCCATACTATTTTTGCCCATGGTAATCCATTTTTGGGGTATCAGCATCCATCTACTGAAATATCCCAGCCCTCTATGAGAATCTTCTTCACTTGATCACTGTTTTTCTATTTTTTTCAAGCATAAATGAATTAAACCAGCAAGATTCCTCATGGCTTCTTCAGAAGACCCTATTGCTCTGATTAAGGAACTCCACCAGCATTGGAGAAAAGGGTAGGTACTCAAATAGTCTTGATTCCATTTTGACATCATCCCTAACAGAGTGCTTTTTCATTGTGAGCACTGGCCTGAGAGCCTTCACTAGTCACCTGTCCTACATTTGCTGGTTCATTTTTAGATTACCAGAAAATAATCAGATTCTTGCAGTCAAAGAATGTATCTTATGGAACATGAAAAGCTACTGTTTCTGGAGTATTTTGTAGAATGAGATATTCTTTCAAATATTGTCTTGTTGAGTCATATTGGAAACTGAGGCAAAAGGGAAATGAGCCATACTGTCCCTGACTTTATCTATTAAGCAAACAAAAATACATAAGTATCACTCAGCACATATTGTCCGTTCTAGTTATAAAGAGTAATATGTGTGCACTGAGGAAGGGGATGCTATTTACTGAGAAGGAATAATAGGATAGTTGTAAGTGAATCACATGAATAATAGGAAAGAGCTATTTATTGATTGGTAAACTTAAAAGTCATTGAATCTTAGGTTAAGAACAGATTTGGAAGATGCAGATTTTGGAGAGAGGGGAGTGTTGATTTTTTATTTTTGGCTCATTTTTCTAGATGTTTATTCTTATAAGAAAGGTATTATTGAAGCGCCAGCCTAGATATCTAACCATTGTAAGAGGACATGTCTAATACTTAAGCTCATTAAAAAATATCAGCCAGAAATATCTCATTGTGATTTTAATTTACATTTTCCTGATTATTAGTGATGTTATCTTTTCATGTATCTGTTGGCTACTTGTATGTCTTCCTTGGGAAAAAAAATGTCTATTTAGATCCTCTGTCCATTTTTTGATAAGGTTATTATAGGTTTTTGCTGTTGAGTTGTATGTATTTTTTATATATTTTAGATATTAATGAAATATTGGATACATCATTTGCATTATTTTCTTTCATTCAGTAGATGGCCTTTTTTTGACAGCTTCCTTTGCTGTGCAAAAGCTGTTTATTTTGGTGTTATCCAAATACTTAAATGTACAACAGGTAAATTATGGAAGCAACCCAAGTGTCCAGCGATAGATGGATGGATAAAGAAGTGATATCTATCATCTATCTATCTATCTATCTATCTATCTATCTATCTATCTAATGGAATATTACTCAGCCATAAGAAGAATGAAATCTTGCCATTTGCAACAACATGGATGGACCTAGAGAGTATTATACTAAGTGAAATCAGTCAGTCAGAGAAAGACAAATACCATGTGATTTCACTCACATGTGAAATTTAAGACACAAAAGAAACAGGAACATCTGGGTGGCTCAGCCAGTCAAGCATCCAACTCTTGATTTTGGGTCAGGTCATGATCTCAGAGTTGTGAGACTGAGCCCTAAATCCAGCTCTGTGCTGGGGGTGGAGCCGGCTTAAGATTCTCTCTCTCTCTCCTTCTGAACTCTCTCTCTCTCTTTCTCTCTCTCCTTCTAAAAAATTAAAAAGAAACAAAACAAACAAAAACTACAAACAAAAAAAAAACCAAATTATTAAATACAGAGAACAAACTGGTGTTGCAAGAAGGAAGGTGGATTGGGGAATGGGTGAAATAGATAAAGGGGATTGAGAAAACACTTACTTTGATGAGCACTAAGTAATGTGTACAGTTATTGAATCATTATATTTCATACCTAAAACTAATATAACACTGAATGCTAATTATACTTCAAAAGAATCAGGAGCAAAATGACTGCACAGATAACTTAAACATGGAGAGAAAAAGACCCTAAACATGGTCACATTCAATTACCCAGGAGTTCAGAGTTTTAATAACTAACACAACTCCTTAGAGTGTTCATAATCCCTGTTTGTGAATACGTGCACGTTTAACTTTTTAGTGTATGGATTTATGGCTATCTGGAAGCAAAATTGAAATCATTCTATCTTTTCTTTCTAGTTGCACTTTCTTGTAAAAGTGGAAAGAACCTCTGTACAAGACTACTTGAAACTTTTTCCCTGACATAATCAGGATGAGTATAGATGGAGAGCTCAGTGAAACAAGAATAAAAATAATTAGGTGCCTGTTGAAGCACATTATATTTTCAACACTCATAAATTAGTAATTAATAAGTGGGGTAGCCTAAATAGCATACTTCCTTTGTCAAAAAATAATTATCTTTTGCCTCAAGTAAAGAACTATACCTCCATTGGAGGTATTAAGAAATGAAAGTGCTGGTTGATCCTGAGTTCATGTTATGATATAAAAGTCAAGTTAACTGGGGAAATTCAAGTGCATTTTTATTTATTAATAGCCACAGATGTCTCTAATCATAATACAACCTCAGGCTTGAGAGAGAAAAGGAAATACATAACTATTACTATTAGCCAAAAACAAAAACAAAAAGCAAAACAAACAATAGAAGTTTTTAGTAATAAAAATATATGCATGAAAAAATATGTAATTTCTTTTAATGATTAAAAGACATGAGTTTGCATTCATTAGAGCACCCCAGAATTTGTTCATTTTTAAGAACATATTTATATATCACTTACAGAAATATTAACTCATTCAATACTCATAGAGGTAGGCACTATTATCACTTTTTACAGATGAGGCAATTGAGACACAGAAATGTTCAGGTAACTTGCCCCAAATCACACAGCTAGTCAGAGGCAGAGTCTGATTTTTTTATTGATGTGTAATGAACATACAGTGCTATGTTAGTTTCAGATGTGTAGCATACTGATTCAGTAATTCTATATATTACCCAATGCTCACCATGATAATTGTAGTCACCATCTGTCCCAATATAATGTTATTACAGTATTATGGACTATATTACTTATGGTGTACGTTTTTATAACTGGAATTTTCTACCTCTTAATTGTCTTTATCTATTTTAACCATTTTTCCAGACACCTCCCTTTTGGCAGACTGGTTCCAGAGTCCCATGCTCTTATCAACCATAAATGATGCCTCATTATTTATGAAATATTTGTATATTATGCAATAATTATATATGCATCCGCACGAAATATGTCATTAAATACCAGGGCTATTTAAAACCCAGAAGTAAAATGATGCAGTATTAGAGCTAAAATTGCCCATAAAAGTTAGTTTAATCTACCCATTTCAAAGAATAATGAGGAGGTAGAGAAGAAGATGCCAGCAGAGTAGGAGGACCCTTGTCTTGCCTCATTCTATGAACCCAATTATATAACTATCAAATCATTTTAATACCTCAGAAATACATCTGAAGACTGACAGAACAAACTCCACAACTAAAGGGAGAGGAGACCACACTGAAGAAGTTAGGAAGCATGCGGACATGATTTAGAGGAGAAATGGATTGCAAGTGCTACAGAAAAGGGAACCACAGGCACAGAGGATAAGAGAGAGGAGCATACAGGAGAATGCAGATAAACTTCTGCCAAAAGGCATTGGCTTGTAAAATGAGAGGCTGACTTCCATCAATTCTTGTAACCAACCCAGCTTATAGACTGGAGTAATGGTCAGTAGGGTTGGCTGATGCTAGTCAGATCAGACCCTGAAGAGAAGGCAGGGAAACAATGCAGAGGCAGACAGTGTGGAAGCAGCAATCTTAAGACTGCCTAGGGCACAAAATGGGAAGATGATTCACTCTTCCCAGAGTTTGTCCCTGAGAGGCTTCATTCATAGACACACTTCACTGGGAACAAAGGACAACAACATTTCCCTCACCCAGCACTCAGCATAAACACAGAGCCACCTTCAGGAAGCACCACAGCACCCATGCTGTCTGCCTAACTTAAATCCAATAAACCCAAAACTCTATGATCTGGCAAGAGTGCTCTTCTCAATAACTCTTGACATTCCCACCATAGCAGGCCCCTCACCCAGAAGACCAGCACAACCCCCTACACACACCATGTCTTCCAACCAGAGAGTTCTACAGAGACTCAGTTCTGGAGGAGAAAGTGACAGGTCTCATTTCACAAGCAAACCAGAGCTCACCTAGTTAAAACACACTACATTCAGGCCAAGTATGAAACACTGCCCACAGGAGGAAAGGAGAGCTTCTGCAGATGACTGGCCTGAAAGATGGAGCAGACAAAAAAAAATAGAGTCCATGCAGCACACACTAGTGACACACTCTGAAGCACCAGGATATGGGCACTACATGACCTTGGGTTCATAAGGCCATTACTTTCAGGAGTAGGAAACATAATTTGCCTTTCTAACACAGATAAGAAGGCAGAGACTTAGACAAAATGTAAAGATGGAAGAATTTATCCCAAATGAAAGAACAGAATAAAACCATTGCCAGAGATATAAGCAAAAGAGATATATGTAAGATCCCTGATAGAGAATTTAAAGCAACAATAATGGGGCTACTCAGTGGGCTTGAGGATAGAATAGAAAACATCAGTGAGACCCTTACCACAGAGATAAAGGAATTTAAAAGGTTTCAGAGATGAAGAGTGTGATAAACAAGATCAGGAACAGGCTTGATGCAATGAATAGCAAAGAGAGGAATGGATTCATAACCTGGAAGACAAAGTAATGGAAAGTAATCAATTTGAACAAAGAGAGAAACAAGAATAATGCAACACAAGAGTAGATTTAGGGGACTCAATGAGTCCATCAAACATAGTACATCAAAATTTCATTTTATAGAAGTGCTAAAAGAAGAGTGGGAAAAAGCATCAGAACATGTATTTCAAAAAATGATAGTTGAAAAGTTCCTTAATCTGCAGAAGGAAACATACATCGAGATCAAGAAGGCACAGAGAACTATCAAAATTAACAAAGGCAGGTCAACACCAAGGTATAGTGTGATTTAATTTCCAAAATATAATGATAAAGAAAAAAATCTTAAAAGTAGCAAAACAAAACCAGTCCCTAATGTACAGAGAAAAACCATTAAGTCTAGCTGAAGGTTTCTCAACACAAACTTGACAAGCCAGAAAGGAGTGACATTATGTGACAAATTGCTGAATGGGATATATCTGAAGCAAAAATATTCTATCCAGCAAGGCTATCATTCAGAATAGAAATAGACTGAAGAGTTTCCCAGAAAAACAAAAACTAAAGTAATTCATGACCATTGGACAAGCCCTGTGAGAAATATTAACAGAGATGTTTTTAGTGCCAAGAAGAGACTAAAAGGGACAAAGACAAGAAAAGATCAGAGAAAATCTCCAGAAACAATGACAAGCAAGTAAGAAAGTTGCAATAAATACATATCTATCAATAATTATTTTAAATATAAATGGACTAAATTCTCCAATCAAAAGGCATGGGATGTTATTATGTATTAAAAAGAAACAACAATCTATATGTTGCTTAAAAGAGACTATTTTTAGACCTAAAAACACCTACATTTATCATGCACATGGATGTCAAAAGAAAACCTGAGCAGTAATACTTATTGTAAACAAACTAGACTTTAAAACAAGGAATGTTACATGAGACAAATAAAGGCACTATATAATAACAAAGGGCAAAATCCAAATAGAGGATGTAACAATTGTAAATATTTATACATTAACATGAGAGCACTCACATATAAAAAACAATTAATAACAAACGGTGCCTGGGTGTCTCAGTTGGTTAAGCATCTGATACTTGATGTTCAGTTCAGGTCATGATATCAGGGTTGTGAGATGAAGTCCACATTGGGCTCCATACTGAGTGTTAAGCCTGTTTAGGACTATCAGTCTCCCTCTTCCCTCCCCCCATACTCACGTCCACTCTCTATTCAAAAAATACCAATTAAGGGCAGTCCAGGTGGCTCAGTGGTTTAGCGCCACCTTTGGCCCAGGGCGTGATCCTGGAGTCCTGGGATCTAGTCCCACGTCAGGCTCCCTGCAAGGAGCCTGCTTCTCCCTCTGCCTGTGTCTCTTCCTCTCTGTGTGTGTGTGTCTCTCATGAATAAATAAATAAAAATTTAAAATAACAAAAACATATAAGAACTAATTGGTAATAATATAATGACAGCAGAGGATTTTAAAACCTCACTTACATCAATGGACAAATATTCTAAACAGAAAATCAACTAGAAAACAATAACTTTGGATGACAAACTGGAACAGATGGACTTAACAAATATATTCAGAGCATTTCATCCTGAAACAGCAGAATACACATTCTTTGTAAGTCCACGTGGAACATTCTCCAGAATAAATCACACATTAGGCCACAAAACAGGCCTTGACAAATACAAGAAGATTGAAATCATACCATACGCCTTTTCAGAACACAATGCTATGAAACTAGAACTTAACTACAAGAAAAATCTGTAAAGACCACAAATGCATGGAGCTTAAATAACATGCCATTAAACAATGAATGGGACAGCCAGGAGATAAAAGAAGAAGTAAAAAATACACAGAAATAAGTGAAAAAGAAAACAGAATGCCCAAAACCATTGGAATCCAAAACCATTTAGGATCCAAACAAAAGTGATCCTAAAAGGGAAGTATATAGAAATACAGGTCTATCTCAAGAAGCAATAAAAATCTCAAATAAAAAACCTAACCTTCACCTTAAGGAGCTAGAAAAAGAACAACAATGAAGCCTACAGATAGCAGAAGGAGGGAAATAATAAAGATTAGGGCAGAAATAAATGATAGAGAAGCTAAAAAAAAAAAAAAGACCAATAGAACAGATGAATGAAAACAGAAGCTATTTATTTAAAAAAAATAAAATTGATGAAACTCTAGCCAGGTTTATCAAATAAGAGAAAGGACCCAAATAACAATAATTACAAGTGAAAAATAACAACCAATCCCAGAGAAACATACTTAAAGGAGAATATAATGAAAAACTATATACCAACAATTAGACAACCTGGAAGAAATAATTCCTAAAAAGATATAAACTACCAAAAAATGTAACAGGAAGAAAGAGAAAACTTGTACAGACCAATAACCACCAAAGAAATTGAATCATTAATAAAAAGAGATCTCCCAAAAAACAAAAGTCCATGACCATATGTGTTCACAGGTGAATTCTACCAAACATTTAGAGAAGAGTTAATACTTTTCTCCTCAAAATATTCCAAAGAAACAGAAATGGAAGAGACACTTTCAAATTCATTCTAGGTCTCCAGCATTACCCTGATACCAAAACTAGATAAAGACTCCACTAAAAAAAGGTCCAATATCTCTGATGAATAAAAACACAAAAGTCCTCAATAAAATAAGAGCAGGGATCCCTGGGTGGCGCAGCGGTTTAGCGCCTGCCTTTGGCCCAGGGCGTGATCCTGGAGACCCGGGATCGAATCCCACGTCGGGCATCCCGGTGCATGGAGCCTGCTTCTCCTTCTGCTTATGTCTCTGCCTCTCTCTCTCTCTGTGTGTGACTATCATAAATAAATACAAAATAAATAAAAAAATAAAATAAAATAAAATAAGAGCAAACCAAATCTAGCAGTACATTAAAGAGACCCTTCATCATGATCAAGTGGGACTTATTTCTGGTATGCAAAGATTGTTCAATATTCACAAATAAAGTAACATGATGCATCACATTAATTAAAGAAATATAACAACCATGCAATAATTTCAATAGATGCAGAAAAAACATCTGACAAACTATAACATCTATTCATGATAAAAATCCTCAACAAAGTAGATGTAGATAGAAAATACCTTAAAATAATAAAGGCCTTATATGAAAAACCTACAACTAATGTCAAGCAAAATGATAAAGAATGGAGAGCTTTTCCTCTGTGGTCAGGAACAAGGCAAGAATGGACACTCACATGATTTTATTCAACATAGACTGGAAGTTCTAGGCACAGGAGTCAGACAACAAAAAGAAAGAAAAGGCATCCAAATCAGAAAGGAAGAAGTAAAACTTTAACTTTTGGCAGATGCCATGATACTGTATATAGAAAACCTGAAAGTCTCCACTAAAAACTACTAGATATGATAAACAAATTCAGTAAAATCACAGGATATAAAATCAATATACAGAACCCTTGCATTTCTATACACCAATAATAAAACAGCAGAAAGAGAAATTCCAGAATCAATCTCATTTATAAGTGCAACAAAATTAATAAGACACCTAGGAATAAACCTAAGCAAAGACATGAAAGACCTGTACGTTGAAAACTATAAAATACTAATGAAAGAAAATGAAGATGACCAAAGAAATAGATAGATATTTCATGTTTATGAATTGTAAAGCAAATATTGTTAAAATGTCAATACTACCCAAAGAAATCTACACATTTAAAGCAATTCCTGTCGGACATCTGGGTGGCTCAGTCAATTAAGTGTCTGCCTTCAGCTCAGGTCATGATTTCAAAGTCCTGGGATTCAGCTTCACAATGGGCTCCTTGCTCAGTGGGGAGTCTGCTACTCTCATTCCCTCTTCCCTTCCCCACCATTCATTCTCTCTCTCTCTCAAATAAATAAATTAAAATCTTAAAAAATACAATGCAATCCCTATCAAAATACCACCAGCATTTCTCACAGACCTAGGGTAAACAATCCTAAAGTTTGTATGGAAGCACAAAAGACCCCCAATGCCCAGAGCAAACTTGAAAAAGAAAAGCAAAGCTGGAGGCATTACAATTCCAGACTTCAAGTTATATTACAAAGTTGTAGTGATCAAGACAGTATGGTACTGGCACAAAAACAAATGCATAGATCAATGGAACAAATAGAAAATCCAGAAATAAATCCAAAAGTATACGGTCAGTTTATCTTTGAAAAGGAGAAAATAATATCCAATGGAAAAAAAGAGAGTCTCTTCTGCAAATGGTGTTGGGAAAAATGGACAGCAGCATGCAAAAAAAAAAATGAAACTAGATTGTATTCTTACACATACACAAAAATAAATTCAAAATGGATGAAAGACTTAAGTGTGAGACAGGAAATGATCAAAATCCTAGAGGAGGGGGATCCCTGGGTGGCGCAACGGTTTGGCGCCTGCCTTTGGCCCAGGGCACGATCCTGAAGACCCGGGATCGAATCCCACATCAGGCTCCCGGTGCATGGAGCCTGCTTCTCCCTCTGCCTGTGTCTCTGCCTCTCTCTCTCTCTCTCTGTGACTATCATAAATAAATTTAAAAAAAAATTTAAAAAAAATCCTAGAGGAGAACACAGGCAGCAACCGCTTCGTTTTTGGCACCTTGTTACTAACTAGGTCTCCTGAGGCAAGGGAAACAAAAGGAAAAATAAACTACAGGGGCTTCAAGATAAAAATCTGCACAGCTAAGTAAACAATCAAGAAATCTAAAAGGTAACCTTTGGAATGGGAGATCTTTGTAAAGGACATATCTGTTAAAGATGTAGTATCCAAAATCTATAAGGAACTAACCAAAAAACACCCCCAAACCCCAATAAACCTAGTTAAAAATGGGCAGATGACATGAATAGTCATTTTTCCAATAAAGACATACAGATGATCAACATACACATGAAAATATGCTCAATATTACTGATAATCAGGAAAATGGAGATCTAAATTACAATGAGATATCACCTTATATCTGTCAGAATGGCTAAAATCAACAACACAAGACATAGATTTGACAAGGATGAGGAGAAAAGGAACCCTCTCACACTATTGGTGGGAATGCAAAGTGGTTTAGCCACTCTGGCAATCAATTTGGAGGTTCCTCAAACAGTGGAAAGTAGAACTATTCTTTGATCCAGCAATTGCTCTACTAAGTATTTACCCCAAAACTACTAAAATATTAATCCAAAGAGAGACATGCACCTGGATTTTTTTATATTTATTTATTTATTTATTTTTTTTTTTTAAACATTTTTTTTTTAATTTTTATTTATTTATGACAGTTACACAGAGAGAGAGAGGGAGAGGCGCAGAGACACAGGCAGAGGGAGAAGCAGGCTCCATGCACCAGGAGCCCGACATGGGATTCGATCCCGGGTCTCCAGGATCGCGCCCTGGGCCAAAGGCAGGCGCCAAACCGCTGCGCCACCCAGGGATCCCTATATTTATTTTTTAAAACTACTTTACTTATCCATTTATTTGAGAGAGAGAGAGAGGAATAAAGAGAGGGAGAGAGAGAGAGAGAGAGAGAGAGTGTGGAGGGAGGAGCAGAGGGAGAGGGACAAGCAGACTCTGTGCTGAGAACAGAGCCCAACACAGGGCTCAATCCAATGACCCTGAGATTATGACCTGAGTGGAAACCAAGAGTCAGATGCTAAAGTGACTGAAACACTCAGGCACCCCCATGCAGATGTTTATAGCAGCATTAACTACAATAGCCAAATTATGGAAACAGCTGATGAATGGATAAAGTGTCCATAAACTGATGAATGGATAAAGAAGTCTTACACACACACACACACACACACACACACACACACTGAAATATTACTCAGCCATAAAAAAGGATGAAATTTTGTTATTTGCAATGACATGGATAGAGTTAGAGAGTGTTATGCTAAGTGAATTCAGTCAGTCAGAGAAAGACAAATGCCATGTTGTTTCACTCATATATGGAAGTAGAAAACCAAACAAAGGAGCAAAGAGTAAAAAAAAGAGAGAGAAGCAAATCAAGAAACAGACTGGTAACTATGCAGAAAAAAACGAATGATTACTGGAGGGGAGTGGGAGTTGGGGCATTGGTTCAATAGATGATGGGAATTGAGGAGTGCACTTGTGATGAGCACTGGGTGCTATATGGAAGTGTTGAATCACTATATTTTGTACAGTTGAAACTAGCATTGCACTGGATAACTATCTGGACGTCAAGTAAAAACTAAAAATCAAGAGTATTTAGAGTGCCCCCCCAGCAAGGAAATGAGAGCCTAGATAAATTGACTTTCCCATAGTCGCACTGACATCCAATGGCAGAGATGGAACAGGAACTCAAGAATTATCACTCTTAACCTAATATGATTTTCATTACACCGAAGTTCCTCTGCTATGACTAATTTAAAGAAATGCATCACAATATATATTTTCAAATCTATATTACCTTCAAATGGTAGGAAAAGCAAACTCAGTTGGATGCTTACTTTTTGATAAGTTTTTTTTTTATTTAGTAGCACTGTGAGATGTTCCGTATTCTAAATTTTCAATGCATTGATGGAGTCCAGAATGGTAATATGTGTGTGTGTGTGTGTGTGTGTGTGTTGTGTGTGTGTTGTGTGTGTTGTGTTTGAGTTTCTTGGGTAATTTTCCACAAATGCAGAGGTTCCAAATAGAGAGTACTATTCATCCTCCCAGGCAAAGGATTTTCCTACAGATGAATACCTTGGTGTGGTATGTAGACTATGTTTATGGAATAGTTAGAAAGGTTATGAGAGTAATAAGTCAGATAGAGCCAGGGCTAAGGCAAAAATAAGGCTGATCAGAACAATGTTATGAGGAAGATCAAATGAACCCAGTAGCAGTCTATATAAGGAGACTGAGAAGAGGGCAGCCTGGTGGCAGTTTAGCGCTGCCTTCCACCCAGGGTATGATCCTGGAGACACTGATTGAGTCCCACGTCGGGCTCCCTGCATGGAGCCTCCTTCTCCTGCCTGTGTCTCTGCCTCTCTCTGTGTGTGTCTCTCATGAATAAATAAATAAAATCTTTAAAAAAAGAAGGCTGAGAAGAAAAGTCTTGGGGGGGGGAAGGATTAAAGAAGACTTTAAATTTGAACCCTTGAATTATTAATGATATCAGTGATGTTCCCAATATTGGAAAGGACAGTGAAAGAGAAGGGTCTTGGTTTTAGATAAATTTAGAATTGTTAGCAGTTTGTTTTAATATTCCTCTTATCTCATGTATGAAGCCTTGTCTAAGTGATTCGTGTATGGATAGTTGGATGATAGGTACATAGGGAGAGAGAGAGAGAGAGAGAGAGAGAGAGAGAGAGAGAGAGAGAGAGAGAGAGATAGTACCATTAACATAACAAATGATGGAAGCATATAACCATTTGAAGATCATCCTGATAAAAATAATCAGACTTCACATATTTGCAATTACTCTGTCACTGATGTGAACTGCTGATAAAAAGCAATGGAATATCAAACTGTTAGAGTTATTATTCCAATCACTTTGTACATGACATATATTTATGTTGGTAAGTACAGACGGTCCATCTGAACTCAAGCCATGGCCATCTCTTAAAGCTAAATTGTAATTTGCTAACACTTGTTAAAATGTACAAAGAAAAGGGGTAAATACAATGAACTCTAAATGCATTTCAAGGGGTGGGTACTTACATTTCATTTCAGAAATATAACCATTAAAAACAACTAAATATTGGAAATAATGCTCTTCGTTGAGAAAAAAAAAATACTTTTTACTTTGTTACTCAGCCATTAGAAATGACAAATACCCACCATTTGCTTCAACGTGGATGGAACTGGAGGGTATTATGCTGAGTGAAATAAGTCAATCGAAGGACAAACATTATATGGTCTCATTTATTTGGGGAATATAAATAATAGTGAAAAGGAATAGAAGGGAAGGGAGAAAAAATGGGTAGGAAATATCAGAAAGGGAGACAGAACATGAAGACTCCTAACTCTGGGAAACGAACTAGGGGTGGTGGAAGGGAAGGAGGGCGGAGGGGGTGGGGGTGAATGGGTGACGGGCACTGAGGGGGGCACTTGACAGGATGAGCACTGGGTGTTATTCTGTATGTTGGCAAATTGAACACGAATAAAAAATAAATTTATTATTTAAAAAAATGATACCACGAAACACACACACACACAAATTTTTTGGTTTAGAAATGGCCTCTTTTGGGGATCCCTGGGTGGCTCAGCGGTTTAATGCCTGCCTTTGGCCCAGGGCCTGATCCTGGAGTCCCGGGGTTGAATCCCTCATCAGGGTCCCTGCATGTAGCCTGCTTTTTCCTCTGCCTGTGTCTCTGCCCCTCCCTCTCTCTCTCTCTCATGAATAACTAAATAAAAATATTTAAAAAAAGAAATGGCTTCTCTTTTAACCTTTTGCAAGATTCACTTAAGGGGAAGGAATTTAAAATAAGAAAATACCAAGCTCGTGACTAAATTACTCCTAAACTTCCCGTAGGCTAAACTTATTTCCTAGGCTTACAGGTATCCAGAAGTCCATCTTTTTGAGTAGTTCATAACATAGAGAGGTAAGAAATTGGCCTATGTCAGAAATAAAAGTGATAAAATCAACAGGTAAATTTAATTAGAAAAAGTATGATCTTTTTTTCAACTTCAAGTTTTAAAGACCAGGGACCATTCAACACACATTAAGGTACTTGGTGATTCCCCTTGCTATGGTGGGGGAGGGACTCGTCATTTCCTCCTATAGGAAGGCAGCAGGCTGTGGTAGAGAAAGTAAAAAGAGTACCACATTGCCACAAAGTGTGCTCTACTCCATCTTGTTGTGTATTTGAATGGAAGGGGATATTTTTTTAATCTGACTTGATTTTATTTGTACTTCCTTTGATGGTAATACAATGTGGCTGCTTAAATGTATACTTTGGAGAGTTATTTTTTTTAAAAAGCAGTGACTATTTTGAGTTGTGTATTCTGCCTTAGTTCAAGGCTGCAAATGAAAATCATAAATTTACAATTGGACTTTTTTAAAAAATGCGAAATGGACAATGAACTTGTGAGACCCCGGTTTCTCTGAAGATGTATTTTCTTTTTGATTGTTCCTGAAAGTTTCTTCAATTTGATTCCCAAATACTTAAATGAATATATTGTAAATATTTCAGGAGAAACCATGAAGGAAATCCTAATCAGTTCACTGGGATGCCATTCAGAGCACTTGTTTTATCCATTAGCAAATGATAATACATAAGAACAAATTTTACTGTTGAGGGAAGAGAGACAATTCTATAAAAAAAATCAGATGTAATTCTAATAAAAGGAAATGTTCTTTTAAAAAGTGTCTTTTGTAATCCCCAAATGCTTTGATGTAGCTCATATCAATGATTAAAACATTAGGTAGAAATTATTAAATGTTTTTGAATTTTATAACTTGAAAAGACTTTAAAACACATACTATAACACTTGTGCTATATTCATATTCAAATATATTTGAATATAACACTTGTGCAAAAATTATGTGAAACTGGATTATTCAAAAACTTGGAAAATAAAGAAGTGTAGGTTAAATTAAAAGTCAGAGATGTCAGAGCAAAGTACATGATGTATTCAAGGATACCCTGACATAATGGAAGCCTAGAGCATTTAGAAGAGTATAAGTGATAAGGCCAGAAAAATAAATAAGTTTTTTTGAATGTCAGAGTTTTAGGTCATCACAGTGTGGATACTTAAAAGATTTTGTACATATGCTTCAACCTATAACTGATAAAGACACCTGCAGATTTATATCAATCTAAACTAAGAAAGTTATGCTATTTAACATAATAAAGAGAAAACAAAGCTATTACTCATGTCAAAATGTTATAGAAAGATATAAAATATAAATATATGTTCCACCTTTTGAAATATTGCTAAATATTAATGGTTTTATTATGGAAAGTTACAAAGATTTGCATTTGCTGATAAAGATTCTTTATTTGATTTTATGTTGTTGCAAATAGCAAGATTTCATGCTTTTTTTATGGCTGAGTAGTAATCCAGTGTGTGTGTGTATACATACACATATTCTCTATCTGTTCATCAGTAAGTCAGTCGGAGAAGGACAAACATTATATGTTCTCATTCATTTGGGGAATATAAATAATAGTGAAAGGGAAAATAAGGGAAGGGAGAAGAAATGTGTGGGAAATATCAGAAAGGGAGACAGAACGTAAAGACTGCTAACTCTGGGAAACGAACTAGGGGTGGTAGAAGGGGAGGAGGGCGGGGGGTGGGAGTGAATGGGTGACGGGCACTGGGTGTTATTCTCTATGTTAGTAAATTGTTCATCAACAAACATTTATGTTGTTTCAATTATAGGCCAGTGTATCTAATGCTGCAATGAACATAGGGATACATATATCTTTTTGAATCAGCATTTTGTTACCTTTCCAAAGTTTTGTTTTATATTTTATTTTATTTTATTTTATAATTCTGGTGAGTTAACATACAATGTTAACATACAATGTAATATTAGTGGCAGTGATTAGTGAATTCAGTGATTCTCACTTACATAAAACACCCAGTGCTCATCACAATAAGTGCCCTCCTTAATACGCATCACATATTTCAAGCATCCCATCCCCCTGGCCCACCTCCTCTCCAGGAACACTCAGTTTGTTCTCATAGTTGAAAGTCCACTTTATGGTTTGCCTCTCTCTCTCTTTTTCTTGACTAGTTCAAAATTGCCTCAAAGATAAATACAAAGAATACATTATGAGAATATTTCTCAAAACATAGCATCACTAGGGTAAGCATACAGCATTGCAAAGTGACCATTTGAAGGTAACATAGATTGGAAAATATAAATTGTGATGAATTTCTTTAAATTAGTCATAGCAGAGGAACTTCAGTGTAATGAAAATCATATTAGATTAAGAGTGAGAATTCTTGAGTTCTTGTTCCATCTCTGCCATTGGATGTCAGTGCGACCATGCGAAAGTCAGTTTATCTAGGCTCTCATTTCTTTACTGGGGGAGGGGGCACTCTAAATATTCTTCATTCTTTAAAAGTGTGTATATATATATACATACGTGTGTGTGTGTTCATATATATATGTGAATGGATAAGGAAATGGTATATATATCACTTCGTTATTTTTTATAGATTTTATTTATTTATTCATGAGACACACACACACACACACACACACACACACACACACAGAGAGAGGCAGAGACATAGAAGAAGCAGGTGCCATGCAGTAAGTCTGATGTGAGACACAATCCTGGGACTTTGGGATCATGCCCTGAACCAAAGGCAGATGGTCAACTGCTGAGCCACCCAGGCATCCCATATATCACTTCATTATCCATTCATCAGTCTATGGACACTTGGGCTGTTTCCATAATTTGGCTATTGTAGATAATGCTGCTATAAACATCTGCATGGGGGTGCCTGAGTGTCTCAGTCACTTTAGCATCTGACTCTTGGTTTCCACTCAGGTCATAATCTCAGGGTCATTGGATTGAGCCCTGTGTTGGGCTCTGTTCTCAGCACAGAGTCTGCTTGTCCCTCTCCCTCTGCTCCTCCCTCCACACTCTCTCTCTCTCTCTCTCCCTCTCTTTATTCCTCTCTCTCTCTCTCAAATAAATGGATAAAGTATTTTTAAAAAAGAAATGTAAAAAAACATCCACGTGCATGTCTCTTTTTGGATTAATACTTTGGTAGTTTTGGGGTAAATACTTAGTAGTACAATTGCTGGATCAAAGAACAGTTCTACTTTCCACTTTTTGAGGAACCTCCAAATTGTTTTCCAGAGTGGCTAAACCACTTTGCATTCCCACAACAGTGTAAGAGGGCTCCCCTTTCTTCACATCCTCACCAACATCTGTTGTTTCTTGTGTTGTTTATTTTAGCCATTCTGACAAATGTGAGGTGATATTTCATTGTAGTTTTGATTCATATTTCCTGGATGATGAGTACTGTTAAATGAGTATTTTTGTATTCTTCAATTAAATACCCATAACTGCCATTGCTGAATTGTAAGGTAGTTTTATTTTTTATATTTTTGAGGAATAATGCATATTCCATCCTTCTATAGTTACTGCACCATTTACATTCTCATCAACAGTGCAGGAGCATTCACTTTTGCTCCATATCTTCTCCAATAATTGTTATTTCATATTTTTTTGATAAGAATCATTCTAACTGGTGTGAAATGCTAATTTATTGCAATTTTTATTTCCATTTTCCTAATAATTAGTAATGCTGAACATCTTTTCAAGTACCTGTTGGTTATCTGTATGTATTCTTTGGGAGAATATTTAGTCAGATACTCTGCCAGTTTTTAAATTATTTTCATCATTGTGGCTGAGTTTAATGAATTCTTTATATATTGTAGTTAGTAGCCCTTTGTCAGATAAATAATTTGCAAAAATCTTCTCCCATTCAGTATGTTGGCTTTTTGTTTTAATGATGATTTCTCTTACTGCACAGAAGCTTTTTAGTTTGATGTATTCCCATTTGCATATTTTTGCCTTTGTTTCACTTGTATATGGAGTCCAATCCAAAAAAAAAATAACACTAAAACCAATGTAAATGAGCTTACCACCTGTTTTCCTTTAGGTATTTCATAGTGTCAGGGATCACATTCAATTATCTAATCCACTTTGAGTAAACTTTTGTGTACAGAGTAAGTTAGTGGTCTAATGTCATTCTTTTGCATCTAGTTGTCCAGCTTTCCCTGTGTCATTTATTGAAGAAAATGTCCTTTCTCTATTGTATGTTCTTGGCTCCTTAGTCACAAATTAATTGTCTATGTACTGGGTTTAATACTGAGCTCTCAGTTATGTTCTCTTGATCTGTGTCTCTGTCTTTATACCAATACCATACTGTTTCAATTTTTATAACTTTGTAGCTTGGCTTGAAATTAACAAGTGTGATACCTCCAGCTTTGTTTATCTTTCTCAAGATTGTTTTGGCTATTAAGGGTCCTTTGTGGGCTCACACAAATTTTAGGATTATTTGTTCTAGTTCTGTGAAAAATGACTTTGGAATTTTTATAGGGATTGCATTAAATCAGATTCCTTTGGGTACTATGAATATCTTGACAATATTAATTTTGCAATCCATTAATATAGGTGTATTTCCAATTTTTATAAGTTTTTGTTTTAATTACAGTTAACATACAGTATTATATTAGTTCCAGTGTATAATATTGTGATTCAACACTTCCATACTTCACCCTGTACTCATCATGACCAATCCACTTTTATCCCCATAATCTATTTAACCCCCTCACACATACTTGTCCTCTGGTAACCTTCAGTTTGTTCTCCATAGTTAAGAGTCTGTTTCTTGGTTTTCTCTCTTTTTGCCCTTTGCTCATTTGTTTTCTTCCATAAATTCCATACAAGAGTTAAATCATGAGGTGCCTGGGTGGCTCAGTCAGTTGACCAACTCTTGACTTCAGCTCAGGTCATGATCTCCGGGTTGTGAGATTGAGCCACACATCAGGCTTCTTGCTAGTCTTTGAACCTACTTAAGATGCCCTTTCCCTTTCCCACTTCCTCTCCTCTACCCACTGTCTGTCTCTTTCTCTCTCTCTTTCTCCTTCTCTCTCTAAAAAGAAAAACAGTGAAATTGTAAGGTATTTATCTTTCTTTGAATCACTTCACTTACCATTATATTCTCTAGATCTATTCATGTGATTGTAAATGACAAGATTGCAGTTTTTTTCATGGCTGAGTAATATTACATTGGGTGTGTGTGTGTGTGTGTGTGCACATGCGCATGCCACTTATTTATCCATTCATTAATCAAAGGACACTTGGGCTGCTTCCATATCTTGGCTATTGTATATAATGCTATTTTAAGCATAGATGTGCATGTATCCTATTGAATTCGTGTATTTGTATTCTTTTGGCAAATAGTCATGCAACTGCTGTATCATAAGGTTGTTCTATTTTTATTTTATTTTATTTTATTTTATTTTATTTTATTTTATTTTATTTTATTTTATTTTATTATTATTTTATTTTAGAGATTGTGGGGAAGGGCAAAGGAAGAGAGAGAGAGAGAAACTCTTAAGAAGGCTCTATACCCAGCATGGAGCCAGACATGTGGTTCAATCTCACAACCTTGAGATCATGACCTGAGTTGAAATCAAGAGTTGGACACTTAACCAACTAAGACACTGAGGCACCCCAAGTAGTTCTAGTTTTAACTTTTTGAGGACAGTCCATACTCTTTTCCATTGTGACTGCATCAGTTTGCATTCCCACCAACAGTGCAGGAGGGTTCTTTTTTCTCCACATCCTCACCACACTTGTTCTTTCTTGTGTTATTGATTTTAGCTATTCTGACAGATGTGGGGTGATATCTCATTGTAGTTTTGTTTTGCATTGCCCTGATCATAAGTGATGATGGGAATCTTTTTGTAAGCTATTGGACATCTGTATGTCTTCTTTAGAAAAATGTCTGTTCATGTCTTCTGCTCACTTTTTAATTGGATTATTTTTGCAATGTTGAGTTTTATCAGTTCTTTATATTTTTGGATACTAACCATTTATTGCATATGTTACTTGCAAATATCTTCTCCCATTCCATAGGTTGTCTTTTAGGTTTTTTTATTGTTTCCTTCACTATGCAGAAGTTTTTTATTTTGATGTAGTCCCAATAGTTTATTTTTGTTTTTAATAACTTTGCCTCAGGGGGCCTATTGAGAAAGTAGTTGGTATGGACAATGTCAGAAAAGATATGGACTGTGCTTTTTTCTAGGATTTTTATGGGTTCAGGTCTCACATTTAAGTCTTTAATCCACTTCAATTTATTTTTACGTGTGATATAAGAAAGTGGTCCAGTTTCATTGTTTTGCATGTTGTTCTCCAGTTTTCTCAACACCATTCGTTGAAGTGACTTTTTCCCATTGGATATTATTTCCTCCTTTTTCAAAGACTAATTGAACATATAATTTTGGACTTATTTCTGCATTTTCTATTCTGTTCTAATGATCTATGGTCTATTTTGTGCCAGTTCCATGCTATTTTATTTACTACAGCTTTGTAATAAACTTGAAGTCCAGAATTGGGATGCCTCAAGCTTTACTGTTCTTTTGAAGATTGCTTTGGCTATTCTGGGTCTTTTGTGGTCTCCTATAAATTGTAGGATTGTTTGTTCCAGTTCTGTGAATAAAGCTGTTCATATTTTGATAGGTGTTGCATTAAACCTGTAGATTTCTTTGGAGAGTATAGGCATTTTAACAATACTTGTTCTTCTAATCCATGAGAAAGAAGTGTCTTTCCATTTTTTTGAGTCATTCTTGAATTTCTTTCATCAATGCTTTATAATTTTCAGAGTATAGATCTTTTACTTCTTTGGTTATTTTTATCCCTAGGTATCTTATTCTTGGTGCAATTATAAATGAGATTGTTTTCTTAATTTCTCTTTCTGCTGCTTCATTATTGATATATAGAAACCAATAGATTTCTGTATATTGATTTTGTATACTGAGTTTAGTGAATTCATTTATAAATTCATTTTTTTTCATGGAGTCTTTGGGTTTTCTATATATACTATCAGGTCATCTGCAAGTAGTGGATGTTTTACTTCTACTAATATAGATATCTTTTATTTCTTTTTGTTGTCTGATGCTGCGGCTAGGACTTTCAGTACTATGTTGAATAAAGTAGCAAAAATGGTCATCCTTGTCTTATTCCTGACTTTAGAGGAAGAGCCTGCAGATAATCTCTATTAAGAATAATATTAACTGAGCAGCCCTGATGGCTCAGCGGTTTAGTGCCACCTTCAGCTCAGGGCCTGATCCTGGAGACCCAGGATCAAGTCCCACATCCGGCTCCCTGCATGGAGCTTGCTTCTCCTTCTGCCTGTGTCTCTGACTCTCTCTCTCTCTCTCTCTCTCTCTCTCTCTCTCTCTCTCTCTCGTCTCTCATGAATAAATGAATAGAATCTTAAAAAAAAAGAATGTTATTAGCTGTGGAATTTTCATATAAGGCCTTTATTATGTTGAGGTATGTTCCCTCTAAACCTATTTAGTTGAGGGTTTTTATTGTTAATGGTTGTTATACTTTGTCAAATGCTTTTTCTGCCTCTATTGAAATGGTCATATGGTTCTTATTTTTTCTGTTACCGATGGGATGTATCATGTTGATTGATTTCTGCACACGTGCAATCCAGATATAAACCCCATTTGACTGCACACTTGAAATCCAGGAATAAATCACACCTGAATGTGGTGAATGATTAGTTTATGTATCATTGGATTTAGTTAGTATTTTGTTCAGGATTGTTGCATCTTTTTCATCAGGGACAGTGGCCTATAGTTCTCTTTTGTAGTGTTGCCTTTATCTGATTTTTGTATCAAGATAATGCCAGCCTCATAGAAACAGTTTGGAGGTTTTCCTTCCATTTCTATTTTTTAGAATACTTTGTGAAGTATAGGTGTTAACTCTTATTTAAATGTTTGGTAGAAATCACCTGTGAAGATGTGTGGTCTGAGACTTTGTTTTTTGGGGATTATTATTTTTTTTTTGTTTTTGATTACCAAATCAATTTCTTTGCTGGTAATCAGTCTACGATTTTTTTTCTGTTTCAGTTTTGGTAGGTTATATGATTTTAGGAATTTATCCTTTTCTTCTAGGTTGTCCATTTTGTTGTTATCTAGTTTCTCATAATATTTTCCTATGGGGTTTTATTTCTATGGTGTTAGTTGTTATTTCTCCTCTCTCATTGTATTTTTCTTTATTTCAGTCCTTTAAATTTTTTTCTTTAGAAGTCTGGCTAGAGGTTTATCAATTTTGTTGACTTTTTCAAATAATCATCTTCTCATGCATTGATCTGTTGTATTGGCTTTTTAAATTTCCATTTCATTTTTTTTCTGTTCTAATCTTTATTTTCTTCCTTTTGCTGATTTTATGTATTATTTGCTGTTCATTTTCTATCTCTTTTAAATGCAATGTTAGGTTGTTTACTTAAGATATTTCTTAGTTCTTGAGGTAAGTCTTGTTATAAGCTTTCCTCTTAGTACCACTTGTGCTCCATCCCAAAGGTTTTGAACCATTGTTTTTTCAATTTTATTTACTTCCATGGACTATTTTACTTATTTTATTTCTTGGTGGACCCATTCATTGTTTTGTAACATGTTATTTAATTTCCATATATTTGTGTTCTTTCCAGATTTTTTTGTGTGGTTGATTTCAACTTTCATACCATTGTGGTCAGAAAGGATGCATGGTATTACTTCAATCTTTTTAATTTGCTGGTGTGTGTTTTATGGCCTAATAACTCACCTATTCTGCAGAATGTTCCATGTGCATTTGAAAATAATGTGAATCCTTCTGTTTTATGATGGAGTACTCTGTTAATATATCTATTAAAGCTATCTGTTACAGTGTGTCATTCAAAGTTATTGGCTCCTTGTATATTTTCTTTATAGATGATCTGTTCATTTATGTAAGTGAGATGTTGGTGTCCCATACTATTATTGTATTATTAGCAATTGCTACCTTTATGGTGTTATTTACTGTTTGTATATTTGGGTGTCCCCATATGGCATGAATAAATATTTACAATTGTTATTTCTTCTTGATAGATTGTCCCCTTTATTATTATATAGTGTCTTTCCTTGTATTTTGTTACAGTCTTTGTTTTAAAGTCTATCTTGTATGATGTAAGTACTGGTACTTTGGCTTTATTTGGACATCCATTTTCTTTTTTTTAACACATTTTAGTTAAATTCCATTTGCCAATATATAACACCCAGTGCTCATCCCATCAAGTGCCCTCCTTCATACCCGTCACCCAGTTACCCTACCCCCAACCTCCCTCCCCTTCTGCAACCCTTTGTTTGTTTCCCAGAGTTAGGAGTCTCTCATGATTTGTCTCCCTTTCTAATTTTTTCCCACTCAGTTTACCTCCTTTCCCTTATACTTCCTTTCACTATTTCTTATATTCCACATATGAGTGAAACCATATGATAATTGTTTTTCTCCAATTGACTTACTTCACTCAGCACAATACCCTCCAGTTCCATCCACTTTGAAGCAAATGGTAGGTATTCATCCTTCCTGATGGCTGAGTAATATTTCATTATATATATATATATATGTATATATATATACATATATATATCACATCTTTTTTCTCTTTTTAATTTTTTGTATATATTTTTTAAAGATTTTATTTATTTATTCATGAGAGACACAGACAGAGGGAGAAGCAGGCTCCACGCAGGGAGCCCGATGTGGGATGCGATCCTGGGACTCCAGGATCACTCCCTGAGCTGAAGGCAGGTGCTAAATGCTGAGCCACCCAAGATCCCCTTTTTTGTATATTTTTTTTTTACTGGAGTTCGATGTGCTAACATATAGTATAACCCCCAGTGCTCATCCCATCAAGTGACCCTCTCAGTGCACGTCAGCCAGTCACCCGATCCCCTTGCCCAATTCCCCTTCTATTACTCCCTGTTCATTTCCCAGAGTTAGGAGTCTCTCATGCTTTGTCACCCTCTCTGATTTTACCATATCTTCTTTATTCATTCCTCTGTCGAAGGACATTGTGGCTCCTTCTGCAGTTTGGCTATTGTGAGCATTGCTGCCATGAACATTGATGTGCAGGTGTCCTGTCATTTCACTACATCAGTATAGTTGGGGTGAATAGCCAGTAGTGCAGTTGTAGGGTCATAGAGTAGCTCTATTGTTATCTTCTTGAGGAACCTCCACATTGTTTTCCAGAGTGGCTGCACAAGTGTATATTCCCAACAGTGCAAAAGGGTTCCCCTTTCTCCACATCCTTGCCAACATTTGTTGTTTCCTGTCTTGTTAATTTTAGCCATTCTCACCAGTGTAAAGTAGTATCTCATTGTGGTTTTGATTTGTATTTCCCTGATTGATGTCTATTTTCATGATAAATGTTTCTTCATTCCCTCATTTTCACTCTGTAGGTGTCTTTAAGTCTAACAAAGATCTTATAAGCAGCATATACTATACTTGGGTCTTTTTGTGTGTGTGTGTATGTGTGTTTATTCTATTCTTCCAGCATATGCCTTTTGCTTGGAGAATTTAGTCAATTTGCATTTAGTGCAATTATTGATAAATATGTATTTGCTCTCTTTTATTACATGTTTTACAGATGTTTTTGATGATTTTCTCTGACACTTTTCCTGTCTTAACCTTTCCTGTTTTGTTAAATTTCTTTAGTGATATGTTTGGATTTTATTCTCTTTATTATTTTCTTATTTATTAATGGTTTTTAATATATGATTGCCATTAAATATTTATATAATCTCTTCTGCATATAATAGTCTATATTAAGTTGATTTTTTTTAAGTTTGAGCCCATTCTTTTCTCCTCTGTTACCCATACTTTAGGATTGTGTTTTCATATTTTTAATCCTTGTATTTTTTTCACTGATTATTTTATGGAAATATTCATTTCCCCTGCTTTTATGTTTCCTACTTTTACACTCTAACTTTTGGTTTCCCCTTTCCACTAAAAAATCATCTTTAGTATTTTTTTGCAGAGATGGTTTAGTGGTTATGAACTCCTTTCCCTTTTGTTTGTCTCAGAATCCCTTTGTCTCTCCTTCTATTCTGAATGATAGCCTTGCTGGATCGAGTATTCTTCGCTACAGGTTTTCCATATTCAGCACTAGATAGATAGATAAATAGATGATAGATAGATAGATAGATAGATGATAGATAGATAATAGATAGACAGATGACAGATAATTTCATGTAACTTCTAGATTGCAAAGTTTCTGGTGAAAATAAGATATTCTTTTGTGGGTTCCCTTTTATATAACTGTCTTCTTTTGTATGACTGCTTTTCATATTTTTCTATATCTCTATATTTTGCATTACATTAATTATAATATATCTTGCTGTGGATCTGCTTTTGTTACTTTTTGGCAGGGATTCTCTGTTTCTCATAGATCTAGATATCTGTTTCCTTACCCAGAGTAGCAATGTTTTAATCTATTATCTCTTCAAATAAATTTTCTACCCCTTTTTCTCTCTCTTCTGCTGGGACTACTATAGTATGAATGTTACTATGTTTGATGGAGTTGCTGAGTTCCCTCAGTCCATTCTCCTGTTGCACTTGAAGAGAAGGATTGAAATGACAACCTTCTGAAGAGCACTTGAACACACAGTGAGGAAGTTATTTGTTTATTTCTTTTTTTTTTACAGTATGTCCTACTTATTTTATTTTATTTTTTTAATAATAAATTTATTTTTTATTGGTGTTCAATTTGCCAACATACAGAATAACACCCAGTGCTCATCCCATCAAGAGGCAACACCCTTTTTGATCTCTTCTTAACCATTATCTCTTCCTTTATTTCACTGGGTGTAGGCTAAGGTCCACAGATTTCATTGTTAAGAATCTGATTGTAGCCAACATTTTGGTCCTGTTCTCATTTGGAATACACAATGCAATGCCATTTTGGGGGTTATATCATATCCTCAGTGATTTTGGATGCAATTTTTTTCTCTATATTCATGGGGTTGGCAGGGGAGTGTCCATTGGCACTGTCCGCCTCTTGAGTGTCTTCCAGGTCATCATCATCAGCCCCAGGAACTCCAGGTGGGCAGTGCTTAAAGGGAAAGCTTTCAAGTGCATTGTCCCTTCCATAGTCCTGTTCTGGGTCCTGCAGATACTTGTAAATATTGTGATTCCTATGTTTTTGTTTTGTTTTTAATAATAAATTTATTTTTATTGGTGTTCAATTTACCAACATACAGAATAACACCCAGTGTTTATCCCGTCAAGTGCCCCCCTCAGTACCATCACCCATTCACCCCCACCCCCCGCCCTCCTCCCCTTCCACCACCCCTAGTTCGTTTCCCAGAGTTAGGAGTCATTTGGGGAATATAAATAATAGTGAAAGGGAATATAAGGGAAGGGAGAAGAAATGTGTGGGAAATATCAGAAAGGGAGACAGAATATTTGTTTATTTCAGAGCATGTTCCAGAGAAGCAGCATTCACAGAGAGACTCCTACTGGAACAAAGGAATGTCAGGTGCCATTTCCCTCCCCTGCATCTCAGTATAAGCACAACACCACCTGCAGGAATTACACTGGGTTTGAGGCAAGGGTGACTGGGAAGGGTGTTTCCAATAAAGTATGTCAGGGCAAGGCTTGATATAAGCAAGTTAGATAGCAGTGTTGGTGATGTGTTGGTTTCTGTAGGTGATTTTATGCTTATACTAAATTGCAACCCCTATGCCTCTGGGATCTCCCTGAGTGAAGACGGCTGACCTTTGGATCTCCAGGTTTTAAGCCCCCCCCCCCCGGTTGCCAGAAGTCGTGAGATTCAGCCCCTCTGGCTTTACAAGCCAGTTCCTATGAGAATTCATTTTCTTCATGCACACCCAGAATTTTGTGTCTCACTCTTCTCCAGGACCATGGTTCCCTTCTCACTATGAAGTCCATGGTCTCTTTCTCTCATACTGTGTCTCTACACATCCTACTTTCTTCAATATAGCCTCTTCTCTCCCTTTAGTTGTGGAATTTGTTCTGTAAGTCTTCAGGTCAATTTCTATGGCATTCAGGATCATTTGATAGTTATCTTATTGTATTTGTGGAATGAGGCAGGCCTAGGGTCTCCCTACTCTGCTGTCATCTTCTCTCTCTCAGAATATCTTTCCATATATTAAATCCATCTTCGAGTTCTTTCAGCACTGTTTTATAGTCTTTAGTGTACAAGTCTTTTACTTCCTTGATTAAATATATATCTAAATATTTTATTTTTGATGCAATTTTAAAATTATTTTTTAAATTTCTTTCTGATTATTTGATAAACATGCAGAAACACCACAGATTTCTGCATCTTGGTTTTCTATCCTGACACTTTGCTGAGTTCATGTGTTAGCCATTTTTTTAGATGGAGTATTTTGGGTTTTCTATATAAAGTATATAACTGTCAGTATTTGTCATCTGTAAATTTTGACAGTTTTACTTCCTTTCCATTTTGGATACATTTTTATTTATTTTTCCCACCTAATTGTTCTAGCTAGGACTTCTAAAACTATGTTGAATAAAAATAGGAGGTGTGGACATTCTTGTCTTTTTCATGAGCTTTGAAGAAAATTTTTCAGCTTTTCATCATTGAGTATGATATTAGCTGTAGGTTTGTCATATATGGCCTGAATTATATTTAAGTACATTCCCTCCATACCCTCTTTGTTTTATTATAAATGAATACTGAATTCTGTCAAATTATTTTTCTCCATCTGCAATCATATATAATCATTTAATCATATAATTTATATTCTTCATTTTATTAATGTAATGTATCGCATTGATTGATTTGCAGACATTGAACCATTCTTGCATCCTTGGAATTAATCCCACTTGATCTTGGTGTATCACCCTTTTTAAGGTATTGTTGAATTTGATTTGCTAATATTTTGTTAAGTATTTTAGCAGGTATATTTACCTGGGACACTGACATGTAATTTTCTTTCTTTGGTGTGTCTTTGTCTAATTTTTGTTTTAAGGTAATGCTGGGCTTGTAAAATGACTTTGAAAGTGTTTTTAATTTTTTGGAAGATTTTGAGGATAGTTATTAAATATTCTTTCAATGTTTGTTGAGTTAAGCAGTAAAGCCATCGGGTCCTGGACTTCTATGTGTTGGGAGGTTTTTTGGTTATTGATTCAATCTCCTAACTAGTAATCTGTCTATTCAGAATTTCTAATTCCTCATGGTTGAGTCTTGAAAAATTGTACATTTCTAGGAATTTCTCTGTTTCTTTCAGGTTGTCCAAATTGTTGGTGTACATTAGTAATAGTCTCTTATGATCCTTTGTACTTCTGTGATACCTGTTGTAACTTCTTTCATTTCAGATTTCTTTTTATTTGAGCCATCTATCTTCTTTTTCTTGGTGAGTATAGCTAAGGGTCTATTATTCTTTTTATCTTTGAAAAGAAGCAGCTTTTAATTTCATTAATCTCTTCTGTTTTCTTTTTAGTCTTTATTTCATTTTTTTTCCACTTTGATCTTATTATTTCCTTTCTTCTACTGAATTTGAGGTTTTTTATTACTCCTTTCTAGCTTATTTAGGTATAGAGTTAGATGGTTTATTTGAGATATTTCTAGTTTCTTGAGGTAGGGCTGTATTGCTAGGAAGTTCCCTCAGGCAACACTTTTGCTGTATCACATATATTTTGGTACGACATATTTCTGTTTTTATTTCTCTCTTGGTATTTTTCAAATTTCTTCATTGATTGCTTCAGTGACCCATTAGTTGTTCAGAAGCATGTTGTTTAATCTCCACATTTTTGTGGTTTTTCCAAATGTTTCTTGCCATTTCTTTCTAGTTTCATACCATATTGGTCAGAGAATGTGTTTGATACAATTTCAGTCTCCCCGAATTTATTAAGACTTGTTTAGTGGCTTAACATGTCATTTATAATGGAGAATATTCTATGTACACTTGCAAAGAATGTGTATTTATTGCTGTTGGATGCAACATTCTCTATATATTAAGTCCATCTGGTTCGGGACACCTGGGTGGCTTAGCGGTTGAGCATCTGCCTTCGGCCTAGGGCCTGATCCTGGGATCCGGGATTAAGTCCCACATCGGGCTCCCTGTGAGGAGCCTGCTTCTCCTTCTGCCTGTGTCTCTGCCTCTCTCTCTGTGTGTCTCTCATGAATAAATAAATAAAATCTTAAAAAAAGTCCATCTGGTTCAATGTGTCATTTAAGAATGATGTTTCCTTATTAATTCTTTCTTTGGATGATCTCTCCATTAATATAAGTGAGAAGTTAAAATTTTCTATTATTATTGCATTGCTGTAATTTTTTTCCTTTTAGGTCTATTAGTATTTGTTTTATGTACTTTCGTGTTCCTACGTTTTATGTATATGTATATGTATATGTATATGTATATGTATATGTAAATGTTGGGTCCTTTTATTGGATTGACTTCTTTATCATTATGTGTTTTTCTTTGTCTATTATTACAGTCTTTGTTTAAAATCTATTTTGTCTGCTGACTATAGATATGCCAGCTTTGTTTTTATTGTTTTATTTCATTTACATGGAATATATTTATCCATTCCTTCACTTTCAATCTGTGTTGTCCTTATTTCTGAAGTGTGTCTCTCATGGGCAGCATATATATGGGTTTTGTTCTTTTATCCATTCAACCCTTCAAAGTCATCTAATTGAAGATTTTAGCTTAAGAAAATTACTAAATTAATATTGATGTTGCCCTTTGTAACTCAAAGAAGACTCTGATTTGAAGGGTCTCAGATTTGTTTATCTTAGTAGCTTGTTAAAATGTAGCTACCTTGGCTCTATCCTTTGAAAGTTAAGATTTGTTCCATCTGGAAATTTTCATTTTTAATATGCATTCCAGTTAGTGCAGAGACCACATTTTGAGAAACACTGCTTAAGAAAAAGGGAAAATAAAAACAAATAGCTTTCTATTGTGTGTAAAGAACAAGATACTGAGAGATACGAGCTGTATAAGAACAAACTAACAGTTTTTAACAGATGGTAAGAGCAAGGAAGTGGATAGTGGCTAAAGTACTTGTTAATTATCAGTGCAGATTTTAATAGCCTCTGAGGTCACCAATACCAATTGATGTTCCTTTGTCTCCAGGATATGAAAGATCAAAACGTAGGATATCAGAGAAAAGGCAACGTGACTGGGCATTACTTATTGGTAATGTGAGAGGGAGTAATATACTCCTTGCTGTCTCTTGGTAATTAAAAGAGTACTACTCAGAGTAACAAGATGCACTATCTGTTGAAGAGGAAATGGGCTTCAGAACTCCGCAAAGACATTTAGACTGAGGCAAATGGAAGAACTTACTGGCAAACTGCCAATGCCCACAGTAACTGCATTGTGTGTCCAAACATAGTTACTTCCTCCTCTTTATGAAGTTGGCTTATGAAGGAATCATAAGAGTTATCAAATATAAGAGAAATTGGAAGCCTAATTGAATGTAGTATCCAAGCAGAACACACCTCTTTAAAATAAAAATTATGATTAAATTTTCAGTAGGACAGAACTGGTAAATTCCCTAAGAGGATTAGCCAGGAAAGACTTTCTAAAGTATTTGTGTACTGTGTTGTAGTCAGCTCTTTACCTAGTTGCAGTTGCCAGACAGGTTTTCTGGAAAGATTATAAAGCATTTGACTTTGAAGATTTTTAAAAGTGAAAAAGGACACCTGATATATGCTGTGTCTTGATAAAAATCAGGAAGAAATTATTTTGCTCTCTTGCATTCAATATTTGTGATTACTTATGAATTATAGTGGAACAAACATTTGCCTCCCACACACATGTACACACCTTATTCAGTCCCACATCATTTGCAGTCACTTGAAGCACTAGATCTGCCTTTTTTTGGCTTACTAAAGTATAAACCTAACTAGAACTCTAAAATAAAATTGGCTTTTGGGTAAGTAGTTGCCTATGACCTATGACTGGATGGTTGCTGGGCAGAGTTTCACATCCCAAAATATAGTCTTTACTTGCCCCTAATATGGCTTGAAGACCACCATTAAAAATTAGGTCATTTGATGATCTAATATTTTTAATGGTTCACTTTCTTTTTTAAAAAAAGATTTTATTTATTTGAGAGAGAGAAGTAGAGAGAAATCAAGCACAAGTGAAGGGCAGAGGGAAAGGGAGAAACAGGCTCCCCACTGAGCAGGGAGCCCAAGGTGAAGAGCTTGATCCCAGGACTCTGGGATCATGACCTGAGCTGAAGGCAGACACTTAATGGACTGAGCCACCTAGGCACCCCAGTCGTTCACTTTCTTTATTAAAATACAAAAACACATTTTGATGGGTAAAAGTCTAGCACCTTCATAGATAATAGTAACTTGTTCAGAAGAAGTCCCAGTAAAATAACACAAAAAGTTATCCCTGATATTCATTTGAATCACGTCTTTCCTGGAAAAGCAACCAAAGGCAAAATATTGCTGGAAAATACTCTTGAACCATATCATGAGTGAAATTTAGTAAAGCTTCAGGTTTGGATGAACATAAATATCTGTAAATGAAGATAATAACTTCCCATGAGGACTCCATATGAAATAGTTTCTGACGTGTAGATTGCTGGGGATCAGGTCAGATTTAGGCCATTAGTTTCATGTTTTTCTCTTCTTTTTTTCTTCGCAAAAGGAAGTATGTAAAATTAAGGAAGATTAGTCTCCTGATAGCAAAAAATAATTTGATCAAAGATGCTGGCATGATTCTTTAAATAAATACCTCATTCAAACTGGAGTCTCTTTCTGTGTCTGAGGTGATATGGATTTCTTTCCTAAGAAAGGAAAATCTCAGAAAATAGTGTCATGTTCTGAAGAAAAATGCCTCCTTTATTTTTTTGTCTCCATCACTCTTTAAAAACTGAGGAGTTTATATTCATTCTAAAGCATGGGTTTTAACTAGTTTCTTTTTTCCCATGAAGGAAAGCTTTTTCAGTCACTCCAAGCAACTTTTCCTACTAGAAAATAATGCTATTTAAACAAAGGGAAATCATCATCAACATTCCCAGAGGAAGCCAGAGGAATTGTAAAGTATATATTCTATTCAGAAGCATTTTGAGGTTACAGGCTAGGATATACATATGAAAATGCACTAAAATGTGCCCACTGACAGAATGACAAATAGGAAGATTATAGAGTTTGGGAGGGTAGTCATAGATTTGATTTCACTTCACTTAAGGAAAAATGTTCTTAATATTTTAGTTTACCTTCATTTGTCCTATAGAGTATGCTGTAGATTGCCTACAAACACACTTTTTAAATACTGTATGGCAATTATCATTCTGCCTCACTAGAAAATAAGGTCCATGAAGACTGAAATCATGTGCCCTTTTCCACTCTATCCTCATATCAAGAGCAGTGCCTGGCAAATGGTAGATGTTGAATAAATATTTGTTGAATAAATATTGGATGAATCCATCACATTCCAAACATACCTCTGGGTGCTCCAGGGGATATAAAGGTGTCTAAACCCCAGCCTCTGACTTCAAAGAATTTCTGGCCTTGCTATGGTAGGGTGGAATAAGCAGGAAAACAGAGGCATAAAAAGGACACAGACAGAAATTAATAACTAAAAAACAGATTAGGCCATTTAAAAATATTTATTTATTTATTTATTTATTTATTTATTTATTTATTTGAAACAGAGAGGTAGAGAGAGGAGGGGCAGAGGGAGAGGGAGAGAGAAACCCAAGCAGACTCTGCACTGAGCATGGATCCTCACATGGGGCTTGATCTGACAACCTTGAGATCAGACCTGAGGTGAAACCAAGAGTCCGAAGCTTAACCGACTGTGCCACTCAAGCACCCCAGAGATGTAGGCCATTGTAAATAACTTTGATCTTTCTTCTAAGTAAGAGGAGCAAAAACCATTAGATTTTTTTTATCAAAGAGATGACATAATCTGACAAGATAAGATAAGACATATTTTTGAACAAATATTAATTTTCATAGATTGAATTTTGAGGTGATAACTCAAGAGTTCTTATATAAAGTTGGAAAGAGAGCTACAGCGTAAAAGAAATATAAATTTAAGAGTCATTGCCCACAAGGAAAAATGGATGTTCAATGGAGGTTGACTGGATGTATAGTTGTATAAACTTCTAAACTAATGTCTATTCAGTGACATTAGAAGACCATGACTGCTGTATAGTTAAAAGAAGGTTGAAAACCAAGGGCTTTTGATTGTTTGATCTGCCACCTTATTTTGCCTGCCACCTATGCAAAATCACTACCTGTGTAAATATTATAAAGATGTATTTCAGTTTTAGAATTAAACAACCTCTAATTTTAATCACTTTCAATATCTATGTTATGTTATTCTTTACAGCTGTGCTTCCTTGTATATTATAATGTCATCTATCTACTTTGTCCTTACCCAAGATATAATTCATCAGGTCTTTTAGTTAAAATGAGCACCATATCTTTTTTTTAAATTTTTATTTATTTATTCATGAGAGAGAGAGGCAGAGACACAGGCAGAAGAAGAAGCAGGCTCTATGCAGGGAGCCCGATGTGGGACTCGATCCTGGGACTCCAGGATCACACCCTGGGCTGAAGGCAGGCGCTCAACCACTGAGCTACCCAGGGATCCCGAGCACCATATCTTTGAAAAAAATGTGCTATTTTTCTTATTAAGCAATTGAGTCAAAAAAATTTAACAAAACAATTCTTTCAATGGCAGGAAGCACTTTAAAGCACACTTTAAAGCACAATGGATTTGATAATATAAAGCAGGATGTTACATAATTCTTATTCCATTTTTGTTCTTCCCACATGTCTTTAAAGTCAGTTAAATCTTCCTGAATTGCAGCAGCCTTAAGGCAACTATTCAAGTCCTTAAGCTAAAATTTGTTCACCACAGAACAAAACTCATGGGTCCAGCTGAATCAATTACCTTGGGATTTTGATTCTCTCTACTGGTACTATGGTCTGTTAACCAGGATATTTAAGAGATGACTAAATGACCCATGTTAATGCAGTATTTAAAGAGAGGCTGGTTGCTCACTTATTTTCAGACATCTGAGAAGGATTCTGACCAAGTTAGTAGCCTCTATAATGATGGTTCAAGGAGGAATGCTCAGTTGACTATATCTGAATCATGTGGAAAGGTTTTAAAAAATACAAATTTGGGGCTTATATACTGAATCAGAATCTCTGGAGGAGATACCAGGAAAGCTATAGAAAGTTGTTTTTTTTTAAACTCCATCAGATGAGTCTGACAATCAATGTGGTTTGTGAATCAGGATCTAAATCAGAGCCTCTCAAATGTAAATATGCATAAAAATCACATGTCGCTTTTGTTAAACTGCAGACTGTTTCAACAGGTCCTGGGTGGGGCCTGAGAGTCCTCAGCATTTCTAAAAAGCTCTTAAAGTTGGTTCAAGACACAGACTACATTACCTTTCAGGTTACTTCTAGCTATACTTTCCTGTGATTCTAAAGTGATTTACATAAACTGGTTTGTCACCCTCACTTACATCAGAATTTTCCATTCAAATGAATAGATTTTTGTACACATAGGCTTTTTATTTTTTTGCAAAAGTGCCAGACAATAATTTATTTGTTTTTTCACTTGCAGCTCTGCCTTTGCTTCCCATTTTTTAGCTTTCAACACCTAACTGAAAAAGTCTCAGAAAGCTGATGTATCCAAGTTAATCACCTCTGAAGAACTGCGGACTCACTGAGTACTAAACAAAACCTTCCTTCTATGTGAGCCAAAAGTCAGAAAAAAAAAAAAACTGTTGTCAAACACCTGTAAAGAGATGCCTATCATCATATGGAAATTTGAAGAGCTTCTGTGTGGCACATTCATAATCCAAATGGGAGAGAATCAACTGTCATGATGTCCCAGAAGGCCTTATAACAGTAAACAAGAGGGAAAAGTTATAATAGCTTGTTAATCGGTGCTTGCACATTAGACTTGAGTGTGATTACTATAAAAAAAATCCAAGGCAAATATGCAAATACTTCTTTGAAAGTCTTCCAAATTATGTAAAGGCTCAGACCAATGAAGTAAGAAAGAGGTTATTTTATTCTCACTCTCTACAACCCATTGATAAAGTCTTTAGAAAGAGGAGCAGTTGATCGTGAATTACTGTTTTGATCCACCATTTAGCAAAGATAGTTGTTCTGGAAAGAAACATGCCTATTAATGTCACGTGTACTGGGCCAGATGGGGACAAGACAGATTTTCGATATTTTATCTATGCAGTGACATATACTGTAATTCTTGTGCCAGGTCTCATAGGGAATATATTAGCTTTATGGGTATTTTATGGCTATATGAAAGAAACCAAACGGGCTGTGATATTCATGATAAACTTAGCCATTGCTGACTTACTACAAGTTCTCTCCCTGCCACTGAGGATCTTTTACTACTTAAATCATGACTGGCCATTTGGGCCTGGCCTCTGCATGTTCTGTTTCTACCTGAAGTATGTCAACATGTATGCAAGCATCTACTTCTTGGTCTGCATAAGCGTGAGACGGTTTTTGTTTCTTATATACCCCTTTCGCTTCCATGATTGCAAACAGAAATATGACCTATATATCAGCATTGCTGGCTGGTTGATCATCTGCCTTGCCTGTCTTCTCTTTCCTCTCCTCAGAACCAGTGATGACACCGCAGGTAATAGAACCAAATGTTTTGTGGATCTTCCTACCAGGAATGTCAATTTGGCCCAGTATATTGCCATGATGACCATTGGCGAATTGATTGGGTTTGTCACTCCTCTTCTGATTGTCCTATATTGTACCTGGAAGACAGTTTTATCACTGCATGATAAATATCCTGTGGCCCAAGACCTTGGGGAGAAAAAGAAAGCCTTGAAGATGATTCTAACCTGTGCAGGAGTATTCCTAATTTGCTTTGCACCTTATCACTTCAGTTTTCCTTTGGATTTCCTGGTCAAGTCCAACAAAATTCAAAGCTGCCTAACCAGAAGGGTGATTCTAATATTTCATTCAGTTGCTCTCTGTCTTGCTAGTATGAATTCCTGTCTTGACCCAGTCATATACTACTTCACCACTAATGAGTTCAGAAGACGACTTTCAAGACAAGATAGCATCCAACTCCATGCAAAATCCTTTGTAAGCAACCATACCACTGAATTATGCTAAATTAAAACAAAACCTGAATGTTATCTGAAATGCAAGTATATCAGAAGGTATTTGTAATATCACAAGCCACTGGAAAGTAATCACAGGGAGCACTGACGACTTTTCAGTTATGCTCTATTTTACCTATATGAGGAAGCTGTTTAAAGCACTGTATTCCACCATCACATGTTGACATGTCCATGTAATAATTTGTTATCAAGTCAGGAATTAAACTGTAAAACTTCAGTGGCATTCTATATATATGTACTCAGAGTCATCAGTTTTATGTGAACCTAAGACACAGGAGACTATCAGCTTGGGCTCATCATAAGCACTTAGTTTTGCTGCAATGGACACTGAGTCTCTGTATTTAGAGGCAATGTAGTTTGTCTTTTTATACTAGTAGCCACAGTTTATATTCAAACATCATATTTTGATTGTATTTTAAGTAGGATGGACAATATATTATTCTGTGAAAAGAAAGTGGTATAAACATGGGATCATTTTTATCTCCCATGTGTGATTATAATCCAGGATTTGAAGACTCAAATAACTATTTCCTTCATTTAACTGTCAATATGAAACATCATCTATCACACCTGTTCATAAAATGAAAATCTGAACTCAGGCCTCTGTTATATTTAAAGTAATAACAAGAAATACATTCACATACAGTAACCTCTATGGCCTGTATAAGATGTCATACTGAATCCACCCAAGCCAAATAGTTCACCAAAGAACATACAATGTGACCCAAATTGTCTCTATAGGTCCAGGAGACAGCAGATAAGTGATAATCACAGTTCCAGTACTCTTAAACTATTTCCAAAGAATATGTAATGAAATATATGGACCTGAATAATACAAAGAGTTTTTACCATGCTCCTAGAGTAACATTGACTATCTCTGACAGGTTACTGCACTTTTTGAGCCTATGAAAGAAGCAGTGCACTAATTAATTACTAAGCTTAGGCCAGAGAAAAAAGATGAAGAGATGGGTACACCTTTTAAAAGCCTCACCATTCTGTATTTATTTCTTTAATTTAAGTGGCAACTGTCAAGTCACCTTCATGGACTGAAGGCAGCTAGGCATGTGGACCATTGAAATTTGTGGACCTTCAGAAATTTTTCTGGTCCAGCTTTACCCGAGTCATACCATTGTGAGTCATGCACAGCCTACCTCCTAGCAGCTATGGAAGGAAATTCTTTCACATTTTGGGAGAAAAAAAACTGCAAAAGATTAATTTTGGCAGCATTGGACTCCCCTTACAGTTATTTATCTGCTACCTGTAGCAGTATACTAGTACTAGTTTGGTACTAGTATGCAAGTAGCAGACCCAAGATATGATTCATAATTAAATCTGAGATCTAAAATATTACAGTACTTTGAAACATGTTTTTGCAAAATGCTCTAATTTAAAACAATGATCTACATAAAATCTGTGTGCTATATAATAAAGATACATGCTACTTCTCATCTGGAGGAATGTGGAAATCAACAAAGGTTCCAACATATTTTTATAGACAAGGAGTTGTTTTAGCCACACAGTTATGATACTAATATGAATGGGGGGAATGATAAAACCAAAATCAATTCTAATATCTTAGAGAAATGGAAATTTTTCTAATGTTTTCTCTAGAAAAGTATTGATTTTGCTTGTCCTTTGTTATTAAAATAATATCTTACTAGAAAACAGACTTTGTGCTGCTAACAAGTGTATTTATCTCCTTATAATTCATTGTAAGATACATATTTTGATGTGTTATATGAATTCTAAATGAGTGTTATATTGTGTTTTAAAAAGAGTAACTGTAACCATTTCTGGTCTGTTTGATTTAACAGTGCTTTGTGTTTGAATATAATTTAGCATTGTAATGGGATCACAAGTAATAATTTTGTGGGTTCTTATAATGGAAGAGCCTTGTCCATATTATATTTGTTTACTATTTTTTCAGATTAGCATGGATTATACTTTTTAGGATCATTTTGGGATACCAGAGATTTAATTTTATTAATGTATTATTATTTTAAGAATGTCTATTTTCATTTTTAAAAGGGAGAGGAAATATTTCTAGGACATTAATGAATTTCTTAGAGGAATGGTTAAAGGAGTTAGTGATCACTTATTAGGTGGCCCAGAAGCCCTTGCAGATCACTTACGACATTAGAAGAGATGACAAGTGTCCTATATTCTTATGCTGCTTAGCTAGGACCACCACTTCTCCCCAGGTCTACCCATCTAGGTTTGTATTGTGTTGTAACTTATTTACCCCTCTTCCCCATCAATATGCTTTTCCTTTTGTCCTATTTCTTTGTTCTTTTAGGGAGTAATCTGATCAATCTATTCACACTAAGGTGCTATGACGAATGTTAGCTTAATATTAACTTGCTCAGGGCTATCTGAATTCAAGTTTTAGGGATAAACGAAAAATCAAAGTGTTAATCCCTTACTTTTATTTTATTTTAAAAAGTATTTTATTTATTTATTCATGAGAGACACACAGAGAAAGGTAGAGAGAGAGTCAGAGGGTGAAGCAGGCTCCCACCAGGGAGCCTAACACAGGGCTTGATCCCAGGACCCCAGGGTCATGACCTGAGCCAAAAGCAGACACTCAACCACTGAGCCAACCAGGTGCCCCTTCCTTACTTTTAATGGAAGGGAGAAAGACACTGAAGAAAACTGGAGGGGAAGATTTTTTTAAGAAAGTGGATTTTACAGTAGTGTCTTTTTTTTTAAATAAAAAGTGTTACATTTTAATATTCCTGTATAATCAAAAAATGGAATTTAAAATCTTCATATGAAAAATATTATAGTCCCTGATATTTTACCTGTGATGCCATCGAACATTGAAAGATTATGGAAGTGGGCACCTGGGTGGCTCTGTCGGTTGGGCGCTGACTCTTTTTTTTTTAATAATAAATTTATTTTTTATTGGTGTTCAATTTGCCAACATACAGAATAACATCCAGTGCTCATCCCATCAAGTTCCCACCTCAGTGCCCGCCACCCAGTCACCCCTACCCCCTGCCTTCCTCCCCTTCCACCACCCCTAGTTGTTTCCCAGAGTTAGGAGTCTTCCATGTTCTGTCTCCCTTTCTGATATGTCTTTTAAATTACATATAGTAATTGATCACCTACTTTGCTTACCATAATTCTAGGAGATATATCATCTATCTATCTAACATCATCTATCTATCTAACAATATATCAGCTTCTCAGATCTCTCTTGTTTCTTTTTGACTTTTCCCCTTCCAACTCTGGACCTTATTCCCAGGAGAAAAACATCAATTTTAGGAGTAGGAGGGATGTGCTACTGCAGCTGCCATTTAGACATCAGTTTCCTCTCTGAGCTTCTCTTTTCCTTGGAAAATCTCCTTTTTGCATCTCCTATTTGTCACTCTCTGGGTTCAATGAAATCAGGGTGCAAAATGTGAATATCATCAACTATGGTAATATACAATTCAAGATAAATAAATTCACATTTCCTATATAAAGTTATTTTCAGTTCTGATTCCAAAATATACACATAATTATTCCAAAAAACAGAGATTTTTGAATAAAAGGGAAAGGAGAAAAAATGAGTGGGAAATATCAGAAAAGGAGACAAAACATGAGAGACTCCTAACTCTGGGAAACAAAGTAGGGGTGGTAGAAAAGGAGGTGGGTGGGGGATGGGGGTGACTGGGTGACAGGCACTGAGGGGGGCACTTGCACTTGATGGGATGAGCATTCTATATGTTGGCAAATTAAACACCAATAAAAAATAAATTTATAAAAAAAAGATTTTGAATATGGAGTGATTTCCATGTTTTTATTTTCATTATTATTAATTATTATTATTTATTATTGTTGTGGTTATTATTATATTCAAATGTTTTATATGTTTTCATTGTCACTCAGGTAAGCAGCTAATTCTATTAATCTGTAATTCCATAAAAAAAGGAACCATCTGGGATCCCTGGGTGGCGCAGCAGTTTAGAGCCTGCCTTTGGCTCAGGGCATGATCCTGGAGACCGGAGATCGAATCCCACATCGGGCTCCTGGTGCATGGATCCTGCTTCTCCCTCTGCCTGTGTCTCTGCCTCTCTCTATCTGTGTGTGTGTGTGTGTGTGTGTGACTATCGTAAATAAATTAAAAAAATTTTAAAAAAAGGAACCATCTGCCCTAGGAACAACAGAGCAACCTACCTTGATCTGAAAGACTACATAAGTGTAACATTTGTGCAACTTCATTTTTGTATCATTTTTCTATTTTTACTTCCAAGACACTGTGAACATATTGCATTTGGAATTTATTTACATCTGTAACTTATAATTTACATTTTAATAGTAAAGATAGTCTCTGTAATTACGTTTTCTGCCTCCCAAAGCCAAGGTATATTCAATGACTTTTTCAGAACATGATACACTTGAGGATTTTTTACAGTATCCTCACACATATAGATAAACCCTATGAGGTTTAAATCTCACTTTCTCTCCCTGGGAGGTGAATTCTATTCTCAAATAGAAAGATGAGGAAATTCCTTCATCCCACTCCACCCTTCCATCAACTTCTCCCACAGATAGACTATTTACTATCCACATCCTACTAAGATTATTCCTCTCACTCACTAGTGGACCAAATTTATTTGAATGACATAACACCCTGTATTTTCTAGAATATAGTTTACTGGCAGAAAAGCAGATGAAGTGGTTGAAAGGATATTTTCTCTTTATTCTTAAGGGATGTTAATACCTGATAATCTGATTTGTTTTGTGGTTTGCCAGGAAAACAAAAGAAAACAAAACCAAACCACAAGTTTCCATTGTCCCCCTCTACTCTTCCAAAAACAGACCTGAAAACAAACAAGGGATGCCTGGGTGGCTCAGTGGTTGAGTGTCTGCTTTTGGTTCGGGTCATGATCCTGGGTCCTGGGATAGAGTCTCACTTCAGGCTCCCTGTGGAAAGTCTGCTTCTCTCTCTGCCTATGTCTCTGCCTCTCTCTGTGTGTCTCTCATCAATAAATAAATAAATAAATAGATAGATAGATAAAATCTTTTAAAAATAAGTAAAATAAAAATTAATAAAAAATGCAAAGACAGTGCAATTGTCTCTGGCCTCCTTCTCATCTTATTTCTCTTTCTTACACTTTAGCAACTTCCTCTTTATCGTACCTATATCCTTAGTGCTTTGGTTAAGCCCAGATATATTCTGTAATAAGCAAGTTGTTAGTTATTACACATTTTGAACAAACTGAGGGTGCGGGAGGGGAGTGGGAGATCAATGGCCTAAATGAGTGATAAATATTAAGGAAAGAATTTGTGATGAACACCGGGTGTTATGGCTAAGTGATGAATCACTAAATTCCACTCCTGAAATCAATATTAAACTAACTAGAATTTAAATAAAAACTTTAAAAAATAAAGGATAAAGGAAAAGAAAAAAAGAATTGAACATTTTGGTTATTGCAGAAATAATTTCCTAGGAAGGGGTAAAGGATTTTCTAAAGAGAAATCTCTGATGTTTAGATAGACATGAAGAAAACAAAGGGATATAAATATGAGATCTGGCCCATGCTTCCAATACCCTCAAATCACATATATAACTTTTCTGCATCTTTCTAAAGCCAGACTAGAAGTAATTTCACTGCCTTCACTACCATACTTTGGGGAGAAGGAGTGAGAAAAACTTTCAAGTAAATGTGGCTCTTTTACTTATTCCTCAGCTACAGAGAATGTGATGTATGTTTGGGAAACAAGACAATGTACTATAACTTTCTTGAACTTTATCAACTACTTCCTCAGCAGAACTTCTTCAGACTTGAACCCTTATTTGATTTTGTCAAGACCACACTTTTTCTTCTATAGTTTGTTGACTAAGTTTTATTTAACTCCCTATTCTGCATCTGCTAATCCCTCTATAGGCATAGCTCTTATTTGACACCTTACCTTTGCCTTCTTGGATATCTTTTTTTTGTATATTTTTTATTGGAGTTCAATTTGCCAACATATAGCATAACACCCAGTGCTCATCCCGTCAAGTGCCCACCTCAGTGCCCGTCACACAGTCACCCCATCCCCCCACCCACCTCCCCTTCCACTACCCCTTGTTCATTTCCCAGAGTTAGGAGTCTCTCATGTTCTGTCACCCTCACTGATATTTCCCACTCATTTTCTCTCCTTCCTCCTTTGTTCCCTTTCACTATTTTTTATATTCCCCAAATGAATGAGACCATATAATGTTTGTCCTCCGATTGACTTACTTGGATATCTTCAAAGAATAATAGAGCAACTATCACTCTGACCTGAATGTTATCTTTTTGCAAAAGCTTCAGAAGCAAAGTTCCGAGGCAGACTTAGGATTCTTTGCTCTTCAAAGTTTGATTCTGGGCATAATGGAAAGATTTTTCTCAGCCCTTTCTAAGCCATATTGGATATCTACAATCTGTACAAAGACAAGTTTCATTCATACATTTTAAAATGCTAATCAAATAGTAAGAAAGAAATAAACAAAAGAACTCCCTTTTGATCAATATGAACAGGTTCCAACTAAAATAAAAATGTCTATTAACATGATTCTGTTTTCCTTAAATAAGCCTTCGACTGCAGAAGTGTGATGCAGACTTTATCCTGCAATGTAGCCTTCTTATATGAAGGAGAAATAAAAGTTTTCTCAGACAAACAAATGTTAAGAGAACCCACCACCACTAGACCTGCCTTGAAGGAAATGTTAAAAGTTCTTCAAGCTGAAATGAAAATGCTCATTAGTGATAAGGAAACTTATGAAAGTACATGACACACTGGTAAAGGTGAAGAATAGACAGCCAGACTTAGAAAACTGTACCTATATATTAGGAAGATGAGTTAACACCTCAACTACACTATACAAGTTAGAGGGAAAAATAATTAAATTAACTATAACTACAATAAATTGTTAAATACATAACATAAAAAAAGTAAATTGTAACATCAATAATGTAAAAGAGAATAAAAGAGTAGATACTGTATAGACATTCAAAGATAAGTTCCTATCAGCCTAAAATGGACTCTTTTGTCTAGTAGATATTTTGAATAATGTAAAAGGTAACCACAAACCAGAAATCTAGAGTAGATCCACAAAGAAAAAGAGGAAACAAATTATCACTATGGAAATTAGCCAATTTACAAAAATACACAGAGGCGGAAGGAAAAATAAACAATGAAAATACAAAACAACCAAAAGTCAGTGAGATGGCATTAGTAAGTCCTTATATATCAATAATTATTCTATTTTTTAAATTATTTATTTATTCATGAGAGACACACACACACACACACACAGAGACGCAGAGACACAGGCTGAGGGAGAAGCAGGCTCCATGCATGGATCCTGACTTGGGACTCGATCCCGGGTCTCCGGGATCAGGATCCATCCTAGGCTGAGGGCGGCTCTAAACCGCTGAGCCACCGGGGCTGCCCTCAATAATTATTCTAAATATAAAGGGACTGAATTTACCAATTAAAAGGCACACAATGGCTTGGTAGATTTTATTTTATTTTTTGAAGATTTTATTTATTCATTCATGGGATACAAAGAGAGAGGGGCAGAGAAATAGACAGAGGGAGAAGGAGGCTCCTTATAGGGAGCCAGATGCTGGACTTGATCCCAGGGTTCCACCCTGAGCCAAAGGTAGATGTTCAACCACAGAGCCACCCAGGCGTCCCTGGCTGGGAAGATTTTTAAAACAACCCAACTATATGCTGCCTAAAGAGAGCCAATTTCAGATTTAAGGGCACATATAAACTCAGAGTGAAGGGATGGAGATAGACATGCCATAAAAGAGGAAGCCAAAAGAAAGTAGAGGGAGCAATATCAGACAAAATAGATGTTAAGCCAAAAAAAGTAGCGACAGATAAGGAAAATCATCATATAATAATAAAAAAGACCAATGCAGGAGGAGGAGGGCAAGATGGCAGAAGAGTAGGGTCCCCAAGGCACCTGTCCCTACCAAATTACCTAGATAACCTTCAAATCATCCTGAAAATCTACGAATTCGGCCTGAGATTTAAAGAGAGAACAGCTGGAATGCTACAGTGAGAAGAGTTCGCAGTTCTATCAAGGTAGGAAGACGAAGGAAAAAAGAAATAAAGAAACAAAAGGCATTCAAGGGGGAGGGGTCCCACGAAGAGCCTGGCTAAGGCCGGGGTGAGTGCCCCCAAGACAGGAAAGCACCTTCTCAGAGAAGCAGGAGCTTCACCAATCTTCCTGGGCGGAAAGGGGCTCGCAGGGAGTTAGAGCAGGACCCCAGGAGGGCGGGGATGCCCTCAGGCTCCCTGGGACACTAATGGACACCTGCGCCCCTGGGAGAGTGCGCTGAGCTCCCTGAAGGGATGCAGCATGTGCACCGCTGGACCCGGGAGCAGCTCGGAGGGGATCAGGCGGCGGCTCCCGGAGAGGGGGCTGTGTGCCCCGGGAGCAGCTCGGAGGCGGCTCCGGCAGAAGAAGAGGCTCCACACAGAGGGGCTGCGTGGTCCCAGGAGCAGCTCTGAGGGGCTCGGGCGGCGGATCTGCAAAGAGGGGGCTGCCCGGCCGGGAGCAGGAATCCAACAGCACAGGCCCGGGAGCACAGGGTGCCGGGGACACAGCCCAGGATCCGACCTCCCCCTGGGACAGGCAGAGGCCAGGAGGGCCCAGGACAGCAAGAACTCTCCTGCCCAGAGCTGGGCAGATCAGCGGCCCTGCCCCCAGAGCATCCAGGCCCCTGCACACTGAGAGCTCTGTAGTTACTGCGGGAGATGAATCCAGGGCTCCAGAGCTGGCTGCTGCCACTGTGTTCGTTCCTCCTGGGGCCTCACAGGGTAAACAACCCCCACTGAGCCCTGCACCAGGCAGGGGGCAGAGCAGCTCCCCCAAGTGCTAACACCTGAAAAATCAGCACAACAGGCCCCTCCCCCAGAAGACCAGCTAGACGGACAAGTACCAGGGGAAGTCAAGGGACTTAAAGTATACAGAATCAGAAGATACTCCCACGTGTTTTTGTGTGTGTGTGTGTGTGTGTGTGTTTTTTTTTTTTTTTTTTTTTTTTTGCTTTCTGGTTTCGGTTTGCTTCCCCCACCCTATTTTTTCTCTTTCTTTTTTTTCTTTCTCTTTTTCTTCTTTTCTTTCTTTTTTTCTTCCTTTTTTCTTTTACTTTTTCTCTTTTCTTTCCTTCTTTCTCTCATCTCTTTTTCTCCTTTTCCCAATAAAACTTGTTTTTGGTGACTCTGCACTGAGCAAAATGACTAGAAGGAAAACCTCACCTCAAAAGAAAGAATCAGAAACAGTCCTCTCTCCCACAGAGTTACAAAATCTGGATTACAATTCAATGTCAGAAAGCCAATTCAGAAGCACTATTATACAGCTACTGGTGGCTCTGGAAAAAAGCATAAAGGACTAAAGAGACTTCATGAGTGCAGAATTTAGATCCAATCAGGCAGAAATTAAAAATCAATTGAATGAGATGCAATCCAAACTAGAAGTCCTAACGACGAGGGTTAACGAGGTGGAAGAATGAGTGAGTGACATAGAAGACAAGTTGATGGCAAAGAGGGAAACTGAGGAAAAAAGAGACAAACAATTAAAAGACCATGAAGATAGATTAAGGGAAATAAACGACAGCCTGAGGAAGAAAAACCTACGTTTAATTGGGGTTCCCGAGGGCGCCAAAAGGGACAGAGGGCCAGAATATGTATTTGAACAAATCATAGCTAAAAACTTTCCTAATCTGGGAAGGGAAACAGGCATTCAGATCCAGGAAATAGAGAGATCCCCCCCCCCTAAAATCAATAAAAACGGTTCAACACCTCAACATTTAATAGTTAAGCTCGCAAATTCCAAAGGTAAAGAGAAGATCCTAAAAGCAGCAAGAGACAAGAAATCCCTGACTTTTATGGGGAAGAGTATTAGGGTAACAGCAGGCCTCTCCACAGAGACCTGGCAGGCCAGAAAGGGCTGGCAGGATATATTCAGGGTCCTAAATGAGAAGAACATGCAACCAAGAATACTTTATCCAGCAAGGCTCTCATTCAAACTGGAAGGAGAGATAAAGAGCTTCCAAGACAGGCAAGAACTGAAAGAATATGTGACCTCCAAACCAGCTCTGCGAGAAACTTTAAGGGGAACTCTTAAAATTTTCCTTTAAGAAGAACTCCAGTGGAACAATCCACAAAAACAAGGACTGAATAGATATCATGATGACACTAAACTCATATCTTTCAATAGTAACTCTGAATGTGAACGGGCTTAATGACCCCATCAAAAGGCACAGGGTGTCAGACTGCATAAAAAAGCAGGACCCTTCTATTTGCTGTCTACAAGAGACTCATTTTAGACAGAAGGACACCTACAGCCTGAAAATAAAAGGTTGGAGAACCATTTACCATTCGAATGGTCCTCAAAAGAAAGCAGGGGTAGCCATCCTTATATCAGATAAATTAAAATTTACCCCGAAGACTGTAGAGAGAGATGAAGAGGGACACTATATCATACTAAAAGGATCTATCCAACAAGAGGACTTAACAATCCTCAATATATATGCCCTGAATGTGGGATCTGACAAATATATCCATCAATTAATAACCAAAGTTAAGACATACTTAGATAATAATACACTTATACTTGGTGACTTCAATCTAGCACTTTCTCCCCTCGATAGGTCTTCTAAACACAAAGTCTCCAAAGAAATGATAGTTTTATATGACACACTGGACCAGATGGATTTCACAGACATCTACAGAACTTTACATCCAAACTCAACTGAATACACATTCTTGTCAAGTGCACATGGAACTTTCTCCAGAATAGACCACATACTGGGTCACAAATCAGGTCTGAACCCATACTAAAAGATTGGGATCATCCCCTGCATATTCTCAAACCATAATGCCTTGAAATTAGAACTAAATCACAACAAGAAGTTTGGAAGGACTTCAAACACGTGGAGGTTAAGGACCATCCTGCTAAAAGTGAAAGGGTGAACCAGGAAATTAAGGAAGAATTAAGAAGATTCATGGAAACTAATGAGAATGAAGATACAACCGTTCAAAATCTTTGGGATGTAGCAAAAGCAGTCCTGAGGGGGAAATACACCGCAGTACGAGCATCCATTCAAAAACTGGAAAGAGGGATCCCTGCATGGCGCAGTGGTTTGGCGCCTGCCTTTGGTCCAGGGCGCGATCCTGGAGACCCGGGATCGAATCCCACATCAGGCTCCCGGTGCATGGAGCCTGCTTCTCCCTCTGCCTGTGTCTCTGCCTCTCTCTCTCTCTCTCTCTCTCTGTGACTATCATAAATAAATAAAAATTTTAAAAAAACTAGAAAGAACTCAAATACAAAAGCTAACCTCACACCTAAAGGAGCTAGAGAAAAAACAGCAGACAGATCCTACACCCAGCAGAAGAAGAGAGTTAATTAAAATTTGAGCAGAACTCAATGAAATCGAGACCAGAAGAACTGTGGAACAGATCAACAAAACCAGGAGTTGGTTCTTTGAAAGAATTAATAAGAGAGATAAACCATTAGCCAGCCTTATTAAAAAGAAGAGAGAGAAGACTCAAATTAATAAAATCATGAATGAGAAAGGAGAGATCACTACCAACACCAAGGAAATACAAACGAATTTAAAAGCATATTATGGACAGCTATATGCCAATAAAATAGGCAATCTAGAAGAAATGGACGCATTCCTGGAAAGCCACAAACTACCAAAACTGGAACAGGAAGAAATAGAAAACCTGAACAGGCCAATAATCAGGGAGGAAACTGAAGCAGTCATCAAAAACCTCCAAGACACAAAAGTCCAGGGCCAGATGGCTTCCCAGGGGAATTCTATCAAACGTTTAAAGAAGAAACCATACCTATTCTACTAAAGTTGTTTGGAAAGATAGAAAGAGATGGAGTACTTCCAAATTTGTTCTATTAGGCGAGCATCACCTTAATTCCGAAAAGAGACAAAGATCCCACCAAAAAGGAGAATTACAGACCAATATCCCTGATGAACATGGATGCAAAAATTCTCAACAAGATACTAGCCAATAGGATCCATCAGTACATTAAGAAAATTATTCACCACTACCAAGTAGGATTTATCCCTGGGCCACAAGGCTGGTTCAACACTCGTAAAACAATCAATGTGATTCATCATATCAGCAAGAGAAAAACCAAGAACCATAAGATCCTCATATTAGATGCAGAGAACACATTGAACAAAATACAGCATCCATTCCTTATCAAAACTCTTCAGAGTGTAGGGATAGAGGGAACATTTCTCAACATCTTTCAAACCATCTACGAAGAGCCCACAGCAAATATAATTCTCGGTGGGGAAGCACTGGGAGCCTTTCCCCTAAGATCAGGATCAAGACAGGGATGTCCACTCTCACCACTGCTATTCAGCATAGTACTGGAAGTCCTATCCTCAGCAATCAGACAACAAAAAGGCATTAAAGGTATTCGAATTGGCAAAGAAGAAGTCAAACTCTCCCTCTTTGCCGATGACATGATACTCTACATAGAAAACCCAAAAGACTCCACTTGAAGATTGCTAGAACTCATACAGCAATTTGGTAGCATTGCAGGATACAAAATCAATGCCCAGAAATCAGTGGCATTTCTATACACTAACAATGAGACTGAAGAAAGAGAAATTAAGGAGTCAATCCCATTGACAATTGCACCCAAAAGCATAAGATACCTAGGAATAAACCTCACCAAAGTGGTAAAGGATATATACCCTAACAACTATAGAACACTTCTGAAAGAAATTGAGGAAGACACAAAGAGTTGGAAAAATATTCCATGCTCATGGATTGGCAGAATTAATATTGTGAAAATGTCAATGTTACCCAGGGCAATTGATACGTTTAAAGCAATCCTTATCAAAATACCATGGACTTTCTTTAGAGAGTTAGAACAAATTATTTTAAGATTTGTGTGGAATCAGAAAAGACCCCGAATAGCCAGGGGAATTTTAAAAAAGAAAACCATAGCTGGGGGCATCACAATGCCAGCTTTTAGGTTGTTCCACAAAGCAGTGGTCATCAAGACAGTGTGGTGCTGGCACAGAAACAGACACATAGATCAATGGAACAGAATAGAGAACCCAGAAGTGGACACTGAACCTTATGTTTAACTAATATTCGATAAAGGAGGAAAGACTATCCACTGGACGAAAGACAGCCTCTTCAGTAAATGGTGCTGGGATTTTGGACATCCACATGCAGAAGGGTGAAACTAGGCCACTCTGTTTCACCATACACAAAGATTAACTCAAAATTGATGAAAGATCTAAACGTGAGACAAGATTCCATCAAAATCCTAGAGAACACACGCAACACCCTTTTTGAACTCGGCCACAGTAACTTCTTGCAGGATACTTCCACGAAGGCAAGAGAAACAAAAGCAAAAATGAACTAATGGGACTTCATCAAGATATGAAGCTTTTGCACAGCAAAGGATACAGTCAACAAAACTGAAAGACAACCTACAGAATGGGAGAAGATATTTGCAAATGACGTATCAGATAAAGGGCTAGTTTCCAAGATCTCTGAAGAACTTATTAAACTCAACAGCAAAGAAACAAACAATCGAATCATGAAATGGGCAAAAGACATGAACGGAAATCTCACAGAGGAAGACATAGACATGGCCAGCATGCACATGAGAAAATGCTCTGCATCACTTGCCATCAGGGAAATACAAATCAAAACCACAATGAGATACAAACTCACACCAGTGAGAATGGGGAAATTAACAAGGCAGGAAAACAGAAATGTTGGAGAGGATGCGGAGAAAAGGGTACCCTCTAACCCTCTTACACTGTTGGTGGGAATGTGAACTGGGGCAGCCACTCTGGAAATGTGTGTGGAGGTTCCTCAAAGAGTTAAAAATAGACCTGCCCTACGACCCAGCAATTGCACTGCTGGGGATTTACCCCAAAGATACAGATGCAGTGAAATGCCGGGACACCTGCACCCCGACGTTTCTAGCAGCAATTTCCACAATAGTCAAACTGTGAAAGGAGCCTCAGTTCCATCGAAATATGAATGGATAAAGAAGATGTGGTTTATGTATACAATGGAATATTACTCAACCATTATGAATGACAAATACCCACCATTTGCTTCAACGTGGATGGAACTGGAGGGTATTATGCTGAGTGAAGTAAGTCAATCAGAGAAGGACAAACATTATATGTTCTCATTCATTTGGGAATATAAATAATAGTGAAAGGGAATAGAAGGGAAGGGAGAAGAAATGGGTAGGAAATATCAGAAAGGGAGACAAAACATAAAGATTCCTAACTCTGGGAAGCGAACTAGGGGTGGTGGAAGGGGAGGAGGGCAGGGGATGGGGGTGAGTGTGTGACGGGCACTGAGGGAGGCACTTGACGGGATGAGCACTTGACGGGATGAGCATTCTGTATGTTGGCAAATTGAACACCAATAAAAAATAAGTTTATTATTAAAAAATAATATAAAATAAAATAAATGGTGTTGTTTAACTAGATTACCACATGCAGAAAAATGGGTGTGTATCTTATATCACTCACAAAAATGAACTCTAAAAGGATCAAAGTTGTAAACATAAGGCCTTAAACTGTAAAACACCTAAATGAAAACATAGGGGAAAGTCCTTGACATTGGTCTTAACGGTGCTTTCTTGACACCGAAAAAACACAAACAAGAAAATAAAATATCAACATGTAGGACTAAATTAAAGTTAAAATGCCTGCAAGGCAAAACAATAAACAAAAGGAAAAAAAAAAGCAACCCAGAGAGAATCGGATCAAATTTTGGCAAACTATGTTATATATCAGAAAGGGGCTACTATTCAAAATTTATGAAGAGCCCATAAAATTCAATAACAACAACAAAACCCCAAACAAATTAAAAACTGGGCAGAGGAACTAAATAGACATTCTTCAAAAGAAGACATCCAAATAGCTAACAGCTACATGAATAGGTGCTCAACACTGCTATTCATCAAAGAAATGAAAATTATAATCAAGATGAGATAATAACCTCATACCTGTCCATGACAATCATCAAGAAGAAAAGTAATGTTGGTGAGGAAATAGTGAAAAGAGAACATTTGGGCAGCCTGGGTGGCTCAGCGGGTTAGCGCCGCCTTCAGCGCCTGATCCTGGAGACCTGGGATCAAGTCCCATGTCAGGCTCCCTGAATGGAGCCTGTTTCTCCCTCTGCCTGTATCTCTGCCTCTCTCTGTCTCTCTCTCTCTCTCTCTCTGTCTCTCATGAATAAATAAATAAAATCTTTTTTTAAAAAAGGGAACATTTGTGCAAAGTTGGTGGGATTGTTAACTGGTTCAGCCACTCTAGAGAACAGTATGGATCTTCCTCAAAAAATTAGATACAGAACTATCATATGACCCAGCAATTACACTACCAGATTTATACCCAAAGAAAATAAAAACAGATTATTGAAGAGACATATGCACTCTCATGTTTATTACACCGTTATTTACAATAGCTGAGATCTGGAAATCTGGAAATAACCTGTCTCCTCAATGGTTGAACGGATAAAGAAGTGGTGAGATATAGATACAGATATAGATTTAGATGATATAGATATAGATATTAGTATATTTTATATATGTTATTTTATATTTTATTTACATCATATATTCCATTTATATTATAATATATAAAATTATCTATATTATATATTTTTATTTTTATTATATAATATACAATATGTGTTATGTATATTATGTTATATAATATATAATATGTGTTATATATATTATATATTATATGTGTTATTATATAGTGTATATAGCACACAATAGCATTATATTGGGTTATATATGTATCCAATATAATAATATATATTATACATGTTATGTGTTATAATATATATTACATATAGCATCCAATATAGTATTATATATATATATATATATCCAATATAATACTATTGAGCTGTGAAAAATAGAAATTCTGCCATTTGCAACAACATGGATGGACATTGAGGATATAATACTAAGTATGATAAGACAGAGAAATACAAATACTGTATAGAATCTATTATATGTAGAATCTAAAAAAGACAAGAACTGAATGCAGAAAGTCAGATAGTAAAATGGTAGAACCAGAGAAATTAGGGGTTAGGGAATGGGAAAGATGATGTTTAAGGATACATACTTGCAACTAGTAGATAAGTTAGTCCTGGAGACCTAATACACAATAGAGGGGTTATAGACCACAAAAATGTATTATAAACATTAAACTTGCTATGAGACTAGGTCTTAATTTTTCTTAACAACAAGAAGAAAAGATAATTGTATGATGCTTCAAAAGTATTATCTAATGCTATAATGGTGATCATTTTGCAAAATAAATGTATCAAATCAATATGTTGTATACCTTAAATTTACATTTTGTATGCCAAATATATCTCAGTTATATATATATTTTTTTGAATGGATAAATAGAAAATGAAGATAAATAAGTTGAACTCAGTTACACAGCATTCTAGTATTCTATAACAACTGACAACTTTGGTTGTATGCAATAAAGAGGTAAGGGAAGAAAAGTGGTTTGGGAAACTAGAGGAAAAGTAAGGATTATTAGAACCACTAGAGAAGCTTAAATATTGAGAAAAGGCATTTCTTTTTTTTAAGATTTTATTTATTTATTCATTCATGAGAGAGAGAGAGAGAGAGAGAGAGAGAGAGAGGCAGAGATACAGGCAGAGGGAGAAGCTGGCTCCATGCAGGGAGCCTGATGCGGGACTTGATCCCGGGACTCCAGGATCATGCCCTGGCCGAAGGCAGGCGCTAAACCACTGAGCCACCCAGGGATCCCTGAGAAAAGGCATTTCTAATAATAAAATATACTTAATATAAATCATTTTAAAGTTGTTTTTGTCTTCTTTCTCTATATATGAAAGGCCAGCATTACCCTGATACCAAAAGCAGATAAGAGTCCACTAAAAAGTGGAATTGCAGGCCAATATACCTGATGAACATAGATGCAAAAATTCGCAACAAAATACTAGCTTACTGAATCCAACAATACGTTAAAAAGTCATTCACCACAATCAAGTGGGATTTATTCCTAGGTTGCACGAGTGATTCAATATTCACAAATAAATCAACATACCTCACATCAATGACAGGAAGAACAAGAACATATGATCATTTGAATAGATGCAGAAGAATCATTTGATAAAGTCAAAAATCCAATCATGATAGAAGCCTTAAAAATGTGGGTTTATTTTTTTTCTATTTTTTGTTTGTTTATGTGAGAGAGAGTGAGAGCATGAGTGCGGTAAGCAGAAGAGGGAAAAGTAGACTCCTCACTAAGCAGGAAGCCAGCGTGCCAATCCTAGCACCCTGAGATCATGACAAGATGAAGGTAGACACCCAATGACTGAGTCACCCAAGCACCCAACAAAGTAGGTTGAGGGAACATACCTCAACATAATAAAGGACATTTATGAATAATCCACACTTAACATCATCCTTCATCTGGAAAAGCTCTGTTTTTCCCCTAAAGTCAGGAACAAGACAAGGCAGTCCACTCCTACCTCTTTTATTCAACAAAGTACTGGAAGTCCTAACCACAGCAATCAGAAAATAAAAAGAAATAAAAAGACATCCAAATTGGTAAGGACACAGTAAAACTTTCACTATTTTCAAATGACATTATACTATATACAGAAAACCTAAAAGACTCCACCAAGAAAAAAATAAAACATACTAGAACTGATAAACGAATTCAGAAATATCACAGGATACAAAATCCACATACAGTAATGTATTGCATTTCTATACACCAAATAATGAAGCAGAATAAGGAGAAATTAAGAAAAAAAATCCCATTTACAATTACACCAAAAGCATTAAGATTCCCCTCAATAAACCTAACCAAGGAGATGAAATCCATGAACTCTGAAAACTAGAAAACACTGATGAGGGAAATTGAAGATTTCATAAAGAAATGAAAAGATATTCCATGGTCACACGTTGGAAGAACAAATACTGGTAAAATGTCTATACTACTCAAAGCAATGTACCCATTTAATGCAATCCTTATCAAAATACCAACAGCAATGTTCACAGAGCTAGAACAATCCTAAAATTTGTATGGAACCACAAAAGACTCTGAATAGCCAGACCACTTTTTAAAAAGAAAAGTAAGATTTCTCTTCATGTCTTTTGCCCATTTCATGATTGGATTCTTTGTTTCTTTGGTGTTGAGTTTAAGAAGTTCTTTATAGATCTTGGAAACTAGCCCTTTATCTGATACGTCATTGGCAAATATCTTCTCCCATTCTGTAGGTTGTCTTTCAGTTTTGTTGACTGTATCCTTTGCTGTGCAAAAGCTTCTTATCTTGATGAAGTCCCAATAGTTCATTTTTGCTTTTGTTTCTTTTACCTTCGTGGATGTATCTTGCAAGAAGTTGCTGTGGCTGAGTTCAAAAAGGGTGTTGCCTGTGTTCTCCTCTAGGATTTTGATGGAATCTTGTCTCACATTTAGATCTTTCATCCATTTTGAGTTTATCTTTGTGTATGGTGTAAGAGAATGGTCTAGTTTCATTCTTCTGCATGTGGATGTCCAATTTTCCCAGCACCATTTATTGAAAAGACTGTCTTTCTTCCAATGGATAGTCTTTCCTCTTTTATCGAATATTAGTTGAAAATAAGGTTCAGGGTCCACTTCTGGGTTCTCTATTCTGTTCCATTGATCTATGTGTCTGTTTTTGTGCCAATAGCATACTGTCTTGATGACCACAGCTTTGTAGTACAACCTGAAATCTGGCATTGGGATGCCCCCAGCTATGGTTTTCTTTTTTAAAATTCCCCTGGCTATTTGGGGTCTTTTCTGATTCCACACAAATCTTAAAATAATTTGTTCTAACTCTCTGAAGAAAGTCCATGGTATTTTGATAGGGATTGCATTAAACGTGTAGATTGCCCTGGGTAACATTGACATTTTCACAATATTAATTCTGCCAATCCATGAGCATAGAATATTTTTCCATCTCTTTGTGTCTTCCTCAATTTCTTTCAGAAGTGTTCTATAGTTTTTAGGGTATAGATCCTTTACCTCTTTGATTAGGTTTATTCCTAGGTATCTTATGCTTTTGGGTGCAATTGTAAATGGGATTGACTCCTTAATTTCTCTTTCTTCAGTCTCATTGTTAGTGTATAGAAATGCCACTGATTTCTGGGCATTGATTTTGTATCCTGCCACGCTACTAAATTGCTGTATGAGTTCTAGCAATCTTGGGGTGGAGGCTTTTGGGTTTTCTATGTAGAAAGGACAAACAGTGTATGTTTTCATTCATTTGGGGAATGTAAATAACAGTGAAAGGGAATATAAGGGAAGGGAGAAGAAAAAGACTCCTAACTCGGGGAAACGAACTAGGGGTGGTGGAAGGGGAGTAGGGCGGGGGATGGGGGTGAATGGGTGACGGGCACTGAGGGGGGCACTTAGCAGGATGATCACTGGGTGTTATTCTGTATGTTGGTAAATTGAACACCAATAAAATAATTAATTTATTAAACAAATAAAAATAAAAATAAAAAAGAAAAAAAGAAAAGAAAAGTAAATCTGGAGGTATCATAATTCTGGACTTCAATTTACATTACTAAGCTATAGTAATCAAAACAGAATGCTACTGGCGCAAAAATAAACACTTAGATCAGTGGAACAGAATCAAAAACTCATAAATCAAACCACAACCTTAGTGTAAATTAATTTTCAACAAAGCAGGAAAAAATATCCAATGAGAAAAAGGCCAGTCTTCAATAAATAGTGTTAGGTAAACTGGACAGCAACATGCAAAAGAATGATCCTGGACCACTTTCTAATACCATATGTAAAAATAAATTCAAAATGGATTAAAAACCTAAATGTGACAACTGAAACCATAAAATTCTAAAAGAGAACACAGGCAGTAGCTTCTTTGACATTAGTCATTGCATGTTTTTTTTTCCTACATATGTCTCCTGAGGAAAGGGAAACACTAGTGAAAATAAACTATTGGGACTTCCTGAAAATAAAAATCTGCTGCACAGTGAAGGAAACAATCAACAAAGGCAATCTACTAAATGGGAGAAAATATTTGAAAATGACATATCTGATAGAGGGATAGTATCTGAAATATATAAAGAACTTATACAACTCAACATCCAAAGTACAAATTATCCTATTAAAAATAGGCATCTTGATTAAGTCCTGATAGTTCATTTTTGCTTTTATTTCCCTTGCCTTCATAGATGTACCTTGCAAGAAGTTGCTGTGGCCAAGTTCAGAAAGGGTGTTGCCTGTGTTCTTCTCTAGGATTTTGATGGATTCTTGTCTCTCATTTAGATCTTTCATCCATTTTGAATTTATCTTTGTGTATGGTCTAAGAGAATGGTCTAGTTTCATTCTTCTGTACATGGCCATCCAATTGTCCCAGCACCATTTATTGAAGAGACTGTCCTTTTTCCAGTGGATAGTTTTTCCTGCTTTGTCGAATATTAGTTGACTGTAGAGTTGAGGGCCCATTTCTGGGTTCTCTATTCTGTTCCATTGATCTATGTGTCTGTTTTTGTGCCAGTACCACACTGTCTTGATGATCATAGCTTTGTAGTACAACTTGAAATCTGGCATTGTGATGCCCTAGCTCTGGTTTTCTTTTTCAATAGTCCCTTGGCTATTCAGGGTCTTTTTTTAAAGATTTTATTTATTTATTCATGAAAGAGAGAGAGAGACAGGCAGACAGACAGACAGACAGACACAGGCAGGGGGAGAAGCAGGCTCCATGCAGGGAGCCTGATGTGGGACTCGATCCTGGGTCTCCAGGATCAGGCCCTGGGCTGAAGGCGGCACTAAACTGCTTCGCCAACTGGGCTGTCCTCAGGGTCTTTTTGATTCTACAGAAATCTTAAGATGACTTGTTCCAACTCTGTGAAGAAAGCCCATGGTATTTTGACAGGGATTGCATTGAATGTGTAAATTGCTCTGGATAGCATAGTAATTTTCACAATATTAATTATTCCAAGCAATGAGCATGGAATACTTGGGGCACTTGATGGGATGAGCACTGGGTGTTATACTATATGTTGGCAAATCGAACCCCAATAAAAAAGATGTAAATAAATAAATAAATAAATAAATAAATAAATAAATAAAAAGGCAGAATACATGAACAGACATTTCTTCAAAAAACATACAGATGGTAAAGAGACACATGAAAACATGCTCATGTTAATCATCATCAGGGAATATTACTCATCATCAGGAAAATGCAAAGCAAAACTACAGTAAGACATTGCTTCACATATGTCAGAATGACTGAAATAAAAAATGCAAGCAACAACTGATGTTAAAGAATATGTGGAGAAAAATGAACTCTTGTGTGTTTTTGTGAGAATGCAAACTGGCACAGCCACTGTGTAAAACAGTATGGACGTTCCTCCAAAAATTCCAAATAGATCTATTTGGAATCTATTATCCAATAGATCTATTGGATCTATTATCCAGCAATGAACATTCTGGGTATCTACCCCTAAAATACAAAAACACTAATTCAAATAGATACTTGCACCCCTATATTTATAGCAGTATTATCTACAATAGTCAAGATTTGGAAGTAGCCCAAGTGTCCATTAATTAATGAGTGGATAGAGAAGGTATGATATTATTTTATATTACTATATTATTCAACCATAAAAAAGAATGAAATTTTGCCATTTGCAATGATATGGATGGAGCTAGAGAGAATAATGCTAAGTGAAATAAGTCAGAGAAAGAAAAATACCATTTGACTCCACTCATATGTGGAAGTTAAGAAACAAAACAAGTGAGCAAAGTGAAAAAGAGAGAGACAGAGTGATAAATTAAGAAAGAGACTCCTCATTTTACAGAATAAATTGATGATTACTAGAGGGGAGGTGGATAGGATCATGGATGAAACAGTTGATGGGAATTAAGCAGTGTACTTGTGATGAGAACTGCATGATGTATGGAATTGTTGAATTATTACACTGTACATTTGAAACTATTATAATGCTGTGTGTTCACTAACTGGAATAAAAACTTAAAAAATAAGATCAATTTAGACCATGCAAGTGGCAAAAAAAGAAATACCTACATGTTTGTCAACAGATGAATGAATAAAGAAAATGTGGTATACACACACAATGGAATATTATTTAGTTTTTTAAAAGAAGAATATCCTACCATTTACCTTAACATAGAAGAACTTGGAAGGCATAGTGCTAAGTGAAATGAGCCAGACAGAGAAAAGTAAACACTGCATGGTATCACTTTTATGTGGAATCTAAATAAAAAAATCAAATTCATAGAAACACAGAGTAGAAAAGTGATTGCAGGGGTTAGGGGGCAGACGGAAATAAAGAGTCTGTGAAGGTTCACAAACTTCCACTTATAAGACAAATAAAGTCTGAGAATCTAATGTATATAACACAATGACTATGGTTGATAATATTATTGCATAAGTGAAATTTGGTAAGAGAGTAGAACTTAAATATTATCATATCACTAAAAGAAGTAAATATGTGTTGTGATAGATATCTTAATTAACACAATGGAGAGAATTCTTTCACAATATATACATATGTCAAATCATCACATTGTACATGTAAATATCTAATAATTTTGTCAGTGATACCTCAGCAAAGCTGAAAAAAACCATCATTGACAAAACATTTGCTAGAAATTCTAGGCAGGGTAATAAAGCTAGCAAAATAAATGAAAGTTCTCCAGATTTGAAAATAGTTAATAAAACTATCCCTGTGTGTGCAGCATATGATTGTATATGTAGCAAATCCCAATTTAGAAATTACTAGTTCTTTTTTTAAAACAATCATTTATTTATGATACAGACAGACAGACGACAGACACAGGCAGAGGGAGAAGCAGGCTCCATGCAGGGAGCCTGATGTGGGACTCGATGGCGGGTCTTCAGGATCAGGCCCTGGGCTGAAGGCTGTGCTAAACTGCTGAGCCACCCAGACTGCCCAAGTATTAGTTCTAATAAAATACTTAGCCCAGTTGTGTAATACAAAACTTATGTGCAAAACTATATTTTCTTTCTATACACTAACAATGAAAAACATAACAATAAAATTTAGAAAATATTTTTAAAAGCTTCAAGAAAAACACTTAGTGATAAATTTAAAAAAGAATTGCAAGATTTGTACAATAGAAACTAAAAAAAACTTATTGGAAGAAATTAAGGAAGATCTAAATAAATGATCTTGAATTGGAAAATTTCATACTGTCAAGATAGCAATTCTCCCAAAATCAATCTATAGATTTAACACAATACTTACTAAAATCCCAGGGTTTTATTTTCTGAAATTTATAAGCTTATCTTAAAATAAATAAGGAAAAATTAGGGATCAATAATATCTAAAACAATCTTGAGTATGTAGAACTAGAGTGACAGTCTTGCACTTTTCAATTTCAAACTTAATACATAACTATAGTAATAAAGACTGTGTGGCGCTGGCATAAAGATAGATATATAGATCAATGGAATTTAATCGAGGGTAGAAGTAACCTTACATATTTATGGTCTATTGATTTTCAAAAAGTTTGCCAAGATAATTCAATAGAAGAAAAAAAAGTCTTTTCAAATATAATGCTGAGACAACTGAATATCTACATGCAAGAGTGAAGCTCTATCTATACCTTATACCAAATACAAAAATTAACTAAAAATAGATGAGATACTTAAATGCTAGGAGCTGCAATTGTAAAACTATAAGAAGAAAGCATAGGAGTACTTCTTTTTGATCTTATATAGACAATCATTTCTTCAATATGACACCAAAATCAAGAAAAAATATATAGATTGTACTTCATCAAAATTCAAACATTTGTGCTTGGAAGATCAGTATCAGTAATGTGAAAAGACAATCCAATGAATGGGATAAATATTTGCAAATCATACACTTGGGAAGGAATTAGCATCTCAAATATTTCAATAATTTTTATAATTCAATAATAAAATATTTACTAACTCAATTAAAATGGGCCTATTATTTGAATAGGCATTACTACAACAAAAATATACAAATGACCCAAAAGCATATGGAAAAATGCTGAATATCATTAGTCATTTGGAAATATAAACTGAAATCACAAGACACAATTTAATGCCCATATATGGTTTTTTTTAATAATAAATTTATTTTTTATTGGTGTTCAATTTGCCAACATACAGAATAACACCCAGTGCTCATCCTGTCAAGTGCCCCCCTCAGTGCCTGTCACCCATAATAAAACATATTAGCAAGTGTTTGCAGGATGTCAAAATATCATAACCTTCAAACAATACTGATGGGAATGTAAAATAATGCAGCTACTTTGGAAAAAATTTTTACAATTCTTCAAAAATTTATATGTAGAATTACTCCAAGATTATCTACCAATGACAACTGGAAAACATGCTAACAAAAATTTGCGGGTAAATGTTGATTCCAACAATACTGTCGAGTCAAAAAGCAGAAAAAAAACGAATATCCATTAACCGATGAACGAAAAAACAAAATGTGGCATATCCATACAATGGGATGCAATTTGACTATAAAAATGAATGAAATACAGCTACATACTGAAACATGGATGAACTTTGAAAACAAAATGCCTAGTGAGATAAACCAGTGTGAAAATGTCATGTATTTTATGAGTCCAGTTATATGAAATATCCAGAATAGGCAAAAGCTGAGACAAAAAGTAGATTAGTGGTTTCTAAAGACTCTGTGTGTGAGGGAATGGGGAATGACTGCTAATGGGTATGAAGTTTCTTTTCGGGGTGATGAAAATCTTCTGAAATTAGACAATGGTGATTGTTGCACAATTTTTTGCAATATACTAAAAACCACTAAAAAGTTAACTGTAGTGTTATTTATAAAGCTATTGATTTCTTATCAGAATCACTGATTCTGTTTTTCCCTCTCTCATTCATTCCCTGCATAACTATTTTATGAACATCTTTTAAATGTCTGAAAATATACTAGACATTGAGAACATTGACTCTAGTTGGATTTGAGTATCCGCACAAATCCTTATAACGCTTCGCAGTGGATACTGATTATTGATACCAGTCCTTATCTGGTAAGCTGATTTTTGGTTGATATGACCAGCAACAGATTCCCTAAGACATCCACAAAAAGAATGGATATTTGGGTGGTCTTTTCAGAATAAGGCTCATTGAGCATTCAGAAATCAGAAACCTCTTCCTGTAACTTAAAAAATCACTTGACTACATCAAAAAATTTCCTTCATGAATTTTGTCATATAAAATTAATCCCCTTCTGTTTAGCACTCGATAAAATACTTTTTCAGATGATTTCAAACAGTAGCCTCAAAAAAAAAATAGCTATGTAGAATATCCCATTCACATATGATGAAACGAAGGCTCTAAGAAGGTAAGGAATTCACCAAATGTTGTCATCCTTAATAGCAAGTAACAGTGATTGCACTAGAATCTGCTTTTTTTTCTTTAAATTCTGAAATAATCATTCTTTTCTCTATACCAGTAACTTTTTATTTTAGTATCATAACTTGTACATTCAAAAATATGGGTTTTTTAGTCTTTTTTTTGAATTGATGAAGTTGATTAATTTATTTTTTTTCTTTTTTATAATAAATTTACTTTTTATTGGTGTTCAATTTGCCAACATACAGAATAACACCCAGTGCTCATCCTGTCAAGTGCCCCCCTCAGTGCACGTCACCCAATCACCCCCAATCCCTGCCCTCCTCCCCTTCCACCACCCCTAGTTCGTTTCCCAGAGTTAGGAATCCTTATGTTCTGTCTCCCTTTCTGATATTTCCCACACATTTCTTCTCCCTTCCCTTCTATTCCCTCTCACTATTATTTATATTCCCCATATCAATGAGACCATATAATGTTTGTCCTTCTCCGATTGACTCATTTCACTCATCATAATACCCTCCAGTTCCATCCACGTCGAAGCAAATGGTGGGTATTTGTCATTTCTAAAGGCTGAGTAATATTCCATTGTACACATAAACCACATCTTCTTTATCCATTCATCTTTCGATGGACACCAAGGCTACTTCCACAGTTTGGCTATTGTGGACATTGCTGCTATAAACATCGGGGTGCAGGTGTCCCGGCATTTCATTGCATCTGTATCTTTGGGGTAAATCCCTAACAGTGCAATTGCTGGGTCTTAGGGCAGATCTACTTTTAACTCTTCGAGGAACCTCCACATAATTTTCCAGAGTGGCTGCACCAGTTGACATTCCCACTAAAAGTGTAAGAGAGTTCCCTTTTCTCCGCATCCTCTCCAAAATTTGTTGTTTCCTGCCTTGTTAATTTTCCCCATTCTCACTGCTGTGAGGTGGTATCTCATTGTGGTTTTGATTTGTATTTCCCTGATGGCAAATAATGCAGAGCATTTTCTCATATGCATGTTGGCCATGTCTATATCTTCCTCTGTGAGATTTCTCTTCATATCTTTCGCCCATTTCATGATTGGATTGTTTGTTTCTTTGGTATTGAGTTTAAGAAGTTCTTTATAGATCTTGGAAACTAGCCCTTTATCTGATACGTCATTTGCAAATATCTTCTCCCATTCTGTAGGTTGTTTTTCAGTTTTGTTGACTGTATCCTTTGCTGTGCAAAAGCTTCTTATCTTTTTTTTTTTTTAATTTATTTTTTATTGGTGTTCAATTTACTAACATACAGAATAACACCCAGTGCCCGTCACCCATTCACTCCCACCCCCCGCCCTCCTCCCCTTCTACCACCCCTAGTTCGTTTCCCAGAGTTAGCAGTCTTTACGTTCTGTCTCCCTTTCTGATATTTCCCACACATTTCTTCTCCCTTCCCTTATATTCCCTTTCACTATTATTTATATTCCCCAAATGAATGAGAACATATAATGTTTGTCCTTCTCCGACTGACTTACTTCACTCAGCATAATACCCTCCAGTTCCATCCACGTTGAAGCAAATGGTGGGTATTTGTCATTTCTAATAGCTGAGTAATATTCCATTGTATACATAAACCACATCTTCTTTATCCATTCATCTTTCGTTGGACACCGAGGCTCCTTCCACAGTTTGGCTATCGTGGCCATTGCTGCTATAAACATCGGGGTGCAGGTGTCCCGGCGTTTCATTGCATTTCTATCTTTGGGGTAAATCCCCAACAGTGCAATTGCTGGGTCGTAGGGCAGGTATATTTTTAACTGTTTGAGGAACCTCCACACAGTTCTCCAGAGTGGCTGCACCAGTTCACATTCCCACCAACAGTGTAAGAGGGTTCCCTTTTCTCCGCATCCTCTCCAACATTTGTTGTTTCCTGCCTTGTTAATTTTCCCCATTCTCACTGGTGTGAGGTGGTATCTCATTGTAGTTTTGATTTGTATTTCCCTGATGGCCAGTGATGCAGAACATTTTCTCATATGCATGTTGGCCATGTCTATGTCTTCCTCTGTGAGATTTCTGTTCATGTCTTTTGCCCATTTCATGATTGGATTGTTTGTTTCTTTGGTGTTGAGTTTAATAAGTTCTTTATAGATCTTGGAAACTAGCCCTTTATCTGATATGTCATTTGCAAATATCTTCTCCCATTCTGTAGGTTGTCTTTGAGTTTTGTTGACTGTATCCTTTGCTGTGCAAAAGCTTCTTATCTTGATGAAGTCCCAATAGTTCATTTTTGCTTTTGTTTCTTTTGTCTTCGTGGATGTATCTTGCAAGAAGTTACTATGGCCGAGTTCAAAAAGGGTGTTGCCTGTGTTCTTCTCTAGGATTTTGATGGAATCTTGTCTCACATTTAGATCTTTCATCCATTTTGAGTTTATCTTTGTGTATGGTGAAAGAGAGTGGTCTAGTTTCATTCTTCTGCATGTGGATGTCCAATTTTCCCAGCACCATTTATTGAAGAGACTGTCGTTCTTCCAATGGATAGTCTTTCCTCCTTTATCGAATATTAGTTGCCCATAAAGTTCAGGGTCCACTTCTGGATTCTCTATTCTGTTCCACTGATCTATGTGTCTGTTTTTGTGCCAGTACCACACTGTCTTGATGACCACAGCTTTGTAGTACAACCTGAAGTCTGGCATTGTGATGCCCCCAGATATGGTTTTCTTTTTTAAAATTCCCCTGGCTATTCGGGGTCTTTTCTGATTCCACACAAATCTTAAAATAATTTGTTCTAACTCTCTGAAGAAAGTCCATGGTATTTTGATAGGGATTGCATTAAACGTGTATATTGCCCTGGGTAACATTGACATTTTCACAATATTAATTCTGCCAATCCATGAGCATGGAATATTTTTCCATCTCTTTGTGTCTTCCTCAATTTCTTTCAGAAGTGTTCTATAGTTTTGAGGGTATAGATCTTTACATCTTTGGTGAGGTTTATTCCTAGGTATCTTATGCTTTTGGGTGCAATTGTAAATGGGATTGACTCCTTAATTTCTCTTTCTTCAGTCTCATTGTTAGTGTATAGAAATGCCACTGACTTCTGGGCATTGATTTTGTATCCTGCCACGCTACCGAATTGCTGAATGAGTTTTAGCAATCTTGGGGTGGAGACTTTTGGGTTTTCTATGTAGAGTATCATGTCATCGGCGAAGAGGGAGAGTTTGACTTCTTCTTTGCCAATTTGAATGCCTTTAATGTCTTTTTGTTGTCTGATTGCTGAGGCTAGGACTTCCAGTACTATGTTGAACAGCAGTGGTGAGAGTGGACATCCCTGTCTTGTTCCTGATCTTAGGGGAAAGGCTCCTAGTGCTTCCCCATTGAGAATGATATTTGCTGTGGGCTTTTCATAGATGGCTTTTAAGATGTCGAGGAATGTTCCCTCTATTCCTACACTCTGAAGAGTTTTGATCAGGAATGGATGCTGTATTTTGTCAAATGCTTTCTCTGCATCCAATGAGAGGATCATATGGTTCTTGGTTTTTCTCTTGCTGATATGATGAATCACATTGATTGTTTTATGGGTGTTGAACCAGCCTTGTGTCCCAGGGATAAATCCTACTTGGTCATGGTGAATAATTTTCTTAATGTACTGTTGGATCCTATTGGCCAGTATCTTGTTGAGAATTTTTGCATCCATGTTCATCAGGGATATTGGTCTGTAATTCTCCTTTTTGGTGGGGTCTTTGTCTGGTTTTGGAATTAAGGTGATGCTGGCTTCATAGAACGAATTTGGAAGTACTCCATCTCTTTCTATCTTTCCAAACAGCTTTAGGAGAATAGGTATGATTTCTTCTTTAAACGTTTGATAAAATTCCCCTGGGAAGCCATCTGGCCCTGGACTCTTGTGTCTTGGGAGGTTTTTGATGACTGCTTCAATTTCCTCCCTGGTTATTGGCCTGTTCAGGTTTTCTATTTCTTCCTGTTCCAGTTTTGGTAGTTTGTGGCTTTCCAGGAATGCGTCCATTTCTTCTAGATTGCCTAATTTATTGGCGTATAGCTGTTCATAATATGTTTTTAAAATCGTTTGTATTTCCTTGGTGTTGGTAGTGATCTCTCCTTTCTCATTCATGATTTTATTAATTTGAGTCTTCTCTCTCTTCTTTTTAATAAGGCTGGCTAATGGTTTATCTATCTTATTAATTCTTTCAAAGAACCAACTCCTGGTTCTGTTGATCTGTTCCACAGTTCTTCTGGTCTCGATTTCGTTGAGTTCTGCTCGAATCTTTATTAACTCCCTTCTTCTCTTGGGTGTAGGATCTATTTGCTGTTTTTTCTCTAGCTCCTTTATGTGTAAGGTTAGCTTTTGTATTTGAGTTCTTTCCAGTTTTTGAATGGATGCTTGTATTGCGATGTATTTCCCCCTTAGGACTGCTTTTGCTGCATCCCAAAGATTTTGAACGGTTGTATCTTCATTCTCATTAGTTTCCATGAATCTTTTTAATTCTTCCTTAATTTCCTGGTTGACCCTTTTATCTTTTAGCAGGATGGTCCTTAACCTCCACGTGTTTGAGGTCCTTCCAAACTTCTTGTTGTGATTTAGTTCTAATTTCAAGGCATTATGGTCCGAGAATATGCAGGGGACAATCCCAATCTTTTGGTATCGGTTCAGACCCGATTTGTGTCCCAATATGTGGTCTATTCTGGAGAAAGTTCCATGTGCGCTTGAGAAGAATGTGTATTCAGTTGAGTTTGGATGTAAAGTTCTGTAGATATCTGTGAAATCCATCTGGTCCAGTGTATCATTTAAAGCTCTCGTTTCTTTGGAGATGTTGTGCTTAGAAGACCTATCGAGTATAGAAAGAGCTAGATTGAAGTCACCAAGTATAAGTGTATTATTATCTAAGTATTTCTTCACTTTGGTTAATAATTGATTTATATATTTGGCAGCTCCCACATTCGGAGCATATATATTGAGGATTGTTAAGTCCTCTTGTTGAATAGATCCTTTAAGTATGATATAGTGTCCCTCTTCATCTCTCACTACAGTCTTTGGGGTAAATTTTAGTTTATCTGATATAAGGATGGCTACCCCTGCTTTCTTTTGAGGACCATTCGAATGGTAAATGGTTCTCCAACCTTTTATTTTCAGGCTGTAGGTGTGCTTCTGTCTAAAATGAGTCTCTTGTAGACAGCAAATAGATGGGTCCTGCTTTTTTATCCAGTCTGAAACCCTGCGCCTTTTGATGGGGTCATTAAGCCCGTTCACATTCAGAGTTACTATTGAGAGATATGAGTTTAGTGTCATCATGATATCTATTCAGTCTTTGTTTTTGTGGACTGTTCCACTGAACTTCTTCTTAAAGGGGAATTTTAAGAGTCCCCCTTAAAATTTCTTGCAGAGCTGGTTTGGAGGTCACATATTCTTTTAGTTGCTGCCTGTCTTGGAAGCTCTTTATCTCTCCTTCCATTTTGAATGAGAGCCTTGCTGGATAAAGTATTCTTGGTTGCATGTTCTTTTCATTTAGGACCCTGAATATATCCTGCCAGCCCTTTCTGGCCTGCCAGGTCTCTGTGGAGAGGTCTGCTGTTACCCTAATACTCCTCCCCATAAAAGTCAGGGATTTCTTGTCTCTTGCTGCTTTAAGGATCTTCTCCTTATCTTTGGAATTTGCAAGCTTCGCTATTAAATGTCGAGGTGTTGAACGGTTTTTATTGATTTTAGGGGGGGATCTCTCTATTTCCTGGATCTGAATGCCTGTTTCCCTTCCCAGATTAGGAAAGTTTTCAGCTAGAATTTGTTCAAATACATATTCTGGCCCTCTGTCCCTTTCGGCGCCCTCGGGAACCCCAATTAAACGTAGGTTTTTCTTCCTCAGGCTGTCGTTTATTTCCCTTAATCTATCTTCATGGTCTTTTAATTGTTTGTCTCTTTTTTCCTCAGTTTCCCTCTTTGCTATCAACTTGTCTTCTATGTCACTCACTCGTTCTTCCACCTCGTTAACCCTCGTCGTTAGGACTTCTAGTTTGGATTGCATCTCATTCAATTGATTTTTAATTTCTGCCTGATTAGCTCTAAATTCTGCAGTCATGAAGTCTCTTGAGTCCTTTATACTTTTTTCTAGAGCCACCAGTAGCTGTATAATAGTGCTTCTGAATTGGCTTTCTGACATTGAATTGTAATCCAGATTTTGTAACTCTGTGGGAGAGAGGACTGTTTCTGATTCTTTCTTTTGAGGTGAGGTTTTCCTTCTAGTCATTTTGCTCAGTGCAGAGTGGCCAAAAGCAAGTTGTATTGGGAAAAAGAGAAAAAGAGAGGAGAGAAAGAAGGAAAGAAAGGAGAAAGAGAAAAAAAAAGGGGGAAGAGAAAAAAAAAACGAAAGAAAAAAAAAGAAGAAAAAGAAAGGAGAAAAAAAAAGGGGGGGTGGGGGAAGGAAACAAATCAAAAAGCAAAACAAAACAAAACAAACAAAAAAAAACCAAAACAAAACCAAAAAAAACAAAACAAAACAAAAAAAAAAAAAAAAGAACCACGGGGGAGTATCTTCTGATTCTGTGTTCTTTAAGTCCCTTGGCTTCTCCTGGAAGTTGTCAGTCTAGCTGGTGTTCTGGGGGAGGGGCCTGTTGTGCTGATTTTCAGGTGTTAGCAGTTGGGGGAGCTGCTGTGCCCCTGCCTGGTGCAGGGCTCGGTGGGGGTTGTTTACCCCGTGAGGCCGCAGGAGGAACAGCCCAGTGGCGGGGCAGCTCTGGAAACCTGTATTCAGCTCCGGCAGGAACTCCGTCTGCAGGGCCTGGAGGCTCCGGGGCGGGGCCGCTGATCTTCTCAGCTGGGGCAGGAGCGTCCTTGCTGTCCTGGGCCCTCCCGGCCTCTGCCTGTCCCGGAGGAGGCCGGATCCTGGGCTGTGTCCCGGCGCCCTGTGCTCCGGAGCCTGCGCTGGTGGATTCACGCTCCCGGGCCGCGCAACCCCCTCCGCGGAGCTGCCGCCCGAGCCCCTCCGAGCTGCTCCTGGAACCGCGCAGGCCCCTCTGCACGGAGCCTCTTCCTCTGCCCGAGCCCCTCCGAGCTGCTCCCGGGGCCGCGCAGCCCCCTCCGCGGAGCCGCCGCCCGAGCCCCTTCAGCTGCTCCGGGTCCCGCCGGGTCCCGCCGTGCGCGCTGCAGCCCTTAGGGAGCTCGGCGCACTCTCCTGGGCGCGCAGTTGCTGTTACTGTCCCCGGGAGCCCGAGGGCATCCCCGCCCTCCTGGGTCCTGCTCCACCTCCCTGGAGCCTCTTTCCGCCCGGGAAGGTCGGTGCAGCTCCTGCTCCTCCGGGACGGGGCTCTCCTGTCCTGGGGACACTCGCCCCGGCCTCAGCCCGGCTCCTCGCGGGCCCCTCCCCCTTGGAGGCCTTTGTTCCTTTATTTCTTTTTCCCCGTCTTCCTACCTTGATAGAAGCGCGAACTCTTCTCACTGTTGCATTCCAGCTGGTCTCTCTTTAAATCTCAGGCCGAATTCATAGATTTTCAGGATAATTTGAAGGTTTTCTAGGTAGTTTGGTGGAGACAGGTGATTTGGAGACCCTACTCTTCCGCCATCTTGCTCCTCCCCAAAAGCTTCTTATCTTGATGAAGTCCCAATAGTTCATTTTTGCTTTTGTTTCTTTTGCCTTTGTGGATGTATCTTGCAAGAAGTTACTGTGGCCGAGTTCAAAAAGGGTGTTGCCTGTGTTCTCCTCTAGGATTTTCATAGAATCTTGTCTCACATTTAGATCTTTCATCCATTTTGAGTTTATCTTTGTGTATGGTGAAAGGGAGTGGTCTAGTTTCATTCTTCTGCATGTGGATGTCCAATTTTCCCAGCACCATTTATTGAAGAGACTGTCTTTCATCCCATGGATAGTCTTTCCTCCTTTACTGAATATTAGTTGACCATAAAGTTAAGGGTCTACTTCTGGGTTCTCTATTCTGTTTCATTGATCTATGTGTCTGTTTTTCGGCCAGTACCACGCTGTCTTGATGACCACAGCTTCGTAGTACAACCTGAAATCTAGCATGGTGATGCCCCCAGATATGGTTTTCTTTTTTAAAATTACCCTGGCTATTCGGGGTCTTTTCTGATTCCACACAAATCTTAAAATAATTTGATCTAACTCTCTGAGGAAAATCCATGGTATTTTGATAGGGATTGCATTAAACGTGTAAATTGCCCTGGGTAACATTGACATTTTCACAATATTAATTCTGCCAATCCATGAGCATGGAATACTTTTCCAACTCTTTGTGTCTTCCTCAATTTCTTTCAGAAGTGTTCTATAGTTGTTAGGGTATAGATCCTTTACCCGTTTGGTTAGGTTTATTCCTAGGTATCTTATGCTTTTGGGTGCAATTGTAATTGTATTGCACCCTTAATTTCTCTTTCTTCAGTCTCATTGTGAGTGTATAGAAATGCCATTGATTTCTGGGCATTGATTTTGTATCCTGCCACGCTACCAAATTGGTGTATGAGTTCTAGCAATCTTGGGGTGGAGGCTTTTGGGTTTTCTATGTAGAGTATCATGTCATCCACAAAGAGGGAGAGTTTGACTTCTTCTTTGCCAATTTGAATACCTTTAATGCCTTTTTGTTGTCTGATTGCTGAGGATAGGACTTCCAGTACTATGTTGAACAGCAGTGGTGAGAGTGGACATCCCTGTCTTGTTCCTGATCTTAGGGGAAAGGCTCCCAGGGCTTCCCCACTGAGAATGATATTTGCTGTGGGCTTTTTGTAGATGGCTTTTAAGATGTTGAGGATTGTTCCCTCTATTCCTACACTCTGAAGAGTTTTGATCAGGAATGGATGCTGTATTTTGTCAAATGCTTTCTCTGCATCTAATGAAAGAATCATATGGTTCTTGGTTTTTCTCTTGCTGATATGATGAATCACATTGATTGTTTTACTACTGTTGAACCAGCCTTGTGTCCCGGGGATTAATCCTACTTGGTCACGGTGAATAATTTTCTTAACGTACTGTTGGATCCTATTGGCTATATCTTGTTGAGAATTTTTGCGTCCATGTTCATCAGGGATATTGGTTTATAATTCTCCTTTTTGTTGGGGTCTTTGTCTGGTTTTGGAATTAAGGTTATACTGGCCTCATAGAACGTATTTGGAAGTACTCCATCTCTTTCTATCTTTCCAAACAGCTTTAGTAGAATAGGTATGGTTTCTTCTTTAAACGTTTGATAGAATTCCCCTGGGAAGCCATCTGGCCCTGGACTTTTGTGTCTTGGGAGTTTTTTGATGACTGCTTCAATTTCCTCCCTGATTATGGCCTGTTCAGGTTTTCTATATCTTCCTGTTCCAGTTGTGGTAGTTTGTGGCTTTCCAGGAATGCGTCCATTTCTTCTAGATTGCCTAAATTATTGGCGTATAGCTGTTCATAATATGTTTGTAAAATCATTTGTATTTCCTTGGTGTTGGTAGTGATCTCTCCTTTCTCTTTTATGATTTTATTAATTTGAGTCTTCTCTCTCTTCTTTTTAATAAGGCTGGCTAATGGTTTATCTATCTTATTAATTCTTTCAAAGAACCAACTCCTGGCTTTGTTGGTCTGTTCCACCATTCTTCTGGTCTCGATTTCGTTGAGTTCTGCTCGAATTTCAATTAACTCTCTTCTTCTGCTGGGTGTAGGATCTGTCTGCTGTTTTTTCTCTAGCTCCTTTAGGTGTAAGGTTAGCTTTTGTATTTGATCTTCCCAGTTTTTGAATGTATGCTTGTATTGCGATGTATTTCCCCCTCAGGACTGCTTTTGCGGCATCCCAAAGATTTTGAATGGGTGTATCTTCTTTCTCATTAGTTTCCATGAATCTTTTTAATTCTTCCTTAATTTCCTGGTTGACCCTTTCATCTTTTAGCAGGATGGTCCTTAACCTCCACGTGCTTGAGGTCCTTCCAAACTTCTTGTTGTATTTTGTTCTAATTTCAAGGCATTATTGTCTGAGAATATGCAGGGGACGATCCCAATCTTTTGGTTTTGTTTCGGACCCTATTTGTGTCCCAGTATGTGGTCTATTCCGGAGAAAGTTCCATGTGCACTTGAGAAGAATGTGTATTCAGTTGAGTTTGGATACAAAGTTCTGTAGATATCTGTGAAATCCATCTGGTCCAGTGTATCATTTGAAGCTCTCGTTTCTTTGGGGATGTTGTGTTTAGAAGATCTATCGAGTATAGAAAGCACTAGATTGAAGTCACCAAGTATAAGTGTATTATTATCTAAGTATGTCTTAACTTTGGTTATTAATTGATTGATATATTTGGCAGCTCCCACATGCGGGGCATATATATTGAGGATTGTTAAGTCCTCTTGTTTGATAGATCCTTTAAGTATGATATAGTGTCCCTCTTCATCTCTCACTACAGTCTTCGGGGTAAATTTTAGTTTATCTGATATAAGGATGGCTACCCCTGCTTTCTTTTGAGGACCATTCGAATGGTAAATGGTTCTCCAACCTTTTATTTTCAGGCTGTAGGTGTCCTTCTGTCTAAAATGAGTCTCTTGTAGACAGCAAATAGATGGGTCCTGCTTTTTTATCCAGTCTGAAACCCTGCGCCTTTTGATGGGGTCATTAAGCCCGTTCACATTCAGAGTTACTATTGAGAGATATGAGTTTAGTGTCATCATGATATCTATTCAGTCCTTGTTTTTGTGGACTGTTCCACTGAACTTCTTCTTAAAGGGGAATTTTAAGAGTCCCCCTTAAAATTTCTTGCAGAGCTGGTTTGGAGGTCACATATTCTTTTAGTTGCTGCCTGTCTTGGAAGCTCTTTATCTCTCCTTCCATTTTGAATGAGAGCCTTGCTGGATAAAGTATTCTTGGTTGCATGTTCTTCTCCTTTAGGACCCTGAATATATCCTGCCAGCCCTTTCTGGCCTGCCAGGTCTCTGTGGAGAGGTCTGCTGTTACCCTAATACTCCTCCCCATAAAAGTCAGGGATTTCTTGTCTCTTGCTGCTTTAAGGATCTTCTCTTTATCTTTGGAATTTGCAAGCTTCACTATTAAATGTCGAGGTGTTGAACGGTTTTTATTGATTTTAGGGGGGGATCTCTCTATTTCCTGGATCTGAATGCCTGTTTCCCTTCCCAGATTAGGAAAGTTTTCAGCTAGAATTTGTTCAAATACATATTCTGGCCCTCTGTCCCTTTCGGCGCCCTCGGGAACCACAATTAAACGTAGGTTTTTCTTTCTCAGGCTGTCGTTTATTTCCCTTAATCTATCTTCATGGTCTTTTAATTGTTTGTCTCTTTTTTCCTCAGTTTCCCTCTTTGCTATCAACTTGTCTTCTATGTCACTCACTCGTTCTTCCACCTCGTTAACCCTCGTCGTTAGGACTTCTAGTTTGGATTGCATCTCATTCAATTGATTTTTAATTTCTGCCTGATTAGCTCTAAATTCTGCAGTCATGAAGTCTCTTGAGTCCTTTATACTTTTTTCTAGAGCCACCAGTAGCTGTATAATAGTGCTTCTGAATTGGCTTTCTGACATTGAATTGTAATCCAGATTTTGTAGCTTTGTGGGAGAGAGGACTGTTTCTGACTCTTTATTTTGAGGTGAGGATTTCCTTCTAGTCATTTTGCTCAGTGCAGAGTGGCCAAAAATAAGTTGTATTGGGAAAAGTCGAAAAAGAGAGGAGAGAAAGGAGAGTAAAGAGAAAAAGAAACAAGAAGAAAGGAAGAACAGAAGAAAAAATGCAAAGAAAAGACAAAGAAAAAGAAAGAAAGGGGAACAAAGGGGGGTGGGGGAAGCAAACAGATATCAAAACGCAAAAAAACAAAACAACAAACAAACAAACAAACAAAACCCCACGGGGGCGTATCGTATCTTCTGTTTCTGTATACTTTAAGTCCCTTGACTTCCCCTGGAACTTCTTTGTCTGTTGGTCTTCTGGGGGAGGGGCCTGTTGTGCTGATTTTTCAGGTGTTAGCACTTGGAGGAGCTGCTCTGCCCCCTGCCTGGTGCAGGGCTCAGTGGGGGTTGTTTACCCCGTGAGGCCCCAGGAGGAACAACCACAGTGGCGGCGGCCAGCTCTGGAGCCCTGGATTCAGCTCCGGCAGTATCTACAGAGCTCTCCGTCTGCAGGGCCTGGAGACTCCAGGGTGGGGCCGCTGATCTGCTCAGCTCGGGGCAGGAGCGTCCTTGCTGTCCTGGGCCCTCCTGGCCTCTGCCTGTCCTGAGGGGAGGCCAGATCCTGGGCTGTGTCCCCGGCACCCTGTGCTCCCGGGCCTTTACTGTTGGATTGGCGCTCCCGCCGGGCAGCCCCCTCTGCGGAGTCGCCACCGGAGCCCCACCGAACTGCTCCTGGAGCCGCGCAGCCCCCTCTGTGCAGAGCCTCCGCCCGAGCCCCTCTGTGCTGCTCTGGGTCCAGCTGTGCGCTCTGTAGCCCTTAGGGAGCTCAGCGCACTCTCTTGGGCGAGCAGGTGTCTGTTAGTGTCCCAGGGAGCCTCAGGGCATCCCCGCCCTCCTGGGGTCCTGCTCTAACTCCCTGTGAGCCCCTTTCTGTCCGGGAAGATTGGTGAAGCTCTTGCTTCTCAGGACCGTGCTCTCCTGTCCTGGGGACACTCGCCCCGGCCTTAGCCCGGCTCCTCGCGGGACTCCTCCCCCCTGGATGCCTTTTGTTTCTTTAATTATTTTTCTTCTGTCTTCCTACCTTGATAGAAGCGTGAACTCTTCTCACTGTAGCATTCCAGCTGTTCTGTCTTTAAATATCAGGCCGAATTCGTAGATTTTCAGGATGATTTGAAGGTTATCTAGGTAATTTGGTGGGGACAGGTGATTTGGGACCCTACTCTTCTGCCATCTTGCCCCTCCTCCTTCGGTTTTTTATTCTTGGCCATATTTTATTTGTCAAGTTATGTGGTTAAAAGACAATAAACTATTATCAACTAATACCCCAAATTAGGAAGAACATGGAGACTATAAGACATGTCTTTAAGTTAAATTATTTTAACCTTATATAACATTTGTCACATTTTCCTGGTTTTCTCACTTTGCTTTGGATTGATAAAATCTTTTTCATGAGCAGTCACTGGCCAACTACTTCTCAGGGATAGCTTGTTTCATGTTTGAAGACTTACCATGTATTTCATTGGTAGAATGATGAATAAGGCTCTTTTATTTCTAATGTCATCCTGAACTTAGGTAGAAATAATGTTCATATATATCCCAATTCATTCACCTTGATTCGATCAAAAATGATCACTCTTATTTTTAGGTAAAAAGCATATTTTAGGTGAAGCAAACTTAATACACAAAACAAGCCAGACAACTAAAAAAGAAATTGCTACTAGATCAAGCATAAAGTACTCTTCCTCCCACTGCCTAAGGGACTCAAAATTATTGAGAATGTCCAAGACACATGTATATTTTGTATGCTATACCTAAAACATGATTACTTCCCTATCAACTGCATTTTGGGCCATTTTAGATTTTGGCTTCATTTACAATATATCAATATGTATGTAAGAAATGAAAACTCCTTAGTTCATCATTCAGATTACTTGATGTCATGATACTCAACATCTGGATGACTGCAAATATCTGGGTGATTAAAACTATTACAATAAATAAAGGGTTCCTGGAGTTAACAACATTGTTGGATGAACTAATGCTGTGTTGTTCATTTAATGTTGAATTCAGTAGAGTTCAGTTGTTAGATAACTGTCAGCTGACTGGTGGGCTAAATGGATGGATGGATAATGATTTGACTGATGAATGGAAGGATAGGTAGATAACTGGATGGATAAATACATGTTTTTTCAATACATGTTGAGTAAATTCAATTTAATGTTGAAAACATTAATTATAAAATTTTGTTCAGGTTCTATAATGCATGTTATTTTATTTTGTTTGACTTTTACCCACAGATACCTCACTTACTCAATTTTTAATAATTTCCATGTAAATAAATTTGCCAAATAGTGATATTTGGCTCTTTAAGCCCTGTATTAATTTTATATGCTTGGAGTAACAAACTACCATAATCTTTGTAGTTTAAAACAGCAAAAATTTATTCTATCATAGTTCTGAAGCTCACCATCCCAAAATTAGTGTTGGCAAGGCTACCATATTTTCTCCCAAGGCTCTGAAGGAGAGTCCATTCTATGTCTCTCTCTTAGCTTTAGTGGGCTGCTAACAATTCTTGGCATTCTTTGCCTTCCTCAGTATTACTCCCATATCCAATTCTTGGCATTCTTTGCATTCCTCGATGTTACTCCATCTTTGTAATGCCTTCTCTATGTATTTGTATCTTACTCTCTTCTATTTTATAAGGATATTTGTCATTGGATTTAGGACCCATCCAGATAATTCAGGATGTCGTCTTCATCTCTACATTCTTAATTATATGTACAATGACTTGTTTTCTAGATAAGAAAACATTCACAATTTCTAAGAATTACAACATGAACACATCTTTTCTTGAGGGGGCATCATTCAACCCACTAGAAATACAAAAAGACTTTAAACAGGTCTGTTTCTTTTTTAAGACTTTATTTTAACAGAGGAGAGAGAGAGAGAGAGAGAACATGCAAGCAGGGGGAGTGGCAGGGAGAGGGAGAAGTAGATCTCACAGAGTGGGGAGGCCAATGGAGAGCTTGATCCCAGGACCCTGGGACCATGACCTGAGCTGAATGCAGACATTTAACCAACTGCGCTACATAGGGGCCCCTAAACAAGGGTGTTTCTAAAGATTGTTATGTGCCTGCCTCAGTAAGTATAGTTAACAGAAGAGTGTTCTAATGGCTTGGTTCTTTTACTATGTAGTATAGCAGATATAGTAAAATTCTCATGAGTTGTTTAGGTCTGTTTACCCCTATACTGAGTGCTTCTGGACTAACATTACTTTTTTAGTTCTTGTGTTCATTTTGTAGAGTATTTCTGTATTATTTTCATCAGTTGTAATGTCTGTATCCTGTACTAGTATTTACTCTCCTTTTCCTATTCTAATATAATGCTTTTAATATTCTGTAATAACAGTGCTCAGTAGAAGTATTTGTAAAATAGGAGTCAAATGGTTTAGAATCATTTAAATATTATGAAACACAGGGCAAAACAAATATATATATATATACACACATATATAAAACAAATATATATGTATATAATTATATATACATATATATTTGTGTATACATATACATATAAATATATGTTTATATATAAATTTATATTTATATATAAATTTATTTTTATATATTTGTGTTTAGGTTCAATAACATAATTATACAAGTCAGATATAAAGAGACCTGACATGATAACAATTTATGTTTAAGACATAGCTTTGCAAACATTAACTCCATAGTGTAGTGTATCTATCTATAAGCTAGAAAAACACTTTAATACATTAAGAAAGATATATTTTCCACAATTAAGAAGGTGTCATTCTTGTTCTAAACCATATTAGTCAGATGAGTTTTGGAAATCACATTTTGGGACAGACTTAAAGTATCCAGAGGAAGATGACTAAATCAGTGAGAGGCTGCAAAGTATGGCTAATGAAGAATACATAGTGAAACTAATGATGGATGTCCTGGGAAGTGAAAACTGATGCTGGAGACAGGAAGGAAAAAGTATGTTTGCTGTCTTCAGAATGAAAAAATGGCTGTCACGTGTAAGAGTGAAAGAAGCTAATTCTGTAGTGTAAGAAAAGTAAGAAATAGGGCCAACAACTGGAAATTAGGTGGAGATGGATATCCAGTTATAATAGAGAACTTACAAGCAATTCTTTAATAATGGGGCAGCCTGCATATGAAAGAATAAGTTTCCCCAAATTAAAGGGGATTGAAATGAAATATAACTTTAGAAAACATGCTAAAGAAGGTTTTCTGCTATGGAAATATTACATCTATAAGGAATGCTAGAAGAAATAGAAATAGAAAACATGCTAAAGAAGGTTTTCTGCTATGGAAATATTACATCTATAAGGAATGTTAGGTCTATGAAGATTCATTAATAAGTTAGCCTTCAATCACGGTGAAATATGCATCTAAATGACAGAAAGAGCTCTGCGGCCATGGTCATTGGCTTTTCAACCTTCCAAAGTATGTGCCACTTTCTTTCTGTGTTTTCTTTTCCTATTTGTTTGCCCCCCTTCCCTTCGTCTATGCCTTAAATCACTAAAGGTTTTCACTTGTAAACTTCAGGGGTAAAGAAAACATTGAGACTTGATATAGAGATTATCCCCACCCTAACTTATCTAGTTCTATTTCTCTAACTATTAATTGTATGATCTTAGGCAATTTTCCAAACTTGTTTGGATTTTATTCCTTTCTGTGTAAAATAATCTAAATAATACTTACCCTCCTTTTTGTTGAAACAGTATGCACATGTGTAACACATCTAGGTATTCAGGAAAGACATACAAATTAGCATCCAAAGGAAGGCATTATTAGTTTCTCTCTCAGATGTGAGTAAAATTTTGGCAGTTTTAACAAATTGTTTTCATAGGAAGCTCTCCCCATGTAGGTGTATGTGTGTAGTAGGGTGAGGGAGTAGACTTAACTCAGTCATTTATATTCCTACCATTCCTGAATATGTCTCCATTGGTAATTAAATTCATTTTATTTTCCTTGGGGCAAGAAGTACTCTCCAGAGGCAGATGAAATATTATGTTAGAAAACACTCTGCATCACTTGCCATCAGGGAAATACAAATCAAAACCACAATGAGATACCACCTCACACCAGTGAGAATGGGGCAAATTAACAAGGCAGGAAACAACAAATGTTGGAGAGGATGCAGAGAAAGGGGAACCCTCTTACACTGTTGGTGGGAATGTGAACTGGTGCAGCCACTCTGGAAAACTGTGTGGAGGTTCCTCAAAGAGTTAAAAATAGACCTGCCCTACGACCCAGCAATTGCACTGTTGGGGATTTACCCCAAAGATACAGATGCAATGAAATGCTGGGACACCTGCACCCCGATGTTTATAGCAGCAATGGCCACAATAGCCAAACTGTGGAAGGAGCCTCGGTGTCCATCGAAAGATGAGTGGATAAAGAAGATGTGGTTTATGTATACAATGGAATATTACTCAGCTATTAGAAATGACAAATACCCACCATTTGCTTCAACGTGGATGGAACTGGAGGGTATTATGCTGAGTGAAGTAAGTCAATCGGAGAAGGACAAACATTATATGTTCTCATTCATTTGGGGAATATAAATAACAGTGAAAGGGAATATAAGGGAAGGGAGAAGAAATGGGTGGGAAATATCAGAAAGGGAGACAGAACATAAAGACTACTAGCTCTGGGAAACGAACTAGGGGTGGTAGAAGGGGAGGAGAGTGGGGGGTGGGAGTGAATGGGTGACAGGCACTGGGGGTTATTCTGTATGTTGGTAAATTGAACACCAATAAAAAATAAATTTAAAAAAAAAGAAATATACATACAAAAAAAAGAAATATTATGTTGGGAATGAGAAAACAATCCCATCTTCAGAGCATTGCTAACATGGCTTTGTAGCTATTCAGGAACATGTGGATAGGTTTCCAGGAAAGTAACTTCTGAATGAAATAGTTACAATGACCTCTGGGAAGCACTCCTCACAGACAGGACAAAATGACACATTTCTTAAACAAAAACAAAAACAAAAAAACATGGACTCTGGGCTTTCTCATGAACCACACAATACAGCTACTGGCCTCCTATACTGGTGAGGTGCAAAAGTTTGTATAAAAAACAGTGGCTTGGGGCCCCTGGGTGGCTAAGTGGTTGAGCATCTGCCTTTGGCTCTGGTCTTGATCCTGGAGTCCTGGGATTGAGTCTTGCATCAGGCTCCCTGCGCAGAACCTGCTTCATCCTCTGCCTATGTCTCTGCCTCTCTCTGTGTGTCTCTCATGAATAAATAAATACATTCTTAAAAAAAAACACAGTGGATTGACCTCACAGCAGTTCACGGTTTATGGCAACGTGAAATACAAACTCAGCACCTAGACTCACTGTTTTCAGCTGGCTTCCCCACCTGATGCCTGGGAACTATGTCACACTCAGGCACCCCTGTTCTTCTTGTGACCCTGGGGATCCTGAGACCACGCTGTCCCAACTAGGATTTCACTCCACCTCACCACCTGAGCATCTTTAAGCCAGGGAAATTCTCCACTGTAGCAGACTTCTAAAAGTTCTGATTTTGCACTCCAGTCAAGAAATGGGGAGAACACATGAACAGGCATTTCTCCAAAGAAGACATACAAATGGCCAACAGATACATGAAAAAATGCTCAGCATCACTTGGCATCAGGGAAATACAAATCATAACCATAATGAGATTCCACTTCACACCAGTCAGAATGGCTAAAATAAACAATTCAGGAAACAACGAATGTTGACAAGGATGTGGAGAAAGGGGAACCCTCTTATGCTGTTGGTGGGAATGCAAACTGGTGCAGCCACTCTGGAAAACAATATGGAGGTTCCTCAAAAAGTTGAAAATAGAACAGCCCTATGACCCAGCAATTGCACCACTAGCTATTTACCCAAAGGATGCAAACATGGTGATTTGAAGGGGCACATGAACCTCAATGTTTATAGCAGCAACATCCACAATAGCCAATATATGGAAAGAGCATAGATGTTCATAAATTGATGAATGGTTGTGGAATCATGAGTGTTCCATATATATGGAATTTTAAGAAACAGAAGATATGAACATGGGGAAGGAAAGTAAAAATAAAATAAGATGAAACAGAGAGGGAGGCAAACCATAACAGACTCAACTATATGAGACAATTTTATATTTTGAGTTGAGGAAACTCAACTATAGGAAGCAATGAGGGTTGCTGGAGGTGATGTGGGTGGGGGGGAAGGGGTAACTGAGTGATGAAAATTAAGGAGGGCACTTGAAGTAATGAGCACTGGGTGTTGTATGCAACTGATGAACCACTGAATTCTACCTCTGAAACTAATAATACAGTATATGTTAATTAAATTGAATTTAAATAAATAATTTTTAAAAACAGTGCCAAGTAATGACTTGCTAGAGAGTTGGCTATGTGAGTAACCATAAGGATGATAGTTGGCATTTTTCAGGACACTTAAACAACTAAATATCCACTTAAACAATGAACCATAACTTCTCACACATCTAGCTAATTACGACTTAGGAAAGGTATATTGGAAACACACAAGAATTCCACATATGAGTGAAATAATATGGTAGATCTTTTTCTGATTGACTTATTTTGCTTAGCATAGTACACTATAGCTCCATCTACATCATTGTAAATGGCAAGATTTCATTCTTTTTGATGGCTGAATAATATTCCATTGTATTTATAGACCATATCCTTTTTATCCATTCATCAGTTGATAGGCATTTGGGCTCTTTTCATAATCTGGCTATTGTTGCTAATGCTGCTATAAACATCTGGATGCATGTATCCCTTTGAACTAGTATTTTTGTATCCTTTGGGTAAATAACCAATAGTGCAATTGCTGGATCATAGGGTAATGTAGAATTTAAGAAACAAAACAGATGAATATAAGGGAAGGGGGAAAAAGAGAAGGAAATAAACCATAAAAGATTCATAAGTATGGAGAACAGTTGATGGAGGGAGGTAGGCAGGGGATAGACTAAATGGGTGATGGGTATTAAAGAGGGCACTTGTGATGAGCACTGGGTGTTATATGTAAGTGATGAACCAATAGATTCTACTCCTAAAACCAGTATTATCCAATATGGTAACTAACTAGAATCTAAATAAAAACTTGAAACAAGCAAAATGTGACACAAGGAAAATAAGAAAGCTGATAGTCTTCAAAACTTACCTCACAGACAATAGAAAACCATGATGCTAGAATTTAATTTCATGGTCTTTGAAACTGTCACCTAACCATGCTGGGATAAAAATGCTACAGAGAAAAGCTAAAATTATTTTTAAAAGGTAACCAAGGGGTGCCTGTGTGGCACAGTCTGTTAAGCGTCTGTCTTTGGCTCAGGTCATGATCTTAGGGTCCTGGGATCAAGTTCCACATCAGGGTCCCTGCTCAGTGGGGAGTCTGCTTCTCCCTCTGCCCCTCCCCCTGCTCATGCTCTTTCCCACCCTCCCTCCCTCCCTCTCTCTCTCTTTCTTTCTCTCAAATAAACAAATAAAATCTTTAAATAAAAGGCAACCGAGAGGAGCACCACAAATTTTCTAATTCCTTTGAGATCCCACAGAAAATTCAGGGCTTAGCTAATCAAAATACACAAAGAACAATTCATCCCAGATTTCTCTCTGATAACATATCATGCCAAAATAAAAAAGGCCTGCTATTCAAGTCTTGTTTGCTCTAGGACAACCAGGCTGATACTCTGAAGGTATCTAGGAAGAATATATAAATCTTTGAAGAAATGCCAATGAAAGAGAGAAGTAGGATTAATTTACTCAGAAACAGCTGGAAAGTAAGTACTTGTCTTCTCACTTTTAAAGTAATTACACCATAGAAAAGTGGCCTCAAATGGGCATGTAGTACTTGCTAGCTTCTGTATCTGATATTTATCACTATATAATTATTATCACCCTACAAGTTATATGACACTCCAGAAACTACCATATTTGATTAGAATTAGTAAATTTGGGGGTTGTTCTCAATACCCCTAAGTCATGATCATCATTTTATAAGTAGTCAACTAGGAGGAAGAAAAAATAATTTCATTTTGCCTGGAGAGTAATATAGATTTGATGATGATAGTGGTGGTTGTGGTGGTGATGGTGGTCTATAATATTTATTGAAATTGTATTATCTTTCCTTAGACAAGTTTTAGGTATTATTTCATTAAATCCTCATATAACTCTCTGAGATATAGGACCTATTACTGTAACTATTTCATAGATGAGAAGATTGAAGTAAAAAATATTAAGTAGTTTTCCCCAGGTTACACAACTACTAACATGTGGAGTTGGAATTAAGATCCTATGCAGTCTGACTCCCACAACTGTAAAGCCTCCTTACGTACTGCTAATAATTGGATGAACCAGGACTCAAGAACAAGTTCCTAACTGAAATGCTAATGTTTTTTTTTTCATTCTTTCTTATTTCCCACTACAAAGGGCTTCTTGCACCATCAAAAAGTTGGGCAGCCACACTTGTAAAAAATTATGGGGAAACGGGATCCCTGGGTGGTGCAGCGGTTTAGCGTCTGCCTTTGGCCCAGGGCGCGATCCTGGAGACCCGGGATCGAATCCCACATCGGGCTCCCGGTGCATGGAGCCTGCTTCTCCCTCTGCCTATGTCTCTGCCTCTCTCTCTCTCTCTCTCTCTGTGACTATCATAAATAAATAAAAATTAAAACAAAACAAAACAAAAAAAATTATGGGGAAATGGATTGTGTCTTTGTGGAAATAGGTAGGCAGCTGGAGCCTTAAGATAACATAATTTGATTATGGCCTTGAGCACTCAGACCCACCCTTTTAAGCCAAGGGTAAGTTTATAGCCGAGCAGCTGAATCTGTTTGAAGGAAAATTTGAAGGTGGCCCTCCTAGCCCTAATTACAATTTTACAAATGCAAAGGGTTATCACTTGCCACTTCTGGAGGAGGCTGGAGTTAGCATTCTCTTTACAAGTTGGTTTCTCTATGTCTCATTTCATAATCACTTGAGTGGCTGTTTCCATAGACACCCACACTTCAGTTTCCCAGCTTAACCACATTCAAACAAGAATACAGGCCTTGGTTGCAGCAGCTGTGAACTGTTTTACCATGTGTCTAACAGGCATGGCTTATCTACTTTCCTCTATGTGTGCAACAGAACAAGGGAGTTCAAAAACAGCGATAAAACATTACCTGAAAGACCCTTAGGAGTTTCAAAGCTAATGAAACATATTTGATCTATATGAAATGAAGCAAAATCAGAAAAAAAGGAGGCATCAACTTTGTTTTGTTTTTGTTTGTTAGTTTCTTTTGGCCCTTGGCTTTTGGGGGAAGGGTGTGGCAATAGTGTCTGGTGCTAGTCTGTTTCACAAGTATAAAATGAAAGCACATACCTTTATTCTTTATCTGAAACAGAGTGTAGGTCCCTGTAGACCCATAGGGTAGGGTAGTGGAATGTGGAAGTCTGTGTGGGCACTGAAGGAAACCTAAAACATAAGCTAATAACATTTGAAGGCCACTAGGCTGTGTTTAAATTTGAAGTTGTACTAACAATGAAAGAAAATAATTGAATTATGTTTAAATGCATTGCCTCCTGAGAATCTGGGAAAATAATATTGTAGTAAAAGTTTCCATATAGATAGAAAAAGGATAAGAATCATCTTAAAAATTTACTTTTGTGCAAAAGATAAATAGTAAATTTGTCAGTTGGCTTAGGAACACCCAGTACACAAACCTTTCTGGTTTATGCACATGCCACTTGACACAACATATATACAAACATACCTCACATTGAAGAGTACTTTGAAGTTCAATGTAACCATCCAGACAAATATTCTGAGCTTAGATGAAACCTGGTAACAAAAAGGGTAGGATGAGAAATTCTATGTCCTAAAATAGTGATAGCAACCACTATTTCAACTCATATAATCATCACAACTACCCAGTGATATAGATTCTGGTTATTACATTATACAGATAAGGAAAATGAAGACAAAAGTATTAAATGATTTGCTGAAAGTCACACTGCTAATAAGAGGCCGAGCCAAGATTTGGCCTTAGGCAATTTGGTACCAAAGTCTGTGGTCAAAGTCAATAACATTGTAGTTATCATGTGGAAAGAAGTGCTCTGAGCTCAGATGGAAAAAAGTGGGTGCTGATCCACCCTCACTTTTCTTTCTTCAAAGCATCTAGGTCTTTTTGTGAGTTTCTGTTCTATGTCACTGGGTAGGTGGGTGGGAATTTAGTGGTAGAGATATTTTTGGTAGGGAGGGATGTGTGGTTTAAAAAGTAATCACTATTTGATGAGAAAATGAACTCTTTGTAATGAGCTCAGCAGAGACTCTTCCTTTCCTTTAGCCTCTGTTAAAATAGTGCATGATCTTGACTTTGCCCTAGGTTACATTTCCTTAAAAAGAGAAACTATGTTCCGTGTGATTTTTGGACAATATTCTAACCAAAAATTCAAAGTTTTCCCCCTTATTATTTCCTGGTTCATAAAGAGAACATAGTCATATAACGCCTTCTGTTATAATTTGCTGGAACTGAGTTTTTACCGTAATATTTATATCTGTGGTTGAGATAGTTAATGCATTACCTTTTTATGTAGACAGATTAAATCACTCTTTATGTAGCCAGTGTGTTTCATGTTCTTCTGTGATCAAGGAATCTTTCCCTAGCTAGTTGAATCTCTACAAATGGAGATATTTTTCCACTCGTAAGACATTTGACAAGCAAAAGTTTGTTACCTTTCTTCCAACTCCCCTTCCAGATAGATTTAATCTCACTGAATAGACTCTGGGCCACTGGAAATGTGTGAACTAAACCCACCAATGCTTTCCTTTGAATACTCACTTACAGAATTACAGTAGAACCATAGATTAGTCAAAGAAACTACAACACTCTAAACATAGGCCATTATGGTAGTCCTCTTACTCATATTAATTACAAACACTATGTACAAAGTATTTAGAATAAGTTGGCTTTGTCTAAGGGCCAAATATATTATTACTATTAATTTTTATCTATGTTGTTTTATTTAATTGCAAGAAATAGGGATAACTGAGAAACTATTGAGGTATTATCTATTTTTTATGTATTTATGAGGTTTTAATTGGGACCTAAAAGAGGAGTAAGGAGGAAGAATTTTAAAGGTAGCATCATATAGCATTAGTTAAGCATAAAAGGTCGATAATAAGCCCATATAAATCAGTAGAGTTTATTTATGGCTTTGGTACAGGGGGCAAAGAAACACCTCTGGCACTAAGGCAAATTCCTTTCATCTTTTTTTTTCTAGGCACAGTCCTGGGCTTGATTATTGGTGCTGAGGACTAGTAGGTGAGCTATTAACCTAAATGAGCAGATTTACAAGCCTCACAGTTAACAAGGAGATTTGCCTTTAGGATTTATAGTATATGAAAGTGGATACAAGAGTAGTAAATGGATCAAATTAAATTTCCCGGATAAAGTATTTAGAATATTTCCTGCAAAAGACAATGGCCACAGGAGAACCTTGAATGGTAATGTATTAAAGTCGGAGCTATCAAAGCAACAATATGAAAGTTGTTTTAAGTCTGATAGCACCATTTAAAACATATCACCAACTATCTATCCATAAGGGAAAAGTGTTGCAAATATTAATATTCAAAACCACTGGTTTATAGATGGTTGGAGGTTTGGATATTAAGTGAAATTACTGAGATGCTTGAGTAGCAAACGAGTTTCAACAAACAGGAAAAAGTAAGTTGCATTTGAGGATTCCTAGTGATGTGAAATGCATATATTTTTCCAACTAAAGAAGAAAAGCCATGAAATCCCTGAAGAATCTATTATAAACCTTAAGCTAAACTGAAGTTATCCTCTTTATGTATGTTTTATATTCTCAGACATTACCCACTGCTGCTAGTGAAATATGATCTGATCAAATGTTCAGGCCACGGAGATTTTTCACCACAGGTTGGCAGATTCCTTTATTTATTTTTAGATTTTATTTATTTATTCATGAGAGACACAGAGAGAGGCATACACATAGGCAGAGGGAGAAGCAGGCTCCTCACAGGGAGCCTGATGTGGGTCAATCCCCCAACTGGGATCATGCTCTGAACCAAAGGCAGACGTTCAACCACTGAGCCACCGAGGGGTCCCAGGTTGGGGGGATTCCATGTGTTAATATTTAAGTCACACTTAGGGAAGGAACGGGAACTGGCAGACATTGAAAGACTGTGATTCAACTTGGGATTAAGCCTGAAAAATAAGTCAGGGAAATACAAGAAGGAGAAAGAGGGAAGGTGTGAAATCGGAGGGGAACTTGAGACCTTGCCAACAGTGTTAGTCAGACTTTCCCTGAGTCCTCATATGAACAGGTTGCTATTTTGACATCCCCACTATTGAGCACTGCAGAGAAAAGCTGCTATGAAAATACTGTAAAAAAACAAATTAAAGACATATATTATATATATATATAAAGTATATATATATTTTTTCAAAACTCATTGATTTATAAAGAAGCTTAAAATATTAGGGACCAGTTGGAATGACTATTTGTATCCTTGGAGTATTCATTAGTCACATTAGCACTTATTTATTTCTTTCCCTGGGCCACCTGTTTTCACTGAAATGTGTGAATAGAAGTTAATAGAACTTCTTTGAAAGATGACAGAAATAACTAAAACATCCACAAAATTTTAAAAAATGGTACCAGCAGAAAAATGAAAATAGTTTTCCCAGAGTCAGGGAACAGTTTGGGTGGCACTACTTCATCTCACTGGAAAATGAGGAGACATATACTGGGATATATCGTACCATGACACACTGGAGTAACAGTGACTCATTTTTCTTTTCTGCTTTGTTAAACCCAAATCCAAAATGCACACACATAGGAGTTTTTGTTTATAACTTAAAGATAGACAGATATAAGCTACATTAACCCCTTTGCCTCACCTGCCATTCTGCTTTGATTTTTAAGGTAAGAAGTTTTTATGTTATCATTAAACATAGCATAATTATTTTTCACTAAAGTTACTATTGTGTTTTTATAATCTTTCACACTCAAGTTTTTCCTACAAATGGCTTTTACCAACTGCTTTTATTTCCCAATCTCTCTCAAATCCTGGTAATCCCATTTTCTAATAAAAATATTCTATTAAACGTTACTACTGACTTCCCAAAGAATACATGAAGTGGTATTTTATCAAGTCCTCATTTCATTGTCTTTGGCTTTTTAAAAATGTTTGACACTGTTCACCACCACTTTTGAAAATTTGTTCCCTTAAGTTTTCTTAACCTAATAGCTACCCTTATTTTCTTCCTACTTCCATGTCTGTTACCTTTTGTTTTCCATTGGGTACAGCTCTCCCCCTGTCCAACCCTTATTCTCCTTTCCTAGGTTATATCCAAGGTCCATTGTTCTTCTAGTGCTGCCCATTCACATTGGGCAAGCACACCTACTTTTATGATTTCAATTACTACCTCATTACTCATGATTCCTAAAGCTTAATTTATGGCTTTGTCTTCTCTCCCCTTTCACTTTTTAAATTTAAATTCAATTGGCCAACATATAGTACATCATTAGTTTCAGATGTAGAGTTCAGTAATTTATCAATTGCATATATCACCCAGAGTTCATCACATCACGTGCCGTCTTTAATGCCTGTCACCCACTTACCCCATCCCCCATCCACATCCCCTCCAGCAACGCTTAGTCTCTCATAGTTTGTCTCCTTCTCTGATTTATTCCCATTCAGTTTTTCTCCCCTTCCCTATGATCCACTGCACTATTTCTTATATTACACATATGAGTGAAATCATATGATAATTGTTTTTCTCTGATTGACTCATTTCACTCAGCAAAATACCCTCCAGTTCCATCAATGCAAATGGTAAGATTTTATCATTATACACACACACACACACACACATATTGGAGTGCAAGTGAACCTTTGGATCACTACATTTGTATTTTCACGGTGAATTCCCAGTAAGTGCAATTTCTGGGTCATACAGTAGCTCTAATTTTAATTTCTTGAGTAACCTCCATGCTGTTTTCCAGAATGGCTGTACCAGCTTTCATTCCCACCAATGGTGTAAGAGGGTTTCCCTTTCTGCTCATCCTTACCAACATTTGCCATTTCCTGACTTGTTAATTTTAGCCATTCTGACAGGTGTGAAGTGGTATCTCCCTGTATTTTTTATTTGTATTTCTCTGATGCCAAGTGATGTTCAACATAGTACTAGAGTTCCTAGTCTCAGCAATCAGACTTCAAAAAGAAATAAAAGGCATTCAAATTGGCAAAGAAGTCAAACTCTCACTATTCACAGATGACATGATACTTTCTGTGGAAAACCCAAAAGACTCCACCTCAAAATTCCTAGGACTCATACAAGAATTCAGTAATATGGCAGTATATAAAACCAATGCACAGAAATCAGTTGCATTTCTATACACTAACAATATAACAGAAGAAAGAGAAATTAAGGAATTGATTCCATTTACAATTGTTCTTCTTTGGTTTTTACTAATATTATGAAATCTGTCTTAATCAAAGACATAAAGATAGCTAAAAAATATTGTTCTTAGCTCTTTTGTCCTTAGCAATGTTTAAAGAGAATTTATGGGTCACCTAGGTGGCTCAGTGTTTGAGTATCTGCCTTCAGCTCAGGGCATGATCCTGGGATCTGGGGTCGAGTCCCGCATGGAGCTCCCTGCGGGCAGCCTGCATATCCCTCTGCCTGTGTCTCTTTTCTCTCTCTCTCTCTCTCTTTCTCTCTCTCTCTTTCTCTCATAAATAAATAAATCTTAAAAAAATAAAGGGAATTTATTGCCACATTAAATGTTATTTGAAAGTGAAGATAAGAGGCTTACTCTCACTTGAAGGCAAAAGAAAAATTATGTGTAATGACTTATTCAGTTGTATTCTAGACTATACAGCTCAAAGTACATGTTTATGTAAATAAACCTCATATGACTTCATTTTACCAGTTTACACCATGGAAGCAGAATAGCTTCCTCCAGTGATGCTCAGCTCTCAGGATAGCTTAGAGATATGGGACTGTGCATGCCTTTCAAAAGATATCTGAATATTAAAGGAAGGGCTCAAGACATCCATCTCTACCTTCTCCTCCTTATCCAGAACTCTTTATCCTTGCTACTTCGAGTGACAACCTACTCTTGGTAGAACATAGAATTTCCTAAGAGGTCAAAATGCCTTTGTTCTATAATTATGTTGCCTACCCTGCCATTAAGGTACAATGTGGATCACATGTGCTTCTCACGCTAGCTCTCAGTTTTCTTTCCTCTAATGTGCAGATGATAATGCCTATTTTATCTACCTTCCTAGGTTGTCTAATAGTTAAGACATTAATAGAAATGTAGGTGCTATTCACATAAGATAACTTCATTGATCTCTCATGTTCAAAGAACTATAGCAAAAACACAAGCCTTAATAGATGCTGATATGGGTCAAAAATCACAGCTTCCTAGGCAAAGGAAGATAATTCCATTCACCTTAACAAAGCAAAAGGTAGATGAGCTTGAATAAACTCCAAAGGGTACATGCATGCACACACACGCACTCACGCGCATGCACACACACAAGACTCCTAATCCTGGAATGTTGCTTTCTCTGAAGGTCATTTGAAATTCGTTTTACATAAAGACCATAACAGATCTTTGGTTTTGGAATTTAGATTGTTCTTTTGGTTTTCTTCTGAGTTGTAAATGTTCAAATAGCACTGTGCTGTTTATGAAAAACATGCTCCACAATAGTAGAAAATCTATACCTCAACTTGTGAAACAACCATGCAGCCTAAAAGTCTAGGTGGTTATTTGAGACCTATTATGACCATCAACTGCAGATAACATTTTTCATGAACATTTATGGTAAAATGAGAATCCATGGCTTATCTCTCTCGCTCTTCTAACACCTTTTGAAAAAGTGTATCTGTTTATATAACTGTTATAGTAATTTCCAAGAAGAGCAATGTCAGCTTGTGGTAAGGCAGCCTTTTATCTACTAGGTGAATTGCTATTGCTGAAGATATGATCTAGGAAGTGCTGATACTTTTGGAATAAATGAGAACTCCACAGGCACTAAGTACTGAACATGGCACTGAGTGGAGGGAGGAGAATAAAGAGCTAGATAGAAAATAATTTCATAATTCTCTTTTTAGTGACCATTGGTGAAATTACAGAATCTAAGGTCTGACAGCAACCTTGAGGTTACATGGTCCTGTGTTTCCCAAATTTCAATCATTCTTATACATCCTTCATCATTTTTCCATGCCTGTTAATCACCACTTAATATGCACAATAGGATTTGTCTCTCTCTAATCTATTTAAATTTAATTGTATTTATTTTAACTTTAACTTCCTTTAAAAGGAAATATTTTATCACTATATGTTTGGAAAGCAAGTAACATATGGCATAATGGGACAATTGCAAAAATAATTGTATTATAAATAATACTTTATTCATTAATTATAAAAATAAAAATTATCTATAATCTCCCAAAATTATTTTGTATGCCACTTGACTGAATATCCTCTCTTTTAAAACTGAATTTCTAGTGCTCCATTAATAAGTCATTTTAGAAGTTAAGGTGACTTTTAATTCAAAATAAATCTTAAATCTTCCTAAGTATATCTGCTTCATATCCATAGAGTATGTCAGAAAAGGACTTCTCTTATCCTGAAAGATTGACTCCTGTCTGAGATCACATTGCAAGGTCATGGCAAAAAATGAAACTGATCTGAGTACAGGAATATTTCACTATGTTAGAAGGTAACTTTTTTGGGTATGCTCCATGGAGACAAGTCCCACATTAAATGGCCCTTTGAAAGAAGGGCAATTACTTAAGGCTTAATAAGTTGTCACTTATAATTTCCTTCCCAAATTTACTGGCATATTTAGACCTACAGCCCCAGTTATAAGAGATGGCTAATGTAAAGTTAAAGAGTTAAAGAAGGAAATTGAACTTTGGAAAAGGACATCATCAGAGTTGGACCAGGAAAACAACTTGATATAGATGGATTCATATGTGCAAAGCCTCAACCTCTACAGACAGAAGGGAAAGTTAGACTCTGATCATATATCTTAGCTGCATAAATCTTGGGGTCCCAGGAAAAGAGAGATCAAAGCAGCCAACTAGGACTGAAACACCATGTTTAACTATAAATCCTAGTGACTGGAGAGGAGTTTGGAGTATAAAAGTAAAAAGAAGCTACTGTCAAAGATTTTGCCAAATCAGCCACTTCCAGGGTATGTTTTCCTGGGTTTAGGAAATAGCTCAAATCTCTATGCTTTTCTCCATTTTTATCTCCAGACACAGGCAGTGAAGTTTGGTGCTCATTATGTTTCAAAATCAAGTATAATCCACATTTAGCATCAACATGATTCGGATGGTAGCAAAAGTCCCCAACTAAAATTAATATTATCAGCTTAATTAACTTTATTAGCTATAAACGAACTTTAGTCTAAATCTAGCAAATTTGCAGTAAATGATTCCAAATGACTTAAACTAGAAACACAGAATTATAAAAGACCTGGAAGACTACTCAATATAACCATCATCTCAAGTAATTGGATGAGGAAACAAAGCCCAAAGAGGGATAAATCTTCCTGCTAATGACATAGCAAGTTAACATTAGAATTATAGTTACAATCCAGGTGTCCTGACTACCAGTACAATTTTATTTTTAAGTACCATATTCTGATCAGACTTCAGGTTTTCTCTCTGTCTCTCACTTCCCAGTCCCACACTTGCTTTAGAACACTTCTGCTCTTACAAGTACAGGGTATTTTTTGACTGAATATCCTCTCTTTTAAAACTAAAATTCTAGGGATCCCTGGGTGGCGCAGCGGTTTGGCGCCTGCCTTTGGCCCAGGGCGCGATTCTGGAGACCCGGGATCGAATCCCACATCGGGCTCCCGGTGCATGGAGCCTGCTTCTCCCTCTGCCTGTGTCTCTGCCTCTCTCTCTCTCTGTAACTATCATAAATAAATAAAACTTAAAAAAAAATAAAAAAAACTAAAATTCTATTGCCCACTTTAGAAGCTAAGGTGACATTTTATTCAAAATAAATCCCAATTCATAAGTACATCAAACTCATCTAGCTTTTGCCTAGGCGCGACTTCAAATTTGGGCCCTATTCCATCATACCAACATGCATCTAAACCAGGCTCCCAAGTGGGCAATTTGACTCTAACTTAGATTTGACATCTGTCTCTCTTTCATGCACCTGCCTTCATTTATCTTGGTACTTTTCAGTGTGTTTACACTGCCGCACAAGCTAGGTTTTCTAAAGCCCCCTGCTCCTCAAGACCTTAACTTCCCCATATCTATACTTTTTTTCTAAAATGTTTTCAAAATGTCAATCATTTGCCCAGAAACTTCCTTCAGAGACAGAAAGTAAGACTCTATAGGAAGAACTATTTTTTGAAAATGCTCAGTATACTACTAAGCTAGTGCCTTTCTTGACATATTGCCCCCTATGTCCAATAAACACAAAATTTACAAAATATGAAAGCTGAACAAAATCAGGGTAAAGTAAAATTCCATTTCCTTTTGGAGAAAAAACAGTGGCAGTCTGTTTGAACATTAGTAGATTTAGGCCAAATTACCTATTTTCCTTAGTAAAGAAGTACATTTCATTTCATGAAGTGGAAATCATTCTTGGTCACTCTCCTATCCAGTTGTGTTCTGGAGCAGAAGAATCACAGAAAAATTGTTTCAAAAATGATTTGGACTGTAGATCCTCTTCTACCTCTCAATTTCAGTATTTAACATTTTGCTAGCTTTTTAAACTTGACTAAATATTGAAGAGTTTTGTTTACTTATTCGTCAAGTAATGTTTTTTGGAGGGGATTCTATATAATGTTAGCTTTTTGCTACATAAGCTCTTAGTTCGTATATATGCTATGCAACCAGAAGGCACATATGGTCTCTGCAGATATTTAAAAGGTATTTTTCTCTTTCAGGAAAATAAAAAAATATTTATATGTAGCCAGGGTCTCAGCTTCTTTCCCCTTGATCCATTTCACTGATGCTCCCCTGCTGATGATCCATCAGCATTGTATGTCTGTGTGGTTTTAAACTGAGTGGATGATGGCAGAGGAATTGCTTTTTTAATTGGTCTGTTATCCTTGAAAATTAAAGTTTTATTTTATTTATTTTTTTTTTAAGTTTTATTTATTTATGAGAGTCACACACACAGAGAGAGAGAGAGGCAGAGACACAGGCAGAGGGAGAAGCAGGCTCCATGCACCGGGAGCCCGACGTGGGATTCGATCCCGGGTCTCCAGGATCACGCCCTGGGCCAAAGGCAGGCGCCAAACCGCTGCACCACCCAGGGATCCCGAAAATTAAAGTTTTAATATGCAATATCAAATTGTTCTGGGAATACTCATTCAAATCAATTGTGGCAAAATCAAATTATGTTAAGAAGTATCCCGCTTCCTTCTCCTCATACTTATAAATATACACACCTCATCTTAGATTTGTTGGTTTTGCTGGATAAAATTAAAGGAATCAATGGACATAATATACTTCAAATAACAAGATTATAGTCTTCATATTTGTGACCTAAATTATATCTCTTAAAAGCAAATTCTCCCACTTTAGTACATGATAGTGTACACTATTATAAGCAGACACACTCTCTTGCAGGCACCTATTTATAAAACTTTTGTTGGTATGAAAATATTTTATAAGAAATTTTTGATCATGGTTATTATAACGGATTATTAAAATCTATACATTATACATAATTTTATGTTATATAGACTTTCCCCAACATTTTACTTTTAAAAATAATATTTATTATAGATATATTAAAACAAAAATAAAATGGCATGATGAGTCCTAATGCACCCATAACCTAGCTTTAATGATTAAGAATATGTTGCCAATCTTTTTGTATTTGTGTTTTTCCTCACAATTTTTACTAATTTTAAAGCAAATCCCAGATATAATTTCATTTCATCTTTCAATGCTTTAGTAAGCATCTATAACCGATGAGGGCAATTCATTTTTACATTACTACCATATACATAAATTTTTAGTGGACTTGCTAGCTTGCTATATTAGAGAGAACCCATCAGAAAAATGGAAACCCTGAAATCTCATCCTAACTCTATCAACATGCAGTTGTGTGACTCCTTTAGGATCTCTGAGTCTCTTTCTGTCAAATGAGAGAGTTAGATATGATCTCAAAGACCTTAATAATTTCTGAGATTCTGGAAATAAATAGCAAAAATGATTAAGTTTGAAAACCTGTTTTATTATTCCTCTAGTAGGTAGGCATGGAGAAAAGAAGATTAGAGCCTGGTATTTTAAAACACTAACTGCTTCAAGAATTTGAATTTGAGGTAGACACTTAAAAATTAGTGAAATAAGTTTCAAGTATAATTATTTCTATCTTCTGAGGAAACATTTCCTGTGACTGCCTACACAGAAACTCTATAATTATTTGAAAACAATAATAACATCCTTTCATCATTCTAACTACCTTCTTTCTTAAAGAGATAGCAATGGCTTGACAGAAGTGTTCCTAAAAGCCTGTGGCGCCCTCTTCTGACACCTCACCCAACATAGTAAGTATGTCATAGCTTTTGCTTCTAAATGGCTCTTGGTCTTTAGGCTTTCTCCTTACCTTATCTGTTACATTTTAGTCTTGAAATACAATGCAAAAATTCACACGGAACTGGTGAAAGACACAGGTCCTGTGAAAGAAATCTAGCTACAACTCAATGGTAAATATTTGCATATTCTTATAGGTTTCCATTTTGAAATTTGAGAATATTCTAGAGGAGAAAAAAGCAGAGAAGCAAGATGGGCGGCTCTGCACAACTTATACTCTGCACTTTAAAATCACTCTCTGGTTCTCTGGTTCTCATTCCAAAGATAGATGTTCTCTTTCAAAACTTGTAATGTGGGCAGCCTGGGTGGCTCAGCAGTTTAGCACTGCCTTCAGCCCAGGGCCTGATCCTGGGGACCAGGGATCAAGTCCCATGTCAGGCTCCCTGAATGGAGCCTGCTTCTGTGTCTCTGCCTCTCTCTTTTTCTCTCTGTGTCTCTCATTAATAAATAAATAAAATCTTTAAAAAAAAAACTTGTAATGTGTTATCTTACTCCACTTTACTTTTCACTCATGCTAGTTTCTCCTCCTATCTCCCACACCTGTTGCTCAAGGAGGCTTTCTAACAAAGTATTCTTCTTTATCTTTGACATTCATCCAAGCAACTGTCATCTTCATTATTTTCAGGACCATCATAAATTTTATCTGATCAAAGAAATCTTTCTTGAATGTTCACTTCACATGACCCTTTTTCTCCCCTCAATTTCTATATCTAGAATCCACTGTTAAGCACTCCATTATACTATGAGACTGATTCCACAAACTATGGTCTGACAAAAATTAAAATATCTCAGTATAATAGTCATTTTTACATTCTCTGTTTTCTGATCGTTAGCATGCTTGATTTTTTTTATTTTTTAAGGATTATATTTATTTATTCATGAGGGACAGAGAGAGAGAAAGAGAGAGAGAGAGAGGCAGAGACATAGGTAGAGGGAGAAGCAGGCTCTCTACAGGGATCTGGATGTGGGACTCGATCCTGGGACTCTGAGATCATGCCCTGAGCCAAAGGCAGACGCTCAACCACTGAGCCACCCAGGCATCCCTGCATGCTTGAATTCTGCTTTGGCCTCCAGTTTTGAATTTAAACTTTAAAAATATGGAAGCATACTTATTTGTTTGAAAGTTCCTGACAGGATTGGGCTTATCCAGAATTATCATGAAAGTCCCAAGTTCTCTCCTAGTGATAAAATCTAGATCATATTAAGAACTGAAATTTATGAGTTAAACAGAACACTCAACTAACCAGAGTAAATGATTTCCTGAACATCTATATTAGATCTGTACCATTTATTTACATGCCTCAGCAGTCTTTTGCTGGCTGGTTTTAAAATTCACAATAAAATAGGGACACCTGGGGGCTCAGCAGTTGAGCATCTGCCTTTGGCTCAGGACATGATTCTGGAGTCCCAAGGTATAGTCCCACATAGGGCTCCCTGCAGGGACCCTGCTTCTCCCTCCGCCTATGTCTCTGCCTCTGTCTCTCATGAATAAATAAAATCTTTTTAAAAATTCACAATAAAATCATCATTAATTTTGGCTACATGTTTGCTTTATATTGAAAGTCTCCATAAAAGCAAGCATTAAAATCATTCTAGGAGTGTCCCATTTCTTGGAAGCTGTTTCTATTTGTGCAAAGAGCCACCTACCTGGTGGATGGTTGGATTTTCCTCCAAAGCCAACATAATCTTTCACCAATTTGTTTGACAAGAACGAATGGGATTGGCAGGATAGCTTCAAATAGAGAGTGCAAAGCAGAAAATTTTTCTAAAAATATTCTAAGATATTAATTTATAATGACATCTATGCATATGCAGCATTTGTGGCTAATTTACCTTTGGTATTCTGGCCATGATATTTCTCCTTGCCATTAAAATAGTACAGGAAGCCTCCAGAGACACTGCACTTCTATGCAAATTAGAAAATATGACAGCAGATGAAATATTTTTGCTATTTGAGGAGGGATAAACACGTGCAAACTTTATTTTGAATTGATCACTGATGCCTATAAAAAAGCAAATGTTTGTATATTTTGCATCTCTATCTTACAGGATGATGCTTGGGGATCTATTTTGAAAGTATCCTTTCCCTTCTCTAGAATGACTTTTATTTAGTCTACCACTGGGACAGAACTGCCTCAGTTCCCTGCACTTACCTCCTTCCTGCTCTGTGACATGCGTTTTGATAAATCTTGCCTTCTACCCATCTATGTTGATGTTTCATTTTCTTAGATGATTTGCATCATTTCCTTTATGTTCTATTTAGCACTCTCTTTCATACTTCAGGCAAATTGTTTTTACAAAGTCCAGTGCTCAAGCCTCACTCATAGCTCAACCTCCAGCTTCTTTTCCAGGATATCTCAGCTATAACAGAAAAAAAAGTTGGTAAAGAATGCAACAAACTAAAAACAAAACAAAAAAAGCAAAAAATCTAAAAACTAAAGTATCAACTTACTAATTGTAAGACTGACATTTCCTTGTATGTAAAAAAACCTAGATGATATTTAATATGTTTAGTAGATTAAGTTAACATCTATAAACCATTGGTGATGAGACTAGAATGACCATTTAATTCATTTGGTCATGCTTATATTTATTATTAAACGTATATTTTTGGGCATTTAAGATAAGCCAGCTAGTGATCTGAGAGGTGATAATATAGTAGTGAACAAACTATGAGTCCTACTGTTATGGATTTACAGTCTATTGGGGGGAGGTATATATTTTTTAATCAGAAAATTAATTTTTAATTTTTTTTAAAGTTTATTTACTCATGAGAGACAGAAAGAGAGAGAAGAGAGAGAGAGAGAGAGAGAGAGAGGCAGAGACACAGGCAGGGGGAGAAGCAGGCTCCATTCAGGGAGCCCGATGTTGGACTCGATCCCGGGACTCCAGGATCACGCCCTGGGCCAAAGGCATGCACTAAACTGCTGAGCCACCCAGGGATCCCAAAAACATAATATTTAAATGAGAACTGTAGTAAGTAATTTTTAAAAGTTATAAAGTTATTGTGGAAAAAAAAACTATTTTAGTAGGTGAAGGTACTGTGGACTGGGTGGTCAGAGAAGCACTCTTAAAGAAATGGCCTAAATCATGTCTGAGGAATGATAAAGATTAGGCACATGATAGAGGTAGGGGTAGAGATCAAGCACATTACAGAAGGAAATAGAGTATTCCAGGGCTGTGAGGTAGGAAGAAGCTTGGTTATGGTGAGATAGGGAGAAAATGGCACAATAAGAGCAGAGGAAGTTTTGTGAAAGAAAGGGGGATTAACCCTTTTTCTCATTGAGTTGGAACACCTTATCTCATTATCTTCTGTCCTTGGTCTGGTACTGACACCATCAGCTTCTCTGTTTTTCAGGAGTTTGGGCTTAGACTGAAGGACACTACTGATAGGATTAGGAATCAGAGAGTATGCATAGGAAATGTCTTGTGACATCAATTTTAACCTGTGAGACAGACAGACTTCATATCCTATAAGATGAATGCAAATGTGTGTGAATGAAGTCAGGGCTGTGGTGCAGGTTGTAGAGTTACAGTTAGTGTTGAAATGTGGGTGTGGATAAGGTCACTTTTCCATTACCAAAATAGAGATGAAGTTTAAGGAAAATAACCTTTGACACTTGGAATTAAGTTAACTATTTAGGAATTATTTGAGCCTATTGTTAATTATCTTTCTGCTAATTATTAGTATTCAAAATAACTCACTTTTAGCTGGTGGCAAGCAATGAGAAGAAAAAAAATGAAGCTGTCCACATGACATTAAAGTTTCAATTCATGAATAAAAAAATAATCCGACAAATAAAAAATATTTCCAAATATCCAGATATTATCTAAACAAACACTAAATTATATATCATCTAAGCAAAAATGAAAAATTTTATTTTTTCTATCAAGTTGCTTTTTTTTGTTCCATGGACAGCCTAATGTGCATTTAATAGTGAACTTTTTTACTTATTAACAATTTCAATAAACTGTTTGATGTGTTATTTATCTCAGAATTACTATTTTTCAAAGCTTTTACATTTTCCCATTACAGTTAATCAAATATTTGTCTTTAAGTGACATGAGAATTTGGGTGATGAATTCCAAAACTAAGAAAGAGTAATATACATATTTTCAGATGAAAATTAATAGAAATCCACTAGAAAAAGTAAGGGATTGGAAATGATAAGTTTATTAACTTTAGTTCATTCCCTGGAAAGTCATTAGGTCATGAAAAGGCAACAGAGGGGTGCCTGGGTGGTTCTGTGGTTGAGCATCTGCCTTTGGCTCATGTCAGGATCCCATGGTTCTGGGATTGAATCCTGCATCAGGCTCCCCACAGGGAGCCTGCTTCTCCCTCTGCCTATGTCTCTGCCTCTCTCTCTGTGTCTCTCATGAATAAATAAATAATTTTGAAAAATACTTTGTTCTAAAAAACTAAAAGGCAACAGATATTCACTCAAAGACTTAAAAAATTATAGTCAAGTCATGCTAATTTCATTTCTTTATGATTAAGTAAGAGATCTAGAGATAAAAATGCAGACATACAGTCAATAAATATTGGTTTCAGTAAACCTTTGGACCAGTTCAATTTATCTATGAACATGTTGATAAAGCACAATTCTAGATATTTTTATTCAATGGCACATTTGTAAATTTGTAAATTTCAGATGTGGGACATTTGAGAGAAAGGGGAAGGAGAAAAACATGAACTGTATAAAGAATAAATGTGTTTATGTCAGTACTCTTAAAACACACAGGCACACACACACGCAGACTGCACACAACCACACATTTAGAACACATCAAAAGGAGGGGGCGCCTGGGTGGCTCAGTCCCTTAAGCATCTGCCCCTTGGCTCAGGTCCTGATCTCAGGGTCCTGGGATCCAGCTCCTGGGATCCAGCCTTGCATCTGCCATCTTGCTACCTGCTCAGTGGGTAGTCTGCTTCTCCTTCTCCCTCTGCATCTCCTGATTATCCCCACCCCATTCACTCTCTCTCTAATTAATAAATAAAATCCTTTAAAAATAAGACTACATCAAAAAGAAAAAGAAAATTATTCCTTTTAAGAAATTTGTAAATAGAGATCCCTGGGTGGCGCAGCGGTTTAGCGCCTACCTTTGGCCCAGGGCGCGATCCTGGAGACCCGGGATCGAATCCCACGTCGGGCTCCCTGCTTGGAGCCTGCTTCTCCCTCTGCCTTTGTCTCTGCTTCTCTCTCTCTCTATGTGACTATCATAAATAAAAAAAAATTAAAAAAAAGAAATTTGTAAATATGTAGAATCTAGATAACTGGAGATTTTCAGCATGTTCCTTAGAGCTATTTGTCAGTAGGGAAGATTTTGAGAAGTGATTAAGAAAACATAATAAGATCAGTCTTTTCCCATGTTAGCTAACTTAGCATTCTAAGAATTACATATTATTTTTATTTCTATTACAATATTTTTATTTTATTTCTATTTTGAGTTTATTATTTAATTTGTTATTTTAAATTGTATTTTTTATACAAATATTACCTGAGATTTTGGTGTAAAATTAGATAATGTAGATAGGCCAAAAAGTAAAAGAAAAGAAAGTATCCATAATACATTCTATAGGAAAAAGCTACTTTTACTATTTTGCCATTTTATTGTGTAGACTTTGTGAATAATTGCATATGTAAAACAGAAATTTGATTATATGCTTCATAATTTTATAATCTTGTTTCTCGATTCAGCAATTTATTAACATATTACCAAATCAATAAAAATATTGACTCAGTTAATGTTAACAATCCAAATAGCATCTATCATACTTTTTAGAAAAGATTTTATTTATTCACGAGAGACACAGAGAGAGAGGCAGATACATAGGCAGAGGGAGAAGCAGACTGCCTATAGGGAGTTTGATGCAGGGTTCAATCCCAGGACCCTGGGATCATGACCTGAGCCAAAGGCAGATGCTCAACCACTGAGCAACCTAGGTGTTCTGCATCTAACATACTTTATAGAAATTAAATCTTGATAATGAATGTGTAAATCTAACCCTACTTCAGTACAAAAAGTGATATTCATTGATGAAAACAGGCTCAATTAAATGGACAAAAATTTTTATAAAGTCATAGCCAAGATATTAAAAACAGTGGCAAGAGGATCATATGTGCACACAAAATTAATTAACATTATGGGGGGGGGGCAGAAAATTAAATAGAACATAAAATATCATTTGTGCTGGGGAAAACTTTTCTTCATTTCCAAATTCACAGAGCAGTGGGAGACAGGAAATAATGGGTGAACATGCAAAGAGTATGAATTTCCCTGATGCCAAATAGTGTGGAAAAAAATAAGACAAAACAAAACAAAAAAAATCTAAAACAAACATACAAACAAATAAACATAAAAAACTAGAGGTAGAGCTAATGGGAAATCCACTAGTGCTGAGTAGGAAGTCCTAATCTAAACTAGTTGGATTTGCATACTACAGAAGCTACTAGTGAAGAAATTAGCTGTTGTTCAAAAATGGTATGGATGTACTTCACAGCATTCTCTCTAAGTTCTTGCATATTCTATTTTAAAGGACACTGATAGTCCATTTGGAAACATACACTAACCTTAAATATTGTGGTGGGTTTAAAGGTAAATAATGACTACCTATATCTTTATCTTTTCTTCTCCTTCCAGTCTGCACCTCAATCAAATGGCAACTCCTGCTGACTTTCCATTTTTAATGCTAATGTCTTGGTTAAGGAACTTACCATTTCTTACTTGAATAATTGTGTAGTTTTCTAGATGTAAATCTGTTTCCAATGTTGGCCTTCATATGACTGTTTTCATAAGCATTTGAAAGAACTAATTACTTAATAGTGTATTAACCATTCGTGTGTAGAATATATTGCACATACTTCACCAGCAGATTGCTTTCAAGTTTTTATAGGGTATTTCAATATATGTAATTTTATTCTTTTTTATTACGTTTTTTATTTTAATTGTATAGTTAAATATAGTGTTATGTTAGTTTCAGGTGTACAATATAGTGATTCAACAATTCCAAACATTATTCAGTGCTCATCATGATAAGTGTACTCTTTAATCTCCATACCTATTTTACGCACCCCACCACCCACCACCCACCTCCCCTCTGATAACTATCAGTTTGTTCTTTGTAGTTAAAAGTCTGTTTCTTGATTTGTCTCTTTCTTTCTATTTTTTCCTTCTGCTTATTTGTTTCTTATATTTCATATATAAGTGAAATCATATGGTATTTTCTTTCTCTAACTTATATCACTTTAGCATTATACTCTCTAACTCCATCTGCAAGATTTCATTCTTCAATAGCTGAATAATAATCCTCTGTGTGTGTGCATCTGTGTGAATGTGTGTGTGTGTGTGTGTATACACATCTTCATTATCCATTCATTTTTTGATGGACATTTGGGCAGCTTCCACAATTTGGCTACAGTAGATAATGCTGCTATAAACATTGGGGGTGCATGTATCCCTTTAAATGTGTGTTTGTATTTTTCTAAATATCCAATAGTGTGATTACTGGGTCATAGGGTAGTTCTATTTTTAACTTTTTAGTACTTTTTTTTTTTTAACTCCATACTCTTTCCCTCAGTGGCTGCACCAACATATGGTAATTTTATTTTTTATTTTTTTTAATTTTTATTTATTTATGATAGGCACACAGTGAGAGAGAGAGAGAGAGAGAGGCAGAGACACAGGCAGAGGGAGAAGCAGGCTCCATGCACCGGGAGCCTGACGTGGGATTCGATCCGGGTCTCCAGGATCGCGCCCTGGGCCAAAGGCAGGCGCCAAACCGCTGCGCCACCCAGGGATCCCGGTAATTTTAAAATAGTATATACAACTGACCCATTTTTAGCTTTGTGTGACTACTTGCCTCCCTCCCTTGCCCAGTGCTTTCATGCTAGAAAATACATCTCAATCCCAAGGTCAAGGAACTATCAGACTATCATTTCTTCTCCTATACAAGAGTTTCACATTTAAACATTTAATGCTTTGATTTATCTAGAGTTTTAAGTCCTTTTGTTCCTTCCTCAAACTTAATAGTGACATTGAACCTCATTTATAGCAATATTTTTTTATTTTAATTTTTTATAATAAATTTATTTTTTATTGGTGTTCAATTTGCCAACATACAGAATAACACCCAGTGCTCATCCCGTCAAGTGCCCCACTAAGTGAAAATCACCCATTCACCCCCAGCCCCCGCCCTCCTCCCCATCCACCACCCCTAGTTTGTTTCCCAGAGTTAGGAGTCTTTATGTTCTGTCTCCCTTTCTGATATTTCCCACACACTTCTTCTCCCTTCCCTTATATTACCTTTCACTATTATTTATATTCCCCAAATGAATGAGAACATATAATGTTTGTCCTTCTCTGATTGACTTACTTCACTCAGCATAACAGCCTCCAGTTCCATCCACGTTGAAGCAAATGGTGGGTATTTGTCATTTCTAATAGCTGAGGAATATTCCATTGTATACATAAACCACATCTTCTTTATCCATTCATCTTTCGATGGACACCGAGGCTCCTTCCACAGTTTGGCTATTGTGGACATTGCTGCTAGAAACATCGGGTGCAGGTGTCCCGGCGTTCCATTGCATCTGTATCTTTGGGGTTAATCCCCAACAGTGCAATTGCTGGGTCAGGGAGAGGTCTATTTTTAACTCTTTGAGGAACCTCCAGACACTTTTCCAGAGTGGCTGCACCATTTCATATTCCCACCAACAGTGTAAGAGGGTTCCCTTTTCTCCACATCCTCTCCAACATTTGTGGTTTCCTGCCTTGCTAATTTTCCCCATTCTCACTGGTGTGAGGTGGTATCTCATTGTGGTTTTGATTTGTATTTCCCTGATGGCAAGTGATGCAGAGCATTTTCTCATGTGCTTGTTGGCCATGTCTATGTCTTCCTCTGTGAGATTTCTGTTCATGTCTTTTGCCCATTTCATGATTGGATTGTTTGTTTCTTTGGTGTTGAATTTAATAAGTTCTTTATAGATCTTGGAAACTAGCCCTTTATCTGATACATCATTTGCAAATATCTTCTCCAATTCTGTAGGTTGTCTTTTAGTTTTGTTGACTGTATCCTTTCCTGTGCAAAAGCTTCTTAGCTTGATGAAGTCCCAATAGTAAATTTCTGCTTTTGTTTCTTTTGCCTTCGTGGATGTATCTTGCAAGAAGTTACTGTGGCTGAGTTCAAAAAGGGTGTTGCCTGTGTTCTCCTCTAGGAGAATGGAATCTTGTCTCACATTTAGATCTTTCATCCATTTTGGTTTATCTTTGTGTACGGTGCAAGAAAGTGGTCTAGTTTGACTCTTCTGCATGTGGATATGCAATTTTCCCAGAAGCATTTATTGAAAAGACTGCCTTTCTTCCAATGGATAGTCTTTCCTCCTTTATTGAATATTAGTTGACCATAAAGTTCAGGGTCCACTTCTGGGTTCTCTATTCTGTTCCATTGATCTCTGTGTCTGTTTCTGTGCCAGTACCACACTGTCTTGATGACCACAGCTTTGTAGTACAACCTGAAATCTGGCATGGTGATGCCCCCAGCTATGGTTTTCTTTTTTAAAATTCCCTTGAGTATTCGGGTCTTCTCTGATTCCACACAAATCTTAAAATAATTTGTTCCAACTCTCTGAAGAAAGTCCATGGTATTTTGATAGGGATTGCATTAAACGTGTAAATTGCCCTGGGTAACACTGACATTTTCACAATATTAATTCTTCCAATCCATGAGCATGGAATATTCTTCCATCTCTTTATGTCTTCCTCAATTTCTTTCAGAAGTGTTCTATAGTTTTTAGGGTATATATCCTTTACCTCTTTAGTTAGGTTTATTCCTAGGTATCTTATGCTTTTGGGTGCAATTGTAAATGGGATTGACTCCTTAATTTCTCTTTCTTCAGTCTCAATGTTAGTGTATAGAAATGTCACTGATTTCTGGGCATTGACTTTGTGTCCTGCCACTCTACCAAATTGCTGTATGAGTTCTAGCAATCTTGGGGTGGAGGCTTTTGGGTTCTCTATGGACAGTATCATGTCATCGGCGAAGAGGGAGAGTTTGACTTCTGTGCCAATTTGAATGCTTTAATGTCTTTTTGTTGTCTGCTTGCTGAGGCTAGGATTTCCAGTACTATGTTGAATAGCAGTGGAGAGAGTGGACATCCCTGTCTTGTTCCTGATCTTAGGGGAAAGGCTCCCAGTGCTTCCCCACTGAGGATTCTATTTGCTGTGGGCTTTTCCTAGATGATTTTAAGATGTTGAGGAATGTTCACTCTGTCCCTATACTCTGAAGAGTTTTAATCAGGAATGGATGCTGTATTTTGTCAAATGCTTTCTCTGCATCTAATCAGATGATCATATGGTTCTTGGTTTTTCTCTTGCTGATATGATGAATCACATTGATTGTTTTACGAGTGTTGAACCAGCCTTGTGGCCCAGGGATAAATCCTACTTGGTCATGGTGAATAATTTTCTTAATGTACTGTTGGATCCTATTGCCTAGTATCCTGTTGAGAATTTTTGCATCCAAGTTCATCAGGGATATTTGTTCTGTAATTCTCCTTTTTGGTGGGGCCTTTGTCTGGTTTTGGAGTTAAGGTGATGCTGGCCTCATAGAACGAATTTGGAAGTATTCCATCTCTTTCTATCTTTCCAAACAGCTTTAGTAGAATAGGTATGGTTTCTTCTTTAAACGTTTGATAGAATTCCCCTGGGAGGCCATCTGGCCCTGGACTTTTGTGTCTTGGGAGGTTTTTGATGACTGCTTCAATTTTCTCCCTGGTTATTGGCCTGTTCAGGTTTGCTATTTCTTCCTGTTCCAGTTTTGGTAGTTTTTGGCTTTCCAGAAATACGTCCATTTCTTCTAGATTGCCTAATTTATTGGCATATAGCTGCTCATAATATGTTTTTTAAATCATTTGTATTTCCTTGGTGTTGGTAGTGATCTCTTCTTTATCGTTCATGATTTTATTAATTTGAGTCTTCTCTCTCTTCTTTTTAATAAGGCTGGCTAATGGTTTATCTATCTTATTAATTCTTTCAAAGAACCAACTCCTGGTGTTGTTGATCTGTTTCACCGTTCTTCTGGTCTCAATTTCGTTGAGTTCTGCTCGAATCTTTATTAACTCTCTTCTTCTGCCGGGTGTAGGATCTATTTGCTGTTTATTTCTCTAGCTCCTTTAGGGGTAAGGTTAGCTTTTGTATTTGAGTTCTTTCCAGTTTTTGGATGAATGCTTGTATTGCGATGTATTTCCCCCTTAGGACTGCTTTTGCTGCATCCCAAAGATTTTGAATGGTTGCATCTTCATTCTCATTAGTTTCCATGGATCTTTTTAATTCTTTCTTAATTTCCTGGTTGACCCTTTCATCTTTTAGCAGGATGGTCCTTTACCTCCACGTATTTGAAGTCCTTCCAAACTTCTTGTTGTATTTAGTTCTAAATTCAAGGCATTATGGTCTGAGAATATGCAGGGGACGATCCCAATCTTTTGGTATCGGTTTAGACCCGATTTGTGACCCAGTATGTGGCCTATTCTGGAGAAAGTTCCATGTGCACTTGAGAAGAACATGTATTCAGTTGCGTTGGTTGTAAAGTTCTGTAGATATCTGTCAAATCCTTCTGGTCCAGTGTATCATTTAAAGCTCTCGTTTCTTTGGAGATGTTGTGTTTAGAAGACCTGTCAAGTATAGAAAGTGCTAGATTGAAGTCGCCAAGTATAAGTGTATTATTATCTAAGTATTTCCTCACTTTGGTTATGAATTGAGTGATATATTTGCAGCTCCCATATTCGGGGCATATATATTGAGGATTGTTAAGTCCTCTTGTTGAATAGATCCTTTAAGTATGATATTGTGTCCCTCTTCAGCTCTCACTACAGTCTTCGGGATAAATTTTAATTTATCTGATATAAGGATGGCTACCCCTGCTTTGTTTTGAGGTCCATTTGAATGGTAAATGGTTCTCCAACCTTTTATTTTCAGGCTGTAGGTGTCCTTCCGTCTAAAATGAGTCTCTTGTAGACAGCAAATAGATGAGTCCTGCTTTTTTATCCATTCTGAAACCCTGCGCCTTTTGATGGGGTCATTAAGCCCATTCACGTTCAGAGTTAGTATTGAAAGATATGGGTTTAGTGTCATCATGATAGCTATTCAGTCCTTGTTTTTGTTGATTGTTCCACTGGACTTTTTCTTAAAGGGGAATTTTAAGAGTCCCCCTTAAAATTTCTTGCAGAGCTGGTTTCGAGGTCACATATTCTTTCAGTTCCTGCCTGTCTTGGAATCTCTTTATCTCTCCTTCCATTCTGAATGAGAGCCTTCCTAGATAAAGTATTCTTGGTTACATGTTTTTCTCATTTAGGACCCTGAATATATCCTGCCAGCCCTTTCTGGCCTGTCAGGTCTCTGTGGAGAGTTGTGCTGTTACCCTAATACTCCTCCCCATCAAAGTCAGGGATTTCTTGTCTCTTGCTGCTTTAAGGATCTTCTTTTTATCTTTGGAATTTGCAAGCTTCACTATTAAATGTCGAGGTGTTGAACCGTTTTTATTGATTTTAGGGGGGGATCTATTTCCTGGATCTGAATGCCTGTTTCCCTTCCCAGATTAGGAAAGTTTTCAGCTATGATTTGTTCAAATACATATTCTGGCTCTCTGGCCCTTTCGGCCCCCTCGGGAACCCCAATAAACGTAGGTTTTTCTTCCTCAAGCTGTCGTTTATTTCCCTTAACCTGTCTTCATGGTCTTTTAATTGTTTTTCTCTTTTTTCCTCAGTTTCCCTCTTTGCCATCAATTTGTGTTCTATGTCACTCACTCGTTCTTCCACCTCGTTAACCCTGGTCGTTAGGACTTCTAGTTTGGATTGCATCTCATTGAATTGATTTTTAATTTCTGCCTGATTAGATCTAAATTCTGCAGTCATGAAGAGCCTTGAGTCCTTTATGCTTTTTTCTAGAGCCACCAGTAGCTTTATAATAGTGCTTCTGAATTGGCTTTCTGACATTGAATTGTAATGCAGATTTTGTAACTCTGTGGGAGAGAGGACTCTTTCTGATTCTTTCTTTTGAGGTGAGCTTTTCCTTCTAGTCGTTTTGCTCAGTGCAGAGTGGCCAAAAACAAGTTGTATTGGGAAAAGGAGAAAAGGAGAGGAGAGAAAGAAGGAAAGAAAAGAGAAAAATTAAAAGAAAAAAGGAAGAAAAAAAGAAAAAGAGAAAGAAAAAGAAATAAAGGAAAAAAGGGTGGGGGAAGCAAACAGAAATCAAAAAGAAAAGAAAAAAAACACGGGGGAGTATCTTCTGATTCTGTGTACTTTAAGTCCCTTGACTTCCCCTGGAACTTGTCTGTCTAGTTGGTCTTCTGGGGGAGGCGCTTGTTATGCTGATTTTCAGGTGTTAGCACTTGGGGGAGCTGCTCTTCCCCCTGCCTGGTGCAGGGCTCAGTGGGGGTTGTTTATCCCGTGAGGCCCCAGGAGGAACAACCGCAGTGGCAGCGGCCATCTGTAGAGCCTGGATTCAGCTCCTGCAGTAACTACAGAGCTCTCAGTCTGCAGGGGCCTGGATGCTCTGGGGGCGGGCCACTGATCTGCTCAGCTCAGGGCGGCAGCGTCCTTGCTGTCCTGGGCCCTCCTGGCCTCTGCCTGTCCCGGGGTGTGGTCGGATCCTGGGCTGTCTCCCTGGCGCCCAGTGCTCCCGGGCCTGAGCTGTTGGGATTCGCGCTCCCGGCCGCGCAGCCCCCTCTCTGTGGAGCCGCTGCCGGAGCCCCTCTGAGCTCCTTCCGGAGCCTCACAGCCCCCTCCGCATGGAGCCTCTTCCTCTGCCGGAGCCACCCCCGAGCTGCTCCAGGAGCTGGGCAGCCTTCTCCGCGCTAGCTGCCCCCGAGCCCCTTGGAGCTGCTCCCGGGTCAAGTCGTGTGTGCGCTGCAGCCCTTTAGGGAGCTCGGCGCACTCTCCCTGGTGCGCAGTTGCTCTGTTAGTGTCCCAGGGAGCCTGAGGGCATCCCTGCCCTTCCTGGGGTCCGGCTCTAACTCCTTGTGAGTGCCTTTCAGCCCGGGAAGATTGGTGAAGCTCCTGCTTCTCCGGGACAGAGCTTTCCTGTCCTGGAGGCACTCGCCCAGCCTTAGCCCGGCTCCTCGCGGGGCCCCTCCCCCTGGATGCCTTTTGTTTCTTTAATTCTTCCTCCCCCACCCCGTCTTCCTACCTTGATAGAAGCGCAAACTCTTCTCACTGTAGCATTCCAGCTGTTCTCTCTTTAAATCTCAGGCCGAATTCGTAGATTTTCAGGATGATTTGAAGGTTATCTAGGTAATTTGGTGGGGACAGGTGATTTGGGGACCCTACACTTCCGCCATCTTGCTCCTCTGAGCCTATAGCAATATTTTGACCAAGGAGAGATTTTGTGATAGGAAGTTCAACAACTAAACTATATTTGTCAGGTTATTAAACTTTTGCTCTTAATTCCTTTCAGTGGAGCAAATCACATCCAGAAACACACAAGAGATTTTGTGCACTTTTACCATATAATTTTCTCATAGTTTTTCAGTAATTTAATAAATGAAGAATGACATACTGTATTTTCTATGTAGAGGTTGACACTGACAGATACATTAGATTGAAAAACAACGGTATAAAATAGTGATGTATAATTGGTTTTGATAATAATATACAAAATTTACAGTAAAAATTAAAACATTCTTAAAAATATATATTTTTTATTTTTTAAAAATATAATTTTAAATATTTCAATTAAACAAGAAAATTAATTCCTAGTAATCACTAATCATGTTTGATTTAATTATGTAACCCTACCCACATGACATACGACAGGCATTCAGTAATTTTTAACTTAATAAGATTCTTGGATAATTTAACAAGAAAAAAGTTCACAACACAAGTTGATAAACACACATGGAGAGATCTATTTTTTAAATTTATTAATATTGTGAATATTTTTGTTTCTGTAGCTTCAACTTTTTATTTAAATTCTAGTTAGTTAACATATAGTGTAATATTAGTTTTGGGTATAAAATTAGTGATTCATCATTTCCATACAATACCCACTGCTCATCACCATAAGTTCCCTCCTTAATTCCCGTCACCCATTTAACCCATCCACTCACCCACTTCCCCTCCAGCAAACCTCAGTTTGTTCTCTATAGTTAAGAGACTGTTTTATCATTTGCTTCTCTCTTTTTTCTCCCTATGCTCCTTTATTTTGTGTCTTAAATTCCATATATGAGTAAAATTATATGGTGTCTGTCTTTCTCTGTCTTCTAATATATATATTACAACTTCTTTCTCCATTCATCAATGAATATTTTGCGCTCTTCATAATTTGACTATTTTTTATAATGCCACTATAAACATCTGGGTGCATATATCCCTTCCAATCACTATGTTTATATCATTTGTCTAAATACGTAGTAGTGCAACTGCTGGATCATGGGGTAGTTCTTTTTTTCACTTTTTAGGAACCTCCATACTGTATTCCAGAGTGGTTATGGTTTGTATTCCCACTAGCAGTGTAAGATTCCCCTTTATCTGCATCCTCGCCAACATCTGTTCTTTCCTGTGTTGTTAATTTTAGCCAGTCTGACAGTTGGAAGTGATATCTCCTTGTGGTTTGGATTTGCATTTCCCTGATGATCAGTGATGTTGATACTCTTCAAAATTTATTATTGTGATTGAGTTTTAGTTTCAAAGCATTGTGGTCGAAAATATGCAGGGGACAATCCCAATCTTTTGGTATTGGTTGAGACCTGATTTGTGACCCAGTATGTGGTCTGTTCTAGAGAAAGTTCCATGTTCACTTGAGAAGTATATGTATTCAGTTGCATTCGGATGGAAAGTTTATATATATATATATATATATATATATATATATATATATATATATATATCTGAAATCTATTTGGTCCAGTTTATCATTTAAGCCCTTGTTTCTTTGGTGATGTTCTGCTTAGAATATATGTCATTTGCTGAAAGTCCATGTTGAAATCTCTTACTATTAGTGTATTATTATCTAAGTATCTCTTTACTTTGGATACTAATTGATATACTTCCAGCTCCCACATTAGAAGCATAAATAATCATGATTGTTAGGTCTTCTTGTTGGATAGACCCTTTAAGTGTGATGTAGTGTCCTTCTTCATCTTTTACTACAGTCTTTGGTATAAACTTTAATTTATGTGATATGAATATTGCTACCCCAGCTTTCTTTTGAGGACCATTTGAATGGTAAATGGTTATCCACTCCCTTCATTTACAGGCTGGAGGTGTCCATAGTTCTAAAATGAGTCTCTTGTAGACAGCAAATAGATGAGTCTTGCTTTTTTATCCAGTGTGATATCCTGCATCTTTTGATGGGATCATTTAGCCCATTCACGTTCAGAGTAACTATTGAAAGATATGAATTTAGTGTCACCTTATTACCTATTCAGTCCCTGTTTTTGTAAATTGTTTTTTTGGGCTCCCTCTTTCTTTTATAAGAACCCCCTTAACATTTCTTGCAGATCTGGTTTGGCATTGACATATTCTTTCAGTTTTGTTCTATCCTGGAATTTCTTAATCCCTCCATCTATTCTGAACAAGAGCCTGACTAGATAAAGTATTCCTGGCTGCATGTTCTTCTCATGTAGTACCCTGTATATTTCATGCCAGTCCTTTCTGACCTGCCAAGTCTCTGTGGAGAGGTCTGCTGTTAATCTGATATTTCTACTCATATAAGTTAAGAATCTCCTGTCTTGAGCAGCTTTAAGAATTTTCTCTTTATCTTTGAAGTTTGAAAGTTTCACTATTAAATGTCAAGGTGTTGAACAGTTTTAATTGATTTTTTGGGGTGTCCTCTCTATCTCTTGGATCTGAATGCCTGTTTTCTTCCCCAGATTTGGGAAGTTCTCAGCTATGATTTGTTCAAATATATTTTATGGTCCTCTCTCCCTCTTATGGAATCCCAATTAGACATATATTCTTCCTTCTCAAGCTATCATTTATTTCCCTAAGCCTTTCCTCATGGGCTCTTAATTGTTTTTCTCTTTTTATTTCTCACCTTTCTTCCTTACCATCAACCTGTTTTCTATGTTAGTAACTTTCTCTTCCACCTCATTAACCCTAGCAGTTAGAATATCCAGTTTGAATTGCATCTCATTTAATCTATACTTAATTTCAACACGGTTAGATCTCAATTCTGCAATAACAAAGTCTCTAGAGTCCTTTATGCTTTTTTCCTGAGCCACCAGTAGCTTTATAATTGTACTTCTGAATTGAATTTCTGACATCATATTGAAATCCAAATTCTGTAACTCTCTGGCATAAAGTACTGTTTCTGTTTCTTTCTTTTGTGGTGAATTCTGCCTTCTAGTCATTTTGCCCAGTGCAGAGTGGCTGTATGAGCAGGCTGAGTCAAAAATACCAACCATAACAGAAGTAAAATACACCCTAGATGATTCCAAAAAGGTCAGAGACCAGAAAATAAAAGACAAAGAAGAACAGAACAAAATAAACCAAAAGGACCACTAATGTGAAAAACAAATTTTAATAGTAAAAATAAAAAGCAAAAAACAAAGGAGAGTAAAAAAGAAAGAAAAGAAAAGAGGAAAAAAATGGGGCGGGGGAAGGTGGTGGGTAGGAAGTGGTAATGAAGAGAGAATGTAGTCCACCTGAGAGGTCCTAGAGGGTGATCCTCCCCGTTCTGAGTGTATTTTGTTCCGTATGTTAGGAGATGCTCAATCCCAAATTTATATAAACCAGCAATACTTATATAAAGCCCCAACATTGACCACAAAAATGTAAACAAGATAAAAGGGGGGGCAGAATGTGAAGGAAGAGAGAATATAATCTCACAGCATGAACCAACAGGATGTTCCACTTAGTTCATATTTTAGTCATGTTTTAGAAGGTACTAAATTCCACCATTTTAAAACAAAACGAGGCAGAAAACAAAGAAACAAAAACAAAACTTCATATCTTGTATATCTACCAAAATTAAATTGAATATATGGGAGGGAATCCAGAAGTGAAAAATATATCCAAGACATGTAATTGTAGAAATATGAACATCAAAAAGGAAAGAATAACTTAAAAATGAAGACCTGGTAAAATATTGTAGTTAAGGTGGGAAAAGAGAAAATATATTGGAAATTTTTAGTCTGATACAAAAATGAGTTGTAATGGAAAAAGAAAGAAAATGAAAAGAAAAAAATGACCCTCTAGTTCTATATAATATTTTCCCTCAGTTCTGGAGCATTCCAGTGCTATTTGTTCAGAAAACTTGCTCTTCTCTTGTTCTTCCAGCAATTCTTCTGGGGAGGTGTTTGCTGTGTTGATTCTCAGGTGTCTGTGCATAGGCAGAGATACTCCACCCCTTGCCAGGTGCTGGGCTCACTGTGAGCTGTTTATCTTGTGAGGCCTTTGTTCCCTAGAGGTCCTTCCTTTCCCAGGCACAAGGTGAAACAAAGAGGAAAAACAAAAATGGCAGCAGCCAGATTTCCAGCTCTGGAGTCGAGCTCCCTACCGGTAACTAACTGGAGTCTCCCAGTCTGCACTGACCTAGTTGCTCCTGGGGACAGGCATTGGGTGCACTGATCAGCACAGCTTGCAGGGTTGCACTGTATATCATGAGGCCTTTGTTCCCTGGTGGCCCTGCCCCTCCTAGGCACAAGGTGAAAAACGGAGGAACAATGACAATGGCGGCAGCCGGATTACTACCTCTGAAGTCAGCTCCCCACTAGTAATTAATGCAGTCTCTTAGTCTGCACTGGCCTAGATACTCCCAGGGCCAGCGGGGGTGAGCTGCCCTGCACAGCTTGGGGGCACCCAGCGGCAGGAGAGTTCTCATTTTCCTGTGCCCTCCCTGCTTCTGCCTGTCCCAGGGGGAATGAAGGATTCCTGGCTTTGTCTGCCTGGGCACCCTGGGATCCAGGGCCCTGTGCCACTTGACCTGCACTCCTGGGGACTGCCTCTCCTGAAGGGAATGGAGTCAGAGCCAGCCCATCTAACTGACTGGCTTCTCCCAAATGCTCTGGAGGGCTATAGCACTCCAGCCCTTTACCAATAGTGGACCACGATTTGCGATGAGCTTTCCCCTGGGTGCCTCTCCTCTTATAGTGACTCCGAGAATCTTGAGACTTCACTGCCCTTCCTGGGATTCTGCCCAATTTCCCTACTAAGTACTTTTCCATCAGGGAAAACTCTGGTGAGGATTTTTAAGAAGATTTTATTTATTTATTCACGAGAGACAGAGAGAGAGAGAGAAAGGCAGAGACATAGGCAGAGGGAGAAGCAGGCTCCCTGCAAGGAGCTGGATGTGGGACTCCATCCCAGACCCTGGGATCACACCCTGAGCCAAAGGTAGACACTCAACTGCCGGACCACCCAGGCACCCCTGGCGTGTTTTTTTTAACGATATTTATTAATTCATGAGAGATAACACAGAGAGAGAGAGAGAGAGAAAGAGAGGCAGAGACACAGGCAGAGGGAGAAGCAGGCTCCATGCAGGGAGCCAGATGTGGGACTCAATCTCGGGACTCCAGGATCACACCCTGGGTGGAAGGGAGGCACTAAACCACTGAGCCAACCAGGGATCCCCTTGAACAACTTTTCATGTGTCTATTGGCCATTTGATTGTCTTCTTTGGAGAAATGTTTGTTCATGTCATATGCCCATTTTTTAATTGGAGTCTTTGAGTTTTGGAGTTGGGTTTTATTAGTTCTTTATATATTTTTGTAAACTAATTTTTTATCAGATATGTCATTTGCAAATGTCTTCTTCCATTCAATACGTTGTCCTTTAGTTTTGTTCATTGTTTCCTTCAATGTACAGATAATTTATATTTTGATGTAGTCTTAATAGTTGATTTTTGCTATTGTTTCCCCTGCCTCAAGAGACATATTTAGTTAAATGTTGCTATGGCTGATGTCACAGATATTACTGCCTGTACTGTCCTCTAGGATTTTAATGGTTTCAAGTCCCACATCTAGATCACATTAATATAATTTGAATCATTTTCAGTTTGTTTTTGTGTATGGTGTAAGAAAGTGATCCAGTTTCAACTTTTCTATGTAGCTGTCTAGAACTCCTGACATCATTTATTGAACTGTCTTCTTTGCATTGCATATTCTTTTGTCCTTTGTCAATAATTAATTGACCATGTAATTGTGGGTTTATTTGTGTGATTTGTATTCTGTTCCATTGATCTATATGTCTATTTTTGGTCCATTAGTATAATCATTTGATTACAACAGCTTTGTGATATAACTTGAAGTCTGGAATTGTGATACCTCCAGTTATGTTTTTCATTTTCACGATTACAATGGCTATTCAGTCTTTTGTAATTCCATGCATGTGTTAGGATTGTTTGTTGTAGTTCTGTGAAAAATGATGCTGGTATTTTGATAAGGATTGCATTAAATGGGTAGATTGCTTTGGGTAATGTGGACATTTTAAAAATATTTTTCTTCTAATCAATAACCATGGGATGTCTTTCCATTTCTTTGAGTCATCTTCAATTTCATTCATTACTGTTTTATACTTTTCAGACGATAGGTCTTTCACCACTTTCGTAAAGTTCATTCTTAGGTATTTTATTATTTATTATACAATTGTAAATGGAACTGTTTTCTTAATTTCTCTTTATGTTCTTTCTTTATATATATAAAGGTAACACATTTCTGTATATTGATTTTCAATTTTGCAGCTATTGAATTCAATTATCAGTTCTAGTAGTTTTTTGGTGAAGTCTTTATTTTTATTTTTTTAAGATTTTATTTATTTATTCATTAGAGACACAGAATGAGAGAAAGAGAGAGGCAGAGACACAGGAAGAAGGATAATCAGGCTCCATGCAGGGAGCATGATGTGGGACTCGAGCCCAGGACTCCAGGATCTCACTCGAGCCCAGGACTCCAGGATCTCACTCCAGGGCAAAGGCAGGGGATAAACCACTGAGCCACCCAGGGATCACCTTGGTGGAATCTTTAGGGTTTCTCTTAATAGTATCTTTTCTCTTTATAGTATGCCTTCTGCAAATAGAGAAAGTTGTATTTATTTCTCACCAATTTAGATGATTTTTATTGCTTTTTCTTGTTTCTTTTAAAATTTTGTATTGGAGTTCATATTGCCAACATTTCCATGAAACCCAGTGCTCATCCCGACAAGTGCCCCCCTCAGTGCCGATCACCTAGTGACTCCAACGCCCCCGCCCACCTCCTCTTCCACTACTGCTTGTTCATGTCCCGAGTTAGGTGTCTCTCATGTTTTGTCACCCTCACTGACATTTACACTCATCCTCTCTCCTTTCCCCTTTATTCACTTTCACTAACTTTTATATTACCCAAATGAATGAGACCATATAGTGTTTGTCCTTTTCTGATTGACTTATTTCACTCAGCATAATACCCTCCAGTTCCATCCACATTGAAGCAAATGGTGGGTGCTTGTCATTTCTAACGGCTGAGTAATATTCCATTGTATATATATACCACATCTTCTTTATCCATTCATCTTTTGATGGACACTGAGGCTTCTTCCACACTTCAGCTATTGTGGACATTGCTGATATAAATATAGGGGGCAGGTGTTCCGGCGTTTCATGGCATCTGTATCTTTGAGGTAAATACCCAACAGTGCAATTCCTGGGTCATAGGGCAGATCTATTTTTAACTCTTTGAGGAACCTCCCCAGAGTTTTCCACAGTGGCTGTACCAGTCCACATTCCCACCAAGAGTGCAGGACAGTTCCCCTTTCTCCACATCCTCTCCAACATTTGTTCTTCCTGTCTTGTTAATTTTCGCCATTCTCACTGGAGTGAGGTAGTATCTCAGGGTGGTTTTGATTTGTATTTCCCTGTAGCGAGTGATGCAGAGAATTTTCTCATGTGCTTGACGGCCATGTCTATGTCTTCCTCTGTGAGATTTCTGTTCATGTCTTTTGCCCATTTCATGATTGGATTGTTTGTTTCTTTGCTGTTGAGTTTAATAAGTTCTTTATTGATCTTGCATACTAGCCCTTTATCTAATAGGTCATTTGCAAATAACTTCTCTCATTCTGTAGGTGGTATTTTAGTTTTCTTGACAGTTTCTTTTGCAGTGCATAAGCTTTTTACCTTCAGTAAGTCCCAATAATTCATTTTTGCTTTTGTTTTTCTTCCCTTCATGGATGTATCTTGCAATAAGTTGCAGTGCCCAAGTACAAAAAGGGTGTTGCCTGTGTTCTCCTCTAGGATTCTGATGGGTTCTTGTCTCCCATTTAGATCTTTCATCCATTTTGAGTTTATCTTTGTGTATGGTGAAAGAGAGTGGTCTAGTTTCATTCTTCTGCATGTGGATGTCCAATTTTCCCAACACCATTTATTGAAGAGAGTGTCCTTTTCCCAGTGGATAGTTTTTCCTTTTTGTCGAATATTAGTTGACCATAGTTGAGGATCCATTTCTGGGTTCTCTATTCTGTTCCATAGATCTATCTGTCTGTTTTTGTGCCAGTACCATGCTGTCTTGATGACCACAGCTTTGTAGTACAACCTGAAATCTGGCATTGTGAAGCCCCCAGCTATGGTTTTCTTTTTTAATATCCCCTGGCTATTTGGGGTCTTTTCTGATTCCACACAAATCGTAAGATGATTTGTTCCAACTCTCTGAAGAAAGTCCATGGTATTTTGATAGGGATTGCATTAAACGTGTAAATTGCCCTGGGTAACATTGACATTATCACAATATTAATTCTTCCAATCCATGAGCATGGAATATTTTTCCATCTCTTTGTGTCTTTCTCAATTTCTTTCATAAGTGTTCTATAGTTTTTAGGGTATAGATCATTTCCCTCATTGGATAGGTTTATTACTAGGTATCTTATGCTTTTGGGGGCAATTGTAAATGAGATTGACACCTTAATTTCTCCTTCTTCAGTCTTGTTGACAGTGTATAGAAATGCCACTGATTTTTGAGCATTGATTTTGTATCCTGCAACACTGCTGAATCGCTGAATGAGTGGAGTCTTTTGAGTTTTCTACGTACAGTATTATGTCATCTGCAAAGAGGGAGAGTTTGACTTCTTCTTTGCCAATTTGAATGCCTTTTATTTCTTTTTGTTGCCTGATTGCTGAGGCGAGGACTTCTAGTACTATGTTGAATAGCAATGGTGAGAGTGGACATCCCTATTGTGTTCTGATCTGAGGGGAAAGGCTCCCAGTCTTTCCCCTTTGACAATGATATTTGCTGTGGCCTTTCATAGTTGGCTTTTAGGATGCTGAGTAATGTTCCCTATATCCCTACATTCTGAAGAGTTTTGATCAGGGATGGAATCTGCATGTTGTCAAATGCTTTCAATGCATCAATTGAGAGGATCATATGGTTCTTGTTTTTTCTCTTGTTGATATGATCTATCACGTTTATTGCTTTATGAGTTTTGAACCAGCCTTGCCTCCCAGGAATAAATCCCACTTGGTCATGGTGAATAAGGTTCTTAATGTATTGTTGGATCCTACTGGCTAGTATCTTGTTGAGAATTTCTGCATCTGTGTTCATCAGGGATATTGGTCTATAATTCTCCTTTTTGGTGGGGTCTGTGTCTGGTTTTGGAATTTAGGTGATGCTGGCCTCATAGAACGACTATGGAAGTATTCCATCCCTTTCTGTCTTTCAGAACAGCTTTAGAAGAATAGGTATTGTTTCTTCTTTAAACATTTAATAGAATTCCTCTGGGAAGCCATCTGCCCCTGGACTTTTGTGTTTTGGGAGGTTTTCGATGACTGCTTCAATTTTCTCCTTGATTTATGGCCTGTTCAGGTTTTCCATTTTTTCCTGTTCCAGTTTTGATAATTTATGGTTTTCCAGAAATGTGTCCATTTCTTCTAGATTGCCTAATTCATTGGCGTATAGTGCTCATAACATGTTTTTAAAATCTTTTTATTTCCTTGGTATTGGTGGTGATCTCTCCTTTTTCATTTGTGATTTCATTAATTTGAATCTTTTTTCTTTTTAATAAGGCTGGCTAATGGTTTATTTATCTTACTAATTCTTTCAAAGAATCAATCATGGTTTTGTTGATCTGGGCAGTGGACCCCCCAGGTTCTCGGGGTCACTAACAGAGGAAGTGCACCCTGGGGGAAAGCACACCACACACTGCGGCCTGAGCACCAAAGTTGGCTGGAGTGCACACCCTACAGGGCCCTGGGCACAGCCCTGTTAGCGGTTCTGCACAGATCCGGCTGCATGGCCCCGGGAAAAGCTAAGGCGGCAGATCCACAGGGAGGAGGCTGCGTTGCTCTGGGAGCTCTATTACAGTGGCGCAAGCCCCACAGCCCAAGACTATGGGGGACACACCCCAGTATCTGGAGCTCCCCTTGGGACAGGTGAAGTCAGGAGGACATAGGACAGCAAGGACACTCCTGCTCCTGGGCAGACCTGAGCTGTGCAGATCAGCACCCCCGCCCCCAGAGCATCCAGGCCCCTGCTGACTGGGGGACTGCAGTAGTTACTGCAGGCGCTGACTGCAGGGCTGGAGAGCTGGCCGACACCAAGTTGTTGTTCCACCTGGTGTCACCTTGTTCCTGGGACTGAGTGGGGCACCCAGGGAGCCAGCGCCTCACAGGATAAAGAGCTCCACTGAACCTTGTACCTGGCAGGGGCAGAGCAGATTCCCCAGGTGCACACACCTGAGAATCAGCACAGAAGTCCCCTCTCCCCTGAAGACCATCTGGAAGGACAGGGAAGAGCAAGTTCTTAACCAAGCAGCACAGGAAAGCTCCAGGGGAAGTAGAGGGACTTACAGTATATAGAATCAGAGTATACCCCTCCTTGTTTTTTTGATTTGTGTTTGTTTGTTTCCCCCTTTTTCCCCATTTTTCCTTCCTCTTTCCCGTACAACTTGTTTTAGGCCACTCTGCACTGAGCAAAATGACTAGAAAGAACTCATCACAAAAGAAAGAATCAAAAACAGTACTCTCTCCCAGATTTACAGAATTTGGATTAAAATTTGATGTCAGATAGCCAATTCAGAAGCACAATTATAAAGCTACTGGTGGCTCTGGAAAAAAAAGCATAAAATATTCAAGAGACTTCATGACTGCAGAATTTAGATCTAATCAGGCCGAAATTAAAAATCAATTAAATAAGATGCACTCCAAACTGGAGGCCCTAACGACAAGGGTTAATGAGGTAGAAGATCAAGCGAGTGACATAGAAGACAGGTTGATGGCAAGGAAGGAAGCTGAGGAAAAAAGAGAAAAACAAATAAAAGATCATGAGGAAAGATTAAGGGAAATGAATGACAGCCTCAGAAGGAACAATCTACGTTTAATTGGGGTGCCAGAGGACACCAAAAGGGACAGAGGACCAGAGTGTGTATTTGAACAAATCATAGCTGAGAAATTCCCTAGCTTGGGTCGGAAATCCGGCATTCAGCTCCAGGAGATAGAGAAAAAAAAACCCTAAAATCAATAAAAACCGTTCAACACTCAGACATTTCTTTATTTTTTAAGATTTATTTATTTATTCAGAGAGAGAGAGAGAGAGAGAAAGGCAGAGACACAGGCAGAGGGAGAAGCAGGCTCCATGCAGGAAGCCCAACAGAGGACTCGATCCCGGGTTTCCAGGATCACACCCCAGGCTGCAGGAGGCACCCAATCGCTGCGCCACCGGGTCTGCCCAACACCCGGACATTTCATAATGAAACTTGCAAATCCAAGAGATAAAGAGAAAATCCTTACAGCAGCAAGAGACAGGAGATCGCTAACTGATATGGGGAGAACTACTAGATTAACAGCAGACCTCTCCACAGAGACCTGCAGGCCAGAAAGGTTGGCAGGATATATTCAAGATCCTAAATGAGAGGAATATGCAGTGAATAAAACTCTGTCCAGCAAGGCTTATGCAGAATAGAAGGAGCAATAAAAGAGCTTCCAAGATAGGCAGAAACGGAAAGAATATGGGACACCAAGCCAGCTCTGCAAGAAATATTAATGGGGACTTTGTAAAAGAAAGAGGAAGCCCAAAGAAATAAGCCATAAAAACAGTGACTGAATAGGTATTATAATGACGCTAAATTTGTATCTTTCAATAGGAACTCTGAATATGAATGAGCTTAATGATCACATCAAAGGACATAGGGTTTCAGACTGGATGAAAAAGAAACACCCATCTCTTTGCTGTCTAAAAGAGACACGTTTAAGACCTAAGACCACCTACAGCCTGAAAATGAAAGGTTGGAGAACAATTTACCTTTCAAATGGTCCTCAAAAGGAAGCAGGGGTAGCCATCCTCATATCAGATAAATTAAAGTTTATCCCAAAGACTGTCATAAGAGATGAAGAGGGACACTATATCATACTTAAAGAATCTTTTCACAAGAGGACCTAAATATCATGAATATTTATGCCCCTAATGGGGGAGCTGCCAAGTATATCAAACAATTAATAACCAAAGGAAAGACATACTTAGATAATAATACACTTATACTGGGAGATGTGAACACGGTGCTTCCTGTAATTGACAGATTTTCTAGGCACAATATCTCCAAGGAAACGAGTGTTAAATGATACACTGGACCAGATGGATTTCACTGATATTTACAGGACTTTACATCCAAACACAACTGAATACACATTCTTCTCAAGTGCACATGGAACTTTCTCCAGAATAGACCACATTCTGGGTCACAAATCAGGTCTTAACAGATGCCAAAAGATTGGGATAGTCCCTTGCATATTTTCAGATCATAATGCTTTGAAACTAGAACCAAATAACAAGAAGAAGTTTTGAAGAAATTCAAACACGTGGAGGTTAAGGACCATCCTTCTAAAAGATGAAAGAGTCAACCAGGAAATTTGAGAAGAATTAAAAAGATTCATGGAAACTAATGAAAATGAAGATACAAAGGTTCAAAATCTTTGGGATACAGCTAAAGCAGTGCTGAGGGGGAAACACATCACAATACAGCATCCATCCAAAAACTGGAAAGCACTCAAATAGAAAAGCTAACCTTGCGCCTAAAGGAGCTGGAGAAAGAAGAGAAAATAGATCTTACCCCCAGGAGAAGAAGAGAGTTAATAAAGATTCAAGCAGAACTCAATGAAATAGAGAGCAGAAAAACTGTGGAACAGGTCAACAAAACCAGGAGTTGGTTCTTTGAATGAATTCATAATATAGATAAACCATTAGCCAGCCTTATTAAAAAGAAGAGAGAAAAGACTCAAATTAATAAAATCATGAATGAGAAAGGAGAGATCACCACCAATACCATGGAAATACAAACGGTTTTAAAAACTTATTATGAACAGCCATAGGCCAATAAATTAGGCAATGTGGAAGAAATGGATGCATTTCTAGAAAACCACAAACTACCAAAACTGCATAGGAAGAAATAGCAAAATTGAACAGGCCGATACTCTGATTGGAAATTGAAGCAGTCATCAAAATCCTCCCAAGACACAAAAGTCTAGGGCCAGATGGCTTCCCAGGGGATTCTATCAAATGTTTAAGAAGAAACAATACATATTCTACTGACGCTTTTCTGAAAGATAGAAAGAGATGGAATACTTCCAACCTCATTCTATGAGGCCAGCATCACCTTAATTCCAAAACCAAAGACCCCACCAAAAAGGAGAATTATAGACAAATATCCCTGATGAACATGGATGCAAAAAATTCTCAACAAGATTCTAACCAATAGGATCCAACAATACATTAAGAAGATTATTCACCATGACCAAGAGGGATTTATCCCCAGGTTGCAAGGCTGGTTCAACACTCGTAAAGCAAACAATGTGATAGATCATATCAACAAGAGAAAAAACGAGAACCATATGATCCTCTCAATGGATGCAGAGAAAGCCTTTGACCAAATACAGCATCCATTCCTGATTAAAACTCTTCAGAGTGTAGGGAAAGAGGGAACATTCCTCAGTATCTTAAAAGCCATCTACGAAAAGTCCACAGCAAATATCATTCTCAATGGGGAAACACTGGGAGCTTTTCCTCTAGAATCAGGAAAACGACAGGGATGTTCACTCTCACCACTGCTATTCAACATAGTACCAGAAGTCCTAGCATCCGCAATCAGGCAAAAAAAAAAAAGGCATTCAAATTGGCAAAGAAGAAGTCAAATTCTCCCTCTTCGCAGATGACTTGATACTGTACCTAGAAAACACAAAAGACTCCACCCCAAGATGGCTAGAACTCATTCAGCAATTCTGCTGTGTGGCAGGATACAATGTCAGTCCCCAGAAATAAGTGGAATTTCTATACACTATCAATTAGAATGAAGAAAGAGAAATTAAGGAGTTAATCCCATTTATAATTGCACCCAATAGCATAAGATACCTAGGAATAAAACTAATCAAATACGTAAATATTCTATGGGCTAAAAACTACAGGACACTTCTGAAAGAAATTGAGGAAGGGATGGAAAAATATCCCATGCTCATGGATTGGAAGTTAATATTGTGAAAATGTCAATGTTACCCAGGGCAATGTACACATTTAATGCAATCCCTATCAAAATACCATGGACTTTCTTCAGAGAGTTGGAACAAATCATCTTAAGATTTGTGTGCAATCAGAAAAGACCTGAATATCCAGGGGAATATTAAAAAAGAAAACCAGAGCGGGGGGTATCACAATGCCAGATTTCAGGTTGTTCTACAAAGCTGTGGTCATCAAGACAGTGTGGCACTGGCACAAAAACAGACACATATATCAGTGGAGCAGAATAGAAATCCAGAAGTGGACCCTCAACTATGGTCAACTAATATTCGACAAAGCAGGAAAAACTATCCACTGGAAAAAGGACAGTCTCTTCACTAAATGGTGCTGGAAAAATTGGCCATTCACATGCAGAAGCATGAAAGTAGACCATTCTCTTACACCAGACACAAAGATAAACTCAAAATGGATGAAAGATCTAAATAGGAGATAATAATCCATAAGAATCCTAGAGGAGAACACAGGCAACACCCTTTTTCAACATGGCCATTGCCACTTCTTGCAAGATACAACTATGAAGTCAAGGGAAACCAAAGCAAAAATGAATTATTCGGACTTAATCAAGATAAAAAGCTTTTGCACAGCAAAGGAAACAGTCAACAGAGTTAAAAGACAACTTACAGAATGGGGAAGATATTTGCAAATGACCTATCAGATAAAGGGCTAGTATCCGAGATCTATAAAGAACTTATTCAACTCAACAGCAAAGAAACAAGCAATCTAATCATGAAATGGACAAAAGACATGAACAGAAATTTCTCAGGGGAAGACATATCATGGCTACCAAGCATATGAGAAAATGCTCCGCATTACTAGCCATCAGGGAAATACAAATCCAAACCACACTGAGATACCACCTAACACCAGTGAGAATGGTGAAAATTAACAAGACAGGAAACAACAAATTTTGGAGAGGCTGTGGAGAAAGGGGAACCCTCTTGCACTATTGGTGGGAACGTGAACTGGTACAGCCACTGTGGAAAACTTTGTGGAGATTCCTCAAAAAGTTAAAAATAGAAATGCCCTATATCCTAGCAATTGCACTGCTGGGGTTTACCCCAAAGATACAGATATAGTGAGTACTGGAGCACCTGCACCCCAATGTTTATAGCAGCAATGTCCACAATAGCCAAAGTGTGAAAGGAACCTCCATGTCCATCAAAAGATGAATGGATAAAGAAAATGTGGTCTATGTATACAATGGCATATTACTCAGCCATTAGAAATTACAAATACCCACTTTTTGCCTCAATGTGGATGGAACTGGAAGGAATTATCCTTAGTGTAATAAGTCAATCGGAGAAGAACAAATATTATATGGTCTCATTCTTTTGGGGAATATAAAAAATAGTGGAAGGGAATAAAGGGGAAATGAGTGAAAATATAAGTGATGGTGTCAAAACATGAGAGGTTCCTAACTCTCAGAAATGAAAAAGGGGTAGTGGAAAGGGAGGTGGGCAGGGTTATGGGGTGACTGGGTGATGGGCACTGAGGGGGGTACTTGGCAGGATGAGCACTGGGTATTATGCTATATGTTGGCAAATTGAACTCCAATAAAAAAAAGAGGTGCTATTTTTTTTAAAAAAAATTATTTATTTTTCACACACACATGCAGAGAGGGAGAGGCAGAGACACAGGCAGAGGGAGGAGTAGGCTCCATGTAGGAAGCCTGATGTGGGACTTGATCCTGGGTCTCCAGGATCACGCCCTGGGCTGAAGGTGGCGCTAAACCGCTGAGCCACCCGGGCTGCCCAAGAGGTGCTATATTTTGTCAAATGCTTTTTCTGTATCTATTGAATTGATCATGTTCTTGGTTCTTGTCCCCTTTTTAATAATGTGGTGTATCACATTGACTGATATGTGGTTGTTGAACCACCCTTGCATTCCAGGAATTAATCCCACTTGGTTATGGTGAATAATCCTTTGAATGTGCTGTCAGTTCCTATTCGCTTGTATATTGGTTAAGGCAAGAGAAACCAACAAAAATGAACTATTGGAACTTCGTCAAGAACAAAAGCTTTTGCACAGTGAAGGAAGGAAGCAGGCAATAAATCTAAAACACGACTCATGAAATGGGAGAAGATATTTGAAAATGGCATATCAGAAAGAGGGCCAGTATCCAAAATCTATAAAGAACTTATCATACTCAACCCTCATAAAGCAAAAAGTCCAGTCAAGTAATGGGCAGAAGACATGAACAGATATTTCTCCAAAGAAGGAGTACAAGTGGTCAACAAGCACATGAAAAAATGCTCCACATCACTTGGTATCAGAGAAATCTAAATAAAAACCATCATAAGATAAAGCCTCACACCAGTTAGAATGGCTAAAATTAAAAACCCAGGAAACAACAGATGTTGGCAAGGATGTGGAGAAAAAGCAACCCTTTAAACTATTAGTGGCAATGCTAATTGGGGCAGCCACTCTGAAAAACAGTATGGAGGTTCTTCACAATGTTAAAAACAGAGCTAACAGCAATTGCATTACTAGTTAGTTATCCTAGGGATAACAACACAGTGACTCAAAGGGGACTTGCACTCAAATGTTTGTAGCAGCAATAACTATAAACCATCTTGCCATTAGCCATGATAGCCAAAATATGGTAAAGACCCAGATGTCCTTTGACAGAGGAATGGATAAAGATGGTATGATATGGTATGATATATGGATAGAGATCTAATATCATCTAGATATCATTATAATAGATGATCATGTATATAATGGAATATTACTCAGCCATCGAAAAAATGAAATCTTGCCATTTGCAATGATGTGGATTGAACTAGAGGGTATTATGCTTAGCGAAATAAATCAGTCAGAGAAAGACAAATACTATATTATTTCACTCATATGTGGAACCTAAGAAACAAAACCGATGAACATAAGGGAAGGAAAGAAAAAATCAAATTAGATGAAAATAGAGGGAGGCAAACCGTAAGAGACACTGAACTTTAGGAAATAAACTGAAGGTTGCTGGAGGGAAGATGGGTGATGGAAAGTGGTAATTGAATGACCGGTATTAAAAAGGGCATTTGATGTAATTAGTGTTGGATATTATATGTGACTGATTAATCACTAAATTATACCCTGGTAATTAATTAAGAACAAAAAGAAGAAAAGAAAAAAAAAGAAAGGAAGGAAGGAAAGGAGGAAAGAATAAAGGTGGGAAGAAAGAAAACCTATGTATAAAATCCCTCCAACCCCAGGAGGGGCGGGGATGCCCTCAGGCTCCCTGGTACACTAACAGGCACCTGCGCCCCGGGGAGAGTGCACCGTGCTCCCTAAAGGGCTGCAGCGCATGCACGGCTGGACCCGGGAGCAGCTCGGAGGCGGCTCCGGCAGAGGAAGAGGCTCCGCGCAGAGGGGGCTGCGCGGCTCGGGAGCAGCTCTGAGGGGCTCAAGCGGCGGCTCCGTGTGGAGGGGGCTGCCCGGCTGGGAGCGAATCCAACAGCACAGGCCTGGGTGCACAGGGCGCCGGGGACACAGCCCACGATCCGACCTCCCCCCGGGACAGGCAGAGGCCAGGAGGCCACAGGACAGCAAGGACGCTCTTGCCCCAAGCTGAGCAGATCAGCGGCCCCGCCCCGGGAGCATCCAGGCCCCTACAGACTGAGAGCTCTGTAGTTACTGCAGGAGCTGAATCCAGGGCTCCATAGCTGGCCACGCCACTGTGATTGTTCCTCCTGGGGCCTCACAGGGTAAACAACCCCCACTGAGCCTCACAGTGGCCTCACCAGATGAACAGGATAAACATTACTCACTGAGCCCTGCACCAGGCAGGGGGCAGAGCAGCTCCCCCAAGTGCTAACACCTGAAAATCAGCACAACAGGTCCCTCCCCCAGAAGACCAGCTAGACGGACAGGGGAAAAACAAATTTTCCCAAGCAGAAATATGATTTTGAAATAAAATGAGTAGAGATAGTTTGGATATTGATCCAAATATACAAATGGGAGGGGGCGGGGCAACAAGGCTGAAGGTAGGATCCCCAAGTCACCTGTCTCCACGAACTTACCTAGATAACTTTCAAATCATCCTGAAATCCTACCAGTTCGGCCTGAGATTTAAAGAGAGAACAGCTGCAACGCTACAGTGAATACAGTTCGCACTTCTATCAAGGACAACTTGTTTTTAGCCACTCTGCACTAAGCAAAATGACTAGAAAGAAGAACTCACCACAAAAGAAAGAATCAGAAACAGGACTCTCTGCCACACACTTAAAGAATTTGGATTACAATTTGATGTCAGAATGCCAATTCAGAAGGACTATTATAAAGCTACTGGTGGCTCTGGAAAAAAGCATAGAGGATTCAAGAGACTTCATGGCTGTAGAATTCAGATCTAATCAGGCCGAAATTAAAAATAAATTAAATAAGATGCAATCCAAACTGGAGGTCCTAACTACAAGGGTAAATAAGGTAGAAGAAAGAGTGAGCGACAAGACAAGTTGATGGCAAGGAAGGAAGGTGAAGAAAAAAGAGAAAAACAATTAAAAGACCATAAGGAAAGGTTAAGGGAAATAAATGACAACCTCAGAAGGAAAAATCTATGTATAATTGGGGTTACAGAGAGCACTAAGAGGAACAGAAGGCCAGAAATCATATTAGAACAAATCATAGGTGAGAACTACCCTAATCTGGGGAGGGAAACAGGCATTCAGATCTAAGAGATAGAGAGGTCTCCCCCTAAAATCAATAAAAACCATTCAACACTTTGAAATTTAATTGTGAAACTTGCAAATTCCAAAGATAAAGAGAAAATCCTTAAAGCATCAAAAGACAAGAGATCGCTAACTCATATGGGGAGAAATAATAGTTTAACAGTAGACCTCTCCACGGAGACCTCGCAGGCAAGAAAGGGTGTGATAAAGATAAGAAAGATAAAAAGCAAACCCATAATTTGCTGTCTACAAGAGATGCATTTTAGATCTAAGGACACTTCCAACCTGAAAATGACAGGGTGGAGAATCATTTACCATTCAAAATGTCCTCAAAAGAAAACTGGAGTAGCAATTCTCATATCAGATGAATTAAAGTTTATCCCAAAGACTGTAGTAAGAGATGAAGAGGGACACTATATCATACTTAAAGGATCTATCCAACATGATGACCTAATGTTCATGAATATTTATACGCCTAATGTGGGAGCTGCCAAGTACATGAATCAATTAATAACCAAAGTAAAGACATACTTAGATAATAATGCGTTAATATTGGGAGACGTCAACACAGCACTTTCTGCAAGTCACAGATGTTCTAAGCACAGCATCTATAAATAGATAAGTGCTTTAAATGACACACTGGACAACATTGATTTCACAAATATTTACAGAACTTTACATCCAAATGCAACTGAATACACATTCTTCTCAAGTGCACATGGAACTTTCTCCAGAATTGACCACATACTGGGCCACAAATCAGGTCTTAACCGATACCAGAAGATTGGGATTGTCCGCTGCATATTTTCAGACCATTATGCTTTGAAACTTGAACTAAATCACAAGAAAAAAATTGGAAGAAAGTCAAACACGTGGAGGTAAATGAGCATCCTGCATGGGTCAACCAGGAAATTAGAGAATAATTAAAGGTTTATGGAAACTAATGGAAATGAAGCCATAACCATTCAAAATCTTTGGGATTCAGCAAAAGCAGTCCCAAGAGGGAAATACATCGCAATACAAGTATTCCTCAAAAAATTGGAAAAGAACTCATATACACAAGCTAACAGTGGACCTAAAGGAACTGGAGAAAAAACAGCAAATAAAACATACACCAAGGAGAAGGAGATAGTTAATAAAGATTCGAGCAGAACTGAATGACATAGAGACCATAAGGATTGTAAAACAGGTCAAAAAAACCAGGAGCTGGTTCCATGAAAGAATTAATAATATAGATAAACCATTAGCCAGCCTTATAAAAACAATAGAGAACAGATGGAAATTAATAAAATCGCGAATGAAAATGAGAGATCACAACCAATACCAAGGAAATACAAACAATTTTAAAAACGTATTACGAGCAGCTATATGTCAACAAATCAGGCAATCTAGAAGAAATGGACGCATTTCTGCTGAACCATAAAATAGAAAAAATGGAACAGGAAGAAATAAAAAGCCTGAAAAGGCAATAACCAGGGAGAAAAATTGAAGCAGTCATCAAAAACCTCCCAAGAAAGAAAAGTCCAGGGCCAGATAACTTCTCAGGGGAATTCTATCAAACGTTTAAAGAAGAAACCATACCTATTATACTAAAGCTGTTCTGAAAGATAGAAAGTGATAGAATACTTCCAAACTACTTTTATAATGCCAGCATCACCTTCATTCCAAAACCAGACAAAGAACCCACAAAAAAAGGAGAATCATAGACCAATATCCCTGATGAACACAGAGGCAAAAATTCTCAACAAGTTACTAAACAATACCATCCAGCCTGTACATTAAAAAGATTATTCACCATGACCAAGTGGGATTTATCCCCTGGATGCAAGGCTTGTTCAACACTTGCAAAGCAATCAACATGATAGATCATATCAACAAGAGAAAAAAACAAGAACCATATGATCCTCTCAATAGATGCAGAGAAAGCCTTTGACCAAATACAGCATCCATTCTGGATCAACATACTTCAGAGTATAGGGAAAGAGGGAACATTCCTCAACATCTTAAAAGCCATCTATGAAAAGCCCACAGCAAATATAATTCTCAATGGGGAAACAATGAGAGACTTTCCCCTAAAATCAGGAACATGACAGGGATGTCCACTCTCACCACTGCTATTCAACACAGTACTAGAAGTCCTAGGCTCATAAATCAGGCAACAAAAATAAATAAAAGGCATTCACATTGGCAAAGAAGAAGTCAAACTCTCCCTCTTCACAGATGACATGATACTGTACGTAAAAAACCCAAAAGACTCCACCCCAAGATTGCTAGAACTCATACAGCAATTCAGCAGTGTAGCAAGATACAAAATCAATGCCCAGAAGTCAGTGGCATTTCTATACACTAACAATGAGAATCAAGAAAGAGAAATTAAGGAGTCAGTCCCATTTGCAATTGCACTCAAAAGCATAAGATGCCTAGGAATAATCCCAACCAAATCGGTAAAGGATCTATACCTTAAAAACTATAGAACACTTCTGAAAGTTACTGAGGAAGAGACAAAGAGTTGGAAAAATATTCCATGCTCATGGACTGTAAGAATTAATATTGTGAAAATGTCAATGTTACCCAGGACAATGTACACATTCAATGCAATCCCTATCAAGATACCTTTTACATTCTTCAGAAAGTTGGAACAAGTCATCTTAAGATTTGTGTGGAATAAAAAAAAAAAGATTTGTGTGGAATCATAAAAGACCCTGATTAGCCAGGGGAATATAAAAGAAAACCAGAGCCGGGGGCATCATAATGCCGGGTTTCAAGTTGTACCACAAAGCTGTGATCATCAAGACAGTGTGGTCCTGGCACAAAAACAGACACATAGACCAATGGAACAAAACAGAGAATCCAGAAATGGGCCCTCAACTCTAAGGTCAACTACTCTTCGACAAAGTAGGAAAGACTATCCACTGAACAATGGACAGTCTCTTTAATAAATGGTGCTAGGCAAATTGGACTGCAACGTGCAGTAGAATGAAAATAGAGCATTCTGTTATGCCATGCACAAAGATAAACTCAAAATGTATGTAAGATCTAAATGTGAGACAAGTATCCATCAAAATCCTAGAGGAGATCGCAGACAACACCCTTTTTAAACTTAGCCATAGTAACTGGTTGTAAGATACATCTAGGAAGGCAAGGGAAACAAAAGCAAAAGAATTATTTGGACTTAATAAAGATTAAAAGCTTCTGCACAGCAAAAGAAACAGTCAACAAAACTAAAAGACAACCTACAGAATGGGAGAAGATATTTTCATATGACCTATCAGATAAAGTGCTAGTATCCAAGATCTATAAGAAACTTTTAAAACTCAACAGCAAAGAAATGAACAATTCAATCATGAAATGGGCAAAAGACATGAGCAGAAATTTCACCGAAGAAGACATAGACAAGGCCAACAAGCACATGAGAAAATGCTCTACATCACTTGCCATCAGGGAAATACAATAGAATGTAGGGATACAGGGAAAGTTCCTTAGCATCTTAAAAGCCACCTAGGAAACCACAATGAGATACCACCTCACACCAGTGAGAATGGTGAAGATTAACAAGACAGGAAATAACAAGTTTTGGAGAAGATGTGGAGAAAGGGGAACCCTCTTTCACTGTTGGTGGGAATGTGAACTGGTGCAGCCACTCTGGAAAACTGTGTGGAGGTTCCTCAAAGAGTTAAAAAATGAACTGCCCTATGACCCAGCAATTGGAATGCTGGGGATTTAACCCAAAGATACAGATGCAGTGAAACAACAGTACACCTGCTCCCCGATGTTTATAACAGCAATGTCCACAATAGCCAAACTGTGGAAAGAACTTTGTTGTCCATCAAAAGATTAAGGGATCAAGAAGATGTGGTCTATATATACAATGGAATATTACTCAGCCAATAGAAATGACAAATACCCACCATTTGCTTCATTGTAGATAGAACTGGAGGGTATTATGCTGAGTGAAGTAAGTCAATCGGAGAAGGACAAACATTATATGATCTGATTCATTCGGGGAATATAAAAAATAGTGAGAGGGATTATAGGAATAGGGGAAAAATGAATGGGAAATATCAGAGACGGTGACAGAACATGGGAGCCTTGGGAGACTCCTAACTCTGGGAAAGGAAAGGAACAAGGGGTAGTGGAAGGGGAGGTGGATGTTGGTTGGGTGACTGGGTGATAGGCACTGAGGGGGGGTACTTGACAGGATGAGCACTGGGTGTTATGTTATATGGTGTCAAATTGAACTCCAATAAAAAATATACAAAAACTGAATTACTCTCAGCATTTAGGTCAAATATTTCTAATATGATTAATGGAGTAAATACTCATCATGCTTTGATTTATGAAAATAATTGGAAGTTATTCAGGGTTATGGTCAGTGAATAAGATGGATGGGCAAGTTTCCTTATTTAGATCTTAGCAAAAGCCAAATGTTACTATAAATAAACAATTCTTGTTATCTTGTGTGGGCTTTAAATTGAGTCAGACTGTTAGAAAAATGTGTGTCCTCACTGATTTAAATATGAAGTGAAGGGGGCAAAGGATTAAGAGTGAGAACAAAAACATTTCCACATTGTTATTGATTCCAATTCTAAAGTCTCATATCCTCTTATCTGAATATCTTTCTACCAGTGTGGACAAGAGGCTGAGGAAAACAATGCAGAACTATAGTGGTTCCCACTCTCAGTGTAGGAAAGGATGGTCCTGTGATTTCCTCCTTCAGTTCTGCCTTGCAAGTTGCATGACATTGCATAATTTGATCCTGCCCACTGTCTCTGTTCATAAGAAGTCACTGTATTATTCCTTAAAACATATTTTTTACATATAAATATACATACAAACAAAAAATCACATTTTTAATGGTATAATTCAGTGGTTTTTAGTATATTTGCAGGTTACGCAGCTACCATTATTCCAATTCCAGAACATTTTCGTCACCCAAAAATAAACTCCATACCAACCAACAATCATCTCCTCCTTATTCTCTTCCCCCACACTCCTGGAAACCACTAATATACTTCCTATTTCTATGAGGTTGCCTTTTCTGAACATTTAGCATAAGTGGTATCACAAAATATGCAATATTTTGTAACTGACTCCTTTCACTTAACAAAATTATTTTAGGCTTTATCATGTATCAGTACTTCATTTCTTTTAGTGGTTGAATAATAGCCCTTTGTATGGATATACCACCTTTGTTTTTGCACTCATCAGTTGACAGACATTTGGGTTGGTTCCACTCCTGGGCTATTATGACTAATACTGCTATGAATATTTATGTATAAGCTTTAGTTTGGATATATTATTTTAATTCCTTTAAGTATATAGATAAAAGTGGAATTCATGGGTCACATGGTAATTCTATCTAACTTTTTGAAGAACTTCAAGACTTTTTTACCAAGTGCCTGTACCATTTACATTCTCAAGAGTAGTGAAATAAGGTTCTGATGTCTCTCCAACATCATCAACATTTGATACTGTTTGTCTGTTTGATTAGAGACATTCTAGTGTGTAAAGTTGTATTTCAGTGTGGCATATATTTGTATTTCCCATATGACTAATGATGTTGGTTTCTTTTCATGCGTGTACTGGTCATGTGTATATCTTTCTTAGAGAAATCTTATGGAAAATTCTTCCATGTTTATAAAGTTATTTATTTTGTGTTGTAGGAGTTATTTATATTCTGGATACAAGTTCTATGTCAGCCAATATGCTTTGCTAAAATTTTCTCCCAATCTATAGATTGCCTTTGACTTTCTTAATGATATCCTTCAAATGTTTTCAATTTTTATTACTTATTTATTTATATTTATTTATTTATTTATTTATTTATTTATTTATTGGAGTTCAATTTGCCAACATATAGCATAACACCCAGTGCTCATCATGCCAAGTGTCCCCCTCAGTGCCCATCACTCAACCACTCCAACCGCCCGCCCCCTTCCCTTTCCACTACCTCTTGTTCATTTCCCAGAATTAGGTGTTCGTCATGTTTTGTCACCCTCACTGATATTTTCACTCATTCTCTCTCCTTTCCCTTTATCCCCTTTCACTAATTTTTATATTCCTCAAATGAATGAGAACATATAATGTTTGTCCTCTCTGATTAACTTACTTCACTCAGCATAATACTCTACAGTTCTATGCATGTTGAAGCAAATGGTGGGTATTTGTTGTTTGTAATGGATGAGTCATATTCCATTGTATACATAGACCACATCTTCTTTATCCATTAATCTTTCAATGAATACCGAGGGTCTTTCCACAGTTTGGCTATTGTGGACATTCCTGCTATAAACACTGGGGTGCAGGTGTCCCGGCATTTCACTGCATCAGTATGTTTGGGGTAAATCCCCAGAAGTGCAATTGCTGGGTCGTAGGGCAGTTCTATTTTTAACTCTTTGAGGAACCTCCACACACTTTTCCAGAGTGGCTGTACCAGTTCACATTCCCACCACAGTGCAAGAGGGTTCCCCTTTCTCCACATCCTCTCCAACATTTGTGGTTTCCTGCCTTGTTAATTTTCCCCATTCTCACTGGTGTGAGGTGGTATCTCAGCATGATTTTGACTTGTAGTTTCCTGATGGCCAGTGATGCGGAACATTTTCTCATGTGCTTGTTGGCCATGTCTATGTCTTCCTCTGTGAAATTTCTGTTCATGTCTTTTGCCCATTTCATGATTGGATTGTTTGTTTCTTTGCTGTTGAGTTGAATAAGTTCTTTATACATCTTGGAAACTAGCCCTCTATCTGATAACATCATTTGCAAATATCTTCTCCCATTCCGTAGGTTGACTTTTAGTTTTGTGGACTGTTCCTTTTGCTGTGCAGAAGCTTCTTATCTAGATGAAGTCCCAATAAATTATTTTTGCTTTTGTTTCTCTTGCCTTCATGGATGTATCTTGCAAGAAGTTGCTGTGGCCAGGTACAAAAAGGGTGTTGCCTGTGTTGTCTTCTAGGATTCTGATGCAATCTTGTCTCACATTTAGATCTTTCATTCATTTTGAGTTTATCTTTGTGTAGGGTGTAGGAGAATGGTCTAGTTTCATTCTTCTGCATGTGGATGTCCAGTTTTCCAGCACGATTTATTGAAGAGACTGTCTTTTTTTCCAGGGGATAGTCTCTCCAGCTTAGTCGAACATTAGTTGACCATAAAGTTGAGGGTCCACTTCTGGATTATCTATTATGTCCCATTGATCAATGTGTCTATTTTTGTGCCAGAACCACACTGTCTTGATGACGACAGCTTTGTAGTACAACCTAGCATTGTGATGCCCTCAGCAATGGTTTTCATTTTAATATTTTCCTGGCTATTCGGGGTCTTTTCTGATTCCACACAAATCTTAGGATGATTTGTTCCAACTATCTGAAGAAAGTACATGGCATTTTAATAGGTATTGCATTAAGTGTGTAAATTGCCCTGGGTAACATTGACATTTTATAATATTAATGCTTCCAATCCATGAGCATGGAATATTTTTCCAACTCTTTGTGACTTCCTCAATTTCTTTCAGAAATGTTCTGTAGTTTTTAAGGTATAGATTCTTTCCCTCTTTGGTAAAGTTCTGTAGATTTTATGGTATAGATCCTTTCCCTCTTTGGTTAGGTTTATTCCAAGGTATCTTATGGTTTGGGGTGCAATTGTAAATGGGATTGACTCCTTAATTTCTCTTTTTCCAGTCTCATTGATACTGTATAGAAATGCCATTTATTTATGGGCATTGATTTTGTATCCTGCCACACTGCCGAATTGCTGTATGAGTTTAAGCAATCTTGGGGTGGAGTCTTTTGGGTTTTCTATGTACAGTATCATGTCATCTGCGAAGAGGAAGAGTTTGACTTCTTCTTTGCCCATTTGAATGCCTTTTATTTCTTTTTGTTGTCTGATTGCTGAGCCTAGGACTTTAAGTACTATGTTGAATAGCAATGGCGAGAGTAGACATCCCTGACTTGTTCCTAATATTAGGGGAAAGGCTCCCAGTGTTTCCCATTGAGAATATTATTTGCTGAAGGCTTTTCATGGATGGCTTTTAAGATGCTGAGGAATGTTCCCTGTATCCCTACACTCTGAAGAGTTTTGATCAGGAATGGATGCTGTATTTGGTCAAATGCTTTCCCTGTATCTATTGAGAGGATCATATGGTTCTTGTTTTGTCTCTTGTTTATATGATTAATCACATTGACTGCTTTATGAATCTTGAACCATCCTTGAATCATGGGCATAATTCCCACTTGGTCATGGTGAATAATCTTCTTAATATATTGTTGAATCCTATTGGCTAGTATCTTGTTTAGAATTTTTGCATCCATGTTCATCAGGTATATTGGTCTATAATTCTCCTTTTTGGTGGGGTCTTTGTGTGGTTTTGGAATTAAGGTGATGCTGGCCTCATAGAACGAGTTTGGAGGTATTCCATCTCCTTATATATTTCCAAATAGCTTTAGTAGAATAGGTATGGTTTCTTCTTTAAAAGTTTGATAGAATTCCCCAGGGAAGCCATATTGTCCTGTACTTTTGTGTCTTGGGAGGATTTTGATGACTGCTCAATTTCCTCCCTGGTTATTGGCTTGTTCAGGTTTTCTATTTCTTCCTGTTCCAGTTTTGGTAGTTTGTGGTTCCAGAAATGCGTCCATTTCACCCTGATTTCCAATTTTATTGGTGAAAAGCTGCACATAATAAGTTAACATTGTTTGTATTTCCTTGGTAATGGTGGAGATCTCTCCTTTATCATTCATGATTTTATTAATTTGAGTCTTTTTTCTTTTTATAAAGCTGGCTAATTGTTAATCTATCTTATTGATTCTTTCAAAGAACCAACTCCTGGTTTTGTTAATCTGTTCCACAGTTCTTTTGGTCTCTATTTCATTGAGTTCTTGAATCTTTGTTAACTCTCTTCTTCTGCTGGGTGTAGGATCTATTTGCTATTTTTTTCTAGCTCCTTTAGGTGCAAGGTGAGCTTTTGTATTTGAGTTTTTTCCAGTATTTGGATGGATGCTTGCATTGCGATGTATTTCCTCTGAGGACTGCTTTTGCTGTATCCCATAGAATTTGAACAGTTGTATCTTCATTCTCATTAGTTTCCATGAATCCTTTTAATTCTTCCCTAATTTCCTGGTTGACCCTTTCATCTTTTAGCAGGATGGTCCTTAACCTCCACGTGTTTGAAATCCTTCCATACGACATCTTGTGATTTCGTTCTAGTTTCAAAGCATTATGGTCTGAAAATATGCAGGGGATTATCCCAATCTTTTGGTATCAGTTAAGACCTGATTTGTGACCCAGGATGTGGTTTATTCTGGAGAAAGTTCCATGTGCACTTGAGAAGAATGTGTATTCAGTTGCATTTGGATGTCAAGTTCTGTAAATATCTGTGAAATCCATCTGATCCAGTGTATCCTTTAAAGCTCTTGTTTCTTTGGGGATGTTGTGCTCAGAAGATCTGTCGATTGTAGAAAGCACTATCTTCAAGTCACCAAGTATAAGTGTATTATTATCTAAGTATGTCTTAACTGTGGTTATTTATTGATTGATATACTTGGCAGTTTCCAGATTCGGGGTATACATATTCATGATTGTTTGGGCCTCTTGTTGGATAGATCCTTTCAGTATGGTATAGTGTCCCTCTTCATCTCTTACTGCAGTCTTTGGGATAAACTTTAATTTATCTCATATAAGGATGGCTACCCCTGCTTTCTTTTAAGGACCATAGGAATGGTAAATGGTCTTTCATTTTCAGGCTGTAGGTGTCCTTATGTCTACAATGAGTCTCTTGTAGACAGCAAATAGATGGGTCTTGCTTTTTTTTATCCAGTCTGAAACCCTGCGCCTTTTGATTGAGGTCATTAAGCCAATTCACATTCAGAGTTATGTTGAAAGATATGAATTTAGTGTCATCATAATACCTATTCAATCCCTGTTTTTTTTTTTTTTTTTGGAATGTTTCCTTGGACTTCCTCTTTCTTTTACAGAGTCCCCCTTAATATTTCTTGCAGAGCTGGTTTGGTGGTCACATATTCTTTCAGTTCCTGCCTATCTTGGAAGTTTTTTTTCTCTCATTCTATTCTGGCTGAGAAACTTGCTGGATAGAGTATTCTTGGCTGCATGTTCTTCTCATTTAGGATCCTGAATATATCTTGTCATCCCTTTCCGGCCTGCCAGGTCTCTGTGGAGAGGTCTGCTATTATCCCAATACTTCTCCCCATAAAGTTTAGGGATTTCTTGTCTCTTGCTGCTTTAAGGATCTTCTCTTTATCTTTGGAATTTGCAAGTTTCCCTATTAAATGTTGAGGTGTTGAGCATTTTTTATTGATTTTAGGTTGGTGTTCTCTCTATCTCCTGAATCCGAATGCCTGTTTCCCTTCCCAAGTTAGGGAAGTTCTCAGCTATTATTTGTTCAAATACACTTTCTGGACCTCTGGAATCCTTTTGGCGCTCTCTGGAATCCCAATTAAACCTAGATTTTTCGTTCTGAGGCTGTCATTTATTTCTTTTAACCTATCCTCATGATCTTTTGTTTTTCTCTTTTTTCCTCAGTTTCCTTCCTTGCCATAAACTTGTCTTCCGTGCCCCCCCCTTTTTTCTACCTCATTAACCCTTGTTGTTAGGACCTCCAGTTTTGTTTGCATCTTATTTAACTGATTTTTAATTTCAGCCTGATTAGATCTAAATTCTGCAGTCATGAAGTCTCTTGAATCCTTTATGCTTTTTTCCAGAATAACCAGTTGCTTTATAATTGTGCTTCTGAATTGGCTTTATGACATTGAATTGTAATCCAAATTTTGTAATTCTGTGGGAGAGAGTACTGTTTTTTTTTGTGCTGAGTTTTTCCTTCTAGTCCTTTTGCTCAGTTCAGAGTGGCCAAGAACAAGTTGTACTTGATAAATGTGCAAAGTCTTCTCACTGTAGCATTCCAGCTATTCTCTCTTTAAATCTCAGACTGAATTCGTAGGTTTTCACGAAGATTTGAAAGTTATCCAGGTAAGTTGGTGGGGACAGGTGACTTGGGGACCCTACTCCTCCCCACCTTGCCCTGCACAGTAATTATTGATATATATGAATACATTGCAATTTTATTGCTTGTTTTATCATTGTTTCTAGAGATTTTCTCTGTTCCTTTCTAGCTTTTGTCCCCAAGGAGTCCCCTTTAATATTTTTTGCAGTTCTAGTTTAGTGGTCATGAATACCTTTAGTTTTTGCTTGTCTTGCAAATTCTTTACCTCTTCTATTCTGTATGATAGGTTTGCTGTATAGATTATTCTTAGCTGTAGATATTTCCATTCCACACACAGAATATATCATGTCCCTCACTCTCTTTGACCTGCCAGGTTTCTTTGGAAATATCTGCTGCTTACCTTATTTGTCCTCCCTGGTAAGTTGGGGACTTCTTTCGTCTTGCTTCTTTATAGGATTTTTTTCTTTATCTCTATATTTTGCAAATGTAACTACAATATGTCTTGGCATTGGCCTCCTTTTGTTGATTTTGATGGGAGTTCTCTGTGCTTCCTGGATTTCGAAGCCTTATCATATTTGTTGAGTTTTCAAAGAACCCCAGAACTTCCCCAGAGTGGGAAGTCTTCAGCTATAATTTCCTCAAATAACCCTTATGCCCTCTCTTTTCTCTTCTTTTCTTGGGACTCCTATGATATTAATGTTATTGTTTCACAAAAGCACTCAGTTCCCTATGTCTCTTTCATGATATAATATTTTTCTTTCTTTTTTATTAGCTTCATTATTTTCCATAATTCTATCTTCTATATCATTTATTCATTCTTCTACTTCTTCCATTCTTTTGTTCTTCCATCCAGTCTTTTTAAAATCTCAGTTATTGCATTTTTTCATTTCAGCCTAATTAGTTTTAAGTTCTTTTATCTCTGTGGTAAGGGACTCCTTGTTGTCTTCTATACTTTTCTCACAACCATCTAGTACTCTTTTGATTCTTGCTTTAAATTCTGGATCAGGCATATTACTTATATGTGTTTTGATTCAATTCCTGGCCATGAGCTTTCCTTGTTCTTTCTTTTACAATGAATCCTTCTGTCTTTTCATTTTGTGTAGGACACTTCTCTGTGTCAGGAAAGCCTGCTATGTTTCCTGCTCCTGAGAGTAATGGTTTTATAAAGAAGAAGGAATATGAATTATATTTCCAAGGCCTCTTGCTGTTTCTGGTGTATGCTGCATGCACTCTGTGGCTGTGTTATGTTATCCCTCAAGTCAGTCCTCTGCAGGGTTTCTCCTTTCCTGTAGTGGGGAGTGTTCGGACCTTGGCCAGAGTGTGGTGAGTTTTAACTACGTATGCTCTGATCTTCTTATTAAAAGAGACCTGAAACTATTATCACTAGAGCTGAAGCTTTGCAGAACTCTATGGTCAATAGACAGATGTGATGTGTCCAAGGGTTTGTGCTGGTCTTCAGAGGATGAGACCTCCTGCACTGATTCTAAGGCCCACTTTCTTGGGAAGAACAATACCAGCAGAGCACAGGGCATTGGGATTTGTTGTGAACAACTGAAGCAGCCAGTGTTGGCACTACACTGTTTATTGAAGTTATTTTATGCTGAAAGGAGGAGGGGAATGCACTAACCAGCTCCTTTGTCCCTGGATAGGGGAGTTCGTTCTCTCTGCTGTCAGAGAAGCCCTCCCAGAACAGCAAATAATTTCCCTTCATTCATCATATGTGTTTACTGATCACTTTTTTTCATGTGTCTGTGTCCAGGTTGCTTGCCTGCCTGAACCCGCATAGTGCACTTTGAACTCTATCCCAGACAGACTGGCTGAGTTTAAAACTGCAATCTTTAGTTTGATGTGGTGTGGTGAGGACCTCAACTGGTCTTCTGGGGATGTGTCTTGCTGCACTGGGATTGATGTAGGTTTAATTCAAAAGGGCATTCACACCAGAGTGCAGGAGTGTGGGGCTTGGAGCAAAGTACACTAAAGAACCAGTCTCTGGGTTAGCCACCTTCAGCAGGTGTCTCTGCACCTATGCTGAGGGTGGACTGGAAATAGCACCTACTGGCTCCTTTGTCCCTGGAGTTGCAATGCCGCCTCTCTCAGATGCATTCCAAGAAGGGGAAACATGTCTACTGATATGTCTCAGGTGATCCACAGATCATGTCCTCTGCCCCCAGTTACCTTCTTGGTTTCTCTATGGGAGCACTGTAGTGCCTTAGGGCTTTATACCAGCCATGGAACAGACCTCTAGACTCTAGGTTTTGGGCAGACCTGGTGGTCCAGTGGTTTAGCGCCGCCTTCAACCCAGGGCGTGATCCTGGAGACCCGGGATCGAGTCCCACATCAGGCTCCCTGCATGGAGCCTGCTTCTCCCTCTGCCTGTGTCTCTGCCTCTCTCTCTCTCTCTCTCTCTCTGTGTGCCTCTCATGAATAAATAAATAAAATCTTTAAAAAAATAAAAAATAAACTCTAGGTTTTGAGCACCACTGGTTCCAATACTCATGAAAGTCAACCACTCTTGTTTTTCCAGTCAATGGCTTTGGGGAAGTGTTTTCCTTCTGCGTTCCCCTGTGCTCTCCTCTCTTTCTCTCACCTCTCTCTGAGACCAGGGCTCCCTCCCCTCTATAGACCAGCCATCCCTACCCCCCCCAAACCACATCTCTGTATCTCCTATCTTCCACAATGTGGCCTCTGCTCTCCCTCTAGTTGTGCAGTTTGGTCCATCAGTCCTCAGATTGATTTCATGGGTATTCAGAATGATTTGATATTTACCTAGCTGTGTTCCAAGGAACTAAGCAAGTCTGGAGTCCTCCTCTTACTCTGCCATCTTAGCTCCTTTGCTGCTTTTTTAATCTTATAAAATCAAAACTTATTTAAAATTATTCTTTTTGAGTTTTATAGATTTTTCTTTCTAATTGTTTGTTTCATTTTAAATTACCACCATACCCAGTGAAATAGTATTTTGTATTTACTATATATTTTCCATTCATCTTTGTCCTGCCTTGTAATGTGGGTTTGCTATATCCAAGTGGCAGTAGAGAATTTTATGGTTCTCAAGTGTAGATAAGTTTTGGAATTGAAAATACCTACTGGATTGTAGTTCCCCCTTTTCTCATAAGATCAACCACAAAAAGCTTTTAATTAAATAAAAGTATTTACAATTTCATTAAGAATACATATGGTAACCTAAAATGAGTTTTGGGTTCAAATAAAAATGAATGAGAAACTCATGCTTTTAAGTATAGTCCTTTGTAGTGATTCTCAAATTGTAGTCCAAGGATCCAAGGAATCCCTGAGACACTTGTATGAGTCCATGAGATCAAAACTGTTTTCATAGTGCTAAAACATTATTTTCACTATACACTATGTTGACATTTGCACAGTGGTGCAAAAGCAATGATGAGGGAAAGTACTACTGCCTTAGCATGAATCAAAGCACTGGTACTATACTAGAGAGCCACCATTTGTATTCTTTACCACAATGCACTTGGGGGGAAGCCATTTTCATTTAATGTCCCTGAGGAAGCACTAAAATTATTAATTTTATTAGATTAGACCTTTGAGTATACATCTATTTAATAATCTATACAGCAGAGTAGAAAACGAGCAGAAAGCACTTCCTCATACCAAGTTACCAAGTATGATGGTTGTCATAGCATATAAGCAGCCTTATTATTATTATTATTATCATTATTATTATTATTAATTTCTTATTTCATAAGAAAAAGCACTTATAAGATCGTTTGAACCATGGGACTTTCCTAGTCACTTTTTTTTCATGGAATATCATTTTTATTTGAAAGAACTACCAACAAACTTTGGTTATTCTGACTTGTACTTTTGGCAGACATATTTTCAAAAGTGAATGGAGTCTCTCTCACTTCAAGCAAGGCAACTGACAGTATTCATTGCCAAAGGAAGAAACGTAAGCTTGCAAGTGCAAATTGGAATTTTGGGTTTTTAAAATTGATTTCTCTATTTTCATTTCTGATGGGTAAATATGTATAAATATAATCCACGTAAGCAAAAGCTCTTGGGTTCCTCAGTTCTTAAGAGTGTAACGATGTCCTGAGGCCAAAATGTTTGAGTATTGGTGGTCTACTATATTCACTACTTCATAGACTACCTTGTTAAGAATAAATCAATTTTTTCATAATTGTTTGTATTTATGTTCTACCTACCTTCTTTCTTTGATACTAATCCTAAACTAGTCATTATATACAACTCAGTCAGCTTAGCTGGATTTTTGCTGACTTATAGGTCTTAGTTTATGCTAATTATTATATTTATTTAGGCCCTTTGGTGTGAATAGTCATGTTTCCCATAAAAAATATTAAAAGTATTTATTAGTAGGTGCTACTCCAGATCCCAGTGGAGATGTTATATAATATATGCTATGTACTCCCATATTGCCTTTCTAATATCTGAAAACTTTTGATATTTAAAAGATGCCCTGCCAACACCAAACCGATTCAGAGAAGGGGCTATAGTAGCATTTATATAGTCCCATCTTTATCTTCACTCCCAGTGCTTATTTAGTTGTTTTAAAAATCAGTAGAGAGTAGTTGGTATACAAAGATAAATTAGAGGCTAAGAGCAGAGCCTGATACTGCATCACAATAACTTCCTGTTGTTTAAAATGTTCTAATTTCTTATCCAAGATATTTTGATACCTTCAGTTTGCTCTTACTCATTTCCCTTGCCCAAATGATATTAGATGGATATTGGCATCTGATTTTGTATATTAAAGTTGTTGACCAAGTGTAAACTCAGATCTTTGAGTTTACTCCAGGGAGTGTCTGCTTTTAAAGACCAGTCAATCAGGGGCTGGGCAAGATGGTGGAGAAGTAGGGTCCCCAAGTCAGCTATCCTCACTAACTTACCAAGATAACTTTAAAATCATCCTGAAAACCTATGAATTAGACCTGAGATTTAAAGAGAGAACAGCTGGAACGCTACAGAGAGAAGAGTTTGTGCTTCTAACAAGGTAGAAAGGTGGAAAAAAAAAGAATCAAGTGGGGGGCCCCTGCGAGGAGCCACCCTAGGGCTAGGCGGCAAAAGCCTCCAGGACAGGAAAGTCCAGTCCCAGAGAAGCAGGAATTTAAATATCCACACTGGATTAATCTCGGACGGAATGGCACTTAGCAGGGAACTCAGGAAGAACTGCAGGAGGGGCAGTGGAGCCCCCAGTCTCCCAGAGTCCCTAACAGAGGAAGTGCACCCAAGGGGAGAGCACCAGACACCACAGCCCTGCTCAGTAAAGGGCTAGGGCGAGCGTGCCGTGGGGCCACAGGAGATCAGGAGGCGGGTCTTGGCAGAGGGGGCTGTGCCCTGCTCCTTTCAGGAGCCATGGCCTGGCAGTGCGATTCCAGCAGCACAGGTCCCAGATCCGAGGGCACCGGGGGAAACAACCCACGATCCAGTGCTCCCCACAGGACTGGCAGAAGTGGGGAGGGCACAGAACAGCAAGGTCTCTCCTGCAACTGGGTCCCCTCAAGCTGTGCAGATCAGCATCCCCCGCCCCTGGAGCATCTAGGCCAGTGCAGACTGGGAGGTTGCAGTAGTTACTGCTGGAGCTGATTCCAGGGCTGGAGAGCTGGCCACCGCCAGTGTGGTTGTTCCTCTTGGTGTCACCCTGTGCCTGGGACAGAGCTGGGCCACCAGGAAACAGGGACCACACAGGATAAAGAGTTCCCACTGAGCTGTGCAACTGGCGGAGTGGGGGGGAGATGGCGGCGGGCAGTTCCCCCAGGTGCACACACCTGAGAATCAGCAAAGCAGGCCCCTCCCCCAGAATACAGCTGGAAGGAGAGGGGAAGAGCAAGTTCCTCACGAAGCAGCACTGGAAAACACCAATTTACACTATATAGAGCAAGAGGATACCCCTCCTTTTTTTTCCCTTCCTTTGTCCAGTACAACTCATTTTTACCCACTCTGCACTGAGCAAAATGACTAGAAAGAAGAGTTCACCACAAAAGAAAGAATCAGAAACATTATTCTCTGCCACAGAGTTACAGAATTTGGATTACAAATCGGTGTCAGAAACCCAATTCAGAAGCAAAATTATAAAGCTACTGGTGGCTCTGGAAAAAGGCATAATGGATTCAAGAGACTTCACGACTGCAGAATTTAGATCTAATTAGGCCAAAATTAAAAATCAATTAAATGAGAAACAATCCAAACTGAAGGTCCAAACGATGAGGATTAATGAGGTAGAAGAAAGAGAGTGAGAAGGAAGACAAGTTGATGGCAAGGAAGGAAGCTGAAGACAAAAGAGAAAAACAATTAAAAGATCATGAGGAAAGGTTAAAGGAAATAAATGACAGCCTCAGAAGGAAAAATCTACGTTTAATTGGAGTTCCAGGGGGTGCTGAAAGGGACAGAGGACTAAAAAGCATATTTGAACAAATCATAGCTGAGAACTTCCCTAACGTTGGGAGGGAAACAGGCAATCAGAATAAGGAGATAGAGAGATCCCCCTGTAAAACCAAGAAAAACCATTCAACACCTCGACATTTCATAGTAAAACTTGCAAATTCCAAAGGTAAACAGAAAATCCTTAAAGCAGCAAGAAAAAAAGAGATACCTAAATTATATGGGGAGAAATATTAGAATAACAGAAGATGTCTTCACAGAGACCTGGCAGGCCAGCAAAGGCTGGCAGGATATATTCAGGGTCCTAAATGAGAAGAACATGTAGCCAAGAATACTTTATCCAGCAAGGCTCTCATTCAGAATAGAAGGAGAGATAAAGAGCTTCCAAGATAGGCAGAAACTAAAAGAATATGTGAACACCAAACTAGCTCTGCCATAAATACTAAGGGGAACTCTGTAAAAGAAAGATGATACCCAAAGAAATACTCCAGAAAAACAGGGACTGAATAGGTATTATGATGACACTAAATACACGTCTTTCCAGAGTATCTCTGAACACGAATGGGCTTAATGATCCCATCAAAAGATGCAGGGTTTCAGACTGGAAAAAAAAGCAAGACCCTTCTCTTTGCTGTCTACAAGAGACACATTTTAGACCTAAGGACAACTACACCCTGAAAACGAAAGGTTGGAGAACCATGTACCATTCAAATGATCCTCAAAAGAAAGCAGGGGTAGCCATCCTCATATCAGATTGATTAAAGTTTATCCGAAAGACTGTAGTAAGACATCAAGAGGGAAATATATCATAATTAAAGGATCTATCCAACAAGAGGATCTAACAATCATGAATATTGATGCCCTGAATGTGGGAGTTGCCATGAATATCAATCAATTAATAACCAAAGTAAGGACATACTTAGATAATAGTACACTAATACTGGGCTTCAACACGGCGCTTTCTGCAAATCAGAAAAGCACGACATCGCCAAGGAAACAAGGGCTTTAAAGGATACATTGGACCAGATGGATTTCACAGATATTTACAGAACTTTACATCCAAACACAACTGAATACACATTCTTTTCAAGTGCACGGAACTTTTTTCAGAATAGACCACATATTGGGTCACAAATCAGGTCTCAACCAATGCCAAAAGATTGGGATTGTCCCCTGCATATTTTCAGGCCATAATGCTTTGAAACTTGAACTCAATCACAAGAAGAAATTAGGAAGAAACCCAAACATGTGTAGGTTAAATAGAATCCTACTAAAAGATGAAAGGGTCAACCAGGAAATTAGAGAAGAATTAAAAGTTTCATGGAAATGAATAAGGATGACGATACAACCAATCAAAATCTTTACATATAGCAAAAGCCGGCCTGAGAGGGAAATACATTGCAATACAAGCATCCCTCAAACAATTGGAAAAAAATTCAAATACACAAGCTAACCTCACACCTAAAAGTACTGAGGAAAAAACAGCAAATAAAACCTACACCAAGCAGAAGAGAGATAAGATTCAAGCAGAACTCAATGAAATAGAGACCAGAAGAACTGTAGAACAGATCACCAAAACCAGGAGTTGGTTCTTTGAAAAAATGAATAAGATAGATAAACCATTAGCCAACCTTATTAAAAGGAAAAGAGAAAAGACTCTAATTAATATAATCATGAATGGAAAAGGAGATAAAAAATAAAAAAATAAAAAAATAAAAATAAAAAAGGAAAAGGATAGATCACAAAAAATACCAAGGAAAATCAAACAATTTTAAAAAGGTATTCTGAGCAGGTATATGCCAATAAAATAGGCAATCTAAAAGAAATGGACGGATTTCTGGAAAACCACAAAGTGCCAAAACTGGAATCAGATAAAAGGAAACATAAACATGCCACTAACAGTGGAAGAAATTAAAGCAGTCATAAAAAACATCCCAAGACGCAAAATTACAGGGCCAGATGGATTCTCAGGGAAATTCTATCAAACGTTTAAAGAAGAATCAATACCTATTCTACTAAAGCAGTTCAAAAAGATAGAAAGGAATGGAATTCTTCCAAACTCGTTCTATGAGGCCATCATCACCTTAATTCCAAAACCAGACAAAGACCCCACCAAAAAGGAGAATTATAGATCAATATCCCTGATGAACACAGATGCAAAAATTCTCAAGAAGATATTAGCCAATAGGATCCAACAATACATTAAGAAGATTATTCACCGTGACCAAGTGGGATTTTTCCCAGGGAAGCAAGGCTGGTTCAACACTCATAAAGCAATCAATGTGATAGATCATATCAACAAGAGAAAAAACAAGAACCATGTGATCCTCTCAACAGTTGCAGAGAAAGTATTTGACAAAATACAGCATTCATTCCTATTCAAAACTCTTCAGAGTGTAGAGATAGAGGGAACATTCCTCAGCATCTTAAAAGTCATCTACAAAAAGCCCACAGCAAATATCATTCTCAACGGGAAAGCACTGGGAGCCTTTCTCTTAAGATCATGAACACCAGAGGGATGTCCACTCTCACCACTGCTATTAACCATAGTACTAGAATCTTTGCCTCAGCAATCATGCAATGAAAAGAAATAAAAGACATTCAAATTGGACAAGTAGAAGTCACAATCTCCCTCCTCGCAGATGACATGATACTGTCCATACAAAAACCCAAAAGTCTCGACTCCAGGATTGTTAGAACTCCTATAGCAATTCGGCTGTGTGGCAGTATACAAAATCAATGCCCAGAAATCAGTGGCATTTCTATACACAAACAATGAGACTGAAGAAAGAAAAATTAAGGAGTCAATCCCATTGACAATTGCACCCAAAAGCATAAGATACCTAGGAATAAACCTAACCAAAGCGGTAAAGGATCTATACCCTAAAAACTACAAAACACTTCTGAAATAAATGGATGAAGACACAAAGAGATGGAAAAATATTCCATGCTCATGGATTGGAACAATTAATGTTGTGAAAAAGTCAATGTTACCCAGAGAAATTTACACGTTTAATGCAATCCCTATCACAATAGCATGGACTTTCTTCAGAGAGTTGGAACAAGTCATCTTAAGATTTGTGTGGAATCAGAAAAGACCCCTAATAGCCAGGGGAATATTGAAAAAGAGAACCAGAGCCAGGGGCATCACAATGTCACATTTCAAGTGGTACTAGAAAACTGTGATCATGAAGACAGTGTGGTACTGGCACCAAAATAGACACATAGATCAGTGGAACAGAATAGAGAATCCAGAAATGGGTCCTCAACTCTATGATCAACTAATATTCGTTAAAGCAGGAAAGACTATCCCCTAGATAAAAGACAGTCGATTCAATAAACGGTGCTGGGAAAATTGGACAGCCACGTGCAGTAGAAGGAAACTAGACCATTCTCTTCCACCATACACAAAGATAAACTCAAAATGGATGAAAGATCATAATGTGAGACAGAATCCATCAAAATCTTAGAGGAGAACACCGGCAACACCATTTTTTCCTTTTTTAAAAAAACTTATTCATGAGAGACGGAGAGAGAGAGAGAGAGAGAGAGAGAGAGATCAAGACACAGGCAGAGGGAGAAGCAGGCTCCATGCAGAGAGACCAACGTGGGACTCGATCTGGGTCTCCATGATCATGCCCTGGGCTGAAGGCAGCACTAAACCGCTGAGTCACCCAGGCTTCCTGGCAACACCGTTTTTTATCTCAGCCACAGCAACTTCTTGCAAGAATCATCCTGATGGCAAGGGAAATAAAAGCAAAAATGAATTATTGGGACTTCATCAAGATAAAAAGCTGCACAGCAAAAGAATTAATCAACAAAACTCAAAGACAACCTACCTAATGGGAGAAGATATTGTAAATGACATATCAGATATGGGGCTAGTATCCAAGATCTATATAGATCTTATGAAACTCAACAGCAAAGAAGCAAACAATCCAATCTGAAAAGGGCAAAAGACATGAACAGAAATTTCACAGTGGAACACATAGACATCGCCAACAAGCACATGAGAAAATACTCTGCATCACTGACCATCAGGGAAATACAAATCAAAACCACAATGAGATACCACCTCACACCAGTGAGAATGGGAAAAATTAACAAGACAGGAAACAACAAATGTTGGAGAGGATGTGGAGAAAGGGGAACTCTCTTGCACTGTTGGCGGAATTGTGAACTGGTACAGCCGCTCTGGAAAACTGTGTGCAGTTCCTTCCAAGAGTCAAAAATAGATCTGCCCTACAACCCAGCAATTGCACTGCTGAGGATTTACCCCAACGATACAGATGCAGTGAAACGGCAGGACACCTGCACCCCAATGTTTACAGCAGCAATGTCCAAAATCGCCAAACCGTGGAAGGAGCCTCGGTGTCCATCGAAAGATGAATGGATAAAGAAGATGTGGTATATGTGTACAATGGAATATGACCCATCCATTAGAAAAGACAAATACCCACCATTTGCTTCAATGTGCATAGAACTGGAGAGTATTATGCTGAGTGAAGTAAGTCAATCAGAGAGGACAAACATTATATGGTCTCATTCATTTAGGGAATATAAAAATTAGTAAAAAGGTATAAAGGGAAAGGAGAGAAAATGAATGAAAATATAAATGAGGGTGACAAAATGTGACAGACACCCAACTCTGGGAAATGAACAAGGGGTAGTGGAAGATGAGGTGGGTGGGGTTTTGGGGTGACTGGCTGATGGGCACTGAGGGGGGATTTGGCAGGATGAGCATTCGGTGTTATGCTATATGTTGTCAAATTGAACTCCAATAAAAATATTTTTAAACGGCCAATCTGTGTGAAACAAAAAGGCAAAAATAAATATTAAAATCACGCTGAACTCTCCACTCTAAAACATAGTAGAGCTTTTTTAAAAGATTTTATTTTTTATATATTTGTTTGTTTATTTATTTATTTTTGAGACACAGACATATGCAGAGGGAGATGCAGGCTTCTCACAGGGAGCTGGATGCAGGACTCAATCCCGGAGCCCTGGGATCATGCCCTGAGCCAAAGACAGATGCTCAAGCACTGAGCTACCCCGGTGTCCCTATTATAAAGCTTTTAAAAAACAAAATATAGCAACATTTTACTGGTAAAAGAAGGTGAAATGAAAAATATTAAGCAAACTGTTCATCCTGATATGCCCGCCAGGGAAATGTTACTGCTTTTTATTCAACTAGCTCTTAGCTGACAATAGATAGTTTTCATTCAGGATAGATATAACTGGTCAAAGATGTACTTCAGATATTGAGGGGTTTTTTGTTCCCTAGCAGCTCATTTTCCAAAACCCATATAAGAATGCTTTTTCCCTTTCTCTACCACATCCAATGTCCATTATCTTGATATCTACCTTTCTGGCTCTCCAGAGCATGATTCCTCTATCACTTTTCTTAGGAGCTCAGGGAAGGAATTGAATTGCCCGAAAATGTGACAATTCACTCAATAAGTTTTAAAATCTCTTCTGTTTGAGAAAAGGATCTTTAATGATTTTTTAATGTATCGAACTGAGTCAAAAGAGATATGGCTTGGGGAATATAAAAATTAGTGAAAGGGAATAAAGGGAAAGGAGAGAAAATGAGTGAAAATATCAGTGAGGGTGACAAAACATGAGAGACACCTAACTCTGGGAAATGAACAAGGGGTAGTGGAAGGGGAGGTGGGCAGGGTGTTGGGGTGACTGAGTGATGGGCACTGAGGGGGGCACTTGGCTGGATGAGCACTGGGTGTTATGCTATATGTTGGCAAATTAAACTCCAATAAAAATTTTTAATAAGGAGATATGGCACAATTAGTTGAATTGGGAATTTTAAGCTTGGAACCAATGGGACTTAAATCAGACATTTGGATCACTAAACAGCTACCTAGTGATAGTTGTCATTTGACTTCTCTTTTGTATTTTTATTTTCCTAAGACTCTTTTCATCTTATTCACTCTTACATGTATTGTCTTCTTTTATTACTACATTGTTTTAACTTTTTTTTTTTTTTCTGTAATATGCCACAATTTTTATTGCAACGTGGCCATTTTTGTGAGGGTAGGGAGTTTGATCTCAAAAACAATGTTCCATTTAAGGCTCTTTTATACAGAAATTGCCATCATGACTGATATTCAAAATATTTTTAGTGTTGCAAAACTTACATGGTAAACATAAACTCCTACACTTATTCAGTAGTGATGTTTTAACTTTTTAATTCTACTTAAAATCCCTCCCCCAACTTGTGCCTATTGGTCTCTTAGTTAATCCTGGGCTATTTTATCTATTATTCTATTCATTAATTTATTTGTAGAACTCATTCTGTTTCTTTTACGTGAATCCCAAGCCTTCTGATTATCTTTATATTTTTTCTCAGTGAGAATTGCGTTAATTAAAGCGCTTAGTACCTGACATATTATGAGCATTGTATAATTTTTGTTATTTTTACCATTTAATTACATGTTTAAAAATTCTGCACTCAAAAAGTTAAAATTTTAAGATCTATATCATTATTACATATCAGGAATATATAATTCCTATGTTTTCCTTTAGAAATTTTACAGATATATTTTCCTATTTAAATTAAGTTCTGATTTACCATTATCTCTTCATATACATGATTTATACTCTTAGATAGTGTTAATTTTTTTTTTCTTCCTTTGATATATGTTGTAGTGCCAAGAGAAAATTGAGAAACTATCTTATTTCACCTTTGGCCCTTCCAAAGTGTATACTAATTACCTTTTACATTTCACAGCAAAATGACTACATTGGTTATCCAAAACATGTCCTTTGGATCATTGGCTTTGAAAAATAATTTCCTGCCTATAATCTATTTGCTTGCCTAATTTCTCAATTTTGATATTTTTATTAAAAAACAATTATGTGATGATTTCTATTAACTGATCATGCTAAAACATGACTTTATGTTGGAAAGCACTCTCCCTTAAAATGGTTTTATATTAATTTTTGGCATTCGGAACAAATATCAAATGCTAAACAACTATAATACTTTGTAACTGTTCAAGGATTTTCAATACAATGTTCATTTGGGCGATGAAAATTAAATAGTATATCCTCAAAGTTTGCATTCCAGAAAATTACAACTTAATTTTGATTTTGCATATAGACAATTACAAAAAAATATTTGGTTCTGTGTGTACATTTTTTTATTTGATAGCTGTCAGGTTAATTTTTGTGGTAACCAGGTAGACATAGTTAGAGGTTGAAGTACAGAAGTCAAGGTTCACAGAGAAAAATTGTCTCAAATATGATAAATGATGTAATATCTCACCGCCTCACATTTCTGGAAACATAGTTAAGCATTTTTGATAGCCTTTTAAAAATTTCTAGAAAAGTAAGCATTATATAAAACTTACCATCTTAATTATTTTTAGGTGTACAGTTCAGTAATGTTAAGTGTATTTGTTGTGCAATCAATCTCCAGAACCTTTGCATCTTGTAAAACTGAGACCCTATTTCTTATTAAGCAACAAAATATCATTTCCTCCTCTCCCCAGTCCCTGGCAACCATCATTCCCCTTTCTGTCTCTATAAATGGACCACTCTAGGTATTTCATATAAGTGGGAATCACACCGTATTTGTCTTTTTGTCACTCGCTTATTCACTAGGCATAATGTCCTCAAGGTTCATCCATGTGTCAGAATTTCATTTCTTTTTAATAACTGAATAATATTTCATTGTATGCATGTGCTATATTTTGTTTATCCATTCATACACTGATAGATCCTGGGTTGCCTCCACCTCTTGGCTATTGTGAAGAATGCTATTATGAACACAGGTGTACAATTCTCTTTCGAGGACCTTGCTTTCAATTTTTTGAGTATATATTCGGATGTGGAATAGCTGGATCATATGGGAATTATATGTTTGAGGAACTGCCATCATATTTGCCATAATAATTACCCAAGTTTACATTCCCGCCAACAGTGTACAAGGGTTCTAATAATTTTTAAGATTTTATTTATTTATTAATGAGAGACAGAGAGAGAGAGAGAGAGAGAGAGAGAGAGAGAGAGAGGCAGAGACACAGGCAGAGAGAGAAGCAGGCTCCATGCAGGGAGCCTGACATAGGACTCTATCCGGGGTCTCCAGGATCATGCCCTGGGGAGGGTTCCGATTTCTTCACATCCTCACCAACACTTGTTATTTCCTGTTGGCTTTTTGTTTTGTTTTGGTTTTGGTTTTGGCTTTTTGGGGGGTTTCTTGTATATGTTTTTATTGGAGTTCGATTTGCCAACATATAATATAACACCCAGTGCTCATCCCATCCAGTGCCTCCTCAGTGTCCGTCACCCAGTCACCCCATGCCCCCACCCACCTCCTCTTCCACTACCCTTTGTTCATTTCCCAGAGTTAGGAGTCTCTCATGTTCTGTCACCCTCTCTGATTTTTCCCCCTCATTTTCTCTTCTTTTGTATGGGTATCTATTTATTGTTACTATTTTTTATTAAATTAAAAGTAACATAATGAATACATTCTTAATCTTTAATACATCCTGTGTAGCATTGGATTTTTTTGAGATTTCATACTTAGAATTGCCTTATATAAATTTCTCATTTGAAAATATTTTTTAACTGTAAGAGCATTAGTGATGCAACAGTAATATTCTTCGTCTCCTGGCAACAGAATCCATGGTGTTGTGGCAAGTGAGGTGCAGAGAATGTGGGGATATCAGTTGATGGGAAACTCTGGAGAAGGGGATCCCTGGGTGGCGCAGCGGTTTGGCACCTGCCTTTGGCCCAGGGCGCGATCCTGGAGACCTGGGATCGAATCCCACATCGGGCTTCCGGTGCATGGAGCCTGCTTCTCCCTCTGCCTATGTCTCTGCCTCTCTCTCTTTCTCTCTCTGTGACTATCATAAATAAATAAAAATTAAAAAAAAAAAACTCTGGAGAAGAAAGTTAATTTTCAGAATAGTAGTGTTCTTAAATTAAAAAAAGTGTGCAACCAAAAGACACGGTGAGAAATCTCATAGAAAGGGAGTTTCATTACTTTTCCTTTTAGCTTCAACTATGAGTAGACATTGAAGTTGACAATGGAATTAAATTTCCTTCAAAAGTTATTTAACTAAAATATACACTGAATTTCGTAGAAAATTAGCTCTTTTGTTAATAATTGTATCTATAATTATGACTAAAATTGAACTCAGTGTGATGAAAAGGGCATTAGTAATTTTTTGTATTTTACTTTCTGTACTTAAGTCAACAGTTATACATGAGAAACAAAATATAACTGATACGTTGATGTGGTATCAAGAATTATGTTAATTCACGGCTGTAGGGTAAGGGAATTATAACTCCTCCAGAGTAATTGACTAACACGTTTACATGTCAATAAATAGCCAGATAGTGAATGATTTTGAAAAACTTAATCTCACACATTTCTAAAGTGAAGTATTAAAATCTGTACCTCACTTTTTTTAGATATCAAGTGTGTTTACTATGTATTAGTGAAAGAATGTTATAGCCATCTAACCAGGAATATTTACATATATATTTTTTCTGTAATCCTAAACTTCCTTTCAAGATTTATTTTTCCTTCTATAAAGCGCTCATTAGTTATCTCTCTTGCATAGTCTTTAGGTACCTTAAAAATGAACTTTATGCTAGTTAGAAAATTTTAATGGAAGTAAAGTTTAAAAACAATAACCCAATTGATACATTTAATATTACTAATTATAAACTTAGTGAATTTCATTAGGGCAAGGTCTACTTTAAGCTATTAAAGACAGCATTTTGAAACTTTCTTTTTAAAATGCCATCCAGCTGTTTTCTTTTGCTAGAAGGGGCTATACATATGGAAGGAAACATAAGGACCTAAATATTTCTAGCCCAAATGAAGAGCAGAAGGTATTAAGTAAGAGAGGGAAGTCCTCATGACACAAATTGTTAAGGGGAAAAAAGACACCAGTGAACAAAAGCCCCCTGTTTCAGAAAAACTGCCTTCTGAGCATGAATTTAAGTTAGTGTTTATGCTGGCAATGATTGAAGAGGTATAGGCAGGAGGAGAGTGTATGTTGGGGAAAGACATTTGTCAGAGCATTTTGGGAAAGGAGAGGAGATTGTTTTTCTGTGTGGGGAGAGAGAAAAGGTAGTATTATTCTACTGGACAAAGTCCAACACTAAGGAAGAAAGGAAATTAATGGGGAGGTCACTGGCCTGGAGTATGTGGAACTCATATGACTCAATACTATGGACCACCTTAATTTGTGTGCCCATAGGTCACCATGGAAATAGTTTTACCCTACAAGGGACATGAGCCTGGGAGGAAGGGAAGTCTGTAAAGTGGTTGAGTGGGACTGGAGGAGTCTGTTGGGGGGAAGTACTGTCAGTACCCACTTGTCCTTGGACAGCAGTGGCTTAAGGGCCCTGGCAGCTGTTACAAGTGCTTGCTGTCTGTGATCTCTTTCCTACTTCCTTAATTTCTTTTTTAAAAGATTTTATTTATTCATTCATGAGAGACAGAGAGACAGAGACATAGGCAGAGGGAGAAGCAGGCCCCTCGCAGAGAACCCTGGGATCATGCCCTGAGCCAAAGGCAGATGCTCAACCGCTGAGCCACCTAGGCATCCCTCCTTCTTTAATTTCTTTCTTTCCTTCCTTCTCCCCTTATTCCTTCTTTTAATTTTTTTTGCATTTGTCTTTGTTTTTTCTTTGGCCACCCTTCCCCTTCTCCTCTGTGCTTAACAGCAGGCCCCCCTCCAGAGCCTCATTCTAGCACCACATCCCTGCCCCACTCCAGTTGTCTGAATGGACTTGAAGAGAGCAACAGTTGGTGAACTGAGTTATTACGGTCCAGAAGGGGAAATAAGCTAATAGATTTTTTTAATGCTAAGGCTTTTTCCTGGAGCATTCTGATAGGTTCCTACTTTACTGCCTCTTCAGGTAGTGTTCCTGAATCATATGGAAGGTAGATATATTGTTGGCTATCATTCTGGAGTCCCATTCAGCCTCCAGAGAATCCTTGATCCATGTGTGTTGATAGGGTTATCCACAAAGAGGTAACAGATCTGAAATGACTTGAAGAATGATTACCTGCTTACTGAGTATATTGTGAGAGTCATAGTGAGCTGAACAGAGTCTAGTGCAGAGGGGGTGGAGCTTTAATCTCATTAGGTATCTTTAGCTTACAACTTGCCTGTGAGCCTATTGTACTTCAGTCTTAGTGATTTCCCTACCTCGTCATTCCTTCCAAAGGGAACTAGAGTTCTCTCTGTCCAGATCCCCTCTTTGAGGTTAATGGCAGTTTGAAGAGGCAGCAACTCTTCGCATCAAGGTATCTTAAAGCAAAAGAAATCTGACTGTCAAGTTTGCATTGCTATCAGCCTCTACCAGCCATTGTAAGGAGCAGTGGGAAAGAAAGAAAGTTGTGCTACTGAGCTCTCTCACACTTCCCACTATAAGGGATTGACACTAAACCTGGGGACTTGGGAGATGATTTCCATAGAAAACCCCTCTTTTTGCATGGGTCCATCCATATATAAGAATTTCAAGCACAAGTTATTTCCCTATTCATCAATGACAGGAAACCAGGAATTCATGTTAATTCTTAGTAATAACACTGTTAGAACAGAAATTGGAGCTAAGCATAGTGTTCGAAAAGAGATGATCGTAAAGTAAAGAATGGCAGATCAGGATATGAGTAACGCTAAAGTAGAATCTATCTGCCTGCTTTTTTGTGGGTATGAATAGAAACTAGAAATAATGAACACTTCTACTGCCATCTTTTGGTACAGGAGAAATTCATGTTTCTTTATCCCTCCCTCCATGGGCCAAGCCTAATTATAATAAGTACAATAACATCTCTGAGAGCACTTTGCCACTACTAGTAGTTAAAAATGAAATTATCACGTTTTTAACTTAACTAAAAACATTAAAATTAAGAAAATTTAAAAATAAATACTTTTTTTCTCATTTCATAATTATCTGAGGTTCATTGGTAAGAGACTATAAATTTGGAAACGGAACCCATTTATTTCATTAGTAAAATCGCAGACAAATGAAATAATTTTTAATTAAATAGGAACTGTTTTTTTAATAATAAATTTATTTTTTATTGGTGTTCAATTTGCCAATATACAGAATAACACCCAGTGCTCATCCCCTCAAGTGCCCCCCTCAGTGCCCACCACCCAGTCACCCCCACCCCCCGCCCTCCCCCCCTTCCACCACCCCTAGTTCGTTTCCCAGAGTTAGGAGTCTTCCATGTTCTGTCTCCCTTTCTGATATTTCCTACCTATTTCTTCTCTCTTCCCCTCTATTCCCTTTATTATTTGTATTCCCCAAATGAATGAGACCATATAATGTTTGTCCTTCTCTGATTGACTTATTTCACTCAGCATAATACCCTCCAGTTCCATCCATGTCAAAGCAAATGGTGGGTATTTGTCATTTCTAATGGCTGAGTAAATAGGAACTGTTTTAACATCAGTATGATGAGATTTATTCTTCAGAACCAAATTTTAAAATGATTAATGCTAAAGTGAACTGGTATTGAGAAGTCCCTTTCAAAACTTTAAATGCTATAAACTTGCTGTAGGGCATTGTGGATAATTAATACAGTGTTTGTGATGTAAGTATTGTTCTAGGACTTAAGTACAGTGGTCAATCATATAAAGATTCCATACACACAATAACAGAAACTTCATATAAACATTTTAAATTAAATTATAAACAAATATTATGGCAACATTCCATTCTATTTATCTTTTTTTATTTTTTTATTTTTTATTGGAGTTCAATTTGCCAACATATAGCATAACACCCAGTGCTCATCCCGCCAAGTGCCCCCCTCAGTTCCCATCACCCAGTCACCCCAATCCCCTACCCACTTCCCTTTCCATTACCCCTTGTTCATTTCCCAGAGTTAGGTATCTGTCATGTTTTGTCACACTCACTGATATTTTCACTCATTTTTTCTCCTTTCCCTTTATTCCCTTTCACTAATTTTTATATTCCCCAAATGAATGAGACCATATAATGTTTGTCCTTTTCCGATTGACTTATTTCACTCAGCACAATACCCTCCAGGTCCCTCCACGTCAAAGCAAATAGCGGGTATTTGTCGTTTCTAATGGCTGAGTAATATTCCATTGTATACATAGACCACATCTTCTTTATCCATTCATCTTTCAAGGACACCGAGGCTCCTTCCAGAGTTTGGCCATTCTATTTATCTATATTAAACACTTAGGAAGTGTGCAGCTTTCTTTTTAAATGTTTACATTTTTTCTTTTAAAACATTTCACCCTTTGCCACATTTTAAACTGAAATATGTTTTAACATCTCTTTGTAATTAAATTAAATCCCTTTTTCTCTTTTTTATCCTTTATGCTTTTTTTAATTGAAGTTTGATTTGCTAACATATAATATAGTACCCAGTGCTCATCTCATCAAAATCTTTTTTTTTCAAATTTTCATTTAAATTCTAGTTAGTTAACATATAGTGTAATATTGGTTTCAGGATTTGAATTTAGTGATTCAGTGCTTAACACAAGTGCCCTCCTTCATACTCATCACCCACTTAGTCCATCCCCGGCTCAAAGCCCCTCCATCAACGCTCAGTTTGTCCTTTACAGTTGAATCTCTTATAGTTTATTTGCCTCTCTTTTTCTCCCCCTTTTCCCTATGTTCATCTGTTTTGTTTCTTAAATTCCATTTGTTGACTAATAGAGTAATCCACAAGGGTGAACTGACTTTTAGTCAGAATGTTTATTTTTAACAGATTATAAAATAGCCACCTATTTAGATGGATAAATGTATTGTGATTATGGTGTTGTTTATAAAAAGAATTTTCAGGATTGTCCACAAAACTTAATGTTAGTATTAGTTATTAAGAGTACAATGGAATATCATTCAGCCATACAAAAGAATGAAATCTTGCTATTTGCAATGACATAGATGGAGCTAGAGAGTATAATGCTAAGTGAAATGGGTCAGTCATAGAAAGATAAATACCATATGATTTCACTTATATTTAGAATGTATGAAGCAAAACAAATTAACAAAGGGGAAAAATAGAAATAAGCCAAGAAATAGAATCTAAACTATTGAGAATTGATGGTTACCAGAGGGGAGGTGGGTAGGGTGTTGGGTGAAATAGCTGCTGGGGTTTGAGTGCACTTGTTAAGATAAACACTGGGTGATGTATGGAATTGTTGAATCACTATATTTTATATCTGAAACTAATATAACACTTTATGTTAATTATACTGGAATAAAAATAAATAAAAAGAAAATTTTACCTTAAAATATTTTGCATCTGCAATTAGATTCTAAACACAGACTTACTTTTATGTTTCCTTTTAGGTAAGGCCTATTCTGATTTTAGTGGAACAAGGAATTAATTCAATTGAAAAGAAAAACTAGTTTTTTAGAGTTTTTTTAACTTCCATTTTCCGATATATATTGTATATATATGCATTTTTATGATTATAATATTAAAATTTTTAATAATATATAATATAATTATATATATAATTACTTTAAATGTAAATGGAGTAAATACTCCAATCTAAAGACATACAGTTTCAGCTTGGATAAAACAAAACAACACAAAAAATATATATATCTGTATATATATATTTAAAATTTCATCTATCCCATTTTAAAATCTTCAGCCATCAAACTTGTGGTGACCATAGCATAAGATACAGAGAAGTTGAATCACTGTTTGTACACCTAATACTAATGTTGAATAACTATTGTACACATAAAAATAATGTAATATTGTGTGTCATTTATACTGAAATTTAAAAAAATCACCTCAGCTGACATCAGCATAAATTAGTATGACAGCCATAGAGGAGGAGTCTGCTTCAAGGTATAACTAAGAATCTTAATTTAAAGATAGACCAGACTACATGAGGTCAACTTTAAGTACATGTACTTATATTTTATTACATCTAGCTATTAGTTTCAGCTGTCATATAATCTGGACTATTCTTTGGAGTCATCTCTGTCTTTTTGAAGGGATATATATTCTGATTTGGTGGCCATTTTAAGCATTACTTTAGGATTATATTGAAAAGTAGGTTATAAGTGCATTAATTTTCTTTTTTAAGTGCATTAATTTTCAATTTCATTCTTATCAATATAATGACTACTAGAAAGATACTTCCACTTTTAATTTGCATTCTCTATAATCAGGCAACTAAGGCACTAGAGCTCTCTATTGATACAGAGGTGATTTTTATCCCGTTTACAGAAGCTCACTTACTTTGCCTTTCACTGTTTTGTTATCTCTGATGGTATCCCTGTGCTTTGGGATAGCACAATAAAGAAGCAAGAAAAATGTTTTCTGCATTATTGAGAATAAAGGAAAAAATAAACTTGTTAATATAATTTGGTTAAAAGGTTTATTTTATTTATCACTACTTGGCTATTGCAATACTTTTATTCCTTTTACAGGTACCCTTCTACTCCCCAGCAACTAATAAATTTTAAAAGTATAGTTTGAGGGCAGCTTGGGTCGCTCAGTGGTTTAGCGCCACCTTCAGCCCAGGGTGTGATCCTGGAGACCTGGGATGGAGTCCCACTTCAGGCTCCCTGCATGGAGCCTGCTTCTCCCTCTGCCTGTGTCTCTGCCTGTCTCTCTCTCTCTCTCTCTCTGTGTGTGTCTCTCATGAATAAATAAATAAAATATTTAAAAATAAATAAATAAAAGTATAGTTTGATTAACCAACTATTTGATTGACATTACAACTTTACTTTTGAAATGCAAAATCACAAAACAGTAGATGTTTTACATTTTTCATCACTGAACCAGACACAAAGCAGTGACCATGATGGGGTGAGGGTTTTTTTTTCCCGATCCTGGCCTGACTATGGGTACATAGGTATCCCAATCAATATTTTATTAACTATTCTTTCAGATTTAAGTGAGCCAAATATCAGTAGGAGTTTTTCTCTTAGGATAATGTAATATTTCACTCTTTATTTTTGGCAGGGTGAAAACTGTGCAAGAATTTTCTAAGAGATGACTAACACTTTTCTTTCATAGATACTGTTTTTTTTATTTTCTATTTAGTGCATTATACTATTAATGTCATCCAAAATATTCCACTGTGTTACTGAATATAACATGGAAACATCAAAATAATATTAATTGGAAACCATAATATTTTCTTCTTGATATACCAAAATACTATTTTTTTCTGAAATGGATATCTGTATTTTTTTAAAAAAGATAATTGTTTGTTGTGAATAAAGCATAGCTTAAGTAAATTACTGGATTGCCATTTCTTACCATTTCTCACAGATGGTAGTATTTCCTCTTAAAAAGAAAAGCAGTATACCAGATAAAATATCCAATACTTCTTTCCAATAGAGAAATAATATATAACAGTTAGTTTAACTAATAAAATACATTATAATCAAAATCTGTTTATCTATATGTAGGTATATATGTATATATGTAGTGACAGTGTCTAAAGCAGAGGAATCCAATTCTGTATGCAATCATTTATGATAGTGGTACTATTAGACTTGTATTTTAGAATCCTTTTTTAAAATATTTTATTTATTTTTCATGAGAGACACAGAGAGAGAGGCAGAGACATAGGCAGAGGGAGAAGCAGGCTCCATGCTGAAAGATGGATGTGGGACTCGATCCTGGGACTCCAGGATCACACCCTGAGCCAAAGGCAGAAGCTCAATCACTGAGCCACCCAGCTGTCCCTATATTTTAGAATCCTGATACAAATTTTATAAACTCTTTCTATTAAATATTTAGTTGAGAAAATAATACTTAACTGTTAAAATGTAAAAAAAGCCTATATTCTAAAAAAACATTTACTTTTATTAGAATTAGCTAGATTATTCAAAGTAATGCTTGAAATGAAATAGAACTAGCCAAATTGAGGGACTATGTACTGCTATTGGGACTATTCTTTTCTCAGTTTTCTATAAATTAGTGATTTTTAAAGTGTGGTTCCCTGATGAGCAGCATCAATATCACCTGTGAAGTTGGTAAAAATGCAAATATATAGGCCTTACCTCTGATCTGGATGAGAAACTCTGAAAGCATGACTCAGGAATATGTGTGTTTACAGGCCCTCAATGTAATTCTTATGTATGCTAAAATAATTTCTTTTGTCAGACTTTCTGTCTCTTTATCTCTCTGTGTATCTATGTCTCTGTGTATGTAACTTGTAGGACTACTGAAAAAGGATCACCAGATTGCTTGCATATAACATTTATCGAAGAACTCCATCGTTGCATTTTTTTTTCTTCCCGTAGTTTTCCTGGTTGTTTCATTATTTTATTCAGTGATAAAATGAAAAATACTATCCTTATTAAAGGATCCACTGAATCATCATATTAATTCAACTGTGTTGCATTCTTGAAGTAATCCTTCCAATGTAAGTCTTAAGCCTTTTTTAATTCTTTGAAAATATTATTCTAGTATTAATATAAATATGAAAATAGTGGCTAAGCTTTCCTTTTCTTTCTATAGTCAGAAGGACCATAGAATGGTGATAGGGAGAACAATTATACTTTATTATGTAGGTATCTAGATGAGGACCATTTGAATCGTAAATGGTTCTCCAACCTTTTATTTTCAGGCTGTAGGTGTCCTTATGTCTAAAATGAGACTCTTGTAGACAGCAAATAGATGGGTCGTGCTTTTTTAACCAGTCTGAAACCCGGCGCCTTTTGATGGGGTCATTAAGCCCATTCACGTTCAGAGTTAGTAATGAAAGATATGAATTTAGTGTCATTATGATATCTATTCAGCCCCTGTCTTTTTGGATTGTTTCCTTGGGCTTCCTCTTTCTTTTACAGAGTCCCCCTGAATATTTCTTGCAGAGCCGGTTTGGTGGTCACGTATTCTTTCAGCTCCTGCCTGTCTTGGAAGCTCTTTATCTCTCCTTCCATTTTGAATGAGAGCCTTGCTGGATAAAGTATTCTTGGCTGCATGCTCTTCTCATTTAGGACCCTGAATATATCCTGCCAGCCCTTTCTGCCCTGCCAGGTCTCTCTGGAGAGGTGTGCTATTATTCTAATGCTTCTCCCCATAAAAGTTAGGGATTTCTTGTCCCTTGCTGCTTTAAGGATCTTATTTTTATCTTTGGAATTTGCAAGTTTCATTATTAAATGTCGAGGTGTTGACCGTTTTTTATTGATTTTAGAGGGGGATCTATCTCTTGGATCTGAATGTTTGTTTCCCTTCCCAAGTTAGGGAAGTTCTCCGCTGTGATTTGTTCAAATACACATTCTAGACCTCTGTCCCTTTCGGCGCCCTCGGGAACCCTAATTAAACGTAGATTTTTTTCTTCTGAGGCTGTCATTTATTTCCCTTAACCTATCCTCATGATCTTTTAATTGTTTTTCTCTTTTTTCCTCAGCTTCCTTCCTGGTCTGGGAGAACTCTCAATGCCTCAAAGTTGATCATCTGAAATGTGGAAGGGTAGCAATCTACTTTAAAGACTTTAAGATTCCTAAATTAACCCAGGGCTTGTTGCCTCTATAGTTTGTGCGTGAGGACTCCAGGTGTTTTAGAAGCTGGAACTGCATTGACTGGAATGAAACTTGAGCTGAGCCGTGAGAAGCAAAGAACCCAAAGGACAAGTAGAGAGAGGGTTAGCATGGAGGGCAAGAGTCTGTTCAAGTGCCGAGGACACTGGAGATAGGTTCAGGGGTGCCTAGGTGTCTCTGTTGCTTCAGTGTCTGCGTCTTGGTTCTGGCTCAGGTCATGATCTCAGGGTTGTGGTATCAAGCCCTGAGTCGGGCTCCCTGCTCAGTGTTGATTCTTCCCTCTATGCTCCTGTGTCTACCTGCACTCTCTCCCTAGAATAAATCTTTAAAAAAACTTGTTTTCTATGTCACTCACTCGTTCTTCTACCTCATTAAGCCTCGTCATTAGGACCTCCAGGTTGGAGTGCATCTCATTTAATTGATTTTTAATTTTGGCCTGATTAGATCTAAATTCTGCAGTCATTAAGTCTCCTCAATCCTTTATGCTTTTTTCTAGAGCCACCAGTAGCTTTATAATTGTGCTTCTGAGTTGGCTTTCTGACATTGAATAGTAATCCAAATTTTGTAACTCTGTGGGAGAGGGGATTGTTTCTGATTCTTTCTTTTGAGGTGAGTTTTTCCTTCTATCATTTTGCTCAGTGCAGAGTGGCCAAAAACTATTTGTATTGGAAAAAGGAGAAAAAGAGAGGGGGGAAAAAAAGAAAAAAGAAGGGGGGAAACAAACAGGAAACAAAAAACAAGGAGGAGTATCCTTTGAGTCTATATACTGTAAATCCCTCAACTTCCCCTGGAACTTTCCAGCGCTGCTTGTTCAATAACTTGTTTTCCCCCTATCCTTCTAACTGGTCTTCTGGGGGAGGGGCCCGCTGTGCTGATTCTCAGGTATTTGCACCTGGGGGAGCTGCCCAGCACCCTGCCAGATGCACAGCTCATTGGGAGTTGTTTATCCTATGAGGCCCCTGCTCAGTCCCAGGTACAAGGTGACACCAGGAGGAATAACAACAGTGATGGTGGCCAGCTCTCTAGCTCTAGAGTCAGCTCCTGCAGTAACTACCACAGCTCTCAGTCTGCAGGGGCCTGGATGCTCCAGGAGCGGGTGGCGCCGATCTGCACAGCTCAGGGCCACCAGGCAGCAGGAGTGTTCTTTCTGTCCTCTGTCCTCCCGGCCTCTGCCTGTCCCAGTGGGAGCCCTGGATCTTGGGCTGTGTCCTCCGGCGCCCTGGGCTCTGGGGCATGCACCACTGGAATCGCGCTCCCTGGACTGTGCAGCCCCCTCCGTGCAGAACTGCCACTGGAGTCGCTCCGGAGCTTCTCCCGGGGACACGCAGCTCCCTCTGCCCGGAGCCGCCGTCTGAGCTGCTCCCTGGCCCTCCCAGGTGTGCACTGCAGCCCTTTAGGGAGCTCCGCCTGGGGTTTGTGGCGCGCTCTCCCCCGGGGGGGCAGTTCCTCTGTTAGTGCCCCTGGGAGACTGAGGACATCCCTGTCCTTCCTGAGATCCTGCCCGAGCTCCCTGTGAGCACCTTTCCGTCCGGGAAGATTGGTGAAGCTCATGTTTCTCCAGGACGGGGCTTTCCTGTTCTGGGCGCACTCACCCCGGCCTTACCCAGCTCCTCGCGGGGCCCCTCCCCCTTGGATGCCTTTTTATTTCTTTATTTTTTTTTCCGTCCTCCTACCTTGATAGAAGCGCAAACTCTTCTCACTGTAGCATTCCAGCTGTTCTCTCTTTAAATTTCGGGCCAAATTCATAGGTTTTCAGGCTGATTTGAAACTTATCTAGATAAGTTGGTGGGGACAGGTGACTTGGGGACCCTACTCTTCCTCCATCTTGCCCAACCTCCAATGTTTTCAATTTTGAAGAAGTACAATTTATCTATTTTTTCTTTAGCCACTTGTACTTTTTCGTCTTACCTAAGAAATCATTACATACATCAAGGTTAAGAAGATTTATTGTTATGCTTTCCTCTAATAATTTTATACTTTTTTCATTTATATTCAAGCCTTTTATCCGTTTTGAGTTAATTGGTCTGAATGAAGAAAGGTTCTAACTTCATTCTTTTGTATATGGATATAGTTATCCCAGCACCATTTGTTGGAAAGTCTATTCTTTAGTGGCTTTACACTTTTGTCTGAATCAATTGGCCAAAAACTTAAGGGTCTCTTTCTAGACTCTCAATCCTGTATCACTGATATATATGTCTATCCTTATGGCACTACCACACAGTCTTTATTATTATGCCTTTGTAATAGATTTCAAAACTGAAAAAAATTGAATTCCCCAACTTTGTTATTTTTCAAGATTGTTTCAGAAATTCTGGTTATATTGCATGTCCACATTAATCTTGGAATAATGTCATCAATTATTCCACAAAAGACAGTTGGTATTTTGATAAGAATTATGTTGAATCAGTAGATTAATTCGAGATGTGTTTGAATCATAGTAATATTAACTTTTTCAGGGATGCCTGAATGGCTCAGTCAGTTAAACATCCAACTATTGATTTCTGCTCAGGTCTTGAGCTCAGGGTCATAACTTCAAGCCGCACATTGGGATCCACACTGGGGATGGAGACTATTTACAAAAATACTGTTTTCCAAACCATAAACATGGAATATCTTTTTGTTTTGCCTTTAACTTCTTTCAGTAATATTTTTTGTATAATTTTATTGGAGTTCGATTTGCCAACATATAGTATAACACCCAGTGCTCATCCCATCAAGTGCCCTCCTCAGTGCCTGTCACCCAGTCACCTAACCAACACCCACCTCCCCTTCGACTACCCCTTGTTCACGTCCCAGAGTTAGGAGTCTCTCATGTTCTGTCACCCTCTCTGATTTTTCCCACCAATTTTATATTTATTAATACCATAACCATTAAAGTTGATAGTATATTGCAGTTCACAAAGATTTTTTACACACAGTATTTCATTTAATGCTGATAGTAGCTAGTTAGTGTAAAAGAAAAGGGAGTAACTTGGGTACCTAGATTCCTTCCATATCTTTGCTATTATAATGCTGTGATCCAGAGGAAGACATAGACGTGGCCAACAAGCACATGAGAAAATGTTCTGCATCACTTGCCATCAGGGAAATACAAATCAAAACCACAATGAAATACCACTTCACACCAGTGAGAATGGGGAAAATTAACAAGGCAGGAAACAACAAATGTTGGAGAGGATGTGGAAAAACGAGAACCCTCTTGCACTGTTGGTGGGAATGTGAACTGGTGCAGCCACTCTGGAAAACTGTGTGGAGGTTCCTCAAAGAGTTAAAAATAGATCTGCCCTAAGACCCAGCAATTGCACTGTTGGGGATTTATCCCAGAGATACAGAAGCAGTGAAACGCCGGGACACCTGCACCCCGATGTTTATAGCAGCAATGTCCACAATAGCCAACCTGTGGAAAGAGCCTCGGTGTCCATCAAAAGATGAATGGATAAAGAAGATGTGGTCTATGTATACAATGGAATATTACTCAGCCATTAGAAATGACAAATACCCACCATTTGCTTCGACATGGATGGAACTGGAGGGTACTATGCTGAGTGAAATAAGTCAATCGGAGAAGGACGAACATTATATGGTCTCATTCATTTGGAGAATATAAAAAATAGTGAAAAGGAATAAAGGGGAAAGGAGAAAAAATGAGTGGGAAATATCAGAAAGGGAGACTGAACATGAAAGACTCCTAACTCTGGGAAACAAACTAAGGGTGATAGAAAGGGAGGTGGGTGGGGAGTGGGGGTGACTGAGTGATGGGCACTGAGGGGGGCACTCGAGGGGATGAGCACTGGGTGTTATTCTGTATGTTGGCAAATTGAACACCAATAAAAAGTAAATTTATAAAAAAATAAAATGACCCAGAAATGTTCTTAAAAAATATATATTTATTAGGGCACCTGGGTGGTTCAGTGGTTGAGTGTCTGCCTATGGTTCAGGTCATGATCCCAGAGTCCTGGGATCGAGTCCTTCATCAGGCTCCCCACAAGGAGCCTGCTCCTTCCTTTGCTTGTGTCTCTGCCTCTGTCTGTCTCTCACGAATAAAAAACAAACATCTTTTTAAAAATAAATAAATAAATATATATATATATATATATATAATGTTGTGATAAACATAGGAGTACATATATCTTTATAAATTAGCATCTTCACTTTCTTTGGGTAAATACCCAGTAATGGAATGTAGAATTACTATGGTAACTCTTTTTTTTTTTTTTTTAGTGGGTATCCTTTGTTTTTTTTTTGTTTTTTGTTTTTTTTTTTAATTTTTTTTTATTGGTGTTCAATTTACTAACATACAGAATAACACCCAGTGCCCGTCACCCATATGGTAACTCTTTTTTAAATTAATTTATTTTATTTTTAGGAACCTCCATACTCTTCAACACTGGCTGCCCCAGTTTACGTCCTTTTTAATAGGGAAGGAAGGTTCGTTTTTCTCCACAGCCTTGCCAACTCTTGTTATTTCTTTTGTTTCTGGTTTTAGCTATTCTGACAGGTGATATCTTATTATGGTTTTCATTTGCATTGACCTGATGATTAGTTATAATGACCACTTTTTACAGTAATTTTATTTTATTAATAATAAATTTATTTCTTATTGGTGTTCAATTTGCCAATATACAGAAGAACACCCAGTGCTCATCCCGTCAAGTGCCCCCCTCAGTGCCCGTCACCCATTCACCTCCACCCCCCGGCCCCCTCCCCTTCCACCACCCCTAGTTTGTTTCCCAGAGTTAGGAGTCTTCATGTTCTGTCTCCCTTTTTGACATTTCCCACCCATTTCTTCTCCCTTCCCTTTTATTCCCTTTCACTATTATTTATATTCCCCAAATGAATGAGACCATTTGTCCTTCTCTGATTGACTTATTTCACTCAGCATAATGCCCTCCAGTTCCATCCACGTCGAAGCAAATGGTGGGCATTTGTTATTTCTAATGGCTGAGTAATATTCCATTGTATACATAAACCACATCTTCTTTATCCATTCATCTTTCAATGGACACCGAGGCTCCTTCCACAGTTTTTACTTGAATTCTCTTTAGTTATTGTACAGTGTAATATTAGTTTCAGATATACAATATAATGATTCAACACTTCCATACAGCACCTGGTGCTCATCACAGCAAGTGCACTCCTTAATCTCCGTTATCTATTTTAACCATCAACCCCCATCCATTTCCCCTCTGGAAACCACCAGTTTGTTCTCTATACTTAAGAATTTGTTTCTTGGTTTGCTTCTTTTTTTCTCCTTTGTTCATTTGTTTTGTTTCTTAAATTCTACATGTGAGTGAAATCATGTGGTATTTGTCTTTCTCTGATTGACTTTTTTTGCTTAGCGTAATATTCTCCAGCTTCATCTATGCCATTGCAAATGGCAAAATTTCATTCTTTTTAAAAAAGATTTTATTTATTTATTCATGAGACACACACACAGGGAAAGAGAGAGAGAGAGAGAAGCAGAGACACAGGCAGAGGGAGAAGCAGGCTTCTTGCAGGGAGCCTGACACAGGACTCGATCCTGGGGCTCCAGGATCATGCCCTGGGGTGAAGGGAGCGCTAAACCACTGAGCCGTCTGGGCTGCCCTCATTCTTTTTATATGGCTGAGTATGTCTGTTGGCCATATGTATTATTTGGAATATACAAATTCTTTATTTTTTATTTTTTTCTTTAAAAAACAAGGTGAAAAAATTATTCATTTTTAATGATGGCAGGGGTAGAACTTATTTATGAATTATATGCACATATTGTGATTACTGACCAAACCTTGATTATTTTTTTCAACCTCAGTAGATAATTTGGAAGGGAGGATAATTGGTTGAAGTGTAAGGGTGGCAGTGCTAGCAGGTGATGCCTAAGGAGGTCAAGACCAGTCCAGTTAGGTGTGGATGGCTCATTGGATTAAATATCAAACATTGTGCATTACAGACCAGATGCTACCAATTACTAACTACAAATTGGGTAAATCAATCAATCAACAAAAAAAAATGTAAATAGTTGCATGCTCATGCATCATGCATCTATGTCAGATTTTGAATGATTAATTCCCTAATAATGGGTATGTCAGTTGATTTCAGTTTGGAACATTTTTTAAAAATGTGAACATTGTTGTATATAAATAAGGCCCCAAAGTGCATTCCTGATCACCTATTCCTGAGAGACCATTAATTTCTGCTGTTCTTCCTGTTTGTTCAGCCCTTTGATTTAGGTGCAAATATGGAATGGTAGTGATTTTCGGTGGAAAGAAAAATGGCAAGGAAATGAGATCAAGGTTGAAAGTCTTGGTCTTCTTTCTAGGTATTTCAATATCGGGGATTTATTTAGTTTTTCTTAAAATAATGATGCAAGCATTCAATGAGACTACAACAGGTTCTTCACTTCTCCTCCCATTCGTGGTTCCAGGACATAGATACTCGACCCCTTGAAGACACAACGTGTTAAGAGCTGCTGGGGGGTGTGGGATCTGGTAAGACCACCACATTCAATGGTCATGTGCCTCCTTCTGCAACTCTTTGCTATAAAGTGGTTTGTCATGCTGGGCCAGTCAGAAGACTGAATGCTTAACCTTTTAATACTGATGCAGAAAAGGCAAACATACACCTTGACTATGTGTTCTTTTTTTTCAAAACGAACTATCGGCTTTTTCAGGGAGGAGGGAATCATATGTAATCAACGTGGCACCAAGTGGATGATGTTTCCTTTCAGTATAATATGCCGTTTCAGGATGTAGATGTTGGTCTTTGTGGCTGGAAGGCTGGATGTTTAACAAAAGCAGTAGATAAATCAGCTTCGTTGACTTGGAAATGGGGTAGTTAGTCCCATGCCTATCTTCCATCCTTCCTACCACCAAGTCTTTTGCAAATCTGTTACCCATGCCATGCGGTAGACAAGGACAAAATCCAACTGGTCCAGCTCAGAACCACTGGCTAAGTAATGCGGTCTTGTTTGTTGTTCAGCGCATCTTCTATAGTGAATGCTTGTCAGTGAGGGTTAATAAGAGGTGTAAAGCCCCTCACCTTTAGTGTCCATTTCAACAATGCTGTCAGCATGCCTTTCCCTGGTATTTTCTTTTTTTAAATATATAAATTTATTTTTTATTGGTGTTCAATTTGCCAACATATAGAATAACACCCAGTGCTCATCCCATCAAGTGCCCCCTCAGTGCCCATCACCCAGTCACCCCCACCCCCCCCGCCCACCTCCCCTTCCACCACCCGTAGTTCGTTTCCAAGAGTTAGGAATCTTCCATGTTCTGTCCCCCTTTCTGATATTTCCCACTCATTTTTTCTCCTTTCCCCTTTATTCCCTTTCACTATTTTTTTATATTCCCCAAATGAATGAGACCATAAAATGTTTGTCCTTCTCCAATTGACTTATATCACTCAGCATAGTACCCTCCAGTTCCATCCATGTCGAAGCAAATGGTGGGTATTTGTCTTTTCTAATGGCTGAGAAATATTCCATTGTATACATAAGCCACATCTTCTATATCCATTCATCTTTTGATGGACACCGAGGCTCCTTTCACAGGTTAGCTATTGTGGACATTGCTGCTATAAACATCGGGGTGCAGGTGTCCCGGCGTTTCACTGCTTCTGTATCTCTGGGATAAATCCCCAACAGTGCAATTGCTGGGTCATAGGGCAGATCTATTTTTAACTCTTTGAGGAACTTCCACACAGTTTTTCAGAGTGGCTGCACCAGTTCACATTCCCACCAACAGTGCAAGCGGGTTCTCATTTTTCCACATCCTCTCTAACATTTGTTGTTTCCTGCCTTGTTAATTTTCCCCATTCTCACTGGTGTGAAGTGGTATTTCATTGTGGTTTTGATTTGTATTTCCCTGATGGCAAGTGATGTGGAGCATTTTCTCATATGCTTCTTGGCCATATCTATGCCTTGCTCTGTGAGATTTCTGTCCATGTCTTTTGCCCATTTCATGATTGGATTGTTTGTTTCTTTGCTGTTGAGTTTAATAAGTTCTTTATAGATCTTGGAAACTAGCCCTTTATCTGATACTTTGTTTTCAAAATTTTCTCCCATTCTGTAGGTTGTCTTTTAGTTTTGTTCACTGTTTCTTTTGTTGTGATAAAGCTTCTTATCTAGATGAAGTCCCAACAGGTCATGTTTGCTTTTGTTTCTCTTGCCTTCATGGATGTATCTTGCAAGAAGTTACTGAGGCCGAGTTCAAAAAGGGTGTTGCCTGTGTTCTCCTCTTGGATTTTGATGGAACTTTGTCTCAAGTTTAGATATTTCATCCATTTTGAGTTTATCTTTGTGTATGGTGCAAGAGAGTGGTCTAGTTTCATTCTTCTGCATGTGGATGTCCAATTTTCCCAGCGCCATTTTTTGAAGAGACTGTCTTTATTCCACTGGATAGTCTTTCCTCCTTTGTCGAATATTAGTTGACCATAAAGTTGAGGGTCCACTTCTGGATTCTGTATTCTGTTCCATTGATCTACTTGTATGTTTTTGTGCCAGTACCATGCTGTCTTACTGACCACAGCTTTGTAGTACAACCTGAAATCTGGCATTGTGATGCCCCCAGCTGTGGTTTTCTTTTTTAATATTCCCCTGGCTATTTGGGGTCTTTTCTGATTCCACACAAATCTTAAGATGACTTGTTCCAACTTTCTGAAGAAAGTCCATGGTATTTGGATAGGGATTGCATTAAATGTGTAACTTGCCCTGGGTAACATTGACATTTTCACAATATTAATTCTGCCAATCCATGAGCATGGAATATTTTTCCATCTCTTTGTGTCTTTCTCAATTTCTTTCAGACGTGTTCTATAGTTTTTAGGGTATAGATCCTTTACCTGTTTGTTAGGTTTATTCCTAGGTATCTTATGCTTTTGGGTGCAATTGTAAATGGGATTGACTCCTTAACTTCTCTTTCTTCAGTCTCATTGTTAGTGTATAGAAATGCCACTGACTACTGGGCATTGATTTTGTATCCTGCCATGCTGCCAAATTGCTGTATGAGTTCTAGCAATCTTGGGGTGGAGGCTTTTGGGTTTTCTATGTAGAGTGTCATGTCATCAGTGAAGAGGGAGAGTTTCACTTCTTCTTTGCCAATTTGAATGCCTTTAATGTCTTTTTGTTGTCTGATTGCTGAGGCTAGGACTTCTAGTACTATGTTGAATAGCAGTGGTGAGAGGGAATATCCCTGTCTTGTTCCTGATCTTAGGGAAAAGGCTCCCAAGTGCTTCCACAGTGAGAATGATATTTGCTCTGGGCTTTTCGTAGATGGATTTTAACATGTTGAGGAATGTTGCCTCTATCCCGACACTCTGAAGAGTTTTGATCAGGAATGGATGCTGTATTTTGTCAAATGCTTTCTCTGCATCTATTGAAAGGATCATATGGTTCTTGTTTTCTCTCTTGCTGATTTGATAAATCACATTAATTGTTTTACAAGTGTTGAACCAGCCTTGTTTCCCAGGAATAAATCCTACTTGATCATCGTGGATAATCTTCTTAATGTATTCTTGTATCCTATTGGCTAATATCTTTTTGAGGATTTTTGCATCCATGTTCATCAGGGATATTGGTCTATAATTCTCCTTTTTGGTGGGGTCTTTGTCTCGTTTGGGTATTAGGTGATGCTGGCCTCATAGAGCGAGTTTGGAAGTATTCCATCTCTTTCTATCTTTCTGAACATCTTTAGTAGAATAGGTATGGTTTTTCCTTTAAAAGTTTGATAGAATTCCCCAGGGAAGCCATCTGGCCCTGGACTTTGGTGCCTTGGGAGGATTTTGATGACTGATTCAATTTCTTCCCTGGTTATTGGCCTGTTCAGGTTTTCTATTTCTTCCAGTTCCAGTTTTGGTAGTTTGTGGTTTTCCAGAAAAGCGTCCGTTTCTTCTAGATTGCCTAATTTATTGGCATATAGCTGTTAATTATATGTATTTAAAATTGTTTGTATTTCCTTGGTGTTGGTAGTGATCTCTCCTTTCTCATTAATAATTTTATTAATTTGAGTCTTCTCTCTCTTCTTTTTAATAAGGCTGGCTAATGGTTTATCTATCTTATTAATTCTTTCAAAGAACCAACTCCTGATTTTGTTGATCTGCTCCACAGTTCTCCTCTGTCTCTTGAGTCCTTTATGCTTTTTTCTAGAGCTTTATAATAGTGCTTCTGAATTGGCTTTCTGACATTGAATTGTAATCCAAATTTTGTAATTCTGTGGGAGAGAGGACTGTTTCTGATTCTTTCTTTCGAGGTGAGGTTTTCCTTCTAGTCATTTTGCTCAGTGCAGAGTGGCCAAAAACAAGTTGTATTGCGAAAAGGAGAAAAAGAGAGAAGAGAAAGAATGGGTGACGGGCACTGGGGGTTATTCTGTATGTTAGTAAATTGAACACCAATAAAAAATAAATTAAAAAAAAGTTTTCCACAAGGAATATACCAAAAAATAAATAAATAAATAAAAATTATTCCTCAATTAAAAAAAAAAAGAAGAGGATAAAAAGAAAAGAAAAAAAAGAAAAAAGAAGGAGAAAACAAAAGAAAAGAAAAAAAGAAAAGAAAAGAAAAGAAAAGAAAAGAAAGGGGGGCAAACAGAAATAAAAAAAAAAGTGTGAGTATCCTCTGATTCCATATACTTTAAATCCATCGACTTCCCCTGGAACTTTCCAGTGCTGCTTGGTCAATAATTTGTTTTTCCCCTGTTGGTCTAGCTGGTCTTCTGGGGGAGGGGCCTGCTGTTGTTATTTTCAGGTGTTAGCACTTGGGGGAACTGCTCTGTCCCTTCCCTGGTGCAGGGCTCAGTGAAAGTTGTTTAACTGTTTATCCTATGAGGCCACTGTGAAGCTCAGTGAGGGTTGTTTGTCCTGTGAGGCCCCAGGAGGAACAAGAACAGTAGCAGCAGCCACCACTCCAGCCCTAGAGTTCACTCCAGCAGTAACTACAGAGCTCTCAGTCTGCAGTGGCCTGGCTGCTCCGGGGGCAAGGGCCACTGATGTGCTCAGCTCAGAGCCGCCTGGAGGCTGTAGCGTCCTTGCTGTCCTGTGCCCTTCTAGCTTCTGCCTTTTCCAGGGAGAGCGCCAGATCTTGGGCTTTGTCCCCAGCACCCTGTGCTCCCGGGCTTGCGCTGTTGGAATTGCGCTCTTGGCCGCACAGCTCCCTCTGTGCAGAACCTCTCTTCGAGCCGCCCCGAGCTGCTCCCGGGCCGCGCAGCCCACTCCGTGCAGAGGCTCTGCGGAGCCGCCTCTGAGCTGCTCCTGGGTCCAGCTGGGCATGCTGCATCCCTTTAGGGAGCTTGGCCGCGGGGTGTGGCACCCTCTCCCGGGTGCGCAGGTTCTCTGTTAGTGTCTCTGGGAGCCTGAGGGCATCCCCGCCCCTCCTGGGATACTGCTCCAACTCCCTGTGATGGCCTTTCTGTCCGGGAAGATTAGTGAAGCCGCTGCTTCTCCTGGACAGGGCTTTCCTGTCCTGGGGTCACTCGCCCCGGCCTTAGCCGGGCTCCTCGTTGAGCCCCTCCCCCTTGGATGCCTTTTGTTTCTTTATTTCTCCCCCCTTTCCTACCTTGATAGAAGCATGAACTCTTCTAACTGTAGCATTCCAGCTGTTCTCTCTTTAAATCTCAGGCCGAATTCGTAGGTTTTCAGGGTGATTTGAAGGTTATCTAGGTAATTTGGTGGGACAGGTGACTTGCGGATCCTACTCTTCTGCCTTCTTGCCCCGCTCCCCTCCTACAAATTCTTTAGAAAAAATGTCTGTTCATGTCTTCTGCCCATTTTTAATTTTTTTTTGTTTTGAATCGTATATGTTCTTTATGTATTTTGGATATGAACCACTTATCAGATATATCATTTACAAATATCTTCTTCTATTTGGTGGTGATTTCCTTCACCGTGCAAGAGCTTTTTATTTTGCTATAGTCCCAATAGGCTAAATTTGCTTTTGTTTCCCTTGCAAAAGGAGACATCTAGAAAAATGTTGGTAAAGCTGGTTTCAAAAACACTGTTACGTAAGTTTTCTTCTAGGAATTTTATGGTTTCAGGTATCATATTTAGGTCTTTAATCTATTTTGTATTTTTTTGTATAGAGTAAGAAAATGGACCAATTCAATTATTTTCCTTGTAGCTGTTCAGTTTTACCAAAACCATTTGTTGAAGTGACTTTTTCTCTCATTGAATATTCTTTCGTCCTTTGTCACAGATTAATTGACCATAAAATGGTGGGTTTATCTGGGGGGCTCTCTATCCCATTGATCCATGTATGTGTCTCTTTTTGTGCCAATACCATACTGTTTTGATTACTACAGATTTATAGTGTATATTGAAATCTAGAACTGTGTATCTCCAGTTTTATTCTTTTTCAAGAAACCTTTGGCTCTTTGGGATCTTTTGTGGTTCTATATAAATTTTAGGAATATTTGTTCTAGTTCTGTGAAAAATGCTGGTGTTATTTTGATTGGGATTGCATTAAATGTATAGATTTTGGGAGACAGTATGGACATTTTATTAACATTTTTTCTTCCAACTCATGAACAGGAAAGACCTTTCCATTATTTCTGTCATGTTTAATTTCTTTCATCAATGTTTATATTTTCCAGAGTACAGGTCTTTCACCTTTTTAGTTCAGTTTATTCCTAGGTATTTTATTATATTTGATACAATTGTAAATAGTTATTTCTTAACAATGAAAGAATACCATATAATTTCACTCATGGAGAATTTAAGGAACAGAACAAAGAATAAAAGAAACAAACCAAAAACAGATAATTAAATATAGAGAACAAATTGGTGGTTGTCAAAGGGGAGGTGAGTGAGAAGATGGGTGAAATAGGTGAAGAGGGTTAAGGGTACACTTATGATGAGCATTGAGTAGTATAGAACTAGTGAATACACTATATAGTGCACTTGTAACTAATATAGCACTGTATGTTAAGTATACTGGAATTTTAAAAAATAATAATTATAAAACAATTTTAAAAGTCACCACTGGGGAAAAGAGTGGATATTAAAGAATTTAGTGTAAGTTCAAGTACTAGGAAGAGTCAAGTGAAAGAAATTTCTTCATTTAGGATAAACAGGATGGCAGAAGGTGAATTTCATTGAGTGTAGCATTGAAGAAATTTGATCTGAGTGCAGCTAAATCAGATGAGACAAAAATGTGCAGTTTGATTTGCCATGGCTCATCAATATAGTCTCACAACACAGGATATTCAGGCCCTACCACACATGCTGTACAGAAAATATTAAGTGGTTCAGCTAGGTCAGGTCTATATACAACAGGTAGTAGATGCTTTCCATTGAGCGACAATGGAAATGGTCCTCTTCTATTCTTGGGGTCACCTTAATGGGGTTCAGAGGAGTAGGAGTCAGCATAATAAAAGCGGGCTTTAGGTGAAGGTGAAGTGGTGGATGATAAAAGGAGAAATCATTAAAGGAGTGTTAAAATCAAGGTTGTATTTACCTAACTAGTTTGTCTGTGGCAATTCAGTTCATTTCTTCTTCAATTAATTCATTCTGTAACATTTATTCAAAAAGTATCGCCTGAGTACTTCCTGTTTGCTGGTAATTGAGAAAGGTATAAGAAAATACAAATCACAAATCTTACACTAAAGGACTGTAAATTTAATGGAGAGTGGATGTGTTCAAAATTAGCTGGAACCAAATGTAGTGATAATTAAATATGTGAGGGCTACATCAGATAATATGATTTCTAAGTTCCTATTTAACTTAAATAATGGCTTTATGATTTTAAATATCAAAAGAGGAGAATAGCATGTTATGAAGGCAGAGGGCAATATTATTAATTATAATAAACATTTGGGAAAAAAAGAAAAAAGAAAGATTTGAAGATCTCATAGCAAAGGTACAATTTGATCTAGACTTTTAGAGCTAAGCATTTGCTATGAAGAGAATCTAAAAGATGCCTTTCCAAAGGGGAAATAAAAACCTCACAGGCAAATGCTTTGAGGCAGGAAAGTATTTCACTTTCTTTGGAAATAAAACAAAATTTATCTAATTATTAGTCACAAGTTAGTAATAAAATCTGAGGTTTATGATGCATTTTATTTTGGTTTAACAGATGGTACTCCTTAGATGTGTGAAATTAATTTCCATCTTTTCAACTCTGTTATTTTTATTTTTAATATTATCATTCTGTTTATTGTTTCCATAACACTGTTGCACAGTTGGGGTATTAACATATTTTACTCTATTTGGATTCCAGATTAGCCATATAGTTTTAAGTTCAAATGTGGAGTTAAAATGTATTATTCAAATAACTTTGCCAATTGAAAAAAGAATATGAAAATCCTAAAGCATGCCAAAGATATATCTTGAAGATATAGAAGCACTAACAAAGTATTTCAGTATTTGAAGAAAATTGAGAATGCAATCTGATTGATATCCTTATCTATATCTCTGAGTGACTATTTTGCATGTACACATTCTTGTACTAGGACCTGAAAAGGACTCTGGTTTTAGAGTCTAGTAAAGGAACTAAGATACAAAAGCCCAGATAAACTTATGGCAAGACAATACCATAACTGACACTGGGATATAAAAAATAATTTTTAAATGATGCGGAGAACATTTTTGTGATATCTCACAACTTAAAAATTAAGACCTCTTATGATTATCACAGCCTATTTGTGGAAAAAATGCCACAAGTTTTGGCCATTTTATAGGACAAAAAATCATTTCATTTGGATTTTGGTGCTTAGAGCTTTTCTTTCTCTATTATTCTTTTTTCTTATTTCCTTCCTTCTTCCTTCCCTCCATCATTTCCTTCTTTCATCTTTCCCTCTTTCTCTTTTCTTTTTTTCACTTTTTTTCTCTTCTTTTGTTTACTTTACAGAAATTGCACTCACTCATCTATACATCGTCCCTTGAGTTCTTCACATTTCTATTAATACTACTCATTTCCTTCCTTCCATTCTCATCATCATTTTGAGGCCAATGCAAGGCTTTGCTAATCAAATAACATTTTCCCATTATATCTCTCTTTTAACTCGCTTTCCAAGTTCCACAATACTCCACTAATTTCAAAAATTTAACTTAAGTTTATCTAGCATAGTGCCTGCTGTATATTGGGTTTGGCCTTTTTTTCATTTAATTGACATTTATAAACATGATCAGGAAAGGCAATTTCTGTGAGAAGAATTTATCTTTATAGGAATTGCATTTTATTTAAATAATTCTTTCCCCAATCTCCCCACAGAATCAAAAATTAAACATTATAAAAGACTATAAAAAGATTATAAAAGACTTGGGTCAGAACTTCAGACACATTAGAAATATAAATATATTTATTTTGCATCCCCACCTTCAAGTTTGGACATGTAATACATATGTATTTGTTAAATTAAAAAAAGAAGTAACAAGAATTATTGGGGTTTGTGGGTGCTTACATGTTCTTTTTTTTTCCAGAATGTCATAAAGAGCTGATACAGTTTCATCTTGATTTGTGAATAAGTCATGTCTGTTATGGCTTCATACTTCATGACATTGAGTTTCTTCATACATGAAGGTAGGTGCCTTATCTGAGATTATGCATTCTCTCACAGCTTTTGTGTTTCTTCATTTGTTGCCACAAATCTCACATAACTGAAAACATTTCCAAAGTGTTGCCACTGCCAGTTCATTGCAGTAGTATTTCTATGATCCACAGGGTAGGCTTAAAGCAAAGGAACTAAGATGGCCTCTTGTTTTCTAAAATACTATATCAAACCTTCATTTTCCAGATTAATTTTTATTTGGAAGGTCACATGCTTGTAAGCATGCTTTGTAATTTTCACTTTGCAACAGAGATAGTTTTCAAAAGTTCCTTAAAACTCTGCACATGTTTCATGGTTAAAGATTAAACAACAGCTAGCTTCATTTTATAATTCTAGCTAAAAAGACACTAATAAGAAGTCATAGTAAAGAATACCATATTTCCCAAATCAAAAAAAGGGACATCTTACTACAAAGTCAAACATTTGCAGTTCATTTTGTACTAAAAAAATTAGAGTGAATAGACAGTAATCCTGGCTAATGTGAGCATTTAGTACAGTGATTTCTTTCTCTTTTCTTTTTCTTAATATATGATTTCCCCCACAAAATCCTAATTAAACAATTTTACAAGGAGTCTTTTCTCAAGGCAGCAATGTGCTAGGTACTGTTGGTCACACAAATAATTATGACTGATTCTTTTAATGATGGATTGTCATTAGTAAAACTTTCATATGTATATATCTACATTTGCCACTAGTATTAACTTGTGAAAAAAAAGCAGAGGGGAAATCAGTTTTATAGAAGCCAAAAGAAATATACTGATATATTTGAAGTTACATAGCAATTATGTGGATTCAAGTACAGGGTTTTAAAAAATATTTTATTTATTTATTCATGAGATACAGATAGAGAGAGAGGCAGAGACATAGGCAGAGAGAGAAGCAAGCTCCCTGGAGAGAGCCAGATGCGGGACTTGATCCGAAGGACCCCAGGATCACAACCTGAGCCACCTCAACTGCTGAGCCACCCAGACATCCCTCAAGTACAGGTTTTTGAACTCACAAATCACTCTTCTTCCCACTCTTCCTGAACATAAAATAGAATCCCTGAGTTTAGAGAGCTTATAATCTAGATTGAGAATAGTCAAACAACAATAGACCAAAACAATATTATAATATAGCAATATAAGAGCTCTCAAAGAAAGTAGATTGGAGAGTAACTTTGAAGGATGAGAATGAATAAAAGCTGACATACTGACACATCGAACTCTACACAGATGTGGAATGTCTATACATTAAAAAATAACTTTAAAAAGTAAATAATGGGCCAAGAAAATATGGCAGCAAATATAACATACAAAATTCTACTCTTTATAGTCTATATAAAGAACCTATAGCAATTGAAACATAAATGTTAAAGTCCAAATAGACAATGGCAAAGAGTACTAGCAGACAATTTGTAAGAGAGGATATAATAGCAAATCTAAATGTGAAAAATGTTCAACATCGCTATGACAGTGTTTAGAGAAGTAGGAAAAACACAAATAAATATTATTTTGAATATTACATAAATTTAAAATTAGGGTATAATACATAAAATTGATGTATGTATAAAACTAGGGCTATCCTATAAATTGCTGGTGGCATAAGAGCCATAACAATGTGCATAATCTTTTCCTCAAAAACCTCATTTCTAAAAATTTATTCTAAAGAAATCATCCAAATAAAGGGAATTTTTATACCTAAAATATTAATCAAAATATTATTTATAACAACGAAAGAATAAGAGAGGCAACTCAAGTAAATAACAATAAGGGAAATCATGAGTAAAATGTGATGTATGCATCCTACAGATTTTTATAAGACTGTTAAAAATAATCTGTTTAAAGATGGTACCAAAATGGAAAAGAAATACTTATTAAGCCTTAATTTAAAAAATGCTATCTGTTATGAAAATATACATACAACACAACTGAAATGTTCAAGGTCACAAAACTCATAAATGATGATACGGGAAGGGGCAAAAAACCTACATTCTCAAAAACAGCATATTTTCCATTTAAAGACCAAGGATTTGGGGTCAGTTTCTCCACCCTAAATCTATGCTCATCTCTCAAGTATTTCTTTCATATTGTACTGTTTCTATAATGAAAAATTACAAATAAATAATTTAATAAGAAATTAGAAGAAAGAAAGAAAGAAAGAAAGAAAGAAAGAAAGAAAGAAAGAAAGCAGGCAGACAATTGAAGATTCAAGACCAAGTGGATAATTGCTAATGAAATCCAGAGACAGATCACTTTAAGTTTAGTGGCTTGGAAAGGCTTAAGAAAAAGATGAGCTTTGACTGAGAATTGGAGGCAATTGCTAGAAGTTGGTGAATAAAGGGAATAAAGTTGGATATTCCCAAGATGATACAAAGACTGAAAAAATCTGGTGGTAGCAGTATTGAACAAGCTATGTTTAGGGAAGAGTCAGTAAAGCTGTTTGGGAGGAGGATATGTGTGAGGAAACTAAAGCTACTGAAGGGAAGTTGGGGCCAAACTGTGAGGTGATTTTAACTTTGGGACAAAGGGGTTTTGCCCTTTTTCCTGGAAGAGATGGGGCACCACTGAAGATGTTTTCATTTTTTTCTCTTTTTCTTTTAAATAAGCTGAATGTTAGTAAGACTGATGTTATGACAGAGCCAAATATGGACAGGAACAAGCAGAGAACACTCAAGAGGCTTTCAAAATAAAGTGAGAGTGAATTAGTAAAAGGCTGCAGTGAGGATGGCAGTGGAATAAATAAAAGAGACAGATGTGAGAGAGATTTTCTGAGAGGGCCTGGCAGAATACAGTGGATGATTGGATATGGAAGTGAGGAAGAGGGAAAATGTTTAATTTCCTAACGCTCCTTCTTACAACCCTAGAAAAGAGCCCAATGCTGTTGGCTCCTACTTACAGTTCAAAAATTTTTGAATTAATTTGTACTTTTTTTTTCCTCCTAAGCATTTTACACTGCTGTCTGAGATAATCGGACTAGGCAAGTCCTACTAGTCACCATTATAATCAAAAGATTATTGCTTCTAGCTCCCTATTTAATCTTTATCAACTTTAAGCTGAATTCCAGGAAATAGAGAAGCTACAGAGACTTTTGCATTGAGAAAAAATGTAAATCATACCAAAAAATTGTGGATTTATAGGGTCATTTCCTCAATTTGTAAAGGATAAAACTGAGGGCCACAAGAGAGGTCCAGGCTGGAGGGTTTGGGTTCTGAGTTTGTCCCCAGTATTCTTGGTTCAGCAAAACTCATTTTTTCACAGCAGCATTTTCTTCTCAAATATTTAGATTGCCCACCTCTAATTAGTAGTGACAATATACAGTGTGACTAGAGGGTGATGGTTTCCTTAAAAGTCTATACAAGAGAAAGTTCTTGAAGAGGAAAACTGGATATGGAAAGAGGAAATTATATAGCACTGGCAATGGCTTTTTATTTTTATTTATTTTTAAGATTATTTATTCATGAGAGATGCACACAGAGAGAGGCAGAGACAAAGGCAGAGGGGGAAGCAGGCTCCTCACAGGAAGCCCGATGTGGGACTCGATCCCGGACCCTGGAATCAGGCCTTGAACTGAAGACAGACGCCCAACCACTGAGGCGTCCCTGGCAATGTTTTTTCTTTTAAGTTGTTTTTGTTTGATTTTCTCTGAAAGGTATTTTTATGGAAGAGGGAAATAAGTTTAATTATCAATAATATCTTGGGTCAGAGGATACACTAAACCCAAAAGGTGGCAGACTATTGTAGAAAGAACTGAGGGAACAAAGGCTTCCAGTCTCCTTTTCCTGCTAAGTGACTGTGAACTTTGGACAAAACACTGTTCACTAGGCAGCTACAGAGTTAGTTGAGCCAAACATTTAAGGTCCTATCCAAATCTGACATTTTATGATTCTATGAGGTCTATTTTTTTCTGTTTTTGAAAGAACAAATCCTTCAAACATAGCTATTTTAGTAGTGCCTTTACTGAGGAACCCAATGAGAAGGCACAAATATATTTAAAACAATAACCTCGTCTTTGTGTATATGTTAGTTATGTCATGACCCTCAATTTTGAGTTTGAGTTCTTCTTTTGTGCAATTGGAAGCCTACAGAGCTTCTGACTTGGACTTTTCAATCCAGATATCTTTCTTCTATCCTCCAAATATACCTCTTTAAAGAATACATTGATGAATATCAGGCAGCCAGCAAGGAGCAGAAGTATGTTAAAGAAGCAGAAGCATCCGCATCCTGATTTTCTAAAATAAATTACATACTGGAAAACTGAAAACTTCTCATTACTAAGCAGACACACTCCTTACAGGTTTGGGGCCATAAAATTGTGAGCAGGTTTAGCTCTGCTGACTCTTGCCATATGGAGAGAGTGGAATATAAAGCCTAGGCCTGTCATTCAACATTTCAGTCTATGTTCAGAAAGAAAAAATACCAAACATAAGTCACACAAGCAAATACCTATAGTTCTTATGGAGAGCTCCTCATCACAACTGCTAAAGCCGCTTAAAATGCAAACAGAGACAGGGAATAAGGCCTGGAGTCTTGTTAGGGCCCTCAGTGATTTAAATAGAGCTTGTGTATACAATAAAGAAAGCCTACTCTATGCAGGCAGTGTGTGGAGAGGGGAAAAAAGTCAAGTAGAAGCAAGCCTGAAAAGGAAAGGGGGCAAGTGATGGTTCTTTCTTATACCTGGAAAGGAGAGGAAAAGGTGGGAAACTTGGATTTCATTATACCTTGAGGCCTACTTATACATGACTCTAATTTTCTTATGAATGTCAGAATAATCAAGATTTGCTACATTGAGTGTAGGTGAAGGGTAGGAGGGTCTGTCTAATGGTAAATATATATAAAGAAAAATACCACTAACTCTCTGTTAAAAGTATTATTTCCTAAATGAGTCACAGATCAAAGAAGTTTTATTATTTGTGCATTTGGCTTAGAGGATTCAGGTCAAGAGGAAAATAGAGGTGTTACAGTTTAATAGGACAAAACTTAGGGAAGTGAAAAATTCCTTAGCTCCTCTGTCTTTCTATGAAACAATAGTCTACCAGGAGGTTCTAGTCAATTCTCTGAAGTTTTTTTGTTTGTATGTTTTGTTTTTGTTTTTGTTTTTGTTTTTAAGATCAGTTTAGTAGCTGGGATCTAGTCAAATAGCATCAAGGCAGGCGGATTGTTATTCCTGATCAGATCTTGGTCATCAATTCTTATATCCTTGCATTCCAGAATTGGGCACCTGTCTCTGTCAATACTCTCATTCTTATTTATATTTGGGGGTATTAACTGGTGACATAATGGAAAGTGTAGTCTATACAGACCAATGCCGAAGTCTGCTATTTAATATTCCAGTTGATGTACAGATTGAACAAACATAAGTTACACAAATACCTAGTCCTCATGAACTACTCCCAGGCCTCTCTGATGCTGACCTCTAATTTCTACTGCTTTAGTCCTCTGAAATTATATTTACATGTTCTGACTTCCACTGTCTACTTTAGAATCTTCTTAAATCTACTGTCCTACTTCAGCAAGTTATTCCATCTAAGAAAAAGATTCTGAAAATACCACAAGATGCTTTGTCTCCAATTAATAGGTAAGAGATCACCAGAGCAATATGTCACACATCTCATAATCTTATTACCATCTGAATATTGGTCTGTGCAAAGTCATAGAATTCATACTATAATAATAATATCTGCTTAAATCTGGGCTCTCTGTAGCATCTGGGCTGTTGCTAGCAGGCCTCAGCTATTTTATTCCAAATTAAAGCTTACAACTTGTGCAAAGATCTTATTTTAATATTAATGTAGTTGAATCTCTACTAAAAAATACTTTCTCAGCATTGACACCAACCATTTTGGGTAGAAATGTTCTTATGCCAAACTAAATGATCTGTCTCAGACAAAGCAATCTGAGTCCTTAGGAGCTTTGATTCCCAATATATTCCTTGTTACTCAGCCTATTTTCCCACTTTACTTCTAGGGTCAAGGAAGGAGATTCCACATTAGGATAATTTATTTGAGCAACTAGTAAGAGAGGACTTATTTTTTCTGGGTTACAAAATTAAAGCATAAGCTGTTATCAACAGTATCTGTAGATAGCTGAAATGTTTCCACTTTAAAAAAAATGTAATGGCTTTTGAATTTGAAACCAAATTGAGAATTTTGCTATTTTAATTTTAGTTTTTTTAGTAAAACACTAATTCTTCTTTCAAGGAACTGACAAAAGAAAACAAAGAAAAACCTGATCAAAACTTCATACTGTTAAAAGCTTTTATAAGATAGTTTAAGAAAATAGAACTTTAATTTTTTGAGTGTTTATTTAAATTCTAGTTAACATACAATGTTAGCTTCAGGTGTACATTTTAGTGACTCATCACTTACATACAACACTAGGTGCTCACCAAAAGTGTACTCCTTAGTACCCATTACTGACTTAACCCATCCCCGTCATGTACCTCCCATCTGGTAACCATCAGTCTATTCCCTACAGTTAAGAGTTTGTTTCTCAGTTCGCCTCTCCTTTTCTGCCCCTATGATCATTTGTTCTACTTATTAAATTCCACATGTGAGTGAAATCATACAGTATTTGTCTTTCTCTGACTGACTGATCTTGCTTAACATAATACTCTTTAGCTCCATCCGCATCATTGAAAATGGCAAGATTTCATTTTTATGGATGAGTAATGTTTATATATATATATATAAATATATCTTTATATATTGTTATAAAAACATTTATATATATAAATGTTTATATATATATATATATATATATATATATATATATATATATCTTCTTTATGTATCAGTCGATGGACAATTGCACTCTTTCCATAATTTGACTATCATAGATAATGCTGCTATCATCATCAGGGTGTATCACTTTGAATTAGTATTTTTGTGTTATCTGGATAAATAGTAGTGCAATTGCTGAATCATACAATAGTTCTAATTTTAATTTTTTGAGGAACCCCTATAGTGTTTTCCACAGTGGCTGCACCATTTTGCTATTCAACCAACAGTACAAGAGGGTTTCCCACTCTCCACATCCTCACCAACAACATCTGTTGTTTCTTGTTGTTGATTTTTGTCCTTCTGACTGGTATGAAGTGATATCTTATTGTCATTCTGATTTGTATATCCATGATGAGAAGTGATGTTGAGCATCTTTCCATATGTCTGTTGGCCATCTGTATGTCTTCTGTGGAAAAATATTTAGTCATGTCTTCTTCCCAATTTTTAATTGGATTTTAAACATTTTAACTGGATTATGCATTTTTTGCGTATTGAGTTTTATTGGTTCTTTATTGATTTTGTATATTAGCCCTTTATAAGATAGATCCCTTGTAAATATCTTCCCCCATTCCATTTTAGTTTATTTTTCTTTTAATTGTTTCCTACACTGTGCAGAGCTTTTTATTTTGATGAAGTCCCAAAACTTTATTTTTGTTTCCTTTGTCTCAGTAGTCATATCTAGTAAAAAGGTCTTATGGCTGATGTCAAAGAGGTTACTGCCTGTGTTCTCCTCTGTAATTTTAATGGTTTCCTGTCTCACGTTGTGGTCTTTCATCCATTTGAATTAATTTGTGTGTATGGTATAAGAAAGTGGTCCAGTTTCATTATTTTGCATGTTACTCTCCAGTTTTACCAACACAATGTGTTTAACAGACTGTCTTTCTCATTGGATAATTTTCCTTCTTAGTTGAATTAATTGACCATGTAGTTCTGAGTTCATTTCTGTTTTTTTTTTTTTCATTCCATTCTACTGATCTCTGTGTCTATTTTTGTGTCAGTACCGAAGTTTATAGTTTTCAGAATACAAGTCCTTTACCTCTTTGGTTAGGTTTATTCCTAGGTATCTTATGGCTTTTTGTGCAAATATAAAACCAAGGAGTTGGTTTCTCTTTCTGATTCTTCATTATTGGAGTAGAGAAATGTAACAGATTTCTGATGTTGATTTTCTATCCTTCACTTAACTGAATTTGTGTATCAGTTCTAGCAATTTTTTGGAGGAGTCTTTGAGTTTTCTACGCGTAGTATGTTGTCACATGCAAATAGTGAATGTTTTACTTCTTCCTTACCAATTTGGATGCCTTTTATTAATATATTTTGTTGTCGTCTGATTGCTGAGGCTAGGTCTTCTAGTACTATGCTAAATAACTGGTGAGAGTGGACATCCCTCTCTTCCTGATCATCGGGGAAAAGCTCTCAGATTTTCCCCACTGAGGATGATAATAGCTCTGGATTTTTCATATTTGACCTTTATTATGTGGAGGTATGTTCCATCTATACCTACTTTGTTGAGAGTTTCTTGTTAATGAATGTTGTACTTTGTCAATGCTTCTCCTGCAACTATTGAAAGGATTAATATGGTTCTTATACTTTCTTTGATTAATGTGGTGTATCACATTGAGTGATTTGGGAATATTGAAAAACCTCCTGCCCCAACCCACTTAGTCATGGTGAATGATTCTTTTAATGTAGTTTGGTTTGATTTGCTAGTATTTTATTGAGAATTTTTGTATCCATGTTCATCAGGAATAGTGGCCTGTGGTTTTCTTTTTAGTGGAGTCTTTTATCATGTTTTGGTATCATGGTAATGCTGGCCCTATAAAATGCATTTGGAATTTTCCTTCCTTTTCTATTTTTCTTTTGGAATACCTGGGAGAAGAATAGGTATACGTCTTCTATAAATTTTTGATAGAGGGGGTCCCTGGGTGGCTCAGCATTTAGGCGCCTGCCGTAGGGACCAGGGCATAATCCTGGAGCCCTGGATTTGAGTCCCACATTAGGCTGTCTGCATGCAGTCTGCTTCTCCCTCTGCCTCTCTCTACACACACACACACACACACACACACACACACACACACATATATATATATCATGAATAAAAAAAATCTAAAAAAATTTTCATAGAATTCAGCTGTGAAGACATTTGGACCTGGAATTTCTGTTGGGGGCTTTAAAATTATTTTTTTTATTTTTTTTTAAATTGGAGTTCAATTCGCCAACATTTAGCATAACACCCAATGCTCATCCTGCCAAGTGCCCCACGCAGTGCCCATCAACCAGTCACCCCAACCAGCCGCCCACCTCCCCTTTACACTACTTGTTCCTTTCCCAGAGTTAGGTGTCTCTCATGTTTTCTCACCCTCACTGATATTTTAATTCATTTTCTCTCCTTTTCCTTTATTCTCTTTCATGAATTTTTATATTACCCAAATGAATGAGACCATATAATGTTTTCTGATTGACTTATTTCACTCAGCATAACACCCCCCAGTTCCATCCACATCAAAGCAAATGGTGAGTATTTGTCATTTTAATGGCTGAGGAATATTCCATTGCATACATATACCACATGTTCTTTAGTCATTCATCTTTTGATGGACACTGAGGCTCCTTCCACAGTTTGGCTATTGTGGATATTGCTGCTATAAACACTGGGGTGCAGGTGGCCCGGCGTTTCACTTCATCTGTATCTTTGGGGTAAATCCCCAACAGTGCAATTGCTGGGTCGTAAGGCAGATATATTTTTAACTCTTTGAGGAACACAGTTTTCCAGAGTGGCTGTACCAGTTCACATTCCCACCAACAGTGTAAGAGGGTTCCCCTTTCTCCACATCCTCTCCAACATTTGTTCTTTCCTGTCTTGTTAATTTTCCCCATTCTCACTGGTGTGAGGTGGTATCTCATTGTGGTTTTGATTTTTATTTTCCTGTATCCAGAGAAGTGGAGATTTTCTCATGTGCTTATAGGCTATGTCTATGTCTTCCTCTGTGAAATTTCTGTTCATGTCTTTTGCCAATTTCATGATTGGATTGCTTGTTTGTTTGCTGTTGAGTTTAACAAGTTTTTTATAGATCTTGGATTCTAGTCCTTTATCTGATAGGTCATTTGCAAATATTTTCTCCAATTCTGTAGGTTGTCTTTTAGTTTTGTTGACTGTTTCTTTTGCTGTGCATAAGTTTCTTATCTTGATGAAGTCCCAATAATTCATTTCTGCTTTTGTTTCTCTTGCCTTCATGGATGTATCTTGCAAGAAGTTGCTGTGGCCAGGTTCAAACACGGTGTTGCCTGTGTTCTCCTCTAGTATTTTGATGGATTCTTGTCTCACATTTAGATCTTTCATCCATTAATGAGTTTATCGTTGTGTATGGTGTAAGAGAATGGTCTAGTTTAATTCTACTGCACGTGGTTGTCCAATTTACCCAGCACCATTTATTGAAGAGACTGTCATTTTTGCAGTGGATAGTCTTTCCTCCTTTGTCGAATATTAGTTAACCATAAAGTTGAGGGCCCATTTCTGGGTTCTCTATTCTGTTCCATAGATCTATCTGTCTGTTTTTGTGCGAGTACCACACTGTCTTGATGACCCCAGCTTTGTGGTACAGCACAAAATCTGGCATTGTGATGCCCCCAGCTATGGTTTTCCATTTCAATATTTCCCTGGCTATTTGGGGTCTTTTCTGATTCCACACAAATCTTAAGATGACTGGTTCCAAATCTCTGAAGAAAGTCTATGATATTTTGATAGGGATTGCCTTAAACGTGTAAATTGCCCTGGGGATCATTGACGTTTACATAATATTACTTCTTCCACTCCATGAGCATGGAATATTTTTCCATCTCTTTGTGTCTTCCTAAATTTCTTTCAGAAGTGTTCTGTATAGAGCCTTTACCTCTTTGGTTAGGTTTATTCTTAGGTATCTTATGGTTTGGGGTGCAATTGTCAATGGGATTGATTCCTTAATTTCTCTTTCTTCAGTCTCATTGTTAGTGTATAGAAATTCCACTGACTTCTGTGCATTGATTTTGTATCCTGCCACACTGCTGAATTGCTATATGAGTTCTAGCAATCTTGGGGTAGAGTCTTTTGGGTTTTCTATGTAGAGTATCATGTCATCTGTGAAGAGGGAGAGTTTGACTTCTTCTTTGCCAATTGGAATGGCTTTTATTTCTTTTTGTTGCCTGATTGCTGAGGCTAGGACTTCTAGTATTATGTGGAATAGCAGTGGTGAGAATGGACATCCCTGTATTGTTCCTGATCTTAGGGGAAATGCTCTCAGTGTTTCCCCAGTGAGAATGATACTTGTGGGCTTTTTATAGATGGCTTTTAAGATGTTGAGGAATGTTCCCTCTATCCCTATAATCTGAAGAGTTTTGAGTAGGAATGGATGCTGTGTTTTGGCATATGTATTCTCTGCATCTCTTGAGAGGATCATATGGTTCTTGTTTTTCTCTTGTTGATAAGATCTGTCACGTTGATTGCTTTATGAGTGTTGAAACTTCTTTGCATCCCGGGGATAAATCCTGCTGGGTCATGGTGAATAATCTTCTTAATGTACTGTTGGATACTATTGGCTATTGTTGAGAACTTTTGCATCAGTGTTCATCAGTGATAATGGTATATAATTCTACTTTTTTTGGGATAAATTTGTCTTTTTGTGGAATTAAGGTGATGCTGGAATCATAGAACGAGTTTGGAAGTACTCCATCTCTTTCTATCTTTCTGAACATCTTTAGTAGAATAAGTATTGTTTCTTCTTTAAATGTTGGATAGAATTCCCCTGGGAAGCCATCTCACCCTGGACTTTTATGTCTTGGGGGGTTTAAGATGACTGCTTCAATTTCCTCCCTGGTTATTTGCCTGGTGAGGTTCAGCATATTTTCCTGTTCAACTTTTGGTAGGTTGTGGCTTTCCAGTAATGCATCCATTTCTTCTAGATTGACTAATTTATTGGAGTATTGCTCTTCATAATACTTTTTAAAAATCATTTTTATTTCCTTGGTATTAGTTGTGATCTCTGCTTTTTCATTCATGATTTTATTAATTTGAGTCCTTTCTCGTTTGTTTTTCATAAGCCTGGCTAATGATTTATTTATCATATTAATTCTATCAAAGAACCAACTCCTGGTTTTGTTGATCTGTTCTACAGCTCTTTTGTTATGTATTACATTGAGTTTTGCTCAAATCTTTATTAACTCTCTTCTGTTTGGTGTAGGTTTTATTTGCTGTTTTTTCTCCAGTTCCTTTAGGTGCAGGGTTAGGTTGTATATTTGAGTTTTTTCCAATTTTTGAGAGATGCTTGTATTGCGACATATTTCCCTCTTAGGACTGCTTTTGCTGTATCCCAAGATTTTGAATGGTTGTGCTTCATTTTCTTTAGTTTCCATGAATCTTTTTAATTCTTCTCTAATTTCCTGATTTACCCTTTCATCTTTTAACAGGATGGTCTGTAACCTCCACGTGTTTGAGTTTCTTCCAAATTTCTTCTGGTTATTGAGTTCAAGTTTCAAAGCATTATGGTCTGAAAATATGCGAGGGAGAGTCCCAATTTTTTCCTATCTGTTGAGACCTGATGTGTGACCCAGTATGTGGTCTATTTTGGAGAAAGTTCCATGTGCAATTGAGAAGAATGTGTATTCAGTTGTGTTTGGATGCAAAGTTCTGTATATAATCTGTGAAATCCATCTGGTGTAGAGTATCATTTAAAGCTCTTGTTTCTTTGCAGTTGTTGTGCTTACAACATCTCTCATTTGCAGAAAGTGCCGTCTGAAGTCCCCTACTGTGAGTGTATTAATATCTAAGTATGTCTTTACTTTGGTTATTAACTGATTGATATTCTTGGCAGCTGCCACATTAGAGGCATACATATTCATGGTTTTTAGGTCCTCTTGTTGGACAGACACTTTAAGTATGATATAGTGTCCCTCTTAATCTCTTACTACAGTCTTTGGAATAAACTTTAATTTATCTGATATGAGAATTGCTACCCCAGCTTTCTCGAGGACCATTTGAATTGTAACTGGTTCTCCATCCTTTCATTTTCAGGCTGTAGGTGTTCTTAGGTCTAAACTCTTGTAGGCAGCAAAGAGATGGGTCTTGCATTTTTATCCAGTCTGAAACCTTGAGTGTTTTGTTTGGATCATTAAACACATTCACATTCAGAGTTGTATTCAAAGATATGTATTTAGTGTCAGTGTATTACGTATTCAGTGTCTCTTTTGTGGATTATTTTTTTGGGCTTCCTCTTCCTTTTACAGGGTTCCACATAATATTTCTTGCAGAGCTGCTTTGGTGGTCACATATTCTTTTAGTTTCTGCCTCTCTCAGAAGGTCTTTATCTCTTATTCTATTCTGAATGAGAGCCTTACTCGATAAAGTATTCTTGGTTGCAAGTTCTTCGTATTTAGGACCCTGAATGTATGCTGCCAGCCATTTCTGGCCTGTGAGGTCTTTGTGGAGAGGTCTGCTGTTAAACTAACACTTATCCCCATATAAGTTAGGGATCTCTTGTCTCTTGCTGATAAGGATTTTCTCTTTACCTTTGGAATCTGCATGTTTCACTATTAATTGTCAAGGTGTTTAATGTTTTTTTATTGATTTTTGTAGGGGAATTCTTTGTCTCCTGGACCTGAATCCCTGTTTCCCTCTCAAAATTAGGGATGTTCTCAGTTATAATTTGTACAAATATTCTTTCTGGTCTTCTGTCCCTCTCAGCGGTCTCTGGAACCACAATTATATGCAGATTTTTCCTTCTAAGGCTGTCATTTATTTTCCTTAACCTTTCCTCATGGTCTTTTAATTGTTTTTTCCTCTTTCTTCCTCAGCCTCCTTCCTTGCCATCAACTTCTCTTCTGTGTCACTCACTCTTTCTTCTACCTTATTAACCCATGTCGTTTGGACCTCCAGTTTGTATTGCATCTCATTTAATTTATTTTTAATTTCAGCCTGATTAGATCTAAAGTCAGCAGTTAATAAGTGTCTTGTTTCCTTTATGCTTTTCTCCAGAGCCAACAGTAGCTTATAATTGTGCTTCTGAATTGGCTTTTTGACTTTGAATTGTAGTCCAAATTTGTAACTCTCTTGCAGAGAGTACTGTTTCTGATTCTTTTTTGTGTGGTGAGTTCTTCTTTCTAGTCATTTTTCTCAGTGCAGACTAGCTGTATGAGTGGTTTGAGTCAAGAATATCAAACACAACCTAAGTAAATTTCACCCTAGATAATTCTGCTGAGGTCAGAGACCAGAAATTGAAAATGAAGATCAGAAGGAAATAAAACAAAAGGACCACTAAAGTGAAAAACACATTTTAAAACAAAGTAATAAAAAATAAAAGGCCAAGAATCCCAAAGAAGTAGGGAAAAAAAGAGAAAAAGTGGGCAGGGACTGGGAGATGGTGGTCATGAGGAAGTTGTAGTGGAGGGAGAATGTAGCCTGTGGAGTTCTAGAGGGTGATCCTCTTGGTTCTGAGTGTATTAAGTTCTGTATTTTAGAAGATGCTCTGTCCCAAATTTATATAAACCAGAAATACTTGTAAAAGCCCCCAACATTGACCACGAAAACATAAATGAGATAAAAGGGGTTCAGAATGGGAATGAGGAATCTCACAGAATGAACCAGCATGGTATAACTCTTGGTTCTGGGTGCATGCTGTTCACGTTTTAGAAGGTATTAACTTCAGCCATTCTAGAACAAAATGAGTCAGAAATAACAAAAAACACAAAACAACCCCCCCCCTAAAAAACATATCTTGTATATCTCCCAAAATTAAGTTGAGTATGTTGAAGGGAATCTAGAAGTGGAAAATATATCTAGGACCTGTAATTGTAGAAATGTGAAAGTCAAAAAGTGAGAATATTAAAACTGAAGAGGTGGTAAAATATTGTAGTTAAGGTGGGAAAAGAGAAAAAAAAGGACATATATTGTCTGATATAAAAACGTGTTGTACTGGAAAGAGGAAGAAAAAAATAGGAGGGGTACCCTCTGGTTCTATATACTGTAAATCCCTCAACTTCCCCTGGAGTTTTCCAGTGCTTCTTGGTTAAGAACTTGCTCTTTCCCTGTCCTTCTAGCTTGTCTTCCAGGGGAGGGGCCTGATGTGCTGACTCTCAGGTGTGTGTATCTGGGGGAGATGCCCTGTACCCCGCTGGGTTCTGGGCTCAGTGAGAGCTGTTTATCCTGTGAAGCCTCTGTTCCCTGGGGGCCACCCTCTCCCAGGCAGGTGGTGAGACTAGGAGGAACAACAACACTGGTGGCGGCCAGGTCTCAAGCCATGGAGTCAGCTCCCCGCAGTAACTAATGCAGTCTCTCAGTCCACTCTGGCCTAGATTTTCCCAGGCCAGCATTTGGGGGTGCACTGATATGCACAGCTTGGGGGCGCCTGGCATCAGGAGAGTCCTCACTGTCCTGTGCCCTCCCCGCCTCCTCCTGTCCCGGGGGAGTGTAGGATCATGGGCTCTGTCTGCTGGCTACCCTAGGTTCCAGGGCCTGTGTTGCTGTCATCTCACTCCTGAGGCCACTCCCAAAGGCAGCAGGGCACAGACCCCTCCATCCAGAGCCTCTGCCTGACCGACCAGCTTCTCCCAGGTGCCCTACCGGGTGCACGCTCCAGCCCTTTATGGAGATCGGACCACATTCTGTGGTGTGCTTTCCCCTTCCTCTATTAGTGACTCTGGGAAACTGAAGGCTCTACTGCCCCTTCTGCGATTCTTCTCAATTTCCCTGTTATGTGTCTTTCTGTTCCGGAAGAATGCAGTGCAGATTTTTTAAAGTCCCTGCTTCTCCTGGGTTGGGCTTTCCTGTCCTAGAGGCTCTTGCCACAGGCCTTAGCCAGGTTCCTTGTGGGCCCCCTCCCTCACTTGATTCTTTTTTATTTTATTTTCCACCTTCTTATCTTGTTGGAAGTGAAAACCCTTCTCTCTTTATCATTCCAGCTGTTCTCTGTTTAAATCTCATGTCAAATTCATAGGTTTTCAAGATGGTTTGAAAGTATTCTAGATAATTTGGTGGTGCCAGGTGAGTTGAGGACCCCTACTCCTCTGCCTACCTTTGCCCTACCCCCGTAAAATTATTTTTAAAAATGTTATTTATTTATTCATGGAAGTTTTAGAGAGAGAGAGACAGAGACAGAGACAGAGAGAGGCAGAGACATAGGCGGACGGAGAAGCAGGCTTCCCACAAGGAGGCCGATGCAGGACTGGATCCCAGATCCTGGGATCAGAACCTGAGCTGAAGGCAGATGCTCAACCGCTGAGTCATCCTGGTGACTTGCACCCCAATATTGATGGTTGTAATGTCTGTAATAGCTAAACTATGCAAAGAACCCAGATGTCCATCAACATATGAATGGATAGGGCAGCCTGGGTGGCTCAGCAGTTTAGTGCTGCCTTTGGCTCAGGTCATGATCCTGAAGACCCGGGATCGAGTCTCATGTCAGGCTCCCTGCATGGAGCCTGCTTATCCCTCTGCCTGTGTCTCTGCCTCTCTCTTTCTCTATGTGTCTCTCATGAATAAATAAGTGAAATTTTAAAAAAAAGAAAAAAACATGTGAATGGATAAAGATTGTGGTATGAATAAAAAATATATAGTGGAATTTTACTAAGAAATGAAAACAAATGAAATCTTGCCATTTGCAGCACTGTGGATGGAGCTAGAGGGTATTATGCTAAGCAAAATAAGTCAGTCAGAGAAATACAAATGCCATATATTTTCACTCATATGTGTAATTTAAGAAACAAAACAGATGCACATAAGAGACAGGAAAATTAAAATAAGAAAAACAGAGATGGAGGGAAACTATTGGACTGGTAACTGTCAGAAACAAATTGAAAGTTGCTAGAGGGGAGGTTGGTGGGGTAAGGTGTAATTGGCTGATTGACATTATGGAGGGCATTTGATGTAATGAGCACTGGATATTGTATGCAACCAATAAATCACTTATTCTACTCATGAAACTAATAATATGCTATATGTTAATTAAATTGAATTTAAATAAAAAAGTTACACATAAGGGAAAACTCATAAGGCTATCAGCAGTTTTTTCAACATAAATGTTGCAGTCCAGAGGGGAGTGGAATGCTCTATTCAAAATGCTGGAAAGAAAAAGAAATACTTTACCCATCAAGGTTATCATTCAGAATAGAAGGAGAGATAAAGAGTTTTTCAAGCAAAACTTAAAGAAGTTCATTACCACTAATCCAGTCTTATGAGAAATGATAAGGGGAATTTTTGGAGTGAAAAGTCCAAAATCATAAGGAAGTTATGAAAGAAAAAAATCACAGTTAATTAAGACATACTAAAAATAGTAGAATAAACACTTAGAAAACTAGAGTTAAAATACAAAAGCAGTAAAAATAAATTATATGACTTATATTTATTTTACAAATGAATCATAAGATTTACACAACCAAAGGTTGTAAAGTATGTCATATAAAGAAAACATGGGTGTAGGAAAGTAAACCTAAGTTTCTTTTACACTGGGCTCAAACTTAGACAACTTTCACATTAATATGGACAGTTATTGGCATAAAATCTTTTATGTGAGCCTAATGTTTACAAATCAAAAACCTGTAATATGTACACAAAAAATAAAAATGAAAACAGTTGAAATATATCACTAAGGAAAGGAATTAAATCACAAGGAAAGAGGAGAGAAGAAAGTAACAGAGAACCACAATATAAGTAATAAAATGAGAATAAGTGCATACTTATCAATAATCACTTTGAATAGAAACAGACTGTATGTTCCAATCAAAAGATAAAGGGTGAGTGAATGGATAAAACAATAGGACCCACTGATACATTGTCTACAAGAGATTTACCTCAGACTTAAAGGCACATGATACTTGAATGTTAAGAAAAAAAATTTACCATGCAAATGGAAACAAACAAAAAGCAAAGGTAGCAATACTTATATCAGACAATAAAAACTATAAAACAAAAACTGTATTAAGAAACAACGGAGGAAAAAAATAAAAAAAAGAAACAATGGAGGACACCATGTAATGATAAAGAGAACAATTAAACAAGAAGCTATAACAAATGCAAATATTTGTGCACCAAGTAAGGGAGCAACTAAGTACATAAAGCAACTATTAACAAACACAAAGACATACGTTAATAGTAATACAATATGAGTATAGGATTTTAACACAAAATTTACATGAATGGATGGATTATCCAAACAAAATCAACAAGAAAACAGTGCCTTTGAGTGGCACATTGGAACAGCTGGACATAACAGTTATACGTAAAGCATCCCATCCCATACCAGGAGAATACACATTATTTTTAAGGGCACATGGAACATTCTCCAGAACATGCTAGGTCACAAAACAAGTTTCAATAAATTAAAAAAGATTGAGATTATAGTGTGCATATTTTTGATGAAAATTATGTGAAACTAAAAATCAATCAGAAGACAAAATCTGGAAAGAACACAAATACATGGAAGCTATGGGATGCCTGGGTGGCTCAGTGGTTGAGCATCTGCCCTTGGATCAGGTCTTGATCCTTGGATCCTGGGATCAAGTCCCACATCAGGCTCACTGCAGGGACTCTGCTTCTCCCTCTGCTTATGTCTCTGCCTCTCTCTGTGTGTCTCTCATGAATAAATAAATAAAATCTTAAAAAAATCCCAAATACATGGAAACTAAAACTATGCTACTAAAAAACAAATGGGTCAACCAAGAATCAAAAGGGAAATCAAAAAATACATCAAGACAAAGGAAAATAAAACCACAATGGTCCAAGGTCTTTGGGACACGGCATAAGTTGTTCTGATTGAAAAAAATTATAGTAATACAAGGCTTACTCAAAAAGCAAGAGATATCTCAAACAACCTAACTTTACATCTAAAGGAGCTGGGGAAAAAAAGGAACAACAAAGCCCAAATCCAGTAAAAGGAGGAAATATATAATACATATGAGAACAGAAATAGATATTAAATGAAATAGAACAGACCAATGAAACCAGGAGCTGTTTTGTTGAAAAGGTCAAGAAAACCAGTAAAACTTAGCCAGAGTCTCATAAAAACAATAGAGGACTCAAATAAAATGAGAAATGAATGAAGAGAAATAACCACAAATATCACAGAAACACAAAAGATTTATAAAAGATACTATGAAAAAAATGATATACCATCAAACTGACAACATAGAAAAAATGGGTAAATTAATAGAAACAGAAAAATATTTCAGTAACTGGATCACAAAGCAATAGAAAATTTGCAGAGACTGATTGCTAGCAAGGAAGTTTATTTAGTAATCAAAGGAACTACCAACAAACAAAAGTCCAGAACCAGATGGCTTCACAGGTAAATTTTGCTAAACATTTAAAGAAAAGGAAATACCTATTCCTAAAAGAGATGAACATGAGGGAAAAGAAGGAAAAACAAAATAATGTAAAAACAAAGAAGGAGGCAAATCACAGGAAACTCTTAATTATAGGGAACAAACTGAGGGCTGTTGGAGGGTATGTGGGTGTGGGGGTGGTTTAAATGTATGATGGTCATTAACAAAGGCACTTGTTGTAATGAGCACTGGATGTCATATGCACATGACGAATCACAAATTCTATCCCTGAAACTGATAATACAATATATGTTACTTAACTTGAATTTAAATAAAATCTTAAATAAATACAAGAGTAAAGAAAGCTTCTAAATTCATTATATGAAGCCAGCATTAACTTGATAGCAAAACCAAATAAAGGCACTACAAAGAAAAAAAAAAACTATGAGCCAATATCTTTGACGAATATAGATACAAGAATCACCCTCCAAATATTAGCAAATAAAATCTAAAAATAAATTTTAAATCATTCATTAAAATCAAGTGGGATTTACTCCAGGCACACAAATTTGGTTCAATGTTTGCAAATCAATCAGCATGACACATCAATAGATTCTTAGAACACATTGACTAAGTACAATATCCACTCATAATAAAACCATGATAACAAAGTAGGATTGGAGGGAACACACCTCAACATAATAAAGGCCATATATGAAATACACACAGCTAACACCATACTCAATGGTGTAAAAAGACTTTTCCCTCTAAGATCAGGAACAAAACAAGGATGTCCACTCTCACCACTTCTATTCATCAGATTGCTGGAAGTCCTAGCCACAGCAGTCAAGAAGTGAAAAACAAACAAAAAACAAGCTTACATATTTGTAAGAAAAATAGTAAAACTTTCACCATTAGCAGATGACCTGACACTATATATAGAAAATCCTTAAACATACACCACAAAGGACTCTAGAGACTTTGTTACTGTAGAATTGTGACTTAATCAGTACAAAATTAAAAATAGATTAAATGAGATGCAATCCAAACTGGATGTTCTAACTGCGAGGGTCAAGGAGGTGGAAGAGAAAGTAAGTGACATAGAAGACAAGTTTATGGTAAGGAAGAAAGCTGATGAAAAAAAGAAAAAAACAATTAAGAACTCATGAGGAAAGGCTTAGGGAAATAAATGATAGCTTTAGAAGGAAGAATAAATGTCTAATTAGTATACCAGAAGAGGCTGAGAGAGAGAGAGAACCACAAAGTATATTTGAACAAATCATAGCTGAGAACTTCCCAATTCTTGGGAAGGAAACAGGCATTCAACTCCAAGATATAGGCAGGACCCCCCAAATCAATAAAAACCATTCGACACCTTGATACTTAATAGTGAAACTTGCAAATTTCAAAGAAAAAGAGAAAATTCTTAAAGCAGTGTGAATTATGAGATTCTTAAGGTATGTGGGAAGAAATATCAGATCAAAAGCAACCGTCTCTACAGAGACCTGGCAGGTCAGAAGGGCTGGCAAGATATATACAGGGTACTAAATGAGAAGAAAATGTGACCAAGAATACTTTATCCAGCCACAAGGTCATTCAGAATAGAAGGAGAGGTAAAGGGATGCCTGGGTGGCTCAGCAGTTAAGCATCTGCCTTTGGCTCAGGTCAGGATCCTGGATTCTGAGATAGAGTCCCATATTGGGCTCCTTGAGGGAAGCCTGCTACTCCCTCTGCCTTGGTGTCTCAGCCTCTCTCTTCTCTGTGCCTCTCATGAATAAATAAATTAAATCTTTAAAAAAAAAGAAAAGAATGGGATGCCTGGGTGGCTCAGCAGTTAAGTGTCTGCCTTCAGCTCAGGGCATGATCCTGGAGTCCCAGGATCGAGTCCCACATCAGGCTTCCTTTGAGGAGCCTGCTTCTCTCTCTGCCAATGTCTCTGCCTCTCTCTCTCTCTCTCTCTCCCCTCTCTGTGTCTCTCATGAATAAATAAATAAAATCTAAAGAAAAAGTTATTCAAAAAAAAGAAGAAGAAGGAGAGATAAAGAGCTTCCGGGATAGGCAGAAACTGACAGAATATGTGACTACAAAAATGAATCTGAAACACATATTAAAGAGGACCCTGTAAAAGAAATAGGGGGCCCAACGAAACAATCCACAAAAACAGGGACTGAATAGGTAATATGATGACACTAAATTTATACCTTTCAATTGTTACTCTTAATGTGAATGGGCTAAATGGTCCTGTCAAAAGACGCAGGGTTTTAGGGTGGATAAAAAAGCAAAGCCCATCTATTTACTGTCTACAGGAGACTCATTTTAGACTAAGAACACCTCTATCCTGAAAATGAAGGAGTGGAGAACCATTTATCACTCAAATAGTCCTCAAAAGTAAGTTGGGTTAGCCATCCTCATATCAGATAAATTAAAGTTTATCCCAAAGACTGTAGTAAGAGATGAAGAGGGACACTTCATCATACTTAAAGGGTATATCCAACTAGAACACCCAACAATCATGAATATTTATGCCCCTAATGCAGGAGCTGCCAAGTATGTCAATCAATTAATAAACAAAGTAAAGAGATACTTAGATAATAATACACCAAAAGCAGGAAACCTCAACATGGCACTTTTAGCAAATAACAGATCTTCTAAGCAGAACATCACCAAAGAAAGGAGGGCTTTAAATGATACACTAGACCAAATAAACTTCACAGATACATACAGAATTTTCCAACAGAATACAACTGAATACATATTATTCTCAAGTGCACATGGAATTTTCTCCAGAATAGACCACATAGTGGGTCACAAATCAGGTCTCAACCAATAAGAAAATATTGAGATTGCCCTCTGCATATTTTCAGACAGCAATACTTTGAAAAAAGAACTCAATCACAGAAGAAATTTGGAAGAAATTCAAACACATGGAGGTTAAAGATCATCCTACTAAAAGATGAATGTTTCAACCAGGAAATTAGAGAAGAATTAAAAAGATTCATGGAAACTAATGAAGATGAAGATACAACCGTTCAAGATCTTTGGGATACAGCAAAAGCAGACCTGAGAGGGAAATACATTGATACATCACAATACTTTGGAAAAACCTCAAATGCAGAAGCTAAATTTTTACCTAAAGGAATTGGAGAAAAAAACAGTAATAAAAGACTACACCAAGCAGAAGAAGAGAGATAATGAAGATTCAAGCAGAACTCAATGAAATAGAGACCAGAAGAACTGTAGAACAGATCACCAAAACCAGGAGTTGGTTCTTTGAAAAAATTGATAAGTTAGATAAACCCCTAGACTCAAATTAATAAAATCATGAATGAAAGAACAGAGATCACAACCAATACCAAGGAAACACAAACAATTTTAAAAATGTATTATGAGCAGCTATATGCCAACAAATTAGGCCATATAGAAAATGGATGCATTTCTAGAAAACCACAAATTATCAAAACTGGAGCGGGAAGAAATAGAAAACCTGAACTGGCCAGTAACAAGTAAGGAAATTGAAACTATCATGAAAAACTTCCCAAGGCAAAAAAGGCCAAAGTAGATGGCTTCCCAGGGGACATCTAGCAAATGTTTAAAGAAAAAATAAGACCTTTCTACCAACTCTGTGCCACAGGATAGAAAGTGACAGAATACTTCTAAACTCATTTTATAAGGCTGAAATTACCTTGGTTTCAAAACCAAACAAAAACCACACCAAAAAGGAGAATTATAGACATATCCCTAATGAACAAGGATGCAAAAATTCTCACCAAGGTTCTAGCCAATAGGATCCAGCAGTACATTAATAAGGTTATTTACCATGACCAAGTGGGATTTATCCCTTAAAGGTGGTTCCACACTCGTAAAACAATCAACGTGATAGATCATATCAACAAGAGAAAAAACAAGAACCATATGATTGAATATATGATTGATCCTCTCAATAGATGCAGAGAATGCATTTCACCAAATACAGCATCCATTCCTGAATATATATTCTCAGTGTAGGTAGACAGAGAACATTCCTCAATATCTTAAAAGACATTTATGATAAACCCAGAGCAATATCATTCACAATGGAGAATAACTGAGAACCTTTCCCTTAAGATGAGGGACACGACAAGAATGGCCACGCTCACCACTGTTATTCAACATAGTACTAGATGTCCTAGCCTCAACAATGAAATAACAAAAAGAAAAACGATGCATTCAAATTGGCAAAGAAGAAGTCAAACTCTCCCTCTTCGTAGATGACATGAAGGCAGCCTGCAGGGGTCAGGTAAAAGGAAGCACAGAAGAAGGCCAGGGCACAAAACCAAAGACTTCACCACAAGATTGCTAGAACTCATACAGCAATTCAGCAATGAAGCAGGATACAAAATCAATGCACAAAATTAGTGGCATTTCTAAACACTAACAATGAGACTGAAGAAATTAAGGAGTAAATCCCATTTAAAATTGTTCCCAAAAACATAAAATACCTAGGAATAAACCTAACCAAAGTGGCAAACTATCTATACCCTAAAAACTACAGAACACGTCTGAAAGAAAATGAGGATGACAGAAAAATAGAAAAACATTCCATGTTCATGGATTGGAAGAATAAATTTTGTGAAAATGTCAATGCTATCAGAGCAATTTACACGTTCAATGCAATCCCTATTGAAATACCATGTACTTTCTTCACATAGTTGGAACAAATCACCTTAAGGTTTGTATGGAATCATAAAAGTCCCTGAATAGCCAGAGGAATTTTGAAAAAGAAAACAAGTGCCGGGGGCATCACAATGCCAGATTTCAAGCTGTGATCATGAAGACAGCGTGGTACTGGCACAAAAACAGACACATAGATCAATGGAACAGAATAGAGAACCCAGAAATTGGCCCTCATCTCTATGGTCAACTAATATTCGACAAAGCAGGAAAGAATATTCACTGGAAAAAAGGACAGTATCTTTAATAAATGGTGCTGGGAAAATTGGGCGGCCACATACAGAAGAATGAAACTAGACCATTCTCTTAGACCATACACAAAGATAAACTCAAAATGGATGAAAGTTCTCAATGTGAGACAAGGATCCATCAAAATCCAGAAGAGAGCACAGGCAACACCCTTTTTGAACTTGACCACTGCAATTTCTTGCAAGATACATCTATCAAGGCAAAGGAAACAAAAGCAAAAATGAACTATTGGGACTTCATCAGGATAAAAGCTTCTGCACAGCAAAAGAAACGGTCAAGAAAACTAAAAGACAACCTACAGAATGGGAGAAGATATTTGCAAATGACGTATCAGATAAAGGGCTAGTTTCCAAGATCTATAAAGAACTTATGAAACTCAACACCCAAGAAACAAACAATCCAATTATGAAATGGGCAGAAAAAATGAACAGAAATTTCTCAAAAGAACACATACACATGGCCTACAAGCACTGATAAAATGCTCTGCATCACTTGCCATTAGGGAAATACAAATCAAAACTACAAGATACCACCTCATACCAGCAAGAATGGCAAAAATTAACAAGACAGGAAACATCAAATTGTGGAGAGGATGTGGAGAAAGGGAACACTCTTACACTGTTGGTGGGGATGCAAATTGGTACAGCCAGTCTGGAAAACAGTGTGGAGTTTCCTCAAAAAGTTAAAAATAGAGCTACCTTATGACCCCGCAATTGCACTACTGGGTAATTACCCCAAAGATATAGATGCAGTAAAATGCTGGGACACCTGCACCCCAATGTTCATAGCAGCAATGTCCACAATAGCCAAACTGTGGAATGAACCAAGATGTCCTTCGACAGATGAATGTGTAAAGAAGATATGGTATATACATAGAGTGGAATATTACTCAGTCATCAGAAAGGATGAATACCCACCATTTGCTTTAATGTTGATGGAACTGGAGGGTATTATGATGAGTGAAGTAAGTCAATCAGAGAAGGACAATCATCATATGGTTTCATTCATACGGAGGATAAGAGATACAGTGAAAGAATGATAAGGGAAAGGATGGGAAATGAGTGGGAAAAATTAGAGAGTGAGACAAACTATGAGAGGGTCCTCATTCTGGGAAATGAACAAAGGGTTGCAGAAGGGGAGGTGGGTGGGGGATTGGGGTAACTCTATGACAGGCACTGAGGAAGGCCTTTAATGGGATGAGCACTGAGTGTTATATTGTATGTTGGCAATTTGAACTTTAATAAAAACTAATGAAAAAATACATCAAAATGTTTAAGAATGGATAAATGTATTCAGTGAATACACTTTCTCAGTATATAAGTAATATGTAGACATTTGTTGAATTTTATACACTAATAAATAAGTAGCAGAAACTGTAATTAAGAAAACAATCACATGTACAATTGCACTCAAAAGAAAAATACAGTGGAATCCATGTGATCTAGGAGGTGACATATTTTTACTTTAAAACTATAAAACATTAATAAAATAATTTGAAAATGAAATGAAAATGGAAAGGTATTCCATGCTCATAAACTGGAGGAATAAATATTGTTAAAAAGTCCATACAACCCAAAGAGTCTACAGATTTAATGCAATCTTTATCAAAACACCAATATATTTTACATGACAAATAAATAATCCTAATCTGTGTATGGAAACATGAAAAGCCCCCAATAGTAAGAACAATCTTGAAAAAGAACAAAACTGGGATCCCTGGGTGGCGCAGTGGTTAGGCGCCTGCCTTTGGCCCAGGGCGCGATTCTGGAGACCCAGGATCGAGTCCCACATCGGGCTCCCGGTGCATGGAGCCTGCTTCTCCCTCTGCCTGTGTCTCTGCCTCTCTCTCTCTCTGTCTCTCTGTGACTATCATAAATAAATAAAAAATTTTTTAAAAATTAAAAAAAAAGAAAAAGAACAAAACTTAAGTATTACTATCCTAGATTTCAAGATACACAACAAAACTGTAATAATCAAAATGGTTTGATATTGGCACAAAAATAGACAAATAGATCAGTAAAACAGAATAGAGTCCAGAACAAGAAAAAAAAAAGACCAGGTTCTACGTTCAATTAATCTATGAAGCCAAGAGTATGCAATTGGAAATACTCTTCAAGAAAAGGTGTTAGGTAAACTGGACGGTAACAAGCAAAAGAATGAAACTGGACCCTGTCTTATACTATACAAAAAATAAACTGACAATGGATTAAAGACTTAAATGTGAGACCTGAAAACATAAATTCCCTAGAAGAAAACAGGCTGCAATTTCTTTGACATGAACCTTAGCAACATTTTTCTAGGTATATCTCCTCAAGCAAAGAAAACTAAAGCAAAATTAAATTATTGGGGCTATACAGAAATAAAAACTTTAACTGATTGTTTTCACATTTTAAAACTGAATTCACTTAATTAAGCAAGTATTTTATTTTCAAAATCACAAATGGTAGCTCTTATTACAGCACATAAACCTCAACGTTACTACAGTATTAAATAATAATTTTATAAGTCAAAGAACAATTTCATAGCAAGCATTTTAAGCAGATTTGTAGAGATAACAACTTGCATACATAAAAGTCACAAATTTAAAGTACAAAATTCAATGTTTTGAATATATTCACAGAGTTATGTGACCGTCAGCACTTTGAATTTTAGAACATATTCATCAATCTAAAAAGAAACCTTGTACCCATAAGCCGTTACTGTCCATTCCCTTAGACTTCCCTGACAGCACTGGGCAAGCAATAATCTACTTTCTATCTCTATGTATGTTTACTCTGAACATTTCATATAAACAGAATCATACAAAATATGGTGTTTCGTGACTAGATTAATTTCCTTAGAATGTTTTCAAGGTTCATCCATGTTGTAGCGTGCATCATTACTTCATTTTTAGTGGAATATTATATAGATAACCCATAATTTATCTATTTTTCAAATTCATAGACAATAGGTGCATTTCCACTTTTAAGCAATTGAGAATATTGCTAACTATGCGCACTTGTACAAACTTTTTTGTGGGCATAAGTTTTTATTTTTCTTTTCTATATAATTATGCATGGAATTGCTGAGTCATATGCTAACACTATGTTTATCATTTTTAGGAACTTTCTTTTTTCTTTCTTTTTTTTTTTAGGAACTTTCCATTTTCAAGAATCTTCATGATTTAACATTTCCACCAGCACTATTTATAATTTCAATTACTCAGCATTCTTCTCAACACTTATTATTATTATCACTATTATTATTATTATTATTACTATTATTATTATTCTTTGAAGCCATCCTAATAAGTGGTAAAAGGTGTCTGCTCTTAGTTTTGAATTGCATTGCCCTGTTAACTAATGATGTTGAGCAATTTTCATGTCCTCAATGACAATTTGTATATCTGATGTGGAAAGATATCTATTCAAATTCCATACCCATTTTTAAATTCAGTTATTTGCATTTTTGTTGCTGACTGATCTATTTAAGACCCTTATATACACAATGTGAATATGATTGCTCCACTCTGTAGGTTGTCTTATAATTATTTTTATTAAGTTTTTATTTAAATTCTAGTTAGTTAACATATGGCGTAAAATTAGCATCAGGTATATAATTCAGTGATTCAAAATGTCCATACAAAACCCTGTACTCATAAGAGCTAGTGCATTCCTTTTTTTAATAATAAATTTATTTTTTATTGGTGTTCAATTTGCCAATATACATAATAACACCCAGTGCTCATCCTGTCAAGTGCCCCTCTCAGTGCCCGTCACCCATTCACACCCACCCCCCGCCCTCCTCCCCTTTCACCACCCCTAGTTCATTTCCCAGAGTTAGGAGTCTTTATGTTCTGTCTCCCTTTCTGATATTTCCTACCCATTTATTCTCCCTTCCCTTCGATTCCGTTTCACTATTATTTATATTCCCCAAATGAATGAGACCATATAATGTTTGTCCTTCTCCGATTGACTTATTTCACTCAGCATAATACCCTCCAGTTCCATCCACGTTGAAGCAAATGGTGGGTATTTGTCATTTCTAATGGCTGAGCAATATTCCATTGTATACATAAACCACATCTTCTTTATCCATTCATCTTTCGATGGACACCGAGGCTCCTTCCACAGTTTGGCTATTGTGGACGTTGCTGCTAAAAACATCGGGGTGCAGGTGTCCTGGTGTTTCACTGAATCTGTTATCTTTCAGGTAAATCCCCAACAGTGCAATTGCTGGGTCATAGGGCAGGTCTATTTTTAACTCTTTGAGGAACCTCCACACAGTTTTCCAGAGTGGCTGCACCAGTTCACATTTCCACCAACAGTGTAAGAGGGTTCCCTTTTCTCTGCATCCTCTCCAACATTTGTGGTTCATTTTTCCTTTTGTTTCTTTTGACTTCGTGGAAGTACCTTGCAAGAAGTTACTGTGGCCGAGTTCAAAAAGGGTATTGCCTGTGTTCTACTCTAGGATTTTGATGGAATCTTGCCTCAAATTTAGATCTTTCATCCATTTTGAGTTTATCTTTGTGTATGGTGAAAGAGAGTGGTCTAGTTTCATTCTTCTGCATGTGGATGTCCAATTTTCCCAGCACCATTTATTGAAGAGACTATGTTTTTCCACTGGATAGTCTTTCCTGTTTATCGAATATTAGTTGACCATAAAGTTGAGGGTCCGCTTCTGGATTCTGTATTCTGTTCCATTGATCTATGTGTCTGTTTTTGTGCCAGTACCACACTGTCTTGATGACCACAGCTTTGTAGTACAACCTGAAATCTGGCATTGTGATGCCCCCAGCTATGGTTTTCTTTTTTAAAATTCCCCTGGCTATTTGGGGTCTTTTCTGATTCCACACAAATCTTAAAATAATTTGTTCTAACTCTCTGAAGAAAGTTAACAGTATTTTGATAGGGATTGGATTAAACGTGTAATTGCCCTGGGTAACATTGACATTTTCACAATATTAATTCTGCCAATCCATGAGCATGGAATATTTTTCCATCTCTTTGTGTCTTCCTCAATGTCGTTCAAAAGTGTTCTATAGTTTTTAGGGTATAGAGCCTTTACCTGTTTGGTTAGGTTTATTCCTAGGTATCTTATGCTTTTGGGTGCATTTGTAAATGGGATTGACTCCTTATTCTCTCTTTCTTCAGTCTCATTGTTAGTGTACAGAAATGCCACTGACTTCTGGGCATTGATTTTGTATCCTACCATGCTGCCAAATTGCTGTATGAGTTCTAGCAATCTTGGGTGGAGGCTTTTGGGTTTTCTAGGTAGAGTATCATGTCATCAGTGAAGAGGGAGAGTTTGACTTCTTCTTTGCCAATTTGAATGCCTTTAATGTCTTTTTCTTGTCTGATTGCTGAGGCTAGGACTTCCTCAACTAGTACTATGTTGAATAGCAGTGGTGAGAGTGGACCTCCCTGTCTTGTTCCTGATCTTAGGGGAAAGGCTCCCAGTGCTTCCCCATTGAGAATGATACTTGCTATGAGCTTTTCATAGATGGCTTTTAAGATGTTTGTGAATGTTCCCAGTATCCCTACACTCTGAAGAGTTTTGATCAGGAATGGATGCTGTATTTTGTCAAATGCTTTCTCTGCATCTAATGAGAGGATCATACAGTTCTTGGTTTTTCTCTTGCTGATATGATGAATCACATTGATTGTTTTACAAGTGTTGAACCAGCCTTTTGACCCAGGAATAAATCCGACGTGGTCATGGTGAATAATTTTCTTAATGTATTGTTGGATCCTATTGGCTAGTATCTTGTTGAGAATTTTTGCATCCATGTTCATCAGGGATATTGGTCTATAATCCTCCTTTTTTGGTGGGGTTCTTGTCTGGTTTTGGAAATCAGGTGATCCTGGCCTCATAGAACTCATTTAGAAGTACTCCATCTCTTTCTATCTTTCCAAACAGCTTTAGTAGAATAGGTATGGTTTCTTCTTTATTTTTTTATTTTTTATTTTTTTTAATTTATGATAGTCACACACACAGAGAGAGAGAGAGAGGCAGAGACACAGGCAGAGGGAGAAGCAGGCTCCATGCACCGGGAGCCCGACGTGGGATTCGATCCCGGGTCTCCAGGATCACGCCCTGGGGCAAAGGCAGGCGCTAAACCACTGTGCCACACATGGATCCCTGGTTTCTTCTTTAAACGTTTGATAGAATTCCCCTGGGAAGCCATCTGGCCCTGAACTTTTGTGTCTTGGGAGGTTTTGGATAACTACTTTAATTTCCTCCCTGGTTATTGCCATGTTCAGGTTTTCTATTTCTTCCTGTTCCAGTTTTGGTAGTTTTTGGCTTTCCAGAAATACGTCCATTTTTTTCTAGATCGCCTAATTTATTGGCGTATAGCTGTTCATAATATGTTTTTAAAATCGTTTATATTTCCTTCGTGTTGCTAGTGATCTCTCCTTTTTCATTCATGAGTTTATTAATTTGAGTCTTCTCTCTCTCTTCTTTTTAATAAGGCTGGCTAATGGTTTATCTATCTTATTAATTATTTCAAAGAACCAACTCCTGGTTCTGTTGATCTGTTCCACAGTTCTGGTCTCGGTTTCGCGAGATCTGCTCAAATCTTTATTAACTCTCTTCTTCTGCCGGGTGTAGGATCTATTTGCTGTTTTTTCTGTAGCTCCTTTAGGTGTAAGGTTAGCTTTTGCATTTGAGTTCTTTCCAGTTCTTGAATGGATGCTTGTATTGCGATGTATTTCCCCCTCAGTACTGCTTTTTTTGCATTCCAAATATTTCAAACAGTTGTATCATCATTCTCATTAGTTTCCATGAATCTTTTTAATTCTTCCTTAATTTCCTGGTTGACCCTTTCATCTTTTAGCAGGATGGTCCTTTACCTCCACATGTTTGAAGTCCTTCCAAACTTCTTGTTGTTATTTAGTTCTAATTTCAAGGCATTATGGTCTGAGAATACGCAGGGGACAATCGCCATCTTTTGGTATCGATTCAGACCCGATTTGTGACCCAGTATGTGTTCTATTCTGGAGGTAGTTCCATGTGCACTTGAGAAGAATGTGTATTCAGTTGAGTTTGGATGTAAAGTTCTGTAGATATCTGTGAAATCCATCTGGTCCAGTGTATCATTTAAAGCTCTCGTTTCTATGGAGATGTTGTGTTTACAAGACCTATTTAGTGTAGAAAGCGCTAGATTGAAGTCACCAAGTATAAGTGTATTATTATCTAAGTATGTCTTAACTTTGGTTATTAATTGATTAATATATTTGGCTGCTCCCACATGCGGGACATATATATTAAGGACTGTTGAGTCCTCTTGTTGGATAGATCCTTTAAGTATGAGATAGTGTCCCTCTTCATCTCTCACTACAGTCTTCGGGGTAAATTTTAGTTTATTTGTTATAAGGATGGCTACCCCTGCTTTCTTTTGAGGACCATTTGAATGGTAAATGGTTCTCCAACCTTTTATTTTCAGGCTGTAGGTGTCCTTCCGTCTAAAATGAGTCTCTTGTAGACAGAAAATAGATGGGTCCTGCTTTTTTATCCAGTCTGAAACCCTGCGCCTTTTGATGGGTTCATTAAGCCTGTTCACGTTACTATTGAAAGATATGTGTTTAGTGTTATCATGATATCTATTCAGTCCCTGTTTTTGTGGATTGTTCCATTGGACTTCTTCTTAAAGGGGAATTTTGAGAGTCCCCCTTAAAATTTCTTGCAGAGCTGGTTTGGAGGTCACATATTCTTTCAGTTCCTGCCTGTCTTGGAAGCTCTTTATCTCTCCTTCCATTCTGAATGAGAGCCTTGCTGGATAAAGTATTCTTGGTTGCATGTTTTTCTCATTTAGAACACTGAATATATCCTGCCAGCCCTTTCTGGCCTGCCAGGTCTCTGTGGAGAGTTGTGCTGTTACCCTAATACTCCTCCCAAAAAAATTCAGGGATTTCTTGTCTCTTGCAGCTTTAAGGATCTTCTCTTTATCTTTGGATTTTGCGAGCTTAACTATTAAATGTCGAGGTGTTGAATGGTTTTTATTGATTTTTGGGGGGATCTCTCTATTTCCTGGATCTGAATGCCTGTTTCCCTTCCCAGATTAGGAAAGTTTTCAGCTATGATTTTTTCAAATACATATTTTGGCCCTCTGGCCCTTTCGGTGCCCTCAGGAACACCAATTAAATGTAGGTTTTTCTTCCTCAGGCTGTTGTTTATTTCCCTTAATCTATCCTCATGGTCTTTTAATTGTTTGTCTCTTTTTTCCTCAGTTTCCCTCTTTGCCATCAGCTTGTCTTCTATGTCACTCACTGGTTCTTCCACCTCGTTAACCCTTGTCGTTAGTACTTCTAGTTTGGATTGCATCTCCTTCAATTGATTTTTATTTTCTGCCTGATTAGATCTAAATTCTGCAGTCATGAAGTCTCTCAAGTCCTTTATGCTTTTTTCTAGAGCCACCAGTAGCTTTATAATAGTGCTTCTGAATTGGCTTTCTGACATTGAATTGTAATCCAATCGTTGTAACTCTTTGGGAGAGAGGACTGTTTCTGATTCTTTCTTTTGAGGTGAGGTTTTTCTTCTAGTCATTTTGCCTAATGCAGAGTGGCCAAAAACAAGTTGTATTGGGAAAAGGAGAAAAAGAGAGGAGAGAAAGAAGGATAGAAAAGAGAAAAAGAAAAAGGAAAAGAGGAAGAAAAAAAATAGAGGAAACAGAAAGAAAAAAAGGGTGGGGGAAGCAAACAGAAATTAAAAAAAAAAAAACACTGGGGAGTATGTTCTGATTCTGTATACTTTAAGTCCCTTGACTTCCCCTGGAACTTCTCTGTCTAGCTGGCCTTCTGGGGGAGGGGCCTGTTGTGCTGATTTTCAGGTGTTAGCACTTGGGGGAGCTGCTCAACCCCCTGCCTGGTGCAGGGCTCAGTGGGGGTTGTTTACCCCGTGAGGCCCCAGCAGGAACAACCACAGTGGCAGCTGCCAGCTCTGGAGTCCTGGATTCAGCTCCCGCAGTAACTACAGAGTTCTCCGTGTGCAGGGGCCTGGATTCTCCGGGGGCGGGGCCGCTGATCTGCTCAGCTCGGGGCAAGAGCGTCCTTGCTGTCCTGGGGCCTCCTGGCCTCTGCCTGTCCGGGGGGAGGCCGGATCCTGGGCTGTGTCCCTGGCGCCCTGTGCTCCCGGGCCTGCGCTGTTTGATTTGCGCTCCCGACGGGGCACCCCCTCCGCACGGAGCCACAGCCTGAGCCCCTCCGAGCTGCTCCTGTGTCCAGCCGTGCGCGCGCTGCAGCCCTTTAGGGAGCTCGGCGCACTCTCCTCTGGGTGCAGGTGTCTGTTAGTATCCCAGGGAGCCTGAGGGCATCCCCGCCCTCCTGGGGTTCTGCTCTAACTCCCTGTGAGCCCCTTTCTGTCCGGGAAGATTGGTGAAGCTCTTGCTTCTCAGGACCGTGCTCTCCTGTCCTGGGGACACTCGCCCCGGCCTCAGCCTGGCTCCTCGCGGGGCCACTCCCCCTTGGATGCCTTTTGTTTCTTTATTTCTTTTTTCCCCGTCTTCCTACCTTGATAGAATCGCAAACTCTTCTCACTGTAGCATTCCAGCTGTTTTCTCTTTAAATCTCAGACCAAATTCATAGATTTTCAGGATGATTTGAAGGTTATCTAGGTAATTTGGTGGGGACAGGTGACTTGGGGACCCTACTCTTTCGCCATCTTGCCCCTCCCTCTATTGCCTTCCTTATTCCCCAGCACATAGTTAACCCATCCCTCACCCCCATCTCACTCAGTAGTGTTCAGTTTGTTCTCTCTATATAGTTAAGATTCTGTTTCTTCCTTTGCCTTCTTTTCTCCTATGTTCCATAGCTTTGTTTCTTAAACTCCACATACTACTGAAATCATATGGTATTTGTTTTTCTATCACTGACTGATTTAACTTAGAGTAATATGCTTGCTCCATTCATGTTGTTGCAAGCAGCAAAATTTTATTTTGATTGATAAATAATATTCCATTGTATATTGTATTTATTTGTTGAGTTTTTTTTTAATCAGGAATGGATTTTTTTTTCAAATGCTTTTTCTGCAACTTTTGGAAGGATCTTGTGGTTGTTATACTTCCTTTTATTAATGTGCTGTATCATGTTGATTGATTTGTGAATATTCAACCACCCTCTCAACCCAGGAGTAAATCCCAGTTGATTGTGGTGAATGAGTCTTTTAATATATTGTGGATTTGGTTTGTTATTATTTTAATTTTTAAAAAAAGATTTTATTTATTTATTCATGAGAGACACACACACACACACACAGAGAGAGAGAGAGAGAGAGAGAGAGAGGCCGAGACACAGGCAGAGGGAGAAGCAGGCTTCATGCATGGAGCCCAACACGGGACTTGATCCCGGTCTCCAGGATCACACCCTGGGATGAAGGCAGCACTAAACTGCTGAGCCTCCCAGGGTTCCTTTAGTATTTTACTGACAATTTTTGTATGAATATTCATCAAGAATATTTGCCTATAGTTCTCTCTTTTAGTGATGCCTTTATCTGATTTTGGTATGTTGGTAATTCTGGCCTCATACAATGAGTGTGGAAGATTTTTTTTTCTATTTTTTTGAACAGTTTAAGAATGAATAATAGTCATGAGCTTTTCTTTAAATGTTTGGCAGAATTCATCTGTGAAGCCATCTGGCACAAAACTTTTATTTATTGGGAGATTTTTGATTGCTGATTCAATTTCTTTGCTGTTTATCAATCTGGTCAAGTTTTCTATTTCTGGGATCCCTGGGTGGCGCAGCGGTTTAGCACCTGCCTTTGGCCCGGGGCGCGATCCTGGAGACCCGGGATCGAATCCCACGTCGGGCTCCCAGTGCATGGAGCCTGCTTCTCCCTCTGCCTGTGTCTCTGCCTCTCTCTCTCTGTGACTATAATAAATAAATAAAAAATTTTAAAAAAAAGTTTTCTATTTCTTCTTGCTTCAATTTTTGTTGTTTACTGTTTCTACGAATTTATCCATGTCTCCCAGATTGTCCAATTTTTGGCATATAGTTTTTCATAATATTCTCTTCTAATTGTATTTATATGCTATTGATTGTGATCTCTCTCATTTGTGAAATTATTTATTTGGGTCTTTTCTCTGTTCATGTTGATAAGTCTAGGAGTTGTTCAATTTTAATAATTTTTCCAAAGAACCAGCTCTTGGTTTCATTGATGTGTTCTATTGGTTTTTTAGTCCCTATATCATTTTTTTCTGCACTAAATTTTATAATTTCCTTCATTCTTTTGGCTTAAGGCTTCTCTTGTCTTTATACTTTTAGCTCCTTTCAGTGTGAGGTTAGGCTTTTAACTAGATTTTACTTGCTTCTTGAGGTAGGCCTGTATTGCTATATACTTCCCAGTTTGGATAGATTTGCTGCATACCAAAGTTTTTGGACTGTCATATTTCCATTTTCATTTGTTTCCATGTATTTCTTTATTTCTTCCTTGATTTCCTGGTTTACCCATTCATTTTTATTCACATGTTACTTTACCTCCATGTTTTTGTGGTCTTTCCAATTTTTTTCTTGTGATTGACTTGAAGTTTTATTGTGGTCTGGAAATACACATGGTATGATCTCAAACTTTTTGTATGTATGGAGGCCTGATTTGTGACCTAGGATGTGATCTACTCTGGAGAACATCCCATGTGGACTTGAAAAGAATGTATTTTCCTGCTTTAGGATGGAATGTTGTGAACATATCTGTTAAAGTTCATCTGGTCCACTGAGTCATTCAAAGCCATTGTTTCCTTGTTGATATTCTGCTTAGATTATCTGTCCATTATTGGAAGTTGGATGTTAAAGTCCCCTATTATTTTTGCATTACTGTCAATAAGTTTCTTCATGTTTTTTATTGTATTACAAATTTGTGTGGTCCCATGTTGAGTGCTTAAATATTTACAATTGATAGATATTCTTGGATTTTCCCCTTTATTATGATATAGTGCCCTTCTTCATCTCATTACGGTCTTTGGTTTAACTTCTAGTTTCTCAGATATAACTTTTGTTACTCCAGCTTTCTTTTGATATCCATTTGTATGTTAAATGTTTCTCTAACTCCTCTCTTTCAATCTGAAGTTTTCTTTAGGCCCAATATGACTCTTTTATAGGCAACATATATATGGGTCTTGTTTTTTTTTATTCTTTCTGACACCCTATGTCTTTTGATTGGAATGTTTAGTTTATTTACATTCAGAGTGATAGATATATATGAAGCACTATTTTAGTACTTGTTCTGTCATTGTTTTTGAAGATTTTCCTCTGTTCCTTTCTAAGTTTTGTTATTTTCAGTCTTTCCTTTCCACTCAGTCTCCTTTACTATTTCTTGCAGGTTTTGTTTAGGGGTCACAAACTCATTAAATTTTTGTTTATCTTGGAAACTCTTATTTGCTTCTTCTATTCAGAATGATAACCTTGCTTGCCAGAGTTTTCTTGTCTGCAGACTTTTCCCATTCTGTACATTAAATATATAATTTCCATCCCTTTTCTTTGGCCATGTTTCTCTTAAGAAATCTGGAGTTAGGGATCCCTGGGTGGCACATCAGTTTAGTGCCTGCCTTTGGCCCAGGGCATGATCCTGGAGACCCGGGATCGAGTCCCACATAGGGCTCCCAGTGCATGGATCCTGCTTCTCCATCTGCCTGTGTCTCTGCCTCTCTCTCTCTCTCTCACTGTGTGCCTATCATGAATAAATAAAATAAAATAAAATTTTAAAAAGAAATCTGGAGTTAGCCCTATGGGTTTTCTCTTATAAGATAAAAACTTCTTTTGTCTCGCTGCTTTTAAGATTTTTTTCTTTATAACTATATTTTCTTTTTTTATTAAAGATTTTAGTTATATTTGTGAAAGACACAGAGAGAGAGTCAGAGACATAGGTAGAGGGAGATGCTCCCGTGGGGAGCCTGTGCAGTTCTTGATCCCAGGACCCTGAGATCATGCCCTGAGCCAAAGGCAGACATTGAATCGCTGAGACACTAAGATGTCCCTATATTTTTCAAATTTAATTGCACTATGTCTTGGTGTTGGCCTGCTTTGTGGGGGGGGGAGTTCTCTGTGTCTCCTGGATCTGGATGTCTGTTGTCTTTCCAAGATAAGGGAATTTTTCCACTATAATTTACCCAGGTAAATTTTTTACCCCCTTTTCTCTCTTCTTCTGGGACTCCCCAACTCCCCCAAATACAAATATTCTTACATTTGATGGAGCCACTGAGTTCTCTCTTTTTGTGTATCATAATTATTTTTTCTCTTTTGTTCATCTTCATTATTTTTTATAATCTCATTTTCTAAATCATCTATTTGTTCCTCTGCTTCTCCCACGCCGTGTTCATTACAGTAAGTCTGTTGCAAATCTCAGTTTTTGCATTTTTTATTTCTGACTGATTATTTTACATCTTTTTCACTTAGGTCTCTAGCTGTGATCTTATCTTCTTGTTTTATTTGGTATGAATTCCTCTGTCTCGGCATTTTGTCTTCTCTGTCAGTAAAGTCTATTATATTTCCTGCTCCTGAGAGCAATGTCTTTATGAAGAAGAGGTCATATAGTTCCTAGGGTCTGGTGTTTCAGAGAGTCTCTCTGTTATGTGCTGCATGGGCTATGCTGTTGTGTTGTGGTCATTCTATCCTTCTGGCTACTAGTCTGCAGAGGCTGTCCTTGCCTGCAGTGGGCGTTGTTTTGTCCTTGGCTAGAATATGTTTTTTTTACTTGGTGTGCCCAGTCTGATTGTTTAGTGAGATGTGATACTATTTCCATTTGACCTAAATCTCTACCAACTCTCTGGTAGGGAGGTATCTTGTGGACAGAGGTTGGTACTGGTCTTTTGGAAGAGGGGTCAGCTGTGCTGGGACTGAGGCAAGCTTGACTGACAAGGGATGCGGAACTTGGTGTAAGCAGGTTAGGGAGCCAGTGTCTGTGTTGTGCTACTTACAGCTGGTGGCTCTGTGTTTATGTTGAGGGGAGAGGAAAGGATGTGGCACTAGCCAGATCCTTTGTCCCTAGAGAGGGGTCTCTCACAGTGCCTCTCAGGTAAGTACTCAGAGAAGATTTAATAATCCCCCCATGTTTGAGCCAAGTGTCTGAGACGGTTGTTTCCACACTGCCTATAGATTGTGTGTCTGCCTTCTCAGGTGCAGAGCAGTGCCCTCCAGGCCTTATCCCAGCAGAACCAGCTGAGTTTTAAGAATTTAGGCTTTAGGGATGTGTTGTAGGCAGGGTCCTGTGCTGGTCTTCTGGGAGAGGAGCCTGTTGTCCTGGGTTGAGGCTCTCCTTTATTGCAGTGGGCGATGTTTTGTCCTTGGTCAGAATATTGTGTTTTTACTTCGTGTGCCCTGGTCCGCTTGTTGACTTAAATGTGATACCACCTCCACTTGAACTGAAGCCCTGTAGAATTCTCTAGTAAGGAGGTGTGTTGTGGGTAGAGTCCTGTGATGGTCTTCTGAGGGAAGGGACTGGTGTGCTGGGTTGAAGCAAGCTTGACTGAGAAGGGCAGTCAGGCCAGAACTCAGTGGAGTGGGACTTGATGTAAGCAAGTTAGGCAGTCAGTTTGGGGTCTGAACTGCTTTCAACTGGGGGCTCTCTGTATTTACACTGAGGAGAAGAGGAGGAAAAGTGCACCTTCTGCTTTTCCCCAGAGAGGAGTCTGCCTGGAATCTGCCTCTCAAGGAAGTACTCCAAGAAAAGTGAAAAATCTCCCCACTGTGGGCTGCAGGAGTTTTGATTTGCTTTTGTTTTCTATTTCAAATATGGTCTTTCCATTATGTTGATAGTGTCCTTTGATGATGCACAAAAGTGTTTCATTATGATAAAGCCCAACTTACCTATTTTTTTATTTTGTTGCCTGTGATTTTGTTGTCATATATAAGACATCTTTGTCAAATACCATATAATGAGTCTTCTCATGTTTTCTCCAAAGAGTTTTATAATTTAAGATATTACATTTAAGTTTTGGATCCATTTTTATTTGGTTTGTGTTTTCTTTTTAGTTAAGTTTTGTGTATGATTTTAGGGAAGGGTCCAATTTGACTCTTTTGCTTATGAATATCTGTTTTTCCCAACATTATTTTGAAAACAAAACAAACAAAACAAAACAAAACAAAACCTGCCCTTTCCACTATTGAATGAACTGAATCCCTTGTAGAAAATTATTGACTACATTTTTAAGGACTTATTTTAGGTACTGTATTTTATTCTATTTATCTATATATCTATCTTTATGCCAATATCACACCATTGTTATGTCTGTAGCATTGTTTTTAGTTTTTAGGGTATAGATCCTTTACCTCTTTGGTTAGGTTCATTCCTAGGTATCTTATGCTTTTGGGTGCAATTGTAAATGGGATTGACTCCTTAATTTCTCTTTCTTCAGTCTCATTGTTAGTGTATAGAAGTGCCATTGATTTCTGGGCATTGATTTTGTATCCTGCCACTTCTGAAAGAAATTGAGGAAGACACAAAGAGATGGAAAAATTTTTCATGCTCATGGATTGGCAGAATTAATATTGTGAAAATGTCAATGTTACCCAGAGCAATTTACACGTTTAATGCAATCCCTATCAAAATACCATGGACTTTCTTCAGAGAGCTAGAACAAATTATTTTAAGATTTGTGTGGAATCAGAAAAGACCCCAAATAGCCAGGGGAATTTTAAAAAAGAAAACCATAACTGGGGGCATCACAATGCCAGATTTCAGGTTGTACTACAAAGCTGTAGTCATCAAGACAGTGTGGTACTGGCACAAAAACAGGCACATAGATCAATGGAACAAAATAGAGAACCCAGAAGTAGACCCTGAACTTTATGGTGAACTAATATTCGATAAAGGAGGAAAGACTATCCATTGGAAGAAAGACAGTCTCTTCAATCAATGGGTCTGGGAAAATTGGACATCCACATGCAGAAGAATGAAACTAGACCACTCTCTTTCACCATACACAAAGATAAACTCAAAATGGATGAAAGATCTAAATGTGAGACAAGATTCCATCAAAATCCTAGAGGAGAACACAGGCAACAACCTTTTTGAACTCAGCCACAGTAACTTCTTGCAAGATATGTTTGTAGCATTGTAGAATATTTAATAATCACCAAGTATGAGAACTTCAACCTTTTTTAAATAATTGTATTGGCTATCACAAGTGTCATGATATTGCATGTGAATTTTAGAAAGTATATTTGTATTTTTGCAAAAAATTGTCACTGGGAATTTGTCAGGGATTACATTGAATTTGTAGACCACTCTAGATAGTATTGACATCTTAAAATTATTTTTTCTACTCTATGAACACTAGATGTCTTTCCACTTATTTCTGTCTTTTTTTTTCACCAATAGTTTTCATTTTCAGTGTACATTTTTTAATATCCTTGGTTAATTTTATTCCTAATTGCTTTTACTCTTTATTGATGATATTAAAAATGTAATTGTTTTCTTATTTTTTTTGCTTTGTTTTATTTTTCATGTATAGAAATAGCTAATTTTTGTGTGTTGACATTATATTCTGCAACCTCACTGAATTCATTTATTAGCTTTCACATATTTGGGAAATCTTTAGAATTTTCTAAGTATTAAATCTTATCTGTAAAAAGATAAAACTTCATTTCTTATTTTCAATTTTGATGCTTCATATTTCTTTCCCTTACTTAATTTCTCTATTTAAGATTTCCAATACTATGTCAAATAGAAGGGATAAAACATGAAATCCTTGTTTTGTTCCTGATCTCACAGGTAATAGTTTTAGTCTTTCACTATTGAGTATGATGTTAGCTGTGAGTTTATATATATATATCCTTTATATTCTTGAACTAGCTTCCTTTAATTCCTAATTATTGAGTACTTTTATCATGGAAAGGTAATGAGTTTTGGGCACCTGGATGGCTAGCCATTAAGCATCTGCCTTCAGCTCAGGTCATGATCTCAGGGTCCTGGGATTGAATCCTGAGTCAGACATCCTGCTCAGTGGGGCATCTGCTCCCTCCCTCTCCATCCTCCCTCCCTGCTCTTGCTCCCTCTTTCTCATGCTCTCTCTTTCTCTCAATAAATAAATAAAATCTTTAAAAAAGATAATGAATTTTGTCAAATGCTTTTCATGCATCTGTTGAGATTATCATGTGATATTTCCTTTATTATGTTACTATTATTTATTACATGATTAGATTTTTGTGTTGAAACATTATTGCACTCAAAGAATAAATTCTAGTTGGTCATGGTGTATAATGTTTTTAATATCATAATGAATATGGATTGCTAGTATTTTGTTACATGTTTCAGTCTCAAATTTATAAGTGATATGGATCTATAGTCTTCTTTCCGTATAGTGTCTTTGCCTAGCTTTGGTAGCAAAGTAATGTTGACCTCATAGATTTTAGGTGTGCCGTCCTCTTGAATCTTCAGACAGTTTGAGAAGGATTAGTTTTATTTTTTTTTATTTTTTTTTATTGGTGTTCAATTTACTAACATACAGAATAACCCCCAGTGCCCGTCACCCATTCACTCCCACCCCCCCGCCCTCCTCCCCTTCCAACACCCCTAGTTCGTTTCCCAGAGTTAGCAGTCTTTACGTTCTGTCTCCCTTTCTGATATTTCCCACACATTTCTTCCCCCTTCCCTTATATTCCCTTTCACTATTATTTATATTCCCCAAATGAATGAGAACATATAATGTTTGTCCTTCTCCGACTGGCTTACTTCACTCAGCATAACACCCTCCAGTTCCATCCACGTTGAAGCAAATGGTGGGTATTTGTCATTTCTAATAGCTGAGTAATATTTTAACCTTAAAAAGTATCTGGTAGAATTCACAAATGGAGTAATTGCTTCTGATATTTGTTGAAAATTTTTTTGATTACCGATTGTCCTTTGTGGTTATAATCTTTCAGGCTTTCCATTTTTCAATGATTTAATTCTTAATATCTTGTATGTTTCTAAGAATTTCTTCCTTTTATCCAGGTTATATAATTTATCGGCATAAGAAAGTTCATACTAGTTATTTATAATGTTCTATTGTATCAGGTACAGTGTCTTCTCTTTCATTTTTGATTTTAGTTATTTAAAACGGTTTTCATAGTCAACCTTGCCGAAGTTGGTGAATTTTGTTGAATTTTTGAAAAACTGAATCTTGTTTTCAATGGTTTTCTCTAACTTTTCTATTTTGCATTTCTTAACAAATCTAAACTTTATTATCTCCTTTCTTTTGCTAGCTTTGTATTTAATTTATTATTTAAGTTTTAAAGTTAATGTAAAGGAACTTACATTCCATAAGTTTTATATTTCAGTCACTATCTTGAGGCCATTTTTCTTTTCTAAATAAACATTAAGAGTGAACATTTTCCCTTTTAGCACTGCTTTCACTGCAGCCCATAAGTTTTTGGTATATTTTATTTTTATTTATCCCAAGTTATTTTCTAATTTATCTTCTTATTTTATTTTAGATAACTGAATGTTTAAGAGTGTGTGACATAAGGATGCCTGGGTGGCTCAACAGTTGAGTATCTGCCTCCAGCTCAGGGCATGATCCCAGAGTTCTGGGATTTGGGGATCCAGTCTCACATCATGCTCCCTGCAGTGAGCCTGATTCTCCCTCTGCTTATGTCTCTGCTTCTCTATTTGTGTCTCTTTTGAATAAATAAATAAAATATTTTTAAAGAGTGTGTGATATAGTTGCCACACATTTGTGTATTTTCAGCTTACCTTTGCTATTGATATTTAGTTTCATTCCATTCTCATAAGAAAAGATGTATAATATGATTTAAATGTTTCAAAATTTATTAAGATATTTATTCTTGCCTAACATATGTTGTACCCTGAAAAATTATTCCATGTACATGAGAAAAATTATGAGTATTTGGCTCTTCTCAGGTGGGTTATTTTGTATGTATCTATTAGGTTCCTTTAGTCCTATAGTTCTGTTCAACTTCTTTGCTTCCCTATTGAATTTCTGTCTGATTATTTTATACACTGTTAAAAATAGCATATTAAATTCTCCAACGATTATTATAAAGCTGTATCTTTCTCCTTTTAATTCTGTCACTATTTGCTTTAAATGTATTAGAGCTCTAAATTTTGTTGCATCTATATTTACAATTGTTCTTTTTTTTTAAAAGATTTTACTCATGAGAGACACGGAGACAGAGAGAGAGAGAGAGAGAGAGAGAGAGAGAGAGAGAGAGAGAGAGAGGCAGAGACACAGGCAGAGGGGAAGCAGGCTCCATGCAGGGAGCCCAATGTGGGACTCAATCCCAGGACTCCAGGACCACCCCCTGGGCCAAAGGCAGGCGCTAAACTGCTGAGCCACCCAGGGATCCCATTTACAATTGTTCTATCTTGTAGAACTTACCTTTTATATTTCTTCACTGTATTTTTAAAAAAGATTTATTTATTTATTCATGAGAGACACAGAGAGAGGCAGAGACATAGACAGAGAGAAGTAGGCTCCATGCAGGGAGTCCAATGTGGGACTCAATCCCAGATTCCAGGATAATGCCCTGGGCCGAAGGCAGGTGCTAAATCACTAAGCCACCCAGGCATCCCTCTTCACTGTCTTTTTTAAAGGCAATTTGTTTAAAAATTTTATTTATTTATTCATGAGAGACACAGCGAGAAAGGCAGAGACACAGGCAGAGGAAGAAGCAGGCTCCTTGCAGGGAGCGCCATGTGGGACTCCATCCTGGGACTCAGGGACCACACCCTGAGCCAAAGGCAGAAGCTCAAACACTGAGCCACCCAGGCGTCCCTTTAAAGACGTGTCTCTCATGAAGAAATAAACATAATCTTTTTTTAAAGGAATGATATTTGCTGTGGGCTTTTTGTTTTTTTTATAATAAATTTATTTTTTATTGGGGTTCAATTTGCCAACATACAGAATAACACCCAGTGCTCATCCCCTCAAGAGCCCCCCTCAGTGCCCGTCACCCATTCACCCCCACCCCCAGCCCTTCTCCCCTTCCACCACCCCTAGTTCATTTCCCAGAGTTAGAGTCTCTATGTTCTGTGTCCTTTTCTGATATTTCCTACACATTTCTTCTCCCTTCCCTTATATTCCTTTTCACTATTATTTATATTCCCCAAATGAATGAGAACATATAATGTTTGTCCTTCTCTGATTGACTTACTTCACTCAGCATAATACGCTCCAGTTCCATCCACGTTGAAGCAAATGGTGGGTATTTGTCATTTCCAATTGCTGAGTAATATTCCATTGTATACATAAACCACATCTTCTTTATCCATTCATTTTTCGTTGGACACCGAGGCTCCTTCCACAGTTTGGCTATCGTGGCCATTGCTGCTATAAACATCGGGGTGCAGGTGTCCCGGCGTTTCATTGCATTTGTATCTTTGGGGTAAATCCCCAACAGTGCAATTAATGGGTCATAGGGCAGGTCTATTTTTAACTGTTTGAGGAACCTCCACACAGTTTTCCAGAGTGGCTGCACCAGTTCACATTCCCACCAACAGTGTAAGAGGGTTCCCTTTTCTCCGCATCCTCTCCAACATTTGTTGTTTCCTGCCTTGTTAATGTTCCCCATTCTCGCTGGTGTGAGGTAGTATCTCATTGTGGTTTTGATTTGCATTTCCCTGATGGCAAGTGATGCAGAGCATTTTCTCATATGCATGTTGGCCATGTCTATGTCTTCCTCTGTGAGATTTCTGTTCATGTCTTTTGCCCATTTCATGATTTGATTGTTTGTTTCTTTGGTGTTGAGTTTCATAAGTTCTTTATAGATCTTGGAAACTAGCCCTTTATCTGATATGTCATTTGCAAATGTCTTCTCCCATTCTGTAGGTTGTCTTTTAGTTTTGTTGACTGTATCCTTTGCTGTGCAAAAGCTTCTTATCTTGATGAAGTCCCAATAGTTCATTTTTGCTTTTGTTTCTTATGCCTTCGTGGATGTATCTTGCAAGAAGTTACTATGGCCGAGTTCAAAAAGGGTTTTGCCTGTGTTCTCCTCTAGGATTTTGATGGAATCTTGTCTCACATTTAGATCTTTCATCCATTTTGAGTTTATCTTTGTGTATGGTGAAAGAGAGTGGTCTAGTTTCATTCTTCTGCATGTGGATGTCCAATTTTCCCAGCACCATTTATTGAAGAGACTGTCTTTCTTCCAGTGGATAGTCTTTCCTCCTTTATCGAATATTAGTTCACCATAAAGTTCAGGGTCCACTTCTGGATTCTCTATTCTGTTCCACTGATCTATGTGTCTGTTTTTGTGCCAGTACCACACTGTCTTGATGACTACAGCTTTGTAGTACAACCTGAAATCTGGCATTGTGATGCCCCCAGTTATGGTTTTCTTTTTTAAAATTCCCCTGGCTATTCGGGGTCTTTTCTGATTCCACACAAATCTTAAAATAATTTGTTCTAACTCTCTGAAGAAAGTCCATGGTATTTTGATAGGGATTGCATTAAACATGTATATTGCCCTGGGTAACATTGACATTTTCACAATATTAATTCTGCCAATCCATGAGCATGGAATATTTTTCCATCTCTTTGTGTCTTCCTCGATTTCTTTCAGAAGTGTTCTATAGTTTTGAGGGTATAGATCCTTTACATCTTTGGTGAGGTTTATTCTTAGGTATCTTACGCTTTTGGGTGCAATTGTCAATGGGATTGACTCCTTAATTTCTCTTTCTTCAGTCTCATTGTTAGTGTATAGAAATGCCACTGATTTCTGGGCATTGATTTTGTATCCTGCCACGCTACCAAATTGCTGTATGAGTTCTAGCAATTTTGGGGTGGAGACTTTTGGGTTTTCTATGTAGAGTATCATGTCATCGGCGAAGAGGGAGAGTTTGACTTCTTCTTTGCCAATTTGAATGCCTTTAATGTCTTTTTGTTGTCTGATTGCTGAGGCTAGGACTTCCAGTACTATGTTGAATAGCAGTGGTGAGAGTGGACATCCCTGTCTTGTTCCTGATCTTAGGGGAAAGGCTCCCAGTGCTTCCCCATTGAGAATGATATTTGCTGTGGGCTTTTCATAGATGGCTATTAAGATGTCGAGGAATGTTCCCTCTATCCCTACACTCTGAAGAGTTTTGATCAGGAATGGATGCTGTATTTTGTCAAATGCTTTCTCTGCATCTAATGAGAGGATCATATGGTTCTTGGTTTTTCTCTTGCTGATATGATGAATCACATTGATTGTTTTACGGGTGTTGAACCAGCCTTGTGTCTCAGGGATAAATCCTACTTGGTCATGGTGAATAATTTTCTTAATGTACTGTTGGATCCTATTGGCCTGTATCTTGTTGAGAATTTTTGCATCCATATTCATCAGGGATATTGGTCTGTAATTCTCCTTTTTGGTGGGGTCTTTGTCTGGTTTCAGAATTAAGGTGATGCTGACGTCATAGAAAGAATTTGGAAGTACTCCATCTCTTTTATCTTTCCAAACAGCTTTAGGAGAATAGGTATGGTTTCTTCTTTAAACGTTTGATAAAATTCCCCTGGGAAGCCATCTGGCCCTGGACTCTTGTGTCTTGGGAGGTTTTTGATGACTGCTTCAATTTCCTCCTGGTTATTGGCCTGTTAAGGTTTTCTATTTCTTCCTGTTCCAGTTTTGGTAGTTTGTGGCTTTCCAGGAATGCGTCCATTTCTCTTAGATTGCCTAATTTATTGGCGTATAGCTGTTCATAATATGTTTTTAAAATCGTTGGTATTTCCTTGGTGTTGGTAGTGATCTCTCCTTTCTCACTCATGATTTTATTAATTTGAGTCTTCACTCTCTTCTTTTTAATAAGGCTGGCTAATGGTTTATCTATCTTATTAATTCTTTCAAAGAACCAACTCCTGGTTCTGTTGATCTGTTCCACAGTTCTTCTGGTCTCGATTTCATTGAGTTCTGCTCGAATCTTTATTAACTCCCTTCTTCTCTTGGGTGTAGGGTCTATTTGCTGTTTTTTGTCTAGCTCCTTTATGTGTAAGGTTAGCTTTTGTATTTGAGTTCTTTCCAGTTTTTGAATGGATGCTTGTATTGCGATGTATTTCCCCCTTAGGACTGCTTTTGCTGCATCCCAAAGATTTTGAACGGTTGTATCTTCATTCTCATTAGTTTCCATGAATCTTTTTAATTCTTCCTTAATTTCCTGGTTGACCCTTTCATCTTTTAGCAGGAAGGTCCTTTACCTCCACCTGTTTGAGGTCCTTCCAAACTTCTTGTTGTGATTTAGTTTTAATTTCAAGGCATTATGGTCTGAGTATATGCAGGGGATGATCCCAATCTTTTGGTATCGGTTCAGACCTGATTTGTGACCCATTATGTGGTCTATTCTGGAGAAAGTTCCATGTGCACTTGAGAAGAATGTGTATTCAGTTGAGTTTGGATGTAAAGTTCTGTAGATATCTGTGAGATCCATCTGGTCCAGTGTATCATTTAAAGCTCTCGTTTCTTTGGAGATGTTGTGCTTAGAAGACCTATCGAGTATAGAAAGAGCTAGATTGAAGTCACCAAGTATAAGTGTATTATTATCTAAGTATTTCTTCACTTTGGTTAATAATTGATTTATATATTTGGCAGCTCCCACATTCGGGGCATATATATTGAGGATTGTTAAGTCCTCTTGTTGAATAGATCCTTTAAGTATGATATAGTGTCCCTCTTCATCTCTCACTACAGTCTTCGGGGTAAATTTTAGTTTATCTGATATAAGGATGGCTACCCCTGCTTTCTTTTGAGGACCATTTGAATGGTAAATGGTTCTCCAAGCTTTTATTTTCAGGCTGTAGGTGTCTTTCTGTCTAAAATGAGTCTCTTGTAGACAGCAAATAGATGGGTCCTGCTTTTTTATCCAGTCTGACACCCTGTGCCTTTTGATGGGGTCATTAAGCCCGTTCACATTCAGAGTTACTATTGAGAGATATGAATTTAGTGTCATCATGATAACTATTCAGTCCTTGTTTTTGTGGAATGTTCCACTGGAGTTCTTCTTAAAGGGGAATTTTAAGAGTCCCCCTTAAAATTTCTTGCAGAGCTGGTTTCGAGGTCACATATTCTTTCCGTTGCTGCCTGTCTTGGAAGCTCTTTATCTCTCCTTCCATTTTGAATGAGAGCCTTGCTGGATAAAGTATTCTTGGTTGCATGTTCTTCTCATTTAGGACCCTGAATATATCCTGCCAGCCCTTTCTGGCCTGCCAGGTCTCTGTGGAGAGGTCTGCTGTTACCCTAATACTCCTCCCCATAAAAGTCAGGGATTTCTTGTCTCTTGCTGCTTTAAGGATCTTCTCTTTATCTTTGGAATTTGCAAGCTTCACTATTAAATGTCGAGGTGTTGAACGGTTTTTATTGATTTTAGGGGGGGATCTCTCTATTTCCTGGATCTGAATGCCTGTTTCTCTTCCCAGATTAGGAAAGTTTTCAGCTAGAATTTGTTCAAATACATATTCTGGCCCTCTGTCCCTTTCGGCACCCTCGGGAACACCAATTAAACGTAGGTTTTTCTTCCTCAGGCTGTCGTTTATTTCCCTTAATCTATCTTCATGGTCTTTTAATTGTCTGTCTCTTTTTTCCTCAGTTTCCCTCTTTGCCATCAACTTGTCTTCTATGTCACTCACTTGTTCTTCCACCTCGTTAACCCTCGTCGTTAGGACTTCTAGTTTGGATTGCATCTCATTCAATTGATTTTTAATTTCTGCCTGATTAGCTCTAAATTCTGCAGTCATGAAGTCTCTTGAGTCCTTTATACTCTTTTCTAGAGCCACCAGTAGCTGTATAATAGTGCTTCTGAATTGGCTTTCTGACATTGAATTGTAATCCAGATTTTGTAACTCTGTGGGAGAGAGGACTGTTTCTGATTCTTTCTTTTGAGGTGAGGTTTTCCTTCTAGTCATTTTGCTCAGTGCAGAGTGGCCAAAAGCAAGTTGTATTGGGAAAACGAGAAAAAGAGAGGAGAGAAAGGAGGAAAGAAAAGAGAAAGAGAAAAAAAGGAAGAAAAAAAACGAAAAAAAAAGAAGAAAAAGAGAAAGAAAAAGAAAGAAAGGAGAAAAAAGGGGGGTGGGGGAAGGAAACAAATCAAAAAGCAAAACAAAAAAAAAGAAAAAAAAAAAAAGAACCACGGGGGAGTATCTTCTGATTCTGTGTACTTTAAGTCCCCTGGCTTCCCCTGGAAGTTGTCAGTCAGTCTAGCTGGTCTTCTGGGGGAGGGGCCTGCTGTGCTGATTTTCAGGTGTTAGCAGTTGGGGGAGCTGCTCTGCCCCTGCCTGGTGCAGGGCTCAGTGGGGGCTGTTTACCCCGTGAGGCCCCAGGAGCAACAGCCCTAGTGGGGGGGGCCAGCTCTGGAAACCTGGATTCAGCCCCCGCAGGAACTCCGGAGGTCTCCGTCTGCAGGGCCTGGAGGCTCCGGGGCGGGGCCGCTGATCTGCTCAGCTGGGGCAGGAGCGTTCTCGCTGTCCTGGGCCCTCCCGGCCTCTGCCTGTCCCGGGGGCAGGCCGGATCCTGGGCTGTGTCCCGGCGCCCTGTGCTGCGGGGCCTGCGCTGTTGGATTCGCGCTCCCGGGCCCCGCAACCCCCTGCGGAGGTGCCGCCCGAGCCCCTCCGAGCTGCTCCTGGAACCGCGCAGCCCCCTCTGCACGGAGCCTCTTCCTCTGCCCGAGCCCCTCCGAGCTGCTCCCGGGGCCACGCAGCCCCCTCCGCGGAGCCGCCGCCCGAGCCCCTCTGAGCTGCTCCGGGTCCCGCAGGGTCCCGCGGTGCGCGCTGCAGCCCTTAGGGAGCTCGGCGCACTCTCCTGGGCGCGCAGTTGCTCTGTTTCTGTCCCGGGGAGCCCGAGGGCATCCTCGCCTTTCTGGGTCCTGCTCCAACTCCCTGCGAGCCCCTTTCCGCCCGGGAAGGTCGGTGCAGCTCCTGCTCCTCCGGGACGGGGCTCTCCTGTCCTGGGGACACTTGCCCCGGCCTCAGCCCGGCTCCTCGCGGGGCCCCTCCCCCTTGGAGGCCTTTTGTTTCTTTATTTCTTTTTTCCCCGTCTTCCTACCTTGATAGAAGCTCAAACTCTTCTCAGTGTAGCATTCCAGCTGGTCTCTCTTTAATTCTCAGGCCGAATTCATAGATTTTCAGGATAATTTGAAGGTTTTCTAGGTAATTTGGTGGAGACAGGTGATTTTAAGACCCTACTCTTCCGCCATCTTGCCCCTCCCCCCTGTACAATAATATTTAGAAACTATATTTGGGTACAAGGTATGCTATTGGTTCGGGTGTAACATCTTTTAGGCCCTCAGGAGACAGAATTGTTAATATATGTATGTATATACATATACACATCTGCCTATCTATCTATTTATCTATCTATCATCTATCTACCACATATCATCTTTAAAGGTATTAGCTTACATTGATAACCTACAATTCTAGCCCAACAACACAGGGTTATTGTAGTTTTATCTGTTTCCATATTTGTAATTTCTTTAATAGCAAGAAACTTATTCTCATTATGTTTAAAATATTTACTTGTTTCATCAGTCTTTCTGTATGTAAAATATTTACTTATTTGATCAGTCTGTCCGTATGTAATCAATCTGACTTTGCTGTCACTACTTTCTTTATGCTCAGGTATACGTTATAGCCTTAGGACTTAATTGTTTAGGAAGAGAAGTGAAATGGAAGAGGAATTTAAAAAAGCAATTTTAAATACTTTTAATATAACTTCTGTATGATTCTATCCATAAAATAATTTAAAGTAGCATGAGTGCATATTAAGGGATATATAACATAACATACATAACAATTTAATATAAATCATAAAATATTATAAGTATCTTAAATATCCCATAGATATGTTTATGGCCTTGAAATAGGGAAGGCCTCATAAACCAGATACAAAAGAAAACAAAGGAAAAGACAAACGTTAATTTTTTTTTCGTTTGAAAATATCAACATCAAAAACATGTATGATAAAATATTCCATACTAACGGTTAAAAGGGGAGAAAACCTTTGCTCTGATTACTGTTGACAGAGCCTCCAGTGTTCCTTTGATTTCAGTCTAATTTCAAGTCCTGGTCTTCCAATAGATTGCTGTTCATGATATGTTTCCAATAAATTAAAATTTTGTTTAAGTATATCAGAATTGGGTTATTTTATTTGAAAAGAAAAACACAGGGTGATCTAGATTCTTATCCAGAATATGTAAAAAATATCTACAGAATAGTAAAGAAAAAAGAAACAAAAACAAGAACACAAAATCCTCCCTCTGTAAATTAGCAAAGATAATAAATAAAAAGATCTTTCAAAGAGTAAGAAATATTAATAGTATTAAACAAAAAATGTTCAAACTCACTAGTTATTAGAAAAGTGTATACTTAAATTATGTAATTTCTACCCATCCAATTGTTAATAATGACATATTAATATCAGGGATTGATAAGGATGCATGTTTATAAGTAAGTAATCTCATATACTTCTTGGTGACAGTGAAAAAAATTGGTAAAATCCCTCAAAAAGACAATTAGGGATTATTATAAAAAATAAAAATTACAAATACCAGCATATTCTAATTCTAGTTTTCAAGATCTCTCATAGAGAAATTCATAGCAGAAGGAGTATTATGTACAGTTATATCTATAATGATGAAAATATGAGAACAACTTAAATGCCCATGAATGGATCATGGCTGAACTAAGGTACACATATAATATGGAGTCTCTGTGCCAATTAAAACAAATGAAAGAGATCTATATTTGAATGTATGGATATATCTGCATGTAATTTTGTTAGATGATAAAAGCAAATTCCATAATAATGCATAGTATAGTATACAATTTATGTAAAAAAAATATATATAGCATTTGTTTCAAAAATTATTACAGTTATCATTTACATGTACATGTTTTACTTCTCTTTTTAAGAATGTGTGTGTGTGTGTGTGTATTTTGAAATACATAAAAATTCTATGGACCATATGAAGTCAGTGTTCTCCAAGGGAACAGAACCAAAATACATAGATGATATATAGATGATAGGTAGATGATAGATAGATTAGATAGATCGATAGATCGATAGATAGATAGATAGATAGATAGATAGATAGATGATAGATAAAATATGGAAAGATTGAGAAAGAAGAAGAAAGGGAGAGGAGAGAGGTGGAGACAGAGACAGAGAGGGAGATTGATTTTCAGGAATATACTCACACAATTACAGATGAGGCTGACGAGTCCAAAATTCATAGGGTAGCATGGCAGCCTGGAAACTCAGGTAATATTTCTATGTTACAGGGATTCCTGGGTGGCTCAGTGGTTTGGAGCCTGCCTTTGGCCCGGGACATGATCCTGGAGTCCCAGAATCGAATCCCACATCAGGCTCCCTGCATGGAGCCTGCTTCTCCCTCTGCCTGTGTCTCTGCCTCTCTCTCTCTCTCTCTCTCTCTCATAAATAAATAAATAAATAAATAAATAAATAAATAAATAAATAAAATATTTTTTAAAAAGATTTCTGTGTTACAGTCATAGGCAGAAGCTTCTCCAGGAAGCCTCAATTTTTGCCTGTAAGGCCTTCAGTTGATCAGTTGTCCCTCCGCATTATTGAGAGTGATTTCCTTTATTAAAGCCAACTGATTGTATTGTTAATCAGATTTATAAAATACCTTCACAAAAATATCTAGACTGATATTTGAACAAATCCCTGACAGACTAGCCTATCCAAATTGATGTAAAATTAGCCATCACAGAAGGCTATGCATCAAGCTGATTACAGTTGTTATCTCTTAAAAAATAAGCATATTTGGCTAATCAAAGGGATTTTTTCCCAAGATCATGTTTCTTATTATATATTTAACAAATAATTCTATAAAGAAAGCAAGTACTTAAAAAGAACATAAGAATTCCCCCATGGCAGGAGAGCAATGGAATTAGAACAAAAATTAAATGCTTGTATAGAAGCTCAGCCTGAAAGTGCCCAATGTTCTATGCATAGATTGCAGACAGACAAGGTTGCAGATACTACTACTATCACCAAGAGCAGCATTAGAAAGGAACATCTTTTACAGTTTGGAGATTATTCAGTTGACAGGTGGTGTCAGTCACTTTGTCATCATTAGGTTAAAAAATAATGATGTGTGTGATTTATTTCATGGTATCGAAATCCATCTATATCATGGTTCTAAAAGAAATTCAGTAGAAGAAATCTTGTGGTTTTATTTCCCAAGGAGCTATAATCAAAATCCCTGAGAACAAATGATAAAGGGTTATTAATTTTTTATTTTCTTTTGTCAAAGACTTTTTTAATCTAATGCCGTCTTGTTTTTAACAATTATTTATTTCCTTTTTAAATAAATTCATCTAATCTTTATCACTGACTTAGTAGTTCAGCTGCTTTTATTTGTCTGCCAAACTTGCTCTCGCCATTATCTCCTCTCCTTTTTTTCTTCTCATATTACACAAAAGATAAATAATAAGTCAACAAATCAATGAATCCAACTTAGAAGACTGAAGCTCAGAAAAAAAGACATCTTTTTGTATTTAAAAAATATTCCTTTCTTACACCAGCCCTGTTATCACAGTCTCTTCCATTATATTATAATAACTTTTTTTTTAAAATGCCATGAATGAGGGGTGTCTGGATGATTCAGTAGGTTGAGCATTAGACTCTTGGTTTCAGTTCAAGGCATGATCTCAGGGTTTTTTTTTTCAGGGTTCTGATATGGAGCTCTGCCTCTGGCTCTGCGTTCAGTGGGGAGTCTGCTTTAGATTATCTAACTCTCCCTCTGCCCCTCCCCCTGCTGTCTCTTTCTCAAATATACATATACACATACATACATATACATACATACATACATATTTTTAAATAGCCATGAATAAACATTAAAAATGATCAGATTTTAAAATAGAGAAACAGTTCAGTTTGTGACACTTTAAGTTCATTTTTACATGAGATATATTTTTATAATAAAGTGGACAGAATGGAAAGTAGAGAAAAAGTGATAGATCCTTCAATTTATCAGAAAACAAATATATTTTAAAAGTTCATTTTTAAAAACTTGGATACTGTGATTCAGACAATTTTTCATATCTCTTACAGAAGCAAGAATGTATTCAATTTTTTGCTTGTCAAGTTGAAAGCTAATTTACCAACCTGAATTTGATGCACTTGTTCTGATTGGTCTTTAAAGACCAACTTCCTTTGTGAAGTATCCCCCAATTTTTCTACTCCTCAGTGTACTTTTCTTCCTCTAAGCTTCTATATTGACTTTAGTCTGCAATATTAACTTGGCTGTTTAGCATATACTACCTCATATTGTCAGGTAAGTTTCTCTGAGTTGAATGTCTTGACTTCTCACATTGATTATAAGCTTCTAGTAGCTAAGAATTGTGTTTTTAAATACATTTCCCTTGGCCCATGTCCCACATCACAAAGAAAAAACATCTTAAACATTGTGGTGTTTGGTAAATCTACTGTACATTTAAGCAAATATTTGCATATTAGTTTTAGAAAAGTTGACACAGGATTTTGTGAGGATTTTAAGACGTATCCCTAAAACTATAAATATCCAAGTACCAGACTAGTGTTCTTTCCACAATGGTGTGTCCGAAACGTTTAGCAATGCCCTGTACTTTAGTGGTTCCAAAATGCAAGTCTATGTATTGTATTATCAAAATCTTAGCGATATTTTAATACCAGAAAATTCTAGGTCCTATACTATAGATTCTGCTCTAATTCTACCATGAGGTCTCCTATATGTCAGATATTTCAGTGGGTTCTGGGGATATAAAGACAAATATGTCAAAAATCTGTTCTCAAAAAAGTTCAAAGTACTGTGGGGGAAACAGAATTATAAACAAAATGAATTATGATGCATTTGAATATAACATAATAAAGGTATATAGAAGAACCTATGAGACCTCAAAGAAATGTTCTCTGATGGCTCCATAATGATGTGCTATTCAAAAAGAGTGTGAAATAAGAATTAGCCAGATATTTTTTTAATTAAAAAGAAAAGAATTAGTCAGATAGATAAGAAGAAATACTTCATATACAAGGACATAGAGGTTTAAAATATATCATGTATTCAGTGTATCCCCAAGTAACTGAATATGTCTAAGACACAGGATGTGTAATCAGGAATATTGGAAGGAAAGAATAATGATGTAAACAAAGGTGAGATGTTGAAGAATATTTCATGTTTTACCAAGAAGTGCATTTTGTATTGATAGGTGATAGAGAATCATAACTAGAGAAGGAATATAATCACATAAGAACACTCTGATAGCTGTGTGGAGAAAATATTGGAGTATGATACTGGATTACTGTGTATTAGTTAGGAGGTAATTGTAATAGTCTGAGGCCTTAATTTGAGCAGTAGCAAGTAGTGGAGATGAACATAAGATTAATTAAAAAGATATTTAAGGAGTTGAAGTGACAGAGCCTGATAAATGACAAGATACTGAAAAATCTTGAACTTTTGAATATTTATAGAAAGAAGAAATTATGCTCAACATAATAATATTTAATTGTAAATCGATTTTTCTTTAGATTTAAAAATAATATTTACTATAGATCTTAGAATAGGGTAATAAACACAATCCTACAGGGTTTGTAGTCAAAAAACTTTGTTTAGAGTCCTAACACTTGTTGCAAATTATATGAAAATAGGCAGATCATGAAATAGATTACATCTTGAAATTCCTCCTATTTAAAATTGTATTATCTGCCTACTTCACTGAGTGGCTGTGGTAAATGAAAAAGTAATCATACAATATTAAAAAGCTAAACAAATAGAAACAGAGTGTAAAATGGTGGTTACAGGGGGATGAGCAGTAGAGGAAATAAGGAGAGGTAGATCAATTCCATCCACGTCGAAGCAAATGGTGGGTATTTGTCGTTTCTAATGACTGAGTAATATTTCATTGTATACATATACTACATCTTCTTTATCTATTCATCTTTCGATGGACACTGAGGCTCCTTCCACAGTTTGGCTATTGTGGACATTGCTGCTATAAACATCGGGGTGCAGGTGTCCTGGCATTTCACTGCATCTGTATCTTTGGGGTAAATCCCCAGCAGTGCAATTGCTGCGTCATAGGGTGGTACAAACTTGGAGTTACAGGATTAATAATTCTGGAGATCTAATATAAAGCACATCGATTATTACTAACAATACCATATTGTATACCCTCATTTTATTGTATACACCATCTCCAACAGCTTATCTAGTTTTCTGGCTACTCTGTCCTCAGGTCTCATAATTACCACCTCCCATTTTCAACTGAAAATTTCATATGTCCCCAAATAATATGCTCAAATTATTATGTCTTTGTTGACCTTCCCAAATACTCCCCACCAACTGAACCATCCCTATTTTGAATTTTCCTATTTGTAGTGCCTTTTATGTCATTCTTTTATTTCTACTTTATATTTCCTCATTACATTTTCTGTCTTTTCAAGGCAGTGTCTGTCTCCTATATATCTCTATGTTGTGTATTCTGCAGCATTTACTCAATTAATATTTAATAGCTGAACAAATGATATAAGACAGCATATGATTAAGGACAAAAGCAAGTTTGAACAAAAATAAATCCTGTAAGAGTTAAGAAGAGGAAAAGATAACTGGATAAAAATAGTTCACAGAGGAGATGTTACATGAACTGGACTTCCATGGGAAAGGCAGATGAGAGATGAAATATAGAGTTACAGTTACAGTTAACAGTCTCTTAATTATGAACCACAATTTAGATATACTTACCAATTTAGAGGCAGGCATTATTCGTCAAGCACAGGCATTTTCTGTGGGAGCAGTCTTTTAAAACTTAGGGCATGGAGTAACAGAGCAGAACACATGTTTTCTGTCAGCCAGTGAGAAAGGAAAAGAAAGAAAGGAAAGAAAGGATGAGGGAACCAAACAGAAATCAAAAAACAAACAAACAAACAAAGAAACACAGGGGAGTATCTTCTGTTTCTGTATACTTTAAGTCCCTTGACTTCCCCTGGAACTGGTCCGTCTAACTGGTCTTCTTGGGGAGGGGCCTGTTGTGCTGATTTTCAGGTGTTAGCACTTGGGGGAGCTGCTCTGCCTGCTGCCTGGTGCAGGCCCTCATATCACTGCCTTCACCCTGTGTCCAGACCATTTGCCCACCCAGCAGCCCAGTGTACCTGTGTTTTATCTTAGGCATGCTGACGTAGTTTCAAAACTCCAAATTTTACAGATTCAGCATGGCAGAGACCCACCCTGAACCTCTGGGGGTGAGTCTCACTGTGCTGGGGATGGTGTCAGTTTACCCCAGAGAGGAAGTCACACCAAAGCACAGGCATTTGAGTTTATCATAAAGCACAGCAAAAATCTGGTATCCTAGTTAGCTGCCCTCAGCAGGTATCTATGCCCCTTTGCTAATAAATAAGGCAGCAACATGGTGCCCGCTCATTCTTTTGTCCCTGGGGAGGCAATGCCACCTCTCCCAAATACACTCCAAGAAAGGGAACTGTCTCTTCCAGTGTGACCCAGGGAATACTCCAACCGTGATGTCTGCTCCTGGGCCTATGCCCTTCTCCACAGGAACAGCACTAAGCTCTGGGCTCCACACCATACACTGAATGTACTTCAAAAACCTCAGTCTTTGAACTCTGCTCATTGAAAATAGTTGTGATAATCAGCCTGTCTCCTTTTCCCAGTCAGTGATTTCCAGGAAGAATTTTTCTTGTGCAGTCCCTTGTATGCTGCTGTGTATCTTTTTCTCTCTATCTTCTCTCTCTTGCCTCTTTCCCTGATCAGGACTTTTTCACCTCGACAGCACCCTGATTCTTTTCTCTCGCAAATCATATCTTCACCTCTCCTACTTTCCACGATGTGGTCTCTTTTTTCCCTCTAGTTGTGCAGTTTGTTTTCTCAGTCCTCAGATCAATTTCTTTTTTTTTATGATAGTCACACAGAGAAAGAGAGAGAGGAGAGAGAGGCAGAGACACAGGCAGAGGGAGAAGCAGGCTCCATGCACCGGGAGCCCGACGTGGGATTTGATCCCGGGTCTCCAGGATCACGCCCTGGGCCAAAGGCAGGCGCTAAACTGCTGCGCCACCCAGGGATCCCCATCAGATCAATTTCTTGGGTATTCAGAATGATTTGATATTTACCTAATTGTGTTCAAGGGATGGGGCAAACATAAGGTACTCTTACAACTTCACAATCTTACTCCTCTCCCCTATTTTTTGTTTCAATTTTTATTTAAATTCTAGTCAGTTAAAAAATAAATAGATCCTAGTTAGTTAACATATAGGGTAATTGTTTCAGGAGTAGAATTTAGAGACTTACAGTTACATATAACACCCAGGGCTCATTACAAGTGCCCTCTTTAATACCCATTACCCTTCAGCCCATACCTGCCCACCTCCCTTTATCGAACTTCAATGTGTTCTGTATAGTTAATAGTCTCTTATGGTTTGCTTCCCTCTCTTCTTATTTCCCTTCCCCTATGTTCATCTGTTTTGTTTCTTAAATTGCACATTTGAGTGAAATCATATTTTCTTTTAAGTATAGCTACCCCAGCTTTCTTTTGGTTTTTATTTGCAAGCAATATCCCTTTACTTTCAATCATTGTGTGTCTGTGTATCTAAAAGGAGCCTCTTATAGGCAGCATAGAGACAAATCTTGGTTTTTTAATCCAATATCCTTTGTATAATTTAGGCTATATTTAGAGGAATTATTGATACATATTTACTTTTTGCCATTTTGTTGATTTCTGGATGTTTTATAATTCCTTTGCTCATTTTTTTAGTTTTTGCTCTCTTGCTTTAAGATGTGATGTTTTTCTGTAGTGGCATGTTTATATATTCTTTTTCTCTTATTTTTTATATGTGTCCTACAGAATTTTATTTTTGCTACCTCAAGGTTTAAATGAAACAACCTAAATTTATAAGTCTATTTTAAATTGTTTGAATAGATTCTAAAGTTCTACATTTCTACCCTCCCCATCAAATGTTTATGTTTTTTATTTCATAATGTACATCTTTTTAAAAAGATTTATTTACTTATTTATTTTAAAACTAGAGAAAAGTAGGAAGGGACAGAGGGAAAGAGAGAGAGACTCAAGCAGACTCTGCTGAGTGTAGAGCCTGGCATTGGGTTCAATCCCAGGAGCCTGAGATCATGACTTGAACTGAAAACAAGAGCTGGACCCTGAAGCCATCCAGGTGTCCCACAATTTACATATTTTTATCTTGTGTATCCATTAATGAATTATTGTATTGTTCATTTTTACAACTTTTTTATTCTTATCTTCTTCATACCTTTATGTTAGCTTTATAACTCATTAACCCACAACTTTTACAACATTAGATAAATTATTGTGGATTTACTATATATTTACATTTTTTTTTTATTGGTGTTCAATTTACTAACATACAGAATAACACCCAGTGCCCGTCACCCATTCACTCCCACCCCCCGCCCTCCTCCCCTTCTACCACCCCTAGTTCGTTTCCCAGAGTTAGCAGTCTTTACGTTCTGTCTCCCTTTCTGATATTTCCCACACATTTCTTCTCCCTTCCCTTATTTTCCCTTCACTATTATTTATATTCCCCAAATGAATGAGAACATATAATGTTTGTCCTTCTCCGACTGACTTACTTCACTCAGCATAATACCCTCCAGTTCCATCCACGTTGAAGCAAATGGTGGGTATTTGTCATTTCTAATAGCTGAGTAATATTCCATTGTATACATAAACCACATCTTCTTTTTTTTTTTTTTTTTTTTTTTTTTTTTTTTTTTTAGTTTTCTTTTTTTTTTTTTTTTTTTTTTTAATTTATTTTTTTATTGGTGTTCAATTTACTAACATACAGAATAACACCCAGTGCCCGTCACCCATTCACTCCCACCCCCCGCCCTCCTCCCCTTCTACCACCCCTAGTTCGTTTCCCAGAGTTAGCAGTCTTTATGTTCTGTCTCCCTTCTGATATTTCCCACACATTTCTTCTCCCTTCCCTTATTTTCCCTTTCACTATTATTTATATTCCCCAAATGAATGAGAACATATAATGTTTGTCCTTCTCATATGAAAGTATAAACTTCATGGTAAATGTAAATGGCCACTATAGCCAAACTGTGGAAAGAGCCTCGGTGTCCAACGAAAGATGATAGTGGCCATTTACATTTACCATGAAGTTTATACTTTCATATGTTTTCATGTCACTAATTACCACTCTTTTATTTCAGCTTGAAGAATTTTAACATCTGTTATAAGATGAATCTAGTGGTGATAATCTCCTTTATATTTTGTCTGGAAAATTTTATCTCTCCTTAAATTTTGAAAGACAACTTTGCTGAAAGGAATGTTCTTTGTTGGAACTTTTTCTCTTTAGTAACACTTAATATACTCTGCCATCCAACTTCTGGTCTTCAAAGTTTTTGCTAGAAAATCTGCTGATAGTGTTGTGATGGTTTCTTCTATGAGACAATGTTTTTTCTTGCTGCTTTTAAGATTCTTTTATCTTTAACTTTTGACAATTTAAATACAATGTCTTTTGCATATTTCCATCCACTTTCCCTGACACCATTTGTCGAAAAGACTCTTTTCACAGTAGATATTCTTTCCTCCTTTGTTGGAGAATAATTTGCCATATAGCTGTGGATTGGTTTTTGGGTTTTCTATTCTGTTCCATTGATCTATGTGTTTATTTTTATTCTAGAACCACGCTGATTTCATCACTACAGTTTTGTAGTGTAACTTGAAGTCCATAATTGTGATGCCTTCACTTTTGCTTTTATTCTTCAAGATGTTATTGGCTATTTGGGGTCTTCTGTGGGTCCACACAAATTTTAAGGTTGTTTGTTTTAGCTCTGTGAAAATTTTTATTGACGTTTTGATAGGGATTGCATTTAATGTATAGATTGCTTGGGGTAGTATAGATATTTTAACAGTATTTGTTCTTTGAATACATAAGCATAAAATGCCTTTCCATTGAAACTTGACCATTTTCATACACAAAATGCGAAAAAAAAAAACCAAGAAAACAAAAATGGATTAAAGACCTAAATGTGAGACGGGTAACCAGAAAATCTTAGAGACAAACACAGGTAATAACCCCTTTAACATTGGCCATTGCAACTTGTTTCTAGATAGGACTCCTGATGCTAGGAAAACACAAGCAAAAATAAACTATGGGAGTTAATCAAAATGAAAGTTTCTGCAGAACAAAGGAAACAATCAACAAAACTAAAAGGTGTCCTAGAGAATGGGAGAAGATATTCGCAAATGATATGTCTGATAATGGGTTAGTATCCAAAATATATAAATAACTTATGAAACTCAATACCTGAAAAAGAATAATCCAATTTAAAAGATGAGCAGAATACTTGAATAGATGTTTTTCCAAAGACCTTCATGATATATGAAAACATGCTCAATATAACTGATCATTGGGGAAATTGAAGTCAAAACTGCAATGAGATAGCACCTCACATCTGTCAGAAAGACTAAAATGAGCAACACAAGAAACAACAAGTATTGGTGAGGAGGTGCAGAAAGGGGATTCCCTCTTGTGCCATTGGTGGGAGTACAAACTAGCACAGCCTCTTTCCAAAATATGGAGGTTCCTCAGAAGGGTAAAATACAACTACCCTATGATCTAAGATATAAGAATTACACAACTAAGTATTTACCCAAAGAATACAAAAATGCTAATTCAAAGTGATATGTGCACCCCAATGTTTATAGTAGCATTAACTACAAAAGCCAAATTATGGAAATAGACCAAGTGTTCATCAAGTGATGAATAAATATAGAAATAGTATATATAAAAATGGAATATTACTGAGCCATTAAAAGAAAATCTTGCCATTTGCAATGACATGATGGAACTATAGAATAAAATACTAAGAGAAACAAGTCAGTCAGAAAAAGACAAATACCATAAGATTTCATACATGTGAAATTAAAGAAACAAAATAAATGAGCAAAGGGGGAAAAAAGAGAGAGGCCGATCAATAAACATACTCTTATCTGTAGAGAACAAACTGATAGTTACCAGAATGAAAATTGGTGATGCGGATTAAGGAGGGCACTTGTGATGAGTACCAAGTGTTATATGGAAGTGTTGATTCACTTTACTGTACACCTGAAACTAATATTGCACTCTATGTTAACTAATTGGATTTAAATAAAAACTTTTTAAAAGTTTTCAAACTAGAATTGTAGTGAGGATGGGAAAGTTTAAGATTGGAGTAGAGCCACCAATACTTTGTATTGTCAGCTTTTTAATTTCATACATTTAGTAAGTGTTTAGTGGTAGATCATTGTGGTTTTAAGCTTCATTTTCCAGTTTACCACCTTGAACATTTTTTCATGTGCTTATTGGCTATTTATGAATCTTATATTTTCATATGTCTGTTTAAATTTTTGACCTATTTTTATTGGATTGTTAGTTTTCTTATTGTTGAGTTTAGAAAGTTTTCTCTCTTTTTCATTTTTTAAAGTTTTTATTTATTCATGAGACACAGAGAGAGAGACAGGCAGAGGTAGAAACAGACCCCATGCAGGAAGCCTGATGTGGAACTTGATTCCAGGACTCTGGGATCACGCCCTGAGCCAAAGGCAGACACACAACTGCTGAGCTACCCAGGCATCCCAAAAGTTTTCTGTATATACTGGATACAAGTCTTTGATTGGATATGAGATTTTCTAACATTTTCTCCCAGACTTTAGCTAATCTTTTCATTTTCCTAGCAACTTTTAAGAGAGAATATTTCTAACAGTTTGTTGAAGCCCAACCTATCAATTTTTTTTTTTTGGATTTGGTGTTTTGCTGTTATATGTAAGAAAGAGTTGCCCCACCTAGAATCACAAAAATTTTCTTCTATTTCTCTTTGGCTGAGAAATTTCATAGTTTTATTTTATTTTTTTAAGATTTTATTTATTTATTCATGAGAGACACAGAGAGGGAGAGAGGCAGAGACACAGGCAGGGGGAGAAGCAGCTCCATGCAGGGAGCCCGATGTGGGACTCGATCCTGGATCTCCAGGATCACGCCATAGGCTGAAGGCAGCGCCAAACTGCAGAGGCACCCGGGCTGCCCAATTTCATAGTTTTAAAGTTTGCATTTAGGTCTATGTTTTATTTTGAATTAAATTTTATATGTGATGTGAAGTATAAATTCAAGTTACTTATTTTGTTTCTTTTCTTATTCTTTTTCACTTGGATATTCAATTGTTCCAGCACCATTTATGTAAAAGGCCATTGTATCACTGCAGTATTTCTTTTATGTATTTGTTAAAAATTAGTGGTAAATATATATATAATACATATACATATTTGTATACATATACAAAATATATTATATATATTTATGTATATATGGATTTATGAACTCTGTATTTTCTTCTGTTGAACTGTCTGTTGTTATGCCAATGCCATGCTGCATTGCTTAATATAGTTTTATAATAAACCTTAATGGCAGGTAAAAAAATACACTCTTGGTGTGAGTCTCCTTAGGTTCATCTTGTTTAGAACTGTGTGAGTTTCTTGGATCTGATATCTCTGTCTTTCCTTTGGTTAGGGAATTTTACAGCCATTATGTTTTCCAATACTTTTTCTGCCCCTTTCTCTCTTCTTCTGCACCCTATATAATGTAAATATTGTTTGCCTTGATGTTGTCCCATAAGTCATATGATATCTTCACTCCATTTATATAAATGTCATTCTCTCTCTGTCTCTCATGAATATATATATAAAATTGCTGCTCTGATTAGATAAGTTTGACTGTTCTATGCTTGAATTCACAGATCCTTTGTTCCACTTCATCTAGTCTGCTGTTGATCACTTCTATTGTATTTATTTATTGTATTTTCAGTTGATTTATTGTATTTTTCAGCTCTGCAAATTTTATTTGGTACATCTTTATATTTTCCATCTGTTTGGAATTCTTTTTTGTTTAATTGACTCCTTACACTGATGAGAATCTTTATGACACTATTTGGAACTGTTTATCAGAAAAGTCACTTCTCTCCGTTTAATTAATTATTTTTTCTGAGTATCTTACTCTTTCATTTAGATAATTTTTCCCTGTTTCTTCATTTCCCTCTCTTTTGTTTTTTTAAAAGATTTTATTTATTTATTCATGAGATACACAGAGAGAGGGAGAGAGAGGCAGAGACACAGGCAGAGGGAGAAGCAGGCTCCATCTGGAAGCCTGATGTGGGACTTGATCCCAGGACTCCAGGATCACGCCCTGGGTGGAAGGCAGGCGCTAAACCGCTGAGCCACTCAGGGATCCCTCTCTGTGCAGTTTTTATATATTAGATGAAAAAAATCCCCTCTTCCAGTCTTCAAGGTGTGCCTCTTTCCTGAACTTTTCATTCGATCTGCCTTAACTCTTTGTTTTCTCTCAAATCTTTGGATTGACCGGACAACCTACTTTATTCTTAGTGGTTTGCAATAATTGAAGATGTGTTAAGACTGCTCAGTGTGCCCAGAGGGAGGTTTTGAGACATAACCTACATCCAGGCTGACTGGAAGGAAGCCAGACACCAAGGCAGCAAATTTTAAAATATTCAAATATATCTCTGTCTAGCAAAGATGAGTGTTTCTGTCTACTTCCTCTGTGCTAAGCCCTTGGGCAATAGACAGTTAATTACTGTCATCTTTTCTTACCTTCATATTGAACCCATGAACCCAACCCCTGTTCATGACCAAAGCCATACTATCAAGGGATGTGTTCCCTGTGTGGCATTCAGAAAAGCTAAATATAATCTTTTTTTCTTGGAGTAACTAGTGACCTTGGAGGCAGGGGGTGTATGCAAAGATTGTGTCCACTGGTCCCCCCAGTTTCTGGAGAGAATTGTAGTTGGCCTCCAGTTAGAAATTGGCTGCCACCGCACTGGGCTGTGAAGTATAGGCATGGAAAATCCTCACAAATCCATTAAACTCTTCCAGGGGATGCCTGGGTTGCTCAGCGGTTAGGCATCTGCCTTCTACTCAGGGCATGATCCTGGAGTCCCAGGATCAAATCCCACATCAGGCTCCCTGCATGGAGCCTGCTTCTCCCTCTGCCTCTGTCTCTACCTCTCTCTCTCTCTCTCAGTCTCTCTCTTTGTGTCTCTCATTAATAAATAAATAAAATATTAAAAAAACACAACCTCTTTTTCAGTGTGCTATAGACTTGTGGATTTGTGGGCTCAAGTCCTGCTGGATTTCAAAAGTATACGATTTGGGGGTCATCTCCCAGCTACAGGTCTGAAAATTGAGATTCTAGATGTGTGGTTCAAACTCTTTGTTTCTCAAGGAGAAGCTCAGCATTGTAAGTGCTCCCTGATTGTGGGTCTCCATGCTGTGGGTGAATTTATGGCAACATCGTGTCTCAGCCTCTCCTACCATTTTAATGTTGTTGCTGTCTCATTCACTTCATATGTAGGAGATTTAGGGATTCATTTAGAGGAAATTTTTCCAAATGTAGCTGCAAGTTCAATGTCCCAATGTGAGAAAGTAAGTTCAGGATCTTCCTATATTGTCATCTTGAACCAGAATCTAATACTTTTAAAAAATAATTATTTTTTAATATTTTATTTATTTATTCATGAGAAACAGAGAGAAAGGCAGAGACACAGGCAGAGGGAGAAGCAGGCTCCATGCAGGGAGCCTGATGTGAGACTTGATTCTGGATCGTCAGGATCACACTCTGGACCGAAGGCAGGTGCTAAACTGCCAAACCGCTGAGTCACCCAGGCATCCCTAAAAAAAGAATTCTTCAGGAATTTTTAGATATAAGATGAGAATATATATATATATTCATATATAAGATGGAAATATATATATATTCATACATAAGATGGGAATATATATGTTATATATATTCTGTAAAATATCTTATGTTAATACAAGTAGTTTTATTCCTTTCATTCCAATTTGGATGCTTTTTATTTATTTATCTTACCTAAATGCTTTGGTTAGAAGTTACAGTGTAATGCTGAAAAACAGGAGTGAAAATAGACATCATTGCCTTATTTCTGATAACAGGAGAGCTTTTAGGTTTTTTTTTCTATTTTTATCATTGTGTATGATGTTTTCTGTAAAATTTTCAAAAATGCCCTCTGTGAGTTTGAAGAAATTCTTTCTATTCCTAGTTTATTGAGGGCTTTTATCAAATACTCTATCCTAAAACAGTAGAAAACACACGCTGTTCAAATGCACATGGAACATTAAGCAAGACCTTTATTTTGGGTAAAAAATCAAACATTCAATCCATGAGCATGGAATATTTTTCCATCTCTTTGTGTCTTCCTTAATTTCTTTCAGAACTGTTCTATAGTTTTCAGTGTATAGATCCTTTACCTCTTTAGATACGTTTATTCCTAGGTATCTTATGCTTTTGGGTGCAATTGTCAATGGGATTGAGTCCTTAATGTCTCTTTCTTCAGTCTCATTGCTAGTGTATAGAAATGCCACTGACTTCTGGGCATTGATTTTGTATACAGCCACCTTGCCAAAATGCGGTATGAGTTCTAGCAATCTTGGGGTGGAGGCTTTTGGGTTTTCTATATAGAGTATCATGTCATTGGTGAAGAGGGAGGGTCTGACTTCCTATTTGCCAGTTTGACTGTCTTTTATTTGTTGTTGTTGTTGTTGTTGGCTGATTGCTGAGGCTAGGACTTCTAGTACTATGTTGAAGAGTAGTGGTGAGAGTGGACATCCCTGTCTTGTTCCTGATCTTAGGGGAAAGGCTCCCAGTGCTTCCCCATAGAGAATGATACTTGCTGTGGGCTTTTCGTAGATGGCTTTTAAGATGTTGAGGAATATTCCCTCTATCGCTACACTCTGAAGTGTTTTGATCAGGAATGGATGCTGTATTTTGTCAAATCCTTTCTCTGCATCTATTGAGAGGATCATATGGTTCTTGGCTTTTCTCTTGCTGATTTGATGAATCACATTGATTGCTTTACGAGTGTTGAACCAGCCTTGCATCCCAGGGATACATCCTACTTGGTCATGGTGAATAATTTTCTTAATGTATTGTTGGATCGTATTGGCTAGTGTCTTATTGAGAATTTTTGCATCCATGTTCATCAGGGATATTGGTCTGTAATTCTCCTGTTTGGTGGGTTCTTTGTCTGGTTTTGGAATTAAGGTGATGCTGGACTCATATAACAAGTTTTGAAGTGTTCCATTTCTTTGTATCTTTCCCAACAGCTTTGGGACAATACGTATGGTTTCTTCTTTAAACGTTTGATAGAATTCCCCAGGGAAGCCATCTGGCCCTGGACTTTTGTGTCTTGGGAGGTTTGGGATGACTGCTTCAATTTCCTCCCTGGTTATTGGCCTGTTCAGGTTGTCTATGTCTTCCTGTTCCAGTTTTGATAGTTTTTCTTTTTCCAGAAATGCATCCATTTCTTCTAGATTTCCTAATTTATTGGTGTATAGCTGCTCATAATATGTTTTTAAAATCGTTTGTATTTCCTTGGTGTTGGTAGTGATTGCTCCTTTCTCATTCATGATTTTATTAATTTGAGTCTTCTCTCCTCTTTTTAATAAGGCTGGCTAATGGTTTATCTATCTTATTAATTCTTTCAAAGAACCAACTCCTGGTTTTGTTGATCTGTTCTACAGTTCTTCTGATCTCTATTTCCTTGAGTTCTGCTCGAATTTTCATTAGCTCTCTTCTTCTGCTGGGTGTAGGACCTATTTGCTGTTTTTTCTCTAGCTCCTTTAGGTGTAAGGTTAGATTTGTATTTGACTTCTTTCCAGTTTTTGAATGGATGCTTGTATTGCGATGTATTTCCCCCTCAGGACTACTTTTGCTGTATCCCAAAGATTCTGAATGGTTGTATCTTCATTCTCATTAGTTTCCATGAATCTTTTTAATTCTTCCTTAATTTCCTGGTTGACCCTTTCATCTTTTAACAGGATGGTCCTTAACCTCCATGTGTTTGAAATTCTTCCAAACTTCTTCTTGTGATTTAGTTTTAATTTCAAAGCATTATGGTCTTAGAATATGCAGGGGACGATCCCAATCTTTTGGTATTGGTTAAGACCTGATTTGTGACACAGCATACGGTCTATTCTAGAGAAACTTCCATGTGCACTTGAGAAGGATGTGCATTCAGTTGAGTTTGGATGTAAAGTTCTGTAGATATCTGTGAAATCCATCTGGTCTAGTGTATCATTTAAAGCTCTCGTTTCTTTGGAGATGTTGTGCTTAGAAGGCCGATCGATTGTAGAAAGTGCTACATTGAAATCACCAAGTATAAGTGTATTATTATCTAAATATGTCTTGACTTTGGTTATTAAACAATTGATATATTTGGAAGCTCCCACATGTGGGGCATATATATTGATGATTGTTAAGTCCTCTTCTTGGATAGATCCTTAAAATATGATACTGTGTCCCTCTTCATCTCTCACTACAGTCTTCGGGATAAACTTTAGTTTATCTGATATAAGGATGGCTACCACTGCTTTCTTTTGAGGACCATTTGAATGGTAAATGGTTCTCCAAGCTTTTATTTTCAGGCTGTAGGTGTCCTTCTGTCTAAAATGAGGCTTTTGTAGACAGCAAATAGATGGGTCCTGCTTTTTTATCCAGTCTGAAACCCTGTGCCTTTTGATGGGGTCATTAAGCCCACTCATGTTCAGAGAAGTAATATTGTGAAAATGTTAATGTTACCCAGGGCAATTTACACGTTTAATTCAATCCCTATCAAAACACCATGGACTTTCTTCAGAGATTTGGAACAAATTATTTTAAGATTTGTGTGGAATTAGAAAAGACCCCGAATAGCCAGGGGAATATTAAAAAGGAAAACGATAGCTGGGGGTATCACAATGCCAGATTTTAGATTGTACTACAAAGCTGTGGTCATCAAGACAGTGTGGTACTGGCACAAAAACAGACACATAGATCAATGGAACAGAATAGAGAATCCAGTAGTGGACCCTCAACTTTATGGTCAACTAATATTCGACAAAGCAGGAAAGATTATCCACTGGAAAAAAGACAGTCTCTTCAATAAATGGTGCTGGGAAAATTGGACATCCACATGCAGAAGAATGAAACTAGACCACTCTTTTGCACCATACACAAAAATAAACACAAAATGGATGAAAGATCTTAATGTGAGACAAGATTCCATCAAAATCCTAGAGTAGAACACAGGCAACACCCTTTTTGAACTTGGCCACAGTGACTTCTTGCAAGATACATTCATGAAGGCAAGAGAAACAAAAGCAAAAATGAACTATTGGGACTTCATCAAGATCAAAAGCTTTTGCCAAGCAAAAGGAACAGTCAAGAAAACTAAAAGCAACCTACAGAATGGGAGAAGATATTTGCAAATGACGTGTCAGATAAAAGGCTAGTATCCAGTATCTATAAAGAACTTATTAAACTCAACAGCAAAGAAACAATCCAATAATGAAATGGGCAAAAGACATGAAGAGAAATCTCACAGTGGAAGACATAGACATGGCCAACACGCACATGAGAAAATGCTCCACATCACTTGCCTTCAGGGTAATACAAATCAAACACAATGAGATACCACCTCACACCAGTGAGAATGGGGAAAATTAACAAGGCAGTAAACCACAAATGTTGGAGAGGATGTAGAGAAAGTGGAACCCTCCTGCACTGTTGGTGGGAATGTAAACTGGTGCAGCCACTCTGGAAAACTGTGTAGAGGTTCCTCAAAGTGTTAAAAATAGATCTTCCCTACGACCCAGCAATTGCACTGCTGGGTATTTACCCCAAAGGTACAGATGCAATGAAACGCCGGGACACCTGCACCCCGATGTTTATAGTAGTAATGTCCACCATAGCCAAACTGTGGAAGGAACATTGATGTCCATCGAAAGATGAATGGATAAAGAATATGTGGTCTATGTATACAATGGAATATTACTCAGCCATTAGAAGTGACAAATACCCACCATTTGCTTCGATGTGGATGGAACTGGAGGGTATTATTATGCTGAGTGAAATAAGTCAATCAGAGAAGGAGAAACATTATATAGTCTCATTCATTTGGGGAATATAAAAAATAATGAAAGGGAATAAAGGGGAAAGGAGAAAAATGAGTGGGAAATATCAGAAAGGGAGACAGAACATGTGAGACTCCTAACTCTGGGAAGCGAACTAGGAAAGGTGGAAGGGGAGGTGGTTAGGGCATGGGGGTGAGTGGGTGATGGGCACTGATGGGAGCACTTGATGGGATGAGTACTGGGGGTTATTCTATATGTTGACAAATTGAACACCAATAAAAAATAAATTTATATAAAAAAATTTAAAGCTCATAAAAATTCAAACTTTAACAATTTAAGGAATTGAAACCTAATAGAAGGTGTTATCTGAAAATAATGAAATAAAACTGTAGAAAACAATAATAGAAATATGGGAAAATCTCCAAGAAATTGGAAACTAAATAACACTTATCTAATTCATGGACCAAAGAGGATGTCTCAGGAAAAATCAAACATATATAGAACAAAAAATAAATGAAAATAAAAAAAGAAAACCTACAGCTCACAACATTTCAGAATCAGAAAACAGTTTCTTGTCAAGGTTGGGATGAGGAGAGTGGGTGACCAAAAAGGAAGCAGGGGAATTTTGGGTCAAGAGGGAACTCTTACATATCTTGATTGTTGTGGTGGTTATACAACTACATGCATTTTTTTGAGGCTCATGAAACTGTATGCCAAAAAGGAGTGTATTTTATTTTGTCTAAATCATACCATAGTGAAAATAACTTTTAAAATATGCATCATTTTAATAGAAAAATGGGCTTTTCTGCATCAATTGAGATGATTTTATGACTTTTCTCCTCCACTAAGTTAAAGTAATATATTAAATAAATTAATTTTTTGCATGTTGAATTACTATTGGATTCTGGAATAAAATCCACTTAGTCATGACATACCATCTAATATGATACTGTACTTCATCTGTTAGTATTTTCCTGAAGATTTTGTATTTATGTTCATAGGGAAAATTGGGTTATAGTTTTATTTAATTCTGATGTATTTGTCTGGTATCCAGGTCTCAAAGAATAAGTTAGAAAGTGTTTCATCCTTTTTCAATTTTTGGAATATTTTGGAAAAGTTTGGTGTTAATTCTTCAAAATGTTTGGTAGAACTTAGTGAATCTATATGAATTATGGCTTTTCTTTGTTTTAGAGTATTTGATTATTGACTCAATTCCTATATATATTGTATTTTTTCATATTTTCTATTATATCTACTCAATAATGTCAGTCTATGTGATACTTGGAAATTGTCTATTTATAAAGGTTATATAACTTGTTGGCATAAAATTGTTTATATTAATATTTTATAATATACATTGGGCTCCCTGCATGGAGCCTGCTTCTCCCTCTATCTTTGTCTCTGCTTCTCTCTCTGTATATGTCATGAATACATAAATAAAATCTTTTTAAAAAGTTTACCAATTTGGTCAATTACTTTCAATGAAACATTTTAAATTTTATTAATTCTTAATGTTGTTTTCATTTCATTAATCTCTCCTCTGATTCTTATTACTTTCATCATTCCACTAGCTTTAAGTTTGGCTAGTTTTTTTTCTAGTTCCAGATGTTGTACAATTAGATTAGTTGGGTTAGTGATTTGGAATTTTTTCCTTTACTGTAAGAATTTACAGTTTGTACATTTCCTCTCAGAAATAGTTCCACTGTGTCACATAGGTTTTGGTATAGCCTTTTATTTTTATATGTTGTAAATGTTTCTATTTTCCTTTTTCATTTCTTCTTTGACTTACTGGTTATTTAAGACTCATTTGTGTAATTTCCACATATTTGTAAACTTTGTACTTTTCCATTTTTAAAATTGATTTCTATTTTCATTGCATTTTGGTCAGAGAAAATACTGTGTACAGCATAACCTTTTAAATTTATTGAGTTTTGTTGTGTAGCCTAAGATGTGATCTATGGGAATATTTAACGTACAATATTTGTGTTCTGTATATATTTGTTAACCATAATTACTCTGTTTTCTTATTGATCTGTTTTTCGTGTACTCTTTTTTTGTTATTGATCTATCTTGCTGTTATAGTCATAACTGAACTGTTGGCTCCTACTGTTATTATCTATATATTTCTTTATTCAGTTCTTTCCATTTTTATTTCATATATGGTGGAGTACTATTGTTAGTTGCAAACATGCTTATAATTGTTTTATAGTATTGAAGATTTGACCCTTCTATCAATATATAATATCATTTTTGTCTTATAAAATTTCCTGACTTACTGAAATTCTAGTTTTTCTGATATTAGAATAGCTCTATTTTGCTTGCTATTAGGATGCAATATATTTTTCCATCATTTCATTATTTACTCATCTTTTAATCAGAGTTGAATATCTTTAAAAAATCAGTTCTTCCTGTATTTTATTTTGTTTATTCAATTATTTATTTTAGCTTTATTTTTGAACTTTTGAAAAGTTTAACAAGAGTTGACACACAATGTTACATGAGTTTCAGGTGCAAAGCATAGGGATTTGGCAAGTTTATGCATTATGCTATGCTCACCACAAGTGAAGATACCATCTATTTCATTACATCTCTATTACAATAATACTGACTATATTTCTTATGCTGTGCCTTTCTTCCCTCGACTTATCTCTTCCATAACCAGAACCCTGTATCCCTCTCTCCCCTTTGCCCATTCACCCCAATCCCCCAATCTCTTTCTGGCTACCATTAGTCTGTTTGTATTTACACTTTATACTTTGTTTTTTGTTTATTCATTTTTTTTTTTTTTTTTTTTTTTTTTAAAGATTTTATTTATTTATTCATGATAGTCACACAGAGAGAGACAGAGAGGCAGAGACACAGGTAGAGGGAGAAGCAGGCTCCATGCAGGGAGCCCGACGTGGGATTCGATCCCGGGTCTCCAGGATCACGCCCCGGGCCAAAGGCAGGCGCCAAACCGCTGCGCCACCCAGGGATCCCTGTTTATTCATTTTTTAGATTCCAATTGTGAGTGGAATTATATGACATTTGTCTTTTGAAGTCTGATTTATTTCACTTAGCATAATATCCTCTAGGTTTATCCATTTTGTCTCAAATGACACAATGTTATCTTTTTTATGGCTGTGCAAAGTTCAACTGTATATGTATGTATGTATGCATGTATGTGTGTATCATATCTTCTTTATCTAGTTATCTATTGATGAACACTTGAGTTAACTTCCATATCTTGACTATTATAAATAATGCTGCAGTAAACATAGAGGTGCATATACCTTTTTGAATTAGTGCTTTTATTTTCTTTGCATAGATATTCAATAGTATAATTATTGGATCATATGGTATTTATATATATTTTAGGAATGTTTCTACTACAGTCTCCATAGTGGCTATTCCAATTTATATACCAACTAACAGGTCATGGCAGTTCCTTTTTCTTCACATTTTTGTAAATACTTGCTATTTCTTGACATTTTGATTTAAGCTATTCTAACTGGTATAATTTTCTATCTCGTTGTGGATTTGATTTGCATTTCCTGATGATTACTGATGTTGAGAAACCTTTCATGTGTCTGGTGGCCATTTGTATGTCTTCTTGGAAAAAAAATGTCAATTCAATCTTCTGCCAATTTTTTTTTTTAATTTTTTTTTCTGCCGATTTTTAAAGTCAGATTGTTTTGTTGTTGTTGTTGTTGTTGAGCTGTATAAATTTTGTGTATATTTTCAATATTAAGGCCATATTGAATTTATTTTTTTCAAATATCTTCTCTCATTCAACAGGTTGTCTTTTTTTTTTTGATGGTTTGTTTTGCTTTGCAAAAACCTTTTATTTTGAGATAGTCACAATAGTTATTTATTGCTTTTGCTTTCCTTCCTTAGGAGACATATCTAGAAAAAGTTGCTGTGACCAATGTCAGATAAATTACTATTCATGTTCTTTTCTGGACTTTTTTTTATATTTTCCCAACTCACATCTAGGTCTTTATCCATTTTTAGTTTAATTTCGTATACATTTTAAGAAAATGATCCAGTTTCATTCTTTTATGTATAGCTATCCAGTTTTCCAAGCACTATTTATTGAAGAGATGGTCTTCCCCCATTGTGTATTCTTGCCTCCTTTGTCATAGGTAAATTGACCATACAAATGTGGATTAATTTCTGGAGTTTATATTCTGTTCTATTGATCTATGTGTCTTTTTTTGTGTGTGCCAGTACTGTACTGTTTTGATTACTACTGCTTTATAATATATCTTGAAATCTGGTTGATACCTCCAACTTTATTCTTTCTCAGGATTACTTTGGTTATTTGGGGTCTTCTGTAGCTTCATTCAAATTTGAAGAAGGTATCAGTGTTTTAAAAGAGACTGCATTGAATCTGTGGATTGCTTTGGGTAATATGGACATTTTCACAATATTAATTCTTCTAATCCGTGAGCATGGAATATCTTTCCATTTGTTTCTGTCATCTTCAATCTCTCTCATCAGTATTTCATAGTTTTGAAAGTACACACCTTTCACTTTTTGGTTAAGTTTATTTCTAGGTATTTTATTCTTTAGCTTTATTTATTTTGGTGCAATTGTAAATGCTGTGTTTTTTGTTACTTTTATTTTTTGAAATATTTTATTTTAGGGATGCTCGGATGGCTCAGTGGTTGAGCACCTGCCTTCAGCCCAGGGTGTGATCCTGGAGTCCCGGGATCCAGTCCTGCGTCAGACTCCCTGTATGGAGCCTGCTTCTCCCTCTGCCTGTGTCTCTGCATGTCTCTGTCTCTCACTATGTCACTCATGGATAAATAAAGTCTTAATTTTAAATATATATATATATATATATATATATATTATTTTAGAGAGAAAGAGTGTACATGAGTGGGGTTGGGTAACAGAGGGAGAGGGAAAGAATCTTAAGCATACTCCATGCTGAGTGAGTCTGGAGTCACGCCCCAAATTGGGGCATGGTCTCACAACCTTGAAATCATGACCTGAGCCAACACCAAGAGTCAGAGGTCACACCAAGGGTCAGAGGTCAACACCAAGAGTCAGTCACTCAGAGGTGACTGAGCCACACAGACATCCCAGTGATTTTATTACACTTCTCTTTATAATACTTATTATTAGTGTGTAGAAATTCTAACAATTTTTAGTTATTAATGACATATCTTGAAATGTTACTGAAGTAATTTATTACTTCTAGTAATTTTTTGGTAGAGTCTTTAGGATTTTCTATGTATAGTATCATGTCATCTGCAAATAGTGATAGTTTAACTTCTTTTTGCTAATACAGATGACTCATTTCTTTTTCTTGTCATATTGCTGTAGCTAGGACTTACAATACTGTGTTGAAAAAAAGTGTAGCGAGTGGACATCTTTGCTTTGTTCCTGATCCTGAGGGAAAGCCCTCAGTTTTTCACTTTTGAGTGTGAAATTTGCTGTGAGATTTTCACATATGGCTTTTATTATGTTGAAGTATGTTTCCTCTAACCTTACTTTAGTTAGAATTTCTATAATTACAAGTGTTGAATTTTGTCCAATGCTATTTCATCATCTATTGAAAAGATCATATGATTTTTATAATTTGTGTTTTATCTATTGCATGCTGTTGATTGATTTGCAAATATTGAACCATGATTTCATGTCTAGGGTAAATCCCACCTGATTGTGGTGAATGATCTTTTTAGTGTATTATTGTATATGATTTGCTAATATTCTATTGAGGATTTTTGCATCTATGTTCATCAGGGATATCAGCCTGTACTTTTCTTTTTTCTTTCTATTTTTGTGATATCTTTGTCTGATTTTGTTACCTGGGTGATGGGGGCCTTATAGAATGCATTTGGAAGCTTTCCCTTCTCTTCTATTTTTTGGAATACTTTGAAAATAGGCATTACATCTTCTTTAAATATCTGGTAGAATTTACCTGTGAGTCCATATGCTCCTGGACTTTTGTTTCTTGATAGATTTAATATTATTACTTGTGAGCTGTCTGTTCAGATTATCTATTTCCTCCTGATTCTGTTTTGGAAGATTGCATGTTTCTAAATATTTAACAATTTCTTCTAGGTTTTCCATGTTTTTGGCATATAATTTCTTGCAATATAGTCTTATAATCCTTTATAATTCTGTGGCATCATTTGTTACTTCCCTCATTTCTGGTTTTCTTTAGTTTGATCTTTCCTTTTTTCTTTTCTTGATGAAGCTAGAAAAGTGTTTTTCAATTTTGTTTAAAGGACCAGCTTCTGATTTAATTGATTATTTTCTATTTTTTATGTCTCTGTGACATTTACTTATGCTCTGACTTTTATTATTTCCCCTTTCCTATGCACCTTGTACTTTTATTCTTCTTCTTTTTCTAGTTCTTTTAGGTATAATGCTAGATTGTTTACTTGAACTTCTTGTTTCCTGAGGTAGGCTTGTATTGCTATATACTTTCCTGTTTGAACAGCTTTTACTATGTTCCAAAGATTTTGGACCAATTTGTTTTCATTTTCATTTGTATCCATGTATTTTTATTTTTTTTATTTCTTTTTTTGATCCATTGGTTATTTACTGTCATTTTTTTACTATCATTTTCTTTAGTCTCCACATGTTTTTCTCATTCTTTTTCTTATGATTTATCTCCAGCTTCATACGGTTGTAATCTGAGAAGATGCATGTATGGTTTCAATCTTCTGAAATTTATTGAGGCCTGTTTTATGGCCTATTATGTGCTGTACTCTGGAAAATGTAGCAAATGTGCTTGAAAAGTATGTGCATACTGTGTTTCTTGGATGGGATCTGTTATGTTTCCTGTGATCCAATGCATCTATCAAAGACATTGTTTCCTTGTTGATTTTCTGTCTGAATGATCTATCCATTGATATAAGTGGGATGTTAAAGTCCTCTATTCTTATTGCATTGCTATCAATTTCTCTCTTCATATTCATTAATATTTGCTTTCTCTATTTAGGCACTTCGGTGTTAAGTGTGCAGATATTTAAAATTGTGATATCCTCTTGTAAAATTGATCCCTCAGCCACAGAGTTGGCTTAGGAGTAGTTTTAAGTGACAAAGGGAGCACTGCTATCAACTCATCCATCTTCCTCACAAAATATTTTCCACCCAAGGGACTTTGAATATACTGTATTTCACCTTCCAGACTCACCCAGGATAGGAAAGCCTGTATAAAGGACCACCTGTTTGGCTTCATGCCTGTCCCAACAATAATATCCCAATGGTGTGATGAACCTGATGAATTAGCAGTACAGGAGTCCATGAAAGAAAAGGACTCCATGGGAAAGAGAATAGTTTAAACTATAGATGATTTTCAAAGATTATCATCCATCCTCACCCTCAAAATCCAAATTTGAACCATTGCTGTTTCTCCCCAATGTGTACCCATAGGGCAGCATGTGCCTGCTCATCCTTGAGGAAAAATCCTGGAGTCCAGTCGTTACAATTAAGCAGGTCCTGTTAAAAATACAGGAACTTCAAAATGAACCAAATACCCAAGACCCAGTTCAAACAGAGAACTACAGGATTTACTGCCAAAACAGACTGAATTATGAGAAGAGGGCTTGAGCATAAGCAAAGAATTTAACACCTTCATAAGTGGTGACCTTGTGGCAGCATAAGAAGGAAGGTATTGGCTTGGCAAAAACTTGTTTACAACACTTTTGAAAATTAACTTTGCTCTATACAATTACTAGTCACCTAGGGAGGGTTGGATGGTGGCATTTTCCATTTCTACTACTAAAACACAGTTCTTGGCTCACTGAATTGCCTGGTTTTTCATACATGTTTTTTTCCTTCAGTCTTTTGTATTTTAATTGTTATGTAAAACTTGGTTTTGTTTTTATATTGATTTCTTAATTCAAATGCTGCAAAATTATAAACTTTTATACTTCAGTGAGCTACCAGGAACTGATTCCTTTGTTTGCAGATGTTAGAATGCTCCATAATATTTAGGACTACAGTTAGCTTCCAGCTGGCATCCTTTCCCCTGCATTTTCCTCAGAATTTGGACTATGTTCCTTACGAATCTCAGATCCAAATTCAGCCAGCCTCTCTTTACCATCCCATTCCCTCTGTGTTTATATGTCATTTTGTCTGTGTTGTTGTTTAGAGTAAATAAAGAATCTTTAAAAATGATTGAATCTCGACAAACAGGAAAGACTATCCACTGGAAAAAAGACAGTCTCTTAAATAAATGGTGCTGGGAAAATTGGACATCCAAATGCAGGAGAATGAAACTAGACCATTTTCTTACACCATACACAAAGATATACTCAAAATGGATGAAAGATCTAAATGTGAGACAAGATTCCATCATTCATCCTAGAGAAGAATGCAGGCAACACCCTTTTTGAACTTAGCCACAGCAACTTCTTCCAAGATACATCCATGAAGGCAAGAGAAACAAAAGCAAAAACGAACTATTGGGACGTCATCAAGATAAGAAGCTTCTGGACAGCAAAAGAAACAGTCAACAAAACTAAAAGTCAACCTACAGAACGGGAGAAGATATTTGAAAATGACCTATCAGATAAAGGGCTAGTATCCAAGATCTATAAAGAACTTATTAAACTCAACAGCAAAGAAACAAACAATCCAATCATGAAATGGGCAAATGACATGAAGAGAAATCTCACAGAGGAAGACATAGACTCGGCCAACAAGCACATGAGAAAATGCTCTGCATCACTGGCCATCAGGGAAATACAAATCAAAACCACAATGAGATACCACCTCACACCAGTGAGAATGGGGAAAATTAACAAGACAGGAAACAACAAATGTTGAGGAGGATGTGGAGAAAGGGGAACACTCTTCCACTGTTGGTGGGAATGTGAACTGGTACAGCCACTCTGGAAAACAGTGTGGAGGTTCCTCAAAGAGTTAAAAATAGATCTGCCCTATAACCCAGCAATTGCACTGCTGGGGATTTACCCCAAAGATACAGATGCAGTGAAACACCAGGACACCTGCACCCTGATGTTTATAGCAACAATGTCCACAATAGCCCAACTGTGGAAGGAGCCTCGGTGTCCATCGAAAGATGAATGGATAAAGAAGATGTGGTCTATGTATACAGTGGAATATTAGCCATTAGAAACGACGAATACCCACCATTTGCTTCAACGTGGATGGAACTGGAGGGTATTATGCTGAGTGAAATAACTCAATCAGAGAAGGACAAACATTATATGGTTTCACTCATACAGGGAATATAAAAATTAGTGAAAGGGAATAAAGGAAAGGAGAGAAAATGAGTGAAAATATCAGTGAGGGTGACAAAACATGAGAGACACCTAACTCTGGGAAATGAATGAGGGGTAGTAGAAGGGGAGGTGGGCGAGATGTGGTGGTGACTAGATGACGGGCACTGAAGGGGGCACTTGATGGGATGAGCATTGGGTGTTATGCTATATATTGGCAAATTGAACTCCAAAAAATAAGTAAATAAATGAATAAATAAATAAATAAATAGCTTTCAGATACAGCAGTCAGTCATAAGAGGGAAGTACATAGCAATACAAGCCTTTCCCAAGAAACTAAAAAGTCTCAATTACACAAGTTAACTTTATACCTAAAGGAGCTGCAAAAAGAACAACAAATAGAGCTTAAGCCAAGCTGGGGTGACTGTGTGATGGGCCCTGAGGGGGGCACTTGACGGGATGAGCACTGGGTGTTATGCTATATGTTGGCAAATTGAACTCCAATAAAAAAAATAAAATAAAAAATAAAATAAATGATTGAATCATTTATCATTATGTAATGCCCATCCACTCCTGCTAGTCTTGTTTTATTGTTTTCAGTCCTATTTTAACATATATATATATATATATATATATATATATATATATATGTTAGTATTGTTATCTCAGATTTTTTTTTCCTGCTTCCATGTGCATGGTGAATATTTTTCCATCCCCTTCCTTGCAATCTGAATGTATTTTTCGGTCTCAGGTGAATCTTGTAAGCAGCATAGAGATGAGACTTCTTTATTATCCATTTTACCACCCTATCTCTGTTTATTTTATATTTTTGTATATTTTTATTGGAGTTTGATTTGCAACATATAGTATAACCCCTAGTGCTCATCCCATCCAGTGCCCCCCTCAGTTCCCATCACCCAGTCACCTCATCCTTGAACCCATCTCCCCTTCCACTACCCCTTGTTTGTTTCCCAAAGTAAGTGGTCTCTCATGTTCTGTCACCCTCTCTGGTTTTCCCTCCTCATTTTCTCTCCTTTCCCTATAATCTCTTTCACTATTTTTTGTACTCCCCATATGAGTGAAACCATATAATGTTTGTCCTTCTCAGACTGACTTACTTTACTCAGCATAATGCCCTCCAGTTCCATTCATGTCGAAACAAATGGTGGATATTCATCATTCTAATCTCTGTTTATTAGAGCATTTAAGCCATTTACATTTAAAGTAATTATTGAGGGTGTATACTTACTGCCATTTTATTAGTTGTTTTCTGATTGTTCCTGTAGTTCTTTTCAATTCATTTCTTTTTCTCCTGCTATCTCTTTTCATGATTCATGAGTTTCTGTAGCATTGTGTTTGATTTTTCTCTCTTTTTTTTGTGCATCTATCATTGATTTTGAGAGGTTCACATATGATATCCGAATTAAATTAGCTATCTATATTAATCTGATGGTCATTAAAAAATAGAAAAAGAATAAAATCTTCTTTCTTTTTCTTTTCTTCTTGTCTTCCTTTATTACTCCCTTCTTTATGTTTTATGCGTAAGTTATCACATTTTACATATTTTATTCATAATTTCCAACATCATACTGGGCATTTTAGTAAATGAAATTGGAGAAGAGAAATAAATGAAAGTTATACAGATTTGGAATGGAGAAATAAAACTGTTTTTGTTTGCCTATGACAGTCAACCATGTGGAAAATTAAAAAAAAGAAAAAAAAACTGAACCAAAATCTAAAACTTATAAGCAGTTATTTTGAGGATTCAGTATTCAAAGTTGGTATAGAGAAGACAATCACTTTTAGGAGGGAGGCAATATGGTGGAAGAATAGAGGACCTCGTTGCCTCTGGTCCCCTGAATTTAGATAACTATCAAATCTCTCTGAACACCTATGAATTCAATCTGAGATATAAGAAAATAATTTCTGGAATTCTACAAATAGAAAATCGACCACATTTTACAAAGTAGGAGTGTAGAGAAGTGAAACTGAGGGGATATATTGGGAGATAAACTGCAGAGGGAGGGAGCCTCCAAAAGCCATCTACCAGAAACTGATATAATCCGAGTGCAAAATAGGAAACTTTAGAAATCTACTCCAGTGAGATACATGCCTACCTGAAAGGTGCTCAGTGGTAAAGTGGGGCAGAATCCTAAGTGGGGGTGTGGTCTCAGGATCCCTGGTGTCACAGAGATGATAAGGGTGCCCGAACTGATAGAGTTTTCAAGCATTGCAACAGGGAAACCGGTTATGATCTGTGAGTTCCAGAGGGGGCTTTCTCAAAATACTGTATGATCTGGTAACAGCTCTCAGTATGGGGGGTGGCCTTGCAAAGGACAAAACCTGGCAGCCCTCCACTAGCAAAGGGGGGGGCAATGTGGGATCATGCATGACCAGTTGACCACTCTCTTTGGGGGTCCACAAAGGACAGAAACATGGCAAACCTCTGTCTTCTCACAGGAGGAGCCACATGGGCACATGCACATGGGGGCAACTACTCTATAGGCAGAGTCCCTGCAAAGGACAGAGACATGAGACCCTCAGCCTTCCTATCGGAGGACTGGTATGTGGGTCCAATTCAGGAGTCTACATAACATGGCACACAAACAGTGAAGATCACTTATCCCTGAGGGTTTACTGAAGAAAAGAGACCCCAATCATTCAGCTCCAAGGCTAGAGATTGGGGCTCAGCCATTTTTATTCTCATCCCCTAAAGAGACATAGACCTTCAGGAAAGAAAAGCCACATAGATAAGCCAGAAACAACTTAGGTTAATCCCCTGGCAAATGATTGTATTATTCTGCCCAGAAAAAGAAATCTGAGAATCAATGCAGCAGGACCCTCCCCACAAAAGAGCAGCTAGAAGAAGAGGGAACACCAGATTTACAAAGTACACAGCACTGCAGAACTCCAGCTCTAGGGTACAGCTCCTCTGGAAAACTGTGTGGAGGTTCCTCTAAAGAGTTAAAAATAGAACTGTCCTATGACCCAGCAATTACACTACTGGGCATTTACCCCAACGATACAGATGAAATGAAAAACCAAGACACCTGCACCCTGATGTTTATAGCAGCAATGTCCACAGTAGCCAAACTGTGGAAGGAGTCTCAGTGTCTATCGAGAGATGGATGGATAAAGAAGATGTAGTATATATATGCAACGGAATATTACTCCTCCATTAGAAATGATGAATGCCTACCATTTGCTTCAACGTGGATGGAACTGCAGAGTATTATGCTGAGTGAAGTAAGTCAATTGGAGAAGAATCATCATTATATGGCTTCACTTATATGGGTAATATAAAAATTAGTGAAAGGGATTATAGAAGAATGGAGAGAAAATGAGTGGGAAAAATGAGAGAGGGAGACAAACCACGAGAGACTCGTAACACTGGGAAATGAACAAGGGGTAGTTGAAGGGGAGGTGGGTGTGGGAATGGGGTGATGGGCACTGAGGCAGCAATTGAGATGAGCACTTGATGTTATACTATATGTTGGTAAATCGAATTTACCAACATATATATATATTTTTAAACAAAAACAGAAAAAAGAACTCCAGCTCTAGGGGAAAAGAGTATATAGAATTCAAGGATGTTTCTCATCATTTGTTTATTATTTCAGTTAAAAATGTTCTGGTTTTTGTTTCTCTTTTCAAATAGTTTCTTACTTTATGAACTCTTTGTTTTTAAGTATTTTTTTAACTTTCATATTTACATTTCATAGATATATTCTTCATTTTTGGCTTCCTTTAACTTTATACAATTTTATTTCTGTATATGTATAAATTTTGATTTGCTTTTGCTTTTGGCATTTAGTGTCTTCCAACACAGAGACCAAAATACACTCATAACAAAGTGGATCACCCTGTTTTATCCATCTAGGAGATTATATTCTCTCTTCTGCCCCTCTTTTAATCTTTTAATTTTCTTTTCTTTCTTTTCCTTCTTTTTCTTTTTTTATTAACCTCTTTGGATTTGCCTATTGTTTATTTTGCTAGAGTCAGGGTTGATATATTTTTTATTTTGTTAACTTGATCATCCATTCTTCTCTGGGCAAAATGACTAGAAGGAAGAATTCACAACAAAAGAAAAACCAGAGGTAGTACTCTCTGCCACAGATCTAATGGATATGTATAAAATAAGATGTCAGAGATGGAATTCAGGATGACAATTATGCAGTAACTAGCTGGGATTAAAAAAAAGCATAAAAGGCACTCTAGAATCTTTTAGTGCAGCAATGACATATAATCAGGCCAGAATTAAAAATTCTCTAATTGAGATATAGCATAAATTTGATGCTCTGACAACTAGGTTAAATGAAGCAAAAGAGAAAGTAAGTAATGCAGAAGACAAGTTGATGGAATGGAATGAAGCTGAGGAAAAGAGAGGAAAAATAATCAATGGACCATGAGGAGGGGTTCAACTAAACAGTAATGCCATAAAACAAAACAATATTAGAATTATTGGGTTTCCCAAGGGAAAAAAAAGAGAGAGGACCAGAGGTATAGTTGAGCAAATCATATCTGAGAACTTCTCTAATCTGGGGAATGAAACAGGCATTCAAATTCAAAAGTTAAAGAAGACTCCTCCCAAAATCAATAAATATAGATCAAAACCCTGTCGTGTAATAGTGAAGCTTGCAAATTTAAAGATAAAGAGAAAATACAAAAAGCAGCAGGAATTATTGAAAGGGCAGGGACATTATACTGATATCAGATCTATCCACAGAGATCTAGCAGGCTAAAATGGACTTGCATGACACATTCAGGGTACTAAATGTAAAAAACATGCAGCCAAGAATACTTTATCTACTGAGGTTGTCATTCAGAATAGAAGGAGAGATAAAGAGCTTCCAGGACAAACAGAAACTAAAAGAATTTGTGATCACTAAACTAGCCTTGAAAGAAATATTAAGGGGGACCCTGTAAGCTAAGAGAGAGCCCAAAAGTAACCAGAAATGAAGAGACAATATACAGAAAGAGTGACTTTACAGATAATAAAATGGCACTAAATTTATGTCTTTCAACAGTTTCTCCAAATGTAAACACTAAATGCCTCAATCAAAAGACACAGGGTATCAGATTGGGTGAAAAAGCAAGACCTGTCTATATACTGTCTACAACAAACGCATTTTAGATCCAAAGATGAATCCAGATCGAAAGTGAGGGGTAGAGAACCATTTATCATGCTGATGGACATCAAAAGAAAGTTGGGGTAGCAATCATTATATCAGAAAAAAATAGATTTTTAAACCAAAGACCATAGTAAGGGATTAAGAGGGCCACTATATCATACTTAAAGGGTCTTTTCAACAAGAAGATCTAATTTATGCTCCTAAATTGGGAACAGCCAATTATATCAACCAATTAATAACCAAATTAAAGGAACACATTGATAATAATACAATGAGAGTAGGGGACTTTAGCACCCCACTCACAACAATGGATAGATCATCTAAGCAGAAGATCAACAAGGTAACAAGTGCTTTGAATAACACACTGGACCAGATGGACTTCATAGCATTCAATCCTAAAGCAACAGAATACACATTCTTCTCACATTCACATGAAGCATTCTCCAGAATAGATCACATACTAGGTCACAAATCAGTTCTCAAATAGTATCAAAAGATTGGGATTATACTTTGCATATTTTCAGACCACAATGCTTTGAACTCAATCACAAGAAGAAATTTGGAAAGAACTCAAATATTTGGAGGTTAATAGCATCCTACTAAAGAACAAATGGACCAACCAGGAAATTATAGCAGAATTTAAGATATTCATAGAAACAAGTGAAAATGAAAATACAACTGTTCAAAACCTTTGAGATGCAGCAAAGGTAGACCTAAGCAAAAATTACATAGAAATACAAGCATTTTTCAAGAATCTAGGAAAGTCTCAAATGCACAAGCTACCATTACACTAAAAAGAGCTGGATAAAACAAAAACAAAAACAAAAACAAAACAAAACAAAAAAAAACAGAAAATAAAGCCTAAACCAAGCAGAAGTAGTGAAACAATAAAAATCAGAGCAGAAATCAGTGAGATGGAAACCAAAAGATCAGTAGAACATATCAATAAAAGTATAAACTGGTTCTTTGAAATAATTAATAAGATCGATAAACCCCTAGCCAGACTTATGAAAAAGAGAAGATAAAGGATATAAATAAATAAAATCATGAATGAAAGAGGAGAGATCAGGACCAACACCAAGGAAATACACTTTTAAGAACATATTATGAGCAATTATATGCCAACAAATTAAGCATCTGGGAGAAATGGAAAAATTCCTAGAAACATACAAACTACCAAAGCTGAAAGAGGAATAAATAGAAAACCTGAAGAGAACCATCAACAGCAAGGAAATTGAAGCAGTAATAAAGTCTCCCAAAGAACAAGAATCCAAAAAAAAAGAACAAGAATCCAGTTCCAGATGGCTTCCCAGGGGAAATCTACCAAACATTTAGATAATCAATAATACCTATTCTACTGAAGGAGTTTCAAAAAATAGGAAGGGAAGGAAAATTTCCAAACTCCCTCTGTGAGGCCAGCATTATCTCAACACCAAAATCAGACAAAGATCCCACCAAAAAGGAGAATTATATCCAATATCCCTGATGAACCAAATTCTAATGAAGGTACTATCAAATAGAATCCAACAGTACATTAAAAGGATCATTTAACACAACTAAGTGAGATTCATTTCTGGTCTGCAAGTGATGTCCACTGACAGATGAATGATAAAGGAGTACTGGTATATATATACAAAGAAATATTACTCAGCTCTCAAAAGAATGAATACTTACCATATGCATTGACATGTATGGAACTGGGGGCTATTACGCTGAGTGAAATAAGTCAATCAGAGAAAGACAATTATCAAACCATTTCACTCATAGGAGAAATATAAGAAACAGCCCTGAGGATCATAGGGGGAAGGGAATAAATGGAATAGGAAGAAATGAGAGGTAAAAAAACCATGAGCAACTCATAAATCTTGGAAACAAACAGAATTGTGGGAGGGGAGATTGGTGGGGGAATAGGGTAACTGGGTGATGGGCATTAAGGAGGGCACATGAACACCATTTGGTGTTCTACACAACTGATAAATTATTGAACACTTCATCTTAAAAGAAATGTTGTACTATATGTTGGCAAATTGAGTTTAAATTTAAAAATAAAAATAAAAATAAAATAAAATTTATATGACAATAACAAACAGAATTTGAAATCAAATAAATAATACTATTTATATTAACACCCCCAAAATGAAATTCTTAAGTAGAAATACCATTAAAAATATCAGAAAATCTACAATACTTTCATTAACGAAAAAATAAAACTAAATAAATGGGGAGCTGGTTCATGTTCATGGATAGGGAGACTCAATGTTGATGTCAGTTATTCCCAACTTAATCCATAGATGCAAGAAAATCAATCAAAATCCCAACAAGTTATTCTCTGGATGTTTACAAACTGATTCTAAGATAAATTTGAAGAGGCATAAGAATCAGAATATTCAACAGAATATTGTAGAAAAAGAGCAATGTAAAAAGACTGAGACTACATTACTTCAAGCTTAGTTTAAAGATGTAGTAATAAAGACAATGTGGCATTATCTAAAGAAGAGAGAAATATAATGCTAGAAAAGAATACGGTCCCAGAAATATATCCACATAATTATACTGAACTCATTTTAAAGTATTTTTCAAAGTTTTATTTATTTTTATTTTTTTATAATAAATTTATTTTTTATTTGTGTTCGATTTTCCAACTTACAAAATAACACCCAGTGCTCATCCCATCAAATGCCCCCCTCAGTGCCTGTCACCCAGTCATCCCCACCCCCCACCCACCTCCCCTTCCACCACCCCTAGTTCGTTTCCCAGAGTTAGGAGTCTTTATGTTCTGTCTCCCTTTCTGATATTTCCCACACATGTCTTCTCCTTTCCCTTCAATTCCCTTTCACTATTATTGATATTCCCCAAATGAATGAGACCATATAATGTTTGTCCTTCTCCGATTGACTTACATCACTCAGCATAATACCCTCCAGGTCCATCCACGGTGAAGCAAATGGTGGGTATTTGTCATTTCTAATGGCTGAGTAATATTCCATTGTATACATAGAACATATATTCTTTATCCATTCATCTTTTGGTGGACACCGAGGCTCCTTCCACAGTGTGCTATTGTGGACATTGCTGCTATAAATATCAGGGTGCAGGTGTCCTGGCGTTTCATCGCATCTGTATCTTTGGGGTAAATCCTCAACACTGCAATTGCTGGGTCGTAAGGCAGGTCTATTTTTAAATCTTTGAGGAACCTCCACACAGTTTTCCAGAGTGGCTGCACCACTTCACATTCCATCCAACAGTGTAAGAGGGTTCCCTTTTCTCCGCATCCTCTCCAACATTTGTGGTTTCCTGCCTTGTTAATTTTCACCATTCTCACTGGTGTGAGGTGGTATCTCATTGTAGTTTTGATTTGTATCTCCCTGATGGAAAGTGATGCAGAGCATTTTCTCATGTGCGTGTTGGCCATGTCTAGGTCTTCCTCTGTGAGATTTCTGTTCATGTCTTTTGCTCATTTCATGATTGGGTTGTTTGTCTCTTTGGTGATGAGTTTAATAAGTTCTTTATAGATCTTGGAAACCAGCCCCTTCTCATATGTCATTTGCAAATATCTTCTCCCATTCTGTAGGTTGTCTTTGAGTTTTGTTGACTGTATCTTTTGCTGTGCAAAAGCTTCTTATCTTGATGAAGTCCCAATAGTTCATTTTTGCTTTTGTTTCTTTTGCCTTCGTGGATGTATCTTGCAAGAAGTTACTGTGGCTGAGTTCAAAAGGGTGTTGCCTGTGTTCTCCTCTAGGATTTTGATGGAATCTTGTCTCACATTTAGATCTTTCACCCATTTTGAGTTTATCTTTGTGTATGGTGAAACAGAATGGTCTAGTTTCATTCTTCGGCAAATGGATGTCCACTTTTCCCAGCACCATTTTTTGAAGAGACGGTCTATCTTCCAATGGATAGTCTTTCCTCCTTTATCGAATATTAGTTGACCATAAAGTTCAGAGTCCACTTCTGGATTCTCTATTCTGTTCCACTGATCCATGTGTCTGATTTTGTGCCAGTACCACACTGTCTTGATGACCACAGCTTTGTAGTACAACCTGAAATCTGGCATTGTGATGCCCCCAGATATGGTTTTCTTTTTTAAAATTCCCCTGGCTCTTCGGGGTCTTTTCTGATTCCACACAAATCTTAAAATAATTTGTTCTAACTCTCTGAAGAAAGTCCATGGTATTTGGATAAGGATTGCATTAAATGTGTGAATTGCCCTGGGTAACATTGACATTTTCACAATATTAATTCTGCCAATCCATGAGCATGGAATATTTTTCCATCTCTTTGTGTCTTCCTCAATTTCTTTCAGAAGTGTTCTATAGTTTTTAGGGTATAGATCCTTTACCTCCTTGGTTAGGTTTATTCCTAGGTCTTATGCTTTTGGGTGCAATTGTAAATGGGATTGACTCCTTAATTTCTCTTTATTCAGTCTCATTGTTAGTGTATAGAAATGCCACTGATTTCTGGGCATTGATCTTGTATCTTGCCACACTGCCGTATTGCCGTATTGCTGTATGAGTTCTAGCAATCTTGGGGTGGAGGATTTGGGTTTTCTAGGTAGAGTATCATGTCATCGGCGAAGAGGGAGAGTTTGACTTCTTCTTTGCCAATTTGAATGCCTTTACTGTCTTTTTGTTGTCTGATTGCTGAGGCTAGGACTTCCAGTACTATGTTGAATAGCCGTGGTAAGAATGGACATCTCTGTCTTGTTCCTGATCTTAGGGGAAAGGCTCCCAGTGCTCCCCATTGAGAATTACATTTACTGTGGGCTTTTCGTAGATGGCTTTTAAGATGTTGATGAATGTTCCCTATGTCCCTACACTGAATAGTTTTGATGAGGAATGGATGCTGTATTTTGTCAAATGCTTTCTCTGCATCTAATGAGAGGATCATATGGTTCTTGGTTTTTCTCTTGCTGATAAGATGAATCACATTGTTTTATGAGTGTTGAACCAGCCTTGTGTCCAGGGGATAAATCCTACTTGGTCATGGTGAATATTTACCTTAATGTACTGTTGGATCCTATTGGCTAGTATCTTGTTGAGAATTTTTGCATCCATATTCATCAGGGATATTGGTCTGTAATTCTCCTTTTTGGTGGGGTCTTTGTCTGGTTTTGGAATTAAGGTGATGCTGGACTCATAGAACGAATTTGGAAGTACTCCATCTCTTTCTATCTTTCCAAACAGCTTTAGTAGAATAGGTATTGTTTCTTCTTTAAATGTTTGATAGAATTCCCCTGGGAAGCCATCTGGCCCTGGACTTTTGTGTCTTGGGAGGTTTTTGTTGACTGCTTCAATTTCCTCCCTGGTTACTGGCCTGTTCAGGTTCTCTATTTCTTCCTGTTCCAGTTTTGGTAGTTTGTGGCTTTCCAGGAATGCGTCCATTTCTTCTAGATTGCCTAATTTATTGGTGTATAGCAGTTCATAATATGTATTTAAGATCGTTTGTATTTCCTTGGTGTTGGTAGTGATCGCTCCTTTCTCATTCATGATTTTATTAATTAGAGTCTTCTCTCCACTTTTTAATAAGGCTGCTAATGGTGTATCTCTCTTATTAATTCTTTCAGAGAACCAACTCCTGGTTTTGTTGATCTGTTCCACAGTTCTTCTGGTCTTGATTTCGTTGAGTTCTGCTCGAATCTGTAACTCTCTTATTCTGTTGGGTGTAGGATCTCTTTGCTGCTTTTTCTCTAGTTCCTTTAGGTGTAAGGTTAGCTTTTTTATTGGAGTTCTTTCCAGTTTTTGGATGGCTTCTTGTATTGCGATGTATTTCCCCCTCAGGACTGCTATTGCTGCATCCCAAAGATTTTGAACGGTTGTATCTTCATTCTCATTAGTTTCCATGAATCTTTTTAATTCTTCCTTAATTTCCTGGTTGACCCTTTCGTCTTTTAGCAGGATGGTCCTTAACCTCCATGTGTTTGAAGTCCTTCCAAACTTCTTCTTGTGATTTAGTTCTAATTTCAAGGCATTATGGTCTGAGAATATGCAGGGGACCATCCCAATCTTTTGGTATTGGTTCAGACCTGATTTGTGACCCAGTATGTGGTCTATTCTGGAGAAAGTTCCATGTGCACTTGAGAAGAATGTGTATTCAGTAGAGTTTGGATGTAAAGTTCTATAGATATATGTGAAATCCATCTGGTCTAGTGTATCATTTAAAGCTCTCGTTTCTTTGGGGATGTTGTGTTTAGAAGACCTATCGTGTGTAGAAAGCGCTAGATTGAAGTCACCAAATATAAGTCTATTATTGTCTAAGTATGTCTTAACTTTGGTTATTAATTGATGGATATATTTGTCAGATCCCACATTCGGGGCATATATATTGAGGATTGTTAAGTCCTCTTGTTGGATAGATCCTTTAAGTATGATATAGTGTCCCTCTTCATCTCTCACTACAGTCTTCGGGGTAAATTTTAGTTTTTCTGATATAAGGATGGCTACCCCTGCTTTCTTTTGAGGACCATTTGAATGGTAAATGGTTCTCCAACCTTTTTTTTTTTTTAAAGATTTTATTTATTTATTCATGATAGTCACACAGAGAGAGAGAGAGAGGCAGAGACATAGGCAGAGGGAGAAGCAGGCTCCATGCAGGGAGCCCGATGTGGGATTCGATCCCGGGTCTCCAGGATCGCGCCCTGGGCCAAAGGCAGGCGCCAAACCGCTGCGCCACCCAGGGATCCCTCTCCAACCTTTTATTTTCAGGCTGTAGGTGTCCTTCTGCCTAAAATGAGTCTCTTGTAGACAGCAAATAGATTGGTCCTGCTTTTTTATCCAGTCTCACTCCCTGTGCCTTTTGATGGGGTCATTAAGCCCATTCACATTCAGAGTTACTCTTGAAAGATAGGAGTTTAGTGTCTTCATGACATCTGTTCAGTCCCTGTGTTGTGGATTGTTCCATTGGACTTCTTTTTAAAGGGGAATTTTAAGAGTCCCCCTTAAAATTTCTTGCAGAGCTGGTTTGGAGGTCACATATTCTTTCAGTTCCTGCCTGTCTTGGAAGCTCTCTATCTCCCCTTTCATTCTGAATGAGAGCCTTGCTGGATAAAGTATTCTTGGTTGCATGTTCTTCTCATCTAGGACCCTGAATATATCCTGCCAGCTCTTTTTGGCCTGCCTGCCAGGTCTCTGTGGAGAGGTCTGCTGTTACCCTAATACTCTGCCTCATAAAAGTCAGGGATATCTTGTCCCTTGCTGCTTTAAGGATCTTCTCTTTATCTTTGGTATTTGCAAGCTTCACTATTAAATGTTGAGGTGTTGAACGGTTTTTATTGATTTTAGGGGGGGGGATCTCTCTATTTCCTGGACCTGAATTCCTGTATCCCTTCCCAGATTAGGAATGTTTTCAGCTATGATTTGTTCAAATACATATTCTGGACCTCTGGACCTTTCGGCGCCCTCGGGAACCCCAATTAAACGTAGGTTTTTCTTTTTCAGGCTGTCATTTATTTCTCTTAATATATCCTCATGGTCTTTTAATTGTTTGTCTCTTTTTTCCTCAGTTTCCCTCTTTGCCATCAACTTGTCTTCTATGTCACTCACTCGTTCTTCCACCTTGTTAACCCTCGTCGTTAGGACTTCTAGTTTGGGTTGCATCTCCGTCAATTGATTTTTAATTTCTGCCTGATTGGATCTAAATTCTGCAGTCATGAAGTCTCTCGAGTCCTTCATGGTTTTTTCTAGAGCCACCAGTAGCTTTATAATAGTGCTTCTTATTTAGCTTTCTGACATTGAATCATATTCCAGATTTTGTAACTCTGTGGGAGAGAGGACTGTTTCTGATTCTTTCTTTTGAGGTGAGGTTTTCCTTCTAGTCATTTTGCTCAGTGCAGAGTGGCCAAAAAACAAGTTGTATTGGGAAAAGAATAAAAAGAGAGGAGAGAAAGAGGGAAAGAAGAGAGAAAAAGAAAAAAGATAAAAGGAAGAAAAAAGAAAAAAAGAAGAAAAAGGGAAAGAAAAAGAAAGAAAGAAAAAAAAGGCGGGGGAAGCAAACAAATCAAAAACCAAAAAAAAAAAAAAACCACAAAAACAAAAAACAAAACAAAACAAAAAAACCACGGGGTAGTATCTTCTGATTCTGTATACTTTAAGTCCTTTGACTTCCCCTGGAACTTGTCCCTCTAGCTGGTCTTCTGGGGGAGTGGCCTGTTGTGCTGATTTTCAGGTGTTAGCATTTGGGGGACCTGCTTTGCCCCTTGCCTGGTGTAGGGCTCAGTGGAGGTTGTTTACCCTGTAAGGCCCCAGGAGGAACAACCTCAGTTGCGGCGGCCAGCTCTGGAGCCCTGGATTCAGCTCCCGCAGTAGCCCCGGAGATCTAGGTCTGCAGGGGCCTGGAGGCTCCGGGGCGGGGCCGCTGATCTGCTCATCTTGGTGCAGGAGCGTCCTTGCTGTCCTGGGCCCTCCTGGCCTCTGCCTGTCCCGGGGGAGGTCGGATCCTGGGCTGTGTCCCTGGCGCCCAGTGTTCCCGGGCCTGCTCTGTTGTATTCACGTTCCCGCCGGGTAGCCCCGTCTCCGCGGAGCCGCCCCCCGAGTGCTTTGGTTCTGCTCCTGGAGCCGCGCAGCCCCCTCTGCGCGGAGCCGCCACCCGAGCCGCCTCAGAGCTGCTCCTGGTTCCAGCCGTTTGCACACTGCAGCCCTTCAGGGAGCTCGGTGCACTCTCCCGGAGGCACAGGTGCCTGTTAGTGTCCCAGGGAGCCTGAGGGCATCCCCGCCCTCCTGGGGTCCTGCTCTAACTCCCTGGGAGCCCCTTACAGCCCAGGAAGATTGGTGAAACTCCTGCTTCTCCGGGCGGGGCTTTCCTGTCCTGGGGGCACTCGCTCCGGCCTTAGCCGGGCTCATCCCAGGGCCCTCCCCATTGGATGCCTTTTGTTTCTTTATTTCTTTTTTCCCAGTCTTTCTACCCCGATAGCATGAACTCTTCTCACTGTAGCATTCCAGCTGTTCTCTCTTTAAATCTCAGGCCGAAAAAAGAAAAAGAAAAAGAAAAAAAATAGAAAAAAGAAAAAAATCTCAGGCCGAATTTTAGATTTTCAGGATGACTTGAAAATTATCTAGGTAACTTGGTGGGGACAGGTGACTTGGGGACCCTACGCTTCCGCCATCTTGCCCCTCCTCCCTATCTAACTGTTTTTTAAGGATGAGGTGAACATAATGTCCTCTTAATACTCTGCCATCTTGGGACGCCTGGTGGCCGTGCAGTTTAGTGCCTGCCTTTGGCCCATGGCATGATCCTGGGGTGCCAGAATCGAGTCCCACATTGGGATCCCTGCATGGATCCTACTTCTCCCTCTGCCTATGTCTCTGCGTGTGTCTCTCATAAATAAATAAATAAATAAATAAATAAATAAATAAATAAATAAATTTTCAAAAGGACATAAATATATATAGGTGAATAAAGAAGATAGATAGATAGATAGATAGATAGATAGATAGATAGATAGATTCCAAATCTCTCCCTTTATGTATATGTGTACTGTTATGTGTATATATGTATATATATGTATATTACAAATATCTCTCTATGTATACATGTGTGTGTATATGTATTCAAAATATCTATAGATAAAATACACAATGGAATATTAGTCAGCCATAAAAAGCCTGGAACAGTTAAATTACTGCATTATAGATCTGTAATTAATATAATATTATATATTAACCTGTTAACTAACTGGAATTAAAAACTGAAAGTAAAAACAAGTAAGATCTTGTCATTTGCAAAAACGTTAGGTTATAATGCTAAGTGACATAAATCAATTTGAGAAAAACAAACACCATATGATTTCACTTATTTGTGGAATTTAATTAACAATATAAATGAACAAATAAAAAATAGGCAAACATAAAAATAAAGCCTTAAATGCAGAGAGGTGGTGATCACTGAAGGATAGGTAGATGGGTGAAATAGTTTAAGTCAGATAATATAGGGATTGTGATGAACACTGAGTAATATATAAATGTGTTGAATCATATTATACATCTGAAAATAATATAATACTGTTTATTAATCATGCTTTAATTAAAAAAACTAGATGGCATCTTGACAAAAAAATAGCAATTTTACAATCCCTATGAAGTCACAAATGACCCTGAATACTCAAAGAAATGTAGGGCAGTAAAAGACTGAAGACATCACACATCTTGATTTCAAAAGAAATTACAAAACTACAATAATGCAAAGAGTATGGTACTGGGGTGATTATCGGCATGTAGATAGACCAGTGAAAGAGAATAGAGAGCTCAAATATGTGTGTGTATATATACGTATATATACACATTCAATTAATCTTCAACACTGTGCCAAGAACACACAATGAGAAACACAGTCTTTTCAATAAATGTGGATGGAAAAATTGCATATCTAGAAGCCAAAGAATGAGATTGTACCTAGAGATAAAGCTTCTTGATATTGGCATGTACAACAATTTTTTTTTTTGGATATGACACCTAAAGGACAGGCATTACAAGCAAAAATAGACATGTGGAATGAATCAAACTAGAAAAGAAAAAAACAAACACCTTTGTATAACATAGAAACAATCAACAGAGTAAACAGGCCATCATGGAATCATAGAAAAATTTTACAAGCATATTTTTGATAAGAGATTAATATCCAAAATATATAAGGAACTCAAAAAAAAACTCAATGGAAAACACAGAAATAATCTGAATTTTTTAAATGGGGAAAGAACCTGAAAAGGCATTTCTCAAAAGTAGATATACAAGTGGTTAGTAGGTATATGAAAAAGTGATTAATATCACTAATTATCAGGGAAATGCAGGCAAATACACCAAGAGGTACTATTTCACACCTGTGAAAATGAGTATTATCAAAAAGTCAAAAGATAACTATTGAGTGAGGATGTGGATAAAAAGGAAACTTTATACATTGTTGGTGAGCATGTAAATTAATATAGTCATTAGGAAAAACAGTGTGGAGTTTCCTTAATTATTAAAAATAGAACTGCCATGTGATCTAGAAATTTCACTAGTGGTTATATATCCAAAGGGCATAACATCACTATATTGAAGAGATATCTGCACCATTATATTCATTGCAGCATTGTTCACGATAGCCAAAATTTGGAAATAAGCTAAATTCTGGCTGATTGATGAATAAATAAATGAATATAATGTGATATATCTATAATAATGTAATAATCTCACCCTTTAAAAAGAGGAGATCCTGCCATTTTCAACAAGATGAATGACCCTGGAGGATATAATGATAAGTGAAATATGCCCGATGTAAAATGGCAAGTACTGCATGGTGTCACTTATGTATGAAAAATTTAAAAATCTAGCTCATAAAAGTTCAGAATATAATGGTGTTTGCTAGGTATTTGGGGGATGGAAAAATGTGGACATATTGGTCAATGTATGAAAAGATCCAGTTACACGGGATGAATATATTCTGTAAATCTAAGCTTCATCATAATGACTATAGTTAATAATACTGTATCATATACTTTAAATTTTCTAAGAGAGTAGATTTTTTATTGAACACATAATTTTACATAGTTTCGGCTGTATAAGAATGATTTAACACATGTATACATTATGTTATGCTTACAAGTGTAGCTACCATGTGTTACTACACAAACTATTATACCACTGATTTTATTACTAATGCTATACATTTCCTTTTTTCTATAACTGGAAGTATTTATCTCTCACTATCCTTCATCCATTTTGCCATTCTTCCATACATTCCCCTCTGGCAACCATCTGTTTGCTCTCTGTATCTATGAGTCTCTTTCTGCCTTTTGTTTGTTAATTTTTTGTTTGTTTTTAGATTCTACATATAACTGAAATTATATGGTATTTGCCTTTTGATGAGAGTTGATATTAATAGTTCACACCAGAAAAATATTGCAAATTTGTGATGTAATTCATATGCTAATTAGCTTGATTGTGGTAATCATTGCACAATGTATACACATATCAACACCTTTTATTTTACATATTAAATAAATACAATTTTATTTAAAAATTATAAGTCAATCGGAGAAGGACAAACATTATATGGTATCATTCATTTGGGGAATATAAAAATTAGTGAAAGGGAATAAAAGGGAAAGGAAAGAAAATGAGTGAAAATATCAGTGAGTGTGACAGAACATGAGAGACTCCTAACTCTGGGAAATGAACAAGGGGTAGTGGAAAGGGAGGTGGGCAGGGGGTTGGGGTGACTGGGTGATGGACACTGAGGGGGGCACTTGACGGGATGAGCACTGGGTGGTATGCTATATGTTGGCAAATTGAACTCCAATAAATAAATAAATAAATAAATAAATAAATAAATAAATATAATTATACCTCAATAAAGTCGGAAAATATAAAACAAAAGATTTACAAGACACACACACAAACATGTATAGAGAGTCCAGACCTTATAAAATTTTATAAGAAATTCTTGTTCAGTCCTCATGTTGCAATTCTCTTAACCATTCCACAAAGCATAATTCCATATTTTTTGCTTTATTCTCAAATGCTGCCACCTTAGGATCAAAGAAATATCCAGAAAAAAATGACAAAATACATAAAATGGCAATAAAGACATATATCAACAATTACTTTTAATGTAAACTAAACCCTCCAATCAAAAGAGATAGGGTGTCAGAATGGATTTAAAAAGACCCATTTAGGGGTGTCTGGGTAGTTCAGTTAGTTAAGCATCTGACTTAGGCTCACATAATGATCTCAAGGTCCTGGGATCAAGTTCCACATTGGGCTCTATTCTCTGAAGGGAGCCTGCTTCTTCCTCTCCCTCTACCTGTCACCTCTGCCCTTCCCTGCTTGTTCTCTTTCTCTCTGTCAAATAAATAAATCCTTTTTAAAAAAGACAAATTTATATGCTGCCTACAAGAGACTCATCCTAGACCTAAAGACACATGCAGATTGAAAGTGAGGGCAGAGAAATATTTATCATGCAACTGGATGTCAAAAGAAAGTCTACATAGCAATACTTATATCAGAAAAACTAGACTTTAAAACAAAGAATATAAAAAGAGACAAAGAAGGGCATTTTATAATCATAAAGGGACAATCCAACAAGAATATATAACAATTATAAATATCTATGTAACCAACATGGGATAACCCAAATATACAAAACAATTATTAATAAACATAGGAACAAATTGATAATAAGAAAATAATAGTGGGGACTTTAACATCCCACTTACATCAATGGACAGATAATCTAAGCAGAAAATCAATTAAAAAATCCCATGGCATTGAATGACACATTGGTCCAGATTGACTTAACAGATATATTCAGAACATTCCATCATAAAACTGCAGAATACACATTCTTTTCAGGTGCAAATGGAACATATTCTAAAGAGGTTGCATATTAGGTCACAAAACAGACCTCAACAAATACAAAAAGATTGAAATTATACCATGCACTTTTTCTGACCACAAGGGTATGCAACTAGAAGATAAGCAGAAGAAAAGATTTGGAAAGACACCAAATATATGGAGGTAAAACAACATGTTACTAAACAATGAATTGGGTCAACCAGTAAATCAAAGAAAAAATAACAAAATACGTGGAAACAAATGAAAATGAGAACACAACAGTCCAAAATGTTTAAGGTACAACAAAATCAGTCCCAAGAAGAAAATATATAGCAATTTAAGCATCATTGAAGAAGCAAACTAAAAATCTCAAAGAAACAACCTGAACTTACACCTAGAGGAACTAGAAAAATAAGAAGAAATGAAACCAAAAGCCAGTAGAAAGAAAATAATAAATATTAGAGGAGAAACAAATTATATAGAAACTTAAAAACAAACAAAACAATATAATAGATCAGTGAAACTAGGAGCTAGATTTTGAAAAAAAAATCAATAAAATTTTAAAAACCTAGCCAGACTTATAAAAAGTAAAGAGAAAGAACTCAAAATTTAAAAACCATGAACAAGAGAGGAGAAATAACAATGAACAATACAGAATTACAATGATTAGACAATAGTATGAAAAACTCCATGCCAAAAAATGGGACAACTGGAAGAAATGAACAAATTCCTAGATTCATATAAACTACCAAACCTAAAATAGGAACAAAGAGAATACATGAACAGACCAATAACTAGCAATGTAATTGAATTAAAGTAATAATAATAATAATAATAATAATAATAATCCCAACAAACAAAAGCCCAGGGTGAGATGCCCTCACAAGTAAATTCTACCAAATATTTAATGAAAACTTAATACCTATCCTTCCCAGTATACTGCAAGAACTAAAAAAGGAAGGAAAGCTTCCAAATTCTATTAGGCCAGCTTTACCCCAAAACCAAAAACATAGACTCCAGTACAGAGGAGAATTAGAGGTTAATATCCTTGATGAACATGAATGCAAAAATTCTCAATAAAGTAATAATAAACCAAATTCAGCAACACGTTAAAAATATCATACAGCACAACAAAGTGACACTAATTACTGGGTTGCAAGTGTGGTTCAATATTCACAAATCAGTCAATGTAATAAACCAAATTAATAAAAGAAAGGATATGAAACATATGATCATTTTTTTTTCATATAATCATTTTCATAGTTACAGAATAAACATTTGATAAAACACAGCATTCATTCATGATAAAAAAACATTCAACAAAGTAGGTTTAGGGGGAACATACTTCAATATCATAAAAGCCATATATGAAAAACACACAGCAAAAACCATCCTTAGTGGAAAAAACCTGAGAGATTTTCCTCTATGGTCAGGAAGAAGACAGGGATATCCACTACCACCACAGTTATTTAAAATAGTACTGGAACCTCTAGCCTCAGTAATCAGACAATAAAAAGAAATAAAAGGCATCTTAATTGGCAAGGAGGAAGTAAAACTCTCATTATTTACAGATAACATGATACTTTATGTAGAAAACCCAAAAGACTCCAGCAGAACACTGTTAGAAGTGACACACAAATTTAGTAAAGTCACAAGATACAAAATCAATGTACAAAAATCTGTTGCATTTCTATGCACCAATAAAGAAACAGCAGAAAAGGAAATCAAGGAATCGGTTCCATTTAGACTTGCACCAAAACCCATAAGATATCTGGAATAAACCTAACCAAGTAGGTGAAAGACCGGTTCTCTGAACAGTATGCAATACAGATGAAAGAAATTGAAGACAGAAAGAAATAGAAAGGCATTCCATGCTCATAGATTGGAAAAACAAATATTGTTAAAATGCCTATACTATCCAAAACTGTCTACACATTAAATTAAAACCCTATCAAAATACCAATAGCATTTTTCACAGATATAGAACAATTCCAAAATTCGTATAGAACTATACCTGACCCCAAATAACCAAAGAAGTCTATTAAATTTAAATTTAATTAGCCTACATATAGTACATTCTTAGTTTTAGATGTAGAGTTCAGTAATTCACCAGTTGCATATAATATCCAGTGCTCATCCCATCACGTGCCCTCCATAATGCCTGTCACTCAGTTACCCCATCCTACCTCCCCTCCAGCAACCCTCAGTTTCTTTCCCACAGTTAAGAGTCTCTCTAATTTCTTGCTATTCCACTTTTCCTTCCTCCCCCTATGATCCTTTATGTGGTTTTTTATATTTCTCGTATAAATGAAACTATATAATTGACTTTCTCTGATTGACTTATTTTGCTCAGCATAATACCTTCCAATTCCAGTCATGTTGATGTAAATGGTAAGACTTCATCCTTTCTGATGGCTGAGTAATATTCCATTGTGTATGTATGTGTGTGTGTGTATATATATATATATATATATATATATAATTTATTTACCTCACATCTACTTTATCCTTCCTGTCAATGGCTATCTGGTCTGTTTCCATAGTTTGGCTATCATGCACATTGCTACTATAAACACTGGGGTACAGGTGCCCCTTTGGATCACTACATTTGTATCTTTGAGATAAATACCTAGTAGTACAATTGCTGGGTCTATGTTTTCAACTTTTTGAGGCACATCCATACTGTTTTACAGGGTTAGCTAAAGGAATCTTGAAGAAGAAAAGCAAAATTGGAGGCATCCCAATTCCGAAGTCCAGTTATATTATAAAGCTGTAGTAATCAAAAGAATGGTAATGGCACAAAAATAGACACATAGATCAATACAACTATTTGGAAAACCCAGAAATGAACACACAACTCTACGGTCAATTAATTTTCCACAAAGCAGGATAGAACATCCAAGGGGAAAAGAATCTCTTCAGCAAATAGTGCTGGAAAAACTGGACAGCAATAGGCAAATCACAAAAATGGCCTACTTTACTACACCATACAAAAAAATAAATTCAAGATGAATTAAAGACCTAAATGTGAGACATGAAACCATAAAAATTCTAGAGAAAAACAGAGGAAGCAACCTCTTTGACATTAACCATAGCAACTTCTTTCTAGATATGTCTCCTGAGGCAAGGGAAATAAAAACAAAAAAAAATGTACTTTTGGGACTTGATCAAAATAGAAAGCTTCAGCAGCAAAGGAAACAATCAGGAAAACTAAAAAGCAAGGTATGCAATGGAAGAAGATATTTGAAAATGACATATCTTATAAAAGGTTAGTATCCAAAATCTATAAAGAACTTATAAAACTCGATATCCTAAAAATGAATAATCCAATTAAAGTAGGCAGAAGACATGAATAGATATTTTTCCAAAGAAAACATATATATGGCCAACAGGTATATGAAAGGATGCTCAATGTCAGTGATCATCAGAGAAAAACAAATTAAAACTATAATGAGATATCGCTTAACACCCGACAGAATGGTTAAATCAACAATACGAGAAACAGTTACTGGTATGGATGTGGTAAAGGGAAATGCTCTTACAGTTTTGGTGGGGATGAAATTTGGTAAAGCCACTCTGGAAAACACTATGAAGTTTCCTCAAAGAGTTAAAAATAGACCTGCCCTACGACCCAGCAATTGCACTGTTGGGGATTTACCCCAAAGATTCAGATGCAATGAAACGCCGGGACACCTGCACCCCGATGCTATAAATAGCAGCAATGTCCACAATAGCCAAACTGTGGAAGAAGCCTCGGTGTCCATCGAAAGATGAATGGATAAAGATGTGGTTTATGTATACAATGGAATATTAATCAGCCATTAGAAATGACAAATACCCACCATTTGCTTCGAAGTGGATGGAACTGGAGGGTATTATGCTGAGTGAAGTAAGTCAATTGGAGAAGGACAAACATTATATGGTCTCATTCATTTGGGGAATATAAATAATAGTGAAGGGGAATATAAGGGAAGGGAGAAGAAATGTGTGGGAAATATCAGAAAGGGAGACAGAACATAGACTCCTAACTCTGGGAAATGAACTAGAGGTGGTGGAAGGGGAGGAGGGTGGGGGTGGGGGTGAATGGGTGACGGGCACTGAGGGGGGCACTTGACAGGATGAGCACTGAGTGTTATTCTGTATGTTGGTAAATTGAACACCAATAAAAGTAAATTTATTTAAAAAAAGGATAATAATACACTAATAGTAGGGGACTTTAAAATGACACTGTCTGCAAATGACAATCTCCTAAGCACAACATCACCAAAAAAGGAGAGCTTCAAATGACACACAGGACCAGATGGATTTCACTGATATATACAGAACTTTGTACCCGAATGCAACTGAATACATTCTTCTCAAGTGCGTATGGAAATTTCTCCAGAATAGACCCCATACTGGGTCACAAATAAGTTCCTAACCAATAAGAAGAGACTGGGATTTTCCCCTACATATTTTTAGAAGACATTGATTTGAAACTAGAACTCAATCGCATGAAGAAATTTGGAATAAATTCAAAACCGTGGAGGTTAAAGAGCAACCTGCTAAAAGATGAATGGGTCAATGAAGAAATTAGAGAAGAATTAAAAAGATTCATGGAAAATGAATATACTACTGTTCAAAATCTTTGGGATACAGCAGAAGCAGTCCTGAGAGGCAAATACATCGCAATACAAACATCCTTCAAAATATTGGAAAAAAACTCAAATACAAAAGCTAACCTCCCACCTAAAGTAACTGGAGAGAGATCAGCAAATGAAAACTATGACAAGGTGAAGAGGAGAGTTAAAAAAGATTTGAGCAGAACTCAAAGAAATAGAGTTGAGAAAAACTGTAGAAGAGATCAACAAAACCAGGAGTTGGTTCTCTGAAAGAATTAATAAGTTTACATAAACCATTAGCCAGCCTTATTATATTTAAAAGAAAAAAGACTCAAATTGATAAAATCACAAATGAAAAAGGAGAGATCACTACCAATACCAAGGAAACACAAATGATTTTAAAAACATATTATGAGCAGAGATACACCAATGAATTAGGCAATCTAGAAGAAATGGACGCATTTCTGGAAAACCACAAACTATGTAAACTGGAACAGGAAGAAATAGAAAACCTGAACAGGCCAATAACCAGGGAGGAAATTGAGGCAGTCATCAAAAACCTCCCAAGATGCAAAAGTCCAGGGCCAGTTGGCTACCCAGGGGAATTCTGTCAAACATTTAATGAAGAAACCATACCTATTCTACTAAAGCTGTTTGGAAAGATAGAAAGGGATGGAATACTTCCAAACTCATTCTATGAGGCCAGCATCACCTTAATTCCAAACGAGACAAAAACTCCACCAAAAAGGAGAATTTTAGACCAATATCTCTAATGAACAGAGATGCAAAAATTCTCAACAAGATATGAACCAATAGGATCCACAGTACATTAAGAAGATTATTCATAATGACCAAGTGAGATTTATCTCCAGGATGCAAGGTTGATTTAACACTGGGAAAACAATCAGTGTGATAGATCATATCAACAGGAGACAAAACAAGGACCATGTGTTCCTCTAAATAGATGTAGAGAAATAATTTGACAACATGCAGCATCCATTCCCAATCAAAACTCTTCAGAGTGTAGGGATAGAGGGAACATTCTTCAGCATCTTAAAAGCCATCTACGAAAAGCCCATAGCAAATATCATTCTCAATGGGGAAACACTGGGAGCCTTTCCCTTAAGATCAGTAACAAGACAGAGATGTCCACTCTCACCACTGCTATTCAACACATCATTGAGAGCCCTAGCCTCAGCAATCAGACAAAAAAAATAAATAAAAGGCATTCATATTTGCAAGGAAGAAATCAAACTCTCCCTCTTTGCAGATGACATGATACTGTAAGTAGAAAACCCAAAGGACTCCACCCCAAGATTGCTAGAACTAATACAGCAATTTGACAGTGTGGCAGGATACAAAATCAATGACCAGAAATCAGTGGAATTTCTATACACTAACAATTAGGCTGAAGAAAGAGAAATGAAGGAGTCAATCCCATTTACAATTGCACCCAAAAGCATAAGATACCTAGGAATAAACCTAACCAAAGAAGGAAAGGATCTATACCCTAAAAACTACAGAGCACTTCTGAAATAAATTGAGGAAGACACAAAGAAATGGAAAAATATTCCATGCTCTTGGATTGGAAGAATTAATATTGTGTAAATGTCTATGCTGCCCTGGGCAATTTATACGTTAAATGCAATCCCTATCAAAATACCATGGACTCTTCAGAGAGTTGGAACCAGTCATCTTTAGATTTGTGTGGAATCAGAAAAGACCTCGAATATCCTGGGTAATATTGGAAAAGAAAACCAGGAGACGGGGGCATCACAAGGCTGGATTTCAAGTAGTACTACAAAGCTGTGATCATCAAGACAGTGTATTACTGGCACAAAAACAGACACAGATCAATATAACAGAATAAAGAACCACGAAATGGGCCCTCAATTCTATGGTCAACTAATATTCGACAAAGCAGGAAAGACTATCCACTGAAAAAGAACAGTAACTTCAATAATGTTGCTGGGAAAATTGGGCAACCACATGCAGAAGAATGAAACTTGACCATTCTACACTATGTACAAAGATAAACTCAAAATGTATGAAACATCTAAATGTGGGAAAATAATTCATCAAAATCCTAGAGGACTGGGTGAGGGGGGCACTTGGGATGAGCACTGGGTGTTATGCTATATGTTGGCAAATTGAACTCCAATTAAAAAAAGTATACAATGGAATATTACTCAGCTATTAGAAATGACAAATACCCACCATTTGCTTCAACGTGGATGGAACTGGAGGGTATTATGCTGAGTGAAGTAAGTCAGTCGGAGAAGGACAAACATTATATGTTCTCATTCATTTGGGGAATATAAATAATAGTGAAAGGGAAAATAAGGGAAGGGAGAAGAAATGTGTGGGAAATATCAGAAAGGGAGACAGAACGTAAAGACTGCTAACTCTGGGAAACGAACTAGGGGTGGTAGAAGGGGAGGAGGGCGGGGGGTGGGAGTGAATGGGTGACGGGCACTGGGTGTTATTCTGTATGTTAGTAAATTGAACACCAATAAAAAAAATAAAAAAAAAAATAATAATAATATACAAAAAAAACCAAAAAACAAACAAATAAACAAAAAAAACCCCCCACAAAATCCTAGAGGAGAACACAGGCAACACCCTTTTTTAACTTGGACACAGCAACTTCTTACAAGATACATCTATGTAGGCAAGAGAAACAAAAGTGAAAGTGAACTATTGGGATTTAATCAAGATAAAAAGCTTCTGCGGAGCCAAAGAAACAATCAATAGAATTAAAAGTCAACCTATAAAATGGCAGAAGATATTTGAAAATGACATATTGGATAAAGGGCTAGTACCCAAGATGTATAAAGAACTTTTGAAACTCAACACCCAAGAAACAAACAATCCAATAATGAAATGGGCAAAAGACCTGACCAGCCATTTCACCAAAGAAGACAAACAAATGGCCAACAAGCACATGAGGAAATGCTCTGCATCATTTGCCATCAGGGAAATACAAATCAAAACCACAATGAGATACCACCTCACACCACTGAGTATAGTGAAAATTAACAAGATAGGAAACAACAATTGTTAGAGAGGATATGGAGAAATCCTCATGCACTTTTGGTGGGAATGTGAACTGGTATAGCCACTCTTGAAAACTGTTTGGATGTTCCTCAAAGAGCTTAAAATAGAGCTTCCCTATGACCAGCAATTGCACTACTGGGTATTTACCCCAAAGATACAGATGCAGTGAAATGCTGAGACACCTACACCCCAATGTTTACAGCAGCAATGTTCACAATTGCCAAGCTTTTAGGAGCCTTGGTGTTAATGGAAAGATGTATGGATAAAGAAGAAGTGGTGTATATATACAATGGAATATTACTCAGCCATTAGAAATGACGAATACCCACCTTTTGCTTAGACATAGATGGAACTGGAGGGTATTATGCTTAGTGATGTAGTCAATCAGAGAAGGACAAACATTATATGGTTTCACTCATACAGGAATATAAAAAATAATGAAAGGGATTATAGGGGAAAGGAGAGAAAATGAGTGGGAAAAATCAGAGAGGGTGACAGAACATGAGACACTCCTAACTCTGGGAAACAAACAAGCATTAATTTGCCCTATTTTCAACTTCCTCTCCCTATCTCTGTATTATCCATTAAAACCAATAAGTTCATAACTATTCCTTGAAGACCAGCATCTAGGACCTGAGGAACAGAATTGGTTTAAACCTCCCTGAAGAGGTCGCCTATGTTGCTCAGCGGTTGGCCATCTGCCTTCAGCTCAGTGCCTGATCCTGGAGTCCTTGGATCGAGTCTCACAATGGGCTTCCTGAATGGAGCCTGCTTCTCTCAGTGCCTATATCTTTGCCTCTCTGTGTGTCTCTCATAGATAAATAAATAAAATCTTAAAAAAATAAAATAAATCTCCCTGAACATTTTAATCATAAAGAATCAATTTTATGTGTCCTATCTGTAAGTTTCCTTGAAACTCACACTTTAGGTATTATTTTCATTTGATCTGATTCAGGCATTGCCTTGCTTACTAAAAATGACAATTTCACCAGAGTGTTGGAAACAACCAGTAGCAATTCTTTAATACAGCAGCCCGTGGTGATGATAAGAATTGAAGGTGTGGGCGGGTGTGGCAAAGTTGACAAAAATCATGAAATGAGAATCAAGAATAGGGGTGCCCTGGTGGCTCAGTATTTGAGCATCTGCCTTTGGCTCAGGTCGTGATCTTGGGGTCCTTGGATCCAGTCCCACATCAGGTTCCTCACAGGGAGCATGCTTCTCTCTCTGCCTATGTCTGCATTTCTCTCTCTCTGTGTCTTTCATGAGTAAATAAAATATTTTTAAAAAGAAATTCAAGAATAATATATATCTATATGTGACTTTAAGATTTCTGACTTGGTCCTGTGAATCCAGAAGGTCATGATTATATGCATTATGTGTACATGCCAGGAAAGACTGTGAGGCCCCTGTCTTTTACATACGTTGATCCCAAGGCTCTGTGCAAGCAGTATGTAAAAGCCAAGGTAGCAAAGTAAACTACCTACCACAACATTGAACACATACCCAACACACACACACACACACACACACACACACAGAATTTCTCAGCATAAGATGAGATACTTAATGTACCAGAACACTTAAGAATATCATTGTGATTAATTAACTGACAACTAAAGTATTCAAGTAGATAATTAATTGGCAAAAAAAGACAATACAGACATTACAGCACTCAAAAGTTACTAAACACATGAAGCAATAGTAGCAGTAAGAAAAACATCAAAAGATATCAACAAAGCCAAAATCTTCAGTTTAGGGATCTGATTTTCAGAGCTGCCACATTACTATTTGAAATACCAGTTTTCAACAACAACAAATATGAAACATGCAAAAATCAAGAAAGGTTGTCCTGTCCACAGGGAAAAAGAAGTCAATAAAAATTGTATTTGGGAAAGCCCAGGAGTTGGACTTACTAAACAAGGATTTATATCAGAAATATTACACCTGATTGACTAAAGAAAAACATGTTTACAGAATAAAAAGAAATTCAGTTCTCAAGGTCCAAGATGGCTGCCTAGGAAGATTCTGACTTTACCTTCTCCTATGAACAAACTGAATCTGCAGCCAGTTATGGATAAATTCCCTCTGAAAAAGACCTGAAAATTATCTGAATAGCTCCTTTACAACAAATGATAAGAAAACCCCATCACGATGGGTAAGAAAAGCAGGAATACAGTCTTGCCAAAAACTCAACCCTGGGACAGTAACCAACAGTTGGGAGGGAACCTACGTAACCAAATGTAGATTCTCCTTTAGAAGTGACCAAATGTAGATTCTCCTTTAGAAGTGAGAAGGGTTTGCTCCACATTTAGCACCCCAACCTATGACACCTGCAGTAGAGAGATAAGTTCCTAAAATGTATGGCTTTGAAAATGAAGGGGATTCATATTCAGGATACACTAAAGAGGTGGAGGAAATTGAGATACTTTTTTAAAAAGATTTGATTTTATTCATTCATGACAGAAAGAGAGACAGAGAGACAGAGAGAGACAGAGACACAGGAAGAGGGAGACAGATAGAAGCAGGCTCCATGCAGGGAGCCTGACATGGGACTCGATCCCAGATCTCCAGGATCACACCCAGGGCTGAAGGTGGTGCCAAACCGCTGGGTCACTGGGGCTGCCCAAATTGAGATACTTTTTAAAGAAATCACACGCAAGCTCATTCACTTAGGGACCAATACAAAAGCAGCAATTTGAAAAGCACTGAGAGTATATGTGAAGGAGACTCATTTGTTAAACTTCAAGTGTATGCTGGAAGGGCAGGGTTCTGGTGGTACTCTGAGCACAGAGGCACTGGTGGGTGCCATTTTTGCACTCTCCTACCTTGATAGCTTTGACAGTCATATTCAAGAGTTGTGCTCTCCCATGGCCCTGTGAGAGCCAGCAATCATGCTCTGGGTCTGAACTCTCCTGCTGTTATTATTAAACCAGTAGTTGTTTGCAATGTGCATAGGGGGAATTCTGTATTCACATGGCTCTGGTATCCAGAAAGGCTAGAGTTCCTGGGTCGCATGGGACTGTAATAATTGGAAAGTTCTTAGCAAACAGGGCACTACATAGACAACAGATTGAAACTGCACTGTTTCTTTGAAAGAGTCCTATTTATGAGCCCTCAGGCTGCAGCCTAAGGATAAGACTTCAGGTTTGCCACATGTTGGGACCACAGAGGTGCTCCTAGAGAAGGTAGGTTGGGAGACACCATCTTTGCATTTCCCTTCCCCTCACTACCACTTGCTGGTACCTCCTCAAAAGGAGGTTATATCCTTATCTGATTTCCAATTTTTGCAACAGTCACACAGGGATCACGTGGTCTAAGACCAGCATGGATTACAATTGTGACCCCATAGGACTGTATATATTTGAATACTTTAAAAGGTAATGACCGAGGGTCCATATTCCAATCAGCCTGGACCTAGATGCTAACAGATTACTCCTGTAGGAACACTAAAAGATATTGGCACACCTTCAAATGTGGGAACATAGCAAAAAGATATCAGGCTTATTAGACAAACTCAAAACTTTGAGAGACATCTAAGAGCTAGGACAAAGTTAAAAGATAAGTTTCATTCTCTAACAGGCAACTCATTCAAGACAGGAAGAGGCAGCTGTTTTACATAACACATAGAAACAAACACAAACAGTAAAGCAAAATGAAGAAACAGAAATTTAAATGAAACATTTAAAATAAATAAATAAAAGAATAAGTGATAAGAAAAAAACCCTTAGTGAAACAATGATAAGTAATCTACTTGATAAAGAGTTCAATGTAACAGTCAAAAAGATGCACACCAAACATGAGAGAGAACTGAATGAACAGAGGGATAAATTCAACAAAATATAGAGAATATTAAAAATGCCAAACAAAATTCACACTGCTGAAAAATATGATAACTGAACTTAAAAAAATGCTCTAGAGGGGTTCTATAGCAAACCAAATGAAGAAGAAAGGGTCAGTAACCCAGAAGACAAAGCAGTGGAACTAACCCCCCCAAAAGCAAAATAATAATATTAAATAATAATAATAATAATAATAATAATAATGACAGCTGAAGGGACATACAAGAAAACATAAACTGGAATACATTTAATTTATGGAAGTCCCAGGAGAAAAAAAAGAGAAAGGGGCAGAAAAATTACTTTAAGAAATAATGGCTGAAGACTTCCATAACATCGTGAAACAAGAGTGAATACAAAAAGCCCAGGTAATTATCAAGAAAATAAAATTGAAAAGAGAGGTGCCTGGGTGGCTCAGCGGTTGAGCATCTGCCTTTGGCCCAGGTCATGATCCTGGGGTCCTGGGATCGATTTCCACATCGGGCTTCCTGCATGGAGCCTGCTTTTCCCTCTGCCTATGTCTTGCTTGTGTGTGTGTGTGTGTGTGTGTGTGTGTGTGTGTGTGTGTGTGATGAATAAATAATAAAATACTTTTTTTAAAAATTGAAAAGGTCCACACAAAAACATATTATAATGAAAATATCAAAAGTTAAGGATAAAAAGAGAAACTTAAAATATGTAGATATGGGGGAAGATATTAAGATAGCAGAGAAGTAGGGGGACCATGGGCTTTCCTCACCCCTGGAACACAGTTGTATTGAGGTAAGATCATTTAAAACACCCATGAAATCAGTATGGATTAGGAGTATCTCCACTAGGGATCCCTGGGTGGCGCAGCGGTTTGGCGCCTGCCTTTGGCCCAGGGCGCGATCCTGGAGACCCGGGATCGAATCCCATATCGGGCTCCTGGTGCATGGAGCCTGCTTCTCCCTCTGCCTGTGTCTCCGCCTCTCTCTCTCTCTCTCTCTCTCTCTGTGTGACTATCATAAATAAATAAAAATTAAAAAAAAAGGAGTATCTCCACTATTGGTGGGAGACAGTATGGAAGGGGTGAGGTTTGTGGAAGAGCATTTGGAGAAAGAAAAACTGCAGTGCGGTGGGTGGGAGGGCGCCCTTTCTATGAGGAGAGAAAAAGGACAGAAAGAAAGAGGGGTTGAGAGAGTGGGGCATTGGGTTCACACAAGAAGAAAATCTCTTGGACAACAGACTGGGGAGAGAGGGGAACTGAGTGTAGTAGGTCTTTTGCAAACAGTGATTGTTAAATTTAATTTGCCAATATAAAATATAACACCCAATGCTCATCTCAATCTGTGTCCTACTTAGTGCCAGTTACCCAATTACTCCATCCCCTCAAGTATTTCCTCTTCTTTTTTTCGTTTTCTTTAAGATTTTATTTATTTATTCATGAGAGACACAGATAGAGAGGCAGAGACATAGGAAGAGGAAGGAGCAGGCTCCTCACAGGGAGCCCAATACAGCACTTGATCCCCAGACCCAACATCATGCCCTGAGCTAAAGGCACACTCAACCACTGAGCCACACAGGTGTCCCTATAAGCAACTCAAATAATTATTGTACATTAGTTTCTCTCTTGACTTTTAATTAGATATTTTTGATCAGAAAATAGTTTTATTTAGTTAAATATATCTATCATCTTACTTCTCAGTTTTTTGTCTTTATCATGATGGTGTGCTTACCTGTGGATTTATTTATTTATTTATTTATTTATTTATTTATTTATTTATTATTTTTAATTTCTAAAATTCTGTTTCTTATGTAATATACATAGCATAGTTTGTATCAGCTAAACTAAATAATAATCTACAGCTTTGTTTTGTTTTGTTCTTGTATATTTTATTTACTGGAGTTCAATTTGCCAATATATAGCACAACACTCAGTACTCATCCCATCAAGTGCACCCCTCAGGGTCCATCACTCAGACACCACACCATGCTCACCTCCCTTTCCACCACCCCTTGTTCGTTTCCCAGAGTTAGGAGTCTCTCATGTTCTGTCTCCCTCTCTGATATTTCCCACATGTATACTCTCCTTTCCCCTTTATTCCTTTCACTATTTTTTATATTCCCCAAATGAATTAGAACATATAAAGTTTGTCCTTCTCCGATTGACTTACTTCACTCAGCATAATACCCTCCAGATCCATCCACATTGGAGCAAACGGTGGGTGTTCCTCCTTTCTAATGGCTGCGTAATATTCCATTGTGTATATATACCATATCTTCTTTATCCATTCATCTGTCAAAGGACATCAAGGGTCCTTCCACAGTTTGGCTATTGTGGACATTGCTGCTATAAACATTGGGGTGCAAGCGTCTCAGAGTTTCATTGCATCTGAATATTTGGGGTAAATACCCAGTAGTGCATTTCTGGGTGTATATGTTATCTCTTAATGTGGATTCTTTTTGGTTTTATTATCTTAAATCTGTATATGTATGACACTTGTCAAATTTTGGAAGTTTTACGCCATTATTAGCTGAAATACCCCTTGATCTCAAATTCTTTCTTCTTTCCTGACAACATGAATGTCAGATCTTTTATTTCATTATTGTCTATCATTTCTGAGACTCTAATTTGTTTTTATCTATTTTCTCTCTGTTGTTCAATTTGATATTTTTTACTGTTCTGTGTTTTAGTTCATGGATTCTTTCTTTTATTGTCTCCAACCTATTACTTGGCCACACAGAAAGATTATTTATTCCAGTTACTATATTTAGTGTTTGTACAATTTCCCTTTTGATTTCATTTAATATTTTCTAATTTTTGTTGTGATTTTTTTCCATTTGTTTCTAGAGTGCTCACAATTATTAACTGAAACATACTTATGGATGCTGCTTTAAAACATCTGACTGATAATACAACATCTGTGATTGCAAATTTGAGGGATGGATGTTTAATTCCAACTGGCCCCAAAGCAGGGCCCTAACTTGCACTGTCATTTTGCCAATGGGTAACAGTACAACAGATGGGTTTTTTTCCGTCCTATTGATACCTTCCCAGTAAAAATGTTGCACTGGATTGTACTAATTGCCACTGGCTTTGGGTGACTGTTCAGCTCCCTACTTTTCACTGCAAAAATGAGGGTAGACGTGGTAGATAACAAGCACCACTTTTCACTTGTTCTATCTCATGTATTTATTTGTGGAAGATGAGTTCCCACTGACTTCAGATTGGTGTAAGTAGAATACTGTCAAGCACTGCATTGCATAGCCTTGTTCTGACACTGCTGATGGATTATGACAGAAGTTCAGCTCCATCTAAACCTCATTTCCAGCAAGGGACAGAAGAGAAGATGTCAATTGGACTTTCTTACACTATCTTATTCTATTTTAATTATGCTAGGTGAGAATGAAAGCTCAATTTTTCTGTGGCCCCACTGAAACTAGGGAAGTTGAAAGTAGAAAGTTTTGAACTACATAATTCTACTTTGTTGCTTCTGGGTGAAGTTAGAACTTCAGCTTTCCACAGGGCCCCTCTGACACTGGAAAAAGGTGGTTGAGAAGAAGAGGGACAATTAGCAGTGTCTCACGCTACTCTTTCTACTTAATCTCTGTTGGGTGGAAGTGGAAGCCTATTTTCCTACTTGGCCTTTTGATACCACTGTAATAGTGGAATCAAAGTGCTGCCTACTATTCTAGGAGGGGGATGGAAGTCCTACAAATATCACCCTGATGGAAGAATTGGGGAGCAATTTCTCCATTGATGTTTGGTTTGTCTCGGGTGGGCAACGTAAAAAATGCTCTCTGTTCTACTCTGTAACCCTTTCCCAGGTGCTTTGGAAAGAAATTCAGATTTCTTTGGGGCCTTTATTTTTGTTCTTAATGGCAATTTTGTGTTGCAAGTTTCTCCAGCAGGTTGTCCAGTATATATAAGAAGAAAACAAAATCCAACAGGATGTTTCTTTATGTTGCTCAAGTCCTAAGTTTTCTAGGCTCTTATTCTTCTTCATAGTCTCTTTATGCTTTATTTTTAGTTGTATGAGAAATGAACTGAGAGTAAGAGGCAATTCCATCTTGGCCAAAAATAGAATTATCCCATTACATTTTTTAGAGTAAAATATCGATATATCCTAATTTTTACAATAAGGTAATATATTGTTTCTTCTATATTCTCATTCGAATTCTGAGCAGCCATTCAAGTCACATTATCAAATAATATTGACATGAGAAAAATATCATGGTAAAGAGTATCAGAAGGCAAAATTGTATGTATAGTTATGATACAAAATATGTAAGAGGTGTGTGTGTGTGTGTGTGTGTGCATATATTCCTATGCTTGTGCATGCAAGTTGATGAAAGAAAGGTTTACAAATTTTACAAAAATGATAGTAGTGGATATCTTTGGGTAATGGGATTATGCGTGATTTTTATTTTCTGCTTTATATCTTTGTTTCCAAATGGTCTACAATGGACATATCTCACTTACATAATCAGGAAAAATCCTTATTAAATTAGATACTCAATTCTTGACATAATCATTTTGGTTCAATCAAAGAAAACCTGTTTCCAGTGTTAGAACTAAGAAGTGACTTTAACCCAACTCACTATGTTTAAATCTATAGAATTTGGGCAGCCGGGGTGGCTCAGTGGTTTAAGGCCACCATCAGCCCAGGGCATGACCCTGGAGACCCAGAATCGAGTCCCACGTCAGGCTCCCTGCATGGAGCCTGCTTCTCTCTCTGTCTCTCTCTGTCTCTCTCTCTCGTGTCTCTCATGAATAAATAAATAAAATCTTTATAAATAAATAAATAAATCTATAGAATTTCAGAAGAGTAAAGAGGTTGTGTGGAAAAAGGTAAGTTACAGACAGAACATGGTAATAGGTTTCTAAATCTTGAATGGGAATTACCCCAAAGATAAAGATTCATTGAAACGGCAGGACACCTGCACCCTAATGTTTATAGCAGCAATGTCCATAGCCAAACTGTGGAAGGAGCCTCGGTGGCCATCGAAAGATGAGTGGATAAAGAAGATGTGGTTTCTATATACAATGGAATATTACTCAGCCATTAGAAAAGACGAATACCCACCATTTGCTTCAATGTGGATGGAACTGGAGAGTATTATGCTGAGTGAAATAAGTCAATTGGAGAACGACAAACATTTTATGGTCTCATTCATTTCGGGAATATAAAAAATAGTGAAAGGGAATAAAAGGGAAAGGAGAAAAAATGAGTGGGGAATATCAGAAAGGGAGACAGAACATGAAAGATTTCCATCTCTGGGAAACGAACTAGGGGTGGTGGAAAGGGAGGTGGGCAGGGGGTGGGGATGACTGGGTGGTGGGCACTGAAAGGGCACTTGACGGGATGAGCACTGGGTGTTATTCTGTATGTTGACAAATTGAACACCAATAAAAAATAAATTTATTTTTTAAAAAAGAAAATATTCCTTTTATGCTGCCTGCCTCCATATTCAAATTGGTAGCTCTCTGTTCCACATTTCCCTTTTAACTCCCCAGATTCCACTTTTATTCCTTGGAACCACCTCATTTTGTGTTGAGTGTTTATATGCAAATGTAGCAGGGAATTGTGAGGCTGACTTCCATTTTCTCTTTACCTAAGTACACTGTACCACAAGGTTTTTCTTTTTCTTTTTTTTTAAATTTTTATTTATTTATTATAGTGAGAGAGAGAGAGAGAGAGAGAGAGAGAGAGGCAGAGGGAGAAGCAGGCTCCATGCACTGGAAGCCCGACGTGGGATTCGATCCCAGGTCTCCAGGATCGCGCCCCGGGCCAAAGGCAGGCGCTAAACTGCTGTGCCACCCAGGGATCCCCTGTACCACAAGTTTTATACCAGCTCCAGATGATATAGTTTTGTGAATCTCTGGGTGAGAAATAAAGTTTTGCTCTGTTGCTCTCAAAAATCATGGAAAATTCTCTTTGGATCAATCCTAATTTGAGGAGGAAGCAAACCAAACATTTCCTACTCACCTTGAGGATAGTGATGGAAAGTATAACAACTTCTCCTTTCCTCTGTTCTCCCCATGTAGGTGACCTCAGAAAAGAGAGGTATGATGTATTCAAAGGACTGAAATGGAAAAAGTACCTTACTATCAAGAATACTTTACACATACACACGCACAAAGTTAAAAATAGATCTGCCCTACAACCCAGCAATTGCACTGCTGGGGATTTACCCCAAAGATACAGATGCAGTGAAACGCCGGGACACCTGCATCCTGATGTTTATAGCAGCAATGTCCACAATAGCCAAACTGTGGAAGGAGCCTTGGTGTCCATCGAAAGATTAATGGACAAAGAAGATGTGGTCTCTATACACAATGAAATATTACTCAGCCATTAGAAACAACAAATACCCACCATTTGCTTCAATGTGGATGGAACTGGAGGGTGTTATGTTGAGTGAAGTAAGTCAATTGGAGAAGGACAAACATTATATGGTCTCATTCATTTGGGGAATATAAAAATTAGTGAAAGGGAATAAAGGGAAAGGAGAGGAAATGTGTGAAAATATCAGTGAGGGTGACAAAACATGAGAGACACCTAAATCTGGGAAATGAACAAGGGGTAGTGGAAGGGGAGGTAGATGGGTGGTTGGGGTAACTGTGTGATGGGCACTGAAGGGGGCACTTGGCGGGATGAGCACTGGGTGTTATGCTATATGTTGGCAAATTAAACTCCAATAAAAAATTAAAAAAGAATACTTTACACAGCAAGATTATCACTCAGAATTAAAGGAGAGATAAAGAGTTTCCCAGACAAAAAGAATTAAGGGAGTTTATCACTATTAAACCAGGCTTACAATAAATGTTAAAGGGATTTCTTTAAGTAGAAAAAAATTATGAGTAAGAAAATTATGAATAAAAATTTATAAAATATGACAACATATGCATAAAACATGGAGGAGGGAGTAAAAAAAAGTTATTTTATAATGTATTTGAATTTAAATGGACTTCCAACTTAATACAGACCGCTGTATATACTCAGGATCCTATGTAGGAGCCTCATAAAAATAACAAACTCAAAACCTATAACAGATAAACAAAAAAATAAAGGAAAACAAAGCCAAGCATAACATTACCGTCACCATTCACAAGGAAAGAGAAGAAGAAAAAGGAAACTGAGAATTACTGCAAAAACAACCAAAAATGATGAAGAAAAAGTGACCAAGTACATAATTATCAACAATTACTTTAAATGTAAATAGTCTTAAAGCTCCAATCAAAAGACATAGGGTTGCATAATGGGTTAGAAAAAGTGGAAATTACCTATATGCTGCTTATGAGAGATTCATTTCAGACCCAAAGTCATGGAGAGAGTGAAAGTGAAAAGATGGAAAAAGATATTCTATGAAAATAGGGATTCAAAGAAAGCCAGGGTAACAATGCATATGCCAGACAAAAGAGACTTTAAAAAATATATTGTAAAAAAAAAAAGAGATAAAGAGGGCATCACATAATGTTAAATGGGCCAACCCAAAATGAGTATGTAACAATTTTAAATATATATGCACCCAACTTCAGAGCAGCAAAATACATAAAGCAAATAGTAACAGACATAAAAAGAAAAATTGCTATTCAATAATAGCAGGGACCATTAATATTCCACTTAAAGTAATGGATAGATCATCCAGGCAAAAAAAAATTAAAGGAAATATTGCCTTTAAATGACACATTAGGTCAGAGGGACTTAACATATGTATACAGAACTCTTTATCCCAAAACAACAGAATACACATTCTTTTTAAGTGCATATAAAATACTCTCTAGGGTATATCACATGTTGAGCAATAAAACATGTCTTATTAAGTTTAAGAAAATTAAAATAGTATCAGGCATCTTTTCTGACTGCAACAGTATGAAACTAGAAATCAATAACAATTTTAAAAATTGGAAAAACACACATTGGAGACTAAAAAATAATCAAGAGACATAAAAAAGGAAATAAAAATTCATGGAGACAAGTGAAAATGAAAACACAGTGTTCCAAAATCTTTGAGATGTAGCAAAAAGCATTCCTAAGAAGGAAAATTATAGCAATGCGGGCCTACCTCAAGAAACAAATAAACAAAAATTTTCAAATAAACAATCTAAACATACACCTAGAGGAATTATAAAAAATAAATAAATCACAGGTCTAATAGAAGGAAGAAAATAATAGAGAAAAGAGCAAAAATAATGAAGTAAAGACTGAAACAAAATAGAAAAAATAATGAAACTAAGATCTGGTTCTTGAAAATATCAACAAATTTGATAAAGTTTGCTAATTTTATCAAGAAAAATGGAGAGAGGACATAAATAAATAAATCAGAAATGAAAGGGGAGAAGTAAAACCAACACCACAGAAACACAACAGAGTATAACAGAATAGTATGGAAAAGTATATGCTAGAAAACTGGAAAACATAAAAGACATGGGTGAATTTCTATTGCATACAATTTTACCAATGTAATCAGAAAGCTATATGTTGGCAAATTGAACTCCAATAAAAAAATTATATAAAAAGAAAGGAATGAAAAATCTGATTACAAAAAAAAAAAAATCTTTACCAGTGAAGAAGTTGAACTGGTAATCTAAATCAAACAAACAGAAGCAGGAACAGGGTTCAGGACCACATGGATTCTCAAGTAAATACTATAAAGTATTTAAGGAAGAATTAATACCTATTTTCCTAAAACTATAGTTAATGCATATTCTCCTAAAAATAGGATAAGAAAGAAAACATCCAAATACATTCTATGTGGCTAGCATTATCTTGATATCCAAAAGGACAAAGACATCAAAACAAAACAGTATATAGATAAACACAGGTGCAAAAATCTTCAACAAAATATTAGTAAACTGTATTCAATAATATATTAAGAGGGCCATTCACCACAACCAAGTGGGATTTAGTCTGGGATGCAAGGATGGTTTAATATTCATGAATCAATTAACTTGATGCACCACATCAACAAAACAAAACATTAAATAATCTCAATAGGCCCATTAGAAACAACAAATATCCAACATTTGATTGGACGTGGATGGAATAGGAAGGTATTACGCTGAGTGAAGTAAGTCAATCAGAGAAGGACAATCATCATATGGTTTCACTCATATGAAAAATATAAAAAAATAGTGAAGGGATCATAGGGGAAAGGAGAGAAAATGAGTGGGAAAAATCAGAGAGCTTGACAGCATATGAGAGACTCCTAACTCTGGGAAATGAACCAGGGGTAGTGGAAGGGGAGGTGGGCAGGGGAATGGGGTGACTGGGTGATGGGCACTGAGGGGGACCCTTGATGGGATAAGCACTGGGTGTAATACTATATGTTGGCAAATAGAACTCCAATAAAAGAATATACAAAAATAAATAAATTATCTCAATAGGTACAAAGAAAAGCATTTCGAAAAAATTAGCAACTGTTCATGATAAAAACTCTCAACAAAGTGAGTTTAGAGAAAACATACTTTAATATAATAAAGGCTAAATGAAAATCCCACAAGGAACATCATACTTAACTACGCAAAATTGAGAGCTTTTCCTGTAAAGTCAGGTACAAGACAAGGATGTCCATTCCATCACTTTTATTCAACATAGTACTGGAAGTTAAAGCCACAGCAATCAAACCAGTACAAGGAATAGAAGACAACCAAATTGTTAAGGAAGAAGTTAAACTGTCTCTATTTGTAGATGACATGATACTATTCATAGTAAACCCTAAAGACTACACTAAGAAATATGAGAAATAATAGATCAATTCATTAAAGTTTAATCATACCAAATTAATGAACACAAATAAATTGCATTCATAGACACTGGTAATGGAATAGCAGAAAGAGAAAATAAGAAGATAATTCCATTTATAATTGCATTAAATAGAAAAATCTAGTGATATGCTTAATCAAGGACATGGAAGATCTATCTTCTGAAAAAATATAAAATACTGATGAAAGAAATGGAAGACAATACAAATACATGGAAAGATATATTGAGCTCATGGACTGGAAATATTAATATTGTTAAAATGTCCATAACACCCAAAGCAGTCTACCAATTCAACGTAATCCCTAATAAAATACCAAGGAAATTTTTTCACAAAACAAGAATAGATAATACTAAAATTTGTATGGAACTACAAAATATCCTGAATAAACAAAGCAACATTGGGGAAAAAAAAACACTGGAGGTATCACAAACCCAGATTTCAAGACATATTACAAAGCTGCAGTAATCAAAACGGTATGATATTTGCACAAAAAATAGGCAAATAGAACAGAAGAGCGAGTCCAGAAATAAACCTACAGGTATATGGTCAATTAATTTGGAAAAAATAAGGTAAAATATATAATTGAGAAAAGAAAGTCTCTTCAGTAAATGGTACTGGAAAAACTGGACAGGTTCATACAAAAGAATGGAAGAGGAACACTTTTTTTTACACCATATCAAAAATAAACTCAACATGGATTTGAGACCTAAACATAAAACTGGAAAGAAAAAAAATTCCCAAAATAAAGCATAGGCAGTTATCTCTTGGGCATTGGCCTTAGCAGCAGCATATTTAGGAAAAGTTCTCCTAAGGTAAGGGAAATAAAAGGAAAAATAAACTATTAGGACACCACCAAAATAAAAAGGGGTTTCACGGCAAAGAAAACCATGAACAAAACAAAAAGGAAACCTACCCATGTGAGAAGACATTTGTAAATAATATATCCAATGAGTGGTTAATATCCAAAATATAAAGAACTTATACAATACAGAAAGAAGAAAGAAAGAAAAGCCCAAACCCAAACAATCCAATTAAAATATGGGCAGAGGACCTGAATAGATATTTTTCTAATGAATATATATACATGGCCATCAGACACACGAAAAGATATTCAACATCATAATCATCAGGGAAATCCATGTCAAAATCACCATGAGATATCACCTCCCAACTGTTTAAGTGGGTAAAAAATAAAGTGTTGGTGAGAATGTGGAGAAAAAGCAAACCTGCATCATTAGTAAGATTGTAAATTGGTGCAACTGCTGTGGAAAACAGTATGGCGTTTCCTCCAAAAATGAAAAACCGAAACAGTATAGGATCCAATAATTCTACTAATGAGTATTTTCCCAAGGAAAACAAAAACACGGGCACCTGGGTGCCTCAGTGGTTGAGCGTCTGCCTTTGGCTCAGGTTGTCCCAGAGTTCTGGGACCAAATCCCACATCAGGCTTCTGGCAGGGAGCCATCTTCTCCCTCTTCCTATGTCTCTCCCTCTCTCTCTCTGTGTCTCTCATGAATAAATAAATAAAATTTTAAAAAGAAAACAAAAACACTAATTTGAAAAGATATATGCAACTCAATATTTATTGTAGCATTATTGACAACAGCTAAGATAGGGAAGCAACCCTCTTACTCAGTTCATAGATGAACATATGAGATATAGATAGATGATGATAGATGAAAGATAGATAGATGATAGATAGATGATAGATAGATAGATAGATAGATAGATAGATAGATAGATGATAGATACAAAGTGATGGTTTTCATAGAGTGAGGCTGGAGGGATGGGTAAAATGAGTGAAGGGAGATAAAGGCTTCTAGTAATGCAATTAATAAATCATGTCAATATATGGTACAGCATAGGGAATATTTTCAATGGCATTGTAATATCATTGTATAATGACTGATGGGGGCTACATTTCTGGTGAAAATATCATAATGTATAGACATGTAAAATTGTTAAGATGTATATTTGAAACAAAGCTAATATTGTGTATCAACTATACTTCAATAGAAAATTAATTAGTTAATTAAAAAAATTAAAAGCCAGGTGAGGAATGAAGTCAAGCATTCCAAGAAGAAAGAATCCAGCTTATGTAATGAAAATTTACTAAAAGAGACCATGAGATTTTTCTGAGGCATCAATTTTATTTAACTTTTATTTATAACCCAGCATTTTTTAAAATATTGTATTTATTTATTCATGAGAGACAGAGAGAAAGAGACAGAGAGAGAGGCAGAGACACAGGTAGAAGGAGAAGCAGGCTCCAAGCAGGGAGCCTGATGTGAGACTCGATCCCAGGTCTCCAGGATCACACCCTGAGCTGAAGGCAGTGCTAAACTGCTGAGCCACTTGGGCTGCCCCGTATAACCCAGAAAATCATATACTATTATCCCTTTTTTATAAGTGGAAGTTGAGGTGTTTCACAGCATAGATTTTCAAAAAAATTGGATGTAGTATACTGATGTGAAAAGAAAAATCAATCTCTTCAACCTCTGGGGTGATCAGGAGAGCTGTGGAGACCTGGAGTCTCCAAATCTCCATAATGTAAAAATAATGTTTGGGAATCCTTGGCTTAAAAAATTAAGTGTCTTAAGAAATAGATATAGCCATAATTACATTGTACATTTGGGAAGATTTTTGTTCAGGACTCTAGAACTTCACATTCCTGCCTAGTATGCATATTTTCTTCTCACTATTTGATAGGATGGAAGACATGAACACTGCAAGAAACCTTAGAGGACACAGTTTCAACCTTCCCTGAATATACTATGATACACCCAGAAATTGCCTTTTAATAATTATTTCATGAAGTTTATGAATTCCTTAAAAACATTAAGAACGGTTCATCAAATAATCTTATGATAAAGATTACTGAGGAAGGAGTTAAGATAGTGTAGTTGGCAAACACTAGGCTTGCCTCATTCTTTGAAAACAGCTAGATAAATATAAAATAATTTTGAACACCCAAGAAATTAATCCGAGGATGAAGAAAATCAAAGGGACATTGTGGAAGGTAGGAAAAGGCAGAAAGTTGAATTGGGGGAAAGCTGTGGGTATTATTTTGGGGAAGGAGCCCTGATCACAAAGATCAGAGCAATAGAGAAAGAATGCAAGCACATGCAGGGAATTGCACACAAAAAAAACCTCTTCCCCAATACCATTGCTTGGTAAAAGGAGAGTGGAAAGCATAGTCTGAAGTTTTGGAGGTCTGTCACATCAGGGGTGCTCTGGTGAGGAAGGAGGGGAGAGACCCCAGAATGGAGAGCGTGGTCTGAGGATCCCTTGGGTCACATGGAAAAGGCAGTTTCCCAGCTTGGAGTGCATCTGGGAGAGATGATGCAACCTCTCCAGGACCAAGGGACACAGTGAACCCCATTGAGCAGCAACTTATACTAGCATAGGAACAGGATGTTGGTGGATGGAAGCCAACCAGGTTTGCAGCTGGGCTTTGCCAGAAACTCAGCTGCTGTGAGAGGGCATGTCTAATTTCTGGGACAAACCAGGCAGGAAGCTGAAGCTTGGAAAGCCCTTCTCCCAGGTGATTGATGTGGGTGCATACCTGCACAGATCTCTAAGATATGGAGTTTCGGAATACAGCATCATGCCTGAGATAAAATACAGGAGGGCAATGGCATAGGTAGAAACAGTTCCCCAGCTTGGAGTACATTTGGGAGTGGCAGCAGGGCCTCTCTGTGGTCACTGCCTGAGGGAAGCAAGCATTGGCACAGGCTTTCTGCTACAATTTACCTCAAACTCCAAAGGGCAAATCGGTCATCCCACCACATTTCTAGGACAAACCAGCAAATGCCAAAGGTGTGCAACCCTCCCCCAGAGGAATAACCTGGGTCTGCACCAGGGGAGTCCCTAATATTTGGAGCTTTGAAACCCAGCTACAGGCCTGAGATAAAGCAAAGGAAAGCTGTGCCTCCTGGTGGACAGCTTGGATGCATACAGTGTGAAGGCAGGGATTGGGTTGAAACCAGTGACACAAGGGGGGTGATTGTTTGCTTCCTAAAAAGAACCAGGCACAAACTCTGCTTTAGGGTTAAGAGAGCAGGGCAATGCCATTTTCCCTACTGCACATCAGTTAAACAGCCACTCCCAGTGCAGAATGGAGCCAATTATACCAAGCCCCAGCAGATGCATCTCCACTAGGAGAAGCCCACCTAAGGATCAGTGAAGCAGTCCCCTCTGCCAGAAGACCAACACACACCCTCTGCATGCACCAAATCTGATCATAGCATGCTGCACACATAAGCTCTAGGGGAAATAGGATTGAGCTTTCTTTTCATTCTTATTTTATTTTTTAAATTTTTTCATTATTTTTATTTTTTAATATTTTTTGAAGAAAAGAGGAAATTTTAATTGTTTCATTTTAATGAAAAAGAAAGATGTGGTGAAATGTGTGGGTGGTCCTTTCACTTTTAAGCCTTAAAGACGTGACTGCCTTCCTAGCTTGGTCAAATCTTGGTCTCAGGACTGTGGCAATGATCACTTCCAGTTCCCTGGTTGTTCTGTAAGGAGGCTGAGCTCCCACAGAAGCTGAGTCATCTGCCTCCGAGTTTAGTGGCAGAGCAGGGATTAGTATCAGGCTTCCTGATTTACAGGCCAGTCTTTCTGCTTCCATCAGGGGTTCTCCAAGTTAAGATGCATCAAAGTCACCTGGGGAGCTATGAAAATGCTCAGCATCCCCTGGACTTCTGATTCAGCAGGTCTGGACTGGGGCTGAGAATTTGCATTGCTGACAGGTTCCTCCTAGGTGACATTGAAGCTGTTGGCTCTGAGATCACACTTTGAGAGCCTTGGCCATACAGGATGTTACCTTTAATCTCTTAGGAGAGTAAGTAAACTCCCTGGGTTTACACCAGTGTAACCTTTTTCCTGGTACTCAAAGAATCGGGTTGTTTAATTTTGTGTTACAATCAGCAGTGTACCAAAAACATAATGATTAAATGAAAAAATACAATGAGAAATATAGTATTTCTTGGAGGGAGTCATTTTGGCATTTTCAAAGATAATTTTTAGAGATAATTCTAGAGGTCAAAACCACTCATTATTGAAGAGAAGTCACATGAGCTCTGAGGGCCCTCCGTCTTATCCACTTTTTAATATATTTTTATCTTTTTTCTTTTCTTTTGTCTAGACAAAATGGCAAGACAGAGGAATTCTCCCCAAAAGAAAGATCAGGAAGGAACCACAGCCAGGGGTTTGCTCAAAACAGATAATAATATCTGAACAAGAATTCAGAATAACAGTTATAAATATACTAGCTGGGCTTGGAAAAAAAATAGGAGACTCCAGAGAAACTCTTGATGTCAAGATACAAGAACTAAAATCTAGTTGAGGCAAAACTAAAAATTCTACAATGGAGATGCTACCCTGACTAGATGTAATCACAATGAAGGTAGAAGCTACAGAGGAAATAACTGATACAGAAGATAAAATTATTGAAAATAATGAAGTTGAAAAGAAAAGAGAAAGATACTAGATCATGAATATAGACTTAGGAAACTCTGCTATTCCATAAGGAGAACTAATATCCATATCTTAGGAGTCCCAGAAGATGAGTAGGAAAAAAAGGACAGGAGATATTTTTGAACAAATTGAACAAGTTATAGGTGAGAACGTCCTTAATCTGGATAAGGAAAAAGGCATACAAGTTCAAGAGGCACAGATAACTCCTCTCAAAATCAACAAAAACAGATCGACACCAAAACAGATCAGAGTGAAAGTTGCAAAATAGAAAGATAATTCTGAAAGCAGATAGAGACAAAAGGTCCTTAACCAAAAATGCTACACACATAAATTTGGCAGCAGACCACAGAAACCTGGAAGTCCAGAAGAATATGGCATAATATATTTAATGTACTACATGAGGAAAATAATGCAGTCAAAAATACTTTATGACATCAAGGCTGTCATTCTGAATAGAAGGAGAGAGAGAGTGTGTGTGTGTGTCCAAGACAAGCAAAAACTTAGAGTGTGTGACAACTAAACCACTCCTGCAAGAAATATTAAAGTAGATGCTTTGAATGGGGACAAAAGAAACCAAAAGCAACAAAGACTAGAAAGGAACAAAAAATATCACCAGACACATCATTTTTACAGGTAACGATAGTAAATTCATATATTCGATAATCAGTCTGAATGAAAATTGACTAAATGCTCCAATCAAAAGACATAGGGTATGAGAATAGATAGATAAAAAGACAAGCTCTGGGGATCCCTGGGTGGCTCAGAGGTTTAGCACTTGCCTTCGGCCCAGGGAGTGATCCTGGAATCCCGGGACCAAGTCCCACATCAGGATCCCTGCATGGAGCCTGCTTCTCCCTCTGCCTGTGTCTCTGCCCGCCCCCCCGTGTGTCTCTCATGAATAAATAAATAAATAATTTTTATTTTTATTTTTTTATAAACTTATTTTTTTATTGGTGTTCAATTTGCCAACATATAGAATAACACCCAGTGCTCATCCCATCAAGTGCCCCCCTCAGTGCCCGTCACCCAGTCACCCCCACCTCCCACCCACCTCCCCTTCCACCACTCCTAGTTCGTTTCCCAGAGTTAGGAGTCTCTCATGTTCTGTCTCCCTTTCTGATATTTCCCACTCATTTTTTCTCCTTTCCCCTTTATTCCCTTTTGCTATTTTTATATTCCCCAAATGAATGAGACCATATAATGTTTCTCCTTCTCCGATTGACTTATTTCACTCAGCATAATACCCTCCAGTTCCATCCACGTCGAAGCAAATGGTGGGTATTTGTCCCTCAAAGAGTTAAAAATAGATCTGCCCTACGACCCAGCAATTGCACTGTTGGGGATTTACCCCAAAAATACAGATGCAGTGAAACACCGGGACACCTGCACCCCGATGTTTATAGCAGCAATGTCCACAATAGCCAAACTGTGGAAGGAGCCTCGGTGTCCATCGAAAAATAAATTTTTTTTTTTAAATTTTATTATTTATGATAGTCACATAGAGAGAGAGAGAGAGGCAGAGACACAGGCAGAGGGAGAAGCAGGCTCCATGCACCGGGAGCCCGACGTGGGATTCGATCCCGGGTCTCCAGGATCGCGCCCTGGGCCAAAGGCAGGCGCCAAACCGCTGCGCCACCCAGGGATCCCGAAAAATAAAATATTTTTAAAAAGATAAACTCTATATGATGCCAAAAGGACACTCATTTTAGATCTAAAGAGACCTGCAGATTGCAATTGACAGGACAGACAAACATTTATTATGCTAAAGGACATTAAAAGTAAGCCAGAGTAGCCATACTTATGTCAGACAAACAGGATTCTAAAATAAAATATGTAACAAGAGATGAAGAAGGGAACTTTATCATAATAAGGGGTCTATCCATCAAGAAGATTTAACAACTGTAAACATTTGTGCCCCCAACCTGGGAGCACCCAAATATGTGAGTTAAGTAATAATAAACTCAAAAAGCTCATTAATAATAATGCAATAATGTTATGGAACTTTAACAATGCAGGTAAATCAATGGACAGATCATCTAAGCAGAAAATCAATAAGGAAACAATGACAGTGAATGAAACACTGAATCAGATGGATATAATAGATACATTCAGAACATTTCATCCTATAGCAGCAGAATACTCACTCCTTTTGAGTGCACATGGAACATTTTGCAGAATAGATCACATGCTGTCACAAATCAAGCCTCAACAAGTACAAAAAGATTAAGGTCATACCATGAATATTTTCAGATCCTGGTGATAAGAAACTTGAAGTCAACCACAAGAAAAAACTTGGAAAGAACACAAACAAATTGAGGTTAAAAAACATTCTACTAAAGAATAAAAGTATTAACCAGGAAATTAAAGAAGAAATTAAAAAGTACAAGGAAACAAATGAAAATGGCAGCATGATCCAAAACCTTTGGGATGCAGCAAAGGCAGTCCTGTGAAGGAAGTATATTGAAATACAGGTCTAGATCAAAAAGCAAGAAAAATCACAAATACACAACCTAAACTTACACCTAAAGGAGCTAGAAAAAGAACAGTAAGTAAAGTCTAAAGCCAGCAGAAGGAAAATAATAAAACTTAGAACTCAAATAAATGATACTGAAATTAAAGGAACTGTAGAATAGACAAATGAAACTAAGCTGGTTCTTTGAAAGAATTAGTAAAATTGAAAAGCCCCTAGATAGATTCATCAAATAGAAAAGAGAAAGGAACCAAATAAATATAATTATAAATGAAAGAGGCAATATCAAAACCAACACTATAGAAATACAATTATAATAGATTATTATGAAAACTTATATACCAATAATCTGGGAAATCTGGAAGAAATGGGCAAATTCCTAGAAGCACACAAATTACCAAGGCTGAAACAAGAAGAAATAGAGAATTTGATCAGACCCATAACTAATAAAGAAATTGATCAGTATTAAAAAATGTTCCATCAAAGTTCATGGCCAGATGGCTTCCCAGGGGAATTCTACCAGACATTTAAAGAAGAGTTAATATCTATTCTCAAATTGTCCCCAAAAATAGAAGTGGAATGAAAACCCCCAACTCCTTCTATGAGATCAGCATTACCATGATTCAAAAGCCAGTCAAAGACCCCACTAAAAAAGCAAATTACAGACTAATATTCCTGATGAATATTGATGCACAAAGTCTAAACAAGAAACTCAAAAATAAAATACTACAATATATTAAAAGAATTATTAAGTACATCCAAGTGGAATTTATTCCTGGGCTGTGGGAGTAGTTAAATATTTGCAAATCAATCAACTTGAAATACCACATTAATAAAACAAAGGGCAAGAACCATATGATTCTCTCAAAGAGAAAGATTTGACAAAATACAGCACCAATTCTTGATAAAAACTGTTAGTGAAGTAGGGATAGATGGATGGAACATACCTCAACATCATAAAAGCTATATGTGAAAGACCCACATCTAATAGCATCCTCAATGGGTAAAAACTGAGAACTTTTCCTCTAAGAACAGGAGCAAGATAGGGATGTCCTTTCTCACCATTACTATTTAACATAGTACTGGAAGTTTTGGCCTCAGTAATCAGAAAACTAAAAGAAATAAAAGGCATCCAAATTGGCCAGGGAAAAGTCAAACTTTTACAATTTGCAGATGACATGATACTCTATCTATAAAACCCAAAAGAATATACTAAAAACTTGCTAGAACTAACACATGAATTCAGCAAGGCCATAGTATATAAAATCAATGAATAGAAATCTGTTGCATTCCTATACACTAATAATGAAGCAACAGAAAAAGAAATTAGGCAATCAAAACCATTTATAATTTCACCAGAAACCCTAATATACCTATGAATAAACTTAAACAAAGACTTAAAAGATCCATACTCTGAAAATGACAGAACATTTATGAAAAAAATGAGGAGGGCATAAAATATTGGAAAAATATTACATGCTCTTGAATTGGAAGAACAAACATCTTTAAGATGACTATACTATCCAAAGAAAAATACACATTTAATGCAATCCTATCAAAATACTACCATCATTTTTCACATAGCTAGAACAAATAATCTTAAAATCTATATGGAACCATAAAATAACCTGAATGCCAAAAGCAGTCCTGAAAAAAGAGAAGGCACCACGATTCCAGATTTCAAGATATATTACAAACCTGTAGTAATCAGGACAGTAGGATAATGGCACAAAAACAGACACATAGCTCAATGGAACAAAATAGAAAACCCAGAAATGGGCCCACAACTATATGGTCAACTAATTTTTGACAAAGCAGGAAAGAATATCCAATGGGAAAGACAGTCTTTTCAAAATATGGTGTTGAGGAAACTGTACAGCAACATGTAAAAGAATATAACTGGAACATTTTCTTACACTATACACAAAAATAAATTCAAAATGGATGAAAGAACTAAATGTGAGTCAGAAAATGATCAAAATTTTAGAGGAGAACATAACAGCAAGCTCTTTGACCTCAGTGGTAGTAATTTCTTAGTAAATGTTGCCAGTGGCAAGGGAAACAAAGGCAAAAATGAACTATTGGGGTTCATGAAGATAAAAATTTTCCGCAGAGGAAAGAAAACAATCAAACAGACTAAAAAGAAAGCTGCAGAATAGGAGAAGATATTTTCAAATGACATATTGGATAAAGAGTTAGTATCTAAAATCTATAACTTATCAAACTCTATACTCAAAAAACAATAATCCAGTTTAAAAATGGGCAGAAAACATGAATAGATCTTTTTCCAAAGAAGTCATCCAGATGACTAAATTACATGAAAAAATACTCAACATCCTCCATCATTATGGAAATACAAACTAAAACCATAATAAAATAAAAAAAAAACATAATAAAATACCACCTCATGCCTGTCAGAATGGCTAAAATTAACAACACAGAACCAAACAGATTTTGAGGAGGATGTGCAGAAAGGGCAACTCTCTTGCACAGTTGGTGAGAATGCAAACAACTGCAGCTACTCTAGAGAACACTATGGCAGTTCCTCAAAAAGCTAAAAGTAGAACTACCCTATGATCCAGCAATTGCACTACTAGATATTTACTCAGAGTACAAAAAGTACACACTTGAAGTAGTAGTTGCACCAAATGTTTATAGCAGCATTATCAACAATAGCCAATCTATGTAAAAAGATTGTAGTATTCCACTGGAATACTACTCAAGCTTTACAAAGAATAAAAAAGAATAAAATTTTGTCTTTTGCAACCACATGGATGGAGCTAGAGTATATTTTGCTAAGTGAAATATGTTAATCACATAAATACAAATACCATATGACTTCACTCATATGTGGAATTTAAGAAGCAAAATGGATGAATATATGGGAAGGAAAATAAGAGAGAGGGGGAAAAGGAATCATAAAAAACTCAAGTATAGAGAACAAACCGCGTTGTTGGAGGGAAGATGGGTTGGGGACGGGATAAATGGGTGATGGGTATTAAGGAGAGCACTTGTTATGATGAGCATTGGGCATTGTATGTAAGTGGTAAAAACTTACTAAACTCAACTTCTGAAACCAGTATTGAATTACATATAAACTAACTAGAATTTGAATAAAAATACAACAACAAAAACCCAGAAAATGACAGGTATCGGTGAGGATGTGGAAAAATTGGAACGCTGTTTACTGTTGATGGCAGTGCAAAATGGTACAGCTGATATTAAGAACAATGGAATGGTCAAAAAATTAAAATTATAATTACCATATGATTGAACAGTTACATTTCTGGGTATATACCCAAGAGAATTAAAAGCAAGGACTCAGGATATTTGTACACATGTGTTCATAGCAGTATGATTTGCAATACTCAAAAAGTGGAGGCCACCCAGATGTTCACTGATGGATGAATGGATAAAGAAAATATGACATATACATACAATAGGATATTATTCCTCCTTAAAAGAAAAGAATTCTGATCCATGCCACAACATGGGTGAACCTCAAAGAAACATGATACTATGTGAAACAAAGTGGTCACAAAAAGGGCAAATACTGTATAATTCAACTTTTATGAGATACCAAGATAGTCAATTTCATAGAGACAGAAAGTAGAATGGTAGTTGCTAGGAGATGAGAGGGGTAGGAAATGGGGGAGTTATTGTTTAATGGGGACAGTGTTTCAGTTTAACAAAATGAAAAGGATTCAAGTGATAGATGGTGGTGACAGTAGCAGAACAACATGAATGTACTTAATAGCACTGAACTGTGTGCTTTAAAATGATTAAAATGAGGCACCTGGATGGCTCAGTCAGTTAAGCATCTGCTTTCAGGTGAGGTCATGATCTCTGGGTCCTGGGATTTAGCCCCACATTGGGCTTCATGTTAAACAGGGAGTCTGCTTCTCTCTCTTCCTCTGCCCTGTCCCCACTGCTCATTCTCTCTCCCACTTTCTCTCTCAAGTGAACAAAACCTTTAAAAAACTAAAATGGTTAAAATGGTAAATTTTAAGTTATATATATTTTATTATAATTTTTAAAATAATACTATATAAGTGGGTAGTTCAAAGAAAAGATTACTAAAATGCCTGTATAAGAACTATTAAAATTTCAGTTTTAAAGTCATAATTTTTATTCAATTGTTATATTCACTTCATAGAAGATCTAATGTTTCTCTAGTTTTCCTTTTAAAAAGTAGGTCAATCACTGTTGATTCTACATAAAGGATTCTTTGATTTGTAGCAAGACCAAATTTATTTTCAGATTACCCATAATGTGTATACCCAGCAGAAATATTACAGGGGAAGGTTGTTTCCATCCAGCATTACTACTTGAAAGTAATAATAAAAATTACATGAGAAAAATTTACACCATGTATCTTGAAAGTTCAGAGCAACACGAAATTTTGTCAGGAGGCCACGATCCGATGTAACTTTTTGAGTTATTGCCTCTGTTGCAAGAAGATTAATACTCTTTTTATTCATATGCCAAATTGTCATATGTATTGCCAGTCAAATGTGGGCAGTGCTTTCCTGCCTTCGGATCATACTCCCATTATTCTCTCAGCCTGAAAATAAGATTTTTCTTCATCTCTATCCATCTAAACATATTTTTCTATCCTTTAAGATTTGCCTCCACATTTCTCATCATGAATGCTTTATTAAGCACATATGTACAGATTGCAGATCGTTACCTCCAGTAAATGCCCACATTTTATATATTTTTATTAAACATGTATTTTAATAAATATTGTATGCCATATTTTCTGGAAACATGTCCTTGTTTTATCAGTATGCTTCATCTCTATATTACTAAATAGTTCTTTGTATGTAGAATTGTCTAAACTCTATCCTACATAGCACAGACAACCCTATACCTAATTCTAGAACAAAGTAAGTGCTTAATAATATTTGCTAAGTTTAGATTGAACTAAATTTCCACATGATAAAGTTGCCCTCATTGTTAGTCTCAAATCACAACACTCTAGAGCTTGAAGATTTCTCTCAAGTTTATCAGTCTGATAGGAAATTGAAAGTAATGTTCCAAATTGGTTATCATTGTAGAGGGATATGTACGTATGTAGAGGGATATTAAATTACATTTAAATATACTGTGTAATATAATTTGAAAATTCTGCTTTTGTTCTCTATACCAACTATCCAGACAGTAAACATCCCCTTATGTCAGTTTATTTATCTAGTGCTATATTTCAATGAATTATTAAATGACAAAAGTGGCTTAGACATCAAATGAGTTGGACTTTCTGTGTTAAGGTAAAAGGAGCACTAAGTTTGGAATCAAGAAGACTCAGAGTGTCACTCTACCAGTAACTAATGCCTAATCCAATATAACTTTCTGGGATACAATTTCTTTTCTTTTAAAGATTTATTTATTTATTTATTTATTTATTTATTTATTTATTTATGATAGACATAGAGAGAGAGAGAGAGGCAGAGACACAGGAGGAGGGAGAATCAGGCTCCATGCCGGGAGCCCGACATGGGACTCGATCCCGGGACTCCAGGATCGCACCCTGGGCCAAAGGCAGGCTCCAAACCGCCGAGCCACCCAGGGATCCCCTACAATTTATTTTTGCAGGGTGGGACAAGATGGCGGAAGAGTAGGGTCCCCAAGTCACCTGTCCTCACTAATTTACCTAGATAACTTTCAAATCATCCTGAAAACCTATGAATTTGGCCTGAAATTTAAAGATAGAACAGCTGGAATGCTACAGAGAGAAGAGTTCATGCTTCTAACAAGGTAGGAAGATGGAAAATAAATAAATAAAAAGGAATCCAGTGGGGGAGGAGCCCAGCTAGGAGCCAGGCTAAGGCTGGGTGACCTAAGCCTCCTGGACAGGAAAGCCCAATCCCAGAGAAACAGGAACTATAACAATCTTCCCAGATGGAAAGGCACTCACAGGGAACTTGACAGGATCCCAGGAAGGGCAGTGGAGCCTCCAGGTTCCTGGGGTCACTAACAGAGGAAGTGCCCCCCAGGGAGAGTGCAACACACACCAAGGGCCAAGTGCAGTAAAGGGCTGGATCGTGCACTCTGAGACCTCCATAGCAGCTCAGGCAGTGGCTCAGGTGGCGGCTACATGCAGAGAGGGCAGCGCAGCCCCGGGAGCATGAGTCCAGCGGTGCTGGGGGACACACACCAGGATCCTGCACTACCCCAGGGATAGGCGGAGGCCGGGAGGGCACAGGACAGTGAGGACGCTCCTGCTGCCTGATGCCCCTGAGCTGTGCAGATCAGTGCCCCCTGCTCCCGGAGCATCCAAGCCAGTGCAGACTGGGAGACTGCGTTAGTTACTGCGGGAGCTGACGCCAGAGCTAGAAGGCTGGCCGCCACCAGTCTTGCTGTTCCTTTTGGTGTCATCCTGTACCTGGGAGTGTACAGGCAACCAGGGAACAGAAAACTCACAAGATAAACAGCTCCCACTGAGCCGTGCACCTGTAAGGGGGCGGGGCAACTCCCCCAGGTGCACACACCTGAGAATCAGCACAGCAGGCCCCTCCCCCAGAAGACCAGATGGAAGGACAGGAGAAGAGCAAGTTCTTGACCAAGCAGTGCTGGAAAGCTCCAGGGGAAGTCGAGGGATGTACAGTATATAGAACCAATGGATACCTCCTCCTTGTCTTTTTCTTTTGTTTTGTTTTTGTTTTTTGTTGTTTTGTTTTGTTTTTTGGCTTTTTTTCTCTTTTTTTCCTTCCTTTTTCCAGAACAACTTGCTTTTACCCACTCTGCATTGAGAAAAATGACTAGAAAGAAGAACTCACCACAAAAGAAAGAATCAGAAATAGTATTCTCTCCCACAGACTTACAGAATTTGGATTACAATTCGATTTCAGAAAGCCAATTCAGAAGCACAATTATAAAGCTACTGGTGGCTCTAGAAAAAAAGCATAAAGGATCCAAGAGACTTCATGACTGTAGAATTGAGATCTTATCAGGCTGAACTTAAAAATCAATTAAATGAGATGCAATCCAAACTGGAGATCCTAACGATAAGGGTTAACGAGGTAGAAGAATGAGTGAATGACATGGAAGACAAGTTGATGGCAAGGAAGGAAGCTGAGGAAAAAAGAGAAAAACAATTAAAAGATCATGGGGAAAGACTAAGGGAAATAAATGACAGTCTCAGAAAGAAAACTCTACATTTAATTGGAGTTCCAGAGGGCACCAAAAGAGATAGAGGACCAGAAAGTGTATTTGAACAAATCATAGCTGAGAACTTCCCTAACGTTGGGAGGGAAACAGGCATTCAGATCCAGGAGATAGAGGGATTGCCCCCTAGAATAAAAAAAGTTCAACACCCTGAATTTCATAGTGAAACTTGCAAATTCCAAAGATAAAGAGAAGATCCTTAAAGCACCAAGAGAAAAGATGGTTCAGCATGATAAAGTGGGCTTTATTCTGAGGATGCATGAATGTCTCAATATTTGAAAATTAATATAATACACTACATTAATAAGTAAAGGATAAAAATTTTGGGAAACTTCTCAATATAATAAAAGTATTTGACACAATTTAACATATGTCTGTGATAAAAAAAACTCCCAACAAGATGAGTTTAGAGGAAATATACTTCAACCTAATAAAAAGCCATATATTACAAACCAACAGCTAATACCCTACTCAATTTTGAAAGTCCAAGAGCTTTTTCCCTAAGATCATTATCAAGACAAGGATATCCACACTCACCTCTTTTATGCAAAATAGAACTGGAAGACCTCCCACAGCAAACAGAAAAAATTAATAAAAAGCATCTACATAGGTAAGAAAGAAGTCAATCCATCACTACTCACACATGATACTATCCATAGAAAATCTTAAAAACTCCACCAAAAAAAGATTAGAACTAATAAATACATTCTGTAAAGTTAAAGGATACAAAATACATAGACATTAGCTGCATTTTTATATACAAATAACATAGTAGCAAAAAGAGAAATTAGAAAATAAATCTCTTTACAATTGCACAAAAGAATAAAATATTTAGAATAAATGTAACTGAGGAGATGAAGTGCCTGTGCTCTGAAAAATATGAAACATCTTTGTAAGAAATTGAAGATAGAGGGATCCCTGGGTGGCGCAGCGGTTTGGCGCCTGCCTTTGGCCCAGGGCGCGATCCTGGAGACCCGGGATCGAATCCCACATCGGGCTCCCGGTGCATGGAGCCTGCTTCTCCCTCTGCCTGTGTCTCTGCCTCTCTCTCTCTCACTGTGTGCCTATCATAAATAAATAAATTAAAAAAAAAAAAAAAAAAAAAAAGAAATTGAAGATAGAGGCACCTAGGTGGCCCAGTCAATTAAGCATCTAACTCTTGATTTCAGCTCAGGTCATGATTTCAGTGCTGTGAGATGTAGCCCCATATCTCATTCCCTGCTGATCTTGGATCCTGCTTATGATCCTCTCTCTCTCTCTCTCTCTCTCTCTCTCTCTCTCTTTCTCTCCCCCTTCAGAGGAAGAAGAAGAAGAAGAAGAAGAAGAAGAAGAAGAAGAAGAAGAAGAAGAAGAAGAAGAAATGAAGTACAAGAAATGAAGAAAGAAAGAAAGAAAGAAAGAAAGAAAGAAAGAAAGAAAGAAAGAAGAAGGAAAAAATAAGGGAAGAAAGAAGAAAAAAGAAGGAAAGAAAGAAGAAAGAAAAAAATTGAAGAAGACACAACAAATGGAAAGATATTACATGCTCATGGATTGGAAAAATTAATAGTGTTAAAATGTCATATCACCCAGAGCACTCTACAGATTCAATGCAGTCTCTATGAAAATAACAGCAGTATTTTTTTACATAATTAGAATAATACTAAAATGTATGGAACTATAAAAGACCTGGAATAGCCAAAGCAATCGTGAGAAAGAACAAAGCTGGAGGTATCCCAATCCCATGTTTTAAGACACATTACAAAGCAATAGTAATAAAAAACAATGATACTGGGCTAAAATTAGGCAAATACATCAAAAGAACAGAATAGAGAGATGAGAAATAAACCCATGCTTATTTAATAATTTAATCTCCCACAAAAAAGGCAAGAATATACAGGGAAAAAATCTCTTAATAAATGATTCTGAGAAAACCAGACAGCTATATGCAAAAGAGTAAAAGTGGACCACATTTTTATACCATATACAAAAATAAACTCAAAATGTATAAAAAATATAAATTTGAGACCTGAAGCCATAACTCCTAGAAGAAAACATAGGTGGTAATCTCTTTGAATTTGGTCTTAGCAACAAATATTCAGGTAAAAGAAACAAAAATAATAATAAACTATTGGGACTATACAGTAATAAAAACATTTTGTCCAGCAAAGGAAACCATCGACAAAATGAAAAAGCAGGTTACTGAATGGGAGAAGATATTTTAAAATGATATATGTGATAAAGATCCAAATATAAAAATATAAAGAACATACAATCAACAAAATCCCAAATATTCCAACTAAAAACTGAGCAGAAGACTTGAATAGAAATTTTTTCTCCAAAGAAGACACAATGGCCAATATATATATGAAAAGATACTTAACATCACTAATCATAATGGAAATGCAAATCAAAATTACAATGAGTTATCACCTTCCACCTGTCCGAAAGCTAGAATCTGAAATACAAAAAATAAAACATATTGGTGAGGATATGGAGAAAAAATAACACTCTTTACAGTTAATGAAAATGTTGATTGGTAGACACATTGTGGAAAACAATAGATGTTCCTCAAAAAATTAAAAAGAAAATTAAGGCACCTAGGTGGCTCAGTGGTTGAGCATCTGCCTTCCACTTAAGTCATGATTCCAGGGTCCTGGGAGTGAGTCCCATGTCAGGCTCCCCATGGGGAGCCTGGTTCTCCCTCTGCCTATGTCTCTGCCTCTCTGTGTCTCTCATGAATAAATAAATAAATCTTTAAAGAAAAAATATATAATTACTACGTGATTCAGTAATTCCACCAGTATTTCCCAGAGAAAATAAAAATACTCATTAGAAAAAATATACACACCCTTATGTTTATACAGCATTATGTACAGTAGCAAAGATATGGAAGCAACCTGTGTCATTAGATAGGAGAATGGATAAAAGAGATGTGATAGATAGATAGATAGATAGATAGATAGATAATCTCTATATATCACATCTATATGTATGTATATATCCATATATACGTAATGGAATACACACACACACACAACGGAATATTACTCAGTCAAAGAAAGAATAGTATCTTGCCATTTACAACAGCATGGGTGAAGCTAGAGGCTATTATGCTAAGTAAAATAAGACAGAAAGTGAAAGACAAATTCCATATGATTTCACTTATACATGAAATCTAAGAAAAGAAAACAAATGAATAAACAAAAAGCAGGAACACACCCAGGCAGAGAACAAATTGATGGTTTCCAGAGAGCAGTGTGCTTAGTGGATGAGCAAAATGGGAGAAGAGTAATGGGAGATACATGTTTCCAGTGATGAAATAAATAAGTCACAAGGATAAAAGGTTCAGCATAGAGAGTATAGTCTATAGTATTGTAATAGCATTGTGTGGTCACAGATGGTAGCTACCCTTGTGATAAGCATATCATAATATATACATTGTCAAATCATTATGTTGACTCCTAAACTAATGCAATATTGTCTATCAACTATACTTCAATGAAAAAATTAAACTCAATAAAACTAGTAGAGAAAGAAATATAAATAAAAAGATGAAAAATAAGAAATAGTTTGATATGAAGAAAATACAATGAGAAAGTCTAACATATGTATTATAGACTGAATGTTTGTGTCCTCTCAAAATTCACATGTTGAAGCCCTAAGCCCTTGATGTGGTAGTATTTGGAAGTGGACCCTTTTAGGGAAGTAATTAGATTTATCATGAGGGTATGAACTTTATCACGGAATTACTGCCCCTCTAAGAAGAAAGCTTTCTCCATTCTCTCTCTCTCTCTCTCTCTCTCTCTCTCTCTCTCTCTCTCTTTCTCTCTCTCTCTCTCTCTCTCTCTCTCTCTCTCTCTCTCTCTCGCCTGCACTGGTAAATGCCATGTGACCACACAGTGAGAAGGGAACCATCTGCAAGGCAGGAAAAGTGCTTTCACCAGAATCTGACTATGCTATCATCCTGATTTTGGGCTTCTAGGCTCCAGAACTGTGACAAAAAAATTCTTGTCAGGACACCTAGGTGGCTCTATGATTAAGTGCCTGACTTCAGCCCAGAGCATGATCCTGGAGTCCCAGGATTGAATTCCACATCAGGCTCCCTGCATAGAGCCTGCTTCTCCCTCTGCCTATGTCTCTGCCTCTGTGTGTGTGTGTATGTGTGTCTGATGAATAAATAAATAAAAATCTTTAAAAAAGAACTCTTGTTTAAGAAACACAATATATGGCATTTTATAATTGCAACCTGAGCAGAATAAGACTACAATATCTAAAAGCAATTTAAGAAAAAGAGAGTAGAAACAGAGATATTTCCAAAGTTGAAGAAAGATATATGTCCTCAAATTGAAAAAGCACACTGTTGTGAGTAGAATAAATACAAATAAATATAAACCTAGACATGTTGTGTTGTACCCACAGAACAATGACAAAAAATAATGAAAGCAATTAGAGAATTACAGTTTATATACAAAAAAAGAAATTAGGTAGATAGAATATTTATTATTAATAATAATAGATTCCAGCATGTAATAGAATATTACATTCAAATCCCTAAAGGAAAATAATTACTAAACAAAATTCTACATACAACTAATTTATCATTCAAGTGTGATAGTCAAAAACTATATTTGCAGGCAGAAAGTATGAGAGAGGTTACCATTAACAGACATTTACTGCAAGAGCCATTGAAGGTTACCCTTCAATAAGAAAGACATTGAATTCATAAGGAAACAGTGGGATGTAAGATCAGTGAGGAAAAAATAAATTTGTAATATTGGGTAAATCTAAATGAAAATCAACATTTAACAAACCAAAAATACAATAATGACTACAGGAGGTTTAAAAAGTGAAATTATAACACTACACATATAAAATAAAGTTGAAGATGGGAGGGAGTAAAGGGATTAAAATTTTCAAAAGATGTTTTCAATTTTTCTTGAGGATATTACAAATAAAATTGATGTGCTGAAGTTCATTAAGTAGGTAATATTTACATATTAAAAAGGGAAAAGGAGTAAATTTTTTATAGCAGTACTGTTTAAATGAACAAAACTTGAAAACAACTTAAATGTTAATCATGTGGTAGTTAAATAAGTTATGATATAAACATAGAAGTGAATTTTAGCTAGTAGTTTAACTGAAGTAGCTTGATAGGAGTTAAAAGCATCCAAAGAGGTGATTTTTAAAAATTGCAAAGAGGTGGTTTAAAAAATATATATTATGTTACAAATTATTCCAAAAAAACCTCACATATAATATTAGGCAAAACCATAGGAATTTGCCAACATTTTATTATTAAAATGGTAATTTTACATAATTCAATCTAATTACCATATATCTTATAGGTGCATTTATGTGTTTGTATATTCATAAAAGTAAATTCTAACAGGATACACATCATTAGGGATGGCAGACAGAGATAAATTTAGATTTATACTTAATATTTTAAACTTTTTACAAGGAGAATATATTACCATTTTATAGTTATTTTTTAAAAAAATTACCTCATTACATCTACTGAGTGGCAAAATTTTATGGACAAATCATATGGTAGAAAAGTTTTGGTGTAATTTTACATTGCTGTATTGTCCCCCTCCCCAAAATGATAAACTCTTGAGACTTCTTTGGCCTAAGAGTTTACTTCCAATGTACTTTTGATCTGTCTTTCCAATTGTAAACACATACAAGACATTATCTGAACTGGATGATATTTCCTAGGTAAATATCTTATTTTAAAGTAATAGTTATTGGGAATCATTCAAATGCTTTTTCTTCAAACTTGCAGTAATGTTTCATACATCTGAGGAAAGTCTCATATCAGTGGAGAAAATAAACTTTCAATAGGGCCTCATCTTCCCAAGTTCAGAATAATTGAACAAATTGTTGCTGGGTGAGAAGGAAGTGAACTTCAGAGTGAGTGAGTTATCTGCCGCTACCCAGGATTTGACTAAGCCCAACAATGCTCTCCACATTCTGACCTGTGCTGTCAATCACCAATCACCAATAACCCATTCTTACAATATAATTATAATATGTTCCCAGACATCAACATTTGGATATAATTTTCTGTGAGCTGTCATTTATCATTAGTTTGGAAATAAAGAGACTGTAAAGGATTTTTGATGTATTTTCCCTGCATTCCATATATTCTTGGGTTATGGAGAAGAAAGTTTCTTTCTTCTTTTATGGATAAGAAAGCTTCTCCTTTCTTTTACTTTTCTTTATTAAAGTGTAATGAATATATACTGTTATATTAGCTTCAGGCTTGCAAATATAATAATCCAACAATACTATATATTAATAAGTTTTCATTAATATATGTGTACCGTTTATCCTTGTTATCTATTTCACACATATCCCATCCACCTCCTTTATGGAAACCACAAGTTTATACAATTAAATACAGTTCTCTGTTTTTAAGAATCCGTTGTTTTGCTTGTCTCTTTTGTTTGTTTTTTTGTTTTCTTTCTTAAATTTCACATATGAGTGAAATAATGTGGTATATTGCTTTCTCTGACTGACTTGGTTAACATTATACCATCTAGGCCATCCATGTTATAGCAAGTGGCAAGATTTCATGCTTTTTATGGCTGAGTAAAATTCCATTATATTTATATATATCATAACTTGTTACCTTTTCATCTATAAATGGACACATGGGCAGCATCCATTTTTTGGCTATTGTAAATAATTATGTAATAAATATAGAAGTGCATATATTTTTTGAGCCACTATTTTTGTTTTCTTTTTTAAGACTTATTTATTTATTCATGAGACGAGAGAGAGAGAGAGAGAGAGAGGCAAAAACATAGGCAGAGGGAGAAGCAGACTCTTCGCAGGAGCCTGATGCGGGACTCAATCCCCAATCCTGGGATCACAACTCAAGCCAAAGGCAGCAGCCCAACAGCTGAGCCACCCAGGCGTCCCTACTTTTGTTTTCTTACCGTAAATATCCAATAGTGGAATGGCAGGACTTTACAGTAGCTCTATTTTTTTACATTTTTAAATTCTAACTTAGTTAAGAAACCTAGAGTGTTATATAGTTTCAGATGTACAATATAGTGATTCAACAGTTTCATACATCACACTGTTCTCATCTCCATAAGTGCACTCCTTAATCTCCATCACCTATTTAAACTATCCCCCTGCCAGCCTCCCTTCTGGTAGCTGTCAGTTTGACCTCCATAGTTAAAAGTCTACTTTTTATTTTTTCTATTTTCCCCCTATGATCATTGGTTTTATTTGTTAAATTTAACATATATGTGAAATAAAATGTTGTCTTTCTCTGACTGATTTATTTCACTTAACATAATACTCTTTAGCTTCACCCACATCGTTGCAAATGGCAAGATATATATACACACACATATATATATACCAAATGAAATCTTGTCATATATATATATATATATATATATATATACCAAATGAAATCTTGCCATATATATATATATATATACCAAATGAACAAGAGTTTACAAATATTCTTTCTCAGTTTCTATTTTGCCATTTCCTTCTTTTAACAAGGTCATTCACAGAGCAAAAGATTATATTTTGATGACTCCAATTTATCAGATTTTCCTCTAAGAAGCATGCCATTTTTGTATAATTTCTAAGCTTCTGCCTAGCCTGAGATAGTGGTTTTTTTTAACTTTCAAATTTTTATATTTACATTTATTTTGGTGATCCACTTTTTAAAATTTATAAGTCTTTATTTAAACTCCAGATATTCACATACAGTAATATTAATTTCAGGTGAACAATATAGTGATTCTACACTTCCATACAACACCCAGGGCTCATCACAAGTGCACTACTTTATCCCCACAATGTATTTAATTCATCTCTCAGCCCCATTCCTCTGGTAAGCACATTTTTCTCTATGATTAAGAGTCTGTTTCTTTGTTTGCCTCCTCGTCTCCTTTTACTCCATTTGCTAGTTCATTTTATTTCTAAATTCCACATATGAGTGAAGTGATATATTTATCTTTCTCTCACTGACTCATTTCACTTAGCATAATATTTTATAGCTCTATCAATTGCATTGAAAATGGCAATATTTAATTTTTTAAAAAGTTTATATTACATGCATAAACCATATCTTCCTCATCCATTCATCAGTCCATGGACAGTTGGGCTATTTCCACAATTTGGCTAGTATAGATAATACTGCTCTAAATACCAGGGTGCATGTATCCCTTTGAATTCATATTTTTGTATTCTTTAGGTAAATACATCATAGTGAAATTGATGGATCATGGATTAGTTGTATTTTTAAATTTGAGGAAACTCCATATTGTTTTCCATAGTGGCAGCACCAGTTTACATTTGCAACAAGAGCATGTGTGTGCCTTTTCCCCAAATCCTCACCAAAATCTTTTGTTTCCTGGGGAGGAGAGGAGAAAAGTATGGGTTCAAACTTAAAGGACCATCGACTTAACACAGACTGCTATATGCAGAAGAGGTTATACACAAAACTAATGGTAACCATATATCAAAAACTGCCAATAAATATGCAAAGATTAAAGAGAAAGAAATCTAAATATATCACTAAAGGAAAACAGCAAAAAATGAAAGACAGAAAAAAAAGAAAAGATTAGATAAAATATTCAGAAACAACCAAAAACAAGTAGTAAAATGGCAATAAATACATATATCAATAAATACTTTGAAAGAAAATGGACAAAGGCACCAATAATAAGACACAGGATGGTGGAATTGATGAATAAGCATGACCATGTATATACTTCCTGCAAGAGACCCATTTTAGATTTAAAGACACCAACAGATTGGTAGTGAGGGGATAGAGAAACATCTATCATGATAATGGATGTCAAAAGAAAGCTACAGTAGCAATACTTAAATTACACAAAATTGACTTGAAAACAAAGACTGCAACAAAAGACAAAAAAAGATACTTAATAATTAAAAGGGTACACTCCACAAAGAAGATATAACAATTTTAGATATGTATGTACCCAATATAGGAGTATCCAAATACTTAAAACAGTAAAGAAATAAAAGAACTGTTCAACAGTAATACAATAATAGTAGAAAACTTTAACACCTCACGTACATAAATGTACAGATCATCTAAAGAAAATCAAAGAGACAATGGCTTTGAATGACACACTGGAAAAGATGGATTTAACAGATATAATCAGAACATTCCACCCTAAAACAACAGAATGCATATTCAGGTGCACATGGAATGTTATCTAGAATAGATCACATATGACACTGCACACCAACCTCAACAAATCCAAGAATCGAAGTCATACAATACACAATTTCTAAAATACAATGCTATGAAACTGGAAGTTAAATACAACATTGTGGGTCCACACCTCAGGAGTCCCTAAAGTTTTGGAGTTTTGAAACTCAGTCATGTGCCGGAGATAAAAAATACTTGGTTACGGGCCAGGTGAAAACAGAGTTGTGATGGGAAAAGGGGAGATAAGAGTGATTGATGGCTTTTCTGTGAGAACTTAGTGAAGGGTGCTGCTTCTGAATTTTCAGCTGTAGGGCTAGAGAGCAGGGTGCAACCATATTCATCCCACCTGAAAATGATGAAAGCATTCAGGAAGCAAGATAGCATCACCTATTGGAGTCTGAAACTGCTTACATAGATCAATGCACTGCCCATTGGAGGCACATTTCGACTTGGTCAAATCCAACTGAGAATAGTGCAGAAGGCCCCTCCCACAGAAGACATGCACAAACAAACATATAGACATATATGTTTTGCTTTCTTTCTTATTTTTTCTATATTTTTTATTGAAGTTTGAATTGACAACATATAGAATAACACCCAGTGCTCGGCCCGTCAAGTGCTCCCCTCTGTGCCTGTCACCCAGTCACCCCATCCACCCGACAACCTCCCCTTCCACTACCCCTTGTTCATTTCCCAGAGTTAGGAGTCTCTCATGATCAGTCACCCGCTCTGATATTTCCCACTCTTTTTCTCTCCTTTCCCCTTTGATTCCCTTCGCTATTTTTAATATTCCCTGAATGAACGAAACCATATATTTGTCCTCCGATTGACGGACTTCACTCAAAATAATACCCTTCAGTACTATGGACATTGAAGCATATGGTGGGTATTCATCATTTCTAATAGCTGAGTAATATTCCATTGTATATATAGACTACATTTTCTTTATCCATTCTTCCTTTGATGGACACCGAGGCTCCTTCCACAGTTTGGCTATTGTAGACATTGCTGCTATAAACATTGGGGTGCAGGTGTCTCGGGTTTTCACTGCATCTGTATCTTTGGGGTAATCCCCAATAGTGCAAGTGCTGGGTCGTAGGATAGCTCTATTTTAAAATCTTTGAGAAACCTGCACACAGTTTTGCAGAGTGGCTGTACCAGGTCACATTCCCACCAAAAGTGCAAGAGGGTTCCCTTTTCTCCATATTCTCTCCAACATTTGTTGTTTCCTGTCTTGTTAATTTTCCCCATTCTCACTGGTGTGAGGTGATATCTCACTGTGGTTTCGATTTGCATTTCCCTCATGGCCAGTGATGCGGAGCATTTTCTCATGTGCTTGTTGCCCACGTATATGTCTTCTTTGGTGAAATGTCTGTTCATGTCTTTTGTCCATTTCATGATTGGATTGTTTGTTTCTTTGCTGTAGAGTTTAATAAGTTCTTTATAGATCCTGGATACTAGCTTTTGTCTGATATGTCATTTGCAAATATCTTCTCCCATTTTATAGGTTGTATTTTAGTATTGTTGACTGTTTCTTTTGCTGTGAAGAAGCGTTTGATCTTGATTAAGTCCCAATAGTTCATTATTGCTTTTGTTTCCCTTGCCTTCATAGATGTATCTTGCAAGAAGTTGCTGTGGCCAAGCTCAGAAAGGGTGTTGACTCTGTTCTCTAGGATTTTGATGGATTCTTGTCTCAGAATTAGGTCTCTCATCCATTTTGAGTTTATCTTTGTGGATGGTGTAAGAGAATGGTCTAGTTTCATTCTTCAGCATATGGCTGTCCAATTTTCTCAACACCATTTAATGAAGAGACTGTCCTTTTTCCAGTGGATAGTCTTCCTGCTTTGTCGAATATTAGTTGACAAAAGAGTTGAGGGCCCATTTCTGGATTCTCTATTCTGTTCCACTGATCTATGTGTCTGTGTTTGTGCCAGTACCACACTCTCTTGATAATCACAGCTTTTTAGTACAGCTTGAAATCCGGCATTGTGATGCCCCCAGCTATGGTTTTCTTTTTCAATATTCCCCTGGCTATTTGGGGTCTTTTCTGATTCCACACAAATCTTAAGATGATTTGTTCCAACTCTCTGAAGAGAGTCCATGGTATTTTGATAGGGATTGGATAAAATGTGCAAATAGCCCTGGGTAGCATTGGCATTTTCACAATATTAATTCTTCCACTCCATGAGCATGGAATATTTTTCCATCTCTTTGTATCTTCCTCAATTTCTTTCCGAAGTGTTCTGTAGTTTTTAGGGTACAGATCCTTTACCTCTTTGGTTAGCTATATTTCTAGGTATCTTATGCTTTGGGGAATAATTGTAAATGTGATTGACCCCTTAATTTCTCTTTATTCAGCCTCCTTTCAGTGTATAGAAATGCTATTGATTTCTGGGCATTGATTTTGTACCCTGTCACACTGCCAAATTGCTGTATGAGTTCTAGCAATCTTGGGGTGGAGATGTGCGGGTTTTCTATGTACAGTATCATGTCATCTGCAAAGAGGGAGATTTTGATTTCTTCTTTGCCAATTTGAATGTCTTTTATTTCTTGTTTTTGTCTGATTGCTGAGGCTAGGACTTCTAATACTATGTTGTAGAGCAGTGGTGATAGTGGACATCCCTGTCTTGTTCCTGATCTTAGGGGAAAGGCTCTCACCATTTCCTCATTGAGAATATTTGCTCTGGGCATTTCATAGAAGGCTTTTAAGATGCTGAGGAATGTTTCCTCTATCCGTACTCTGAAGAGTTTTGATCAGGATTGGATGCTGTATTTTGTCAAATGCTTTCTCTACATCTATTGAGAGGATCATGCGGTTCTTGTTTTTTCTCTTGTTGATATCTATCACGTTGATTGTTTTATGAGTGCTGAATCAGCTTTGCATCCTGCAGATAAATCCCACTTGGTCATGGTGAATAATCTTCTAAATCTTATGCCGTGTTGAAGTTTCCCAGTATACGTGTATTATTATCTAAGTATGTCTTTACTTTGGATAATTGATTGATATACTTGGCAGTTCCCACATTAGGGGTTTAAATATTCATGATTTTAGGTCTCCCTGTTGCATAGACCCTTTTTGTATGATATAGTGTCCCTCTTGATCTCTTACTACAGTCTTTTGCATGAACTTTAATTTATGAGGATGGCTACTCCTGCTTTCTTTTGCGGACCATTTGATTGGTAGATTGTTCTCCAACCTTTCATTTTCAGGCTGGAGGTGTTCATACGTCTCAAATGAGTCTCTTGTAGACAGCAAATAGATGGGTCCTGCTTTTTTATCCACCCTGGATCCCTGCGTCTTTTGATGGGGTCATTTAGTCCTTTCATATTCAGAGTTACCATTGAAAGATATGAATTTAGGATCATCATAATACCTATTCAGTCTATGTTTTTGTGCTTTATTTCTTTGGGCATCCGCTTTCTTTTACAGCATCCCCCTTAATATTTCTTGTGGAGCTGGTTTGGTGGTCACATATTCTTTCAGTTTCTGCCTATCTTGGAAGCTTTTTCTCTCCTTCTAATCTGAATGAGACCCTGCCGGATAAAGTATTCTTGGCTGCATTTTCTTCTCATTTAAGACCCTGACTATATCTTGTCAGCCCTGTCTGGCCTGCCAGGTCTTTGTGGAGAGGCCTGTTCTTAATCTAATACTTCTCCTCATATAAGTTAAGAATCTCTTGTCTCTCAGTGACAATTTATGAATTGTCTCTTTATCTTTGGAATTTACAAGTTTTAGTATTAAATGTCGAGGTGTTGAATGGCATTTATTGATTTGGAAGGGACCTCTCTCTCTCCTGGAACTGAATTCCTGTTTCCCTCCCCAAATTAGGGACTTTCCCAATTATGATTTGTTCAAATATGCTTTCTGGCCCTCTGGCCCTCTCGGTGTTCTCTGGAACCCCCAATTAAACATAGATTTTTTCCTTCTGAGGCTGTCATTTATTTCCTGTAGCCTTTCCTCATGGTCTTTTACTTGTTTTTCTCTTTTTTCCTCAGCTTCCTTCCTTGCCATCAATTTGTCTTCTATGCTACTCACTCGTTCTTCTACCTCATTAACCCTCATTGTTTGGACCTCCAGTTTGGATTGCAACTCATTTAATTGATTTTTAATTTCGGTCTGATTAGATCTAAATTCTGCAGTCATGAAGTCTCTTCATTCCTTTATGCTTTTTTCCAGAGTCACCAGTAGGTTTGTAATTGTGCTTCTGAATTGGCTTTCTGACATTGAATATTAACCCAAATTCTGTAACTCTGTGGGAGAGAATACTGTCTGATTCCTTCTTTTGTGGTGAGTTCTTCTTTCTAGTCATTTTGCTCAGTGCAGTTGCATGTATGAGCGGGCTGAGTTAAGAATATCAACCATGACCTAAGTAAATTTCACCCTAGATGATTCTTGTTAGGTCTGAAAACCCTTCTATCTGTAGTGTTCCAGTTGTCCTTTCTTTAAGTCTCAGGTTTTATGCATAGGTTTTCAGTATAGCTTGAAAGTAATCTAGGTAAGTTGGTGTGGACAGGTGAGTTGAGGACCCTACTCCTCCGTCATCTTCTCATCTCCCCCTCCCTCCCCGTTTCTTATTTTGGGATCTAATTTCTGTTTGCAATTAAACCAAAACACATAAGGGCCTTGTCTTTCTTTCCTTCTTTCTTTTTTTTAAGATTTTATTTATTTATTCATGATAAACACACACACACACACACACAGAGGCAGAGACACAGGCAGAGGGAGAAGCAGGTACCATGCAGGGAGCCCGATGTGGGATTCAATCCTGCGTCTCCAGGATTACACCCTGAGCTAAAGGCAGCACTAAACTGCTGAGCCACCCAGGCTGCCCTCTTTCCTTATTTCTTTCTTCCCTCCTTTCTTTTGGTTTGTTTTTTGGTATTTTTCATGTTGCTCCTGTTATTATTATTTTTTTCTTCTTTTCTTTTCTTAACAAAATGCCTAGATAGAGAATTTCAGTCTAGAAGAAGAATAGGATGTAGTCCTCACAGCCAAGGATTTAATCAATACAGATACAAGTAAGGTGTCTAAATTAGAATTTAAAACAATTATTACACTAGCTGGGCTTTAAAAAAAAGCATAGAAGATAGTACACAATCCCTTACTGTAGAGAGAAAAGAACTAAAATCTAATCAGTCTGAGATTAAAAATGCTGTTACGGAGCTGACGTCCCAAGTGGAGGTCATAAAAATGAGCGTGAATGAAGGAGAAGAACAAATCAATGATATAGATGAAAAAATGAAAAATAAGGAAGCTGGAAAGAAGACGGATAGAAAACTGTTAGATCACAAAGACAGACTTAAAGAACTCGGCTATTTATTTTTGTTTAAATATTTTATTTATTTATGAGAGAGAGAGAGAGAGAGAGAGAGAGAGAGAGAGAGAGTTGGAGACACAGGCAGAGGGAGAAGCAGGCTCCATGCAGGGAGCCCGATGTGGGACTCAATCCCGAGTCTCCAGGATCAGGCCCTGGGCCAAGGGCAGGCACTAAACCGCTGATCCACCCGGGCTGCCCCCTCGGCAATTTATTAAAGCAAAAATAATATCATTATTATAAGAGTCCCTAAAGAAGAAGAGTGAGTAAAAGGTGCAGAAGGCTTACTTAAACAAATTAAAACTGAGCACTTTCCTAATATTGGGAAAGAAACAGTCATTTAAGACCAGGAGGCACAGAGAAATCCCCTCAATGTCAACAAAAAAATAGATCGACACCTCAAAATGTTATAGTGAAATTTGCAAATTACAAAGATAATGAGAAAATCCTGAAAGCAGCTCTGGAGAAGATGTCCTTAACCTACAAGAGTAGACACTTTATACTGGGAGTACATCTGTCCACAGAGATCTGTCAGACTAGAAAGGACTGGCATGGTATATTCTATATGCTAAATGAGAAAATTATGCAGCCAAGAATACCTTCTCCAGCAAGGCTGTCATTCAGAATAAAAAAAAGAGATAAAGAGGTTCCAAGACAAACCTTGTATCAGACAAATTGGATTTTGAAACAAGACTATAATAAAAGATGAAGAAGGACAATATATCATAATAAAGGAACCTATCCAAGACCTAACAACTTTAAATATATATATATATATACATATATATGTATATATATATAGAGAGAGAGAGATAATATATATATATAGAGAGAAATATATGATATAAATATACATTGTAATATACAATATAATATAATTTACTATTATAAATATTCATATATTTTCCCCAAGAAAGAGAGCTGTCAAATATTTAAATACATAACAAAATTAAAGAAATTCACTGGTAATAATAGATAAGAGTAGGGGGCTTTAACTACCCTTTAACAGCAACGGACAGATCATCTAAGCAGAAGATGAACAAGGAAGTAAGGGCTTTGAAAGACACACTGGACCGGATTGACTTATAACAAATATTTAAAGAGCATTTCATCCTAAAGCAGCAGAATACACATTCTTTTCAAGTGCACAGAGACATTCTCCAGAATAGATCACATACTGGGTCATAATCATGTCTCAAACAGTACAAAAAGATTGAGATCATATCATGCATATTTTCAGACCTCAATCCTATGAAACTTGAAGTCAACCACTACAAAAAATTTGAGAGGACCACAAATACATAGAACTTAAACTTTATGCTACTAAGGAAGGAATGGGTCAACCATAAAATTTAAGAATTAAAAAAAACATGGCAGCAAATGAAAATGAAGACATGAAAGTCCAAAACTTTTGGAATGCAGCAAAGGTGGTCCTAAGAGGGAAGTATATATAGTACAGGTGTCTCTCAAGAATCAAGAAAAGTCTCAAATAAAAACCTAAACTTTAACCTAAAGGAGCTAGAAAAAAAGTAAACTTAATAAATGCTAAAATAAGCAGAAGGGAGATAATAAAGATTAGAAATGAATGATATAGAAATCACAAAAAGTAGAACATATCAATGAAACTAGGAGCTGTTTCTTTGAAAGAATTAACAAGATTGATAGGCAGACTCACCAAAAAATAAAGAGAAAGGACCCAATTAATAAAATCATGAATGAAAAAGGAGAGATCACAACTAACACCAAAGAAATACACACAACTATAAGAGAGTATTATAAGCAATTATATGCCAACAAATTACGCAATCTGGAAGAAATGGATAAATTCTTAGAAACATACCACCTCACAGCAATGAGAATGGTGAAAATTAGCAAGACAGGAAACAACAAATGTTGGAGAGGATGTGGAGAAAGGGGAACCCTCTTGCACTGTTGGTGGGAATGTGAAATGGTACAGCCACTCTGAAAAACTGTGTGGAGTTTCCTCAAAGAGTTAAAAATAGAGCTACCCTACGACCCAGCAAATGCACTGCTGGGGATTTAGCCCAAAGATACAGATGCAGTGAAACGCCGGGACACCTGCACCCCGATGTGTATAGCAGCAATGTCCACAATAGCCAAACTGTGGAAGGAGCCTCGGTGTCCATCGAAAGATGGAATGGATAAAGAAGATGTGGTTTGTGTATACAATGGAATATTACTCAGCCATTAGAAATGACAAATACCCACCATTTGCTTCGAAGTGGATAGAACTGGAGGGTATTATGCTGAGTGAAATAAGTCAATCGGAGAAGGACAAACATTATATTGTTTCATTTATTTGGGGAATATAAAAAGTAGTGAAAGGGATTAAAAGGGAAAGGAGAGAAAAAGAGTGGGAAATATCAGAGAGGGTGACAGAACATGAAGGAATCCTAACTCTGGGAAATAAGAAAGGGGTAGTAGAAGGGGAAGTTGTCGGGGGGATGGTGTTACTGGGTGACAGGCACTGAGGGGGCACTTGACAGGATGAGCACTGGGTGTTACACTATATGTTGGCAAATAAAACTCCAATAAAAAATATACAAAAAAGGAAACATGTAAACCACCAAAATTGAAACACAAAGAAATAGAAAACCTGAACAGATTGAAAACCAGCAAAGACATTGAGGCAGTAATGAAATCTCCCAACAAAGAAGAGTGCAGGGCCAGATTGCTTCCCAGGGGAATACTACCAAACAGATATGGAAGAGTTAATACAGATTCTGAAACTGTTCCAAAAAATAGAAAAGGAAGGAAATTTTCCAAACTCATTCTATGAGGCCAGCATTACCTTGATCTCAAAACCAGACAGATCCAAGTAAAAGGGAGAATTACAGACCAAAATCCCTGATGAATATGGATGTAAAAATTCTCACCAAAATACTAGTTAATAGGTTCCTACAGTACATTAAAAGGATATTTATCATGACTGAGTAGGATTTATTCTTGGGCTGTAAGGGTGGTTCTACATCTGTAAATCAATCAACATGATACACTGTATTAATAGCAAAGTCTAAGAAACATATGATCCTCTCAATAAATGCAGAAAAGGCATTCGAAAAAATACAGCATCCTTTCTTGATAAAAACCCTCCAAAATGTAGTGATAAAGGAAACATACATCAACATTATAAAAGCCATATACAAGAGACCCCTGGGGAATATCATTCTCAATGGGGAAACAGTGAGAGTTCTTCCTCTAAGATCAGGTACATGAGAGTGATGACCACTCTCACTACCATTGTTCAACATAGTACTTGAAGTCCTAGCTTCAGCATTCAGACAACAACAAAATAAAAGTCATCTCAATCAATAAAGAAGTCAAACTTTCACTCTTCACAAATAACATGATGCTCTCTGCAGAAAACCTGAAGACCACCAAAAATTTCCTAGAATTAATACAGGAATTCAACAAAGCCAAAGGATGTAAAATCTACATGCAGAAGTCTGTTGCATTTCTATACACCAACAATGAAGCAGCAGAAAGAGAAATCAAGGAATTGATACTCTTCACAATTGCACAAAACGTATAAGATACCTAGGAATAACCCAGACCAAAGAGGTAACAGGTCTGTACTCTGAAAAGTATAGAATATTTATGCAAGAAATTGAGGAAGATACAAAGAAATGGAAAAATCTTCCATGCTCAAGAATTGGAAGAACATATATTGTCAAAATATCAATGCTACCCAGAGCAATCTAACCACACGTTTAATGCAATCCCTATCAACATGGCAACAACATTTTTCAGAGTTAGAAAAAAACAATTATAAAATTTGTATGGAAACAGAAAATACCATGAATAGCCAGAGTAATGTTGAAAAAGAAAACCAAAGCTGGAGGCACTACAATTCTAGACTTCGAGCCATATTACAAAGCTATAATCATCAAAGCAGTATGGTACTCACAGAAAAGCAGACTCATTGATCAATGGAACAGAATAGAAAACCCATAAATGGACTCTCAACACCATGGTCAACTAATCTTTAACAAAGCAGGAAAGAATATCCAATGGGGAAAAAAATAGTGTCTTCAACAAATGGGGCTGGGAAGATTAGACAGCCTTATGCAGAAGCATGAAACTGGACCACTTTCTAACACATACACAAAAATAAATTCAAAATGGATGAAAGACCTAAATGTGAGACAGGGATCCTTCAAAATTGGAGAGGAGAACACATGCAACAACCTCTTTGATCTCAGCCACAGCAACTTCTTATTAGACACATCTCCAAAGGCAGGGAAACAAAAGCAAAAAAAAAATGAACTATTGGGACTTCATCAGAATGAAAAGCTTTTGCACAGCAAAGGAAACAGTCAACAAAACTAAAAGAATGGGATAAGATATTCACCAATGACATATCAGATAAAGGGCTAGTATCCAAAATGTATAAAGAATTTATCAAGCTCAACACCCCCACAAACAAATAATCCAGTCAAGAAATGGCCAGAAGGAATGTCTGGGTGGCTCGACAGTGGAGTGTCTGCCTTAGGCAAAGGTCATGGTCCCAGAGTCCCAGGATAAAATCCTGCATCGGGCTCCCTGCATTAAGCCTGCTTCTCTCTCTGTCTCTGCCTGTGTCTCTCATGAATAAACAAATAAAAATCTTTTTAAAAAAGAAATGATCAGAAGATATGAACAGACATTTCTTCAAAGAAGACATACAAATGGCTAACAGACACATGAAAAAATCCTCAACATCTCTCAGCATTAGGGAAATACAAATCAGAACCACAATGTGATACCATTTCACACCAGTCAGAAAGGCTAAAATTAACAACTAAAAAACAACAGATATTGTCTAGGATGCAGAGAAAGGGGAACCCTCTTACATGTTTGGTTGGAATGAAAACTAGTGCAGCCATTCTGAAAAACATTATGGAGATTCTTTATTTTTTTAAATTTTCTATTGGAGTTCAATTTGCCAACATTTAGCATAACACCCAGTGCTCATCCCACCAGGCATGATAAATAATGAAGTATTGTCATTTGCAATGGCATGGATGGAACTAAAAGGTATTATTCTAAATAAAATAAGTCAGAGAAAGATAAATACCATGTGATTCCACTCATATATGGAATTTAAGAAACAAAGGAAATGAACACAGGGAAGGGAAGGAGAAATTACATAAGAAAAACAAAGACGGAGGTAAACCATAGGAGATTATTAACTATAGCAAATAAACCGAGTGTTGGTGGGGGAGAAGTGGGTGGGGGGATTGAATTATTGGGTGATGGGCATTAAGGAGTGCATTTGATGTAATGAGAACTGAGTGTTACATGCAACTGATGAATCACTGAATTCCACCCCTGAAACTAATAATGCAATATCTGTTAAATAAATCAGACAAAATTAAACAATTTACATATCTGAGAAAAAAATATGCAGCATTCAGGAAGATACCTCTCCAGAAACAGAAGATGCCTATGGGCCCTATTTCCCTCCCCCCCACTTTATCATACAGAGACATCTCTCATAAACAGGGTAGCAGGAACACTGGCTGCCTCACTTGCTTACGCAAAGTATTAACCCCTGTACTCTGTCCAGACTTCCCTTCTCAGTCAAGCTTCCCTGAGTACCATGACATCAGACCATTCCCCCAGAAGACCATTCTCTTCTAGGAGACACCAGGTCTCCCAGAGAGTTTTGCAGGTGAAGGTTATGGTGGAGGTGGTGTCAAGTCTCATTTCACAATCAGACCAGAGCACACCTAGTTAAAACTCACCATATTCAGGCCAGGGACCAAACACTGCCCACAATAGGCAAGGAGAACCTCTACAGATTACTGGATCAAAGCATAGAGTAGCCAAAACTCAATATCATAGTGCATGCAGCACACTAGAGACACTCACTAGAGTACTGGGCCCTGGGCACTAAATGACATCTTCTTAATAAGGCCACTCCCTTCAGTAGCAGTAGACCTAAAGGCATTTCTAACTCAGAGAAGAAGGTAGAGGCTTACACAAAATGCCAAAATGGAGGAATTTATCCCAAATGAAAGGGCAAGATAAGGTCTGTCAGAGATCTAAGCAAAACAGATATAAGGAACATTCCTGATGGAATATTTGAAGCATCAATAATGATACTCAATTGTCTAGAGATAAGAATAGAATACGAGTGAGATCTTTGTCACAGAGATAAAAGAGTTAAAAACCAATCAATCAGAGATGAAGAGTATAATTAACTAGATTGAAAACAGGCTTGATGTAATAAACAGTAAATTGAAAGAAGCAGAAGAATAAATTGGTGAACTAGAAGACAAAATAATGGAAAATAATGAAACTGTACAAAAGAGAGAAAGAAGAATTATGTAACACAAGAACAGACTAAGAAAATTCAGTGACTACATCAAATATATTTCTATTCCTATTATAGGAATCCCACAGGAGAAAGAAAAGGGGGCAGAAATTTTACTTAAGTAAATAATAGCTGAAAACATCCCTAATCTGGGAATGGAAACAGACATCCAGATTCAGGAGGCACAGAGAAACCCCCATAAAAATCAACAAAGCAGGCCAAACAATAAGATATATTGCAAAATACAGTGATAAAGAAAAAATCTTAAAAGCAGCAAAGAAGTCCTTATTTTAGCAGTATACTCTCTAGTTTCACCCATGGAATTGCAAATGGTAAGATTTAATTCTTTTTTTATGGCTAAGTATTCCATTGTATACATACACCACTTCTTATTCTATTCATCTATTGGTGGACACTTGGGCCACTTCCATGTTTTGGTTACTGTAATAATGCTGCTATAAACATATGGGTGCATGTATCTCTTTGAATTAGTGTTTTTGTATTTTGGGGGTAAAAAGCCATTAGTGAAATTGCTGGATCACAGGGCGATTCTATTTTTGTCTTTTTGAGGAACCTCCATACTATTCTCTACAGTGGCTGTACCAGTTTGAATTCCCACCAAAAGTGCACAAGGGTTCTTTTTCTCCACATCCTTACCAACAACCGTGGTTTCTTGTATTTTTATTTTGGCTATTCTGACATGTGTGTGGTATTATCTCATTATCGTTTTTATTTGCATTTCCCTGATAAGTGACAATGAACATCTCTACATGTTTCTGTTAGCCATCTCCTATGTCTTTTTTAGAGAAATGGTTGTTCATACCTTCTGCCCATTTTTAATTGTATTACTTGAGTTTTTTTTATTTTGTTTTTGCTTGGTTGTTGAGTTGTCTAAGTTCTTTTTAAAAATATTTAATTTAAATTTAATTAACCAACATATAGTACATCATTAGTTTCAGATAAAATGATCAATAATTTATCAGTTGTGCATAACATCCACTGCTCATCACATCACATGCTCTCTTTAATGCCCATCACCCAATTACCCCATATTTTGGATACTAATCCAAATTGGATATTTCATTTGCAAATCTCTTGTGCCATCCCATAGGTTGCCTTTTGGTTTTGTTCATTGTGTCCTTCATCATGCCAGAAGCGTTTTTGTTTTGATGCAGACCCAAAACTATTTTTCCTTTTGTTTCCCTTGCTGCAGGAGATATATCCAGAAAAAAAGTTACTAAAGCCAATGTCAAAGAAGTTACTGTCTGCATTCTCTAGGATTTTTATGGTCTCAGGTCTCACATTATGTCTTAATCCATTTTGAATGTATTCTTCTATGTATTTTTTTTAATTTATTTTTTATTGGTGTTCAATTTACTAACATACAGAATAACACCCAGTGCCCGTCACCCATTCACTCCCACCCCCCACCCTCTTCCCCTTCTACCACCCCTAGTTCGTTTCCCAGAGTTAGCAGTCTTTACGTTCTGTCTCCCTTTCTGATATTTCCCACACATTTCTTCTATGTATTTTAAGAAAGTGGTCTAATTTCTTTCTTTTGCATGCTGTTGTTTAGTTTTCAAAAACTATTTGTTGAAGAGGCTGTCCTTTTCCCATTGGATATTATTTCTTTGTCAAAGGTTAATTAACCATATGTTTTTGAATTTATTACTAGTTGTCTTACTGTATTCCATTGACATATGTGTCTATTTTTGTGCCAATACTGTACAGTTATTATTATTAAAGCTTTGTAATATAATTTGGAGACCAGAATTTTAATGCCTCAAACTTTGCTTTTCTTCTTTAAGATTGATTTTGCTACTCGAGGTCTTTTTTTTTAGTTTCACTCAAATTTTAGGTTTATTGGGATCCCTGGGTGGCTCAGTGGTTTGGAGCCTCCCTTCAACCAAGGGCGTGATCCTGGAGTCCCAGAATTGAGTCTCGCATCAGGCTCCCTGCATGGAGCCTGTTTCTCCTCTGCTTGTGTTGTGTCTCTGCCTCTCTCTCTCTCTCTCTGTGTCTCTCATGAATAAATAAATAAAATCTTTTAAAAAACACAAATTTTAGGTTTAATTGTTCTACGTCTGTGAAAAAATGCTGTTGGTACCTTAATAAGGATTGTATCATATATGTAGATTGCTTTGGGGAGTCTAGACATTTTAACATTTCCTCCCCCACTCCATGTATATGGAATATCTTTCCTTCTTTGTGACATCCTCAATTACTTTCATCAATGCTTTATAGTTCTCAGGGTATAGGTCTTTCAAATCTTTGGTTAGGTTTATTCCTAGGTGTCTTAGTATTTTGGGTGTATTGTTAAATGGGATTGATTTCTTAATTTCTCTACTTCTTCATGGTGTGTAGAATTGTAACAGATTTCTGTAGATTGATTTTGTGCTCTGTGGCTGTAAATTCATTTATTAGTTCAGCAGTTTTTAAATGGAGTCTTTGGTGTTTTTTATATAGATTACCATATCATCTGTAAACAGTGAAAGTTTTACTTCTTCCTTGCAGATTTGGATGGTTTTATCATTCTTTTTTGTCTGCTTTGTCTAGGTCCTGCAGTACTATGTTGAATAACAGTTGTGAAAGTGGACATCCTTATCTTTTTTCTGAACTTTGGAGTATAGGTCTGTTTTTCTCCATAAGGATAATGATCGCTAGTGATTTTTCATATGTGGCCTTTTTTTTTTTTAATTTATTTTTTTATTGGTGTTCAATTTACTAACATACAGAATAACACCCAGTGCCCGTCACCCATTCACTCCCACCCCCCGCCCTCCTCCCCTGCTACCACCCCTTATTATATGTGGATATGTTCTCTCTAAACCTACTTTGTCAAGGTTTTTTATGAAGAATGGATACTGGGACACATGGGTGGCTCAGTGGTTGGGCGTCTGCCTTTGACTCATGGCTTGATCCTGGAGTCCCAGGATTGAATCCCACACCAGGCTCCTCCCTGTATAGAGCCTGCTTTTCCCTCTGCCTGTGTCTCTGCCTCTGTTTCTCTATGTGTGTGTGTGTGTGTGTGTGTGTGTGTGTGTGTGTGTCTCATGAATCAATAAAGTCTTAAGAAGAAGAAGAAGAAGAATGGATATTGTACCTTACAAAATGCTTTGTATACATCTATGGAAATTATCATATATCCTTTCTCATATTGATGGGATGTATCACATTTTTTGATTGGCAAATATCATATCACCCTTGAAATCCAGGAACAAATTCCACATGATTTTGGGGAATGATTTTTTAATGTATTGTAGAATTATATTTGCTAGTCTTTTGTTGAGGATTTTTGCATCTATCTACATAGGGAATATCGTGCTATAGTTCTCTTTTGTAGTGCTGTCTTTTATTACAGGGTAATGCTAGCTTCATAGAACTAAACTGGATGCTTTTCTTCCTTTTCTATTGATATGGAATAGTTTGAGAATAGGTACTAACTCTCCTTAAGTGTTTAGATGAATTCCCCTCTGAAGCCATCTGATCTTGATCTTTCGTTTATGAGGAATATTTGATTACTGATTCAATTTCTTTCCTGGTTAATGGTGTGTTCCAATTTCCTGTCTTCTTGTCTCGGTTTTGCTAAGATATAGGGTTCCAGGAATTTTTCCATTTCTTCTAGATTTTTTTAAAATTATTTATTTTTTATTTATTTATGATAGTCACACACACACAGAGAGAGAGGCAGAGACATAGGCAGAGGGAGAAGCAAGCTCCATGAACCAGGAGCCCGATGTGGGATTCGATCCGGGGTCTCCAGAATCTCGCCCTAGGCCAAAGGCAGGCGCTAAACCACTGCGCCACCCAGGGATCCCTCTTCTAGACATTTTTAAATTAATTTTTTCATTGGTGTTCAATTTGCCAACATGTAGAACAACACCCAGTGCTCATCCCATCAAGTGCCGCCCTCAGTGCCTGACACCCAGTCACCCCCAGTCCCAGCCCACCTACCCTTCCACCACCCCTACTTTGTTTCCCAGAGTTAGGAGTCTCTAATGTTCTGTCTCCCCTTCTGATGTTTCCCAGTCATTTTTCTCCTTTCCCCTTGATTCCTTTTCACTATTTTTTATATTCCCCAAATGAATGAGACCATATAATGTTTGTCCATCTCCGATTGACTTATTTCACTCAGCATAATACCCTCCAGTTCCATCTATGTTGAAGGAAGTGGTGGGTATTTCTCATTTCTAATGGCTGAGTAATATTCCATTGTATACATAAACCACATCTTCTTTATCCATTCATCTTTCGGTGGACACCGAGGCTCCTTCCACAGTTTGGCTATTGTGGACATTGCTGCTATTAACATCAGGGTGCAGGTGTCCCGGCGTTTCATTGCATCTGTATCTTTGGGGTAAGTCCCCAGCAGCGCAATTGCTGGGTAGTAGGGCAGATCTATTTTTAACTCTTTGAGGAACCTCCACACAGTTTTCCAGAGTGACTGCACCAGTTCACATTCCCACTTACAGTGCAAGAGGGTTTCCCTTTCTCCGCATCCTCTCCAACATTTGTTGTTTCCTGCCTTGTTAATTTTCCCCATTCTCACTGGCATGAGGTGGTATCTCATTGTGGTTTTGATTTGTATTTCCCTGATGGCAAGTGATGCGGGGCATTTTCTCATGTACTTGTTGGACATGTCTATGTCTTCCTCTGTGAGATTTCTGTTCACGTCTTTTGCCCATTTCATGATTGGATTGTTTGTTTCCTTGGTGTTGAGTTTAATAAGTTCTTTATAGATCTTGGAAAATAGCCCTTTATCTGATACGTCATCTGCAAATATCTTATCCCATTCTGTAGGTTGTCTTGAGTTTTGTTGACGGTATCTTTTGCTGAGCAAAAGCTTCTCATCTTGATTAAGTCCCAATAGTTCATTTTTGCTTTTGTTTCTCTTGCCTTGGGGGATGTATCTTGCAAGAAGTTACTGTGGCCGAGTTCAAAAAGGATGTTGCCGGTGTTCTCCTCTAGGATTTTGACGGAATCTTATCTCACATTTAGATCTTTCATCCATTTTGAGTTGATCTTTGTGTATGGTGAAAGAGAGTGGTCTAGTTTCATTCCTCTGCATGTGGATGTCCAATTTTCCCAGCACCATTTATTGAAGAGACTGTCTTTTTTCCAGTGGGATAGTCTTTCCTCCTTTGTCGAATATTAGTTCACCATAAAGTTGAGGGTCCACTTCTGGATTCCCTATTCTGTTCCATTCATCTCTGTGTCTATTTTTGTGCCAGTACCACACTGTCTTGATGACCACAGCTTTGTAGTACAACCTGAAATCTAGCATTGTGATGCCCCCAGCTATGATTTTCTTTTTAAAATTCCCCTGGCTATTTTGGGTCTTTCCTGATTCCACACAAATCTTAAAATAATTTGTTCCAAATCTCGGAAGAAAGTTCATGGTATTTTGATAGGGATTGCTTTAAACGTGTAAATTGCCCTGGGTAACATTGACATAATAACATTAATTCTGCCAATCCAGGAGCATAGAATATTTTTCCATCTCTTTGTGTCTTCCTCAATTTCTTTCAGAAGTGTTCTATAGTTTTTAGGGTATAGATCCTTTACCTCTTTGGTGAGGTTTATTCCTAGGTATCTTATGCTTTTGGGTGCAATTGTAAATGGGATTGACTCCTTAATTTCTCTTTCTTCACTCTCATTGTTAGGGTATAGAAATGCCACTGATTTCTGGGCATTGATTTTGTACCCTGTCACACTGCCAAATTGCTGTATGAGTTCTAGCAATCTTGGGGTGGAGGCTTTTGGTTTTTCTATGTAGAGTATCATGTCATCTGCGAAGAGGGAGAGTTTGACTTCTTTTATACCCATTTGAATGCCTTTTATTAGTTTTTGTTGTCTGCTGATGTTAGGACTTCCAGTACTATGTTGAATAGCAGTGGTGAGAGTGGACATCCCTGTCTTGTTCCTGATCTTAGGGAAAAGGCTCCCAGTGCTTTCCCATTGAGAATGATATTTGCTATGGGCTTTTGTAGATGGCTTATAAGATGTTGAGGAATGTTCCCTCTATCCCTACACTCTGAATAGTTTTGATGAGGAAAGGATGCTGTATTTTGTCAAATGCTTTCTCTGCATCTATTGAAAGGATCATATGGTTCTAGTTTTTTCTCTTGCTGATATGATCAAACATATTGATTGTTTTACGAGTGTTGAACCACCTTGCATCCCGGGGATAAATCCCACGTGGTCATGATGAATAATCTTCTTAATGTATTGTTGTATCCTATTGGCTAGTATCGTGTTGAGAACTTTTGCATCCATGTTCATCAGGGATATTGGTCTATTAATTCTCCTTTTTGGTGGGGTCTTTGTCTGGTTTTGGAATTAAGGTGATCCTGGCCTCGTAGAAAGAGTTTGGAAGTATTCCATCTCTTTCTATCTTTCTGAACAGCTTTAGTAGAAAAGGTATGATTTCCTCTTTAAACGTTTGATAGAATTCCACTGGGAAGCCATCTGGCCCTGGACTTTTGTGTCTTGGGAGGTTTTTGATGACTGCTTCAATTTCCTCCCTGGTTATTGGCCTGTTCAGGTTTTCTATTTCTTCCTGTTCCAGTTTTAGTAGTTTGTGGTTTCCCAGAAATGCGTCCATTTCTTCTAGATTGCCTAATTATTGCCGTATAGCAGCTCATAATATGTTTTTAAAATCGTATGTATTTCCTTGGTGTTGGTAGTGATCTCCCCTTCTCATCATGATTTTATTAATTTGAGTCTCCTCTCTCTTCTTTTTAATAAGGCTGGCTAATGGTTCATCTATCTTATTAATTCTTTCAAAGAACCAACTTCTGGTTTTGTTGATCTGTTCCACAGTTTTCTTGGTCTCGATTTCATTGAATTATGCTCGAATCTTCATTAACTCTCTTCTTCTGCTGGGTGTAGGATCTATTTGCTGTTGTTTCTCTAGCTCCTTTAGGTGTAAGGTTAGCTTTTGTATTTGTGTTCTTTCCAGTTTTTGGATGGCAGCTTGTATTGCAATGTATTTCCCCCCTCAGGACTGCTTTTGCTGTATCCCAAAGATTTTGAACGGTTGGATCTTCATTCTCATTAGGTTCCCTGAATCTTTTTAATTATTCCTTAATTTCCTGTTTGACCTTTTCATCTTTTAGCAGGATGGTCCTAAACCTCCACGTGTTTGAAATCCTTCCAAACTTCTTCTTGTGTTTTAGTTCTAATTTCAAGGCATTATGGTCTGAAAATATGCAGGGGACGATCCCAATCTTTTGGTATCGGTTCAGACCCTATTTGTGACGCAGTATGTGGTCTATTTTGGAGACAGTTCCATTTGCACTTGAGAAGAATGTGTATTCAGTTGCGTTTGGTGGTAAAGTTCTGTAGATATCTGTGAAATCCATCTGGTCCAGTGTATCATAAAGCTCTTGTTTCTTTGGAGATTTTGTGCTTAGAAGACCTATTGAGTGTAGAAAGTGCTGCATTGAAGTCACCAAGTATAAGTGTATTATTATCTAAGTATGTCTTAACTTTGGTTATTAATTCATTGATATTTTTGGCAGCTCCCACATTCAGGGCATATATATTCATGATTCTTAAGTCCTCTTCTTGGATAGTTCCTTTATTTTTAAATTTTCTTTAAAAATAAATTTATTTTTTATTGGTGTTCAATTTGCCAACATACAGAATCACACCCAGTGCTCTTCCTGTCAAGTGTCCCCCTCAGTGCCTGTCACCCATTTACCCTCACCCCCCGCCGTCCTCCCCTTCCACCACCCCTATTTCATTTCCCAGAGTTAGGTGTCTTCATGTTCTGTCTCTCTTTCTGATATTTAAATATGATATAGTGTCCCTCTTCATCTCTCACTACAGTCTTTGAAGTAAATTTTAGTTTATCTGATACAAGGATGGCTACCCCTGCTTTCTTTTGAGGACCATTTGAATGGTAGATAGTACTCCAACCTTTCATTTTTAGGCTCTGTCCTTATGTCTAAAATGAGTCTCTTGATTGATCTTGGAAACTAGCCCTTTATCTGATACGTCATTTGCAAATATCTTCTCCCATTCTGTAGGTTGTCTTTCAGTTTTGTTGACTGTATCCTTTGCTGTGCAAATGCTTCTTATCTTGATGAAGTCCCAATACTTCATTTTTGCTTTTGTTTCTTTTGCCTTTGTGGATGTATCTTGCAAGAAGTTACTGTGGCCGAGTTCAAAAAGGGTGTTGCCTGTGTTCTCCTCTCGGATTTTGATGGAATCTTGTCTCACATTTAGATCTTTCATCCATTTTGAGTTGATCTTTGTGTATGGTGAAAGAGAGTGATCTAGTTTCATTCTTCTGCATGTGGATGTCCAAAATCCCAGCACCATTTAATGAAGAGACTGTCTATCTTCCAGTGTATAATCTTTCCTCCTTTATCGAAAATTAGTTGACCATAAAGTTGAGGGTCCACTTCTGGATTCTCTATTCTGTTCCATTGGTCTATTGTCTCTTTTTGTGCCAGTACCACACTGTGTTGATGAACACAGCTTTGTAGTACAACCTGAAATCTGGCATTGTGTTGCCCCCAGCTATGGTTTTCTTTCTTATAATTCCCCTGGCTATTCAGGGTCTTTTCTGATTCCACACAAATCTTAAAATAATTTGGTAAACTCAACACTAAAGAAACAAACAATCGAATCATGAAATGGGCAAAAGACATGAACAGAAATCTCACAGAGGAAGACATAGACATGGCCAACATGCACATGAGAAAATGCCCTGCATCACTTGCCATCAGGGAAATACAAATCAAAACCACAATGAGATACCACCTCCCACCAGTGTGAATGCGGAAAATTAACATGGCAGGAAACTACAAATGTTGGAGAGGATGTGGAGAAAAGGGAACCATCTTACCCTGTTGGTGGGAATATGAAATGGTGCAGCCACTCTGGAAAACTGTGTGGAGGTTCCTCAAAGAGTTAAAAATATACCTGCCCTACGACCCAGCAATTGCACTTTTGGGGATTTACCCTAAAGATACAGATGCAATGAAACGCCAGGACACCTACACCCCGATGCTTATAGCAGCAATGTCCACAATAGCCAAACTGTGGAAGGAGCTTCGGTGTCCATTGAAAGATGAATGGATAAAGAAGATGTGGTTTATATATTAAATGGAATATTTTCAGCCATTTCAAGTGACAAATACCCACCATTTGCTTCGAAGTGGATGGAACTGGAGGGTATTATGCTGAGTGAAATAAGTCAATCTGGGAAGGACAAACATTTTATGTTCTCACTCATTTGTGGAATATAAAAATTAGTGAAAGGGAATAGAAGGGAAAGGAGAAGAAATGGGTAGGAAATATGAGAAAGGAAGACAGAACGTAAAGACTCCTAACTCTGGGAAATGAACTAGTGGTGGTGGAAGGGGAGGAGGCCGGGGGGTGGGAGCAAATGGGTGATGGGCACTAAAGGGGTACTTGACCTGATCAGCAGTGGGTGTTATTCTGTAGGTTGGCAAATTGAACACCATTAAATAATAAATTTATTACTTTAAAAAAATAAATAAAATGAGTCTATTGTAGATAGCAAATAGATGGGTCATGCTTTTTTATCTAGTCTGATGTTACGCCTTTTGATGGGGTCATTAAGGCCATTCACGTTGAGTTTCTATTGAAAGATATGAATTTATGGTCATCATGATACCTATTCAGTCCTTGTTTTTGTGGATTGTTCCAGTGAACTCTTCTTAAAGGGGAATTTTAAGAGTCCCCCTTAAAATTTCTTGCAGAGCTGGTTTGAGGTTCACATATTCTTTCAGTTCCTGCCTATCTTGGAAGCTCTCTATCTCCATCTATTCTGAATGAGAGCCTTGCTGGATAAAGTATTCTTGGCTGCATGTTCTTCTCATTTAGGACCCTGGATATATCCTGCCAGCCCTTTCTGGCCTGCCAGGTCTCTGTGGAGAGGTCTGTTGTTAATCTAATATTTTTCCCCATAAAAATTAGAGATTTCTTTTCTCTTGCTTCTTTAAGGATCTTCTCTTTTTCTTTGGATTTTGCAAGCTTTACCATTAAATGTCCATGTATTGAGTGGTTTTTATTGATTTTAGCGGGGGATCTCTCTATTTCCTGGATCTGAATGCCTGTTTCCCTTCCCAGATTAGGGAAGTTTTCATCTATGATTTGTTCAAATACGTAATCTGGACGTCTGTCCCTTTCGGCGCCCTCGGAAACACCAATTAAATGTAGATTTTTTCTTCCTCAGGCTGTCATTTGTTTCCCTGAGTCTATCCCCATGATCTTTTGTTTGTCTCTTTTTTCCTCAGTTTCCCTCTTTGCCATCAACTTGTCTTCTGTGTCCCTCACTCGTTCTTCTACCTCGTTAACCCTTGTCGTTAGGACCTCCAGTTTGGATTGCATCTCATTCAATTGATTTTTATTTTCTGCCTGATTAGATCTAAATTCTGCAGTCATGAAGTCTTTTGAGTCCTTTATGCTTTTTTTAGAGCCACCAGTAGCTTTATAATAGTGCTTCTGAATTGGCTTTCTGACATTGAATTGTAATCCAAATTTTGTAACTCTGTGGGAGAGAGGACTATTTCTGATTCTTTCTTTTGAGGTGAGGTTTTCCTTCTAGTCATTTTGCTCAGTGCAGAGTGGCCAGGAACAAGTTGTATTGGGAAAAGGAGAAGAAGAGAGAAGAGAAAGAAGAAAAGAAAAAGAAAAAGAAGGAAAAAGAGAAGGAAAAGAAAAAAAATAGAAGAGAAGAAAAGAAAAAAAGCCGGGGTAGCAAACAGAAATCAAAAAAACGAAAAACAAGGGAGAATATCATCTGATTCTGTATACTGTAAGTCCCTCGACTTCCCCTGGGACTTTACAGTGCTGCTTGGTCAATAATTTGTTTTTCCCCTGTGCGTCTAGCTGGTCTTCTGTGGGAGGGCCTTCTGTGCTGATTCAGGTGTTAACACTTGGAGGAGCGGCTCAGCCCCCTGCCTGGTGCAGGGCTCAGTGAAAGTTGTTTAACCTGTTTATCCTGTGAGGCCACTGTAAAGCTCAGTGGGGGTTGTTTATTCTGTGAGGCCCCAGGATGAAGAACAACAGTAGCAGCAGCCAGCTCTCCAGCGCTGGAGTCAGCTCCTGCAATAACTACAGAGCTCTCAGTCTGCAGGGGCCTGGATGCTTCGGGGACAGGGGCCACTGATCTGCTCAGCTCGGGCCGCCTGGAGGCTGGAGCATCCTTGCTGTCCTGTGCTCTCCTGGCTTCTGCCTGTCCCACAGGGACTGCCGGATCTTGGGCTGTGTCCCCAGCGCCCTGTGCTCCAGGGCCTCTGCTGTTGGAATCCTGGTCCCAGCTGTGCATCTTCCTCTGTGCAGAGCCTCTGCCGGAGCCACCTCCAAGCTGCTCCCGGGTTGAGTGGGCCCATGCTGCAGCCCTTTAGGGAGCTCGGCCGCGGGGTTTGGCGCACGGGCCGCGGGGTTTGGCGCACTCTCCCCGAGGTGCAGGTGCTCTGTTTGTGTCCCAGGGAAGCTGAGGGCATCCCCCCTCCCCCTGGGATCCTGCTCCAACTCCCTGTGAGGGCCTTTCCGTCCGGAAATATTGGTGAAACTCCTGCTTCTCCAGAAAGGGGCTTTCCTGTACTGGAGGCACTCGCCCCGGCCTTAACCCGGCTCCTTGCAGGGCCCCTCCCCCTTGGATGCCTTTTGTTTCTTTATTTCTCCCCCCCACCGTCTTCCTACCTTGATAGAAGTGTGAACTCTTCTCACTGTAGCATTCAGCTGTTCTCTATTTATTTCTCAAGCCCAATTCGTAGGTTTTTAGGATGATTTGAAGGTTATTTAAGTAATTTGGTGGGGACAGGTGACTTGGGGACCCTACTCTTCCACCATCTTCCTTGCCTCTGATTTCTTCTAGATTTTCCAATATGAAGGCATATAGTTTTTTATAATACTCTCTTATGATTGTATTTCTGTAGTGTCAGGTTTTATTCTCCAAATTCGTGATTTCATTTATTAGAATCCTTTCTGTTTTTTCTTGGTACTTCTGGCTAGCTCTTTATCAATTATTTTTTGTTTATCAATTTTAATGATTTTTTTGTCAAAGAAACGTCTCCTGCTGTCCTTGATCTGAATTTTTTTAGTTTCTACGTTATTTATTCCTGATGTAATCTTAATTATTTCCTTTCTTCTGTTGGTTTTAGGTTTTGTTTTTGTTGTGTCTAGCTCCTTCAGTTGTAAGTTTAGATTGCTTATTTGATATTCTTCTTGCTTCATGAGGTAGGCATGTATTGCTATAGTCCTCTCTCTTAGAACCACATTTTCTGTATCCCAAAAGGTTTGACCATTGTGTTTTAATTTTCATTTGTTTCCATGTGCTTTTTAAAATTTCTTCTTTTGTTTCCTGGTTGAGCCATTTTTGTTTAGTAACATGTTATTTAACCTCCATGTATTTGGCCTTTCCAGATTTGTTCTTGTGGTTGACTTCTTATTTTATTATGTTCAGAAAAGATGTATGGTATGACTTTGATCTTGAATGTATTGAGGCTTGTTTTGTAAGCTGATATGTGATCTATTCTGGAGAATGCCCCATGTGCACTTCAAAAGAATGTGTATCCTGCTGTTTTACAATGGAATTTTCTGAATATACCTGTTATATATCTGGTCCAGTGTGTCATTCAAAGCCAATGTTTCCTTTTTTTGGTCTATTTTTTAATGGAGTTCGATTTGCCAACATATAGTACAACACCCAGTGCTCATCCCATCAAGTGCCCCCCTCAGTGCCCATCACCCAGTCACCCCATCCCCCTGCCCACCTCTCCTTCCACTACCCCTTGTTCATTTCCCAGAGTTAGGAGTTTCTCCTGTTCTGTCATCCTCTCTGGTTTTTCCCACTCATTTTCTCTCCTTTCCCCTGTAATCCCTTTCATTATTTTTCATAATCCCTGTATGAGTGAAATTGTATAATGTTTGTCCTTCTCCGATTGATTTACTTCACTCAGCATAATACCTACCAGTACCATCCACACTGAAGCAAATGGTGGGTATTCATCGTTTCTAGTGTCTAAGCACCACATCTCCTTTATCCATTCATCTTTTGATGGACACCGAGGCTCCTTCCAGTTTGGCTATTGTGGACATTACTGCTATAAACATTGGGATGCAGGTGTCTCAGTTTTTCACTGCATCTTTATCTTTGGGGTAAAGCCCCAGTACTATAATTGCTGGGTCATAGGGTAGCTCTATTTTTTAACTCTTTGAGGAACCTCCATGCAGTTTTCCAGAGTGGCTGTACCAGTTTCTTTATTGATTTTCTGTTTAGATGATCTGTCCATTGATATAAGTGTGGTGTTAAAGATCCTTACTAGTCTTGTGTTATTGATTAGTTCCTTTGTGTTTCTTATTAATTGTTTTATATATTAGGGTCCTTCCATGTTCAATGCATAAATATATACCTTATTACAGCCTCTCTCATGATTTTCCCTTTATTAATATTTTATTAATATATATTGTCCTTTTTTAATATATATATTGTCCTTTGTCTCTTGCTACAATCTTCATTTTAAGGTCTGTTTTGTCCAATACAAGTAATGCTACTCCAGTTTTCTTTTCACATATATTTTCATGATTGTTATTTTTCTAAACCCTCACTTTCAAAATTCAGGTGTCTATAGGTTTAAAATGAGTGTCTTGAGGGCAACTATAAGTGGGTCTTATTTTTTTAAAATATTTTATTTATTTATTCCTGATAGACATAGAGAGAGACAGAGAGATACAGAGACACAGACAGAGGGAGAAGCAGGCTCCATGCAGGGAGCCTGATGCAGGACTTGATCCTTGCTAGATAGGGTATTCTTCTTTGCAGATTTTTTTACATGCAGCACTTTGATATCATGCCTCTCTCTCTGGCCTGAAAAGTTTTTGCTGTAAACTCTCCTGCTCATTTTATATCTTCCTTTTTATGTCTTCTTTTATCTTTGTGCTTTATAATTTTTTCCTTTATTACTATATTTTGGCAATTTAATTATAACATGTCTTGGTGTGTTTCTGATTCTTTTATTTTTTTTGTTTGTTTCTTATTTTCTTGATTTTGATGGGAGTTATTTGTGCCTGCTGGATCTGGAAATCTGTTTCATTCCCCAGATTAGGGAAATTTTCCACTGTTATTTCTTTTTTTTTTTTTCCCACTGTTATTTCTTAAAATACCTTTTATGCCCCCCTTTATATCTCTTCTACTCAGACTTATATAATATGAATGTTATAACGTTTGATGGAGTTACTGGGTTCCATAAGTCTATTCTCATTTTGCATAATTCTCTTTTCCTTCTTTTATTCAGCTTGATTAATTTGCTTTACTCTGTCTTCAAGGCCACTAATTTGTTCCTCTGCTTCTTGTATCCTACTGTTCATTCCATCAAGCATTTTTCTCATTTCATTCATTGAGATCTATATCTCAGAGATGTTATTCTTTATCTCTGTGTTAAGGATTTCATTCATGGCTTCCACTCTTTTCTCAAGTTCAGTGAGTATCCTTATGATCATTGTTTAAATTGTCTATCAGTCATGTTACTTTTATCTGTTTTGCTTAGATCATTCAATGTGGCTCAAGCCTGTTCTTTCATTTGGGATAAATTTCTCTGTCTCCTCATTTTATCTGCTTCTCTGTTTCCCTCTGCCAAGAAAGTCGGCTATCCCTTATGCTCTTGAAAGTAGTGACTTTATGAAGAGGTCCTAGAAGGCCTTCTAGTACAGTGTCCCCTATTCACCAGAACCTGGTACTTTAGAAGAGTACTCTATGTGCATTGCTAACCCTACTGTTTTGTCTGAGTCACTTTTCCTTTCAGTCCAGTCATTTTCACTGACTGTTATGGGTTGTGCTTGCCTTCAATGATGTTAGTGAGACCATGGCAGGCCATCTCTAAGTGGGTATGACCACCAGGGAACTTGGGAGCAGGATGATGGTGCTAGCAAAATTTGCATTCGGTCATTAGTACCATGCCAGATGCCCCAAATCGCTTCAGGTCTTGGAGGTTGTGTGCTTAGAGAGCCAGGGTCACCAGGCTGGGCATGGTGGGCTGCAATGGCTCAGAGAAGCTGGGCATGGTTCATGGTGATGTTGGCTTAGTGTGGCACAAAATCATCTCATAGAACAATTTGGCTGCTGTGCAGAGATGGCTGTGGGATACCCATGCAGGGCTTTAACAAAAAATTCCCTGAGCCCAGCATCAAGGTACCTGGTTTGGAGTGGGTGGGTCCTCAGAACGAATGGGTGTGGTGTACATTTAGCAAGTTATGTAGCATGTGTCTGTGTAGTCTCACCTCTCTCTGATACCTGTGTTTATGCTAGGAATGGGGAAGAAAAATAGTCTGCCAGTCCCCATGTTTCTGAAGTCCCCCAACTTGCTCTGAAATCAGTGTGAACAAATCTATCTTCTCTTTGCCCCTGTGGTTGTGTACATAGCTGTTTTTATGTTGTCTCTTCTAGCAGGCTGTCATCTCTTTTTTTTAAAAGATTTTTAAGATTTATTCATGAGAGACACACAGAGAGGGGCAGAGACAGAGGGAGAGGGAGAAGCAGCCTCCCTGAAGGGATCCTAATGTGGGACTCGATTCCAGGAACCCAGGATCATGCCCTGAGCCAGAGGAAGACGCTCAACCACTGAGCCACCCAGGCATCCCTAGGCTGCCTTCTCTTTAAGGGCAGTGACCCAGCTATCACTAACCTTTTGGCTAGCCTACTGCTGAGTCAGCTAACTTTTGAAACTCCAAGCTCCAAGTCCCATTGGTTATACAAAGTCAAGGAATTCAGCCCCTCTGATTTTCAAAGCCAAATATCATGGGGATTAGTCTTCCCTGTGTGAGTTTCCTGGTGCAAGGTCTCTCATTTCTCTGCTTTTTCCATGTGCAGTTCCCTCCCTCTTGCAGGTAGCCTTACTCAACCTTTCTGACCTTTTAGATGCAGCTTCTTCTTTATATTTAGTTGCTGAGTTTGTTTTGCCAGTCTTTGGATCAGTATTTTATTGACTTGGACAGGGATAATATCTTGCTGTAAATGTGGGACAAGGTGACCTCAGGGTCCTTGTATTCTGCTATCTTTCCAAGCGCTTCCTGTTTTGTGTTTTAGATTCCACACATAAGTGAATTAATGTAGTATCTTGCTATCTTATTTTACTTAGCATTTTACCCACTAAGTCCATGGATTTTTTTGGAGTTCAATTTGCCAACATATAGCATAACACCCAGTGCTCATCCCATCAAGTGACCCCCTCAGTGCCCATCACCTAGTTCATGGATTTTGTTGCAAATGACAATATCTCATTTTATAACTAATTTCTAACACACACACGCACACACAGGTTACTTTCATATATTGGCTATTGTAAATAATGTTGCAGTCAACATAGAGGGAAATACATATAGTGTTCTAATTTTAGTAGGTAAATACCTGGTAGTGGAATTATTGAATCACATGGAATTTCTATTTTTAATTTCTTGATAAACTTCCATACTTTTCTTCACAGTGGCTGCACCATTTTGCATTATACCAACAGTGCACAAAGATCCTTTTTCTCCACATATTTGCCAGTGCTTGTTATTTATTGTCTTTTTTGATTCCAGCATTCTGACAGACAGGCGTAATGGTATATCTGATTGTCATTTTTATTTGAATTCCCCTGATGATTAGTAATGTTGAGCATCTTTTCAAGTATCTGTTGGCCATCTCTATGTCTTTTCTGACAAAATGTCCATGTCTTATCCCCATTTTTAAATTGAATTATTTGGTTTTGGGGTGTTGAGTTTTATCAGTTCTATATATAATTAAGGTATTAATCCCATAAACAGATATATAATTTGCAAATATTTTCACTCTTTCTAGGTTCCCGTCCATTTTGTTGATGGTTTCCTTCACTGCTGAAAAGCTTTTCATTTTGATGTAGTCCTAATGGTTTATTATTGCTTTTGTTTCCTTTGCCTTAGGAGACATGTAGAAAAGTGTTGCTCAGGCCAATGTCCAAGACATACTGCTTATGTTTCCTCCTAGATGTTTTATGGATTCAGGTCTCACAATTAGGTCTTTAATCTACTTTGAGTTTATTTCTGTGTGTGGTGCAAGAAAGTGGTTCAGTTTCATTCTTTTGCAAGTAGTTGTCCAATTTTCCAAGCACTACTTATTCTTGCTTCCTTTGTCATGGGTTAATTGACCATATAAGTGTGAATTTATTTCTGGGCTCTCGCTTCTGTTTCAATTATTTCTATGTTTATGTTTGTGCCAGTATTGCACTATTTAGATTAGTAAAGTTTTGCAGTACAATTTGAAATCTTAGAATGTGGTACTTACAGCTTTGTTTTTCTTTCTCAATATTGCCTTGAGTAGGATGCCTGGGTGTCTCAGTCGTTGAGCATCTGCCTTTGGCTCAGGGTGTGGTTCTGGGGCCTGGGATCAAGTCCTGCATTTGACTCCCCACAGAGAGACTGTTTCTCCCTCTGCCTATGTCTCTGCCTCTCTCTGTGTATCTTTCATAATAAATAAATAAAATCTAAAAAAAAAGACTTCCCTGAGTATAAAGGGTCTTTTGTTGTTATATCAAATTTTAGTATTATTTGTTTCATTTGTGTCAAAATACCATTGGTATTTTTATTGGGATTGTATGGAATCTGTAATTGCTTTGGGTTGTATAAACATTTTAATAGTATTAATTCTTTCAATCCATTTGCATGTTGTATCTTTCTGTTTATTTATGTCTTAAATTTCTTTCACCAATGTGTCTTAGTTTTCAAAGTGTTGAAATTTCACCACCTTGGTTAAATTTATTTCCTGGTAGTTTAGTGTTTTAATACAATTTGAAATGTGATTATTTTCTTAATTTATGATTCTCATATTTTGTTATTAATGTGTAGAAATGGAACAGATTTGAGCATATTAATTTTGTATACTTAACTTTACTGAATGCACTTATTAATTCTAGTAGTTTTTTGGAGGAATCTTTGGGACTCTTTACATGTGGTATCATTTCATCTGTAAAGAGTGACAGCTGTACTTCTTCCTTACACAAGGAAGACACATAATTACTATGAAAAAAAGGTTTACACCTGTCCACAGGCAAACATATGCAAGAAACTTCATACTGTTTCCCAGAGTAGCTGCATCAGTTTGCATTCACACCAACAGTGCCTAAGTGTACCTTTTACTCCACATCCTTGCCAACACGTGTTTCTTGTATTATTGCTTTTAGCCATTCTGACAGGTTTGAGGTGATACCTCATTGAAATTTTGATTTGCATTTTCTGAATGATAAGTGACGTTGAGCATCTATTCACATGTCTGGCCATCTGTCTGTCTTCTTTGGAAAAATATCTATTTGTGTATTTTGCCAATTTTAAAATTGGATTATTCGTTTTTTTGCATGTTGAGTTTAATAAGTTCTTTATACGTTCTGGATACTCTCCCTTTATTAGACATGACATTTGCAAATATCTTCTCCCATTCCATAGATTATCTTTTAAGTTTTGTTGATTGTTTCCTTCACTGTGAAGAAGCTTTTTATTTTGATGATATCCCAATAGTTTATTTTTGCTTTTATTTCTCTTGCCTGATGAGACATATCTAGAAAATAATTGTTAAGGCCAATATTGGATAGATTAGAATCTGTTCTTTCATTTACAATTTTTATGGTTTCAGGCCTTACATTTAGATCTTTAAACAATGTTGAGTTTATTTTTGTTTATGGTGAATGAAAGTGGTCCAGGTTCATTATTTTGCATAGAGTTCATCAGTTTTCCAACACCACTGGTTAAAGAGATGGTCTTTTTCCTATTGAATATTCTTTCCTGATTTGTCACAAATTAATTGACCATATAACTGTGAGTTAATCTCTGGAGTTTCTCTTCTGTACTATTGATCTATGTGTGTATTTTTGTGTCAGTGCCATACTGTTTTGTTTATTACAACTTTGTAATATAACTTGAGGTCTGGAATTGTGACACCGCCAGCTTTGCTTTACTTTTTCAAAGTTGCTTTAGCTTTTCAGGGTCTATTTTGGTTCCATATAAATTTTATGATTTTTTTGTGTTCTACTTCTGTGAGGGAAAATGCTGTTTGTAGTTTTTTTTAAAGATTTTATTTATTTATTCATGAGAGACATACAAAGAGAGAGAGAGAGAGAGAGAGAGAGGCAGAGACACAGGCAGAGGGAGAAGTAGGCTCCATGGAGGAAGCCTGATATGGGACTTGATCCTGGGTCTCCAGGATCAGGCCCTGGGCTGAAGGTCGCGCTAAACCACTGAGCCACCCGGGCTGCCCGCTGTTTGTAGTTTTATAGAGATTGTATTAAATCTGTGTATTGCTTTGGATAGTATGGACATTTGAACAATACTTGTTATTACATCTCATATAATTTTTTTCCATTTCTTTGTGTTTTCTTGAATTTCTTTCATCAATGTTTTATAGTTTTCAGAGTACAGTTCTTTCACCTCTTTGGTTGTTTATCACTAGATATTTTATTGCATATATTGCAATTTAAATGGGATTCTTTACTTAATTTCAATTTCTATTGCTTCATTATTAGTGCATAATTATGCAGTGGATTTCTGCACATTGACTTATATTCTGAGACTTTACTGAATACAGTTATCAGTTGTAGTATATTTTGGTTGATTCTGTAGGGTTTCCACATACAGCATCATGTCATCCACAAATAGTGAAAGACTTCTTCCTCATCAATTTGGATTCTTTTTTGATTTTTGATTTCTAATTGTTCTGTCTAGGATTTCCAATACTATGTTGAATAAAAGTGGTGGGAGTGGATATACTTGTATTTTCCCTGATCTTAGGGGAAAAGTTCTCATCTATCCCCCATTGAGTATGATATTTCCTGTGAGTTTTTCATATTTGGTCTTTATTATGTTGAGTTATGTTCCCTCTAAGCTTCACCTATTGAGGGCTTTTATCATGAATGGATGTTGTACTTTGTCAAATGATTTTTCTGCATCTATTGAAATGATCGTGTGGTTTTTATCCTTTCTCTTATTGTTGTAATATATAATCTCAATTGATCTGTGATTACTGAACCACCCTTGCTTCCCAGGAATAAACCTCACTTTATTGTGGTGAATAATTTTGTTTAATGTATTGTTCAATTCTGTTTGCTAGTATTTTTTTGATGATTTTTGCTTGTACGTTCATCAGAGATATTGAATTGTAGTTCTCTTTTTATGTGGTGTCTTTATCTTCTTTTGGTATATGGTGATAACTGGCCTCATAAAACAAATTTTGAAGTTCCTTTGTCTTCTACTTCTTTGGAATACTTTGAGAAGAATTGGTATTAATTCTTCTTTAAATGTTTGGTAGAATTCGCCTCCATGGCCATCTGGTCCTGGACTTTCGTTTGTTGGGGATTTTTTGATAAATGATTCAATCTCCTTCCTAGTAATTAGTCAGTTCAAATGTTCTGTTTCTTTCTGGTTAAGTTTGGCAGATTACATTTGTCTAGTAATTTATCCATCTCTTCTAGGATATCAAATTTTTGACATATAATTTTTCATAATATTCACTTATAATTGTTTATATTCTGTGCTGTTGGTTGGTATATCTAATCTTACATTGGTGATTTTCTTTATTTGAGTCATTTTTTGATAAATTTGGCTAGATATTCATAAATTTTGTTTATCTTTTCAAAGAACTACATCCTGGCTTCATTGATATGTGCTATTGTCTTTGTAGCTTCTATTATCATTTATTTCCACTCTAATCTTTATGATTGCCTTCCTTATAGTGGTTTGGGTATTGTTTATGTTTTTTTCTATCTTATTTAGGTATAAGGTTAGGTTGTTAATTAGAGATTTTTCTTGCTTCTTGAGGTAGGCCTGTATTGCTATACACTTTTCTCTCAAAACATCTTTTGCTTTGCATCCCAAAGTTTTTGGGCCATTATCTATTCATTTTTATTTGTTTCCATGTGCTTTCTGATTTCTTCTCCATTGACCCATTCAGTATTTAATAGTATGTGATTTATTCTTTAAGTTTTTATTTATTTGAGAGAGAAAGAAAGCAGAATGAGAGAGAGGGAGCACAGGAGCAGAGGGGAAGGGCAGAAGGAGAGAGACAAACAGACTCCCTCCTGAGGCAGAGAGCTTTATGTGGGGCTTGATTCTGTGGTCCTGGGATCATGGCCTGAGCTGGAGGCAGACCCTTAACCAACTGAGCCCTCCAAGTGCCCCCAATTAACATGTTATTTAATCTTTATATATTTATTGGCTTTCCAGATTTGTTCTTGTGGTTGACTTCTCATTTCATAGCTCTTTTGTCAGAAAAGATGCATGGTATGACTTCAGTATTTTTTTTAATTTTCTGAAGCTTGTTTTATGGGCTAATATGTGATCTATTATGAAGAATGTTCTGTGTGCACTTGAAAAGAATTGTATTCTGCTGTTTTAGGATGAAATGTTCTGAAAATATTTGTTAAATCTATCTGGTCCAGTGTGTCATAAAGGTGATGCTTTGGAGCACTTGGTACATGTGGCGGAGTGGTGGGGGAGCTGTGTTGGTCTTCTGAGGGAACCCTACTTGGCTGGCTCACAAACAGTGCTGCCCTCCTAAAGATGTCCCTGCCAGGCACAAGAGTAGGGGATGGGGTTTGGTGTAAGGTACTACAGCTTCCACTAGAGGTGCTGTGTTTCTCTCTAAAGTCCCAACTGTGCTGGTGTGTGTGTGTGTGTGTGTGTGTGTGTGTGTGTGTGTGTTGGGGTGGATGAGAGGTGTGATGGAGGAGAAATGTGGTGTCATTCTCCTCTCTGGTCCCCAGAGAGGGGAGTTCCTGGCCACTGCTGTTCAGTAGGCCTTCTCAGAAAAGCTAACAATCTCCTATATCCCAAGCTTTCCTCAGATCCCTGCCCTTAACCTGTCTGTTTTCAGGCTGTCAGCATGTGCCCAGGCTCCACAGATTTCCTGTATTTTATCTCTATCCAGCAGTGGGATTCAAAACTCAAGTTTTAAAGGGCCTGGCAAGGTGTGGACTCACTCTCTTACCCTGGAGGAGAGCCTTGGAGTGTGCCTATCACCATCTTGTCCCAGAAAAGCAGTTTGCACAGTGTGTGCATGGTGGCTAGAGTTGATTGTGATGTACAGTGAAAAGCTGCAACAAGGTTATCTGTCATCTACATGTGACTCAGTCTCCTACTGTGTTCTGTCCCAGAGAAGCAGTCACAAAGAGGATTGAATCTATTGTGGCAGATAGCAAAAAGCAGCAGGTAGGTTATCTGCAGTCTGCCTGTCTACTACTCTCTTTTCAGTTCTGTCCCAGAAAAGTGGCCACTTGGCATGCACATGACGGTTTAAACCTATTGTGGCTCACAACAAAAAACTGCTACAACTGGGCGCCTGCCTTTGGCCCAGGGCATGATCCTGGAGTCCCAGGATGGAGTCCCAGGATGGAGTCTCACATCAGGCTCCCTGCACGGAGTCTGCCTCTGTCTCTGTCTATGTCTCTGCCTACATCTCTGCCTCTCTCTCTCTCTGTCTTTCTGTTTATCATGAATAGATAAATAAAAATATTTTTTAAAAAGCTGCTATGAGGTTTTATTCCCTCTGTGCACATCTCTGTTCCTGCTGTTGAGCACCACTCAGTGGCTCCCAGTTGGCTTTTTGTCTTTGGAGAGACAAAATACACTCTTCCAAATAAACTGAGGTGCAATCTCTCCCAATAGGACCCAGGGGATCTTTTTCCTGTGGCTTATTGTGCAATTCCTACCCACTGTGCTCTCTCTCACTCTCCCTCCCTCTCCCTGACTTTGTTCTGCAGAAAGTGTTCCCTCCCCTTCAGGGCCCTGTGTTTTTCCTCTCCTTCGGTTCTTGGTTCTGAATCTGGTATCTACTATGTTCTCTCCCTCCAACTTAGCACATTGTTTTCTTAATCCTCAGATCATATTTCTAGTTGTTCAAAATAGTTGGATGATGATTTAGCTGTGTTTGAGGGATTAGGCAAGCTCAGGGTTCCTCTACTACTCCACCATATTAACTCTTCCTTTCATTTTAGAAATAGAACTGAAAAAAATAAAATAAAACACTAGGCTGAAATTCAAATACTCTGAATTAGATTTCTTGCTCTTCAACAAATGACTAGGAAAGATATGCATTGTTGAAACTGAAAAATGAACAAATATTTTTTCCATCTTCATCTGTTTTGCAAACAAAGGGAAAAAATAAAATAAAAATCTGGGAAGATATATACAAAGAATAATATCGTATTGATTTCATATTTCTTTTAGCAATGACTAATGGTTATTTAAATAAATAATGTAAGTGAATTTAAACAATTTTAAGAACTAATTCTATCTTGATGGAAGAAAAATAATTGTCTAGAAATTGTTTGTGTCATTTATCCTTTACTAGTGTTTGTGGGAAACCAATAATGCCTGAGACATATCAAGTTAATGATAATAATAATAATATATTTATAATAACAATTATTATTATATTAACATAGGTATCATGCTATTTAGTATAGCATGAAGCAGGACTACTCTTTTAATTTTTTTTAAATTTCTCTTACCATTTCTCTGTGACTGTCAAATTCATACCACCAAAAATCATGCTCTTCTTATTAGAGACAATCAAAGTATATGTCTGATTGACCCACAATACCCATTTCTTAGCAGTTCAGTTGAATAATCTCAGACAAGTATTGCCCACTTGATATGTGAACTTCATTCCTCTCTTTCCCTCTCCCTCTCCTGCTCTTCCTTTCCCTCTCTTCCTCCCTAATCCTTGGAACCTGTGAATATGTTACCTTACATTTACATGAGAAAAGGGACTTTGTGATTAATTTGATTAAGGTCACAAACAATGAAGTGATTATCTTGGGTTGTCTGAATGGGTCAAATCTAATCACATCTATTCTTTAAATTGGGAGAATCTTCATAGACTGTGGTCAGAAGGGAATATGATTGAAGAATGGTTAATTGCCCTCAACCTCTCTGAAGTTCTGATCTCCCCATCTCTATCCAGGGATATAGATCTAAAGTCTACCTCAAGATATTCTGAATACTCAAAAGGAAGTAGAATGGATTTATATTCTCAAAGAAAGAGGCAAGATTTTATCCCACCTTCTGCTTCCTTCCCTTATTTATCTTTAGACTTATAATTCCCAATCCATTACTAGACCACAACCATCATCCAACTTTGGGTATTTTTATGCACATTCCTTCCTTTGGAGATGCTCTCCACCTGGATTTCAAAACTCTGCTCTTCTGGTAGAATTTTCAGCTAAACTAAAAAGAAAGGTACACACAGGGAGCAAAGCATTTATAAGATTTTTCAAGTCACATTCCCTACTACAAGGGTTAAAAAGTCTGTGTAGCCCTTTTCAAGAAAAGCTACTATTTCTTTTTACTAAAACCAGTTGGAGAGATTATGGAATAGGAAAATCACCTTCAATATTTTCCTGGAAGCCAATAGATGACTTATAATCGCCATCTACTGCTTAGAGGATTCAAGTACAGGTTGTGGCTTTCATGAGCATATGCATGCTTGACTATGATCCATATCTATGAGTCAAATCTGACCTCATCCCAATTAGCTGAGCTCATCTTCTACAGTCCTTTCACAACCAAAATTAATTACCTGTAATTCACAAAATATACTGTGCAATTCACTGTCTCTGTCCCTTCTATTAGAATTTTAGTCTAATTTTATTCTTTTCCTGCTCCACATTTTGCAGCCCTTATCCTCTCAAGTTCCTTCTTGTAAATGGCTGTCTCCTTTAAGCCTTTTTGATTATCAGTGCCATATATGTTCCCACCCCTATAAGTGCCCTCTCTTGCTTCTGAACTCCCAGATCACTTTACCTTCATGTTTCTTGTCATTTTGCATTTTCTATTTTGTATTCTAACTATTGTGTATATCTTGTATTCCTCCTAATAGGCTCTGAGCTTCATATTCATGATAGAAAATATTAATGCTTATTGAATGCTTACAGGTCAGGATTCCTGAGAGGTAATATAAAGTCCAGTAAGTAGTAAAGGCTGAAAAAAATGTTACTTATCATTAATGTTATTATAGTTGTTGATAATTTTTAAATAAATATCTCCTAAATTTACTGACTGCTCTTTCAAAAATATTCGCCTTCAAAGTCGTAAACAATCCAGTTCTTCTTTCATCATTCAAAACATGTTTCTTTTTTTCTATGGATTTATCTTCCTATGAAAATACTTACATGTAGGCAACAGAGAGCCACTCTGCTTGCTTGAATCCTGGTGTTGCCACTTCATAGTTGTATGACCTTGAGCAGGTCAACTCCTCCATGCTTCAGTTTTCTCATCTATAAAATGAAGGTAATAATGGTACCTACCTCATTGAGTCATTATGATTATATAAGTTAAGATGAATAAATGCTTTTAACAATGCTTGCAATACAGTAAATACTATATAGATGTTAGTTGTTTATTATTATTATTATTATTATTATTTTATTGGGACAATACTATGAAACTGACACTTTGACATACACTGTTTCATTTAATCCTCAGAACAACTTTGTGAGATAATTTTTTTTTTGCAGATGGAAAGGCCTAAATTCAAGAAAATTAAATATCCTTTGAAGGTCCTTGCAACTGGTAAGAGCCAGAGCAGGATTCAAACTCAGGTGTGTGTGCTACACCCTAGAAAATTATGCAAGCATTGCTACTAATGTACTAAAAAGTTAAGAACATTTTTAAATGTATGCAAAGGAGGCAGTCATCCAGAAGGTATGATTTGAAGGAGGCCCTGCCATAACTTATTTACTTCACTTACTTCAGTACTGCAAGGTCTTTAATATCACTGCTATTATTTCATTCAATGGGTCAAGCACAGTACTTTCTAGATTCTTTGGAGGAATCTTCATAAATACATGCTAGATGAACCCATGGCTATCCTTCCATTTCACTGCATCTCACTTTGATATACTACCCAACATTAATCAAGCATTTGGAAGCATCCTATAGCAATACTGCATAATTCCGCTCTGTGATTTACTGATTCTTTCAGCTCCTATTGGCCTCACTTGATCTCCACTTGGGGTAGAGAGTTCATTCATTCTAGGAGCTCCCATTTGTTGCTATCAGTACATCCTGGTGCCTTTCCCCACAGACCTGCAAGATATACTCCTGTTCACCAGCATGGAGATGATAACTGATTTGCAGGAGCTAATTCTTCAGTTCTGTATAGGAGCCTACCAGTTTGTTGTTCACTGTAAAAAGGAAATCAATTAACACATCATAAGTGTAACAAACTATCCAATGTTCGATGTAGACACCAGCTGTCTTGAGGTTTCTGGACTATATATTACTTGACTATTATGGAAGGCCCAAGAAAAACTCATCCAAGCTGTTTCGCTTTATCTTTTGGTCTCTTTCCCTCAATTTCCTTTATTCACCAGTCAGTTGGAAAATGGCTCAAATTGTGCATCTGAGAGACATATATTAATATGATCAAATGGAGAAAATACTGAGCTCTTATTTGAAGCAAAAGCAAACTCTGAAAACAATTTAGTGAACACCACATAATTACCAAATCATGGACTAAATAATGTGTATATGAATATTGGTCAACATTTTTCAAACATTTTGTTAGCTGCCAAAAGAATTTACTTATTTTTTAATAATAAATTTATTTTTATATTGGTGTTCAATTTGCCAACATACAGAATGACACCCAGTGCTCATCCCATCAACTGCCCCCCTCAGTACCCGTCACACATTCACCCCCACCCCCCGCCCTCCTACCCTTCCACCAGCCCTAGTGAAGTTCCCAGATTTAGGAGTCTTTATGTTCTGTCTCCCTTTCTGATATTTCCTACCCATTTCTTCTCCCTTCCCTTATATATTCCCTTTCACTAATATTTATATTCCCTAAATGAATGAGAACATATAATGTTTGTCGTTCTCCAACTGACTTATTTCACTCAGCATAATACCTTCCAGTTCCATCCACGTTGAAGCAAATGGTGGGTATTTGTCATTTCTAATGGCTGAGTAATATTCCATTGATACATAAACCACATCTTCTTTATCCATTCATCTTTTGATGGACACTGAGGCTCCTTCCACAGTTTGGCTATTGTGGACATTGCTGCTATAAACATCGGGGTGCAGGTGCCCCGGCGTTTCATTGCATCTGTATCTTTGGGGTAAATCCCCAACACTGCAATTGCTGGGTCATAGGGCAGGTGTATTTTTAATTCTTTGAGGAGCCTCCACACAGTTTTCCAGAGTGCCTGCACCAGTTCACATTCCCACCAACAGAGCAAGAGTGTTCCCTTTTCTCCGCATCCTCTCCAACATTTGTGGTTTCCTGCCTTGTTAATGTTCCCCATTCTCACTGGTGTCAGGTGGTATCTCACTGTGGTTTTGATTTGTATTTCCCTGATGGCAAGTGATGCAGAGCATTTTCTCATGTGCGTGTTGGCCATGTCTATGTCTTCCGCTGTGAGATTTCTGTTCATGTCTTTTGCCCATTTCATGATTCGACCATTTGTTTCTTTGCTTTTGAGTTTAATAAGTTCTTTATAGATCTTGGAAACTAGCCCTTTATCTGATATGTCATTTGCAAATATCTTCTATTCTGTAGGTTGTCTTTTAGTTTTGTTGACTATCCTTTGCTGTGCAAGAGCTTCTTATCGTGATGAAGTTCCAATAGTTCATTTTCGCTTTTGTTTCTTTGGCCTTCATGGATGTATCTTTTTTTTTTAAATGTTTTTTTTCGTGGATGTATCTTGCAAGAAGTGACTGTGGCCGAGTTCAAAAAGGGTGTTGCCTGTGTTCTCCTCTAGGATTTTGATGGAATCTTGTCTCACATTTAGATCTTTCATCCATTTTGAGTTTATCTTTGCGTATCGTGCAAGAGAGTGATCTAGTTTCATTCTTCTGTAGGTGGATGTCCAATTTTCCCAGCACCATTTATTGAAGAGACTGTCTTTTTTCCAGTGGATAGTCTTTCCTCCTTTACCGAATATTAGTTGACCATAAATTTCAGTGTCCACTTCTGCATTCTCTATTCTGTTCCATTGATCTATGTGTCTGTTTTTGTGCCAGGACCACACTGTCTTGATGACCACAGCTTTGTAGTACAACCTGAAATCTGGCATTGTTATGCCCCCAGCTATAGTTTTCTTTTTTAAAACCCCCCTGGCTATTCGGAGTCTTTTCTGATTCCACATAAATCTTAAAATAATTTGTTCTAACTCTCTGAAGAAAGTCCATGGTATTTTGATAGGGATTGCATTAAACGTGTAAATTGCCCTGGGTAACATTAACATTTTCACAATATTAATTCTGCCAATCCATGAGCATGGAATATTTTTCCATCTCTTTGTGTCTTCCTCAATTTCTTTCAGAAGTGTTCTATAGTTTTGAGGGTATAGATCCTTTACATCTTTGGTTCGGTTTATTCCTAGGTGCCTTATGCTTTTGGGTGCAATTGTAAATAGGATTGACTCCTTAATTTCTCTTTCTTCAGTCTCATTGTTAGGGTATAGAAATGTCACTGACTTCTGGGCATTGATTTTGTATCCTGCCACGCTGCCAAATTGCTGTATGAGTTCTAGCAATCTTGGGGTGGAGGCTTTTGGGTTTTCTATGTAGAGTATCATGTCATCAGCAAAGATGGAGAGTTTGACTTCTTTGCCAATTCGAATGCCTTTAATGTCTTTTTGTTGTCTGACTGCTGAGGATAGGACTTCTAGTACTATGCTGAAGAGCAGCTATGAGAGTGGACATTCCTGTCCTGTTCCTGATCTTAGGGGAAAGGCTCCCAGTGCTTCCGCATTGAGAATATTTGCTGTGGGCTTTTCATAGATGGCTTTTAAGATCCCTGGGTGGCGCAGCGGTTTAGCGCCTGCCTTTGGCCCAGGGCGCGATCTTGGAGACCCGGGATTGAATCCCACGTCAGGCTCCCGGTGCATGGAGCCTGCTTCTCTCTCTGCCTGTGTCTCTGCCTCTCTCTCTCTGTGTGTGTGTGACTATCATAAATAAAAAAAATAAGATGTTGAGGAATGTTCCCTCTATCCCTACACTCTGAAGAGTTTTGATCAGGAATGGATGCTGGATTTTGTCAAATGCTTTCTCTGCATCTAATGAGAGGATCATATGGTTCTTGGTTTTATTTTGCTGATATGATGAATCACATTGATTGTTTTACGAGTGTTGAACCTGCCTTGTGTCCCGGGAATAAATCCTACTTGGTCTTGGTGAATAATTTTCTTAATGTACTGTTGGATCCTATTGGCTAGTATCTTGTTGAGAATTTTTGCATCCATGTCCATCAGGGATATTGGTCTTCAATTCTCCTTTTTGGTGGGGTCTTTGTCTGGTTTTGGAATTAAGGTGATGCTGGCCTCATAGAACGAATTTGGAAGTACTCCATCTCTTTCTATCTTTCCAAACAGCTTTAGTAGAATAGGTATAGTTTCTTCTTTAAACGTTTGATAGAATTCCCCTGGGAAGCCATCTGGCCCTGGACTTTTGTGTCTTGGGAGGTTTTTGATGACTGCTTCAATTTCCTCCCTGGTTAGTGCCTGTTCAGGTTTTCTATTTCTTCCTGTTCCAGGTTTGATAGTTTGTGACTTTCCAGAAATGCGTCCATTTCTTCTAGATTGCCTAATTTATTGGCATATTCCTGTTCATAATATGTTTTTAAAATCGTTTGTATTTCCTTGGTGTTGGTAGTGATCTCTCCTTTCTCATTCATGATTTTATTAATTTGAGTCTTCTCTCTCTTCTTTTTAATAAGGCTGGCTAATGGTTTAACTATCTTATTAATTTTTTCAAAGAACCAACTCCTGGTTTTGTTGATCTGTTCCACAGTTCTTCTGGTCTCAATTTTGTTGAGTTCTGCTCGAATTTCAATTAACTCTCTTCTTCTGCTGGGTGTAGGATCTATTTGCTGTTTTTTCTCTAGCTCCTTTATGTGTAAGGTTAGCTTTTGTATTTGAGTTCTTTCCAGTTTTTGAATGGATGCTTGTATTGTGATGTTTTTCCCCCTCAGGACTGCTTTTGCTGCATCCCAAAGATTTTGAACGGTTGTATCTTCATTCTCAAGAGTTTCCATGAATCTTTTTAATTCTTCCTTAATTTCCAGGTTGACCCTTTCATCTTTTAGCAGGATGGTCCTTAACCTCCACATGTCTGAGGTCCTTCCAAACTTCTTGTTGTGATTTAGTTCTAATTTCAAGGCATTATGGTCTGAGAATATGCAGGGGTCAAGCCCAAACTTTTGGTATCGGTTCAGACCCGATTTGTGACCCAGTATGTGGTCTATTCTGTTGAAAGTTCCATGTGCACTTGAGAAGAATGTGTATTCAGTTGCATTTGGTTCTAAAGTTCTGTAGATATCTGTGAAATCCATCTGGTCCAGTGTATCATTTAAAACTCTCGTTTCTTTGGAGATGTTGTGTTTAGAAGACCTATAGAGTGTAGAAAGTGCTAGATTGAAGTCACCAAGTATAAATGTATTATTATCTAAGTATATCTTAACTTTGGTTATTAATTGCTTGATATATTTGGCAGCTCCCACATTCGGGGCATATATATTGAGGACTGTTAAGTCCTCTTGTTGGATAGATCCTTTAAGTATGATACAGTGACCCTCTTCATCTCTCACTACAGTCTTCGGGGTAAATTTTGGTTTATCTGATATATGGATGGCTACCCCTACTTTCTTTTGTGAACCATTTGAATTGTAAATGGTTCTCTAACATTTTATTTTCAGGCTATAGGTGTCCTTCTGTCTAAAATGAGTCTCTTGTAGACAGCAAATAGATGGGTCCTGCTTTTTTATCCAGTCTGAAACCCTGCGCCTTTTGATGGGGTCATTAAGCCCGTTCACGTTCAGAGTTAGTATTAAAAGATATGAGTTTAGTGTCATCATGATATCTATTCAGTCCTTGTTTTTGTGGATTGTTCCACTGGACTTCTTCTTAAAGGTGAATTTTAAGAGTCCCCCTTAAAATTTCTTGCAGAGCTGGTTTGGAGGTCACATATTCTTTCAGTTCCTGCCTGTCTTGGAAGCTCTTCATCTCTCCTTCCATTCTGAAGGAGAGCCTTGCTGGATAAAGTATTCTTGGTTGCATGTTCTTCTCATCTAGGACCCTGAATATATCTTCCCAGCCCTTTCTGGCCTGCCAGGTCTCTGTGGAGAGGTCTGCTGTTACCCTAATTCTCCTCCCCATAAACTTCAGGGATTTCTTGTCTCTTGCTGCTTTAAGGATCTTATCTTTATCTTTGGAATTTGCAAGCTTCACTATTAAATGTCGAGGTGTTGAACGGTTTTTATTGATTTTAGGGGGGAATGTCTCTATTTCCTGGATCTGAATGCCTGTTTCCCTTCCCAGAGTAGGAAAGTTTTCAGCTATGATTCATTCAAATACGTATTCTGGACCTCTGTCCCTTTTGGCACCCTCGGGCATCCCAATTAAACGTATATTTTTCTTCCTCAGGCTGTCATTTATTTCCCTTAATCTACCCTCATGGTCTTTTCATTGTTTGTCTCTTTTCTCCTCAGTTTCCCTCTTTGCCATCAACTTGTCTTCTATGTCACTCACTCATTCTTCCATCTTGTTAACCCTCATCGTTAGGACTTCTAGTTTGGATTGCATCTCCTTCAATTGATTTTTAATTTCTGCCTGATTAGATCTAAATTCTGCAGTCATGAAGTCACTTGAGTCCTTTATGCTTTTTTCTAGAGCCACCAGTAGCTTTATAATAGTGCTTCTGAATTGGCTTTCTGACATTGAATTGTAATCCAGATTTTGTAACTCTGTGGGAGAGAGGACTGTTTCTGATTCTTTCTTTTGAGGTGTGGTTTTCCTTCTCGTCATTTTGCTCAGTGCAGAGTGGCCAAAAGCAAGTTGTATTGGGAAAAGGAGAAAAAGAGAGGAGAGAGAGAAGGAAAGAAAAGAAAAAGAAAAAAGAAAAAAGGAAGAAAAAAAGAAAAAAAAAGAGAAGAAAAAGAGAAAAAAAACCCCAAGGGGTGTATCTTCTGATTCTGTATACTTTAATTCCCTTGACTTCCCCTGGAACTTGTCCGTCTAGCTGGTCTTCTGGGGGAGGGGCCTGTTGTGCTGATTTTCAGATGTTAGCGCTTGGGGGAGCTGCTCTGCCCTCTGCCTGGTGCAGGGCTCAGTGGGGGTTGTTTACCCCGTGAGGCCCCAGGAGGAATAACCACATTGGCGGTGGCCAGCTCTGGAGCCCTGGATTCAGCTCCTGCAGTAGCTACAGAGCTCTTAGTCTGCAGGTGCCTGGATGCTCCGGTGGCGGGGCCGCTGATCTGCTCAGCTCGGGGCAGGAGCGTCCTTGCTGTCCTGGCCCTCCTGGCCTCTGCCTGTCCCGCGGGGTGGTCGGATCCTGGGCTGTGTCCCCGGTGTCCTGTGCTCCTGGGCCTGTGGTGTTGGATTCGCGCTCCGGGGGGCAGCCCCCTCTCGCGGAGCCTGTGCCTGAGCCCCTCCAGGCAGCCCCCTCTCAGTGGAGCCTCCGCCCGAGCCCCTCCGAGCTGCTCCCGGGTCAAGCCGTGTGTGCACGCTGCAGCCCTTTAGGGAGCTTGGTGCCCTGTCCCCAGGGAGCAGGTGTCTGTTAGTGTCCCAGGGAGCCTGAGGGCATCCCGGCCCTCCTGGGCTCCTGCTCCAACTCCTTGCGAGCGCCTTTCAGTCTGGGAAGATTGGTGAAGCTCCTGCTTCTCCAGGACGGTGCATTCCTGTCATGAGGGCACTCGCCCTGGCTTTAGCCAGGCTCCTTGTGGGGCCCCTCCCCCTTGGATGCCTTTTGTTTCTTTATATCTTTTTTCCCGTATTCCTACCTTGATAGAAGCGTGAACTCTTTTCACTGTAGCATTCCAACTGTTCTCTCTTTAAATCTTAGGCCGAATTCATAGATTTTCAGGATGATTTGAAGGTTATCTAGGTAATTTGGTGGGGACAGGTGACTTGGGGACCCTACTCTTTTGCCATCCTGCCCCTCCCATCCCCTCTTTATTTATTAATTTTTTTATTGGATTTCAATTTGCCAACATATAGCATAATACCCAGTGCTCATCACACCAAGTGCCCCCCTCATTGGCCATCACCCAGTCACCCCAACCCCCCGGCCACCTCCCTTTCCACTACCCCTTGTTCATTTCCCAGATTTAGGTGTCTCTCATGTTCTGTCACCCTCACTGATATTTTCACTCATTCCACACCAATCCTCTCAGGGAAGGGAGGAGGGTCTCACTAAGACCACCCCCAGCTTTCTGGCCCCTGCTATAGGAGCAGTTACCTGATTTGAATGCACCCACAGCACTCCCCCTGGGTAAGGAGCATCATCTCTCGGTGGTTGTTCCTTGCTGGGCTCTTGCTTGGAGAGCTGTCATCTGATGGGGGCATTGGGGCTGCTATTTGGGGTTTATGGCAATATCTAGCTTAGAGGCCACTCTAGGATGGGTAATTGTAGCCAGTTTCCCCACTCCAATGCTTGGGAACTCTGCTACACTCACGCACTCCTGTTCTCTGTGACCCTGGGGATGAGACCTCACTGTCTGAACTAGAATTCCATTTCACCACCTGAGAACATTTCAGGCAGGGATGTCTCTCACTAGAGCAGACTTCTAAAAGTTCCAGTTCTGCACTCTGCTGCTATATCACTTTCCAGTAACCAGCTTATGGAGGCTCCCTCCCCCATGGCTTATTTTCAGATCTGTCCCCTCAGATTCATCTCTGCATCTCCTACTTTGCAAAAAGTGGTGGCTTTTCTATTTGTAGATTCTTTTCTTAGATCTCAGGTTGCATTCACAGGTTTACAGAATGATTTGATAGATGATTAGCTGAATTCAGTGGACCAGAGGAAAGGTGGGTCCCCTATTCTTCCACCATCTTCCCTCTTAACTTTTTTTTTGTATTTAAATGTATTTGTCTATTTTTTGTTTGATCCTTTGTTTCTTAAATTCTGCATATGAGTAAAATAATATATTTGTCTTCCTGTGACTTATTTCGCTTGGTATTATACTTTCTAGATCTATCCACATTGTTGCAAAAGGCAAGATTTCATTCTTTGATATGTGAACAATATTGCAGTGTGTGTGTGTGTGTGTGTGTGTGTGTGTATCTGCACACCTTCTGCATCCATTCATCTATTGATGGACACTTGATTTCCTACCAAATCATGGCTATTTTTAATACTGCTACTTTAATATTAAAAACATATTATTTTAAATAATAATGCAATAAACAAAGGGGTGCAGCTGTTTTTGAAAAAGCATTTTTACCTTCTTTGGGTTAATGCCCAGTAGTGGAATTACTGGATTATGTGGAGTTTTTTTTTTTATTTTTTGAGGAACTGCCATGCTTTTCACAGCAGCTGCACAAATTTGTGTTAGTATCAATGGTGGAAGAGTGCCCCATTTTTTTCATGTTCTCACTGACACATTATTTCTTGTATTTTTGACCTTACTCATTCTGACAAGTATGAGGTTCTCCTATCGTGGTTTTGATTTGCATTTGATTAGTGGTTATTAGCATCTTTTTATCCTTTAGCCACCTGTAGGTCGTTGGAAAATGTTTATTCAGGTGTTCTTATTGTTTAATTGGATGATGATGATGACGATGATAATTTTGCTGTTGAGCTGTATGAATTCTTTACATATTTTAGTTATTAACTCCTTATTGGATATATTATTTGGAAATATTTTCTCCAGTAGGATGCTTTGTGCTTTGTTGATGGTTTCTTTGCTGCAAAAAGAACTTTTTAGTTTGGTGTATTCCCAATAGTTTAATTTTGCTTTTGTTTCCCTTGCCCGAGCAGATAATAAAGAGATCACTGCCTATGTTTTCTTCTAATAATTGTATACTTTCAGGGCTCAAATTTGTTTTTAACCTAAGTTTAGGAGGCAGAGGCAAAATGGCAGAAGAGTAGGGGTTCTCATTTTATCTGGTCCCCTTAATTTAGCTGCTAGATAACTTTCAAACCATCCTAAAAACCTATGAGATGTAAAGAAAGAACAGCTGGAATGCTATAGAGCAAAGTGATTGCATCTTACAAAGTAGAAGTGTGGTGAAGAGAAACGGAGGGGATATGTTGGAAAATAAATGGCAGGGGGAGGGAGCCTTTGTAAGTTGGCTGCTGGAAAGTGATACAGCACACAATTGGGACCTTTAGAAATCTCCTCCTAAGAGTCTTTGCTGCCTGAAATATGCTCAGTGGTGAAGTAGGACAGAATCACAGGAACGGCAGTGAAGTCTTAATACTCCCAGAGACAGAAAGAATAGAGGTGGTCAGAAGAAAGCTTAACTTGTGCCATAGACTGCAAACTGTGATCCGATCGGAGGACTGATGCTGGGCTAGGTCCTGATAAAGGACTGGAATGCAGCACCCTTCTGCAGGTACCTGGGAGAGGTGGAGCAGGTGTGCACTCATGCTGGTGAAAGCCCCAGGGACCAGCAGCAGAGAGAAATGGGATATTTTCCCTTCCAAATGAGAGGCCAAGTGGGTACAGACTCTAGCGGGTGAACCACCAAGGGCTCAGCAGCAGAGAAAAACGGGCTATCCTCCATTCCCTCCAGGAGAGGCAGAGCCACTGAGTGCACAAGACAGAAAAATCTTTCCCACTGCCCATTGCCCTTCAAATTATATGAATCAGTGCCCCCATGCCTGTACAGAGGAATATCTAAGTCAGTGCACAATAAGAGATTGCAGTTTGGTACATGCTAGGAGCTCTTGGCTCGGGGATTGAAGATCTGGCTGCCATCATTTTTTTGTTTCTTTTTCCCTCTACCTCACCCTGGAGAGGTGCAGCCTCTAGGGAACAAAGGTCTCACTGGGTAAACACCTTACACTGAGGCCATCCACCTGGCAAGGTACTGGGCATCTTGACCCAGGCAAAGACACCAAGAATTAGTGCAACAGGCCCCTCCCCGAAAAGAAAAGCAGAAAGAACAGGGAAACATCAAGTTTATTGACTAAGCAGCACTGGAAATCTCCAGGACTGAGGGAAAATAGTATATAGAACATAAAGAATTTCCTTATGATTTATTTCTATTTCAGGTTAAAAATTTCCAATATTCTTTCTTTTTTCCTTCCTTAACTAAAATATTTTATCAACTATTTATTAAGTTTTTTTTGCTTTTTGACTTTCATATTTTTACAATTACCTGTCATAGATATATTCTCTATTTTTGGCTTCCTTTCAATGTATTCAATTTAACTTTTGTAGATATGTAAGTTTTGGATTTTTTTTTGTTTTTCTTCTTTTGTTTTATAATTTTGGAATTTAGTACCTTCTAACATGGACAAAAATACACTCAAAACCAAGTGGAGCAAAGTGATGGTCCATTCTATGAGATTATATACTCTTTTACTACCCATTCCACCCCCTTCTTTTGTCTACTTGTGTTTTTTTGGGGGGGTTTGTTGTTGTTTCTCTAAATAAGTTTTGCTTGTTTATATAAATATGGAATTTAGCACCTTCTAACATATGAACCAAAATACACTCAGAACCAAGATCACCATCCTGGTCCACTCTGTAAGACTATATTCTCTCCCCACACACACTTTTTACAATTTTTACTATTTTTTAAATTCCCTTTTCACTTTTGTGGTCTTTTAAATTTTTCCTTTTCTTTAATTTTCTGGTCTCTGACCTCTTTGGAATTGTCTAGGGTGTAATTTTGCTTAGGTCATGGTTGATATTTTTTACTCTACTCATACAGCCATTCTGAACTGGACTAAATGACTAGAAGGAAGAATTCACCACAAAAGAAAGAACTTGAAGTAATATAATCTGCTACAGATATAAAGGATATGGATTTAAGTAACATGTCAGAAATAGAATTAAGAATTACAATTATAAAATTACCGGTGGCTCTTGAACAAATACAAAACACTCTCGAGATTCTCTTACTGCATATCTGAGAGCTAATCAGGCTGAAATTAAAAATATTTTAACTGATATGCAGTCTAAACTGGATGCTCTAACAGCTATGGTTAATGAGGCAGAAGAGAGAGTGCTATACAAGACAAGTTGATGGAAAGGAAGGAAGCTGAGGAGAAAAGAGAGAAACAATTAAAACCCATGAGGAAAGACTCCAGGAATAAAGTGATATGTTGAGAAAAATAAAATCCATCTTATTGTGATTCCAGAGGGTGTGGAGAGAGAGAGAGACAGGACCAGAAAGTATGTTTGAAAAAATCATAGCTGAGAACTTCCCTAATCTGGGGAAGGAAACAGGCATTCATACCCAAGAGCTAGAGAGGACCACTCCCCAAATCAACAAAAACCAATCAATAACCTGGCATATTATAGTGAATCTTGCAGATTTCAGAGATATAGACAAAATCCTAAAAGCAGCTTGAGACAAGAGATTCCTAACTTATATGGGGAGAAATATCAGGTTAACAGCAGATCTATTGACAGAGACCTGACAGGGTAGAAAAGGCTGGCATGATATATTCAGGGTACTAAATGAAAAAAACATGTAGTCAAGTATACTTTATTCAGTATGGCTGTCATCCAGAATAGATGGAGAAATAAAGAGCTTCCAGGATACACAGAAACTGGAAGAATATGTGAATGCACTCTCAGCAAAGGACATATCTGGATCACCAAAGAAACAAGGGCCTTGAATGACACACTGGACCAAATGAATTTCACAGATAATACAGAACATTCCATCCTAATGCAACTAAAGACACATTCTTCGCAAGTGCACAAGGAACTTTCTCCAGAAAAGACCGCATACTAGATCACAAATCAGGTCTCAACTGATAGCAAGAATTGGGATTTTTCCCTACATATTTTCAGACCATAATGCTTTGAAACTAGAACTAAATCACAAGAAGAAATTTGGAAGAAACTCAAACAGATGGATGTTAAAGAGCATCCTACTAAAAGATGAATGGGTCAGCCCGGAAATTAGAGAAGAATTGAAAAGATTCATGGAAACTAATAAAAATGAAACCACAAACGTTCAGAATCTTTGGGATACAGCAAAGGCAGTATTTCCTAAGGGGGAAATACATCTTGACATAAGCTTCCTTAAAAAACTCGAAAAAACTCAAGTACACAAGCTAATGTTACACCTAAAGGAACTAGAGAAAGAATAGCAAATAAAGCCTAAACCAAGCAGAAAAAGGGAAAGAGTAAAGATTAGAGCAGAAGTCAATGAAACAGAGACCAGAAGAACTGTAGAGCAGATCACTGAGACTGGGAGATGGTTCTTCAAAAGAATTAGATAGATAAGATAGATAGATAATAAGCAGACTTATTAAAAAGAAAAAAGAGGGATCCCTGGGTGGCGCAGCGGTTTGGTGCCTGCCTTTGGCCCAGGGCGCGATCCTGGAGACCTGGGATCGAATCCCACGTCGGGCTCCCGGTGCATGGAGCCTGCTTCTTCCTCTGCCTGTGTCTCTGCCTCTCTCTCTCTCTCTCTCTCTCTCTCTCTCTCTCTGTGACTATCATAAATAAATAAAAATTAAAAAAAAGAAAAAGAAAAAAGACTCAAATTAATAAAATCATGAATTAAAGAAATCACAAGCAATATGTAGGAAATACAAAGTATTTTAAAAATGTAATATGAGGGATGCCTGAGTGGCTCAGCTGTTGAGCACCTGCCTTCAGCTCAGGGCATGATCCCAGAGAGTCCTGGGATTGAGTACCACATCAGGCTCCTTGCAGGGAGCCTGCTTCTCCCTCTGCCTCTCTCTCACAACGTGTCTCTCATGATTAAATAAATAAAATCTTTTTTAAAATAAAAAAAATAAAAATGTAACATGAGCAATGATATTAGGCCTAAATGAGGCAGTCTGGAAGAAATGGATGCATTCCTCAAAACCTACAAATTACCAAAACTGAAACAGGAAAAAATGGAATACATGTACATACAGGCCAGTAACCAGCGAGGGAATTGAAGCAGTCATCAAAAAACTCCCAAGAAAAGAAGTCCAGAGCCAGATGAGTTCTGAGGGGAATTCTAACAAACATTTAAATAAATAGGGATTCCTCTGTGACTCAGTGGTTTAGTGCCTGCCTTCAGCCCAGGACATGATCCTGGAGTCCTGGGATCGAGTCCCACATCAGGCTTCTGCATGAAGCCTGCTTTTCCCTCTGCCTGTGTCTCCGCCTCTCTCTCTCTCTCTCTATGTGCCTATCATAAATAAATAAAAATTTAAAAAAAATAAAGAAGAAATAATAGCTATTCTACTAAAGCTATTTCAAAGTCTAGAAATAGAAGGAATAAAAAAAAAGAAATAGAAGGAATACTTCCAAACTCATTCTATGAGGCCAGCATTACCTTGAGCCCAAAGCCAGACAAAGACCCCACCAAAGTGGAGAATTACAGACCAATATCCCTGTGATGCAAGGTTGGTTCAACATTCATAAAACAATCAACGTGATAGATCATGTCAATAAAGGAAAAGGACCACATGATCATCTCAATAGATGCAAAGAAAGCATTTGACAATATACAGCATCGATTCCTGATTAAAACTCTTCAAAGTGTAGGGATAGATGGAATATATCACAATATAATAAAAGCTATCTATGAAAAGCCCACAGCAAATATCATTTTCAATGGGGAAAAACTGAGAGCATTTCCCTAAAGTCAGGAACATGGCAAGGATGCCTACTCTCACCACTTTTGTTCAACATAGTATTAGAAGTCCTAGCCTCAGGAATCAGACAACATAAAGAAATAAAAGGCATTCAAATGGCAAAGAAGAAATCAAACTTTCCCTTTTGCAGATGGATGACATGGCACTATATAGAGAAAAAACAAAAGACTGAACCAAAAAATTGCCAGGGCTCATAAAACAATTGGTCAATGTGGCAGGATACAAAAACAATGCACAGAATTCAGTTGCTTTCTATGTACTAACAATTATACTGAATAAAGAGAAATTAAGGAATCAGTCCTATTTTTTTAAATTTTTATTTATTTATGATAGTCACAGAGAGAGCGAGAGAGAGAGGCAGAGACACAGGCAGAGGGAGAAGCAGGCTCCATGCACTGGGAGCCCGATGTGGGATTCGATCCCGGGTCTCCAGGATCATGCCCTGGGCCAAAGGCAGGCGCCAAACCGCTGCGCCACCCAGGGATCCCGGAATCAGTCCTATTTACAATTGAACCCAAAACCAAAAGATACCTAGGAATAAACCTAACCAAAGAAGTAAAGGGTCTATACTCTAAAAGCTACAGAAAACTTATGAAAGAAACTTCAGAAGACGCAAAGAGATGGAAAAAAAATCTCATGCTCATGGATTGTAAGAATAAATATTGTGAAAAGGTCTATGCTATCCAGAACGGTTTACATATTCAATGCAACCCCTATAAAAATATCATGGACTTTCTTCACAGAGTTGGAACAGATAATCCTAAGATTTGTATGGAAACATACAAGACTCTAAATAGCAATAGGAATGTTGAAAAAGAAAACCAAAGCTAGGGGTATCACAATGCCTGACTTCAAGCTGTATTACAAAGCTGTGATCATCAAGACAGTATGGTACTGGCACAAAAACAGACATATAGATCATGGAACAGAATAGAGAACCCAGAAATGGGCCCTCAACTCTACAGTCAACTAGTCTTCAACAAAGCAGGAAAGCATATCCACTGGAAAAAAAGAAAGTCTCTTCAATAAATAGTGTTGGTAAAATTGGACAGCCATGTGCAGGAGAATAAAACTGGACCATTCTCTTACATCACACACAAAGGTAAACTCAAAATGGATGAAAGATCTAAATGTAAGACAAGAATCCATCAAATTCCTAGAGGAGAACCCAGGCAGCACCCTTTTTGAACTTGGCCACAGCAACTTCTTGCAAGATACATCCAGGAAGGCAAGGGAAAAAGCAAAAATGAACTATTGGGACTTCATCAAGATAAAAAGCTTCTGCACAGCACAAGAAACAGTCCACAAAACTAAAAGACAACCTACAAAATGGGAGAAGATTTTGCAAATGACATATCAGATAAAGGGCTGGTATCCAAGATCTGTAAAGATCCTATTAAACTCAACAGCAAAGACACAAACAATCCAATCATAAAATGGGCAAAAGACATGAACAGAAATTTCAGAGGAAGACACAGACGTGGCCAACAAGCACTTGAGAAAATGCTCCGCATCACTGGCCATCAGGGAAATACAAATCAAAACCACAATGAGATACCACCAAACACTAATGAGAATGGTGAAAATTGACAGGACAGAAAACAACAAATGTCAGAGAGGATGTGGAGAAAGGGGAGCCCTCTTGAACTTTTGGTGGGAATGCAAGTTGATGTAGCCATTCTGGAATAAAGTGTGGAGGTACCTTAAGAAGTTAAAGACAGAGGTTATCCTATACCCAGCAATTGTACTACTGGGTATTTACCCCAGATATAGATGTTGTGAAACCATGGGACACCAGCACCATTATGTTCATAGCAGCAATGTCCACAATAGCCAAATTGTGGAAGGAGCCACGATATCCTTCACAGATGAATGGATAAAGAAGATGTGGTATATATCATACAATGGAGTATTACTCAGCCATCAGAAAAAATGACTACCTACCATTTACATTGATGTATATGGAACTGGATGGTATTATTTTGAGTGAAATAGGTCAATCAGAGAAAGTCAATTATCATATGGTTTCACTCATATGTGTAATATAAGGAATAGTGCAAGGGACCATAAGGGAAATGAGGAAAACCGAATGGGGAAAAATGAAAGGAAGATAAACCATGAAGGACTCCTATGTCTAGGAAACAAACAAAGGGTTTCAGAAGGAGAGATGGGTGGGGGGGATGGTGTAACTGTGTGGCAGGCATTAAAGATAGCACATGATGAGATCGGCACTGGGTGTTATATACCTTATGTTCGCAAATTGAATTTAAATAAAATATAAAAAAACCTAGAATAACAAAAAGTAAAAAAAAATAAAATCAATAACTAGAAAATTTGCCTGCTATATTTTTTTCTGCTATTGTTTTTTAAGCATTGTTCTGGATTCCTAGGAAGCATGATAAGAAACTAATTACGATAAGATAAAATAAAAAATATGAAAATTTAAAATTGCATACAGATTACATTGAAATTCATCAAAGCATCATTACTTTCAAATATTACAAATGTCTACACAGAAAATCCAAAGTGCACATATTCTTCAACACAGAAATTCCATCTGAGGTATACATCCTAGAGAAATCATGCCCAGTCAACATAGGAAATATGTGCAATAATGATCATAGCAGTATTATTTGTAATGACAAAAAAAGTGGAAATATCTTAAGTGATCATCACAGATATAATGGATAAACTGTGGGATATTCTGCAACGAAAAACAATATGGAAATGAAATGACATAATGAATCCAAAACATCACCTTGAATAAAAAGAATATGGCAATATGACACCATACATACAAAACTGGGAAATATGGAATATATAATATCATAAGAATGTACATTTATGTAGTAAAATATAAAGTACATGGAAATGATAAATATGAAATTTTAGACAGTCGTTGCCTTTGGTGGGAGAAGGGAGCTAAGTTGGTAATGTTTTGTTTTTTAACTCAGTAGTAGGTAACTGGTATTTTGTTCTTTTTTGTACTATTTTTAGGGTGGAATGAGGATTAAATCTACATTGTTTTTGTAAAAAAGTCATTTGAAATAAAAGGTTTGATTCATTAAGAGTTTATAATACTTGATCCATAAGATGGTATCTTTCAATTTTTAAAAGGATGATTATTTGAAAATGAAATGATAAGAAAACAATTATCATGTATTAAACAATACAGGTATATGGACAACACATATGAAAGTGTAGTAATATTGTAACTCAGAAAGCTAAACCTTTTTTGTGCTTCATATAAATTCAGTATAAAATAGCTTCTGTGACTCTTTTCACACAATCTGTTTCTAAACTTTAAGTATACCCTAAAGAAATACTGATTTGAAGTTTACAGTGTCAGTAGCTACTTACTCTATATTCCCATGTTCCTTTATATATCTGGGTATGTATTTTTCTGTAGCTCTCAATAATTGCTTGTTTATATGTCTGATTCTTCAACTAGACTATGGACACCTTGTGAATAAGGATGAGTCTTAATTATCCTTTTATTATCAGCCTAGTGTAGTGCTTAACGGAAATACTCAAAGCATTTTATATAAATGTATAGTACAGAAGCATCTTACAGTGGCACATGATATATTGGGAAAAAAGCATTTCGATATATCGGAAAAAAATCCGACCTATAAATACAGAGAACAAACTGATAGCTGCCAGAGGGAAGTGGGGGGGGGTAAAATTGTAAAGTGGACTAAGAGATACAGGCTTCCAGTTACAGAATGAATAAGTCCTGGGAATAAAAGGCATGGCATAAAAATATAATCAATTATAATGTAACAGTGATGTAAAAGTGATGGAAACAGGTGGTAACCACACTTGTGTGCACATTGCATAATGTATAAACTTGTCCAATCACTATGTTATACACTTGAAACTAAGTAACATTGTATGGCAACTACACTCAAGTTAAACAAACAAACAAAAAAGCATCCTGACCAAAACAAATTTGATGACGAAGTCTGATCTCAACTAACAGGTTATGTATATGGCAGCCTGGGTGGCTCAGCGGTTTAGCACTGCCTTCAGCCCAGGGCGTGATCCTGGAGACCTGGGATCAAGTTCCACGTTGGGCTCCCTGCATGGAGCCTGCTTCTCCCTCTGCCTGTGTCTCTGTCTCTCTCTTTCTCTGTGTCTCTCATGAATAAATGAATAAAATCTTTAAAAAAGCAGGTTATGTATAGTCTTTGACTTATCCCATTTAAGGTTCATATATTTCAGTGTAGAAATATTAGTGTACATGATTAGGAGGTGCTCCCTTAAGCCATGAAGATACTACTTTCCTGCATAATCGAATTATTTTTAAATTTTATCAGGAATATTTTCTTTGGAAAAGAATATGGGGCTTAGTAAAACATCTGTAACTTGAGTAGTTATAAATTAAGTTTTAAAGTCACTCAAATAATTTAAAAAGTAATTTTATTTGCCAGGAGGTATATTTTTTAATTTTTATTTATTTATGATAGTCACACAGAGAGAGAGAGAGAGGCAGAGACATAGGCAGAGGGAGAAGCAGGCTCCATGCACCGGGAGCCCGACGTGGGATTTGATCCCAGATCTCCAGGATCACGCCCTGGGCCAAAGGCAGGCGCCAAACCGCTGCGCCACCCAGGGATCCCTGCCAGGAGGTATATTTTAACTATGAAAAGTACTTCATACAAATCAACAATGACCAGTGAAAGAAAGCATAAGACTATTACATAAATAATTACTATCACTTATTATTTTATTACTTATTTTAATAAATTCAGAATAACAATTCTGTCCCATAAAAGCACAAAGTATATGTGTGTATATACACACACACTCATCACACACACACACACCTTCTACAGTCAAGTTATTTTCTTTTTGTCAAGTTCTTTTTAAGTTAAAAAATAATTAACTACCATGAGGCTAGATGTACATTAAGGGCATGTAAAGTTTTACCAGTTCCTATTCCAAATAATTCTGTATGTTCAGAAATGAATAAGGAGATGAATTCTCTAACTTCAACCTTACACTAGAATATGACAGACAAGATTACCAACAGTTGTAGTACAGTTTAATATACATAAGCATAAGCCATGAATCCACAGGGAAGGGCTATATATCTTAAACTACAATCACTATTAAATATATTTGTATATGTCTACTTAGCCCAGGCAACTAGTAATACCAGTGTTTTCCTGATGATGAATCTTTTTCCCAATACCAGAAATCAAAACATCCCCGTATCATCCCTTACCTCTAACTCTTGGGTAATTTCTATAACCAGGGTATGAGATCCTTAAATTCAAGTATCTGTTACTCAAATAGTCACCCTCTGTGTATACTACAATAAGTGACTATCCTCTATATTGAAGTTGGGGAATGGAAAGTAATGGTATCAATTCAACTACTAAATTGAGCTATGAACCAGAGTTGACCTTCTGTGATATTTTAGTTGATGATAAATCCCTGGAGTATTTTTCTATTTGGAGAAATAACATTGGCAGAATAATCTCCTTCACTGGCTAATCATAAATTCAATTTGGCAAAGTGGTTGCTATTAAGACAGAATTTGTATTTCTTTGCCCACTGGAAAGACAATGGCTGAAATACTCTATTTTTAATGGACTTAAAGTTTAAAACAACTGAACAGCAATGTCTATTAACATGTATAGAATGATGCAGAAGGCCCTTAAAAGGTTTTGGGTAATCCCAGCCTCCAACACCTTGTACTTCAAGATTCTGGCCTCTCCTCTATGCCTTTACATACAATTCCTTTACCTAGTTTGCCCTTCTTTCTCCCATTTCTACCACCTTCATCTTAACTCCTGTGAGGTTTAGGATACACCATCATGCTTGCTTTTCGGCTAACATAAACAATAACACTGACTCTGAGAAACTGTTCTCAAAGAGCTCCATTAATGGCGATAGCTGACCCTCCTCCTACCCAAATCCATGTAAAAGCAAAAAACAAAAAACAAAACAAACAAACAAACAAAAAGCAAAAAAAAAACCTCACTTGGCCCTTGGGATTGATAAATAAGGAAACAAACAATAAATAAGATAAATGAATTTAATCTCAACATTTCAATTATTTCATATTTTCAGAAAGTAGTAACTCCCACCTTTCCAATTCTATAAAATACCTCATCTAAGGTGTACCTTTTACAAGGAAATGTCTTCAAGAGAACATAGGCTAGGCTCCCTAAAGTGATTGTGTAGATTCATGGTTTCTCAAACCTTTTTAAAGCAAAATCCCAAGTTGAATATTAATATATAGAAGAAGTATCTCTGTGTAACCCTAGGATTCCATCAAACACAAATGAATTATGCTGTATGTGAAGGTACTATGTTAAGGTGAATACAACAGATACTGGAGCCCAGCCTAGATCCTTTACTCTGTGCTTATAAGCAATGTGGCTTTCTTAGCTTTAGTTTCCTCTTCTATAAAATGATACTATCACAAAAAAATGATACTATCACCTGTCTTCCCAGTTGTTTTGAGAGTCTGTGATAATATATACAAAATACCTAGCAGAAAGTTTAGCACATATAGATATTCTATAAATTTTAATTACCACCTCATGACTCACTAAGCCACATATCTTAATTGGACAATATAGTTCACCAGGGAATAAAAAGCACCATTGCCTCTTTAAAATATTTTATTTGAATTAACTTTTTGCAATTACACAGGCAAGGGATGAAAATCAGCTATGCGCTAATATATTATTGCTTTAAAATTTCAATAAATTTAAGCAAGTCATTAGGGTTCAACATATTATGCATGCATAATGAAGTCTTGCTTTAAGATTTCAGTCTGCTACCTCAAGAAAAATTGTTATACTCAGTTTACTAGAAGAATTTCATAGTAGAAATCTCATGTCCTGTCTGCCTATGTGAAGTGGTGGAGTAACACCAAGTGAAAGTTTTCCAAATACAGTAGAGCAGAAAGCTATTTGATTCCAAGTGCTAATGTATTTTCCAAATACAGTAGAGCAGAAAGCTATTCGATTCCAAGTGCTAAAGGATTATGCAGTCCTTTGGGCACACAGAAGTAGAGGATGGGAAAAAAATGGAGGTAAGAGGAAGGAAATAAAAATTTTCCACTAGCAATTGCCTGTCCCAGAATAAAGCAATAATACCAATATCATAGATTTTTTATTCATACATTTGATGAGAAGAAGTGACATTATGAATCAACTCTTTTTCATCTCCTATGCTCTTGATCATCTCTTGTGTATTTCTGGTAGGTAGAGTTTGGGATCATTAGAATTGAAAGGAACCCTAGAAATTACTTGTCAACTTCACTCATTTTATAGATGTGAAGACTGAAGCCTAGAGAGAGATAATTGAGCAGTAATTGCTACATAAAAAAAGAAGAAATTCAAATCCAGCACATCTCATATTTTCCTCTTTGCATTTTAGCTTTCAGAGTGAATTGCTCAGAATTGGTCCTTAATTGGCCTTAAATTATGAACCAGAAGTAATCCTTACACATGCAATACTTCTTATAAGACCCAGCATTCTACTAGCTAGCCAGGCCAGGCCATAACTTATAAGACACATGACAGGTAACAATATTTAAAAAGCACATTTAAGATATCATTAATATTTGGTCCAAAAATATCACAGTATATTTGTCAATAATATAAAAACCTCAGAGACTCTGATATGTAATTAGTTCTGCTTAGGATATAAAGTCATTCATAATGGCATACAGCCATTTCTAAGGTAGGTGGCAATCATCGCCTGTAACAGTCTCATCTGTCTGGGCATCTACAAAAGAATACAATGACACCAGTCCAGTTTATGACATCCTTTTCTCTACTCTCAGAATATCTATAGTACCTATTATCTACTTCATTATTTATCAGCTTTTTTCATGTTAGAATCCTTTGGAAAAACATGTCAGCTACATATGTTTTACCCCAGGTAAAGGCACATTCTAACATAAAAATTTTACATGCAATTTTAAGTTTAGTAAATCCACACATGTAATCAAGAATGTGTTCAAGCATTCACCTCAGTTAGTATGTGTTACCTAGTATTGATATTTATCCCCAACTATATGTGTCCTGACTCAGATCAAAAGGTGTTCAAGGTTCAGAATAGGTCTTATAACCCTCTGTATCAAAAGCTTGAGTGCATTCCTCAGCGCACAGTAGAGACTCAATATATGTTAATAATTTTTAACAGAAGGTCATTTACCCATTTTGCATCTATTATGGGGCAAATGCTGTGCAAGGAAATGAAGATTAAAGGTGAAAGATAAGGATATGATCCTCAAGGAACTCACAACCTAATGTAAGAGGGAGACAAGTAAACATATAATTACAGTATTAGGAAAAAAGTCTAAACTGGAGGGGAAAACAGGTGGGGAAATAAGCACAGAGTAGGAGCTGGAGCTCTCAGATTTCTAGGTTTGTTGGAGATGGTGGATTAGGAGATTAAAATGACATGCAAAGCTTCCTGGATATGAAGCATGCTTGAGCCAAGTCCAACAAAAACAACAAAATACCAGAAGAGGAGTAGAAACATGGAAAATGAAGGACAAAGAAAAAGACCTGTGGAGTAGTGAAGTATCTCTTAATAATACCTCTTCTATTGTTTCATTCCTGCAAGTAAATCAAACATTACTGAAATACACTGTATTAATATTGCACACATATTGCTCTTAGTTCTGCACTTGTAAAACACACTACAACAAATAAAGTTGGCCATCCAATCAAGCTCTTGAAAGTGAAATTTAGGTATCCCTGGGTGGCTCAGCGGTTAAGCACCTGCCTTGGGCCCAGGGTGTGATCCTGGAGTCCTGGGATCGAGTCCTGTACCAGGCTCCCTGCATGGAGCCTGTTTCTCCCTCTGCCTCTCAATTTTTTGTGTATCTCTTATGAATAAATAAATAAAATCTTAAAAAAATAAAGTGAAATTTATCCTAATCCACCACGATAAATTGATTATGTTTAATAGAAGACAGAAGTCACAATTACAATTCTAACTATTAGCACACTTAGGTCTTACATACTGTAACAATGATATTTTTTTGCATTTAAAAAAAGATTTTATTTATTTATTTATGAGAGACACAGAGAAAGAGGGAGAGACATAGGCAGAGGGAGAAGCAGGCTCCCTGTGGGGAACCCAATGCAGGACTCGATCCCAGAATCCCAGGATCACGCCATGAGCCAAAGGCAGATGCTCAACCACTGAGCCACCCAGGCATGCCTATTTTTTTTTTTTGCATTTTATATAGGCGACAAATAAGTGTTACTCAAGTTTCAAATGATGTTATTTATTTATGGAAGACAGGTCTGAGTCCATGTCATTTTCTTCCTCTATATTCCAAGGAAAAAATCTGGATTTTACACTTCTTTTGATAGAATGAAGGGTAATACTTCATTTTAAGTATGAAACTATTGATAACAGTATTATTAATTTTAATTATAATTAGGCATACATGCTTTTCAGTAAATAAAATTAGTAACTATCATGTTATTGTAAATCACAAATGGTATGCTTAGGTATAGCAAAAATAACTTGATTAGAGTAGGAAACAAAAGCAATTTTAGAGCTGTTACCTCAAATCCTTCCAAAAGTTCTTGGGAAAGAGATAGCAATTTGTACTCTATTTGGTAATACTTAACAATATGTTCAAAACTTTATAATTTAGTAAGCTCTTCCATTTTATTTTATCTTTATCAAAAGCTGTATAAGGTTGGCAGGTCAGTTAGTATGTTTACAAATGAATAAAAGTTGCCTGACAGAGACTTTATGACTTTCCCTAACTCATTTCTTAAGAGGCAGAACTGGGATTAGAATCATCTGATTCATAGTCTAATTGCTTTTTAAAAATCATCTAACACAACTACATTTCCGTAAATTATATCCTTTAAACTGCTGCAATAATTGGACTTTTTAGTCATCTACTCTGTTCATGAAATGACATATTTCATGCCTCTTCAAAGGTTCATTTTATTCTTGGTTTATCTTGGTCAGTTCAGCACAGGATAGGAAATGATTCAGGATCAATATTCTCAGTATGGCTTATATAATCTTATCCTCCCACCAGAAATCCTATTTTTCAGATTTACAAACTAATGAAGACAAAACAGCTATAAAATGAACTATCAAACAATAACTGTTATCCTCATATTGGTATTTTGCCAAATTTTATTCAGTAGCAAAATACCAAGCTACTCTATTTTCTATAATGCCAACTCCTGTAAGAAAGACGAATTACAAAGAAATGGAAATTTTGTAAAGGTATTTCAGTAGTGAAAAAATTATTTCATCCCCCAATTCAGGGAATCACACAGCTTGTTTCCTAACCTTGACCTTAGTGCTCAAGTAGAAAAACAGGTGCAACTGATGGATTTTTACAGCTTTAGGAAACCATGAGTTTCCTTATATGCTAAATCAGATTATCAAGCAAGCTCTCAATTTAGTTTGCCAGTGTGGTATTAAGGACTTCACCTCATTATCAGTCACCTACATCCAGAAAAATGAAGTTCCACAAAAACCATCTGGAAAAACAAAAACAAACAAACAAGCCATCTGGCCTCGTTCTGTATTCAAAACCTATACCTCTGCTCCAAAAACCTCTGGCAAACTCCCGCTGCTTTTAACCATACAACCCCCCCCCCTCAATTTCTAAGAAGTGGATAAAATAACTGAAAGGACACGTGACAGGAGCCCTGAACAAGGGTTCACACTCAAAAATCATCTCAGTCCCCCAACTCCTCCCACACTCGCCAAAGCAGTCCCACTTCCCAGGCAGCGGCGGCTACCAGGAAACCACAACAGAGTTACAGACACCTACCAATCAGCATCAGTGCCCTCATCTTCCCATAATTAGACCTAAAAGGTCACCTACATGCGCCTCACAGGGCCCCAGCCTTTGCCCTTCTCCCCTTTCCTAAACTCCAGCAGCAGCTTTTCAGACGGGAAAGGATACTCTCCATATTCAACGTGGTCCCACAACTTTTTTGGTGAGGCGACAGCCCAGAGCAATAGCACGAACTTGATAGGGTACTCAGAGTACCGCCCTATTTCTGACTAGCTGCCTGCCTCGCTCCTATAGGTTTACAATCCCACTTCCTGTTTCCGCTCACAGTTGGCCGGGGGTGGAGCCGCCTACGACCGAGGGGCGGGGCTGGTGTAACGCCAAAATGGCTGCTGCTCGGAGTAGCTGTTAGGGTGGGCAGTAGTCGCCTGGGGGCGTTGGCGGGCTCTAGGGGTTATGCCCCTCCCCCTAGTGTCTTTAAGCCAGCGCCTAACGGTTTTCGTCACTCTGCTAACCGCCTAGTTCTTTTGTCGTACTCTGAGCTCTTCTTAAACTTCCGCCCCAAACTCTTTCCTCAGATTTCACACTATCCTTGGCCTCTCCTTCTGTTCTCAGAGTTTGTCTTACGGATGAAGGAAAAGGTATAGGGTTTCTACAGTACTTTAAACATATATATAACCCTATGAAATGAGAACCTTCAGGGTTAGCGGGGGTGGGAATTTTCAGTTGCGAGGTTCAGTTTAAGTTTTTAAAAAGGTCATGATCTTTAAAGTTTTAAGTTAGAAGGGGAAGACAAAAGAGTAAGCCCAGGTTTAAGAGGCGAAGTTGTTGTGAAATACGAAGTTGTAATAAATTATTATTTTTTGGAGTGGATGGGTAAAATACGAAAATTACCATAAAATCGCTCCAAATTATAATTGACGGGAGGGTTTATTGAAACACTTGGTGCCTTTTATGTAACACCAAGATATCCAAGGAAATTTATTAGACACCATCTCTAGATTTGTGGAAAGAAGGGGGATCTTTGATGAAATCACTGCATTTAATTCAACACTTGGAAATTCCAAGAAATGCTTTGGAAAAAAAATAGAGTAATTATGCTCTTGCTGAGGAATTTTATATTTGGCTTTAAGTTTTTTCTCATCTTTAAAGTTTCAATATGTGGGGGAAATAATGAATATATAATGGCCTTTTTATCTTCAGGATTGTTTCCTGTTGCACCAAAATGGTTCTAAAAAAAAGGTACTGTTTTAGACTTTTGTGTTAATGACGTTTGGTAGGCTTCAGGCTGTTAACTAATTATGAGCCCTTGATCCTGGAAAACCTTTTATTTTTCCCCTAAAAGCTCAGGGAGAGTACGATAGAAAAGACTTTACATAAACGGAACTGTATAAAGATTATATTTATTTTTTTAATCTTGCTATATATGTTTCAGATGCAAGATTTACCTTTATAGAGACAGAAAAAACTTGGCACATGTAATGATTGTTTCATCACTTTCCACAATAGATAATTGTATTTCACTGAGAATTTTTTTTTGGTGTGAAAGTGAAAAATATTTTTAGAAGTTCTTCCTTAGATGCTTAATATGTATTAACAAAGTGCCTTCAATAAATCCACATATAGACTAGAACAATCCGCTAAAACTTAAGAATTTCCATGTCTTATGTTATTTCTAGTTATATATCGGTAACCTATAAATTAAGCCTTTTTTGAACTGTTTTTTAAATTGTTTTGCATATTGTTGAACTTCTTAAGATAGGGATCTTTAGGATAGAACAGGGTTTTTAGTAGAATTAAGATCTAAAAATATTTGTTCAGTTAGGAAGTTTGTTATTGTCCATGCTAGGAAATAAAATGCATAACCTATATCTTTGATTGACAAACTACTTAGAAGATTCAGAAATTGTTATTTATATGAGTTGTGAACTAATATTGACTCCAAAAATTGCCCTCATGTTTTTATCTTGGGCATCTTATCTTTTAAAGTTAGATTTAGAATTTATTTTTTAATCTTAGGCACAGTAATAGAAATATTTGAAGTATATGTATATTATTGCTGCTGTTGAAACAAGGAATTAAAAGATATTAAAATCATAAGCTGCTTTTATTATAAAAAAGTACTCAAAGGAAAGTCATCAACTTTTAATTGTTTTTATTAATAATTGAATACCTATAAAATATTTGTAAAACAGGAGTACAGAATAAAAAGCAATACAGGAAATCCATATGACCTAATTTAAGAAAAGTACCATTCCTTTTAAATTCCCTTGTGTACCCTTTCCCTAATCACATTTCTTTCCTTCCCTCCTTAGAGGCAACTGCTGTCTCAAATTTATATATAATTTCCCTGATTTAATTTACAGTTTTATCATAGTATTTGAATTCCTAAACAGTATTATTTACTGTTGTATATTTCTAAACTCTGCATAAATCAGTGTTTTTTCTTCTTTGACATGCTTTTGTAACTCATAATGTTCCTTGTCTGCCTGCATTATTGCTTATAACTGTAGTTCATTCTTTTTCACTGTTGTATTCCACTGTATGAACATTTTGTTAATTTTCATTCATTGTCCTAATGATTAATATTTGTGTTGTTTCCAGGTTAATATAGCCTGTAAGAATATACCAGTGTTATATTAACACATATTCTAAACAGTTAATTAAAATCAATAACTTAAGTCTCTTAAACATTATGATGAATTCTGGAAATGTTTATTCTATTATAGTTATAGTTAATGTTAAGCATTTTAAAGCTAGATTTATTTATTTTATTATTTTTTTAAATTTATGATAGTCTCACACACACACACACACACACACACACACAGAGAGAGAGGCAGAGACACAGGCAGAGGGAGAAGCAGGCTCCATGCACCAGGAGCCCCACGCGGGATTTGATCCTGGGTCTCCAGGATCGCGCCCTGGGCCAAAGGCAGGCGCTAAACCGCTGCTCCACCCAGGGATCCCTTAAAGTTAGATTTATTCTTTACCAATATCATTTTACTCTCTCCCCCAAGGAACTATTATTCATTTATTGTTTATTGTATTTATATTTCTTATTGTTTTGGGTTATCTTAGATCATGGCTTTGTTTCTTCCACTCTTCCAGATTTAGTAATACCTCTAACCCTGTCTCACCTAAATAGGCAGCTACCTTTTGCTCCTTTCAGCCTTTGAAAAGGGCTAATTATAAAAATAACATGTATAGGACCTCCCACTTGTTATTTTAATGATTGTTATTTTAATTTGGACCTCCCAAATTGTTATTTTAATGATAAAAATAACATGTATAGGACCTCCCAAATTGTTCTTTTGGAACTTAGTTAACTCTAAGTATGAAGATTTAACAGAAGTAGCATCAGTTTATCAGTTGATAAACCCAGATGTGGAAAATTTCAATTATAGATACTTAGAAAGATGTGTTTTAAAATATCTGAGAATTTTCACTAAGATAATGTAGATTTGAAGAACCAATACAGTATCTTAAGTTAACTCAGCATTATTGAATGTATTAAAATTTGACATTATTCAAATAAAGCTAATGTGGGAAATCATAATAATTCCTTCAGTAAATTGAATTATTTTCATGTTTAATCATTCTTAGTTCTGTAAATATTTTACAATCTACTGTGTTATAAAAAACAAGCTTTGCTTTTTACATTTTAAAATATTTATTTAAAAATATCTGTTAAAGTCTAAATTATATAATTTTTAAGATTTGATTTCAGTTGTTTTTTGACAACATGGCATTTTTCTTACATTTTACCAAATGATTTCAAGATGATCAGAAAATTAAATGGTACATATAATTAAACTTTCATTGAAGTAAGAGAAAGGACACCAGAAATTAGAATGGCATAGTGTGTGTAGTCTTAATCAAACTTTGGTGTTCTTGTTAAAAATACAGATGATTGGGACTCCCCTCTATAGATTCTGATAGAATAAACTTGGAATTGGTCCCAGAAGTCTATATTTTGTCTCTGTTTGTGTAATTGAAATGAATAACTTAATATAGGTTAATATACTATATTGTCTAGTAGCTCAATTTGGATGGAACTTCATACTTTACAAAATGCTTCTAATCTGAGGCAACCTGAAAAGGCATTATCATCCTCTTTTTACTAATTAAAAAAAAGACTCAGAGAGATCATATAATTTGCCCAAGCAAGTTTTAAGTAAGCTCTATACCCAAATGGGGGTTGAACTCACAGCCCCAAGATTAAAAGTCAAATGCTGAACTAATTGAGCCAGCCATGTGTCCCTGCCCAAGCGAAGTTTGAGTAAATGGAGTCAGTATTCAATTCAGGACTCATTGACTTGTAATCCAATACTTTTGAATGCTTATAGCAGATTGACAAGGAGGACTCATTAGACTACTTCTGCTTCCTTCTTTCTATAGTTTAAGAAGATTCAGTTTTCTTTTTTTTAATTTTTATTTATTTATGATAGTCACAGAGAGAGAGAGAGAGAGAGAGAGAGGCAGAGACACAGGCAGAGGGAGAAGCAGGCTCCATGCACCGGGAGCCCGACGTGGGATTCGATCCTGGGTCTCCAGGATCGCACCCTGGGCCAAAGGCAGGCGCCAAACCGCTGCACCACCCAGGGATTCCAGAAGATTCAGTTTTCTAGAATCCCTAGAGAGGTAGAAACTAAGGGTCTTTCTTACTTTTTAAGTTTTTATTTAAATTCCAGTTAACATACAGTGTAATATCAGTTTTGAGTGGACAATTTAGTGGTTCAACACTTAACATACAACACCTGGTGCTCATCACAAGTGCACTCTCTAATCCCCATCACTTATTTAACCCATCTCCCCACACACCCTTCACAGTTTACAAAATGCTTCTAATCTGAGGTAGCCATCAGGTAGCCTCTGGTAGCCTCTGGTAACCATCAGTTTTTTTCTCTATATTAAGGGCCTATTTCTTGGTTTGCCTTTCTCTTTTTTCATCCCATGATCATTTGTTTTGTTTTTTAAATTCTACCTATGAGTGAAATCATATGTTATTTGTCTTTCTCTGATTGATTGACTTAGTTTGCTTATCGTAATACTCTCTAGCTCCATCCATATCATAGGATCTTTTTTAAACTTATATAATTAAATTATTTACCATAGTCATTAATTTCAAATGTAGATTTCAGTTATTCATCCATTGCATATAAGACCCAGTGCTCATTACATCACTTAGTCTCCTTAATGCCCATCATCCAGTTACACCATCCCCCCTCCACTTCCCCTCCAGCAACCTTCACTCTGTTTCCTACAGTTAAGAGTCTCTTAGTATTTGTCTTCCTCTCTGATTTCATCTTATTTTATTTTTCCATTCCTTTCCCTATGATCCTCTGTTTTGTTTCTTTGTAGGGTCTTTCTTGCTCATAATGGGAAAAGTTTTTCCCTAGCAGGCAACAAACACCTAGCTGGTTTCATTTTTCTGTGGTTTTAATTTGCAGAATTTCCTAGCCTAGAACTGTTCAAGTGACAGGACAAAGATGAGAGCTATAAAAGAGGTAAAACGGGATCCCTGGGTGGCGCAGCGGTTTGGCGCCTGCCTTTGGCCCAGGGCGCGGTCCTGGAGACCCGGGATCAAATCCCACGTCGGGCTCCCGGTGCATGGAGCCTGCTTCTCCCTCTGCCTGTGTCTCTGCCTCTCTCTCTCTCTCACTGTGTGCCTATCATAAATAAATAAAAGTTTAAAAAAAAATAAAAATAAAAGAGGTAAAACTCTATTAGCTAAGGCAAATAGAAGATGAAGCAGGAATAGAAGTTTAAAGACAAGAAGAATGGGTTTGAGTGGCTGCAGTAGATGATATGAAAAATATCCAGTTTATAATTAGCAAGTGGGGGAGGAGCACAAGGAGACAAGATAAGTTGAATATAAGATTCAACTGAATAGAAAAAAGTCTTAGGAAAAATACATCTGCATATTTATCATTTTTATAAGTGACCATTTTTAGGATTTCATTGTTATTTTAATAATAAATGGTGATATTTAGTGATTGTAATACATAATTATCAGAAAGAGAATTTCTCTAGACTACGTTGATTTTTAACAGAGCACTCAAGGCTTTAAAATTTGCCTTTGCCAGAAAACCTTTGTAAAACTTGAATAATCAATGCAACTATATCTTGTTATTAAATGAGTTGATTGATTCTTAGAAGGTGAGATGGTGAGAAAGAATAAAGCATTTGCTATTATTAGAGATACTTTCCCACTTTGGGATGATTCCAAATTAGTTTTGAGAGTTGTATGATTCAGAATTTCTTTAATATAGGTGTAGGTGCTCATATAGAAACTCATTTTTAATAAAACGTTTCCTTATATCTATTATTTTACCGTCTAGGAGCTATTTGAAGAAAAGTCTTTAAGAGAAGAAAGAACAAAGATAAGAGACTTTTATCAGAAGGACAGGTGAAGACAAGGTAAAAAACAAACAAAACACTTGCTCTTTTAAAAGTGTACTACTCTGTACTCCTGTATCCCATTTTCATGGCTACAGCACCTACACACTTAGTTCTAAATACTGCTTTTATTTACTATTACTTTCTCATCATAGACTGTGGAATCTCAAGTCAAAATTCTGTCAAAGTCATTTTCATGATTTTAGAAATTTATCTGGTAACTGGTTCGAACAGAGTTAGCAAGCTTTTTAAATATTTGAATTCTCTATATTTTATTTTTTTTATTTTTTTTGAATTCTCTATATTTTAGTACACACATTCTATTAAGGCTCTTATTTTAATTCCAGTACAATTAACATATATTTTGTTATTTTCAAATATTATTTTTCCCTAAAATTAGCTATAATGTGGTCCACAATTATTCCCTCTGTGTCAGGATTTTTCAACTAATACTGTAGACATTTTGAGCTGATCATTTATTTGTTTTGGAGGATTGTCCTGTACATTGTAGGACATTTAGCAGTATCCCTGCCCTCTATATACACCTCTATATATACAGTAGCTTTCTACCACTTCCAAAGTTTTAACAACCAAAAATATCTCCGGAGATTGTCAAATATTCTCTGAAAGATAAAATCACTTCCATTTACGAACCACTACTCTATGTCTAGAATCATCTAGTGTTGCCTTTATATTAAATTGACAGATGTACAACAAAATATCTTTCAGCTTATTCTTTTTTAGGAATAGCCATAGCAAATGCAGTGCAATGATAGCATGTCTAGGTTTTCAACTGGTATACTGAAATTGGTAAAATTGAATCCAGGAAAGGTATCTTGAAGTCATTATAAATTTTTTTGCTTCAGGCCATTGGAAAGAACAAGACATTTAGCGTCATACAGAGCTAGGTTTGAATTTCTGGTTCCTATATTTAATATGTGATTATCAAGGGCAAGTTATGTAATCTCTTTGTATTTCAATTTCCTCACTCACAAAAACAGGGGTAATAATATCTATTTCTTAGGTTTATGATAAGGATTAAATGAGATTATCTTGAATGTTAGAATACTTAGAGCCTCTCAGAAATGATAGCTTAGTAATGTATTCTACAGCCAAAAAACCCTTAACAAATATGTAAACATCAAGAAAGGTATTTGAAACAAAAGAGAAAATCATATTGATATAAAACCATGGTACCTTGGTGCTTGAAAAATTGTGGCATTTCTGCTCACCACTTCTTGAGAAATAATTAATGTCAAGACAGGGGCCAGAGAAGAAGTTTCAAAAAGTGCCAGAAGGGCTTTGAGCAGACTAGACTATTTAATACTATTAGAATATTTAATATTCTTCTGTATAGAAAGAATGGCTTGATTGAATCTGCATAAAATCGTGGAGTGTATAGGTAGAGTAAATATGATTTTGTTCCTAGGATTTTTTAAAAGATTTTGTTTATTTATTTGGCAGAGAGAGAGAGAGAGAAAGAGAGAGAGAGCACACAAGCAGGGGGAGCAGCAGAGGGAGAGGAAAGGGCAGGTTCCACAATGAGCAGGGAGCCCGATGTAGGGCTCGATCCCAGAACTCTGAGATCATGACCCAAGCCAAAGGCAGATGCTTAACTGGCTCAGCCACCCAGGCACCCCTGTTCCTGAGGTCTTGAGCAACTAAGAGAAGGTAACCTTCCCACAACTCAGCCTACTCAATGATAGAGGGAAGTATTCTTTTGTTTGCTTGTTTTTAATAAGCTTGTAGTATATGCTCTCAATATTAAATGAGTCACTTTGTAGCTTTCTAAGAAAATTTATTTTTATGAGAAACTTTAAAATATAGAAGATATAAAAATAATATATTAAACATCCATGTTTCTACCTCCAAGAATTGACAGCAGTGAAATTTTTTTAAGGATTTATTTATTTTTGAGAGACGGGGAGGAGGAGCAAAGGGAGGAAGACAGACTCCTCACTGAGCATGGAGCCTAACAGATCTTAGGACCCTGAGATCAGGACCTGAGCCAAAACCAAGAGTTGAATACTTAATAGATTACACCACCCTGGTACCCCGACAACAGGACAACAGTCAACATTGTGTCACACCTGTTTCCAGTTCTTTTTAAAATAAAATAAATAAAACAATATAGTGAAGTTGAAGTCTCCTTTGACTACACTCACTAGTCTTATTCTATTCTCCCTTCTGGAAACAGCTACTTAGTATTATGTGTATCCTTTTCCATGAAGAAATATGCATTCATGGAAAATATACAATATTTTATACATGTTTTTAAATTTATATCATTATTACACTTAATATATATCTAGGTTCCATAGCTTTTACTCAGTATTACTTTTGAGATCTACCCATGTTGTTTCTACATTTGTATATATAATAATTTATCATATAAATATGGCTCATTTATCCATCCCCTCTTCATGGCCGTTTATAGGTGGCTTTTATTTTCTTTTCCAATTAAAGAAATGCTGCAGTACTAAATGTATAACACTCTACACATTTGCAAGAGTTCTCTAAGGTATATGCTGGAAGTAGAATTACTGGGACATAGGGTAGAAATAGCTATATTAAGATATTAAGATAAATGAAAAAGTACCATTTTATATGTTAAAAAGGTTTTGTATACTGAAAATGAAGATTCAAAAAGGAGTTAAATTTATATGCATTTAATGGAGGAATTTATGGCTTTTATTTAGGATAGTTTAGAAGTCAGATATGCCTACTTATTTCAAGAAAAGTTCAATGAAATATTGATTGCCTACTGTATGCTCAGAACTGCACAAGTGATATCATCAGAAACAGGATACTGAGCTGGATGGATGAATCCAGAATAGCTTTCATTATGCTCTTAATTCAGTCAAAAGGAAAGACTATCTACAGGACAAGATCAATGTACCAGACAAAAGTATACCAAGTGTGAGTATATCAGGTTCATTGCCTGTTTGATTTGCATAACCCTGGTCTAGAAGGTTTGTCATATGCTTTCCTCTTCTCTGAACCTCACAATTTTAAAGGCCATTGTCGATCAGTTGTTGCTGAGGTATACTTAAAGTTAACGTATCCATATATATTATGCTTTCCTAAAATGCGTATTGAGTAAAGCATGTGAAGATATAGAGGGGAGATATATATAATCACTTGATCTATCATAAAACTAGAATAAAAGAGACAGTCAATTAAAAGGCAAATTCTGATAAGAATGTAAAAAAATAAGATTTAATGAAAAAAATGTAGAACAATGAGAAGTTAGTCCTATGGAAATTCTTGAGAGGAGCTAATTCAAATGGTATTTATTAGATTTTTCATAGAACTTTTCATTGAGATTATCACTTTCACCACAACAAGTCTCAAATTCCATATTCGGCCAAAAAAAGGCTTAACATCTCATTTCACAAATTATTCCAGACCATATGTAACTCAGTTTTCTGAAATCAAAACAGTGAATTTATATGGTAACTAAATTCAGTTGACCTCTTTCTAAGTCAGGTCCTAACTGAAGCTTAATGAAACCTACGCAGTGATCCAGACTACATAAAATTTAATGATTATTTCTATTTTTTTTAAGATTTAATTCTTTGTAAAAAGAAATCATCCAACATTCCATGTCTATCTAAGTGAAGTTTCCCTAACTGGAGGTAAGATACAAAGTTTAGAAAGGCACAAATATATGAATTGGAAGAAAAAAAGACAGGTATTGGAACTTGCTAAAGACCATACATCAAGTGAGTGTGAATTAAGCCTTTCATTTTTTATTTCACCCTACAGATAACTCATCATTTAAAGATATATTTATGAACAGGGTAGAAAGGCTCATCTTGAAAATTCCCTTTGTCAATTACATTAATAAAGTATAGTTTTAATAAAATACGGTTTTAAGCAGTTATTCAACTTTGGATAGAGGGAGGGAAAGAAAGATTATTTACATATATTTGATAAATATATTTTCTATTATATTATTCTTTTATATTCTTTTTATTTACACTAGTAGTGGTTCTTTGTTAGTGTTCCTTTCTCCTTTCTTATTAGCCTTTCCCTAATTTTTTTCTTACTAATTTTCATATTCATCCTTGGTACCAATACTTTTGGATACTTTTAAAGTCATGCTTAACCAAGGAATCTCAAGCTCAACCTAGATTTCTATGTGTATTTTCAGAAAGGTTACTAGGATAGGATACAGTTCAGTTAAGGTAAAGCTTTAATTCAAAGTGTCATGTTGGGATGCCTGAGAGGCTCAGCAGTTGAGCATCTGCCTTCCACTCAGGTTGTGATCCTGGGATCCTGGGATAGAGTTCCCCATCTGGCTTCCCTCGGGAAGCCTGCTTCTCCCTCTGCCTGTGTCCCCTCTCTCTCTTTGCTTCTTGTGAATAAATAAATAAAATCTTTAAAAAATTAAAATAAAATAAAAATGCCATATTATGCAAAGAGGGGCCATGCCAGGTGCATGAGTGTATAAATGTTCTAATACCTCATGTTTCTTAATATTTGCTAGGAGCCTATCAACCTCTAAAAAGGTGCCATTTAGAAATTTGGTGTCAAATAATTCAAGTGGTACAACCACTATAGTAATCACTGTGGTAAACAACTTTGGTTACTATATAAATTGTTATTATCTTTTTATTTATATGCCTTATCTCTGCAATTAGCTTGGAAGCATTTTTAGGACCAGGTCATCTTATTCCTTATATGACTTCTGACCCCTGGAACCAACTAATTTCCTTGCATATAATTGAAACTTAGTACATCTTTATTGTTGATGAAGTTTTATTATTACTTTTTAAATTAGAGCAATTTCTTGTATTCATAGAGCTTCTTGTTTTTATATCTAGTTACATTTTCATGATTGGGAGGTATATGCAAATACTTGAGGAGTAAGAGATTTGGAACAGATTAATTAGCTGAAAAGAGAAGAAAAAGAGACTCTTAGTTTATTTTCAGTAGGCAGGAATGCCTGTTAATTTCTCTCTAAATGAATACATCTGAAGTTGAGAACTGACTGTTCAATACAATTAGTAGATTATTTATATTTAAACATATTAGATTATTTTAATTCCAGTCAGTAACTGAGCATGAATTAGCTTCCAACAGAATCAGCAATGGAAAATACTCTCTTATGAACCTCAGGTGTTTTTGGTCTGATAATGATAAAAATTAACTAATTTTGGTGCTAGCAGAGTTGTTCCTGATTTTATAACTCTGATATCTTTATAAATGGTATAAGATCTAATGGTATAAGTTAGTTGAATGATGGTCCTATAATTTTAAAGTTATGAAATAACATATATGGGAATATCCTTAGAATACCTTTCAAGATAAAAGATATCTACCCCCACAATAAAAGATGATTTTCATTGTGAATGGCTAAAAATGAAGACCATGCCAAAATACCATGTAGTTAGGTGTTACAGGGAGCAAGTTCTGGTTTATTATTTTTTAACTGTATATGAAGCATTTTAGTGATAGAGATTTAGTAAGAACTTTTAAATATTGGCCTTCTCTAAAATGGAATAGTCAAAGGAGTATCTTTAAGCATGTAATCATAGGACAAGTTGAGATCACAAACTTCACAGAGGAGACACAGATTTTATGAAACCAATAGCTTCCTTTTCTTCATGAAGCAGACTTGTGATTTCACTTACCCTTGGAATTTTGTTATTACAGGAGGGTTATCCTAATGTCTTTGTGCTAATGTCATGACAGGGGATATTTTTGTTGAATCTAATTAATGAATGAACATTTTTAGATACCTTCTATTTTCCCACAACTGTGGGTGAAAAAGTAATGTAAGACATGAATGTGTCCTCGAGGAAGTTATAACTCCGTTATAGAAATCAAACCATCATATATTAAGCAATTAGAAAACAGTAAGTGTTAACTTTGCATCACTGGCTTGACATAGAAAATACCAGTGTTGACTAGAATGCTCAAGGTTTCAGGAAAGACATCAGACTTAAAAGCTTAGGATAGATCACAGGCAAAAGGAGAGCAATTCCAGATAGGTAGTATGACATGATCAAAGAGATGGAATAAAGATTAATACATATTTACATTACAGGACTATGCCTGTGTTGATATAGGCAGTAACCCCACTTTAAATCCTAATTGGGAGACTATGAAACTCTAGTGTTTATAAAGTTAAGTAATGTATTTCTTGTTTATTCCATGGCATATATTCACTAACTGGAAGTGCTAACAATCAAAAGAGCATATCAATGATAATATCTTAGTAACATTTTCCTAGTTAACTTTATCCAAAGTAGTAGAGTTAAAGAGTTACTCTTTAAAAGGTAGTTTAGAGCTGTGTGATACTAAAATAGTTTTACAAGTTCCAGAACCAGATGAGTGAGACTGAGAAATCAGTTATCCCTTGTTTACTGGTTGATGTTTATGGCATCATTACACTATCTTACACATTAACAAACACAAAAGTACAGCTTTTACTGTACTGCCTATATAGTGAGACTATTTATTTTTTACATTGCACTTAACATTACACAATAGCAATGATGCTACAATAAGGCCTTATTATTGCTAAATAACTCAATGAGCGATTAATAATGTGACAATTTATAAGTTGTGAATAAAATTAAGGTTTATAGTATGGAAAGATGTGTTCTTTTATATTTGGCCCTTTGAATAAGTTTTAAACTTATATCTTATTGGATGGGAGATCAAATATCATACAATTCTAATAGAAAAGTGAAAAAGAACCCAATTTAGGCATTTGAACCAAAAGAAATGCTATTTTGACTCAAGTGGATTTGGACAATATTTTGATAGTTTGAATCATTAATTTTAGAAATTGATAGTGTTGGTTCCTGTTCAGACTGGTTAACTGCATGTGATTTAAAGATAAATTTTTGTATAAACAAAATGGATTTTGAATTTGGTATAAATTAACTATAAAATATGTTTCATTAAATTATTGCTCTTCTTTTTTTACGAGATATATGTTTTAATTTTTTTATTGGAGTTCAATTTGCCAACATATACCATAACACCCAGTGCTCATCCTGCCAAGTGCCCCCCTCATTGCCCATCACCCAGTCACCCCAACCCCCTGCCCACTTCCCCTTGCACTACCTCTTGTTCATTTCCCATAGTTAGGTGTCTCTCATGTTTTGTCACCCTCACTGATATTTTCACTCATTTTTTCTCTTTCCCTTTATTCCCTTTCACTAATTTTTATATTCCCCAAATGAATGAGACCATATAATGTTTGTCCTTTTCCGATTGACTTATTTCACTCAGCATAATACCCTCCAGGTCCCTCCATGTCGAAGCAAATAGTGGGTATTTGTCGTTTCTAATGGCTGAGTAATATTCCATTGTATACATAAACCACATCTTCTTTATCCATTCATCTTTTGATGGACACCGAGGCTCCTTCCACAGTTTGTCTATTGTGGACATTACTGCTATAAACATCGGAGTACAGGTGCCCGGGCGTTTCATTGCATCTGAATCTTTGGGGTAAATCCCCAGCAGTGCAATTGCTGGGCAGATCTATTTTTAACTCTTTGCGGAACCTCCACACAGTTTTCCAGAGTGGCTGCGCCAGTTCACATTCCCACCAACAGGGCAAGAGGGTTCCCCTTTCTCCACATCCTCTCCAACATTTGTTGTTTCCTGTCTTGTTAATTTTCACCATTCTCACGAGTGTGAGGTGGTATCTCATTGTGGTTTTGATTTGTATTTCCCTGGTGGCCAGTGATGTGGAGCATTTTCTCATGTGCGTGTTGGCCATGTCTATGTCTTCCTCTGTGAAAATTCTGTTCATGTCTTTTGCCCATTTCATAATTGGATTGTTTGTTTCTTTGCTGTTGAGTTTAATAAATTCTTTATAGATCTTGGAAACTAACCCTTTATCTGATACGTCATTTGCAAATATTACTCTTTTTCTTAAAGTATGAAATAAAGTTCAAGTTCTTAGTCTGTGGAAGTTACTAGGAAGAATTCAGATTGTTGTTTACACATGATATAGAAGAAATGGTGTCTGATATTTGATAGTTTGTGTTCAGGGAGGTTACAGAGCAATAGTTCAGCTTCTTTGGATATTTGTAATAAAAGCATGTATATTAGAAGAACCAAGGGAACTCTTCAGTAATAACTCTATATATTGAACAAAATTATAAATATATAAACATCGGTGTGCAGGTGTCCCGGCCTCGGTGTCCATCGAAAGATGAATGGATAAAGAAGATGTGGTTTATGTATACAATGGAATATTACTCAGCCATTAGAAATTACAAATACCCACCATTTGCTTCAACATAGATGGAACTGGAGGGTATTATGCTGAGTGAAATAAGTCAATTGGAGAAGGACAAACATTATATGTTCTCATTCATTTGGGGAATATAAATAATAGTGAAAGGGAATAGAAGGGAAGGGAGAAGAAATGGGTAGGAAATATCAGAAAGGGAGACAGAACATAAAGACTCCTAACTCTGGGAAATGAACTAGGGGTGGTGGAAGTGGAGGAGGGCAGGGGTTGGGGGTGAATGGGTGACGGGCACTGAGGGGGCACTTGACGGGATGAGCACTGGGTGTTATTCTGTATGTTGGCAAATTGAACACCATTAAAAAATAAATTTATTATTTAAAAAAAAACCGCATTGTTAAAATGTGAAAAGAAAATAAAAACCCCAAAGCTGTTACCCCGTAATTCCCATGGTATCATTTGAAATCTAAGGCTAAAACTTCAAAAAAATTATAAATATATATTAAATTAATATACATTAAAAATATAATAAAAACGGTTCCAAATCAAAAAGGTAGTTTTGTGCAATGTCCTTAAAATAGCTGACATTCCGACTGTTTAGAATAGAATCATATAAAATTAGAGATGCTATGCTAAGTTTCTTAATAACCTAGTCCAATCCTTTTATTTCACAGAGGAGACTGGAGTTCAAAGTGATGAGGTGACTTGCCAAGTTCTATACACAGTATTAGAGTCAATATTAAAATCCAGATATCCTCTTTTGCAAATCCAGTATTTTTGTTTTTATTATAACATATTGCCTATATGAGACAAGGTATGATTTGAACAGTGTTGTTAAAAAAGATACTAACCCTGATAAATCTTATCATCATCCTCTCCTATACCATAAATTCCTCATTAGTGATTCCTATGTAATCTTGTTATAATATACCCTAAAGAGAACAATATATTATAGACAACAAGCTTAGATACAGAAAGGCTTTTGTATATTTATCTTTGTTTTGTTTAGTTTGAATAGATAGGCTCAAAGTCTAAACACACATACCATATATCTGTTTATCTATCTAAAACACTGAGGTTTTCCTCTCATCCCTGTTCCTTACTGCCTGAACTTCTCTGTTTCTTAATCCACAAATAGGCAACCTATTTCTTTTGTTATTTTTAAATATCATTTCAGAGAATGTTTGCAAATATAAATATACAGTTATGTTTTATCTCTAAGAGTGGTTTCTTTTTGTCCCCATGATTAAAAACTGTGTGTGAAGTCCATGGCAAGATCCTCACTTCTTTTTTTACTATTTGAGAGAGAGAGAGAGAGAGAGAGAGAGAGCGCCTATGCCTGCCTCAGCAGAGTGTGGGGCAGAGGGAAGAGCAGAGGAAGATACAGACTCCCCGCTGAGCATGGATCCTGATGCAAGGCTCTATCCGGGATCCTAGGATCATGACCTGAGCCAAAGGCAGATACTTCACCAGCTATGCCACCCAGGAGCCAGGTCCTCACTTTTTGATACCACTTTTCTTTATCAGTAAGTCTTTGGTTCCTTCTGTCAGCCTGCCTTCACTTACTCTATACTGAACAGAAATCACTCAAAATTTCTCTCTGTTAGGTACATATCACTCCACAGTTTCTAGTTGATGACACGGGTTTTTTTTTCCTTTCTACATATTCCTTTGGCTATTTTTATGGGAAGGGAACTTAGATACTGGGACTCAAATTTGGTTCTTACCAAGACATTGTACCATATATTTTATAACTTAAAAATTTTGTAGGATCAGGAAAGGATTACCAGGAATTATATATCCAGGTTCTCAAAGTACTTTTTTTGTTTGTTTTTTTAATATATAATTAGTGGTGTTTTGTTAAGGACTCTGCAATGTTTAGGGTACTGTGATGAGCACTTTACATAATACATTCTCTCATTTTAATTTTCATAGCATTCATGTATACAGAAATTTAGATACATTTTATAAATGAAAATGAGACTTTAATTTTATAAATGAGAGAGAGACTTTATAAACTTAAGTAATTTACCCGTGACTCCTTAGTTATTAAGTGGCAGAACTGGAATTTGAATCTCTTTCAGTCTAATAATTCCGAAAACTAAAACCTTTGACACTTTTGCACCCAGATAGCTAATGTAAAATGACCAAAATACAATAATTATTTATTTGATGCTAATCATAATGTAAGCTGATCACTTTGTGAATTTTTAAATATGTCTCATATTAACAGTTTGATTTTGATTTTATATTTCTTAGTTCATTTTGACATACTACAGAGCTTAATAATACCTCAAGAAAGCTGGTTCCAGAAGGATTCTAAAATATTCTGAGAAATTCTTTTGATTTCCAAATATTTGATTTTTTCACGTGTTTTCCAATGTTGCTAAATGTGTTATGCATAGTAGTCTAAACTTCATTGTATACAAATGATGAAATACCTATTAAGTAAATCCAACATAAAACTACAAAAAAGTGCAAGAGAGAATTTCTAATATCTTTTATCCTTCAAAGACATGTAATAAAAAAAGGCTAAAAGAGGGATGCATGGGTGGCTCAGCAGTTGAGCATCTACGTTTGTCTCAGGGTGTGATCCCAGGGTGCTGGGATTGAGTCCCAAATTGGGCTCTCTGCAAGGAGCCTGCTTCTCTCTCTGCCTATGTCTCTGACTCTCTCTCATGAATAAATATTTTTTTTAAAAAAAGGCTAGAAGAACATCTAAGAAAAGTATAATCTCTTTTAACATGCTTTTTAAGGTTACTGAAACTTTAAAAAGTCAAAAGGAATTTCAGATCAATTAGCATTTAATTAAAATTTAATTTAAATGCTAAAATACATCTAGTGTGCTAATACATATTTAGTCTGTCATGTTTCCTGACTTTATAATATACGTGCTGTTGTTGCATTTCACTGACATTTCCCCACCTAGTAATTTAATTTTGAGGTATAATAAATTGCTCAGTTAGGTGGTCATTAAGGTATAAACTAATTTCCTAGATCCTGTATCTTCTAAGATAATTTCTAAGATAATGTAATACTCAATTATGAACATAAGTATAATAGCCAATAATAGCAGCTCAAAAGGGATTCCTATACTAAATGTAATCTTCTATAACAGTATTTTTGTTGGCTATAATTATCCTTTACAATAGATTGCTTTTAGAGAGTGACAGTAAAAGGTTGAGGATAGCAAGGATTTGAAGGATACAATTGCTAAAATAAGATTGCCCTTAAGGAAAAAAATAAAGAAGAGTAATGAGAGGTGAATTTTACTCATATTTGTGGCAAGTCAGGTACTTAACTATTCTCAGAGTAGTGAAGAATAAGAATTAATTGGACAGTGTCTAGAGAATCCGAGGATTTAAAAATTTCAAATTGAAATCAAAGAATCCATTTATTAGAATAACAGCAACAGCAAGATGTATTAACAGGAAAACAGAAGTATTCAGAAGTATCGAAGAGCTTTATACCCATGAGGAACAAGATACATATTGAAGTGGAAAAACCCATGCTAAAAAAACAAATAATATTGTAAATATGAAAAGTCTTAAATTTAGAAAGGATAGTGGAAAATCTAGGGTTCTTAGTGAAAAAGTCTGAAAGTTTTAGGGATATAGATGCATATAATATGCATTATAAATGCATATAATATGCAATATAAATGAATGATTTGGTTTTCTAGATAGGCCCAGAAAAGCACATTTCCAAGGTGAGGAGACAAGAAAATAGTTACAAAATGTGAAATGACTTATTGGTTAATTATTTCAACTAGTTAATTGGTCAATAAAAAATGAAAGAACTTGATCTTGAGGTCAGAGCTCATAAATATAGGCATAGTAATAGTAACTATGTAGTTTAGTTCATCTCATAATCAGAGAAATTAGATACAGAATTTTAGAGATGTCATATAAAACTAAAAACTGAAATGAGCCATATCAATAAATCTGTTTATTTTCTAGCTCTTAGTATACTCTGATACATCTTTGGAAAGGAATTTTTATAGGAAACAATTCATCTTTGTAGCTTCTGTGGGAACCTAATTTATTTAGTTGAACAGGCACCATTTCAAGTTACACATTATGATAATACATGGCATACAGTTTAAATAGGAACAAGAAGACTCAAGGTCCCCAGACTTGAAGGCATCCTAAAGGTACTCTAATTTAGCCCATTTTCTAGTTAATTCAGGAATCATCTCTTGTATAATGTAATCAGTAATCTATGACAAAATACAGCTGTGATCAGGATTTTTACATATTGATTATTTTCTATATAAACATATTCTTGGAAGCCAAATAGTTCTTTTGTTTTGTGCAATACAGCATCATTTTCTTTTTTTTTAAATACAGTGCTTTGTTAGTTTCTGGTGTACAATATTGTGATTCAGTAATTCTGTACATCACCTGATGCTCAACAGGATAAATGTACTCCTTAATCCTCATCACCTATTAAACCCATATCCCCATGCCCCCCTCTGGTAACCATCAGTTTGTTCTGTATAATTAAGAGTATGTTTCTTGATTTGTCTCTCTCCTGTTTTCCCTTTACTCACTTGTTTTGTTTCTTAAATTGCACATATGAGTGAAATCATATGGTGTTTGTGTTTCTCTGACTTATTTCACTTAGCATTATATATTTTAGCTCCATCTGTGTCATTGAAAATGATAAGATTTTTTTCAGGACTGAATAATATTCCATTATATATGCCACCCTTCTTTATCCATTCATCAATTGATGGACACTTGGGCTTCTTCCACATATTGACTATTATTGTAAATAATGCTATTATAAACATAGGGGTGTGTGTATCCTTCTGAATTAATGTATTTGTATTCTCTGGATAAATACCCATTAGTGTGATTGGTGGATCAAAGGTAATTCTACATTTAAATTCTTGAGGGAGACCATGAAGATAGATTAAGGGAAATAAACGACAGCCTGAGGAAGAAAAACCTACATTTAATTGGTGTTCCCGAGGGTGCCAAAAGGGACAGAGGGCCAGAATATGTATTTGAACAAATTCTAGCTGAAAACTTTCCTAATCTGGGAAGGGAAACAGGCATTCAGATCCAGGAAATAGAGAGATCCCCCCCTAAAATCAATAAAAACCGTTCAACACCTCGACATTTAATAGTGAAGCTTGCAAATTCCAAAGATAAGGAGAAGATCCTTAAAGCAGCAAGAGACAAGAAATCCCTGACTTATATGGGGAGGAGTATTAGGGTAACAGCAGACCTCTCCACAGAGACCTGGCAGGCCAGAAAGGGCTGGCAGGATATATTCAGGGTCCTAAATGAGAAGAACATGCAACCAAGAATACTTTATCCAGCAAGGCTCTCATTCAAAATGGAAGGAGAGATAAACAGCTTCCAAGACAGGCAGCAACTAAAAGAATATGTGACCTCCAAACCAGCTCTGCAAGAAATTTTAAGGGGGACTCTTAAAATTCCCCTTTAAGAAGAAGTTCAGTGGAACATTCCACAAAAACAAGGACTGAATAGATATCATGATGACACTAAACTCATATCTCTCAATAGTAACTCTGAATGTGAACGGGCTTAATGACCCCATCAAAAGGCGCAGGGTTTCAGACTGGATAAAAAAGCAGGACCCATCTATTTGCTGTCTACAAGAGACTCATTTTAGAAAGAAGGACACCTACAGCCTGAAAATAAAAGGTTGGAGAACCATTTACCATTCGAATGGTCCTCAAAAGAAAGCAGGGGTAGCCATCCTTATATCAGATAAACTAAAATTTACTCCAAAGACTGTAGTGAGAGATGAAGAGGGACACTATATCATACTTAAAGGATCTATTCAACAAGATGACTTAACAATCCTCAATATATATGCCCCGAATGTGGGAGCTGCCAAATATATAAATCAATTATTAACCAAAGTGAAGAAATACTTAGATAATAATACACTTATACTTGGTGACTTCAATCTAGCTCTTTCTATACTCGATAGGTCTTCTAAGCACAACATCTCCAAAGAAACGAGAGCTTTAAATGATACACTGGACCAGATGGATTTCACAGATATCTACAGAACTTTACATCCAAACTCAACTGAATACACATTCTTCTCAAGCGCACATGGAACTTTCTCCAGAATAGACCACATATTGGGTCACAAATCGGGTCTGAACCGATACCAAAAGATTGGGATTGTCCCCTGCATATTCTCGGACCATAATGCCTTGAAATTAGAACTAAATCACAACAAGAAGTTTGGAAGGACCTCAAACACGTGGAGGTTAAGGACCATCCTGCTCTCCTTTGTTTTGAGTTTCACACTCTATACAAAACGAATTCAAAAATCCCATATTCTAGGGAGTAATCCCTGTTAAATATCATCTTATTCTAAATACTGCTTTTTAAAGTATTTGTATACTGTTTTAGTACCTTATTTTTTTAAGATTTTATTTATTTATTCATAAGAGACACAGAAAGAGAGAGGCAGAGATATAAGCAGAGGTAGAAGCAGGCTCCATGCAGAGAACCTGATGCAGGACTCAATTCTGGTACTCCAGGATCACACCCTGAGCTGAAGGCAGATGCGCCCAAACACTGAGCTACCCAGGCATCCTTAGTACTTTATTTCTTAACTCATTTTTGATTGCTTATAAATAGAATTTACATCATTGCCAGGTGTTTTGTTTTGTTTTGTTTTGTTTTGGGGGGGGGGACTTTTTGCAATTCATGTACCTTGCTTTCAGAAATGTGAAAAAAACATTTGAGTAAATCATGACTTATGTTCATAGTGGAACTCCCAAAGAAACACAGTGGGGGAACATTTTCTAATAAAATCAACCAGCATTTCATCTGTTTTGTAAGTATTTTTTTGCTTAAAAAGAAGCCAAACTATATATTCATTTGTACCATATTTTGTGCAGATATGTAAACAGTATTTGGCTTTAATCTATGGATATTTTTCCATAACGTAGTTTGTGCTTGTAGTTGGATTTATTGTATCATATCTTTTTTGAGTGAAAGAAATGGCCTTTTTTTCTCATAAAATACTAGATCTAGAAAATACAGTAAGCACATAGAACAGTTGTTCACATTCTTGATTTGGCACCTTAGAATCACTGGGAGCCCTTAGAATTTTTTAGTCTTAGTTTTTTCATTGTAAAGTGGTTGTAGTAATATGTATCTCATAGGGTTTCCATGAGATAAATTATATGTGTAAAACGCTTGGAATGGTGCCTGTGAATAATAGTTACTCAATAATAAATTCCTCTTAATACATACATATTTATTTCATGTTAAAAATGAAGTTGGTGATGTCAAAATTCTGCCATCAATATCATCATTTTGACTGTACAAAATATAAACTGGGAATAATCTAAAGACAGGATTCCCCCTTAGTCATGGTTCAATCAGACCTTGCTGGTTATCATTGAATTACCATATTGGAACTATTTGGTGGATAAAAGACTTTATTTTAAATATTTCCCAATATATAATCTTTTACATATAGGCTATATTTTTTGCTGTTTTAAAAAATAGAAAATATTTTATCAAATCCTAGTCAATTCTTTATTTTATAAAATTAGGTCTTTATGTTTATGCTTTTAGTATTTTGTGTGGCTATATCTTATTATGTCAGTGCCTTCATTTTAGGCTATGGAATCTACAGAACACTGCAAAACAAACAAAAATCCTGGAAAAATCTACACAAAGTAATTGTTTTTGACAACTTATTTTTCCCCAGAGATATTGAGATAACTGCAAACATTTATTTTCTAAAAACTAGGCTGTTTGAAGAGAACCTTCAGGCTTGTTAACTATCCTGTACTTATTCTGTTCATTAGAGTGGTATTTACAGTGACTCACAAGCTGTTTTTGAGTAAGAACCAGTATGTGAGCTACAAAATCAGAATAAGTAACACAGTGACACACCAGTAAGATATTTTGATCTCTGTTCTCCAATAAAATCAGCTAGAACTCCAAATTTTCTATTCAGTGGGGATATCTTCTAACAAATGTGTCTGAATTCTGGCTTCCTTTCCTTCTGATAATGACATGACAGTGGCCACAGATCATATAAGTGAGTGAGGAGAATTCATATTTTGGTAATGACCAAATGTATTTTAAGTTGAAATTTGAGACCTGAAGACTGGCTATCTATATTTAATTTGTATGCAGTAAATCCAATATAGTTATAATATTGGGCAGTGAGATATTTTGTTTGATGAAATATTGTGATTAACTTAAAATTGCTACAGGTACCATTTATGGGTTATCATTTCTCAGAGAAATCAGTTATAATAAAATATATTTAGCACCATAACTGTTTTAAACTTAATCTTGTATAATTTAGAAGACATCTGAAGATTTCGTAGAATCTCAGGATCATCATTAAAAATGTTAATCACTGTATATGATGCTTTGAATGTATAAGGTATAGAAAGGTATACAATATTTAGATGAAGCTATACTAACCCTGTGACTGATGGTTACTTTTCTAAATAAGTCCCTCATATCAAATTCTCTTTCTTTCATTAGCTTTCTGTGAAAAAGAATGTACAAAACATAATTTTGTTTTTAAATATTCTCACTGAACAGGGCTACATAGAATTTATTGTCTTTTTCCTTCCTAAATATGTTCTACTATTCATCTTATTTTACTTCTATTACCCTTTCTGGGATTTTTTTTTCTTATTTTATTCTCTAAATTACCATCTTCTTTATTTCTATTTTGGATCACTCTTAAAAAATGAAATTTTTGGATGATGAGACATAGTCAGATATTAACAGTGCTCATTAAGTACAAAGATAGGCATGAGGAAGGATTCAAGTGGCAGTCATTATCCTTATTCCTTCAAGGAGAGTGTTGTGTGCTTTAATGAAAACTATAAGGAAAATCATTTATTTTTTAACTTAAATCCTGCACAGCAACAATGCAAAAATACCAGTTTATTTTTTAAAGAAATGATTAATCCTGAATCCTTGTAGAGAAACTAAATGATAGTTTCTGCTAAATTTTTACATTTATGTTGTGTGGTGTAATAGATAGGAACCCAGATAATCCTATACCCTACTTTGCTAATCGCCCCTTCTCTCTGCAGGGTTTCTCTGCAACCAACCAACAAAACAGAATGGGAATCGAAGTTTCACTTCATTATTAGCTGGCCTAGAGTCTGATACCTGAATGTAAGGCTATGCTGCATTCTATGCTATAGAATGTAGTTTAGCATTATGATTTTAGGGCAGTGGGAGATGATGGCTCTTCTTTACCCTCAAAATAGAATAATTTAGACCAGTACCCCATGGATAGGCGTGGGCAGAAGCAAAAATGAGAAAAATGTAATAGATAATAGAATGTCCTATTTTAACAAAACTGATTTAGTATAGGGGGAATAGAAAGGAAAAGAAAAAAGATCTGCTCAGCCTGTCTTAAGGAAGCCAACCTAATCTTGATTTAAGGTAGAAGAATGTAAGATAGAGATCGCACATTCAGGGCTTATGCTTAGAGTTCCCACATTCGCATCCTAGTTTATGTGAAAGATATTGCTTAGAGTAAAGCAATATATAGCCTATGTAGACACTGCATAACTGATTATTTTCTAATTTATTGGCCTGCCCTCCTCAGTGCCCATACCCAGTTACCCCATCCACTCGCTCACCTCCCCTTCCACAACCTTTTCTTTGTTTGCCAGAGTTAGGAGTCTCTCATAGTTTGTCTCCCTTTCTAATTTTTCCCACTGAATTCCACTCTGTCCCCTTATAATCCTTTTTGCTATTTCTTATATCAGAGAAAAAGAGCAGATTTGAGACAGAAACATTGATTCTAGCTTGGCTCTGTCATTTTCTGTGAAGCCCTAAATCTTGGAAAAATTAATAGCCTTTCTCTTTTTTTAATTTTTTAATTTTTTATTTTTTAATAATAAATTTATTTTTTTATTGGTGTTCAACTTGCAAACATACAGAATAACACCCAGTGCTCATCCCATCAAGTGCCCACCTCAGTGCCCACCACCCAGTCACGCCCACCCCCCGCCCATTTCCCCTTCCACCACCCCTAGTTCGTTTCCCAGAGTTAGGAGTCTTCCATGTTCTATCTCCCTTTCTGATATTTGCACTTATTTTTCCTCCTTTCCCCTTTATTCTCTTTCAATATTATTTATATTGCCCAAATGAATGAGACCATATAATGTTTGTCCTTCTCCGATTGACTTATTTCACTCATCATAATACCCTCCAGTTCCATCCATGTCGAAGCAAATGGTAGGTATTTGTCATTTCTAATGGCTGAGTAATATTCCATTGTATACATATACCACATCTTCTTTATCCATTCATCTTTCGATGGGCACTGAGGCTCCTTCCACAGTTTGGCTATTGTGGACATTGCTGCTAGAAACATCAGGGTGCAGCTGTCCCAGCGTTTCATTGAATCTGTATCTTTGGGGTAAATCCCCAGCACTGCAATTGCTGGGTCATAGGGCAGATCTATTTTTAACTCTTTGAGGAACCTCCACACAGATTTCCAGAGAGGCTGCACCATTTCACATTCCCACTAACAGTGCAAGAGTGTTCCCTTTTCTCTGCATCCTTTGCAAGAGTGTTCCCTTTTCTCTGCATCCTTTCCAACATTTGTGGTTTCCTGCCTTGTTAATTTTCCCCATTCTCACTGGTGTGAGGTGGTATCTCATTGTGGTTTTGATTTGTATTTCCCAGATGGCCAGTGATGTGCAGCATTTTCTCATGTGCGTGTTGGCCATGTCTATGTCTTCCTCTGTGAGATTTCTGTTCATGTCTTTTGCTCATTTCATGATTGGATTGTTTGTTTCTTTGGTGTTGAGTTTAATAAGTTCTTTATAGATCTTGGAAACTAGCCCTTTATCTGATACGTCATTTGCAAAATCTTCTCCCATTCTGTAGGTTGTCTTTTAGTTTTGTTGACTATATCCTTTGCTGTGCAAAAGCTTTTTATCTTGATTAAGTCAGCTTTAGTAGAATAGGTATTGTTTCTTCTTAAAAACGTTTGATAGAATTCCCCTGGGAAGCCATCTGGCCCTGTACTTTTGTGTCTTGGGAGGTTTTTGATGACTGCTTCAATTTCCTCCCTGGTTATTGGCCTGTTCAGATTTTCTATTTTTTCCAGTTTCAGTTTTGGTAGTTTGTGGTTTTCCATAAATGCATCCATTTCTTCTAGATTGCCTAATTTGTTGGCGTATAGCTGTTCATAATATGTTTTTTAAAATTGTTTGTATTTCCTTGGTGTTGGTAGTGATCTCTCCTTTCTCATTCATGATTTCATTAATTTCAGTCTTCTCTCTCTTCTTTTCAATAAATCTGGCTAATAGTTTATCTATCTTATTAATTCTTTCAAAGAACCGACTCCTGGTTTTGTTGATCTGTTCCACAGTTCTTCTGGTCTCGATTTCATTGAGTTCAGCTCGAATCTTTATTAACTCTCCTCTTCTGCTGGGTGTGGGGTCTATCTGCTGTTTTGTCTCTAGCTCCTTTATGTGTAAGGTTAGCTTTTGTATTTGAGTTCTTTCCAGTTTTTGAATGGATGCTTGTATTGCGATGTATTTTCCCCTCAGGACTGCTTTTGCTGCATCCCAAAGATTTTGAACGGTTGTATCTTCATTCTCATTAGTTTCCATTAATCTTCTTAATTCTTCCTTAATTTCCTGCTTGATCCTTTCATCTTTTAGCAGGATGGTCCTTAACCTCCACGTGTTTGAGGTCCTTCCAAACTTCTTGTTGTGATTTAGTTCTAATTTCAAGGCATTATGGTCTGAGAATACGCAGGGGACAATCCCAATCTTTTGGTATTGGTTGATACCTGATTTGTGACCCAGTATGTAGTCTATTCTGGAGAAAGTTCCATGTGCACTTGAGAAGAATGTGTATTCAGTTGCGTTTGGATGTAAAGCTCTGTAGATATCTGTGAAATCCATCTGGTCCAGTGTATCATTTAAAGCTCTCGTTTCTTTGGAGATGTTGTGCTTAGAAGACCTATCGAGTGTAGAAAGCGCTAGATTGAAGTCACGAAGTATAAGTGTATTATTATCTAAGTATGTCTTAACTTTGGTTATTAATTGATTGATATATTTGGCAGCTCCCACATTCAGGGCATATATATTGAGGATTGTTAAGTCCTCTTGTTGGATAGATCATTTAAGTATGATATAGTGTCCCTCTTCATCTCTCTCACAGTCTTCGGGGTAAATTTTAGTTTATCTGATATAAGGATGGCTACCCCTGCTTTCTTTTGAGGACCATTTGAATGGTAAATGGTTCTCCAACCTTTTATTTCCAGGCTGTAGGTGTCCTTCTGTCTAAAATGAGGCTTTTGTAGACAGCAAATAGATGGGTCCTGCTTTTCTATCCAGTCTGACACCCTGCCCCTTTTGATGGGGTCATTAAGCCCGTTCGTATTCAGAGTTACTATTGAAAGATATAAGTTTAGTGTCATCATGATATCTATTCCGTCCCTGTTTTTGTGGATTGTTCCACTGGTGGTCTTCTTAAAGGGGAATTTTAAGAGTCCCCCTTAAAATTTCTTGCAGAGCTGGTTTGAAGGTCACATATTCTTTCAGTTCCTGCCTGTCTTGGAAGCTCTTTATCTCTCCTTCTATTCTGAATGAGAGCCTTGCTGGATAAAGTATTCTTAACTGCATGTTTTTCTCATTTAGGACCCTGAATATATCCTGCCAGCCCTTTCTGGCCTGCCAGGTCTCTGTGGCAAGGTCTCCTGTTAATCTGATATTTCTTCCCATACAAATTAGGGATATCTTGTCTCTTGCTGCTTTAAGGATCTTCTCTTTATCTTTGGAATTTGCAAGCTTAATTATTAAATGTCAAGTTGTTGAACAGTTTTTATTAATTTTAGGGTGGATCTCTCTATTTCCTGGATCTGAATGCCTGTTTCTCTTCCCAGATTAGGAAAGTTTTCAGCCATGGTTTGTTCAAATACATATTCTGGACCTCTGTCCCTTTCGGCTCCCTCGGGAACCCCAATTAAACATAGATTTTTCTTCCTCAGGCTGTCACTTATTTCCCTTAATCTATCCTCATGATCTTTTAATTATTTGTCTCTTTATTGCTCAGTTTCCCTTTTTGCCATCAACTTGTCTTCTGTGTCACTCACTCATTCTTCCACCTCATTAACCCTCGTCGTTAGGACCTCTAGTTTGGCTTGCATCTCATTCAATTGATTTTTAATTTCTTCCTGATTAGATCTGAATTTTTCAGTCATGAAGTCTCTTGAGTCCTTTATGCTTTTTTCTAGAGCCACCAGTAGCTTTATAATAGTGCTTCTGAATTGGCTTTCTGACATTGAATTGTAATCCAGATTTTGTAACTCTGTGGGAGAGAGGACTGTTTCTGATTCTTTCTTTTGAGGTGAGGTTTTCCTTCCAGTCTTTTTGCTCAGTGCAAAGTGGCAAAAACTAGTTGTATTGGGAAAAGGGGAAAAATAGAGAAGAGAAGGAAGGAAAGAAAAAGGAAAAAAGAAAAAAGGAAGAAAGAAAAGAAAAAAATAAGAAAAGAAAAAAAAGAATGGGGGGAAGCAAACAGTAATCAAAAAAAAAAAAAAAAACAAGGGGGAGTATCCTCTGATTCTGTGTACTGTAAATCTCTCGACTTCCCCTGGAACTTTCCAGTGCTGCTTGGTCATTAATTTGTTTTTCCCCTGTCAGTCTAGCTGGTCTTCTGTGGGAGGGGCCTGCTGTGCTGATTTTCAGGTGTTAACACTTGGGGGAGCTGGTCAGTCCCCTGCCTGGTGCAGGGCTCAGTGAAAGATGTTTAAGCTGTTTATCCGGTGAGGTCACTGTGAGGGGGGGTTGTTTACCCTGTGAGGCCCTAGGAGGAATAACAACAATGGTGGCCGCCGGCTCTAGAGCTCCGGATTCAGCTCCCGCAATAACTACGGAGCTCTCAGTCTGCAGGGGCCTGGATGCTGGGGGGGCGGGGACGGGCCGCTGATCTGCTCAGCTTGGCGCAGGAGTTCCTTGCTGTCCTGTGCCCTCCTGGCTTCTCCTTGTCCTGGGGGGAGCGCCGGGTCTTGGGCTGTGTCTCCGGCGCCCTGTGCTCCTGGGCCTGCGCTGTTGGATTCACGCTCTTGGCCCCGAAGCCCCTTCCACGCGGAGCCTCTTCCTCTGCCCGAGCTCTCCGAGCTGCTCCCAGGGCCGCGCAGCTCCCTCCACGGAGCCTCCGCCTGAGCCACCTTCTAGCTGCTCCCGGTTCCAGCTGTGCGCCTTCCAGCCCTTTAGGGAGCTTGGCCGCGGGGTGTGGCGCCCGCTCTCCCCAGGGCACAGGTGCTCTGTTAGTGTCCCAGGGAGCCTGAGGGAATCCCCGCCCTCCTGGGATCCTGCTCTAACTCCCTGTGAGCGCCTTTCCGGGGAAGATTGGTGAAACTCCTGCTTCTCCAGGCGGGGCTTTCCTGTCCTGGGGACACTCGCCCTGGCCTTAGCCTGGCTCCTCGTGGGGCCCCTCCCCCTTGGATGTCTTTTGTTTCTTTATTTCTTCCCCCTCATCTTCCTACCTTGATAGAAACCTAACTCTTCTCACTGTAGCATTCCAGCTGTTCTCTCTTTAAATCTCAGGCCGAATTCGTAGATTTTCAGGATGATTTGAAGGTTATCTAGGTAATTTGGTGGGGACAGGTGACTTGGGGACCCTACTCTTCTGCCATCTTGCCCCCTAATAGCCTTTCTCAGTTTTACCTTCTTAAAATTCACTTTGTATATTTTTAGTTGATTTATTTTTTTAAAGTTTGTTTTTTAATTCCAAGTGAACAACATAGTGTTATATTAGCTTCATGTGTACAATATAATGATTAAACAGTTTTATACATCACCCAGTACTCATCACAAAAGGTACACTCTATCTATCTATCTATCCATCCATCCATCTATATCACAGCTTTTTTATCCATTCATCAATTTATGGACACTTGGGCTGCTTTCATATTTTATCTATTGTAAATAATGATGTTATAAACATAGGGTGAATATATCCCTTTGATTTATGGTTTTTGTATTTGGGGGGTAAATAGTAATATCATTGCTGAATCATAAGGCATGTCTATTTTTAACTTTTTGAGGAAACTCCATACTGTTGTCCACAGTGGCTGCTCCAGTTTGCATTCCCACCAACAGTGTTAAGAGGGTCCCCCTTTCTTCATATCCTCCCCAACACCTGTTGCTTCTTGTAATGTTGATTGTAGCCATTCTGACAGTTGTAAGGTCATATCTCATTGTAGTTTCAGTTTGTATGTCCTTGATGGGGAGTGATGTTGAGCATTTTTTTCATGTGTCTGTTGGCCATCTTGATGTCTTATTTGGAAAAATATCTATTTATTTCTCCTGCCCATTTTTTATACTATTATTATTTTTTAGGGTCTTGAGTTTTATAAGTTCTTTATATATTTTAGATTCTAACCCTTTATCATATATGTCATTGCAAATGTTTTCTCCCATTCCATAGGTTGCCATTTAGTTTTGTTGATTGTTTCCTTAGTTGTACAGATTTTATTTTGATGAAGTCCTAATAGTTTATTTTTGCTTTTGTTTCCCTTGCCCCTGGATACATATCTAGAAAGAGGTTGCTATGGCCCATGTAAAAGAAGTTACTACCTGTATTCTTCTCTAGGATTTTTATGGTTTCAGGCCTCACATTTAAGACTTTAATCCATTTTGAATTTATATCTGTGTATGGCGAAAGAAAAAGTGACCTAGTTTCATTCTGTTGCATGTTGCTGTCCAGTTTTCCCAACATTTGTTGAAGAGACACTCTTTATCCCATTGGATATTTGTTCCTGCTTTATTACAAATTAATTGACCATATAGTTGTGGGTTCATTTCTGAGTTGTTTACTCTGTTCCATTGATCTATGTGTATATTTTTGTGCCAGCACCATACTCTTTAGATCACTGCAGCTTTGTAATATAACTTGAAGTCCAGAATTGTAATGCCTCTGTCTTCATTTCTGTCAACGTGGTTCTGGTTCTTCAGAGTCTTTTGTGGTTCCACACAAAATTTAGAATTGTTCGTTCTAGCTCAATTAAAAAGGCTATTGGAACTTTGATAGGAATTGTAATAAATGTGTAAATTGCTTTGGGTAGTATAGACATTTTAACAACATTTTTTTTCTAATCCATGAACCTGGAATGTCTTTCCATTCTTTGTGTCCTCTTCAGTTTCTTACATCAGTGTTTTATAGTTTCCGTAGTATGGGCCTTTCACCTCTTTGGTTAGGTTTATTCCCAGGTGTCTTATTATTAATGGTGCCATTTTAAAGATTTTATTTATTTATTCATGAGAGACACACAGAGAGAGAGGCAGAGACACAGGCAGAGAGAGAAGCGGGTTCCATGCAGGGAACCTGATGTGGAACTCTATTCCAGGACCTCAGGATCACGCCCTGGGCAGAAGGCAGATGCTCAACTGCTGAGCCACCCAGGCATCCCTAAATGGTGCCATTATAAATGGGATTGTTTTCTTAATTACTCCATCTGCTTCTTCACCATTAATGTATGGAAATGCAACAGATTTCTAGAAATCGATTTTGTATCTGGCAACTTTGCTGAATACATTTATCACTTCCAGCAGTTTTTTGGTGGAGTATTATCGGTTTTCTACGTATAATATCATATCATCTGCCAAAAGCGAAAGTTATACTTCTTCCTTACTATTTTGAATTCCTTTTATTTCTTTTTGTTTTCTGATTGCTGTGGCTAGCAATTACAGTACTACGTTGAATAAAAGTGGTAAGTGTGGATACACTTGTCTTATTCCTGATCTTAGGGGATAAGCTGTCTTTTTTTTTTCCATTAAGGATGGTGTTAGCTGTGGGTTTTACATATATGGCCTTTATTTTATTGAGGTATGTTCCTTCAAAACATACTTTTTTGAGGGATTTCATCATAAATGGATATAATATTTTGTTGCTTTTTCTGCATTTATTAAAATGATGATATGGTTCTTATCCTTTCTTATTGATGTGATGTGCCTTCTTGATTTATTTGTGAATATTGAACCACCTTTGCAATCCAAGAACAAATCCCACTTGATCATGGTGAATGAATTTGTTGGATTCTTTTTGCTAGAATTTTGTTGAGGATTTTGCATCCGTGTTCATAAGGGATACTGGTTGGTAGTTCTCTTATTTAGTGATGTATTTACCTGATTTTGGTGTTAGGTAATGCTTGCTTCATATAATGAATTTGGAAGTTTTGCTCCTTTTTTATTTTTTTTTTTGTAGTAGTTTCAGAAGAATAGGTATTGACTCTTTTTTTAAATGTTTGGCAGAATTCACCTGTGAGGCCAACTGGTCTTGGACTTTTTTTTTGTTGAGAGTTTTGTTATTGCTGATTCTATTTCTTGCTGGTTATGGGTCTGTTCCAATTTTATATTTCTTTGCTTCAGTTTTAGTAATTTATGTTTCTAGGAATCTATACATTTCCTCCAGGTTGTCCAATGTTGGCATATAATTTTTTCATAATTTTCCCATAATTGTTATTATTTATGTGTTATGGTTTGTTATTGCTCCTCTCCCAGTTGTGATTTTTTTTTAGTGTTTTCTCTTTTTTTCTTCATAAGTCTGGCTACAGGTTTATTAATTTTTTAAAGATTTTATTTATTTATTTATTTGAGAGAGAGAGAAAGCACAAGTAGGGGCAGAGGAGAGGGAGAAGCAGGCTCCTCATGGAGCAGGGAGCTGGATACAAGGCTAGATCCCAGGGTCCTGGGATCATGACCTATGTCCAAGGCATACACTTAACAACTGAGCTACCCAGAAGCCCCAGGTTTATACGTTGTATTTATTTTGTCAAAACCAGCTCCTGCTTTCATTGACCTGTTATATTGTTTTCTTAGTTCTGTATCATTTACTTCTGCTCCAATCTTTATTAATTCCTTCTGTTGTTTTGAGGTTTTGTTTGTTGTTCTTCACCAAGTTCATTTAGGTGTAAGATTAGGTTGTCTATATGAGATTTTTCTTGATTCTTGAGGTAGTCCTGTATTCCTATAAACTTCCCTCTTTGAAACACTTCTGCATCCCAGACATTTTTTTACCATTGTGTTTTCATTTTTGTTTTTTCCATGTACTTTTTTATTCTTTTTTTAATTTCCTATTCATACTTTCATTGTTTGGTAGCAGCATCATTTAACCCCATGTATTTGTGGTCTTTCCAGGTTTTTTTTTTCTTCTAGTTAACTTGTAATTTCATAGAGTAGTATTTAGAAGACTGTGATCTTTTCTAATTTATTGAGGCTTGGTTTGTGGCCTAATATGTAATCTTTTCTGGGAAATGTTCCATGTGCACTTAAAACATATGTATTCTGCTGTTTTAGAATGAAATGTTCTGCATATATCTGTTAAATCTATCTGTTCCAGTGTGTCAGTCAAAGTTATTATTTTCTTGTTGATATTCTGTCTTGATGATCTGTCCATTAATATAAGTTGAGTGTAAAGTCCTCTACTATTATTGTATTGCTGTGAATTAGTTCCTTTGTGTTTGCTATTAACAATTTTATGTATTTGGTTGCTCCTATGTTGGCTGCATATACGTTTACAGTTGTTATGTCTTCTTGTTGGATTGTCCCCTTTATTATTATTATAGTGTCCTTCCTTATCTCTTGTTATAGTTTTTATTTTAAAGTCTATCTTATCAAATATAAGTATTGCTATTCTGGAACCATATGATCCTCTCATTGGATGCAGAGAAAGCATTTGACAAAATACAGCATCCATTCCTGATCAAAACTCTTCAGAGTGTAGGGATAGAGGGAACATTCCTCGACATCTTAAAAGCCATCTATGAAAAGCTCACAGCAAATATCATTCTCAATGGGGAAGCACTGGGAGCCTTTCCCCTAAAATCAGGAACAAGACAGGGATGTCCACTCTCACCACCGCTGTTCAACATAGTACTGGAAGTCCTAGCCTCAGCAATCAGACAACAAAAAGACATTAAAGGCATTCAAATTGGCAAAGAAGAAGTCAAACTCTCCCTCTTCGCCGATGACATGATACTCTACATAGAAAACCCAAAAGTCTCCACCCCAAGATTGCTAGAACTCATACAGCAATTTGGTAGCGTGGCAGAATACAAAATCAATGCCCAGAAGTCGGTGGCATTTCTATACACTAACAATGAGACTGAAGAAAGAGAAATTAAGGAGTCAATCCCATTGACAATTGCACCCAAAAGCATAAGATACCTAGGAATAAACCTAACCAAAGATGTAAAGGATCTATACCCTCAAAACTATAGAACACTTCTGAAAGAAATTGAGGAAGACACAAAGAGATGGAAAAATATTCCATGCTCATGGATTGGCAGAATTAATATTGTGAAAATGTCAATGTTACCCAGGGCAATATACACGTTTAATGCAATCCCTATCAAAATACCATGGACTTTCTTCAGAGAGTTAGAACAAATTATTTTAAGATTTGTGTGGAATCAGAAAAGACCCCGAATAGCCAGGGGAATTTTAAAAAAGAAAACCATATCTGGGGGCATCACAATGCCAGATTTCAGGTTGTACTACAAAGCTGTGGTCATCAAGACAGTGTGGTACTGGCACAAAAACAGACACATAGATCAATGGAACAGAATAGAGAATCCAGAAGTGGACCCTGAACTTTATGGGCAACTAATATTCGATAAAGGAGGAAAGACTATCCATTGGAAGAAAGACAGTCTCTTCAATCAATGGGTCTGGGAAAATTGGACATCCACATGCAGAAGAATGAAACTAGACCACTCTCTTTCACCATACACAAAGATAAACTCAAAATGGATGAAAGATCTAAATGTGAGACAAGATTCCATCAAAATCCTAGAGAAGAACACAGGCAACACCCTTTTTGAACTCGGCCATAGTAACTTCTTGCAAGATACATCCACGAAGGCAAAAGAAACAAAAGCAAAAATGAACTATTGGGACTTCATCAAGATAAGAAGCTTTTGCACAGCAAAGGATACAGTCAAGTATTGCTATTCTGGCTTTCTTCTGACGTCCATTTGTATGATAGATGTTTCTCCATCCCTTCATATTCAATCTGCTGCTGTATTTTGATCTAAACAGTTTCTTGTAGGCAGAATATATATAGGTGTTATTTTTATCCATTCTGTCACCTTTTGTCTTTTGATTGGGGCATTTAGTCCATTAACATTCAAATAATTTTTTGATGGATATGTTTTTATTGTCATTATACTACTTGTTTTGCAGTTTCTGAAAATATTGTCTGATCCTTTTTAATTTTTCTCTTTCATGGTTTACTGATTTTCTTTGTGATATATTCAGATTACTTTTTCTTTATACTTTGCATATTTATTAATGTTTTATATATATATACCATTAGGTTTATATATAACCTCTTCTGCATAGAGCAGTCAACATTAAGTTAATGGTTGCTTAAGTTTGAACTCATTATTCTCTCCTCCCATTTTATATATATGTTGTATTTTACATCCTTTAATTTTGTGAGTTAAGTGATTTTTTATAGAAATATTCATTTTTATTGCTTTTATGTTTCCTACCTTTATAATATCACTTTTGGTCTCTCCTTTCCACTGAAAGAGCCACCTTTAATATTTCTTGCAGAGCTAGTTTAGTGGCCACCAATTCCTTTAGCTTTTGTTTATCAGGGAAATTTTTTTTATATAAATTTATTTTTTATTGGTGTTCAATTTGCCAACATATAGAATTCTTTATCTCTCCTGCTATTCTGAATGATAGCCTTGATGGATAGAGTATTCTTGGCTGCAGATTTTTCCATTCAACACTTTGAATATATCATGCCACTTCTTCATGACTAGTGAAGTTTCTGCTGGAAAATCCTATACTTGCCTTATGTTATTTCCCTTGTATGTAATTCTCTTCTTTTGTCTTGCTACTTTAAATATTTTTTCTTTATCACTGTATTTTTCAAAATTAATTACAATATTTCTTGGTGTCGAGATGCTCTTTTAAAATTTTGTTAGGGGTTCTCTGGAGCTAACATCCCTTTCCTTCCTCTGATCAGGGAAGTTTTCAGCTATTTTTTTTTTCAAATAAATGTTTTGCTCCCTTTTCTCTCTTCTTCTGAGACTCCTTTAAAATGAATATTACATTTGATGGAATCACTGAGTCCCATAAGTCTCTTCTTGTTTTGCATAATTATTTTTTTCTCTTTTGTTCAGCTTGATTAATTTCCAGTTGTCTGTCTTCTAGGTCATTAATACATTCCTTTGCTTCTTCCAACCTATTATTTATTCTATCAAGGTGTTTCTCATTTCACTTTTTGGCCTTTTATTTCTATGTTATTCCTTTTCTCAGTGTTAAGGGTCTCACTCATATATTATACCCTTTTGTCAAGTCCAGTGAGTATCCTTAAGATTATTGCTTTAAATACTGTCAGGCATGTTACTATATCTGTTTTGCTTATATCTCTGGCCATGGTCTTGTCTTATTCTTTCATTTGGGATAAATTTCTCTGTCTTCTAATTTTATCTAAGTTTCTGTGCCTGTTTCTCCATTAGGAAAGTCAGCTATGTCTCCTATTTTTGAGGGGAATGTCCTTAAGATGAAGAGGTCATGTAGTGGTCTGCCATGTAGTGTTCTCTATTCTCCAGGTCCTAGAGCTTCTGGGAGTGTCTCTAATGTGTGGTGGGTGTACTCTGCTCTTTTTGTCCTGGCTGCTTTATCCTTCAGGATAGTTATCTGCAGTGGCTTTCTTTTCCTGTTGTGGGCAGATTTTCCTCCCTGGCCTGAATGTGGCATGTTTTAAGTCTCTCAAGTTGGGAGACATAGTGTGAGTATGGATTTGGGCCAGTCTTCTGGAGTAGGGGGGCCTCCTGCCTTGGGACTGAGGCAAGTAAGACTGGGAAGGGTGGTTCCATTGAGTGTAGAGGGGTGGAGTTTGGTGTAAGCAATTAGGTAGCAAGTGTCAGAGCTGCACTGGTTCCCATAGGAGGCCCTGTGCTTATACTGAGGAACAGAGGAGAGAAGTGATGCCTGCCAGTTCCTTTCTGTCAGCAGTGGATTCTCTATGAATGCCGCCTCTCTGGAACATGCTCTGAAATGAGCAAATTACCTCCCCACTATGTACCCCAGATGCTCTTCTAATGGCTGTTTCCATGCTGTATGTCCACAGGTTGTTTGCCTGCCTTCTTTCCAAGAATGGTACAATGCTCTCAGAGCGCTATACCAGCTAAGCCTCCTGACCTTTTTAAAAGATTTTATTTATTTATTCATGAGAGACACAGAGAGAGAAAGAGAGAGGCAGAGACATAGGCAGAGGGAGAAGCAGGTTCCCCACTGAAAGCCTGATTCAGAACTCGATCCCAGGACCCTGGAATCAAGACCTGAGCAGAAGGTAGATACTCAACCACTGAGCCACCCAGGTGCCCCACCTCCTGACCTTTAAATCTCTAGGGTTTAAGCCCCACTGGTAGTCAGAAGTCATGAAATTTGGCCCCTCTTGCTTTCAGGGAAGTTGCTATAAGGATTCTTTTTCCCTGTGTTCCTCTGTGTGTTGGTCTCTCTTGCCCTTCTCCATGACTGCATCTTCCTCCCCAACATAGTGGCCAGGATACCTTTTGCTTCCATACTGCATCTCCATAGTTACCACCTTTTTTTTCAATGTACCTCTCCTCTACCTTTTGTTGTGGAGTTTGTTCTGACAGTCTTTAGGTCAATTTCTGGAGTATTTAGGATGATTTGATAGCTATCTAGTTGTAATTATGGAAGAAGGTGAATCTAGGGTCCTCCTATTCCACCATCATCTTCCAACCCTCTCAATTTCCTAAAATTCATTCATTTATTTACTAATCAAAAACTTTGAGCACCTACTATTTACTGGGCATTTGTTAACTTTTATAGGAATATAATAGTGAGAAAACATGCAAGGTCTCCATTTACATAGGGCTTTTAGTCTGTCAGCATAAAGTAATCCAGAAATTACCATAAGAGAGCAGAAGTACATTGTTAAGAACTGACATGATCAAAGTTCCTGCTTTAAGTAGTACATAGCTGCAGTATATACATACTAACTTGGGAGATAAACTAAACAAAAGAACATATTTAAATTATTAGTAGCTAACCCAGAATGTGAAGTGTCAGGATCTATCTAGAGCCATGGTGGCATTATTCTTATTAAATTTAGAAGATTAAGCTGCTGACAAGAATGTCATTGTATGAAGGAAAAGATTGCTTGAAAATAGGTGTGAGGGGGTTCCTCCTTGAAATAGAGTAGGATTTTATATCGTTTGGAGCTCTGGGGTATCTAAGACTAGATAAGTCAAAGAAAAATGGATACCTTAGCTTATATTCAACTTATAGAAGTAATTTTGAAGAGCTATTTGAGTGTTATTCTTGAAACTCTGAGAGCATATGTATATAACTACATAGAGAATAGAATAACTTTTTTATTCTACATCTTGTTAAAATATCCACATAGTTTCCATGGAACCTATGTTAAAGTAATAATGTCATTTCCTTTTGGTGCTCTTCAGTAGCCTTCAGTATTATTTCTTTGCTATAAATAATACCCTTATTAATTACAGAATTACCCAAAAGCCAAATCTCTGTATAATGAACTCCATTTGTGGTAGCTTACCTTATAAGTTTATATTGCAAGTCAGGCAGTATTTTTATTATATAAATTATAAGCTTGTGGTGTTTAAAGCAACTTGGTTTATGTATAGCTATAGGTTGTCTAAGATTTAGATGAATATGCTATTTTCATCAATATCTATTAAAAGATAAAAGCAAATAAATAGGAATTAAACATATACCTCAAACTAAATAATATTTTGGGGCTTTTCTCTATATTTTAATCACTATAAATCATGGAATAACATAAAGCTTGTTATTCCAGCTCTAAATAAAAACTTCTTTCTAAATTACTATGCATACTTATTTTTGAATATACGTTTTCTAAATTGATCACAATTTCAGCAATTTAAGTTCCCCACAACCTGGCCATCTTGCTGTTAAAATCCTACTGGGATATCTACCTCAGTCTTATTTATAAATGATATTGACCTCATGTCTATATTGGTAGTACAGAATATATTATGTCTGAAGAAAGGAACCCTGAGTGTATAGAAAAGGTATACACACATTGTTTATGAAATACTGGAATTTTGTACTGATCATCCCTTGAAATCTAAAAGAGATGTAATGGTAAAGAAAAAAGTGTTATCATAAGAGAAAATGTAAGCTGAAATAAAATAAGAAATTATGATGCTGTTTGGCATAGAGTAGTATTTATTATGTATGAGATATCCCAAGACCCATATGGAAAAGTTTAATTGAAGTATCACTAGGCACTAGACATGTTCACTCATAAAGCAACCTTAATCTTGTGTACTCCAAATATACAATATTATAGCAATCTCTTGAAAGACAGGTTGTTTTCATAGAAAGTGTGTGGTATTTGTAGCCAAATATGCCTATGATATTATCCCACTTCTACCACTTAAAATCAGTGTCACCTGGAATGAATTAATATATTTAAGCCTCAAGTTTCTTATCTTTCAAATATGACTATCCACCTCAAATGATTATGAGAATTATATGATATAAAAATATAAATGGTCTAATACTGTAATTTAATAGGAGCTTGACAAATGTTAATGCACTTCACTTTTCTCTTTGACTCTGTGTAGTAAATTAAGAAAGATCTAGGTCACTTAGTTAATTTATAATATCATAAAAATCTATAAATCTTTGGGAGCTTAAAATTAATACTTTAAAATTAACAACATACTTTTCTATAAATCAATTTAGGATACTTTTATTTTTATTTATTTTTTTTAAAGATTTTATTTATTTATTCATGATAGTCACACAGAGAGAGACAGAGAGGCAGAGACACAGGCAGAGGGAGAAGCAGGCTCCATGCAGGGAGCCCGACGTGGGACTTGATCCCGGGTCTCCAGGATCACGCCCCGGGCCAAAGGCAGGCGCCAAACTGCTGTGCCACCCAGGGATCCCTGGGATACTTTTAATGGCCATTATCAATGGGCCAATGCCTAAGGTCTTTAGTGGTTTAGAATTTTTAAATGCTTTATCCTAATTTTATTCCTAAAACTGTGTCTATTCTAAGCTATTTTTTCTCTTACAATGTGATTAAAAGTTTAATGATGCCTATCATTTACATGATAAAAACTCTTATCTTCATTCACTTTACACTTCCCCAAACCTAATTTACGCTATATTTCATACAGTAGTATGCACGTTTTTGGAAGATTTCATAAACTCTATTCAAGAGGCTACAACTATGTATGTATAAAACTGAGCAGTGGTGCAAGAGGCATATGTTATATGGAGAAATATTTTTGGTTCTTTCTGAATCGTTTACCAATCAACTAGTTGGTTGAAAATAATGTTTCTAGATGGGTGTATGTGTGTGTGTGTTTACTCTGTGTTCTTTGAGTTTTCTAAAGTTGTGATTTATTGTATTTTCCTACTTTTGGAAAATTCTCAGCTATTATCTCTTCAAATATTTCTCCCTCCCCTATAATCTTCTTTTGGAGTTAAAATTATATGTATATTCAATTATTTGATATTGCCCTACAACTGTTGGATGTGCCATTCTCTATCATATTCTCTCTCCCTCTCCCCATCCTCCTCCCTTTCTTCCTCTTATCCCTTCTCCCAAATTGTTTAATTTGGATAGTTTCTATTGGTCTATCTTCACGTTCACTTATATTTTTTCAATTGTATTAAGTCTAATGATTATCCTGCTGAAGACATTTTTACCCCAATTATCTTGATTTTATTTCTAATAGCTTAACTTTAATTTTTTCTCACACAGATACTTGGAGATATTGTGGGTTTAGTTCCAGACCACTGCAATAAGGCAAATACTGCAATAAAGCAAGTCAAATGAATGTTTTGGTTTCCTAGTGCATATAAAAGTTATGTTTACACTATTCCATAGTCTACTAATTGTGTAATAGCATTATGTCTAAAAATATGCATACTTTCATTAAAAAATACTTAATTGCTAAAAAATCCTAACCATCATATGAGATCTCAGTTAGTCATAATCACTGATCAGGTTACCATAACAAATATAATGATAAAGAAGTTTGAAATATTGCTGGAATTACCAGACTATGACACAGAGATGCATGATGTAAATAAATGCTGTCAGCAAAATGGTGCCAATAGACTGACAGTTACCACAAACCTTCAGTTTATAAAAATGACAATATCTACAAAGTGCAGTAAAAAGCAATGAAATGAGGTGTGCCTATAGTTTCTATCTGTTGGCTGAGATCACCCATCTGTTATGAATATTGTCCACATTTTCTTTTTTCTTTTTTGTATTGCAGTTCAATTTGCCAACATATAGCATAACACCCAGTGCTCATCCCATCAAGTGCCCCCCTCAGTGCCCGTCACCCAGTCACCCCCACCCCCCCACCCACCTCCCTTTCCACCACCCCTTGTTCGTTTCCCAGAGTTAGGAGTCTCTCGTGTTCTGTCTCCCTCTCTGATATTTCCCACTCATTTTTTCTCCTTTCCCCTTTATTCCCTTTCACTATTTTTTTATATTCCCCAAATGAATGAGACCATATAATGTTTGTCCTTCTCTGATTGACTTATTTCACTCAGCATAATACCCTCAAGGTCCATCCACGTCGAAGCAAATGGTGGGTATTTGTCTTTTCTGATGGCTGAGTAATATTCCATTGTATACATATACCACATCTTCTTTATCCATTCATCTTTAAATGGACACCAAGGCTATTGTCCACATTTTCACTGGAATATTTAACCATAGTTCTTTTTTTAAAGATTTATTCATTTTTTAAAGATTTATTTATTTATTTATGAGAGACATAGAGAGAGAGAGAGAGAGAGAGAGAGAGGCAGATAGAGAAGCAGGTTCCCCACAGGAAGCCCAATGCAGGACTTGATTCCGGATCCCAGGATCATGCCCCGGGCCAAAGGCAGACACTCAACCGCTGAGCCACCCAGGCATCTCAAGATTTATTTATTTATTTATTTTAGACAGACTAAACACTGAGCACAGAGCCCAATGAGGAGCTCAATCCCACAACTCCAAGATCACAAGCTGAGCTGGAATCAAGAGTCAGACGCTTAACCAACTGAACCACCCAGGTGACACTTAACTGAAGTTATTTTAAATTCTCTGATAGTTTCACCATTTATAGCACTTATATTTGAATCTCCTTCTGTTGTATTTTTTCTTGCCTTTTCTGTGACTCAATTTTTGCTTTATAATTGAATAATATGCATACAACAGAACAGATGGGGTGAATAATATTTATGCCTGGAAAGGGGCGTGTATGTTCTGTCAGGGTTTTAGTGTGTGGGTTGAGATATTGTAATTGAGGTATCACATTATTATAATTTAGAAATTAAAATTGAGATAATGTAATCAGGAATTGTACTCAGGTGTAGGTTTTGTTCTAGGTGTGATTATTCTCAGTATACTACCAGCTTCAATTCCCACTGGTTACCTTGTACTTAGGCGAATGCTACATTCCTGGAGGGTTTTTTCAGTGTTTTTTTTACACCCTCAGTTTTAGTCTTTCCTGTGATCCTGTACCTTAGAAAGGTGTCTCTTCTCATTTTTACTTGAAACATGATGTTGGTAGGAGGAAGGGGAAAATGTTCTCTATTGTCTTTGCTTTAGCTTCTGTCTTCCACCAACCATGTGCTCCTGGTTCTCCTGAAGAAGACTTCCTCAGTGATCCTGCCCTTCACCTAGTGGTAGAGTTTTGTTGTTGTTGTTGTTATTTTCTATAGCTTTTCTTTAGCCACAGTGGGTCTTCAAATGTGCCATGGAAATGGCAAAGTTTGCTGCATCTTAGGCATTTGTTCTATAGGGGAAAGTGATCTGGTCAGAAATTCATGTTTTTCCCATATCAGTAACCACTCCCTTTCCCTAGGCCTATACCACGAAGTAGGCCTTCTCTGGTCTTGTGATCTTCCTTTAATCTTTTTTTCTTGGGGGTGGGGGAAGGTTGGTGGTGATAGAGCAGCCAAAGAAGTTTGTGGAGAAGAACTTGCAAGTGGGTTTGAGCTTTCCACAATCTACAGGTCTCAGTGGTTCTGTACTTTCATGATAGCTCACACTGTCTGCAGCAATTTATTTAAAAATTCATCTAAACATGTTCTTGCCTGTATGGCTGCCTGTTATCCTTCCATGTTATTCCCCAAGTTAGCCAGTGCTCATGTCTCATCTCTTCTTGGAAGCACCTGTCTTTCCTTATGTTTCAGGCCAGATTATTGCTCCGTGACCTTGCCTTTTTGATAGGTTCGTGAAAATTTATGATTTTGTGTATTATCCAGTTTTTCTTGTTGTTAGGGTGGGAATGATACTCTACACCATTCTTTATACATAGATGGAAGCGATGACAACGTCTACAATGTTTTTTCTTAGTATAATAGGATCTAGTAAGATCTAAAATGTGTGGACAGACCGTAAGAATCATAGGAAATAGAGTAAACATACTATAGCAGACAGAGAACATTTGGATACATACTGTATTAGGAAATTAAAAGGGAAAGGAAATAGAGAAATTAAGAAAATTTTGGTTTATAAAGTGTAAATGCTTTGAACTTCCATGATGTGAAAATGATTACATAGCTAATAATCATGAAAGAGATGAAATGTCATTATATTAATTTCATTATCAATAAATTCTGACAAAGTTAAAATAGGTAGTTAAAAATTCAAAAGTATATTAACTTTAGAGGAATATTGAAAAAATGAATCTATCTTGCTGTGGAGTATCTGTCTTATATTAAGCAATTTCTTCTGTTTAATTTCAATTTCCTTGCCTAAAAAGTTAACTAAAATTACATTTAGAGGATCCCTGGGTGGCTCAGCAGTTTAGCACCTGCCTTCAGCCCAGGGTGTGATCCTGGAGTCCCGGGATAAAGTCCCAGATCAGGCTCCCTGCATGGAGCCTGCTTCTCCCTCTGCCTGTGTCTCTGCCTCTCAATCTCTCTCTCTCTCTCTCTCTCTCTCTCTGTCTCTCTCTCTCTCTCCCTCCCTCTCTCTTTCATGAATAAATATCTTTTTTAAATTAAAAAAATAAAATAAATTACATTTAACATTTAAAATAATATCATATGATCCTTTTGTGTAAAATTATTTACTTCTAACCTTCCATACGCACAGAAAGAACAAAGTGTTATGGAGTGTGTGTCCTCAAATGTAGGCCCTGGTAAGATTCCAGGTAAATTGTTTCTATCCTATTTATACTTTTTTTTAACAGTTTGATTTTATTTTTTTTTAATTTCTTATTTACTTACTTATTTGGCAGAGAGAGGGAGAGAGAGTGGGGGTAGGGGCAGAGGGAGAGGATCTCAAGCAGACTCCACACTGGGCATGGAACCTGACATGGGGCTCTGTCTCACAACACTGAGATCATAACCTGAGCAGAAAATAAGTCAGGCACTTAACCAATGAGCCACCCAGGTGCCCCTGTTCTTAAATAGTTTTAAGTGAACATGTATCATTTCTCTAAAATAAAGTCACAGGGTTAAAAATATCATTTAAATGCATTTTAAGTGAAAATTAAACGTAATCTGATTGCTTTCTAAAGTTTAAAAAATTGAATCTGCCATAAAAATCAGCAAGATGAAAATGTGAAATACTTTTAATATACTGTTAATTACCTCATATCATGACTATCATTCTCCCTTCTTAAAAAACAGGAGTTTTTGATAGCTTTATAAAATGGAACCTTGCAATTTTTTGAAAGATTTTATTTATTTATTCATGAGAGACACAGAAAGGAGAGAGAGAGAGAGAGAGAGAGAGAGAGAGAGAGAGAGGCAGAGGGAGAAGCAGGCTCCATGCAGAGAGCCTGACGTGGGACTCGATCCCAGGTCTCCAGGATCATGCCCAGGGCTGAAAGCAGTGCTAAACCGCTGAACCATCCAGGCTGCCTGGAACCTTGCAATTTTAAAGACCTTAGTATCCTTTAATAGAAATACTTCTTATTGAATATAAGTAAATATCTGTGTACTTTCTAATAATACAGGGTTTATCAGTCTTGCTACTATAGACACTTAGGTTGGGTAATTCTTGTGAAAAGTTTTCCTGTGCTTTGTAAGATGTTGAGGATATCCCTAACCTCTAACCACTAGATGCCAATACCAATCTCCCTATGGCTCCTATAAGCTGTAACAAACAAATGTATCTTGAGACATTGCTAGATATCCACTAAAGGGCAAAATTACTCCTAGTTCAGGACCACTGTAACAGAACTTTGGAGGAACTGTTCATTCTTATATGACCCTATCATCAGCTATAACTAAGAGAAAACTTCAATAAATTCTTGCTCAAAATCTTCCTCTGACATTATCATCTGAATCAATATACTTTTTGTTTACCATTATATCATGCTATTTTCATCCTTTGTTTTCTTCCAATAGATTATAAGAACTCATAAGTTGAGAATGATCTTATAGTTCATATATATATTGTGTAGCTTATACTTCACACATTATATGAGTTCAGTAAATGTTTATAGATTCTCTTCAACCTATTTTTCTTGAGAAAAGCATTGTGCTAGGTCTTGAAGAATATACAATTATGGGAAAGAATAGTCTGCTCCTTCAAGAAACATAAGTAACAGAGCTAAAATAAATATATAAAATCATTAATAGGGGGAATATGCCAAAAGCCATTTTAAAAAGGTACAGAAAATGCCAAATGTAAGAGAGATAGGAAAGGATTCAAGGATGAAATGGCTTTTGAAATGGGCCTGAATGGCGATCCCTGGGTGGCTCAGCAGTTTAGCACCTGCCTTCGGCCCAGGGTGTGATCCTGGAGTCCCGGGATCGAGTCCCACATCGGGCTCCCTGCGTGGAGCCTGCTTCTCCTTCTGCCTGTGTCTGTCTCTACCCCCCACCCCGTCTCTGTCTCTCATGAATCAATAAAATCTTTTCAAACAATTAAATGGGCCAGAAGGATGGCTGTCAGGCAGATTGGGGAGAGCAGAAGGTATGAAAGGGTTTTTATAGGCATAGTTTTAGGGAAGTATTGAGGAGTGAAGAACAAATTGTTGGGAGTCAGAAAAGCCTAAAGTATGTTCTGGAAATATCAAACTGTTGATAATATAAAACACTTTAGAAATTGCTTAATTAAAATTGTGTTATATTTTTTATTTCTGCCAGACTACAACATCCTTGGCATCAAAGAGACCATGATGTTCTATGTAAAGGATCTGTGTAAATTTGTGAGAAATTTTGAGTATAGTAAATATTTGGGAAATTATATTAAAGCAAAGAGACTCTTTGTGGCAGTCTTTTTCTATTAAATATCTATTATCTGCATATTTTTTTATTTTTTTATTTTTTTTTTTTTATTTATTTTTTTTTTTTTTTAAATGTTTATTTATTTATGATAGTCACAGAGAGAGAGAGAGAGAGAGGCAGAGACATAGGCAGAGGGAGAAGCAGGCTCCATGCACCGGGAGCCCGACGTGGGATTCGATCCCGGGTCTCCAGGATCGCGCCCTGGGCCAAAGGCAGGCGCCAAACCGCTGCGCCACCCAGGGATCCCTGCATATTTTTTTAGTTTCAATTTTTATGCAAATTCAAGTTAACATACAGCATAATATTAGTTTAAGGAATAGGATGTAATGATTCATCAACTTACATATAAAATCCAGTACTCATTACAAGCGCCTTCCTTAATACCCATCATTCCTTTCAACTCAGCCTGCTGCCTACATCCCCTCCAGCATCTCTCAGTTTGTTCTCCATAGTTAAGAGTATGTTTTATGGTTTGCCTCTTTCTTTTTTCCCCACTATGTTCATCTGTTTTTTTCCCTAAATTCCACATATGAGTAAAATCATAGGGTGTTTGTCTTTCTTTTTTCCTTTTTTTATAAATTTATTTTTTATTGGTATTCAATTTGCCAACATATAGAATAACACCCAGTGCTCATTCCATCAAGTGCCCCCCTCAGTGCCCGTCACCTAGTCACCCCCACCCCCCAGGCACCTCCCCTTCTCCCACCTCCCACCCACCTCCCGTTCCCCCACCCCCAGTTCGTTTCCCAGAGTTAGGAGTCTCTCATGTTCCGTCTCCCTTTCTGATATTTCCCACTCATTTTTTCTCCTTTCCCCTTTATTGTCTTTCTCTGACTTATTTCATTTAGCATAATTCCTTCTAACTCCATCCACATCACTGAAAATGGCAATATTTCATTCTTTTTTATAGTTAATATTCCATTATTTATATATATATTTCACCCCTTATTTATCCACTCATCATTGGGGTTCTTTCTGTAATTTGGCTACTGTTGACAATGCTGCTATAAATATCAGGAAGTATCCCTTCAAATCAGTATTTTTGTATCTTTGGATAAATACCTAGTAGTGCAATAGCCGAATCATAGGGTAGTTCTATATTTAACATTTAGTGGAAACTCCATACTGTTTTCAAAAGTGGCTGCATCTGTTGGTATTCCCACCAACAGCATGAAAGGGTTAGTTCTCCTTTCTCCACATCTTCCCCAGTATGTCTCATTTTCTGTGTTTATTTTAACTATTCTGACAGATGGGAAGTGATATCTCATCATAGTGTTGATTTGTATTGCCCTAATGATTAGTGATGTTGAAGATCTTTTCATGTATCCATTAGCCATCTGGATGTCTTTTTTAGAAAAATGTCTATGTGGGATGTCTGGATGGCTCAGTGGTTTAGGGCCTGCCTTTGGCCTAGGGCGTGATCCTGGGGTACCAGGATCGAGTCCCACATTGGGCTCCCTGCATGGAGCCTGCTTCTCCTTCTTTCTGTGTCTCTGCCTCTCTCTGTGTGTCTCTCATGAATAAATAAATTTTTAAAAATCTTTAAAAAAAAGTCTATTCGTGTCTTCTGCCCATTTTATGATTGGATTATTTCTCTTTTTTGAGTTGAGTTTGATAAATTCTCTATGGATTATAGTTAGTAACCCTTTCTCACATATACCATTTGTAAATATCTTCTCACATTCCAAAGATTGCCTTTTAGTTTTCTTGATTACTTACTTCACTGTTCAGAAGCTTTTTGTCTTGAAGTAGTCCTAATATTTCTTTTTTTCTTTTGTTTTCCTTGTATCAGGAAACGTGTCTAGTAAGAAATTGCTATGGCTGATGTTAGAGATTACTGCCTGTGTTCTTCTCTAAGATTTTGATGGTTTCCCATCTCACATTTAGGACTTTCATCAATTTTGAATTTATTTTTGTGTATGATGTACCAAAATGGTCTAGATTCATTCTTCTGCATGTTGCTGTGCAGGTTTCCAAACACCATTTTATGAAGAGACTGTCTTTTTTCCACTGGATATTATTTCCTGCTTTGTTGAAGCTTAGTTGACCATACAGTTGTGGGCCCATTTCTGGGTTTTCTGTTGTATTTCATTGATTTATGTGTCTGTTTGTTTTTGTGCTACTACCATACTGTCTTGATGATAGCTTTGTAATATAACTTAAATTCCAGAATTGTGAGGCCTCCAGCTTTGCTTTTCTTTTTCAAGACTGCTTTGGCTATATGGGGTCTTTTGTGGTTCCATACAAATTTTAGGATTGTGTGTTCTAGGTCTGTGAAAAATACTTTTGTTATTTTTTTAATTTATTTTTTATTGGTGTTCAATTTACCAACATACAGAATAACCCCCAGTGCCCGTCACCCATTCACTCCCACCCCCCGCCCTCCTCCCCTTCTACCACCCCTAGTTCGTTTCCCAGAGTCAGGAGTCTTTATGTTCTGTCTCCCTTTCTGATATTTCCCACACATTTCTTCTCCCTTCCCTTATATTCCCTTTCACTATTATTTATATTCCCCAAATGAATGAGAACATATAATGTTTGTCCTTCTCCGACTGACTTACTTCACTCAGTATAATACCCTCCAGCAATTGCACTGTTGGGGATTTACCCCAAAGATTCAGATGCAATGAAACGCCGGGACACCTGCACCCCAATGTTTATAGCAGCAATGGCCACAATAGCCAAACTGTGGAAGGAGCCTCGGTGTCCATCGAAAGATGAGTAGATAAAGAAGATGTGGTTTATGCATACAATGGAATATTACTCAGCTAGAGAAGAAATGACAAATAAGTACCATCCACGTTGAAGCAAATGGTGGGTATTTGTCATTTCTATTTGTTATTTTTATAGGGATTCCAATAGGGATTCAATGAAATGTGTAGATTGTTTTGGGTAGTTATAGACATTAACAATATCTGTTCTTCCAATCCATGAGCATGGAATATTTTTCAATTTCTCTGTGTCTTTTCAGTTTCTTTTATCAATATTTTATACTTTTAAGATCTTCAACATCTTTGGTTTATTAATAGGTATCTTATAGTTTCTGGTGTGATTGTAAATGGAATCAGTTCCTTGATTTCTCTTTCTGTTGCTTCATTATTGGTGTACAGAAATGCAACAGATTTCTGTACATTGAATTTGTATCCTGCAACTTTGCTGAATTTGTGTAATAGTTCTAACAATTTTTTTGTGAAATATTTCATGTCTTCTACATAGATTATCATGTCATCTGCAAATAATAAAAAGTTGACTTCTTCCTTACTGATTTGGATGCCTTTTATTTCTTTTTGTTGTTTGACTGCTGTGGCTAGGACTTCCAGTACTATGTTAAATAATGTGATGAGAGTGGACATCCTTATCTCTTTCCTGACCATAGAGGAAAAGCTCTGTTTATCCCTATTGTGGATGATATTAGCTCAAGATCTTTTGCATATGGTCTTTATGATGTTTAGGTATGTTCCCTCTATCTGTACTTTTTTGAGGGTTTTTATCATGAATGGGTGTTGTACTTTGTCAAATACCTCTTCTGCACACATTGAGAGGATCATATGGTTGTTATCTTTTCTTTTATTAATGTGGTGTTATCCTAATGATTGATTTGCAAATATTGAGACAGCCCTGTGGCCCAGGCATAAATACCACTTGAACAAGGTGAAGGATTCTTTTAATGTACTGTTGGGTTCAATTTGCTAGTATTTTGTTGAGAAGTACACACACACACACACACACATATATATATATATACTTGAAGCTCGATTTGCCAACATACAGTATAACACTCAATGCTCATCCCATCAAGTACCGTCCTCAGTGCCCATCACCCAGTCACCCCATTGTTGAGAATTTTTGTATCCATGTTCATCTGGGATATTGGCCTGTAGTTCTTTTTAGTAGGTCTTTGTCTAGTTTTAGAATCAAGGTAGTGCTGGCCTCCTAGAATGAGTTTGGAAGTTTTTCTTCCATTTCTATTTTTTGGAACAGTTCGAGAAAATAGGTATTAACTTTTACTGTTTTGTAGAATTTCGCTGGGAAGCCATCTGACCCTGGAAGTTTCTTTGTTGGGATATTTTTGATGACTGATTTAGTTTCTTTGCTGGTTATCATTATATTCAAGTTGTTTTTATTTCTTCCTGTTTGAATTTTGGCAGTTAAATCTTTCTAGGAATTTATCTATTTCTTCCAGATTACCCAATTTTTTTTCATAATCCTCTCTTATAGTTATTTGTATTTCTGTGGTGTTGGTTATAATTTCTCCTCTGTCATGTGTGCTTATATTTTTTGGGGTCCTTTCCCTTTTATTTTTTGTACGTATGGCTAGGGGCTTATCAGATTTGTTGATTTTTCAAACAACCAGGTCCTGCTTTCATTGATATGTTCTACTTAGTCTTTGTTTGTTTGTTTCTGTATCATTTATTTCTCCTATAATCTTTTTTTTTACTTTCTTCTGATGGCTTTAGGCTTCATTGTTGGTCTTTTTGTAGCTCCTTTAGCTGCAAGGTTAGGTTGTATATTTGAGATTTCTCTTGCTTCTTGATGTAGGCCTGTATTGCTATATACTTCTCTCTTATGACCAATTTTCCTGCATCCCAAAGGGTTTGGACTGTAATGATTTCATTTTTTTCATTTGTTCTATTATATTTTAACTACTTTTTAAAATTTCCTTAATGACCCATTCAATCTTTTTGTACCTGTTAAGGCTGGATATGTGACCTAATATTTGATTTATTCTGGAGAATCTCCAATGTGCACTTGAAAATGATGGGCATTCTGCTGCTCTAGGATGAAATGTTCTGAATATATTTGTTAAGTCCAGCTAGTCCAGGGTGTCATTCAAACCCATTGTTTCCTTGTGGATTCTCTGCATAGATTATCTGTCCATTGATGTAAATGGGGTGTTAAAGTCGCCTACTATTATTGTATAATTATTGATGTGTTGCTTTATGTTCGTTATTGATTGTTTTATAGATTTGAATTCTCCCACGTTCGAGGCATATTTACAATTGTTAGTTCTTCTTCTGGAGAGACTCCTTTATTATGATATAATGCCCTTCTTCATCTCTTCTTAGAGTCTTTGGTTTAATATCTGGTTTATCTAATGTAAGTATTGCTATTCCAGCTTTCTTTTGATGCCCATTTGCCTCATAAATATTTCTCCATCCCCTCATGTTCAAACTGCAGATGTCTATAGGTCTAAAATGAGTCTCTTCGAGGCAGCTTATAGATGGGTCTTGGTTTTTTTATTCCAATAGGAGCATTTAGTCCGTTTACTTTCAGATAAATTATTTTTTAATTTTTTTATTGGAGTTTACTTTGCCAACATATAGCATAACACCCAGTGCTCATCCCACCAAGTTCCCCCTGTTCCACAGTTCTTCTGGTCTTTATTTCATTGAGTTCTGCTCGAATCTTTATTAACTCTCTTCTTCTGATGGGTGTAGGATCTATTTGCTGTTTTTTCTCCAGCTCCTTTAGGTGCAAGGTTAGCTTTTGTATTTGAGTTCTTTCCAGTTTTTGGATGGATGCTTGAATTGCGATGTGTTTCCTCTGAGGACTGCTTTTGCTGTATCCCAAAGATTTTGAACAATTGTATCTTCATTCTCATTAGTTTCCATCAATCTTTTTAATTCTTCCTTAATTTCCTGGTTGACCCTTTCATCTTTGAGCAGGATGGTCTTTAACCTCCCTGTGTTTGAAATCCTTCAAAACGTCTTCTTGTGATTTCGTTCTAGTTTCAAAGCATTATGGTCTGAAAATATGCAGGGGATTATCCCAATCTTTTGGTATCAGTTAAGACCTGATTTGTGACCCAGTATGTGGTCAATTCTGGAGAAAGTTCCAGGTGCACTTGAGAAGAATGTGTATTCAGTTGTGTTTGGAGGTAAAGTTCTGTAAATACCTGTGAAATCCATCCGATCCAGTGTATCCTTTAAAACTCTTGTTTCTTTGGGGGTGTTGTGCTCAGAAGACCTGTCAATTGTAGAAAGCACTATCTTCAAGTCACCAAGTATAAGTGTATTATTATCTAAGTATGTCTTAACTGTGGTTATTTATTGATTGATATACTTGGCAGTTTCCAGATTCGGGGTATAAATATTCATGATTGTTAGGTTCTCTTGTTGGATAGATCCTTTAAGTATGGTATAGTGTCCCTCTTCATCTCTTACGGCAGTCTTTGGGATAAACTTTAATTTATCTCATATAAGGATGGCTACCCATGCTTTCTTTTTAGGACCATTTGAATGGTAAGATTCAGGCTGTAGGTGTCCTTATGTCCACAATGAGTCTCTTGTAGACAGCAAATAGATGGCTCTTGTTTTTTTATCCAGTCTGGAACCCTGCGCCTTTTGATGGGGGTCACAAAGCCAATTCATGTTCAGAGTTATGTTAAAGATATGAATTTAGTGTCATCATAATACCTATTCAGTCCCTGTTTTTGTGGATTGTTTCCTTGGAATTCCTCTTTCTTTTACAGAGTCCCCCTTAATATTTCGTGCAGAGCTTGTTTGGTGGTCACATATTCTTTCAGTTCCTGCCTATCTTGGAAGCTCTTTTCTCTCCTTCTATTCTGAATGAGAACCTTGCTGGATAGAGTATTCTTGGCTGCATATTCTTCTCATTTAGGACCCTGAATATATCTTGCCATCCCTTTCTGGCCTTCCAGGTTTCTTTGGAGAGGTCTGCTGTTATCCCAATACTTCTCCCCATAAAGTTTAGGGGTTTCTTGTCTCTTGCTGCTTTAAGGATCTTCTCTTTATCTTTGGAATTTGCAAGTTTCCCTATTAAATGTCGAGGTGTTGAGCATTTTTTATTGATTTTAGGCAGGTGTTCTCTCTATCTCCTTAATCTGAATGCCTGTTTCCCTTCCCAAGTTAGGGAAATTCTCAGCTATTATTTGTTCAAATACACTTTCTGGACATCTGGAACCCTCTTGGTGCTCTCTGGAACTCCAATTAAACGTAGATTTTTCGTTCTAAGGCTGTCATTTGTTTCCCTTAACCTATCCTCATGATCTTTTGTTTTTCTTTTTTCCTCAGTTTCCTTCCTTGCCATCAACTTGTCTTCTATGTCACTCACTCGTTCTTCTACCTCGTTAACCCTCATTGTTAGGACCTCCAGTTTTTTTGCATCTTATTTAATTGATTTTTAATTTCAGCCTGATTAAATCTAAATTCTGCAGTCATGAAGTCTCTTGAATCCTTTATGCTTTTTTCCAGAATCACCAGTAGCTTTATAATTGTGCTTCTGATTTAGCTTTATGACATTGAATTGTAATCCAAATTTTGTAACTCTGTGGGAGAGAGTACTGTTTCTTTTGTGCTGAGTTTTTCCTTCTAGTCATTTTGCTCAGTTCAGAGTGGCCAAAAACAAGTTGTACTTGATAAATGCGCAAAGTCTTCTCACTGTAGCATTCCAGCTATTCTCTCTTTAAATCTCAGACTGAATTCGTAGGTTTTCATGATTATTTGAAAGTTATCCAGGTAAGTTGGTGGGGACAGGTGACTTGGGGACCCTACTTTTCCTCATCTTGCCCCACCCAGTAATTATTGATATATATGAATATATTGTAATTTTATTGCTTGTTTTATTGTTGTTTCTAGAGATTTTCTCTGTTCCTTTCTAGCTTTTGTCCCCAAAGAGTCCCTTTTAATATTTTTTGCAGGTCTACTTTAGTGGTCATGAATACCTTTAGTTTTTGTTTGTCTTGAAAATTCTTTACCTATTCTAGTCTGTATGATAGGTTTGCTGTATAGAGTATTCTTAGCTGTAGATATTTCCATTCCACACACAGAATATATCATGTCCCTTACTCTCTTTGACCTGCCAGGTTTCTTTGGAAATATCTGCTGCTTACCTTATTTGTCCTCCCTGGTAAGTTGGGGACTTCTTTTGTCTTGCTTCTTTATAGGATTTTTTTCTTTATCTCTATATTTTGCAAATTTAACTACAATATGTCTTGGCATTGGCCTCCTTTTGTTGATTTTGATAGGAGTTCTCTGTGCTTCCTGGATTTCGAATCCTTATCAGATTTGTTGAGTTTTCAAAGAACCACAGAACTTCCCCAGAGTGGGAAATCTTCATCTATAATTTCCTCAAATAACCCTTATGCCCTCTCTTTTCTCTTCTTTTCTTGGGACTCCTATGATATTAATGTTATTGTTTCACGAAAGCACTCAGTTCCCTATGTCTCTTTCATGATATAATATTTTTCTTTCTTTTTATTAGCTTCATTATTTTCCGTAATTCTATCTTCTATATCATTTATTCATTCTTCTACTTCTTCCATTCTTTTGTTCTTCCATCCAGTCTTTTTTAAATCTCAGTTATTGCATTTTTTCATTTCAGCCTAATTAGTTTTAAATTCTTTTTATCTCTGTGGTAATGGACTCCTTGTTGTCTTCTATACTTTTCTCACAACCAACTAGTACTCTTTTGATTCTTGCTTTAAATTCTGGATCAGGCATATTACTTATATGTGTTTTGATTCAATTCCTGACCATGAGCTTTCCTTGTTCTTTCTTTTACAATGAATTCTTCTGTCTTTTCATTTTGTGTAGGACACTTCTCTGTGTCAGGAAAGCCTGCTATGTTTCCTGCTCCTGAGAGTAATGGCTTTATGAAGAAGAAGGAATATGAATTATATTTCCAAGGCCTCTTGCTGTTTCTGGTGTATGCTGCATGCACTCTGTGGCTGTGTTATGTTATCCCTCAAGTCAGTCCTCTGCAGGGTTTCTCCTTTCCTGTAGTGGGGAGTGTTCGGACCTTGGCCAGAGTGTGGTGAGTTTTAACTACGTATGCTCTGATCTTCTTATTAAAAGAGACCTGAAACTATTATCTCTAGAGCTGAAGCTTTGCAGAACTCTATGGTCAATAGACAGATGTGATGTGTCCAAGGGTTTGTGCTGGTCTTCAGAGGATGAGACCTCCTGCACTGATTCTAAGGCCCACTTTCTTGGGAAGAACAATACCAGCAGAGCACAGGGCATTGGGATTTGTTGTGAACAACTGAAGCAGCCAGTGTTGGCACTACACTGTTTATTGAAGTTATTTTATGCTGAAAGGAGGAGGGGAATGCACTAACCAGCTCCTTTGTCCCTGGATAGGGGAGTTCGTTCTCTCTGCTGTCAGAGAAGCCCTCCCAGAACAGCAAATAATTTCCCTTCATTCATCATATGTGTTTACTGATCACTTTTTTTCATGTGTCTGTGTCCAGGTTGCTTGCCTGCCTGAACCCGCATAGTGCACTTTGAACTCTATCCCAGACAGACTGGCTGAGTTTAAAACTGCAATCTTTAGTTTGATGTGGTGTGGTGAGGACCTCAACTGGTCTTCTGGGGATGTGTCTTGCTGCACTGGGATTGATGTAGGTTTAATTCAGAAGGGCATTCACACCAGAGTGCAGGAGTGTGGGGCTTGGAGCAAAGTACACTAAAGAACCAGTCTCCGGGTTAGCCACCTTCAGCAGGTGTCTCTGCACCTATGCTGAGGGTGGACTGGAAATAGCACCTACTGGCTCCTTTGTCCCTGGAGTTGCAATGCCGCCTCTCTCAGATGCATTCCAAGAAGGGGAAACATGTCTACTGATATGTCTCAGGTGATCCACAGATCATGTCCTCTGCCCCCAGTTACCTTCTTGGTTTCTCTATGGGAGCACTGTAGTGCCTTAGGGCTTTATACCAGCCATGGAACAGACCTCTAGACTCTAGGTTTTGGGCAGACCTGGTGGTCCAGTGGTTTAGCGCCGCCTTCAACCCAGGGCGTGATCCTGGAGACCCGGGATCGAGTCCCACATCAGGCTCCCTGCATGGAGCCTGCTTCTCCCTCTGCCTGTGTCTCTGCCTCTCTCTCTCTCTCTCTCTCTCTCTCTCTCTCTGTGTGCCTCTCATGAATAAATAAATAAAATCTTTAAAAAAATAAAAAATAAACTCTAGGTTTTGAGCACCACTGGTTCCAATACTCATGAAAGTCAACCACTCTTGTTTTTCCAGTCAATGGCTTTGGGGAAGTGTTTTCCTTCTGCGTTCCCCTGTGCTCTCCTCTCTTTCTCTCACCTCTCTCTGAGACCAGGGCTCCCTCCCCTCTATAGACCAGCCATCCCTACCCCCCCCAAACCACATCTCTGTATCTCCTATCTTCCACAATGTGGCCTCTGCTCTCCCTCTAGTTGTGCAGTTTGGTCCATCAGTCCTCAGATTGATTTCATGGGTATTCAGAATGATTTGATATTTACCTAGCTGTGTTCCAAGGAACTAAGCAAGTCTGGAGTCCTCCTCTTACTCTGCCATCTTAGCTCCTTTGCTGCTTTTTTAATCTTATAAAATCAAAACTTATTTAAAATTATTCTTTTTGAGTTTTATAGATTTTTCTTTCTAATTGTTTGTTTCATTTTAAATTACCACCATACCCAGTGAAATAGTATTTTGTATTTACTATATATTTTCCATTCATCTTTGTCCTGCCTTGTAATGTGGGTTTGCTATATCCAAGTGGCAGTAGAGAATTTTATGGTTCTCAAGTGTAGATAAGTTTTGGAATTGAAAATACCTACTGGATTGTAGTTCCCCCTTTTCTCATAAGATCAACCACAAAAAGCTTTTAATTAAATAAAAGTATTTACAATTTCATTAAGAATACATATGGTAACCTAAAATGAGTTTTGGGTTCAAATAAAAATGAATGAGAAACTCATGCTTTTAAGTATAGTCCTTTGTAGTGATTCTCAAATTGTAGTCCAAGGATCCAAGGAATCCCTGAGACACTTGTATGAGTCCATGAGATCAAAACTGTTTTCATAGTGCTAAAACATTATTTTCACTATACACTATGTTGACATTTGCACAGTGGTGCAAAAGCAATGATGAGGGAAAGTACTACTGCCTTAGCATGAATCAAAGCACTGGTACTATACTAGAGAGCCACCATTTGTATTCTTTACCACAATGCACTTGGGGGGAAGCCATTTTCATTTAATGTCCCTGAGGAAGCACTAAAATTATTAATTTTATTAGATTAGACCTTTGAGTATACATCTATTTAATAATCTATACAGCAGAGTAGAAAACGAGCAGAAAGCACTTCCTCATACCAAGTTACCAAGTATGATGGTTGTCATAGCATATAAGCAGCCTTATTATTATTATTATTATCATTATTATTATTATTAATTTCTTATTTCATAAGAAAAAGCACTTATAAGATCGTTTGAACCATGGGACTTTCCTAGTCACTTTTTTTTCATGGAATATCATTTTTATTTGAAAGAACTACCAACAAACTTTGGTTATTCTGACTTGTACTTTTGGCAGACATATTTTCAAAAGTGAATGGTGTCTCTCTCACTTCAAGCAAGGCAACTGACAGTATTCATTGCCAAAGGAAGAAATGTAAGCTTGCAAGTGCAAATTGGAATTTTGGGTTTTTAAAATTAATTTCTCTATTTTCATTTCTGATGGGTAAATATGTATAAATATAATCCACGTAAGCAAAAGCTCTTGGGTTCCTCAGTTCTTAAGAGTGTAACGATGTCCTGAGGCCAAAATGTTTGAGTATTGGTGGTCTACTATATTCACTACTTCATAGACTACCTTGTTAAGAATAAATCAATTTTTTCATAATTGTTTGTATTTATGTTCTACCTACCTTCTTTCTCTGATATTAATCCTAAACTAGTCATTATATACATCTCAGCCAGCTTAGCTGGATTTTTGCTGACTTATAGGTCTTAGTTTATTTTCTTTCTGTGTTTTTCTCTCTCTTAAAATATACCTCTGATGTCAATGACAGCTTGATATTTTCTTTTCTCCTTTGCAACATAAACACTTAAATTTCTTTCACACTTCTGCTTACTAGGGGTAACTGGTGCTATGGAAGGGAGGGAACCCTGGTCCCAGGGAGAGGTGAGAGAAAGAGTGGAGCACACATGGGAACACACAAGGAAATAATAATAATAATAATAATAATAATAATAATAATTATAATGATGATATAGTTTTAATATCTATGACAATGAATCACATTATCTAGATCTCTCATAAACTGTTACATAGTTAAACTTTTTGACAATCAGGAGTTTTAAGTTATAAAATTGAATTAAGGCTCAACACCCAAATAGGTAACTTGTTTTACCTTACAAATTATACCTAAAATGCATCATTTTATTTATTTACATTTTCTACCAGCAGCTTTTTCTTGAATACATTTTTACTAATTAAGCACTTCTTCTCTTAAAAATAGAATACAGTGGTTACCAACAGTCATAATGTATAGTAAAATACATAACTTAATATAGGAATCTCTGTAATGTATGCTGTACTTTTAAGGGGTCTATAGACATGTGAATGTTACTTAGTAAAATCTATTGAATACATAAACAGAAAAGCAGGAGAACTGGAGCATGTTCAGAATATTGTGATCAGTATGTTAAAGAGATTCAAAACCATGCAATATAAAGCATTGTTGGAGAAATTAGGTTATTTATTGCTTAATGGAAAGATACCTCATGGGAGACCTGAAAATACAGTCTTCAAATATTTGAAGAGTGTTCGTGGTAATGAAAAATAACTTTTCATCTACCCACCTAAGCAGTAAAACTAGAACTACTGGGTAAAAGTAACAGAATGACAGATTTCAGTTAGGTATAAGAACTTTCTGAAAGAGCTATCCAAAGCTGTAATGGGTTGCTTTAGAGTTTATTACTTGTCATTGGGGGATATTTAGAGTTGGATTTGTATGCATGTTAGGCAGGCCTGTTGCATGGAGAATTCAATAATTGGTTGGATGATTGGACTAGATGGATTTTAGGTCTTTTACAACTCTTAGATCTTATTATAAATGATCTTTCCTTTTTATTTCTGAATGTAATTTCTTTTATGGGATGAAAGTCAGCTATGAGACATTACTTGTGCAAAAGTAAAGCATGATGAAGAGCATTGTATTCTTTAATAATGAGAAGTAATTGTACCAAATAGTATTGCTTGTATATGTCTATGCTGGAAATACTAATTAATAAAGTAATGAATCAGGGTTCTGGTTACATCTTTTTTCTGCTGTGAGGGTAATGAATTATGTCTCAAAGCCAGGTGAAAAGCTGTATCTTTAAGTAGAAGAGGGCACTCTGAGAGGTCTTGCATTGGGCATTAAGGCACTGAGCACATGAATAAACATTCCTTAGCCATTCCTCCACAGATTTCTAACTCTTGGACCTATCCACAATGTTTTGTTTTTCTATACAATGTGTTTAGCACTGAAACTATGAATATATTTCCACCATCCATGAAATGACATTATAGTAGCAGTCCCACCTACTTTTCAGGCTTATGATATATGTAAACATAATTTGTAAACACTGGATAGTTGTTGAAATATGAGGAAATATGATTAAGATGAATTAATGACTGATTGTAGTCAGGTAAAATTTCAGTTTAAAAGTATTGACTATGTATATGGGTTCCATCAGTGAAATTCGAGTGTAATTATAAAAATTCAAAAAATATTTATCATAAATATTATAAACAAAACTCTGGCTTTGGATAATAGATGTATAAATAAGAATTGGAATTATTGGGATTCTTAACTGTTTTTCTCAACTATAGACTACTATCCTAATTAAAATCAGACTTTATATATGGATCCATAGTCCCTTATCCACAATTGAGAATTTTTTTTTAAATTTTGGAAAATCTAAAATTTTGGTGGCAACGTCTGACTTAGCATGAACTGGTTTGATAGCAAAGCCTAGAAATATGAGATGCTAATTATTATATTTATTTAGTCCCTTTGGTGTGAATAGTCATGTTTCCCATTAAAATATTAAAAGTATTTATTAGTAGGTGCTACTCCAGATCCCAGTGGAGATGTTATATAATATATGCTATGTACTCCCATATTGCCTTTCTAATATCTGAAAACTTTTGATATTTAAAAGATGCCCTGCCAACACCAAACCGATTCAGAGAAGGGGTTATAGTAGCATTTATATAGTTCCATCTTTATCTTCACTCCCAGTGCCTATCTAGTTGTTTTAAAAATCAGTAGAGAGTAGTTGGTATACAAAGATAAATTAGAGGCTAAAAGCAGAGCCTTATACTGCGTCACAATAACTTCCTGTTGTTTAAAATGTTCTAATTTCTTATCCAAGATATTTTGATACCTTCAGTTTGCTCTTACTCATTTCCCTTGCCCAAATGATATTAGATGGATATTGGCATCTGATTTTGTATATTAAAGTTGTTGACCAAGTGTGAACTCAGATCTTTGAGTTTACTCCAGGGAGTGTCTGCTTTTAAGGACCAGTCAATCAGGGGCTGGGCAAGATGGTGAAGAAGTAGGGTCCCCAAGTCAGCTATCCTCACTAACTTACCTAGATAACTTTCAAATCATCCTGAAAACCTATTAATTTGACATGAGATTTAAAGAGATAACAGCTGGAACACTACAGAGAGAGAGTTTGTGCTTCTAACAAGGTAGAAAGGTGGAAAAAAATAAAGAATCAAGTGGGGGGGCCCCGCGAGGAGCCACCCTAGGACCAGGCGGCAAAAGCCTCCAGGACAGGAAAGTCTAGTCCCAGAGAAGCAGGAACTTTAAAAATCCACACTGGATTAATCCCGGACGGAATGGCACTTAGCAGTGAACTCAGGAAGAACTGCAGGAGGGGCAGTGGAGCCCCCAGTCTCCCAGAGTCACTAACAGAGGAAGTGCACCCAAGGGGAGAGCGCCAGACACCGCAGCCCTGCTCAGTAAAGGGCTAGGGCGAGCCTGCCGTGGGGCCACAGGAGATCAGGAGGCGGGTCTTGGCAGAGGGGGCTGTGCCCTGCTCCTTTCAGGAGCCATGGCCTGGCAGTGCGATTCCAGCAGCACAGGTCCCAGATCCTAGGGCACCGGGGGAAACAACCCACTATCCAGCACTCCCCACGGGACTGGCAGAGGTGGGGAGGGCACAGAACAGCAAGGTCTCTACTGCAACTGGGCCCCCTCAAGCTGTGCAGATCAGCATCCCCCGCCCCTGGAGCATCTAGGCCAGTGCAGACTGGGAGGTTGCAGTAGTTACTGCTGGAGCTGATTCCAGGGCTGGAGAGCTGGCCACCACCAGTGTGGTTGTTCCTCTTGGTGTCACCCTGTGCCTGGGACAGAGCTGGGCCACCAGGAAATAGGGACCACACAGGATAAAGAGTTCCCACTGAGCTGTGCAACTGGCGGGGGGGGGGGGAGATGGGGGCGGGCAGTTCCCCCATGTACACACACCTGAGAATCAGCAAAGCAGGTCCCTCCCCCAGAATACAGCTGGAAGGAGAGGAGAAGAGTAAGTTCCTCACGAAGCAGCACTGGAAAACACCGATTTACACTATAAAGAACAAGAGGATCCCCCTCCTTTTTTTCCCTTCCTTTTTCCAGTACAACTCATTTTTACCCACTCTGCACTGAGCAAAATGACTAGAAAGAAGAGTTCACCACAAAAGAAAGAATCAGAAACATTATTCTCTGCCACAGAGTTACAGAATTTGGATTACAAGTTGGTGTCAGAAACCCAATTCAGAGGCAAAATTATAAAGCTACAGGTGGCTCTGGAAAAAAGCATAATGGATTCAAGAGACTTCACGACTGCAGAATTTAGATCTAATTAAGCCAAAATTAAAAATCAATTAAATGAGAAACAATCCAAACTGAAGGTCCAAACGATGAGGATTAATGAGGTAGAAGAAAGAGAGTGAGAAGGAAGACAAGTTGATGGCAAGGAAGGAAGCTGAAGACAAAAGAGAAAAACAATTAAAAGATCATGAGGAAAGGTTAAAGGAAATAAATGACAGCCTCAGAAGGAAAAATCTACGTTTAATTGGAGTTCCAGGGGGTGCCAAAAGGGACAGAGGACTAGAAAGCATATTTGAACAAATCATAGCTGAGAACTTCCCTAACGTTGGGAGGGAAACAGGCAATCAGAATAAGGAGATAGATCCCCCTGTAAAACCAAGAAAAACCATTCAACACCTCGACATTTCATAGTAAAACTTGCAAATTCCAAAGGTAAACAGAAAATCCTTAAAGCAGCAAGAAAAAAGAGATCCCTAAATTATATGGGGAGAAATATTAGAATAACAGAAGATGTCTTCACAGAGACCTGGCAGGCCAGAAAGGGCTGGCAGGATATATTCAGGGTCCTAAATGAGAAGAACATGTAGCCAAGAATACTTTATCCAGCAAGGCTCTCATTCAGAATAGAAGGAGAGATAAAGAGCTTCCAAGATAGGCAGAAACTAAAAGAATATGTGAACATCAAACTAGCTCTGCCATAAATACTAAGGGGAACTCTGTAAAAGAAAGATGATGCCCAAAGAAATACTCCAGAAAAACAGGGACTGAATAGGTATTATGATACACATCTTTCCAAAGTATCTCTGAACACGAATGGGCTTAATGATCCCATCAAAAGATGCAGGGTTTCAGACTGGAAAAAAAAGCAAGACCCTTCTCTTTGCTGTCTACAAGAGACACATTTTAGACCTAAGGACAACTACACCCTGAAAACGAAAGGTTGGAGAACCATGTACCATTCAAATGATCCTCAAAAGAAAGCAGGGGTAGCCATCCTCATATCAGATTGATTAAAGTTTATCCGAAAGACTGTAGTAAGACATCAAGAGGGAAATATATCATAATTAAAGGATCTATCCAACAAGAGGATCTAACAATCATGAATATTGATGCCCTGAATGTGGGAGCTGCCATGAATATCATTCAATTAATAACCAAAGTAAGGACATACTTAGATAATAATACACTAATACTGGGAGGCTTCAACACGGCACTTTCTGCAAATCACAGATATTTTAAGCACGACATCGCCAAGGAAACAAGGGCTTTAAAGGATACATTGGACCAGATGGATTTCACAGATATTTACAGAACTTTACATCCAAACACAACTGAATACACATTCTTTTCAAGTGCACGGAACTTTTTTCAGAATAGACCACATATTGGGTCACAAATCAGGTCTCAACCGATGCCAAAAGATTAGGATTGTCCCCTGCATATTTTCAGGCCATAATGCTTTGAAACTTGAACTCAGGGATCCCTGGGTGGCGCAGCGGTTTGGCGCCTGCCTTTGGCCCAGGGCGCGATCCCGGAGACCCGGGATCGAATCCCACATCGGGTTCCCGGTGCATGGAGCCTGCTTCTCCCTCTGCCTGTGTCTCTGCCTCTCTCTCTGTCTCTCTGTGACTATCATAAATAAATAAAAATTAAAAAAAAATAAAAAAAAAATAAAAAAAAAAAGAAACTTGAACTCAATCACAAGAAGAAATTAGGAAGAAACACAAACACGTGTAGGTTAAATAGCATCCTGCTAAAAGATGAAAGGGTTAACCAGGAAATTAGAGAAGAATTAAAAGTTTTATGGAAACTAATAAGGATGAAGATACAACTGATCAAAATATTTGGATACAGCAAAAGCAGGCCTGAGAGAGAAATACATCGCAATACAAGCATCCCTCAAACAATTGGAAAAAAACTCAAATACACAAGCTAACCTCGCACCTAAAAAAACTGAAGAAAAAACAGCAAATAAAACCAACGCCAAGCAGAAGAGAGAGAAAGATTCAAGCAGAACTCAATGAAATAGAGACCAGAAGAACTGTGGAACAGATCACCAAAACCAGGACTTGGTTCTTTAAAAAATTAATAAGATATATAAACCATTAGCCAACCTTATTAAAAGGAAAAGAGAAAAGACTCTAATTAATATAATCACGAATGGAAAAGGAGAGATAAAAAAATAAATAAAATAAAAATTAAAAAAAGGAAAAGGATAGATCACAAACAATTCCAAGCAAATAAAACGATTTTAAACAGGTATTCTGAGCAGGTATATGCCAATAAAATAGGCAATCTAAAAGAAATGGATGCATTTCTGGAAAACCACAAAGTGCCAATACTGGAATCAGAAGAAAAGGAAACCTAAACACGCCACTAACCATGGAAGAAATTAAAGCAGTCATAAAAAAAACATCCCAAGACACAAAAGTACAAGGCCAGATGGATTCTCAGGGAAATTCTATCAAACGTTTAAAGAAGAATCAATACCTATTCTACTAAAGCAGTTCAAAAAGATAGAAAGGAATGGAATTCTTCCAAACTCGTTCTATGAGGCCAGCATCACCTTAATTGCAAAACCAAAGACCCCACCAAAAAGGAGAATTACAGACCAATATCCCTGATGAACACAGATGCAAAAATTCTCAACAACATACTAGCCAATAGGATCCAACAATACATTAAGAAAATTATTCACCATGACCAATAAGGATTTATCCCCGGGATGCAAGGCTGGTTCAACACTCATAAAGCAATCAATGTGATAGATCATATCAACAAGAGAAAAAACAAGAACCACAAGATCCTCTCAATAGATGCAAAGGAAACATTTGACAAAATACTGCATCCATTCCTGATCAAAACTCTTCAGAGTGTAGAGATAGAGGGAACATTCCTCAGCATCTTAAAAGTCATCTACGAAAAGCCCACAGCAAATATCATTCTCAACGGGGAAGCACTGGGAGCCTTTCCCCTAAGATCAGGAACATGACAGGGATGTTCACTCTCACCACTGCCATTAACCATAGTACTAGAATCTTTGCCTCAGCAATCAGGCAATAAAAAGAAATAAAAGACATTCAAATTGGACAAGTAGAAGTCACAATCTCCCTCTTCGCAGATGACATGATACTGTCCATACAAAAACCCAAAAGTCTCGACTCCAAGATTGTTAGAAACTCCTATAGCAATTTGGCCGTATGGCAGTATACAAAATCAATGCCCAGAAATCAGTGGCATTTTTATACACTAACAATAAGACTGAAGAAAGAGAAATTAAGGAGTCAATCCCATTTACAATTGCACGAACAGCGTAAGATACATAGGAATAAACCTAACCAAAGAGGGAAAGGATCAATACCCTAAAAACTACAAAACACTTATGAAACAAATTGAGGAAGACACAAAGAGTTGGAAAAATATTCCATGCGCATAGATTGGAACAATTAATGTTGTGAAAATGCCAATGTTATCCAGCAATTTACACATTTAATGCAATCACTATCAAAATAGCATGGACTTTCTTCAGAGAGTTGGAACAAGTCATCTTAAGATTTGTGTGGAATCAGAAAAGACCCCTAATAGCCAGGGGAATATTGAAAAAGAGAACCAGAGCCGAGGACATCACAATGTCACATTTCAAGTGGTACTACAAAACTGTGATCATGAAGACAGTGTGGTACTGGCACCAAAATAGACACATACATCAATGGAACAGAATAGAGAATCCAGAAATGGCTCCTCAACTCTATGGTCAACTAATATTCGACAAAGCAGGAAAGACTATCCCATAGATAAAGGACAGTTTCTTCAATAAACGGTGCTGGGAAAATTGGACAGCCACGTGCAGTAGAAGGAAACTAGACCATTCTCTTCCACCATACACAAAGATAAAATTAAAATGGATGAACGATCTTAATGTGAGACAGAATCCATCAAAATCCTAGAGGAGAACACAAGCAACACCATTTTTTTCCTTTTAAAAAATTATTCATGACAGACGGAGAGAGAGAGAGAGAGAAACAGAGACACAGGCAGAGGGAGAAGCAGGTTCCATGCAGAGAGACCAACGTGGGGCTCGATCTGGGTCTCCATGATCACGCCCTGGGCTGAAGGCAGCACTAAACCGCTGAGGCACCCAGGCTTCCTGGCAACACCGTTTTTTATCTCGGCCACAGCAACTTCTTGCAAGCTACATCCTGATGGCATGGGAAATAAAAGCAAAAATTAATTATTGGGACTTCATGAAGATAAAAAGCTGCACAGCAAAGAAACAGTCAACAAAACTCAAAGACAACCTACCTAATGGGAGAAGATATTGTAAATGACATATCAGATATGGGGCTAGTATCCAAGATCTATATAGATCTTATGAAACTCAACAGCAAAGAAGCAAACAATCCAATCTGAAAAGGGCAAAAGACATGAACAGAAATTTCACAGTGGAACACATAGACATCGCCAACAAGCACATGAGAAAATACTCTGCATCACTGACCATCAGGGAAATACAAATCAAAACCACAATGAGATACCACCTCACACCAGTGAGAATGGGAAAAATTAACAAGACAGGAAACAACAAATGTTGGAGAGGATGTGGAGAAAGGGGAACTCTCTTGCACTGTTGGCGGAATTGTGAACTGGTACAGCCGCTCTGGAAAACTGTGTGCAGTTCCTTCCAAGAGTCAAAAATAGATCTGCCCTACAACCCAGCAATTGCACTGCTGAGGATTTACCCCAACGATACAGATGCAGTGAAACGGCAGGACACCTGCACCCCAATGTTTACAGCAGCAATGTCCAAAATCGCCAAACCGTGGAAGGAGCCTCGGTGTCCATCGAAAGATGAATGGATAAAGAAGATGTGGTATATGTGTACAATGGAATATGACCCATCCATTAGAAAAGACAAATACCCACCATTTGCTTCAATGTGCATAGAACTGGAGAGTATTATGCTGAGTGAAGTAAGTCAATCAGAGAGGACAAACATTATATGGTCTCATTCATTTAGGGAATATAAAAATTAGTAAAAAGGTATAAAGGGAAAGGAGAGAAAATGAATGAAATATAAATGAGGGTGACAAAATGTGACAGACACCCAACTCTGGGAAATGAACAAGGGGTAGTGGAAGATGAGGTGGGTGGGGTTTTGGGGTGACTGGCTGATGGGCACTGAGGGGGGATTTGGCAGGATGAGCATTCGGTGTTATGCTATATGTTGTCAAATTGAACTCCAATAAAAATATTTTTAAAAGGCCAGTCAATCTGTGTGAAACAAAAAGGCAAAAATAAATATTAAAATCACGCTGAACTCTCCACTCTAAAACATAGTAGAGCTTTTTTAAAAGATTTTATTTTTTATATATTTGTTTGTTTATTTATTTATTTTTGAGACACAGACATATGCAGAGGGAGATGCAGGCTTCTCACAGGGAGCTGGATGCAGGACTCAATCCCGGAGCCCTGGGATCATGCCCTGAGCCAAAGACAGATGCTCAAGCACTGAGCTACCCCGGTGTCCCTATTATAAAGCTTTTAAAAAACAAAATATAGCAACATTTTACTGGTAAAAGAAGGTGAAATGAAAAATATTAAGCAAACTGTTCATCCTGATATGCCCGCCAGGGAAATGTTACTGCTTTTTATTCAACTAGCTCTTAGCTGACAATAGATAGTTTTCATTCAGGATAGATATAACTGGTCAAAGATGTACTTCAGATATTGAGGGGTTTTTTGTTCCCTAGCAGCTCATTTTCCAAAACCCATATAAGAATGCTTTTTCCCTTTCTCTACCACATCCAATGTCCATTATCTTGATATCTACCTTTCTGGCTCTCCAGAGCATGATTCCTCTATCACTTTTCTTAGGAGCTCAGGGAAGGAATTGAATTGCCCGAAAATGTGACAATTCACTCAATAAGTTTTAAAATCTCTTCTGTTTGAGAAAAGGATCTTTAATGATTTTTTAATGTATCGAACTGAGTCAAAAGAGATATGGCTTGGGGAATATAAAAATTAGTGAAAGGGAATAAAGGGAAAGGAGAGAAAATGAGTGAAAATATCAGTGAGGGTGACAAAACATGAGAGACACCTAACTCTGGGAAATGAACAAGGGGTAGTGGAAGGGGAGGTGGGCAGGGTGTTGGGGTGACTGAGTGATGGGCACTGAGGGGGGCACTTGGCTGGATGAGCACTGGGTGTTATGCTATATGTTGGCAAATTAAACTCCAATAAAAATTTTTAATAAGGAGATATGGCACAATTAGTTGAATTGGGAATTTTAAGCTTGGAACCAATGGGACTTAAATCAGACATTTGGATCACTAAACAGCTACCTAGTGATAGTTGTCTTTTGACTTCTCTTTTGTATTTTTATTTTCCTAAGACTCTTTTCATCTTATTCACTCTTACATGTATTGTCTTCTTTTATTACTACATTGTTTTAACTTTTTAATTCTACTTAAAATCCCTCCCCCAACTTGTGCCTATTGGTCTCTTAGTTAATCCTGGGCTATTTTATCTATTATTCTATTCATTAAATTATTTGTAAGACTCGTTCTGTTTCTTTTACATGAATCCCGAGCCTTCTGATTATAATTTTTCTCAGTGAGAATTAAGTGAGTTAATTAAAGCACTTAGTACCTGACATATTATGAGCATTGTATAATTTTTGTAATTTTTACCGTTTAATTACATGTTTAAAAATTCTGTACTCAAAAAGTAAAATTTTAAGATCTGTATCATTATTATATATCAGGAACATATAATTTCTATGTTTTCCTTTAGAAATTTTACAGAGATATTTTCCTATTCAAATTAAGTTCTGATTAACATTATCTCTTCATATACATGATTTATACTCTTAGATGGTGTTAATTTTTTCTTCTTCCTTTGATATATGTTGTAGTGCCAAGAGAAAATTGAGAAACTATCTTATTTCATCTTTGGCCCTTCCAAAGTGTATACTAATTACCTTTTACATTTCACAGCAAAATGACTACATTGGTTATCCAAAACATGTCCTTTGGATCATTGGCTTTGAAAAATAATTTCCTGCCTATAATCTATTTGCTTGCCTATTTTCTCAATTTTGATATTTTTATTAAAAACAATTATGTGATGATTTCTATTAACTGGTCATACTATAACATGACTTTATGTTGGAAAGAACTCTCTCTTAAAATGGTTTTATATTAATTTTTGGCATTCAGAACAAATATCAAATGCTAAACAACTACAATACTTTGTAACTGTTCAAGGATTTTCAAAACAATGTTCATTTGGGTGATGAAAATTAAATAGTATGTCCTCAAAGTTTGCATTCCAGAAAACTACAACTTAATTTTGATTTTGCATATAGACGATTACAAAATAATATTTGGTTCTGTGTGTACATTTTTTTATTTGATAGCTGTCAGGTTAATTTTTGTGGTAACCAGGTAGACATAGTTAGAGGTTGAAGTACAGAAGTCAAGGTTCACAGAGAAAAATTGTCTCAAATATGATAAATGATGTAATATCTCACCACCTCACATTTCTGGAAACATAGTTAAGTATTTTTTGATAGGCTTTTAAAAATTTCTAGAAAAGTACACATTATATAATACTTACCATCTTAATTATTTGTAGGTGTACAGTTCAGTAATGTTAAGTGTATTTGTTGTGCAATCAATCTCCAGATCCTTTGCATCTTGTAAAACTGAGACCCTATTCTCATTAAGCAACAAAATATCATTTCCTCCTCTCCCCAGTCCCTGGCAACCATAATTCCCCTTTCTGTCTCTATAAATGGACCACTCTAGATATTTCATATAAGTGGGAATCACACCGTATTTGTCTTTTTGTCACTCGCTATTTCACTTAGCATAATGTCCTCAAGGTTCATCCATGTGTCAGAACTTCATTTCTTTTTAATAACTGAATAATCTTTCATTGTATGCATCTGCTATATTTTGTTTATCCGTTCATCCACTGATAGATCCCGGGTTGCCTCCACCTCTTGGCTATTGTGAAGAATGCTATTATGAACACAGGTGTACAATTCTCTTTCGAGGACCTTGCTTTCAATTTTTTGAGTATATATTCGGATGTGGAGTAGCTGGATCATATGGGAATTATATGTTTGAGGAACTGCCATCATATTTGCCATAATAATTACCCAAGTTTACATTCCCACCAACAGTGTACAAGGGTTCCAATTTTTTAAAGATTTTATTTATTTATTAATGAGAGACAGAGAGAGAGGGGGAGAGAGAGAGAGAGAGAGAGAGAGAGAGACAGGCAGAGTGAGAAGCAGGCTCCATGCAGGGAGCCTGACATAGGACTCTATCCTGGGTCTCCAGGATCACGCCCTGGGGAGGGTTCTGATTTCTTCACATCCTCACCAACACTTGTTATTTCCTGTTGGCTTTTTGTTTTTTGTTTTGTTTTTTTGTTTGTTTGTTTGTTTGTTTTTGGTTTTGGCTTTTTGGGAGGTTTCTTGTATATGTTTTTATTGGAGTTCGATTTGCCAACATATAGTATAACACCCAGTGCTCATCCCATCCAGTGCCTCCTCAGTGTCTGTCACCCAGTCACCCCATACCCCCACCCACCTCCCCTTCCACTACCCCTTGTTCATTTCCCAGAGTTAGGAGTCTCTCATGTTCTGTCACCCTCTCTGATTTTTCCCCCTCATTTTCTCTCCTTTTGTATGGGTATCTATTTATTGTTACTATTTTTTATTAAATTCAAAGTAACATAATGAATACATTCTTAATCTTTAATATATCCTGTGTAGCACTGGATTTTTTTGAGATTTCATACTTAGAATTGCCTTATACAAATTTCTCATTTGAAAATATTTTTTAACTGTAAGAGCATTAATGATGCAACAGTAATATTCTTTGTCTCCTGGCAACAGAATCCATGGTGTTGTGGCAGGTGAGGTACAGAGAATGTGGGGAGATCAGTTGATGGGGAACTCTGGAGAAGAAAATTAATCTTCCAAATAGTAGTGTTAAATTCAAAAAAGTGTGCAACCAAAGACACGGTGAGAAATCTCATAGAAAGGGAGTTTCATTACTTTTCCTTTTAGTTTCAACTATGAGTAGACATTGAAATTGACATTAGAATTAAATTTCCTTCAAAAACTTATTTAACTAAAATATACACTGAATTTCGTAGAAAATTAGCTCTTTTGTTAATAATTGTATCTATAATTAAGACTAAAATTGAACTCAGTGTGATGAAAAAGGCATTAGTAATTTTTTTGTATTTTACTTTCTGTGCTTAAGTCAACAGTTATACATGAGAAACAAAATATAACTGATACGTTGATGTGGTATCAAGAATTATGTTAATTCATGGCTCTAGGGTAAGGGAATTATAACTCCTCCAGATTAATTGACTAACACGTTTACATGTCAATAAATAGCCAGATAAATGGGTAGGAAATATCAGAAAGGGAGACAGAACATAAAGACTCCTAACTCTGGGAAACGAACTAGGGGTGGTGGAAGGGGAGGAAGGCGGGGGTGGGGGTGAATGGGTGACGGGCACTGAGGGGGGCACTTGACTGGATGAGCACTGGGTGTTATTCTGTATGTTGGCTAATTGAACACCAATAAAAAATAAATCTATTATTTAAAAAAATAAATAAATAAAATAAAAACACCTAAATTAAATAAATAGCCAGATAGTGAATGATTTTGAAAACCTTAAACTCACACATTTCTAAATTGAAGTATTAAAGTCTGTACCTCACTTTTTTTAGATATCAAGTGTGTTTCCTATGTATCAGTGAAAGAATGTTATAGCCATCTAACCAGGAATATTTACATATATATTTTTTCTGTAATCCTAAACTTCCTTTCAAGATTTATTTTTCCTTCTATAAAGCGCTCATTAGTTATCTCTCGGATAGTCTTTAGGTACCTTAAAAATGAACTTTATGCTAGTTAGAAAATTTTAATGGAAGTAAAGTTTAAAAACAACCCAATTAATACATTTAATATTATTAATTATAAACTTAGTGGATTTCATTAAGGCAGTTCTACTTTAAGCTATTAAAGGCGGCATTTTGAAACTTTCTTTTTAAAATACCATCCAGCTGTTTTCTTTTGTTAGAAGTGGCTATACATATGGAAGGAAACATAAGGACCTAAATATTTCTAGCCCAAATGAAGAGCAGAAGGTATTAAGTAAGAGAGGGAAGTCCTCATGACACAAATTGTTAAGGGGAAAAAAGACACCAGTGACCAAAAGCCCCCTGTTTCAGAAAAACTGCCCTCTGAGCATGAATTTAAGTTAGTGTTTATGCTGGCAATGATTGAAGAGGTATAGGCAGGAGGAGAGTGTATGTTGGGGAAAGACATTTGTCAGAGCATTTTGGGAAAGGAGAGGAGATTGTTTTTCTGTGTGGGGAGAGAGAAAAGGTAGTATTATTCTACTGGACAAAGTCCAACACTAAGGGAGAAAGGAAATTAATGGAGAGGTCACTGGCCTGGAGTATGTGGAACTCCTATGACTCCTATTATGGACCACCTTAATTTGTGTGCCCATAGGTCACCATGGAAATAGCTTTACCCTACAAGGGACATGAGCCTGGGTGAGTGGGACTGGAGGAGTCTGTTGGGGGAAGTACTGCCAGTACCCACTTGTCCTTGGACAGCAGTGGCTTAAGGGCCCTGGCAGCTGTTACAAGTGCTTGCTGTCTGTGCTTTCTTTCCTACTTCCTTAATTTCTTTTTTTAAAGATTTTATTTCTTCATTCATGAGAGAGAGAGAGAGACAGAGAGACAGAGACATAGGCAGAGGGAGAAGCAGGCCCCTCGCAGAGAACCCTGGGATCATGCTCTGAGCCAAAGGCAGATGCTCAACTGCTGAGCCACCTAGGCATCCCTCCTTCCTTAATTTCTTTCTTTCCTTCCTTCTGCCTTTATTCCTTCTTTTATTTATTTATTTTTTTTTTGCATTTCTCTTTGTTTTTTCTTTGGCCACCCTTCCCCTTCTCCTCTGTGCTTAACAGCAGGCCCCCCTCCAGAGCCTCATTCTAGCACCATATCCCTGCCCCACTGCAGTTGTCTGAATGGACTTGAAGAGAGCAACAGTTGGTGAACTGAGTTATTATGGTCCAGAAGGTGCTGTGAAGGGAGAAGGGGAAATAAGCTAATAGATTTTTTTAATGCTAAGGCTTTTTCCTGGAGCATTCTGATAGGTTCCTACTTTACTGCCTCTTCAGGTAGTGTTCCTGAGTCATATGGATGGTACATATATTGTTGGCTATCATTCTGGAATCCCATTCAGCCTCCAGAGAATCCTTGATCCATGTGTGTTGATAGGGTTATCCACAAAGAGGTAACAGATCTGGAATGACTTGAAGAATGATTACCTGGTTACTGAGTATATTGTGAGAGTCATAGTGAGCTGAACAGTCTAGTGCAGAGGGGGTGGAGCTTTGATCTCAGTAGGTATCTTTAGCTCACAACTTGCCTATGAGCCTATTGTACTTCAGTCTTAGTGATTTCCCTACCCTGTCATTCCCTCCAAAGGGAACTAGAGTTCTCTCTGTCCAGATCCCCTCCTTGAGGTTAATGGCAGTTTGAAGAGGCAGCAACTCTTGGCATCAGGTATCTTATTTTTTAAAAAGATTTTAATTATTTATTCATGAGAGACAGAGAGAGAGAGGCAGAGGGAGAAGCAGGCTCCATACAGGGAGCCCGATATGGGACTCAATCCTGGGTCTCCAGGATCAGGCCCTGGGCCGAAGGCAGGCGCCAAACCGCTGAGCCACCCAGGGATCCCCAAGCATCAGGTATCTTAAAGCAAAATAAATCTGACTGTCGAATTTGCATTGCTATCAGCCTCTACCAGCCATTGTAAGGAGCAGTGGGAAAGAAAAAAAGTTGTGCTACTGAGCTCTCTCACACTTCCCACTATAAGGGATTGACACTAAACCTGGAAGGACTTGGGAGATGATTTCCATAGAAAACCCCTCTTTTTGCATGGGTCCATCCATATATAAGAATTTCAAGCACAAGTTATTTCCCTATTCATCAATGGCAGGAAACCAGGAATTCATGTTAATTCTTAGTAATAACACTGTTAGAACAAAAATTGGAGCTAATCATAGTGTTCGAAAAGAGATGGTCGTAAAGTAAAGAGAATGGCAGATCAGGATATGAGTAACACTAAAGTAGAATCTATCTGCCTGCCTTTTTGTGGATATGAATAGAAACTAGAAATAATGAACATTTCTGCTGCCATCTTTTGGTACAGGAGAAATTCATGTTTCTTTACCCCTTCCTCCATGGGCCAAGCCTAATTATAATAAGCACAATAACATCTCTGAGAGCACTTTGCCACTACTAGTAGTTAAAAATGAAATTATCACGTTTTTAACATAACTAAAAACATTAAAATTAAGAAAATTTAAAAATAAATACTTTTTTCTCATTTCATAATTATCTGAGGTTCATTGGTAAGAGACTATAAATTTGGAATATGAACCCATTTATTTCATTAGTAAAATCACAGATGAAATAATTTATAAATTAATCTAAATAGGAACTGTTTTAACATCAGTATGATGAGATTTATTCTTCAGCACCAAATTTGAAAATGATTAATGCTAAAGTGAACTGGTATTGAGAAGTCCCTCTCAAAACTTTAAATGCTATAAACTTGCTGTAGGGCATTGTGGATAATTAATACAGTGTTTGTGATGTAAGTATTGTTCTAGGACTTAAGCACAGTGGTCAATCATATAAAAATTGCATACACACAATAACAGAAACTTCATATAAGCATTTTAAATTAAATTATAAACAAATATTATGGTAACATTCCATTCTATTTATCTTTTTTATTTTTTTATTTTTTATTGGAGTTCAATTTGCCAACATATAGCATAACACCCAGTGCTCATCCCGCCAAGTGCCCTTCTCAATGCCCATCACCCAGTCACCCCAACCCTCCACTCACTTCCCTTTCCACTACCCCTTGTTCATTTCCCAGAGTTAGGAATCTGTCATGTTTTGTCACACTCACTGATATTTTCACTCATTTTTTTCTCCTTTCCCTTTATTCCCTTTCACTAATTTTTATATTCCCCAAATGAATGAGACCATATAATGTTTGTCCTTTTCCGATTGACTTATTTAACTCAGCACAATACCCTCCAGGTCCCTCCACATCGAAGCAAATAGCGGGTATTTGTCATTTCTAATGGCTGAGTAATATTCCATTGTAAACATAGACCACATCTTCTTTATCCATTCATCTTTCAATGGACACCAAGGCTCCTTCCACAGTTTGACCATTCTATTTATCTATATTAAACATGTTGGAAGTGTGCAACTTTCTTTTTAAATGTTTACACTTTTTCTTTTAAAACATTTCACCCTTTGCCAGATTTTAAACTGAAATATGTTTTAAGATCTCTTTGTAATTAAATTAAATCATTTTTTCTCTTTTTTATTCTTTATGCTTTTTAAAATTTTTTAATAATAAATTTATTTTTTATTGGTGTTCAATTTGCCAACATACAGAATAACACCCAGTGCTCATCCTGTCAGGTGCCCCCCTCATTGCCCGCCAACCAGTCACCCCCACCCCCTGCCCTCCTCCCCTTCCACAACCCCTAGTTCGTTTCCCAGAGTTAGGAGTCTTCCATGTTCTGTCTACCTTTCTGATATTTCCTATCCATTTTTAATTGAAGTTTGATTTGCTAACATATAGTATAGTACCCAGTGCTCATCCCATCAAAATCTTTTTTTTTCAAATTTTCATAAAATTCTAGTTAGTTAACATATAGTGTAATATTGGTTTCAGGATTTGAATTTAGTGATTCAGTGCTTAACACAAGTGCCCTCCTTCATACTCATCACCCACTTAGCCCATCCCCGGTTCACCCCCCCTCCATCAACGTTCAGTTTGTCCTTTACAGTTGAATCTCTTATGGTTTACTTGCCTCTCTTTTTCCCCCCTTTACCTATGTTCATCTGTTTTGTTTCTTAAATTCCATATGTGGATTAATAGAATAATCCACAAGGGTGAACTGACTTTTAGTCAGAATGTTTATTTTTAACAGATTATAAAATAGCCACCTATTTAGATTGATGAATGTATTGTGATTATGGTGTTTATAAAAAGAATTTTCAGGATTTTCCACAAAACTTAATGTTAGTACTAGTTATTAAGAGTACAATGGAATATCATTCAGCCATATAAAAGAATGAAATCTTGCTATTTGCAATGACATAGATGGAGCTAGAGAGTATAATGCTAAGTGAAATGGGTCAGTCATAGAAAGATAAATACCATATGATTTCACTTATGTTTAGAATGTATGAAACAAAACAAATTAACAAAGGGTAAAAATAGAAAAAAGCCAAGAAATAGAATCTAAACTATTGAGAACTGATGGTTACCAGAGGGGAGGTGGGTAGGGGGTTGGGTGAAATAGCTGCTGGGGTTTGAGTGCACTTGTTAAGATAAACACTGGGTGATGTATGGAATTATTGAATCACTATATGTTATACCTGAAACTAATATAACACTTTATGTTAATTATACTGGAATTAAAATAAAAATAAATAAAAAAAATTTTACCTTAAAATATTTTGCATCTACAATTGGATTCTAAACACAGACTTACTTTTATGTTTCCTTTTAGGTAAGGCCCATTCTGATTTTAGTGGAACAAGGAATTAATTCAATTGAAAAGAAAAACTAGTTCTTTAGAGTTTTTTTAACTTCCATTGTCCGATATATATATTGTGTATATATATATATATATATATATATATATATATATATATGCATTTTTATATGATTATAATATTAAAATTTATAATAATATAATTATATATATAATTACTTTAAATGTAAATGGAGTAAATACTCCAATCTAAAGACATACAGTTTCAGTTTGGATATAACAAAACAAGACAAAATCCATATATATATATTTAAAATTTCATCTATCCCATTTTAAAAACTACAGCCATCAAATTTGTGGTGAGCATAGCATAAGATACAGAGAAGTTGAATCACTATTTGTACACCTAATACTAATGTTGAATAACTATTGTACACATAAAACTAATGTAACATTGTGTGTCAATTATACTGAAATTAAAAAAAAAAACCTCAGCTGTCATCAGCATAAATTAGTATGACAGCCATAGAGGAGGAGTCTGCTTCAAGGTATAACTAAGAATCTTAATTTAAAAATAGACCAGACTACATGCAGTCAACTTTAAGTACATGTACTTATATTTTATTACATCTAGCTATTAGTTTCAACTGTATATAATCTGAACTATTCTTTGGAGTCATCTCTGTCTTTTTGAAGGGATATATATTCTGATTTGGTGGCCATTTTAAGCATTACTTTAGGATTATAATGCAAAGTAGGTTATAAGTGCATTAATTTTCTTTTTTTTAAGTGCATTAATTTTTAATCTCGTTCTTATCAATACAATGACTACTAGAAAGATACTTCCTCTTCTAATTTGCATTCTCTATAATCAGGAAACTAAGGCACCAAACTCTCTATTGATACAGAGGTGATTTTTATCCCATTTACAGAAGCTCACTTACTTTGCCTTTCACTGCTTTGTCATCTCTGATGGTATCTCTGTGCTTTGGGATAGCACAATAAAGAAGCAAGAAAAAAGTTTTCTGCGTTATTGAGAATAAAGGAAAAAATAAACCTCTTAAGATAATTTTGTTAAAAGGTTTATTTTATTTATCACTACGTAGCTACTGCAATACTTTTATTCCTTTTACAGGTACCCTTCTACTCCCCAGCAACCAATAAGTTTTATTTTATTTTTTTCAGAATAAATGTATTTTTTATTGGTGTTCAATTTGCCAACATACAGAATAACACCCAGTGCTCATCCCGTCAAGTGCCCCCCCCATGCCCGTCACCCATTCACCACCACCCCCCGCCCTCCTCCCCTTCCACCACCCCTAGTTCATTTCCCAGAGTTAGGAGTCTTTATGTTCTGACTCCCTTTCTGATATTTCCCACACACTTCTTCTCCCTTCCCTTCTTTTCCCTTTCACGATTATTTATATTCCCCAAATGAATGAGAACATACATTTCTCCTTCTACGATTGACTTACTTCAATCAGCATAATACCCTCCAGTTCCATCCACGTTGAATCAAATGCTGGGTATTTGTCATTTCTAATGGCTGAGTAATATTCCATTGTACACATAAACCACATCTTCTTTATCCATTCATCTTTGGATGGACACCAAGGCTCCTTCCACAGTTTGGCTATTGTGGATATTGCTGCTAGAAACATTGGGGTGCAGGTGTCCCCGCATTTCATTGAATCTGTATCTTTGGGGTAAATCCCCAACAGTGCGATTGCTGGGTCGTAGGGCAGGTCGATTTTTAACTCTTTGAGGAACCTCCACACAGTTTTCCAGAGTGGCTGCAAATCTCACATTCCCACCAACAGTGTAAGAGGGTTCCCTTTTCTCCCCATCCCCTCCAAAATTTGTGGTTTCCTGACTTGTTAATTTTCCCCATTCTCACTGGTGTGAGGTGGTATCTCATTGTGGGTTTGATTTGTATTTCCCTGACGGCAAGTGATGCAGAGCATTTTCTCATGTGCACGTTGTCCACGTCTATGTCTTCCTCTGTGAGATTTCTGTTCATGTCTTTTGCCCATTTCATGATTCGTTTGTTTGTTTCTTTGGTGTTGAGTTTAATAAGTTCTTTATAGATCTTGGAAACTAGCCCTTTATCTGATACGTCATTTGCAAATATCTTCTCCCGTTCTGTAGGTTGTCTTTTAGTTTTGTTGACTGTATCCTTTGCTGTGCAAAAGCTTCTTATCTTGATGAAGTCCCAATAGTTCATTTTTGCTTTTCTTTCTTTTGCCTTCGTGGATGTATCTTGAAAGAAGTTACTGTGGCTGAGTTCAAAAAGGGTGTTGCCTGTGTTCTTCTCTAGGATTTTGATGGAATCTTGTCTCACATTTAGATCTTTAATTCATTTTGAGTTTATCATTGTTTATGGTGCAAGGGAGTGGTCTAGTTTCATTCTTCTGCATGTGGATGTCCAATTTTGCCAGCACCACTTATTGAAGAGACTGTCTTTCTTCCAATGGATAGTCAGTCTTTCCTCCTTTATCGAATATTAGTTTACCATAAAGTTCAGGGTCAAATTCTGGGTTCTCTATTCTGTTCCATTGATCTATGTGTCTGTTTTGTCCAGGACCACACTATCTTGATGACCACAGCTTTGTAGTACAACCTGAAATCTGGCATTGTGATGCCCCCAGCTATGGTTTTCTTTTTTAAAATTCCCCTGGCTATTTGGGGTCTTTTCTGATTCCACACAAATCTTAAAATAATTTGTTCTAACTCTCTGAAGAAAGTCCATGGTATTTGGATAGGGATTGCATTAAAAGTGTGAATTGCCCTGGGTAACATTGACATTTTCACAATATTAATTCTGCCAATCCATGAGCATGGAATATTTTTCCATCTCTTTGTGTCTTCCTCAATTTCTTTCAGAAGTGTTCTATAGTTTTTAGGGTATAGATCCTTTACCTCCTTGGTTAGGTTTATTCCTAGGTATCTTATGCTTTTGGGTGAAATTGGAAATGGGATTGACTCCTTAATTTCTCTTTCTTCAGTCTCATTGTTAGTGTATAGAAATGCCACTGACTTCTGCACATTGATTTTGTATCCTGCCACGCTGCCAAATTGCTGTATGAGTTCTAGCAATCCTGGGGTGGAGGCTTTTGAGTTTTCTATGTAGAGTATCATGTCATCGGCGAAGAGGGAGAGTTTGCCTTCTTCTTTGCCAATTTGAATGCATTAATGTCTTTTAGTTGTCTGATTGGTGAGGCTAGGACTTCCAGTACTATGTTGAATAGCAGTAGTGAGAGTGGACATCCCTGTCTTGTTCCTGATCTTAGGGGAAATGATCCTAGTGCTTCCCCATTGAGAATGATATTTGCTGTGGGCTTTTCGTAGATGGCTTTTAAGATGTTGAGGAATGTTCCCTCTATCCCTACACTCTGAAGAGTTTTGATCAAAGATGGATGCTGTATTTTGTCAAATGCTTTCTCTGCATCTAATGAGAGGATCATGTGATTGTTGGATTGTCTCTTGCTGATATGATGAATCACATTGATTGTTTTATGAGTGTTGAACCAGCCTTGTGTCTCGGGGATAAATCCTACTTGGTCATGTTGAATAATTTTCTTAATGTACAGTTGGATCCTATTGCGTAGTATCTTGTTGAGAATTTTTGCATGCATGTTCATCAGTGATACTTGTCTGTAATTCTCCTTTTTGGTGGGGTCTTTGTCTGGTTTTGCAATTAAGGTGATGCTGGCCTCATACAATGAATTTGGACGTACTCCATCTCTTTCTATCTTTCCAAACAGCTTTAGTGGAGTAGGTATTGTTTCTTCTTTAAACGTTTGATAGAATTCCCCTGGGAAGCCATCTGGCCCTGGACTTTAGTGTCTTGGGAGGTTTTTGATGACTGCTTCAATTTCCTCCCTGGTTATTGGCCTGTTCAGGTTTTCTATTTCTTCCTGTTTCAGTATTGGGAGTTTGTGGCTTTCCAGGAATGCGTCCATTTCTTCTAGATTGCCTAATTTATTGGTGTAGAGCTGTTCATAATATGCTTTTAATATCATTTGTATTTCCTTGGTGTTGGTAGTGATCTTTTTCATTCATGATTTTATTAATTTGAGTCTTCTCTCTCTTCTTTTTAATAAGGCTGGCTAATGGTTTATCTATCATATTAATTAGTTCAAAGAACCAACTCCTGGTTTTGTTGATCTGTTCCACAGTTCTTCTGGTCTCGATTTCGTTGAGATCTGCTCAAATCTTTATTAACTCTCTTCTTCTGCTGGGTGTAGGATCTATTTGATGTTTTTTCTCTAGCTCCTTTACGTGTAAGGTTAGCTTTTGTATTTGAGTTCTTTCCAGTTTTTGAATGTATCCTTGTATTGCCATGTATTTCCCCCTCAGGACTGCTTTTGCTGCTTCTCAAAGATTTGAGTGGTTGTATCTTCATTCTCATTAGTTTCCATGAATCTTTTTAATTCTTCTTTAATATCCTGGTTGACCCTTCCATCTTTTAGCAGGATCGTCCTCAACCTCCACGTGTTTGAGGTCCTTCCAAACTTCTTGTGATTTAGTTCTAATTTCATTATGGTCTGAGAATATGCAGGGGAGGATCCCAATCTTTTGGTATCGGTTCAGACCCGATTTGTGACCCAGTATGTGGTCTATCCTGGAGAAAGTTCCATGTGCACTTGAGAAGAATGTGTATTCAGTTGCGTTTGGATGTAAAGTTCTGTGGATATCTGTGAAATCCATCTGGTCCAGTGTATCATTTAAAGCTCTCGTTTCTTTGGAGATGTTGTGTTTAGAAGACCTATCGAGGGATCCCTGGGTGGCGCAGCGGTTTAGTGCCTGCCTTTGGCCCAGGGCGCGATCCTGGAGACTCGGGATCGAATCCCACGTCGGGCTCCCTGTGCATGGAGCTTGCTTCTCCTTCTGCCTATGTGTCTGCGTCTCTCTCTCTCTCTCTGTGTGACTATCATAAATTAAAAAAAAAAAAAGAAATCCTATCGAGTATAGAAAGCACTAGATTGAAGTCACCAAGTATAAGTGTATTATTATCTAAGTATTTCTTCACTTTGGTTATTAATTGATTGATATATTTGGCAACTCCCACATTCGGGACATATATATTGAGGATTGTTAAGTCCTCTTGTTGGATAGATCATTTAAGTATGATATTGTGTCCCTCTTCTTCTCTCACTACAGTCTTCGGGGTAAATTTTAGTTTATCTGATATAAGGATGGCTACCCCTGCTTTCTTTTGAGGACCATTTGAATGGTAAATGGTTCTCCAACCTTTTATTTTCAGGCTGTAGGTGTCCTTCAGTCTAAAATGATTCTCTTGTAGACAGCAAATAGATGGGTCCCGCTTTTTTATCTAGTCTGAAACCCTGCACCTTTTGATGGGGTCATTAAGCCCATTCACGTTCAGTGTTACTGTTGAAAGATATGAGTTTAGTGTCATCATGATATCTATTCAGTCCTTGTTTTTGTGGATTGTTCCACTGAACTTCTTCTTAAAGGGGAATTTTAAGAGTCCCCCTTAAAATTTCTTGCAGAGTTTGTTTGGAGGTCACATATTCTTTCAGTTCCTGCCTGTCTTGAAAGCTGTTTATCTCTCCTTCCATTTTGAATGAGAACCTTGCTGGATAAAGTATTCTTGGTTGCATGTTTTTCTCATTTAGGACCCTGAATATATCCTGCTAGCCCTTTCTGGCCTGCTAGGTCTCTGTGGAGAGGTCTGCTGTTTCCCTAATACTCCTCCCCATAAAAGTCAGGGATTTCTTGTCTCTTGCTGCTTTAAGGATCTTCTCTTTATCTTTGGAATTTGCAAGCTTCACTATTAAATGTCGAGGTGTTGAACAGTTTTATTGATTTTAGGGGGGTATCTCTCTATTTCCTGGATCTGAATGCCTGTTTCCCTTCCCAGATTAGGAACGTTTTCAGCTAGAATTTGTTCAAATACATATTCTGGCCCTCTGGCCCTTTCGGCGCCCTCGGGAACACCAATTAAACGTAAGTTTTTCTTCCTCAGGCTGTCGTTTATTTCCCTTAATCTATCTTCATGGTCTTTTAATTGTTTGTCTCTTTTTTCCTCAGTTTCCCTCTTTGCCATCAATTTGTCTTCTATGTCACTCAATCGTTCTTCCACCTCGTTAACCCTTGTCGTTAGGACTTCTAGTTTGGATTGCATCTCATTCAATTGATTTTTAATTTCTGTCTGATTAGATCTAAATTCTGCAGTCATGAAGTCTCTTGAGTCCTTTATGATTTTTCTAGAGCCACCAGTAGCTGTATAATAGTGCTTCTGAATTGGCTTTCTGACATTGAATTGTAATCCAGATTTTGGTTTTTTTTTTTTTTTTTTTAATTTTTATTTATTTATGATAGTCACAGAGAGAGAGAGAGAGGCAGAGACATAGGCAGAGGGAGAAGCAGGCTCCATGCACCGGGAGCCTGATGTGGGACTCGATCCTGGGTCTCCAGGATCGCGCCCTGGGCCAAAGGCAGGCGCCAAACCGCTGCGCCACCCAGGGATCCCGTAATCCAGATTTTGTAACTGTGGGAGAGAGGACTGTTTCTGATTCTTTCTTTTGAGGTGAATTTTTCCTTCGTTTCATTTTGCTCAGTGCAGAGTGGATAAAAATAAGTTGTACTGGGAAAAGGTGAAAAAGAGAGGAGAGAAAGAAGGAAAGAAAAGAGAAAAAAAGGAAAAAGGAATAAAAAAAGAAAAAAGAGAAAGAAAAAGAAAGGAAAAAAGGGTGGGGGAAGCAAACAGAAGTCAAAAAGTAAAAAAAAAAGAAAGAAAGAAAGAAAGAAAGAAAGAAAGAAAGAAAGAAAGAAAGAAGAAAGAAAGAAAGAAAAAGAAAGAAAGAAAGAAAGAAAGAAAGAAAGAAAGAAAGAAAGAAAGAAAGAAAGAAAGAAAGAAAGAAAGAAAGAAAGAAAAAGAAAAAACACGGGGGAGTATCTTCTGATTCTGTCTACTTTAAGTCCCTTGACTTCCCCTGAAACTTGTCCGTCTAGTTGGTCTTCTGGGGAAGGGGCTTGTTGTGCTGATTTTCAGGTGGTAGCACTTGGGGGAGCTGCTCTTCCCCCTACCTGGTTCAGGGCTCAGTGGGGGATTTTTACCCCATGAGGCCCCAGGAGAAACAATCACAGTGGTGGCGGCCAGCTTTGGAGCCCTGGATTCAGCTCCTGCAGTAACTAAGGAGCTCTTGGTCTGCAAGGGCCTGGATGCTCTGAGGGCGGGGCCCTTGATCTGCCCAGATCCGGGCAGGAGCGTCCTTGCTCTCCTGGGCCCTCCTGGCCTCTGCCTGTCCTGGGGTGAGGCCGGATCCTGGGCTGTGTCCCTGCACTGTGCTCCCGGGCCTGTGCTGTTGGATTCGCGCTCCCGGCCGCGCAGCCCCCTCTCTGAGGAGCCGCCGCTGGAGCCCCTCCGAGCTGCTCCCGGGGCGCACAGCCCCCTCCGCCTCCACGCAGACCCGCCACCGGAGCCCTTCAGTGCTGCTCTCAGGTTAATGCGAGCGCGGGCTGCAGCCCTTTAGGAAGTTTGGCACACTCTCCCTGGGGCGCAGGTGTCTGTTAGTGTCCCAGGGAGCCTGAGGGCATCCCTGTCCTTCCTGGGGTCCTGCTCTAACTCCCTGCGAGTGCCTTTCTGCCCCGGAAGATTGGTGATGCTCCTGCTTCTCTGGGACAGAGCTCTCCTGTCCTGGGGGCACGCGCCCTGGCCTTAGCCCAGCTCCTCATGGGGCGCCTCCCCCTTGGATGCCTTTTGTTTCTTTAATTCTTTTTTCCCCTGTCTTCCTACCTTGATAGAAGTGCGAACTCTTCTCATTGTAGCATTCCAGCTGTTGTCTCTTTAAATCTCAGGCCGAATTCGTAGATTTTCAGGATGATTTGATGGTTATCTAGGTAATTTGGTGGGGACAGGTGATTGGGGGTCCCTACTCTTCTGCCATCTTGCCCCTCCTCCCCCCAGTAAATTTTAAATTATAGTTTGAGGGCAGCTCAGGTGGCTCAGTGGTTTAGCGTCGCCTTCAGCCCAGGGTGTGATCCTGGAGACCCGGGATTGAGTCCTACGTCACACTCCCTGCATGGAGCCTGCTTCTCTCTCTGCCTGTGTCTCCGCCTGCCTCTCTCTCTTTCTCTCTGTCTCTCTGTGTCTCATGAATAAGTAAATAAAATATTTAAAAAATAAATAAAGTGTAGTTTGATTAACCAACTATTTGATTGACATTACAACTTTAATATTGAAATGCAAAATCACAAAACAGTAGATGTTTTACATTTTTCATCCCTGAACCAGACACAAAGCAGTGACCATGATGGGGTGAGGGTTTTTTTTTCCCAATCCTGGCCTGACTATGGGTACATAGGCGTCCCAATCAATATATTATTAACTATTCTTTCAGATTTAAGTGATTTCAAATATCAGTAGGAGTTTTCTCTTAGGATAATGTAATATTTCATTCTTTATTTTTAGCAGGGTGAAAACTGTGCAAGAATTTTCTAAGAGATGACTAACACTTTTTGTTCATAGATACTGTTTTCTTTTTATTTTCTATTTAGTGCATTATACTATTAATGTCATCCAAGGTATTCCACTGTGTTGCCGAATATAGCATGGAAACATCAAAGTAATATTAATTGGCAACCATAATATTTTCTTCTTGATATACCAAAATACTATTTTTTTCTGAAATGGGTATCTGTATTTTTTTAAAAGATAACGGTTGGTTGTGAATAAAATATAGCTTAATAAATTACTGGATTGTCACTTCTTACCATTTCTCACAGATGGTAGTATTTCCTCTTAGAAACAAAAGCAGTATACCAGATAAAATATCCAATACTTCTTTCCAATAGAGAAATAATATATAACAGTTCGTTTAACTAGTAAAATACATTATAATCAAAATCTGTTTGGGCAGTCCGGCTGGCTCAGCAGTTTAGCACTGCCTTCAGCCCAGGGCCTGATTTAATGTTGAAGTTTTGAAAAAAAAATCTGTTTATCTATATGTAGGTATATATGTATATATGTAGTGACAGTGTCTAAAGCAGAGAAATCCAATTCTGTATGCAATCATTTATGATAGTGGTACTATTAGACTTGTATTTTAGAATCCTTTTTTACAATATTTTATTTATTTTTCATGAGAGACACACACACAGAGAGAGAGGCAGAGACATAGGCAGAGGGAGAAGCAGGCTCCATGCTGAAAGCTTGATGTGGGACTCGATCCTGGGACTCCAGGATCACACCCTGAGCCAAAGGCAGAAGCTCAACCGCTGAGCCATCCAGCTGTCCCTGTATTTTAGAATCCTGATACAAAGTTTGTAAACACTTTCTATTAAATATTTAGTTGAGAAAATAATATGTAACTGTTAAAATTTTAAAAAGCCTATATTCTAAAAGAACATTTACTTTTATTAGAATTAGCTAGATTATTCAAAGTAATGCTTGAAATTAAATAGAACTAGCCAAATTATGAGAGACTATGTACTGCTATTGGGATTACTCTTCTTTCTCAGTTTTCTATAAATTAGTGATTCTTAAAGTGTGGTTTCCTGATGAGCAGCATCAACATCACCTGGGAAGTTAGTAAAAATGCAAATATTTAGGCCTTACCTCTGATCTGGATAAGAAACTCTGAAGGCATGACTCAGGAATATGTGTGTTTACAGGCCGTCAATGTAATTCTTATGTATGCTAAAATAATTTCTTCTGTCAGACTTTCTGTCTCTTTATCTCTCTGTGTATCTGTGTCTCTGTGTATGTAACTTGTAGGACTACTGAAAAGGGATCACCGGATTGCTTGCATATAACATTTATCGAAGAACTCTATTGTTGCATTTTTTTCTTCCTGTAGTTTTCCTGGAAGTTTCATTATTTTATTCAGTGATAAAATGAAAATTACTATCCTTATTAAAGGATCCACTAAATCATCATATTAATTCAACTGTGTTGCATTCTTGAAGTAATCCTTCCAATGTAAGTCTTAAGCCTTTTATAATTCTTTGAAAATATTATTCTAGTATTAATATAAATATGAAAATAGTGGCTAAGCTTTCCTTTTCTTCCTATAGTCAGAAGGACCATAGAATGGTGATAGGGAGAACTCTTATACTTTATTATGCAGGTGTCTATTTTCAGTTCTTTGTGAAGTCTTGCCAACTCATTCATCTTGCCTTGAATTCCAGTGAATATAACCAGTTGAATAATGGAAACTACTTTCTGTGTTTACTACAGTTGGGTACAATATGGGCATACTAATATTGGTTAAGCTAGATAGAAAAAGTGATAGCAAAATAAAATAAAATAAAAAATAAAAAAAAGAAAAAGTGATAGCTTTAAAGATGACTATTTTGGGAGAAATCAGAGAGTCAGAATAAGATTTATATGCTCTGCAAAATAGTGACCTACTGTTGATTTCCATACTTTGAGAAAAATAATTAGGAATTTCAGATTTTGTACTTCTGTCTGGGTTTATGTTACACAATAGTGAAAGATTTCTGCCTTGAATTTGAGCTTTTAGTCCGTGAAAAATATAGCTTTATATTTCATGTTCAATAAACTCACTTTCAGTAACTAAGAACTGTATTGTGCCAAGACAAACGTAAGCAATGTGAATGATTTTGTTGGTGTTTTCCCATCGTTTATATGGTAGTCATCCAAAGTTTATATTTCGCTGTGCTCTTTCAAATTAAAATTTCCAAGTTTTTTAATGTTTTTGTTATTGATATATAAGTATTTGACTCTTCTATATGAAGTATGACTGTTAACTGCTGAGCAATAACCCACACATGAAGATAAGTCTTATCATTTTAATGTCATATATGAAACCTATAGTTACAACATTATATTGATATTGTGCATTATGTGAAAATAGTAGACTTTCCAAAGAAGTATAATATTGCTCTCAGATCTTAATTATCCATGTTAATAGAGGTGAGCATTGATGGATATTCAATATGTGTATCTTTTAAGTTCTCTAGATAATTCTGAAAAACAGAAGTTTGGGTATCATTAACATAGGTGATCAAGCAGCAGCTAAATAGTTACTTAATGATGATCAGTTTTCCTACACCACTTCTCTAGTGTATAGTGAAGTTAAAATTTGGACGACCTTTTCTTGTCTTTGCAAGATCACAGTATGATTCTGTCTGAGAAATAAAATTCTGACCCTTCCCTTCCTCCTTTTATATCTATGAGTAGATTTAAGATATAAAGTAAAACCTCCTATATCTTGATTTAAAGGACACCATTTTGATCAAGGACTCCTACATATTGACAATTAGATAAGTTATGTCTTTGAGGTTTTATTTGCACATAAATATCCTGGAAACTTTTGTATGAGAAAGAATGTGGTAATTTTAATAATGTCAGTATACCAATGTAAATTATCTTTATTATCAGATCATTGGTGATTAAAGGTATAGCTTTACAGGGGGATTGTAGGCCTGGTGTTTGACCAGTGAATTTTAAACTTTTAACTAATATTGAAAAAGGAAATCTGCCATAAGGAAAGGAAAAACTTCTGCTGGCAAAAAAAATTTTACATATTAAAAAGAAATGTGGGAACTTTATTTTTTAAAGATTTTATTTGTTCATGACAGACACAGAGGGAGAGGTAGAGACATAGACAGAGGGAGAAGCAGGCTCCCTGCAGGGAGCCCGATGTGAGACTCAATCCCCAGACCTGGGATCATGTCCTGAGCCAAAGGCAGATGCTCAACCACTGAGCCATCCAGGCATCCCTGGGAACTTTTTCTATATCAATCAAAGTTGTATAGTTTACATGTGATATTTCTAAAATAATAGCAAATTATTAATCTTGTTTAGGCCTTTACATGAAACCAGCCAATGTTATGTTCTAGATTGAGAATTTGAGAAAAACAAAGTTTGTTAGCTTAAAACAATTCAGTGATAATTCCAGGAAGAGAAATTAGGAAATTGGCATGCCAGTTCTTGCTATATATTATATTCTTTGTGTAACATTTTATTTTTTCCAATATCTTAATGTCAATATACAGACCATTTCACTTGATATGTGAATAACTAAAATCCAGCAGCCTGGTGTATAGTCAATTCAACTTAATCATTTTTAAGTAATTGATGTGGATATTGACACGGCCAATAAAACTTTCTGAACATTAGTAATTAAAGTGGTTTAAAATGAAACAAAGAATACCTTATGTGAGACAGATTATCCCATAATTAATAAAAATAAGTTTTCTTTAATTCACATATATGGAGATTTCATATGCAGAAACAGAATAGGTTTAGTGTTATCATTCCACTGACATAGATTTGCCATTGCTTAATTGGCCTTTTGCAAAAATGCTTGGACTGTCGAAGTCAATTCAAAATGAGTAAGTCTGGGATGCCTGGGTGGCTGGCTCAGCGGTTGAGTGTCTGCCTTTGGCTCAGGGCATGATACTGGGGTCCTGGAATCAAGTCCCACATCAGGCTCCCTGCATGGAGCCTGCCTCTCCCTCTGCCTATGTCTCTGCCTCTCTCACTCCGTGTCTCTCATGAGTAAATAAATAAAGTCTTAAAAAATAAGAATGAATAAAAAAAACAAGTAGGTCCAAGATACGAGTGGAATATAAGAAACAAATGAACAAAGAAAAAAAGAAAAAATACACACTCTAAAATACAGAGAACAAACTGATGGTTACCTGAGGGGAAGTGGATGAGAGGGATGGGTGAAATAGCTAAGGGGATTAAGAGTACACTTATGATGCTGAGTAATGTATAGAATAGTTGAATCACTATATTGTGTGCCTGAAACTAACACTGTATGTTAGTTATACTGGAATTATTTTTTTTTAGATTTTATTTATTTATTCATGAGAGACACAGAGAGAAAGGCAGAGACATAGGCAAAGGGATAAGCAGGCTTCCCACAGGGAGCCCAATGCAGGACTTGATCCCAGGACCTTAGGATCACTACCTGAGCCAAAGGCAGATGCTCAACCACTGAGCCACCCGGTACCCCCTAGTTATACTGGAATTAAATAAACAAACAAGCAAATAAGTAAATCAAGAAAAGAAAAAAAGTTGATTCTATATATGTCAAATATAATGATATTTGCTCTATTTCTATAACACAAAATTCTAAATATTGAGATTTTTTCCAATAACTCCTTATATAGGCAAAATATGAATACTCTATGCAAATCTGCCTTAAATTTCAGGTATTTTTTATTTCTGGAATTCAAGATAGGAAGCCTAAACCCAAAGCTACATCCATAACTAACACTTTGTTTTCCTAGATTTATTTGCTTAGACAGCTTAATAGAGTATTTGAAGATCCATGTAGTAACTGTAATTGTACCTAATAATATATTTAACAATTGAATTCATAGTATTTATAACTTTAATTTCTTAACACCTCCAAACTGTAAAATTTTCTGAGCATGTCATATTGTACATCTGCAGAAAATGTGTTTAGAGCTCAGGAATCTTATGGTTTTATATATTCTTACTCTCATTTTGGAGACACATGGAGTTGCCTCATTTAGTTTTCATTTTAAAGTGACTACATATTATTTCCTTCAACATTTTTTATAAGGTTATGGGCACATAGTAGAAGAGGTCATAAATTAGGTGCCATCCTTATCCTCAAATTCAGGGAATTCATAGCCTAATGAATAGTCTTTAAAATTTGAGCAATAATATATATGAAACCATACTATATATATATATATATATATATATATATATATATGGTATGGACTGTCAAAGTCAATTCAAAATGAGTTAAGTCTGGGACACCTGAGTGGCTCAGCGGTTATTGCCCTAAAGTTTTTGTATTAAAGATGCTATATACTTCTAAACATTATACCTTCAGTCAGCTGGATCTAACACACATAGACATGCTCTTTGACCTCGCTTTAAATTCATGACAAATAATATCAATGATATGCTATGGTAATTTCATGAAAAAATGTGTACCAAATATAATCATTATAGTATTTACATGGAGGGGATTGAGAAGACCACCATTTTATATAAAAAGTAATTGCAACTATAAGAATTCCCTAAGAATGTTTGTTTGCATATACCAATGGATCTAAAAATTCTGACAGAATCATAATGGGTTTTATTTCACTTGCTTAACTATAGACAACAAACTGATGGTTACCAGGGGGGGAGGTGGGTAGGGAGATGTATAAAATTGGTGATGGGGATTAAGGAGTGCACTTGCTGTGATGAACACTGGCTGTTGTATTAAAGTGTACACTATTAAAGTGTACACTATATTGTACACCTGAAACTAATATTACACTGTATGCTAACTGGAATTTAAATAAAAACTAAAAAATATATTTAAACACAATTAGGTACAGTGATAATTAACTTTCTAACATTAGCTTTATGTTGAGAGAAGTCTGTTAACTTTTTACATGCTTTAGGTTTAACACTGATTTTAATGTTTTGCTTGCTTTTTAGTTGTTCTACTGACTTTACAATGTCTGAAATCAGATTTAGCAATCTCATTTGGGATCAACTTATAACACTGGATCAAGTATTAGATGAAGTAATTCCAATTCATGGAAGGGGGAATTTCCCCACATTGGAGGTAAAACCAAAAGATATCATTCAAGTTGTGAAAGAGCAATTAATAGAGCAAGGAATTATTGTTAAAGATACCCGATTGAATGGTTCCACAGCAAGTTATATACTTGCAAGTCACAATGGAATCAGCTATAAGGATCTAGATGTTATTTTTGGTGTTGAACTACCAAGTGATCAGGAATTTCAAGTTGTTAAGGATGCAGTTCTTGGTTGTCTACTTGACTTTTTACCAAAAGGTGTGAAAAAGGAAAAGATCACCCTGAAAACCATGAGAGAGGCTTATGTGCAAAAGATGGTCAAAGTTTGCAATAAGCACGATCGTTGGAGTCTCATTTCTCTTTCAAACAACACTGGAAAGAATGTAGAGCTAAAATTTGTGAATTCACTCAGACGACAATTTGAATTTAGCGTTGATTCCTTTCAAATTGTTTTGGATCCCATGTTAGAATTCTACAGTGACAAAAATGCTAAACTAACCAAAGAATCCTATCCTGTTGTGGTAGCTGAAAGCATGTATGGAGACTTCCGGGAAGCAATGACACATTTGCAATTCAAGCTTATATCTACTAGAAAACCTGAAGAGATTAGAGGTGGTGGCCTTCTGAAGTACAGCAACTTGCTGGTTCGTGACTTTAAGCCAGCTTGTGAAGCAGAAATCAAGACACTGGAACGTTATATGTGTTCTAGGTTCTTTATTGATTTTCCTGATGTAGCAGAACAGCAAATGAAGATTGAATCATACCTTCGTAACCATTTCATAGGTGAAGAAAAGAGCAAGTATGACTACCTTATGACCTTGCGTGGAGTTGTGAATGAAAGCACTGTTTGTCTCATGGGACATGAAAGAAGGCAGACGCTCAATATGATCACCCTTATGGCTTTAAAAGTACTTGGAGAACAGAATATCCTACCCAATACAGATAATGTAACTTGCTTTTATCAGCCTGCTCCATACTTTGCTGCTGAGGGAGGGCACCCTACTTATTATGTGACATCTGGACCACCACCTATTTTCTTTCAGCCATACCACCCACTGCACTTTCATGTGCCAAATGGTATGGTTTAAACACACACACACACACACACACACAAACACACACACACACACACACACACACACACACCAGAAACTTTGCTTTAATTAAACACCTCATAAAGCAAGTTTCCAAAATCCATAAAATATAAGATCTATTTTTATTTTTGTGCAGTTACCAACTATTTTCCATCAATTATAGCTTACACCATTATAGTAAATACAATATCATCCATGAACTGGCTACTTTATATGATTTTCAAGTGTTATTTATTAGCTCTAATAATTTTCAAATATTGTGGATCACTTAAAATGATTTTCAAACCTCACTCAATCTTAAGTAAGACTTTCATATTTACTCTGACAAATACATTGCAGATGCCTACATCTTTGATTAAAATATAAAAGAACAGATTCATGTATTAAAATCCAAAGGTAAAGTGCCACATTTTTTTATTAAACCAACTCCTTTGTTTCATTCACTTCATTTTTTTGTAGTGAATATCACCATCAATGAATTTTCAATACTTAACAAAAATGCCTAATTTCAAAGACAACGATTCAGAAGAGATTAAAACTCTGGACTTTACAAGCACTTATTGTTTTCAAATTAAATTGGGTTAGACACAAAATCCTAGAATGGTTTGAAGGAACACTGAAAAAACTGATTCTGGAAAACACTGCACATTAGCTATTTGTCAGCTATCAAATAAATTAATTTGTTGATCTGAAGAATAATAGCATCCAGCTCTAAAACCAACACTGTCATCAGTTTTATAGTTTTCTTCATTTTTCCCCCTGAATAAGTTGAAAAGAATGAAAATGACCAACTCTGAATGGAATGTGAATATTTCCTATCTAAATGGCAAATAGCAAAAAATAGGTAGTGTTTCTTTTAGCCATACGTTGTATTTACCATTTTTATGACCTATTGTCTAAAATCTTAAAATATATCTGGAGACATTCATTGTTAGTAAGTGAAAATATTTTCATTATTGCGAGATGAAACTTTTTTTTCATTTTGCTCTTACTGAACATCAGTTTCTAACTTACCACTCAAATGCCTCCTTATATGAGTTTTTGCATAATAATATAATTCATCCAGCAATTGCATATGTTCATTAGTTATCTGAATATTTACTCACTACATCAAATATGCTGCTAGCAAATCTACCAGTGAAATTAAAATATTTTCTTCATTATGGGAAGAAAATATTTCATGACCAATATTAACTGAGATGATAGAAGGGGAACTGTTCTGAATGGATATAGAAGACCATCAGAAAATATCATAATTTTAACTTGCTTCTGATTTTTTATTACCATCTCAGTTTTCATTGACAATCAGAACTTTTTCATCACCGTATGATCCAAGAGGCATATTCTGAGAATTTGTCACTTATAAACTGTGCTTAATCTTTATTCTCTGCATTACAATACTGGACAAAGAAAGTACATAAAATATAGTATTTTCAAATAACCAATATTTCCAAGATATTTTATACCACCACACCACTAGCCATCAGTATATTTTTAAAGAATTATATTTAAAATAAATTTATGCGTATATATACATGCACATATTTATCAAGCATACAACTCTGAAGCTTTTAAACATTATGTGGATTCACCTCCTTGCTTGGGACAAATAAAGGATTTATAAATAATATATTAAGGAGAAAATTCAGTAATATATTAACACAATGAATGTATTGGCTAAAAAATTATTTATCTTTCTGCAGTAAAGTACAATCTTTAGTTTTAAGTTAGTATAAGTGCTTACACATGAAACTGAAGGAGTACATGCATATTAACAGTACCAAAAAACAATTCCAAAGAGATATAGGAGAAGTATTTAGGAATAAAAGAACTATAGTAATAATAGGTAAAGATTCAGTATTTCCATAGTATTTTATGCTGAATATCAGAATTCTGAAGCTGCTTGGAAACCTCCCCCATGTGCTCCCTTAGCTTCCTTTGGTCCAGTTGAGAATTGGAACACCTTTTCCCCTAAAAAGCAAATTGTCTATGGTGTTCTCATAAAGCTTTAAGTCCCACTGGTAGCCTGAAAGCTACCAGCTTCCTCCTGACATTTCAAATATGTGTTTTCACTATAGTAGAAAAGCTCAGAATTGTCATATAGTTTTTTCAAGGGAGATAATCCAAACCTGTTGAATGGAAATGCCATCACTAAGAGAAGGCTATAGGTTTATCTTTCATGGTTTTCTTTCTATAGATACCATCACCAAGTGAGGCTGTCCTTTGCTTCCAACAGAAGCAAAATTTTTCTTTTTCTTTTTCTTTTTTTTAAATATATTTTTTTTAATTTTTATTTATTTATGATAGTCACAGAGAGAGAAAGAGAGGCAGAGACACAGGCAGAGAGAAGCAGGCTCCATGCACCGGGAGCCCGACATGGGATTCGATCCCGGGTCTCCAGGATCGCGCCCTGGGCCAAAGGCAGGCGTCAAACCACTGCGCCACCCAGGGATCCCAAAATTTTGCTTTTTCAAACAAAAATATTTATCAATTTTTCAAACAAAAATATTTATCCTTTGCATATGAGTATCTCCCCAGGATTAGGGTAGTTGTCTTAAAGACAGTATTATCTCATTCTGTTCATTAGAGATAATAAATGGAAGAGTTTTCCTATGAAAAATGTGCTAGCTTCTTGGCCGAAAAGTGTTAATAGAGGTTAGTTAAATTTGACTCTAGAGCATATGTCATCTCATTGCAAGAGAGAAATTATGTTGTCTTTTCCTCTTTTATTTTATACAAGTTCAAGACTGGGTCTTAGTTTGGGAATTATTTTATTTTCTTCTCAGAAACCTAACCAAAACTGAAAAAGAAAACCATTTTATAGAGTACTAGCATTCATATCATGGGGACACAGTTGGTGTAAGTTATAGCTACATATTTTCAAACCAAAATATTACTGCATTTCACAGATGTCTTCACATTATTATCAAAGTTCTAGACTATTTGTAACTTTTAAATTTAGAGGTATTCTTCTCATAGTGACTGAGGTCCAGTTTGTCAAAGAAAATTGAAGACAAAGTTTAACTAGTTATTTATTTTTTAAAAAAGATTTTATTTATTTGAGAGAGAGTGAATGAGTATGAGAGAGAGTATGTGCAATAACTGGGGCAGGAGCAGAGAGGGAGAGGGAGAAGCTGACTCATTGCTGAGCAGGAGCCCCACAAGGGGCTTTATCCCAGGTCCCTGCGACCATGACCTGAGCTGAAGGCAGACACTTAACCAACTGAGCCACCCACGTGCCCCTAACTCCAAAAAGCTAGTGGAATTATTAAAGACAAAATATCAGAGCTAGAACAGTTGTGCACTTCTCAAAAATATTGGGAAAACACCTAGTCCCAAATTCCATTTTTCAATATCATTTTAGAAGCGTTCTATTAAAATGTATGCAAATTAGAAGTTTTTAAAATTTGTCTTTAGCCATATTTTATTTTTAGACATTTATACAGCTGCAATATGCAAAATGCCCAAGATATGATTATAACTCTTTTTATTCAGCAGATCTATTATCTGGAAATATTCATCCAACTTTGAAAATATAGGGAGTTAAAATTTATAATTGAGAAAACGTTTAAAGTTTTAAAGTCTGTAATGATTATCAAAATTATATTGATCTATGAATATGGCATTTCCATTTATAGAAGATTTTAAAGAAAAGTATTGGCCTGTAAAATTAACTTTAAAACAAGATTGGGAAATTTGTGGGACTACAGTTTGAAGTTTGATAAGCAGTCTTATGAAGACCATCTTGGAAAGGCCTAAAACCCAATATTTCAAAGTGCTTTAGGATTCATTTGCTTTACCATTGTAAAAGAAAATACATTTAATGATGCTTTGTTTTCACTTATTTTTGTGGTCATATTCTATATGTTACAATGTTAAAACTTATGTAATAAGTATTGGAAATTGTATTGTTGATCCAATGTTCCCTTTTCTGAACACTTTTCAGCATGTATAATTGGAAGGAACTAATTTGTTGAGATGTCAATGTATTGCTCTTAGGTGCCTCCTTAAGGAAACAGTTTTCCTTGAATTTTGTCGTTTTGAGTGAAAACCAATTGTGGTGTTTGTAAAAAAAAAAAAAAACTTGTAACAGATTATCTTTAAGCTCAACACATTATACTTTTTGTTTTGTTTTTCTTTAATATGGCAAAATGTGAAGTTATTTCTTATAAAATTGTTGTGTCAAAGGTAGTGTTACATGAATTGCATTAGTGTATCAAACATCAGAAACCCCTTTTTGTTTAGATATAGCCTTTGAAAGAGCAACAAATAATTTATTGAAATTTTTTTGTATATGTGTTTTTTATGATCCCTCAGGAAAACAAACTCCCTATCCTAGAAAAAGAGCACCATATAGATATATCTTTCAGTGCTTCTGGGCCAAGAAATTAACTCCTATAAATGCATAAGTGTCATAAAACAGAAGTGCCATGAGAGTATCTTCTTTTCAAAGTTTTCTTTTATGTTTCCAAATTAAAAGTGGTAAATTGAATAACCCTGTTAAATCTAATTCAAGTGGTTTTGTGATGATTTATGAAAATGTACTTGTTACTCATCCTAGACTGCTGGTAGAATTTGAACTGTTCTCCAAAATTCTAGTGAGTAGTCTACATTATAATAAAGTGTGACCAAGTCACACATGGTCCATTAGCTCAACTAGAGAACCCAGAATCCAAAGATTGAATTCTTCTTTTAGCATCGGTACACCCCTGGAGATAATGAGTATTGGAGATTGGTCTCCATGAAAATGATAGCAGAGAGTGATACAAGTTTGAACATATTCAGAAACTTCATTTTTATTATAGAAAGACAAAAGAAAAACTTTTCTATATATAATATGGCTTCAACCTCAAATGGAAAAATAATAAAAATATTGTAATACCTTTAACTTGTAAAATCAGTTAAGAAAGGAATTCCAGTATATTTTTGGTAGGCACTTATAAAATGTTATTTTACATAAAAACTGGTATTTGTTATTCATTTACATTTAAAATGTCTGTTTGAAAAGTTTTTACAAATGTTCATTTCCCCCCAATAAAATTATTCAACCCAAACATATATTATTGGATATTTGAATAAACAGGATTGGAAAAAATTTTCTTTAAGCCAACATGTGGCCTCATTGAACAAAAGGATTTCTACATAAATTATTTTCTTTATGGTTTTGGGGACTTTTGTAGGATAGCTTTGGAACACTTAGGATTAAATGCCTTCAAAAAGCAGGAAAGGGAGGCAAGGTGGCACAAGAGTAGGGGTCCTCAATACATCTGGTTCCCCCAAACTTAGGTAGATAACTTAAAACATCCTAAACACCTATGAAATCAATCTAAGATATACAGAGAGAATAGCTGGAACACTAAAGAGGGAAAAGTGATTACTTCTGACAAGATAGGAGGGTGGAGAAGACGAATGGGGTGGATATACTGGGGGAGAGGTGGAAAGCCACTGCAGGAAGGTAGCTGTAGGAAAGCATCTCAGCGCAAAACTTGGAAGGGGGAAGAAATGTGTGGGAAATATCAGAAAGGGAGACAGAACGTAAAGACTGCTAACTCTGGGAAACGAACTAAGGGTGGTGGAAGGGGAGGAGGGCGGGGGGTGGGAGTGAATGGGTGACGGGCACTGGGGGTTATTCTGTATGTTAGTAAATTGAACACCAATAAAAAATAAATTAAAAAAAAAACTGGGAACTTTAGAAATCCGTGCCTGAAAGTCTTCCCTGACTGAATAATGCTCAGTGGGGAAATAGGGCAGAATTGCAGGAGGGGCTGTGAAGTCCCAATATTCCCCCCCGAGACAGAGTAAGAATAGGAGCACCTTGGAGGAAAGCTTACCACAAACTTTGGTTGGATCATGGTAAAAGGCTAGAATGCTGCAACCCTCCTGGGCATCTGGAAGAGGTGCACTGGGTCTGCAGGCCAGCACCAGAGCTCTCTTTACTGCAGAGCTGGGAAACAGACCAAGGCAGGTTATCTGTTCCCTCCAGGAGACGTGGACCCTGGAAGCGCAAGTCCAGCAGTGCAGGACTCTTGGTCCCAGGGAGCCACTGTGGACAAAGCCGGCTATCCTCCTTTCCCTGATAACCAGGGAGGACTCAAGACAGCAAAAGCTCTCCTGCCACTAGGCTCCCTGCAATTTGTACAGATCTCTGCTGCTGTGCTTGCTCCCAGGAGGATCTGAGCCAGTGGTGTGCAATGACAGACTGTGGCTCAGTATAGGCAGGGAGATCTTGGTTCTGGGGCTGCATATCTGGCTGTTGCCAGTTGGTTGTTTTGCCTTTCATCTGGGAGAGGCAAGGCCTCAAAAGAACAAAGACCTGACAGGACAAACAGCTTCACACTGAGCTGGGACACCTGCCAAAGGACAGGCATCTCTACCCAGACACCTTAGAATCAGCACAGCAGGCCCCTCCTCCAGAACTTCTGGAAGAACAGAAGAGCAAGTTTACTGACCAAGCAGCACTGGAAAGCCCCAGGCCTGAGAGAAAATAGTATACAGAACTAGAAGCTTTTTCCTTATGATTTGTTTACCTTTCAGGTTAAAAATTTCCTATATATTTTCTCTTCCAGCCTCACTACAATATTTTACCAACTCTGCATTTTTAAGTTTTTAACTGTTTCATATTTCTACAATTACATGTCTTAGATATAATCTTCAGTTTTGGATTCCTTTCAACATATTCAATTTAATTTTGGTAGATCTATGTTATGGGTTTTTTGGGGGGGGGTTGTCCTGTTTTGTTTTATGATTGTGGAAGTTAGTACTTTCTAACATATGGGCCAAAATACACCCAGAATGAAGTGGGGCACAGTTTTGGTCCATTCTGTAAGATTATATTCTCTTTCTTCCCATTCTGCCCCTCTCTTGTATCTTATTTCTGTTTTTGTGGTCAATGTTGGGCCTCTGTTAGGTTTTGCTGGTTTATATAAATTTGGAATTAATCACCTTCTAACAAAGAACAAAATGCACTCAGAGCAAAGAGGATCACCTTCTGGGTCCATTCTCTCTCCACTAGCTCATCCTCCCCACTCTCCCTTTTTAAAAATTTTACTATTTTTTAAATTTGTTTTTCACTTTCATGCGTTTTGGGGTTTTTTTTGTTTTTTTTATAATAAATTTATTTTTTATTGGTGTTCAATTTGCCAACATACAGAATAACACCCAGTGCTCATCCCGTCAAGTGCCCTCCTCAGTGCCCATCACCCATTCACCCCCACCCCTCGCCCTCCTCCCCTTCCACCACCCCTAGTTCGTTTCCCAGAGTTAGGAGTCTTTATGTTCTGTCTCCCTTTCTGATATTTCCCACACACTTCTTCTCCCTTCCCTTCTATTCCCTTTCACTATTATCTGTATTCCCCAAATGAATGAGAACATATAATGTTTGTCCTTCTCCGATTGACTTACTTCACTCAGCATAATACCCTCCAGTTCCATCCACGTTGAAGCAAATGGTGGGTATTTGTCATTTCTAATGGCTGAGTAATATTCCATTGTATTTTGTTTTGTTTTGTTCTTTTTTTCCTTTTATTTTCTGGTCTCTGCCATCTTCAGAATTGTCTAGGATTTATTTAACTTTGGTCATGATTGATATTTTTGACTCTGCTTGCTCATACAGCTTTCTGGACAAAATGACTAGAGGAAAGAATTCACCACACACACACACACACACACAAAAGAACTGGAAGTAATATTCTCTGCCACAGATCTGCTACATGTGGATTTATTTTCTTATTTAATTTTCTTAACATACTGATAGATATTTTTAAGATTTCCTTATTCATTTGAGAGAGAGCACAAGCATTGGGAGACGGAGAAGAAGAAGCAGACTCCCCACTGAGCTGAGAGCTCAACATGGGACTCTATCCAAGGACCCCAAGATCACTGAGTGAAAGACAGACACTCAACCATCTGAGCCACCCAGGCACCCCCAGATATTGATTTAAATACCATGTCAGAAATACAATTCAGAAGTACAATATAAAATTACTGGTGACTCTGGAAAAAATCTTAAAGGACTCTAGAGATTCTCTTATTGCAGAATTGAGATCCAATCAGGCCCAAATTACAAATACTGTAACTGAAATGCAGTCTAAGTGGGAATGTTCTAACTGCTATGGTTAATGAGGTAGAAGAGAGTAAGTGACATAGAAGACAAGTTGATGGAAAGGAAGGAAGCTGAGGGAAAAAAAAAACAAGAACCTATGAGTAGAGGCTTTGGGAAATAAATGATAGCCTGAGAAGGAATAATATTCATCTTATTGGGATTCCATAAGATATATATAGAGAGAGAACCACAAAGTATGTTTGAAAAAATCATAGCTGAGAACTTCCCTAATCTGGGGAAAGAAACAGGCTTTCATATCCATGAGGTAGAGGGGACCCCCCCCCACAAATCAAAAACCAATCAACACCCCAACATATAACAGAAAAGCTTGCAAATTTCAAAGATAAAGAGAAAATTCTAAAAGCAGCTCGAGACAAGAGATTCTTAATTTATATGGGGAGAAATATCAGATTAACAGAAGACCTATCCACGGAGACCTGGCAGACCAGGAAATGCTGGCATGGTATATTCAGGGTACTAAACGAGAAAAACATGCAGCCAAGAATATGTTATCCAGCAAGGCTGTCAATCAGAATAGAAGGAGATAGCTTCCAGGACACACAGAAACTGAAAGAATATGTGACTACCAAACCTGCTCTGCAACAAATATTAAAGGAGACCCTGAAGAGAAGGAGGGAGCCCAAAGAAAGAATCACAGAAACAGAATGTATAGGTAATACTATGACACTAAATTCATTTATTTCAATAGTTTCTCTGAACATGAAAGGGCTAAATGATCCCATCAAAATATTTAGGGTATTGGGCTGGATAAAAAGCAAGACCCATCTATATGCTGTCTACAAGAGACTCACTTTAGACCTAAGGACATCTCCAGACTGAAAATGAGGGGGTGGAGACCCATTTACCATTCAAATGGTCCTCAAAAGAAAGTGAGGGTAGCAATCCTCATATCAGATGAATTAGATTTTATACCAAAGACTGTAATAAGAGATTATTAGATGTTCATTTTTCAATTTCTTGAGAATTCTAGGCAACTAAATGTGAAGAAATCACTTCCATGATTTACTGTATCAGAATTCAGTACTGTATCAGACTGGTGTAAATTTTAAACTATTTTTTTCTTAGTAAGAAATGTTGAAAACCATTTTAAGCATTTTAAGTATGTGCTCTTGTATAATTCTTGGAACTTTCTATAAGTTAAGTAAGAAGTTGAATTTCTTTTTTTTGTTGTTGTCTTTTTTAAATAATAAATTTATTTTTATTGGTGTTCAATTTGCCAACATACAGAATAACACCCAGTGCTCATCCTATCAAGTGCCCCCCTCAGTGCAAGTCACCCATTCACCCCCACCCCCCGCCCTCCTCCCCTTCCACCACCCCTAGTTCGTTTCCCAGAGTTAGGAGTCTTTATGTTCTGTCTCCCTTTCTGATATTTCCCACACATTTCTTCTCCTTTACCTTATATTCCCTTTCACTATTATTTGTATTCCCCAAATGAATGAGAACATATAATGTTTGTCCTTCTCTGATTGACTCATTTCATTCAGCATAATACCCTCCAGTTCCATCGACGTTGAAGCAAATGGTGGGTATTTGTCATTTCTAATGGCTGAATAATATTCCATTGTATACATAAACCACATCTTCTTTATCCATTCATCTTTCGATGGACACCGAGGCTCCTTCCACAGTTTGGCTATTGTGGACATTGCTCCTATAAACATCGGTGTGCAGGTGCCCCCGCATTTCATTGCATCTGTATCTTTGGGGCAAATCCCCAACAGTGCAATTGCTGGGTCGTAGGGCAGGTCTATTTTTAACTCTTTGAGGAACCTCCACACAGAAGCAAAAATGAACTATTGGGACTTCATCAAGATAAGAAGCTTTTGCACAGCAAAGGATACAGTCAACAAAACTAAAAGACAACCTACAGAATGGGAGAAGATATTTGCAAATGACGTGTCAGATAAAGGGCTAGTTTCCAAGATCTATAAAGAACTTATTAAACTCAACACCAAAGAAACAAACAATCCAATCATGAAATGGGCAAAAGACATGAACAGAAATCTCACAGAGGAAGACATAGACATGACCAACACGCACACGAGAAAATGCTCTGCATCACTTGCCATCAGGGAAATACAAATCAAAACCACAATGAGATACCACCTCACACCAGTGAGAATGGGGAAAATTAACAAGGCAGGAAACCACAAATGTTGGAGAGGATGCGGAGAAAAGGGAAACCTCTTACACTGTTGGTGGGAATGTGAACTGGTGCAGCCACTCTGGAAAACTGTGTGGAGGTTCCTCAAAGAAGTTGAATTTAAATGTCAATTAGTATATATGGATATTGTAAGCCAAAACAATTGAATTTTATTTTCTTTTTAAATATTTTATTTATTCATAAGAGACACCGAGAGAGAGGCAGAGACACAGGCAGAGAGAGAAGTAGACTCCCTATAGGTAGCCTGATGCCGGACTCAATCACATGACCCCAGGATCAAGACCTGAGCCAATGGCAGACGCTCAACCACTGAGTCACCCAGGTGCCCCAAACTTTATTTTAAAAAGACAAATGCCTCTCATTAACTTAGATTTAATACATAAAATTATATGTCAGAATATACAAACTTACAAAATTTTTACATTTCTATGGAATTTGTTATATTAATATATAACACTATTACTAGATTATTCACTTTCATTAATTATAATCCTGTATTATATTATTGAGAAATTTTAATAGCTATTTCTGACTCAAAAAGCTTAAGTGTTTTCCAATAAATATTGGAAACATATTGGATTATCCGAATTATCTGTATTTTCCAGATCTCAATCCATTATATTGGATGATATTGTCTTATTGTCTTTTCAAATTTGTCTTTATGTTCTCAAAGTTTTCAATTTATAAGTGACTAATGTTAAAATGAAGGCTAAATAGCAAACTATCTTGCTCTTTAAATAAAAATATTCTGCAATTTTATTTTATTTTTAAGATTTTATTTATTTTTTCATGAGAGACAGGCGGACAGAGACATAGGCAGATGGAGAAGCAGGCTCCATGCAGGGAGCCCGATGTGGGACTCGATCCAGAGACTATGGGATCACGCCCTGAGCAGAAGGCAGACGCTCAACCGCTGAGCCACCCAGGCGTCCCTATTCTGCCATTTTAAAACAAATTTTATATATCTCTTAAAAATATATCCACGTTATATCCATATACTTCTACTAAATTTAATTGAAAAGTAAAGTTTTATTTGACAGATTGTAGTTGTTTTATCTCACATAGTCTTTGTTTAGAATGAAATCAGTGTAACTTTTCTCTAGTTTGAAAAGCATGAGCAAATAGAAATTTCTTTTCTTAAATTTCTGAATGTTGAATGTTTCAACTTGTAAAACAAAGCAATTATCCAGATATTTCAGGCTAGAAACATTTCATTAAGCAATGAATAAGTAAAAGTGTTTTTAAATTATTTACAGTCCAAATCATTGCATAACTGCATTTATCAGTATACACCAGACCAAAAATTATTAATTGGTATGAGAAGACCCTTACAATGCCATTGCACTAGATGTAAAACGATTCAGCCAATAAATAGTAAATTTAAAGTTAAAAAAAGGTCTAACTTCAGAGCTTAGAGAACAAATGGAATGCTTAAGAAATTATCTCAAATATATGTTTCGAATTTCAGTTAATTTCAATCCAATTCTTTGGTATTAATGCAAATACTAGTAAAAGGAATTATAGTTACTGAGTGGGAAATGAAATTGAAACATCTAAACATAGTTGTCCAACACCCAATAAAATTGCTAGTATAATTTCCTACACTACTTCAAGACAGACCTACATTTTATCATTAAACAATTCATTTCAGGAAAGCACTGAATATAAATATAGCTTTTAAAATGTTTTTAGGTCACTTTTTAGCCTTATAGTTCATATAACCAATTGTGATCTATTACTACAAGATACACTGTGTCTCTGTAAATGAAAATTTCGAGTATTAATGGAGTATTTAACAGATGAATGAAAAAAAGAGATGAATGAAATGTCCAGAGTTGAGTGAAACACATGTCTTTGCTTTAATGTTGACTGTATGTTAAATTGTATTATTTTTTACCATGTTATTTCTCATATAGTCTGAGACATGTATGTACTATGTTGGAAAATGTATTTTACTGTTAAAAAAAATTTTACATGAACAGTGAAGGTTTTTTTTCTGGGAAACTATTTTTAAAATAGATTATGCCATAATAAGTGTAGTTTTGTCATTTATCTAATAGCTCTCATACCTGTTTCATTTACTTTGTCTCATGCTTTTGTACAGTCTGTGGAAAGAGCACCATAGAGATTATTTTATTAGAGTAATTGAGTTTTTGAAATAAATTCATTGTGAAATGTGTAGTGATGTCCCAACTGGAAAATGGTAAGTGCCTAGTTCAAATACTACCAAATTGTTGGCAGTGTTTGTTTAATCACTTATAAAGGGAGTTTACCCTGAAATTTGTACAGAATCCCAATCCCAATAATGAGAAGGTACTGATCTACACTATACTCTGGCTCTATATAATTGACTTTTGCTGTTTATATTAACCAAAAGATAACATTCAGTAATTTCCCAAACTTCATTTGATTTTTTACTAGTAAAATTTACTTATATTTTCCTCCCTCTCAAATAAGCAGTACCTATTATACATTGGATAAGAACGTAATTGGTGGTGAAATAAATAAAGTGGCAGTTTCATTTAGGAAATAAATCAAAATGATATGACATTATATTGAATCCCTCCCAACATGCACATGTGCACCCACACACACACACACACCCCAGCACCATACATTTAGCAAAGCTAGATAGTGTATCTACTAAGGTATTCTGACCACACATTCAAGCAATGGCTTTAAGTTATCACCCTATAGAGTGGAAAATAGATTAGGGTACAGTGTTAATTGGAAGAATTAAGAACTATAATAAAAGGGACTGGAGAGATAAAACACCATTTGATATTGTTTGCTTGAGGTTTCTACAGTTTTAACAATAGCCTAGCAACTCTACACTGGAAACTTATTTTACATGAAATATAGAGCAATATATCAGTAAATACAGTTATGCTAAAGATGGCATATTTCCTCTACATATTATAAATTATCAGATTACTAAATCTAAAAGCAAAATTGATGAATAAAAAAAAATGACCCACTGACACAAAACAGTTTTATTGTTTTTCTTGAGAGGGAGAAGGGAGAGGGGAAGAGGGAGAGGGAGAGAGAATCTTGAGCAGGCTCCACACCCAGCATTGAGACAGATACTGGGTTCAATCTCATGACCCTGAGATCATGACCTGAGCTGAAATCAAGAGTTGGATACTCAACTAACTGAGCCACACAGGCATCGCTGCAAAATGGTTTATCTTAATCTTTTCCTATGCAAGGATAAGTTGTGCTTTGTGTGGTACTTCCAATTGACCAGAAAGCATAGATACTATCCACTTATATAAAAAGAGCTAACTTTAAATTAACAATTTTAATAAAATCCAGCTTTTCAACTATTTATTTTATATATTGTGCATTTTATGCCTTTGTAATTAGATCATATATGTATAAGATCTAAGATTCCTGGATCATAAGGTAGTTCTCTTTTTATTTTATTCTTTTTTTGTTAATGGCTATGCTTTTTTCTCTTTTTTGTGATTTTATTTATTTATTCATGAGAGACATAGAGAGAGAGGCAGAGACACAGAAGGAGAAGCAGGCTCCTCGCAGGGAGCCTGATGTGGGACTCGATCCCAGACCCGGGATCACACCCTGAGCCAAAGGCAGACAACCACTGAGCCACCCAGGCATCCCTGCTTTTTTCAATAGCACCTCACCAAATTACATTTCCACTAAGAGTGTATAGGGATTTCCCTACACCCTCACCAACACTACTTATATGTATAAAATATGAAATGTATATACCAGTTATATATATAAAATATATATAAATGTTTAGTAGCTATATATATTATAAAATGTATATTATTATATAAATATTTTTTTTATTTTTATTTATTTATGATAGTCACACAGAGAGAGAGAGAGAGGCAGAGACATAGGCAGAGGGAGAAGCAGGCTCCATGCACCAGGAGCCCGACGTGGGATTCGATCCCGGGTCTCCAGGATCGCGCCCTGGGCCAAAGGCAGGCGCCAAACCGCTGCGCCACCCAGGGATCCCTTATATAAATATTATTAAATATAGTTTATACTACATATATATACTACACATATAATATATACTAGTTTATATTATAAAATATATATTATATATAATATATAAAATATACACTAGTTATATATATTATAAAACTATGTAGAAATAGATTATAAATTATATGTATATAATATATATATAATAGCCATCCTAACAGGTATGATATCTCACAGTGGTTTTATCTTCATTTCCTTAATGATTTGTAATATTAAGCATTTTTTTTCATACATCTGTTGGTAATTTTTATGTCTTCCTTGGAGAAATGTCTATATAAATTATCTCCCCCATCTTTAAATCAGATTGTGTTTATTATTGAGTTATCAGTGTTCCTTTTATAGTTTAGGTGTTAAATTTTATCAGATATTTGGTTTAAAATATTTTCTCCCATTTCATAGAGTACGTTTTCATAAGTTGATTGTTTCCTTTGCTGACAGAAATTTTCAAATTTGATGTAATTCCATTTTTTCTATTTTTTTGTGTGTGTTATTGTTTGTGCTTTTGGGGTCATATCCAAGACATCATAGCAAAAGCCAATGTCAAGAACATTTTTTCCCTAGGTTTTCTTCTAGGAATTTTAATGTTTCAAGTCTTTACATTTAGGTTTTCCATTTTGAGTTGATTTTCATAGTGTTAGATAAAGGTTCAATTTCATTCTTTTGCATATGTATATCCAGTTTTCCCCATAGCATTTATTAAGGAGACCACGCTTTCTCTATTTTGTGGTCTTGGCACCCATGTTGAAGATCAGTCGATCATAAACGTCTGGATTTATTTTTGAGTTCTCTGTTCAGTTCCATTGGTCTATATGTTTTTTTTAATGATAAGCTTATTTTTTATTGGTGTTCAATTTGCCAACATACAGAATAACACCCAGTGCTCATCCCGTCAAGTGCCCCCCTCAGTACCCATCACCCATTCACCCCCACACCCCCACCCTCCTCCCCTTCCACCACCCCTAGTTTGTTTCCCAGAGTTAGGAGTCTTTATGTTCTGTCTCCCTTTCTGATATTTCCTACCCATTTCTTTATTGTAGTACCATACTATTTTGATTACTGTAGCTTTCTAATTTGTCTTGAAATCTGCTTTAATTTCTTTCATTGATGTTTTATAATTATAACCATAAATCTTTCACAACCTTGGTTTATTCAATTTCTATATATGTTCTACCTTTGGCTCTTGTAAATGGGATTATATTCTTAATTTCTTTATAAATAATTTTTTGTGAATGTATATAAACAAAATTAATTTATGCATGTTAATTTTGTCTTCTTTTTTTAAAGATTTTATTTATTTATTCATGAGAGACACAGAGAGAGAGAGACAGGCAGAGACACAGGTAGAGGGAGAAGCAGGCTCCATGCAGGGAGCCTGACGTGGGACTCCATCCCGGGTCCCCAGGATCGTGCCCTAAAGGTGGCACTAAACCACTAAGCCACCCAGGCTGCCCTGTCTTCTGTCACATTACTGAATATGTATTAGTTCTAAAGCTTTTTTGTGAGTCTTGGATTTTCTACATGTAGATCATGTTATCTACAAATGATTATTTTACTACTTCCTTTTCAATTTGGATGCTTTTTATTTCTGCCCTAATTACTCTAGCTAAGATATCTAGTTCTATGTTCCATAAAAATGGTAAAAAGGGGCATCCTTGTATTATTCCTGACCTTAGAGGGAAAGCATTTAACTTCTCACTATTGAGAATGACATTAACTGTAAAATTGTCATATGTTGAGGTACATTTCTTCTATATCTAAATTTTGAGTTTTGTCACTAAAGGATGCTGAATTTTGTCAAACTCTTTTTCTAAATCAATTGAAATAATTGTATGATTTTTATTTTTTACTCTGTTAAAGTGGTATATAACATTATATAACATTTTTTTTATTTGAATATGTTGAACCATCATTGCATCCCAGGATTGATGGCCACTGATCATGCTGTGTGATCCTTTGTTTGTTTGTTTGTTTTAATTTAAATTCCACTTAGTTAACATAGAGTGTATTAGTTTTGGGTGTACAATTTAGTGATTCAACACTTCCATATATCACCTCGTGCTCATCTCAATAGGTGCACTATTATTTTTTTTAATTTTATTTATTTATTCATGAGAGACACAGAGGCAGAGACATAAGAAGAGGGAGAACCCTATAGGGAGCCTGATGTAGGATTCGATCTCAGGACCCCAAGATCATGACCTGAGCCAAAGGTAGATGCTCAACCACTGAACCACCCAAGTGTGACAATAGGTGCACTATTAATTCGTGTCACCTGTTTATCCCATCCCCCACACAACTCTCCTCTGGTAAATTGGTTTCTTTTCTATAGTTAAGAGTCTGTTTCTTGGTTTGCCTCACTCTTTTTTCCCCTTTCTTCATTTGTTTCATTTTTTAAATTACACAAATGAGTAAAGTCATATGGTACTTGGTGTATTTCACTTAATATAATACGCTCTAGCTCCACCCACATCATTGCAAATGGCAAGATTTCATTCATTTTTATAACTGAGTAATATTCCATTGTGTACATATACCACATCTTCTTTTTTTTTTTTAAATTTTTTATTTATTTATTTATGATAGTCACACAGAGAGAGAGAGAGAGAGAGAGAGGCAGAGACACAGGCAGAGGGAGAAGCAGGCTCCATGCACCAGGAGCCCGACGTGGGACTCGACCCCGGGTCTCCAGGATCGCGCCCTGGGCCAAAGGCAGGCGCCAAACCGCTGCGCCACCCAGGGATCCCCACATCTTCTTTTTTAATTCATCAGTTGATGAACATTTGGGCTGTTTCCATAATTTGGTTTTTGTAGATAAAGGTGCTATAAACATCAGGATACATGTGTCCCTTGAATTGGTATTTTAGTATTCTTTGGGTAGATACCTCGTATTGTAATTGCTGGATCACAGAGTACTTCTATTTGTAACTATGAGGAACCTCCATAAGGTTTTCTAGAGTGGGTGCACCAATTTGCTTTCCCATGAACAGTGTAAGAGTTTTCCCAGTTCTCCGCATCCTCACCAACACCTGTTGTTTCTTGTGTTGTTGATTTTAGCCATTCTTAACAGGTGTGAGGTTATATCTCTTTGTAGTTTTTAAAAATATTTTATTTATTTATTCATGAGAGATAGAGAGAGAGAGAGAGGCACAGACACAGGCAGAGGGAGAAGCAGGCTCCATGCAGGGAGCCAGATGTGGGACTTGATCCTGGGTCTCCAGGATCACGCCCTGGGCTGAAGGCAGCGCTAAACCGCTGAGCTACCTGGGCTGCCCTCTTTGTAGTTTTGATTTGTATTTTTCATGATGACCTGTGATGTTGACTATCTTTTCATTTGTCTGTTGGCTATCTGGATGTCTTATATGGAATAATATCTAGTCATGTCTTCTAAGATCATAGTTTTATACCATTATTAGTTTTTTTGAGTTTTATACCATTATTAGTTTTTTTTGAGTTTTATAAGTTCTTTATATATTTTGAATACTAATTTTACATCAGATATGTCCTTTGCAAATATCTTCCCCCATTCTGTAGGTTGCCTTTTGGTTTTGTTGATTATTTCCTTCACTGTGCAGAACATTTTTATTTGGATGAAGTCCCAATGGTTTATTTTTGCTTTTGATTCCCTTGCCTAAGGAGACGTATGTAGTAAGAAGTTGCTATGGCTGATGTTAAAGAGGTTACTGCCTTTGTTCTCCTTTAGGATTGATAGATTCAGGTCCCGTATTTAGGCCTTTAATCCTTTTTGAATTTATTTTTGTGTATGATGTAAGTGTAAGAAAGTGGTCCAGTTACTTTATTTTGCATATTGCTGTGCAGTTATCCCAAACCATTTATTTAAGAGACTTTTTCTTGTTGGATATTCTTTCCTGTTGGATATTCTACTCTTTGTGAAAGAGTAGTTAACCATATAATTCTGGGTTCATTTCTGGGTTTCCTATTCTGTTCCATTGATCGATGTGTCTGTTTTCTTGCCAGTAGCATACTATTTTAGTCACTATAGCTTTGTAATATAACTTAAAGACCAGAAATTTGATGTTTCCAGTTTTGCTTTTCTCTGTCAGGATTGCATTGGCATTTTAGGGTCTTTTTCAATTCCATACAAATTTTCGGATAGTTTGTTCCAGCTATGTGAAAAATGTTGCTGGTATTTTGATAGGGATTGAATTAAATTTGTAGATTGCTTTGGGTAGTATACTCTTCTTATTTTTTGTGTAGAGGATTCCCCTCTCTTTATTTAAAAAAGTATTTTATTTATTTATTTGAGAGAGGGAGAGAGAGTACAAGCAGAGGGAGCAGAAGGCAGAGGGAGAGGGAGAAACAGGTTCCCCACTGAGCTGGGAGCCCAATGCAGGGCTCGAATCTAAGACCCTGGGATCATGACCTCAGCCAAAGGCAGACACTTAACAGACTGAGCCACAAGGGGGCCTGAAGTATATACATTTTTTTAAATTTATTTTTTATTGGTGTTCAATTTACTAACATACAGAATAACCCCCAGTGCCCGTCACCCATTCACTCCCACCCCCCGCCCTCCTCCCCTTCCACCACCCCTACTTCGTTTCCCAGAGTTAGCAGTCTTTACGTTCTGTCTCCCTTTCTGATATTTCTCACACATTTCTTCCCCCTTCCCTTATATTTCCTTTCACTATTATTTATATTCCCCAAATGAATGAGAACATATAATGTTTGTCCTTCTCCGACTGGCTTACTTCACTCAGCATGATACCCTCCAGTTCCATCCACGTTGAAGCAAATGGTGGGTATTTGTCATTTCTAATAGCTGAGTAATATTCCATTGTATACATAAACCACATCTTCTTTATCCATTCATCTTTCGTTGGACACCGAGGCTCCTTCCACAGTTTGGCTATCATGGCCATTGCTGCTATAAACATTGGGGTGCAGGTGTCCCGGCGTTTCATTGCATTTGTATCTTTGGGGTAAATCCCCAACAGTGCAATTGCTGGGTCGTAGGGCAGGTCTATTTTTAACTGTTTGAGGAACCTCCACACAGTTTTCCAGAGTGGCTGCACCAGTTCACATTCCCACCAACAGTGTATGAGGGTTCCCTTTTCTCCGCATCCTCTCCAACATTTGTTGTTTCCTGCCTTGTTCATTTTCCCCATTCTCACTGGTGTGAGGTGGTATCTCATTGTGGTTTTGATTTGTATTTCCCTGATGGCAAGTGATGCAGAGCATTTTCTCATGTGCATGTTGGCCATGTCTATGTCTTCCTCTGTGAGATTTCTGTTCATGTCTTTTGCCCATTTCATGATTGGATTGTTTGTTTCTTTGGTGTTGAGTTTGATAAGTTCTTTATAGATCTTGGAAACTAGCCCTTTATCTGATATGTCATTTGCAAATATCTTCTCCCATTCTGTAGGTTGTCTTTTAGTTTTGTTGACTGTATCCTTTGCTGTGCAAAAGCTTCTTATCTTGATGAAGTCCCAATAGTTCATTTTTGCTTTTGTTTCTTTTGCCTTCGTGGATGTATCTTGCAAGAAGTTACTATGGCCGAGGTCAAAAAGGGTGTTGCCTGTGTTCTTCTCTAGGATTTTGATGGAATCTTGTCTCACATTTAGATCTTTCATCCATTTTGAGTTTATCTTTGCGTATGGTGAAAGAAAGTGGTCTAGTTTCATTCTTCTGCATGTGGATGTCCAATTTTCCCAGCACCATTTATTGAAAAGACTGTCTTTCTTCCAATGGATAGTCTTTCCTCCTTTATCGAATATTAGTTGCCCATAAAGTTCAGGGTCCACTTCTGGATTCTCTATTCTGTTCCACTGATCTATGTGTCTGTTTTTGTGCCAGTACCACACTGTCTTGATGACCACAGCTTTGTAGTACAACCTGAAATCTGGCATTGTGATGCCCCCAGATATGGTTTTCTTTTTTAAAATTCCCCTGGCTATTCGGGATTCTTTTCTGATTCCACACAAATCTTAAAATAATTTGTTCTAACTCTCTGAAGAAAGTCCATGGTATTTTGATAGGGATTGCATTAAACGTGTATATTGCCCTGGGTAACATTGACATTTTCACAATATTAATTCTGCCAATCCATGAGCATGGAATATTTTTCCATCTCTTTGTGTCTTCCTCAAATTCTTTCAGGAGTGCTCTATACTTTTTAGGGCATAGATCCTTTACATCTTTGGTTAGGTTTATTCCTAGGTATCTTTTGCTTTTGGGTGCAATTGTAAATGGGATTGACTCCTTCATTTCTCTTTCTTCAGTCTCATTGTTAGTGTATAGAAATGCCACTGATTTCTGGGCATTGATTTATATCCTGCCAAGCTACCAAATTGCTGTATGAGTTCTAACAATCTTGGGGTGGAGGCTTTTGGGTTTTCTACGTAGAGTATCATGTCATCGGCGAAGAGGGAGAGTTTGACTTCTTCTTTGCCAGTTTGAATGCCTTTAATGTCTTTTTGTTGTCTGATTGCTGAGGCTAGGACTTCCAGTACTATGTTGAACAGCAGTGGTGAGAGTGGACATCCCTGTCTTGTTCCTGATCTTAGGGGAAAGGCTCCCAGTGCTTCCCCATTGAGAATGATATTTGCAAAAAAAAAAAAAAAAAAACAAAAAACAAAAAACAAAAACAAAAAACAAAAAACAAAACAAACAAACGAAAAAAAAAACAGAATGATATTTCCTGTGGGCTTCTCCTAGATGGCTTTTAAGATGTCGAGGAATGTTCCCTCTATCCCAACACTCTGAAGAGTTTTGATCAGGAATGGATGCTGTATATTTTCAAATGCTTTCTCTGCATCCAATGAGAGGATCATATGGTTCTTGGTTTTTCTCTTGCTGGTATGATGAATCACGTTGATTGTTTTACGAGTATTGAACCAGTCTTGTGTCCCAGGGATAAATCCTACTTGGTCGTGGTGAATAATTTTTTTAATATACTGTTGGATCCTATTGGCCAGTATCTTGTTGAGAATTTTTGCATCCATGTTCATCATGGATATTGGTCTGTAATTCTCCTTTTTGGTGGGGTCTTTGTCTGGTTTTGGAATTAAGGTGATGCTGGCCTCATAGAACGAATTTGGAAGTACTCCATCTCTTTCTATCTTTCCAAACAGCTTTAGGAGAATAGGTATGGTTTCTTCTTTAAACGTTTGATAAAATTCCCCTGGGAAGCCATCTGGCCCTGGACTCTTGTGTCTTGGGAGGTTTTTGATGACTGCTTCAATTTCCTCCCTGGTTATTGGCCTGTTCAGGTTTTCTATTTCTTCCTGTTCCAGTTTTGGTAGTTTGTGGCTTTCCAGGAATGCGTCCATTTCTTCTAGATTGCCTAATTTATTGGTGTATAGCTGTTCATAATATGTTTTTAAAATCGTTTGTATTTCCTTGGTGTTGGTAGTGATCTCTCCTTTCTCATTCATGATTTTATTAATTTGAGTCTTCTCTCTCTTCTTTTTAATAAGGCTGGCTAATGGTTTATCTATCTTATTAATTCGTTCAAAGAACCAACTCCTGGTTTTGTTGATCTGTTCCACAGTTCTTCTGGTCTCGATTTCGTTGAGTTCTGCTCAAATCTTTATTAACTTTCTTCTTCTGCCAGGTGTAGGATTTATTTGCTGTTTTTTCCCTAGCTACTTTATGTGTAAGGTTAGCTTTTGTATTTGAGTTCTTTCCAGTTTTTGAATAGATGCTTGTATTGCGATGTATTTCCCCATCAAGACTGCTTTTGCTGTATCCCAAAGATTTTCAACGGTTGTATCTTCATTCTCATTAGTTTCCATGAATCTTTTTAATTCTTCCTTAATTTCCTGGTTTACCCTGTCATCTTTTAGCAGGATGGTCCTTAACCTCCACGTGTTTGAGGTCCTTCCAAACTTCTTGTTGTGATTTAGTTAGTATATACATTTTTAACAATAATTGTTCTTCCAATCCATGAGCATGGAATGTTTTTCCATCTTTTTGTGTCTCAATTTCTTTGATCAGTGTTTTATACTTTTCAGACTAAGGATCTTTTAGCTTTTAGGTTAGGTTTATTACTAGGTATCTTACAATTTTTGTACAATTGTAAATGGGATTGCTTTCTTTGTTTCTCTTTTTATAGTTTCATTATTGGTGTATAGAAAGAAATACAAAAGATTTCCATGCATTGATTTTGTATCCTACAACTTCACTAAATTCATGTTTCAGTTCTAGCAATTTTGGGGTAAGTTTTTCAGGTTTTCTACATAGAGTATCATGTCATCTGCAAATAGTGAAAGTTTGACTTCTTTCTTGCTGATTTGGATAATTTTTGTTGTCTGATTGCTGAAGCTAGTACTTACAGGACTATGTTAAGTAACAGTGGTGAAACTGGGCATCTCTGCCTTGTTCCTGACCATAGAGGGAAAGTTCTCAGTATTTCCTTATTCAGGATAATATTAGCTGTTGGTTTTTCATAAATAGCCTTTATTATGTTGAGATATGTTCCTTCTATTCATACTTTGTTGAGGAATGGATGTTGTACTTTGTCACATGCTTTTTCTGCATCTATTGAGAGGATAATATGGTTCTCATCCTTTCTTTTATTAGTGTGGTGTGTTATCCTGATTGATTTGTTAACCACCCTTACAGCCCAGGAATAATTCACACTTGATTTTGTTGAATAATTCTTTAATGTACTGTTGGATTGTAGTTGCTGGTGTCAAGTTGAAAATTTTACACCTGTATTCATATGGGTTATTGACCTATAATTCTCCTTATTAGTGGAGTCTTTGGTTTTAGAATCAAAATAATGATAGCCTCATAGAAGGAGTTTGGGAGTTTTCTTCCATTTCTGTTTATTTGGAACACTTTGAGAATACGTTTTAACTTTTCTATAAATGTTTGGTAATGGGCAGCCCAAGTGGTTCAGTGGTTTAGTGCCTGTCCTCAGCCCAGGGTGTGATCCTGGAGTCCCGGGATTGAATCCCATGTCAGACTCCTTGCATGGAGCCTGCTTCTCCCTCTGCCTGTGTCTCTGCCTCTCTCTCTCTCTCTCATAAATAAATAAAATCTTGAAAAAATAAATGTTTGGTAGAATTCTTCTGGGAAGCCATCTGGCCCTGGTCTTTTGTTTGTTGGGACATTTTTGATTACTGATGCAATTTCTTTGCTGGTTATGGGTTTCTTTAAATTTTCTATTTCTTTCAATTTTGGCATTTTGTATGTTTCTAGGAATTTATTTCTTCCAGATTGCCCAATTTTTACCATATAATTTTCATAATATTCTCTTATAATTGTTTCTATTTATGTGGTGTTGGTGTGGTGATCTCTCTTCTTTCATCCATGATTTTATTTATTTGTTTCCTTTCTCTTTTCTTTTAACAAAAAAATCCTAATATATTTGTAAATGTATAATGTATATATGAATATATAAACAAAAACAGGAAAGTATATAAAGCTAACCAATAACAATGGTTACATATTGGAAGGACGTGAGGGGACTGGAATCAGGGGCAGGTATTAAAGTCAATGGGAAGCTCAATTGTTTATTTTACCAGCATGTATTAAAATTTTTAATTATGTGTGTTTTCTATGTTACAGTAATTCTACTTCTCAGTATTTTTGCTTGAAAATATGAAAGAAACATGCAAAATGGCATGTTTTTATCAGCATCGTTGTAATGAAAAATACAAAAACTACATATCATTCAGAAGGAAAATGACTTATGAAACTGTAATATATTTATAAAATAAAATACTAAGGGACCCTTGGGTGGCTCAGCAGTTGAGCATCTGCCTTTGGCTCAGGGCATGATCCCGGGATTTGGAATCGAGTCCCATGTCAGGCTCCCTGCAAGGAGCCCGCTTCTCCCTCTGCCTGTGTCTCTACCTCTCTCTCTCTCTCTGTGTCACTCATGAATAAATTAATAAAATCTCTTTAAAAAAGACTAAGCAGACCTTTGTCTCCATAAAAAATCTAGAGATTTCTCCAAGTTGATACCTAAACATACCAAATTATGGAGACAAATTTCTGCTTAGTCTTTTATTAATTTATTAATGAGTGACACAGAGAGAGAGAGAGAGGCAGAGACACAGGCAGAGGGAGAAGCGGGCTCCTTGCAGGGAGCCCGACGTGAGACTGGATGTTATTCTCTATGTTGGCAAATTGAACACCAATAAAAAATAAATTTATTATTAAAAATATAAAAATATAAAAATATAATTGTAGGACAATATGTACTGTATACCATTTATGAAAAATCTTTATAAAACAATAGAACATGTTTTATATATGGAAATGCATAGTCCAGAATATGGAAACATATTTTCCAAAAATAAGAGGGTAGCCTCTATGTAGGAAGTGAAATGGGGAACTGGATAATGGTGAAGAAATCTTCAATTTTTAATAATGAAAATACACTTGTAATGATCATATATAATTAGAAAAAAAACAGTAACATACCCACATTAAATATAGCTGATACATATAAGGCAAGACCTGTAGTTGTAAACTAGTTCCTTTGATTTTAATAGACACTCATTCCTCAAATTATTAAACTTACTTTATATTTTTCTCCTTTTCATTCTCCTCTTGCCTTTTTATGGTCCTTCTGCACATCCATATTATATATCTTAAGAATTAAGATGTCACCATCAATTAGCTGCTCAAATTAGTGAAAGAAATCGCTTAGTGATTATACTGAAAAACCTTATGTCCAAATTTGACCAATCTGGATTATGACATTTAATAAATAGACTTTTAAAAACTTGGGTGCAATTCCCTGGGTGGTTCAGTCAGTTAAGTGTCTGACTCTTGGTTTTGGCTCAGGTCATGATCTCAGAGTCATGACATTGAGCCCCGCCACAGGCTTCCCATGTGGATAGCCTGCTCAAGAATATCTCCCTTTTCCTTCTCCCTTTCCCTTTCCTCTATCTCTTTTTCTTTCTAAAAGTAAATAAATAAATCTTTAAAGATTAGATGCAGTTCCTATTGGTAGGCCTTTGGGTAGGTATAATAAGGACTGTTTTCTTTTAATGAAGCCATAAAATGCAGTCACCTCTATCAATTCTGAAGTGCATATATACATCTGACTTCAGAATATGATTATCTTTGAATACAATACCCTCATTTATGTCGAGATAAAAAATCTGTTGCCCCATACCTGTTCAAACACTCACATACACACATTATCTTAGGTCTATGAATCCTTCAGAAATTTTTATACCAGACAGGAATTGTAGACAGGTAACACACACACACACACACACACACACACACACACACACGAATTAGAATCAAGTATTATCATTTCTTTCTATTTATTTTTCTAAAGCAACATCCTCTATTACAACTAGAGATTTGAAAAACTTAATTGCATTAATTTATAAATTAACACACCACAAGAGAAATATCTGAAATGCAATTTTGTATGTCTTTGAAAAACAGTATAATTTCTCTTTCACAACAATTTTGCTTTAAAAATAATTACTTTCATTCTTCTGTATATGGATGTCCAATTTTCCCAGCACCATTTATTGAAAAGACTGTCCTTTTTCCAGTGGGATAGTCTTTCCTCCTTTGTCGAATATTAGTTGACCATAAAATTGAGGGTACACTTCTGGATTCTCTATTCTGTTCCATTGATCTATGTGTCTGTATTTGTGCCAGTACGACACTGTCTTGATGACCACAGCTTTGTAGTACAACCTGAAATCAGGCATTGTGATGCCTCCACCTATGGTTTTCGTTTTTAATATTCCCCTGGCTATTCGGGGACTTTTCTGATTCCACATAAATCTGAAGATGATTTGTTCCAACTCTCTGAAGAAAGTCCATGGTATTTTGATAGGGATTGCATTAAATGTGTAAATTGCCCTGGGTAGCATTGACATTTTCACAATAATTAATTCTTCCACTTCATGAGCATGGAATAACTTTCCATCTCTTTTGCGTCTTCCTCAATTTCTTTCAGAAGTGTTCTGTAGTTTTTAGGGTATAGATCCTTTACCTCCTTGGTTAGGTTAATTCCTAGGTACCTTATGCTTTTGGGTGAAATTGGAAATGGGATTAACTCCTTAATTTCTCTTTCTTCAGTCTCATTGTTAGTGTATAGAAATGCCACTGACTTCTGGGCATTGATTTTGTATCCTGTCACACTTCCAAATTGCTGTATGAGTTCTAGCAATCTTGGGTTGGAGTCTTTTGGGTTTTCTATGTAAACTATCATGTCATCGGCGAAGAGGGAGAGTTTGACTTCTTCTTTGCCAATTTGAATGCCTTTTATTTCTTTTTGTTGACTGATTACTGAAGCTAGGACATCTAGTACTATGTTGAATAGCAGTGGTGAGAGTGGACATCCCTGTCTTGTTCCTGATCTTAGGGGAAAGGCTCCCAGTTTTTCTCCATTGAGAATGATATTTGCTGTGGACTTTTCGTAGACAGCTTTTAAGATGTTGAGGAATGTTCCCTCTATCCCTCCACTCTGAAGAGTTTTGATCAGGAATGGATGCTGCATCCACATGCAGAAGAATGAAACCAGACCGTTCTCTTACACCATACACAAATATAAACTCAAAATGGATGAAAGATCTTAATGTCAGACAAGATTCCATCAAAATCCTACAGGAGACAGAGGCAACACCCTTTTTGAACTTGGCCACAGCAACTTCTTGCAAGATACATTCATGAAGGCAAGAGAAACAAAAGCAAAAATGAACTATTGGGATTTCATCAAGATAAGAAACTTTTGCACAGCAAAAGAAACAGTCCACAAAACTAAAAGACAAGCTGCAGAATGGGAGAAGATATTTGCAAATGACGTATCAGATAAATGGCTAGTTTCCAAGATCTATAAAGAACTTATTAAACTCAACATCAAAGAAATAAACAATTGAATCATGAAATGGGAAAAAGACATGAACAGAAATCTCACAGAGAAAGACATTGACATGGCCAACATGCACATGAGAAAATGCTCTGCATCACTTGCCACCAGGGAAATACAAATCAAAACCACAATGAGATACCACCTCACACCTGTGAGAATGGGGAAAATTAACAAGGCAGGAAACCACAAATGTTGGAGAGGATGTGGAGAAAGGGGAACCCTCTTACACTGTTTGTGGGAATGGGAACTGGTACAGCCACTCTGGAAAACTGTTTGGAGGTTACTCAAAGAGTTAAAAATAGAACTATCCTACACCCCAGCAATTGCACTGCTGGGGATTTACCCTGATGATACAGATGCAGTGAAACGGTGGGACACCTGCACCCCAATGTTGATAGCAGCAATGTCCACAATAGCCAATCTGTAGAAGAAGCCTCAGTGTCCATCAAAAGATGAGTGGATAAAGAAGATGTGGGCTATGTATACAATGTACTATCACTCAGCCACTAGAAATGATGAATACCCACCTTTGCTTCAACCTGGATAGAACTGGAGGGTATTATGCTGAGTGAAGTAAGTCAATCGGAGAATGACAATCATTATATGGTCTCATTCTTTTGGGAATATAAAAAAATAGTGGAAGGGAATAAATGGAAAAAGAGAGAAAATGAGTGGGAAAAATCAGAGAGGATGACAGAACCTGAGTGACTCCTAACTCTGGGAAACGAACAAGGGGTAGTGGAACGGGAGTTGGGCCAGGTGATGGGGTGACTGTATGATGGACACTGAGGGGGCACTTGACAGGATGACCACTGAGAGTTATGCTAAATCTTGGCAAATTGAACTCCAATAAAAATATACAAAAAGCAAACAAAACAAAAGAAATAAACAAAATAACTTTATTGTCCCTGGTAGATCCTAGGTAGCGAATTTAATTCAGAGACATGATAGTCTCCACAAACATCTCTTTTTCGTATTCCAATTTGGCAAATGGACTTCTTAATGGGAATCTCTCTAGCTGTATGCCTGCGATTTCTTGTGTTAAGTCTCCTTAACTGGGGCAGCCCCAGTGACGCAGCGGTTTAGCGCCGCTTACAGTCTGAGGCATGATCCTGGAGACCTGGGATCGAGTCCCACATCGGGCTCCCTGCATGGAGCCTGCCTCTCTCTCTGTCTGTCTCTCTCTGTGTCTTGATGAATAAATAAATAAAATATTTAAAAAAAAGTCTCCTTGGCTGACTCAAATTTCATCCCAATTTTTAAAAAAATCCCGTTTAAGATGGTACTGTAGGAAGATCCTGAATTCTTCTCTTTCCATGGACACACCAAATCTACAGGTATATATGGAACATTTCTTTCTGGAAAGAAAATATCAGAGAAATGATATGAACTTCTCTCTGCAACAAAAAATAAAAAGACTACGTCAAGACAAGTAGGAGAAGCAGAGACGTTTCACAAATACCCCCAGGCCCAGTGTGACAAAGACACAATAAGGAGAAATCTCACCAGACAGATGCTTCTCTTGGAGAAGCAAGTGGTTTGTGCCCCACATTGCCATCCCAACTCCTGGAACCTTCAATGTAAATATGAGCCTCCAGAATGTCAAGTTTGGGAGAACAAGAGGTCTTATGTCTGGGGGTCCCATAGGAAATTGACATTACCCTTTTGAAGGACTCACATGTGATCTTGCTCCCCTTGACATCCCAGCAAAAAAGCATCAGTTCAAAAAGCACCCAGATTATATGTGAGGGAGATTCACTTTCTTATCTGGAAGCATTGGCTGGAGAGGTAGGGGACAGTTGACATGCTCCCAGGAAATAGGGATTGTGCCAGATGTCATTGTTGCACTTCCACATTGCCTGCTACCACATTCAAATGGCACAGATATAGCATTCTTCACTGCATTGCGAGGACGGCAGGGGTAGCAGTAACAGCACTTGCTTAGACTGGAAAGCACAGATGGTTGCAGACATCATCCTTACACCACTAGTGGCCTTACTATAAGAATTCTTACTATAAGAATTACTGGAAATAAACTTATACATTGCTCTAGAGTCCTGGTTTTTACAATTTCACCCAGGAAAAAACTCCAGTTCTCTTGGTCCAGAGGTCAAAAGGAGTTTCTATTGTGGCTCCGAAAGACTGTACATATTTGCATACTTTAAAAGCTGGCACCAAAAGATCCGATTTCCAATAAACATGAAACTTGGTGCTAAATGATATGAGCCAAAAGAGCCACAACAAGACACATTATAACTAAAATATAAAAAGTTAACGATAAAATATAATTTTATTTTTAATTTTTTTAAATAATAAATTTATTTTTTATTGGTGTTCAATTTGCCAACATACAGAATAACACCCAGTGCTCATCCCATCAAGTGCCCCACTCAGTGCCCGTCACCCATTCACCCCCAACCCCGCCCTCCTCCCCTTCCACCACCACTAGTTTGTTTCCCAGAGTTAGGAGTCTTTATGTTCTGTCTCCCTTTCTGATATTTCCTACCCATTTCTTCAACCTTCCCTTCTATTCCCTTTCACTATTATTTATATTCCCCAAATGAATGAGAACATATAATGTTTGTCCTTCTCCAATTGACTCATTTCACTCAGGATAATACCCTCCAGTTCCATCCACATTGAAGCAAATGGTGGGTATTTGTCATTTCTAATGGCTGAGTAATATTCCATCATATATATAAACCACATCTTCTTTATCCATTCAGCTTTCAATGGACACCGAGGCTCCTGCCACAGTTTGGCTATTGTGGACATTGCTGCTATAAACATCGGGGTGCAGCTGTCCAGGCGTTTCATTGCATCGCTATCTTTGGGGTAAATCCCCAACAGTGCAATTGCTGTGACGTAGGGCAGATCAATTTTTAACTCTTTGAGGAGCCTCCACACAGTTTTCCAGAGTGGCTGCACCAGTTCACATTCCCACCAACAGTGTAAGAGAGTTCCCTTTTCTCCACATCCTCTCCAACATTTGTGGTTTCCTGCCTTGTTAATTTTCCCCATTCTCACTGGAGTGAGGTGGTACCTCATTTTGGTTTTGATTTGTATTTTCCTGATGGCAAGTGATGCAGAGCTTTTTCTCATGTACGTGTTGGCCAGGTCTATGTCTTCCTCTGTGAGATTTCTCTTCATGTCTTTTGCCCATTTCATGATTCGTTTGTTTGTTTCTTTGGTGTTGAATTTAATAAGTTCTTTATAGACCTTGGAAACTAGCCCTTTATCTGATACGTCGTTGCAAATATCTTCTCCCATTCTGTAGGTTGTCTTTTAGTTCTGTTGACTATCCTTTGCTGTGCAAAAGCTTCTTATCTTGATGAACTCCCAATAGTTCATTTTTGCTTTTGTTTCTTTTGCCTTCATGGATCTGCGTCTTCAGTCTCATTGTTAGTGTATAGAAATGCCACTGACTTCTGGGCTTTAATTTTGTATCCTGCCACTGCCAAATTGCTGTATCAGTTTTAGCAATCTTGGGGTGGAGGCTTTTGGGGTTTCTATGCAGAGTATCATGTCATCGGTGAAGAGGGAGAGTTTGACTTCTTCTTTGCCAATTTGAATGTCTTTAATGTCTTTTTGTTGTCTGATTGTTGAGGCTAGGACTTCCAGTACTATGTTGAATAGCAGTGGTGACGGTGGCCATCCCTGTCTTGTTCCTGATCTTAGGGGAAAGGCTCCCAGTGCTTCCCATTGAGAATTATATTTGCTGCGGGTTTTTCGTAGATGGCCTTTAAGATGTTGAGGAATGTTCCCTCTATCTAAGTAAGTCAGTCGGAGAAGGACAAACATTATATGTTCTCATTCATTTGGGGAATATAAATAATAGTGAAAGGGAATATAAGGGAAGGGAGAAGAAATATGTGGGAAGTGTCAGAAAGGGAGACAGAACGTAAAGACTGCTAACTCTGGGAAACGAACTAGGGGTGGTGGAAGGGGGGGAGGGCGGGGGGTGGGAGTGAATGGGTGACGGGCACTGGGTGTTATTCTGTATGTTAGTAAATTGAACACCAATAAAAAATAAATTAAAAAAAAATAAAAAAATAAAATAAAATAAAGACAGTAATAGTATACAAAGAAGGATGCTATTTAATAATAAAGTGGACAATAAAACATGAAATGTAACAATTGTAAATATTTATGCACCCAGCATAGAAGCACCAAATACATAACACAGTTATTCGGAAACATAAAAGAACTAATTGATAATACAGTAATAGGAGGGGATTTTACCATCCCATTTACATCAATGTATAATCTAAACAAATATCAACAAGGCAACAATATTTTTGAATGACACATTGAAACAGATGGATTTACCAGATATATTCAGAACATTCCAACCTAAAACAGAAGAATACACATTCTTTTCAAGTGCACGTGGAACATTCCCCAGAATAAGATCACATATTAGCTCACAAAACAAATGTCAACAAATTTAAGAAGATTGAAATAATACCATGCATGTTTTCTGATCACAATGGTATGAAACTAGAAGTCAACCACAAGAAAAAATCTGGAAAGACCACACATAACATGGAGATTAAATAAATTGCTATAGGGATCTCTGGGTGGCGCAGCAGTTTGGCACCTGCCTTTGGCCCAGGGAGCGATCCTGGAGATCTGGGATCGAATCCCATGTCGGGCTCCCGGTGCATGGAGCCTGCTTCTCTCTGCCTGTGTCTCTGCCTCTCTCTCTCTGTGTGTGAATATCATAAATAAATAAAAATTAAAAAAATTAAAATAAATAAATAAATAAAATAAATTGCTATGAAACAATGGATGGGTCAATTGGAAAATAAAAGAAAAAATGAAAATGAAACTGAAATACATTGGTCAAAAACCTTGGGGATGCAGCAAAGGTTATAAGATTGAAGTTTATAGCATTATAGGCCTACCTCAGGAACCAAGACAAATCTCAATAAATACCCTAACCTTACATCTAAAAGAGCTAGAAAAGGACAACAGTCAAAACCTATAATTGGCTGAAGGAAGAAAATAACAAATATTAGAGCAGAAATAAATGTTATAGAAATTTAAAAAGCAATAGAACAAATCAATGAAACCAGGAACTGATTCTTAGGGAAAAAATCAATAAAACTGATCAACCTCTAGCCAGGTTTATCAGGAAAAAAAGAAAAAGGATTCAAATAAATAAATTAATGAATGAGAGAGAAGAAATAAAAACTAACACTGCAGACATACAAACAATCATAAGAGAGTATAATGAAAAATTATATGCCAACAAACGAAAAACCTTAGAAGAAATAGATAAATTCCTTGAAATATAAAAACTACCAAAAATGAAATGAGGAGAAATAGATAATTTGAACATATTGATAACCAGCAATAAAATTGAATCTGTAATTAAACACGCACACACACACACACACACACACACACACCCAACAAACAAAATTCCAGGAACAAATGTCCCCAAAGGCAAATTTTACCAAACATTTAAAGAAGAGTTAATGCCTATACTTCCCAAATTATTACAAAAAATAAAAAGGAAGGAAGACATCCAAATTCATTCCATGAGGCCAGCATCACACCGATACTAAAACCAGATAAAGACACTACTAAAAAAGAGAACTGCAGGAACTGCAATATCCTTGATGAACATAGATGCAAAAGATCTCAATAAAATACCAGCAAATTAAATCCAATAGTACATTGAAAAAAAAAAAAAACATTCACCACAATCAAGTGGGATTTATTCCTGAGTTGCAAGGATGGTCATGATGAACGCTCTCAACAAAGTGCATTTAGAGGGAACATGCCCCAACATAATAAAGGCAACCTTTGAAAAACCCACAGCAAACAGCATCTTCAATGGGGAAAAATTGAGAGCTTTTCCCCTAATAGCAGAACAAGACAAGGATGTGCACTCCTAGCACTTTTATTCAACATAGTACTGGAAGTCCTAGCCACAGCAATCAGACAACAAAAATAAATAAAAGGAATACAAATCAGTAAGACAGAAGTAAAACTTCCACTATTTTCAGATGACATGATACTATATATAGAAAATCCAAAGGACCCCCCCAAAAAACTGTTAAAAAATCTAGTAAAGTCACAGGGTATATAATCAATGTACAGAAATCTATTGATTTTTACTGAAGCAGCAGAAGTAGAAATTAAGAAGACAATCCTATGTAAAATTACATCCAAAATCATAAGATGCCTAGGAATAGACCTAACTAAAGAGGTGAAATATCTTCACTCTGAAAACTATGAAACACTGGTAGACAAAACTGAAGATGACACAATGAAATGGAAAGATATCCCATGCTACTGGTTTGGAAGAACAAATACTGTTCAAATATCTATACTACCTAAAGCAATCTACCCATTTAATGTCATACCTATCAAAATACCAGCAGCATTTTCACAAAACTAGAGAAAAGAATCCTTCTATGTGTGTAGAATCACAAAAGTCCCTGAATGTCCAAAGCAACTTTGAATAAGAAAAGCAAAAATGGAGGCATCACCATTCCTTCAGGTTCTATTACAAAGGTATAGTTATAAAAAACACTGTTGAATTGGGAGAAAAATAGACATATAAATCAAAGGAACAGAATTGAAATTCAAGATATAAACACATAATTATATGGTCAATTTAACTTTGACGAAGTAGGAAAAAATATCCAATGGAAAAAGTCTCTTCAACAAAAGGTATTGGGAAAACTGGACACCTACATGCATAAGAATGAAACTGGAAAACTTTCTTACATCTTACACAAAAATAAATTCAAAAAGATTTAACTGTGAAACCTGAAACCATAAAAATTCTGGAAGAGAACACAAGCAGTAACTTCCTTCACATTACCCATAGAAACTTCTTTCTAAATATGTTTCCTGAGGAAAGGGAAACAAAAGATAAAATAAACTATTGGAACTATACAAAAATAAGCTTCTGCACAGCAAAAGAAATAATAAACAAAACTAAAAGGCAACCTATGGAATGAGAGAAGATATCTGCAAATTACATATCTGATAAAGGGCTAGTATCCAAAATATATAAAGAAATTATAAAACTGAACACCCAAAAAGGAAATAATCCAATTTAAAAATTGGCAGATGTATCTTGCAAGAAGTTACTATGGCCAAGTTCAAAAAGGGTGTTGCCTGTGTTCTCCTCTAGGATTTTGATGGAGTCTTGTCTCACATTTAGATCTTTCATCCATTTTGTCTTTGTGTATGGTGCAAGAGAGTGGTCTAGTTTCATTCTTATGCATATGGATGTCCAATTTTCCTAGCACCATTTATTGAAGAGACTATCTCTGTTCCAGTGGATAGTCTTTCCTCCTTTATCGAATATTAGTTGACCATAAAGTTCAGGGTCCACTTCTGGATTCTCTATTCTGTTCCATTGATCTATGTGTCTGCTTTTGTGCCAGTACCACACTGTCTTGATGACCACAGCTTTGTAGTGCAACCTGAAATCTGGCATTGTGATGCCCCCAGCTAAGGTTTTCTTTTTTAAAATTCCCCTGGCTATTCGGGGTCTTTTCTGATTCCACACAAATCTTAAAATAATTTGTTCTAACTCTCTGAAGAAAGTCCATGGTATTTTGATAGGGATTGCATTAAATGTGTAAATTTCCCTTGGTAACGTTGATATTTTCACAATATTAATTCTGCCAATCCATGAGCATGGAATATTTTTCCATCTCTTTGTGTCTTCCTAAATTTCTTTCAGAAGTGTTTTATAGTTTTTCGGGTATAGATTCTTTACCTCTTTGGTTAGGTTTATTCCTAGATATCTTCTGCTTTTGGGTGCAATTGGAAATGGGATGGACTCCTTAATTTCTCTTTCTTCAGTCTCATTGTTAGTGTATAGAAATGCCACTGACTTCTGGGCTTTAATTTTGTATCCTGCCACTGCCAAATTGCTGTATCAGTTTTAGCAATCTTGGGGTGGAGGCTTTTGGGGTTTCTATGTAGAGTATCATGTCATCAGCGAAGAGGGAGAGTTTGACTTCTTCTTTGCCAATTTGAATGTCTTTAATGTCTTTTTGTTGTCTGATTGTTGAGGCTAGGACTTTCAGTACTATGTTGAATAGCAGTGGTGAGAGTGGCCGTCCCTGTCTTGTTCCTGATCGTAGGGGAATGGCTCCCAGTGCTTCCCATTGAGAATTATATTTGCTGCGGGTTTTTCGTAGATGGCCTTTAAGATGTTGAGGAATGTTCCCTCTATCCCTACACTCTGAAGAGTTTTGATCAGGAATGGATGCTGTATTTTGTCAAATGCTTTCTCTGCATCTAATGAGAGGATCATATGGTTCTTGGTTTTTCTCTTGCTGATATGATGAATCACATTGATTGTTTTACGAGTGTTGAACCTGCCTTGTGTCCCGGGAATAAATCCTACTCGGTCATGGTGAATACTCTTCTTAATGTACTCTTGGATCCGATTAGCTAATATCTTGTGGAGAATTTTTGCATTCATGTTCATCAGGGATATTGCTCTATAATTCCCCTTTTTGGTGGGGTCTTTGTCTGGTTTTGGAATTAAGGTGATGCTGGCCTCATAGAACGAATTTGGAAGTACTCCATCTCTTTCTATCTTTCCAAACAGCTTTAGTAGAATAGGTATTGTTTCTTCTTAAAACGTTTGATAGAATTCCCCTGGGAAGCCATCTGGCCCTGGACTCTTGTGTCTTGGGAGGTTTTTGATGACTGCTTCAATTTCCTCCCTGGTTATTGGCCTGTTCAGGTTTTCTATTTCTTCCTGTTCCAGTTTTGGTAGTTTGTGGCTTTCCAGGAATGCGTCCATTTCTTCTAGATTGCCTAATTTACTGTCGTATAGCTGTTCATAATATGTCTTTAAAATCATTTGTGTTTCCTTGGTGTTGGTAATGATCTCTCCTTTCTCATTCATGATTTTATTAATTTGAGTTGTCTCTGTCTTCTTTTTAATAAGGTTGGCTAATGGTTTATCTATCTTATTAATTCTTTCAAAGAACCAATCCTGGTTCTGTTGATCTGTTCCACAGTTCTTCTGGTCTCGATTTTATTGAGTTTTGCTCGAATTTTAATTAACTCTATTCTTCTGTTGGGCATGGGGTCCATCTGCTGTTTTTTTCTCTAGCTCCTTTATGTGTAAGGTTAACTTTTTTATTTGAGTTCTTTTCAGTTTTTGAATGGAGGCTTGTATTGTGATGTATTTCCCCCTTAGGACTGCTTTTGCTGCATCCCAAAGATTTTGAACGGTTGTATCTTCATTCTCATTAGTTTCCATGAATCTTTTTAATTATTCCTTAATTTCCTGGTTGACCCTTTCATCTTTTAGCAGGATGGTCCTTAACCTCCACGTGTTTGAGGTCCTTCCAATCTTCTTGTTGTGATTTATTTCTAATTTCAAGGCATTATGGTCTGAGAATATGCAGGGGACAATCCCAATCTTTTGTTATTCGTTCAGACCCGATTTGTGACCCAGTATGTGGTCTATTCTGGAGAAAGTTCCTTGTGCACTTGAGAAGAATGTGTATTCAGTTGAGTTTGGATGTAAAGTTCTGTAGATATCTGTGAAATCCGTCTGGTCCTGTGTATCATTTAAAGCTCTCGTTTCTTTGGAGATGTTGTGCTTAGAAGACCTATCGAGTATAGAAAGAGCTAGATTGAAGTCACCAAGTATAAGTGTATTATTATCTAAGTATTTATTCACTTTGGTTATTAATTGATTGATATATTTGGGAGCTCCCACATTCGGGACATATATATTGAGGATTGTTAAGTCCTCTTGTTGGATAGATCCTTTAAGTATGAGATAGTGTCCCTCTTCATCTCTCACTGCAGTCATCGGGGTAAATTTTAGTTTATCTGATATAAGGATGGCTACCCCTGCTTTCTTTTGAGGACCATTTGAATCGTAAATGGTAATCCAGATTTTTTAACTCTGTGGGAGAGAGGACTCTTTCTGATTCTTTCTTTTTAGGTGAGGTTTTCCTTCTGGTCATTTTGCTCAGTGCAGAGTGGTCAAAATCAAGTTGTATTGGGAAAAGGAGAAAAAGAGAGGAGAAAAAGAAGGAAAGAAAAGAGAAAAAGAAAAAAGAAAAAAGGAAGAAAAAAAGAAAAAAGAGGCGAAAAAGAGAAAGCAGAAAAAGAAAGGAAAAAAAGGGTGGGGAAGCAAAGAAAAATCAAAAAGAAAAAACAAAGAAAAAAGAACCAAAAAAAAAAAAAAAAAAAACCCGGGGGAGTATCTTCTGATTCTGTATACTTTAAGTTCCTTGATTCCCTGGATCTAGTCCGTCTAGTTGGTCTTCGGGGGGAGGGGCCTGTTGTGCTGATTTTCAGGTGTTAGCACTTGGGGTAGCTGCTCTGCCCCCTGCCTGGTGTGGGCTCACTGGGGGTTGTTTACCCCGTGAGGCCCCAGGAGGAAAAACCACAGTGGCGAGGCCAGCTCTGGAGCCCTGGCTTCAGCCCCCGCAGTAACTACGGAGCTTTCGGGGATCCCTGGGTGGCGCAGCGGTTTTGCGCCTGCCTTTGGCCCAGGGCGCGATCCTGGGGATCCGGGATCGAATCCCACGTCGGGCTCCCGGTGTTTGGAGCCTGCTTCTCCCTCTGCCTGTGTCTCTGCCTCTCTCTCTCTGTGTGTGTGTGACTATCATAAAAAAAAAAAAACTATGGAGCTCTCCATCCACAGGGCCTGGATGCTCCGGTGTGGGGCCGCTGATCTGCTCAGCTCGGGGCAGGAGTGCCCTTGCTGTCCTGTACCCTCCCAGCCTCTGCCTGTCCCGGTGGGAGGTCGGATCCTGGGCTGTGTCCTGACGCCCTGTGCTCCTGGGACTGTGTTGTTGGATTCGTGCTCCCGGCTGCGCAGCCTCCTCTGCGGAGCCGCTGCCCGAGCTCCACGAGCTCCTCCCGGGGCCGGGCAGCCCCCTCCGTGCAGAGCCGCCCCCCAAGCCCCTCCGAGCTGCTCCCGGGTCAATGAGTGTGCACGCTGTAGCCCTTTAGGGAGCTCAGCGCACTCTCCTGGGCGAGCAGGTGTCTGTTAGTGTCCCAGGGAGCCTGAGGGCATCCCCGCCCTCCTAGGGTCCTGCTCTAACTCCCTGCGGGCTGCCTTTCTGCCCGGGAAGATTGGTGAAGCTCCTGCTTCTCCAGGACGGAGCTCTCCTATCCTGGGGGCACTCGCCCCGGCCTTAGCCCGGCTCCTCGAGAGGCCCCTCCCCCTTGGATGCCTTTTCTTTATTTCTTTCCCCCTCCCCCGTCTTCCTACCTTGATGGAAGCCCGAACTCTTCTCACTGTAGCATTCCAGCTGTTCTCTCTTTAAGTCTCAGGCCGAATTCGTAGATTTTCAGGATGATTTGAAGGTTATCTAGGCAATTTGGTGGGGACAGGTGATTTGGGGACCCTACTCTTCCACCATCTTGCCTCTCCTCTAGTCAGCCTTAATAAAATCACAAATGAAAGGGAGAGATCACAACCAATATGAAGGAAATACAAAAGATTTTAAAAATCTATTATGAACAGCTATACGCCAAGATATTGGGCCTCTAGGAGAAATGGATGCATTTCTGGAAAACCAAAAATTACCAAAACTGGAACAGAATAGAATACCTGCAAAGGCCTATAACCAGCGAGGAAATTGAAGTTGGCATCAAAAACCTCCCAAGACACAAAAGTCCAGGGACAGATGGCTTCCCAGGGGAATTCTATCAAACGTTTAAAGAAAAATTAACACCCAGTATACTAGCTGTATTGAAGGATACAAAGGATGGATTACTTCAAAACTCGTTTTATGAGTACAGCCTCACCTTAAATCCAAAAGCACATGAAGGACCCCACCAAAAAGGAGAATTATAGACCAATATCCCTGACGAACATGGATGGAAAAATTCTCAACAAGGTACTAGCCAATAGGATCTAATAGTACATTAAGAAGATTATTCACTATGACCATGTGGGATTTATCCCCGGGATGCAAGGCTGGCTCAACACTTGTAAAGCAATCAATGTGATTGATCATATCAGCAAAAGAAAAAACAAGAACCATATGATCCTCTCAATAGATACAGTGAAAGCATTTGACAAAATATGGTATCCATTCCTGATCAAAATTCTTCAGAGTATAGGGATAGAGGGAACATTTGTCAGCATCTTCAAAGCCATCTACGAAAGGCCCACAGCAAATATCATTCTCATTGGGGAAACACTGGGAGCCTTTCCCCTAGATCAGGAACATGACAAGGATGTCCACTCTCACCACTGCTATTCAACATAGTACTGGAAGTCCTAGCTTCAGCAATCAGAGAACAAAAAGAAATAAAAGGCATTCAAATGGGCAAAGAAGAAGTCAAACTCTCCCTCTTTGCAGATGACATGATCGTCTACATAGAAAACCCAAAGGACTCCACCCCAAGATTGCTAGAACTCATACAGCAGTTCAGCAACATGGCATGATACAAAATCTATGCCCAGAAATCAGTGGCATTTCTATACACTAACAATGAAACTGAAGAAAGAGAAATTAAGGAATCAATCCCATTTCCAATTGCACCCAACAGCATAAGATACCTAGGAATAAACCTGACCAAAGAGGTAGAGGATCTATACCCTAAAACTATAGAACACTTCTGAAAGAAATTGAGAAAGACACAATGAGATGGAAAAACGTTCCTTGCTCATGGAATGGAAGAATAAATATTGTGAAAGCCTCTAGGCTACCCAGGGCAATTTACAGGTTCAATGCAATCCCTATCAAAATACCATGGACTTTATTCACAGAGTTGGAAAAATAATCTTAAGATTTGTATGAAATCAGAAAAGACTGTGAATATCCAGGGGAATATTGGGGGGTGGGACAATGCTGGTGATACCACAATGCCAGATCATCAAGACAGTATGGTATTGACACAAAAACAGACACATAGAACAATGGATCAGAATTGAGAACCTACAAATCGGCACTCAACTCTATGGTCAACTAATATTCAACAAAGCAGGAAAGAATATCAACTGGATAAAGCACAGTCTATTCAATAAATGTTCTTGGGAAAATTGGCCATCAACGTGTAGAAGAATGAAACTATACCACTCTCTTTTACCATACACAAAAATAAACTCAAAATGGCTCAAAGATCTAAATATGAAACAAGAATCCATCAAAATTCTGGAGGAGAACACATGCAGCAACCTTTTTGAATTTGGCTACAGCAGCAACTTCTTGCAAGATATGTCTATTAAGTCAAAGGAAACAAAAGCAAAAATGAACTATTGGGAATTAAGCAGGGTGAAAAACTTCTGCACAGCAAAACAAACAAACAAAACAAAACAAAAAACAGTCAACAAAAGTAAAAGACAACCTACTGAATGGGAGAAGATATTTGCAAATGACATATAAAATAAAGAGCTAGTATCCAAGATCTATAAAATACTTATTACATTCAACATCCATGAAACAATAAATCCAGTCATGAAATGGAAAGAAGACATGAATAGATATTTCCCCAAAGAAGACATATACATGACCAACAAGCACAGGAGAAAATGCTCCACATCATTTGCCATAAGGGAATTACAAATCCAAACCACAATGATATACCACCTCATACCAGTGAGATTGGTAAAAATTAACAAGACAGGAAAGAGCAAATGTCATAGAGGCTGTGGAGAAAGGGGAATCCTCTTGCACTGTTGGTGGGAATGCAGACTGGTACAGCTACTCTGAAAACAGTATGGAGGTTCCTCTAGAATTTAAAAATAGAGCTACTCTACTACCCAGCAATTGCACTACTGAGTATTTACCCCAAAGCTACAGTTGTAGTGGAACCCCCGGACACCTGCACCCCAATTTTCATAGCAGCAATGTCCAAAATAGCCAAACTGTGGAAAGTGCCACGATGTCCTTTGACAGTGAATGGATAAAGAAGTTGTGGTATATGTACAGATTGGAATATTACTCAGCCATCAGAAGAGATGAATACCCATCTTAGCTTTGACATCAATGGAACTGGAGGGTATTATGCTGAGTGAAATAAATCAATTAAGGGACAATCATCATATGGCTTCACTCACACTGGGATTATAAGAAATAGTGAAAGGGAATATAAGGGAAAGGAGGGGACCTGAATGGGAAAAATTAGAAAGGGAGACAAACCAAGAGACTCTTAACTCTGGGAAACAGAGGGTTGTGGAATGGGAGGTGGGCAGCTGGTTGAGGTAACTGGGTGATTGGTACTGAGGAGGACACTTGATGGGATGAGCACTGGGTGTTATACACTATTTTGGCAAATTGAATTCAAATTAAAAACAATGTAAAAAAGTGCATAATAAAAAAATAAAAGAGAAATAGATTTTAGGTGCTTCAGATTGGAGTGAGGCCTGGTCTCACAGAAACCCCAGAGAGAGAGAGGAGTACATAGGGGCTCATGCAGGAAAATCACTTCCACAAAGCCATTGGCTGGGAAACTGGAAGGGGCTGATTTTCATGAGTTTTTGCAGTGAATGGGGTTTAAAGACTGGAGATTTAAAGTTTAGCAGACTTGACTATGATAGAGCCCTGAGGGCACTGCCCTGCTCCTGGAGAGAATGCAGGCAAGCAATTCAGGAGCAGATGGTGCAATCTCAGGAATGCCTAAAGCTCATAGGAGATGTTGTTACCACTTGTTGAAGTGTATCTGTGAGAGACGGCATTGGCAGAGATGCCTCTCCTCAGAAAAAAGAGCTGAAAGATAACATTTTACTCCCCTGCTCCTTCGCAGAGACTAGGAACCACCTGCTGAGGGCTACTTGCCCCCAGAGTGGCTGCATAACCTGCTTACTCCAGGTCCTAGGACCTTGCACTCTGGTATGAGACTGCCCTTCTGGATTAAACCTGCATCACTCTCACCATGGCAAGACCCTCCCCCAGAAGTCCAGTAGGGGCCCCCCACCACAGCAGATCCATTACTTTTGGAGTTTTAAAAGCCAACAGGATTGGGATGCCTGGGTAGCTCAGCAATTGAGCATCTGCCTTCAGCTCAGAGTGTGATCCTGATACCAGTATCGAGTCCTACATTGGGCTCCCTGCATGGAGCCTGCTTCTCCCTATGCCTGTGTCTCTGCCTCTTTCTGTGTGTATCTTATGAATAAATAAATAAAATAAAATCTTAAAAAAAATAAAAAATAAAATAAAATTCAACAGGCTTGGCTGGGATAGAACTCAAAGTGAACTGTTCTACTCCTGGTTGGCAAGCAAACTGGAGACAGACATCATGAAAATGGCAATCTGAAAAATGCATGAGATGCTCAGAGTTGATGGGGGGAGATTATTTCCTTTTCTAAGAGTGCTTCCCTGATGAAACACCTGGGTGGCTTAGCAGTTAAGCATTTGTGCTCAGCTCAGGTCATGATCCTGGAGTTCCAGGATCGAGTCCCACATCAGGCACCCTCTGTGGAGCCTGCTTCTTCCTCCATCTATGCCTCTGCCTCTCACTCTGTGTGTTTCTCATGAATGAATAAATTTTTTTTTTAAAAGAGTGCTTCCCTGAGAGCAGCAAGTATGTAGGCCCCTCTCAAGGAACGTAAGAGTTGGCTGGCACCTTTTCCCTTCCAGGCCCCTCATCAGAAACCTCCTTCAGTAAATAGCACAGCTCTGACAATTGATACCTAATCTCCTTACACCAAGTTCTGTCCCTTTGTGTTCTGATGGTATAGCCCTTCACAGGCAAGTGTGCCTCAGTCTCAATACTATGGGCCCATTCCCTAGAAGACCGGCAGAAACTCTGCACATGTCCTATCTCCCACTGAGAGAGTTCTACACTATTCCAGTTCTAGTGGAAGTAGTATCAGGTCTCATTTAACAAGCAGACTGGAGCACATCTAGTTAAAATTTGCCACACTCTAGCCAAGGTCCAAATACTGCCCACTGCAGACAAGAACAGCCTCTGGAGACAACTGGCCTGAAGGATAGCACAGCAACAAAGCACACACAGCACACACAGGAGACACTTGCTGAGTTGCCAGGCCTGAACACTGCATGACCTCTTCCTCATAAAGTCATTTCTCTCAGAAGCAGGAATCATAACAGGCTTTTCTAATACAAGAAGACAGAGATTTAGACAAAAGGCCAATGTGGATGAATTCATTACAAATTAAAAAGTAACTTAAGGTCATGGCCAAAGCCTAGAAAGGAACAGAGAAGATATTCAAAAACAAGTAACAAACAAGTAATAAAATGACACTAAAAACATATAAGTCAATAATTACTCTGAATATAAAAGTAATAAATGTTCAAAAGATATAGGATGTCAGAATGGATAGTTCAAAAGATATAGGATGTCAGAATGGATAAAAAGACAGGACCTATGTATATACTACCTATAATAGACTCATTTTAGACCTAAGGACACCTGTAGATTGAAAGTGAGGGGATGGAGAAACATTTATCATCAAAATAGATATCAAAAGAAGGCCAGAGTTCCAATGGTTATATCAGATAAAATATATTTTAAACAAAAGACAGTATGAATAGGGCACTATAACATAATAAAGCATATTATTCAACAAAAATATATAACACTGGTTAATTTATATGCCCTCTCAATATGAGAGCACCCAAATATTAACAATTAACAAAAAACATAAAGGCACTAATTGATAATGATAAAATAACAGTTAGGGAATATTAACACCCCACTTACATGGATAGATCATCTAAGCAGAAAACAAACAAGGAAGCAATGGCTTTGATTGACACACAGGACCAGATGGACTTTTTAAATTTTTACTTTTATTTTTTAAAGATTTTATTTTTTATTTTTACCTTAAATTTTTTGAAATATTTTATTTATTTATTCATGAGAGACAGAGAGACAGAGAGAGAGAGAGAGAGAGAGAGAGAGAGGCAGAGACACATGCAGAGGGAGAAGCAGGCTCCATTCAGGGAGCCTGATGTGGGACTCGATCCTGGGTCTCCAGGATCACGCCCTGGACTGAAGGCGGCGCTATACTGCTGAGCCACCTGGGCTGCCCATAAATTCTGGTTAATTAACATACAGTACAATTCGGATAATTCATTGATTCATCACTTACATATCACACCCAGGCCTAATGATAACAGGTGCCTCCTTAATACCCATTACCAAAAAAAAAAAAAAAAAAAAGAAAAAAAAATACCCATTACCTATCGATCCCATCCCCCACCCACTTACCTCCATCAACCCTCGTTTTGTTCTGTATCCCTAAGAATCTTATGGTTTGTTTCCCTCTCTCCTTTTTATTTATTTTCCTTCTTCATATATGCTCATCTATTTTCATTGTTAAATTCTACATATAAGTGAGATCATATGGTATTTGTCTTTCTCTGACTGACTTATTTAACTTTGCATGATACAATCTAGATCCATACATGTTGTTGCAGATTACAATATTTCGTTTTTTGATGTCTGAGAATATATATATGTATATATATTAAACATATATATGTATATATATGAAACATCTTCCTTTTTGATTCATCAGTCCATATACTATTGAGCTCTCTCCATAGTTTGATCATCATTGATAATGCTGCTATAAACATCAGGGTGCATGTACCACCTGGAATCTGTATTATCCTTTGTGTAAATACCTAATATTGCAATTACTGGATCATAGGGTAGCTCTATTTTTAACTTTTTGAGGACCCACCAAACTGTTCTCCAGAGTGGCTGCACCACTTTGCATTCTCACAAACAGTGTAAGAAGATTCTCTTTTCTCTGCATCCTCACCAACACCTATTATTTCTTATGTTGTTAATTTTGGCCATTCTCACAGGTGTGAGATGGTATCTCATCATGGTTTTGATTTGCATTTCGCTGATTATAAGTAGTGTTGAGCAACTTTTCATGACTGTGATTTGTATGGAACCAAAAAAATACCCCAAAGAGCCAATCTAATTCTGAAAAAGAAAAACAAAACTGGAGGCATCACGATTGCAGGTTTCAAGCTATATTACAAAGTTGTAATCACCAAGATAGTATACTACTTGCACAAAAACAGAGACCTAAATCAATGGAACAGAATAGAAAACCCAGAAAGGAGCCCACACTATAGTCAACTAAACTTCAACAAACCAGGAAAGAATATACAATGGAAAAAAGTCAGTCTCTTCAACAAATGATGTTGGGAAAACTGTACAGCAACAGCGAAACAATGAAACTGGACCACTGTCTTACACCATGCACAAAAATAAATTCAAAATGGTGAAAGAGGGAAATGTGAGACTGGAAACCACCAAAATTCTGGAGGAGAACATAGGTACAAATATCTTTGACCTCCACCGCAACTTCTTACTAGACATGTCACCAGAGAAAAGGAAACAAAAGCAAAATTGAATTATTGGGATCATCAAGATAAAAAGCTTCTGCACAGCAAGGTAAATAATCAACAAAACTAAAAGACTGCTTATGGAATGGGAGAAGATATTCGCAAACAACATATCTGATAAAGGGACAGTACCCAAAATCTATAAAGAATTTATCAAACTCAATACACAAAAAGTAAATAATCTATTATAAAAATGGACAAAAAACATGAATAGACACTTTTCCAAAGAAATCATCCAAAAAAGAAAAAAACAAAGAAATCATCCAGATGGCCTACAGACAAATAAAGATTCTACTTTTAAGTAATCTCTACTTCCAATATAGGACTCAAATTTATGACCCTAAGAATATAAGTCACATGCTCTACCACCTGAGCCAGGCTGGTCCCCCTGGATCAGATAGACTTAACAGATATATTCAGAACATTCCACCCTAAAGCAGCAGACTATACATTCTTTTTAAGTGCACATGGTATATTCTCCAGAATAGATCATATACTAGGTCACAAATCAGGCTGTAGCAAGTACAAAAGATTGAAATCATACCATGCTTATTTTCTGGCCACAACACTACGAAACTCTAAATTAAGCACCTTAAAAATTTGGAAATACCACAAATACATGAAGATTAAACAACACACTCCAAAAGAATGAATGGGTCGAACAAGAAATCTAATAAAAAATAAGAAAAAATATATATTGAAATAAGTGAGCCTGCCTCTAGCCCACTGCTTGCTTGCTTCATCCCTTGAATATAGATAGAAAACTATTAAGTCATTCTGAATAATTATGAAAACAACCTGAGGACTGAAAGAACGAATTGAACAACTGGAGTGAGTGAAGAAGCCACCTTCAAGAAGGTAGGAAGTGTGAAAATGTGGTTTGGAAGAAAAACTGATCATGGGAGCTGTGGAAGAGAGGGAGCTTTGGTCATGGAGAAAGATGAGAAAGATAGGATCATACAGGGGATTGCACAAGAACACTTACCCAAAACCATTGGCTGGGAAAATAATAGCAGACTATTTCCCTGAGTTTTTGTAACTGGAGGAATCAAGGACCAGAGTATTAAGGGTCCAATGGTTAGACTTGGATGTAGACCTGAGGACATTGCCCTACTCCTGGAGAGAAGGCATGAAGCAACCCCAGAGCAGATGGTGTGACCTAATGATCTCCTAAGGTGCACATAGAAAGCCTTTTTTCTCTACATGGAGCACATCTGCAAGAGGTAGCATTTCCTCTCTGGGGACAAATGAGCTGGTGGACATAATTTTCCCTCTTCAGGGGAAATTGCTCTTCTTGGAGTGCTTCCCTGAGAGCAGCAAGCACAGCTGCCCCTCTCTGGGGACGAAGGAGCTGGCTGGAACCATTTGATTCTTCTGTGCCTCAACATAAACCAGCTTCAGTAAATAGCACAACACCAACAGTGGCTGTCTAACCTACTTACACCAAGTTATGCCCCTCTATTCTCTGCTGGTACAACTTTTCTTGGGCAAGAAAATAAAAGTACAAGAAGGCACAAGAAAATTACAACTTTCCTTGTGCCTAAAGAGAAGCATATGGGGCCCCTTCCCAGGAAGATCAACACAAACCCTTTCATGCACCGCATCTACCAATCATATAGTTCTACATACTTTCAGTTATAGTGGAAGTTGTATCAGGTCTCATATAAGAAGCAGACTAGAGTACACTTAGTTAAAACTTTCCATACTCTGACTAAGGTACAAACACTCTGCACTACAGACAAGGAGAACCTCTGCAGATGACTGACCTGAGAGATAGAGCAGCCAAAACACAGCAGCAGAGTGCACACAGAACACAGCAGAGACACTTCCTGAAGCACCAAGCTCTGGACACTCCATGACATCTTCTTCATAAAGCCATTACTCCCAGAAGCAGGACACTTAACAGGATATTCTAACACAGAGAAGACAGAGACCTAGACAAAATGCCAAGAAAGAGGAATTCATCACAAAAGAAAGAGGTGAAAAGGTCATGGCCAAAGAACCAATGAAATTAGATACAAGTAATATGCCTGATAGAGAATTTAAAGTAATAATCATAAGTATACTCACTAGGCTTAAAAAAGAGTGAAAGAAAAACAGGAGACACTTACCATTGAAATAAGAGTTTAAAAACAATCAGGCAGAAATGAAAAATGTAATAACTGATATTCATAACCAACTGCCCACATGGATAGAAGAAGCAGAGGAATGAATAAGTGATGAAGATAGAATTATGGAATATAATGCAGCTGAACTAGAGAAAGAAGAATGGTGAATCAAGAGAGTAAACTTAGGGAACTCAGTGATTCCATCAAACATAATTGCATTTGTATCCTATGACTCTCAGAAGAAGAAGAGAGAAAAGTGGGTAGAAAGATTATTTGAGGTAATATTACCTGGAAAGTTACATAATCTGGAGAAGGAAACAGACATCCATATCCATGTGGCTCAGCTATTTCTTGATAAATCAACCTACTAGAGAAACAAGAATACATATTATAGTTAAATTTACAAAATTATGGTGATATTTCTTTATGGTGATAAAGAAAAATCCTAAAATGAAGAAGACAATATAAGTCCTTCACTGACTGAGGAAGACTCATAAAGCTAGATGCAAAACTCTCCACAGAAACTTGACAAACCAGAAGAAAGTGGCAGAATAAAATCAACATGCTGAATGGGAAAAATCTGCAGCCAAGAATATTCTATCTAGCAAGGCTGTCATTCAAAATAGGAAAGATAGAGAGTTTCTCAAACAAATAGGAACTAAAGGAGTTTGAAATCACTAAACAAGCCCTGAAAGAAATATCAACAGTGTCTCTTTAAGTGTGAAGGAAAGATGAAAAGTGACAATTAATAGCAGGAAACAGAGAAAATATCCAGAAACAAGTAACAAATAAGTAATAAAATGGCATTACATATATACCTATCAACAATTACTCTGAAAGTAGATGGATTCAATGTTCCAATACTGAACGACATTGGGTGTCTGAATGGATTAAAAAAAAAAGATCCACCTATATGTTGCCTACAAAACACCAATTTCAGATCTAAAGACACCTGAAGATTGAAAGTAAGGAGGGGGAGAAATATCTATCATGCAAATGAACATCAAAAGAAAGCTGGAGTGGCAAAATTTATATCAGGCAAACTAGATATTAAACCAAAGGTTGTAATAAGATGAAGGGTGCCATATAAAAATAAAGAGGAATATCGAGAAAGAAGACCTAACAATAGTAAATAAATTTATGCCACCAACTTGGGAGCAGTCAAATATAAAAATCAAGTAATAACAAACATAAATGAACTCATTGATAAAAGCACAATAATGGTAAAGGACTTGAACACCCCACTTACTTCAGTAGACAGATAATCTAAGCAAAAAAATCACAAGGAAAAAATGAGTTTGAAAGACACACTAGATCACATGGTCTTAACAGATATATTCAGATGATATTATCCCAAAGAAGCAGAATATGCATTCATGTCAAGTGCACATGGGACATTATCCAGAATAGATCACATACTATGTCACAAATCAGGCCTCAATAAGTACAAAAAAATTGAGATCATATCATGCATACTTTCTGACTACAACACTATGAAATTTGAAGTCAACCACAAGAAAATATTTGGACAGACCACAAATGCATGGTGTTTAAACAATGCAACATTGTATTAAAGAATGAATGAGTCAGCCAGGAGATTAAACAAGAAATACAAAATACATGGAAAAAGTAAAAATGAAAACACCTCAGTACAAAATCTTAGGGCACAGCAAAAGTGGTTGTAAGATGAAAGTATACAGCAATACAGAATTATTTCAAGAAGCAAGAAAAATCTCAAATAAAGAACCTAACTTACACATAAAGGAGATAGAAAAATAACAAGGAACAAAGACTAAAGCTAACAAAAGAAGGGAAGTAATAAATATTACAGCAGAAACATGATATAAAAACAAAAATACAATAGAAGAGATCAATGAAATCAAGAGCTGGTTCTTTGATAAAATTAATAAAATTCATAATCACCAAGGCAGACTTATCAAAAAGGAAAGGTAAAAGATGCAACTAATAAAATCACAATTGAAAAAGGAGAAATAACAACCAACACCACAGATATACTAGCAATTATAAAAATATATTATGAAAAATTGGATGCCAACAAATTGGACAACCTGGAAGAAATGGATAACTTCCCAGAAACTTATAAACAACCAAAATGAAAACAGGAAGAATTAAAAAAAAACATTTGAACAGACCAATGACCAGCAAAAAGCTTGAATCAGTAATAAAAACTCTCTGAACAAATAAATGTACATGGTCAACAGTTTCTCAGGAGAATTCTACCAAACATTTAAAGAAGAGTTAATATCCATTCCTTTCAAACTGTTCCAAAAAATCAAAATGGAAGGAAAACTTCCAAATTCATTCTGTGGGGCCAACATTACTCTAATTTCAAAACCAGAGAAAGACTCCCCTGAAAAATAAAACTAAAGGCCAATATCACTAATGAACATGAATGCAAAAATTCTCAACAAAATACTAACAAATGGAATTTGACAGTATATTGCAAAAATAATTCACCATGATCAAGTAGGATTTATTCCTGGGCTGCAAGTATCATTCAGTATTCACAAATGAGTCAATATGATACACAACATTAATAAAAGAAAGGATGAAAACCACATGATCCATTCAATAGATGGAGAAAAGCCTCTGATACAATATCCATTCATGATAAAAAAAAAAACTCAACAAAGTAGAGATGGAGGGAACATACCTCAATATTATAAAGGCTGCAAATGAAAAACCCACAGTTAATATAATTCTTAATGTGAAGAAACAGAGCTTTTCCTCTACAGCCAGGAACAAGACAGGGATTCCACTCTCACTGTTGTTAACTAACATAGTCCTGGAGGACCTACCCTCAGTAATCAGACAACAACAACAACAACAACAACAACAACAATAGACATCCAAATAGGCAAGGAAGTAAATCTTACACTATTTGCAGACAACATGGTACTCTATATAGAAAACCCAAGACAGAACTAGAACTGATACATGAAATCAGCAAAGCCATAGGATGCAAAATTTAAAAACCACGGAACAGCAGAAAAAGAAATCAAGGTATCGATCTCATTTACAATGGTACCCAAAATCATAAGATACAGAGAACCCATTGGTGGGAGATGGGTGAAATAGATGAAGGAGATTAGGAGTACACTTATTTTTTTTAAGATTTCATCAATTAATTTGTGAGAGACACACACAGACAGAGGCAGAGGGAGAAACAGGCTCCCTGGGGGGAGCCTGATGGGGGACTCAATCCTAAGACTCCTGGATCAGGAGCTGAGCCAAAGGCTCAACCACTGAGCCATCCAGGTGCCCCCAATAGTACACTTATCTTGATGAGAAATGAGAAATGTATAGAATTGTTGAATCATTATGTTGTACATCTGAGACTAATACTGTATGTGAATTACACATGACTAACAAAAATTGGCCAATTTAAAAGATGACATTTAGAGCATCTCATATGTACACATCAGAGGATTCTTCCTGTGTATCTTTAAAGTGTGGTTGTTAAAATTTAATTGAGTTCTATTTAATAGTTTAAAAGCAAACATAAAAATGGGCATTCTAAATTGTCAGAATTAAAAAGAAATAATTAAAATGTTCAAGTGAGGGTGACAAAATATGAGACACACCTAACTCTGGGAAACAAACAAGGGGTAGCAGAAAGGGAGGTGGGCGGGGGCTTGGGGTGACTGAGTGATGGGCATAGAGGGGGGCACTTGGCAGGATGAGCACTGAGTGTTATACTATATGTTGTCAAATTGAACTCCAATAAAAAATATATATATGTGTATATATATAGACATGTACATAATATATATGTGTATATAGATAGATGATAGATAGATGATAGATAGATAGATAGATAGACATGTACATAGAATGTTCTTTAAGTTCATATGACCTGAAAAAATAATTGGTATTTAAGTCAGTTTAATTTTGTCAGTTAAATAAAAATAAACCTGACTTTAGAAGTATCAGAATTAAACATAAAATTTTACTTCTACAGTTTTACTTCTTTCAGTTTACTGAAAGTAAACTCATTTTTGTTACAAAATTTGTCACCAATAACATGGCATGATACAGATTTTACTTGAAAACATCTTCCAAAATCTTTTTGGTAACTTGAGACATAAGAGTTTTGCTGTTAAGTAGTGGAAAGTTACCAAATATCTGGATCACATCCAAATAAAGTATTAAATATTAAACTAATTGTGTTTGGCAAATTTTGCCTTTCTCATTACAGAAAAACAAAATACAAATATAAGTTCATTAGTAAGGTTTTTTAACTTTACAAAATATTCTATGAAGAAACATGTTTCTAGAAGGTATCAAATATATTTATAACTTTGACAGTCTAAAAATATTGCTGGTGAAACCGTTCACAGTTGCTAATTTCTTCGTTTTCCTTAGAACATTTTTCTAAGTTAAAAGTCCCCAAAAATGTAACGAAGACTACTAAAAAATAAGGTGTATATCTCTGTATTGAAAGAGAATGAATTAAATTTTTGTTGAAGGAAAGAATGGAATTTTGTTCTAAAATAAGTTTCATTATTTGACGTTTCCTTATTTAAGTTCACTGCAAAATCTGTGTAAAAATATAATAAAATAAAGAACATTGTAGAAAGTTTTGAAAAGGGAATCTTTAAAAATGAATTTTAATGTTTGGTTAAGCTAGCTAGGTTTAAAATCAACTTATTTTAAAATAAGATGTTTTTTATTTAAATTCAAGTTAGGTAATATATATAGTGTAGTATCAGTTTCAGGAATACAATTTAGTTATTCATCAATTACATATAACCTTCAATGCTCATCCCAACAATTGCCTTCCTAAATACCCATCACACATTTAGCCCATCCCACCAACAACCTCCCCTCCAGCAACCCTGAGATTGTTCTCGATATTTAAGAGTATCTTGTTTTGCCTCCCTCTCTGTTTTTATCTTATTTTATTTCTCCTTTCCTTCCCCTATGTCATCTGTTTTGTTTGTTAAATTCTACATATGAGTGAACTTATGTATTTGTCATTTTCTTACTTATTTCGCTGACTATAATACCCTCTAGTTCCATCCATGCCATTGCAAATGGCAAGATTTCATTTTTTGATGGGCAAGTAATATTCCATTGTATACATATATAACATCTTCTTTATCCATTTTCAGTCAATGGACATTGGGGCTCTTTCCATATTTCGGCTATTATGAGTAATGCTGTTATAAACATTGGGTAAATGTGCCCCTTTGAATAAGCATTTTTGTATCCTTTTGATAAGTACCTAGTCATGCAATTACCAGGTCATAGGGTAGTCCTACGTTTAACTTTTTTAAATCTTTTTTTTTTAAGATTTATTCATTCATGATAGACATAGAGAGAGAGAGAGGCAGAGACACAGGAAGAGGGACAAGTAGGCCCATGTCGGGAGCCCAACATGGGACTCGATCCGGGGACTCCGGGATCACGCCCTGGGCCAAAGGCAGACGCGAAACTGCTGAGCCACCCAGGGATCCCCTACGTTTAACTTTTTGAGGAACTTCCATACTATTTTCCACAGGGCTACACCAGTTTGTGTTCCCACCAACAGAGCAAAAAGATATCCTTTCTCTGCATCATTGCATTGTTCCCTGAGGTGTTAATTGTAGCCATTCTGACAGATGTGAAGTTGTATCTCACTGTGGTTTTTATTTGTATTGCCCTGATGCCAAGTGATGTTGAGCATCTTTTCATGAATCTGTTAGTCATCTGGCTGTCCTCTTTGGAGAGTTTTCCACTCATGACTTCTGTTCATTTCTTAACTGGATTGTTCGTTTTTGAGTATTGAGTTTGATAATTTCTTTATAGATTTTGGATACTAACACTTTATCCAATATGTCATTTATCTGATATGTCATTTACAAAATCTTCTCCTATTCTGTTGGTTGCTTTTTGGTTTTGTTGATTATCTTATTCACTGTTCTGAAGCTTTTTATCCTGATGAAGTCCCAATAGTTCATTTTTGCTTTTGGTTCTCTTACCTCTGGAGATTTGTCTAGTAAGAAGTTGCTACACCCAAGGTCAAAGAAGTTGCTGACCAGTCTTCCCCTCTAGGACTTTGGGGTTTTCATGTCTTGTGTTTCGGTCTTTTATCTATTTTGAGTTTACTTTTATGTGTGATATAAGAAAGTGATGCCTTTTCATTCTTCTGCAAGTCACTCTCTAGTTTTCCCAACACAATTTGTCAAAGAAACTGTCCTTTTTCCTTTGGATATTATTTCCTGATTTGTTGAAGATTTGTTGTTCATATACTTGTGGGTCCATTTATGGGTTTTCTATTATGTTCCATTGATCTATGTGTCAGTTTTTGTATCAGTACCATACTGTCTTGATTACATATTTGTAATAAAACTTAAGGTCCAGAATTGTGATGCTTTCTTTTTCAAGATGGCTTTGGCTATTTGGGGTCTTTTTGGCTCCATACAATTTAGGATGTTTTTTATAGCTCCTTGAAAAAGGCTGTTGGTATTTTGATAGTGATTGCATTGAATGTGTAGATTGCTTTGGGTAGTATAGACATTTTAACAACATTTTTTTCTTCCAATTTCTGAGCATAGAATGTTTTTCCATTTCTGTGTGCCATATTCATTTTCTTTCATAAACATTCTATGGTTTTAGTGTCAAGATCTTTTACCTATTGTTTAGGTTTATTCCTATGTATCTTATGTTTTTTGGTGAAATTGTAAATGGGATCAATTCTTTGATTAGGCAATCTAGAAGAAATGGACGTATTTCTGGAAAGCCACAAACTACCAAAACTTGAACAGGAAGAAATAGAAAACCTGAACAGGCCAATAACCAGGGAGGAAACCGAAGCAGTCATCAAAAACCTCCCAAGACACAAAAGTCCAGGGCCAGATGGCTTCCCAGGGGAATTCTATCAAACGTTTAAAGAAGAAACCATACCCATTCTACTAAAGCTGTTTGGAAAGATAGAAAGACATGGAGTACTTCCAAATTCAATCTATGAGGCCAGCATCACATTAATTAAAAAACCAGACAAAGATCCCACCAAAAAGGAGAATTACAGACCAATCTCCCCGATGAACATGGTGCAAAAATTCTCAATTAGATACTAGCCAATAGGATCCAACAATACATTAAGAAAATTATTCACCACGACCAAGTAGGATTTATTCCCGGGAAACAAGGCTGGTTCAACACTCGTAAGACAATCAATATGATTCATCATATCAGCAAAAGAAAAACCAAGAACCATATGATCCTCTCATTAGAGGAGAAAGCATTTGACAAAAAACAGCATCCATTACTTATCAAAACTCTTCAGAGTGTAGGGATAGAGGGAACATTCCTCAACATCTTAAAAGCCATCTATAAAAGCCCACAGCAAACATCATTCTCAATGGGGAAGCATTGGGAGCCTTTCCCCTAAGATCAGGAACAAGACAGGGATGTCCACTCTCACCACTGCTATTCAACATAGTACTGGAAGTCCTAGCCTCAGCAATCAGACAACAAAAAGACATTAAAGGCATTCAAATTGGCAAAGAAGAAGTCAAACTCTCCCTCTTTGCCGATGACATGATACTCTACATAGAAAACTCAAAAGCCTCCACCCCAAGATTGCTAGAACTCACACAGCAATTTGGCAGCGTGTCAGGATACAAAATCAATGCCCAGAAGTTAGTGGCATTTCTATACACTAACAAAGAGACTGAAGAAAGAGAAATTAAGGAGTCAATCCCATTTACAATTGCGCCCAAAAGCAGAAGATACTTAGGAATAAACCTAACCAAAGAGGTAAAATATCTATACCCTAAAAACTATAGAATTCTTTTGAAAGAAATTGAGGAAGACACAAAGAGATGGAAAAATATTCCATGCTCATGGATTGGCAGAATTAATATTGTGAAAATGTCAATGTTACCCAGGGCAATTCACACTTTTAATGCAATCCCTATCCAAATACCATGGACTTTCTTCAGAGAGTTAGAACAAATTATTTTAAGATTTGTGTGGAATCAGAAAAGACCCCGAAGAGCCAGGGGAATTTTAAAAAAGAAAACCATATCTGGGGGCATCACAATGCCAGATTTCAGGTTGTACTACAAAGCTGTGGTCATCAAGACAGTGTGATACTGGCACAAAAACAGACACATAGATCAATGGAACAGAAAAGAGAATCCAGAAGTGGACCCTCAACTTTATGTTCAACTAATATTCGATAAAGGAGGAAATATTATACACTGGAAGAAAGACAGTCTCTTCAATAAATGGTGCTGGGAAAATTGGACATCCACATGCAGAAGAATGAAACTAAACCACTCTCTTGCACCATACACAAAGATAAACTCAAAATGGATGAAAGATCTAACTGTGAGACAAGATTCCATCAAAATCCTAGAGGAGAACACAGGCAACACCCTTCTTGAACTCGGCCACAGTAACCTCTTGCAAGATACATCCATGAAGGCAAAAGAAACAAAAGCAAAAATGAACTATTGGGACTTCATCAAGATAAGAAGCTTTTGCACAGCAAAGGATACAGTCAACAAAACTAAAAGACAACCTACAGAATGGGAGAAGATATTTTCAAATGACGTATCCGATAAAGGGCTAGTTTCCAAGATCTATAAAGAACTTATTAAACTCAACACCAAAGAAACAAACAATCCAATAATGAAATGGGCAAAAGACACGAAGAGAAATCTCACAGAGGACGACATAGACATGGCCAACATGCTCATGAGAAAATGCTCTGCATCACTTGCCATCAGAGAAATACAAATTGAAACCACAATGAGATACCACCTCACACCAGTGAGAATGGGGAAAATTGTCCCTTTATCTGTTTTCTTTATAGAAATTTCTATCTTGCCTTCTCCCCATTTCTTGATTGGGATTATTTGCTCATTCTTCCATTTTATCTTTGTGTATGGTGTTAGAAAATGGTCCAGTTTTATTATTCTTCATGTGGCTGCCCAATTTTCCCAAAATCATATGTTGAAGAGACTGCTCTTTTCTACTGGATATTCTTTCCTGCTTTTTTGAAGATTAGTTGACTATAGAGACGAAGGTCCATTTCTGGGTTGTCTATTATTTTCCATTGGTCTATGTGTCTGTTTTTGTGCCAGTACCATACTGTCTTGATGATCACAACTTTGTATTAAAGGTTGAAGTCTGGCATTGTGATGCTACCAGCTTTGGTTTTCTCTGTCAATATTACTTTGGCTATTTGAAGTCTTTTGTGGTTTTATACAAATTTTAGGATGATTTGTTAGAGCTCTGTGAAAAAGTTCTTGGTATTTTGATAAGGATTGCATTGAATGTATAGATTGCTCTAGGTAGCATGGACATTTTAACAATATTTGTTCTTCCAATCCATGAACATGGAACTTTTTTGCATTTCTTTGTGACTTTCTCAATTTCTTTCATCATTTGCTTCTACAGTTAGAATATTTTTAGGAATTTTGGTGCAATTGTAAATGGTATCAATTCTTTAATTTTGCTTTCTCCTATATCATTTATAGTGTATATACATGCAACTGATTTCTTTGCATTGATTTTATATCCTTCCATGTCACTGAATTCCTTTGTGAGTTTAGCAATTTTGGGGTGTAGTCTTTTGGGGTTTTCAAATAAAGTATCATGATTTCTGTGACGAGTGGGTGTTCGATTTCTTCTTTGTGAGTTTGCATGCCTTTTATTTCTTTTTGTTGTCTGATTGTTGAGGCTAGTAATTCTAGTACTATGTTGAACAACGTGGTGTGAGTAGACATCCCTAGCATATTCCCAATGTTAGGGGAAAAGCTCTTAGTTTTTCTGCATTAAGAATGATATTCACTGTGGGCTTTTTGTAGATGGCTTAATGATATTGAGGTATATTCCATTTGTCACTACATAGTGAAGGGTTTTAATCATGAAAGGATACTGTATTTGTCAAATGCTTTTTCTGCATCAATTGAGAAGATCATATGATTCTTGTCCTTTTGTTTATTGATATGATGTATGACATTGTTTGATTTGTGAGGGGAGAACCACTCTTGCAGCCCAGAAATAAATCCCAGTTGGCCAAGGCAAATAATCCTTTTAATATACTGTTGCATCCTATTAGCTAGGATCTTGTTAGAATTTTGGATTCCATGTTCCTCAGGGATATTGGTCTATAATTCTCCTTTTTGATGGAATCTTTGTCTGGCTTTGGCATCAAGGTAATGTTGAACTCATAGAATGAGTTGGGAAGTTTTCCTTACATTTTTCTTTTTTTGAAACATGCATTTAACCCATCCCCTTATCTCCCACCCCTCTTGTAACCACCAATTTGTTCCCTATAGTTAAGAATCTGTTTGTTTCTTACTTTACCTCTCTCTCTTTCTTTTACTTTTTTTTCAATTTGCTTGTTTATTTTGTTTCACATTAGTGAAATCATTTTGTATTTGTTTTCCTCTAACTAATGCATTTCACTTAACATTACACGCTGTAGCTCCCTCCATGTTGTTTCAAATGGCAAGATTTCATTCTTTTTTATGGCAGAATAATACACACACACACACACACACACACACACACACACACTTCCTCTTCTTTATCCATTCCTCAATTGATAGACATTTAGGCTGCTTCCATGTCTTGGTATTGTAAATAATGTTTCTATAAACATTGGGGTGCATGTATCCCTTTGAATTGCTGTCCTTTTATTCTTTGGGTAAATATCCAGTAGTGGAACTTTTGTATCATAAGGTAGTTCTACTTTTAATTTCTTGAGGAACTTCCATACATTTTCTACAGTGGCTGGACCAGTTTGCATTCCCACCAACAGTGAAAGAGGGTTCCTTTTGGCATATCCATACCAACACCTTTTGTTTCTTATGTTGTTTATTTTATTTTATTTTGTATATTTTTTATTGGAATTCAATTTGCCAACATATAGTATAACACCCAGTGCTCAGGGGGTGAGGCAAGATGGCAGAAGAGTAGGGTCCCCTTGTCACTGGTCTCCACCAACTTACCTAGATAACTTTCAAATAATCCTGAAAACCTACGAATTTGACCTGAGATTTAAAGAGAGAACAGCTGGAATGCCACAGACAGAAGGGTTTTCACTTCTAACCAAGTAGGAAGGCAGAAAAAAAATAAAAAAATAATCAAGTGGGGGAGGGGCCCCTGTGAGGAGACAGGCTAAGGCCGGGCGGCGAAAGCCTCCCAGGACAGGAAAGCCCAGTCCCAGAGAAGCAGGAACTTTAAATATCCGTACCAGATTCTTCCCAGATGGAAAGGCGCTTAACAGGGAACTCAGGCAGAATCTCAGGAGGCGCAGTGGAGTCTCCAGTTTCCTGGAGTCACTGAAAGAGAAAGTGCACCCTGGGGGAGAGCGGGCCACAGACTGTGGGTAGATCTCGGTAAAGGGCTGGAGCACGCCTGGCATGGCTTTAAGAGAAGGTCAAGTGGCAGCTCCAAACGGAGGGGGCTGCGCCCTGCTGCCTTCAGGAACTACGGCCCAGAGAGCAGGATAGCAGCAGCACAGGCCCAAGATCCCAGGGTGTGGAGCGAATTCAGCCCAGGATCCTGCACTCCCCCCTAGACAGGTGGAGGCGGGGAGGGCACAGGACAGCGAGGACTCTCCTGCCACTGAGCACTCCCAGGCTGTGCAGATCAGCACCCCCAACCCTTAGAAAATCTAGGCCAGTGCTGACTGGGAGACTACGGTAGTTACTGCGGGAGCTGACTCCAGATCTAGAGAGCTGGCTACCACCAGTATTGTTTCCTTCTTGTGTCACCCTGTGCCTGGGATGGAACGGGGACTCCAGGGAACAGGGGCCTCATAGGATAAACAGCTCCCACTGAGCCCTGCACCTGACAAAGGGCGGGGAAGCTCCCCCAGGTGCATACACCTGAGAATCAGCACAGCAGCTCCCTCCCCCAGAAGACCAGCTGGAAGGACAGGGGAAGAGCAAGTTCTTGACCGAGCAGCACTGGAAAACTCCGGGGAAGTTGAGGGATTTACACTATGTAGACCCAGAGGATATCCCTCCTTTTTTTTCCTTCCATTTTCCAGTACAACTCATTTTTATAACAGACTGTAAATTTCCATTTTTTCTCTTTTCCCATCTTAACTACAATATTTTACCACCTCTTCATTTTTAAGATTCTTCCTTTTTGACTTTCATATTTCTACTATTACAGGTCCTAGATATTTTTTCCACTTCTAGAGTCCTTTCAATATACTCAACTTAATAGTGGGATATATACAAGATATGTTTTTTTTTTTTCGTTTTGTTCTTTTTGTTTATTCTGACTCATTTTGTTCTACAACGGCAGGTCAATACCTTCTAAAACATGAGCAGTATATACCCAGAACTAAGGGATATACCATGCTGGTTAATTCTGTGAGATTGCTCAATCCCATTCTGCCTCCCTCTTTTATCTCACTTATGTTTTGGTGGTCAATGTTGGGGCTCTACAAGTATTTCTGGTATGTAATTTTGCGACTAAGCATCTTCTAATATACAGAACCTAATATACTCAGAAACAAGAGGATCACCCTCTAGAACCTCTCAGGTAGACTACATTCTCCCTCCACTACAACATCTTCACCACCACCTTCTCCCAGTCCCCACCCTTTTTTTCTCCCTTTTTTCTTTTTTCTTTTCTTTCTTTTCTTTTTTCTTCCGTTTGTTCTTCAGGATTCCTGGCCTTTTATTTTTCACTACTGTGTTTTAAAATTTGTTTTTAACTTTAGTGGACCCTTCGTTTTATTTCGTTGTGTTCTTTGCTTTTAATTTCTGGTCTCTGACCTAAGCAGAATCATCTAGGGTGAAATTTACTTAGGTCGTGGTTGATATTCTTGACTCAGCCCGCTCATACACCCACTCTGCACTGAGCAAAATGACTAGAAAGAAGAACTCACCACAAAAGAAAGAATCAGAAACAGTACTCTCTGCACAGTTACAGACTTTGGATTACAATTCAATGTCAGAAAGCCAATTCAGAAGCACAATTATAAAGCTACTCATGGCTCTGGAAAAAAGCATAATGGATTCAAGAGAATTCATGACTGCAGAATCTAGATCTACTCAGGCCGAAATTAAAAATCAATTAAATGAAATGCAATCCAAACTGTAGGTCCTAACAATGAGGGTTAAGGAGGTGGCAGTGAGTGACATAGAAAACAAGTTGATGGCAAGGAAGAAAGCTGAAGAAAAAAGAGAAAAACAATTAAAGACCATAGGGAAATGTTAAGGGAAATAAATTAGAGCCTCAGAGGGAAAAAAAAATCTATGTGTAACTGGGTATACAGAAAGTGCCAAGAGGGCCAGAGGGCCAGAAAGCATATTTGAACAAATCGTAGCTGACAACATTCTTAATTTGGGGAGGGAAACAGGCATTCAGATCCAGGAGATAGAGACCCCCCCAAAAAAAATCAAAACTAATCAACACCTCTACATTTAATAATGAAACTTGCAAATTCCAAAAAAATAAAGAGAAAATCTTTAAAGTAGCAAGAGACAAGAGATCCCTAAATTACATGGGGAGAAGTATTAGGTTAACAGCAGACCTCTCCACAGAGACCTGGCAGGCCAGAAAGGTCTGGCAGGATATATTCAGGGTCCTAAATGAGAAGCACATGCATTCTACTTTATCCAGCAAGGCTCTCATTCAGAATAGATAGAGAGATAAAGAGCTTCCAAGATAGGCAGAAACTGAAAATATTAAAACTGAAAGATGGAAAAATATTCCATGATCATGGATTGGAAGAATTAATATTGTGAAAACGTCTATGCTACCCAGGGCAATTTACACGTTTAATGCAATCCCTATCAAAATACCATGGACTTTCTTCAGAAAGCTGGAACAAATCATCTTAAGATTTGTGTGAAATCAGAAAAGACCCCGAATAGCCAGGGGAATATTGAAAAAGAAAACCAGAGCCTGGGGAATCACAATGCCAGATTTCAAGTTGTAGTACAAAGCTGTGAACATCAAGACGGTGTGGTACTGGCACAAAAGCAGACACATAGATCAAAGGAACAGAATAGAGAACCCAGAAATGGGCCCTCAACTCCATGGTCAACTAATATTTGACAAAGCAAGAAAGACTATCCACTGGAAAAAAGACAGTGTCTTCAATAAATGGTGCTGGGAAAATTGGACAACCACATGCAGAAGAATGAAACTAGACCATTTTCTTACACCATACACAAAGATAAAATCAAAATGGATGAAAAATCTAAATGTGAGACAAGAATTCATCAAAATCTTAGTAGACAACACAGGCAACACCCTTTTTTGAACTTGGCCATAGCAACTTTTTGCAAGATACATCCCGGAAGGCAAGGAAAACAAAAGCAAAAATGAATTATTGGAACTTCATCAAGATAAAAGCTTCTGCACAGCAAAAGAAAGAGTCATCAAAACTAAAGACAACCTACAGAATGGAAGAAGATATTTGCAAATGACCTGTCAGATAAAGGGCTAGTATCCAAGATCTCTAAAGAACTTATAAAACTCAACAGCAAAGAAACAAACAATGCAATAATGAAATGGGCAAAAGACCTGAACAGAAACTTCACCAAAGAAGACATAGCCATGCCCAATAAGCTCATGAGAAAATGCTCCGCATCACTGGCCATCAGGGAAATACAAATCAAAACCACAATGAGTTACCACCTCACACCACTGAGAATGGGGAAAATTAACAAGGCAGGAAAAAATAAATGTTGAAGAGGATGTGGAGAAAGGGGAACCCTCTTGCACTGTTGATGGGAATGTGAACTGGTACAGCTACTCTGGAAAACTCTGTGGAGTTCCTCAGTTAAAAATAGATCCTCCCTACGACCCAGCAATTGTACTGCTGGGGATTTACCCCAAAGATATAGATGCATTGAAATGGCAGGACACTTGCACCCCAATGTTTATAGCAGCAATGTTCACAATAGCCAAACTGTGGAAGGAGCCTCAGTGTCCATCGAAAGATGAATGGATAAAGAACATGTGGTATATGTATACAATGGAATATGACTCATCCAGTAGAAATGACAAATACCCACCATTTGCCTCAACGTGGATAGAACTGGAGAGTATTATGGTGAGTGAAATAAGTCAATCAGAGAGGACAAACATTATATGGTCTCATTAATTTGGGGAATATAAAAAATAGTGAAAGGGAATAAAGGAAAAAGGAGAGGAAATGAGTGGGAAATTTCACTGAGTTTGACAGAACATGAGAGACTCCTAATTCTGGGAAACAAACAAGGGGTAGTGGAAAAGGAGGTGGGTGGGGGGTTGGGGTGACTGGGTGATGAGCACTGAGGGGGGGCACTTGACGGGATGAGCACTGGGTGTTATGCTACCTGTTGGCAAATTGAACTCCAATAAAGAAAACCACACCCAGTGCTCATCCCATCTTGTGACCCCCTCTGTGCCCTCACCTAATCACCCCATACCCTGCTCACCTACCCTTCCACTTCCCTTTGCTCATTTCCCAGAGTTAAGAGTCATGTTCTGTCACCATCTCTGATATTTTTCCACTCATGTTCTTTCCTTTCCCCTCTAATCCCTTTCACTATTTTTTATATTCCCCGTATGTGCTGTTTATCTTAGCCATTCTTACATTTGTGAAAAGACTTGTCATTGTACTTCTAATATGCATTTCCATGGTGATAGTGATGATGAGTTTCTTTTCCTGTGTCTGTTGGCCATCTACATGTCTTCTTTGGAGAAATTCTGTCCATGTTTTCTGCTCATTTTTAATTAGATTATTCATTTCAGGGGTGTTGAGTGTTATAAGTTCTTTATATATTTTGAATGCCAATTCTTTATCAGATATGTCATTTGCACATATATTGTCCCATATATAGGGTGGCTTTAAATTTTGTTGATTCTTTTCTTTCCTGTGCAGAATATTATTTTTATGAAGTCCCAGTTGTATACATTTTTGCTTCTGTTTCCTTTGCCTCATGACACATATCTAGAAAGAAATTGCTATGACCAATGTCAAGGAACTTAATGCCTATAATCTCTTCTAAGATTTTTATGGTTTCAGGTATCACATTTAGGTCTTTAATGTATTTTGAATTTATTTTTGTTTGTGGTGTTAGAAAGTGGTTGTTTCATCTTTTACATATAGCTATTGTTTTCCCAACATCAGTTACTGAAAATAATTGTCTTTTCCTCATTGTATATTATTGGCTCCTTTGTTGAATTTTAATTGATCACATAATTGTGGATTGATGTGTGGGCTTTGTATTCTGTTGTATTTGATGTTTACATCTATTTTTGTGCCAGTACAATACAATTTTTATTACTAAATATTGTTATTACATCTTGAAATCTTGGATTGTGATACTTCCAGTTTTATTCCTTTCCCAATATTACTTTGGCTATTGGAAGTCTTTTGTGGTTCAATATATATATTAGGGTTATTTGTTCTATTTCTGTGAAAACTTTGATAGGAACTGCATTCAATGTGTAGATTGCTTTATTAGTATGGACATTTTAATGATATTAATTATTCCAATCCATGAGCATAGTATATCTCCATTTGTTTGTATCATCTTCAATTTCTTTCATCCATGTTTATAATTTTCATAGTTTAGCTTTTTAACCTCATTATTTAAATTTAGTCTTAGATATTTTATTTCTTTTGGTGTAATTGTAAATGAGATTGTTTTCTTAATTTCCCTTTCTCATATTTTGTTTAGTGTATAGAAATGCAACATATTTCTGTACATTAATTTTGCATCTAGAAACTTTACATAATTTATCTGATATATTAAGTTTTTTGGTGGAATACTTACAGTTTTCTATGTATAGAATTATGTTTTATATAAATAGTGAGAATTTCACTTTTTCTTTACCAATTTACATGACTTTAATTTCTTTTTAATGTCTTATTGCTACAGCTAGGAGTTATAGTACTTTGTTGAATAAACATAGTGAGAGTAGACACAGTTGTCATGTTCCTGATCCTAGAGGGAAAGTTTTCACTTTTTCACCATTGAGTATAATATTAACTGTGGATTTTCATGTATTCCCTTATTGTGTTGACTTAGATTTCCACTAAACTCTCTTTCTTGAGAGTTTTTATTATGAATGGGTATTGTATGATGTCAAATGCTTTTTTTGCATCTATTTTTTATATATTTTTATAGGAGTTCAATTTGTCAACATATAGTATAACACCCAGTGCTCATCCCATCAAATTGAGCATCTAATTAAATGAGCCTATGGTTTTTATCCTTCCTCTTGTTAGAGTGATATATAGCAATAATTTTTGAACATTGAACCATCCTCACATTCTTAAAATGCATCCCATTTGATCATGGAGAATGATTTTTTTCAATATATTGTTGAATTTGGTTTGGTAACATTTTGTTGAAGATTTTTGCATATATATTCATCAGAAACATTGGCCTGTAGTTTTCTTTCTTTTTTGTGTATGTGTCTTTTTTTCTTTTCTTTTTTTAAATTTTTGATTGTTTGTATCAGGGTGATATTGGCTTAATAGAATAAATTTGAGGGTTAATTTTTTTATCTTCTATATTTTAGAATAGTTTGAGAGGAATAGGTATTAACTTTCTTTAAATATTTGTTTTTTTAATTTTTTGTATATTTTTATTGGAGTTCAATTTACCAACATATAACATCCAGTGCTCATCCCGTCAAGTGCCCCCTTCAGTGCCCGTCACCCAATCATCCCTCGTCATCCCCCCACCCACCTCCCCTTCCACTACCCCTTGTTTGTTTCCCAGAGTTAGGAGTCTCTCATGTTTTGTGACCCTCTCTGATTTTTCCAACTCATTTTCTCTCCTTTAAATATTTGCAAGAATTCATCTGTAAAGTTACTTATTCCTGGACTTTTGCTCATTGGGAATTTTTTGATTAGTGATGCAATTTCATTACTCTTCATCAGGTAGTTCAAGTTTTTTATTTCTTCCTCACTTATTTTGGGAAGATTGTGTTTCTAGAGATTTATTTCCATTTTCTACATTTCCCAATATGTTATCATAAAATTTTTCATAATATTTTTTGTAATCCAAGCTGAGGATTTAAGATGGTGGAGAAGTAGGGGGTCCTAAGTTTGTCTGGTCCCTTGAATACAGCTAGATAGTTATCAAATCTGAACACCTGATAAATCAACAAGAGATTTCAGAAAACAAATGCTGCAATTCTACATGTAGAAAAGTGATCACTTTTTGGAAGGTAGGAAGTGTGGAGATTGAACCCAGGGTGACATATCTCAGGATACAGTGAAAGGGAGAGATCCTGCCTAAGGATGCTACCATAAAGTATTATAAGCAAAGGAATGCAAAATCAGAACTTTTAGAAGTCTTTTACAGTGGAGGATGTACCTGGATTAAAGGTACTCAGGTAGCAAAGTAGTGCGGAATCCCAGGTGTGACAGCATGGTCCCAGGATCCCCAAGGTCATAAGAAGAATGGGATGTGCCTGGCTACACATCCTTAATTACATCAAATTTTATGGTTCACCCTAAATATCACCTCTTCCATTAAAAAAATACCCAGAAAAAAATAAAAATAAAATAAAAAAATACCCAGATATGCTGAGTCACATGTACTGTTGTCTCTTTTGAAGTTATTAGATCTCTTATATATAGAACCACACACACACACACACACACACACAGTACTTTATTTAGTATTGTTCTGTCAGAGTACAGATGTATGTAATATATACTTATAGTGTCTTCTAACATAAATTTTGTGCTTCACTCCCTTCTTTGAACACCTGATTCTCAGACACCAATACCTCCAAAATATCCTCCGACTGCTGAAAATTTTCTTTTGACAACTTCACAGACTTTATATTTTCTACACATGACCCCAAGCTCCAGGATGATCTTTTCCTGCACATAAAATGTGTAATAATCTTCACACCCATTCTTTTTTTCAGGGATGTCAGCAGTACTTCTCTGAAAAAAAATGTGCAAAAGGAACTGTTATATTTGATATATTAAAGGATATGAGTATATACACTAGCACTTTGTAAAGATTGAACTAGAAGTAGAATTTAAAATATGCAACATGGTGAATGGGAAATTCTTCTAGTGTGGTTATACTCCCTAAATACTATATTGTAAGCCAGGATTTCTTTTATGTCTCATATGTAAGAGCTGAAGAATTGGTGTATATATTTATTTAGCTGATTGCCTTCATTAGGAGAGACCTCTTGGATTGGCAGAATATTTTAGCCATTTATATCTTAGAATTTAGAGTGCTAAGAGGTTCTTCTGATCAAATATAATTGCTTAGCAGCCTGTTATAGTGTCCTACTTCCCTCATTTTTGATTATCTGAGTTAAGACCCTCTGACAAAAATGTGATATATGATCCCAAAAGTAATATATTAAAGCATATCTTAACTATTCAAATATTAAAAGGCATTCAATTGACAAGTACATTACCAGACTTCTCAGGGAAAGTTTCACAGATGGGTAGATTTTGTTGTAGGATAGGAAAACAGAAAAGAGGAAAACATGGGCCTGCTTATGGAGGATAAATCTAGGTGCCTTTTTACACCTGAGGATAGTGAAGATGGTTTAGGATCCCAGCAAAGGGTGAAAGGACCATTAGAATAATGAGTAATTGAGCAAAGGTAATGTATACAGATTTATCAGTTTTATCAGCTTGTCAAGAGAAAAATTGTGCCAACATTTCTTTTCTTGCTTGCCTTACTCAAATTTCTAAGCACTGAAATTTTTTAAAGTGCTGATATAGTTTGTAGAGGACACAAGAGGGCTCCTGGTCTTTTGCTACTACAAAATATCTTTTTTTAAAAGATTTTATTTATTCATTCATGACAGAGAGAGAGAGAGAGAGAGAGAGAGAGGCAGAGACACAGGCAGAGGGAGAAGCAGGCTCCATGCAGGGAGCCCAACGTGGGATCCAATCCCGAGTCTCCAGCATCACACCCTGGGCTGAAGGCGGTGCTAAACCGTTGGGCCACTGGGGCTGCCCCAAAATACCTTTTAATAAATTAAATGGCCTATGATTATAGGGTGTTAAAATTTTTGGCCATAGAGCTTATGTATAATAAAGTTAAGGCACAAAGATGGTTTTGCTCCTCAGTTTTCTAATTACATTATCATATTACAAGCAATGTAACTGTTAAAACTGCCCCTTCCAAACTTGGCCAGCTTTAAGCTTAGGAAAACATTTGACTAAGAATTGCACATGACAATCTGTGGAAAACTTGAGCTCATATATTTAGCTATTTATCATTTGTTATTTATTTATTTACAAACCCAACTGTTTCTAAAATTAATTTAAAATTGTTTGCAATAAAAGTCACATATATTTTTTAGAGAAAAGATAAAAATTGTTAAATTCATATAGCAGGAAGAGAAAACAGATATTACTAAACCTAAGAAAATATTATAATAGTTGTCCTCAGCTTTTCAGGCTGTGAATAAGAATCTGAGGTAAATAACATGAGCTACTAATTCATATTAATTTTAATGTTAGAGTTAATAAAAATGCTCTTTTGACAGACAAAATATTTTGCAGGGAGATAAAAGAGGAAGAAATAGTGTCTTATTCTTTCTTATGCTTTGATGATTTGATACTGATTTTCAGATGAGCTGAATGCATATGGTGGCCATAAATGTGTACTATTAAGATGTCTTTCCAAAAGAAATTTTGGCAGGACCCCTGGGTGGCTCAGTTGACTGAGCACCTGCTTTTGATTCAGGTCGTGATCTCTGGATCCTGCATCAGGTTCCCTGCTTAGTGAGAACCTGTTTCTTCCTCTACATGCTCTCTCTCTCTCTCTCTCTCTCTCTCTCTCTCTCCCTCTCCAGAATAAATAAAACCTTAAAATTTTTTTTGGCAAAGAATATACTTGCCTTGCAACCTTTAGCCAATGCAGCATCATATATACCAAATCTTAATTAATTAATTAATTAATTAATTTCAGAGGGAGAGACAGAGAGAGACAGAGACAGAGAGAGAGAGAGCCTGAGCATGAGGGGCAGAGGGAGAGGGAGACAGAATCTCAAATGGTCTCAGGACTGAGCATAGAGCCCAATACAGTGCTCAATCTCACAACGTTGAGATCATGACCTGAGCTGAAACCAAGTGTTGGATGCTTAACCAACTGTACTACCCAGGCACCCTTTGCATATACCAAATACTTTCTTTAAGATGTTATTTATTTATTTATTTATTTATTTATTTATTTATTTACTTATTTATTTGAAAGAAAAAGAGAGTACAAGTGAGGGGGAGGGGCAAAGGGAGAAGCAAACTCCCTGCCTGGCAGGGAGCCCAACACGGGCCAACCCCAGAACTCTGGAATCATGACCTGAGCTTTAGGCAGACACTTAAATGACAGAGCCACCCAGATGCCCTTTATATATACCAAAACGTAAACATGACATCATACTTCCCCAATGCTACTACAAGTCAACAACTGACCTTGGCAGCATTTTAAAACTGGGTCTTTTCTGCCTAATATAAAATTCCCTTAAAGGGTCATCCTTTGCTCAGGGATATCCAAAAGCTCACCTCCTATTTTCTCAGAACAGTGTCGAGGTTTGGGTCTCTTCCTTCCCAATCCTGTTTTCCTCTTTTTGTCATTTTACAAGTGTCAGACTTGTGAGTCATAGTCTGAAGATTATCCCTTCCTATTCCTATTTGTCCTTTTATCTCTCACAAGGTTTTCTTTAGTAAATATTTTCTTTTTAAAAAGATTTTATTTATTTATTCATGAAAGGTGCAGAGAGAGAAAGAGACGTGGGCAGAGAGAGAAGCTAGCTCCATGCAGGGACCCCATGTGGGATTCCATAGCTAGTCTCCAGGATCACACACGGGGCTGAAGGCAAGCGCCCAACCCCTCACCCACCCAGGCATCCCGAACATGTTGTTTTGTAAACAAATTAAAATATTTATCTTTTCTCCCTACCTATGACCCTCCAGAGTTCTGAAACTCTCAGGGAGTAATATTTCTTTTATGGTAATTGGAAGTCATCTGCAGAATTTCCATAGGAAACTGTTCACATTGTAATCCAACATTAATGGAAGGATTGGATGTATTACCAAGGCCTTGAATCTACTCTTATTGGTGTAGCTACATGCCCTTTATAATACAAATTAATTTAATGCCTACTATGGCTTCTTGGAACAATGATGTACTCTTAGTATACTTTCCAAAAAGTATCAAATGTGAAGTGAACATGTAGGTAAATAAATAAAGAGAATTCTTCATTTATGATGTTGCTAAAACTGTCGTCTATATTCTAAATTATACTTTGTATTTTATTTAGCAATAGGGCATATGTCAAGTCAGGTCCTCTAAAAGGCAGATATCAAGATAGGAATAGGCATTGAAAATATTTATTAAACACATGTCATTCTATTTAATGGCATTCTATTTACCTACATGTTCACTTGACATTTGATACAAAGAATCTTCTTTGCCCATTCATGTGTTTATGGAAATCTGGGCTCTTCCCATGATTTGAATACTAATGATAATGATGACATAAATATCAGGGTGCATGTACCCCTTTTAATCAGTACGTTTGTATCTTTTGGATAAATACCTAGTAGTGTAATTGCTGGGTCATAGGGTAATTCTATTTTTAACTTTTTGAGGAACCTCCATATTGCTTTCTGTAGTGGCTGCACCAGTTTGCATTTCCACCAACTGTAAGATGGTTCCCTTTTATCCACATCCTTGGCAAAATCTGCTATTTCCTGGATTGTTAATTTTATCCTTTTGACTAGTGTGAGGTGGTATTTCATCATGGTTTTGATTTGTATTTCCCTGATGATTAGTGATTTTCTTAATATTTTCTTAATATTGTGGATCCCTGGGTAACTCAGCAGTTTGGTGCCTGCCTTTGGCCCGGGGCATGATCCTGGAGTCCCGGGATTGAGTCCCGCGTTGGGCTCCCTGCATGGAGCCTGCTTCTCCCTCTGCCTGTGTCCCTGCCTCTCTCTCTCTCTCTATGTCTATCATGAATAAATAAATAAAATATTTTTTAAAATAATATTTTCTTAATATTAAGAAATATTTCTTAATAATATCTCTAGCACACTATATTTTAAGAATACAGTATACAATACAAATAACACACAAAATATGTGTTAATCAACTCTTTATGTTATTTATAAGGCTTCTGGTCAACAGTTATCTACCAGTAAAGTTTTTGTGGAGTCAAGAGTTACAGGTAGATTTTTGACTCTGTGGGTGGTCAACATCTCTAACCCCCACATTGTTCAAGGGTAAACTGTATATTGGATCTCACATATGCTATACTTCACTGCAGCAAATGACAACTTTTATCATTTTCTTCTGTAATATTAAATTGTTTTATGCAAATACAAATATTATGTGTTCCATATTCTATGTATACAAAGAGCCATATTATATACACTATTCCACATTATTTGTTTTTCTTCTCATTTAATATATCCTGAAAACATTTATTTGTCACAACATAGAGAGCTTTCTTATTTTTTAAAGTTTTTCTTTAAAGTTTATAGTTTCAGAGCATCCTATTATTTGGATATATGCTGTAAAATACTCCACAGATAATTACTTGGATTGTTTCCAGCTTTTTGGTATTAGAAACAATGCTTCATTAAATAACCTTACACATAAATAATTTTGTAGGTAAAATAAACTCCCCAAAGTAGAACAATTAGGTAATTTGTTAGATAATGCTAAACTATCCTCCACAGGTATTATTCTGCTTTATACTCTCACAGCAATAAGTAATAATTCTAGTCCAAAATAGCTTTGGCAACAGAGTGTGTTGTATATTTTACAAATCAGATGAGTAAGGTATGAAATGTCTGCATAGTTTTAATTTAAAATTATCTTATTGTCAATAATAGTCATTTTTACATATGATTAAAATTCAGTTGTACATTTTCAGGGAATTGTTTCTTATTGGCTTTTGCTCATTTTATAGTTAGGAGTCTCTTGTGATTTATATCCCTCTCTGTTTTCATCTTATTTCATTTTTCCTTCCGTTCCTCTATGTCCATCAGTTTTTCTTCTTAAATTCCACATATGAGTGAAACCATATGGTTTTATTTTTTACTAATTGACTTATTTCACGTAACATAATACCCTCTAGTACAACCCATGTGGTTACAAATGACAGAATTTCATTCCTTATGTTGGCTGACTAATATTCCATTATATGTATGTATGTATGTATGTATGTATATAATGTTGGCTTACTAATATTCCATTATATGTATGAATATGTGTGTGTATATGTATATATATATAATATACCACATCTTTATCCTTTCATCTGTCATGAACATCTGAGCTCTTCCCATATTTTGGCTATTACTGGGGACTTTTGATAGATACACTGCAGGTGACTTCACTCTGAATAGTGGCAACTAATCAAAGCCTTCAAACAGGCTTGGCAGGGCAGGTTTCCAAAGGCCAATCAAAATCACTTCATCATTAAATGTTATAGTTCTACATGTCCCCCTGATCCAAATGAAAGTGTAGGCTGCTTTCCAGTCACTTCTGACACTGAATACAGACTGTGGTAGGCAGACTATTAATTAAGAGGAAGACTGCCCTTGTGACCCCAGTCCATGCATAGATGCACCAAAAATCATGTCTTCTTTATCCATCCTTCTTTTGATGGACGCACCTTGTTTCTATATCTTGACTATTTTTATATATTTTTTTACTGGAGTTCAATTTGCCAACATATAGCAAAAAACGCAGTGTTCATCCCATGAAGTGTCTGTTACCCAGTAACTCCAAAGCCCCACCCACCTCCCTTTCCAGAACCCTTTGTTCGATCCCAAGTTAGGTGTCTCTCATGTTCTGTCACACCAAAAGATATTTCTCACTCATTTTCTTTCTTTTCCCCTTTAATGCCTTTCACTATTTTTTATATTTCCCAAATAATGAAACCATATATTGTTTGTCCTCTGACTTAATTCACTCACCATAATACCCTCCAGTTACATCCACGTTGAAAGAAATGGTGGATATTTTTCATTTCTAATGGCTGAGTAATATACCATTATATACATATACCACATCTTCTTTATCCATTCACCTTTCAATGGACACCAAGGCTCCTTCCACAGTTTGGCTATTGTGGACATTGCTGCTATAAACATTGGGATGCAGGTGTCCTGCCGTTTCACTGCATCTGTATCTTTGGAGTAAATCCCCAGCAGTGCAATTGCTTGGTCATAGGGCAGATCTATTTTTAACTCTTTGAGGAACCTCCACACAGTTTTCCAGAGTGGCTGTACCAATTCACATTCCCACCAACAGTGCAAGACAGTTCCCCTTTCTCCACATCCTCTCCAACATTTGTCATTTCCTATCTTGTTAATTTTCATCATTTTCACTGGTGTGAGGTGGAATCTCATTGTGGTTTTGATTGTATTTCCCTAATGGCAAGTGATGCGGAGCATTTTCTCATGTGCTTATTGGCCATGTCTATGTCTTCCTCTGTGCAATTTCTGTTCAGGTCTTTTGTTCATTTCATGATTGGACTGTTTGTTTCTTTGCTGTTGAGTTTAATAAGTTCTTTATAGATCTTGGATACTAGCCCTTTATCTGATAATTTACAAATATCTTCTCCCATTCTGTAGGTTGTCTTTGAGTTTTGTTGACTATTTCTTTTGCTGTGCAGAAGCTTTTTATTTTCATGAAGTACCAATAATTCATTTTTGCTTTTGTTTCCCTTGCCTTCATAGATGTATCTTGCAAGAAGTTGCTGTGGCCAAGTACAAAAAGGGTGTTGATTGTGTTCTTCTCTAGAATTTTGATGTATTCTTGTCTCACAATTACATCTTTCATCCATTTTGGGTTTATCTTTCTGTATGGTGTAAGAGAATGGTCTAGTTTCATTCTTCTGTATGTGGATGTCCAATTTTCTCAGCACTATTTATTAAAGAGACTGTCCTTTTTCCAGTGGACAATCCTTCCTGCTTTGCCGAATATTAATTGACCATAGAGTTGAGAGTCCACTTCTGGATTCTCTATTATGTTCCATTGATCTATGTGTCTGTTTTTGTGCCAGTACCACACTATCTTGATGACCACAGCTTTGTAGTACAACCTGAAATCTGGGATTCTGATGACCCTGGCTCTGGTTTTCTTTTTCATTATTCCCCCTGTTATTCAGGTTTTTTTCTGATTCCACACAAATCTTAAGATAATTTATTCCAACTCTGAAGAAAGACCATGGTATTTTGATAGGGATTGCATGAAATGTGTAAACTGCCCTGGGTAGCATTGACATTTTCAGAATATTAATTCTTCTAATCCATGAGCATGTAATATTTTTCCATCTCTTTGTGTCTTCCTCAATTTCTTTCAGAAGTTTTCTGTAGTTTTTAGGGTATAGATCCTTTACCTCTTTGGTTAGGTTTATTCCTAGGTATCTTACGCCTTTGAGTGCAAATGTAAATGGGATTGACTCCTTAATTTCTCTTTCTTCAGTCTCATTGTTAGTGTAGAGAAGTGCCACTGATGTCTGGGCATTGATATTGTATCCTGCCACACTGCCAAATTGCTGTATGAGTTCCAGCAATCTTGGGGAGGAGTCTTTTGGGTTTTCTATGGACAGTATCATGTCATCTGTGTAGAGGGAGAGTTTGACTTCTTATTTGGCAATTGGAAGGCCTTTTATTTTTTTTTTTGTTTCCTGATTGCTGAGGCTAGGACTTCCAGTACTTTGTTGAAGAGCAGTGGTGAGAGAGGACATCCCTGACGTGCCTGATCTTGGGGGAAAGGCTCCCAGTGCTTCCCCATTGAGAATGATATTTGCAGTGGATTTTTCATAGATAGCTTTTAAGATGCTGAGGAATGTTCCCTCTATCCCTACACTCTGAAGACTTTTGATCAGGAATGGATGTTGTGTTTTGTCAAATGCTTTCTCTGCATCTATTGAGAGGATCATATGATTCTTATTTTCTCTTGCTGATATGATCAATTACATTGATTGATTTATGAGTATTGAACTAGCCATGCACCCCGGGGAGAAATCCCACTTGGTCATTGTGAATAACCTTCTTAATGTACTATTGGATCCTATTTACTAGTATCTTGTTTATAATTCTTCCATCTGTGTTCATCAGGGATATTGATCTATAATTCTCCTTTTTGGTGGGGTCTTTGTCTGCTTTCAGGAATAAGGTTGCTGGCCTCATAAAATTATTTTGGAAGTATTCCATCCCTTTCTATCTTTTAGGAACAGCTTCACTAGAATAGGTATTCTTTCTTCTTCAAATGTTCGATAGAATTCCCTGGGAAGGTATCTGACCCTGGACTTTTCTGTCTTAGGAGGTTTTTGATAACTGATTCAATTTCCTCCTTGGTTAGTGGCTTGTTAAGGTTTCCTGTTTCATCCTGTTCCAGTTTTGGTTGCTTGTGGTTTTCCAGAATTGCGTCCATTTCTTCTAGATTGCCTAATTTATAGGCATATAGCTGCTCATAATATGTTTCTAAAATTGTTTATATTTCCTTGGTTTTGGTTGTGATCTCTCCTTTTGCAGTCATGATTGTATTAATTTGAGTCTTATCTCTTTTGTTTTTAATAAGCCTGGCTGATGGTTTATCTATCTTATTAATTCTTTTAAAGAACCAACTCCTGGTTTTGTTGATCTGTTCCACAGCACTTCTGGTTTCTATTTCATTGAGTTCCACTAGAATCTTTATTAACTCTCTTCTTCTGCTTGGTGTAGGTTTTATTTGCTGTTCTTTCTCCAGTTCCTTTAGATTCAATGTTAGTTGTGTATTTCAATTTTTCCAATTTTTTGAGGGATGTTTGTATTGTGATGTATTTCCCTGCTTTTGCTGTATACCAAAGATTTTTAACAGTATTGTCTTCATTCTGATTAGTTTCCATGAATCTTTTTAATTGTTCTCTAATTTCTTGGTTGACCCTTTCTTCTTTCAGCAGGATGTTCTTTAACCTCCACGTGTTTGAATTTCTTCCAAATTTCTTCTTGTGATTGAGTTCAAGTTTCAAAGCATTATGGTCTGAAAATATTCAGGGGACAATCCAAATCTCTTGGTGTTGGTTGAGACCTGATTTGTGACCCAGTATGTGGTCTATTCTGGAGAAAGTTCCATGTGCACTTGAGAAGAATGTGTATTCAGTTGAGTTTGGATATAAAGCTCTGTAAATATCTGTGAAATCCACCTGGTCCAGCGTATCATTTAAAACTCTTGTTTCTTTGGAGATGTTGTGCTTAGAAGATCTCTCATTTCCCGAAAGTGCCATGTTGAACTCTCCCAGTATTTGTGTATTATTATCTAAGTATGTCTTAACTTTGGTTATTAATTGATAGATCTACTTGGCAGCTCCCACATTAGGGGCATAAATATTCATGATTGTTAGGTCCTCTTGTTGTATCGATTCTTTAAGTATGATATAGTGTCCCTCTTCATCTCTTACTACAGTCTTTGGGATAAATTTTAATTTATGTGATATGAGTATTGCTACTCCTGCTTTCTCTTGAGGACCATTTGAAAGGTAAACGGTTCTCCAACCTTTTGTTTTCAGGCTGGGGGTGTCCTTAGATCTAAAATGTGTCTCTTGTAGACAGCAAATAGATGAGTCATGCTTTTTTTATCAAGTCTGTAACCCTGCGTCTTTTGATGGGGTCATTAAGCCCATTCACGTTCAGAGTTACTATTGAAAGATATGGATTTAGTGTCATCATAATACCTATTCAGTCCCTGTTTTTGTGGATTATTTCTTTGGGCTTCCTCTTTCTTTTACAGGGTTACCCTTAATATTTCTTGCAGACCTGGTTTTGTGGTGACATTATTCTTTCAGTTCCTACCTATCTTGGAAGCTCTTTATATCTCCTTATATTCTGAATGAGAGCCTTGCTGGATAAAGTATTCTTGGCTGCATGTTCTTCTCATTTAGGACCCCAAATATATCCTTCCAGTCCTTTCTGGCCTGCCAGGTCTCTGCGTAGATGTTTGTTGTTAATGTAATATTTCTCCCCATATCAACTAGGGATCTCTTGTCTCTAGCTGCTTTAAGGATTTTATCTTTATCTTTGGAATTTACAAGTTTCACTGTTAAATGTCGAGGTGTTGAGCAGTTTTTATTGACTTTAAGGGGAGATCTCTCTATCTCCTGGATCTGAATGCCTGTTTCCCTCCCCAAATTAGGGAAGTCCTCAGCTATGATTTTTTCAAATATACTTTGTGGCCTTTCTCCCTCTCAGCATTTTCTGGAACCACAATTACGTGTAGATTCTTCCTTCTCCGGCTATCATTTATTTCCCTTACCCTTTCATTATGGTCTCTTAAAAGTTTTTTCTCTTTTCTCCTCAACTTCCTTTCTTGCCATCAATTTTTCTTCTATTTCACTCACTCTTTCTTCCATCTCATTAACCCTCATCATTAGTACCTCCAGTTTGGATTGCATCTCAATTAATTGATTTTTAATTTTGGACTGACTAGTTCTCAAGTAACCAAGTCTGTAGAGTTCTTTATGCTTTTTTCCAGATCCACCAGTAGCTCTATAATTGTGCTTCTGAATTGGCTTTCTGACCTCGAATTGTATTTGTAATCCATTATCATAAAAAGTTGTGAAACCCATACTTAATATGAAGTTAACAAATTTTTAAATACACTAATAAAATTAAAAACTCACCTAAAACTTAAGTAAGTCAAAAAGGGAGGGGCAAGATGGCGGAAGAGTAGGGTCTCCAAATCACCTGTCTCCACCAAATTACCTAGAAAAGCTTCAAATTATCCTGAAAATCTATGAATTCGGCCTGAGAATTAAAGAGAGAACACCTGGAATGCTACAGTGAGAAGAGTTTGCGCTTCTATCAAGGTAGGAAGACGGGGAAAAAGAAATAAAGAAACAAAGGCCTCCAAGGGGGAGGGGCCCCACGAGCAGCCAGGCTAAGGCCGGGGCGAGCATCCCCAGGACAGGAGAGCCCCGTCCCGGAGGAGCAGGAGCTGCACCACCTTCCCCGGGCGGAAAGGGGCCCGCAGGGAGGTGGAGCAGGACCCAGGAGGGAGGGGATGCCCTCGGGCTCCCCGGGACAGTAACAGCAACTGCGCGCCCACGAGAGTGCGCCGAGCTCCCTAAGGGCTGCAGCGCGCACGGAGGGACCCAGCGGGACCCAGAGCAGCTGGAGGGGCTCGGGGGGCGGCTCCGCAGAGGGGGCTGCGCGGCCCCGGGAGCAGCTCGGAGGGGCTCGGGCAGAGGAAGAGACTCCGTGCGGAGGGGGCTGCGCGGTTCCAGGAGCAGCTGGAGGGGGGCTCAGGCGGCGGCTCTGCGGAGGGGGCTGCACGGCCCGGGAGCGGGAATCCAACAGCACAGGCCCCGGAGCACAGGGCGCCGGGACACAGCCCAGGATCCGGCCTCCCCCTGGGACAGGCAGAGCCCGGGAGGGCCCAGGACAGCAAGGACGCTCCTGCCCCAGCTGAGTAGATGAGCGGCCCGCCCCGGAGCCTCCAGGCCCTGCAGACCGAGAGCTCCGGAGTTCCTGCGGGGGCTGAATCCAGGTTTCCAGAGCTGGCCCCGCCACTAGGGCTGTTGCTCCTGGGGCCTCACGGGGTAAACAACCCCCACTGAGCACTGCACCAGGCAGGGGCAGAGCAGCTCCCCCACCTGCTAACACCTGAAAATCGCACAACAGGCCCCTCCCCCAGAAGACCGGCTAGACTGACAACTTCCAGGGGAAGCCAAGAGACTTAAAGTACACAGAATCAGAAGGTACTCCCCAGTGGTTCTTTTTTTTTTCTTTTTTTTTTTTGTTTTGCTTTTCGATTTGTTTCCTTCCCCCACCCCCCTTTTTTCTCCTTTCTTTCTTTTTCTTTCTCTTTTTCTTCTTTTTTTTTTTTGGTTTTTTTTTCTTCCTTTTTTTTCTCTTTCTCTTTTCTTTCCTTCTTTCTCTCCTCTTTTTCTCCTTTTCCCAGTACAACTTGCTTTTGGCCACTCTGCACTGAGCAAAATGACTAGAAGGAAAACCTCACCTCAAAAGAAAGAATCAGAAACAGTCCTCTCTCCCACAGAGTTACAAAATCTGGATTACAATTCAATGTCAGAAATCCAATTCAGAAGCACTATTATACAGCTACTGGTGGCTCTAGAAAAAAGCATAAAGGACTCAAGAGACTTCATGACTGCAGAATTTAGATCCAATCAGGCAGAAATTAAAAATCAATTGAATGAGATGCAATCCAAACTAGAAGTCCTAACAACGAGGGTTAACGAGGTGGAAGAACGAGTGAGTGACATAGAAGACAAGTTGATAGCAAAGAGGGAAACTGATGAAAAAAGACACAAACAATTAAAAGACCATGAAGATAGAAAAAGGGAAATAAACGACAGCCTGAGGAAGAAAAACCTACGTTTAATTGGTGTTCCCGAGGGTGCCGAAAGGGACAGAGGGCCAGAATATGTATTTGAACAAATTCTAGCTGAAAACTTTCCTAATCTGAGAAGGGAAAGAGGCATTCAGATCCAGGAAATAGAGAGATCCCCCCCCTAAAATCAATAAAAACCGTTCAACACCTCGACATTTAATAGTGAAGCTTGCAAATTCCAAAGATAAAGAGAAGATCCTTAAAGCAGCAAGAGACAAGAAATCCCTGACTTTTATGGGGAGGAGTATTAGGGTAACAGCAGACCTCTCCACAGAGACCTGGCAGGCCAGAAAGGGCTGGCAGGATATATTCAGGGTCCTAAATGAGAAGAACATGCAACCAAGAATACTTTATCCAGCAAGGCTCTCATTCAAAATGGAAGGAGAGATAAAGAGCTTCCAAGACAGGCAGCAACTGAAAGAATATGTGACCTCCAAACCAGCTCTGCAAGAAATTTTAAGGGGGACTCTTAAAATTCCGCTTTAAGAAGAAGTTCAGTGGAACATTCCACAAAAACAAGGACTGAATAGTTATCATGATGACACTAAATTCATATCTCTCAATAGTAACTCTGAATGTGAACGGGCTTAATGACCCCATCAAAAGGCGCAGGATTTCAGACTGGATAAAAAAGCAGGACCCCCCCCCCCAAAAAAAAGCAGGACCCATCTATTTGCTGTCTACAAGAGACTCATTTTAGACAGAAGGACACCTACAGCCTGAAAATAAAAGGTTGGAGAACCATTTACCATTCGAATGGTCCTCAAAAGAAAGCAGGAGTAGCCATCCTTATATCAGATAAACTAAAATTTACCCCAAAGACTGTAGTGAGAGATGAAGAGGGACACTATATAATACTTAAAGGATCTATTCAACAAGAGGACTTAAAAATCCTCAATATATATGCCCCGAATGTGGGAGCTGCCAAATATATAAATCAATTATTAACCAAAGTGAAGAAATACTTAGATAATAATACACTTATACTTGGTGACTTCAATCTAGCTCTTTCTATACTAGATAGGTCTTCTAAGCACAAGATATCCAAAGAAACGAGAGCTTTAAATGATACACTGGACCAGATGGATTTCACAGATATCTACAGAACTTTACATCCAAACTCACCTGAATACACATTCTTCTCAAGTGCACATGGAACTTTCTCCAGAATAGACCACATATTGGGTCACAAATCGGGTCTGAACCGATACCAAAAGATTGGGATTGTCCCCTGCATATTCTCAGACCATAATGCCTTGAAATTAGAACTAAATCACAACAAGAAGTATGGAAGGACCTCAAACAGGTGGAGGTTAAGGACCATCCTGCTAAAAGATGAAAGGGTCAACCAGGAAATTAAGGAAGAATTAAAAAGATTCATGGAAACTAATGAGAATGAAGATACAACCGTTCAAAATCATTGGGATGCAGCAAAAGCAGTCCTAAGGGGGAAATACATCGCAATACAAGCATCCATTCAAAAACTGGAAAGAACTCAAATACAAAAGCTAACCTTACACATAAAGGAGCTAGAGAAAAAACAGCAAATAGATCCTACACCCAAAAGAAGAAGGGAGTTACTAAAGATTCGAGCAGAACTCAATGAAATCGAGACCAGAAGAACTGTGGAACAGATCAACAGAACCAGGAGTTGGTTCTTTGAAAGAATTAATAAGATAGATAAACCATTAGCCAGCCTTATTAAAAAGAAGAGAGAGAAGACTCAAATTAATAAAATCATGAATGAGAAAGGAGAGATCACTACCAACACCAAGGAAATACAAAAGATTTTAAAAACATATAATGAACAGCTATATGCCAATAAATTAGGCAATCTAGGATAAATGGACGCATTCCTGGAAAGCCACAAACTACCAAAACTGGAACAGGAAGAAATAGAAAACCTGAACAGGCCAATAACCAGGGAGGAAATTGAAGCAGTCATCAAAAACCTCCCAAGACACAAGAGTCCAGGGCCAGATGGCTTCCCAGGGGAATTTTATCAAACGTTTAAAGAAGAAACCATACCTATTCTCCTAAAGCTGTTTGGAAAGATAGAAAGAGATGGAGTACTTCCAAATTCGTTCTATGAGGCCAGCATCACCTTAATTCCAAAACCAGACAAAGACCCCACCAAAAAGGAGAATTACAGACCAATATCCCTGATGAACATGGATGCAAAAATTCTCAACAAGATACTGGCCAATAGGATCCAACAGTACATTAAGAAAATTATTCACCATGACCAAGTAGGATTTATCCCTGGGACACAAGGCTGGTTCAACACCCGTAAAACAATCAATGTGATTCATCATATCAGCAAGAGAAAAACCAAGAACCATATGATCCTCTCATTGGATGCAGAGAAAGCATTTGACAAAATACAGCATCCATTCCTGATCAAAGCTCTTCAGAGTGTAGGGATAGAGGGAACATTCCTCGACATCTTAAAAGCCATCTATGAAAAGCCCACAGCAAATATCATTCTCAATGGGGAAGCACTGGGAGCCTTTCCCCTAAGATCAGGAACAAGACAGGGATGTCCACTCTCACCACTGCTGTTCAACATAGTACTGGAAGTCCTAGCCTCAGCAATCAGACAACAAAAAGACATTAAAGGCATTCAAATTGGCAAAGAAGAAGTCAAACTCTCCCTCTTCGCCGATGACATGATACTCTACATAGAAAACCCAAAAGTCTCCACCCCAAGATTGCTAGAACTCATACAGCAATTCGGTAGCGTAGCAGGATACAAAATCAATGCCCAGATATCAATGGCATTTCTATACACTAACAATGAGACTGAAGAAAGAGAAATTAAGGAGTCAATCCCATTTACAATTGCACCCAAAAGCATAAGATACCTAGGAATAAACCTAACCAAAGATGTAAAGGGTCTATACCCTCAAAACTATAGAACACTTCTGAAAGAAATTGAGGAAGACACAAAGAGATGGAAAAATATTCCATGCTCATGGATTGGCGGAATTAATATTGTGAAAATGTCAATGTTACCCAGGGCAATATACACGTTTAATGCAATCCCTATCAAAATACCATGGACTTTCTTCAGAGAGTTAGAACAAATTATTTTAAGATTTGTGTGGAATCAGAAAAGACCCCGAATAGCCAGGGGAATTTTAAAAAAGAAAACCATAGCTGGGGACATCACAATGCCAGATTTCAGGTTGTACTACAAAGCTCTGGTCATCAAGACAGTGTGGTACTGGCACAAAAACAGACACATAGATCAGTGGAACAGAATAGAGAATCCAGAAGTGGACCCTCAACTTTATGGTCAACTAATATTCAATAAAGGAGGAAAGACTATCCATTGGAAGAAAGACAGTCTCTTCAATAAATGGTGCTGGGAAAATTGGACATCCACATGCAGAAGAATGAAACTAGACCACTATCTTGCACCATACACAAAGATAAACTCAAATTGATGAAAGATCTAAATGTGAGACAAGATTCCATCAAAATCCTAGAGAAGAACACAGGCAACACCCTTTTTGAACTCGGCCATAGTAACTTCTTGCAAGATACATCCACGAAGGCAAAAGAAACAAAAGCAAAAATGAACTATTGGGACTTCATCAAGATAAGAAGCTTTTGCACAGCAAAGGATACAGTCCACAAAACTCAAAGACAACCTACAGAATGGGAGAAGATATTTGCAAATGACGTGTCAGATAAAGGGCTAGTTTCCAAGATCTATAAAGAACTTATTAAACTCAACACCAAAGAAACAAACAATCCAATCATGAAATGGGCAAAAGACATGAACAGAAATCTCACAGAGGACGATATAGACATGGCCAACATACATATGAGAAAATGCTCTGCATCACTTGCCATCAGGGAAATACAAATCAAAACTACAATGAGATACCACCGCACACCAGTGAGAATGGGGAAAATTAACAAGGCCGGAAACAACAAATGTTGGAGAGGATGCGGAGAAAAGGGAACCCTCTTACACTGTTGGTGGGAATGTGAACTGGTGCAGCCACTCTGGAAAACTGTGTGGAGGTTCCACAAACAGTTAAAAATATACCTGCCCTACGACCCAGCAATTGCACTGTTGGGGATTTACCCCAAAGATACAAATGCAATGAAACGCCGGGACACCTGCACCCCGATGTTTATAGCAGCAATGGCCACGATAGCCAAACTGTGGAAGGAGCCTCGGTGTCCAACGAAAGATGAATGGATAAAGAAGATGTGGTTTATGTATACAATGGAATATTACTCAGCTATTAGAAATGACAAATACCCACCATTTGCTTCAACGTGGATGGACCTGGAGGGTATTATGCTGAGTGAAGTAAGTCAGTCGGTGAAGGACAAACATTATATGTTCTCATTCATTTGGGGAATATAAATAATAGTGAAAGGGAATATAAGGGAAGGGAGAAGAAATGTGTGGGAAATATCAGAAAGGGAGACAGAACGTAAAGACTGCTAACTCTGGGAAACGAACTAGGGGTGGTGGAAGGGGAGAAGGGCGGGGGGTGGGAGTGAATGGGTGACGGGCACTGGGGGTTATTCTGTATGTTAGTAAATTGAACACCAATAAAAATATATTAAAAAAATAAAAAATAAATAAATACAACTTAAGTAAGTCAAAGGTGAAATTTTAAAATGCTACTTCCTATTTGTAAGGCAACAAAAGATGTATACACTATTATATGGCATAAACAACACATAAAAAGATTTGTACTGTTCAAAATGTATACAAAAGATATTGTACCATGTATATTCTACAACTATTTTTCAATTAATAAACCCATTTACATGCATTATTTTTATAATCAATAAATTACATATAATTTTAAAGCCATGATGCATTATGACAAGCAAAGTTTCCAAACTTTAGGGATTTTTCACAGCTGTATAAAATCACCTATAACTTTATTTAAATATTTTTAAAAATAAAATAGCATTAGCAACATCCATCTGCAAGCCTCATCTCCATAGGCAGTATTTAGAAAGAAATATGAGATGTGATCAAAGCAGAATTGAGAGTAAACTTCACAATTATTGAAACATTTTAAAATTTTGTATTTGAATACAGTGGCACAAAATGATACATTAATTTCAGGTATATAGCACAGTGGTTCAACATCCCTACATATTATGTGAAGCTCATCACAAGTGTAGCTGTCATTTGTCACCATACAACACTATTACAAATGTTGTTAAATATATTTCCTATGCTGTACTTTCTATTCCCATGATTTATTCATTCCATAACTGGAAGCTTGTATCTCCTACTCGCTTTCATGCATTTTGCCCATCCCTTTACCCTCCTCCCCTCTGGGAAAAAACAATTTTTTCCTCTATATTCATAGATCTAATTCCACTTGTTTGTTTATTCATTTGTTTTTTCTATTCTGCTTAGGAGTGAAATCATATGTGTTTGGTTTTTCAGTCTGACTTTTTCACTTAGCATAAAATCCTCTAGGTCTATCTATGTTGTTGGAAATGGAAAAATATCATAATATTTTATGGTTGTGTAATGTTTCATTGAACATATATACCACAGCTTCCTTATCCTACAACTTCTTTATTCATTCCTCTATTGATGGATGCTTAGCTAGGTTCATATCTTGTGTATTATAAATAATGCTGCATAATGGTGAATATATATTTTCAAATTAGTGTTTTCATTTCTTTGAGCAAATACCCAGTAGTGGAACTATTGGATCACATGGTATTTCTATTATTTTTTGAGGACCCTCCATACTGATTTTTTTAAGTGGCTGTAACAATATATATTCCCACCAATGGTACATGAGGAATTCCTTTTTTTCTACATCCTCATCAACACTCGTTAATTTTTATCTTCCTGATTTTAGTCATTATGACAATTATAGGGTTATATCCCACCGTGGTTTTGATTTGCATTTCACTGATGATTAGTGATGTTGAACATCTTTTCATGTGTCAGTTCACTATCTTTATGTCTTCTTTGGAAAAAATGTATATTCATGCCCTTTTCTGACACTTTAATCAAATTATATATTTTTTTGCTATTGAGTTGTACAAGTTCCTTATATACTATCTGTATTAATCTCTTATTGTACATATTAGTTGCAAATATATTTTCCCATTGAATATATTGCCTTTTTGTTTTTCTGATGGTTTCTTTCTCTGTGCAAAATGTTTTTATTTTGGTGCAGTTTCAATAGTTTAATTTGTTTTTGTTTTCCTTGCATTTAGAAACATATATACAAAAATGTTCCTAAAGCCAATATCAAAGAAATTACTGCATACATTTTTGTGAGAGTCTTATGGTTTCAAGTCTCACCTTTTGAGTTTATTTTTGTGGATAGTGTAAGACAATGGTCCAGTCCCATTATTTTGCATGTGGTTGTGCAGTTTTCCCAGCACGATCTATTGAAAAGACTGTTACCCATTTTTTCTTGCTCCCTTTCTCATAGATTGCCATATAAATTGTATTTATTTCTTAGCCTTATATTGTGTTCCATTGATATATGTGCCAGTACCACACTGTCCATATTACTGCAGATTTTAAGAATATCATGAAATCTGGGATTGTGATACCTCCATCTTTCTTCTTTCCCAGAATTGATTAGACTATATGGGGTCTTTCCTGGTTCCAAACAAATTTTAGTATTTTTTGTTGCTGTTGTTTTAGGTCTATGAAGATAGATGTTGATATTTTGATAGGAATTGCATTCATATATTGCTTTGTATACTATGGATATTTTAGCAATATTAATTTTTCCAGTTCATGAGCATGGAATAGTATTCCATTTGTGTTATCTTCACATTCTTTCAACAATATTTTACAGTTTTCAAACTATAAGTACTTCACCTCATCAGTTAATTTTATTTCTAGGAATTTTTTTTCTTTCTGGTACAATGGTAAATAGAATGGTTTTCTATTATTTTTATTAATCTGTAATTAGTGTATTAGTGTCAGGTGTACAATACACTGATACCAAAATTTTAGACATGACTCAGTGCTTACCATAAAAATAATCTTTATTTTTTTAATTCCAGTATAGTTAACATACAGTGTGATATTAGTTTCAGTGATTCAACAATATAGTGATTTAACCATTCTATAGATTCCTCAGTCCTCATCATGATAAGTGTACTTTACTCTTTTCTTGCCATCATACTCTTTACACCCTTTCCCATCAACCTCCCCTCTGATAACCATCAGTGTGTTATCAATAATTAAGAATCTGTTTCTTGGATTATCTCTTTCTCTTTTTTGTTTGTTTGCTTGCTTATTTGTCTTCTTTCTTAAATTCCACATAAGAGTGAAATCACTGGAAAAAAAAGAGTGAAATCATATGTCATTTGTCTTTCTCTGACTGACATATTTCACTTAGCATTATACACCAGCTCCATTTATATTGTTGTAAATGGCAATATTTCATTCTTTTTATGGATGAATAATATTCTTTGTATGTATATACCATATCCTTTTTATCCACTCATTTTTCAATGGATACAGGATGCTTCCATAATTTGGCTATTGTAAATAATGCTGCAATAAATACAGGGATGCATGAATCCTTTTCAATAAATATTTTTGTATTTTGGGAGTAAGCACCCAGTATGTGATTACTGGATCAGAAGCCAGTTCTACATTGAACTTTTTAAAGAACCTCCATCTCATCTTACACAGTGGCTGCACCAATTTGCATTCCCCCTCAAAATGCTCAAGGGTTCCCTTTTTTCCACATCCTTACCAATACTTATTTCTTGTCTGTTTTACTTTAGCCACTCTAACAGGTGTGGTTTTAATTTTCATTCCCTGATGATGTCTGATATTGAGCATTTTTTCACGTTTGTTGGCTATCTCTATGTCTTCCTTGGAAAAATAACTGTTCATGTTTTCTCACCTTTTGTTAATGGGATTATTTGTGTTATGTTGTGGAGTTTCATAAGTTCTTTATATATTTTGGATACTAACTCCTTATTGGATATGTCATTTGCAAATATATTCTCCCATTCAGTAAGTCAGTAAATTGACTTTTAATTTTGTTGATTTTTTTTTTTGCTGTGAAGAATTTTACTTTGATGTAGTCCCAATACTTTTTTTTTAGTCCCAATACTTTATTTTTGCTTTTGTTTCTCTTGCTTCCAGAGACATATCTAGAAAACTTCCTAAGCCAACTTCAAATATATTACTACCTGTGCTCTCCTCTAAGATTTTTATGGTATCAATTTTCAACTTTAAGACTTTCATCCATTTTGAGTTTATTATTGTGTATGGTGTAAGGAACTGGTCCAGTTTCATTCGTTTACATTTAGCTGTCCAGTTTTCCCAACATCATTTGTGGAAGAGACTGCCTTTTCTCATTGCTTTTTGAAGATTAATTGACCATGTAGTTGAGTATTCATTTCTAGGTTTTCCATTCTGTTCCACTCATCTATTTGTCTATTTTTGTGCCAATACCATACAGTTTTGATTGCTACCACTTTAGAAGTCTGGAATTGTCATACCTCCAGTTTTGTTTTTCTTTTTCAAGATTGCTTTTGTTATTAAGGGCCTTATGTGGTTCTATACAATTTTTTGAATTTTTTTGTTTCAGTTCTGTGAAAAAATGCTGTTGGTATTTTGATAATCATCATATTATATGTGTAGATTATTTTGGGTAGTATTGACATTTTAACGATATTTGTTCTTCCAGTCCACGAGGATGGAATTTCTTTCTATTTCTTTACAATGTATTAAATTTCTTTCATCAATGTCTAATAGCTTTCAGAGTACAGGTATTTCACCTCTTTAGTTAGATTTATTCCAAAATATTTTATCATTTATGATGCAATTGTAAAAGGGTTGTTTTCTTAATTTCTTTTTCTGCAACTTCTTTATTGGTGTTTGCAAATACAATGGATTTCTGTACATTTGTTTCGCATCCTATGACTATACTGAATTTATTTATCAATTCTGGTAGTTTTTTGGTTCAGTCTTTAGGTTTTTTTATATATAGTATTATGCCATTAGCAAATAGTGAAAATTTTACTTCTTTCTTACTAATGTGGATATATTTGTTTAATTTTGTAACTTCTTTTTTTTTAATTTTTATTTACTTATGATAGTCACACAGAGAGAGAGAGGCAGAGACACAGGCAGAGGGAGAAGCAGGCTCCATCCACCGGGAGCCCGACGTGGGATTCGATCCCGGGTCTCCAGGATCGCGCCCTGGGCCAAAGGCAGGCACCAAACCGCTGCGCCACCCAGGGATGCCTATTTGTTTAATTTTGATGTCTGATTGTCGTGGCTAGGAGTTCCAGGACTACATTGAATAAAAGTGGTGACAGTGGACATCCTTGTCTTTTCTTGACCTTAGGGGAGAAGCTCTGTTTTTCTCCATTAAGGGTGATATTAGCTGTGGGTTTTTCATATACAGTCTTCAGTATGATGAGGTATTTTTCCAACACAACTTGTTGAGGGTTTTTATTATAAGTGGATGTTGTACACTGTCAAATAATTTTTCTGTGTCTATAGAATGTTTGTATGGTTTTTATCCTTTCTCTTATTGATGTGATGTTTTATGCTGATTAATTTGCGAATATCTACCCTTGCATCTGAGAAAAAAAACCACTTGATCATAGTAAATGAGTTTTTAAATGTACTGTTGAATTTTTTGCTAGCATTTTTTTGAGGATTTTTGCATCTGTTCATCAAATACATTGGGCTGTACTTCTTTTTGGAGTAGGTGTCTATCTGATTTTAGGATCAAGGTAATGCTAGTATCATAAAATGAAGTTGGAGGTTTTCCCTCCTCTTCTATTTTTTGGAAAAGATTGGGAGGAAAAGGTATTAATTCTTCTCCAAATGTTCTCTGAAATTTGCCTGTGAGGCCTTCTGGTCCTGAACTTTTGTTTGTTGAGAGTTTTTTGATTACTGATTCAATTTCATTGCTGGTAATTGGTCAGTTCAAGTTTTCTATTTCTTCCTGGTTCAGTTTTGGTGGTCTATATGTTTCCAGGAATTTATCCATTTCTTCTCAGTTGTCCAATTTACTGGCATATAATTTTTCATAATATTTTCTTATAATCTCTTGTATTTTTGTGGTGTCAGTTGTTATTTCCCTTCCTTCGTTTCTGATTTTGTTATTTCTTTTTCATTTCTGATTTTGTATCCTCTATATCTATCTCCCTCTCTCTCTCTCTTTCTCTCTGGATGAGTCTGATTAGAGGTTTATCAATTTTGTTTATCTTAATTACCAGCTCCTGGTTTCATTGATCTGTTCTATTTTTTTTTTAATTTCTGTATCATTTATTTTGTTCTCTAATCTTTATTATTTCCTTTCTTCTGCAGATTTTGGCTTTCATTTGTTCTTTTTCTAGTCTCTTTAGGTGTAAAGTTGGGTTGTTTAAATATTTTACTTGCTTCTTGAGATAGGCCTGTATTGCAATAAACTTCCCTATTATAATGACTTTTGCTGGGATTCCTGGGTGACTCAGTAGTTGGGCATCTGCCTTAGGCTCAGGGCATGGTCCCAGAATCCAGGATTGAGTCCCACATCAGGCTCCCTGTGGGGAGCCTGCTTCTCTCTCTGCCTGTGTCTCTGCCTCTTTCTCTGTGTCTCTCATGAATAAATAAAGTCTTTAAAAAATAAACTTAATTAACATATACTGTATTATTAGTTTCAGAGATAGAATTCAGTGATTCATCAGTTGCATATAACACCCAGTGCTTATTACTTCAAGTGCCCTCCTTAACGCTCATCATCCAGTTATTCCATCCCACCCCCACTTGTCTCTACTCCAGCAATCCTGTTTGTTTCCTATAGTTTAGTCTCATGGTTTGCCACCCTCTCTGTTTTCATCTTACTCTACTTTTCCTACACTTTCCCTATATTCAACTGTTTTGTTTCTTGAATTCCACATGAGTGAAATAATATGGAATTTGTCTTTCTCTGACTTATTTTGCTAACCATAATACACAATAATTACATCCAAGTCATTGCAAATATCAAGATTTCATTCTTTTTATGGGTGAGCAATATTCTATTATATATATATATATATACCAAATCTTCTTTATGTATTCATCTGTTACCATAGTTTGGCTATTGTGGACATTGCTGCTATTATATACTTTAGGGTAAATGTACCCCTTCAAATCACTATCTTTGTATCCTTTGGATAAATACCTAATAGTGCAATTGATGGGTCCTAGGGTAGCTCTACTTTAAATTTGTGGTAAACCATCTAGCCATGGACTCATTTTTGGGAGATATTTGATCAATGATTCAATTTTGTTGCTGGTTATGGGTCTGTTTTGGGTTTTCTATTTCACACACTGTTTCAGTTTTTGTAGTTTATATGTTTCTAGGAATGCATCCATTTTTTTGCAGGTTGACTCATTTATTGGCATATACTTGCTCATAACATGTTCTGATAATTTTTTGTATTTCTTCAGTGTTGATTGTGACCTCTCCTCTTTAATTTATGATTTTATTTATTTGAATCCTTTCTTTTCTTTTTGATAACCCTGGCTTGTGTTTTATTAATCTTATTAATTCTTTCAAGAGCCAGCACCTAGTTTTGTTGAACTGTTCAACTATTTTTTTTAATTTTTATATCATTAATTTCAGCTCTAATCTTTATTGTTTATCTTCTCCTACTGAATTTAGGTTTTATTTGCTGTTCTTTTTCCAGCTCTTTAGATGTAAGTTTAGCTTGTATATTTGAGACTTTTCTTGTTTCTTAAGAAAGATCTGTATTGCTACATACTTCCAGCTTAGAACCAACTTTTCTGCATCCCAAAAGCATTGAACTGTTATGTTCTCATGTTCATTGCTTCCATGTATTTTTTAATTCTTTCCTAATTTCCTGGCTGACCCATTCATTCTTTAGTAGGGTGCTCTTTAACTTCCATATATTTGTGGTCCATCCTATTTTTTCTTGTAGTTGATTCACGTTTTAAAGCATTTTTGTTGAAAACACCTATGGTATGGTCTCAATCTTTTTGTACTGGTTGAGATCTGATTTGTGAACCAGTAAGTGTATGATCTATTCTGGAGAATGTTCTATGTGCACTTGATAAGAATGAGCATTCTGTTGTTTTAGGATGAAATCCTCTTAATATATCTGTGAAGTCCATCTGGTCTAATGTGTCATTCATAGCCTTTGTTTCCTTAGTGATCTGCTTAGATGAAATGTCCATTGTTGTGAGTGGAGTCTTAACGTCTCCTACTATTATTGTGTTATTATCAATGTGTTTCTTTAATTTTGTTATTAATTGGTTTGTATATTTGGCTACTCTCAAGTTAGAGGCATAAATATTTACAATTGTTAGATGTTGTATAGATTTTTACTATGATTTATTATTCTTCTTCCTCTCTTATCATAGTCTTTGGTTTTAAATCCAATTTCACTGATATAATGATGGCTACTCCAGCATTCTTTTGATGTCCATTGGCATAATAAATAGTTCTCCACCCCCTCACTTTCAATCTGAAGTATTAAATGAGTCTCTTGTAAGCTGCATATTGAAGGGTTTTGTTTTGCTTTGTTTTTTTTTTTATCCATTCTGATACCTTATGCCTATTCATTGGAGCATTTAGTCCTTTTACATTGAGAGTAATTATAGAAAGATACAAGTTTACTGCCACTGTATTACTTGTAAGTTGCTGTTCCTGTAAATGGTATCTGTTCCTTTCTGGTCTCTGTTATGTTTGGGCACTCTCTTTGCTCAAAGCATTAACTTTAAACATTTTTTTAAAATTTTTATTTTATGATAGTCACACAGAGAGAGGGAGAGAGAGAGGCAGAGACACAGGCAGAGGGAGAAGCAGGCTCCATGCACCAGGAGCCCGACGTGGGATTTGATCCCGGGTCTCCAGGATCGCGCCCTGGGCCAAAGGCAGGCGCGCTAAACCGCAGCACCACCCAGGGATCCCCAAAGCATTAACTTTAATATTTCTTGCAGGGCTGGTTAACTGTTCACAAATTCCTTAATATTTGCTTGTCCTGGAAACTATATCTCTCCTTCTATTCTGAATGACACCTTTAGTGGATAAAGTATTCTTGGCTGCACATTTTTCCCATTTAGCACATTGAATATATCATGCTAGTCCTTTCTGGCCAATCAGGTCTCTGTGGACAGTTCTTCTGCCAACCTTACATTTTTACCATTGTAGGTTAAGGATCCCTTGTCCCAAGCTGCTCTCAGGATTTTCTATCTTTGAATTTGCAAGTCCCACTATTTTATGTAGCGATGAACTATTTTTATTGATTTTGAGGGAGAATCTCTGTGCCTCCTGTACTTGAATGCATATTGATTTAGCCAGATTAGAGAAATTCTCATCTTCAATTTGTTCAAATAAACCTTCTATCCCTCTATCCTGCTCTACATCTTCTAGGACCCCTATTATCCAGGTATTATTTTACTTCAGAGAATCACCGAGTTTTTGAAGTCTCCCTTTGTGATCCAGTAGTTGTCCTCCTCTCTTCTATTCAACTTCCTTATTCTCCATTGTTTCTCTTCGAGACCACAGAAACTCTCTTCTACCTCATTTATCCTTCCTGTTACAGCCTAAATTTGTGACTGCATCTCAGTAATAGTATTTTTAATTTTGGCCTGACTAGATTTTATTTTTTATTTTACATATTTTATTATTTTAAATTATTTTATTGGAGCTCAATTTGCCAACATAAGCAGAACACGCAATGCTCATCACACCAACTGCCCCATCATTGCCCATCACACAGTCACCCCAACCCCCCGTCCAACATCCCTTCCACTACCCTTGTTCATTTCTGAGAGGTAGGTGTCTCTCATGTTTTGTCACCCTCACTGATAGTTTCACTCATTTTCACCATTTCCCTTGATTCCTGTTCACTAATTTTTATATTCTCCAAATGAATGAAACCATATAATGTTTGTCCTTTTCTGATTGACGTATTTCACTCAGCATAATACCCTCCAGGACCCTCCACATCGAAGCAAATGGTGGGTATTTGTCATTTCTAATGGCTGAGTAATATTCCATTGTATACATATACCACATCTTCTTTATCCATTCACCTTTCAATGGACACAGAGGCTCCTTCCACAATTTGGCTAATGTGGACATTGCTGCTATAAACATTGGGGTGCAGGTGTCCAGGAGTTTCACTGCATCTGTGTCTTTGGGGTAAATCCCCAGCAGTGCAATGGCTGGGTTGTAGGGAAGATCTATTTTTAACTCCTTGAGGAACCTCCACACAGTTTTCCAGAGTGGTTGCAGCAGTTCACATTCCCAAAACAGTGCAGAAGGGTTCCCCGTTCAGAACATCCACTCCAACATTTGTTGTTTCCAGTCTGGTTAATTTTCACCATTATCACTGGTGTGAGGTGGTATCTCAATGTGGATTTGATTTGTATTTCCCTGATGGCCAGTGATGCGGAGCATATTCTCATGTGCTTGTTGGCCATGTCTATGTCTTCCTCTGTGAGATTTCGCTTCATGTAGTTTGCCCATTTCATGATTTGATTCTTTGTTTATTTGCTATTGAGTTCCATAAGTTCTTTATAGACCTTGAATACTAGCCCTTTATCTGATAGGTCATTTGCAAATATCTTCTTCCATTCTGTAGGTTGTCTTTGAGTTTTGTTAACAGTTTATTTTGCTGTGCAGAAAATGTTTATCCTGATGAAGTTCCAATAATTCATTTTTGCTTTTGTTTTTCTTGCCTTCATGGATGTATTTTGCGACAAGTTGCTATGGCCAAGTTCAAAAAGAGTGTTGCCCGTGTTGTCCTCTAGGGTTTTGATGGAATCTTGTCTCACGTTTAGATCTTTCATCCATTTTGAGTTTATATTTGTGTATGGTGTAAGATAATGGTCTAGTTTCATTCTTCTGCATGTGGATGTCCAATTTCCCCAGCACCATTTATTGAAGAGTCTGTCTTTTGTCCAGTGGATAGTCTTCCCTACTTTGTCGAATATTAATTGACCATAAAGTTGAGGGTCCACTTCCGGATTCTCTATTCTGTTCCATTGATCTATGTGTCTCTTTTTGTGCCAGTACCATGCTGTCTTGATGACCACAGCTTTGTAGTACCGCCTCAAATGTGGCATTGTGATGCCCCCAGCTATGGTTTTCTTTTTTAATATTCCCCTGGTTATTAGGGGACTTTCCTGATTCCACACAAATATTAAGATGATTTGTTCCAACTCTCTGAAGAAAGTCCATGGTATTTTGGTGTTTTTTTTTTCTTATTCAGAACAGCTTGAACTTTAATGGACACTCAGTAACCCCTTCTTGGCTGAAGGCCGTTTGAGGAGGTTCCCACAGGCAGCATTTGCCACCCTCAGGACAAAGGGACAGGTACACAGGGTGAGGCAGGGAACCCGAACTCTGCGGAGTGGGTATCAGTGGGCCGCTCGTGCCGGGCCAGGACTGGCGGCACTAGGCCTGGGGCTCGGGCACCATCCTCCACCATTTGAAGGCAAAGGGCACCCGGCGGATGTTGGCACAGGCAACAGGTAAATTGCCCTGGGTAACATTGACATTTTCACAATATTAATTCTGCCAATCCATGAGCATGGAATATTTTTCCATCTCTTTGTGTCTTCCTCAATTTCTTTCAGAACTGTTCTGTAGTTTTTAGGGTATAGATCCTTTACCTCTTTGGTTAGGTTTATTCCTAGGTATCTTATGCTTTTGGGTATAATTATAAATGGGATTGACTCCTTAATTTCTCTTTCTCCAGTCTCATTGTTAGTATATAGAAATGCAACTGATTTCAGGGCATTGATTTTGTATCCTGCCACACTGTCAAAATGCTGTATGAGTTCTAGCAATCTTGAGGTGGAGTCTTTTGGGTATTCTATGGACAGTATCATGTCATCTGCGAAGAGGGAGAGTTTGACTTCTTCATTGCCAATTTGAATGCCTTTTATTTCTTTTTGTTGTATGATTGCTGAGGCTAGGACTTCTGGTACTCTGTTGAATAGCAGTGGTGATAGTGGACATTACTGTCTTGTTCCTGATCTTAGGGGAAAGGCTCCCAGTGTTTCCCCATTGAGAATATTTGCTGTGTGCTTTTTGTAGATGGCTTTTAAGATGCAGAAGAATGTTCCCTCTATCCCAACACTCTGAAGACTATTGATCAGGAATGGATGGTGTACTTTGATAATGCTTTCTCTGCATCTATTGAGAGGATCATATGGTTCTTGTTTTTTCTCTTGCTGATATGATCAATGACAGTGATTGCTTTAGGCATGTTGAACCAGGCTTGCATACCAGGGATAAATCCCAATTGGTCATGGTGAATAATCTTCTTAATGTATTGTTGGATCTTCTTGGCTAGTATCTTGTTGAGAATTTTTTCATCCATGTTCATCAGGAATATTGGTATATAATTCTCCTTTTTGGTGGGGTCTTTGTCTGGTTTTGGAATTAAGGTGATGCTGGCCTCATAGAACGAGTTTGGAAGTACTCCATCTCTTTCTATCTTTCCGAACAGCTTTAGTAAAATAGGAATGGTTTCTTCTTTACATGTTTGATGGAATTCCCCTGGAAAGCCATCTGGCACTGGATTTTTGGTCGTGGTAGGTTTTTGATGACTGCTTCAATTTCCTCCCTAGTTATCGGCCTGTTCAGGTTTTCTATTTCTTCCTGTTCCAGTTTTGGTAGTTTGTGGTATTCCAGAAATGCGTCCATTTCTTCTAGATTGCCTAATTTATTGGCGTATAGCTGTTCATAATAAGTTTTTAAAATCGCTTGTATTTCCTTGGTATTGGTGGTGATCTCTCCTTTCTCATTCATGATTTTATTAATTTTAACCTTTTCTCTTTTGACTTTTAAGGCTGGCTAATGGTTTATCTATCTTATAAATTCTATTAAAGAACTAACTCCTAGTCTTGATGATCAATTCCACAGTTCTGGTCTCTATTTCATTGAGTTCTGCTCTAATCTTTATTAATTATCTTCTTCTGCTGGATGAAGACTTCATTTGCTCTTCCTTCTCCAGCTTCTTTAGGTGCAAGGTTAGCTTTTGTACTTGAGTTCTTTCCAGTATTTGAATGGATGCTTGTATTGCGATGTAGTTCCCCCTCAGGACTGCTTTTGCTGTATCCCGAAGATTTTGAACACTTGTATCTTCATGCTCATTAGTTTCCATGAATCTTTTTAATTATTCCCTAATTTCCTGGTTAACCATTCATCTTTTAGCAGGATGGTCCTTAACCTTCACATGTTTGAAATCCTTTGAAACTTCTTCTTGTGATTTAGTTCTAGTTTCAAAGCATTATGGTCTGAAAATATGCAGAGGACGATCCCAATCTTTTGGTATCGGTTAAGACCTGACTTGTGACCCAGTATGTGGTCTATTCTGGAGAAAGTTCCATGTGCACTTGAGATGAATGTGGATTCAGTTGCATTTGGATGTAAAGTTTTGTAAAGATCTGTAAAATCTGTCTGGTCCAGTGTATCATGTAAAGCTCCTGTTTCTTTGCAGATGTACTTAGAAGATCTGTCGGTTGTAGAAAGCACTATGTTCAAGTCATGAAGTATAAGTGTATTATTACCTAAGTAAGTCTTAACTTTGGTTATTAATTGGTTGATATACTTGGTAGCTCACACATTAGGGGCATAAATATTCATTATTGTTAGGTCTTCTTGTTGGCTAGATCCTTTAAATATGATATAGAGTCCCTCTTCATTTCATACTAGAGTCTTTGGGATAAACTTTAATTTATGTGACATGAAGATTGCTATCCCTGCTTTCTTTTGAGGACCATTTGAATGGTAAATGGTTCTCCAACCTTTATTTTCAGGCTGTACGTGTCTTATGTCTGAAATGAGTCTCTGGTAGACAGCAATTAGATGGGTCTTGCTTTTTTATCTAGTCTGAAAGCCTGCGCCTTTTGATGGGGTCATTAAGCCCATTCACGTTCACAGATACTTTTGAAAGATATTAATTTAGTGTGATTATGATACCTATTCAGTCCCTGTTTTTGTGGATTGTTTCCTTGGACTTCCTGTTTCTTTAACAGAGTCCCCCTTAATATTTCTTGCAGAGCAGGTTTGGTGGTCACATATTCTTTCAGTTTTTGCCTATCTTGGAAGCTCTTTATCTCTCCTATTCTGAATGAGAGCCTTGCTGGATAAAGTATTCTCGGCTGCATGTTCTTCCCATTTAGGACCTTGAATATATCCTGCCAGCCCTTTCTGGCCTGCCAGGTCTCTGTGGAGAGGTCAACTGTTAACCTAATACTTCTCCCCTTAAAGTTTAGGGATCTCTTGTCTCTTGCTGCTTTAAGGATCTTCTCTTTATCTTTGAAATTTGCAAGTTTCACCATTGAATATTGAGGTGTTGAACGGTTTTTATTGATTTTAGTGGAGGATCTGTCTATCTCCTCGATCTGAATGCCTGTTTCCCTTCCCCAGGTAGGGAATTTCTCAGCTATGATTTGTTCAAATATACTTTCTGGTCCTCTGTCTCTTTCAGGGTCTTCTGGAACCCCAATTGAACGTAGATTTTTCTTCCTGAGGCTGTCATTTATTTCCCTTTACCTATCCTCATGATCTTTTAATTGTTTTTCCCTTTTTTTCTCTGCTTCCTTCCTTGCCATCAACTTGCCTTCTATGTCACTCACTCGTTCTTCTACCTTGTCAACCCTTGTTTTTAGGACCTCCAGTTTGGATTGCATCTCATTTAATCGATTTTTAATTTTGGCCTGATTAGATCTAAATTCTGCAGCCATGAAGTCTCTTGAATCCTTTATGCTTTTTTCCAGAGCCAGAAGTAGCTTTATAATTGTGCTTTTGAATTGGCTTCTGACATTCAATTATAATCCAAGTTTTGTAACTCTGTGGGAGAGAGTATTGTTTCTGATTCTTTCCTTTGTTGTAATTTTTTCCTTCTAGTCATTTTTCTCAGTGCAGAGTGGCCAAAAACAAGTTGTACTGGAAAAAGGAGAAAAAGAAAGAAAAAAGAAAAAAGAAAGGAGGGCAGGGGGGGGGAGAAACAAACAGAAAACAAAAAACACTGGGGAGTATAGTCTGATTCTATGTACTGTAACTGCCTGGACTTCCCCCGAACTTTCCAGCACTGCTTGGTCAAGAACTTGCTTTTCCCCTTTCCTTCCAGTTGGTCTTCTGTGGGAGGGGCATGCTGTGCTGATTCTGAGGTGTGTGCACCTGGGGGAGCTGCCCAGGCCTCTGCCAGGTGCAGGGCTCATTGGGAGCTGTTTCTCCTGTGAGTTCCCTGCTCAGTCCGAGGTACAGGTGACACCAGGAGGAACAACAGTGGCAGTGGCCAGCTCTCCAGCTTTGTAGTCAGTTCCTGCAGTAACTACCACAGCTGCCAGTCTGCAGAGGCCTGGATGCTCCGGGGGCAGGGGGCACCGATCTGTATAGCTCGGGGCTTCCCGGCGGCAGAAGCGTCCTTACTGCCCTGTGTCCTCCCTGGCCTCTGCCTGTCCCGGGGGGAGTGCAGGATCTTGGGCTGTGTCCCCCGGCACCCTGGGCTCTGGGGCCTGCACCGCTGGAATCGGGGTCCCCTGGTGCGCAGCCCGGTCCCCAAGGAGCAGCTGCCGGAGCTGCTCCCAAGGCCCCGCCTGGCATGTGCTCCAGCCCTTTAGTGAGCTCGGCCTGCTGTGTGGCGTGCTCTCCCCTGGGGCGCAGTTCCTCTGGTAGTGCCCCTGGGAGCCTGAGTATATCCCTGCCCCTCCTGGGATCCTGATGGAGTTCCCTGCGAGCATCCTTCCGTCTGGGAAGATTGGTAAATCTCCTGCTTCTCCAGGTGGGGCTTTCCTGTCCTGGGGTCTTTCGCTGCCCAGCCTTCTCTGGCTCCTTGCTGGGGCCCCTCCCCCTGGGAACCTTTTTTATTTCTTTATTTTTTTCCATCTTCCTACCTTGATAGAAGCACCAACTCTTCTCACTAGCATTCCAGCTGTTCTCTCTTTAAATCTCATGCCGAATTTGTAGGTTTTCAGGATGAATTGAAAGTTATCTAGGTAAGTTGGTGGGGACAGGTGACTTGGGGGACCTTACTCTTCTCTAGTGTCTTCTATTATTCAAACCCAGTTAGTATCTTTATATTTGTTGTTTTAAATTCCAGTTCAGACATTTCACTTATATCCATATTAATTAAATCCCCAGTGGTATTAGCTCTTGTTCTGTCTTTTAGGGGGAATTTCTCCATCTAGTCATTTTGTCCAGAAAAGAAATCAGGGAAGAAAAAAAACAGTAATAACAAAAACAACAAAACTTCAGGAAGTTTTTCTGCTGTATGCCATGTATACTCTGCTCTTGTGTTTTGGCTGCTCTTTCCTTCTTGTCGTTCCTCTACACAGTTCCTCCTTGCTTGTAGTATGATGTGTTTGGACCTTTAAGTAATTGGGATTTTATTTGTTTTTCAATGTAAGCCTTAAAAAAGAAAAAAAAAGGAAATGAAAAAAGAGAAAGAAAAACAAACAAAAACAAACAAAGAACAAAACAAAAACCTGATGCAAGACCAAAGGAAAAAAACAAGCATGCAAACAAATAGGCAAATGATAAACTATAAGCTTGATTCTATAATATAAGAAAGAAGGAATGAAAAAAGAGCAGAGGAGGAATAAAAGAGAAAATATATAAAAAGCCTAATCCAAATAAGAAGAGAAGGAAACAAACAAGCCAACAAATGATCAAAAGATTATAAGCCTGATACAAAAAAAAGTGAAGAGAAAAAAATATATGTATAATAAAGCATAAAGAATAAAAAAGAAATAGAAAAAGAATGTATTTTGAAAAATTTAAAACAAGAACAGAAGAGTGAAAAAAAGAGAAGTAAGTACTGTCCACTGGAAGCTGGTATTTTAAAGATTTCTTTAATCAGTAGACTTGGTAGATGTGGGGGGCTTGTGTTGGTCTTCTAAGGGAGAAGCCTGCTGGGCTATTTTCACAAGTTGGCTTGCTCTGTAAAGATGCCCCTCCTGGGTGCAAGGGTGCTGGATTTAGTGTAGGGGACTCCAGCCTCCACTGAAGGCACTGTGATTCTCTATGGTGTCTACTGTGCTGGTGTTTGAGGGTGAGAGGGGTGGTGGTGGAGAAAGAATACAGCTTCACCCTATCTTCTTGTCCCCAGGGTGTAGAATTCCTGGCCACCACCTTTCAGAATATCCTCGGAGAATAGTGAACAACCTACTGTGTCCCATGCTTTGATCAGTTCCGTGCCCTTAACCTTTCTGTGTTTCAAGGTTCCAGCACACCCAGAGCCACAGATCTCCTGTATTTTATCTCTGGCCAGTGGCTGTTATTCCAAACTCCAAGCTTTAAAAGGCTTTGTAAGGTGTGGGCTAACTTGCTTTCCCTGGAGGAAAGGCTTGGGGTGTGCTCAGCAGTGTCCAGTCCTCAAAAAGCAGTTGCACAGTACACATGCAGAAGCTAGAGTTTATTGTAATGCTCAGTGAAAAGCTAGAAGCAGGTTACTGGCCATCTGCATGTGACTCCAACTCCTACTCTGTTCTGTCCCAGAAAAGATGCTTGAATCTATCACAGCAGACAGTGAAAAGTAGTGGCCAGGTTATCTGCAATCTGCTCCTGCCTCTGCTTTCTTAATTCTGCCACAGAAAAACAGCTGCTACACTTACACAAGAGAGTTAAGCCTATTGTGGCTCTCAGCAAAAAGTGAAGAGGTTTTCTGCCCTCTGCATGCACCTCTGACTCTGCTGTTGAGCACAGCTCAGTGATTCCCTGCTGGCATTTTGGCCTTGGAGAGGCAAAATATGCTCTTCCAATTGGCTACCAGGAAGGGGAGCAATCTCTCCCTGTGGAACCCGGGGGATTTTCTCACCACTGCTTCTTGTGCTGTCCTTACCCACTAGGCAGTCTCGCACTTTTTCCCTCTCCCTGACTTTGTCTCATGGAAAGGGTTCCCTCCCCTTCAAGTCCACATGGCTTTGCTCTTCTCAATTCATGGCTCCAAACCTTGCAACTACCACATTCTTCCCTACAACTATGTAGATTATCTCCTTTATCCTCAGATCATCTTCCTAGTTGTTCAAAATAGTTGAATATTGACCCAGCTGCATTTGAAGGATGAGAGAACTTCAGGGCCCCCTACTACTTCACCATCTTAATTCCACCACCACGCACTATTCATTAATTTTTGCCATTGTAATTATTTTATGTCTTGGTATGGACCTCCTTGGGTTGATTTCGTTAGGGGATCTCAGTGTCTCCTGGATGCAGATATCTATTTCCTTCCCCAGATTATAAAAGTTTTCAGGTAAACTTTCCTAATCTGGGAAGAGAAACAGGCATTCAGATCCAGGAAATAGAGAGATTCCCCCCCTAAAATCAATAAAAACCACTCAACACCTCGACATTTAATATTGATGCTTGCAAATTCCAAAGATAAAGAGAAGATCCTTAAAGCAGCAAGAGACAAGAAATCTCTAACATTTATGGGGAGAAATACTAGATGAACGGCAGACATCTCCACAGAGACCTAGCAGGCCAGAAAGGGCTGGCAGGATATATTAGAGTCCTAAATGAGAAAAACATGCAGCCAATAATACTTTATCCAGCAAGGCTCTCATTCAGAATAGAAGGAGAGATAAAAAGCTTCCAAGATAGGCAGAAACTGAATGAATATGTGACCACCAAACCAGTTCTCCAAGAAATATTAAGGGGGACTCTGTAAAAGAAAGAGGAAGTCCAATGGAACAATCCACAAAAACAGGGACTGAATAGGTATCATGATGACCCGAAATTCATATCTTTCAATAGTAACTCTGAACGTGAATGGGCTTAATGACCCCATCAAAGGGTGCAGGGTTTCAGACTGGATAAAAAAGCAAGACCCATCTATTTAATGTCTAAAATACACTTATTTTAGACATAAAGACACTTACAGCCTGGAAATAAAAGGTTGTAGAACCATGTACCATTCAAATACTCCTCAAAAGAAAACAGGGTTAGCCATTCTTATATCAGATAAATTAAAATTTATCCTGAAGACTGTAATGAGAGATGAAGAGGGACACTATATCATACGTAAAGGATCTATCCAACAAGAGGACGTAACAATCCTCAATATATATGCCCCGAATGGGGGAGTTGGAAAGTATAGCAATCAATTAATAACCAAAGTTAAGACATACTTAGATAATAATAAGTATCTTCGCTTTCTAAAATTGACAGGTCTTCTAACCACCACATCTCCAAAGAAACAAGAGCTTTAAATGATACACTAGACCAGATGGATTTCACAGATATTTATAGAACTTTACATCCCAATGCAACTGAATACACATTCTTCTTAAGTGCACATGGAACTTTCTCCAGAATAGACCACATACTGGGTCACAAATCAGGTCTTAACCAATACCAAAAGATTGGGATTGTCCCCTGCATATTTTCAGACCATAATGTTTTGAAATTAGAACTAAACCACAAGAAGAACTTTTGAAGGATTTCAAACACGTGAAGGTTAAGGACCATACTGCTAAAAGATGAAAGGGTCAACAAGGAAATTAAGGAAGAATTAAAAAGATTCATGGAAACTAATGAGAATGAAGATACAACTGTTCAACATCTTTGGGATGCAGCAAATGAAGTCCTGAGGGGGAAATACATCACAATACAAGCATCCATCCAAACACTGGAAAGAACGCAAATACAAAAGCTAACCTTGCACCTAAAGAAGCTGGATAAAAAACAGTGAATAGAACCTACATCCAGCAGAAGAAAGTTAATAAAGATTCGAGGAGAACTCAATGAAATAGGGACGAGAACTGTGGAACAGATCAACAAAACCAGGAGTTGGTTCTTTGAAAGAATTAATAAGATAGATAAACCATTAGGCAGCCTTATCAAAAAGAAGAGAGAGAAGACTCAAATTAATAAAATCATGAATGAGAAAGGAGATATCACCAACAACACCAACGAAATACAAACGATTATAAAAACATATTATGAGCAACTATATGCCAATAAATTAAGCAATCTAGAAGAAATGGATGCATTTCTGGAAAACCACAAACAACCAAAACTGGAACAGGAAGAAATAGAAAACCTGAACAGGCCAATAACCTCGGAGGAAATTGAAGCAGTCATCAAAAATCTCCCAAGACACAAAAGTTCAGGGCCAGATGGCTTCCCTGGGGAATTCTATCAAACGTTTAAAGAGAAACCATACCTATTCTACTAAAGCTGTTCCTGAAAGATAGAAAAACATGGAATAATTCGAAACCTGTTCTATGAGGCCAGCATCACCTTAATTCCAAAACCAAAGACCCCACCAAAAAGGAGAATTACAGACCAATATATCTGATGAAAATGGATGCAAAAATTTTCAACAAGACTCTAGCCAATAGAATCCAACATTACATTAAGAATATTATTCAGGGATCCCTGGGTGGCGCAGCGGTTTGGCGCCTGCCTTTGGCCCAGGGCGCGATCCTGGAGACCCGGGATCGAATCCCACGTCGGGCTCCCAGTGCATGGAGCTTGCTTCTCCCTCTGCCTGCTTCTCCCTCTGCCTGTGTCTCTGCCTCTCTCTCTCTTTCTCTCTCTCTCTCTCTCTGTGACTATCATAAATAAAAAAAAAATTTTTAAGAAGATTATTCACCATGACCAAGTGGGATTTATCCCCGGGATGCAAGGCTGGTTCAACACTGGTAAAACAATCAATGTGATTCATCATATCAACAAGAGGAAAAACAAGAACCATACCATCCTCTCAATAGATGCAGAGAAAGAATTTGACAAAATACAGCATCCATTCCTGATCAAAACTCTTCAGAGTGTAGGGATAGAGGGAACATTCCTCGACATCTTAAAAGCCATCTATGAAAAGCCCACAGCAAATATCATTCTCAATGGTAAAACACTAGGAGCTTTTCCCCTAAGATCAGGAACAAGACAGTAATGTCCACTATCACCACTGCTATTCTACATAGTACTAGAAGTCCTATCCTCAGCAATCAGACCACAAAAAGAAATAAAAGGCATTCACATTGCCAAAGAAGAAGTCAAACTCTCCCTCTTCACAGATAACATGATACTCTACATAGAAAACCGAAAGGACTCCACGCCAAGATTGCTAGAACTCATACAGCAATTTGGCAGTGTGTCAGGATACAAAATCAATGCCCAGAAGTCAGTGGCATTTCTATATTCTAAAAATGAGACTGAAGAAAGAGAAATTAAAGAGTCAATCTCATTTACAATAGCACCCAAAAGCATAAATACCTAGGAATAAACTTAACGAAAGAGGTAAACGCATTCCTGGAAAGCCACAAACTACCAAAACTGGAACAGGAAGAAATAGAAAACCTGAACAGGCCAATAACCAGGGAGGAAATTGAAGCAGTCATCAAAAACCTCCCAAGACACAAGAGTCCAGGGCCAGATGGCTTCCCAGGGGAATTTTATCAAACGTTTAAAGAAGAAACCATACCTATTCTCCTAAAGCTGTTTGGAAAGATAGAAAGAGATGGAGTACTTCCAAATTCGTTCTATGAGGCCAGCATCACCTTAATTCCAAAACCAGACCAAGACCCCACCAAAAAGGAGAATTACAGACCAATATCCCTGATGAACATGGATGCAAAAATTCTCAACAAGATACTGGCCAATAGGATCCAACAGTACATTAAGAAAATTATTCACCATGACCAAGTAGGATTTATCCCTGGGACACAAGGCTGGTTCAACACCCGTAAAACAATCAATGTGATTCATCATATCAGCAAGAGAAAAACCAAGAACCATATGATCCTCTCATTGGATGCAGAGAAAGCATTTGACAAAATACAGCATCCATTCCTGATCAAAGCTCTTCAGAGTGTAGGGATAGAGGGAACATTCCTCGACATCTTAAAAGCCATCTATGAAAAGCCCACAGCAAATATCATTCTCAATGGGGAAGCACTGGGAGTCTTTCCCCTAAGATCAGGAACAAGACAGGGATGTCCACTCTCACCACTGCTGTTCAACATAGTACTGGAAGTCCTAGCCTCAGCAATCAGACAACAAAAAGACATTAAAGGCATTCAAATTGGCAAAGAAGAAGTCAAACTCTCCCTCTTCGCCGATGACATGATACTCTACATAGAAAACTCAAAAGTCTCCACCCCAAGATTGCTAGAACTCATACAGCAATTCGGTAGCGTGGCAGGATACAAAATCAATGCCCAGAAGTCAGTGGCATTTCTATACACTAACAATGAGACTGAAGAAAGAGAAATTAAGGAGTCAATCCCATTTACAATTGCACCCAAAAGCATAAGATACCGAGGAATAAACCTAACCAAAGAGGTAAAGGATCTATACCCTCAAAACTATAGAACACTTCTGAAAGAAATTGAGGAAGACACAAAGAGATGGAAAAATATTCCATGCTCATGGATTGGCAGAATTAATATTGTGAAAATGTCAATGTTACCCAGGGCAATATACACGTTTAATGCAATCCCTATCAAAATACCATGGACTTTCTTCAGAGAGTTAGAACAAATTATTTTAAGATTTGTGTGGAATCAGAAAAGACCCCGAATAGCCAGGGGAATTTTAAAAAAGAAAACCATATCTGGGGGTATCACAATGCCAGATTTCAGGTTGTACTACAAAGCTGTGGTCATCAAGACAGTGTGGTACTGGCACAAAAACAGACACATAGATCAGTGGAACAGAATAGAGAATCCAGAAGTGGACCCTGAACTTTATGGGCAATTAATATTCGATAAAGGAGGAAAGACTATCCATTGGAAGAAAGACAGTCTCTTCAATAAATGGTCCTGGGAAAATTGGACATCCACATGCAGATGAATTAAACTAGACCATTCTCTTACACCACACACAAATATAAACTCAAAATGGATGAAAGATCTAAATGTGAGACAAGATTCCATCAAAATCCTAGAGAAGAACACAGGCAACACCCTTTTTGAACTCAGCCATAGTAACTTCTTGCAAGATTCATCCACGAATGCAAAAGAAACAAAAGCAAAAATGAACTATTGGGACTTCATCAAGATAAGAAGCTTTTGCACAGCAAAGGATACAGTCAACAAAACTCAAAGACAACCTACAGAATGGGAGAAGATATTTGCCAATGATGTATCAGATAAAGGGCTAGTTTCCAAGGTCTATAAAGAACTTATTAAACTCAACACCAAAGAAACAAACAATCCAATCATGAAATGGGCAAAAGACATGAACAGAAATCTCACAGAGGAAGACATAGACATGGCCAACATGCATATGAGAAAATGCTCTTCATCACTTGGCATCAGGGAAATACAAATCGAAACCACAATGAGATACCACCTCACACCAGTGATAATGGGGAAAATTAACAAGGCAGGAAACCACAAATGTTGGAGAGGATGCGGAGAAAAGGGAACCCTCTTACACTGTTGGTGGGAATGTGAACTGGTGCAGCCACTCTGGAAAACTGTATGGAGGTTCCTCAAAGAGTTAAAAATAGACCTGCCCTAGGACCCAGCAATTGCACTGCTGGGGATTTACCCCAAAGATTCAGATGCAATGAAATGCCGGGATACCTGCACCCCGATGTTTATAGGAGCAATGTCCACAATAGCCCAACTGTGGAAGGAGCCTCGGTGTCCAACGAAAGATGAATGGATAAAGAAGATGTGGTTTATGTATACAATGGAATATTACTCAGCCTTTAGAAACGACAAATACCCACCATTTGCTTCAACGTGGATGGAACTGGAGGGTATTATGCTGAGTGAAGTAAGTCAATTGGAGAAGGACAAACATTGTATGGTTCCATTCATTTGGGGAATATAAAAAATAGTGAAAGGAATAAAGGGGTAAGGAGGAAAAATGAGTGGGAAACATCAGAAAGGGAGACAGAACATGAGAGACTCAACTCTGGGAAACAAACAAGGGGTGGTAGAATGGAAGGTGGGCGGGGGGTGGGGGCGACTGGGTGATGGGCACTGAGGGGTCACTTGATGGGATGAGCCCTTAGTATTATTCTATATGTTGGCAAATTGAACACCAATAAAAAATAAATTTAAAAAAACAGAAAAGTTTTCAGCTATTATTTTTCAAGTAATTTTTCTGTTCCCCTTTCCTCTCTCTTTTTCTTCTGCATTCCCTAAAATGCCAATGTTATTATGCTTGATGGTGTCACTGCACTCCTTACATCTATTCTCATTTTGTATAATTATTTTTTCTCTCACTTGGTCAGCTTGTCTATTTTCCATTATTCTGTCTTCCAGATTGTTAATTCATTTCTATGCCTCCTCCAGCCTGCTATATATTCCATTTAGTGTATTTTTATTTTTTATTTCAATTCAATTTGCCAACACATAGTACAGTTTAAATTTCATTTGTGTTCTTCATCTCTGATTGCTTCCTTTTTATAACTTTTTTAAATGTCTCATTGATGTCCTCCACTCTTCTGTCGAGTCCATTGGTATCTTTATGATCCTTCCTTTATTTTTTAAAGATTTTATTTATTTATTTATTTATTTATTTATTTATTTATTTATTTATTTATAGAGACACACACACACATACAGAGGCACAGGCAGAGGTTGAAGCAGGCTCCATGCAGGGAGCCTGACGTGGGACTCGATCCAGAGTCCCCAGGATCACACCCCGGCTGCAGGCGGTGCTAAACTGCTGGGCCACTGGGGCTGCCCATGATCCTTCCTTTAAATTATCTATCAGACATATTACTTCTATCCATTTCTCTTTGTTCTCTTTTTTAAATTTTTCTTTCCTTTTATTAATTTGAGATATTTGCAAGCCATAAAATCTACCTGTATAAAATGTACAACTCAATGGTTTTCAGTATACTCACAGGTATATGTGCATCACCTCAATCTAATTCCAGAACACTTTTATTATCCAATAAAGAAACCCCACACTCATTAGCACCCATTCCCATTTCCCCCCTCCAACCAGGGGTCTACTTTTTTTCTGTAAGGATCTGCCTATATTTCTTTCCTTCTAAAATTTTGTTTATTACCTTAGTGAACTTCAGAGGACAGAAGTTAAATTAATTAACATTTTAGTCCATAAAACATGAGCCTGTTTCTTTCCTTCTTACTTTCTTTTCCTTTTTCTTTCTTTCTTTTCCTCCTTCTTCTTTTTTAATAATCCATTACTCTCTGGTCCTCTCTCCTCCTTCCCTTCCACGAGCATTCACCCTGATGTTTGGGGTTGACTATGTGTCACGCTATGACATCTAATGAAATGTAGGTCTCTTTCTGTGGTTTTGTCCTATTTTTAAAATTTGAGACAAATTCGTCTGCCTCCTAGTTTTTTCAACTGTCTGTGTCGGTTTCTGTTGAGGTACAACTCCTCTTGAAAATAGTGGGTTGTGCATACACTTTTAATAAGTTGGTGCTTTTCTTCTTCCACAGGAAGCATGCAGCTGCTACAGAGCCTGGGGCTGCCTAAAGCCTTCCTGCAAATCACATGGCCCAGGAGATGTGCTGTTGGCCTCTTTTATACCAGTCTTCCAGGGAAGGGAACCCAAAACATCAGGACTGAAGCAAGTATGACTGGAAAGAGCAGATCCACCAAAGCATGGGGGATTGGCAGGGCTTGGTATAAGCGAGTTAGGTAACAAGTATTGGCTCTGTGACTGTTCCTGCAGGTGACTATGTGTTAATTCTGAGGGCCTGAGGAGGGAAATTAATGTCACCTCCCAGCTCTTTTTTCTTGGACGGGTAACCCCGCAATCTTTACCTTTTCTAGGACATGCTTAGACATGAGTAAATAACTCTCTCTCCAGTATGCACCAAGTGTTTTTCAAACTGCTGATTCTACACTGGATCTCAGTGGGATGTTTGTCATATTCTCTCTTTAAGCGTGGGGACTTAGCTTCTGAATACCCTCAAGGCTATTGCAGAGCTGAACCTACCAATTTTTTAAAAATCAGACTTTAATTCCCACTGGTTGTAAGAACTCACAAAATTGGCCTCTCTCATGTTTAAAGCCAAATGTTATGGGGATTCATCTTCCCTGTGCTGGTGCCCTGGTGTGATAGTCTTATTTCTTTCCCTTCTCTGCACCCTTATCTCCCTCCTGACTATGGACAGCTAGGCCCTTTTAGCTACCCCCCATATCTGCCCTTCTTACCTTCTTGATGTGACCTCTTTTCCTACCTTTAATTTCGTAATTTGTTCTGCTAGTCTTTGAGTAATTTTCTGTTTACACTGATGTTAGTGTTATCTAGTTGTATCTGTGGGATGAGATAAGTTTAGGGTCTTCCATCTTCCCAGCCTCCCATGATAAGTATACCCTTGATTTTCTTTATTTCACCCCTCCCTCCAATCATGTCTCCTCTGGAAACCACCAGTTCTCTGTATTTAAGAATCTGGGGGAGGGGTTGTTTCTTTTTGTTGTTGTTTATTTATTACTTAAGTTCCACATAAGAGTGAAGTAATATGGTATTTTTCTTTCTCTTTCTCATTTATTTCACTTAGTGTTATACCTTTTAGTCCATCGATGGTGCAAATGGCAAAATCTCTTTTTTTAATGGCTGAAATAGATTATATTCTCTCTATATACCACATCTTTATTAATTCACCTAAGTATGGACATGAGTTTCTTCAATATACTGGTTCTTATAATAATGCTATAATAAACATAGTGGTGCATATACCTTTTCAAATTAATGTTTTAGTTTCCTTTGTATAAATATCCAATACTGGAATTACTGTATAATATAGTAACACTATTTTTAATTTTGTAATGAAACTACATACTGTTTTCTACTGGAGCTGCACCAATTTATAAAAATTATAAAAATAACAGTGCATAAGGGTTCTTTTCCTCTCTGTCTTTGTCAACACTTTGTATTTCTTGTGTTTTTTATGTTAGCCATTCCGACAGGTGTTAGGTGATACCTTGTGTTTTTTTTTAATTTGCATTTCCCTAATGATTAGTGATATTGAGCATCTTTTCATATGCATCTTTTTTTAAAGATTTTATTTATTCATTCATGAGTGACACAGAGAGAGAGAGAGAGAGAGAAGCAGAGACACAGGCAGAGGGAGAAGCAGACTCCATTCCATGCAGGAAGCCTGATGTGGGAGTTGATCCCGGGTCTCCAGGACCACAACCTGGGCTGAAGGCAGCGCTAAACCACTGAGCCACCAGAACTGCCCTCATATACATCTTAACTGTCTATATGTCTTTTTTTTTCCAGAAAATATCTCTTTAGGTCCTCTGCCCATTTTTTAAATGAATTATTTGGAAGTTTTGGTGTTGACTTGTACAAATTCTTTATATATTTTGGATATCAACCCCTAATCCTAATATTATTTGTAAATATCTTTTCCCATTCAGTACATTTCCTTTTTTGTTTTGTTAATGGTTTCCTTCACTATGGAAAAGCTTTTTATTTTGATGTAGTCCCAATAGTTTAATTTTTCCTTTGTGCCTCTTCCCTGAATATACATATCTAGAAATATGTTTCTAGGGCTATTGTCAAAGAAATTACTATCTAAGTTTTTTTCTAGGAATTTTATGATTTCAGGTCTTAATTTTCAGTCTTTATTTTTTTTAATTTATTTATTTATTCATGAGAGAGAGAGAGACATAGGTAGAGGGAGAAGCAGGCTTCATGCAGGAAACCCGATGGGGCACTCGATCCCGGGGTCCTGGGATCACGCCCTGAGCCAAAGGCAGACGCTCAACCACTGAGCCACCCAGGCAGCCCAGTTTTCAGTCTTTAATACATTTTGTTTATATTTGTTTATGGTGTAAGAAAGTGATTCCGTTTCATTCTTTTGCATGTTGCCATCAAGTTCTCTCAGTACCATTTGTTGAAGAGACCCTCCTTTGCCCATTGAATACTTTTGCTTTCTTTGTCATAGATTAATTGATCATATTAGCCTAGTTTTATTAATGGGCTCTCTATTTTGTTACATTGATCTATGTGTCTATGTTTTGCCAGTGCCATACTGTTTTGATTACTACAGCTTTGTAATATATCTTGAAATCTGAAGTTGGGATGCCCTGGGTTTGTTTTTTTCCTCAAGATTTCTATTGTTATTTGGGGTCTATTATGGATCCATACAATTGTGTAATTTGTTCTAGCTCTATTAAAACATTGTTGGTATTTTTATAGGAATTGCATTAAATCTGTAGATTGCCTTGGGTAGTATGAACATTAAAAAAATATTTGCTCTTTTCATCCATGAATATGAGATATCTTTCCATTTGTTTGCAGTACAAGTCTTTCATCTTCTTAGTTAAGTTTATTCCTGGGTATTTTGTTCTTTTCAATGTAATCATAATTGGGATTTTCTCCTTAATTTCTCTTTCTGATACTTCATTATTAACGTACAGAAATGCAATAAATTTCTGTACATTAATTTTATATCCTACTAATTTACTGAATTTATCAGTTCCAGTAGTTTTTAGTGATCTTTTTTTCATATACATAGTGTAGAGGCCACTTTTAGGCAAGCAACCTGAGCAACAGAAATCTGAATAAGGTAAAAGGGCCCATAGTGACCTCCCAGCTGAATACAACCAGACCCACTAGGGTACCCATCTCAAAATGTCCATAAGCTATAGCTCATCAATGGGTTACTTATATACAGGTACCAAAAAAAGAAAATTTTGTACTTCCCATACCTCATCATCCCCCTTAATAACAGCCCCAACCACTACCTCCTGACAGTCTTTTCTTTGTTGTTCTGCCAAATCCTCCCTTGCAGTGTATTCAATAAACTTCTATCTCCTTTGTGAATTCTTTCATCCCCCTGCCATCAGCCTTCACCCAATTGGGTCATCCCACACATAGTATCATGTCATCTGCAAATAGTAAAGTTTTACCCTTTCCTTACCAATTTGGATGACTTTTCTTTCTTTTTCTCCTCTGATTGTTATGGCTAGGGTTTTCAGTACTATTTTGAGTAAAAGTGGTGAGAGTAGACATTCTTTTCTTCTTCCTGATATTAGAAAAAATGTTTTTAGGTTTTTATCTTTGAACACAATATTAGCTGTTGGATTTTTAAATATCACCTTTATTGTGTCAAGTTATATTAGACCCACTTTGTTGAGACTTTTTATCATGAATGAGTGTTGTACTTTGTCAAATGCTTTTTCTTCATATATTGAGCTGATCATATGGTTTTATCCTTTCTGTTGTAATGTAATGTATCATGTTGGTTAATTTTTTACTATTTAACCACCCATGCATCCCTTGAGTAAATAGCACATTAATGTGGCGACCAATTTTATTGAAGGTATTGTTGGATTCAGAATACTTGTGTTGAATATTTTTGCAACTATGTTTTTCAGAGATACAGGACTGTTGTTTTCTTTCTGTAGTGTCTTTATCTGGCTTTAGTATCAGGGTAACACTGATCTTAATGTTAATCTTAGAGAATAAATGGGGAAATTTTTCTTCCTATTCTTTTCTTTTTAAAAAATATTTTGAGAGGGATCCCTGGGTGGCGCAGCGGTTTGGCGCCTGCCTTTGGCCCAGGGCACGATCCTGGAGACCCAGGATCGAATCCCACATCGGGCTCCCGGTGCATGGAGCCTGCTTCTCCCTCTGCCTGTGTCTCTGCCTCTCTCTCTCTCTCTCTCTCTCTCTGTGACTATCATAAATAAATAAATAAAATTAAAAAAAATATTTTGAGAAAAATAGGTATAAACTCTGCTTTAAATGTTTGGTAGAATTCACCTGTAAAGTCATCTGCTTCTGGAGTTGTTTAAGTGTTTTTATTTCTGATTCAATTTTATTGCTAGTGTTGGTCTGATTCAGTTTTAGAAGATTATATGTTTTTGCAAATGTACTCATAATTCTAGGTTGTCTAATTTGTTGGCATATAATTTGTCATAAAAATCTCTTTTAATGCTATGTATTTCTGTGATGCCAGTTGTAATTTCTCCTTCTTTATTTTTGATTTTATTTATTTGAGTCCTCTCTTTCTTTTCTTGATGAGACTGGCTATTTGACAATTTTCTTGATCCTTCTAAAGAACTAGTATGTGCTTTCAATGATGTGTTCCATTTGTTGTTCTTATTGTCTCTATTTCAGTTATTTCTGCTCTAATCTTTATTATTTCCTTTATTTTACAGACTTTCAGGTTTCTGTTCTTTTTTTTCTAGCTCATTTAGGTGTGAAGTTAAGTTGTTCATTTGGGTTTTTTTTTTGTTTGTTTGTTTCTTAACGTAGTCTTGTATTTCTATAATATTTCCGTTTAGAATAGTTTTTGCTGCATCTGAAAGATTTGGACAGATGTGTTTTCATTTCCATTTTACCTTCATGTCTTTTTATAAATCTTTTTTGATTTTTTGCTTGATCCAGTCATTTTTTGGTAGTATGCTATTTATCCTCCATGTATTCATGTTATTTCTAGATATTTTCCTGTGACTGATTTATGATTTCATACCTTTGTGGTCAGAAATAAACCCATGATTGGATTTTAATATTTTTCAATATTTTAACCCTTGTTTTATGACCTAACATATAATGTATTTTGGAAAATACTCTATGTACACTTGAAAAGAATGTTCTGCTGGTTTTGGAGATAATTTTTTTAATATATTAAGTCCAGCTTGTCCAGTGTCATTCTAAGACACTGTTCATTGTTGATTCTGTCTACAAGATCTATGCATTGATGTAAGTGGGGTTTTAGAGTCCTCTAATATTATTGTAATACTCTCAATTTATTTCTTATGTTTGTGAATAGTTGCTTTATGTATTTAGGAACTCCCCTGGAGGGTGTATATACATGTACAATTGTTATATCCTCTAGTTGGATCATTATTTTTGTCATTATATAATGTTCGCATCTTTTGATGTTTTTTGTTACATTTTGTTACATTTTATCTATTTTTATGATATAAGTATTGATACCAAGGCTTCCATTTCATTTCCATTTATATCAAAAACTTTTTCCATCTCTTCACTTTCAATCTGCATGTGCCTTTCAGCTAAGAGTATCTTAGGCAGAATATAGATAATTTCTATTTTATCTATTCAATCACCCTATGTACATGGATTAGAGCTTTAGTAAACTTAAATTTAAAGTAATTATTTTTTTAAATTTATTTTTTATTTTTTTTATTGGCGTTCAATTTACCGACATACAGAATAACCCCCAGTGCCCGACACCCAATCACTCCTACCCCCCTCCACCCCTTCTACCAACCCTAGTTCGTTTCCCAGAAGAGCAGTCTTTACGTTATGTCTCCCTTTCTGATATTTCCCACACATTTCTTCACCCTTCCCTTATATTCCCTTTCATTATTATTTATATTCCCCACATGAATGAGAACATATAATGTTTGTCCTTCTCCGACTGACTTACTTCACTCAGCATAATACCCTCCAGTTCCATCCACGTTGAAACAAATGGTAGGTATTTGTCATTTCTGATAGCTGAGTAATATTCCATTGTATACATAAACCACATCTTCTTTATCCACTCATCTTTCGATGGGCACCGAGGCTCCTTCCACAGTTGGGCTATTGTGGACATTGCTGCTAGAAACATCGGGGTGCAGGTGTCCTGGCGTTTCATTGCATCTGTATCTTTGGGGTAAATCCCCAACAGTGCAATTGCTGGGTCGTAGGGCAGGTCTATTTTTAACTCTTGGAGGAACCTCCACACAGATTTCCAGAGTGGCTGCACCAGTTCACATTCCCACCAACAGTGTAAGAGGGTTCCCTTTTCTCCGCATCCTCTCCACATTTGTTGTTTCCGGCCTTGTTAATTTGCCCCATTCTCTCTGGTGTGAGATGGTATCTCATTGTAGTTTTGATTTGTATTTCCCTGATGGCAAGTGATGCAGAGCATTTTCTCATGTGCATGTGGCCATGTCTATGTTTTCCTCTGTGAGATTTCTGTTCATCTTTTGCCCATTTCATGATTGGATTGTTTGTTTATTTGGTGTTGATTTTAAAAAATTCTTTATAGATCTTGGAAACTAGCCCTTTATCTGATACGTCATCTGCAAATATCTTCTCCCATTCTGTAGGTTGTCTTTGAGTTTTGTTGACTGTATCCTTTGCTGTGCAAAAGCTTCTTATCTTGATGAAGTCCCAATAGTTCATTTTTGCTTTTGTTTCTTTTGCCTTCGTGGATGTATCTTGCAAGAAGTTACTGTGGCCGAGTTCAAAAAGGGTGTTGCCTGTGTTCTTCTCTAGGATTTTGATGGAATCTTGTCTCACATTTAGATCTTTCATCCATTTTGAGTTTATCTTTGTGTATGGTGCAAGAGAGTGGTCTAGTTTCATTCTTCTGCATGTGGATGTCCAATTTTCCCAGCACCATTGATTGAAGAGACTGTCTTTCTTCCAATGGATAGTCTTTCCTCCTTTATCGAATATTAGTTGACCATAAAGTTCAGGGTCCACTTCTGGGTTCTGTATTCTGTTTCATTGACCTATGTGTCTGTTTTTGTGCCAATACCACGCTGTCTTGATGACCACAGCTTTGTAGTACAACCTGAAATCTAGCATTGTGATGCCCCCAGATATGGTTTTCTTTTTTAAAATTCCCCTGACTATTCAGGGTCTTTTCTGATTCCACACAAATCTTAAAATAATTTGTTCTAACTCTCTGAAGAAAGTCCATGGTATTTTGGTAGGGATTGCATTAAAAGTGTATATTGCCCTGGGTAACATTGACATTTTCACAATATTAATTCTGCCAATCCATGAGCATGGAATATTTTTCCATCTCTTTGTGTCTTCCTCAGTTTCTTTCAGAAGTGTTCTACAGTTTTGAGGGTATAGACCCTTCACATCTTCGGTTAGGTTTATTCCTCGGTATCTTATGCTTTTGGGTGCAATTGTAAATGGGATTGACTCCTTAATTTCTCTTTCTTCAGTCTCATTGTTAGTGTATAGAAATGCCACTGATTTCTGGGCATTGATTTTGTATCCTGCCATGCTACTGAATTGCTGTATGAGTTGTAGCAATCTTGGAGTGGAGACTTTTGGGTTTTCTATGTAGAGTATCATGTCATCTGCAAAGAGGGAGAGTTTGACTTCTTCTTTGCCAATTTGAATGCCTTTAATGTCTTTTTGTTGTCTGATTGCTGAGGCTAGGACTTCCAATACTATGTTGAATAGCAGTGGTGAGAATGGACATCCCTGTCTTGTTCCTGATCTTAGGGGAAAGGCTCCCAGTGCTTCCCCATTGAGAATGATATTTGCTGTGGGCTTTTCATAGATGGCTTTTAAGATGTCGAGGAATGTTCCCTCTATCCCTACACTCTGAAGAGTTTTGATCAGAAATGGATGCTGTATTTTGTCAAATGCTTTCCCTGTATCTAATGAGAGGATCATATGGTTCTTGGTTTTCCTCTTGCTGATATGATGAATCACATTGATTGTTTTACGAGTGTTGAACCAGCCTTGTGTCCCGGGGATAAATCCTACTTGGTCATGGTGAAAAATTTTCTTAATGTACTGTTGGATCCTATTGGCCAGTATCTTGTTGAGAATTTTTGCATCCATGTTCATCAGGGATATTGGTCTGTAATTCTCCTTTTTGGTGGGGTCTTTGTCTTGTTTTGGAATTAAAGTGATGCTGGCCTCATAGAACGATTTTGGAAGTACTCCATGTCTTTCTATCTTTCCAAACAGCTTTAGGAGAATAGGTATGGTTTCTTCTTTAAACGTTTGATAAAATTCCCCTGGGAAGCCATCTGGCCCTGGACTCTTGTGTCTTGGGAGGTTTTTGATGACTGCTTCAATTTCCTCCCTGGTTATTGGCCTGTTCAGGTTTTCTATTTCTTCCTGTTCCAGTTTTGGTAGTTTGTGGCTTTCCAGGAATGCGTCCATTTCTCCTAGATTGCCTAATTTATTGGCATATAGCTGTTCATAATATGTTTTTATAATCGTTTGTATTTCCTTGGTGTTGGTAGTGATCTCTCCTTTCTCATTCATAATTTTATTTTTTTTTTCATTTTTTTTTCATAATTTTATTAATTTGAGTCTTCTCTCTCTTTTTTTTAATAAGGCTGGCTAATCGTTTATCTATCTTATTAATTCTTTCAAAGAACCAACTCCTAGTTCTGTTGATCTGTTCCACAGTTCTTCTGGTCTCGATTTCGTTGAGTTCTGCTCGAAGCTTTATTAACTCTCTTCTTCTCCTGGGTGTAGGATCTATTTGCTGTTTTTTCTCTAGCTCCTTTATGTGTAAGGTTACCTTTTGTATTTGAGTTCTTTCCAGTTTTTGAATGGATGCTTGTATTGCGATGTATTTCCCCCTTAGGACTGCTTTTGCTGCATCCCAAAGAGTTTGAACGGTTGTATCTTAATTCTCATTAGTTTCCATGAATCTTTTTAATTCTTCCTTAATTTCCTGGTTGACCCTTTCATCTTTTAGCAGGATGGTCCTTAACCTCCACGTGTTTGAGGTCCTTCCATACTTCTTGTTGTGATTTAGTTCTAATTTCAAGGCATTATGGTCTGAGAATATGCAGGGGACGATCCCAATCTTTTGGTATCGGTTCAGACCCAATTTGTGACCCAGTATGTGGTCTATTCTGGAGAAAGTTCCATGTGCACTTGAGAAGAATGTGTATTCAGTTGAGTTTGGATGTAAAGTTCTATAGATATCTGTGAAATCCATCTGGTCCAGTGTATCATTTAAAGCTCTTGTTTCTTTGGAGATGTTGTGCTTAGAAGACCTATCGAGTATAGAAAGAGCTAGATTGAAGTCACCAAGTATAAGTGTATTATTATCTAAGTATTTCTTCACTTTGGTTAATAATTGATTTATATATTTGGCAGCTCCCACATTCGGGGCATATATATTGAGGATTGTTAAGTCCTCTTGTTGGATAGATACTTTAAGTATGATATAGTGTCCCTCTTCATCTCTCACTGCAGTCATCGGGGTAAATTTTAGTTTATCTGATATAAGGGTGGCTACCCCTGCTTTCTTTTGAGGACCATTCAAATGGTAAATGGTTCTCCAACCTTTTATTTTCAGGCTGTAAGTGTCCTTCTGTCTAAAATGAGTCTCTTGTAGACAGCAAATAGATGGGTCCTGCTTTTTTATCCAGTCTGAAACCCTGCGCCTTTTGATGGGGTCATTAAGCCCGTTCACATTCAGAGTTACTATTGAGAGATATGAGTTTAGTGTCATCATGATATCAATTCAGTCCTTGTTTTTGTGGATTGTTCCAATGAACTTCTTCTTAAAGGGGAATTTTAAGAGTCCCCCTTAAAATTTCTTGCAGAGCTGGTTTGGAGGTCACATATTCTTTCAGTTCCTGCCTGTCTTGGAAGCTCTTTATCTCTCATTCCATTTTGAATGAGAGCCTTGCTGGATAAAGTATTCTTGGTTGCATGTTCTTCTCCTTTAGGACCCTGAATATATCCTGCCAGCCCTTTCTGGCCTGCCAGGTCTCTGTAGAGAGGTCTGCTGTTACCTAATATTCCTCCCCATAAAATTCAGGGATTTCTTGTCTCTTGCTGCTTTAAGAATCTTCTATTTATCTTTGGAATTTGCAAGCTTCACTATTAAATGTCGAGGTGTTGAACAGTTTTTATTGCTTTTGGGGGGGGGATCTCTCTATTTTTTGGATCTGAATGCCTGTTTCCCTTCCAAGATTAGGAAAGTTTTCAGCTAGAATTTGTTCAAATACATATTCTGGCCCTCTGTCCCTTTCGGCGCCCTCAGGAACCCCAAATAACGTAAGTTTTTCTTCCTCAGGCTGTCGTTTATTTCCCTTAATCTATCTTCATGGTCTTTTAATTGTTTGTCTCTTTTTTCCTCAGTTTCCTTCTTTGCTATCAACTTGTCTTCTATGTCACTCACTCGTTCTTCCACCTCATTAACCCTTGTCGTTAGGACTTCTAGTTTGGATTGCATCTCATTCAATTGATTTTTAATTTCTGCCTGATTAGCTCTAAATTCTGCAGTCATGAAGTCTCTTGAGTCCTTTATACTTTTTTCTAGAGCCACCAGTAGCTGTATAATAGTGCTTCTGAATTGGCTTTCTGACATTGAATTGCAGTCCAAATTTTGTAACTCTGTGGGAGAGAGGACTGTTTCTGATTCTTTCTTTTGAGGTGAAGTTTTCCTTCTAGTCATTTTGCTCAGTGCAGAGTGGCCAAAAGCAAGTTGTATAGGCAAAGGAGAAAAAGAGAGGAGAGAAAGAAGGAAAGAAAAGAGAAAGAGGAAATAAATAGGAAGAAAAAAACGAAAAAAAAAAGAAGAAAAAGGGAAAGAAAAAGAAAGAAAGGAAAAAAAGGGGGTGGGGGAAGAAAACAAATCAAAAAGCAAAACAAAACAAAAGAACAACAAAAAAAGAAAAAAGAAAAAAAGAACCACGGGGGAGTATCTTCTGATTCTGTGTACTTTAAGTCCCTTGACTTCCCCTGGAACTTATCCGTCTAGCTGGTCTTCTGGGGGGAGGGGCCTGTTGTGCTAATTTTCAGGTTTTAGCACTTGGGGGAGCTGCTCTGCCCCCTGCCTGGTGCAGGGCTCAGTGGGGGTTGTTTACCCCGTGAGGCCCCAGGAGCAACAGCCCCAATGGCGGGGCCAGCTCTGGAAACCTGGATTCAGCTCCGGCAGGAACTCCAGAGCTCTCTGTCTGCAGGGCCTGGAGGCTCCGGGGCGGGGCCGCTGATCTGCTCAGCTCGGGGCAGGAGCATCCTTGCTGTCCTGGGCCCTCCCGGCCTCTGCCTGTCCCGGGGGGAGACCGGATCCTGGGCTGTGTCCCGGCCCCCTGTGATCCGGGGCCTGCGGTTTTGGATTCGCGCTCCCGGCCGCGTAGCCGCCTCCACGGAGCCGCCGCCCAAGCCCCTCTGAGCTGCTCCTGGAACCGCGCATCCCCCTCCGCACGGAGCCTCTTCCTCTGCTGGAGCCCCTCCGAGCTGCTCCCGCCCCGCAGCCCCCGCGGAGCCGCCGCCCGAGTCCCTCCGAGCTGCTCCGGGTCCCTCCGTGCGCGCTGCAGCCCTTAGGGAGCTCCGTGCACTCTCCTGGGTGCGCAGTTGCTCTGTTACTGTCCCAGGGAACCCAAGGGCATACTCGCCCTCCTGGTTCCTGCTCCAACTCCCTGGGAGCCCCTTTTCGCCCGGGAAGGTTGGTGCAGCTCCTGCTTCTCCGGGACGGGGCTCTCCTGTCCTGGGGACACTCGCCCCAGCCTCAGCCCGGCTCCTCGCAGGGTCCCTCCCCCTTGGATGCCTTTGTTTCTTTATTTCTTTTTTCCCCGTCTTCCTACCTTGATAGAAGCATGAACTCTTCTCACTGTAGCATTCCAGGTATTCTCTCTTTAATTCTCAGGCCAAATTCATAGATTTTCAGGATAATTTGAAGCTTTTCTAGGTAATTTGGTGGAGACAGGTGATTTGGAGACCCTACTCTTCCGCCATCTTGCCCCTCCCTTGCTAAAGTAATTATTGAGGAACCTCCACACAGTTTTCCAGAGTGGCTGCAGCAGTACACATTCTCACCAACAGTGCAAGAGGGTTTTCTTTTCTCCACATCCTCTCCAAAATTTGTGATTTCCTGCCTTGTTAATTTTGCCCATTCTCGCTGGTGTGAGGTGGTATCTCATTGTGGTTTTGATTTGTATTTCCCTAAAGGCAAGTGATGAAGAGCATTTTCTCATGAGCGTGTTGGCCATGTCTATGTCTTCCTCTGTGAGATTTCTGTTCATGTCTTTTGCCCATTTCATGATTTGATTGTTTGTTTCTTTGGTGTTGAGTTTAATAAGTTCTTTATAGATCTTGGAAACTAGCCCTTTATCTGATACATCATTTGTAAATATCTTCTCCCATTCTGTAGGTTGTCTTTTAGTTCTGTTGACTGTACCATTTGCTGTGCAAAAGCTTCTTATCTTGATGAAGTCCCAATAGTTCATTTTTGCTTTTGTTTCTTTTGCCTTCATGGATGTATCTTGCAAGAAGTTACTGTGACCGAGTTCAAAAAGGGTGTTGCCTGTGTTCTCCTCTAGGATTTTGATGGCATTTTGTCTCACATTTAGATCTTTCATCCATTTTGAGTTTATATTTGTGTATGGTGCAAGAGAGTGGTCTAGTTTCATTCTTCTGCATGTGGATGTCCAATTTTCCCAGCACCATTTATTGAAGAGACTGTCTTTCTTCCAGTGGATAGTCTTTCCTCCTTTAGCGAATATTAGTTGACCATAAAGTTGAGGGTCCACATCTGGATTCTCTATTCTGTTCCATTGATCTATGTGTCTGTTTTTGTGCCAGTACCACACTGTCTTGATGACCTATGTGGAGGTTCCTCAAAGAGTTAAAAATAGATCTGCCTTACAACCCAGCAATTGCACTGTTGGGGATTTACCCCAAAGATTCAGATGCAATGAAACGCCGGGACACCTGCACCCCGATGTTTCTAGCAGCAATGTCCACAATAGCCAAACTATGGAAGGAGTCTCGGTGTCCATCGAAAGATGAATGGATAAAGAAGATGTGGTTTATGTATACAATGGAATATTACTCAGCCATTAGAAATGACCAATACCCACCATTTGCTTCGACGTGGAAGGAACTGGAGGGTATTATGCTGAGTGAAATAAGCCAATCGGAGAAGGACAAACATTATATGGTCTCATTCATTTGGGGAATATAAATAATAGTGAAAGGGAATAGAGGGGAAGGGAGAAGAAATGGGTAGGAAATATCAGAAAGGGAGACAGAACATAAAGACTCCTAACTCTAGGAAACGAACTAGGGGTGGTGGAAGGGGAGGAGGGCTGGGGTGGTATAGACTGGGTGGCGGGCACTGAGGGGGCCACTTGACGGGATGAGCACTGGGTTATTCTGTATGTTGGCAAATTGAACACCAATAAAAAATAAATTTATTATTAAAAATAAAAATATATAGTAATTATTGATAAGGATGTATTTATTGCCGTTCGTTACATGTTTTGCTTTTCTGTTATTGTTGTTCTGTGTTCCATTCTCCTTTTCTTGCTCTCTTCCCTTGTGGTTTGACAGCTTTCTTTAGTGTTTTGCTTGGGTTCATTTATTTTTTGTGTATCTGTTATAGTTTTTTGATTTGTGGTTACTATTTGGTTCATATATAACAAGTATATAACACTTTACATTAAGTTGATGGGGAAGATGTGGGAAGAGTAGGGGTCTTCAACTCACCTGGTCCCACGAACTTACCTAGATAACGTTCAAATCATCCTGAACACCTACAAATCCGAGGGGAGGGGCAAGGTGGCAGAAGAGTAGGGTCCCCAAATCACCTGTCCCCACCAAATAACCTAGATAACCTTCAAATCATCCTGAAAATCTACGAATTCAGCCTGAGATTTAAAGAGAGAACAGCTGGAATGCTACAGTGAGAAGAGTTCGCACTTCTATCAAGGTAGGAAGATGGGGAAAAAAGAAATAAAGAAACAAAAGGCATCCAAGGGGGAGGGGCCCCACGTGAGGAGCCAGGCTAAGGCCGGGGCGAGTGCCCCCAGGACAGGAAAGCCCCATCCCAGAGAAGCAAGAGCTTCACCAATCTTCCTGGGCAGAAAGGCGCTCTCAGGGAGTTAGAGCAGGACCCCAGGAGGGCTGGGATGCCCTCAGGCTCCCTGGGACATAAACAGAGCAACTGTGCACCAGGGAGATGCGCCGAGCTCCCTAAAGGGCTGCAGCATGCACAGGCATTGGCCCGGGAGCAGCTCAGAGGGGCTCGGGCGGTGGCTCCACAGAGAGGCGGCTGGGCAGCCGGGAGCACAATCCAACAGCGCAGGCCCGGGAGCACTGGGCGCCAGGACCCAGCCGAGGATCCAGCCTCCCCCCAGGACAGGCAGAGGCCAGAGGGCACAGGACCACAAGGACGCTCCTGCCCCGAGCTGAGCAGATCAGCGGCCCTGCCCCCAGAGAATCCAGGCCCCTGCACATGGAGAGCTCTGTAGTTACTGCGGGAGCTGAATCCAGGGCTCCAGAGCTGGCCGCCTCCACTGTGGTTGTTCCTCCTGGGGCCTCACCGGGTAACCAACGCCCACTGAGCCCTGCACCAGGCAGGGGGCAGAGCAGCTCCACCAAGTGCTAACACCTGAAAATCAGCACAACAGGCCCCTCCCCCAGAAGACCAACTAGACAGACGAATTCCAGGGGAAATCAAGGGACTTAAAGTATACAGAAACAGAAGATACTCCCCTGTGTTTTTTTTTTTTTTTTTTTTTTTTGCTTTTTGATTTCTGTTTGCTTCCCGCAACCTTTTTTTCCTTTCTTTCTTTTTCTTCTCATTTTTCTTTTTTCTTCCTTTTTCTTTTTTCTTTTTCTCTTTTCCTTCCTTCTTTCTCTCCTCTCTTTTTCTCCTTTTCCAAATACAAGTTATATTTGGCCACTCTGCACTGAGCAAAATGACTAGAAGGAAAACCTCACCTCAAAAGAAAGAATCAGAAACACAGAGTTACAAAATCTGGATTACATTTCAATGTCAGAAAGCCAATTCAGAAGCACTATTATACAGCTACTGGTGGCTCTAGAAAAAAGCATAAAGTACTCAAGAGACTTCATGACTGCAGAATTTAGATCTAATCAGGCATAAATTAAAAATCAATTGAATGAGATGCAATCCAAACTAGAAGTCCTAACAACGAGGGTTAACGAGGTGGAAGAACGAGTGAGTGATATAGAAGACAACTCTGGGAAACGAACAAGGGGTGGTAGAAAGGGAGGTGGGCAGGGGGTGGGGGTGACAGAGTGATGGGCACTGTGAGGGGGGCACTTGATGGGATGAGCACTGGGTATTATTCTGTATGTTGGCAAATTGAACACCAAAATAATAAATTAAAAAAAGAAGAAATAATACGTATTTTACTAAAGCTGCTCTGAAGGATACAAAAGTGAGGGAATATTTCTCAACTTGTTTTCTGAGGCCAGCATCACCTCAATTCCAAAACCAAAGACCCCATCAAAAGGAGAATTGTAGACCAATATTCCTGATGAACACAGATGGAACAAGTCTCAACAAGATACTAGGCAATTGAATCCAACAGTACATAAAGAGGATTATTCACCATGACCCAGTGGAATGTATCCCAGTGATGCAAGGTTGTTTCAACACTCGTAAAACAATCAACGTGATAGATCACATCAACAAGAGACAAAATAAGAACCATTTGATCCTCTCAATTGATGCAGAGAAAATACAGCTTCCATTCCTGATCAAAACTCTTCAGAGTGTAGGGATAGAGGGAGCATTCCTCAGCATCTTCAAAGCCATCTACGAAAAGACCACAGCAAATAACATTCTCAATGGGGAAACACTGGGAGCCTTTCCCCTAAGATCGGGAACATGACAGGGATATCCACTCTCACCACTGCTATTCAACATAGAACTAGAAGTCCTAGCCTAAGCAATCAGGCCACAAAAAGAAGTAAAAGGCATTCAAATTGGCAAAGAAGAAGTCAAACTCTCCCTCTTCGCAGATGACATGATACTGTCCATAGAAAACCCAAAAGACTCCCCGCCAAGATTGCTAGAACTCATACAGCAATTTGGCAGTGTGGCAGGATACAAAATCAATGCCCAGAAATCAGTGGCATTTCTATACACTAACAATGAGACTGAAGAAAGAGAAATTAAGGAGTCAATCCCATTTACAATTGTACCCAAAAGCATAAGATATCTAGGAATAAACCTAACCAAAAAGGGAAGGATCTATATCCTAAAAACTATAAAACAATTTTGAAAGAAATTGAGGAAGACACAAAGAAATGAAAAAAAATGTTCCATGTTCATGGATTGGAAGAATTAATATTGTTAAAATGTCTATGCTACTCAGGGCAATTTACACTTTTAATGCAATCCCTATCAAAATACCATGGATTTTCTTGAGAGAGTTGGAACCAATCATCTTAAGATTTGTGTGGAAACAGAAAATATCCCAAATTGCCAGGGGAATATTGAAAAAGATAACCAGAGCCAAGGTCATCATAATGCTGGATTTCTAGTTGTACTCCAAAGCTGTGATCATCAACACAATGTGTTAATGGCACAAAAACAGACGCATAGATCAATGAAACAGAATAGAGAACCCAGAAATGGGCCCTCAACTCTATGGTCAACTAATTTTCAACAAGCAAGAAGGACTGTCCACTGGAAAAAAGATATTCTTTTATAAATGGTGCTGGGAACATTGGCCATCGATGTGTAGAAGAATGAAACTGGACCATTCTCTTACACCATACACAAACAAACTCAAAATGGATGAAACATCTAAATATGAGACAAGATTCCATCAAAATCCTAGAGGAGAACACAGACGACATCCGTTTTGAACTTGGCCACAACAACTTCTTGCAAAATTCATCTATGAAGGCAAGGGAAACAAAAGCAAAACTGAACTATTGGAATTCTTTCAAGGTAAAAGGCTTCTGCCCAGCAAAAGCAACAGTCAATGAAACTAAAAGACAACCTACAGAATGGGAGACGATATTTGCAAATGACCTATCAGATAAAGGGCTAGTATCCAATATCTATAAAGAACTTATTCAACTCAACAGCAAAGAAACAAAGAATCCAATCATCAAATGGGCAAAATTCATGAACAGAGTTTTCACCAAAGAAGACCTACACATGGCCAACAAGCACATGAAAAAAATGCTCTGCATCCCTTGCCATCGGGGGAATACAAATCAAATCCATATGAGATACCACCTCACACCATTGAGAATGGGGAAAAGTAACAAGACAGGAAACAACAAATGTTGGAGAGGATCTGTAGAAAGAGGAATCCTCTTGCAGTCTTGGTGGAATGTGAAATGTTGCAGCCACTCTGGAAAACTGTGTGGAGTTTCCTAAAAGAGTTAAAGTAGAGCTACCCTACGACCCAGCAATTGCACTACTGTGGATTTACCCCATAGATAAAAATGTGGTGAAAAGCCAGACACCTGCACCCTAATGTTAATAGCAGCATTGCAACATTGTCCTCAATAGCAAAACTTTGGTATGATCATCAGTATCCATCGAAAGATGAATGGTAAACGGTGGTTTAGAAACCACCGTGTCTTTTAATGAAATATTACTCAGCCATTAGAAATGAGGAATACCCACTATTTGCTTCGATTTGGATAGAACTGGAGGGTATTATGCTGAATGAATTAAGCGAATCAGAGAAGGACAATCATCATATGGTTTCACTCATAAAGGAAATATAAAAAATAGTGAAAGGTATCATAGGGGAAGGAGAGAAAGTGAGTGGGAAAAATCAGAGAGGGTGACGAAACATGAGAAATTCCTAACTCTGGGAAATGACAACAGTTAGTGGAAGGGGAGGTGGGTGTGGGGATGGGTTGACTGGGTGACAGACACCTAAGGGAGCACTTCATGGATGAGCACTGGGTGTTATAATATATACTGGCAGATCGAATTCCAACCTGTTGATGGGCACTTAAGTTTGAACACAATTTAAAAGCACTATATTATTATTCCCCCATTAAATTATAGGTGTATATGGATGTCATACCTTACAGTCTTGTATTTTGTGAAACTTTTGACTGTTTTTTCATATTTAATTGATTTTACTACTTTTGTGCTTTAACTTCTATGCTGTTATTATAAGTGATTAGTCTATTACTTTTATGATATGTTTGCATTTATCTCAGAATTTTTCTTTTCATTATGTTCTTATTCCTGACTATGGCCTTTTCTTTTCATTCAAAATAATCAATTTTATGTTTCTTCTAAGTTTGGTTTTTGGTGACAAACTTTTTAACTTTTGTCTAGAAAACTGTAGCTCTTTTTCTATTCTGCATAACAGTCTTTCTATGTAGAGGATTTTGAGTTGCAGGCTTTTCCCTTTTAGCACTTTGTTTTTTTTTTTTTTAATTTTTATTTATTTATGATAGTCACATAGAGAGAGAGAGAGAGAGAGAGGCAGAGACATAGGCAGAGGGAGAAGCAGGCTCCATGCACCGGGAGCCTGACGTGGGATTCGATCCGGGGTCTCCAGGATCGCGCCCTGGGCCAAAGGCAGGCGCCAAACCGCTGCGCCACCCAGGGATCCCTAGCACTTTGAATATATCATGCCATTTGCTCTGACTTGCAAAGTTTCTTCTGAAAAATCAGCCTATAAATTTATGGGATTTCTCTTGTGTGTAACTGATTCTTTTCTCTTGATGCATTTAAAATTTTCTTTTTATTACTACTTTTTACCATTTTAATTAATATGCATCTTTGTTTGAACTTCCTTACATTGATTTTTGGGAACCCTGCTTTCTTAATATGGGTGTCTGCTTCCTTCCCCAGATTAGGGAGGTTTACATCTATTATTTCTTCAAGTTAATTTTCTGCCTCTTTTTTCAGTTTTCTTCTCCCAAGATCATTATAACATAAATGCTGTCATGTTTTATGATGTTGCTGTGTTCCCATAACCTATTCTTAATTTTTATTATTATTATTTATTTTCTTTGCTGTTCACCTTGATTGCTTTCCATCACCCTGTGTTTTAGGTTACTGATCCATTATTCTGCCTCCTCTAATCTACTATTGTTTCCCTATAATGTACTTTTTATTTCAGTTTCTCAGTTCTTTATTTCTGGTTCTGTTTTATATTTTCTGTCTCTTTGTTGAAGATCTCACAGAGATCATCCTTTTTTTTTCTTAAGTTTAGTGAGTATCTTTATGATGATTACTTTGAATTCATAATTAGGCACATTGTTTAACTGTATTTCATTTAGATCTTTTCCTGTGCTTTTGTCTTGTTATTTCATTTGGTCCATATTCTTCTGCATCTTAATTTTGTCTAACTCTCTGTGTTTGATTATATGTACTACAAAATTCACCTACAATTACTGGTCTTGAAAGTAGTGATCACATGAAGAAGAGGTCTTGTGATGCCTTGTTGTGCAATCCCCCCTGTTCACCAAAACCAGCTATTTCATGGATGTCTCCTATATGGGCTGCATGCATTGTACTGTTGTGGCTGAGCTGCACTTATCTTCAATCTAGTCAGCTGCAATGGCCCACTTTGGCTATGTGGTTGTACTGAGCAGGGTGAAGTCCTTAAGCTGTCAAGAAGCAAATCTTGGACTGTCATGGCATGTAGTTTGGTCCTGTCACCAGTCTGAGTTGATGCCTTCTTTCAGTCCATGCTACTTCAGTAGCATGAACCTGAAGGATGCTCTCTCTGCCTTGTACCTTGAAAGGCTTTCATTGGGTGGGAAAGTTTGGCAGTTACACCAGACACCTGCTCCCATTCTCCCTGTTGAGGCTACAGTCACAGCAACTTCAGTGATCTTTCTTCCTTCATACCTGTAAAGATTTTATTGGTGGGTGAGACTGCCAGTCAGACCAGATTCCTTCCTCAATTGGCCTGCCAGGACTCCAGTGTCACTGATTAGAAAGGCATTTCTCTGACATGCTAGCTGTAAGGTTCAGCTGCTTGGACTGTGGGTGCACTGTTGTGTGGGATATCTTTCCCTCTTCCCAGGACAAGAGTCACTTTGGAATATGGCTGATCCATGCCAAGGCTGCTTATAGGATGTGTCAGGGCAGAAGCAGCTTTGGAGGGACTCCTGAAGAGGTGGGAGTGTTATATTGAGCAGATGAGTTGGAGAACTTGGGGATTGAGTGAGCAGTGCAGTCAAGAAAGTGGAAAGTAGGGACCCTGGGTGGTGCAGCGGTTTGGTGCCTGCCTTTGGCCCAGGGCGTGATCCTGGAGACCCGGGATCGAATCCCATGTCAGGCTCCCTGCATGGAGCCTGCTTCTCCCTCTGCCTGTGTCTCTGCCTCTCTCTCTCTCTCTCTGTGACTATCATGAATAAATAAATAAAAATCTTAAAAAAAAAGAAAGTAGAAAGTGTTTTTGTTGGTTCCCACAAGTGTCCTGCTATCTAGGCTGTGGGGGATTAACAGGGGTGGGGGGGGGCTGAGGAGAAATTTTAGCCACCAGATCATTTATTCTTGTGGAAGCCTCATAAAGATCCCTGCGCCTCTGTCACATGTTTTCAAATTAGTAAATAAATTTTCCTCTCATTTTTCAAACTGCTCTTCATATTGTTTCTTCTATTCTATATCTTGGTGAAGTTATTTGTCTGAGCTTCTTGCTTCTCAATGCTTGCCATGTCCCTCCCATTTGTGACTAGTCCAACCTAGTATTTGGTTCTTAACAATGTCCCCTTTCCTCCAATTATTTTCAATGTAGCCTCTTCTTTGCATTAACTGTGGAAAGTCTGTTCTGCCAATCCTTGGGTAATTTTCAGAGTTAGTTACACTAATGAGGCTATCTTGGTGTGTTCATGGGAGAAGGAGAGCTCAGTATTCTCCTACACCACACTATTCCTCACATTTCTAGATTTTTTAAAAATTTTATTTCCACTATTTCATTATTAGTGTATAGAAATGTTACCAATTTCTGCATATTAAATTTGTATCTGGCAACTTAACTGAATTTCTCTATTCTGGTAATTTTTTGGTGGTCTTTGGGGTTTTCTATGTAATATCATGTCATTATCATGTAATCAGGATGCCTGGGTATCTCAGTGTTTGAGCGTCTGCCTTCAGCTCAGGGCATGATCCTGTGGTCCTGGGATCGAGTCCCACATCAGGCTTCCTGTGAGGAGCCTGCTTCTCCCTCTTCCTGTGTCTCTGCCTCTCTCTTCTCTCACATTAATAAATAAAATATTTAAAAAATATTTCATCTACAAATAATGACAAGTTAACTACTTCTGTATGGATGTGTGTGTGTGTGTGTGTGTGTGTGTGTGTGTGTGATTGTTGTGGCTAGGATTTCCAGGAATATTTTGAATAAAACTCATGAGAGCATCTTTGTCTTGTTCCTCATCTTTGAGAAGAACTCTCAGGTGTTCATCATTGAGAATGGTGCTAGCTGGGGGTTTTTCATATTTGGTCTTTATTATGTGAAGGTATGTTCAAATCCATTTTATTGGAAGAGTTAAGATGGCAGAGTAGTCAGGGGACTCCATCCTTGCCTTGTCTCTCAAACACAGCTATACAAATATCAAAATATTCTGAACACCCAAGAAATAGATCAGAGAACTGGAAGAACAAACTGCACAACTAGGAGGAGAAGAGGCCATATTGTGGAAGGTGGGAGGTGCAGAGAAGGGATTAAGGGGAGAAAAGAATACCAGGGGCCGTGGATCAGAGGGAGCCCTCATCATGGACAGTGGAGAGAAAGAGAGAGAGAAAGGGAGGGGGAGAGAGAGCAGGACACAGGGGATCACACACACACACACACACACACACACCCCAAAAACACTTCTCCAAAACCACTGACTGGGAAAATGAAAGGGGCTGGGCTAATTATCATGAATTTTTACAACCAGCAGAGCTCAAAGATTGCAGTTTTAGAAATATATGCGGTGGCTTGTTTGGGGACTGGCAGGCACAGTGGTACTCATATGAAGGAGGACACTGGCCCAAGAGAAGACAGTATAATCTGCACATCCCCTGGGATGCACTGTGAGATAAGATTTCCCCTTTCTTAGAGTGCATGTTACAGAGGTGGCACTGCCCATCAGGGAACAAAGGAGCCAATGGTTGCCATTGTACTGCCCAGTTCCTTATCATAATAACAGAGACACAAGCTGAGGGCAACAAAACTGGACACCAGGCTTTTGCTACACTTTAAACTCTAAGCTCCTACACATTTGTGCAACTGCCCTTCTGGGACAAACCAGCACCAGACCAAACACAGTGAGACTTTCCAACAGATCAGTATGGATTCATACCAGGCCTGGTCCCTAAAGTATAGAGTTTTGAAACTCAGCCTTTGTGTCTGAGATAAAACACAGGTGCACTGTGCTGTTGAGCATGCAGATGGCCCAGATACAGATATGGTGAAGGCAGAGGTTGGAGAGGCTCCTAGGACATATGAAGGAAAATTGTTTTCTCTTATGTGAGGACTTCCCTGATCATGACTGGTACAAACTATCCATCATCAGGAATGAGGGAGATGTATGGCATCAGTTTCTCTGCCACCAACACAGACTGACTTCAGTGAGTAGCACAGCACCCAAAGTGGAGGTTTGAGCCATTTACAACAAGCCCCATCCCCTGCAATCTGCAGAGGATTCTTTACTAGTGAAAGTGCCTAAGAACAAGAGCACCAGACCCTTCTTCAAGAAGACCAGCAAAAATGCCCAGTATACAAGTCTACTGACCATAGAGTGCCGGCAAGCTTGAGCTGTACGGAAAATACCATTAGGTCTCTTTTAACAAGCAGAACAGAGCACACCTAGTTAAAACTCACCACACACTGGACAAGGTCCAAACTCTTTCCACTCTAAGCAAAGAAAAACTCTGCAGAGGACTGACCTGATGGAAAGAGTACCCAAAACACAGTAGCAGAGTGCATACACCATACACCAGAAACAATTCCTAAAGTGTTAGGCCCTGGGCAGTATATGACGTTTTCTTCATAAAGTTACTCTCAGGAGCATGAAAGATAACAGACTATCCTAACATAAAAAAGAAGACAAAGAACTAGACAAAATGCCAAAATTAAGGAATTTATCCCAAAAAGAGAACAATAAAAGATCACAGAATGAGATCTAATTGAAACAGACATAAGTAGTATGGCTGATCCAGAATTTTTTTTAAAGATTTTATTTATTGATTCATGAGAGACACAGAGAGAGGTAGAGACACAGGCAGAGGGAGAAGCAGGCTCCATGCAGGGAGCCCGATGTGGGACTCAATCCTGGGTCTCCAGGATAAGGCCCTGGGCTGGAGGTGGCTTTAAACCACTGAACCACCTGGGCTGCTCACTGATCCAGAATTTAAAAAAACAATCATGAGGATATTAGCTGGGCTTGAGAAAAACATGAAAAACACCAGTAACTCTCTTACCACAGAGATAAAAGACCTAAAAGCTAGTCAGACTGAAATAAGAAAAATACTATAACTGAGGGATGCCTGGGTGGCTCAGCGGTTGAGCATCTGCCTTTTGCTCAGAGCGTGATCTCCTGCTTCTCCCTCTGCCCGTGTCTCTGCCTCTCTCTCTCTCTGTCTTATTTTTTTTAAAGATTTCATTTATTTATTTGAGAGAGAGAAAGAGAGAGAGAGAGAGAGAGAGAGAGATATCTCTGCATAGATATAGGCAGAGGGAGAAGCAGGCTCCATGCAGGAAGCCTGATGTGGGACTCCATCCGGGGACTCCAGAATCACACCCTGAGCTGAAGGCAGTCACTCAACATATCACTCCCTCCTGGCCTGCCATGATTCTGTGGGTGGATCTCTTGCTAACCATTTAGTCATATCTTGTATGTTAGAAAGTCTTTTTTCGTTGCTGATCTCAGGATATTTTCCTTATCTCTGTAATTTGCAAATTTTACTCTGATATGTCTTCTTGTTGTCCTGCTTTTGTTGATTTTGATAGGCATTCTCTGTGCCTTCTGAATTTGGATGTCTGTTTCCTTTCCCAGATTAGGTACGTTTTCAGCCATAATTTTTTCTAATACACCTTCTGCCCTTTTCCCCTCTTGTGTATTTGAACTCCAATGATATGAATGTTATTATGCTTTATGGAATCACTGAGTTCCCTATGTTTGCATTCATGAGCAATATTTTCCCTCTTATTTTTTAAAAAAATATTTTAAAAATCCAAGACCCATCTCTATGCTGCCTAAAAGAGACTCGTTTTACTTTATTTTACTTTATTTAATATTTTATTTATTTATTCATGAGAGAGAGAGAGAGAGAAGCAGAGACACAGGCAGAGGGAGAAGCAGGCTCCATGCAGAGAGTCTGATGTGGGACTTGATCCCGGGACTCCAGGATCATGCCCTGGGCCAAAGGCGGGCGCTAAACCACTGAGCTACCCAGGGAACCCCAGCGACTCATTTTAGAACTAAAGATAGCACCAGATTGAAAGTGAGAGGATAGAGAAACATTGTTCATGCTAATGGTCACCAAAAGAAAGCCAGAATAGCCATACTTCTACCAGACAAACTAGATTTTAAATCAAAGATTGTAAGAAGAGATGAAGGGAACTATATCATAATAAAGGGGTCTATCCAAAAAGAAGATCTAACAATTGTAAATATCTATGGCCCTATCTTGGGAACATCCAAATATAAAAACAATTAAAAACAAACATAAAGAAACTCATTGTTAATAATACACTAATAGTAAAGGATTTTAATACTCAACTCACAGCAATAGATAGATCTTCTGAGGAATAAATAAACAAGGAACAATGATTTTGAATGACACACTGGATGAGATGGACTTAACATATATTTAGAACATTCCATTCGAAAGCAGCAGAATATACATTCTTTTCAAGTGCACATGGGACATTCTCCAGAATAGATCACACAGGTTCATAAATCAGGCCTCAACCAGTATAAAACAAATGAGATCATACCATTCATATTTTCCTACCACAATGGTATGAAAGTTGAAGACAGCCACAGGAAAAAAAAATTGGAAAGACCACAAATACATGGAGGGTAAAGGACACCCTATAAAGAATGGATACGTTAAACAAGAAATTAAAGATGAAATTTTAAAAAATGCATGGAAACAAATGAAAATATGATGGTCAAAAACTTGGGATTCAGCAAAAGTGGCCATAAGAGGGAAGTATATCGCAATACAAGCTTACCTGAAGAAGCAAGAAAAATCTAAAAAACATAAGCTAATATTTCACCTAAGAAGCTAGAACAGCAAATGAAGTCTAGAGTCAGCAGAGGGGAAGTAATAAAAATTAGAGCAGAAATAAATGACATAGAAACAAAAGAAAAATAGAAAAACAGATCAGTGAAACTAGGAACTGATCATTGAAAGATTTAATAAAATTAATAAACCCCTAGCCAGACTTATCAAAAAGAAGAGAAAGGATCAACATAAATGAAATCACAAATGACAGAGGAGAGATCACAACCAACACCACAGAAATACAATTATAAAAAATATTATGAAAAATTATTTGCCAATAAATCAGATGATTTGGAATAAATAGATAAATTACTAGAAACATAGAAACTACCAAAAGTGAAACAGGAAGAAATAGAAAATTTCAACAGGCTGATAACTAGCAAAAAAATTAAATCAGTAATATAAAATCTCCCAAGAAACAGAAATCCAGGGCTGGATGGTTTCACAGGGGAATTCTACCAAACATTTAAAGAGTTAATATATATTCTTCTCAACATCTTCTAAAAATTAGAAATAGAAGGAAAACTTCCAAACTCATTCTATTAGACCAGCATTACCTTGATTCCAAAACCAGAGTAAGACCCCACTACAAAGGGAATTACAGGTCAGTATCCCTGATGAACATGTATGCAAAAAAATTTAACAGAATACTAGCAAAACAAATCTAACAGTACATTAAAAGAACTATTCAACACTATCAAGTGGGATTTATTCCCGGGATGCAAGGGTGGTTCAATATTCACAAATTAATCAACAGATACACCACATTAATCAAAGAAAGAATATGAACCATATACTCCTCTCAATAGATGAAGAAAAAGTGTTTGAAAAAAATACAACATTCATTCTTGATAAGAACCCTTAATAAAGTAGGGATAGAACAAACATATCAGAACATTACAAAGAACATACATGAAAGATCCATAGCTAATACAGTCCTCAATGGGGAAAAAAATGAGACTTTTTCCTCTGTGGTTAAGAATAAGAGAGGGATGAACACTCTTACCTTTGCTATTCAACTTAGACCTGGAAGTCTTAGCCTCAGCAATCAGACAGCAAAGAAAAAAAAAAAAAATATATATATATATAAAGGCATCCTAATTGGCAAGGAAAAGCCAAATTTTTGCTGTTTACAGATGACATGATACACAAATTGCAAAATGCTCCACCAAAAAATCACTAAACCTTATACAATAAAGTTACAGGATACAAAATGAACATATAGAAATCTGTTACATTTCTATGCACCAATAGTGAAGCAGCAGAAACATAAATCAAGGAATCGATCCCATTGACAATGGCCCTAAAGAAAAAAGATATCTAGGAGTTAAACTACCAAATTGATAAAAGATCTGTACTCTGAAACCTATAGAGCACTTATAAAAGAAATTGAAAAGTACACAAGTAAATTGAGAAACATTCCATGCTCATGGATTGGAAGAAAAAATGTTGTTAAAATGTCTATACTACTCGAAGTAATCTACACATTGAATGCAATACCTTTCAAAATACCAGAAGCATTTTTTGCAGAGCTACAACAAAACGTCCTAAAATTTGTATGGCACAAAAGGAGACCCCAAATATCCAAAGCAATCTTGAAAAAGAAAAGCAAAGCTGGAGGCATCACAAATCCGGACTTCACTTTATATTACAAAACTGTAGTGATAAAGACAAGATGGTATTGGCACAAAAGCAGATCAAATATATCAAAGGAACAGGATAAAAATCCCAGAAATGGTCCCACAGCCATGGTCAACTAATCTTTGACCAAGCAGAAAAGAATATTCAATGTAAAAAAGTCTCTTCAACAAATGGTGTTAAGAAATTTGGACATCAATGTTCAAAAGAATGAAACTGGACCACTTTCTTACACCAAACACAAATATAAATTCAAAATGGATGAAAGATCTAAATGTGAATCCATCAACATCCTAGAGACCAGAAGCAGCAACCTATTTGACATCAATCATAACAATTTCTTACTAGACAGGTCTCCTGAGGCAAGGTAAACAAAAACAACAATGAAATATTGAGAGTTCATCAAGATACAAAGCTTCTGCACAGCAAAGGAAACAGTCAACAAAACTAAAAGGCAACCTTCAGAATGGGAGAAGATATTTGTAAATAACATATCTGATAAAGGATTAGTATCCAAAATCTATAAAGAACCTATCAAATTCAAAAATGAATCACACCATTAAAAATGGGCAGAAGTTATAGACATTTTTCCAAAGATGACATACAGATAGGCAACAACACATGAAAAAATGCTTACCATCACTCATCATCTGGGAAATACAAATCAAAACTACAATTAGATATCACCTCACAGCCACACACAGAATGAAACTAGACCATTCTCTTACACCATACACGAAGATAAACTCAAAATGGATGAAAGATCTAAATGTGAGACAAGATTCCATCAAAATCCTAGAGGAGAACACAGGCAACACCCTTTTTGAACTTGGCGACAGTAACTTCTTGCAAGATACATCCATGAAGGTGTGAGAAACAAAAGCAAAAATGAACTATTGGGACTTCATCAAGATAAGAAGTTTCTGCACAGCAAAAGAAAGAGTCAACAAAACTAAAAGACAACCTACAGAATGGGAGAAGATATTTGCAAATGACGTATCAGATAAAGGGCTAGTATCCAAGATCTATAAAGAACTTATTAAACTCGGGGATCCCTGGGTGGCTCAGCGGTTTAGTGCCTGCCTTCAGCCCAGGGTGTGATCCTGGAGTCCTGGATCGAGTCTCACGTCAGGCTCCCTGCATGGAGCCTGCTTCTCCCTCTGCCTGTGCCTCTGCCTGTCTCTCTCTCTCTCTCTCATAAATAAATAAAATCTTAAAAAAAGAACTTATTAAACTCAACAGCAAAGAAACAAACAATCCAATCATGAAATTGGAAAAAGACGTGAACAGAAATCTCACAGAGGAAGACATAGACATGGCCAACACGCACACGAGAAAATGCTCCGCATCACTTGCCATCAGGGAAATACCAATCCAAACCACAATGAGATACCACCTCACACCAGTGAGAATGGGGAAAATTAACAAGGCAGGAAACAACAAATGTTGGAGAGGATGCGGAGAAAGGAAAACCCTCTTGCACTGCTGGTGGGAATGTGAACTGGTGCAGCCACTCTGGAAAACTGTGGGGAAGTTCCTCAAAGAGTTAAAAATAGATCTGCCCTATGACCCAGCAATTGCACTGCTGGGGATTTACCCCAAAGATACAGACGCAGTGAAATGCTGGGACACCTGCACCCCAATATTTATAGCAGCAATGTCCACAATAGCCCAACTGTGGAAGGAGCCTTGGTGTCCATCAAAAGATGAATGGATAAAGAAGATGTGGTCCATGTATACAATGGAATATTACTCAGCCATTAGAAACGACAAATACCCACCATTTGCTTCGACATCGATGGACCTGGAGGGTATTATGCTGAGTGAAATAAGTCAATCGGAGAAAGACAAACATTATATGGTCTCATTCATTTGGGGAATATAAAAAATAGTGAAAGGGAATAAAGGGTAAAGGAGACAAAATGAGTGGGAAATATCAGAAAGGGAGACAGAACATGAGAGACTCCTAACTCTGGGAAAGGAACGAGGGATGGTAGAAAGGGAGGTGGGTGGGGGTGGGGGTGACTGGGTGAAGGGCACTGAGGGGGGTACTTGATGGGGTGAGCACTGGGTGTTATGCTATATGTTGGCAAATTGAACTCCAATAAAAAAAAAGATATCACCTCACACGTCAGAATGGCTAAAATTAAGAACACAGGAAACAGCAGATGTTGGCGAGGATGCAAAGAAAGGGGAACCCTCTTACACTGTTGGTGGGAATGAAAAATGGTGCAGCCAATATGGAGGTTCCTCGAAAAGTTAAGAATAGAACTAACCTAAAATCTAGCAATTGCACTACTAGATACTTACCCAAATGATACAAAAATACTAATTAGACAGGGCACATGCACGCCAATATTTATAGCAGTGTTATCAACAGCATCTTAATTATGGAAGAAGCCCAGATGTCATCAACTGAAAAATGGATACAGAAGTTGTGAAATATATATATGATGGAATATTACTCATCCTTTAAAAAAGAATTAATTCTTGTCATATGCAGTGACATGGATGGAGCTAGAGAGTATTATGCTAAGGGAAATAAGTCTGTCAGTGAAAAACATATTTGTAGAATTTAGTGATTCATCAATTACATACAACACCCAGTGCTCACCACAAGTGCCTTCATTAATATTAATCACCCATTTAGCCAATACCCACATCCACTTCCCCTCTAGCAAACCTCTGTTCTCTATAGTTGAGTCTTTTTTCTGCATTGCCTCTCCTTCCCAACCTTCATCTGTTTTGTTTCTGAAATTCCACATGAGTGAAATAATATGGTATTTCTTTCTCTGACCAACTTATTTTGCTTAACATAATATTCTCTAGTTACATCCACATAGTTGCAAATGGTAAAATTTCATTCATTTATAGCTAAGTAATATTCCATCGTGTGTGTATGTATGTATGTATGTATGTATGTATGTATTTATTTATTTTTATCAACATCTTTCTCCGTTCATTATTCATTCATCAATCAATAGACATTTGGACTCCTTCCATCATTTGGCTATTGTTGATAATGCTGCTGTAAATATTTTGGTGCATGAATGCTTTTGAATCAATACTCTTCAATCCTTTGGGTAAGTACCTAATAGTGCCAATGCTGAATCTTAGAGCAGCTCTATTTTTAACTTTTTTGATGAACCTCCATACTGTTTTCTAGAGTGGTTGTAGCAGTTTGTATTCATACCAACAGTGTAAGAATGTTCCCCTTTTTCTACATCCTGCCAACACCTGTTTCCTGTGTCATTAATCTTAGCCATTCTGACATGTGTGAGGTGACATCTCATTGTAGTTTTGATTTGTATTTTCCTGATAATGAATGATGTTGAGCATCTTTACATGTGTCTGTTAGTCATCTGTATGTCTTCTTTGGAAAAATGTCTTTTCATGTTTTCTTACCATGGCTCAACTAGATTATTTGCCTTTCAATTGTTTAGTTTGATAAGTCCTTTATAGATTTTGGATACTTACCCTTTATCGGCTCTGTCATTTGCAAATATCTTCTCCCATTCTGAAGGTTGCTTTTTAATGTTATTGTTTCCTTCACTGTGCAGAAAATTTTTATCTTGATGAAGTCTGAATAGTTTATTTTTGCTTTTGTTTTCCTTGCCTCAGGAGAGTTATCTACTAAGAAGTTGCTAGGGCTGATGTCAAAGAAGTTACCACCTGTGTTCTCCTCTAGAATTTTGGTGGATTCTGATCTCACATTTAGGTCTTTAAACTATTTTGGATTTATTTTTGTGTTTGGTGTAAGAAAGTGGTCCAGTTTCATTCTTTTGTATGGTTGCTGTCCCAAACCATTTGTAGAAGAGACTGTTGCTGTTTTTTTTTTCCATTGGATATTCTTCCCTGCTTTGTTGAAGATTAATTGACCATATAGTTGTGGGCTCATTTCTGGGTATTCTATGCTATTCCTTTGATCTATGTGTCTGCTTTTGTACCAATACCATACTATCTTGATCACTGAAGCTTTGTAATATAACTTGAAGTCCGGATTTGTGATGCCTTCAGCTTTGCTTTTCTCTTTAAGGATTTCTTTGGCATTTCAGAGTCTTTTGTGATCCCATACAGATTTTAGGATTGTTTGTTCTAGCTCTGTGAAAAACACTGGTAGTGTTTTGATAGTGTTTGAATTAAATACGTAGATTGTTTTGAGTACCATACTCAAAGTATTTTAAAAATATTTGTTCTTCCAGTCCCTGAGCATGGAATGTTTTTCCAATTCTTTCTGTCATCTTCAATTTCTTTCATCAGTATTTTATACTTTTCAGAATACAGATCTTTTAACTCTTTGGTTAGGTTTATTCCTAGGTAGCTTACAGTTTTCATGCAGTTGTAAATGGGATTAATTCCTTGATTTCTCAGTTTGCTGTTTCATTATGGTATATAGAAATGCAGCAGATTTCTGTATATTGATTTTCTATCCTACAACATTACTGAATTCATGTATCAGTTCTAGCAATTTGGGGGTTGTTTCTTTCAGTTTTTCTATATAGAGTACTATGTCATCTGTAGATAGTGAAAGCTTAAGTTCTTTGGTGATTTGGATGCCTTTATTTTTGTTGTCTGATTGCTAAAGTTAGGTCTTCCATTATTATGTTAAATGACAGTGGTAAAAGAGGACATCCTTGACATGTTCCTGACCATAGAAGAAATATTCTAAGTTTTTCCTCATTCAGGATGATATTAACTGTGAGATTTTTGTATATGGCCTTTATTATGTTGAGGTATGTTCCATCTATCCCTACTTCTTTGAGGAATGGATATTGTACTTTATCAAATCCTTCTTCTGCATCTATTGAGAGGATCATATGGTTCTTATCTTTTCTTAGATTAATGTGGTGTATCACGTTGATTAATTTGAGAATATTAAACCACACTTGTGACCCAGAAATAAATCCCACTTGATTGTGGTGAATAACTCTTTTATTTTAAATTTTTTTTAAGATTTTATTTATTTATTCATGAGAGACAGAGAGAGAGACAGAGACAGAGACAGAGACACAGGTAGAGGGAGAAGCAGGCTCCATACAGGGAGCCCCATGTGGGACTTGATCTCGGGACTCCAGGTTCATGTCCTGGGCTAAAGGCAGGCACTAAACCACTGAGCCACCGAAGGATTCCCTGAATGATGCTATTGTTGAATTTGATTCGCTAGTATTTTGTTAAGAATTTTGCAACCAAAAAAAAAAAAAAAAAGAATTTTGCATCCATGTTCATTATGCATAATGGCCTGTCTTTGTGTGTGTGTGTGGGGGACTTTGCCTGGTTTTGGAATCAGGATAATTCTGACCTCATGGAATGAGTTTGGAAGTTTACCTTTCTTTCTTTCTTTCTTTCTTTCTTTCTTTCTTTCTTTCTTTCTTTCTTTCCTCTTTCTTCTTTCTTTCTTTCCTTCTTTCTTTTCTTTTTCTTTTCTTTTTTTCTTTCCTTTTCTTTTCTTCTTTTTTTTTTCTTTCTTCTTTCTTTCAAGACATTGCAAGGAATAGATACTAAGTCTTCTTTAAATCTTTGGTAGAATTCCCCTGTGAAGCGATCTGGCCCCGGATTTTTTTTTTAATTTTTTTAAGATTTTATTTTTTAAAATTTATTAGAGAGAGAGAGAGAGAGAGAGAGGCAGAGACACAGGCAGAGGGAGAAGCAGGCTCCGTGCAGGGAGCCCAATGTGGGACTCGATCCTGGGTCTCCAGGATCATGCCCTGGACTGAAGGCAGTGGTAAACCACTAAGCCACCGGGGCTGCCCTGGCCCCAGATTTTTATTTGTTGGAGATTTGTGATTAATGATTCAATTTCTTTGCTGGTTATCAGTCTGTTCAAGTTTTCTTTTTCTTTTTGTTTCAATTTCGGTAGTTTGTATATTTTTGGGAATTTATCCATTTCTTCCATAATGTCCAATTTCATGGCATATATATTTTTCATATTCTCTTAAATTGTTCTATTTCTCCTCTCTCATTTGTGAATTTATTTATTTGAGGTCTTTCCCTTTCTTTTTGATACGTCTGACTAGCAGTTCATCAATTTTTTATTTTTTTCACAAACCCAGCTCCTGGTTCCATTGACCTTTTCCACTGTTTTTTAGTTTCTGTATCATTTATTTGTATTCTAATCTTTATTATTTCCCTTCTTCTCCTGACTTTAGGTTTCATTTGTTGCTTTTTTTTCTAGGTCTTTTTGGTATAAAGTCAGATTTATTATTTGAGTTTTTTCTTGTTTCTTAAGATAGACCTATATTGCCTATATATTTCCCTTTTCAACCCACTTTTGCTGCATCCCAAAGGTTTTGGACCATTATGTTTTCATGTTCATTTGTTTCCATGTATTTTTTATTGCTTCTTTAATTTCTTGCTTGACCCATTCATTTCTTAATAGAATGTTCTTTACCCTCCATGTGTCTGCTGTTTACAATTTTTTTCTTGTGGTTGACTTGAAGTTTCATAGCATTGTGTTCAGAAAAGATGAATTGTATGTTCTCAGCTTTTTTGTACTTGTTGAGAACTGACTTGTGACCTATGATCTATATTCTGGAGAATGTCCCACGTGCACTTGAAAAGAATGTGTATTCTGCTGCTTCAGGATGAAATATTCTGAATATATATTAAGTCTATCTGGTCCAGTGTGCCATTCAAAGCCATTGTTTCCTTTTCATTTTCTGTTTTGATGTTGGGTCTATTGGTATAAGTGGGGTGATAAAGTACCCTACTAATATTGTATTATAATCAGTGAGTTCTTTTGTAAGTGTTATTGTTTTATAGAATTAGTTGCTCCCAATTTGCGGGCATAAATATTTATGATTGTTAGATCTTCTTGACAGATAATTTCTTTTACTATGTCATAGTGCCCTTCTTCATCTCCTCTTACAATCGTTGGTATAAAATCTAGTTTGTCTGATATAAGGATGGTTACGCCTGCTTTCTTTTGACATATATTTGCATGATAAATGTTTATCCATTTCCTCACTATCAATCTGTAGATGTTTTAAGTTCTAAAATGATTCCCTTGTAGGCAGCATATGGGTGTTTTTTTTTTAAACATTCTGACACCTTATGTCTTTTGATTGGAGCATTTAGCCCATTTACATTCAGATTAATTATTGATAAGTATTTATTGCCATTTAATTACTTGTTTCTGGAGATTTTTTTTCTGATCCTTTGTAATCTTTGTTGTTTTTGATCTTTTTTCCCCCAAAGAGGCACCTTTAATGTTTCTTGCAGGACTTACTTAGTAGTCATGAACTCCTTTAGGGTTTTTTTTTAAAGATTTTATTAATTTATTCATGAGAGACACATAGAGAGGCAGAGACATAGGCAGAGGGAAAAGAGGCTCCCTGCAGGGAGCCCAATGTGTGTCTCAATCCCAGGACCCCAGGATCATGCCCTGAGCCAAAGGCAGATCCTCAACCACTGAGTCACCAAGGCATCCTGAACTCCTTTTTTTGTCTGGAAATCTCCTTTACTGTCTTCTGAGTAATAATCTTTCTGGGTAGAGTACTCTTAACTGCACATTTTTCTCATTCAGCATGTTGAATATATAATGCCACCTTATTCTGGCATGCAACGTTTCTGTGGATAAATCTGCTGTTAACCTTTTTGTTCTTCCCTTGTAAGTTAGGGACCTTTTGTCCTGATGCATTTAGGATTTTTTTCTCTATCAATAAATTTTCCAAATTTAACTACAATGTATCATGATGCTGGCCTCCTTTTGTTGATTTTGTTGGTAGTTCTCTGTGTGTTGTGGAGTTGTATATCTGTTACCTTCCCCAGATTACGGAAGTTTTCAGCTATAATTTCCTCAAATAAAACTTATACCCTCTTTCTCTCTCTTCTTTTTCTGGGACATCTATTATACCAATGTTATTATGTTTGATGGAGTCACTGATTTCCCGACTCTACTCTTCAAAATTTTGCCTTCTCCTTTTTGTTCAGCTTCATTTTTCCCTATAATTCTATCTTTTAAGTCACTTATTCTTTCCTCTGATTCTTCCATCCTTGTGTTCATTATACCCAATTGGTTTCAAATCTCAGTTATAGCATTTTAAAATTTTTGGCCTGACTGTATTTTTATTTTATTTTATTTTTAAAATTTATTTTTTATTGGTGTTCAATTTGCCAACATATAGAATAACACCCAGTGCTCATCCCGTCAAGCGCCTACCTCAGTGCCCGTCACCCAGTCACCCCACCCCCCTCCCACCTCCTCTTCCATCACCCCTAGTTTGTTTCTCAGAGTTAGGAGTCTCTCATGTTCTGTCTCCCTTTCTGATATTTCCCACTCATTTTTTCTCCTTTCCCCTTTATTCCCAGATGTGGAGAAAGGGGAACCCTCTTGCACTGTTGGTGGGAATGTGAACTGGTGCAGCCACTCTGGAAAACTGTTTGGAGGTTCCTCAAAGAGTTAAAAATAGATCTGCCCTACGACCCAGCAATTGCACTGCTGGGGATTTACCCCAAAGATACAGATGCAGTGAAATGCTGGGACACCTGCACCCCGATGTTTAGAGGATCAATGTCCACAATAGCCAAACTGTGGAAGGAGCCTCGGTGTCCATCGAAAGATGAATGGATAAAGAAGATGTGGTTTATGTATACAATGGAATATTACTCAGCCATTAGAAATGACACCCGCCATTTGCTTCGACGTGGATGGAACTGGAGGGTATTATGCTGATTGTATTTTTAGCTATTTTTTCTCTGTGGCAAGGGTCCCCCTGATGTCTTCCATTCTTTTCTCAAGCCCACTTAGCTTCATTATGATCATTGCTTTAAATTCTTCCATCAAGCATACTGCTTATACCTGTTTCAATTGGATCTCTGACCATGAACTTTTCTTGTTAGTTCTTTTGGGATGAATTCCTCCATATTCATATTTTTTGTAAGTCTCTGCCTTCTTATGTGTGTTATAAAAGTGTCTTACATTTCCTGCTCTTGGTGGCATTATGAAAAAAAGGTCATAAAATGTCCAGGGCCTATCACTTTAGGAATTACCTCTGATGTGTGCTGTGTGTGCTCTGCTGCTATATTTTGTCTGCTCTATCCCTCACTTCAATTGTCTGCAGAGGTTATCCTTGTCTGCAGTGAGCATTGTTTGGACCTTGGCCAGAGTGTATCTAGTTTTAATTAGATGTGCTCTGATCTGCTCATCTAAAGAGACCTGATGATATTTCCACTAGAACTGAAGCTTTGCAGAACTCTATGATCAGTAGAACATAGTGCATGTGGGGGGTTTGTGTTGGTCTTCTGGGGCAGGGGCCCCCTGTGCTGGTCCTAAGGTACACTTGCATGAGAAAAGCAGTACCAGTATAGATAGGGGGCATGGCTTGTTGTAAACAAGTTAGTCAATTTTGGTGCCATTCTGTTTACTGAATTGGGTTTATGCTGAGGGGTGGGAGAAGGATATAGTGCCAGTCTGCTCCTTTTTCCCCAGGAAAGGGAGTCTATGCTTGCTGCTCTCAGGGAAGCACTTTCAGAGGAGCAAATAATTTCTCCTTGTGTGTCACTTGCATTTTTCAGATTGCTGATTATTCATTGTCTCTGGGTCACTTGACTCTCTGGATCAGTGCACACACCTTGGGTTCTACCCTAGTCAGGCCTTGCCAACTTTTAAAATTCCAAACTTCAGGGATATTTGCGTGGCTCAGTCACTTAAGCGTTTGCTTTCAGCTCAGGTCATGATCCCACTGTCCTGGGATAGAGCCCTGCATAAGGCTCCCTGCTCAGAGGAAGTCTGCTTCTCCATCTGCCCTTCCTCCTCTTCATGTATTTTTCTTTTCTTTTCTTTTCTTTTCTTTTCTTTTCTTTTCTTTTCTTTCTTTTTTTCTTTCCTTTTCTTTCTTTTCTCTTTCTTTCTTTCTTTCTTCTTTCTTTCTTCTTCTCTCTGCTTTCTCTCTCTCTATGTTCTTTTCTTTCTTTTCTTTTCTCTTTCTTCTTTCTTTCTTTCGTTCTTTCTTCTTTCTTTCTTCTTCTCTCTGCTTTCTCTCTCTCTCTCTCTCTCTCTCTCTGCCTCTGTCTCTCTCTCTCTCTCTCTCTCTCAATAAATAAAATATTTGAAAGAAGTTCCAAACTTCAGGAACTTGGTGGGGCTGGGACCTACCCTGGTCCTCTGGGAATGTATTTCTCTGAGTTGGGACTGATTAACATTTGATCCTGAAGGGCAGTCCTGCCAGAGATTGGGATTGAAATTGGGAGAGAGCAAGCTAAACAGCCAGTGTCTGGATTAGCCACTTTTAGCAGGCATCTGTGTGCCAACATTGAGGGGTGGCAAAAATAATCATGCCTGCCAATTCTTTTGTCCCTAGAGAGGCAAAGCCATCTTTTACAAATGTGCTCAAAAATGTACAAACCAACTCTCCCCATGCTCTTTAGGGGATCCTCAGATCACACAGTCTGCCCTGGGATTGCTTGCCTACCAATGTTCTAAGAGTAGGGCAGCAGCCTCAAGGGTCTATCTCAGCCAAGTCTGAACCTCTGAAAGTTCATTCTTTGAGTCATGCTCATTGCAAAAAATCAGGAAATTAAACCCCTCTTATTTTCCTAGCCAATGCTTTGGGAAAGTATTTTCATTGTGTGTATCCCTGTGCACTCCACTCTCTCTCATCTCTCTCCATGATGAGGGCTCTATTCCCTCCACAGCAACTGTGATCTGTCTCTCTCCAAAACCATGCCTCTACACTTCCTACCTTCCTTGAAGTGGCCTCTTCACTTCCCTTAGTTGTGCAGTTTGTTCTATCAGCCCTCAGGTGCATTTCTTGAGTATTCAGAATGATTTGATACCTATCTAGTTGTGTTTGAGGGATGAGGCAAGCCTAGGGGCCACCTACTATGATACTATTTTAGCTCCCTCCCTCGATTTCCCTTTAATTTGATCACTTTTACTATAATGCATCTAGTGTGGCATTCTTTGAATTTACCCTGTCTGTTGCTTTTATTTATTTTTTATTCAAATTCAATTAACATACTGTATTATTAGTTTCAGAGGTAAAATTTAGTGATTCATTAATTGCATACAACACCCAGTGCTCATTACATCAAGTGCCCTCTTTCATGTCCATCACCATATTACCACATCCCCTACCAACCTCCCCTCCAGCAATCCTGTTTATTTCCTAGAGTTAAGTCTCTTATCATTTGCCTCCCTCTTTGTTTTTGTCTTATTTTATTTTCCTTCCCTTCCTCTATGTTCATTTTATGGTTTGCTTGATGTTTTTAGAGTATCATGATTCTAGAACTTCCTGACCTTCATCAGTTTTTCAAATTTTTGATAGATTACTTTATATATATTCTTGTTCTCCATCTTTCTCTCTCTTTACAGGATTCTAATTACATATACTAGATCATTTTCACATGTACCATATGTCTTATGCTCTTTTTCATATTCTATCCTCTTTTCCTTTATGCCATCCATTGATATGACCTATTTTCCAATTTTCTAATTTTTTCTGTTGTTTCTAATATATTGTTAAACTTTATTTTTAGATAATAATTACAAATATATTAAACTTTTGTTCTTTAATATTCAATATATTATTTTATATAGATTCCAGTTTTCTATTAAGATTTTTCACATTTTCCTGAAATTTTTAATTTTATTTTTATTTTTTCTCCTCCAAAATTTTAAATATATTAATAATGAAGTATTATATTTAATTTTAGTTATTATATTTGCTTTAGGTCTTCATTGAATTATAACATTCGTATATTAAATACATGAAGTGCTATTAATGTTAATCTGTTAATATTTATTTCAAGTTTGGGTTATTATGAATAAAACTGCTATGGACATTATTGTGCATGTCTTTTATTATATATATACATATATATATACACACTTATATCTCTTAGTTATATACATAGAAGTTGAATAAGAATCATGGATTAGGCATAATCAAAATTATTTTGAAGTGTCTGCTATCTCTGATATTTAGATCACTTATTTACGTGTTTCTATGTGAAAACCATGTCTTGGTTTTCTCTCATTTGGTCCTAAATTTTGAAAGATGGACGACTTTTTTAACATTTTTTTTTTTTTGGATCCCAGACGAGCTTTATTGCAAGCACCCTCGGGCGAGGTTCCACGACTCACGTTGGGGGGGTGGGGAGTGAGTCGGGGAAGTCACACTGGGAAGGTATTGGTGATGTTCTTTTATTGGGTCGGGGTAGGACCCTGGTTTGTGCCCAAAAAAGGCGAGGTATGTGGTTAGTGAGCATGGGGCGGGGGAAGGGTGTCGGATCATCGCCAAGGCATGGGTCCGAGTTCATATCTGTAAGGTACTTAGTGCTCAGGGCACACGGGGCGAGGAGTAGGTGATTGGCACTTCCCAGAAGTTCCTGGGTGGAGAGTGTCGGTCTCCCGATGGTGATGTGGAGGCCCGTTGTGAGGGTGGCGGGAAAGTCTGTCATCTTAGAGAGGGTTGGTGGAAGGTCCACCATTTCGGTGCCCCGACTTCCCTGCCGGCCCATCATTCCGGCCTCTTTTATATACTGGTGTCAGGGGGGCGTTGACTTTGCTCTGGCTACTTCCTGCAGGCAGTGGGGCGCTGTCGTAGAGGCCATCGGAAGTGGGCAGGCGGGAATAGGGCTGTAGGAGGAGTTGGTTAACTGATATTCTGGTCATTTGTCCCAGGCGCTCTTGTACATAACGTATAAGGCAGGGACCGATTAACAGGAGGAGTATACAGAGGGGCCCTGCCAAGGGGAGAGCCTAGGTCACCCAGGCTTGAGGGTTTAAGTGCCAAATAGAGTCGTCTTGACACCTTGCTCAGATCCCATCTCTGAGCTCCTTGACTTTGGAGGGGACTATGCCTGACTGGTTGACAAAATAGCAGCACTCCTTGTTCAGGTGGAGGCATGTTCCCCCTTTCTCGGTGGTGAGGAGGTCCAGGGCCCATTGGTTCTGCAGGGTGACAGCAGCTAAGCTGGTGACTTGAGTCTGTAGGGCGGTGAGGGAGTCGGCTATACGTTCCATGTCTTTGTTGAGTTGCCTGGGAGAGCTCGTAATAGAAGTTAATGGAGGTTCCCAGTCCCGCCCCCCCCAGTTGTTAGTCCTGCCCCTATTAAGAAGGGGAGAAAAACAGCTGTTTTTCTCCGAGGGGTAGGGGTAGGGAATACTTGAGAGTTGTTCAGAGGAATAGATGCTTGTGGTCAGAGACAGAAGGATCAGAGTGCAGTTTAAAGAGTCATTGGCGGTTAAGCAACAAGAGTCCTGTGGGGCAGGAGAGAAAGATTCCCGAGGGGGCGCAGTAGGGGAGAGGGGAGATGTTGCTGGTGGTATGAGGGGTGGAGGAGATGAGGTTCAGGATCGGTATGGGAGCACCGATAGATCCAATGTGGACCGTTTTATTGGAGAAATTGGGTATAGGCCAGGATTAGGAATCGGGATCCCGATGATGTTAGTGAGGGAAGAAAAAGGAAAGCAGATCCAGCAATCTTGTCCTCCAGAAACATTTTTCCAGAGGTTGTAACTGGAATTTAGGAGGGTTAGGGTGAGAGGTTTAGTGGAGGGTGCTCCCCGTGAGGAGTCGAGATGGATCCCTTTATATCCGGGTTGTGCTTGTACAGGTGTTGTACTCTCTTAAGGGAGTGGTTGCGGGAGGCCTGGTCCTGGACCCCTCCCCCATCAGAGAGTCCTATTTGGGCCAAATAGGTCCAGCAGACCTTTCCAGATTTGGGGTACTTAGTGCAGGGGGATCGAAAGGTTTGAGACAGCTCAGAGGTCCAAAAGGTCCTTCCCGGGGCATAGGGCGACGTGCAGAGGGTTGGCGTTTTTCCCCGGTAGCAAGATTTTGGCATAGAGGTATAAGCCGAGAAGTAGCGCGAGGTACCCGAGCCCCTCATGCAGTCACATGACTCTGCCTGGATCAGGGGGCTCAGGAGGAGTATTAGGAGGAGATTTAACCAAGCGGAGCTTGGTGGGGCCCACCATCTGGGAGGCCCATTTACTGTCGGCGGGGGCCCGTTTAAGGTTGTTGATGTGTACCCGTGGCTGGTGGCCCAGGAATTTAGCCGCAATTGGGGTAGTGAGGATGATGGTGTGGGGTCCCGTCCACCGCGTTTGCAAGGGGCCGGGGCTGCGACTCCTGAGGAGAACCTGGTCACCCGGGAGCAGTTTCTGGGGAGGAATCTCATCATCCTCGAGGTCGTTCAGGGCCGGGGTGACTGAGTCAGCATGAGCTGGATGCTGGATATAAAGGCGGGCCCGTTGTCCGACTGGAGGGTTCGAGGCAGCCCCAAACGGGGAATGATGTGTTCGTAAGTACGGTGGCCACGACGTCCGCTGTCTCACGGGCGTGGGATAAGCTTCTATCCAACCATGACAGGTCCCTAAGTAAGCCTCCTCGAGGTGGGCGGCGGGGATTGAGGTCCGTAGGAGGAGGAGGGAGCCTCTGTGCTGGGCAAGGGCTCAACCTCCTCTCGGATTTCGGCACACGTTGAGTTTCCCTCGCCAGTGATGCTTAGGCCGCAGAGTTGCTGTAGGTCAGTAAAAATAACCAGCATCAGAATATTCCAGCTTCCACGGCTGCTACCTGTAGCTTTCAACCTGCGCGGGGAGCTCCGGCCGCCACGGCCCCGCTCGCGTCCGACACCCGAGCCGCCCCGAGCCCTCTGGAGCTGCTGGCCTGTCCGGACTCCCGCGGCCCCCGGCGACAGGCGCGCAGACCTGGCGGCGGGGGCCTTTTTTAACATTTTTTAAACATTTATTAGGGAACTTTAATCAAAGCCACAGAGATTTTGATCTGTTTGTGGCAGTGCCAGAGAAATAGTAACAATTTAAACCATGCTAATTAAACACCTTAGAGGTACATATACTATTTCACTTTTTCTTTTCCTTTTTTCTTTTTTTTTTTAAATTGAAAGACTAACTGATCTCAAGGCAACACATCCGGTAAGCGACAGTCAGAATATGACCTCAGGCTAGATGGATGATTTTAAATTACATGTTAGGCATTATGTATAAAAACTTGTGTGGGATCTGGATGTTATCCCATTTTTTTCCTATTTAATTTTTCCTCTTTTTTTCCTTTAAATTCAATAGCCAATAAATACTACATCATTAGTTTCAGATGTACAGTTAAAAATTTATCAATTGTATATTTTCTCATGTGCTTGTTGGCCAGTCTATGTCTTCCTCTGTGAAATTTTTGTTCATGCCTTTTGCTCATTTTATGATTGGATTGTTTGTTTCTTTGCTGTTGAGTTTAATAAGTTCTTTATAGATCTTGGATACTAGCCCTTTATCTGATATGTGTGTATCACAACCAGTGCTCATCATTACATCAAGTGCCCATCACCCAATTACCCCATTCCTTCATCCACTTCCCCTTCAGCAACCCTGTTTGTATCTTATAGTTGAGTCTCTCATAGTTTTTCTCCCTCTCTGATGACTTCCCAATTTTCCCTCTCTTCTTGTATGATCCTCTGTGATGTTTCTTATACCCACATAAAAGTGAAACCATATAATTGTCTTTCTCTGAATGACTTATTTCACTCAACAGAATACCTCCAGTTCCATCCATGTTGATGTAAATCATAAGTATTCATCCTTTCTGATGGCTGAGTAATATGCCACATCTTTGTCCATTTATTGGTTGATAGATATCTCTATCTGCAGTTTTGCTATTGTGGACATTGGTGCTTTAACATAAGGGTGCAGGTGCCCCTTCAGATCACTACATTTGTATCTTTGGGGTAATTATCTAGTACAGTAATTGCTGTGTCATAGGGTAGATCTATTCTTAACTTCTTGAGGAAACACCATATTGTTTCCCAGAGTGGCTGTAACAGTTGCTTTCCCACCAGCAGTTTAAGAGAGTTCCCCTTTCTCTGCATCGTCACCGACAGTTGTTTTTCCTGTCTTGTTAATTTTAGGTATTCTCACTGGTGGAAAGAGGTATCTCATTGTGGTTTTCACCTTCCCTGTCTAACCCATTCCATTCTTTGGAATAAATGCATAGTATGGAAATTTTAGCAATATTAATTCTTCCAATCCATTAGCATGAATTATCTTTCCATTTATTTGTGTCATTTTCGACTTATTTCCCCAATGTCTTATAAATTACAGATGATTTACCTTCCTGGTTACATTTATTCATAAGTATTGTTTTTCTTTTTGATGCAATTATAAATGAAATTGTTTTCTAAATTTCTTTTTCTGACTGTTATTAGTGTATATAAATGAAACAAATTTTTGCATACAATAATTTTTTATCTGGCAACTTTACTGAATTGTTTATTAGTTCTAATAGAGTTTTTGTGGTGGCATCTTAAGGGTTTTCTATAAATATCTTCTATAAATAGTGAAAACTTTACATCTTCCTTTCCAATTCCAATGATTTTTATTTATTATATTTTTTGTCTAATTTCTCTGGCTAGAATCTCCCAATATTATATTGAATAAAAGTGGTGAGAGTTTCCTTTCCTTCTCCCAAATTTTAGAGGAAAATCTTTCAGCTACTCGCCATTCAGTATAATCTTAGCTGTGGGCTTGTCATATATAGCTTTTAATGTGTTGAGTTCCATTTTCTCTATACCCAATTTATTCATTTTTTATCAAATGGATGTTGAATTTTTGTGAAATGCTTTTACTACATCTATTGAAATTATATGCTTTTTATTCTTCATGCTGTTATCATGGTGCATCACTTTGATTGATTTGTAGATGTTGAATCATCTTTGCAACCCTAGGATAAATCACATTTGATCATCATGCATGGACTTTTTAATATGTTGTTGAATTCACTTTATTAATATTTTGTTGAGAATTTCTACATCTATTTTTCATCAGGGATATTGACTTGTAGTTTTGGGGTTTTTTTTGTGGCTTTGTTTCCTGATTTTGGTGTTATGGTAATGCTGCTTTCATGAAATGAGTTTAAAAATGTTTCCTACTGGGATCCCTGGGTGGCGCAGCGGTTTGGCGCCAGCCTTTGGCCCAGGGCGCGATCCTGGAGACCAGGGATCGAATCCCACATCGGGCTCCCGGTGCATGGAGCCTGCTTCTCCCTCTGCCTGTGTCTCTGCCTCTCTCTCTCTCACTGTGTGCCTATCATAAATAAATAAAAAAATAAAAAAAATTAAAAAAAATGTTTCCTACTCTTCTATTTATTGGAAGAACTGAGAAGGATTAGATCAATTCTTGTTTGAATGTTTAGTTGAATTCTCAGAGAAGCTATCTGATCATGGACTTTTGTTTGTTGGGATTTTTTGTTACTGGTTCAATCTCCTTACTAGTTACTGATCTGTTCAAATTCTCTATTTCGTTCTTTAAAAGATTTATTTATTTGAGAGAGAGAGAGAGAACCCGTGGGAGGGGCAGAGGGAGAGGGATAGAAAATCTCAAGGAGACTACACAGAGTGTGAAGTCCAACGTGGGGTTGATGTCACAACCCTGAGATCACAACATGAGACAAAACCAAGAGTTGGATACTCAACCAACTGTATCACTCAGGTGCCACCAGATTTTCTATTTCTTCATGAGTTACTTTTGGTAGATTGTACATTTCTAGGAACTTAACCATTTCTTTTAGTTTCTCCAATTTATTGGCATACAATCATTCACAGTATTTTCTTATGATCCTTTATATTCTAAGGTATCAGTTATAACATCCCCTCTCTACTTTCTGATTTTGAGTCAGATCTTTTTTCCTTGGTGAGTCTAGCTAAATGTTTCTCAATTTTGATTATATTTTGAAAAATCAATTCTCTGTTTTATTGTTTTTTTTCTATTGTTTATTTAGTTTTTATTTCCACTGTTTTTTTTCTATTGTATTTTCATCTATTTCTACTGTTCTTTCTTTCCTTCTTTTCTTTCTTTCTCTTTCTTTCTTTCTTTCTTTCTTTCCTTTCTTTCTTTCTTTCTTTCTTTCTTTCTTCTTTCTTCTTTCTTTCTTTTCTTTCTTTCTCTCTCCCTTTCTTTCTTTCTTTCTTTCTTTCTTTCTTTTCTTTTTCTCATTCATTCATTCTTCTATTAACTTTGGGCTTTATTTGTTCTTCATCCAATTCTAGTAAGAGTAAAGTTAGTTGTTTATTTTAGATTTTTTTTTCTTCATGTAGGCATTTATTGCTATGAATTTCCCTCAGAACTTGTTAGAACTGCTACTACCACAACCTATAAATTTTGGTATGCTCTATTTCCATTTTCCTTTGTCAGGTATTTTTTATTTCACTTTTGATTTCTCCTTTGAACCATCAGTTACACAGTAACATATTGCTTAATCTCCACATATTGTATGGTTTTTCTAGGGTTTTTTTTCTGGTAATTGACCTATAGTTTAATGACCTTATGGTTGGGGAAAATGCTTAATATAATTTCAATCTTTTTAAAATTATAAAGCCTTTATTGTGTCCAATATATGATTTATCCTGGAGAAGTTCCATGAGAACTTAAAAATATTTATTCTATTGCTTTGGGATGGAGTGTTTAATATATATCCAAGTCTGTCTGGTATAACGTGTAGTTTAAAGATTATCTTCCCTATTGAAGTTTTCCTGGATGATATATCCATTGGTGTATATTAAAACCCTCTACTATTATTGTATTGCTGTTCATTTTTACCTTTAGGCCTATTAATATTTGTTTTATATATTGGTGCTCCTATACTGGGTGAACAAATATTTATAAATGTTATATTCACTTTTTGGACTGAGTCCTTTATCATTATATAATGACCTTCTCCATAGCTTATTACAGGCTTTGATTTATTTTTCTTATTCATTTTATTTTTTTAATTTAAATTCAATTTGCAAACATATAGAGCATTGATATTTTCAGATGTAGTTTCCAATAATTCATCAGTTGTGTATAACACCGAGTACTCATCACATCACATGCGTTCCTTAAGACCCATCACTGAGTTACCCCATCCTCCCACCCATTCCTCCTTCAGCAAACCTCAGATTGTTTCCCAGAGTTAAGATTTTCTCATGATTTGTATTCCTCTCTGATTTTCCCCATTCAGTTTCCCCTCCTTCCTTATGATCTCTCCAACTATTTCTTATATTCAGCATATGAATGAAACCATATAATTTTCTCTCTGTTTGACTTATTTCACTCAGCATAACCTACAATTCCAACCACATCAATGTAAATGGTACATATACATCTTTTCTGATGGCTGAGTAATATTCCATTGTATATATGTATCACATGTTCTTTATTGATGCATCTATTGAAGGACAACTTAGCTCCTACCACAGTTTGGTTATTTTGGACATTGCTGTTATGAACAATAGGGTGCAGGTGTCCAGTTGTTTCACTATATCTGTATCTTTGGGGGTAAATACTCAGTAGTGCAATTGCTGGGTCATAGGGTAGCTCTATTTTTTTTTAGCTCTTAAGGAATTTCCACACTGTTTTCCACAATAGCTCTATCATCTTCCAATTCCACCAACACTGGAATAAGGTTCTACATTCTCCACATCCTCACCAACATTTGCTGTTGCCTGTCTTGTTAATTTTCACCATTCTCACGGGTGTGAGGTGGCATCTCAGTGTGGTTGATTTGTATTTCCCTGATGGCAAGTGATGTGGACCATTTTCTCAGGTGCTTGTTGGCCAAGTATATGTCTTCCTCTATGAAGTTTCTGTTCATGTCCTTGGCCCATTTCATGATTGGATTGTTTGTATCTTGGGTGTTGAGTTTAATAAGTTCATTATAGAACTTGGATACTACCCCTATATCTGATTTGTTATTTGCAAATATTCTCTACCCCATTGGGTAGATTGTCTTTTACTTTTGTTGGCTGTTTCTTTTGCTGTGCAGGAGCTTTTTATCTTGATTAAGTACCAAAATTCATTTTTGCTTTTGTTTACCTTCCCTTCAGAGAAGTTTCTTGCAAGAAGGTCCTGTGGCCAAGTTAATAAAGGGTGTTTCCTATGTTGTCCTCTAGAATTTTGATGGATTCTGGTCTCACATTTAGATCTTTCATCCACTTTGAGTTTATCATTGTATATGGTGTAAGAGAATGGTCTAGTTTCATTCTTCTGCATGTGGCTGTCCAATTTTCCCAGCACCATTTATTGAAGAGACTGTCCTTGTTCCAGTGGATAGTCTTTCCTGCTTTGTCAAATATTAGTTGACCATAGAGGTAAGGGCCCATTTCTGAGTCTCGATTATGTTCCATTGATCTATGTGTCTGTTTTAGTGCCAGTACCACACTGTTTTGATGATCAGCTTTGTAATCAAGCTTTGAAATCCGGCATTGTGATGCCCCCAGTTCTGCTTTTCTTTTTCCATAGTCCCCTGGCTATTCGGGGTCTTTTCTGATTCCACACAAATCTTAAGATGATTTGTTCGAACTATCTGAAGAAAGTACATGGTCTTTTGATAGGGATTGCTGTAAATGTGAACATTGCCCTGGGTAGCATTTAATTCTTCTAATATCAATCCATGAACATGGAATATTTTTCCATCTCTTTGTGTCTTCCTCAATTCCTTTCAGAAGTGTTCTGAGGTTTTTGGGGCATAGATCCTTTACCTCTTTGTTTAGGTTTATTCCTAGGTATCTTATGCTTTTTGGGGCAATTGTGAATGGGATTGACTCCTTAATTTCTCTTTCTTCAGTCTCATTGTTAGTGTATAGAAATGCCACTGATTTCTGGACATTGGTTTTGTATCCTGCCACACTGCTGAATTGTTGTATGAGTTCTAGCAATCTTGGAGTGAAGTCTTTTGGGTTTTCTATGTACAGTATCATGTCATCTGCAAAGAGGGAGAGTTTGACTTCTTCTTTGCCAATTTGAATGCTTTGATTACTTTTTGTTGCCTGATTGCTGAGGCTAGGACTTCTAGTATTATGTTGAATAGCAGTGTAGCAGTGGTGAGAGTGGACATCCTTGTTGTGTTCCTGATCTTAGGGGAAAGGCTCCCAGTGCTTCCCCATTGAGAATGATACTTGCTGTGGGCTTTTCGTAGATGGCTTTTAAGATGCTGAGGAATGTTCCCTCTATCCCTACACTGTGAAGAGTTTTGATCAGGAATGGATGCTGTATTTTGTGAAATGCTTTCTCTGCATCTATTGAGAGGATCATATGTTTCTTGTTTTTTCTCTTGTTTCTATGATCTATCACGTTGATTGTTTTACGAGTGTCGAACCCGCCTTGTGTCCCGGGAATAAATCCTACTCGGTCATGGTGAATAATCTTCTTAATGTACCTTTGGATCCTATTGGCTAGTATCTTGTTGAGAATTTTTGCCTCTGTGTTCATCAGGGATATTGGTCTATTCTTCTCCTTTTTGGTGGGGTCTTTGGTTTTGGAATTAAGGTGATGCTGGCCTCATAAAACGAGTGTGGAAATATTCCATCTCTTTCTATCTTTCTGAACAGCTTTAGTAGAATAGGTATTGTTTCTCCTTTAAACATTTGATAGAATTCCCCTGGAAATCTATATGGCCCTGGACTTTTGTGTCTTGGGAGGTTTTGAGGACTGCTTCAATTTCCTCCCTGGTTATTGGCCTGTTCAGGTTTTCTATTTCTTCCTGTTCCAGTTTTGGTAGCTTGTGGTTTTCCAGAAATGAGTCCATTTCTTCTAGATTGCCTAATTTATTGGCATATAGCTGCTCATGATATGTTTCTAAAATTGTTTGTATTTCCTTGGTATTGGTTGTGATGTCTCCTTTTTCATTTGTGATTTTATTAATTTGAGTCTGTTCTCTTTTGGTTTTAATAAAGCTGACTAGTGGTTTATCTATCTTATTGATTCAAAGAACCAACTCCTGGTTTTGTTGATCTGTTCCACAGTTCTTCTGGTCTATATTTTATGGAGTTCTTCTTGAATCTTTATTAAATCTCTTCTTCTTCTGTGTGTAGGTTTTATTTGCTGTTCTTTATCCAGTTCCATTAGGTGCGAGGTTTGCTGGTGTATTTGAGTTTTTTCCAATTTTTTTGAGGGATGCTTGTATTGCGATGTATTTCCCTCTTAGGAGTGCTTTTGCTATATTCCAAAGATTTTGTACGGTTTTATCTTCATTCTCATTAGTTTCCATGAATCTTTTACTTCTTCTCTAATTTCCTGGTTGACTCTTTTATCTTTTAGTATTAAGCTCTTTAGTCTCCATGTGTTTGAATTTCTTCCAAATTTCTTCTTGTGATTGAGTTCAAGTTCAAAGTGTTATGATCTGAAAATATGCAGGGGACAATCCCAATCTTTTGGTATCAGTTAAGACCTGATTTGTGACCCAGTATGTGGTCTATTCTGGAGAAACTTCTATGTGCACTTGGGAAGAATGTGTATTCAGTTGCGTTTGGATATAATGTTCTGTAAAGGTCTGTGAAGTCAATCTGGTCCAGTGTATCATTTAAAACTCTTGTTTCCTTGGAGATATTGTGCTTAGGAGATCTTTCATTTGCATAAATCGCCGTGTTGAAGCCTCCCAGGATTAGTGTATTATTCTCTAAGGATGTCTTTACTTTGGTTATTAATTGATTTACTTGGCTGCTCCCATATTAGGGGCATAAATATTCATGATTTTTAGGTCCTCTTGTTGCATAGACCCTTTACGTATGATATAGTATCCCTCTTCATCTCTTACTACAGTCTTTGGGATAAACTTTAATGCATCTGATATGAGGATGGCTACCCCTGCTTTCTTTTGAGGACCATTTGAATGGTAAATGGTACTCCAACCTTTCATTTTCAGGCTGTCAGCGTCCTTAGGTCTAAAATGCATCTTCTGTAGACAGTAAATAGATGGATGGGTCTTGCTTTTTTATCCAGTCTGAAACCCTGCATCTTTTGATGGGGTCATTAGGTCCATTCACGTTCCGAGTAACTATTGAAAGATATGAATTTATTGTCATCATAATACCTATTCAGTCCCTGATTTTGGCTTTTCTCTGTGGGCTTCCTCTTTTACAGGGTCCTCCTTAATATTTCTTGTAGAGCTGGTTTGGTGGTCACATATTCTTTTAGTTTCTGCTTATCTTGGGACCTCTGTATCTCTCCTATTTTTTTTAATCTCTCCTACTTTGAATGAGAACCTTGCTGTATAGAGTATTCTTGGCTCTATGTTCTTCTCATTTAGGACCCTGAATAGATCCTGCCAGCCCTTTCTGGCTTTCCAGGTCTCTGTGGAGAAGTCTGCTGTTAATCTAATATTTCTCCCCATATAAGTTAGGGATCTCTTGTCACTTGCTGCTTTAAGGATTTTCTCTTTATCTTTGGAATTTGCAATTTCACTATTAAATGTGGAGTTGTTGAACGGTTTTTATGGATTTTAGGGGGGATCTGTTTATCTCCTGGCTCTGAATGCGTGTTTCCCTCCCTAAGGTAGGGAAATTCTGAGGTATGATTTGTTCAAATATGCCTTACGGTCCTCTGTCACTTTTGTTGCCCCCTGGAATCCCAGTTAAAGGTAGATTTTTCCTTCTGAGGCTATCATTTCACTTAACCTTTCCTTATCATATTTTAATTGTCTTTCTCTTTTTTCCTTAGCTTCCTTCCTTGCCATTACCTTGTCTTCTATGTCACTCACTCTTTCTTCTACCTCATTAGCACTAGTCCTTAGGGCCTGCAGTTTGGATTGCATCTCATTTAATTGATTTTTAATTTCTGCCTGATTAGATCTAAACTCTGCAGTCATGAAGTCTCTGGAATCCTTTATGCTTTTTTCCACAGCCACCAGTAGCTTTATAATTGTGCTTCTGAATTGGTTTTCTGACATTGAATTGTAATGCAAATTCCGTAACTCTGTGACAGAGAGTAGTGTTTCTTATTCTTTCTTTTGTGGTGAGTTTTTCTTTCTCTCGTTTTGCTCGGTGCAGAGTGGCTAAAAACGAGTTGTACTCTAAAAGGGAAGAAAAAAAAAGAACAAAGAAGCAAAAGAAAACAAGGAGGCATATCCTCTGGTTCTATATACTGTAAATCCCTCAACTTCCCGTGGAGCTTTCCAGGGCTGCTCAGTCAATACTTGCTCTTCCCTTCTCTTTCCAGGTGGTCTTCTGGGGGAGGGGCCTGCTGTGCTGATTGTCAGATGTGTGCATCTGGGGCTCTTCCCCACCCCCTGCCAGGTGCACGGCTTTGTGGGAGCGGCTTATCCTGTGAGGCCCCTGTTCCCTGGCAGTCCCACTCAGTCCCAGGCACAAGGTTAGGCTAGGAGGAACAATAACAGTGACGGCGGCCAGCTCTCCAGCCCTGGAGTCAGCTCCCCTTGTAACCACTGCATTCTCGTAGTCTGCACTGGCCTCGGTGTTCCTTGGGTGGGGGGCACTGATCTGCACAGCTTGGGGGCACCCGGCGGCGGGAGAATCCTTACTGTCTTGTGCCCTCCCCACCTCTGCCTGTCCCGGGGGGACTGCAGGATCCTGGGCTGTGTCCCACGGCATCCTGGGATCTGGGGCCTGTGCTGCTGGAATCGTGCTCCTGGGGCCGTGGCTCCCAAAGGCAGCAGGGCGCAACCCCCTCTGCCTGGCGCTGCCACCTGAGCTTCTCCTGAGGCCCCGCTGGGGTCGTGGCCTGTGGCGCATTTTCCCCCGGGCGCACTTCCTCTGTTAGTGACCCCAGAAACCTGGAGGCTCCACTTCCCCTCTTGGGGTTCTGCCCAAGTTCCCTGCTGAGTGCCTTTCTGTCCAGGAAGAATCCGGTGCAGATTTTTAAAGATCCTGCTGACTGGGCTTTCCTGTCCTGGAGGCTGTCTCTGCCAGGCCTTAGCCCGGATTCTCGCGGGGGTCTCTCTCCCACTTGATTTTTTAAAAAATTTTTAACGTCTTCCTACCTTGTTAGAAGCACAAACTCTTCTCTTTGTAGCATTCCAGCTGTTCTCTTTAAATCTTAGGTCGAATTCGTAGGTTTTCAGAATGAATTGAAAGTTATCTAGGTAAGTTGGTGGGGACAGGGGACTTGGGGACCCTACTCTCCCGCCATCTTCCTATTAAGATTTTCTATTTCCTCTGTTAATTTGGGCAGTTTGTGTCTTTCCAGGATTTTGTCCACTCCACATGTTATCTAATTTGTTGGCATTCAGTTTGTTCCGGACTAAATTATGTCCCCCCTATATGTTGAGGCTCTAACCCTTAATACAACTTTGTTTGTAAATAGTCTTTAAGGAGGTAAATAATGTTAAATGAGGTTATAAGGTTGGAGATATAATCCAATATGAATGGTGCCTCCTTAAGAGGAAGAAACATCAGGGATGCATGCTCACAAAAGGCCATGTGGGGAAACCCTGAAGATGCTATTGAGAGAAGCCTCAGATGAAACTAACACTACCAGAACTTTGATCTTGGAATTTCGGTCTCTAGAACTGTGAAAAAATAAAGATTTGTATTTTTTAAGCCACTCAATCTGTGGTATTTTGTTATTATAGCCCTAGCAGACTAATATACAATTGTTCATAGTATTCACTAAAAATTTGTAAGTTAAGTAGTAATGTCTTATTTCACATTCCTGGTTTTATTAATTTGAGTTTATCTTCATTTTTTCTTAGTGTAGCTAGAGGTTTTTCAATTTTGTTCATCTTTTCATAGATTATTTTACTATCTTTTATTTTTTTCTTTTCTCTGTTTCTTTTATTTCCACTCTAATTTTCTAAGAAAATTGAACCTCCAATGGGAGTACGTTTCAGAGATTAGGAGGTTGCATTAGGATAAGCAAGATATTTAAAACAATAGAATCTATTAAAATAAATAAAAAATAAAGCAATAGAATCATAAGGACCTTAGAAATCATTTAGTAATCATCTTCAGCCTTGTGTACCTAAAAACTGAAACCAAAAAATAAGAGCATCATGGCCAAAGACACTCAAATCTCTGACAGAGGTAGAATCAAAACTATACCAAAGGCAAGTGGCATGTGTGATAATAGTTAAGCACATAGGCTTTGTAAAAAGATCTGAGTATAAATCCTGCCATTTATTATTAGTGTGATATTGGGCAAGTTTCCTTGCTTCCCCACACCTCAGTTTCCTCATCTGCAAAATGAGGCTAATAATACCTTCCTAATAGTGTTGAGATCCCAAGAAATACAGCTATTATTATTATTACAGCAATTCTGACATTAAAATCTTACCACCACCACCAGTGCCTGCTTTGCAACTTCTCTCCCCTCAGAAAACAAAAATGTGGGATTTTCCCTAATCTGTTTCTGAGACTGCTGTCATTGACACCTAAACCCTGAACATTAGGGGACTTCATTCTGCATTAACCCTCCAAACCCCACTGTTTTCTTTCCTCTGGTTAAGATAGATCTTAGAACTGAAAGTTTCCTCTTAGCTTTCCTTTTCCTCTTACCCTCCACAATAACCACAATACTTGACTCCATGCTAGGCTACACTTATCTAAATACACATTGTCAAACTGAGGCCAGGTCACAAAGCAGTGTTTAACTACAGTACAAGATGCAAACTCCGATTTCTAGGTTGTATTTTTCTAATGTAAGCAAAGATTAGTGTAGATGTAATCATTAGCCAGAGCTGACTTGCTCTATCTATAAAAATAAATTCTATTTTGAAGCCCAAAATAAAGGAGAACTGAGTTACTAGAAATTAAACAGTAAGGCTAGAGAAAATTAATATTCTCTATTTTCTACTCCCTTTTTCTTTAATTTCTATAGCAATCTTTGTTGATAGAAAAACTCAAAAGTCTGTTAGAAACCAACATTTTTGTTCCTTAGATGACAATCAGAATGAGTAGAAGGTGGTTAGAAGAGAAAAGGTGCCATTGTGAAATATGAATGAGACCAATATAAATGCTATGAACCAAATACAACTTGGGCAGTTCTAATGAACTTTCAAAACACACCGCAAAACTTCACTCCTTAAAAATAAAGAAGGGAAATCTACCATGGATCCTGAGTTAAATTAATTGAAACTTTTTGTCCCTAATAACCACATATATTCTACAGAGAATTGTTATAAAACTCAAATTAGCAGGGGTTCAAATTCAGTTTTACTTTATTTACAGGGCTAGTCAAACCCCACCAACTACCACTCTTGCCCCAAAGTCATTAAAAATATATTAATATCATTAAAAAGATATTAAAGGAAGGGTATATAAAAGTTAAGATAGTAAATGTTTTCTTTTGAAATGGTCTTATTGTCCCTGGACATTTTGAATTTGAGCATATTTATAAAATGAGAGTGTAAAGGAAGAGTGACAAATTAAGTAGTAAAACTGAGAGGTAGTTGAAAGAATGTAAAAAAAAAATACCTAAAGCGAAACAAAGTTAACAAACTCCTGGATCAAGTCAGGAAACTTGCTACATTCCTTGAAAACTGCCTGAAACTCAACTGAACTCAGAAGGGAAAGCAAATTCTCAGTTTTCCAACTGGTGAAAATTATAGAATGTGGAAGTTAGCAATAAAGGATAAAATTTGTATCATGCACTGTGAGGCAGACTAGTGTACATTATTAGCAGAATTCATCTTCACAATAAGATAGGACTAAACATTCACCCTTGTTTAAGTTTCCAAATATAATGCACTTTAAGAGCTCCATTCATTTTTCTACTTCCAAATATGGTATCTTTAAAAAACAAAAGAAAATGTGATCTTCAAGATACACATGTATTATTTCAGAGTCTCTATTTCATGGAGAATGGGAAGAAGGTAAATGGAATCAGATATTATTCCATTAATAAGATATAAAAGCTAAGACTAGAAACCTGGAAGTAGATATTCTGGATGAATCAAGGCTTTTCTATTTAGTAGTCTACTGACTTTTGGCAAATTACTTGATTTCCTGAAACTCAATTTTCTTATCTGAAAAATGGAATTTACAGATAATTGCATTCTGGTGATAAGAATATTTTGAGAGATATACTTTGCAATAAAAACAAACAACATGTAAAACTGAAAGGACTATTTGGTGATTTGATTATGAGAATGTCAAAGGCATATTTCCTGCTCCCTAGGATCAGACTAGACAAAATAAGAACTTCTGTTTTTAGATACAAGGTTTGCTCTAATTTATAAATTAATTTATAAATTGAAAATTATAAATTAAATTTTAAGAAACAAACAATTCAGAAACACGAGCACTTCATTGTTTTTAGATGAACAATTTCCAAGACTAACAAAATATCTCCCTAAAAATGGTTTATTATACAATTTGGATTGCAAATCTCATTTTAACAATATATTAAAAACTTTTTTTAAAAAGCAAAAAAAAAAAAATCAAAGCAAAACACAAACACACACACAAAACTTAAGAATTTTGCTGCCTTACTTTTTTATCCAACCTTATACCCTGTGTCTTTTGATTGGGGCATTTAGCCCTTTTATAATCACAGTAACTATCGGAATATATGAATTTAGTGTCATTACATTATCTGTAAAGTCACTGTTTCTGTAGATTGTCTTTGTTCCTTTCTGGTCTTTGTTACTTTTGGGCTCTCTCTTTGCTTAAAGGATCCCCTTTAATATTTCTTGCAGGGCTGGTGTAGTGATCACAAATTCTTTGTTTCTGTTTTGAAAGCTCTGTATTTCTCCTATTTTGAATGACAGCAATACTGGATAAAGTATTCTTGACTACATATTTTTCTCATTTAGCACCCTGAATATATCATGTCATTCCTTTCTGTTCTGACAGGTCTCTGTGGATAGGTCTGTTGCCAATTTAATGTTTCTACCCTTGTATGTTAAGAACATCTTGTCTCAAGCTACTTTCAATATTGTCTCTGAAATTTGCAAGCTTTATTATTAACATGTCTATGTGTTGATCTATTTTTGTTGATTTTGCAGAGGGTTTTCTGTGCCTCTTGGACTTGAATGCCTGTTTCCTTCTCCAGATTAGGGAAGTTCTCAGCTATAACTTGCTCAGAACTATCTTCTGATCCCCCTTTCCTCTTCTTCTGGGATCCAAATTATTCTAATATTGTTTCTTTTTTTTTTTAAAGATTTTACTTATTTATTCATGAGAGACACATAGGTAGAGAGACAGAGGGAGAAGCAGGCTCCCTGCAACGAGCCCAATGTGGGACTCGATCCCGAATCCTGGGATCACATCCTGAGCCAAAGGCAGACACTCAACCACTGAGCCACCTAGGTGACCCCTAATATTGTTTCCTTATGGTATCACTTCTCTCTTGGATTCTCCCCTTGTGATCCAGTAGTTGTTTCCCTCTTTTTCTCAGCTTCTTATTCTCTTTCATTTTGTCTTCTTTATCACCAATTCTCTCTTCTGCCTCATTTATTCTAGCAAGTTAGAGCCTCCATTTTTTAATTGCATTTCATTAATAGCCTTTTTTATTTCAACCTGATTAGATTTTGGTTCTTTTCTTTTTCTAGAAAAGGATTCTCTAGTGTCTCCTATGCTTTTTCCAACTACAGCTAGTATCTTTGTAATCATTATTCTGAACTCTGGTTCCAACATTTTACTTATGTCCATACTGATTAGGTCCCTGGCAGTCAGCACTGCCTCTTGTTTTTTTTTTTTTTTTTTTTTGAGGTGAGATTTTTCTGTCTTGTTACTCTGTCCAGAGGATAATAGATGAATGTGATAACAAAATACTAAAATATTAACAATGCCAGAGAAATATACACTAAACAAATCAGAAGAGGCCTGAAACTGCAAAGAAAATTTAGAAAAAAAAGGAGAGAATATAATCAGACAGGTGAACAGACCAGAGCAATACAGTAGATTCTGGGTGTATTTTGGTCTGTTAGTAGAAAGTATATCCCAAAATTGTAAAGAATATACATATATATATATTATATAATATATAATATGAAATTCAAAAAGACTTGAGAGTTGGTAAAATAAGAAATTGGTTGATAAGGAAAAAGGAAAAAAAACGTTAAAATTGAAAGACCAAAGAATCCTGAGAAAAAACCCCACAAATTCTATACACTATTTTCCCCTAGCACTGGAATTTTGCAGTTCTGTGTGACCAGTAAACTTGGTACTAGCCAGATGTTCTTCCTGATTCAGTAAGGAATAGGCCCATTGCACTGATTCTCAGGTGTTTTTGCCTTGGTAGAATTGCTCTACTCTTGCAAGAGTGCCGGGCTCAGTGTATGTGGCTCCGGATTGCTCTATGTGGCTTTTGTACCCTGAAGGCTTTTGATGCAGCTTTAGAGGATGAGAATGAAAATGGCAACCTCCCATTCTCTATCCCAGGAGCTGAAAGAACAGGAATCTCACTATTCAGTGTGCCTTCAGGGAAAAGCAGTCACTCTTCCTTCTCTGGTTTCTGTCCACACTTTGTGTTCACCAAACTTGTGACTGAGCATTTTTGTCTCAGGCTTGAGAATCCGTTTTGAGCCTACAGACTTTGCAGACTCCTGTGGTGAGAATTGGTGCCACTCCTCCTGGCAGAAGGAGGGGAGTCTCACTGTGGTTCTGTCCATTGCTGAGCTCCTATTTGGAGACGTCACCAGACCATGCCACAGTTCTTAGTTTATGGCAACACCAAGCTGAAAGACCACTCCTGGGCTTGCTGATTACAGCTGGCTTCCCCACTCCTTTGTCTGGGAACTCGCTGCACTCAGGCACCCTCATTCTTTCTGTGACTCTGAGACCACACTGTCCCATCTAGGATTTATCCCCCACTTCACCACCTGAGCACCTTTCAAGCAGGGATGTCCCTCACCAGTGCAGACTTCTAAAAGTTGTGATTTTGCACTCAGCTGGTTCATCACTTTCTGGTAGCCAGCTTATGTAGGCTCCCTCTCCCCATAGTGTATCTTCTGATATATCCTCTCAGATTCATTTGTCCACTCCTACCTTGCAGAATTTGGTCAGTTTTCTATTGGTAGAATTGCAACAATTCTTTTCTTAGCAATCTGGTTGAATTCATAGGTGTTCAGAATGATTTGAAAGCTATCTAGCTGAATTCCAGGGACCAGACAAAACTAAGGCCACCTTCTCCACCATCTTCCTCCCTCCAGTGAGCCTAGACACATCAATATGCTGACTACAAAAGACTAATTTTTGACCCAAAGACACCTCCAGATTGAAAGTGAGTGGGTGGAAAACAATGTATCATGCTAATAGACATCAAAAGAAAGTGGGGGTAACAATCCTTACATCAGACAAATTAGATTTTAAACCAAAGACTATAATAAGATAAGGAAGGACAGTATATCATGACTAAAGGGTCTATACAAGATCTAACAATTGTAAATATTTATGCCCCTAACAAGGGAGCAGCCAATTATATAAATCAATTAATAACAAAATTAAAGTAACACATGGAAAATAATACAAAAATAGTAAGGGACTTTAACACTGCACTCACTGCAATGGATAGATAATGTAAGCAGGGATAGATAATCTAAGCAGAAGATCAACAAGGAAACAAAGGCTCTGAATGACACACTGGATCATATGGACTTCAGAGACATAATCAGAGCATTCCATCCTAAAGCAGCAGAATACACATTCTTCTCTAGTGCACATGGATCATTCTCCAGAATAGATCACATACTGGGTCACAAATCAGGTTTCTACCAGTACCAAAAGATTGGGATTATTCCCTGCATATTTTCAGATTACAATGCTTTTGAACCTTGAATTCAATCACAAGAGAGTATTTGGAAAAAACTCAAATACATGGAGGTTAAAGAGCATCCTACTAAAGATTGAGTCAAACAGCAAACTGAATAAGAATTTAAAAAATTCATGGAAACAGATGAAAATTAAAACAAAAGTGTTCAAAACTTTTGGGATGCTGCAAAGTTCTCAAACACACAACCTAACCTTATACCTAAAGTTGCTGGAGAAAGAACAGCAAACAATGCCGAAACCAAGGAGGAAAAGAGAAATAATGATTTGAGCAGAAATCAATGAAATACAAACCAGAAAAACAGTAGAACAGATCAATGAGACTAGGAGCTGATTCTTTGAAAGAATTAATAAGATAGATAAACCCCTAGTCAGACTTATCAAACAGAAAAGAGAAAGGACCCAAGTTAATAAAATAATAAGTGAAAGAGGAGAGATAACAAGCAATACTAATGAAATACAAACAATTTAAGAATGTATTAGGAGCAAGTATATGCCAACAAATTAGGCAATCTGGAAGAAATGGATGCACTCCTGGAAACTTATCAACTACTAGAACTGAAGAAACAGGAAGAAATAGAAAACCTGAACTGACCCATAACCAGCAAATAAATTGCTGATAAAAAAAATCTCCTAACAAACAGGAGTCAAGGGCCAGATGGCTTCCCAGGGAGATTCTACCAACTATTTAAAGAAGCATTAATACCTATTCTTGAGCAGTTTCAAAAAAGCAGAAATGGAAGGAAAATTTCCAAACTTATTCTATAAGGCCAGTATTACCTTGATCTCAAAACCAAAGACCCCCAGCAAAAAGAATTGCAGACCAATATCTCTGATGAACATTAATACCAAAATTCTCCCCAGGATACTAGCCAATAGGATCCAATAGTACATTACAAGTATTATTCACCATGACTAAGTGGGATTTATTCCTGCATTGCAAGGGTGGTCCAATTTTTATATATCAATCAATGTGATACAATACATTAATAAAAGAAAACAAGAAGCATATGATCCTCTCAATAGATGCAGAAAAAGCATTTGACAAAGTACAGCATCCTTTCTTGATTAGAACACTTCACAAGGTAAAGATAGAGGGAACATAATTCAATATCATAAAGGCATATATGAAAAGCCCACAGCAAATTATCTCAGTGTGGAAAAACTGAGCACTTTCCCCTATGGTCAGGAACATGACAGGGATGCAAATCTCAGCATTGCTGTTCAACAAAGTACCAGAAGTCCTAGCCTCAGCAATCAGACAACAAAAAGAAATAAAAGGCATTCAAATCGGCAAATAAGTCAAACTCTCACTCTTTGCAGAAGAAATGATACTCTATATGGAAAACCCAAAAACTCAACTCCAAAATTGTTAGAACTCATAGAGGAATTAGCAATGTGGCAGGATATAAAATCAATGCCACAGAAATTAGTTACATTTCTATACACTAACAATGAGACAGAGGAAAGAGAAATTAAGGAGTCAATCTCATTTACAATTTCACCAAAAACGTCAGATACCTAGGAATAAACCGAACCCAAGAGACAAAGGATCTGTACTCTAAAAACTGGAGATCACGCATGAAAACAATTGAGGAAGACACAAAGAAATTAAAAAATGTTACATGTTCATCGGATTGGAACAAATATTGTTAAAATGTCTATGTCACCTAGAGCAATCTATACATTCAATGGAATCTCTATCAAAATACCACCAACATTTTTCACAGAGCTGGAACAAATAATCCTAAAATTTGTATAGAACCAAAAAAGACCCTAAATAGCAAAAGCAATGTTGAAAAAGTAAACCAAAGCTGATGGCATCACAATTCCAGACTTCAAGCTATATTACAAAGCTGCAATCATCAATACAGCATGGTACTGGCACAAAAACAGACTTATCAATCAATGGAACACGACAGGGAACCCAGAAATTGGGCCCTCAACTCCATGGTCAACTAATCTTTGACAAAGCAGGAAAGAATATCCAATGGAAAAAAGACAGCCTCCTCCATAAATGGTGTTGGGAAAATTGGACAGCCACATGCAGAAGAATGAAACTGGACCATTTTCTTACACCATACACAAGGATAAACTCAAAATGGATGAAAGACTGAAGTTGAGACAGGAATACAGGCAGCAATCTCTTTGACCTTGGCTACAGCACCTTCTTGCTAGACATGTCTCCAAAGGAAAGGAAAACAAAGGCAAAAATGAACCATTGGGACTTCCTCAAGATAAAAATCTTCTGCACAGCAAAGGAAGCAGTCAACAAAACCAAGAGGCAACCTACAGAATGGGAGAAGATATTCACAAATGACATATCAGATAAAGGGCTTGTATCCAAAAGTCTAAAAAGAACTTATCAAACTCAAAGAATAAATAATCCAATCAAGAAATGGAAAAAAAAAAAAAAGAAATGGGCAGAAGACATGAACAGAGATTTCTCCAAAGAAGACTTACAAAAGAGCAACAAGCATATGAAAAAATGCTCCATACCACTTGCCGTCAGGGAATACAAATCAAAACTGCAATGAGATACTGCCTCACAGGAGTCAGAATGGCTAAAATTAACAGGACAGGAAACAACAGATGTTTTTGAGGATGTGGAGAAAGGGGAGACCTCTTACACTGTTGGTGGGAATGTAAGCTGGTATAGTCACTCTGGACAACAGTGTGGCAGTTCCTCAAAAAGTTAAGAATAGAGCTACCCTATGACCCAGTAATTGCACTACTAGGTATTTAACCAAAGATACAAATGTGGCGATCTGAAGGGGCACCTGTATCTCAATGTTTATGGCAGCAATATATACAATGGCCAAAGCATGGAAAGAGCCCAGATGTCCGTCAACAGATGAATGGATACAGTAGATGTGGTATATATACAATGGAATATTACTCAGAAATCAAAAAGAATGAAATCTTGCAATTTGTAATGATGTGGATGACACTAGAGGGTATTGTGTTAAGTGTAATAAGTCAATCAGATAAAGACAATTATATGACTTCACTCATAGGTGCAATTTAAGAAAAAAAAAAAAACATAGGACCATAGGGTGAGGGAGGGAAAACTAAAACAAGATAAAAACAGAGAGGGAGACAAACTCTATGAGACTCTTAATCATAACAAAGTAAGGGTTTCTGAAGGGGAAGTGTGTGGGGGAATGGGATAATTGGGTTATGGACATTAAGGAGGACGCATGATGTAATAAGTACTGGTTGTTATATGAAACTGATGGATCATTGAACTCTACCTCTAAAACTAATAATAATATGTTAATTGAATTTAAAATAGAGTAAAAAAAGACAGGTTTAATGTCTTTAATTAGTTTCCTGTGCAAAATTCCAAATATAAATTAACATGTTGCTATATAAATTCTACTTAGAATTTAACGTGACAAAAATAAACTACAAAACACCTCTAAAAATAAGTTACACTAAGTAATATTAGTAATCTAAATCAAGCAATCTGAAATGTTTTGATTTCTTCATATATTTACTACAAAATGTATTCTCTGAAGAGAATCATAAAGATGCTGAGCAGGAAAGTTAACAATTCAAAATTTATGCACTAATGAAAGGATAATAGCTTTTGATAATGTTTTTTAAAAGTTCTCCAATATCAGTATTAATAATCAATAACTTAGTAAAATTATTAGATGTTTATAATCTCAAGATGAGAGGTATTGTTATTAAAGCAACTGCCATAGCCAGCAAAGGAAAACATTCTAAAGTTGCAAGGAAAGCAAAGAAAAAGAAAACAATGTTTCTTCAAAACTTTTGGAAAATATCAGTACCATAAAAAGTTTATTTTATTTAATGGTATATTTGGGTTTCCAGCAATGAGTAGCATAAAAGATCCTTTAAGTAGTAATATAAAGGATCTGAGATAGCAAACATAAGTGTGTGGGATTAAATATTCCAAGAAAACTAACTCACAGGCTTAATATATATCCACTTCACTTTATTTTGTGTATTTTTGGCAGTTAACTTTAAATTGTCAGGGACATATAACTGAGAAAAAGAGTAGAGAGTACTTTGTTCTTGACCTTGTCAACTAAGGAAACAATGGATCTTCTTCTGAATATTGTTATAACATTTTGTTATAAAACTTCTTTATTAAAAAAAAAACCTAGAGGGTCAAGTCAGAAAGCATCAAAGCCTGCTAATAAAGAATTTTTTAATGTGCACTTTTGTACCTTTAATAGCGCTATCTTTAACCAAACAACTAAACAAAAATAGCAATATATCTTTACCTCACTTTCCAAATGTGAAAATTTGGGCTCCTTTCATAGCCATAGGATACCACATAAAAAGGCAAAAATGATATTTTTTATTCTAAATATCTTTTTTATTCTAAATACATAATACAGACAATATATGTATAAAACATGCAGTCCATTCTTCGGCCAGCTTACTTACCTTGAACCAAGTGAAGTTCTTGCCACTGGGAAGAAAATTCCCAATTGTAAATCAAATAAATGTTCCTGTTAAGGCTTTCAATTCCTGGATCAAAAGTTACATCTCATTTTACTTCTCTCCTTCCTCCATATACATTTATAATATAGTTAAGCCTCTGTGGGGAATGTTACTATGAGTAAAAATGTTACGGATTTACAGCTTAGTTGTTAAAACTTATAATCCATAAAGACAATAGAAATCTAATCATTTCTAAACAAAATATTGACTGAAGCTCTGCATGCTGTTATTTAATGCACCAAGTAGGCCACATCTAAAATGTTAAACTTTATTACCTAAAAGTGGCCCAAAGAATATCTGCAATGACTAAGGAAAAAAAACTTAATTTTTTGATAAGTACCCTAGTTTTTCCAGTAAAAAAATAGTAGTAACATATTAAATGACAATGAAACAAGAAAGAAAAGACCCAAGAGTTACATGTTAAAATCTTTGAAGCTGAAAAATGGAAAGGAAACTTCTTCTTTCTTCTTAATTTATCTTCAGTACCTGAGTTAAAGCATAAAGCAGCAAGAGTGCAAATGATTCCAAACAACTTGGAATTTTATTGTAAACATCCCATAAAGAATGGCAACAAATTAATCCAGTTTTTTTGTCTTTGAAGATAATTGCTTAAAATGACTGGTAACTGCCAAACAAAACATCTTTCATAAACCAAGCCAGTTAGTTTACCTTTCTTTACTGAATTTTAGTTTAATGGACATTTTGTCCATATACCACATCACATCAACTATTAACTCAATGACTTTCCATCTTAAAATTTTATGGATACTAAGAACAAACATAAAGTACAGTTTTGTTAATACTTTATAAGGGATTACAAAAGACAAAGATGGTAAGTTACAGGACAAAGAAATAAATTACTGATTGCCATCACCACAGTATCGTTTAAATAATTAACATTTCTAGTACTGCCTAATGTGTATCTGGTGACATATGTAAAAACACATTTCCCAACTGGGTTTCTAAATACTTTTTATGTGATTTTAAAAGTCAATTACCAATGGTGATTATATGTATCAACAGTTTTATTTTTTAGAAAATACTTATCATGCTTTTATATGTCAAAATCTCATATTATAGGTTTAATTAAGATAGGTATAAGAATAACAAATGGGCATACAGATAAATAAACACACCTTAACTCTAAACTGCAGGGCCTTACTACTGTACTTCTCCCATCAGTAGATCATAAATTGCCAGTCTTGTTGAAGTGTGCTAAATTAGGTACAGTCTGCATTGCAGAAAGAGATGTGAGGATAAAAGTAAGCAGGAGAGGAATGATTGAAAAGAAAATAATCAAGAATAAGGCTGTATAAAAAATAAATGGCTAGAAACTTGAAGGCAATTCTTATTTCACAAAATACAGCACCATGAAAAAAATTATATAAGAATTTAAATAAAACTTGGTAAACTTCATAATTAAACCTTAGTAAAGAAATTTACTAAGAGATGAAAATCAAAAAGCATGAAAATATTTTCACACTAATTTTTAAAACAAGCCTTAAAAGTGATCTTATTCTATTTTCAATAAAACCTTCATAAAGCCTCATGTAGCACAAAAATGCTGGGGATGGGGTTAACATTTAAAACAGTGAATTTTAAATGTCAAAAGTTCCATTCTCTCCCTCATAACTGGACTATTTTTATTTTGGAACTCAAAATGTTACTAATCATTTAAAAGGCTGTATATCAAAGTAAACTGAAAATTATACAGCATATTTGTTTTTTGTGGATGTGAAAATTCCAACTTTAAAGATAAGTACCAGTTGGCAAATGTGCATAAAACAAATCCCGAGATATATAAGCAAGTAATTAAGGTGTTTATCACTATCACAAACGTACAAATTTTGAAAAATGCTCAAAAAAGTTTTTATCAAAAACTAAGAAGTGGCATTCACATTTTTCTTTTCAATCACTCTGTTATTGTCTGATGACAACCTATAGGATTACAGAAAAAAAAACAAACCCACAAAATAATAAATCACTCACATTTACTTCAAAGTATTAGAAGGTTGAGTTAGATATCTGAGCACACAGTTGTGCAGAATGAGATTTCTGAATTTTACTCAATTTCTTAGCCTCTGGGTGAAACAAAGTGCTATATGAAGAATTCTAGCATAGGCCTGATCTCTGGGAAACAGAAAGTGAAGGAAGGATAAATAAAACAAATAGAGGGACACAATACATGATAAAAACCTAGTTTATCTATCTAGAAGGCATAATGAAATGAATGATCAAGGAGTATATATATATAGGCTAAGCGCTTTAAACAGAGGGAAAGAATTGGTAGACTGTGAATACAGCTGTCTTCCATACAAAATATTATTTTTTTAATGTCCGAGATAGTGTGTCTAGTTGGAAAAAATCCACACACACACACACACACACACACACACACACACACACACACAAATGTAGTCATTAGGCTGATAGGCTAGTGAATATTTTGGAAAGCATCCTATTGCTGAAAGAGATACACATGGCAAGATACAGAACCTAAAATTCTGTTTTCATAAACAGATACACATGCTAAGATCTTAAAGCTGGGAATTAAAAGATTATTAGCATTCATGAAAAATATTTTAGTTCAGTGACTATTAATATCCAGCATAGGATAAGGTTTATACATGTGTATGTTCTCATGGACCTAAATGTGTTTTATTTTTAGGAATTGATTTAAGATTTAAACTTTTCTTTAAAATTTTCGGCTCATTTCCTATTTGCTTTGCTATGCCTGAACCTGATATTATTTAGGTTTAAAGGTACTCTAAAAAATTAAAGTGTACAATATTCAATGTGATACAAATTACAACACATTCACAGGAGGCAGTGTTACAAAAAAGCAAAGTATAAACTGGGGGGTGGGGAGTATTCAGATATAAAAGTAAAAATACTATCTTCCAAACTTTTATTTTCAAACTTATTAAAATAATTTGCATGCAAACAGAAAATAATCTGTTTATTTTATAATAAATGGTAAATATGCTCATCTAACATACCCTGGTGACTTTTAAATTCTAGTAACTGAAATCAACATTATAGCAAAATGCTGTTCACTAGTATTTTCACAGTATTTCACTACATATAAAATGTGCTTAAAAATGTCTTCAGCCTTATTATTCTAATTATCTAAACCTAGAAAATCTTGATATATGGGAGATTAATGTGGCATTTTTATTTTTCAAAATAAATTATAAATAAAGCTTGAGATAGCTAAAACCACACAAATAGTAATTCTTCTACATTTGAAGGGGTCAGCTCTTCATAGAAGAATGTCAACAAAAAATTTCACACCAAAATGATACACATAATACACATTTAGGTATATCCATGAATTTAAGTAACTATCACTTTGATTAGGGTAAGTCAAAGTATTATTGAGTCTAGGAAAACACAGGCACAAATTTAGTCAAAATGCCCATGAGATGAATAATTAAAATAGCATATTTTAGCAAAAATCAAATGCAGATTTTTAAATGTGAATGTTTTTGAAACTATAGTATGGTTAAAAGTGTCAGCTGAGTTTATCCAGCAGTAGTTTTGGTTTAGTGAAAACAACAACAAGAATACTACAACAACAAAAAATCAGCTTGATCTACTGTTCAGTAATAGAAGTTAGTGCCATTAAGAATTCACAACAATATCTCCTTAAAGCCTGAACATCATTTCTACTGCAAGTGAAAATTGCTTAAAGTTGTAAGTACAGGAACAACCCCCACCTGACCCAAACAAAAGAGCAAAGTTATGTGTGTACTCCTTCCTTTGTACTTAAGGATTTTCAGATGCATAAAATGATTGGAAACATGAAACAAACACATCAGCTTCAGAATATCTTGGGATTACTAGGCATACATTAATTAGTTTCTTTTATCCCCAAAGTCTGATCTAAGTGCAACAAATCTGCTGTTACAATAACAGAGATCAATATTATCCCACTCACCTTAATAAATTAGTGAATTTGCAATTTCTCAAATTTGAGGAGTAAAATTGATCTTGGAACTCAAGCTCATTTACGGAATCATGTGCACTCTACTGCTGTAAACAAGACCATAAGGATCTTAAAGATTTTTTTTAAATCTATAAAATAATGACTCAATTAGGTTCTTTTCTTAAATATTATGACAGAAGAGCCCTTTGGAATGGTATGAGCAAAAATCTATTAAAGTTGCCTCAAAATATTTGCTAGCCAAAACATTCCAATTCAAACTAGCTGCTTTGTTACATTTTAAAATTCAAATGAAAACCAATCACTCACAGCTGTAAATAGCAGGTGGTAGCAGAGATACATAAGCAGTAGACCAAGTCTACTTACACAAGTATGTTCTAAGAAAAGCCTAAGATACAGCATACTACACTTATGAAAGTTTGTTAATTACAACTATTAATTTGAGGGCCAATACAATTATTAACAACCTCTCCGCTTATGAGTATTCATTCCTACTAAGCTTGTTCTATTTTTTCTTAGTCAGTAATGAATAACAGCATCTATTTTCCTTAACGTTTCCAGTAGTTGTAGTCAATAGAGGTAGCTGAGCTACTATTCAAAGAAGTTATTCTTTGTGGATGAGGATTTTTTCAAATGTTTAAGTTATTCTTTAAACTACACAAGTTCTATTAATGCAATAAAATATAATAGGAAAAAGAAAATGGATGCAAGAAACTTTTGCATTTGGCACCTTGTCTAGATTGATACCTCAAATATTCTTTTTTAATAAAATTAATGCAAACATCAGAACACACCACAAAGATTTGCTACATATTTACAAGGCACCAACCCTTTCTCACCTTTAACATGAATTAAGCAAATCAACGAAAAGCATATCAAGATCCCCCCCACCCCCAAAAAACTGTAGTATAAATATATACTTCAGTTCAGTACAATTCAATAAAGTTTGGCCTGGGAAGAGTAAAATAATCCAGATCGTTCTTACAATATAGAAACTGTAAACATTTAATAGCTGCCTATAGGATTGGTGTATTGTGCAAAAGTTATTATTACTGGGTATAAGAATCAAAATGGCAAAAACAAACTATATAAAACTCTGTAAGAAGGTGCTATACTTCTGTGATACAAAAGCAAAAGAGGGATATTCAATTGAGATAAAAATGTCATGCTACTCTTAAGAAGCTGAATGCTCCTTTAATGTAGTAAATCTGTAGTGTGTTTGTGATGTGTTGTGTGTGTGTCTATATGTGGGCAGATTTTTTTTTTAATTTAAGGCCTAATGAGTAAGGCTTGTTTGAACAAATGAAGTGTGGAGATCAAAAGTCTTGAAACAAATGTATACTGGCATAATGGAAAAGCACCAATGTGAAAGGAAACAGAAGTCCCCACACAACTTGCTTTGTAGATTTCCTAGTAAATTCCCTGCAGTAGAAGGCCATTGAATTTTTAAAATTATTTTAAATTTATTAACTGTTAATAATTCCATCCCATGAGATGGCTAACCCTGGCTTTTTCTGTCATTTTACGCACTCTGCCTGATCTGGATGTACCAAGATTCAGAGGATCTTCAGTGGACACAAAATTGTCATTATCAGAATCATCATTATATAAAACAGTCCTCCTGCCTTGGTTTCTTGTTTTAATTCGAGGCAGTCTACTAAAACGTCCTGAAAACATGGTATCAAATTCATCATCTGCAATACGTGCACGTTTGGCTCTGGTGGCTCCTCTAGAAGTACCTCTTCCTCCTCTCCCTCTCCCTCTCCCTCTAGTGGCAGCTGCACCTCTTCCTCGACCTCCTCGTCCCCTGCCTCCTCTTCCTCGGCCTCCTCTACTCCATCTACCCCATCTGCCCCATCTGCCCCTTCCTCCTGTGCCTCTTGTCTTCCAGTTTCTTTTTCCATTGGCATATTGCTTTCTGAGTTTTCTTTTAGGCCTGGTTTGTATGAATTTGCTATAGTCATGGTCTCCATCTACGTAATCTTGATCTGTTCTGGAAGTTGATTCGGAATCAGAATCAGAACCACAGGTACTTTCAGAACTTAAACTGGATCCTAACTCTCCACTCTCTGAGGAGGATAAATGTGATTTCTCTTTTGTTTCTTTTTTCTCTTTCTCTTCTCTTCCAATGCTTTCATCTTCTTCTGATGCACTAAGTAGTTTTCTTTTGATTCCTGTCCGAGGCTCTCTGCCATCACCATTTGTAAGGGGTCCATCAAGGGAGTGATCTAAATCAAGATGAATAATTTTTAAAGTTAAACTTCGACACTGAAGATGGTTATTTAACTTCAAAAGTAAAATAAGAATTCTATCAAAAAATACTTAAGCACCCAAAGATAGACGGGGTAATGCCATGGAAAGTATTGGAGTATAAATTTAAATCTATTATAAATGGAAGACACTAACGTTTTGGGTTGTGTCTGATTGTGTTTTTTGCATGGGGCAGGGAGAAGGATGAAGGGTAGTTAGGAAGCTGGGCAGAAATTTCAAGGGCTTAAACTATATAAAGAATCATGTAGGAACATGTGTCAGAATAATTCCATTCATTCAATGAACAAATATTTACCAGTAGGTAAAAATAATTTTTAGGTTATAAGCAGTAGGTAACAAATAATTACCTACTATATTGTTAGAAGTTTGAAATAGAGCAATAATGAGACAAAGTCCTTGCTCTTTGAATTTATATTTTAGTCTGGAAAGCTTGATACACAATGAAGAAAATTTAAAAAAATAATAAAATACAAAAAATAATAAATAAAATTTTCAAGTCTATATATGCTGGGTATTTTAGATAAGAAAGATTCATGTAGAGGTACTATCTGAGAAGAAAACTGAATGAAGTGAGATCTGGGAAAAGAACATTCCACTGGAGGAAACAGAAACCCAAGTATAACTAGAATGGAAGAAAAAACAGGGTAGGGGGAGATAACTGGCAATGATGAAAGGTTTTAGAACAAGAGAATGAAAGGAACTTATTTATACTTTTAAAAGAGCACCATAGTTCTTCTAGATGGAAGGAATTACAGAAGAGATTAAAAGCAAAGTCCAGTTGGGACACCATTGCAATAGTCTAGGTAAGACATGATAAGGGATGTACCAATAGAAGTGATAAGAAGTGATTAGATTTGGAGATTTTCCTTCTAGAGGAGCCATCGGGACCAACCTTTTATTTTTAAAGTTTGAACTGACAGGAAATGCTGATGGATTGGGTGTCAAGTGTTAGGTACGAATGAAGATCAACTCCAGGGTCTTATGACCTAGAAATTGTTTGAATGGTAGAGATATTTTGCTAAGTTGGAGAACACTGAAAGAGGAATAGGTTTAGGCAGTCTGGTAGAAAAAATATCAAAATTCCAGTTTAAATATACTAGAGTTCCAAATAAAAACAACAACAAAAAGAAAACAAAGCAGGTAGATGTACTTGTCTAGAGGTCAGGGGAGACTCATATAGAAATGGAGATATAATTTTGGAAGATTTCAGTAAGAGATGACATATATTTTTTTATTTTATTTATTTATTTTTTATTTATTTATGATAGTCACACACACACACACACACACACACACACACACACACACAGAGGCAGAGACACAGGCAGAGGGAGAAGCAAGCTCCATGCACCGGGAGCCCGACGTGGGATTCGATCCCGGATCTCCAGGATCGCGCCCTGGGCCAAAGGCAGGCGCCAAACTGCTGCGCCACCCAGGGATCCCAAGAGATGACATTTAGAATCAAGAGAACAGAGGGTGCTTATTGAGAGGGAGAATAAAGAAAGAGAATGTGGCTGATGACTGAGACTTGGGATATTCCAACATCTAAAGATAAAGAAGAACTGGCATAGATAATTGAGAAGGAACAGCTAATGAGGCAGGAGGAAAAAAGGAGAGTGAACTGAAAAGCTTGGAAGGAGCAAAGATTAGGGTTCTATGGTAACCATAGTGACAAAATTAGTTTAATAGTCTAGGTGTTATAGACTGGATTCCTTTTCTGGAGGAAGATGGTGGTGGACTAAAAGGACTGACCCTAGGCTAATGTCATCTCACAGACACAACTAGATAACAATCAAATCATCCTAAATACCCCAGAAATCAACATGAAGACTGACAAAACAAATCCCACAACTAAAGGGAGAGAAGAAGCCACATTAAACTAGGTAGGAAGTATGCAGAATGCAGAAGTACCCAGAACTGGATTATGGGTACTGTAGAGGGGAGGGAGCTGTGGTCACAGAGAAGGGCAAAAGAGAGTAGAGCGCATAGGTGAATGCACAAGAAGAACATTTACCTAAAGCCATTGACTTGGAAAATGAGAGGGGCTGATTTTCATGAGTTCTTGTAATCAGTGGGGTGTAAAGCCTAGAGTTTCAAAGGTTAGCAGGCTTGACTGGGACAGAGCCCTGAGGACACAGCTCTGTGCCTAGAGAGATGGCAAGCAAACAACCTAGGGGCAGAGCATGGAAACAGTGTTTTAAACAACACCTGGGGCACACAGGAGGAGGGCTTCCTTGAGAAGCAGCTTTCATAGAGATGCCTCTCCAGAAACAAAGGAGCTGGCCAGAGCCATATCCCTCCAGTACCCCTCAGCATAAACCCAGAGCTACCAGTGCAAAGCAGTGTAGCTCTCACACTAGCTAATTAACTTGATTACACCAAGCTCCACACCCTTGCACTCTAGTGGGACTGCCCTTCTCAGTCAAGCTTGCCTCAGACTAAGCATGGTGGGTGGGCCTATCCCCCAGAAGACCAGCACAAACCACTGTCCACACCATGTCGCTAAAGCCTGTTTTTTTTTTTATTTTTTATTTATGATAGTCACAGAGAGAGAGAGAGAGAGAGGCAGAGACACAGGCAGAGGGAGAAGCAGGCTCCATGCACCAGGAGCCTGATGTGGGATTCGATCCCGGGTCTCCGGGATAGCGCCCTGGGCCAAAGGCAGGCGCCAAACTGCTGCGCCACCCAGGGATCCCTAAAGCCTGGGTTTTAAAGATCAACAGGATTATCTGGGATAGAGCCTAGAGGGTACTGTGCTACTCCTAGAGAAAAGGTGGACAAAAAACAAAAACAAAAACAAAACAAAAACAAAAACAAACCTGGAGATAGACAGCTTGGAAACAGTAAACTAGAAAATGCTCAGGGCACACAGATGGGAGATTATTTGCTCTTCTCAGAGTGCTTCCCTGAGAGGTAGCATTCATGAAGATTCTGCTCAGGGAACAGGGGTTGACTGGTGCCATTTTTCTCCCCTGCCCCTCAGCATAGACACAGAGCCAGCTGCAGGAAGCACTGCAGTGCCTATACTGGCTGCTTAACATGCTTACAACCAAGTCTCACACCCCAGCTTTCTGGTGAGACTGCCCTTCTCTTTTTTTTTAAACCAGACTTTTAATTATAGAGTATAAACTGATAGTTACCAGAGGGGATGGGGGGAAATCAGTGATGAGGATTAAAGAGCACACTTGTCATGATGAGCACCCGGTGATGTACAGGCTTGTTGAATCACTATATTGTACACCTGAAACTAGTCTAACACTGTAAGTTAACGACACTGAAATTTAAGAAAAAAGCTCCCCTCCCAATATAATGACCTCACAGGGTCTTCACTTCAAATGAGACTGCCCTTCTCTGTCAAGCTTGCCCCAGTACCAGTGTGGTGGGCTCCTTCCCCAGAAGACCAGCAGAAACCCCTGCCCAAACCATGTTTCCCTACAAGAGTTCTATAGGGCATCAGCCTTAGTGGAAATAGCATCAGATCTCATTTAACAGGCAGACTAGAACACACTAAAACTCATCACATTCTGACCAAGGAACAAATACTATATACACTGCAAGCAAGGAGAGCCTCTGCAGGTAACTGGCCTGAAGGACAGAGCAGCCAAAACAAAACAGCATAGCATATGTAGCACACACCAGACAGAAATCTCAGAAGTGACAGGTACTGAAAACTATATGACCATTTCTTCATAAAGCCTTTACTTTCAGGAGCATGAACCATAACAAGGCTTTCTTTTTTTTTTTTTTTTTTTTTTTTTAAGGCTTTCTTAACACATAGGAGAGGGTGAACACTTAAAACAAAATACCAAGACAGAGGATAGGAGATCATCCCAAATGAAAGAACAAGATAAGGTTACAACCACAGACCTAAGCAAAACAGACAAAATTAACATGCCTGATGGACAATTTAAAGCAACAATTATATGGATATTCATTGGGTTTCAAAAAAAATGGAAGACATCAGGTAGACACCACAAAGATAAAAGAGATAAAAAACAGAAATGAAGAATGCTGTAAATGAGATTGGAACATGCTTGATGCAATGACAAGCAGGCTGAAAGAAGCAGGGACTGATTTAGTTATACAGAAGACAATGGAAAATAATGAAACTGAACAAAAAGAGAGAATTATATAACACAAGAATAAATTTAGGGGATGTAGTGATTCCATCAAATGTAAAAACATTTGTATTATATGAGTCCCAGAAGAAGAAGAGAGAAAAGGAGGAAGAAAATTTATTTTAAGAAATAACAGAAAACTTCCCTAATCTGGGAAAGGCCCCAGGAGGCACAGAGAACTCCCAGTAAAATCAACAAAAGCAGGCCAACACCCAGACATATTGTAATTAAACTGGCAAAATCTAGTGATAAATAAAAATCTTATAAGCAGCAAGACAAAAGAAATCATTAACTTAGAAGGGAAGACCCATAAGGCTAGATGGAGATGTCTCAACAGAAACATGGCAAGTCAACAGGGAATGGCATGAAATATTAAACTTGCTGAATGGGAAAAATCTGCAGCAATGAACACTCTATCCAGCAAGGCTGTCATTCAGAATATAGGAGACATAAAGAGTTTCTCAGAAAACAAAAAACAAAGGACTATGTGACACAAAACCAGCCCTGCAAGAAATATTAAAGGGGAATCTTAGCATGGAACGGAAGGACCAAAAGTGACAAAGACGAGAAAGGAACAGAGAAAACCTCAAGATACAATGGCAAAACAAGGAGTAAAAGGGTACTACATACATATCTATCAATAATTACTCTGAATGTAAACAGACTAAGCACTCCAATCAAAAGACATAAGCTGTCAGAATGGAAAACAAAACAAGAACTATCTATATGCTGCCTATAAGAGACCGATTTTAGACCTAAAAACACCAGCAGATTGAAAGTGAGTGGATGGGGAAACATTTATCACACAAATGCATGTCAATAGAAAAGCAGGGTAGCAATACTTATATCAGATAAACTAGATTTTAAAACAAAGACTGTAACAAGAAATGAAGAAGGTTATTATATCATAATAAAAGGAACAATATAACAAGAAGTAACAAATGAAAATATTCATGCACTAACATGGGATTACCCAAATATATAAAACAATGAATAACAAACATAAGGAAATTAATAATAACACAATAATAGTAGGGGACATAAACACTTCACTTATATCAATGGACAAATCATGTAAATAGAAAATCAAGAAGGAAACAATGCCTTTGAGTGCCACACTGATTCAGATGGAGTTAAACAAATATATTAAAAATATTTCATCTTAAAACAGTAGAATATACAATCTTTTCAAGTGCAGATGGAGCATTCTCCAGAATAGATCACATCCTACATCATAAATCAGACCTCAACAAAAATATTGAGATCATCCATGTACCTTTTCTGAATACATTGCTATGAAACTTGAAGTCAAGCACAAACAAAATATGGAATGACCACAAATACATGGAAGATAAGTACTATGCTACTAAACAATGAATGGGTCAACTAGGAAATTAAAAAGAAATTTAAAAAATGAAAATAAATGAACATGAAAACATAAAAGCAAAACATCTGGGTTACAGCAGAAAGCAATCCTAAGAGGGAAGTATAAAAGAGTAAAAGCCTACCTCAGGAGGCAAGCAAAATCTCAAAGAAACAACTTAATCTTACACCTAAAGGAATTAGAAAAAGAATAAATGAAGCTTAAAATCAGAAAAAGGAAGGAAATATTAAAGTTTAGAACAGAATTAGATGATATAGAAACAAAGAAAAAAAAAGAAACAAAGAAAATAATGTAAAAGATCAACGAGATCAGTAGCTGGTCTTTGATAAAATTGATAAAATTGGTAGGCAGACCTATCAAAAGGAAAGAAGAAAGGGCCCAAATAAAATCACAAATTAGAGAGGAGAAATAACAACCAACACCACAGAAATACAACTGTATGAGAACATTATGAAGAACCATAGTTCAACAAATAGGACAATCTGAAAGAAATGGATAAATTCCTAGAAACATATACACTACAAAACTGAACAAAAAGAAATAGAAAACCTCAACAGAACAATAACCAGCAAAGAAATTGAATCAGTAATAAAAAATCTCCCAACAAACAACAGTCCAAGACCAAATAGCTTCATATGGGACTTCTATGAAACATTTAGAGAAGAGTTAATACTTATTCTTCTCAATCTATTCCAAAAAAGAGAAAAGGAAAGAAAACTTTCAAATACATTCTATGATACCAGCATTATCCCGATTCTGTAACCAGATGAAGACTGTACCAAAAAAGAGAACAACAGGCCAATATTGTTGATGAATATGGATGCAAAAATTCTCAACAAAATAGTAACAAGCCAAATACAACAATAACACAATCATTCACCATGATCAATGGGATTTATTCCTGGATTGCAAGAGTGGTTCAATATTTGCAAATCAATCAATGTTATATATGACATTAGTAAAGGAAAGGATAAGAACTATATGATTATCAAAATTTATGCAGAAATGGTATTTAACAAAGTACAGCATCTATTCATGATAAAAACACTCAATGAAGTAGGTTTAGAGGGAATATACCTCAACATAATAAAGACAATATATGAAAAACCCACAGTTACTAATATCCACAATGGGGAAAATCTGAGAGCTTTTCTTCTACGGTCAGGAACAGGACAAAGACATCCACTCTCACTATGACTATTTAACATATTACTGGAAGAAGTACAACTTTCACTATTTGCAGATGACATGATACTAAACCCAAAAGACTCCACCAAAAAACTGTGAGAACTGATAAACAAATTCAGTAATTGCAGGATACAGAATCAATGTAGGGAAATCTTTTGCAATTCTCTACACCAATAATGAAGTAACAGAAAAATTATGAAAATGATCCCTTTAATAATTGCACCTTAACTATGATACTTAGGTATAAATCTAATCAAATAGTTGAAAGGCCTGTGATGTGAAAACTATACATCATGATGAAAGAAATTAAAGATGACACAAAGAAATGGAAAGGCATTCCATGCTCATGGGACAGAAGAACAAATACTATTAAGATGTCTCTATTACCCAAAGCAATTTAGACATTAATGTAGTCTCTATTAAAATATCAACAATATTTTTCACAGAGCTGGAACAAAAAATACTAAAATTTCTACTGAACCCCAAAAGTCCCTGAATAGGCCAAGCAATCCTGAAAAACAAAAGCAAAGCAGGAGGCATCACAGTTCTGGGATACAAGTTACATTCCAAAGCTGTAATGACGAAAAAAGTATGGTACTGGCACAAAAATAGACACACAGATTAACAGAACATAAGAGAGAACCAGGAAATGAACCTACAATTATATAGTCAATCTGGCAGCCATCAGCAAGCCAGGAAGAGAGTTCTGACCAGATACCCTGCTGGCACCTTGATCTTGGACTTTGAATCTACAGAACTGTGAGGAAATAAATGTTTGCTGTACATATAATGAAAAAGTACTCAACATCTCAAATCATCAGAAAAATGCAAATCAAAACCTCAATGAGATATAACTTCTCACCTATCATAATGGCTAAAATCAACAACACAAGAAACAACAGGTGTTGGCAAGGATGTGGAGTAAGAGGAACCCTCTTACACTGTTTGTGGGAATGCAAACTGGTGCAGCTACTCTAAAAAACAACATGTAGGTTCCTCAAAAAATTAAAAAAATAGAACTATCCTATGATCTAGCCATTGCACTACTAGGTATTTACCCAAAGAATACCAAGATATTAATTCAAAGGGATACATTCACTCTTACTCTTACATTTATTGCAGCACTATTTACAATAGTCAAATTATAGAAAGAGCCCAACTGCCCATTGATAAATGGATGTCCACTATCCCCACTTTTATTCAACACAGTACTTGAAGTATCAGACACAGCAGAAAACAAATTCATCCAATAGGGAAGGACTGGGTAGCTCAGCAGTTGAATGCCTGCCTTTGGCCCAGGGCATGATCCTGGAGTACCAGGATCGAGTCCCACATTGGGCTCCCTGCATGGAGCCTGCTTCTCCTTCTGCCTATGTCTCTGACTCTCTCTCTCTCTCTGTGTGTCTCTCATGAATAAATAAATTAAAAATAATTAAAAAAAACAAATAGGAAAGGAAGAAATAAAACTTTCAATATTTTCTGATGACATGAGAAAGCCTGAAAGACTTCACCAAGAATAGCCCAAAAAACAAAAAAAGCAAACAAACAAAACCTGCTGGAACTGATAAATTTAGTAAAGTCACAGGAGAAAAACCTCAATGTACAGAAATCTGGTTCATTTCTATATATCAATAATGAAGCAGCAGAAAGAGAAATTAAGAAAAAAATCCCATTTACAATTACACCAAAAATAATAAGACTCCTAGGAATAAACCTAACCAAAGAGGTGAAAGATCTGAACTCTGAAAACTACAAAACACTGATGAAAGTAATTGAGGATGACACAAAGAAATGGAAAGACATTCCATGCTCATGGACCGGAAGAACAAATATTGTCAAAATGTCTGTATCACCTAAAGCAGTCTACAAATTTAATGTAATCCCAGCTCAAAATACCAACAGTCATTTTTACAGAACTAGAACAAACAATCCTAAAATTTGTACAGAACAACAAAGACCACAAATAGCCAAAGTAATCTTGAAAAAGAAAAAAAAAGCAATGCCGGAGTCCTTGCAATTAGAGATTTCAAGGTACATTACAAAGCTCTAGTGCTCAAAATAGTATGGTATTGGCACAAAAATAAGACATATAGAACAATGGAACAGAATACAAAAGCCAGAAATAATCCTACAACTATATAGTCAATTAATCTTTAACAAAGTAGGGATCCCTGGGTGGCACAGCAGTTTAGCGCCTGCCTTTGGCCCAGGGCGCAGTCCTGGAGACCCGGGATCGAATCCCACATCAGGCTCCCAGTGCATGGAGCCTGCTTCTCCCTCTGCCTATGTCTCTGCCTCTCTCTCTCTCTCTCTCTCTCTCTCTCTCTCTCTCTATCATAAATTAAAAAAAAAATCTTTAACAAAGTAGGAAAGAATATCCAATGGGAAAAAAATGTCCTCAACAACTGGTGTTGGGAAAACTGGATAGCAACATGCAAATGAGTGAAAGTGGGTCACTCCCTTAAAACATACATAAAAATAAATTCAAAATGGATTAAAGATCTAAATGTGAGATCAAAACCATGAATGTCCTACAAGAGAACACAGGCGTTAACCTTTTTGACATTGGTTGTAGCGACTTCTTACTACATATGTCCCCTAAGTCAAGGGAAACATAAGCAAAAAGAAATCATTGGGACATCATAATTAGAAACTTCTGCATAGTGAAGGAAATAACCAACAAAACTACAAGACAACTTCCTGAATGGGGAAGGTATTTGTAAGTGACATCCAGTTAAGGGTTAGTATCCAAAATATATAAAGAACTTACAAAACTCAACACTCCAAAATGAATAATCCAATTAAAAATGGGCAGAAGATATGAAAAGACAATTTCTTTAAGGAAGACATCCAGATAGCCAAGAGACACATGAAAAAGATGTTCATCAACACTTACTGTGAGGTAAATGCAAATCAAAACTATAATGAGATAACACATCATACCTGTCAGAATGTCTAAACTCACCAACACAAGAAACACAGGTGCTGGCAAAGTTGTGGAGAAAATGGAACCCTCTTGCACTGTTGAATGCAATCTAGTATAGCCATTGTATAAAACATTATGGTTCCTTGAAAAGTTAGAAATGGAACTACTGTATGATCCAGCAGTCACACCACTGGGTATTTACCCAAAGAATACAAAACATTAATACAAAGGTATATATGCACCCCTATGTTTATAGAAGCATTATCAACAATAGCTAAGATATGGAAGAAGCCCAAGTATCCACTGAATAATGAATGGATAAAGAAGATGTGGGGTGTGTGTATGTGTGTGTGTGTGTGTGTGTGTGTGTGTGTGTGTGTATACACATACACCCCAGTGGAATATTATTTGGCCATAAAAAGAATGAAATCTTGCCATTTGCAACAACATGGATGGAGCAGAGAGTAATATGCTAAGTGAAATATGTTAGAGAAAGTCAAATACCATATGACTCACTCATATGTTGAATTTAAGAAACAAAACAAATGAGCAAAGGGAAGAAGAGAGAGAAATCAAGAAACAGACTCTTAATTACAGAGAACTGATGATTACCAGGGGAGAGGGGGACTGAGGGGATGGGTTAAATAGGTGATGGGGATTAAGGAGTACACGTGTCATGATGAGTACCAGGTGATGTATGTAATTGCTAAATCACATATTGTGCACCTGAAACTAATATAACAGTGCATGTTAACTAACTGGCATTAAAATAACAATTTTTAAGAAAGGACAGGACCCATTGTGGCTGTGGGCATGATACCACATGTCTATGTCCTATTTCTTCCATCCTCCATCCACACCCTGCACCAGTACCTGTCATCTTTCCCAGGCCTCATGCACAGTGCCCCTGAGGGAAGAAATACAGAACATGGGAAATGTCTGATGTACATGGTCTTGTAATGGTCTTTCTGTACACTCACCTTGTTGTATAGAAATAAATGTTACTGGCTAAGTTTTCTTTCTTTGGAAAAAAAAGACAAGAGATAACAATTGTTGACAAGGATGTGGAGAAAAGGGAAAATTAGTACAGCCATTACGGAAATATTTAGGGAGGTTCCTCAATGAATTAAAAATACAACTATCATTTGATACAGTAACCTCATTTCTGGATATATATCCAAAGTAACTGAAATCAGGGTCTTCAAGAAATATCTATACACTCTATATCTCTATATCTATCTATCATCTATTTATTCACTGTGGCATTAGTCACAATAGCCAAGATATGGAAATAATCTATGTCTTTCTTCAGGTGAATGTAAAAATATGATATGTACATGCATGTGCACACACACTCACAACCCATAATGGAGTATTACTCAGCTTTTAGAAAGGAAGGGAATTTTGCCATTTGTGACATGTTAGGAGCTTGGGAGACATTATGCTAAGCAAAATGAGCAAGGCAGAGCAAGAGAAATATTGCATGATGTCACATATAGATAATCAAAAACAGTCATACAGAAACAGAGAGTAGGATGGTGGCTGCTAGGGGCTGGGAACAGAGGAATTGGGGAGGTACTTGTCAAAGTGTATAAAGATTCAGTTATTCAGAATGAGTAAGTTCTAGGTATCTAATATACATCATGGTGATTATAGTTAACAATACTGTATTGTACACTTGAAATTTGTTGAAAGGAAAGATTTTAACTCTTAACACACACAGGGTGACAATGTAGAAGTGATGGATATGTTATAATTAGTTTGTGGTAACCATTTCATAATGTTTATATATATCAAAATAAGTTGTATACTTTAAATATATATAATATTTTATGTCAGTGATATCTCAATAAAGTTTCTAAAAACAAATACCTGCTGTTGAAGCCACCTAGTCTATGGTATCATAATGTAACAGTCCAAGCTGACTAATCAGCCTACTTGGCTGACAAGTAGGCTAGAGACTAAGGTGATAGCAATAAACTGTAGACAAAGGATTTAACTGGTATTAAAGAGTTTTAGAATTCATAAAACTTAGCAACTAACTGGATATGAAGGGTAAAATAAGTGTCTAAGAGCATTGCAAGAGTTTAAGTTGGGTGACTAAGAAGATGGTGGTAGCATTAACTAAAATAGTGAGTGTAGAAATAGAAATATGCTCGAGACAGAAAGATGGATGATAAGCACTCAAGGAAATTATCTTAGGAAGTACTTGGAAATAAGACTGGTACAATAAAGAGATGTTAGGGCTAGATACGTGAATTTGGAGAGTCATTAGCATAAAGATGATTGATATAGTTATTAGATTATTTGTAGAAGACTAAAACAAAACAAAACAAATAAATCAGGAAACCTGTGGGAAACTCTGCAAATAGGAGGTAAGTACAGACAAAGAAAAACAGAAAAAGTAGAAATATAGAAAAAACAGAGATGTAGGATAATCAGGAAAGAAGCCTGGCATTAGTGTTCCTAGAAGGGATATTTAATAGTATGTAAAGATAGAGAAAACCAAGGAGACAGGGACTAAGAAAAGAACACTGGTTGGTTATTAAGAGAAAAAGTGATTTTACGGAGAATAGCTTTTGGAGAGTGGTGCAGTCAGAAGCCAGACAATAAAGGATAAAGGAGTTTTCAGATGGAAAGAAAGAAGAATCAAGAAATATAAGCTCTTCTTTCCCATCATTTGATAGTGAAAGGGAAGGAAAAGAGGAGAAGAAAATGGCATGAGTAGGCAATATGCAGCATGATCAGAGAAGTGAATAAAGATACAAACTGGGAAAAATAAAGGCACTAATTATTTTAAAGTAACCAAATGTTTCAATATTTTTCACATATCTAATATAAATTATACCTTTAGAAAGTCCATTTTTAAGTCAATTGATAGTTCAACAACAGAAATGCTACTTTATCCTTCATTAAAATTTACACAAAATAAAAATATATTTCATATATTAAAGTATACTAATAACAAAGGAAAAAAATTCCAAAATTATCTTTAGATAGGTTTTATATTTTTAAGGGTTATCTCAATTTTAAAAAAGGGTTTGGTTTGAAATATATCTTCATTTAGTTTTTCCTATTTATTGGATATTTTATTTTAAAAGACTAAAATATGTTTTGAACTAGTTACTGGATTCTGCTTACGGCCTGTTTCCTGGTTGTGGATATAAAACTCTATCTTATTCAAATTTATTTGACAACATTAAAATCGTCATTAACTATAAAGGCATGCTAATTTTTACTACCCAAATACATCAGCTTTTAAATGATTCAGCTGCCGTCATAAGAAAGCAAAGAATAAATGCCCTGTCCATATTTATTTCCTACCTTGTTTAATTTGTAAAACTCTATTCCGAAATGATTTGGCTTTCCCTGGGTCATGGCTATTTCCACTTCGACTATAACCACTGAAGCTCGATGAAGAAAATGGCCCATCCAGTTCATCATCAAGTAAATATAATGAAAGGCCTTCAGCAGCATCTGAAACTTACATTTAATAAGATTATAATATTAACATAATTATGTTTTCAGGAAAATTATGTTTTCAGGGAAACAAGTTGTTTTAAAACTATATCTCACTCAGTTATTTTACACCAACATCAAAAATACAAGTTCTTTGAAGAGGGGAATATGAATATATTGAGAACAAATGTTTCATCACATTATTAAATTTTTAAGCACATAATGTCAGAAAAACTTGTCCAAGAAAATCCTCAATTTTCATCTTTGCAAATATGTTGTAGATAAGTGCTCTGAGACACTATACAGTTAAAAATTATAGTTACACATTTTTAAAACTAAAAGACTTTAAAATTCATCTAGCCTCAACACTTTCATTTTAAAAGTGAAGAAACTGAATTCTATGGCCTAATGTCTTACCCAGGGTCATGAAGAAGCACTAGGAATAAAAATTTTTCTACATCTAAATCCATTGTTCTTTGTACTATAAATCATGCTCCCTCTTCTACATCCAGTATTAAACTAAAATACAGAACACTGAAAACAAAAGACATATTTACCAGGAGACGAGAAAGGAGAGCTAGTCCTGGCATAAGACACTGAGGTATTCTGGTCATTTTTAGGCAGCAACTTCATTTGTTTCTGCTTCCCTTTGGGACTACAATTTAAAATATATTACAATGAATATTTTTTTTATTAGTGACATACTATGATAGTATGATACAAAATGCTTAAACTGATCTAAGAAATATCTTATAATTTAAGTGAAATGCTTCAAATTGGGAATATGACAAATTAAATTTCAATCATTAAAATTAAAAAAACCTAGTTTTTGCTATAATAAAATCCATATAAATAAAGCTTTTTTTATTTTTTTTTTAATTTTTTTTTAAAGATTTTATTTATTTATTCATGATAGTCACAGAGAGAGAGAGAGGCAGAGACACAGGCAGAGAGAGAAGCAGGCTCCATGCACCGGGAGCCCGACGTGGGACTCGATCCCGGGTCTCCAGGATCGCGCCCTGGGCCAAAGGCAGGCGCCAAACCGCTGCGCCACCCAGGGATCCCTAAAGCTTTTTTTAAATAAAGATGTTACCAACTCCATCTTTACACAGTGCAAGAGTACTTAAAATATTTTTGGTCTTTGGATCTTCTCAAAGTATTCAATAAACTTTAAGAAATGAGGTAATATGGAATGCCTGAGTGGCTCAGTGGTCGAGTATCTGCCTTTGGCTCAGGACATGATCCTGGAGTCCTGGGACTGAATCCCATATCAGGCTCCCTGCGGGGAACCTGCTCCCTCTGCCTATGTCTCTGCCTCCTTCTCTGTGTCTCTCATGAATAAATAAATAAAAATATTTTTAAAATTCTCACTTAAAAGAAATGAGGTACTATACATAAAATGCCTTAAAACATAAAATTCTACATCAGTGCAATACCTAGGAGCTCTGCTACTAGATAATGAACTGCTGCTGCTTCTTAGACGTTTTCTGTACCGTGGCCTTCTCCTCTTCTGACTCTGCATTCCTGACTTATATTCAGAGATGATATTTTTAATACGACTTTCAAATAAGGCAGATAATCGCAGTGTCATGCTATAGATCTGAAAAGGTAGAAATCAACTATTTTAATCATATAAAATAAAAAGTATAAACATGCCTGGACCAGTAACAACATTACCCTTTCAGACAAAATATATATATGCAATTTCATACACTTGAAAAACTCTTCTTAAAGAATTTAAACAAAATATCATTTTCACCTAGAAATTAACAAAGATTTTTAAAAGATTATATCCAATGTTGGGAAGGGTAGGAAAAAGATTCTCATACATTGCCAGTGAGTATTTTAACTGGAACAACATTCTAAAACAACAAATTGCATTATGTATCAAAAATAATAAAAATATATTTATCCTTCTACTAATAATTTTGCTTCTAGGAATTTATCCTAAGTAAATATCAGAGAATTGCACACACAAAATAATTGTGTTCAAGGATGTTAAAGATGAAAGCCACAGCATTATTCATATAAAGTTAAAAAGTAGAAACCACCGAAATCTCTAGCACCAGGGCACTAGTTAAATAACATAAAACAACCATACAGTAGCATACTATGGAGACATTAAAACTGGTTGTTGAAGAGCCATAATGACATGGGAAAATGTTCATAATATATAAGCTGAAAAAAACTTCCAAAATATGAAATTTACAGTTTCCAAGAATATTTAAACATATTTAAGTATATATATATATATATATATATATGAAATAAACCAAAAGTGAAAAAATTATGCCTGCAGAAATTAGTGAAAATTCATTTTATATGGGGTGAAAGTAGACAAATATATACCGAGTGAACAACTTACTTAAAAGTTAATCAGATACCAGTGATTACAAAAAAAAATATTATTCTTTTGTTCTAAAGATATTTAAGTTCTGACAAAACATGGGGAAAACATCAAACTTCAGTAACCATGTCAGAATTGTAATATATATACTTCTTGAGCAGTTTTAAAACTGGTGAAAGAAAACTACCTGATATATGTGTGTATGTGTGTGTGTTTGTGTGTGTGTGTGTATATGTAAATGCTTAAGTAATTAATCCACCTAATGTTGTTTTTCATACCCTTGACTTTTTATTAGAGGTATAAGCTTTGGAGTTGCTGAATATTTGGCGAACGTCCTTATAAAATTCCAGAGGACTACCATAATTTCCTGCTTCCAAAGTTTCTTTCACAGTGCTGAAGTCCATAGGAGTGTCTATAACATCTGGATAATCCTACAAAGAAGAATTTATTATTAAATACACAGGCTGGATAACAATACTACATAATATCATGGTACTGAGACTTCTATCACCAATCCACCATGAAATAAACATGCTACTTTTCAATAGGCCAACTATCTATCCCAATCAAAACCATTCATTTAAACAGAGGTCCCTTGGTAGCTCAGGAAAACAGCAGGGGTCGTTGGTACGGTCTTAGCCTTCACTCTGAAATTGATAACCATATGATTCTCTCAAGAGCATAAATTAAAAAATGCACACAAACTGGCTTTATACCTACAGAGTCCATAATACAGAATTGCATTCTATGCTTAGAGGCTGAAGCAGTCCCCAATTCCCTGGCAAAGTGCTCAATGAAGATAGAAGATGGGACTATTCACATATAATTAAATACTTCCATGTCACAAATTAGCTACGTATTTCCAAGATATTCCCAGCTAGGAGGGCATTCTACCTAAAATGTTAATTGAAGGTCAAACTGGCCATGTCTGTGCCTAGCTCCTATATTTTTACTTTTTAATGAATATGACACTTGTCCTTCATTGGAGGTCTGCAATCGCATAAATTCTGAATTAATTTGATTTTGATTAGGAGATGGAGAAGATTCTATCTAAGATATCTCAACCTAAATCTGTCAAGTCCAGCTAAGATATGCCTAAGGTTATCATATTGAATGGCATCTAAAATTTATACTTACATATACCATAACCATCAATAAACAACATTTTAGAGTGAAAACCAGTTAGTATTAGATCCTTCATCCCATTTAAAATCATTAAGTAACAATCACAACATTTCAAAAATGAACTATTGGGACTTAATCAAGATAACAAGCCTCTTCACAGCAAAAGAAACAGTCAACAAAACTCAAAGACAACCTACAGAATGGGAGAAGATATTTGCAAATGACCTATCAGATAAAGGGCTAGCATCCAATATCTTTAAATAACTTATTAAACTCAACACTCAAGAAATAAACAATCCAATCATGAAATGGGCAAAAGTCATGAACAGAGATTTCATTAAAGAAGACCTACACATGACCAACAAGCACATGAGAAAATGCTCCACATCACTGGCCATCAGGGAAATACAAATCCAAACCACAATGAGATACCACCTCACACCAGTGAGAATGGGGAAAATTAACAAGACACGAAACAACAAATGTTGGAGAGGATGTGAAGAAAGGGGAACCCTCTTGCACTGTTGGTGGGAATGTGCACTGGTACAGCCACTCTGGAAAACTAAGGAGGTTCCTCAAAGAGTTAAAAATAGAGCTACCCTATGACCCAGCAGTTGCACTACTGGGGATTTACCCCAAAGATACAGATGCAGTGAAATGCCGGGACACCTACACCCCAATGTTCATAGCAGCAATGTCCACAGTAGCCAAACTGTGGAAGGAGCTTTGGTGTCCATCAAAAGATGAATGGATAAAGAAGATGTGGTATATATACATACAATGGAATATTACTCAGCCATTAGAAATGACAAATACCCACCATTTGCTTCAACATGGATGGAAATGGAGGGAATTATGCTGAGTAAAGTAAGTGAATCGGAGAAGGACAAACATTATATGGTTTCATTCGTATGGGGAATATTAAAAATAGTGAACGGGATTAAAGGGTAGAGAAAATGAGTGGGAGATATCAGTGAGGGTGACAGAACATGAGAGACTCCTAACTCTGGGAAACGAACAAGGGGTAGTGGAAGGGGAGGTGGGCAGGGGGATGGGGTAACTGGGTGACGGGCACTGAGGGGGGCACTTGACGGGATGAGCACTGGATGTTATACTGTACGTTGGCAAATCGAACTCCAATAAAAAATATACAAAAAACCCACAATCACCACATTTCTTTCAAAGAAAATGCCAAAGAGAAGAATGAGCAGAGGAAAAGTATTATAAAAAAAGAGAAAATATTTCTCCAAGTGTAAGAAATCATGATTGCTCTTAATCTATCTTTAAAAATACTTTTTGGCTTAAATCATAACAACCAAAAGTATATTGCTACATAGTACAGCTTATGAAACAAAGGTTTTCATAGAGGAGATATGTTGGAACTTGTATAATGTGACTAAAACTCAAAAGACACAGTAAGGTTGCTAAATGAAGTTCCAGTGGGTGCAATCAGCTGCAGTACTTATATATTGTGCAACTGATGTTTTCTACTCTACTACAGTAACTTTAGATCTATAGAAACAAATAAACATGCATGCAGATGCCACAAAGAACACATTTGGAAACAGATGTTGATTTAGAAACACAAAAATATAGGAGTGCCTGGGTGGCTCAGTCAGTTAAGCATTTGACTCTTGGTCATGATCTCAGGTCCTGAGATGGAGCCCTGCATTGGACTCCCGACTGAGTCCCCCTCTGCCCCTCCCCCCTGCTCTATCACTCTAAAAAAATAATTCTTTACAAAAAAAACCTTAAAAAAGCAAAACAAAAACATAAACAACCAAAAAAAGTCAAAGATAAAAAGAGGGTGAGAAGAGTTGGAAAACAGCTTTACAAATTATAAAATTTTCATTTACATTACAGAAATTTTAAAAGTAAAACAATGCAAAAAACAACCAGTATATGTCTTTCAAGAAACTTCTAGGTCTACCTCAGAAAGAGATGGAGCTTGTCTTTCTGGAACAACTGACTCTGAGGATTCCCCTTCTTGCTCTTGATGGCCCTATTAGAGTAAAGAGGATATATTGTATTTCCAAACTACTACAACAAAATATCAAGACTTGCAATGCAATTATGGTTTAAAGCTTGAAGTTCCATAAATAGGAATTAGGATTTTACTGACTACTTTAAGATGAAGGATTCTACATTCACTGTTGTCCTCTAGTATGAGAAAAACAAGACTAATTTATTCTACCCAAACTCCCTACAAAATTAGCTTTGTTGAACATAAGTGTTTTCTGTTTGAGTATTTTTTTCCCAAGTAAAACCTATGTATGTATTTAGGTTTACTAATTTCAGAGGACGATCTGATGCATTTCTGAAATACCACTATAACTTCTCCAAAAAAAGTTAAGATAGATTTGCTATCTACACTAAATGGTTATTCAACATATAAATAGATATACTCCTGAAAAAAGAATCCTATAATCTAAGTTCTGATGTTTTTACCTTTGATGAAAAGTAATATGGAATATATTGATTACTCTAAGTGATCATATTGGATAATACATTTAGTCATTTAGTAAAAAATTACCAGGAGTGACATAGGTTACTAAGGGTCTCCAGTGAGTAGAAATGTAATAGAAGTTCATAAAATTTATTAAACAAATATTCAAAATGAAGGCAGGAAGGAACTACAAAGATATTTAGATTCAAATTTGGTTCACAACTATGTAATTTACACACAAAATACATGACTGGAATTTCAAAGTCATGATTAATCACACTATGCATTTTCACAATTAAAAGATATACAAAAAAGAAGGAATAGGTAAGAAGGAGGGAGGAGTGGAGGAAGGAAAGAAGGAAAAAGGGAAAAGTAGCTTGTAACTATATTTTTAAATGTATAACATTTAAGGGAAATTACAAATTGGCAATTATTTAAACAAGTGTGTGTTTACTGGGTAAGAAAGATGATCAACTGGCTGTCGAAATGGCTCTGAGTCTTCACGTTCATAAATGAGGCTCAACAGTTCTTTGCATTGTTTTCTCCAAGCATCAGGATTAGACTTTAGAGACTGTCTTCTGCCTCGGCATTTGACCTGTAGATTTTAATAGAATTATATATAAAAACTCTTTCCTTAACTCTTCATTGATTCTCTCCTCTTTTCCTAATGTTAATATATCTATGTAACATAGAGGAGTTGCTATTTAAGTATCTTAGTTTAGACATCATTCTCCAGGACAAAAAATACATACAATAAAAACTAGACAGTACATTCATGGAAATAGCAAGATTCAAGTATTCTGAATTTTCATTTTAAGAAAATCTGAACCACAAATAGAACCCAGGGAAATATATTTTTTTTCTCCTCTACAAGGTTAATAATCTTAATGCCTTAGTATTTACTGGTAGGTAAGTATACTTGACAATGGCATCATAATTTTCTCAAAATTGACATATAATACATATTTATCTATATATTTATATATTATGTACTTATTATTTATGCATATATATATTTATATATATATCCTTTGTTGTCATGATACAGTCTAGCCTTTACCATTTGATGCCTTTTAATATGATTTCTTTCAGTATTTCAAAGAAAATTTTCCTTATATGAAACAAGTATTTGCCTAATTACCATGGAGGGGAAGTGTACAGAACAGAATAAACATAACAGATCTGAGGCTACTATCTTTATCAGGGCTTGCTTGTAAGGTTAGCCCTTGGTTGGCATTCTGGGTACTTAGCAATTGAACCATTTCCTAAATACAAAGGTGGTTTACTATGCCTATGCTGTTTGTACAATGTGATTTATACTGAACACCTGCTTTTCTTTGCTTTTCCTATGCTTCCTTGCTTTCCAATAAATTCCTTGAGGTCTGAGCCTCTAATCACATATATATTGCTACATTTTCATTGTAGGGGAAGAGTGTGCTCTGTATGGCTCCTCAAAGAATGGAAAGAGCATAAGGAAGCCTGAACATGGATTTCTCTGGACTCTGCCTATATTTATTTCCCTGTGATCCCAGCTGTATATCCTTATTATGTCATTGTAACAAACCTTACCAATGAATCACAAGTATATATGCTGAGTTCTATGAGTCTTTATAGCAATTCTCCAAACAGGTGGAGTTGGTCTTAGGATCCCTGACACAGGAAGCCTGAAAAATTTTCTTCTTAGCAGTTTATTTTATTCACTCACCCTTCTTCCAGATGAAGTACCAGGACCGTCTGAATCTAAATCAACCATCTCTGTATCCTAAAATTAAAAGGGAAGAGTAAGAAAAGATGTTATGTTATATTCAAAGTCTTACAAATTTGATAAACATTTACAAAGAAATGGCAAATACAATCACAAATAACACCCTCATTGGAGCAGACAGCAGGCAGAACAAAGTTTGAAGGAACAATTACTCCAAACTTTGCCTATATGCTAGATACAAACTGAAAAATATATTGGGAGAGGAAGAGTAAACAAAGTTTCTCTTTAAATAAGAATCAAATATTAAGAAAAAATTATAGGACTGGTATCTAAAATTTTACTTAATGTTAATATTTTTTAAAGACATTCTATATGACATGCTACTTCAATATATTATAATCATGAATTACTCATGATTTAATCTTTCACCGTTTTAAGAAATACATCTATTTTCTATAGGGAAAATATGAGTGTGTATTAAAACTTAAGATGCAGTTAAATATCCCTCTGAGGCATAGTTTTTTAGTACAAAGAGAGGCAAGGCCCACACGCCATTTTTCACCCTGGTGGTGGTGAAGCACATAGGTAATGTCTGGAGAAAATAAAACCCGCCCATGAGCTACTGGTATTCCTTCTAATCAAATAAAGTTGAAATACATTTTACTTTAATATTCTATTTTAACTCAAAGAATGCTACTCTGAGACAGCAACACCAAATTCATCATAAAAATTCTCAATAAACTAGATGTAGAGGGAATATACATCAACATTTTAATAAAGGCCATATATGACAATCCCTTAGCTAACATCATGATTAATGGTGAAAAATTAAAAGCTTTTCTCTTCAGATCAGGAACAAGACAAGAATACTCACTCTAGCCACTTCTATTTGATATAGTATTGGAAGCCTTTGCTACAGCACTTAGTCAAGAAAAACAAAATACATCCAAATCATAAAAGCAGCAAAACTATGCCTTTCAGCAGATAACATGATATTATATATATAAAACACTAGAGACTCAACTGAAAAAACTGTTACAACTAATAAGTAAATTCAGTACAGTTGTAGGATACTAAATCACTATACAAAAATAAGTTGCATTTTTATACACTGAGGACTATCAGAAAGCCAAAGTAAGAAAACAATCTCATTTATAATTGCATCAAAAGGGATAAAATACTGAGGTATAATTTTAAACAAGGAGATGAATGATCTGCATACCAAAAACCATAAGACATTGAATAAAGAAATTGAAGACAGAATTAAATGAAGATACCCTGTGGTAATTAATTGGAAGAATTATTATTATTAAAATGCACATATGACTCAAAGCCACCTACAGATTACATAACCCCTATCAAAATTCCAATAGCATTTTTAACAGAAATAGAGAAAACATCTTATAATTTGTATGGAACCACAAAAAAAGTTCCTAATAGACAACACAGTCTTGAGAAAGAAAGACAAAGCTGGAGGCCTCATACTTCCTGATTTCAAGCTATATTATAAAACCACAGTAACAAAACCAGTACGGTATTGGCATAAAAAAAGATATACAGATCAATGGAACAGAATAGAGCTCAGAAATACACCCACATATATGCTCAATTAAATTACAACAAAGGAGCCAAGAATACAAAATTGGGAAAGGATAGTCTCTTTAATATGTGGTGCTGGGATAATAGGATATTTACATGCAAAAGAATGAAACTTGACCCATATCTTATACCATGCATAAAATTCAACTCAAAGTGGATTAAAGATTTGGATGTAAGACATGAAACCATAAAACCCCTAGGGGAAAATAAAACACAGGGAGTAAATTCATTGACACTGGTCTTGGCAACGGATTTTTTTGGATTTAACAAAATCCAAAGGCAACAAAGAACAACAAAAGCAAAAGTAAACTGGATTATATCAAACTAAAAAGCTTCTGCAAAGCAAAGCATCAACAAAATGAAAAGGCAACTTATAGAATGGGATGAAGTATTTGCAAATCTTGCCTCTAGTAAGGGGTTAATAGTAAAAATATATAAAAATATATAATTCAATAATAAAAATAAAATCTAATGTAAAAATGGGCATTGGGATTGAATAGACATTTTTGCAAAGAAGACATCTAAAAATGGCCAACAGGTACATGAAAAAGTATTCTATATCACTAGTCATCAAGGAAATGTAAATCGAAACCACGATATCATTTCACATCTATTAGAATGACTATTATCAAGAAGACAAAAGATAATAAATGTTGGTGAAGATATGGAGAAAAAGGAACCTTTGAGGACTGTTGGTGGAAGTTTAAACTGGTATAGCTACTATACAAAACAGTATCAAGGTTCTTCTTTTTTTTTAAGATTTTATTTATTTATTCATGAGAGAGAGAGAGAGAGAGAGAGGCTGAGACACAGGGAGAGGGAGAAGCAGGCTCCATGCAGGAAGCCTGATGTGGGACTTGATCCTGGGACGCCAGGATCATGCCCTGGGCTGAAGGCAGACGCTAAACTGCTGAGCCACCCAGGCATCCCCGAGGTTCTTCAAAGAGAGTAAAGATAGAACTATCATATGATCCTGCAATCCTAATTCTGGGTATTTATCCAGATAAAAACAGGATATCAAAGAAATAAAGTTGCACTTATATATTCACTAAGGCATTATTCACTGTAGCCAAGATAAGGAAACAGCCAAAGTATCCTCAACAGATGGATGGATAAAGAAGCTGTAATATATACATACAATGGAATATTATTCAGTCTTGAGAAACAGGTAAACCTGTCACTTGGGACAACATGGGTGGATGCTGAGGACATTATGCTAAGTGCAATAAGCCAGAAAACAAAACAAAACAAAACAAAACAAAATACTGCATGGTATTACTTATATATGGAATTTGAAAATTTTTTCATTAGTTTTAAGAGGATGACATCTAATTGGAATATCTGAGTTTTCCTTATTATGTCAATAACATTTAAATCTGATAATACAATGTTTTACAGTCAGATACATTTTCAGTAAAGAATAAAAAACAACATTGGAACAGAGAACAAACTGATGGTTGTCAGAGGGAACGGGATGGAGTTGATGAGCAAAATGGGTGAAGGGAAGTGGGAGATACAGGATTCCGGGTACGGAATGAATGAGTCACAGGAATAAAAGGCAGCATAGGGAACAGAGTCAATAATACTGTAATAGCATTATATGGTGACAGATGGTAGCTACATTTGTGGTGTACATTGCGTAACATGTAGAGGAGTTGTATGCCTGAAATAAAGGTAACATTGTGTATAAACTATACTCAAATAAAAGACTTAAAAAACAAACAAAATGGGCAGAGAATCTAAATACACATTTTTCCAAAGAAGATATAGATGACTGACCGGTACATGAAAAGGTGCTCAACATCAATAACCATCAGGGAAATGCAAATCAAAACCACAATGAGATATCACCTCACACTTGTTAGAATGGCTGTTATCAAAAAAAACAAGAAATAACAAGTGTTGGTTAGGATTTGGAGAAAGGGAACACTTGCGCGCTGTTAGTGGAAATGTAAACTTGTGCAATCTATGGAAAACAGTAAGGAGGTTCCTCAAAAAATTAAAAAAGAAGAGAATTATCTAGGAATTCCACTCCTGAGATTTTGTGCAAAGAAAATGAAAACACTAACTCTAAAAGATATATTACTCCCATATTCATTGCAGGATTATTTACAATAGCCATTACATAGAAACAATGTTAAGTGTTCATTAATGGGTAAATGGATAAAGAAAAAATGGTAATATATACCTCATGGAATACTATTCATCCATAAAAAGAAAACTATTTAGGACAAAAATATATGGACCCTGAGAACATTACGCCTAGTGAAACAAGTCAGAGAAAAACATCTATAATCTCACTTATATGTAGAATCTACAAAAATTATTTATAGATACATAGAACAGATTGGTAGTTGCCAGAGATGGGGATGACTACAGTGCGGGACCAAAATACACATAATGGGTCAAAAGGTACAAGCTTCAGTTATAAAATAAATGAGTGTTGGGGATAAAATGTACAGCACAGTGGCTACTGTTTAATAATATTGTCTTGCATATATGAACGTGGCTAAGAAAGTAAATTTAAAAAATTATTATCACAGGAGAAAAACTATACTATGTATGGTGACTAGTCTTATTTTGGTGATTCTTTCCAAATATATATAAATATAGAATAATTTGTTATACCTTTCAAACTAATAAATGTTATGTCAATTAAAAATAAAAAGAAAAAATTGGATATTTACATTCTAGATATTAACACAGACAATATAAACATGTAAAATATATCTATACAATAGCCATTTCAATAGCATGTTTGAGACACTCATCCTTGGGATGAACTGTTTTCCATTAAATATTTTTGAATTATTACATTCCATTATTTCCGCCTCTTGGTTTTTGCTTCTATAATAGCTTTCAATGAAAAATGGTTTTATGTAAATTGGAAGTATAGGGAAATTAGATATGTGTAGGTCTGCTGATGATACTAATTTAATTTCATTAAGAAAAACTGGCTTATGTTTGAAAATTTCAATAAAGGAAATTAAATAGCAATTTCATTAAACTACTAAAAATGTACTTTGAAACCTGAAACTTTAAAATACTTTAATATTTTACACATATTGCATAGAAAATCAATCCGTATTAAAATTTCCAAAAACTGGGATCCCTGGGTGGTGCAGCAGTTTAGCGCCTGCCTTTGGCCCAGGGCGCGATCCTGGAGACCCGGGATCGAATCCCACGTCGGGCTCCCGGTGCATGGAGCCTGCTTCTCCCTCTGCCTGTGTCTCTGCCTCTCTCTCTCTCTCTCTCTCTGTGTGACTATCATAAATAAATAAAAATTAAAAAAAAATTTCCAAAAACTAACCATTCTTTTAAAATATTTAGTGCTTTGTCTTGTTTTTAAAGCTGGAAAATGAAGTGTTGATTTCTCATCACTGAAACTCACTGAGTCAAACAGAATGACTGGCCACCTATTTCTGACTAAAAATTGTAGCACCACTACATTTCTAGTATATGCCATCTAAATACAGGTTAAAGAGTTTATTTATTTTTTTTTAATTTTTATTTATTTATGATAGTCACAGAGAGAGAGAGAGAGAGGCAGAGACACAGGCAGAGGGAGAGGCAGGCTCCATGCACCGGGAGCCTGATGTGGGATTCGATCCTGGGTCTCCAGGATCGCGCCCTGGGCCAAAGGCAGGCGCCAAACCGCTGCGCCACCCAGGGATCCCAGTTAAAGAGTTTAATACAAAAAGATGTAGGTACTCAGGCAACTTTTAGAAATCAGCTTCAATGCTTATAGCCAGTTATAACACACATAATACTTACTGTACTTCAAAAAACAGAAAAGGAATTCATGCCTATTAATCATGCTGTGAATCTCACCTCCTCTGCATCAGTACTGTTTAATTCTTCTGCTTTAATTTTATTGTAAGTATCCAGTATATCAGTACAGCTCTGATCCCTAAGAAACAAGAAAGTCAAAATATATTTCAATGTAATTTTTAAAAAATCAGAAATCAGCTCCTATAGAAGATAAAACTGCTTCTTACCCAATAAATCGAAGTAAGACATCAGTTACAATTTTGGCTGCTTTAACTATAGGACTGTCTGGCTCATTGAAAGTCCTGGCATTATGTTCAATGTAGCGCACCTCCCACATTAATGCTGATATTCTCCTATGAAAGAAAAACTTGCCCTATTACTCTTGATTAATACATTTAAAGTTTATTCTAAGAATATACAACATGGAACAACTAAGCACTCAATCATAGTATGTTAAAGGTGTTCTACCACATGTATGTGACTTAATAAATGTGTCTAAATGGATGTGCACTAATAAAGGTATATAGTTACAGTATTTGAAGCCTAGGTAAGAATTAAGGACCACTGGACTTCATATTAAAAAGAACTGATCCAGGACATTATGGGTAAAGAATGATTTAACCAAGTAAGTGTAAACACAAACAGTGTTTTTATAAGGTCAAAAGAATGTTTAGTTTTTAGGGGAGAAGAAAAAAAAAAGAAACCACGTTCTAGAAAAAGACAGATTTTTATATAGTTATGTTTATGATATATATTATTAAATGAAATTGTAGGTAATATAAAATACACCCACCTGATTATATTTATAACCAGTTCATGCTGGAATAACTAGGTTCAGACATAGTAGACTCTGGGGTGAGAGAGGTACTAAAAGGTATCCTCCACTACTTTCTCACAATCTCCCAATTGGAACCAAGAAAAAAATAACTTGGCTCTTTATCTAAACACATTTGGGGACTGGTAATTAAATCTAACTGTTGCCTAATTCCTCAAGGGATTTAATCATGCTCCAAGTTTCTATAGCACCTTAATCACAATGAAACTACAAACCATTTAATCTGCCTTTAATAAACTAAAGTGAACTGTTGTTTTTGTTTCACATGTGATTTGTGCTACTCAAAATTTCTTCCCTCTTCTTTTTTTAAAAATATTTTATTCATTTATTCATGAAAGACACAGAGAAAGAGAGAGAGGCAGAGACACAGGCAGGCAGAGAAGCAGGATATATGCAGGGAGCCTGATATGGGACTCGAACCCGGGACTCCAGGAACATGCCCTGAGCCGAAGGCAGATGCTCAACTGCTGAGCCACCTGGGCATCCCTCTTCCCTGTCCTTTACTCCACACTCCTTACCCTGAAAGACTGAGAATCTATTGAAAAAAGGAAAATCAGAGTTCCAAATTTTTAAAGAAATTTTGCAGTGGGTATACTGAATGATTATTTTACTCTATGACAATTCAGATCTCACTGCATCATTATGCAAAAAGGAAAACAAAAGATACAAAGCTATGAACTTTATAGAAAATAATAAAACTAAACAGACCTGTAAAAGCGATTTTCAAGTCTCCGCCTAATGGTGTTGAGGTCAGTTGGATAAGCAACTACAGTACAATACAAAGGATAGGCACTGAGATCCACTGGAACAGCAAAAGGGCTGGCAAAATCTATAATATTACCAAAATTTAAAAAGGTAGTTATAAAGGACATTAATATTTCATGTTAACAAACAAAAACTCATATATAAATAAGAAGGGAGGGCAATATACTACATTATTAAAATGATGATGATTCAATTATGCTAATATTAGATGAATATTATTAAAATGTCATTTTCTTTATTTGGACATAATATCTATGAATCCTGTATAATACAGTGGTTCAAATCAGGTGAAATGAGACAAATTAAAGGAGATCTGTGTTTAACTTTAAACTGATGTCTTTTCTGGATAAATGCCAAACAGCTTAAGTGATATGTTTTAGATAATACAGTTTAGGCATGTGAGTAAAATATATTACTCATCCACTGTCTACCAAAAACCTCATCCAAAGTTAGGCTCAGGGAACAGCTGGAGCACCAAAGTGACTAAAGAAAGTAAAAGACAACTATATGCTTGCCTTCTCTACTGTAAGCCCCCAGAGAATAGAAAACATTTATCAGTTATTACATTGTTCAAACATATAAAAATATTAATGATAAACTAGTCACTTGATTAAAAGTGCCTCTCAAATTAAAAGTATACAGTGAAAAAAATGTATTTCCTTTTGTAGAACTTAAAATTCTGGTTTTCCTCGTTCTGTCCTAATATTCTTTCACATCCACCATACCCAGGGAAAGAAGGTGGTTGATGCCCTGAATAACCCGTTCACATTCCTCATCTCTGGAGTGAGCTCCCCACTCTCCTTCCTGTGGTTTGTATAGCAAAGCAGTCAGTTCCTCCTGGGACACAGGAACACCAGCACCAACTTCATCTGGAAAGGCAGCTAGGTATAAGATGAAAAAATCAGAAATGATTAGTTTCTAATATTATGCTACTGATATTTTTCTTTTAGAATAATTAAAATTCATTTTTAAAAGTATATCTACTTCCTTCTGGAATTGGCTCCATATCCCAGGGGCTCATCTTTTCTCTTTCATTATTGTCCCAGCTATTAAAAAATAACAAGATACAAAGTAAATTTACATGACACTTTTATATACTAGCATAATTTGCATGACTTCTTGTGGTAAAATTTGGGAAAGGGCAATACAGTTATCCATAAAGTACAATTTCACTTACATAAAGATAATATAATAAACCTTTAATAGAGACAGCAAAATAAATAGAGGAAATTAGAGAATAGTCCACCAATATGAAATATAGAGAGCAGTATAAGTTTACACTTAATTTTACTTGGTTTTTTTTTCATTCCAATCAAGTATGTATTCAATATCAAACCAGGGTACTGAATGAAAAGATCTCTTTGGAAAATTCCTTTTAGGTTAAACAAGTCAATTTGATAGATCAATTTTTTTCTGTAGGATAACCCACTTTAACCTAACAGTGTTCAGTATCACAGCATCTCCAAAATTTTATTATTCCCTTTTCATCAGCAATATCGAGACTGAAAGTCAATCTTCATAGAATAAACCTTTATCATTCTGTTTTTTAACCTTTATCATTCTTGAAGAAAACTTCATTTATTAGAAATCTTACTATGCTGGTGTTTAAATGAAGAACTAAAGTAAACATTGTAGACAAATAGTATGTCCAAACATAATACCTCTGCCTAGAATTCATATCATTAAATAAAAGACAGAGTACTAATATTTATTGCTATATTCCAGCTATAATAATTATTTTATTTTATTTTATTTTTTTATAACAATTATTTTAAACACTGAATTTCGGTATTCTTCATGAAATAATAGTTGCAATTCTTGTTTAAAACACAAATACTTAAAATATAGGCATAAGGGAGGTAGAAATAAGTCTTCAGTTCTTTGTTTTAGTACACATATTGGACCAAGAGGTTTATCATCAAATTCCTTCCTTACAGGTACTATGATTACTTTCTTACAGGTCATATAAAGATAAGTCAAATTAACAAGGTATTATTCCTAGTAGGGTTTATAGAATGTCCATATAGTACTACAACAGTATTATATCAGGCATTAAAATACCATAAGTGTACTTACTGAACACTGTAACACTGGAAAGAACTATCAGGATACTCTGGTTGAAAAGGCTGCTGACTCTCCACAGTCCCAAACCACCAGGCATCATCTATTATACTGCGGAATCTATCACCTATAATGTTTTAGAAATTCTTAAAAGGATGTTTTTGAGAATAATACTTTGTTCACATTCTAATTTGCTACTTTTTGTTGGACACAGAAGTAGCATTGTATCTAGGATTATCAGAGGTTTCAATCTGAGTTTCCTAGATAAATAAATTTTACATTTTACCCTCATTAAGAAATTTTGGTGTCAAGTACTATAATCTTTCTGAAATAAATCAAATATGTCCATGCCTTCTTAAATAAATGCTATCACATATAATTTTTTTTAAAATTTTTATTTATTTATGATAGTCACTCAGAGAGAGAGAGAGAGAGAGGCAGAGACATAGGCAGAAGGAGAAGCAGGCTCCATGCACCGGGAGCCCGACGTGGGATTCGATCTCGGGTCTCCAGGATCGCGCCCTGGGCCAAAGGCAGGCGCCAAACCGCTGCGCCACCCAGGGATCCCTATCACATATAATTTTTAGCCATTATTTAGGATCATCATTAGGCATACTTTTTCTTGTACTATACATTAGTTACTACAGTTGTTTCTTCTCCTTTTTGCCTTTAAAAAAATCTCTTAATACTGATTTTGTGCCTCCAAAGGGCTAAGGATTATAAAACCAAACCACTGTGAACAAAAATTTTCTCCCACAAAAAAAGGAGAATTTAAAAGTACTAATAGCAAACATTTAACAGTATGAATTTTAAGTACTTAAATACCATTTTAAGTGTTTTCTGTATGTCAATTCACTTATTGCTCACATCAACCTTATAGGTATGTTTTAATGTGATTCCCATTATAAAGATAATAGAGGTAGGACACAAAGAGATTAAAAACTTGCCCAAGATCAAATAGCTAGTGAGGAGGTAAGAAAGGGACAGAGGAAGGTGGGTGGGGGAGAGGAAGAAAAAAGGGGTAGAAAGAGGTAGAGGTACAGAGAGAATCAGAGAGAGATGGAGAAAGACAAGAGTGACAGAAAAAGAGAAGAAATAAAACCACAATCAGTAACGGTCTCCTTAAGAGCCCAAGTGTTAAGTACTCTATCAGGGCAACTGACGTTTGATGAGTTTCTTTATAATTCTAATAGATTATATATTTGCAGAAAGTTTAGAAGTTAGATGTCACATACAATGTGCATAAAATCACCTAAACATAACCAAGAAGGAAAATTTAATTTGATTTTTCTAATTTGGCTAACAGCTTTTATCAACTACACGTTAAACTAGTTTATTTCTATTAAATTGGAGTTAAAGTGACACCTGGGTGGGTCAGCAGTTGAGCGTCTGTCTTTGGCTCAGGGTATGATCCTGGGTCTGGGGATGGAGTCCCAAATTAGACTCCCTGCGAAGAGCCTGCTTCTCCCCTGTCTGTGTCTCTGCCTCTCTCTCTGTGTCACTCATGTATAAATAAATAAAATCTTAAAAAAATAACTTGGAGTTAAAAAGTTACTAACTCTATTTCATACTTATTAGTTAAGTGAGAATTTTATACTTACCTATCTGCCAGTTCCTTTCTTTGGCTTCATTATAAAACTGATGTAGCACAAGGAAGTCAATGACATCTGGCATGTCATGATACCTATACAAAAAATAAAGCACATATAAATCAATATCCAAAATAATAGCATATGTTACTTACTAAATATCCCAAAATATATTTTTAATGAGGAGCCATTTAAAAACTGTTGTGAAATCCTCAGGGTTCCTGCAAATGACTTTAACTTAAACTACATCTGCTTTTATTTATTTGGGAGTACATGCCTACTACTATGTTGCTTCAATAACATAAAGACACCAATGAAGATCCTTAAAGCTTAGACTTTTTTTATTTTATAAACTGATGGTCTTTCACCTCCTTAGATTTCAAACTTTAAGAAATGAGTCCCTGATTAGCTATTCCTATTAGTATTAACAGAAATAAAAGCAACTACTATGTTTTAGCCATGCTGTTAAATAAGCATTTATGAAGGTTTTCCTTTTAATTCATCACAATAATCTTGAGGAAGTTATTAATGTTTACATTTTGCAGATGAAGGCATAAATTCAAAGAGGTTAAGCAAATTGCTCATATGTGTGTGTGTGTGTGTGTGTGTGTGTGTGTATATATATATATAAATACATATATCCAATTGACCTCTGAACAATATGGGTTTAAACTGTGCAGGTCCACTTATATGCAGATTTTTTCAATAAATATGATATAGTACTGTAAATATATTTTCTCTCCCTTATGATTTTCCTAACAACACTTTACTTTTTCTAGCTTACCTTACTGTAAGAACACTAAATATAATACATAAAACATACAAAATATATATTAGTCAAAAATTTGTTATTACTAAGGCTTCTGCTCATCAGCAGGCTATTAGTAGTTAAGTTTTTTGGGAGTCAAAAGCTATATGCAGATTTTCAACTGTGTGGGGGTCAGTTCCCATAACCCCCTACATTAAGAGTCAAGTGTATACATACAGACAAACACACACACACAACAACCAGAGATAGCTACTCACTTAATGGAAAAAGATTCTCCAGTCATTTTGCCTGAAATAGGGTCCAGAAATGCAAGCTTCAAACAACATAGTGTAGGTGGTCCAACCTCATATTTGATTCCTACAATCTTAACAAACTCTTGTTCCTATTAATGAAAATACCAACAAATTATTTTAATATAAATAATTGCCTAACATTTGCAGATTATTTCACTATTTATCGAACAGTTAAAAACAATTATCTGAATACTCACCAAGTATTAAGCATTCCACTAAGTGCTAAAGGCAATAAGACATGGTTCTTGACCCTTAATAGCAGGTTGTAGTAATAACAGGGCTCTAGACCAAACATATGCAACAGAATCCCCTTGAGAACATTTTTAAAATTCATATTCTTAAACCCTACCCCTATAGAATTGAATTCAGTAGGTCTGGGGTACAAGCTGAGTCCTACATATTTTGAAAGAACTCCCTAGGGGATTATGATGCTCTGTCTAGTTAAGAATCACTCCTCCTGGGTAGCCCGGGTGGCTCAGCAGTTTAGTGCCGCCTTCAGCCCAGGGCATGATCCTGGAGACCAGGCATTGAGTCCCACGCCGGGCTCCCTGCATGGAGCCTGCTCCTCCCTCTGCCTGTGTCTCTCATGAATAAATAAATAAATAAATAAATAGATCTTAAAAAAAAGAATCACTCCTCCAGGAGAAATACAGTATGTAAGTATTCAGATAGATAGAAAGATAGATGATAGATAGATAGATAGATAGATAAATTTGAAGAAAGGACTTACATTTTTAATGTCCACAAAATTATTTTATAAACCACACTTATAACTGATTATTAGCCACACTTAACAGATGACAAAACTGGGCCTCATGGGTATAGTGACTTGCTTAAAATTATACACTTGTATGTGTGTATAAAATCAAATTTGGGATTGAAATAGGTCATATTTCAAAGCCTAGACTCTTGCACCCACACATATGCTACCTCCTACAGACTCTTGCACTCACACATATGCTACCTCCTACAATTTTCTAGAGCCACAGGGTTAGAATTTAAAATAAAAAAAATTATGTTTTATTCATTCTTTGATTCTAAAAAAAATAAACAAATAAAAACCCCACACCAAAATTTTCACATGATTCAGAATAGACTATCACTATCTACCAGGAGATGACCGTGTAAAGCTCACTTGATAAGATATTTTGGTAGCTTACAAACTTAATATAATATTTTACAAGTGTCTAAATTTTATTTCAATACATATACATTCTTCCATGTATCCTTCCTGCTAAACATCATTGCATAACCATTCTTCATTTACCTGGAAAACCAATATAAAATTGCTCTTTAGTCTCTTGTTCTCCAACTTTGAAAAACAAAAGAAGAAAACACCCATAATTCTAACTAGAAATGATGGTGTATGTATCCTTATGTCTGTTTGTATGCATATATCTATCTACAAATGAATGAATCAATGGATGAATATGTATGTACAGTCAGAAAAACCTTCTCTAAAAAAATAAATATCTATTTTACTTAATACCATGTAGGTATAGGGTAATATATAAAATAGATAATCCATAAAGCACCACAAAATTCTGAGTTCCTTGAGATTTATGATATTTACTATATCTTAAAGCCATTGGAACCACAAGGCTGTCTGTAGTCCACACATGCAGTCAGTTTATAGAGCCTCTAGAATGTAGGCTTTGCAACTTTGTAATTGTTAAGGAAAATATCTATACCAGGGAACTACTGTTTTACACTCCTCTCTCTCTCTCTTTCTCTCTCTCTCTAAAGAAAGGTATATACATAGAAGACTTGAAGCTTGAAGGAAATTAAGTCAAATAATCAAGACAACAGATAGCATACAAGTTACAGAAAACACAAAATATGACCAATAACATTCAACTGTACAAGAGTATGGTACATTACCTTATCTTAGACATACAATCAATAGTGCAATATATATGAAACAGAAAAAAACATGTAAGCAAATAACTTAATTCCTAAGCTATTTCAATTGCACACTTATGAATATGTCAAATTTACCCTGAGATCCATTTTATTCCATGGTTGTTTTTGTAAATTAAGGCTGTATATTTTTGACTTCCTTACAGCCCGTACATAAGCTTCATGTCCTTGCCTGAAATAGATAAGCTAAAACAAAAAACATAAGGTATTAAACAGCTGCATTCTATTTAACAACTCTATATATCCCAATATATATTCTTACAAATGTCTTCTGTTTAAAACAAACATAATTATAATTTTAAAAATGTATGTCACCATCAAATAATGTTCATTCAGTACTCATACTTGCGTTGCCCTGCACTAATTACTGCATAATATAAATACTGTACACATACTCTTTTTCCCATTAGCTGCTTCACAAATTTCTGAAGAAAGGGACCAATGACAAATGTACACAAAATGGTTCATATTTTAAAGTACTATATTTCAAACAATAATTAACATTCTAAATATCAATGTTTTATATGTATATATATATATATACACACATACACATATGTGCAATTCTAACTACAGGCCACTTAAATAGAGTAATTTCCAAATAGATTAGAATTTTTATTTTGCAAAAAATTAACATCAGAGCTGGCATAGTATGGAAAGAAAATGAATTCATATAGTATTAGTTAATGTCTTTCACCTCCTTAGGAGAACATACAACACTATATTCATATTCTGATTTATAAGAAAAAATTTCTTACTCCCAATAATTTTAAAGTGGTAATAGAGATAATAAAATTAAAAAATGTAACATTTAAAAAATACTGATATTTAAAAAATACAGATACACTCTACCAATCAATGGTGTCTAAGTCAGAATTTTTCTAAAAATACAAGTAGAACACTAAAAAGGCTTAAATGCTAATATATAAATTAAAAGGTAAAATATCAATAATAAACATATTATCCAGATATCATTTATTATATATTTATTCCTGTACTCAATAAATAATGATTGGACATGTATATACAAGGCACTAGGTGCCCTGGTTAACGTATCAATATAAAAATCCTTTCACTCAAGGATATGGGCAGACGCAATGCCTGAGTGGCTCAGCGGTTGAGCGTCTGCCTTCCGCTCAGAGTGTGATTCCGGGATCTGGGATTGAGTTCTACTAGGGCTCCCTACTTGGAGCCTGCTTCTCCCTCTGCCTATGTCTCTGCCTCTCTCTGTGTGTGTGTGTGTGTCTCTCATGAATAAATAAATAAATAAAATATTTTTTCTCAAAAAGGATATGGGCAGACATGTAAATGTATGAGTATGATATAAGGCAGAATATACTAAGTATCATACAAGAAAAATAATTTAGGGGCAGCCCCGGTGGCTCAGCGGTTTAGCGCTGCCTACAGCCCGGGGCGTGATCCTGGAGACCCGGGATCGAGTCCCACATCAGGCTCCCTGCATGGAGCCTGCTTCTCCCTCTGCCTTTGTCTCTGCCTCTCTCTCTCTCTCCTCTCTGTGTATTCTCATGAATGAATAAATAAAATCTTTAAAAAAAAAGAAAAAAAAATAATTTAGGTGTGAAAGCTCAGGAGGAAAGAGTGTCAGGCAAATGGAAAGCAAGGATAATATCCAGGAGAAGTTGGTATTTAAGTTAGACTTTGAATAATGAGCATTTTCAAAGGCAGTAATCTGTGGGTATGGCCATCCAGGCAAAATACTGAGGGCGTAACATTCAAAGTAAAAAGTAATGTTGTCATTAAGAGTTGATTTTATAAAAATCATGTGTTTTATGAATTCTTTAAAAACATTATTTATGTATTTAATTGTCTGATTCACTTATATATCTACTCCATTACCTGTACAACTGTCATTACCTAATACACACTAGTCTTGAAGTATATAAGCATATGCTAAGTTTAGCAAAATAGATGTAAAGTGATTCCACCAAGATAAATATGGTCCTATAGAGAGTTGTTTCATCAGATCAAAGAATTTACAGATCCCTATACTGTTTTGTAAAGTGTTCTTTTTACAAAGAAGGAAGTATAATTGGCTTTTATAACACAGAGAAGACAGACTTAGATGAAATCACAGATGGAGTAATTCTTCCCAAATTAAAGAAAAAGATCTAAACAAAATAAATATAAGTAACACACCTGATGAAGAATTTAAAGCAACAGTCAAGGATACTCATGGCTTGAGAAAAGAACAGAAAACATCAGGGAGATACTACAGAGACAAAGGAGTTAAAAAACAATCAGATATGAAAAGAGCAATAAATAAGAGTAGAAACATACTTGATTCAGTGAACAGCAATTCGGAATAGACAAACGAATGCATTAGTTACCTAGAAGACAAAGTAGTGGTAAGTAATGAACCTGAACAAAAGAAAGAATTATGTAACATGAGAATAGATTTAAGGAATTTAATGACTTCATCAAATCTAATAACATGTGTATTATAAGAGTCAAAGAAGAAGAGAGATAAGAGGGTGCAGAAAATTATTTGAAGAAACAAAAGCTGAAACCTTCCCTTATCGGGGAAGGAAACAGACATTCAGATCCAGGAGGCAAAGAGACTCCATTCAAATTAAACAAAAGCAGGCCAACACCAAGACGTATTGTAATTTAGTCAAATAATCTTTGACAAAGCAGGAAAGAATATCCAATGGAGAAAAGAGACTCTTTAACAAATAGTGTTGGGAAAATTGGACAGCCACATGCAGAAGAATGAAACTGGACCACTTTCTTACACCATACACAAAAAAACAAATTTGAAATGGATGAAAAACTTAAATATGAAACAGGAATCCATCAAAAACCCTAGAGAAGAATATAAGTAGCAACCTCTTTGACCTTGGCCACAGCAACTTCTTGCTAGACATGTCTCCAGAGGCAATGGAAACAAAACCAAAAATGAACTATTGGGACATAATAAAGGTAAAAAGCTTCTGCACAGAAAAGAAAACAGTCAACAAAACCAAAAGAAACCTACAGAATGGGAGAAGATATTTGCAAATGTCTTATCAGATAAAGGGCTATGATCCAAAATCTATAAAGAACATATCAAAATAAACACCCAAAGAACAAATAATACAGTCAAGAAATGGGCAGAAGACATGAACAGATATTTCACCAAAGAAGACTTACAAAAATAAACAAGAGACACACGAAAAAAATGCTCAACATTACTCAGGATCAGGGAAATACAAATCAATACCACAATGAGATACACCTCACAACAGTCAGAATGGCTAAAATTAGGAAGTCAGGAAACAACAGATGTTGGGAAGAAAGGGGAATAAGGGAAACCCTTTTATGCTGCTTGTGGGAATGCAAGCTGGTACAATCACTCTGGAAAACAGTATGGAAGTTCATCAAAACATTAAAAATAGAGCTATCCTAGGACCCAGAAACTGCATTACTATGAATTTACCCAAAGGATACAAACATAGTGATCAAGGGGATACCTATGCCCCAATGTTTATAGCAGCAATGTACACAATAGCCAAACTATGGAAAAAGCCCAGATTTCCATAGACAGAGAAAGTGAAATATTACCATTTGCAATGATATGGATAGAACTAGAAGGTATGCTAAGCAAAATAAGTCAATTGGAGACAATTATCGTATGATTTCACTCATATGTGGAATTCAAGAAACAAAACAGATGAATGTAGGGGAAACGAAGGAAAAATAAAACAAATTCAGAGTATAAGAAACTGCTAACTAGAGGAAACAAACTGAGGGCTTCTGGAGATGAGGCGAGTCAGGGAATGAGGTAACTGGGTGATGTGTACCAAGAAGGGCACTTGAAGTAATGATCACTGGGTGTTTTATGCAACTGATGAATCACTAAACTTTACCTCTGAAACTGATAAAACACTATATGTTAATTAACTGAATTTAAATAAGAAAGACATATTATAATTAAATGTCCAAAATTTGGTGATAAAAGAAAGTCTGAATAGCAGAAAGAGAAAATAAGTCCTTAAAGCACAAGAGAAAACACATAAGGCAGCTGCAGATTTCTCAACAGAAACTTGGCCAGCAGGAAAGGAGCAGCATGATATATTCAAAGTGCTAAGTGGGGAAAATCAGCAGTCAAGAATACCCTATTGAGCAAGGGTATCATTCAGAATAGAAGGAAAGATGAAGAGTTTCCTAGAAAAACAAAAACTGAAGATCATGACCACAAAATCAGACCTGCCATGAAATATTAAAGGGGACCCTTTGATGGGAAAGGAGTGACTAAAAGTGACAAAGATCAGAAAGGATCAGAGGAAATCTCCAGAAACAAGGACAAAACAAGTAATAAAATGGCAATAAGTACATATCTATCTATAATTACTCTGAATGTAAATGGACAAAATACTCCAATGAAAAGACATAGAGTGTCAGAATGGATAAAAACACAAGTCTTTTCTATGTGCTGCCTATGTAAGATTCATTTTAGAGTCAAAGATACCTGAAGATCGAAAACAAGCAGATGAGGAAACATTTATCATTCAAATACAGGTCAAGAGAAAGCAGCAGTAGCTATATCAGAAAAAGTAGACATTATAAAGAAAGAATGTAACAAGAAATGAAAAGGGCACTATAGCATAATAAAGGGGGCAATCAAGCAGGAACATTTAAAAATTGTAAATAACTACATATCCAAAATGCAAATACTCAAATATATAAAGCAGTTACTAACAAACATAAAGGCTACTTGGTAATAATATATTAGTAGGGAATTTTATCACCCCATTTATATGAACAGGTAGATCAAATAAACAGAAAATCAACAAGGAAACAATGGCTTTGAATGACACTTATCCAGATGGACTTTACAGAAATATTCAGAACATTCTATGCTACAACAATAGAATACACATTGTTTTCAAGTGTACATGGAACATTCTCCAGAATAGATCATATATTATGTCAGAAAACAAGCCTCAAAAATACAAAAAAATTGAAGTCATACCATGTACCTTTTCTGACTATAAAACTATGAAATTAGAAGTCAACCACAAGACAAAAAAACTAGAACAACAACAAATGCATGGAGGTTAAACAAAATGATATTAAACAATGAATGGAACAACCAGGAAATGAAAGAAAAAATTAAAAAAATACATGGGAACAAATGAAAATGAAAACACAACAGTCCAAGATGTTTGGAATGTAGCAAAAGCAGTCTGATGATCAAAGTATATAAGCTATATGGGCTTACCTCAAAAAAGCAAGAAAAATCTCAAAGAAACAACCTAACCTTCCACCTAAAGGATCAAGAAAACTGAAGTTTAAAGCCAGAAGAAGGAAGGCAATAATAAAGATTACAGAAAAAGTAAATGATAAAGAAATTAAAAATGGGGATGCTCAGCGGTTTAGCACCGCCTTCAGCCCAGGGCCTGATCCTGGAGACTTGGGATCCAGTCCCATGTTGGGCTCCCTGCATGGAGCCTGCTTCTCCCTCTGCCTGTGTCCCTGCCTCTCTCTCTCTCTGTGTCTCTCATGAAAAAATAAATAAAATCTTTAAAAAAAAGAAACTAAAAAAAAAATTACAAGATGAATGAAACCAGGAGCAGTTTCTTTGAAAAAAATTAACAAAATTTATAAAACTCTATCCAGAGTTAACAAAAACAAAAGAGAAAGGATCCAAATAAATAAAATCACAAATGAGAGCAGAGAAATAACAACACCACAGAGATGTAAACATTATAAGAGAACACTATGAAAAACGATATGCCAATAAACTGGACAACCTAGAAGAAAGGGATAAATTCCTAGAAACATATAACCTACCAAAACTGAAACAGGAAGAAATAGAAGACTTCAACACAAAAATAACCAGCAAAGAAATGAATCATTTGTGAAAAATCTCCCAACATACAAAAGTCTAGGACCAGAAGGCTTCACAGATGAATTCTACCATTTAAGGAAGAGTAAATACGTATATTTCCTCAAATATTCCAAAGAGTAGAAAAGGAAGGAAAACATCAAAATTCATTCTATGAGGCCTGCATTATCCTGATACCGAAACCAGATAAAGACACCAGTAAAAAGAAATGCAGTCCAATATCCCGGATAAACATAGATCAAATATACTCATTAAAATACTTCCAACAAAACATTCAAAAATAATTCACGAATATCAAGTAGGATTTATTCCTGGGTTTCAAAGGTGGTTCAATATTTGCAAATCACGTAATTAATCTTATTAATGAGAGAAAGGATAAAAACCATATAATTTCATTTTTGTCTGTTTCAAGCTATCATTTAAATTCTAGTTAGTTAACTTATAGTGTAATATTGGTTTAATGAGTAGAATTTAGTGATTCATCACTTACATGTATCAGTAATACATGGATGGTATCAGTGTGCTCACAAGAAGTGCCCTCCCTAATACCCATAACCCATTTAGCTCATCCACTCTCCACCTCTCCTCTAGTAACCCAGTTTGTTCTCTATATTTAACAGTCTCTTATGGTTTGCTTCCCCCTCTTTTTTTGTCCTTTCCCTATGTTCATCTGTTTTGTTTCTTAAATTCCACATGAGTGGAATCATATGGTATTTGTATTTATATGATTGATTTATTTTGCTGAGCATAAATACTCTAGCTCCATCCACATTGTTGCAAATGGTCAGATATCATTCCCTTTGATGGCTGGGTAATGCTACATTGTATATATATGCCACTTCTTTATCCATTCATCAATCAAAGGCCATTTGGTCTCATTCCATGATTAGGCTATTGTTGATAAATGAAACATCGGAGTGCAGGTGCTCCTTTGAATCAGTAATTCTGTATCTTTTGGATAAATACCTAGTACTGAATTGCTGGGTCTTAGGGTAGTTCTATTTTTAACTTGTTGAGGAACCCCCAAACTGTTATCCAGAGTGGCTATACCAATTTGCATACCCATCAACACTGCAGTATTCCTCTTTCTCCACATCTTCTCCAACATCTGTTGGAGTTGTTTGTGTTGTTAATTTTAGCCATTGTGACAGGTGAGAGGTAGTATCTCATCATGGTTTTTGATTTATACTTCACTGATCATGACATCTTGAGCATTTTATCATGTGCATGGATGTTAGACATCTGAAGATTCTCTTTGGAAAAATGTCTATTCATGTCTTCTGCCCATTTCTAAACAGGATTATTTGTTTTTTGGGTGTGGAGTTTTATTAGTTCTTTATATATTATGGATACTAACCCTTTATCAGATATGTCATTTGCAAATATCTTCTCCCATTCCAAAGGCTGCCTTTTAGTTTTGTTGTTTCCTTTGCTGTACAGAAGCTTTTTATCTTTATGAAGCCTCAATAGTTCATTTTTTGCTTTACTTTCCCTTGCCTCCTGAAACATGTCTAGTAAGAAGTTGCTATAGCCAATGTCAAAATGGTTTCTCCACGGTTCTCCACTATGGTTTTGATGGATTCCTGTCTGACATTTAGGTCTTTCATCCATTTTGAATTTAGCTTCTTATATGGTGTGCGAAAGTGTACCAGTTTCATACTTCTGAATGTTGTTGTCCAGTTTTTCCAACACCATGAGTTGAAGAGACTGTCTTTTTTCCATTGGATATTCTTTCCTACTTTGTCAAAGATTAGTTGACTATCTAGTTACGGGTGCATTTCTTGGTTCTCTACTATGTTCCACTGATGTATGTGTCTGTTTTTCTGCCAGTCACATACTGTCTTTTTTTTTAATAAATTTATTTTTTGTTGGTGTTCAATTTACCAACTGTCTTGATTGCTACAGCTTTGTAATAGAGCTTGAAGTCTGGAACTGTGATGCCTCCAGCTTTGCTTTTCTTTTTCAAGACTGCTTTGGCTATTCAGGGTCTTTTGTGTTCCACACAAGTTTTAGGATAGTTTGTTCTAGCTCAGTTAAAAATGCTGGTGGAATTTTGATAGGGATTGCATTAAATGTGCAGATTGCTTAGGGTAGTATAGACATTTTAACAATATGTTTTTCCAATCCATGAACATAGAACATTTTTCAATTTCTTTGTGTCCTCTTCAATTTCTTTCATAATTATTCTAGTTTCCAGAGTACAGATCTTTTACGTCTGTGGATAGGTTGTTTATTCATAGGTCTCTTTTGGCTTTTGGTACAACTGGAAATGGGATGGATTCCTTGATTTATTTTTGTTGCTTCATTTCTGGTGTATATAAATGCAAAATATTTTTGTACACTGATTTTGTATTCTTCAAGTTTACTGATTTTGTGTATCAGTTCTAGGAACTTCTTGGTGGGGTCTCTTGGGATTTCTACAGGGCATCAGGATATTTGCAAAGAGTAAAACTTAATTCTTCCTCACTGAGTTGGATGCTTTTTATTACTTTTTTCTTTCCTGTGGATAGGACTTTCAGGTATGTTAAATTACAGTGGTGAAAATGAACATCCCTGTCTTCTTGATGTAGAGGAAACTCTCTGTTTCTCCCCAATGAAGATGATATTAGCTATGGGTCTTTCATATACAGACTTTATTATGTGGAGGTATGTTCCCTCTATCCCTACTTTGTTGAGGTCATTTTATTCCCAAGAATGAATGCTGTACTTTGTCATATGCTTTTTTGCATCTATTGAGAAAATGAAATGGTTCTTGATCTTTCTTTTATTAATGTGGTGTTATCATGTTGATATATTTGCAAATACTGAATTACCCTTGTAACCCAGGAATGAATCCCATGACTGGTGAATCATTCTTTTAAGTACTGTTAGATTCAATTTGCTAGGACCTTCTTTAGAATTTTTGCATCCATATGCATCAGGGATACAAGCTTATAATTCTCACTTTTAATGGGGTCTTTTTATTTTTTTATTTTTTATTTTTGAGAGAGAGAGAGAGAGAGAGAGAGAGAGAGAGAGAGAGAGAATGAACAGTGGAAGGAGCAGAGGAAGAGGGATAAGCACACTCCATATTGAGTGTGGAGCCCAACATAGAAATCAATTCCATGGCCCTGAAATCATGATCTCAACCAAAACGAAGAGTTGGTGCTTAACTGACTTAGCTGCCCAGGTACCCCTATAGTGGGGTTGTTGTCTGATTTTGGTATCAAGGTAAGCCTGGTATCATAGAATGACTCTGGAAATTTTCCTTCCATTTTTTCCAAGAGTTTGGTGAATATAGGTATTAACTCTTTTTTAAATGTTTGGTAGACTTCCTCTGTGAAGCCATCTGGCCCTGGACTTTTGTTTGTTGGGAGATTTGTGACTACTGATTTAATTTTTTGGTGATTTTTCATATCTTCAAGTTTTCTATTTCTTCCTGTTTCAATTTCGGTAGTTTATGCATTTTTAGGAATTTATCCATTTCTTCCATATTGCCCAACTTCTGGCATAATTTTTCATAACATTTTCATAAGTTTTTATATTTCTGTGGTGTTAGTTGTGATTTCCCCTCTTTCATTCATGATTTTATTTATTTGGGTCCTTTATCTCTCTCTCTCTTCTCTCTCTCTCTCTCTCTCTCTCTTTATTTTTAAATAAATCTAGCTAGAGGTTTTTCAATTTCTTTCTTTTTTAAAGATTTTATTTATTTATTCATGAGAGACAGAGAGAGAGAGAGAGAGAGAGGCAGAGACACAGGCAGAGGGAGAAGTAGGCTCCATGCAGAGAACCTGACGTGGGACTCGATCCCGGGTCTCCAGGATCCTGCCCTGGGCTGAAGGCGGTGCTAAACCACTGGGCCACCAGGGCTGCCCAGGTTTTTTAATTTCATTAATTCTTTTGAAGAATCAGTTCCTAGTTTCACTGATTTGTTTTATTGGTTTTGTTTCTTCTTTTTTTAAAGATTTTATTTATTTATTTATTCATGAGAGACACACACAGAGAGAGAGAGGCAGGCAGAGACACAGGCAGAGGGCTCCATGCTGGGAGCCCGACGTGGGATTCGATCCTGGGCCGAAGGCAGCGCTAAACCGCTGAGCCACCCGGGCTGCCCTTTTTCTTTGTTCTATATCTTTTATTTCTGCTCTAATCTTTATTATTTCTCTTCTTCTGCCGGCTTTAGGCTTTATTTGCTGTACCACTTCTAGGTCCTTTAAATGTAAGGTTAGGTTGTGTATTTGAGACTTTGCTTGCTTCTTGAAGTAGGCTTGTTTTGTATATACTTCCCTCTTGTGACTGCTTTTGCTGCATGCCAAAAGTTTGGGATTATTGTGTTTTCATCTTCATTTGTTTCCATGTATTTATTTCTTCTTTAATTTCATGGTTAACCAAATTCATTTTTTTAGTACGATGTTCTTTTATACCCATGTATGTGTGGTCTGTCCAAATTTCTTCTTGTGGCTGACTTCATGTTTCATAGGATCATGGTCAGAAACTATGCATGGTACGATCTCAGTCCTTTTGTATTTGTTGAGGCCTGATTTGTAACCCCATATGTGATCTATCCCAGAGAACATTCCATGTGCTTTCAAAAAGAATGTGTATTCTGGTGCTTTAGGATGAAATATCCTGAATATATCTGTTATATCTATCTCATTCAGTCTATCATTCAAAGCCATTGTTTCCCTGTTGATTTTCTGCTTAGGTTATCTGTTCATTGCCATAAGTGGGGTGTTAAAGTCTCATAATACATTTGTATTATTATCACTGAGTTTTTATGTTTGTTCTTAACCCATTTATATACTTGGGTGCTACCAAGTTGGCAGCATAAATATTCAAATGTATATTAGGGCTTTTTGTTGGATAGATCACTTTATTATGATATAGTGCCCTTCTTCATCTCTTGTTACATTATCTTTGGTTCAAAATCTAGTTTGTTTGATGTATGTATGGTTATTCCAGAATTTTTGAAATCTATAAGCATGATAGATGGCTCTCCATCCCTTCACTTTTAGTCTGTATGTGTCTTTAGGTCTAAAGTGAGCCTATTGTAGGCAGCACATAGATGGATCTTATGTTTTGATTCATTCAGATACATTATGTCTTTTAACTGAAGTAGTTAGTTGATTTACATTCAGAGTGATTATTAATAGCTATAAATTTAGTGCCATTACCTATGTTACCTTGTTGTTTCTGGAGATTTTCTCTGTTTCTGTCTAGTCTTTCTTGCCTTTGGATTTACTTTCCCACTCAAAGTGTTTTTCCTATTTCTTGAGCTACTGTAGTGGTCACAAACTCCTTTAGTTTTTGTTTGTTTGGGAAACTCTTTATGTCTCCTTTTATTCTGAAGGAAGGCCTTATTGGATCAGGTATTATGGCTGAATGGGGAAAATATGAAAATATATCATGGTACTCTCTTCTGGCCTGCCATGATTCCGTTGACAAGTCTTCTGGTAACATGATTTGTCTTCCCTTGTAAATTAGGAATTTCTTTTCCTTTGCTGATCTCAGGATGTCTTCCTTATCTCTGTATTTTGCATATTTTACTACGATATGTCTTCATATTGGTCTGCTTTTGTTGATTTTGGTGGGAATTCCATCTCCTAGATTTCAATCTTTGTTTCCTTCCCCAGATTAAGTGTTCAGCTATAATTTGCTCAAATAAACCTGCCACCTTTTCCCTCCCTTCTTCTGGGACCCCTATAATATGAATGTTATTATGCTTTATGGAGTCACTGAGTTCCCGAAGTCTACAGTCATGATCCAATATTTTCCTTTCATTGTTATTTTCAGCTTCATTATTTTCAATTATTTTATTTTCTATATCACTTATTTGTTCTTCTCCCATCCTCATCATTATATCCAATTTGTTTCACATCTCAGTTATAGCATTTTTTTATTTCAGCCTGACTAGTTTTAGCTCTTTTATCTCTACAGTAATAGACTCCCCATTATCTTCTACGGTTTTCTTAAGACCTCAAACTATAAAAATCCTAGAAGAGAACAGAGGCACTAATTTCTTTGATATTGGGTATAGTAACTTCTTTCTACATATGTCTTCTGAGTCAAGGGAAACATGCAAAGATAAACTGTTGGGACCACATCAGAATGAAATATTTCTATGAGCAAAGGAAATAATCAACAAAACTAAAAGGCAACCAATGGAATGAGAAAAGATATTTGCAAATAACCTATCTGATAAAGGGTTAATATCCAAAATATATGAAGTTATAAAACTCAACACCCAAAAATCAAATAATTCAATTCATAAATGGGCACAAGACATGAATAGATACTTTTCGAAAGAATATACACAGATCTTCAATACACATGTGAAAAGATACTCAACATCACTAATCATCGGGGAAGTGCTAATCAAAATTTTATAATATTAAAAGGTAATTGCAAAGTAATTCTTCATTTATAAGACTGCTTGATCACTATGTCTAGTATAAAATATTAAAACAGGCAAATTTAGAAACATTTGGTGAAATTTTTATTGGTCCCATGACTTTTAGATCCATTTGCAAAGTATTGCCCCTTCTTTTGTTATAAAGACAATATCATATTCCTATTATTAGTCTTGAAAACTGTAAGCATTTAATCACTCAGAAATGAATGATTATTCAGTATATCAGAGAGTATGCAAGCCAATTTTAGTTAAATATTACAATGTTACTATAATTTTCATAAGGAAATAAAAATTTTCTCACAAGATAGAATTTAAATCTATTTTTAACTGACCAGTGATAAATATGGCAATGTTATTCAATCATAGGCTCAGTAGGAAGTACCTGCCCATAAAATGACATTCTTCTAATCACTGAAAGGGGCAATTGTCCTCTAATGTATTTTCTATCAGGTCGAGCATGGGCTTTTTTAAAAGATTATTAGGACTTGAATTAGGATCAAAATAACACTTAATTTTACTAAGCAGCAATTAAGCTAAAAATAAAGACAATTATTTTCATGACTTCATAAGCCAACCAATTTATTTCAATATTCTCTGAGCATCTAAGATATTGAAGAATCTGTGCTAAGTACTACAAATGAAACCACTTAAAAGCATAAATTTGAACAGAAATCAAAATGGCTATAATAATGTATCTAGATTTTAAAGTAACCTTCTACCTCTTCTCTGCAAACCTTTCCTCCTCCTTTCTTAGCCTTTTGTTTCAGGAACTTGTTACCACTCTAAAGACATGACAAAAGTAGTGGTAGGAAGTAGACAATTCCTATCAAAACCACCTCGATTCTGTATTTCCCTATAACAACCCCTAACTCCTTCATCCAGGAGACTTGTAATTTTTGAAGACCGTACCCTGTTGTAGCCTCCTTTGCCTGGGAAGGCAATAAAGGCATTGTTCCTCTTTAACCAAACTCTTTCTTTGTATTATATGTTGTATCTGAAGCATGGAGGTAGGTTTTTGATAAAACAAACAATAAAAAAATTAGTAAGATTCCGTCACTGTCCACAAGAATACATAATGGAGGAGTGCAGTTAAGACAATGTACATATAACTATAATAGAATTGAGAATATAAATGCCCTAAGACTGATTAAAATGAGTGCTCTTGAGGTTCCAAGAGAAAAAGTTATAATAGGTAACAATTACCTCATCTCCCATCTGTGGGACAAATGGGGAACGTCGTGGTATGGTATCCAAAATCCACTGAGGGGCAAACCATTCTTCATTGGGTTCACCTGCCATAGAAATCAGTCCTCCTTTCTAAAATATAGTTCACAAATATACAAGCCATAAATATATGACAGTAGTATGAAAAATAACAGAATGTTAAAAAAAATCAGTTTATAATAAAACCTAAAATATACAAATTTAAAAATTTTTCATTTATCAATTATATACAATTTTAAAACAAAAAGATAATCTAGTGAGTTCTTTAATATGTTGCTTAATTTTGGCTGACAGATAATAATATGACATTATATACTATGTAAGAACCACATAGTTTCACATCCCTAGAATACCATGTGAATTTGAGTATAAGTAACACAGGATCTTTTTGACAGTAAAATTGTAACAATCAAGAAGACAATTCTATCTACTAAAGCAACAGGATACAGAATATGTACAAAATAATTTTTTAAATGAATATTCAAATAACTATGTGGATTAAGTCTTTACCTAGTAAAAATGAAATTATAGTGAGGAAGAGAAACCATCATTGGGATGAAATAAAATATATAAAGAAATGGAAGTAGTCCTATGTGATTTATTATACTCTTCCATTTTATAAGTCAAAAATGTATAGAGGGGCACCTGGGTGGCTTGTCAGTTGAGTGTCTGACTCCTGATTTTAGTTCAGGTCATAATCAGTGAGATTGAGCCCCATGTGGTCAGGCTCCATGCTTAGTGGCAAATCTGCTTGGGATTCTCTCTCTTCCTCTCTCTCTGCCCCTTCCCCGACTAGTGCTCTCTCTCTCTCTCTCTCAAATAAATAAATAAATGAATATTTAAAAGAAATTTATGAACAGAAATATGACAAGAATAACACTTTTTTATTATAGTACCTTATTATGTAAAACTCTACTATATTTTGAGAAGTGATTACCAATCTTTTAATTTAATAATGACTAAAATAAGAATGAAGATATTCTGGCTTCTACTTTTGATAACAGAAAAAAATGAAATTCTTTTTATTTTAAAGTAATTTTAAACAATTTTACTTAGTTTCCCAGATGGAATGTTATTTTTAGAGAAAAGTCAACTGTTACTATTATTCAAGTGTCAAAGTCAAAAACAAAAACAACAAAAACAACTTGTAAATTTACAAACCTTCTTTCTAGTTTGTTTAGGTTTCTTTTGCCTTTCTTCTAGTGACTTCAAATTCTCCTCCTCAGAGCTGCTGCATATTTTCCGTGTTGCCTGTCTGGTCTGTCTTTTTGGAGGCTGCAAATTTATTCCAGCATCTGCTGTCCAATCAGAATATTCACTTGATGAATCACTATAAAGATATCAAAATTATGAATATGTAAGTTTAGAAAAGGAATAGTTTTGCATCCTAATTGAAAGATGATCATTTTGTAATAAAATAGCATTATAAATAATATGCTTGATTTAATTCTAACTGAACAGAAAAATATCAATATAGATTTTTGATCATTATTTAAGTTATTTCAGTGAAATGCTTCTTGGATAAAGTATAGTAGTTCATTTCCCATAACAGAATTTAAAATTCAAACTTCCTGTCCAAGTCACAAAAGCTTCCTTTAATAAAGATGCCCCTAATCCCTGGAAATGGTTAAATATAGCTGTTTTAAAACTCAACTAAATATAGCCTGCTAAGATGCAGAGTTTTGAATTTACAAAGCAACTTATTTTAGAAATGAGGAAACTAATGTGTAGTGACATGCCCAAAAAGATATTGGCAGAACCAGGATAAAACAAGTCTCTGGATTTCCAACCAAGCAGCCTTTCCATTATAAAATACTATTTTAACTCTGGTTTTACCAGAGTCTTACAAGAACACAATTTCACATTAAATTTAAAATGCTCAAATAATTTTGACCAAATCAAAACCATTAAAACTACCTGGAAGAACTTTCACTTTGCCATTCAATAACAGGATCCTCTACAGAAGCATCACTTGTGCCAACAGTTTCATCTTCCTGCAACAAGGAGCCAGCAATTGAGATACATGGTTATTAATCAGCATATTATTAATTAGCACACACTACCTGTTTTATAACACTTTTTGTATTTCCTCTAACCAACAATCCAGTTAAAATACACATAATCTGGGGGCACCTGGATGTCTCAGTCAGTTGAGCATGTGACTCTTGGTTTCAGCTCAGATTGTGACCTCATGAATGTGGAATTGAGCCACATGATGGGCATGTGATCAGTGGGGAGTCTGCTTGATATTCTCTCTTTCCTCTCCTTCTCCCTCTGCCCCTTCACTCACTCATTCTCTCTCTCTCTAAAATAAATAAATTTTTAACAATGGACATAATCATTTTTCTACATATAACTGTAACTCACAACTAAGCCTACCAGGTATTAAAAACTTTCTAACACCTACTATCTTAATGATATGGGACATCTTTTATTATTTCAAAGACTGAACAGACTCCTTAAGGTTCTCAAATATAACCCTCTTAAATATTAAGATCATTGTTTAAAAAATATCTATATGCCTCTGCCAAGTTAATATAACTATTCTCCATAAAACTTAATAAACTTTTTATTATGTGAAATATCAAACATACCAAAATAGAGGGAATAAATTACCCTTGTGTACACAATCTCCAGTTTAGACAATAACTCGCTGCCTGTCTTGTTTTATCTGTACCATGACCAAATGACTCATACCCAAGTAATTATTTGAAAGTAAATCCTTACAAAAAACCCATTTTAACTACGAACATTTAGTAAGATTAGGATTCTTTTTTAAAACAAAACCACACCACTATTATCACATGAGAAAGGTAACAACATTCCTCAATATCTGACCATTCTTTTTAGTTCAAGATTTTCATAGGTGGGGGAGAGAAGGAAGGGCGTCATTGATAAGAATTAAACAACTGTGAAAGCTGAAAAAATGATAGGAGTGCCATATATTGCCAATGATTGATTAAACTGACATTATCCACTTAACAACTAAAGAGACAAAAGGACAGGATTGCAGAAGAAAGGAAGAAAAGAATTGGTATACTCTATTCTTTTTTTTTGTTTTTATTTAATGTAATGTTTGTTTATTTCTGATGTCCAAAGTTCATTACAAGTTTTATTTTTTTAATAAATTTATTTTTTATTGGTGTTCAATTTGACAACATAGAGAATAACACCCAGTGCTCATTCCATCAAGTGCCCACCTCAGTGCCCGTCACCCAGTCACCCTCACCCCCCCGCCCACCTCCCCTTCCACCACCCCTAGTTCGTTTCCCAAAGTTAGGAGTCTTTCATGTTCTGTCTCCCTTTCTGATATTTCCCACTCATTTTTCTCCTTTCCCCTTTATTCCCTTTCACAATTTTTTATATTCCCCAAATGAATGAGACCATATAATGTTTGTCCTTCTCTATTCTAATACTCTATTCTTTACCATGAAAAAAGTAGGACTGAAAGAAGCCATCACTTAGTAATTTCCAAGACTGACAAAGTCAACAATAAAGGAAAATCTACGTATTCAGGTGAATACACAGTCAACCAGGTCTGGGACTGTAAACTATCACTGTTTATATTCCACTTTTTATTTCTGGGCAAATTACCTCTCACTGTCCAAAAATCAAAGTTTTTTTTTAAGGAATTTATTTATTCATGAGAGACACAGAGAGGCAGAGAGACAGGCAGGCTCTATGCAGGGAGCCCGATGTGGGACTCAGTCTGAGGACTCCCAGATCACACCCTGAGCCAAAGGCAGGCACTTAACCACTGAGCAACCCAGGTGTCCTTGAAAGTCAACTTTACTGGCATATTTTATGCTCTCAAAAAAAAAATCTTATTGGGAGTGGAGAAAAATGGCAGAAGAGTAGGCCAAGTCACCTGGCCGCACCAACTTGCCTAGATAACTTTCAAATCACCCTGAAAACCTAAGAATTCGGCCTGAGGTTTAAAGAGAGAACAGCTTGAATGCTACATTGAGAAGAGTTCGCGCTTCTATCAAGGTAGGAAGATAGAAAAATATAACTAAAAAGCATCCAGTGGGGGAGGGGTCCCCGCGAGGAGCCAGGCTAAGGCCAGGTGTGCCTCCAGGACAGGAAATCCCAGTCCGGAGAAGCAGGAACTTTACCAATCTTCTCAGATGGAAAGGCACTTGCAGGGAGCTCGAGCAAGATCCCAGGAGGGCCAGTGGAGCTCCCAGGATCCTGGGGACACTAACAGAGGAAATGAGACCCGGGGAGAGCATGCCACGCACCATAGACTGAGCTAATTAAAGGGCTGGAGCATGGACGCAGCAGGGCCCAGGGAGCAGCCCAGGCAGCAGCTCAGGCGGCGGCTCCACGTGGAGGGGGCTGCGCGGCCGGGAACGCAATTCCAGCAGCGCAGACCCCAGAGCCCAACATGCCAGGAGACACAGCCCAAGATCCAGCACTCCCCTTGGGACAAGCGGAGGCCAAGAGGGCACAGGAGAGTGAGGACAGTCCTGCCACCAGGTGGCCCCGAGCTGTACAGATCAGGGGCCCTGCCACTGGAGCATCCAGGCCCCTGCAGAATGGGAGACTGCAGTAGCTACTGCTGGAGCAGACTCTAGGGCGGGAGAGATGGCCACCACCACTGTTGTTATTCCTCTTGGTGTCACCTTGTGCCTGGGACTGAGCAGGACTGCTAGGAAACAGGGGCCTCATAATATAAACAGCTCCCAATGAACCATGCACCTGGCAGGGGTGGGGCAGCACCCCCAGGTGCACACACCTGAGAATCAGCACAGCAGGAACCTCCTGCAGAGACAACATGGAAGGACAGGGGAAGAGCTAGATCTTAACCAAGCAGCACTGGAAAGCTCCAGGGGAAGTCAAGGGACTTATAGTACACAGATTCAGAGGATACACCTCTTTGTTTCTTGTTTTCTGTTTGTTTCCCCCTCCTTTTCCCCCTTCTTTCCTACCTTTAAACAGTACAACTTGTGTTTAGCCACTCTGCACTGAGCAAAATGACTAGAAGGAAGAACCCACCACAAATGAAAGAATCAGAAACAGTACTCTCTCCCACAGAGTTACAGAATTTGGATTACAATTCAATGTCAGAAAGCCAATTCAGAAGCACTATTATAAAGCTACTGGTGGCTCTGGAAAAAGCATAAAGGTACCAACAGACTTCATGAATGCAGAATTTAGATCTAATCAGGCCGAAATTAAAAATCAATTAAATGAGACGCAATCCAAACTGGAGGTCCTAATGACAAGGGTTAATGAGGTAGAAGAACGAGTCAGTGACATAGAAGACAAGTTGATGGCAAGGAAGGAGGCTGAGGAAAAAAGGAAAACACTATCAAAAGACCATGAGGAAACGTTCAGGAAAATAAATGACAGCCTCAGAAGGAAAAAAATCTATGTTCAATTGGGATTCCAGAGGCCACCAAAAGAGACAGAGGACCAGAATGTGTATTAGAACAAATCATAGCTGAGAACTTTCCTAACCTGGAGAGGGAAACAGGCATTCAGATGCAGGAGATAGAGAGATCCCCCACTAAAATAAATAAAAACTGTTCACCACCCTGAAATTTAATAGTGAAACTTGCAAATTCCAAAGATAAAGAGAAGATCCTTAAAGCAGCAAGAGACAAGAGATCCCTAAACCTTATGGGGAGAAGTATTAGGTTAACACCAGACCTCTCCACAGAGACCTGGCAGGCCAGAAAGGTCTGGCAGGATATATTCAGGGTCCTAAATGAGAAAAACATGCAGCCAAGAATACGTTATCCAGCAAGGCTCTCATTCCGAATAGTAGGAGAGATAAAGAGCTTCCAAGATAGGCAGGAACTGAAAGAATATGTGACTACCAAACCAGCTCTGCAAGGAATATTAAGAGGGACACTGTAAAAGCAAGAGGAAGTCCAAGGAAATAATTCAAAAAAACAGGGACTGAATAGGTATCATGATGAACTAAATTCATATCTTTCAATAGTAACTCTGAACATGAATGGGCTTAATGATCGCATCAAAAGGGGTTGGGTTTCAGACTGGGTAGAAAAGCAAGACCATCTATTTGCTGCCTACAAGAGACTCATTTGAGACATAAGGACACCTACAGCCTGAAAATAAAAGGTTGGAGAACCATTGCCATTCAAATGGTCCTCAAAAGAAAGCAGGGGTAGCCATCCTCATATCAGAAAAATTATACTTTATCCCAAAGATTATAGTAAGAGATAAAGAGGGATATGATATCATACTAAAAGGATCAATCCAACAAGAGGACTTAACAATCATGAATATTTATGCCCCTAATGTGGGAGCTTCCAGTAGGTAAATCAATTAATAACCAAAGCTAAGATATACTTAGATAATAATACACTTATACTGGGAGACTTGAACACAGGGATCACTGTAATTGACATATATTCTAAGTACAACATCTCCAAACAAACAGGAGCATTAAATGATACACTGCACCAGAGGGATTTCAGATATTTACAGAACTTTCCTTCCAAATGCAACTAAATACACATTCTTCTCAAGTGCACGTGGAACTTTCTCCAGCATAGACCACATACTGGGTCATAAATCAGGTCTCAACTGATACTAAAAGATTGGGATTGTCACCTGCATATTTTCAGACCATAATGCTTTGAAACTAGAATCAAATCACAAGAAGTTTGGAAGAAATTCAAACACATGCATGTTAAAGAGCATCCTGCTAAAAGATGAAAGGGTCAACCAGGAAATTAGAGTAGAATTAAAAAGATTCATTGAAACTAATGAGAATGAAGATACAACCATTCAAAATCTTTGGGATACAGCAAAAGCAGTCCTGAGGCAGAAATACATCGCAATACAAGCATCCAGCCAAAAACTGGAAAGAACTCAAATACATAAGCTAACCTTGCATCTAAAGGAGCTGGAGAAAAAAGAGCAAATAGATCCTACATCCCGCAGAAGAAGAGAGTTAATAAAGATTCGAGCAGAACTCAATGAAATAGAGACCAGAAGAACTGTGGAACAGATCAACAAAACGAGGAGTTGGTTCTTGAAAGAATTAATAATAGAGATAAACCAATAGCCAGCCTTATTAGAAAGAAGATAGAAAAGGCTCAAATTAATAAAATCACGAATGAAATAGGAGAGATCACCACCAATACCATGGAAATACAAACGATTTTAAAAACTTATTATGAGCAGCTATACGCCAATAAATTAGGCAATCTAGAAGAAATGAATGCATTTCTGGAAAACCCCAAACTACCAAAACTGGAACAGGAAGAAATAGAAAATCTGAACAGGTCGTTAACCAGGGAATTAATGGAAGCACTCATCAAAAGCCTCACAAGACAGAAAAGTCCAGGGCCTGATACCTTCCCAGGGGAATTCTATAAAAAGTATAAAGAAGAAAGAATACCTATTTTACTAAAGCTCTTCCTGAAAGATAGAAAGAGATGGAATATTTCCAAATTCGTTCTATGAGGCCAACATCACCTTAATTCCAAAACCAGACAAATACCTCACAAAAAAAGGAAAATTATATATCAATATCCCTGATGAACACAGATTCAAAAATTCTCACCAAGATACTAGCCAATAGGATCCAACAGTACATCAAGAAGATTATTCACCATGAGCAAGCGGGATTTATCCCTGGGATGCAAGGCTGGTTAAGCACTCGTAAAGCAATCAATGTGATAGATCATATCACCAAGAAAAAAAAATAAGAACCATATAATCCTCTCAATAGATGCAGAGAAAGCATTTGACAAAATACAGCATCCATTCCTGATCAAAACTCTTCAGAGTATACGGATAGAGGGAACATTCCTCAGCATCTTAAAAGCCACCTACGAAAAGCCCAAAGCAAATATCATTCTCAATGGGGAAACACTGGGAGCCTTTTCCCTAAGATCAGGAACAAGACTGGGATGTCCACACTCACCACTGCTATTCAACACAGTACTAGAAGTCCTAGCCTCACCTATCAGGCAACAACAAAAAGAGGCATTCACATTGGCAAAGAAGAAGTCAAACTCTCCCTCTTTGGAGATGACATGATACTGTACATAGAAAACCCAAAAGACTCCACCCCAAGATTGCTAGAACTCATCCAGCAATTCGGCAGTGTGGCAGGATACAAAATCAATGCCCAGAAATTAGTGGCATTTCTAAACTCTAACAGTGAGACTGACGAAAGAGAAATTAAGGAGTCAATGCCATTTACAATTGTACCCAAAAGCATAAGATGCCTAGGCATAAACCTAACCAAAGAGGTAAAGACTCAATATCCTAAAAACTGCAAAACACTCCTGAAAGAAATTGAGGAAGGCACAAAGAGATGGAAAAATATTCCATGCTCATGGATTGGCAGAATTAATTTTGTGAAAATGTCAATGTTACCCAGGGCAATTTACACGTTTAATGCAATCTCTATCAAAATACCATGGACTTTCTTCAGAGAGTTGGAACAAATAATCTTAAGATTTGTGTGGAATCAGAAAAGACCCCGAATAGCCAGGGGAATATTGAAAAAGAAAACCGGAGCTAGGTGCATCACACTGCCAGATTTCAGGTTATACTACAAAGCTATGGTCATCAAGACAGTGTGGTACTGGTACAAAAACAGACACATAGATCATTGGAAGAGAATGGAGAATCCAGATGTGGACCCTTAACTCTATGGTCAACTAATATTCGACAAAGCAGGACAGACTGGCCACTGGAAAAAAAGACAGTCTCTTCAATAAATGGTGCTGGGAAAATTGGACAGCCACAAGCAGAAGAATGAAACTAGACCATTCTCTCACATCATACACAAAGATCAATTCAAAATGGATGAAATATCTAAATGTGAGACAAGAATCCATCAGAATTCTAGAGGAGAACACAGGCAACACCCTTTTTGAATTTGGCCACAGTAACTTCTTGCAAGATACATCCATAAAGGCAAGGGAAACACAAGCAAAAAGAATTATTGGGACTTAAGATAAAAAGCTTCTGCACAGCAAAAGAAACAGTCAAAAAAACTAAAAGACAACCTACAGAATGGGAGAAGATATATGTATATGTAAAGGGTTAGTATCCAAGATCTATAAAGAATTTATTAAGCTCAACTGCAAAGAAACAAACAATCCAAACATGAAATGGGCAAAAGACATTAACAGAAATTTCAGAGGAAGACATAGACATGGCCAACAAGTACATGAGAAACTGCTGCACATCACTTGCCATCAGGGAAATACAAATCAAAATCACAATGAGATATCACCTCACACCATTAGGAATGGTGAAGATCAACAAGACAGGAAACAGCAAATGTTGGAGAGGATGTGGAGAAAGGGGAACCCTCTTGCACTGTTGGTGGGAATGTGAACTGGTACAGTCAGTCTGGAAAACTGTGTGGAGGTGCCTCAAAGAGTTAAAAATAGAACTGCCCTACGACCCAACAATTGCACTGCTGGGGATTTACCCCAAAGATACAGATGCAGTGACATGCTAGGACACCTGCACCCCCATGTTTATAGCAGCATTGTCCACAATAGCCAAAATGTGGAAGGAGCCTTGGTGTTCATCCCAAGATGAATGGATAAAGAAGATGTGGTCTATGTATACAATGGAATATTACTCAGCCATTAGAACCATCAAATACCCACCATTTGCTTTGACGAGGATGGCACTGGAGGGTATTATGCTGAGTGAGGTTAGTCAATGGGAGAAGGACAAACATTATATGGTCTCATTCATTTTGGAAATATAAAAATTAGTGAAAGGGAATAAAGGGGAAAGGAGAGAAAGTGAGTGAAAATATCAGTGAGGGTGGCAAAACATGAGAGACACCTAACTCTTGGAAATGAACAAGGAGTAGTGGAAAGGGAGGTGGGCGGGTGGTTGGGGTGACTGGGTTATGGGCACTGAGGGGGCACTGAGTGTTATGCTATATGTTGGCAAATTGAACTCCAAAAAAAAAAGCAAAAAAAATCTTAGGTATAAATCAGGGAATATATGTAAAGGAATTCAATGTAATGCTCAAATTTGCCTATTAAATGCCTTACTAAACAATAATCTTAAAAGAAAATCATTAGAACTAGTTTCTATTAAAATGACTATTAAAAATAAATCCAAGGTGATGATACTAACAGGGAAACCAAAAATTACACTGAGTAAATAGCAGACATCTAACCTCTGAGGAGCTGTCTGAGTCTTCCTGTACACCTGAATTTTGACATGATGCTTGTGAATTATGCTCTATGTTGGACCGTGTTTGGTAAGTATGCTGACGCTTACGCTGTGTCCTTCTTAAAGACCGCCCACAGCTAGGCTGATAATCATTCTGTAAAACAGAAAGAAAATAGATTTAAAAAAATTGAAGGCCCAGTGATCAAACACAAACATATATAAAGCAAATCAACTGGGCAGGGGTAGGGTGGGGATAGATGTAACAATTAGGAATAAATCCCCAAAAAGAAAATACAAGATACATGTATATTTACGCCACCTTCCATTAATATTGAGTACTTTCCTATTTTGAAAATTTTGTGATCAAGTTAAAGAGTGCCTAAATTTTGGGCTGTAAGAATGGACTGACTCAGAATTTACATATTCTATATTATTCATAGTTTGTTACAAGATGCAAGAAGCAAGATATCTATATCATACCTATGTATATGTAATTCTTAATATGTACTTCTTTAGTTTTCTAAAAAACTACATTTGATAGACCGATAAAAATATTTAATTTTTAACTAAAATTAACGTGAAAACTATGTTTTCTAACCTTTACAAGTATAAAATGTTAATAATATACCTTTATGTAAAAGTTAAAACCGTAGTATGCTATTGGAGTAAACAAATTTAAAATTCTTATAAATAAATCAGTATCAAGGACCAGTTTCTTATCCTATATGTAAATATTTCCCATTTTTAATATAAAATGTTTACAGACCCAACTGCCTTGTTAATTAGTCTCAGACATATTTGACAAATCAGCTTAGCAGGAGAAAATAATATAAATCATGGATCTGAGTCATTCAAAATCTCTAAGAAAATAACCTTGTTGGAGAACATCAAATAAGCTAACAAAGCTTATTTAAAAATTAAGAATGTAGGCAAAAAATATTATCTAAGGATATTTGACGATATTCATATGATACTTACCTAAAATTGTGTTTATCAATACTGAAAAACACTTTTAAAATTCAGTGCCCATTGCCTAGATTTCTTTAATAAAATTAATATCATCTTAGACTATCCACATTACCATACTTTTCAGGAGTTATAGTTTGATCTGGGAATAAGAACATACATTGTTATGCCACTAGTTTGTTCAATATCAGAATACTAGTAAGGGGCTTACTATGTACCTAATGAAGTATAGGAATCTGATTCCCTGCTTAGGAGTTTCTAAGTTTCTACTGGGAATATGAATCTTTCCAAAATAAATCAGATTTTGCTCCTATATAATTAGGTAGGCCAAGAGTGGGCCTTTTCTGTAAATGGACAGAGTGTAAATATTTTTGTCTTTGCAAGTCAGATGTTGTAACTACTCAATTCTATAGTATATAAAAGCAGCCATAGACCATATGTTAATAAGTATGGTTGTGTTCCAATAAAACTTACATTAACAGGAATGGGCTGTAGACCAGATTTAGACCATGGGTAGTGGTTTGTGACTACTAAGATATCTAAACATTTTTTTACACTGTGATTAGTGACCAGCCAACAATTTTAAGGTTTTACTCTAACCATATAAAAATGGTATTTTAATACAAATGTTTTATACTTACAATGACCACACGTCCTAAATTTTGGAGGATGTCCTGACTTTGTGTAATTCTTTTTTGTGTGTGTGTGTGTGATTCTTTTTTATTAATAATTGCTATGTATTTCAATTTGGGGTTAAAAAATAGGCTTCCTATATGTAGTCAACTAGCAAAATAGCCGCTTAATACATAACTGCTACCTTTGAAAAACTCAGTATCTGCAAATATTTGCAAGCAGTATATCCCAAAGTACTGTAATACTAAACTTACCCTTTGGGTAGTATAAGATGGCTTTTTCTTCTTTTCAACTGTATAAAGACTGATTTCTATGTCACCTTTTGCAGTTCGACATTCTTCCTGAACCCTAATAACAAATGTCAAAGTGACAGAAAATCATCAAAAATCAAACCAACAGTCTAAAGTCAGATAACAAAAAATCTTTAAAGGTAAAATTTGCGACTTTAACCATTTTTCGGTATACATTACTGAAATTTACAATATTGTGTAACAACCATCACCACTATTTCCAAAACTTTTTCATCACTCCGAACAAACTTTGTAACCACTAAATAGTAACTCTCTATTTCTCCTTCTACCAGTCTTTGTTAACCTCTAATCAACTTTATGTCTATATGAATCTGCTTACTCTAGATATTTCATATCTCTATATATATTTCATCTGCTACTTGTCTTTTTTGTGTCTGGTATTTCACTTAGCATGTTTTTAATGTTTATCCGTGTGGTAGCAGGTATCAGAACTTCATTCTTTTTATGACTGAGCAATATTCCCTTGTATGTATATATCACAATTTGTTTATCCATTCATTTGAGAACAGACACTGGAGTTATTTCAATTGTTCTAGTATTATGGATAATATAGCAATGAACACTGGCATACAAGTATCTATTTGACTTCCTTCTTTCAACTGTATTTTAACATTTTGAGCAAAGTATTATTTCAAATTGCTCTACTGCCAGGAGTTCATAAATTAGCTATGTCTCCTTTTTTCTTATTATTGCTATAGAAAGAAAAGGTGAAATTAAATTATGATTGCTACTTGTTGGATGAATCAGTAAAAGGCTTGATAAAGGAGATAGCATGATTAAGAGAGATTGTATGTTCTCTGTCAAATATTCTTTTTTTCTATTTTTTTTAAGATTTTATTTATTTATTCATGAGAGACACACAGAGAGAGGCAGAGACACAGAAAGAGGAAGGAGAAACAGGCTCCATGCAAAAAGTCTAATGTGGGACTTGATTCCCGGACCCTGGGACCACACCCTGAGCCAAAGGCAGATGCTCAACTACTGAGCCACTCAGGCGTTCCTCTTCTTCTTTTCTAAATCTACTTCCAGACTATGTGGATTAATTGGAATTGATATTAATGCAAATGTTAGGATTTATAAATAGGAATAGGTATTCTAAATTTAAAATTTATCCTAATAAAATCCTTTCATACAAGGAAGTCTACTTAAAGGGCATTTCAAAATTTACCCTAAGCACTGGGATCTACAACATACCTATATTGCATTCCCAAACTATTCCAATATCAGATTGATGGCCTTTCCTCAGAACCACTGTTGAATTTTGGGTCTACATATCATTGAAATATTTACTCACATCTGGTCTCATATTCTTACTTAATAGTATTTGTATTATCTTCTAACTTAGACTATAAATTCATGGAAGACTATGTTTTAATTTTTCTGTATTTCCCAAACCATTTAGCATAAAGCCAAGCCAATTGAAGATAATTATTAAATAGTTGTTACAGAATGAACTAACTGGAATAAGGTAGAAAAACATACAAAACTTCAGCTTGATTAAAAAATAATTTTAGTTATAAAATCGACTAACTAAACAATAAAGTTCTCAATTTTCTTATTAATGTTACCTTATTGACTCACCTACTAACTCCACTATTTAGTTCATTGACCACCACTCTTCTGCTCCATGCCATGAGATCTCGTTCAGTGGCCATCTGGCTCCGGGGAGCATTATTATGCATTTGTCGGACACCTTCGATCTGACCACTACGTCGAAACCCAATATTTGGGGAAGAAGATACATCCATATTTGGACTTCTCAGAGCTAAAATAAAAATAAAGGTACCAGTTTCTCTGAGTGAAGGCACCAAATTTTCAGAGATCAGTACACTAAAATAGGAAAGTCTATGACAACATTGCTATCCCTTTGTTCTATATTTTCTGTACCACCTTCATGGTTTTTATACAGTGATGAATAAAGCAAGGCACTCAATAAATGCTTAAAGTTTCTATCACTCTTTTAAATTTTTTCAAAGTATATTCACATCTGTCATCTAATAAATGCTTATGAAATACAAAAAGTGTATTTAGCATGATTTGGTAGATTTACAAATATTTATTAGCACTACTTCAGAAAGCAGCTTTTAATCTAAATCCTATATTTAGCCCATTAAAAGGTTTATGAATAAAGTTTCAATTGGCGTTCAAAAGTAGTAATAAGAGAAAAAGGATAAACAAAAACACTTTAACAAACTTTCATTTTCAAAACTGATAAGCAATGAATAAAAGGTGAAATGAAGTAATGAAACCTTTTCTAAGTCCTTAGACATGTCCCTGTAAATTTATTTTTGTTGTATTTGCAAATAAAAGTAGAAATGGAATCATTCATTTAACCATTAAAAAAAGCACCCAGGAAAGACAAAAAAAAACAAAAACATTGGAAATAGAATTCAGTGGGGGTGTTTTGACTAATGGCATTTCATATCTATCCACAGAATTCTACTATTGAGGGTAGAGCTATTGAGGGTAGAGCTGAATGCTGATTTCATTAATGATTCTCTAAATCAAGGTTCTAAGAAAGTTTTACATCTTAGAAACAGAAAGGCCTGGTTACTGTAGGATTATCAGTCCACTTATTATCTTTTTCCAGGTTAAGTAAAGTTTATGAGTTAGTTAGGTGTTCCTTAGGTGAACAAAGAAATGTTTTAATTTTAATTTTATGGGATACTTAATAATCAGGAAATGAGTATAATACCCTGTGAATCACCTCAAATTTAAATCACTTTATTCAATTCTTGGATTCTTTTTTTAGATTTATTTATTTATATATTCATGAGAAAGAGAGAGAGAGAGAGAGAGAGAGGCAGAGACACAGGCAGAGGGAGAAGCAGGCTCCACGCAGGGAGCCCGATGTGGGACTCGATCCCGGGTCACTAGGATCAGGCCCTGGGCTGAAGGCAGCGCTAAACCGCTGAACCACCCAGGCTGCCCCAATTCTTGGATTCTAAAAGCTATTATATCCAAATAAACCCCAATTATATAAGTGTAAAAAGAAACACATTTGCCAAAATCCCATAAGACAACTGCATTTTGAAGTACAACTAATAGTTCTTGATAAAAGTAGAATTGATGGCACTTGCTTCGTCATGACTTATACTAAAATTGGAACAATGCAGAGAAGATTAGCATGGCCCTTGAGAGGGGATGACATGCAAATTCATGAAGAACTCCATCATTTAAAAAAAAGTAAAACTGACAGAAGCTAAGATTTATATAAAATTCAGATGTATAGCCATATTTTAAGTAAAGTAAAGAAATGATACAATAAATTAGAATATTGTCATTATTCAAAGTGTTTTGAAAATCAATTCAGAAGTTGCATCTGTATTTCCTAAGAATAGGGCTTATCTTCCAGTGTATGTCTGTAAATTCAAGAGATGAAGGGGATAATGTTAATTTCTTTTCAACAAAGAAAGGTAAATTTTTTGTTAGTAATTTTTATATTCACAGTGGTTTTAATTTTGAAAACGTAAGTTGGTCCCCTTTTACCAAAAGGCTGTACTTATTGTAGCACCTCATTTATTAGAAAAAATGTAAAGACTGCAAATACATTCTTCAGTTAAGAGAAAACAGTTTATTAAAATATACTACCTGTATTTCTAAGAAACGCTAAGGCCTTTTAGCAACAAATGACAATCAGATTATGGCACTTTGGTGTATTCGATATGACAATTGTAAATTAACAAAAATGTTCTTATTTAAAAACCTAAAATGTTTCTTACATGTAATCACTTAGTGCAAGTAAAATTAAACAAAGTACCTCCATCATATAAATATATACATACTTACCACCATTAGCAGAATATGATCTATTAATTGGAAAATGTGGAACATCTCCTTCATTTATTAGTCTAAGATCCTGTTCTCTCTGTAGTTCCCTGATTATTCCGTCAAGAATGCTTTCATCTTGGTCATTGGTTTGTTGCCCAATTACTTGTTCTACCACCTCACCATCACCTTAATGAGATCAAAGATATAAAGCCACAAAATTACTTAAATTTTTATCTATCCTAAATATAATAAAAACAACCAAAAAAAAAACAACCTTCATCTATAATTTTCTAGGTAAATAATAAAAAAATAAGATTAAAATGAAAATAAGACATATATCAAATAGTATTTGTAAAGACCTTTTATATTGTTTGATATGTCAGCTTGTGTGTATGATTTAACAAATGTCCCCAAATTAGCCATTATTAGGAGTGTCTTCTCATCTTAAAGAATAATTACTGAATTATGAATTTTCAAATGTACTTTCTTGATGAAATATTCCAAGCAAAAAGTCCAGATTATTAGAGAGCTGAGTAAGTTAAAAGTTCAACTACAGATACAGAAAATGTTTTACATCTTTCATGAGAATTTCCTTTCTGAAATAAAACAAAGTAACGGTCTTTTAAATACTGTCTCCTTTGAAAATACCTCAGTATATTGATAAGTACAGAAATTTCTACTGACACACTGATATACAATGATTACATCTGAATAATTTATTTATTTCTATATTCTTTTTTTCTCTTTTTAAAAAGATTTATTTATTCCAGAGAGGGGATGGAAGAGCAGAGAGAGAGGGAGAGAATCCTCAAGCAGACACTTTGCTGAGTATGAAGCCATGTGGAGCTCAATCCCAGGAGCTTGAGATCATGACTTGAGCCAAAATCAAGAGTCAGAAGCTCAACCAACTGAGCAAACCAGGCGCCACCTATATTCTTTTTCTTAAATACATCTTAGATATGTTTGTCATCTTATTATCTAGTCAGACTAAAAGGTAGCCAAAAAAGTAGCCAAGTCATCAGGTCTTATAGGAAATGAAGTGTGATGAATTATATTTATTTCATTCAAATGTTTTGAGTTTTATCTCCTATTTAATATTCATGCTGTTTGCCCTTATTTAACACATATGGCATTATTAAAGTCAATATTAGCAAATGTGTAACACCATTTCATTGCTGTACAAATCTTTATGAGAGAGTACATAAAAAGATATTCAACATTTCACTTATAAAGGACAATTCGGGGGAGGAGGGGCAAGATGGCAGAAGAGTAGGGTCTCCAAATCACCTGTCTCCACCAAATTACCTAGAAAACCTTCAAATTATCCTGAAAATCTATGAATTCGGCCTGAGAATTAAAGAGAGAACAGCTGGAATGCTACAGTGAGAAGAGTTTGCGCTTCTATCAAGGTAGGAAGACGGGAAAAAAGAAAAAAAGAAACAAAAGGCATCCAAGGGGGAGGGGCCCTGCAAGGAGCCGGGCTAAGGCCAGGGCGAGTGTCCCCAGGACAGGAGAGCCCCTTCCTGGAGAAGCAGGAGCAGCACCAACCTTCCTGGGCGGAAAGGGGCTCCCAGGGAGTTGGAGCAGGACCCAGAAGGGCGAGGATGCCCTCGGGTACCCTGGGACAGTAACAGAGCAACTGCGCGCCCAGGAGAGTGCGCCGAGCTCCCTAAGGGCTGCAGCGTGCACGGAGGGACCCGGCGGGACCCGGAGCAGCTCCGAGGGACTCGGGCGGCGGCTCCGCGGAGGGGGCTGCCTGGCCCCGGGAGCAGCTCGGAGAGGCTCCGGCAGAGGAAGAGGCTCCGTGCGGAGCGGGCTGCGCGGTTCCAGGAGCAGCTGAGGGGGCTCGGCGGCGGCTCCGCGGAGGGGGCTGCGCGGCCCGGGAGCGCGAATCCAACAGCGCAGGCCCCGGAGCACAGGGCGCCGGGACACAGCCCAGGATCCCGCCTCCCCCCGGGACAGGCAGAGGCCGGGAGGGCCCAGGACCGCAAGGACGCTCCTGCCCCAGCTGAGTAGATGAGCGGCCCGCCCCGGAGCCTCCAGGCCCTGCAGACGGAGAGATCCAGCGTTCCTGCCGGAGCTGAATCCAGGGCTGCAGAGCTGTGCCCCGCCACTAGGGCTGTTGCTCCTGGGGCCTCACAGGGTAAACAACCCCCACTGAGCCCTACATCAGCCAGGGGCACAGCAGCTCCCCCAACTGCTAACACCTGAAAATCAGCACAACAGGCCCCTCCCCAGAAGACCAGCTAGACGGACAACTTCCAGGAGAAGCCAAGGGACTTAAAGTACACAGAATCAGAAGATACTCCCCTAAGGTTCTTTTTTTGTTTTGTTTTGTTTTGCTTTTTTATTTGTTTCCCTCCCCCACCCCCCTTTTTTCTCCTTTCTTTTTCTTTCTCTTTTTCTTTTTTTTTCATTTTTTTTTCTTCCTTTTTTTTCTCTTTCTCTTTTCTTTCCTTCTTTCTCTCCTCTCTTTTTCTCCTTTTCCCAATACAACTTGCTTTTGGCCACTCTGCACTGAGCAAAATGACTAGAAGGAAAACCTCACCTCAAAAGAAAGAATCAGAAACAGTCCTCTCTCCCACAGAGTTACAAAATCTGGATTACAATTCAATGTCAGAAAGCCAATTCAGAAGCACTATTATACAGCTACTGGTGGCTCTAGAAAAAAGCATAAAGGACTCAAGAGACTTCATGACTGCAGAATTTACATCTAATCAGGTAGAAATTAAAAATCAATTGAATGAGATGCAATCCAAACTAGAAGTCCTAACGACGAGGGTTAACGAGGTGGAAGAACGAGTGAGTGACATAGAAGACAAGTTGATGGCAAAGAGGGAAACTGAGGAAAAAAGAGACAAACAATTAAAAGACCATGAAGATTGATTAAGGGAAATAAACGACAGCCTGAGAAAGAAAAACTTACGTTTAATTGGTGTTCCCGAGGGTGCCGAAAGGGACAGAGGGCCAGAATATGTATTTGAACAAATTCTAGCTGAAAACTTTCCTAATCTGGGAAGGGAAACAGGCATTCAAATCCAGGAAATAGAGAGATCCCCCCCTAAAATCAATAAAAACCGTTCAACACCTCGACATTTAAAAGTGAAGCTTGCAAATTCCAAAGATAAAGAGAAGATCCTTAAAGCAGCAAGAGACAAGAAATCCCTGACTTTTATGGGGAGGAGTATTAGGGTAACAGCAGACCTCTCCACAGAGACCTGGCAGGCCAGAAAGGGATGGCAGGATATATTCAGGGTCCTAAATGAGAAGAACGTGCAACCAAGAATACTCTATCCAGTAAGGCTCTCATTCAAAATGGAAGGAGAGATAAAGAGCTTCCAAGACAGGCAGCAACTAAAAGAATATGTGACCTCCAAACCAGCTCTGCAAGAAATTTTAAGCGGGACTCTTAAAATTCCCCTTTAAGAAGAAGTTCAATGCAACAATCCACAAAAACAAGGACTGACTTGATATCATGATGACACTAAACTCATCTCTCTCAATAGTAACTCTGAATGTGAATGGGCTTAATGACCCCATCAAAAGGCGCAGGGTTTCAGACTGGATAAAAAAGCAGGACCCATCAATTTGCTGTCTACAAGAGACTCATTTTAGACAGAAGGACACCTATAGCCTGAAAATAAAAGGTTGGAGAACCATTTACATTCAATGGTCCTCAAAAGAAAGCAGGGGTAGCCATTCTTATATCAGACAAAGTTTACCCCGAAGACTGTAGTGTGAGATGAAGAGGGACACTATATCATACTTAAAGGATCTATCCAACAAGAGGACTTAACAATCCTCAATATATATGCCCCGAATGTGGGAGCTGCCAAATATATAAATCAATTATTAACCAAAGTGAAGAAATACTTAGATAATAATACACTTATACTTGGTGACTTTAATCTAGCTCTTTCTATACTCGATAGGTCTTCTAAGCACAACATCTCCAAAGAAATGAGAGCTTTAAATGATACACTGGACCAGATGGATTTCACAGATATCTACAGAACTTTACATCCAAACTCAACTGAATACACACTCATCTCAAGTGCACATGGAACTTTCTCCAGAATAGACCACATATTGGGTCACAAATCAGGTCTGAACTGATACCAAAAGACTGGGATCGTCCCCTGCATATTCTCAGACCATAATGCCTTGAAATTAGAACTAAATCACAACAAGAAGTTTGAAAGGACCTCAAACACGTGGAGGTTAAGGACCATCCTGCTAAAAGATGAAAGGGTCAACCAGGAAATTAAGGAAGAATTAAAAAGATTCATGGAAACTAATGAGAATGAAGATACAACCGTTCAAAATCTTTGGGATGCAGCAAAAGCAGTCCTAAGGGGGAAATACATCGCAATACAAGCATCCATTCAAAAACTGGAAAGTACTCAAATACAAAGCTAACCTTACACATAAAGGAGCTAGAGAAAAAACAGCAAATAGATCCTACACCCAAGAGAAGAAGGGAGTTAATAAAGATTCGAGCAGAACTCAACGAAATCGAGACCAGAAGAACTGTGGAACAGATCAACAGAACCAGGAGTTGGTTCTTTGAAAGAATTAATAAGATAGATAAACCATTAGCCAGCCTTATTAAAAAGAAGAGAGAGAAGACTCAAATTAATAAAATCATGAATGAGAAAGGAGAGATCACTACCAACATCAAGGAAATACAAACGATTTTAAAAACATATTATGAACAGCTATACGCCAATAAATTAGGCAATCTAGAAGAAATGGACGCATTCCTGGAAAGCCACAAACTACCAACACTGGAACAGGAAGAAATAGAAAACCTGAACAGGCCAATAACCAGGGAGGAAATTGAAGCGGTCATCAAAAACCTCCCAAGATAAAAGAGTCCAGGGCCAGATGGCTTCCCAGGGGAATTTTATCAAACGTTTAAAGAAGAAACCATACCTATTCTCCTAAAGCTGTTTGGAAAGATAGAAAGAGATGGAGTACTTCCAAATTCGTTCTATGAGGCCAGCATCACCTTAAGTCCAAAACCAGACAAAAGACCCCACCAAAAAGGAGAATTACAGACCAATATCGCTGATAAACATGGATGCAAAAATTCTCAACAAGATACTGGCCAATAGGATCCAACAGTACATTAAGAAAATTATTCACCACGATCAAGTAGGATTTATCCCTGGGACACAAGGCTAGTTCAACACCCGTAAAACAATCAATGTGATTCATCATATCAGCAAGAGAAAAACCAAGAACCATATGATCCTCTCATTAGATGCAGAGAAAGCATTTGACAAAATACAGCATCCATTTCTGATCAAAACTCTTCAGAATGTAGGGATAGAGGGAACATTCCTCGACATCTTAAAAGCCATCTATGAAAAGCCCACAGCAAATATCATTCTCAATGGGAAAGCACTGGGAGCCTTTCCCCTAAGATCAGGAACAAGACAGGGATGTCCACTCTCACCACTGCTGTTCAACATAGTACTGGAAGTCCTAGCCTCAGCAATCAGACAACAAAAAGACATTAAAGGCATTCAAATTGGCAAAGAAGAAGTCAAACTCTCCCTCTTTGCCGATGACATGATACTCTACATAGAAAACCCAAAAGTCTCGACCCCAAGATTGCTAGAACTCATACAGCAATTCGGTAGTGTGGCAGGATACAAAATCAATGCCCAGAATCAGTGGCATTTCTATACACTAACAATGAGACTGAAGAAAGAGAAATTAAGGAGTCAATCCCATTTACAATTGCACCCAAAAGCATAAGATACCTAGGAATAAACCTAACCAAAAATGTAAAGGATCTATACCCTCAAAACTATAGAACACTTCTGAAAGAAATTTAGGAAGACACAAAGAGATGGAAAAATATTCCATGCTCATGGATTGGCAGAATTAATATTGTGAAAATGTCAATGTTACCCAGGGCAATTTACACGTTTAATGCAATCCCTATCAAAATACAATGGACTTTCTTCAGAGAGTTAGAATAAATTATTTTAAGATTTGTGTGGAATCAGAAAAGACCCCGAATAGCCAGGGGAATTTTCAAAAAGAAAACCATATCTGGGGGCATCACAATGCCATATTTCAGGTTGTACTACAAAGCTGTGGTCATCAAGACTTGTGGTACTGGCACAAAAACAGACACATAGATCAGTGGAACAGAATAGAGAACCCAGAAGTGGACCCTGAACTTTATGGTCAACTAATATTCGATAAAGGAGGAAAGACTATCCACTGGAAGAAAGACAGTCTCTTCAATAAATGGTGCTGGGAAAATTGGACATCCACATGCAGAAGAATGAAACTAGACCACTCTCTTGCACCATACACAAAGATAAACTCAAAATGGATGAAAGATCTAAATGCGAGACAAGATTCCATCAAAATCCTAGAGGAGAACACAGGCAACACCCTTTTTGAACTTGTCCACAGTAACTTCTTGCAAGATACATCCATGAAGGCAAAAGAAACAAAAGCAAAAATGAACTATTGGGACTTCATCAAGATAAGAAGCTTTGGCACAGCAAAGGATACAGTCAACAAAACTAAAAGACAACCTACAGAATGGGAGAAGATATTTGCAAATGACATATCAGATAAAGGGCTAGTTTCCAAGATCTATAAAGAACTTATTAAACTCAACACCAAAGAAACAAACATTCCAATCATGAAATGGGCAAACGACATGAAGAGAAATCTCACAGAGGAAGACATAGACATGGCCAACATGCATATGAGAAAATGCTCTGCATCACTTGCCATCAGGGAAATACAAATCAAAACCACAATGAGATACCACCTCACACCAGTGAGAATGGGGCAAATTAACAAGGCAGGAAACAACAAATGTTGGAGAGGATGCGGAGAAAAGGGAACCCTCTTCCACTGTTGGTGGGAATGTGAACTGGTGCAGCCACTCTGGAAAACTGTGTGGAGGTTCCTCAAAGAGTTAAAAATAGACCTGCCCTACGACCCAGCAATTGCACTGTTGGGGATTTACCCCAAAGATACAAATGCAATGAAACGCCGGGACACCTGCACCCCAATGTTTATAGCAGCAATGGCCACGATATCCAAACTGTGGAAGGAGCCTCGGTGTCCATCGAAAGATGAATGGATAAAGAAGATGTGGTTTATGTATACAATGGAATATTACTCAGCTATTAGAAATGACAAATACCCACCATTTGCTTCAACGTGGATGGACCTGGAGAGTATTATGCTGAGTGAAGTAGGTCAGTCGGAGAAGGACAAACATTATATGGTCTCATTCATTTGGGGAATATAAATAATAGTGAAAGGGAATATAAGGGAAGGGAGAAGAAATGTGTGGGAAATATCAGAAAGGGAGACATAACGTAAAGACTGCTAACTCTCGGAAACGAACTAGGGGTGGTAGAAGGGGAGGAGGGCGGGGGGTGGGATTGAATGGGTGACGGGCACTGGGGGTTATTCTGTTTGTTAGTAAAGTGAACACCAATAAAAAATAAATTAAAAAAAATAAAGGACAATTCGAGTCTTAAATCCCTAGTAAGGAAAAACAATTCCATTTACAAATAAGTATCTACCTCACACCTGGAAGGAAACCTACAACTAAAAACTATATGATATGAAGGCATTCTGGTGTGGGGGGATAGGGTGTGGGAAGCAGATCATGCAAGAGAAACAGATAAACAAGAAGATCTGCTATGGAGGGGAAGTTGGCCATGGAGTAGGAAGACACTAGGCTCTCATCCTCCCACAAATACAAGTAGATTAACACCAATTCATCCTAAATACCCTGGAAGACTAATAGACCTGAAGACTAATAGAACAAATCATGACTAAAGGTAGAGAAGAGGCCATATCAGAGAAGGTAGAAAGCACAGAGACACGGTTTTTGTAGAGGAATATATCATGGCCACCATGGTGGAGAGGGAGGAAGGTCATAGAGAAGGGTAAGAGATAAGCACTAAGGAGAGTGCTTATGGTAAAAATGAATCCTCATCCAACTGGCTTGGTAAGCCAGAGAGGCTGAATTTCATGAGTTCTTGAAAACAGTGAAGCTTAAAGCGTGGAGTTTTATAGGTCAATGGGTTTGGCTCTAGGAGAACATAAAAGCATTGGGGCTGCTCTTGGAAAGAATTCAGGGCAAATGGACTGTAGACATATGGCATGGAAACTGATCTCATGAGCACCTTAGGCAAACAGTGGGGAACTTATCTGCCCATCTCAGGATGTGTCCCAAAGAGGCAGGATTCACGGAGAGACCTGTCTGTGAACAAAGTAACACAGACGCCATTTCCCTCCCCCATCCATCAGGGCCACCTATGAGAAATAGCATAGCACCAGAACTTATGACCTAAAGTGCTTATACTCAGTCCCACCCCACCATGCTCAGATGGAACTAACCTTCCAAGTCACACTTCCTCAGCCTCAGCACAGCAGTTCTCCCTTAGAAGACTGGCCCAAACTCCTGCCAACAATGCATGAGCTTTGCAGGACCTGGGTTCCAGTGGCAGTGGCAACAGGTCTCATTTCATAAGCAGACGTGAGCACACCTATTTAAAGCTCACCAAAATAGGCCAGGGTCCAAACAATGCCAAGAGCAGGCAAAGACAGTATCTACAGAAGATGGGCCTAAAGAATAAAGTGGCTGGCACAAAACAATGAAGTGTGTATAGCACACATTAGAAAAATTTGCTGAAGTGCTGGGGCCTGAGGAAAAGGGAACATTATACTATAGGATACTACAAGGACCTCTTCAAGAGGTCATCACCCCTTAGAAGAGGAGACATAGCTGACTTTCCAATACACAGAAACAGACACAGAAAGGCAAACACAATCAGAAGAGAGAGAGGAATTTCTCCTAAATGAAAAAAAGATTAAGCCACAGTCAGAGATATAAGAAAAATAGATATAAGTAACATGCCTAATAGAGAATTTAAAGTAATAATCATAAAGATATGCACTGACCTTAAGAAAAGAGCAGAAGACATCAGTGAGGCACTTAAAAGAGATAAGGAATAAATAGCAGAGATAAAGGATTCAATAAACAAAATGAGTAACAAACTTGATGGAATGAAGCAGTCTGGCAGAAGCAGAGGAACAAATTAATGACATAGCTGACAGAGTAATCAAGATAAACAAAAGAGAGAAAAAAGAATGATGTGAAAGAATTAGGGAACTTAGTGACTCCATCAAATGTAATAACATTCGCATTATAGGAGTCCCAGAATAAGGAAAGATAGGAAAGGGGGCAAAGAATATATTCGAAGAAATAATAGTTGAAAACTTTCTAATCTGTGGGAGGAAACAGATACCCATATCCAGGAGGCACAGAGAACCCCCAACAAAATCAACAGACGTGAATACATACAAAGACATATTATAATTAAAATGGCAAAATATAGTGATAAGTAAACAAAAAATAAGTCAGTAGTACAAAAGAAGACAGTTACATATAATGGAAATCCCATAATGCTATCAGCAGATTTATCAGCAGTAACTTTAAAACAAAAAAGGAATGACTTGATGTATTCAACGTGCTGAATGGGAAAATCCTGCAGGCAAGAGTACTCTATCCAGCAAGCTTATCTTTCAGAATAGGAGAGCTAAAGAGTTTCCTAGACAAACTAATGGAGTTAATGACCAATAAACCAGCCCTACAAGAAATATTAAAAAGGATTATTTGAGTGGAAAGGAAAGACCAAAAGTGACAGTAAGTAGGAAACACAAAAGCAGTAAAAATGAGTATTTCTGTAAGAAATCAATCAAGGAACTCACAAAATAAAAGAATGTAAAATATGACACCATATACCTAAAATTGCTGAAAATGTGGGAGGAGAGGAGTAAAAACTGGGTTGAATCTTAAATGACTATCAACTGAATACAGACAGCTAGAAGATACTGGTGTAGTAAGGGGATCCTAGGCTCATCTCATCCCTTGAGGACAACTACATAACTATCAAATCATTCTGAATACCCAAAAAATAAACCTGAGGACTGACAGAACAAACTCCACACAATTAGAGGGAGAAAAGCACATCAAGAAAGATAGGATGTGTGGAAACATGGTTTGGGTGGGAAACAGGGTTCTGTGGAGGGAAGGAAGCCCTGGTCACAGAGAAAGGCAAGAAAGTGAGGAACACAGAGGAGAATGCACAAGGAGAACACTTCCCCAGATTCACTGGCTGGGAAAATTGAAGGGCTGATTTTTGTGAGTTTTTGCAATCAGCAGGGCTTGAAGATGGGAGCTTAAAGGTGGAGCTTGACTGGAATAAAGCCCTGAAGGCACTGTGCTGCTCCTACAGAGAAGGCAGGAAAACAACCCTGGGGTGAAGAGCATGAAAACAACTGAAAAACACCCAGACACACTGGAAGAGATTATTCCTTCTTCTCACAGTGCTTCCTTGAGAGCAGTCAAAACAGAGACTCCTCTCTTGGGACACAAGAGCTGGCTGGCACCATTTCCCACCCCTGCCACTCACATAGACATAGAGCCACCTTTGGCAAATAGCACAGTGCTGACACTGGGTGCCAAACCTGCTTACTCCAGGACCCACATCTCTGCACTCTACCCTTACTGCCCTTCTAGGTAAAGTTTGCCTCAGTCTCAGTGTGATGGGCCCCTTCCCCAGGAGACCAGCAGAAACCCCTGCACACATCTAAACACTGCCCACTGCAGGCAAGGAGAGACTCTGAGGAGGAATGGTCTAGAAGGACAGAGCAGATAAAACACAGTAGAGCATACTCAGCACACACCAAAGACACGCTCTGAGGTGCCAGCCCCTGGACACTATATGACTTCTTCTTCTTCATAAAGCCATAATTCTCAGGAACAAGAAACCTAACAGACTTTCCTAACACAGAGAAATAGACAGAGACTTAGACAAAATGCCAAGATGGAGGAATTCATCACAAATGAAGCAAGATTACAGCCAGGTATCTAAGCTAAACAGATATAAGTAATATGCCTGATGGACAATTTGAAGCAACAGTCATAAGGATACTCACTTAGTTTGAGAAAAGAATGGAAAACTTTATGGAGGCCCTTAACCCAGAGATAAAAGAGTTAAAATTAATAGAAATAAAAAATGCAATAACTGAGATTCAAAACAAACTGGATGCAATGAAGTTAATATAGACGGCCATATGTACAAGAGGTTCTATATAAACCTAATGATAACCACAAATCAAAAAACACTAATAAAAAGGCAAAGAATAAAAAGAATTCCAAATATACCACTTAAGCGAATCAGTAAAACTTGAAAGATAACAATCAAAGAAAAAATTCATAAATAACCACAAGTAATAAAATAGCATTAAATAGATTTCTATCAATAATTGCTTTGATGTAAATGAATTAAATCTCTAATCAAAAGACATAGGGTGACAAAATGCATTAAAAAAAACAAGACCCATCTATACTGCCTTCAGGAGACTCATTTTAGACCTAAAGAAACATGCAGATTAAAAGTGAGGGAATCAAAAAACATCTATCATACAAATAAATGCATGTGAAAATAAAGCTATAGTAGCAATACTTATATCAGAAAACATAGATTTTAGTATATGTGCTGCTAAAACGAGCACGAAAACATAGATTTTAAAACAAAGACTAAAACAAAGGACTCTTGATAACAAGGGGATAATCCACCAAAAAGATAATGATTGTAAATATTATGCACCCAACATGGGAACACTAAATACATAAAATGGTAATAGCAAACATAAAGGAACCACCAATAATAATACAATAATAGTATTTAATACACTATATCTAAACAGAGACTAAAAAGCAAACAATGACACGGTGCATTGAGTGGATTTTAATGGATATATTTAGAACATTCCATCTTAAAACAGCAGAATATACATTCTTTTCAGATGCACAGAACATTCTCCAGAATAGAAGCCAGAAAAAAAAGCATCAATAAATTCGAAGAGATTTGAGTCATACTATACATATTTTTTATGACAGTTATGAAAGTAGAAGTCAACACAAGAAAAAAATTCTGGAAAGACTACAAATACATGGAGGTTAAATAACATACTACTAAATAATGAATGGATTGACCATGAAATGAAAGACGAAATCCAAAAGAATATGGAAACAAATGAAAATGAAAGCACAGTGGTCCCAAAGCACTGGAATGCAGCAAAAATGGTTCTAAGTGGGAAATTTATACCAATACAGGATTTACTTAAGAAGAAAAATCTCAAAGAAACAACCTATTTTTATACTAAAGGAGTTAGAAAAAGATACCAAAATATACCTAAAACCAGCTGAAATTAGGTACTAACAAAGATTATAGCAGAAATAAATGATATAGAAACTAAAGAAACAGTAGAAGAGATCAATGAAACCAGGAGCTGGTTCTCTGAAAGATAAACAAATTCATAAACCTCTAACCAGACTCATCAAAAAACAGAGAATAAAGACACAAATAAATACAATTACAAAGGAAAGAGGATAAATAATAAACATGCCACAGAAATACAGTCATAAGAGAATATTAAAAACTATATGCCAACAAATTGGACAACCTAGGAGAAATGGATAACTTCCTAGAAACATATAAACTACCAAAATAGAAGCTGGAAGAAAATAGTAAGTGTGAATAGATTGATTACCAGCAAGGAGGTTGAATCAGTAATCAAAAAACACCCAATGAACAAAAGTCCAGGATGAGATGGTTTCACAGGTGAATTCTACCAAACATTAAGAGTTAGTACCTATTCTTCTCAAAGTATTCCATAAAATACCAGAGGAAGGAAAATTTGCAAAATCATTTTTACGAGCCTAGCAATACCCTGATACAAAACCAGATAGACACCACTAATAAAGAGAACTACAGGTAAATCTCTTTGAAGAACATAGATGCAAAAATCCTTAACAAAATACAAGCCAACAGAATCCAACAAAACATTAAGAAAAATCATTCACCATGACCAAGTAGGATTTATTCCTTAGCTGCATGGTTCAGTATTCACTAATCAATCAACGTGATATACCATATTAATAAATGAAAGGATGAGAACCATAGTATTCTTTCAACAGATGTAGAAAATGCATTTGATATTGTACAACATTGATCTGTGATAAAAACTCTCAACAAAGTAGGGATAGAGGAAACATACCTCAACATCATGAAGCCTGTACATATATAAACACAACAACAACAACAACAAAACAGCTAATATCTCAATGAGGAAAACCTGAGAACTTTCCCCTTAGGGGAAGGAACTAGAAAAGGATGTCTACTCTCACCGTTTTTATTCAAGATGGTACTGGAATCCTAGCCAAAGCTATTAGATCACACACAAAAAATATACGTATAGGGCATGCAAATTGGTAAGGAATAAGTTTAATGTTCACTATCTGTAGATGGCATGAGACTTTATATAGAAAATGTAAAAACTTCAATAAACTACTAGAACTAACATATTAATTCAGGAGGCACAGGATATATAATCAATGTGCAGATCTATTCCATTCCTATACATTAATAAAGAAGCAGCAGGAAAAGAAAACAATCACATTTAAAATTATACCAAAATAATTTTACCTAGGAATAAACCTAATAACCAAAGAGATGAAAGACCTAGCCTCTGAAAACTATAAAACACTGATGACAAAAATCAAAGATGACACCAAGAAAGGGAAAGACATTCATGCTTATGGAAAGAAGAACATATATTTATAAATGTCTATAATGGGACGTCTCAGTGGCTCAGTCTGTTAAACATCCAACTCTTGATTTTCGCTCAGGTCATGATCTCAGGATCCTGTGATTCAACCCCAGGTTGGGCTCCATGCTCAGTGGGGACTCTGCTTAAGGATTCTCTTTCTCAAACTCATCAGACTATAGGGATAGAGGGAACATTTCTCAGCATTTTAAAAGCCATCTATGGAAAGCCCACAGAAAATATCATTCTCAATGGTGAAACCCTGGGAGCCTTTCCCCTAAGATCAGGAACACGACAGGGATGTCCACTCTCACCACTGCTATTCAACAGAGTACTAAAAGTCCTAGCCTCACCTATCAGACAACAAAAAGAAATAAAAGGCATTCAAATGGGCAAAGAAGAAGTCAAACTCTCCCTCTTTGCCGATGACATGATACACTACATAGAAAACCCAAAAGACTCCACCCCAAGATTGCTAGACCTCATACAGCATTTGACAGTGTGGCAGGATACAAAATCAATGCCCAGAAGTCAGTGGCATTTCTATACACTAACAATAAGACTGAAGAAAGACAATCCCACTGACAATTGCACCCAAAAGCATGAGATACCTAGGAATAAACCTAACCAAAGAGGTAAAGGATCTATACCCTAAAACCTACAGAACACTTCTGAAAGAAATTGAGGAAGACACAAAGAGATGGAAAAATATTCCATGCACATGGATTGGAAGAATTAATAAGGTGAAAATGTCAATGTTACCCAGGGCAATTTACACGTTTAATGTAATCCCTATCAAAATACCATGGACTTTCTTCAGAGAGTTGGAACAAATTATCTTAAGATTTGTGTGGAATCAGAAAAGACCCCAAATAGCCAGGGGCATATTTAAAAAGAAACCCATAGCTGAGGGCATCACAATGCCATATTTCAGGTTGTACTACAAAGCTGTGGTCATCAAGACAGTGTGGTATGGGCGCAAAAACAGACACATAGATCAACGGAACAGAATAGAGAATCCAGAAGTGGACCCTCAACTATATGGTCAACTAATATTTGACAAAGCAGGAAAGACTATCCACCGGAGAAAAGACAGTCTCTTCAATAAATGGTGCTGGGAGAATTGGACATCCACATGCAGAAGAATGAAAATAGACCATTCTCTTATACCATACACAAAGATAAACTCAAAATGGATGAAAGATCTTAATGTGAGACAAGATTCCATCAAAATCCTAGAGGAGAAGACAGGCGACACCCCTTTTGAACTTGGCTACAGCAACTTCTTCAAAGATGCATCCATAAAGGCAAGGGAAACAAAAGCAAAAATGAACTATTGGGACTTCATCAAGATCAGAAGCTTTTGCACAGCAAAAGAAACCGTCAACAAAATTAAAAGACAACCAATAGAAGGGGAGAAGATATTTGCAAATGACGTATCAGATAAAGGGCTAGTTTCCAAGATCTATAAAGAACTTATTAAACTCAACACCAAAGAAACAAACCATCCAATCATGAAATGGGCAAAAGACATGAACAGAAATCTCACAGAGGAAGACATAGACATGGCCAACACGCACAGGAGAAAATGCTCTGCATCATTTGCCATCAGGGAAATACAAATCAAAACCACAATGAGATACCACCTCACACCAGTGAGAATGGGGAAAATTAACAAGGCAGGAAACAACAAATGTTGGAAAGGATGTGGAGAAAGGGGAACCCTCTTACACTGTTGGGAATGTGAACTGGTGCAGCCACTCTGGAAAACTGTGTGGAGGTTCCTCAAAGAGTTAAAAATAGAACTGCCCTATGACCCAGGAATTGCACTGCTGGGGATTTACCTCAAAGATACAGATGCAGTGAAACGCTGGAACACCTGCACCCCGATGTTTCTAGCAGCAATGTCCACAATAGCCAAACTGTGGAAGGAGCCTCGGTGTTTATCAAAAGATGAATGGATAAAGAAGATGTGGTCTATGTATACAATGGAATATTAGCCATTAGAAATGACAAATATCCACCATTTGCTTCGACGTGGATGGACCCAGAGGGTATTAAGCTGAGTGAAATAAGTCAATTGGAGAAGGACAAACATTATATGGTCTCATTCATTTGGGGAATATAAAAAATAGTGAAAGTGAATAAAGGGGAAAGGAGAAAAAATGAGTGGGAAATATCAGAAAGGGAGACAGTACATGAGAGACTCCTAACTCTGGGAAACGAACAAGGGGTGGTGGGCTGTGGGTGGGGGTGACTGGGTGATGGGCACTGAGGGTGGCACTTGATGGGATGAGCACTCGGTGTTATTCTATATGTTGGTAAATTGAACACCAATAAAAATAAATTTAAATAAAAGGTTTCTCTTTCTCTTTCTCCCTCTGCCCCTCCCCCCCAAAAATAAATAAATCTTTAAATTTTTTTTTTTTTTTTAGGGATGAGCACTGGGTGTTATGCTCCATGTTGGCAAATTGAACTCCAATTAAAAAAATAAAAAATAAAATAAAATAAATGAATATAAGAAATAATTTTTTAAAATAGACCTAATTCTGAGTTCTGAAACCATAGATATTCTAGAAGAAAGCATAATCAATAATTTCTCAGATAACAGCCATAGCTACATTCTGTAGATATGTCTCCTGTGGCAAGGGTAATAAAAGCCAAAATGAACTATTGGTACTGCATCAAAATAAAAAGGTTCTGCACAGCAAAGGAAACAATCAAGAAGACTAAAAAAAGTAATCCTATATTATAGTATGGGGTGAAGAAAAGAACTGACATTTCTCCAAAGACATCCAAATTGCTAACAAACACATGAAAAGATGCTCAACAAATCCAAACTACAATGAGATACCACCTCATACTTGTCAGAATGGCTAAAATAAAAAACACAAGAAATGTCAAATGTTGGTGAGGATGTGGAAAAAAAGGGATTCCTTTTGCACTGTTGGTAGGAATGCAAACTGGTGCAGCTACTGTGAAACAGTATGGAGGTTCCACAAAAAGTTAAAAATAGTGGGACACCTGGGTGACACAGTTGGTTAAGTGTCTAACTCTTGATTTCAGCTTAGGTCATGATCTCAGGGTTGTTAGATTGAGTTTGACATCAGACTCTGCTCAGTGAGCTCAGCAGGGAGTCTGCCTGAGACTCTTTCCTTCTTCCTTTGTCCCGCCCCTCACACTCTCTGTTTCTAAAATAAATAAATCTTTTTTTTTTAAGTTAAAAATAGAGCTACCCTAAGATCCAGTAACCGCACTACTGAGCATTCCCCAAAAAATATAAAACACCAATTCAAAGGGATACATGTACCTCCAGGTTTATAGCAGCATTATTGACAATAGCCAAGTTATAGAAGCAGTCCAAGTGTTCATCAATAGATGAATGGATAAAGAAGATATAGTATGTGCACACACACACACACACACACACACACAGTGAAATATTATTCAGCCATAAAATGAAATCTTGCTATTTGCAATGACAGGGATGGAGCTAGAGAGTGTATTATTAATTAAAATAAGTTAGAGAAAGAGAAATACTGCATTATTTTATTCACATATGGAATTTAAGAAACAAAATAAATCAGCAAAGGAAAATAAAAGACAAACCAGGAAACAGACTCTTAACTATAGTGAACATACAGATGGTTAGTAGAGGAGAGGTAGGTAGGGTGTAGGTAAAATAGGTGATAGGGATTAAGGTGTGCACTTGTCATGATGAGCACTGGGTGATACATGGAATTGTTGAATCATTATATAGATATAGTATACCTGAAATAAATATAACACTGTATGTTAACTATACTGGGATTAAAATTGTAAAAAGAACAGTTGCTTTGACAAGGAATAGCACATTTTACTGTCTTATTCTAGCATCCTTACATCACATATCATGCTCATTACTGCTTCCTTTACATCCTCCAGGATTGACTGTTATTTAAACACTAAATAATTATTTGCATTTCACACAAGAGAATGGGTAAATAGCCATTTCCCAGTTTTTGGTTTTTGAAATTTCCTCATCTTCTGTCCATTAATTATGGACTGTTAAATTAAAATACCAATAACATGAGCAGTGGAATTTTACCAATAAGAAAAGCTTGACACATTAAAGTTAGTACAGTTAATCATTATTAAAAGTAAATACTATAAGCAACAGGATCATACATATGTTCAGGTTCTAAGGAAGCAGATCAATATATTCTCTGTTTGAGTATATGTTTGTTGTCCTAATCCATTTATCTCAGTTTAAGTGACATAAAAATGTAAAAGTACTCTAGTAAGTACTGTGGAATTGAAAATTAATAGAAGTATTAGGTAAAATATATTATAACCTATAAAAGAGTTTAGCAAGAGACATACAGAGAGAACAACAGCAAGTATAACATTTTGCAAAATGTCTTATATTTAATTTTGGAGGCAACATACCATTAGCCACATATCCCAGCTGTGGTATAAGTTGTTCATCTTTACAATTTTCCCGTCCTGGTACTAGTCTTTGGAATTTTGTAGGATGAGGATTGCCATCAACATCCACCAAGAATGGGGGAGGCATAAGGTGAGGAGCTTGTTGGGTTTGTTCATCCAGTACATAGTTGTTGGCATCACGGATAAGAGGTCGATAATCCGTGTGGAAGAACATCTGATCTGGAATCTTTATGATAGGTTTTAAGTATTTAACATGCATAGAGAATTAATTTTTATTCCTAGAGAACATGCATGTTTCAAATCAGACACATTTTACATACTCTTACAGCCATCTACTACTTTATATTCATTCCCTCTAGGTAGAAGTGAATCACCTAAATGGTAATCTGATCTCTTCTCCACAAAGTCCTATAATCTGCATTACTTTCTGGCTCTATATCATATTTCTCCAATTAGCATATGAAGAAGGAGAGCAATAACACAGTAGATAAAGTTAGTTATTTTTATTTAAGTTGCAAACATCATACAAACATTTATAACTACTTTTATTGCTTAGTTTATTCAAATAAGGATAGTTGGGAGTATAATATAAATGGCAAAGCAGGTAAATACCAAATACATAAAAAATACTCAAAGATGGTATAAGTATTGAGCTACACTCAATGATTCTGAGTTCTCTTACAACTCCAAGAATCTATAATCAATTCCAAATTCATAGCTAATAAAATATAAAGAACCAATTAAGTTAGTTTCCAAAGTATTTTAACAAGATGGATAATGGGTAAAGTGGCCAAGCAAGAAAATTAACATTTGGTCACCAGCTGTTTTCTTCTAATTTATGATAAGTTAGAGGATGTAATCTGGTAAAGTTGTTCTCTCATTACACCTGAAGGGCAGCACAGAGAATATGTTCTAAGCAAAAGGATTTCCTAATAAATTTTTATATCTACATAATCTTATATCTTGATAGTGATTCGAACTGCCAAGCCTGTTCTGGCAGTGATGAAAAATTTTATCAAGAAAGGTGACTTTTTAAGTTTATATTTATTGACACACAATGACCCTTATTTACTGGAAGACTTCAAATAAAATTTATGAATGATACAATCCAAAATTATAGTCTATAACAAAAATTAAATAGACTAACCTTTTCATAGTATTTACTGCATCCAAAACCAAAAAGCAGCAAATGTCCATGAGAGTCTGTGCAGGCAAAATGGTTTCCATCTGGTGAAAATTTACAATCAAACACTGCACCATGGCCTTGGCCTTCGATCTGAAATTTAGAGGAGTCACTTTAAGTCATCTTAAGAGGTAATTTACAAATAAGTAGGCAATAGATTCCGCTTCCTAATATCTTGAGTTATGTGATGCATCAACATTCCAATGACTCTCTGGCTTCTGTTGCCAGAATCCTACAGAGACAGTAACACTCTGAAAGAATTTAGGAAGAATAAAAATGCAATACATGGTATCAAATATTATTAGCAATGTCATATTTCAAAAAGTACTAAATGAGTGACTGAGAATAAAAAAATACCTAAACACAACCAAAAGGACAACTCAGCAATGTCAAGATAATATCTTTACACCTTAAATTCTAAGGCAAGTAAACCTTAAAACAGCCTTCCTAAAATTAAAGTACATGAATCAATTTTACTAACAAAAGACAGAGGGTATTATTAACACTCTAGAACTATACAAAGTCTATAAAAGGGAGTTCAAAGGTTGACAATTTAGAAATGTTAACACAAGAACTATTCTTCAAAGGAACACTAAATTTGGAGGATATGAGTATTGCCATTAACATAGGAGGGTATTCTACTGGGAAAAGGGATAAACTCACCAGATTTCTCCATGGTTTGTACGAAATATATCTTTTTTTTAAAGATTTTATTTATTTATTCATGAGATACAGAGAGAGAGAGGCAGAGGCACAGGCAGAGGAAGAAGCAGGCTCCATGCAGGGAGCCTGACATGGGACTCGATCCCAGGTCTTCCAGGATCACACCCTGAGCTGAAGGCGGCGCTAAACCGCTGAGCCATCCGGGCTGCCCTGTATGAAATATATCTTAAGAGTATCTATGCTTCCAATTCTACATTTGCCCAACAACTTCCTGATTACTAACTAAGCTATGTAGGGTTTACCAGAAACAGATACAATAGACACTGTTATGATTCATATATTAGGATTACTGTTTAAACATTAAACATTTTGTGATTTTGGTTAGTATCAGCTCCAAAAGCCTATTAAATTTGAGTTTCTAGAATTTAGACCTGGGGACAAGAATTTGGAAAATGCTAATACCATGATAATAGAGTCACTCTGAAAAGTGTTCTCAATTGGCCTTACTCTCAGGTCTTCAGACATTCGCTAAGTTATTGTATGGATTTAAACACAGATGACAGGTTCCTTTGCACTAAGTATACTTTAATTACCAAGTTGTCATATAAGAGATGTCTATTTTAATATGAACCAAGCATAGATTTTCCTTACCATGTTAAAATAATTCCGAATTTTGGTCCCCCGGTCAAGGTCCCAAATAAAAATGTTCCCATCATGACCTGCTGAAAGTATGATCCTTTGATCAAATGGATGTGCTTCCAAAACAAATACTTCATCATCATGTCCCTGTGATAAAATCAATATTAAAAATGAAAAGCAACACACAGTATTTGGTTTATTTGGCCAAAAGATCTTGGGAGTGTGCTATCAATCTGGTTCAGATGAATTTATGTACACCATAGTATTTACTACATGGACACGATAAGAAATATTTCAATTAGAGTTCCTTATATGTTTAATTGCTGATTTCAAAAAGTACTCAATACAGAAGACCCAGAAAGGTGTTTAAAGTGTAGTCCAAGGCAGTTATAGCTTATTAACCAGGCCCCTGAAATAGAATTGATATTTCTATGACTGCTATTTAAAAGACCCCCAGAGAATGAATAAACAGGATCTTCCATTAACACCCAATTCTGCCACAGAGATAACAGACAAACCTTCATTGCTCTTCATCCAGCACTCTCAATACCTAGTATTCAAATTATATTTTGGAAGGCCCCATGGTACATTCAAACACAAAAGTATAGTGGCTCTGCCCTTTTTCTACTTTACAGTTGAAAGTTTCATTTGATATGCTACCTGAAAAATGGGTTTGCTGCTAAAAAAGTTTGAAAACCAATGCTCTCTATATGTTTCCCTTACCAATGAATATCAGTATATAAAGAGAGACCTTAGATCAGGTGTCTGCAACTGTAGCCTGCAGGAAAATCTAGCTCCCATTTTTGCACACACAATCTGTGAGTTAAGAATGGTTTTTACATTAAAAGGCTTTGAAAAACAAAGAATATGTAACAGAGGCCATATGTGGCCTGCAATGCCTAATATACTATCTGGCCTCTTAAAGAAATAGTTTGCCAACACTTGATTCAGATCTTTGTTAAAGAGAATAAATGAATCAAGTGTTGGCAAACTATTTCTTAAAAAAGGATGTATGACATCCTGAAGTTGCATTTCACCTAGAAAAACATCAGCATATTACACATCAGGAGCTTTTAGAAATCATCATATCTTATGACTCTCACAAGTGCATTCTATCTCAAATCATCATATAAAAAAATGGAATAATAGGACACCCTACTACCATATTACCTATATGGACAAAAATATAACTTATTAAAAAATAACTGCATAGTAGCTCAAAATTCGTAAGTAAAATCCCATCGCAATAAATACTCTTACAACTGAAAGTTTACCAAAACTCTTTTCCCAGTGACCACCAAAAAACTACTTCTTTGTTATATGCTAAATAATCATGGGTGACGGGCACTGGGTGTTATTCTGTATGTTAGTAAATTGAACACCAATAAAAAAAAAAATAATCAACTTGATATAACAAATACTTTCTCAGGTTCCTAATGACAAAACAATAAAATTACTTTCTTAAACTCAAATAATAATGATACAACTATTTCAGTGTACATTGGAATAGAGAGGCTTTTAAATAAGGGTTTTATTTCTTGGTCACATGTCATAGGATAGGACATAGTCATTAGATCATAGGGAACAAAACCTAATCAAATTTAGTAATTTCTTAAGATACATCATCTGTCTTATTTATATTTATTAAGCACACCTCTATCTTCACCACTGCTACACAAATTCAAATTATCATCATGGCCCATCTTACCATAGACTCTTACGCTCTTACACTATACCAGAATCACTCTTAGCTTCGTTCCAATCTATTCTGTTGCCAGAATTATATGATATTTTTCAAAAGCAAAATTCACATGTCATTCCTTAGCTTTTAAACCTTTTAATGCTTTTCTATTTGTCTAGGGTAGATCCTATAAGAGCTTGAATGGTCTGTTCCCTGTCCATTTCTCCAGTCCTATCTGGTGACATTCTTTCTGTTCTCTGTGCTCTAGCCAAAAACTGGCTTTCTTTCAACTCCCTTCTATCTGAAGACTTTTGATGTACTTTTACCCTCTTCCAATAAGGACCTCCAAACTCCCTCACATATGTAATTAATCAAATATTTATTGATATCCTACATATTGAGGCAAAATTTTCTTATTGTTTAATAAGAAAATATCAAGTAGTGATAAATGTTATGCTGAAAATAAAGCAAGGTGACAGAATAAGACAAAGACTGCAAGACTACTCTAGATTATTCTATCAGGGAAAGCCTTGTCAAGGAGGTGACATTTAGGCTGAGATCTGGGTGATTTCTACCTATCTTTCAAATCTTAACCCAAATTTAACTTCCTTAGGAAGTATCTGATCCTATTTTGACCAGAATCAAATAGGTTTATACCAGGTTTGGTCACCCTATTAGAAACTTGCATTATATTTTACACTTCTCTTTCTGATCATTTAATTAATTTTTGTGTGGTTTGTTTTTTCCTAATAAGCTGTAAATTCTAAGATGATGGGGACTCTCTAATTTACTATTTATTCCTAACAGCAAACCCCGCTGAAGGCACACAGAAGATGTTTAGTAAGTATTTGCTGAGTGGAAGAACTTTACACCACACTAAGACCCTCAAAAAAACAAACTGTTAACACAGAAAAGATAAGTATCAAAACTAAGTAGATTTGACTGTTACAAGGACTAAAGATAAAAATAGTCAGTTCTAAATTTTTTCAGTAAAATTCACTGAAAACAGATGACCTATGAGTCAACCCATGGGAAGAGTATCACTAAAGAAAATTCTAAATTGAGGTACTTATTAAGACAGAATTTTACACAGATCTATAAAACCAGAGGCTATGACATGAACTTTGTGATTTTTAGAGATATAGACTTGTGCAATATTGTAGTCAATAGCCACATGTGGCTATTAAGCATCCAAAATGTGGCTACTCCAAATTGAGATGTTGTAAGTGTAAAATACACACTAGATTTCAAATATTTAGTATTTTGAAAATGTGAGATATTTAATAATTTTTATATTAATTACATGTTGAAATGCTACTATTTTGGATATACTGGTTAAATGAAATGTATTATAAAATTAATTTCACCTGTTGTGCTTTACTTTTTCTGTTGTGGTTGCTAGAAAAATTAGTATTACATATATGGCTCATATTATATTTCTATTAGAGCATGTCGCATGAACAAACATTTCCTATTAAAGATTCAAGCAAATATTATAGATTTTCCTATACAGATTAACAGAAACTTAGATCAAAGAATAGGGAAAGGCAGAAGGAGATAAAGAACTGGTTAAACAGATAAAAAAAGAATCTAAAACTCCACTAACACAGTGTTAGGATTTCATTTAGGAAAGAGAATTAGAGGTATATGGAAATCCTCCCAAAATTAAACAAATCTTTAGATACCTCAGAGGTTATAGATAAGATTATCTCACATGGAGTAAAATAAGGATGATACCATGGTATACTACAAAGTCAAATGAGTTATGAGAATTGGATTCTAGTCCTAATCACTTACTATTTTGCAAATCATATGGCAATCACTTGGCCCTTGTCCCTAAAGTATTTATGAAGTGATAATTGAAGCAGTTAGGCTTCAGCAGATAAGGCTTTTAAGTGGCATTTAACCTGAAATTTACATGATAAACCAAAAACCAACCCCACCCATGTTGATTTCTGCTATTAATCCTATCAGCTTTTCAGGTCACAAATATTACAGCCTTTTACTACAACAAATTCATTTTTTAAAAGAAGAAAAGCCCCCTTTTCCTGCTTCTTGCATAAACAAATCCCTGAAAGTAGAATAAAAAAGGATTCTCTTGTCAAAATATAGTTATACACCTAAAACAATAATAACAAAAATCCCAACTCATGCTAAAAACAAAATAACTTACATTGATTGCATGTAAGTTAGATAAGTATCAGACTTCAAAAGAATCTTGAAAAGTTTTTGAACCTGCTTTAGCAGCTATACCAATGTGCCCTCCTTATTTTGCAAATATGTCAACAAAGGTGACTCAAATAATTACTGATCCAAGGGATAGTAAGTCAGAGAAAATAAACTAAAATTTAAATTTCCTGTCTTCCACAATAATGCCCTTATTGATCATTTTATTAATTCCAAAAATACTTACAGATAAAGTATGAAGAAGTTGCCCTGTGATAGAATTCCATACTTTCAAAAGGAAATTGTTCACTGCAGTAATAACTGTGGTGTCATAGCGATCCCAGGCTACCATAGTCACCTTAAGTTTAGTGACCTTGTCTTCTCCACATGGCAAATTATTCCTAAATAAAATAATTTGCAGTATTCATACTTTGTAAATTATTAACAAAACAGCAAATTATGAAAAAAATCCAGTAGCTTGCAAATTTTTAGAAAAAAAAATACTAGACCATTTCAAAAAAAATACTAAACTATAATTTTCAGTGCTCACAAAATAAAATAATAAAGTACCTAAATAGGGCAATACCCATAAGCTTATTGTAGGGAGACAAAAGACACAAAATGACAAATAACTTTGTAGTTAGTTACTAACACAAGAACAACAACAAAAAAATGAAGCTAGAAAAAAATCTACAAATTCCTTGAAAAATAAAATATAAGGTCATGTTTGCTTCAAGAAAGTGCAAAGAAATATATAATAGACACTTTATTCCCTTAAATTTTTAAATTAATAAGTCTTATAATAGAGCAGTAAAAAATTCAATAACTTTTGATTTAGTTTAATATAATATGAATAGCTGGCTAGGACTATAACATCAGTTCTATATTGTCATTAATGGGAAAATAATTAGTTACAGGGCCTTAGCCGACAGAAACTGTAATGTCCTAAAGATGTAATTATATATCTTCCAATCAACAGGAAATATAATGAAACAGAATGCTGATTAAGTGTACTTATAATGTTGAGTAGGAATGCTAACAATATGAAACATCATAAAGGTAACCTCAATAAGACAGAGAGATAGCTAAAATTATGATGACATTTAATAGGGAAAACCCTCAAAGTTGAAAGTAGTATAATAAATATAAAAAAATGACCTATAAAGGGATGCCTGGGTGGCTCAGTGGTTGAGCATTTGCCTTGGGCTGAGGGCATGATCATGGAGTCCCAGGATCAAGTCCCACATGGGGCTCCCCATGGGGAGCCTGCTTCTCCCTCTGCCTGGGTCTCTGCCTCTCTCTCTGTATTTTTCATAAATAAATAAATAAAATCTTTTTAAAAAATGACCTATAGAAAAATAAGGCAGGAAATAATCCTGTGGGCATTCGTAGAGTAGAGATCTTTGGGTCACAAGAGACCAGAATTTGGAATGATTCAGCAATGTTTCTATCATCCAGTAATCAACAAGCAAAAGACAATTTACTTAGAGACTAAATACAGATGCAAACTTCAGAACTACCAATGAACCCCAAACTATTTACTAATCTGAAAATATATTTTCATTATGAAATATAATTCAGTAAATCAAAAGATACTATACCATATGAGAAGCACTGAAATATCTAACATCCAATCTTACCCAGTCATTTTAGTAGCCATGTCTAGCACTATACTCTTCCATTCTTGTTGCTGATATTGCCAAATTCTTGCTGTTCCATCTCTACTTCCACTAACAAATCTTAAACTGCAAAGAAAGGTTAAAATACCCTTACTACTTTTTTCCAAACTAGAAATCACTTTTTTTTCTAAGAAAGTAATACATTCATCCCCATATACTACTGGGGGGAATGAAAAGTATATACTTTGGAAAACAGTTTGGTAGTTCATCAAAATGATAAACAGAGTCACCATATAATTCAACAATTCTCCTCCCAGCTATAAATCCAAGAGAAATGAAATGTAAGTCCACATAAAAACCTATACACAAATAACCATGGCATTATCCATCACAAGTCAAAAAGTGGTAACAATCCAAATGTCCATCAACTAAAAGGGATAAACAAATTGTGGTATTTATACATCCAAATATTATTCAGCAATAAAAAGAAATGACATAATGATACATACTGCAACATGATTGAATCTTGAAAACATTACATTAAGTGAAATAAGTTGGTCACAAAAGACCACATATTGTATAATTCAATTTATATAAAATTTCCAGAATGGGCAAATCTATAGACATAAAAACTGGATTAAAGGCTGCCCAGGGTTAAGGGTAGAGGTATAAAGATATTGGAGATTGATAGCTAAAGAGTATAGGAATTCTTTTTGGGGTGCTAAAAATGTTCTAAAATTGATTGTGGTAAAGGTTGCACAACCCTGTGAATATGCTAAAAACCACTGAAGTTATGTTATGTGCATTATATCTCAATAAAACTTACAAAAATACATTCATTCACCCATATTTCTATCACTGTTCATACTTTCATTTCTATTCCACCTGACTTTATTAAAGACATGTATATATACTTATATATTACCCCCTTCAGGAAACAGAATTGTACTACACATAATGTTTTATTATGTTTTTCTCTAAGTGTTATTTTATAGATCTCTAGGTTTATAAATTTAAAACTACTGTCTGAATAAGTATGGAACTATATGGATATATTGAAATTTATTTAATCAACCCCCTAAAGATAAATATTTAAACTATTTCCATTCATCACCATTATAAATAGTTTTGTGATGAGTATCTCTATACATATCTTTGTACAACCTTATATATATCTTTGCTCAGTCAAATGGTCGGCACATTTTTAAAGCTTTTGATGAATTATTTCCCTGAAAAGTTTTTTTTTTTAACACCTTACAGTCTCTTCAAAAGTTATGGGAGAGTGAGTGCCCATTTTCCCTAAACCCTTGGCAATACTGGGTGCTGACATTCTTCATTATCTTGTTATTCTGAAAGAAAAACATGTTACTCTTAATTTAAACTGTATCTTTAATTATTAGTAAAACTGGATATCCTTTGTTTATTGTCCACATAAATAATGAAGATAAAATTGTGTTTCTCTTTTAGGGAAAAGGCAAGGAATTAAAAACTTCAGATTCCTCTAGCATGAAAGAATCATAGCTGTACAAACCTTCAAGTGTATAACTCAGTACAGTGCAATAAATCAACCTCAAAAAATTATCTGAAGGTTTTCTCATTCCTAATATAAACTTCACTCTATGTGGACCATCATTATTTACTCTCGCATTTAATAAAGATGAACAAATTCATCATAGCAATCACCCACTGTCTGAAAAATATTTAAAAATAAAACATGGTCAAATTTTTTTTATTAAATTAAATTAAATTAAAACATGGTCACCCACATAAAAGTCCTTATAGAAATATCTGGATAAACATTTATGTTAAGTGCTTACATTTTTAAATCTATTCTAGGTCAATTTTAGACCAGGGCAAAAGATTATCATCTTTTGGGGATCAAACATTTGAGAGGGGGTACACAAATACTTGTATATAATTTCTAAGTTTATAGACATAGGAAATATGTATCATATGAGGAGAGACAATAAGTAATACAGATGTTTAGAGGAAGACAATATGGCTAAAATATGCAGCAGTCAGAAAAGGCTTCAGGTAGAACATGAACCTTAAAAGGAAGATAGGACTTAGAAAGGAACAGAAAGGGACTGGTGGGAGGAGAAAAATAGAGTAAAGGAGAGTAGAAGCTAGAGGGAAGCTGTGAGAGGGAAAGAGGAGTGAGGGGGTAATATTTCGGGGTAAGAATGGTATGAGCTAAAATATAAGCAAATAAATGAATGAGAGAAAAAATATGGAATGTAACAGGAACAATGATTGAGTCACTTAGGCTAAATGTAAAGATTTATATGGGGAGTAGTAAATGAGAAAAGAATGTAGGTCTAAGTCAAGTTTTAGAAAGTTCTGAATTCGAGCCTGACATTTGATTTCTATTTTTTATAGACAAAGAGGAAATACTAAAGATTTCTAAACAGAGCAATGTAAATCTGGCAGAAATGGACAGGATAGATTTAGAAAGGAGAAGAAAACTCAAGGTAATGGGTCAAATAATAGAATCATTTGCTAAAGTGAGTGAAAATAGAAATAGAAAAAAGTAAACAAAAAAGAAGTCATTCAGAAAGAAGAACTGACAAAGTATGGCTACTAATTGGATAGGAGTTTAAAAGACATGAGGTAAGGATGTCATCAAAAATAGACAAGGGCTTTCAGCTAAATAAAGTAATACAGTAGAGGGAGCTACTGCTGAAGGAATAGAAGTAAAATACGTCAAACATCTGTTTACACAGATATGTACTACATAGTTACCTGTCTCCATTGTTACAGAACTGAACAGCAACAACTTTGTCCTAAGACATAAAACAACAGATTTTTGGTTAGAGTTAGTTTATTTGTAAGATGAATGAAGTATTCTTCCCTTAAAATTCACAAGCAAAAGCATCATGGAGTAGGTTTTTTAATGCTGTAATTTTCTTGGAAAAAACTCCAATTTTCTTTAAAAAAAAAAAAGAAGGCTAAAACAATTGATTAACTGATGAGGAATACTTATCAGCAGTAAATTGAAACAAACCAAACATAAGCAAACCTGTTTTTAAATTATAATCTCAAGAAACATTTTTGAATAGATATTAGTTTTTATGTGCCCCATAATAAGACAGCACACTAACCTAAAATGAGACATTAAAGTTAATTTGATAGCAGTTGAATTAAATTTCCCACTTACTATCTTTTAAATTTCAGAAAATAAATCATTTCCTATTTCTCACATGGATTATTTATTTTATATAGGGTTCATCTGTTTTTAGGTACAATAGTTTAGATACTTCTGTTTAAATCTTCGTTTATAATGATTAAACTATACTTTTATTAATATAATGTGTATTATAGTGAGAAGAATAAAATATAAGCCAGAATATGCATTTTCTTTGTCTTTATTCCTTGATAACAAAGCTAAAATGTATCCTAAAAAGTTGTACATATTTTCACAAAACAGTTACTGAACTGCATTTGAATTTTTAGTAAAGCTCAGATACTAAATATCTTTTTATTTAATTATTTTTCATTTTAAAAAATTATTAAACTGTCTTAATATGTTTGGCGGTATCCATGATTCACACTGCTCAATGATTTCACTATAGTATTTATCTGAGAGATTCTGTATTCTCACTGCCAGTTGCAATAACTGGTTTTAGATGTTCTGAAAGTACATCTTATTTTTGATGACTAACAGTAGCCACTGACTTCAACAGGGAGTATTTAGGTTTTCTGACTTTCTCTTAGCTGGACCCTGGGGAAAAAAAAAAAAAACACAAAACTCTACTAATCAATTTTTCTTCATCTTTCCCCCACCCAATTATTGTTCATTGTTCTACTATCTCCTACTCACTCAGCTCTCAATAAACTTGACTGCACTTGTATACATACCCTTCTTGGGTGGTAATTGTAAAGATGCCTCCTTTGCATACTCTAGTATAAATGGATTTCTCCCAATGGATAGTCTCAGATTTAGATCTTTATATATTTCCTAAGTTTTTCTTATTCACAATTTAAATAATATTCCAGGATTTTAGTATCTAGGAATAAGTAACATCAAGATAAGAGGGATCCCTGGGTGGCACAGCGGTTTGGCGCCTGCCTTTGGCCCAGGGCGCGATCCTGGAGACCCGGGATCGAATCCCACGTCGGGCTCCCGGTGCATGGAGCCTGCTTCTCCCTCTGCCTGTTTCTCTGCCCCCCCCCCTCTCTGTGTGACTATCATAAATAAGTAAAAATTAAAAAAAAAAGATAAGAGCTCAGCTTGGTTCAGTAATGATTCTTAAGTAATTGTTCAATTGTGTTTATGGGATGGGACAAAATCAGGAGGCTGTTTCCAGAAGCTCAAGAAGGTTTCTAACAGGGGTCTCTTTTACTACAAAATTCAGGAACATGATTGATTTTGTAACTCACAAAGTATCTTTTTCTATTAGTCATCATACAGGGACACTGCATATTTTTATTGATGTGCGCTAATACTACTCCAAATGAGAGGTCAATAGTAATAAAAACAGTAACTTTTAGACTTGCAAAGCTTAGTGCTTTTAATTGCTGACTATATAGCTTTGACAATGAGGTATATGAAATGCATAGTAAGCTAAAAATTAAGTACCCCCATTTGCCATAATAGTTATCTGGAGAAAAATGTAAGGAAAAGAAGAGGAAAAAGATGAAAGGTACACAGGGATATGAAAAAACATTACTGGATCCAAGCTTCCTAACAAAGAATGTAGAAATGGCTTGAGGAAAAGTTCGATTCACCAATGGCCAATCACCAATGGCTGTCACCCAGGCATAAAGCTGTTCCCTGCTGTTATTGATAATTGAGTAGGATTAGATTTCAGGAGTCTGTGATGACATTCTGAAAATAATCATACTAAAATCAACAAGCTAAATTAGTAAATTATTTTTTTCTTAAGATACACTTAATATGTCCTTTATTATTTATTGAGGTAAATTGGGCACATAGCCTTATATGTTTCAGCTGTATAATGTGATACTTTGATATCTGTATATTCTACAAAGTGATCACCACCATAAGTCTAGTTATCATCCATCACCATACAAATAAGCCCTCTCATTCATCCCCCAACACCCCCCTCTGGTAACCATGGATCTCTTTTGTTTTTGTTTGGTTTTTTCATTTGTTTAGTTATTTTAGAATACACATATAGTGAAATTATGTCACTTGCCTTTTTGCAACAAACTTTTCACTTAGAATATATTCAAGGTCTACCCATAATGTCGCAAATGGCAAGATTTCCTTATGTGTGGCTGAGTAGTATTCCACTGTGTATATATGTGTATGTGTGTGTGTGTATACCACAATTTATTTATCCATTTATCCATGGATGGACACTTAGGTTATTTCCATATCCTGGTTACTATAAATACTGCTGCAATGAACACAGGAGTGTATATATCTTCTTGAACTAGTGTTTTTGTATTTGTCAATATTCAGAAGTGGAGTATCTGGATCATATACTCGTTCTGTTTTTAATTTTTTGACAAATCTCCATACAGCTTTCCACAGGGGCTACACCGATTTACATTTACATTCCCACCAATAGTGCATAAGAGTATCCTTTTCTCCATATTGTCTCCAACACTTATTTCTTGCCTTTTTGATAATTGCCATTCTAATAGGTATGAGGTAACACCACATTGTGGTTTTCATTTGCATTTCCCTGATAATTAGTGATGTTGAACATGTTTTCATGTTCCCATTGGCCATCAGTCTATCTGCTTTAGGAAAGAGAAATGTCTTATTTAGTTCCTCCATCCATTTTTTAATTGGGTTTGTTTTTTGTTATTGAGTTATATGAGTTCTTTATATATTTTGGATATTAATCCCCTAATGGATATATTATTTGCAAATATCCTTTCCCATTTAGAAAGTTGCCTTTTTGTTTTATTGATGTTTTTCTTCACTGTGGAAGGAGCCTCGGTGTCCATCGAAAGATGAGTGGATAAAGAAGATGTGGTTTATGTATACAATGGAATATTACTCAGCCATTAGAAATGACAAGTACCCACCATTTGCTTCAACGTGGATGGAACTGGAGGGTATTATGCTGAGTGAAGTAAGTCAATCGGAGAAGGACAAACATTATATGTTCTCATTCATTTGGGGAATATAAATAATAGCAGTAGTCTTTTAATAAGAAGTAGTCCCACTTGTTGGGTCACTAAGACCAATGCCAAGGACCTTACCACTGCCAGGGAAGATCATCAAAAAGATGTATCCACAAATTGACCTGTGAGCTGGATCCCAGAGATTAGAGGCTCCTTACCCACTTCTCTATCCTTGCTATATGAGTTCCACTTGCCTTTCCCTCTCCCAAAAGCTGCTCTAACAACATAGCCTTGAGACGATGATGTGGTATGGAGAACATCTAAACAGTATACTTGAATGAACCCAGGTAAGGCTTCTTTATAAACTTTTAAGAAGTTACTGGCAGGCACAAGGATCCATTCATCTTGCTGACACCCAAAACAACCCTCAGGTGTAAGTTCCCTTTGCTTATTAAAACTGCCACCTACCAACCCAGAGTGTCCTACCTCTTTCTTTGGACTTTCCCTGACATCTGGGTACAAGGGCCAGTTTCAGATTATATCTGAAAGCACCCAAGAGAGCTATAAACTGACAATTGGCAAGCCAGCCCAGAAACCAAAGAAATGCGCCTTGGGAATGAGGAATCCACAGGAGAAATCCCAAATTAGCTATCAACTTCTGTAAGGAAGGGTGGCTTGTATGTTAGATACTTGTGGACTATTACATGAATATGGGGACATACAGAAAATATCAGCCAGTCTAATGTGTTTGTTAGAGGAAATGCACATACCACACTGAGGCAAGAGAAGGGAAACAAAGTTGCTACTGTGGGCCTCAAATGTGGATAGTCCAGTTGGCCATGGATGCCCAACTACAGGCTGAAGCTCAAGTTAGAAAGTTAGAAGAGCTGAGGTTAGAAAAGTATCTACGAGCATCCACTACTCTGCTAGCTCTGGGGCTGGTAGACAAGATGGAAGAGCAAAATAATAGAGACCTTAGTGTCCTGTTTTGCAAATCAAGGAGGATGCAAGCTGCTATGTATTAAGATATGAGAACTTATGAGAAAGCCTGATTAGGATGTTAAGAGGTGGAATCTTAGAGAAAATGATGAAAATGACAAGGAAAATGTTGTGGTAACTGATGAGGAAACAGCCAAAATGCCCCGTTCCTTCTGACCCCTAATTTTAAATACCAATTACCTCAAAACTCCTAGGAGAAAACTTGCATCTTTCTCTGTCCTTTCAAGTTTATATATCTTATTATGTCTTTGAAATATAAATACCCCTGGGGATAACCACAACATTGCCAGAAAAAAAAGTGGTGATCTTTTAAGAATACAGCTATAGTTCTCTTGTCCATTGTATTATAATGAACTCTCATCAAATCAAGTGATCAGTTTTTAAGTTTTCTGTCATTTGCAGTTACTGTTTTGCTCTGATGCTTTGAAAAAAGTATTCCTACAAATGTGCCTCATATTTAAGAACACTCATGCAAAAGACTTTGACTAGTTTCTGATAAATAAGATATAATTGCCTTTATGTTGGAGAGATAATTATGAACATTTCAAGTACTCCCCCAAAGCTACGTGCATAGCCCCACAATACGTAATAGAATGGTAGCTGGGGACCTATCCCTGTTCACCTCTCCCACATCAGCAAAATGGGCCCATTGCATTGATAATACAGTGTTAACATGTAAAGATTTACCTCTGCTGCAGGACACCTGCAGGCTTTGCTCAGGAACATCTGTGAGGAAGAAGATGGGCAATGAACCCAAAGAAAATTAAAGGCTCAAATACTGCCATAAGGTTTTGGGTGTCATCTGGTCAGCTAAGACTCATAAAGCTGTAACCGAACAGGTGCAAGTCTATCCAACTTCTAAGAATGGGAAAGAGGTGTCGTCCTTTATAGGGATTTTGGGGTTTTGGAAGACTTCTAATCTACACCTGGCACAATACTCCCATTCCTCATGCTGCCTGGTAAAGAAAGGGCATATATGGGACTGGGGACAACAGCAGTGTGCTGCCTTTGAGAAAGCAAAAATAACAAAAGAGGAGAATGCCCCTGGGATTTTGATTCCAGCTCTGGAAGGGGGCAAAACCCCAATATACCCCATAGAGCAACAGCTCCTAGCAATGTACATCGTGCTCTTCCAGATAAAGCATCTCATACAGCAGCCAGTACAGCAGCTAGTGTACTGAGTGGTTTCAGTACACTAGTGGTCTGGCTGCCAATCACTCTTGAGCCCAGGCCAATAACTCTTTGGCACTGATAATTAGATTATTCTAAAGGGATTAAGTTTATGGCTTGAACAATAGGAAGCTGATTATTAAAAAGTCCTTGTGGGGTCAAGATATATATAAAATGACATTTGGGTCCATCTGTAAGAGCCTGAAATGATTCTCAACTGTTTTTCATGTCCCAGTTCTTAAGACACTGACATTCCCCTAGCAATCAGGAAGCTGGTGCCCTAGTTGGGAATGAGCCCTAGCTACTGACCCTTCAGTAGTGTAGGCAGAATGGGTGCATTAAAAAAGAGTGGAACCCACAATGCCTAAGTAGGATGGTATATTGCCAAGGATGCTGGACTGCTCTCAGAGTACAATGCATTGGTTAATGTAGTAACAGCATGTTGTGTGTTCTAAACAACACCAAAGGGAACTGCCAAAAGAATCAAGCCATCTACTGGAGTTCCCAACCTATGAGAAATTGGCAAATTGCCCCTATTAAAGGGTTTTAAATATGCCTTGGTTTATAGAGACACTGCATCTGGCTTAAACCATGCTTTTCCCTGCCACCCTACAAAACAGGCTGTAACATTAAGGGCTTAAAAAACTGAATATCATGTATGAATATCCTCATCAAACACATAATTATCAGAGGTCACATTTCAAAGACCATGATGTGCAAGACTGAACATAAAATGTGACATTAAATAAAGGTTCTATCTCCCCTATAACCCACAAGCAGTAGCATTGGTAGAAAGGAAAATGGAATATTAAAACAGCATATTAAATAATAGGCAAAACTACCTTGGCCAACTGGGCAAAAGTACTGTCTGAGGCTTTAATATATTTAAATGACCAAATAGTAGGGTCTATTGCCCCATATACTAGACCAGGGTTCCCTGCCCAGGCACCCAATACTGTAAAGATATAGAAGTTTCTGGAAACAGCCATTGCCCCAATTCTTACAGTGGATCAAAACTGTGAGACTATGGAAAATCTATACTGTGGAAAACACCAAGCCCCATCATTCCTGTAAAATGAATTATCTACTAGAATTTACAATACAGTATCCCACCAAGACAGGTGAGTTCCTTCATACCCCTGGGTGAAGAACTACTCAATCTCAACTAAGATAACCTTATCTTGCTGTACACTGGAACTGTTAAAATGCACTATACTATACCTGAAATGAAACACGCACCACTAAAAGAAGGGAGAAAATAGGGGTCCTGATAATTTCATATCCTGACCCCACCTCATCTACTCACACCTGACAGTGCTGCCTCCCCTGGCCAACATGTATGGTATGTACAACCAGGTCAAGTTTCTAAAGGTGTTAACTTCCCTCTCCCTCAAATTCAGGAGAAATGTCTGGTTTTTCTACTAATAAGACTATTTTGCCACTGTCTTTATTCCCTCCATTGGCTTAGATTTAGAAGACATTAAAATAGCAAATGTGAAGCCCTTAATAAATTCAATCAGCAAGCATGATTGAATGATAGCAGTAAGAGCTGTCCTTACTGAACACTGAAATGTCTCTGGTAAGCTGTACATATTTCTTACAAAGCTGTACTCCAAAATAAAATAGCCTTAGACATTATTACTGCTTCACAAGGAGGTACCTGTGCCATTACCCAAACACAATGTTGTATGTTCACTCCAATGAATCTGCTAATGCATCATCTTTATCAAATCACAAGGAATACAAGTGAATATCATGTCCTTTGTAAGCCAATCCCTAACATGGGAGACTTAATCAGTGGCTCAGATCAAGGGCTCTTATAAAAAAAGTTGTCACTGATTTTGTAATAATTTTCTTTTTTTAAAAGATTTTATTCACTTATTCATAGAGACACAGAGAGAGAGAGAGAGAGGCCGAGACACAGGCAGAGGGAGAAGCAGGCTCCATGCAGGGAGCCTGATGTGGGACTCGATCCCGGGTCTCCGGGATCACGCCCTGGACTGAAGTCAGCGCTAAACCACTGAGCCACCCAGGCTGCCCTGTAATCATTTTCTTAATCTGGGTTTCCTTTTACACAGACCTGTATTGTTGCTGTGGCATTAGCCTCCAATGCAGTCAGTCATCAAAGGAGCCACCTCCATGCTAATAAAATCCCTTGCTGAACACTTAGAGACCATATCACAAGAAGGGGGCACATGAGATTATAAAAACTGGTCATGAATGGTGGAATGTTGGGGAAGATCATTTAGAAGATGTGACCACCAGCTGACTGTGATCTGGACCCCAGGCAATCAAAGGCTCCTTACCTCCCAGCTTGGAATATGGGTCCCTCTTGCCTTTCCTACTCCCAAAGCTTTGAGGTAATGATGTGCTACTGAGAATACCTGCACAACTTGACTGGACCTTGTTAAGGCCTCTTGATAAACTTTTAAATTTGGTGGGTGGCCATGGGGATCTATTTGTCTTGCTGCCACCCAAGACTTGGGTCATATATAAGTTCCTTTAACTTATGAAAACTGTCACCTATCAACCTGTAATGCCCTGCCTCTTTCTTTCCTTGTCCTCTGAGTATAGGGACCAGTTTCAGATTACACTCAATAAGCTCCTGAGAGGGTCATAAACTGCCAATTGCTTATGCTTTCTTCAGCAATTTTGATTTCATACTCAAGTAGGTCTTCCTTTCAAGTTAATTTTGGTGTATCGTGTAAGACACTGGTCTTGAGTTTCATTCTTTTGCATGTGGCTATCTAGTTTTCCCAACACTGCTTATTGAAGAAACTACTATTTTCACATTGTATATTCTTGGCTCCTTCACTGTAAATTAATGGACCATATATGTGCGGGTTTATTTCTGGGTTCTTTATTCAGTTCCATGATCTATTTGTCTGTTTTACTGCCAACACCATACTGTTTTGATTACTAGAAGTTTGTAGTATAGCTTAAAATCAGGAAGTGGGATGCCTCCAGCTTTGTTCTCCTTTCTCAAATCTGTGTTGGCTATTTGTGGTCTTTTTTGGTTCTTACAAATTTTAGAACTATCTCTTCCAATACTGAAAAATGCCACTGGGATTTTGATAAGGATTGCATATAATCTCTAGATTGCTTTGGACAGCCTGGACATGATACTGATTCTTACAATCCATGAACATGGAATATCTTTCCATTTATTTATCCTCTTCAATTTCCTTTATCAGTTCTGGTTTTCAGTGTGCAGATCTTGATTTCCTTGGTTAAATTTATTTCCAGGTATGTCCATCTTTTGCTGCAACTATAAATGGGATGGTTTTCTTAGTATATTCATTTGGATAGTCCAATCTCAGTGTACAGAAAAACAAAAGATTTATATATATTGATTTTCTATCCTGCAACTTTACGAAATATGAGTTCTAATAGTTTTTTTTAGTGGAATCTTTAGGGTTTTCTATATATAGAATTATGTTATCTGCAAATAGTTAGTTTTACTTCTTCCTTTCCAAATTGGATGCCTTTTCTTTCTTCTTTCTTTCTTTCTTTCTTTCTTTCTTTCTTTCTTTCTTTCTTCTTTCTTTCTTTCTTTCTTTCTTTCTTTCTTTCTTTCTTTCTTTCATTTTTTTACATGGCTAATTACTATGGATAGGACTTCCAATAATATGTTGAATAAAGTGGCAAAAATGGGCACCCTGGTTTTTTTTCATGATCTTAGAGAGAAGCTTTCACCTTTTCACCACTAAGTATGATGTTAGCTGTGAATTAGTCACATATCACCTCACTATATTCAGATACATTCCCCCCATCCCACTTCATTGAGATTTTATCATAAATGAATGTGGAATATTGTCAAATACTTTTTTTACATCTGTTGAGATGATAATATAACTTTCATCCTTCATTTTGGTAATGTAGTGTATCACGTAGGTTGATTTGCAGGTGTTGAATCATTCTTGCATCCTGTAAAAATCCCCACCTGATCGTGGCATATGATGCTTTGAATACATTGCTGAATTCAGTTTGCTAATATTTTGTTGAAGATTTTTGCATCTCTTACATAGGAGTAATTGGCCTATAGTTTCCTCATTTTTGGTGTCCTTGCTGATGTTTACATCAGAGATTGACCTTGTAAAAGGAGTTTGGAAGCATTCCCTCAATTTTTAGGAAGAGTATGAGGTCAGTGATTAAATCTCCTTTGAATGTTTTAGCAGTATTCAGTGAAGCCAACTGCTTCCAGACTTGTTTTTTGGATGGTTTTTGATCACTGATTCAATCTCCCTGCTAGGAATTCGTCTTTACAGATTTATTTCTATTTTTTATTATTCAGTCTTAGAAAATTGTATGGTTGAAGAACATATCCATTTCTTCTACGTTGTCCAATTTATAGGCACATAATGGTTTATACAGTCTTTTATGATTCCTTGTAGTACAAAGTGGAACTTCTCTCTTACTTCTGTTTATCAATTTGAGTCCACTCTCATTTTTTCCTGAAAGATAGCTAAACATCTGTCAACTTTATTATTTCAAAGAACTAGCTCTTAATTCTATTGATATTTTCTACTGTCATTTAGTCTCCCATTTATCTCTCTGTGATCTTTATTTCTTTCCTTCTACTAACTTTGGGCTTTTTTTCTTTTTTTTTAGTTCCTTTATGTGTAGAGTAAGATTATTTATTTCAGATTTCTCTTGTTTCTTGATATATGCCTGTATTGTTGTAACTTAGCTCTTAAAACTGCTTTTGCTATATCCTATAGTTTCGGACTGCTGTATTTCCATTTTCTTTTTTTTTTTTTTTTGTATTTCCATTTTCAATTGTCTCCAGGTACTGTTTGATTTCTTCTTTGATCTCTCAATCAATCCATTGGTTGTGCAGTAGCATCCTGTTTAATCTCCATATATCTGTGATTTCCCACCAGTTTTCTTTCTGTAATTGATTTCTTTTTCCATTTAAATTCAATTAGCCAACATAGAGTACATTAGTTTCAAATGTAGTGTTCAATAATTTATCAATTGCATATAACACCTGATGCTCATCACATCACATGCCCTCCATAATAATGCCCATTACCCAGGTATCCCACCCCCCCACCCACCTCCCCTTCAGCAACCCTCAGTTTGTTTCCCAAAGTTAAGTCTCTCATGGTTGGTCATCTCTCTAATTTCATCCCATTCAGTCTTCCCTCCCTTCCCCTGTGATCCTCTGTGCTGTTTCTTATATTCCACATGAGTGAAACCATATGATAATTGTCTTTCTCCAACTGACTTATTTCACTCAGCAGAATATCCTCCAGTTACATCCATGAGAATGTAAATGGTAAGTATTCATCTTTTTGATGGCTGAGTAATATTTTGTATAATATATATACATATATAATACAAATATTATATATATATATACATATACATATATAAAAGGTCGTCCCTAGGTGGGACAAACAAGCAGCAGCTGTGGGGAGAAACTGTTGTCTTTGGGGCTCCACAATTGGGATCTGGTGATGGGCCTTGGGGTTGCCATTGGTCAGTAGGGTCAGAAGTCAGGAAGAAGAGTGAGATATGGAGCATAGGAGACAGAACAACTGGGAGCCTTCCAGCACCTATAAGAATGTCTGTCACTGCATCTAACTGCCACAACCTTCCAAAAGGTATGGCTGTTGCTTTACTTCCTCATGCAAATTCCTCTTTTGGACTACTCTAATCTGGAACCATACAGGGAGGATATTCTAGGAAACAAGTTTTCATCTTAACCAAGTTCACACTGGACATCACAGATACCATGGAGCATGGTATGTATTTGATTCTTATCAAGAGGGGATAGATAGATAGATAGATAGATAGATAGATAGATATAGATATATTGATATATATATATATATGTATCAAGAGGATATATATATATATATTATAATCTTCTTTATCCATTCATCTGTCAGTGGACATCTGAACTCCTTCCACAGTTTGGCTATTGTGGATATTGCTACTATGAACACTGGAGTGCAGATGCCCCTTTGGATCACTACATTTGTATCTCTGGGGTAAATACCTAGCAGTGCAATTGCTGAGTAGCTCTATTTTCAACTTCTTGAGGAACCTTCTTACTGTTTTCCAGAGTGGCTATAACAGCTTCCATTTCCACGAATACTGGAAGAGGGTTCCCCTTTCTCCACATTCTTGCCAACATTTGTTTCCTGTCTTGTTAATTTTAGCCATTCTGACTGGTGTAAGGTGGTATTTCATTGTGTTTTTGATTTGTATTTCCCTGATGACAAGTGATATTGAGCATTTTTTCATGGGTCTGTTGACCATGTGTATGTATTCTAGAGAATTTGTGTTTTCTGCCCATTTCTTGACTAGATTATTTGTTCTTTTGGATGTTGAGTTTGATAAGTTCTTCACAGATCTTGGATACTAGCCCTTTATCTGGTAAGTAATTTGCAAATATATTCTCCAATTCCATAGGTTGCTGGTTAGTTTTGTTGACTGTTTCCTTTACTGTGCAGAAGCTTTTCACCTTGATGAAGTATGAATATTTCATTTTTTATTTTGATTTCTATTTTTATAGCATTGTGATAAGAAGATGGTTAATATGATTTCAATCTTTTTGGATTACTGAGACTTGTTTTGTGGTCTAAATATGATCTACCCTAGACAATGTTTCATTTGTATTCTGGTATTTTTATATGGAACAGTCTTTATGTATCTATTAGGTCCACCTGGCCTAATGTGTCCTTTAAGGCCAATAATTCCTTATTGGTTTTTTGCCTCGAAAATCTATCCGATGATGTCAGTTGTATATTAAAGTCCCCTACTATTATTTTATTGCTGTCAACTTCTCCCTTAAAATCTGTTAATTTTTTTCTATATTTAGGTGCTCCTATGTTGATTGCTTAAATATTTACAAATAATATATCCTAATGTTGGATTGGTGCCTTCATCATTTGATAATTCCCTTCTATACCTTTCATTACCATGTACATTTTAGTTTATTTTTTCTGGCATATGTATAGTTTCACAAGGGTTCCTTATTTTTCCCTTTAAAAGCTTTCACTTTTAAAAGGTTTTGTTTAAATCAAATTAGTTAACATTCAGGGTAATACTGGTTTCAGGTGGGCAATATACTGATTTACCACATCTACACAACACCCTGTGCTCATCAAAAGTACATTCCATAACCCCCATCAACAACTTAACCCATGTCACACCCATTGCCCCTCTGATAACCATCAGTTTGTTCTCTATTGCTAAGAGTCTGTTTTTATATCTGCCTCTCTATTTATTTGTTTTCCTTTGCTCCCTGCTCAGTGGAGAGCCTGCTTCTCCCTCTCCCTCTGCCCATCCTCCCCTCAGTGGGAGAGGGAGAAAGAGAATCTCAAACACATGTGCTCTCCATACTGAGCACAGAGCATGATGTAGGGATTGACCCAATACCCTGAGACTACGACCTAAGCCAAAATCAAGAGTTGGATACTTAACCCAATGAGCCACCCAGGCACCCCTGGGGGGTTAAGTGTGTTATAACTTTTTTGGATACTAAACACTTAATAGATATATAATATGTATATTATCTTCTCCCATTCCATAGCTTGCCTTTTAGGTTTGTTTATTGTTTCCCTCTATGTGCAGTAGATATATATAGATATAGATATATTTCCTTAAGATTTTATATATATATATATCTTAATATAATCCCAAAAGGTTATTTTTGCTTTGGTTTCATTTGCCCCAGGAGACTCATTATTAAGAAGGTGCTACAACCAATGTCAACCAATGTCAAACGGATTAATGCCTGTGTAATACTTTATGTTTTTTATGATTTCAGATGTTGCATTCAGGTCTTTAATCTATTCTGTATTTATTTTTCTTTTGAAAAATAAAAAAAGTGAAAGAAAAGAAAGTGGCCCAGATTCATTCTTCTTCATGTTGCTGTCCAGTTTTCCCAACACAATTTGTTGAAGAGACTGTCTTTTTCCTATTGGATATTCTTCCCTGCTTTGTCAAAGATTAATTCACCACATATTTGTGAGTTCATTTCTGGGTTATCTATTCTGTTCCATTGATCTATGTGTCTATTTCTGTACCTACACCATACTGTCTTGATCACTACAGCTTTGTAATATAGCTTAAAGTCTAGAATTGAGATGCTTCCAGCTTTGCTTTTCTTGTTCAATATTGGTTTCGCTCTTCAGGGTCTTTGTGGTCTCATACAAATTTTAGGATGGTTTGCTGCAGTTCTGTGAAAAAGGCTGTTGGTATTTTGATATGTATCATATGAAATATGTACATTGTTTTGATAATATAGACATTTCAACAACATTTGTTCTTCTGATCCATGAGCATGTGATGTCTTTCCATTTTTTTGTGTTGTCTTCCTATCTTTCATCAGTGTTGTATACTTTACAGAGTAAAAAGTCTTTCACCTATTTAGTTAGGATTGTTCCTAGGTATAAAATTAGTGATGCAACTGAAATTGAACTGATTACTTAATTTTTCCTTCTGTTGTATCATTATTGGTGTGTAGAAATGCAACAAATTTCTGTATATTGATTCTGGATCTTGTAACTGAACAAATGAATTTGTTTATCAGTTCTAGCAGTGTTTTGGTAGGGTATTGAGTTTTCTATATAGAGTATGATGTCATCTGGAAATACTGAAAGTTTGACTTCTTCCTTGCTGATTTGGATGCCTTTTATTTCTTCTTATTATTTGATTTATGTTGGGTAGGACTTCTAGTAACATGTTAAATAACAATGGTGAGAGTAAACATCCCTATCTTGTTCCTGAGTGTAAAGGAGAAGTTCTCAGTTTTTCCCATTAAAGATGATGTTAGCTGTGAGTTTCTCATATAAGACCTTTATGATGTTGAAGTATGTTTCCTCTAAACCTATTTATGTGAGAGTTCTTATCATGAATGGATGTTGGACTTTGTCAAGTGCTTCTTCTGCATCTATTGAAAAGATCATATGTTTATCTTTTCCTTTATTAATGTAGTGTATCACATTGATTTATTTATGAATATTGAACTACCCTTATAACCCAGTAAGAAATCCTATCTGATCATGGTGAATGATCTTCTCAATGTATTGTTGGATTTGGATTGCTACCATTTTATTAAGAATGTTTGCATCCATGTTCATCAGGGATATTGGCCTATAGTTCTCTTTTTTTTTAGTGGAGTCTTTACTTGGTTATGGTTCAGGGTAATGCTGGCCTCATAGAATGAATTTGGAAGTTTTCTGTCCTTTTCTATTTTTTTTGCAATAGTTTGAGAAGACTAGGTATTAATTCTTCTTTACATGTATGTTAGAATTTGCCTGTAAAGCTATCTGGCTCTGGACTTTTGTTTGTTGGGAGTTTTGGGGATGCAGTAAAAGCAGTCCTAAGAGGGAAGTTTACACCAATAAAGGTCTAACTCAAGAAACAAGAAAAATCTCAAATAAACAACCTAACCTTATACCTAAAGGAGTTAGAAAAAGAACAACAAATGAAGCCTAAAGCCAGCAGAAGTAAGCAAATAATAAAGATTAAAGCACAAAATAATGATATAGAAACTAAAAATAAAAACAAACAAACAAACAAAACACAAAAGGACAGATCAATGAAATGAGGAGCTGCTTCTATGTTCTCATTCATTTGGGGAATATAAATAATAGTGAAAGGGAATAGAAGGGAAGGGAGAAGAAATGGGTAGGAAATATCAGAAAGGGAGACAGAAAATAAAGACTCCTAACTCTGGGAAACGAACTGGGGGGTGGTGGAAGGGGAAGAGGACAGGGGGTGGGGATGAATGGGTGATGGGCACTGAGGGGGGCACTTGACGGGATGAGCACTGGGTGTTATTCTGTATGTTCGCAAATTGAACACCAATAAAAAATAAATTTATTATTAAAAAAACAAATTGATAAACCTCTATTCAGACTTATCAAAAGAAAAGAGAAAAAATGAAATAAATAAAATCAGAAATGAAAGAGGGTAAATAACAACCAACACTACAAAAACACAAACAATTATAGGAAAATATTATGAAAAACTATATGACAACAAATTAGACAATTTGGAAGAAATGGATTATTTCCTCAAAACATATAAACTGCCAAAAACTAAAATAGAAACAAATAGAAAACTTGAAGATACAAATAACCAGCAAAGAAACTGAATTAGTAATCAAAAACTCCCAACATGCAAAAGACTACTGTTCTTTGCACTTCAATTTGCATCAAAAATATTTTTCTATAGTTTCACTTTGTTTTGTTGTGTCCTTAGATCTGCCATGACTATGCAGGCAACATATTAATAAATCTTGCTTTTGTTTTTTTTAAATCCATTAACCTATTCTATGTCTCTGACTGGAGAATTTAGTCCATTTAGCTTCATAGTAATTATAGATAAAAATGTACTTATCAACAATTGTTGAGTATTTTCTGGCTGTTTTTGGTTACTCTCTGTTCAATTTCATTCTTTGTCTTTCTTTCTTTTGCACTCTTGTGCTTTCGTAATTTTCTTTAGTGTTATGCTTAATTCATTTCTCATTCTCTTTTGTGTTCTACTACAGATTTCTGCTTTGTATTAAATGAGTTTCACACTGAACATCATATATATATATATATAAAAATTTTAAGTGACAGAATCTGACATATGAATACATTCTAAAACTATTCATCTTTATCACCCCTTGTGTGTTATTTTTATGTTGAATTTATTTATTTATTTATTTATTTATTTATTTAAAATTAATGTTCATTTTAACTCTGTTCATTTTGGATGCCTACCAGGGAAAATGGCAGAGTAGGAGGACCTGAGCTCAATCCATACCACTATATCCAAATAAATAAACTGGAGAGTAATTTGAACATTGTCAGAATAAACTCCACAACAAAATGGAGAGAAAAAGCTGCATCTGAAAGGTTAGGAAGGTCAGAAAGGCAGAGGGAGGCTGCTGGCAGAAGGGAGGGAGCTGTGTGCATGGAGAGCACAAAGGAACAGGCCTTCACACCAAGGAACTCACACAGAGAAGACTAATCGCTATAATGTTTGACTTTGAAAACCAGAGGGGCTAAATTCTGTGAATTTGTATAATTAGTGAGACTTGGAGCCTGAAACTTTAAAAGTCAGCTTACTCAGCACTGTGCCAGCCATGAGACTGAGTGACAGCTGGGCCATTGACCTTAAAGAGATAGCAACCTGCATGGAGAGGCAACATAAAAATAGTATTTTACACAATGCTGGGGAGCAAACAGGAGATAGATCTGTTCATACTGATTTCAGACCATGTTGCAGGACTTCAAAAATGAAGGACCCAGCAGGCGCGAGTTTCACCCCCATCCCTCAGCATAAACACGTGGTCATCTGCAGGAGATGGGGCTACACAGACACTTGCTATTTAACAGACTGGCAGTAGGCCACCTCCATGAGTTCTCCTGAGCACTCAGCCACTCCAAGCCTGCTGACCTGTGATGACCTGATGACCTCAGGGCAAATTTTGTTAAAGCCACACACTCCTCCCCTACTCACCAGTACATAGGTGCCCCCATGCAAGGAACCAGCGACCTCACAGCACACAACTATCTTGCCATACTGAACCATTTTGACCATGTAGTGACCAGCTGCTGAGTACAAAACTGGTGCTGTAGGGCCACGCCTTGTCACATGCTCCAAGCCACTATCATGCACCAATCATACGCAGGCATCATGATAGTCAGCACCCAACCTCCTACCCCCCAGCCAGCCCGGCAAGCAGTCCCCAGCCAATACAGTGCTTCTGGGGATGCAGCATAGGGCTAGTGGCCCAGTACAAAAGCTGCTAACACTACCACCCTACTCCCAAGTTCCTGGGTGGGCATGACCTTAGAACTAGCCTGCCCAGTTCCCACTAACAATACAGAGAACAAGGATATCCCACAACAGGCAGAGAATCAGTACAGGTGAATGCAATGAAAGGAAAAGTGACTCAGTCACAACAGCAGAGGACAAGCAACACACACACATGCGTGCATGCACACACACACAGTATACACTCCTGAAGTGCAAGATTCAGGTAAACGTGGGATAGTACGCTGCAGGGCATTCCAGGACATCTTTTTAAAGGCACTACTTTGAAGAGTAGAAGACATAGCTGACTTTATTAACACAGAGAAACAGACACAGAGAGGGAGACAAAATGAGAGAACTTTATCCCAAATGAAAGAACAGGAAAAGGCCATGGTTAGAGATCTAAATGAAACAGATGTAAGTAACATGCCTAGTAGAGAATTTAAAACAATGACCATAAGGACATTCACTGCACATAAGAAAGGGGTAGAAGACATGAGGAAGACCTTAGCACAGAGATAAAGAATAACACTACAGAGATAAAGGGGTCAATAAACAAAATGAGAAACATGCTTGATGGAATGAAGAGAACAATGGAAGAAGCAGAGAAACAAATTATTGATGGAGAAGACAGAATAATGAAAAGTACTCAAGTTTAACAAAAGAGAGAAAAAATAAATACCAAATGAGAATAGACTTTGGGAACTAAGCGATTCCATCAAATTTAATAACATTTTATTATAGGAGTTCCAGAAGAACAAGAGAGAGAAAAGGAACCAGATAATTTATGTGAGGAAATAATAGCTGAAAACTTCCCTAATCTGGAGAAGGAAACAGTTATACAAATCCAGGAAGCACAGAAAATCCATCAAAATCAACAAAAGCAGGCCAACACTAACACATGGTATAAATAAATGTGCAAAATATAGTGATATAGACTAAATCTTAAAAGCAGCAAGACAAAAGAATATAGTAACTTAAAAGGGAAAACCAATATGCTAGCAAGGAGACTTTTAAATGGAAACTTTGCAAGCCAGAAGGGAGTGACAAAGTGCTAAATGGAAAAAATCTGCAGCCCAGAATAGTCTATCCAGCAAGGCTATGATTCAGAATAGAAGGAGACATAAAGAATTTCCAAGACAAACAACCTAAAGGAATTCATGACAAACAAAACCAGCCCTGCTACAAATATTTAAGGGGACTCTTTGTGTGGAAAGGAGAAACAAAAAGTAACAGTATAATGGTTGGAAACAAACAAAAAAAAAAACCACAGTGAAAATAAATATTTCTGTAAAAAATCAGTTAATCTCACAAAATAAAATAACAGGATATAAATTATAACAACATACGCATTAATCATGGGGATTAGAGGAGTAAGGATGAATTCAAACTTAAGAAACCATCACTTTAATATAGACTTCTATATACAAAGGAATTTATACACAAAACTAATGGTAACCATATATCAAGAACCACCAATATATGTGTAAAAAATAAAGAGAATGACATCCAAACACATCACTAATCAGTATCAAGAAAACATGAAAAAGAGAAAAACAAGAAAGGATCAAAGAAAATCTTCATAAACAACTACAAAACAAATAATAAAATGACAATAAATAAATATTTATCAATAATTACTTTGAATGTAAATGGCCTATAAGTTCTAATCAAATATATAGGGTGACGGAACGGGTACAAAACAAGACCCATCTATGTGCTATCTATAGAAGACTGATTTTAGCCCTAAAGAAACCTGCAGATTGAAAGTAAAGGGATGGAGAAATATCACGCACATGGTAGTCAAAAGAAAGCCAGAGTAGCAATACTTACATCAGAAAAAAACAGACATTAAAAAAAAGACTAGCAAGAGTCAAAGAAGGTCACTATGTAATAATAAAGGGGAGACTCCAACAAGATATAACAACTATAAATATTAGCTGTACACAAATACATAAAACAGTTAATAACAAACGTGAAGGAACTAATCGACACTAAGACAATTTTAGTACAGGACTTTATCACTGCACTTACATCAGTGGACAGATATCTGAACAGAAAAGCAACAAGGAAACAATGGACTTGAATGAGACACTGGAATATGTGAATTTAACATATATATTCAAAACATTCCATCCTAAAACAGCAAAATAGACATGCTTTTCAAGTGTACACAGAATATTATCTAGAATAGATCACAAATTACCCCACAAAGTATCCTTAACAAATTAAAGATAGCAAAGTCATACTATGCATCTTTTCTGACCTATGAAACTATGAAACTAGAAGTCAATCACAAGAAAATTCTGGAAAGACCACAACACATGGAGATTAAATAATGTTACGCAACAATGAATAGTCAACCAGGAAACAAAAGAAGAAATTTAAAAATACATGGAAACAAATTAAAAAAAAAATAGTTCCAAACCCTCAATGCAGCAAAGGTATTTCTAAAAGGGAAGTTTTGGCAATACAGGCCTTCTTGAAGAAGAAAAATCCCAAATAAACAACCTAACATTATACCTAAAAGGTCTAGAAAAAGGACAAACTACACCTAAAACCAGCAGAAAGAAGGAAATAAAAAGATGAGAGCTGAAATAAACGATATAGGAACTAAAAAAACAATTGAACACATCAATGAAACCAGGAGCTTGCTTCCTTGAAAAAATTAATAAAATTGATAAACCTCTAGCCAGACTTACCAAGAAAAAAGAGAAAGGACTCAAATGAATAGAATCCCAAAGGAGAAAAGGGAAATAATCAATACCATAGAAATACAAACAATTATAGAAGAATACAATGAAAAATGATATGCCAACATATTCGACAACCTGGAAGAAATGGATAAATTCTGTAAATATATAAATGACCAAAACTGAAACATCCAGAAATATAAAATTGAACAGAACAATACCAACAAAGAAACTGAATCAATAATAAAATAACTAATTCATAACCAACAAAAGTCTAGGACCAGAGGGCTTCACAGGTAGATTCTACCAAATATTTAAAGAAGAATTAATACTTCTCCTCAAATAGTTCAAAAAATAGAAAAGGAAGGAAAAACATCCAAATTCATTCTCTGAGTACATTACCCTGATACCAACACAAAAGACACCACTAAAAATGAATGACAGGCTAATATCCCTGATGAACATGGATGCAAAAATATTCACCAAAATACAAGTAAACCAAATTCGACAATACATGAATAAAATTATTTAACAAGATCAAGTGGGATTTATTCCTGGGTTGCAACAGTGGTTCAGTATTTGAAATCAATCAATGTGATACATCACATCAATAAGAAAAAAGATAAGAAACATATGATCTGTTCAATAGATGTGGAAAAACCATTCGACAAAAGTACAACATCCAGTCATGATAAAATCCCTCAACTAAATAGGTTTAGAGGAAACATACTCTAACATCATAAAGGCCTTATGTGAAAACCCCACAACTAACAGTATCCTCAATGGGAAACAACTGGGAGCTTCTTCTCTATGGTCAGGAACAAGATAGGGATGTCATTCTTACCACTGTTATTTAGCATAGTACTAGGAGTCCCAACCACAGCCATTAGACAAGAAAAAGAAATAAAAAGCATTCAAATCAGCAAGAAATAAATCAAATTTTCACTATTTCCAAATGTCATGATACTCCTTACAGAACACACAAAAGACACTACCAAAACACTGCTAAAACTGATAAATAAATTCAGTAAAGTTGCAGGATACAAAATCGACGTACAGAAATTTGTTGCATTTCTATGTTAATGATAAAGCAGAAGAAGAAAGAGAAATTAAGGACTCAATCCAACTTATAACTGCACCAGAAATAATAAGATAGATAGGAATAAACCTAACTAAAGAGGTAAAAGACCTGGACTCTGAAAACTATAAAATGCTGATGAAAGAAAACATGAGTCATAGGAATAGAAAGACATCCCATGCTCATGGATCAGAAGAACAAATACTGTTAAGATGTATATACTACCCAAAGTAATCTACACATTTAATGAAATCTTTATCAAAATACCATGACCATTTTTCACATAGTTAGAACAAACAATCCAAAAATTTGTAGGGAACCACAAGAAACCTCAAATAACCAATGCAACCTTGAAAAAGAAAAGCAAATCTGAAGGCATCACAATTATGGACTTCATGTTATACCACAAAGCTGTAGTTTTCACAACAGTATGGTACTAGTATAAAAATGGACATATAGATCAATGCAAAAGAATAGGAAACTCAGAATTAAACCCACAAATACATGGTCAATTAATCTTTGAAAAGCTGGAAAGAATATTTAATGGGAAAAATCTAGTCTCTACAACAAATGGTGTTGGGAAAACTGGATTACCACATGTAAAAGGCAGAAACTGGACCACTTTCTTACACCATACACAAAAATAAATTCAAAAGGGATGAAAGACATAAATGTGAGTCAGGAAACCATCAAAATCCTAGAAAGAAAGGGCAATAACTTCTTTGACATCAACCACAGCAACTTCTTTCTAGATATATCTCCTGAGGCAAGGGAAACAAAAGGAAAATAAACTAATGGGACTGCATCAAAATAAAAAGTATCTGCACAGAGAGGGAAACAACAAAACTAAAAGGCAGCCTAAGCAATGGGAGGAGATATTTGCAAATGATATATCTGTTAAAAAAGATTAGTATCCACAATGGGAGGAGATATTTGCAAATGATATATCTGTTAAAAAAGATTAGTATCCAAAATACATAAGGAACTTATAAAACTCAACACCCAGAAACCAAATAATCCAGTTAAAAAATGGGCAGAAGCCATAAACAGACATTGTTTCCAAAAAACACATACAGATGTCCCACAGACACATGAAAAGATGTTCATCTTCACTTACCATCAGGGAAATTCAAATCAAAATTACAATGAGGTATCACCTCATACCTGCCAGAGTGGCTAAAATCAACAACATAAGAAACAACAGGTGTTAGTGAGGATATGAAGAAAGGGAACTCTCTTGCACTGTTACTGGAAATGGAAACTGGTGCAGCCACTCTGGAAAGCAATATGGAAGTTCTCAAAAAGTTAAAAATTGCACTACCTTATGATCTAGAGATTTTAATTACCCAAAGAATACAAAAAAACTAATTCAGAGAAATACATGAACCCCTATTTTTATAACATCATTTTTTATAATAGCCAAAATACGGTAGCAAGCCACATGTCCATCAGTTGATTAATGGATAAAGAATATATACAATGGAATATTATTCAGTTTTAAAAAAAGAATGAAATCTTGCCATTTGTAATGACAGGGATGGAGCTACAGAGTATAATGCTAATTGAATTGTCAGTGAGAGAAAGACAAATACCATATGATTTCAAGCACCTGTGGAATTTAAGAAGCAAAAGAAAGGAGCAAAGGGAAAGAAGAGAGAGACAAATCAAGAAACAGACTTTTACTTTATAAAGAACAAACTGATCTTTACCAGAGGAGTTTTGGAGGGATGGGCTAAATAGGTGATGCGGATTAAGGAGTGTACTTTTCATGATGGTCACTGGGTGATGCATGGAACTGTTCAATCACTATATAGTATAGCTAAAACTAATATAACATTGTTGACTAACTGAAATTACAAATTTAAAAAAACCTTAATTAGGGTAACCCCGGTGGCCCAGCAGTTTAGCGCTGCCTTCAGCCTGGGGTGTGATCCTGGAGACCTGGGATCAAGTCCCACATCAGGCTCCCTGCGTGGAGCCAGCTTCTCTTTCTGCCTGTGTGTCTGCCTCTCTCTCTGTGTCTCTCATGAATAAATAAATAAAATCTTTCAAAATAAATAAATAAACAAATAAACCTTAATTAACAAAATCTTTTCATTTTGTGTATCCCTGTACTATTACCTACTTAATTTTACCAATTTTTTGTTTTAAAATTCATTATTAGCTTCACGCATGTTTAATCCCCTACCTTTAATATATGTCTTTATTAGTGAGACATTTTACTTTCATAGTTTCTTATTACCAGTTAATTCTTTTTCTTTGCAGCTGAAATTCATCTCTTTAATATTTCTTATAAAACTGTTTTAATGGTCAGGGCACCTGGTGGCTCAGTCCTTTAAATGTCTACCTTCGGCTTAAATCATTATCTCAGGGTCCTGGGATCAAGCCCTGCATCGGACTCCCTGCTCAGTGGCGAGTCTGCTTCTTCCTCTCTCTCTGCCTCTGTGATCTCTCTCATTCTCACTCACTCTCTCTCTCAAATAAATAAATAAAAACCTTTTAAAAATAAATAAATATACAAAATTGTTTTAATGGTGACAAATTCATTTAGTTTTTGATTGTCTGGAAAACTGTATCTCTAATTAAATTTTGAATAATGTTACCAGGTACACAATTCTGGGTTGGATGCTTGCTTGTTTTTTTTTTTTTTCCTTTCAGCACCTTCAATAGGCCATGCTACTCCCTTCAGGCCTACAAAGCTTCCATTGAAAAATCAGCTGATGGGCTTATGGGGGTCACCTTTTATGCAGTAAGTTATTTTATTCTTGCTGCTTTTAAGATTCTCTTTCATTTTTAATATTTTAGTTTGAACGTTCCTTGATGTAGATCTCTTTGCTTTTTCTTATTTGGAACTCTGTGGGTTTCCTGGAACTGAATATCTGTTTCCTTCCCTAAGTTAGAGAAATTTGCAGCATTTCCTGAAGTAAGTTTTCTACTTTTTTGTCTCTCTCTTCTTTTGGGAACCCCTATAATGCAGATTTTATTCTGCTAGGTGTTATCCAGTACATCCCTTAAACTACATCAATTTTTCTATTTTTTTTCCCTTTTGCTGTTCTTGGTTATTTCTGGTGTACTGTCTTCTAGGATGCTCATCTGTTCTATTTTGTCTAGTCTGCCATTGAACCCCCTAGTATATTTACCACTTCAGCCCTTGTATTCTTCAGTTTCATGATTTCTCTTTGTTAGTTTCTTGTGGTTTATTTCTCTTTGTTGAATTTTTCACTGTGTTTATCCTTCTTTCATAAGTTTGGTGAGTATATTTATGACCATTACTCTGAATTCTTTACCAGCAAGATTATTTATCTCCATTTCATTAAGATCTTTTTCTGAGGTTTTCTCCTATTCTTTCATCAGGAACATATATACCTCTCTCCTCATTTTGCTGGACTCCATGTTTGTTTCTATATGTTACATAAAATAGTTACCTCTTCTTTCAAAAAATTTTAAATTATACGTGATATACAATGTTACATCCATTTCAGGTGTACAATTTGACAAGTTTATACATTATACTATGTTCACCACGAGTGTAGCTACCATCTGTCACCATACAATTCTATTACAATATTATTGACTATATTCCCTATTCAGTACTTTATACCCCCATGAGTATTTATTCCATAACTGGAAACCTATATCTCTCATTCCCCTTCACCCATTTTGCCAATTTTGCCACTTCCCTCTCCTCTGGCAATCACAGATCTTTTCTCTGTATCTATGGGTCTATTTCTGCTTTTTGTTTGTTTTATTTTTTAGATTCCACCTATAAATTAAATTGTATAGTGTGGCCTTGCATTGGAGATAAGCCTTATTAGTTCATCCATGCCCTAGCATTTGGTTGTTTCTCAGACATCTGTGATTGTCTAGAAGTAGGACAATTTGTTCTTGACAGGTCTCAGATGTTGAGGGTATGTCAAAACCTGTCACTGTTCTAAAGGGAGAGATCTCAGTGCCTAGTTTCAGGCTAATTGGAAGACAGATTATCAGGCAGTATCTTTTAAGATATGCAAATATAGAGTCTTTGAGTCCACAATTGTAAACTCTGATAACCTCCAGACCAGTTCCACAGGTGTCCCCTGGACAACATTTGCAAAAAATGGTAGCTTTAGACGTGTGTATAATCTTCTCTGTGAAGTAGTGGTGAGCTATGATGAGGTGAAGTGAGGGTGCTAACATGGTAAATCTCTGCCCATGTTCCCTGTGAGCACTTCTTTAGCCTCTGGATGTGTGACATACTCCACAAAAAAAAGGCTTTTTTCACATCAAACATGGGGATAGGTTTCAGTCTTCTGTTTGTGTAGTGCCCTGGACATGGTAGCCTGCCAAAGACTGTCTAACTGCTTCAAACCCATTGGGTCCAAAAATATAATACCCCCAGGTCACTAGAGCCAGGTGGTCAAGGAGTGTCCCCTGTATGGGCTGTGCATGCTCACCAGCTATGGCAGGAGGGCTGTGAATGTGGTATAGGGATGGGGTATTCAGCCCACCCGGTTGTGGTAGGATAGCCGCCACAGTTGCAGTGTGCATGGCCAGGGTGCTCCCATTGAAGCTAGCAGACTTAAAGACCTAAAGAAGGGGTTCCAAAATAGCACTCACCTATACCAGGACCAACAAGGTAAGAGAATGCAAAAATGGTGCTCTCCTATGTCCCTGGAAAGAGTCCCAACAGGTTTTTGCCTCTCTAGCAGATGCTTTAAGATTAGTAAATGAGTCTTCTTCACATAAAGTCTAGGAGCCTTACAAACTGTTGCTTTTGATCTGGGTCCCATGAAAAGTGAATCTGTGCAGGAGCCTTTTAAGAGTATATTTTTCATTCCCTATGGTTCTCTTAGAAATAAGTCTCACTGGGTTCTCACAGCCAGATGCTTTGGGGACTGATTTCTCCAGTGCAATTCCCAAGGGTAAGACTAACTGATATGGGACATAAATACCTTGCTCCTCAAGAAGAAGTTCCATATCATGAGATCACTCCAACTGTGGATTGCTGCTCCTGGGGTGGAGTTTTTTTTCAGGACCACATCTCTACTTCTCCTACCCATCTCGATGTGGCTCTTATATCCTTTGTTGTAGAGGCACTGTTTATCTAGCTTTTGGATCCTTTTCAGAGGGCACTGTCCCACATATAGCTGTAGATTTGTTGTGTTCACAGGAGGAGGTGATTTCAGGATCCTTCTATGCCACCATTTTTCAATGTTATTTTAAAAAGTACGTAGATTTTAAAGTAAGAAACAGCTCATATAATTAATTAATAAACACAGCAGGCTAAAAGATGATTTTCATAAACTATTACTAATATGTAGTATTTTCTTTTCCCATTTGGTCAAATAGAACTTGTTTTAAATACAACCATACTAAATCTAGAATCTCACACTGATCTTCATTACTACAAAAATATCTTACCATATAGACTGCAGTACCAATATATATTAAATGAAAGTACCTATTAGAAAAGAAGAAATAAAACCAACTTTCCAAAGATATTAAAAAAGAAAGCAACATATATAAGTTTCTCATTTTGCTCTTACCGTATGTGATTCTAATTCAGCAATTTTCTCAGGGATCTCAGAACCCAAATAATATATTCTAATCACATGGTCAGTGCTACCTGTTGTAATGAACATACCACCTGGAAGATTAAAAACAAATAAGCAAACATTGTACCAAGGAACTTTAAAAACCCTTTGATTGCCTTCTTAGTTATATGCTACCTTATATTAAGAGGGCTTCAAGAAACACAGGCTATCTTCAAATTATTAAAGACATATAAAATTTCAGATAAAAAAGTAAAATTAAATAGAAATATTTAAAGGGCAACTATACCATTCACCCAATGAAAATCCAACAGCTATACACTAATTACAAGCTTCTGAATAATAAACATTAAAGGTCAGAGTCTTGAGGAATTCATTTCTTTGTATTTATGTAAAATCATGATGCTCCAAAATTATTTATAAAATAACCTATTGCTACAATTCTCTTTACAGTGGCTATAATGGTATAATGTAAAATCTCAACCATTTGGGGGATTATGAGAATATTATAGACATGGATGGTGCTAATCCATTCAAAACAATTTGAATATACTTAAAGTCACAAAACTATCCACCTAAAAATGGTTATTAAAACAGTAAATTTTAGGAGTGTCTGGGTGGCTCATTCAGTTGAGTGTCTGACTCTTAGTTTCAGCTCCAGTCATGATCTTCAGGTCTTGAGACTGAGCACTGCATGGGACTTTAAGCTAAGCAAGGAGGACGCTTGAGATGCCCGTCCTCTACCCCTCCCCTCCATGCATGCATGCACAAACATGGGCACTCTCTCTCTTCAAATTAATCAATAAATAAATCTTTTTTTAATTAGTAAATCTTGTTATATTTTATCACAGTAAAAGATAAGGTCAATTAGCATGTGATTCTTAGCAGTAGAAAAGCACCATTTACACATTATAAAAGTGTCTTCTATATGGAACTACAGTACAAATTTTCTGAAATGTCAGGGCAGGATTTTAATGTTGAACTGTGTGTGTATGAGGGGAGAGTTGTACTTTTTACCAGCCAAATTTTGACTTATATAAAAATATATTAGAAAAAAAGGAAAAAACTCAAAAACTATTACATGTTAATTAAAGTCAAGAAAGGTTCATCTATTATATTATATGGTTCACATTTTGGGTATATTTCCACTAACATATACTTTTTTTCCAATACAAAATTAAAAATAGATTTATTACAAGTTGTAATAAATTAAACTGTATCATTTAATATTTTGGGTACTTGAAACTTTCACTTTTTTACACATACCAGAACTGAAAGATGAACAAGATATCTGAACTCCGGGTCTAGATCTCTCAGTAAATTTCACTGGGCGATCTCTAAGGGAAAAGTAAGATATTTTTATTTTCCATCATCCTCATTTAGCATGCAAGAATCTTTCCACACTGCTAGATACTGACAGATTTAACATCAATATTATAAAAACTACACAATTGAAGTACTTAAGAAGTACTATTCCCATCATTCAGGTTAAAAATGCATTAAACCTTGCAAACACTCTTTAAGATAACAGTATTATTATTATAACTTTACAAACAAATTACCAGATAACTTACTACCATTAAGAGTTCAAAGTCTTCTTACCATAGTAATAAATGAAACAAATACTCTTTACAAAAATTTTGTGGGATGCCTGAGTGGCTCAGTGGTTAAGTGTCTGCCTTTGGCTCAGGTCATGATTCCAGGGTCCTGGGATCAACAGGCTCCCACATCAGGCTCCTCGTAGGGAGCCTGCTTATCCCCTGCCTATGTCTCTGCCTTTCACTCTGTATGTCACTCATGAATAAATAAAATCTTTAAAAAAAATTTCTTTGGGTTTAAGTTAAATAGTATCTTCAACATTGGTTTCATAAAAATTTTATTCTAAAATTTCTAACATCTAATGGAAATAGGTATATATGTGTGTGTGTGTGCATGTATATATGTGTGTGTGTGTGTGTGTATTCAAAAAGTTGAAAATCTGGTTTAAACCAGGGTATCTGCATGCCATGAGTTTTAAAAATCCCAAATAAAGATAATCAACAACAGTAAAATAAGTATTAAGAATATATATATATATATATATATATATATATATATATATATACACACACACACACACACACACACACACACACACACATATACTTAAATGCATGGATTGGGCAGCCCCAGTGGCACAGCAGTTTAGTGCCGCCTGCAGCCAAGCGTGTGATCTCATAGACCCGGGATCGAGTCCCACATCAGGCTCTCTGCATGGAGCCTGATTCTCCTTCTGCCTCTGTCTCTGCCTCTTTCTCTCTCTCTGTGTCTCTCATGAATAAATAAATAAAATCTTTAAAAAAATAAAAATAAAAATAAATGCATGGACTGTTAAGAATTTCTCAAGGAAGTAAGGAAAAATAAACATGCTTGAGTTTGCACAAAATTTCTAACCCAATTCTAAACTTACCTAAACTTCATTGTTTTTACATGCCATTGCCAGAAACAGATTGTTCCATCAGCACCAGTAGAAGTGAGGTATCTGGTTGTGCCTTTAGTTGATGGACAAAACTATAAAAAAAAAATTCTAATTCAAATAGAAAGCTTTCATGTTCAAACTTATTTTAAACACAGCATGTTTTAAAATTATAATCATTTTAAAATTACCTTAAACAAATTCAATTAAGAATTTCACTTTCAAAAAATCAGTTAACTAAATTTCTTAAATTAATGAATAACTTGCAAAAATTTAAAGTATCAAGAAATTGTAGGAAAAAGACATCAAATTTAGGATAAAATATATTAGTCTTAAAATAATTAATTTTAGGGGAGCCTGGGTGGCTCAGTTAGTAGAGAATGCAACTCTTGATCTCAGGGTTATGAGTTCAAGCCCCACATTAAGTACAGAGATTACTTAAAAATAAAACCTTAAAAAATAAATAAAAGTAATTTTTAAATTACTGAATATCAAACTTTAAGATTATTTCATTACTTTTAATGAAGAAAAAAGTCACAACATGGTTATTCATTAAACCATTGCAAATCTGCTAAACATAAACTTATATAGCAATAATTATGGAATTTTTATAGTTCATATGCATAGGGCATCAGAAATCAATCTAAAATCAAAGCTTAGTAAGTTAATATCTAAATATTTTGGCCCTAATGTTTTACCTTAAATTCTAGCTTCTGTGACATATGGTAAAAATTTTGTTCTTTATAAATTTAAATCATTTTTCATTTGTTTTAGTACAATAAGTAAAATAGGTCAAACCTCTATACCATTGTGGAAAAAAACAGATTAAAAAATATACCTAAGTTGCCAATTTAAAGGATGACTACTACCCTAGATGAACATGAATGGCCTTATCATGTAGGATTCTCAGGCTCTGACTCTCAGTATATTATACATCCTCAGAAAACAATCACAGATAAGGGAAGAGTCATTGGGTTCCTGATGCATGAGATACAGGAAAGAGTTGAAAATCAAACCAGGGTATCTGCATGCCATGAGTTTTAAAAATCCCAAATAGAGATAATCAACAACAGTAAAATAAGTATTAAGAATCAAGATGCATAGGGTTTGAATAAATGTTTACCTCAAATCTAGAGAAAATGATCATTACAGATATTAGAAGTCATTTATCTAATTTTCTTGATTGGAAACACATAACCTCTACAAAGACTACAGAGTTTAAATCAAACAAATAGTATTAATTAATGTTATCCATTTATAGTTGAGAAATAGTAAAGAAACTAGTACTCAGGTAGTATGCCTATATTTCCCATTCTGAAATAGAGAAGGTTGCACTGGAAAACCTGATCCACAATTTATAGCAGGAGTCCGCAAATTATAGCCCACATGCCAAATCCAGCATGCTGTCTGTTTCTGTAAATAAAGTTTTACTGGAACAAATTCACCTTACACTGCCTGTGGCTGCTTTTGTACTGTAACACAGAGGTAAGTGTGACAGAATACAAATGGCCTACAAATCCTAAAATATTTACTATCAAATATTTAAATTTGCTGATCTCTGATTTATACACATGAGATAAATATAAAATAGTATAATTGTATTAAGTTTGAAGAAACATTAGAGCCTTTATTATCACCATTATATTTAAACATATTCATCAGTCACAAAGGAGGATTTGGCCTATTAATGTACTCTAGTTGGATTGTTTTTAAATAATAAATCATGTTAGATATTGTAAAAATTAAAACACTTATATGTACATTTCTGAATATAAATTAATATATAATTATTGAAGAAAATTTAGTAAATATAGAAAAACAACCAAAGCTACTTATAACCCCACCATCCAGAGGCAACCACTATTAGTATCATATCATTTTACCTCAATTTTGCTTATAAAAATAAAGAATCTGAAAAGGATATACATCATGATGTTAAGAGAGATAGTTAATTAGCAAAGAATAAGTAAAGCATATTGAATGCATGCTACATGGTACTGATTACTATGGACAAAAATAAAATTAAGATGAGATAAAGAGTGCTGGCCCAGGGAATAACTTAAAATTTTAGAATGGTAAAGTGGTCAGAGAAAGTCTCCCTGAGAAAGGTACATTTGCACAAAGTGGTTAGAAACAGAAGGAATAAACCTTGTGACTATCCAAGGAAGACCATTCCAGAGACATGAAACAGAGAGGAAAGACAGGAGTGAAGCTAGAGTGGTCTAAAAAAGCAAAGAGGGTAGCAGCTTAAGCAGAATGAAAACAGAAAACAAGTGGTAGAAGATGAAGTAAAAGATAGCAAGGGGCTGAGAATGTAGGCCTTACAGTGTGAGTCATTTAAACTTCAACTTTAACTCTGAAATTGGAAGCTACTGAAGTTTCTGAGTACCAGTGACATGATTTAACTTCCATTTAAGAACCACACAGCCTGCTATGCAGAGGTTAGACTGGGGCAAGAAAGGGAAGGGAAGAAGCAGGAAGATCCATTAGAAGTCTGTTTCAATAATCTAGGTCACAGATTATAATGGAATAACAATGATTAAGGTCATGATAATTGATCAGATTCTGGGTTTATTCCGATAGTAGAGCCAACATGATATGTTAACAAGTTAGATATGAGATAGAAGACAAAGAAAAAAAAAGGATGCTTACTCTCAGCAATTGGAAGGATAAAATTTGTTTAGTTAAGAAAGCTTTAGGAAAAATAGATTAGAGGAAGGAAGACAGAAATTCAATTTTAAATATGTAGACTTAGAGATTCATGACATTCATGTGATGATACCGAGTGGATAGTTAAATATATAAGTATGGAAAGTTCCCAAGAAGAAAATCTGAATTTGAAAATCATCAGCCTACAGATAAATCCAAAGCCATGAGACTTAATGAGTTATCACTAAGGGAAAGAATGGGATAGAGATCCATGGATCTTTAGGGAGTTCCCACATTTAAACAGAATGAGTTACAAATTAGAAAATGAGACTATGACGTCGCCAAACAGTATCATAAACACTTTTCAATATAAGCAGTTGTTTTTTTTTTTACATTATATGAGATTTATTTACAAATTCTAGAAATAATCAGATAAGGTGTTAGGAATACAAATAACTAATAATATAAAACAAAATCCATGAAATAATTTCAACTGATCAAAAATTTGATGTAAAATTTAAAAAATCCAATATACATTAAACCTAATTCTTTCTAGCTCCTCATACACATGTGATATTTTATTAAATAACACAAAAACATTGACTGACATACTGCTTAGTGACTAAAGAAGAAAGAAAAGTAAATGGGAATAATTATCTCATCCACAAAAGTGGTCTCCTTGACCAAAGTATAAAACACAGTTTCAGAAGTATTCCTCTTTTGCTCTCAACACAAAGACGAGGACAAGTTCTGCTGAACTAAGCAGAACTTAATATTCTTAAATATTAAGAATATTAAATACTTAAATACTTAAGTTAAATACTCAGAGTTAAATACTCTTAAATACTTAAATTCTTAAAGAAAAGTTTTTCTGGGGGGTATTCGGGATTTTCACTACCAACAGTTAGTAAAAATACTCTATGAACAAGAATTTAAAGAAATCAATGTATTTTATGTCAAACATCAAGTTTAAATAGGAAATCACTAAAACTAAGAATAAAATTTTCTTTAACATTAAATCACACACAGATACACACACAATCTGACTGACAAACATCTTGCATTAAATATTAATACAAAGCATGCCAATATTCAAGTTAGAACCTGTTTACAACCTGACTAACAGGTTTTAGTGTTGCTTCCTTACAGCATTTATAAAGCTTTCCCTTCTTCACAAATACTTGTGAGATAAATGTCTAATACTGTATTTGAAAAACCTTTTCAATGATTTTTGAGTTATCCCTAAAAGGAATAAATTTATATGAAAAAGGAATTAAAAAAAATACCAGAGCAGGATAGGGACAAAGCCCTTAGAGATGAACATTTTATGTTGCCATTCTTTATAATGATATCCCCACAAAATAACAAAAACTGAGAGAATTCTCATCCTCATTATATATGTTAGTGATATCTTTTCATTTTTTCTTACCTGTATGGAAGTAATAGAAGCTGAATGTCCCTGAAGGACTGCAACTGGTGCACAAGTTCGAAGACACCACACTCTTACAACCTTATCACAGCTGCCTGCAGCAATAAGAGTGTTTTCATAGTTAACAGCCATGTCAGAAATTTCAGCAGAGTGCCCTCGAAGTGTAGCAAGGAGACGTCCATCATCTGTTGCCCAAATTTTCACCAAACAGTCATCTGAACCCTGCAGTAACACAAAAGGACAGAAAATTTCCAATGAAGCAAAAATTTGCACCACCACCCCATCCCCTTGGGGATGTTTAAATCAAACAAATAGTATTAATTAATGACAAAGGGAGGAGGCATCTGGGTGGCTTAGTTGGTTAAGTTGCTGCCTTTGGCCCAGGTTATGATCCCAGGGTCTTGGGATCAAGCCCCAAGTCAGGCTCCCTGATCAGCAAGAAATCTGCTTCTCCCTCTCCCTCTGCCCCTCCCCTCTGCTTGTGCACGCATGAACCAGCTCTCTTTCTCTCAAAAACAAAATATTCAAAAAGCAAAAACAAAAAAACTGTAATTTTGTTTACTAACTTTATAGTACAACTTATTCAACCATAAGAATGACATAATTGTTTTAATTAAGCAGAATAGGCACCAATTACACTAAGTGACAAATGGCAAATGCATCTTAATAAATATTTGCTAAAATTGAATGAAATGAAATTTAATAGATAAATTCATTTCACATAAATTAACCACCTCTAGAATATAAGGCCTTCTTAAGATTTAAATTTTTAATTAGATTTCCCAAAACATAGAGTACATTATAGTTCATCCATTTAGTTATATAGAATGAGAAAACATTTTAAATTTCCTTTTTTAAAGTTACATAGTATTTTTTCTACTTTCCTTTTTTAAAGATTTTATTTAAATTCAATTTAGTTAACATATAGTGCATTATTAGTTTCAGGGGTAGAATTTAGTGATTCATCAATTATATATAACACCCAGTGCTTATTACATCAAGTGCCCTCCTTAATGTCCCTCACCCAACTACACATTCCCCTACCCACCTCCAGTGCCCTCCAGCCACTCAATTTGTAAACTATTCATCTTTTCTTGCATTCATGTGTCTAAGAAGGATGAATTGCTTACAAAGTATAATGCAGTCCCATGAAGCCTACTTTCAATTGCAGTAAATCTCTAACATACTACAGTACCATTAATTTTAAACTCACTGTAAAAATTCTTCTCCCACTTCGGTCAAATGCTACACAGTAGACAGATGACAAGTGCCCCAGAATTCTTTTATGCATCTTAATGTGCTGGTAAGCAGATGAAGGGAAAATATGGCTGAAGCGACTGCATCCAGTTAATTGCCTGCCAGAGGTGATATTCACTGAAAGACATAAAATAGAAGAATCCTTCTTAAAACCTAAAAGCAAAACCTACTTCAAGAAATTAAATCATAAATATTAAGATGAGATAAAACAGGGTACATACACCATAGCAAATTTACCCTGTAAAAAGTCTAAATTTAAATTCCATTACTCATTTCATGGTTTTATTCAAGTTTACTACCTCAAAGCACTGAGAATATTTTACTTTTCTTTACAATTTTACTTATTCATTCAAGAGAGACAGAGAGAGAGAGAGATAGGCAGAGACATAGGCAGAGGGAGAAGCAGGCTCCCTGCCGGGAGCCTGATATGGGACTCGATCCCAGGACCCAAGGATTATGACCTGAGCCAAAGGCAGACGCTCAACCACTGAGCCACCCAGGTACCCTGAGAATACTCTTATTTTAAATCCCACAAGTCTGATTTTCTGTTTGCCTTACTATGGTTTCTCAAGTATATTCTCATTTTACCTTTCTTGGTAAACTATAGTCAAAGATACTGTCACATTAAATGTATAGGTAAATCTTACCATAAGATGAAGGAATTTTAGAATAGAGACTATATTTGGATAATATAATACATATTAAAAATTACATAGTGAATTTTATGAATTGCTGTCCTACTTCCTCAAAACCATCCACTCCTTATGCAGCTGTCTCTAAACTTTCAAGATTAATAGACTTATACAGTGAAAAAAAGAAAGGAAGCTATGATAATACATTAAATTTTCAGTAACAAATGATCCTTTCTAGGTTTGTCTATAGGTTCTCTGCTTTTTGGTTTCTGGAACTGTAGGCTTCCCCACTAGTTACCAATGAATTTTTGAAACTGCAACTCCTATACAAAATCATAGATCTTTTTGTTTTGCCTTATTAATTTTCTTAAAAAAAAAAAGAATAAAGCATAAGTCTGTCCAATTCTCTTCCAAATGCCACCTGGATTCTTCTCACTTACCGAAAATGGAGACCTTAGTACCCACGTAAGGATTTACAAGCACCCATTTGCTCTGTGAAATTCCTCCAGTTTTCCCTTATACACTGAAAATATTTAACACCATATATATACATTATATTCTAATGAAAACATAATATGCTTATAAGTACAAAGTCACCTTGAGGCAAGATGACATTTTACCATAGTGCATAAATACATAATGCAAATGATAACAGCTTTACGTTGAAGTAAGGCAAATCTAAGGCAAGAATGGATCTGTAGCTAAATTAACACAATTAGAACCATGCCACAATAAACATATGAAACCTTTTCACATCTCAATCTTAAGAGCAATGGAGTCTTTTTTTTTTTTTTTTTCAGGCAAAGGTAGATCCACTGGCCATTTTAAACTGACAAAATGACAAAAAAATGAAAGATGAATAACAAAACCAATGAAACTTTGAATGCAAATCATAAGAACATAACAGAGATCTCAGTATTTATATAACACTGTGAGATACTAAGTAAATAAATGGTAGAAAACCCAGAAGCATCAGTACCAACTAAAAGGATTTCTTTTTGGCACTTGATCCCCATCCCAATCACTAGAAATTTTCTCCAAGATGGAAAAAGCAGACACCATAACTTTGGGACTTAGTAATCTTCCTTCTCTAGTCAAACATTTCTTATTGCTCTTAGGTCCTTAAAACAATCAATCATCACTTCTGCTTTGTTTTTTTCTAGCCATACTTTGCAAGTAGATAGAAGAAAAGGTGTATTACTGTAAGGCAGGGTTTCTCAGCCTCAGAAATACTGCCACTTTGGGCCTGATGAACCATCATTGTGGGGAGCTGTCTACTGAAGAATATTTAGCATCTCTGGCCTCTACCCCCTAGACTTTAGTAGAACCCTACCACCACAAAGCTGTGACAAGAAAAATATCTGAGACATCGCCAAATGTCTCCCGGTGGTAATAAATAAAAAGAAAAATGCAACAACTGCCCCCAGTTAAAAAACCACTGCTTAACCTATGACCCAGCAATTGCACTGTTGGGGATTTACCCCAAAGATACAAATGCAATGAAACGCCGGGACACCTGCACCCCGATGTTTATAGCAGCAATGGCCACGATAGCCAAACTGTGGAAGGAGCCTCGGTGTCCAATGAAAGATGAATGGATAAAGAAGATGTGGTTTATGTATACAATGGAATATTGCTCAGCTATTAGAAATGACAAATACCCACCATTTGCTTCAACGTGGATGGAACTGGAGGGTATTATGCTGAGTGAAGTAAGTCAGTCGGAGAAGGACAAACATTATATGTTCTCATTCATTTGGGGAATATAAATAATAGTGAAAGGGAATATAAGGGAAGGGAGAAGAAATGTGTGGGAAATATCAGAAAGGGAGACAGAACGTAAAGACTGCTAACTCTGGGAAACGAACTAGGGGTGGTAGAAGGGGAGGAGGGCGGGGGGTGGGAGTGAATGGGTGACGGGCACTGGGTGTTATTCTGTATGTTAGTAAATTGAACACCAATAAAAAATAAATTAAAAAATAAAAAAAAAACTGCTTAAAGTATAAAAACAAAAAAAAAAAGCATCAATAGGAAGAAAAGTAATCAGAAAGCATCTAAGAAGAAAAGTAGAGACATAAAGAAAAAAAAGTAGTGAAAGACATAGAGGAGCAATAAAAAGCTACCAGAAATCCAGACATGCCTCTAACACATATCTGAATTTCTTGAAGGCTAAAGGAACACAACTTAGCATATAAACAAAATATTCTTGATTGAACTAAGAGATCCCATTAGTAACTCAGGCCAAAGCTGTTAAATCAGGAACAATGACTGAAAACACTATGCATCTTTATAATGCATACAAATTAGCTTTTACTAAGACTCATTTACAAAGAAAATTAGTAAGTAATTGAAAAGAGAAATCGAAAGTATTTGCAACAAATGACAAAATCTTAGTATTTCAAAACATACAAAACTATCTATAAGAATACCACTAAGATCTAATAGATGAATGGATAAACGAAATTAACAGATAAGTCATGATATAGGAAATGCAAATAAATTGAATCACAATACATTTAACTATTTTGCCAACTATCAAAAGAAATTTAAATGAAAATAATGAAATACAATACTATACCTAATAAATTAGCACTTTAAAAATTCTAAAACCTAAGGCTAGCAATTACTACTTGAAACCAGTATATGACTATATTTCCAGATACACCATAAAGTGACATGATCAATTTGGAAAATAACTTCAACTCCTGACACCAAAAAAAAAAAGAAAGAAAAAAGAAAATAACTTCAGCAATACCCTTCAAGAGTCATGAAAATATATGTACCCAATGCCCAACCCTTCAGAGTCTATTCTAATGACACATCTGGTTAGCAAAAATGAGTTACATGTATAAAATGTTTAATAAATTACTATTTATAATACTAAAGAATGATAAATAACCTAAGTCTAATAACAGGGGAATGGTTAATTAAATTATAGAATTATGTGATGGACTCTTCTGTAGGAACTAATAATTAAAATGAAACTAATAATTAAAATACAAAACTACAGCACTGTGGAAAAATGTAGGAACTACAAAGCAAAAAATATAAAATACAACCTTAGAAGTATACTGTCATTTAAATTATGGAAAATATGCATACATGTATAATAAAGACTAGAAAGAAACAAGAGAAATGAAACCAACTACTTTGTGATCAAAGTATAGGTAAAAATTTCACCTAGAACCCTTAACAATACATTTTTATCTTAAACACAATTTTTCTATTGCGTTCTTCCTAGCTATTGCTACTAGCTATTCAAAAAAATTCTAACATATATTTGACAGCAGCAGCAAATATTCCTTTTTTCCAATTTCAGTGATTTTTTTGGTTTATTCATCTAGCACCTGAGATGGTAGTAACATTTATACATGTTTCTCAGTCCTTTGATATCAAGAGGCCCTAGCCTCTATATTCACTAAGGAGTTCTGTCAATACTCTTTTTTGCATGCAGTGTCCATTTAACCACTATTTTTCAGTATTGCTGCTTTTTGCTTTTCTTATATAATTTAGAGAAGATGTTATCAGAAACATTTTCCTCAATTGTTAACAGCTGATAACTGACTTATAAAGATATAAGAATTCACTTTTAACCAAACCTTGAATATGTTACTAGGAAGAATTAGAACTCATCCTTCTAGTATGAATATTGTTCATGCTCTCTTTAAGGGAGGAGAATGCTCAAAGTTATTATTCTTTTTCTCAAAAATAACAATAAAGACACAGATACACAAACACACAATTGTCACTGTGATGTATCTGAAGGTCTCTACCAAATGTACTATTTGAGTGAATTTTTCTTCTATTTTAGGTATAATGCAAGTAAGAAAAAATTTCTATAACCCTAGGTCAATATATCCATTGATATCTCATTATTGCATTCTCACTATTAAGTCTTCCAAAATCCATAGTACTTCAAAAGCATGTAGTAAGTTTTATAATATACAATTAATTACCTTGATTATTTACTTAAGCTTTTCAAAAACACCATAAAGGGTAAATTATGTTATTTCAACCTCTATTTACTATAGATTAGCCCTACATAGTCACAAAAGAGAAATGGCAAAAACAATACTTGAAACAGGGCAACCAATCAACATAATTTTAGTCAGAACAAAATGCCTGCTGAGAAGGCATTCTCTCAACTCACTGTTGGTAAGGATTTGACAACTTCAGAGAAATAGTATACTATACTGTAGTTGTGACACCTTTCTTTTTTATTTTTTTATTTTTTTTACAATTCAACAGCTGACTTTATTTTTTTTATAAATTTATTTTTTATTGGTACTCAATTTGCCAACATATAGAATAACACCCAGTGCTCATCCCGTCAAGTGTGACACCTTTCTATCCAAGGATCTGGCATAGTCATGGTCACATTCCAACAATCAGCTACAGAGAATTTTCTCTTGAGCAGTGATATGAACATGCCAACTCTGTCTTGAAAATATTTTAATAACATTCCTTTTCAGACAAACATCCTTGATATCACAATACATTTCTTTGTATCAAGCAATGTTGACAAATTCAATCAGTAGAAAAATTAGTCAAATGTATATATGTACAAAATGTATTTAAATACAAAATGTTCTATTCAGAATCCATTATGTCTAATTTTTTCTTTAAAATTTTGTAAGATAGGCATCTATATGTTCTCTAACAAGAAGAAAGATAACGAACTCAATGATAAACCAAAATGCTTAAAGATTCAAGTAAGAACAGGATAAGACTTACTGTATGATTTAAATTTATTAAGTCACAGAGAAGTGAATAGCTATCAATAAAATGATTGGCTTTTCTTTAAAACCTATGTTTCTTGACCACCTACTATGAAGTAAGCACTATGAAAGACATTGGAAATACAGCTTATAAACAAATCAAACAAGATCCCAATCCTCATGGAATTTACATTCCACTGAACACAGCTTTCATCACTTATCCAATTTCATGAATGAATAAGATACTTTAATGAGGAAAGTGATCTATACAAATACATACAGCTCTGGAAGTGTATTTTTCTAATAAGTTCTACAGGTGATGCTGTAACTCTACCCTGGTTGGGAACCACTAAGTCTAGTCCAACCTCCCTCCTTCCAAAATTATCCTTTCTGTAACATATCTGGCAGCTAGCCATTTAGCCTCTGCTTAAACACTTTTGGTAAAGAGAAGATAATTATTTCTTTAAAAATGGCCAATTCATATGTTGAGCTACTCTAATTTTGGGGAGACTCTACCTTTAATTGAACTCAATCTCTTTCCCTGTAACTTCCGGAAATCATATAGTCTGTCTTTGGGAGCTACACTGAAAAACAACAACAACAACAACAAAAAAACCAGTCAAATCTTTTTGTTACATGGTAACCCATCAAATATTTAAAGATAGCTATCACTTGTGCCTTATATCTTCTCTCAATATATGGTCCTATCTAAATTATCCAAAGCCGTACTTTACAAATACCTATCATCCCCTATAGAAAAACACTTTTTCACCTAAACACTAGTGTTTTTTTTTCCTGAGAAGTCTCTAGTTCATCAATGTCTTAAGCTCTTAAAATAACAAGAACTGAGCAAAATATTCTAGTGGTCTAATCAGAGCACAGTGGGTTATTTTCTTTTTTTTAAGTATTTATTTGAGAGAGAAAGAGAGAACATGCACAAGCTGGGTAGGGGGAGAAGGAGAGGGAGAAGCAGATTCCCCACTGAGCAGGGAGCATGACTCAGGTCTTGATCCCAGGACCCTGAGATCATGACCTGAGCCAAAGGCAGGTGCTTAAATGACTGAGTTACCCAGGAATCCCTACAATGGATTATTTACAACCACACTTCTATTAATACAACTTAAGACCGCAAAGACTACATTAGTTTTCAAAAAAAAAAAAAACTGCCTTATACTATCTATTGGTTAAAGAGGAAATAAAGTTAGTTCAACATTCTTTCTTAGTAAATATATGTTCCTAGTGATTACTTCTTTCTTTTCTAAGAGTACACAAACTACCTCTTCAATAAACCTGTCTAAAATTCTGCTTGGGGTTAAAGCTAAATTCACCAATCTATAATTCCTAGAATCTACTATTTGTTTCTTTTCGTATAGTTGTCCATTGGGTCATTTCCATCTCTCCTGTCCGCTCTGATTTCACAAAGAATACCTGCCAGTGAAAACTGTTTCAGTATTCCAGGATTTAATTATTTTGGATTCTTATAATAAATAGGGACAAGTGTATCTTCTATCTTTTCTTTACCCATGCTTAATCTACCATTTACAGCTTAGAGATCATTCTCTTTAATATAAAAAACTAATGGAAAAGATCATTATCTCAAGTTCTCACATTTAAGCTATGAATTTATACCATCTATTTCTTTGTGATAAACCTATAGGTTCTTCCTCTATATGCTAACTGGGACTTTATAGGTGTTTTGAAGTAATCCTATATGGGTTGAGCTGAACAAAATTATTGCTATTTGACTATTTTCTACATAAAAATAGCGATTTTACATAGCTCAACATAATAGCTATAATTCGAGTGGGGAATGGGGAGACATCAAGCATTAGTCAGATGTAGGTATCCTGCTTTCTTTACTTCTCCATTAAGAAAGCAACATCCAGAATGTCAGGTCACTAGGATAATCACATACATATTTATCACTCCTTTTATCTCTACCCATTGTTTTTCATACCATAGCCACATTTATACCATTTCAAGTTTGTATCTCTTTGTATAAAATTTTCTGGTTCACTTTGTTGCGTTATACCTAATATTTATAAATATTGTGTACAACCTAATGTTTTCTCTTGTGAATTACTGATTACTTCCTCCTGTGTGGATCTTTTCCCTATATTATAGTCATTATATTTCATCATATCATTTTTTTAAAAACTGGGTAATTTTAAAAAAACTGGATAATTTTATGAGTATCCCTAATAAGCAGTAAAATTAACTTATTTCAGTTTAATTTTCTATGCTTTATCAACATGAATTAGAAATACTAGTGAACAGTAAATGGGAGAGAATAAAAAATAAAATTCCATAAAAAGACTCAAATTTTATCAAGAACATTTTAAAGAATTAATTAAATTAAAAGTCAAAATTCAATGCAATATTCTCCTGATATCTGTTATTTTTTCTATTAACATTTTAAATGTTATTGAAATGCCTTTAGAAATTAAGAATAATGAGTGGTTTTTGAGAAAAAGCATATAAAAATGCCATAATTTGAGGTGTATGATATTCTAGTACATGATAGATATTAATATATCATTTCTTTTACTCCAATTCTATTTGTTCTGCAGTTATAATATGAAATACTACAATCCAAATTAATAAAGTACAAACCAGACTGTGATTTTCTTTATGTAGTCATTAACAATAGCTTTGTCTTCCTCACTCTGTGGCATCCTGAATGTATTATAAGGATGTACTTCTTTTCTTATATTAATCCTTTCTTCACTGTCCTCTACATTACTGATCCATTCTGTCATTTTATAGAAAAAACTACCAACCACCTGTTAAAATCCTGGTATTAGAAAAAGTCTATTTTAGAACATTTGTTGCATGTGGCACAAGATGTACTATATATATTATCTTGACTTAAAAGCTTAGTACCCAAAAGAGTCTACCACAAGTTGCTAGAATTCATACAGGAATTGAACAATGTTGCATGATACAAAATCAATGCACAGAAATCAGTTGCATTTCTATACACTAACAATGAGACTGAAGAAAGAAATTAAGAAAATGATCCCATTTACAATTGTACCAAAAACCATAAGATACCTAGGAATAAACCTAACCAAAGACATAAAGGATCTGTACTCTAAAAACTATAGAACACTTATGAAAGAAATTGAGGAAGACACAAAGAGATGGAAAAACATCCCATGCTCATGGATTGGAAAAATAAATATTGTGAAAAGGTCTATGCTGCCCAGAGCAAGCTACACATTCAATGGAATCCCTATCAAAATACCATGGACATTTTTCAGAGCTGGAACAAATAATCCTATGATTTGTATCATAAAAAAACCTGAGTAGCCAGAGGAATGTTGAAAAACAAAACCAAACCGGGGGCATTACAATGCCTGACTCTAAGCTATATTACAAATCTGTGATCATCAAGACAGTATGGTACTGGCACTAAAACAGACACATACATCAATGGAATAGGACAGAGAACCCAGAAATGGGCTCTCATCTCGATGGTCAACTTATCTCTAACAAAGCAGGAAAGAATACTCAATGGAAAAAAGACCGTCTCTTCAATAACTGGGGCTGAGAAAATTGAACAACCACATGTAGAAGAATTAAACTGGATCATTTTCTTACACCATACACAAAGATAAACTCAAAATGGATAAAAGACCTAAATGTGAGACAGGAATCCATCAAAATTCTAGAGGAGAACACAGGCAGCAACCTTTTTTAACTCAGCCACAGCAATTTCTGACAAGACATGTTTCTAAAGGCAAGGGAAACAAAAGCAAAAATGAACTATTGGGTTGGGACTTCAAGATAAAATCTTCTGCGCAATAAAGGAAACAGTCAATAAAACTAAAAGGCAACCTACAGAATGAGAGAAGATATTTGCAAATGACACACCAGATAGAGGGCTAGTATCCAAGACCTATAAAGAACTTATCAAACTCAACACCCAAAAATCCAAACAAACCAGTCAAAAAATGGGCAGAAGACATGAATAGACATTTCTCCAAAGAATACATACACATGGTCAACAGATACATGAAAAAATGCTCAATATCACTTGTCATCAGGGAAATACAATTCAAAACCACAGTGAGATACCACCTTACACAAGTCAGAATGGATAAAATTAACAAGACAGGAAACAACAAATGTTGGCAAGGATGCTGAGAAAGGGGAACCCTCTTACACTGTTAGTGGGAATGCAAGCTGTGGAAAACAGTAAGGAGATTCCTCAAAAAGTTAAAAATGATCTACCCTATGATCCAGAAATTGCACTACTGGGTATTTATCCCAAAGACACAGATATAGTGAAACGAAGGGACACCTGCACCCCAATGTTTATAGGAGCAATGTCCACAATAGCCAAACTGTGGAAGGAGCTGAGATGTCCACCAACAGATGAATGGATAAAGAAGATGTGGTATATATTAATATACAATGGAATATTACTCAGCCATCAGAAAGGATGAATATGTACCATTGAACTGGAGGGTACCATTTAAGTGAAATAAGTCAATCGGAAAAAGGCAATTATATTGTTTCGCTCATATGTGGAATATTAAGAAACAGTGCAGAGGGTCATAGGGAAAAGGGGGAAAACTGAATGGGAAGTTATCAGAGAGGGAGACAAATTATGAGAGACTCTTAATTATAGGAAAGAAACTAAGGATTGCTGAAGGGGAGGTAAGTGGAGAGATGGGGTAACTGGGTGATAGGCATTAAGGAGGGCATGTGATGGAATGAGCACTAGGATTTATGTGCACCTGATGAATTACTGAACTTTACATCTAAAACTAATCATGTACTATATGTTGGCTAATTGAATTTACATTAAAAAAAGCTTAGTACTAGAATTTCAAATATTAAATAGTAATTTTAAAAACCCTGAAAAACAATACAGGACCAAATAACAACAACGCTTAATAAACAAAATCAACAATTTATTACAGGGTTGTTTTACTAAGAAAACATTACTACATCAGTTTTTTCCCTATAACAGTCAAGACCACAGAGTTTGTTCTCCTAAATTCAGTCAATCATATCAAAAGTAAGCAGGAAGCAGGAAGAAATAGATCAGTGCAAATACATAACTTCTGTGAGAAATACCTGAGAGCACAGTCTCTTCTATCAACTCTATACATGAAAGACAGAACATTATTAGATCAAAAAAGATCAGAAAGCCTATGCTGAAACAACTGTGTAACAAGACAAGTAAGACAAAAATTGTAAACTAATAAATAATTTAAAAATGGAAAAAGTAAAAAAGTAGTAAAGTATAAAATATCCATTTTACACAAAACTTAAGGTTCTATATTTTATATACTTAGTGAAGAAAAATTTTATTTAGATTTCTCAAGTATTGGGTAGCTCGGGTGGCTCAGCACTTTAGTGCCGCCTTCAGCCCAGGGTGTGATCCTGGAGACCAAGGATCGAGTCCCATGTCGGGCTCCCTGCATGTAGCCTACTTCTCCCTCTGCCTGTGTCTCTGCCTCTTTCTGTGTGTCTCTCATGAATAAATAAAATCTTTAAAAAAAAGATTTTAAAAAATCTTTTAAAAAAAAAGATTTCTCAATTATTTTGAGTCCTAGTTTATTACATAATATATTCAAACTGATTCCATTTTAGAAATAAAATGAATATTTCTTATAGAATCACATATTACACATGTTTTATTGCTAAGATACAACTATCAATAGCAAAACTCAAATTTAAAGTTCATTAATGGAGTAATGTCAGCATCTTGGCAGATTAATTGTTCCACTTCTCTCTCCACTTCGATTAACAACTAATTAGACTTTCACAGCAGAAAAAAAGTGCTTCTACACATCACACCAGAATACCCCAGAGGTTTTTACCTACATGTGCACCTATTGGTAGACAGGGCTTCAATAGGGGCTGCAATTCAAGGGACTAGGCAAGCATGCCCTACCCCAACTCAGGTGATCATGGAATAAAGGGAACCTGGAGAGTGCAAAAGTGAGTGGATAGCCACAGGCAATAGAGACTTCGTGGAGGTCTAGCCTGCATGAAGGGAGAATCTGGCATACTATAGAGTGGAATAGAGATGAATTTGGACACAGAGATGGAGGAACTTGCCAAGGGAGCACTGTTTCCCAGGATGACTTTGTAAGGGGCTGAGATTTTGGCAGCTGCAGCAGCACCCTCTCCCGCAGAGGTTGAAAGTTGCAACTACTCCCACAGAGTAGTCAAAATCAAAAGTGCTAAGTGATTTTCCAGCAGCTACAAATGTGTAGGTTGCAACTGAAGATACCTGGTCCTCTCAGGCAGCCCCAGAATTTTGGAGGACAGACCGCCATGACTGAAGGAAAGGAGAATGGGGGGAAAGCAGAGAAGAATATCAAAACACATTGAAGGCACAAGCTTCATGCTGTCTGCTTCAGAACATCAATAGGTCTACCCCACTAATCTCTGGGAGTGCTCCACTTAGATGATCCATCCACTGCCTAATGGGTATCCTTCAAAGCCCCAAGGTGCTAAGCTCATGCCATTCCCATACCACTGCCAGGTTCTTATGCATGCTCCTAGGGCATCTGTGAGAAGTAACACCACAGGAGAAAACCACATGCACGAGTTACTGTGCCATGTTCTGTAATACAAAAGAAAGGTTCTAATAGCCAACTTATTTAATTATAAGAATCAAACAAGACATAAGAAAAATCAAGAAAACAAAACTGAAACATACTTTAGACCAAATAGATTTAACATACATACACAGAATGTTCCATCTCGTGTTCCAACATCACGAGAATTCATTCTTCCAAAGTGAACACATAACACTCTCCAAGGACAGATCATATGACAGGACACAAAACAAGTCATAGCAAATTTAAGAAGACTGAAATCATACGCCTTATCTTTTCAGACCACAATGGGATGAAACTAGAAGTCAACAAGAGGAAAGCTGAAATATCCACAAATGTGGAAAATAAACACACTTCTGAACAATCAATGAGACAAACAAAAAAAAAATCAAAAGAGAAATAAAAAATATCTTGAAACAAATGAAAATGGAAACACAGCATATCAAATATTAAGGGATGCTGGATAGGCAGTTCTGAGACGAAGTCTTATAGCAATAACTTCATTTATTTTTTTATTTTTTAAACATTTTATTTATGAGAGAGAGATACAGAGAAAGAGAGAGAAAGAGAGAGACGCAGAGACACAGGCAAAGGGAGAAGCAGGCTCCATGCAGGGAGCCTGACATGGGACTCAATCCAGGGTCTCCAGAATCACTCCCTGGGCTGAAGGCAGTGCTAGACCTCTGAGCCACCCGGGCTGCCCCAATAACTTCATTTATTAAGAAAACATAAAAATCTCAAATAAACATAATTTTAAATTTCAAGGAACTAGAGAGAATAAAAACAAATTAAGCACGAAGTTAGGAGAAGGAAAGATAATAAAGATCAGAGCAGGAATAAATGGAATAGAGGCCAAAACAAAAAATAAAATAAAATAAAAGATCAACAGAACTGAGAGCTAGTTTTTCAAAAAGATAAAATTGCTGCACTAAGAAAAAAAAAAGAGAGAAGAGTGAAATAATCTTATAAGTGAAAGAGGACACATTACAACAGAAATGCATAGGACCCTAAGAGACAAGGATCAATAATCATGTGCCAACAAATTAGATAATGTAGTAAAAAATGAATAAATTCCTACAAACACATAACCTAACAAGACTGAATCAAGAAGAAATAGAAAATCTGAACAGATCAGTGAACAGAAACAGATTGATACAGTAGTCGAAACCCTCCCAACACAGGACAGGCAGCATTAAAGGCAAATTCTACCCAAACTTAAAGAATTAATGTCAATCTCTATCAAACTTTTTCAAAAAACTGAAGAGGAAGGAAAATTTCCAAAATCATTCAATGAGGCCAACATTACTTTGATAGCAAAGTCAGATAAGGACACTACAAGAAAACTCTTATCCCTGATAAACATAGATGCAAAATTTCACAACAAACTATTAGCAAACGAAATTCAAAGACACATTATAAATTAAGCAACATGACCGAATGTAATTTAACCCTGGGATTCAAGGATGGATCAACATACTCAAATCAATAAACGTAATCATCACATTAATAGAAATATAAAAAATCACATAATTATATCAATAGATGATACAAAAGTATTTCCAAAATATGACATCCTTTCATGCTAAAAACCTTCAACGGGATGGGTATAGAAAGCAGCATATATCAACATGATAAAGGTCATATACAACAAACTCATAGCTAACATTATCCTCAACTGTGAAAAATCGAAATCTTTTCCTCTATGATCATGAAAAAGACAAGGATACCAACTCTCATCTCTCTTTCCAATATAGTACTGAAAGTCCTAGATATAGAAATTAGGTAAGACAAAGAAATAAAAGACATCTGAATCAGAAAGGAAGAAATATAATTGTTATTTGTATGTCATATGATTTTTAAAAATTCAATAATCAAACAAAAAAAATGGGAAAAATCAACACATTTAGTAAACTTACAGAATATAAGATCAACATGCAATTATCAATTCCATTGTTCTTAAAGTATTAATTTAAATTCCTGTTCATTAAATACAGTGTATTATTAGTTTCAAATGTATAATGCAGTGATTCAACATTTCCATAAAACACCCTGTGCTCATCACAAAAGGTGCACCCTTTATTACCCATCAATTATTTTACCCTTGTCCCCACCAGCCTACCCTCCTGTAACCACCAAGTTGTTCCCTATACCTAAGGGTCTGTTTCTTGGTTTCCCTTCTATTATTTCCCATTTCTTCAATTGCTGTGTTTCACAAATTTCACATTTGAGTGAAATTATATGGTATTTGTCTTTATCTGATTATCTTGTTTTGTTTACCATAATACAATCTAGCACCATCCCCGATGTTACAAAGGAAATATTTGGTTCTTTTGTATGACTGAGTAATACTATGTTGTATATATACCACTTCTTTAACTATCCATAGTGGTTGAACACTTGGGCTGTTTCCATGATTTGGCTGTTGTACATAATGCTGTTATAGAAATCAGGGTGCACATATCCCTTTGAATTAGTATTGTTGTATCCCTTAAGTACCTAGTAGTGTGATTCCTGGATCATATGGTAGTTCCATATTTAAGTTTTGAGGAACCTCCATATTGTTTTCCAGAGTGGCTGCGTGAGTTTGCATTCCTGCCAACAGCAGAAGAGGGTTCCCCTTTCTCTACATCCTCGCCAACACCTGTTGTTTCTTGTGTTGTTGATTTTATAGCCATTCTGACAGGTGTACTTTTGATTCGTATTTTCCTGATGATGATGATGTTGAGGCTCTTACATGTGTCTGTTGGCCATTGCAGCTCTTCTTTGGAAAAATGTGTATTCATGTCTTCTGCCCACTTATTCACTGCATTATTCATTTTTTGGGTGTTAAGTTTTATAACTTATCGAAATATTCTGGATACTAACCTTTTATCAGACATGTCATTTGCAAGTATCTTCTCTCATTCCACAGGCTGCCTTTCAATATTGCTGATTGTTTCCCTCGCTGTGCAGAAGCTTTTTATTTTGATTAAGTCCCAATACTTTATTTCTGCTTTAATTTCCTTTGCCTCAGGAGACAAATCTAGAAGACACTGCTATGACCAATGTCAAGAGATTACTCCCTGTGTTCTCCTCTAGGATTTCTATGGTTTCGGGTCTCACTTTTAGGTCTATAATCCATTTTGAATTTACTTTTGTGTGTGGTGTAAGAAATTGGTCCAGTTGCATTCTTTTCCATGTTGCTGTCCAGTTGTCCCAACACCATTTGTTGAACAGACTGTCCTTTTCCCATTGGATGTTGTTTCCTGCTTTGTCAAAGATTAACTGACTATATAGCTGTGGGTTCATTTCTGGGTTTTCTATGCTATTCCATTCATCTGTATCTAGTTTTGTGCCAGTTCCATACTGTTTTGATCACTACAGCTTTTAAAATAACTGAAGTCTGGAACTGTGATGCCTCCAGGTTTGCTTTTCTTTTTCAAGGTAACTTTGGCTTTTTGGGGTCTTTTGTGGTTCCATACAAATTTTAGGACTGTTTTGTCCTAGCTCTGTGAAAAATGTTGGTGGTATTTTGATAGGGATTGCATTAAACGTGTAGATCACTTTGGTAGCATGGACATTTTAACAAATATTTGTTCTGCCAATCCATGAGCATGGAAAGTCTTTCCATTTGTTTGTGTCGTTTTCAATCTCTTTCATCAATGTTTTGTAGTTTTCAGAGTCCAGGTCTTTCACCTATTTTGTTAAGTTTATTCCCAGGGATCTTCTTGTTTTTGGTGCACATGTAACTGAGACTGATTCCTTGCTTTCCTTTTCTGCTGCTTCATTGTTGGTGTATAGAAATGCAACAGATCTCTGTATGCTGATTTTGTATCCTGTGACTTTACTGAATTCATCAGTTGTAGTAGTTTTTTTGGTAGAGTCTTTCAGGTTTTCTACATGCAGTATCATGTCATCTGCAAAAGGTGAAAGTTTTACTGCTTCCTTGACTGTTTGTGTGTCTTTTATTTCTTTGTGTTGTCTCATTGCTGTGGCTAGGACTAGGACTTCCAGTATTATGTTAAATAACTGGTGAAGGTGGACCTCCCTGTCCTGCTCCTGACTGTAGAGGAAAAGCTTTCAGTTTTCCTCATGAGTCTATTAGCTCTGGGTTTCTCATATATGGCCTTTATGATGTTGAGGTATGGTCCCTCTAAACCTACTTTGTTGAAGGCTTTTATCATGAATGGATGTTGTACTTTGCCAAAGGCTTTTTCTATGTCTATTGAAATGATCATATGGTTCTTATCCTTGCTTATATTAATGTGGTGTATCATGTTGATTGATTTATGAATATTGAAACATCCTTGCAGTTTGGGAATAAATCCCACTTGATTGTGGTGAATGATTTTTTTAATGTATTGTTGGATTTGGTTTGCTAGTATTTTATTGAGAATTTTTGGATCTATGTTCATTAGGGATATTGGCCTGTCGTCTTTTTCAGTGGAGTGTTCATATGGTTTTGGTATCGGGGTAATACTGGCCTCATATAATGAATTCGGAAGTTTTTCTTACTCATCTATGTTTTGGAACAGTTTGAGAAGAATAGGTATTAGCTCTTTTCTAATTATTTGGTACAATTCTCCTATGAAGCCATCTAATACTGGGCTTCTCTCTCTCTCTCTCTCTCTAAAGATTTGATTAATTGATTGAGTATGGGGGGGAGGGGAAGTGGGAGACAGAATCTCAGGTAGACTTCTCCTGGAATGAGGAATGTGATGCGGGGCTCAATCTCACATCCCAGAGAACATTACTTGAGCCAAAACCAAGAATCAGACTCTTATTACTGACCTACTCTGGAGTCCCCTGTACTTCTCTTTGTTGCAAATTTTTTGATAACTGATTCAATTTATCTGCTGATTTTTAGTCTTTTCAAGTGTTCTATTTCTTCCTATTTCACTTTTGGTAGTTTATATGTTTCTAGGAATTTATCTATTCCTTCCAGCTTGTCCAAATTGTGACATGTAGTTTTTCATAATATTCTCTTATACTTGTTTGTATATATGTGGTGTTGGTTATTTTTCCTGTCTCATTTTTTATTTATTCAGGTCCTTTCTCTTTTCTTTTCGATACATCTGGCTAGAGGTATATCACTCACATTAAATTTTTCAAAAACAAAGCTCCTGATTTCATTGATCTATTTTTTCCTTAGCTTCTATATCATTTATTTCTGCTCCAATATTTATTGTTTCTTTTCTTCTGCTGGTTTTATGCTTTGTTTTTCTTTTCCTACATTCCTTAGCTGTATGGTTAGGTTGTTTCTTTGAATTTTTCTTCTATCTTGATTTCAGCCTGTATTGCTATATACTTCTCTCTTAGGCCCACTTTTACTGCATCCCAAAGTTTTTGGACTATCATATTTTCATTTTCATTTTCATTTATTTCCATATTTTTTAAATTTCTGCTTTGATTTCCTGGTTGACTCATCCATTGTTTACCGCACATTGTTTTACCTTCATGTATTTGTGGTCTTTCCAGACTTTGCGTGTGTATGGTTTACTTCTAGTTTCATAGTCTTGTGGTCGGAAAACAGGCATGGTATGATTTCCATTTTTTGTATTTGTTGAGGCCTGTTCTGATAGCTAATACATGATCTATTCTGGAGAATGTTCCATGTGCACTTGAAAAGAATGTGTATTCTGCTGCTTTAGGATGGAATGTTGCAAATATATCTGTTAAGTCCATCTGGTGGAATGTGTCATTCTAGCCACTGTGTGCTTGTCAATTTTCTACTTCTCGATCTGTCCAATGATGTAAGTGGGATGTTAAAGACACCTACTATTACTGTGTTATTATAAATTAGTTCCGTTCTGTCTGTTATTGTTTTATATATGTGGGTGTTCATATGTTGGGGGCATAAATATTTATAATTATTAGATCTTCTTGTTGTATTATCCTCTTTATGATTGTATAATGCCCTTCTATATCTCTTTTCAGTCTTTGCTTTAAAGTCGAGTTTGCCTAATGTAAGTATTGCTAATCTGGCTTTCTTTTGACATTCTTTCTCATAAATGTTTCTCCATTCCTTCACTTTCAATCTGCAAGTGTCTTTAGATCTAAAATGAGTCTCTTGTAGGCAGCATATAGATGGGTCTTGTATTTTTTCCATTCTGACATCCTGTAACCTTTGATTGAAGCATTTAGTCCATTTACATTCAAAGTATTGATAGGTATGTGTTTATTGACATTTTATTGCTTATTCTGTTGTTGTATGTGGATATTATCTCTAATACTTTCTTGACTGTCACTTTTGGTCTCTCCTTCACACTCAAAGACTCTCTTTTAATATTTCTTAGGTGTTTGTTTAGTGGTCAGGAACAACTTCAGTTTTTGATGGTCTGGTAACTTTTCTCTCTCCTTCTATTCTGAATGATAGCAGTGATGGATAGAGTATTTTTGGCAGAAGATTGTTCCCATTTGGCACTATGAATAAGTCATGCGCTCCCTTCTGGCTTGTGAAGTTTCCGTTGAGAAGTTTCCAGAGAGCCTTATGGGTTTACCCCTGCAAGTTAAGGACTTCCTTTTAATTGCTGCTTTTAAGATTTTTTAATTTATCACTATATTTTGAAAATTTAATTACAATATGTTTTGGTGTTGGCCTGCTTTTGTTGGATTTGATGGGAGCTCTCTGTGCCTCCAGGATCTGGATGTCTCTTTTTTCCCTGGCCTAGGGAAATTTTCTGCTATTATTCCTTCAAATGAATTTTCTGCCCCCTTCTCTCTTTTTGGGGGGCTCCTATAATACCAATGTCATTGTGTTTGATGGAGTCACTGAGTTCCCTAAGTCTTTTTTTGTGTTGCATATCTTCTCTCTTTTCTTCAGCCTCATTATTTTCCATTATTTTGTCTTCGGGATCACTAATTCATTCCTATGCTTCTTATAGCTTGTTATTCATTGCATCAAGCCTGTTTCAAATCTTGTTTATTGAATTCTGCATATCTCTTTTTCCTTTTGTGAGTCTCACTCTGGTTATTTGCCTGCCTTCTCTCCAGGAACAGCAGTGTCCTCCAGGCTCAATTCCAGCCAAGCCCACTGGCCTTTAAAACTCCAGGCATTAAGCCTCACTGTTTGCAGGAACTCATGAAATTCATTTCCTTGCATTTTCCAAGCCAATGGCTTTGGGAGAACATTTTCTTTGTGCATTCCACCGTATTCTTCTCTCTCTTGCCCTTTTATATGACCACAGCTCTCTCCTCTCTACAGCACCCAAGATCTGTTTCTCCCCTAAACAATGTCTCCACACTTCCTACCTTTCATGTTTCCTCTTCTCTCCCTTTAGGTGTGGAGTATTTTTCTGTCAGTCTTCAGGTTGATTAATGGGATATTTAGGATGACTTGATAGTTATCTAGATGTATTTGTGGCACAAGATGAGTCTAGGGTTTTCCTACTCTGTCCCCATCTTCATCTTCATCAGTTACATTTCTATATACTAATAATGAAACACTGGAAAAGAAAACTATCCTATTCACAGCAGCATCCAAAAATAAAATATTTAGGAATAATTTTAACCAAGGAAGTAAAATATTTGCACAACAAGAATATATGGCTCTATCAAACATTATATGTTCTCATTCATTTGGGGAATATAAATAATAGTGAAAGGGAAAATAAGGGAAGGGAGAAGAAATGTGTGGGAAATATCAGAAAGGGAGACAGAACGTAAAGACTGCTAACTCTGGGAAACGAACTAGGGGTGGTAGAAGGGGAGGAGGGCGGGGGGTGGGAGTGAATGGGTGACGGGCACTGGGTGTTATTCTGTATGTTAGTAAATTGAACACCAATAAAAAAAAAAAAAGAAAAGAAATCAAAGAAGACATAAACAAACACTAAGACATCTCATGTTCATGGATCAGCATAATGAATAACATTAAAGTGTTCATACTACCCTAAGTTGTCTATAAATGTAGTGCAATCTCTATCAAAATTTTAATGGCAGGGGTGCCTGGATGGCTCAGTTGGTTAAGCATCCAATTCTTGGTTTCAGTTCAGGTCATGATCAGGGTCACAAGATTGTGCCCCATGTCGGGTTCCATGCTCTAGCAGAGTCTGTTCAAGATTCTCTCCCTCCCCTTCTACTCCTCTCTTTCCTTATGAGCCAGTTTTTTCTCTCGCTAAAGTAAGTAAAAAAATAAAATTAAAAACATTTTAATGGTATAATTCATAAAAAACAGAAAAAATACTCCTAAAATTTGTATGGAAGTATGTAAGATCCCAAATAGCCAAAGAAATTCTGAGAAAGAACAAATTCAGAGGTATCAAACCTAATTTCAAAACATACAACAAACCTATGGTAGTAACAACAGCATGGTGCTGGCCTAAAAACAGACACACAGACCAGTGGAACACATTATATACCCCAGAATGAATCCTCTTATATACAGTCGACTAATATTCAAGAAGGAGGCCAAGAACACCCAATGGGAAAAAAAATAGTCTCTTCCATAAAATGGTGCTGCATATAAATGGACCACATGCCAAACAATGAAATTAGATCCCTATCTTATACTACTTATAAAAATTAACTAAAAATGGACTTAAACATAAGACCTGATGCCATAAAACTCATAGAAAGAAACAAGAAGCTCTTCAACATTGGATTTGGCAATAATTTTTTGAATGTGACACAAAAAAGCACAAACAATAAAAGCAAAGATAAACATATGGGACTACATCAAATTTAAAAACTTATGCACAGTAAGAGAAACAATCAGCAAAATAAAAGGGCAACCTGCATAATGGTAAAAATGCTTGCAAACAATATTTTGGACAAAGGGTTAATATTCAGAACATATAAAGAACTTTAGAACTCAGTTAACAACAGCAAAACAAATTATTTGATTAAAAATGGGCAGAAAAAACAGAATAGGCATTTGTTTAAAAAAAAAATCCAAAAGCCCACCAGGTACATGAAAAAAGTTATCAACATCACTAATCATCAGGATAATGCAAATCAAAACCACAACGAGATTATCACATCATACCTATTTCAATGGCTATCAAAAATACAAGAGACTAATCAGTATTAGTGAGGATATGAAGAAAAGAGAAACCTTGGCCAGTTGGTGGGAATGTATATTGGTTCTCCCAATGTGGAAAATAATATGAATCTTCCGCAATAAATTAAAAATAGAACTACCATATGATCCAGCAATTCTACTTCTAACTATATATACTCAAAGGAAATTAAAACAGAATATTGAAGAGATATATGCAGTTCCATATTTATTGCAGTTCTTTTCATAGTAGCCATAATATGGAAACAACCCACATTCCCATCAATGGATGAATTAATAAGATTTGGTATATATGTAAATGGAGTATTATTCAGCCATGAGAAAGAAAGGCATTCTGCCATTGTGACAATGTGAATGGACTTTGATCGCATTATGCTAAGTGAGAGAACTCAACCAAGGAATCACTTTTATGTGGAATCTAAAAAGTCAAACTTGTAAAACCAGAAAGTAAAATGGTAGTTACCAGGGGCTGATGGTTGGGGGATCGGACAGATGTTGTATAAGGGTACAAACGTGCAAAAAGGAGTAAATAAGTCCTAGGGATTTATGCATAATATAGTGACTATAGACAAAATATTGTATTAAAATCAACAAAATTACTAAGAGACTAGAATTGAATTATTACAATAAAAGGAAATGATAATTATAAATGTGATAGAGGTACTAATTACTGCTACAATGGCAATCATATTAGAACAAATAAATGTATCAAATTAACATATTGTAGAATTTAAATCTATATAATGTTTTATATAAAATAAATTTCAATTTAAATAGTACAATAAGAAGGCCCTTATTCTAGAAAGCCTACGTTCAAGTAAGCACTTGAATCAACCATATGAAGAGACACTTCCACAGGTATAATTAGAAATTTAATATTTCTATTCATTTTCTTTGTCCTTAGGAAATTCTTATTGTGATTTACATTTAAAATTTAACTGAGCTTTGTTCTCTTTAATTCTAAACACAAAAAATGCAGGAGACAAAAAAAAAAACAGCTGTCTTTGGCAATAAGTAAATTCAATCCTGCCATCTGCAACAACATGGATGAACTTGGTGGACATTATTACTAAGTGAAATAAATGAGACAAAACTCACATGATCTCAGTGATACAAGGAATCCTAACAAAAAAAATTTCAATTCATAGTAACGATAATTGGAATGGTGGTTACCAGAGGCTAGAAGGGTATGGGAAAAGGGGACACACTGATCAAAAGGTATAAACATTTGATTACCTCATACAGCATAGTGACTATAGCTAATAATATACTATATACTTGAAATTTATTAAGAGACTAGATCACAAGTGTTCTCATAAAAGAAATGATTACTATTGTAGTTGATGGACATGTTAATTTTTTATTGCAATAATCATTTCACAACATAGACATATATAAAAATATATTGCACACCTTCAATATACAAATTTTTTATTTGTCAAAAATAAATGCAAACCATCACCAGGGAAATACAGATCAAAACAACGAGATACCACCTCACACTTGTCAGAATGACTAAAATTAACAACACAGGAAACAACAGATGTTGATGAGGATTTTGAGAAAGGGGAACCCTCTTACACTATTGGTGGCAATGCAAACTGGAAAACAGTATGGAGGTTCTTCAAAAAGTTAAAAATAGAACTATTCTACAATCAAGCAATCATACTATTAAATATTTACCCAAAGGATACAAAAATCCTGATTCAAAGGGATACGTGCACCCCTATGATTATAGCAACATTATCAACAATAGCCAAACAATACACAAATGTCCATGTACTGATGAATGGATAAAGAAGATGTGGTATGTACACACACACACACACACACACACTGAAATATCACTCAACCATCAAAAAAAAGAAATCCTGCCATTTGCAATGATGGGATGGAGCTAGCATGTATAATGTTAAGTGAAATAAGTGAGAGAAAGACAAATACCATATGATTTCACTCATATGTGGAATTTAAGAAAATAGATAAACATATGAGAAGAGGGGAAAAGAAGAGAGGGAAACAAGCCATAAGTGACTCTAAACAATAGAGAAGAAATGGAGGGTTGATGAAGGGAGGTAGGGGAGGGATGGGCTAGATGGGTGATGGGTATTAAAGAGGGCACTTGTGAAGAGCACTGGGTGTCATATGTAACTGATGAATTGTTGGATTCTACTCAGAAATCAATACTGTACTGCATATTAACTAACAAAATTAAAATTTAAAAAATATTACTCATACTTTACTGACCAGAACTGACCAAAAAAATCATATGTTATATATAATAAAACTTAACATTTAACACTTTTCATGTGCCAGGCATTGTGCTAAGAACTTTATATGTTTAACTTATTTAACCCTATAAATTATTATTAATATCCCCCTTTTAAAGATGTGGAAACTAAGGCATAGAGGGGTCAAGTAATCTCTCCAAGATCCCAATCTAGTAAATACCAAGCAAGGATTCAAACCCAGACAATCTGGCTTCAGAGGTTTATCTCTTTTTTTTTTCTTTTTTTAGAGGTTTATCTCCTAACCAGTATTTTATAATACATTTTCTGAAAGTGAGAAGAAAAAAATTAATTTTCATTTGCCCCAATAGCCATATTGTGTTCCAATGACTGCAACAGGTTTCACATAAAACATTAAATTCTAGCTCAAACCAACTAAGAACATAATTAAATCTGTTAAATTATCCAATCCCAAAATTGTAATGTAAAAATAGCAGGGTGGAATATGTTTTAAAAGAGTTTGAAAATTTCTAGAAATAAGAGGTGAGGTCAACAAGGTAGGAGGAAATAAGATCAACAAACACAAATTAATTGCATCTCTATACACTAAAAATGAACAAGCAAAAGTCAAAATTAGGAACACAATACCATTTACAATCATTCACAAAATTAAATACTTAACTATATATTTAACAAAGTAGGTACGATATCTGTGTATGCTGTAATTACAAAATGCGGATGAAAGAAATCAAAGACCTCAATAAATGAAGAGACATATCATGGTCATGGATTGGAAACCTCCACACAGTAAACAAATCAGGTCTCCCAAATTGATTTATAGGCTTACTGCAATTTCTTTCAAAAGTCTTTTTCAGGAACTGACAAGCAGATTCTTAAGTACATATAAAAGGGGTGCCTGGGTCAGTTAAGTGTCCGACTCTTGATTTCCACTCAGGTCATAATCTCAGGGTTGTGAAATCAAGGCTTGCATGAAGTTCCATGCTGGGCATGGAGCTTGCTTAAGATTCTCTCTCTCCCTCTTCCCTTCCCCTCCTCAAAAAATAAAATAAAAAATGGAAAAGCACTAACCCTAGAATATTGAAAACAATCCTGATAAAAAGTGGAAGGAAGGGGATCCCTGGGTGGCACAGCGGTTTGGCGCCTGCCTTTGGCCCAGGGCGTGATCCTGGAGTTCCAAGATCAAGTCCCATGTCGGGCTTCCTGCATAGAGCCTGCTTCTCCCTCTGCCTGTGTCTCTGCCTCTCTCTCTCTCTCTGTGTGACTATCATAAATAAATAAAAATTTTAAAAAAAAATTTAAAAAAAAAGTGGAAGGAATTACTCTTTGCAATGTTAAGAATTACTATGCAACTACAGTAATCAAAACAATGTGGTACTGGTGAGGAGATAAACACATAGATCAGTGGAATAGAATAGAGAACCAAAAAATAGATTTTTGACAATGTTTGAAATATTCTTGACTGTTGTTTGAAAAAAATGCAGATCAAATTCTATGGAAGAAGAATATCCTTCAACAAAGGGTGATAGAGCAGTTAGACATTCATAAGAAAAATATAATGAACCTCCACCTAAAACTCATATATTACACAATTTAACTCAAAATGGATCATAGAATTAAATGCAAAACTATCAAGCTGTTCAAATAAAAGACACAGGAGAAAATCTTCAGAATTATGAGGCAAATAGTTCTTAGCAATAAAAGCATGATCAAAAAGAGAAAATTTGATATACTAGATGTCATTAAAGTTAAAAACGTTTGGTCTGTGAAAGCCTATGTAAAGAGGATAAAAAAAGTTATAGATGGGGAAAATATTTGGAAACAACATATCTAACAAAAGACTAGTATCTAGAATATATAAAGAACTCTTAAAGCTCAATAATAAATTAAAAATAATCTAATTAGAAAATGGGTGAAAGACTCAGACATTTCAGCAGAGGACATACATACAGTAAATAAGCACTAAGAAAGATGTTCAACATCAGTAGCCATCAAGAAAATGGAAATTAAAACCACAATGATATAGCACACTGCATAGCCATGAGAAAATCTAAAATAATATATTTTGACAATACCAAATGCTGGCAAAGATGTGGAAAAATTAGATTGCTGGTGGGAATGTAAAATGCTACAGCTACTCTTAAAACAATTTGGCAGTTTCTTAAAAAACTCAACATGCAATTACCATATGGCCCACAATTGTATTCTTGGGATTTTATCCCAGTGAAATGAAAGCTTACCCGAAAAAAGAAAGCTTATTTTCACACACACACACCAAAGCAAAACAAAACACCTAAGCACAAATGTTCATAGCAGCTTTATTTGTAACTGCCAAAGGTAGAATCAACCTAAATGTCCTTTAACTGGTGAATAAATAAACTGCGGTATACCCATACTATGGAATACCACTCAGCAATAAAAGAGAATGAATATTAACACATAAGACAGCTTGGATCAATGTCCAAGTAATTATGCTGAGTGAAATAAAGTTATATACTATATGATTCCATTTATATAGCATTCTTAAAATGACATTTGTATAAACAAATAGAGTACAGATTAGTAGTTGACAAGATGGAGGCAGTGGGTAGAGAGAGGCAGAAGATGATGGGTGTGGTTATAAAAAGGCAAGATGAAGGATTCTTGTGGTGACAAAACTCTATCTTAACTGAGGAGGTGAATATACAAGTGATCCAACTGTATAGAAGACACAATTCACACACAATCAAATAAGAAAATAATTTCTTATTCTTATTTCTGATTAAGATAATAGGTAATTTCAAGTCTTAAAATAAACTTCTCACAGTTTACTATCCTGGAACCTTTTGCTTATGCTATTCCTTTAGCCTTTTGCCTATGTCTGCTATTTTACCCTGTCAATATCCTCCTTAACCTTGGAAACATAGCCTAAAACCACCTCCTTTTTTAAAAAAGAAATCTTTCTCAATCACTTCAGCCAAAAGAGAACTCTCCTACTTTACTTCTGGACCTCGTTATAGTACTTGTATTAGTTACTTCTGCGTATCTCTGATCTAATAAGATTATAAGCATTTTAAAGATACAGATTAATTAATTCATCATAGAATGACCTAGCTAATAAGTCCCTTAGAAGCAAGACACTCAAGTATTTGTTTAATTAATCTGGTCCCACTTTTCTCAAAATATCTAACCATAATTCCTACTCCTCTTGAGCATAAATTTTCCACTTGAAATGAGATAAACCATCTTGTCTTTCCTATGCAGATATCCTTTTACCTATAATGTTCACTCCTCAGCTTTCAAAGTTCACCCCAAAGGCCACTTATTCCTTAAAATTGTCCCTTGTTTCTCTTAATTAGTTTTATCTCTCCCTCCTGAATGTCCACTACACTTTGTATTTCCTTTAAATCTTAGTCTATATGTCTACCCTACACTGTGCATCCCACCCACAAATTCATGTTGAACACCTAATGTCCAATATGATAGTATTGAGATGTGAGTCCTTTTGGGAGGTGATTAGGTCATGAGAGCAGAGTGCTCATGAATGGAATTAGTACCCTTTATAAAGAGGTCTGACAAATCTTCCTTGCCCCTTCTTCCATGTGAAGTTACACTGAGAAGGTACCATTTATGAACCAGAAAGTAGGCCCTCACCAGACACTGAATCTCCTTCTGCCATATTAGACTTCTCAGATTCCAGAATGGTGAGAAAGAAATGTTTGTTGTTTTTATAAGTCACCTAGACTATGCCAGTTTATTGTAGTAGCCTGAAAGGACTGAGACAATGCCCTATACTATAATCATATTCTTGCATCTGTCTAAACATCTCCAAAGAATAAAATCCTTTATAGCAAAGACTTCCTTGAACACTTGGAAAAGGCTTTGCATATATTTGGTTTTCAAATATTTGATAAATTGAGTTAAAAATTATTTCTAGAAAGTTATGTAATTTTGATTATCCTTCAATATCCCAAAACCATTTAGAATTTAAATTACATAGTCAATAAGTTTTATAGGGAATGCAGATTAAGTCTATAATCCTCTTCTTATGACTTAGAAGATCTTATTTGATTCTTCCCCTGCCTCTATAAATCTTTGCTTCTTAGTTCCTTGTCTTATTTTTGTTTTTGTTTTACCCTAACTCATTCTTGATGAAATGTTGATAGTTCATTCAAGTGCTATTGAGGGTTATCTTCTGTATTCATGCTGCCCTGGCAATCTCACCTACCCACACACTAGTTACTGTCAAATTTTATCTCTAACCTTTGTCCTACACCTTAGCTCCTAGCCCACATTTCCAGTCACCTCATGGAAATCCATCCCCTCTACCTGGATATACCATAGATGGAGATTTCTCATATCAAGCTAATTATCCTTCCATTGCAAGTTTCTTATATTCTCCCTCTCCTCAATTTTGTCACTAACAGATTATTTCTTATTCTTCCTCTTTTATTCACCATATCCAACCAAATTATTTTTTTTCCAAATTTTATTATTAATTTCATCTCTAAAATTTTGTTTGAATCAGTCCACTATTTCCATTTCTATTGCCACTGATGCCATACTTATCATCTCCTGTCTACATTTACGGTAATAGCCTTCCCTCTGATTTCCCGTCTGCCTCTTCCAGTCTCTCTTCTCTCCAAGTTATCCTGCTCTCTGCCACCTATGTTTTCAAAATAAAATTTTATCATATAATTTTCCTATTCAAAAGTATCCAATGGGGGACGCCTGGGTGGCTCAGTGGTTGAGTGTCTGCCTTTGGTTCAGGGTGTGATCCTGGGGTCTGAGGATCGAGTTCCACATTGGGTTCCCTGCGAGGAGCCTGCTTGTCCCTCTGCCTTGTCTCTGCCTCTCTCTCTGTGTCTCTCATGAATAAATAAAATCTTAAAAAAATATATCCAATGGTACATTAGTATCTACAAGATAAAATCTAAACTCATTAGTAGCATAAAACAGCAGTTGACAAACTATAATTCATGGTCCAATTTCAGGCCACCACCTGTTTATGTAAAAACAATTTTATTAGAAAACAACAATTCTCAATCATTTACATAATATCTATGGCTGCTTTCACATTACCACATAGTTGAGTAGTTGTAACAGAGACCAAATGACACACAAGGCCAAAAATCTTTACTATCCAGGCCTTTATCCAAAAATTCCATTGACTTCTAGCATGGACAGTTCAGAATAACTGGGCACCCACCTCCTTTTCTAGTCACATCTCCCACTGCAAATTCCAGGCACTTATATTATCAAACAGGCAATTCTATTCTGAATACCACTATTCATTTTACAAGGCTATATAACTTGATAGAGTTTGACCTCAAAGTATATTAAATAAAATAGTGTTTACCAATTTCCATGATATTATCTAAGGTCTTTTTTAAAACATATCTAACAATCTGAAAACTATGATTCTAAACATACATCAGAGGTTGGAAACTATTTGGCAAAGCTATGGCAAATATGAGGATTATAAACATCTCAGAGCACCTACAGTGGTTCACAAGAGATTCTACTATAGCAACCAGGAAATATATATTAATTACTTGGCTAAGAATTTTGTGGGAGGATGACTAGATTTATAGTGAAAGAACAGGTCTGACACAAGTTTACATACTAAAGAAGCATCTCACTATAATTGTATGTGAGTTAGACGATATTTTCACAAAGATAACTAAAATACTACATCTTTAATCTATGAGGCATTATTACTATTATTCACACTATCAGCACATAGGATCCCATATCATAATTAAAATTCTAACTCCATGACATTGTAAAGATTATGATTTAATTCCACAGACACCTCATTTCAGTTCATGGTCATTCTGTGAGATGTGAAGGAAGTCATTTTCTTCAATTTGTAAGTGAGGAAATTAAGGCCCAAAGAAACTAAGTAATTTGTCTAACATCATAGAGCCAATTAACAGCCAGGCCTAGATTCAATCCAGGTCTCCTAATTCTAGGTCAATATTCTTTATACTTTTCAATGCTATATACTTTAATGAAATTATAGAAAATGTATTCTGCTGAGTCTGAAAAAGTAACTTTAACAGCAAAAATTCTCTACTATGTACTTCCATCAGGCTGCAAAAGTTAGTTAACAGTATCAACAGGAATTCTCATTCTATTATAATTGGGTTTTACTAGAAAGTTCACCAGATTTTAAGAGTATTCTAAAATGGCAACATCACAGTTATTAAACCACAAGTCTATTCAACAAAATCTATTTGTTTTAAAATTACTTAACAGCAACATGGGTAATATAACTGGTATCAAAAATATTTCTGGGGTAAAATAAAGGATTTTCAACTTCACAAACTAAGAACATACAGAAAATCCCTTAAGTACAATTAGTAACAAATTCTTCTATGCTATGTGCTTTAAAAGATTTACAATAGTGAGTAAGTAGACACCCAACATGGGAGCACCCAAATATATAAAACAATAAATAACCAACATAAAAGAACTAATTAATAGTAATGCAGTAAGTGGAGAGAATTCTAATATCCAGATTACATCAACAGACAGATGATCTAAACAGAAAATAAACAAAGAAACAATGGCTTTGAATGACACACTAAACCAGACGGACTTAACAAATATATTCAAATATTCCATCCTAAAGCAGAAGAATACACATTCTTTTCAAGTACAAATGGAAAATTCTCCAAAACAGATCACACATTAGCCCTCAAAACAGGCCTCAACAAATACAAAACGATGAAAGTTATACCATGAACCTTTTCTGACCACAACGCTATGTAACTAGAAGTCATCCAGAAGAAAAATGTGGAAAAATCATAAATACACGGAGGTTCAACAACATGCTACTAAACAATAAATGGGTCAACCAGGAAATCAAAGAAGAAATTTAAAAATACATGGTAACAAATGAATATGAAAACACAAGATCAAAACCTGTAGGATGTAGCAAAAGCAGTCCTAAAAGGAAAGATTATAGCAATACATATAGTCTACCTCAATACATATAGCCTACCTCAAGTAACAAGAGAAATCTCAAAGAAGAAACCTAACATTACACTAAATGGAGCTAGAAATAGAACACATGAAGCATAAAGACAGCAGATGGAAGGAAATAATGATTAGAGCAGAAACAAATGATACAGAAAATAAAAACAAAAAACAAAACAGAACAGGTCAATGAAACCAGGATCTGGTACCTTGAAAAAAAATAAAATTAATAAACCCACAACTAGACTTCTAAAAAGAAAAGAGAGAGAACCCAAATAAAATGACAAATGAGAGGGGAAGTTAACAACCAATACCATGGAAATACAATTATAAGAGAATATTATGAAAAACTATATGCCAACAAATTGAACAACTTGGAAAAAATGGATACATAAATGGATTCCTAGAAACATAAATTGCCAAAACAGAAAGAGGAAGAAATAGAAAATTTGAGATCAATAAATAGCAAATAAACTGAATCACTAATCAAAAAAGTTGCAAGAAAGAAAAACCCAGGACCAAATGGCGTCACAGGTGAATTCTATCAAACATTTAAAGAGTAAATGCCTATTCCTCCCAAACTATTCCAAACAGTAAAAATATAAGGAAAACTTCCAAATTCATTATATGAGGCCAGTATTACCCTGATAGCAAAACCATATGAACACTCCACTGAAAAAGACGACAGGCCAATATCCCAAATGAACATAGATCCAAAAATTCTCAATAAAATACTAGCAAACCAAATCCAACAATACAATAAAAAAATCATTCACCACAATCAGGTGGGATTTATTCCCAAACCGCAAGGATGTTTCAATATTCATAAATCAATCAACATGATACACCACATTAATAAAACAAAGGATAACCATATGATCGGGGAGGGGCAAGACAGAGGAAGAGTAGGGTCCCCAAGTCACCTGTCCCCACCAAATTACCTAGATAACCTTCAAATCATCCTGAAAATCTACGAATTCGGCCTGAGACTTAGAGAACATCTGGAATGCTACAGTGAGAAGAGTTCATGTTTCTATCAAGGTAGGAAGACGGGGGGAAAAAAGAAATAAAGAAACAAAAGGCTTTGAAGGGGGAGGGGCCCCAATAGGAGCCATCTAAGGCCCAGGCAAGTGCCCCCAGGACAAGAAAGCACCATCTCTGAGAAGGAGGAGCTTCAGCAATCTTCCTGGACAGAAAGGGGCTCGCAGGGAGTTAGAGCAGGACTCCAGGAGGGCGGGTAAGCCCTTAGGTTCCCTGGGACACTAACAGACACCTGCGCCCCGGGGAGAGTGCGCGGAGCTCCCTAAAGGGCTGCAGCGCACACACTGTTTGACCCCGGAGCAGCTCCCAGGGGCTCCAGCGGCGGCTCCGCGCCAAGGGGGCTGCGCGGCTTCCAGAGCAGCTTCCAGGGGCTCAGGCAGCGGCTCCGCGGAGAGGGAGCTGCGCGGCCCTGGGAGCAGCCTGGAGGCAGCTCCAGCAGAGGAAGAGGCTCCACACTGAGGGGGCTGCACAGCCCCTGGAGCAGCTCGGAGGGGCTCGGGCAGCGGCTCTCGGAGAGGGGGCTCAAGAGAATTTATGACTGCAGAATTTAGATCTAATCAGGCAGAAATTAAAAATCAATTGAATGAGATGCAATCCAAACTAGAAGTCCTGACGACGCGGGTCAACGAGGTGGAAGAACGAGTGACATAGAAGACAAGTTGATGGCAAAGAGGGAAACTGAGGAAAAAAGAGACAAAAAATTAAAAGACCATGAGGATAGATTAAGGGAAATAAATGACAGCCTGAGGAAGAAAAACCTATGTTTAATTGGGGTTCCCGAGGGCGCCGAAAGGGACCGAGGTCCAGAATATGTACTTGAACAAATCCTAGCTGAAAACTTTCTTAATTTGGGAAGGGAAACAGGCATTCAGATCCAGGAAATAGAGAGATCCCCCCCTTGAATCAATAAAAACCATTCAACACCTCAACATATAATAGTTAAGCTTGCAAATTCCAAAGATAAAGAGAAGATCCTTAAAGCACCAAGAGACAAGAAATCCCTGACTTTATGGGGAGGAGTATTAGGGTAATAGACTCTTAAAATTCCATTTAAGAAGAAGTCCAGGGGATCCCTGGGTGGCGCAGCGGTTTAGCGCCTGCCTTTGGCCCAGGGCGCGATCCTGGAGACCGGGATCGAATCCCACGTCGGGGTCCCAGTGCATGGAGCCTGCTTCTCCCTCTGCCTATGTCTCTGCCTCTCTCTCTCTCTCACTGTGTGCCTATCATGAATAAATAAAATTTAAAAAAAAAAAAAGAAGTCCAATGGAACAACCCACAAAAACAGAGACTGAATAGATATCATGATGACACTAAACTCATATCTTTCAATACTAACTCTGAACGTGAATGGCCTTAATGACCCCATCAAAAAGCGCACGGTTTCAGACTGGATAAAAAAGCAGGACCCTTCTATTTCCTGTCTACAAGGTACTCATTTTACACAGAAGGACACCTACAGCCTGAAAATAAAAGGTTGGAGAACCATTTACCATTCAAATGGTCCTCAAAAGAAAGCAGGGGTAGAGATCCTTATATCAGATAAACTAAAATTTACCCCGAAGACGGTAGTGACAGATAAAGAGGGACACTATATCATACTTAAAGGATCTATCCAACAAGAGGACTTAACAATCCTCAATATATATGCCCCGAATGTGGGAGCTGCCAAATATATCAATCAATTAATAACCAAAGTTAAGACATACTTAAATACTAATACACTTATACTTGGTGACTTCAATCTAGCACTTTCGACACTCTATAGGTCTTCTAAACACAACATCTCCAAAGAAACAAGAGCTTTAAATGAAACACTGGACCAGATGGATTTCACAGATATCTACAGAACTTTACATCCAAACTCAACTGAATACACATTCTTCTCAAGTGCACATGGAACTTTCTCCAGAATAGACCACATACTGGGTCACAAATCGGGTCTGAACCAATACCGAAAGATTGGGATCGTCCCCTGCATATTCTGAGACCATAATGCCTTGAAATTAGAACTAAATCACAACAAGAAGTTTGGAAGGACTTCAAACACGTGGAGGTTAAGGACCATCCTGCTAAAAGATGAAAGTGTCAACCAGGAAATTAAGGAAGGATTAAAAAGATTCATGGAAACTAATGAGAATGAAGATACAACCATTCAAAATCTTTGGAATAGAGCAAAAGCAGTCCTGAAGGGGAAATACATCGCAATACAAGCATCCATTCAAAAACTGGAAAGAACTCAAATACAAAAGCTAACCTTACACCTAAAGGAGCTAGAGAAGAAACAGCAAATAGATCCTTCATGCAGCAGAAGAAGAGAGTTAATAAAGATTCGAGCCGAACTCAAGGAAATCGAGACCAGAAGAACTGTGGAACAGATCAACAAAACCAGGAGTTGGTTCTTTGAAAGAATTAATAAGATAGATAAACCATTAGCCAGCCCTATTAAAAAGAAGAGAGAGAAGACTCAAATTAATAAAATCATGAATGAGAAAGGAGAGATCACTACCAACACCAAGGAAATACAATTTTAAAAACATATTATGAACAGCTATACACCAATAAATTAGGCAATCTAGAAGAAATGGACGCATTTCTGGAAAGCCACAAATTACCAAACTGGATCAGGAAGAAACAGAAAACCTGAACAGGCCAATAACCAGGGAGGAAATTGAAGCAGTCATCAAAAACCTCCCAAGACACAAAATCCCAGGGCCAGATGGCTTCCCAGGGGAATTCTATCAAACTTTTAAAGAAGAAACCATACCTATTCTACTAAAGCTGTTTGGAAAGATAGAAAGAGATGGAGTACTTCCAAACTCGTTCTATGAGGCCAGCATCACCTTAATTCCAAAACCAGACAAAGACCGCACCCAAAAGGAGAATTACAGACCAATATTCCTGATGAACATGGATGCAAAAATTCTCAACAAGATACTAGCCAATAGGATCCAACAATACATTAAGAAAATTATTCACCACGACCAAGTAGGATTTATCCCTGGGACACAAGGCTGGTTCAACACTCGTAAAACAATCAATGTGATTTATCATATCAGCAAGAGAAAAACCAAGAACCATATGATCCTCTCACTGGATGCAGAGAAAGCATTTGACAAAATACAGCATCCATTCCTGATCAAAACTCTTCAGACTGTAGGGATAGAGGGAACATTCCTCAACATCTTAAAAGCCATCTACGAAAAGCCCACAGCAAATATCATTCTCAATGGGGAAGCACTGGGAGCCTTTCGCCTAAGATCAGGAACAAGACAGGGATCACCACTCTCACTACTGCTATTCAACATAGTACTGGAAGTCCTAGGCTCAGCAATCAGACAACAAAAAGACATTAAAGGCATTCAAAATGGCAAAGAAGAAGTCAAACTCTCCCTCTTCGCCAATGACATGATACTCTACATAGAAAACACAAAAGCCTCCACCTCAAGATTACTAGAACTCATACAGCAATTTGGCAGTGTGACAGGATACAAAACCAATGCCCAGAAGTCAGTGGAATTTCTATATACTAACAATGAGATTGAAGAAAGAGAAATTAAGCAATCAATACCATTTACAATTGCACCCAAGAGCATAATATACCTAGGAATAAACCTAACCAAAGAGGTAAAGAATCTATACCCTAAAAACTATAGAACACTTCTGAAAGAAATTGAGGAAGACACAAAGAGATGGAAAAATATTACATGCTCATGGAATTAATATTGTGAAAATGTCAATGTTACCCAGGGCAATTTACACGTTTAATGCAATCCCTATCAAAGTACCATGGACTTTCTTCAGAGAGTTAGAACAAATTATTTTAAGAATTATGTGGAATTAGAAAAGAAACTGGAATAGCCAGGGGAATTTTAAAAAAGAAAACCATACCTGGCGGCATCACAATGCCAGATTTCAGGTTGTACTACAAAGATGTGATCATCAAGACACTGTGGTACTGGCACAAAAACAGACACATAAAAGAAAAAATTAAAAAATAAAAAACACACATAGATCAATGGAACAGAATTGAGAATCCAGAAGTGGACCCTCACCTTTATGATCAACTGATATTCGATAAAGGAGGAAAGACTATTCAGTCGAAGAAAGACAGTCTCTTCAATAAATGGTGCTGGGAAAATTGGACATCCACATGCAGAAGAATGAAACTAGACCACTCTCTTTCACCATACAGAAAGATAAACTCAAAATGGATGGAAGATCTAAATGTGAGACAAGATTCCATCAAAATCCTAGAGGAGAACACAGGCAACACCCTTTTTGAACTCAGCCACAGTAACTTCTTGCAAGATACATCCAGGAAGGCAAAAGAAACAAAAGCAAAAATGAACTATTGGGACTTCATCAAGATAAGAAGCTTTTGCACAGCAAAAGAGAGAGAAAGAAGCCCAGTATTAGATGGCTTCATAGGAGAATTGTACCAAATAGTTAGAAAAGAGCTAATACCTATTCTTCTCAAACTGTTCCAAAACATAGATGAGTAAGAAAAACTTCCGAATTCATTATATGAGGCCAGTATTACCCCGATACCAAAACCATATGAACACTCCACTGAAAAAGACGACAGGCCAATATCCCTAATGAACATAGATCCAAAAATTCTCAATAAAATACTAGCAAACCAAATCCAACAATACATTAAAAAAAATCATTCACCACAATCAAGTGGGATTTATTCCCAAACTGCAAGGATGTTTCAATATTCATAAATCAATCAACATGATACACCACATTAATATAAGCAAGGATAAGAACCATATGATCATTTCAATAGACATAGAAAAAGCCTTTGGCAAAGTACAACATCCATTCATGATAAAAGCCTTCAACAAAGTAGGTTTAGAGGGACCATACCTCAACATCATAAAGGCCATATATGAGAAACCCAGAGCTAATAGACTCATGAGGAAAACTGAAAGCTTTTCCTCTACAGTCAGGAGCAGGACAGGGAGGTCCACCTTCACCAGTTATTTAACATAATACTGGAAGTCCTAGTCCTAGCCACAGCAATGAGACAACACAAAGAAATAAAAGACACACAAACAGTCAAGGAAGCAGTAAAACTTTCACCTTTTGCAGATGACATGATACTGCATGTAGAAAACCTGAAAGACTCTACCAAAAAAACTACTACAACTGATGAATTCAGTAAAGTCACAGGATACAAAATCAGCATACAGAGATCTGTTGCATTTCTATACACCAACAATGAAGCAGCAGAAAAGGAAAGCAAGGAATCAGTCTCAGTTACATGTGCACCAAAAACAAGAAGATCCCTGGGAATAAACTTAACAAAATAGGTGAAAGACCTGGACTCTGAAAACTACAAAACATTGATGAAAGAGATTGAAAACGACACAAACAAATGGAAAGACTTTCCATGCTCATGGATTGGCAGAACAAATATTTGTTAAAATGTCCATGCTACCAAAGTGATCTACACGTTTAATGCAATCCCTATCAAAATACCACCAACATTTTTCACAGAGCTAGGACAAAACAGTCCTAAAATTTGTATGGAACCACAAAAGACCCCAAAAAGCCAAAGTTACCTTGAAAAAGAAAAGCAAACCTGGAGGCATCACAGTTCCAGACTTCAGTTATTTTAAAAGCTGTAGTGATCAAAACAGTATGGAACTGGCACAAAACTAGATACAGATGAATGGAATAGCATAGAAAACCCAGAAATGAACCCACAGCTATATAGTCAGTTAATCTTTGACAAAGCAGGAAACAACATCCAATGGGAAAAGGACAGTCTGTTCAACAAATGGTGTTGGGACAACTGGACAGCAACATGGAAAAGAATGCAACTGGACCAATTTCTTACACCACACACAAAAGTAAATTCAAAATGGATTATAGACCTAAAAGTGAGACCCGAAACCATAGAAATCCTAGAGGAGAACACAGGGAGTAATCTCTTGACATTGGTCATAGCAGTGTCTTCTAGATTTGTCTCCTGAGGCAAAGGAAATTAAAGCAGAAATAAAGTATTGGGACTTAATCAAAATAAAAAGCTTCTGCACAGCGAGGGAAACAATCAGCAATATTGAAAGGCAGCCTGTGGAATGAGAGAAGATACTTGCAAATGACATGTCTGATAAAAGGTTAGTATCCAGAATATTTCGATAAGTTATAAAACTTAACACCCAAAAAATGAATAATGCAGTGAATAAGTGGGCAGAAGACATGAATACACATTTTTCCAAAGAAGAGCTGCAATGGCCAACAGACACATGTAAGAGCCTCAACATCATCATCATCAGGAAAATACGAATCAAAAGTACACCTGTCAGAATGGCTATAAAATCAACAACACAAGAAACAACAGGTGTTGGCGAGGATGTAGAGAAAGGGGAACCCTCTTCTGCTGTTGGCAGGAATGCAAACTCACGCAGCCACTCTGGAAAACAATATGGAGGTTCCTCAAAACTTAAATATGGAACTACCATATGATCCAGGAATCACACTACTAGGTACTTAAGGGATACAACAATACTAATTCAAAGGGATATGTGCACCCTGATTTCTATAACAACATTATGTACTGTTACATAAGTAACAGTGTTGAATCATTACACTGCATATTTGAAACAAATATTATACTGTATGATAACTAATTGGCATTGAAATAAAAACTTTTAAAAAATATTTGTAAGACTACATGTTGAAAGAATCAAAACCTATCTGTGACTGAAAAAGTGATTACCAGCTATGAATTAAAAAAAAAAATAGAAAAGGCAGTCTTGCAATTAATCAGGATAGGAGGTTAGACACAGATAAAGCCAAATGAAAAGTTAAAGGAAACACTGATTTCCCAGGTCATGCACCAGTTGTGAAATATCATAATGACCCCTTTTTGAGTGATTATTGCTTTCTTACCAATGATGCCTCTAGAGTTGCTTTATTTTCATTTATTACTAGAGGGAGATACCAAATTCCTAAACTATCCTGCTTCATGATAGCCCCCCAATCCCTAGTTAATCCCTACTTCACTTAATCTGCTTCAAAAGTGGCCACCAATCCAAAACTAATCCTGGTTGACTTCAGACCCTTCTCAGAATTCTACAGTGGCAATCCAAAAGTTACAAAACACACTTCCATTCATTCACTCTTATCCAGAGGCCTTGTATTGTTCTTCTGGTGCATACTCTCTTCACTAGTGATTCAATAAATCTGATTTTTTTCAGACTATAGGCTTGTTCTTCATGGTCTCTAGTTGGTGAGGCTTTAACATGGTAAAAGTTTTTAGAGATTTATTTTTTACTGGGGCAGTAGTGAAGAAGAGGGACAGAGGGAGAGAGAAAAAAAGAATCCCAAGTGGACTCCTGGCTGAGTATAGAGCCCTTAGGTCTCTACTCAAGATCCTGAGATTATGACCTGAGCTGAAATCAAGAGTTGGATGCTTAACTGACTGAGCCACCCAAGTCTCCACAAGGTTATTTTTAATTACCTACAGAATCAGCAGTTCGGTACTGACAAAAAGCATCACCCTCCCTTTCCTGATAAAACAAACAAACAAACAAAAAAACAAAAAAACACTTCTCCATTTAAACCAGAAAATCATTAACCATAAGTAACTTTCCCTACCCAGACGAACTCACTGAATTCTACTGCTTATATTACAGGAAATATCTGATCAATGACACTAAGAAATATATTTAACCAAGGCCAGGTAACTACCATACCTATTGGGAGAAACAGTATATTATTAACTTAGCATCCAGATACAGATAAAACAAAAGTATATAAACTGGTGATATTATCTGATTTTTAATATATATCAGTCCCATAATTCAAGGAATTTTACCTGTCACCCCACAACCTAATAATGTGCCATACCTAATGTTCAGGAAATCCTCGTATAATTTTCTAACTTTTCATTTTAAACTTTAAGACCGATTATATATATATATATATATATAAAACAGAATATTTCCAATTCTTCTGTAAATGGCATTGAAAGATAAAAGAATTAGATTTTTTAACTATAGGTCAAGCTACTTTCATATACAAAAAAGCCATAAACAAACCAGAGAGTTTAAATTGTTACTCATTATCAGGAACGCTGGGAAATGGTGGGTCTAGCTAGTCTAAAGAATAATCTCAATCTGACTTTGCTAGGACAGCCTTACAAAGCAAATGAAGGCCAAAGGAAATTACCAAAATCATATTCTAATAGTATGACTGTTGGGTCAAGAAATGTCTTAAAATCCACTAAAACAACTTCAAAACAATAAAGCAAAATTTTGAACTTCTAAAAAATAGCATCTATACACCTACCTCAAAGACAAACCTCAGGAATGTGGAGGTTAGGAGGAAGATGAAATAGAGAGGGAGTGCTTTCAGCAAAAGCTTAAGACTGAATAAAAAACCAGAGGATCAGCCAATAACTAACCAAAAGAGTCTTTATACACATAAAGCAAAAGGATTATTGTTCACAAATCAGGCTTCTAATACCATACCCTGATCACCATCAATATCATATTCAAATACAAAATTCTTCAGAAAATAAGATATATTTAAAGAAGGCTAAAATAATTTTGGTTTAGTTTTCTCTCTTTTACCAAAAAGTCACTTGATCAACATTTATAGTTCTACTTTTCTTAACTTTAATCAGAAAATAGAATCATAGCAAATATGCAACCTTCTGATTACTTTTTTTTTATTTTACTTATTCATGAGACACACAGAGAAAGAGAGAGAAAGAGACATAAGCAGAAGGAGAAGCAGGCTCTAGGCAGGAAGCCTGATGTGGGACTCGATCTCAGGACTCCGGAATCACACCCTGAGCCAAAGGCAGACGCTCAACTGCTGAGCAACTCAGGGATCCCATCCTTCTGATTGTTTAAAATGCACTTGAACTAGGGCACCTGGGTGGCTCAGTCAGTCAAGTGTCTGCCTTATTCCAAGATCCTGGGATGGAGTCTTTTGTCAAGCTCCCTGTCCCTCTCTCCCTCTCTCTCAGATAAAGAAATAAAATCTTCATTAATTAATTAATTAAATGCACTTGAACATACTGGCTCCTATAAGAAGAGAGAACAGTAAACTAAGAAAATACTCTTTATAAGCAGAGAGAACAGTAAACTAAGAAAATACTCTTTCAAGAACAATGGAAAGTAACTCATGAAATTCCGTGTCAATTCTAGATTTACAATGACTAGCAATATTTTTTGTGAAGCTTGATTTGAAGGTTTCCAAAAAAAGCTCTAACAACTAAACAAAAAAAAGTGTTATAAAAGAAGCCAGAAAAAGAACAGAAACAAATTTTAATAAAAACTGAAAACTGTAGTAAAAGCACAAAACAACAGATTTATCTCTTTCATAGATTCGATGCTACTATAGATCAAATTATGTCTCTGAAACTTAACCACACAGAACAGCCTTAGAGTTTTTAAGGCTGATGCCATTCCCATCCCACAACACCTATCCAGAGTACAATTTAAACTACACTACTAAGACCCACAGAGTATCTACATTCATGATCACTGAATGTCTTATTCCTAGGATACTATTAAGATACAGCAAATAAATGATATTTCTAATTCCATTTAACCTTTTTGCAAAGTTCACTTAACATTATTTGGGAATAAATACCCTAAATCTTTATTTTATTATCTCCTAAACCATTTAACTGGATTTGGCTATTAAACACAGATGTTTTAGGCTGTATTTTTCTTCAACTAAACAAATCTGAAATTGTTTTATAGCTTACCTCTGTGAACCATAAATATGAAGTTCTATTTCTCTAAGGTACTTAATAAAATGTATAAAATAAATACCAAAAGATTCTTTTCAAATGGTTTGGTGTATACTGAATGAAAAAGCTAAAGGAATAATAAAGAATAATGAAGAAGGGAAAGAATGTTCAAAATAGGAACAGAGAAATTCTTTTTTTATTATATTTTACATGATGATACTAAGACTCCTATAATAAAGGCTGTTTTCTTTCAAATAAAGAAACAAACTATTAATCCTAATATTAATACAATATTGACATGAATACAAATAAGAAATTCATATGAGCTATATAAAACCATATCAATGCATTTAAAAGGCATGCTTAAGTTTCCATATGGCAGCAATTATACTACTTTTATTCATGTAATATTTAGTGAGCACTAACAATGTAGCACTCACAAAATATTCTGAGTTTATTTTCAAGTTCTAATTGCTTGCAGGTGTGACAAGAAACACCTGCTCCTGTCCAGATACATAAAAGTAATGACTTTATAATCAACTTGTTTCATGTACAGTTATGTGAGTACAAAAAGGAGGAAGGAGGCAAGAAAAAGTAAAGCCTGTCAAAAGTGTTATCCATGGACAAGAGATAAGGAGAAGCAGGCTCTATGCAGATATTATATGTATCAATATATATATAAAATTAGAGAAGAAGGATAACAAATATTCCTGGAAGAAACCCAGTCACCTCAGCCAAATAAATTTACATTGGATTATCTTTCAATTTATATTTACAGTAACAGGAGGTGAGTCTCCCACCTCCCAGTGAATTATGGGTTTACATGTGACATATAACCACACAATCGCCAATAAGTCAAGAGCCAATCAATGCTAAATGGGAGCTTATGGCAATATATAAATATTAATTTGGCTTTAGAGAGTTAATGCAAGCCTCCTAAGCTATATAAAATATAGTATATATACAGTAAAATACAGTATAAAATACAGGCCTACTATGTAAATTACAGGACAATACTATATATCAATTTTACTGAAGATAAAAGAGAAAAAAAAGTTTAAAACTAGTCTTGTCATATCACACCCTTGTTTCAGTTTAGAAACGAGTATGCACATTTGTTCCTTGGGTAATAATGTCTGTCAGTCTCAAACTAGAATAAACAAGCCATCGGGCTGCCATTTCTACAGGTAATTTTATAGAAATTTTTTAGAATATAAGTAGGAAAACTTTGCAAACTTTTATAATGATGGAAATTAACTATAATACTAGTTCTTTCAAATATTCATTTCAAATGGACATGAAACAGACTTTTGAAATTAGTTCTGTACTAAAATACGAGCTGAGTATTGGAGTTGTGCTTGAATGAACTTTTATTTTCAAATTTTAATGCAACTACTTACAAAGTTTCCAAAACAAATACTAATCTTTAAAGGAATGAAGAAACAACAATATTTGGTGATTAAAGGGCAAGATCTCAAGTAATATCTCCAAATAATTAATTACATATGCTCCAGGATTTTTTTGGTGGCATTAGGTATTAATATAGTTTTGAATTTAGTTCAAGTTTCTTCCCTTGATTTAATTTTGGTATAATGCAAATCCAATTTGATTAGTCAAGCATATAGCTAAGGAAATGGCATGACTGGAGCTTAGACTTGTTATAACATAAATATCATAGGTACCTTTGCTCTTTCCCTAGAGTGATTTAGAAATTCACCCTTGATGAACTTAAGTACACATGCCTTGGTAAACTTAAGTACACATACATGAAAAGTATTAGACTAGTTAGTCTATGCTACGATGCTCCCTCACATCCATTTCATTAAATTACTAAGTAACATTATTGATTAACTACACAAAGGATGGGAACATTTGAATAAATAATCCAAGATTGTGGAAAGTCCAGATAAGGTCAGAATTTTACTGTTTATGGCCAAAGACAATTGTGAAACTCACTAGAAAGAAGTGGGACAATATGATCTTTGAAGTGAGTTACTAAAATCAAAATAGGAAAAGCTAAATAAAAGTAGTTTCTAAGTACAAAAGTAGAAAACATTCCAGGTTAAGTTTGTTATGAATCATTAGTCAAATACATTACTACTAAATTATGTACCTATTCAGAAAGCTTCTTACTGGTTTTCATATTGTTCTAGATCTTCATTTTCTATTATAGTGGTCATTAGCCGTATGCGGTTATAGACTTAAAAATTAGTAAACATTCTCTAAAGTTAAAAATTGAGTTCCTTGCCTACAACACAAAAGCCACATGTGGCTGATGCCTACTGTTTTGGATGGCATCAAATAAAACATCATTAGAAAAAGTTCTATTGGGTAGCACTATTCTACATAAAATACCAGTTAATATGAGCCCCAAGAAATAACTGATGTAAGTCTAACTATACTGGATAAAATTAAAAAGTGGAACATATCTTTTTATGATAAAACTTCTATGCAAAGCAGGAACAGAAAGGAACACCCTCAAACTGATAAAGTTATCTACAATCATAATTAATAGTGGAAGACTGCCTGCTTTCCCCCTAAAATCAGGAACTATGGAAGGATATCCAGTCTCATTATTTCAATTCACCATTATACCTGAAGCACTAGCAGTTCACTAGTGCAAGAGAGAACCATAAGGCAGATAAGATTAGAATGGAAAAGTAAACCTGTCTCATTTATAGACAACATGACCATTTATGTAGAGAATTCTGATGAATCTAAAAAAAATGCTGTTAGAAGTAATGAATTTAGCAAGATCAATATACAAAAACAAAACAAAACTCATTTCTATTTACTATCAACAAACTGTAAATTGAAAATTTAAAATACGTAACTTAAAATGCACCAAAAAAACATGAAACCCTTAAGAGAAAAAATTCACAATAGTTGTGCAAAACCTCTACACTAAATACTACAAAATACTGCTATGAGAAATTATAGAAGGGATGCCTGGGTGGCTCAGCGGTTTAGCGCGTCTGCCTTCTGCTCAGGGCATGATCCCAGAGTCCCGGATCAAGTCCCACATTGGGCTTCCTGTATGGAGCCTACTTCTCCCTCTGCCTGTGTCTCTGCCTCTCTCTATGTGTGTCCCTCATGAATAAATAAATGAAATCTTAAAAAAAGAAATTATATAAGATCTAAATAAATGGGAAATTATACCATGCTCTGGATTGTATGATTCAATGTTGTTAGTATATTCATTTCCCCCATATTATCTACATATTCAAGGTAATCCCAAACAAAATCCTAGTTGTTTCTGGATAGAAATTAAGAAGCTAATTCTAAAATTATACATTGCTGTAGTAACACAAAATGTAATAGTCACTTTCATAACAATTTGGCAGTTTCTTATAAAGTTAAACCCATACTTACCATATGACCCAACAATCCCATTAGCTAGATATTCACCCAAGAGAAATGAAAACAAATGTTCATGCAAAGATATATATTAAAAAGTATATAGTAGTTTTATTTAAAATAGCCAAAATCTGAAACACCTCAAATGCCTATCAATTGAAGAACTGACAAACATATCATGGTATATCCATTCATACAATAAAATATTGCTTGGTAATAAAAAGGAATAAATTACTGATACATGAAATGACATGCATAAATCAAAAATCATTAGGTTCCAAGCAAAATCAGATATAAACAAAAGGCTACATGCTTATTATTTCATTCAGATGAAATTGTAAATGAGGCAAAAGCAGAGTGGACAAACTTCCTGTTTTCCAGGAATACCCGGAGGGGCAGAGGATTGACTGCAATGAGACATGAAGAAATTCAGGAGGTGACAGAAATATCCTACACTTTTATTGTGCTGTTACACAAATGTATATAGTTGTCAAAACTTGTTGGACTACAAACTTATAAAGGGGAAAATTTTATTTAATAGGAATTATAACATAATATATTTGACTTAAAAAATAAAAAGTAATAAGGGCTCCTGAGTGGATCAGTCACTTGTGTTCAACTCTATAATTTGGCTCAAGTCATCATCTCAGGGTCCTGAGATCTAACCCCACTTCAGGGTCCCCACTCAGTAAGGAGATTGCTTCCTCCTATTCTCTCTGCCCCACCCACATATACTCTCTCTCTCTAAAAATAAATAAAAAGTAAATCTAAATAAATAAATAAATAATGCATGTTTATATGTAATATGGCTAATCTTCTATCTTTGGGGCCCTATAAGTATAGATCGGTTATATTAAGAAAATACGGTATAGAAATAGACTGGAAGGCAAGCAGTATAACCTATACCAGCCCCATGCTTCTCTAGACTTTGGCTTTTTCTGGTGTAAATAGGGGTTTATTATCCAGTTTCTCAAATCTGTTTCCAGGAAATTTTCAGAATGTTACACATATTTTAGAAAAAGGGTTTCTACTGTTAAATTATTTAGGAAATGTTCCCCATATGGTAATTTACAATGCATTTAGCATATGAAAGGCTCTGAGCAGTCCTACATGCATTGATTTATTTCTATATTTTTTTTAAACTCAGTGTTTCCCACATTTACTTGACCAAGAAACACTTCTATTACAAAATGGTGCTGTTGGGGCACCTGGGTGGCTAAGTCAGTTAAGCATCCAACTCTTGATTTCGGCTCAGTTCATGATCCCAGGGTCACGGGATGCAGTCTGCTTAAGATTCTCTCTCTCCTTCTCCCTCTGCCCCTCTAACCACCAACCCTCCCCCTGGCTCTTTCTATCTCTCAAAATAAAGTTTTTTAATAAATAAATAATTTTTAAAAATAGTGTTGCTAAAGTTCTAAGATTCATTGATTAAATTTTCAAGATCATATTCTTGATTAAGTGTTTAAGACTTATTTACTTGAGAAAGAACGTGCATATACACCCAAGGGATCAAGTTGGGGATGGGGCAGAGAGAATCTTTCAAGCAGTCTCCCTGATGAGCACAGAGCCCCACAGGAGGCTCAATCTCAGGACCCAAGAGATCATGACCCATGAGATCACAACCTGAGCCAAACCAAGAGTCAGATGCTCAACAGAATGAGCCACCCAGGTGCCTCACTTAATCTTGATTAAATTTTATTTACATTGGGAAACTATAAAACTGATTGATTTTAAAGTAGCTATACAGAACTGTACATACCCCTTAATGAGATAACACTTAAATCACAAATTTAAAAGACTTCTTACTCATCTTGCTACTTTCCTAGACAACTCCTCGAGTTTTTACCAGGTTGTGAATTCTAAATATCCTAAACTTAAATGTTTTTGACTAGTATATACTACATGAAAATACATCAGGGTTGAATCATTTCTATTGTAATACCTCCTCTTCAAATTACAAGGCAGAATTAAGAATGTAAAGGCATCAATGCCAGGAACACTGAAATTCCTAAGCAGTTACAATAAAAATAACAAAGTGATCTAGGTCAGAATGTAAAGTGTTCACTGTATAAAACCGGTAGAAGTCTGAATGTATATAGTTAAAATAGTTTTTAAAAAGGGAAGGGAAGAAAGACTAAAGAAAGATGGAAAACCTAATACTCTAAATGCTACTCTTCGGCACTTTACATGTGACCATTTATAGAAGTATAAAGCATTACAAATAATGTTGATAGTGTAGTTAAAAATATTGAATCTTTTGAACATAAATTAATGCATGAATAATAAGAGGCATCTTAATTCAAGCTAATAAGTTAATTATGAATAAAGCTTTATTCGTAATAAAGAGGAAAAGTGAACACTGGAAAATTTTAAAGGGTAAACAAACTACCCCTGAAAATGAAAAAGAAATGTTAAAAATGTCATTTCCAATTAGACCCACATCAGTAGTCTTCTTCACCCAATGACATCTAGTCCATGGAATAGTATTGTTAGTAATATATATGGAAACATCTAATTTATTTCAATAACCCTTATGAATTTTTATCAATAATTTTGTCTAAATAACTTTTGAAATTATTTCTAGCCTAAATTTGTTTAACCTCTTGGGGTAACTTCAATAGGCTTATTATATAAGATAGTATTCCTTTTAAAATGTATTTTTATTTTTCAATTTGAATTTAAGGAATATTCTTTAAGACCTAGGCACTATACAAAATAATTGTTTAGAAGAGTGAGAAAATAGGAAAGCAGAGTGACAATTACTCATCCAGCTATTTATACATTCTTTTTAAGAGTTAAGTTTTAGTACAAATGGTTTTGTAGCTACATCTCCTTGGAAACCACTAGTAGTATCTCTTCATAATGGTCTGGCTAGAGATGCCCCAGGAATAATTTGAATGGAACGTGTGAATTTCAGTAAACTAAAAGGGGGAGGAGTGACTTTTTTGTTTTAATAAAGACATATGAAATCAATCACATCATTATTTTTAGCAAACAGATATAAGCAGAATGTATTTTGTTTTGTTCTGAAAGTCATCTTTACATAGTTCCCTGTAAAATCTTTAAGCTCAGTACCTAGATATGTAAATAGACATCCATATGGTTAAAAACACCTATAGTATATATAAAAGGAAATGCATCTGCTAAGAAGAAAGAAAAAGAAAGAAAGAAAGAAAGAAAGAAAGAAAGAAAGAAAGAAAGAAAGAAAGAAAGAGAAAAAAGAAAACAAGAACACAAAAACATAATTACATTAAAAATGCTTTAAAAAGTTGGACTATGAAATTCCTTGAATATAAGCAGCTTGTTTATACTTCAAATTTAATTCTGTTACCTATTTTTGGCTGTATAATGAGATCAGGAAGAAACAAATCAAGAATATGTTCATAGCTCACATGGATATTACTCACCCACATTTGGAGGTTTCACATAATTTACAGGTAGTTCTGGAGGTCTGCCTCTATGTAGAGCTGCAAAAGCAGACCCATTCCATAGTGTACTCTTACAGTCTATTCAAAAAGATTGAAAAGTTAGTCAAGAAATAGAATAGTGTTTTATTTTAAATTGTACCTTAGAGGTAAATGTCTGCTTTCAATTTCATTTGTTAGAATATATTTTTAACTCTTACCACAATAAAAATTAATGTGTATAATTTTAAACATGTTATAAAACATATTATGACTGGTAAACAACAACATTTTAATATATCACCAGGATATTTTGTTTCTAGAACTTAGAGCTTTTATTATGTGTGTATTTGAATCTTATGTAAATATGTCAGGGATTAATAAGGTTTTAGTTTTATACTGGTCCTTCTTGATCTTTAGGCTTATACATTTCTAATTATATAAAACTATATAAGCAAGGTTACAACTATAGCACAAGTATGCCAGGTAAAATTCAGAAATATTTATACTTGGTACACACATTATGGAGTGCCTGCAAATTATGCCATAATAGGTATCAATACTGCCTTATCAGATGATAACTGACTATAGTTATGGTTTTGTCCTTTATGTCAAAAGCTCAAGCAAATAGGACATATTCCTAATAATTCAACTGTGATAAAAAATATTGCACTACTCTTTTTTTGAGGGGAGGGGCAGAGGGAATGGGAGAGAGAGAATCCAAAGCAGGCTCCACACTGGGCATGGAGTCCAACACGGGGCTCAATTTCACAACCCTGAGATCACGACATGAGCTGAAATCAAGAATTCGACACTTTAACCAACTTAGCCAACCAAGCACCCCTATACTGCTCTCTCAAAAGCTTCCAAATTAACTGATTTGAAGAATTTCCTTATATTATAAAATGAGATGTTTAAAACTGGTATTTTTGAAGCTATTTACTGTTGTGAATTAGAATTTTTAAAGACATGATGCTAATAAAACAAAACAAATTAGTTGCTGGACCTGAAGTTTTATTAAACTAACAGGCATCCTTAATGCCTATTTTCATATTTTTATGTTCATAAAATACTACTTTATATATTTTACATATTGGGGTTCCATGAAAAACTTTGGGGAAAATCTTTAAAACTGAAAAACAGTAAAGTAGAAAAACTATTATTGAACAGTCACTAATAGATTGATATATTTTTTAATATTTTCTTTTTTTAATATTTCCAATTATAAAAATGTTTATATATCATATATAAATTTTAATATATCATTTTTCATTTACCTATTATAAAATATACAATGTGATTAGGATGATATAAAGACTCATAATTACTTAAAAATAATAAAATATAATGAAAGACTATTTTAAGCATTCATACTACATTAATCAAAGCAGTGATGTTTTAAGATCTCTATTTCACAGGATTAAAAAATATTCATATTATTTACCTCTATTGCATTCACTATTTTACGGTAGAGGGCTCCTTTTAGGACTCTAAAAATTTACTTATAAGAAAATAAGAATAAGATTGGAAAAATAAGGAAAGCTAGAAGAAAACTAGTATTTCGGAAAGCATGGGAATATTTGCTTAACATAAAAATAAGCCGTTATCCATTTCTTCCTCTAAAAACTGAAAATCTTACCTTTGGCATCCCGTAACAGAGATTGCCGACCAACACCTAGTAATGTCTGTACCCCAGGAACACTCTGAGGGATCTCCTTATCTAGTAAGGGACCAATCCGCTCACAAATTTTAAGGAGGTAGTCTGGAGGAATGTGTGCATTGGCTGCCACCTAAAAAGCATAAATAAAACAGGAAAACCAATTTGGTTTAAAAACATAATTTAATCCATTACCAAACCATTCCATCTTGGAACAAAGTATAATTTTTATATACAGAATCAGGAAAATAACATTTTAAACATTAAATATTTCAACCAAATTAAAGAAACAGCTACAAAAATTAAGCACATCTAAATGATAGCATTTAAATGGTATGGCACTCAAACTTACTTTTACATGCCTTGATTAAATCATTTGCTTAGCTGTTAATCTTATGAAATAAGTATTGCAAAACAGCAAAAGTGTGCATGCCTAAAATTAAACTACAAAGACAATGGGTAAACTCTTCTGGTAAATTGATCTATTCAGTAATGATGAATTGTTCAAGAATCAGAGAATCTAGATTCTATTCAAATGATAAGAATAGGCTTCAGGCAACATGGCAGAGGACTAGGGGTCCTCAACTCACCTGGCCCCACCAACTTACCTACATTACTGTCAAACCATCCTGAAAACCTATGAAATCGACCTGAGATTTAAAGAGAGAACAGCTAGAATGCTACAGAGAGAAGGGTTTTCGTATCTAACAAGGTAGGAAGGTGGGGGGGGGGGGATAAAAAAGAATCAAGTGGGGGAGGGGCCCAGCAAGGGGCCAGGCTAAGACCAGAGAGCCTCTGGGACAGGAAAGCCCAGCCTCAGAAAAGCAGGAACTTTAAAAAATCCACACCAGATTCTTCCCAGATAGAAAGGTGATTTAAAGGGAAATCAAGGGGATCCCTCCATGGCTCAGAGGTTTGGCGCCTGCTCACGGCGTGATCCTGGAGTCCTGGGATCGAATCCCACATCGGGCTGCCTGCATGAAGCCTGCTTCTTCCTTTGCCTGTGTCTCTCATGAATAAATAAATAAAATCTTTAAAAAGGGGGGGGGAACTGAGCGGAATCGCAAGGTGGGGGAGTGGAGCCTCTAGTTTCCTGGAGTCACTAATAGAGGAAGCGCACCTGGGAGAAAGGGCACCACACTCCTCTGGCCGATTTTGGTAAAGGGCTGGAGTACACAGGCTGTGTGGCACTGGTAAGAAGCCAGTCAGGCGGGGGCTCCGGGTGGAAGGGTCTGCGCCCTGGTGCCTTTGGGAGCTGCAGCCCCAGAGCGCAATTCCAGCAGGACAGGCCCCAGATCCCAGGGGGACAGGCAACACAGCCCACCATCCTGCACTCCCCCTAGGACTGGCAGAAACAGGGAGGGCAGAGGACAGCTGGGACTGACGCTCCAGCCCACGGGCACCTCCAAGCTATGCAGATCAGCGTACCCTGTCCTGGGAGCATCTAGGCCAGTGTGGACTGGGACCTGCGGTAGTGAAGTGGGGAGCTGATTCCAGGGATGGAGACCAGGCCGCTGCCCTAGGTGTTGTTCTTCCTTGTGTCACACTGTGCTTGGGAAAGATGGGGCCTCCAGGAAACAGAGGCCTCACAGGGTAAAAAGCTCCCACTGAGCCCAGCACTTGTGGGGAGGGGTCAGTTCCCCCAGGTACACACACCAGAGAGTCACCACAGCAGGCCCCTCCCCCATAAGACCAGCTGGAACAACAGGGGAAGAGCAAGTTCTTGACCTAGCAGGCTGGAAAGCTCCAGAGGAAGTCAAGGGATTTACACTATATAGAACCAGGGGGTACCCCTCCTTTTTCCAGGACAACTCGTTTTTATATCAGACTGTAAATTTCTAATACTTTTTTTCTCTTTTTTCACCTTAACTACAATATTTTACCACCTCTTCATTTCTAAGATTCTTCCTTTTTGATTTTCATATTTCTACAAGTACAGGTCCTAGATATATTTTCCACTTCTAGATTCCCTTCAACATACCCAAATTAATTTGGGGAGATATAAATGATATGTTTTTTGTTGTTTGTTTTGTGTTTTTGTTTTCTCTACCTCATTTTTCTACAATGCCAGAGGTTAATACATTCTAAAACATGACCAGTAAGTACCCAGAACCAAGTAGTATACTGTGCTGGTTCATTTTGTGAAATTCCTCATTCCCATTCTGCCTCCTTCTTTTATCTCATTTACGTTTTAGTGGTCAATGTTGGGGCCTTCTACAAGTATTTCTGCTTTATATAAATTTGGGACAGAGAATCTTCTAACATATAAAACTTAATATACTCAGAAACAAGAGGATCATGCTCTAGGAACCCTCAGGTAGATTACATTCTCCCTCCACTACAACTTTGTCACCACCACCATATCTCAGTAACCCCTACTTTTTTTCTTTTTTTCTTTATCCTCCTTTCTTTTTCTATTCTCTCTTCTTCTTTAGGATACTTGGCCTTTTATTTTTTACTACTTTGTTTGAAAATTTGTTTTTCACTTTAGTGGCCCTTTTGTGTTACTTCGTTCTGATCTTGGTTTTCAATTTCTGGTCTCTGATCTTGGCAGACTTATCGAGGGTGAAATTTACTTAGGTCGTGGTTAATATTCTTGATGCAGCACACTCATACAGCCACTCTACACTGAGCAAAATGACTAGAAAAAGGACTCACCACAAAAGAAAGAATCATAAACACTACTTTCTCCCAGAGTTACAGAATTTGGATTACAATTTGATGTCAGAAAGCCGATTCAGAAGCACAATTATAAAGCTACTGGTGGGCTCTGGCAAAACACATAAAGGAATTAAGAGACTTCATGACTGCAGAATCTAGAACTAATCAGGCCGGATTTAAAATCAATTAAATGACATGCAATCCAAACTGGAGGTCCTACAAACAAGGGTTAATGAGGTAGAATCAAGAGTGATGTAGAAGTAAGATACTGGCAAAGAAGGAAGCTGAGGGAAAAAGAGAAAAACAAATAAAAAACCCTGAGGAAAGATTAAAGGAAATACATGATATCCTCAGAAGGAAAAATCTACATATAATAGGGGTTCAAGAGGGCACTGAGTGGGACAGAGGGACAGAAAGCATATTTAAACAAATCATAGCTGAGAACGTCCCTAATTTAGGAAGGGAAACAGGCATTCAGATTCAGGAGATAGAGAGATACCCCCAAAAATACAATAAAAAACATTCAACAACTCAATATGTAATAGTGAAACTTGCAAATTCCGAAGATAAAGAGAAAATCCTTAAAACAGCAAGAGACAAGAGATCCCTAAACACATGGGGAGAAATACTAGATTAACAGCAGACCTCTCCACAGAGACCTGGCAGGCCAGAAAGGGCTGGCAGGATATATTCAGGGTCCTAAATGAGAAGAACATGCAGCTAAAAATACTCTACCCAGCAAGGCTCTCATTCAGAACTGAAGGAAAGATAAAGAACTTCCAAGATAGGCAGAAACTGAAAGAATATGTGACCACCAAACCAACTCTGCAAGAAATATTAAGGGGGACACTGTAAAAGAAAGAGGAAACCCGAAGAAATAATCCACAAAACAGGGACTTAATAGGTATTACAATGACATTAAATTCATATCTTTCAATAGTAACTCTGAACATGAATGGGCTAAATGATCCCATCAAAAGACACCAGGTTTGATACTGGATAAAAAAACAAAACCCATCTATTTGCTATCTACAAGAGACTCATTTTATATCTAAGAACACCTACTGCCTGAAAACAAAAGGTTGGAGAACAATTTAACATACAAATGGTCCTCAGAAGAAAGCAGGGGTAGCAATCCTCATATCAGATAAACTAAAATTAATCCCAAAGACTAGTAAGAGATGAAGAGGGACACTATATCATACTTAAAGGATCTATCTAACAAAAGGACCTAACAATCATCAATATTTATGCCCCTAATGTTGGAGTTGCCAAGTATATCAATCAATTAATAAACAAAGTAAAGACTACTTAGATAATTAACTAATACTGGGAGACTTCAACACGGCACTTTCAGCAAAAACAGGTCTTCTAAGTACAACAGCTCCAAAAAAACAAGAGCATTAAATGATACACTGGACCAGATGGATTTCACAGATATTTACAGAACTTTACATCCAAAGGCAACTGAATAGACATTCTTCTCAAGTGCAAATGGAACTTTCTCCAGAATAGACCACATACTGGGTCACAAATCAGGTCTCAACTGATACCAAAAAATTGGGATTGTCCCCTGCATATTTTCAGGCCATAATGCTTTGAAACTTGAACTCAATCACAAGAAGAAATTTGGAAGAAATTCAAACATCTCAAGGTTAAAAAACACCCTGCTAAAAGATGAAATGGTCAACCAAGACATTAGAGAAGAATTGAAAAGATTCATGGAAACTAATGAGAATGAAGATGCAACCATTCAAAATCATTGGAATAGAGCAAAAGCAGTCCTAAGAGGGAAATACATCGCAATAGAAGAATCCCTCAAAAAATTGGACAAAACTCAAATACACAAGCTAACCTTGTACCCAAAGGAATTGGAGAAAAAAACAGCAAATAAAAACTACACCCAGCAAAAGAAGAGAGTTAATAAAGATTCCAGCAAAACTCAATGAAATAGAAACTAGAACTGTAGAACAGATCAACAAACCCGGAGTTGGTTCTTTGAAAGAATTAATAAGATAAATAAACCATTAGCCAGCCTTATTAAAAACAAAAGAGAAAAGACTAAAATTAATAAACTCATGAATGAAAAGGAGAGATCACTACCAACACCAAGGAAATACAAACGATTTTAAAAACATATTATGAGAAGCTATACGCCAATAAATTAGGCAACCTGGAAGAAATGGGTGCATTTCTGGAAAACTGCAAACTATCAAAAATGGAACAGAAAGAAATAGGAAACCTGAACAGGCCAATAACCAGGGAGGAAATTGAAGCAGTCATCAAAAACCTTCCAATGCACAAAAGTCCAGGGTCAGATGGCTTCCTAGGGGAAGTCTATCTAATGTTTAAAGAAGAAACAATACCTATTCTACTTAAGTTGGTCCAAAAGATAGAAAGGGACGGAATACTTCCAAACTCGTTTTATGAGGCCAGCATCATCTTAATTGCAAAATCAGACAAAGACGCCACCAAAAAGGAGAATTATAGACCAATATCCCTGATGAACACAGATGCAAAAATTCTGAACAAGATACTAGCCAAAAGGATCCAACAGTACATTAAGATTACTCACCATGACGAACTGGGATTTATCCCTAGGGTGCAAGGCTGGTTCAACACCCGTAAAATAATCAATGTGATAGATCATACCAGCAAGAGAAACAACAAGAACCATATGATCCTCTCTACAGATGCAGAGAAAGCATTTGACAAAATACAACATCCATTCCTGATCAAAACTCTTCAGAGTGTAGGAACAGAGGGAACATTCCTCAGAATCTTAAAAGTCATCTAGGAAAAGCCCACAGCAAATATCATTCTCAATGGAGAAACACTGGGAGCCTTTCCCCTAAGATCAGGAACACAACAGGGATGTCCACTCTCACCACTGCCATTCAACATATTACTAGAAATCCTAGCCTCTGCAATCCAGCAACAAAAAGAAATAAAAGGCATTCACATTGGCAAAGAAGAAGCCAAATTCTCCCTCTTTGCAGAGGACATGATACTGAACGTAGAAAACCCAAAAGACTCCACCCCAAAATTGCTAGAACTCATACAGCAATTTGGCAGTGTGGCAGGATACAAAATCAATGCCCAGAAATCAGTGGCATTTCTATACACTAACAATGAGACTGAAGAAAGAGAAATTAAGGAATAAATCTCAGTTACAATTGTACCCAAAAGCATAAGATACCTAGGAATAAATCTAACCATAGAAGTAGAGGATCTATAACCTAAAATCTACAGAACACTTCTGAAAGAAATTGAGGAAGACACAAAGACATGGAAAAATATTCCATGCTCATGGATTGGAAGAATTAATATGGTGAAAATGTCAATTCAATTTACGTGTTCAATACAATCTCTATAAAAACCCCATGGACTTTCTTCAGAGCATTGGAACAAATAATCTTAAGATTTGTGTGGAATAAGAAAAGACCCCGAATAGCCAGGGAAATATTGAAAAAGAAAACCAGAGCCAGGGGCATCACAATGCCAGATTTCAAGTTGTACTTCAAAGCTGTGATCATCAAGACAGTGTGGTACTGGCACAAAAACAGACACATAGATCAATGGAGCAGAATATAGGACCAAGAAATGGACCCTCAACTTTATGGTCAACTAATATTCGACAAAGCAGGAAAGACTAGCCACTGGAAAAAGGAGTCTCTTCAATAAATGCTGCTAGGGAAATTGGACAGCCACATGCAGAAGAATGAAACTAGACCATTCTCTTATACCATACACAAAGATAAACTCAAAATGGATGAAAGATCTAAATGTGAGACAAGATTCCATCAAAATCCTAGAGAACACAGACAATACTCTTTTGAACTTGGCCACAGCAACTTCTTGCAAGATACATCCATAAAGGCAAGAGAAACAAAAGCAAAAATGAACTCACAGGACTTCATCCATATAAAAACTTCTGCACAGTGAAAGAAACAGTCAACAAATCTAAAAGACTACCTACAGAATGGGAGAAGATATTTGCAAATGACCTATCAGATAAAGGGCTAGTATCCAAGATCTATAAAGAACTTATTAAACTCAAAAACAAAGAAACACACAATCCAATCATGAAATGGGCAAAAGACATGAACAGAAATGTCACCAAAGAAGACAGAGACATGGCCAACAAGCACACGAGAAAATGCTCCGCCTCACTTGCCATCAGGGAAATACAAATCAAAACCATGATGAGGCACCACCTCACAACAGTGAGAATGGGGAAAATTAACAAGACAGAAAACAACAACTGTTGGAGAGGATGTGGAGAAAGGGGAGCCCTCTTGCACTGTTGGTAGGAATGTGAACTGGTGCAGCCACTCTGGAAAACTGTGTGGAGGTTCCTCAAAGAGTTAAAAATAGAACTACCCTAGGACCCAGGAATTGCACTACTGGTGATTTACCCCAAAGATACACATGCAGTGAAATGGCAGGACACCTCCACGCCAATGTTTATAGCAGCAATGTCCACAATAGCCAAACTGTGGAAGGAGCTTCAGTGTCCATCAGAAGATGAATGGATCAAGAAGATGTGGTTTATATATACAATGGAATATTACTCAGCCTTTAGAAACGACAAATACCCACCATTTTCTTCAATGTGGATAGAACTGGAGGGTATTATGCTGAGTGAAGTTAAGTCAATTGGAGAAGGACAAACAGTATATGGTCTCATTCATTCGCAGAATATAAAAAATAGTGAAAGGGATTATAGCGGAAAGGAGAGAAAATGAGTAGGAAATATCAGAAAGGGTGACAGAACATGAGAGCCCCTAATCTGGGAAATGAACAAGGGGTAGTGGAAGGGGAGGTGAGGGGGGGTTGGGGTGACTGGGTGTCGGGCACTGTGGGGTGTACTTGACAGGGTGAGCACTGAGTGTTATGCTATATATTGGCAAATCAAACTCCAATAAAAATAATATACAAAAAATTATAAGGATACAAAAAATAGGTATTACTTGCACCATATTCTCTCCTAAATCCCTTAAGGATTAACTGGACATATCTACTTAAAAAAACAGAACTGGTGTTCCTTTTAAAAGTTAATTGGTTTCCAAACAGTATCAAATTATGTTTTTATAAATACTATGCTCTAAATAAGCTATGTACTCAAAATTCATCACAACATTAACTCATTTTTAAAACACAGAAGCAAATTTCTGAAGATGATAAACATATGTAGACAGGGATGTGAAAATTAAACAACAACAATACTGTTCATTTTTTATCTAAGCTAATGTTCAAGTCCCCACGGTGTTTCATAAAAATCTAATTATTAAAGAAGCAAACAGAGAACTAGACTATTAAAAATCCTTAAATAAAAAGAACATCTATATTTTCATTTTGACATAAAGGGAGAGAAAGAGAAAGAAAAATAAATATAAATAAAAATGTAAATATATATATGTAAATATATATAAACATATATATATACATAAAAAATATCACATAGGACCTCACATCAGTACATAATCAACAGGTCAAGAACAATACAACATTAAAGAATAATTTTGTAAATCATCCCTAATGATTCGAAAGAAGCAATTATATATGTTCTTGTTAATTATTTGTTCAGCGAATCAATGAACATTAAAAAACCAAAGTAAAGTCTAACTATAAGAAATATCACATGACACTTCCTCTATAAAGAGGAAAAATCTTAGATTCTCTTATCTAGGTACTTTTTGTATTTTCTTAGAAAACATAAGCTGAAGAACTACAATCCAACATGTATTCAGAATTCTGTGAATAAATGATTCTATTGTGATTTTTAAAAATTATTTCCTGCAAATTATCTTTTTAAGTCCCAGGAAAAATTCATTTTAATCTACCAAAATAAATGGGGCTTGGGAACTGTCATGATGCTCAGAAAGAATGGCAATCTAGCCTGGTTATTTTATATCTGCATTTAAAAGGTTTAGCTTCTGGATGGGGACAAAGGATCGGGCAAATTCTTTCAATTACTTCTCATATCTCTAGTTTTGTTTTCTAAGCAAATAACTACACAGAAACACCTCTCAGTTAAACATACAGGTATTATTAAAGTCAAAGTAGGTGATTCGGGTATCCCGGGTGGCTCAGCAGTTTAGTGCTGCCTTCAGCTCAGGGCATGATCCTGGAGACCTGTGATTGAGTCCCATGTCAGGCTACCTACATGGAGCCTGCTTCTCCCTCTGCCTGTGTCTCTGCCTCTCTCTCTCTCTCTCTCTCTCTCTCTGTGTGTGTGTCTCTCATGAATAAATAAGTAAAATCTTTAAAAAAAAGTATCTGCTTCAATTCAATCTAGTATTATCTACAAACACTGATATCCTAAAATCCTAGTTTGTAATTCATTCCCTCCACATTAGAACATTTTCCTATATATGCCTTCAAGTAAGTATACTAAGTACTCTATAATATATGTATCTGAAAGAAAACTACTTTAAAATACTGCATATGAACATCTATAATAGCTTATGTCTTTTTTCCCATCAACACTGTCTCAGATATACTTGGCTTCCTTTATCAGCCATTATTTTTTCATCAAGTAAACACTGCATGAAGTCTTTACATAGGATGGTAGTTTATGTCTTGACTGGCATTTTCTTTTTTGTTTGTTTGCCTGGGTTTGGGGGGGTTGTTTTTATTTTTTGTTTAAATCCAAGTTAGTTAACAATATAGTGTATTATTAGTTTCAGGGTAGAATTTCGTGATACATCAGTTAACGTATAACACCAAGTGCTCATTACATCAAGTGCCCTTCCTAGCTGGCATTTTCTTTTTATCAATTTTATTTTATTCATTCCATTACTATTTTAAGAGTTATTCACCGGCCTAGAAATTACAATGTATCTAGCCATCTATAATCCAGAAAATATTTCTCTAATATGAATTTTCTTTTTAGAATCACCCTCTTACAGAAAATCTGTCAGAACTATATCCTAAACTGACATCTTTAGTCACCTGGCAACTTCATTTTATAGAAACAATGATGTTTGATTTTCAGCCAATTTTGTAATCTTTCTATCAATTCCTCGGTAATAATTTTAAAATACAGAATCATTAATAAAACAACCAAACAGGGCTTATCTACACCAAATTCTCCCCCTTGAAGACTTTTATTATAAGCTATTAAATAAATTTCACAAGTTTGATTTCTACCTTATACAATTGGAGATTGCTTAATTTCTAACTGGCCCCATTCAAAAAAAGTCCATTCCTCTAAAATCAATAAAAATTTGATTATGAACCAGTAGTAAACACAGATTCTATCAACACAATAGCAATAACAATACATTTGAGTTGAATATGCTAGCATCTCCTTTAAACAATATCAACAGGATTCCAGACTATACCAGCTCAGTTCTTGAAATAATAATTTCTTCTACATCAAATATCAGGATTTATAAGTGGTAGTCGACATTTATTTCAATCTATCTGCTTTCATTAAAGTTGGAATTTTTTAAAGGTGATCTTTTTTTAGCCTAATAACTCTTATCTACCCTCAGTAATTACTTTTAAGTCTTTAAAAAATTCTGTATTAGAAATATGCATGATGTAATAAGATTTAATATTAAAAGTATGTATTATTCTATGAAATTCTCAACATAATAAGTCACTCTTTTCAATTAAAGCTCAAACATTCTAATTTCAGTTATTTAACCACATTTTCTCCCTGGAATATAATGACCCAAGTAACACAATAAGTACTTTGATATCGACAGAAGAAAAGCATTCTCTAAAAACAAAGTTCAAGAGTATAACTCAAACTTCTATATTATTCTGTAAAGAGCTCCAAGGAGTTAAATTATAGGATGTTTTATTTAGAAGTTTCCTCATACATAATCAACCTAACTTCACATCTTACAGTAGGAAAAACAGATTTGGAGAAGTGAAGTCCAATGGTCACAGTAAATGTACAGAAATCTGGGTTTCCCCGTCCATTGTTCTTCCCATTACTGTCTTATTAAGGCAGTTAAAAAATTATAGCAATAACTATCATGAAGACTGCAAAAAAGTACAGTTGATTTAACTGAAAGAAATTAAATGAATCCTGGATTATAAACATTCTTGATAAGAAGACTGGCCGACTTAAAAAACAAACCTAACAAATGAATTACTAAACTTCAGAATTATTATGACAAGTGAGAAGACCAGGAGTTCACAGAAATGATCCTACTCATCATAATTGTTAAAAGGAATCCAGCGGAGAACTGAATAAAATGCAAAAGGTACCTAACTTCAGGGTGCCACGCCCATACCAAGCACTACATTTGAAATACTAATTTTCAGAGAGCAGTAATAACATTTTTACCTTAGCTATTAGAAATTATAGGTCAAGTGAAAAAAAAACAAATACAAAGATAATTGTTTCTGTGTTTTGTTTTCTAAGATCATGACTACACAGGCAAAATGAATAATCAAACTGGGCCTATATGTTGAAGAAGTGAAATATAATATTTTATCTGAGATTTTATTTTTTTGATATGGGCAAGGGAGGAGGGGTGAAGTACATATAAAAAAATTAGTCACATTATTTTTTATATTTAGGGACAGAAAACAAAATAGATTTTGAAAAACAGATCAGGGTTTCACATACATCAATATAAGTATAATATAGAGATATGCATGGTACTTTGAAGTCTGAAAGCCCAGATTATTTGGGCTCTAAAATTTACTAGCTGTTACTCCTTCAAGCAGTGTGAAATTGTAGCAGTAGAAAGGACTTAGATTTTCATTTTTCTACCATCTTCAGTTCCTACCTCTGTGACCTGCAAAGTTGCTCAGTCTAAGAGCCTGAGCTTCTGCATCTGTAAAACAGGGAGTAAGGATAACTACCTCATATGATTTGTAAAACAAAAACAAAATCATTCACTTGTGCATTTATTCATTCAGACATTTAATGTATAGAGATGAGATGGGAAGACAATTAAACTGCTGCCCTAAGGGAATGCACAATCCCAGTGAAGGAAACAAACTAGTAAATAAAACAAATCAAAGTACAAGTGCTGAGAGGTAATACAAAGAGCTAAGAGAAGCAAAGAAATATAATACCTACTTCAGCCTAGGGGTAGAGGTTCCTGTCTAACTTCACACTTGAAGGCTAAGTGAAAATTCACAAGAACAGACAAAAGGAATGGAAGGCATTCCAGGCAAATACAAAGGTACCCCTACCCAGTAAACATACTGTGCACAGTGACTAACACATAATATCCCTCAATGTTTAAGATTCTCCCCCACAACATTAAGTTAAAAAAAAAGTTATAAAAAACTCAGAGGATGATCTGATTTTGAAGGGAAAATACGCATGTACAAAAAATAAGACTAGAATAAAACACAAAAAAATAATAAGTTTATTTTCTTCTTGATACTTCTCAGTAAAATATAAATGTTTGCAATACTCCAATATTATATCATAAAGTATTGAGTTTTAATGTTTGCTGAATTTAAATGAAAAAGGGGAAAAACTGGGCAGAAAGGGCAAATAAAGCAGGTAGACTTTTCTACTAGAGTAATACCACTGGTTTGTACAATGGGCTGCAAAGTTTTAAATACTTTTTTTCCAGTGGTACTGTTTGATATGCCCCTCACCTTATAAAAATATTAGGAAAATGAAGTGGTGATAATTAGCTAGCCAATAACATAAAATCTGGGGTCATAGTTCTTTAGATATCTATTTTCCATTCACCTCTATGCCTATTTTTAAAATGCAGTACCAATTCATTTATGCAGCATTTTCAATTAACAAAATGCATTCTTTCATATTTAACCCATTTGTTTCACACAACAACCTTGTAAAATAGATAGGGAGTTTTATTTTACAAATGAGGAAACTGCATCCTTCAGAGGTTAAGTAACTTGCCCAGGGTCTCTCACCAAGTAAACACTATCTTCCCAACCAAATCTCATTTTCTTTTCTCCTACTCACAAAATCCTGTATGAGAAATGTCAAACAAGGGCGTCTCTGACCCAACAAACACTAAATTGCCTTAAAATTACTTTTTTGGTTTCTACCAAAAAAACTATTTATTAAACGATCAGTAATCAACATCAGTAAACCAAGAACAAAAACACACAAACTAATATTCAAATTGACAAAGGTGCTTTCAGGACAAAATTGTAAAAGGAACATTCATCCAATCCAGATTCTGACTCCCTAACAGCAGCTATCTCCACTTTCTTAATGCCATTTCATTTGTACTAAGATACCAGTTTCCTAGGATTTAAATTATTGAAAGTATGTTCTTAGGGCCAAAGTGTGAAAAAAAGACAATGATCAATCTAGACAAATACCTAAAACCAACATATTGTAGAAAGCGAAAGTGTAGATATGTACATGTCTCAAACAAATCAAAAAGTGAGGAATACTAATTTCTAGGCATCAATTACTCTCTACCATAGGACCTATAAGTTGGCACTATATCCACACTGGGGTTGAGTAACACATGCCTTTTTGTTTCCCTGGATGCATTCTGTTCTTCCAAACATGGCTGGGTATCCACATAGCAGGCAATAAATCACACACAATTAAATTACTTCCAAACTTAGGGATGCAATAATTATGCCACCAGCACTCAAAAATAATTCTACTATTCTAATAGACAATTTAAGCTATTACTAGTAATTAGAGAACAAGAGCTAGGTAAGGTAAAAAAAGATACAGGTATGTCTAGAATTCAAATACAGTATTTTAAAGTACTTGCTGAGGATCTAATGAGATAATGTGAAAGCATTTTTAAACTTGCATATTATATGCAGACGCAAGTTCTTATGACAATATCATCATAGATGTACACATTAAAAAGATAGTAATGAACATACAATCTTGATAAACTTTTCAATATATTTTCAATTTGAATATAAAATAAAGGTAATACAATATATGTCACTCTAAATGAAAGCACTAATTAAGGCTTTCAATTCTACAGATGAAAAATGCTGAATAAATGTAAAAATATATACCACACCTAAAGATAATTATACCTTTGGCTCAGTCTTACAATGCAAGTCCCCTTAAAGTGCTTATAAAATATTAAAACATGCCTTTAAAAAGTGTCCAAGTCACAATTTCAATATATAAAATTTGTATGTTAACAAAAACTATTCATTTAAATACACACATACAAACATACCCCTCATTACTGTGTTTGTAGTCCCCAATAAAGCTCCAAGGAGGAAGCAATAAAATAGCCAACAGTTCGACAGGGTCACCACAAACGAACAGACATCTGTAATTATTTAAATTATCTACCACAAGATGAATTGTAAGAAGCAAATCTAATTCTATTACATTGTAAATAAGAGTCAAGCAGAAATGAAACATGTCCAGATCAAACTTCAAAAACACTCACCATGACTTCAAATTTCTCCCTTTATCATTACATAAAATTCTGAAAGTTAATTTAGAATGTTTTATTTTGAATGTCATATTCAGAAACCTTATAGTTCAACATAAACTGACAAACATTTTGTGTATAAAGACTCTCATATTTTAAAAGGCACTTCAGATCTGAATATGTCAATATTTGCCTCCCAGTAGCTTTAACAAAATACCACCTTCCCTTGTGTTCCAAATTATAAATAAAACACAAAATCAGATTTAAGAAAGAAAAAAGAGGGATCTCTAGAATGCATAATAATAACAGTAATGAAGTGCTGAAGAAATCCAACTTATTATCTTAATATTCTTCCGGATAAACCAAGTTAAGCAGCATATACAATTTAAGTGAAGATACACGTACAGATAGAAAGACAGGAGTTTTGTTTCCTGGATGTAATATACATGGCTATGCAATCTTAATTCAATGTTTTGATATCCTTATTTATAATCCTTTACCTCTGCATGCATTTGTATTCATTCTTTTTTACCCTAGTACACCTTCATTTTGAAGTATTGCTATATAATTTAACATATAAGATTATATTACTTATAAATATTATAGGTACATAAGGTTTTACTACTAATACTTGCCCTAAACTTCAACCTGAAACATGTAGGCAAATCAAAGATCACATTGTATAAATCCATTGTTCTAAAAGCATTTGAAAAAATACCTACACTAAGAAAAAAACCCATCTCTTCCACAATGAAGCCATACAAAATCAAAAGTCAAATGTGAAATAATTCTAAGCAACTAAACAAATGATGCATCTACAATCAATCTAACTCAGCACATTCAGTTCTCAGCCACAATATTTCTTTACCTCCTGTTCAAATTCTCACTCAACCTTACCCCATCTTCCCTTACAAAGAAATCCATAGGTAGAGAAGAGATATTTAATTTAAAATAGGACTGGACCATATTATCAAAGTTTAATATTCCTAGAAACACTAGATCCCAGAAAAATAAAAACTTCTGTACAATATGAAACTTAAATTAAAAACAAAAAAGATACACTAAACTATAGACAATGTTCAAAAAATAGATGAAATTTTGTGTATATAAAAGCAATAATGTGTACGGAAATATAAAAAAATTTAAAAGATAAATGTGAAAATCAGGCACATGTAGGGATATACAAATGGATTAACAACAATTAGAAAGATAAATGGTTAAAATTTAAGCCTCACCAATAATGAAAAAAAGAACTAATTAAATCAACTAGGGACTATTTCACCTAATAAAGCCACTAAAAGATTTTAAAAATATTTAAAAACTCACTCTAAGTACCTTTATGGTAACATCAGAAATTAGTACTATCTTCTGGAGAGCAATTTTTTAAGATATAAGTAAAGTTATAAAACTGATGAGACCCTTTGACCTGAAAACTCCACTTTAGAAATATTGCCCAGGAAAATAAATCCAAAGAAAAGAAAAAAAGGAAAAAAGAAGGCTACTTAACTACGCAAAGATATTAATGAAAGACTGGAAGCAACCTAAAATGTTCAACTTAATGTTGATTCAAATCATAGCAAACTTAAATGTAACAAATCTTTTACCATTGAAATGACAATGTCCATTCAAATATAATTATATGTTAAAGTGTTAAGAAAACATAGAGCTTAAAATGGACACTGATTACAATTATGTAAAAATATGCCTCTACAATATAAGGAAAGGAAGTCTAGTAAACTGGATTTTGAGTTTTGTTTGGTTTGGTTTTACGTGTGTGTGTGGTTAGTAGGCTTTAAATTATTTTGATGTCATTTGCTTTTTATCACTGCCAAGTAATTTTTTAAAAACTTTTAAGTTGCCTTTTGCTATTTGCTTAAAATGGTCTGCTTTGAGACAAATGTCAATGAAAACATATTCAATATACCCCAGTATAAAACTCCATCTTCAAAACCACCTTAGTTATAAAAGTGTTTAAATAGATATTGGTAGGCACTGTTTTGCCCTTTTTTTGGCAGGACTTCAACAAAAAGTCTGACTACAAATTAAATACATTGATAATACACGCAGTTTTCCCAAAATAATTTTTATCCACCTGAGAATTTTGTACCATTAATATTACACATGAAGTTTATCCATATCACAGTACCAAACTATTTTGTGATATGCAAAAAATATTTAGTCAGCAAAATAAAATTATTTAGTCATAATTATTAACATGGCCTTATTATAATTTAATATACTAAATCATTTAAATATTGTTATTAAATTATTATATTTATGTTTAGAGTCTACCATACCCCTTCAACTTTCTTTAACTGTGATTTTCCTCCATTTGGATCTTATTTGAAAGAAAGATAGCTGAATTTAGATTTCAGTAACATTAATGTTACTTTCTCCTTTCATTTCCTCCCAATTCACTGTACCAGAGGCTAATGCAAGGGGACATCTTTCCAAAAATAAAAACAAGATCACCTTTTTGTGTGTGTCAACGCTGAACAGAAGTGCATGTACACTATGAATTATATTTGTAGGAGAAACAACACAGTCAATCCAATGCCTTTGGTCCTTTACTAAAGTATATTTTAAAATATAACCACTGTTGTCTCTTCTAAACCCCCAAATCATGTTTCACCAATTCTCAAAAAGGTCATAACTCGTAGTTGTTGGTGAAAATGTATATGCAGAAATGCGATCTATGATTTAATGAGCTATTTTCTAACATGTGATATATACAATAATTATGCTTTTTTATTCGGTAGTCGATTACCTAAAACCGGCAAATTTTGGAATTTGCTTGATGCTTCCTATCATTTTTAATTGTGTCGTTCTGCCCAATCCAGGGTCGGTTAACAACCCCCCTGAGCCCCCTCCCCCGTACCTCCACCCGCAAAGACTAAGCCTGGCCTCAGTTCCCGTATTTCAAGCCAGGACCAACCAGAAAACAGTTTTCTTCCACTAATCCGGAACTCTGGGCTGTTACCAACGCTGTCATTGGCCAACGTCAGTCCTTGGTACGTGCCCCAAGATAACCCCCAGGTTTCTCTCCCTTTTCCCCCTACAATGGGCCTTTCTCAATGTTTGTAACATACTCATAATCTACAAAACGGCATCTCTGATAACTAACTCACATTCTTCAAAGTTTTCGGGTGGAAATAAGCGAAACCAAGGGGAGGGCAAGGTATCCTTTCTCCGACTGGCGGCGGGGGGGGGGAAGGGGCAGTCGTTCTTCGGCCCAGCAAAAAGCTCTAGAGCCCTGTTGGCTGAGGGGTCGGGAGCGGGTTGGAGGAACGAGGTGGGGAGGGAGTGGATAAAGAGTTGGGTTAAGTTGAAATGAAAACTTTACTCACCAGATCCTCGAAGCTTCTTCGGTGTTCTTTTCCCTCCCAGTCTAAGCGGCGAGGAATCAACTGGGGGCAGGAGAAAAGAAAGGGTTGGGGGTGGGCAAACCATATATAGGCCTGGCTCCCAATTAACCCGAACCAACCTGGGTCCTGGTCCCCGACCCTCTGGCGTCTGTATTTTTCTAGGTCCGATAGCTGTTGCCCCAAAGCTAGTCCAGTGTAGGAAGGAGGCCGAGGGGGAGGAAATATTGAAAAGCCGCCTCCCATGGTAAAAAAGAAGGGGCAAGTTAAGACCCCGGTGATATCCGCCCCCTTTGAGGGAAGAAGCTGGTTCACTCCAATGCCCAGATCCAAGCTTCCCTCCCAGCCCGTGTCCTCCGCCCCTGACTTGCCCTCCTCTTCCTCCAGTCTCACCCCAGCCCTCCCCACCTCTTCCCGAAGGGGCTCCGTACCTGATGCTCCTCGAGCTCCTGCACTAGCACCTGAGCAAAAGGGAAACACAGATATGAGGAGCAGCTAGGGCCATCAACACATTCCTCCCTCCCCACTTAGAACCCAGCCACTGACGGCAGGACTAGTCAAGGCCGGCCTTTCCCTCACCCTCAGTGAAACCGCACACCCGATGCCTCGATTTCCCCATTGGGACCATTCCCCACGTCTCCTAGATCTCCTTCTCCCTCTCACCTGAGCGGATTTGTTGCAGGGTCCAGACTGCAAGAATCTAGCGATCAGGTAATACAGCTCTGTGAAAAGGGGAAAAAGAGGTTGAGAGGGAGGTAAAGAAAAACAGAAGCTTTTTCAAAAGAAACTGACAGCCGTCGCGCCAAGCTCCCATCTCCTTAGCCCCCAGACACAGTTACCCACCGGCTTCGATCTGGGTAGGTGCCGCCGCCATCCTTTTCCCTAAGGGGTTTGGGGGGCTCTGCTCCGGAGGAGCTGGCGGGGGCGGGTGGGGGCGCTGCCTCTATTGTGGTGAAGCCCCCATGCCCAGGAGTCCCACCGCTTCCGCCCTACTCCTCGTCCTAGTTTCGGTCTCTCTGGTCTCTCTTGGATTCATCGCATCACGTTTCGACCCACAGATATTCTAGCCCAAGAGCTGAGGAGGCGGAAAGGAGAGCGAGAGAGAGAGAGCAAGAGAGCGAGCAAGAGAGCGAGTGAGCGAGAGCAAGCACGAGCTGGCGAGCCTGAGAGAAGAGAGGGGAGGAGCCGAAGTTGTGGAGGGGGGGACGAGCAAAAGGGGTGGAGAGAGGGGAGGTAAAAACTGAGAAGATCCTGCAGTTCTCGTCGTTTCCCGCTAGGGGCACTAACGCAACATAATGTCCTCTGGTCTACCGGAGGCCGGCGGTTGCCTAGCTACCACTCCCGGAAACAGGGGGAGGTGCTAATTGACGGCCGGCGCTCTGGCTGACGTCGTAGAACTCCATGGTGCAGTTTTCTTCCGAGAGCGCCTGAGTCCGTTTCTCTTCCTGTGAGGACAGTCAAGCTCTTTCCTGTTGAGAACCTTTCCCTCTGGCGTTGTAATGAGGAACACGTGAGGGGGTGACTTCATTCAGATGCTTTCTTCTTTTTCCGAAGAGGCTTTGTTTTGTTTTGGGTTTGTTTTGTTTTGTTTTTCGTTTTTGCCTCTTCACCGAAAAGAGGCCAGCCACTGAAGGATCTTGTGACTGAGGGAGGAAAAGGAGCCCCTATTTCAGCGTCACTTGTTTTGCTTTAAAATGTTTTTTTGGTTTTCTTTTTTAGATTTTATTTATTCATAGAGACACAGAGAGAGAGAGAGGCAGAGACACAGGCAGAGGGAGAAGCAGGCTCCATGCAGAGAGCCCGACGCGGGATTCGATCCCAGGTCTCCAGGATCGCGCCCTGGGCCAAAGGCAGGCGCCAAACCGCTGCGCCACCAGGGCTGCCCAAAATGGTTTTTGCTCCAGACTAAAATATTCTACTTACCAGTCCAGAGTGCAAGGCTTATATTGTTATAATGACCAGTTCTAAAATCTGATGTCGTGGGGGAAATATGCTGTCAAATATGAAGCATTTTATTATTTTTCCCTTCTGAAAGTTTAACACGTGCCATATCTGTCTCATTCCCTTAGGATAATTTTCAGTTGTGTCTTCAAGTACTGCCAAAGTGTTTTATGCTAACCATGGATTTTATGTATTATTACATGTCTGTATGCAAGATGGTTTTATATATTATTGCAAATCTGTATACAAATCTGTATGCAAGCTTTGGGACTTTTTTTAATACACAAAAGCTAAATTTTTAGTGCAGTACTGACTTTAACTATTTAGTTACCAAAATCTTTTTTTTAATTTATTTTTTATTATTGGTGTTCAATTTACTAACATACAGAATAACCCCCAGTGCAAAAACCTTAAGTGATTAAAGGATTTGTAGAATAATTGATAAATATATAATAAACTGAGTTTCCTTCTCTACTTTTCCCTAATATTTTGTTCCCACTTCAAGCCTTGACTAAAAAAAGTAATTAATAGAAGCTGAGCCTGTTGAGATTAGAAATTATGTTTTACAGTACATGTACTATTTTCATTCATTAAAATAATCAAATTTGAAGATTTAAGTTTAGGAGTGAATTCTTAGGAATTTGGTTTCCTCACTCAGAGTTTAGCCAATGATCACAGTTGGTCTAGAATTGCATTATGCTAAAATAATCTTAGCCTAAGTTTTTAAGCTCTCACTCTGACCATGTTCTACCATTAGAAAGAAAGAACCACACAAGGTAATTGTGATATAATAGTTCTATCTTTGGTGGTTATGCTATAGTACTTGAAAAAAATGCCATTAACAAAAAGAAAGATGTTGAAAAAATATGTAAGCCCTAGACAACTCATTGCAAATAGTTTACCAAAACACCATACTGAATAATTTTTACAAGTATTATATATATATATATATAATAAAACAGTTTACATTTACCAAGCCACTACTATGTCCTAAGCACTTTATATACTTCAACTCATTTAATCTTTATAATTACCCAAGGAGGTAGGTTTTACTGTTATCCCCATTTTACAGATAATCAAAATGACTATGTGGCTTTGGACAACTTATATTCTATGATCCTTATTCCTCATCTGCAAATTGTAATAGTACTTGCTGTACCCACTTCACAGGAATTGCTTGCTGTAAAGTCATGTGAATATATTCATATTGTATTTCAAACTTTATAGGACATTGGTGTTTTTTTTATGATAGTCACACAGAGATAGAGAGAGAGAGAGAGGCAGAGACACAGGCAGAGGGAGAAGCTGGCTCCATGCACCGGGAGCCCGAGGTGGGATTCAATCCCCCGTCTCCAGGATCGCGCCCTGGGCCAAAGGCAGGCGCTAAACCGCTGCGCCACCCAGGGATCCCGACATTGGGATGTTTTTAAAATAGTTTATTTATTTATTTATTCATGAAAGAGAGAGAGAGAGGCAGAGATATAGGCAGAGAGAGAAGCAGGCTCCATGCAGGAAGCCTGATGTGGGACTCGGTCCCAGGACTCGGATCACACCCTGAGCCAAAGGCAGAGGCTGAACCTCTGAGCCACCCAGGCATCCCAGGACATTGTTATTCCAATGATTGTCTCAGTACCAGTCTGAGTGCAATCAGGAGGGAAAAGTCACATAGTAATTCAAAGTACCAGACAGTTCAAGATACAAAATTATTAATGATAACAGGAGATTGGAGTAATGAGGGATTACCTTATAAGGGGTAAATATATACTAACAAATATAGGAATAGCAGATATATAATAGTAGATAGAATAGCCACTACCCCTAGAGTTGAGATATAGTACCCTCAACCCTACTCTCCACTTAGGGCTAAGATCCAGACTTGGTTGGAGAGAATAAAGCCAGACAAGTCTTATTAAATAGCAGGAAAGATGGTGCCCTGTAGGCAGAACTTGCTGAAACTAAACTCTGGAAATCATTGGAACTCTGACTTCTGGAAATTTCTGGAAGCCTACCCTCTGGGGTCAGTCCTTTAGGGTTCCTGAGAAATGTGTTCTTGGGAACACATGGTGTGTAACACCAGAAGCACATTACTACAAAGACATCAGAAGAAGGTTGCCAGAGGAAGCTGCTGGGAGTGCTACCAAAACAATGCACCACAGGAACAAGGCACCAAAGAAATTTGCACAAGCTGGGCAAACAGCCTAGCCAGTAAATTGTCAGAAGCAGGAAGCAAAACTCTCTTCCTGCACTGTATTTCCAGTTCCATCTACTGACAAATATTCAGTTCTACCTGACAAAAGGAAAAATATTTAAATGTCTCTGGACCATTTTCATAGAGCACTCAGAAGGTAGAATTTAGAGATGATAAGCAGCAAATCAATAAACTGGCACAATTTCCTTGCTTTTCTCTTGACTTTAATAACGAGGTTGACAAAGGGAAAGTTATTAAGATGTAAATGTTAACATAAGTTTTCATTTGTTGTTTATGATAAATCAAATGCTTTGAATTACTTTGTTGCAATTAAAGTCACCAGTATTAACCCTGTGCCCAAAATCTTAATTGAAAGTGGAAGGAAATTTTAATAAATGAAAGCAAACATGGATTTACAAAGAAAAAAGTCTGGAATGTTTACCTGATTGGCTGTGTTAGTTTCCTAGGATGGCCATAACAAATTACCACAGAGAAATGTTGTTTTTTTTAGATTTTATTTACTTATTCATAAGAGACTCACAGAGAGAGAGAGAGAGAGAGAGAGAGAGGCAGAGACACAGGCAGAGGGAGAAGCAGGCTCTATGCAGGGAGCCTGACTTGAAACTTGATCCCGGGTCTCTAGGATCAGGCCAGGCTGAAGGCAGCGCTTAACTGCTGAGCCACCTGGGCTGCCCTAGAGAAATCTGTTTTGTCATAGTTCTGGAGTCCAGAAATCTAGGACCAAAGTAGCCACACTCCCTACAAAATCTCTAGGGAAAAACCCTTCTTTGCCTTTTCCAGCTTCTGGTGGCTTCTGGCTTGTGGCAGTATCACACAAGGAAGACCACATGCAGATGGAGACTGGACTCTATCTCTTCGTGTGGTCTTCCTTGTGTGTCCCTGTGTTAAAACTCCTTCTCCTCTTTCTCATAAAAACACCAGTCATGTAGTTTAGGTCACCCTACATCCAGAATGCTATCATCTCAAGAACCTTAATGATTTACATTGAACAAAGATACTATTTTCCAATGAAGTTATATTCACACATATTGGGGATGGGGAAATGGACATATCTTTTAGAAGGGACATAATTAAACCCACAAAATAATTTATTTTATTCTGTCTCTTTAAAATAACATTAATGGTAGGCCAAGGCTGGAAATTTAACAAATCTCCCTAGGATGGCAAAAAAGAAAGTTAAAAAGTAGGATATCCTGAGGTAGAGGGACAGAAGTAGTAAACTAGAAGATTAATATAATAAACTATAAATAAATAGTTCCATTTTCCTATCTTATTTTCTTAAAAATTCATACAATGTAATAAATAAAATAATGTACTCTTAGATTTTTTTTAAATTTTTATTTATTTATGATAGTCACAGAGAGAGAGAGAGGCAGAGACACAAGCAGGCTCCGTGCACCGGAAGCCTGACGTGGGATTCGATCCCGGGTCTCCAGGATCGCGCCCCGGGCCAAAGGCAGGCGCTAAACCACTGCGCCACCCAGGGATCCCGACTCTTAGATTTTTAAATAGATCACATACATTATGATATGTTAATATATTTTACCATATTAAATAGATATAATATGTATAACAAAATGGGGAATAAGGAAGGAAGAGGGAATAGAACTATACAGAAGTAACATTTGTATATCTCAAAGGAACTAAGTTAATATAAAAGTGAACTATAGGGCAGCCCGGGTGGCTCAGCAGTTTAGCGCCTGCCTTTGGCCCAGGGCATGATCCTGGAGACCCGGGATTGAGTCCTACATCAGGCTTCCTGAATGGAGCCTGCTTCTCCCTCTACCTATGTCCTTGCCTCTCTCTCTCTCTCTCTCTCTGTTTCTCTCTCTCTTTCATGAATGGATGAATAAAATCTTTTTTTTTAAAGTGAACTGTATTCTGCTAAGGCATATATGCTAAGCCCTAGGACAACTAAGAAAATAACTTTTAAAATAATGGAGAAAAATAACCTAAAAACGTTCCACTAGAAAATATTTACTTAATGCAAAAGAGAGAATGAAAGAAGGAATAGGGCAAAAAAGACATGAGATATATAGAAAACAAAATTAAAATGATAGATATAAATCCAACTACATCAATAATAGCATGACATGTGAATGGATAGATTCTACTTCCAGGATAACAGCATGAAGAGCTTTGTGGGATAAGCTTCCCAGTGAAACTAGTGGAAATTATAAAATATAAACAGCCACTTAAAATCTCTAGAAATGGTCCTAATGGTATAAAATAAATGAAAAAAGCATGTATTTAAGAAAATCTAAAACTTTCGAAACAAAGTTTATGGTATTTGAACCAAGAACCACTCCCTCTTTATCCCCATAGAAGCTTATCTAGGGAGAAACTCCACTGCAGAATAAAATAGTTGAAAATATATGGCTTCCTCTCCTGCTAGTTCTCAGTTGAAGGTGTATCTTCTTGGGTGGAATAGGACACAGGTGTTTCTCATAATTCCCCCAACTACCTGTTCCTGAGGCTTAGTCCTGATCCAGTGCAGCCAAGACATGGTGGACATCATTCTTTCACCCAGCCCTCTTTCATGAGACAAGGCTAGATATGGAACATGGTGGCACTGAGAATACTTGGGTCTTGATCACTCTTGTACTGAAATGTGGCACAGGGGATGCATGCTAAGACAGGCAAGGCAAAGAGACCTAAACCTGCTACATCCCTCCTACACTAAGCACTCATCTCCAAAAGCTGGGATGTCACAGGGAAGTATCCTACTATGCTGGCCCTCAGTACCAGAGCTGTACCTTGGAGATTTTGCACTAGGAAAGAATGAGGGCTTAGAAGAGAGAACTATGAATCTCCCCACAAAGGAACTGACTTTATTTACAATAGAGATTTAAACCTAAGAGTACTCTAAAACAGTGAAGGAAGTGGCAAAATACAATTGGAAGGAAATTAATAGAATAATTTGAATTATAGGCTAAGTCTTTGATAATTTTCTGGAGAAAAATAGGCAGAAAGGCATCTGAAAAGAGACATCCAGAGGATAGAACAAATCTCAAACACTGATCTAGGCAAATATCCTTTAAAAGGAGCTGAAATTTGGATCAGACTCTAAGTCAATTTATGCTGTAGTGCATATTTTAAAAAATACAGACCAATCAGTAGGCAATTAGTGAAACTTAAGATCTGGGAGTGATCAGAGAAGGAGACAAGGAAAGCCCTGCCAAAATGAGTGTTCTCCCAGGGTGAATGTGTGTGTAATCAAGGCTGCATCCTCTGAGGGCAATGTTAGAGGCTTTGCACAGTAATATAAACAAGCACATAACAAGACTTGAGAGAAAAGTGTACCAGTACCAAAGGTTGCCATAATATATTATTTAAAGTGTCCAGTCTCGTAGGGTGGCTTAATGAATAAAAAAATAAGACTCATCTATATGCTGCCTAAAGAGACCCAGTTTAGACCTAAAGACAGCTGCAGGTTGAAAGTGAGAAGATGGAAAAACATCTATCATGGAAATGGAAGTCAAAAGAAACCTGGAGTAACAGAGGAAGAGGATGGAATAGGAGGACATTAGGATCACCTCATCCCACGAATGCAACAAAATAACCACCAAATCATCCTAAATACCCCAGAAATTCACCTAAAACTGACAGAACAAACTCCACAACTAAAGGGTGAGAGGAGTCTACATCAAAAAGTGTAGAAAGTGTGGAGACATGGTTTAGGGGAGAAACATATAACTTGTGCTGTAGAGAGGAGTGAATTGTGGCTGTGGAGAAGAGAGAGAGGGAGAGGGAGAGGGAGAGGGAGAGAGAGAGAGAGAGAGAGAGAGAGAGAGAGAAGCTCACAAGGGAATGTACAAGAATATTTCCCCAAAAGCCATTGGCTTGGAAAATGAGAGGGGCTAAATTCAGGGGCTGAAAATGAGTTCTTGCAACCAACAGAGCTTAAAGTCTAGAACTTAAAAAGGTCAGTGTGTTTAGTTGGAATAGTGCCCTCCTGGAGAGAAGGCAAGCAAACAACTAAGGAGCACACAGCCTGGAAAGAGCAATCTGAAGAGCACCAGGAACACATAGTAGAGAGCTTACTCACTCTTTTCAGAGTGCATTCTTGTGAGGCAGCCTTCACAGAAATACTTCTCTGGTAAAAAAGGAGCTGCCTAGTACCACTTCCCTCCCATACCCCTCAGCACAAACACAGAGCCACCTGTGGGAAGTAAAACAGCACCAACACTAGCTATCTAACTTGCTTACACCAAGCCCCCCACCCCCTGCACTACACTGGGATCGCCTACCTCAGTCACACTTGCCACAGTCCCAGGGCAGCCAGACCTCTGAAGATCAGCACAAAACCCTGCTGACACCACTTCTCACAACCAAAGAGTTCTGTAGGGCTTCATTTCTGGTAGATGTGGTGACAGGTCTCATTTCACAAGCAGACCACAGCACACCTAGTTAAAACCTACCACATTCAAGGCCAGGGATCAAATACTACCAGCAGACAAGAAGAACCTCTACAGAAAATTGACCTGAAGGACAGAGGAGCAAATATCTCCTCAGCACAATAGCAGAGGGCATAGAGCATACACTGTATATAATCCCTGAAGTGCCAGGGCCTCGGCAGTACATGTCCTCTTCTTCATAAGGCAGGAGGACATCTTCTCCTCTCTACCAAGAGCAGGAGACATAACTGGCTTTTCTAACACAGAAAAGATGGCAGAGACATAGACAAAATGCAGAGATTGAGGCATTTATCACAAATGAAAGAACAAGATAAGGCCACTGCCAAAGATCTAAGTGAAACAGATATAAGTAACATGCCTGATGGAGAAATTAAAGCAAAGATCATAGGGATACTCACTGGGTATGAGAAGAGAATAAAAAATATCTGTAAGACCATTACCACAAAGATAAAAGAGTTAAAAAAGAATGAATCAGAGATGAGGAGTGCAATTAATGTGACAAGAAACATGCTTGATTCCATGAACAGAAGGCTAGAAGAAGCAGAGGAACTAATTAATAATCTAGAACACAAAGTAACAGAAAGTAATGAAGCTGAACAAAGAAAGAAGAAATATGCAACAGGAGAATAGACATAGGGAGCTCAGTGCTACACAAATGTTCTAACACTTGTATTATTAGGAGTCCAAGAAGAAGAAAAGGGAGAAAAGAGGGCAGAAAATTTAATCCAAGAATAATACTTGCAAATGTCCCTAACCTGGGCAAGAAAACAAATATCCAGATCCCCAAAGCACAGAGACCTCCCATCAAAATCAACAGAAGCAAGCCAATACCAAGACATATTGTACTTAAATTTGCAAAATATAGTGATAAAGAAAAATCTTAAAATTACCAAGACAAAAGAAGTCCATAACTTACAAGGGAAAACTGATAAGACTAGCTAGAGATTTCTCTAAAGAAAGTTGGCAAGCCAGAAGGGTGTGACATGATATATTCAAAGTACTGAATGGAAAAACTCTGTAGCCAAGAATACTCTATCCAGTAAGGCTATCATTCAGAAGAGAAGGAGTGATAGAATTTCCCAAACAAATACTAAAGGAGTTCATGACCATGAACCCAGCACTGCAAGAAATATTAAAGGGGACTCGTTAAGGGGAAAGGAAAGAGAAAAAATGACAAAGAAAAGAAAGAATCAAGAAAATATAAAGAAACAACCATAAACAAGGAATAAAATGGCAATAAAAACATTATCAATAATTATTTTGAATGAAAATTTACTAAATGTTCCAATCAGAAAACATAGTGTGTAAGAATGTATATAAAAACGAGATCCATTTGTCTGCTGCCTGCAAAAGACCCATTTTAAACCTAAACACACCTACAGATTGAAAGTGAGGATATTAAGAATCATTTATCATTCTAACGGATATGAAAAGAAGGGATACCAATACTTATCGGACAAATTAATTTTATTTTTGTGTTTGTTCTTGTATTTTTTTAAAGGAGATAGAACTTTATTGACTACAGTGCAAGGGAATAGTGAGCAGGACATCAGAGGAGATGCTGTCTGCCAAGATGAAATAGAGTGTAAAACAAAGATTGTAAGAAAAGACAAGGAAAAACAATATAATCATGGAACACATGATCTAAAAAGAAGACATAAGAATTGTAAATATTTATGCATCCAATATGGGACCACCCATATACATGAAACAGTCAATAACAAATATAAAGAAACTAATCAATAGTACTACAAGAATAGAACTTACTACTCCAATTACATTAATGGACAGATCATCCAAATAGAAAATCAACAAGAGAACAGTGGCATTGAATGACACAACTGTACCAAACGAGTTTAACATAACGACATTCAACCCTAAAACAAGAGAATACACATTCTTTTCAAATGCACATGAAACATTCTCCAGAATAGATCACACATTAGGTCACAAAACAGGCCTCAACAAATACAAAAAGACTGAAATCATACCATGAACGTTTTCTGGCTTCAAAACAATGAAACTAAAATTCAACCACCAGAAAAAAATCTGGAAAGACCACAAATATAAGGAGGTTAAACAAAATGCTATTAAATAATGAATGGTCAACCAGGAAATCAAAGAAGAAATGGAAAAATACATGGAGACAAATGAAAATGAAAACAAAATGGCCCCAAAACATTGGGATGCAGAAAATGTGGTTTACAGAGGAAAGATTATAGCAATACAGGCCTACCTCAAGAACCAAGAAAAATCTCAAATAACCTAATGTTACACCTAAAGGGGCTAGAAAAATCTCAAATAACCTAACCTTACACCTAAAGGGGATAGAAAAATCTCAAATAACCTAACCTTACACCTTCTGAAGCCTGAAGCCAACAGAAGGAAGGGAATAATAATGATTTCAGGAGAAACAGTGATATAGAAACAAAGAAAATAGAACAGATCAAGAAAGCAGGAGCTGGTTCCTTGAAAAAATTATTTTCTTCTCTTTAATTTATTCTTCTCTGGACAGAATGACAAGATGGAAAAACTCACCTCAAAAAACAGAACAAGAGTCAGTACTGAATGCCAGGGACCTAATCAGTACAGATATAAGTAAGATGTCAGAAATATAGTTCAGAATAATTATTATAAAGATATTAGCTGGTCTAGGAAAAGCATATAAGACAATAGGAAATCTCTTTCTGGGAAAGTAAAAGAAATAAAATCTACACAAGTCAAAATTTAAAAGGCTTTTAATGAGATGCAATAAAAATAGAGACTGTAACTACTAGAATAATGAGGAAGAAGAGAGATTTAGTGATATAGAAGACAAAATGATGGAGAATAGGAGCACGTGGGTGGCTCAGTGGTTGTCTGCCTTTGGCTCAGGTCGTGAACCTGGGGTTCTGGGGTCAAGTCCCACATCGGGCTCCTTGCAAGGATCCTGCTTCTCCCTCTGCCTATGTCTCTGCCTTTCTCTGTGTGTCTCTCATGAATAACTAAACAAAATATTTTTTTTAAATAATGGAGAATAAAGAAGCTTAGAAAAAGAGAGATAAACAACTACTGAATAACAAGGGGGAGAATTCAAGAGATAAATGATATAAAGCAAAACAATATTAAAATAATTTAGGTCCCAGAAGAAGAAGAAATGGAGTGGGGCAGAAAGTACCTTGGAACAAATTATAGCAGAAAACACCCCTAATCTGGGGAAGAAAACAGGCATTCAAATCCCGAAGGTACAGAGCGCCCCACTCAAAATCAATAAAAATAGATCAACACCCTGACATATAATAGTGAAACTTGCAAATATCAGAGACAAAGAGAAAATCCTGAAAGCAGTTCGGGACCAGAGGTCCTTAACTTACAAAGGGTAGAAACATTAGACTGGCAGCAGACCTACTGACAGAGACCTGGCAGGCCAGAAAGTGCTGGCATTAAAATTCAGGGTGCTAAATGAGAAAAATATGCAGCCAAAAATACTTTATCCAGCTAGGATATCATTAAAATAGAAGGAGATTTAAAGATCTTCTGGGACAAACATAAACTAGGATAATTTGTGATCACTAAACCAGCTCTGCAAGAAATAGTAAAGCAGATCTTGTAAGCAAGGAGAGAGATAAAAAAATAACAGAGACCAGAAAGGAATAGAGACATCCGAATCTGCAAAGAAGTATACCTCTCAGCCCTGACAGATGACAAGATAAGCAATGTGAAAACTCGAAAGTCTCTGCCCCCAAACTGCTAGTATTCATAGAGGACTTCAGCAAAGTGGCAGGATATAAAATCAATGCACAAAAAATCAGTTGCATTTCTATATGCTAACAATGAAACAGAAGAAAGAGAAAGCGTCAATCACATTTACAATTGCAACAAAATCCCTAAGATACCTAGGAATAAACCTAACCAAAGAGGCAAAGGATCTGTACTCAGAAAACTCATGAAAGTAATTGAGGAAGATATAAAGAAATGGAATAAAGTTCCATGCTCATGAATTGGAAGAAAAATATCGCTAAAATATCTATGCTACCTAGAGCAAACTATGCATTCAATGCAAACCCTATCAAAATACCATTAACTTTTTTCACAGAGCTGGAACAAATAATCCTAAAAATTTGTATGGAACCAAAAAAGACACCAAATACCCAAAGGAATGTTGAAAAAGAACCAAAGCTGGTGGCATCACAATGCCAGACTTCAAGCTCTATTATCTATTAAAAAGCTATAATCACCATGGAAGTATGGTATTGGCACAAAAGCATACATAAAAAACATACACATAGATCAATGGAACAGAATAGGAGAACCCAGAAAAGGACCCTCAACTCTATGGTCAACTAGTCTTTGACAAAGCAGGAAAGAATATGCAATGGAAAAGACAGTATCTTCAACAAATGATATTGGGAAAATTGGACAGGCACATGCAGAAGGATGAAACTTGAACTTTTCCTTACACCATAAACAAAAATAGACACAAAAATAGATGGTAGACCTAAATGTGAGACAGGAATCCATCAAAATCCTAGAGAACAGAGGTAGCAACCCCTCTGACATCAGCCACTGGAACTTCTTCCAGACATGTCTCCAAAGGCAAGGGAAACAAGGCAAAAATGAACTTTGGTATTTCCTAAAGATAAAAGTTTCATCAAGTTTCTGTACAGCAATGGAAACAGTTGACAAAACAAAAGATAGCCAACTGAATGGGAGAAGATATTTGCAATTGTCTTACCAGATAAAGGGCTATAATTCAAAATCTATAAGGAACTTACCAAATTCAACAGCCAACAAACAATCCATTAAAGAGATGGGCAGAAAAAAAAAATTAAAGAGATGGGCAGAATACATAGGCTGTTCTCCAAAGAATGTATACAAATGGCCAACAGACACATGAAAAAAATGCTCAACACCACTCAGCATCAGGGAAATAGAAATCAAAACCACAATGAGATACCACCTCAAAATAGAACGGCTACAACTAACAACTCAAGAAATGACAGATGTTGGCGAGGATACAGAGAAGGTGGAATCCCCTTAGGGTGTTGGAGAGAATGCAAACTGCTGCAACCACTCCAGGAAACAGTATGGAGTTTTCTCTAAAAGTTGAAAATAGAGCTACCCTATGACCCAGCAATTGCACTACTGGGTACTTATGCCATAGATACAAATGTGGTGATCTGAAGGAGCACCCAATGTTTATAGGAACAATATCCACCATACCAAATTATGGAAAAAACCTAGATGCCCATGGGCAGGTGAAAGGATAAAATAGATATGAGATATCTATCTATCTATCTATCTATCTATCTATCTATCTATCTATCATCTATCTAATGAAATAGTACTCAACCATCAAAAAATGAAATCTTACCATTTGCAATTTATGTGGATAGAACAGAGGATATTATGCTAAGCGAAATAAGTCGATCATTGATAACAGTTATGATATGATCTCACTCATATGTGGAATTTAAGAAGCAAAATGGAGGAAAAAAGAGAAGCCAAATGGAGGATCATAGGGGATGAGAGAAAAACACAAAAGAAGATAAAATCAGAAAGGGAGACAAAATAAGACACTTCAATCACACAAAGAAAAGAATGCTAGAGTAGCAATACTTATATTGAACAAAATAGACTTTACAACATATACAGATACAACAAAGATGAACACTATGTAATAATAATTGTGACAAACCAAGAAGTTATACAATTGTAAATACTTGTGCACCCAACATAGGAGCACCTAATACATAAAACAGTTAATAAGAAACTGAAATTAACTAATTGATAAGAATAAAACAGTAGTATAGGGGACTTTAATACACCATGTACATCCACAAACTGATGTAAACAGAACATTAACATGGAATCAATGTCTATGAATGACACTTGTAACAGATGGATTTAATAGATATAATCAGAATACTTCATTCAAAACCAATAGAATACAGATTATTTTCATGTGCACATGGCATATTCCCCAGAATAGATCACATATTGGCCCTCTTAAAAAAGCCAAAAATTCAAGAAGTTTGAAATCATACCATGATTATTTTCTGACCATAAATCTATGAAACGAGAAGTCAACCACAAGAAAAACTGTATAAGACCAGGAGGTTAAATAACATGATACTAATCAATGAATCAATGAATGCATCAATGAAGAACTCGAAGAAAAAAATAAAAAGTACATGGAAACAAATGAAAATGAAAACACAGTGGTCAAAAACTTCTGAGATGCAGCAAATTGGTCCTAAAAGGGGAGTTTATAGCAATCAAAGCCTACCTCAAGATACAAAAAAAGTCTCAAATAGACAACCTAATAGTACACGAAAATGGGCTAGAAAAAAAATAAAATCTAAAAACAACACAAGGAAAGAAATAATAAGAATTAGAGCAGACATAAATGCTATAGAAACTAAAATAACAATATAGCAGAACAGTGAAATCAGGAGTCGGGTGTTTGAAAAAAATCAATGAAATCGACAATCCTGTAGCCAGACTTATCAAGAATAAAACAGAAAGGACCCATAAATAAGGTCACATACAAGAAAGAAAAAATAATCAACACCAGAGAAGTACAAGCAATCATGAGAGAAAGTTATATGTGAAAAAAATTGGACAATCTAGAAGAAATAGATAAATCTCTAGAACATATAAGCTCCCAAAACTGAAACAGGAAGAAGTAGAAAATTTAGATAGACCAATAAGCAGCAAAGAAATTGTGTCAGCAATCAAAAAATTCCCGAGAAACAAGAATCCAGACCTTCATAGGCAAATTCTATCAAACATTTAGAGGAGAGTGAATACTTATTCTTCTCAAACTATTCAAAAATATAGAACAGGAAAGAAAACTTCCAAATTCATTCTATGAGGCCAGAATTACTCTGATAGCAAAACCAGATACAGACCTCACTTAAAAATAACTACAGTCCAATATTCCTGATGAACTGAGATGCAAAACTTCTTAATAAAATACTAGCAAACTGAATTCAAGAATACATTTAAAAAATCATTCACTGCAATCAAGTGGGGGCATATTCCTGGGTTGCAGGGGTGATTTAATATTCTCAGATCAGTCAAGGTGATATATCACATTAATAGGAGAAAGGATAAGAACCATGAACCTTTCCATAATTGAAGAAAAAGCATTTGACAAAAGCACAACATGCATTCATGATAAAAACACCCAAAAAAGTACATGTGGATGGAACATACCTCAACATCATAAGGACCATATATGAAAAACCCACAGCTAACATTATCCTTAATTGCAAGAAACTGAGAGTTTTTCCTTTATGGTCAGGACAAGACAGGGATGTCCACTCTCATCACTTTTATTTAACATCGTACTGGAAGTACTAACCATCACAGACAGACAACAAAGACGAATAAAACTCATTCACACTAGAAAAGGAAGAAGTTAAGCTTCCAGTATTTGCAGAAGACATGATACTGTATATAGAAAACCCAAAAGAACCTACCAAAAAATAACTAGAACTGATAAACAAACCAATACAATTGCAAAATACAAAATCAACATACAGAAATCTGTTGCATTTATGTATACCAATATTGAAGCAGCAAAAAGAGAAATCAAGGATTCAATCCCATTTACAAGTGCGCTAAAATGCGTAAGATACCTAGGAAAAAACCTAACCAAAGTGGTGAAAGACCTGTACTCTGAAATCTACAAAATACTGATGAAAGAAGTGGAAGATGATACAAACAAATGGAAATATATTCCATGCTCATGAATTGGAAGAACAAATATTTTGTAAAGTCTAAGTTACCCAACACAATCTACACAGTTAATGCATTTCTTATAAAAATGCAAGCAGGATTTTTTCACAGAGCTAGAAGAAACAATCCTAAAATTTGTATGGAACTACAAAAGACCCCGAATAGCCAAAGCTATCTTGAAAAAGAAAAGAAAACCTGGAGCCATAACATTCTAGACTTTAAGTTATATTACAAAGTTGTAGTGATCAAAAGAGTATGGCACTGTCACGAAAACAGATATTTTGTTCAATGGAACATAATAGAAAACCCAGAAATTAATCAACATCTGTATTAGCATTTAATCTTTGACATACAGGAAAGAATATTCATTGGGAAAAGACAGTCTCTTTAACAAATGGTGTTGGGAAAACTAGACAACTATATGCAAAAGAAGATGACTGGACCACTTTCATATGCAAAAATAAATTCAACAAAAGAAAGACATAAATGTGAAACAAGAAACCATCAAAATCCTAGAAAAGGACACAGGCAATAACCTGTTGACATTGGCTGTAGCAATTTCTTACTAGATATGTCTCCTGAGGTACAGAAAACAAAAGCCAAAATAGTCTATTGGGTCTTCATCAAAATAAAGAGCTTCCGCACAATGAAAGAAACAATTAACAAAAAACTAAAAGGCAACCTACAGGATGGGAGAACCTGATTGCAAATGACATATCTGAAAAAGGGTTAACATCCAAAATATATAAAGAACTTATAAAACTCAACAGCCACAATATGAATAATCCAGTTAAGAAATGGGCAGAAGACATGAATAGACATTTTTCCAAAGAAGATATGCAGGTGGCTAACAAGACACATGAAAAGATGCTCAACATCACTCATCATTAGGGAAATACAAATCAAAACTACAATGAGATATGAACAAGTCAGAATGACTAAAATTAACATTACAAGAAAAAACAGGTGTTGGTGAGGATGCAGAGAAAGGGGAACTCTCTTACGCTGTTAGTGGGAATGCAAAGTGGTGCAGCCACTGGGGAAAAAAAAACTATGGAGGTTCCTAAAAAGTTAAAAATAGAACTATCTTACAATTCACCAATTACACTAGTAGTTAGAAGATGTCATATGTATATATACAATGGAATATTACTCAGCCATAAAACAGAATGAAATCTTGCCATTTGCAATGACATGGATGGGGCTAGAGAGTATTATGTTACATGAAATAAAGCAAAGACAAATGCCATATGATTTCACTCATATGTGGAATTTAAGACACAAAGCAAATGCATATGGGTGGGGAAATGAGGCAAACAAAGAAATAGACTCAAGTATGGAGAACAAACTGAGGGCTACAGTAGGAGAAGTGGTTAGGAGGAATGGATTAAATAAGTGATGAGTATTAAAGAGGGCACTTGAGATGAGCATTAGGTATTGTATATAAGTGATACATAACTAAATTCTACATGTGAAACTATTATTACACTATATGTTATACCTGGAATTTAAATGAAAACCTGAAACAAACGAATTAGAGAAAGATGCCCATGCTAACTACTCATTCAATATAGTTCAAACTAGAATAGTTGATAGAACAATTAGGCAAGAAAAATAAATAAAATACATCTTAATTAGAAAAGCAGTAAAATTGTAATTATTTGTAGTTGATATGATTTCATACTGTCCCAAAGACTCATGAACAGTTAAACTTATCAACACATTACATAAACTTGCAGGATTTAAAATCAATAATATACATATATCAGTGAATATCTACATATGAATAATGGAATATCTATAAAAAAGAGAGAAAATGATCCCATTTAATATAGAATCCAAAATAATAAAGTACTTGGGGATATATTTAACTAAAAGAGAGAATTATCTGTACAATGAAAACTAAAAGACTTTATTGAAACAAATCAAAGAAGACAAACAGAAAAAATTCCATGTTAATGAGTTAAAACAATAAATATCATTAAAATGTACATACTACCCAAAGCTTATCTATAGATTCAACACAATCCATATCAAAGTTCCAATGATATTTTTCACAGAAATAGGAAAAAAAGTCTTCAACTTTGTATGTAACCTCAAAAGACCTTGAACAGTCAAAGCCATCCTGAGAAGGAAGAACAAAGTTCAGTTCATCACACTTTCTGATTTCAAACTATACTACACAACTAAAGTAGTAAAAACAGTGTGCTGCTGTCATAAAATAGACACACAGACCAATGCAGCAGTATGGAAGGCCCAGAGTGAAACACCTGGATATATACTGAACTAATATTCAACTTGAGAACCAAGAACACAGAAAAGGGAAAGTATAGTCTCTTTGACATATGGTGCTGGGGAAACTGTGTAAACATATACTGAACAATGAAATTAAATTCCTATCTAACTCCACTCACAAAAATTAACTTGAAGTGAATCAAATACTTAAACATAAGACTTAATATCATAAAACTCCTAGAAGAAAACAAAGAAGAATTTCCTCAACATTGATCATGGCAATTATTCTTTGAATATGACACCAAAAGTATAAGCAACAAACGCAAAAGTAAACAAGTAGTACTACATCAGACTTAAAAGTTTCTGCTCAGCAAAAGAAACACCAAAATAAAAGGCAACATGCAGAATGAAAGAAAATAATTAGAAATCATATATTGGATTATGGGTTAATATCCAACATATATAAAGAACTACTTAAAATTCAGTTGCAAAGTAACCCCAACAAACTGATTTTAAAATGTGCAGAGGCACTAAATATTGTCCTAAAGAAAATAAATAAACAAATGGTGAACAAGTGCATGAAAAGATTCTCAACATCACTCTCAGGGAAATACAAACCCAAACTGCAATGAAATACCATCTCACATCTATTAGGATGGCTATCATCAAAAAAAAAAAAAAAAAAAAAAAAAAAGAAAGAAAGAAAAAAAAGAAAAAAAACAAGATATAGCAAGTATTGGCAAAGATGTGGAAAAAAGGGAACTATCGTCTACTGTTGGTAGGAATGTAAATTTCTCCAGCCATGGAGACTTCTCAAAATGTGGAGGTCCTTAAATGGAGAGTCTTCAAAAAATTAAAAATAGAACTACTATATAATTCAGAAGTTCTACTTCTGGGCCTCTGGAAAAGAAAGCAGGATATTGTAGAGATATATGCACCCCATATATACTACAGCATTATTTAAAATATACAACATTGGAAACAATCTATGTGTCCACTTGCGAATGAAGGGATCAAGAAGATGTAGTATACAGACGCCTGGGTGGCTCAGCGATTGAACATCTGCCTTCAGCTCAGGGCGTGATCCCGGGATTCTGGGATCAAGTCCCGCATGGGGCTTCTTGCGTGGAGCCTGCTTCTCCCTTTGCCTGTGTCTCTGACTCCTCTCTCTCTCCCCCCCACATGAATAAATAAATAAAATCTTAAAAAAGAAGATGTAGTATATATGTACAACAAAATATTTTATAACCATGAGAAAAAAGGAAATCCCACCATTTTCAACAACATGGATGGACATTGAGAACATTATTCTAAGTGAGATAAGACAAAGACAAGTACCATATGATATCACTTATATGTAGAATTTAATAAACCCTAATTCATAAAACAGTGAAATGGTGGAGAAATAGATATGTTTTTAAGGGTACATGACTTGAACTAGAAGATAAATAAGTCATGGATGTCTAATGCACAATACAGTGAATATAGACAACAATATTGTATTTAAGTCATCAAACTTGATAAGAGACTTGATCTTAATTATTCCATCACAGAAATGATAATGCTATCATTATAGTATCAATCACATTACAATATATAAATATATCAAGTCGACATGTTGTATACCTCAAATAAAGACAGTATTAAATGTCAAATATATTTCAATTAAAACAAAGAAAAATGATAGCAAATAACAATGAACAATTAAGAAAATAAGAATCAACACAAAGATCTGACAAAAGTACAAAATATTTGAAGTTGGGACTTAACCAGAAAATCTAAAATGCACAGTCACTATACCATATACAAATCTTTTGTCACAGTTAGGTGGCAATCCATTCAAGAACATCCCATGTTGTTATTGATCTTATTGGGGCTCTTTCATCAGGATCAAGATAAATTTTTAAAAGATGATGTTGCTACACCTTTCCAACTTTTTAAAAAGAAAAAAAAAACATAATCACTTCACAAATTTGCTTATCATACCTGTTGATTTTTTACTTGTTTCCCCCTTCAAAGAGAAAAATCATGCTTTTCAGAGCATTTGCAAATTTTTTCTCTAAGAAATTAAAAGTATGAAAAAAAAAGAACTCTAAACTTATCATTGCTTTAAAAATGGAGGTAAAACAAGCTAAAGGTTGCACAGATATACAAAATATTGTAGTTCCAGTCTAAGAAAGAAGAAAATGCAAACTAAACTGAGGCTTACTTGATTATAGATGAAGTTATGGGAAAAGACTCCCAGGCCACATTCTTTATCGTTAGTCAGTAAAGGTAGAATTTAGCTCAAGGATTTGATTGACATGATAAATGGGAAACTCTAAGCTTGGGAACTTGAAGTGGGAGTGGTCACGTGCTCAGGCTGTAAAGGACTTCTAACCAAAAAAAATATTCATTTACTTGAGAATATTCATTACTCCAAGTGTGGAATAAAGGACTTCGAACCAAAAAAATATTCATTCACTTGAGAATACTCACTCATTCTCTATATGCAACCTACTGCTTAAACATTTTTTTAAAGAGTTTGCTTATTTATTTGAGAGAGAGAGAACAGAGGGAGAGGGAAAGGAGAGAAAGAGCAAGCTCCCTGCTGAGCATGAAGCCCTATTCTAGGCTCAAAATCAGTACCCTGAGATTATGACCTGAGCCGAAGGCAGATGTTTAACTGACTGAGCCACCCAGGTGCCCAAGATTAGTACTTTTAATTAAAACTCTGTAACTCTTCAAAAGTATTAAAGACCTGAAGAGACTTTAAGCCAATATTGGTCATTTAATTGCTAATATGAATGGAATTTTAAGTTACTGCTATTCATTTATTTTGGCCAAAGTTACTCAGAGAAGAAGGATTTTTAAGGTTTCTGTGTACTTAGGAGAATTGAGGGACTATGGAGGAAAAGAGGTACACAAAATGATGAGATTGAATTCTAAGCAGAAATGGAAAGGAAAAAAAATTCTCATCTGTGGCAGGAACATGCAAAGTCACAGAAGATGGAAATAGTTTGGAGCACTTAGAGTAACAACAACAACAATGAAAAACTCGCTCAAAATAGGTAGAATATAAGGTGCAAATCAGGGATTAGTGGGAGATGATTCTGGAGAAATGACTAGGGGCAAATAGTAAAGTGTTTTTTAAATTTCTTCAATTAGCCAACATATAGTGCATCATCAGTTTCAGATGTACAGTTCACTTATTAATAGACATTTGTGTTTTGTACACCTCTTGGCTATTATGACTAGTGCAGCTATGAACATAAGTGTGCAAATATCTCTTTGACACCCTGCTTTCAAATATTTTGAATGTATACCCAAAGTGGGAATACTGGATCATATGGTGCTTCTAGTTTTATTTTTTTAAGAAAACTTTATACTATTTTCCATAGCAACTGCACCATTTTACAATCCCATCAACAGTGCATGAGGGTTCCCTATTCTGTATATCCTTACAAACATTTTTTTATCTCTTGTCTTTTTTTATTTCACCAATTTTGACTGATGTGAGGTGATATCTCATTGTAGTTTGATTAGCTTTATCATGATGATTAGTGATGTTGACCATCTTTGTGTGTATTCATTGGTATCTCTATGTCTTCTTTGGAATAATGTCTAAGCACTTATTCTACACAATTTTAATCACAATATTTGTAGAGTTTTTCTGGTGTTAAGTTGTAGAAGTTCTTTATACATTTTAGATATTAACCCCTTATTGGATGTACCATTTGTAAATATCTTCTCCCACTAGGGAGCTTAACTTATCCTTTTTTTTTCTTTTTTTTTAAGATTTTATTTATTTATTCATGAGAGACACACACAGAGAGAGGAAGAGACACAGGCAGAGGGAGAAGCAGGCTCCATGCAGGGAGCCTTATGTGGGACTCGATCCTGGGACTCCAAGAACATGCCCTGAGCTAAAGGCAGATGCTCAACCACTGAGACACCCAGGCGTCCCTTAACTTTTCTTTTGTTTTTTTTTTAATAATAAATTTATTTTTTATTGGTGTTCAATTTTCAACATAAATAATAAAACCCAGTAATCATCCCGTCAAGTGCCCCCATCAGTGCCCGTCACCCGTTCACTCCCACCACACGCCCTCCTCCCCTTCCATCACCCCTAGTTTGTTTCCCAGAGTTAGGAGTCTTTATGTTCTGTATCCCTTTCTGATATTTCCTACCCATTTCTTCTCCCTTCCCTTCTATTCCCTTTCACTATTATTCATATTCCCCAAATGAATGAGACCATATAATGTTTGTCCTATTCCAATTGACTTATTTCACTCAGCATAATACCTCCAATTCCATCAACGTGGAAGCAAATGGTGGGTATTTGTCATTTCTAATGGCTTAGTAATATTCCATTGTATACATAAACCACATGTTCTTTATCCATTCATCTTTCGATGGACACCGAGGCTCCTTCCACAGTTTGGCTATTGTGGACATTGCTGCTAGAAACATCGGGGTGCAGGTGGGATCTTTGGGGTAAATCCCCAAAAGTGCAATTGCTGGGTCCTAGGGCAGGTGTATTTTAAACTCTTTGAGAAACCTCCACACAGTTTTCAAGGGTGGCTGCACCAGTTCACATTTCCACCAACAGTATAAGAGGGTTCCCTTTTCTCCGCATCCTCTCCAACATTTGTGGTTTCCTGCCTTGTTAATTTCCCCATTCTCACTGGTGTGAGGTGGTATCTCATTGTGGGTTTGATTTGTATTTCCCTGATGGGAAGTGATGCACAGCATTTTCTCATGTGCATGTTGTACATGTCTATGTCTTCCTCTGTGAGATTTCTCTTCATGTCTTTTGCCATTTTCATGATGGGATTGTTTGTTTTTTGGTGATGGGTTTCATAAGTTATTTATAGATCTTGGAAACTAGCCCTTTATCTGATATGTCATTTGCAAATATCTTCTCCCATTCTGTAGGTTGTCTTTTAGTTTTGTTGACTGTATCCCTTGCTGTGCAAAAGCTTCTTATCTTGATGAAGTCCCAATAGTTCATTTTTGCTTTTGTTTCTTTTGTCTTCGTGGATGTATCTTGCAAGAAGTTACTGTGGCCGAGTTCAAAAAGGGTGTTGCCTGTGTTCTCCTCTAGGATTTTGATGGAATCTTGTCTCACATTGAGATATTACATCCATTTTGAGTTTATTTGTGTATGGTAAAAGAGAGTGGTCTAGTTTCATTCTTCTGCATGTGGATGTCCAATTTTCCCAGCACCATTAACTGAAGAGACTGTCTTAATTCCAATGGATAGTCTTTCCTCCTTTTCAAATATTAGTTGACCATAAAGATCAGGGTCCACTTCTGGGTTCTCTATTCTGTTCCATTGATCTATGTGTCTGTTTTTGTGCCAGTACCACACTGTCTTGATGACCACAGCTGTGTAGTACAACCTGAAATCTGGCACTGTGATGCCCCCAGATATGGTTTTCTTTTTTAAAATTCCCCTGGCTATTCGGGGTCTTTTCTGATTCCACACAGATCAGAACAAATAATCTGTTTTAACTCTCTGAAGAAAGTCCATGGTATTTGGATAGGGATTGCATTAATCGTGTAAATTGCCCTGGGTAACATTGTCATTTGCACAATATTAATTCTTCCAATCCATGAGCATAGAATATTTTTCCATCTCTTTGTGTCTTCCTCAATTTCTTTCAGAAGTGTTCTATAGTTTTTAGGGTATAGATCCTTTACCTCTTTGGTTAGGTTTATTCCTAGGTATCTTATGCTTTTGGGTGCAATTGGAAATGGGATTGACTCCTTAATTTCTCGTTCTTCAGTCTCCTTTTTAGTGTATAGAAATGCCATTTATTTCTGGGCATTGATTTTGTATCCTGCTAAGAACCAAATTGCTGGATGAGTTCTAGCAATTTTGGGGTGGAGGCTTTTGGGTTTTCTAGGTAGAGTTTCATGTCATCGGCGAAGAGGGAGAGTTTGACTTCTTCTTTGCCAATTTGAATGCCTTTAATGTCTTTTTGTTGTCTGATTGCTGAGGCTAGGACTTCCAGTACTATGTTGAATAGCAGTGGTGACAGTGGACATCCCTGTCTTGTTCCTGATCTTACGGGAAAGGCTCCCAGTGCTTCCCCATTGAGAATGATATTTGCTGTGGGCTTTTTGTAGATGGCTTTTAAGATATCGAGGAAATTTCCCTCTATCCCTATACTCTGAAGAGTTTTGATCAGGAATGGATGCTGTTTTTGTCAAATGCTTTCTCTGCATCTAATGATAGGATCATATGGTTCTTGGTTTTTCTCTTGCTAATATGATGAATCACAGTGATTGTTTTATAAGAGTTTAACCAGCCTTGTGTCCCGGGGATAAATCCTACTTGGTCATGGTGAATAATTTTCTTAATATGATGTTGGATCCTATTGGCTAGTATCTTGTTGAGAATTTTTGCATCCATGATCATCAGGGATATTGGTCTGTAATTCTCCTTTTTGGTGGGGTCTTTGTCTGGTTTTGGAAGTAAGGTGATGCTGGACTTATAGAACGAATTTGGATGTACTTCATGTCTTTCTATCTTTCCAAACAGCTTTAGTGGAATAGGTATGGTTTCTTCTTTAAACGTTTGATAGAATTCCCCTGGGAAGCCATCTGGCCCTGGACTCTTGTGTCTTGGGAGGTTTTTGATGACTGCTTCAATTTCCTCCCTGGTTATTGGCCTGTTAAGGTTTTCTATTTCTTCCTGTTCCAGTTTTGGTAGTTTGTGGCTTTCCAGGAATGCGTCCATTTCTTCTAGATTGCCTAATTTATTGGCGTATAGCTGTTCATAATATGTTTTTAAAATAGTTTGTATTTCCTTGGTGTTGGTAGTGATCTCTCCTTTCTCATTCATGATTTTATTAATTTAAGTCTTCTCTCTCTTCTGTTTAATAAGGCTGACTAATGGTTTATATATCTTATTAATTCTTTCAAAGAACCAACTCTTGGTTCTGTTGATCTGTTCCACAGTTCTGGTCTCGATTTCGTTGAGTTCTGCTCGAATTTTAATTAACTCTCTTCTTCTGCTGGGCGTAGGGTCCATCTTCTGTTTTTTCTCTAGCTCCTTTAGGTGGAAGTTTAGCTTTTGTATTTGAGTTCTTTCCAGTTTTTGGATGAATGCTTGTATTGCGATGTATTTCCCCCTTAAGACTGCTTTTGCTGCGTCCCAAAGATTTTGAATGGTTGTATCTTTATTCTCATTAGTTTCCATGAATCTTCTTAATTTTTCCTTAATTTCTTGGTTGACCTTAACCTCCATGTGTTTGAGGTCCTTCCAAACTTTTTGTTGTGTTTTAGTTTTAATTTCAAGGCATTATGATCTGAGAATATGCAGGGGATGATCCCAATCTTTTGGTATCGGTTCAGACCCGATTTGTGACCCAGTATGTGGTCTATTCTGGAGAAAGTTCCATGTGCACTTGAGAAGAATGTGTATTCAGTTGAGTTTGGATGTAAAGTTCTGCAGATATCTGTGAAATCCATGTGGTCTAGTGTTTCATTTAAAGCTCTCGTTTCTTTGGAGATGTTGTGTTTAGAAGACCTATCAAGTGTAGAAAGTGCTAGATTGAAGTCACCAAGTATAAGTGTATTAGTATCTAAGTATGTCTTAACTTTGATTATTAATTGATTGATATATTTGGCAGCTCCCACATTTGGAGCATATATATTGAGGATTGTTAAGTCCTCTTGTTGGATAGATCCCTTAAGTATGATATAGTGTCCCTCTTCAGCTCTCTCTACAGTCTTCGGGGTAAATTTTAGTTTTTCTCATATAAGGATGGCTACCCCTGCTTTCTTTTGAGGTCCATTTGAAAGGGAAATGGTTCTTCAACCTTTTATTTTCAGGCTGTAGGTGTCCTTATGTCTAAAATGAGTCCCTTGTAGACAGGAAATAGAAGGGTCCTGCTTTTTTATCCAGTCTGAAACCGTGCACCTTTTGATGGGGTCATTAAGGCCATTTACATTCAGAGTTACTATTGAAAGATATGAGTTTAGTGTCATCATGATATCTATTCAGTCCTTGTTTTTGTGGATTGCTCTACTGGACTTCTTCTTAAAGGGGAATTTTAAGAGTCCCCCTTAAAATTTGTTGCAGAGCTGGTTTGGAGGTCACATATTCTTTCAGTTCCTGCCTGTCTTGGAAGCTCTTTATCTTTCATTCCATTCTGAATGAGAACTTTACTGGATAAAGTATTCTTGGTTGCATGTTTTTCTCATTTAGGACCCTGAATATATCCTGCCAGCCCTTTCTGGCCTGCCAGGTCTCTGTGGAGAGGTCTGCTGTTACCCTAATACTCCTCCCCATAAAAGTTAGGGATTTCTTGTCTCTTGCTGCTTTAAGGGTCTTCTCTTTATCTTTGGAATTTGCAAGCTTAACTTAAATATCGAGGTGTTGAACGGTTTTTATTGATCTTACGGGTGGGATCTCTCTATTTCCTGGATCTGAATGCCTGTTTCCCTTCCCAGATTAGGAAAGTTTTCAGCTAGAATTTGTTCAAATACATATTCTGGACCTCTGTCCCTTTCGGCGCCCTCGGGAACCCCAGTTAAACGTAGGTTTTTCTTCCTCAGGCTGTCATTTATTTCCCTTAATCTATCCTCATGGTCTTTTAATTGTTTGTCTCTTTTTTCTGCAATTTCTGTCTTTGGCATCAACTTTACTTGTATGTCACTCACTCGTTCTTCCACCTCGTTAACCCCCGTCATTAGGACCTCTAGTTTGGATTGCATCTCATTCAATTGATTTTTAATTTCTGCCTGATTAGCTCTAAATTCTTCAGTCATGAAGTCTCTTGAGTCCTTTATGCTTTTTTCTAGAGCCACCAGTAGCTGTATAATAGTGCTTCTGAATTGGCTTTCTGACATTGAATTGTAATCCAAATTTTGTAACTGTGGGAGTGAGGAGTGTTTCTGATTCTTTCTTTTGAGGTGAGGTTTTCCTTCTAGTCATTTTGCTCAGTGCAGAGTGGCCAAAAACAAGTTGTATTGGGAAAAGGAGTAAAAGAGAGAAGAGAAAGAAGGAAAGAAAAGAGAAAAAGAAAAATGCAAAAATAAGGGAAAAAAAGAGAAGAAAAATAGAAAAAGGAAGAAAGGAAAAGAAAGGGGTGTGGAAAAGGAAACAGAAGTTAAAAAAAAACCACAGTGAAGTATCCTCTGATTCTGTATACTGTAAGTCCCTTGAATTCCCCTGGAACTTTTGAGTGCTGCTTGGTCAATAATTTGTTTTTCACCTGTCCTTCTAGCTGGTCTTCTGGGGGACGGGCCTGTTGTGCTGATTTTCTGGTGTTAGCACTTGGGGGAGCTGCTCTGCCCCCTGCCTGGTGTAGGGCTCAGTGAGTAATGTGTATCCTGTTTATCTGGTGAGGCCACTGTGAGGTTCAGTGGGGGTTTTTTACCCTGTGAGGCCCCAGGAGGAACAACCACAGTGGCGGCAGCCAGCTCTGGAGCCCTGGATTCAGCTCCCAGAGTAGCTACGAGGCTCTCAGTCTGCAGGGCCTGGATGCTCTGGGGGTGGGGCCGCTGATCTGCTCAGCTTGGGGCAGGATCGTCCTTGCTGTCCTGTGCCCTCCTTGCCTCTGCCTTTCTGGGGGCGGGGGTGGCGGATCCTGGGCTGTGTCCCCGGTGCCCTGTGCTCCAGGGCCTGCACTGTTGGAATTGCTCTCCAGGCCAGGCAGCCCCCTCTGCGCAGAGCTGCCACCTGAGCCCCTCCAAGCTGCTCCCGGGGCCACACAGCCCCCTCTGTGTGGAGCCTCTTCCTCTGCCAGAGCGGCCTCCGAGCTGCTCCCAGGTCTAGTCCTGTGTGCGCTGCAGCCCTTTAGGGAGCTCGTCGCACTCTCCCCGGGGCACAGGTGTCTGTTAGTGTCCCAGGGAGCCTGATGGCATCCCCGCCCTCCTGGGGTCCTGGTCTTACTCCCTGTGAGCGCCTTTCCACCTGGGAAGATTGGTGAAGCTCCTGCTTCTCCGGGCCGGTGCTTTCCTGTCCTGGGGGCACTTGCCCAGGCCTTAGCTGGCTCCTCTCGGGGCCCCTCCCCCTTGGATGCCTTTTGTTTCTTTGTTTCTTTTTTCCCCCGTCTTCCTACCTTCATAGAAGCCCGAACTCTTCTCACTGTAGCATTCCAGCTGTTCTCTAAATCTCAGGCCGAATTCGTAGATTTTCAGGATGGTTTGAAGGTCATCTAGGTAAGTTGGTGGGGACAGGTGACTTGGAGACACTACTCCCGTCATCTTGCCTTCTTCTCCTAACTTTTCTTTTGTTAATAGTTTCTTTTGTTGTGCAAAATCTTTATATTTTGGTGGAGTCCCCAAAATTTATTTTTGCTTTTGTTTCTCTTGGGTGAGGAGACATAGCCATAAATATGTTGCTAGGGCAAAGATCCAAGAGATTACTGCCTAATTTTCTTTTACGAGTGTTATGGTTTCAGATCTCACATTTAAGTCTCTAATCAATTTGAGTATGTTTTGATATAAGAAGTGGTCCAGTTTCATTTTCTTGCATGTAGCTGTTCAGCTTTCCCAACACCATTTATTGAAAACACTATAGTTACCCCCATTGTTTATGTTTGCCTACTTTGTCGCAGATTAACTGACAATATAAGCATGGGTTTATTTCTGGAATCACTATCTTATTCCATTCATCTATGTGCCTTCTTTTATGGCAGTACCATACTGTTTAATTACTACAGCTTTGCAGCAATTGCTTGAAATCTTGGATTTTGATAAATCCAGCTCTGCTCTTTTTCAAGATTCCTTTGGATATTTGGAGTATTTTGTGGTTTTATACAAATTTAGGAATATTTTTTCTAGTTCTATGAAAAATACTATTGTCTTTTGATAGGGATTGCATTAAATCTGTAGATTCCTTTTGGTAGTATAAACATTTTAACAATATTATTTCCTTCAATCCATGAGTATAGTATATACTTCCATTTGTATGTATTGTGTTCAATTTTTTCAGTGTGTTATACTTTTCTGAGTATAAGTATTTCATCTCTTTGGTTAAGTTTATTCCAAGGTATTTTATCTTAGTGTGCAATTGTAAATGAGATTGTTTTCTGATCTTCATTATTAGTGTATACAAATTGCAACAAATTTATGTATGTCTCTTGTATTCTGCAACATTGCTGAATTCATTTATTAGTTCTAATTGATTTTGGTGGAATCTTTAGAGTTTTCAGTATATAGTATCATTGCATCTGCAAATAGTAAAGGTTTTTCTTCTACTTTATCAATTTGAACATCTTCCCTTTTACTTGTCTGATTGTTGTGGCTAGGACATCCAGTCCTATATAAAATAAAAGTGATGAGTGTGTATATCCTTGTCTTCTCATCTGAAAAAGTTTTCAGTTTTTCACCATTGAATACAATATTTGCTCTGTTTTCTTTATATATGATCTTTGTTTTATTGATGCATTATTCAGTCTAAACCCATGTTGTTGAGAGATTTTATCATGAAATGATGTATATTTTCAAATGTGTTTTTCTGCATCTAGAACATTCTGAGATAATTATATGTTTTTTCATCCTATCTCTTTTTAATGTGATGTATCATATTGATTGTTTTGCAGATAATGAACCATCTTTGCATCCCTGGAATGCTTCCCACATGATAGTGGTGAATGATCCTTTTAATGTATTCTTGAGTTTGGTTTGTTAATATTTTGTTAAGGATTTTTATACCTTAAAAATCCTTTCATACCTATGTTGATCAAGGATATTGGCATGTAATTTTCTCTCTCTTCCTTCTCTCCCCACCCCCTCTCATAATGCCTTTGTCAGGTTTTGGTATCAGGGTAATGCTGACCTTGTAGAATGAATTTGGAAGTTTTCATTCTTCTATTTTTTGTAATAGTTTGAGAAAAATAGAAACTAACTCTTATTTAGATATTGGTAGAATTCAACTGACAAGTGATTTGGTCCTATACTTGTGTTTTGGGAGAGTTTTTTGAAATTAATTTCTTTAGTCGTAATTAGTCTGTTCAAATTTTTTGTCCTCGTGATTCAGTTTTGGAAGATTGCATATTTTTAGGAATTTATCCATTTCTTCTGGGTTGTCCACTTTTTTGCATATAGTTTTTCATAGTATTCTTTTATAATCCTTTGTATTTCTGTGGTGTTAGTTGTTAGTTTTCTCTTTTACTTCTGATTTAATTTCTTTGAACTCTCTCCCTTTTTTTCATGAGTATAGCTAAAGGTTAATCAATTTTGTTCAAATTTTAAACAAATCAGCTCCTGGATTCAACGATTATTTCTATTTTTTTAAGATTCAATTTCACTTATTTCCACTCTAAAATTTATTATTTCCCTCCTTCTACTAAATTTAGGTTTTGTTTGTTTTTGTTGTTGTTGTTGTTGTTCTCTTAGGTGTCAGATTAAATTGTTTATGTGAGATTTTTCTTTTTTGTGTGGTAGGCCTGTATCACTTTATTTTTTTCCATTTTTTATTGGAGTTCAATTTGCCAACATATAGCATAACACCCAGTGCTCATCCCATCAACTGCCCCCCTCAGTGCCCATCACCCAGTCATCCCCACCCACTGCCCACCTCCCTTTCCACCACCCCTTGTTCATTTCCCAGAGTTAGGAGTCTCTCATGTTCTGTATCCCTCTCTGATATTTCCCACTCATTTTCTCTCCTTTCTCCTTTATTCCCTTTCACTATTTTTTATATTCCCCAAACGAATGAGACCATATAATGTTTGTCCTTCTCTGATTGACTTATTTCACTCAGCATAAAACCCTCTAGTTCTATCCACGTCGAAGCAAATTGTGGGTGTTTGTCGTTTCCAATGGCTGAGTAATATTCCATTGTATACATAGACCACATCTTCTTAATCCATTCATCTTTTGATGGACACCAAGGCTCCTTCCACAGTTTGGCTATTGTGGACATTGCTGCTGTAAACATTGGTGTGCAGGTGTCCCGGCGTTTCACTGCATCTGTATCACTGCACTGCATCTGTATCTTATCTGTATCTTATCTGGATAAGTGCAGTGCAATTGCTGGGTCATAGGGCACTTTAAATTTCCCTCATAGAACTGATTTTGCTATGTCCCATTAATTTTGGGCCATTGAGATTTCATGCTCATTTGTTTCCAGTATTTTTTAAAATTTCTTCTTTGTTTCTTCATTGACCCATTGGTTGTTTAGTATTATATTTTTATCCTTCATGTGTTTGTGATTTTTCTAGTTTTTTATGTAATTGTTTTCTGGTTTAATCTTATGGTTAGAACAGATGGTTGATATGATTTAAATGTTCTTAAATTTATTGACTTGTTTTGTGGCATAACATGTGATCTATTATGTAGAATATTCCATGTACACTTGTTAAGAATGTGTATTCTGTAGTTTTTGAATGGATTGTTCTATAAATGTTTGTTAAGTCCAACTGGTCTAATTTGTCATTCAAAGCCAATGTTTCATAACTGATTTTCTGTCTAATAAAGTAACCACTGATATAAGTTTGGTTTTAATAATAATACTATTCTCATATGACTCTCAATCTGTCTCTTTATGTCTATTAATATTTGCTTTGTGTATTCAGGTACTCCTATGTTGGGTACATAGGTATTTACAATTATTATATATTCCCGTTGGATTTACCCCTTTATCATTATGTATTTCTCTTCTTTGTCTCTTGCTAGTCTTTATTTTAAAGCCTATTTTGTCTGATATAAGTTTTGCTACCCCAGATTTTTTGTTTTTTGGTTTCATCTGCATTGGATATCTTCTTCCATTCTTTCACTTTCAGCATGTATGTGTCTTTAGGTCTGAAGTAATTTTCTTATACCAGCATATACGTGGGTCTTGTTTTCTTTTGAAATCAACTCAGTCACCCTGTCTTTTTATTTTACTCTTTAGACCATTTGCATTTAAAGTGATTATTGATAGGTATGTACTAATTGCTATTTTGCAATTGTTTTCTGTTTATTTTTGTATTTCTTCTCTGTTTCTCTTTTCTTCTGCTTCCCTTCAGTGGTTTGGTGGGTTTATCTTTGTGTTATGCTTGGATTTTTTTCTTTTTCCTTTTTGTGTATCTAAGTTTTTTATTTGTTGTCACCACTAGGTTCACATATAACATCTTGTGTGTATAGAAGTCTATATATTAAATTTATGGTTGCTTAACCTTGGACACAGAGTAAAAGCATACAATTTTTACTCTCCCTATTATGTATAATGTATAAGTATATATATAATATATTTTTACATCTTTAATTTTCTGTATTTCTTGAATAATTTTCTTTTATATAACTGATTTTAGCACTTTTATGTTTTAATCTCTACCCTGAATTTATATTAGTCTATTACCTTTGCTGTATGTTTCTTTACCTGTGAATTTTTTTTCCTTTTATCATTTTCTTACTTCTATTTTTGGCCTCTTCTTTCCACTCAAATAATTCTCTTTAGCATTTCTTTTTTTAAAGATTTTATTTATTCATGAGGGATACACAGAGAGAGGCAGAGACATAGGCAGGGGGAGAAACAGGCTCCTGTGAGGAGCTTCATGCGGGACTTGATCCCAGGACCTGGGACCTGTCAAATGCAGATGCTCAACCACTGAGCCATCCAGGTGCTCCTCTTTAAGTTTTCTTATAGGGCTGGCTTAGTGGTTACGAATGGTTTTTAACTTTTGCTTCTCTGAGAGCTTTTATGTCTCTTGTACTAAATTATAACTGTTTTGGGTACTCATGTTTGCTGTATTTTTTTTCTTTCAAAACTTAGAATGTATCATGACATTTCCTTCTGTCATTTAATGTTTGGTTGAAAAATTAGCTCGAAGTCTTATAATATTTTCCTTGTATGTAACTGTTTCCTTTATTCCTGTTGTTTTAAAATTTTCTCTTTTTTAATGGTTACCACAATAAGTTTAATTTTTTAAGTTTTTATTGAAATTCCAGTTAGTTAACATACAGTGTAATATTAGTACCTGGAGTACATTATACTGACTCAACACTTTCATACAACAGATGGTGCTCATCACAACAAATATACTCCTTAATCCCCATCACCTATTCAACCTATCCCTCCACCCACCTCCCCTCTGGTAACCATCAGTTTGTTCTCTATTGTTAAGAGTCTGTTTCTTGGTTTGCTTCTGTTTTTCTTTTTTCCCCCTATGCTTGTTTGCTTTGTTTCTTAAATTCCAAATATGAATGAAATCACATGGTATTTGTCTTTCTCGACTTATTTCACTTAGCATAATACTCTAAATCCATCCACATTATTTGAAATGGCAAGACTTCATTCTTTTTTATGGATGAGTACTATTTCACTGTTTATGTATATTTCTTTATCTACTCATCTATCAATTCACACTTGGGCTGTTTCCATATATTGTATGTTGTAGATAATGCTGCTATAAACATCAGGGTTTATATATCCATCTGAATGAATATTTTAGTATTCTTTGGGTAAATACCAGTAGTGCAATTGGTTAATCATAGGGTAGTTCTATTTTTACTTTTTTAGGTAATTCCATATTGTTTTCTAGAGTAGTTTCACTAGTTTGCATTCTCATCAACAGTGCAAGAGGATTCCTCTTTCTCCACATACTCACCACCAGCTGTTGTTTTGACAAAACATTAAAAAAAAGAGTTAATACCTTTTCTTCTCAAACTATTCAAAAACAGAAAAATAAAAACAAAAGTAAACTTCTAAATTCATTCTGTGGCCAGCATTACTCTAGTACCAAAACCAGATAAAGACTCCACTTAAAAAGAGGACTACAGGCCAATATCCCAGATAAATATGGATGGAAACATTTTTAATGAAATACTAGCAAATAGAATCCAACAATACACTAAAAAAATAATTCATCACAATTAAGTGGAATTTATCCTTGTGTTTTGAGGGTGGTTCAATATTTGCAAATCAATCAACATGATAGAACATATTAATAAAAGAAAGGATAAGAACCATATAATCCTTTCAATAGATGTATGTAGAAGTATTTGACAAAGTATATCCATTCATGGTAAAAAAAAAAAGAGAGAAAGAAAGAAAAGAAAAAAAAAAACCTCTCAGCAAAGTAAATTTAGAGGCAATATATCTCAACATCTTAAAGCCCATATATGAGAAACCCAATGAATATCATCCTCAGTGGAGAAAAATTGAGAGCTTTTCTTGTATGGTCAGGAACAAGACAGGTTTGTCCACTCTCACCAATGTTATTTCACATAACAGTAGACATCTTAACCACAATAATCAGATAACTAAAAGAAATAAAAGGCTTCTAAATCAACAAGGAAGAAGTCAAATTGTCATTATTATCAGACACCATGATAGTCTATATAGAAAAACCAAAAGAATCCACCAAAAAATTGTTATCAGAAAGGGAGACAGAACATAAAGACTCCTAACTCTGGGAAACGAACTAAGGGTGGTGGAAGGGGAAGAGGGCGGGGGGTGGGGGTGAATGGGTGATGAGCACTGAGGGGGGCACTTGATGGAATGAGCACTGGGTGTTATTCTGTATGTTGGCAAATTGAACGCCAATAAAAAATAAATTTATTATTAAAAAAATAAAACCAAAAAATAATTGTTAGAACTGATACACAAATTCAGTAAATTCACAGGATACAAATCAATGTACAGAAATCTGTTGCATTTCTATACACCAATAATGAAGCAGCAGAAAGAGAAATTAAAGAATTGATCCCAGCTACAATTGCACTAAAAACAATAAGATACCTAGGAATAAACCTAACTAAAAAGGTGAAAGAACTATACTCTGCAAACTATGAAATGCTGGTGAAAGAAACTGAAGATGAGACAAAGAAATGGAAAGACATTTCATGTTCATGGATTGGAAAAATGAATATTCTTAGAACATCTATACTACCTGAAACAATCTACCCATTCAAAGCAATCCATATCAAAATACCAACAGCATTTTCCACGGAGCTAGAATAAATAATCCTAAAATTTGTATGGAACCACAAAGACCTTGAACAGCCAGAGCAACTTTGAAAAGCAGAGCAAAGTTGGATACATTAAAATTCTATACTTCAAGTTATATTACAAAGCTGTAGTGATCAAATAGTATGGTACCAGCACAAAAATGGGCACCTAGATCAATGGGATAGAATAGAAAACCCAGGAACTAACCCATGACTATATGGGCAATTAATCATTGACAAAAAAGGAAATAATATCTAATGGGAAAAAGACCAAAATCCTTGAGGAGAACATAGATAGTAACCTCTTGACATCAGCTGTAGCAACTTATTGCTAGATATATCTCTTGAGGCAAGGAAAAAAAAGAAAAAATAAACTATTGGAGCTGCATCAAAATAAAAAGATCTGGACAGCAAGGGAAACAAACAACAAAACTAAAAGTCAGTCTACAGAATTGGAGAAGATACTTGCAAATGACATATCTGAAAAAGGGTTAGTACCCAAAATAAAAAGAATGAATAAAACTCAACACCCACCAAAATGGAATGATCCAATTTCTTTGGCTTCAAGTAGTTTCCTCAAATATATAAGCTGATCAGGACTCTACTTAATACTCAATGAACTTCTTCAGATTTCAGGAATTTTATCTCTTTGCAACTCTCTCCTTTCCATTACTCTGTCCTTCAAACTCTAGCCATCTTGGTCTCTACAGATTCTCAGTTCTATCTCCTCATCCCAGTAAATCTAGATGGCTCTTTTCTTATTTCTCTATCCCTCTGGGATGGAGTGGAAACTCTTAAGGCATTAAGTTGGAACAAAAGTTGGGCTCACTTCCTTTGTTTTCTGTCTTTCAGGTATTACTGTCTTTCTTTGCCTTGTTAGTGTCTTGAAAACCATTGTTATATATATATTGTCTGACATTTTGGTGGCTTGAAGCAAAGGTGTTTAAATATAGTCCTTATAACTGTCATTACTAGAAATCTCAAAGAGTATATATAATTTCAAAATTGTATTATGCTGCCACAATGTTGAATGAGATCACCCAGCTAGGAGAAATTAAATGAGAAAAGAGGAGGAATAATGACAGAGTCCTTTAGCTCTGCAACATTTTCAACATGAATAGTGAAATAAGTGAGCATTAATAATAATGAATAATGAGCATAAATAATAATAATAATAAACAAGAGGAGCAGCCTGGGTGGCTCATCGGTTTAGCACTGCTTTTGACCCAGGGCATGATCCTGGAGACCGGGGATCGAGGCCCATGTCAGGCTCCCTGCATGGAGCCTGTTTCTCCCTCTGCCTGTGTCATTGCCTCTCTTTCTCGGTGTCTCTCATGAATAAATAAATAAAATTTTAAGAAAAGAAAAAAAATGAACAAGAGATGTCAGAGATGTTGGGGGTAAAGAAATCGGAGAGCCAGGTGCCATGGAGATTAAGAGAAGAAAGCATTTCAAGAAAAGTGGCAAATAATGTTAATTTCTATAGATAGATAATAAGAGAACACCATGATAATGGACAAAATTTTCTAGGAAAAATGTATAGGCCATTGAATTTGTTGATAGAGCTGGTGGTTTGATGAAAGCAAGGTAAAAATGGTTTTCCTTAAGATGGATATTTTTTAAGAATGAATTTTTCTGAATTTTGGCATGATTGACATATAACATTAATTTCAGGTATAAATGTAACGATTTGATACTTATATATATACCATGAAAGATCAGTACAATTACCATCTGTCATCGTACATAGTTAGAAATTTTTTTCTCTTGCGATGAGAATGGAATTTTTAAAAAGATTTCAGCATGTGTGAAGTAGTTGGTAGAGAGGGAAACAATACAGTTATGTAAACCTTCGCTTTTCCTGACTTTGCTTTGTAGATGAATTATAGAGTGTGCATAATTTAGTAAGATATAGGATGTATCCAGCAAGAAAAAGAATACGATTTTTACAAAATTCTATTATTTAATATAAGGCCTTGGAGATAACATTTAGCCAAAAATCAGTGAACTGTTTTTAGAACATATATTGAACACAATATATGTTATTATAAAAATTAAATTTTTCTGATATTTCTCAAAAAATTGATCAAAGAAAAACTGATATTTGCAATCTTATAGACATTTTATTGAAAGAAAATATCGAATTTAGATTTTTACCTACTTATCTAAAACTTTGAGAAAAGACCACGATTTTGCTCATATGTATTATCAAATTGCAGTATCAATCTTCTAAATTACAATCATGGGCTGATATATGTATCCAATTCTATCCACTCAGTATTCCACTAAAATAATGGATTGAAAGAGCAGAAAAAAGAAAACAGTCATAAAACATTGGAAGCTGGAAAGCAGTCAGTCCTGAAACTTAGCAAAACTGAGGAAGTTAAATCCCATGTCAGCAATGGGCAAAGCTGAAAACCAATTCTATTTACACCACAGAATCCTTAAAAGGCACAAAAACTAATATTACCGGGGATCCCTGGGTGGCGCAGCAGTTTGGCGCCTGCCTTTGGCCCAGGGCGCGATCCTGGAGACCCAGAATCGAATCCCACGTCGGGCTCCCGGTGCATGGAGCCTGCTTCTCCCTCTGCCTGTGTCTCTGCCTCTCTCTCTCTCTCACTGTGTGCCTATCATAAAAAACAAACAAACAAACAAACAAAAAAACTAATATTACCAGTTAACTGTATAACAAGGGCAGAGAGAACTAAAATAGGGAGGACCAGGTTGAAAGATTTGGGAATTTAGGCCCCATTATCCCCTTTTTACTCCACACTGACCTTCCCCAAATGCAGCAGAGATTTGAGATCTATTTCCTGGAAAGGATAAAACAGTGTCAGGAATGGGGGACATTAGGCTCATTCAAGGATAAGAATACTGTACGAAAAACAAAATTGGTGGCAGGATACAAAATCAATGCCCAGAAACCAGTGGCATTTCTATACACTAACAATGAGACTGAAGAAAGAGAAATTAAGGAGTCAATCCCATTTACAATTGCACCCAAAAGCATAAGATACCTAGGAATAAACCTAACCAAAGATGTAAAGGATCTATACCCTAAAAATTATAGAACACTTCTGAAAGAAATTGAGGAACACAAAGAGATGGAAAAATATTCCATGCTCATGGATTGGAAGAATTAATATTGTGAAAATGTCAATGTTACCCAGGGCAATTTACACGTTTAATGCAATCCCTATCAAAATACCATGGACTTTCTTCAGAGAGTTAGAACAAATTATTTTAAGATTTGTGTGGAATCAGAAAAGACCCTGAATAGCCAGGGGAATTTTAAAAAAGAAAACCATATCTGGGGGCATCACAATGCCAGATTTCAGGTTGTACTACAAAGCTGTGGTCATCAAGACAGTGTGGTCCTGGCACAAAAACAGACACATAGATCAATGGAACAGAATAGAGAACCCAGAAGTGGACCCTGAACTTTATGGTCAACTAATATTCAATAAAGGAGGAAAGACTATCCATTGGAAGAAAGACAGTCTCTTCAATTAATGGTGCTGGGAAAATTGGACATCCACATGCAGAAGAATGAAACTAGACCACTCTCTTTCAACATACACAAAGATAAACTCAAAATGGATGAAATATCTAAATGTGAGACAAGATTCCATCAAAATCCTGGAGAAGAACACAGGCAACACCCTTTTTGAACTCAGCCACAGTAACTTCTTGCAAGATACATCCAGGAAGGCAAAAGAAACAAAAGCAAAAATGAAGTATTGGGACTTCATCAAGACAAGAAGCTTTTGCACAGCAAAGGATACAGTCAACAAAACTCAAAGACAACCTACAGAATGGGAGAAGATATTTGCAAATGACGTATCAAAGGGCTAGTTTCCAAGATCTATACAGAACTTACTAAACTCAACACCAAAGAAACAAACAATCCAATCATGAAATGGGCAAAAGACATGAACAGAAATCTCACAGAGGAAGACATAGACATGGCCAACATGCACATGAGAAAATGCTCTGCATCACTTGCCATCAGGGAAATACAAATCAAACCCACAATGAGATACCACCTCACACCAGTGAGAATGGGGCAAATTAACAAGGCAGGAAACAACAAATGTTGGAGAAGATGCGGAGAAAAGGGAACCCTCTTACACTGTTGGTGGAAATGTGAACTGGTGCAGCCACCCTGGAAAACTGTGTGGAGGTTCCTCAAAGAGTTAAAAATAGACCTGCCCTACGACCCAGCAATTGCACTGTTGGGGATTTACCCCAAAGATACAGATGCAATGAAACGCCGGGACACCTGCACCCCGATGTTTATAGCAGCAATGGCCACAATAGCCAAACTGTGGAAGGAGCCTCGGTGTCCATGGAAAGATGAGTGGATAAGGAAGATGTGGTTTATGTATACAATGGAATATTACTCAGCTATTAGAAATGACAAATACCCACCATTTGCTTCAAAGTGGATGGAACTGGAGGGTATTATGCTGAGTGAAGTAAGTCAGTTGGAGAAGGACAAACATTATATGTTCTCATTCATGTGGGGAATATAAATAATAGTGAAAGGGAATATAAGGGAAGGGAGAAGAAATGTGTGGGAAATATCAGAAAGGAGACAGAACGTAAAGACTGCTAACTCTGGGAAACGAACTAGGGGTGGTAGAAGGGGAGGAGGGCGGGGGGTGGGAGTGAATGGGTGACGGGCACTGGGGGTTATTCTGTATGTTGGTAAATTGAACAACAATAATAATAAAAAAGACCGAGGGGGGAAAAAAAAGAAAAACAAAATTGAAAGGACCAAATGCAAAACTGAATGCTGAATTAGAGACCACCAGCTTTCTTCTCCCTGCATACTCCTATAATGCTGTCAACCAGATCTTTACCTGAAAGCAGGCAATTGGAAAACTCTTCCCAAGGAAATCTACAAACCCTTAGACATACCTTAAAGGTAGTGATGCGGGTAGGGGTTTCTCCCAAACCGCCCACCCAGATAATCCTAAAGTGAAGTTCAAAGTTGACAAGAGCAACCCATAGCTTAGAACTTCAAATGAGCTTTTTAGTCTTCCATTCCTAAAATAAGTAAACAAAGATTATAAAATTTGAGGAAAAACTATAATAAGAAGATAAAGACTGAAACAAATAGGCAGAAAGAATATTCAAGGAAATAAACCATGCAAGAATTTGAAAAGTTAGTAAAAGAGCTATCATTAGTATTCCCAAAAGGATAAGAGAACAAGTTATTTTCATGAATTAAGAATAGAATACTATAAAAAGGAACATTCAGAGTACAAAAAAGAAGTCTTGAAAATTAAAAACATAAAACATGTTTTCACATGTATAAAAAACTCATCAGAAAATTAGAATGACAAAAGTGAGAAAATCTCCCAGATATGAGTGTAAAAGACTCATAGAAAATAGGAAAGAAAAGGAAATGAAAATGGAAGACCAGCCCAAAAAATCCAATATCCTACTAATAGTAGTTCCTGAAAGAGTACAGAGAAAATAGAGGGCAGGATCAATGAAATAATTTAAAATAATTCTTAGATATCAAAGACATTAGTTACCAGTTTAAAAGGATCTACTATAGGCTGATCAGAGTGGATGAAAATAGATGCACACCAAGGCATATCATTGTGATATTTCTTTCTGAGGGCAGAGAGATGATTCTACAAACAGAAAGAGAAAAGGAAAACTGAGAGATAAACATACACAAAGAAATCACTAAGTTCATAGAGAAAGAAAGTAGATTAGTGGTATCTGAATTTGGGTATAGGGACTAAAGTTAAATGTAACCAGGCATGAAGAATCTTATTAGGGTGATGAAAATGTTCTAAAACTGGATTGTAGTGATGGTTGCACAACTCAGTAAATTTCTGAAGAATCATTTAATTATACATTTAAAATGGGTAACTTTTATAATATGTAATTATTCATCAATAAAATTGTTTTTAAAATTTACACATAAAAAGATACATAGAGAAAGAGATGTAAAGATAAGAAGTAAAGGTCATATTACACAAATATGCAAAGGATTAGAATTGGAATGCTTTTGTGTTTCTGACAAACAACACTGAAAGCAAGAAGATAGTGTTAAAATTGCTTCGAATTCTGAAAGAAAATTATCTCTTATGTAAAACTCTATAGGCAGCCAAACTCTCAAGTATAAAGCTAAAGCAGATTGTTTCAAACATGCAAAATCTCAAATAATTTACATCTCATGCACTCGTTCTTAAGAAATGCTAGAGGAAAAAAAATGCTAGAGGATGTGTGCATAAAAACAATAAAGTAAATTAATAAGAAGGAAAATAAAAGATACAGAACACAGTACATTCAACACAAAAGAGAACTTAAAAAGATGCTTGTGAATAAAGTGAAGACATATCTGAGGACAACAGCTTTATGCACCACACATAGAAAGCATTAAGATCAGATTGAATCAGTATGATTAAAAAAACAAAGAGCCTGAGGAATACTGAGGAATGCCATAACCAAGATCTCTGTTGCCATTATACCTATTTTTAACCTGAAGACGCAGTCTGGTGTGGTTAGCTTAGATTCTTGTGTCTAATTCATTTATCTTTTTAAAAACTATTTTATATAAATTCAATTTGCCAGGATCCCTGGGTGGCTCAGCACTTTGTCGCCTGCCTTTGGCCCAGGGCCTGATCCTGGAGTCCCGGGATCGAGTCCCGCATCGGTCTCCCGGCATGGAGCCTGCTTCTCCTTCCTCCTGTGTCTCTGTCTCTCTCTCTCTCTCTCTCATAAATAAATCTTCAAAAAATAAATTCAATTTGCCAACATATAACACCCAGTACTTCATTTATCTTAACAGAGTGATGATGAAATTTTGCTCCTCAAATACCTCCAAATCAATGTCCCCTTCAGGAGTTAACTAAGAACACTTATTTCATCCATCAGAATTATTTTGCTTTGACCTATACCTGAAACTAGAGACAGACCACAGTGAGCTTAACATTGGAAAATACAGTATAGCCTACTTCCTCTGGCTATATTACTCCTGGATGTATTTCACTTGTCCCGTACAATAGCTCTTCCAAATATTCTGACTGAGGTAAACCCTGACAATTTTCCAGGTTCCACCTATGATCTTATCCACTAATATTTCAGAAAAGATTATTATTTGGAGACTAATCAGCAAATCACCTTCTGGGAACCTTCATCTATTAAGGGTACTATTATCCTTTACACAGCTAAGTTTGGGCTTGGTACTCAGTTAAACGACAAAAACTAAAATAAAACATGCAGTATACTCCTACACAATAGATTGCTTAAGTATACATTACCTAGGTAGTAAGGCTTGGGAATAAAGGAAGTGAACGAATGGCACTGGTGTCAGGATAGAGGTTGCTTCTAAGTCAGAAAGAAAGTTGATGAAATTACAAATGGACATATAGGGTAGACCCGGTGGCGCAGCGGTTTAGCGCCACCTGCAGCCCAGGGCGTGATCCTGGAGACCCTGGATCAAGTCCCACGTCAGGCTCTCTGCGTGGAGCCTGCTTCTCCCTCTGCCTGTATCCCTGCCTCTCTCTCTCTCTGTGTGTCTCTATGAATAAATAAATAAAGTTAAAAAAAAAGAAATGGACATATAGGGGTCTGCCAGGATGATGGTAATGTTCTATTTTGATACTTGGATGGTGACTACACATGTGTTTATTCATCATCATTTCTTAAAATCTCATTATGTGTCTTATATATTCTGTTATATATATATATGTGTGTGTGTGTGTGCGTGTGTGTGTGTGTGTGTGTAATGTTTCATGTTAAAATAATTTAACTGCAGTTTCAGAAATCCTCTATTATTATGCACCTTGGGATATTTTTAGATATAAGTAATGGAACACTTGATCAAAGTTGGCTTAAGTGATAAAAAGCTTAATTAATCACCTGGGAACTACTTAGAAATACAAATTATTGGTGCTGCTCCAGGTACACTGCTGATAAACTCTGAGATAACTTTCAAATCATCCTGAAAACCTACCTGAGATTTAAAGAGAGAACAGCTTGAGCGCTACAGAGAGAAGAGTTTTCATTTCTAACAATGTAGGAAGAGGGGGGAGGATAAAAAAGAATCAAGTGGGTGAGGGGCCCCGCAAGTAGCCAGGCTAAAGCCCAGAAGCTAAAGCCTCTGGGACATGAGAGCCCAGCCATGAAGAAGTGGGAACTTTAAAAATCTGCACTGGGGATCCCTGGGTGGCGCAGAGGTTTGGCGCCTGCCTTTGGCCCAGGGCGCGATCCTGGAGACCGCGGAACGAGTCCCACATCGGGCTCCAGGTGCATGGAGCCTGCTTCTCCCTCTGCCTGTGTCTCTGCCTCTCTCTCTCTCTCTCTCTCTGTGACTATCATAAATAAATAAAATAAATAAAAATAAAAATAAAAATCTGCACTGGATTCTACCTGGAGGGAAAGGCACATAGCAGGATAATCCGGTAGGATCACAGGAGGGGCAGTGGAGCCACAAGATTCCTGCAGTCACTAATAGAGGATCTGCGCCCGGGGGAGATTGCTCCACGTGCCAAGGGCCGATCTTGGTAAAGGGCTGCAGCGCGCGCCCTGCCGGACCTCAAGAGAAGCTCAGGCGATGGCTCCGAGCAAAGGGGCCTGCGCCCTGCTGCCTTCAGGAGCCGCGTGTCCCAAGAGCATGCTTCCAGTGGTGTAGGCCCCAGATACCAGGGCGCTGAGCAGACACAGGCCCCAATCCTGCACTTCCCCTGGGACAGGTGGAGGCGGGGAGGGCATAGGACAGCGAGGACTCTCCTGCTGCCAGGAACCCCCAAGCTGTGCAGGTCAGCACCCCCCACCACCCCAGAAGCATCCAGGCCCGTGCAGGATGGGAGACTGCATTAGTTACTGAGGGAGCTGACTCCAGAGCTGGAAGGCTGGCTGATACCAGTGTTGTTGTTCCTCCTTGTGTCACTATGTGCCTGGGACAGGGTGGGGCCGCCAGGGAACAGGGGCCTCAAACGATAAACAGCTCCCACTAAGCTGTGCATACACCTGAGAATCAGCACAGCAGACCACTCCCCCAGAAGACAAGCTAGAAAAACAGGGGAAGAGCAAGTTCTTAATTAACCAAGCAGCCCTGGAAAGCTCCAAGGGAAGTTGAGGAATTTACAGTATATAGAACCAGAGGGAACCCCTCCTTTTTTTTCTTCCTTTTCCAGTACAACTCGTTTTTATATCAGACTGTAATTTTCCAAGAGTTTTTTTCACTTTTCATACCTTAATTACAATATTTTACCACCTCTTCATTTTTAAGATTTTCCTTTTTGACTTTCATATTTCTACAATTACAGGTCCTAGATATATAGTCCACTTCTAGATTTCCTTCAAAATACTCACTTAATTTTGGGAGATATCCAAGATATGTTTTTGTTTTATTTTGTTTTGTGTGTTGTTTGTTTTTTTTGTTTGTTTGCTCTGCTTCATTTTGTTCTACAATGGCAGAAGTAAATACCTTCTAAAACATGACCAATATGCACCCAGAACCAAGGGGTATACCATATTGGATTATTCTGTGATATTCCTCATTCCATTCTGCCACCCTCCTTTATCTCATTTATGTTTTGGTGGTCAATATTGGGGCCCTCTAAAGTATTTCTGGTGTATATAAATTTGGGACTGATCATCTTCCAATATACAGAACTGAATATACTCAAAACCAAGAGGATCGACTTCTAGAACCCCTCAGGTAGACTACACTCTCCCTCTACTACAACTTCTTCACCACCATCTCCCAGTCCCCACCATGTTTTTCTTCTCCTTTTTTTCTTTTTTTCTGTTTCTTTTCTTTTTTTTCTTTTCTTCTTTAGGATTCCTGGCCTTTTAGTTTTTACTATGTCTCTGAAAATTACTTTTCCACTTTAATGATACTTTTGTTTTATTTCGTTCTGATTTTTTTTTTTCAATTTCTGGTCTCTGACCTCAGCAGAATCATCTAGGGTGAAATTTGCTTAGGTAGTGGTTGATATTCTTCATGCAGCTCACTCATACAGCCTCTCTGCACTGAGCAAAATGATTAGAAAGAAGAACTCACCACAAAAGAAAGAATCAGAAACTGTACTTTCTGCCACAGAGTAACAGAATTTGGATTGCAATTCAATGTCAGAAAACCAATTTAGAAGCACAATTGTAAACCTACTGGTGGCTCTGGAAAAAATCATAGAGGATTCAAGAGACTTCATGATTGCAGAATTAGATCTAATCAGGCTGAAATTAAAAATCAATTAAATGAGATGCAATCCAAACTGGAAGTCCTAACGACCAGGGTTAATGAGGTAGAAGAAAGAGTGAGTGACATAGAAGACAGGTTGATAGCAAGGAAGGAAGCTGAGGAAAAAGAGAAAGACAATGAAAAGACCATGAGGAAAGGTTAAAGGAAATAAATGACAGCCTCAGAAGGAAAAATCTACGTTCAATTGGGGTCCCCGAGGCTGCTGAGAGGGACAGAGGAGCATAAAGCATATTTGAAAAAAATCATAGCTGAGAACTTCCCTAATTTGGGGAAGGAAACAGGCATTCAGATCCAGGAGATAGAGAGGTCCCCCCCTAAAATCAATAAAAATCATTCAACACCTCGACAGTTAATAGTGAAAATTGCAAATTACAAAGATAAAGAGAAAATCCTTAAAGCAGCAAGAGACAAGAGATCCCTAAGTTATATGGGGAGAAATATTAGATTAACAGCAAACCTCTCCACAGAGACCTGGCAGGCCAGAAAGGGCTGGCAGGATATATTCAGGGTCTTAAAGAGAAGAGCATGCAGCCAGGAATACTCTATCCAATGGCTCTCATTCAGAATAGAAGGAGAGATAAAGAGCTTCTAAGATAGGCAGAAACTGAAAGAATATGTGACCTCCAAACCAGCTCTGCAAGAAACCTTAAGGTGGACTCTGTAAAAGAAAGAGGATACCCAAAGAAATAATCCACAAAATAGGGACTGAATAGGTATTATGATGACACTAAATTCATATCTTTCAATAATAACTCTGAACGTGAATGTGTTAAATGATCTTATAAAAAAAAAAGATGCAGGGTTTCAGACTGGATAAAAAAAACAAGACCCATCTATTTGCTGCTTACAAGAGACTCATTTTAGATATAAGGATACCAAGAGCCTGAAAATGAAAGGTTGGAGAACAATTTACCATTCAAATGGTCCTCAAAAGAAAGCAGGGGTAGCAATCCTCATATCACATAAGTTAAAGTTTATCCCAAAGATTGTAGTAAGAGATGAAGAGGGACACTATATCATACTTAAAGGATCTATACAATAAGAGTACCTAACAATCCTGAATATTTATGCCACAAATGTCGGAGCTGCCAAGCATATCAATCAATTAATAACCAAAGTAAAGACATACAAAAAAAAAGACATACTTAGAGAATAATACAGTAGTAATGGGACACTTCAACACGGCATTTTCTGCAAATGACACATTTTCTAAGCACAATATCTCCAAATAGACAAGAGCTTTAAATGCTACACTGGACCAGATGGATTTCACAGATATTTACAGAACTTTACATCCAAACGCAACTGAATACACATTCCCTTCATGTACACATGGAACTGTCTCCAGAAGACCACATTCTGGGTCACAAATCAGGTCTCAACTGATACCAAAAGAATGGGATTGTCCCCTGCATATTTTCGGACCATAATGCTTTGAAACTTGAGCTCAATCAAAAGAAGAAATTTTGAAGAAACTCAAACACATGGAGGTTAAAGAGCATCCTGCTAAAAGATGAAATGGTCAACCAGGAAATCAGAGAAGAATTAAAAAGATTCATGGAAACTAATGAGAATGAAGATACAGCCATTCAAAATCTTTGGGATACAGCAAAATCAGTCCTAAGAGTGATATACGTCGCAATACAAGCATCCCTCAAAAAATTGGATAAAACTCAAATACACGAGCTAACCTTGCACCTAAAGGAACTGGAGAAAGAACAGCAAATAAAACCTACACCAAGCAGAAGAAGATAGTTAATAAATATTTGAGCAGAACTCAATGAAATAGAGACCAGAAGAACTGTAGAACATATCAACAAAAGCAAGAGTTGGTTCCTTGAAAGAATTAATGAGATAGATAAACCATTAGCCAGGTTTATTAAAAACAAAACAGAAAGGACTCAAATTAATTAAATCATGAATGAAAAAGGAGAGATCACCACCAATACCAAGGAAATACAAATGATTTAACAAACTTATTATGAGCAGCTATATGTCAATAAATTATGCAATCTGGAAGAAATATATGCATTTCTGGAAAACCACAAAGTACCAACACTGGAACAGGAAGAAATAGAATGCCTGAACAGGCTGATAACCAGGGAGGAAATTTAAGCAGTCATCAAAAACCTCCCAAGACACAAAAGTCCAGGGCCAGATGGATTCCCAGGGGATTTCTACCAAACATTTAAAGAAGAAACAATACCTATCCTACTAAAGCTGTTCTGAAAGATATAAAGGGATGGAATACTTCCAATTTCATTCTATGAGGCCAGCATCACCTTAATTCTAAAACCAGACAAAGACCCCACAAAAAGGAGAAGAATAGACCAATATCCCTGATGAACACAGATGCAAAAATTCTCAACAAGATACTAGCCAATAGGATCTAACAGTACATTAAGAAGATTATTCACCATGACCAAATGGGATTTATCCCTGGGATGCAAGGCTGGTTCAACACTCGTAAAACAATCAATGTGATAGATCATACAAACAAGAGAAAAAACAAGAACTATATGATCCTCTCAATAGATGCAGAGAAAGCATTTGACAAAATACAGCATCCATTCCTGATCAATACTCTTCAGAGTGTAGGGATAGAGGGAACATTCCTCAGCATCTTAAAAGCCATCTACAAAAAGCCCACAGCAAATATCGTTCTCAATGGGGAAACATGGGAGCCTTTCCTCTAAGTTCAGGAACATGGCAGGGATGTCCACTCTCACCAATGCTATTCAACATAGTACAAGAGGTCCTAGCCTCAGCACTCAGGCAACAAACAAATAAATCATTCGAATTGGCAAAGAAGAAGTCAAACTCTCCCTCCTTGCAAATGACATGGTACTGTACACAGAAAACCCAAAAGACTACACCCTAAGATTCCTCAAAATCATACAGCAATTCGACAGTGTGGCAGGATACAAAATCAATGTCCAGAAATCAGTGGCATTTCTATACACTAACAATGAAACTGAAGAAAGAAATTAAGTAGTCAATCCCATTTACAATTGCACCCAAAATCATATGAAGCCTAGGAATAAAGCTAATCAAAGGGGGAAAGGATCTATACCCAAAAAACTATAGAATAACTCTGAAGGAACTTGAGGAAGACACAAATAGATGGAAAAATATTCCATGCTCATGGATTGGATGAATTAATATTGTGAAAATGTCAATGCTACCTGGGGCAATTTACACATTTAATGCAATCCCTATCAAAATCCCTATCAAAATACTTTCCTTAGAGAGTTGGATCAAATCATCTTAAGATTTATGTTCAATCAGAAAAGACCCTGAATAGCCAGGGGAATATTGAAAAAGAAGACCAGAGCCGGGGGCATCACAATGCCAGATTTCAGGTTGTACTACAAAGCTGTGTTCATAAAGACAGTGTGGTACTGGCACAAAAACAGATACATAGATCAACGGAACAGAATAAATAACCCAGAAATGGGCCCTGAACTCTATGGTCCACTAATATTCGACAAAGCAGGAAAGACTATCCACTGGAAAAAGGTCAGTCTCTTTAATAAATGGTGCTGGGAAAATTGGACAGCTATGTGCAGAAGAATGAAACTAGACCATTCTCTTACCGTACACAAAGATAAACTCAAAATGGATGAAAGATCTAAAAGTGCGACAATGATCCATCAAAGCAGTAGAGGAAAACACAGGCAATATCCTTTTTGAACTTGGCCACAGCAGATTCTTGCAAGATACATCTATGAAGGCAAGAGAAACAAAAGCAAAAATGAATTATTGGGACTTAATCAAGATAAAAAGCTTCTGCACAACAAAGGATACAGTCAACAAAACTAAAAGACAACCTACAGAATGGGAGAAGATATTTGCAAATGACATATCAGATAACAGGCTAGTATTGAAGATGTATAAAGAACTCAACTGTTAAGAAATAATCCAATCATGAAATGGGCAAAACACATGAACAGAAATGTCCCCAAAGAAGACATAGACATGGCCAAGAAGCACATGAGAAAATGTTCTGCATCTCTTGCCATCAGGGAAATACAAATCAAAAATACAATGCGACACTTCCTCACACCAGTGAGAATGGGGAAAATTAACAAGGCAGGAAACAACAAATGTTGGAGAGAATGTGGAGAAACTGGAACCCTCTTTCACTGTTGGTGGGAATGTGAACTGGTAAAGCCACTCTGGAAAACTGTGTGGAGGTTCCTCAAGGAATTAGAAATAGAACTACCCTACAACCCAGCAATTGCACTGCTGGGGATTTACCCCAAATATACAGATGCAATGAAATGGCAGGAAACCTACACCCCAATGTTTATGCAGCAATGTCCACAATAGCCAAACTGTGGAAGGAGCCTCGGTGTCTATTGAAAATGAATGGATAAAGAAGATATGGTCTGTATATACAATGGAATATTACTCAGCCATTAGAAATGACAAATACCCACCATTTGCTTCAATGTGGATAGACCTGGAGGGTATTATGCTGAGTGAAGTAAGTCAATCAGAGAAGGACAAACACTATATGGTTTCATTCATTTGGGGAGTATAAACAATAGTGAAGGAGTATAAAGAATAAAGGAAAGAAAATGAGCAGGAGATATCATTGAGGGTGAGAGAATATGAGAGACTCTAACTCTGAGAAACGGACAAGGGATAGTGGAAAGACAGATGGGCGGGGGGAAGGGGTGACTGCAATAGGGGCATGAGGAGGGCACTTGACGGGATGAGCACTGGGTGTTATGCTGTAAGTTGCCAAATCAAACTCCATAAAAATGTATACAAAAAAAGCTTAATCTTCTCAGATTACAAGATGTCTAGAAGTAGGAGTTTCCAGAATTTTTATAGAATCTCATCATCAAGGAATTAGTCTCTTCCCATTTTTATTTTGCTAGCATCCTTAATATGCTGATACCCTCTCTATTCTTGCCCAAAGATGTTCGCTTTTAATCCCAAGCATTGTGATTCCATTGAAAGATTTCTATAAAAAACAAGAGGACAAAAAAGTCCTAAATTAAGAAAATAATGTCATTTATAATGGCATCAAAATGAATAAAATATTTATAGATAAATTTAAACATGGAGGTGAAACACTAGTACCCTGAAAATTATAAAACATCACTGAAAAAAATTAACAGCATTAGTAAATAGAAAGGTATCCAGTGTTCATGATTAGAAGACTTAATATAGTTAAATATCAATACCTACTCAAATTTATCTACAAATTCAATACAATCCTTATTAAATCCCCAATGACTTTTTAAAATAGGTATAATAAAATCCATACTCAAATTCATATGGAATGTCAAGGGATAAACAAAAGCTAAAAAAATAAAAGTAAAAAAAAATAAAAAAACACTTTCAAAAAGAACAATGTTGAAGGACCCACAATTTCAGATTACAAAACTTACTACAAAGCTATTGTAATAAAAAAAAAGTGTGGTACTGGCATAAAGACAGACATATAGATAAATGGAATAGAATAAAGATACCAGAAATAAATCCTCATATAATTAGTTGAATGATCTTTGACAAGGGCACCAAGACCATTCAAAGGGAGCAAGTACAGACTTTTCAATAAATTGTGTTGGGAATATAATATCCACATGCAAGAGAATGAAGTATGACCTTTACCTTCATCTGTACACTAAAACTAATTCAAAATAGATAAGAAAAACCCTAAATGTTAGACTTAAGATTTATTTATTTATTTTTTTAAATATTTTATTTATTATTTATTTATTTAAGTCACAGACAGAGAGAGAGAGAGAGGCAGAGACACAGGCAGAGAGAGAAGCAGGCTCCATGCACCAGGAGCCCGATGTGGGATTCGATCCCGGGTCTCCAGGATCGCGCCCTGGGCCAAAGGCAGGCGCCAAACCGCTGCGCCACCCAGGGATCCCTAGACTTAAGATTTAAACTATAAAACTCTTAGAAGGAATCATAGGGGAAAATGTAGCATAAATTCATAATTTATATTATAAATTTATATTTATAAATTATATTTATATTATAAATATATAATTCATATTCATAATTGACTCTCAAGTCAATTCATGTTGCCGCAAATGGCAGGATTGTTCTTTTTATGGCCGAATAATAAGTATACATGTTACATATTTATTTACATACATACATGCATTCTTTATCCATCCAGCCATTGATGGACATACAGGATGCTTTTGTGTCTTGGTTATTGTAATAAATATAAAGATAAATCTTTTGTGATAGTGTTTTTTTTCCTTCAGATAAAATACCTAGAAGTGGAATTTGTTGGATCATATGGTAGTTCTATTTTTAATTTTTTGGGGAATCTCCATGCTGTTTTCCATAGTTGTTGCACCAATTCTCATCATCGCCAACAGTGCATGAGAGTTCATTTTCTCCACATCCTAGCCAACACTTGTCCTCTCTTGTCCTTTTGATAATAGACATTCTAACAGGTGTGAGGTATATCTATTTATTGTTTTGATTTGCATTCCTCTGATGACTAATACTGCTGAGCTAATAATGTTTCATGTTGTATATCTATTGACCATTTTTAGGAATTTGGAAAAATGTCTATCCAGATCCTCTGCCCATTTTTATTTTTTTTACTCATTTGTAATTGGTTTATTATTTTCTACTGAGTTGTATGAGTTCTTTGTTATGGATTTTAACCAATTCATATATATGATTTGAAAATGTATCCTTCCATTCCATAGGTTGCTTTTTCATTTTGTTGATGGTTTCAACTGCTCTGCAGAAGCTTTTTGTTTTGATGTGGTCTTACCTGTTTATTTTTGCTTTTGTTGTATTTGCTTTTGGTGTGAAATAAAAAAAAATCATTGTGAAGACCAATGTAAGGTACCTTATCTTTTATATTATCTTCTAGCAATTTTATGGTTTCAGGTTTTATATTCAAGTCTTTACTTTGAGTTGAATTTGTAAATGGTGTTAAGATTCTGGTCCAATTTCAGTCCTTTATATACAGCTGTCCACTTTTCCCAACCACTTATTGAAGAGACTGTCTTTCTACATAATATATTCTTGGCTCCTTTGTTGTAAATGAATTGATCATGTATGTAAGAGTTTATTTCTGTGCTATTTTGTTCCATTGACTTATGTGCCTATTTACATAAATACCATGCTGTTTTGATTACTATAGCTTTGTAATACAGTTTGAAATCAGAAAATGTGATGCATCTAGCTTTCCTCTTCTATCTCAAGTTTGCTTTGTCTATTTGGGGACTTTTATAATTCCATACAAGTTTTAGAGGTGTTTGTTTCATTTCTGTATGGAAAATGTCATTGGAATTTTTACGTGGATTACACTGAACCTCTAGGTTGCTTTGAATAGTATGGGAACTTTAAATAATATTAATTATTCCAATGTAAGAACAGAATGTCTTTCCATTTATTCATGTATTTTTTATTTCTTTTATGAATATCTTATAGTTTTCAGTGTATAGGTCTTTTGCCTCCCTGGTTAAATATATTTCTAGGTATTTTATATGCAATTTAAATGAGATTTTTTAAAATTTCTCTCTGATAATTTCTTAATTGTATATTGAAACATGATTGATATTTGTATATTGATTTTGTATCCTTCAACTTACGAAATTTGTTTAGTTTTAACAGTCTTTGGGTTGAGTCTTTTTTTTTAATAAAATAATTTTTTTATTGGTGTTCAATTTACCAACATACAGAATAACACCCAGTGCTCATCCCGTCAAGTGTCCCCCTCAGTGCCCGTCACCTACTCACCCCCACTCCCCGCCCTCCTCCCCTTCCACCACCCCTAGTTTGTTTCCCAGAGTTAGGATTCTTTATGTTCTGTCTCCCTTTCTGATATTTCCCACACATTTCTTCTCCCTTCCCTTATATTCCCTTTCACTATTATTTATATTCCCCAAATGAATGAGAACATACGCTGTTTGTCTGTCTCTGATTGACTTACTTCACTCAGCATAATACCCTCCAGTTCCATCCATATTGAAGCAAATGGTGGGTATTTGTCGTTTCTAATGGCTGAGTAATATTCCATTGTATACATAAACCACATCTTCTTTATCCATTCATCTTTCGATGGACACCGAGGCTCCTTCCACAGTTTGGCTATTGTGGACATTGCTGCTATAAACATCAGGGTGCAGGTGTCCCGGTGTTTCATTACATCTGTATCTTTTGGGTAAATCCCCAACAGTGCAATTGCTGGGTTGTAGGGCAGGTCTATTTTTAACTCTTTGAGGAACCTCCACACAGTTTTCCAGAGTGGCTGCACCAGTTCACATTCCCACCAACAGTGTAAGAGGGTTCCCTTTTCTCCGCATACATTGAGTCTTTAGGTTTTTCTTTATATAATACCATACCATCTGCAAATTGAGACAGTTAGACTTCCTTTGTTCCAATTAAGATGCCTTGTATTTCTTTTTCTTGCCTAATTGCTCTGAGTAGGATTTCTAAGTACTATGTTAAATAAAAAGTAGCCAGAGTGGCATCATTTTCTTGTTCTTCAAGGAAGAGCTTTCAGGTGTTCACTGTTACATGTTCTACAAAAGAAACAGATTTTATGCAATCCTTTGGTTAAGTGTCCACCTAATTATGTATTTAACAGGACAAAATATGAGAGGAGTTTTAGAATTATAGGATATTAAAACTGGAATGTACCTTAAAGGTAATATAGTCAATTATCCTCAATTTCATATTGAAAATTAAGTATACAAAGGTTAATTAATTTACTTTAATGCACCAAGAAATGACAGGAATCTAGACCTTCTAGTTTAGAGGCTACTGTCTATTACATAGCATCATACTATTACTGTGTTAATGGTACATAGCATCATACTATTACTGTGTTAATGGTTACTATTACTGGTTAATGGTTAATGGTTTTAATAATGGTTTATGTATTACATAGCATCATACTATTACTGTGTTAATGGTTTTCACACCCTTGATTGCATATGAAAGCTGTGTGAGCATGCTCACACACACCAAACAGTATCTGAAAAGTTAGCATTCCTGGAGAAGTAAGGAAGTAAGGAAGATAAGTACCCAAAATATTAACCCTTTTCAATTTTGTCAGATATATTCAATATTTTTTGTATTTATTAAATTTTCCCATTCTGCTACAATGATGTTTACACAATAATAGAAAAGATCTGAAATCTTGCAACCTTACAGATTACCACTGAAACAGTAAAATTATACAGGTGGACAGAAACTTGAGTGTTGAGAGCCTGATGGGCTCCTATAGGAATCTGGCTAAAATCAGTGAGAGCTGGAACCATCTGGGCTGGCAGAACTACCCCACTAACTGAGGTGTCCATGAAAAAGTTACTTTATCAGCTTATATTATGGTATCCAAAAGGAATAGGAAACTTTTGAAGATTTTGATTTAAGCAATCCTAACTACCAGAAGGTCAAATCTTCTGTGCAAGGTGCAGTAGTGAAAAATTGCTTGTAGTCATCTTATTCAGAATTCAATTGTGTATTTGTATTGGGAGCACAGTTGGCATCCAAAGGTCAGCCTGTACATATTAAGCCTCCCTTATAATGACTGTGGGTGGTGGGAGTGGGACGAAGTGGGGCACTATGTTGGAAACATTATTCATACAGGAACTACACAGAATACTTTTCTCTAACACCACACCTAGAGAAAGGATAAATGACCTAGGTAAGATAATATTCAAAAAATGTAGAGGAAGATCTAAAGTAAGTCCCAGCCCAGTGACATGCTTGCTTAAAGGGGGAAAAGAGTCCTTTAGTTCATGGTCAAGCCTTGCCTTACATTGTCTGACTTCTTTATTTACTGAGTTTATTTCCATTCTTACCTAGACTTTCATATTTGAAAACACTTCCTAACAATGACCTCTGATTTGCCACCCTGGCAACACCCTTAAACAAATCCCCTTCTCCTAATCCACCACTTTTATACCATCAACATGCTAGGTTTCCTCTTTCTTCTCAGGTAGGGCCTGTACACACATGGTGACATGCAGATACTAAAGGAGTCATTATAGTGCAGAGTGGTAAATCTAGCAAAGAAGGGCCCACAAGAGTGCATAAGTTGAAGCAAGATCATCAGAATTTTGCTCTGAGTGAATTAAAATAATTCAATCTCCACTGGAGGATGAAATTGAATTTACAAAGGTATTTTCTGCCATATTTTGTGTTGTTTTAGGGACTAGAACAGGAGCCAGACTCATGGTGGGAAGACAATTATAGACAGAGCATGTCAAAAGGAAACAAAACCCATTTAGTCCAAGGGCATCATTTTAAAGATGTGCTTCTTTATATTCTTATTTCCATTCTTACTGACATAAATAGTTAAGGCTCTATTTACTTTTGCCCTACTATTCAACCTTCAATCCGGCATAAGACACTTAACCTAAGTTACTTGCAATCTCTTCCCTAGATTTTGAAGTTGTGGTAAATAAAAAGCCAACACAAAAACTTTCAGTAACTCAATTTAGTATTTTTGTTGCAACTTGAGAAATTATATTAGTCTCTTTGAATATCAGGATTAGAAGAGGCCTTAAATATTACCTAGCCCAGTGGCTTTTAAAATATAATCTACAAACTCCTGGAGATTCTCAAGATTCTTTTAAGGGGTCCACAAGGTAAAACATATCTTCATAACTGTATTTAGATGCTATTTGCCTTTGTCATTGTGCTGACATTTGTACTGATAATGCAAAACAATGACAGGTTAAAATTGGGTATATCTCATTACAGCTCAAGTCAACAATACTAAGCTTTACTAGTAGTCATTATATATGTCACTGTAATGCACTCTTTGAATAAAAAAAATCGGTTTCATTTGAGAACATCATCGATGGAACAGTAAAATTTACCAATTAAAAAAACTCAACCCTTGAATGAATGTATTTCTGTGTGATGAAAAAATAATAGAGACATAAAGCCCTTCTGCATCTCAAAGTGTTATGGTTATCTCAAGGGAAAGCACTTGTGACAGCATTTTTTTAATTCAAGGAACAACTTATGGATAAATCGGGATCATTTAGGCTTGGCTATTTTCTGAAAAAAAAAAAAAAAAAAAAGGAAAAGAAAGAGCCTGTCACTTCAAGACAAATAACTGTGCTAGTCAGGATTCTCCAGAAAACTCAGAACCAATAATATATACATTTTATATAACATATGTATATATTATTGTATATATTATATATGTGTGTGTTATATATGTATATTACGTAGATAATAGTATATGTATATAGTATGTATATATTGTAACGTGTAAATAAATGTGTAAATGTGTAAATATATATATTATAACATGAGAGAGGGAGATTAATTATAAAGAATTGGTTTATGTGATTATAAAAACTAATGTGACCCACAATCTCTTCTCTGTAAGCAAGAAGCCAGGAAAGTCAGTGATGTAGTTCCAGTCCAAGTCTGAAGGCCTGAGAAGCAGGGGAGCCAATAGTGCAAAACCAGCCTAAGTAAAAAGATCCAAGAACCAGGGAATCAATTATGTAAGCCACAATCTGAGAGAAGGAGAAGACTGATGTTCCAGATCAGTCAAGCATAGTGAACAGATTTCCTTTTTTATGTCTTTTTGTTCTATTGAGTCCCTCAATTGGTTGGCTAATGTCCATTCACATTGGAGAAAGCAATTTGCTTTATTCATTCTACCAATTCAAATGCTAATCTCATCTGGAAACATTCTCACAAAAACACCCAGAAATAATGTTTAGCCAAATACCTAGGCCCCTGTGATCCAGTGAAGTTGACAAATAAAATTAAGCATCATAAGTGACAGTATTTGATGGCAATGATAAAGCCATGAGATTTCAAGCAAAAATTAGAATTCAAAACCTTGGATACAATACTGTAAGTTGACAGCATAACTTGAAGACTTTTCTGATGAGATCAGTGGTGACATTAATAAAAGTAACATTTATCTTGTTTAAATAAGCATATCAATATTTGGAAGATTTGCATAACTCACTTAAGTGTTTTCCCCAAACCAGTGCATGATATTGAATCGACATGGGCAAAAAATGAGTTCAAATTTCAAGAAGGATCAGTGAATCTTAACATAACTAAGTACACAAACTCTATTAATACATTTCAGATTGCACATTGCAACTAAACTTTAAGAAAATATTGTTTGTTGAGTTTGGTGTAGTACCAAAAATATCCGCAATTATCTAAAAATGTTATTATTTTTTTTTTCCTTTTCGAACCACTTATCTTTGTGGGGTTGATTTCTTGCAATATTTCAGCCAAAACTACATATTGCAACAGATTGAATATAGAAAAAAATATAAGAAACCAACTACCAGATGTTATAGAGAGTTGCAAAAATTGCAAAATAATTTTACTCTTTTCACTGATTTACGTTGTGTTGGAAAATGTAATTATTTTTCATAAAAATGTTATTTATGTTAACAGGTAATGGATTTATTATTAGCCCAATATCCTTGTTTTGCAAATGGGAAGACTGAAATTCTGAGAGAGGGTTCATAACCCTTATTTCTTAATATAAACCAAGAAATGGAGGAGGAAGTAGAAAGAACATAAAAGGGGACCAACAAATACTGGAAAAAAAGTTTAGTATGGCATTTACAAACCTCATAAAGAAATATAGCAGTACATTTTTTTCAGTTTTATTGAGATATAATTGACATACATCGCTGTATAAATTTAAGGTATCCAGCATAATGGTTTAATTTCCACATATTCTGAAATGACTACTGCTATAGATTTAGCATCCATCATTTCATGTAGGTACAATAGGAAGAGAAAGACAAAAAGGTAAGAAAAAAAATTTTGTGTGATGAGAACTCTTAGGATTTACTCTTAACGATTTTCATTTATATCATAGAGCAGTGCTAACTATAGTCATCATGTGTACATTATATTTCTAGTATTTATTTATCTTATAACTGGAAGTTTGTACTTTATGAACACCTTTCTCCTTTTTCCTCTTTCCATCTCTAACTCTAGTAACCACAAATCTTATCCCTTTTTTATGAGTTAGGTAAGACATTTTTTTTGTTTAGTTGGTTTTTAATTTATACGTGCAAGTAAGATCATACAGTATTTTTCTTTGTCTGACTTATTTACTTAGCATGATGCCCTCAAAGTCCTTCCATGTTGTCATAAGTGGCAGAATTTCCTTGTATTTTCATCGCTGAATAATATTCCCCACGTATATCTACACATACACATATATCTACCACAACTTCTTTATCTAGTCATCTGATTATGTACGGACACAGCTTATTTCCATGCATTGGCAATTGTAAATAATATTGCTATGGACGTAGGAATGCAGATATATTTTTGAATTAGTGTTTTCATTTCATTTGAATATATTCACAGAAGTGGAATTGCTGGACCAAATGATACTTCTGTTTTTAATTTTTGAGTATCTTACATACTATCTTCCACTGTGGCTATACCAGATTACAGTTCTGCCCACAGTGAGAAAGGGCTCAATTTTCTTCACATCTATGTCAGCATTTTGTAATCTCTTGTCTTTTTTGTTGATTGTCATACTAATAGCAAAAGGAGATACCTTACTGTGGTTTTGATTTTATTTCCCTAATAACAAGTGATATTGATTATCAATTCATGTACTTGCTGGTCTTTTATATATCTTATTTGGAGAAATGTCTATTCAGGTCTTCTGCCCATCTCTTTAATTTTTCATTTCTTTTTTTTCATCATGATAAGTGTACTTTTTAATCTTCATCCGCTATTTCCCCCATCCACCAATCTACTTCCCCTGGTAACCATCAGCATCTTCTCTATAGTTAAAAGTCTGTTTCTTGGTTTGTCTCTCTCTCTCTCTCTTTTTCTTTCCATAGTTCATACTTCTCAAATTCCAAATATTAGTGAGATAATATGGTACTTGTCTTTCTCTAGCTGACATATTTCACTTAGCATTATATTCTCTAGCTCTATTCATGTTGCTGAAAATTGCAAGATTTCATTTTTTATGGCCAAACTTCATTTTTGTCCATTCGTCTATTGATGGCTGCTTCCAAGTTTGACTATTATAAATAATGCTGCAGCAACATAGGAGTGCATGTATCTCATTGAATTTGTGTTTTTGTATTCTTTGGGTAACTACCAAGTAGTGTGTTTTCTGGATAGTAGGGTAGATCTACTTTCACCTTTTTGAGGAAACTCCATACTGTTTTCCAGAGTGGCTGCACCAGTTTGCATTCCCACCAACAGTTTAAGAGGGTTCCTTTTTCTCCACATGCCTTCCAGCACTTCCTGTCTCTTGTGATTTTGATTTTAGCTATTCTGACAGGTGTGAGGTGCTATCTCATTGTAGTTTTCACTTGCATTTCCCTGATGATGAGCATCTTTTGATGTGTCCGTTGGCCATCTGCACATCTTCTTTGAAGAAATGCCTGTTCATTTCTTCTGCTCATTTTATTTTATTTTATTTTTTTAAATTTTTATTTACTTATGATAGTCACAGAGAGAGAGAGGCAGAGACACAGGCAGAGGGAGAAGCAGGCTCCATGCACCGGGAGCCCAGATGTGGGATTCGATCCCGGGTCACCAGGATCGCGCCCTGGGCCAAAGGCAGGCGCCAAACCGCTGCGCCACCCAGGGCTCCCTCTTCTGCTCATTTTAAATTGGATTATTTGTGTTTTTTTTTTAATATATTGAGTTGTATCAGTTCTTCATATATTTTGGATACTGACCTTTTATTTGATATGTCATTTGGAAATATCTTCTCCCATTCCAAATGTTGCCTTTTAAACTGTTATACACCTGACACTAATATTACACTGAACTGGAATTTAAATAAAAACTTAAAAAAAAAAAGTAAAACCAAAACAGAACAGAACAAATGTTGCCATTTAGTTTTGTTGATTTTTTTCTTCACTGTGCAGAAACTTTTTATTTTGATGTAGTCCCAATAGTTCACTTTTACTTTTATTTCCCTTACTTCAAGAGACATGCCTAAAAAAATGTTGCTGTTGCTGATGTCAGGGAGATTACTGCCTGTCTTCTCTTCAGAGGTTTTTGTATTTTCAGGTCTCACATTTAGATTGTTAATCCATTTTGAGTTTATTTTTTGGGTAATGTGAAAGAAGGTGGTCTATGTTCATTTTTTCGCATTGGCTGTCCAGTTTTCCCAACACTATTTGTTGAAGAGACTCTCTGTTTCCCATTGAATATCCTTTCCTACTTTGATGAAGATTAATTGACCATAAAATTTTGGGTTTATTTCTAGATGTTCTGTTCTATTCCATTGATCCATGTGTATATTTTATGTCAATACCATAATATTAATTACTATAATTTTGAAGTCCAGAATTGTGATACCCCCAATGTTGGTTTCCTTTTTCAAGATTGCTTTGGCTATTCAGGGTCTTTTGTGGTTCCATACAAATATTAGGATTTATTGTTCTAGCTCTATGAAAAATGATTTTCGTATTTTGATGGGGATTGCATTAAATGCATAGGTAACTTTTGGTAGTGTAGACATTTTAGCAATTATTTGTCTTCCAACTCGTGAGCATGGAATGTGATTCCATTACCTTGCATTGACTTGAATTTCCTTCATCAGTGTTTTGTAGTTTTTTTTTAATTTATTTTTTATTGGTGTTCAATTAACTAACATACAGAATAACCCCCAGTGCCCGTCACCCATTCACTCCCACCCCCCGCCCTCCTCCCCTTCTACCACCCCTAGTTCGTTTCCCAGAGTTAGCAGTCTTTACGTTCTGTCTCCCTTTCTGATATTTCCCACACATTTCTTCTCCCTTCTCTTATATTCCCTTTCACTATTATTTATATTCCCCAAATGAATGAGAAGAGTACAGGTCTTTCATGTCTTTGGTTAAGCTTATTTCTAGATGTTTTATTGTTCTTAATTTAATTGTAAATATGATTCTGAATTTCTCTTTCTGTTGTTTCATTATTCGTTTATAGGAATGCAACAGCTATCTGCAGATTGATTTTGTATCCTGCAATTTTACTGAATTCATTGATCTGTTCCAGTAGCTTTTTCATGGTTTTCTAATACATAGTATTATGTCATCTGCTTATAGTGAGAATTTTACTTGTAAAATTTTTCCCTTGTTGCATTTTTCCCTTTATTCACTTATCAACCAAACCAAAATAAGACAAAAGTAATATTTTCTAGATACTATGTTAATGTAGAAATTGTTGATTGTTGATTTGTGTTTTGGCACATTATGAAGATTTGTAGGGATTTAAGCCTATTTTATAGTGATTAGAATGATTGAATCAATCTACATTTCTATAATATTTTGATTGGTGTATGTTACGCTTCTTTAAATACTAACCTTTTAGAAATAAATCAGTTAGAAAGACCATGAATAGAACAGTTTCTTTAGCCACATCTGAAATTTTAGAAGCAAGTCAGATTGAGTAAATGGGTTAATTTACAGAAGCAGAATTCCTCAAAGTAGTATGAAAAGAAACTAACTTTAGAATTTCATCAGAAGCTTCTTAAAGGGATAGATTTCTAAACTCCAAGCACAAACCGATTGAATTAGAAACCCTATTAGGAGAATGGCAAATCTGCATTTTTTAAAATGACTTTTAATATACTTGGGTGTTTAAACAATGGTCTTCAATTTTTGCTCACATCACTCTTTTTTTAAGATATTATTTTTATTTATTCATGAGAGACAACGGAGAGAGGCAGAGACATAGGCAGAGGGAGAAAAAGGCTCCATGCAGGGAGCTCTATGTGGGACTTGATCCCAGGACTCCAGGATCACACCCTGAGCCGAAGGCAGACACTCAACCACCGAGCCACTCAGGTGTCCCTGCTCACATCACTCTTAAAATAAATTTGGAAAAGCTCTATTCTTGCACATTTAATGTTTTCTTTAAAAAATTAAAATTTTTTGCCCATAAAGTTCAGGGTCCACTTCTGGATTCTCTATTCTGTTCCACTGATCTATGTGTCTGTTTTTGTGTCAGTACCACACTGTCTTGATGACCACAGCTTTGTAGTACAACCTGAAATCTGGCATTGTGATGCCCCCAGATATGGTTTTCTTTTTTAAAATTCTCCTGGCTATTCAGGGTCTTTTCTGATTCCACACAAATCTTAAAATAATTTGTTCTAACTCTCTGAAGAAAGTCCATGGTATTTTGATAGGGATTGCATTAAACGTGTATATTGCCCTGGGTAACATTGACATTTTCACAATATTAATTCAGCCAATCCATGGAAGAAAGACAGTCTCTTCAATAAATGGTGCTGGGAAAATTGGACATCCACATGCAGAAGAATGAAACTAGACCACTCTCTTGCACCATACACAAAGATAAACTCAAAATGGATGAAAGATCTAAATGTGAGACAAGATTCCATCAAAATCCTAGAGAAGAACACAGGCAACACCCTTTTTGAACTCGGCCATAGTAACTTCTTGCAAGATACATCCACGAAGGCAAAAGAAACAAAAGCAAAAATGAACTATTGGGACTTCATCAAGATAAGAAGCTTTTGCACAGCAAAGGATACAGTCAACAAAACTCAAAGACAACCTACAGAATGGGAGAAGATATTTGCAAATGACATATCAGATAAAGGGCTAGTTTCCAAGGTCTATAAAGAACTTATTAAACTCAACACCAAAGAAACAAACAATCCAATCATGAAATGGGCAAAAGACATGAACAGAAATCTCACAGAGGAAGACATAGACATGGCCAACATGCATATGAGAAAATGCTCTGCATCACTTGCCATCAGGGAAATACAAATCAAAACTACAATGAGATACCACCTCACACCAGTGAGAATGGGGAAAATTAACAAGGCAGGAAACAACAAATGTTGGAGAGGATGCGGAGAAAAGGGAACCCTCTTACACTGTTGGTGGGAATGTGAACTGGTGCAGCCACTCTGGAAAACTGTGTGGAGGTTCCTCAAACAGTTAAAAATATACCTGCCCTACGACCCAGCAATTGCACTGTTGGGGATTTACCCCAAAGATACAAATGCAATGAAACGCCGGGACACCTGCACCCCGATGTTTATAGCAGCAATGGCCACGATAGCCAAACTGTGGAAGGAGCCTCGGTGTCCAACGAAAGATGAATGGATAAAGAAGATGTGGTTTATGTATACAATGGAATATTACTCAGCTATTAGAAATGACAAATACCCACCATTTGCTTCAACGTGGATGGAACTGGAGGGTATTATGCTGAGTGAAGTAAGTCAGTCGGAGAAGGACAAACATTATATGTTCTCATTCATGTGGGGAATATAAATAATAGTGAAAGGGAATATAAGGGAAGGGAGAAGAAATGTGTGGGAAATATCAGAAAGGGAGACAGAACGTAAAGACTGCTAACTCTGGGAAACGAACTAGGGGTGGTAGAAGGGGAGGAGGGCAGGGGGTGGGAGTGAGTGGGTGACGGGCACTGGGTGTTATTCTGTATGTTAGTAAATTGAACACCAATAAAAAATAAATTAAAAAAATAAATTTTTTTTATGGTAAGATACTAAAAATTTACTCTCAAAGTATCAAGTGTACACTACTGTGGTATTAACTATAGTTTGATGATTGATGTATTAACTTAATTGTAATCATTTCATAAGGTATATATCTGTCAAATCATTTTGATGATTCTTTTGCTGTGCAAAAGCTTTTCAGTTTGAGGTAGTCCCATTTATTTATTTTTCATTTTGCTTCTTGAGCTTATGTGTGACATCCCAAGAACCATGTCAAGGAGTTTTTCCCTCTGTTTCTTTCTAGGAGTTTCAAGGTCTCAGGTCTTACTTTTAATCCTTTAATACATTTTGAATTATTTTTTATAAGTGGCATAAGATTGGGGTCTACCTTCATTCTTTTCCATGTGAATATCCAATATCCCTAGCACCATGTATTAAAGAGAATACAATTCTCTATTGAGTATTCTCAGATCCCTTGTCAAGTATTAATTGACTATATATGCTTGGGTTTATTTCTGGACTCTGTATACTATTCTACTGATCTTTTTGTTTTTATGCTGGTATTACACTTGTTTATTACTATATCTTTATAATATACTCTGAAATCAGGAAGTGTGATACCTCCTTCTTTGTTGTTCCTTTTTTCCTCAGGGTTGCTTTGGCCATTCTGGGTCTTTGTGGTTCCATAAAAACTTGAGGGTTGTTTTTTCCAAAAATGCCATTGGAGGGACACCTGGGTCATGATTCCAGGGTCCTGGGATTAAGCCCCACATCAGGCTCCCTGTTCAGCAGGGGGCCAGCTTTTCCCTCTTCCTCTGCCTGCTGCTCTCCCTGCTTGTGTTCTCTTTCTGTCTGTGTCAAATAAATCAATAAAATACTTTTAAAAATGCAATTGGAATCTTGATAAGATTGGAATTCAATCTATAGATGGTTTTTGGTAGTATGGACATTTAAAAATATTTCTTCTAATTCATGGAAACAGAATACATTTTCATTTATTTATGTCATCTTTAAATAGTTTCATCATTTTTTGTACTTTTTAGAGACTTTTCAATCCCTTGATTAGTTTTATTCCTAAGTATTTTATTGTTTTGATGCTATTGTGAATCAGATAATTTGTATTACTTTTTCAGATAATTCACTGTTAGTGTATAAAATGTTACTGATTTTTGTATGTTAATTTTGTATCCTACAACTTTAATAAATTTCATTATTGATTCTAACAGATTTTTGGTGAAGTCTTTAGGATTATCTAAATGAAAAACTGTCATCTAGTTTCATTCTTCTGCACATGGCTGTTCAATTTTCCCAGCACCATTTATTGAAGAGACTGGCCTTTTTCCAGGGGATATTATTTCCTGCTTTGTCAAATATTAGTTGACCATAGAGTTGAGGGCCAATTTCTGGGTTCTCTATTCTGTTTCATTGATCTTTGTGTCTGTTTTTGTGCCAGTACCACACTATCTTGAGGATTACAGCTTTGTACTATAGCTTGAAATCTGGCACTCCCCCAGTTTTTTTTTTCAATATTCCTCTGGCTACTTGGGGTCTCTTCTGATTCCACACAAATCTTAAAATAATTTGTTCCAACTCTCTGAAGAAAGTCCATGGTATTTTGATAGGGATTGCATTGAAAGTGTAAATTGTCCTGAGTAGCATAGAAATTTTCAATATATTTATTCTTCCAATCCATGAGCGTCAAATATTTCTCCATCTCTTTGTGTCTTCCTCTATTTCTTTCAGAAGTGTTCTGTAGTTTTTAGGGTATAGATCCTTTACTTCTTTGGTTAGGTTTATTCCTAGGTATCTTATGCTTTTGGGTGCAATTGTAAATGAGATTGATTCCTTAATTTCCCTTTCTTCAGTCTGATTGTTAGTGTATAGAAATGCCACTGACTTCTGGGCATTGATTCTGTATCAGGCCACATTGCTGAATTGCTGTATGAGTTCTAGCAATCTTAGGGTGGAGTCATTTGGGTTTTCTATAGAGAGTATCATGTCATCTGTGAAGAGGGATAAAAAGCTTCTGCACAGCCAAAGAAACAGTCAACAAAACTCAAAGACAACCTACAGAATGGGAGAAGATATTTGCAAATGACCTATCAGATAAAGGGCTAGTATCCAAGATCTATAAAGAACTTATTAAACTCAACAGCAGAGAAACAAAGAATCCAATCATGAAATGGGCAAAAGACATGAACAGAAATCTCACAGAGGAAGACATAGACATGGCCAACAAGCACATGAGAAAATGCTCCGCATCACTGGCCATCAGGAAAATACAAATCAAAACCACAATGAGATACCACCTCACACCAGTGAGAATGGAGAAAATTAACAAGGCAGGAAACCACAAATATTAGAGAGGATGTGGAGAAAGGGGAATCTTCTTGCACTGTTGGTGGGAATGTGAAATGGTGCAGCCACTCTGGAAAACTCTGTGGAGGTTCCTCAAAGAGTTAAAAATAGAGCTACCCTACGACCCAGCCATTGCACTGCTGGGGATTTACCCCAAAGATACAGATGCAATGAAACGCCGGGACACCTGCACCCCGATGTTGATAGCAGCATTGTCCCAATAGCCAAACTGTGGAAGGATCCTCAGTGTCCATCAAAAGATGAATGGATAAAGAAGATGTGGTTTATGCATACAATGGAATATTACTCAGCCATTAGAAACGACAAATACCCACCATTTGCTTTGATATGGATGGAACTGGAGGGTATTATGCTGAGTGAAATAAGTCAATTGGAGAAGTACAAACATTATATGGTCTCATTCATTTGGGGAATGTAAAAACATAGTAAAAGGGAATAAAGGGGAAAGGAGAGAAAATGAGTGGGAAATATCAGAGAGGGAGACAGAACATGAGACACTCCTAACTCTGGGAAATGAACAAGGAGTGATGGAAAGGGAGGTGGGCGATGGGTGGGGGTGACTGGGTGATGGGCATGAGGGGAGCACTTGATGGGATGAGCACTGGGTGTTATGCTATATGTTGGCAAATTGAACTCCAATAAAAAGAAATTAAAAAAAGAACATGTAGTATATGTATACAATGAAATATTAATCAGCCATTAGAAATGACAAATATCCACCCTTTGCTTCAACATGGTTGGAACTCATGGTATTATGCTGAGTGAAGTACATGAATCGGTGAAGGACAAACAGTGTATGGTCTCATTCCCTTGGGGAATATAAAAAATAGTGAAAGGGAATAAAGGGAAAGGAGAGAAAATGAGTGGGAAATATCAGTGATGGTGACAGAACATCAGAGATTCCTAACTCTGGGAAACGAACAAGGTGTATTGGAATGGGAGGTGGGTGGGGGGATGGGGTGACTTAGTGATGGGCACTGAGGGGGAGCAGTTGATGGGATGAGCACTGGGTGTTATGCTATATGTTGGCAAATCAAACTCCAATTAAAAATCATACAAAGAAAAAAAAAGAATTGTGGTCTGAAATTATGCATGGTATGATCCCCACAGTTTTCTATCAGTTGAGGCCTGAATTGTTATCTAATATGTGACCTGTTCTGGAGAATGTTCCATGTGCACTCAAAAAAAAATGTATAATCTGCTGCTTTGCGATGAAATGAAATATCTGTTAAGTCCACCTTTTCCAGTGTTATTCAAAGCCAATGTTTTGTTGTGATATTCTGCTTAGATGATCTGTTCATTGCTCTAAGAGGGTCATTAATGTTCCCTACTATTATTGTACTATTATCAATGAGTTTCTTTAAAATTTTTATTAATTGATTTGTATATTTGGATACTCTTAAATTGGGGGTACAAATATTAAAATTGTTGGATTTTCTTGTTGGATAGATCCCTTTATTATGATAGAGTGTCCTTCATTTCTTATTACAATCTCTGGTTTAACATCTAGTTTGTCTAATATAATGATGGCTACTCCAACTTACTTTTGATGTCCATTAGCATGATAAATTGTTATCCACCTTCTCACTTTCAATTTGCAGGTGTCTTGGGATCTAAAATCGGTCCTTTGTAAACAACATAAGTGTGAATGTTGGTTTTTTTAATCCATACTGATACCCTATGTGTTTTAATTGGAGTATTTAGTACATTTACATTCAGAGTAATTATTGAAATATATGAATTTAGTGCTATTGTATTACCTGCAAAGCCACTGTAAATATAGATTGTCTCTTTTCCTTTCTAGTCTTTGACACTTTTGGTCTCTCATTTTTGGCCAAAGAGTCCCCTTTAATATTTCTTGCAGAACTGGTTTAGTGTTCACAAACTCCTTTAGTTTTTGTTTGTCTTGGACACTCTTTATCTCTTGTATTCTGAATGACAGCTTTGCTGCATATTTTTCCCATTTAGCATGTGAAATATATCATGCCAGTCCTTTCTGGCTTGCCAGGGCTCTGTGTGCTAGTTTCATGTGTCTACCCTTGTAAGTTAAGGAACTTCCCCCTACGTACTTTCAGAATTCTTGCTTTATCTTCGTATTTTGCAAGTTTTTCTATGATCTGTCATGGTGTTGACCTGTTTTTGTTGATTTTTGAGGGGAGGGTTTTTTTTTCCCTCTTGGACTTCAATGCCTGTTTCCTTCCCCAGATTAAGGAAATTCTCAGGTATAATTTGTTCAAGTAAACCTGTTCCTTTTTCTGCTCTTATTCTTCTGGAACTCCTATGATACCAATATTATTTTGCTTTATGTAATCACTTAGTTCTCTAAATCCACCTTCATGATCTAATAGTTTTCTTGCCCTCTTCTTTTCAGTTTCATTATTTTCCATAATTTTATTTTCTATATCACTCTATTATTCCTCTGCTTCTTCCATCTTCATTGTGATTGTATCCAGTCAGTTTTGCATCTCAGATATTGCATTTTTATTTTCGGCCTGACTAGTTTTTAGGTCAGGTATCTCTGCAACAAGTGTTTCTCTGGAGTCTTCTGTAATTTTTTTCGAGTCCAGCTAGTAGCCTTATGACTGTTCTTCTAAATTCTTGTTCAAATATTGCTTGCATATATTTTGAGCAACTCCCTGGCTGTGATATCTTCCTGAACTTTCCTTTGGGGAGAAATTATCTGTCTTGTTATTTGAGCTTAGTTTCTATCTTTTGTGTGTTATGCAAGCTTGTTTTAATTCTTTCACCTCAGAGTAATGCTATATTAAAAAGAAGCCATTTACTTTCCAGGGCCTGAAACTTTAGCAAGTGTTTCTAGTATATACTGTGTACACGTTGTTGTTGCATTTTGGCAGTTCTTTCCCACTGGTCAGTCCTCTGCAGAGTTTTTTCTTGCTTGTACTAGGTACTTTTTATACTTTTATCTAGGTGTGCTTTGATTTGCAACAATGTAGATGGAATTAGAGTATATTATGTAAAGCAAAATTGTCACTCAGAGAAAGACAAATACCATATGATTTCACTCATACATAGAATTTAAGAAACACAACAAATGAACATAAGGGAAAGGAAGGAAAAATAAAATAAGATAAAAACAGAGAGGTAGGCAAACCATAAGAGACCCCCTTAACTATAGGAATCAAGCGGGTTTGCTAAAGGGGAGGGTTAGGGGGGGTAATTGGGTTATGGCCATTAAGGATGGCACTTGATGTATGAGCACTGGGTGTTATATATAAAGACTGAATCACTAAATTCTACCACTGAAACTAATAATGCACTGTATGTTAACTAACTTGAATTTAAATACAATACAAAAAAGAAAATTCTAAACATTCTACAATAAAGCTACTAGAAGTAATAAATTAATTCAACAAAGTTGAAGAATTCAAAATTAATACCTAGAAATCATTAGTGTTTCTATACACTAATAACAAAATAGCACAAATTCAAATTAAGAAAACAATTATATTTACAATTGCACACAAAAACACAAAATATTTAGAAATACAATTAACCAAGGAGGTGAAAAACGTGAACACTGAAAACTCTAAAACATTAATGAAAAAAATTGAAAATGACACAAATGGAAAGATATTCAGTGCTCATGGATTATAAGAATTAGTATTATTAAAATATTTATACTATTCAAATCAATTTAGATATTTAATGAATACTCTATGAAAATCCAAACACCATTTTTCACAAAAGTAGAAGAAATAATAATAATTTGTATGAAGCCAATACCATACACTTTTTATACTACAGTCAAATGAAAAAGAATAAAGAGCACAGAAATAAACCCATGCTTATAAAGTCAATTAATCTATGACAAAAAAGGCAAGAATATGCAATGGGGAAAATAGAGCCTCTTCAACAAAGGATGCTGGAAAACTGGACAGCTGCATGCAAAATAATAAAACAGGGCCACTTTGTTGCACCATACTCAAAAATAAACAAAATGGATTAAAGATGTAAATGTGAGATATGAAGCTATAAAGCTCCTAGAAGAAAACCTAGGGAGAAATTTGTTTGATATTGTCTTCAGAAATATTTTTCTAGATCTGTCTTTTCTGACAAGGGAAAGAAAATCAATATTAAACTATTTAAGACTACACTAAAATAAAAAGATTTTTCAGGGTGAAGGAAACCATCAAGAAAGAGAAAGGTGACCTTCTTAATAGTAAAAGATGTTTGCAAATAATATATCTCATCATAGGCTAATTTCCAAAATATATAAAAAAACTTATATGACTCACCACCACCACCACCACCACCAACAACAACAACAACAAAAGCAAAAGCAAATAACCCAAATAAAAAAATGGGTAGGGATCTGAAAATATTTTCCCCCCAAAATATAGCCATACAGATGGCTAACAGACACATGTAAAGATGGTCAATGTCCCTCATCATCAGGGAAACGAAAATCAAAACTACAATAAGTTACCACCTTACACCTGTTAGAATGACTAAAATTGAAACCTCAATAAATATGTTGGCAAGGATGTGGAGAACTCTTGTGCATTGTTGGTGGGAATGCAAAATGGTGTGGTCACTGTGGGAGATACTACGACATTTCCTCAAAAAATTAAAAATACAATTACCATATAATCCAGTAACCTTACTACGGTATTTATGCAGAGAAAATAAAAACATGAATTTGAAAGGGTATATGCACCCCTATTTTTATTGCAGCATTATTGACAATAGCCAATATAAAGAAGCAACCCAAATTTCTATCCATAGATGAGTGAATAAAGATGTGAGATATATATATATATGAATATTACTCAGCTTAAAAAATGAAACCTTATCATTTTCAACAATATAAATGGGCTTAAAAGATATAATGCTAATTGCAAATGACCTATGAGATAAAGGGCTAGTATCCAAGATTTATAAAGAACTTATTAAACTCAACAGCAAAGAAACAAAGAATCCAATCATAAGATGGTCAAAAGACATGAACAGAAATTTCAGAGGAAGACATAGACATGGCCAGCAAGCACATGAGAAAATGCTGCACATCACTGGCCATCACAGAAATACAAATCAAAACCACAATGAGATACCACCTCACACCAGTGAGAATGGGGAAAATTAACAAGACAGGAAACAACAAATGTTGGAGAGGATGTGGAGAAAGGGGAATCCTCTTGCACTGTTGGTGGTAATGTGAACTGGTACAACCACTCTGGAAAACTGTGTGGAGGTTCCTCAAAGAGTTAAAAATAGACCTGCCCTACAACCCAGCCACTGCTGGGGATTTACCCCAAAGATACAGATGCAGTGAAATGCTGGGACACCTGCACCCCGAAGGTTTAGGAGCAATGTCCACAATAGCCAAACTGTGGAAGGAGCCTTGGTGTCCATGGAAAGATGAATGGATAAAGAAGATGTGGTTTATGTATACAATGGAATATTACTCAGCCATTAGAAACGACAAATACCCACCATTTGCTTTGACGTGGATGGATCTGAAGGGTATTATGCTGAGTGAGATCAGTCAATAGGAAAAGAACAAACATTATATTGTCTCATTCATTTGGGGAATATAAAAATTAGTGAAAGGGAATAAAGGGAAAGGAGAGAAAATAAGTGGGAAATCTCAGTGAGGGTGACAAAACATGAGAGACACCTGACTCTGGGAAATGAACAAGGGGTAGAGGAATGGGAAGTAGGTGGGGGGTTGGGGTGACTGGGTGATGGGCACTGAGGGGGACACTTGGTGGAATGAGCACTGGGTGTTATGCTATATGTTGGCAAATTGAACTCCAATAAATTTTTTTTTAAAAAAGAGCACTGGGTGTTATTCTGTATGTTGGCAAATTGAACACCAATAAAAAATAAATTTATTATTAAAAAAGATATAATGCTAAGTGAAATAAGTCAGTCAAGGAAAGACTAATATATAATTTCATTCATGCATGGATTTTAAGAAACACAAAACATGCACAAACAAGAAATAAGAGAGACATAAAACCGACTCTTAAATGCATAGAACAATTTGGTGGTTCCAAGGGGGTAGGTGGGAGAGGAGGAGGTTAAACTGATGAAGAGGATTAGGTGTATTTTTATCTAGTACTGAGTGATGTATATTTCTTGTACTGAGCACTGAGTAGTCTATATAATCGTTTAATCATTTTATTGTACACCTGAAAACAATATAATACTATATGTTAATCATACTTCAATAAAACAATGTAAAAACTTGTGTGAAACTATAAAAACTCCAAATCGCCAAAGAAATCACAAGAAAGAAGAACACAGCTGGAGATATCACAATTCTAGTTTTCAAAAAAAAAAAAAAACTATAAAGCGGGACATCTGGGTGGCTCAGTGGTTGAGCATCTGCGTTTGGCTCAGGGTGTGATCATGAAGTCCCCGGATCAAGTCCCGCAGGGGGCTCCCTGCATGGAGCCTGCTTCTCCTCTGCCTATATCTCACCTCTCTTTGTGTCTCTCATGAATAAATAAATAAAATCTTAAAAAAACTATAGCTGGAGTAATCAAAACAGTATGATACTGACACAATTATAGACACATAGATTAATGGAATAGAATAAAGAGCCTAGAAAGAATCTCATGCTTATATGGTTAATTAATCTGTGACAAAGGAGGCAAGAACATACCATGGAGAAATGATAGTCTCTTCAGCAAATTGTGCTGGGAAAACTGAACAGCTTCATGTGACAAAATAAAACTGGACCACTTTTTAACATCATGCACAAAAAATAAATTCCAGGAGGAGTGGCAAGATATCAGAAGAGTAGGGTCCCAAAGTCACCTGTCCCCACCAAATTATGCAGATAACCTTCAAATCACCCTGAAAATATATGAATTCAGCCTGAGATTTAAAGAGAGAACAGCTGGAATGCTACAGTGAGAAGAGTTCACACTTACGGAGTTTCCCCGTAGGAAGACAGGGAAAAAAGAAATAAACAAAAGGCATCCAAGGGGGAGGGTCCCCGCGAGGAGCCAGGCTAAGGCCAGGGCTAGTGACCCCAGGACAGGAAAGCCCCGAACTGGAGAAGCAGGAGCTTCACCAATCTTCCCGGGTGGAAAGGTGCTCACAGGTAGTAAGAGCAGTTCCCCAGGAGGGCGGGGATGCCCTCAGGCTCCCGGGGACACTAACAGAGCACCTGCGCCCCAGGGAGAGTGCGCCGAGCTCCCTAAAGGGCTGCAAGGTGCGCACGGCTGGACCCAGGAGGCCACGGCAGAGGCTCCCCGCGAGAGGGGCTCAGAGGCGGCTCCGGCAGAGGAAGAGGCTCCAAGCAGAGGGGGCTGGGCGTACCCAGGAGCAGCTCCGAGGGGCTCAGGGAGCGGCTCTGCATGGGGGGGCTGCGTGGCTGGGAGGGCGAATCCAACAGTGCAGGACCAGGAGCACAGGGCGCCAGGGACACAGCCCAGGATCCGGCCTCCCTCTGGGAAAGGCAGAGGCCTGGAGGGCACAGGACAGCAAGGACGCTCCTGCCCCAAGCTGAGCAGATCAGCGGCCCAGCCCCCGGAGCATCGAGGCCCCTGCAGACTGAGAGCTCCCTAGTTACTGTGGGAGCTGAATCCAGGGCTCCAGAGCTGGCCGCTGCCACTGTGCTTGTTCCTCCTGGGGCCTCATAGGGTAAACAACCCCCACTGAGCTTCACGGTAGCCTCACCGGATAAGCAGCTTAAACAGCACTCACTGAGCCCTGCACCAGGCAGGGGGCTGAGCAGCTCCCCCAAGTGCTAACACCTGAAAATCAGCACAACAGGCCTCTCCCCCAGAAGACCAGCTAGAGGGACAGATGAAAAACAAATTATTGACCAAGCAGCACTGGAAAGTTCCAGGGGAAGTTGAGGGGCTTACAATACACAGAATCAGAGGATACTCCCCCTTGGTGGGTTTCTTTTTTCTTTTTTTTTCTTTATTTTTTTTTTGCGTTTTGATATCTGTTTGCTTCTCCCCTTTTTTCTTTCTTTTCCCTTTTTCTTCATTTTTTGTGTTTTTCTCTTTTTTTTCCTTTTTACATTTTTCTTTTTTTTTCTTTTTCTTTCCTTCTTTCTCATCTCTCTTTTTCTCCTTTTCCCAATACAACTTGTTTTTAGCCACTCTGCACTGAGCAAAATGACTAGAAGGAAAACCTCACCTCAAAAGAAAGAATCAGAAACAGTCCTCTCTCCCACAGAGTTACAAAATCTGGATTACAATTCAGTGTCAGAAAGCCAATTCAGAAGCACTATTATCAAGCTACTGTGGCTGTAGAAAAAAGCATAAAGGACTCAAGAGACTTCATGACTGCAGAATTTAGATCTAATCAGGCAGAAATTAAAAATCAATTGAATGAGATGCAATCCAAACTAGAAGTCCTAACGACGAGGGTTAACGAGGTGGAAGAACAAGTGAGTGCATAGAAGACAAGTTGATGGCAAAGAGGGAAACTGAGGAAAAAAGAGACAAACAACTAGAAGATCATGAAGATAGATTAAGGGAAATAAATGACAGCCTGAGGAAGAAAAACCTATGTTTAATTGGGGTTGTGGAGAGCGCTGAAAGGGACAGAGGTCCAGAATATGTATTTGAACAAATAATAGCTGAAAACTTTCCTAATCTGGGAAGGGAAACAGTCACTCAGATCCAGGAAATAGAGAGATGCCCCCCTAAAATCAATAAAAACCGTTCAACACCTCGACATTTAATAGTGAAGCTTGCAAATTCCAAAGATAAAGAGACGATCCTTAAAGCAGCAAGAGACAAGAAATCCCTGACTTTTATGGGGATTAGTATTAGGGTAACAGCAGACCTCTCCAAAGAGAACTGGCAGGCCAGAAAGGGCTGGAAGCATATATTCAGGGTCCTAAATGAGAAGAACATGCAACCAAGAATACTTTATCCAGCAAGGCTCTCCTTCAGAATGGAAGGAGAGATAAAGAGCTTCCAAGACAGGCAGGAACTGAAAGAATATGTGACCTCCAAACCAGCTCTGCAGCTCTTCTTCTTAAATTCCCCTTTAAGAAGAAGTCCAATGGAACAATCCACAAAAACAGGGACTGAATAGATATCATGATGACACTAAACTCATATCTTTCAATAGTAACTCTGAACGTGAACGGGCTTAATGACCCCATCAAAAGGCGCAGGGTGTCAGACTGCTAAAAAAAGCAGGACCCACCTATTTGCTGTCTAAAACAGACTCATTTTAACAGAAGAAAACCTACAGCCTGAAAATAAAAGGTTGGAGAACCATTTACCATTCAAATGGTCCTCAAAAGAAAGCAGGGGTAACCACCCTTATATCAGATAAACTAAAATTTACCCCAAGGACTGTAGTGAGAGATGAAGAGGGACACTATATCATCCTTAAAGGATCTATCCAACAAGAGGACTTAACAATCATGAATATTTATGCCCCAAATGTGGGACCTGCCAAATATATCAATAAATTAATAACCAAAGTTAAGACATACTTAGATACTAATACACTTATACTGAGTGACTTCAATCTAGCTCTTTCTACACTCAATAGGTCTTCTAAACACAATATCTCCAAAGAAATGAGAGCTTTAAATGAAACACTGGACCAGATGGATTTCACTGATATCTACAGACCTTTACATCCAAACTCCACTGAATACACATTCTTCTCAAGTGCGCATGGATCTATCTACAGAATAGACACATACTGGGTCACAAATCAGATCTTAACCAATGCCAAAAGATTGGGATATTCCCCTGCATATTCTGAGACCACAATGCCTTTAAATTAGAACTAAATCACAACAAGAAGTTTGGAAGGACTTCAAACATGTGGAGGTTAAGGACGATCTTGCTAAAAGATGAAAGGGTCAACCAGGAAGTTAAGGAAGAATTAAAAACTCATGGAAACTACTAAGAATGAAGACACAACCGTTCAAAATCTTTGGGATGCAGCGAAAGCAGTCCTGAGGGGAAATACATCGCAATAAGCATCCATCCAAAAACTGGAAAGAACTCAAATACAAAAGCTAACCTTACACCTATAAGAGCTAGAGAAAAAACAGCAAATAGATCCTACACCCAGCAGAAAAAGAGAGTTAACAAAGATTTGAGCAGAACTCAATGAAATTGAGACCAGAAAAACTGTGGAAGAGATCAAAAAACCAGGAGTTGGTTCTTTGAAAGAATTAATAAGATAGATAAACCATTAGCCAGCCTTATTAAAAAGAAGAGAGAGATAACTAAAATTAATAAAATCATGAATAAGAAAGGAGAGATCACTAACAACACCAAGGAAATTCAAATGATTTTAAAACATATTATGAACAGCTATATGCCAATAAATTAGGCAATCTAGAAGAAATGGACGAATTTCTGGAAAACCACAAACTACCAAAACTGGAACAGGAAGAAATAGAAAACCTGAACAGGCCAATAACCAGGGAGGAAATTGAAGCAGTCATTAAAAATCTCCCAAGACACAAAAGTCCAGGGCCAGATGGCTTCCCTGGGGAATTCTATCAAATGTTTAAAGAAGAAACCATACCCATTCTACTAAAGCTGTTTGGAAAGATAGAAAGAGATGGAGTACTTCCAAAGTCGTTCTATGAGGCCAGCATCACCTTACTTCCAAAACCAGACAAAGACCCCACCCAAAAGGAGAATTATAGACCAATATCCCTGATGAACATGAATGAAAAAATTCTCAACAAGGTACTAGCCAATAGGATCCAACAGTTCTTTAACAAAATTATTCACCATGACCAAGTAGGATTTATTCCCGTGATACAAAGTGGGTTCAACACTCCTAAAACAATCAATGTGATTCATCATATCAGCAAGAGAAAAACCAAGAACCATATGATCCTCTCATTAGATGCAGAGAAAGCATTTGACAAAATACAGCATCCGTTCCTGATCAAAACTCTTCAGAGTGTAGGGATACTGGGAACATTCCTCAACATCTTAAAAGCCATCTATGAAAAGCCCACAGCAAATATCATTCTCAATGGGGAAGCACTGGGAGCCTTTCCCCTAAGACCAGGAACAAGACAGGGACATCCATTCTCACCACTGCTATTCAACATAGTACTAGAAGTCCTAGTCTCAGCAATCAGACAACAAAAAGACATTAAGGCATTCAAATTGGCAAAGAAGAAGTCAAACTCTCCCTCTTCGCCGATGACATGATACTCTACATAGAAAACCCAAAAGCCTCCACCCCAAGATTGCTAGAACTCATACAGCAATTTGGCAGCGTGGCAGGATAAAAATCAATGCCCAGAAGTCAGTGGCATTTCTACACACTAACAATGAGACTGAAGAAAGAGAAATTAAGGAATCAATCCCATTTCCAATTGTACCCAAAAGCATAAGATACCTAGGAATAAACCTAAGCAAAGATGTAAATAATCTATAATCTAAAAACTACAGAACACTTCTGAAAGAAATTGAGGAAGACACAAAGAGTTGGAAAAATATTCCATGCTCATGGATTGGAAGAATTAATATTGTGAAAATGTCAATGTTACCCAGGGCAATTTACACGATTAATGCAATCCCTATCCAAATACCATGGACTTTCTTCAGAGAGTTAGAACAAATTATTTTAAGATTTGTGTGGAATCAGATAAGACCCCGAATAGCCTGGAGAAATTTAAAAAAGAAAACCATATCTGGGGGCATCACAATGCCAGATTTCAGGTTGTACTACAAAGCTGTGGTCATCAAGACAGTGTGGTACTGGCACAGAAACAGACACATAGATCAATGGAACAGAATAGAGAATCCAGAAGTGGACCCTCAACTTTATGGTCAACTAATATTCGATAAAAGAGGAAAAACTATCCACTGGAAGAAAGACAGTCTCTTCAATAAATGGTGCTGGGAAAGTTGGACATCCACATGCAGAAGAATAAAATTAGACCACTCTCTTGCACCATACAGAAAGATAAACTCAAAATGGGTGAAAGATCTAAATGTGAGACTAGATTCCATCAAAATCCTAGAGGAGAACACAGGCAGCCCCCTTTCTGAGCTTGGCCACAGTAACTTCTTGCAAGATACATCCACAAAGGCAAAAGAAACACAAACATGAAGGCAAAAGACACAAAAGCAAAAATGAAGTATTGGGACTTCATCAAGATAAGAAGCTTTTGCACAGCAAAGGATACAGTCAACAAAACTAAAAGACAACCTACAGAATGGGAGAAGATATTTGCAAATGACGTGTCAGATAAAGGGCTAGTTTCCAAGATCTATAAAGAACTTTTAAACTCAACTCCAAAGAAACAAACAACCCAATCATGAAATGGGTAAAAGACATGAACAGAAATCTCACAGAGGAGGACATAGACATGGCCAACAAGCACAGGAGAAAATGCTCTGCATCACTTGCCATCAGGGAAATACAAATCAAACCACAATGAGATACCACCTCACACCAGTGAAAATGGGGAAAATTAACAAGGCAGGAAACCACAAATGTTGGAGAGGATGCGGAGAAAAGGGAACCCTCTTACACTGTTGGTGGGAATGTGAACTGGTGCAGCCACTCTGGAAAACTGTGTGGAGGTTCCTCAAAGAGTTAAAAATAGACTTTCCCTAGGACCCAGCAATTGCACTGCTGGGGATTTACCCCAAAGATTCCACTGAAATGCCGGGACACCTGCACCCCGATGTTTCTAGCAGAAATGTCCACAATAGCCAAATTGTGGAAGGAGCCTCGGTGTCCATCGAAAGATGAATGGATAAAGAACATGTGGTTTATGTATACAATGGGATATTACTCAGCCATTAGAAATGGCAAATACCCACCATTTGCTTCAACGTGGATGGACCTGGAGGGTATTATGCTGAGTGAAATAAGTCAATTGGAGAAGGCACACATTATATGGTCTCATTTACTTGGGGAATATAAATAATAGTGAAAGGGAATAGAAGGGAAGGGAGAATATATGGGTAGGAAATATCAGAAAGGGAGACAGAACATAAAGACTCTTAACTCTGGGAAATGAGCTAGGGGTTGTGGAAGGGGAGGAGGGTGGTGGGGTTGAATGGGCGACGGGCACTGAGGGGGTACTTGACGGGATGAGCACTGGGTGTTATTCTGTATGTTGGCAAATTGAACACCAATAAAAAAATGTATTTATTATTTAAATAAATAAATAAATAAATAAATTCCAAATAATAGATTAAATACATAAAGTATAAAAATTTCTCGAAAGGAATATAAGCAGTAATTTTTTTGACATTGGAAATAGCATCGTTTCCCCAATATCTCTCATAAGACAAAGGATACAAAACCAGAAATAAACTATTTGGACTACATCAAATAAACGCTTTTGCACAGCAAGTGTAACCATCAGAAAAAAGTAACATACTGAATGGGACAATGTATCTGTAAATGATATATCTAATAAGTTAATATCCAAAATGTATAAAGTACTTAGACAACTAAACACACAACACACACACACACACACACACACACACACACACACATCTAATCATGAAATGGGTAGAGTACCCTAATAGACATTTTCCCAAAGGAGACAGTCAGGTGTCCAAACAGAAACATGAAAAGAGGGATCCCTGGGTGGCGCAGCGGTTTAGCGCTTGCCTTTGGCCCAGGGCGCGATCCTGGAGACCCGGGATCGAATCCCACGTCGGGCTCCCAGTGCATGGAGCCTGCTTCTCCCTCTGCCTGTGTCTCTGCCTCTCTCTCTCTCTCTGTGTGACTATCATAAATAAATAAAAAAAAGAGAGAAAAAAAAAGAAACATGAAAAGATGCTCAATATCACTAATCATGTGGGAAAAGCAAGTGAAAAGCACAATTAATTCTCACCTATGCCTTTCAGAATGGCTAAAATAATAAAGACAACAAATAACAAGTGTAGGCAAGACTGTGGGGAAAAGAAAAGTCTTATGCACTGTTGGAGAGAATGCGAAATGTTATGGCCACTGTGGATAGCAATATGAAGTTTCTTCAAAAACTTAAAAGTAAAAATACCATATCATCCAACTATTCCACTACTGAATATTTATTCAAAGAAAATAAAAACACTAATTCAATCAGCCATATGCAATCTTGTTTCTTGCAACATTATTTATAGTAGTCAAGATATGGAAGCAACACAAGTGTCAATTGGTAAAGAATATGTGGTATATATATACAATGGAATGTACACACCCATCAAAAAGGATGAGATTTTGCCATTTACAACATCATGTAAGGAATTAGACAGTATTATGCTAAGTAAAATACATCAGAAAATACATCAGAATGAGAATACAAAAACCATATGATTTCATGCATGTGGAATCTAAATAAACAAAACAAATGAATAAACAAAAACCAGAATTACTTCCATAAATACAGAGAACAAATTGATGATTGCTTAAAGAAAGAAAATGGGGGAGGGAGTGGGAGATACAAGCTTACACTTGAGGTATGAATGTCATGCAAGTTAAAGATACACCATAGGAGTATAGCCACTGATATTGAAAGAGCATTGCATGGTTACACATTGTATCTACACTTGTGGTAAGCATAACATAATGTATAGAGATGCTGAAACAATATGTGGTACACCTGAAACTAACACAACATTGTGTGTCAACTGTAAACAGAAAAATATTTTTAAAAAGGAGTCTGGAAGATGGTGGCACAGTAGGAGGACCCTAGGCTTCCCTCATTTGATGAATGCAATTAGATAACAATGAAATCATCCCCCAAAGCCCAGAAATTGGCCTTACGACCAGAAGAACAAACTTCACAACTAAAGGCAGAGAAGAGGCCACATAGAAGGCAGGAAGTGTGGAAATATGGTTGGGAAAGAAACAGTTTGTGGATACTGCTGTGGAGAGGGAGCACAGTCACATAGAAGGGTAAAAGACAGACTAGCACACAAGGGAGCACATGGGGAAAACAAATCCCCAAAATAACTGAGGTGGAGAGCTAGAGAGGCTGAATTTCCTGACTTCTCACAACCAGTGGGGCTTCCCCAGTGGGGAAGTTCGAAAGGTCAATGGGCTTGATTTGGGAAGAGCCCTGAAGCATTTGGGCTGCTTTTTGAGAGGAGGCAGGTCAAAAAGTCTGGGAACATACAGCTTGGAAATACTTATCTGAAAAGTGTCTTGGGCAAAAAAGAGGGAAGTTATTTGCTCATCTCAGAGCATATCCTAGAGAAGCAGGATTCATGGAGCCACTCCTCCTGGAACAAAGAAACTGGCAGGTACCATTTCTCTCCCCTACTCTTTAGCATAAACACAGCCACCTGCGGGAACCAACATAGCATAATCACTACCTAACTTGCTTACACCAAGTCCCACCACATCATGCACTGGTGGAATTTTCTTCCCTGTTATATTTGTTTCAGTCCCTGGGCAGCAAGCCCTTTCCCCAGAAGTTGGGCCCAAACCACTACTCATACTGTGTCTCCAAATATGGGAATTTTCTGGAGCCTTGGTTCAGGAAAGCAGGGCAACAGGTCTCATTTCACAAGCAGACCAAAGCACACCTAGTTAAAATGTGCCACATCCAGGCCAGCAACCAAACACTGCCCACAACAAACAACAAACAAGGAGACCATCTGCAGATGACTGTACTTCTTGAAGTACCAGGCCCTGGGGAACAGGGGACACTACAGTTCAGGGCACTACAGAACCTCTTCTTCATAAGGACATTACCCTCAAGAACAGAGGATGTGGGGTGGTGGAAGGGGAGGAGGGCGGGGGGTGACTTGGTGATGGGCACTGAGGGGGGCACGTGACGGGATGAGCACTGGGTGTTATTCTGTATGTTGGCAAATTGAACACCAATAAAAAATAAATTTATTATTAAAAAAAAGTACAGAGGATGTAGTTGACTTTTCAAACAGATAGAAACCGGCACAGAGACACAGACAAAATGAAAAGACAGAGGAATTTGTCCCCAATGAAATAATAGAACAAGGCCACACCTAGACACCTGATTGAGAAATTTAAAGTAATCATCCTAAGGATACTCACTGGACTTGAGAAAAAAGTGGAAGACATGAGTGAGATCCTTAACACAGAAATAAGGAATAATATAGCAGAAATAAATAGTTGAAAAAAATGAAATGAGAAACACAATTTATGAAATAACAGACTGGAAGAAGCAGAGGAATTAGTTAATAACCTATAAAAATAAAGGAAACTAATCAAACTGAGTAAAATAGAGAAAATAGAATTTTGCAAAATGAGAATAGACTTAGGAACACAATGACTCAATCAAACTTAATAACATTCACATTGTAGGAATCCCTATATTTGAAGAGATGATAGCTGATAACTTCCCTAATCTGGGGAAAGCAACACATATCCAGATTTAGGAAGCACAGAAAACCCTCAATACAGTCAAGATTTTATTTTGGCAAACAAAATCTGTCAAAAAGGCAGATACACACCAAGGCACATTATAATTAAAAATGGCAATGTACTGATAAAGAGGAAAACTTAAAAGCAGAAAGATTTAAGAACATAGGTGCATACAAGGGAACCCCATAAGGATATGTGCAGAATTTTCAGCAGAAACTTTGTAAGCCAGGTGGAGTGACATGATATATTCAAAATGTTAAATGGGAAAAATCCACAGCCAAGAATACTTTATCCAGCAAAGCTATCCTTCAGAATAGAAGAAATAAAGAGGATAAATAGTTTCCCAGACAAATAAAAACTAAGGGAGTTTGAAGACCACTAAACTAGCCCTGAAAGAAATATTAAAGGGAAATTTTTGAGTGGAAATATCAGTGGAGGAACAAACAAAATAAAATACTATAAAATATGATACCAAAAACCTAAAGCATGTGGAAGAGGAGAGTAAAAAATGGGTACAAAATGAAGTAACCATCAACTTAATATAAACTGCTCTTTGCAGATGATGTTATATACAAACCTAATGGTAATTGTAAATGAAAAACCAGTACTAGATATGCAGAGAATAAAGATAAAGGAATCCAAGTATATCACTAAGGAGAGCCAACAAATGATGAAAGAGAGCAAGAGAAGAAAGGATCAGAGAAAGACTACCAAAACAACTACAAAACAAGGAACAAAATAGCAATAAATATGCATCTATCAATAGTTACTTTTAATGAAAATAAAAAAACTCTAATAAAAAGCCTAGAGTAACAGAATGGATTTTTAAAAAAAGACTTATCTATAAGGAGACTCATTTTAGACCTAAACACACCAGCAAATTGAACATGAGGGGATGCAGAAATATTTATCATGCAAATTGATGTCAAAGAAAGGCAGATTAGCAATATTTACACTGGACAAAATAGATTTTTTTCTTTTTTGTTTTTATTATGTATTAGTTATATGTATGTATGCATGTATTTATTTTAAGTAGACTCCATGTCCAGCTTGGAGGCCAATGTGAGACTTAAACTCACAAACCTGAGATCCAGATCTGAGCTAAGATCAAGAGTTGAATACTTAATTGACTGATCCACCAAGACACCCTTTGAGTTTTTATTAGAATTATAGTAGTTATAACATAATATTAGTTTCATGAGTAGAATTTAGAGTTTCATCACTTATATATTAATACCCAGTGCTCATTATAACAAGGCCCCTTGTAATAGGCATCACCTGTGTAGCCCATCCCCTACCAGCCTCCTGCCATCAACCCTTAGTTTGTTCTCTATAATTAAGAGTTTCTTATAGATTGCCTCTCTCTCTTTTTTTTCACTTTTCCTCTATGTTTATGTTTTGTTTCTTAAATCGCACATATATAAACTTTATTTTTTTAAAATTGCACATATATAAACTTTAAAATAAAGACTGTGACAAGAGACAAGAAAGGACACTGTTTAATAACAAAGGAGACAATCCAACAGGAACATATAATAATCATAAATAATTATGTACACCCAAATGGGAGCACCAAAATACATAAACCAGTTAATAACAAACATAAAGGAACTAACCAATAGTGATATAATAATAGCAGGTGACTTTAATTCCCCAAATACATTAATGAACAGATGTACCAAACAGAAAATCAATAAGGCAATGCTGGCTTTGAATGACATAATGGAATAGATGGATTTACACACCCATATATATAGAACATTCCACCCTAAAGCAGCAGAATATATTTTCCTTTCAAGAGCACATGGAATATTTTCTAGAAGAGATGAGATATTAGGTAACAAAACATGCCTCAACATATTGCAGAAAATCAGAATCATATCATGCAACTTTTCTGACAACAAAGTTATGAAAGTAGAAATAAACCACAGTGATGCTTGGATGGCACAGTAGGTTAAGTGTCCAACTCTTAATTTCAGCTTAGGTGGTGATCTCAGGGTTGTGAGATAGAGCCCTGCATCACGCTTTGTGCTCAGTTTGGAGTCTGCTTAGATTTCTCTCTCCCTCTGCCCCTCCCCCACCTCCCTCTCTCAAATAAATAAATAAATCTTATAAAGAAGAAATCAACCACAAAAAAAATCTGGAAAGGCCACAAATACATGGAAGTTAGAACACATACCATTAAACAATGAGTGGATCAACTAATAAATCAAATAAGAAATTTAAAAAAATAAATGGAAGCAAATGGAAATAAAAATGCAACATATCAAAACCTTTCAGATACAGCAAAACCTTGCAGTTCCAAGAAAGAAGTTTGTAGTGTTAAAGGCCTATCTCAAGAATCAAGAAAAATATCAAATACACAACCTAACCTTACACCTAAAGGAGCCTGAAAAAGTATAAAAACTAAAGCCTAAAACCAGCAGAAAGGAGGAAATAATAAAGGTTAGAGCAGAAATAAATGATATAGAAATTTAAAAACAACAGAACAGATCAATGAAACCAGGAGACAATTCTTTGAAAAAAAAATCGGTGAAATGGATAAACCTCTAGCAAGACTTCTCAAGAAAAAGAGGAATGACACAACTGAATAAAATCAGAAATGATTTATAAGTCAACACCACAGAAATACAATTATAAGAGGATATTATAAAAACTATATGCAAATAATTAGAAAACTTAGGAGAAATGGATAAATTTCTAGAAATAATTATCAAAAGAGAAACAACAAAATTGGTCATTTGAGCAAAAAATTACCAGCAAAGAATTGAATCAGTAATCAAAACATTCCCAAAAAAACAAAAGTCCAGCACCAGGTAGTTTCCCAAGAGAACTCTGTCAAACATTTTAAGAAGAGTTAATACCTATTCTTCTCAAACAATTTCAAAAAATAGTAAAGGAAGGAAAACTTCCAAATTCATTATGTGATGTCAGGTTTACCCTGATTCCCAAATGAGACAAAGACACTACACACAAAAAAAAGGACTACACACCAATATCTTTGATGAACGTATATGCAAAAATCCTCAACAAAATACTAACAAAACAAATCCAAAAGCACATTAGAAAAATTATTCACCACGATCAAGTGAGATTTATTTCTGGGTTGCAAAGGTGGTTCAATATTCACAAATCAATCAACATGATACATTACAATAATAATAGAAAGGAAAAGAACCATATGATCATATTAGTAGCTACAGAAAAATCACTTGACAATGTGAACATCCATTCACAAAAAAAAAGCGGTCTAATAAAATTAATTTAGAATGAGCAGCCCCAACATATTAAGGGCCATATATGAAAAAAAAAAAAACCTACAGCTAACATTATCCTCAATGGGGAAAAACTGAGGAGGCTTTCCCCTAAAATCAAGAACTTTTATTCAACATAGTTCTGGAAGTCCTAGCCACAGTGATCAGATAAAAAAAAAAAGAAAGAAATTGGCATCCAAATTGGTAAGGAAGAATTAAAACTTGTACTATTTGCAGATGACATGATAGTATATATAGAAAACTTGAAAGATTTCAATAAAATACTGCTAGAAGTGATCAAGAATTTAGTAAAGTCGTAGGATACATAACCAATGTATAGAAATCTGTTGCATATCTATATACCAATAATGAATCAGCAGAAAGAGAAATTAAGAATCCCACTTACAATTGCACCATAATATTAAGTTACCTAGAAATAAACATAACCAAACAGGTGTAAGAGCTGCACTCTGAAAATTATAAAAGACTGATGAAAGAAATTGAAGATGACACAAAGAAATGGAAATACATTCCATGCTCATGGACTGAAAGAACAAATATTGTTAAAATGTCTGTACTACGCAAAGCACTCTACACATTTAATTCAATCCCCTTCAAAATACCACCAGCATTTTTCAGAGCTAGAACAATCAATCTTAAAATTTGCATGGAGCCACAGAACATCCTGAATAAACAAAGGAATCCTGAAAAACAATAGCAAATCTGTAGGCATCACAATTCCCAACTTCAAATTATATTACAAAGCTGTAGGTCAAACACAGTGTGGTACTGGCACGAAAATAGACATGTAGATCAATGGAACAGAATAGGAAGCCCAGAAACAAATCCACAATGTTATAGTCAATTAATCTCCAACAAAGGAGGAAGATTGTGCAATGGCAAAAAGAAAAGCAAATCAAGAAATGGTTTCGGGAAGACTGGACAGCTGCATGCAAAACAATGAGACTGGACAACTTTCTTACTCCATATGTACAAATAAATTAAACATGGAATAGGATGCCTGGGTAGCTCAGTTGGTTAAGCATCTACCTTCAGCTCAGGTTATGATCTCAGGGTCCTGGGATTGAGCCCTGCATTGAGCCCCCTGCTTAGGAGGGAGTGTTTAGTGTTTATCCTTCTCCCTCTGCCCTTTCACTCCTGTAGTGCTCTCTCTCTCTCTCAAATCAATAAAATCTTTTAAAAATATATTAAAGACCAACATGTGATACCTGAAACCATAAAAATCCTAGAAGACGATACAGGCAGTAATATCTGTGACATTTGCCATAAAAATAACTTTCTAGATATGTCTTCTGAGGCAAGAGAAACAAAAGCAAAAATAAAGTATTAGGACTTCAGCAAGATGAAAAGCTGTGCACTGGGTGATATGCTATATGTTGGCAAATTGATCTCCAATAAAAAAAAAGCTGTGCAGCACAGTAAACAAGCAACAAAACTAAAATGCAACCTACTAGATGGAAGAAGATATTTGCAAATGACATGTCTGATAAAGTTAGTATCCAAAATATATAAAAATTTATAAAACTCAAAATTTTAAAAATACATTTTTAAAGAGAAATTTTTATATGCTTTTGTCTTTGTAAATTGTCAAACTTTAAGAGTAAAGTAATGTTCATCTTCTTGTAGGTTATACTTAAATTATTTTAGATCTCTTTTTAAACGTTTTTTATATTCAATGCAAATATCACTATAACAATAGCACTTTTTTGCTTTTATTTAACTGAAAATTAGCTCATTAATTTGATTCAATTTACTATAATTCCATACTCCAGTGATTCAAAAAAATCATTATATTAATGTCATTTATAGGATATGTAGACTGATTTACAGATACAAATGATACTTTCCATATTAGTGTTTCATTTTTCCTACAAAATTTAGCGTAAGTCATTACTTTTCATTTTTTCTTCAATATGTTTTTTGGGACAAAATCTTTGGTAAGTAAATTAAAGTTAGAGAACTGGTATGATGTTAATGATGAAGATAAGAAGAAAAGTCATATTTGCAATTGTTTGGATTTTACAACTAATTTAACAAAAATTATTTAATTTTTGTCTTAAGTTGGATTGATTTAGAATCACTAGTGTGGAGGATTTAACTGATCTTTTGTTCTCTTGGAAAAATTATATCCTGGGAAGCCTGGCTGGCTCAGTCAGAGAAGCTTGGGGTTTGAGCCTGATGTTGGGTGTAGCGATTGTTTAGATAAAACTTAAAAAAAATTTTTCCCTTCCTGTTTGTATTAATTATAATTCATTGTCTTCACAACTAAAAGGTAGCCATAATTTCACTTTAGAAACTACATAATGTTAAATTACTTATGCATTTAAACAGTAGCAAAAGATAATAGACTAAAATATTAACATTGGTTATACTTGATTAGTGATAACCATAAAATCTTCTAATTTTGTTCATAGTTTTGTGAATTTTTCAAATTTTCAATACGGAACAAATAAAAACATTAATATTTTCTAATACATAGACAGTAAAATACCAATCTTCTCAACTCCCATACTTTCCCTAAGTACTAAATGTTAACCTATTACTTGAACCTAATTCAATTTCAAATTCCAAGACAATCTTGAGTAGATGAAGGGAAAATAGAAGGAAATTTATGACAGTAACTTACTGGTCACATTTCTAGTTATGTCTAGTGCAGGTGCCGCTCTGATTTTGATAACAGCTTCCTTGGTACTCCAATCTCCAATGGTTAAGTCCCTGTCATAGTGGACATCACTGACACTGAAAACATGACCACAGGACTTCTATTGTTTACATGTGTAAGTTTAGATAAAATAGCCTCACAGGGGGCATGATTTAAAATTTACTTCTTACTATATTTGCATTTTAAAAAGGTAGAACTCTACTATCTTGAGTAAGAGTTATGAACACTGCTGGGAATTAGGATTATGGCAAATGTTACGAAATTATGTGCAAATGTGCATTTCTTAGGGCAAAGGATGTCTAACTTTCATCAGATTCTCAAAAGGACTACCATCCAAAAAGAAATTAAGATATGAAACACTTTTTAAAGATTTTGTTTATTTATTTATGAGAGACACAGAGAGAGAGGCAGAGACATAGGCAGAGGGAGAAGCAGGTTCCTTGTAGGGAGCCCCATGTGGGACTTGACGTCAGGATTTGGAGATCAAGCCTTGAGCCAAAGGCAGAAGCTCAACTGCTGAGCCACCCAGGTTTATCAAAACACTTTTTAATTTACCTATAAATAGTTTCTGAGAGAGAGACTGAGAATAAAAGATAGCATTTATCATTTACTAGCTTAGCTTTCTACATAAATTTTTTCATGTAATCCACACAACTACTTTATAAATTCTATAATGACCATAATTATTTCCACCTTTAGATGATAAAACAGATGATTAAAACAATAAAGTGACTAGTACAAGTCACATAATTGGGAAGTAGTGGATCTAGTTATAAAACTATCACATTTTCTGACCCCAAGAGTTGTAACCATTATTTGTCAAATTGTAGATTTTTTGTACCCTCTGGAGATATACTAAGGTATTTTCAAAATGTGAGAGTCCATTATGAGAAGTTTTAAATTTTGTGTTTATATTTGGTGATAATTTAGAATAAATGCAAGCATATTTTGGATTATTTTGAGTGACCATCTTATAACTGAAACTGCCACATGATTTCTTTTTTTTTTTTTTAAATGTTCAGAATTCAGTTTTATTGGTGTTCAATTTACTAACATACAGAATAACACCCAGTGCCCGTCACCCATTCACTCCCACCCCCCGCCCTCCTCCCCTGCCACATGATTTCATTGATTTCAGTATACACATTTGAAATTCTTTACTGATAGCATTACTGCCAAATGATCACATGAAGTGACAGTGATTAAATTTTAATGCAGTATATTCCAAACTGACACATTAAGATGATTTGGGGGGTTTCCTGTGTTTTCAAAACTGAGAATTACCTTGTTGTAATTTTTCATCATGTATTTATTAATTATTTAAATATTAACAACTTACTATATTCCCGGTGTCTCAAAGAAAGATGCTTCCATATCGGGTGCATTAATATTTATAATGTATATCCTCTGATTATTATTTTTATGATTATGGAGTGTTCTTCTTTGTTTCTACTTACAGTCTTTGTTTATTTTAATAATAAATTTATTTTTTTATTGGTGTTCAAATTGCCAACATACAGAAATAACATCCAGTGCTCATCCTGTCAAGTGCCCCCTCTGTGCCCATCACCCATTCACCCCCACCCCCCGCCCTCCTCCCCTTCCATCACACCTAGTTCGTTTCCCAGACTTAGGAGTCTTTATGTTCTGTCTCCCATTCTGGTATTTCCTACCCATTTCTTCTCCCTTCCCTTCTATTTTCTTTCACTATTATTTATATTCCCCAAATGAATGAGACCATATAATGTTTGTCCTTCTCCAGTTGACTTATCTCACTCAGCATAATACCATTCAGTTCCATCCATGTCGAAACAAATGGTGGGTATTTGTCATTTCTAATGGCTGAGTAATATTCCATTGTATACATAAACCACATCTTCTTTATCCATTCATCTTTCGATGGACACCAAGGCTCCTTCCACAGTTTGGCTATTGTGGACACTGCAGCTAGAAACATCAGGGTGCAGGTGTCCCGGCGTTTCATTGCATCTGTATCTTTGGGGTAAATCCCCAACAGTGCAATTGCTGCGTCGTAGGGCAGGTCTATTTTTAGCACTTTGAGGAACCTCCACACAGTTTTCCAGAGTGGCTGCACCAGTTCACATTCCCACCAACACTGTAAGAGGGTTCCCTTTTCTCCCCATCCTCTCCAACATTTGTGGTTTCCTGCCTTGTTAATTTTCCCCATTCTCACTGGTGTGAGGTGGTATCTCATTGTGGTTTGGATTTGTATTTCCCTGATGGCAATTGATGCAGAGCATTTTCTCATGTACTTGTTGGCCATGTCTATGTCTTCCTCTGTGAGATTTCTGTTCATGTCTTTTGCCCATTTCATGATTGGATTGTTTGTTTCTTTGGTGTTGAGTTTAATAAGTTCTTTATAAATCTTGGAAACTAGCCCTTTATCTGATATGTCATTTGCAAATATCTTCTCCCATTCTGTAGGTTGTCTTTTAGTTTTGTTGACTGTATCCTTTGCTGTGCAAAAGCTTCTTGTCTTGATGAAGTCCCAATAGTTCATTTTTGCTTTTCTTTCTTTTGCCTTTGTGGATGTATCTTGCAAGAAGTTACTGTGGCCAAGTTCAAAAAGAGTGTTGCCTGTGTTCTCCTCTAGGATTTTGATGGAATCTTGTCTCACATTTAGATCTTTCATCCATTTTGAGTTTATCTTTCTGTATGGTGGAAGAGAGTGGTCTGGTTTCATTCTTCCGCATGTGGATGTCCAATTTTCCCAGCACCATTTATTGAAGAGACTGTCTTTCTTCCAGTGGATAGTTTTTCCTCCTTTATCGAATATTAGTTGACCATAAAGTTGAGGGTCCACTTCTGGATTCCCTATTCTGTTCCATTGATCTATGTGTCTATTTTTGTGCCAGTACCACACTGTCTTGATGACCACAGCTTTGTAGTACAACCTGAAATCTGGCATTGTGATGCCCCCAGATATGGTTTTCTTTTTTAAAATTCCCCTGGCTATTCGGGGTCTTATCTGATTCCACACAAATCTTGATATAATTTGTTCTAACTCTCTGAAGAAAGTCCATGGTATTTGGATAGGGATTGCATTAATCGTGTAAATTGCCCTGGGTAACATTGACATTTTCACAATATTAATTCTTCCAATCCATGAGCATGGAATATTTTTCCATCTCTTTGTGTCTTCCTCAATTTCTTTCAGAAGTGTTCTATAGTTTTGAGAGAATAGATCCTTTACCTCTTTTGTTAGGTTTATTCCTAGGTAATCTTATGCTTTTGGGTGCAATTGTAAATGGGGTTGACTCCTTAATTTCTCTTTCTTCAGTCTCATTGTTAGTGTATAGAAATGCCACTGACTTCTGGGCATTGATTTTGTATCCTGCCACACTGCCAAATTGCTGTTTGAGTTCTAGCAATCTTGGGGTGGAGGATTTTGGGTTTTCTATGTAGAGTATCATCTCATCTGCAAAGAGGGAGAGTTTGACTTCTTCTTTGCCAATTTGAATGCCTTTAATGTCTTTTTGTTGTCTGATTGTTGAGGCTGGGACTTCCAGTACTATGTTGAATAGCAGTGGTGAGAGTGGACATCCCTGTCTTGTTCCTGATCTTAGGGGAAAGGCTCCCAGTGCTTCCCCATTGAGAATGATATTTGCTGTGGGCTTTTCGTAGATGGCTTTTAAGATGTCGAGGAATGTTCCCTCTATCCCTACAGTCTGAAGAGTTTTGATCAGGAATAGATGCTGTATTTTCTCAAATGCTTTCCCTGCATCTAATGAGAGGATCATATGGTTCTTGGTTTTTCTCTTCCTGATATGATGAATCACATTGATTGATTTACGAATGTTGAACCAGCCTTGTGTCCCTGGAATAAATCCTACTTGGTATGGTGAAGAGTTTTCTTAATGTTTGTTATATCCTATTGGCTAGTATCTTGTTGAGAATTTTTGCATCCATGTTCATCAGGGATATTGGTCTATAATTCTCCTTTTTGGTGGGGTCTTTGGTTTTGGAAGTAAGGTGATGCTGGCCTCATAGAACGAATTTGGAAGTACTCCATCTCTTTCTATATTATCAAACAGTTTTAGTAGAATAGGTATGTTTTCTTCTTTAAATGTCTGATGGAATTCCCCTGGGAAGCCATCTGGTCCTGGACTTTTGTGTCTTGGGAGGTTTTTGATGACTGCTTCAATTTCCTCCCTGGTTATTGGCCTGTTCAGGTTTTCTCTTTCTTCCTGTTCCAGTTTTGGTAGTTTGTGGTTTTCCAGGAATGCGTCCATTTCTTCTAGATTGCCTAATTTATTGGTGTATAGCTGTTCATAATTTGTTTTTAAAATCGTTTGTATTTCCTTGGTGTTGGTAGTGATCTCTCCTTTCTCATTCATGATTTTATTAATTTGAGTCTTCTCTCTCTGCTTTTTAATAAGGCTGGCTAATGGTTTCTCTATCTTATTCTTTAAAAGAACCAACTCCTGGTTTTGTTGATCTATTCCGCAGTACTTCTGGTCTCGATTTCATTGGGTTATGCTCGAATCTTTATTAACTCTCTTCTTCTCCTGGGTGTAGGATCTATTTGCTGTTTTTTCTCTAGCTCCTTTAGGTGTAAGGTTAGCTTTTGTATTTGAGTTCTTTCCAGTTTTTGAGTGGATGCTTGTATTGCAATATATTTCCCCCTCAGGACTGCTTTTGCTGTATCCCAAAGATTTTGAATGGTTGTATCTTCATTCTCATTAGTTTCCATGAATGTTTTTAATTCTTCCTTAATTTCCTGGTTGACCCTTTCATCTTTTAGCAGGATGGTCCTTACCCTCCACGTATTTGAAGCCCTTCCAAACTTCTTGTTGTGATTTAGTTCTAATTTCAAGGCATTATGGTCTGAGAATATGCAGGGGACGATCCCAGTCTTTTGGTATTGGCTCAGACCTGATTTGTGACCCAGTATGTGGTCTATTCTGGAGAAAGTTCCATGTGCACTTGAGAAGAATGTGTATTCAGTTGAGTTTGGATGTAAAGTTCTGTAGATATCTGTGAAATCCATCTGGTCCAGTGTATCATTTCAAGCTCTTGTTTCTTTGGAGATGTTGTGTTTAGAAGACCTATCGAGTGTAGAAAGCGCTAGATTGAAGTCACCAAATATAAGTGTATTAGTATCTAAGTATGTCTTAACTTTGGTTATTAATTGATATATTTGGCAGCTCCCACATTCGGGGCATATATATTGAGGATTATTAAGTCCTCTTGTTGGATAGATCCCTTAAGTATGATATAGTGTCCCTCTTCAGCTCTCTACAGTCTTCGGGGTAAATTTTAGTTTTTCTCATATAAGGATGGCTATCCCTGCTTTCTTTTGAGGTCCATTTGAAAGGGAAATGGTTCTACAACCTTTTATTTTCAGGCTGTAGGTGTCCTTACGTCTAAAATGAGTCTCTTGTAGATAGCAAATAGATGGGTCCTGCTTTTTTATCCAGTCTGAAACCCTGCGCCTTTTGATGGGGTCATTAAGCCCATTCACGTTCAGAGTTACTATTGAAAGATATGAGTTTAGCGTTATCATGATATCTATTCAGTCTTTGTTTTTGTGGATTGTTCCACTGGACTTCTTCTTAAAGGGGAATTTTAAGAGTCCCCCTTAAAATTTCTTGCAGAGCTGGTTTGGAGGTCACATATTCTTTCAGTTCCTGCCTGTCTTGAACGCTCTTTATCTCTCCTTCCATTCTGAATGAGAACTTTACTGGATAAAGTATTCTTGGTTGCATGTTTTTCTCATTTAGGACCCTGAATATATCCTACCACCTGTTTCTGGCCTGCCAGGTCTCTGTGGAGAGGTCTGCTGTTACCCTAATACTCCTTCCCATAACGTCAGGGATTTCTTGTCTCTTGCTGCTCTAAGGATCTTCTCTTTATCTTTGGAATTTGCAAGCTTCACTATTAAATGTCGAGGTGTTGAACAGTTTTTATTGATTTTAGGGGGGCATCTCTCTATTTCCTGGATCTGAATGCCTGTTTCCCTTCCCAGATTAGGAAAGTTTTCAGCTATTATTTGTTCAAATACATATTCTGGACCTCTGTTCCTTTCTGCGCCCTCGGGAACCCCAATTAAAAGAAGGTTTTTCTTCCTCAGGCTGTCACTTGTTTCCCTTCATCTATCCTCATGATTTTTGTTTGTCTCTTTTTTCCTCAGTTTCCCTCTTTGCTATCAACTTGTCTTCTATGTCACTCACTCGTTCTTCCACCTCGTTAACCCTGGTCATCAGGACTTCTAGTTTGGATTGCATCTCATTCAATTGATTTTTAATTTTTGTCTAATTAGATCTAAATTCTGCAGTCATGAAGTCTCTTGAGTCCTTTATGCTTTTTTCAAGAGCCACTAGTAGCTTTATAATACTGCTTCTGAATTGGCTTTCTGACATTGAATTGCAGTCCAAATTTTGTAACTCTGTGGGAGAGAGGACTGTTTCTGATTCTTTCTTTTGAGGTGAAGTTTTCCTTCTAGTCATTTTGCTCAGTGCAGAGTGGCCAAAAGCAAGTTGTATTGGGAAAAGGAGAAAAAGAGAGGAGAGAAAGAAGGAAAGAAAAGAAGGGGACTTGACTTCCCCTGGAACTTGTCTGTCTAGCTGGTCTTCTGGGGTAGAGGCCTGTTGTGCTGATTTTCAGGTGTTAGCACTTGGGGGAGCTGCTCTGCCCCCTGCCTGGTGCAGGGCTCAGTGAGTAATGTTTATCCTGTTTATCCTGTGAGGCCACTGTGAGGCTCAGTGGGGGTTTTTTACCCTGTGAGGCCCCAGGAGGAACAACCACAGTGGCAGAGGCCAGCTCTGGAGCCCTGGATTCAGCTCCTGCAGTAACTAAAGAGCTCTCAGTCTGCAGGGGCCTGGATGCTCCAGTGGCGGGCCGCTGATCTGCTCAGCTCGGGGCAGGAGCGTCCTTGCTTTACTGTGCCCTCCTGGGCTCTGCCTGTCCCGGGGGGAGGTCGGATCCTGGGCTGTGTCCCTGGCGCCCTGTGCTCCCGGGCCTGCACTGTTGGATTCGCGCTCCTGGCCGGGCAGCCCTCTCCCCGTGGAGCCTCCGCCCGAGCCCCTCCGAGCTGCTCCCGGGTCCAGCTGTGTGCGCCCTGCAGCCCTTAGGGAGCTCGGCCGCGGGGTGTTGCACGCTCTCCCTGGGGCGCAGGTCCTCTGTTAGTGTCCCTGGGTGCCTGAGGACATTTCCTCCCCGCCTCCTGGGGTCTTGCTCTAACTCCCTGTGAGCCCCTTTCTGTCCGGTAAGATTGGTGAAGCTCCAGCTTCTCCAGGATGGAGCTTTCCTGTCCTGGGGGCACTCGCCCCAGCCTTAGCCAGGCTCCTCGCAGGGGGCCCCTCCTCCTTGTATGCCTTTTTTTTCTTTATTTTACCCCCCCCCCCCCGTCTTCCTACCTTGATAGAAGCGCGAACTCTTCTCACTGTAGTGTTCCAGCTGGTCTCTCTTTAAATCTCAGGCCGAATTCGTAGATTTTCAGGATGATTTGAAGTTTATCTAGGTAATTTGGTGGAGACAGGTGAGTTGGGGACCCTACTCTTCTGCCATCTTGCCCCTCCCTCAGTCTTTGTTTTAAGGTCTATTTTGTCTGATATAAGTACTGCTATCCCAGTTTTCTTTTTATTTCCATTTGCATGTTAAATGTTTTTCTATCCGTTTACTTTGAATGCACAGGTGTCTTTAAGTCAGAAGTGAGTCTCTTATAGACACCGTATATATGCATCTTTTTTAAAATCCATTTTTCTACCCTGTCTTTTGGTTGGAGCACTTAGTCCATTTACCTTCAAAATAATAGTTGATAGGTATGTACTTATTGACATTTTGGTACTTTTTTTACTGTTGTTTTTGGAATCTTCTCTGTTCCTTTCTGTTTCTTTTGCTCTCTTTCCTTGTAGTCTCATGATTATATTTAGTAACATCCCTTAATTCTGTTCTTTTTATTTAATGTGTATGTATTACAGATTTTTCATTTATTGTTGCCATTAGGTTCATATATAATATCATACGCATATAGCAGTCTATATTAAGTTGGTGGCTGCTTAAATTTGAACCTACCTTTTCTTTATCCTTTTCTTTTCTTTTCTCTTTCTTTCTCTTCCTCCTCCTCCTCCTTCTCCTTCTTTTTCTGCTTCTGCTTTAAGTAAGCTTTAGGCCCAACATGGGGCTCAAACTCATGATCCCCAGATCAAGGGTTGCATGCTTCACTGACTGAGCCAGCCAGGTGGCAAAAATTTGAACCATTTTTAAAAGTACTGTTTTTTAACTCTCTCTCATATTGTATGCATATGATGTCATATTTCACATCCTTTTATTTTGTGAATCCTTTCCCTAATTTTTATATTTTATTTGACTACTTTTGTGCTTTAACCACTATCCTGGTTTTTTTAAGTGATTGATCTATTATTTCATTATATGTTTTCATTTACATGTGAAATTTTTTTCTTTTTGTATTTTTTTCCTCTTGATTATGGCCTTTTCTTTCTATTCAAAGAATTCCCTTTGATGTTTCTTATGAGACTGTTTCAGTGGTGCTGAACTCCTTTTATTTTTGTTTGTCTGGGAAATTCTTTATCTCTTCTATTATGAATGACAACCTTGCTGGATGAGGTATTATTGGTGACATTTTATTTTTTATTTATTTTATTTATTTTTTTAACTTTTTAAATTTATTTATGATAGTCACACAGAGAGAGGGAGAGAGAGAGAGAGAGAGAGAGAGAGAGGCAGAGACATAGGCAGAGGAAAAAGCAGGCCCCATGCCGGGAGCCCAAGGTGGGTTTCGATCCCGGGTCTCCCGGATTGCGCCCTGGGCCAAAGGCAGGCGCCAAACCACTGTGCCACCCAGGGATCCCTATTTTTTATTTTTTTAAATTTTGTTTTTGTTTTTTAGTACTTTGAATATATCATGCCTCTCTGTTCTGGCCTGCAAAGTTTCTGCCAGAAAATCAAGGGACAGATGCATGGGGTTTCTCTTGTATGTAACGGTTTTCTCTTGGCTGATTTAAAATTTCTTTCTTAATCACTACTTTATATCATCTTAACTACAACATGTCTTGCTGTGGTTTAGCTCCTGACAACATCTCCCATCCCTACCCATTTTAATGTGGACTTTTCTCTAGGATTAACTGAGGAAAGTCTGTTGTGGCAGTCTTCAGATCGTATTCTGAGTTAATTGCACGGATGTGGCTGTTATCATTGTGTGTCCATGGAATGAGGTAACTTTAGAATTCTTGTAACTCATCACCTTCCAAGACCCCCAATAAATAGTTTTTAGAGGGCTCACATGTACTCATTCCCCCCAGGGTTCAGTGCAGAGGCAGTCAACTGAAACACACTACTAATAATTCTGTGAAAGTGGCCTAGTTGTTTGTTTTGGAGTTTTGGCTGAGGGGCAAGTTTCTGGTTTTGCACATAGCTAGGGACCCACTGAGGTGCCCTCTAGGTGATAGAGGCCAGTGGGTACTTTACACTCACTCTCTTGGTCTAGGTATCTGGTATCAGTGAAAGAGGCCTATTAGCTTATTTTTATAGTTGTGGTCTAAGGAACTGCCTTCTAATTAAACATATCTACAAGCTGACTACATATTCCTCTAGAGACCAGGGGTTAGGTGAGCACCTTAATCATGTTTTCCATCAGCCTTACCCCAAGTTGTCAGTGTCTCTGAGAAAAGAGATTATATTTAAGTTTGGAACCTTGGATTTTGTGGCTGCCACCTAAAGGACATGTTCCTTGATAGCCTGGTTTTGGTGGTCAGTGGATTTTTTGTTCATAGGTTCAATGAGATGGTAGCAAAATAAAAAAAATAGTTCTTAAAGGGCTATCTCTCCAGGACTCATTGAAAAGACAGCAGACAGAAACTCCCAGTTTATGTGTCCCAATTTTACCTGAAAAGAGGTACATTATAATACATGCTGCTGCCTGAGGTAATGCCAGTATCATGGTGACACGAGTCATTTCTTTTATCTATCTGCTTTAGTTTACAACTAACTCGTTATCCTTAATAAAAAAAAAATGCTTCTACACAGCATACCAGGACACAACAGAGATTCATCCATTTGTGTGCCCGTAAGTGGGTAGTTTGGAAAATGGATTAAGCTGTGGTAACAAAGCTTGTGGAAGTACAGGAAGAGATTGCATTGAAGGCAGCAGAAGGTATGGCATTGGGTCAGATTCACCTTTGTGACAGAGGAGGTGGAGAGTGATGGTGATAAATGGGGTCTACCTGGACCTGTTGTTCTCTTTGAAGAGAGAACACAGTGATTAGTGGGAGGGAAAGGAAGTGTAGTTAAGCAGAGATAATTAAGGAAAGTGTCTCCTGCTATCTCTGAAATTCTGGCAAAATTCTGGCCACTCAAGGTGCTCTGGGATCACCCTGATTTGAGGATCCACCAACTGGGCCATGGGCACACTCAAAGACCCCAGGGCTAAGCATACAACCCCCTCCTCACTCTACTGCCAACTCTTTATGTTCTCCATCAGTTTATTACTTATGTGTGTGCTCCCAGCCTTAGCAGCCTGTCAGTGCTGGCAAGAGAAACCCAAACTTGTGTTATAGTGCCACCTCCTGAAAAACAAAAGTAAAGCTCCTAATAACCAATTTGAATACTTAGAGTCAAAGTAAGGTATATCTTGGAGATATTCCAGACCACCAAAAAGTAGCTAGTGAAATGATGAGGGTTTTGTTTTGTTTTGGTTTGGTTTGGTTTTCAGTGCATAAAAATATACTTTCTCTGTACTGTATTTTGTTGAGTATACAATAGCATTATGCTTGAAAAAACAATGTACATACCTTATTAAAAATACTTTTTTTCCTAAAAAATGCTAACCATCATCTGAACTTTTGGTAAATTATAATTATTGACCATAGATAACCATTGTTATGGTTATTTTACTATTTGTTAATAAAATAATGATGAAAATTTTTGAAATATTGTGAAAACTACCACAATGTGACAGAAACATGAAGTTAGCAAATACTATTGGAAAATTGGCAACAATAAACTTACTCAATTTATGTTTACCACAAACGTCAAATACACAGTATCTGTGAAGCACAATAAAGTGAAATGCAATAAAATGAGATATGCTTAAATAAGAAAGGTGTTTGCTATTTCATATGCAATGAGAGGGACACATTTCATCAAACATCACAGAAAAATATTGAAAAGAGATTTTCAAGCTGAAACAAAAAGACAAAAGTATACAAAGCTCTGAGTAAAGTGATCAATAGAATTAGAAATCTGTAATTCTTTTTTAAGAATATTAAACTCTTAATTATAGGACAAAGGTTAAAAGAAAAGAACATTAAAAATAACTGTAGGTATTATAAATGAAATTATTTTCTTAATTCACCCATGTGCTACTTCATTAACTAGTGTATAGAAATGCAAGATTTCTGTATTTTAATTTTGTATTCTGCAACTTTACTCAATTCATTTATAAATTCTAATAGATTTTTGGTGATGTCATTAAATTTTTCTATGTATAGTATCAAGTTATCTGCAAATAATGAATGATTTAATTTTTCCTTACCATTTTTTAAAAATATGGAATGCCTCATGAATTTGCATGTCATGCAAACTGCATGACATGCAGCTTGGGGTCATGCTAATCTTCTCTGTATCGTTCCAATTTTAGTATATGTACTGCCAAAGCAAGCACTCCTTACCAATTTTTATACCTTTTTTTCTTATCTGATGCTGAGGTTAAGACTTCTAGTACTATGTTGAATAAAAAGTCATGAGAATGCACACTTTTGTCTTGTTCCTGATTTTAGAGGAAAAGGTCTGAGTTTTTAGCTATTGAGAATGACATTAGCTGTGGGTTTTTCATATATGGGTTTATTATGTTGAATTATCTTCCCTCTAACCTCACTTTGTTAAGTTTTTATCATGAGTGGATGTTATACATCCACTTTGTACAATGCTTTTTCTGCACCTATTGACATGTAACTTCCTTGACATTGGCTTTATTTGACATTTTTCTACATATGTCTTCTCTGGCAAGGGAAACAAAAGCAAAATTAAATTATTGGGACTACACCAACATAAAAAGCTTTTGCACATTGTAGGAAGCCATCATCAAACAAAAAGATAACCAATTAAATGACAGAAGTTATTCAAAGATTATATATATGATAAGAGGTTAATATGCAAAATACATGAAGAACTTATACAACTCAACACCAAAAAAAAAAAAAAACAACCCACAAATAGTTCAATGTACAAATGGGAAAAGGACCTAAATAGACATTTTTCAAAGAAGACATACAGATGGCCAACAGACACATGTAAAGATGCTCAGCATCATTATCATCAGGAAATGTAAATCTAAACCACACATGTCACCTCACATGTCAGAATGGCTAAATATTAAGTTTCCCTTCCTCTTCTAATTAATGGAATAGTTTTTAGAATAAATATTAACTCTTTTTTAAATGTTTCATAGAATTCACCTGTGAATACACATGGTGAACATGTTCATTGGGAAATTTTTGATACGTGATTCAGTTTCTTTGCCAGTAATTGGTCTATTTAATTTTTTTTCTTTCTGAATTAGGTTTGGGACGTTTGAGAGGTTTTTAGGAACATATCTATTTCATCCAGTTTGTACAATTTGTTGACATATAATTTTTCATAATATTCTTATCCTTTGTATTTGTGTTGGTTGTTATTTATCCTCTTTCATTTCTGATTTTATTTATTTGAATCCTCAAAAAGTCTTACAAAGAGAGAAAGTGAGAGAGAGGGAGGCAGAGGGAAAACGAGAGAGAGAATCTTAAGCAGGTTCCATGCTGGGTGTGGGGTATGATCTCACAACTCTCTGCCAAGATTGACTTGGCTACTTAACCAACTGAGCCACCCAGAAACCTCTCTCTCTCTTTTTATGATGAATCAGCCTAAAGGTTTAATAAATTTTATTGATCTTTTCAAAGGACCATCTCCTGGTTTTATTGATCTATTATACTGTTTTTTCCTTTATTTTATTTATTTCTGCTTTAATCTTTGTTTCCTTCCTTCTACTGTGTTGGGGTTTTATTTGTTCTTTTTTCTAGCTCCTTTAGGTGTAAGTTTAGGTTGTTTGAGATTTTTATTGTTTCTTGAGATAGGTCTGTATTACTCTAAACTTCACTCTTAGAACCCCTTTTGCTGCATCCAAAACATTTTGGACTATTTGGTTTACATTTTAATTTGTCTCCATGTATTTTTTAAATTTCCTCTTTGATTTCTTTGTTGACCCCTGCATTGCTTATTAAAATTATATTTAACCTCTATGTATTTGTGCTCTTTCCAGACTTTTTCTTATGGTTAACATCTAGTTTCATACCATTGCGGTCAGGAAAAAAATGTATGATATGATTTCAACATTTTTGAATTTGTTGAAATTTGCCTTGAGGCCTAATGATGATCTGCTCTGGAGAATTTTCATGTGCCATTGTAAAGAATTTGTAATTTTCTGTTTTAGGATGAAATGTTGTGAATATATCTGTTAGATTCATCTGGTCCAATGCGAATTCCAAACCACTCTTTCCTTGTTGATTTTCTGCCTGGATGATCTATTCCCAGATGGAAGTGGAGCATTAAAGTCCCCTACTATTATAGATAGTATTGATATCTATTCTTTCCTCCATGTCTGTTAATAGTTACTTTATATATATGGGTGCTCCCATGTTGGGTGCATAAATATTTACAGTTGTTATATCTTCTAGTTGGGTTGTTCTCTTTATGATTATGTGGTATCCTCCTCTATATCTTGTTACACTCTTTGTTTTAAAGTCCATTTTTTTCCAATATAAGCATTGCTACCCCAGGTCTCTTTTGGCTTCCATTTCCATGGTAAATGCTTTTCAACCCATCACTTTCAATCTGCATGTTCTGAATCTTTAGTTCTGAAGTGAATCCCTTGTAAGCAACAAATAGTTGTGTCAATTTTTTTTTGTCCAGTATGTCACCCTCATTTTTTTATTGGAGCAGTTAGTCCATTAACATTCAAAGTAATTATTGATAGGTATGTGCTCCGTGACATTTTGTTACTTGTTTTTGGTTTGATTTTTTGTGGTTCTCCTTTGTTCCATTCTTCTCGTGTTCTCTTCCTTTGTGGATTGATGGCATTCTTTAGTGATATTCGTGCATTCCTTTCTCTTTATCCTATTAGAGGGTTTTGATTTGTTGTTGCCATTAAGTTATTGTACAGCCACTTTCTTGTATATTTTTTATTGGAATTCGATTTTCCAACATATAGAACACTCAGTGCTCATCCCGCCAAATGCCCCCTTCAGTGCCCATCACCCAGTCACCCCATCCCCCCGTCCATCTCCCCTTCCACTATGCCTTGTTCCTTTCCCAGACTTAGGAGTCTCTTATGTTCTGTCACGCTGTCTGATATTTCCCAGTCATTTTATCTCCTTTTCCCTATAATCCATTTCACTATTTTTTATATTCTGCTCATAAGTGAAACCATATAATGTTTGTCCTTCTCTATTGTTTTACTTCACTCAGCAAAATACACTCCAGTTCCATCCACATCAAAGCAAATGGAGGGCATTCGTCATTTCTAATGGCTATATATAATCACTTCTTCTTTATCCATTCAAACCACATTGTGGTTTTGATTTGTATTTCCCTGATGTCAAGTGATGCAGAGCATTTTCTCATGTGTTTGTTGGACTTCTGTATATTTTCGTTGATGAAATTTCTGTTCATGTGTTTTGCCCATTTTATAATTGGATTGTTTGTTTCTTGGGTGTTTAATAAGTTCTTTGTAGATCTTGGATACTAGCCCTTTATCTGATAGGTCATTTACAAATATCTTCTTCCATTCTGTAGGTTGTCTTTTAGTTTTGTTGACTGTTTCTTTTGTTGTGAAGAAGCTTTTTATCTTGATTAAGTCCCAATAGTTCATTTTTGCTTTTGTTTCCCTTGCCTTCATAGATGTATCTGGCAAAAAGTTGCTGTGGCCAAGTTCAAAAAGGGTGTTGCCTGTGTTCTTCTCTAGGATTTTGATGGATTCTTGTCTCACATTTGGATCTTTCATCCATTTTGAGTTTATCTTTGTGTATGGTGTAAGAGAATGGTCTAGTTTCATTCTTCTGCATGTGGATGTCCAATTTTCCCAGCACCATTTATTGAAGAGACTGTCCTTTTTCCAGTAGATAGTCTTTCCTGCTTTATCGAATATTAGTTGACCATAGAGTTGAATGCCCATTTCTATGTTCTCTATTCTGTTCTATTGATATCTGTATCTTTTTTTTTTTTTGCCAGTACCACGTGGTCTTGATGATCACTGTTTTGCAGTACAAGTTGAAATCTAGCATGTGATTCTCCCAGCACTGGTTTTCTTTTTGAATATTCCCCCGGCTATTTGGGGTCTTTTCTGATTCCACAAAAATCTTAAGATTATTTGTTTCAAGCTCTGAAGAAAGTCCATGGTACTTTTATAGGGATTGCATTGAACATGTACATTGCCCTGGGTAGCATCAACATTTTCACAAAATTAATTCTTCCAATCCATGAGCATGGAATATTTTACCATCTGTTTGAGTCTTTCTCAATTTCTTTCAGAATTGCTCTGTAGTTTTTAGATCCTTTCCCTCTTCAGTTAGGTTTATTCCTAGGTATCTTATGCTTTTGGGTATAATTGTAAATGGGATTGACTCCTTCATTTCTCTTTCTTCAGTCTCATTGTTAGTGTATAGAAATGCCACTGATTTCTGGGAATTGATTTTTTATCCTGCCACATTGTCGAATTGCTGTATGAGTTCTAGCAATCTTGGGGTGGAGTTTTTTGTTTTTTTTTTATGGACAGTATCATGTCATCTGCGAAGAGGGAGAGTTTGACTTCTTCTTTGCCAATTTGAATGCCTTTTATTTCTTTTTGTTGTTTGATTGTTGAGGCTAGGACTTCTAGTACTATGTTGAATAGCAGTGGTGAGAGTGGACATCCATGTCTTGTTCCTGATCTTAGGGGAAAGGTCTCAGTTTTTCCCATTGAGAATGATATATGCTGTGTGCTTCTCATAGATGACTTATAAGATGCTGAGGAATGTTCCCTATATCCCTACACTCTGAGGAGTTTTGATCAGGAATGGAAGCAGCATTTTGTCAAATGCTTTCTCTGTATCTATTGAGAGGATATGTTGTTGTACAACCTCTTATGTACATAATAGTCCTTTCTAAGTTAACGGTTACATAAATGTTTATTCCTTCTTTCATGTTTAATTAATATGATGTCATATTTACACTCTTTTTTGTGAATTCCTCGAATGATTTTTATTGATATAATTAATTTTACTGTTTTTGTGCTTCAACTTCTGTCCTTTTTTCATAATGATTAATTTACTACGTTTATTATTTTTGTATTTTGTTTGTATTTGCCTGTGAAATAGTCTTTCTTATTTTTCTTTCTCCTGATTACTGGTTTTACTTTCCACTCCAAAACTCCCTTTAACATTTCCTGTAAGGGTGGTTTAGTGGTAATGCACTCCTTTAACTTTTGTTTGTTTTGGGGAGTATTGTTAGTTACCGTTCTTTTATTTTTTCCTTTCAGCACTTTGAATATATTATGCTACTCCCTTCTTGTCCCCAAAAGCTTCTACTAAAAATTATGTATTATTTATTATTTATCTATTTATTTATTTTTCAGTTTCAATACTTTATTTTTTATTTATTTATTTTTTGTATATTTTTATTGGAGTTTGATTTGTGAATATATAGTATAACACCCAGTGCTCATCCAGTCAAGTGCCCCCCCTCAGTGCCCATCACCCAGTCACCCCATCCCCCTGCCCACCTCCCTTTTCACTATCCCTTGTTCGTTTCCTAGAGTTAGTAGTCTCTGATGTTTTGTCACCCTCTCTGATTTTTTCCCACTCATTTTCTCTCCTTTCCCCAATAATCCCTTTCACTATTTTTATATTCCCCATATGAGTAAAACCATATGATTATTGTCCTTTTCTGATTGACTTACTTCACTCAGCATAATACCCTCCAGTTACATCCATGTTGAAGCAAATGGTTGGGTATTTGTCATTTCTAATGGCTGAGTAATATTCCATTGTATGTATCTCCTTTATCCATTCATCTTTTGTTTTTTAAAGATTTTATTTATTTATTCATGAGAGACACACACACTCACAGAGAGAGAGAGAGAGAGGCAGAGACACAGGCAGAGGGAGAGGCAGGCTCCATGCGGGGAGCCCGATGTGGGACTCCATCCTGGGTCTCCAGGATCACACCCTGGGCTGAAGGTGGCGCTAAATCGCTGAGCCACCCAGGCTGCTCTCCATTCATCTTTTGATGTAAAAAATCATTTAATAGATTTATTGGATTTCACTTTTATGTATTTTCTTTTTTTTTTTTTTTTTTTGCTTTTAAAATTTTCTCTTTCTTGCTACTGTTTTTTTTTCCATTTTAATTATTATGTGTCTCGGTGTGGACCTCCTTGGTTTAACTTTACTGGGGGCTCTCTGTGCCTCCTAGATCTCAAAGTCTGATACCTTTCCGAGGTTAAGAAAGTTTTCAGCTATTATTTCTTCAAATAAATGTTCTATGTCTTTCTCTCTTTCTCTTCTTCTTCTGAGATGCCTATAATGGGAATCTTACTACACTTGATGATATTTTGGAGTTCCCTTAACATATTCTAAGTTTTTATTATCTTTTTTCTTTTTGCTGTTCAGGTGGTTTGTTTTTTATTACTGTCTCCTAGCTTACTGATCTGTTCTCCTGCTTCCCCTAATGTACTATTGATTCCTTCCAGGATATTTTTAATTTCAGCGATTGACTTCATATTTAATTGGTTCTTTTTTATATTTTATATCTTTTTGTGGAAGATCTGACTGAGATCCTCCACTATTTTCTCAAGTGTAGTAAGTATCTATATGGTCATTACTTTTAATTCTTTTTTTTAAGTTTTTATTTAAATTCTAGGTACTTAACATATGGTGCAATATTTGTTTCAGGAGTAGAATTTAATGATTCATCATTTACATATAACACCCAGTGCTCCTCACAAGTGTGTTCCTTAATACCCATCACCCATTTAGCCCATCCCAAACTTTTCAGCAACTCTCAGTTTGTTCTCTATAGTTGAGTCTCTCATGATTTGCCTCCCCCTCTTTTTTTCCCTTTACTAGTTTGTTTCTTAAATTCTACATTAATAAAACATATGGCATTTTTCTTTCTCTGACTGACTTATTTCATTTAGCATGATACAGTGTAGTTCCATCCATATCATTGAAAATGGAAAGATTTCATTCTTTTTGATGGCTGAGTAATATATACATATATATGATGTGATAATGTGATTATATATAATGTGATTATAGATATATAATATATAATGTGATATATATATATATATATATATATATATATATATATAATATCTTTATCCATTCATCAGTCATGAATATTTGGGCTCTTTCTATAATTTAACTACTGTTGATAATAACATTGTTTATCTGTTTCATTTATCTTTTTGGCATGATTTTGTTCTGTCCTTTCTCAAATGGAGTTATATTCCTCTCTCTCCTCATTTTTTCTTTTTGTGTCTGTTTCTACATATTAGGGAAGTTAACTTATGTCTCCTGATCTTGGAAGTAGTCGCCTTATGAAAAAAGAGGTCCTTTAGTGTCCTGTAGTACAATGTCTTCTATTCATCACAACCAGGTGCTTCAGGGGTGTCTTTTATATATGTTGTGTGCACTCTAATGTTGTTATTGAATCATGTTTGTCTTCAATCCAGTCACCTGCAGTGGTCCTCTTTGCCTGTTGTAGGCAAGATTTGGTTCTTGTACTGTTAAAGGGCCATTCTTAGGTTATCTTGGGGTTGAGTTGGGTCAGGCCAGATGCCTGCCCTTAGCCTATATTCTAGAAATTCAGATATTTGGAACTGCAAGGTGCTCTCTGTGCACTGTCTCCTAAGAGGCTTTTACTGATGGGTGGGGCTTGCAGTAGACCAGATGTCTAGGCCTAGTCTGCCTGTTGTGATTACAGTGATCCCAAACTACTGGGTTCTCCTTTTGCACTACCTCATGTGAGGTATTTGTTGGTGGACTAAGGCAGAAGTCAGATCAGATGTCTGTCCCAGTTCACTACCGGGCCTGTAGTCCAGTTGGTGTGTGAGTGGTTATTTATTTTCCCCTCTTCCTAGGGTAAATAGTCAGTTTAGAGTGGTGGTGGCCACAGTTGGAGCATCTTGCTGCTTGCAAAATGAGAGATATCTGGCCCTACTTGGGTTTTGCAGATTATTTTTTTTTCGATCCTGTGTCTGCCTTTCCTACCATTTTCACTATGATGTCCACTCTACAGTTAACTGTTGGAGAGTCTCTTCTCCCAGTCTTCAAGTAATTTTCTTGGTTAGTTACATCAATATGGGTGTTATCTGGGTGTATCTATGAAATGAGATGAGCTTAGTATCCTTCTACTCTTCCATCTTCCCTGGAAGCATCTCAATATTTGCCAATCAAGCTATGTGATAAATCACATTACTAAAACAAAGTATAAAAATAATATGATCATCACAATAGGTGCAGAAGAAGAATCTGCCAAAGTACAAAACCCATTCATGATAAAACTTTTCAACAAAGTGGGTTTAAAGGGAACATACCCTAACATAATAAGGATAATATATGAAAAAAAAATCCACAAGTAACATCATACTCAATGGCAAAAAAAAAAAAAACAAAAAACTGATGGTTTTTCCTTCAAGATCAGAAACAAGACAAGAATGTTCACTCTCAGTACTTTTGTGCAGCATACTAATGGAAGTCCTAGCCACAGCCATCAGACAATAGAGAGGCATTTATATTGATAAAGTAGAAGTTAATCTGTCACTAACCTGATGAGATGATATGATACCAGACATAGAGAATCCATGAAAAAAACTGCTGAACATAATAAATCAATCCGTAACATTGCAGAATACAAAATTAATAGAAATCAGTAGCATTTCTATACACTTGTGATGAATTACAAGAAAGAGAAATTAAGTTAAAAGAGTCAATTTGCAACCATAGCAAAAAGAACAAGATACCTAGGAATAAATTTAAACAAAGGGGTGAATGACCTGTGCTCTGAAAACCATAAAATATTTGTGAAAAAAGTTAAATATGATACAAAAGAATGAAAACATATTCAGTGCTCATTGATCAGAAGAACCAGTATTGTTAAGATGTTCATATTTTCTAAGCAATCTACAGACTTAATATTACCCTTATCAATGCAGAAACATCATTTTTTCACAAAATTAGAACAAATGATTCTAAACTTTGTATGGAACCACTAAATACCCCAAAATCCAAAGCAATCTTGAAAATAAATAAAATAAAAAGAACAAAGCTAGAGATATCAAAGTTCCAGATTTCAAGATACACAACAAAACTGTAATAACCAAAGCAGTATGGTACTGGCACAGAAATAGCCACAGAGATCAATGGAAGGGAATAAAGATTCAAGAAATAAACCACACTTACATGGTCAATTAATCTATCACAAAACAGGCAAGAATATACAATGGGGGAAGGACACTCTCTTCAACAAATAGTGTTGGGAAAATGGACAACCACATCCAAAAGAATAAAACTGGACTACTTTCCTACACCATACACAAAAATAAACTCAAAATTATTAAATATATAAATGTGAAACTGAAAACAAAATCACTAGAGAAAAAGGCAGCAATTTTTTTAACATCGGTCTTAGAAACATTTTGCTAGATAAATCTTCTCTGGCAAGGGAAACAAAAGCAAAATTAAACCTTTGGGACTAAAACCAAAATAAAAATCTTTTGGACAGTGAAGAAATCATCAAAAATCCCAAAAGGTAACCTATTACTAAATGGAAGGAAATATTTGTATATTACATATCCCAAAAGGGTCAATATAAAAATATATAAGAAATTTATACAATTCAATATCAAAAAAATTCAGTTAAAAAATGGGAAGAGGTCCTGAATAGACATCTTTCCAAAGAAAACATGAAGATCACCGACAGACAAATGAAAATATCCAACATAACTATTCATTACAGAAATTAAAGTTAAAACCACAATGTGATGTTACTTTATACATGTCAGAATGGCTTAAAATTAAAAAAAAAAAACAGGACATAATACGTGTTGGCAAAAATGTGGAGAAAAAAGAAATTTCATGAACTCTCAGTGGGAATATAAGCTGAGGAAGCCACAGAGGAAAACATAAAACATTATGGTGATTCCTCAAAATATTAAAAATAGAATTCTCATGTTTTCCAATAGTTCCACTCCTGGGTATTTACCCAAAATAAACTAAAACACTAATTCAAAAACATATGCACTCCTGTGTTTATTGCAGCATTATTTATAATAGCCAAGATATGGAAGCAGTGCAACCAAGTGTATATATTTATAGATGAATAGATAAATAAAATTACACACATATATTACTCTGCCAAAAAAAGTAAAATCTTGCGATTTGTAACAATATGCATTGACTTGGTGAATGTCATGCTAAGTGAAATTAGTCAGAGAAAGACAAATGCCATATAATTTCATTTATATGTGGAATTTAAAGTGTAAAACAAATGCACAAACAATTGCAAAAAGAGACACACAGAAAAATGGGAGAAGGATGGAGGCATGGATGAAATAGATAAAAGAGTTTAAGAGTACACTTATGTTGATGATCACTGAGAAATGTATGGAATTGTTGAATCATACTGTACAACTGAAAGTAATATAACCCTGTATGTTAATTATATTTGAATTAAGAAAAAACAAAAACCCAAAAAGACAAGAAATAACAAGTATTGGTGAGAATGTAGAGAAAAAAGAATTCTTGTACACTGTTGGTGGGAATGTAAATTGCTGTGAAAAACAGCATCAAGTTTTCTTAAAAAAATTAAAAATTGAAAAATCATATGATCTAGCAATTCTACTACTATTTAGTGATAGAAAATGAAAATACTAATTTGAACAGATATATTCACCACTATGTTTATTGTAGCATTATATATAATATCCAAGACTCCATGCCTCTTAATAATTACTTTAAATATATATGGCCCAAATCCTCCAATCAAAAAACAGAATGGCTAACTGGAAAAAAAAAAAAAAACAATCCCAATCTATATACTGCCTACAAGAGTCTCAATTCAGATGTAAGGACACACACAGACTAAAATAAAGGGAATGGAAAAAGATATTCCATGCAAAAGGAAACCAAAAGAAACCTAGGACAGATATACTTATATCAGAAACAATAGACGTGGGGATCCCTGTGTGGCGCAGTGGTTTAGCCCCTGCCTTTGGCCCAGGGCGTGACCCTGGAGACCCGGGATCAAATCCCACGTCGGGCTCCTGGTGCATGGAGCCTGCTTCTCCCTCTGCCTATGTCTCTGCCTCTCTCTCTCTCTCTCTCTCTGTGTGTGTGTGACTATCAAAAATAAAAAAAAAAAAAGAAACAATAGACGTTAAGACAAAGACTGTAATAGGAGGCAAGAAAGGTCAATATGTAATTTCTAGAAGATCTAACATTTGTAAATATTCATGTATCCAATACAAGGAGAACTAAATATATGAAGCAAATATTAACAAACCTAAGGGGAGAACAATGAATAGCTATATAATAGTTTGCAACTTTAATATTCTACTTTCCTCAATAGATAATCATCCATGCAGAAAATTAATAAGGAAGCATAAGCTTTAAAACACCTTAGACCATTTGGATTTGATGGACATACATAGATCATTCCTTCCAGAAGAAAGGGAATATACATCCTTCTCAAGTGCACATAGAACATTCTCCAGAATTGATTATATGTTTGGCCGCAAACAAGTCCTAATACACTTAAGAAAATTGAAATTGGGGCAGCCCCGGTGGCGCAGCGGTTTGGTGCCGCCTGCAGCCCGGGGCATGATCCTGGAGACCCTGTATCGAGTCCCACGTCAGGCTCTCTGCATGGAGCCTGCTTCTCCCTCTGCCTGTGTCTCTGCCTCTCATTCTCTCTCTGTGTCTCTATGAATAAAAAAATAAAAAAATAAAACTTTTTAAAAAAAGAAAAGAAAATTGAAATTATGTCAAGCATCTTTTTTTAAGCACAGTGGTGTGAAACTAGAAACCAATTACAAGAGGAAAACTGGAAAATTCTTGAATATGTAGACATTAAACAACATTCTATTGAACAGTCAATAAGTCACAGAAAAAAATCTAAAGAGAAATTTGAAAAATGTTTTGAGAAAAATGAAAATGGAAATAGAACATAACAAAATTTATGGGCTGCTGTAAAAGCAGTTCTAAGAGGGAACTTTATAGTAATAAATGCCCAAATGTAAAATGGGTGAATGGAAAAGGGAAATACGGGTTTCAAGTTATTGAATGAATAACTCACAGAAACAAAGGCACAACATAAGGGATAGAGTTAATGTTATTGTAATAGTGATGTAATAGGATGAATGTTAGCTACACTTGTGGTGAATATAGCATGATATATAAACTTGACAAAACACTGAGTTGTTCACTTAAAACTGATGGAGCATTGGGTGTCAACTGAACTCAAATTTTTAAAAAATTTAAAAATAATATGTATAAATAAATATCTGAACCAGGAAAAAAAGAAACAAAGAAAGATCTCATATTAAAAAAAAACATAATTTTACACTTCAAAAACTAGAAGAATAACAAAAGACCACATTTGGTAAGAGGAAGGAAATATTAAAGACCAGAGCAGACATAAAACAACAATAGAAAAGATTAATGAGACCAAGATTGCTTATATTAAAGATCAGTAAAATTGATAAGCATTTAATGAGACAGACTCACCAAGAAAGAAAAAGAGAGGGCTCAAAATCCAAAATGAAAAGTAGACATTGTAACTGATACTACAGATATACAAAAGTTCATAAAAACCTATTATGGACCATACACCTACAAATTATATAACCTAGAACAAATAGGCAAATTTATAGAAACACACAGTCTACAAAAACTGAATCATGAAGAAATAGAAAATTTGAACTGAGCAATTGCTTGTAAGGATATTGAATCAATAATTAAAAACCTCCCAAAACATAAAAGTCCAGAAACAACTTCAATGGTAAATTCTACAAAAATTTAAAGAATTTGTACCAGTTCTTCTCAAAATCTTTCAAAAATAGAAAGGGTTTGGGCGCTTGGGTGGCTCATTTGGTTAAGCATCTGCCTTCAGCTCGGTTCCTGATCCTGGGGTCCTGGGATCCAGCCCTGCACATTGGGTTCCCTATTCAGTGGGGAGATTGCTTCTCCCTCTTCTTCTGCCACTCCCCATGCTTGTGTTCTCTCACTTGCTTTCTCACTGTCTAATAAATGAATGAATGAATGAATGGGTTAAGGCCAGGAACAGGTCAAGTATTTCTACTCTCACCACTTATATTTTAACACAGTATCGGAAGTCCTAGCCACAGCACTCAGGCAACAAAAAGAAATAAAAGTCACCCAGATTAATTAGGAAGAAGTAAAATTTCAGTATTTGCAAGTGACATGATAGTGTATGTAGAAAACCCAAAAGGCACCACCAATAAACTACTAGAACTGATTAATGAATTCAGTAAAGTAGCAGGATACAAAATCAATGTGCAGATATTGGTTGCATTTCTATATGTCAATAACGAAGTGTCAAAAGGAGACATTTTTAAAAAAGATTTCATTTATAGTTCCATCAGAAATAAGATACCTAGGAATAAACCTAATCAAAGAGGTGAAAGACCTATACTTTGAAAACTATAAAACATTGATGAAAGAAATTGAAGATGATATAGATAAATGGAAAGATATGCCATGCTCATGGATTGGAAAAACAAATAATTTAAAAATGTGTATACTTAAAAAAAAATGTGTATACCACACAAAGTAATGTGCCCATTTAATGCAATCCCTATTAAAATACCAAGAACAATTTCCACAGAACTAGAACAAACAATCCTAAAATGTATATAGAACCACAGAAGGTCCCAAACAGCCAAAACAATTTTTTTCGTCTCTCTTTTTAAATTTTTACTTATTTTTATTTTAAATTTAAATTTGATTAGCCAACATCATTAGTTTCAGATGTAGTTTTCAATAATTCATCAGATGCGTATAAAGCCCAGGGCTCATCACGTCCATGGCTTCCTTAATGCCCATCACCTAGCGTTTTTTTTTTTAAGATTTTATTTATTGAATCATGAGAGATACACAGAGAAGTACAGAGAGAGAGAGAGGCAAAGACACAGGCAGACGGAGAAGCAGGCTCCATGCAGGGAGCCTGATGTGGGACTCCAACCGGGGTCTCCAGGATTAAACACTGGGCTGAAGGCAGGCTCTAAACCGCTGAGCCGAGGGGGAGGGGCAAGATGGTGTAAGAGTAGGGTCCCCAAGTCACCTGACCCCAACAAATTACCTAGATAAACTTCAAATCATCTTGAAAATCTACGAATTCGGCCTGAGATTTAAAGAGAGAACCCCTGGAAAGCTACAGTGAGAAGAGTTCACGCTTCTATCAAGGTAGGAAGACTGGGGGGCGGGGAAAGAAATAAAGAAACAAAAGGCATCCAACGGGGAGGGGCCCCGCGAGAAGCCTGGCTAAGCCGGGGGCGAGTGTCCCCAGGAAAGGAGAGCCCCGTCCCGGAGACCCAGAAGCTGCACCAACCTTCCCGGGCGGAAAGGGGCTCCCAGGGAGTTGGAGCAGGACCCCAGGAGGGCGGGGATGCCCTCAGGCTCCCTGGGACACTAACAGACACCTGAGAACCCGGGAGAGTGCACCGAGCTCCCTAAAGGGCTACAGCGTGCACACGGCTTGACCCGGGAGCACCTCGAGGGGGTTCCGGCAGAGGAAGAGGCTCCAGGCAGAGGGGGCTGCCCGGCGGGAGCGTGAATCCAAAGCGCAGGCCCGGGAGCACAGGGCGCCTGGACACAGCCCAGGATCCGACCTCCCCCCGGGACAGGCAGAGGCCAGGAGGCCCAGGACAGCAAGGACGCTCCTGCCCCGAGCTGAGCAGATCAGCGGCCCCGCCCCCAAGCATCCAGGCCCCTGCGGACCAAGAGCTCCTTAGTTACTGAGGGAGGGCTGAATCCAGGGCTCAAGAGCTCGCCACAGCCACTGTGCTGGTTCCTCCTGGGGCTTCACAGGGTAAACAACACCCACTGACCCCTGCACCATGGAGGTGGCAGAGCAGCTACCCCAAGTGCTAACACCTGAAAATCAGCACAACAGGCCCCTCCCACAGAAGGCCACTAGAACGACAAGTTCCAGGGGAGGTGAAGGGACTTAAAGTATACAGAATCAGAAGATACTCCCCCGTGTTTTTTTTTTCTTTTTAATTTCTGTTTGCTTCCCCCACCCTTTTTTTCTTTCTCTTTTTCTTCTCTTTTTTTCTTTTTCTTCCTTTCCTCTTTTTTCTTTTTTTTTATTTTTTTTATTTTTTTTTAATTTTTATTTATTTATGATAGTCACAGAGAGAGAGAGAGAGAGAGAGAGAGAGAGAGAGGCAGAGACACAGGCAGAGGGAGAAGCAGGCTCCATGCATGGGGAGCCTGACGTGGGATTCGATCCAGGGTCTCCAGGATCGCGCCCTGGGCCAAAGGCAGGCGCCAAACCGCTGCGCCACCCAGGGATCCCCCCTCTTTTTTCTTTTTCTCTTTTCTTTCCTTCTTTCTCTACTCTCTTTTTCTCCTTTTCCCAATACAACATGTTGTTAGCCACTCTGCACTGAACAAAATGACTAGAAGGAAAACCTCACCTTAAAAGAAAGAATCAGAAACAGCCCTCCCTCCCACAGAGATACAAAATTTCGATTAGAGTTGTCAGAAAGCCAATTCAGAAGCACTATTATAAAGCTACTGGTGGCTCTAGAAAAAAGCATAAGGTGCAGCGGTTTGGCGCCTGCCTTTGGCCCAGTGCGCGATCCTGGGGACCCGGGGTCAAGTCCCATATAGGGCTCCCGGTGCATGGAGCCTGTTTCTCCCTCTGCCTGTGTCTCTGTCTCTCTCTCTCTCTCTCTCTCACTGTGTGCCTATCATAAATAAAATAAAAAAAAATATACAGAACCAGAAGATACTCCCCCATGGTGTTTTTTTTTTTTTGATGACTTTGCTTCCCCCATCCATTTTTCCCTTTCATTCTTTTTCTTTCTCTTTCTCTTTTTCTTCTCTTTTTTCTTTTTTCTTCCTTTTCTCTTTTTTCTCTTTCTCTTTTCTTTCCTTCTTTCTCTTTTTCTCCTTTTCCCAATAAAACTTGTTTTTAGCCATTCTGCACTGAGCAAAATGACTAGAAGGAAAACCTCACCTCAAAAGAAAGAATCGGAAACGTCCGATAGAGTTACAAAATCAGGATTACAATTCAATGTCAGAAAGCCAATTCAGAAGCACTATCATACAGCTCCTGGTGGCTCTAGAAAAAAGCATAAAGGACTAAAGAGACTTCATGACTGCAGAATTTAGATCCAATCAGGCAGAAATTAAAAATCAATTTAATGAGATGCAATCCAAACTAGAAGTCCTAACGACAGGGGTTAACGAGGTGGAAGAACTAGTGAGTGACATAGAAGACAAGTTAATGGCAAAGAGGGAAACTGAGGAAAAAAGAGACAGACAATTAAAAGACCATGAGGTTAGATTAAGGGAAATTAACGACAGCCTGAAGAAGAAAAACCTACGTTTAAATGGGGTACCCGAGGGCCCCAAAAGGGACAGAGGGCCAGAATATGTATTTGAACAAATCATAGCTGAAAACGTTCCTAATCTGGGAAGGGAAACAGGCATTCAGATCCAGGAAATAGAGAGATTCCCCCCCCTAAAATCAATAAAAACCGTTCAACACCTCGACATTTAATAGTGAAGCTTGCAAATTCCAAAGATAAAGAGACGATCCTTAAAGCAGCAAGAGACAAGAAATCCCTGATTTTATGGGAAGGAGTATTAGAGTAACAGCAGACCTCTCCACAGAGACCTGGCAGGCTAGAAAGGGCTGGCAGGATATATTCAGGGTCCTAAATGAGAAGAACATGCAACCAAGAATACTTTATCCAGCAAGGCTCTCATTCAAAATGGAAGGAGAGATAAAGAGCTTCCAAGACAGGCAGGAACTGAAAGAATATGTGACCTCCAAAACAGCTCTGAAAGAAATTTTAAGGGGGACTCTTAAAATTCCCCTTTAAGAAGAAGTTCAGTGGAACAATCCACAAAAACAAGGACTGAATAGATACCATGATGACACTAAACTCATATCTTTCATAGTAACTCTGAACGTGAATGGGCTTAATGACCCCATCAAAAGGCACAGGATTTCAGACTGGATAAAAAAGCAGGACCCATCTATTTGCTGTCTACAAGAGACTCATTTTAGACAGAAGGACACCTATAGCCTGAAAATAAAAGGTTGGAGAACCATTTACCATTCGAATGGTCCTCAAAAGAAAGCAGGGGTAGCCATCCTTATATCAGAAAAACTAAAATTTACCCCGAAGACTGTAGTGAGAGATGAAGAGGGACACTATATCATACTTAAAGGATCTATCCAACAAGAGGACATAACAATCCTCAATATATATGCCCCGAATGTGGGAGCTGCCAAATATATAAATCAATTATCAACCAAAGTGAAGAAATACTTAGATAATAATACACTTATACTTGGTGACTTCAATCTAGCTCTTTCTACCCTCGATAGGTCTTCTAAGCACAACATCTCCAACGAAACGAGAGCTTTAAATGATACACTGGACCAGATGGATTTCACAGATATCTACAGAACTTTACATCCAAACTCAACTGAATACACATTCTTCTCAAGTGCACATGGAACTTTCTCCAGAATAGACCACAAATCAGGTCTGAACCGATACCAAAAGATTGCGATCGTCTCCTGCATATTCTCAGACCATAATGCCTTGAAATCAGAACTAAATCACAACAAGAAGTTTGGAAGGACCTCAAACACGTGGAGGTTAAGGACCATCCTGCTAAAAGATGAAAGGGTCAACCAGGAAATTAAAGAGGAATTAAAAAGATTCATGGAAACTAATGAGAATGAAGATACAACCATTCAAAATCTTTGGGATGCAACAAAAGCAGTCCTGGGGGGAAATACATCGCAATACCAGCATCCATTCAAAAACTGGAAAGAACTCAAATACAAAAGCTAACCTTACACCTAAAGGAGCTAGAGAAAAAACATCAAATAGATCCTACACCCAGTAGAAGAAAATAGTTAATAAAGATTCCAGGAAAACTCAATGAAATAGAGACCAGAATAACTGTGGAACAGATCAACAAAACCAGGAGTTGGTTCCTTGAAAGAATTAATAAGATAAATAAACCATTAGCCAGCCTTATTAAAAAGAAGAGAAAGAAGACTCAAATTAATAAAATCATGAATGAGAAAGGGGAGGTCACTAACAACACCAAGGAAATACAAGCGATTTTAAAAACATATTTATGAACCGCTATACGCCAATAAATTAGGGAATCTAGAAGAAATGGAAGTATTTCTGGAAAGCCACAAACTACCAAAACTAGAACAGGAAGAAATAGAAAACCTGAACAGGCCAATAACCAGGGAGGAAATTGAAACAGTCATCAAAAACCTCCCAAGACACAAAAGTCCAGGGCCAGATGGCTAACCTGGGGAATTCTATCAAACGTTTAAAGAAGAAACCATACATATTCTACTAAAGTTGTTCAGAAAGATAGAAAGAGATGGAGTACTTCCAAATTCGTTCTATGAGGCCAGCATCACGTTACTTCCAAAACCAGACAAAGACCCCACCAAAAAGGAGAATTATAGACCAATATCCCTGATGAACATGGATGCAGAAATTCTCAACAAGATACTAGCCAATAGGATCCAACAATACATTAAGAAAATTATTCACCATGACCAAGTAGGATTTATTCCCGGGACACAAGGCTGGTTCAACACTCATAAAACAATCAATGTGATTCATCATATCAGCAAAAGAAAAACCAAGAACCATATGATCCTCTCATTAGATGCAGAGAAAGCATTTGACAAAATACAGCATCAGTTCCTGATCAAAACTCTTCAGAGTGTAGGGATAAAGAGAACATTCCTCACCATCCTAAAACACATTTACGAAAAGCCCACGGCAAATATAATTCTCAATGGGGAAACACTGGGAGCCTTTCCCCTAAGATCAGGAACAAGACAGAGTTATCCCCTCTCACCACTGGTATTCAACATAGTACTGGAAGTCCTAGCCTCAGCAATCAGACAATAAAAAGAAATAAAAGGCATGCAAATTGGCAAGGAAGAAGTCAAACTCTCCCTCTTCGCCAATGACATGATACTCTACATAGAAAACCCAAAAGCCTCCACCCCAAGATTTCGAGAACTCATACAGCACTTTGCCAGTATGGCAGGATACAAAATCAATGCCCAGAAGTCAGTGGCATTTCTATACACTAACAATGAGACTGAAGAAATAGAAATTAAGGAGTCAATCCCATTTCCAATTGCACCCAAAAGCATAAGATACCTAGGAATAAACCTAACCGAAGAGGTAAAGGATCTATACCCTAAAAACTACAGAACACTTCTGAAAGAAATTTAGGAAGACACATAGAGATGGAAAAATATTACATGCTCATGGAGTGGAAGAATTAATATTGTGAAAATGTCAATGTTACCCAGGACAACGTTTAATGCAATCCCTATCAAAATACAATGGACTTTCTTCAGAGAGTTGGAACAAATTATTTTAAGATTTGTGTGGAATCAGAAAAGACCCCGAATAGCCAGGAGAATTTTAAAAAAGAAAACCATAGCTGGGGTTATCACAATGCCAGATTTCAGGTTTTACTACAAAGCTATGGTCATCAGGACAGTGTGGTACAGGCACAAAAACAGACACAGAGATCAATGGAATAGAATAAAGAATGCAGAAGTGGACCCTCAACTTTATGGTCAACTAATATTCGATAAAGGAGGAAAGAATATCCATTGGAAGAAAGACAGCCTCTTCAATAAATGGTGCTGGGAAAATTGGACATCCACATGCAGAAGGACGAAACTAGACCACTCTCTTGCACCATACAGAAAGATAAACTCAAAATGGATGAAAGAACTAAATGTGAGACAAGATTCCATCAAAATCCTAGAGGAGAACACAGGCAACACCCTATTTGAACCCGGCCACAGTTACTTCTTGCAAGATACCTCCACAAAGACAAAAGAAACAAACCAAAAATGAACTATTGGGACTTCATCAAGATAAGAAGCTTTTTCACAGCAAAGGATACAGTCAACAAAACTAAAAGACAACCTACAGAATGGGAGAAGATATTTGCAAATGACATATCAGATAACGGGCTATTTTCCAAATCTATAAAGTACTGATTAAACTCAACACCAAAGAAACAAACAATCCAATCATGAAATGGGCAAAAGACATGAACAGAAATTTCACAGGGGAAGACATAGACATTGCCATCATGCACATGAGAAAATGTTCTGCATCACAGGCCATCAGGGAAATACAAATCAAAACCACAATGAGATCCCACCTCACACCAGTGAGAATGGGGAATTTAACAAGACAGGAAACAAGAAATTTTGGAGAGGATGCGGAGCAAGGGATCCCTCTTGCACTGTTGGTGGGAATATGAACTGATGCAGCCACTCTGGAAAACTGTGTGGGGGTTCCTTACAGAGTTAAAAATATAACTGCCCTAACACCCAGCAATTGTGCTGCTGGGGATTTACCTCAAAGATATAGATACAAAAGAAATGGTAGGACACCTGCACCCCAATGTTTATAGGAGCAATATCCATAATAGCCAAAATATGGAAGGAGCCTCAGTTTCCATTGAAAGATGAATGGATAAAGAAGATGTGGTTTATGTATACAATGGAATATTACTCAGCCATGAGAAATGACAAATACTCACCATTTGCTTCAACGTGGATGGAACTGGAGGGTATTATGCTGAGTGAAATGAGTCAATTGGAGAAGGACAAACATTATATGTTCTCATTCATTTGGGGAAAATAAATAATAGTGAAAGGGAATGAAGGGAATGGAGAAGAAATGGGTAGAAAGTATCAGAAAGCGAGACAGAACATAAAGTCTCCTAAATCTGGGAAACGAACTAGGGGTGGTGGAAGGGAGGAGGGCGGGGGGTGGGAGTGAATGGGTGATGGACACTGAGGGGGGCACTTGACAGGATGAGCACTGGGTGTTATTCTGTATGTTGGCAAATTGAACACCAATAAAAATAAATTTATTATTTTAAAAATAAGAAATGAAAAAAAAATAAACCGCTGAGCCACCCGGGCTGCCCTCACCTAGTGTTTAATTTTAATATACCTACATGATCATTACAAAGAAGCAGACCACTCAAATGAGATGCAAATCCTCAAAATATTAATAGTAGTTGTAGCATCTCTGTAGATGCAGAGAAAGCATTTGACAAAATACAGCATCCATCCCTGATCAAAACTCTTCAGAGTGTAGGGATAGAGAGAACATTTCTCAACATCTTAAAACCCATTTAGAAAAAGACCACAGCAAATATAATTCTCAATGGCGAAGCACTGGGAGCCTTTCCCCTAAGATCAGGAGCAAGACATGGATGTCCACTCTCACCACTACTATTCAACATATTACTAGAAGTCCTAGCCTCAGCAATCAGACAACAAAAAGAAATAAAAGGCATTCGCTTTGGCAAAGAAGAAGTTAAAGTCTCCCTCTTTGCCAATGACATGATACTCTATGTAGAAAACCCAAAAGACTCCACCCCAAGATTGCTAGAACTCATACAGCAATTCGGCAGTGTGGCAGGATACAACATCAATGCCCGGAAGTCAGTGGTATTTCTATACACTAACAATGAGCCTGAGGAAAGAGAAATTAAAGAGTCAATCTTTTTGGGTCAATTTACAATTGCACCCAAAAGCATAAGATACCAAGGAATAAACCTAACCAAAGAGGTAAAGGATCTATACCCTAAAGACTACAGAACACTTCTGAAAGAAATTGAGGAAGACACAAAGAAATGGAAAAATATTCCATGCTCATGGATTGGAAGAACTATTACTGTGAAAATGTTAATGTTACCCAGGGCAATTTACACGTTTAATTAAATCCCTATCAAAATACCTTGGACTTTCTTCGGAGAGTCGGAACAAATTATTTTAATATTTGTGTGGAATCAGAAAAGACCCCGAATAGTTAGGGGAATATTAAAAAAGTAAACCATAGCTGGGGGCATCACAATGCCAGATTTCAGGTTGTACTACAAAGCTCTGGTCATCAAGACAGTGTGGTAGTGGCACAAACAGACACATAGATCAATGGAACAGAATAGAGAATCTAGAAGTGGACCCTCAGCTTTATGGTCAACTAATACTCGACAAAGGAGCTAAGACTATCCCCTGGAAAAAAGACAGTCTCTTAAATAAATGGTTCTGGGAAAATTGGACAGCCACATGCAGAAGAAGGAACCTAGACCATTCTCTTGTACCATACACAAAGATAAACTCAAAAATGGATGAAAGTTCTAAATGTGAGACAAGATTCCATCAAAATCCTGGAGGAGAACACAGGCAAAACTCTTTTTGAACTTGGCCACAGCAGCTTCTTGCCAGATTCATCCATGAAGGTAAGAGAAACAAAATCAAAAATGAACTATTGAAACTTCATCAAGATAAGAAGCTTTTGCACAGCAAAGGATACTATCAACAAAACTCAAAGACAACCTACAGAATGGGAGAAGATATTTGCAAATGACATATCAGATAAAGGGCTATTTTCCAAGATCTATAAAGAACTTATTGAACAGCAAAGAAACAAACAATCCAATCATGAAATGGGCAAAAGAACAGAAATTTCTGAGGGAGACATAGACATGGCCAACAAACAGATGAGGAAATGCTCTGCATCACTGGCCATCAGGGAAATACAAATCAAAACCACAATGAGATACCACCTCACACCAGTGAGAATGGGGAAAATTAACAAGGCAGGAAACCACAAATGTTGGAGAGGATGTGGAGAAAGGGGAACCCTCCTGCACTGTTGTTGGGAATGTGAACTGTTGCAGTCACTCTGGAAAATTGTGTGGAGGTTCCTCAAAGAGGTAAAAATAGATCTACCCTACGACCTAGCAATTGCAGTGTTGGGGATTTACCCCAAAGATACAGATGCAATGAAACGCCCAGACACCTGCACCCCGATGCTTCTAGCAGCAATGTCCACAATAGCCAAAATGTGGAAGGAGCCTTGGTGTCCATCGAAAGATGAATGGATAAAGAAGATGTGGTTTATGTATACAATGGAATATTAAATCTTGGCTCCTGGGAATCTCTGTTCTGGGGAAGTGTTCCATCGTTGGCTACTATGTATTCTCTTTATAGTCATCATATTGTATTGTATACTCTCAAAGGTATTAAATGCCTGTCAGCAGCTTCTCACATGCAAATTGTATACATTTGGATCAGACAACTAGATGAAACCAACAATAATAACCACATGAACGATGAAGATGGTGATGGTATGGCCCTCTAGCCTGATGACTCAACTAATAGAAACAGGAAACATCTGAAACCTCAGCCTGACTAAACAGTGGTAACTGAGAAAAAACACTTATAATGATTGGTCATATTCTCAACGTTCTGAGAGAATGACCAAAAGGGGGGAATTGTTAAAATCAAGAACAGATGGAAATCAGCCTTGAAGTTTCCTTGTGCAGACAGAATCAGTTTAGTCATGCAGGCAAAGCTTAATTGAGATTACTTTGCAAAGCTAACTTGACCTGGATCATTTCTTTCTTGTGCATCTGGATATGATAAGTAAAAGTTGAATTGTTTCCTGAAATTGATATGAGGGTACCACAGAAAACTGCAAAATTGTAATCAATCACCAGGAAGAATAAACAGCCATTGCTTTCTTACAAAAAAAAAAAAAAGAAAGAAAAGAAAAAAAAGAAAATCCACGGTTTGTTGATCTGTTCTACAGTTTTTCTGGTCTCTATTTCATTGAGTTCTGCTTGAATCTTCATTAACTCTCTTCTTCTGCTGGATGTAGGTTTTCATTGCTGTTTTTTCTCCAGTTCCTTTAGGAGCAAGGTTAGCTTGTGTATTTGAGTTTTTTCCAATTTTTTGAGGGATGCTTGTATTGTGATATATTTCCCTCTCAGGACTGCTTTTGCTGTATCCTCCCAAATATTTTGAATGGTTGTATCTTCATTATCTTTAGTTTCCATGAATCTTTTTAATTATTCTCTAATGTCCGGGTTGATCCTTTCATCTTTAACAGATTCTTTATTTTTATCTTTATTTATTTATTTATGATAGTCAGAGAGAGAGAGAGAGAGAGAGAGGCAGAGACATAGGCAGAGGGAGAAGCAGGCTCCATGCACCGGGAGCCCGACGTGGGATTCGATCCCGGGTCTCCAGGATCGCGCCCTGGGCCAAAGGCAGGCGCCAAACCGCTGCGCCACCCAGGGATCCCCGATCCTTTCATCTTTTAGCAGGATGCTCTTTAACCTCCATGTATTTGAATTTCTTCCAAATTTCTTGTGATTGAATTTAAGTTTCAATGCATTGTGGTCTGAAAATATTCAGGGGGAATTCCCAGTTTTGGTATCAGTTGAGACCTGATTTGTGACCCAGTATGTGGTCTATTCTGGAGACAGTTCCATGTTCTCATGAGAAGAATGTGTATTTAGTTGCAATTGGATGTAAAGTTCTGTAAATATCTGTGAAATACATCTGGTCCAGTGTATCATTTAAAGCTCTTGTTTATTTGGAAATGTTGTGCTTAGAAAATCTATTATTTGCAGTAAGTGCCGTGTTGAAGTGTCCCATTATTAGTGTATTATTATCTAAGTATGTCTTTACTTTGGTTATTAATTGATTGATATTCTTGGCAGCTCCCACATTAGGATCATACATATTGATGGTTGTTAAGTGCTCTTCTTGGATAGATCCTCTAAGTATGATATATTGTCTCTCTTCATCTCTTACTACAGTCTTTGGGATAAACTATAATTTATCTGATATGAGGATTTATACCCCTGCCTTATTTTGAGGACCATTTGAATGGTGAATTGTTCTCCAACATTTTATTTTCAGGCTGTAGGTGTCCTTAGATCTAAAATGAGTCTCTTGTAGACAGCAAATTGAAGATACTTGCTTTTTTATCCATTCTGAAACCTTGCGCCTTTTGATGAGATCATTAAGTCCTTTCCTGTTCAGAGATACTATTGAAAAATATGAATTTAGTATCATCATAATACCTATTCAGTCCCTGTTTTTGTGGATTATTTCTTTGGGCTTCTTCTTTCCTTTAAAGAGTCCCCCTTAATATTTCTTGCAGAGCTTATTTGGTGGTCACATATTCCTTCAGTTTCTGCCTATCTTGGAAGCTCTTTATACTCCTTCTATTCTGAATGAGAGCCTTGCTGGATAGACTTTCTTGGCTGCAGGTTCTTCTCATTTAGGACCATGAATATATCCTGCCAGCCCTTTTTGGCTTTCCAGGTCTCTGGAGAGGTGTGATGTTAATCTAATATTTTTCCTCATATAAGTTAGAGATCTGTTGTCTCTTGCTACTTTAAGGATTTTCTCTTTGTCTTTGGAATTTGCACATTTCACTATTAACTGTCGAGGTGTTGAATGACTTTTATTGATTTTAGGGGGGGAACCTCTCTATCTCCTGGATCTGAATGCCTGTTTCCCTCCCCACATTAGGGAAGTTCTCAGCTATTATTTGTTCAAATATGCTTTCTGGTCCTCTCTGTGCCTTTTGGCACCCTCTAGAACCCCAATTCAATGTAGATTTTTCCTTTTGAGGCTGTCATCTATTTCCCTTAACCCTTCCTAATGGTCTTTTAGTTATTTTTCTCCTTTTTCCTCAGCTTCCTTCCTTGCCATCAAGTTTTCTTCCATGTCACTCACTCATTCTTCTACCTCATCAACCCTGGTCTTTAGGACCTCCAGTTTGGATTGTCTTATTTAATTGATTTTTAATTTCTGTCTGATTAGATCTGCAGTCATGAAGTCTCTTGAATCCTCATGCTTTTTTTCCAGAGCCACCGCTAGCTTTATAATTGTGATTCTGAATTGGTTTTCTGACATCAAATTGTAATCCAAATTCCATAACTCTGTGGCCGAGAGTACTGTTTCTGATTCTTTCTTTTTGGTGAGTTCTTCTTTCTAGTTATTGTGCTGAGTGGAGAGTGGCTAAAAACAATTTGTACTGGTAAAGTGAAGAAAAAAATACAAAAAAGAAAAAAACAAAACAAAAATCAAGGAGGGATATCCTCTGGTTCTATTTACTGTAAATCCCTCTACCTACCTTTGAGCTTTCCAGCCTTACTTCATCAAGAACTTGCTCTCCCTTGTCCTTCCAGCTAGTCTTCTGGGGGAGGGTCCTGCTGTGCTGATTCTCAGGTGTGTGCACCTGGTGGCGCTGTCCCGCCCCCTGCCAGGTGCACGGATCAGTGGGTGCTGTTTATCCTATGAGTCCCCAGTTCCCTGGCGGTCCCACTCCATCCTGTGCACAGGGTGATACCAGGAGGGACAACACCACTTGCGGAGGCCAGCTCTCCTGCCCTGGAGTCATCTCCCGCAGTAACTACGGCAGCTCCCAGTCTTCACTGTCCTGGATGCTCCGGAGCTGGGGGCGCTGATTTGCACAGCTTGGGGGTGCCTGGTGGCATGAGAATCCTTGCTGTTTTGTGCCCTCCCTGCCTCCACCTGTCCTGGGGCAATACAAGATCCTGTGCTGTGTCTCCCAGCACCGTGGAATCCGGGGCCTGTGCTGCTTTAATTGAACTACCAGGTCTGTGGCTCCTGAAGGCAGCAGGGCGTAGCCCCTTCCGCCCAGAGCCGCCACTTGAGCTTCTTCTGAGGCCCCGCAGGGTGCGTGCCCCACCCTTTTGGAGCTCCGCCCGTGGTGTGTGCGGTGCTCTCCCCCGGGTGTACTTCCTTCCTTAGTGACCCCGGGAACCTGGAGGATCCTTTCCTCCTCCTGTGGATCTGCCCGAGATCCTTGCTAAGTGCCTTTCTGTCCGGGAATAATCTGGTGTGGATTTTTAAAGTTCCCGTTTCTCTGTTCTGGGCTTTCCTGTCCTGGAGGCTTTTGCTGCCTGGCTTTAGCCTGGCTCCTCGCGGTGTCCCTACCCAACTTGATTCTTTTTTTTTTTTTTTTAATTTTTATTTATTTATGGTAGTCACACAGAGAGAGAGAGAGAGGCAGAGACACAGGCAGAGGGAGAAGCAGGCTCCATGCACCGGGAGCCTGACGTGGGATTCGATCCCGGGTCTCCAGGATTGCGCCCTGGGCCAAAGGCAGGCGCTAAACCGCTGCGCCACCCAGGGATCCCGAGCCCTGATTCTTTTTTATTTTATTTTATTTTATTTTATTTTATTTTATTTTATTTTATTTTATTTTATTTTATTTTATTTTATTTTCTGTCTTCTTACCTTGTTAGAAGCACAAACTCTTCTCTCTGTAGCATTCCAGTTGTTCTCTCTTTAAATCTCAGGTCCAATTTGTAAGTTTTTAGGATGATTTGAAAGTTATCTAGGTAAATTGGTGGGAATAGGTGACTTGGGGACCCTACTCCTCGGCCATCTTCCAAAACAATTTATTATTATTATTATTATTAATAAATTAATTTTTTATTGGTGCTCAATTTGACAACATAGAGAATAACATTACCCAGTACTCATCCCGTCAAGTGCCCCCATCAGTGCCCATCACCCAGTCACCCCCACCCCCTGCCCTCCTCCCCTTCCACCACCCCTAGTTCTTTTCCCAGAGTTAGGAGTCTTTCATGTTCTGTCTCCCTTTCTGATATTTCCCACTCATTTTTCTCCTTTCCCCTTTATTCCCTTTCACTATTTTTATATTCCCCAAATGAATGAGACCATATAATGTTTGTCCTTCTCCGATTGACTTATTTCACTCAGCATAATTCCCTCCAGTTCCATCCACATCGAAGCAAATGGTGGGTATTTGTCGTTTCTAGTGGTTGAGTAATATTCCATTGTATACATATACCACGTCTTCTTTATCCATTCATCTTTCGATGGACACTGAGGCTCCTTCCACAGTTTGGTTATTGTGTACATTGCTGCTATAATCATCGGGGTGCAGGTGTCTTGGCGTTTCATTGCATCTGAATCTTTGGGGTAAATCCCCAACAGTGCAATTGCTGGGTCGTAGGGCAGGTCTATTTTTAACTCTTTGAGGAACCTCCACACAGTTTTCCAGAGTGGCTGCACCAGTTCACATTCCCACCAACAATGCAGGAGGGTTCCCTTTCTCCACATCCTTTCCAACATTTGTGGTTTCCTGCTTTGTTAATTTTCCCCATTCTCACTGGTGTGAGGTGGTATCTCATTGTTGTTTTAATTTCTATTTCCCTGATGGCCAGTGATGCGGAGCATTTCCTCATGTGCTTTTGGGCATCCTCATGGTCTTTTAATTGTTTTTCTCTTTTTTCCTCAGCTTCCTTCCTTGCCATCAACTTGTCTCCCATGTCACTCACTCGTTCTTCCACCTTGTTAACCCTTGTCTTAGGACCTCCAATATGGATTGCATCTCATTTAATTGATTTTTAATTTCAGCCAGATTAGCTCTAAATTCCACAGTCATGAAGTCTCTTAAATCCTTTATGCTTTTTTATAGAGCCACCAGTTGCTTTATAATTGTGCTTCTGGATTGGCTTTCTGACATTGAATTGTAATCCAAATATAATTTGGATTTACAAATTGTGGGAGACAGTACTGTTTCTGATTCTTTCGTTTGCATTGTGTTCTTCCTTCTAGTCATTTTGCTCAGTGCAGATTGGCTAAGAACAAGTTGTTCTGGAAAAAGGAAGGAAAAAGGAGGGGAGTTGGAAAGGGGAAATCAAACAGACAACCAAAAAAAAAAAAAAAAGAAGGAGGAGGAGTATCCTCGATTCTTATATTCTGTAAGTCCCCAGATTTCCCCTGGAACTTTCGAGTGCTGCTTGGTTAGAAATTGCTGTTCTCCTGTCATTCCAGCTGGTCTTCTGGGGGAGGGGCTTGCTGTGCTGATTCTCAGTTGTGTGCACCTTGGGAGGTGCCCCGCCCCCTGCCAGTTGCAAGGTTCATTGGGAGCTGTTTAACTTGTGAGGCCCCTGCTCCCTGGTGGCCCTGCTCAGTCCCAGGCACAAGGTGACACCAGGAGGAACAACAACAGTGGCAGTGGCCAGCTCTCCAGCCCTGGAGTCAGCTCCAGCAGTACCTACTGCAGTCTCCCAATTTCCAGGGGCCTGGATGCTCTGGGGCAGGAGGCACTGAACCTCACAGCTCGGGGTTGCCCAGCGGAAGTAGCATTCTTGCTCTCCTGTGTCCTCCCAGCCTCTACCTGTCCTGTGGGGAGCACTGGATCTTGGCATGTGTTTCCTGGCACCTTGGGCTCCATGGCCCACACCACTGGAATCGCACTCTCAGGGCTGCGCAGCCCCCTCCGCAGCCCCCTCCACAGGAATCCGCTGCTGGTGTCACCACCTGAGCTGCTCCTGAGACCCTGCTGGGCATGAGCTCCAGTTCTTTAGGGAGCTTGCCCTGAGGTGTGTGGCGTGCTCTCCCCCAGGGCACACTTCCTCTGTTAGTGCCCTTGGGAGCCTGAGGGCACTCGTGGCCCTCGGGATCCTTCCCGAGTTCCCTGCGAGCACCTTTCCATCTGGGAAAATTCGTAAATTTCCCGCTTCTCCGGGCCTGGGCTTTCTTGTCCTGGATGCTTTGCTGCCCAGCCTTAGCCAGGCTCCTTGCGGGGGCCCCTCCCCCTTGGATGCTTTTTTAATTCATTTTTTTCTGTCTTCCTACCTTGATAGAAGTGTGAACTCTTCTCACTGTAGCATTCCAGCTGTTCTCTCTTTAAATCTCAAGCCAAATTCGTAGTTTTTTAGGATGATTTGAAAGTTATCAAAAAAAAAAAGGAAAGTTATCTAGGTAAGTTAGTGGGGATAGGTGACTTGGTGACCCTCCTCTTCTGCCATCTTGCCCTGCCTCCCATATTGAGCTTATTTTTGTGTATGCTATAAAGGTAGTTGAGTTTCATTCTTCTGCATGTGGCTATCCAATTTTCCCAACAACTTTATTGAAGAGACTTTTTTCCATGGATATTCCTTCCTGCTTTGTCAAAGATTAGTTGACCATAGTGTTGTACGTCCAATTTTGAGTTCTCTATTCTGTTACATTAATCCATGTGTCTATTTTAGTGCCAGTATCATGCTGCCTTGATACTTACAGCTTTGTAATACAGCCTCAAATTCGGAATTGTGAGTCCTCCAGCTTTGTTTTATGTTTTCAACATTCCTTTTGATATTTGGGGTCCTTTCTGTTTCCACACCAATTTTTAGGATTGTTTATTCCACCTCTCTGAAAAATATTGAAGGTATTTTGATAAGGATTGCGTTGCATGTGTAGATTGCTTTGGGTACAATATACTCTTTTACAATATGTGTTCTTTCAATCCATGAGAATGGGATGTCTCTCCATTTCTTTGTGTTTTCCTCAATTTCTTACATAGGTTTTCTGTAGTTTTTAGAGTACAGATACTTTACCTCTTTGGTCAGGTTTATTCCTAGGTGTCTTATGATTTTTGATGTCATTGTAAATGGGATCAATACTTTGATTTATCTTTCTTCTGCCTCATTGTTAGCATATAGAAATGCAACAGACTTCTGTGCATTGATTTTATATCTTGCAACTTTTCTGAATTCCTGTATCAGTTCTAGCAAATTTTGATGAAGTCTTTTGGGTTTTCTGCGTAGAGTATGTGTGTGAAGAGTGATAGTTTGAATTTTTCTTTGTATATTTGGATGCCTTTTACTTCATTTTGTTTTCTGATTGCTGAGGCTAGGACTTCCAGTACTATGTTCAACAACAGTGGTAAAAGTGGACATCTGTCTTATTTCTGAACTAAGGGGAAAAACTATCAGGTTTTCTTCATTGAGGATGATATTCACTGTGTGTCATTTGTATAGACTTTTTATGTTGTTGAAGTATGCTCCCTCTATCTCTACATGCTGGAAAGTTTTAATCAAGAAAGGATAGTATTTTCTCAAATGCCTTTTCTAGTTCCTTTAGGTGTAGACTTAGGTTGTATATTTGAGATTTTCCTGCTTCTTAAGGAAGGCCTTTATTGCTATACTTCCCTCTTAGGACAGCCTTGCTGCATCCCAATCATGTTAACAGTCATGTTTTCATTTTGATTTGCTTCCAAGTATTTTTTAAATTCTTCCTTAATTTTCTGGTTTACCTATTTGTTCCTTAGTAAGATATTCTTTACCCTCCAATATTTGTGGTCCTTCCAAATTTCTTCCATCCTTCCAAATTTCTTTTAAGTGATTGACTTAAAGTTTCATAGAATTATGGTCTGAAAATATGCAAGGTATCATCTCAATCTTATTGTACATGTTCAGACCTGATTCGTGACTTGGTATGTGATCTATTCTGGAGAAGGTCCCATGTGCACTTGATATGAATGTGTATTCTGCTGCTTTAGGATGAAATGCTCTAATATGACTGTTATGTCCATCTGGTCCCATGTATAATTCAAAGCCCTTGTTTCCTTGTTGATCTTCTGCTGAAATTATCTCTCCATTGCTGTGAGTGAGGTGTTAAATTCCCCGACTATTACTTTATTATTATCAATGAGTTTTTTTAAGTTTGTTAATTGTTTTTTATATTTGACTGCATAAATATTTACAACTATCAGATCTTCTTCTTTGATATACCCCTTTTTTATAATATAGTGTCCTTATTCATCACTTTTTACAGACTTTGGCTTAAAATTTCATTTGTTTGATAGAAGTATGGTGACTCCTGCTTTGTTTTGATGTCCATTGGTTTAATATATTGTTCAACAGCCCCTCACTTTCAAACTGAAGGTGTCCTTGGGCCTATGATGAGACTCTTGTAAGCAGCATACCAATAGGCCTTCTTTTTACCTCCATTCTGATACTCTATGTCTTTTGATTGGAGTATGTAGTCCATTTACATTCAGAGTAATTATTGAAAGTTTTGAATTTAGTGCCATTGTATTATTAGAAAAGTTGCTGTTGCTGTAGGTTGTTTCTATTTAATTCTGGCCTGTGTCAATTTTCATCTCTTTCTCTCTTGGCCCAAAGATTTCCCTTTAAATTCCCTGAAGGACTGGTTTAGTTTTTGTAAATCTGGGAAACTCTATATCTCCTTCTATTCTGAATGACAGTTTTGCTGGATAAAGTATTCTTGGCTGTATATTTTCCCCATTTATCATGTTGAATATATCATGCCAGTCCCTTCTAGTTTGCCAGGTCTCTGTGAACAGGTCTGCTGCCAGCCTTTTGTTTCTACCCATGTAGGTTTAGGACCTCTTCTCTGGAACTACTCTCATGATTTTCTCTTTATAATTTGAAAATGTCAATATAATGTATAGAGGTGTTGACCTATTTTTGCCGAATTTGAGGGGAGTTCTCTGTGACTATTGGCTTGAATGCCTGTTTCCTTCCCCAGATTAGGGAAGTCCTCAGCTAGAATTTCTTCAAATACACCTTCAGGCCCATCTTCTCACTCTTATTCTTTTGGAATTCCTATAATAAGAATATTATTTCCCTTTATGGAGTCATTGTGCTCCTGAAAGCTACCTTCATGAACTAATAAGTTTCTTTCCCTCCTCTTTTCAGCCTCCTTTTTTCCCATTATTTTATACTCTATATCACTGACTGCCTCTTCTGGTTTGTTTATCCTCATCCTTATGGTCTCCACATGGGACTGCATCAGTTATAGTATTTTTATTTCAGCCTGACTAGATTTTACTAGCCAATAGGATCCAATAGTACATTAAGAAAATTATTCACCATGACCAAGTAGGATTTATCCCCGGGACACAAGGCTGGTTCAACACCCATAAAACAATCAGTGTGATTCATCATATCAGCAAGAGAAAAACCAAGAACCATATGATCCTTTCATTAGATGCAGAGAAAGCATTTGACAAAATACAGCATCCATTCCAGATCAAAACTCTTCAGAGTGTAGGGATAGAGGGGACATTCCTCAACATCTTAAAAGCCATCTACGAAAAGCCCACAGCAAATATCATTCTCAATGGGGAAGCATTGGGAACCTTTCCCCTAAGATCAGGAACAAGACAGGGATGTCCACTCTCACCACTGCTATTCAACATAGTACTGGAAGTCCTAGCCTCAGCAATCAGACAACAAAAAGACATTAAATGCATTCAAATTGGCAAAGAAGAAGTCAAACTCTCCCCTCTTCGCCAATGACATGATACTCTACATAGAAAACCCAAAAGTTTCCACCCCAAGATTGTTAGAACTCATGCAGCAATTTTGTAGCGTGGCAGGATACAAAATCAATGCCCAGAAGTCAGTGGCATTTCTATACACTAACAATGAGACTGAAGAAAGAGAAATTAAGGAGTCAATCCCATTTCCAATTTCACTCAAAAGCATAAGATACCTAGGAATAAACCTAGAGGTAAAGGATCTATACCCTAAAAACTATAGAATACTTCTGAAAGAAATTGAGGAAGACACAAAGAGATGCAAAAATATTCCTTTATCTCTATAGTAAGGGATTCACTAGTTTCTTCTATGCTTTTTTTCAAGTCCAGGTAGCATCTTTATAATCATTTTAAATTCTAGTTCATACATCTTATTTATATCCATATTGATTAAATCCCTGGGTGTATTACCTCCTGTTCTTTCTCTTAGTGTGAGTTTATCCATCTCATCATTTTGTACAGAAAATAGAAGAAGAAAGTCAAATAACAACAACAAAAACACCAATAATAAGAACCATCACCACCACCACAACAAATATGAGGAAGTGTTTCTGGTATATGCTGTGTCCACTCTGCTGTTGTGTTTTTGTTGCTATTTTCCCACTGGTCTGTCCTCTACAGAGTTCTTCCTTGCATGTATCGGAGAGTGTTTGGAGTTTTAACTAGGTGTGCTTTTATTTGTTTTATTTTAAGATAAACCTGGAAAAGGAAAACCAAAAGCATGATCTAAGACAACAGAAAAGGAAAAGTGACAAAAAAACAAACAGAAAACCAAAAAAAAACTAGAAACCTGATCTGAAAGAATAAGAAATAAAAAAGGAAAAAATAGTAAGAAAAGAAAAGAAAGAAAAAGTAAAGAAAAGAAAAGAAAGAAAAGAAAAGAAAAGAAAGAAAAGAAAAGAAGAAAAGAAAAGAAAAGAAAGAAAAGAAAAGAAAGAAAAGAAAAGAAAAGAAAAGAAAAAAAGAAAAGAAAAAAGATCGATCCAAAAAGAAAGAGAAGACAGGAGGGGGCAAGATGGCGAAAGATTAGGGTCCCCAAGTCATCTGTCCCCACCAAACTACCTAGATAACTTTCAAATAATCCTAAAAATCTACAAAGTCGGTCTGAGATTTAAAGAGAGAGCAGCCTGGAATGCTACAGTGAGAAGAGTTCCCGCTTCTATCAAGGTAGGAAGACGGAAAAAATAAATAAATAAAAAGCATCCAAGGGGGAGGGGCCCCGCGAGGAGCCTGGCTAAGGCCTTGCCACGAGTGCCCCCAGGACAGGAAAGCCCTGTCCTGGAAAATCAGGAGCTTCACCAATCTTCCCGGATGGAAAGGCACTCCCAGGGAGTTGGATCAGGATCCCAGGAGGGGCGGGGATGCACTCAGGCTCCCAGGGGCACCAACAGAGGAACTGCGCCCTGGGGGAGAGTGCACCACACAACGGCCGAGCTCTCTAAAGGGCTGCAGTGTACATCCCACCAGCCCAGGAGCAGCTCGGGCAAGGGCTCCACTGCAGAGTGAGCTGTGCGGCCTGGGACCGTGATTCCAGTGGCGCAGGCCCTGGAGCCCAGGGTGCTAGATTGCTAGAACTCATAGAGCCATTCGGCAGTGTGGCAGGATACAAAATCAATGCCCAGAAATCAGTCGCATTTCTATACACTAACAGTGAGACTGAAGAAAGAGAAATTAAGGAGTCAATGCCATTCACAATTGCACCCAAAAGCATAAGATAACTAGGAATAAACCTAATCAAAGAGGGAAAGGATCTATACCCTAAAAACAACAGAACACTTCTGAAACAAATTGAGGAAGACACAAAGAGATGGAAAAATATTCTATGCTCATGGATTGGAAGAATTAATATTGTGAAAATGTCAATGTTACCCAGGGCAATTTACACATTTAATGCAATCCCTATCAAAATACCATGGACTTTCTTCAGAGAGAACAAATCATCTTAAGATTTGTTTGGAATCAGAAAAGACCCCGAATAGCCAGGGGAATATTGAAAAAGAAAACGAGAGCTGGGGGCATCACAATGCCAGATTTCAGTTTGTACTACAAAGCTGTGGTCATCAAGACAGTGTGGTACTGTCACAAAAACAGACACATAGATCAATGAAACATAATACAGAATCCAGAATGGGGCCCTCAACTCTATGGTCAACTAATATTCGACAAAGCAGGAAAGACTATCTCCCAGAGAAAAGACAGTATCTTCAATAAATGGTTGTTGTAAAATTGGACATCCACATGCAGAAGAATGAAACCAGACTATTCTCTTTCACCATACACAAAGAGAAACTCAAAATGGACGAAGGATCTGAATGTGAGACAAGATTTCATCAAAATCCTAGAGGAGAACACAGGCAACACCCTTTTTGAACTTGGCCACAGCAACTTCTTGCAAGAGACATCCATGAAGGCAAGCAAAGCAAAAGCAAAAATGAATTTTGGGACCTCGTCAAGATAAGAAGCTTTTGCACAGCAAAAGATACAGTCAACAAAAGTAAAAGGCAACCTACAGAATGCGAGAAGGTATTTGCAAATGACGTATCAGATAAAGGGCTAGTTTCCAAGATTTATAAAGAACTTATTAAACTCAACAGCAAAGAAACAAACAATCCAATCATGAAATGGGCAACAGACATGAACAGAAATCTCACAGAGGAAGACATATACATGGCCAACACGCACATGAGAAAATGCTTTGCATCACTTGCCATCAGGGAAATACAAATCAAAACCACAATGAGATACCACCTCACACCAGTGAGAATGGGGAAAATTAAAAAGGCAGGAAAGAACAAATGTTGGAGAGGATGTAGAGAAAAGGGAATCCTCCTGCACTGTTGGTGGGAATGTGAACTGGTGCAGCCACTCTGGAAAACTGTGTGGAGGTTCCTCAAAGAGCTAAAAATAGATCTGCCCTTTGACTCAGCAATTGCACTGTTGGGGATTTACCCCAAAGATTCAGATGCAATGAAACGCCGGGACACCTGCACCCCGATGTTTATAGCAGCAATGTCCACAATAGCCAAACTGTGGAAGGAGCCTCAGTGTCCATTGAAAGAAGAATGGATAAGGAAGGTGTGGTTTATGTATACAATGGAATATTACTCAGCCATTAGAAACAACAAGTACCCACAATTTGTTTCAACGTGGATGGAACTGGAGGGTATTATGCTGAGTGAAATAAGTCAATTGGAGAAGGACAAACATTATATGGTCTCATTCATTTGGGGAATATAAAAAATAGTGAATGGGAATAAAGGGGAAAGGAGAAAACATATGTGGGAAATATCAGAAAGGGAGACAGAACATGAAAGACTCCTAACTCTGGGAAACGAACTAGGGGTGGTGGAAGGGGAGGTGGTTGGGGGGTGGGGGTGTCTGGGTGGCGGGCACTGAGGTGGGCCCTTGATGGGATGAGCACTGGGTGTTTTTTGTATGTTGACAAATCGATCACCATTAAAAGTAAGTTTATTTAAAAAAAAGAAAAAGAAAAATTTAAAAATTTAAAAAATTAAGAAGAAGAAGAAAAAGAAGAAGAAGAAGAAGAAGAAGAAGAAGAAGAAGAAGAAGAAGAAGCAGAAGCAGAAGCAGCAAGCCTGGTCCTATTTCCACTAGAAGCTGATGTTTTGGTGCACGTTTTAATTAGTAGACTTGATATATGCAGGAGATCTGTATTGGTCTTCTGAGAGAAAGATCTGCTGGCCTGTCTCAAGCTGACATCCCCTTGTAAACATGCCCCTACCAGGTATAAGGTTGTGGGGTTTAGTGTAGAGGACTCCAGCCTCCACTGGAGTTGCTGTGATTCTCTATGATGTCCAACCATGTTGGTGGGAAGGGAGGGAGGCATGGTGGAGGAAGACTATGCATCACTCCACTCTGTCATCCCCAAGGAGGGATCTCCTGGCCATTGCTTTTTCAGGAGGCCCTCCCAGAATACCATACAATCTCCTGTGTCTCAGTTTCTCATCAGTTCCCTGTCAATTAACCTGTGTTTTGCCAATCCATCTGTGTGTCCAATGCCTCCATATCTCCTGTATTTTATCCCTGGTGGTGGCTTGGATTCAAAACTCTACACTTTAAAGGACCTTGTAAGATATGGAGCCATTATTTTGCCCTGGAGGAGAGCCTCACAATGACCTTGCACTATATTGTCCCAGAAAAACAGCCTTGCAGTTCAAGCCTGGAAGCTAGAGTTTATTTTGATGCATAGATAAAAGCTGCAACCAGGTTCTGCCATCTCTGTGCAACTCAGTCCCCTACTCCGTTCTGTCCCAGAAAAGCAGTTGCACAGAGTCTTGGATCTATTGTGGTAGATGGCAAGATGCAGCAGTCTGATTATATAGTCTGCCCATGTCTCTGCCCTCTGCTCAGTTCTGTCCCAGAAAAGCAGCAACTCAACATGCACATGATGGATTAAGCCTCTTGTGGCTCACAGTAAAAAGCTGCTACAAGGGCTGTTGAATACTGCTCAAGGTTCCCACCTGGCTTTTTGCCCCTGGGTAAGCTAAATATGCTCTTTCAAAAGTACTTCAGGAAAGGAATCAATTTCTCCATGTATGATATAAGGGATCTCTTCACTTCAGCTTATTGAGCAATACCCACCCTCTGCAGTCTCTCCTGCTCTCTCTCTCTCTGACTGTGTGCTGAATAAAGGGCTCCCTCCTTTTCATGGGCCTACAACATTCCTCTCCCAATTCATGGATCCAAACTTCACATCTGCCACATTCTCTCCCTCCAAGTGTGCATATTGTTTTCTTAATCCTCAGACCATATTCCTAATTGTTCAAAATAGTTTGATGATGATCTAGCTGTGTTCCAGGGATGGGGCAAGCTCAGGGTCCCTCTAGTACTCCATCTTAACTCTTCCACCTCTAGATAGTCAATTAATTTTAAATCAGGAAAGAACATCCAGTGTGAAATAGAGTCTCTTTAACAAATGGTGCTGGGAAAGCTGGACAGTAACATGTAGAATAATGAAACTGGGCCACTGTCTTACACCATACACAAAAATAAATGTATGAAACACCTAAATGTGAGACAGGCGACCACAAAAATCAATAGGAGAACACAGACAGTTACTTCTCTGACGTTTGCCATAGCCACTTCTTTCTATATGTATCTCAAGAGTCAAGGGAAACAAAAACAAAAATAAGCTATTGAGACTTAATAAAAATCTTCTGTGTAGTGAGGGAAATAATCAAAAGCGCCAAAAGGCAACCTAAGCAATGGGAGAAGATATTTGCAAATGATATAGCTGATAAAGGGTTACTATCCAAAATATACAAAGAATTTATTATACTCAACACCCAGAAAACAAGTGATCCATTTAAAAAATGGGCAGAAGGGCGGAGGGAGGAGCAAGATGGCGGAAGAGTAGGGTCTCCAAATCACCTGTCTCCACCAAACTACCTAGAAAACCTTCAAATTATCCTGAAAATCTATGAATTCGGCCTGAGATTTAAAGAGAGACCAGCTGGAATGCTACAGTGAGAAGAGTTCGCGCATCTATCAAGGTAGGAAGACGGGGAAAAAGAAATAAAGAAACAAAGGCCTCCAAGGGGGAGGGGCCCCGCGAGGAGCCGGGCTGAGGCCGGGGCGAGTGTCCCCAGGACAGGAGAGCCCCGTCCCGGAGGAGCAGGAGCTGCACCGACCTTCCCGGGCGGAAAGAGGCTCCAGGGAGGTGGAGCAGGACCCGGGAGGGCGGGGATGCCCTCGGGCTTCCGGGGACAGTAACAGCAACTGCGCGCCCAGGAGAGTGCGCCGAGCTCCCTAAGGGCTGCAGCGTGCACGGCGGGACCCGGCGGGACCCGGAGCAGCTCGGAGGGGCTCGGGCGGCGGCTCCGCGGAGGGGGCTGCGCGGCCGGGAGCAGATCGGAGGGGCTCGGGCAGAGGAAGAGGCTCCGTGCAGAGGGGCCTGCGCGGTTCCAGGAGCAGCTCGGAAGGGCTCGGGCGGCTGCTCCGCGGAGGGGGCTGCGCGGCCCGGGAGCGCGAATCCACCAGCGCAGGCTCCGGAGCACAGGGCGCCGGGACACAGCCCAGGATCCGGCCTCCCCCGGGACAGGCAGAGGCCGGGAGGGCCCAGGACAGCAAGGACGCTCCTGCCCCAGCTGAGCAGATCAGCGGCCCCGCCCCGGAGCCTCCAGGCCCTGCAGACGGAGTTCCTGCCGGAGCTGAATCCAGGTTTCCAGAGCTGCCCCGCCACTGGGGCTGTTCCTCCTGCGGCCTCAGGGGGTAAACAACCCCCACTGAGCCCTGCACCAGGCAGGGGCACAGCAGCTCCCCCAACTGCTAACACCTGAGAATCAGCACAACAGGCCCCTCCCCCAGAACACCAGCTAGACTGACAACTTCCAGGAGAAGCCAAGGGACTTAAAGAACACAGAATCAGAAGATACTCCCCGGTGGTTCTTTTTTTGTTTGTTTGTTTTTGTTTTTGTTTTTGTTTTTGTTTTGTTTTGCTTTTTGATTTGTTTCCTTCCCCCACCCCCTTTTTTTCTCCTTTCTTTTTCTTTCTCTTTTTTTTCTTTTTTTTTTTTCGTTTTTTTTTCTTTTTCTTCCCTTTTTTTTTCTCTATCTCTTTTCTTTCCTTCTTTCTCTCCTCTCTTTTTCTCTTTTTCCCAATACAACTTGCTTTTGGCCACTCTGCACTGAGCAAAATGACTAGAAGGAAAACCTCACCTCAAAAGAAAGAATCAGAAACAGTCCTCTCTCCCACAGAGTTACAAAATCTGGATTACAATTCAATGTCAGAAAGCCAATTCAGAAGCACTATTATACAGCTACTGGTGGCTCTAGAAAAAAGCATAAAGGACTCAAGAGACTTCATGACTGAAGAATTTAGAGCTAATCAGGCAGAAATTAAAAATCAATTGAATGAGATGCAATCCAAACTAGAAGTCCTAACGACGAGGGTTAACGAGGTGGAAGAACAAGTGAGTGCATAGAAGACAAGTTGATGGCAAAGAGGGAAACTGAGGAGAAAAGAGACAAACAATTAAAAGACCATGAAGATAGATTAAGGGAAATAAACGACAGCCTGAGGAAGAAAAACCTACGTTTAATTGGGGTTCCCGAGGGCGCTGAAAGGGACAGAGGGCCAGAATATGTATTTGAACAAATTCTAGCTGAAAACTTTCCTAATCTGGGAAGGGAAACAGGCATTCAGATCCAGGAAATAGAAAGATCCCCCCCTAAAATCAATAAAAACCGTTCAACACCTCGACATTTAATTGTGAAGCTTGCAAATTCCAAAGATAAAGAGAAGATCCTTAAAGCAGCAAGAGACAAGAAATCCCTGACTTTTATGGGGAGGAGTATTAGGGTAACAGCAGACCTCTCCACAGAGACCTGACAGGCCAGAAAGGGCTGGCAGGATATATTCAGGGTCCTAAATGAGAAGAACATGCAACCAAGAATACTTTATCCAGCAAGGCTCTCATTCAAAATGGAAGGAGAGATAAAGAGCTTCCAAGACAGGCAGCAACTAAAAGAATATGTGACCTCCAAACCAGCTCTTCAAGAAATTTTAAGGGGGCCTCTTAAAATTCCCCTTTAAGAAGAAGTTCAGTGGAACAGTCCACAAAAACAAAGACTGAATAGATATCATGATGACACTAAACTCATATCTCTCAATAGTAACTCTGAATGTGAACGGGCTTAATGACCCCATCAAAAGGCGCAGGATTTCAGACTGGATAAAAAAGCAGGACCCATCTATTTGCTGTCTACAAGAGACTCATTTTAGACAGAAGGACACCTACAGCCTGAAAATAAAAGGTTGGAGAACCATTTACCATTCGAATGGTCCTCAAAAGAAAGCAGGGGTAGCCATCCTTATATCAGATAAACTAAAATTTACCCCAAAGACTGTAGTGAGAGATGAAGAGGGACACTATATCATACTTAAAGGATCTATTCAACAAGAGGACTTAACAATCCTCAATATATATGCTCCGAATGTGGGAGCTGCCAAATATATAAATCAATTATTAACCAAAGTGAAGAAATACTTAGATAATAATACACTTATACTTGGTGACTTCAATCTAGCTCTTTCTATACTCGATAGGTCTTCTAAGCACAACATCTCCAAAGAAACGAGAGCTTTAAATGATACACTGGACCAGATGGATTTCACAGATATTTACAGAACTTTACATCCAAACTCAACTGAATACACATTCTTCTCAAGCGCACATGGAACTTTCTCCAGAATAGACCACATATTGGGTCACAAATCGGGTCTGAACCGATACCAAAAGATTGGGATTGTCCCCTGCATATTCTCGGACCATAATGCCTTGAAATTAGAACTAAATCACAACAAGAAGTTTGGAAGGACCTCAAACACATGGAGGTTAAGGACCATCCTGCTAAAAGATAAAAGGGTCAACCAGGAAATTAAGGAAGAATTAAAAAGATTCATGGAAACTAATGAGAATGAAGATACAACAGTTCAAAATCTTTGGGATGCAGCAAAAGCAGTCCTAAGGGGGAAATACATCGCAATACAAGCATCCATTCAAAAACTGGAAAGAACTCAAATACAAAAGCTAACCTTACACATAAAGGAGCTAGAGAAAAAACAGCAAATAGATCCTACACCCAAGAGAAGAAGGGAGTTAATAAAGATTCGAGCAGAACTCAACGAAATCGAGACCAGAAGAACTGTGGAACAGATCAACAGAACCAGGAGTTGGTTCTTTGAAAGAATTAATAAGATAGATAAACCATTAGCCAGCCTTATTAAAAAGAAGAGAAAGAAGACTCAAATTAATAAAATCATGAATGAGAAAGGACAGATCACTACCAACACCAAGGAAATACAAACGATTTTAAAAACATATTATGAACAGCTATACGCCAATAAATTAGGCAATCTAGAAGAAATGGACGCATTCCTGGAAAGCCACAAACTACCAAAACTGGAACAGGAAGAAATAGAAAACCTGAACAGGCCAATAACCAGGGAGGAAATTGAAGCAGTCATCAAAAACCTCCCAAGACACAAGAGTCCAGGGCCAGATGGCTTCCCAGGAGAATTTTATCAAACGTTTAAAGAAGAAATCATACCTATTCTCCTAAAGCTGTTTGGAAAGATAGAAAGAGATGGAGTACTTCCAAATTCGTTCTGTGAAGCCAGCATCACCTTAATTCCAAAGCCAGACAAAGACCCCGCCAAAAAGGAGAATTACAGACCAATATCCCTGATGAACATGGATGCAAAAATTCTCAACAAGATACTGGCCAATAGGATCCAACAGTACATTAAGAAAATTATTCACCACGACCAAGTAGGATTTATCCCTGGGACACAAGGCTGGTTCAACACCTGTAAAACAATCAATGTGATTCATCATATCAGCAAGAGAAAAACGAAGAACCATATGATCCTCTCATTGGATGCAGAGAAAGCATTTGACAAAATACAGCATCCATTCCTGATCAAAACTCTTCAGAGTGTAGGGATAGAGGGAACATTCCTCGACATCTTAAAAGCCATCTATGAAAAGCCCACAGCAAATATCATTCTCAATGGGGAAGCACTGGGAGCCTTTCCCCTAAGATCAGGAACAAGACAGGGATGTCCACTATCACCACTGCTATTCAACATAGTACTGGAAGTCCTAGCCTCAGCAATCAGACAACAAAAAGACATTAAAGGCATTCAAATTGGCAAAGAAGAAGTCAAACTCTCCCTCTTCGCCGATGACATGATACTCTACATAGAAAACCCAAAAGTCTCCACCCCAAGATTGCTAGAACTCATACAGCAATTCGGTAGCGTGGCAGGATACAAAATCAATGCCCAGAAGTCAGTGGCATTTCTATACACTAACAATGAGACTGAAGAAAGAGAAATTAAGGAGTCAATCCCATTTACAATTGCACCCAAAAGCATAAGATACCTAGGAATAAACCTCACCAAAGATGTAAAGGATCTATACCCTCAAAACTATAGAACACTTCTGAAAGAAATTGAGGAAGACACAAAGAGATGGAAAAATATTCCATGCTCATGGATTGGCAGAATTAAAATTGTGAAAATGTCAATGTTACCCAGGGCAATATACACGTTTAATGCAATCCCTATCAAAATACCATGGACTTTCTTCAGAGAGTTAGAACAAATTATTTTAAGATTTGTGTGGAATCAGAAAAGACCCCGAATAGCCAGGGGAATTTTAAAAAAGAAAACCATATCTGGGGGCATCACAATGCCAGATTTCAGGTTGTACTACAAAGCTGTGGTCATCAAGACAGTGTGGTACTGGCACAAAAACAGACACATAGATCAGTGGAACAGAATAGAGAATCCAGAAGTGGACCCTGAACTCTATGGGCAACTAATATTCGATAAAGGAGGAAAGACTATCCATTGGAAGAAAGACAGTCTCTTCAATAAATGGTGCTGGGAAAATTGGACATCCACATGCAGAAGAATGAAACTAGACCACTCTCTTTCACCATACACAAAGATAAACTCAAAATGCATGAAAGATCTAAATGTGAGACAAGATTCCATCAAAATCCTAGAGAAGAACACAGGCAACACCCTTTTTGAACTCGGCCATAGTAACTTCTTGCAAGATACATCCACGAAGGCAAAAGAAACAAAAGCAAAAATGAACTATTGGGACTTCATCAAGATAAGAAGCTTTTGCACAGCAAAGGATACAGTCAACAAAACTCAAAGACAACCTACAGAATGGGAGAAGATATTTGCAAATGACATATCAGACAAAGGGCTAGTTTCCAAGATCTATAAAGAACTTATTAAACTCAACACCAAAGAAACAAACAATCCAATCATGAAATGGGCAAAAGACATGAACAGAAATCTCACAGAGGAAGACATAGACATGGCCAACATGCATATGAGAAAATGCTCTGCATCACTTGCCATCAGGGAAATACAAATCAAAACCACAATGAGATACCACCTCACACCAGTGAGAATGGGGAAAATTAACAAGGCAGGAAACAACAAATGTTGGAGAGGATGCGGAGAAAAGGGAACCCTCTTACACTGTTGGTGGGAATGTGAACTGGTGCAGCCACTCTGGAAAACTGTGTGGAGGTTCCTCAAACAGTTAAAAATAGACCTGCCCTACGACCCAGCAATTGCACTGTTGGGGATTTACCCCAAAGATACAAATGCAATGAAACGCCGGGACACCTGCACCCCGATGTTTCTAGCAGCAATGGCCACGATAGCCAAACTGTGGAAGGAGCCTCGGTGTCCAACGAAAGATGAATGGATAAAGAAGATGTGGTTTATGTATACAATGCTATATTACTCAGCTATTAGAAATGACAAATACCCACCATTTGCTTCAACGTGGATGGAACTGGAGGGTATTATGCTGAGTGAAGTAAGTCAGTCGGAGAAGGACAAACATTATATGTTCTCATTCATTTGGGGAATATAAATAATAGTGAAAGGGAAAATAAGGGAAGGGAGAAGAAATGTGTGGGAAATATCAGAAAGGGAGACAGAACCTAAAGACTGCTAACTCTGGGAAACGAACTAGTGGTGGTAGAAGGGGAGGAGGGCGGGGGGTGGGAGAGAATGGGTGACGGGCACTGGGTGTTATTCTGTATGTTAGTAAATTGAACACCAATAAAAAAATAAATAAATAAAAAATAAAAAAAAATAAAAAATGGGCAGAAGGCATGAATGGACATTTTTCCAAGGAATACCTGTAAATGGCCAACAGACACAAGAAAAGGTGCTCAACATCACATATCCTCAGGGAAATACAAATCAAAACTACAATGAGATATCCTCCCATATCTGTCAGAATGGCTAAAATCAACAACACAAGAAAGAAAGGATATGGAGAAAGGGGAACCCTCTTGCACTATTGGTAGGTATGTAAACTGGTGCAATCATTCTGGTAAACAGTATGGAGCTTCCTCAAAAAGTTAAGAATAGAATTACCCTAAGATCCAGCAACTATACCACTAGGTATGTACCCAAAATATATAAAGATACTGATTTAAAGGCATAAATGCACCCTGATGTTTATAACAGCATTATCTACAATAGGCAAATTATGAAAACTGCCCAAGCATCCATTAACCAATAAAGTGGTATAAATATTCAATGAATATAACTCAGCCAGGAAAAGTAATAAAATCTCATCATTTGCATTGATGTGTATGAAGGAAGAAAGTCTTTTGCTAAGCAAAATAAGTCAGTCAGAAAAAGAAAAATACTCTAGGATTTCACTCATATGTTGATTTTGAGAAACAAATTAAATGAGTAAATGGAAAAAAAGAGAGTGAGGCAAACCAAGAAATAGCCTCAACTATAGAGAACAAACTGATTACCAGACAGGAGGTGGCTGGGGGATGGGTTAAATAGGTGATGGGGATTAAGGAGTGCATATGATGTGATGAGCACACAATGTGTACATTGTATAGAAGTGTTGAATCACTATATTGTACACTTGAAACTAATGTTACACTGAATGTTAACTATCTGGAATTAAAATAAAAATAAAAATTAAAGAACTCATATCAGTTTGCTATATAGCCTTGTAGTTCTTATGAATACAAGTCTCACTGGATTTTAAAAATAGATGTTTTAGGAGAATGTCTCTCTGGTACAGATCTTAAAGTTGGTGTGCCAGGTGTCGGGTTCAAAAGAAATTGAGGAAGACACAAAGAGATGGAAAAATATTCCATGCTCATGGATTGTCAGAATTAATATTGTGAAAATTTCAATGTTACCCAGGGCAATTTACACGCTTAATGCAATCCCTATCCAAATACCATGGATTTTCTTCAGAGAGCTAGAACAAATTATTTTAAGATTTATGTGGAATCAGAAAAGACCCCAAATAGCCAGGGGAATTTTAAAAAAATGGAACAGAATAGAGAATCCAGAAGTGGACCCTCAACTTTATGGTCAACTAATATTCGATAAAGGAGGAAAGACTATCCACTGGAAGAAAGACAGTCTCTTCAATAAATGGTGCTGGGAAAATTGGACATCCACCTACAGAAGAATGAAACTAGACCACGCTCTTTCAACATACACAAAGATAAACTCAAAATGGATGAAAGATCTAAATGTGAGACAAGATTCCATCAAAATCCTAGAGGAGAACACAGGCAACACCCTTTTTCAATTCGGCCACAGTCACTTCTTGCAAGATACATCCACGAAAGCAAAAGAAACAAAAGCAAAAATGAACTATTGGGACTTCATCAAGATAAGAAGCTTTTGCACAGCAAAGGATACAGTCAACAAAACTCAAAGACAACCTACAGAATGGGAGAAGATATTGGCCAATGACGTATCAGATAAAGGGCTAGTTTCCAAGATCTATAAAGAACTTATTAAACTCAACACCAGAAAAACAATCCAATCATGAAATGGGCAAAAGACATGAACAAATACCTCACAGAGGAAGACATAGACATGGCCAACACGCATATGAAAAAATGCTCCACATCACTTGCCATTGGGGAAATATAAATCAAAACCACAGTGAGATACCACCTCACACCAGTGAGAATGGGGAAAATTAACAAGGCAGGAAACAACAAATGTTCGAGAAGATGTGGAGAAAAGGGAACCCTCTTACACTGTTGGTGGGAATGTGAACTGGTGCAGCCACTCTGGAAAACTGTGTGGCGGTTCCTCAAAGAGTTAAAAATAGACCTGCCCTTCGACCCAGCAATTGCACTGCTGGAGATTTACCCCAAAGATGCAGATGCAATGAAAAGCCAGGACACCTGCACCCCGATGTTTATAGCAGCAATGGCCACGATAGCCAAACTGTGGAAGGAGCCTTGGTGTCCATCAAAAGATGAATGGATAAAGAAGATGTGGTCTATGTATACAATGGAGTATTACTCAGCCATTAGAAATGACAAATACCCACCATTTGCTTCAACGTGGATGGAACTGGAGGGTATTATGCTGAGTGAAATAAATCAATCGGAGAAGGACAAACATTATATGGTCTCATTCATTTGGGGAATATAAAAATAGTGAAAGGAAATAGAAGGGAAGGGAGAAGAAATGGGTAGGAAATATCAGAAAGGCAGACATAACATGAAGACTCCTAATTCTGGGGAACGAACTAGGGGTGGTGGAAGGGGAGGAGGGCAGGGGTGGGGATGAATGGGTGACGGGCACTGAGGGGGGCACTTGACAGGATGAGCACTGGATGTTATTCTGTATGTTGGCAATTTGAACACCAATAAAAAATAAATTTATTATTTAAAAAATCTTCATTTTATATAAAAAAAACACCTCTCAGTCTTGAAGACATGGCCTTGTGTAGGAGATCAAACTTTTTGTTCAGCCTTGCCCCAGCTCTTGGTCATGTCAAAATCTCTGTTCTAGACTATTGTGTTTTTAATTATAGTCGTTCAAGATATACCAAGACCTGTAAGTGTCACAAATGGGAGGATCTCAGCACCGAGATTCAGACTGACTTCGCATAAGCCTCATTGACCACAAGAGTCATACCATCTTGAGATGTCCCCTAGGAGCAATCATAAATGATCAGAGACCTAAATGAGTATATAAGCTCCTTTCTCAGAGATAACTGTGAACTGAACCAAGCAGAGGGAGAACGCTAAGATGACATTCATAGCCTAGGTTTTCTGAGTGCAGCTTCAGCTTCATAATTTACTATATGTGTGCGAAACCTGAAGCCTGCACCTCAGTTAAAAGATCTAAGACAAGCCACATGGTCTTCACAGAAATCCTGAACGTGTGTCTCATTCTATTGTGTATGCAGTGCCCTGGGACTGATAGCTTGCCAAGAACCATTCTTCTGATTGTTACAGTCTTCTTACACCTAAAAATGCAAGCTTTTGGTAATCAGAGCCAGAAAATGTAGGCATAACCCCCTGGGCATTACCCATAAAAGGCAGAAATCTTATGTGTGTAAAGCTTTTTTCCAGGAGACACTGGCACTGTGGAGCATGGTAGGGGATCAGCATGAAGATAATACCTGACCTCTGAGGTCTCTGGAAAGGATAATAGTAAGTCCCTAGATTTGTGTGGCCCGCTTCTCAGGACACAGTCATGATAATTAGCTAATAGGCCTTCTTCACATAAAGACAGCTTCTGGGTCTTTCCTTTTGCTGTGCCTGTGAGTGGTAGCTATTTAAGAACTCTTTCTCCATTGGGGCACCTGAGTAGCTCAGTAGGCTAAGCCTCTGACTATCTCAGCTCAGGTCTTGATCTCAGGGTCATAAGTTTAGTCCCACTTTGATATCCACCCTGGGCATGGAAGCTTCTTGGTAAAAAACAACTCTTTCTCCATTGGTTGCAGTCTAGTGGGATCCATAAGCATATGCCCCAAGGCTACCAGATTCAGGTAATATAGAGGAAATGTAGAGATATTGTCTGCAGCACAAAAATCAGGGCACTAGACAGAGTTACAATCTCCTTTATGAGTGACACCAATTATTATATTCCCATGTGATGAGGAATATAAGCTCCTCTGACTTCCAGAGCCAGATGATCAAGAAGCATCAATTGGGTGTCAACCACAAAAAATCAGGCTGCAAGACACATGTAAAGGCTCCCTTCCAGAAGATTCTGGTGTTTTGAAGCTTGGCAAAGGGAGGTTGTAAAAATGACATCTGCCAGTGTCCGTCCCAGAGAGTGTTTCAGCAGACTGTTAGATGTGTGTGAAATTAGATGCCTACTCCTTTGGCCAAGGTTTTAATATAAGCAAGTGTGCCTCCTTTAAGTTTGGGCATGGACAATTACCTCTGAGCTGGGTCCTCAGGCAAGTAGGCCTATGCATGTAAGTCCTTTAAGAGGCATTTCTCAGATTGTTACCATCTCAGTATTAAATGGGTGTTGGAATGTAAATTCTACTGTTTTCCAAAATTAGATTTTTTGGAGGGGGCTCATCTCCAAAGTTCATGTCTTAAAAGTTGAGGTGTCTGGTGTGGATTTGAGCCCTTCACTCCTCAGAGAGAAGCTCTGGGTTTTGAGTCTGCTCTGAATTGTGGATCACCACCCTGAAGGGGGGAATTATGGTGAAATTATGTCACAGACTCTTCTGACTTCATTGATGTTTTCTTCTCATTTTACCAATATCTATTCTTCACTCAGCCAGACTTTACATTCCATAAAGGGAAAATTTTTCTATATGTAGTTGTAGATTTAGTGTCTTTGGGAGGAGTTGAGTTTAGAATTTTCCTACATCACCATCTTGAATTAGAACTCCATAAGTTTTCTTAATTTTATAGCTCTATAAAATCAATTCAAATTTATAAATAAAATAAAAATAAAAATCATTGGAATTCAAATTAGAAAACAATTTATTATGATGGATGATATTATTTGGCTGAAAGTAGATTTCTTATAGTAAACTTAATGAAAGAACTATGTATTTGTGGTTGTCTTTTACCTGTCATCTCCACTTTTCTGATTTTCTCAATTGATTTTGAGTCACTGTTGTTTTGTTGAATTTTATTGTTCTCCTTGCCCCACTTTTTTTTGGTAATAGCACAGTTATTTTAGTTTGAAGAATGCTCCTCCATTTGTCTATATGGTCTGAATGGAACTGTCAATCATATTTTCCCAGGGCTGCTGATAATGGGATGGGCATATGACACAAGAGAGGCCAATGAGTCTTGCTTTTATGAGAATTTGACATCCTTTAGATTTATTCATTTGAGAGGGAGAGAGAAAGAGAGAGAGAGAGAATGAACAAGTGGAAGGGGAAGAGAGACAATGAAAGATAATCTCAAGCAGACTCCACAATCAGTGGAGCCTGATGCAGGGCTTGATCTCACAACCCTGACATCACAACCTGAGGTGCAACCTACATTCTGATGCTTAACCAACTGTGCCACCCAAGTGCATCTCTGAGAACTGAACTCTTAAGTAGGGAGACACAGGATTAATCAGTTAGATTTGAGTCTACATCATTACATTGTTCCATGGCAAAGTGCCATAGAAATTATATTGTTTAGATATGGGCAATTTCCCTTGTACCTGTACTTTTCTAAGGTTTGGTTGTTCAGATTTTTGTTTGAATCTGTGAGAGGCCCATCATATTTCCAAAAAGTTCTTCTTTGTCTCAAGTTAGCCAGAGTTAATTTCTGTTATTTGTAACAAAGGAAGACAAGTTGATGTATAAAATGATCCAAAAGAGTAGCTTGTAGTCAACACAATGTCAGGGAAATATAGGTTATTTGGAATTGGCTATCTAGCTAAGATGAGAAACAAACTTATAAAACATGCATTCATTTTCACAGCATGCACTCAGCTCACAGTATGCAGTGATAAATCAGCTACTTAATTTATTGCATGTGGTAGCTTAATACCAAGGGCCCATTGATGGTAAACATCTGGGAGACTTTTGCCATGGAACAACATAAAGGAAAAAATAAACACGGAGATCTCAATATTTTGTGGTTATTTCTGATGGCATAGATAATTTAAAGCAAGAGAACTAAAAATGTACATCCTGAAATTCTTAACGTAATGCACAGAATAAAATTCAGTGCTTTTCTGGCTGGCTGAAATTGTAGGAATGAGAGAGCTGATAATCAAATGCCAAAATGGCTTGTATTAGGTAAATTAAAATGCTTGTTGAAGACTTTAATGATAGAGAACAAACTGATGATTACTAGAGGGGATGTGGGTGAGTGGATGAGTTAATAGGTGATGGATATTAAGGAGAGCACTTGTGGTGAGTACTGGGTGTTGTATGTAAGTAATGAATCACTAAATTCTATACCTGAAATTAATATTGTATGTTATCTAGCTATAATTTAATTTAAAACTTGGGAAAAAATAAAATGGAATTCTTAGCCCTGGCTGATTTCTTGTATGGAAGTAAGAGAACCACTTGAAAAAGACTGGTACCCTGACAAAAATAATGGCAAAATTTACTTGACTTCAGAATACTCAGAGAATTGCAACTTTCCCAAGTTCTGATACCTTTCTCACTATAGATATAGATATAGATATAGATATAGATATATAGATATATAGATATAGATATATAGATATATAGATATATAGATATAGATATATAGATATATAGATATATAGATATATCATGTATGAGAAATTGGTACTTCACTTGATCTAGCACTGGGCTACTGAAAAGACCATGCAGTACACCTGATTTTTGGGTGGTTTGTTTTGGGTTTTGTTTATTTTTATTATAGTTGTAACTTTTCAGATGAGCATACATATGGAACTTGAATATATTATGGTATTGGGTCCATTTGGAAAAATTCACCTCCTGTCCCTTCTTTATTCTAATAAATTGTGTTCCTTCCAAATTCCTAACTTTCTGACAAGATCATCTGTTACTGCTTATGAATTAGTATATACTCTAATCTTAGGCTATTTTTTCTTCTAGGCAAAATAGACAGTAATATATCCTGCTTGAAACTGCCCTCTTTGGATCTTTCTCGTCTTTTGTTAATCTTTCTATTTCTCCTGAGTGGGGCTATGATGGCAAATCTGTCTACTTTGGCAGGTGTTATTGTTAGGACTCACATATCTGAAATCAATCTCAATTTAGATCAACACTTCATAGGTACATGGTGCAAATCCAAGAAGTTACAACACTGTGAAACAAGGAGACATTACACAGGGTGTAAGCAAAATGCCAATGTTACTTTTTTTTTCCAATGTTACTTATTTGTTAACTTATCTGCCTTCACTTGTTAACTTAACTATTTTGTTACTTATCCACCTTCAAGGTGGATTTAGAATGAGTATTCCATCTAATACCCCCACTTGATGATGGAATTCCTTGTGGATACGTTAATTTGATTGCACATAATTCATGATGGACACTTAGGTCATGTGGCCAGTTGAAGAGATATACTTACCATTCAGTCTTCACTGAAGTCCAGTTGGAAATCAGGAAGGAACTATTTCTTATTTATTCATTGAATTTAAAATATGTTGGACACTTGTTATATTCCAGGCACTATTTTAGGCTCTGGAATGTAGCAACAAACAAGACAGACAAGATTCCTGCACTCCTGAAACATATATTCTAGTGTTTGGAGACAGAAAATATACAAACAGCCAAGTAAATAAAAATTGCAGATACTGAGAAATACAATGAAGGTAAAAGGATTCAGTGTGAGTTGAAGTTGAAGGACTAAGAATTTTGAAAGATATACCAAACACATATGGCCATACACACTTAAGGAATTCTAAACGCCCTCACTTTATGTGATCATTGGACACTAATATGATCATAAACATAAGTACTACACTGGGCAATAAAATCTCATAGCAGATATCGAGGTAATTCAGGAAGTCATTAGAATATCTTTGAAGTGGACACTAAAATGTACTTAAAGCAAAGAAAATGTTTTAAAACTATTAAGCATTCAAGGATGCATGGGAATACATATATTCTGGGACAAACAGAGTTCTTTAGAAAATTATTTTATTTGTATTACATGTCATTCATTACAGAAATTTAATATAGCTGAATTAAGAAAAATACATACATATGTAGGACATGATGTTTAAAATTTTGTGCCCTTTATTTATCACCTAAAAAACTGAGTCAATAGAAGTATCTATCTCATAGATTTCCTTTGAGGAGTAAGTTAAAAAATTAAGGTAAAGAATTTAGAACAGATGTACACTGATGTTGGTGATTTTATCTATTAACAGTAGCATGATGAGAATTTTTATATAAGCATGTTTATACATATCTATTTCTTTAGTGGTTTATTTGTTTTATTTTTATTGGAGTTCAATTTGCCAACATATAGCATAACACCCAATGCTCATCCCATCAAGTGCCTCCCTCAGTGCCCATCACCAAGTCACCCCAACCCCCTGCCTACCTCCCCTTCCACTACCCCTTTTTCTTTTGCCAGAGTTAGGTGTCTCTCATGTTTTGTCACCCTCACTGATATTTTCACTCATTTTCTTTCCTTTCCCCTTTATTCCTTTTCACTAATTTTTATATTTCCCAAATGAATAAGACCATATAATGTTTGTCCTTCTCCGATTGACTTATTTCATTCAGTATAATACCCTCCAGTTCCATCCATGCCAAAGAAAATGGCGGGTATTTGTCATTTCTAATGGCTGAGTAATATTCCATTGTATACATATACCACATCTTCTTTACCGATTCATCCTTCGATGGACACTGAGGCTCCTTCCACAGTTTGGCTATTGTGGACATTGCTGCTATAAACATTAGGGTGCGGTGTTCCAGTGTTTCACTGCATCTGTTTCTTTGGGGTAAGTCCACAGCAGTGCAATTGCTCAGTCGTAGGGCAGTTCTATTTTTCACTCTTTGAGAAACCTCCACAGAGTTTTCCAGAGTGGCTGCACCAGTTCACATTCCCACCAACAGTACCAGAGGGTTCCCCTTTCTCCACATCCTCTCCAACATTTGTTGTTTCCCTTCTTGTTATTTTTCACCAGTCTCACTGGTGTCAGTTGGTATTTCATTGTGGTTTTGATTTGTATGTCCATGATGGCCAGTGATGCAGAGCATTTTCTCATGAGCTTCTTGGCCATATCTCTGTCTTCTTGGTGATATTTCTGTTCATGTCTTTTGCCCATTTCATGATGGATTATTTGTTTCTTTGTTGTTGAATTTAACAAGTTCCTTATAGGTCTTGGACACTAGCCCTTTATCTGATAAGTCATTTGCAAATATCTTCTCCCATTTTGTAGGTTGGCTTTCAGTTCTGATGATGGTTTATTTTGCTGTGAAGAAGCTTTTTATCCTGATGAAGTCCCAATAATTCCTTTTTTCTTTTGTTTCCCTTGCCTTCATGGATGCATCTTGCAAGAAGTTGCTGTGGCCAAGTTCAAAAACGCTGTTGCCTGTGTTCTCCTCTAGGATTTTGATGGATTCTTGTCTCAATTTAGATCTTTCATCCATTTTGAGTTTATCTTTGTGTATGTTGTAAGAAAACTGTCTAGTTTCATTCTTCTGCCTGTGGCTGTCCAATTTTCCCAGCACCATTTATTGAACAGTCTTTTTTCCAGTGGATAGTCTTTCCTGATTTATCGAATATTAGTTGACCATAGAGTTGAGGGTCTACTTCTGGATTCTCTATTCTGTTGCATTGATCTATGTGTCTGTTTTTGTGTCATTACTACTCTGTCTTGATGACCACAGCTTTGTGGTACAACCTGAAATCTGGCATTGTGATGCCCCAGCTATGGTTTCCTTTTTTAATATCCCCCTGGCTATTTGGGGTCTTTACTGATTCCACACAAATCTTAAGATGATTTGCTCCAACTCTGAAGAAAGTCCATGGTGTTTTGATAGGGATTGCATTAAATGTGTATATTGTCCTGGATACTATTGACATTTTCACAATATTAATTCTGCCAATCCATGAGCATGGAATATTTTTCCATCTCTTTGTGTCTTCCTCTATTTCTTTCAGAAGTGTTCTGCGGGTGTTTTTAGGGTATAGATCCTTTACCTCTTTCGTTAGGTTTATTCCTAGGTATCTTAGGCTTTTGGGTGCAATTGTAAATAGAATAGACTCCTTATTTTGTCTTTCTTCAGTCTCATTCTTAGTGTATAGAAATGCCACTAATTTGTGGACATTGATTTTGTATCCTACCACACTGCCGAATTGCTGTATGATTTCTAGCAATCTTCAGGTGGAGTCTTTTGGGTTTTCTATGGATAGTATCATGTCACCTGCGAAGAGGGAGAATTTTACTTCTTCTATGCCAATTTGAATGCCTTTTATTTCTTTTTCTCATCTGATTCTTGAGCTTAGGACTTCCAGTACTATGTTGAATAGCAGTGGTGAGAATGGACATCCCTGTCTTGTTCCTGATCTTAGGGGAAAGGTTTCCAGTGTTTCCCCATTGAGAATGATATTTGCTGTGGGCTTTTCGTGGATGGCTTTTAAGATGCTGAGGAATGTTCCCTCTATCCCTACACTCTGAAGAGTATTGATCAGGAATGGATTCTGTATTTTGTCAAATACTTTCTCTGCATCTACTGAGAGGATCATATGGTTCTTGCTTTTTCTCTTGTTGGTATTATCTATCACATTGATTGCTTTACGAGTGTTGAACCAGCCTTGCATCCTAGGGATAAATCCCACATGGTCATGGTGAATAATCTTCTTAATGTACTGTTGGATCCTATTGGCTAGTATCTTGTTGAGAATTTTTTATCCATGTTCATAAGTGATATTGGTCTATAATTCTCCTTTTTGGTGGAGTCTGTCTGGTTTTGGAATTAAGGTGATGCTGGCCTCATAGAATGAGTTTGGAAGTATTCCATATCTTTCTATCTTTCAGAAGAGTTTTAGTAAAATAGGTATTGTTTCTTCTTTAAGCGTTTGACAAAATTCCACAGGGAAGCCATCTGGCCCTGGACTTTTGTGTCTTGGGAGGTTTCTTATGACTGCTTCAATTTCCTCCCTGGTTATTGGCCTGTTCAGGTTTTCTATTTCTTCCTGTTTAGTTTCAGTAGTTTGTGGATTTACAGAAATGCATCCATTTCTTCTAGATTGCCTAATTTAGTCGCCTAAAACTGCTCATAATAAGTTTTAAAAATCGTTTGTATTTCCTTGGTATTAGTGGTGATCTTTCCTTTTTTCATTTGTGATTTTATTAATTTGAGTCTTTTCTCATTTGTTTTCAATAAGGGTGGCTAATGGTTTATCTATCTTATTAATTGTTTCAAGGAACCAACTCCTGGTTTTGTTGATTTGTTCCGCAGTTCTTCTGGTCTCTATTTCATAGAGTTCTGCTCGAATCTTTATTAACTCTCTTCTTCTGCTAGATGCAGGATCTATTTGCTGTTCTTTCTCCAGCTCCTTTAGGTGCAAAGTTAACTTTTGTATTTGAGTTCTTTCCAGTTTTTGGATGGATGCTTGTATTGCAATGTATTTCCCCCTCAGGACTGCTTTTGATGTATCCCAAAGATTTTGAATGGTTGTATCTTCATTCTCATTAGTTTCCATGAATTTTTTTTATTCTTCTCTAATGTCCTGGTTGACCCTTTCATCTTTTAGCAGGATGGTTTTTAACCTCCACATGTTTGAATTCCTTCCTAACTTCTTGTGATTTAGTTCTAGCTTCAAAGCATTATGGTCTGAAAATATGCAGGGGACAATCCCAGTCTTTTGGTATCAATTACGACCTGATTTGTGACCCAGTATGTGGTCTATTCTGGAGAAAGTTCAATGTGCACTTGAGAAGAATGTGTATTCAATTGCATTTGCATGTAAAGTTCTGTAAATATCTGTGAAATCCATCTGGTCCAGTGTATCACTGAATACTCTTGCTTCTTTGGACATGTTGTGCTTAAAAGATCTGTCAAACACAGAAAGCCCTCTCTTCACTGTCTCCCAGTATAGGTGTATTATTATCTAAGTATGTCTTAACTTTGGTTATTAGTTGATTGATCTACTTGGCAGCTCCCACATTAGGAGCTTAAATATTCATGATTGTTAGGTCCTCTTTTTGGATAGATCCTTTTAGTATGATAGAGTGTCTCTCTTTATCTCTTACTACAGTCTTTGGGATAAACTTTAATGTATCTGACATGAGGATTGCTTCCCCTGCTTCCTTTTCAGGACCATTTGAATGGTCAATGGTTCTCCAACCTTTTATTTTCAGGCTGGAGGTATCGTTATGTGTAAAATGAGTCTCTTGTAGACAGCAAATAGACGGGTCTTGCTTTTTTACCCAGTCTGAAATCCTGCGCCTTTTGATGGCATCATTAAGCCCATTCACATTCAGAGTTACTACTGAGAGATATGAGTTTAGTGTCATAATACCTATTCAGTCCCTGTTCTGTGGAGTTTCCTAGACTTCCTCTTTCTTTTACAGAGTCCCCCTTAAAATTTCTTGCAGAGCTGGTTTGGTGGTCACATATTCTTTCAGTTTCTGCCTATCTTGGAAGCTCTTTATCTTGCCTATTCTGAATGAGAGCCTTGCTGGATAGAGTATTCTTGGCTGCATGTTCTTCTCATTTAGGACCCTAAATATATCCTGCCAGCTCTTTCTGGCCTGCCAGGTCTCTGTGGAGAGGTCTGCTGTTACCCTAATACTTCTCCCCATAAATATTAGGGATTTCTTGTCTCTTGGTGCTTTAAACATCTTCCCTTTATCTTTGGAATTTGCAAGTTTCACTACGAAATTTTGGGGTGTTGAATGATTTTTATTAATTCTAGGGGGGATCTCTCTATTTCCTGGATCTGAATGCCTGTTTCCATCCCCAAGTTAGGGAAATTCTCAGCTGTGCTTTGTTCAAATACACTTTCTGGTTCTCTGTCCCTTTCGGCGCCCTCTGCAACCCCAATTAAACTTAGATTTTTCCTTCTGAGGTTGTCATTTATTTCCCTTAACCTTTCCTCACAATCTTTTGTTTTTCTCTCTTTTCACCAGCTTCCTTCCTTGCCATCAACTTGTCTTCTATGTCACTAACTCATTCTTCTACCTCATTAACCCTCATGGTTAGGACGTCCAGTTTGGATTGCATCTAATTGAATTAATTTTTAATTTCGGCCTGATTAGCTCTAAATTCTGCAGGCCTGAAGTCTCTTGAATCCCTTATGCTTTTTTCCAGAGCCACCAGTAGCTTTATAATTGTTCTTCTGAATTGGCTTTCTGACGTTGAATTGTAATCCAAATCTAATTCTGTGGGAGAGAGTCCTGTTTCTGATTCTTTATTTTGTGGTGAGTTTTTCCTTCTAATCATTTTGCTCAGTGCAGAGTGGCTAAAAAGAAGTTGTACTGGAAAAAGGATGGAAAAAGGGGTGAAAAAAAAGGGGGGAGGTGAAGAAATAAACAAAAAACATAAAACAAAGAGGGGTATTCCCTGATTCTATATACTGTACTTCCCTCGACTTCCCCTGGGTCTTTCCAGTGCTGCTTGGTTAGAACTTGCTCTTCCCCTTTCCTTCCAGCTGGTCTTCTGTGGGAGGAGCCTGCTGTGCTGATTCTCAGGTGTGTGCACCTGGGAGCGCTGTCCTGCCCCCTGCCAGGTTCACGGGTCAGTTGGAAGTGTTTATCCTGTGAGGCCCCTGCTCCTTGGTGGCCTCAGTCAGTCCCAGGCACAAGGTGACATCAGGAGGAATAATAATAGTGGCAGCCGCCTGCTCTCCAGCCCTGGAGTCAGCTCCAGCAGTAACTACCACACTCTCTCAGTCCACAGGGGCCTGGATGCTCCAGGGGAGGGGCTCACTAATCTGAATAGCTAGGGGCCGCCTGGTGGCAGGAGCTTCCTTGCTGTCCTGTGTTCTCACAGCCTCTACCTGCCACAAGGGGAGCGCTGGATCCTGGGCTATGTCCCCCTGGCGCCTTGTGCTCCAGGGCCTGCGCTGCTGGACTTGCACCTCTGGACCACTCAGCTCACTTTGTGCAGAGCCACCGCCTGAAGTGCTCTCAGGGCTGTGCAGCCCCCTCCGAGCAGAGCTGATGCCTGAGCCGCCACCTGAGCTGCTCTGGGGGTCGTGCAGTTCCCTCCATCCGGAGTCACCTCTGGAGTCGCTCCCTGAGCTTCTCCTGAGGCCCTGCTGAGTCCACGCTCCAGCCCTTTAGGGAGCTCGTCCTGCGGTGTGTGGCACACTCTCCCCTGGGGTGCACTTCCTCTGTTAGTGACCCCGGGAAACTGGGGGGCTCCACTGCCCCACCTGGAATCCTGCCCAAATTCCCTGTCAGCACCTTTCCATCCAGGTAAAGTTCCTGTTTCTCCGTGGGTTGACTTTCCTGTCCTGGAGGCTGTCGCTGCCTGGCCTTAGCCCGGCTCCTCCCTGGGCTCCTCCCCCTTGGATGCTTATTTATTAATTTATTTTTTCCGTCTTCCTACCTTGATAGAAGAGCAAACTCCTCTCACTGTAGCATTCCAGATGTTCTCTCTTTAAATCCCAGACTGAATTCGTAAGTTTTCAAGATGATTTGAAAGTTATCTAGGTAAGTTGGTGGGGACAGGTGACTTGGAGATCATACTCTTCTGCCATATTGCCCCAACTAATAACCATGATTTTTATCTCCCACAAATAACCCCACTAATATGGTTATAATTAAATATTGACAGTAAGACGTTTTGACTAGGATGTGGAAAAATTAGAACCCACATATATTGCTAGTGAGGGTATGTGTTGATGAAACCACATTGGAAAACAGTTTAAAAGTCCCTCAAAAAGTAACCATAACATTCCTATATAATCCAGTGGTTCTACTCCTAGATAGATACCTAGGAGAAATGAAAACATACATGTACACACTATCAAACTTGTACATGGATATTCATAGAAATATTATTTATAATTAACAAAAAAATGGAAACAGCTCAATGTTCAAGAAGGAATGTAGTATATCAATAGAATATAATGTTATTCAGCCACAAAAAGAAATGAAGTAATGATACTTGCTACAAGATGGGTGAATGGGAAAACATTATGCTAAGTGAAAGAGGCCAAAGGCCACATAGTGCATGGCTCCATTTATATGAAATGTCTAGAATAGGCAAATCTATAGAGACAAACCAAATTGGTTTAAGAGGAACAGGTGAAGAGGGGGTTGGGAATGGAGAGATTGCTAATAGGTACTTTGAGTTTCATTTGGGTGAAAATGTTCTGGAAGTGTGTCCTGGTGATAGTTGCACAATATTATAAATGCACACACACATAAAATAACTACTAAATTGAAAATGGTTAAAATGGTAAATTTTATGTTAATTTTATCTCAGTGTAAAAAAGTTTAAAAATGCTTTTGCAAACATTACAACAGAAAAAAAATCAGGCACTCTAATATTTCACTAACTACATTTTTAGAGATATAATAAAATACAATTATTTTTAATAGAATTTTTATTAAAATCAACCCAGTAATATTTGTGGATACACATATAATCAGAACTGCCCTTCTGAAAAAAAATTATAAATCTTTTAAAAATGAATTTGCTATTTTATTTGTTCACATGCTGGTAATAAAGTTCTATTTCAAAAAGAATTCTCTTTGAATTACAGAAAATAGTTAAACTTTTTAATAAAAGCAACATAGAAAACTATAAGAATTTTGGAAGAAACTTTTTGGGATCTCCCTATTTTGTGAAATTATCACATATGGGAGTTAAAATTCAAAGATTTAACATAAATTACACAAAAAGAAATTGACAGAGTGAAAACATATTTTTTGTATATTTCACTATTATGATCACAAAATGTATAAAGGTTTCATGTTAGCTACTTTGTGACTAATAATCAGTATGAAGGTGTTCTGAAATTAAACTGATGTTAAAGAAAAGCTGTGTTTATAAAATATTTGATAAAAATATTCATCTCTATTAACATTACAACATGGAGGCATATATTACCAAATTATGAAACTATATAGGGCAGCTTTAAACAGTACTCTGGGATTCTTCTTTTTTCATCTTTTTTGACCTCTTCTTTTTCAGCTACTTCTTTTCCCACTTCAGCTTTCTTGTTTTCCTTTCCATTTCTTCCATCTTTCCCATCTCCATTTCCATTTTCTTCTGCTCCATCTTCCTCTTTCTCTTTTCCACCTTTCTTATTTCCAACCTCTTCTTTATTTCCACGTTTCTCCTCTTTTCCATCTTTATCCACTCTTCCATCTTCATTCTCTTTTCTATCATCTCCCTGTTTTTTTTCTCCTGTGTCTTTTTCATTTTCAAATTCTTTGACATCTTCTCCTTTCCCTTTTCCATCTTCACCCTCTTTTTCATCTCCTTTCTTTTTTTCTTTTTCTTCTTCCTCTTTGCTATTTGCTCCTTTCCCCTTTCCCTCTTCACCATTTTTTCATCTCCTTTCTCTTTTTTCTCTTCTTCTTTTCCATCTCCTTTTCCTTTTCCATCTTCATCCTTTTTTCTATCTCCTTTTCCTTTTTTATCTTTGTACTCTTTCTCATCTTCTCTATTCTCTGTTCTCTTTTTTTGGTCTTCTACATATCCTTCCTGATCTTTTCCCTCAGAAGATGAAAAAGCTGTTGCCACTGCTTCCTTCATTTCTATTCCCTCTTCTTCAACATCTTCATTTTTTTCTTCTTTCATTTCCTCAAGTAATTTTTCAGGAGTTTGTGGCTATATGTATAGAGAAAATTAAAAAAGATTATATTTGAAATTTTGGAACTAGTTTTCTTAAGTATTTAGACACAATTATGCCTATTTTATAAAAAGAATGATACTTCATTTACAAGAAATTAATTTTCCTGTGAAAAACACCTCCTAAATATCATAACATAGGGAAAACATTCTAGGAAATAGAAGTAACTAAAATATTTCCACAGAAACATGTACAAATAAATATTTGGAATTATAAATTCAGGAAAATATATACAGAATTTTTATTACAGATATGGGAAACAATAAACAGAAAAGTGACATATTCTTTATCAGCGATTCTCAATGAGAAACAAAATGCAGTCCTTGAGGAAATAATATTTCATTTCTATAATAGTGAGATTTAGGTTTTCTTTGAAAACAATTACTTGAAAAGCATTTTATCAAGTAGACTGTAGGGGGAGAGGTAAGATGGCAGTGTACAAGGAAGATCTTAGATTTTCCTTGTCCCTCAACCTAGAAAACTAACAAATAATTCTGAACACCCAAGAAATCTGCATGAGGAGTTATAAAATAAATTGCACAAATAGAAGCAGAGAAGAGTCCAAATCAAGAAAGTGAGATGTGGGGAACCCTGGGTGGCACAGCGGTTTGGCGCCTGCCTTTGGCCCAGGGCGCGATCCTGGAGACCCGGGATCGAATCCCACGTCGGGCTCCCGGTGCATGGAGCCTGCTTCTCCCTCTACCTGTGTCTCTGCCTCTCTGTCTCTCTCTCTCTCTGTGTGACTATCATAAATAAATAAAAATTAAAAAATAAAAAAGAAAGTCAGATGTGAGGAGTAGGGGCAAGATGGCGGAAGAGTAGGGTCTCCAAATCACCTGTCTCCACCAAATTACCTAGAAAAGCTTCAAATTATCCTGAAAATCTATGAATTCGGCCTGAGAATTAAAGAGAGAACACCTAGAATGCTACAGTGAGAAGAGTTCGCGCTTCTATCAAGGTAAGAAGACGGGAAAAAAGAAATAAAGAAACAAAAGGCATCCAAGGGGGAGAGGCCCCACGAGGAGCTGGGCTGAGGCCGGGGGAGTGTCCCCAGGACAGGAGAGCCCCGTCACAGAGAAGCAGGAGCTGCACTAACCTTCCCGGGTGGAAAGGGGCTCGCAGGGAGTTGGAGCAGGACCCCAGGAGGGCGGGGATGCCCTCGGGTTCCCTGGGACAGTAACAGAGCAACTGCACGCCCAGGAGAGTGCGCCGAGCTCCCTAAGGGCTGCAGCGCGCACAGCGGGACCCGGAGCAGCTCAGAGGGGCTCGGGGGCGGCTCCGCGGAGGGGGCTGCGGGGCGGGAGCAGCTCGGAGGGGCTCCGGCAGAGGAAGAGGGTCTGTGCAGAGGGGGCAGCGCGGTTCCAGGAGCAGCTCTGAGGGGCTTGGGGGGCGGCTCCGCGGAGCCGGGAGCGTGAATCCAACAGCGCAGGCCCCGGAGCACAGGGCGCCGGGACACAGCCCAGGATCCGGCCTCCCCCTGGGACAGGCAGAGGCCTGGAGGGCCCAGGACAGCAAGGACGCTCCTACCCCGAGCTGAGCAGATCAGCAGCCCCACCCCGGAGCCTCCAGGCCCTGCAGACGGAGAGCTCTGGAGTTCCTGCCGGAGCTGAATCCAGGTTTCCAGAGCTGGCCCCGCCACTGGGACTGTTGCTCCTGGGGCCTCACAGGGTAAAAAACCCCCACTGAGCCCTGCACCAAGCAGGGGACAGAGCAGCTCCCCCAAGTGCTAACACCTGAAAATCAGCACAACAGGCCCCTCCCCCAGAAGACCAGCTAGACGGACAATTTCCAGAGGAAGCCAAGGAACTTAAAGTACAAAGAATCAGAAGATACTCGCCCGTGGTTCTTTTTTTCTTTCTTTTTTTTTTGTTGTTGTTTTGTTTTGTTTTGTTTTGCTTTTTGATTTGTTTCCTTCCCTCACCCCCTTTTTTTCCTTTCTTTTTTTTTCTTTCGCTTTTTCTTCTTCTTTTTTGTTTTTTTCTTCCTTTTTTTTCCTCTTTCTCTTTTCTTTCCTTCTTTCTCTCCTCTCTTTTTCTCCTTTTCCCAATACAACTTGCTTTTGGCCACTCTGCACTGAGCAAAATGACTAGAAGGAAAACCTCACCTCAAAAGAAAGAATCAGAAAAAGTCCTCTCTCCCACAGAGTTACAAAATCTGGATTACAATTCAATGTCAGAAAGCCAATTCAGAAGCAGTATGATATAGCTCCTGGTGGCTCTAGAAAAAAGCATAAAGGACTCGAGAGACTTCATGACTGCAGAATTTAGAGCTAATCAGGCAGAAATTAAAAATCAATTGAATGAGATGCAATCCAAACTAGAAGTCCTAACGACAAGGGTTAACGAGGTGGAAGAACGAGTGAGTGACATAGAAGACAAGTTGATAGCAAAGACAGAGACTGAGGAGAAAAGAGACAAACAATTAAAAGACCATGAAGATAGATTAAGGGAAATAAACGACAGCCTAAGGAAGAAAAACTTACGTTTAATTGGTGTTCCCGAGGGCACTGAAAGGGACAGAGGGCCAGAATATGTATTTGAACAAATTCTAGCTGAAAACTTTCCTAATCTGGGAAGGGAAACAGGCATTCAGATCCAGGAAAGAGAGAGATCCCCCCCTAAAATCAATAAAAACCATTCAACACCTCGACATTTAATAGTGAAGCTTGCAAATTCCAAAGATAAAGAGAAGATCCTTAAAGCAGCAAGAGACAAGAAATCCCTGACTTTTATGGGGAGGAGTATTAGGGTGACAGCAGACCTCTCCACAGAGACCTGGCAGGCCAGAAAGGGTTGGCAGGATTTATTCAGGGTCCTAAATGAGAACAACATGCAACCAAGAATACTTTATCCAGCAAGGCTCTCATTCAAAATGGAAGGAGAGATAAAGAGCTTCCAAGACAGGCAGGAACTGAAAGAATATGTGACCTCCAAACCAGTTCTGCAAGAAATTTTAAGGGGGACTCTAAAAATTCCCCTTTAAGAAGAAGTTCAGTGGAACAATCCACAAAAACAAGGACTGAATAGATATCATGATGACACTAAACTCATATCTCTCAATAGTAACTCTGAATGTGAACGGGCTTAATGACCCCATCAAAAGGTGCAGGGTTTCAGAATGGATAAAAAAGCAGGACCCATCTATTTGCTGTCTACAAGAGACTCATTTTAGACAGAAGGACACCTACAGTCTGAAAATAAAAGGTTGGAGAACCATTTACCATTCGAATGGTCCTCAAAAGAAAGCAGGGGTAGCCATCCTTATATCAGAAAAACTAAAATTTACCCCGAAGACTGTAGTGAGAGATGAAGAGGGACACTATATCATACTTAAAGGATATATCCAACAAGAGGACTTAACAATCCTCAATATAGGGATCCCTGGGTGGCGCAGCGGTTTAGCGCCTGCCTTTGGCCCAGGGCGCGATCCTGGAGACCCGGGATCGAATCCCACATCGGGCTCCCGGTGCATGGAGCCTGCTTCTCCCTCTGCCTGTGTCTCTGCCTCTCTCTCTCTCTCTCTGTATGACTATCATAAATAAATAAAAATTAAAAAGTGTAAAAAAAAAAACAAAAAAAAAAACAAAACAAAACAAAAAACAATCCTCAATATATATGCCCCGAATGTGGGAGCTGCCAAATATATCAATCAATTATTAACCAAAGTGAAGTAATACTTAGATAATAATACAATTATACTTGGTGACTTCAATCTAGCTCTTTCTATACTCGATAGGTCTTCTAAGCACAACATCTCCAAAGAAATGAGAGCTTTAAATGATACACTGGACCAGATGGATTTCACAGATATCTACAGAACTTTACATCCAAACTCAACTGAATACACATTCTTCTCAAGTGCACATGGAACTTTCTCCAGAATAGACCACATACTGGGTCAAAAATCGGGCCTGAACTGGTACCAAAAGATTGGGATCATCCCCTGCATATTCTCAGACCATAATGCCTTGAAATGAGAACTAAGTCACAACAAGAAGTTTGGAAGGATCTCAAACACGTGGAGGTTAAGGACCATCCTGCTAAAAGATAAAAGGGTCAACCAGGAAATTAAGGAAGAATTAAAAAGATTCATGGAAACTAATGAGAATGAAGATACAACCAGTCAAAATCTTTGGGATGCAGCAAAAGTAGTCCTAAGGGGGAAATACATCGCAATACAGGCATCCATCCAAAAACTGGAAAGAACTCAAATACAAAAGCTAACCTTACACATAAAGGAGCTAGAGAAAAAACAGCAAATAGATCCTACACCCAGGAGTAGCAGAGAGTTAATAAAGATTCGAGCAGAACTCAACGAAATCGAGACCAGAAGAACTGTGGAACAGATCAACAGAACCAGGAGTTGGTTCTTTGAAAGAATTAATAAGATAGATAAACCATTAGCCAGCCTTATTAAAAAGAAGAGAGAGAAGACTCAAATTAATAAAATCATGAATGAGAAAGGACAGATCACTACCAACACCAAGGAAATACAAACGATTTTAAAAACATATTATGAACAGCTATATGCCAATAAATTAGGCAATCTAGAAGAAATGGACGCATTCCTGGAAAACCACAAACTGCCAAAACTGGAACAGGAAGAAAGAGAAAACCTGAACAGGCCAATAACCAGGGAGGAAATTGAAGCAGTCATCAAAAACCTCCCAAGACACAAGAGTCCAGGGTCAGATTGCTTCCCAGGGGAATTTTATCAAACGTTTAAAGAAGAAACCATACCTATTCTCCTAAAGCTGTTTGGAAAGATAGAAAGAGATGGAGTACTTCCAAATTCGTTCTATGAGGCCAGCATCACCTTAATTCCAAAACCAGACAAAGACCCCACCAAAAAGGAGAATTACAGACCAATATCCTTGATGAACATGGATGCAAAAATTCTCAACAAGATACTGGCCAATAGGATCCAATAGTACATCAAGAAAATTATTCACCATGACCAAGTAAGATTTATCCCCGGGACACAAGGCTGGTTCAACACCCGTAAAACAATCAATGTGATTCATCATATCAGCAAGAGAAAAACCACGAACAATATGATCCTCTCATTAGATGCAGAGAAAGCATTTGACAAAATACAGCATCCATTCCTGATCAAAACTCTTCAGAGTGTAGGGATAGAGGGAACATTCCTCAACATCTTAAAAGCCATCTACGAAATGCACACAGCAAATATCATTCTCAATGGGGAAGCACTGGGAGCCTTTCTCCTAAGATCAGGAACAAGACAGGGATGTCCACTCTCACCACTGCTATTCAACATAGTACTGGAAGTCCTAGCCTCAGCAATCAGACAACAAAAAGACATTAAAGGCATTCAAATTGGCAAAGAAGAAGTCAAACTCTCCCCTCTTCGCCGATGACATGATACTCTACTTAGAAAACCCAAAAGCCACCACTCTAAGATTGCTAGAACTCATACAGCAATTCGGCAGCATGGCACGATACAAAATCAATGCCCAGAAATCAGTGGCATTTCTATACACTAACAATGAGACTGAAGAAAGAGAAATTAAGGAGTCAATCCCTTACAATTGCACCCAAAAGCATAAGATACCTAGGAATAAACCTAACCAAAGATGTAAAGGATCTATACCCTGAAAAGTATTAAACACTTCTGAAAGAAATAGAGGAAGACACAAAGAGATGGAAAAATATTCCATGCTCATGGATTGGCAGAATTAATATTGTGAAAATGTCAATGTTACCCAGGGCAATATACACGTTTAATGCAATCCCTATCAAAATACAATGGACTTTCTTCAGAGAGTTAGAACAAATTATTTTAAGATTTGTGTGGAATCAGAAAAGACCCCGAATAGCCAGGGGAATTTTAAAAAAGAAAACCATATCTGGGGGCATCACAATGCCAGATTTCAGGTTGTACTACAAAGCTGTGGTCATCAAGACAGTGTGGTTCTGGCACAAAAACAGACACATAGATGAATGGAACAGAATAGAGAACCCAGAAGTGGACCCTGAACTTTATGATCAACTAATATTCGATAAAAGAGGAAAGACTATCCATTGGAAGAAAGACAGTCTCTTCAATAAATGGTGCTGGGAAAATTGGACATCCACATGCAGGAAAATGAAACTAGACCACTCTCTTTCACCATACACAAAGATAAACTCAAAATGCATGAAAGATCTAAATGTGAGACAAGATTCCATCAAAATCCTAGAGAAGAACACAGGCAACACCCTTTTTGAACTCGGCCATAGTAACTTCTTGCAAGATACATCCACAAAGGCAAAAGAAACAAAAGCAAAAATGAACTATTGGGACTTCATCAAGATAAGAACTTTTGCACAGCAAAGGATACAGTCAACAAAACTGAAAGACAACTTACAGAATGGGAGAAGATATTTGCAAATGACATATCAGATAAAGGGCTAGTTTCCAAGATCTATAAAGAACTTCTTAAACTCAACACCAAAGAAACAAACAATCCAATCATGAAATGGGCAAAAGACATGAACAGAAATCTCACAGAGGAAGACATAGACATGGCCAACATGCACATGAGAAAATGCTCTGCATCATTTGCCGTCAGGGAAATACAAATCCAAACCACAATGAGATACCACCTCACACCAGTGAGAATGGGGCAAATTAACAAGGCAGGAAACAACAAATGTTGGAGAGGATGCGGAGATAAGGGAACCCTGTTACACTGTTGGTGGGAATGTGACCTGGTGCAGCCACTCTGGAAAACTGTGTGGAGGTTCCTCAAAGAGTTAAAAATAGACCTGCCCTACGACCCAGCAATTGCACTGTTGGGGATTTACCCCAAAGATAAAGATGCAATGAAACTCCGGGAGTTCTGCACCCCGATGTTTATAGCAGCAATGGCCACAATAGCCCAAGTGTGGAAGGAGTCTCGGTGCCCATCGAAAGATGAGTGGATAAAGTAGATGTGGTTTATGTATACAATGGAATATTACTCAGCTATTAGAAATGACAAATACCCATCAATTTCTTCAACATGGATGGAACTGGAGGGTATTATGCTGAGTGAAGTAAGTCAGTCGGAGAAGGACAAACATTATATGTTCTCATTCATGTGGGGAATATAAATAATAGTGAAAGGGAATATAAGGGAAGGGAGAAGAAATGTGTGGGAAATATCAGAAAGGGAGACAGAACGTAAAGACTGCTAACTCTGGGAAACAAACTAGTGGTGGTAGAAGGGGAGGAGGGCGGGGGGTGGGAGTGATTGGGTGATGGGCACTGGGGGTTATTCTGTATGTTGGTAAATTGAACACCAATAAAAAAATAATAAATAAAATAAATAAATAAAATAAAATAAAATAAAAAAAAGAAAGTCAGGATGTGTGGACACATTGTTTGGGGAAGAAATATAGGGATGGGAGGTGCTATGGAGGGATGGGAGCCATGGATATAGAGAAAGGTAAGAGAGAGTGGTGTGCACAGGGAGACACAGAAGGAGAAGACTTCCCCAAAGCCATTGGCTGGGAAAATGAGGAGGGCTGATTTTTGTGATTTTTTGCAACTAGTGGGGATAAAAGACTGGAGTTTTAGATGTACCCAAGGACAGAGGAGCAAAATGGAACCATTTCCGTCTTCTGTCCCTCAGCATAAACGAATCTTAGTAAATAGCACAACCCCAACCCTCGATGCCTAACCTACTTACACCAGGTGCGGCACCCTGCAATCTGCTAGTACTATTTTCCTCAGGGGAATATGCCTAAGGATCATCACAGCAGGCCCCTTCCCCAGAAGACCAGCACAAACCCCTTTATGAACCATGTCTACTGATCAGAGACTTCTACAAAGCTTCATGTCTAATGGAATTAGTATCAATTATCTTAACAAACAAACCAGAGCATATCCAGGTAAAACTCACCACACTGTGGCCAAGGTCCAAACACTGCCCACTGCAAACAAGAAGAGACTACTGACCTGGGGATAGAGCTGCCAAAACAATAGCAGTAGAGTGCACGTAGCACACACAAGAGAAATTCTGGAAGTGCCAGGCCCTGGATACTATACAACTTCTTCATAAAGACGTTACTGTCAGAAGAAGGAAACCTAACAGGCTTTCCTAACACAGAGAAGAAGATAGAGACCTAGACAAAATACCAAAACAGAGCAATTCATTCCAAAAGAAGAAACAAGAAAAGGTCACAACCAGGGATCTAACAGAATCAAATATAAGTAATATCCCTGATTCAGGATTTAAAGCAAAAGTCATAAGGATGCTAGCTGGGCTTGAAAAAAACATGGAAGATGTCAGGGAGACCATTACCACAGAGATAAAGGAGCTAAAAAATATTCAGGCTGAGATGAAAAATGCAATAACTGAGATTTGAAACTAACTGGATTATTGACCACAAGGATAGATGAAGTAGATGAACAGATAAATGATACAGAAAATAGAATTGTAGAAAATAATGAAGCTGAACAAAAGAGAGAAAGAAAAATTGTGGAACATGAGAGTAGACTTAGGTAACACAGTGACTCCATTAAACAAAATAACATTCATTCATACAAATCCCAGAAGAACAAGAGAGAGAAAAGGGGGCAGGAGTTTTATTTGAAGAAATTATAGCTAAAAACTTGTCTAATCTGGGGACAGAAACAGACATACAAATCCATCATGCACAGAGAATGCCTATCAAGATTTAAAAAAAGGAAGCCAACACCAAGACATTTTGTAAAGTTTTCAAAAGAAGATGATAAAGAAAAACAAAATCTAAAAGCAGCAAGACAGGGAGGAGTTAAGATGCCAGAAAAATAGGGGGACCCTAATTTTGTCTCATCTCTTGAATAAGGATATCAAGTCATTCTGAACTCCTGAGAAATCAGAGGTCTGAGAGTAAATACTCAAGTATAAAAGTAGAAAAGTGACCACTGGAGGCACATATCCACTAGGGCAAGTCCATAGGAGAATCAGTTCAACAGATCCCTCACCCAGAAGACCAGCACAAACAATTTGCTCACACCAAGTTTACTGATCATAGAGTAATGCAAAGCATCAGCTCTAGGAGAAAATAATATCTAGCCTTCTTTGTACATTTATTTTTATTTTTTCATTTATTTTCTTATTTTTTCAATTCTTTTTAAAAAATTATTTTTAAATATATGTTATATTCATTTTTTATTTTGTGTTTCTTTTCATTGAAACTTATTTTATTTTATACATATATGTATATTTCTTTCTTTCTTTCTTTCTTTCTTTCTTTCTTTCTTTCTTTCTTTCTTTCATCTTGGGATCTGGTTGAATTAACAAGCAGACCAAAATACACCCAGGATCTCGTTTTTGTGTGTGTGTGTGAGTGTGTGTGTGTGTGTGTGTGTGCTTGTTGTTGTTATTGTAGTCGTTTTTTTATTTTTCTCTCTTTCCCTTTCTGGTCAAAATGATGAGATGGAGAAATTCACTGACCCCCCACCAAAAAGAATAAGAGAAAATACTCATAGCTAGTAATTACAGATATAAATAAGATTTCAATACAGATAGATATAAGTAAGATGTCTGAAGTAGAATTTAAAACAATTATAATAGCTGGGCTTGAAAAAAGCATAGAAGACACGAGAGATTCCCTTATCATAGAGATAAAAGGACTGAAATCTAGTCAGGTTGAAATTAAAAATGCTATAACCAGCATGCATTAAATTTTACGCCTCCAAGCGGAGGCCATAAAAAGAGGGATGAATGAGGCAGAAGAGTGATTCAGTGATATAGAAGATAAAATCATGGAAAATAAGGAAGCTAAAAATAAGAGGGAAAGAAAACTGTTAGATCACTAAGGTAGACAGGAAAATCAGTGATACCACAAAGGAAAAATATCCATATTACGGGAATCCCAGAAGAAGAAGAATGGGGAAAAAGGAGCAGAAAGTTTATTTGAACAAATTATAGCTAAGAACAACCCTCATCTGCAGAAGGAAACAGGCATTCATGTTCAAGAGGCAGAGAGCTTCCCTCAAAATTAACAAAAACAGGTCAACTCCATGATATATCATAGTGTAGCTTGAAAAATACAAAGATAAAGAGAAAATTCTGAATGAAGCTCAAGATGAGAAGTCTTTAACTACAAGGGTAGACATAGGGCTAGCAGCAGACCTGTCCACAGAGACCTGACAGGCCACAAATACTGGCATGATATATTCAACATGCTAAATGGGAAAAATATGCAACCAAGAATACTCTATCAAGCAAAGCTATCATTCAGAATAGAAGGAGAGGTAATGATTTTCCAAAACAAATAAAAACTAAAGGAATTCATGAACACTAAAGTAGCCCTGCAAGAAATATTACATGGCACCTTTTCAGCAGAAAGAGACCAAAAGGAACAAATACTAGAAAGGAACAGAGACAATCTATAGAAGCATCTACTTTACAAGTAATAAAATGGCATTAAATTCATATCTTTCAATAATTACTCTGAATATAAATGGACTAAATTCTCCAATCAAAAGGCATAGGGTATCAGGTGGATTAAAAAACAAGACCCATTGACACTGCTTACAAGAAACTTATTATAAACTATAAGACTCCTCCAAATTGAAAGTGAGCAGGTGGAGAACCACTGATCATAATGGTTATTAAAAGAAAACTAGGGTAGCCATACTTATATTAAACAAATGAGATTTTAAACCAAAGACTGTAAGAAGAGATCAGGACACTATATCCTAAAAAGGAGCCTACCCAACAAGAAGATTGGACAATTGTAAATATTTATGCCTTAACATGGGAGCAGCCGAATATATTAAAAAAATAATAACAAACTTAAAGAAACTCATGGCTAATAACACAATAATAGTAGGAGACTTTAACACCCCACTCAAACCAATGGACTGATCATCTAAGCAGAAGACCAACAGGGAAACAAGGGTTTTAAATGACATACTGGATCAGATGGACTTAACCAATATATTCAGAGTGTTTCATCCTAGAGCAGCAGAATTCAATTCCTTTTTGAGAGCACATGGGACATTCTCCAGAATAGACCACATACTGTGTCACAAATCAAGACTCAAACAGTACGAAAAGTTTGAGATCATACCATGCATATTTTCATATCACAATGTATGAAACTCAGGGTCAACCACAAGAAAAAATTTGGTGGATTCCAAGGAAGGGACAACTGGATGATGGGCATTAAGGAGGGAACTTGATGTAATGAGCACTGGGTATTATATGCAACCGATTAATCACTAAATTCTACCCTGAAACTAATAAAAGAAACTTGGAAGGACCACAGATACATGGAGGTTAAAGAACATCCAAATAAAAATAAATATGTCAACCAAGGAATTAAAAAGAATTTAAAAATACATAGAATTAAATAAAAAGAAAAACACAACAGTTCAAAACTTTCATGATGCAGCCAAGGCAGTCCTAAAAAGGAAGTATATAGAAATTCACTGCTTCCTCAAGTAGTAAGAAAAGTCACAAGTATACAACCTAACCTTACACCTAAAGTATTTGGAAAAAGAACAGCAAATGAAGCCTAGATCCAGCAGGAGAAGGAAAATAATAAAGATCAGAACAGAAATCAGTGATACAGAAATTAAAAAAACAACAAGAGTAGAATGGATCAACAAAACTAGGAGCTGGTTCTTAGAAAGAATTAACAATTGATAAACCCCAACTAGATGTATCAAAAAGAAGAAAATGGAGCCAAATAAAATCATGATTGAAATAAAAGAGATCACAATCAATACCACAAAAATACAATTATAAGAGAATATTATAAGCAATTATATGCCAACAAGTCAGACAATATGAAAGAAATGAATAACTTCCTAGAAACACAGAAACTACCAAAGTGAATGAAGAAGAAATAGAAAAATCTGAACAGACCCATAACCAGCAAAGAAATTGAATCAGTATCCAAAAATCTTCCAATAAAGTCTAGAGATGAATGGTTTCCCAGTGGAATTCTGTCAAACATTTAAAGAAGAATCAATGCCTATTCTTGTAAAACTTTTCAAAAAAATTAAAATGGAAGTAATATTTCCTAACTTATTCCATAAGGCCAGCATTACATTGATCCCAAAACCAGATGAAGGCTCCACCAAAAAGAAGAATTACAGACCGATATCCCTGATGAACATAGATGAAAAATTCTCAACAAGATACTAGGTAATTCGATTCAACAGTACAAAAAATAATTATTCACCACAACCAATTGGGATATATTCCTGGCCTGCAGGGATGGTTCAATATCTGCAAATTAATCAACATAATACACCACATTAATAAAAGAAAGTATAAAAATCATATGATTCTAAAGATGCTGGAAAAGCATTTGACAAAATACAACATAATTTCTTGATTAAAAAAAATATAACCCTCAACAAAGTAAAAATAGAGGGAATATACATCAACATTATAAAGATATATACAAAAGACCCATAGCTAAAATCATCCTCATTGGTGAAAAACTGAGAGCTTTTCCCCTAAGGTAAGAATCACAAAATTGATGTCCATCCTCACCATTACTGATAAACATATTGCAAGAAATCCTAACCTCAGCAATCAGACAACAAAAAGAAATAAAAGGCATCCAAATCAGCAAAGATGTCAAATGTTCACTCTTTCAGACCACATGATACTCTATGTTGAATACTTGAAAAACTCCACCAAAAATCCTAGAAATGATACAAAAATTGAGCAGAGTCACAGATGTACAGTCAATGCCTACAAGTCACTTGTGTTTCTATACAACAAAAATAAAGCAAAAAGAGAAATCAAAAAGTCAATCCCATTTACAATTGCACCCAAAACCATAAGATACCTAGTAATAAACCTAACCAAGGAGGTAAAAAACCTGTACTCTGAAAACTATAGAATACTTATGAAAGAAATTAGGGAAGACACAAAGAAATGGAAACTATTCCATGCTCATGGATTGGAAGACCAAATATTAAAATGTCTATACTACAAAAAGCATACTATACATTTAATGCAATTCCTGTCAAAATAACACTAGCATTTTTCTCAGAGCTGGAACAAGTAATTCTTAAATTTGTATGGAAGAAGTAAAGAACGTGAATAGCCAAAGGAATGTTGAAAATGAAAACCAAAGGTGTATGTATCACAACTCTGGACTTCAAGTTATATTACAAAGCTATAGTCATCAAGAAATTATGATATTGGCACAAAAACAGACACAAAGATCAAGGAACAGAATAGAAAACACAGAAATGGACCCACAACTCTATGGTTAACTAAACTTCAACAAAGGAGGAAAGAATATCCCATGGAAAAACTAAAGTGTCTCCTCAACAAATAGTGTTGGGAAAACTTGCAATTGCACTACTAGGCATTTCTCCAAAGTATACAAAAATAGTGATGTGAAGGCACACATTCACCCCAATGTTTATAGTAGGAATGTCCACCATAGCTAAAATATGGAAGGAGCCCAGATGTCTACTGACTGATAAATGAATAAAGAAGTGATTTTCTATATATTTTATATATATAAAGAAGTGATTTCATATATATAAAATATATAATATATTATTAAATTAAATATATTATATTTAATATATATATATTTATATATAAAGTTGTAAGGTTAGGTTGTATACTAGCTTTTTATAACTAAAAAGGAGAAATAATGGAATATTCCAATATATATAATGGAATGTATATAATGGAATATTATATATATATATATATATGAATATTCCTCAGCCATCAAAAAGAATGAAATCTTGCCATTTGCAACTGTGTGGATGGAACTAGAAGGAACTATGCTAAGTGAAATAGATCAGTCAGAGAAAGCCAAATACCATAAGATTTCACTCATATGTGGAGTTTAAGAAACAAAACTGATGAACACAGGGGAAGAGAGGGAGCAATAAAATAAGATAAAAACAGAGAGAGGGAGGCAAAAGATGATAGATTCTTGACTATTGGGAACAAACTGAGGGTTGCTGTAGGGGTGGTGGATAGGGGGATGGGGTAACTGGGTGATGTATATTAAGGAGGGCACATGATGGAATGAGCACTGGGCATTATATGCAACTGATGAATCACTAAATTCTACCTCTGAAACTAATAATACACTATATGTTAACTAACTTGAATTTATATAAAAAATAATGAAATAAAAGCAGCAATACAAAAGAAGTCCCTAACTTACAAGGGAAGACCAATAAACCTAGCAGCAGATCTCTCCATGAAATCTTGCTAAGCCAGAAGGGCGTAGTATGATACATTCAACATGCTGAATAGGACAAATTTACATCCAAGAATATTTTATACAACAAGGCTAACATTCAAAATATAAGGAGATAAAAAAGAGTTTCTCTGAAGAAAAAACAAAACTAAAGGAGCTGGTGACCAGCCCTTCAAGAATATTAGGGGACACTTTTAGTGGTAAGGAAAGAACAAAAGGGACAAAGACTAGAAAGGAGGAGGGAAAATCTCTCCAGAAACAACAAGAAAACCAGTAATAAAATGGCACTAAATTCATAACTATAAATAATTACTCTAAATATCAAAAGACATAGGGTGTCAGAATAGATAAAAAAAAACCCTGAAGACCCAACTATATGTTGCCTACAAGAGAGTTATGAGAACTAAAGACACCTGCAGATTGAAAGTGAGAGGATAAGGTGCCTGGCTAGCTCAGTGGGTACAGCATGAGAGACTCTGAAATTGAGAGGATGGAGATCCATTTGTCATGCAAATGGCCATCTAGAGAAATCTGGAGGGGATCCCTGGGTGGCTCAGCAGTTTAGCGCCTGCCTTCCACCCAAGGCATGATCCTGGAGTCCTGGGATCGAGAGTCCCACATTGTGCTCCCTGCATAGGGCCTGCTTCTCCCTCTGCCTCTCTCTCTCTCTCTCTCTCTCTGTGAGTGTGTGTGTGTCTCCCATGAAAAAATAAATAAAATCTTAAAAAAAGGAGAAAGCTGGAATAGCCATACTTATAATAGACAAACTAGATTTTATTTTATTTATTTTATTTCTATATTCATGAGAGACAGAGACAGAGAGAGATGCAGAGACATAGGCAGAGGGAGAAGCAGGGTCCATGCAGGGAGCCTGAGGTGGGACTCGATCCTGGGTCTCCAGGATCACACCCTGGGCCAAAGGTGGCGCTAAACTGCTGAGCCACCCAGGCTGCCCCAATAAACTAGATTTTAAACCACAGACTATAATAAGAGATGAAGAAGGGCACTATATCATAATAAGGAGTACATCCAAAAGGAAGACCTAACAATCATAAATGTTTATGAACCCAACATGAGGGCATCCAAATATATAAAAGTTAATAAACATAAAAGAACTCATTGATAATTATGCAATAATAGTATGGGACTTTAACATCCCATTTACATCAATGGAAAGATCATATAAGCAGTAAATCAACAAGGAAACAATGACTCTGAATGAGACACTGAACCCAATGGACTTAACAGATATATTCAGAACATTTCATCCTAAAGCAACAGAATACACATTCTTTTCACATGCACAAGGGACATTCTCATCAACAGATCACATACCAGGTTACAACCCAGGCTTCAAAAAGTATAAAATAATATAGATCATACCATGTATATTTTCTTTCTTTTTTTTTTCCATGTATATTTTCTGATCACAGCACTCTGAAACTTGAAGTCAACTACAAGAAAAAAAATGGGAAGACCACAAATACATGGGAGTTAAAGAAAAGTCTGCTAAATAATGAACGAGTCAACCAGGCTATCAAGAGAAAATTTAAAAATATATGGAAACAAGTTAAAATTAAAATATTATGGTCCAAAACCTTTGTGATAGAGCACAAGCAGTCCGAAGAGGGAAGTATATAGCAATATAGGCCTACCTCGCTAAGCAAGAAAAATCTCAAATATGTAACCTAACGTAACACCCAAAAGAATTAGAAAAATGATAGAAAGCAAAGCCTGAATCCCAGAAAATAAGATAATTAATAAAAATTATGCCAGAAATAAATGATATAGAAAAGTGAACAATAACAACAACAAAACAGTAGAACAGATCAATGAAACCAGGAGTTGATTCTTTGAAAAATTAATAATATTGATAAACTCCTAGCCAGACTTATCAAAAAGGAAAGGGAAAGGACACAAATTTAAAAACCACAAACAAGAGAGGAGAAATAACAATGTATACTACATAAATAGAATTTTAAGAGAATATTAAGAAAAATTATATGCCACAAAATCAATTGGGAAAAAAAAGATAAATTACTAGAAACATACAAACTACCAAAACTGAAACAAGAAGAAATAAAAAATTAGAACAGACCCATAGCCTTCAAAGAAACTGGATCAGTAATTAAAATATCCCAACAAACAGAATTCCAAGGGCAAGATGGCTTCCAAGACGAATTTTACCAAACATTTGAAGAAGCGTTAAATACCTATTTTTCTCGAACTATTTAAAAAAATAGAAATGGAAGGAAAACTTTCAAATTCATCTATGAGGCCTGCATTGCACTGATATCAAAGCCACATAAAGATTCCACTAAAAAAAAGAACTGCAGTCCAATATCCCTGATGAACATGGAGGCAAAAATTCTCAAAAAAATGCTAGCAAGCCCAATCTAACAGTACATTGACAAAATCATTCTCCATGATCAATGGGATTTATTCCTAGGTTGGAAGGATGATTCAATATTTGCAAATAAATCAATGTGATATACCACATTAATAAAAGAAAAATAAGATCCATATGATCCTCCCAGTAGATGCAAAAAAATAATAAATATAGCACTCATTTTGTTAAAAAACCTCAAGAAAAGTACCTCAATGTCACACACATGATATATGAAAAATCTACAGTTAATATTTTCAATGGGGAAAAACAGAGTTTTTCCTCGATAGTCAGGAACAAGATGGGGATGTCCACTCTCACCACTGCTATTTTACCATAGTACTGGAAGTCTGAGCCCCAGCAATGAGGTAACATGCATCCCAATCAGCAAAGAAGTAGTCAAACTTTCACTATTTGCAGAAGAAATGATACAATATAGAGAAAACCCAAAATACTCCACCGATAAACTTCTAGACTAATAAAGGAATTCAGTAAAGTTGCAGGATATAAAATCAATGTACAGAAATCTATTGTGTTTCTGTACACCAATAATGAAGGAGCAGAAAAGGAAATCAAGGAATCAATCCTATTTACAATTGCACCAGAAACCATAAAATATCTAGGAATCAATCTAACCAAAATGGTAAAAGATCTGTGCTCTGAAAACTATGAAACACTAATGAAAGAAAGTGAAGATGGTACAAAGAAATGAAAACAAAATATTCTATGCTCAAGGATTGAAAGAACAAATATTGTTAAAATGTCTATACCATACAAAGCAAACTACACATTTAATTCAATCTCTATCAATATATCAACAGCATTTTTCAAAGAGTTAGAACAAACAATCCTAAATTTTGTATGGAACAACAAAAGAAGTGGAAAAGCCAAAGCAACCTTGAAAAAGAAAAGTGAAGCTGGAAGCATCACAATTATAGACTTCAAATTATATTTAAAAAAAGCTGTAGTGATCAAGACAGTATAGTATTGAAAAAAACACAGTATAGTATTGGCACAAAAACAGACACATAGATCAGTGGAACAGAATAGAGAATCCAAAATTGGACCCACAACTATATACCAACTAATCCTCAACAAGACAGGAGAGAATATCCAATGGAAAAGTCTCTTCAACAAATGGTACTGGGAAAATTCAACAGCCACATGCAGAAAAATGAAACTGGACAACTTTCTTACATCATATGCAAAAATAAACTAAAAATGAATTAAAAACCTAAATATGAGACAGGAAACCATCAGAATCCTAAAGGAGAACACAGGCTATAATTTCTTTGACATTGGCCAAAGAAACTTCTTACTAGATATGTCTCTCAAAGCAAGGAAATAAAAGCAAAATGAACTATTGGGACTTCATCAAGATAAAAAAGCTTCTGTACAGCATAGGAAACAATCAACAAAACTAAAAGGTAATCTTCAGAATGGGAGAAGATATTTGTAAATGACATATGTGATAAAGGGTTAGTATCCAATATATATGAAAAAATTATGAAACTCAATTCCTGAGGAAAAAAAATCCAGTTAAGAAATGGGCAGAAGACATGAAAAGCACTTTTTTAAAGAATACATGCCAATGGCTAAAGACACATGAAAATTTGCTTGACATCACTCAGTCATCATGGAAATACAAATCATAACCAAAATGAGATATCACCTCATCCCTGTCAGAATGGCTAAAATTAACAAACAGAAATCAACAGCTGTTGGCATGGATGTGGGGAAAGGGAAACCCTCTTACACTGGTGGTGGGAAGGCAAACAGGTCTAGCCACTGTGAAAAACTTTATGGAGTTTCCTCAAAAAGTTAAAGATAGAGCTACTCTATTGACCCAGCAATTGCACTACTAGGTATTTACCAAGAGGATACAAAATACAAAAATACAGATCCAAAGGGATACATACACCCTGATGTTTATAGCAGTATTATCAGTAATATCCAAACTATGGAGAGAGCCCAATGTTCATGGACTGATGAATGGATAAAGATTATATATATATTAAGATTATATATATATAAAATTATATTATAATTAATTATATAATAATATAATTTCTATATATATATAGAAAGCAAAGCCTGATTTTATATATATAAATAAATATATAAATATATATAAAAATATATATAAATATATATATGTAGAATCAGTATAGATTCTATAGAATCTACTACTCAGCCATCAAGAGGAATGATATCTTGCCATTTTCAATGATGTGGATGGAGCTAGAGAGTCTATGTCAAATGAAATAAGTCAGTGAGAAAAAGACCAGTATCACATGATTTTACTCATATGTGGAATTTAAGAAACAGAAGAGATAAACATATAGGAGGAAAAGAATGAGAAGCAAACCAGAAAACAAACTCAAATATACAGAAGAAACTGATGGTTGCCTGAGGGGAGGTAAGTGAGGGGTCAGTTAAATGTGTGATGGATATTAGGGAGGGCAAATGTGATGGACACTCACTGTTGTATGCAAGTGATAAACCACTATATTCCACACCTGAAATACTATGATACTGTATGTGTGTTAATTGGAATTTAAATATAAAAAAATTAAAAGTATTTTACCTTATAACACAGGGTCACTTCCAAAAAAATTTTCCCTAAATGCACAGCTTTGATTTGTAAATTAGTGATTATATCCCATTTTAATTGTTTTACTGCAATACCTAAGAATAAGAAATGCATTAAAAATGCAAATTGAGGGCAGCCATGGTGGCTCAGCAGTTTGGCGCTGCCTTCAGCCTGGGGCGTGATCCTGGATATCCGAGATCGAGTCCCACGTCAGGCGCCCTGCATGGGATCTGTTTCTCCCTCTGCCTGTGTCTCTGCCACCCCTCCCCACCGTGTGTCTCTCATGAATAAATAAATAAAATCTTTTAAAAATGCAAATAGAGGAGATCTCTGGGTGGCTCAGTGGTTTAGCACCTGCCTTCAGCCCAGGGTGTGATCCTGGAGTTCCGGACGAGTCCTGTGATTGAGTCCCACATCGGGCTCCCTATATGGAGCCTGCTTCTCCCTCTGCCTGTGTCTCTGCCTCTTTCTCTGTGTGTGTGTGTCTCATGAATAAATAAATAAAATCTTTTTAAAAATACAAATAAAGACCTATAAGAAACATTTCTATAATGATTTGTTCCAATAGTTCATTTTTGCTTTTGTTTCTCTTGCCTTCCTGGATGTAACTTGCAAGAAGTTACTGTGGCCGAATTCAAAAAGGGTGTTGCCTGTGTTCTCCTCTAGGATTTTGATGGAATCTTGTCTCACATTTAGATCTTTCATCCATTTTGAGTTTATCTTTGTGTATGGTGCAAGAGAGTGGTCTAGTTTCATTCTTCTGTAGGTGGATGTCCAATTTTCCCAGCACCATTTATTGAAGAGACTGCCTTTTTTCCAGTGGATGGTCTTTCCTCCTTTATCGAATATTAGTTGACCATAAAGTTCAGGGTCCACTTCTGGGTTCTCTATTCTGTTCCATTGATCTATGTGTCTGTTTTTGTGCCAGTACCACACTGTCTTGATGACCACAGCTTTGTAGTACAACCTGAAATCTGGCATTGTGATGCCCCCAGCTATGGTTTTCTTTTTTAAAATTCCCTTGGCTATTCGGGGTCTTTTCTGATTCCACACAAATCTTAAAATAATTTGTTCCAACTCTCTGAAGAAAGTCCATGGTATTTTGATAAAGATTGCATTAAATGTGTAAATTGCCCTGGATAACATTGACATTTTCACAATATTAATTCTGCCAATCCATGAGCATGGAATATTTTTCCATCTCTTTGTGTCTTCCTCAATTTCTTTCAGAAGTGCTCTGTAGTTTTTAGGGTATAGATCCTTTACATCTTTGGTTAGGTTTATTCCTAGGTATCTTATGCTTTTGGGTGCAATTATAAATGGGATTGACTCCTTAATTTCTTTCTTCAGTCTCATTGTTAGTGTATAGAAATGCCACTGACTTCTGGGCATTGATTTTATATCCTGCCACACTGCCAAATTGCTGTATGAGTTCTAACAAGATAAGAAGCCTTTGCACAGCAAAAGAAACAGTCAACAAAACTAAAAGGCAACCTACAGAATAGGAGAAGACATTTGCAAATGATGTATCAGATAAAGAGCTAGTATCCAAGATCTATAAAAAACTGATTAAACTCAACAGCAAAGAAACAAACAATCCAATCATGAAATGGGCAAAAGACACGAACAGAAATCTCACAGAGGAAGACATAGACATGGCCAACAAGCACAAGAGAAAATGCTCCACATCACTGGCCATCCGGGAAATATAAATCAAAATCACAATGAGATACCACCTCACACCAGTGAGAATGGGGACAATTAACAAGGCAGGAAACAACAAATATTGGAGAGGATGTGGAGAGAGGGGATCCCTCTTGCACTTTTGGTGGGAATGTGAACTGGTACAGCCACTCTGGAAAAGTGTGTGAAGGTTCCTCAAAGAGTTAAAAATAGATTTGCCTTATGACCCAGCAATTGCACTGCTGGGGATTTACCCCAAAGATACAGAGGCAGTGAAACGCTGGGACACCTGCACCCTGATGTTTATAGCAGCAATGTCCAGAACAGCCAAACTGTGGAAGGAGCCTCGGTGTACATAGAAAGATGAATGGATAAAGAAGATGTGGTCTATGTATACAATGGAATATTACTCAGCCATTAGAAATGACAAATACCCACCATTTGCTTCGACGTGAATGGAACTGGAGGGTATTATGCTGAGTGAAGTAAGTCAATCGGAGAAGGACAAATATTATATTGTCTCATTCATTTGGGGAATACAAAGGGTAGTGAAAGGGAATAAAGTGGAAATGAGAAAAAATGAGTGGGAAATATCAGAAAGGGAGACAGAACATGAGAGACTCCTAACTCTGGGAAACGAACTAGGGGTGGTATAAAAGGAGGTGGGCAGGGGGGTGGGGGTGACTGGGTGACGGGCACTGAGGGCGGCACTTGATGGGATGAGCACTGGGTGTTTGTCTATATGTTGGCAAATTGAACACCAATAAAAAATAAATTTATAAAAAAATAATGATTTGTTTTGCAATCTGCAGGGGAAAATGAATCATGTAATCTTGGAAAGGGATTTAGAAATAGCCCATGTGCCAGCAAAATGAGTAGAGCATTGCTCTGTATTTAATATAAGTCATTATCGCTGGGATTATTCTCTTAATAGCAATGCTAATCCACTACTCCCAGTAGTATCCCTGTAAATTCTCATATTTTAAATTTGTTTCTTATTTTCCCCTTAGATACCATTATATTATGTCCCATAAATTGAATATATGTGTCACCTATAATTCATATGAAAGTTAATCCCCAATGTGATGATATTTGGAGATAGGACCTATTTGAGATGATTAGGTCATGAATGTAGAACTCTCATGGATGAGATTAGTACCCTTAGGAAAGAGCTCCAGAGTTCTCTCATCCCTTCCATCATGTCAGGACACAGCAAGAAGGGTGCTGTGTATAAACCAGAAAGCAGGTCCCCACCAGACACCAAAAAATGCTGGCATTTTGATTTTGGATTTCCCAGCCTCAAGAACTGTCAGAAATAAATTTCTGTTGTTTGTAAGTCACCTAGCTTGTTGTATTTGTTATAGCAGCAGGAATGGACTCAGATACTATCGAACCACTACTCATTTAATGTTTCTCAACTTTTAAAGTATAAGGGAAAACAAGATTTCTTTCAGTAACACCCACCATTAGACTTTCAAATGGACAAATCTGTTAATATTATAAAATACCTCCGTAATTTTGGTTTCCCCATTTTCAGCATCACATTCTCCTTCAATAACTTCTTGTTTGCTTTCAGTTGTATCTGTGTTCTTTTCCATCATATCATTTTTTGTCTTCATTTTCTGTCCAGCAACATAGAATAATAAAAACAAATATACAACTACAAGTTAACTTATGTGTTAATTAAATGTCCCAAGTTATTTTCCAAGCTGCTGTAATGATTTACAAAAAGCTTTAAAATATCCATATAAAATTAATATCAACAAAAATATCACTTGACTCTCTTGGTTTCATTATAAACCTAAAGCAAAAAATAAAAAATAAAAAAAAAAAACCTAAAGCACAGAATTAAAAATGAATAATGTTCTGGGAAACCTGGGTGGCTCAGTTGATTAAGCAAATTAAGCAAGGGATTCTTGGTTTTGCCTCATGTCATGATCTCAAGGTCCTGAGATGGAGCCTCACAGCGGGCTCTGCACTTAGCAGAGAGTCTGCTTGTTCCTCTCCTTCCCCCTTTGCTCCTCCCTTTCTGCTCCTCCTCTGCTCTGCTCATGCTCTCTCTCTCTCAGATAAATAAACTTTTTCAAAAAATAAGTAATGTGGGCAGCCCGGTGGCTCAGTAGTTTAGTGCTGCCTTCAGCCCAGGGCATGATCCTGGAGACCTGGGATCGAGTCCCACATCGGGCTCCCTGCATGGAGCCTGCTTCTCCCTCTGCCTATGTCTCTGCCTCTCTCTCTCCCCTCTCTGTGTTTCTCATGAATAAATAAATAAAATCTAAAAAAATGAATAATGTTCTTCTGATATAAATCAAATAAATTTTATTTTAGATGAGAAGCAACAAGTTACAATACTGACCAGTGGCCACTCAGAGCTATTTGCATCAGATTAGACTTTGATAAATTAACTCTTTTTGACTGGAGGGGATCACTTTATCTGTCATGTCTAATAATTAGCAACAGGGTTTTGTGGATAGCAAAGTCTCCAGTGGTAATCACTAGGAGAAATACTATATTAGCAAGAGCATCACTTTAGATATATTTGAAAGAAATGACCTGAGACAGAGGTGACTCAATATATGCTTCTACAACTTTGAAATGACTTGAATCATGACCAAGAAAGCTCTTTGCCTATGTGTGTAAGGAGCACTGAATTAAGGGCCAGGAAATCTGTGTTTAAATAACAGATCTACTACTTACTTGATGTGATCTTAAGAAAAAATATAAATCTCTTTGTGCATGTTTTTATATGTAAAAAAGTGTAATAACACCTACCTCATAGGGATGTTATAAAAAGCAAATGATAAAAGATATATGAAATTGTTTTAGAAACTATAAAATACAATATAGCTATATTATTACTATTTTAACACATGAGAAACTGAGAGCCAAGTAGGATAATGCATTTTAAAGCACTTTTTTATTTTTTAAAGATTTTATTTATTTATTTATTTATTTATTTATTTATTTATGAGAGACACAGAGTGATGCACAGATATAGGCAGAGGGAGAGGGAGAAGCAGGCTCCCTGTAGGAAGCCTGGATCAGGACTTGATTCCAGGACCTCAGTATTATGACCTGACCCCAAGGCAGATGCTCAACCACTGAGCCACCCAGATGCCCCTAAAGCCCATTATTATATAGTGTTTTTTTTTTTTTAGTGTAGCATTGTTTTCTATTTTTAAAGGAAATAAAGTGTTAACTACCTCTTTTTTAAAAAAAGATTTTATTTATTTGAAAGAGAGAGAGAGCATAAGCAAGGGGAAGGGACAGAGGAAGAGGGAGAAGCAGATTCCCCCCTGAGCAGAAAGCCCCATGTTGGGCTAGATCCCAGGACCCTGACATTATGATCTGAGCCAAATGCAGACACTTAACTGACTGAGCCATCCAGGTGCCCTACCTTAATATCGTATAAATTGCGTACCTAATTTTATAAAAGAGTGACCTTGAAATGTGAAAAAGAGAAAAAATTTAAACCTTTCTCTTCTGTTGTCACTTACTATTGCTAAAACCACTTGTCCTAGTTTAGGCATTGTTTTTTAATCAAGGAATTCAAAGTATTTTATAAATATGATTATAATTTACAGGGCTAGTATTGAAGATCTATAAAGAACTGATTAAACTCAACAGCAAAGAAGCAAACAATCCAATCATGAAATGGGCAAAAGACCTGAACAGAAATTTCACAGAGGAAGACATAGACATGGCCAACAAGCACACTGGCCATCAGGGAAATACAAATCAAAACCACAATGAGATATCACCTCACACCAGTGAGAATGGTGAAAATTAACAAGACAGGAAACAACAAATGTTGGGGAGGATGTGGAGAAAGGGGAACCCTCTTGCACTGTTGGTGGGAATGTGAACTGGTGCAGCCACTCTGGAAAACTGTGTGGAGGTTCCTCAAAGAGTTAAAAATAGATCTGCCCTATGACCCAGGAATTGCACTGCTGGGGATTTACTCCAAAGATACACATGCATTGAAACGCCAGAACACCTTCACCCCAATATTTATAGCAGTAATGTCCACAATAGCCAAACTGTGGAAGGAGCCAAAGTGTCAATCAAAAGATGAATGCATAAAGAAGATGTGGTCTATGTATACAATGGAATATTACTCAGCCATTAGAAATGACAAATACCTACCATTTGCTTCAACATGGATAGAACTGGAGGGTATTATGCTGAGTGAAATAAGTCAATTGGAGAAGGACAAACATTATATGGTCTCATTTATTTGGGGAATATAAAAATAGTGAAAGGGAATAAAGTGGAAAGGAGAGAAAAAGAGTGGGAAATATCAGTGAAGATGACAGAACATGAGAGACTCCTAACTCTGGAAATGAACAAGGGGTAGTGGGAAGGGAGGTGGGCGGGAGGTTGGAGTGACTGGGTGACAGGCACTGAGGGGGGCCCTTGACCAGATGAGCACTGGGTGTTATGCTATACATTGTCAAATCAAACTCCAATAAAAAAAATTTACAGTTTCTCTATTCACAAAATGATGGGATACAATGATTTTAATGTTCCTCCTAGCTTTAATCTTTTAGGATTTTAGGAATTTAACCAACCTTTAAAATATTAATCATACTTCGGTAAAGCAATTTGAAAATTAACTGTATTATACATTCACATACTTACACATAATTTATAAATATTTATAAGTATAGAGGGGAAAGTGAACTTAATATTGAGGCTATTTCTATTTCTAATGTTGTTAGTCACAACATCAGAGTATAGAATTCTATATGAAATCAATTGTTTTCATTTAAAAATAATATATATGAAAACACTTTACAAACTGTAAAATATTATCAAATGTTAGTTACTACTCTTAACACTTTGGTTACTACAGTTTACATCTTTAGTTTTCACAGGAATATTGGTGTTGTGACTATATGATGTCAAAGGTATGTACATTTTACATGTCTAACCAACTAAATTTTTGTTTGGTTTCTTCCTAATGAAAATGCCAAATGCGTGGACAATCACAGAACATGAACAAATATTCCTTACTCAAAGACCTTACATGTACCATACGGTATAATGTAACATATTACTAACTTAACAGAAAATAAAGTCAAAATGATCAGCTGCATTCCTTTCTCCCAAAATAAACATTTCTGAAGTAAATTTCTCTCAACAGTACATGTTGAATATTTACCTTTGGAGTTGCTCTTTTGGGCTTCACCTCTGGTGTAACAGGCACAGGCATCTGCATCAAAAAACACAAGTTATGGGGGGGATCATAATTGAAAAAAGATCACTAATAAGAAATCCAACTTCTTAATTTAAATAAATGGGTATAGTTAAGACTGAGCACTAGGGAAAAAAATTCCTTGGTGTGAAAGTTTTTTACTAAGACATCCAAAATAAATCTTGTATTAAGTTACTAGTATTGTTCAGGATTCCCTGAATTTTAAATTTATATTTTACAATACATTGGAAGCTTTTTTTTAAAGACCACTTACAGCTGAGAGTCTGGCTGATCTTCTCCTTGGCTATAAGTAAAAGAAAATAATAATAATTAGTTAATAGAATTATGGACACGCAAACCTAGAATTATTTATATTGTGAAAATATTTGGTGTAACACTACCTGAACATTGCTTTTAAAGAAGAAGTTGTGAACTTGAGTAAAAAATATAGTAGAAATATAAATTTATACTTTCCCTTCCCTGCACGCTTTATATAGGTAAGGAAAAAAATTCCAAATTAAACTTCAGTTGCTAAGCTAAATGAACCCAATGGATAATAACAAGGAAGTAAAGATATAGCCCCTTCTTGCAAAGTGACAAAGCAATTTTTTGTTTGTTTTTGCTTAAAAAGAAGAAGCTCTCTCCAAATCTGAGGCATAAGGTCCTAAACTCAAAGTTTGGAATTCTCAATACCTGCTATACTTCTGAGAGAACTCACTGGCATACCATACAAACCGGCGTCTATTTTTTAGCTGCTTATGTGTCTCAAATTCATAAAGGAAGTGAATTTTTTCAGTTAGATTCTAAAATTAAAAAATACTCACCTCCTGCCTCATATCACCTTGACTGGCAGCCTATACAGACAAGAAAACCACACAGGAATAAGATCATCGATATAACCACATAGATCAGAAAATATTGCATATGAATTATAGTTTTAACATAACCACTTATGATTTTTTTCCTGGATTCTAGCTCAAATAGCCACATGTTATTTCCTAGTAGCATGCCACATACTGTTTGCTGTGCACTAATGTGCAAATATGCACCAAGATGCGAATACATTCTCAAGACATAAGTTTACATAACTGATAGTTGATTCCATCCTTTTGTGTGAATTATATCTCCTACAAACAAACCTTTTAAATTTTAAAATCCACCTTCTGTAGCCAGTGTTAAAGGCAATCAATCAATCAATCAATCAGTCAATCAATCAATAAGCAAGCATGGGGGCTGGCAGAATGAAGGCGGAGCTTCATGAAATTCTCCTGTTTTGCCTTATGTTGTTGTTTTTCTTTTTATATTTTATTTATTTATTCGAGAGAGAGAGAGAGAGGCAGAGACACAGGCAGAGGAAGAAGCAGGCTCCATGCAAGGAGCCCGACGTGAGACTCGATCCCAAGTCTCCAGGATCATGCCCTGGGCTGAAGGTGGCGCTAAACCTCTGAGCCATCCAGGCTGCCCTTGCTTTATGTTTTATATGCAGTTGTACTTATGGGACGCTCTCCACTGACTGGACTATTCTTTCCAAGTTTTTAGTACAAGAACTACAACCCCAACAATGCTTCAATGCTTTCTCTCTCTCTCTCTCTCTCTCTCTCTCTCTCTCTCTCTCTCTCTCTCTCTCTCATTTTTTGGAAGGAACCTCTGCAACATCAATGTGTTATTCTGAGGAGCCGGCCACGGATTTTAAAACTTCCTGCTACTACCTGCTAGACGTTTACTGTCAGCTCGGTAAAATAGCATGCCCTATTGCACAAGCAAAAAAGCTCAGCGGTGGGAATCTAAGGAAAGGGGATAGTTATTAAAAATCATTGCTTTCTGTATCTGAGCAGCCCTTCAGCCTGGAAATTATCAAGCTATTACATGGCCCCAGAGCACAGGGGAATTTCTGTCTTATTACTATGTTCTAGAAATAGGTATGGTAGATGGATAAATAGGAATAAAATCAAAACAGTCACAAATCTTTACATCAGCATAGTGTTTTACAATTTTGTCAAGCAAAGAAACAGAATTGATTTCACTTCTAAGGGATCCTCCCCCTCAAAAAAATCCACAACAAACATTCAAACAAACACCAGGCATGAATTTATCTCCTAAGACAGGAGTCACAAATTTTGAAGTTGAGGGCTCACAGACTACACATAGCCCTGGAATAGCTCAGATCAATTCTGCATGTCTAAAAGTGAACAAATCCATGCTACCCCCACATTAGCAATAGTTTATCTTACTCAGTTCTCTTGCAGTCTCTCCACCTTTGCAGAGTTTGGAGAATCCCAGATGTCTTAGCCCTAAAGTTGCTAATTGCAGGAATGAATCTTCTGCAAGATTCTGCAAGAGGTGAACCCTTCTCCAGGACAGTTTGAAGTCTGCGCCGCCTAATGGCACAGGATTACCATTGCATAGCTATCTGGCAGGACAAGAAGTGGAGGAAGGAAGGGGGGAAAAAAGAAAAAAGAAAACGGGAAGAACAAAGGCAAATACAGGAGAAAGCCATGGCTTAAGTTACCCTAAATGGGACGGTTCCCAGGGAAAAATCCGAGGCTGAGGAAGAAACTGGTGCGGAGAAGTGTGGTTGAGAGAAGTGTTCTCCAAAAGGGCAAACGGAGGAAGGGGGATGGGGTAGGAAGCGACAGTACAGCGCTATGGCTGTTTATAATTCAGCATGGAGACACCTCTTAAACGATTATTTCCCTGAAACAAAACAAGCCGAAAGTTAACTACTGGTTGCATGCAAGACCATCCTAAATCTTAACACTGATCTTTCTTGCCCTTCCTTCTCCTTCCATTCAGTACATCACAAAATCTAACTAGAAGCCAAAATACTTTTTTTAAAAAAAACCTCTCTGTTAATTAGGAAATACGTATTTCAGTCGCTGATCCCCCTTCTATCTTCCCATTTCACTTACCTTTCTTTTGGGCATTGTTGCAGCTCTCTGTAGGAGATCTTAACAGAAAAAACAGAAAAAAAGCCAAAAGCAGTCCCTGTCCAAGTGCTCAGAGAGCAACTGAGTTTTCAATGAACTAACTGCAGCACGACCTGTACCCGGCTATAACTAACTAACTAACTAACTAACTAAATAAATAAATAAATAAATAAAATTAATTAATTAAAAAAAACCCTTGTTATTGGCAACATTAAACACACCAAGAGGCAACCAAACTACGTGAATGGTTAGCAGGAGTGGGAGCCAGATTTGAGTGACAGGCTGTCAGACCAATAAGGGAAGCTAATCTGCACAGGGGGCGTGGCCCACGGACTTGCCAAGAGCCCACTTAATACTGACTTTTCAGACTGCTTGTGTGGTGGAGGAGCACTGGGACCTGATGTAAAATGTTCAAGCTAATACCGGTGGGAAGGCCAGAGCTGTCATGATTTTTTTTTTTTTTCCTTTTACGTTGTAATGACAAGTGAAAGTCACTGCAGTTGCTTTCTTCACAATCTCCCAAACCTCCACTTTTACTCATTTCTAGGAAGAAAGTGTTTTTGAAACCAGGTTGAGTCTCCCCAGTCTAGTCTAGTCTTTACATTCTTTCTGGGAAAGAAGATGGAAGTGAACTGAAGGGAACATTCACTCAGAAAGTAAAGAGACTGGGGCTGTTTCTCTGGTCCTGGGAACTTCCCACCAAAACAGTTTTGTGGTCCTGGCAGGAGGAGGGTACCAAAACGGCGCATCTCCTGCATGTGGAGAGCGAAAGAAAACTGGGAACAGAAGAGCCTGAAGGCGCTGACATCGGATAAACACAGCTATCCCACTTGGTATGCACCAAGATTGGGACCTTGAGTGAAGTTTGTGATAACAAAGGTCTATCCAGAGGAAAAGTGCTGATACAATGGGTTTTGAATGCAAAGGTGGCATTTAGTGAAGGATCTCAGGAAGGTGCCATACAAAAAAAATAAAATAAATAAAAAGTCTTTACAGGATGCCTGGGTGGCTCAGTGGTTGAATGTCTGCCTTTGGCTCAGGGCATGATCCTGGGGTCCTGAGATCAATCCTGAACTGGGCTCCAGGTGGGGAACCTGCTTCTCCCTCTACCTATGTCTCTGCCTCTTTCTCTGTATCTCTGATGATTAAATAAATAAAATCTTTTTTAAAAAGTGGTTTGGACCCAGAGCCTGGACTAAGATCAGACAATTAAGGCACTCATTTTAAGGATGTACCAAATACTCAGATTAGGATTAGGCGATTGAGGTGAGTCATGCAAGTTCAGGGTAGGATCCTGTTGTTCTTTCTCTTCCTTGTTTTTAATTTTTGATATTTTGTTCATCATGGACTTTTTTTTAAAAGATTTTTTATATTTATTCATGAGAGACAAAGAGAGAGAGAGAGAGAGAGAGACAGAGACAGAGACACAGGCAGAAGGAGAAGCAGGCTCCATGCAGGGAGCCTGATGTGGGACTTGATCCTGGGTCTCCAGGATCAGGCCCTGGGCTGATCGCGGCGCTAAACCACTGAACCACACGGGCTGCCCCATCATGGACTTTTTTTTTTACATTAATTTAGATATTTAAAATAGTGCATTAAATATTTGTCTTCATTACAGACTTTTGGGTTCTCCTTATATTCTATGCCTAAGGAGAGTGCCTCCTTAGCTTCACCATAGTTTAACCCATCCTTAGGTGGACTTCTACTCTAAAAGAGGCTTCTATCTGCCTTCCAAAGTTAGTTCTCAAGACTGAAAGGTCGTAGGAGTGGGGGTGGAAATTGGCAAATAATATGCTTGAGGATAATTATGAAAGATTCTAGTCCAGAAGCCCTTTCTTAGAATACCTTGCTTTGGTGGTTGTAACAGCTAATTGGGTTTCATAGTGCTCCAATAACAGTCCAAATCTCTATTCTGGAAGAATAATTTTTAAAAGACATTAAGGAGTTCCTGGATGGATCAGTCAGTTGAATTTCCAACTCTGGGTTTCTGCTCAGGTCATGATATCAGGGTGGTGAGACAGAGCCCAGTGTTAGGCTTCCCATTCAGCAAGGAGTCTGCTTGGTATTCTTTCCTTCTTCCTGTCCCTCCCCCTCTGCCCTTCCCTCCTCTTGAGTGTGCTCTCTCTCTCTCTCTCTCTCTCTCTCAAATAAATAATTAAATAAATAAATAACTTAAAAATGAAAAACAAAAAGGAAATTAATATTTCGAACAGTTACTCAAAGGAAGAATTTCATTTGTGTTCATGTGGATTAAAAATTGGAATTGCAAGTTTAAAAATAAATATTAATAGCTAATACATAATACCAAAGCATCCCTTCAAACTAAAATACAACCTAACAGAAGAACTCATCATTTTTATTTTTGCCCATTCTTTCTCAGACACCTACATTGCGCAATTAAACAGATTAGATAGTGTAAGACTGACTATGGTTCAATTTCCCTTCTCCAACCTCATTATATTCTGATTCAAGTTGGTAAATTAAAAAGACATTTAAATAGATTCCTTTGCCCACAGCTGTTGGGATCATCTCTAGATTCTCTAGATGCTTGTTTTTGCCTTTATAACATAAACTGAATGCATTATTGGGTGAGCCTAGATATGTTTCAATCATTTTATTTTCCAAGAGTTCAAATACAAGCATAAAAACCTGGGTTCAAAATGAGGATTGCCTCATAACAATAAGGGAAAAAAAAGCATGAAGAGAATTAAAAATGTGTCAACACTGGAACACATTTACTCAATAAATTTGTATTTAGCATTATTTAGTGAATCAGATTTTGGTTTTGTAGAATAATCTATAAAAACTCAAGACCCTATGGCAAGCAAAGTTGTATTACATGGTTTCTGCCCTTAAGGATTTTTATAATTTTGTAGAATAGAGCAAACAGTTGCATACATATTATAAATCAAGTTTGCTTGTACCATATGAGTGGTGCAAACTTGCCCTAGACTCTGCATTTGCTATATTATTACCTCTAAATACAGCCCCATTCTCTTATATCTTCACCTATCAAATATCTACCAAATTATTTAGAACCTATTCCAGCAGTTCTAAAAGCCTTTGACAAAAGCCTTCTCCAATCATTTCAGCCCTAAAAGATCCTACTTTCTCATTATGCTATAGAATTTCAATTGTACCCTCACATGACACAGGCAAACCTGATTATTTTAGTTTCTCCCTAACCATTCAGTCCTACAATTTCATATTGATTTAAAATTTTATATAGTTATTTCCCCTTGCCTAAATATTTTCTCACCATAACCTACAAAAGCAAAAATGAACTATTGGGACTTCATCAAGATAAGAAGCTTTTGCACAGCAAAAGATACAGTCAACAAAACTAAAAGACAACCTACAGAATGGGAGAAGATATTTGCAAATGATGTATCCGATAAAGGGCTAGTTTCCAAGATCTATAAAGAACTTATTAAACTCAACAGCAAAGACACAAACAATCCAGTCATGAAATGGGCAAAAGACATGAAGAGAAATCTCACAGAGGAAGACATAGACATGGCCAACAAGCACATGAGAAAATGCTCTGCATCACTTGCCATCAGGGAAATACAAATCAAAATCACAATGAGATACCACCTCACACCAGTGAGAATGGGGCAAATTAACAAGGCAGGAAACCACAAATGTTGGAGAGGATGTGGAGAAAAGGGAACCCTCTTACACTGTTGGTGGGAATGTGAACTGGTGCAGCCACTCTGGAAAACTGTGTGGAGGTTCCTCAAAGAGTTAAATATAGATTTGCCTTATGACCCAGCAATTGCACTGCTGGGGATTTACCCCAAAGATACAGATGCAATGAAACGCCAGGACACCTGCACCCCGATGTTTATAGCAGCAATGTCCACAACAGCCAAACTGTGGAAGGAGGGATCCCTGGGTGGCGCAGCGGTTTGGCGCCTGCCTTTGGCCCAGGGCGCGATCCTGGATACCTGGGATCGAATCCCACGTCGGGCTCCCGGTGCATGGAGCCTGCTTCTCCCTCTGCCTGTGTCTCTGCCTCTCTCTCTCTGTGTGACTATCATAAATAAATAAAAAAATTAAAAAAAAAACTGTGGAAGGAGCCTCGGTGTCCATCGAAAGATGAATGGATAAAGAAGATGTGGTTTATGTATACAATGGATTATTACTCAGCCATTAGAAACAACAAATACCCACCAGTTGCTTCGACGTGGATGGAACTGGAGGGTATTATGCTGAGTGAAATAAGTCAATCGGAGAAGGACAAACATTATATGGTCTCATTCATTTGGGGAATATAAAAAATAGTGAATGGGAATAAAAGGGAAAGGAGAAAAAATAAGTGGGAAATATCAGAAAGGGGGACAGAACATGAAAGACTCCTAACTCTGGGAAACGAACTAGGGGTGATGGAAGGGGAAGTGGGCGAGGGGTGGGGGCGACTGGGTGGCGGGCACTGATGGGGGCACTTGATGGGATGAGCACTGGGTGTTATTCTATATGTTGACAAATTGAACACCAATAAAAAATACATTTATTAAAATAAATAAATAAACTGTTTGACACAGAGAATCCAAAAGAAAATATTAAAACCATGTGTTTTTGAGAAAAGGGATTCTAGGCAATTAAGAAAAAAGAGATTTTCAAATGTTCTGTATTTTTATAATTTAAAATGATGTAATAATACCTAATTAAAAATATTTCTATATACACTGCTTTACATGCAACGGGTTCTCAAAGATACTGATTAGTATAACATATTTCCTTTGTCCTATTAAATTATCTTTAATTTTGACCCCATCCTTTACCATTATTGTTTCTTTTTTTATTTTTTTTATTGTTTCTATTATATTTACAAAAAATGAGAAAAATCAGAAAACTACCTAGTATTGCAGCAAATAATGATGTAAGAATTCTAGCATATAATTAAAATTTTGTGTTTTAAATATATTGTTGGCTGATATTTTCAATTGGAGAAATAAATGATAAATCTACAGTGAGCTAAATATATCAATGCACTTATTTTTGAGTTTTGTTGAGGATTGATCTGAGATATTGCTTGGATTGATTACAGCGCTTAGCTGACACTCTGGAATAACTTTTAGCTCACCTGTAATTTTACTGGAAAAATTTTCTGTTGGCTAAAAGTTATTTGAAAATCTTCAACTTCTACTAGGTATCCTCATATACTTGAAAAGAGTTTCAAAGTTTCTCACTTACATTATAAAGACTTCTAGTTCCTTTAAATTTACCAAATATTTATTAAACTTAACTTGTGTTTTTTGCATAAAATATAAAAGTTTTAAAATATTTTTTCTAATATTTTACCACCAGCCTTATCTTATAGAAGGATATATATTACTCCATGTCTAATAAACTACTAAAATGTAGATTGGAACACTTATATAAGTTGTGTGAATATTATGGTACACTAAGACAATGGCATCTTTAAAACAATTATATTTTTGCTTTTAATATTTTAATTTACTTCAATGCTTCAGGCTTTTTCTATCTCCTTAGAAAGCTCACTATTGTTGGTTACCTTTATAAAAAGAATTCATTAAAAAAGAAATTAAAAAATTGATAAATGCCACATACTGCACATAGAAGTTTACAGCCTATTTTCACGAAAAGATAAATCAGTTTTCTGGTGTAGTCCAACTGTTCGTCGAGGAGGGTTAATTAGAAACAATCACCCTTAAAAAAAAAAAAGAAAAAAAAAGAAACAATCACCCTTCACTGAGAAAATAGTGGCAACTAATAAAAATATTTGATTTAGTAAACTGATACCATCTTAGCCAGAGGCTAAAGTTAAATGCTAGATTGTCTTAATTCTGTATCATGCTAGGGATTTCTCCCCCACTTTTTGTTTTTGGCTTTCATCCACTTACCTAGAGCCTTACATATCAGATTATTTTAAAAGCAACATATAACCCTTCAAATTCTTTTATTTTATTATAACTTACTTGAAATATATATCTAAACATATTTAAACTTATATAAAGTGTATCTAAACATATTTAAACTTATATAAAGTGTATATAACATATTTATATAACAAAATTAAACCTAGTTTTTGTCAATCTCCAAATTGTACATACAAATATTCTGATGAAGTAGCAAAACTCATATTTTGTTTTTGCAATCTATGCTATTGTTATAGCTAACTGCATATTCCATCAAGGGGATATATAAACAAACAGTGGTACAGCAAAGATATTAAGTCTGAAAACATTCCCGAGTATACAGCAAAGACAGAGTTCAGAAAGGAAAAGAGAAAAGACCCCCTGGAAAAGATTCATTAAGAAATTATATCTTAAGAGTCATTTTTTAGGAATAATTTATACACATCTCTGTGTACTTAAATTCTAAGAACATGATGGAAAACACTTACCTTACTTCTTACTTACCCTACTTCTTTTTCAAGGAATCATTCTTTTTGTTTGTTCTTTCCTATCCTCTTTTTATGAAGTCAGTCTATGATCAATTTGTTAAGCAGCAGCTACATGCTTCATTCATTTCCCATTTATCTAAACCTGGAAAATTATATTTTCTGTTGAATGAGTAATCCATTCAAGCAAATGAACATGTTCAGTTCTTACACATTTTAATGACAATAGTATAAATCTACACTTATATATTTTCATTAGTATCCAAGATCTATAAAAAAGTTATCAAACTGAACACCCCAAGAAACCCAAATAATCCAGTCAAGAAATAAGGAGAAGGCATGAATAGACATTTCTCCAAAGAAGACATACAAATGGCCAACAGACACATGAAAAAATGCTCAACATCACTTGGCATCAGTGAAATATTTCCAATAAGCTAAATATATCTTTGGAACTTCTTCCCTTGGTTTCAATGTTGTGTTTCCAAATGCACATAAGACACTTTTCAAAAATATGCCCACCAAATAGTTTGTTGGACTCTAAGTTGCTTAGACTATTTCACATATGGGTTCATTGCTGACTCAAAGAGAAAATAGAATTATTGCTTCTGTCTCCTTTTGTTTTCATGTTCTAATTCACTTCTAAATTTATTGTGAGATGAATTGCCATTCAGCACTTAATTTCTCCTGGAAAAGGTCCACACTGGAGATTTTTTTAAAGTAATGAAATACATGCTATTGTAGTTCATGAGGTGTGATTTTTTCTGTGAAAAATATTATTTGTGTAACTCTTGAAACCAGAAACATTATTTTAAGATAACTTTTGTCCATAAAAAACAGTAGCCTATTATATTTAGCCATTTTGAATTTATCTTTAAAATAACTGTGGCAAGGTGCACCTGGCTGGTTCACTCAGAAGAGCATGTGATTCTTGATTTCACTGTTATGAGTTTAAGCACCATGTAGAGTGTAAAGATTAGTTAAATAAATAAACTTAAAAATAAATAAATAAAAACTGTAGTAAGATAGTTTATTTATATATTCATTCGTGTTGTTTCCATTTTAAGAACTTAACCAAACCTTTGCATTTCTTCTTCTCAGTCAGTTGCTATGGCTATGCTTTGAGAGTTTTACCATCTAGGTTCTTGAAATTTGTGGAACTTGTTGATCAGAGAGAAAGGGATCCCAAAGAGCAGAAGAGAGGAAAAGAGCCATACTGACAGAGACTTTGAATTTTTCTCAAGGCAGAGGAGGGGATGGGTTAGCAAGACTAGTGTATCTATTTGTACATGGAGTCCCAGACTAAAATGTGTCTGTAGGATGCCAAATCAGATAGTAGGAATACTGTAAGAGAGGTATCTCTGAGAAGGATTGGAACAAAAGTGCTTCAGAAACAGCAAGAATTAGCACTAGAGAGCAGCACCACTTTACACTCACCAACAAAGCACCATGCCTACTTCCTTTACCTTGGCCAGCATTTAGTATTTTAAAATGCATTAGTTTTTACAAGATATATAGGTTAAAATATTTCCTTTTGATTTGTGTGTCTAATTATGAAGAAGTTGAATCTTTATATGTTTGATAATGGTTTGTATTTTTTCTGTGATTTATTTGTCCATAACTTTTATTTTTCTGTACGATTTTTCTTTCATCTTTTAAAAAGTCTTTAATAGAAGCTTGTTTTTCCAAAAGAGGATTTAAATTTTTATGTAGTTGTATCACTTTTTATTTATGACTTCTTGGCTGTGTTTTCTTTTAGAAGAACTTACCCATTCCAAAATTATAAACACAACCACTAACACACCTCTCTAGAAATTATATAGTTTCACTTTTTATAGTTAAGTATTTTTGCAGTCCTCTGGACTTTATATTTGTAAAGAATGAGTAGGGATACAGCTTTATTTTCTTTCCAAAATATGAGCCAGCTGTCTCAGCATAGAACTTATCATCTACAAGTTAGGAAGTTGAGTCCTAGAGCAATAAAACAACTCAACTAACATTTCTATGTAAGTTATTAGCAAAGTTGAAAAAAGAAATCAAGTCTCCTATTTTAACTTTTGACCTGTAATTCTCCAACAAGTTACACTGATTCATTGTCACCTCCTCTACTTAATTACTTTCTTGGCTTGACGGTATTGTGATTTAGTCTAACCCAGTAGAAATAGAATGAAAAAGCTTTTTAATTATTAACAATTATCTCCTTGCCACCAGAAAACTGTGAATAATAAAATGATTTATTTTATTGTATAGGGAAGATCAATACCAAAAACTTCAGGGAGAGAGAACAGCTGTGCTTTAGATTGGCTCTTGGCATAAGCTGGACAGGTAATAACCCCAAGGCTATCATGAGAGAGAGTGGAGTGAGAATCAGAGAGAGAAAATAAGGGGAACTGGACTTTATATTTTTCTCTTGGGTCAGACCTTCATAGAATCACTATTTGGTGATTATTAGTAACAGTCCCTGTTTTTCTCTATATTAAATTAGTAATAACAGCTACTATTTATTGGAAGCTTACTATGTGTCAGGAATTATTTAGGCTTTATGTGAGTTATTTTTGGTGATCGTTTTACAAATGGTATACCTAGTAACTGTTTAGCCAGAATTCAAACTCATATGAGTTTGATTTCAGAGCTAATGCTCCTTTCATTATATTTCAGTTCTTTTAATTTTTACTTTATCAAGTGTTTCTGCTTTTGAATCTTAGTTTGGAAATCCCTTGCCAAAAAAATTCAACGTAAAAATTTTTGCTAATATAATTGGAGAATGACTTATTTTTGCTTTCCTGTTTTGCAGGATTAAATTTTCAATTCTTCTTAGGACACAGTATCATCTTACATCCAACTGTGAAAAAGCTACCAAATCAGTGCTAGTAGAATGTAATTATTCTGACCACAGCTATAATTCCCACTCATTTATTTCACAAATATTCATTGAACACTTGTCAGGGCCCAGACACTGCATTAGGCACTGAGGATACAAATATTTGGCTTTGTTTTCTGAGGAAATCACAATCTACTAGAGAGATAGGTGTCCCTACAAAAATTATAATGTAATCTGAGATGTGATAGATACAAAATAGTACAGGAATTAGAATAAGATGCAACTAACACTTTCTAAAAGTGGGGAGGTCAGGAAAGCCTTTACTAAGGAGGTAAAAAGAAGAGAGGAGAGATGAGCATTCCAAATAAAAGAATTACTAATAATTCTATTTTATTACTCATCCTAAAAATATAATACTTATTAAAATACAGGCTTGTGCTAATTATTTTTCATAGTATACATAAAAGAAATACATAACTATTAGAAGACTTGGCAATGTAACCTCTTGGTTTATCTTGTGGAATACCTATAGTAGTATGTTCACACTCTGAAAATGATTCCTCTGTTAAAGGCACTGACATTGCTCCCAGGGCTCAGGGCAGCTGTCTGGGTTTTTAATATAACTGGAAAATCTAATGCCAATTTGAGCCATGTTATTTCTCAAGTAGTACTAAATGGATATCATTCTTTTTCTTGCTTGACTAGAGAGAAGTGGTACTCTGCCCCACTTGAGTACAGCCAGGTAAACCCAAGCAAAGGAACGTGCTGGAATTGAGAAGGACTATGTAAGTGTCCAGCCAAACTAGAAACTATGATATTGACCACCTACCATTTTAGGCAAGTAGGGACAGGTGTGGATCAATGGGCTAATCTGTGGAATAATTCAGCCTTCTTGCATAAAATTTGGACTAGATGAGACTGGCAAACATGTGGCATGTATATCCTTATATATACACCACATAATTTCACTTATATAAATTTTAATTTATTTTTTAAAGATTTTATTTATTTATTCATGACAGAGAGAGTGAGAGGTAGAGACACAGGCACAGAAGCAGGCTCCATGCAAAGAGCCCAATGTAGGACTTGATTCAGGGACTCCGGGATCATGCCCTGAGCCGAAGGCAGATGCTTAAACACTGAGCCACCCAAACGTCCCTCAATGATACAGATTTTCAAAGCATTATCTTTTTAACTTAGTAACTCTGCTTATTGGTTTTGTTGTCAATTCATTTTAATATTTCAATTAAAATTTTAATTATAAAAGGAGTTGATTTTAGTAAATTGGATTTCCACTAGAATTGTTTTATTATAATAAGCATGAAAGTACCTGTTTGTTTTCAATGAGTACCAAAGATGAATGAATCTATTGATAATGACTCTATGAATATATTTATATCTGTCCAACAAATGTGACACTAAAAGCAAGGCACAGCATTTAAGCATAAAATTTGTCCAATATAGACATAACAGCTGTCTGAATATTAAACTTAACCTCTTAGAAATCATGTCATGTGCTCTAATGCCATTTCTCAATTGTGCTATTATGCTTTTTGGTTACAAGCACTGATTACAGCCAGTTTAGGACCTTCACATTGAGTTGGAACACTATTATTGGATTTCATATTGAACTAGAATGTTGCAGTGAGTTTTGGATTTAATATTTGACTTCCGTACTATTTCACATTTGTTATGTATGACCAAATTCCAAATTTTATAACTAGACTTATTTTTCTTTCATTAAACAGTTTATTGAAATATAATTCATATACCATAAAATTCATCCACTCAAAGTGTACAATTCAATATATTTTGGAAATTCACAGAGTTGTGAAACAATCACCACAATTTTAGGATATTTAAATCACCCCCAAAGTAACACCATACACATTAGCAGTCACGTCCCATTTACCCCATAACTCCCCACCCTGCAATTGCTCTGCATATTTAACACAATCCTTAAGTTCATGTAAAAACTGAAAGGACTTAGAATAGCCAAAGTTATCTTAGAAAAGAAGAATAAAGTTGGAGGACTCAGAGTTCCCAATTTCAAAACTTATGACAAAGCAGCATTAAGACAGTGGTATAAAGGTAAACATATAGATCAATGGAATCAAATTGAGAGTCTAGAAACTAACCATTACCATATGTGATTAACTGATTTCTGACAAGAGTGCAAAGATTTAATAGAAAAAAAAAGTTTTTTTTGCCCACTTTGCCTGTTCCTGCCAACCAGCCAGCAGTTCTCCAAACACCCTGCATCCAGTAAGACCTGCTGAACACAAACACAAAGGGAGCAAACTTGGGCAGATGAATGGTGGCCAGGCTCAGACTGGGGCTGCTACTTCTGGTACTGCTCCTACCCATGCAGACTTATTCAAAGCAAGAACTGTTGTAACAAATTCAAGCAACTACTCCCAGAATATCTCGATTGCCCCAAATCTAGTTAATACTAATCTACCACCACCACAGCAACTGGTGGTGCTCTGCATTCAACAGCCAGTATCTTCGTGATCTCATTTTCCTTTTGCATCTCTACTGTTTAGAGACTCAGGCCAAGACATATCTATACTTTCCATCTTCTAAACCCAATCCAAGAGCCTAGCCATCCAGTATGACAAGGAAAAAATACAGGTCTTCACTGAATCTGCTAATTCTATATTTTATTGACACAGAAAATGTTGAGGAACCCATATTTGATTGGTTTGAAGAACGTGTGAAGGGTTTGACTAGACAGTGAATGTCTATTACATCTACTGGAATTTCCTGTACAAGATGGAAGTGACATCCAAGTTTAGTTAAGAGACAATTTCTTTAAATGGTCCTTAAGAATATTGCCATGTAAAACTCTACCTTGAAATTGGAAATAAGTTTTACATTATCTAGATATAAAGGATGGGATGTGAACAGGTTCAGTTTTCCTTTGGTTCATTAAATTTTTAAGGCCATGAAGCAGTTAGGTAATAAAAAATCTTCCATGATTCCATCTATATGTATATTAGAAGAAACTTCCAGATTTTACTGTAAATCCTTAATGCATTGCTTCAGCAGTACTAATTTGAGGCCTATGGACTGTAAAGTTTTACATGTTATCACTATTTCTTGTAAACTGAACTTTTTCTTCTGAAGCTTTGGATAGGACATTCCATTTGATTTTTTATATAGTAATTGACATGTGCCAGGACAATGATGGATTGGAATCTATCCCACATTGAAGAATAATGAATAAATTTCACTTATATACATATCATCTGTTCCTATTTAACAAGATGCCAGGTTCATTTAGCTAAAAGAATCCCAAAAAGTAGAAGTATATAGAACTCAACTAATTTCAAAATAATTTTAATTTCTGCCTATGTTAAATACTTTTTAAAAAATTTTACTTATTTATTCATTCATTCATTTATGTGAGAGGAAGAGAGAGAGTATGAGTTGGGGGGAGGGGGCAGAGGAAGAGGTAAAAGCAGACTCATTCCTAAGTAGGGAGTCCAATGCACGGCTTGACCCCAGAACTCTGAGATCATGACCTGAGCTGAAGGCAGATGCTTAACATACTGAGCCACTCAGGTACCTCTGTTGAATATTTTTTACAATTTAAAAAGTGATCTATTTTGAAGGTAAAATTTACAAATCTTGTAATTAAAAAGGCAAAATGTGGACAGGAGCCAAAATTGTAAATCGAGTGTTTAGAAAGCAAAGACTGGAAGCTTACTTATATTAAAGTCAGAAAAACTTCTATACTCTTTCTGTAAATATTTTTTCTTACCTCTCAATCAGAATTGTCACATTTGGAATGTTTTCTGTTAGTCAATATTTTGAGATAGTTAGAACCTTGTTCTAAGCTTAAAGTGGGCTTGATTCTGGAAAGTAAATCTTTTCACAAATGCCTCGATACACAGAAAGCTTTTATTTTTAATAGGCACTCTAAGGTCTTTGGTTCACATGATCATACACTGAAGATTAGATGTCCCAATTATCTATTGTGGCCACAGCAGTCTTGATAACCAGTCATTTTTCCCCATCTTTAGGAACCTATACCAGAACAACCATATCCAACACACGTCAAGCTAAACTGTGAATGAACATTCCATTTTGTTTCATACCTGAATATTATACATCTATTTTGGATTGTACATTGTGTTTGTGTATTTATGCTTTGATTCATAGTAACTTACCATGTTGAAGAATTGATTTGCATTGAATACAAACTGTGCATAAAAAGAAATGACTAAAAGAGAAAAATTTCCCAACAAATGGCACTGGAAAGAAGGGATATACACACGTGAAAAAATGAAGTTGGACTCCAAATCATATGCAAAAATCAACTCAAATGGATCACATACCTGAATGTAAGAGATAAAATGATAAGGTCAGAATATTTACTTTTATGTTTTCTTCTGAAAGTATTATTGTTTTATCTTTTACACCCTTGTCTAAAACTTGCAACTTCAATCAAGTCCACTTTGAAGTGTGGAAGCAATATTTCCATTTAGGCTCCTTTACCTTTACTTCATTCCTTTTTATTGCTGTGCAGTATTTCACTGTATGAATATACCATATTGTACTTATCCATTTATCAGTTGGCAGACATTTGAGTTATTTCTATTTATTGGCTATAATTAATAATGCTGCTATGAAAAACTGTGTACAAGTTTTTGCATGGATGCATGCTTTTATTTCTCTTTGATATATTTCTAGGAGTTGAATTGCGGAGTCATATCAGATCCTTTGTCCATTCTTAAACTGGGTTATTTATTGTATTATTATTGATCTGTAAGACTTTTTATTATTTTTTGATTTATGATAGTCACACACACACAGAGAGAGAGAGAGGCAGAAACATAGGCAGAGGGAGAAGCAGGCTCCATGCCCCGGGAGCCCGACGTGGGATTCGATCCCGGGTTTCCAGGATCGCGCCCTGGGCCAAAGGCAGGCGCCAAACCACTGCGCCACCCAGGGATCCCTACCCACCAGTTTAAACCATACCAGTAAGCTAAACCGAGCCGCCAAGTATAGAACAGAGCCTCTACTCCAAGCCCTACCCTTCACCCCTAAGCCCTGCAGGCTTATCTATACTAGGGCAATTCCATCTGAGAATCAGAGTAGCAGCCCCTTGCCCCAAAAGACTAACACAAACCTCTCACCCACACCAAGTCATAGAGTGCTGCAAAACTTCAGCTCTAGGGGAAGGAGGATCTACTGTCCTTTTGGGTTTTTGTTTATTTCTTATTTTTTGTTGTTGTTTGTTTTTGTCTTTAGTTTTGTTTGTTTTTCTATATTGGAAATAGAAAGATATATATATATATATATATATATATATATGTAATTTCCAATCTTTACTTTTGTCTTTACTTTCTTTTCTTTTCTGTCTTTATACCTTATTTCTATCAAGTCCCTCATAACAAGCAGACCAAAACACTTCTAGGGTCTGGTTTCCTTTATGTATTTTATTTTTAACTTTTATTCAAATTTTTAAAATTTATTTTGTTTTATTTTGCTTTTATTTCTCTTCAAAATAACAATATGGAGGAATTCACCTCAAAATAAAGAAAAGGAAGAAATTATGGCCAGAGATCTAATCCATGTGGCTATAAGTAAGATGTTTGAAAGAAAATTTGAAACAGCAATTCCAAAGATACTAGCTGGGTTTGAAAAAAGCAGAGAAGACACTAGGGAATCCCTTATTGCAGAAATAAAAGAACTAAAATCTAGTCAGGCCAAAATTGAAAATGTTTTAACCAAGATGCAATTCCAAATAGAAGCCATAATAAAAAGATGGATGAATCAGAGGATCAAATAAGTGACACAGAAGATAAAATTATGGAAAATAATGAAGGTGAAAGGAAGAGAGAAAGAAAAATAATGGACTACAAAGGTAGACCTAAGGAACACAGTGACATATTAAAATGTAATAACAGTCAGATCATAGAAGTCCCAGAAGATGAAGGGAGAGAAAAAGAAGCAGAAGTTTTATTACAATAAATAATAGCTGAAAAATCCTCTAATCTCTGGAAGGACACAAACATCAAAATCCAAGAAGCACAAGGAACTCCCATTAAATTCAACAAAAACTGACCATCTTGAAGACATATCATACTCAAATTCACAAAATACACAGACAAGGAAAGAATCATAAAAGCAGCAAGGGAAAAAAGTCCTTACCTACAAGGGAAGACAGATAAGGTTCACAGCAGATCTTTCTACAGAAATGTAGTAGACCAGAAGACAATGACAGGAAATATTCAACATGCTGAATGGGGAAAATATGTAATAATGAATACTTTAACCCACAAAGATGTCATTCAGAATAGAAAGAGAGAGTTTCCCAGACAAGCAAAAACTAAAGGAGTTCATGACCACTAAAGAACCCTGAAGGAAAAGTTAAAGGGAAATCTTTGATTTGGAGGAAGAAAGACCAAAAGCAACAAAGACTAGAAAGGACCAGAGAACATTACCAGAAATATCAACCTTAGAGGTAACTTTAAAGACACTAAATTCATAAATAATCACTCTGGATGTAAATGGACTAAATGCTTCAATTAAAAGACATGGGGTATCAGAATGGATTAAAAACAAGATCCATCTATATGTTGCCTATACGAGACTAATTTTTGGCATAAAGGCAACTGCAGATTGAAAGTAAGGGGATGGAGAACCATATGTCATGCAAATGGATGTTAAAAGAAAGACATAGTAGCCATTCTTATAGCAGACAAACTAGATTTAAAAAAAAAGACTGTAACAAGCTATGTAGAAGGGCATTATATCGTAACTAAGGGGTCTATCCATCAAGAAGATCTAACAATTTTAAATATTCATGCACCCAACATGGAACCATATAAATATATAAATCAGTTAATAATAAATATGAAAAAACTCATTAATAATAATGTAATAATAGAAGAGGATATTAACACCCCACTATCAGCAATGAACAGATCATATAAATAAAAAAATCAACAAGAAAACAGTGGCTTTGAATGACACACTGGACAGAATGAGATTAACAGATATTTTCAGAACATTTCATCCTAAAGCAAGAGAATACACATTCTTTTTAGTTCACATGGAACATTCTCCAGAATAGATCACATTCAGGATTACAAATCAGCCCCCAAAAAGTACAAAATGATCGAGATCATACCATGCATATTTTCAGACCACAACACTATGAAAGTTGACTTCAACTTCAACAAAAAACTCAAATGCGTGGAAGTAAAAGAACATCCTACTAAATATTGAATAGGTCAACCAGAAAGTTAAAGAATATTTAAAAAATACATAGAAGCAAATGAAAAATGAAAACATGACAATCCAAAACCTTTGGGATGCCAGAAAAGCAGTCCTAAGAGGGACATATATTGCAAGACAGGCCTACCTCAAGAAGAAAGAAAAGTCCCAAATATATGAAGTTGGAGCTAGGAAAGGAAGAAAAAAAAAAACCAGCAGAAGAAGGGAAATAATAAAGATTAGAATGGAAATAAATAACATAGACACAAACAAATAAAAACCAGTAGAACAGACCAAGGAAAGTAAGATCTGGTGTTTTGAAAAAAAAAATTAATAAAATTGATAAACCCCTTTCCAAACTTACCAAAAGAAAAGAGAAAGGACCCAAATAGATAAAATCAAATGAAAGAGGGGAGATCACAACCAATACCACAGAAATACAATGAAAAGTGAATTCTATGAAAAGTTATATTCCGACAAACTGGGTAATCTGGAAAAATGGGCAAATTCCTAGAAACTTACTAACAAAACTTAAGAAGGAAGAAATAGATAATTGGAATAACCCCATAATCAGCAAAGAAATTGAATCAGTAAGCAAAAACCTCCCAACAAACAAGAGTCTAGAGCCAAATGGTTTCCCAGGGGAATTCTACCAGACCTTTAAAGAAAAGTTAATACCTCTTCTACTCAAACTATTCCAAAAAATAGAAATGCAATGAATATGTTCAATCTCATTCTATGAAACCAACATTAGCTTGATTCCCAAACATACAAAGACCACAGCAAAAATATATTACAAGGTAATATCCCCAATGAATATAGTTACAAAAATTCTTAATAAAATACTAGCAAATTGAATTCAACAATGTATTAAAAGAATTATTATTCACCATGGTCAAGTGAAATTTATTCCTGAGGTGCAGGGGTTGTTCAATATTCACAAATCAATGAATGCACATTAATAAAAGAAAGGATAAGAACCATATAATCCTGTCAATAGATGCAGAAAAAGCATTTGACAAATAGTAGCATCCATTCTTCATAAAAAACTCTCAACAAAGTAGGCATAGAGAGAACATATATCAACATCATAAAGGCCATATATGAAAAATACACAGCTAAAAAAAAGGAAAAAAAAAAGAAAAATACACAGCTAATATGATCCTCAGTGGGGAAAAAACTGAGAGTCTTTCCCTTATGGTCAGGAACAAAACAAGAATGTCCACTCTCATCATTACTATTTACATAGTACTGGATATCTTGGCCTCTGCCATCAGACATCAAAAAGAAATAAAAGACATCCAAATCATCAAGGAAGAAGTCAAGCTTTCACTATTTGTAGAAGGCATGATACCTTATGTAGAAAACCCAAACAACTCCACCAAAAAATTTCTAGAACTCATATATAAATTCAGCAGAGTTGTAGGATACAAAATCAGTGTGAAGAAATGTGTTAGAATCTATACACCAATAATGAAGGAGAAGAAAATGAAATCAATGGGATGCTTGGGTGGCTCAGCGGTTGGGCACCTGTCTTCAGTTCAGGTTGTGATCCCGGGATCCAGGATCGAGTCCCACATCGGGCTCCCTGAATGGAGCCTGCTTCTCCCTCTGCCTGTGTCTCTGCCTCTGTCTCTCACTCTATGTCTCTCATGAATAAATAAATAAATCTTAAAAAAAGAAAAGAAAATGAAATCAAGGAATTTATTCCATTTGCAACTGCATAAAAAACAAGAAGATACCTAGGAATAAACTAAACTAAATAGGTAAAAGATCCATACTCTGAAGACTACAGAAAACTTATGAAAGAATTTGAAGAGGACACAAAAAATGGAAAAGCAGTCTATGGCCATGGATTGGTAGAACAAACATTGTTAAAATGCCTATACTACCCAAAATTATATGCACATTTAATGCAACCAAAATACCACCACCATTTTTCACAGAGCTAGAAACAATCCTCACATTTGTAGGGAACCACAAAAGATCCCAAATGACCAAAGCAATCCTGAAAAAGTAAAACAAACCTGGAAGCATCACAAATCTAGATTTCAAGCTGTTACAAAGCTGTAGTCAAGACAGTTTAATACTGGCAGAAAAGCTGATGTATAGATCAATGGATATTTGAAAATAGAAACCCAGAAATGGACCCACAACTATATGGTTAACTAAACTTTGACAAAGAAGGAAAGAATATACAATGGGAAAAATACAATCTCTTCAATAAATGATTTTGGGATAACTGGACAACAACATGAAGAATGAAACTGGACCATGTTCTTACACCATACACAAAAATAAACTCAAAATGAAGGAAAAACCTAAACGTGAGGCAGGAAAACATCAAGTCCTAAAGGAGAACACAGGGAGGAACCACTTTGACCTCAGTCATAGCAACTTCTTACTAGACATGTTGCCAGAGGCAAGGGAAACAAAAGCAAAAATGAACTATTGGGACTTCATCAACATAAAAAGCCTATGCACAGTGAAAGAAAGAATCAGAAAAAATAAAAAGAAGCTTATATAATTGGACAAGATATTTGCAAATGTTTCACTCAGCACAAGTCAATTGGAGGACAATCATATGGTTTCACTCATATGTGGAATATAAGAAATAGTGAAAGGGATTATAAGAGAAAAGAGGGAAACTGAGTGGGAAAAATTAGAGAGGGAGACAAATCATGAGAGACTCCCAACTCTGGGAAACAAAGGGTTGGGTTGTGAAAAGGGAGATGGGTGGGGGATGGGGAAACTGGGTGACAGGCACTGAGGAGGGCACTCGATAGGATGATCACTGGATGTTATATGTTGGCAAATTGAGTTTAAATAAAAAATATTTAAAAAATTTAAAAAGATATTTGCAAATGACATAGCTCATAAAGGGTTCATATCCAAGATCTATAAAGGACTTAAAAACTCAACACCTGGGGAGAGGAGCAAGATGGCGGAAGAGTAGGGTCCCCAAATCACCTGTCTCCACCAAACTACCTAGAAAACCTTCAAATTATCCTGAAAATCTATGAATTCGGCCTGAGATTTAAAGAGAGACCAGCTGGAATGCAACAGTGAGAAGAGTTCGCGCTTCTATCAAGGTAGGAAGACGGGGAAAAAGAAATAAAGAAACAAAGGCCTCCAAGGGAGAGGGGCCCCGCGAGGAGCCGGGCTGAGGCCGGGGCGAGGGTCCCCAGGACAGGAGAGCCCCGCCCGGAGAAGCCGGAGCTGCACCGACCTTCCCGGGCGGAAAGGCCTCGCAGGGAGGTGGAGCAGGACCCAGGAGGGAGGGGATACCCTCGGGCTCTCCGGGACAGTAACAGCAACTCCGCGCCCAGGAGAGTGCGCCGAGCTCCCTAAGGGCTGCAGCGCGCACGGCGGGACCCGGCGGGACCCGGAGCAGCTCGGAGGGGTTCGGGCGGCGGCTCCGCGGAGGGGGCTGCGTGGAGAGGGCTCCGCGGCCCCGGGAGCAGCTCGGCCGGGCTCGGGCAGAGGAAGAGGCTCCGTGCAGAGGGGCCTGCGCGGTTCCAGGAGCAGCTCGGAGGGGCTCAGGCGGCGGCTCCGCGGAGGGGGTTGCGCGGCCGGGGAGCGCGAATCCACCAGCGCAGGCTCCGGAGCACAGGGCGCCGGGACACAGCCCAGGATCCGGCCTCCCCCGGGACAGGCAGAGACCGGGAGGGCCCAGGACAGCAAGCTGAGCAGATCAGCGGCCCCGCCCGGAGCCTCCAGGCCCTGCAGACGGAGTTCCTGGCGGAGCTGAATCCAGGTTTCCAGAGCTGCCCCGCCACTGGGGCTGTTCCTCCTGCGGCCTCAGGGGGTAAACAACCCCCACTGAGCCCTGCACCAGGCAGGGGCACAGCAGCTCCCCCAACTGCTAACACCTGAAAATCAGCACAACAGGCCCCTCCCCCAGAACACCAGCTAGACTGACAACTTCCAGGAGAAGCCAAGGGACTTAAAGTACACAGAATCAGAAGATACTCCCCTGTGGTTCTTTTTTTGTTTTGTTTTGTTTTGCTTTTTGATTTGTTTCCTTCCCCCACCCCCCTTTTTTTTTCTCCTTTCTTTTTCTCTTTTTCTTCTTTTTTTTTCTTTCGTTTTTTTTTCTCTTCCCTTTTTTTTCTCTTTCTCTTTTCTTTCCTTCTTTCTCTCCTCTCTTTTTCTCTTTTTCCCAATACAACTTGCTTTTGGCCACTCTGCACTGAGCAAAATGACTAGAAGGAAAACCTCACCTCAAAAGAAAGAATCAGAAACAGTCCTCTCTCCCACAGAGTTACAAAATCTGGATTACAATTCAATGTCAGAAAGCCAATTCAGAAGCACTATTATACAGCTACTGGTGGCTCTAGAAAAAAGTATAAAGGACTCAAGAGACTTCATGACTGCAGAATTTAGAGCTAATCAGGCAGAAATTAAAAATCAATTGAATGAGATGCAATCCAAACTAGAAGTCCTAACGACGAGGGTTAACGAGGTGGAAGAACGAGTGAGTGACATAGAAGACAAGTTGATAGCAAAGACAGAAACTGAGGAGAAAAGAGACAAACAATTAAAAGACCATGAAGATAGATTAAGGGAAATAAACGACAGCCTGAGGAAGAAAAACCTACGTTTAATTGGGGTTCCCGAGGGCGCCGAAAGGGACAGAGGGCCAGAATATGTATTTGAACAAATTCTAGCTGAAAACTTTCCTAATCTGGGAAGGGAAACAGGCATTCAGATCCAGGAAATAGAGAGATCCCCCCCTAAAATCAATAAAAACCGTTCAACACCTCGACATTTAATAGTGAAGCTTGCAAATTCCAAAGATAAGGAGAAGATCCTTAAAGCAGCAAGAGACAAGAAATCCCTGACTTTTATGGGGAGGAGTATTAGGGTCACAGCAGACCTCTCCACAGAGACCTGGCAGGCCAGAAAGGGCTGGCAGGATATATTCAGGGTCCTAAATGAGAAGAACATGCAACCAAGAATACTTTATCCAGCAAGGCTCTCATTCAAAATGGAAGGAGAGATAAAGAGCTTCCAAGACAGGCAGCAACTAAAAGAATATGTGACCTCCAAACCAGCTCTGCAAGAAATTTTAAGGGGGACTCTTAAAATTCCCCTTTAAGAAGAAATTCAGTGGAACAGTCCACAAAAGCAAAGACTGAATAGATATCATGATGACACTAAACTCATATCTCTCAATAGTAACTCTGAATGTGAACGGGCTTAATGACCCCATCAAAAGGCGCAGGGTTTCAGACTGGATAAAAAAGCAGGACCCATCTATTTGCTGTCTACAAGAGACTCATTTTAGACAGAAGGACACCTACAGCCTGAAAATAAAAGGTTGGAGAACCATTTACCATTCGAATGGTCCTCAAAAGAAAGCAGGGGTAGCCATCCTTATATCAGATAAACTAAAATTTACCCCAAAGACTGTAGTGAGAGATGAAGAGGGACACTATATCATACTTAAAGGATCTATTCAACAAGAGGACTTAACAATCCTCAATATATATGCTCCGAATGTGGGAGCTGCCAAATATATAAATCAATTATTAACCAAAGTGAAGAAATACTTAGATAATAATACACTTATACTTGGTGACTTCAATCTAGCTCTTTCTATACTCGATAGGTCTTCTAAGCACAACATCTCCAAAGAAACGAGAGCTTTAAATGATACACTGGACCAGATGGATTTCACAGATATCTACAGAACTTTACATCCAAACTCAACTGAATACACATTCTTCTCAAGCGCACATGGAACTTTCTCCAGAATAGACCACATATTGGGACACAAATCGGGTCTGAACCGATACCAAAAGATTGGGATTGTCCCCTGCATATTCTCTGACCATAATGCCTTGAAATTAGAACTAAATCACAACAAGAAGTTTGGAAGGACCTCAAACACGTGGAGGTTAAGGACCATCCTGCTAAAAGATAAAAGGGTCAACCAGGAAATTAAGGAAGAATTAAAAAGATTCATGGAAACTAATGAGAATGAAGATACAACCGTTCAAAATCTTTGGGATGCAGCAAAAGCAGTCCTAAGGGGGAAATACATCGCAATACAAGCATCCATTCAAAAACTGGAAAGAACTCAAATACAAAAGCTAACCTTACACATAAAGGAGCTAGAGAAAAAACAGCAAATAGATCCTACACCCAAGAGAAGAAGGGAGTTAATAAAGATTCGAGCAGAACTCAACGAAATCGAGACCAGAAGAACTGTGGAACAGATCAACAGAACCAGGAGTTGGTTCTTTGAAAGAATTAATAAGATAGAAAAACCATTAGCCAGCCTTATTAAAAAGAAGAGAGAGAAGACTCAAATTAATAAAATCATGAATGAGAAAGGAGAGATCACTACCAACACCAAGGAAATACAAACGGTTTTAAAAACATATTATGAACAGCTATACGCCAATAAATTAGGCAATCTAGAAGAAATGGACGCATTCCTGGAAAGCCACAAACTACCAAAACTGGAACAGGAAGAAATAGAAAACCTGAACAGGCCAATAACCAGGGAGGAAATTGAAGCAGTCATCAAAAACCTCCCAAGACACAAGAGTCCAGGGCCAGATGGCTTCCCAAGGGAATTTTATCAAACATTTAAAGAAGAAATCATACCTATTCTCCTAAAGCTGTTTGGAAAGATAGAAAGAGATGGAGTACTTCCAAATTCGTTCTATGAAGCCAGCATCACCTTAATTCCAAAGCCAGACAAAGACCCCACCAAAAAGGAGAATTACAGACCAATATCCCTGATGAACATGGATGCAAAAATTCTCAACAAGATACTGGCCAATAGGATCCAACAGTACATTAAGAAAATTATTCACCATGACCAAGTAGGATTTATCCCTGGGACACAAGGCTGGTTCAACACCCGTAAAACAATCAATGTGATTCATCATATCAGCAAGAGAAAAACGAAGAACCATATGATCCTCTCATTGGATGCAGAGAAAGCATTTGACAAAATACAGCATCCATTCCTGATCAAAACTCTTCAGAGTGTAGGGATAGAGGGAACATTCCTCGACATCTTAAAAGCCATCTATGAAAAGCCCACAGCAAATATCATTCTCAATGGGGAAGCACTAGGAGCCTTTCCCCTAAGATCAGGAACAAGACAGGGATGTCCACTCTCACCACTGCTGTTCAACATAGCACTGGAAGTCCTAGCCTCGGCAATCAGACAACAAAAAGACATTAAAGGCATTCAAATTGGCAAAGAAGAAGTCAAACTCTCCCTCTTCGCCGATGACATGATACTCTACATAGAAAACCCAAAAGTCTCCACCCCAAGATTGCTAGAACTCATACAGCAATTCGGTAGCGTGGCAGGATACAAAATCAATGCCCAGAAGTCAGTGGCATTTCTATACACTAACAATGAGACTGAAGAAAGAGAAATTAAGGAGTCAATCCCATTTACAATTGCACCCAAAAGCATAAGATACCTAGGAATAAACCTAACCAAAGATGTAAAGGATCTATACCCTCAAAACTATAGAACACTTCTGAAAGAAATTGAGGAAGACACAAAGAGATGGAAAAATATTCCATGCTCATGGATTGGCAGAATTAATATTGTGAAAATGTCAATGTTACCCAGGGCAATATACACGTTTAATGCAATCCGTATCAAAATGCCATGGACTTTCTTCAGAGAGTTAGAACAAATTATTTTAAGATTTGTGTGGAATCAGAAAAGACCCCGAATAGCCAGGGGAATTTTAAAAAAGAAAACCATATCCGGGGGCATCACAATGCCAGATTTCAGGTTGTACTACAAAGCTGTGGTCATCAAGACAGTGTGGTACTGGCACAAAAACAGACACATAGATCAGTGGAACAGAATAGAGAATCCAGAAGTGGACCCTGAACTCTATGGGCAACTAATATTCGATAAAGGAGGAAAGACTATCCATTTCCATTGGAAGAAACACAGTCTCTTCAATAAATGGTGCTGGGAAAATTGGACATCCACATGCAGAAGAATGAAACTAGACCACTCTCTTTCACCATACACAAAGATAAACTCAAAATGGATGAAAGATCTAAATGTGAGACAAGATTCCATCAAAATCCTAGAGAAGAACACAGGCAACACCCTTTTTGAACTCGGCCATAGTAACTTCTTGCAAGATACATCCACGAAGGCAAAAGAAACAAAAGCAAAAATGAACTATTGGGACTTCATCAAGATAAGAAGCTTTTGCACAGCAAAGGATACAGTCAACAAAACTCAAAGACAACCTACAGAATGGGAGAAGATATTTGCAAATGACATATCAGACAAAGGGCTAGTTTCCAAGATCTATAAAGAACTTATTAAACTCAACACCAAAGAAACAAACAATCAAATCATGAAATGGGCAAAAGACATGAACAGAAATCTCACAGAGGAAGACATAGACATGGCCAACATGCATATGAGAAAATGCTCTGCATCACTTGCCATCAGGGAAATACAAATCAAAACTACAATGAGATACCACCTCACACCAGTGAGAATGGGGAAAATTAACAAGGCAGGAAACAACAAATGTTGGAGAGGATGCGGAGAAAAGGGAACCCTCTTACACTGTTGGTGGGAATGTGAACTGGTGCAGCCACTCTGGAAAACTGTGTGGAGGTTCCTCAAACAGTTAAAAATAGACCTGCCCTACGACCCAGCAATTGCACTGTTGGGGATTTACCCCAAAGATACAAATGCAATGAAACGCCGGGACACCTGCACCCCGATGTTTATAGCAGCAATGGCCACGATAGCCAAACTGTGGAAGGAGCCTCGGTGTCCAACGAAAGATGAATGGATAAAGAAGATGTGGTTTATGTATACAATGGAATATTACTCAGCCATTAGAAATGACAAATACCCACCATTTGCTTCAACGTGGATGGAACTGGAGGGTATTATGCTGAGTGAAGTAAGTCAGTCGGAGAAGGACAAACATTATATGTTCTCATTCATGTGGGGAATATAAATAATAGTGAAAAGGAATATAAGGGAAGGGAGAAGAAATGTGTGGGAAATATCAGAAAGGGAGACAGAACGTAAAGACTGCTAACTCTGGGAAACGAACTAGGGGTGGTAGAAGGGGAGGAAGGTGGGGGGTGGGAGTGAATGGGTGACGGGCACTGGGTGTTATTCTGTATTTTAGTAAATTGAACACCAATAAAAAATAAATTAAAAAAATAAAATAAAATAAAATTTCCATACAACCCAAAAAAAAAAAACTCAACACCTAAAAACAAATAATCCAGCTAAAAAATGGGCAGAAGACGTGAATAGATACTTTTCTTTTTTTAAGATTTTATTTATTTATGCATGAGAGAGAGAGAGAGAGAGAGGCAGAGACACAGGTAGAGGGAGAAGCAGGCTCCATGCAGGGAGCCTGATGTTAGACTCTATCCCGGAACTCCAGGATCACACCCTGGGCCAAATGCAGGCACTAAACTGCTGAGCCACCGAGGTATCACCAATACTTTTCAAGAGAAGACATGCGGATGGCTAACAGACACATGAAAAGATGCTCAACATGACTCATCATCAGGGAAACACAAATCAAAACCATAAGGGGATACCATCCCACACCTGTCAGAATGACTAAAATTAGCAACAGAAGAAACAACACGTGTTGGCGAGGATATGGAGAAAGGGGAACCATCTTGCACTGTTGGTGGGAATGAAAACTGGTGCAGCCACTCTGGAAAACTGTGTAGAGGTTCCTCAAAGAGTTTAAAATAGAACTACCCTATGACCCAGCAATTGCACTTATGTATTTACCAAAAAGATACAAAAATACAGATTCAAAGGGGTACACACACGCTGATGTTTATAGCAGCATTATCAGTAATAGCCAAACTATGGAGAGAGCCCAATGTTCATGGAGTGATGAATGGATAAAGAAGAGGTGGTATATATACACAGTGGAATATTAACCAGCCATCAAAAATAATGAAATCTAAAATAATAATAATAATAATAATAATAATAATAATAATAATGAAATATTGCTATTGCAATGATGTGGATGGGTGGGATGGAGTTAGATTGTATTATGCTATGTGAAATAAGTCAGTAAGAGACAGATGCATACCATATTATTTCACTCATGTGGAATTTGAGAAGACAAACAGATGAACATAGGGGAGGGGGGAAGTAAGAGGGAAACTATACATAAGATACTCTTAATGATATGGAACAAACTGAGGGGGGTGGGTGGGCAAAGGGCTGGATGTGTGATTGTTATTAAAGAGGGCACTTGTGATGAGCACTGGTTGTTGTAAGTGATGAATCTCTGTATTTACAGCTGAAACTGGTGTTATACTGTATGTTAACTAAATAAATACTTGAAAAAATTAAGCAACTTGGAAAAAAGTGGGGAAAATAAAAGTGCCTTTTTGAAAGTATTGTTTTCACGGTTCAAATGGTAAAATATGCTAAGTCATATATGTATATTGCAATACCCAGAGGAAACTCTATGAAAACTGCACAAAGATATACTCAAAATACTATAAATAATTCAAGTTATAATCCTGAAAAATGTTCCACTAATAAGTAAGAAGGCATAAAAAGAGAGACAGAGAAATGACACTCAGAGGTAACAAACAGAAAACAAAAAATCAAATGGCATGCTTAAACTCTAACATATCCACAATGTTAAATATAAATGAAAAATACATTTCAAAAGAATGAGTTAAAGAAATGAGCCAATTATATGCCATTAGCAACAGACTCACTTCAAATTCACCAAGAGGAGTTTGTTTTTGTTTTTGTTTTTTTTTGATGAGTTTGTTGAAAAAAAAAAGAGAAGATTTTGTTGAAGTAAAAGGGTGGGAAAATATATGCCATACAAATATTTATTGTATTTTATTAGAGAAAGCTGTTTTCTCTACTACCTCTTCATATCCAAAAAATTCAAAGAAATGGGAGGATAAATTTCTTTTTATATTGTGTCAATAAAAAAGTACTTAAGTTACTACATTTTGTACATAAGGAAAATACATATATAAATTGTCTCCAATTCATAAGAGATTCTTAGAATCACAACTGAACATCTAATTGGAAATTCTTTCTAGGTTTTATTTTATTTTATTAGTTTTTTTATGATTTGTTTATTTGAGAGAGAGAGCTGAGCGAGAGAGAGAGCGAGCACACATGGGGTGAGTGGGAGATGGAGAAGCAGACTCCCCACTGAGCAGGGATCCTGATGTGGGGCTGAATCCCAGGACTCTGAGACAATGACGTGAGCCAAAGGCAGATGTTCAACCAACTGAGCCACACAGGCAGCCCCTTGAACTTATTTTTGCTACTCAACATAGCTTGTGCATATTATTATTTAGGTAAGTATTTGTTTCCTGTAATTGGACATAATGCATATCAGTTCCAGCAAGATTCTTAGTCTTTAGGCATCTACTCTATAGTGAATATATTTAGCAGTTTGCACTAATCACTCTTGTAAAAGTATGATCCAAGATGATCATCACTGCTGTGTGCTTAGAATTTAAGACTAGAAAACTCTGAAATAAAATGAAACTATCTTGATTTAAAAAAATGAGGCCATCTGTATTTTGCATTCCATTTTCATTTAATTTTATTGAAATATAACTAACATACAGTATTCTATTAGTTTCATGTATATCACATACTGACAACATTTGTATACATTGTGAACTGATCATTACAATATGCCTAATTTCCATCTGTCATCATAAAACTTAATAAAATATTATTGATTGCATTCTCTGTGTTATGCATTACATCCTCATGACTTATTTATTTTTTAGCTGGAGTTTAGTACTTCTTGATTCCCTTCAAAGAACTCCCTTCTCTGGCAACCTTCACTCTGCTCTCTCTGTCTTTGATCTGAGTTTTGTTTGTTTGGTTGCTTTATTATATTGCATTTAACTTCATCTGACTTACTGTTCACTTAGAATAATATCCTCAAGGTACATCCATGGAATGTAGCAAATGGTAGATTTCAGTTTTTTATTGATAAGTAGAATTTTATTATATACGTATACCTCATCTTCTTTATCCATTGATTTACTGATAGACACTTAGGTTGTTTCCATATCTTGGCTATTGTAAATAATGCTGCAATAAACATAGGGGTGCATATATCTTAGTGTAAATATTTTCTTGGGATAGATACTCAGAAGTTGAATTGCTGGATAATATGGTAGTTCTATTTTTAAGTTTTGAGGAACTTCTATACTGTTTCACGTAAGGATTGCAGTAATTTACATTCCCACCAACAGCACACTAGGGTTCCCTTTTCTCCACATACTTATCAATTCTTATTGTTTCTTGTCTGCCTGATAAAACCATTCTGACAGGTGTGAGATGATATCTCATTATAGTTTTGATTCACATTAACCTGGTTATTAGTGATGCTGAGTATCTTTCCCTGTGCCTCTTGAATATGTGTTTTATTTGGAAAAATGTCTATTCATTTCTTCTGCCCATTTTAATCACATTTTCTCTAATTGAATTGTATGTGTTATTTATGTATTTTGGATATTAATCCCTTTTTGGATATATGTCTTGCAGTACCCTCTTCCATTCAGATGGTTGTGTTTTCATTTTGTTGATGGTTTCCTTTTCTGTGCAGAAGCTATTTAGTTTGATGTGACCCCATTTGTTTTTGTTTTTATTCCCTTGGCCTTTGGAGTCTGATCCTAAAAAGACATCACAAAGACTGATATTGAGTGAGCTTTTTTCCTATGTTTTCTTCTAGGACTTTCACAGCTTTAGGTCTTACATTCAAGTCATTAATCCATTTTTAGTTATTTTTTCTATGTGGTGTAAGAGTGATCCAGTCATTATTTTTAAAAATATTTTATTCATTTATTCGAGGGAGATAGTGAGCAAGACAGAGAGTACGTGAGCTGGGGTGGGGGGCACAGAGAGAGAGAGAGAGAGAGAGAGAGAGAGAGAGAGAAGCAGACTCCCCACTGAGCAGGGAGCCCAAAGCAGGGGCTCAATCCTGGGATTCCAGGATCATGACCTGAGCTGAAGGCAGATGCCTAACACACTGAGCCATCCAGGTGCCCCCAGTTTCATTGTTTTGCATTTAGTTGCCTAGTTTTCTTAACACCATTTATTTTTATGTGTGTTTATTTATTTAGTTATTTAGTTAGTTATTAAATTTAAATTCCAGTCAGTTAACATACAGTGTAGTATTGCTTCTAGGTGTAAAATCTAGTGATTCAACACTTCCATACAACACTGGTGCTCATCACAAGTATACTCCTTAATCCTCATCACCGATTTAACCCATCCCCCACCTCCCCTCTAGTAACCATCAGTTTTCAAAACTGTTTATTGAAGAGATTGTTTTTTCCCAATGTGTATTCTTGTTTCTTTTGTCATAAAGAATTGATGACATATATATATAGATATAGATGATATAGATATAGATATAGATATAGATATAGATATAGATATAGATATAGATATAGATACAGATAGATATAGATATAGATAGATATAGAAAAAGATATAGATAAATTTATTTCTGGGCTTTCTCTTCTATTTAATAGATCTATGTGTTTGTTTTTATGCCAAAACCATACTGTTTTTATTACTATAGCTTTATAGTACAGTTTGAATCAGGGAGTGTGATACCTGCAATTTTGTTCTTCTTTATCAACATTGTTTTGAATATTTGGATCTGTTGTGGTTACATACAAATTGTAAAATTATTTGTTCTAGTTCTGTGAAAAATGCCCCTGGGATTTTAATAGGTATTGCATTGAATCTGTATATTACTTTAGGTAATATGGACATTTTAACAATATTGATTCTTCTAACCCATACACACAGAATGCCTTTCCATTTGGGTCTTCAATTTCTTTCATCCAAGTCTTAACAGTTTTCAGTTTTCAGTTTCAGTCTTTCACTGCTTTGGTTAAATTTATTCCTAGTACTTTTTGAAGAAGTTGTAAATGGGGATATTTTTAACTTATTTTTCTGATAGTTCATTATTAATATATTCATGAAGCACAATGAATTTTTGTATATTAATTTTGTATCCTGAAACTTTACTGAATTTATTAGATCTACCAGTTTTGTTGTGAAGACTTTAGCATTTTCTATATATGTCATATGCAAATAATGACAGTTTTATTTTTCCCTTTCCAATTGGATGTTTTTATTTCCTTTTCTTGCCTTATACCTCTGGCTAAGACTTCCAGTACTATATTAAATAAACAGAGGGCAATAGTGGGGATCATTTTCCTGTTTTTCTTGTTCCTGATCTTAAGGGAAAAACTTTTTTTCAACATTGAGTATTATATTAGCTGTGAGTTTGTCATATGTAGCCTTTATTATGTTGAAGTACACTCCCTCTATCTCCAATTTGTTAAGAGTTTTTATTATAAATAAATATTGAGTTATGTCAAATGGTTTTTCTGTACCTATTGAAATAATTGTGCTGTTTCTATCCTTCTGTTTTATTAATTTGGTATCACATTAGCTGAATTGCAGCTGTTGGCCCATTCTTGCATCCTGGGTTAAATCCCAATGTGTTTGATCCTTTCCATGTATTGTTGAATTTCTTTTGCTAATATTTTGTTGAGGATTTTTTTTTTTTGTGTTGAGGATTTTTAAAAAAGATTTTACTTATTTATTCATGGGAGACACACAGAGAGAGAGAGAGGCAAAGACATAGGCAAAGGTAGAAGCAGGCTCCTCACAGGGAGCCCGATGTGGGACTCAATCCCCAGACTCCAGAATTACACCCTGAGCTGAAGGCAGAAGATCAACCACTGAGCCACCCAGATGTCCCTGTTGAGGATTTCTATACCTATATTCATCATTGATACTGATCTGTAGCTTTCTTTTCTTGGGGGAGCAATGGAGTGATTTTGATATCAAGGAAATGCTGATTTCATAAAATAAGTTCAAACGTTTTCTCTCCTCTTCAATTTTTTGGAAGACTTAGAGAAGGATAGATATTAACTCTCCTTTCAATGTTTTGTAGAATTCACCAGTGTATTTGGTCCTGGACTTTTGTTTTGGGGGCATTTATGTTTATTGACTCAGTGCTCTTACAATTAGTTGATCTATACAGATTTTCTATGTCTTTCAGATTGTCAGGGGAAATTATATGTTTCTAAGAATTTATCCATATCTTCTAGGTTGTCCAGTTTATTGGTTTGTAACTTTTCATAGTAGCCTTTTATTATTATTTTTTGTATTTCGGTGATAGCAGTTCTAACGTCTCTCTTTTCTGATTTTATATATTCAAACTTTTTCTCTCTCTTTCTCATTTCGTGAATCTAGTTAAAGATTTGTCAATTTTGTTTATCTTTTAAAAAAACAGCTTTTAGTTTCATTGATCTTTTCTATTGTCTTTTTGGTTTCTGTTTTTTTTTTCCCTGTTCTGATCTTTATCATTTCCTTTCTTCTAGTAATTTGGGGTTTCACTTGATATTTTTCTAGGTCCTTTAGATAAAAATTATATTGTTTGAGATTTTCTTGTTTCTTCTGGTAGGCCTAAACTGCTATTTACTTTCCTCTTAAAACCACGTTTACTACATCCTATAAACTTTGGTATATTTCTGTATTTATCTATCTCTCAATATTTCTTAACTTCTCTTTTAATTTCCTCAATGACACATTTGTTGTTCAACAGCATGCTGTTTTACCTCCACATTTTTCTAGTTTTCTTCTCAAAATTAATTTCCAGTTTCATATAATTGTGGCTGGAAAATATGTTTGATACGTTTTCAGTCTTGTTGATTTCATTGAGGCTTGTTTTTTAGTCTAGTATGTGATCTAAGAGAATGTTTGAACTGTACTTGAGAAGAGTATGTATTCTATTCCTTTCAGATGGAATATTCTGAATATATCTGTTAAGTTATCTGGTCCAATGTTTCATTCAAAGCCACTGCTTCCTTGTTGATTTTCTGTCTGGATGATCTAACCTTTCATTAAGTGGGAAGTTAAAATTCCCTACTATTTTTGTATTGCTGTCAATTTCCCTTTTCAGGTCTTTTTATATTTGCTTTGTATATTTTGGTGCTACTATGTTGAATGCATATACATTTATAAATGACATATCATCTTTCTGGATTGATCCTTTTATCATTATGCCATGCCTTTTTTTTATTACATTCTTTGTTCTACAGTCTATTTTGCCTGACATGAGTATAACTATACCAGTTTTCTTTCTACACCAATATCCATTTGCATGAAATATCTTTTTTCATCACATCACTCCTATTCATGTATTTCCTTACTTCTAAAGTAAGCCTCTTGTAGGCAGCATGTAGATGATTCTTTTATTTTAAAAAATCCAATTCACTTATTCTATGTCTTTTGATTGGAGAATTTAGTCCTTTTTACATTTAATTAATCATTTTTAAGTATATACTTACTGCCTTTTGTTGTATTCTGCCTATTTTTGTAGTTCCTTTGTTCCTTTCTTTTTTCTTTTCCCTTCTTTTTTAAAGATTTATTTATTTATTCATGAGAGACAGAGAGAGGTGGAGACACAGGCAGAGGGAGAAGCAGGCTCCATGCAGGGAGCTGGATGTGGGACTCAATCCCGGGTCTCCAGGGTCACGCCCTGGGCCGAAGGCAGCAGTAAACTGCTGAGCCACCCAGGCTGCCCTCCCTTCTGGTTTGATATTGTTCTTTAATGTTATATTTAGAGTCCATTCTCAATTTTGAGTATTTGCTATAGTTTTATGGATATCATGTAGTTCACATATATCTTTCTACACACCAATAATGATGCAGCAGAAAGATAAATTAAGGTATCAAACCCATTTACAATTGCACAAAAAACAATAAGATGCCTAGGAATAAATGTAACTGAAAAGATGGAAGAAACTATACTCTGAATACTAATACACTGATGAAAGTAATTGAAGATGGTACAAAGAAATGGAAAGACATCTCATGGTCATGTATTGGAAGAACACATATTGTTAAAATGTCTATATTACTGAAAGCAATCAACACATTTAATTCAATCCCTATCAAAATACCACTAGCATTTTTTTTCATAGAGTTAGACAAACAATCCTAAAATTTGTATGGAATCACTAAAGACTCCAAATAGCCAAAGCAACCTTGAAAAATAAAAGCAAAGCTAGAGGCATTACAATTCTGGACTTAAAGTTATATTACAAACTTATAGTTAAAACAGTTAGGGACTAGCACCAAAAAAGACACATCAATCAATAGAACAAAGGTAAAACCCAGAAATGGACCCACAACTATATGGTCAATTAATCTTCAACAAAGCGGGAAAGAATATGCAATGGGAAAAAGACAATCTCTTCAACAAATGGTATCGGGAAAACTGGACAGCCACAGGCAGAAAAATGAAACTGGACAACTTTTTTACACCATACACAAAAATTAATTCCAAATGGATGAAAAACATAAATCTGAGACCTGAAACCATAAAAATCATAGAGGACACAGGCAGTAACTTCTTTGACATTGGCTCTAGTAAGTTATTCCAAGATATGTTTCCTGAGTTTAGGGAAACAAAAGGAAAAATAAACTAGTGGGACTACATCAAAATAAAAAGCTTCTGCACAGTGATGGAAACAATCAACAAAAGTAAAAAGCAACCTTCAGAATGGGAGAAAATGTTTGCAAATGACATATCTAATAAAGTCTTAGTACTCAAAATATATAAAGAACTTATCAAATTCATCATCCAGCAAATGATCCAGTTAAAAAAAAATGGCCAGAAGGCAAGCATAGACATTTTTCCAAAGAAAACATACAAATGACCAACAGATATATGAAGAGATGGTCAACATCACTGATCATCAGGGAAATGCAAATCCAGGCTACAGTGATGTATCACTTCACAGCTGTCAGAATGGGTAAAATCAACAAACAATAAGTGTTGGCGGCAAGTGTCGAGAAAGTGCAACCCTCTTGCACTGTTAGGTGGAATGCAAACTGTGCATTGGTACAGCCACTACGGAAAACACTAGGGGGATCCCTGGGTGGCGCAGCGGTTTAGCGCCTGCCTTTGGCCCAGGGCGCGATTCTGGAGACCCGGGTTCGAATCCCACATCGGGCTCCTGGTGCATGGAGCCTGCTTCTCCCTCTGCCTATGTCTCTGCCTCTCTCTTTCTCTCTCTCTCTCTCTGTGTGACTATCATAAATAAATAAAAATTTAAAAAAAAGGAAAACACTAGGGAGGTTACTGAAATAGTTAAAAATAGAACTACCCTATAATCCAGCAATTGTACTACTAGGTATTTAGCCCCAAATCCTAGAGACTAAGAATTATGTTAAAGCTACTCTACCTGTGCTCTATAAATGGGATAGCAAAGCCTGGATGACACGTATTTTTTGACAACAGGTTTACAGAATTTTGAAGCTCCCTGTTGAGACTTGCTGAGAAAAAAAAAGATTCCTTTCAAAATGTAACTGCTCATTGACAATGCACCTGGTAATCCAAGAGCTCTGATGGAATTGTATAATGATATTAATACTATTTCATGTCTACAATCATAGCATACATTCTGCCATTCACAGATCAAGGAGTAACTTCAAATTCCAAGTCTTATCAATCAATATATACATTCCATAAGTTTATAGCTTTCATAGATCACAATTTTTCTAATAGATCTGTGCAAAGTAAAGTGATAACCTTCTAGAAAGGATTTACCATTCTAGACATTATAAAAACATTTCTGATTCATGGAAAGAGATCAAAATACCAATACTAACAGGAGTTTGGAAGAAGCTGATTCCAACACTTATGGATGACTTTGAGGGGCTCAAGACTTCTGTGGGGAAAGTAACTACAGATGTGGTGGAAATAGCAAGTGGACTAAAATTAGAAATGAAGCCTGAGCACTGGGTGTTATACTACCTGTTGGCAAAATGAATTTAAATTTAAAAAAAAGAATGAGCACTGGGTGTTATACTATATGTTGGCAAATTGAATTCCAATAAAAAATATACAAAAAATAAAATCATTAGCCTTGTTAAAAAATTTTAAAAAGGAAAAAAATAAAAACAAAACACAGCTATCTAAATAAACATTTTCTACATTTCCCCTAAATAAGTTACATTATCCTATGTAAGTAATTTCTGCTTTACTGATATGAGAGACCCAGATGAGTAAAAAATGGATCAATGCTAAAATTTTAAATGTGCAAATTGAAAAAGAAGAGAAATTTTAGTTAATTTTAACATAATGAAAAATTCCAAAATTATTAATTTGATCAACTTAGACCTCCAACCTAGCACAATTTTAATTCACAGTTATTTTACTTTGTGTAAAGAAAATTTTAAAATTTCAACTTTAAAATTTTATTTGTTTTTTTTAATAAAATGTAAATAATAAATACCAAAAATAGAAGTGAAGCTTGGATATTTGACTGAATGGCTACAATTTCATAATAAAACTTTAATGGATGCAAAGAAAGTTTCTTGAGATAGAATCTACCCCTACTGAACATGCTGTGAAGACTTTTTAAATGACAACAAAAGATTTCAAATATTATCTAACCATAATTGATAAAACAGGGACAGAGTTTGAGAGGCTTGACTTAACTTTGAAAAAAAGTTCTATTGTGGGTAAAATGCTCTCAAACAACATTACATGCTATAGTGAAATAGTTCTAGAAAGGAAGAGTCAAACAATGGACAAACTGTATTGTATTTTAAGAAATTGCCACAGCTATTGCCTCAGCCTTCAGTAACCATCACTCTTATCAGTCAACAACCGTCAACTTTGAGGCAAGACTCTCCAACAACAATGAAAAGATTATGATTAAAAATACAGATTATGGTTAGCATATATTAGCAGTAAAGTATTTTTAAATTAAGACACACACATATTTTAGACATAATACTACTGCACACTTAATAGATTGCAGTATAGTGTAAACATAACTTTTATATGCACTTGGAAATCAAAAAGTTAAACTGACATAATTTATTGCAATATTTACTTTATTGCAGTGGTCTGGAACCACACCCACAATGTATCTGGAGTATGTCTGTATAAGGTGTGCTTCTTCAGCTTCTTCCTGTATTTAGTTAAATATCACTTTCTCAGGGAGAACTCTTATGATCACATTTAAAACTAATCTCCTTATCCCCTTTCCTTGCTTTATTTATCTCCAAAGCATGTATTACTTCCTAATATACTATATAATTTACTTATTTGTTTTGTTTTTGTCTTCCACTTTATTATGTAGGCTTCATAGGGCATATACTTTTTGTCTGTCCTAATCAACATTATATCCCAAGTGCCTATCTCATAGTAAATACTCAATAACTGCTTATTCAATAAGCAAGTGAACAGGAGATGAACATGAGCAGTGAACATGAATGTTTCCCTTACATTTTTCTCTAAGAAGATGTCTCGGTAAATTGTTTTTTTTTTTTTTTTTTTGGACATTCTAGCTGTCCTTGTGAGTGATAAAGCAGGCACACCCGGAAAGCTTATGATTATTGACATTGTCAGTAGGCACAGATGCTAAGTGTAGTTTAGCAATAATTCAGTATGCTACAGATGATAGTTCAGTTATAGGCCTAGACCATTTGAGCCTAAATGTCCACATCAGTATGAGTAGCCCTATATAACTTTCTACCTTTGGTCTCTCTTAGCATCAGGTACCCATTACATGTTCTCACTAAATCTAACTGAGGCTTGTAGTGAATCTGGGCCTGCTGGACCATGAAGATTTCCTCATTGCCCTGAAATATCAGTACATAGATCTATAGCAGTTTCTATAGGCAGCCAAGATTTCTCTGACCTAAAATAAAGCTATAGGAAGAGAATCTGGCTGATTGTTTTATCATTATTGGATAGATGTAGCATTTCTTGCTGGTGGGCCTGGCACACATACATAGAGTGGCTGACTTTTCATGCAGATCCATTTACTCAGTTATGGCTGTGATAAATTGAACCAAGATGGTTAAGAGATGAGTCTAGGTATACAGATAGACTTTCAGTTATACACACAGGTCCAAACATCCATGGCTCTCTGAATAAATTTCTCACATAAAAGTGTAGAAAACTTTTTTTGAAATTTTATGTTCAGAGCAGCATCATTACACAGTATACCTTTCCAGCAACTGGTACTCTTCCACAGTGTCTACTTCCTTCTCTGGAAGTATTGTCATCTTTTCATAAGGAGGAGGTCACATACCATCCAGGTTGTTTTTTGTTTTTTGTTTTTTCATCCAGGTTGTTAATACTAATCCAACATAGGTTTGCCATAAGAAGTGACATTTTCGAATGTACAGAATGATCAATGTCTATATCCTTCCATCAGCAGGATACTTAAAATATCCTGCCTTGGTCAGAATTGTGAGTCCTGAGTATTCACAGAATTATGTAGGGGACTTCATAAACTGACCAAGATAAAGGAAACTGTTCTTAACAAATACTGGTTGCTAGAATAATTATGCTGATGTGGAGTCCTAATATGTAAAAGTAAGACCTTTGATTACATACTCAATAGTTCTGTAATTTTTTTACTCCAAAAAAGAAAAAAAAAGAAAAGACTGAAGGATTATTACCAGCTCATCTATGTGTGTAGTGCTTCTGGAACTATGGATTTCATAATATTATGGTCATGTCTTACACTTTAAGCTAAGGTGAGTCCAGTGAGAATGCCCACCAGATGGTCATGGGTTATAGGAAGAACTAAGGGTGACCTGAGGTAGAAGAAGAATTCAAACAGTGATCAAAATGGTAAGCAAAGATTCTAGGATAATTTTGCTCTCTTGGTTACTATCTAACTCACTTTTAAAATACTGTCTGTTTTTTAGTTTAAAAAGTGTATTTATGGGACTCCTGAGTGACTCAGCGGTTGAGCAACTACCTTCAACATGATCCCAGGTTTCTGGAATCAAGTCATACATTAGGGTCCCCCACGGGGAACCTGCTCCTCCCTTTGCCTATGTCTCTGCCTCTCTCTCTGTGTCTCTCATGAATAAATAAAATCTTTAAAAAAAACAGTGTATCTATGATAAAGTACAACTTTTAATATATATGAACTTTGGATATTTTCCTTTACTTTAAGATATATCCTACACAATATTTATTTTATTTTAAAAAGATTTTTATTTGTTCATGAGAGACACAGAAAGAGGCAGAGACATAGACAGAGGGAGAAGCAGGCTCCATGCAGGAAGCCTGATATGGGACTCAATCCCAGGATTTCAGGATCACGCCCTGAGCCAAAGGCAGATGCTTAACCACTGAACAACCCAGGCATCCCTATTTTTTAAATATATACAATGTATGCAAATGTCAAATCATTATGTTGCACACATGAAATTAATAGACTATGGCATGTTAATTACGCTTCAATAATAATAATAATAATTAACTCAGAAAGTCTAAAGTTTTATTATTAGTTTTTAGTTCGATGCATTTTTTTTTTTTTTTTTTTTAAGATTTTATTTACTTATTCATGAGAGGCACAGAGAGGGAGAGAGAGAGAGGCAGAGACACAGGCAGAGGGAGAAGCAGGCTCCACGCAGGGAGCCCAACGTGGGACTCGATCCTGGGTCTCCAGGATCACGCTCTGGGCAGAAGGCGGCGCTAAACCGCTGAGCCACCCGGGCTGCCCAGTTCGATGCATTTTTTAATGTTCTCTTACTCATATAAATTTTTTGCCTGATGGGAGTAAAACTCAGTCCAAGATAGCAAAGGCAAAGATAAAGAATAAAAAATATGATTGTTTGAGTTTACTTATTTTCCCTCTACAATTTTTCCTTTCCTAATGCATACTGGCATTTTCAAACCAGGCCCATATCTTTACCCTTACTTCCTCCAATACTGTGTAACTATGTTGTCCTACCTTTGTTATATTTTGTAGTCTAAGAACTGAGAATTCTTTGCTCACTTATCTTAACTTGGGTTTATAATGTTATTTATTTCATTATGAATACCTATTATTCCTTTTTTGTAACATTTTTCCCCTTCCCTTTGCCTGAGGCCAATGCCTAATATCTGGATTGCTGCATTATCTATTTCACTTCTTCAAAACAACCAACAGTTTTCTAGGAAAGCTAAAGTCACCTACAACATCAAACAAAGATGCTGGAATAGAGAAAATGGGAGAATAAGGTAGCATCTAGAATTTTTTTCTAATAGTGAATATGGGGTATTGGGTTTTCAGAGAACCAGAGGATTATAAGTGGGAAGACCTCTGGAACCCATGTTTTGTTATAAAGAAACTTATTATACCGTAAGCTCCTCTAAGGTCTGGGGTTTCTGTCAGTTTTATTTACTGATGTATCCAAGAGCCTACCATAGTGCCACCATATAATAAGTGTTTAATATAAAATTTTATTAAATTGTTAAATGCAATTCCCCTTCCGTCTGAGAGAGCTTGATATAGTGGAAAGATCACTGGCTCTGAATTGATCCTTAATCTGAAGAGTTTAGTCATGGACTACCTTCTCTTCTAAATCTGTATTATATTCTTAGCTCTTACCATACAGTCTCGTGGCTTTGATTACCATCTATAAAATGATAATGTTCACATCTATTTTTACCTCTAATTCCATATATTTAATGACCTACTTGACATCTTTGCTTGAATGACCAATAGACACCTCAAACTATCATATTTAAAATTGAACTCATTAATTTTCTCCACATTAGCCATTGAGGTGAGCTGAATCAACCCTGCTGTGGTGTACATGACATTGATGAGCCTAATGTTAGCCATTTTAAGTACCAGTATATTATTTCCATCAGCAGACTAATAATATCCTTAACAAAACTCCCTTTATGTTATGCATACTAGCTCACCAAAATTAAAGACAAATAGAAACAAAAACAACTCTGAAATCTAAAAAAAATGTGAATAATTAAACATAAAAGTATAATCAGCCCTATAAATACAAAAACAAACTGATGGTTGCCAGAGGGGTGGGAGGTGGGAGATGGACAAATGTATGAAGGGCCGTGGGAGATACAGGCTTCCAGTTATGGAATGACAAGTCACAGGAATAAAGGGCACAACACAAGGAATGTAAGTCAATGATATCGTTATAGCACTGTATGGTGACAGATGGTAGCTACACTTGTGTTGAGCATGTCATAACATATAAACTTATCAAATCTTTATGCCACACCCTTAAAATAATGTAACATTGTGTGTCAACTATACTTAAATTATTTTTAAAATAAATTATGCCAAGTCAACGACAACCACAACAATAACTTCTCAATCTCTGTTTCTCTTGCCTGTCATCTTAGAAAACTCTAAGTTTAAGATCTTAGTTAACATAATTTTGAGCTTAAGAACTATTCAAGTTCTGGGAAGTAGAAGAAAAATTTTGAGAAGGAAGATAAGGACTCAGGCCATAATAGAGTATCCATGTAAATGAAGGGGTATATGAAGAAAATAAGTTACTATAGCTTTGAATGATTAAAGAAAATTTGGGGTCAAACATAGGGGTCAGGACAGTATTTTTAAAAATCAGCAGCAGCACTACTGACATCTTGGACAAGTAATTCTGTGTTTTGGGCGAGGAAGGGCTGTTTTGGGCATTATATAATGTTTACTACCACCCCTGACCTCTACCCATTAGGTATACACCCACAGTTTTGACAGAAAACAAATGACTTCAGACATTGCTAAATGTCTCCTGAATGACAAATTTTTCCTCACTTGATAGCTAGTGATCTAGAAGGTCTGGTTTATCGAGATTAATGGTCTGAGAAATCATATTGAAGAACTGTCAACTAATGGAATCATATGAAATCATTCTGTCCACATACCTTACCTACTGTGGTAATGTGAAAAAGTGTGAAAAATTACAAATGGGCATGGATTATCATACTCACAGTTACTATGACCAGATACAAGCTGTATAATATGCCTTATTAGGAAGCCAGTACCTTGCTATATTTGTAGAGCATAAGTTATAAAACCCCAATAATTGATGAAGATAAATGTTTAGTAGGGTCCTTCAGAGACAAACAAAAGTTTCTGCCACCTCATGACACCTAATGGAAAGGCAATGGATTATATGAACTACTTAGAAATATTGGTGGTTCTAAATGACAGCATTGCCTTTGTCAGAACACTGGAAGAACATGGATGCTGGCTATTTAAAGTTCAAAGCCACCTGAGTATAACCAATTTGAAAAGATATCTAGAAAAGTTCTAGTTCTGTGGTGATCTATTCAAGAAGAACTAATGCAAAGAAGAATTTCAAAGAAGTCCAGCCAACAACTTACATATTCTTGGCCTCAGTAACAAAATCCCAAATAGTTATTTCTCTATCATTGCAGGCACCGACACTTAGGATACAATATCTTTCCTAGGTTTTAACTGTCTAACTTTTTGTTATTCAGTCCCCTACACTTTCACATTAGATGTTACTGGAAATACGTGAGGGTTGTTTTTCTAAATTATAATTTAAAGGTTTCAATTTATGCTACAGGGCCCAGATTCACAACAAAGATGTGCCATCTCAGGTATTCAACTTATATGAAATTGGAACTATCCCTACAGAGGAAACTAGGTCTATTTGGAATTACCGGAGCAACTGGTACTCTGTTTTAGTAAACATGTCTGAAAAGTTGTGCCCGCCTCCAGGCAATATCTCTAGTAGCTATGTTGTGCTGCATAAATCTTCGCCGTTTCAATGTATAGAGTAGAAAATAGATACAAAACATGATGAACTGAGAAAAAATCCCTTCCAGGACAAGAGGATTGGTGGTTTTTCTATCACAAATGTCTTTGTGACTACTATCCACAGTTCAAAAATAGATTATATGGCTCTGTCCACAAATACATATATACATACACACACATAAATATGTAACTGAAACAAAAGTTTCACAAAATGATTATTGTTCTAAGTGACAGATATTTTTATACATCTTTACACTACTTCATTGTATAAAAATGATGTTTGTGACACAATGACTTGACTTCACTACTTAATAGACTGTGATCTCCAGTTTTAAAAATGTTCTTTTAGGGGAAGAACTAAGATGGCAGAATACTAGGAGGAACCTAAGATTGCCTTACCCCTCAAACAAAACAAGATAAATACCATATCATTCTGAATACCCAATAAATTGACCTGAAGACTGACGAGACAAACTGCACAACTAGAGGGAGGGAAGAGGCCACATTGTAGAAAGTAGGTGTGGAGAAGTATTTTAGGGGAGAAACAGATCATGGGTACTGCAGAGGGGAGGAAGTCCTAGTCACAGAGAAAGACTAGAGGGAGAAGCGTGCACAGGAGATCGCACAAGGAAAACACTTCCCCAAAGCCAGTGATTGGGAAAAGGAGAGGGGCTTATTTGGGGGAGTTTTTACAATGAGTGAGGTTCAATAACTGGAGTTTTAGAAGTCCACAGCATGGCTGATATGGAGCCCTGAGGGTGCTGCAGTGCTCCTTTGGAGAAGGAGGGCAGATAGCCCAGTATAGACTGCATGATCTGAGGATTTCCTGGGATGCACCTCCCAGTGGTTAACCTGGAAACTGGCTTGTTGCTGTGCTTTACTACAAACTCCATGCCCCTCTACTTTGGTGAGATTACCCTTCTGGGACAAACCTGTATCAGTGAGACCTTCCCCCAGAGGACCAGTGCAGGTCCCCACCAAACCAGATCCCTAAAGTTTGGAGTTTTAAAATTCAGTCAGCCTCCCTGGGATAGAGCCCAAGGTACACTGTGTTGCTCCGGCAGGCAGATGGAGAGACAGACAATGTGAAGGTAGTAATTTGAGGGATATTTGGAACACTAAAAGGGAGGTAGTTCACTTTTATGCTAGGGCTTCCTGAGTGGCAGAAGGCATAAATTCTCTCCAGGGACCTGGGAGTGGGCTGGTGCCATTTCTCTCCCATGCCTCTCAGCATAAATTAACTTCACTATGTACCACAACACCAACACTGGTGATCTAAACACCTTATACCAAGCTCTGTGCCTCTGTTCTCTGCTGGTGCTGTTTTTCTCAGACCAGTGTGCACTGGGACCCTCCCCCAGAAGACCAGCACAAACCCCCTGCATGCATCATGTCTGCCATGTTTAGTTCTGCAAATCTTAGGCTCTAGTGGAAATAACATCAGGTCACTTAACAAATAGACCAGAGCACACTTAGTTAAAAGTCACCACACTCTAGCCAAGGTCCAAACACTCACACTGAAGGCAAGGATAAAGTCTGAAAAAGACTGACCTGAGGGAAAGAGCATCCAAAACACAACAGCAGAGTGCACAAAGCATACACCAAAGACATGTCCTGAAGTCTCAGGACCTGGACAGTATGTAACCTATTCTTCATAAAGTCAATATTCTCAGGAGAAGGAAACATATGGGCTTTTCTAACAAATTGAAAGTAACAATCAAAAAGATACACACGGGGCATGACAGAAGCAGAGAAGGACACCAGGGAGTCCCTTACTACAGAGATTAAAGAACTAAAAGCTAGGCACACAAAATGAAAAATGCAATAACCAAGATTAGAAACTGATTAAATGTCATGAACATAAGAATGGAAGATGCAGAGGAATGAATAAATAAATAATATAAAAGATAAAATAATGGAAAATAATGAAGACAAAAAGAAAAATATTACAACACCAATGTAGACATAAGGAACTCAGTGACTCCATAAAGTGTAATAACATTCATACAATAGGAATCCCAGAAGAACAAGAGAGGGGAAAGAGAACAGAAGCTTTATTTAAGGAAATCATAGCTGAAACTTCCCTAATCTGTGGAAGGAAACAGACATCCACATCCAGGAAGCACACAGGACTCCCATAACAATGAACAAAAGGAGGTGAAAATTAAGACATAGTGTAGTTAAATTAGGGAACCCTGGGTGGCGCAGCGGTTTAGCGCCTGCCTCTGGCCCAGGGCACGATCCTGGAGACCCGGGATCGAATTCCACATCGGGCTCCCGGTGCATGGAGCCTGCTTCTCCCTCTGCCTATGTCTCTGCCTCTCTCTCTCTCTCTCTCTGACTATCATAAATAAAAAAAAGACATAGTGTAGTTAAATTAGCAAAATAAAATAAAGAAAACATTCTAAAAGTAGCAAGACAAAGAAGATCCTAACTTACAAGGAAAAAGCAATAAGGTTAGCAGCGGATATTTCCACAGAAACTTGACAGGCAAGAAAGAGGTGGGATGATATATTCAACATCCTTAATGGGAAAAATCTACAGCCAAAAATGCTCTATCAAGCAATGTTATAATTCAGAATAGGAGAGATAAAGAGTTTCCTAGGGAAACAAAAACTAAAGGATCTCATTACCATTAAACCAGCTCTGCAAGAAGTATTAAAGAGGACTCTTTCAGTGGTAAAGAAAGACCAAAAAGGACAAAAACTAGAAAGAATAGAAAATCCCCATAAACAAGAAAACCAATAATAAAATGGCACTAAATTCATATCTACCAACAATTATTCTGAATATGAATGGACTAAATGTCCCAATCAAAAGACATAGGGTGTCAGAATGGATTTTTTAAAAAAAATGAGACCCATATATATACTACTATAAGAGATTCATTTTAGATCTAAAGACACCTGCAGATTGAAAGTGGGGGGGGTAGAGAATCATTTATCCTGAAAATGGACACAAAAAAGAAAACTGGACTAGTAGTAATTATATCAGACAAACTATGTTTTATTTTGTAATTTTTAAGAGATTTTATTTATTTATTTGAGAGGGGGACAGAGAGAGAGCATAAGCAGGAGGAAGGAGAAGATGACTCCCCACTGAGCAGGAGTTCAAGTTGCAGGACTCAATCAGGAAACCCTGGGATCATGACCTGAGCCAAAGGCAGATGCTTAACCAACTGAGCCACCCAGGCACACCCAGACAAACTACATTTTAAAAACTGTAACAAGAGATGAAGAAAAGTACTTTATCATAATAAGGGGACAATCCAACAAGAAGATCTAACTATTGCAAATATGTATGCACTCAACAAGGGAGCACCAAATATATAAAACAATAACAAACATAAAGGAACTCATTGATACTAATACAATAATAGTATGGGGCTTTAATACCCCACTTACATCAATGGACAGATAATCTAAGAAGAAAATCAACAAGGAAACAATGGCTTCAAATAACACACTGGACCAAACTCACTTAATAGATATATTCAGAATAGTTCATCCTAACGCAGCAAAATACAAATTCTTCTTGAGTGCACAAGGGACATTCTTCAGAATAGATGACATACTATGTCACAAGCAAAAAGGATTCAGATCACACCCTGCACATTTTCTGACCACAACACTATGAAACTTGAAGTAAATCACAGGAAAAAAATTAACTCCCCAAACCAGCAAAGAAATCGATTCAGTAATCAAAAATCTCCCAAAAAACAAAAGCCCAGGGCCAGAAGACTTCCCAGGGGAATTTTACCAAAATTTTTAAAAATTAATACCGATTATTCTCAAACTGCCTAAAAAAATAGAAATAGAAAGAAAACTTCCAAACTCATTCTGCAGGGCCAGATTCCAAAACCAGACAAAGACCTAATTGAAAAGAGAATTATAGGCTACTATCATTGATGAACACAGATGTAAAAATAGTCAACAAAATACTAGCAAATTCAATCCAACAGTACATTTACCACTATCAAGTGGGATTTATTCCTGTGTGGCAAGAGTGGTTTAGAGGAGAAGGGTCAAGATGGCTGAAGAGTAGGGTCCCCAAATCACCTGTCTCCACCAAATTACCTAGATAACCTTCAAATCATCCTGAAAATCTACGAATTTGGCCTGAGATTTAAAGAGAGACCAGCTGGAATGCTACAGTGAGAAGAGTGGCTATTCGGGGTCTTTTCTGATTCCACTGGAAGAAAGACAGTCTCTTCAATAAATGGTGCTGGGAAAATTGGACATCCACATGCAGAAGAATGAAACTAGACCACTCCCTTTCACCATATACAAAGATAAACTCAAAATGGATGAAAGATCTAAATGTGAGACAAGATCCCATCAAAATCCTAGAGGAGAACACAGGCAACACCCTTTTTGAACTCAGCCACAGGAACTTCTTGCAAGATACATCCACGAAGGCAAAAGAAACAAAAGAAAAAATGAAGTATTGGGACTTCATCAAGATAAGAAGCTTTTGCACAGCAAAGGACACAGTCAACAAAACTAAAAGACAACCTACAGAATGGGAGAAGATTTTTGCAAGTGACGTATCAGATAAAGGGCTAGTTTCCAAGATCTATAAAGAACTTATTAAACTCAACACCAAAGAAACAAACAATCCAATCATGAAATGGGCGAAAGACATGAACAGAAATCTCACAGAGGAAGACATAGACATGGCCACCAAGCACATGAGAAAATGCTCTGCATCACTTGCCATCAGGGAAATACAAATCAAAACCACGATGAGATACCACCTCACACCAGTGAGAATGGGGAAAATTAACAAGGCAGGAAACCACAAATGTTGGAGAGGATTAGGAGAAAAGGGAACCCTCTTACACTGTTGGTTGGAATGTGAACTGGTGCAGCCACTCTGGAAAACTGTGTGGGGGTTCCTTACAGAGTTAAAAATATAACTGCCCTAAGACCCAGCAATTGCACTGTTGGGGATTTACCCCAAAGATTCAAATGCAATGAAATGCCGGGACACCTGCACCCCGATGTTTATAGCAACAATGTCCACAATAGCAAACTGTGGAAGGAGCCTCGGTGTCCACCGAAAGATGAATGGATAAAGAATATGTGGTTTATGTATACAATGGAATATTACTCAGCCATTAGAAACGACAAATACCCACCATTTGCTTCAACGTGGATGGAACTGGAGGGTATTATGCTGAGTGAAGTAAGTCAATCAGAGAAGGACAAACAGTGTATGTTCTCATTCATTTGGAGAATATAAATAATAGTGAAAGGGAATATAAGGGAAGGGAGAAGAAATGTGTGGGAAATATCAGAAATGGAGATAGAAATAGAGACTCCTAACTCTGGGAAACGAACTAGGGGTGGTGGAAGGGGAGGAGGTCTGGGGGTGGGGGTGAATGGGTGACAGACACTGAGGGGGGCACAGGAGGGGATGAGCACTGGGTGTTATTCTGTATGTTGACAAAGTGAACACCAATAAAAATAAATTTATTATAAAAAAAGAGTGGTTTAATATTAGCAAATTAATCAACACAATATACCACAGTAATAAAAGAAAGGATAAGAATCATATGACTATTTTAATAGATGCAGAAAAGGCATTTGACAAAGTATAACATCCATTCTTGATGAAAACTCCCAAGAAAGTAGGGATAGAGAGAACATACCTCAAAATTATAAAGGCCATATTATCGAGACCCACACTTAATATCATCCCTAATGGGTAAAACTGGGAGCTTTCCCTCTACAGTCTGGAAGAAGAGAAGGATGTCTACTCTCACCACTGTTATTTAACGTAGTATCAGAAGTCCTAACCTCAGCAAACAACAAAAGCAATAAAAAGCATCTAGATCAGCAAGGAAAAAATAAAATTTTCACCCCAAGTTATATTATAAAGCTGCACTGCTCAAAAGAGTATGGTACTGGCACAAAAACATACACACAGATCAGTGGAACAGAATAGAAAATCCAGAAATTAACCCACAATTATATTGTCATTTAATCTTCAACAAAGCAGGAAAAATATCCAAAGGAAAAATGACAGTCTCTTCAACAAATGTTGTTGGGAAAACTGGACAGCTACATGCAAAAGAATAAAATTGGACCACTTTCTTACACCATACTTAAAAAAAAAATCAAAATAGATGAAAGACTTAAATGTGAGACAGGAAACCATCAAAATTCTAGAGGAGAACACAGGCAATAATCTCTTTGACAGGGTCCACAGCAACCAAATCTGTCTTCTGAGGCAAAAGAAACAAAAGGAAAAATAAACTATTGGGACTTCATTAAAATAGAAGACTTCTGCACAGCAAAGGAAACTAAAAAATTAAAAAGCAACTTCGGAAGTGGGCAAAGATATTTGAAAATGACATATCTAATAAAGGGTTAGTATCCACAATATATAAATAACTTATCAAACTTAACACCCAAAAAATGAATAGTCCATTTAAAGAATGAGCAGAATATATGAATAAACATTTTTCCAAAGAAGACCTACAGATGGCTAACATTCACATGAAAAGATGCTAAACATCACATCACGGAAATGCAAATCTAAACTGAAATGAGATATCACCTCAAACCTCTCAGAATGGCTAAAATTAAAAAGACATTTTGACAGAAATAAAATGTTGGTGAGGATGCAGAAGAAGGGGAACCTCTTAGAACTCTTTTGGGAATGCACACAGGTACAGACACTATGGAAAACAGTGTGGAGTTTTCTCAGAAATTAAAAAATAGAACTACCCTATGATCCAGCATTGCACTCTTAGGTATTTATGCACTTAAAAAATATTTGTTTGAATGGATACATGCACCTTAATGTTCATAGTAGCATTATCTACAAGAGCCAAATTATGGAAAGAGCCCAAATATCCACTGGCTAATTACTGGATAAGGAAGATGTGATTATATCACGTCCATATATAGTGGAATATTATTCAGCCATCAAAAAGAATGAAATCTTGCCCTTTGCAATGAAGTAAATGGAGTTACAGAGTCTTATGCTAAGTGAAATAAGTCATTTAGAGAAAGACAAATGCCGTATGATTTCACTCATATAAGGAATTTAAGAAATTAAACAGATGAACATGGGGGAAAAAGAATAAGGCAAACAATAAAATAGACTCAAATATAGAGATCAAACTGAGGGTTACTGGAGAGGAGGTGGGCCTGGAATTGGTTAAATGAGTAATGGGTATTAGGGAGGACACTTGTGGTGAGCACTCTTTTCTATAAGTGATGAATCACTAAATTCCACTCTTGAAAATAATATTACCCTATAAGTCCATTAACTGGAATTTAAATAAAAACTTGAAACTAGAACAAAAAAATTTCTTCTATCATTTTACTTTAAGAATGATATAATTTTAAAAAAATTAAAAAAAAGAATGATATAATTTGCAAATAGCCAGGTATCATTTCATGTTTTTCACTGATTTTGCAAGGTAAACAGAAACATCAGATTTTTTTACTCATTTAATTTTTCTCAAAGGATCTCAGCATTGATTTGTGAGAGCATTAGCAATGACTGAGATTATTAAAAAAGAAAAGAAGCTAGAACTAATTTGGACCTGAATTTTCTTTTTTTTTATATACCAAGGTGATTAAATACATTCAATCCACTATGAATCTTCAGCATAGTGCAAAAGATATTCATATTTGGCAGCATATCTGGAAACAACCCATAATGCCAATCCCATAGTGTTAATGAACAAAGATATCTTGTTTTTAAAACCGGAAAGCAGGGAATAAGGGGAAGATATGATGGCAGAGTAGTAGTAGGATTCTCAGTTTGCCTTGTCTTTCAAACACAGCTAGATCAATATCCAACTATTTTGAACAACTAGGAATATGCACAGTTGGAGGGAGAAAACATGGCAGATGTGAGTTTTGGAACCATGATTTGGGGAGGGAACAGCTGTATAGCCTCAAAGAAGAGGGGGCCCTTTTCATAGAGCAAAAGGGAGAGGGAGAGAGTGGAAGTAAGTGCAGCAGATAGGGATCAGACAATAAGGTGCAGTGAGGGGATCCCTTGGGTTGCATAGGGAGAGAGGTCACTCCCCTTCCTGGAGTACATTTGGAAAAATGTATTTGGCCCCTCCAAGGACAAAAGGGCAGCAGGAGTCATTGAGCAGTGCTCAACAGCAGGGTCGGAAGTATACACAGAGGGAAGAAAACTTCTTAACAATTTTCTCCTGTGAGCCATAATAGGCTTAAACCTCTGTGTGTGCACCAAGAAGCTGGTTTTCTGCAGCAGAACTGAACAGAGAGCAGATCCTGGGACAGGCTTCATATAACTGGCCAGTGCTTTTCTCTGTCTGCCACAGTCTATTCAAGCCTCCACACAACTGCTTTTCTGGAAAAAAAAAAAAAACAGAGTAGGGGACTGAGTCATGCACAGATGGCAGAACGTGGTTGCCGCTTTTCGCTGGGCATCACAATATACTCTAGCTTCCACACTGGAAATGTGAAGCTGCTTTTCTGGGACAGGACAATGCCAGGTGCACTGTGAGGCTCTCCTCCGGGGAAGAGGTTGGTGTCCACACCTTGCAAGGCCTTTTAAAACTTGGAGTTTTGAATCCCAGCCACTGGCCAGAAATAAAGTACACTAGGCACACAGAGGGCCCAGAAACAGACAGGGTAAAGGCAGGGAACTGACAAAAGCTCGGGACACAGGAGATTTTTCACTTTTCTGAGAGGGTCTCCTGAGCAGCTTTGGCCAGGAGTCCCCTCTCTGGAGATGATAGGGTAGAGTGATGCCATATTCTTCCTCTATCACCCTTCCCTCCCCCTTGCCCACCAGCATAGACGGACTTCAGAGAGAAACACAGCACCTCCAGTGGATGCTGGAGTCCCCTATACTAAACCTTGCCCCCCTGCACCAGGCAGGGGTATCTTTACAAGGACAAGTCAGCTTGTGAGCCAGCACAACAGTCCTCAACTTCAGAAGACCAACACAAGTCCCCCACATGGTTCAAGTCTGCTAATTAAATAATGTTTCAAAAGGAGTCCAAAACGATGGAGGAGTAGGAGACCTTAGTTTTGTCTGGTCCCAGGAATTCAGCTAGATAGTTATCAAATCATTCTGAGCACTTTCAAACTCAACCAGAGATCTAAGAAAATAATAGCTGCAATTCTACAAATAGAAAACTGACCACTTTCTTCAAGGTAGAAACTGAATCTGAGATATATAGGATGATAAGTCATGGGGGGAGGGAACCTCTGTAAGCTGACCACCAGAAAGTGATATAGCATGGAACACAAATCGGAACTTTTAGAAGTCTACTCTGGTGAGGGACAGCCTTACATGAAAGATGCTCAGGTGGTGAATCAAGGCAGATTATTAGGTGGGACATTGCAGTCTCAGGATCCCCAGAGTCACAGAAAGAACAGAGGCACCAGAGTAAAGCAGAGTTCCCAGGCATTGGTATGGGGAAACTGGCTGCAATCAGTGGGCCCAGGAGTGGGCTTTCAGATCAGGGCTGCAATAAACCAAAAGCCATGGTGTGGTTGGTCAACTGCTCTCTGAGCAAGGGCCAAGCTAGCTGCAAAATCATGGCCAAGACTCCCCTTCTCCCCCGAGGAAGAGTTTGCAGGGTATGGAAACAGAAACTGGGGTCACTAGCCTGAAACAGAATCACTTGGTCATAGACTGGGTGAGCACAGAGTGAGGATGGAGAACAGGGAGACAAGAGTGATTGACTGCTTTTCCCTAAGGGTGCACTGAAAACTGGGGTTTCAACCTTTCAGCTCAGGAGCTGGAGATTGGGATGCTGCCATTTTCATTCTTATCCTCTAAAACAGTACATAAAGTACAGTACAGAAAGCCTTCAGGGAACAAAACCAACATAGAGCAATCCATGGCAATATGTATAATAAATAAGTATTTACTTATTTATATAAATAAATATAAATATATTTATATAAATATTATAAATATATATTATAATATAATATCTAGCTATATCTATATATCTATATATCTATATCTATATCTATATCTATATATATATATATATAGAGAGAGAGAGAGAGAGAGTTTTTCTTAGCAATTTTGGGATGCAGTATCTACTAACAAATGGACTAAAATATAAATATACCCAAGATATATTGTATTGCTCTGTTATGTACACCAGTCTGTTTATATTCCTTCTTTTTTGGCTTTTAATTTTTTTGTTACATTCTATCCTTTAATTCTATTTATTTTTATTTTTGTACATGTATGAGTTTTTCTTTCTTTACAATTTTGGAATCCATTTTCTTAACAAATAGACGAAAATATGCACAGAATACAGTGTACTGCTTTGTTCTGTCCACCTTTTTGATGATAATATTTTTATTTTTTTTTTCTTTTTGGTTTTGGGTCTCTTCCGATTTGTTTACTGTATATTTCTCTAGGGTCATTGTTACCATCTTAGTATTTTGTTCTTTCATTTATCTATACTTCTCTGGACAGAATGACAAGATGGAAAAACTCACCTCGAAGTAGAGAACAAGTGGCAGTACTGACTGCCAGGGACCTAATCAGTATGGATATAGCTCAGATGTCAGATATAGAGTGTAGAATAATGGTCATAAAGAAGAATGACACTGGACTGTTTCCTCACACCATACACAAAGATAGACTCAAAATGGATGAAAGATCTAAATGTGAGACAAGAATCCATCAAAATCCTAGAGAATACAGGTTGCAACATCTGTAACTTCAGCTGCAGAAATTTCTTGCTAAACAAATCTCCAAAGTTAAGGAAAGCAAAGGCAAAAATGAATTATTAGGACTTCATCAATATAAAAAGCTTTTGTAGTGAAAAGGAAACATTCGAAAAAACTGAAAGACAACTGACAGAATGGAAGAAGATATTTGTAAATGTCTTATCAGATAAAGGGTTAGTATCCAAGTTCTGTAAAGAACTTATCAAACTCAACACATAAGAAACAATAATCCAGGTGAGAAATTGGCAGAAGACATGAATAGACAGTTCTTCAATGAAGACATACAAGTAGCCAAAAGAAATGAAAAAATACTCAACATCATTTGGCATAAGGGAAATACAAATCAAAACTGCAAGAAGATATCATTTCATACCAGTCAGAATGGCTAAAATTAACAAGTCAGGAAATTACAGATGTTGGTGAGGATGTGGAGAAAGGTGACCCTCTTATACTGTTGGTGGGAGTGCAAGCTGGTGCTGCTACTGTGGAAAACAGTATAGGCATTCTTTTAAAAGTTGAAAATAGAGCTTTCCTAATAATACTCAGCTACTGCACTACTAGTTATTTACACCAAATATACAAAAATAGTGGCCCAAAGGGCACCTGCACCCCAATGTTTCTAGCAGCAATGTCCACAATAGCCAAACTATGGAAGGAGTCCAGATGTCTGTCAACAGATGAATGGATATATATATATATATATATATATATATATATATATATTACTCAGCCATCAAAGAAAATGAAATTTTGCCGTTTGAAATGATGTACATGGAACTAGAGGGTATTATGCTAAGTGAAATAAATCACTTCGAGAAAAACAATTCCCATGTGATCTTACTCATATGTAGAATTTAAGAATCAAAACAGGATCATGGGGGAAGAAAGGGAAAAATAAGATGAAATCAGAGAGGGAGACAAAACGTGAGACTTTTAATCATAGGAAACAAACTGAGGGTTGCAGGAGGGAAGAGGGTATGGGGTCAGGGTAACTGAGTGATGGATATTAAGGAGGGCACATGATGTAATGAATACTGGGATATTATAGAAGACTAATGAATCGCTGCCCTCTACCTCTGATACTAATAATACATTATATGTTAATTAATTGAACTTAAATAAAAAGAAAAGAAAAAAATTTTCACTAAAAGAAAGAAAGAAAGAAGAGAGCGAGAGAGAGAGAGAATAAGAAAGCAAGCAGGCTCCAAAACATCAGCTTCCACCAGAAATAGACCAGGCTCTTTTCTCCTTCTCCTTCTCCTTCTTCTTCCACTTTTCATAATTTTATTTTTTTTAATATTTATTTTTGTATTTCTTATTTTTACCTTTTATATATGTATTTTTCTTTTCTCTTTTTTTTGTAGGGATCAGGCTCATAATTTTATAATTGTTGTTTTGTTTTGTTTATTACCATCTCTTAATTTTCAGACACTCATCTTATTTTTTCTTTTTCTTTTCTTACTTGTTTATCCTTCTTTCTTTCTTTCTTATTCTTTGGAATTAGGCTTATACCTTTTTATTTGAATATTTGTTTGCATTTATGTTCCTCTTCTCTTTCTCCTATCTTGGATCAGGCTTGTTTTTTTCTTTCTTTTTTATCTTGACAAACAAATCAATACACACTCTCCTCTACAAGCAAGGGGGAATTCTGTAAAAAGTAGACAAGTGGGAAAGAACAGCCAAAATGCAACAGCATAGTGTACACACCATAGACCAGAAGCACTTCCTGAATTTTTTGTTGTTTTTGTTTCTCTTTCTTTCTTCCTTTCTTTTCTGGACAAAATGACAAAATGGAGAAAACCACCCCAAAAGAAAGAACAGGAAGTAGTACTCATGGCCAAGAATTTAATCAATACTGATATAAGAAAGATGTCTGAACTAGAATTTAAAACAATGTTTATAAAGATACCAGCTAGGCTTGAAGAAAGCATAAAAGATGCTAGAGAATCCCTTGCTGTAGTGGTAAAAGGACTAAAATCTAGTCAGGGTGAAATAAAAATGCTATTACCTAGATACAGTCCCAAAGTGAAGGCCATAAAAATGAAGATGAATGAACTGAAGAGAGAATCAGTACATAGGACATAAAATGATTGAAAATAAGGAAAGTAAAAAGAATAGAGAAATAAAACTATTAGAGCATGAAGGGAGACTTAAAGAAATCAGCAATTCCATAAAGCAAAATAAGATCTATATAATAGGGTCCTAGAAGATGAAGAGCAAGAGAAAGGAACACAAGGTTTATTTGAAAAAATTCTAGCTGAGAACTCACTTAACCTGGGAAAAGAAACAGGCATTGATGCCCAGGAGGCACAGAGAAGCCCCCTCGGGATAAACAAAAATAGGTCAACACTTCATCTTATACTGAAGCTTGCAAATTTCAAAGATAAAGAAAATCCTGAAAGAGGCTCAGGAAAGAAGGTCCTTAACATATAGAGGTAGACACATAAGGCTGACAGAAGACCTGCCATAGAGATCTGGCTGACCAGAAAGGACTGCCATGATATATTCGATGTGTTAAATAAGAAAAATATGCAACCAAGAATACTTTATCCAACAAGTCTGTAATTAAGAATAGAAAGAGAAATAAAGAGTTTCCAGGACAAAAACTAAAAGAATTTGTGAACACTAAACCAGCCCTGCAAGAAATACTAACAGGGATCCTTTGAGTGGAAATAGAGCCCAAAAGTAACAAAGACCAGAAACGAACAGAAATAGCAACATTGCAGGTAATACAATGGCACTAAGTTCATCTTTTCATAATTTTTCTGAAAGTAAATGTACTAAACACTCCAATCAAAAGATACAGAGTATTGGGGTGACTGGGTGGCTCAAGCAGTTGAGTATCTGCCATTGGTTCAGGTCATGATCCTGGAGTTCCAGGATTGAGTCCCACATCGGGCTTCTGCATGGAGCCTACTTCTCCTCCCTCTGCCTATGTCTCTGCCTCTTTCTGTGTCTCTCATGGATAAATAAAATCATTTGAAAAAAGAGTATCACAGTGAGTATAAAAAACAAGACCCATTGGTATGCTGCTTACAGATACTCATTTTATTTTATTTTATTTTATTTTTTATTTTTTTAACATATTTATTTTTTGACAATATCTCCTTAATCTATTTTTTTTAGTTTAATAGTTGCTCTAGGGATTAAGATCTGGTGTGTAAGTTAACCTTTTACATTTTACTTAGACTCACTCAGCAATTGCACTATTGGGAATTTACCCCAAAGATACAAATGCAATGAAACGCCGGGACACCTGCACCCAGATACTCATTTTAGATGCCAAAACACCTCCAGATTGAAACTGAGGAGGTGGAGAACCATTTATCATGGATTAGACACCAAAATAAAGCAGAAGTAGCCATACTTATCTCCGACAAACTAGATTTTATCTCATTTTTTAAATATTTAATTTATTTATTCATGAGAGACACAGAGATTTAAAAAGAGACATAAGCAGAGGGAGGAGCAGACTTCCTGTGGGAGCCTGATGTGGGATTCAATCACAGAATCCTGGGATCACGACCTGAGCCAAAGGCAGATGCTCAACCACTGAGCCACCCAGGTGTCCTGACAAACTAGATTTTAAACCAAACACTGTAATAAGAGATTAACACTATATCATAATAAAGGGGCCTATGCAACAAGAAGATCTAACGATTATAAATATTTATGCTCTCAACTTGGAAAAAGCCAATTATATAATTCAATTAATAATAAACTTAAGGAAACTCATAATACTAATAATACAATAATAGTTGGGGACTTTAACAACCCATTCACTGCAATGGGCAGATCATTTAAGCAGAAAATCAACAAGGAAACAAGGGCTTTGTATGACACACAGGACCAGGTGGACTTTACAGACATATTCAGGGCATTTCATCCTAAAGCAGCAGAATACACATTCTTCTCAAGTTCACATGGAATATTCTTCAGAATAGATCACATACTGCATCACAAATCAGGCTCAACCATTAGAGAAAAAAATGATATTACACCACGAATATTTTCAGAGCACAATGCTTTAAAACTTGAAGTCAACCACAAGAAATAAAATGTGGAAGGACAACAAATACATGTAGGCTAAAGAGCACCCTACTATAGAATAAATGGATCAACCAGGATATTAAAGAATATTTTTAAAAAATACATGGAAGCAAATGAAAATGAAAACAGGACAGTTCAAAACATTTGTCATGCACCAAAGGGAGTCCTAAAAAGGTAGTGTATAGCAATACAGGCCTTTCTTAAAAAGCAAGAGAAGTCTCAAATACACAACCTAACCTTATACCTAAAAGAGTTGGAAATACAGGAGGAAGTAAAGCTGAAATTCAGCAGGAGAATAGAAATAAAGATTAGAGCAAGAATCAATGATACAGAAGTAAGGAAAAAAACAGTAGAACAGATCGACAAAGCTAGGAGCTGATTCTTTGAAAGAATTAATAAGATTGATAAAGTCCTAGCTAGATTTATTAAAAATAAAAGAGAAAAGACCCAAATAAATCAAATCATGAATGAAAGAGGAGCGATCATAATCAACACCAATGAAATACAAATAATTATAAGAGAATACTAGGGGCAATTATATGCCAAAAAATTAGGCAATGTGGAAGAAATGGATACATCCCTAGAAACATAAACTACCAAAACTAAAACAGGTAGAAATAGAAAACATAAACATAGCCATAACCATCAAAGAAATGGAATCAGTAATCAAAAATCTTCCAACAAACAAGAGGCCAGGACCAGATGGCTTTCCAGGGAAATTCTACCAGACATTTAAAGAGTCAATACTATTCTTTTCAAACTGTTTCAAAAAAAATAGAAATGGAGGAAAACTTCCCAAATCTTTTGAGGAGGCCAATATTACCTTGATCCCAAAGAAGACAAAGACCCTACTAAGAAGAATTACAGACCAATATCCCTGATGAACAAGGATGCAAAAATGCTCTTCAAGATACTAGCTAATTGGATCCAACAGTACATATAAAATGGTTATTCATCACGACTAAGTGGGATTTATTCCTGGACCGCAAGTGTGGTTCAACATCTGCAAATCAATCTAAATGATACATCATATCAATAAAAAAAAGGACAGGAACCATATGATCTTCTCAATAGATGCATAAAAAGCTTTTGACAAAATACAGCAACCTTTCTTGATAAACTCTCTGCCATGTAGAGATAGAGGGAACATACCTCAATATTATAAAAGCTGTATATAAAAACCTGGCATCAAATAATTTTCCTAAGGTCAGAAAATGACAGGGGTATCCACTCTCACCATTGTTTTTCAACATAGTACTGGAAACCCTAGATTCAGCAATCAGACAACAAAAAGAATAAAAGTCATCCAAATCAGCAAAGAAGTCAAACTTTCACTCTTCACAGACATGATACTCTATGTAGAAAATCCAAAAGACTCCACCCCAAAATTGCTAGAACTCATACAAGAATTCAGCAAAGTGGCAGGATATAAAATCAATGTACTGAAGTCTGTTGCATTTGTACACACTAAAAGTGAAGGAGAAGAAAGAGTAATCAGGAATTGATCCCATTTACAATAGTACCAGAACCATAAGATACCTAGGAATAACTCTAACCAAAGAAGTAAAGAATTTCTACTCTGAAATCTGTATAACACTTATGAGGGAAATTGAGGAGGATATTCCATGCTGATGGATTGGAAGAACAGATATATGAAAATGTTTATGCTTCTGAAAGCAATCTACACATTAAATTCTATCTCTATCAAAATACAATCAACATTTTTCACAGAACTGGAATAAACAATCCTAAAATTTGTACAGAACCAGAAAAGAGCCCGAGTACCAAAGTGATGTTGAAAGAAAAAAAAAAAAGCTGGAGGCATCACAATTGTGGACTTCAGTCTGTACTACAAAGCTGTAATCATCATGACAGTATGGTGCTGGCACTAAAACAGACATATAGATCAATGGAACAGAATAGTGAACCCAGAAATGAACCCTCACCTCTACGGTCAATTAATTTTGACAAAGCAGGAAAGAATATCCATTGGAAAAAAAGACAGTCTTTTCAAAAAATTATGTTGGGAAAATTGGATACTACATGCAAAAGAATGAACTTGAATCATTTCCTTACACCATAAAATAAAATATACTCAAAATGGAAGAAAACCTACATGTGAAGGACGAATCTTTCAAAATTTTAGAGGAAAACACAGGCAGCAACCTCTTTTACCTTGGATTCCTGGATGTCTGGTATGTTAAGATGTCTGGGGATCATCTGGTATATTCCTGATTCAGACATGGACCCAGCCATTTCTCCAAGGTTCTCATTCTTTTTAGTGGGCAATGGCATTTACAGATACTAGCTGTAGACAGCTAGTATCTGAATATTGTTTCTGTTAGTTCGGTATTACAGATTACTTTTTCTGTATGTCATTTCTGCCATTACCATCTTTTTTGTTTCACTCTACTGGAGTGTGCCAATTTGATTCCCTTCTTATTTTTATATAAATTTTAAAAGTATTTTCTTAGTGACTAAATAGGAATTAACATTAGCATCCTAAATTAAATTTCTAGTACAGTTATCTACTTTAAATTGATACCAACTTAGCTTCAATAGAATACAAAGTCTCTGCTCTTTTACCTCTCTGTCCCCTTTATGTTCTTATTTTGTCACATATTTATACAAGGGTGAACATTAACATTGAGTTTTAATTATTTTTATGCATTAGTCTCCTAAGACATAAAAGGAACAAAAAATATGTTGTAAACTAAAAGTATAATAATACTGTCTTTTATATTTACCTGTGTAATTACCATTACTATAATCATTTATTTCTTTCCATGGCTTCTAGTTACTGTCTGTCTTTTCATTTCAGCTTGAAAGACTCTTTTTAGCCTATCTTGTAAGGTAGATAGATCTGCAATCAGTAAATTTTCTCAGCTTTTGTTTATTGTGGAATGTCTTAATTTCTGCTTCATTTTTGAAAGCTAGTTTTTCTACAGGCAGGATTCTGTTTTAAAAACCGCTTAAATAAGGGGATGATGGTGGAATAGGTCCCTAAACTCACCTTGTCCCATTATTTACAACTAGACATTACTCCCATCCAAGTCAATAAACCAGAGAGTGATCTGAAGAATGGAAGAACAAGCTCCAGGGATAAATTTAGAGAAGAAGTTATATCAGAGAATTTATGAAGGGCAGAAATTTTGGTGGGGAGCTTCCCACAGGAGGGAAGGACCTGCAGGTGCCAAGAGTGGAAAGCACCAAGGAGCCCACATGGGAGTATGAATCTCCATAATGTCTAGCCTTGAAAACCAGAGGGGTCGAATTCTGTGAGTTTGTATAATCAGCTGGACTTGAAGCCTGGAGCTTTGAAAGTCAGCTGACTCAGCATTGGGCAAGCAAGAGGGCAAGTGATAGCTGAGCTGAGTACCTGCCCTTAATGAGACAACAGCCCACAGAGAGGCAACAGAATCAATACTTTGCACGATGCCTGGGGCAAATGGAGAAATCTATTTATAAGGATTTAGGAGTTTCTTGGGGGACTTCTCCAGGATCAAAGTAGCTGACGGGCACTATTTTTCCTCCCTTCCCCCAGCATAAACACAGAGCCACCTGTAGGAAGCTGCACAGCACAGACACTTGCTACCTAACCTGCCAGCAGTGTACCCTGCTGTCCTTCTGAGGATTCACCCACTCCAAGCATGCTGGCTTCTGTTGTGGGCACAGCACAATTTTTTTAAATAATGTATGCCTAGATCAGCTGTCCCAGACACAGATGCCATAGGCCTGAGGCCACCTGGATCTACATCTAGCTGCCATGTCCAAAGATGCTACAGGCTCCTGGCTGCGGCTGCTGCATCTAAAGTTGGGCACACCTGAGCTACCATAGGGCTTATGGGAATCTGACCTAAGATTACAGGTTCAGTGCAAATTTTGCTGACACCATGAATGCCCTGCCCAACCACCATGCACACAGAGGCTGCATGCCCCCAGCCACAGCACAGATACTTGCTACATAACTTGCAAAGAGTTTGCCTCACCCACAAATTCTCCTGAGGACTGGCACACTCTAAGCCTGCCAGCCTCCACCTTGGCTTTAGCACACATGTAGTTAATGCAGGTGCCCCACCCAGCTAGCCCCACACAGTTTGCACACCCTAGACACCTCACTCTCCATTTATCCACCTGGGACATAGATGCCATGTGACCCTGTCCACTGTTGCTGCTATACCACACCCACAGCTGCCTCCATTCTTTTGGGGATTTACTTAGGACTAGCTACCCAGGCTCTATATGCACAGATATCACATGCCATGCGAAGTCACTGTATGTCCCTTACCACCATTTCAGCTATGTGACTTGTCCCTGGCCATTGGTGCTAATGCATTATGTGCCTCTGGCCACCACCTTACTTTGGGGGAATTGGCCTAGGACTAGTGGCTCAATGCAAATTTTGCTAATCCTGTGCCCTGCTCCTAAGCCCTCCTACCATCACAACCACTCAGAATCAGCCTGCTTTTGTCTCCGTAACAGCACAGAGAGAAGCACAACCATTGATAGGCAGAAGGTCAGTGCAGTCTGGACTGAAAGGGAAAGCTACTCAGGCACAATAGCAAGATGCAAGCAACACACATAGGAGACTCCTCTGAAGTACTAGGTTCTGGTGAACAATGGACACTGCACTGCAGGGCACTACAAAACCTTTCTTAATAAAGCAACTATTTTTAAGAGCAGAGGAATTCCCAACACACACACACACACACACACACACACACACACACTAGACACAGAGAGGTAGACGAAATGAGGAGACAAAGGATTTTGTCCCAAATGAAAAAAAACATGACAAAATCATGGCAGGAGATCTAAGCAAATCAGAAATAAGTAGTATGCCTGATAGAGAATTTAAAGAAATATTCATAAAAATATTCACTGGACCTCAAGAAAGAGTGCAGGACATCAGTGAGATTCCTTGGAAAGGAGGTTAAAGAATAACATATCAAAGATGAAAAACTCCATAAATGAAATTAGAAATACAATAGATGGAATAAACAGTAGGTTATAGGAAGCAGAAGAAAGTATCAGTGACTTAGAGGATAGAGTAATGTGAAGCAAATCAGCTGAAGAGATGTGAGACAAACAAATACTGCACAATGGGAAAAGAACTCAGTGAGTTCTCTAAACATAATACCATTCTGATTATAAGGACCTCAGAAGGAAAAGAGAAAAAAAAGGACAAAAAATATATTTGAAGAAATAATAGCTGAAAACTTCCCAAATCTGGGGAGGAAAACAGATCTCTCAACAAATTAAACCCAAGGAGGTACACACTAAGACACATTGTAATTAAAATGATAAAATATAGTGATAAAAAACCTTTAAAGACTGCAAAAGAAAAGAAGACAGTTACATTAGAATACAATCCCACAAGCCTATCAACTAATTTTCAGCAGAAACTTGGCAGGCTAGAAGAAAGTGTCATGATATATTCAAAAGTGCTGAAAGGGAAAAATCTGCATCCAAGAATATTCTATCCAGCAAGGGTACAATTCAGAAAAAAAGAGAGAGATAAAGAGGTTTTCAAACAAAAAATAAAAGAGTTCATGACCACTAAACCAGCCATACAAAAAATATTAAAAGAGACTCCTTGAGTGGAAAGGAAAGACATAAGTCAGAGTATGAAAAGTAAATAGCACTAAAGCATTAAAATATAAGCATTTCTCGGGGATCCCTGGGTGGCTCAGCGGTTTAGTGCCTGCCTTTGGTCCAGGGTGTGATCCTGGAGTCCTGGGATCAAGTTCCACATCGGGCTCCCTGCATGGAACCTGCTTCTCCTTCTGCCTCTCTCTCTCAGTCTGTGTCTCGCATGAATAAATAAATAAAATATTTTAAAAAATAAAAAAATATAAGCATTTCTGTAAAAATCTTTCAAGGGATTTATAAAATAACAGGATGATACCAAGTATTTGAAATGTAGAAGAAAGATAAGAAAAGAATAAGTTCAAAATTGGATGACCATCAGCTTAATGTAGAATGATGTATACAAAAGAACATTATATATAAGCCAAACAGTAACCACAAATAAAAAAGGAATAGAGATGCAAGAGATAAGAAGTCTTCAAGTATATCACTAAAAAATAAAAATCAAGAAACCATGAAAGAGGGAGGGGGGAAGAAGGCGGAAGAGAAGGGTCCCCAAGTCAACTGTCCCCACCAATTACCTAGATAACTTTCAAATAATCCTGAAAACATACGAATTCGGTCTGAGATTTAAAGACAGAACAGCTGGAATGCTACAGTGAGAACAGTTTGCCCTTCTATCAAGGTAGTAAGATGGGGGAAAAATAATAAAGAAATAAAAAAGCATCCAGGGGGAGGGGCCCCTGTGAGGAGCCGGGCTAAGCCCCTGCGGCGAGTGCCCACAGGACAGGAAAGCCCAGTCCTGGAGAAGCAGGAGCTTCACCAATCATCCCAGATGGAAAGGCGCTCCCAGGGAGTTGGAGCAGGATCCCAGGAGGAGCAGGGATGCGCTCAGGCTCCCAGCAGCACTAACAGAGGAACTGTGTCCCAGGGAAGAGCGCACCACACGCCATGGCCAAGCTCCATAAAGGGCTACAGCGAGAGCCCCACCAGCCCGGGAGCAGCTCCAGCGACGACTTCGGGCAGAGGGAGCTGCGCCGCCTGGGAGCATGATTCCAGTGGCACAGGCCCTGGAGCCCGGGGCACTGGGGGACACAGCCCAAGATCCAGCGCTCCCCCCAGGACAGGCAGAGGCTGGGTAGACACAGAACAGCAAGGACTCTCCTGCCGCTGGGCGGCACCTAGCTGTGCAGATCGGAGGCCCCTGCCCCCGGAGCATCCAGGCCCCTGTGGTCTGGGAGCTGTGGTTGTTACTACAGGAGTTGAGGTTGTTACTACAGGAGCTGACTCCAGGGCTGGAGAGCTGGCCGCTGCCACTGCTGTTGTTCCTCCTGGGGCCTCACAGGATAAACAACCCTCAAAGAACCTCACAGTGGCCTCACAGTATAAAAAGGATAAACAACTCCCACGGAGCCCTGCACCAGGCCGGGGGCTGAGCAGCTCCCCCATGTGCACAAACCCGAGAATCAGCACAGCAGGCCCCTCCCCCAGAAGACCACCTAAAACGACAGGGGGAAAGCAAGTTAGTGACCAAACAGCTCTGGAAAGTTCTAGGGGAAGTCGAGGGATTTACAGTATATAGAATCAGAGGATACTCCCCCTTGTTTTTTGTTTTCTGTTTGCTTCCCCCCCTTTTTTCTTTCTTTCATCTTCTTTTTCTTTTTTCTCTTCTCCCTTTTTCCCAGTACAGCTTGTTTTTGGCCACTCTGCACTGAGCAAAATGACTAGAAGGAAAAACTCACCTCAAAAGAAAGAATCAGAAACAGTCCTCTCTCCCACAGAGTTAAAAAATTGGATTACAATTCTGAGTCAGAAAGCCAATTCAGAAGCACAATAATAAAGCTACTGGTGGCTCTACAAAAAAAGCATAGAGGATTCAAGAGACTTCATGACTGCAGAATTTAGATCTAATCAGGCAGAAATTAAAAACCAATGAAATGAGATGCAATCCAAATTAGAGGTCCTAACAACAAGGGTTAACGTGGTAGAAGGAGTGAGAGACCTAGAAGACAAGTTGATGGCAAGGAGGGAATCTGAGAAAAACAATTAAAAGATCATGAGGATAGGTTAAGGGCAATAAATGACAGCCTCAGAAGGAAGAATCTACATTTAACTGGGGTTTCCAAGGGCGCCGAAAGGGACAGAGGTCCAGAATATGTATTTGAACAAATCATAGCTGAGAACTTTCCTAATCTGGGAAGGGAAACAGGCATTCAGATCCAGGAAATAGAGAGGTCCCCCCTAAAATCAATAAAAACCGCTCAACACCTTGACATATAATAGTGAAACTTATAAATTCCAAAGATAAAGAGAACATTCTTAAAGCAGCAAGAGAGAATAAATCCATTGCCTTCATGGGGAGAAGCATTAGGATAACAGCAGAACTCTTGACAGACACCTGGCAGGCCAGAAAGGGCTAGCAGGATATATTCAGGGCCCTAAATGAGAAGAACATGCAGCCAAGAATACTTTATCCAGCAAGGTTCTCATTCAGAATAGAAGGAGAGATAAAGAGCTTCCAAGATAGGCAGAAACTAAAAGAATATGTGACCACCAAGCCGACTCTGCAAGAAATAATAAGGGGGACTGTGTAATAGAAAGAGGAAGTCCAAGGGATCAATCCACCAAAACAGGGACTGAAAAGGTATCATGATGACACTAAACTTATATCTTTCAATAGTAACTCTGAATGTGATTGGGCTTAATGACCCCATCAAAAGGCACAGGGTTTCAGACTGGATAAAAAAAAGCAAGACCCATCTATTGGCTGTCTACAAGAGACTCATTTTATTTTATTTTTTATATATGAATTTATTTTTATTTGTGTTCAATTTGCTAGCATATAGAAAAACACCCAGTGCTCATCCCATCAATTGCCCCCCTCAGTGCCCATCACCCAGTCACCCTCACCCCCCATCCACCTCCCCTTACACCCCCCCTAGTTTGTTTCCCAGAGTTACGAGTCTCATGTTCTGAAGAGACTCATTTTAGATATAAGTAAACCTACAGCCTGAAAATAAAAGGTTGGAGCACTATTTACCATTCAAATGGTCCTCAAAAAAAAAAAAGCAGGGATAGCCATCCTTGTATCAGATAAATTAAAGTTTATCCTAAAGACTGTAGTAAGAGATGAAGAGGGACACTATATCATACTTAAAGGATCTATCCAAAAGAGGACCTAACAATCATCAATATTTATGCCCCGAATGGGGGAGCTGACAAGTATATCAATCAACTAATAACCAAAGGTAAGACATACTTAGATAGTAATACATTTATACTTGGTGACTTGAATGTACCACTTTCTACAATCGACAGATCTTCTGAGCACAACATCTCCAAAGAAACAAAAGCTTTAAATGATACACTGGACCAGTTGGATTTCACAGATATCTACAGAACTTTACATCCGAATGCAACTGAATACACATTCTTCTCAAGGGTACATGGAACTTTCTCCAGAATAGACCACATACTGGGTCACAAATCAGGTCTGAAACGATACCAAAAGATTGGGATCGTCCCCTGCATATTTTCAGGCCATAGTGCTTTGAAATTAGAACTAAATCACAAAAAGAACTTTGGAAGGATTTCAAAAACGTGGAGTTTAAGGACCATTCTGCTAAAAGATGAAAGGGTCAACTAGGACATTAGAGAAGAATTAAAAAGATTAATGGAAACTAATGAGAATGAAGATACAACCGTTCAAAATCTTTGGGATACAGCAAAAGCAGTCCTGAGGGGGAAATACATTACAATACAAGCATCCATCAAAAAACTGGAAAGAACTCAAATACAAAAGCTAACTGTGCACCTATAGGAGCTGGAGAAAAAATAGCAAATAGATCCTACACCCAGGAGAAGAAGAGAGTTAATAAAGATTTGATTATAACTCAAAGAAATAGAGACAAGAAGAACTGTGGAACATATCAACAAATCCAGGAGTTGGTTCTTTGAAAGAATTAATAAGATAGATAAACCATTAGCCAGCCTTATTAAAAAGAAGAGAGAGAAGACTCAAATTAACAAAATCATGAATGAGAAAGGAGAGAACACTACCAACACTAAGGAAATACAAAAGATTTTAAAAGCATATTATGAACAGCTATATGCCAATAAATTAGGCAATGTAGAAAAAAATGGATGCATTTCTGGAAAGCCACAAACTACCAAAACTGGAACTGGAAGAAATAGAAAACGTGAACAGGCCAATAACCAGGGAGGAAATTGAAGCAGTCATCAAAAACCTCCCAAGACACAAAAGTCCAGGGCCAGATGGATTCCCAGGGGAATTCTATCAAACTTTTAAAGAAGAAACCATACCTATTCTACTAAAGCTGTTCAGAAAGATAGAAAGAGATGGAGGACTTCCAAACATTATATGGTCTCATTCATTTGGGGAATGTAAATAATAGTGAAGGGGAATAGAGGAGAAGGGAGAAGAAATGGGTAGGAAATATCAGAAAGGGAGACAGAACATGGAAGACTCCTAACTCTGGGAAATGAACTAGGGGTGGTGGAAGAGGAGGAGGGTGGGCAGTGGGGTTGACTGGGTGGCGGGTACTGAGGGGGGCACTTGATGGGGTGAGCACTTGGTGTTATTCTGTATGTTGGCAAATGGAACACCAATAAAAACTAAATAATAGGAGATAAAAATACTTCCAAACTCGTTCTATGAGGCCAGCATCACCTTAATTCCAAACCAGACAAAGACCCCACCAAAAAGGCAAATTATAGACCAATATCCCTGATGAATATGGATGCAAATATTCTCAACAAGATACTAGCCAATAGGATACAACAATACATGAAGAAGATTATTCACCATGACCAAGTGAGATTTATCCCCGAGATGCAAGGCTGGTTGAACACTCATAAAGCAATCAATGTGATTCATCATATCAGCAAGAGAAAAAACAAGAACCATATGATCCTCTCAATAGATGCAGAGAAAGCATTTGACAAAATACAGCATCCATTCCTGATCAAAACTCTTCAGAGTGTAGAGATAGAGGGAACATTCCTCAGCATCTTAAAAGCCATCTACAACAAGCCCACAGAAAATGTCATTCTCAATGGAGAAACACCAGGAGCCTTTCCCCTAAGATCGGGAACAAGACAGGGATGTCCACTCTCACCACTGCTATTCAACATAGTACTGGAAGTCCTAGCTTCAGAATTAGACAACAAAAAGAAATAAAAGGCATTCAAATTGTCAAAGAAGAAGTCAAAACTCTCCTTCTTCGCAGATGACATGATACTCTACATAGAAAACCCAAAAGCCTCCACCCCAAGATTGCTAGAACTCATACAGCAATTCTGCAGTGTGGCAGGATACAAAATCAATGCCCAGACATCCGTGGCATTTCTAGACACTAACAATGAGACTGAAAAAATAGAAATGAGGGAGTCAATCCCATTTACAATTGCACCCAAAAACATAAGATACCTAGGAATAAACCTAACCAAAGAGGTAAAGGACCTATACCTTAAAAACTACAGAACACTTCTGAAAGAAATTGAGGAAGACACAAAGGAATGGAAAACTATTCCATGCTCATGAATTGGCAGAATTAATATTGTGAAAATGTCAATGCTACCGAGGGCAATTTACACATTTAATGCAATCCCTATCAAAATACCTTGGACTTTCTTCAGAGAGTTGGAACAAATCATCTTTAGGTTGTGTGGAATTAGAAAAGACCCCGAATAGCCAGGGGAATATTAAAAAAGAAAACCATAGTTGGGGGCATCACAATGCCAGATTTCAGGTTGTACTACAAAGCTGTGGTCATCAAGACAGTGTGGTACTGGCACAAAAACAGACACAGAGATCAATGGAACAGAATAGAGAATACAGAAGTGGACCCTCAACTATCTGCTCAACTAATAATCGACAAAGCAGGAAAGTCTATCCACTGAAAAAAAGACAGTCTTTTCAATAAATGGTACTGAGAAAATTGGACATCCACATGCAGAAGAATGAAACTAGACCACTCACTTGCACCATACACAAAGATAAACTCAAAATGGATGAAAGATCTAAATGTGAGGCAAGATTCCATCAAAATCCTAGAGGAGAACACAGGCAACACCCTTTTATTATTATTATTATTATTATTATTAATTATTATTAATTATTATTATCATTATTATTATTTAGGCAACACCCTTTTTGAACTTGGCCACAGCAACTTCTTGCAAGAGACATCCATGAAGGCAAGAGAAACAAAAGCAAAAATGAATTATTGGGCTTTCATCAGGATAAGAAGCTTCTGCATAGCAAAAGAAAAGTCAACAAAACTAAAAGCCAACCTGCAGAACGGGAGAAGATATTTGCAAATGGCCTATCAGATGAAGGACTAGTATCCAAGATCTATAAAGAACGTATTGAACAGCAAAGAAACAAACAATCCAATCATGATATGGGCCAAAGACATGAACAGAAATCTCACAGAGGAAGACATAGACATGGCCAACATGCACATGAGAAAATGCTCTGCATCACTGGCCATCAGGGAAATACAAATCAAAACCACAAGGAGATACATCACACCAGTGAGAATGGTGAAAGTTAAGACAGGAAGCAACAAATGTTGGATATGATGTGGAGAAAGGGGAACCCTCTTGCAGTGCTGGTGGGAATGTAACTGGTGCAGCCACTCTGGAAAATTGTGTGGAGGTTCCTCAAAGAGTTAAAAATATATCTGCCCTCCGACCCAGCAATTGCACTGTTGGGGATTTACTCCAAGGATACAGATGCAGTGAAACTTTGGGACACCTGCACCCCAATGTTTATAGCAGCAATTTCCACAATAGCCAAACTGTGGAAGGAGCCTCATTGTCCATCAAAAGGTGAATGGATAAAGAAGATGTGGTATATGTATACAATGGAATATTACTCAGCCATTAGAAACGACAAATACACACCATTTGCTTTGACGTGGATGGAACTGGAGGTTATTATGCTGAGTGAAATAAGTCAATCGGAGAAGGACAAACATTATATGGTCTCATTAATTTGGGGAATATAAAAAATAGTGAAAGGGAATAAAGGGGAAAGGATAGAAAATGAGTTGGAAATATCAGAAAGGGAGACAGAACATGAGAGATTCCTAACTCTGTGAAAAGAACAAGGGGTGGTGGAAAGGGAGGGTGGCGGAGGGTGGGGGTGACTGGGTACTGGCAGTGAGTGTGGCGCTTGATGGGATGAGCACTGGGTGTTATTCTAAATGTTGGCAAATTGAACTCCAATGAAATAAAGAAACCATGAAAGAGGGAAAAACATCAGAAAAATCTACAAAACAAGTAACAAAAAGGCAACAAATGCATCTCTCTCAATAATTACTTTGAATGTAAATGAACTAATGTTCCAACCAGATGCCATAGGGTGTCAGATTGGTTAAAAAAGAAGACCAATATGTATGCAGCCTGTAATAGGTGCATTTCAGACCAAAAGTCACCTGCAGATGGAAAGGGAGGGGATGCAGAAGTACTTATCATAAAAATCTATGTTAAAGAATGCTTCAGTATCAATAGTTATATAAAAAATATAAGACTTTTTTCCCAGACAAAATAGACTTGTTTATTTATTATTTTTGAAAAAAGAAAGGGGGAGCAGAGGATTGGGGGAGAGAGAGAGAGAGAATACCAAGTGGGCACTTCACCCCACATGAAGTTTAACGTGTGGCTCATCTCACAACTCTGAGGTCATGACCTGAGATGAGAGCCAGATGCATGACCCGCAGAGCCACCCAGTTGCCCCCAAAATGGTCTTTAAAACAATGACTTCAACAATAAACAAAGAAAGGCACTATATAAATGGGATAATCTGAAAAGAAGATATAACTATCGTAAATATTTATGCAATCAACATGGGACCACCCAAAGATATTAAATGGTTAATAGCAAACATAAAGGAACTGATCAATAGTAACACCATAATAGTAGAGGAAGTTTACACTCCTTTTAAATAGATGGACAGATCATCCAAACAGATAATAGGCAAGAAAAGTGTGGCTTTGAATGACACATTGGACCAGATGGATTGAACAGATATATTCAGTATATTACATCCGAAAAAAAAGTAGAATATAGTCTTTTCTTTCAAAATTGTATTTAAATTCAAGTTGGTTCACATGTGCTTTAGTACTAGTTTCAGAGTAGAATTATGTAATTAAGTGATTCATCATTTGCATATAACACAGTGCTCATTACATCAAGTGTGTTCTTTAATGCCCATCACCAAATTACCCCATCTCCCCACCCACCTCTGCTTCAGCACCCTGTTTGTTCCTTATATTTAAGAGTCTTTTATGGTTTTCCTTCCTCCCTGTCTTTATTTCATTTTTCCTTCCTTTCCCTATGTCCATCTTTTTTGCTTCTTAAAATCCACATATGAATGAAATCACATGGCATTTTCTTTCTCTGATTGACTTATTCCACATAGCATGATACACTCTAGTTCCAACCAGATCATTGAAAATGGTAAGATTTCATTATTTTTATGGCTAATATTCCTTTGTCTATTGTCTATGTATACTACATCTTTAATCATTCATCAGTTGATGGACATGTGGGCTTTTTCTATGCTTTAGCTATATTGGATAGTGCTGCTATAAGTTCCTGAAAACATATACACTACCAAAACTGTAATAGGAATAAATAGACAATTTAAATAGACCAAGCACTATCAAGGAAATTCTATCAGTAATCAAAAAAATCCCAACAAAGAAAAGTCCAGGACCATATGGCTTCACAAGCAAATCATACAAAATATTTTAGAATGAGCTTATATGTTTCAAAAAATAGAAATGGAAGGAAAATTTCCAAAGTCTTTCTATGAGGTCAGCATTACCCTGACCACAAAACCAGACAAAGATCCCACCAAAAGTGAGAATTATAGACCAATAATTCTTATGAACATGGAAGCTAAAATACTCACCAAAATACTAGGCAAGAGGACCCAACAGTACATTGAAAGGATTTTTCACAAAGACTAAGTAGGATCTATTCTTTGTCTGCATGGGTGGTTCAACATCTGCAAATCAATCAATGTGATACAGTATATTAATAAAAGCAAGGACAATAAACATATGATCCTCTCAATAGATGCAGAAATAGCATTTGACAAAGTACAGTATTCTTTCTTGGTTAAAACACTTCCAGTGGAGGTATAAAGGGAGCATACTTCAATATCATAAAAGCCATATGTTAAAAGCCTACAGTAAATAGGATTCTCAATGGGGAAAAACTGAGAGCTTTTCTCCTAAGGTCAGGAACACAACATGGATGCCCTCTATCACCACTGTTGTTCAACATAGTACTAGAAGTCCTAGTCTCAGCAATCAGACAACAAAAAGTAATAAAGGCATTCAAATTGGCAAAGAAGTCAAACTTTCCCTCTTAGCAGGTGACATGGTAATCTATGTGGAAAGCCCAAAACCTTAAAATTGCTAGTATTCATAAAGGAGCTCAGCAAAGTGACAAGATATAAAATAAGTGGACAGAAATCAGTTGTATTTCTATACATTAACAATGACACAGAAGAAAGAAAAAATAAGGAGTCATTCCCAGTTACAATTGCAACAAAAAGCATAAGATATTTAGAAATAAACCTAAGCAAAGAGGCAAAAGCTCTGTACTCAGAAAACTATAGAACACTTATGAATGAAATTGAGGAAAACGCAGAGAAACAGAAAAACATGATGCTTATGGATTGGAAGAACAAACATTGTGAAAATTTCTATGCTACCTAGAAAAATATATACATCAATTCAGTCCCTATCAAAACTCCATCAACTATGTCACAGAGCTGGAACAAATAATCTTCAAATTTGTATGGAATCAGAAATGATCCTGAATAGCCAAAGGAATGTTGAAAGAGGTGTTGATACTGGTGGCATCACAATTCTGGACTTGAAGCTCTATCAAAAAGCTGTAATCAAAAAAAAAAAAAGCTGTAATCATCAAGACAGTATGGCACTGGAACAAAAACAGACAATCTATCAATAGAACATAATACAGAACCCAGAAATTGAACCTCAACTCTGTGGTCAACTAATAAATAACCAATTAAAAACAGTCTCTTCAACAAATGGATTTGGGAAAATTGGACAGTGACATGCAGAAGAATGAAACTAGACCATTTCCTCACACTATACACAAAAATAGACTCAAAATAGATGAAAGACCTAAATGGGAGACAGGAATCCATCAAAATCCCAGAGGAGAACAGAGGCAGCATCCTCTTTAACCTCGGCTCTAGCAACGTCTTACTAGACACATCACCAGAGACAAGGGAAACAAAAGCAAAAATGAACCATTGGAACTTTACCAAGATAAAAAGCTTCTTCAGAACAAAGAAAACAGTCAACAAAACTTAAAGGCAACTCGTAGAATAGGAGAAGATATTTGCCAGTGTCTTATAAGATAAAGGGTTATTATCCAAGTTCTATAAAGAACTTATCAAACTCAACATCCAACATCCAAATAATCCAATCAAGAAATGGGCAGAAGACATAAACAGACAGACATTTCTCCAAAAAGGTTATACAAATGGCCAACAGACACATGAAAAAATGTTCAACATCACTTGGCATCAGGGAAATGTACATCAAAATCACAAGGAGATAATGCCTCTTATCTGCTAGAATGGCTAAAATTAACAACTCAGGAAACAACAGATTTTGATGAGGATGTGGAGAAAGTTGAACCCTCTTACACTGTTGGTAGGAATGCAAAGTGGTGCAGGCACTATTGAAAACAATATGAGAGTTCCTCAAGAAGTTAAAAATAGATCTACCCTACCACCCAGCAATTGCACTACTGAATATTTATGCAAAGGATGCATACACAGTGATTCAAAGTGGTACATGCACCCCAACGTTTGTAGCAGCAATGTCTATGATAACAAAAATATGGACAGAGCCCAGATATCCATCAAGTGATGAATGGATAAAGATGCTATAGTATACTTATACAATGGATTATTACTTGGCCATCAAAGAGAATGAAATATTGCTATTTGGAACAGTTTGGGTGGAAGTAGAGGGTTTTATGCTAAGCAAAATAAGTCATTCAGAGAAGGACAAATACCATATGATTTCACTCATGTGTACAGTTTAAGAAACAAAACAGGTGTATGTAAGGGAAGGGAAGGAAAAATAATAATAGAGAGGAAAGCAAACCATAAGAGGTGTTCAACTTTAGGAAACAAACTGAAGGTTGCTGTAGGTGGATGGGGGTATAGGGTAATTGGGTGATGGACATTAAGGAGGGTACTTGATGGAATGAGTACTGGGTGTTATATGCAACTGATGAAATACTAAATTCTACCCCTGAAACTAATAATACACTATATGTTAAATTAATTGAATTTAAATATAGAATTAAAAAAATAAACCCAGAGAGCAGAACTCATGGGAGCAGCCTCTTGGAAACCAATTTTTTCACTCATCATAACCAAAATTAAAGGATTCTAAATCACAGTTGCATAGATTTTATGGAAGAAATGCTTCTTTGTATATAAGCTATTATGTAAAAGAGTCCAGGTGATAGGCACAAAAAAATTTAGAATGACCCCATCGTGACTCTCAGGAGATTCACAACATAAAATATTTATATTAGACTTTGCCAAACATGCCAGGAGACAGGGAGTGGCAGCAGAGCACACAGATTAAGAGCTAACACATGCAGTGCTAGCACTTGGCAATAAATACTCTAAAAAATAACACTTTCCAAAAAAATATTATTTTTCTTCACCCTCAATTTTTGTAAATTTAGCAGAAATCCTGACTGTCTGCAGATCCCCTTACTTTGGAGTGGGAGTTGAGAATTGAAATTCCATATGCCTGGCCTAATGTGACTAAAGCTGACAGAAAATGGATCTAATACAGTGGTATCTAACAACATGATCTATTGCTCACAGAAGAATTGGGGAATGACACTTTTCCTACATCTATGAGTCCAGAGCTTGAGAAATTAGGTACAAAAATAAAGCATCTGTCCTTTGTGTAGGAAATTTTACAGTTGGCTGTGTCTGATTTCCATGAGAAAAGAGATGTTAGAGTATATGGTGAGTCAGAGAATGAGATTAGGGTTGTTGTCATTGTGAGCTAGGGCTTCTGCTTGCCCATACCCATAGGCTTTATAACAGTGCTTTTTGAACATGTAGCTCTTCCAGAGAAGCCTCAGAAAGCTCCGAAAGACACAAAGAATCTGGAGACCTACTTTTCTAGGGTAAAAGGGATCAGAGACAGAAAGGCAAATGCTTTTATTGAAAAATAGTTCTAATTCACCACAGAGGTAATTTGAAATTTGGATTGTAACCCAACATTATTCTATCACCTTTGTTGTTCTATGTCACAAACAGTCCAGGGTTGTTGGTATGTAAGAATCTGGGCCTGTGAACCCATCTTAGAATGGCTAAAGGATTCCTTATTTTATTTTTCCATTCTTGCAAGACTGATTCTTTTTTTTTTTAATTTTTTATTGGTGTTCAATTTACTAACATACAGAATAACCCCCAGTGAAGACTGATTCTTGAATGAAGACACAGACTGCAGCACATACTACGTGTTTTTTTTTTGTTTTGTTTTGCTGTTTTGTTTTGTTTTGTTTTTGTTTTTGTTTTACCAGGAAAACAGGTCGTAGAGGGGCTCAGTATGCCCACAAGCTTTGTTCTACTTGGATTTTTGACATGTCTGTATACTTGGAGAACTGGTGGCAGAGCAGTGCCAAGAGCCTAGCTACCTGAAGGGCCATAGAATCTCTTGAAAATTACCTCCTCCTCAGTGAAGAAAAAGTTACAGAACTAAAGATAAATTCAAAGACAAGGAGTCAGCTCCATTAGAGTGTTTTAAATTACAGCACAGGTGTATATATTTCAGTTGGATTAGTCACAAATCCAGCACACTCACAGGGACTCACACATTTCAGTCCTATAAGAAAGCCCAAAGTGAAAACTGCAATGAGCTGTTTCACCTAATTACACAGCTGTTTTGCCTCAGTGTTTGTATTTCCATAACACATCAAATATTTAATCCTTACATTGAAGTGTCTGGAGCACTAACGTCAACAACCTCAGATGGGAGATGGCACCCTTAATTCAGATATCCCTCTTAGGCAAAAGCAATAGATATTAGTAAACTTAGTGTAAAAATGTTCAAGTGCCAGTAGCAGCAAGAACCTTCAAAGGCCATCAGTAATGAATGGTGCCTTAAGAGGCCATGGATTCCACAGCTTCCTTACTCTAGTAAGGAGAGAAAGAAAATGGCAGGCACCAAGTAGCAACCAAGAAGACTGGTTCTTATGGCATGTGAGAGAATCCACTAAGGATTCCCAAACCTATTTGTGATGTACTGGGGTTATGAGTAAAGTGAGGTGAGAGCAGGTACTAGATTTTGTAAAGCAAGTGAATCCAGAATCATAGTAATATTATTGGATGATTGCTAGAATAACTATTTTACATCCATGATGATGGGGTCTGGGAAATGAAAGTCACTTATGGCTATATTACTTTTCTAGTAAAAAAATACATGTATAACAGAAAAGGAATGGGATATATTAAGAAAGGAAAGCAAAATAAGGCAAGATCACTTTGTCTAGCAATGCAAATGGCCTAATTTATAAAATTATAAGTGGATGCACTAGAAGCATCAAGAGTAAAATCAATAATGCTTCAAACACTGTCAATGACTACCAATGAGAAATATCAGTGATGAAATGTATCACTTGTAAATGAGAGATTACCAGCTAACTGTATATATATGTACATATAATATTACATATTGCATATTATGCATGTCTATTGCATAATATATACATATTGTACGTATGCACATAATATATATACATACATTACATGACATGTAATATACATATATTACATATATGCATACATACATATGTATGTATATACACATGCATATTACATATGTAATATACATATACGAAATGTATACACATTACACAGTGCGTACATATTATATATGTATATATATGCATATTACATCTATAATATTACATAGTAGTTATTATACATATACATATTACATATTATATTTACATATATATCATACTGAGAAATAATATATCTCAAATCCCCTAAATCTACCATTAAGATTATGTTAACTATCAAAATAAAGCATCATAATCATATTTTGCATTTACTGTGTGCCAGATGCTTTACATAAACTCACTCAATTCTCATAGTAACTCTGCCTGTTGGATGTTATTATTTCTATTATGTATATAAAAAATGACTAAGACTTAGAGTTACTGTGACTTGGCCAAGATATATTACAAATATGTGGTGAAATTGGGATTGTGACATTTTTCTGATTGACTTCAATCCTGATGTATTCTCTGCTACAAAATGCTATTTTCCAACGTTGATTTTAAGAGACTGAAATGAACATGGAGAAATATATAGCACTATTACAACAATAGTACAATTGTTTTTATGACTAAGGGGAATCTGCTTTTACCAATCAATCTATGTATTACAAGTAACTTCATTCTCATATGGTAAATATTAAATGATTGATAATATGCATTTTGGAGATCTGCTTATGAGAAAATGAGATTTTATAAGTGGACCAATCAATGGTGAAATTGCAGCTTTCATCACAGAAAAAAGAAAACATGCCTTAAGTAAGCGGGAAGGAAAATAAATGGCAAGGAAGTAATTTCTGAAATGAATGTACAAATTTTCTATTGCTACAAATACCATTTATTTTCTTTTCAAATACTGACACTTGAATCCTGAGTTCTTATATGTCAGGAATTGGTGGAAATGTAAACAGAAATGCAATGGCATGTTTCTAGACTTGACAACATAATTTACTGAGTTTTTACTCACATATTGGTGTATGACAATCAGTTTACATTTTCTTATATGTATTTCATGTGAACTAGTTATTTTCTTCTATATTTTTAATGTGAGCTTGCTAATAAACATAGAAATATTAAGAATTTTCCTGAGTTGAAAGTATACAAGTGAAAAATTAAAATTTTTCAATGACTTCCCATTGTTCTCAAGAGAAAATCCAAGATCCTTAGTGCCCCTAAAGAGTCCCGAATGATTTGACATTTTCCTCTCTCTTTGCACTTTATGTCCAAGTAACTTGAGCAACATTGTTCACCACACTTCCGCCACACTGTTTCAGGGTCATTGTACATACTGTACACAAATTATGATACATTAGTGAAATTATTTTCTCCTCCCATCAGAAAATATTACAAATAAAACAATAAGTATATAAAATTAGAATTGATAAGTATATTCACAAGGAACTTTTTGAAGAATTCTAGATAATGCAAAAACAATTTATCAAAAACAAGTTACTTTTTATGAATCACAAGTCTTGATAAAATTAAATATGCTGGACAAAGCCGTTATTTGTTTAAATTCTATTTCTTTCTCAAAAGTATTTGAGAAGTGTCTAAAGCGATTTTTAAAGAGTGATATTGCACTCTTCTGGCTCTTCTCTTTCTGCTCCTTAAATGTATATACATAATATAGGAAAAAGCAGAAGGATGTAGAATGAAACAAACTTGAGACATACAACCAAATGTGATATATGGTCCTTATTTGGATACTGATGAAAGAAAAAAAATAAATGGTTGTAAAGATACATCTTTGAAGTAATCAGGGAAATTTTAATATAGCCTGGATACTAAGGAATAACTATTAATTTGGATAGATATGATAATGGCATGGTAGTTTTATGGAAAAATAAGTCCTATCAGTTTGATATGCATACTGAATTATTTCAGGAGTGAGCAGACATGTCTGTAATTTGCCTTAAAGTATTCCAACAAAACAAAGAAATAAATAAGTGCAAAGAGATTATCAGAACATAACATACACTGCACACCCAGAATAAACTCCAAATGTTAAAAAAAAAGAAAAGAAACCTACAAGAGTAGGAGAAGAAAGCATGGGTGAATTTTTTTAAAAAAACCAAGGGATAAGAAAGGCCTTTTAAACTATGGTAAAAAATCTAGAATCCAAAAAAGATAAGATTAACAATGTCGACTACTTAAAAGAAAAAAATTACTTCTGCATGACTAAAAAAAATAATAAAAATTTAAAAATGAATACTGAAAAGCTGGAAAATATTTGCAGTTCATATCACAGACAAGAGCTAATCATAAGGGAAATATGCAATCAGCTACAACAAGAAAGAATTTTCACCAATCAGCTTTGGGAAATAAACATTCATATATATATGAACTCATATATATATGAATATATTTGTATATAAAATTTTATTTATTTATATATATTTAATTTTATTTATTAATGGGAAATACAGAGAGAGGTAGAGACACAGGGAGAGGGAGAAGCAGGCTCCCTGCAGAGTGCCTGATGTGGGACTCCATCCCAGAACCCCAGGATCATGTCCTGAGCTGAAGGTAGTCACTCAACCACTGAGCTACCCTGGTGTCCCAACATTCTCATGTATTTTGGTAGAACAGTGTTTATAGGGGATAATTTGGTAATGTTTATCAAAAATACAAATGAATTTATCCTTTGATTTAGCAATCCTAATGAGAACTTATATCTACAGATATACCTGCACATGCATACAAAGCTAATTATTGATGTGCTGTGTGTAGTAATAAAAGATTGGAAATAACTGAAATGTCCATCACTAAGAAACTGTTTAAGTAAATTATGGTACACCCACAGAATGGAGTACTTTACTTCTGCTTAAAAACCAATGAGGAACCTCTCTCTATATGCTGATTTGGGAAGATTTCCAGGATATATAGTAAAGTGGAAAAAGTAAGAAAAGGAAGAGTATAGCTTTTAAATAAATAAAGGATGTAAGTGATAATAATGCGTGTCTTCATTTCTACATATTTACATAGAGAAACACTGGAAATTATCCACAAGAACTAACAAGAGAAGTTATTTGTAGGGCGTAGGAAAGAGTGGTGCAGATGGAAGGGGATGTTAATGGAACTCTTCAATATAAACCTTAATTCACTGCTTTATTTGAACCATTTGAGTATACTACATATCCCAAACAATATAAATAAATAACATTTTAAAAGAAAAAAGCTCACTTTTCAGCAAGCCTTTCTCATTTTTTTAAGATTTTTTATTTATCTATTCATAGAGACAGAGAGAGGCAGAGACACAGGCAGAGGGAGAAGCAGGCTCCATGAAGGGAGTCTGCGTGGGACTCGATCCAAGGTCTCCAGGATCCCCCCCTAGGCTGCAGGCGGCGCCAAACCGCTGCGCCACTGGGGCTTCCCAAGCCTTTCTCTTTTCATCCAAGACTTAGTATTTCCCTTTAATGTGCTCCCATACTGTTTTATATGCAGCTTCTATGGTACTCCTCAGTCAGTTCCATATTTTTTCTTGTCAGTCATTCCTACAAAGTTATGAACTTCTTAAGTGTAGTGTTCTTGTATTAATGCATCTCTGTCTCTTTTACAATATGCATCGTATCTGGCACATGATAGTTGCTCAGTAAATTGTCTTTTGAATTAGCATAATCTTTCTAGGTTTACCTTATCTTACTGAATTTCTTCCTATAGCATCTATGCTTTTGTCTCTTACTGCATTTATCACTATCCTGTTATTTACTTAGATGTGTTTTATGAGATTGTGAAACCCTGGAGTTATAGTAGGTGATCAATTAGAATGGTGAAATAATTTTTCTACAATTCCTAAGTTAACAAATAATGATGATGCTAGCACAAAGGTTAGTAATACTTAATATGATCACTTTCTAGTAAAATAATAGTCTCATTAGTGGAGAATAAGAATTAAAATGTTAACCATGTCTATATCTTCCTCTGTGAGATTTCTGTTCATGTCTTTTGCCCATTTCATGATTGGATTGTTTGTTTGTTGAGTTTAATAAGTTCTTTATAAATCTTGGAAACTAGCCCTTTATCTGATAAATCTTCTCCCATTCTGTAAGTTGTCTTTTAGTTTTGTTGACTGTATCCTTTGCTGTGCAAAAGCTTCTTATCTTGATGAAGTCCCAATAGTTCATTTTTGCTTTTGTTTCTTTTGCCTTCCTGGATGTATCTTGCAAGAAGTTACTGTGGCCAAGTTCAAAAAGGGTGTTGCCTGTGTTCTCCTCTAGGATTTTGATGGAATCTTGTCTGACATTTAGATCTTTCATCCATTCTGAGTTTATCTCTGTCTAAGGTGCAAGAGAGTGGTCTAGTTTCATTCTTCTGCATGTGGATGTCCAATTTTCCCAGGACCATTTATTGAAGAGACTATCTTTCTTCCAATGGATAGTCTTTCCTCCTTTATCAAATATTAGTTGACCATAAAGTTCAGGGTCCACTTCTGGGTTCTCTATTCTGTTCCATTGATCTATGTGTCTGTTTTTGTGCCAGTACCACACTGTCTTGATGACCACAGCTTTGTAGTACAACCTGAAATCTGGCATTGTGATGCCCCCAGATATGGTTTTCTTTTTTAAAATTCCCCTGGCTATTCGGGGTCTTTTCTTATTCCACACAAATCTTAAAATAATTTGTTCTAACTCTCTGAAGAAAGTCCATGGTATTTTGATAGGGATTGCATTAAATGTGTAAATTGCCCTGGGTAACATTGACATTTTCACAATATTAATTCTTCCACTCCATGAGCATGTAATATTTTTCCATCTCTTTGTGTCTTCCTCAATTTCTTTCACACGCACATGAGAAAATGCTCTGCATCACTTGCCATCAGGGAAATACAAATCAAAACCACAATGAGATACCACAAATATTGGAGAGGATGTGGAGAAAAGGGAGCCCTCTTACACTGTTGGTTGGAATGTGAACTGGTACAGCCACTCTGGAAAATTGTGTGGAGGTTCCTCAAAGAGTTAAAAATAGACCTGCCCTAGGACTCAGCAATTGCACTGTTGGGGATTTACCCCAAAGATACAGATGCAATGAAACGCCAGGACACCTGCACCCCGATGTTTCTAGCAGCAATGTCCAGAATAGCCAAACTGTGGAAAGAGCCTCGGTGTCCATCGAAAGATGAATGGATAAAGAAGATGTGGTTTATGTATACAATGGAATATTACTCAGCCATTAGAAACGACAAATACCCACCATTTGCGTCAACGTGGATGGAACTGGAGGGTATTATGCTGAGTGAAGTAAGTCAATCAGAGAAGGACAAACATTATATATTCTCATTCATTTGGGGAATATAAATAATAGTGAAAGGGAATATAAGGGAAGGGAGAAGAAATGGGTAGGAAATATCATAAAGGGAGACAGGACATAAAGACTCCTTACTCTGGGAAACGAACTAGGGGTGGTGGAAGGGGAGGAGGGCGGGGGGTGGGGGTGAATGGGTGACGGGTACTGAGCCCCCGCACTTGACGGGATGAGCACTGGGTGTTATTCTGTATGTTGGCAAATTGAACACGAATAAAAAATAAATTTATTATTAAAAAAAGAATTAAAATGTTAAAAATATATGTATTTATTACACTGATCCACTTATTCATAGAGAACTCAAACATACTACAGTCCTTTATTCAAGGGTATGCAGAAATCTATTAAGCTGTTTTTAAAATCTTTCAGTTTAATTCCATAATATCAAAGATTAGTTTTGAAATATATTAATGGTATTTGGACAGACTTCTATACACTAGTAGGGGTAGGACAACATTAATAAACAAGAACTGAAGTTCCAAGATCGCTAGTTATTTACCTAGAGCACATAAATTCTTTGAATACATGAAAGTTCCTTGACCTTGCTGAAATGTATTTATTTATATATTCATTCATTCAGCAAATATTTTTTTGAGCAACAACTATGCTAGGCATTGTGAAGTATTTAAGATATAAATAAATTGTGGTCTTTGTCCTCACGGAGGCAGTATAGCATAATAGTTAAGAGTACATGAAATTAAACCAACCTATTTTGCAATATTGCTTCTGTCTTTAGGAGTTACAGGACCTTGATCAAATTACTTAAACATTGTGCCTTAGTTTTATCTTCTGTCAAATAAGGATAATAACAGCTATTTCACATGACTGTTATGAAGATTTAGATGGAATAATGCACATATAGAGCTATTCACAATGCTTGCACATAATCATCACTCCAAAGGCATTTATTTTCAGTCTTATAGTCTAAAAATAGAAGAGTTCTTTTCTGTAGTTTATGTTTTCATAGTAGTAGCAGTCATCTGCTTTATTATAGTATAAGACCTCTTTGTAAATACTTACAGATACACTTGGTAGTCACACATGGTATTATCCTAATTCTCAGGCTCTATGAGGCACATGAGAACAACTTCTTAGTAGTGAGGATATCAGTGAATGAAATTGAACAATTATTTTACTGAGGAATAAAAGGGTTCCCATAACAATTATGATGGGAGAATATTATTTATTTTAATGAAGCAGTAGTATTCCAAGAAATATTCTAAATGTATTAAAAAGTAATTTGAAAATAAAATGCTGATCACTAAAAGTTAGTGTGGGTTTACTAGGGATATATTATGCTAGACCAGTAGACCAGTGTTACCTAAACTGTTGTCCCTCAGAACATTGAATGTTAATGGGATAGTTTTGAGAAAAATATTTTTTTCTATGACCAAATAAATTTAGGAAACATGAGATCAAGCAAGTTAAACACATGTTTTCACATGTCCTTACTGCAAGACTTTCCAGAGTTTGGGTACACTAAAGTAAATTAAGGTATCCAATAGGGTAAACATAATATATAGTCTTTCCCAAATGTGAGCATGAAACTATTTTGTTATGTATGTGAGTGCATTATTTCTCAATATTATCCCAAAATAATATTTTATGAAATATATTTTTGGAATACAGTTCTAATTTAAGTTTTCTTATAGAATTACTAAAGTAGTAGAAAGAAGAATGAGGAGGAGGGGCAAGATGGCGGAAGAGTAGGGTCCCCAAATCACCTGTCCCCACCAAATTACCTAGATAACCTTCAAATCATCCTGAAAATCTACGAATTCGGCCTGAGATTTAAAGAGAGAACAGCTGAAACGCTACAGTGAGAAGAGTTCGCGCTTCTATCAAGGTAGGAAGACGGGGAAAAAGAAATAAAGAAACAAAAGGCCTCCAAGGGGGAGGGGCCCCGCGAGGAGCCGGGCTGAGGCTGGGGGGAGAGTCCCCAGGACAGGAGAGCCCGGTCCCGGAGACACAGGAGCTGCACCGACCTTCCCAGGTGGAAAGGCGCCCGCAGGGAGTTAGAGCAGGACCCAGGAGGGCGGGGATGTCCTCGGGCTCCCTGGGACACTAACAGAGCAACTGCGCCCCGGGGAGAGTGCGCCGAGCTCCCTAAGGGCTGCAGCGCGCGCACGGCTGGACCCGGGAGCAGCTCGGAGGGGCTCGGCGGCGGCTCCGCGGAGGGGGCTGCGCGGCGGGCAGCGGGAATCCAACAGCACAGGCCCCGGAGCACAGGGCACGGAAGACACAGCCCAGGATCCGGCCTCCCCCCGGGACAGGCAGAGCCCACGAGGGCCCAGGACAGCAAGGACGCTCCTGCCCCGAGCTGAGCAGATCAGCGGCCCCGTCCCGGAGCCTCCAGGCCTTGCAGGCGGAGAGCTCTGTAGTTACTGCTGGAGCTGAATCCAGGTTTCCAGAGCTGCCACAGCCACTGGGATTGTTCCTCCTGAGGCCTCACGGGGTAAACAACCCCCACTGAGCCCTGCACCAGGCAGGGGGCAGAGCAGCTACCCCAAGTGCTAACACCGGAAAATCAGCACAACAGGCCCCTCCCCCAGAAGACCAGCTAGAAGGACAAGTTCCAGGGGAAGTCAAGGGAATTAAAGTATACAGAATCAGAAGATACTCCCCCGTGTTTTTTTTTTCTTTTTGATTTCTTTTTTTTTAATAAAATAATTTTTATTGGTGTTCAATTTGCCAACATGCAGAATGACACCCAGTGCTCATCCTGTCAAGTGCCCCCATCAGTGCCCGTCACCCATTCACCCCCACCCCCCACCCTCCTCCCCTTCCACCACCCCTAGTTTGTTTCCCAGAGTTAGGAGTCTTTATGTTCTGTCTCCCTTTCTGATATTTCCCACACATTTCTTCTCCCTTCCCTTATATTCCCTTTCACTATTAGTTACATTCCCCAAATGAATGAGAATATACAATGTTTGTCCTTCTCCAATTGACTTACTTCACTCAGCATAATACCCTCCAGTTCCATCCATGTTGAAGCAAATGGTGGGTATTTGTCGTTTCTAATGGCTGAGTAATATTCCATTGTATACATAAACCACATCTTCTTTATCCATTCATCTTTTGATGGACACCGAGGCTCCTGCCACAGTTGGGCTATTGTGGACATTGCTGCTAGAAACATCGGGGTGCAGGTGTCCTGGCTTTTCATTGCATCTGAATCTTTGGGGTAAATCCCCAACAGTGCAATTGCTGGGTCGTAGGGCAGGTCTATTTTTAACTCTTTGAGGAACCTCCACACAGTTTTCCAGAGTGGCTGCACCAGTTCACATTCCCACCAACAGTGTAAGAGGGTTCCCTTTTCTCCACATCCTCTCCAACATTTGTTGTTTCCTGCCTTGTTAATTTTCCCCATTCTCACTGGTGTGAGGTGGTATCTCATTGTGGTTTTGATTTGTATTTCCCTGATGGCAAGTGATGCAGAGCATTTTCTCATGTGCATGTTGACCATGTCTATGTCTTCTTCTGTGAGATTTCTGTTCATGTCTTTTGCCCATTTCATGATTGGATTGTTTGTTTCTTTGGTGTTGAGTTTAAGAAGTTCTTTATAGATCTTGGAAACTAGCCCTTTATCTGATACTTCAGAAGGGGAGGAGGGCGGGGGGGGGGTGAATGGGTGGCGGGCACTGAGGGGGACACTTGACGGGATAAGCACTAGGTGTTATTCTGTATGTTGGTAAATTGAACACAAAAATAAAAAATATAAAATAAGAAATAAGAATGAACAGACATAATTTTTGGAAAATATTTGAAAAAAATTCTCTTAATCTGAGATGGAAAAATGTCTTCTCAATTAGTTATCATTAAACACTATACTTCCATAATCTCTAAAATAATTTTTGAAACATATATCACTTACACATTTTTAAATTGACATAAAACATACAGAATTGACTTCATTATAAACATTTTCTATGATATACTCTTTAATTAGTCTTATATATTGATAACTTTTAGTTATTGATTTAGTAAATCAGTTTTTATAATGTAAAAAACATACACAAATCCAACAATCAAAATGAGACATCACCTTGACAGCAATTTGGCATTTAGCTATGTATTTTTCTCCTGCTCTTCCATTACCATGGGTGACCTACCTTGAATGTCATGTTTATTTTTTTTCAGGATTTCTATTTTATTTAGCTTTATTGAATTGAAATGTATTCTGAGGATATCTATAATTTTGGGTATTTTTAACTTAATTTAAAAAGGTTCATTCTATAAGTAATGTTTTGGAACTTAATATTTCTACACAATGTTATGTTGCTAAGATTAATTCATTTTTATATCTCTTAGTTTATTATTTTAAAAGAAACATTTTAAGTATATAAGATATATAAATCATATATACCAGAAAAAATATGCAAATCATAAGTACAGCTTGATTAAAGAAACACTTCTAGGTAACAAAAAGAAATAGTTTATTATTGGGGGCTGGGGGGCTAAGATAGCAACATAGTAGGAGGACCCTAAGCTTGCCTCATCCCTCAAATAAGCTTCCAAATCATTCTGAATACTCAAGAAGTTGGCCTGAAGACTGATAGAACAAACTGCATTAGTAGAGTGTGAGAAGAGGCCACTTGAGGAATATAGGAAATGAGGAGTTGAGTGGTTTGGGGGAGAAACCAATCACATGCTGTGGAGAAGAGGGAGCCCTATTCACAGAGAAAGGTGAAAGGAGGGAAGAGAGAGAGAGAGAAGTGTACAGTCGATTGCACAAGGAAAACACTTCCCCAAAGGCATTGACTGGGAAAGTAAAAAAGAATTTATTTTCCTGAGTTTTTGAAAGCAGTGGGGTTTAAAGACTAGAATTTTAGAGGCCCATGGCATGGTTTGGATAGAAGCTTGAAGGTGCTGCCTTAATCCCAGAGAGAAGGCAGGCAGGTAACCTTGGGGAAAATAGCTAATCTGAGGATCTCCTAGATGTATGAGGAGAGACTGTTCCCTCTTCTTGGAGTACATCTATGAGAGGTGCCCTCCATGGACAAAAGAGTGGAGGACGCCATTTCCCTCCCTCACCCCTTAGCACAGAGGCATCTCCTGAGGGTGGCTAATGTGGACACTGGCTGTTTAGCTTGCTTTGCTCCAAATCCCAAGTCACTGCACTCTGGCAGGGAAGTGGATGTTTTTTATCAACTACTAGTGATAAAAATGTTGGATATCTATGTGGAAAAATTAAATTTGATCCGTATCTCAAATCTTCCATGTGAATCAATCTCAGATGGATTCTAGTTTTAAAAGTAAAAATAATCATAATAAAACTTTGTAAGTGAATATAAGAGAAGATCTTTATGTCTGCAGGGTCTGAGAAGATTCTTAAAGAATTTACTTAAAGCTAACTAACTAGAAAGAAAAAGTTTGATATATATATATATATATATATATATATATATATATATCTCCTTAAAATAAGATCTACTGTTTATAAAATGACCCTTTTAGAATAGTAAAATGCCCTGTCTCAGGATAGAAGATATTTAAAGCAAATGTAAGGGTCACAAGGAGAGGCAGGTAGATGGAGGAAAACAGGCAAACAAACCCTGAGCAGAGAGCATGGAAACAGTGATCTGAAGAGTGCCTGGGTCACACAGTGGGGACATTATTTGCTATTCCTGATATGTTCCCTGTGAGTAGGTTTTATGGAGACACCTGTACATGAAAAACAGGTGTCTGGCATCATTTCTTTCCTCAGTTCCTCAGCATAAACACAGAGCTACCTGCAGGAAGTACTGCAGTGCCCACACTGGCTGCATAACTTGCTTAAACCAATTCTCATCCATCTGAGCTCTAGTGAAACTGTCTTAATCTGTTATGCTTACCTCAGTCCCAGTGCTGTAGGACCCTCCCCCCAAGAGACCAACACAAACCCATGACTACACTACATCTCTGTACCAGTGTTTTTCAGGACCTCAGTTACAGTGGAGAGGGTGACAGGTTTCATTTCATAAGCAGACCAGAGCACACCTAGTAAAAACTTGCTACATTCAGACTAGGGACCAAACAGAGGCAAGGAGAGTCTCTGCAGATGACTGGCCTGAAGCCTAGAGCACCCAGAAGATAATAACAGAGCACACACCAAAGAGACATTCCCTGAAGCACCATGCCCTGGACACCATGTGACCTTTTCATCATAAAGCCAGAATTTTTAGAAGCAGGAGACATAAGTGGCTTTTCTAACACAGAGAAGAAGGCAGAGACTTAGACAAGATGTGAAGACCGAGGAATTTATCCCAAATGAAAGAACAAGAGAAAGACAAATTAAGAGATCTAATGTGAAAAAGAAATAGGTAATATGCCTGATTGAGAATTTAAAGCAGCAATCATAAGGATATTCACTGGGCTTCAGAAAAGAAAACATCAGTGAGACACTTACCACAGATACAAAAGAGTTAAAAAGAGAATCAATCAGATGAAGAGTGCTATAAATTAGAGCAACAACACATGTTGTAATGAATAGTAGGCTAGGAGAAGTAGATAAATGAACTCATGACCTAGATTAGACAAGTAATGGAAACAATGAAGCTGAATAAAAGAAAGAAGAATTGTGCAAAATGAGAATAGATTTAGGAAACTCTGACTCCATTAAAAGTAATAACTTTCCTACTAGAGGAATCCCAGAAGAAGCAGACAGAGAAAAGAGGTAGAAAATTTGAAGAAATAATAGCTGACAACTTCCCTAAAACAAGGAAAGAAACAGACCCAGGTCTAGGAGGCACAGTAAACTCCCATAAAAATCAACAAAAGCAGACCAACACCAATGTATTTTGTAATTAAATATGCAAAATATAGTGATAAAGAAAAAATCTTAAAAGCAACAAGACAAAATAAGTCATTAAATTACCAGGGAAAACCCATAAGGCTGGCTGGAGAATTTTTAAAAGAAACTTGGCAAGCCAGAAGAGAGTGGCATGATATACTCAAATGGGAAATTTCATATACCCTGAATGGGAAAATTCTGCAGCTGTGAATATTCTATCCAGCAAGGCTCTCAATCAGAATAGAAAGAGATTTAAAGAGATTCCCAGGCAAACAAAAACTAAAGGAGTTTGTGATCACTAAACCAGCCCTGTAATAAATATTAAAGGGACACTTTGAGTGGAAGGGAGAGTCCAAAAGTGACAGTTTAAAGGCAGGAAACATAAAAGCAGTAAAAATGAATATTTATTTACAGAATTAGCCTAGGAACTCACAAAAAAATTACATAAAATATAATAACATATACCAAAAACATGGGGAAAAGAGAAGAAAAAATGAGTTTAAACTTAAATGACCATCAATTTAATATAGAGTGCTATTTGCAGAGGTTATATATAAACCTAATGGTCACCCTATGTCAAAAACCATTAATAAACATACAAACATAAAGAGAAAAGAATCCAAAATATATCACTAAAGAAACTGAGGAAGCCATGAAAGAAAGACAAGAAAGGATCACAGAAATACTCAAGAAACAATGACAAAAAAAGTAATAAAATGGCAAGAAATGCATGTCTATCAATAATTACTTTGAATGCAAAATTACTAAATGCTCCAATCAAAAGACATAGGGCATTAGAATGGATAAAACATCGAGAACAATCTATATGCTGCTTATAAGAGACTCATTTTAGACCTAAAGGCACCTACAGACTGAAAGTGAGGGGATGGAGAAATATTTATCATGTAAATGGATGTATATTGGACCAACTAGACTTTAAAACAGAAAATTTAATGAAACAAAAGACACTATATAAGAATAAAACAAAAAGACACTATATAAGAATAAAAGGGACAATCCAACAAGAAGATATACAAACTGTAAATATTTATGCACCAAACGTGGGAGTCCACAAATATATGGATCTATTAATAACAAAATTAGGGGAACTAATTGATAATAATCCAAAAAAATGAAATTTTACAACCTACTTACATCAATGGGCACATCATCTAAACAAAAAATCAGCAAGGAAACAATGGCTATGAATGACAAACAGTTCCAGATAGACTTAACAGATATATTGAGAATATTCCATCTGAAAACAGCAAAATACACATTGTTACAAGTGCACACAGAACATTCTTCAGAAGAGATCACATATTAGTCACAAAACAAGCTCCAGCAAATACATAAAGATTGAAGGCATACCATGAGCCTTTTCTGACCACATGCTATTGAAGCTAGAAATCAATAGTTTTTTTTAAAAATCTGGAAGTCACAAATCCATGAATGTTAAACAATGTGCTACTAAACAATGAGTGACTCAACCATGAAATACAACTTTATATAAAACAAATGAAAGTGAACACGGTACATTCTAAAACCTTTGAGATAGAGCAAAAACCATGTAAAGAGGGAAGTATATAGCACTATAAACCTATTTCAAGAAGCAAGAGAAACATCAAATAAAAAAGAAAACCTAGCCTTACACTTAAAATAGCTAGAAAAAAAGAACAACTAATGAAGAGCAGCAGAAGGAAGGAAATAATAAAGATTAGAGCAGAAATAAATGATATAGAAAATTTTAAAAATACAATGGAACAGATCCATGAACCCAGGAGCTGGTTCTTTGAAAAAAATTAATAAAAGTGAAAACCCTTAACTAGACTCATCAAAAAGAAAAGAGACTAGACCCAAATAAAATCATAAATGAGAGGAGAGATCACAACCAATACCACAGAAATATAAACAATTATAAGAGAATTTAATGAAAAACAATATGCCAACAAATTGGACAACCTGGAAGAAATGGATGAATTCCCAGAAACATATAACCTAATCAAACTTAAAGAGAAAGACTGATAACCAGCAAAAATAAACTGAATCAGTAATCAAAAATCTCCCAACAAACAAAAGTCCAGGACAAGATGGGCTCACATTTGAATTCTATCAAACATTTAAAGGAAAGCTAATACCTATTGCTCTCAAACCATTCTAAAAAATAGAAATGGAAGAAAAACCTCCAAATTCATTTTATGAGGCAAGCATTCCCCTGATACCAAATCAGATAAAGACAGCATTTAAAAAAGAGAACTGTAGGTCAATATCCCTGATGAACACAGATGCAAAGATTCTCAATAAAATACCAACAAATCAAATCCAACAATATCTTTTAATAAGCATTCACCATGATCAAGTGGAATTTATTCCTGTGTTGCAAGTATGGATCAATATTCATAAAACAATCAGTGTGATACATCACATCAATAAAAGAAAGGATAAGAATCATGTGATCATTTAAGTAGATGCAGAAATAGCATTTGACAAAGTACAATATCCATTTATGATAAAACTCCCACCAAAGGATGTTAGAGAGGCCATACCTCAGCATAATAAAGACAATATATGAAAAAGACAATATATGAAATAAAAAGAGATGGTGAAGGTGTGGAGAATGTGAAACTCTTTTGCATCACTTGTCGGGTAGCAAAGTGGTGCAGCCAATCTGTAAAACAGTAAGAGTTTCCTCAAAAAGTTAAACATAGAACTACGCTATGATCCAGTAACTGTGCTACTTGGTATTTACTCAAAGAATACAAAAATACTAATTTGCAGGGATACATGTACCCCAATATTTATAGCAGCATTATCTACAAAAGCCAAATTATTGAAACAGCCCAAGTGTCCATCAATAGATGAATGGCTGAAGAAGATGTGTTATATATACCATAGAATATTACTTAGCATATGATAGCATATGAAATCTAACCATTTGTAATGACGTGGATGGAGCTATAGAGTAGTATGCTAAGCAACATATGTCAGTCAGGGAAAGACAGATACCATATTTTCACTCATATGTGGAATTTAAGAAATAAATCAAATGAACGAAGGGATGAAAAAAAAGAGAGGCAAACCAAGAAACAGGCTCTTTTTTTTTTCTTTTTTTAAAGTTTAAATTCTATTAGCCAACATATAGTACATAATTAGAAGAAACAGACTCTTAACTATAGAGGACAAACTGATAGGAACCAGAAGGGAAGTGGATGGGTATGGGTTAAATAAGCGATGGGGATGAAGTAGGGCACTTGTGATGTGTGCAGGATTTTGTATGGAAGCGTTCAATCACTCTATTGTAAACCTAAAACTAATATTACACTGTATATTAACTCAGTGAAACTTAAAACTAAAAAATTATAAGTGTTACAAGGCTGGTGTTTGGAATAGAGACAAGACAAAGAAATTTTTTTAAATGAGCAAAAATTTTGCACAAATATTCCCCCAATTGAAACATCCAAAAGGCAATTAATATATCAAAAGGTATATAACTTCTCAGTAAGCAGAGAAATGCAAATTAAAACCACAATGAGAAAAACCATTCCTCACCATGTAGGAGGGCTTAAAGAGAAACACATGATCCAGAATGAGTATCTTATAATACTGTACTTGATGCTAGTCATATAATACTCGGAATATGACATTCAGTTCTGGGAATCACCCTCTGCAAAAGACAGAAATTGACAAACTGGAACATATTTAGAGGAGAAACCTCTGGACATTACAGCTTATTAAGACTAGTTTAAAAAAGAAAGACTAGGGATGCCTGGTGGTGCAGTGGTTGAACATATCTGCCTTTGGCACAGGGCGGAATCCCGGGTTCCTGGGATGAAGTCCCACATCAGGCTCCCTGCATGGAGCCTGCTTCTCCCTCTACCTATGTCTCTGCCTTTCTCTCTGTACCATTCATAAATAAATAAATAAATAAATAAATAAATAAATAAACAAACAAATAAATAAATAAAGTCTTTTTTTAAAGAAAGACTGGTTAGAGAAACTGAAAATATTAACTTGGAGGAGAGAAGGCTTCTTATTGCAAATGCTTGACAAAAATAGAAGTGAGTTTATAACTATGAATTATTAGTATCAAAGAAACATAAAAGGAAACAGTGCTCACCTCAACCTCAGGAAAAAAAAAATATTATGCTGACCAAAACCAGTATAGGAATGCCTTAGGAATTGCGAATTAGTTCACTGTAACTGGAGGTGTTCACCAGTAGTGCCTGGATGATCATTTATGGTGTTATTGTTAGTGTGTGGAGGGAGCTAGGGGATTAGAATGACCTCTGAGGTCCCTTTCAGATCTATGACTCTTTAAATAGTGGAATTGTGATGGGTGTGTGTTGAGGGGTTGTGTGTAAGAAAGGGATTTGAAAGGAGGCCTCATTTGGGAAGAACTAATACCTGGGAAATCACCCTCCAATCTAGCCCATAACATCTCATTCTGATGATAACTGAGTTATCTTCACAGTTTGACTCGCTACTCTCCTGGGATCAGTGGCACTCAGTGGAAGATTAATGGGTCAGTAGCCCTTACTACAAATATCAGCAGGTTTTAGAAATAGTTCTTCTGGCTTGTAGTCCTGTTCAGTTCCCTGAGACCTTTTTGTGTTACTGCTCAGGGACAATGGATAAAATAATTTTCTACCCCTCTACTGGAATTCTGTACAGAGCTCATAAAAATTTTTTCTTTAACCGTTATTTTTCCAAGTACAGACCACTTATTTCCCATGGGTGTATGACACCCTGTAGCTACTACACTTATGGACATAACATCTTGGATGAGATCAAAACTCTGGACCTAGTACCTCCAAGACACTTTCCAGCACCAAATCCTAAAGTTGTTTAATGCTGATGAATATCACTATGTAGCAGGTGAGACAGGCTCAGACCTCCTAAGCACAGTGCTCTGTTATTTAACCTACTCTGTTTCCACTGCAGATATTGCCATTGATGGTGACCCTTGGAGAAAAAAAACAGTTAGTCTTCCAAAGTGCAGTAATTTTTAAATATGTATGTTAATGTGTTGTCTATTAATAGAGAAAATATATTTTCTTAGTCTTTCATCTACCAGTGCAGACAGAAGGGTGGAGACCAGAGCATCATAACATTGTTGGTGGTTTCATCCAACATTCAAGGCTCTTTGAATACCATTAAAACTCTAGGCAGTCTTGGGCACCCTGGATGGCTCAGCGGGTAGCTCTGCCTTCAGCCCAGGGCCTGATCCTGGAGAACCAGGATAGAGTCCCACGACAGGCTCCCTGCATGGAGCCTGCTTCTCCCTTTGCCTGTGTCTCTGCCTCTCTCTCTCTCTCTGTGTGTGTGTCTCATGAATAAACAAAAAATCTTTAAAAAAATAAAATAAAAATCTAGGCAGTATTATTTTGGAAACTCCCATACACAGTGTATCAACAATTTTTTAAAAATCTAAATGTACCTATCTTCTTACTTAAATATAAATGTTAAATCAAAAGTATTAATATGTTATAACTTTGTTTTTAAATTCAAAATTACTTGGCACAAAGTAATTCATTAAATCATGCTTGACAGTGATATTTCTGCAATTGTTAGATATACTTGGGAATTCTGCTACTATAGAAGAAAAATCTAAATTCCAAATTGTTTTCAAGTGAAATGAAATACTGATGAATACTAAATTTAATATTTAAAGAAGCTGATGTGGTAATGGTTTGTATATATTTAATTAAGCATTTCTTTTTTAAAAAGATTTTATTTATTTATTCATGAGAGACAGACACAGAGAGAGAGAGAGAGAGAGAGAGAGAGAGAGAGAGAGAGGCAGAGACACAGGCACAGGGAGAAGCAGGCTCCATGCAGGGAGCCCGACATGGGACTCGATCCTGGGATTCCAGGACCATGCCCCAGGCCGAAGGTAGGCACTAAACCACTGAGCCACCCAGGGATCCCCTAATTAAGCATTTCTTAATTATGATTTTGTAGTCTTCTTTTTGTATTATGGGATAAATAATACTTTTACTTTCTCAAAAGTTTAAAAATAGGAAATATTTCTGCTTCTGGCAATGTACTGGATGATTTGAAACAACCTTCTTGCCAAAGGCAATTTAAAATTTTAGAAGACACTTTACAAAAACCTTAAAAATATCAACAACCTTGGCAAGAAAGTGAGGAATTACCAGAGTAAGAAATGGGGATTGATTTCAATTTCAAAGGACTCAGTGATAAATCAGATCTGCTTTTGCCTGGGGACCATTTGCCAAGAAAGGAAATGAAACTTCTAAGCAGACCTTCTCTTTTAAAGATAACCCACCTGGAGATTCCTAACCCTGAGTGGGGTGTGAGAGCATAAGCAGTCTCCATTTGAGAAGGGAAAGTGCTGTTCTGAAGAAACAAGTATCAGTTAAGGCAAGGAGGTAGAAAGAACAGAGAGAGGGTTGAAGGTGTAGGAGATTCTTTCCATCATAAACAGAATCCCCAGTGAATATAGAAAAAAGTTTTGAGTGGTAGGAAATATGGAGATTGAAATTGAGGTAGAATTTCTGAATAGAAGGTGTCTTCTAGCTCTTATCCTATGCAATATGTATGACATTTCCACCAGAAATTATTAGACTCTTGTTATGGAACTTTTCCGTGTGACAGATAAGCTCAATTATGTTTAATTCTATCTGTTCACCTATTCCTACACCATATACCCCAATTTTACCACTATTATGTACAGCTCACTGAAACTGTGTTAAACCCACCAGCTCAGAATTTGGCCTAAAAATTCAAAACAGGAAACCAAAATTTATATTTTGTGTAGAGCTGTACTCATTCTGACACCATTAACCATATACCCTTTGCTGAGAACCTGGCTCAGCAAAGGGTATATGGGACAGAGAAGCATTTGTAGGAATTTACCTGCCATATCAGAAAAGTGCTAAAGATAGGGACCCGATATATCAGGAAAATCAGTGAAGGAGGAGAGGGGAGTAAAACCTGCTAAGAACTGTCCTTAGGCTCCACTATTTACAACCATAGTCATAAAAATCTCCACTCATAGCTCCTTAGCCCCATTCTTGTGATTGGGGTAACATCAAATAGTTTCTCAAGGAAATCAACATTTCTTTCCAGTCTAGACCAGGGCAATGCTGGGTCCAAATTGTAACATTGTGACAATAGGCTGGAGTCCTATCTAATATGCCAGCAATTCCACGTTTAAGAATTTATTCTGGGGCAGCCTAGGTGGCTCAGTGGTTTAGCGCCGCCTTCAGCCCAGGGCCTGATCCTGGAGACCCCGGATGGAGTCCCACGTCAGGCTCCCTGCATGGAGCCTGCTTCTCCCTCTGCCTGTCTCTCTCTCTCTCTCTCTCTCTCTGTCTCTCATGAATAAATAAATAAAATCTTTAAAAAAAAGAATTTATTCTGAAAATTTATACTGGTAAAGCCAGCCCCCTCATGTATTCCTAATGTTGTCAATAAAGGCCAACAGATTTTGTTTATATATAAATTTATTTTCAGAATTTATTCTGAATTATTAAAGATGTGGGCAAAAATTTATTGATAAACGTATACTGCAGCATTAACTACAATATAGAATAATTTAAAATAAGCAACATGTCCAATAATACAGAACTGGTTACATAACTTTTGGAATATCTATAAAATGGAATCATATAAAACCTTTAAAAATCACATAGAATAATATTGGATAATTTTTAAAATATTTTCTAAGTGGAAAACAGCCATTTACAAAATGGTATGTATCCTATGATAGATTTTTAAAATATATTTATTCCCTTCCTCCCTGTTACTTTTCTCAACCCTTCTTACACACTGTCATCTATCTCTGACTAGGTTTAGAAGGGTTTACATCAACATATTAAAAGTGGTTATCTCAAGATACTTTCTTTACAATGTTTGCTAAGTTTTCTGAACATAGCATGCATTTATTTTATAATTTTTTAGAAATGTTAACTTTTGGTTAATAAATAAATAGATTTCCTGTGGCAATAGGTCACAAATACCATTTGAAAATTCTTTGATTCATCTTACTTTAATCCGGCCTTAACCTTTCCAGTCAAATAATATTAAAAATGATTTGAGGAACTGTTTTATGTAAGATTAAAATGAAGCAACAATGACTATTATAGAATACACATTCCAGGGATAGTTGAATATAGTAAGGAACAAGTCTAATATAATCTATAATGTTAATTTCTAGGATAAAAATACTGGTAAAGCCAGCCCCCTCATGTATTCCTAATGTCAATAAAGGCCAACAGATTTTGTTTATATATAAATTTATTTAGGAAATTTTCACTTAGATTAATATGTCTGAATTTAAAGTAAATTAAATACCAAGAATCAGCTTCCCATTCTGAGAGTTTTAGATAAGGCCCACTGAACTCATTACTCATTCTGCCATCCAGTGTTCTCCAGATGTAAATTTTATTATATGGGAATATAGAATGAATACAAGAGTTTTTCTTTCTTTCTCTTTATATATTTTTTTCAGTTGAAAAGAGGCCTTGGGTCCAAATAGAATACATGTTGATCATTAAGAGGCAGGAAGATTGACTATATATGCATATGGCAAATTATGCCCATTTTGCCAAATCAAAACCTTAAGGAAGATTTTCCTGTCCTGTGGACTGGGAAGCCCAATAACAGTCACCCTGAAATTAACAATGATGAAGATAGCTTATCATCCTGACTTATTTCTGCCTGATTATTTGTATAATAATTCTGAGTTTTATCTAGAAAAGGCAAGAGTTGGGCAGATGAAGACAGAAAAGGGTATAAGGACATGGGAGAAAAGTGAAGAATGGGACAGAAAGAGAAAAGCCATGCAAAAGAGAATAAATATGGTGATTGCAATGGGGGTGTAAACAATGATTATGCAAGGAAGTTACTCTGGAGAAGCAATGGGTAAGACTATGGAAAGTATAAGGTAGGATCATGGAGAGTGCTCCTTAGAAATATTAGGTTTGGTTTGATAGCCAATAAAGAACTATCTATAGTATTTTAGCCTACATTGTTTTTAGTGATATATTAAAGTAATGTTTTAGGAGAAAAAATAGCTAACAGTTACTGAGTGCTTGCCCTGTTCCAGGCAATGCGATACAATAATGATGGTTAAGAGGGTGGCCTTGGAAATTGGTTGGAGTTAAGGTCTAGTCCTGACTCTGGAATTTATCAGCTATATGACATTGGGAAAATTACTTATTTTCTTGAGTGTCAGTTTCTTCATCTGTAAAATTGTTGTAGTAATATCCACCTTTCAATGCTGTTGTATGGATCACATCGATTGAAAAAAGGGAAAACTTGTGGCCAGAGAACAGTTAGGAAAGTATTACAATTATTGAACCTAGACAAAAGTGATTACACCACTAGAATGGAGAGGGAGGAAAAACTGCAGAGGAAAAGTAAAGAATTAGGACAGATGACTGACTGAAAGTTTTTTTAGTTCTGTTCATTTGACATAATTTGGGAAAAAGAAATTCTACTCTGAAGTATAGGGTTCCTCTCTGGACATTATCAATTGTTTATACATTTCCTTAGAGCTAAATATAATCGTCCGTTCCCTCTATTCATCATTTCAACATCTCTGCAACATATAATTTAAATTTTCTTTTCTTCAGTCAGTTAAAAAACAAAACAAAACAAATCATTCACTTTCTTATACTGTATTTTCAATTTTTTATTGTTTGCAATTTCTTCCTCCATTATTGAGTTTGCCAGTCAGGCCTCCTACAAATTTTCAGAGACCATGTTCCCTATCATAACAAAAAGTAAAACTCAAAAAGAAAACTGGTCCTGCCATTTCTGGGTTTAGGGAAACCTGAAACTTTTCTTAAGTCTTCTGTGGCTTTGCTCACTTCTTCAATGCCTAATTTCTGTGACCAGCTATCGTCGGAATAATCATTACATAATAGGAGTCTTAAAATGCACAAAACTTTGAAAGCATGGGCTTTCTTACTAGTGTCTGATTCAACATAGGGAGTCTTCATTTAAGGAAGATCTGTCTTATTTGCATACATTTCTGAGCAGGAAGTTATGTGCAGAACTTTCAGTTTCTGTGGGAAAATGTCCTTCATTCTAATATAATTTAATACAATGCTCCCTTTTGCTTTTTTTTTTCTTTCTCCTCTGCCTCCTCTTGCGGAGAGAATCGTCAAAAATAAATGTTTCAACAGATCTCGCGGTGCAATTCGAGACTCCCTATTTTAAAAAAATAGAAATGATGCAAAGGAGCCTGTATTTTCCAGGCTTTGGGACTGGGACTGCAGTATTCTGAGCTCAGTGAAAGCAGTCAAGGGAGGAGGCGGGACTCTGGCGAGTTCCCCTTCCACCCTCCCCCCCCCTTTCTTCTTCCCACCTCTCTTCCACTTCTAGCTGAATTCCAGCATTTGCTGCAGTTTCTCTCAAGCCCTTTGCAGGACCCAAACAACAGCGGCCATTGCTCCCAGGATGGTGATCCGTGTGTATATTGCATCTTCCTCTGGTTCAACGGCGGTAAGGAGGGTGGAGAGACCACCTTTGTTTTCCTACACACCAGGCCCCTGCTGCTCCAGAACCGTAAAATTGCAGAAGTTCATCTGGCAGCCACTACTTAGGAAGACACACGGTCTTCCACCCGTTTTCCCCTTCTCTTTCTTTCCTTTGTTGCTTCGATTCCATTTTTCTATGGAGTTTAGCTTTGTTTCCATTACGATGGAAGATCACATTTCTACGTTGAAGGAAAAAGAAAGTTACTGAATTTTGGTAAATGGGAGATGGTGGTATTGGGTCTTTAAGGTTAGGGGAAGGAGTCAAGTAAAATCACACACTGGTGAGTTTCAGGAGTGGGAAATTTGACATATGTGCTCTAGGTACTGAGATGAAAGGCAGGCATGCACTTCTGTAAAGATGTAAAACGTGCTGATGACAATTGAGTGGAGGCCTACTGAAACATTGTGATTATTTTTGAAGTGAGGCCCGTTTAATCAAAGAGTTATTTTGCCAGTGTGTAGGAGAGTGTGTTTTAATTCAGTTTAAAGAGTGTTAGAACTAGGCAGAATGGGGGCGGGGGGGATTGAGAACAATGATGCAACGTTGTGGGTTTTTTTTTTTAAACTAATGTGACAAAGGACCTGTTTTTTCCTTCCATAGTGTTCCTTATTATGAATTTTTCCCCCAAAAGACATAACTTCTAACAGTTTCTAACTGCTTCAAATATATTAAGAACTAAAAAGGGAACTAACAAGTAAGCAGTTTCTTGTGTAGTGGCAGACTCCAGTTGCTGCTTCTTCAAATGATAGGACAGGTCCCTTCTGGGTTCATGTACTTTTAATTTAGAGTAAGAATTCTTCAGCAGCTGTGGGAAGGAATAAGATAAACTGGGGTGCAACCTGAGTGTATATCCATGATAAATGAAAGCGCCTGTTTTTCACAACTCAAAAGAAAAGCTAAAAGTAGCAAGAGTAGATATGTGAGTTCCTGATGTAGGATGTAGTAACTGCCTCCTTCTTCTGGGCTTTGGAACAGCAGCTATTTCATATTTTTACTGTTGTTTGTTTTGTTTATTTACCCCTAAAATGGATTTGGGATAAAACTGAAGGTTAGGTGAAATCACAAAAACCTTGAACTTTGAACTTCGTCTTTTCTGGCCACCATGCATGGGTATGTTTAGACAGTTTTCAGACAGAATACTTAACATTACAATTTTTGAGGAAATTTAGGTTGAAAACCTAAAACTTTTTATATTGCCTTTGAACCTTACCTCATGAGCTTCTTGCTTTATTATTATCCACTTATATTAATTATGATATTTCAGAGTAATATTTGAGTTCCTCAGAGTCTCACACCCAACACAGTAATTGTAAAATTTTAAAGACCAGCTTAATAACTTTAGTTAAATTCCTGATCAGAAGTTAGTTTCATTTTAGGTGATAGGCATTTCCAATACTACTATTTATTCTTTGCTTTCTTGCTCATCTACCCCTCCCCCAAAAGCAGATTCAAAAAGAAACTCCTTTCAAAATTTCTATTAAAGAACAATTGTATTTCTCCCTTTGTAAAGACTTAGGGTTCTAAAAGCCTTAAAAAAATGACTCCTATCTCTTTTTACGTATGCTGTTAGACTGGATTGCTGAAGACTATACAAATAGGAAATATATGCTATTTATGTTTTGTTTCAGTTTTTTTATCTTATGAGTTACTAGAAATTTGTGTGTTGTTTCAGTAATTATAGTTCTTATGAGCTTGTTATCAAAATTACACATATAGGCAAAATAAATTTTTATTTTTTAAAAAGCATGAGTATTTTTAAATAGTACTAAAACAGGAAAAAGCGAGTATACTTCATTTATAACATAAATGTGCACTATTCAGGTTGCAGTACTAAGGTATTATCATTAAGACTTCTACCATATAGTTTTTAACACACAATTTAGAGATTTGGGGGCAAAAATATTTTTTAATTTATTTATTGGAGTTCAATTTGCCAACATATAGCATAACAACCAGTGCTCATCCCACCAAGTGCCCATCACCCAGTCACCCCAACCCTACGTCCACCACCCATCCACTACCCTTTGTTCATTTCCCAGAGTTAGGTGTCTCTCATGTTTTGTCACTCTCACTGATATTTTCACTCATTTTCTCTCCTTTGCTCTCCATTCCCTTTCACTACTTTTTATATTCCCCAAATGAATGAGACCATATAATGTTTGTCCTTTTCCGATTGACTTATTTCACTCAGCATAATACCCTCCAGGTCCATCCATGTCAAAGCAAATGGTGGGTATTTGTCGTTTCTAATGGCTGAGTAATATTCCATTGTATACATACCCCACATCTTTTTATCCAATCATCTTTCTATGGACACGAAGGCTCCTTCCACAGTTGGCTATTGTGGACATTGTTGCTATAAACATCGGGGTGCAGGTGTCACGGTGTTTCACTGCATCTGTATCTTTGGGGTAAATCCCCAGCAGCGCAATTGCTGGGTCATAGGCCAGTTCTATTTTAAACTCCTGGAGGAACCTCCACAGAGTTTTCCAAAGTGGCTCCACCAGTTAACATTCCCACCAACAGTGCAGGAGGGTTCCCCTTTCTCCACATCCTCTCCAACATTTGTTGTTTCCTGTCTTGTGAATTTTCACCATTCCCACTTGTGTGAGGTGGTATCTCATTGTGGTTTTGATTTGTATTTCCCTGATGGCCAGTGATGTGGAGCATTTTCTCATGTGCTTGTTGGCCATGTCTATGTCTTCCTCTGTGAAATTTCTGTTCATGGCTTTTGCCCATTTCATGATTGGATTGTTTGTTTCTTTGGTGTTGAGTTTAAGAAGTTCTTTATAGATCTTGGATACTAGCTCTTTATCTGATACGTCATTTGCAAATATCTTCTCCCATTCTGTAGGTTGTCTTTTAGTTTTGTGGATGGTTTCTTTTGCTGTGCAGAAGCTTCTTATCCTGATGAAGTCCCAATAATTAATTTTTGCTTTTGTTTCTCTTGCCTTCATGGATGTATCTTGCAAGAAGTTGCTGTGGCCAAGTTCAAAAAGGGTGTTGCCTGTGTTCTCCTCTAGGATTTTGATGGTATCTTATCTCACATTGAGATCTTTCATCCTTTTTGAGTTTATCTTTGTGTATGGTGTAAGAGAATGGTCTAGTTTCTTTCTTCTTACCCAGCACCATTTATTGAAAAGACTGTCCTTTTTACAGTGGATGGTTTTTCCTGCTTTGTCGATTATTAGTTGACCATAAAGTTGAGGGTCTACTTCTGGTTTGTCTATTCTGTTCCATTGATCTATGTGTCTGTTTTTGTGCCAGTACCACACTGTCTTGATTACCACAGCTTTGTAGTACAACCTGAAATCTGCCCCAGCTATGGTTTGCTTTTTCAATCTTCCCCTGGCTATTCGGGGTCTTTTCTGATTCCACACAAATCTAAAGATTATTTGTTCCAACTCTCTGAAGAAAGTCCATGGTATTTTGATAGGGATTGCATTAAATGTGTAAATTGCCCTGGGTAACATTGACATTTTCACAATATTAATTCTTCCAATCCCTGAGCATGGAATATTTTTCCATCTCTTTGTGTCTTCCTCCATTTCTTTCAGAAGTGTTCTGTTGTTTTTAGGGTATAGATCCTCTAACCTCTTTGGTTAGGTTTCCTCCTAGGTATCTTATGCTTTGGGTGCAATTGTCAATGGAATTGACTCCTTAATTTCTCTTTCTTCAGTCTCATTGTTAGTGTATAGAAACGCCACCGACTTCTGGGAATTGATGCTGTATCCTGCCACACTGTCGAATTGTTATATGAGTTCTAGCAATCTTGGGGGGAAGTCTTTTAGGTTTTCTATGGACAGTATTATGTCACCTGCGAAGAGGGAGAGTTTGACTTCTTTGCCAATTGGAATGCCTTTTATTTCTTTTTGTTGCAGGATTGCTGAGGCTAGGACTTCTAGTATTATATTGAATAGCAGTGGTGAGAGTGGACATCCCTGTCTTGTTCCTGATCTTAGGGGAAAGGCTCCCAGTGTTTCCATATTGAGAATAATATTTGCTGTGGGCTTTTTGTAGATGCCTTTAAGATGCTGAGGAATGTTCCCTCTATCCCTACACTCTGATGAGTTTTGATCTGGAATGGATGCTGTATTTGGTCAAATGCTTTCTATGCATCTATTGAGAGGATCATATGGTTCTTGTTTTTTCTCTTGCTGATATTATCACATCGATTGCTTTACAAGTGTTGAACCAGCCTTGCAGCCTGGGGATAAAACCCACTTGGTCATGGTGAATAATCTTCTTAATGTACAGATGGATCATATTGGCTACTATGTTGTTGAGAATTTTTGCATCTGTGTTTATCAGGGATATTGGTCTATAATTCTCCTTTTTGGTGGGGTCTTTGTCTGGTTTTGGAATTAAGGTGATGCTGGCCTCATAGAATGAATTTGGAAGTACTCCATCTGTTTCTATCTTTGTGAACAGCTTTAGTAGAATAGGTATGGTTTCTCCTTTAAACGTTTGATAGAATTCCCTGGGAAGCCATCTGACCCTGGACTTTTGTGTCTTGGGAGATTTTTGATGACTGCTTCAATTTCCTCCCTGGTTATTGGCCTGTTCAGGTTTCCTATTTCTTCCTGTTCCAGTTTTGGTAGTTTTTGGTTTTCCAGAAATGCGTCCATTGTGTCTAGATTGCCTACTTTATTGGCATATAGCTGCTCATATTAAGTTTTTTAAATCGTTTGTATTTCCTTTTAATTGGTGGTGATCTCTCCTTTCCCATTCATGATTTTATTAATTTGAGTCTCCTCTCTCTTCTTTTTAATAAGGCTGGCTAATGGTTTATCTATCTTACTAATTCTTTCAAAGAACCAACTCCTGGTTTTGTTGATCTATTCCACAGTTCTTCTGTTCTTTATTTCATTGAGTTCTGCTCAAATCTTTATTAACTCTCTTCTTCTGCTGGGTGTAGGATCTATTTGCTGTTTTTCCTCCAGCTCCTTTAGGGGCAAGGTTAGCTTTTGTATTTATAGTTCTTTCCAGTTTTTGGATGGATGCTTGTATTGCGATGTATTTCCCCATCAGGTATGCTTTTGCTGTATCTCAAAGATTTTGAATGGTTGTATCTTCATTCTCATTAGTTTCCATGAATCTTTTTAATTCTTCTCTAATTGCCGGGTTGACCCTTTCATCTTTTAGGAGGATGGTCTTTAACCTCCACGTGTTTGAAATCCTTCCAAAGTTCTTCTTGTGATTTAGTTCCAGTTTCAAATCATTATGGTCTGAAAATATGCCAGGTAAAATCCCAGTCTTTTGGCATCAGTTAAGACCTTATTTGTGACCCAGTATGTGGTCTATTCTGGAGAAAGTTCCATGTGCCCTTGAGAAGAATGTGTATTCAGTTGCGTTTGGATGTAAAGTTCTGGAAATATCTGTGTAATCCATCTGGTCCAGTGTATCATTTAACGCTCTTGTTTCTTTGGAGATGTGCTTAGAAAATCTATCAATTGTAGAAAGCGCTGTGTTCAAGTCTCCAAGTATAAGTGTATTATTATTTAACTATGTCTTAACTTTGGTTGTTAATTGATTGATATACTTGTCAGCTCCCACATTCAGGGCATAAATATTGATGATTGTTAGGTCCTCTTGTTGGATAGATCCTTTAAGTATGATATAGTGTCCCTCTTCATCTCTTACTACAGTCTTCGGGATAAACTTTAGTTTATCTGATATAAGGATGGTACCCCTGCTTTCATTTGAGGACCTTTTGAATGGTAAATGGTTCTCCAATCTTTTGTTTTCAGGCTGTAGGTGTCCTTCTATCTAAAATGAGTCTCTTGTAGACAGCAAATAGATGGGTCTTGCTTTTTTATCCAGTCTGAAACCCTGTGCCTTTTGACGGGGTCATTAAGCCCATTCACACTCAGAGTTACTATTGACAGATACGAATTTAATGTCATCAGGATACCTAATCAGTCCCTGTTTTTGTGGATTGTTTCCTTGGACTTCCTCTTTCTTTCACCTAGTCCACCTTATTATTTCTTGCAGATCTGGTTTGGTGGGCACATATTGTTTCAGTTTCTTCCTATCTTGGAAGCTCTTTATCTCTCCTTCTATTCTGAATGAGAGCCTTGCTGGATAAAGTATTCTTGGCTGCATGTTCTTCTCATTTAGGGCCCTGAATATATCCTGTCAGCCCTTCCTGGCCTGCCAGGTCTCTGTGGAGAGGTCTGCTGTTAACCTAATACTTCTCCCCATAAAGGTTAGGGATTTCTTGTCTGTTGCTGCTTTAAAGATCCTCTCTTTATCTTAGGAATTTACAAGTTTCAGTATTAAATGTTGGGGTGTTGAATGTTTTTTCTTGATTTTAGTGGTGAGGATATCTCTGGATGCCAGTTTCCCTTCCCAAGTTAGGGAAGTTCTCAGCTATGATTTGTTCAAAACGTATTCTCATCCTCTGTCCCTTTTGGCGCCCTCTGCAACCCTAATTAAAGATAGATTTTTCCTTCTGAGGCTGTCATTTATTTCCCTTAACCTTTCCTCATGATCTTTTAATTGTTTTCTTTTTTTTTCCTCAGCTTCCTTCCTTGCCATCAACTTGTCTTCTATGTCATTCACTCGTTCTTCTACCTCATTAACCCTCATCATTAGGACCTCCATTTTGGATTGCATCTCATTTAATTGATTTTTAATTTCGGCCTGATTAGCTCTAAATTTTGCAGTTATGAAGTCTGTTGAATCCTTTATACTTTTTTCCAGAGCCACCAGTAGCTTCATAATTGTGCTTCTGAACTGGTTTGCTGACATCGAATTGTAATCCAAATTCTGTAACTCTGTGGGACAGAGGACTGTTTCTGATTCTTTCTTTTGTTGTCAGTTTTTCCTTCTAGTCATTTTGCTCAGTGCAGATTGGCCATAAACAAGTTGTAGTGAGAAAAGGAGAACAAGAGAGAAAAAAGGGGTGGAGGAGAAACAAACAGAAAACAAAAAACAAGGGGGAGTATCCTCTGATTCTATATACTGTAAATCCCTCGACTTCCCCTGGAACTTTCTAGCACTGCTTGATCAATTACTTGCTTTCCCCCTGTCCTTCCAGCTGGTTCTCTGGGGGATGGGCCTTCTGTGCTGATTCTCAGGTGTGTGCACCTAGCGGAGCTGTCCAGCCCCCTTCTAGGTGCACGGCTCAGTGGGAGCTGTTTATCCTGTGAGGTCCCTGCTCCCTGGTGGCCCGGCTCAGTCCCAGGTACAAGGTGACACCAGGAGGAACAACAGTAGTGGCGGCGGCCATCTCTGCAGGCCTGGAATCAGCTCCCACAGTAACTACTGCAGCTCCCAGTCCGCAGGGGCCTGGATGCTCTCGGGGCAGGCGGGGGGTGGGGGGCGCTGATCTGCACAGCTCTGGGCCGTCTGTTGGCAGGAGTGTCCTTGCTGCCCTGTGTCCTCCCCACCTCTGCCTGTCCTGTGGGGAGCACCGGATCTTGGGCTGTGTCCCCCAGCGCCTTTGGCTCTGGTGCCTGCACCACTGGAATTGCATTCCCGTGGCGGCGGGGCCCCCTCCTGGGGAGCCGCTGCCCCCGCCGCTTCCTAAGCTGCTCCCGGGGCCCTGCTGCCCTCCAGCCTGGAGTGTCCTCGCTGTCCTGAGCCCTCCCAGCTCCATCTGTCCCAAAGGGAGTGCAGGATCCTGGGATGTGTCCCCTGGCGCCCTGGGCTCTGGGGCCTGTGCCACTGGAATTGTGCTCCCGGGGCCACACAGTCCCCTCTGTGCAAGGCCGCTGCCAGACCTGCTGCCTGAGCTGCTGCCAAGGCCCCGCCGGGTGCTCGCTGCAGCCCTTTAGGGAGCTCGGCAGTGGTTTGTGGCGCACTCTCCCCCGGGGCGCAGTTCCTCTGTTAGTGCCCCAGGGAGCCTGAGGGCATCCCTGCCCCTCCTGGGATCCTACTCCAACTCCCTGCAAGCGCCTTTCTATCCGGAAAGATTGGTGAAGCTTCTGCTTCTCCGGGACGGGGCTTTCCTGTTCTGGAGTCACTCGCCCCGCCTTAGCCTGGCTCCTCACGGGGTGCTCCACCTTGGATGCTTTTTTATTTCTTTATTTTTTTCCATCTTCCTGCCTTGATAGAAGCGCGAACTTTTCTCACTGTAGCATTCTAGCTGTTCTCTCTTTAAATCTCAGGCTGAATTCGTAGGTTTTCAGGATGATTTGAAAATTATCTAAGTAAGTTGATGGGGACAGGTGACTTGGGGATCCTACTCTTCCACCGTCTTGCCCCACCTTCTTGGGGCAAAAATCTTAATGGGAACCCAATGATTGCTCAAAGTGAGACACTCTTATAAGTTACTAAGATAAGTTATTAAGTGTAGTTCTCTGAATAGCATTTAAAAGAAAGCTTTTGGTTTTGGATTGCTAATCTTTCACTGGCTTCTGACTCTTCCTAATGGTTGTTATGAAAATAACCAATATTCAATGTTTTACCAGGCACAAGAGAATATATAAGTCCAAAACGATATTAATCTTTTCTGTGCTTATTTCAGGACTTATTTTCCCACATAGCCTGATCAAAAAAAAAAAAAAAGTTTTCAAATATTTACTCAACTCTGCCCCAATACTGGTAGCATTTGGTTCTCAAAAATGTAGAAATGAAAACAGGCGTGTTGGTTTTTGTAATAAATTTCTTGAAAGCCATAATAATAATAGAAACACTTAAGTGTGTCAGGTACTATCTCATTTTTTGTTGACAATTCCTAGTCCTGTGAATTAGGTTTTATGATTATCTCTATTTTTAAGATAAGGAAATACAGGTCCAGAAAGGTTAAACAGCTTTCTCAGGGTCATATAAATAGGATGTCACAGAACTTGAATCCAGCACAAGCTGTTTGAATACAATAACATGTATTTAACCACCAAGAAATACAATGTCCCAGTGATGCATGTAGAGGAGGCATGAGAAGATAAATGTGAACATGAGGTGAGAGGTACAGAAATGACTGGAAGAATTGGAAGAATTGCCTGAGCATATACATATACAGGGATTAGAAAAATGAGCTGATGTGGAGGAGAGATAGTATATCTGAAATTGAATGTCATTAAGTGGAGTAAATGACTGTTCACTCAAGGACAGGGGGATAGAGAAGACACGCCCATTTGGAATTGTTTTTTGTGTCAAGGTATAGAAAGTCAGGCCTGAATACTGTTTCTTTTTGTGGAAACTATTTAGCAGGAATACAATTCCAAAGTTGTCTGTCTATAGGGGGTGATTTCTGCCTGTTCAGGACTGTTTGTGTATGTCTTGACCCACTGTAACACAGAAGTATATAACATTTTTTTGCTGTTGTTGTTCTTGTTGAGATTGTAATGCCCTATAAATTTATATTTAATGGAACAGGAACAATAAATACAGACCCTGTGTAACTTAATAAATTTCAGTAACTTTTAACAAAAATCAACATTAGTCTTTGATGAGAACTGCTAGAATGATGATTGCTTGGAGAATTTTAACTGGTTTGGGAGGTTTTTTTCTGATACTTCTTTTCTCTGGACTCATCATAATCTCCATCTTATGGTCTCTATGCATTCTAGGTAGGGTTAGTGTAAAATGTTGAGATTGTGGTAGATAGATGGTTTCTGTGGGTTTTATTTATGAAATAACTTTTTAAAAATTATCTCTTTTATGACTGCTAAGACAATTATCCATGTGCAAAATGAAATATACATTTCTTTATGACACTATTCACTATACAAGTTATAAAAACGAGTAAATAAATGCTTGTGATTGCCAAAGTATGAGTCACTAGTCACAGTATTATTTTCATTTGGATAATATACATGTGGGATAATAAACTACAATTCTTCATCTATATGATTCTCAAGTAATTGTATTTTAGGTGGCAGAATATTTTGCTTCTCTGACCTTATATTTATAAATTGAACATTGTTTTGATGTATGCTATGGTCTTTGTTATAACTGTCAAAATTTGTTTGGATGCTATTTAAAAGTATTCATAAACTACTTAAAGGAACAAAATCAGAAATTTTTCATCATATGAATGTTTAGAAATACTTTTTGGTTCTAAATGGTGGAAAATGACGGCATTCACCTGGTTAATGCAGGAACTCAGTATCAGTGGTTTCAACTTGGTGCCCTATGTTTGATGACTGACTTCCTTAATTTCACAGCAACAGTGGCAGTTTTTGGAATAATTTGGCCCAACTTAAAGAGGCTTGGAAATCACAATTATCAGCAATGATTCTTGGGCATTTAAGAGTCAAATGGTTTTAGGGAAGAATGTATCTTGGAAATTTAGTATAAATTTAGATTTATGAGCTGGTAGAAGAGAAATATAAAATGGGTTTATCTCTAGCTCAAAGGCTAGTTTCTGTATTGAGGAGAAGTTCTGAACAATACACCATAAGATCAATTCTCCCCCTGGATTGACCTGTAAAATAATAAATAGATTGAAGCCCCAGATGCATTCAGGTCAAATGTTCTAATTCTCTGTAGTTAATCCCTAAATTCTTCTCTAAGATATATATTGTACAATTAAACACATATCTTTTACAGAAATATTTTCTGCTAGTTAATTGAATTATCAAGAGTGAATGTAATATTTCATTTCTTACTGATAAAATTAAACATATTGAGATTCTGTTGGAATCTCAGACTATGACTGTCTGTTGCTTTCAGTTCTTCTTTCTTGCCTACCAGAAAGTCTTTTAAACCTAGTACTTAATTATTTCCTCCAATCCAGAGCAAGATTAAACAAATGTATGTTTACATCTGTAAATATGTATGCCTAAGGGAGTATGTCTAAGACCCAGAAACATTAGGTATATTGCTTAAGATCAAAAAGTTTCAAGTGCGGGGATCCCTGGATGGCTCAGCGGTTTAGTGCCTGCCTTTGGACCAGGGTGTGGTCCTGGACTCCTGGGATCGAGTCCCACATCAGTCTCCCTGCATGGAGCCTGCTTCTCTCTGCCTATGTCTCTGCCTCTGTCTCTTTCTCTGTGTCTCTCATGAATAAATAAAATTTTTAAAAAAAAGTTTCAAGTGGCAGAACTGGGATTAGAACCCAAGTTGTTCTGGGGGCACATGGGTTCCTCAGTTGGTTAAGCACCCTACTCTTGGTCTCAGCTCAGGTTTTGATCTCAGGGTAGTGGATTCAAACTCCATGCTGTACTCCACACTGAGCAAGGAGCTTGCTTAAAAAAAAAAGAAGAAACCAAGTTGTTCGGACTCCAGAACCCACTCCTAAATACTGTTATTTACACATCCTCTTAATGTATAGTTATTAAACAAAAATTGTCAATAGTACATTAAACTCTTGTCATGTGACTATGAACCTATAACTACTATTTAAGACTGGATGATACATGAAAAGATAGAAAAAGACTGGAATATGCTTAACCAGGCAAATGTGTCTTCTTCATCCATAATCTGTACATGAGAATTAGGTGGGACTGGGGAAAGTAAAGAGGTTGGTTAGTAGCATCAGTTTCAGATATATTTTAGTTCTTTTATTTTTAAATAAAATTGCTTATCCAAGGACATATTTTTAAATAGCATTTGTGCCATGTATTGAGTTCTTTTGACTCAAATTCTCTTCCCTGAAAAGTATTTTCATGTTGTCATAGGCTAATATAATTTAAAAGTGGCTTTTTATGATTCTGTAAATTTTCTAAATTCATTAGCAAAGCAACAGTGCTATGACTTGTAAACTCTGATTATGGATTCTAGTCTCTGAATTCTGTCCCTTTGGCTTAGTCCTTTCTGGAAATGAGACACTATCAGAGTTGGAGTTAAAGCCATACATTTTTGCTTAAGATATTTCAAACAGTGAGTCAAGACAAATAGTACTTTATCTTTTAAATACCAGAGAATATTTATCTCAGTTAACAGTTACAATAGAGAAAATTTGGGGGCACCTGAGTTGCTTAATGGTTGAGCATCTGCCTTTGGCACAGGTCATGATACCAGGGTCCTGAGATTGAGTCCCACATCAGGCTCCCCGTGAGGAGCCAGCTTCTCCTTATGCCTATGTCTCTGCCTCTCTCTGTGTGTCTATCATGAATAAATAAATAAAATCTTTCAAGAAAAATAGAGAAAATTTTGTCTGTTTTGCCACTACCACTCAGCCAATTATTTTGGGTGCAGCATATTCCTCAATGTTAGAATTAAAGCACTAAATATACACTTAATAGTAGTTGCATGAAAAAAAAACAGCCGCGTGATATCACAAACCATTCTATTCAGCGTGATATTTCAAAGTTGATTTGGAAGGACAATAAGCATAGACAATTATATCATATGTTAAAATATGATTAATCACCTCATTTTAATTTCTCATGCAATACTTTGTCAGTGAGTGCTTAAAATATGCCAGGGATAGTGGTAAGTACAATATTATATAATTGAATTCCTGTTTCAACTCAATAAAGTCAGCAGTTTCTCTGTCCATTTATGAAAAGGAAACAGACTCAGAGAGCTAGCAAAGCACTTCCACCTAAGTTTGTCTGATGCCAGAGCCCATGATCTTAACAACCATGGTATTTGACCTTTTGGTTGATATTTCTTGATTATCCACTATGAATGTAGTTCTAAAACTAATTTAAAAGTCGTTGCAGGGGATCCCTGGGTGGCGCAGCGGTTTGGCGCCTGCCTTTGGCCCAGGGCGCGATCCTGGAGACCCGGGATCGAATCCCACGTCGGGCTCCCGGTGCATGGAGCCTGCTTCTCCCTCTGCCTATGTCTCTGCCTCTCTCTCTCTCTCTCTCTGTGGCTATCATAAATAAATAAAAATTAAAAAAAAAGTCGTTGCAAAATTGCTTTTCGAATAAACTTGAAAATCATGAAAAGTATTTCTTAGTTAATTGTTTTATAGCAGTACAAAGAAAAATTCTAGTGGCCTAGTATATCATGTAGAGAACTAAGAATTCTTCAGGGGAATCTGGGTGGCTCATTTGGTTAAATTTCCAACTCTTGAGTTAGGCTCAGGTCATGATCTCAGAGTTGTGAGATGGAGCCCTGTATGAGGCTCCAAAGTGTGGAGCCTGCTCAAGATTCTCTCTCTCTCTCTCTCTCTCTCTCTCTCTCTCTCTCCCCCTCTGCCCCTTGCCCCCCACCTCTCTCCCTCTCTAAAAAGAAAATTATCCAGAGCAGAAAATCAAAGTCATAATAGTTCAATATATACTATTACTTAGAATGTAAAATATGTGCTTTTATCCCAATATAAGATTTCTTGTGTAAGGCAGTCTAACAAAAAGTAGGTGAGACAAATTATTTTTAGAAGGGGTTTTAAGCTTTCAGCTAGAGCATGTAGCTTTAGGGTATGGCATGTGTTATTGAGTGTTGCCTATGTTATCTGTAGGTCATTAAAATTTTCTTTGCTTCTCATAACCCTCACAAGAGTTTATGTCATTTATAAATGATATAAAATGACAGTAGCATGGAAGAAAGCTTCTATAAGTATTGGTTTGGAAATCCATTACTAAAAATTACAGAATCTGATTTTACTCTTTCAGAAATGTATACATAATTGGTCTTGTGCATCAGCTATTTAGAAACCCCAAAAATGCAGTAGTTGAGGTATAGCTTTTTCAGTAAATTTCTACTTAAAATTTTAGAAATATTAAATTAAATCTTCTAATGATGAGAGGACAATCAGGGGTGATGATGGTGATATAGAGAGTTGACCAGGTAAGAAGAAAAAGACCTGGTAACTTTTAAAGGAAATAAGTAGGAAATGTGTCAAAATCCAGAATAAGGCCAATTTTATACCATAGAATTTATGTGATTTTTTAAAAGAAAACTTGTTGAAAGGCAAGCACAAAAATATTATGAAGATAGTATGTGTAACCATTGAGTTATTGCCCAGTTGCATTAGGACTTATGATTACATTTTGAAATTTTTTTAAAGATATTTATTTATTTATTTATTTATTTATTTATTTATTTATTCATGAGAGACACACAGAGAGAGGCAGAGACATAGGCAGAGGGAGTAGCAGGCTTCTTGAAGGAAGCCCAATTTAAGACTTGATCCCTGGACTCCGGGATCGTGCCCTGGGCCAAAGGCAGACTCAACCACTGAGCCACCCAGGCGTCTCTACATTTGAAATTTAAATTAAAGAATAATCTTTGTTTGGTATGTTTTTATATCCCCTTAAAATTGAGTGGTTATGGTCAGACTCTGCTTGGGGGCCTTAAGAAAGTTTATATATCCTACGTGGATTTAAGTCTGACTCTACCAAAAGGTTGACCTCAACAACTAAAACTATACATCCCAGAGAATTTTTATACTGCCCAAATACCAGGGCCTGCTCGAGGGACCTCCCACCAGCAACATAGCATGTGTGTACTTTTGAAAGTAAGTGATTCTAGATTTCATGAGAAGTAATGCACTATATGATGCTTTAAAATGTAAAACATCTAACAGTATTATCTAAGTCATTTATATCTAGATGACCAAGTAGATTTTCTATAAATTAATATATAATTACTTTTTGAAAGTCAATAATTTATAGAGATTATTTGACTTTTTACTACATAATGTGATTGGATAAAGAAATATTAGAATTACACTTTTAGGATAATGTGTAAAACTAGGGAAACTGTACATAAGCATATTATTGCTTGGGATATATAAAGAACATCTAAAAAGGGGCTGGTGGTACAACAGTTAGATACTTATCGTGCAGTAGCTCATATTAAGAGATTCTGGGGAAACAAAAAAAGCAAAATCTGAATTATTGGGTTGTCAAAACATGAATTGCTCCAACAAAAAATTATAAGAAAAAATAGGTAGACCATCTTCGAATGATTGACATAATTATGACCTCATTCTAAACCCACACTTGCAACAAGGACCATCATTTGATTGCTATTATAAGATTTCTTGTAAATATTTGAAGTTGGAATGGCAAGCAGTAATTTATGTGTCTATTTTCTTTTTTTTTTTTAGTAAAAATGTAAAGGAACTTTCTTTTTTATTTTTATTTTTTTATTTTTTATTTTTTTTGGAACTTTCTTTTTTAAATTTAAATTCAATTAACCAACATCATTGTTTTCAATATAGAGTTCAACAATTCATCTGTTGCATATAATACCCAGTGCTCATTGCATCACATGCCCTTCTTAATGCCCATCACCCATTTACCCCATTCCCCCACCCACCCCCATCCAGCAACCCTCAGTTTATTTCATTTGCTTAAGACTCTTTCATGGTTTTCCTTCATCTCTGATGACCTCCCGTTCAGTTTTCCCTCCCTTCCCTTATGATTCACTGTGCTGTTTCTTGTATTCTACATATGAGTGAAACCATATGATAATTGTCTTTTTCTGATTGACTTATTTTGCTCAGCATAATACCCTCCAGTTCCATCCATGTCAATGTAAATGATAAGTATTCATTCTTTCTAATGGCTGAGTAATATTCCATTATATATATATATATATATATATATATATATATATATATATATATACCACATCTTTATCCATTCATCTGTTGATGGAACCTCCATAGTTTGTCTATTGTGGACATTGCTGCTATAAACATTGGATGCAGGTGCCCCTTGGGAGCAATACATTTGTATCTTTGGGATAAATACATAGTAGTGCAATTTCTGGGTCTTAGTTTAGCTCTATTTCTAACTTCTTGAGAAACCTCCATACTGTTTTTCCTAGAGATTATACCAGCTTAGATTCCTACCAACAGTGTAAGAGTCTCCCTTTATCCACATCCTCACCAATAATTGTTGCTTCCTGACTTGTTAATTTTAGCCATTCTGCCTGGTGTGAAGTGGTATTTCATTGTGGTTTTTATTTAAATTTTGATTTAAAATTCCCTGATGCTGAGTGATGTTCAGCATTTTTTCATCTGTCTGTTGGCCATTTGGATGTCTTCTTTGGAGAAATGTCTGTTCATGTCTTCTGCCCATCTTTTGACTAGATTCTTTGTTTTTTTGGATGTTGAGTTTGATAAATTCTTTATAGACCTTGGATACCAGCCCTTTATCTGATATTTCATTTGCAAATATCTTCTCCCTTTCTATATTTGCCTTTTAGTTTTGTTGACTGTTCCCTTTTCTGTGCAGAAGGTTTTAATGTTGATAAAGTCACAATAATTCATTTTTCCTTTTGTTTCCCTTGACATTGGAAATGTGTCTAGCAAAAGGATCCTGTGGCCAAGGTCAAAGAGGTTGCTGGCTGTGTTCTTCTCTAGGATTTCGGTGAATAATTATCTCACATTTAGGTCTTTCATCCATTTTGAGTTTATCTTCATGTATAGTGTAAGAAAATGGTCCAGTTTCATTCTTCTGCATGTGGATGTCCAATTTTCCCAGCACCATTTGTTGAAGAGACTGTCTTTTTCCATTTGGTATTCTTTCCTGCTTTGTCAAAATTAGTTGACCATAGAGTTTAGGGTCCATTTTTGGGTTTTCTATTCTGTCCCATTGATCTCTATGTCCGTTTTTGTGCCAGTACTATACTGTCTGGATGATGACAGCTTTGTAATAGAGCATGAAGTTTGGCATTGTGATGTCACCAGCTTTGGTTTTCTTTTTCAAAATTCCTCTTACTGTCTGGAGTATTTTCTGATTCCATCCAAATTTTAGGATTATTTGGCAACTTTCATTTCATATGATTAATGACAAGCCCTTATTCTGTATGAAAGCATATGATAAAAAATACAGATTGCATATTGTATAAAATAGGATTAGCCTTTTTGTAAACATTTATCTTAAGTTAAAAAGATTGTCTCTACCAATTTTAAAAAATCACATAACGTAGGTTTCTGTACATAAAAGAACAGATTTTGAGGCCAAGTCAGTGTTTTTACAGTTTATCTCTTAGCTTTCCTCCTCTCAGAATGATGGGTCTGTAAAAATGTAAGATACTTTGTAGAGCTCTACTTTATTTATTTATTTATTTATTTATTTATTTATTTATTTTTAATTAATTAATTTATTTATGATAGTCACACAGAGAGAGAGAGAGAGAGAGAGAGGCAGAGACATAGGCAGAGGGAGAAGCAGGCTCCATGCACCGGGAGCCCGACGTGGGATTCGATTCTGGGTCTCCAGGATCGCGCCCTGGGCCAAAGGCAGGCGCTAAACCACTGCGCCACCCAGAGATCCCATATTTTTTTAAAGATTTTATTTATTTATTCATGACAGACACAGAGAAAGAGACAGAGGCAGAGACATAGGCAGAGAGAAGCAGGCTCCATGCAGGGAGCCTGATGTGGGACTCCATTCAGGGAGTCCAGGATCAAGCCCTGGGCTGAAGATGGCACTAAATGGCTGAGCCACCTGGGCTTCCCTAGAGCTCTACTTTAATATAGTACTATTTCAAAATTCGACAGAGAAAATGACTTACCTATCTTCTCCACCAGACCATGAGCTTCTCACTGTCCAGAATATACTTATACATTGTAAGTTTCCAAATAAATATTTGTTGATGCATGAATGGATAACATGTTTAAATTCAAGTGCAAACATGTCATTCAAATGGGGATCTGTAGTTGCTAGTGGGAAATGTTTGACTACAACTTGGGAAAGATGGTGGCTGGAGAATAGATTTTGGAGTTACTCACAAAGAAGGACTTGACACCATAGGAAATAATGACCTCGCTTGAAGGGAGGAATTATAGAGTGAAATGACAAGAAGGCTGAGAACAAGGACAGGATCTTAGTGGATGTTCACATTCAGGATGGTGTGAAAGAAAGCAGGTGCAGCAGGAAACAGGAGGATTCATTAAGAGAGATCAGAGTAGCATCCTTTAGAAACTAGAGTACCGATTTTAAAAGGCTATTAAATCCAAAATAAAGAAATTATTAATGATCTTGGAAATAGTTTCGGTAGAATGGTGAAGACAAAAACCTAATTAAAAGCCTAAAGAGGGACGCCTGGGTGGCTAAGCAGTTGAGCGTCTGCTCAGAGCATGATCCCAGAGTTTCGGGATTGAGTCCCACATAGGGCTGTCTGCATAGAGCCTGCTTGCTTCTCCCTCTGTCTATGTCTCTGCCTTCTCTCTGTGTGTCTCTCATGAATAAGTAAATAAAATCTAAAAAAAAGAAAGCCTAAAGAAATGCATTATATAATGAGGAAGGGGTGAGTAGGTAGACTATTTGAATAGTTTGACAAAACGAAAAAAAGATAGTTTAGAAGAATTAAAATAGAACAAAACTAAGTGAATTGGAATTTGCCTTGAAAAATCCTGTTTATCCGTTTTCCCAGCCTAGATTTATCAGAACATCGTTGGTTTTATATTTCATTGTTGAATCACCAGTGGCTGAAATATTCAAGAATTAATATTTTAGAAATTATGACAAAGATGAATATTCAAGATTATAAAACAATGAAACTAAATAAACATTTTTGTATTATTTGTTGAAATGTTCAATGGATGTTTTTATCAAGACAAATCTAAATTACTTCAGAAAGCATTTTTTTAAAGTATAGAAACCTTTGCTAATTTCAGTTATCATATAAAGTCTCTGATGATTATGTAGCAAAATGTCTTTATTTTTATTTTATTTTTTTTAATTTTTATTTATTTATGATAGTCACACAGAGAGAGAGAGAGGCAGAGACATAGGCAGAGAGAGAAGCAGGCTCCATGCACCGGGAGCCCGATGTGGGATTCGATCCCGGGTCTCCAGGATCGCACCCTGGGCCAAAGGCAGGCGCCAAACCGCTGCGCCACCCAGGGATCCCTATTTTTAGTTGTAAATTTAAATTACCCTTGTAAAAGAATAGTCAGGAAAGTCAAAGTTCTTACAGAAATTATGAAGAACAGCTAGAAACTTTACCTTACTTTTACTTGCTAAACTTCAGTAAAACTTAGTTTGAATCTTTAGAATATTTTGCTTTCTACACTCTAACTTCTAGAAGTTGGATTATTTATTTATTTATTTATTTATTTATTTATTTATAGAAAGATTTTATTTATTTATTCATGAGAGGCAGAGGCATAGGCAGAGAGAGAACCAGGTTCCCTGTGGGTAGCCTGATGTGGGACTTGATCCTGGAACTCCAGGATCACGCCCTGAGCCGAAGGCAGACACTCAACCACTGAGTCACCTAGGCATCCCAAGATGTATTATTTTAGTCAAAAGAAAGTGAAACTTATCTTTTTTTTTTCAATTTATTCTTTTACATTTAGTTCCCATCCTCCCAATCTTTTTTTAAGATTTTATTTATTTATTCATGGGAGACACACACACACAGAGGCAGAGACACAGGCAGAGGGAGAAGCAGGCTCCATGCAGCGAGCCCAGCATGGGACTCGATACCGGGTCTTCAGGATCATGCCCTGGGCTGAAGGAGGCACTAAAGCACTGAGCCTCCCGGGCTGCCCCCATCCTCCCAATCTTAATCTAGCTTCCAAGATTTCTGGGCTGATTTGGGATCTGGTGTAAGCAACTCAGGAAAAAAAGACAAAGAAAAAAATGGAAAGAAATCAGAAATTTGGGGCTGCATATACATTAAATTATTAAATTCAACATCAGAGAGTTTTTGGAGCTCTGGTTTAGTACTTCTCCATTGAAGAAACTTAATAATATATATACATACCTATACTATATAAAAATTTGGCAGAGATATTCAAGTGCTGAGTCTTAGATAGGATGGACAGGCCCTGCCTATTCTGGATCTATAGGCTGTACTGAGGATTCCCTTCTTTTACCTCAAAATTCATTCATTCATTCACCCATTCATTCAGAAAATAGTTATTGTCATCCACTGGGCTAGATTCTTGACACAGGTCCTCAAGAGTGAGAAGAGCCAAAAATAATCCTCAGCCTGTTCCCTGAGCCAGAATAAGATAGGACATATAGAGATGTCAATTTTGGGGACCAAACTATATGGCTTACAAATAAGGAGGTATATGTGAGGGACTCAAAAACACAACTACTTTAGGGACTAGTTATGTTCAAGTTGGTATTCTGTCTACCAGGAATTAACATTCACTTGCCCCCCGCCCCCATCAAATGTACCCAAGTATTTTGTCTACCTCTTCCAGTTGCCCTGACAATGATCTTAGCCTTGAATAACTATTCTGAAAACAGTGGTAGTTTATTAATTAAATTAACTTTTACTCAATTTCCCTGCCATTTCCCTGGAGAAAGGTGTGGGAAATAGATCTTAACATTTGTATGGGTATGATTACTATATGGTTTTGATTTAATTCAAATGTAGCAATTATGACAAGTCAAAGATTTGAGGTTTTAGTGCCCATTTCTATCAGTTATCGTGGAACTATGGAGCAAAGCATACTAGGCTCCTGTTTTATTATCTGAAAAAATGTCTTTTAGATCACTCTATGATCTCTTCGTGGTCACCCCAGCTTTGATCTTTTGTATTAACAATTATGCCTTACAAAAATATAAGATGTATTCATTAACTCCTTTTTTAAAAAGATTTTATTTATTTACTCATGAGAGACACAGAGAGGCAGACAGATAGGCAAATGGAGAAGCAGGCTCCCTGCGGAGAGCCTGATGTGGGGGGGGGGGCGGTCCATAACAGGGCTCCATCACAGATCCCAGGGATTATGCCCTGAGCCAAAGGCAGATGCTCAACCACTAAGCCACCCAGGTGTCCCTAACTCCTTAACTTATAACACTTCAATCATCTTATTTTTGTCTCTCCCTTTGTGCTCTTCCTGATTCTTTCCTTCTTTTCCAAGGATTATAGGATTCCCAACTGTATGATTTAATATTTAGTTCAGGGTCCTGCATATCAGTGTGCTTTGTTTCCTTTGAGCTTAGTTCATGCCACTGCTACAATTAAATTTGACAAGCACTATCTCTTGAGCCAGACTTTCCAGTGTGGGGACTATTCAACATGTTTGCCTTTAATTAACTATATAGCAAACAGGCTAAGTGCTGAAACAATCAATGTTTCTCTATGTTTTCACCAATTATTAGATAACTGAAGATAATATTAGTCCCTCCTTTCCCCTTCCATCATATTTCTAACTCTCACTACCACAAACATGTGAACTCTGTCAAAAAATGGTTGCTTTGGGATGCCTGAGTGACTCAGTGGTTGAATGTCTGCCTTTGGCTCAGGGTATGATCCCAGGGTCCCAGGATGGAGTCCTGCATGGGGCTCCCCACAGGGATCCTGCTTCTCTGTCTGCCTACATATGTGCCTCGCTCTGTGTGTCTCTTGTGAATAAATACAATCTTTAAAAAAATGGTTGCCTCATTACCAAGAGTTAATAAACATTGAAATCCAGTTGGGTCCTGTTCTGGTGTATAAATTTTCTCCTAGTACCAGATATTTCGTCTTAAAATAGAATTATGGCTTTCAAATTTTTATAATGATGTTTTAGTGAACTAAAGAGACTATATCTACATGGAAAGGATATGGAAAATCTTTTTTTGTTATTAATATTACTTGTTATTAAGAATCCTAGAGTCTGGGACGCCTGGGTGGCCCAGCGGTTGAGTGTCTGCCTTTGGCTCAGGGCACGATCCCGGGGTCCTGGGTTCAAGTCCCACATTGGGCTCCCTGCAGAAAGCCTGCTTCCCTCTCTGCCCTCTCTCTCTGTGTCTCTCATGAATAAATAAATAGAATCTTAAAAAAAAAAACCATAATCCTAGAGTCTAACACTGGAAGTTCATTATCCATTGTAAAAAAAAAAATGGCTTTCAGTCTCTTCTATTTTTATCAGCAACAAACATACTGAAAACAAACTATTAGAAGCATCTGGATAGAAAAGGATAGGAGGTCATCCAGTCCAACCACCTAAGGACTGCCTGTGAACTGTCCCAAGAGGGTAATCAATTTCCTCTTAGTAAATTCTCCAAAGAGGGAAATTTACAACCTCCTTTGATAATATGCTGCAGTACTACTTTCTATTCCTTGTTGTCCTAGACTTGGGAACTAAGATTGTTAGAATTCTGCATGACTAATGAAGGATATTCTTTACCTTGTGTTAAAAAAATATTTTACTTATTTATTTGAGAGAGAGAGAGAGAGAGAGAGAGAGAATAAGCAGGGAAGAGAGGGAGAAGCAAGCTCTCCATGAGCAAGGAGCCCAACATGGGTCTCTATCCCAGGACCCTGGGATCATGACTTGAGCCTAAGGCAAACGCTTAACCAACTGAACTACCCAGGTTCTCCTGCTTGCCTCTATTTGTGTAGTAAACAGGGAGATCAGATTCTTGAAACCATGGAAGAAAAGGAAGTAAAGCACTATGCAATACATAGAGATATACCCGTTATCAATTCAATGTATATTTCCTAAATATCTAATGATAAAATATTTACCTCTGTGGAGGACAAAGTGTTTTTCCTGACTTTGCAATCCACCTTATTTTAAAAAGCTTAAAATTGGTTTGATGGTCTTTTTCTCCTTTTTTGTATCCCTCTTTTTTTGTGGGGAAACATTCTGGGTATTTATTGTTCATACCTGTAGATGAGTACACTCTAAGATCATGCCAAAAAGGAATATTGTCATTTATTGGTTATTTTGTGAGACTTGTGAGTTACTGACTTTAAACTAATCTCAAAATCAGTTGTTTAAGCACTTTCAAATCAGTAATTTGCTAAAGCCCAAGTACTAGGCATTGTTCATTTTTGATAGCTGATGATGTTATTAATGAAAAAAATCATGCTATTGAAAATGATTACATTGTTTTCATTGCTCCATTTCTTTGGAATCTCTTAGTACTTCTTTTTTTTTCTCTTAGTACTTATTATACTTAATTGTAAGATATTAAAAATCTACTCTGAGTATTTTAGGCAAATTTGCAGTCTCAAGACCATCCAAAATTATAAACAAATTTCATGAAGCCCTATTACATATAACCCAAATATTATTTCTTTCAAATACACCTATAAATCAAGAATATGAACTAAAGCACAGATTATGTGCTTAAAACAAAAACCACATAGTTGTAAGCAATACTGAGAGTTAATCAAGAATAGAAATTAGAAGACAGGGGATCCCTGGGTGGCTCAGCGGTTTAGCGCCTGCCTTTGGTCCAGGGCGCAATCCTGGAGTCCCGGGATCGAGTTCCGGGATCGAGTCCCACGTCGGGCTCCCGGCATGGAGCCTGCTTCTCCCTCCTCCTGTGTCTCTGCCTCTCTCGCTCTCTATCATGAATAAATAAATAAATAAATAAATAAATAAATAAATAAATAAATATATTAGAAGACATTATTTCAGGTCATAATTAATCTGTGACAATCTGATTTAAGATGTTTTGTATTTACTAATTTCATTTCATACAAAAAGCTTAATTTGAATCTCCCTTGTGATCTTACTGCATTTTCCTTTAACTCCATTTTTTAATATAGTATAACAAAAGGATCACAAATTATCCTTTGTTCAGTCTTTTTTTTTTGTCAGTAGTCTTTTTGTTCCTTTTTTTCTTCAACTCAGAGATTAGAAATACATATTTTTGTCTAAATAATTAGAGAAACCACGTAGGAAGCTTTATTATAGTTTCTTAGAAATTGCTGATTTAAAGCTGAGTCAACTTCAGTCTTTCCTAAAAAAGACAGTGGATTAGGGGATCCCTGGGTGGCGCAGCAGTTTGGCGCCTGCCTTTGGCCCAGGGCGCGATCCTGGAGACCCGGGATCGAAAACCTGTCGGGCTCCCTGCATGGAGCCTGCTTCTCCCTCTGCCTGTGTCTCTGCCTCTCTCTCTCTCTCTGTGTGTGACTATCATGAATAAATAAATAAAATCTTAAAAAAATGACAGTGGATTAGATAATTACCTGATAAGTAAAGCTGACTTCATCATAAAAGCCCTGTACAAGTAGAGACTATATTTTGTTCAACACCCAGGGCTTTTTTCAAGCCTTTTGAGCCTGACCTGAGTTTTATAACCTCCCAATACCAATTCCATTAATTTTATATGATTAAGACTGAGGAAATACAATGATCCTAGTTGGACTGTTAACCAAAGTTACAGGCCAGTACAAATCATACTGTAAATAAATTCAAATCCTCAGAAAAAGAAATGCTGTGCCTTAACCTAAAGTGGTTAGTGTTGTGTTCTCAGACCATATGACAGGGCCTAGTGACCAGAAACTATGTAATGAATATATGCTTATGGAATCCATGGATGTATGAATGAAAGAACTTAATTTATCCCAGACAACAGTATCTGTGGAATCATGGATTTAATGTGCTAATTATCTATTTTTATATTACATATTAGAGTAAATATATATAATTAAATATTTCCATTCATGTATTAAAAATCATCTTGTGTGAAATCAGTAGAAAGCATTGTACTAGTGGCACTCTCTGGACCAGACAGCTGGGCTTGCTACTTCTTAAATGTGCCATATATATCCTCACTTCTGTGACTTTGCTCTCCATGTTCTCTTCACCTGAATTATCCTTCTCCACCCATTTCACTGGCTTTGGTCTTAGCCATTCATTACCCCTTTTCACAAATGAAGTCTTTCCTGCTTACTTAAAGTAAGGTAATTCTCTACATCTAAACTCCTTTAGCACTTATCGTCTATATGTTTCATGAGGGATGCTCATAATATTGCCCATTGCCTTCTTATGGTTATGTTCTGATCACTCCATTAAACAGTCTGAGGATAAGGACTGTGTCACATATGTCTTCAAACCTTAAACCATAAGAGATATTCAGTAAACACTTGGTGATCAACACTTTACTTTTACTAATGATGCTGCTGCCTTAATAAAGTAAGAAACATTAGTGTAAGATTTTATGTGGAAGAACTTTTATCTCTGCAAAGCCTAATTTTAGACTCATAGCATCTTCCAATCTGTCCAACATTTTACTCAATGCAGATGTCTTCTTTTTGCAGCCTTTTAAATATTTCCTTCTCAATTGATACTTTTAGTAATTCTTCAAACATATTGCTTCATTGTTAAACAATTCTGGTTAACTTCTACTACTAAACACTATTCATAACTACTACTATTAGCTACTAAGTTAATAAATACAACTTCTAATAATTATTCAAATAGGTTGTTTCTGAGGTGCCTGGGTGGCTCAATCAGTTAAGTGTCTGTCCTTGACTCAGGGCATGATCCTGGGGTCATGGGATCAAGCCCCATGTCAGACACTCTGCTCAGCAGGGAGTCTTCTTCTCCCTCTCTCTCTGACCCTCCCCACTGCTCATGCTCTCACTTGCTCTCTCTGTCTCTCTCTCAAATGAATAAATAAAAAAATCTTAAAAAAACCAAATAAGCTGTTTCATTGTTAGACAACTCTAATCATTAAAAGTAGTATCAAGGGCACCTGAATGGCTCAGTCAGTTAAATATCTGCCTTTGGGGGACGTCTGAGTGGCTCAGTGGTTGAGTGCCTGCCTTTAGCTCAGGGCATGATTCCGAATTCCCAGGTTCGAGTCCCACATCGGGCTCCTTGCATGGAGCCTGCTTCTCCCTTTGCCTGTGTCTCTGCCTTTCTCTCTGTGTGTCTCTCATGAATAAATAAATAAAAATCTTTAAAAAAAATCTGCCTTTGGCTCACATCATGATCCCAGGGTCCTAAGATGGAGCCCCTTGTCAGGCACCCTGCTCAGCAGGGAACCTGCTTCTACCTCTGCCCAACACCCCCCTCCCCCACTCATTCTCTCTCTGTGTCTCTCTCTCTGTCTCTCTCTCTCTCCTCAAATAAATAAATATTTTTTAAAAAGTAATTTTAAATTAAGCCAAAATGTGGTTCATTCTAACTTCTACCTGGTGGTCTGATTTTTTAAATTTGGAACTAAATCTTCTCTTTGATATTAGAGCCCTTCACCACAGGTAAGACTAACATCATGAATTCTTGTTTTTTTGAATATCTGTTTCCAGACTGAGAATTCTTAGTTCTTTCAAGTATTCCATATATTGCATATATTTTATGTCTTTTACCATCCTGGCTGCCACTTTCTAATTTGAATCTTACTAATTATCATTAAAGTTTTAAATTCTGAATCCTTGGTGTAAGTATTCATGTAGTTTTGGGTATATATACTTATATTTCTGAGAAATTTAATTTTAATAAAAGCATATTAAGATGAATGATGTGTTCATACAGTCTTTATGACTGAGAGAGAGTGATGGTAATGACACTTGGAATAAATGTGATAGAGGTAAGAGCTGTGCTTATGTTTTATAATTAAGTAGAAAAGAAATTTTCAAATCTCTTCTCTATTAGGGCAAATTGAAGATGGGCATTTTTATTATCATTGGACTACTCTGGCTACATTTATTGGGTGAATTCATTGGGTGAATTTGCATAGATGAATGCCTGCATACAACTATAGTGGATTAATTATTAGTATTATGGCCAATTATGGTAGGCAGAGTAATGACCTCCCAAAGATGTCCAAGTCTTTGGAACCTGTAACTATATTACCTTACATGGCAAAAGGGACTTTGCAGAAGTGATTAAAGATTTGGAGATGGGGAGATTATCTTGGATTATCCAGAAGGGACTGATATCATCACAAGGTTTGTTACAAGTGAAAGATGGAGACAGAACAGTCATTGTCAGATTGATGTCATATTAGAACAATTTAACAGGCATTTCTGGATTGAAGATGTAGGAATGGGCTATGAGCCAAGGAATGCAGACAGCCTCTAGAAGCTGGAAAGAGCAATACAATAGATTATCTCATAGAGTCTCCAGAAGAGAATGCAGCCTTGCCAAAACCTTGATTTTAGCCCAATGAGACATGTTGGATTTCTGACCTCCAGAAATTCAAGATAAAAAAAATTGTGTCAGTTTAGGCTATTAAATGTGTGGTAATTTGTTACAGAAGCTAATAAACCAATGTTTAAATTGAGAATATCGGGATCCCTGGGTGGTGCAGCGGTTTGGCACCTGCCTTTGGCCCAGGGCGCGATCCTGGAGACACGGGATCGAGTCCCATGTCGGGCTCCCGGTGCATGGAGCCTGCTTCTCCCTCTGCCTGTGTCTCTGCCTCTCTCTCTCTCTGTGTGACTATCATAAATAAATAAAAAATAAATAAATAAAATAAATTGAGAATATCAGTTTCCTTTGACATAGTATAGATAATTGAAAATAGGAGATTCAAGAATATTGTCAGTAATGAAGGAGTAAGGTGAGCTTTCTATAGGGAACTATTGAGCATTTTTCCGATGGTCTGGTTATTTGGCAATTGTCTGTAAGGAATTATGATAAGAGCCCTGAACTATCTAATCTGGCACCACAAGAACTCTGCCTGCCTGCCTATTTTGTTGAGAAAGACACATCACTGTGAGCAGAATCAATATATTACAGATTGCCAGTATAACCTTATTTCCAGAAGAACACTTTGACTATATAATCTAGAGAATTGTGGAGACAACTTGGCAGAAGGAGCCAAACACAGACCTATTTTAATGTCTAACCCCAAATTTTTTTTTCCTCAAGGGAGATTTTAAGCAAATTTCCCTGCTTTTATATGCCTAAGATCTTTATGACTTAACAGATGGGTCATATCTCGTATCAAAGACAGTTAAATGCAATATAATTCTTATTAGTTCTTCTCAAAGCTTCATGAAGATAAGAAGCAATAGAATAATTAATTTATGTGAAGGTTGCTAAGCATCAGTGGTTGGAGAAAACTAAGGTATGATAATATTAAATGACCAGTCTTGGAATTCTTAAAGAAGTAGTAGTAGAGTGAGGATTAGAATTTTCTTGGTTTCAATTCGTATTTTTAGATTGCTCTGTATTTCACTATAATAAGGACATCTATTCTTGTCATCCTTGATAATAACTTTTGATCTGAAAGGAATTTATAAATTCATTTTGTTTAAACTTATTTGCCCGTAAAACTGAGTTTCAGAAAGATGAAAAGACTTTATCAAGATCAAATAGGTCATCAGTGACATTACTGGGAGAACACATGTGGTTTTACATAAATAGCTGATATCAGTACTAATCGTCATAATTTAGTTGTAATCTCTAGGAAGTTTTGTCTTATCTATGGAGGTCAAAATATTTTGGGGGTAGGATAAGATAAGGTACAGTTAAGGAATTATCTAGTTTATGTAGAGCGTTTTCATTTGCAATATTTGACTTCACTAGATAATTACCAGCCATCTTTTTCAAATGTTGGTATATAGGCTTTTACTCTACATCTTGGTCTATTGCTGACAGTCTTAAAGCTAGAATTTAACAATTTGGTTTCATTTTTTTAACATGAAAATGTTTTGCTCTGTTGAAATTTGACTCAAATATTTCTTTATATTTTTATTATTGTATGTTAGTTAAAAAAACATTATTTTGAACTGCATTGATAATCTGTGTTAACTGTGTGTGTGTGTGTCTGTGAGTTAGAGAGAGAGAGAGAGAGAGAAGAGAGAGAGAGAGAGAGAGAATGAGTTATTTCTTTTGTCAGAATCCCAGAATCACACAGAAAAACCGTAACAACTCATGGTGGCTATATTGCCATGAGCAAGTCATCCTTGGTTTAGTAGATGAAACATAAATGTGCTTGGATTCGGTTTTATTCCTAAGGTAAACTGAATATAGCCTCCAAAGATATCCCGGTCCTAGTCTCTGGAACCTGTTAATATCACCTTATAAGGCAAAAGGGACTTTGCTGGTATGATTGAATTAATGGGGAGATAATCCTAGGTTATCTTGGTGGGCCTAAATGTAATTACAAGAGTCCTTTTAAGAAGGAAGCAAAAGAAGATTTGATGACAGAGGGGGAAATGGGGGATATAATGATGGAAATAAAAGGTTACAGTGATGCAAGGAAGGGGTCACAAGCCAAGAAGTGCATGTAGCCTCTAGAAATTAGAAGAGGCTAGGAAAATGGAGTTCTGCCTAGATACCTCAGAAGGAACAATCCTTGGCACCATCTTAATTTTAACCCCATTAGACTAATTTCAAATTCTAACCTCAAGATGTAAGTGAATAAATCTGTGTCGATTAAAGCCACTAAATTTGAAATAATTTGTTTTTGTGACAATAGGAAACCAATAGAACTCCTTGCTCTGCCATTGCCGTATATTCTCAGTCAATTCATTTAATTCTGTCACTACTTTTGTTCCTTTTAGGTAATGTTGGATTTAACATTGCCTGTATTACAGATCTCTCAAGCCTGTCATGAAGAAATTTGTAAAGTTGTACCTGACATGAATACTTTCGGCTTTTCACTACAAAGATATCATTGTGAAAAATGGAGACTCAAAACCAGATGTTGAATAATTGTTAGACCTCCAAACCAGTTGAACATGTGGTGCAAATTTTTTAATTACTTCATGATTTTAGAACTGCCACATTTTATTCTGATCTGAAGGAGATCACTAGAGCTAAAACAATTAGTCCCTCATTTAAGAGTTTCGTTTTATTTTTCTACTTAAAAACAACCAATTTTTTTCTTCTTTACATTTTTCTTCTTTACATTTCTCACCACCGTATGCCCTTACTCGGCTAGATTTGTTTCAAAACACAGAAAACCTGCTTAATTGCTTGCAAAAATTCTTGGGGCTTGAGTCTATACGAAAAGTGCACAAAAATTCTTGAACAAACTATCAGTTGGAACTGTTGTCAACTTCCTAGTATAAAAGAAACCAATTTTTACTTTTGCTTCACAAAAGAATTATTTTTTACTTGATGTCTTGGTCAAGTCTTAAAGACAATAATTCCACTTGCTTTGTAAAAATAACAATGATCTCTTAATTACAAATCCTCTTTAAATCGTGGAATTAAAAATTGGTGTTTTAAAATTTTTTCAGTTTTTGTAAGCTGGCATGTTGTTAAATAGCCTAAACCAACATTGAGCTGAGTACAATAAATGGTGAACTAATCTCTGAAGTATTAACTAACATGATAACATATTTCATTAATCTCTTGGATTACTACACTCTCTAATTTATAGAAATTATTACAAAATAAATGGTGACCATGTAGCTTCATGCTTCTATATAGTTTATCAAGCAGGCAATTTTAGACACTAGGTTGTCCAAAATGCCTCATGGTTACAGTGTTTGCCCATTGACTTTTCTAGTGATCATTATTATTAATATAATAACAATATAAATATACTGTTTATAAGAAGAACGGGTCCCGCAAACATTATATGTTCTCATTCCTTTGGGGAATATAAATAATAGTGTAAGGGAATATAAGGGAAGGGGGAAGAAATGTGTGGGAAATATCAGAAAGGGAGACAGAACGTAAAGACTGCTAACTCTGGGAAACGAACTAGGGGTGTTGGAAGGGGAGGAGGGCGGGGGGTGGGAGTGAATGGGTGACGGGCACTGGGGGTTATTCTGTATGTTAGTAAATTGAACACCAATAAAAAAAAAAAATATATATATATATATATATATAAATAAAAATAAAAATAAACTGGGACATACAAAAAAAATAAGAAGAACGGTCCATTTAAACTATAGTATATAGTTCATTTTACTTTGTTCATTTTTTTTGGATATATAACTCTTAATTCTTTTCTTCAACAAAATGACATTAAGTGTGATACATGAGCTATAGCTTGTAAGTTACATAAAGGACTTAGAGGTTTTGAGATTCATTATTATTGAAGTTTGGGAATCCTGAGTGGCCTGGATGAAAAGGAGATCTTTTGAAAAGTACATAGATAATTGAATAACTCTTCTTTAAGGAAATCTGTGATGCATATTCATCTCCGGTGCCTAAAATTCATTTCCAGAGGCCATGGAGAAGGAGTCAATGATTAAATGAAATGGTATTACTAGTAATTAGGGAGTTACTAGACATATGATGTAGTGAAAAGTACATGGATTTGGAGCAGGAAATTCAGAGGTTGAATTTTAGTTCCACCATTCACAGCTACGTAATAGGTCATTTAGTTTCTGTGAACCTCAGTGACCTCAGCTAGAAAATGAGTATACCAGTGCTCACTCTACCTATTTCATGAAGTTGTTGTAAAGAACGAGTGAATATGTATTAATTTACTTATTCATTCATAAAGTACATTTGGAGCATATTCTGTGCTTGGCTCTGCCCTAGGCCCTGGGGATTCATCAATGAATAAGATTGTCATAGCCCTTGCTTTCATTAAGCTTACATTCTAGTGGAAAATACAGATACTAAAGAAGTAAACACATAAATATGTAATTACAACTTGTGATAAGTTCATGGATGAAGAAGTTAAGGTCTAGTGTGAAAGCATAACAAGAGACTTACTTCAGGTAGTATGGTCATGGAAGGTCCCACTGTGGTGGTGATAATTACATTTAGCCCTAAAAGAAAGAAGAACCAGTTAGATGACATGCAAGAAAAATAACATTTCAGGAAGAATAATAACAATTTTTTGAGATATTTTGAAATAAAAATGGGATAGAAATCAGAAGATACATTAAATAGAGCCTTGAGAACATGATGGTAAACTTTATAAATTCTAAAATCCTCTATAAGATTAAAGTGGTGGTAATATTATTGGCACTACTATTTTCAACATAATAACCCTGAGATCTTTCATTGCTGCAATGTGTGGCCCTAACTGAGTCTTGACACATGGACATAAGCTTGTGGATTCCTGTATTTCAGCTTTGACTCTGAGCCAAATAGGATGAAAGCTTGGTTTCCCTCATTTGCCTTAAGATCAAAGTATGCTAGGTGGCTTCTATAATTACTTTCCCCCAAATGAAATTATTGGTCTCTTGGAGTTCCTAATTACGTCATAGTATGTTGAATTTCACAATTTCATGCCTATAACCTAAGTAAAGAACTAGTCTATTAAAAGAGTAGTCACCTGAAAGCATAATTCTTTATGTAACACTCTTGAGGAAAAGCAAGGTCTTATTTTTCAAACTAGATTCTAGAGGAGATAAACATTCAGGAAAATTTGGACATCACTTATTATCCCTGGGTTATCTGTTAAAGTGGAAGACTTCATGAAACAATAGCATAGCAGAGTAGGAAGCTTCCTTAGAAATTAACTATTTTAAATCCTTGATTATATATATAAAGATCTACAGCTCAAGAACCAGACTCCAAGTTAACTTACTCCCAGGTCACTGCTCTTGAGAACAATGTATTGATACACTGAAAGCAAAAACATTCACTAGTTGATAGTCTGTGGCTCTATAGGGAGAGAAGCCAGAAAAACCATGTTGGATTGCTCTAGAAAAATTTTCGAATAGAAATAAATTTAAATATAATTTTAGCATGAAGCCTGTGAATATAAGCATTGTTCACTCTTTTTCTTTCAGGAAAATAATTTTCTGCCAACAAGAATGACACATTTCACCAGACATACTAGGTATATGCACTTGCAGATTAAGTTCTATTTATCCATTTGCAGTCAAGTGAATACTCGTCACTCCTAACATTGTGACATTAGGCTTTTTTTTTTAATAAGGAAAACTGAATTTCGTTTTGTACATATTATTGGCCTTGAAGATATCAGTATCCATTGTCATTTTTTAAACAGATAAAATTAGGTTTCGGACACTTTTTTTAAATCAATTCCATGTGAAACTAGGGATCTAAATAAGGTAGCAAATTTCTGTAGGATTTTGTCCTCTGCTAGAAAGGAGTTGACTTGTTGCTATAGCTGACTGGAGGGGGATTCCTAACTCTTTCCAACTGCTCACAGTTAAAATTTAAATTATATATATATATAAAATATATATATATATATATATATATATATATATATATATATAGAGAGAGAGAGAGAGAGAGAGAGAGAGAGTCTTTGTCCAGTTCCTGGCACAGAACTCCTAAATCCTTGAGTTCCCTGAATGATAGGAGTGCTTTTTGATATTCATAACAACCACACCTGATTGTATGTTAATGATGTGGCTCTTGGCAGGGTGTGGCATATAAATAGCTCTAGAATGAGAGCTAATCTCCAGCAAAAACAAATTTTTAGAGGGTTGGGACTTTCATCTCCACCCCTAGGGAGTGGAGAGGGCTGGAGAATGAGTTCGATCACTAGTGGCCAGTGATTTAATCAATCATGCCTACATAATGAAATCTTCATAAAAAACCCTAAATGACAGAGTTTGGAGAGCTTCCAAATTGTTGAGTATATCCAGTTCCAGGAGAATGGTGCACCCTGATTCAACAAAGACAAAAGTTCCTACACTTGGGATTCTTCCAAACCTCACTCTATATACCTTTTGATCTGGCTGCTTAATTTTATCCTTCACAATAAACTAAGAGTAAGTAAAGTTACTTTTTTTCTAAAACTTTCCTAAGTTGTGTAAGGTGTTCTAGTCATCTTGAGGGGAGACAGTTATGTGAACCCCTGAATTTGTAGTTAGAAGTGTGGGCTTCCTGGGATCCCCACTTGTGGCTCACATCTGAATTGAGGGCAATCCTAGGACTGGGCCCTCTAATTTATGGAATCCTATCTAATTGCAGGTAGTGTCAGAATTGCACTGTTTGACACTCACTTGGTGTCAAAGAATTAGAAAATTAGTGTAGAAAAATAGGATGCAGTTGTCAGAAAAACCACACAAGCATGCTAGTTTGTTTTGAGATTAAAATGTGAATATTTTATATTTAAATTCCAGTAGTCTTCTTTGGTTCTTGTTTCATAACAGTTATTGGCTTTCATAAATGATACCAGTAATGTCTCTAGAAGAACCTTTCAGAGCCTTATAGTATATGAAACTTAGCACATAAACACTAATGCCAAGTTGTTAGAAGACCCCAGTTGTAAAAGTGGCAGCTTTGGGTCCAAGGCTACAGTAGCAATATTCTCTGGGCACCAGCAAATTAACTGAGATAATATGTGCCGTAATTAGCATAATACCTTGCACATAGTAAATGCTTAGATATATATATGTTCATATATTATATGTATATGTGTGTATATTTTTAAAAATGAGTAAACAATTTAGGTAATACAAACAAACTTTATTTAACACTTCATAAAGCAGGCAATCTCTATTTAGAGAACTGCAAAATGGGATGGAAGGCAGGAAGCTTCTGTAGAATAAAGAATAAAGAACAAGGAAAAGAAAAATAGAAAACATCTAGGGGGTTGGGGCCACATAGTCAAACATGTTTAGGGTGAGAAGGCTGAGAGTTGGCCTGGTATTTTGGGATTGGCTGACTGGTTATACTGTTTTTGCCCAAGTGTAACATGTAGGAAAACAAAAGTTATGTAAGTTTTAGTTTCCTATTGTGGCACCCTGATCAAGAATGGCTCCATTTTGTGCTTAGAAATTTATTGCAAATAAATACACACACACTCACAAAAAAAATACACACACACACACACACACGTCTAATTAGGCGTCTCAGTAAGACAGAGATAATAATACCTACCTGGCTATTATAAAGTTTAAATGAGTACAGTACTTGAAACAGTAATTGTTGAATTAACATTTAACATTTGATAATATTGTTACTTTTGTTATTATTATTATTATTATTATTATTATTATTATTATTAAAGATTGGATCAATTCATATTGTCCATAAAATCCTTTACTAGGTACAGCATTATATACAAATCATTTCATCCCTTCTGAAACTCATTATATAAAATGAGTGAAATATGACTGTATATATATCACAGAATATTCTGATGACTAAACAAGGTGAAGTTCTTAATGTAATACTTAGAATATAATAAGTATTCAATAAATAGTGTGATGATGATAATGATGATAAAGATGATTTACCTGCCCTGTGGAAAATAAGTGTAGGTTAGCGGTCAGCCCTTTTGAACAACAGGACTTTTACTGTTTAGTTGATACTGACCCAGAACTGTTTATCCTATTGCTAAATTAATACCTTCAAATGCATACTCATCTCTTTCTCTTCTCATTCTCTCTCCTATGCTTGCTCTGGTTTTTGCATGGTAAAGGTATCTATTTTGCAAAAGCACTCATGGCATAGAATAGCTTACCCTTTCAAAGATCTAGCTGAATATTTTATGAAACAGTTTTCATATTGTGAAATGATGATCTAATATTTCCTTTTTCTTTGGACATACAGGGTCAAATTCTCAATGTTTATGAACCAGCATCTGACCCTACATTTAATCTCATTTACCTAGCTTACTTCACCATAAATTTGGCCTCATCAGATCATTTTTTGTGTAAAATTTTGATATTTTGTTCATAATATATTCTTTGCATTAATTTTTATTTTAAAAATTACTTAAAAATATTATTCATCTTGATTACTGAGCTTTTTGGGGCCCCTTAAATTTTTACTCTAGGTGAGTGCCTCACTTCCTTCACCCTAGTCCAAGTCAGCTCTAAACAACTGGAGAACATCATACAACTATAGAGCTGATTGTGATAGTGGGATATACCTTTTCAAAATATAAATATGGAAATATAGCAAATTAGTATTTGAGTTTTTACTATCCATTGATTAAGAAAATAAATAATAACAAAAGCTGCCATGAATTTGGTTAACACATTGAAGTGAATTTTCATTTTAATTTACACAATAGTTTCTATATATATTGGAAAACAGTCATATGTTGAACTTATTCTTTCAATCTCTAGAAAATGTTTTGTAAGTCATTTATAGTAATAACTCTGTTCTTCTCTCCTCACAGTAATCTCTTGACCACAGGTAAAAAAAAAATCACTACTATAAGAATTCAGATAAAATAAGGAAAATCAGTGTGCCTAAAACATATTCTGGGAAAGGTAGAACTTTGGCTTAAGTTTGATTAATGAGTAGAAGAAAAGGAGGAGGTGGGGAGGAGTTAGGATGATGGAGAAGTATGGAGACCTTGGGCTTTCCTCATCCCTCAAACACAGCTGTATTGAGGTCATATCACATGGGACATTCAGGAAACTAGTCTAAGGATTTTGAGAAGGATCTCCACAGTAGGAAGGAGACAGTGTGGCAGATGCAAGGTGCGTGGAAGTAATTGGGGGAAAGAAACACTGTGGTACCACTGAGGGGAGGGAACCTTTTCCATGGATAGAGAAAAGGGAGAGAAGAGAGAGGCATCAAGACAGTGTGTTGTGGGGTTCACAAAGATGAAAGCCTGTCTACACCATGGACTGGTGAGCAAGGGGATCTGCATATTCCAAGTTTTTTTGCAAACAGTATGTGAAAAACTCTCTACACCATAGACTGGTGAGCAAGGGGATCTTCATGTTGCAGGTTTTTTTGCAAATGGCATATGGTGCTCAAACTCTGAGGTTTTGGAAGTGTGCGACTTTCACCAGAGCAGAGCTGTGACATATACTCCTGGGGAGAAGTTAGATGCTGTCCTGAGAGTGCAAACGTGATGTAGTGATCTTCTTGGTCATACAGGGAGAGAACATTCCCCTTCCTGGAGTACATTTGGAAGAGGGCATTTTGCCTCTCCAAGGGCAAAACCCCATAAGCACCAGCAAACTGCCTTTAATATGCAGGTGACAGAGGCATGCACAGAGGGTGGGTAACCTGGTTGCTGCTTTTGCCTGTGTTACATTTAGATTCCATGAACTGTGCAGGCACAGGACTATTTTTCTAGGACAAAGGACACCAGACACAGCACAGCTGTGAGGCTGTACTCCACAGGAGGGGAGCAGGTCCGTCCAGTGCCAAGTCCTTAAAGATTAGGAGTTTAGAATCCCAGCCACGCACCAAACATAAAAAGCAGAATTGCTGTGTCACCAAGTGCACTTTACTATTCTGTAAGAACTTCCTGAATAATTGGTGGAGTGTGAGAACCCTGGTCCAAGGACAAGAGAGTGAGATGGCACCATTTTCAACTTCAAAGAGCAACACAGTGGCCCCCAGTGGAGGTGAGATCTGCTTACACCAAACCCCACCCCCCTGTGCCTAGCAAGTAAGTGCATATTTACCAGGGCAAGTCTGACTCTGAGCCAGTACAGTAGGCCTCTTCCCCTGATGATCAGCACAGGCAGCACCCTGCATACACCAGGTCTACTGATCATAGAGGGCTTCAAAGCATCACCTGAAGTTCTGGTGGAAGTAGGACTAGTCTTTAATTTTTTGTTTTTTCTTTTCTTTGTAATTAGGCTTATATTTTGTGTGTGTTTGTTAGTTGTTTCTTCATTTCCTTTTTTGGGGGTGGAGTGGGGGATCAGGTTTCTTTTGCTTTTATTTTCCTTCCTTTTTCTTTGGAATCAAGTTTGTAGTTTTTTGATTGTTTGTTTGGGTTTTTAGTTCCTTTTCCTTTTTTCTTTTTTAGATTAGGCTTTCTTTTCCTTTTTCCCCCCAGGCTTATGTTAACAAATAACAAATAAATCAAAGCAAACCTAGTTAAAGGTTCAAACACTCCACACTGCAAGCAAGGAGGAACTCTGCAGAGGATTGAGCAATGGGAAAAAAACAACCAAAATATAACAGCAGGGTGCACACAGCATATACCGGAAATATTTCCTGAAGGGTTGGACAGTGTATGAACCCTTTTTAATATAGCATTACTCTCAGATGCAGGAAACATAACAACCTTTCAAAGCACACAAAAGACAGAAACTTATCTAAAATGACCTGACAGAGGAATTTTCCCCAGAAGAAAGGTCAAGAAAAATCATAGCCAGAAACTTGCTTAAAACAGATATAAGCAATATATCAGAACAAGAATTTGGAACAACAGTCGTAAGACTACTTGCTGAGCTTGATAAAAGCATAAAAGACAGCAGAGAAAACCTTGCTGCCAAGATAAAAGAAATAAAAGCTAGTCAGTCTGAAAAACAATGCTATAACTGAGAGGCAAAACTGACTGGATATAATCACAATGAAGATTAAAGATACAAAGGAGAGAATAAGTGATATAGAAAATAAAATTGTGGAAAATGATGAAGCTGAAAAGAAGAGGGAGAGAAAACTATTAGATCACCAAAGTACACTCAGGGAACTCAGGGATTCCATAAAACAAAGTGATATCTGTATCATAGGAGTCCCAGAAGAAGAATAGTGGGAAAGAGAGGCAGAAACTTTACTTGAACAAATAATAGGTGAGAATTTTCCTAATCTGGGGAAGGAAGGAGGCTTTCAAGCCCAACAGGCACAGAGAATTCTGTTGTGCCCAAGATTATGTATCGGAGAAATCACCAAGGAGCCGACACCGATGCAAACACACGAGGGTTTATTTACAAGCTCGAGCTTGGGTCCAAGTATACTCGACACAGCGGAGCAGGGACTTGGACCCCGAGGTGGGTTCCAGCTTAGTCTTATGGGCTGGTCTAGGGGACCTCCAGAAGGCGTGGAAGAATTTCTCTAGTTCTGTTTATATTCTAATTCTAATATGGGGCTTTCAAGGGCATTAAGCTCTGTTCTCATTCTGATATAGGACGTTGAACTCTGTTATCATTCTAATATGGGGCATCCTGCCACTGGCTTTGAGCTCTGTTCTCATTCTAATATGGGGCTTCCTGCCACTGGCATTGAGCTGTTTTCATTCTAAAATGGGGCTTTCTAGGGCGTTAAGCTGTAAGCTGTTTTTTTCTGTAACTGAAGTAAGATAAAGTTCAGCTCTTATTCACAGGGGCCTGAGATGGCTGTACTTGTGCTAACACTGAACTTAAGGTGGAATGGCCTTAATTTTCTTGGCCTCCACAAATTCCCCTCAAAATAAAAAAAAATAATGATTAATTAATTAAATTAAAAAACAAAAAATAAACAGGTCAACAATAAAGACATGTAATAGTGAAAGTTACAAAATAGGAAGGTAAAGAGAGAATCCTGAAAGCAGCTAGGACAAAAGTCCCTTAATCCCCCAAGGTAGACACATAAGGTTAGCAACAGATCTGTCCACTGAAACTTTACTGGCCAGAAGAGAGTGGCAGGAAATATTCAAAGTGCTAAATGGGAAAATATGCAGCCGAGAATACTTTATCCATCAAAGCTTATCATTCATAATAGAAGGAGAGATAGTTTTCAAGATAAGTGAAAACTAGAGGAGTTCATGAACATTAAACCAGCTATACAAGAAATATTAAAGAGTACTCTTTTTTTAAATAATAAATTTATTTTTTATTGGTGTTCAATTTGCCAACATACAGAATAACACCCAGTGCTCATCCCGTCAAGTGCCCCCCTCAGTGCCTGTCACCCATTCACCCCCACCCCTCGCCCTCCTCCCCTTCCACCACCCCTAGTTCATTTCCCAAAGTTAGGAGTCTTTATGTTCTGTCTCCCTTTCTGATATTTCCCCATTTCTTCTCTCTTCCCTTCTATTCCCTTTCACTATTATTTATATTTAAGGGTACTCTTTGAGAGGGAAAGAGAAACTAAAAGCAACAAAGACTAGAAAGGAACACAGGCAATTTATAGGAATGGTGACTACAGATAATACAATGACACTAAATTCATATCTACCAGTAATTACTCTGAATCTAAATGGACTAAATGCTCCTATCAAAAGACATATGTCAGAATGGATTTAAAACAAAACAAAACAAGACCCATCAATATGCTGCTAACAAGAGACTCAGCTTAGGCCCAAAGACTCCTCCAGACTGAAAGTGAGGGAGTGGAGAACCATTGCTCACGCTAATGGATATCAAAAGAAAGCTGGAATAACCATATTTATATCAGAAAAACTAGATTTTAAACCAAAGACTGTTAGAAAATATGAAGAAGGACACTTTAACATAATGAAGGGATCTATCAAACAAGAATATCTAACAATTTCAATATTTATTCCCCTAACTTGGGAGTAGTCAAATATATAAATCAATAACTAATATAAAGAAATTCATTGATAATAATATAATAACAGTAGGGAACTTTTAACACCCTACTCATGGCATATAATGAAATTCATTGATAATAATATAATAACAGTAGGGAACTTTTAACACCCTACTCATGGCATATAATGAAATTCATTGGTAATAATATAATAACAGTAGGGAACTTTTAACACCCTACTCATGGCAATATTTATTCCCCTAACTCGGGAGTAGTCAAATATATAAATCAATAACAAATATAAAGAAATTCAATGATAATATTATAATAACAGTAGGGAACTTTTAACACCCTACTCATGGCATATAATAACAATAGGGAACTTTTAACACCCTACTCATGGCACCCTACACATGACAGATCATGTAAGCAGAAGATCAAAAAAGAAACAAGGGCTTTGAATGTGACAGTGGATCAGATGGACTTAACAGTCATATTCAGAGCATTTCCTCCCAAAGCAGGAAAATACACATTATTTTTTAATGTCCATGGAATATTCTCCAAAATAGATCAAATACTGGATCACAAATCAGGACTCAAACAGTACAAAAAGATTGAGATCATATCATGCATATTTTCAGACCACCATGCTATGAAATTTGAAGTCAACCACACACACAAAAAAATTGGAAAGCCCACAAATACATGGAGGTTAAAAAACATCCTACTAAAAAATGAATAGATTAATCAGAAAATTAAAGAAGAAATCAAAACATACATGGAAGCAAATGCAAATGAAGACATGACAGTCCAAAACCTTTGGGATGTGGCAATGGAAGTCCTAAAAGGGAAGTATATAACAATACAAGTCTTCCTCAAGAAGCAAGAAAAGTCTCAATTACACAACCTAACCTTACACCTATAGGAGCTGGAATAAAGAACAGCAAATAAAGACTATGTCCAGCAAGAGAAGGGAAGTAATAAAGATTAGAACAGAAGTCAATGATACAGAAAAACAACAACAACAACAACAACAAAAACACCAGAAGATCAGATCAAAGAAAGTAGCAGTGGGTTCTTTGAAATAATTAACAAATTTGACAAACCCCAAACAGACTTATCAAAAAGAAAAGAGAAAGGACACAAATAGAATCATTAATGAAAGAGGAGGGAATACAACTAACATGGCACAAATACAATTATAAGAGGATATTAGGAACAATTATATCCCAACAAATTAGGCAATCTGGAAGAAATGGATAAGTTCCTAGAAACCTAGAAACTACCAGAACTGAATCAGGAAGAAATATAAAATTTGAACAGGCCCCTAACCAGTAAAACAATTGAATCAGTAAGCAAAAATCTCCCAATAAACAAAAGTCCAGAGCTAGATGGCTGCCGGGGAAATTGTATCTAACTTTTAAATAAAAATTAATACCCATTCTACTGAAACCATTCTAAAAATTAGAAACAGAGAGAAAACTTCCAAACTCACCTCATAAAGCCAACATTACCTTGATTCCAAATCAGACAAAGGCCCCACTAAAAAGGACAATTACAGACCATTATCCCTGATGAACATGGATGGAAAATTATTAACAAGATGCTAGTTAATCAAATCTAACAGTACATTAAAAGGATTATTCACCATGACCAAGTAGGGTTTATTCCTGGGCTGCAGGGGTGGCTCAATATGTGCAAATAAATCAACATGATATATCATGTTAACCAATGAAAAGATAAGAACCACACGATCTTCTCAATAGATACAGAAAAAGCATTTGACAAAATACAGCATCCCTTCTTAATAAAAACCCACAAAAAAGTAGAAATACAGGGAATAACCCTCAACAACATAAAGATATATACAAAAGACCCACAGCTAAAATCGTCCTCATTAGTGAAAACTAACAGCTTTTCCTCTAAAGTAAGAACACAACATTGATGTCTATTTTCACCATTGTTGTTCAACATATTGCTGAAAGTCTTAGCCTCAGCAACCAGACAACAAAAAGAAATAAAAGCATCAAAATCAGCAAAGAAGATGTCAAACTTTCACTCTTTGAAGATAAGATGATACTCTGCGTAAAAAATGTGAAGAACTCCACCAAAAAAATGTTAGAACTAATATAGGATTTCAGCAAAGTGCCAGGATATAAAATCAACAGAAATATGTTTTATTTCTATACACCAATAATTAAGCAGCAGAAAGAGAAATCAACATATTGATCCCATTTATAACTGCTCCAAAAACAATAAGATACATAGGAATGCACCTAACTAAAGAGATAAAAGATGTGTAATATGAAAGCTATAGAACCCTTATGAAAGAAATTGAGAAAGACACACTAAAAAAATGGAAAAATATTCCATTCTCATGGATTGGAAGAACAAATATTGTTAAAATATTTGTACTATCCAAAGCAATCTACATATTCAGTGTAATCTCTATCAAAATAATGCCAGCATTTTTCACAGAGATAGAACAAACAATCCTAATATTTGTGTGGAACCAGAAAAGATCCTGAATAGCCAAAGAAATGTTGAAAAAGAAAACCAAAGGTGGAAGCACATCACAATTCCAAACTTCAAGCTGTATTACAAAGCTATGATCATCAAGACAGTATGTTTCTGGCCCAAAAAATTATATATATAGGTGAATGGAACAGAATAGAGAACTCAGAAATTGACCCACAACTATATGGTCAAATAATCTACAAAACAGGAAAGAATATCCAATGGAAAAAAGACAAGTTTCTTCAACAAAGAGTGTTGGGAAAATTAGACAACTACATGCAGAAGAATGAATCTGGACCACTTTCTTACACCATATTTATGAAAATAAATTAGAAACATATGAACGGCTTGTGTAAGATAGTAATCTATCAAAATCCTAGAGTAGAACACAACCAACATCTTTGAAGTCAAATATCAATGACCTCAGCTACAGCAACTTCTTGCTAGACATGGATCCAGAGGTAAGGGAAACAAAATAAAAAATGAACTATTGGGACTTCATCAAGATAAAAGGCTTCTGAATAGGAAAGTAAACAATCAACAAAAAATAAAGGAAACCTACAGAATGGGAGAAGATATTTGCAAATGACATATCAGATAAATGCCTAACATCCAAAATATTTAAAGAGCTTAACACCCAAAAACAAAAAAATCCAGTTAAGATATGGGCAAGAGATATTAAGAGACATTTCTCCAAAGAAGACATACAAATGACTAACAGACACATGCTCAACATCACTCATCATAGAAATACAAATCAAACTGTAATGAAATAACTCCTCACACTGGTCAGAATAACTAAAATTAACAGCTCAGGAAACAGCAGGTATTAACGAGGATGTGGAGAAAAGGGAACACTTTTCCACTGTTATTGGGAATGTAAACTGGTACAGCCACTCGAAAACAGTATGGAGGTTCCTTTAAAGGTTAAAATTAGAAGTAACCTATGACCCAGCAATTGCACTACTAGGTATTTATCAAAAGGATACAAAAATAGTGTTGAAGAGGCATATGCATCACAATGGTTATAACAGCATTATGCACAATAGTCAAAATATTGAAAGAGTCCAAGTGATCATCAACTGACTAATGGATAATGAAAAGGTGGTGTATACACACACACACACACACACACACACACACACACACAATGGAATATTAGCCATCAAAATGACTGAAATCTTGCTATTTGCATTCATATAGATAGTACTAGAGTATATTATGCTAAACGAAATAAGTTAGAGAAAGAAAAATATTATTTTATTCATATGTGGAATTTAAGAAATAAATAGATGAACAAGGGGGAAAGGAAGGAAAAATAAAATAAAAACAGGGAGGCAAACCATAATAGACTTTTAACCATATGGAATAAACTGAGGGTTGATGGAGTGGAGGAAGGTGGGGGGATGGGGTAAATGGATTATGATGGGCATTAAGGACAACACTTATAGTAAACATTGGGTGATATATGTAAGTGATAAATCACTGAATTCTATCCTTGAAATTAATACACTATATCTTAACTAACTTGAATTTAAATAAAATCTTGATAGAAAAAAAGAAAAGGAGGAGAAAGATGTGGAAAGACTTTCTATTTGTTGAGGGTTTGGGGATTGCCAGGGTCAAAGCCAGTCACTTACATTTGTCCTTTCATTTATTCCTTACATCCCTTTGAAGTAGGTGTATTATACCCACTTTCCATACAAGAAAATGAAGTCTCAAAGTATTTAATAACATGACTGAGGTCTTATATCCAGTAAATTTGTATAGCCAGAATTTATACCCTGGATCTTACCTTAGCATTATTCTAATAAGAAGTACAAAAGCCAGCTACTGTTAATGTTGGTAAAGTGAATTTGAACTGGTAAGCTTGGACTCCACAGGAGTTATAGCAGTGGTTTGCTTTTACACTTATTCATTTGGGAGGCCCATCTTAATTACCTATAAGTAATTAATAGGCCCATCTTGAATATCCTATTGAGAAAGCTTGTGCTGTTTCTACACCATCATTCAAGAGATTATTTCATCTTTGACTTTACTATTAATGTTTAACTCTATTGCCTAGGCTCTTCCCATGTTCCAGAATAATCATAGGCCATTTGAAGCAGGTCACTTGACTGGTCCTTTCTAAATTTCTCAAATTGCATGTGAAGAAGTAGGTTCCTATTATACAGGGGTTGCTCCAAAGTAGAAATACTCTTAACTTGCTCACTTGCTAAAAACAATGGAGTGAACATTATAAAATCAATTCTATATTATGATGAGGAAATGGTTTTCTTCACTTTAGTTGTCTTTGATAAATTTTATAAAGTGAATTTATGAACAGTTCAATGCAATTCTTCCATTTAAAAATTTTAATGATTCTTTTCTACCAATTTTACTATTTTGTGTCCAAAGACAGCCAGTAGATGTTATTTTGATTACATTGTTTTATGGCAACAAATTGTTACAACAAAATGTTCTCCATTGTGTATTTTTCCTGTAATATGGAAAAAACTTCCTTCTTTTTTGAGAGGATGTGTGATATTTAACATAGCATTAGACATTATAGAAATTAAAAGTTCTTAGATGTGACTTGAGTTATTCATCTTTTTTTTTTACAATTCTGTCTCTCTCTAAAATCATTAAACCTCTCTGAATCTTGAGGCACACAATACTTGATCATGTCTGTATTTGCTGGGTAATAGTGGTTTACCAAGCATATTCTAGTACCATGAAGGATTATAATCCTGGGCTTTGGACTAAGTCCTTTTGTCTTCCTTTAAAATTTTTGTAAGAGTGTCTTTGACTTATGCCAATAGTTAGTGCGTATAATTATGAACTGATAAGCAGTCATGAAATATCTGAGTTTCCACAGGCTACATAGTTGAACAGTTAAGAGCATAGGGTTTAAATTCAGACTGTATGGGTTAAAATTCCAGGTAGTGGTTTAAACCATCATTCACTGTTGGTTATCCTGAGAAAGTTACTTAACTTTTCCTTCTCAAAGGCTCGATTTCTTTTTTGTCAAATAAAGATGATTTCAATTTTACATTTTTCTTTTTAAAATTAAGATAGTATGATATGCTTTACGTTGTGCCTAGCACATAGTGGGCACTTGATAAAATGTAAGGTATCATGATGATGATGATGATGATGATGATGATGATGATGATGATATTTAATTTTAATGAAGAAAACATGCATTTGTGAGCTTAAGGGTTTGGGATCTAATATGTCTTCCAGGGACCACTACCAAACTATCTCAGAAAAGCAGTTGCCCTTATGTTTTGGGACATTTAAAGGAGTCTAATTTTAAGAACTCAGAGCTTGCAAGGATGGGGAAAAGAGGAAAGAGTTTAGCGAATTTATCTTTTTAATGTTTGTGCTTGCTAGGTAGTTGGGTATCCCTGAAAGGCGAACATGCATATGAGGAGAGGGAAAGAAACAATGCCTCAAGTAAACAGTGAAAAGCAATAGTTCACTGTTTCTCACATATGATTAATAGACTGCCCACCTGCACCTAGAAAGGCGTTTATTTTTTTAAAAAACAGAATTCTGAGCCCATTCAAGAATTCTTGAATTATATTCCAAGTCACATTAAGGTCTGAAAATCCAATAGTATATGAAATTAGGTTGATGTGGGTTCAAATCCCATTTTGCCACATAATAACTATGTCCAAAGCTTCTACTCTTCTCATGTCACTGCCAATTCTGCTGTTAGCTCCCTATCTCCCTCCCTTATTTCCTCCTTGTTACTATATAGCCAATCCCAACTGCATAAACTCATTTAGGTAGTTGTGCAACCAGCCATCTTTTCCCCTGAGACCATTGCGTTGTTATCACTTGACTGTTCCTTACTGAACTTAAACAGTGTTCTTGCTAACAAGTAGTTTTTGTTTACTTCTCATTCTCAATGGTTGGTCCTGACATAGCTGCTAGTCCTCCTTTCCAGTTTCTATGCGATTTGAGTTACTGTCTTGATCAATCAGATGCCAAGTACTATAGACTTTTCTATTAGTTTACCCACTTTACAGATCTTATAAAAACTTGTAAAGCCCAGAAACTCTATGATGGCTCAATACTTCCTTGTATCCTAGTGCTGATAAAGTACTATATCTTATTCATCAGAAAAGAATACATGTATTAGGTGTGGGAGAAATGGACTAGGAGGCTACATTTGAGCTGGATTTCAAAAAATAAGCAAGATTTTACTCTTAGTGATGGAAAAAAACATTCCTGAGAGAGGCAACAGTAAGAGCAAAGATAGGACTAAGAGATTGGTGAATGTCTCAAGGATTCTATAAACATTTCATTGGTATTCATAGTGTAGTGGGGGGAAATCTCACAGGATGCTTGTTCAAAATGTCATTCATGGACACTGTAAACATATTGAATTATGATCTGTAGGAATGTGACTCAAGAGTCTGCATTTTGAGCATCAGAAGCCACATCAAAAAGAATCAAGTACTATAAGTAACTAACGCTATGGAGCTGAGGACCTGGGGAGACCAAGCCAAGTCTTTCTTAAAGGGCTAATAACTACATAGCTTGAAAAATGAATAAAAATGAATAATTAATTCCTAAAAGAAGTGGCAGTGTTTGGAATTAGTCTAGGTCCAGGGAACCATTTGAGATATAATACATAGGATTCTAGGAGAAAAAGAAAGAAACTGATCTGAAATTCAGTAATTTTTGTGGTGTGTGTGTGTGTGCACGCACTCACAAGTGTGTATATGCACATGTGGGTAGGTGTGTAAGAGAGAATAGAATAGAATAGAGTAGAGTAGAAAAGAAAGTGAAAAGAAATCCTGATATGGTTTTGGAGTACCAGGGAATCCTCAGTAAGAAAGCAGATACAGTCTGTAGATTTGAGACTATGGAAATCAGATAGACTCAAGTGAGAAGTATGGTAGTGAGACAAAAGTCAAGAAATTTTATTGATTTAAAACCTTACTTTATTATATTTACAAAGTCCTTTCACATATTTTCACAGTTAACATTAATACTCATAACAACTTATGAGCATAAGTATTCATGTCACTCTTTTGGACAGTAGAAAGCTGAGGCCCAGAAAATTTAAGTGACTAACTTATGATCATCTATCTAGTAGTTAGAATAAATTAATTCTGAACCTACTTTTCTAACTCAACATTGAGTAATATTACCAATACACCAATACCACCTCTCTCAGCTATGTAAATAATAACATCAGTAATAACAACTAACATTACTTAAATGCTATGTGTCAGACATTGTTTTTAGCACTTCGTATGTGTTGATTCATTCACTCTTCTTTTTTTCTAGAATCAACCAATCTAAGGTTGGTTTCCCATCCTGACTTTTAAAATTCTTGCATCTAACATATGTGCCTTCCCTATGCAGAACCTTACAACTCTTTGTAAAACACATATCCAAAAATGGTGGAAGAACACCAAAAAAAAAAAAAGGACCAGTGGAAGGGCACTTATAAGCTACAGGACTAGACAGGTCATGTTTATTTATGACTATGTTCATGTAGCTATCTCTGATGACCAGTTGTAAGGAAGTAGTTAAGTAGTAGAATACCACCTAACTTTAAAATGTTGACCAACAGTGCACATTTCCATGAAGATTTTATTTGAGCTTCATCTTTTGTGAGCCTTGGGATATTGTGCCAACATACAGCATGCAATATCATTCATGTTTGTTTCCCTAAGGTGTATTTTTCATCTTTGAATTGTTTGCTTTCTCAAACACACACAGGTAGAGAGCAAAAACCAGTTGTAAATAGTCATCTTTTAACTCTAACCAATTCTAAATAGATTTTGTAGCTCATATGTTAAGTATTTGTTAACAGATTTAAAAAAGATTCTTTACTGTCTGTAAACAGAAGACATTTTAGATGTTGGGTAGAGGAAGATAAAAACCTGGGAGGAATTAGAGGCACTAGCAAAGCATTTTTCCATGCCTTATCTCTTTGCCTGCCTCTTTTCTGGCTTAGTTTTGGGGCCTGAAAATCCATACATTCTGTTTTTCTTGAGTTCGTTTTCTTATTATTTAGAATTGGATCAAAACAGGTTTTGACTGAAAGATGAAAATACTGCTAGTCAATAATTTTACAGTGGTTATAGTGCCAATAGAATAAATCCAGTTAGTATTCTCATGAGAGGAGAACCATCAAAACGATACATTGTGGTGTAAATAAGGTCTTCTGCCCTGAAGAGGCCTTAACCTAAAAATATTTATTGAATACCCACAATGTGTGAGACATTCTGGTATTTTGATGGACACAAACATAAATTAGATGTGGAACCTCCTCTTGAGGAGATTGTAATCTAGTAAAGATAACAAAGCTTGCATGCTAATGTGTGTATATATTTTAGACTGCATTTATGTGGTAACAGCTCTATAAGACATAGACTTATATCAACAATTACCTGTGGGAGTAGAAAACGAAAGAGAAGCTTAATGCATTAATTTACCTATTGTTCATTCCTTACTGTGCATATAGTCAGTATATGTTTATCATAAACAAAATCCTCTTCAAATGCTATAAAAAAGATAGCATTTACTGAATTTATCATCGTTTTATTGTGCTGAGGTAGCTTTTTTCCTTTGTTAGGATGGTACATTTTGCTGTCATACCCATGGGTTGATTTCCCTCAAAATAAAGGACTCCTGGCTCAATTTATTTAAAACATAACTCAACATCTTTACTCTCTGCTCCTTCTTTCACCATCTTTGCCCTCTCAGATATACCCTCTTCAACACACATTTATATAATACACATTCATATGGAAGTTCTCCCTTCATTAACAATGTTCTGCTTTTGCCAGTTGTCCCATGTTATTGTCAGCATCATATTTTAATGAAATGAGAAATTTTGTTTTAAAAACCAAGTCCAGGCAGCCCCAGTGGCGCAGCGGTTTAGTGCCACCTGCAACCCGGGGTGATCCTGGAGACCCGGGATCGAGTCCCATGTCAGGCTCCCTGCATGGAGCCTGCTTCTCCCTCTGCCTGTAACTCTGCCTCTCTCTCTCTCTCTCTCTCGGAATAAATTAATAAAATCTTAAAAAAATAAATAAAAGCCAAGTCCATTAATTCGCACTTACTTGTTTCCTTGCACTTGTCCTCTTTGTGTTTTGGAAGTCATCTTTCACTAATAGCATGCATCAATTAATTAACATATGAAATTATTTCATCAATTTGTTAGTGTGTTTTCCTATTTCCTATTTATTGTCTGCTTCTCATTAGATTATAAACTCCATAGATGCAGGGACCTTCCCTGCATATTTATTGCTCTTATCTCTGTTTCTTACAAGTGCCAAGAACCAAATAGGTTCAGCTCAATAAATATTTATTAAATGAGTGATTGAATTTAGGGAATCCCAAGTGGCTCAGTTGGTTGAGTGTCTGACTCTTGGTTTTGGCTCAGCTCATAGTCTTGGAGTCCTGGGATCCAGCCCTCATTGTGCTCTACACTCCGCAGAATCTGCTTGTCCCTCTCTCTCTCTCCTGGCTTGCATTCTCTGTCTCTCTCTTTCTCGCTCCCTAATAAATAAATAAAAATAAAATCTTAAAAAAGTAAATAAATGAATGATTTCAAAACTCCTAACCCTTAATATTTCCCCAAAATTCTATCAATTTATCATTTAATAATGTTTCTTAGATTTTCTGCTTCCTACACACTTCTATAGTCCACACCTTCCAATTGACTCCTTATCCCTTTAGACTTAAAAAATAATTTATTACCTTCAGTCATTTTTTAACCCATTCTGCATATTACTGGTCTACCAATTTCCTTCCTGTATCCTTCATCTCATTTCATAACTTAAGAATCTTTTTCAAATTCCTCTTGTTTTTGTTTTTTTTTTTCCTCTTGGTTTAAATGAAAGAAATGATGTGAAGGCTTAAAGTGCTTTGTGAAGGTTAGATCTTTCTGTTGCTTATTGGATTATAAAATTTATCAGCAATTATTTCCATCCTATGTCTTTCCATATTTCTTTTCAATAACACATTTTAGACCTTCCAACTTTAATAATTTTGATAATCTGATGAAAAGCTTGGAGCCTCTTCCCAAAGATACACGCATAAATGTTTTAGAGAAAGAATCCCTTTCATAATATAAATCTTATAATAAAACATTTCATTATATAAAGTCTCATATTTTTATAAAGTTTCACATGCCTATGACTTCTGTTCCTATGTAGTACTTTTATCTTCTCTAACTGTAGTCCCCAGAACATTTAGTGTAATGTTGAACTCAGAACAAGCACTTCATAAATACTTGCTGACCTGACATACAGATTCTTATCCATTTGAGTTTCTGTGAAAAAAAATACTAAATTCTTTTTTTAATTTATTTTATTGTAATTTAATTTGCCAATATGGCATAACACCCAGTGCTCATCCTGCCATGTCCCCCTCAGTGCCCATCACCCAGTCACCCCAAACCGCGCCCACCTCCCCTTCCGCCACCCCTAGTTCATCTCCCAGAGTTAGGAGTCTTCCATGTTCTGTCTCCCTTTCTGATATTTCCCACTCATTTTTTCTCCTTTCCCCTTTATTCCCATTCACTATTTTTTTATATTCCCCAAATGAATGAGACCATATAATGTTTGTCCTTCTCCAATTGACTTACTTCACTCAGCATAATACCCTCCAGTTCCATCCATGTTGAAGCAAATGGTGGGTATTTGTCGTTTCTAATAGCTGAGTAATACTCCATTGTATACATAGACCACATCTTCTTTATCCATTCATCTTTCGATGGACACCGAGGCTCCTTCCACAGTTTGGCTATTGTGAACATTGCTGCTAGAAACATCGGGGTGCAGATGTCCCGGCATTTCATTGCATCTGTATCTTTGGGGAAAGTCCCCAGCAGTGCAATTGGTGGGTCGTAGGGCAGATCTATTTTTAACTCTATAATTCATATTAGTGTTGTAATTCTCTTTATCTCTCCTTCTTTAAAATAAAATAGTATGGTTGTTGAAAGTATACATCCATCGGTATGCAGTAGTTTAATTTATGAATAGTCTACCAACTTCAATTGTATCTTTCTCATTTATTTATGTATTTATGTATTTGTGTATGTATGTATGTATGTATGTATGTATGTATGTATGTATTGGAGTTCTATTTGCCATCATATACTATGACACCCAGTGCTCATCCTATCAAGTGCCCCCTTCAGTCCCAGAAACCAATCACCCCACCCTCCTGTCCACCTCCCGTTCCACTACCTCTTGTTTGTTTCCCAGAGTTAGGAGTCTCTCATGTTCTGTTATGCTTTCTGATATTTCCAACTCATTTTCTTTCCTTTCCCCTATAATCCCTTTCACTATTTTTATACTCCCTGTATGCATAAAACCATATAATGTTTGTCCTTCTCCGATCGACTTATTTCACTCAGCATAATACCCTCCAGTTCCATCCACGTCGAAGCAAATGGTTTATATTTGTCGTTTCTAATGACTAATATTCCATTGTATACATATACCACATCTTCTTTATCCATTCACCTTTTGATGGACAACGAGGCTCCTTCCACAGGTTGGCTATTGTGGACATTGCTGCTATAAACATTGGGGTGCAGGTGTCTCAGTCTTTCACTGCATATGTATCTTTGGGGTAAATCCTGAGCATCACAGATGCTGGGTTGTAGGGGAGCTTTATTTTTAACTCATTGAGGAACTTCCACACAGTTTTCCAGAGTCTCTGTATCAGTTCACCTTCCCACCCAAAGTGCAAGAGAGTTCCCTTTTCTCCATATCCTTTCCAACATTCGTTGTTCCCTGTCTTGTTAATTTTCACCGTTCTCACTGGTGTGAGGTGGTATCTCATTATGGTTTTGATTTGTATTTTCCTGAATGCAAGTGATACAGAGCATTTTGTCATGTGCTTCTTGGCCATGAGTATGTCTTCAATGGTGAAATTTCTGTTCATTACACTTGCCCATTTCATGATTGGATTGTTTCTTTGCTGTTGAGTTTAATAAGTTCTTTATAGGGATCCCTGGGTGGCGCAGCGGTTTGGCGCCTGCCTTTGGCCCAGGGCGTGATCCTGGAGACCCGGGATCGAATCCCACATCGGGCTCCTGGTGCATGGAGCCTGCTTCTCCCTCTGCCTTTGTTTCTGGCTCTCTCTGTCTCTTAGTCTTTCATGAATAAATAAATAAATAAAATCTTTAAAAAAAAAAAAAATAAGTTCTTTATAGATCTTGGATGCTAGCCCTTTATCTGATAAGTCATTTGCAAATATCTTCTTCCATTCTATAGGTTGTCTTTTAGTTTTGTTGACTGTTTCTATTGCTGTGAAGAAGCTTTTGATCTTGTTGAAGTCCTAGTAATTCATTTCTGCTTTTGTTTCCCTTGCCTTCATAGATATATACTGCAAGAAGTTGCTGTGCCCAAATTCATACAGAGTGTTGCCTGTGTTCTCCTCTAGGATTTTGATGGATTCTTGTCTCACATTTAGATCTTTCATCCATTTTGAGTTTTTCTTTGTGTATGGTGTAAGAGAATGGTCTAGTTTCATTCTTCTGCACGTGGCTGTCCAATTTTCCCAGCACCATTTATTGAAGAGACTGTATTTTTTTCCGGTGGATAGTCTTTCCTGCTTTGTTGAACATTAGTTGACCATAAACTTGAGGGCCCTCTTCTGGGTTCTCTTTTCTCCTCCATTGATATATGTGTCTGTGTTTGTGCCAGTACCACACTGTGCTGATGATCACAGCTTTGTAGTACAAATTAGAATCCGGCATTTGATGCCCCCAGCTCTGGTTTTATTTTTCAATATTCCCTTAGTATTTGGGGTCTTTTCTGATTTCACACAAATCTTTTTTTTTTTTAAGATTTTATTTTATTTAATCATGAGAGATACAGAGCAGGAGAGAGAGAGGCAGAGACACAGGCAGAGGGAGAAGCAGGCTCCATGCCGGGAGCCCGACTTGGGACTCGATCCCGGATCTCCAGGATCACGCCCTGGGCTGCAGGCGGCGCTAAACCGCTGCGCCACACGGGCTGCCCTGATTTCACACAAATCTTAAGACGATTTGTTACAACTCTAAAGAAAGTCCATTGTATTTTTTAAGATTTTATTTATTTATTCATGACAGACAGACACACACACACAGAGAGAGAGAGAGAGAGAGAGAGAGGCAGAGACACAGGCACAGGGAGAAGCAGGCTCCATGCAGGGAGCCCGACATGGGACTCGATCCCAGATCTCCAGGATCATGGCCTGGGCTGAAGGTGGCACTAAACTGATGGGCCACCAGGGCTGCCCAAGTGCATGGTATTTTGATAGGGATTGCATTGAATATGTAAATTGCCCTGGGTAGCATAGATATTTTCACAATTTTAATTCTTCTAATCCATGAGCAGGGAATATTTTTCTGTCTCTTTGTGTCTTCCGGAAATATTTTCAGAAGTGTCTGGGGATCCCTGGGTGGCGCAGCGGTTTGGCGCCTGCCTTTGGCCCAGGGCGCGATCCTGGAGACCCGGAATCGAATCCCACATCGGGCTCCCGGTGCATGGAGCCTGCTTCTCCCTCTGCCTGTGTCTCTGCCTCTCTCTCTCTCTCTCTCTCTGTGACTATCATAAATAAATAAAAATTAAAAAAAAATATTTAAGAAGTGTCTGTAGTTTTTAGTGTATAGATTATTTATCTCTTTGGTTAGGTTTATTCCTATGTATCTTATACTTTTGGGTACAATTGTAAATGGAATTGACTCCTTAATTTCTCTTTCTTCAGTCTCATTGTTAGTGTATAGAAATGCCGCAGATTTCTGGGCATTGATTTTGTATCCTGCCACATTACTGAATTGCTGTATGGGTTTTAGCAATCTGGGGTGGAGTCTTTGGGTTTTCTATGGACAGCATCATATCATCTATGAAGATGGAGAGTTTCAGTTTTCTTTGCCAATTTGAATGCCTTTTATTTCTTTTTGTTGTCTGATTGCTGAGGCTAGGAATTATAGTATTATGTTGAATAGCAGTGGTGAGAATGGATATCCGTGTCGTGTTTCTGATCTTAGGGGAAAGGGTTTCAGTTTTTCCCCATTGAGAATGATATTTCCTGTGGGCTTTTCATAGATGGCTTTTAAGATGCTGAGGAATGTTCCCTCTATCCCTACACTCTGAAGGGTTTTGATCAGGAATGGATGATGTATTTGGTCAAATGCTTTCTCTGCATCTATTGAGAGGATCACATGGTTGTTTTTTCTCTTGTTGATATGATTTATCTTGTTGATTGTTTTAACACTGTTGAACCAAACTTGCATCCCGAGGATGAATCCCACTAGGTCATGGTGAATAAACGTCATAATGTACTATTGGATCCTATTGGCTAGTGTCATGTTGAGAATGTTTGCATCAGTGTTCATCAGGGGTATTGGTCTATTTTTCTCCTTTTTGTTGGGGTCTTTTTCTGGTTTTGGAATTAAGGTGATGCTGACCTCATAAAATGAGTTTGGAAGTATTTTGTCCCTTTCTGTATTTTGGAAGAGCTTTAGTAGAACAGGTATTTTTTCTTCTTTAAACGTTTGATAGAATTCCCCTGAAGCCATCTGGCCCTGGACTTTTGTGTCTTGGGAGGTTTTTGAGGATTGCTTCAAGTTCCTACCTGGTAATCAGCCTGTTCAGCTTTTCTATTTCTTCCTGTTCCAGTTTTGGTAGTTTGTGGTTTTCTAGAATTGAGTTCATTTCTTCTAAATTGCCTAATATTTTGGTGTATATTTGCTGATAATACATTTTTTTGACCTCTGAACCTTTTTTTGGCCTCCTGCTCCTCAAAGGGTACCCTGTTTTGCTGCCTCAGCACTTCAGAATTTTGGTGTGGTTGGTCTCAGACACCACCTTGCCATCCATGATCTTGCGGGTGGTGGTTTTCTGGATGGTCTGCAAGGAGTTGCTGCTGTCCAGGGCGTCAGTAAGACTGAAGTCCTCCCCGTCTTCCAACAGGTGACAGTAGGTAGCATTCTCAGCCTCCAGCTTGACCTTGACATTCAGCAGGGCCTCAAAATTCTGCGCCTGGCACTGACCCTCTGCCCGGGTCTGGGACAGCTCTGACTCCATTTGCAGCAGGACCCCAGTGAGCTGCTCCATCTGCATCGCATAGTGAGTCTTGACCTCCCTCAGGCTGCTCTCCAAGCTGGCCTTCAGTTTTCTCATGGAGTCCAGGTTGATCTCCAAGGACTGGACGGTACCTCTCATCTCCGTGAGGGTCATCTCAGCTTCTCCGATCTCAGCGGTCTGTGTGGTGACCACTGTGGTGCTCTCCTTGATCTGCTGAGACCAGTACTTGTCCAGTTCTTCCCCGTTCTTCTGAGCCAGCTTGTCATACTGGGCCCGGATATCTGCCTTGCTCTTGCTGAGGTCCTGAGATTTGGGGGCATCCAACTCCACCGTCAACCCAGAGTTGGCGATTTGGTTTTGTAGACCCTTTACTTCTTCCTCGTGGTTTTTCTTCATGAAGAGCAGCTCCTCCTTGAGAGCTTCAATCTCTGTACCTGCAGCCGAGTGACATTGGTGTCATCAATGACCTTGCAGAGCCCATGGATGTTGCTTTCCACGGACTGGCGCCTGGCCAGCTCCGTCTCATTCTTGACACGCAAGTCGTCAGCAGCAAGCCGGGCATTGTCAATCTGCAGAACGATGCGGGCATTGTCCACAGCACTTGCAAAGATCTGAGCCCTCAGGTCCTCGATGGTCTTGAAGTAATGCCCCCAGTCTCTGACCTGGGGGCCCTTCTTCTCCAGGTGTTCCCGGATTTTTATCTTCAATCTCTGATTATCAGCCTCCAGGCTCCTCACCCTCTCCAGGTAGTAGGCTAGGCGGGCATTCAGGTCTTGCATGGTCTTCTTCTCGCCCTGTATGCCCCCTATATCTGCCAGACCCCCAGCCATCCCCGCAGCCAGGCCCCTGGATCCCCAGCTGCCCCGGAAGCTGGTGGAGCAGGATATGGAGATCCAGAGCCCCGTGCCTGCGTAGACGCTGGCACACTGCTGCTGATCGGCCAGACCTAGTGGCTGGGCGACTGCACAGAGCCCAGGGACCGATAGTTGGAAGAGAAGGTGGAGCAGGTGGTGAAGCTCATGCTGCTCGAGAGCCAGAGGGCGACTCAGGAGGCCAGGGCTCAGGCTCGGGCCAGGGCTGATAATATGTTTTTAAAATTGTTTGTATATCCTGCATATTGCTTATGATCTCTCCTTTTTCATTCATGATTTTATTAATTTGATTCTTTTCTCTCTTTTGTTTTTAGTAAGGCAGGCTAATGGTTTATCTCTTATTAATTCTTTCAAAGAACCAACTCCTGTTTTTTTGTTTTTTGCTTTTTTTTTTAAATCTGTTCTACAGTTCTTCGGTCTCTCTTTCATTGAGTTCTGCTCGAGTCTTTATTAACTCTCTTCTTCTGCTTGGTGTAGGTTTTCTTTGCTGTTCTTCCAGTTCCTTTAGGTGCGAGGTTCACTTGTGTTTCAATTTTCTCCAGTTTTTTTGAGGGATGCTTGTATTGCAATGTATTTCCCCTTAGAACTGCTTTTGGTGTATCCCAAAGATTTTGAATGGTTGTATCTTCATTCTCATTAGTTTCCGTGAATCTTTTAAATTCTTCTCTAATGTCCTGGTTGACCCTTTCATCTTTTAGCAGGATGCTCTTTAACCTCCATGTGTTTGAGTTTCTTCCAAATTTCTTCCTGTGATTTAGTTCTAGTTTCAAAGCATTGTGGTCTGAAAATATGCAGGGGCAATCCCAGTCTTTTGGGTTCAGTTGAGACCTGATGTGTGACCCAGCATGTGGTGGACTCTGGAGAAAGCTCCACGTGCACTTGAGAAGAATGTATATTCAGTTGCATTTGGATGCAATATTTTGTATCTATCTGTGAAATCCATATGGTCTAGTATATCATTTAAAGCTCTTGTTTCGGGGGATCCCTGGGTGGCACAGTGGTTTAGCGCCTGCCTTTGGCCCAGGGTGCGATCCTGGAGACCCGGGATCGAATCCCATGTCGGGCTCCCGGTGCATGGAGCCTGCTTCTCCCTCTGCCTATGTCTCTGCCTCTCTCTCTCTCTCTCTGTGTGTGTGTGTGTGACTATCATAAATAAATAAAAATTAAAAAAAATAAATAAAGCTCTTGTTTCTTTGGAGATGTGGTTAGAATATCTGTCATTTGCAGAAACCGCCATGTTGTAGTCTCGCAGTATTAGTGTATTATTATCTAAGTATGTCTTAACTTTGGTTATTAATTGATTGATATACTTGGCAGCTCCCACATTAGAGACATAAATAATCATGATTGTTAGGTCCTCTTGTTGGTTAGATCCTTTAAATATGATATGGTGTCCTTCTTCATCTCTTACTATAGTCTTTGGGATAAAATTTAATGTTCCTGAGATGAGGATTGCTACCCCAGCTTTCTTCTGAGGATCATTTGAATGGTAAATGGTTCTCTACCCTTTCATTTTTAGACAGTAGGTGTCCTTATGTGTAAAATGAGTCTCTTGTAGACAGCAAATAGATGGGTCTTGCTTTTTTATCCAGCCTGAAACCCTGTGTCATTTTATGGGATCATTAAGCCCATTCACGCTCAGAGTTACTATTGAAAGCTATGAATTTAGTGTCATTGTAATACCTATTCAGGCTCTGTTTTTGTGGATTTTTTCCTTTGGGCTTCCTATTTCTTTTACAGAATCTTCCCTAATATTTCTTGCAGAGCTGGTTTGGTGGTCACATATTTTTCCAGTTTCTGCCTATTTTGGAAGACCTTTATCTCTCCTTCTAATGTTAATGTGAGCCTTGCTGGATAGAGTATGTTTTGCTGCATGTTCTTCTCATTTAGTACCCTGAGTATATCCTGCTAGCCCTTTCTTGCCTCGTAGATCTCTGTGTAGAGGTTTACTATTAATCTAATATTTCTCCACCATATAAGTTACAAATCTGTTGTCTCCCAGTGCTTTAAGGATTTTCTCTTTAATTTTGAAATTTGCAAGTTCCACTTTTAAATGTTGAGGTGTTGAACGGTTTTTGTTGATTTTGGAGGGACCTCTGTATATCCTGGATCTGAATACCTGTTTTCCTCCCAAAATTAGGGAAGTTCAAATCTATGATTTGCTCAAATATGCTTTTTCTGTCCCTCTGTCCCTCTCAGCTCTCTCTATAATCTCCAATTATATGTAGACTTTTCCTTCTGAGACTATCATTTATTTCCATAAACCTTTCCTCATGGTCTTTTAATTGTTTTTCTGTTTTTTCCTCAGCTACCTTCCTTGCCATCAACTTGTCTTCTATGTCACTCACTCTTTCTTCTACCTCATTAACTTTCATCGTTAGGATCTCCAGTTTGGATTGCATCTCATTTAATTGATTTTTAATTTCAGCCTGATTAGATCTAAATTTTGTAGTCATGAAGTCTCTTGAATCCCTTATGCTTTTTTTTCCAGAGCCACCAGTAGCTTTATAATTGTGCTTCTAATTGGGTTTCTGACTTTGAATTATAATCTAAATTCTGTAACTCTGTGACAGAGAGTACTGTTTCTGATTCTTTTGCATTGAGTTTTTCCTTCTAGTCATTTTGCTCAGTGCAGAGTGGCTGTATGAGTGGGTTGAGTCAAGAATATCAACCACAACCTAAGTAAATTTCACTGTAGATGATTTTGATGAGGCCAGAGACCAGAAATTGAAAACAAAGATCAGAACGAAATAAAACAAAAGCACCACTAAAGTGAAAAACAAAATTTAAAACAAAGTAGTAAAAAAATAAAATGCCAGGAATCCCAAAGAAGAAAAAAAAGAAAAGTGAAAAAAAAATAAGAGAAATAAGCAAAATTAAAGAGAAAAAAATAGAAAAAAAGGAGAAGAAAAGGGAGGGGGGCTGGAGACGTTCGTGGTGACAAAGTTGTAGTGGAGGGATAATGTTGTCTACCTGAGGGGTCCTAGAGTGTGATCCTCTTGGTTCTCAGTATATTAAGTTCTGTATGTAGAAGTTGCTCAGTCCCAAATTTATATAAACCAGAAATACTTGTATAGAGCCCCACAATTGACCACTAATACATAAATGAGATAAAAGAGGACAGCAGAATGGGAATGAAGAGTGAATATAATCTCACAGAATGAACCAGCACGGTATACCACTTGGTCCTGGGTGCATGCTGGTCATGTTTTAGAAGGTATTAACTTTTGCCATTGTAGAACAAAATGAGGCAGAGAAAACGAAAAACACAAAACAACAACAACAACAAAAAATATATCTTGTATATCTCCCAAAATTAAGTTGAGTGTTTTGAAGGGAATCTGGAGGTGGAAATATATCTAAGACATGTAACTGGAGAAATATGAATGTCAAAAAGGAAGAAACTCAAAAATGAAGAGGTGGTAAAATATTGTAGTTAAGACGGGAAAAGAGAAAATACTGGAAATTTTTAGTCTGATATAAACATGAGTTGTACTGGAAAAAGAAAAAAAAGAAGGAGGCGTACCTTCTAGTTCTGTATACTGTAAATCCCTTGATTTCCCCTGGAGCTTTCCAGCACTGCTGGGTCAAGAACCTGCTCTTCCCCCGTTCTTCCAGCCGGTCTTCTGGGGGAGGGCCTGCTGTGCTGATTCTCAGGTGTTTGTGCCTGGGTGGAGATGCCCCCACCGCTGGGTGCCGAGCTCAGGGGGAGCTGTTTACCCCATGAGGCCTCTGTTCCCTGGCAGCCCCACCACTCCAGGAACAAGGTGAAACAAGGAGGAAAAACAACAATGGCCACAGCCAGATTTCCAGCTCTGTAGTCAGCTCCCCACTAGTAACTAATACAGTCTCCCAGTCCACACTGGCTTAGATGCTTCTGGAGCCAGAGTGGGTGCACTGATCTGCACAGCTTGGGGCACTCAGTGGCAGGAGAGTCCTCGCTGTCCTGTGCCTTCCCTGCTTCTGTCTATCCCAGCAGGAGTGCAGGGTCGTGGGCTATGTCCGCTTGGGCACCCTGGGATCCAGGGTCCTGCGCTGCTGGAATCGCTCTCCCAGCTGGTGGCTCCCGAAGGCAGCAGGGCGCAGACACCTCAGTCTGGAGCCACCAGCCTAACTGACTGGCTTCTTCCAGATGCCCTGCTGGATGCATGCTCTAGTCCTTTACTGAGAATGGCTCACAGTTCGTGGTGCACCTTCCCTTGGGCACACGTCCTTTATTAGTGACTCTGGCAAAGTGGAGGCTTCGCTGACTCTCCTGCAATTCTGCCTGATTTCCCTGCTGAGCACTTTTCTGTCCAGGAAGAATCTGGTGCGGATTTTTTTAAAGCTATTGTTTCTCCAGGGCTGGGTTTTCCTGTCCCAGAGGCTTTGGCCGCAGGCCTTAGCCTGACTCCTTGGGGTGCCCCTCCCCCACTTGATTCTCTTTAATTTTATTTTTTTCCACCTTCCTACCTTGTTAGAATAGAAAACCCTTCTATCTGTAGCATTCTGGCTATTCTCTCTTTAAATCTCAGGTCAGATTCGTAGGTGTTCAGAATGGTTTGAAAGTTATCTAGGTAAGTTGATGGGGCCAGATGAGTTGGGGACCGTACTCCTCCACCATCTTGACTCGCCTCCTCTGTTTTTTTCACTTAAGCAACAAATTTTCCATGTGCTTGGGTAGTTCAGTCGGTTACGTATCCAACTCTTGATTTCAGCTCACATCATAATCTCAGGGTTGTGGGACTGAGCCCTGTATCAGACTCCATGCTGGACATGAAGCCTGCTTAAGATTCTCTCTCTCTCTCTCTCTCTCTCTGCCTCACCTACCCTGCATGCATGTGCTCTCCTATCCCTTCCTTCTCTTAAAAGAAAATTCAGGGCCAGATTCTGGTTCTTTATAAGAGCAGCTATATGCCCTTAAAAATTGCAGGATTTACACCTTAGTTTAATTTTTTCCCTCCCTTAATGGTGTTCAGAAACAGATGAAGCATTTTTTTAATTGTGCTAGTAGATTTATTAGAATTAGACATATATTGACTATATCCAAATGTATTCCTTACCTCTGCTCAATGGAGGAGCTAGAGACCTTCATTCTGTGTCCTTTTGCTCTGCCAAATGAACAGAAATTATGGGCATCTCCTTTCTAGACCAAATCATTACATGGGAATAAGTTATCAAATGCCAAGGAGGGTTTGGTGAAGCCTCTACACTTTGCTAGGTTAGACGGGAAAATTACTCTAATATACCAGATATTTTGTTTTTTGTGTGTTTTGTTTCTTTTTTAAGATCTTATTTATTTATTCATGAAAGACACAGAGAGAGATAGAGGTAGAGACGCAGGCAGAGGGAGAAGCAGGCTCCATGCAGGGTGCCCAATGTGGGACTCGATTCTGGGTCTCCAGGATCACGACCTGAGCCAGAGGCAGCGCTAAACCGCCGAGCCACCCGGCCTGCCCAATATACCAGATATTTTGATAGAAAATGTCAAAAAAATTGTAGGTATCCATTCAATAGGAAATTTAAACATAACAAAGAAATTCCATCTATGTCTGGATATGTAATAATTACAAGAAATATTCCAGTCTTAACTTTTGGTCAAATTGACTGCATAATAGTTTGTTTAAAAAAAAAAACACACAGAATTTCCAGTCTTTCACTAATCACATTTTCATGTAGATGAACCCCACAGTGCATATTGACCAGAAGTTGTGACAATAATTGTTCTTTGAACTATTCAGCCACTGTGTTTACTGAGGAAATGATTGTATTTAGTACAGCCTCAAAAAATATATTTGAAAACATATTATCTGGTAAAGAATAGGAAAAATACAATTTTAACTCATACCATATATCCCAGTCTAAACATCTGATATTTTAAAAAAAGCCTGCTAGGATAAAATGGATACTACATAATTATAGAAATTTCCTAAGACTTTCCTGAAGAACACAGCACTCTCCTAATAACCTAAGTTAGGCAATCTAATAAAATGTATGAACATAGCTTGCTTTTTAATGGATTTTATACCATAGCATTTTAAATCCATTTTTAACCTCAGTTCTAGACTTGAAAACAAATGCTGGGAAAATGTATTAGAAAAAAGTATATATTTAAATGGAAATAACTGTTTTTGAAGTCTTTAAAGAAAGTACATTTATATTTTAATCCAACAATTTTCCTTTTATTAATTGAATGCGATTGGGTTTTTCATTGGTTTGCCTGATTAGACCCTTTTTGATTTTTAGAATAAAAAATGAATCCTAATTATTTAATAAATTACTGGCATTATTTCCCTATACCTTACTTAATTATTTAACTTCTATTTCTATTTTGTCATTGTAAAAATCATGGACTCATGCAGCTAAAGTCAAGCTGGTTCCCAGAGGTGAGGTTCTACAGTGCCTCCTCTTGCAGTAGTACCTGAATTTATTACCAGTTTTCCTCCAAATCCACTGGAGAATGGGACGATTCTGCTTTTGTTTCTTGGCCAGGAATCACTTGATTCTGAAAGCCTTGCGGAAATACATGGCGAGAAACAGTCAACACATAATAAGGATGGCAGAAGGAATAGACAGTATAGGTGAAGGTAGTAAAGAGTACAAACTTCCACTTATAAGATAGATAAGTCATAGGGATGAAAAGTACAGCATAGAGATTATAGTCAATAATACTGTGATAACTTTGTGCAGTGATAGATGATAACTACACTTATCCTGGTGAGCATTTTTTCCCCCTGGGAACTTCTTTTTTCTTTTTATTCATTTATACTTATTTTTCTATTGGAGTTCAATTTGCCAACATACACCATATCACCCAGGGCTCATCCTCTCAAGTGCCTCCCTCACTGCCAATCACCCAATCACCCCAAACCCCTCCCAACTCCCTTTCTACAACCCCTTGTTCGTTTCCCAGAGTTAGGAGTCTCTCATGTTCTGTCTCTCTCTCTGATATTTCCCACTCATTTTCTCTCCTTTCCCCTATAATCTCTTTCATTATCTTTTATATTCACCAAATGAATGAGACCATATAATGTTTGTCTTTCTCCGATTGACTGGCTTCACTCAGCATAATACCCTCCAGGTCCATCCATGTCGAAGCAAATGGTGGGTATTTGTCATTTCTAATGGCTGAGTAATATTCCAATATATACATAGACTACATCTTCTTTATCCATTCATCTTTTGATGAACACTGAGGCTCCTTCCACAGTTTGGCTATTGTGGACATTACTGCTAGAAACATCGGGGTGCAGGTGTCCTGGCGTTTCATTGCATCTGTATCTTTGGGGTAAATCCCCAGCAGTGCAATTGCTGGCTCATAGAGCAGGTCTATTTTTAACTCTTTGAGGAACCTCCACAAGTTTTCCAGAGTGGCTGCACCAGTTCACATTCCCACCAACAGTGCAAGAGGGTTCCCCTTTCTCGACATCCTCTCCAACATTTGTTGCTTCCTGTCTTAAATTTCACCATTCTCACTGGTGTGATGTATCTCCTTGTGGTTTTGATTAGTATTTCCCTGATGGCAAGTGATGAGGAGCATTTTCTCAAGTGCTCGTTGGCCATGTCTATGTCTTCCTCTATGAAATTTCTGTTCATGTCTTTTGTCCATTTCATGATTGGATTGTTTGTTTCTTTGCTGTTCAGTTTAATAAGTTCTTTATAGATCTTGGATACTAGCCCTTTATCTGATATGTCATTTGCAAATATATTTTCCCATTGTGTAGGTCGTCTTTTAGTTTTGTTGAACGTTTCTTTTGCTGTGCAAAAGCTTCTTATCTTGATGAAGTCCCAAGAATTCATTTTTGCTTTTCTTTCTCTTGCCTTCATGGATATATCTTTCAAGAAATTGCTTTGGCCAAGTTCAAAAAGGGTGTTGCCTGTGTTCTCCTCTAGGATTTTGATGGATTTTTGTCTCACATGTAGATCTTTCATCCATTTTGAGTTTATCTTTGTGTATGGTGTAAGAGAATGGTCTAGTTTCATTTTTCTGCATGTCGCTGTCCAATTTTCCCCGCACCATTTATTGAAGAGACTGTCTTTTTTCCAAGGGATAGTATTTCCTGCTTTGTCAAATATTAGAAGACCATATTGTTGAGGGGCCATTCTGGATTCCCTATTCTGTTCCACTGACCTATGTGTCTGTTTCTGTGACAGTACCACACTGTCTTGATGCTAACAGCATTGTAGTACAGTCTGAAATCTGCCGTGTGAAACCCCCAGCTCTGATTTTTTTTCAATATTTTCCTGGCTACTCGGGGTCTTTTCTGATTCCACACGAATCTTAAGATTATTTGTTCCAATTCTCTGAAGAAAATCCATAGTATTTTGATAAGGATTGCATTAAATGTGTAAATTGCCCTGGGTAGCATTGACATTTTCACAATATTAATTCTTCCAATCCATGAGCATGGAATATTTTTCCATCTCTTTGTGTCTTCCTCAATTTCTTTCAGAAGTGTTCTGTATTTTTTAGGGTATAGATCCTTTACCTCTTTGGTAGGTTTATTCCTATATATCTTATGCTTTGGGTGCAATTGTGAATGGGACTGACTCCTTAATTTCTCTTTCTTCAGTCTCATTGTTAGTATATAGAAATGCCACTGATTTCTGGGCATGATTTTGTATCCTGCTGAATTGCTGTATGAGTTCTAGCAATCTTGGGGTGGGGATTTTGGGTTTTCCATGAACAGTATCATGTCATCGGCGAAGAGCGGGGGTTTGACTTCTTCTTTGCCAATTTGAATGCCTTTAATGTCTTTTTGTTGTCTGATTGCTGAGGCTAGGATTTCCAGTACTATGTTGAATAGCAGTGGTGAGAGTGGACATCCCTGTCTTGTTCCTGATCTTAGGGGAAAGGCTCCCAGTGTTTCTCCATTGAGAATGATATTTGCTGTGTGCTTTTGTAGATGGCTTTTAAGATGCTGCAGAATGTTCCCTCTATCCCTACACTCTGGAGAGTTTTGATCAGGAATGGATGCTGTATTTTGTCAGATGCTTTCCCTGCATCTATTGAGAGGATCATATGGTTCTTGTTTTTTCTCTTGTTGATATGATCTATCACATTGATTACTTTACAAGTGTTGAACCAGCCTTGCATTCCAGGGATAAATCCAAATTGGTCATGGTGAATAATCTTCTTAATGTACTGTTGGACCGTATTGGATAGTAACATGTTGCGAATTTTTGCCTCTGTGTTAATCAGGTATATTGGTCTATAATTCTCCTTTCTGGTGGGGTCTTTGTCTGGTTTTGGAATTAAGGGGACGCTGGCCTCATAAAATGAGTTTGGAAGTATTTTTATCTCCTTTTATCTTTCAGAGCAGCTTTACTAGAATAGGTATGGTTTCTCCTTTAAACGTTTGATAGAATTCCCCAGGGAAGCTATCTGGCCCTGGACTTTGTGTTTTGGGAGGTTTTTGATGACTGCTTCAATTTCCTCCCTGGTTATTGTCCTGTTCAGGTTTTCTATTTCTTCCTGTTCCAGTTTTGGTAATTTGTGGTTTTCCAGAAATGCATCCATTGCTTCTAGATTGCCTAATATATTGCCATATAACTGCTCATAATATGTTTTTACAGTCATTTGTATTCCCTTCGTATTGGTGGTGATCTCTTCTTTTTCATTCATGATTTTATTAATTTGATCTTCTTTTTTTTTTTTTTTTTTTTAGAGTCTGACTAATGGTTTATCTATCTTACTAATTCTTTCAAAGAACCAACTCCTGGTTTTGTTGATCTGTTCCACAGTTCTTCTGTTCTTTATTTCATTGAGTTCTGCTCAAATCATTATTAACTATCTTCTTCTGCTGGGTGTAGGTTTTGTTTGCTGTTCTTTCTTCTGTTTTTTTTAGGTGCAAGGTTAGCTGGTGTATTTGAGTTTTCTCCAGTTTTTGAGGGATGCTTGTATTGCGATGTATTTCCCTCTCAGGATTGCATTTGCTGTATCTCTAAGATTTTGAATGGTTGTATCTTCATTTTCATTAGTTTCCGTGAATCTTTTAAATTCTACTCTAATTTCCTGGTTGGTCCTTTCATCTTTTAGCAGGATGCTTTTTAATCTCCATGTGTTTGAATTTCTTCCAAACATCTTGTTGTGATTTAGTTCTAGTTTCAAAGCATTATGGTCTGAAAATATGCAGGGAACAATCCTAGTCTTTTGTTATGGGTTAAGACCTGATTTGTGACACAGTATGTGGTCTAATCTGAAGAAAGTTCCATGTTCACTTGAGAAGAATGTGTATTCAGTTGTATTTGGATGTAAAGTTCTGTAAATATCTGTGAAATCCATCTGGTCCAGTGTATCATTTAAAGGTCTTGTTTCTTTTGAGATGTTGTGGTTAGAATATCTGTCATTTACACACAGCACCATGTTGAAGTCTCCCAGGATTAGTGTGTTATTATCTAAGTATGTCTTAACTTTGGTTATTAATTTATTGATCTACTTGGCAGCTCCTACATTAGGGGCATAAATATTCATGATTGTTATGTCCTCTTGTTGGATAGATCCTTTAATATGATAGAGTATCCCTCTTCATCTCTTTCTACAGTCTCTGGGATAAACTTTAATTTATCTGACATGAGGATTGCTATTTCTGCTTTCTTTTGAGGACCATTTGAATGGTAAATGGATCTCCAGCCTTTTATTTTCAGGCTGTGGTGGTTCTAGGTCTAAATGAGTCTCTTGTAGACATCAAATAGATTGGTTTTGCTTTTTTATCCAGTCTGAAACCCTTCATCTTTGGATGGGATCATTAAGCCCATTCACACTCACAGTTTCTATTGACAGATATGAATTTAGTGTCATCATAGTACCTATTCAGTCCCTGTTTTTGCGTTTTTTCTTTGGACTTCCTCTTTTACAGGGTCCCCCTTAATATTTCTTTCAGAGCTGGTTTGTTGGTCGAGTAGTCTTTCAGTTTCTGCCTATCTTGGAAGCTCTTTATAACTCCTTCTATTCTTAATGAGAATCTTGTTGGATAGAGTATTCAGGCTGCATGGTTTTCTCCTTTAGGAACCTGAATATATCCTGCCAGCCCTTCCTGGCCTGCCAGGTCTCTGTAGAGAGGTCTGTTGTTAACCTGATAGTTCTCCTCATAAAGTTAAGGATCTCTTATCTCTTGCTACTTTAAGGATCTTCTCTTTATCTTTGGAATTTGCAAGTTTCACTATTAAATGTGTCCGTGTTGAAAGTGTTTTTTTGATTTTAAGGGGGTCTATCTCCTGGATCTGAATGCCTGGTTCCCTCCCTATGATCAGGGAAGTTAGGGAATTTCTCAGCTATGATTTGTTCAAATACACATTCTGGTCCTCTGTCCCTTTTGGCACCCACTGGAGCCCCAGTTAAATGTAGATTTTCCTTCTGAGTCTCTCATTTTTTCCCTTGAGCTTTCCTTATGATCTTTTAACTATTTTTCTCTTTTTTTTCCTCAGCTGCTTTCCTTGCCATCAACTTGTCATCTATGTCACTCACTCTTTCTTCTACCTTATTAACTCTCATCGTTAGGACCTCTAGTTTGGATTGCATCTCATGTAATTGATTTTTAATTTCAGCCTGATTAGCTCTAAATTCTGTAGTCATGAAGGCTTTGAATCTTTTATGCTTTTTTACAGAGCCACCAGTAGCTTTATAATTGTGCTTCTGAATTGGCTTTCTGAAATCCAATTGTAATCCAAATTCTGTAACTCTGTGGGAGAGGGTACTGTTCTGATTCTTTGTTTTGTGGTGAGTTCTTGTTTCTATTCATTTTGCTCAGTGCAGAATGGCTAAAATCTAGTTGTACTCGAAGTAGGAAGGAAAAAGAAAGAGAAAAAAAGAGGGAAAGAATCCAACAAAGAATAAAAACAAAAACAAAACAAAAATGAGAAATGAAAGAAAACAAAAACAAAAACAAAAAAACAAGGATGGGTATCCCCCGATTCTATATACTGTAAGTCCCTCAACTTCCCCTGGAGCTCTCCAACACTGCTTGGTCAAGGACTTGCTTTTCCCCTGTCCTTCCAGCTGGTCTTCTTTGGGAGGGGCCTGCTGTGCTGATTCTCAGGTGTGTTTCCTGGGGGAGCTACCCTGCCCCCTGCCAGGTGCACGGCTCAGTGGGAGTTGTTTACCACTTGAGGCCCCTGTACTACTAGGCCCTGCTCAGTCCTAGGCACAAGGTGACACCAGGAGGAACAATAGTGTTGGTGGCCAACTCTCCAGCCCTAGAGTCAGCTCCAGCAGTAATTACTGTAGTTTCCCAGTCCTCAGGGGCCGGGCCTGGATGCTCCGGGGTTTGGGGGCGCTGATCTGCACAGCTGGAGGGCACCCTGCATTAGGAGTGTCCTCGCTGTTCTGAGCCTCCCAGCTCCCATCTGTCCCAAAGGGAGTGCAGTATCCTGGGCTGTGTCCCCTGGCACCCTGGGCAATGGGGCCTGTGCCACTGGAATTGTGCTCCCGGGGCCATACAGCCCCCTCTGTGCAAGGCCGCTGCCTGACCTGCTGCCTAAGCTGCTCCCGAGGGCTGCCAGGTGCGTGCTCCATCCCTTTAGGGAGCTTGGCCCTGGGTGTGTGGTGTGCTCTCCCCTGGGGCGCACTTTTTCTTTCAGTGACCCTGGGAACCTGTGGGTTCCACTACCCCTCCTGAGATCCTGCCTTAGTTCCCTGGCATCGCCTTTCCATCCGGGAATATTGGTAAAGTTCCTGCTTCTCTGAGACTGGGCTTTCCTGCCCCAGAGGCACTCGCCACCAGGCCTTAGCCTGGTTCCTCATGAGCGCCCCTCCCCATTGGATGGCTTTTTATTTATAATGTTTTTCCTGTCCTCCTACCTTGATAGAAGCACGAACTCTTCTCACTGTAGCATTCTAGCTGTTCTCTCTTTAAATCTCAGGCCGAGTTCATAGGTTTTCAGGACTTGGATAACCTACTCTTCCGCCATCTCCTGTATATAAATGTTGAATCACAGGGCACCTGGGTGGCTCAGTCAGTTAAATGTCTGCCTTTAGGCATAGGTCATGATCCCAGGGTACTGGGATCTAGCCCTGTGTCAGGTTTCTAGCTCAATGGAGAGTGGACTTCTCCCTCTGTCCCTTCCCTTGCTTGTGTTCTCTCTCTATCTAAAATAAATAAGACCTTTAAAAAAAAGTCAAATCACTATATTTTACACCTGAAAATAATATAATACTATGTCAACCATTCTTCAATTTAAATAATAATTAAGGGATGCCTGGCGAGCTTAATAGTTGAGCGCCTGACCCTGGCTCGGTCATGATCTGTGGTCTCAGGATTGAGTCCCATATGGAGCTCCCTGCCTGGATCCTGCTTCTCCCTCTGCCTGTGTCTCTGCCTTGCTCTCTCTGTGTCTTTCATGAATAAATAAATAAATAAAATAATTCTTAAAAATTATTAAAGGTGGGGATCCCTGGGTGGCGCAGCGGTTTGGTGCCTGCCTTTGGCCCAGGGCGCATCCTGGAGACCCGGGATCGAGTCCCACATCGGGCTCCCGGTGCATGGAGCCTGCTTCTCCCTCTGCCTGTGTCTCTGCCTCTCTCTCTCTCTCTCTCTCTCTGTGACTATCATAAATAAATAAAAATTTTAAAAAAATTATTAAAGGCTACTTACCCTACGGTGTTGTACCTAAGAGATGAATCACTAAATAATACTCCAGAAACTTTTACACTGGATGTTTACTAACTAGAATTTATTTTTTTAATTTATTTTTTATTGGTGTTCAATTTCCCTACATATAGCATAACACCCAGTGCTCATCCCATCAAGTGCCCGCCTCAGTACCCATCACACAGTCACCCGCTCCCTCCCCCACCCACCTCCCCTTCCACCACCCCTACTTTGTTTCACAGAGTCTCTTATGTACTGTCTCCCTTTCTGATATTTCCCACTCATTTTTTCTCCTTTCCCCTTTATTCCCTTTCAATATTTTTTATATTCCCCAAATGAATGAGAACATATAATGTTTGTCCTTCTCTGATTGACTTATTTCACTCAGCATAATACCCTCCAGTTCCATCCACGTCGAAGCAAATGGCGGGTATTTGTAGTTTCTAATGCCTGAGTAATATTCCATTGTATACATAGACCACATCTTCTTTCTCCATTCATCTTTCGATGGACACCAAGGCTCCTTCCACAGGTTGGCTATTGTGGACATTGCGGCTAGAAACATCAGGGTGCAGGTGTCCCGGCATTTCATTGCATCTGTATCTTTGGCGTAAATCCCCAGCAGTGCAATTGATAGGTCGTAGGGCAAGTCTATTTTTTACTCTTTGAGGAACCTCCACACAGTTTTCCAAAGTGGCTGCACCAGTTCACATTCCCACCAACAGTGCAGGAGGGTTCCCCTTTCCCCACATCCTTTCCAACATTTGTGGTTTCCTGCATTGTTAATTTTCCCCATTGTCACTGGTGTGAGGTGGTGTCTCATTGTGGTTTTGATTTGTATTTCCCTGATGGCCAGTGATGAGGAGCATTTTCTCATGTGCTTGTTGGCCATGTCTATGTCTTCCTCTGTGAGATTTCTGTTCATATCTTTTGCCCATTTCGTGATTGGTTTGTTTGTTTCATTGCTGTTCAGTTTAATAAGTTCTTTATAGGCCTTGGATACTAGCCCTTTATCTGATAAGTCATTTGCAAATATCTTCTCCCATTCTGTAGGTTGTCTTTGAGTTTTGTTGACTGTATCCTTTGCTGTGCAAAAGCTTCTTATCTTGATGAAGTCCCAATAGTTCATTTTTGCTTTTGTTTCTCTTGCCTACATGGATGAATCTTATAAGAAGTTACTGTGGCCAAGTTCAAAAAGGGTGTTGCCTGTGTTCTCCTCTAGGATTTGCATGGAATCTTGTCTCATATTAAGATCTTTCATCCATTTTGAGTTTATCTTCCATTTTGAGTTTATCTTTGTGTATGGTGCAAGAGAGTGGTCTAGTTTCATTCTTCTGCATGTGGATGTCCAATTTTCCCAGCACCATTTATTGAAGAGACTGTCTTTCTTCCAGTGGATAGTCTTTCCTCCTTTATCGAATATTAGTTGGCCATAAAGTTGTGGGTCGACTTCTGGATTCTCAATTCTGTTCCATGGATCTAGGTGTATGTTTTTGTGCCAGTACCACACTGTCTTGATGACCACAGCTTTGTGGTACAACCTGAAATCTGGCATTGTGATGCCCCCAGCATGGGCATGGCCTATGGTTTTCTTTTTAATATACCCCTGGCTATTCAGGGTCTTTTCTGATTCCACACAAATCTTAAAATAATTTGTTCCAACTCTCTGAAGAAAGTCCATGGTATTTTGATAGGGATTGCATTAAACGTGTAAATTGCCCTGGGTAACGACATTTTCACAATATTAATTTTTCCAATACATGAGCATGGAATATTTTCCATCGCTTTGTGTCTTCCTCACTTTCTTTCAGACGTATTCTATAGTTTTTAGGGTATAGATCCTTTACCTCTTTGGTTAGCTTTATTCCTAGATATCTAATTGCTTTTGGTGCAAGTGGCAATGGGATTGACTCCTTTATTTGTCTTTCGTTCGTCTCATTGTTAGTGTATACAAAGGCCACTGAGTTCTGGGCATTGATTTTGTATCCTGCCACACTGCCAAATTGCTGTATGGGTTCTAGCAATCTTGGGGTGGAGTCTTTTGGGTTTTCTAAGTAGAGTATCATGTCATCGGTGAAGAGGGAGAGTTTGACTTCTTTGTCTGTTTGAATGCCTTTTATTTTTTTTGTTGTTGTTGTCTTATTGTTGAGGCTAGGACTTCTAGTACTATGTTGAATAGCAGTGTTGAGAGTGCATATCCCTGTCTTGTTCCTGATCTTAGGGGAAAGGCTCCCAGTGCTTCCCCATTGAGAATGATATTTTCTGTGGGCTTTTCGTAGATGGCTTTTAAGATGCTGCAGAATGTTCCCTCTATCCCTACACTCTGAAGAGTTTTGATCAGGAATGCATGCTGTATTTTGTCAAATGCTTTCTCTGCATCTATTGAGGAGATCATATGGTTCTTGTTTTTTCTCTTGCTGACATGATGAATCAGTGATTGTTTTACAAGTGTTGAAGGAGCCTTGCATCCCGGGGATAAATCCTACTTGGTCATGGTGAATAATCTTCTCAATGTATTGTTGGATCGTATTGCCTAGTATCTTGTTGAGAATTTTTGCGTCCATGTTCATCAGGTATATTGGTCTATAGTTCTCCTTTTTGGTGGGGTTTTTGTCTGGTTTTGGAATTACGGTGATGCTGGCTTCATAGAACGGGTTTGGAAGTATTCCATCTCTTTCTATCTTTCCAAACAGCTTTAGTAGAATGGTATGGTTTCTTCTTTGCACATTTGATAGAATTCCCCTGGGAAGCCATCTGGCCCTGGACTTTTGTGTCTTGGCAAGTTGTTGATGACTGCTTGAATTTCCTCCCTGGTTATTGACCTGTTCAGGTTTTCTATTTCTTCCTGATCCAGTTTTGGTAGTTTTTGGCTTTCTACGAATGCATCCATTTCTTCTAGATTGCCTAATTTATTGGCGAATAGCTGCTCATAATATGTTTTTAAAATCGTTTGTATTTCCTTGTTTTTGTAGTGATCTCTCCTTTCTCGTTCATGATTGTATTAGTTTGAATCTTCTCTGTCTTCTTTTTAATAAGGCTGGCTAATAGTTTATCTATCTTATTAATTCTTTCAACCACCAACTCCTGTTTTTTTTTTTTTTTTATCTGTTCCACAGTTCTTCTGGTCTCTATTTCATTGAGTTCTGCTCGAATCTTTATTAACTGTCTTCTTCTGCTGGGTGTAGGATCTATTTGTTGTTTTTCTCTAGCTGCTTTAGGTGTAAGATTAGCTTTTGTATTTGAGTTCTTTCGAGTTTTTGGATGGATACTTGTACTGCGATGTATTTCTCCCTCAGGACTGCTTTTGTGGTATACCAAAGATTTTGAATGGTTGTATCTTCATTCTCATTAGTTTCCATGAATCTTTTTAATTCTCCTTAATTTCCTGGTTGACCCTTTATCCTTTAGCAGGATGCTCCTTAACCTCCACGTGTTTGAAATCCTTCCAAATTTCTTCTTCTGATTTAGTTCTAATTTCAAAGCATTATGGCCTGCAAATATGCAGAGGACGATCCCAATCTTTTGGTATTGGTTAAGACCTGATTTGTGACTCAGTATGAGGTCTATTCTGGAGATAGTTCCATGTGCAACTGAAAAGAATATGTATTCAGTTGCGTTTGGATGTCAAGTTCTGTAGATATCTGTGAAATCCATCTGTCAAGTTGTCATTTGAAGCTCTTGTCTCTTTGGGGATGCTGTGCTTAGGATACCTATCAATTGTAGAAAGCACTACATTGAATTCACCAAGTATAAGTGTATTATTTTCTAAGTATGTCTTAACCTTGTTTATTAATTGATTGATATATTTGGCAGCTCCAACATTCGGGGCATATATATTGATGATTGTTAAGTCCTCATCTTGGATAGATCCTGTAAGTGTGAAAAAGCGTCACTCTTCATCTCTCACTTCAGTCTTCGGGATAAACTTTAGTTTATCTGATATAAGGACGGCTACTTCTGCTTTCTTTTGAGGACCATTTGAATGGTAAATGGTTCTCCAACCTTTTATTTTCAGGCTGGAGTTGTCCTGTCTAAAATCAGTCTCTTGTAGACTGTAAATAGATGGGTTCTGCTTCTTTATCCCGTCTGAAACCCTGTGCCTTTTTATGGGGTCATTAAGCCCATTCACGTTCAGAGTTACTATTTAAAGATATGAGTTTAGCGTCATCATGATACCTATTCCGTCCCTGTTTTTGTGGATTGTTCCATTGGACTTCCTCTTAAAGAGGAATTTTAAGAGTCCCTCTTAAAATTTCTTGCAGAGCTGGTTTGGTGTTCACAAATTCTTCCAGTTCCTGTCTATTTCTTGGAAGTTCTTTATCTTTCCTTCTATTCTGAATGAGAGCCTTCCTGGATAAAGTATTCTTGGCTACATGTTCTTCTCATTTAGGACCCTGAATATATCCTGCGAGCCCTTTCTGGCCTGCCAGGTCTCTGTGGAGAGGTCTGCTCTTAATCTAATATTTCTCCCCATAAAAGTTAGAGATTTCTTGTGTCTTGCTGCTTTAAGGCTCTCCTCTTTATCTTTGGAATTTGCAAGCTTCGCTTTTAAATGTCGAGGTGTTGAGCCGTTTTTATTGATTTTATGGGGAGATCTATTTCCTGGATCTGAATGCCTGTTTCCCTTCCCAGATTAGGAAAGTTTTCAGCTAGAATTTGTTCAAATACATATTCTGGACCTCTTTCCCTTTCAGCACCCTTGGGAACCCCAATTAAACGTAGATTTTTCCCTCTGAGGATATTCATTTCCCTTAATCTCTCCTCATGATCTTCGGTTTGTCTCTTTTTTCCTCACTTTCCCTCTTTGCCATCAACTTGTCTTCTATGTCACTCACTCGTTCTTCCACCTCGTTAACCCTCGTCGTTAGGACTTCTAGTTTTGATTGCATCTCATTTAATTGATTTTTAATTTCTGCCTGATTAGATCTAAATTCTGCAGTCATGAAGTCTCATGTGTCCTTATGCTTGTTTCTGGAGCCACCAGTAGCTGTATAATAGTGTTTCTGAATTGGCTTTCTCACATTGAACTGTAATTCAAATTTTGTACCTGTGGGAGGGAGGATTGTTTCTGATTCTTTCTTTTGTGGTGAGTTTTTCCTTCTAGTCATTTTGCTCAGTGCAGAGTGGCCAAAAACATGTTGTATTGGGAAAAGGAGAAAAAGAGCAAAGAGAAAGGACAAAAGAGAAAGAAAACAAACAAACAAAAGGAAGGTAAAGAAAAAAATAGAAGAGAAGAAAGAAAAAAAGGAGGGGGGAAGCAAACAAATCAGAAAACGAAAACCAAGGGGGAGTATCCTCATTCTCTATACTGTAAATCCCTTGACTTCCCCTGGAACTTTCCAGTGCTGCTTGGTCAATAGTTTGTTTTTCCCCTGTCCCTCTAGCTGGTCTTCTGGGGGAGGGGCCTCCTGTGCTGATTTTCAGGTGATACCACTTGGGAGAGCTGCTCGGCCCCCAGCCTGGTGCAGGGCTCAGTGAATGTTGTTTAACCTGTTTATCCTGTGAGGCCACTGTGAGCTCAGTGGGGGTTGTTTATCCTGTGAGGCCCCAGGAGGAACAACAACAGTAGCAGCTGCCGGCTCTCCAGACCTGGAGTCAGCTCCTGCAGCAACTAGGGAGCTCTCAGTCTGCAGGGGCCTGGATGCTGGGGGGCGGGGCACTGCTCTGCTCTGCTCGGGGCCGCCCCGTGGCTGGAGCGTGCTTGCTGTCCTGTGCCATCCTGGCTTCTCACTGTCCCAGGGTAGCGCCAGATCTTGGGCTCTGTCCCCGGGGTCCTGTGCTCCCGGTCCTGTGCTGTTGGAATCAAGATGCCCGGCCGCGCAGCCCCCTCCCGTGTGGAGCCTCTGCCCGAGCTGCCCCCGAGCTGCCCCTGAGCTGCTCCGGGGGCTGCACAGGTCCCTCCGCTGGGGAGCCTCCACCCGAACCACCTCCAAGCTGCTCCCGTTTCCATCCGTGCCAGTGCTGCACCCCTTTAGGGAGCTCGGCCGCGGGGGTATGGCGTGCTCTCCCCGGGGGCAGGTCCTCTGTTAGTGTCCCCGGGAGGTTGGGGGCATCCCCGCACCTCATGGGATCCTGCTCCAACTCCCTGGGAGCGCCTTTCCGTCTGGGAAGATTGGTGAAGCCCCTGCTTCTCCTGGGCAGGGCTTTCCTGGGGCTTTCCTGTCCTGGGGGCACTTGCCCAGGCCTTAGCCTAGCTCCTCAGCCCGGCTCCTCGCAGGGCCCCTCCCCCTTGGATGCCTTTTGTTTCTTTATTTCTTTTTTCTCCTGTCTTCCTACCTTGATAGAAGCGTGAACTCTTCTCACTGTGCATTCCAGCTGTTCTCTCTTTAAATCTCAAGCCGAATTTGTAGGTTTTCAGGATGATTTGTAGGTAATATAGGTAATTTCCCGGGGACAGGTGACTTGGGGACCCTACTCTTCAGCCATCTTGCCCTGCCTCCTCCTGTTTACTAACTAGAATTTAAACAAAAACTTAGAACTAGAAAAAAAAATTAAAAACTACTTGCTTTGAATCTCTGTTCCACTGTTTTCTAGCCATGTCTTATTGGACAACGTTTACTGCTCTAAGAAATGTTTTCTGACCTCATAAAATGTTATAATGTTAAAGGGCTTAGTGTTGTATTTAGCAGGTGACGTAAGTATTTAAGATATATAACTATTTTACTGAAGCGTGGAACATTGAATTTAGTTTCCTTAATTTTAAACTTTTATAAAACAGAAATAGTGTTTTTGTCCTTTATACTCCCTGGAAAGCTAGGTTGTAGAACAAGAATTACTCTATAGGATTAGAGGAAAGAGTGGATTTCCTTACCAAGATATAAACATGGACTGAGGAACATTGAAAAAAAAAGTTAATTAAAAGATCTTTTAATTAAGTATAGCAATGAATCAATTTTTCATCATTTTCATTGTTTTTATGCCAAAAAATGGAATTGCACACATTCTGGAAGGCTGGAAATATTGATTACTTATTCCCTGCTGCCCTACAAATCTAGTCACTGAAATGTTTGCGAGTCTCAAGCCTTAAAAAGTGGCAGGATTCTATGATGAAGATTCATTAACAAACATGTATGATGTAGATCTTTTGAACAACCCATAAATGTTTAAGGAAACTGTATGTTTATCAACCAACAAATAGATATTATGAAATGTTATTGCTTTGGTAATTTGTACACTTAATCAGTAACATTCAAATTTTATAAAGGCCATGATAGGCATGGATTTGATAACTGTTTGCTGTTAATTTTACTCATGATTCTTTGCTATAATCTGAGTGAGTCAGATGCTCATAGCATTTAGATATACTTCAAAAAATTATCTACTGTCCTAAAATTCATTCCCCTTTGTGCGTGTGAATCTTAACGAAGAAAATATAACTTATTTTCTCACCATGGAGACTAGCTGATAATTGACCCTGACTTTTCAGTATTTAACTATCCTAGAATTCTTCACAGGTTTTGGCTATATTTGTAATCATAGGGAAACACTTTTAAAAATCATAAAATAAAATTAGTTTTTTCATTTTTGTAGTTTTTATTCCCCATAGTGTATGCTTATTTCTAATGTTGATTAAAATCACAACAAAATACAAAAGCAATGCTGTTGCTCTCTCCTTTCTGCCGCCATCCTGGTTGTGTGTGGTTGATATTCCTCACCATGTCTTTTCATAAGACTTTCAGAATCAATCGATTCCTGGCCAAGAAACAGAAGCAGAATTGTCCCATTCCCCAGTGGATTCAGATGAAAACTGGTAATAAAATCAGGTACAACTGCAAGAGGAGGCACTGGAGAAGAACCAAGCTTGGTCTATGAGGAAGCATTGCACATCATAAGATAGCAAACATAATTGGCACACCTATTTAACCTACATGGAAATCACATATTCCTATTCCATCACTGTTGAAAACATCCTTCCTACCTGGCCAATAGACATGTCTTATCAAGGAAATTACTTTCTCTGTTACTATTCCTCTATACCAGTAGGTTAGTTCAGTAATAAACATGAGACCTTTCAGCAAGCTGCTGTTGTGTTCTGATTTGTGAAGTACTGAATTCCCCCTCCTGTCAGTTCTCACATAGCACTGTCTGATAAAACTTTCTGTAGTGATAGAAATGGCCCTTGACAACAAAGTATTTAAAGCCTCCCCTAGTGGCTAGGGGAGGAGGAGCAAGATGGCAGAAGGATAGGGGTCCTCAATTCACTGGCCCTACAACCTTACCTAGATAACTTTTAAACTATCCTGAACACCTATGAATTCAACCTGAGATTTAAAGAGAGAACAGCTGGGACGCCTGGGTGGCTCAGCAGTTGAGCATCTGCCTTTGATTCAGGGTGTATTCCAACGTCCTGGATTGAGTTCCACATTGGCCTCCCTGCATGGAGCCTGCTTCTCCCTCTACCTCTGTCTCTGCCTCTCTCTCTTTCTCTCTCTCTCTGTCTCTCATGAATAAATAAATAAAATCTTTAAAAAAATAAAGAGAGAACAGCTGGAATGCTACACAGAGAAAAGTTTTTGCCTCTACCAAGGTTGGAAGGCAAAAAGTAAAAATAAATAAATAAATAAAATAAAATAAAATAAGAAAATAAAATAAAATAAAATAATAATAAAATAAAATAAAATAATAAAATAAATAAAATGGTGGAGGGGAACCATGAATAGTAGGGTTAAAGCAGAGTGGCAAAAGCCTCTGGGGCAGGAAAACCCAGCACTGGAGAAGTGGGAACTTTAAAATCCGTGCCAGAGTTCTCTCTGAAGGAAAAATGCTTAGCAGGGAAATCAGATAGAATTGCAGGAAGGGCAGTGAAGCCTCAAGATTCCCAGAGTCGCTATAAGAGGAGGGGTTGCCTGGGAAATAGTTAACCACAAACCAAGGTCTGATACTGGTAAAGGACTGTAGTGCCACAGCCTTGTGTTGTATTTGGGAGAAGCCAGTTTATTAGGCAGGCAGGTTCTGGATGGAGGTAGCTGTACCCTGATACCTTAGGCAGGGATAGTCCCTGGGAGTGTGGGTCCAGCAGCACAGGACTCCGGATCCCAGGGTGCCCAAGTGGACAAAGCCAGCGATCTTGCTTTGCCCCTAGGATAGGCAGAAGCACGGAAGGCACAGGAAAGCAAGAATTCTCCTGCCCCTGGGTGCCCTTAAAGCTGTGCAGATCAGTGCACCCATGCCAGCCACCAGGAGTATCTAGGCCAGTGAGGACTGGGAGCCTGCAGTTAGTTACTCCTGGGGAGCTCAACTCCAGAGATTGAAATCTGGCCACCACCATTGTTGTTTCTCCTCTTTGTTTCACCTTCTGCCTGGGATAGCTGGAGCCTCTAGGGAACAAAGGCCTCACAGGATAAATAGCTTTCACTGAGCCCAGAACCTGGCAAGGGGCAGGGCATGTTCTCCCAGGCAGAGACACATGAGAATCAGCACAGCAGACCTTCCAACAGAAGAACTGCTGGAAGAACAAAGGAAGAGCAAGTTTATTGACCAAGCAGCACTGGGAAGCTCCAGGACTGAGAGAAAACAGTATATAGAACTGGAGAGTTCCTTTGTTTTCTTTTGTTTTGTTTTTTTCTTTTTCCATTGTGACTTGTTTTTATATCAAACTAAAAATCTCCAATATTTTTTCTCTTTTCACACCTAAACTACAATATTATACCAGCTCTTCATTTTTAAGTTTTTTCCATCTTGACTTTCATATTTCTACAATTACATCTTTAGACATACTTTTCATTATTGGATTCCCTTCCACATATTCAATTAAATTTTGGTAGATATACAGAATATGGGTTTTTGGTTTTTGTTTTTTTCTGACTTGTTTTGTTTTACAATGGTGGAAGTTAGTACCTTCTAAAACATGACCAACATACACCCAGAACCAAGTGGAACATCATGTTGGTTCCTTATGTGAGATTATATTCTCTCTTACTTCACATTCTGCCCCCCTCTTTTATCTTGTTTATGTTTTTGTGGTCAATGTTAGGGCTTTCTATAAGTATTGGTGGTTTATATAACTTTGGGAGTGAGCATCTTCTAACATACAGAACAAAATACACTCAGAACCAAGAGGATCACCCTCTAGGACCCCTCAGGTACACTACATTCTCTCTCCACTACCACTATCTCACCACCAACATCCCTCCTTTTATTTCTCTTTTCCCTCTTTCCTTTTGTTTTTTCTTTTTTCCTCTTTGTTTTTGTTTTTTGGCTTTTTATGTTTACAATTTTATTTTAAAATTTGTTTTTCACTTTAGTGATCTTTTTGTTTTATTTTGTTCTGTTCTTTTTCTTTTATATTCTGGTCTCTGACCTCATCAGAATCATTTAGTGTGTATTTTATTTAGGATGTGGTTGATATTTTTGACTCAGCCCACTTATACAACCAGTATGCACTGGACAGAATGAAGAAGGAAAAATTCACCACAAAAGAAAGAACTAAAAATGGTTCTCTCTGCCACAGTTAAAGAATTTGAATTTCAATACAATGTCAAAAAGTCAATTCAGAAATACAATTATAAAGTTACTGGTTGCTCTAAAAAAGCATAAAGAACTCTAGAAGCTTCGTGACTTCAGAATTGAGATGTAATCAGGTGGAAATTAAAAATAGATTAAATGAGATGCAATTCCACCTGATGCTCTAACTGCTAGGGTTAATGACGTGGAAGAGAGAGTGAGTGACATAGAAGTTGATGATAAGGAATGAAGCTTAGGTAAAAGGGGGGAAATAATTAAGAGCCTGTGAGGAAAGGCTTAGGGAAATAAATGTTAGCTTGCAAAGGGAGAATATACATCTAATTGGGATTCCAGAAGAGTCTGAGAGAGAGAGAGAGGACCACAAAGTTTACGTGAACAAATCATAGCTGAGAACTTCCCAAATCTGGGGAAGGAAACAAACACTTAGAAGAGATAGAGAGGACCCCCCCTCCAAAAGTAATAAATAAAAAACTTTCAACACCTCCATATTTAAAAGTGAAACTTGCAAATTTCAGAGATAAAGACAAAATTCTTCAAGGAGCATGAGAAATGATATTCTTAAGTTATATGGGGAGAAATATCAGAGTAACAGAAGACCTCTCCACAGAGACCTGGCAGACCAGAAAGGGTTGGCATGATATATACAGGATAGTAAATGAGAAGAACATGCAGCCAAGAATACTCTATCCAGCAAGGCTCTCATTCAGAATAGATGGGAGATAAAGATGTTCCAGGATTCACAGAAACTGAAAAAGTATGTGACCACCAAACTGGCTCTGCAAGCAATACTAAGGGGGACCCTGGGAACGAAAGAGGGAGCTCAAAGGAACAATCCACAAAACAGGGATTGAATAGATAATATGCTGACTCTAAATTCATCCTTCAATAGTTACTCTGAACGTGAATGAGCTAAATGATTCCATCAAAAGACTCAGGGTATTGAACTGGATAAAACAGCAAAACCCATCTATTTGCTGTCTACAAGAGATTCATTTTAGAGCTCAGGACACCTCCAGCCTGAAAATGAAGGGATGGAGAACCATTTACCATTCAATTGGTCCTCAAAAGAAAGCAGGGGCAACAATCCTCATATCAAATTAATTAAAGTTTATCCCAAAGACTGTACTAAGAGATGAAGAGAGACACTATATCATACTTAAAGGGTCTATGCAACAAGAAGACCTAACAATCATGAATATTTATGCCTCTAATGTGGGAGCTGCCAAGTATATCAATCAATTAATAACCAAAGTAAAGACATATTTAGATAATAATACACTAATAGTAGGAGACTTCAACCGGGCACTTTCAGCAAATGACAGATCTTCTAAGCACAAAATCACCAAACAAGGGCCTTAAATGATTAAGTGGACCAAATAGATTTCACAGATATATACAGAAATTTCCATCTGAACACAACTGAATACACATTCTTTTCAAGTGCTCATGGAACATTCTCCAGAATAGACCGCATACTGGGTCATAAATCAGGTCTCAACTGATACCAAAGATTGGGATTGTTCTCTGAATATTTTCAAACTACAATGCTTTGAAACTAGGACTCGACAATAAGAAGAAATTTGGAAAAACTCAAACATATGGAGGTTAAAGACCATCCTACTAAAAGATGAATAGGTCATCCTAGAAATCAGGGAAGAATTAAATAGGTTCATGGAAACTAGTGAAAATGAAGATACAACCATTCAAAATCTTTGAGATAGCAAAAGCAGTCCTAAGAGGGAAATATATCACAAAAGCCTCAGTCAAAAAACTGGAATAAACTCAAATACACAAGCTAATGTTGCACCTAAGGAATTGCAAAAGAACAGCAAGTAAAACCTACACCAAGAAGATAAATAATAACGATTGGGGCAGAACTCAATGAAATAGACACCACAAGAACTGTGGAAAATATCAACAAAACCAGGAGTTGGTTCTTTGAAAGAATTAATAAGACAGATAAACTCCTAGCCAGCCTTATTAAAAAGAAAACAGAAAAGACTCAAATTAATCACCAATGAAAGAAAAGAGATCACAACCAATGCCAAGAAAATACAAACAATTTTTAAAATATATTATGAGCAGCTATATGCCAACACATTATGCAATCTAGAGGAAATGTATGCATTTCTGGAAAACCAAAAATACCAAAACTGGAATAGAAGAAATAGAAAACCTGAACCGGCCAATAACCAGCAAGGAAATTGACGTAGTCATCAAAAACCTCCCAACACAAAAAAGGCCAGTGCCAGATGGCTTCCTAGGGGAGTCTATCAAATGTTTAAGAAAAAATAATACCTATTCTACTAAAGCTGTTTAGAAGGATAGAAAGGAAGTGAATACTTCCAAACTTGTTATATGAGGCCAGGATTACACTGATTCCAGAACCAGACAAAGACCCCACCAAAAAAGGGAATTATAGACTAATATCCCTGATAAACATGGATGCAAAAATTCTCAACAAGATAGTAGCCAATAGGATCAATAGTACATTAAGAGGATTATTCACCATGGCAAAGTGGGATTTATTCCCCAGATGCAAGGGTGCTTCAACATTCATAAAATAATTAATGTGATAGACCACATCAATAAGAAAACAAATAAGAACCATATGATCTTGTCAATACATGCAGAGAAAACATTTGACAAATTACTCTTCAAACTGCACAGAGGGAACATTCATCGATATTCTAAAAGCCATTTATGAAAAGCCCACAGTGAATATCATTCTCAATGGGGAAAAACTGAGAGCCTTTCCCCTAAGATCAGGAGCAAACAGGGATGTCCACTCTCATCACTGTTATTCAACATAGTACTAGAAGTCCTAGTCTCAGCCATCAGAAAACAAAAAGAAATAAAAGGCCTTCAAATTGGCAAGGAAGTCAAACTCTCCCTCTTCACAGATGACATGATACTGTATATAGAAAATCCAAAAGACTCCACCCCAAGATTGTTAGAACTCATACAGCAATTCAGCAATGTGGCAGGATACAAAATCAATGCCCAGAAATAAGTGACCTTTCTATACACTAACAATGAGACTGAAGAAAGAGAAATTAAGGGATCAATCCCATTTTCAATTGCACCCAAAAGTATAAGATACCTAGGAATAAACCAAAGAGATAAAGGATCTATACCCTAAACCTACAGAACACTTCTAAAAGAAATTGAGGAAGACACAAAGAGATGGAAAAATATTCCATGCTCATGGATTGAAAGAATTAATATTGTGAAAATGTCTATGCTACCCAGGGCAACTTACATGTTCAATGCAATCCCTATCAAAATACCATGGACTTTCTTCAGAGAGTTGGGAACATAATATTAAGTTTTGTATGGAATCAAAAAACACCCAGAATAGCCAGAGGACTATTGAAAAAGAAAACCAATGCCAGGGGCATCACAATGCCGGATTTCAAGCTGTATTACATTTCTGTGATCGTCCAGCCAGTTGGTACTGGCACAAAAACAGACACATAGATCAGTGGAAGAGAATATAGTACCCAGAAATGGGCCCTCAACTCTATGGTCAACTAATATTCGGCAAAGGACGAAAGACTATCCACTGGAAAAAGCACAGTCTCTTCAATAAATGGTGCTGGGAAAATTGGGCAGCCATGTGCAGAAGAATGAAACTAGACCATTATCTTACACCATACACAAAGATGAACTCAAAAAGGTTGAAAGTCCTAAATGTGAGACAAGATTCCATCAAAATTCTACAGGGGAACAGAGGTTACAACCTTTTTGAGCTGGCCACAGTAACTTCTTGCAAGATACATCTATAAAGGCAAAGGAAACAGAAGCAAAGATGAACTATTGAGACTTAATTAGGTTAAAAATCTTCTGCACAGCAAAAGAAACTGTCAACAAAACTCAAAGTCAGCCTACAGAATGGGAGAAGATATTTGCAAATTACCTATCAGATAAAGGGCTAGTATCCAAGATCTATAAAGAACTTATTAAACTCAACACCCAAGCACCAAAATATCCAGTCATGAAATGGCAAACCACATGAACAGAAATTTCACTAAAGAAGACATACACATGGCCACTAAGCACATGGGAAAATGATCTGCATCACTGCCATCAGGGAAATACAAATTAAAACCAGACAAGATTGGGCACTTTCAGGGTGGTATGGCTGTAGACTATGCACTGTTGGTGGGAATGTGAAATGGTGAAGCCACTCTGGAAAACTGTGTGTAGGTTTCTCAAAGAGTTAAAAATAGAACTGCCCTATGACCCAGCAATTGCACTGCTGGGGATTTACCCCAAAGATACAGATGCAATGAAACGCCGGGACACCTGTACCCCAATGTTTATAGAAGCAATGTCCACAATAGCCAAACTGTGGAAGGAGCCCGGTGTCCATCGAAAGATGAATGGATAAAAAAGCCGTGGTATATGTATACAATGGAATATTACTCAGCCATCAGAAACGACAAATACCCACCATTTGCTTCAACGTGGACGGACCTGGAAAGTATTATGCTGAGTGAAATAAGTCAATCGGAAAAGGACAAACATTATATGGTCTCATTCATTTGGGGAATATAAAAATTAGTGAAAGGGAATAAAGGGGAAAGGAGAGAAAATGAGTGAAAATATCAGTGAGGGTGACAAAACATGAGATACTCCTAACTCTGGGAAATAAACAAGGGGTAGTGGAAGGGGAGGTGGGCAGGGGGTTGGGGTGACTGGGTGATGGGCACTGAGGGGGGCACTTGGAAGGATGAGCACTGCGTGTTATGCTATATGTTGGCAAATTGAACTCCAACAAAAAAAATTAAAAACAAATTAAAACCACAATGAGATAGCACTTTACATCAGTGAGAATGGCTAAAAATAACAAGACAGGAAGCAACAAATGTTTGAGAGGTTGTGGAGAAGGGGGAACCCTCTTGCACTGTTGGTTTGATAGCACACTGATCCGGCCACTCTGGAAAACAGTGTGAAGATTCCTCAAAAAGCTAAAAACCGAGCTACCCTATGATTCAGCAATTATTTATCCCAAAGATGCAAATGTAATGAAACACCAGGACACTGGCACACCAATGTTCATAGCAGCAATGTCCACAATATCCAAACTGTGGAAGGAGCTACATTGTCCTTTGACAGATGAATGGATAAAGAAGATGTGGAGTATATACATATAGATATACACACACATTGGAATATTACTCATCCATCAGAAAGGACGAGTTCCTAATATTTGCTTGGACATGAATGGATCTGAAGAGTATTATGCTTAGTGAAGTAAGGCAATTGTATAAATACAATCATCATATGGTTTCACTCATACAAGGAATATAAGAAATAGTGTAATGGATTATAAGGGAATGGAGGGGAAATGAGTGGGAAAAATTAGGGAGACAACCCATGAGAGTCTTGCAACTCTGGGAATCGAACAAAGGGTTGCCGAAGTCAAGGTGGGTGGGGGGTTGGGGTAACTCTGTGACAGTAACTGAGAAGAGCACTTGATGGGGTGAGCACTGGGTGTTATACTTTATGTTGGAAAATTGAGCTTCAATAAAAACAAATTAAAAAATAAAGTGTGTCTAGGGAACCCCTGTATGGCTCTGTCTGCTAAGCATCTGCCTTAGGCTCAGGTCCTGATTCAGAGGTCCTGGTGGGTAGTTTGCTTATCTCGCCCTCTCTGCCCCTCCCCCTATTCATGTGTTCTGTCAAGTAAATAAAATCTTTAGAAAAATGCAATGCTTTTTATATAACATTAAGTAGTAACATTTACATTACAGTCCCTTTTTAAAGATTTTATTTCTTTATTCATGAGAGACACAAAGAGAGAGGCAGAGACATAGGTAGAGGGAGAAGCAGGCTCCCTGTGGGGAGCCCAATGTGGGGCTTGATCCCAGGACCCCAGGATCAGGACCTGAGGCAAAGGAAGACGCTCAATTCCTGAGCCACCCAGGAGCCCCAACATTATAGTCCTTTTTCTCATAGAATTTACTTTCAAAAAGAATTTTGTAGTGATAAATGCCAATCTTTTTTTTAAAACTTGACTAGTATTAGTTTATTTCAACAAATCATTTCCTGAATCAGAATCAATACCCTTAAGGCAAAGGCTTGTTTACAGAGAATAAATGCTGTGCAGCTTGTCTAAACTTAGGGTTTTGAGAGAGAAGTTAAAGATGTAACTTTGGTAACAAGAATTGATTTTACAAATAAACAACCTATCTTATGAGGGACTGTTGAATGATTGTGCAATCCCTGGTAGAAGAAGAGTTCAGTCTGGGTTGATGGATTCTTGAGGAATCCATTATTTCTATTTTTAATATAATTTCTGTTTAACCTAACTCCTACAATTTTCTCTGCAACCAAGTGGTGAAATTATAGGATTTCATCACCCAAAATTACATTTGATGTTTAGACTAGCTTCCTCATAAGAAATGTAGAAAAGTTGAGAACGTATAATACACAAATACGTTGTGAATAGTAGATATTGGCAGACAGTTCTCCATTGATCCCTTGCATTTGTGCACATCTTGTGAAAAAAGGCACTGACTACCTTTGTTCTGTATTATCATTTTAAGGATGCAACCAGCCTTGAAAAGTGGGATAGTGTCTCTCTCTCTCTCTCTCTCTCATTCTCTCTAAAGCTAAGGGAAATTTGCATATGACTCAGTATAAAATATCTGGTTCCCTCACTTGGCGTCCTGTGTCACCATAAAGGAATTGAGGAACAGAGAAAAGGTACAAGAAAATGCTAATAATCTGGATACTACTGTTGTGACCTAGAAGTGGTTATGTTTTCTGCCACCATCCTTAAAACTATGGCAGGTTTACTTGTTAGTTTGCAATTAGAGTAAAAATATCAGATTTTTCACAAATCTTTACAGTAGTTCTTATTGCTTCTCATGGTGTGGTTCTTGATGGTCATAAGTCCAAAAACAATGGTAGCAACTAAATTGCACAGAAACTCACTGATGAGCCGACAGAACTGCATGATCCAGGCTTCTTTTGTTTAGCAACCTTAGTTTACTAGTTGGTTAACTTCTTGGACCATTTGATCCTGGTTTTATTTAACTAATTAGGTAACACATAGTTATTCTCAGCTGGTCAGTTCAGAACATGATTTATATTGGCTTTAGTCCAGGAATACATTCATAGTGTTCTCTGTAATGTTTACCTGGGGTTCACTGGTCAACTAAGGCTTCAGGCTAGTTATTTTTCCTATGGCAAATGAATTTGTTTTGCCCAGGATACAGAATTCTCTATGTTGCTATGCTTCCCTGAAAGGAAAGTATTTAATTTCATTTGTAATGAAATGTTATCACTTCATCAATGATAGAGGTCAAAATTAGCATTATTGCTAATGTAATCTGAAAAAGTAGTATTCACTTCTTTGTGTTTGCTTTATGAAATCATAGACAGAACTTTATGTGTAAAGATTATGCTATGGACCCATCATCAGCTGAATATGGTTAGCAGTTATTTTCCCAGGAGGGTCTAGAGAGAGTGATCAGGGACATGCATTTTATGTGTGTGTGAAGATAATTGGACAAAGAATTGTCTACCAACTGAACCTGTGCACCTTAAATAGTCATATAAACAACTTTTAGATTTTTTTAAAGATTGTATTTATTTATTCTTGAAAGACACAGAGAGAGAAAGGAAGAGACTTAGGCAGAGGGAGAAGCAGGCTTCCTGCAAGGAGCCTGATGTGGGACTTGATCCCAGACCTCAGGATCATACCCTGAGCCAAAGACAGACGCTCAACCACTGAGCCACCCAAGCATCCCCAACTTTTAAATTTTAAACATCATTTATTAATGTGCATTTCTTTGTAAAGATTCTTACAATTTCCTTTAAAAAAGAAAAAAAAAGTTGAGATCATCATATGTTTGTGTAAGGCCACTTGAAATACTTTACCTTGAATAGACTGAGGGTTTTCTTTAAATTGAGTGACTGTTTTCAGTGTGTAAAAAAAGGTCACACCTATTTGCCTCATTCTGTTACATTAATAAACTATGCTATTTAGTTAGATAAAGTTTTTATTGTTTGGGAAGCTGACCCTGTGATCTAAAAATATAGCATAATTATTTGTGAAAGTTAACCCAGTTAGATAATGTGTATAAATATTTGATATGTCCTGTTATGTATTTGATAGAATGGTAATTTTAAAGTTAAATAAATTGAATGTGGGTGAGTTGAATTGGAGCATTTTGTGCCTTTTCAATGAAATTGGTCAACATGCAAAAAGATTATGTTTTTTTTTCCCTGCATTTGATGTTCTGTTTCATTGTGGCCAATGGAGATTCTCTCTGCATTTTAGTAATGTAATTAACAATAGGTCACACTTTCCTGAATCATTCTGTTTTGTTCCCCTGCTTTCTGTTGCCACCATAATACCTCTCTTTTTTTTTTTTTCATAATACCTCTCTTAATTGAAAAAGCCATTGCCTTAAAATGTTTTTATTATACTGAGACAGAATTTGGTCATAGTAAAACATCTTACCTGGGCTAAAAATGTAGTAGGACATAGGCAAAAACAGTTTTCTTTCCCTTTGAACAAATAAAGGGAAGTGGAGAAATAATTTCCTTTCAACCTGGAGTTAACAGGAATTGCATATCTGAGAATGTGCATGTGTCTTTTTATTTGAGAGTATTATTGGTCTTCATCATAGAATGATTTGGGGGACTTTCAGAGGTTAAGTCAATGACTTCCCTACTCATTGTTTCACAATGTTTTTGGTCTTCCCCTTTTAACAGTTACAAATGTTGGTGGATTTTTATGGTCAACACTAGCTAAGTGTTGTGGATATAGGGTTTGTTAACTTTGGAATTTTTTCTATGGCTTCAGATTTATCTATCAGTTAGGAGTGGGAATTATTTTACATTTGGAGCAGTTTAATAAATTCCAGATAAAGTAACAAATTCTAAGAAAAAAATAGTTTTATAATTTGATAGGATTTTTTCAAGTAAGCTTTATGCCCCATGGGGGCTTGAACTCATGATCCCAAGATCAAGAGTCCCATGATCTAACAACTGAGCCAGGCAGGCACTCCTGGGAGTATGTTGTGGGTTTTTTTTAATGTATTTTTATAAGGTTTTATTTATTTGCTCATGAGAAAGAGAGAGGGAGAGAGGGAGAGAGAGAACAAGTAGACTCCATGCTGAGCACAGAGCCCAATGCAGGCCTTAATTCAAGGACCCTGAGATCATGACTGAACTAAATCAAGAGCTGGAAGCTTAACTGAATTAGCCACCCAGGCACCCTCTTGGCAGTATGTTTTTATTTTTATTTTTATTTTTTTAATAATAAATTTATTTTTTATTGGTGTTCAATTTGCCAACATACAGAATAACACCCAGTGCTCATCCCGTCAAGTGCCCCCCTCAGTGCCCATCACCCATTCACCCCCACCCCCCGCCCTCCTCCCTTTCCACCACCCCTAGTTCATTTCCCAGAGTTAGGAGTCTTTATGTTCTGTCTCCCTTTCTGATATTTCCTACCCATTTCTTATCCCTTCCCTTCTATTCCCTTTCACTATTATTTATATTCCCCAAATGAATGAGACCATATAATGTTTGTCCTTCTCCGATTGACTTATTTCACTTAGCATAATACCCTCCAGTTCCATCCACGTTGATGCAAATGGTGGGTATTTGTCATTTCTAATGGCTGAGTAATATTCCATTGTATACATAAACCACATCTTCTTTATCCATTCATCTTTCGATGGACACTGAGGCTCCTTCCACAGTTTAGCTATTGTGGACATTGCTGCTAGAAACATCGGGGTGCAGGTGTCCTGGCGTTTCATTGCATCTGCATCTTTGGGGTAAATCCCCAGCAGTGCAATTGCTGGGTTGTAGGGCAGGTCTATTTTAAACTCTTTGAGGAACCTCCACAGTTTTCCAGAGTGGCTGCACCATTTCACATTCCCACCAACAGTGTAAGAGGGTTCCCTTTTCTCCGCATCCTCTCCAACATTTGTGGTTTCCTGCCTTGTTAATTTTCCCCATTCTCACTGGGGTGAAGTGGTATCTCATTGTGGTTTTGATTTGTATTTCCCTGATGGCAAGTGATGCAGAGTATTTTCTCATGTGCTTGTTGGCCATGTCTATGTCTTCCTCTGTGAGATTTCTGTTCATGAGTTTTGCCCATTTCATGATTGTATTGTTTGTTTCTTTGGTGTTAAGTTTAATAAGTTCTTTATAGATCTTGGAAACTAGCCCTTTATCTGATACGTCATTTGCAAAATCTTCTCCCATTCTGTAGGTTGTCTTTTAGTTTTGTTGACTGTATCCTTTGCTGTGCAAAAGCTTCTTATCTTGATGAAGTCCCAATCGTTCATTTTTGCTTTTGTTTCTTTTGCCTTTGTGGATGTATCTTGCAAGAAGTTACTGTGGCCGAGTTCAAAAAGGGTGTTGCCTGTGTTCTCTAGGCAGTACGTTTTTAATGGAAATTTACTCTACAACTCAAGAAATGTATTGCTTGACAATACCTAACAGCCATCCAACTTTCCATCAGATGCTCTTAAATTAGTAGTATCTTTTATGTACTATTATCAAGATAAAATTTCTTACTTAGGATGACACTTTTTCTAAGCACAACACTTCTGGAATCTTACTATAATGCAGTAAGTGAACAGTTTCATCTTTTTAAGGTTGTTTTTGGAAGAATTTTACAGTCTCTGAGTGGTCCCTCAAACATTTTCTGGGTATACTTAACAGCCCATCTTGTTTCTCAGAGCCCCAGGAAGTGAGGAAAGTTACTAGACTTTTTGAATGTTCAGATGTCAGCCCAGCACTTTATAGACCAATAGCCCTATCATGAATACCTAGGGACTACATTATTTGCTTTAAGCACCTCTTTATCACTCTCATGTGCAATTTCTATTGATATTTATAGCTGCTTATCAAAAAGTTACATTGAATTATGCAGATACAATATTCTTAAGTTTGATTCCAGAGTCTAGCTCTTCATCTGCATACTCTATCATAGTGCTCTGGAAAGACTGCCCTGTGTTGTGATTAGTGCACTATGATGTAATTCATTGTTGTTAGTAACTTGAAAACAAGGATTCTTTATGTATATTTAAAATAGCATCTGCCATTCCTTGAGAGCTTATTTTCATTTATTTATAGAATGCCTGCTATAGGTAAAATATGATAATGGGCACTGGATAAAACCATGAGCAAAATAGACAAGGTTCCAGATATAAAAGTGCTTATAATTTACAATCTAGGCTGCTTTGTGACAGGCAGTGTGAGAGGTACATTGCTCCTCTTATCTATAATTTTCTCTATAATCATTCTGGTATGTGAGTGCTGTTACTTTCAACTAATAAATGAAGCATTTGAAACTCAGAGAGGGTAATTAATTTGCTCAATCACACAGATAATAAGTGGAAGATATAAATACAAACCCAGTCAGTCATGTTCTGTATTAATTTTCTATGCTGTAAACAAAGTACTATAAATTTAGTGGCTTAAAACAATACAATGCACATTAATTATATCACAGTGTCGGTGGCTCAAGAAATCTGTAATAGATTAGCTGGGTTCTCTACAAGGCTGTAATGGAGGTGTGCACCAGGAGTAGCTTGTCATTTAGAGGATCCATTATGGAAGAATCCACTTTCAAGCTCATATGGTTGTTGCCAGAATTCATTTCCTTGAGGCTGTACTAATCATGGCAGTTTGTTTTTTAATTTCCAAAAAAGGAGAGAAAAGGGATCCCTGGGTGGTGCAGCGGTTTGGCGCCTGCCTTTGGCCTGGGGCGCGATCCTGGAGGCACGGGATCGAATCCCACATCGGGCTCCCGGTGCATGGAGCCTGCTTCTCCCTCTGCCTATGTCTCTGCCTCTCTCTCTCTCTGTGTGACTATCATAAATAAATAAAAAAATTTAAAAAAAAAAGGAGAGAAAAACTCCAGTGTGGGTCAGCTAGAAAGATAAAGCCTTATAACATCATCAGTAAAGATATATCCCATCACCTTTGCCATATTCTATTAGCTGGAAGCAAATAATGAATTATTTCCACATTCCAGAGGAAGAGATTATACAAGGAAGCAATACTATGAGGCAAGGATCATGGGAGGGGATCCCATGAGAGTGTGTTCACCACAGGTCCCATGATCTATGGTCTGTGCACTATACTATGCTGACTCTATTAAGAGCTTAACATACATAAATTGTTATTTGAAATATTCTTAAAAATGTGTAAAGCAATATAACATCACTAAAGAAGTTTGGTAGTGGAAGAGAGCACCTGGGTGGATCAGTCAGTTAAGCATCTAATTTGTGATTTCCACTCAGGTTATGATCTCAGGGTCTTGAGATCAAGTTCCACCTTGGGCTCTGCGCTGGGGATGGAGCCTGCTTAAGATTCTCTCTCTCTTTCTCCCTTTGCCCCTTCCCCCCATTGCACACTTGAGCTCCTCTTAAAAAAAAAGGTTTGGTGGGGGATCTCCATAGTCTTATGATCTTAACACTACTCAATTAGTCTCCTGAGCAAGGTGCTAAGAGGTAGCACTCCTGCTATCAATATAAGTACTCATAATAATTGTGTTTGAACTCCTGTCTTATCTTTTTTAAAAAATATTTTATTTATTTATTCATGAGAGACAGACAAAAAAAGACAGAGAGAGAGAGGGAGAGGCAGAGACATAGGCAGAGGAAGAAGCAGGCTCCATGCAGGAAGCCTGATGTGGGACTTGATCCAGGGGCTCCAAGATAATGCCATGAGCAGAAGGCTGCCACTCAACCGCTGAACAATCCAGGTGTCCTACCTGTCTTATCTTTAAAAAGAGTTTTCCTTTTTATAAGTTGGCTTCATAGCAAATACTATGCTAGACATAGTAAATACTTCTCTAGACTTTCTTGTTCACTCTTTTTATCATTTTTTTTGCTACATAATCATACAGTGGTCAGTTTCAATTGTACTCAGCAATATTTCAAATGACCACACACCTGTTTACTTAGCCAAGCCCAAATGGTTGGATGCAGGCCACTTTCGATCCTGAACTGCTAGAAAATGAAACAAATAAATGACAACAGTAAAAACATACCAAAACATCGCATAACCTCTTTAGGCACAGTTTATACCCTCTTTGGTTTATTTACTTAAACTAGCAATCTAGAAGTGAGATTACTGTATCAATGAACTTGAATGTTTCCATGGCTCTTGATGCACACTCTCAAAATGCTCCTAATTTTGTTTGACTTTGACTGAATTAACCAGGCTTCAAAATTGCAAAGGCATATAATTATTCTGATTGAAACTCTATGATCCCTGGAAAGAAAGGGACTTAATTGTTCTTAATTATGGGGTTTTGGTAGTGAGAAGTAGGGGAAATTCTCTCTTTATGGCCATGGACCAGATCTCAGGATGTTGTTCCATCCTGGAGTTCAAGTAAGGAACAGAATCCCCTCAGGACCTATCCTTAGTACCAAAGGATGTTACTTATATACTTTTTTCTTGGTCATAGTGTAAGACAGTGCCTTCCCAACAATAGGGCAGAAGCTATTAACATGAAATACTTGAAAAATCTATATTTTCTTCTGTACAGGGGCAGATTTTACTAATTTATTTATTCACATGCCATACACTATTGTTGAATGTGTCCATGTTAGCACATTTCATAGTAGCCTTTATTAGAATTGAAAAGGAAAAGAATAAAAAGGCAGAGCTGGAGAGGCAAGATGGAAAAGTAGGATCCCCAAGTCACCTGTCCCCACCAAATTACGTAGATAACCTTCAAATCATCCTGAAAACCTAAATCTTTGAGATTTAAAGAGAGAACAGCTGGAATGCTACACTGAGAAGAGTTCACCCTTCTATCAAGGTAGGAAGATGGGGAAAAAAGAAATAAAGAAACAAAAGGCATCCAAGGGGGAGGGGCCCTGCACGGAGCCCGGCAAAGGCCGGGGCAAGTGCCCTCAGGACAGGAAAGCCCCGTCCAAGAGAAGCAGGGGCTTCATCAATCTTCCCGGACTGAAAGGCCATCACAGGGAGTTGGAGCAGGATCCCAAGAGCGGCGGGGCTGCCCTCAGGCTCCTGAGGACACTAACAGAGTACCTGCGCCCCAGGAGAGCGCGTCACAACCCCCGCCAGAGATCCCTAAGTGGCTGCAGCGTGCAACTCTGGACCCGGGAGCAGCGTGGAGGAAGCTTAGGCGGTGGCTCCGTGGGGAGGGAGCTGTGCAGCCCTGGGAGCAGCTCGGGGTGGCTCAGGCAAAGGCTCCGGGAGCACCTTGGGGGCGACTGGGGCAGAGGGTACACGCAGAGGGAGCTGCGCAACCAGGAGCGATTCCAACAGTTGCAGGCCAGGGAGCACAGGGCGCCAGAGAAACAGCCCAAGATCCTGCGCTCCACCCGGGACAGGCAGAAGCCAGGAGGGCCCTGGGCAGGAAGCACACTCCAGCCTCGGGGCAGCCCTGAGCTGAGCAGATCAGCGGTCCCGCCCCCAGAGCATCCAGGCCCCTGCAGACTGAGAGCTGCAGTAGTTACTGCTGGAGCTGACTCTAGGGCTAGAGAGCTGGCCGCTGCTACTGTTGTTGTTCCTCCTGGGGCCTCACAGGATAAACAACCTCCAGTGAGCTTCACACTGGCCTCACAGGATAAACAGATTAAACAACATTCACTGACCCCTGCACCAGGCAGGGGGCTGAGCAACTCCCCCAAGTGCTAACACGTGAAAATCAGCACAGTATGCCCCTCCCCCAGAAAACCAACTAGAGGGACAGGGGAAAAACAAATTACTAACTAAGCAGCACTGGAAAGTTCCAGGGGAAGCCCAGGGGATTTACAATATACAGAATCAGAGGATAATACCCCTTGTTTTTTATTTTATGATTTGTTTGCTTCCCCCTGCCTTTTTTTCTTTTCTTTTCTTCTCTTTTTTTCCTTTTTTTCTTTTCTTTTCTTTTCCTTTTCTTCTTTCTCTTCTCTCTTTTTCTCCTTTTCCCAATACAACTTGTTTTTGGCCACTCTGCACTGAGCAAAATGACAAGAAGGAAAACCTCACATCAATAAAGAATAAGAAACGGTCCTCTCTCCCACAGAGTTATAAAATTTGGATTACAATTTAATGTCAGAAAGCCAATTCAGAAGCACTATTATAAAGCTACTAGTGGCTCTGGAAAAAAGCATAAGGACACAAGAGACTTCATGACTGCAGAATTTACATCTAATCAGGCAGAAATTAAAAATCAATTAAATGAGATGCAATCAAAACTAGAGGTCCTAACGAGGAGAGCTAATGAGGTAGAAGAACGAGTGACATAGAAGACAAGTTGATGGCAAAGAGGGAAACTGAGGAAAAAAGAGACAAACCAAAGATCATGAGGAGAGATTAAGGGAAATAAATAACCATCCTCAGAGGGAAAAATCTACATTTAATTGGGGTTCCCGAGGGCGCCAAAAAGTACAGAGGTCCAGAATATGTAACTGAACAAATCATAGCTGATAACTTCCCTAATTTGAGAAGGGAAACAGGCATTCAGATCCAGGAAATAGAGAGAGCCCCTCTAAAATCAATAAAAACAGCTCAACACCTCAACATTTAAAAGTGAAGCTTGCAAATTCCAAAGATAAAGAGAAGATCCTTAAAGCAGCAAGACACAAGAAAACTCTAACTTTTATGGGGAGAAATATTAGATTAACAGCAGACCTCTCCACAGAGACCAGGCAGGCCAGAAAGGGCTCGCAGGATATAATCAGGGTCCTAAATGAGAAGAACATGCAGCCAAGAATACTTTATCCAGCAAGGCTCTCATTCAGAAGAGAAGGAGAGATAAAGAGCTTCCAAGACAGGCAGGAACTGAAAAATTTGTGAACACCAAACCAGCTCTGCAAGAAATTTTAAGGGGGACTCTTAAAATTCCTCTTTCAGAGGAAGTCCAATGGAACAATCCATAAAAACGGGGACTGAATAGGTATCATGATGACACTAAATTCATATCTTTCAATTGTAACCCTGAACGTGAATGGGCTTACTGACCCCATCAAAAGGCGCAGGGTATCAGACTGGATAAAAAAGTAAGACCCATCTATTTGCTGTTTACAAGAGACTCATTTTGACATAAGGACACCTACAGCCTGAAAATAAAAGGTTGGAGAATGATTTACCATTCAAATGGTCCTCAAAATAAAGCAGGGGTAGCCATCCTTATATCAGATAAACTAAAATTTACCCCGAAGACTGTAGTGAGAGATGAAGAAGGACACTATCTCATACTTAAAGGATCTATCTAACAAGAGGACTTAACAATCCTCAATATATATGCCCCAAATGTGGGAGCTGCCAAATATTTAAACCAATTAATAACCAAAGTTAAGACATACTTAGATAATAATACACGTACTTGGTGACTTCAACGTAGCACTTTCTACGATTGCTAGGTATTCTAAGCACAACATCCACAAAGAAACAAGAGCTTTAAATGATACACTGGACCAGAAGGATTTCACAGATATATACAGAACTTTACATCCAAACTCAACTAAATACACATTCTTCTCAAGGGCACATGGAACTTTCTCCAGAATAGATCACATTCTGGGTCACAAATCAGGTCTTAACTGATACCAAAAGATTGGGATCATCCCCTGTGTATTCTCAGACCATAATGCTTTGAAATTAGAACTAAATCACAAGAAGAAATTTGGAAGGACTTCAAACACGTGGAAGTAAAAAACCATCCTGCTAAAGATGAAAGGGACAATCAGGAAATTTAAAAGAAATTTAAAAGATTCTTAGAAACTAATGAGAATGAAATCACAACCATTCAAAAACTTTGGTATACAGCAAAGCAGTCCTGAGGGGGAAAATACATCGCAATACAATCATCCATCCAAAAACTGGAAGGAACTCAAATACAAAAGCTAACCTTACACATAAAGGAGCTAGAGAAAAAACAGCAAATAGATCCTACACCCAGAAGAAGAGAGTTAATAAAGATTTGAGCAGAACTCAATGAAATCGAGACCAGAAGAACTGTGGAACAGATCAACAAAACCAGGAGTTGGTTCTTTGAAAGAATTAATAAGATAGATAAACCATTAGCCAGCCTTATTAAAAAGAAGAGAGAGAAGACTCAAGTTAATATAATCATGAATGAGAAAGGAGAGAAAAATACCAACACCAAGGGAATACAAACAATTTTAAACACATATTATGAACAGCTATACGCCAATAAATTAGGCAATCTAGAAGAAATGGACACATTTCTGGAAAACCACAAACTACCAAAACTGGAAATGGAAGAAATAGAAAACCTGAACAGGCCAATAACCAGGGAGGAAATTGAAGCAGTCATCAAAAACATCCCAAGACACAAAAGGCCAGGACCAGATGGCTTCCCTGGGGAATTCTATCAAACCTTTAAAGAAGAAACTATACCTATCCTACTAAAGCTGTTTGGAAAGATAGAAAGGGATGGAGTACTTCCAAATTCAATCTATAAGGCCAGCATCACCTTAATTCCAAAACCAGACAAAGACCCCACCAAAAAGGAGAATTATAGGCCAATATCCCTGATGAACATGGATGCAAAAATTCTCAACAAGGTACTAGCCAATAGGATACAACAATATATTAAGAGATTCTTCACCATGACCAAGTAGGATTTATCCCCGGGATGTAAGCCTGGTTCAACACTCGTAAAACAATCAATGTGATTCATCATATCAGCAAGAGAAAAACCAAGAACCATATGATCTTCTCAAAGGATGCAGAGAAAGCATTTGACAAAATACAGCATCCATTCCTGATCAAAGTGCTTCGGAGTGTAGGGATTGAGGGATCATTCCTCAGCATATTAAAAGCCATCTACGAAAAGCCCACAGCAAATATCATTCTCAATGGGGAAGCACTGGGAGCCTTTCACCTAAGATCAGGAACAAGACAGGGATGTCCACTCTCACAACTGCTATTCAACGTAGTACTGGAAGGCCTAGCCTCAGCAATCAGACAACAAAAAGAAATAAAAGGCATTCAAACTGGCAAAGAAGAAGTCAAACTCTCCCTCTTCGCCGATGACATGATACTCTACTTGGAAAACCCAAAAGACTCCACCCGAGATTGTTAGAACTCATACGGCAATTTGGCAGTGTGGCGGGATAGAAAATCAATGCCCAGAAATCAGTGGCATTTCTATACACTAACAATGAGACTGAAGAAAGAGACATTAAGGAGCCAATTCCATTGACAATTACACCCAAAAGCATGAGATATCTAGGAATAAACCTAACCAAAGAGGTAAAGGATCTCTACCCTAAAAACTACAGAGCACTTCTGAAAGAAATTGAGGAAGACACAAAGAGATGGAAAAATATTCCATGCTCATGGATTGGCAGAATTAATATCGTGAAAATGTCAATGTTACCCAGGGCAATTTACACGTTTAATGCAATCCCTATCAAAACACCATGGACTTTCTTCAGAGAGTTAGAACAAATTATTTTAAGATTTGTGTGGAATCAGAAAAGACCCGGAAGAGCCAGGGAATATTCAAAAAGAAAACCATAGCTGGAGGCATCACAATACCAGATTTCAGGTTGTTCTACAAAGCTGTGGTCATCAAGGCAGTGTGGTACTGGCACAAAAACAGACATACAGATCAATGGAACAGAACAGAGAATCCAGAAGTGGACCCTCAATTTATGGTCAACTAATATTCAACAAAGGAGGAAAGACTACCCACTGGAAAAAAGACAGTCTCTTCAATAAATGATGCTGGGTAAATTTGACATCCACATGCATAAGAATGAAACCAGACCACACTCTTGCAACATAGACAAAGGTAAACTCAAAATGGATGAAGATCTAAATGGGAGACAAGATTCCATCAAAATCCTAGAGGAGAACAAAGGCAACACCCTTTTTGAACTTGGCCACGTAACTTCTTGCAAGATACATCCATGAAGGCAAGAGAAACAAAAGCAAAAATGAACTATTGGGACTTCATCAAGATGAGAAGCTTTTGCACAGCAAAGGATACAGTCAACAAAATTCAAAGACAACCTACAGAATGGGAGAAGATATTTGCAAATGACCTATCTGATTAAAGGCTAGTATCCAAGATCTATAAAGAACTTATTAAACTCAGCAGCAAAGAAACAAACAATCCAATCATGAAATGGGCAAAAGACATGAAGAGAAATCTCACAGAGGAAGACATAGACATGGCCAACATGCACATGAGAAAATACTCTGCATCACTTGCCATCAGGGAAATACAAATCAAAACCACAATGAGATACCACCTCATACCACGAGAATGGAGAAAATTAACAAGGCAGGAAACCACAAATGTTGGAGAGGATGTCGAGAAAGGGGAACCCTCCTGCACTGTTGGTCGGAATGTGAAAGGGTGCAGCCACTCTGGGAAACTGTGTGGAGGATCCTTAAAGAGTTAAAAATAAATCTGCCCTTCGACCCAGCCATTGCCCTGCTGGGGATTTACCCCGAATATGCAGATGCAATGAAACGCTGGGACACCTGCACCCCAATGTTTCTAGCTGCAATGTCCACAATAGCCAAACTGTGGAAGGATCCTCGGTGTCCATAGAAAGATGAATGGATAAAGAAGGTGTGGTTTATGTATATAATGCAATATTACTCAGCCATTAGAAACGACAAATATCCACCATTTGCTTCGACGTGGATGGAACTGGAGGGTATTATGCTGAGTGAAATAAGTTAATCGGAAAAGGACAAACATTATATGGTCTCATTCATTTGTAGAATATAAAAAATAGTGAAAGGGAATAAAGGGGAAAGGAGCTAAAAATTGGTGGGACATATCAGAAAGGGAGATAGAACTTGAGAGACTCCTAACTCTGGGAAACGAACGAGGGGTGGTGGAATGGGCGGTGGGCGGTGGGTGGGGGTGAATTGGTGACAGGCACTGAAAGGGGCACTTGATGTGATGAGCACTGGCTGTTATTCTATATGTTGGCAAATTGAACACCAATAAAAAATAAATTTATAAAAATAAAGGAATATAAAATAAAAAGGCAAAGCTAATTTCATACATGGTAGATTGGTTTGTATTTGTCAGCCAGTTAACACTAATGAGAAGATATTAATTGCTTACTTTTCTTATGATTCCAAACTGATTGTTTGGAGTTGGTGGTTACAGCCTCCCCTCCCTTTTTAAAGTATCTGTTGTGGGATCCCTGGGTGGTGCAGCGGTTTGGCGCTTGCCTTTGGCCCGGGGCGTGATCCTGGACACCGGGGATCGAATCCCACGTCGGGCTCCCGGTGCATGGAGCCTGCTTCTCCCTCTGCCTGTGTCTTTGCCTTTCTCTCTCTCTCTGTGACTATCATAAATAAAAAAAAAATTAAAGTATGTGTTGTGAGTTGGAGAATTTAGCTACCATATTTGGTTTTCATATGCCTGCCCTGTGACCTCACATTAGCCTGTTGGAGGATTCCTGTGGTTTTGCTTATCCTTTTATGGGAAGGCTTCGTGGAGAATCTGTCTGACCAGAATTAGAAACCCTGTAGCATTTGTAGGAACTGTGGCTTTAGGAAGAAGCCATATTTTTTGTAATTAAGTTTCCATACTGCCAGAATTTGTTTCATAAAGAGATGGTGAGTTGGAGAATATCTTTGCTAATTATAGAATAACCAGCATTTTATACCTCTTCATATACAAAATTTCCTTTATTCTATTATAAGAAAGTTCTCCTAAAGGAGACTGAAATCTGTATAGAAACTCATTGCACTGAATTAATAATGATTTAAATGGTTAGAGCAGGGAGGTGAAGGCTGGAATAAGGTGGTTTGTTTATCTTTAAATTCTTAATGCAAAAAGCCTGAATTTTTTTTTTGGAACATAAAATCCACATATGTTAACCTAGCACTTGTCACAAATATTTAGCTTTGATATTTAATTATAATAGCATGATTTGTTTCAAGGAAAGTTTTTATTTTAATGGCATTCCCAAAGCAGCCAGAATAGCTGAAAATATTTGTTGCTATATTTATCTGTTAGCACTAATTTCCTGTAGCCACCTATGGCCACAAGTAACTAACACTTTTGTGGAAGCACTTAGAAATGTACCTAACTTTACACTTTATTTGTCCAAATATATGACAGTTTTAGAAGGAGACATTTGTAATATATAAAGGCATTGGGATTCATATGAATGACTGCTTCCTCACTGTAACATTTTCTTACCAAGTCTTAAAGTGCCAGAAGGATTTTATTACTTGTGGTATGTTTGTTTCATTATTACAGAACTTCAGAGTGGGAATAAACTGAAGGAGTTATCTAGAAAAGTCTACCCTGTGTATAAAACCTTTAAAACAATCAATGATTTTTCTTGCTCTTATTCTAGGATAAAGTTTAGAATTAAGAATGATACAAAAGAATTATGAACCATGTCTGCACTCAAAGATCCATCATTAAGTTGACAGTGCAATTTAGCACAAGATAACAAGTATGGCAATGCATTATTTTGTTATTCATTATGCTTAGTGTTTAAGCGGTGCTTTTCACTCTGACAGATCAGACAAATGTGCTTTGAAGGAAATTTCTAATTCATTTGAGCATTAGTTTCTTCGTCTATAAATCTGGAATGAAAATAATAGCAGTTGCCTCTTAATATTGTTGTGGAAACTAAATAAGATAAGTATGTGAAAAAATAATTGTGTAAAAGGCTTAGTATAATGCCTGGCCCATAAGCAACCCTTAATAAATAATAATTACTATATTAGACTTTAGAGTTGGATTATATTTTGTGCAATGCAGACAGGGACCTGGAATATATAAAATTCTGCAGCAGATTGTTAGCACACCCTAACATGGAGTCTGTATCCTTTTGTTTCTCCTTATTAACCCAGCCTTAATCTATGCATTTCCATGCAGCAGAAAGAGACCAGACTTTGATTAGGGGCTGACTGGATTCCATTGCTTAAATTATCCACTAGTATGGAATTTATAATCTTATAATTTATAAATTCCTTGAGCCTATAAATAATATCTATTTTATTTTAGTTTTACTTGTGTATTAGGGTAAGAACAATTGCTTGGAGGCCCAGTGTGTACATAGAAACTATACTATTTGTATATAATATTTTTTTTATTTCATTATAGGTGACACACAATGTTACATTATTTTCAGGTATACAACATAGTGGTTCACCTTCTCTGTACATTATGCTATGCTAACCATTCTTGATTGAATGGTAGCCCCTAACATTACTTAGGAAGTGGTCCAGCACTGGGATGCCTGGGTGGTTCAGTGGTAAGGCATCTGCCTTTGGCTCAGGGCATGATCCTGGGTCCTGGGATTGAGTCCGCTTTGGGCTGCCCACAGGGAGCCTGCTTCTCCCTCTGCCTATGTCTCTGCCTCTCTCTGTGTGTCTCTCATGAATAAAAAAAATAGAATATTTACAAAAAAAAGGAAGAGGTCCAGCACTAATCCTTTTCTAGGAGCAAAGGATCCTAGAATTGGAATTGAGTATTCAAATCACCTTTGTTTATAATGATGTGAGATTGGTTAAATTGTATACACACTCATTTGGATGACAATAAACACAAAATTATAGTCTGGTAAGTAAAATTTAGTATTAAATTATATAGTAAGAATACATCAAAAAGTGTTATTGATCTTTGTAAGAGATTGTCAATCTTATATAAATTTTAAAAATCAATATAATATAATCATGAAGCTGTACAGGGAAACGTAGTGGAACAAACTTAAGCTCTGGAGTTAGAGATATCTAGGTTTGAATATCAGCCCTGCCACCCACTAGCTTTGTGACTTTGGGTAAATTAACTTAACTTATTCAATATTCTAATCTGTAAAGTGGAGGTAGTAATATCTACCTTATAAGGCTATTATAAATACTAAATGAAATAGCACATATAAAACACTTAACTTGGCTGCTGTCACTTAATTGGCCTTCCATAGATGTTAGTTGTGATTAATTGGTATAAATAATAAGAAGAAAATATCTGTCTCCTAGTCTTGTCTGAACACAACCACAACTTGAAATTCCTATAAAATTGGAAATAGTTACTGAACATCTGCTAATACCCCGAAATGTCTCTTTATACTAGATGAACCCATAGCTTCTGTGAGCCCACATAGTCTAAATCTTGTGAAGCTTATGAACTTCAATCCTTCTGACTCTTGCCAAAAAGTACAGATAGAAAAAACTGCCAGATAAGAAAGGGCTGGATAAATGAGGTTATTCAGAACTGATATTTCATTTAGTCAAGAAAAGCCTTTTTAACCTAGAAAATAAACGTGACTGTATTTTCCTTACTATGACCACCTTAAGAAATAGCTATTTCTGAGAAACTACCTTAAATATCTACTATTTCTTCTTTTCACACAAGCTCTATTTTTAAAATTACTTGAACCTTAACATCTGTGTTGACATGATGTGGTAAAAGTACAACTAAAAAAAATAATAACAGTAGATTTTTTTCTTTTGGTGACAGTGAAATAACAAGGCTTAGATTGTACTCTTTTGCTGCCACTTTGTGGAATATCAATCAGGAGAATTCCAGGGAGCTAGGGGTAGAGGTGGGAGAACAACAAGAAAATTCTTTTTTAAAAAAGATTTTATTTACTTATTCATGAGAGACACAGAGACAGAGAGGTAGAAACACAAGCAGAGAGAGAAGCAGGCTCCATGCAGGGAGCCCGAGGTGGGACTGGATCCCGGGACTTTAGGATCATACCCTGGGATGAAGGCAGCACTAAACTGCTGAGCCCCCCGGGCTGCCCAAGAAAATTCTTAATCGTCATCTTGACCCAGATTTGTTGTGGACTTGTTGGCAAATAGACATGGATTACAAATTTTACATGGCTGATTATGACCAAAGCATTTTTGAAAATATTGCAAAATAGACAAGATGTAAACAAGTGTCTTGCTGTGGTTGTATCATTATATTAAGCATTATATTAAGCAACAGGAAGAGTGGCTTAAAGACTTATGACCATATTCACTTAAAATGCATACAGATCTCTAGTTACTGAACAACTACCCAGTGGCAACACAGCACTGGTCCAGCATCAAAAAAACTAACCAGTAATTCAGATGTGATTTTCCTTTTGGATGTATTTTGTAAGTAGATTGGCAGATTTAAATATTATTTGTTCACTCCTCCTACACTTTACTGTTAAATGTTTAGGTACAGAGTAGGCAAATACAGTCTTACTATTTTCCTACAAAATAGAGTGGCCCTGTTTAGGGCAGCATTTGAAATAAGCAGAACCAATTGGAGGGAATCTATATATTTGAATTCCTAATTGCAGAAATTGCCTGGGTCATAAATTTTAAGCTATTTAAAAAGACAAAATACACATCCATACAATTGTTTATTCAATTATAGACTAATTATGCATAAACATTTAGTCATAGAAATTGTGAATCATCCATTTAGAAAGTTTCCAAGTTTATTTTGTAATACTGTACCTTCGTTGTTCTAGTGCAATATGTTACAACATTTGTAAGCCTAGTTTTCATAAGCCAGTTATATTGAACTTTACTAAGTATAACATCTTTCAATAAAATTATAGGTCACATGCAATATAGATATAATATATAGCATTTGTGCTAGGTATTATTAAGTTTAATCTAAGTAACATCAATAATAGCCATAAGCACTTGCTCTGTCTTCTTAGTTCCCTGTATCTATTGGCTTTGTCATTCATTTGGACCCTCTCACCATGTTATACATATGGTTGTCTTAGCTTCATATTTAAATACTATGTTGTGTATTGTTTAGTATATTTAATCCTTTTCATTAGATTGTAATCTTGGAAGGGAATCTGACATCTTTCTTTAGATATTTTAGAGAAACTAATGAAGTTATTAAACACTTAAAAGGCCTCTGAGATATATTGTTGAGTAGCTACTAAATACAGTTTCAAATAAATAAATAAACACAGTTTCAGACAATCATTTTAAATTTTAGTACATCATAATTGGAACCTCTGTCAATGTTCATTCAAGTGTCAGCTGAGAATGTGTGACAGATATTGATTATAAAGCAAGACAAAACCTCCACCTAGATTAAATGTTTTATGGTAGATTGGCACTTTCATGAAAAATACTCTTGTTTTCCCATTTGAAGCATGATTACTGAAGTTTTATTGTTTCCTTGGAATTCAGACATTCACATTGGCACCTACTAAAGCAGAAACCATTTCAGTTTCCTTTCTTCAAAAGAAGCTTGATTCTTGGCATGACAGACAAACTAACTGAGGCTAGCTGGAGAGCAGCTGTTTCCTCCAGGTGTTAGTTGTTCAGAGGCCCTGATCTGTGTCTTTGGAGGGAAGGATACATTGAATCTCAAACCCTGGCATGTAGGCAGAAATAATTTTTCATTCTTGGGTTGAGGTGAAGGGTGTGGTTTGCTCTGAAAAAAAAAAGATTTAAATTCTTGGACAGTGCTATTTTCTACTTGTAAATGCATTTATGTGCTGAAAAGGATATTAATAACCTTTTAACTTTGAAGTAATTTATTTTTTATTTTCCTGTAGGGAATTTAAATTTTATTCCTTAGTAAACCCTTATGACATCCATTCTTAATTGTTCCGAAAGTGAAGCTTTCAGTCACATATGTTCTCTGTGTCCCTTCATTTTAAGTTCCATTAAGAAATTAGGAAATTAGCATCAGCAGAACCCCTTTTGTCAGGATGTGTTGCACTGAACATGTGCCTATAGACATATAAGAAAGTCAATAATAACTCTTTAGATATAAAATATTCCATGTTGGAAATAATCATGATATGTGAAAATTTGGACTCACAGATATGATTTAATTAGAAAAAAATACATAACCTGAATATTCAAAGCTGAACATTTGACAGGGCAAAACCTACTTAAAGTATTATTATGGCCCATTCTGTCTAGCTTTGTAGAAATGTAAACACTCCAAGAAGCATGTATACTTACTGTTAGGTACTTCCAGAGCATGGAAGAAATATTTTCAGTCTGGAGCTGATGGTTGAAAGATAAAGATACCAGTGAACATATGCTATAATGCCCAGTGATACTAGGCCTAACCAGCATCTTAACTCAGTAGAGTGTACAATGTTCTCAGCATAGCATTTAATAGTGAGCAAAAGGCCTCAAAGATTCATTTAGGCTCTGTGCCTTTTTACTCTAATATACTGACATGACAAATGACATTTACCCAGGGCCATGTGTAATTCTTAGCATGTGAGCTATAACATTAACTCTTCATTTATTCAAAAATATCTGTTAGGGGTGCCGAGGTGACTCAGTTGTCATGTGTCTGACTCTTGGTTCCAGCTCAGATCATGATCTCAGGGTCCCGAGATTGAGTCTTGTGTTGGCTCTGTGCTCACTCATGCTGTCACTCACACGAGCTTGCTCTTTCCCTAAAATAAAATAAATTGTTTAAAAATATATCTGTTAAGAAATACCCACCATTTGCTTCGACATGGATGGAAATGAAGGGTATTATGCTGAGTGAAATAAGTCAATCAGAGAAGGAGAAACATTATATTGTCTCATTCATTTGGGAAATATAAAAAATAGTGAAAGGGAAAAAGGGGAAAGGAGAGAAAATGGGAAATATCAGAGAGGGAGACAGAACATGAGAGACTCCTAATTCTGTGAAACGAACAAGGGGTGGTGGAAAGGGAGGTGGGCGGGGGGGTGGGGGTGACTGGGTGATGGGCACTGAGGGGGGCACTTGATGGGATGAGCACTGGGTGTTATGCTATATGTTGGCAGATTGAACTCCAATAAAAAAGCCAAAAATATATATATCTGTTAAAATGATAAGTGCCTGAAAGTACCATATTTATGTATCATCTTTATAAAAAAACTAAATTTGTAAATATACAAATGGCTGACAAATCACTTGTCACATTTTGGACTAACTGAACACCTATTGTATCATGAAGATTGAAAACAATGATTTAATTGAATCCTCCACTTAGTGCATTAGTCCACTAGATACTCACTCCTGATTACTGATTTTTACATTGATTTTCCTCAAAATTCATAAAAGCCTATATGTTATATTTAGGGGAAAATTTTGACATTATAAACTAATAAGGAAATATATTTCTTGTAATAAAAATATCTTGTTGCAAATTTTGTTGGATTGTGATGCATCTTTAAAGAAGAGAGTAATTTTTCCTGGGGTTATGTGATGAAAGAGAAAGTTGTTTACTCACAATCACAAGCAAGTTAGAAGGACAAAAATACAACCTCTGTGTATGTATGCATGTATGTGTATAATGAGTATAGGGGTACAAATCCAGAGGGAACTTGACTGTATAGAAGTTTGTTGTTGGTGGTGGTGATTTTGTTGATGTTTTGTATTATTATATCCTTTGAGAGAACTGCTTCTGTTGATTTTATATTTCTGATGCTTCTGCCCCATGTAGCTTTTTAGTGTGACTCCATTAAAAAAAATTATTGATTGAGCTCTGCAACTCAGAAATGTTAAGTAATAGTTTTAAATTTAAATTAACAGAAATGTTAAGTAATAGTTTTAAATTTAAATTAACATAGATAAAAAAAATAAATAAATTAATTAACATAGATGTGTGAATTAAAGTTCTAAAAAAATTCATATCAATGGAGAAACCTAACTAAAAAGTCTTAATTTTACTATTTTAAAGCTCTCTCCTACATATGATTAGCAGGCGAAAGAAGTGTATTATCTCTATCTGGTAATACAGAAATAATAATAAAAGCTTTGTATTTCAATGTGTTAATCTATAACCCCCCCAAATATTGTTAAAACATCAGGTAGAAATGCTGACATTATATTAGTTCATTCTCTTATTATATTTTGACCAGTTTTGGAAAAGAAAGAATAAGGAAGTGTTTGAGGACAGAAAAAGTGATTCAGACATGACCAAACTTTATCCAATGTCACAGAGTGGGAAGGTAAGGATTTCAAATCTTCTATCAAAGAAGTAGCACAAACACATGAAATAGAACCTTAGAAGCCCATGCTAATGGCTCATGAGTGGTACAGGTATATTCCAAACTTCATATACAGGTAGATTTAGCTCATATATTATCCAATTTCTGTTCTAAACAATGAAAATCAAATGTAGAGTAACTCTGACTTATAGCATGGTTAAGGAAAGATTTGTTTCTTTTTGTTTTAGAATGCTTATTAGGACAGAAAGTATAAATAGAAAGGAATCTAAGTATCAAAGAACCAGCAAACAATGAAGAGAGCAAGAGAAGAAAGGATCAGAGATAAGTGATAGAAACAACCACAAAACAAGTAACAAAATGGTAATAAATACATATCTATCAATGATTACTTTGAATTCAAGTGGGCTAAACACTCCAATCAAAATATATAAATTGACAGAATGGATAAAAAAAGCTCATCAAAAACAAAACAAAACAAGCTAAGATCACCACAATCAATTGGGTATTTTTCCCCAGGATTCAATGGTGATCCAGTATTCACAAGTCAATCAACAAGATACATCACATCAATAAGAGAAAATATAGAAACCATATCATCATTTCAATAGATGAAAAAAAGCATTTGTAAAAGTACAACATGCATTCATGATAAAAAGCTCTCAACAAACTAGGTTTAGAGGGAACATACCTCAAAATACTGAAGTCCATGCATGAAAACTCACAGTGAACATTATACTCAATGGCGAAAAATTAAGAGCTTTTTCTCCAACGTCAGGAACAGGAGAAGGATGTCCACTCTCAACACTTTTGTTCAACATAATACTGAAAATCCAAACCACAACAATGAGATAACAAAAGAAATGAAAGGAACCTAAATTGGCAAGGAAGAATTAAAATTTTCACTATTTTCAGATGATATACTATATATAGAAAACCCTAAAGACTTTACAAAAAAATTATTAGAACCCCTAATCAATTCAGTAAAGTCACAGGATATAAAATCAACATACAGAAATCTGTTGCTTTTCTATACACTAATAATGAAGCAGCAGAGATAGAAATTAAGGAATTAATCACAAAAAAAAGCTGGAATAGCCATACTTATCTCAAACAAACTAGACTTTGTTTTACTTTTTTAACAAACTAGATTTTAAAGCAAAGCCTGTAATAGGAGATGAAGAAGGGCATTCTGCAGCAACATACTCAACTTTGTCATGTGGCATTTTGTTTTTATATATTTACATGTTTTTAATTAATTTTAATCTAGCATAATCACTTTCATGCTGTCCAGCATGTGGGGGTGGGGGGGGTGGAGGGCGTGGGACCCTTTGCCACCGGAGCTGCCCTGCCTTCAGCATCCAGGCAGCTGGCCTTTGCATGGAGAATCTTCACTAGTGACTGTCACTTCAGCCCTCCCAGTGTGACTGAGAGTCAGTTTGCTCTGTTGTGCTCTGTCACCTCCTAAAGATGCATCCTGACTTATCCCCACACTTGCACACTGAAGAATGCAACATCTTGACTAACTTGCTGAAGGAATGTCACCAAAAAAAATCACAGCATTCTGAAAATTTTTGGTCATTGCAATGATCTTGATGAAGAGATAAGAAAATACTTGAAGAATGAGTAATTGGAAAAGAGGACCAAGAGCAAATAACATGGAAATGTGATGCGAAAAAGACATTTCAATCCTGCAAAGGAAACTGAAAAGTAAATTACAGGCATAATTTGTTTTAAAAAATTGAAGGGTTGCCTGGGTGGCTCAGTGGTTGAGCATTTGCCTTCAGTTCAGGGTATGATCCTGGGTGTCCCAGGATCAAGTCCTGCATGGGGCTCCCCATAGGGAGCCTGCTTCTCCCTCTGCTTATGTCTCTGCCTGTGTGTGTGTGTGTGTGTGTGTGTGTGTGTGTGTGTGTGTGATGAACAAATAAATAAAATCTTTTAAAATTTGAAGACTGAAGGCTCCAAGGTCTTTTTTGGACCTATCACCATTTTCTGCTGTGAACTCGGGTAGGGAACTTCACCTCTGTGTCTTCACATCAGTTTCTGTGCATCAATACTGACATGTGTGCTTAAAGGAAGATATGATGTAGATAATACCTCACCTAACCACAGAGACAATGAGTTCCCCACCCTACCTTGGAGTGCCACATACATAAGCTGTGACACAGAGGTGCCCAGGCCTCCCCACGTGGGATGGACAAATAAAGAGGAGAGAAAGTAATGTGCATGGGGGATCTTCTCTGTGCCAGGCACCAGGCTGGATACTTTATGTACTGTATCTTCTCTAAGTCCTAAAGCAGCCCTGTTAGAAGTCTGTTTTATGGCAGAGGAAACTATAGCTCAGGGATTAGGTGATTTGCCCATGGGGTCACACAGCTAGAAAGTGATAGACCTGAGATCCAAACCCAGGCCATCTGACTCCAAAGTCTGTATCCCTTCTAGGTGATCAGTTGAGAGTCTTCAGTGAGTTTGAGAGGGTGTCTCCCTCACCAAATCTGGCACTGAAGAATCATCTGATCATCATCAACATAATAATTAGGACTATCCCACTAGATGACCTAACAACTGTAAATATTTATGCCCCCAACTTGGGAGCATACAAATATATAAAACAATTAATAATAAACATAAAGAAACTCACTGATAATAGTGCAATAATAGTAGTAGGCTTTAACATCCCACTTACATCAAGAGATCATCTCAGCAAAAACTCAATTAGGAAACAATGGTTTTGAATAAGAAACTAGATCAGATGACTTTTTTTCCTTTTTATTTATTTATGTTTTTTATTTTTTAATTTACATTCAATTAATTAGCATATAGTGTATTATTAGTCTCAAAGGTAAAACTTAGTGATTCATCAGTTGCATATAGCACCCAATGCTCGTTACATCAATGCTGTCCTTAATGCCCATCACTCAGTTACCCCATGCTCCCACCCAATGCCCCTCCAGCAACCCTCAGTTTGTTTCCTATAGTAAAGAATCTCTTCTAGTTTGTCCTTCTCTCGTTTTAGAACAAATTAACTTAACAGAAAGATTCAAAAATTTTATCCTAAAGCAGGAAATTACAAATTCTTTTCAATTGTACATGGAACACTCTCCAGAATAGATCACAAAGTGGGTCATAAATCAGCCCTCAAAAAGTACAAAAAGAATGAGGTCATATAACCCATATTTTCACACCACAACACAATGAATGTTGAAGTCAACCACAAAAAATTTGGAAAGAACAAAAATATATTGAGATTAAAGAACATCCTACTAAAGAATGAATGTGTTAACCAGAAAATTAAGATATTAAAATTTTATAAAAAACTTGGAAGCAAATGAAAATGAAAATACAAGAGTCCAAAAACTTTAGAATGCAGCAAAGGTAGTACTAAGAGGGAAGCATATTGCAACATGGTTCTAGCTCAAGAAGCAATAAAATTCTCAAATACACAACCTAATCTTACACCTAAAGGAGCTAGAAAAAAAGGAATAGCAAATAAAGCAAGGCCAACAGAAGAAAAGAAATAATAAAGATTAAAGCAGAAATAAACAATATAGAAAGAAACAAAAAACCTAGTAGAACAGATCAACTGAACTAAGAGCTGGTTCTTTGAAAGAATTAAGAAAACTGATAAACCCTTAGCCAGACTTGCCAAAGAGAAAAGAAAAAGGATCAAAGTAAAACAAAAACAAAAACAAAAACAAAAAACAAACAAACAAAAAACCATGAACGAAAGAGGAGAGATCACAAACAACACCACAGAAATACAATTATAGGGCAGCCCGGGTGGCTCAGCAGTTTAGCACTGCCTTCAGCCCAGGGCCTGATCCTGGAGACTCAGGATTGAGTCCCACCTCAGGCTTCCTGCATGGAGCCTGCTTCTCCCTCTTTCTATTTCTCTGCCTCTCTCCCTCCCCCCTCTCATTAATAAATAAAATATTTTTTAAAAATACTATTATAATAGAATATTATAAAAAATTATATGCCAACAAACTGTGCAACCTCAAAGAAATGGACAAATTCCTGCAAACCTACAAACTACCAAAATTGAAATAGGAAGAAATACAAATTGGAACAAATCCACAACCAGCAAAGAAATTGAATCAGTAATAAAAAATTTCCCAAAGAACCAAAGTCCAGTGCCAGATGGCTTCCCAAAGGATCTCTAGTAGACATTTAAAGAAGAGTTAATACCTATTCTTCTCAAGCTATTCACAAAAATAGAAATGGGAGGAAGACTTCCAAACTTGTTTTTGGAAGCCAGCATTACCTTGGATCCAAAAACAAAGACCCCACTTAAAAGGAGATTCACATTCATCCTTTCTGATGGCTGAGGACTATTTCATTGTGTGTATATATATATATATATATATATATATATATATATATATATCACATCTTCTTTATCCATTCATCTGTTGAATAACACCTTGGATGGACTTGAAGGGTATTATGCTGAATGAAGTAAGTCAATTGGAGAAGGGCAATAATCATATGGTTTCACTCATATGGGGAATATAAGAAATAGTGACAGGGATTATAAGGGAAAGGAAGGGAACTGAGTGGGAAAAATTAGAGAGGGAGACAAACTATGAGAGACTCCTAAATCTGGGAAATGAACAAAGGGTTGCAGAAGGGGAGGTGGGCTGGGGTTCAGGTAACTGGGTGACAGGCACTGAGGAGGGCACTTGATGGAATGAGCACTAGGTGTTATACTATATGTTGGCAAATAGAACTTCAATAAAAACAAATGAAAAAAATTAAAAATGAAAAAGAATTATAGACCAATATTCTTGATGAACATGGATGCAAAAAATTCTTAAGAAGATATGAGCAAATCAAATCTAATAGCTCATGAAAATAATTATTCACCATAATCAAGTTAGATTTATTCTGGGCTGCAAGGATGGTTCGATATTCACAAATCAATCAATGTGATCAACCACATTAATAAAATAAAGAAAAAGAACCATATAATCTCAATGAATGCAGAAAAAGTATTTAGCAACATACAGCATCCATTCTTGATAAAAACCCTTGAAAAGAGTAGTTATAAACATACCTCAACATCATAAAGGCCATATACAAAATGCCCACAACTAATATCATCCTCAAGAGGGGAAAACTGAAAGCTTTTCCTCTATGGTCAAGAACAAGACAGGAATGTCCATTCTCATTGTTATTATTTAACATAGTACTAGAAGTCTTAGCTTTGGCAATCAGACAATAAGAAGAAATAAAAAGCATCCAAATCAGCAAGAAAGTCAAATAACACGATATTCTGTATAAAATCCAAACAACTCCATAAAAACCTTGCTAGAAAAGATAAATTCAGTAAAGTTGCAGTGTAAAATGTACAGAAATCTGTTGCATTTCTATATACCAATAATGAAGCAGCAGAAAAAGAAATTTATCTCAGTTACAATTGCACCAAAAAAACAACAAGATACCTAGAAATAAACCTAAGCAAGGAGGTAAAAGATCTGAAAACTATAGGAAACTTATGAAAGAAATTGGATAGGACACCAAAAAATACAAAAAAAGTCCATGTTCATGTCTTAGGAGAACATTGTAGAAATGTCTAAATTACCCAAAGCAGTCTACACATTTAATGCCATCCTTATCAAAATATCAACAGCATTTTTCACAAAGCTAGAACAAACAATCCTAATATTTGTTTGGAACCATAAAAGATGCTGAATAGCCAAAGCAATATTGGAAAATAAATGCAAAACTAGAGGAATTGTTATTCTGGAATTCTAAGCTATATTACAAAGTCATCAAGACAGGATGGTACTGGCACAAAAACAGATACATAAGTCAATGGAACAGTGTAGAAAACCCATAAATGGATCCATAACTATATGGTCAACTGATCTTTAACAGAGTAGAAAATATCCAATAGAAAAAAGTCTACTCAACAAATGCTATTGGTAAAACTGGGCAGCAACATGCAGAAGAATGAAACTGGACTACTTTATTACACTATGCACAAAAATAAATTCAAAATGGAGAAACAGAGAAAGAGACAATCAAGAAAACTAAAATACAAACTACAGAATGGGAGAAGATATTTGCAAATGACATATCAGATCAGGGGCTAGTATCCAAAATCCATAAAGAACTTCTCAAATTCAACACAGAAAAAACAAATACTCTATTTTAAAAATGGGCAGAAAGCATAAATAGACATTTTTCCATTCAGATATCTAACAGACACATGAAAAAATGCTCAACATCACTCACCATCAGAGAAATACAAATCAAAACCACAAGGAGATATCAACTCACTCCTGCCAGAATGGCTAAAATAAACACAGGAAACAAAAGATGATGGTGAGGATGCAGAGAAAGAGGAGCCCTCTTTCACTGTTGCTGGAATGCAAACCAGTGCAGCTACTCTGTAAATATTATGGAGGTTCCTCAAAATGTTAAAAATAGAAGTATCCTATTATACAGCAATTGCACTGTATGTATATATGTATTATATATACATATATTGGAAGAAAAGAAACAAAAGACATATATGTATTATATACATAAATGTTATATATGTATGTGTGTATATATGTATATATATTATATATGTATAATACATCTATACATACAGTGCAATTGCTGTATAATAAGATATATATATATATATATATATATATATATATATATATATAATACAATGGAATATTACTCGGCCATTAAAAAAGAATAAGATCCTGCTATTTGCAATTGCATTATAAGGTATTTACAAAAAGGATACAAAATTACAGATTCAAAGGTGTACATGCACCCTGATGTTTATAGCAGCGTTATCAGTAATAATTAAACTATGGAGATAGCCCAAATGTACACTGACTGATATATGGATAAAGAAGAGGAGATATATATACACAGTGGAATATTAACCAGTCATCAAAAAGATAAAAAAAATTCTTGCTATTTGCGATGATGTGAATGGAGCTAGAGTGAACCATGCTAAGCAAAATAAGTCAGTCAGATTTAGACAATATAACTTCACTCATATGTGAAACTTAGGAAACAGAACAGATGAACGTATGTGAAGGAGAAAAAAAGAGAGGGAAGCAAACCATAAGAGATTCTAAACAATAGAGAACAAACAGGGTTGTTGAAGGGAGGTGGGTGGGGAATGGGCTAAATTGGTGATGGGTATTAAGGAAGGCACTTGTTATAGTAAGCACTGGGTGTTATATGTTGGTGATGAATCACTAAATTCTACTCATTACCAATGAGTATTGATAATGAGTAGAAATCAATATTACACTATATGTTAACTAACTAGAATTAAATTAAAATTTGGAAGAAAAGAAACAAAAGACATATAAACGGCCAACAGACACATGAGAAAATGCTCAATATTACTCATCATCAGAGAAATGCAATTTATTTTATTTTTAAGGATTAATTAATTAATTAATTAATTTATTTATTTATTTATTGAGACTGGCACCTGAGCACGGGTGAGGGGTGAGGGAGAAGGAGAAGTAGACTCCCTGCTGAACAGGGAATCAAATGAGGGCCTGATCCCAGGATCCTAGGATCATGACCTGAGCCAAAGACAGAGTTTTAGCCAAGACCCCCAGGGGCCCCGAGAAGTGCAGTTTAAAACCACATTGAGATATCACCTCACATTTGTCAGATTGTCTAAAATGAAAAACACAAGAAATAATGATTATTGGTAAGGATACGGAGAAAAGGAAACCCTCTTGCACTGTTGGTGGGAATGCAAATTGGTGCACCCACTGCAGAAAACAGTATGGAGTTTCCTCAACAATTTATAAATAGAACTACCTTATGATCCAGTAATTACACTACTAAGTATTTACTCCAAAAATACAGAAACACTAACTCAAAGGAACACACGCACCCCCTAAGTTTATGGCAGCTGCATATACAATAACCAAATTATGGAAGCAGCCCAAGTGTGTATTGCTAGATAAATGGATAAAGAAGATGCGGTTTTATATACATAATTGAAAATTATTCAGCTATTTTAAAAAACCCAAATCCCTGCCATTTGCAAGGACATGGATGAAGCTAGAAAGTATTATGCTCACAAAATATGTCAATTAGAGAAAGATAAATACCATATTGACTTCACTCATATGTGGAATTTTAAAAAAAAATTGACCAAAGGAGAAAGGAAGAGAGAAATAAACTAAGAAACGGACTCTTGACTATAGAGAACAAACTTACGGTTACCATTTGGGAGGTGGTTGGGGAGGATGGGTGAAATAGGTGATAGGGATTAAGGAGTGCACTTGTGATGATAACTGGGTAATATATGGAATTGTTGAATCACTATAGTGTAAATCTGAAACTAATATAACACTGCATGCTAAATACACTGGGAATAAAATAAAAAGTTAATGAATAATAAGTGGAAAAAATGATAGCAAGTATATTTTTAAAAACTATTCTGCTATGAAGCAAACCTAAAGCACTTAGGAGGTATAATAATTATAAAGTTTTTAATTTAAAAATGTAAAATTATAGTTAAAGATAAAATTTAAGGCAAAAAAAAAAGACACCGTATAGACTTGAATCTTTTGGAAAGACTTCCTACAAGGGCTGAAACTAAGAGAGGCTTAGAGATAATCAGAAAGCACAGCTTCCATTACTCAATTTTTATTTAACTGTGGTTTAGGCTATTGATACACTTTAGCTAGCCTTACTTTTGTGTCATTTGATGTGGAGTTTTTGATGGAAAAAGAAAAAAAGAGGTTGATAAAAGGATCTATGGGCTGAAAGCTATTCAATCGACTTATGAGACACCATTAACAGCAAAATAATAAAGTGGAAAAACCACGTCTTTTGTGAAGCCACAATTTTTTATCCCTGTCTGAATTCATTTCTGCTAGTTCTCAAACACTGACTTTTGTTTAATTTGAAAAATGAAAACAACAAAATGTTTGTTCAACAACATAGTTTCTTTGTCCTTTGGGTTCTAGATTAAGAAGAAACAGCAAGATGTGCTTGGTTTTTTAGAAGCTAACAAAATAGGATTTGAAGAAAAAGATATTGCAGCCAATGAAGAGAATCGGAAGTGGATGAGAGAAAATGTACCTGAAAACAATCGACCAGCCACAGGGTACCCGCTGCCACCTCAGATTTTCAATGAAAGCCAGTACCGTGGGGTAAGAAAAAAATTAAAATCTAAACTCTTGTTTTATCAAATGTATCACCTCAAATACATCAAATCCCTTTTATCCCAAATTTGTATACAGGCTTTTTTTTGTTCATCACTTCATCCATATTAGGCAGCTGGGATATTTTTACTAGGAAGCAAATGGATGAATCATGCCCCCTGAAATTTCCTGTAAATGGATAATATAGACCTTGAACACAGAGTTGTTCTTCCATTTCTTTTTTTATGATCTTACTTTTAGGTAGTGTCTACACACAACCTGTGTATTGAATTCACAACCCCAAGATCAAGAACTGCATATTTTATCAACTAAGCCAGCCAGGCACCCTGCTTTTCCATTTCTTCTTAATTCTATATAGAGCAATTGCATTGTGTCTGCTATGTCCATGAAGAAGCTTTTGAGAAGTCAACTGCATATTTAGATGAAAAATAGTTTAAAAATAATAATACCTTATTTTCTCCTTGAAGTCAATAATACTTTTATTTTGGTATTATTAATGAATTTTCATAAAATGTTAAGTTAGCTAATTTAACTCATGTAAAGAACAAGGGAAACAAAGATGGAGTTTTGCTTTGTGACTGGTGCTTTCATGTATACCATCTTTAGTCTTTATTTAAACCATAGAGTAGTTTCCTTTATTCTTCTGTCACTATATATTTAACATTTGAAGCTGGTGACCATTCTTGCTACCATGGCAAGTACAAGTATAAATATAATAGTTTTCTTCTCTTAAGGAGCTGTTGGGAGTGAGGTGTGGGAAGAATCATACACGCCTGAAACAATTGGAGTGTGGTTATGAATCCATTTCTATGTGATGAGATAGTACAAGAAGCAAATGTGAGGGCTATAGGAATTTCCAGTAAGGAATTGTTTGCCCTGCTATATCCTCAGAATTAGCATGACTGAAGAACAACTGTATTAGAGTCAGCAATCCAAATCTTTTAGTTCATAGATATATATATGCAAGTAAAAGGACACTTTTTGGTGGGGATCTTTATTCGTGTGTCAATTCTGAAAATCTAGGGAAGGGAGCATGGAAAAATTGAGAACTTTATTGACACAAAATATTTTCTCTGTGAATTGAATTTTTAAGTTCTGAGGAGGGTCCTGAATATTTCATCTGTTGCTGCCAACAGGGCCGATATGTAAAGACATACTCTGCAGATAAGGAAAAGGCAATAAGGCTATTCATTAAGATAATAAAACCTCAGTGATTCTCTAATTTCTGCAAATTGCTGCATCCCAGGAGCTGGAAGAGGCCTCAGAGGCCATCCAGTCTGATATAAGCCAGCAAATATTTTCTTAACTTTTTTTGAAGCAGGAATTTTAATTTGTTTGGACTTGAAAACAAACACATTTTAGGTTATAAGGGTAACAGTTGAGAAACCACATTGACCTGGCTAATTTCTCCATCAGAAGCCACAATGTAAGGGAATGTAGTATGTTACAGAAATCAGGTATCAGTGAGAAATAGGGAGCTGGAAAGGATGGAGCAGGAGGTGAGACTCGACCAAACAAATATTTGTTAATGGATAAAGGATCACATTTTTATTGAATGTCTGCTGTGTACCAGGCACTAAGTTAGGATTTTAATAACAATGAAAATTAAGATTTGTCCCTATACAGACTCTTAGGGAGAAGCGTATATAGTAACCATTCATAGAAAATATATGCTATGTCAGTTATTATATTACATGCTTTATGTGTATTATATAGTTAGTTTTCATACTAATCCCATGACGTAGGTATTTTTATTCCTGTATTACAGATGAAGAAATTGAGGCCTAGAAGAAGGCTAACTGACTTGCTAAATCTGTTTTATTCTAAAGCTCTTACTTTTTCTTTTAAACCAGTGTATATTTCATTTTCCTGTTTATACAAAGATCCTATCTTTATTTTCTTCCTCCATTCTATATTATGGAAGGGTTGCTGACCTCAGTAAATTAAATTTCGCAGTATTCATTGCTGACTGGCTATTAGGTTTGGCCAATAATGGGAGATACTGGTTGAAAGATTGGAGGACAGAGGAAAGGAAAAGCCAAGGTGTAACCCTCCTGGCTTCTGGAGATGTCCATGACAGTGGCTGTGTCTGCTTTGTGGTACCAGGTATCCCAACTCTTGGGTTCTGTAATATCATCTTCTGCACTTTTTCCATTAGCTGTATAGCTGTGGTAGCAGCCTCTTGCTGTTGCTAATCTTTGGGTTCCCTTACCATTTCCTGTTTGCCTTTCATCAGTTCCTTTGTAAATAAATTCTTCATATTTTGTATTGAATTCCGTTGTTTAAAATATCTGAAGGTTTCTCAAACTTGGCACTATGGAGATATTGGATTGGAGAATACTTTGTTGTTGGGAGCTACCCTGTGCATCATAGAAAGTTTAGCAGCAACCCTGTCTTCTGTCTGTGAGTGCCAGTAGCACCCTCCCAGTTGTGAAAAACCAAGAATATCTCTAGACTTTGCCAGATTTCCCTGGGGGTGGGGGTGGGGAGTTATATCCTGTTGAGAACACTGAACTATGGATTAGGTTCTTATTTCCAGCCTGGAATGTGACTAAAACAACTAACCTACTACATAGATGAGGCTCTATTACATAGGTACATTTTTAAGGATAATCTTGATTCTGAAAGAGCTTATGCTATGTATATGAAGAACTAGAGCATTTTCATGAATTGATAATGATTATGATACCAATATACAGGTTAATGTTAGTGGAATCACAGAGGTGTAAACAAAATATCTTTTTTTTTCCCTCAAGCAAATTCCTATAGAAGAAGCAGACTATATCACAATCTGTTTTGTTTACTCTTTGTAAATATTTTAAATTTGAATTCCCTAGGATTGAGCCATGAATAGATATGAAGATCTTAATGTTTTGTATACTCTTGTATTCTTAGCACCAACAATGATTGGTATGTAGTAGGTACTCAATATGTATTTGCAAAATAAACTAATTTAATCTGACTTAATTGAGAAACTGGTGATGTTCTTTTGTCTCGGAGTTACAAATCTGTTTGTGTTTGCTAAGTCCAGGCCCCCAAAATGATATTATACTGTGATCTTGAAACAGACAATTATAGTAGCATTTTATGATATTTCAATATAGTTGAATCTATATTCTTTCACATGAATTTAAAGACTGGCTTGAGTTATTTTTGAACAAAAGGTAAGAAATAACTCTTCTGTGACTCTTTCAGCTAGCATTTTGAAGTTCCTTCCAAGTGGTTGAGTGTAGAAATGATGTATATTGTTTGTTTATTTTGAGTAGTTTATAGGTCATGTGTCTCAGTATGAAATTGCTATCAATATCAAAATAGTTTCACTTTTGAAGAGTAAACTCATAGGAGGCTGTTCATAAATGCCTGTTGTTTAGGGTTTATTCCTTTGCCAACATGTAGGGTACACAATAAGATGCTTTGAGTCAATCCTTGGGGAGATTTCAGTAGTGCTAAACAATTCTGATTGCGTTAGAAGATCCCTAAATAAAAGAGAAACTTTGCTATTTCTTGGAGTAAGGTTCCAATTTAGGGTCATTAATGGCTTGAGAGATTCTCCAAGTACCAGAAATTATACATATATCTAAACTGTATATCTCCAGATTCTTCAAGTGCCAGGACTTAACCCTGTAATTAACAATCTATTCATGAGGCAATCTCTAGAGAAACCAGCAAATTATGAATATTTTTCACCCACAATAAATCCACCGAGATGACAAACTTATTTTTGTGTGTTTTAAACAAAATAAGCCAGGTACCGACAATGGCTGTGTTTTCTAAGTAGATTTGCTACTGATTATATGTCATAGTCAAATTTAGGCAATTCTATTTGTCACTTCTAAAACATACTTGGTGGCTTAGAGGATGACAGTGGGAAGCCCAACCAAATTCAGTCATGTGAGGTTTTTCTTGGATCCTTGAATTGAAACATCTAAGTAGTTTGTTTGCTCTTCTGGTCATATTTCATGAAAATTACATTCCCTTCCTCCAAATACAGCATAGATTTATTACATGCATGGCCTAGTTAATATGAGGTATACTGTAGGTTCTGAGGATATCTCTACCTTAATAAATAATGAAAGAGAAATAATGGGAAACAGAAACAACAGCCTCCTACCAGAAATAACCAAACTCTTACTGACAAATAGTTGGTTGCTTTGGGTTGTGGAGAAAGTTACTTGACCTCAAACAGACTTAAATGCTATGTGATATGGAATAAGTCATTTTGCCATTTCTGCCCCACCAAACAGCATATATTCTAACCTATATTAAGTGGGATGTAATATGTCTTGCCTCTTTACTAGTCTTTCCAAAATTGTAGCATTTTGGAAGTTAGATAGTTTGTATGCCCCCCAAAAGGTTGACCAATGAGTTAATTTTGAATAATTTAATCTTTCATTTCCTTTGTTGGTTGCATACTGCTAATTCTTCTTGCCTTCTTTTCATTAAGGACTATGATGCTTTCTTTGAAGCTAGAGAAAATAATGCAGTGTATGCCTTTTTGGGCTTGACAGCCCCACCTGGTTCAAAGGTATGATTCCTTTGTTTTCTTGCTTTATAATCTATTATATTACTGCTGGAATTTTTAGTCAGTGAGATTTCTACCTTTATCAAGTATTCAAGTTAAGCCAGAGGCAGTGTAACATAGGTAACAGAACTCTTCCTTCTCTGCATGTACTTAAATCCAGGTAGGGCACACAGGTAGGGCACACAATGCATAATCAAATACATAAAGTATATGAGTAGGATGTAGGTGGAGTGACTTCTCCATCAAGTTATCCAAAGCAGCAAATTTCTTATTGACCCATTTATAAATAATAAGTGGTTACCAATTTTAAAGACTCCATTATTTCAGCTGTCATGCATGGTTCTACATCAACAGAACTCATCTTAGTACATAGTAATCTTCTTGGCAGCCTCTATTGTCTTTGTGTGAAAGCAAATGCTAGAGTCATGCATTCAAATCAAGTAAAAGCATTTGAGTTTCAAAACTGGTCACTAAATTGCTGGCTAAACTTGAGGCTTTCTTGCTGCCAATAACAAATTAATTTTTCAAGTGGTAGTATTTCCAGGGGATATCATATAAAGAAAAGAATGAAAAATTAAATTTCCTATTTAATGAAATGTCTTAAAGCTATGGACATTAAATATACTTTGCCTTTTACCATGTTCTTTTCTACACACGCTGGCTTAATCAGAATGTATGATTCCTGTTCTACCATTTTATCTTTTGTTGTTAGCAACTAATTTTATGTTGAACAGATTCATTGAACTCCAGCTCCTTCTCCAATTTTGAGGGTCTGTTGTTCATGTTCTCAGCAGAGACCATTTACTAGCAATGTTGTCTGAGTCACTGTGAAATTCTGTTTCCTTGATGAATTTTCTTTTTCCAAGCATAAAATATCTTCTTTTAGACTTTGTATAATTTAAGGCATAAGAAATGTTAGGTAAGATATTTTGTTTAATCAGGTTAGGGGAGGCAGGGCAAGATGGCAGAAGAGTAGGATCCCCAAGTCACATGTCCCCACCAACTTACCTAGATAACTTTCAAATCATCCTGAAAACCTACAAATTCGGCCTGAGATTTAAAGAGAGAACAGCTGGAATGCCACAGTAAGAAGAGCTCATGCTTCCAACAAGGTAGGAAGACAGGGAAAAAATTAAATAAAAAAGCATCCAAGGGGGAGGGGCCCTAGTGAGGAGGCTGGCTAAGATCAGGTGGTGAGTGCCTCCAGGACCGGAAACCCCAGTCCCGGAGAAGCAGGAGCTTTACCAATCTTCCGGAAGAAAAGGTGATTGCAGTAGCTCCTGCAGGATCCAAGGAGGGGCAGTGGAGACCGCAGGTTCCCAGGGTCACTAACAGAGGAAGTGCGCACAGGGGGAGAGCACACCACACACTCTGACCGAGCTCCCTAAAGGGATGGAACACAAGCCCAGTGGGGCCTTGGGAGCAGGTCAAGTGGCAGCTCAGGTGGCAGATCCATGTGGAGGGGGCTGCACGGCCACAAGAGCATGATTCCAGCAGCACAGACCCCGGATCCCAAGGCGCACGGGACACAGCCTAGGATCCAGTGCTCCCCTTGGGGCAGGCAGAGGCCGGGAGGACACAGGACAGCAAGAACGCTACTAGCACCAGGCGCCCGGAGCTATGCAGATCAGCGCCCCCCCGCCCCCAGGGCATCACGGCCCCTGCGGACTGGGAGCTGTGGTAGTTACTGCTGGAGCTGACTCTAGAGCTGGAGATCTGGCTGCCACCACTGTTCTTCCTCCTGATGTCGCCTTGTACCTGGGACTGAGTGAGGATGCTAGGGAGTAGGGGCCTCATGGGATAAACAGTTCCCACAGAACAGTGCACCTGGCAGGGGGCAGGGCATCTTCCCCAGGTGCACACACCTGAGAATCAGCACAGAAGTCCCCTCCCCCAGAAGACAAGCTGGAAAGACAAGGGAAAAGCAAGTTCTTAACCAAGAAGTTCTGGAATGCTCCAGGGGAAGTCTAGGGACTTACAGTATAAGTCCTTCTTTTTTTGTTGTTTTTTGTTTGATTTCCCCTCTTCCCCTTTTCCTTCATTTTCCCAGTAAACTTGTTTATAGCCACTCTGCACTAAGCAAAATGACTAGAAGAAAGAACTGACCACAAAAGAAAGAATCAGAAACAGTCCTCTCTCCCACAGAGTTACAGAATTTGGATTAAAATTCAATGTCAGAAAGCCAATTCAGAAGCACAATTATAAAACTACTGGTGGCTCCAGAAAAAAAGGATAAAGGAATCAAGAGCCTTCATGACTGCAGAATTTAGAGCTAATCAGTCTGAAACTAAAAATCAATTAAATGAGATGCAATCAAAACTGGAAGTCCTAACAATGAGGGTTAATGAGGTAGAAGAACAAGTGGGTGACATAGGAGATAAGTTGATGGTAAGAAAGGAAGCTGAGGAAAAAAGAGAAAACAATTAAAAGATAATGAGGAAAGGTTAAGGGAAATAAATGACAGCCTCAAAAGGAAAAAACTACATTTAATTGGGATTGCAGAGGGTGCCGAAAGGGACAGAGGACCAGAAAGTGTATTTGAACAAATCATAGCTGAGAACTTCCCTAACTTGGGAAGGGAAACAGGCATTCAGATCCAGGAAATAGAGAGATCCACCCCCCCTCCCGCCAAAAATCAATAAAAATCATTCAAAACTCCGACATTTAATAGTGAAACTTATAAATTCATAAGATAAAGAGAGGATCCTTAAAGCAGCAAGAGACAAGAAATCCCTAACTTTTGTGGGGAGAAGTATTAGGTTAACAGCAGACGTCACCACAGAGACCTAGCAGGCCAGAAAGGGCTGGCAGGATATATTCAGAGTCCTAAATGAGAAGAACATGCAGCCAAGGAAACAATATCCAGCAAGGCTCTCATTCAGAATAGAAGGAGAGATAAAGAGCTTCCAAGATATGCAGAAACTGAAAGAATATGTGACAACAAAACCAGTTCTGCAAGAAATATTAAGGGGGACTCTGTAAAAGAAAGAGGAAGTCCAAGGAAACAATCCATAAAAACAGGGACTGAATAGGTATTATGATGACACTAAATTCATATCTTTCAAGAGTAACTCTGAGTGTGAATGGGCTTAATGATCCCAACAAAAGGCACGGGGTTTCAGACTGGATAAAAAAGCAAGACCCAACTATTTACAAGAAACTCATTTTAGAAGTAAGGACACCTACAGCCTGAAAATGAAAGGTTGGAGAACCATTTACCATTCAAATGGTCCTCAAAAGAAAACAGGGGTAGCCATCCTCATATCAGATAAATTAAAGTTTACCCCAAAGACTGTAGTGAGAGATGAAGAGGGACACAATATCATACTTAAAGGATCTATCCAACAAGAGTATCTAACAATCATGAATATTTATACCCCTAATGTGAGAGCTGCCAAGTATATCAATCAATAACCAAAGTTAAGACATACTTAGATAATAATACACTTATATTGTGAGACGTGAACAGAGTGCATTCTGTAATTGACAGATCATCTAGGCACAACATCTCCAAAAAAATAAGAGCTTTAAATGATACACTGGACCAGATGGATTTCACAGATATTTACAGAACTATACATCCAAATGCAACTGAATACACATTCTTGTCAAGTCAACGGGGAACTTTTTCCAGAATAGACCACATACTGGGTCACAAATCAGGTCTTGACAGATACCAAAAGTTTGGGATTGTCCCCTGGATATTTTCAGACCATAATGCTTTGAAACTAGAACTAAATCACAAGAAGAAATTTGGAAGGAATTCAAACACGTGGACGTTAAAAACCATCCTGCTAAAGATGAAAGGGTCAACCAGGAAATTAGAGAAGAATTTAAAAGATTCTTGGAAACTAATGAGAATGAAGATGCAATCATTCAAAATCTTTGGGATACAGCAAAAGCAGTCCTGAGGGGGAAATATATCGCAATACAAGCATCCATCCAAAATCTGAAATGAACTCAAATACAAAAGCTAACCTTGCACCTTAAGGAGCTAGAGAAAGAACAGCAAATACATCCTCCACCCAGCAGAAGAAAGTTAATAGATACTCCAGCAGAACTCAAAGAAATAGAGACCAGAAGAACTGTGGAACAGATTAACAAAACCAGGAGTTGGTTCTTTGAAAGAATTAATAAGATAAACCATTAGCAAGCCTTATTAAAAACAAAAGAGAAAAGACTCAAATTAATAAAATCATGAATGAAAAATGAGAGATCATCACCAACACCAAGAGCATAGAAACGATTTTAAAACCATATTATAAGAAGCTATCCACCAATAAATTAGGCAATCTAGAAGAAATGGACACATTTCTGGAAAACCACAAACAATCAGAACTGGAACTGGAAGAAATAGAAAACCTGAACAGGCCAATAACCAGGGAGGAAATTGAAGCAGTCATCAAAAACCTCCCAAGACACAAAAGGCCAGGACCAGATGGCTTCCCAGGGGAATTCTATCAAACGTTTAAAGAAGAAACCATACCTATTCTACTAAAGCTGTTTGGAAAGATAGAAAGAGATGGAGTACTTCCAAATTCGATCTATAAGGCCAGCATCACCTTAATTGCAAAACCAGACAAAGACCCCACCAAAAAGGAGAACTATAGACCAATATCCCTGATGAACATGGATGCAAAAATTCTCAACAAGATACTAGCCAATAGGATACAACAATACACTAAGATTATTTACCATGACCAAGTAGGATTTATCCCCGGGATGCAAGGCTGGTTCGACACTCGTAAAACAATGTGATTCATCCTATCAGCAAGAGAAAAAACAAGAACCATATGATCCTCTCATTAGATGCAGAAAAAGCATTTGACAAAATACAGCATGCATTCCTGATCAAAACTCTTCAGAGTGTAGGGATAGGGGGAACATTCCTCAGCATCATAAAAGCCATCTACGAAAAGCCCATAGCAAATATCATTCTCAATATGGAAGCACTGGGAGCCTTTCCCCTAAGATCAGGAACAAGACAGGGATGGCCACTCTCACCACTGCTATTCAACATAGTACTAGAAGTCCTAGCCTCAACAATCAGACAACAAAAAGAAATAAAAGGCATTCAAATTGGCAAAGAAAAAGTCAGACTCTCCCTCTTCGCCAATGACATGATACTCTACATAGAAAACCCAAAATACTCCACCCCAAGATTGCTAGAACTCATACAGAAATTCGGCAGTGTGGCAGGATACAACATCAATGCCCAGAAATCAGCGACATTTCTATACACTAACAATGAGACTGCAGAAAGAGAAATGAGGGAGTCAATCCCATTTACATTTGCACCCAAAAGCATAAGATACCTAGGAATGAACCTCACGAAAGAGGTAAAGGATCTATACCCTCAAAACTATAGAACACTTCTGAAAGAAATTGAGGAATACACAAAGAGATGGAAAAATATTCCATGCTCATGGATTGGAAGAATTAATATTCTGAAAATGTCAATGTTATCCAGGGCAATTTCCACATTTAATGCAATCCCTATCAAAATACCATGGACAATCTTCAGAGACTTGGAACAAATCATCTTAAGATTTGTGTGGAATCATAAAAGACCCCTAATAGCCAGGGGAATATTAAAAAAGAAAACCATAGCTGGAGGCATCACAATGCCAGATTTCAGGTTGTACTACAAAGCTGTGGTCATCAAGACAGTGTGGTACTGGCACAAAAACAGATACATAGATCAGCGAAAGAACAGAGTACCCAGAAATGGGCCCTCAACTCTATGGTCAACTAATATTCGACAAAGCAGGAAATAGTATCCTTTGCAAAAAAGATAAGTTTCTGTAATAAATGGTGCTAAGAAAATTGGACAGCTGCACGCAGAAGACTGAAAGTAGACCATTCTCTTATGCCATACACAAAGATAAACTCAAAATGGATGAAAGATCTAAATTGAGACAAGAGTCCAACAGAATCCTAGAGGAGAACACAGGCAACACCCTTTTTGAACTTGGCCACAGCAACTTCTTGCTAGATACTTCCATAAAGGCAAGGGAAACAAAAGCAAAAATGAATTATTGGGACTTTATCAAGATAAACAGCCTCTGTACAGTAAAAGAAACAGTCAACAAAACTAAAAGACACCCTACAGAATGGGAGAAGATATTTGCAAATGACCTATCAGATAAAGGGCTAGTATCCAAGATCTATGAAGAATTTATTAAACTCAACAGCAAAGAAACAAACAATCCAATCATGAAATGGGCAAAAGACATGAACAGAAATCTCACAAAGGAAGACATACACATGGCCAATGGGCACATGATTAAATGCTCTGCATCACTGGCCATCAGGGAAATACCAATCAAAACCACAATGAGATACCTCCTCACCCCAGGAAGAATGGTGAAAATTAACAAGGCAGAAAACCACAAATGTTGGAGAGGATGTGGAGAAAGGGGAACCCTCTTGCACTGTAGGTGGGAATGTGAACTGGTGCAGCCACTCTGGAAAACTGTGTAGAGGTTCCTCCATGAGTTTAAAATAGGACTGCCTTATGACCCAGCATTTGCACTGCTGGGGATTTACCTCAAAGATAGAGATGCAGTGAAAAGCCGGGACACCTGCACCCCAATGTTTATAGCAGCAATGTCCACAATAGCAAAACTGTAGAAGGAGCATCGGTGTCCATCAAAAGATGAATCGATAAAGAAGATGTGTTATATGTATACAATGTAATATTACTCAGCCATTAGAAATGACAAATACCCAACATTTGCTCCAATGTGGATGGAACTGGAGGGTTCCCATTGCTGAGTGAATTTATTCAATCGGAGAAGGACAAAGATTATATGGTCTCATTCACTTGTGGAATATAAAAAATATTGAAACAGAATAAAGGGGATAGGAGAGAAAATGAGGGGGAAATCTCAGTGTGGGTGACAAAACATGAGAGACAGCTAACTGCAGGAAATGAGCAAGGGATTGTGGAAAAGGAGGTGGGTGTGCGGTTCGAGTCACTGGGTGACAGGCACTGAGGGGGGCACTTGGCGGGATGAGCACTGAGTGTTATGCTTCATGTTGGCAAATTGAATTCCAATTTAAAAAACTTAAAAAATCAGGTTAGGAAAACCCATGTTAAGTCATTGATTTGTTTATATAAGAGGAAGTATGAAAAAAGACTAATCTATTTTCTGTGATGAATTACTCCCTTTCCTTCACTTTAAAGTATGATTCATTCATTCACTTATTCATTCAGCAAGTATTGATTGTCAAGCCCTAACTTGACTTTAATGGTGGGACAAATATGGAGAATGAATGGTCACTACCTTCAAAGTGTTTTCAACATCCTGAAGGGAAAGTATTACAATAATTCTACAACAACTATGTCTACAAATAATTATGATCAAACACATATTATGGTAAATTCTGGATGCCCTGACTAAAGGGCTGTAGGTGTCCAGAAGAAATAATAATAAATTATTACTGTGGAGTTGGGGAAATTTTCACAGAGGAAATGGCATTTGAGTTGTTAGGCATTCAAAAATACTGAAATGGAGCTAAGATGTCTTTCACAGAGGCAGCAACAGGAACCACTGCTTTGAGATATAGTTTCACATGATGGTATGTATGTTCACGAAGCAGAGTGAAGGGCAGCATGTCTGCAGAATAGGGCATATTAAATAGAGGATTTGAGGTTGGCTAGGTAGTTTGGACTAAATTATGAATGCTGTGTTAAGTACTTTCATCTTTATCCTTTAGGTATCCAAAAGTCATGGTAGGAAATGGGGGAAGATAATAGTAAAATTATCTCTGCATTTTTAAGATGTTATTTGATCCATGTCTTAAGAAAATTGGCCTCTGTAAGGATTGTAAAACATTTGAGAAATTAGATATTAGAGATAAGCCAACCCATTAGAGGGTAACTTAAGAATCCAGAATAAGTAATGGAGAGGACCTAAGTGGGGGAGCACCATGGGAAGGAAAAGATGAATTTAGAAGATATAGAAAACTTATGTATGATAAAACATAGCAACTTATGAGATGTATATAAGGAACTGGGACAAAGTGAAGCTGTCTCTAGGGCTTCTGACCTGAGTGACTGGGAAATAAACGTCATGGAGGAAACAAAAAAGTGAGTGATCGAGGAGAAGAGTTAGTTTGGAAAGGAGATGACATGTATTTTTTTTTCTGAGACTGGAGAATATGAAGAGAGCATGGATAAAAATAGAAATTGTAATATGTGGGGAGGCTAGCGAAGTTCATATTTGAAAATGTCATATTGTGAGCATAAGATCATCTGCTAGGAGTGATGGGAAATTTAAGGTATTAAAACTTTGAGGATAATTGAATGGATTCAGTTGTTGAAAACAGACTAACGAGTTGATTAAGATTGAGAATGGAAGCATTGCTGAGCAAAATAGAGAGTCCAGCTAAAGTTAGAGTTGATGAATTCATAGTGGAGCCAGTCAGCTTGGTTATAGTGGTTTCTTTTTTTTTTTCCCATCCTTATGCCTAGGAATAGGAATAAAGTAAAAGAACAGTACATTTTATCAAGGAGAGAGCAAATAGATTGGAATAAGAAGAAGAGATCTGAAATTGACAGTGGAGTAGAAAGGTGGAGTGATTATAGGAAGATTTGTTTTTGTTTTACTTACTTGAACATAGTTGACACACAATGTTACATAAGTTTCAGGTATACAACATAGTGATTCAACTTTTCTATAAGTTATGTTAAACTCACAAGTGTAACCATCTGTCATCATGCAACACTATTACAATACCATTGAGTATATTCCCTATGCTGTGCATTTTATTTGGTGGTAGGGGAGATTTTGAATGTTATTATTTAATAGATTTGTTCCAAGACTATAAGTGATAAATTTGATTCCAGAATTATTTTTCTATTCTTTGACTAAACTTTCAGAGGGTTTTTTCCCTTTAATTTAATAGGACAATAAGCTTTCCAGAAAGAACTGGTGAATAGAAAATAAACAAAATAAGAAATGCAACTAGTTAACCCACATTAGAAAAATGCACTGACAATAAAGACCACGTGATAAAATGAGATTCAATTTTCATCTGTGAAATTAGTGAAGAAAAAACAAGGTGATAATGATTAATGCCAAGAAGGGTGCATTGAAACAAATGCTCTCACATAATACTGGTGGTGGTATAAATTAGTATTTCCTTTTGAAAACCAGAATGGCAAATAGATATCAAGGACCTTCACATGCTTATGGTCCTTCATGCAGTAATTTCACGTTGGGTATTATAGTCTATTGAAATCATTCTATACATGGAAAAAGCTTTATGGATAAAAACACATATCAAAATGTTATTTGGAATCCTAAAACTTGAGAAGCAAGTTAAATATCTAACAGTAGGGTCAACCAAAATAATGAAATACTGAATGAGTTTTATGGATAAAAAGTATGTTTCAAAGTGTTATATAACTTTGAAACTTTGAAAACAAGTTAAATGTCCAAACTTAGGGTCAAAAAAATAGTTTATTCACTGAATGAACTAGTGCTTTCATTAAAAATGGGTTTGTAGGATAGGGGCAAGATGGCGGAAGAGTAGGGTCCCCAAATCACCTGTCCCCACGAAATTACCTAGATAACTTTCAAATCATCCTGAAAATCTATGAATTTGGCCTGAGATTTAAAGAGAGAACAGCTGGAATGCTACAGTGAGAAGAGTTCGCACTTCTATCAAGGTAAGAAGATGGGGAAAAAAGAATTAAAGAAACAAAAGGCATCCAAGGCGGAGGGGCCCAGCGAGGAGCCGGGCTAAGGCCTGGGCTAGCAGCCCCAGGACAGGAAAGCACCTTCCCGGAGAAGCAGGAGCTTCACCAATATTCCCCGGCAGAAAGGCACTCACAGGGAGTTAGAGCAGAACCCCAGGAAGGGCAGGGATGCCCTCAGGCTCCCTGGGACACTAACAGAGCAACTGGGCACGGGGAGAGTGCGCCGAGCTCCCTAAAGGGCTGCAGCGCATGCACGGGAGCAGCTCGGAGGGGCTCGGGTGGGTGCTCCGCGGAGAGGGGGCTGCGTGGCCGGGAGCGGGAATCCAACAGCGCAGGCCCAGGAGCACAGGGCGCCGGGGACACAGCCCAGGATCCGGCCTCCCCCCAGGACAGGCAGAGGCCAGGAGGGCCCAGGACAGCAAGGACGCTCCTGCCCCGAGCTGAGCAGATCAGCGGCCCCGCCCCCAGAGCATCCAGGCCCTGCAGGCTGAGAGCTCTGTAGTTACTGCCGGAGCTGAATCCAGGGCTCCAGAGCTGGCCAAGGCCACTGTGGTACTTCCTCCTGGGGCCTCACGGGGTAAACAACCACCACTGAGCCCTGCACCAGGCAGGGGGCAGAGCAGCTCCCCCAAGTGCTGACACCTGAAAATCAGCACAACAGGCCCCTCCCCCAGAAGACCAGCTACACGGACAAGTTCCAGGGGAAGTCAAGGGACTTAAAGTATACAGAAACAGAAGATACTCCCCCGTGGTTTTTTTTTTTTTCTTTTTGATTTCTGTTTGCTTCCCCCACCTTTTTTTCCCTTTCTTTCTTTCTCTTTTTCTTCTTTTTTTCTCTTTTTTTCTTTTCTTTCCTTCTTTCTCTCCTCTCTTTTTCTCCTTTTCCCAATACAACTTGCTTTTGGCCACTCTGCACTGAGCAAAATGACGAGAAGGAAAACCTCACCTCAAAAGAAAGAATCAGAAACAGTCCTCTCTCACACAGAGTTACAAAATCTGGATTACAACTCAGTGTCAGAAAGCCAATTGAGAAGCACTATTATAAAGCTAATGGTGGCTCTAGAAAAAAGCATACAGGACTCAAGAGACTTCATGACTACAGAATTTAGATCTAATAGGCAGAAATTAAAAATCAATTGAAAGAGATGCAATCCAAACTAGAAGTCCTAATGACGAGGGTTAAGGAGGTGGAAGAACGAGTGAGTGACATAGAAGACAAGTTGATGGCAAAGAGGGAAACTGAGGAAAAAAGAGACAAACAATTAAAAGACCATGAGGTTAGATTAAGGGAAATAAACGACAGCCTGAGGAAGAAAAGCCTTGTGAAATGGTGTAGCTACTCTGGAAAACTGTGTGAAGCTTCCTTAAAGAGTTAAAAATAGACTTGCCCTACGACCCAGCAATTGCGCTGATTTACCCCAAAGATACAGATGCAATGAAACGCTGGGACACCTGCACCCCGATGTTTATAGCAGCAATGTCCACAATAGCCAAACTGTGGAAGGAGCCTCGGTGTCCATCGAAAGATGAGTGGATAAAGAAGATGTGGCTTATGTATACAATGGAATATTACTCAGCCATTAGAAACGACAAATACCCACTATTTTCTTCAACGTGGATGGAACTGGAGGGTACTATGCTGAGTGAAATAAGTCAATCGGAGAAGGACAAACAATATATGTTCTCATTCATTTGGGGAATATAAATAATAGTGAAAGGGAATAGAAGGGAAGGGAGAAGAAATGTGTGGGAAATATCAGAAAGGGAGACAGAACATAAAGACTCCTAACTCTGGGAAACGAACTAGGGGTGGTGGAAGGGGAGGAGGGCGGGGGGGGTGGGGGTGAATGGGTGACGGGCACTGAGGGGGGCACTTGACGGGATGAGCACTGGGTGTTATTCTGTTTGTTGGCAAATTGAACACCAATAAAAATTATTTTATTAAAAAATATAAAAAATTGTGTTTATAAAAAAAATTAAATAAAAATAAAAATCATTAAAAGCCAATGCAGTGGAGAACTTGATATTTAAAAGTACCTTATGACAAATATTTCCATAGAATAAGGAATCCTCCTGTGGAAAACAATTTTTATATTATTTTTATATTGGGTGCATTTAAAACAGGGTAGGCTGATATTTACTATTTATTTTATTAATACAAAAGATAATTCCTTAGCACTAGCATTTCTTTATAGTAGAGGTGATGATTTTCAGATATGAAATAATGTATTTTTACTAAATAGTAAAAATTTGGTTATGTTCATGTTGAGAGAAAAACCATTAACTGATGTTCACTAGTATTTTGAGAGAATAGAGAATGCTGGTTTGAGAAACTTTCTCATTAGCTTTGGTTGAACTTTCTGTAGGGAGAAGAAATGGAATCTGCCTCTGCTGTGAAATTAGAGTTAGTCCTATTTCCACTAAGTCCATCCTATTTTTTTCTCCAAGAGAAATTTTATATTAACATCACTTAGCTGTGGTATTGGTCCTAGTTACTAGGCAAAAATTGGAGAGGAGAAAAGCAGGAAAGTAGGATAGTTGCCTGCAATGGGCCAAACGCTAAACTAGACACTTCACATGCATTTCATTTTATCCTTATACCATCCTTATGAGCTAAGTGTCCTCTATGGCATTTTACAGGGGAGGAAACTGATGCTCAGGTAATTTAAGTAATTTGTCCAAGGATACATAATAATTAAGTACCAGAGCTCGAATTTGAACCCAGGATTATCTGACTCAAAATCAGTGCATTTATCCAATGATGTTTATATTAGGAATATAGGGGGAGGATACCTCATACTCCTGTTTCCAAATATCTCTACTTGGTTAGATAATCTATGAACTATGAATATTGGATACTTACATCTATGTAGTAACAAATATTTTAGCACAATATACATATTTGATGGATAATGTAATTTAAAAGATAAATAATTTAAATATGATGTGAAGATATTACAAAGAATTTTGAATTGCCATTTTGTTTTGGATGTTTGTGCTAATAATTTCTTCCATTAAAAGGAATGACTGAGAGTTAAATATAACTAATTACAGCAAAGATTGATAGGATGTGACTTTAGGGAATTAGGCTGTTTCCAAAATACTAGTTACTCAGAGGTATTAGATGTGCACAAGAAGAAGGATTTCACATTAGGACATATTTACATCTTTATATAACTATTTCCCCAGCTATATGTGCTAAGCCTTTGAGAGGTCTTAGTGTAAAATTCATTCTGCGTGTGAGGAAATTCTTGAAAGGTTGTTCTATAATATGAAAAAAATATATATAATGTGGGTCTAAGATATATTCATTTTGACACCCAAATACTATGTTTGGAGTTTTAAAAAAGAGCTTAGGACCTTTTTCTTGGTGAAGGGTTTTGGGAGGTGAGTCAAATAATATTTTACATCTGTTTTATTAAAGATATATTAAAAATGAATTTCAGTGTCCTTTTTTCTTTTCATTTCTACCTTTTTTGTTTTGTAAAAATCTATCATTTTTTTTTGTTTTAGTTTTTTATTTTTCTCCTTTTTCTGGGCATAGTGTCAGAGGCTCATTTGGGTGTATTCAACTATTTCCACTCCTGAGATTATCAAGTATTCAACTTATGGAAGGTGTATTTAGAATGATATTGTCCAGCATACATGATTTCTACAACCTAACTCTGAAGTTGCTTTCACCAAAGTCACTCTTGCCACCCATCTTTAGTTTCAAACTTTCCTTGAAGCATATTTTGTGTTGAGTACTGTAGTAGGAGCCAGAGCACATCTATAGGTCAGAGTTCCAACGCTACAGATACTCATTGCCCAAGGAGAAGAAAACAACTTGACCTCTTTTCCTGCCTACTGTTGTAAAATTTAAAAACAACAATCGTTTAACAAATAATATATTTTCCAAGGAACTTAAACCTTAATTAAACAAAAACAATTAATTATAAACTTTAGATGACAATGTTTTTGAACACTCAATTTTGGTGAAAAATCACACAGAAAGGAAATCATCTACTTTTCTTTTTAAAGATTTTATTTATTCATGAGAGGGAGAGAGGCAGAGACACAGGCAGAGGGAGAAGCAGGCTTCATGCAGGGAGCCTGATGCGGGACTCGACCCGGGGACTCCAGAATCACACTCTGGGCCAAAGACAAGCGCTAAACCGCTGAGCCACCCAGGGATCCCAGAAATCATCTACTTTTAAATAAAATATGAACTATACTTATAAATCACTTTTTTTGGAATTATTTCAAACAATTAGTAATGATTAGTCAGTCTTATATATGCTTCTAAACAGAAGTTTCTATTTTATAGTTTTTCTATTAATAATTTTTAAGCAATCTTCTCTGGGAGCCATTATTTGCCATTGAATATTATTTTTTAAAGATGTATTTATTTATTTTTGAAATAGAGAGAGCACATGGGTGGGGGAGGGGCAGAGGAAGAGGGAGAGCAGGAAAGAAGCAGACTCCCTCCAGAACGTAGAGCCAGACACAGGACTAAATCCCAGGACCCTAAGACCATGACCAGAGTGGAAACCAAGAGTTAGATGCTCAAACAACTGAGCCACACAGGGCCCCCTGCTTTTAAATATTCTTAATAATTTGAGCTCATATAGTTTATACAAAATGTACAAAAATGTATGCTTTGTGATATTTAAATATATCTGTTTTGTTTGTTTTTCATTTCAGGAGGCAGAAGCTCAGGCAAAGCAGCAAGCATGAATCTTATGCACTCTGCCTTAAGCATCTTGAAAAAGGAGTCTTTATTGATTTTAAAATTATCTTGGCTCTAAAAGAAATTAGCCTAATGTTGAGATAATAGATTAGTTTTTCACATGCAAACAATCAAAATAAATACATAATTAAAATATGAATACTATGATAGGAGAATGGGAACTGCACATAAAATATTTAGATGTTATGGAATAGTATCATTATCTTCCAAGGCATTTTATGTATTTCAATGATTTTAAAAAGCAAAGTCCTGTCCCTTTTTTGGTATTGTGATTGACAGCTTAAATGTATCTGTAGTTCGATGTGGAGGAATTTAAAACACAGAGAGAAGGAATCTGTCTCTTGTTCCCAAATTGCCTCTTTAATTTTAGTTAACAAAAATATGTACTCTTTTGGTGTGATGTTATTGTGATTAAAAAGTAGTTGCAGGTAAAGTTTATGATATATTAGATATCATATTTTTTGGTAATTATAACATTCCCATTATTTTGTAATTGAAATTTCTTTATACTAAACCATGGGTTTTCTAGGCCTCTAAATGTAGCCTTTCATTGTATATTTCAGTGATTAGACAGGTGAACTTTTACAAAAAATAAATGCATTAAGTTGACAAGTTCCTTGTATAACTGCACAGCTATGATGCAATCATATTTCTAAGTTGCTTGCCCCAGTGAAATATGCATATATATGTTATGAATGTGGGATAGCATGTAAGTTTAAAACAGCATACTTTGGCAAAGAACTCAGACTTTTAATTAGCTATTATAAAATAGTTCAGCACTCAGTGCCCAAGACTGGTTTTTGTAGGGTCTTTGCTAAAAAAAAAATCTTAGCAATCCCCCTTTTAAAATAACTTGTCATCATGAATCACACTACTTCTCAGATATTTGATATATTTATTTCAGGTTAGGCACATATTGTGTGAATTTGTTAATCTAAGCAGAGAGAATCTTTTCTGTGCTTCTATTCCAGTGAATAGCACAAGTATCTATAAAAGGGCCCATTTAAAAAAATGTTAATTATTAGAACTTCTAAGAAAACAAGAAACATTATGGCTTAAATTACTTACCCAGAAGATATACATATTGTGCTTTAATTCCACACTACTTTATTATGTTAAAAAAAATCTTTTACTTTAAATTACTTTATCATATCATTTGATGTATGCAAGTCTGTTCTTTTTGCCAAAATCAACATACAATGAATACATGGCTTTGCTTACTGAGATTCAAACGTGATGCAATGTTTTAAAATAAAGTCAGTCCTTTAGAAACATAATTTATGTGTTCCCAGAGTTTCTAAGTATAATAGTAATTTAAGATGAGTAATACATGTTTCAGAAGGTGTGAAAGGAGAAAAGAACAATAACAGAAAGAAAATAATTTGAATACAGTTTCTAAGTTTCCTTTTTTAAGATTCTAAACTTTGCTGTATACACTAGAATCGCACAAGGAACTATTCCATTGTTTTCTCTACAAAAATAGGCCATGAAGAACAATAAATGAAACAGGGTGCCTTGTAATAGATTCTGGAAAATACTAAAAAAACGTTTGGTCAATAATTTCTCTTGAGCTTTATTAAATACTGATGATGCTGTTTGTACTCATCTATGCGGATATTTTTTAGGCTTATTTATTCAAAAATTATATTTCAGTTCATTTAAATTGTAAGAAAAGTAATAGTACTAAATTGCAATATTCTTAAATGATAAATAATACGTGGCAAATCACTATTGCTTTTGTCGGCTCACTATCCTAACATTAATCATGGTGAATTATTTTGATATTATAAATGGGAGTGTAAGACATAATACTACCAACTAGCAATTCATAGTCTTATAAATACCTCCCTTATATTTTTGAAATCATTGTTATTCATGACACGGACATGCAAAAAGAGAAAGAAATTAACATTTAATCCAATTGTTTAATATAATATTGGAGTTATATACTCAGAGTAATGAAAGTGGATTATTGAAAACAATGTCAACCCACTTTTCATCCTTCAAGATTACCTTGTCTCCATTGAAGCATTCTATATAGTTTGTCTTTAAAAATCTATTTTTCATTCCAATCCAGATTTTCACAAGATGGAACTAGACACTATAATACCTTTGGAATTATACCTTCATTGGTGTGTTTTCTCATAGGAGAAATAAATTTCATACTGTTGCTACTATGACATTTTGAAAAATAAAAGCATATTTTCTGTTATATGAATAGGTTGTTTCAAATAAAAGGATCAGTATACTATATATACAGGCCGATGAATTATAGTGTTAAGAGACATCTATCACATTTATCTTGATGAGTACTGAAAAATATATGGAATTGTTGAATTGCTACATTATACACCTAAAACCAATACACCACTGTATGTTTTATTGCACTGGGATTTTTTTACTATAGACTAAGTTAACAATGTCAAAATGGAATCCGTCAAAAGAAAATGACACTTTTGGCTTCAGAGTTAAGATAAATATCAAATTATTCTAAACACCCAAAAATCAATCTGAGAACTGACAAAACAAACTGCATATCTAGAGGTAGTAAAATGGCTAATCATGAACTGTAGGAGCTGTGGAGAGTTCATTTGGAGGAGAAAATAATTGCAGATGTTGCAGAGAGGAGGGAGTCCTGATCACAGACAGATGTGAGAAAGAGAGAAAGAGTAAAAGCATGCAAGAGATTGCCTAGGAAAAACTCTTTCCCAGACCCATTGACTGAGAAAAGAAGAGGGGTGGACTACTGTAAGTTTATAACCTAGAAGAGCTCAAAGTCTGAAGTTTTAGAAGTCTACACCCATTGCCAGAGTCATGCCTCATGGGCTTAGTGGTGCACCTAAGGGGAAGGAGGGCTGAGGCCTAAGAGCAGGCAGTGTGGTCTGAGGATCCTCTGGGTTACATGGGGAGAAACAGTTCCCCTCTTGGAGTGCATTTGGAAATGGTGGCATGGCCTCTCTGGGGACAAAAGAGCTGGCAGGAGCCAATGTACAGCCCTGCTCACTACCATAGGAACAGAGACAACTGCTGATAGCAGCAAAATTTAGTGCCAGTTTTTTTTTCAATGTACCATAAATTCTGAACTGCTGCATGGTCATGTGACTACTTTTCTGGGACAGACTGGCACAAGACACAGTTTGGCAAGACTGTCTCTTAGAGGATCAGTGTAGGTCTGTGCCAAGTAGGTCCCCAAAATTTGGAGTTTTGAAACCCAGCCATGGGCCTGAGATAAAACTCAGGAGTACTGTGCTGCCTGGAAGATAGACAGCTTGAACAGACATGGTGAAGGCAGGGATCTGATGGAAGCTAGGAACATTAGAGGGAAGATTGTTTTCTCTTCTTTGAGAGCTTCATAAAGTGCAGCAGGTGTGAACTCCTTGCTATGAGACCAAGAGAATAAGACCCTGCCATCCCCCCTCATCATCACTGACCAACTTCAGTGAGCAACACAGCACCCCTGGTGGAGTCTCCAGCCACTTACAAAAACCACCATCAGGGAGCCCTGCAGGTGTATCTTCACTAGAGCAAATCCAACTGAGAAATTAGCACAGCAGGACCCTCCCCCAGAAGATCAGCACAAACCCCTTGCACATACCAGATCTATGGATCACAAAATGCTGCAAAGCTTCAGCTCTAGGACAAATAGTATCAGGTTTCTTTTTAAAAAGCAGACCAAAATATGCTTAGGTTAAACTTGTCACACAGGATAAAATGTCCACTCTCCACTACAAGGAGAAACTCTGCAGAGGACTCACCTAAGGGAAGGAGTAGCCAAAACACAAAAGTAGAGCACACACTCTGATACACCTTGTCAAGCATCAGGCCTAGGACAGTGTAGGACCTCTTCTAAATATAGCAATTACTCTCAGGAGCAGGAATATAACAGGCTTACCTAGTTATCACACACACACACACACACACACACACACACACACACACACCAAAACAAAACAAAACACCAACAGTGACTCATAAAATAACAAGCCAGAAGAATTCACCCCACCCACAGAGAATAGGAAGAAGTAATGGCCAGGGACTTAGTCAAAACAGATATAAGTAAGATGCTAGAATCAGAATTTAAAACAACAATCATAAAAATACCAGCTGGGCTTGAGAAAAGCATAGAACACACTAAAGAATCTCTTCCTGCAGAGATAAAAGAACTAAAAATTAGTTGGGCTGAAATTTTAAAAATACTATAATTGAGAAGTGAAACTGACTGATGCAAAGACAATGAGGATGAACAAAGCAGAGGAACAAATCAGTGATACAGAAGAAAAAATTATGTAAAATAATAAAGATGAAAGTAAGAAAATAAAAGGTAATGGAACATGAAGGTAGACTTAGGGAACTAAGTGACATATTAGAATGTAATAACATTTATATCATAGGAGCCCCTGAAGAAGGGGGGAAAAAAGGAATAGGAGGTTTACTTGAGCAAATTATAGCTGAAAATTTCCTGAATCTGGGAAAGGAAACAGACATCAAAATCCAAAAGGCACAGAGAACTCATCACATTCAATGAAAACCAGCCCACACCGTGACATACCCTAGTCAAATTCACAAAATACACAGACAAGGAAAGAGTCCTGAAAGCATAAACGGAAGACAAATAAGGCTAACAGAAGATCTTTCCACAAAAAGGTGGCAGGCCAGAAGACAGAGACATAATATATTCAATGTGCTGAATGGGAAAAATATGCAATCCAGAATACTTTACCCAGAAAGGGTGTCATTCAGATAAGAAGTTTCCAAGCCAAACACAAACCAAAGGAGTCTGTGACCACTAAACCAGCCCTGCAAGAAATATTAAAGGGAATTCTTTGAGTAGGAAAGAAAGAACAAAAGCAACAAAGACTAGAAAGGAACAGAGATCATCAGAAGCATCAACCTTACAGGTAACACAATACTATTAAATTCATATCTACCAATAATCACTCTGAATGTAAGTAGACTAAATATTCCAATCAAAAGGCATACAGTTGATTAAAAAAAAGAGACCCATCTATATACTGCTTACAATAGCCTTATTTTAGACCTAAAAACATCTGAGGAGATGGGGAACCATCTATCATGCTAAAGGAGGTCAAAAGAAAGGTGAAGTAGCCATACTTATATCAGACAAACTAGATTTTAAAACAAAGTCTGTAACAAAATATGAAGGGGGGCATGATATCAAAATTAAGGGATCCATCCATCAAGAAGATCTAATAATTGTAAATTATTATGCCCCCAACTTGGAAGTACATGCATATATAAATCAATTAATAATAAATATAAAGAAAGTCATTGATAATACTACAATAACAGTAGGGGACTATAACACCCCACTCACGGCAATGGACAGATCTTCTAAGTAGAAAATCAGAAAGGAAACAATGGATTTGAATGACAAATAAGACCAGATGAACTTAACAGAGATATTCAAAACATTTCATCGTAAAGCAGCATAAAACAAATTCTTTTCATGTGCAGATAGCTCATTTCCCAGAAGTGATCACATACTGGGCCACAAATAAGCCCTCATTAAATACAAAAAGATAAAAATCACATATGCATATATTCAGATGACAAGGCTATGAAAGTTCAAGTTATCATAAGAAAAATTTTGGAAAGACTATTAATACATGGAGGTTAAAGTGCATCCTACTAAAGAATGAATGGGTTAATGAGTAAATTTAAAAAAAAAATATATGGAAGCAAATGAAAATGAAAACACCATGGTCCAAAACCTTTGGGATGCATAAATGGAGATCCTAAGAGGAAGTTACATAGTAATACAGGACTACCTCAAGAAGCTAGAAAAGTTTCAAATACACACCTAATCTTACACGTAAAAGAACTAGAAAAGGAACAGCAAATAAAGCCTAAAGCCAGAGGAGAATGAGAAATAATAAAGAATAGAGCAGAAATAAATGATATAGGGAAAAAAACCTAGTAGAACAGATCAACAAAACTAAGAGATAGTTCTTTGAAAGAATTAATACAATTGATATAACCTTAGCCAGACATATCAAAAAGAAAAGAATAAAGGACCCAAATAAATGAAATCATGAATGAAAGAGGACAGATCACAAACAATGCCATAAAAATATAAGCAATTATAAGAAAATATTATGAAAAATTATATGCCAAAAAACTGGGAAATATGGAAGAAATGAATAAATTCCTGAAAACACACAAACCACCAAAACTGAAACAGGAAGATGTAGAAAATTTTAATAGACTCATAACCAGCAAAGAAATTGAAACCATAATCAAAAATACCCCAGCAAACAGAAGTCCAGGGCCAGATAGGTTCCCCAAGAGAATTCCTCCAGATAATTAAAAAGGAGTCAATACCTATTCTTCTCAAACTGTTCCAAAATATAGAAATGGAAGGAAAATTCCAAACTTCTACAAGGCCAACATGACCTTGATTCCTAAACCAAAAAAAAGATCCCACCAAAAATAATTACACCAACAGAACATGGATGCAAAAATTCCCAATAAAATATTGGCAAATTGAATTCAAATTACATTAAATTAATTATATACCATGATCAAATGGGATTTATTCCTGGGCTGCAGAGGCAGTTTAATATTCACAAATCAATGTGATACAGTACATTAATAAAATATTAAGCATCATGTGATTCTCTTAATAGAAGCAGAAAGAGCATTTGACAACATACAGCATCCATTATTGATAAAAACCCTTTTTTTTAAAGATTTTATTTATTTATTCATGAGAGACACAAAGAGAAAGAGAGAGGCAGAGACACAGGCAAAGGGAGAAGCAGGCTCCATGCAGGGAGCCCGATGCGGGACTTGATCCTGGGACTCGAGGATCATGCCCTGGGCCGAAGGCAGGCGCTAAACCGCTGAGCCACCCAGGGATCCCCTATTGATAAAAACCCTTAACAAAATAGGGATAGATGGAACATACCTCAACAATATAAAGGCCATATGCAAAAGAGCCATAGTTAATATCATCCTCAATGGGGAAAACTGAGAGCTTTTCCTCTATGGTCAGGAACAAGATCGGGATTATCATTTAACATAATATTGACAGTGTTAGCCTTAGCAATCAGACAACAAAAAGAAACAAAAGGCATTCACATCAGCAAGGAAGAAGACAAACTTTCACTTTTTGCTGGTAACTTGATTCTCTAAGTAGAAAACCTGAAAGGCTTCACCAAAAAAATTGCTAGAACTAACACATAAATTTAGCAAGAATGCAGGATATAAAATCAATGTACAGATATCGGTTGCATTTCTATACACCAATAATGAAGAAGCAGAAAAATAAATCAAGGAATCCATCCTATTTGCAGTTGCACCAAAAACCATAAGATATCTAGGAATACAAAGAGGTAAAAGATGTGTAAATTACAGAACACTTATGAAAGAAATTGAAAAGGACACAAAGAAATGGAAAAATATTCCATGTTCATGGATTGGAAGAACAAAAGTTGTTAAGATGTCTATACTACCCAAAGCGATCTACATATTCAATGCAATCCCTGTCAAAATACCACCAGCATTTTCCATAGCGCTAGAACAAAAGACCCTAATATTTGTATAGGCCTAAAAAAGACTCCAAATAGCGAAAACATCCCTGGAAAAGAAAAGCAAACCTGGAGGCATCACAAATTAGGACTTCAAACTATATTACAAAACTATAGTTGTCAAAGCAGTATGATACTGGCACAAAAACAGACATGTGATCAATGGAACAGCATAGAAAACCCAGAAATGAACTCACAACTATATTATTAACTAATCTTGACAAAGCAGAAAAGAATATACAGTGGATATATACATTCTCCTTTATCAGATATGTCATTTCCAAATATCTTCTCCCATTCTGTAGATTGCCATTTAGTTTTGTTGGTTATTTCTTCACTGTGCTGAAGCTTTTTTAAAATGAAGTCTAATAGCTTATTTTTCTTGTTTCCTTTGCTTCAAGAGACATATCTAATAGAAAGTTGTGATGGCCAGTGCCAAAGAGTTTACTGCCTCTGTTCCCTCTAGCATTTGATGATTTTCTGTCTCACATTTAGATCTTTCATCCATTTTGAATTTATTTTTGCATATGATGCAAGAAAGTGGTCCAGTTTCTTTCTTTTCTATGTAGCTGTCCAGTTTTCCCAACACCATTTATTGAAAAGACTGTTTTTCCCCCACTGGATATCGTCCCCTGCTTTGTTGAAGATTAATTGACCATATAATTGTGGGTTAATTTCTGGGTTTTATATTTATTCTATTGATTTATGTGTCTGTTTTTGTGCCAGTACTATACTGCTTTGGTCACTACATGTTTGTAATATAATTTCAAGTCCAGAATTGTGATGCCTCCAGTTTTGCTTTTCTTTTTCATAATTGCTTTCACTATTCAGGGTCTTTTTTTAAGTTTCACTTATTTATTTAGGAGAAAGTGAGAGTGGGAGTGAAGAGCAGAAAGAATCTCCAGAATACTCTATTGAGTGAGGATTCTGAAGAGGGTTTTGATCCCATGAACCAAAGATCATGATCTGAGCCAAAATCAAGAGTTATCTTCTCACTAACTGAGCCACCCAGATGCCCCTATTCAGGGTCTTTTGATTTTCCATACACATTTTAGTATTGTGTGTGTTCTAGCTCTGTGAAAAATGCTGTTGGTATTTGATAGGTATTGCATTAATTGTATAGATTGCTTTGGGTAGTAGAGGCATTTTAACAGTATTTATTTTTTCTATACATGTGCATGGAATGTCATTCCATCTCTTTGTCTCATTTTCAATTTCTTTCATCAGCGTTTTATAGTTTTCAGGATATAGGTCTTTCACCTCCTTGGTTAGGTTTATTCCTCGGTATCTTATTGTTTTTGGTACAATTGTATTTGGAATTGATTCCTTGATTTCTCTTTCTGCTCCTTCATTATTGGTGTATAGAAATGCGACAGAGTTCTTTAAGTTGGTTTTGTATCTTGCAACTTTACTTAATTTGTGTATCAGTTCTAGCAATTTTTTGGTGAAGTTTTTCAGGTTTTCTATGTAGAGTATCATGTTATCTGCAAATAGTGAATGTTTGACTTCTTCCTTGCTGATTTGGATGACTTTTTATGACTTTAGTCTGATTGCTGTGGGTAAACCTTCCAGTACTATATTAAATTACATTGGCGAGAGTGGAAATCCCTGTCTTTTTCCTGACTATAGAGGGAAAGTTATCAGTTTTTCCCATTGAGGGTGATATTAGCTATAGACATAAATTGATTTTAATATGTTGAACCAAATTTGCATTCCTGAGAAAAGTACCTCTGGGCCATGATGCATAATACCTTTCTGGATTTGGTTTTTTGAGCAATGTTGCACCTATATTCATAAGGAATATTGTTCTGTCATTGTTTCCTCGTGATGACTCTGTCTACTTTCAGCATCACAGTAATACTGGTTTTGTAGAATGAATTGTGAATTCATCCTCCTCTTCTATTTTTCTTTTTGTAAGGATTGGTGCTAATCTTTCATTAAATGTTTTGCAGAATTTACCAGTAATGACACCTTATCTGAGGCCTTTTTATATGGACATTTTTTGTATTACTAATTAAATATCTTCATTTGTTACAGATCTGTTCTGATACTCTTTGTTCTTAATTAGTTTTATAGTTTTTTAATTTCTAGGAAATTGTCCATTTTATCTATTACCTTATTTGTTGAAATAAAGTTGTTAATTCTGTTCCTAAATATGAACCTATTTATTTCTTTGTAGTTGATGGTGATGTCCCTGTTTTCTTTCCTGAGTCCTTGCTCTTTTTGTTGGTTAGTCTAGCTAAATAATTGCCAACTTCATTGCTCTTTCAAGGAACCAACTTATGTGAATTTTTGTTTTACTTTATTTCTTTATTCCCTTTTTACTAATTTCCACACTAGTTTTTTAGCTTTCTTGCATTTAAAATGCTTATTTTAGCGTTTTAAAGCTGAAGGTTAATGTATTAATTTGAGATGTTTCTTAGTTTAAAATATTATTTGTAAATTTTTCTCTGAGAACTGTTTTAGCTGTATCCCATAAGTTCTGGAATGTTATGACTTTGTTTTCACTTATATCAAGGTATTTTATTGAGTATGGTATCTCTTCTACCATGTAATTGTATCAAAGTATTTTCTAATTTTTTGATGACTTCTTCTTTGACTCATTGATTACTCAGGAGGTTTTTATTTTTATTTTTTTAAATCTTTTTTTTTAATTTATTTTTTATTGGTGTTCAATTTACTAACATACAGAATAACCCCCAGTGCCCGTCACCCATTCACTCCCACCCCCCGCCCTCCTTCCCCTTCTACCACCCCTAGTTCGTTTCCCAGAGTTAGCAGTCTTTACGTTCTGTCTCCCTTTCTGCTATTTCCCACACATTTCTTCTCCCTTCTCTTATATTCCCTTTCACTATTATTTATATTCCCCAAATGAATGAGAACATATAATGTTTGTCCTTCTCCGACTGACTTACTTCACTCAGCATAATACCCTCCAGTTCCATCCACGTTGAAGCAAATGGTGGGTATTTGTCATTTCTAATAGCTGAGTAATATTCCATTGTATATGTGGAGGTTCCTCAAACAGTTAAAAATATACCTGCCCTACGACCCAGCAATTGCACTGTTGGGGATTTACCCCAAAGATACAAATGCAATGAAACGCCGGGACACCTGCACCCCGATGTTTATTTTTTTAAATCTTTATCTTCTTTGAGTTTCCCAAATTTCTTGTTATTAATTTCTAATTCAATTTCTTGTTGTTAGATAACATATTTATATGATTCCAGTCCTTTTAAATTTGTTAAGCTTTGTTTTATTGCCTAACATGATTTCTGGAGAATATTTTATGTATACTTGAGAAGAGCAAGTAGTCTAATGTTGTTCACTGGAGTATTCTAAAGGTAATTATTTGGACTTATTGATGTATTTTTTTCTTCTATTTCATTGTTGATTTTCTGAGTAATTATACTATTATTATTGAATACAGGGCTTTTAATCTCTCCAACTATTATTGCTCAGCTGTCTACTTTTCACTTCAATTCTGCCATTTTTTGCTTTATTTATTTTGGAGGTAATTTGTTAGGTGTATATAATTTCATAACTGCTTTATTTTTTTCATGGAATGATTTAAATAATTATAAAATGTTCCTCTTTTTCTCTAATGACATTTTTGTTTTTTGAAGGTCTATTTTTATGATATTATTGATTTACTTCTCTTATGGTAGTTGTTTGCATACTATATCTTTTCCATCCTTTCATTTAAACCAGTTATTATCGGGATCCCTGGGTGGCGCAGCGGTTTGGCGCCTGCCTTTGGCCCAGGGCGATCCTGGAGACCCGGGATCGAATCCCACGTCAGGCTCCCGGTGCATGGAGCCTGCTTCTCCCTCTGCCTGTGTCTCTGCCTCTCTCTCTCTCTCTCTGTGTGACTATCATAAAAAAAAAAAAAAAAAAAAAACAGTTATTATCTATGAATCCAAAATGTGTCCCCCATAGGCAGTTTAATCTTAGAAGTTGTGTTTTTTTATCCAATCTGATATAATTTGTTTTTAGATGAGGTTTTTAACCCATTTTCATGTTATTATTGATATTGATGGATTGACATCTGTCTTGTTGCCTTTTGTTTTCTATACCTCATGTCTTTTTGTTCCTCTCTTCCTTTCATGTTGTTTTCTTTTGAATTAGTTATTTTCTCTTATAATCTTTTAATGTCTTTGATAATTTTCAAATTATATTTTAACTTTTTAATGTTTGCCTAGAGTCCCAATATGCATTTTAGTCAAAATCACCCCAGATTCATACTGACCTAATTCCAATGAGATATAAAAACTTTACTGCAATATAATTCTATTCTCTCTGTCCCTTTTGTACTGTTATTATTATGTTTATTATGACCATATATTACAAATTCAAAAAAACATTGTTTTAATTATTACTTTATTTAATCTTATGGATCTAAGAGTCTGAGAAGAGAGAACAGCAAAAATATAGAGGATTTTTTATGAGCATATTAACCTTATTTGCCATTTTGATTCTTTTAATCTCTTCCTATGGAATTAAGTTACCATCTGGTACCATTTCTTATTTTAGTATAGCTGTATGCCCTAAGGTCAAAATATTTAATCCCTCCAACCAATCATGCCACGTGATTTATGGAAAAAAATACGTTTCCCAAAATTTTAACCAAATATCATAACCTTAAAAGTACATGATCTTTCTTGGTTTCTTAAAAAGTCCACACTGTGAGAAGGTTAACCTAATTACCCTTATTAAAAATGTAAGGATAAAGAAAAGGCCTTAATTCCAGAAATTGGTCAAACTACTTAACTGTGTGAGATTCTAGAAGACCTTGAGTTATTAATTTGCATTACCATGGGAATAATTAATTTGCACTAGTACTTGGTTAATGTAGGGGAAGAAGCAGAGAAACTGTAATGGGAGCTTGTTTTAGTAAATTTATTTCCATTTCCCCACTTTTAAGTAAATCAAAAATAACACCAGAACATACAGAGCACTTTTTCCTTCTTTTCTTCACTCAAATCCCAATTATTAGATTGTGACTGGGTATGGTGAAAGCTGGGCACATACTCTAAGCACTCCATAGGTCCCCTGCCCACATAAATTCAGTTAATCCTCACAACAACCATAAGCAGGTGTAATGATTAGATTTATGTGTCAAATTAGCTAGGCTCTAATTCCCAGATGTTTGTTCAAACATCAGTTTAGATATTGCTGTGAAGGTATTTTTTAGATATGGTTAACATTTAATCTAGTAGACTTTTATTAAAGCAGATCACTCTCCATAATGTAGAGAGACCTCATTCAATCAGTTGAAGGCCTTAAGAGAAAGTCTCAGGCCCCCTGAGGAAGAAGGAATTCTCCCTCCAGACAGCCTCAGGATTCAAGATTGCAACATCAATTGCTACTGGAATTTCCAGACTCCAACCTGAACTATCACTTAAACCAAATACACACACACACACACACACACACACACACACACACATACCAATAGGAGATATATATATATAGAGAGAAGGATTGTTTGCATTATTGCTATTTTTTTCTATGAGAACCCTAATTTATGCAGTAGGTATCATTATCTCCATATTTTTGATGAATAAAGTGAAGTGATATAACTTTCCCAGGAACACACAGTTGAGAAATGGCAGCTAGCTAAGTCCTCGTAACTCCAAAATCTGTAGTTTTGCCTCTCATTTCATCACATTAAAAGTTAGCATGAATGAAATTGTCTTTTTATGCCCCCTACACTCCCAGACCCCATATATAAAATAATTATATTTCTGAAAAAGGTTAATAAAGAGTAAAATTCTGGAGTTCAAAAACTTTTTAAAACTTATTTTAAATTTATGTATATTTAAAAATTAGATCCTGGTCCTACTAAATATTGCTATTACTATGGCAGCAGAAACTGTGCTCTGTGAAATGGAATTTTAAGGCAATTGATGCAAATAACTTAGGAAACAAAAGGAAGTGCAGATTTTACCTCCATTGTTTTGTTTTTCTAATTTTAATCTGGCTTTATACTCACAAAGTATTTTGATTCTTGCACTGATTGTTTTTCATCTGTCAGGGAAAAATGTCAAATGATGTACTGGATTCACAGCTTCTGTCCTGGTTTGAATTGGTTAAGTCTGTCAAAATAATCAAACTTGTTTGTTCATGTAGATGAAGCTTGTGAGAAATAATGGATAAGTTCATTTCTTTTCACATTCCCTCACAATATCAGATTAAATGTATACATATCATACATGATTTCAATATTTCTAAATATTAATAAAATATTAAATGAAATGACTGAGAAAGGGTCACCTGGGTGGCTCAGTGGTTGAATGTCTGCCTTTGGCTCAGGTCATGATCCTGAGGTCCTGAGATCGAGTCCACATCAGGCTGCCCACAGGGAGCCTGCCTCTCCTTCTGCCTATGTCTCTGCCTCTGTGTGTCTCTCATGAATAAATAAATAAATAAATAACATCTTTGAAAGAGAAAAATAATAAAGCACTGGGAAAGATTATTTATATTAAATCTATAATAGCTAGAGTAGAGTGGACATGGAAAAAATACAAATTAAGCATCTGGTATGGTAAATGACAACTCAGCATGTGGTACATCAGTCTATATAGCTAAGTGGTGAATAGCCCTCCCACTCCATTCTACATTTTTTGCTCCTTAAAATTTGTTTGATATGTTCTAAGGAGCTATGAAAAGGAAAGGGTATTCTGGGTCATCAAGTAACTCTGTCTTAAAAATATTACTCTCCAAATTTTATAATATCTACATTTTATAATATAGGGATTCAACAATTCTATGCATTACTCTGCACTCATCAAGATAAGCATTCTTTAATCCTCTTTGTCTATTTAACCCCTCTCTCCACCCACCTCAACTCTGGCAAACACTAGCTTGTTCTCTGTACTTGAGAGTTGTTTTTGGTCTCTTTTTTCTTTGTTCATTTATTTTGTTTTTTTAAATTCCACATATGAGTGAAATCATATGATATTTGTCTTTCTCAATCTGACATATTTCACTTAGTATTATACCTTGTAGGTCCATTCATGCTGTTGTAAATGGCAAGATCTCATTCTTTTTTATGACTGAGTAATATTCCATTACCACATTTTATTGATATATTTTTCTATGAGTGGATACTTCGGTTACTTTCGTATCTTGGCTAAACAATGCTGCAATAAATATAAGAGTGCATATACTTTTTTGAATGAGTGTTTCATTTTCTTTGTTTAAATACCGGGTAGTGGTATTATTGGACATATAGTAAATCTATTTTTAATTTTTTTAAGGAATCTACATTCTGTTTTTCACAATGGCTGCACTAATTTGTGTTTCTACCAACAAGACATGAGGGTTCCTTTTCCTCCATATTCTTGCCAAAACATTTTATTTCTTGTCTTTGTTATTCTAGCCATTCTGACAAGTATAAATTGATCTCTCGTTGCGGTTTTGATTTGCATTTCCCTGATTATTAATGATGTTGAAACAAAATTAAAAATAAACTGTTAACAGGGGCGGGGCAAGATGGAGGAAGAGTAGGATCCCCAAGTCACCTGTCCCCAATAAACATAGATAACCTTCAAATCATCCTGAAAACCTATGAATTCGGCTTCAGATTTAAAGAGAGAACATCTGGAATGCTACAGTGAGAAGAGTTCACGCTTCTATCAAGGTAGGAAGACAGGGGAAAAATAAAGAAACAAAAGGCATCCAAGGGGGAGGGTCCCCACGAGGAGCCGGGCTAAGGCTGGGGCGAGTGCCCCCAGGACACGAAAGCACCGCCCGGGAGAAGCAGGGGCTTCACTAATCTTCCCGGAGGGAAAGGCGCTCACAGGGAGTTGGAGCAGGATCCCAGGAGGGGCAGGGATGCCCTCAGGCTCCCTGGGACACTAACAGAGGACCTGCGCCCTGGGGAGAGCACGCCACACCCCGCGGCCGAGCTCCCTAAAGGGCTGCAGCGCGTACCCAGCTGGACCCGGGAGCAGCTCTGAAGCGGTTCAGGCGGCAGCTCAGCTGGGAGGAAGCTGCGCACCCCGGGAGCAGCTCGGAAGCGGCTCTGGCGGAGGCTATGCTCGGAGGGGGCTGCGCAGCCCCAGGAGCAGCTCGGGAGTGGCTCCGGCAAAGGCTCCGCACGGAAGGGGGCTGCGCAGCCGGGAACGCGATTCCAACAGCGCAGGCCCGGGGGCACAGGGCGCCAGGGACTCAGCCCAAGATCTGGCGCTACCCCCGGTACAGGCAGAAGCCAGGAGAGCACAGGACAGCAAGGACGCTCTTACCACTGGGCGGCCCCCACCTGAGAAGATCAGTGGCCCCCACCCCCGGAGCATCCAGGCCCTGCAGACTGAGAGCTCCCTAGTTTCTGCAGGAGCTGACTCAAGGGCTGGAGAGCTGGCCGCCATCACTGTTGTTGTTCCTCCTGGGGCCTCACAGGATAAACAACCTCCACTGAGACTCACAGTGGCCTCACAGGATAAACAGGTTAAACAACTTTCACTGAGCCCTGCCCCAGGCTGGGGGCTGAGCAGCTCCCCCAAGTGCTAACACCTGAAAATCAGCACAGCTGGCCCTTCCCCCAGAAGACCAGCTATAGGGACAAGGGAAAAACAAATTATTGACCAAGGAGCACTGGAAACTTCCAGGGGAAGTCGAGGGATTTACAGTATACAGAATCAGAGGATACTCTCCCTTGTTTTTTTTTGTTTGTTTGTTTGTTTGTTTCTGTTTGCTTCCCCCCCTTTTTTTCTTCTTTTTTTCATTTTCCTTCTTTTTTTTTTCTTTTTCTTTTCTTCTTTCTCTTCTTTTTCTCCTTTTCCCAATACAACTTGTTTTTGGCCACTCTGCACTGAGCAAAATGACTAGAAGAAAAACCTCACCTTAAAAGAAAGAATCAGAAACAGTCTTCTCTCCCACAGAGTTACAAAATTTGGATTACAATTAAATGTCAGAAAGCCAATTCAGGAGCACAATTATAAAGCTACTGGTGGCTCTAGAAAAAAGCATAAAGGACTCAAGAGACTTCATGACTGCAGAATTTAGATCTAATCAGGCAGAAATTAAAAATCGATTAAATGAGTTGTAATCCAAACTAGAGGTCCTAACGACGAGGGTTAATGAGGTAGAAGAACGAGTGAGTGACATAGAAGACAAGTTGATGGCAAAGAGGGAAACTGAGGAAAAAAGAGAAAAACAATTAAAAGATCATTTGGATAGGTTAAGGGTAATAAGTGACAGCCTCAAAAGGAAAAAAATCTACATTTAACTGGGGTTCCCGAGGGCGCCGAAAGGGACAGAGGTCCAGAATATGTATTTGAACAAATCATAGCTGAAAACTTTCCTAATCTGGGAAGGGAAACAGGCATTCAGATACAGGAAATAGAGAGATCCCCCCCTAAAATCAATAAAAACCGCTCAACACCTTGACATTTTATTAAATAGTGAAGCTTGCAAATTCCAAAGATAAAGAGAAGATCCTTAAAGCAGCAAGAGACAAGAAATTTCTAACTTTTATGGGGAGAAATATTAGATTAACAGCAGACCTCTCCACAGAGACCTGGTAGGCCAGAAAGGGCTGGCAGGATATATTCAGGATCAATCACTTAATAACCAAAGTTAAGAAATACTTAGATAATAATACTTATGCTTGGTGACTTCAATTTAGCACTTTCTACAATCAATAGGTATTCTAAGCACAACATCTCCAAAGAAACAAGAGCTTTAAATGATACACTGTACCAGATGGATTTCACAGATATTTACAGAACTTTACATTGAAACGCAACTGAATACATATTCTTCTCAAGTGCACATGGAACTTTCTCCAGAATAGACCACATACTGGTTCACAAATCAGGTCTTAACCAACACCAAAAGATTGGGATCGTTCCCTGCGTATTTTCAGATCATAATGCCTTGAAATTAGAACTAAATCACATATTTAAGCTCTAGTAGCTTCTTTGTGACTTCTTTGAGAGAATATATATATCTTGATATCTGTCAGTAGAAATAGTATTTCTTCATCCTTTCTAATTTGGGTACCTCTTGTTGATTTTTTATTTTTTATTTATTCATCATTTGTCTGGTTAGAGCTTCTAGTAAAATGTTGAACAGCAATGGTGAAACAGGTATCCTTGTCTTGTTCCTGATCTTAGGAGAAAAGTTTTCAGTCTTTTAACAATTGAAAATGATTTTAGAAAAAAAAAAAAGAAAAAAAAAGAAAATGATTTTAGCTATAGGTTATCATAAGTGTCCTTTATAGCATTCTGTATTATATTTGTCTAGCCTAGTTCTCTGGGTCTTTTCATCATGAAATGGTATGGAATTTTGTCAAATGTTTTTATTACATGAATTGTGATGATCATGTGTTTTTTTTCCTTCAGTCTATTAATATTCTGTATTGAAATAATTGAATTTCTTATGATGAACCACCTTACGTTTGTGGGACAAATCTTGCTTGTTCATGGTGTATTTTCATATACTGTTACATTCAGTGTCCAAGTAGGTTGTTGAAGATTTTTAGATGTATATTAATAAGAAATAGTGATCTGAAATTCTCCTTTCATTTGCTGTCTTTGTCTGCCTTTAGTTTAATAGTAATGCTGGTCTCATCTAATGTAATAGAAAGCATTCTATCTTTTATTTTTCAGAAGATTCTGAAAGTTGGTTTTAATTATTTTTCAAATGTTTGGTGGAATTCACCATTAAAATTATTTGGTCCTGGACTTTTCTTTGTTGGGGGGATTTTTTAAAGTTTTTATTTAAATTCCAGTTAGTTAACATACAGTGTTATATTAGATTCAGGTGTACAATTTAGTGATTCAACACTGCCAAGCAACTCCTAGTGCTCGTCACAATGAGTGCATTCCTTAATCCTCATTACCTATTTAACCCATTCCCCCACCCATATCTCGTCTTGTAACCATCAGTTTGCTCTTTACAGTTAAGTAAAGACCATATGCAAAAAAACCCACAGCTAACATCGTCCTCAATGGGGAAAAACTGAAAGGATTTCCTCTATAGTCAAGAACAAGACAGGGATGTCCACTCTCACCACTGTTATTTAATTTAGTTTTGGGTGTCCTAACCACAGCAGTGGAGGATTTTGATGACAGATTCAATATCTACTCTTTCTAGTTCTGTACTGTACATATTTTCTGTTTTTTTTTTTTCTTGAGTCAATTTTGGAACTTTTTTCTCAGAATTTTTCCATTTCATCTAAGTTTTCTAATTTGTTGGTATACAATTGTTTATATAGTATAAACATAGTTTTATAGTATTTTCTTATCCTTTAAATTGCTTTAAGATTAGTAGTGTCTTCATCTTTATTTTTTTTATTTTAGTATTTTGAATACTTTCTCTTTTTGTCAATCAAGCTACAGGTTTTTTATCCTTTTTAATTTTTTTTTAATTTGAGTATAATTAACATATAGTGTTATATGAAATTCAGGTGTACAATATAGTTATTCAACAATTCTATACATTACTTAATGCTCCTCATAAGTATACTCTTAATCCTATTCAACTATTTCACCCATCCTCCCACTGACCTCACCTCTGGTAACCACCAGTTTGTTCTCTGTGTTTAAGAATCTATGTTTATTTATCTCTTTTTTTCTTTGTTCATTCAAGTCGCAGTGCTTTTTAAGATAAGTTTGTTTGAGTGCAATTGACATGAAATTTTATTTGAGGTTCTGGTGTAAAACATGGTGATCAAACTTTATTATGCATTATGCTATGCTCACAAGTGTAGGTATCATCTATCTCCATACAACTCTACTATAATGTCATTGATTATATTCCTTATGCTCTGTCTTTTCATCCCGTGCTTTTTCATTCCATAACAGGAAGCCTGTATCTCTCATTTTCCTTTACCCATTTGGCCCAACTCTACCCATCCCTTCTGGCAACCATCACTTTGTTCTCTGTATTTAAAAGTCCAATTCTAATTTGTTTGTTTATTCACTTCTTTCTTTCTTTCTTTCTTTCTTTCTTTCTTTCTTTCTTTCTTTCTTTCTTCTTTCTTCTTTCTTTCTTTCTTTCTTCTTCTTTCTTTCTTCTTTCTTTCTTTCTTTCTTCTTTCTTTCTTTCTTTCTTTCTTTCTTTCTTTTTCTTCTTTCTTTTCTTTCTTTCCTTTTCTCTATTTTGCTTCCATCTATGAGTGAATCATATGGTATTTGTCTTTCAATGTCTAACTTATTTCACTTAGTATAATAATTTCTAGAGCCACCCATGTTGTCACATATCATACGGTCTCAAAATTTTGTGGTTGCATAATATTCCAGTGTGTGTGTGTTCCACAACTGCCTTATCCATTTGTCTATTTGCATTTGTTTTTATTGAAGTTCAGTTGGGCAACATATAGTATAACACCCAGTGCTCATTCCATCAAGTGCCCTCCTCAGTGCCCATCACTCAGTTATCCGAACCCCCAGCCCACCTCCCCTTCTGCAACCCTTTGTTTGTTTCCCAGAGTAAGGAGCCTCTCATGGTTTGTATCTCTCTCTAATTTTTCCCAATTCCTCTCCTTTCCCTTATAATCCCTATCAATATATCTTATATTCCCCATATTAGTGAAACCATATAATGCTTGCCCTTCTCCAATTGACTTACTTCACCCAGTATAATACCCCCCCAGTTCCATCCATGTTGAAGCACACGGTGGGTATTTGTCTGTTCTGATGGCACAGTAATATTTCATTTTATAAATATACCACATCTTCTTTATCCACTCACCTTTCAATGGACACTGAGGCTCCTTCCACAGGTTGGCTATTGTGGACATTGCTGCTAAGAACATGTGGGTGTCCATGTCCCAGCAATTCTCTACATCTGTATCTTTGGGGTAAATACCCAGTAGTGCAATGCTGAATCAAAAAGGGTAACTTTTTGAGAAATATTCACACTGTTTTCCAGAGTGGTTGCACCAGTTTCCATTCCCACCAACAGTGCAAGAGGGTTCACCTTCTCCACAACCACTCCAACATTTCATGTTTCCTGTCTGGTTAATTTTTGCCATACTCATTGGTGTGAGGTGGTATCTCATTGTGGTTTTGATTTGTATTTCCCTGATAGAAAGTCAATGAGAGAGTTTTCTCATGTGCCTGTTGGCCATGTGTATGACTTCTTTAGTGAAATTTCTGTTCATGTGTTCTGCCCATTTCATGATTGGATTTTTTGGTGCTTGCGTGCTGAATTTAATAAGTTCTTTATAGATCTTAGATACTATCCCTTTATCTGATACATCATCTGCAAATATCTTCTCCCATTCTGTAGGTTATCTTTTCGTGTTGTTGATTGTTTCTTTGGCTGTACAGAAGCTTTTAATCTTGATGAAGTCCCAATAGTTCATTTTTGCTTTTGTTTTATTTTTACTTCATAGATGTGTCTTGCAAGAAGTTGCTGTGGCCAACTTCAAAAAGGATATTGCCTGTGTTCTTCTCTAAGATTTAGATGGATTCTTCTCTCACATTGTCCAAATTTCCTGAAACCATTTGTTAAAGAGAGTGTCTTTTTTCAGTGGATATTCTTTCCTGCTTTGTCAAATATTAGTTGATGATAGAGTTGAGTGCCCATTTCTGGGTTCTCTATTCTCTTCAACTGATCCATGTGTCTGTTTTTGTGCCAGTACCACACTGTCTTGATGATCACAGCTTTGTAATACAGCTTGAAATCCAGCATTGTGATGTCCCTAACATTGGGTTTCTTTATTAATATTCCTCTGGATATTTGGGGTCTTTTCTAGTTCCATACAAAACTTAAGATGATTTGTTCCAACTCTGTGAATAAGTCCATGGTATTTTGATAGGGATTGCATTAAACATGTAAATTTTCCTGGGTGGATAGACATTATCACAATATTTATTCTTAAATTCATGAGCATGGGATGTTTTTCCATGTCTTTCTGTCTTCCTGAATTTCAGAAGTGTTCTGTAGTTTTTAGGATATAGATCCTTTACCTCTTTGGTTAGGTTTATTCCTAGGTATATTATGCTTTGGGGTGAAATTGTAAATGGGATTGATTCTTTAATTTCTCTTTCTTCAGTATCATTGGTAGTGTATAGAAATGCCACTGATTTCTGGGAATTGGTTTTGTATCCTGCCACATAGCTGAATTGCAGGATGAATTCTAGCAATCTTGGGGTGGATTCTTCTGGGTTTTCTACATGCAGTATCATGTCATCTGAAAGAAGGAAAGTTGAACTTCTTCTTTGCCAATATGAATTCCTTTTATTTCCTTTTGTTGTCTGACTGCTGAGACTGGGACTTCTAGCACTATGTTGAAATCAGTGTTGAGAATGGACATCCCTGTCATGTACCTGATTTAGAGAAAAGGTGGTCAGTTTTTCTTCATTGATAATGATACTCACTGTGGGTTTTTCATAAATAGCTTTTAAGACTTTGAGGAATGTTGCCTCTACGCCTACAATTTGAAGAGTTTTAATCAGGAATGGATGCTGTATTTTGTCAAATACTTTCTCTGCATATATTGAGAGGATCGTATGGTTCTTATTTTTCTCTAGTTGATGTGATCTATGAAGTTCATTATACTACATGATTTTAACCATCCTTGCATCCTGGGTATAAATCGCACTTGGTCATGGCGAATAATCTTCTAAATGTACTGCTGGATCCTATTGGCTGGTATCTTGTTGAGAATTTTTATATCCGTGTTAATCAAGGATATTAGTCTATAATTCTCCTTTTTGTGGGGTCTTGGTTTTTAGAATCAATGTGATGCTGGCCCATAAAACAAGTTTGGACATATTCCATCTCTTTCTATCCTTTGAAACAGCTTTAGTAGAATAGGTATTTTTTCTTTAAACGTTTGATAGAATTCCCCTAGGAAGCCATCTGACCCTTGACTGTTGTGTCTTGGAAGGCTTTTGATGACTGCTTCAATTTCTTTGCTGGTTTTTGGCCAGTGCAGGGTTCCTATTCCTTTCTGTTCCAGTTTTTGCAATTTGTGGTTTTCCAGAAATGCATCCATTTCTTCTAGATTGCCTAATATGTTGGTGTATAGTTGCTGATAATATGTTTCTAAAATCGTTTGTATTTCCAAGAAAATAATAATAATATATAATATTTTGGATAATACTATCATTTGGTTGTGATCTCTCCTTTTTCATTCATGATTTTATTAATTTGAGTCTTCTCTCTCTTCTTTTTAATAAGGCTGGCTAATGGTTTATCTATCTTATTAATTGTTTCAAAGAACCAACTCCTGGTTTTGTTGATCTGTTCTACAGTTCTTCTGGTCTCTATTTCATTGAGTTCTGCTCGAATCTTTATTATCTCTCTTTCTGTTTCGTGTAGGTTTTACTTGCTGTTCTTTCTGCAATTCCTTGAGGTTTGAGGTTTGATTGTGGTTTTTTTTTTTCAATTTTTTGAGGGAGGCTTTTATTGCCATGTATTTCCCTCTTAGGACCACTTTTGCTGTATCCCAAAGATTTGAACAGTTGTACCTTCATTTTCATTAGTTTCTATGAAACTTTTTAATTATCCTCTAATTTCGTGGCTGACCAATTCATCTTTTAGTAGGATGGTCTTTAACTTCCATGTGTTTGAGTTTTTTACAAAATTTTCCTTGTGATTGAATTCTAGTTTCAAAGTATTGTGGTCTGAAAATATGCAGGGGACAATCTGAATCTTTTGGTATCAGTTGTGACCTGATTTGTGACCCAGTATGTGGTCTATTCTGGAAAAAGTTCCATGTGCACTTGAGAAGAATATGTATTCAGTTGTATTTGGATGGAAAGCTCTGTATATATCTTTGAAATCTCTTTGGTTCAGTGAATAATTTAAGGTCCTTGTTTCCTTGGTGATGTCCTGTTGAGAAGACCTGTCATTTCCTGAAAATGCCATGTTGAAGTCTCATTACTGTATTTTTTTAAAAAGATTTTATTTATTTATTCATGAGAAACACAAAGAGAAGCAGAAGCACAGGCACAGACAAAAGCAGGCTCCCTGTGGGGAGTGCAATGTAAGACTGGATCCCAGGACCCTGGGATCATGACCTGAGCCAAAGGTGGGTGCTCAAATACTGAGCCATCAAGAAGTCCCTCTTAGTGTATTATTATCTAAGTATCTCTTTACTTTGCTTATTAATTCATTGATATACTTGACTGCTCCCACATTAGGCACATAAATATTAATACATGTTAGGTCTTCTTGTTGCATAGACCCTTTAAATATGATATATTGTCACTCTTCATATCTTACTACAGTCTTGGCATAAACTTTAATTTATCTAATATGAGGATTGCTACCCCCAGCATTCTTTTGAGGATCACTTGCATGGTAAATGGTTCTCCATCCCTTCATTTTCTAGACTGGAGGTGTCCTTAGGTCTAAAATGAGTCTCTTGTAGACAGCATATAGATGAGTCTTGCTTTTTATCCAGTCTGATTCCTTGCGTCTTTTGATGGAACCGTTTATCCCATTCACATTCAAACTATTGAAAGAAATGAACTTAGTTTCATAGTATTATCTATTCAGTCCCTATTTTTGTGTATTGTTTCTTTGGGATCCCTCTTTCTTTTACAGGGTCCCCCTTAGTATTTCTTGCAGAGTCGGTTTGGTGGTTACATATTTTGTCAGTTTTTCCCTATACTGGAAGCTCTTTATCTCTCCTTCTATTCTGAATGACAGCCTTGCTGGATGAAGTATTCTTCTTTCCATGTTCTTCTCATTTAGTACCCTTAATATATCCTGCCAGCTCTTTCTGGACTCCCAGGTCTCTGTGTAGAGGTCTGTTGTTACTCTGATATTTCTCCCCAGAAGTGAAGAATCCCTTGTCTCCATCTGCTTAAGAATTTTCTCTTTATCTTTGAAATTTGCAAGTTTCACTATTGAGTGTGGAGGTGTTGAACGGTTTTTATTTATTTTGGGGGGTCTCTCCATCTCTTGGATCTGAATGCCTTTGAATTTCCCCAGATTTGGGAAGTTCTCAGCTATGATTTGTTCACATATATTTGTGGTCCTCTCTCTCTCTCTCTCAGCCTCTTTTGTAATCCCAATTAGATGCAATTCATCCTTTTCCAGTTACCATTTATTTCTCTCTAAGCCTTTCCTCATGGGCTCTAAACTGTTTTTCTCTTTTTCCCTCACCTTCCTTCCTTACTTGCTATCAACTTGTCTTCTATGTCACACACTCTCTCTTCCACCTCATTAACCCTAGAAGTTAGATCATCCAGTTGAGCTTGCATCTCATTTAATGTATTTTTAATTTTGGCCTGATTAGATCTCAATTCTGCAGTCACAAAGTCTCCAGTGTCCTTTATGCTTTTCTCCAGAGCTGCAAGTAGCTTTATAATTGTACTTCTGAATTGACCTTCTGACATCGTATTGAAATCCAAATTCTGGGAAAAACAAACAAACAAATAAACAAACAAAAGAAATCCAAATTCTGTAATTCTGTGGCAGAGATTACCATTTCTGGTTCTTTTTTTTGTGGTGAATTCTTCCTTCTAGTCATTTTGTCCAGTGCATAGTGGCTGTTTGAGTGGGCTGAGTCAAAACTATCAACCATGACCTAATTAAAATACACTCTAGATTATTCTGAAGAGGTCAGAGACCGGAAAATAAAAGAAAAAGAAGAACACAACAAAATTTTAAAAAGAAGGACCACTAAAGAGAAAAACAAGTTTTGAAACAAAGTACTAAAAATAAAAAGCCAAGACCAAAAACAAAGAAGAAAAAAGAAAAAAAGAAGAAAAAGTAGCAAAGTAAGGAAAAAGAGAAAAAAAGGGAGGATGCTGCTGGTGATCAAGTGGTAGTTGAGAGAGAATGTAGTCTACCTGAGGGGTACTAGAGGGTGATCTCTTCTTGGTTCTGAATGTATTTTGTTCTGTATGTTAGAAGATGATAAATCCCAAATTTATATAAACCAGCAATACTTCTAGCAAGCCCCAACATTGACCACCAAAACATAAACATAATAAAAGAGGGGGGCAGAGTGTGAAGGAAAAATGAATATAATCTCACAGAATGAGCCAACAGCATGTTCCACTTGGTTCTGGCTGTATATTGGTCATGTTTTACAAAGTACTAACGTCCACCGTTTTAAAACCAACTGAGGGGGAAAAATTAAAAAAATACAAACGAATAACGATATCTAGTATATTTGCCAAAATTAAAATGAATATGTAGAAGAGAATCCAGAAGTGAAAAATATACCTAAGACATGTAATTGTAGAAATATGAAAGTCAAAAAGGAAAAAAGGGGGCAATATGGCGGAGGAGTAGGGGTCCTCACCTCACCTGGACCCACCAACTTACCTAGATAACTTTTAAACTGTCGTGAAAATCTACGAATTCGACCTGAGATTTAAAGAGAGAACAGCTGGAATGCTACAGAGAGAAGGATTTTCACTTCTAACATGGTAGGAAGCTGGAAAAAAAATAAAATAAAAAGAACCAAGTTGGGGAGGGGCACTGCAAGGAGCTTGGCTAAATCCAGGCAGTGAAAGCCTCTGGGACAGGAAAGTCCACCCCCGGAGATGCGGGAACTTTAAAAAATTTGAACTGGGTTCTTCCAGGACAGAAAGGCACTTAGCAGGGAAATCGGGCAGAGTTACAGGAGGGCCAGAGAAGCCTCCAGATTCCTGGAGTCACTAATAGAGGAAGTGCACCTGGGGAGAGTGCACCACACAATGCAGGTCAATGTTGGTAAAGGGCTGTAGCGCACAAAGTTGGGGCATTCAGGAGAAGCCTCTTGGTCAGGAGGGCAGCTCAAGATGGAGGTGTCTGCGCCCTGCTTCCTTTGGGAGTCATGGACTCAGGAACAGGATTCCAGCAGCACAGGCCCCAGACCCTAGGATGCCAAACAGACACGGCTTATGATCATGCACGCTCCCTGGGACAGGAAGAAGCAGAGAGGGCACAGGACATGAGAACACTCCTGATGTGGGGCACCCTGCAAGCTGTGTAGATCAGCACCCCAGTGCCACCCCGAGAGCATCTAGGCCAGTGCACACTAGGAGACTCTGTTAGTTACTGCAGGATCTGACTCCAGGGATGGAGACCTGGCTGCTGCCAGAGTTGTTCCTCCTGGTTTCATCCTCTCCCTGGGAGAGGTGGGGCCACCAGGGAACAAAGGCCTCATGGGGTAAACAGTGCTCACTGAGCTGGAAACTGACAGGGGGTGGGGCAGCTCCCCCAGGTATACACACCTGAGAATCAGCACAGGGGGCAACTCCCCCAAAGACCAGCTGGAAGGACAGGGGAAGAGCAGGTTCTTGAGAAGCAGCACTATAAATCTCCAGGGAAAGTCGTGGGATTTACAGTATACAAAGCCAGAGACTAACCCTCCTATTTTATTTTTCTTCCTTTTTCCAGGACAACTCATTTTTATATCAGACTGTAAATTGCCATCTTTTTCTCCTTTCTCACATTAACTACAATATTTTACCACCTCTTTATTTTTAAGGTTCTTTTTTTTTTTTTGACTTCCATATTTCTACAATTACAGGTCCTAGATATATTTTCCACTTCTAGATTTCCTTCAACATACTCAACTTAATTTGGGGAGATATACAAGATATTTTTTTGTGTGTGTTTTTTGTTTTCTCTACTTCATTTTGTTCTACAATGGCAGAAGTTAATATCTTCTAAAACATGACCAACATGCATCCAGAACCAGGTGCTATACTGTGCTGGCTCATTCTGTGAGATTCCTTATTCCCATACTAACCCCCTCTTTTATCTAATTTGCCTTGGGGGTCAATGGTAGGGCTCTCTACAAATATTTCTGGTTTATATAAATTTGGTACTGAGCATCTTCAAACATACATAACTTAATAAACTCAGAACTGAGAGGATCATCCTCTAGAACCCCTCAGGGAGATTACATTGTCACTCCACTACAACTTCATCACCACCACCATCTACAAGTACCCACGCCATTTTTTTTCTTTTTCTTTGGGATTCTTGGCGTTTTATTTTTTACTACTTTGTTTTAAAATTTGTTTTTCACTTTAGTAGTCCTTTTGTTGTCTTTTGTCCTGATCTTTGTTTTCAATTTTTGGTCTCTGACCTCGGCAGAATCACCTAGGGTGAAATTTACTTAGGTCTTTGTTGATATTCTGGACTCAGCCTGCTCATACACCACTCTGTGCAGAGCAAAATTACTAGAAGGATGAACTCACCACAAAGGAAAGAATCAGAAATGGTACTATCTGCTACATAGTTACAGAATTTTGATTACAATTCAATGTCAAAAAGCCAAATCATAAGCACAATTATTAACCTACTGGTTACCCTGGAAAAAAGCATAAAGGAATCAAGAGACTTCATGCCTGCAGAATTGAATCTAATCAGGCTGAAATTAAAAATCAAGTAAATGAGATGCAATGCAAACTGGAGGTCCTAGCGATGAGGGTTAATGAGTTAGAAGAGGGAGGGACATAGAAGACAAGTTGATGGCAAGGAAGGAAGCTGAGGAAAAAAGATAAAAACAATTAAAGACCATGAGGAAAAGTTAAGGAAAATAAATAAGCCTCAGAAGAAAAAATCAACGTATAATTGTGGTTCCAGAGAGAGCCAAGAGGGACAGAAGACCGGAAAGCATATTTGAACAGATCATAGCTGAGAACTTCCCTAATTTGGGGAGGGAAAAAGGCATTTAGATCCAGGAGACAGAAAGGTCCCCACCAAAATCAATAAAAACTGTTCAACACCTCGACATTTAAGAGTGAAACATGTAAATTCCAAAGATAAAGAGAAGATCCTTAAAGCAGCAAAAAACAAGAGATTCCTAACTTATACAGAGAGAAATTTTAGATTAACAGCGGACCTCTCCACAGAGACCTGGCAGGCTAGAGAGGGCTGGCAGGATATATTCGGGGTCCTAAATGAGAAGAACATGCAGCAAGAACACTCTTTCCAGCAAGGCTGTAAGTCACAATAGAAAGAGAGATAAAGAGCTTCCAAAATGGGCAGAAACAGAAGGAATATGTGACCACAAAACCAGCTCTGCAAGAAATATTAAGGAGGACCTTGTAAGAGAAAGAGAAATCCCAAAGAAATAATCCAAAAAACAGGGCCTGAATAAGTATTATTATGACACTAAATTCATATCTTTCAATAGTAACTCTGAATGTGAATGGGCTAAATAATCCCATCAAAAGACATAAAGTTTCAGACTGGATAAAAGAGCAAAACCCAACTATTTCCTGTCTATTAGAGACTCATTTGTGACCTAAGGACAACTCCAGGATGAAAATGAAAGGTTGAAGAACCATTTACCATTCAAATGGTCCTCAAAAGAAAGCAGGGGTAGCCATCCTTCTATCAGATAAACTAAAGTTTATCCCGAAGACTGTAGTGAGAGATGAAGAGGGACACTGTATCATACTTAAAGGATCTATCCAACAAGAGGACCAAGAGGACCTAACAATCATGAATATTTTTGCCCCGAATGTGGGGGCTGCCAAGTACAACAATCAATTAATAACATGCTTAGATAATAAAACTCTAATTATAGCAGACTTCAACATGGCACTTTCAGTAAATGACAGATATTCTAAGCACAACATTTCCAAAGAAAAAAGAGCTTTAAATGATATACTGGACCAGAAGGATTTCACAGATATATACAGAACTTTCCATCTGAACACAACTGAATAGACTTTCTTCTCAAGTGCATGTGGAATTTTCTCCAGAATAGACCACATATTGGGTCTCAGATCAGGTTTCAACCCATACCAAAAGATTGATTTTATCCTGCATATTTTCAGACCACAAAGCTTAGAAACTGGAACTCAAACACAAGAAGAAATTTGGAAGAAATTAAAACAGTGGAGGTTAAAGAGCATCCTGCTAGAAGATGAATTGGTCTACCAGGAAATTAGAGAAGAATTAAAAAGATTCATGGAAACTAATTAAAATAAAGATAGAACCTGTCAAGTCTTTGGGATACAGCAAAAGCAGTCCTGAGAGGGAAATACACCACAATACAAGCATCCCTCAAAAAATTGGAGAAAAATACACAAGCTAACCTCGCACCTAAAGGAACTGGAGAAAGAACAGCAAGTAAAAAGTATAGCAAGCAGAAGATGAGAGTTAATAAAGATTCAAGCAGAACTAAATGAAATAGAGACCAGAAGAACTGTAGAACAGATCAACAAAACCAGGAGTTTGTTCCTTGAAACAATTAATAAGATAGATAAACCATTAGCCAGCCTTATTAAAACCAAAAGAGAAAAGACTCAAATTAATGAAATCACAAATAAAAGAGATCTCAACCAATACCAAGGAAATACAAACGATTTTAAAAACGTATTATGAGCAGCTATAAGCCAATATAGCAGACAATCTAGAAGAAATGGACGCAATTCTGGAAAACCACAAATTACCAAAACTGTAACAGGAAGAAATAGAAAACCTGAACAGGGGTTCCCTGGGTGGCGCAGAGGTTTAGCGCCTGCCTTTGGCCCAGGGCACGATCCTGGAGACCCGGGATTGAATCCCACGTCGGGCTCCCGGTGCATGGAGCCTGCTTCTCCCTCTGCCTATGTCTCTGCCTCTCTCTCTCTCTCTCTGTGTGTGTGTGTGTGTGACTATCATAAATAAATAAAAATAAAAAAAACCTGAACAAGCCAATAACCAGGGAGGAAATTGAAGCAGTCATCGAAAACCTCCCAAGACGCAAATGTCCATGGTCAGATGGCTTCTCAGGGGAATTTTATCAAATGTTTAAAGAAGAAACTATACCTATTCTACCAAAGCTGTTTCAAAAGATAGAAAGGGATGCAATACTTCCAAACTCATTTTATTAGGCGAGCATCACCTTATTTCCAAAACAAGACAAAGACCCCACCAAAAAGGAAAATTATAGACCAATATCTCTCATTAACACAGATGCAAAAATTCTCAACAAGATACTAGCCAATAGGACCGAATAATACATTAAGAAGATTATTCACCATGGCCAAGTGGGATTTATCCCTGGGATGCAAGGTTAGCTCAACACTGGTAAAACAATCAACGTGATAGATCATATCAACAAGAGAAAAAACAATAATCCTATGACCCTCTCAATAGATGCAGAGAAAGCATTTGACCAAATACAGCATCCATTCCTGATCAAAACTCTTCAGAGTGTAGGGATAGAGACAGCACTCCTCCGCATCTTAAAAGCCATCTACAAAAAGCCCACAACAAACATCTTTCTCAATGGGAAAACACTGAGAGCCTTTCCCCTTATACAAGGAACATGAGACCGATGTCCAGTCTCACCACTGTTAGTAAACATAGTACTAGAAGTCCTACACTCAGAAATCAGACAACAAAAATAAATAAAAGGCGTTCAAATTGACAAAGAAGTCAAACTCTCCGTCTTCGCAGATAACATGATACTGTACGTAGGAAACCCAAAAAACTCCACCCCAAGAATGCTAGAACTCATATAGCAATTCGGCAATGTGGCAGACACAATACAAAATCAATGCCCAGAAATCAGTGACATTTCTATACACTAACAATGAGACTGAAGAAAGAGAATTTAAGGAGTCAATCTAAATGATTGATCTAAATGTGAGGCAAGATTCCATCAAAATCCTAGAGAAGAACACAGGCAACACCCTTTTTGACCTCGGCCACAGTAACTTCTTGCAAGATACATCCACAAAGGCAAAAGAAACAAAAGCAAAAATGAACTATTGGGACTTCATCAAGATAAGAAGCTTTTGCACAGCAAAGGATACAGTCAACAAAACTCAAAGACAACCTACAGAATGGGAGAAGATATTTGCAAATGACATATCAGATAAAGGGCTAGTTTCCAAGATCTATAAAGAACTTCTTAAACTCAACACCAAAGAAACAAACAACCCAATCATGAAATGGGAAAAAGACATGAACAGAAATCTCACAGAGGAAGACATATACATGGCCAACATGCACATGAGAAAATGCTCTGCATCAGTTGCCATCAGGGAAATACCAATCAAAACCACAATGAGATACCACCTCACACCAGTGAGAATGGGGAAAATTAACAAGGCAGGAAACCACAAATGTTGGAGAGGATGTGGAGAAAAGGGAACCCTCTTACACTCTTGGTGGGAATGTGAAATGGTGCAGTCACTCTGGAAATCTGTGTGGAGGTTCCTCAAAGAGTTAAAAATAGACCTGCCCTACGACCCAGCAATTGCACTGTTGGGGATTTACCCCAAAGATACAGATGCAATGAAACGCCAGGACACCTGCACCCCAATGTTTCTAGCAGCAATGTCCACAATAGCCAAACTGTGGAAGGAGCCTCAGTGTCCATCGAAAGATGAATGGATAAAGAAGATGTGGTTTATGTATACAATGGAATATTACTCAGGCATTAGAAATGACAAATACCCACCATTTGCTTCAACGTGGATGGAACTGGAGGGTATTATGCTGAGTGAATAAGTCAATCGGAGAAGGACATACATTATGTGTTCTCATTCATTTGGGGAATACAAGTAATAGTGAAAGGAAATAGAAGGGAAGGGAGAAGAAGTATGTGGGAAATATCAGAAAGGGAGACAGAACATAAAGACTCCTAACTCTGGGAAACGAACTAGGGGTGGTGGAAGGGGAGGAGCGCAGGGGTGGGGGTGACTGGGTGACGGGCACTGAGGGGGGCACTTGACGGGATAAGCACTGGGTGTTATTCTGTATGTTGGCAAATTGAAATTAAAAAATAAATTTATTATAAAAAATAATTTTATTGATGGTTTACTTCAGTCTGCAAAAGCTTTTTTATTCTAAGGTACTTCTAATAGTGTATTTTTGTTTTATTTCCCTTGCCTTAGGAGACATATCTAGAAAAACATTAGTTTTGCCAATGTCACAGAAATTATTGCATGTATTCTCCTCTAGGAGTTTCATGGTTTCAGATATCATATTTCAGTCTAACCCATTTTGAGTTTGTTTTTGCACATGGTGTTAGAAAGTGGTCCAATTTCATTCTTTTATATATAGCTGTCCATTTTTCCTGGCACTATTTATTGAGAAGACTGTCTTTTTGCCATAGGATATTCTTGCCTTCTGTGTGATAAATTAATTGATCATATAAATATGGGTTTTTTTGGGGGACCTCCATTCTGTTCCATAGGTCTATGTGTCTATTTTTGTGCCATTGCTATACTCTTTGGATTACTACAGCTTTGTAGCCTGTATTAAAATCAGGAATTGTGGTACCTCCACCTTTGTTTTTTGCTTTCTCCTCAGGATTTCTTTGGGATGCCTGAGTGGCTCAGTGGTTGGGCGCTGCCTTTGCTCAGGGCATGATCCTGGATTCCTGGGTTCAAGTCCCACATCGAGCTCCTTGCATGGAGCCTGCTTCTCCCTCTGCCTGTGTCTCTGCCTCTCTCTCACTCTCTGTGTCTCTCATGAATAAATATATAAAATCTTTTAAAAAAAAGATTTCTGTTTCTCTCATGAATAAATAAATTACATCTAAAAAAGGGATTGCTTTGGCTATTTAGTCTTTTGTGGTTCCATACAAATTTTAGGATTATCTGTTCTAGTTTTGTGAAAAATGCTGTTGGCATTCAGATTGTGTTGAGTCTGTGCACTGCCTTATAATTGGACATTTTTAATATGGACATTTTCACAATATTAATTCTTCCAATTCATGAGTATGGAATCTCTTTTCACTTTTTGTATTCTCTTCAAATTTTTCATCAATATTTTATAGTTTTCAGAGTATACATTTTTTTACCAGTTTGGTTAAGTTTATTAGGCATTTTTTTTTCTTTTTGGTGCAATTGTAAATGGAGTTGTCTTCTTAATTTTTCTTTTTGTTACTTCATTATTAGTGTATAGAAATGCAACTGATTTCTAGGTATTAATTTTGTATCCTGCAACTCCTCTGAATTTATGTATTACTTCCAGTAGATTCCTGGTGGAGTTATTATGATTTACTATGTATAGATCATGTCATCTAAAATAAGAGATAGTTTAACTTTTTTACCAAAATGAGTGCTGTTCAGGGCCTTGCCAAGTCTTCTCTGGGCATACTTTTCATTCTTGGCATTGAGTGGCTTTCTAAATTCTCTAGTAAACGTGTACTTTTGATGCCTTAATTTCCCTCCAAAATTCATTCCCCAGATTTTCCTCCCAAACAATATATTGTATGTCTTAATCATAATCATTTGTCCCAGGTAGTTTTTTTTTTATTTGCCTTTCAATAAGATTCTGAACAATGTCTACTACTTTTAAATATTTTTTAAAAGTTGGTACCATACACTTTTAATTTTTTCTTCCAAAATTAAAACAAAAACTGCTAAACTATATTAAAATCTGTGATCAGGGGGATCCCTGGGTGGCTCAGTGGTTTGGCACCTGCCTTCGGCCCAGGGCATGATCCTGGAGATCCGGGATCGAGTCCCACGTCGGGGTCCCCACATGGAGCCTGCTTCTCCCTCTGCCTGTGTCTCTGCCTCTCTCTCTGTGTCTATGGTCTCTCATGAATAAATAAATAAAATCTTTTTTAAAAATCTGTGATCAGATTTCCTTGAAATTATTTCCAAGGGTTATTTTCTTTAATCTATGCAAATATACAAAGTAGATATTATTATCTACTTTTTACAGATGAAATGAATTACATTATTTTCCCAGAGTCATACAGCTAATATTCCCAATAACACTTATTCATATTCAATACTATGTCTGTCTTTCTAAACTTTCAACATGGGGACATTAAGCTTGTAAACATTTCCCACACTTTATCTTCTTTCTTTCTTCTTTCTTTCTTTCTTTCTTTCTTTCTTTCTTTCTTTCTTCTTTCTTTCTTTCTTTCTTCTTTCTTTCTTTCTCTTTCTTTCTTTCTTTCATTTTTAATTTTACACAATTAACTAACATATACTGTTATACTAGTTTCAGAGGTAGAGTTCAGTGATTCAACTGTTGTATATAATACCCAGTGCTACATTACATCATTACATCATATACCCTCCTTTTTTTAATGTACCCCCCTTATTGTCCATCACACAGTACTCCCAGCCCCTCTCCCCTCCAGCAACCCTCAGTTTGTTTTCTATGGTTAAGAGTCTGTTTTGGTTTGTCTCTGTCTCTAATTTCATCTTATTTTATTTCCCCCCTTCCTTTATGGTCCTCTGTTTTGTTTCTTAAATTCCACATATGAGTGGAATTATATATGATAATTTTCTTTCTCTGATTGACCTATTTTGCTTAGTATAATACCTTCTATTTCCACCTACTTAATTGCAAATTCTGCTTATTATATCACTTACTAGTTTTAGACATTGCTGAATTACTTAATTTAATCCTCTAAACTTTCTTTTCATCAGCTATAAGATGTAGACCCATTCACCTATGAGATAACACATGGCTGGCACATTAAATAATCAATATATTGAAGTCAGTGTTATTAATAGTTAATATTACAATTAATAAATTTAATACAACAAACTTTTAAAATAAAAGTATGTGCCATATAATGGAGTATCTTCCACTGTTTTATTTCCGTTTTCAAAAAATGCTCATAGCATACAACTCTATTAATTTTATTATGTATCCACCTACCTTTTGAAAATCTCTGCATTACAAAATTTACAAAAACTACTTGGAAAAAATAAATAAATTAATGAAAAATACTTGGGACTTGGAGTGATTCTTGTGTTATTCCAGCAGCTTTCTCATTTATAGCATGACCTTAGGAATATACCTGTGTCTCTTCTTTAACAGTATAAAGGAAAACCTCTTTTAACCTCATCCATGACCCCAGGTATTTTTTTTGTCTTAATTTTAGGAAATTGTACATGGGGCATATTTGTTTTCTATGAGTCTCATAAAATATTAGTATGAGCTGGGCAGCTTAAAAGAACAAACTAATCTGTCAGAGTCCTAGAGGCCAGATGTTTGAAATCAAAGTGTCAGTAATTCTGTATTCCTTCTGGAGGTTCTAAGGGAGAATCTATTCTTTTCCTCTTTCAGCTGCTTTTGATTCCAAGAATTTCTTGGCATATGCCAATATTATTCCAATCTTTTCTTTAGTGGCCACAGTGCTTTCTCTTCTATTTACTAACCTTCTGCCTTACGCTTATAAGGATTCTCATTGTATCTAGAACCTACCTGGGAAATCCAGGATGACCTTCTCTCATTTCAAGAGCCTTAATTACATTTGTAAAACCTCTGTCCAAATAAGGTAAGATTCATAGATGCCAGGAACTAGAATGTGACTGTATAGATATATTATTTAATTATTTATTTAATGAGAGGAAGGTGGAGAGAGAGAATATGAGCAGCAGGGACAGATGGACAGGAGATAGAATTTCAAGCAGACTCTGTGCTGAACATGGAGCCCCATGAAGGGCTCAATTTCATGACCCTGAGATCATGACTAGATCCAAAATCAAGAGTCAGATGCTGAACTGACAATACCACCCAGGTGCCCCAGGGACTGCGATTCAATTCATTACAGGGGGTTTAGGAGATGAGAAAAAGACCTTTTCAGTAGATGGCTATTAGAGTGCATTATCTGAAAATCAGCAGACTTTTTATATTGCCCAGATTAACATTCCTATGGACATCTCCAGTTAACGTTATCATGATGGGTGACAATCCCCCTCAGTTTTCTTAGTCTCTTAGCTAGACAAATAACGTGTTAAAGGGAAAAATGCACACGGTAGTTATTTTCTATATTTTAAAAGATAAACTGGTTTTAACTGTGACTGATATGTCTGTATCCTTCTACTCTCTAGTCACTATGTTCAAAAAAGTCTTATTCATTTCCTGATCTTAAAGGGCTTCCATAACTGCTAGCTTACACTCAGCCATCTTTGATATTCTCTTAGTAGAGTGTGAGACTGAATATACAACCCAAGCTTGGTGTAAGCAACTCTGGCTTCCAAATGACTGCAATGTTTTCCTCCCAGAAGGCTTTAAACAATGATCCTGGCCCTGGTGGTGCCCAGGACCTCTAGATGGGAAGCTGAAAGTTTGCACTGCCCATCCTTCAGTGAGCCTTCATAGAAGAGCTATCAATCACTCTTGCATCCCTGGTTTCCCTTAGAACCCTGCATTCACCCTGCCTATATCTGAGTTTATTTTATTTATTTATTTATTTATTTATTTATTTATTTATTTATTTAATCTTGGTATGCTGCTGAGTTCCAGTACCTACCTCTATCACAGCATTAGTAACAGTTTAGAACTATTGCCTCCCTTGAAAGTCATAATAGTCAGTACTTCAGTGCTTACTTATGTTCCAGGAAATTCTAAAATAAATAAATACATACATACATTCTTTAATTAATTTATTTAATCCTGAGATTTTAATTTTATTTAATTCTGAGGGGGTGACATGGGACTCAATCCTGGGTCTCCAAGATCCTGCCCTTGGCTGAAGGCGGTGCTAAACCGCTGAGCCACTGGGGCTGCCCCAAACTAGATTTTAAAACAAAAACTGTAACAAGAGATGAAGAAGGACATTATAGCATAGTTAAGGGATCTATCCATCAAGAAGGTCTAACAATTGTAATATTTATACCTCCCACTTGGGAGCACCCACATATATAAATCAATTAATAATAAACATAAAGAAACTCATGGATAATACTAAAATAATAGTAGAGGATTTTAACACCCCACATGCAACAATGGACAGATCATTTAAATAAAATCAACAAGGAAACAAGGGCTTTGAATGACACACTGGACCAGGTGGACTTAACAGATGTATACTAAGCATTTCAACCAAAGCAGCAGAATACATACATATTCTTCTCGAGTATACATGGGACATTATCCAGAATGGAACACATACTGTGTCAGAAATCAGGCCTTAAAAAAGTACAAAAAGATTGAGATCATAACATGCATATTTTCAGATCAAAATGATTCAGACCTTGAAGTCAAACACAAGAAGACTTTTGGAAAGACTACAAATACATGGAGATTAAAGAATATCCTACTAAGGAATGAGTGGATTAACCAAAAAGTAAAGAAGAAATAAAAAAATAGATGAAACGAAATGAGAATGAAAACATGTTAGTCCAAAATCTTTGGGAAGCAGCAAAGGTAGTCCTAAGAGGGAAGTATATTGCGATAAAAGCCTACCTCAACCCCGATGTTTATAGCAGCAATGGCCACGATAGTCAAACTGTGGAAGGAGCCTCGGTGTCCAACGAAAGATGAATGGATAAAGAAGATGTGGTTTATGTATACAATGGAATATTACTCAGCTATTAGAAATGACAAATACCCACCATTTGCTTCAACGTGGATGGAACTGGAGGGTATTATGCTGAGTGAAGTAAGTCAGTCGGAGAAGGACAAACATTATATGTTCTCATTCATTTGGGGAATATGAATAATAGTGAAAGGGAATATAAGGGAAGGGAGAAGAAATGTGTGGGAAATAGCAGAAAGGGAGACAGAACGTAAAGACTGCTAACTCTGGGAAACGAACTAGGGGTGGTAGAAGGGGAGGAGGGCGGGGGGTGGGAGTGAATGGGTGACGGGCACTGGGGGTTATTCTGTATGTTAGTAAATTGAACACCAATAAAAAATAAATTAAAAAAAAAAGCCTACCTCAAGAAGCAAACAAGTCTCAAATATATAATCTAACACTATACCTAAAGAAGCTAGAAAAGTAACAGCAAATAAAGTCTAAAGCCAGGAGAAAGGAAATAATAAAAATTAGAACAGAAATATATGATATGGAAACAAACAAAAAAAGTAGAATGGATGAACAAAACTAAGGGCTGGTTCTTTGGAAGAATTAATAAAATTGATATACTCCTGGCTAGACTTGTGAAAAAGTAAAGAGAAAGAACTAGAATAGATAAAAATAAAAAATGAAAGAGGAGACATCCCAACACCACAGAAATGCAAAAAAAAAAAAAATATATATTATATGCCAACAAACTGGGCAACCTGGAGGAAATGGAAAAATTCCTGCTAGCCTACAAACTACCAAAACTGAAACAGGAAGAAATAGAAAAATGGAACATACTCATAATCAGCTAAGAAATTGAATCAGTAATCAAAAATTTCCCAAAGAACAAAAGCCAGAGCCATATAGCTTCCTAGGGGAATTCTACCAAACATTTAAATAATTAATACCTATTCTCCTTAAAATGTTGTAAAAAAGAGAAATGGAAGGAAAATTTCCAAACTCATTCTAGAAGCCAGCATTACCTTGACTCCAAAACTAGACAAATACCCTACTAAAAAAGAGACCTACAGGCCAACATCCCTGATGAACATGGATGCAAAAATTCTCAATAAAATACTACCAGGTTGAATTCAACAGTATATTAAAAGTATTATTCACCATGATCAAGTGGGATTTATTCCTGGGCTACAAGGGTGGTTCATATTAAAAAAGCAATCAATGGGATACATCACATTAACAAAAGACAGAATAAGAACCATATAGTCCTATTAACAGATGTAGAAAGCATTTGACAATATACAACATCCTTTCTTACTTTCTTTTTTCAGAGAGAGGTGAGGGGAGGAGTAGAGGGAGAGGAAGAGAGAGAATCTTAAGCAGGCTCCATGCCCATTGTGGAGCCTGTGTGGGGCTGGCTCTTACGACCCTGAGATCATGACTTGAGCTAAAATCAAGAGTCAGATGCATAACTGACTGAGCCACAAAGGTGCCCCTAGCATCCTTTTTTGATAACAACCCTCACAAAATTGGGATTGATGGAGGATTAACTAAACATCATAAAAGCCATAAATGAAAGACCCCAAGATAATATCATCAATGGAGAAAAATTGAGTCAGAAACGTGACAAGGAAGTCCAGTCTCAACATTATGATTTAACAGAGTACTAGAAGTCTTAGCCTCAGCAATCAGACAACAAAAGCATCTAAATTGGCAAGGAAGAAGTCAAATTTTCACTCTTTGAAAATGACGTGATTGATATAGAAATTCTAAAAGACTTAATCAAAAAGCTGCTAGAAGTCATACATGAATTCAGCAAAGTTGTAAGATATAAAATCAATGTGCAGAAATTTGTTTTATTCTATACAACCATAATGAAGTAGCAGAAAAAGAAATCAAGGAATTGCTCTCATTTGCAATTGCACCAAAAACCATAAGATACCTAAGAATAAACCTAACTGAAGAAGTAAAAGATCTATATTCTGAAAACTATAGAGTACTCATGAAAGAAACTGAAGAAGACACAAAGAAATGGAAAAGCATTTCATGCTCATGGATTGGAAGAACAAACATTGTTAAAATATCTATGCTACTCAAAGCAATCTACACATTCAATACAATCTCTGTCAAAATACCACCAGCATTTTCCACAGAGCTAGAACAAACAATCCTAAAATGTGTGTGGAACCACAAAATAACCTGAATAGCCAAAGTAATTCTAAAAAAGAAAAAAAAATGGAGGCATCACAATTCCAAATTTCAAGCTATATTTACAAATATGTAGTCATCAAGATAGTATGGTACTGGCATAAAAACAGATACATAGAAGATTGAAACAGAATAGAGAACCCAGAAATGGATCCATAACTATCTGGTTAACTAAACTGTGACAAAGCACAAAATAGATAATGGAAAAAAGACAGTCTATTCAACAAATAGTGTTGAACAACCTGGACAGCAACATGCAAAAGAATGAAACTGGGCCACTTTTTGTGTTAAAGATTTTATTTATTTTTTCATGAGAGACAGAGAAGGAGGGAGAGACATAGGCAGAGAGAGAAGCAGGTTCCCTGTGGGGAGCCTGATGCAGGACTCAATCCCAAGACTCTCAGATAATAACCTTAGCCAAAGGCAGAGGCTCAACCACTGAGCCACCTAGGTGCCCTTGGGTCACTTTCTTACACCATAATCAAAAAAAAATTCAAGATGGATGAAAGACTTAAAAGTGAGACAGGAAATCTTCAAAATCCTAGAGTATAAAACAGGAATCAACCTCTTTGACCTCAGCTGTAATAAATTCTTATTAGACATGTCGATGGAAGCAAGAGAAACAAAAGCAAAAATGAATTAGGAATTCATCAACATAAAGTAAACAATTAATGTATCTAAAAAGCAGCCTACATAATGGGAGAAAATATTTGCAAATGACATATCTGATAAAGGGTTAGTATCTACAGTCTATAAAAAAAAGTTTTCAAAATCACCAATGATTCAGTTAAGAAATGGACAGAATACATGAATAGACACTTCTCCAAAGAAGATATCTAAATGGCTTAGAGACACATTTCAGGATGCTTAGCATCACTGATCATCATGTAAATACAAATCAAAATCATGATATCACCTCACACCTGTTAGAATAGCTATAGTGAACACAACAAACAAGTTTTGGTGAGGATGTGGTAAGAATGGAACCCTCTTGCACTGTTAGTTGGAATGTAAACTTGGTGCAGCCACTCTGGAAAATAGTAAGGAGGATTCTCAGAAACTACAAAATAGAACTACCCTATGATCTAGCAATTGTGCTACCATGCATTTATCCAAAGGATGCAAAAATACTAATTCAAAGGGATACATATGCACCCTGGTGTTTCTAACAGTATTATCAACAATTGTCAAATTATGAAACGATCCCAAATGTCCATTGACCGATGAACGGATAAAGAAGATGTGGGTATATATATGTATATGTACATACACACTGGAATATTATTCAGCTACAAACAAGAATGAAATTTTGCCATTTACAAAGACATGGATGGAGCTATAGTTCTAAGTGAAATATGTAAGTCATATTTAATACCATATGATCTCATTCATATGTGGAATTTAAGTAAGAAGACAGATGGACATTTGAGAAAGGGGAAAAAAAGAGAGAGGAAAACAAGCCATAAAGTGATTCTTAACAATAAAGAGCAAACAAAGCTGATGGAGGGAAATGGGTGGGCAGTGGGCCAGACAGATGTTTGGTATTAAAGAAGGCACTTGTAATGAGCAGTGGGCATTGTATGTAAGTGTTGAATCACTGAATTCTACTCCAGAAGCCAATGTTGCACTTTATGTTAACTAATTACAATTTAAATTTAAAAAATTAAATAGTAAAATAAATAAATAAATAAATAATAAATAAATAAGGATAGGATCCAGAAATTATGGTGTTTCAAAGTCCTCAGATAATTACAAAGTTCAGTAAAGGTTGAAACGCACTGATTTAGCAGCAGAGGACAGATATAGAATAATAAAACTGGAAGAAGAGAGTTAAGATATTACTGCAATAGTATAAGGAAGAATGATTAGGGCATGATCAAGGTAAACAGCTGGAGAGCTAAAGAATAGTGGGATAACGGATATCAAGACTAGCTCATGTAGGGTTTGATGATTGATTGCATACGAGAGTGAGGGGTGTGGGTGATATTTTGGATGATACCCAGGTTTCTGACTTGGGGTTTGAGTGGATTGAGGTACAATGCAACAAGATAGAAACCACAGGTGTAGAAACAAATTTGGAAGAAAACTACCATTTTATAGCAAATGTGGAGGTAAAGAGAGGAGTGATCTAAAGTTGTTATTCCTTAATATTGGTTCCCAAATCTTAGTATACCAAAAAAAAAAAAATACCTGAAGTGTCTGTTAAAATACAAATTGCAATTCTCTCCCTTATTTCCATTTAGGAAGACTTGGAATGGGACCCAGTCATATGCTTTTTTCTTTCCTTTTTAAAATAGCTCCAGTACAGGTGCCTGGGTGGCTCACTCAGTTAAACTTCCGACTGATTTCAACTCAGATCATGATCTCAGTGTTATGAGATAGGAGCCTCCTCTCAGGTTCCACACTCAGCATGGAGTCTGCTTGAGATTCTCCCTCTGCCTCTGCCCCTTGGTGCTCCCTCTTTCTATCTCTAATAATAAATAAATAAAAACTTTAAACAACCTTAGTATAGTATGTAAACTTTTAAAAAATATACTGAGAAATATTTAAAAATAAAGCTCAAAGTAAATTGAAAATTGCACTAAAAGTCTATTTTATGCCTATAAATTAACAGCTACTAGTGACTTAAAAGTTTGTTTTTTTTTTTTTAGATTTTATTTATTTATTCATGAGAGACACAGAGAGAGACATAGAGAGAGGCAGAGACAGGAGAAGCAGGCTCCATGCAAGGAGCCCTATGTGGGACTCGATCCTGGGAATACAGCATCATGCCCTGAGCCGAAGGCAGACACTCAACCACCAAGCTACCCAGGCATCCCAAAAGCTTGATCTTGATAGAAATTTAATGTGTTTTTTTTCATAGCTTTATAAAATTTTCACTCTGTAAAAAAGAAATGATTTTAATGCAAAATTGAAATTGTAAAAGCCCCCATGTTAGTGATTGCAAATTAATCTAGGTATCAATTAACTTTAATGGAATATTTCTATTGTTATAATTAAAAGTAACCAGTGTATACAGAGGTATATGCAGATCGATCTCAGTAAATATCTTTTGTATCATCACCATCATATTCATTCAATCTTCAGGAATTTCAAAATCTCTTTGTTCTCCTTTGCCTTGTGAAACATTTCAAAATCCTAAAAGAAATTAAAATTAACTTGTAATATCAATGCCGATTATTTCCACTTATGAAATAATTAAATTCAAGTGTTTGGGTAAGTTTGCTAATTATCTTATCTGGGCCTTTGCAAATATCTGCCATCTAAGGTAAAAAAAATATTCCCCCTAGCCGCAATCATTTCATACTATAATGTATGAAGGAGAATACTATGTATCTCAAAACAAGCAGCATGATATACTTTTCTTTTATGATACTTTTTTCATAATGTAGTACATATTGCCTTATATTTAGAAACATAATTAAGTTATTGTATAAATGAAGAATACTGGCCCTCACAGCCCATAATTGTATTTTTTCTCCATGTATTTGACCTTAGGACATGAAATGAAAATAAAATAAAAATGGACATTTACTCTTACTCCACAATATTCTTGGCCATTGAATATCTGAGGTGGTAGAGCCTTAGGAGTGGAAACTTTCATCCTCATTTCTTGAAGTACCTTCAAACTGATGGAAATATCTATTAATTCATACTTTATTTTATAAGTATCTAGAATTCTGGTAACTTCTTCCTGTCTCTGCTTCACCTAAACAAGTATATAAAGAGATAAAATGATGTTAATCAACTGACTCTAATGATTTATGTTTTATTTTCCCCATCCATTATGCTATGGAAGAGGAATAGCTTTTAATAGTGTGGTGTTTCTTTGAGGAGCAAAAATTACATAATTTTCTTGTGATAAACACATACATACATATATAGTAGATATATGTAATATATAAATATGTTTAATATGTATATTAAGAAATACAGTAAGGTTTCAGTAAGAACTAAAAATCTCTAATGGGCTATATATATATATATTTACCATATTGATTTCATACTGCACATGAAGTAGTATAACATTCTTCTAACAGTTGAAGCACACTTTTCAACTTATCACTGCATTAATTTATACTAATATCTATGGTAGCTCTGTGTAAGAAATGAACATACCAGGTTTTTAATTTTGAAGAAACATACTACATGTGCTAAACCATAATCAGAGACTATACCTAAGTACAGAGATAAAATCCACAGAATGAGAAAATAAAGTATATCAGGAGATTACGATTTAAAAATAGCGTAGTGTATAAAAGTGGAGTTCTTGTTATATCCTCTTATATGAACTATTAGATTTGTATTATCTGCTGAAAGATTGTATATTCTTACACTGTCTTTTTTTCTGAAACACTACCAAGAAGTAAAATTGTAATAATTAGTTATCTTTTTAAAAATATTTTATTTTTTTATTCAGGAGAGACATACAGAGAGAGGCAGAGATACAAGCAGAAGGAGAAGCAGGCTCCCTGCAGGGAGCCTGATGCGGTACTTGATTCTGAGACCCCGGGATCATGCCCTGAGCTGAAGGCAGACGCCCAACCGCTGAGCCATCCAGGCATTCCTAATTAGTTATCTTTTAATCATATTTTATAATTGCAATTTTTGGTTAATAACTATACCATAAATTTTAAAATTTGAGTTTTCTACCTATTTTACATGACATTCTTGGGCAATTTTGCCAAATAAAATCTCTGATACTAGAATGAGAATACATGTAAAAGCAATTTGACAAATACAAACTCCAGCTTATTCAAGTATGATTTCTGAAAAGGTGCATGGCAGAAGGTTTTTTGTTTGATGACTTAAAAATGTAATACAATCATGGTTAGAAAACCCTGTCTATTTGTAATTGATAGCTAAGAAGTTTCTGAAATTCCATTATACAACATTTCTACTTTCTAAGGCTCATTATTTTTAAAAATTGCGAAGGCATGGTGCATGTGATTTAAGTCATATTAATAGTGTTTTTTTTTCAAAACTTTTTCAGCGGAACCTCATTAAGATAAGAACAGTTGCTTAGACAAGTGCTAGTCTGAATGTAGATTATAAAATTGGCAACATCATCCTTATCCCACTCCAAAACTACAGAATTTGGGAGTGGCTCTCAGGAATATTTTATCAAGCCCTCCAGATGATTTTTATGTTACAGTTTGAGAGTCACAGACCAACAGTTGTGTGAGTCTTCTGCTGTATACATTGTGGTCCTTATTGATTTTGAGTCATTCCCTCTTACAGACTCTTTGTACCATATCTGATAACATAAATCACAATGTTAAATAGTCAAAAGGCCCATAATTTTCTTTTTAAAAGTGCTTCTTCTTATTGTTGTTTCTTAGTATCTGGGTAAAATCCCTAATCTAATTGATAAAGCTTATACAAAAGCAATGCACTCTTTCTAGACTGATATCAAATCTCATTGCTCCCTGCATCTATCATAGTGTCTTGACACACAAAAGACGTGTGATGAATGTTAAACATTTATAATCAATTCAAAATTCTTTCGTTTTCATGCTTCTCCAAAACCTTTGCAGAATGAGGTTCTTTTATTTTTTTTCCAGAATGAGGTTCTTAACCATATAATGGTCCTTCTATAACTATTAGCCAGCTATATGTGACTATTGAGCACCTGAAGTATGGCTAATCCAATATAAAATATTATATAAGTACAATATACATACTAGATTTCAAGGACTTAATATAAGAATAATATATTTATATAATATCTCTTTAAATATTGATTACATGTTGCAACAGTAAAATTTTATCTATTTTGAGTTTAACAAAATATACTAAAATTAGTCTCATCCTTTTTTAAGTCACTACTATAAATAAAATAACATATGTGGCTCACAATGTATTCCTGTTAGAAACCACTGCTGTACATCTCTTATAATGTCAACATGATTCATCTAAACTGTAATCTAAGACATGTTTTATCTATGCAAATGGATATTCTTCTTAGAAATTACCAGTTTATCTTTTATGATTACTCAATCTTTTCTGAGGATTTTGGCCATTTAATCACTGACATTTTCCCTTTCCTATCCTAAACAGTGTTATTTATCTCTTCTAAAGAACAGGGTTCTTTATCTCTTCCATTTGAAAAATCTGCAGAAGTATTGGAAATACTTAAGTTGGCTGAGCTCAGGACCCAGAAACTTCCCAGATCAGTCAATTCTTAGAGTACAGCCTTGGTGAGGGCAATAACCACATTCTTTTTTCTCCCCTGCATTTCCCAACCCTAGAGAGGTGAGAGGTGAAGACTGAAAGGCAAGAAGAGGATGGTAATGTCTTAGCACAATCCTGAAGTCCCCAATTAGAGTGTATTTAGTCTTTTTGCCTTCTAAGGCCCTTTTCTTTCCACTTACCTCCCTGGACCCTGACACGCTGGTATAATAGATTATAATGGAGCTCATTATTTTCACTACAAGGCTACTTTGGAGAAGTAACCCAGAATCAGTCACTTCACTACTGCTTCAGGCTGAGCTATGCAAAGTTCCAAAGCCTGGCCCTGCCCTTTTCCAAAGCTGTTGCTAAGGGCCATTGGCCTGAGCACTCTGGATTGGCTGAGAAACTAGTGCCCTTGTGATGCAGGAACTCCGGTGCCAGGTGACTGCAGGCCTGGGGGGGGAGGGGAAGAATTCTTGATTAATAAACTCCTGTTAAGGCCTCTTTTCTCTCATCTGCGAGGCACAGGGAAGAACTGGACAGTAGAACTAACGGATTCCTATTCCTGCTGCTTTGGAATGGTGGTAAGCGTGAGCTTTTGTGTCTGGCAACTGCAGCCGCAATGAAGGGCTGAGACATCTGAGGAATAAAATGACCAAAATAAAATGGGATGAGTAAAGAAAGAGAGAAATTAAAACTTGTATTGCCTAAGTTTGTAGGGACAGAGTAAATGGTGCCAATGCTTACTTGGACGGGAGGGGACCACCAAAGTAGCCTTTGATACATTTTTTTCTTAGCCCACTGAAGTGCCTCCTTTCCCTCTCCAGTGCCCCTCCTTTCTTGGGGACAACGTGCTTTCCTTCTGGTAGTTGACCTTTTGGCTTATGTAATATTGAGTGCAATACATACCAACTCTTCTAGCACTTCCTCCGTTCACCCTGTGGAAAAAGATGACCTCATGCTTTAATGTCCATTTCCTCTTCAATACATTTGTAGCTCATTATTATAGCCTTTATTTTCAAGTGGCTGAAGAAAGCAATAATATTTAAAAGATTTTTTGGATTTGCCAAAAATGAACAATGGAAATTGACAGTAAAGGACCAGCTTATGTGCTAGGCAAATTTGGATTCTATGGCTCTACCACTTATAACTATGCATCTTTAGCAAATTACTTTCTTCTGAATGTCATTTTATCAATCATTAGAGTGTGAGTAGTGATACCTACCTGACAGCATCATGGTGAAGATTAAATGAATTAAGTATGTAACATGTTTGGCACATGATCTGATATGTCAGTAGTTCAGAAAATGATAATAATTATTGATGATAAGTGTCAGACTGCTTGTATAAAGTTTGAGAACAAGCATATAAATATGAATAAGATGAAGCATTTATCTTTGAGTGACTCACAGAGTGATAACTGATCAAATGTGGTAAATGCAATGTAGGGAAACCTAAACCATGCTAGGTAGGTCAAGGCATGTATCCCTGAAGAAGTGAGAGCTAATCAGAAACCTGAAAGATGTATAATATGCCAGGAAATTATAAGAATAAAGAAGTTTAAGGTGAAAGGAACAGTCATGAAGCAATGTGGTAATTGGAGCTTTTAAGAGCAAGTCACAGGAATAGAAACTGAGGAAATAAACAGGAAAAAACATACAGACCTTCAGGTTTCATGTCAGATTTTGACTTTTAGTATTTTCAAGGCTGTTTCTTGTTTATAAAAATGCAGAAAACCATAACTTTCAGATTTACTGTGAAGATTAAATGAGTACAGATGTTGTCTAAGAGCATCTTTCACTTATGAGACACTCAATAAATTATATCTCTTATTAATAATCCATGGATGATTAGACACCATGAAGGATTTAGCTGTAGGCATGAAAGGTGGATCAATCTAGCATGTCAAGTGGATTTGAAGGGAGAAAGATAGGAAGCAGCTGCAGCAATACAAAAATGAAATGACAGTAGTGAAAGGCAAAGATATTTAGGACAGGAGACTGATAGAATTTGGATATAGAAGTGAAAAAGGCAAAGGAGATGGGACATAACTAATGAAGGAGTCTAGGTTAGGAACAATTTGAGATATCCATTTCCTTTTAACATTCATTTGTGGTAGCAGTGATAGAAAATCTAATTTTTAAAATTATTTTCATTATCTTTCTGGTGTGCAATTATGACTTATTTTCTCGATTTGCTATGAGCTGTACCTTTGGTGCCAAGCTGAATTAATGCACTCTGTCTTATAAGAGGATGTCTTTGATAACCTAAAACAAATTGGTTGGTATGACATACAAAATTTGAATTAACCTATTATATAGGATATTTGTGATAATTAATTTGAAAGCATTATTTGTAAAAATAACAACAGCAGCAGCAGTTCTATTGATAATCAAGCTGAAAGTATCAGCAATGTAGATTTTTGTTTATGCATCCAAGTCTACTTCAGGAGTTTGTATCTGAGTTCATAATCATTTTGAAGAATAGACCAGACACTTGTAGGTTTGGAAAAAATATATTCTAAAGATGGTAGTAAACTTTATCTTGTCCTTTTACGTATGTGATTGACTGATTGATTGATTGAGTTTTTTTTTCTTATAATGAGAATTACTATCTAACTCCACTCATCGAGCCAGAGACCCTTGTGGTGTTAGTGAAAGAAAGATTCGCCCCTCATGTAGCATACTACATACAATTGTGAGTTCGTCAGCCAGCCAGTGGCCTCCACTCCAAGTTCTAACAATGTGAATGATTTATTTATTTTTGATTTTGCAAATAATACATGAATTCATGCACATAATAGAAGTCAAACCATATAGATATATAGATAGTAAAAAGTAAAATTGGATCTTCACCTCTCTGCTACCTCCCTTCCAGAGGAAATCACTATTAATAGTTTGATCTGTATTAGTTTTGGTCAGTTTGAAGAGAAAAAGGTCACTTATAATAGGAAAGTTAAGTACAAAGGCTGCTTTAAAAAATATGGAATGCTTTACAAACTTGCATGTCATCCTGGCACAGGGGCCATGCTAATCTTTTCTGTATTGTTCCAATTTTAGTGTATGTGCTACCAAAATGAACACAAGTAAATCTGCTTTGAAGTAAAACTGCCTGAGTTCAAACCCATACTATACACTTATAACTGTGTATTATAAGGCATCCTATCTAATTTCTCTGTTCCTCTATTTTCTCATAGATGAAATGGAAATTAAAATATCTGTTTTATAGAGATGCAATGAGGGTTAAATTAGTGTATGTGAAATATTAGAAAAGTGGCACATAGAACACTATTTACATGATATAATCATATTGTATACATTGTTCCACAACTTGCATTCCGTTAGTACAGATAAAGTCAATACAGTGTACTGATTAAGTGTAGGGGTTCTACAATGGAATGTTACGCAGGAAACAGAAAAGATGAATACTCACCATTCGCTTCCACATGGATGGAACTGGAGGGTATTATGCTGAGTGAAATAAGTCAATCAGAAAAGGACAATCATCATATGATTTCATTCATACATGGAATATAAGAGATTGTGAAAGGAATTATAAGGGAAAGGTGGGGAACTGAGAGGGAAAAATTAGAGAGGGAGACAAACCATGAGAGACTCCTAACTCTTGGAAACAAAAAAAAAAGGGTTGCAGAAGGGGAGGTGGGTGGGGGGATAGTGTAGCCAGGTGACAGGCACTGAGGAGAGCACTTGATGTGATGAGCACAGAGTGTTATACTATATGTTGGCAAATAGAATTTAAATTTTAAAAGAAAAAGCAGGGGTTCTAAATCTGATTGCCTGGTGCAAACCATAGTTTCACCACTTATTAGAATTCTGAACTTTAACAAGTATATAATATTTTTATGCCTGTTTCCTTTGTAAAATGGAAGTAATAGGTTGTTTTTTTTTAAGTTTTTATTTGAATTCCTGTTGGTCAATATATAGTGTACTATTAGTTTCAAGTGTACAATATACTAATTAACACTTCCATACAACACCTGCTGCTCATGACACCAGTGCACTCCTTAACCCCCATCACCTATTTAACATATGCCCCTACCCACCTCTATTCTGGTAACCATCAGTTTGTTCTCTATAGTTAAGATTCAGTTTCTTGATTTGCCCCTCCCCCCCAGTCCCTTTGCTTGTTTTTCTTTTTGTTAAATACCACATATGTGTGAAATCATATGGCATTTGTCTTTCTGTGATTTATTTCACTTAGCATGGTATTTTCCAGCTTCATTCATGTTGTTCCAAAAGGCAAGATTTCATTATCTTTATGGCTCAGTAATATTCCATTGTATCTGGATATCATATTTTCTTTATCCATTCTTCAGTATATGAACACTAGAGCTGTTTCCATGATTTGGCTGTTGTAGATAATGCTACCATTAACATTGAGGTGCACGTATCCTATTGAATTAGTATTTTTGTATTCTTTGGGTAAATATCTAGCAGTACAATTGCTGGATAGTAGAGGAGTTAAGAAGAATTAATACGTAGTCTTCTCAAACTATTCAAAAAAATACAAAAGGAGGGAAAACTTCCAAAATCATTCTACCAGGCCAGCGTTATCCTTATTCCAAAACCAAATAAACACACCACTAAAAGATAAAACTAAAGGCCAATACCTCTGAGAAACACTGATGCAAGAATTCTCAATAAAATAGTATCAAAACAGATCCAACAGTACATTAAAAAAATCATTCATTATGATCAAGTTGGATTTATTCTTGGTTTGTAAGGGTGGTTCATTATTCACAAGCCAATCAACATGATATATTACATTAATAAAAGAAAGTATAATAAGAACCATATGATCATTTCAATTGATGCACAACAATAATTTCTCAAAGTACAACATATATTTATGATAAAAATCTTCAAAAAGCAGGTTTAGAGGGAACATACCTCAATATCATAAGACTATATATGAGAAACCCAGAACTAATACCATCTTCAATTGGAGAAAGACTGAGATCTTTTCCTCTATGGTTAGGAACAAGACAGGGATGCCCACTCTCAATACTGTTAAACATAGTACGGGAAGTCCTAGCCTCAACAATCAAACAACCACAAGAAAAATAAAATTGTATTCAAATCAATAAGGAAGAAGTCAAACTTTCACTATCTGCAGATGATATGATATTATATATAGAAAGCCTGAAAAATTCCACCAAAAAAAAACTGCTACAACTAATACATGAATTCAGTAATGTCACAGGATACAAAATCAACATACAGAAATCTGTTGCATTTCTATACACCAATAATTAAGCAGCAGAAAGATAAATCGAGGTATTAATCTCATTTAAAATTACGTCAAAACTCATTAATTTACCTAAGAATAAACCTAATCAAAGAGGTGAAATGTCTCTACTCTAAAAACTATGAAACGTTTGTGAAAGACATTGTAGATTACACAAATAAATGGAAAGACATTCCAAGTCCATGACCTGTAAAAATGAATCTTGTGTCTGGGTGGCACCATGGGTTAAGTGTCTAACTTTTGATTCTAGTTCAAGTCATGATCTCAGGGCTGTGAGACTGAGCCCTGTTGTTGGGCTCCATGCTGGAGACTTAAGATTCTCTCTCTCCCTATTCCTCTTCCTCATCTTTCTCTCTCCCCCTTTCTAAAAAAAATGATAAAAACAAATAAACAAATAAATAAATAAAAACTTCTGCTCAGAGAAGGAAATAATCACCAAAATTAAAAGGAAATCTACTGAATGGGAGAAGATATTTTCAAATAACATATATAATAAAGTTAGCATCCAAAATATATAAAAAGCTTATAGAACTTCATACCCCCAAAAAATGAATGATCCAATTAAAAATGGGCAGAAATCATGAAAAGACATTTTAAAAAATAAGACATACAGACAGCTGGCACAGGAAAAGATGCTCAACATCATTAGGAAAATGTAAATCAAAACTGCTGTGAGATATCTATCACCTCGCATGTCTCAGAATAGCCTAAATCAACAACACAAGAAACAGGAGGTATTAGCAAGGATGTGGAGAAAAGGAAACCCCTCTTGCACTGTTTGTAGGAGTGCAAACAGGTGTAGCCTCTCTGGAAAAGAGAGTGGAGTTTCCTCAAAAATTCAAAAGTAGAACTACCTTATGGTCCATCAATTATACTATTAAGTATTTACTCAAACTATACAAAAATACTAATTCAAAGGAGTACATGCTCCTGGATGTTTAAAGCAGCGTTATCTACAAGAGCCAAATCATGGAAACAGCCCAAGTGTTCACTGATAGAGGAATGGATAAAGAATAAAGAAGATACATAATTACTCAGCCATAAAAAATTCAATTTTGCAATTTGTAATGACAGTGATGGAACTAAGAGAGTATTATGTTCAGTGAAAAAGTCAGTCAGAGAAAGACAAATAGCATATTACTTCACTCATATGTGGAATGTAAAAAATTGAAAAAAGGTACAAAAAAAGAGAGAGAGGCAAACCAAGAAGAAATGTGTGGGAAATATCAGAAAGGGAAACAGAAAATAAAGACTCCTAACTCTGGGAAACGAACTAGGGGTGGTAGAAGGGGAGGAGGGCGGGGGGTGAGGGTGAATGGGTGACGGGCACTGAGGGGGCACTTGACGGGATGAGCACTGGGTGTTATTCTGTATGTTCGCAAATTGAACACCAATAAAAATAAATTTATTATAAAAAAAAGTAGAGTGTTGTCTATAGAGTGTTGTCTATAGAGAAAAAGCTGATACCAGAATGGAATCCATGCCAGAGTTTTCCCTCATGGAAAAGTGCTTAGCAGAGGAATCAGGCAGAATCCTAGGAGGGGCAGTGAAGTCTCAAGATTCCCAGAGTCACTATAAGAGGAGAGGTACCGGGGAAAGCTTACTACAAAACCAAGGTCCGAAAATGGTAAAGGGCTGGAGCGACACAGCCCTCTGGGGGATTTGGAAGAAGCAAGTCAGTTAGGTAGGCCAGCTGTGGACTGAGGTGGTTGTGCCCCCATTCTCTTCGGGAGAGGCGGTCCCCAGGAGTGCAGGTCCAGCAGCACAAGGCCCTGGATTCCAGGGTGCCCAAGTGGACAAAACTGGCGATCCTACATTCCCCAGGGACACACGGAAGCAAGGAGTTCACAGGAAAGCAAGAACTCTCCTCCCACTGGGCACCCCCCAACTTTACAAATCACTGTACCTGTGCCTGCTCCTGGGAGCATCTCTGAAAGTGAGGACTGGAGACTATGGTTAGTTACTCGTGGGAAGATCAACTCCAGAGCTGGAAATCTGACCACAACCATTGTTGTTTCTCCTCTTTGTTTCAACTTATGCCTGGGAGAGGCAGGGCCTCTACACAATAAAGGCTTCACAGAATAAACAGCTCATACTCAGCCCAGAGTCAGGCAAGGGCAGGCATCTCTGCCCAGGCACAGACACTTGAGAATCAGTACAGCAGACCCCTGCCCCAGACCAGCTAGAAGAACAAGGGGAGAGCAACTTTATTGATCAAGCAGTATTGGAAAGCTCCAGAACTAAGGGAAAATAGTATATAGAACTACAGGGTCTTTTGTTTTCCTTTTTTCTTTTCCATTACAACTCATTTTTTTAATTTATAAATTTATTTTTTATGGTGTTCAATTTGCCAACATATAGAATAACACCCAATGCTCATCCCATCAAGTGCCCCCCTCAGTGCTCGTCACCCAGTCACCCCCACCCCCCGCCCACTTCCCCTTCCAACACCCCTAGTTCGTTTCCCAGAGTTAGGAGTCTCTCATGTTCTGTCTCCCTTTCTTACAACTTATTTTTATATCAGACTAAAGATTTCCAAGGCAGGAAACCACAAATGTTGGAGAGGATGCAGAGAAAAGGGAACCCTCTTACACTGTTGGTGGGAATGTGAACTGGTGCAGCCACTCTGGAAAACTGTGTGGAGGTTCCTCAAATAATTAAAAATAGACCTGCCCTACGATCCAGCAATTGCACTGTTGGGGATTTACCCCAAAGATAGCGATGCAATGAAACGCCTGGACAGCTGCACCCCGATGTTTATAGCAGCAATGGCCACAATAGCCACACTGTGGAAGGAGCCTCAGTGTCCATCGAAAGATGAATGGATAAACAAGATGTGGTTTGTGTATACAATGGAATATTACTCAGCCATTAGAAACGACAAATACCCACCATTTGCTTCAACGTGGATGGAACTGGAGGGTATTATGCTGAGTGAAGTAAGTCAATCAGAGAAGGACAAACATTATATGTTCTCATTCATTTGGGGAATATAAATAATAGTGAAAGGGAATGTAAGGGAAGGGAGAAGAAATGTGTGGGAAATATCAGAAAGGGAAACAGAAAATAAAGACTCCTAACTCTGGGAAACGAACTAGGGGTGGTGGAAGGGGAGGAGGGCAGGGGGTGAGGGTGAATGGGTGAAGGGCACTGAGGGGGGCACTTGACGGGATGAGCACTGGGTGTTATTCTGTATGTTCGCAAATTGAACACCAATAAAAAATAAATTTATTATAAAAAAAAGATTTCCAATATATTTTTCTCTTTTCCCACCTTAACTGCAACATTTTATCAGCTCTTCATTTTCTATAATTACATGTCTTAGATATATTTTTAACTTCTGGATTCCCTTCTGCATATTCAATTTAATTTTGGCAAATATATGAGATATGGGTTTTTGTTTTTTGTTTTTTGTTTTTTATTTTTCTGCCTTATTTTGTTTTACAATGGTGGAATTTAGTACCTTCCAAAAGAGGACCAACATACACTGAGAACCAAGTGGAACACCCTGTTGTTTAATTCTATGATATTATATTCTCTCTTTCTTCCTACTCTGCCCTCCTCTTTTATATTGTTTATGTTCTGGTGGTCAATGTTGGAGCTTGCTATAAGTATCGCTGTTTTATATAAATTTGGGATTGAGAATCTCCTAACATACAGAACAAAATATACTCAGAACCAAGAGGATCACCCTCTAAGACCCCTCAGGTAGATTACATTCTCTCTCGACTACCACTTCCTCACCACCAGAATCCCCCCGCTTTTTTCTCTTTTCATGACTTTTTTTTCTTTTTCTTTTTTCTACTTTGTTTTTGGTTTTTGGCCTTTTATTTTTACTTTGTTTCAAAATTTTGATTTTTTCTTTAGTGGTCCTTTTGTTTTATTTTGCTGTGTTCTTCTTTTTCTTTTATTTTCTGGTCTCTGACCTCTTCAGAATCATCTAGAGTGTGTTTTGATTATGTCGTGGTTGATATATTTGACTCAGCCCGCTCATACAGCCACTATGCACTGGACAAAATGACTAGAAGGAAGAATTCACCACCAGAAATGGTACTCTCTGCCATAGAATTACAGAATTTGAATTTCAATACAATGTCAGAAGGTCAATTCAGAAGTACAATTATAAAGATACTTGTGGCTCTGGAGAAAAGCGTAAAGGACTCTAGAGACATTGTGACTGTAGAATTGAGATCTAATCAGGCCAAACTTTAAAATAGATTAAATGACATGAAAACCCAACTGAATGATCTAACTGCTAGGGTTAATGAGGTGGAAGAGAGAGTGTGACATAGAAGATAAGTTGATGATAAGGAAGGAAACTGAGGAAAAAAAGGAAAAACTATTAAGAGCCCCTGAGGAAAGATTTAGGGAAATAAATGATAGCTTGAGAAGGAAGAATATACATCTAATTGTGATTCCAGAAGAGGCTGAGAAAGGACCACAAAGTATATGCAAACAAATAATAGCTGAGAACTTCCCAAATCTGGGGAAGGAAGCAGGCATTCAGAAAGAAGAAATAGAGAGGAACCCCCAAAAAATAATCAATAAAAACCTTTCAACACCTCAACATTTAATAGTAAATTGAACACCAATAAAAAATAAATTTATAAAAAAAATAGTGAAACTGTAAATTTCAAAGATAAAGAGAAAAATCTTAAAGCAGATGGGGACAAGAGATTCTTTACTTATATAGGGAGAAATATGAGATAAACAGCAGGTCTCTAAATAAAGACCTGCCAGGCCAGAAAGGGCTGACATGATATATTCAGGGTATTAAATGAGAAAAAGATGCAACCAAGAATAATTTATCTAGCAAGGCTCTCATTCAGAATAGAAGGAGATATAAAAAGCATCCAGTATAGACAGAAACTGAAAGAATATGTGACCACCAAACTGGATGTGCAAGAAATATTAAAGGTGACCATGTAAAAGAGAGAGGGAGCCCAAAGAAACAATCCAAAAAAGCAGGGACTGAATAGTTATTTCAATGACACCAAACTCGTATCTTTCAATAGTTATTCTGAATGTGAGTGGGTTAAATGATCCCATCAAAAGACACAGGGTATCAGACTGGATAAAAAGCAAGACCCATCTATATGCTGTCTACAGGAGACTCATTTTAGACCTAAGGACACCTACAGCCTGAAGATGAAGGGGTGGTGAACCATTTACTATTCAAGTCGTCCTCAAAAGAAAGCTGGGGTTGCAATCCTCATATCAGAAAAATTAAAGTTCATATCAAAGACTGTAATAAAAGATGAAGAGTGACACTAAATCATCTTTAAAGGGTCTATCCAACAAGAAGACCTAAAAATCATGAATATTAATGGCCCTATGTGGGAGCTGCCAAGTATATCAATCAATTAATAACCAAAGTAAAGAGATACTTAGATAGTTGTAAGTATGAGACTTCAACACAGCACTTTCAGCAAATGACAGATTTTCTAAGGAAAATATCACCAAGGAAACAAGGGCTTCAAATGATTCACTGGAACAAATAGATTTCACATATATATACAGAATTTTCCTTTCAAACACAATTGAATACACATTTTTCTCAAGTGCACATGGAATTTTCTCCAGAAGAGACCACATACTAGGTCACAAATCAGGTATCAACTGATACCAAAACATTGGGATTGTCCCCTGCATATTTTCAAACCACAATGATTTGAAACTAGAACTCAATGGCAAGATGAAATTTGGAAGAAACGTAAACACATGGAGATTAAAGACCATCCTACTAAAAGATGAATGGATCAACCAGGAAATTAGAGAATAATTAAAAAGATTAATAGAAACTAATGAAAATGAAGATACAATCATTCAAAATCTTTGGCATACAGCAAAAGCAGCCCTAAGAGGGAAATACATAGCAATACAATAATAATTGGAAAAAACTCAAATACACAAGCTAACCTCCCACCTAAAGGAATTAGGAAAAGAACAGCTGGTAAAACCTACACCAAGCAGAAGAAGAGAGATAATAAAGATTCGAGCAGAAATCAATGAAATAGAGACCAGAAAAACTGTAGAACAGATCAACAAAACCAGGAATTGGTCCTTTGAAGGAATTAGTAAGATAGATAAACCCGTAGCCTGGCTTATTAAAATGAAAATAGATTCAAATTAATAAAATCACGAATGAAAGAGGAGAGATCACAACCAATAAAAATGAAAGACAAATAATAATAAAAACATATCATGACCAACTATATGCCAACAAATTAGATTATCTGGAAGAAATGGATACATTTCTGGAAAACCCAAATTACCAAAACTGGAACAGGAAGAAATAGAAAACCTGAAGAGGCCAATAACCAGAAAGGAAATTGAAGCAGTCATCAAAAACATCCCAAGAGGCAAAAGTCCAGGGCCAGATGTCTTCCAAGGGGAATTCTATCAAAAGTATAAAAAGAAATAATGCCTATTCTTCCAAAGCTGTTTCAAAAGATATAAAGGGATATATTACTTCCAAACTTGTTTTATGAGGCCAGCATTACCTTGATTCCAAAACCAAAGACCCTACCAAAAAAGAGAATTAAATACCAATATCCCTGGTGAACACCGATGCAAACATTCTCAACAGGATACTAGCCAATAGGATCCAGCAGTACATTTAGAAGATTATTCGCCATGACCAAGTGGGATTTATACCAAGGATGCAAGGATGGTTAAACACTTGTAAAAAATGAACGTGATAGATCATATCAATAAGAAAAAAACAAGAACCATATGATCCTCTCAATACATGCAGAGAAAGTATTTGACAAAATAAAGCACCCATTCCTGATTAAAACTCTTCAAAGTGTAGGGGTAAAGGCAAAATTCCTCAATATCTCAAAAGCCATTTGTGAAAAGCCAAAAGTGAATATCATTCTCAATGGGGAAAAACTGACAGCCTTTCCTCTAAGATCAGGAACATGAGACCGATGTCCAGTCTCACCACTGCTATTCAACATAGTATTGGAAGTCCTAGTCTCAGCAATCAGACAACAAAAAGAAATAAAAGGCATTCATATTGGCAAAGAAGTTCTACTCTCCCTCTTCACAGATGATATGGCACTGTACATAGAAAACCCAAAAGACTCCACCCCAAGATTGCTAGAACTCATACAGCAATTCAGCAATGTGGTAGGATACAAAATCAATGCATGGAAGTCAGTGGCATTTCTGTACACTAACAATGAAACTGAAGAAAGAGAAATTAAGGAATCAATCCCATTTACAATTTCACCCAAAAGCATAAGATACCTAGGAATAAACCTAACCAAAGAGGTAAAGGATCTATACCCTAAAAACTACAGAACACTTCTGAAAGAAATTCAGGAAAACTCAAAGAGATGGAAAAACTTTCCAAGCTCATGGATTGGAAGAATTAATATACTGAAAATTTCTATGCTACCCAGGGCAATTTACATGTTCGGTGCAATCCCTATCAAAATACCATGGACTTTCTTCACAGAGTTGGAACAAATAACCTTAAGTTTTGTATGGAATCAGAAAAGACCCCGAATACACAGAGGAATATTGAAAAAGAAAAAAAAATCAATGTCAGGGACCTCCCAATGTTGGATTTCATGCTGTATTACAAAGCTGTGATCATCAAGACAGTATGGTACTGGCAAAGAAAAAAAAAAACAGACACATAGATCAGTGCAAGAGAATACAGAACTCAGATATGGGCACTCTAGTCTGTGGTCAACTTATATTCAACAAAGCAGGAAAGAATATCCACTGGAAAAATGACAGTCACTTCAATAAATATTGTTGGGAAAATTGTACAACCACATGCAGAATGAAACTAGACCATTCTCTTAGACCATTCTCTTACACCATACACAGAGATAAACTCAAAATTGTTGAAAGATCTAAATGTGAGAAAAGAATCCATCTAAATGCTAAAGGAGAACACAGGCAACACCCTTTTTGAACTGGGCCACAGCAACTTCTTGCAAGATACATCTGTGAAGGCAAGGGAAACAAAAGCAAAAATGAACTATTAGGACTTAATCAGGATAAAAACCTTCTGCACAGCAAAAAACAAAACAAAACAAAAACTGTCAACAAAACTAAAAGACAACCTACAGAATGGGAGAAGATGTTTGCAAATGACCTATCAGATAAAGGACTAGTATCCAAGATCAATAAAGAACTTGTTAAACTCAATAGCAAAGAAACAAACAATCCAATCATGAATTGCACAAAAGTTGTGAACAGAGAGTTTACCAAAGAAGACATACACATGGCCAACAAGCATATGAGAAAATGCTCTGCATCACTTGCCATCAGGGAAATACAAATCAAAACCACAATGAGATACCACCTCACACGAGTGAGAATGGTGAATATTAACAAGACGTTAAACAACAAATGTTGGAGAGGATGTGGAGAAAGGGGAACCCTCTTACACTGTTGGTGGGAATGTGAACTGGTACAGCACTCTGGAAAAGTGTGTGAAGGTTCCTCAAAGAGTCAAAAATAGAACTACCCTACAATCCACCAATTGCACTGCTGGGGATTTACCTCAAAGATACCGATGCAGTGAAACGGCAGAATACCCGCTCCCTGATATTCATAGCATCAATGTCCACAATACCAAACTGTGGAAGGAGCCATGATGTTTTTCAGCAGATGAATGGATAAAGATGTGATATATATATATATATATATATATATATATATATATATATATATATATAATATACATTTGTATTTTATATTTTATAAAAAATTTATATATTATATAATGGAATATTATTCAGCCATCAGAAAGGACGAATACCCACCATTTGCTTCAATGTGGGTGGAACTGGAAGATATTATTTTGAGTTTATCTTTGTGTATTGTAAGAGAATGGTCCAGTTTCATTCTTCTGCACGTTGCTGTCCAATTTTCCCAGCACCATTTATTGAAGAGACTGTCTTTTTTCCAGTGGATAGTATTTCCTGCTTTGTCAATTATTAGTTCAACATAAAGTTGAGGGTACACATCTAGACTGTCCATTCTGTTCCATTGATCTGTGTGACTGTTTTTGTGCGAACACACTCTATTCATCACCACAGCTTTGTAGTACAACCTAAAATCTGGCAATGTGATGCCACCTGCTATGGTTTCTTTTTTAATATTCCCCTGGCTATTCAGGGTCTTTTCTGATTCCACACAAATCTTAAGATGATTAGTTCCAACTCTCTGAAGAAAGTGCATAGTATTTTGATAAGGATTGGATTAAAGATGTGAACTGTGCTGGGTAATATTGACATTTTCACAATATTAATTCTTCCAATCCATGAATATGGAATATTTTTCCATCTCTTTGTATCTTCGTCAAATTCTTTCAGAAGGGTTCTGTAGTTTTTAGGGTACAGATCCTTTACCTCTTTGCTTAGGTTTATTCCTAGGTATCTTATGGTTTGGGGTGCAATTGGAAATGGGATTGACTCCTTAATTTCTCTTTCTTCAGTCTCATTGTTAGTGTTTATAAATGACACTGATTTCTGGGCGTTGACTTTGTATCCAGCCACACTGCCAAATTGCTGTATGAGTTCTAGCAATCTTGGGGTGGAGGCTTTTGTGTTTCCTACATACAGTATCTTGTCACCTGCAAAAAGGGAGATTTTGACTTCTTCTCTACCAATGTTGAATGCCTTTGATTTCTTTTTGTTGCCTGATTGGTGAGGCTAGGACTTCTACTACTATGTTGAATTGCAGTGGTGAGAGTGGACATCCCAGTTTTGTTCCTGATCTTGGGAAAGGATCCCAGTGTTTCCCCATTGAGAATGAAATTTGCTGTGGGCTTTTCATAGATGGCTTTTAATATGCTGAGGAATGTTCCCTCTATCCCTACACTCTCAAGAATTTTGATCAGGAATGGATGCTGTATTTTGTCAAATAGTTTCTCTGCATCTATTGAGAGGATCATATGGTTCTTGTTTTTTCTCTTACTGATATGATCAATCACAATGATTGCTTTATGAGTGTTGAACCAGCCTTGTGGGATTTATGGTGAATAATCTTCTTAATGTACATTTGGATCCTATTGGCTAGAATCTTGTTGAGAATTTTTGCATTTGTGTTCATCAGGGATATTGGTCTATAATTATCCTTTTTGGTGGGGTGTTTGTCTAGTTTTGGCTGTCATTTATTTCCCTTAACCTATTCTCATAATCTTTTGTTTTTCTCTTTTTTCCTCAGTTTCCCTCTTTGCCATTAACTTGTCTTCTATGTCATTCACTCGTTCTTCTACCTTGGTAACCCTCATCGTTAGTACCTCTAGTTTGGATTGCATCTCATTTAATTTATTTTTAATTTCTGCCTGATTAGATCTAAATTCTGCACTCATGAAGTCTCTTGAGTCATTTATGCTTTTTTCTAGAGCCACCAGTAGCTTAATAATTGTCCTTCTGAATTGGCTTTCTGACATTGAATTGTTTTTTTTATTTACTTTTTTTTAAATAAAATAATTTTTTATTGGTGTTCAATATGCCAACATACAGAATAACACCCAGTGCTCATCCCGTAAAGTGTCCCTCTCAGTGACCGCCACCCACTCACCCCCACACCCCGCCCTCCTCCCCTTCCACCACCCCTAGTTCTTTTCCGAGAGTTAGGAGTCTTTATGTTCTGTCTCCCTTTCTGATATTTCCTACACATTTCTTCTCCCTTCCCTTCTATTATTCCCTTTCACTATTATTTATATTCCCCAAATGAATGAGACCATATAATGTTTGTCCTTCTCCGATTGACTTACTTCACTCAGCATAATAACCTCCAGTTCCATCCACATTGAAGCAAATGGTGGGTATTTGTCGTTTCGAATGGCTGAGTAATATTCCATTATATACATAAACCACATCTTCTTTATCCATTCATCTTTCGATGGACACCGAGGCTCCTTCCACAGTTTGGCTATTGTGGACATTGCTGCTAGAAACATCGGGGTGCAGGTGTCCCAGCGTTTCATTGCATCTGAATATTTGGAGTAAATCCCCAACAGTGCAACTGCTGGGTCGTAGGGCAGGTCTATTTTTAACTCTTTGAGGAACCTCCACACAGTTTTCCATAGTGGCTGCACCAGATCACATTCCCACCAACAGTGTAAGAGGGTTCCCTTTTCTCCGCATCCTCTCCAACATTTGTGGTTTCCTGCCTTGTTAATTTTCCCCATTCTCACTGGTGTGAGGTGGTATCTCATTGTGATTTTGATTTGTATTTCCCTGATGGCAAGTGATGCAAAGCATTTTCTCATGTGCATGTTGGCCGTGTCTATGTCTTCCTCTGTGAGATTTCTCTTCATGTCTTTTGCCCATTTCACGTTTGGATTGTTTGTTTCCTTGGTGTTGAGTTTAAGAAGTTCTTTATGGATCTTGGAAACTAGCCCTTTATCTGATACGTCATTTGCAAATATCCTCTCCCATTCTATAGGTTGTCTTTTAGTTTTGTTGACTGTATCCTTTGCTCTGCAAAAGCTTCTTATCTTGATGAAGTCCCAATAGTTCATTTTTGCTTTTGTTTCTTTTTGCCTTCATGGATATATCTTGCAAGAAGTTACTGTGGCCGAGTTCAAACAGGGTGTTGCCTGTGTTCTCTTCTAGGATTTTGATGGAATCTTGTCTCACATTTAGATCTTTCACCCATTTTGAGTTTATCTTTGTGTATGGTGTAAGAGAATGGTCTAGTTTCATTCTTCTGCATGTGGATGTCCAATTTTCCCAGCACCATTTATTGAAGAGACTGTCTTTCTTCCAATGCATAGATTTCCTCCTTTATCGAATATTAGTTGACCATAAAGTTCAGGGTCCACTTCTGGGTTCTCTATTCTGTTCCATTGATCTAAGTGTCTGTTCTTGTGCCAGTACCACACTGTCTTGATAACCACAGCTTTGTAGTACAACCTGTAATCTGGCATTGTGATGCCCCCAGATATGGTTTTCTTTTTTAAAATTCCCCTGGCTATTCGGGGTCTTTTCTGATTCCACACAAAACTTAAAATAATTTGTTCTAACTCTCTGAAGAACGTCCGTGGTATTTGGATAGGGATTGCATTAAACATGTAAATTGCCCTGGGTAACATTGACATTTTTACAATATTAATTCTGCTAATCCATGAGCATGGAATATTTTTCCATCTCTTTGTGTCTTCCACAATTTCTTTCAGAAGTGCTCAACAGTTTTTAGGGTATATATCCTTTACCTCTTTGGTTAGGTTTATTCCTAGGTATCTTATGCTTTTGGGTGCAACTGTAAATGGGATTGACTCTTTAATTTCTCTTTCCTCAGTCTCATTGTTAGTGTATAGAAATGCCATTGATTTCTGGGCATTGATTTTGTATCCTGCGATACTACGAAATTGCTGTATGAGTTCTGGCAATCTTGGGGTGGAGGCTTTTGGGTTTTCTACGTAGAGTATCATGTCATCGGCGAAGAGGGAGAGTTTGACTTCTTTGCCAATTTGAATGCCTTTAATGTCTCTTTGTTGTCTGATTGCTGAGGCTAGGACTTCCAATACTATGTTGAATAGCAGTGGTGAGAGTGGACATCCCTGTCTTGTTCCTGATCTTAGGGGAAAGGATTCCAGTGCTTCCCCATTGAGAATGATATTTTCTGTGGGTTTTTCGTAGATGGCATTTAAGATGTCGAGGGAAGTTCCCTCTATCCCTACACTCTGAAGAGTTTTGATCAGGAATGGATGCTGTATTTTGTCAAATGCTTTCTCTGCATCTAATGAGAGGATCATATGCTTCTTGGTTTTTCTCTTGCTGATATGATGAATCACATTGATTGTTTTAGGAGTGTTGAACCAGCCTTGTGTCCCGGGGATAAATCCTACTTGGTCATGGTGAATAATTTTCTTAATGTGCTGTTGAATCCTATTGGCTAGTATCTTGCTGAGAATTTTTGCATCCATGGTCATCAGGGATATTGGTCTATAATTCTCCTTTTTGGTGGGGTCTTTGTCTGGTTTTGGAATTAAGGTGACGCTGGCCTCATGGTACAAATTTGGAAGTACTCCATCTCTCTATCTTTCCAAACAGCTTTAGTAGAATAGGTATGATTTCTTCTTTAAACGTTTGATAGAATTCCCCTTGGAAGCCATCTGGCCCTGGACTCTTGTGTCTTGGGATGTTTTTGATGACTGCTTCAATTTCCTCCCTGGTTTTTGGCCTATTCAGTTTTTCTATTTCTTCCTGTTCCAGTTTTGATAGTTTGTGACTTTCCAGGAATGCGTCCATTTGTCCTAGATTGCCTAATTTATTGGCGTATAGCTGTTCATAATATGTTTTTAAAATCATTTGTATTTCCTTGGTGTTGGTAGTGATCTCTCCTTTCTTATTCAGGATTTTATTAATTTGAGTCTCCTCTCTCTTCTTTATAATAAGGCTGACTAATGGTTTATCTATCTTATTAATTCTTTCAAAGAACCAACTCCTAGTTCTGTTGATCTGTTCCACAGTTCTTCTGGTCTCAATTTCGTTGAGTTCTGCTCGAGTTTTAATTAACTCTCTTCTTCTGTTGGGCGTGGGGTCCATCTGCTGTTTTTTCTCTAGCTCCTTTATGTGTAAGGTTAGCTTTTGTATTTCAGTTCTTTCCAGTTTTTGAATCGATGCTTGTATTGCGATGTATTTTCCCCTTAGGACTGCTTCTGCTGCATCCCAAAGATTTTGAATGGTTGTATCTTCATTCTCATTAGTTTCCATGAATCTTTTTAATTCTTCCTTAATTTCCTGGTTGACCCTTTCATCTTTTAGCAGGATGGTCCTTAACCTCCACGTGTTTGGGGTCCTTCCAAACTTCTTGTTGTGATTTAGTTCTAATTTCAAGGCATTATGGTCTCAGAATATGCAGGGACGATCCCAATCTTTTGGAATCGGTTAAGACCTATTTGTGACCCAGTATGTGGTCTATTCTGGAGAAAGTTCCATGTGCACTTGAGACGAATGTGTATTCAGTTGAGTTTGGATGTAAAGTTCTGTAGATATCTGTGAAATCCATCTGGTCCAGTGTATCATTTAAAGCTCTCGTTTCTTTGGAGATGTTGTGCTTAGAAGACCTATCGAGGGTAGAAAGAGCTAGATTGAAGTCACCAAGTATAAGTGTATTATTATCTAAGTATGTCTTAACTTTGGTTATTAATTGATTGATATATTTGGGAGCTCCCACATCCGGGCATATATATTGAGGATTGTTAAGTCCTCTTGTTGGATAGATCCTTTAAGTATGAGATAGTGTCCCTCTTCATCTCTCACTACAGTCTTCAGGGTAAATTTTAGTTTATCTGATATAAGGATGGCTATCCCTGCTTTCTTATGATGACCATTTGAATGGTAAATGATTCTCCAACCTTTTATTTTCAGGTTGTAGGTGTCCTTCTGTCTAAAATGAGTCTCTTGTAGACAGCAAATAGATGGGTCCTGCTTTTTTATCCAGTCTGATACCCTGTGCCTTTTGATGGGGTCATTAAGCCCGTTCCCGTTCAGAGTTACTATTGACAGATATGAGTTTAGTGTCATCATGATATCTATTCAGTCCTTGTTTTTGTGGTTTGTTCCACTGACCTTCTTCTTAAAGGGGAATTTTAAGAGTCCCCCTTAAATTTTGTTGCAGAGCTGGTTTGGAGGTCACATATTCTTTCAGTTCCTGCCTGTCTTGGAAGCTCTTTATCTCTCCTTCCATTCTGAATGAGAGCCTTGCTGGATAAAGTATTCTTGGTTGCATGTTCCTCTCATTTAGGACCCTGAATAAATCCTGCCAGCCCTTTCTGGCCTGCCAGGTCTCTGTGGAGAGGTCAGCTGTTACCCTAATACTCCTCCCCATAAATGTCGGGGATTTCTTGTCCCTTGCTGCTTTAAGGATCTTCTCTTTTTCTTTGGAATTTGCAAGCTTCACTATTAAATGTCGAGGTTTTGAACAGTTTTTATTGATTTTAGGGGGGGAGATCTCTCTATTTCTTGTATCTGAATGCCTGTTTCCCTTCCCAGATTAGGAAAGTTTTTAGCTAGGATTTGTTCAAATACATATTCTGGCCTCTGTCCCTTTCATTGCCCTCGGGAACCCCAATTAATCGTAGGTTTTTCTTCCTCAGGCCATCATTTATTTCCCTTAATCTGTCTTCATGGTCTTTTAATTGTCTGTCTCTTTTTTTCTCAGTTTCCCTCTTTGCCATCAACTTGTCTTCTATGTCACTCACTTGTTCTTCCACCTCGTTAACCCTCGTCGTTAGGACTTCTAGTTTGGATTGCATCTCATTCAATTGATTTTTAATTTCTGCCTGACTGGATCTAAATTCTGCAGTCATGAAGTCTCTTGAGTCCCTTATGCTTTTTTCTAGAGCCACTAGTAGCTGTATAATAGTGCTTCTGAATTGGCTTTCTGACATTGAATTGTAATCCAGATTTTGTAACTCTGTGGGAGAGAGGACTGTTTCTGATTCTTTCTTTTGAGGTGAGGTTTTCCTTCTAGTCATTTTGCTCAGTGCAAAGTGGCCAAAACCAAGTTGTATTGGGAAAAGGAGAAAAAGAGAGAGAGAGAAGGAAAGAAAAGAGAAAATGAAAAAAGAAAAAAGGAAGAAAAAAAGGAAAAAAGAGAAGAAAAAGAGAAAGAAAAAGAAAGGTGAAAAAAATGGTGGGGGAAGCAATCAGAAATCTAAAAGAAAAAAAAAAAAAAACACCGGGGAGTATGTTCTGATTCTATATACTTTAAGTCCCTTGACTTCCCCTTGACCTTGTCGGTCTAGCTGGTCTTCTGGGGGGAGGGGCCTGTTGTGCTGATTTTCAGGTGTTAGCACTTGGGGGAGCTGCTCTGCCGCCTGCCTGGTGCAGGGCTCAGTGGGGGTTGTTTACCCCGTGAGGCCCCAGGGAGAACAACCGCAGTGGTGGTGCCAGCTCAGGAACCCTGGATTCAGCTCCCGCAGGAACTACTCAGTTTGCAGGGGCCTGGAGGCTCCGGGGGCGGGGCCGCTGATCTGCTCAGCTGGGGGCAGGAGCGTCCTTGCTGTCCTGGGCCCTCCCGGCCTCTGCCTGTCCCCAGGGGAGGACGGATCTTGGGCTGTGTCCGGCGCCCTGTGCTCCTGGTCTGCGCTGTTAGGATCGCGCTCCCGGCCGCGCAGCCCAGTCTCCGCGGAGCCGCCGCCCGAGCCCTTCCGAGCTGCTCCGGGTCCCGCAGTGCGCTCTGCAGCCCTTAGGGAGCTCAGTGCACTCTCCTGGGCGCGCAGGTGTCTTTTAGTGTCCCAGGGAGCCTGAGGGCATCCCCGCCCTCCTGGGGTCCTGCTCTAACTCCCTGGAAGCCCCTTTCTGCCCGGGAAGGTTGGTGCAGCTCCTGCTTCTCCGGGATGTAGCTTTCCTGTCCTGGGGGCACTCGCCCTGGCCTTAGCCCGGCTCCTCGCAGGGCCCGTCTCCCTTGGATGCCTTTTGTTTCTTTATTTCTTTTTTCCCCGTCTTCCTACCTTGATAGAAGCACGAACTCTTCTCACTGTAGCATTCCAGATGTTCTCTCTTTAAATCTCAGGCCGAATTCGTACATTTTCAGGATGATTTGAAGGTTATCTAGGTAATTTGGTGGGGACAGGTGATTTGGGGACCCTACTCTTCTGCCATCTTGCCCCTCCTCCCTGACATTGAATTGTAATCCAAATTTTGTAACTCTATGGGAGAGAGGACTGTTTCTGATTCTTCCTTTTGAGGTGAGGTTTTTCTTCTAGTCATTTTGCTCAGTGCAGAGTGGCAGAAAACAAGTAGTATTGGGAAAAGGAGAAAAAGAGATAAGAGAAAAAAAGATTATAAAATGAAAAAAGAAGAAGAAAAAAAAGAATAAAAGAAAAAAGGGAGGGGGGAAGCAAAGAAAACCAAAAACAAGGAGTATCCTCTGATTCTGTATAGTGTAAATCCCTCTACTTCCCCTGGAACTTTCCAGTGCTGCTTGGTCAATAACTTGCTTTTCCCCTGTCCTTCTAGGTGGTTTTCTGGGGGAGGGGCCTGCTGTGCTGATTCTCAGGTGTGAGCACCTGGGGTAGCTGCTCAGACCCCTGCCTGGTGCCCGACTCAGTGGGAGCTGTTTATCCTGTGAGGCCATTGTGAGGCTCAGTGGGGCTTGTTTATCCTGTGAAGCCCCAGGAGGAACAACAACAGTGGTGGTGGCCATCTGTCCAGCCCTGAAGTCAGCTCCCCTATGACTATCACAGCTCCCAGACCGCAGGGGCCTGGATGCTCCCGGGATGGGGGACACTGATTTGCGCAACTCAGGCCGCCTTGCGGTAGGAGCGTCCTTGCTTCTGGGCCCTCCCAGCCTCTGCCTGTCCCGGGGGGAGCGCAGGATCCTGGGCTGTGTCCCCAGTGCCGTGGGCTCTAGGGCCTGAGCTTCTGGAGTCGTGCTCCCATGGCCACCCAGCCCCCTTGGTGGGGAGCCACCTCCAGCCCTCCCAGCCCCGCCAGGCACGTGCTGCAGCAGTTTAGGGAGCTAGGCCGTGGTGTGTGGCATGCTCTCCCCCTGGGGCACAGGTCCTCTGTTAGTGCCCCTGGGAGCCTGAAGGCAACCCCGCCCCTCCTGGTATCTTGCTCCAACTCTCTGCAAGCGCCTTTCCGCCTTTCGGTCTGGCAAGATTGTTGAAGCTCCTGCTTCTCCGGGAGGGGGCTTTCCTGTCCTGGGGCTCTTGCTAGCCGCCTTAGCCCAGCTCCTTGCTGGGCCCCCTCCCCCTTGGATGCCTTTTATTTCTTTATTTTTTTTCTGTCTTCCTACCTTGATAGAAGTGCGAACTCTTGTCACTGTAGCATTCCAGCTGTTCGCTCTTTAAATCTCAGGCCGAATTGGTAATTTTTTCAGGATGATTGGAAAGTTATTTAGGTAATCATTGGGGACAGGTGACATGGGGACCCTACTCCCCAGCCATCTTGCCCCCTCCCCTCTTTGTCTTGTTTTGGAATAAAGGTGATGCTGGCCTCCCAAAACGAGTTTAGAAGTACTCCATCTCTTTACATCTTTCAGAACAGCTTTAGTGGAATAGGTATGGTTTCTTCTTTAAATGTTTGATAGGGGCAGCCCCGGTGGTGGAGCGGTTTGGCGCCGCCTGCAGCCTAGGGCATGATCCTGGAGACCCTGGATGGAGTCCCACCTCAGGCTCTCTGAAGGGTGCCTGCTTCTCCGTCTGCCTGTGTCTTTGCCTCTCTCCCTGTGTGTGTCTCTGTGAATAAATAAATAAATAATCTTTAAAAAAATTAAAATAAATGTTTGATAGAATTCCCCTGGGAAGCCATCTGGCCCTGGACTTTTGTGTTTTGGGAGGTTTTTGATGATGGCTTCAATTTCCTCCCTGGGTATTGGCCTGTTCAGATTTTCTATTTCTTCCTGATCCAGGTTTGGGAATTTGTGGTTTTCCAGAAATGTGTCCATTTCTTCTAGATTGCCTAATTTATTGGCATATAGCTGCTCATAATAAGTTTTTTAAATCTTTTACATCTCCTTGGTATTGATTGTGATCTCTCCTTTTTCATTCACGATTTTATTAATTTGACTCTTTTCTCTCTTCTTTTTAAAAAGGCTGGATAATGGTTTATCAATCTTATTAATTATTTCAAAGAACGAACTCCTGGTTTTGTTGATCCGTTCCACAGTTCTTCTGGTCTCTATTTCATTGAGTTCTGCTCGAATCTTTATTAATTCTCTTCCTCTGCTGGGCGAAGGTTTCATTTGCTGTTCCTTTTCCAGCTCCCTTAGGTGCAAGGTTAGCTTTTGTATTTGAGTTCTTTCCAGTTTTTGGATGGATGCCTGTATTCCGATGAATTTCCCCCTCAGGACTGCTTTTGCTGTATCCCAAAGATTTTGAATGGTTGTATCTTCATTCTCATTAGTTTCCATGAGTCTTTTTAATTCTTCTCTAATGTCCTGGTTGACCCTTTCATCTTTAGCAGGATGATCCTTAACCTCCACGTGTTTGAAATCCTTCCAAACTTCTTCTTGTGATTTAGTTCTAGTTTCAAAGTATTATGGTCTGAAAATATGCAGGAGACACTCGCAATCTTTTGGTATCAGTAAAGACCTGATTTGTCACCCAGTATGTGGTCTATTCTGGAGAAAGTTCCATGTGCACTTGAAAAGAATCAAGAATGCATATTCAAATGCATTTGGATGTAATGTTCTGTGAATATCTGTGAAATCCATCTGGTCCAGTGTATAATTGAATGCTCTTGCTTCTTTGGAGATGTGTTTAGAATATTAATTGTAGAAAACGCCATATTCAACTCTCCAAGTATAAGTGTATTATTATCTAAGTATGTCTTAACTTTGGTTATTAATTGATTGATATACTTGGTAGCTCCCCTATTAGGTACATAAATATTCATAATTGTTAGGTCCTCTTGTTGGATAGATCCTTTAAGCATGATATAGTGTTCCTCTTCATCTCTGGGATAAACTTTAATTTATCTGCTATGAGGATGGCTACCACAGCTTTCTTTTGAGGACCATTTCAATGGTAAATGGTTCTCCAACCTTTTGTCTTCAGGCTTTATGTGTCCTTATGTGTAAAATGAGTCTCTTGTAGACAGCAAATAGATGGGTCCTGCTTTTTTATCCAGTTTGAAACCCTGCGCCTTTTGATGGTATCATTAAGCCTATTCACCATCAGAGTTATTATTGAAAGATATGAATTTAGGGTCATCATAATACCTATTCAGTACCTGTTTTTGTGGATTATTTCCTTGGACATCCTCTTTCTTTTACAGTGTCCCCGTTAAAATTTCTTGCAGAACTGGTTTGGTGGTCACATATTCTTTCAGTTTCTGCCTATCTTGGAAGCTCCTTATCTCCCCTTCACTTCTGAGTGACAGCCTTGCTAGATAAAGTATTCTTGGCTGCATGTTCTTCTCATTTAGGACCCTGGATATATCCTACCAGCCCTTTCTTGCCTGCCATGTCTCTGTGGAGAGGTCTGCTGTTAACCTAATACTTCTCCCCATAAAGCTTAGGGATCTCGTCTCTTGCTGCTTTAAGGATCTTCTATCTTTGGAATTTGCAAGTTTCACTATGAAATGTTGGGGTCTTGAATGGTTTTTATTGATTTTAGGGGGGGATGTCTCTATCTCCTGGATCTGAATGCCTCTTTCTCTTCCCTATTTAGGGAAGTTTTCAGCTATGATTTGTTCAAATACACTTTCTGGTCCTCTGTCCCTTTCGGCGTCCTCTGGAACCCCAATTAAACGTAGATTTTTCCTCCTGAGGTTGTCATTTATTTCCCTTAGCCTATCCTTATTATCTTTAAACTGTTTTTCTCTTTTTTCCTCAGTTTCCTTCCTTGCCATCAACTTATCTTCTTTGTCACTCACTCATTCTTCTACCTCATTAACCCTTGTTGTTAGGAACTTCAGTTTGGATTGCATCTCATTTAATTGATTTTTAATTTCGGCCTGGTTAGATCTAAATTCTTCAGTCATAAAGTCTCTTGGTTCCTTTATGCTTTCTTCTAGAGATACCAGTAGTTGTATAATTGTTTTTCTGAATTGGCTTTCTGACATTGAATTTTAATCCAAATTCTGTAACTCTGTGGGAGTGTGTACTGTTTCTCATTCTTTCTTTTGTGGTGAGTTTTTCCGTCTAGTCATTTTGCTCAGTGCAGAGTGGCTAAAAACAAGTTGTACTGGAAAAAAGGAGAAAAAATGGAGAAAAAACGGGGAGACAAACAAAAAATTAAAAACAAGGAGGGGTATCCTCTGATTTTATATACTGTAAGTCCCTAGACTTCCCCTGGAACTTTCTAGTGTTTCTTGGTTAAGAACTTTTTCTTCCACTGTCCTTCCAGCTGGTCTTCTGGTGGAGGGGCCTGCTGTGCTGATTCTCAGGTATTTGCACCTGGGGTAGCTTCCCTGTCTCCTGCCAGGTGCAGGGCTAGTCGGAGCTGTTTATCCTGTGAGGCCCCTGCTCCCTGGCAGCCCTGCTCAGTCCGAGGTACAAGGTGACACCAGTTGGAACATCAACAGTGGCGGCTGCCAGTTCTCCATCTCTGGACTCAGCTCCATCAGTAACTACCTCAGTCTCCCATTCAGCAGGGGCCTGGATGCTCCAGGGGTAGGGGGCGCTCATCTGCACAGGTCAGGGGACCTGGGGACAGAAGCGTCCTCCCTGCCCCGTGTCCTCCTGGCCTCTGCCTGTCCATGGGGCAGCACTGGATCCTGGGCTGTGCCTCTGGGTCCCCTGGGCTCCGGGGACTGGGCCACTGGAATCATGCTCCCAGGGCTGTGCAGCCCCCTCCACAGGGAACTCCTGCCTGAGCTGCTCCCACGGCCCTGCTTGGCGAGCTGCAGCCCATTAATGAGCTCGCCCCCGGTGTGTGGCGCACTCTCCCTTGGGTCGCAGTTCCTCTATTAGTGCCCCTGGGAGCCTAGGGCATGCCTACCCCTCCTGGGTTCCTGCCTGAGTTCCCTGCTAGCGCCTTTCTGTCTGGGAAGATTGGTAAAGTTTCTGCTTCTCCGGGTCTGGGATTTCCTGTCCTGGGGATACTCCCCGCAGGACCTTAGCCTGGGTCTTTGTGGGGACCCCTCCCCCTTGGATGCACTTTATTTTATTCCATCTTCCTACCTTGATAGAAGTGCGAACTGTTCTCACCGTAGCATTCCAGGTGTTCTCTCTTTAAATCTCAGGCCAAATTCGTGTTTTTCAGGATGATTTGAAATTTATCTAGGTAAGTTGGTGAGGACAGGTGACTTGGGGTCCCTACTTTTCTGCCATCTTGCCCAGCCTAACCCAACATTTCTTGTTCCCTGTCTTGTTAATATTCCCCATTCTCACTGGTGTGAGGTGGTATCTCATTGTGGTTTTGAATTGTATTTCCCTGATGGCCAGTGATGGGGAGCATTTTCTCATGTGCTTGTTGGCCATGTCTATGTCTTCTTTGGTAAACTTTCTGTTCCTGTACTTTGTGCAAATCATGATTGGATTGTTTTTTTGCTATTGAGTTTAAGAAGTTCTTTATAGATTTTGGATACTAGCTCTTTATCTGATGGGTCATTTGCAAATATCTTCTCCCATTCTGTAGGTGGTCTTTAAGGTTCGTTTACTGTTTCTTTTGCTGTGCAGAGGCTGTTTATCTTGATTACATCTCAATAATTCATTTTTTGCTTTTATTTCCCTTGCCTTCATAGATATATTTTGTAAGAAGTTGCTCAGGCCGAGTTCAAAAGGGTGTTGCCTGTGTTCTCCTCTAGGATTTTGATGTATTCTTGTCTCACATTTAGATCTTTCATCCATTTTGAGTTTATCTTTGTGTATTGTAAGAGAATGGTCAAGTTTCATTCTTCTGCAAGTTGCTGTCCAATTTTCCCAGCACCATTTATTGAAGAGACTGTCCTTTATCCAGTGGTTAGTCTTTCCTGCTTTGTTGAACATTAGTAGACCATAGAGTTGAAGGCCGATTTCTGGGTTCTCAATTCTGTTCCATTGATCTGTCTGTTTTTGTGCCACTAGCATACTGTTTTTTTTTTTTTAATTTTTATTTATTTATGATAGTCACAGAGAGAGAGAGGCAGAGACACAGGCAGAGGGAGAAGCAGGCTCCATGCACCGGGAGCCCGACGTGGGATTCAATCCCGGGTCTCCAGGATCGCGCCCTGGGCCAAAGGCAGGCGCCAAACCGCTGCGCCACCCAGGGATCCCTAGCATACTGTTTTGATGATCACAGCTTTGTAGTACAACTTGAAATCTGGCGTTGTTATGCCCCCGGCTCTGGTTTTCTTTTTCAGTTTTCAGTATTCCGCTACCTACTCGGAGTGTTTTTTGATTCCACATAAATCTTAAGATTTATTGTTCTGCCTCTCAAAGAAGGTCTGTGCTATTTTGATAGGAATTCTTTTAAATGTATACATTGCCATGGGTAACATTGACATTTTCACAATAATTCTTCCATTCCATGGGTATGGAATATTTTTCCATCTCTCTGTGTCTTTCTCAATTTCTATCAGAAGTGTTCTGTACTTTATAGGGTATACATCCTTTACCTCTTTGGTTAGGTTTATTCCTAGGTATCTTATGCTTCTGGGTGCAATTGTAAATGGGATTGACTCCTTAAGTTCTCTTTCTTCAGTCTCATTGTTCATGTTTAGAAATGACACTGACTTCTGGGTATAGATTTTGTATCCTGCCACACTGCTGAATAGTTTGTATGAGTTCTAGCAATTTGGGGTGGAGTCTTCTGAGTTTTCTATGTACAGTATCATGTCATCTGCAAGGAGGGAGAGTGTGACTTCTTCTTTGCCAATGCGAATGACTTTTATTTCTTTTTGTTGCCTGCTTGCTGAGGCTAGGACTTCTACTACTATGTTGAATAGCAGTGGTGAGAGTGGACATCCCTGTCTCGTTACTGATCTTAGGGGAAAGGCTCCCAGTATTTCCCCATTGAGAATGATATTTGCTGTGGGCTTTTCGTAGATGGCTTTGAAGATGTTGAGGAATATTCCCTCTATCCTTACACTCTGAAGAGTTTTGATCAGGAATGAATGCTGTATTTTGTCAAATGCTTTTCTCTGAATCTACTGAGAGGTTCATATGGTTCTTGTTTTTTCTCTTGTTTATATAATCTAGCATGTTGATTGCTTTGAGTATTGAATCAGGCTTGCATCCTGGGGATAAATCCCACTTGGTCATGGTAAATAGTCTTAGTGTACTGTTGGATCCTATTGGCTAGTATCTTTTTGAGAATTTTCCATCTGTGTTCATCAGGGATATTGGTCTATAATTCTCCTTTTTGGTGGGGTCTTTGTCTGGTTTTGGAATTAAGGTGATGTTGGCCTCATAAAATGAATTTGGAAGTGTTCTATCCATTTCTATCTTTTGGAACAGCTTTAGTAGAATAGGTATGGTTTCTTCTTTGAACGTTTGATAGAATTCCCCTGGGAAGCCATATGGCCCTGGACTTTTGTGTCTTGGGATGTTTTTGATGACTGCTTCAATTTCCTCCCTGGTTATTAGCCTGTTCATGTTTTCTATTTCTTCCTGTTCCAGTTTTGGGAATTTTTGGTTTTCCAGAAATGCGTCCATTTCTTCTAGATTGCCTAATTTATTGGCGTATAGCTGCTCTTAATATGTTTTTTAAATCGTTTGTATTTCTTTAGTATTGATTTTGATCTCTCCTTTTTCATTCATGATTTTATTAATTTCAGTCTTTTTACTTTTGTTTTTAATAAGGCTGTCTAATGGTATATCTATCTTATTAATTATTTCAAAGAACCATCTACTGGTTTTGTTGATCTGTTCTACAGTTCTTCTGGTCTGTATTTCATTGAGCTTTGCTCAAATCTTCATTAACTCTCTTCTTCTGCTTGACGTAGGTTTTACTTGCTCCTATCTCTCCTTTAGTTTCCTTTAGGTTCAAGGTTAGCTTACGTATTTGAGTTTTTTCCAATTTTTGGAGAGATGCTTGTATTGCGATGTATTTCCATCACAGGACTGCTTTTGCTGTATCCGATAGATTTTGAAGAGTTGTAATTTCATTCTCATTAATTTCCATGAATCTTTTTAATTCTTCTCTAATTTCCTAGTTGACCATTTCTTCTTTGAAAGGATGCTCTTTAACCTCCACTCTTTGTGTTTTTTCCAAATTTCTTCTTGTGATTGAGTTTAAGTTTCAAAGCATTATGTTCTGAATATATGCAATGGACAATCCCAATCTTTTGATATTGATTGAGACCTGATTTGTTACCCAGTATGTCATCTATTCTGGAGAGAGTTCCATGTGTACTTGAGAAGAATGTGTATTCAGCTGCGTTTGGATGTAAAGTTCTATAAATATCTGTTAAATCCTACTGGTCCAATGTATCATTTAAAGGTCTTCTTTCTGTCAGCTTGGGTGGCTCAGTAGTTGAGAGTCACCTTCTGCCCATGGTGTGATCCTGGAGACCCAGGATCAAGTCCCACATTGGGTTCTCAGCATGGAGCCTGCTTCTCCCTCTGCCTGTGTCTCTGCCTCTTTCTCTCTCTCTGCCTCTCATAAAGAAATAAACTCTTATAAAAAACCCTCTTGTTTCTTTGCAGATATGCTTAGAATGTCTGTCATTTGCAGAGAGTGCCATGTTGAAGTCTCCCAGTATTAGTGTATTGTTATGTAAGTATGTCTTAACTTTGGTTATTAATTGTTTGATATACTTGGTAGCTCCCCTATTAGGGACATAAATATTCATGATTTTTAGGTCTTCTTGTTTGATAGATCCTTTAATATGATAGAGTGTCCCTTTTCATCTCTTACTAGTGTCTGGGATAAACTTTAATTTATCTGATATGAGGATGGCTACCCCAGCTTTCTTTTGAGGACCATTTGAATGGTATGGTTCTCCACTCTCATTTTCTTTTTTTTTTCCACTCTCATTTTTATGCTGGAGGTGGTCTTAGGTCTAAAATGAGTCTCTTGTAGACAGCAGATAGATGGGTCATGCTTTTTTATCCAGTCTGAAACCCTGCGTCTTTTGATGGGGTCATTAAGCTCATTCACATTCAGAGTTACTATTGAAAGATATGAATTTAGGGTCATCATAATACCTATTCAGTCCCTGGTTTTGTGGATTATTTCTTTCGGCTTCTTCTTTATTTTACAGAGTCCCCCTTAATATTTCTTGCAGAGCTGGTTTGATGGTCACATATTCTTTCAGTTTCTGCCTATCTTGGAAGTTCTTTATCTCTCCTTTTATTCTGAATGAGAGCCTTGCTGGATTAAGTATTCCTGCCTGCATGTTCTTCTCATTTTCGACCCTGAATATATCCTGCCAGCCATTTCTGTCCTGCCAGGTCTCTGTGCAGAGGTTTGCTGTTAATCTAATACTTCTCCCCATTTAAGTTAGCGATCTCTTGTCTCTTGCTGCTTTATGGATTTTCTCTTTATCTTTGGCATTTGCACGTTTCCCTATCAAATGTCAAGATGTTGAATGGTTTTTATTTCTTTTAGGAGGGGCTTCTGTATCTCTTGGATCTGAGTGCCTGTTTCCCTCCCCACATTAGGGAAGTTCTCAACTATGATTTGTTCAAATATGTTTTCTAGTCCCGTGTCCCTCTCGGCACCCTCTGGACCCCAATTAGTCATAGATTTTTCCTTCTGAGGCTGTCATTTATTTCCCTTCAGCTGTCCTCATTGTCTTTTTATTGTTTTTCTCTTTTTTTCCTCTGCTTCCTTCCTTGCCATCAATTTGTCTTCTTTGTCACTCTTTCTTCTAACTCATTACCCCTTGTCTTTAGGACCTCCAGTTTGGATTGCATCTCATTTAATTGATTTTCAATTTCGGCGTGATTAAATCTAAATTCTGCAGTCATGAAGTCTCTTGAATCCTTTATGATTTTTTTCCAGAGCCACCAGTAGCTTTATAATTGTGCTTCTCCATTGGATTTCTGACATCAAATTGTAATCCAAATTCTGTAACTCTGTGGCAGAGAGTACTTTTTATTATTCTTTTTTTGTTTTGAGTTCTTCTTTCTAGCCATTTTGCTCAGTGCAGTGTGGCAAAAATGGGTTGTACTGGAAAAAGTAAATAAAAAAAGAAAAAAAAAACGATCAAAAAGAGAGAGAAAAAGGTGTTATATCCTCTGGTTCTATATACTGTAAATCCCTCGACTTCCCGTGGAGGTTTCCAGCACTGCTCAGTCAAGAATTTGTTCTTCCCCTGTCCTTCCAGCTGGTCTTCTGGTGGAAGAGCCTGTTGTGCTGATTCTTAGGTGTGTGTTCCTGGTAGAGTTGCCCCACCCCCTCGGTTTCCAGGATCACAGGGAGCTGTTTACCCCGTGAGGCCCCTGTTCCCTGGTAGTCCCTCTCTCTCCCTGGGACAGGGTGACATGAGGAGGAACAACACTGGCAGTGGCCAGCTATCCAGCCCTGGGGTCAGCTCCTACAGTAACTACTGCAGTCTCCCAGTCCACACCGTCCTGAATGATCCAGGGTTGTGGGGTGCTGTTCTGCACAGCTTCGGGGCCCTGGCAGCAAGAGAGTCCTCAATGTCCTGTGCCCTCTGCCTCTGCCTGTCCTGAGGGGATTGCAGAATCCTGGGCTTTGTATGCTTGGTTCCATGGGATCCAGGGCCTTTGCTGGGGGTAGCAGCTTCCGAAGGCAGGAGGGCGCAGCCCTCTTCATCTGGAGATGCTACCTGATTTCTCCCGAGGCCCTGCAGGCCCTTGCTCCAGCCCTTTACCGAGGTAGGCCCATGGTGTGTGGTGTGCTCTCCCTGGGGTACACTTCCTCTGTTAGTGACTCCAGGAGACTGGAGGCTCCAGTGCCCTTCCTGCGGTTGTGCCTGAGTTCCCTGCTAAGCGTCTTTCTGTCTGGGAAGTATCTGGTGCTGATTTTTTAAAGTTCTTGCTTCTCCTGGACTGGGCTTTCCTGTCCTGGCAGGCTATCCACGCCTGGACTTAAACTGGCTCCTTCCAGGGGCCCCTCCCCCACCTAATTTTTTTTTTCAGCCTTCCTATCTTGTTAGAAGTGCAAACTCTTTTCTCTCTAGTGTTCCAGCTGTTCTCCCTTTAAATCTCAGGTCGAATTCATAGGTTTTCAGGATGATTTGAAAGTTATCTAGGTAAGTTGGTTGGGACAGGTGCCTTGGGGACCCTACTCCTCTGCCATATTGCCCCACCCCTCCTTCCCAGGATTTTTTGTTGTTGTTGTTAGGTGTTATCGTTGTTTCTCCTGTTTATTAACTTTTTCGTATTAATTATGTAAATTCTCCATTCCTTGTCATGATAAGCCACTCAGGCTACTATATGGTTTTCATAGTAGTTGGGTAATAATTGAACAGAGATTTCCTTAAACTCCTGAAAATAACAGTTACCCAGTTTTTGCCAAGGTAAAACTAGTGGATGCCTTAAACAATTTGCCAGGTAGTGGACAACTCTCTCTCAGACCTCATTACTTGTTTGTGTGGAGCCACAATATCATCAGGCATCCAGAGATTAGAACTTGGAGCCTTGTCAGGTCAATTATGAGCATGCAGAGAGTTTGGAACATGTACATGTCATTCTAGATTTCTAGAAATATATTGGAGGTATTCAAAGGCCCCTGAGGTTTTTTTTTTTTTTAAGTTGAGTTTATTAGGGAAATATGACAGGCAAAGATACCCCGAGTGAAAATTATGCAAATGTGCTTTCTAGCCAAGTGGTGGCCTGGCCTTGACCTCCCCAAAAGGACAAGAAATCGGTGGTTTAGCAACAACATTCTCTGGCATCCACTTTGCCAAGGTATGAATGTCTCAGCTTGGACTGACTCCCACCCAATACCAAAGTTATGAAGGAGACAAAAACTGTTTATAGAACAAGTGTGAGGCAATGAGAGCTGTAAAGAAAGTTGGAGAGTAGGGAGAGAGGACGGGGGAAAGGAAAATCTTGACAAAATGTCCCAAATACATTGATGAATAGTTCTACAAAATGTTACTTTAAAGCTCAAATGCCTTATGCTGTTTCGAGAGTTCCCTTGGACTTCTTCCCATATGCCACATCACACACCAATGTACATGGCTGAGGCTAAAGACCATGCTTTTGAAACCATAAAAACAAGAATAAGCCCTGTTGTTCTTTAAGGGGATGGTTCGATGCTGTGACTGCTGGAGCAATTCCTACTTAGGATTGTATTCTATAAAGAAACTTCCGAGTAGCATAGTTATAGCATAGTTATAGATGAGGGTCTCATTTTTGTCATCCGTGACTCAATGTACTCTGTTCTCCATTAGTCAGTTTCTTGTTTAGTGTCCCAGGTCTTGAAAGAAAACATATATCAAGCAAGTTTAGAAAGTACATAGTTTTCTTGATGCTGCTGGTGATGAACTCAGTGTATTTGTGGTTCACTTTTTGTCTCTTGTGGTTTTTTTTTACTTTGCCATTCTTACTGGTGTGAGGTAACATCTCAGTGTTATTTTGATTTGTATTTCTCTGAAGATGAGTGATGGTGACCATTGTTTCATGTGTCAGTTTGCTGGATGTCTTTGTCAGATATGTCATTTGCAAATATCTTTCCCCATTCCATTGCTTGCCTTATGGTTTTGTTGATTCCTTTGCTGGACAGCAGCTTTTTATTTTGATGTAGTCCCAAGGGTTTAATTTTGCTTTTGTTTCTCATGCCTTAGGAGAGATGTATAGAAGGAAATTGCTATGGCCAATGTCAAAGAAGTTACTACCTGTCTTGTTTTCTAGGACTTTTACAGTTTCAGGACTCACATTGAAGTCTTTCATCTATTTTGAATTTATATTTGTTCATGATGTAAGAAAGTGGTCCAGTTTCATTCTTTGCAGGTTGCTGTCTGGTTTTCCCAACACCATTTGTTGAAGAGACTGTCCTTTTTCCATTGCATAGTCTTCCTGCTTTGTTGAAGATTAATTGGTCATATATTTTTGGCTTCATTTCTTGCTTTTCTCCCTGTTATCTATCTATTTTTGTGCCAGTACCATACTGTCATGAACACTACAGCTTTGTAATACAACTTGAAATCAAGAATTTGGTGCCTGCAGCTTTGCTTTTCTTTTTTGAAATTGCTTTGACTATTCAAGGTCTTTTGTGGTTTCATGCAAATATTAGGATAATTGTTCGAGCTCTGTGAAAAATGCTATGAGTATTTTGATAGGGATGACATTGAAAGTGTAGATCGCTCTGGATGGCATAGACACTTTATTTTATTTTATTTTTTAATGTTTTTAATTTTTATTTTTAATTATTTATTTATTTATTTATTTATTTATTTATTTATTTATTTATTTTGGCATAGACACTTTAAAAATATTTGTTCTTCTGGGAAGCCGGGGTGGTCAGTAGTTTAGCACAGCCTTCGGCCCAGGGCATAATCCTGGAGACCCGGGATTGAGTCGCGCTTTGGGCTCCCTGTATGGAGTCTGCTTCTCCTGTGTCTCTACCTCTCTATGTGTGTCTGTCATGAATAGATAAATAAAAATTAAAAGAAAAATTGTTCTTCCAATCCATAGGCATGGAATATTTTTTCCACTTCTGTCATCTTAAATTTCTTGCATCAGTACTTTATAATTTTCAGGATACAGGACTTTCTTCTCATTGGTTTGATTTATTCTTAAGTATCCTCTTGTTTGCTGAGTAATTGTAAATGGAATTGATTCCTTAATTTCTCTTTCTGCTGCTTCATTATTAATGTATATAAATGCAATAGATTTTTGTAGGTTGCTTTTGTGTCCTGGGACTTTACTGAATTCACTTATCAGTGAATTTATTCTACCAGGTTTTTTGGTGGCATCTCTTGGGTTTTTTTATATAGAGTAGCATGTCATCAGTGAACAATGAAAGTTTAACTTCTTCCTTACCTATTTTGATGCCTTTCATTTCGTTTTGTTGTCTGATTACCATGGCTAGGAATTCCAGTAATATAGTGTATAAAGTGATTAAAGCAGACATCCCTGTTCTGTTCTGACTATAGAGGATAAATTCACAGGGTTTTTTTTTTTTGCCACTTAGAATGATATTAGCTGTGGATTTTTCATATAGTGTTTATTGTGTTGAGGCATATTCTTTCTAAACCTTTTTGTTGAGTGTTTTTATTATGTATGGAGGTAGTACTTTTACAAATGATTTTTCTGCTTCTCTTTTAATGATCATATGGTTCTCATCCTTTCTTTTATTGTGTTTTGTCACAGGGATTTATCTGTGAATATTGAACCATCCTAGCAACCCAGGAATAAATCCTGCTTGATAGTGGTGAATGATTTTTTTAATGTGTTTTTAGATTTAGTTTTCCAGTATTTTGTTGATGATTTGTGCATCTATGTTCTTAAGAGATATTGGCCTGTAGTTCCCTTTTCTTTTGCTGTCCTTATCTTGTTTTGATATCAGAGAAATGTTGGCTGCAGACAATGAATTTGAAATGTTTCCTTCCTTCTTTCTTTCTTTCTTTCTTCTTTCTTTCTTTCTTTCTTTCTTTCTTCTTTTCTTCTTCTTTCTTCTTTTTTTTAGAACTACTTTGAGAAGAATAAGTACTAACCCCTAAAATGTTTGGTATACTTCACTTTGGAAGCCATTTGGACCTGACTTTTGCTTTTTGGGAGTTTTTTGCTTACTGATTGAATTTCTTTACTGGTTATTGGTTTGCTCAAGTTTTCTATTTCTTCCTGTTTCAATTTTGGTGGTTTCTTTGTTGCTAGAAATTTATCCATTTCTTCCAGGCTGTTTAATTTGTTCACATATAGTTTTTCATAATATTCACATAGTTTTTCTTCTATTGCTATGGTGTTGGTTTTGATTTACTTCTCTTGTGATTTTATTTATTTGGATACTTTCTCTTTTCTTTTTTTTAAAGATTTTATTTATTTATTCATGACAGAAACACAGAGAGAGAGAGAGAGGCAGAGACACAAGCAGAGGGAGAAGCAGGCTCCATGCAAGGAGCCTGACGTGGGACTCGATCCCGGGTCTCTAGGATCACATCCCGGGCTGAAGGCAGCACTAAACCGCTGGGCCACCCAGGCTGCCCTCTCTTTTCTTTTTGATTAGTTTGGCTAAAAAATTTCTTTCAAATAAAAAGTTCCTGGTTTCAATGATCTGTACTATTGTTCATTTTGATTTCTATGTTGTGTATTTCTACTATAATTTTTATTATTTTCTTCTTTCTGCTGGCTGTAGGCTTTGTTGTTCTTTTTTTGGTCTGTTAGGTTTAAGGTTAGGTTGTTTATTTGAGATTTTTCTTGCTTCTTGGGGTATGTCTGTATTACTATAAACTTTCCTTTTAAGACCAGTTTTGCTGCATCCCAAAGGTTTTGGACTATTTTGGTTTCCTTCTCAATTGTTTTCACATATTTTCAAAATTTCTTCTTTGATATCCTGGTTTACCCATTCATTATGTAATAAACATGTTATTTAACCTACAATTATTTTTGTTCTTTTTTTTCTTGTGGTTGACTGAGTTTCATAGTATTGTGGTAGGAAAAGTTGCATGGTAAGGCTTCAATCTTGAATTTGTTGAGGCCTATTTTGTGGCCTAATATGTCATCTATTCTGGAGGATGTTACATGAACAATTTAAAAGAATGTGAATTCTGCTGTGTTTGGTTGGAATGTTCTGAATGTATGTTAAGTCCATCTAGTCCAGTGTACCATTCAAAGCCACTGTTTCCTTATTGATTTTCTGTTTTAATGATCTCTCCATTTATTTAACTGGGGTGTTAAAGTCCTCTACTATTATTGTATTATTATCAAATAGTTCATTTATGTTTGTTATTAATTATTTTATATATTTGGGCACTCCAATAATGGGGGCATAAATATTTACAATTGTTCTATCTTCTTGTTGGATTATCTCCTTTATTATATTATATAGCGCTCTACTCTGTTTCTTGGTACAGTCTTTATTTTAAAGTCTAGATGGTCTATTATTAGTATTGCTATTTCAGCTTTCTTTTGGTATCCATGGGCATGATAAATGTTTCTTCATCCCCTCAATTCCAAGCCGGAGGTGTATTTAGGCCTAAAATGAGTCTCTTGTATGCAAGATATATGTGATTTTGTTTTTTATAAAAACGTATTTGATATATGGCTGCCATCAAGTTTGTATGTGAACTATACAAATAACAGTCTATATTAAATTGATTGTCATTTTAGTTCGAACTCATTCTTTTCTTCTCTCCACATTTTAGGTATATATCATCATATTTTATATCTTTTTTCCTGTGAGTTTATTGATAGATTCTTAAAATAAAAGTATTCATTTTTATCACTTTTGTATTTCTTATCTTTATACTACCACTTTTGGTCTCTTCTTTCCATAACAGTCTCCTTTAATATTCCTTGCAGGACTGGTTTAGTCACAAACTCCTTTAGTTTTCATTCTTTTGGCAATCTCTTTAGCTCTCTTTCTATTCTGAATGATAGCCTTCTTGGATAGAGCATTCTTGGCTATAGATTTTTCCTATTCAGCTCTTTTTTTTAAGATTTTATTTTTAAGTAATTTCCACACCTAATATGGGACTTGAACTCACAACCCTGAGACCAAAAATCATATGTTTTACCAACTGAGACAGCCAGGTGACCCTCCCCACTCAGGACTTTGACTATATCATGCCACTTTTTTCTGGCTTGCCAAATTTCTGTTGAGAAATCTCCAGGCTTGCTTTAAGAGTATTCCTGTGTAAGTTAAGGCTTTCTTTTGTCTTAGTGCTTTTAAATATTTTTCTTTATTACTATATTTTGCAAATTAATTACAATATCTCTTGGTGTTGGCCTACTTTTGTTGATTTTGAAGGGAGTTCTCTGAGCCTTCTGGTTGTGGAGGTCTGTTTCCCAGATTAGGGAAATTTTCAGGTATTAATTCCCCAGGTAAATTTCTGCCCCCTCTATCCTTCTCTCTCACCACTCTCTGGAGCCATGGCTCACTCCTCTCTACATCACCTATGATCCATTTCTTCCCTAAACCACATATCTGCAATTCCTACAATCTTTGATGTGACCTCTTCTCTCCCTTTAGTTGTGGAATTTGTTCTGTCAGTCTTCAGGTTGATTTCTGGGGTATCTAGGATGCTTTGATAGTTATCTTGTGTTCATGGGATGAGATTTGCCTAGTGTCCTACTATACCACGTTCCTTTCAATTTCCTATTATTATTATTATTATTATTATCACTATTATTATTATTTTGCATGTATATGTCTATGTGTTTCTGCACATTTGTTGAAAGATTATATTTTTTTCCATTGCATTAACCTTGCTCCTTTTCTCAAAGATCAGTTGACTATATTTATGTACTTTTATTCCTGGTCTATTTTTTTAAAGATTTTATTTATTTATTCATGAGAGATATACAGAGAGAGAGGCAGAGACACAGGCAGAGGGAGAAGCAGGCTCCCTGCACGGAGCCCGAGGTGGGACTTGATCCCAGATTTCCAGGATCATGCCCTGGGCTGAAGGTGGCACTAAACCGCACTAAACCACCTGGGCTGACCTATTTCTGGTCTATTTTATTCCTTGTTATGTCTGTCTATTCTTTCATGAGTACCACACTGTGTTGATTACTGTAGCTTTATATTAAATCTTGAAGTCAAGTAGTATCCATCCTCCATCTATGTTCTCCACCAATATTGCATTGATTATCCTGTGACTTTGCATCTATATTAATTGTAGAATCAGGTTTTTTGAATTCCAAAATGAGCTTACTGGAATTTTGATTAGGGATGTTAAAGTCTTTAACTATAATAGTGGATTTTTCTATTTCTCCTTGCAGTTCTATCATTTTTTTCTTACATGTTTTGATGCCCTTTGTTAGTTGCATATATTTGAGTCCCCATTGCAATCCACTCTGACAATATTTTTTAATTGATACCTTTGTACCATTAACATTTAAAGTGATTATTGATATAGTTTTATTAAAATCTTCCATACTTAATATTATTTTCCATTTATTGCCCTTGTTTTTTGTTCTCATTTTTTTCCACTTTTCACTTTTTTCAGACTTTTGTGGTTATAGTTAAAATTTTATATGCTTCTATCTCCTTTATTATATCAATTATACTTCCTTCTTTTACTTAAAAATATTCTTAATTCCTGGGGTGCCTGACTGGCTAAGTTGGTTAAATGTCTGAGTCTTGGTTTTGGCTCAGATCATGATCTTTTTTTTTTTTTTTTTTTTTTAATTTTTATTTATTTATGATAGTCACAGAGAGAGAGAGAGAGGCAGAGACATAGGCAGAGGGAGAAGCAGGCTCCATGCACCGGGAGCCCGACATGGGATTCGATCCCGGGTCTCCAGGATCGCGCCCTGGGCCAAAGGCAGGCGCTAAACCGCTGCGCCACCCAGGGATCCCCTCAGATCATGATCTAAGGATCATGAGATCAAGCCTTGTATTGGGCTTTCCACTCAGCAGGAAGTTTATTTCTTTTCCTCTCTCTCCTTTGCCTCTCTCCCTTACTCTTGTGCTCTCTCTGTAAAATACATAAATAAATCTTAATTCTTCCCTCTCATTTTTATTATTGCTGTCACTCATTTCATTTATATAGAAATATATGTCAGCATATTATATTTACATATTTATATTATTTATGTAAAGTATAATTATTCTATTTTATTTATAAACATAATAATCTAATTAATATAATATAATATAGAATTATTAGTAGTATGTTAATGTATTAATACTATATTATATATAATAAAATAAATGTAAATATAAATATGCAAAATATATAGTTATATTGTATTCATAAGCACACATAATTGAGTTATTATTATTTTGAGCAAAACTGTTATCCATTAGATGAACTAAGAATAAGAAAAATGTAAAATATTTTTGTTTAATTCCTTCTCCAATGTTCTTCCTTTCTTTATAAATATCTGGGTTTCTAACATGTATCATCTTCTTCCATTCTCTTTGAGGAATTTTTTAACATTTCTTTCAAGATAAGTCTACTATTTACAAATTCTTTTGATATTTGTTTGTCTGAGAAAGTATTTTTCCTTTATTTTCCAAGGGTAATTTTGCAGGGTACTAGATTTTAGGTCATTTTTTTCCTCTCTTTCTCAACACTTTAAACATTTTGATACTCTTTGTATTGCTTATGTGGTTTCTGAAAAGTCAGATATAATCTTCCTGTTTGCTCTTCAATAGGTAATATATTTTTCTCCTCTGGTTTTTCAAGATTTTTTCCTTTAGGGTTGATTTTCTGCAGTATGAATATTCTATGCGTAAGTGTAGGTGTTTGGCATGTATCCTCCTCAGTGTAATCTGAGCTTCATGGAACTATTAGATTAATGTCTGACATTAATTCTTCTTTATTATTGTTCAAGAATTCTTGTGTTATTTTTTCTATTCTCCTCATATTCTTTTTATGGATATATTTTTTGAAGCTGTCCCACATTTCTTTGGTGTTCTATTCTCTTTTTTAAGTCTTTTTTCTTTTGGATTTCAGTAAAGTTTCTGTGTCATATCTGCAAGCTCAGAGATTCTTTCTTTAGCTGTGACTATAATACTAATTTGTCCATCAAAGAATTTCATTATTTCTGTTACTCTTTTTGATCTCTACCATTTACTTTTTTTTCTTAGAATTTTTATTTCTTTCCTTAACAATATCCATCTGTTCTTGCATGTTGTCTACTTTTTTCTTTAGACCATTTAGTATGTTAATCGTAGTTGTTTTTAATTTGCAGTATGATTATTTCAATACCCCAGTCAAATCTGAGTCTGATTATAATGTTTGCTCCTATTAGTATGTCTTTTAATATTTTTGAATATCAGAAGTGATATACTAAATAAAATATATGGTGATAGTGGGGAAAGAAAGTGGTCTATAATTTTATGTTCAGGTCCTAGTCTTTCAGTGAGTGTCTCTGGACTGCACATCTCACAAGTACTTAGTTAATTCTCTCTCTTAGATGGGACGGAATGGCTAGCATGGTTAAAAGTTGGATATTTCTCTTCCTTCTTGTGAAATGCTAGAGAGGATTAGAGGTCCCTGAGATTGGTTAAACTCTGGTAAAATAGTCTTTCTTGAAATTAGTCTTCCTTAATAATAAAATGCTCTGGTGTATTTCAAAATGGTTACTTTTCCTTTTTTTCCTGCAGGAAGCAAAAGAGAACTTTTCTCTTCTTTTTTACTGATTATGAGAACCTGGTAGTGATCCTGAAGCTGAAAATCACAAAAGCCTGACAACCTCTCTATAAATACTCTCCAACAAGAGTTTTTAACTCTTAAACTTGTCCACATTGATCCTCAAAGCAATTTGCCAAAGTGTACTTTTCCTACCCTAGTACCTGTTCCACAAGAGTTTTCTGCTTGTGGGTTCCTACTCCAATAGCTTGTGATAATCTGTATTTTAACTTTAGAAAATAGCAATTAGTTTATCAAAACTACAGTATATATGAAAGACAATGATAGAACATAAGTTTGAAGAGGTAGGTCATTTAACTATTTAGTTCAGTAAATACTTAGAAAAACGTATCTGTGCCAGGCACTATGCTAGGAACTAAGGATCTATAAATTAATAAGTTATTGCCCTGATGTTGCTCACAGTAAAGTGGGAAGGGACAATAAAGGATACAGATAATTTTAATACAGCAAATTGAATAGTTATAGAGGCATGCATTGTATGATAAGGGACACCAAGTGGGAAGACTTAATAAAAATTTAAAAAAATATTTTATTTATTCATGAAAGACGAGAGAGAGAGAGAGAGAGAGAGAGGCAGAGATATAGGTGCAGAGGGAGAAACAGGCTCCCTGTGGGGAGCCTGGTTCAGGATTCGATCCCAGGATCCCAGGATCATGACCTGAGCTGAAGGCAGACACTAACCACTGAGCCACCCAGGTTCCCCTATATAATTTTATTTCCTATAGGAAATGACATCTAAACTACATCTTAAAGAATAAATAAAAATTATCCAGAAGAAGAGGGTAGGAATGTACTCAGGAAACAAAATAACAGTATGACCATAACACAGAGGTGAGGAATAGCATAATGCATAAAAGAAATCACAAACATTCTGGTATAATAAAATCATAAAATCACAGGAAGGAAGTAATAGGAAATAAGAGTGGTGGTGGGTGCAGATGAAATAAGGGTGAAAATTTTTTTATATGTTTGAGTTTTACTCTTTTATTTACTAGGAGTCAATAAACTGTTTTCAGAGGAAATATTATAAATTTGATATTTTAGAAAGGTAAATCTTGAAAGCAATATACTGCATGATTTGGAAGATGATGAAACCAGATACAGGAAGAACTTTTAAGAGGCTATTACACTGATTCCAAGGAGAGATGTTGAGGCCATGAATTGATACAGTGAAAATAAGAAGGAGATAAATATGATAAAGGTATAGAAAATTCAATTAACAGGATTTAGTGATAAGCTAGATGTATCAGATAAAGTTGAAATGTCAAGAGTAACTCCAAGGTTTCTAGTATGAATGGCACAGTGGACTGTTAGCTGATATAGAGAATACAGGAAGAAACTCATGCCTAGAGTGAAAAAAATATGAAATAATGTATCCAATTCTGGACAGGTTGAGTTGGAGGGTGGAGCTTATCTTTTAAGAAATGAATTATATTTATTTTTATAATATATCCCTCTGGCTATATTTCCTATATATATATGTATATATTTAAAATATTTGAACACATTCAGACTTATTTTTGGTCCATGTGGAAGGGTGGGAGTGTGTGTGTGTGTGTGTGTGTGTGTGTGTGTGTGTTTAAGGACCTTTCTTCTCTTAGAATCTCAAAACTCTGGAGGTTTTATACAGCTCCTAAAAATCTTGTCTTTGATGCAACATGGAGACTAGTGACATATTTATTGTCTACCTCTATGTGGTACCTTAAAGATCCACTGTATTTGTGTCAAGCTTTGGCATGGCATTCTTTGCCAAGTTTGGAAACTGTCCTGTCTAGGACTTTCCCTAGATTATTTTATCACACACACCCCTTCCAGGAGTTTCTGGCATCTTTTCAAGGCATCAGATTCAGGCATGGATCCTTTGCTATTTTTGAAACTTCTGTGTCTTGGGAAATTCCATTCTTTTTCATTGCTCATGCTACTCTCTCTTCAAATTCATACATTCCATTATTTGTTTCTAAGCCTATTCACCTTAGCTTTCTTAGGCTGCTGGAAAACAAAAACTAGGAATGTTAATGTTGTCTGAAAGCAATTTCTGATTTTAAAGCTGAATTTAAAGCCTCCCCTGAAAAAAAAAAAAAAAAAAAGAAAAAAAAAAATAAAGCCTCCCCTGAGACAAGAAGATACAAGAGAAAAATATAGCAAGAACAAAATATACCTCTTATTCTGGTTTACCATGAAAACTGAGCCCAATTCAAAAGTTTTGCATGCTGATAATTTACTTGGGAAGTAAGTGATCCTTAACAATGGAAATGAGGAACCAAAGAGACTGAACAGGGAAGGAAAAATCCAATTATGGAGAGTCAAGTGGGCTACTGCTGTGGATAATTGATATTTAATCTAGATGGATCATTCTGAAGAGATATACAGAATTTGCATCAGAATGACCTGCCTAAAAGGCATTGTCTACTCATTTACTCCTGGCTCCCATTTAGGTGAGGATTGTTCTATTGGCTGTTAAATCCTAGTAATTTTCAGATTAAGCATATGTGGATGCAGAGTGAGATTTTAGAGTCATTCCATGTTGTGGTGTCAGAAAAGCCCTGGAACAAGAAGTGAGCAATATCTAGGGCCAGCTTGAGATGAGGTACTGTCAGCAAGAAGTGTGGCTGTATGTTTCACAATAGCCTTTGTCAATGCATGTCTAAAATCAAACCTGAGGATGAGACTCTGTGAAATGGTGCTCAAGATATGTCATAAAATCCACTCTTTGCATCACTCACTGCCTCTCATTCCCTCAAGTGCCAACTGCACTCTCCACAAAAGACAAGACATAGACAAGACAAGACATGCTACTTCTGTCCCTGCTGCTGAAACTGGTCCCAAGTCCATATTGATACCCATTGTCTGACTCCTTTATCGGCAGTTTTTCCTCTCACTCTCATCTAGTATTTTTCTATTTAAATTCCAGTTATCTCATCTAGTACCTTAGTTGATATAGATCGTTTATCTGGTAGGATGACCCAAATTTCAAGCTTAAGGGGTTTGAGTCCTTAGTTGATTTGCCCTTGCCGGGCTGTGGTAAACATACTTGCTTACCAATCATTATCATGAGGCATGGAGGCACAAAAAAATACCTTAGTAAATTCTCTGGGTTTGAAATACTTCTCCCTACGTTGATTATACAAGAATAATCTGGGTAGCCCGGGTGGCTCAGTGATTTACCACCACCTTTGGCCCAGGGCGTGATCCTGGTGTCCTGGGGTCAAGTCCCACATTGGGCTCCCTGCATGGAGCCTGCTTCTCCCTCTGCCTGTGTCTCTGCATCTCTGTCTCTGTCTCTCATGAATAAATAAATAAAAATCTTTTAAAAAAAGAATAATCTTAGCTCCTCATGGTAATAGAGTTGATTTCCCCCATTAATATTAACCCTTTTCTTTGCCTGCTGGTCCACTCTCATGAGATGTTTTAAATGACCAGGTGGGAATTTTCACTCCATGTTCAATGGCATCATGCATTCTCCTTTTTTTTTAGAAGCATTCTTTCCCATCATGACGAGAGCTTTAAGTCTGATATAGTCTAAGAATCTGGAGTTGGAAAGTCATAGCCTACAAGTGTTGGAGAGAGGAGCCAATCCCATTATTTCCTGGACCAATTTATTCTAGCTATTGAGGATATGGAGCCATATATCAGACATTAGTTTAACCAATATACGTTATACTGGAGGATCATACCTCAACTGTGTAAAATATAGTTCCAAAATGGACCTTTCATGAGCCTTTACTACGACATTTAATTAGGCTTGATGATTCCAGATGATGTAATATATGGCAGACCTATCAGATCTGAGATAGAATAGGGCTTATTATATAATTGAACAACAACAAAATGGTTAGCTGGTCTTTTGAGTACTATATCGAGAGATCAGATGCTGCTGTTGGCATATTGGGCATTTATCCACAGATGTAGCCTTGTCCACTGTGGTAAAAAGAAGTACTTTCCTAGCTCTCATCCTTGCCATCATAATTACTTTATTCATGGTGCTATTACAAAAACACTTGGCTAGACTAGAAGAAGAGTCTAGCTAATATCTATGGGATGAAATATCTTGTTCACGTGGATGTTGAGGATGTCCTCAACATTAATGTGGGTTACAAACTTCTTCATAGTTTGTTCATTCCAATAGGTCATTCACATGGTTTTTGAATATGAAGCCCACAATTGGTACTAATGTATCCAATAAGCAAAAATAAACAAACAAAAACACAAGACCAACCCAGTTTCATGGAGTGGAAAAATAGACTTTACCTTTTAATGGGATGAGTTGAAAAAAAAAGTCAGAAGGAGCAAATAATTGCAGTCTTTTTGGCAATCAATTTATTATACATATCAAGTGGATAACCAGATGTAGTACTTAAAACTTTGGCAACTAGGACTATTCTTAGTTATTTCTTTTTTAAAATTTTATTCATTCATGAGATACACACAGAGAGTGGCAGAGACATAGGCAGAGGGAGATGCAGGCTCCCTGCAGGGAGCCTTATGCAGAACTCTATCCCAGGACCCTGGGATCATGACCTGAGCCAAAGACAAATGCTCAACCACTGAGCCACCTAGGCGCCCCTCCACTTCTTTCTGTCCTTTAGGTATACTTATATATGTGGCTGATATATACAGTAGCAGGCTATTTTTGGTCCACAACCGTGGGGCAGACCCTAGAATACACATATATTTTTTCACAACCAGTCTTAGAGAATCCCATGTAATAGAGACTCATCAATAGAGCTGAAGTAACTGTTATGTAGTCTGGATTTTCTATATGTGCAATTTACTTGGGAGTTTGGGATCAGTCTATTGTATGATGGATTGCTTTTCAATTGGTAGATCTGATAATAACAATCTCATGATGGTCAGCTCTAGTGACATAGTCACTTGGTGATCCCTACTCATGTACTTAGTCTCTACTAGGGCCTACTAGCATATCCAAGTCTACTTTTCAAGCATCGTGTAGTTTTCTCTTGAAGGTATAGCTTTGTTATATAATTACTGGAGTCTGTGCTGTATCTCTCTAATTGGGGTCAGAGAATCACCATCCACTATAGATATCTATAATATCATTATATCTGCTAGATAATATGGAATGAGCAATAGAGAAGCTTTCACTCCTATCTTTTGCAGAGTCCCCTTTAATGTAAAGCCTAAAGTTAAGTCTTGAAATTATAGGATGCCTTGATATCAGAAATCAGAACGGCCTCAAATTGCCTAACTACAAGGTTCCCCCTGTCTATGCTGCCTTTATGGATAAGGTCTCCTACTCAGACCACCCTCCTTATCAAGGGTGCCTACACAATTCCTGCTAATCCCTGAGTAGTGGGTTTCAGTTCCCTGCCAGCCTATAGAATTTTTTGAACAAGTTAATTTCATTTTCTCCTCTTCCCCCATGTTGATATTATACAACCTGCACTGGACAGCTCTTTCTTCTTCATTCTATTCCTGATTGGGCCCCCTGTGCTCCTATGTGGTATGTGGTGTGTCCTTTTTCCCTGGGCTGTGACTATATGTGACTAATAACTATTATTCATCTCATCTGTCCAATGTTAGCTGTTGTGTTTTGGCCAGTGTACACAACTCTAGGGTGTTCCTCACCAGTGGGGTAAATGGGAAACAATTAAAATACTCTTTCTTAAGTGCTCAGAGCCCTATTAAAACTGTGTCTTCATCACAATTCCAAACTTCAAGTTCTATTACAAAACTGTATAAATCAAAACAGTATGTAGTGCCACAAAATAGACACATAAACCAATAGAAAATCTGGAAATCAATCCACATCTACATGGTCAATTAATCTCTGACAAAGCAGGAACAAATATCTAAGGGAATAGGACAGTCTTTTTAACAAATGGTATTGGGAAAACTGGGCAGTATCATGCAAAGGAAGGAAACTGGATCACTTTCTTACAACATACAAAAATTAAATAAAAATGGATGAAAGATTTAAATGTGAGAGAGGAAACCATGAAAATCCTAGAGCAAAACATAGGCAGCAACCACTTTGACATTGGTCAGAACAACTTTTACAAGATATGTCTCCTGAGGCAAAGGAAACAAAAGCGAAAATAAACCATTGAGTCTTCATCAAAATAAAAGGCTTCTGAACAGTGAAGGAAACAATCAACATACAGAATGGGAGATGATATTTGCAAGCAACATATCTGATAAAGGGTTAATATCCAAAATGTATAAAGAACTTATCAAACTCAACACCCAAGAAACAAATCATCCAGTTAAGAAATGTGCAGAAGATATGAATATAAAAATTTCCAAAGAATACATACAGATAACTAAATGACATATGAAAGGATGCTCAACATCAGTTATCATCAGGGAAATACAAATCAAAACTACAATGAAAGAAACCCTACAATGAGATATCACTTAACACCAGACCAAATTGCTAAAATTACATCATAGACAAAAAAATAAACTCCAAATGGATTAAAGACATAAACTTGAGATCCGAAGTCATAAAAATCCTAGAAGAGAACACGGGCAATAACTTCTTTGAAATTGACCATAGCAACTTTATTCTAGATTTATCTCCTGAAGCAGGAAAAATAAAAGCAAAAGCAACTATGAGGAATTCATCAAAATAAAAAGCTTCTGCCCAGCAAAAGAAAAATCAACAAAACTAAAAGGCAACCTAAGGACTGAAAGCAGATATTTGCAAATGACACATCCAATACACATGCAAATGATACATCCAATTCATTTATACAAATCAACACCCAAAAAACAATCCAATTTTTAAAATGGGCAGAAGAGGGGCATCTGGCTGGCTCAGCTCCTAGAGCACACAACTCTTGATCTTGGAGTCATGAGTTCGATCCCCAACTTGGGTGTAGAGATCACTTAGAATAAATTTAAAAAAATAAATAAAAGCTTTAAAAATGGGCAGATGACATGAGCAGAGATTTCTTCAAAGAAGGTATCCAGATGCCCAAGAAACACATTAAAAGATGTTCAACATTATTTAATGCAAGTGCATATCAAAAGTAAAATGAGATATCACCTCATACCTGTCAGAATAGCTAAAATCAACAACACAAGGAACAAGTGTTGGTGATCATGTGGACAAAAAGAACCCTCTTGCACTGTTGGTAAGAATGTAAACTGGTACAGCCAGTCTGGAAGGAGTGTGGAGATTCCTCAAAAATTAAAAATAGAACGACCCTATGATACAGCATTTGCACTACTGGGTATTTACACGAAGAATACAAAAAAATACTAACTGAAAGGAATACATGCACTGCTATGTTTATAGAAGAATTTATGTACAATAGCCAAATTCTGGAAGCAGTCCAGTGTTCATCCATAGACGAATGGATTAATTAGTCCATTCATAGTCCATTGTATATATACACACACACAATTCAGTCAAAAAAATAAGGAAATCTTGCCATTTTCAGAACATGGGTAGAGTTAGAGAGTATAATACTAAGCAAAACAAGTCAGAGAAAGATGAATACCATATAATTTCATTCATATATGGAATTTTTAAAATATTTTATTTTTTCTCTATTTTTTTATTTACATACAATTTGCCAACATCATATATGGAATTTAAAAAACAAAACAAAAGCAAAGAGGAAGATAAAAGGAGACAGAGAGACAAATTTAAGAAGCAGACTCTTTATAGAGAACAAACTGATGGTTACCAGAGGGGAAGTGGATGAGAGGATGGGTTAAATAGGTAATGGTTTTAAGGTGTGCACTTGTCCTGATGAGCACCATGTGATATATGGAGGTATTGAATCACTATATTGTACACCTAATGTAACACTGTATATTAATGAACTGTAATTAAAATAAAAAAAAACATTTTAAAAAACTGCCTTTTGAATCCCTTTATAAATAGGTAAAGATAGGGACGCCTGAGTGGCTCAGTGGTTAGGTGCCTGCCCTCAGCCCAGGGCATGATCCTGGAGTCCCAGGATCGAGTCCAATATTGGGCTCCCTGCATGGAGCCTGCTTTTTTTTTCTACCTGGGTTTCTACCTCTCTCTCTGTGTGTGTCTCTTATGAATAAATAAATAAAATCCTTAAAAATAAATGGGTAAAGACAGTATTTTAAAGTGTTATATGTATAATATGGCCTCCAACATTCAAGAAGATCACCAATTGCTGTATTGAATTTTTATTGGAATGGGATACTATTTTTAAAAAATGAATGGAATACAATGAATGGTTTCTGTCAGATATTGAGTATTCCAACCCTATCTTTACCCAGGGACTAGGCAAATGATGTCACATGGTAGGTCCATGGAACATTTGGACATGGCCAGAATTCCATGTATTATTCTGGCTTCCTTTAAGCACCTATCCTATCCAGAGAATAATGCAAGCATTTAAGGTCCCTTGGTATCATGTCAGCTCTGACCATCCATCTGATAGTTATTCCTGGAGATCTTTTTTTGTATGATAATTAATATTGCTGTATTTATTTTCATTTTAAAAGAAATGTTCCATTTTTCCCCATTTTTTGCAATTTTTATTTGGAATTTTTATTTTAATAACATGAAGCTGGATTTAAAAATTTGATTTTGAGAGCATTTGTCATTTAAAAATGGCATTTACATTGCTTATCATTTTTTGAGGCTATTTCATGTATTTCTGCATCTCTCTATTTTTCATATTCTACTTTCCTGAGGTTTATTCTATTTTTCTTTATCTCTTTTATTTTTTTTTATCTCTTTTATTTTTTAATTGAAGTTCAATTTGCCAACATATGGCATAACACGCAGTGCTCATCCCATCAAGTGCCCCCTCAGTGCCCATCACCCAGTCACCCCCCCGCCCACCTCCTTTTGCAAAACCCCTTCTTAGTTTCCCAGAGTTAGGAGTCTCTCATGTTCTGTCACCCTCTCTGATATTTCCCACTCATTCTCTCTCCTTTCCCCTTTATTCCCTTTCACTATTTTTTATATTCCCTAAATGAATGAGACCATATAATGTTTGTCCTTCTCTGATTGATTTATTTCACTCAGCATAATACCCTCCAGTTCCATCCTTGTTGAAGCAAATGGTGGGTATTAATCCTTTCTGGTGGTTGAGTAATATTCCTGTGTGTGTGTGTGTGTGTGTGTGTGTGTACATACCACATCTTCCTAATCCATTCATATGTTGAAGAACATCGTGGCTCCTTCCACAGTTTGGCTATTGTGGACATTGATGCTATGAACATTGGGGTCAGAGTGTCCCGACATTTCACTACATCTGTATCTTTGGGGTAAATCCTTAGTAGTGCAATTGCTGATTACAAAGTATCTCTATTTTTAACTCTTTGAGGAACCTCCAAACGTTTTTCTAGAGTGGCTGTTTGCACTCTGGCTGTTGTACCAGTTTGCATTCCCACAAAAGTGCAAGAGGATTCTCCTTCTCCACATCCTCTCCAACATTTCTTGTTCTTATCTTTTTAAATTTTGCCATTCTTACTTCTGTGAGATGGTATCTCATTGTGGTTTTGATTAGTACTTCCCTGATGCCAAGTGAAGCAGAGCAATTTCTCTTGTGCTTGTTGGCCATATGTATGTGTTCTTTGGTGAAATTACTGTTATGTGTTCTGCCCATTTCATGATTGGATTTTTTAGTGCTTTGATGTTGAGTTTAATAAGTTTTTATAGATCTCTGATACTAAGCCTTTATCTGATATGTCATTTGCAAATACCTTCTCCCATTCTGTAGGTTGCATTTTAGTTTTGTTGACTGTTTCTTTTGCTGTGCAGAAGTGTTTTTATCTTAAGTCCAAATAGTTCATTTTTATTTTTGTTTCCTTTGCCTTCATAGATGTATCTTGCAAGAAGTTGCTGTGGCCAAGTTCAAAAATGTTGTTGCCTGTGTTGTTCTCTAGAATTTTGATGGATTCTTGTCTCACATTTAGATCTTTCAACCATTTTGAGTTTATCTTTGTGTATGGTATAAGAGAATGGTCGTTTCCTTCTTCTGCATGGGGTTATACAATTTTCCCAACAACATTTATTGAAGATACTGTCCTTTTTCCAATGGATATTCTTTCCTGCTTTGTCGAATATTAGTTTACCATAGAGTTCAGGGCCAATATCTGGATTCTATATTCTCGTCCACTGATCTATGTGTCTGCTTCTGTGCCAGTACCATACTGTCTTGATGATCACAGCTTTGCAGTACAACCTGAAATCTGGCACTGTGATGCCCCTGGCAATGGATCTCTTTTTCAGTATTCATCTGGCTATTCGGGGTCTTTTCTGATTTCATACATATCTTAAGGTTATTTGTTCCAACTCTCTGAAGAAAGTCCATAGTATTTTGATAGGGCCCTCGGTAGCAAAGATATTTTCTTTTTTTTAAGATTTTATTTTATTTATTCATGAGAGGTGCAGAGAGAGAGAGAGAGAGAGAGAGAGAGAGAAGGAGAGAGGCAGAGACACAGGCAGAGGGAGAAGCAGGCTCCATGCAGGGAGTCTGACATGGGACTCGATCCCAGGTCTCCAGGATCATGCTCTGGGCTGAAGGCAGCGCTAAACCAGTGAGCCACCGGGGCTAGCCAGATATTTTCACAATATTTATTCTTCCAATCCATGAGCATGGAAAGTTTTTCTATTTCTTTGTGTTTTCTTAAATTTCTTTCAGAAGTGTTCTATAGTTTTTAGGGTTTAAATCCTTTACCTCTTTGGTTAGTTTATTCCTAGGTGCCGGATGCTTTTGGGTGAAATTGTAAATGGGATTAATTCCTTAATTTCTCTTTCTTCAGTCCCATTGTTAGTGTACAGAAATGCCACTGATTTCTGGGCATTGATTTTGTATCCTGCCACGCTACCAAATTGCTGTATGAGTTCTAGCAGTATTGGGGTGGAGTCCTTTGGTTTTCTAGGTACAGAATCATGTCATCTGTGAAGAGGGAGAGTTTGACTTCTTCTTTGCCAATTTGAATGTCTTTTATTTCTTTTTGTTGCCTGATTGCTGAGGCCAGGACTTCTATTACTATGTTGAGTAGCAGTGATGAGAGTGGACATCCCTGTCGTATTCCTGATAGTAGGGGAAAGGCTCCCGGTGTTTCACCATTGAGAATTATATTCTCTATGGGCTTTTTGTACATGGCTTTTAAGGTGCTGAGGAATGTTCCCTCCATCCCTTCATTCTGAAAAGTTTTGATCAGAAACGGATACTGATTTTGTCAAATGCTTTCTCTGCATCTACTGAAAGGATCATATGGTTCTTGTTTTTTCTCTTGTTGATGTGATCTAAGACTTTCATTGTTTTACATGTGTTTAACCATTCTTGCATCCTGGGTATATATCTCACTTGGTCATGATGAAAAATCTTAATGTACTGCTGGATCCTATTGGCTAGTATCTTGTTGAGAATTTTTTCATCCATGTTCATCAGGGATATTGGTCTATAAATCTCCCTTTTGGTGTGGTCTTTGGTTTTGAAATCAAGGTAATGCTGGCCCATAAAACGAGTTTTGAAGGATTCCATCCTTTTCTAAAGTTCGAACAGCTTTAGTAGAATAGGAATTATTTCTTTTTAAATGTTTGATAGTATTCCCCTGGGAAACTATCTGGCTCTGGGCTTTTGTCTTGGGAGGTTTTTGATGACTGTTTCAATTTCCTCCCTTGTTATTGGAATGTGCAGGATTTCTATTTATTCCTGTTCCCATTTTGCTAATTTGTGCTTTTCCAGAAATACATCCATTTCTTCTAGATTGCTTAATTTTTTTGGCATATAGTTGCTGATAATACATTTTTAATATCGTTTGTCTTTCCTTGGTATTGGTTATGATCTCTCCTCTTTTGTTCATGATTTTATTCATTTGAATCTTTCCTGTTTTCTTTTTAATAAAGCTGGCTAGTAATATCCCATTTTATGCATATTACTCAGCCATTAGAAACAACAAATACCCACCATTTGCTTCGATGTGGATGGAACTGAAGGGTATTATGCTGAGTGAAATATGTCAATCAGAAAAGGACAAACATTATATGGTCTCATTCATTTGGGGAATATAAAAATTAGTGAAAGGAAATAAAGGGAAAGGAGAGAAAATGAGTGAAAATATCAGTGAGGGTGACAAAACATGAGAGACACCTATCTCTGGGAAATGAACAAAGGGTAGTGGAAGGGGAGGTGGGTGAGGGGTTGGGGTGACTGGGTGATGGGCACTGAGGGTGGCACTTGGCGGGATGAGCACTGAGAGTTATGCTATATGTTGGCAAATTGAACTCCAATAAAAAAAACTTAAAAAAATAAAGCTGGCTAGTGGTTTATCAATCTTATTAATTCTTTCAAAGAACCAACTCCTTGTTTTGTTGATCTGTTCTACAGTTCTTTTGATATCTATTTCATTGAGTTCTGCTCCAATCTTTATTATCTCTCTTCTTCTCCTTGGTGTAGGTTTTACTTTCTGTTGTTTTCCAATCCCTTTAGGTGTGAGGTTAGCTTGTGTATTTGAGTTTTTTTGAGGGATGCTTGTATTGTTGTTATGTATTTCCCTCTTAGGACTGCTTTTGCTCTATCCCAAAGATTTTGAATGGTTGTACCTTCATTTTCATTAGTTTCCATGAAAATTTTTAATTCTTCTCTAATTTCCTGGTTGACCTATTCATCTTTTAGTAGGATGGTCTTTAACCTCCATGTGTTGTTATTTACAAATTTATTCTTGTGATTGAGTTTCAGTTTCAAAGTGTTGTGGTCTGTAATTATGGAGGGGACAATCCCAATCTTTTGGTTTTAGTTGAGACCTGATTTGTGACCCATTATGTGGTCTATTCTTGAGAAATTTCCATGTTCACTTGAGAAGAATATGTATTCATTTGCATCTGAATGGAAAGTTGTGTATATCTCTGTGAAATCTATTTTTTTCCAGTGTATTATTTAAGGCCCTTGTAGTTTTGGTGATGTTCTGCTTAGAAAATCTGTCCTTTGCTGAAAGTGCTTTGTTGACATCTCCTACTTTCAATTATCTAAGTATCTCTTTACTCTGATTATTAATTGATTGATTAGCAGCTCCCACATTAGGGGTCTAAGTATTCATGATTTTTAGGTCTTCTTGTTGGATAGACCCTTTAAGTATGCTTTAGTGTTCTTCTTCATCTCTTCCTACTGTCTTTCGCATAAACTTCAATTTATCTGATATGAGGATTGCTACCTTAGCTTCCTTTGGGAATCATTTGATTGGTAAAATTTATCCCTTCATTTTTGGGATGGAAGTGTCCTTTGTTTTCAGTCTGGATGTGTCCTTAAGTCTAAAATGAGTATCATAGAAAGCATATTGTGGGTCTTACTTTTTTATCCAGTTCAGTACCCTGCGTCTTTTCATGGGATCATTTAGCCCATTCATGTCCAGAGTAACTATTGAAATATATGAATTTAGTGTCATCATATTACCTATTCACTCCCTGTTTTTGTGGATTGTTTCTTTGGGCTCCTTTCTTTTACAGGGTCCCCCTTAGTATTCCTTCCAGAATCTGTTTGGTAATCCCATATTCTTTAACTTTCTACCTATTCTTGAATGTCTTTCTGTCTCCTTCTATTCTGAATGACAGCCTTGCTGGATAATGCATTCTTGGCTGCATCTTTTTCTCATTGAATATTCTGTGTATATCATGTCAAGCTTTTCTGGTATTCCAGGTATCTGTGGATAGGTCTGCTGTTAATCTGATAATTCTCCCCATTTAAGTTAAGGATCTCTTGTCTCCATCTGCTTTGAGAATTTTTATCTTTGACATTTTCAAGCTTCACTATTAAATGTTAAGGTATTGAAAGATTTTATTGAATTTTTGGGGGGAGTCCTCTCTATCTCTTGTATCTGAATGCCTGTTTCCTTCCCCAGATGTGGGAAATTCATAACTATGATTTCTTCAAATATAGTTGTGGTCCTCTTGCTCTCTCTTTCAGCCTGTTCTGGAATCCCAATTAGACATATGTTCTTCCTTCTCAGGCTATCACTTATTTCCCTATATCTTTCCTCATGGGCTCTTAATTGTTTTTCTCTTTTTTCCTCAACCTTATTCCCTACCATCAACTTGCCTTCTATGTCACTCACTCTCTCTTCCACTTCATTATTCCTAACAGTTAGTACACCCAGGTTTGTTTTGTTTTGTTTTGCATCTCATTTAATCTATTTTTAATTTCAGCTTATTTAGATCTCAATTCTGCAGTCACAAAGTCTTTAGAGTCCTTTATGCTTTTCTCCAGAGCCATAAGTAGCTTTAGAATTGTACTTCTGAATTGAATTTCTGATGGATATATGTTGGATATTGAAATCCAAATTCAGTTCCAGTTCTTTCTTTTGTGGTGAATTCTTCCTTATATTCATTTTGTCCAGTGCACAGTGGCTGTATGAGCAGGATGAGTCAAAGATATCAACCACCACCTAAGTAAAATACACCCTAGATGATTCTGTAGAGGTAAGGGACAGAAAATAATATAAAGAGAAGAACAGAACAAAATAACACAAAAGGACCACTAAATTGAAAAAAATTAAAGTAGTAAAAAAGGGTAAAAAACCAAAAACCAAAAAGAAGAAAAAAGAAAAAGCAAAATAAAAAAAAAGCAAGAAGAGAGGAAAAAGAAAAATGGCAGATAGTGATGGTGAGATAGATAGAAGGTGCTCAATCCCAGATTTATATAAACCAGCAATACTTATATAAAACCCCAACATTGACCACCAAAACATAAACAAGATAAAAGAGGGGGGCAGAATGGGAAGAAAGAGGGAGTATCATCTCACAGAATAAACCAACAAGTGTTCCACTTGCTTCTGGGTGTATGTTGGTCATATTTTAGAGGATACTAACTTCCACCATTGTAAAACAAAACAAGGCAAAAAAAAATCAAAAAACAAAAACCCATATCCCATATATCTACCAAAATTAATTTGAAAATGTGGAAGGAAATTTAGAAATGAAAAATATACCTAAGACATGTAACTGTAGAAATATGAAAGTCAAGGAAAAAACTTAAAAATGAGGAGCTGGTAAAATATTGTAGTTAAGGTGGGAATAGAAAAAAAATATTGGAAATTTTTAGTGTGATATAAAAGTGTGATAAAAGTATATAAAATTTTTAGTGTGATATAAAATTTTTAGTATGAATTTTTCATGGAAAAAGAAAAAAGATGGAAATAAGACCCTTTAGTTCTATATACTATTTTCCCTTAGTCCTGGAGCTTTCCACTACTGCTTGGTCAATAAAATTGCTCTCCCCTTGTTCTTCCAGCTGGTCTTCTGGGGGAGGGGTCTGCTGTGCTGATTCTCAGGTGTCCGTGCCTGGGTGGAGATGCCCCACCCCTTCGCAGGTGCTGGGCTCAATGTGATCTGTTTATCCTTGAGACCTTTGCTCCCAATAGGACCTGCCTCTCTCAGGCACAAGGTGAAACAAAGAGGAAAAATCACAATGGTGGTGGCCAGTCTTCCAGCTCTGAATTTAGCTCCCCAGGAGTAATTAAGCACAGTCTCCCACTCTTTACTGGTTTAGATGCTCCTGGGGGCAGGTGCATGTGTACTGATCTGCACAATTTGTGGGGTGCCCAGTGGCAGGAGAATTCTTGATTTCCTGTGCCCTCCCCACTTCCATCTGTCTTAGGGGGCATGCAAAATCTCTAGATTTGTCTGCCAAGGTGTCTTTAATCTGGGGCCCTGCGACGCTAGACCTGCACTTCCAGGGACTGCCTCTCCCAAAGAGAATGGGGCACAGCCAATTCCTTCCATTGCCATGATCTAGTAAAGGGAGCTCTGGAGCCAGCCCACCTAACCAAATAGCTTCTCCCAAATGTCCTGGAGGCCTGCAACGCTCCAGCCCTTTACTGATATCTGGCCATGTTTTGGGGTGACTTTTGCACCAGGGAATCCCTCCTCTTGTAGTGACTCCAGGAATATTGAGGCTTCACTGCCCCTCCTGCAATTCTGCCTGATTTCCCTGCTAAGCACTTTTCTGTCAGGGAAAACTGGCAGGATTTTTAAATTTCCTACTTCTTCAGTAATGGGCTTTCCTGTCCCAGAGACTCTTGCCACTCTGCTTTAGTCCTGCTAGTCATGGTTCTCCTCCCCCACTTCATTCTTTTTTTTTTCATCTTCCTATCTTGTTAGAAGCGAAAACTTTTCTCTCTCTAGCATTCCAGCTGTTCTTTCTTGTAATCTCATGTCAGACTCATAGGTATTCAGGATGTTTAGAAAGTTATCTAGGTAAGTTTGTGAGACCAGATGAGTTGAGGACCCCTGCTCTTCTGCCATCTTCGCCTCCCCACCCCGTTCTTTCTTTTGTGGTGAATTCTTCCTTCTTGTCATTTTGTCCATTGCCGAATGGCTGTATGAGTGAGCAGATTCAAATATATCAACCACAATCCAAGCATATTACACACTAGACTATTCCAAAGAAGGCAGGAATCAGAAATTAAAGGGAAAAGATAAAGAAAATGAGAAACAAATAAAAGAAAAATAGAAACAACAAAAAATGGAGGGTGAAGCATAGATAAAACAGGGTAATTCATTTGGTTCAGTGTGACTTTGGTCTGTGTGTTAGAGTATGCTAATTCCAACATTATTTTTATAAACAAAACATATATATGTATATATATATTCAAAAATAGAATTGAATACAATGAAAGAAAGCCAAAAAATGAAGAATATATCTATAACATATAATTTTAAAATATGAAAGTTATAAAAGACTTAAAAATGAAGATTGATAATATAATAAACTAGTTAAAACAGGAAAAAAAGAAATAATACTGCAAGTCTTTAACCTGAAAGAAAAACAAATCATAAGAGAGAATCCTTGAATTCTATGTAATATTTTCTTGCAGTCCCGGAGTTTTCCAGTCCTGTTTGGTTAGTAAAATTGTTGTTCTGTTCTTCCAGCTGATCTTAGGGGTGAGAGATCTCCTACACTGTTTCTCAAGTGTCTGTGCCTGTGTGTTCTTGCACCACCCCTTGCCAGTCCTTGGGTCTCAGAGTAAGCTGTTTGCCCTGTGATATCAGAGAACAAAGGTTCCCTGAAGGTTTTCTGTGCCTCTCTTGAGTGTGAAAGGAAAAAAATGGCCACCCCCAGATCCTTAACTTTGCAGTGGAGGGATCCTAGTATGTGCCCAATTGTGGAGATTCCTATGTTGCCCATGTATGCAAATTCTCCCCAGGTGCAGCCAGAGGGACACTGATTCTTGCAATTTGTAGGGCCCTGACAATTTGCCTGAGAGCTCTTGCCTGCCTGTGTATGCACGTGATTCACCCTTCCTGGAGGAAGTGGAGGGTCCTCTGTTTCTGTCCATTTCAGGGCACTGGCACAGAAAGTTTTCACCCAATCAAGTGTACACCTACTTTGCCTCTCTCAGAAAAAGACAGGGTTGCTGCTTTCCGGTCCTTTGCAGGGACCCAGCTCAAAATGCCATAACCCAATCCTGTTGTGGTTCTTGATTGATGGCATAACAAGCTGAGCTTTCCCCCAGGCTCACTGACCTCAATACAATGCTTGGGAACTCTACTGACTCAGGCACCCCCATTCTTTCCGTTCATCAGGAAATATTGAGATCCATGTCTCTCCTGCGACTCTGCCCAGCTTCACCACTCACCACCTTTCAGTGGGGAAGCCTCTCACAGGATAAGATTTCTAAAATTCCCAATTTTGAGTTCCAGGGCTATATCACTTTCCTGCAGCCAGCTTACAAAGTCTCCTTCCCTCAATTTTTATCTTCTGATGGCCCCTCTGTTTCTCTTCTCTGCACTTCTACCTTGCAAAAAGTGGTCACTTTTCTATTTGTAGAGTTCCAGTCATTCTTTCTTTACATCTCGGGTTTAAATTCATAGATATACAGAATGGTTTAATAGTTATATAGCTAAATTTAGGGGACCAGATGTAACAAGAACCCCAACTTTTCCCCCATCTTGCCTATGTAGTGTATTTTAGATGACAAAAATACAGTAGATATATAAGGAAGAGATAACACAATAGTAAACAGAAAATTCACCATCTTTATCAATATTCCAGAAGATATTTGGACATAGATCTATCTATTTATCTATCATCCTTCAAAGTGTGTAACCTATTAACTATATAGACACTGTGATATGGATGTTTATCATTGAAAATTCAGGAACGAAATTACATGGACATAGCATAAATCCTTTTCCTTAGATGTTTGTGTTTGCTCTCTGAAATTAATAATAAAATACAGGGCAGCCTGGGTGGCTCAGTGGTTTAGCGCCACCTTCAGCCCGGGGCCTGATCCTGGAGACCTGGAATCGAGTCCCATGTCAGGCTCCCTGCATGGAACCTGTTTCTCCCTCTGCTTGTGTCTCTGACTCTCTCTCTCTCTCTCTGTGTCTCTCATGAATAAATAAATAAAATCTTTAAAAAATGGGCACTGAGAGGGGCACTTGACAGGATGAGCACTGGGCGTTATGCTATATGTTGGCATATTGAACTCCAATAAAAAATATATACAAAAAATCTTTAAAAAATAATAAAATACAACCTAATTTTTAATTATTAAAATTTTAATGATATTCAATTTTGTAATCTATGTACCAGTTTGTTGTATAATTTTTTATTATGAATTGTCATATTGCAATTCTTTTTTTTCTCCAAATTTTTATTTAAATTCCAGTAAGATAACATTCAGTATAATATTAGTTTCAGGTATAGAATTTAGTTATTCATTACTTACATACAATACCCAGTGCACATCACAACAAGTGCCCTCCTTAATACCTATCATGTATTTAAGCCATTCCCCTACCCACTTCTGCTCCAGTGACCACCCATTTGTTCTCTAAAGTTGAGTCTATTTCTTGATTTTTTCTTTTTCCCTCATATTCGTTTGTTTTGTTTCTTAAACTCCGCATGAGTGAAATCATATGGTATTTTGCTTAATATAATACTCTCTACCTCTATCCAAGTCATTTGCAAAAGGCAAGATTTCATTCTTATTTATGACTGAGTATATATCTTCTTTATCCATTCATTGGTCGATGGGCATAGACATTTGGGCTCTTTCAAAGATTTGGCTATTGTTGATAATGCTACTATAAACATTGGGGTGCATGTATCCTTTGGAATCAGTAGATCCTTTAGGTAAATACCCAGTAGTGCAATTGCTGGATCATAGGGTAGTTATATTTCTAACGTTTTGAGGAAACGCCATAATGTTGATTTTGTATCTTGCAAATTTACCGAATTTGTGTATCAGTTCTATTTTTTTTTTTTTGGCAGTCTTTTGGGTTCATATATAGAGTATCACATCATGGGCAAAATGCAAAAGTTTGACTTTTTCCTTGACAGTTTGGATGTCTTTTGTTTTGTTTTGTTTAAACTTGTTTTCTTTGTTTTAAAGATTGAGAAATATAATGGCTTTTGCTTTTTTAATTTTTTATTTCAATTCAATTTGCGTATATATAGTATAACACCCAATGCTCATCCTATCAAGTGCTCTCCTTAGTGTCTGTCACCCAATCACTCCATCCCCCTTCCCTACTCTCCTTCTGCAACCCTTTGTTTCTCAGAGTTAGGAGTCTCTCATGGTTTCTCTTCCACTCTAATTTTTCCCCACTCAGTTACCTTCCTTTCCCTTATAAGCACTATCATTATTCCTTATATTCCACAGATGAATGAAACCATATAATGATTGACTTACTTCACTTAGTATAATACCCTCCAGTTCCATCCACATCAAAGCAAATGGTGGATATTTGTCATTTCTAATGGCTGAATAATATTCCATTGTGTATATATACCACATCTTCTTTATCCATTCATCTGTTGAAGGACATCATGACTCCTTCCACAGTTTGGCTATTGTGGACATTGCTGCTATGAACATTGGGGAGCAGGTGTCTCATCATTTCACTACATCTGTAACCTTCGGGTAATTACCCAGTGATTTAATTGCTGTACCATAGTGTAGCTCTATTTTTAACTTCTTTTTTTTTAAGATTTATTTATTTATTTCTTATTTATTTAGTTATTTATGATAGACATAGAGAGAGATAGAGAGAGGCAGAGACACAGGAGGAGGGAGAAGCAGGCTCCATGCCGGGAGCCCGACATGGGACTCGATCCCGGGACTCCAGCATCGCACCCTGGGCCAAAGGCAGGTGCTAAACCGCTGAGCCACCCAGGGATCCCCCTATTTTTAACTTCTTAAGGAACCTCCACACTGTTTTCCAGTGTGGCTCTATCAGCTTGCATTCCCACCAACAGTGCAAGAGGATTCCCCTTTCTCCATCTCATCTCCAACATTTGTTGATTCCTGTCTTGTTAATTTTCATCGTTCTCACTGGTGTGCAGTGGTATCTCATTGTGGTTTTGATTTGTATCTCCATGATGGAAAGTGATGCAGAGTATTTTCTCATGTGCTGGTCTTCTTTAGAGAAATGTCTGCTCATGTCTTCTGCCCATTTCATGACCGGATTGTTTGTTTCTTGGGTGTTGAGTTTCATAAGTTCTTTATAGACCTTGGATACTAGCCCTTCATCTGATAGGTCATTTGCTAATATCTTCTCCCATTCTATAGATTGTCTTTTAATCTTGTTGATTGTTTCCTTTGCTGTGCAGAAGCTTTTTATCTTGATGAAGTCCCAATAGTTCATTTTTGCTTTTGTTTCCCTTGTCTTCATGGATGTATCTTGCAAGAAGTTGCTGTGGCCCAGTTCAAAAAGGTTGTTGCCTGTGTTCTCCTCTAGTATTTTGATGGATTTTTGTCTCACATTTAGATTGTTCAACCATCTTGACTTTATCTTTGTGTGTGGTGTAAAAGATTGATCCAGTTTCATTTTTCTGCATGTGGCTGTCCAATTTTCTCAACACCATTTATTGAAGAGTATGTATTTTATTTATTTTTGTTGTCTGATTGCTGAGTCTAAGACTTCCAGTACTATGTTAAATGACAGTGGTGAGAGTGGACATCCCTACCTTGTTCCTGATCATAGAGTAAAACCTTTCCGTTTTTCCAGTTGAAGATGATTTTAGCTGTGTGTTTTTCATGTATGGTCTTTATTGTGTTAAGATATGTTCCTTCCAAACCAACTTTGTTGAGGGTTTTTTTTTTTTATCATGAATGGATGTTATACTTTGTCAAATGCTTTTTCCACCTCTATGGAAAGGATCTTATGTTTCTTACACTTTCGTTTACTAATGTAGTATCATACTAATTCATGTCTGAATATTGAACCACCCTTGCAGCTCAGGAATAAATCCTACCTGATTATGGTGAGTGATTCTTTTAAAGTACTGTTTGATTTGAATTGCTAGTATTTTGTTGAGAATTTCTGCATTAATTTTGCTTCAGAGGTGTTGGTCTGTATTTCTCTCTTTTAGTGGAGTTTTTGTCTGGTTTTGGAAACAGGGCAATGCAGGCTTCGTAGAATGAATGTGAAAGTTTTTGTTCAATTTCCATTTTTTTGGGAATAGTTTGAATCATTAGGTATAAAGTCTTCTTGAAAAGTTTCGTAGAATTCCCCTGGGAAGCCATCTGGCCCTGGAGTTATGTTTATTGAGTGATATTTGATTACTGATTTAATTACCTTGCATATTATAAGTCTTTTTATGTTTCTATTTTTTTCCTATTTAATTCTTGGTACCTTATATGTTTCCAGGAATGTATCCATTCCTTCCAGTTTGTACAATTTGTTGGCATATAATTTTTCACAATATTCCCTTATAATTATTTGTATAACTGTGGTGTTGTTTGTTATTTCTTCTCTCATTTGTAATTTTACTTATTTGGGAAAAGTAAAATTGGAAGGCTTTTGGGGCCTTCCTCTTTTCTTTTTAATAATTCTAACTACACATTTATCAATTTTATTTTTTTCAAAGAACCAGCTCCTGCATTCATGGATCTGTTTTATTTTGTTTTGTTTCTTTTCTGTAGCAGTTATTTCTGCTCCAAATTTTGTTATTACTCTTTTTCGGCTAGCTTCAGGCTTCATTTAGTTGTTCTTTTTCTAGTTGGTTTATCTGGAAGATTAGGTTGTTTATTTGATTTTCTTGCTTCTTGAGGTGGGCCGGTATTCCTATATATTTCTCTCTTATGACTGCTTTTCCTGCCTCCCAAATGTTTTGGATCATGATGCTTTCATTTTCATTTCCTTGTATATATTTTTTTAATTTCTTCTTAGTTTCCTGGTTAGCCCATTCATTCTCTTTTTAATATTTTATTTTATTTATTTATGTATTTATGTATGTATGTATGTATGTATGTATTCATTCATTCATTCATTCATTCATTCATTCATTCATTTATTCATGACAGACACAGAGAGAGAGAGCCAGAGATACACAGGCAGAGGGAGAAGCAGGCTCCATGCAGGGAGCCTGACATGGGACTCAATGCCAGATCTCCAGGATCACACCCTGGGCTGAAGGCACTGCTAAACCCAGCTGGGCCACCGGTGCTGCCATAGCCCATTCATTCTTAGTAGTATGCTGTTTAACCTCCATGTAGTTGTGGTTTTTCCCAATTTTTTCTTGTGGTTGACTTCAGGTTTCATGGTGTTGTGGTCAGAAAGTATTCATGGTATGATCTCAATTTTTTTATACTTGTTGAGATCTTATTTGTGACTTAGTATGTTATCTCTTCTGGAGAATGTCCCATGTGTATGTGAAAAGAATGTGTGTTCTGGTACTTTAAATAAAACTGTTTTGTATATATTTGTTAAGTCCATCCGGTCCACTGTGCTATTCAAAGCCATTGTTTTCTTATTGCTTTTCTGCTAAGATAATATAAGTAGGGTGTTAGAGTTCCCTGCTATTATTGTATTATTATAAATGAGTTTCTTCATATTAGTTATTAATTGTTTTGTATATTTTACTGCATCCATACTGGAAGCATATATATTTATAATTGTTAGATATTCCTGTTGGATAGGTCCTTTAATTGTGATACAGTGCCCTTCTTTCTGTCTTGTAAAATCTTTGGTTTAAAATCTAGTTTGTCTGATACAAGTATTGCTACTCTGGCTTTCTTTTGACTTCTATTGGCATGATAAATGTTTCTCTATCTCCTCACTTTTATTTATTTTTTTAAAATTAATTTATTTATTCATGAGAGACACAGAGAGAGAGACAGAGACATAGGCAGAGGGAGAAGCAGGCTCCTTGAAGGGAGCCTGATGTGGGATTTGATCCAGGATCCCGGGATCATGCCCTGAGCCAAAGGCAGATGCTCAACCACTGAGCCACCCAGGTGTCCCTATCCCTTCACTTTTTAGTCTCCAGGTGTCTTAGGCCTAAAATGAGTCCGTAGTGGGCAGCATATGGATGTGTCTTGTTCTTTTATCCATTCTGACACCCTGTGCCTTTTGATTAAAGCATTTAGTCCATTTACATTCAGAGCACTTATTGACAGACACGTATTTAGTGCCATTTTATGATTCGTTTTGTCATTGCTTCTGGAGATTTTCTCTTTTTCTTTGTAGTCTTTGTCATTTTAGGTCTCTCCCTTGTATCCAAAGATTCCCCTTAAATATTTCTTGCAGGGTTCATTTGGTGGTCATCAGCTCCTTTAGTTTATGTTTGTCTGGGAGTCTCTTTAGATCTCCTTCTCTTCTGAGTGATAGCCTGGCTGGATAGAATATTCTGGCTGCAGGTTTTTCCCATTTGGCACATTAAATACATCATGTCACTCTTCTGGTTTGCCATGTTTTTGTGGAGAGATTTGCCAGTAGCCTTATGGGTTGTCCCTTGTAATTTAAGGACATATTTTGTTTTGCAGCTCTTAGGAAATGTTCTTTATCTCTATATTTTGCAGATTTGACTATGATATTTCCTGTAGTTGACCTATTTTTATTGATTTTGATGGGAGTTCTCTGTACCTCCTAGATTTGGATGCCTGTTTCCCTAGATTAGATAAGTTTTTACCTATTATTTCCTCAAATTAAACTTCTGCCCTTTCTTCCATCTCTTCTTCTGGGACTCCTATGATATGAATATTATTACATTTGATGGAGTCACTGAGATTCCTAAGTCTATTCTTGTGACCCATAGTTCTTTACTTTGTTCAGCTTCATTATTTTCCATTTTCTGTCTTCTATATCACTTATTCTTTTCTCTGCTTCTTCCATCCTGTAGTCATTGTATCCAGTCTATTTTGAATCTTAGTTATTGTATTTTTCTTTTTTTCTTTATAGTTTTTAACTTGTTTATCTCTGTGGTAAGAGTCTCCCTGAAATCTTCCATTGTTTTCTCAAGACAATGAGTAACCCTATTGATAGGGGAGAGCTCGGTTCTTGTCTCATGGAGTCGAAGAATGGATCTCAAAAAGGAGAGTGAGTAAAGCAATAGAAGTTTGTTAAGTGAAGATACAGAGAAAACTCTCAGAAGTGAGAGGGGTCCCAACAAGGCTGCCACTGAGGGATTGTAGGGTTGGTCTTTTTTAAAGTTAACCAAAGAACCTAAATCCTTTTAATGTTATCTGTTGTTATCACCATTGAGTACTGGTGATAACACCTTCAATGGCTTCCTTTTTAGGGTCTGGTAATTCTTTGTTGGTCACAAGTAACTGTTATAACAAGACCCCATTTCCGGTACCTGGAACAGGATGGTCTGATTTACTCTGGTTTTCTTTCATCTTCACATTTTTGGGATTTTTGTGAGCCTGATCTTGTGGCCCCCTACCTAGCCCTGCCTAGCCCCATTTGTCCCTAACTCATTATGATTGTCAATCTTTATGAAATTTTCCTTCAAATATATTACTTCTATGACTTTTGATTAGATGTCTTCCTGTGGCCATTTTTTTTGTTCTTTCTTTTGGGACGAATTGTTCCTTCTTGGTGTTGTGCCCAAGATTACGAATCCGAGAAACCACCAAGGAGCCGACACCGATGCAAGCACACGAGGGTTTATTAGCAAGCTCCAGCTTGGGTCCAAGTGTGCCTGACACAGCGGAGCAGGAACTTGGACCTCGAAGTGGGTTACAGCTGGGTTTTTTATAGGCTGGTCTAAGGGATTTTCAGAAGGGGTGGAAGAATTTCTCCAAATTCTGTTTACATTCTGATGTGGGACTTTCAAGGGCATTGAGCTCTGTTCTCATTCTAAGACTTTCTACCATGGGTGTGGGCTCTGTTGTCTTTCTGATATGGGATTACCTGCCGAGGACATTGAGGACATTCTGCAGTTTTTTCCCATAAAGTTCAGGTCTTATTCACAGGGGCCTAAGATGGCTGTACTTGTGCTAATGCTAAACTTCAGGTGGGATGGCCTTAATTTTTCTCTGCCTCCACACTTGGCACTTTGTCTAAGTCTCTGTCTTCTTTGTGTTGGAAAAGCCTGTCATGCTTCTTACATCTGAGAGTCATGACTTTATGAGGAAAAGATCACATTGTGTCCAGGGCCTTGTGCTTCAGGGAATGTCTCTGATGTGTGTTTTGTGCACTCAGCTGTTTTGGTATAGCTACTTTATCCTCAGGCCAGTCATCTGCAGTAGCTGTCCTTGCACGCAGTGGGAGTGGACCTTGGCCTTTGGACATTTTCACCTTCACCAGGATGTGGCTAGTTTTATTTATTTATTTTTTATTTTTTGGTGGCTAGTTTTAAGTAGGTTTGCTCTGGTCTGCTTATCAAATGAGAGCTGATGATACTTCCACTATAACTGAAGCCTTGCAGAACTCTCTGGGAGATGTGTGATTGCGTGTGTGTGTGTGTGCGTGTGTGTGTGTGTGTGCTTCTGTGTGTGTTTGTGTAAAAGTTTCTGCTGGTCTTCTGGGAAAGGGGTTCACTTTCCTGAGACTTAGGCACACTTGCAGGAGAAAAGCAATTCCAGCAGAGTGTAGGGGGTGGGACTTGGTATAAACAGGTTAGGCAGCCAGTGTGGGTACTGTGCTTTTTACTATAGCTGGTTTATGCTGAGGAGTGTGTGTGGGGGGGTGAATGGCTCAAGACCCAGCTCCTTTGTCCCCAGAGAAGAGACTCAGTGCTTGCTACATTCAGAGAAGCAATTCCAGAAGAGCACACAATCCCCCCTCCACTCCACCCCATGCATCCCAAGCATTTTTCAGATTCCCATTTTCATGCTGTCTGTCTCCACTTGCTTGCTTGCCAGGATTAGTGCAGTACACTTTGGGCTCTATCCCAGACAAGCCTGCTGACTCTTAAAACTCTACATTTTAGGGACATGCTGTGGCAGTGATGAGGGAACGGAAGGCTGGCTGAGGACAAAGCACAAGCTGACACCCTGCACCAGCCCCCCTGCCACACACACACACACTTCTGGGTGAGATATGTGTGACATTCCTCCAGGAAGTTACCTACTGTCTTAATGTTAATGCTTTGCTAGAGGGAAAAACAACTTGACAATGACAAGGCCTCCAGTATCTTGTAGATCCTCTTTATCATATGAAAATCCTTTTGAAACCTCTCTTTTCCTTACTTTCTCCAACTCCCAAGTATATAGCCACCCATCCCTCACAACCCCAAGGCAGCAGCTCTTTCTGTTCATGGGTCCTGGCCCTGTGTTTTAATAAAACCATCATTTTGCACCAAATATGTCTCAAGAATTCTTTCTTGGTTGTCTGTTCCAGACTTCACCCTACCAAATCTCACCTATATTCCAAAACTACATCAGCAGGACCTGTACTGGTCTTCTGGGGGAGGGTCTCACCATAATGGGCAGATGAAGGTTTGACTGAGAAGTCAATAATGCCAGAATGCAAGGGAATGGGATTTTGGATAGGAAGGGTAAATGGCCAGTGTCAGAGAGACAAGCCTTCAGCAGATGTCTCTGTGTCTATGCTGGGGGAAGGTGGATGGAAATGATCCCTGCTGGCTCTTTTGTCCTGGAGAACAGAATGCAAAGAATGTAAACTAAGAATGTAAACTCTCACAGATATGCTCCAAAAAGAGGGACCATCTGCCTTAGGCAATCCTCAATTCACACTGTCTGCCCAAGCTTTTTTTGTCTGCCTTATCTATAGGAGTAGGGCAGTGCCTTCAGGGCTCTAGCCCAGCCAAGTCTCCAGACCCGTCTTTGAGCCCAACTGGTGGCAAAATTCAGGAAAATCAGTCCCTCTTGTTTTACCACCCAATGGCTTTGGGTAAGTGTTCTCCTTGTGCATTCCCTGGTGCATTCCTCTCTCTCTCTCTCTCTCTCTCTCTCTCTCTCTCTCCATCCTTTTCCCATCTTTGTCAGAAACCAGGGCTCCCACTGCTTTACAGTACCCACAATACATTTTTCCTCCAAATCATGTCTCCACTCTTCTTACCTTCCTCGATGTGGCCTGTCGTCTCCCTCTCATTGTGCACTTTGTTCTCTCTATTCTCAGGTAGATTTCTCTTGTATTAAGAATGATTTGATAATTATTTAGGTGTGGCCAAGGGCAAAGACAAGCCTAGGGCCCTCCCACTATGCTGCCATTTTAGCTCTTCCTCCCCCTTTCCAAGATTTTGACAATGGGAAACAAGAGAAAATAAGTCAGGCTTAAATTCAGGACTAACTTGAGGGTAAATAAATTAAAAGAGAATGATAATACAAAATGATATGTAATGATTTTGGAGGACAGCCTCTCTTTTGAAATCTCACCAAGTTTATTAGCAATAAGTACATATAGATCATAGTGAAACCTGAGCAATTTGACTACAAATAAAATAGGCATAATTTGCATGGGATGGAAGTGAGAGTAGAAAATCCTTACCCTATTTTAAAAGCTCTTTCAAAAGATACCATATGGAAGACAGGAATTATGGTTAAAAAGATACTGGCACCCTGCTCTTAACCATTAGGCCATTTATTCAAAATAAAGAAAAGCATTTTCTCACGGAGTTTTCTAAAGCAGCTGATTTAAATTTGTCAACCTTGGGATCCCTTGGGTGGCGCAGCGGTTTGGCGCCTGCCTTTGGCCTAGGGCGCGATCCTGGAGACCTGGGATCGAATCCCACGTTGGGCTCCTGGTGCATGGAGCCTGCTTCTCCCTCTGCCTATGTCTCTGCCTCTCTCTCTCTCTCTGTGTGACTATCATAAATAAATTTAAAAAAAATAAAAATAAATAAATTTGTCAACCTCCTCCCCTCTCTGTGAAAAAACAAACAATCTCTACATCTAGGGTTTTCCCCGCAACTTGGTTACAATTCTTATATGCAGTAGACTAGATAGCCTCCAGAGGTTTAGGAAACTTCTTGAAAATTTTCCATATCCACTGGGAATTGTAGTAGCCCTGTAGAATATATATATATCTCCAGTTCCCACTGGTTTTGATGCCAACAGTCCAGGTCTGGATCCCACAGGACCATCCAAGAGGGTCCTTAGTTTCACACAGGAGAGAAATCAGACATGAGCCAACAGAAGGTGAAAACAGAGTTTACTGAAGAAAGAGAGAATGCAGATAACAGATGAAGTGAGTGTCCAGGAGACTCAGAAAGGAAAGGAGGCAGTCTATAGGACACATGGGTGGTTTTGTGATTGAGCATCTGCCTTTGGCTTGGGGCATGAACCTGGGGTCCTGTGATCAAATCCTGCATCAGGCTCCCTGTAGGGAACCTGCTTCTCCCTCTGCCTATGTCTGCCTCTCTCTCTCTCTCTGTGTGTTTCTCATGAATAAATAAATAAAATCTTAAAAAAATAAAGGTGAGAGTCTAATCTTTGTTTGGGGTCTGGGGGTTTTATTGAGGATAGAAGCCTGGTTTACAAGTCCTCTCAGGCATCCAGAAACCAGTCAGAATAAATACAAGGGCCCAGGTGTTATTACTTGGAACCTGGGGGAAAGGGGGTGTCTTGGTGTCAAGATGTCTAGCTCTGGTGATCCGGGATGTACATATACCTTGTCCAGTTACTGTCAACTCATTCTTCCCTATATATTATTTATTCTAGAGAGATTTTGTCACTTACAAGGAGGACATATGCTATTTGTATTACAAGACATGTGTAGAGTGAGGTGGGGGTACAGGTCCTAGCAAGAATGGAAGCTAGAAAAGAAGCTCAGAGGGAAAAAACACAACTTTTTCTTTTATGAGGTCCCTTTGGTTTTCCTGTCTTATCCTCCCCCGTAAGATTTTTATCCTCCTTATTCTTATAGGGGCTATTGAAGGGCAAATGTCTCTTCTATAGCTTCTTTAGGCTGAAAGGGATTGTAAACCCTACCTATTGGGAGGCATAAAAATCCCAAGCTATCTCATTAAATGAAAGGTCCCTAGTTGCAGACTGTTTGACTTGGAGGTGTGCATGAGGCTTCTTCATAAGAATGCTTCTTACAGTTTCCATTGAGATGATTTGTCCACCATATTCATTCAGAGCATGCAATCACAGTGTGGAGGCTGAGAAAAATTAAGGCCATTCCACCTAAAGTTTAGCATTAGCACAAGTACAGCCATCTTAGGGCCCTGTGAATAAGAGCTGAACTTTACAGGAAAAACTGCAGGATGTCCTCAGTAGGGAATCCCATATCAGAAAGACAACAGAGCTCAGAATTGCCCTCAGCAGAGAATCCCAAATCAGAAGACAACAGAGCCCACGCCCATGATAGAAAGTCCCATATTAGAATGAGAACAGAGCTCAATGCCCTTGAAAGCCCCATATCAGAATGTAAACAGAACTTGAGAAATTCCTCCACTCCTTCTGAAAATCCCCTAGACCAGCCTATAAAAAACCCAGCTGTAACCCTCTTCGGGGTCCAAGTCCCTGCTCCACTGTGTCAGGTATACTTGGACCCAAGCTGGAGCTTGCTAAAAAACTCGTGCGCTTGCATTTGTGTCGGCTCCTTGGTGGTTTCTCGGATTAGCAATCTTGGGCACAACAACAGTAGTTCCCACAATAAAGATCTAGCATAGGGGATCCCTGGGTGGCTCAGGGGTTTAGCGCCTGCCTTTGGCCCAGGGCATGATCCTGGAGTCCCGGGATTGAATCCTGCATCGGGCTCCCTGTATGGAGCCTGCTTCTCCCTCTGTGTCTCTGTCTCTCTGTGTCTATCATGAATAAATAAATAAAATCTTTGAAAAAAAGACCTAGCATCTAGCATAATTACTATTACTACATAATTACTATTATTGCTAGTTAAAGATGTGTTTTCCACTAAGAGTATTCATTCCTGCTGAACCAGGAAGAAATCCAGTCACTAAGAGAACAGACATTGCCTTAATTTGGGTGTGTATGTCTGCTAAATCTTTACATACATTACTGGAGTCATCTAGGATACATACATAACATTTAGTGTCAATATTAGAATAAGTTTCTTTTTGAGATGTAGTCAGGATACCAAAAGCCATTTGGTTTTAGAGGGCCACCTTTCCAATTTGTGAGTGACCTTATGTCAGGTTTGGTTAAAGTGGTCACTGTATGCTTGGCTAAAGCCTCTATTTGTAATTCAATATCAATAGAGGTGGCTCCTGGAACAAATATGGGTAAGGGATAAAACCATCAAGAAGCCATCTTTGCCTAATGTCTAGACTTACTTATATCTTAATTATGAGTAATTACTAGCAAGTGGGAGATGATTTGTTCAGGAAGATTAGAGCATGCCCATGTGCATTCTCCAATCCAATTATAAGGAAGGTGAGGCCTTCCATTAACTCCACATGTCCATAGTTAACCCCATGGAGGGAGTATGCTCTGTCTTTTAAGGAGCAATTTTGTCATCCCAGCCACATAGCATCCATCAGGATGATAACTGAGTTATACAATTTTTGGAGAGTCTATCCCATTGTCCAACTGTTTAATCATGCCCATAAGGCTCTTGTTATTATCCTCACAGAGGAATATGTACAAAGGTGATCTGTACATGAGCTATTGTGGCAATTTCTCTGAGTTTTATCTTAAGTTTTCTAACTTAGGTAAGTGACAACATTCAGACAATCATAAGTAGAATTTAATACTCATAAAAACATATTACTGAAACAATTTTTCTCTCTAAAATCACTCTTATTTCCAAAGACGGCCAATTCAAGACTAAGTCATTTGTAAAACAAGTCCAGTTTTAACAAAGTTGGCCTCATTATTTGAATAAGCTCAGCAAGAATAGTGATTCATCATATAGATCCTTTAAAATCTGCTTTGCTGGAATTTGTTTTTTTTTATTTATTTCTTTTCAGATTTTATTTATTTATCAGAGAGAGAGAAAAACACAAGCAGGGGGACCTGCAGAGAGAGAGGGACAAGCAGGCTCCCTGTTGAGGAGGGAACCTGATGGCTAGATCCCAGAACCTCAGGATCCTGACTTGAGCCAAAGGCAGACACTCAATCTACTGAGCTACCCAGGCACCCTGGTACTTTTTTATAAGGAATCTCTAGATTGAATTTTTGATAGCCTCTTTATGCCAGAAGCCAAGCAAAATATTTGCCATCAGACATGCCCACAATATCCATATATTTGGATGAACTCCTCTTCTCAAGATTCCTAAAATATCGTGAGTTTTCCTGCACTTGCCAGGAAGTGACTTTACTCATCTGGTAAAGCTTCTGGGAACTCTTTAAACAAGGGCTCTATTGGCTTCATAAAATAAATCGTAGTTCCTTAAAGCTGTTTGGTCATAACTGAGTGTATGCATGTCTCTCTCAAATATGATATTTCAGTCAAAGCCTTGGTAAAAGAAACAATGTTTCCAATGGTGTCCTATTACAAGGAGAACATATTCTTACTGAAATTATGCATATAATAATTACCAAGAAAGTAAGAATACTCAATGAAAGTTTTTGAATTTTAGAGGGTTCAGGTAGAGAGAAAAGTTAAATATTTCATTTTTTTCATAAAGAAACACTTTATCGTATTTCTGTAAGCTATGGATATCTTGAGAATAAGTTTCTTTAATCTGGAAAGCAAACATTAGAGAATCAGCAATGTTTAAAACAAGAATCACAAAAACTACAACCACCTTCCTCACTTCATTTAATCCAATGATACTAATTCTTGTTCAGTTTGAATGTAGATTTTTCTGTTCTGAAAATTCTCACCCATATTAGTTTTATGATTTTATTTTTTATAATAAATTTATTTTTTATTGGTGTTCAATTTGCCAACATACAGAAAAACACCCAGTGCTCATCCCATCAAGTGCCCCCCTCAGCGCCCGTCACCCATTTACCCCCATCCCCCACCCTCCTCCCCTTCCACCACCCCTAGTTCGTTTCCCAGATATAGGAATCTTCATGTTCTGTCTCCCTTTCTGATATTTCCCACATATTTCTTCTACCTTCCCTTATATTCCCTTTCACTATTATTTACATTCCCCAAATGAATGAGAATATATAATGTTTGTGCTTCTCTGATTGACTTATTTTACTCAGCATAATACCCACCAGTTCCATCCACGTTGAAGCAAATGGTGGGTATTTGTCATTTCTAATGGCTAAGTAATATTCCATTGTATACATAAACCACATCTTCTTTATCCATTCATCTTTCGATGGACACCGAGGCTCCTTCCACAGTTTGGCTATTGTGGACATTGCTGCTAGAAACATCGGGGTGCAGGTGTCCCGGTGTTTCATTGCATCTGTATCTTTGGGGTAAATCCCCAGCAGTGCAATTGCTGGGTCAAAGGGCAGGTCTATTTTTAACTCTTTGAGGATCCTCCACACAGTTTTCCAGAGTGGCTGCACCAGTTCACATTCCCACCAACAGTGTAAGAGGGTTCCCTTTTCTCCGCATCCTCTCCAACATTTGTGGTTTCCTGCCTTGTTAATTTTCCCCATTCTGACTGGTGTGAGGTGGTATCTCATTGTGGTTTTGATTTGAATTTCCCTGATGGCAAGTGATGCAGAGCATTTTCTCATGTGCGTGTTGGCCATGTCTCTGTCTTCCTCTGTGAGATTTCTGTTCATGTCTTTTGCCCATTTCATGATTGGATTGTTTGTTTCTTTGGTGTTGAGTTGAATAAGTTCTTTATACATCTTGGAAACTAGCCCTTTATCTGATAACGTCATTTGCAAATATCTTCTCCCATTCTGTAGGTTGTCTTTTAGTTTTGTTGACTGTATCCTTTGCTGTGCAAAAGCTTCTTATCTTGAAGTCCCATTAGTTCATTTTTGCTTTTGTTTCTTTTGCCTTCGTGGATGTATCTTGCAAGAAGTTACTGTGGCTGAGTTCAAAAAGGGTGTAGCCTCTGTTCACCTCTAGGATTTTGATGGAATCTTGTCTCACAGTTAGATCTTTCATCCATTTTGAGTTTATCTTTGTGTGTGGTGAGAGTGGTCTAGTTTCATTCTTCTGCATGTGGATGTCCAATTTTCCCAGACCCATTTATTGAAGAGACTGTCTTTCTTCCAATGGATAGTCTTTCTTCCTTGATCGAATATTATTAGTTGACCATAAATTTCAGTGTCCACTTCTGGATTCTGTATTCTGTTCCATTGATCTATGTGTCTGTTTTTGTGCCAGTACCACACTGTCTTGATGACCACAGCTTTGTAGTAAAACCTGAAATCTGGCCTTGTGATGCCCCCAGCTATGGTTTTCTTTTTTAAAATTCCCCCTGGCTATTCGGGGTCTTTTCTGATTCCACACAAATCTTAAAATAATTTGTTCTAACTCTCTAAAGAAATTCCATGGTATTTGGATAGGGATTGCATTAAACGTGCAAATTGCCCTGGGTAACATTGACATTTTCACGATATTAATTCTGCCAATCCATGAGCATGGAATACTTTTCCATCTCTTTGTGTATTCCTCAATTTCTTTCAGTAGTGTTCTATAGTTTTTAGGGTATAGATCCTTTACCCCTTTGGTTAGGTTTATTGCTAAGTATCTTATGCTTTTGGGTGCAATTATAAATGGGATTGACTCCTTAATTTCTCTTTCTTCAGTCTCATTGTTAGTGTATAGAAATGCCACTGATTTCTGCCCACTGATTTTGTATCCTGCCATGCTATCAAATTGCTGTATGAGTTCTAGCAATCTTGGGGTAGAGGCTTTTGGGTTTTCTATGTAGAGTATCATGTCATCGGCGAAGAGGGAGAGTTTGACTTCTTCTTTGCCAATTTGAATGCCTTTAATGTCTTTTTGTTGTCTGATTGCTGAGGCTATGACTTCCAGTACTATGTTGAATAGCAGTGGTGAGAGTGGACATCCCTGTCTTGTTCCTGATCTTAGGGGAAAGGCTCCCAGTGCTTCCCCATTGATAATGATATTTGCTGTGGGCTTTTCGTAGACGGCTTTTAAGATGTTGAGGAATGTTCCCTCTATCCCTACACTCTGAAGAGTTTTGATCAGGAATGGATGCTGTATTTTGTCAAATGCTTTCTCTGCATCTAATGAGAGGATCATATGTTTCTTGGTTTTTCTCTTGCTGATATGATGAATGACATTGATTGTTTTAGGAGTGTTGAACCAGCCTTGTGTCCCGGGGATAAATCCTACTTGGTCATGGTGAATAATTTTCTTAATGTGCTGTTGGATCCTATTGGCTAGTATCTTGTTGACAATTTTTGCATCCATGTTCATTAGGGATATTGGTCTGTAATTCTCCTTTTTGGTGGAGTCTTTGTCTGGTTTTGGAATTAAGGTGATGCTGGCCTCATAGAACGAATTTGGAAGTACTCCATCTCTATCTTTTCATGCAGCTTTAGTAGTTTTATGATTTTTTTTTTTTGGTTTTATGATTTTAAAGATATCGGAAACATATGTATGTCAAAAGTCCTTTTCACCAACCTCCTTGAAGACAAGATTCATTCTGCTAGAGCATCAGAATGATAACTATAAATGACTAAAAAAATGAACATAGTTAAAGATCTAATATGAGAGTTCATTGCAATGGACCTGACAAGGAAATACAGTTATTTCTATAACACACAACACTTCAATAATCAGAATATAAAGTGATGAACTTATACCAAGACATTTTAAAACTTCAGGAATTTCATGTATATTTTTAGAACTGTTAAAAACATTTCCACATACAATACACTTTAAGCCTTATCATTATTTGACAGTGCTTCCCAAGTAACTTAACATACCAAATAAATAAGCCTAACTATTAAAAAAGACTTCATTTACAATTCAAATCAAGAAGTTAGTTAAAAAACTCAAAGTTTTAAAGCACATGCCAAATAGGACTACAGATCATTATAAATGTAATATTTACATTAACCAATGTGGGAAGAAGGGATTCAAAAGGCAGTTATATACTTGTTAGCAAAACTTAGCTCCTTTAATAATGAGAAGTTTAAATTTCTTAAGTAATCAAAGACCTGGTAAAGACAAACATAGATGCTTTAGTTTTCTGGAAGATAAAGAAAAAATCTTCTACATTTTCTTATCAAGAGTAGACCAACAATCCAAGAAAACTTTGTCTTTTTAACAGAGAGAAAGGCAGAATTACAATAATTACCAGTGTACTTTTAAAATCCATTCATTTCAGTCTTAGTCCTGACCATAAATAAAATTCTCTTCCAAGGATCTCCCTTCATAAACCTTCTAAAACTTTCTTTTTTATTCCAATTTCGTCCAAGCCTTTTCCCTCTAAATAACCAGAAGCATTTTAGGAAAAAAATACTTTCTTTTTCCTTCAACAAAATATATTCCCATTCCTTATATTACAGGATTTCTTATCTTTTTTAGTGCCCGCGGTCCTTGGTCATGCTGCTTTGAAGAATGAATAGGTAGTATGTCAGAGGAAGAGTGGCAGGCAGCAAAGCAAAGTGTACTGAGTGATAATAAAGCAAAGTTTATTGAGCAATAGTACCAGGCTCCCAAAGAGGGAGGGAACCAGAGAGGGTTGTTGATTCATGGTTAAATCTAGGGGTTCTAAAGGGTTTGTTGGTGAGCTGTTTTAATCTGATTAACCCTCCATGTGCCTGTCACCTAATCAGATTTTCGTCATCTACCTAAAGGGTGGAGAGGTCCTTCCAAGTTAGTGTAAATTCCTTTTAAGGGTGGTTCCCTCTTAGCGTTGGGAAGGGGGAGCTCATGTCCTTATCTGCCTTTCTTCTGATTATTCCTCATTACTTCTCTTTTTTATATATCTCCTACTTTCCTATATACAAAGTTGCTTTCCTTATTTCCATCAGTCTTAATTACATTTAGCAGAATTTTAACTCTTAGAAAGCTAGTATCCAGTGAAAAATTGAGTAATAACCAATTGTGAAATGTTACACCAGAATGATTTAGATATGAAATTCATGAATACATTCCACAATTCTTTAAAACATGTTTTCTATAGTACAATCTTTCAATAAGCATGAAGTGTGTTTACCAACAGACCCAAGTATCCTGTTTCTGCACAAGAAGTCAAAAGCATAGACCTACAATTAGGAATCAAAGCTTTAGTATTTTATGTTATTTGGAAAATACTTCGTAATCTGATTAATTCAATCCAATTTATCATTTAACTTGACAAAACTTCAAAGTTTCAGGTTACCAAAAATTCTAAAAGCTATTTAAAAGTTTTATCTATTTTATTTTATTCATTCAATGTACTTGTTCATAACAATTACTCATGAAATCTCTTATGATATAGACAAAATTAACTATCATTTGAAGTCATCTTTTTGCTTACAAATTGCAACAGAGATCACATGAGCTTATTTTACCTTCAGTAAACCTTGGTAAAATAAAAGTATTATATTCAATGCTGATAAATCTAAAGACGGGCACTGAGGGGGGCACTTGACGGGATGAGCACTGGGTGTTATTCTGTATGTTGGTAAATTGAACATCAATAAAAAATAAATTTATTATAAAAAAATCCAAAGACATGTCTTTCTTATTTAAACTAAAAATTTAATTTAGAATTAATTAATATAGAATATATTGCACCATGCCCATTAAAATTCAATCCATTTGTTCCCACTGTCAATTTTATTTGAGGCAACTGTGGGGAAATTTGGGTGGTTTAAGTCCAAGGGGCTTCCTGGTTCAATTCATGTTGATTTTGAAAATGTTCTAGTTTGAACCTCATAAGGAGGTGGCCTAAGAGCTTGAGGCGCTCTTTGCTTTTTGATATAGTAGGAGGAGCAGGCACCAATGGCACCAGAGGCACAAAGGATGGTAGAGAAACCAGTTATGCAAATTGTGCTGATGGGTGGTGCAAAAACAAGAGAGAGAGGTAGGGGCAGAAACATAAGGATGCTGTCAGAAAGACTGGAGGCAGATACAAAGTTTAGACTATCCTTTCTCTCTCTCTCTGTTTCCTATTTCCTATTCTTTCCTTTTGCAAAACAGGCACACTTTTCTGGTTGCCCTTCAGTTCTATGCACCATTTATTTAAAATATGTCCTTCTCCAGTAGGGTAATGGCATTCAGGTATCAGGAGAAAGGTATGTGAAAGCAAAAGAGGGCCCATTCCACAAACCTAGTGGACAAGAAAGTAGTCTCATCTGTGGCTGTCTCTCTATTCCAGTAACAGTCCAAGAGTGCTGGGATAGTGGCTAATTATGTTGAGATAGAACAGAATAAGTGTCTCCTATGTCCATAATAATTTAATTTTCTTACCTGTTACATCAAGGATTACCCAAGGCTCCTGATACGTCATGTTGAAATCTCCAAGAGGAGCCATAGGAGAGCTTGGGACTTTTCAGTCTTCTGTAACTTTGGCCAACAAAGTTTTGGGTATGGATTCATTTCTTTTGGAGATGGAGGCAGTCTATTTTTTTTTTCCTTTTATGGATTACTGTATTGATTTTTTTTCTTAGCTATTTAATTAATTGTTTATATATTTAAATTTAAATTCAATTTGCCCCAGGGTTCACCACATCACATGCTCTCCTTAATGGCTGTCATCCAGTTACACTAATTCCCCATCTACCTCCCCTTCTGCGACCCTCTGCTTCCCAGAGTTAGGAGTATCTCCTGGTTTGTTTTCCTCTCTAATTTTTCCCCATTCAGTTTATCCCCTTCCTTTATTATCCATTTCCCTATTTTCTTATATTCCAGATATGAATGAAACCATATAACTATCTTTCTCCTATTGACTTATTTCACTCAGGATAATACCCTCTAGTTCCATCCACATTGATGTAAATAGTAGGTATTCATCCTATCTGATGGCTGAGTAATATTCCATTGCATATATATATACCACTTCTTTATCCATTCATATGTCAAAGGAATTCTTAGCTCCTTCCACATTTTGGGTATCTTGGACATTGCTGCTATAAACATTGGGGTTCAGATGTCCCATCGTTTCACTACATCTGTATCTTTGGGACAAATACCCAATAGTGAAATTGTTGGGTCATAGAGTAACATTATTTTTAACTTCTTGAATAACCTCCATACTGTTTCCCAGAGTGGCTGCACCAGGTTATATTCCCACCAACAGTGCAAGAGGGTTCCACTTTCTCCACATCCTCGCTAAAATTTGTCGTATACTGTCTTATTAATTTTAGCCATCCTCACTAGTGTAAAGTAGTATATTGTGGGTTTTTTTTAAAGATATTATTTATTTATTCATGAGAGACACAGAGAGACAGGCAGAAACATAGACAGAGGGAGAAGCAGACTCCCTGGGGGTAGCCTGATGTGGGACTCAATCCCAGGACCCTAGGATCACGCTCTAAGGTGAAGGCAGATGCTCAAACACTGAGTTACCCAGAAGTCCTTCTCATTGTGGTTTTGATTTGTATTTCCCTGATGACAAGTGATGTGGAGCATTTTTTTCATGTGCATGCTGGCCACTTGTAGGTCTTCATTGGAGAAAAGAAAGTTCATGTCTTCTGCCCATTTCTTGACTGGATTGTTTGTTTTTAGGGTGTTGAGTTGGATAAATTCTTTTTAAGTCTTGGATACTAGCCCTTAAACTGATATGTCTTTTGCAAATATCTTCTCCTATTCTGTAGGTTGCATTTTAGTTTTGTTGACTGCTATGTAGAAGCTTTATATCTTGATGAAGTCCCAGTAGTTCATTTTTGCTTTTGTTTCCCTTACCTTTAGAGACATGTCTTGCAAGAAGTTACTGCAGCCAAAGTCAAAGAGTTTGCTGCCTGTGTTCTCCTCTAGGATTTTGATGATTCCTGTCTCCCATTTAGATTTTTCATCCATTTTGAGTTTATATACGGTGTAAGAGAATGGTCCAGTTTCATTCTTCTGCATGTGGTTGTACAATTTTCCCAACATTTATTGAAGAAACTTTTTTTTCCATTGGATATTCTTTCTTACTTTGTTGAAGACTAGTTGATTATAGAGTTGAGAATCCATTTCTTAGTTCTCTATTCTGTTCCATTAATCCATGTGTTTGTTTTTTTTTTTTTTTGCCAGTACTGTGTTGTCATGATGATCACAGCTTTGAAACATAGTTTAAAGTCAGTCATTGTGATGCCACCAGCTCTGGTTTTCTTTTTCAACATTCTTCTGGCTATTTGTGGTCTTTTCTTGTTCCATACAAATCTTATGGTTATGTGTTCCAACTCTGTGAGGGAAGTCCATTGCATTGAATATGTAGTTTGCTCTGGGTAGCATACACATTTTCACATATTTATTCTTCCAATCCATGAGCTTGGAATGTTTTTCCTCCTCTTTGTGTTGTCCTCAATTTCTTTCATGAATGTTCCACAGTTTTTAGAGTACAGATCCTTTAAATCTTTGGTTAAGTTTATTCTTTGGTACCTTAATGTTTTTTTGCTGCAATTGTACATGTGGTTGATTCCTACAATTCTCTTTTTTCACGCTCATTGTTATTGTATACAAATGCAACTGATTTCTCTCCATTTATGTTGTATCCTTCCATGTTGCTTAATTGAAGTATGAATTCTAGCAATTTTGGAGTAGAGACTTTGGATTTTTTATATACAGTATCATGTCATTTATGAGGAGTGAGAGTTTGACTTCTTCTTTGCCAATTTGAATGTATTTTATTTCTTATTGTTGTCTGATTACTGAAGTTAGGACTTCTAGTACTATGTTGAACAACAGTGGTGAGAATGGGCATTCCTGTCATGTTCCTGACCTTAGGGGAAAAGCTCTCAGTTTTTCCCCATTGATAATGATATTCACTGTGGCCTTTTCATTGAGGTCTTTTATAATATTGAGGTATGTTCCCTCTATCCAGTGGAGAGGTTTAAACAAGAAAAAATGATGTATTTTGTCAAGTGTTTTTTTCTGCATCAGTTGATATTCCTGTCCTTTATTTTATTAACGTGATCTATCATATTGATGAATGTTGACCCAATCTCATATCCAAGTGATAAATCCCACTTGGTTTTGGTGAATAATCCTTTTAATGTAGTGTTGGATCCTATTATCCAGTATTTTCATGAGTACTTTGACATCAATATTCATCATGGATATTGGTTAGTAATTCTCCCTTTTGATGGGGTCTTTGTCTGGTTTTGAGCACAAGGTAAGGCTGGACTCACAGAAAGTTTGGAAGTTTCCTTCCATTTCTATTTTTTGAAATAGCTTCAAAAGAATAGGTATTATTTCTTTCATAATTTTTTGGTAGAATTCCCCTGGGATGCCATATGGCCTGGAACTCTTGTTTTTGATTTCAGTTTGCTTGCTGTCTATTGGTCTGTTCAAGTTTTCTATTTCTCCCTTTTTCAGTTATTGTAGTTTATATATTTCTAGGAATGCATCCATTTCTTACAGATTGCCTAATTTTTTGGTATATAGTTGCTTATAATATATTCTTAAAATCATGTGTATTTCCTTGGTGTTGGTTGTTATCTCTCCTCTTTCATTCATGATTTCATTAATTTGAGTCTTTTTTTTCTTTTTTTTTTTTTTAAGTCTGGCTAGGGATTTATCTATTTATTAATTCTTTCAAAGAACCAGTTCTTACTTTTGTGGATCTGTTCTACTGTTCTTCTGGTCTCTATTTCATTGAGTTCTGCTCTAATCTTTATTATTTCTCTTCTGCTGCTTGGATGAGGCTTTATTTGTTGTTCTTTCTTCAGTTACTTTAGGGTTAAGGTTAGCTTGTGCATTTGAGATTTTTCCAATTTTTTGATGGAGGCTTGTATTAAAATGTACTTCCCTCTTAGGAATGCCATTGCTGTGTATCCCAAAGGTTTGAACAGTTATGCTTTCATTTTTATTAGTTTGCTCTAATCTTTTTATTTCTTCTCTATGACTCATTCATTTTTTTGTAGAATGCTATTTAAACTTCAAGTGTTAAGAGTTCCTTCCAAATTTCTTCCTGTGATTGAGTTCTAGTTTCAAAGCATTGTAGTCTGAAAATGTACATGGAATAATCCCAATCTTTTGGTATTGGTTGACACTAGATTTGTGACCCAGTATGTGGTCTATGCTGGAGAAAGTTCCATGTGCAGTTGAGAAGAATGTGTATTCTGTTGCATTAAGATGGAATGTTCTGTATATATCTGTGAAGTCCATCCTGTTCAATAAGTCATTCAAAGCCCTTGTTTCTATGTTGGAGTGTTTAAGTCCTCTACTATTAATGTATTATTAACTATGTGTTTCTTTACTTCGATTATTAATCCGTTGTTATAATTGACAGCTCCCACATTAGGGGCATAAATATTCATAACTGTTATGCCTTCTTGTTGGATAGAGGAGGTGGGGACAATCCTTTTGCCAAAGGCCATCCATCTTACAGAAGGCATATTTATTTGTGCCCATCTTTTTGTGAGTATCTGATGGCTTTAGTTTCATTTTTCTAGACTCCAAGCTCTCAGGCTTCCATATATAGGGTGATTCTGAGGTGGCAGGTTTCCCAATGCCATGGTTGACAGCAGGGCATGTTGCATATTCTAGATGAACATGTCCTCCTTCTCTGCCCTGTCTCTAGTATTAAAGAGAGCAAAATCCATATCTAACAATTGATTTATAGAATTTTTGTGGTCCAACAGTTCCTTTTGTAATTTTCTCCTGCTGCCTGCTACAGATTGTAGGATAAAATGCAGAGCCAACAATTACTGTCTTCTGGATACTTGGGATCTGTGTTAGTATATTTTTGGAAAGCTTTCACTAATATACCCTGAAAGAAAGCTGGGTTTTCATCATTTCCTCGAATTACTTCTCTTTATCATAATTAACTGGCTGGACGATGCATCATTTCATTCCCTCCTATATGGTGCAGCAATGAGACAAAAAGATTTGTAGGTCTCCCCACATCAGTTCAAATGTGAAAGTCATTTTAAGGATATCAGGTGCGTCTGTTGATTTAGGAAATTGGTTTTTTGTTTGCATGTTTTATATATATTATTTATTGAAGTTTGTTTTGCCAAAATATAATATAGCACCCAGTGCACATCCCGTCAAGTGCCCTCTTCAGTGTACATCACCCAGTCACTCCATCCCCCTGTCCGCCTCACTTCCACCATCCCTTGTTTCTTTCCCAGAGTTAGGAGTCTCATGTTTTGTCACCCTCTATAATTTTTCCCACTCATTTTCTCTGCTTTCCCTATAATCCCTTTCACTACTTCTTATATTCCCCGTATGAGTGAAACCATATAATGATTGTCCTTCTCCGATTGACTTACTTCACTTAGCATAATACCCTCCAGTTTCACCAATGTCAGAGTAAATGGTGGGTATTCACCGTTTCTAATAGTTGAGCAATATACCATTGTGTGTATATATATCACATGTTCTTTATCTATTCATTTTTTGGTGGACATCAAGGCTCCTTCCACACTTTGGCTATTGTGGACATTGATGCTATAAACGTTGGGGTGCAGGTGTTCTGGCATTTCACTACATCTGTATCTTTGGGGTAAATACGCAGTAGTGAAATTGCTGGGTCTTAGGTTAGCTCTATTTTTAACTCTTTGAGGAACCTCCACAAAGTTTTCCAGAGAGGTTGTACCAGTTCACATTACCATCAACAGTGTAAGAGTGTTCCCCTTTCTCCACATCCTCTCCAACAATGTTGTTTCCTGTCTTGTTAATTTTCACCATTCTCACTGGCATGAGGTCATATCTCATTGTGGTTTTGATTTGTATTTCCTTGATGGCAAGTGATGCAGAGCATTTTCTCTGGTGCTTATTGGCCATGAGTAAGTCTTCTTTGGTGAAATTTCTGTTCATGTCTTCTGCTCATTTCATGATTGGATTTTTTGGTTCTTGGGTACTGAGTTTAAAAAGTTCTTTATAGATCTTGGATACTATCCCTTTATCTGATATGTCATTTGCAAATATCTAATCCCATTTTGCAGGTTGTCTTTTAGTTTTGTTGACTGTTTCTCTTGCTGTGCAGAAGCTTTTTATCTTGATGAAGTCCCAATAGTTCATTTTTGCTTTTGTTTCCCTTGCCTTCCTAGATATATCTTGCAAGAAGTTGCTCTGGCCAAGTTCAAAAAGGGTGTGGCCTGTGTTCTCTTCTAAGATTTTGATGGAATCTTGTCTCACATTTAGATCTTTCATCCATTTTGAGTTTATCTTTGTGTATGGTGTAAGAAAATGGTCTAGTATCATTCTTCTGCACGTGGCTGTCTAATTTTTCCAGCACGGTTTATTGAAGAGACGGTACTTTTTTTTAAAAAAAGATTTTATTTATTTCTTCATGAGAGACAAACAGAGAGAGGCAGAGACAGGCAGAGGGAGAAGCAGGCTGCCTACAGGCAGACTGATGTGGAACTCAATCCTGGGACTCCAGTATCATGCCCTGGGCTGAAGGCAGGCATTCAACTACTGAGCCACCCAGGCATCCCAGAAAGTCTCCTTTTTCCAGTAGACATTCAATCCTGCTTTGTCAAATATTAGTTGACCATAGAGTTGAGTGCCCATTTCTTGGTTCTCTATTTTGTTCCATTGATCTATGTGTCTGTTTTTGTGCCAGTACCGTACTGTTTTGATCATCACAGTTTTGTAGTACAACATGAAATCTGGCATTGTGATGCCCCTGGCTTTGGTTTTCTTTTTCAATATTCCCCTGGCTATTTGAGGTCTTTTCTGATTCCACGCAAATCTTAAGGTTATTTTTTCCAACTCTGAAGAAAGTCCATGGTACTTTGATAGGGATTGTATTGGACGTGAAAATTGCCCTGGGTAGCATAGATATTTTCATAATATTTATTCTTCCTATCCATGAGCAATGAATATTTTTCCATCTCTTTGTGTCTTCCTCAATTTCTTTCAGAAGTATATCTGTAGTTTTTAGGGTATAGATCCTTTACCTCTTTGGTTAGGTTTATTCCTAGGTATCTTATGGTTTGGATAAAATTGTAAATGGGGTCAATACCTTAATTTCTCTTTCTTCAGTCTCATTGATAGTGTATAAAATTGCCACTGATTTCTGGGCATTGATTTTGTATCATGCCACATTGCTGAATTACAATATGAGATCTAGAATTCTTGGGGCCGACTCTTTTGGGTTTTCTATGTACAGTATCATTTCATCTGAGGAGAGGGAGAGTTTGACTTCTTCTTCACAATTTGAATGCATTTTAGTTATTTTTGCTGTCTCATTGCTGAGGCTAGTACTTCTAGCACTATGTTGAATAACAGTGGTGAGAGTGTACATCCCTGTCGTGTTCCTGATCTTAGGGGAAAGGTTCCCGGTATTTCCCCATTGAGAATTATATTTGCTGTGGACTTTTCCTGGATAGCTTTTAAGATGCTGAGGAATTTTCCCTCTATCCCTACACTCTCAAGAGTTTTGATCAGGAATGGATGCTGTATTTTGTCAAATGCTTTCTCTGCATCTGTTGAGAGGATCATATGTTTCTTGTTTTTTTTCTTGGTGATATGATCAATCATATTGATTGCTTTACGAGTGTTGAACCAGCCATACATCCTGGGGATAAATCCCACTTGGTCATGTTGAATAATCTTCTTAATCTACTATTGGATCCTATTGGCTAGTATCTTATTGAGAATTTTTGCATCCCTGTTCATTAGGGATATAGGCCTATATTTCTCCTTTTTGGTGGGGACTTTGGTTTTGGGATCAAGGTGATGCTGGTCTCATTAGAATGAATTTGGAACTATTCCATCAATTCTCTCCTTCAGAACAGCTTTTGTGGAATAGGTATTGTTTCTTTTTTAAACTTTTAATAGAATTCTCCTGGGAAGCCATCTGGCCCTGGATTTTTTTGTCTTCAGAGGTGTTTGATGACTCCTTCAGTTTCCTTGCTGGTTATTGGCCTGTTCAGGTTTTGTATTTCTTGCTGTTCAGGTCTTGATAATTTGTGGTTTTCCAGAAATGCATCCATTTCTTCTAGATTGCCTAATTTTTTTGGCATACAATTGGTTATAATACGTTTTTATTTTTTTATTATTTTTTTTATAATATGTTTTTAAAGTCGTTTGCATTTCCTTGGTATTGGTTGTGATCTCTCCTCTTTCATTCATGATTTTATTAATTTGAGTCTTTTTTCTTTTTGGTAAGGCTGGCTAAGGGTTTATGGATATTATTAGTCCTTTCCAAAAACCAACTTCTGGTATTGTTGATCTGTTCTAGAATTCTTCTGGTCTCTATTTCATTGGGTTCTGCTTGAATCTTTATAATCTCTCTTCTTCTCCTTGGTGTAGGTTTTCCTTGCTGTTCTTTCTCTAGTTCCTTTAGGTGCAAGGTGAGATTGTGTGTTTGAGTTTTTTTCCAATTTTCTGAGGGAGGTTTGTATTGTGATATATTTCCCTCTTAGGACTGCTTTTGCTGTTCCCAAAGATTTCAAACAGTTTTGTCTACATTTTCATTAGTTTCCATGAATCTTTTGAATTCTTCTCTAATTTCCTGGTTGACTCATTCATCGTTTCTTTCACCTTCATGTGTTTTAGTTTCTTCCAAATTTCTTCTTGTGATTGAGTTCTAGTTTCAAAGCATTGCGGTATGAAAATATGCAGGGAACAATCCCAATCTTTTGATGTCAGTTGAGACCTGATTTGTGACCAGTATGTGGTATATTCTGGGGAATGTTCCATGTGCACTTGAGAAGAATGTGTATTCAGTTGTGTTTGGATGGAAAGTTCTGTATATATCTGTGAAATCCATCTGGTCCAATGTATCATTTAAGGCCCTTGTTTCTTTGGTGATTTTGTGCTTAGAAGATCTGTCATTTGCTGAAAGTGCTGTATTGCAGTCATCTACAATTAGTGTATTATTATCTAAGTATCCTGTTATTGTTTATTAATTGATTGATATACTTGGCAGCTCCCACATTAGGTGCATGAATATTCATGATTGGTAAGTCTTCTTGTTGCAAAGACACTTTAAATATAATACAGAGTCCCTCTTCATCTCTTACTACAGTGTTTGCGATAAATTTTAATGTATCCTATATGAGGATTGCAACCCCAGTTTTCTATTGAGGATGAGTTGGTTGGTAAATTGTTCTCTACCCTTTCATTTTCAGGCTGGAGGTGTCCTTAGGTCTAAAATGAGTATCTAGTAGACAGCATATAGATGGGTTTTGCTTTTCTATCCAGTCTTATACCCTGCATCTTTTCATGGGATCATTTAGCCCATTCATCTTCAGAGTAACTATTGATAGATATGAATTTAGTGTCACCGTATTACCTATTCAGTCCTTGTTTTTGTGGATTGTTTTCTTGGGCTCTCTCCTTGTTTTACAGGGTCTCCTGTAATATTTCTTTCTGAGCTGGTTTGGTAGTGACATATTTTTTTCAGTTTCTGTCTATACTGGAAGATCGTTATCTCTCCTTCTATTCTGAATGAGAGCCTAGCTGGATAAAGTATACTTGGCTGCATGTTCTTCTCATTTAGTACCTGAATATATCCTGTCAGCCCTTTGTGGCCTGTCAGGTCTTTGTGGAGATGTCTGCTGATAATCTGATTTTTCTCCCTGTATAAGTGAAGAATCTGTTGTCTCTTGTTGCTTTAAGGATTTTTTCCTTGATCTTTGGAATTTGCAAGTTTCACTATTAAATGCTGAGGTATTTAACGGTTTTTATTTTTTGGGGTTTGGGAGTTCTCTATCTCCTGCATCTGAATGCCTGTTTCCCTCCCCCAAATTAGGGAAGTTCTCAGCTATGATTTATTCAAATGCACTTTCTGGCCCTCTCTCCCTCTTGGCATCTTCTGGAACCCCAATTATGCATATATTCTTCCTTTACAGGCTATCACTTTATTTCCCTTAGCCTTTCCTCATGGTATCTTAATTATTTTTCTCTTTGTTTCCTCAGCCTCCTTTCTTACCATCAGTTGCCTTCTATGTTGCTTACTCTTTCTTCCACCTCATTAACCCTAGCTGTTAGGACTTCCAGTTCTTATTGGATCTCATTTAATTTATTTTTAATTTAGGCCTGATTGGATCTAAATTCTGCAATAATGAAGTCTCTAGAGTCCTTTATGCTTTTTTCCAGAGCTTTATAATTGTGTTTCTGAATTGGCTTTCTGATATTGAATTGTAATCCATATTCTCTAACTCTGTCATAGAGAATAGTGTTTCTGATTCTTTCTTTTGTGGTGAATTCTTCCTTGTAGTCATTTTGCTCAGTGCAGAGTGGTTGTATGAGTGGGCTGAGCCAAGAATATCAACTATGACCTAAGTAAATTTCACCCTAGATGATTCTGACAAGGTCAGAGACCAGGGAAAGAAAACAAAGATCAGAATAAAATAAAGCAAAAGGACTACTAAAGTGAAAAACAAATTTTAAAAGAAAGTAGTAAAAAATAAAAGGCCAAAAATCCCAAAGAAGAAGAAAATAAAGAAAACAAAACGTAGATAAAAAAACAAAAGTAAAGAGGAAAAAGATTTTAAAAAGAGGGGGGCTGGGAGATGGTGGTGGTGAAGAAGTTGTAGTGGAGGGAGAATGTTGTCTACCTGAGGCATCCTAGAGGTGTGTTTTGGTTTTTGTGCATTGTATATAGGACTGATTGTCTGATTTCTCTTTTTTCTTTTTTATTCATTATTGTATACAAATGCAACAGATTTCTATATGTTCATTTTGTGTCCTAAGACTGTACTGAATTCATGTATATGTTCTAGAAATTTTTTGGGTGGAGTCTTTTGGGTTTTCTGCATAGCACATTATGTCCTCTATGAATAATGAAAGTTTGATTTCTTCTTTTTGAATATGGATGCCTTTTATTTCTTTTTGTTTTCTGATTGATTTCTGGGTCTAAGACTTCCAGTACTATGTTCAATAGCAATGGTGAGATTGAACATCTATGTTTTGTTCCTGACTCTACAGGAAAACTCTCAGTTATTCCCCATTGAGTATATTAATTGTTTTTTGCTTGTTTGTTTTTTGTATATGGCCTTTATGATGTTGAGATATGTTCCCTTAGTCCCTACTTTGTTGAGAGTTACTTTCAAGAACGGATGTTATATTTTGTTAAGTGCCTTTTCTACATCTATTGAGAGGATCATATATTCATTATCCTTTCTTTTATTATTGTGGCATATCACTTTGACTGATTCAAAAATATTGAACCACCTCTACAGCCCAGGAGATTATCCCACTTGAGCATTGTGAATGGTCCTTTTAATGATGCATCTTTTTTAGTGTTGGGTTTTATTTGCTATTCTTTTGTTAAGAATTTTTGCATTAGCCTTTAATTTTCTTTTTTAGTGGAGTCTTTGGTTTTGGAATAAAAGTAATGTTGGATTCATAGAAATAATAATATGGAAGTTCTCCTTCCATTATATTTTTTGGGACAATTGGAGAATGATAGGTATTAACTCTTTAAAAGTTTGGTAGAATCACCCTGGGAATATTTTAGGTCCTGAAATTTTATTGTTGAGATTTTTTTTATTATTTATTCAATTTCTTTCCTAGTTATGGTTCTGCTAAGGTTTTATATTTCTTCCTGTTTCAGTTTTTTTCCTTCATAAGTTTTTATGTTTTCTTCCACATTGTCCATGTTTTTGGCTTATAATTTTTATGTTATTCTCTTAAAATTGTTTGTATTTCTGTGGTGTTGGTTGTGATCTTTACTTTCTCATTAATGATTTTATTTATTTGTATCTCTTCTCTTTTCTTTTTGAAAATTCTAGCAAAGGGTTTATCCATTTTTATTATTATTTTTTAAAGAATCAGCTCCTGGTTTCATTTAGCTTTTCTGCTGGGGTGTTTCTGTTGGTCCATTTGTTTGTTTCTAATTTTTTTTTAATTTTTATTTATTTATGATAGTCACAGAGAGAGAGAGAAAGAGGCAGAGACACAGGCAGAGGGAGAAGCAGGCTCCATGCACCGGGAGCCCGATGTGGGACTCGATCCCGGGTCTCCAGGATCGCGCCCTGGGCCAAAGGCAGGCGCCAAACCGCTGTGCCACCCAGGGATCCCCTGTTTGTTTCTATATCATGTGTTTCTGCTGTAATCTTTATTAATTTCCCTTCTTCTGCTGACCTCAAAATTCACTTGTTGTTCCTTTGCTAGCTCCTTTAGGAGGTATAAAATCCATCTGTTCCAGTGTGCCATTCAAAGCCACTGTTTCTTGTTTTCTGTTTAGATGTGTGTCCATTTATGTGAGTGGGGTACTAAATTCCCCTACTAATATTCTATTATTTTTAATAAGTTTCTTTATATTTGTCATTGTTTTAAACATTTGGGTGCTTCCAAGTTGGGGGCATCAATATTTACAATTGTTAAATATTCTTATTAAATATTCCCCTTTATTATGCTATAGTGACCTTTTTAATCTCTTGTTACCGTTTTTGGCTTAAAATCTAGTCTTTCTGATATAAGTATGGATACTCTAGCTTTCTTTTGACATCCATGAACATGATAAATATTTCTTCATCCCCTCAGTTTTGATCTGCATATGTTTTTAGGTTCAAAGTGAATCTCTTGTAGGTAGCATATAGATGCGTCTTTTCTTTTATCTATTCTGACACTCTATGTCTTTTGATTGGAGTGTTTAGTCCATTTACATTCAGAGCATTTTTTCATAGATATAAACTTAGTGCCATGTTGTGACTTTTTCATTGTTTCTGGAGATTTCCTCTTATTTTTTTGTCCTTGTCACTTTTGGTCTTTACTTTTTATTCAAAGAATTCTGTTAATGTTTCCTGCAGGGCTGGTTTAGTGCTAACCAACTCCCTTAGTTTTTGTTTGCCTGGGAAACTTTCTGATTTTTTTTAAAGTAGGCTTCAAAACCACAGTATAGCCTAACAGAGGGCTTGAACTCACAGCCCTGACATCAATATGTGAGCTGTGATTAGGAGTCAGACACTTAACAGGCTGAATCTCCCTCTTTCTCTCTCCTTCTATTCCAAATGATTGTTTTGTTTGATAGAATATTCTTAGCTGTATATGTTTCCCAATTGCACGTTGAATACATTATGCCTGTACCTTCTTGCCTGCCATGCTTCTGTGTTGAGATATTTTACTAACCATATTTATCTTCCATTGCTATTTAGAGACTTCTTTAGTCTTGCTACTTTTCAGATTATTTATTTATCTATATGTTTTGCAAATTTAACTATGATATATCTTGGTGTTGGCTTGCTTTTGTTGGTTTTGATGGGAGTTCTCTGTGCCTCATGGATTTGGATGTCTATTTCCTTTCCCAGATTAGTGTGTTCTCAGCTATGATTTCCTGAGATAAATCTTCTGTCTCCTTTTCCCTCTCTTCTTTTTCTGGGACTCCTATGATACAAATGTTGTTATGCTTTGTGAAGTTGCTGAGTTCCCTAAGTCTACATTCATGATCTACTACTTTTATTTTCTTCTTTGCATCTTCATTATTTTTCATATTTTTTTCTTGTATATCACTTGTTCATTTCTGTGCTTCTTCCATCCCTGTGATCATTACACCAGTCAGTTTTGAATCTCAGTTATAGCATTTTAAATTTCAATCTGAGTAGATTTTACATTTTTTATCTCTGTGTAAAACAACTCCCTGGTACTGGTCCTTTTCTCAAGTCTCAAGTTATGATTTTTGCTTTAAATTCTGGATCAGATGTATTACTAATATCTGTTTTGACTAGATCCCTAGCTGTGACTTTTTAAAATTCTTTCTTTTGTGATCAATTCCTCCATCTTGACATTTTGTCTAAGTCTCTGACCTCTTCTTTTTTTTTAAAAGATTTTATTTATTTATTCATGAGAGACACAGAGAGAAAGGCAGAGACACAGGCAGAGAGAGGAGAAGCAGGCTCCATGCAGGGAGCCTGATGTGGGACTCGATCCCAGGACTCCAGGATCATGCCCTGAGCCGAAGGCAGACGCTCAACCACTGAGCCACCCAGGTGTCCCTCTCTGACCTCTTCTATGTGGAGGAAAGCCTTTTATGTTTCCTGCTCCTAAGAATAATAGCTTTATACTTCAAAAAGTTAAAAATAGAGCTATCCTATGACTCAGAAATTGTACTACTAGGTACTTACCCAGAGGATATATACATAGTGATCTGAAGGGGCACCTGCATCACAATGTTTATAGTAGCAATGTCCACAATAACCAAAATATTGAAAGAACTCAGATTCCCATCAACATATGAGTGGATAAAGAAGATATATATTCATATAAGATGGAATATTACTCAGCCATCAAAAAATGAAATAAATCTTTTTGATAGAAAGAGTCCAGGTGTCTATGGACTGATGAAGGGATAAAGAAGTATATGTATACAGTGGAATATTACTCAGTCAAATAAAAGAATGACATCTTACCATTTGCAATGACATGGATGCAACAGAGGGTATTATGCTAACAAAATAAGTCAATCAGAGATAGACAATTATCAAGTGATTTCACTCATATGCGGAATTTAAGAAGCAAAATAGAAGATCACAGGGAAAGGGCAGGAAAAAAATAAAATGGAATCAGAGAGAGACACACACACACAAACCATGAGAGACTCTTATCTATAGGAAACAAACTGAGAGAGAAACCAATCTTCCCTAATGTGTCCCAGGTTTCCTTCCCATCTCTACCCTCAACCTGTCTGTATCCTGGATGTCTGCTCACCCAGCAGCACAGTACACCTTTCTTCTATCCCAGGCAGGCTGGCTGACTTTTCAAATTCCAAACTTTTGTGACTTGGCATGTCAGGGACCCATTCTTGTCCTCTGGGGATGGGTCTTGCCACATTGGGATTGATGCAGGTTTGTCCAAGAGAGGCAGTTGCACCAAAGCACAAGAGTATGGATTTTGAAGTAAAGTGCACCAAAGAGCAAGTTTCCAGATTAGCTGCCCTCAGCGGTTGTCTCTTAACCTATGCAAAGATTATGGGTTGGTAAGGGCACCTGATGGCTCCTCTGTCCCCACAGGGACAATGCCACCTCTCTCAGATGTGCTCCAAGAAGGAGGAAACATCTCTCTCATTGTGCCCCAGGGGATCCTTAAATAAGGCCATTTCCTCTGCGCTATATGCCCTCCTTTTCCACGGAAGCACTGCAGTGCCCTCCGGGCTCCACACTGGCCAAGCTGAGGACCTCTAAAACTTTAGTATTTGAGACCCATTGTTTGTAAAACTTAACAAAATCAGCTCCTCTTGTTTGCTCAATGGCTTTAGGAAAATATTTTCCTTGTATGATCTCCTGTGCACTTTCTCTCTCTCTCTCTCTCTCTCTCTCTCTCCCTCCCTCTTGCCCTTTTCTGTGACCAGGGATCCCTCCCTTTCATAGGACCCACAATCTGTTTCTCCTCTAAATGACATCTCTGCATCTTCTATGTTCCACAATATGGTCTTTTCTTTCTTTCTAGCTGTGCAGCTTGTTCTGACAGTCCTCATATCAATTTCTTGGGTATTCAGTATAATTTTATATTTATTTAGCTGTGTTCTAGGTATGAGGCAAGCCTAGGGTGCTCCTAGTATTCCCCCATATTAGCGCCTCCCTCCTTTTACCTTCCTTAATAGTTTATCTGGCTTTTGCCTTGTTAATATTAAAAACGTATGAATCCTTTATTTTTTTAAATTTATTTATTTATTTATGATAGTCACACACACACACACACAGAGAGAGAGAGAGAGAGAGAGAGAGAGAAAGGCAGAGACATAGTCAGAGGGAGAAGCAGGCTCCATGCACCGGGAGCCCGACGTGGGATTTGATCCCGGGTCTCCAGGATCAGGCCCTGGGCGAAAAGCAGGCGCTAAACTGCTGCGCCACCCAGGGATCCCTGTATGAATCCTTTAAAACTGCAATGTGCTTATGATTGAGTGACCATTTATTTATATGTCCATAACCAAAAACAATGCCAAGAAAACATGTAAGAATCTTTAAAATTTTGTCATTGGTTAATTAATTTATTCTAAAATCATGTTTTATTTAAGTGATACTATAGATGCTGAAGCTTTACTATTCAAGAAATGTAATATTTAATGATGACACAAATAAAATCCATAGATTCATAGCATGGTAAATTGTCAGAACAAGAAAAAACCTTTAGTGATAATTCTCATCCAACACTCTAATTCTATAGATAGGAAATCTGAAGCCCAGAGAGAGAAGATGCTTTTTGAAGTTTATAAAACAGAACTGGACTGCTGGTCTCAATGCCTCCTTGATAGAAATACATGCTACCTTGGGTGACAATAATTCATAGGTTTAAAAGGTTCTTTTAAAACATTTTTGCAGGACTAGACATATTTGTTTCAGTAAATAGCCTAATTAAATGTTAATGTCAGGAGTATAGGATAAAAGAGACTTCCCAATAGGTCACCCATTCCCATTTGTTTATTTTTTCTTTTTATTTATTTATTTGTATTTTTAACTTTTTCCCATTTGTTTAAATAGGACTTTATTGAGCCATTACTGCCAGATGATTTTTTGCCATAACTTTAGTAAGAGAATGTAAATTAAAACAAAACTTCCTTGTTAGCATTTATTCATTAATTCAGCAAATATTGTTGTAGCACATTTTAAGTGTAGGGTACTATATTTGGCCCATGGAGTTGAATAAGAACCTATCCTTCTCATGAGGAACTTTCAAATTAATTCAATGCCTAGAAGAAAGAAATGATTTTATAAAAGATAAGGACGGAAGCCGAGCGGTATGAAGAGATTACATTGAGATATTGAATATTTGCGCAATTTCAGAGCCAGGGCCTGGAACCTATGCAATCAATAAGAATTTGTTGAGTAAGTGAAGTATTTCTGGGATCCCTGGGTGGCGCAGCGGTTTGGTGCCTGCCTTTGGCCCAGGGCGCGATCCTGGAGACCCGGGATCAAATCCCACATTGGGCTTCCGGTGCATGGAGCCTGCTTCTCCCTCTGCCTGTGTCTCTGCCTCTCTCTCTCTCACTGTGTGCCTATCATAAATAAATAAATTAAAAAAAAAAAAGTGAAGTATTTCTTTGTGACTCATTTCTATTATTCCTAAAATGGGAATAACAGTATTTATATTGCTATGTTGGTGTGATGAGAGAATCAATTAGGGGAATATATGGTAAAGCACTTTTGAAACTATTACAAAATAAATTCATTTTTTTTTATGATAGTCACACACACAGAGAGAGAGAGGCAGAGACACAGGCAGAGGGAGAAGCAGGCTCCATGCACCGGGAGCCCGACATGGGATTCGATCCCGGGTCTCCAGGATCGCGTCCTGTGCCAAAGGCAGGCGCTAAACAGCTGCGCCACCCAGAGATCCCTAAATTCATTTTTTTATAGTCCAGCCACCACATTTTATTGAGAACATAAGACTCTGAGACAGAACTTAAAACCATTATATTTTGTTTTTTTATCTTTTACTATTTTTAATAATAAATTTATTTTTATTGATGTTCAATTTGCAAAATAGAGAATAACACCCAGTGCTCATCCCATCAAGTGCCCCCCTCAGTGCCCGTCACCCATTCACCCCCACCCCCCACCCGCCTCCCCTTCCACCACCCCTAGTTCGTTTCCCAGAGTTAGGAGTCTTTATGTTCTGTCTCCCTTTCTGATATTTCCCACACACTTCTTCTCCCTTCCCTTCTATTCCCTTTCACTATTATTTATATTCCCCAAATGAATGAGAACATATAATGTTTGTCCTTCTCCAATTGACTTACTTCACTCAGCATAATACCCTCCAGTTCCATCCACATCGAAGCAAATGGTGGGTATTTGTCGTTTCTAATGGGTGAGTAATATTCCATTGTATACATAAACCACATCTTCTTTATCCATTCATCTTTCAATGGACACTGAGGCTCCTTCCACAGTGTGGCTATTGTGGACATTGCTGCTATAAACATCGGGGTGCAGGTGTCCTGGTATTTCATTGCATCTGTATCTTTGGGGTAACAAATTATTTTAAGATTTGTGTGGAATTAGAAGAGACCCTGAATAGCCAGGGGAATTTTAAAAAAGAAAACCATATCTGGGGGCCAGATTTCAGGTTGTACTACAAAGCTGTGGTCATCAAGACAGTGTGGTACTGGCACAAAAACAGACACATAGATCAATGGAACAGAATAGAGAATCCAGAAGTGGACCCTCAACTTTATGGTCAACTAATATTCGACAAAGGAGGAAAGACTATCCATTGGAAGAAAGGAAGTCTCTTCAATAAATGGTGCTGGGAAAATTGGACATCCACATGCAGAAGAATGAAACTAGACCACTCTCTTTCACCATACACAAAGATAAACTCAAAATGGATGAAAGATCTAAATGTGAGACAAGATTCCATCAAAATCCTAGAGGAGAACACAGGCAACACCCTTTTTGAACTCAGCTGCAGTAACTTCTTACAAGATACATCCACGAAGGCAAAAGAAACAAAAGCAAAAATGAACTATTGGGACTTCATCAAGATAAGAAGCTTTTGCACAACAAAGGATACAGTCAACAAAACTCAAAGACAACCTACAGAATGGGAGAGGATATTTGCAAATGACGTGTCAGATAAAGGGCTAGTTTCCAAGACCTATAAAGAACTTATTCAACTCAACACCAAAGAAACAAACAATCCAATCACGAAATGGGCAAAAGACATGAAGAGAAATCTCACAGAGGAAGACATAGACATGGCCAACATGAGAAAATGCTCTGCATCACTTGCCATCAGGGAAATACAAATCAAAACCACAATGAGATACCACTTCACACCAGTGTGAATGGGGAAAATTAACAAGGCAGGAAACCACAAATGTTGGAGTGGATGTGGAGAAAATGGAACCCTCTTACACTGTTGGTGGGAATGTGAACTGGTGCAGCCACTTTGGAAAACTGTGTGGTGGTTCCTCAAAGAGTTAAAAATAGACCTGCCCTACGACCCAGCAATTGCACTGTTGAGGATTTACCACAAAATAAATTCAGCTTAGAGGACAAATGGCTTTCTTTTATTTTTTTATTTTTTATTTTTTCTTTTATTATTTATTTGATAAGTATGTGTTCAGCTATTTCTATGTGCCAGTAAAGTGCCAGGGGATAAGTGTAAAAGGTAGCTTCAATCCTTGAGAAATTTGTAGTCAATTAATTCACAGTTTTATTAGAAAATGCGGTGTATTGGTGGGGATTAGCATAGCGAAAAAGGGCATGGGTTAGCTCAGATTATTGTTAAGGTCTTTCCTGTAGCAAAGAGAGTTGATTGTATAGTTATATCTATAGACTTCCTGTAAGCTATAGCATGATGATGTGGCAAAGGTAAAAAAAATACAGAATAAGACAGAACTGCTGCCATGTGGCCAGCTGGAGGTAACTGCATTTCCCTCATAAGATGAAGGACTTCTTATCATACTATGAGAAAAAAAGCAAACTTTATACTTGGGAATGTATTTTGATAATACAGTGGTATGAATTAATGTAAGCACATGTCTATCAATCAGAGCAAGTGAGAGTTTGAGATAATTACAGGAACATAGGAGTCAGGAGACCTGGTTGGTTTGTCATCCCAGCTCTGTCACATACTGTATAACAATGAAATGTCACCTTGCCTTTTTAGGCTCAATTTCCTTATGATAAATTAATTATCATTATTTATCTATGAAGAATTAGTTATGATTCCTGAAACCCCTTTCATCTCTTATTATTGAAATCATTTAAATTTTGGTTTTCAGTTTTATACTTTTTAAGCTCTGGTGATCATTAGTACAATCATCAAAAGAGAAAAAGAATGTTGCCAACTGATAAATGGATTGTTCCCATTATAAAGGAAAATGCCTCTATCCATGCCTCTGCATGTTTATTCAGTCAATATTAAAATAAAAACTGTGAATTGACCATAAAGCTATTTTCCTGAACTCATGAGGCTTGACAAGAAGGCTGACATATAGATGATTGATAATGTAGACATTAAAATATTATTCTTTCTCTTTTCTGAGGTTTTACCTCAATAAGATGCCCACAGTTGTACCCGAATGTTGTCTATTCATATTTGTAGGTCTTTTTTTTAATTTATTTTTTATTGGTGTTCAATTTACTAACATACAGAATAACCCCCAGTGCCCGTCACCCATTCATTCCCACCCCCCGCCCTTCTCCCCTTCTACCACCCCTAGTTCGTTTCCCAGAGTTAGCAGTCTTTACGTTCTGTCTCCCTTCCTGATATTTCCCACACATTTCTTCTCCCTTCCCTTATATTCTCTTTCACTATTATTTATATTCCCCAAATGAATGAGAACATATAATGTTTGTCCTTCTCCGACTGACTTATCATGGGAGCATTATTTTACAGTTTAAATGACAACTCCCTACCTGTTGTGGATACTTATAGATTTTTCCTATATCTATTTTTACCAAAAGTCCTTAATTTGGGATATTTTATGCCCATCTGGCCAATTTTTTAAAACATAGGGACCATTCTGTTGTATGCTGTAGTTGGAATCATATGGAATGCATTTGGGATAAGCCTTACCCTGTGTGACATGTTTCAGGTGAAGAACTTCAACTTTCAAGATCTGTCATTGCTCCACAACCTTTGCTTTGGTAGTTTGATTGCTGCAGTAAATCCTGTGGCTGGTTGTACTCTGTATTTGAGGAAATTCAGGTGAACGAAAAACTTTATATTTTAGTATTTAGAGTATCTCTCCTTCATGATGCTGTTACAGTTGTAAATATCTCAGGCATGAGATTTCCAGGTAATGAATTAGATTTCCTTATGCTCATCCCTGAAACTTAAATAAAAATTGACTAATTATATGAATTGATACAATATGATTTACTAGCCATTAATATGTTTTAGAAAATGGCAATGCTTCTTTGATACTGTATTAATCTTTTATCAGTTTATTAAGGAAAAAATGGGATACACCTTCTGGAGGCAATGGTTTTCTCAGTCATGTAAGATAAGGATACCTTAGCCATAAAGGATAACTTACTGCCCATCAGACAATTTTCAAACAGAATAATTTGTCATTGATCTGTAAAAGTATCTTTTGACATACAGAAACTTACCAGGAACTCATATTGGGAAGGAAAAGGAGAGTTGGAGTACATCAAAGCTGAGAAACTTAAAATTAGAAAATACATAGGATAGGGGCAGCCGGGGTGGCTCAGTGGTTTAGCACCGCCTTCGGCCCAGGGTGTGATCCTGGGGACCCAGGATAGAGTCCCATGTCGAGCTCCCTGATGGAACCTGCTTCTCCTTCTGCCTGTGTTTCTGCCTCCCTCTCACTCTCTTTCTCTCTCTCTGATGAGTAAAAAAAAAAAAAAAAAAGAAAATACATAGGACATACTTTGAGGCTTTTCTGATCTTTTTTTTTAATGTAGGTGTTCTTAAGCAGTTCAAATCTTTCTTTGAAATACCATTTACCAAATTAGTGGATAGTTTGGTTGATAAGAGAAATTTCTTGTTTTGTTTCTTTGGTTTTGTTTGGAATAGGAGGCATTTTCATTTGGTGCCTGTTTGGCATTGTTACCGCCTTTACCATGTGCTTTACCAAGACCATCAGGTCATGGAACCTCTCTTTGTCTTCTCTTTTTTTTTTCTCCTCTCTTTGTCTTCTCATATAGTTTCCTTTCCTACCTGACAGTTGAAATGTTCCATCTCTCAGGGATTGTGGCATAAGTATCTGGACAAGTCTTTGATTTAGAGAATGTCTTTTAGGAATTGTGTCTGATTTTCCAGAATTACTGATTTGTGTCAGGAAACTTGTATCTCCTGAATATGGGAGGAAGACACTATTTATGCTCTTCTAGGATTTCCTGTTTAACTTTAATAGAGCCATTTAGTGGGCAGCCCAGGTGGCTCAGCGGTTTAGCACCGCCTTCAGCCCAGGGCCTGATCCTGGAGACCCAGGATCGAGTCCCATGTTGGGTTCCCTACATGGAGCCTGCTTCTACCTCCGCCTGTGTCTCTGCCTCTGTGTGTCTCTCATGAATAAATAAATAAAATCTTAAAAAAAATAGAGCCACTTAGTCATAGCACTGCACGTGTTATTGTGGCCAAGATTATGATATTCCTTGTAAATATTAAATGGCTACATCCCAGCTACCTGGCCAGTGTTGGGGGTGGAGGGCAGTATGACACCATTGAATAACCAAAATGCTTAGAATTTGGCAGGGGACTACCCAGGGCAGGGTTGTCTTTTTTTTAAGATTTTATTTATTTATTCATGAGAGACACAGAGAAAGAGAGAGAGAGAGAGGCAGAGACATAGGCAGAGGGAGAAGCAGGCTCAGTGCAAGGAGCCCGATGTGGCACTCAATCCTAGGACTCCAGGATCACGCCCTGGGCCCAAGGTAGGCGCTAAACCGCTGAGCTACCCAGGGGTCCCACAAGATTGTCTTTCTAGGGGAGAATTAGAATGATTCTGATTAGTGTTTCTGAGCCAGGTAGCATTCCTGTGGTAAGTAATTAGATGCCACATCATATAAATATGCTCAGCATTAGCTCTTCTTGTATAGGTGAACTTTCTGCAAAAGCGATTAGATAATTTTATGTCTTCTTTTGCAAATCACACAGAATATGCTTTTGTAAATTTTATCTATCATTGGCATTTAACTATTGATGATTATACTTCATATCTAATAAGAATCTCATAAAGATAAATGCTCACATGGTATCTAAACAATGTTAACATCTAAATACTTTTGTACTAAGGTTTAGACAGACCATCCCATTTGTGACTTAAAAGAAATAATGGAATATGATTTTTCAAACATTGCAGGTTTTCTAGATAGCTTTTTTAAGCTAAAAGAAAAAAAAGAAAATATATAAACTTTTAAGTTCCACAGAATTAATGCCATTTGACTTTAGGTTATTCTAATTTCTAGAAGGACTTAATAATAATAAATATCACAGTACAGTGGTTGGCACTAGTCTGTTATAAATAAAATGGTCAAGGTTGAAAGAAAAGGTTCTATCTAGATTGTATGTGATTATATCTTAATTTGTTGAGAGATGTAGTTTGTACTTTAAATTATTTTTAATTTTCATTGTCTGCATTACTTATTATAAAAGACATGTTTATAGAAAAGCTAAGAATTGGATGAGATAATTTAAATTTAATTCTCCTAATCCAGGGCATTTTCCAAACATTTTAATATAGAATATTTTAAGAGGCTTCCTTTTTTTGAACACCCTAGACTTTTAAAGAACTTGGCAATCTTGAGATTGTTATCACTCCTGTGTTGAGTTCAGAAATTAAGAAAAACAAATTTATGAAATTATTTGCTTCCTTTGAAAATCTCTTACATAACTTTTTTTTTAATAAATCTAAGCTCTTTTATTTTGAGTTAAGACAATTAACTTCCTTTGGAGGTTATATCTGAAAATTTTATTTCCTTTTACTGACAAGAATAGTAAACAAACAAACAAACAACAACAACAAAAAACCCAAAAAGTCTTCTCATTTCCTATGGAATAGGTTAACAAAATTATGAAATTATTTAATTTTATTCAGATCATCTTAGTATAGGGCTATAGATACATTTTTGTTTTTTTAACATTATTTGTGTGAAAGGATATTCACACAAGTATATATATATATTTTTAAGTATATATTTTTAAAAATGATATATACTTGTATAAATTTGTATTTATGTTTAAATATCTGTCCTACCTAAATTGCAGTTATTTTGAATGTAGTTGAGATAAGAGAGCATAAAAGTGATGTAAAAATGTTTCAGATATTTTTTTTCTAAGACAATGTGTTAAATGGAAAATTAATTAGGCTGAAAACACTGAATTAAAAAATGGAGTACGGATTATAGGGTCACCTAAATGGCCACAGTAGAAAAGATAATGAAGATATTTGAACTTGTAATTAAATTGGATAAAATGATCATTCAACTAAGAGTCAATTCATAGATTTAAATATTAAATATATATGAGCAAATTAAACTTTTTTTGTAATGGTAATAGAAAACCTCCTCCAAAACTTTCTGAGCTTCATCTTCCTTATCTGTGAGATGTAGACAATAATACCTGCTTCACAGCGTATTTAAAAAACTGAAATAATGTATTAACTAAATGTTATTTAAGTGTGAAAAGTAAATTTTGGTCATCTTGTAGCTATTCATTGATTGAATCAATGTATTAACCATGTAGCAAAAGTATAATTGTAGCCACAATGTTACTTTGGGAAATTTTCTATTTCTTCCATTATATCCCATTGTCTAATAATTTGGAAAATGCAGCACAAAACACCTGCACTCAGTCAAGCTTTGAACATTTCTTTTTCATATATGAGCTATGTATGAATCAAATTCTACCTGAAGGATTACTACTGGTTCTCAGAATGGCCAGTATCATTATTGCTTTTGTTTTGGAACTGGGAAATGAGAAGGCAGTTTTACTGTGTGAAAAATAATTAAAGCTGTATTTGGAGAATTGTGATATTGAACACTTTTTTATACAAATTTATTTTTTATTGGTGTTCAATTTGCCAACATATAGAATAACACCCAGTGCTTATCCCATCAAGTGCCCCCCTCAGTGCCTGTCACCCAGTCACCCCCACCCCTGCCCACCTTCCCTTCCAACACCCCTAGTTCGTTTCCCAGAGTTAGGAGTTTCTCATGTTCTGTCTCCCTTTCTGATATTTCCCACTCATTTTTTCTCCTTTCCCCTTTATTCTCTTTCACTATTATTTATATTCCCCAAATGAATGAGACCATAAAATGTTTGTCCTTCTCCGATTGACTTATTTTACTCAGCATAATACCCTCCAGTTCCATCCATGTTGAAGCAAATGGTGGATATTTGTCATTTCTAATGGCTGAGTAATATTCCATTGCATACATAAACCACATCTTCTTTATCCATTCATCTTTCGATGGACACTGAGCACCCTTCCACAGTTTGGCTATTGTGGACATTGCTGCTAGAAACATCGGGGTGCAGGTGTCACGGCATTTCATTGCATCTGTATCTTTGGGGTAAATCCCCAGCACTACAATTGCTAGGTGTAGGGCAGATCTATTTTTAACTCTTTGAGGAACCTCCACACAGCTTTCCAGAGTGGCTGCACCATATCACATTCCCACCAACAGTGTAAGAGGGTTCCCCTTTCTCCGCATCCTCTCCAACATTTGTGGTTTCCTGTCTTGTGAATTTTCCCCATTCTCACTGGTGTGAGGTGGTATCTCATTGTGGTTTGGATTTGTATTTCCCTGATGGCAAGTGATGCAGAGCATTTTCTCATGTACTTGTTGGCCATGTCTATTTCTTCCTCTGAGATTTCTGTTCATGTCTTTTGCCCATTTCATGATTGGATTGTTTGTTTCTTTGGTGTTGAGTTTAATAAGTTCTTTATAGATCTTGGAAACTAGCCATTTATCGGATGCGTCATTTGCAAATATCTTCTCCCATTCTGTAGGTTGTCTTTTAGTTTTTTTTTTTAATTTTTATTTATTTATGATAGTCACACAGAGAGAGAGAGAGAGAGGCAGAGACACAGGCAGAGGGAGAAGCAGGCTCCATGCACCGGGAGCCCGACGTGGGATTCGATCCCGGGTCTCCAGGATTGTGGCCTGGGCCAAAGGCAGGCGCTAAACCGCTGCGCCACCCAGGGATCCCTGTCTTTTAGTTTTGTTGACTGTATCCTTTGCTGTGCAAAAGCTTCTTATCTTGATGAAGTCCCAATAGTTCATTTTTGCTTTTGTTTCTCTTGCCTTTATGGATGTATCTTGCAAGAAGTTACTGCGGCCAAGTTCAAAAAGGGTGTTGCCTGTGTTCTCCTCTAGGATTTTGATGGAATCTTGTCTCACATTTAGATCTTTCATCCATTTTGAGAGTTTATCTTTGTGTGTGGTGAAAGAGAGTGGTCTAGTTTCATTCTTCTGCATGTGGATGTCCAATTTTCCCAGCACCATTTATTGAAGAGACTGTCTTTTTTCCAGTGGATAGTCTTTCCTCCTTTGTCAAATATTAGTTGACCATAAAGTTCAGGGTCCACTTCTGGGTTCTCTATTCTGTTCCATTGATCTATGATGTGTCTGTTTTTGTGCCAGTACCACACTGTCTTGATGACCACAGCTTTGTATTACAGCCTGAAATCTGGCATTGTGATGCCCCCAGCTATGGTTTTCTTTTTTTAAAATTCCCCTGGCTATTCGAGGTCTTTTCTGATTCCACACAAATCTTAAAATAATTTGTTCTAACTCTCTGAAGAAAGTCCATGGTATTTTGATAGGGATTGCATTAAATGTGTAAATTGCCTTGGGTAACATTGACATTTTCACAATATTAATTCTTCCAGTCCATGAGCATGGGATGTTTTTCCATCTCTTTGTTTTGAACACTTTTTTTTAACCTAAAAAAATAAGGCATCCAACGTTAACAATGTGTGCTTTTATTCTGATTTTAAAGTTTTTATTTAAATTCCAGTTAGCTGACATACAGTGTTTGTTATATTTTCAGTTGTACAGAATAGTGACTAAATACTTCCCTACATTACCAAGTGTTAATCACAATAAATGTCTCCTTTAATCCTCATAAACTATTTAGCCCATTTCCCCAACTGCCTGCCTTCCGTTAAAAATCATTTTTTCTCTATAGTTAAGAGTCTGTTTCTTGGTTTGCCTCTCTCCCTGTTTATTCCCTCTGCTCATTTGTTTTGTTTCTTAATTTCCACATCTGAGTGAAATCATATCATATTTGTCTTTCTCTGACTGACTTATTTTGTTTAGCATAATACTCCATGGCACCATCCATGTCTTTGCAAATGGCAAGATTTCATTATCTTTATAGCTGATTAATAATCCATTGCGTATAAATACCACAACTTCCTTATCCATTCGTCAGTCGATGGACATGGGCTGTTTCTATAATTTGGTTATTGTAGATAATGTGGCTCTAAAATCAGGGTACATGTATCCTTTTGAATTAATATTTGTGTATTCTTCAGGTAAATACCTAGTAGTGCAATTGCTGGGTTTTAGGATAGTTCTATTATTATCTTTTAGAGGGAACTCCATACTGTTTTCCACATAATCTGCACCAGTTTGCATTCCCATCAACAGTACAAGAGGATTCCTCATTCTCCACATCCTCACCAATACCTGCTGTTCATTGTGTTATTGAATTTAGCCATTTTAACAGGTGTAAGATGATGTCTCATTTTGGTTTTGATTTGTATTTCCCTAATGGAAAGTAATGTGGTGCATTTTTGCATTTGCTTGTTGACCATGGATAGGTCTTCATTGGAGAAATGACCATTCATGTCTTCTGCCCATTTTATGATTGGATTGTTTGTTTCTTGGATGTTGAGGTTGATAAGTTATTTATAGACCTTGGATACTAGCCCTTTATATGATATATCATTTGCAAGTATCTTATCCCATTCTGTAAGCTGTGCTTTAGTTTTGTTGACTGTTTCCTTAGCTAAGTGGAAGCTTTTTACCTTGATGAAGTCTCAATAGTTAAGTTTTGCTTTTGCTTCCCTTGCCTTCATAGATGTGTCTTGCAAGAAGTACCTACGGCCAAGTTCAAAAAGGTTGTTGCCTATGTTCTCCTGATGGATTTTGATGGATTCTTGCCTCATATTTAGATCTTTCAACCATTTTGAGTTTATCTTTTTGTACCATCTAAGAGAATGATTCCGTTTCATTTTTCTGCATGTGGCTGTCTAATTTTCCCAACACCATTTATTGAAGATACTGTCCTTTTTCCACTGGATATTCTTTCCTGCTTTGTCAAAGATGAGTTGACAATAGACTTAAGGGTCCATTTCTGGGTTCTCTATTCTGTTCTATTGATCTATGGGTCTGTTTTTGTGCCAGTACCATACGGTCTTGATGATCACAGTGTTGCAATTCAGCTTGAAGTCAGGCATTGTGATGTCCCAGCTTTGGTTTTCACTTTCAACATTCCTCTGGATATTCAAAGTCTTTTCTGATTTCATACAAATATTAGGATTATTTGTTCCAACTCTGTGAAGAAAGCCCATGGTATTTTGGTAGGGATTGCATTGAATCTGTAAATTGCTGTGGGTAGCATAGATATTTTTACAAATTTTTCTTCCTTTTAATCTCTTTGTGTCTTCCTCAATTTCTCTCATAAGTGTTCTGTATTTTTTAGAGGATAGATCCTATACCTCTTTGGTTAGGTTTATTCCTAGGTATCTTTTGGGTTTTGTTCCAATGGTAAATAGAATTAATTCCTTGATTTCTTTTCTACATCATAATTGGTATATAAAAATGCAACAGATTTCTGTATGTTGACTTTAAGTCCTGCAACTTTGCTGAATTAATGTATTAGTTCTAGTAATTTTTTGGTCTATTTCTAAATTCTGCCATTAGAAATCTATTGGAACTGAAGTCTAAGCAGTCACATTCGTTGGGACCCTCTAGAGTTAGAATGGATTCTTGTCAAACTTTTTAAATGTTGCTGATTCTTTTTTTTTAAATACTATTCAATTTGAAAAATTCCAGTATAGGTAATATAGAGTGCTTTATTTGTTTCAAGTAAGAATAGTAGTGATTCAGTAATTCTATACAGTGCTCATTATGAAAAGTGCACTCTTAATCCCCTTCACTTATTTCATCCATCTTCCATCTTCCCACCAACCTCCCCTCTGGTAACCGTTGGAGGTTATGAATCTTTTTTTTTTGCTTTCTTTGGCTTTTTATTTTTATTTTTTTTATTTATTTTTTTATATATTTTTTTAATTTTTATTTATTTATGATAGTCACAGAGAGAGAGAGAGGCAGAGACACAGGCAGAGGGAGAAGCAGGCTCCATGCACCGGGAGCCCGACGTGGGAATCGATCCCAGGTCTCCAGGATCGCGCCCTGGGCCAAAGGCAGGCGCCAAACCGCTGCGCCACCCAGGGATCCCTCTTTGGCTTTTTAAAAAAATTGTTTGTTTTTAAAGTTCTTTTTCAAATTCCAGTTAGTTTACATAAGTGCAACATTAGTTTCAAGTTAAAATATAGCGATTCAAAATTTTCATTCATCGTCCCGTACTCATCACAAAAAGTGTAACCCTTAACTCCGTCACTTATTTAATCTATCCTCACACCCACTTTCCCTCTGGTAACCATGCTGGTTCTCTATATTTAAGATTCTGTTTCTTGGCTTTTCTCTCTCTTTTTTCCCCTTTGCTTATTTATTTTGTTTCCAAAGTTCCCCATGTGAGTACAATCATATGGTATTTGTCTTTCTCTGACTGACATATTTTACTTAGCATAGTACTTTCTAGCTCCATTCATATCATTGAAAATGGTAAGGTTTCATTCTTTTTGTTGACTGAGTAATATTCAATTGTGTATATATGCCATATCTTATCCATTCATCTACCAGTGGACACTTAGGCTGCTTATATATTTGGGTATTGTAAATAATGCTGCATTAAACATAGAAGTACATATATCCTTTGGAATTACTATTTTTGTATTCTTTGGGTAAATAGTGGGATTATTGGATTATATGATATTTTTAATTATTTAAGAAAATTCCATACTGTTTTCTATACTGGTTGGACCAGTTTGCCTTTCCACCAACAGCATCTGAGGGTTTAGTTTTCTCTACATCATAACCAACAATTGTTTCCTGTGATGTTCATTCTGACAGGTGTGAGGTGATATCTCATTGTAGTTTTCATTTGCATTTCTCTCATCACAAGTGATATTGAGTGTCCTTTCATGAGTCCATTGGCTATCTGGGTGTCTTCTTTGGAGAAATTTCTGCTTATGTCTTCTGCCCATTATTTAATTGGGTTGTTTAGTTTTTAGGTATTGAGTTGGGTAAGTTCTTTATATATTTTGAATACTAACTCCATCAGATACATCATTTGGAAATATCTTCTCCTATTCACTAGTTTTTCCCTTAATTTTGTGGATTCTTTCCTTTTTTGTGCAGAAGTTTTTATTTTGATTAGTGCCAGTACCACACTGTCTAGATGACCACAACTTGGTAGTACAATCTGAAATCTGGCATTGTGGGGCCCCAAGCTATGGTTTTCTTTTTTCTTTTTTAAAATTCTCCTGGCTATTCGGGGTCTGTTCTGATTCCACACAAATCTTAAAATAATTTGTTCTAGTTCTCTGAAGAAAGTCCATGGTATTTTGAAAGGGATTGCATTAAACGTATAAATTGCCCTGGGTAGCATCGACATTTTCACTATTTTAATTCCATGAGCATGGAATACTTTTCCATCTCTTTGTGTCTTCCTCAATTTCTTTCAGAAGTGTTCTATAGTTTTTAGGGAATAGATCCTTTACCTCTTTGGTTAGGTTTATTCCTAGGTAATCTTATGCTTTTGGGTGCAATTGTAAATGGGATTGACTCCTTAATTTCTCTTTCTTCAGTCTCATTGTTAGTGTATAGAAATGCCACTGACTTCTGGGCATTGATTTTGTATCCTGCCACCCTCCCAAATTGCTGTATGAGTTCTAGCAATCTTAGGGTGGAGACTTTTGGGTTTTCTATGTAGAGTAGCATCTCATCGGCGAAGAGGGAGAGTTTGACTTCTTCTTTGCCAATTTGAATGCCTTTAATGTCTTTTTGTTGTCTGATTGCTGAGGCTATGACTTCCAGTACTATGTTGAATAGCAGTGGTGAGAGTGGACATCCCTGTCTTGTTCCTGATCTTAGGAGAAAGGCTCCCAGTGTTTCCTCATTGCGAATGATATTTGTTTTGGGCTTTTTGTAGGTGGCTTTTAAGATGCTGTGGAATGTTCCCTGCATCCCTTCACTGTGAAGAGTTTTGATCGGGAATGGATGCTGTATTTTCTCAAATGCTTTCTCTGCATCTAATGAGAGGATCATATGGTTCTTGTTTTTTCTCTTGCTGATATGATCTTTCACATTGATTGTTTTACGAGTATTGAACCAACCCTGCATCCGGGGTTTAAATCCCACTTGGTCATATGAATAACCTTAATGTACCCTTGGATCCTACTCGCTAGTATCTTGTTGAGAATTATTTCATCTGTGTTCATTAGGGATATTGGTCAATAATTGTCATTTTTGTTTGGGTCTTTGTCTGGTTTTGGAATTAAGGTGATGGGGTCCTAATAAAATGAGTTTCGAAATACTCAGTCCCTTTCTATCCTTTCAGACAGCTTTAGCCGAATAAATATTGTTTCTTCTTTAAACATTTGATATATTTCTCTTGGGATGCCACCTGGCCTTGGACTTCTGTGTTGTGGGAGGTTTTTGATGATTGCTTCAATTCCCTCCCTGCTTATCAACCTGTTCAGGTTTTCTATTTCTTCCTGTTCCAGTTTTTGTAGTTTGTGGTTTTCCAGAAATGTGTCCATTGCCTCTAGATTGCCTAATTTATTGGCATATAACTGCTCATAATAAGTTTTTAAAATCGTTTGTATTTCCTTAGTATTGGTGGTGATCTCTCCTTTCTCATTAATGATTTTATTAATTTGAGTCTTTTCTCTCTTATTTTCAATAAGGCTGGCTAATGGTTTATCTATCTTATTAATTCTTTCAGAGAACCAACTCCTGGTTTTGTTGATCTGTTCCACATTTCTGGTCTCTATTTCATTGAGTTCTGCTTGAAACTTTATTAACTCTCTTCTACTGCTGGGTGAAGGTATTATTTGCTCTTCCTTTTCCAGCTCATTTAGGTGCAAGGTTAGCTTTTGTATGTGAATTCTTACCAATTTTTTGATAGATGGTTGTATTGCAATATAGTCCTATCAGGACTGCTTTTGCTGTATCCCAAAGATTTTGAATGGTTGTATCTTCATTCCCATTAGTGTCCATGAGTCTTCTTAATTCTTCTCTAATTTCCTGGTTTACCCTTTCATCTTTTAGCAGGATGGTCTTTAACCTCCATGTGTTTGAAATTCTTCCGAATTTCTTCTTGTGATTTAGTTCTAGTCTCAAAGCATTATGGTCTGAAAATATGCAGGGGACAATCCCAATCTTTTGGTACCGGTTAATATGTGATTTGTGACCCAGTATGTGGTCTTATTCTGGAGAAAGTTCCATGTGCACTTGAGAATAATATGTATTCAATTGTGTTCGGAAGTAAATTTCTGTAAATATCTGTGAAATCCATCTGGTCCAGTGTATCATTTAAAGCTCTTGTTTCTTTGGTGATGTTGTGCTTAGAAGGTCTGTCAATTGCAGAAAGCACCATGTTCCAGTCTCCCAGTATAAGTCTATTATTATTTAAGTATGTCTTTACTTTGGTTATTAGTTGATTGATATACTTGGCAGCTCCCACATTCGGGCCATAAATGTTCCTGATTGTTAGGTTCTCTTGTTGGATAGATACTTTAAGTATGACATAGTGTCCCTCTTCATCTCTTACTACAGTCTTTGGAATAAACTTTAATTTATGTGATATGAGGTTGGCTACCCCTGTTTTCTTTTGAGGACCATTTGAATGGGAAATGGCTCTCCACCCTTTCATGTTCAGGTTGGAGGTGTCCTTAGGTCTAAAATGAGTATCTTGTAGACAGCAAATAGTTGGGGTCCCTTTTTATCCAGTCTGAAACCCTGCGCCTTTTGATCAGTTCATTAAGCCCATTCACGCGCAGAGTTACTACTGACAGATTTGAATTTAGTGTCATCATGATACCTATTTAGTCCTTGTTTTTGTGGATTGTTTCCTTGTATTTTCTCTTTCTTTTACAGGGTCCCCCTTAAAATTTTTTGCAGAGCTGGTTTGGAGGTCATATATTCTTTCAGTTCCTGCCTGTCTTGGAAGCTCTTTATCTCTCCTTGCATTCTGAATGAGAGCCTTGCTGGATAAAGTATTCTTGGTTGCATGTTTTTCTCATTTAGGACCCGAATATATCCTGCTAGCCCTTTCTGGCCTGCCAGGTCTCTGTGGAGAGGTCTGTTGTTAACCTAATTCTTCTCCCCATAAATGTTAGTGATCTCTTGTCTCTTGATGCTTTAAGGATCTTCTCTTTATCTTTGGAATTAACAAGTTTCACTATGAAATATCAGTGTGTTGAATGGTTTTTGTTGATCAGGGCAAGGCACCTCTCTATCTTCTTGTTCTGATCGCCCATTTCCCTCCCCAAATTAGGGACATTCTCAGCTATGATTTGTTCAAATATGCTTTCTGGCCCTCTGTCCTCTCATCACTCTCTGGAACCCGTCTCTTGATGCTTTAAGGATCTTCTCTTTATCTTTGGAATTAACAAGTTTCACTATGAAATATCAGTGTGTTGAATGGTTTTTGTTGATCAGGGCAAGGCACCTCTCTATCTTCTTGTTCTGATCGCCCATTTCCCTCCCCAAATTAGGGACATTCTCAGCTATGATTTGTTCAAATATGCTTTCTGGCCCTCTGTCCTCTCATCACTCTCTGGAACCCCAGTTATACATAGATTTTTCCTTCTGAAGCTACCATTTATTTCCCTTAACATTTCCTCATGGTCTTTTAATTGTTTTTCTCTTTTCCCTCAGCTTCCTTCCTTGCCATCAACTTGTCTTCTGTCACTCACTCTTTCACCTCATCATTAGGACCTCCAGGTTGGATTGCATCTCATTTAATTGATTTTTAATTTCGGCCTGATTACATCTAAATTCTTCAGTCATGAAGTCTTTTGATTCCTTTATGCTTTTTTTCCAGAGCTATGAGTAGCTTTATAATTCTCCTTCTGGGTTGGGTTTGGGTTTCTGACATCGAATTGTAATCCAAATTCTTTAACACTGTGGCAGAGAGTACTGTTTCTGCTTCTTTCTTTTTTGGTGAGTTCTTCCTTCTAGTCTTTTTCCTCAGTGTAGAGTGGCTGTACGAGCAAGCTGAATGAAGAATATCAACCACAACCCCAGTAAATTCCACCCTAGATGATTAATTTTCATAAAGCAGAAAATGAAAACAAAGATCAGAACAAAATAAGACAAAAACACTGCTAAATTTAAAAACAAATTTTAAAACAAAGTAGTAAAACATCAAAAGCCAAGAATCCCAAAAAAAAGAGGAAAAAGAAAAGAGATATAAGAAGAGAATAATGCAAATGTAAAGAGGAATAAAAAGAAGTTAAAAATGGGGGGACTGGGAGATGGTGGTGGTGACAAGATGTAGTGGAGGGATAGGGTATTCTATCTGAGGGTTCCTAGAGGGTGCTCCTCTTCGTTCTAAGTATATTAAGTTCTGTATGTTAGAAAATGCTCAGTCCCAAATTTATATAAATCAGAAATACTTTTTACAGAGTCCCACCACTGACCACCAAAACATAAATGAGATAAAAGGGGGGGGGGAATGGGAATGAAACAAGAATATAATCTCACAGAATGAACCAGCACAGTATACCACTTGGTTCTGGGTGCATGCTGGTAATGTTTTAGAAGGTATTAACTTCTGCCATTGTAGAACAAAATGAGGCAGAGAAAACAAAAAACACAAAAGAAAAGAATCATATCTTGTATATCTCCTAAAAATGAGTTGAGTATGTTGAAGGGAATCTAGAAGTGGAAAATGTATCTAAGACCTGTAATTGTAAAATTATGAAAGTAAAAAAGGAAGAAACTTAAAATTGAAGAGGTGGTAAAATATTGTAGTTAAGGTGTGAAAAGAGAAAAAACGTTGGAAATTTATATTCTGATATAAAACCGAGTTGTACTGGAAAAATGAGGGGAAAAAAGGAAGGGTACCCTCTGGTTCTATATACTGTAAACCCCTCGAGTTCCCCTGGAGCTTTCCAGTGCTGCTTGGTCAATAACTTGCTCTTCCCCTGTTCTTCCAGTTCCTCTTCTGGGAGAGGGCCTGCTGTGCTGATTCTCAGGTGTGTGCACCTGGTGGTGATGCCCCACCCCCTACAGTTGCCTGGCTCAGTGGGAGCTGTTTACTCTGTGAAACATGTGTTCCCTGGTAGCCCTCTTCTCCGAGGCGCAGGATGAAACAACGTGGAGAAACAACAATGGTGGCGGCCAGATTTTCAGCTTTGCAATCAGCTCGTGGTCCACACTGGCTTAGATGCTCCTGAGACCAGCATGGGTGTGCTGATCTGCACAGCTTGGGGGCGTCTGGTGGCAGAAAGGTCCTCGTTGTCCTGTGCCCTCTCCACTTCTGTCTGTCCCAGGGGGTGCAGTATCATGGGTTTTGTCTGCTAGGCGCCTTGGGATCTGGGGCCCTGTGCTGGTGGAATTGCACTCACGGGGCAAATGGGTCTCGAAGGCAGCAGAGCACAGACTGCTCCATCTGGAGCCACCCGCCTAACCGACTGGCTTCTTCCAGATGCCCTGCCGGGTGTGCGCATCAGACCTTTATGGAGATCTGCCCGTAGTTTGTGGTGCACTTTCCTCTGGGAGCATTTCCTCTATTAGTGACTCTGGGTAAATGGAGGCTTTACTGACCCTCCTGTGATCCTGCGATTCTGTCTGATTTCCCTGCTGAGCACTTTTCTATCCAGAAAGAATCTGGTGCAGATTTTTTTTTTTAAGTTCCTGCTTCTCTGGGGCTGGATTTTCTTGTCCTGGAGGCTTTCACCACTGGCCTCAGCCTGGCTCCTCGGGGTGCCCCTCCCCAACTTGATTCCTTCTTATTTTATTTTTTTCTGTCTCCCTCCCTCGTTAGAATCGAAAACCCTTCTCTCTGTAGCATTCTGGCTATTATCTCTTTAAATATCAGATCAGATTCGTAGGTGTTCAGGACGGTTTGAGGGTTACCTACTTTGGTGGGGCAAGATGGCAGAAGATTAGGGTCCCCAAGTCACCTGTCCACGCCAACTTACATAGATAACGTTCAAATCATCCTGAAAACCTACAAATTCCATCCGAGATTTAAAGGGAGAACAGCTGGAATGCTACAGTGAGAAGAGTTCGGGCTTCTATCAACGTAGGAAGACGGAAAAAAAAGGAATTAAAAAGCATCCAAGGGGGAGGGGCCCTGGGAGGAGCCGGGCTAAGACTTTTGTTTTATATCAACAAAATCATTTATGGCTTTTTTGTAAAGGGTTAGGTAAAAATTCTACTTCCCCAGGTTACCAATCCTTTCACCACAGCACAAAATCATAGGGCTTCACCATAACATTACTATGGTTTCAATTCTATTTTGGAAGTGAAATTCCTGCAAGTCTAACATTAATGACTAATGTCATACTTGCTTTATATCACATTATTAAAATGAATAATGAAGTGCACAGTATATTTTCATTTCAAAAACACCCACAAACTAAAATAGATATTTAAAATCTTTATTGTTTCATCATCAAAAGTTTTCTTTCCATAGAAGAATGGCAATGCAGTATCAATGCACATTCTATGGAAAACTCATACCTCAAATAACTAGCCTAGAAATCAGAGAGAATACTATGTTGAGCTAGTGTGCAAGATGAAAGACACAATGCTGCCAATGCAATCCGTTTACAGAAAGAATATGCAACTGTTGGAAGAAAGAGTCTATGGCCAAGTGAATAAAACAGTAGCAGTGCACTGCACTGATATTCTAGAACAGATAATGAGGAAGGGCCAGAAGATGTACTTCCTGAAAAAAAAATCAAGTAGATCATAGGCACTGAGTTCCCAACTGTATGGCTAGCTACTTCATGTGTACCTGCACCTTCCTCTTTAGGTTTATATCATTATAACACTGCAAGTCGTTTCTAGCCTACTAAGTGGGACAGCCACATGCAAATCTTTCATTCTGCTTCCCATCTAACAGCGAAAGTCACAACTTGGGTTTTGGCAATAAAACCTGTGGCCTTCAAGCATCTTTAGTAAACCCAAAATTTGTTCCCCTTTTCTTGAGAAATAAACTTCATAAAACAACAAAACGTAGCTGTCATGATCACTCTGAAGGCAAAGTTTGTCATGATCACTCTGAAGGCAAGGTTTGTCATGATCACTCTGAAGGTTTTGTCTGAAGGCAAAATAGTTTTTATGTAAGTATACTGAATAAACACACAAATATCCTCAACAACATACTGTTGAACCAACTTGAACATTTTCATAACTAGCTCTAGAAAAAGGTACTGATAATTGTTGAGATGCAAATGACCACTACGATTTGATCATGCCTGGTTACTGGGGATTTTTTGGTCAGGTCTGTGTTTGAAGTTGCTACACAGCTGGATTTGGCTACTTTGCATTAATTCACACAATAAATGTCATTTAAAAGGAAAGAGCATATCTATCATGATGAAATAAAAATCAAAGAAGTTGAGAGGTATACAGGAAATTTGTCTTAAATATTTTTAAATTACATATGATATAACCCTAGAGAATAAGAACTACAATTACCATGGTCTAAATCTTAAAATCTTAAATTGTTAATGCATCACTTCTCTGCAAGACTAACAAAGTCACTTGTTAATCATGTCAAGGCCTTGCGGGGCAGGGGGCACTTGGCATGTATGGCATAGCAATTACTTTCCAGGTGAGATAAACACCTCTAATTTAAGTGTTATTAAACTATATTTGAAAAGTTATTTTACTTAATATATGCAATGTATAAAATAACTTAAAAGGAGGAAACAGGTAAAGGTTTTCTGGTCTAGGTGACGCAAACATACAACTTTCCCTTATCAGTAGTAGTTCCATGTAAGTCCATTTCATACATGGTAAAATATGAAAGGCTGATAGAGGATCAAACATTTCACTTATAAATAGAAAGAGGATTCAAAAACATGGAATTTCAACGTCGTTTCTTCCCACAATGCAACTCACTCTACTTTAACTATAATAAACATAAATAAAAACCATCTCAGAAATCTGGTTTTACACACTTACCTTTAACAATAAATTCTTCTAACAACTGAGAAGAAAAGCACTCCTTTGTAGCAATTCCATAAGATTATTTTCAATTCTTAAAACACCTGCTCACTGGCAAAACCAGCAACCCTTATGGAGGGCATGGGCATTAATACTTGGCCCCTCTGAGGTAAAAATGCAGCTATATTTGCACTGAGTATACAGGCTATAAGGTATGCCAACAGTCTGCATGTTTGCATAAAATTGGGAGCGATGTCATTCTGACGAATTGAAAACTTTTAACTTTTTGCAATGGAGGTTAAATAATTTTAAGACAAAGATATCTTTTAGCCCAGTAATAGCCAGCAGAAATCTAATTCCTAACCAATGCAAATGGTTTTTACATTTTAAAAAGGCTTAACATTGCATACTGATTTAAAAAAATAACTAAACAGGGACACATAAATATTTAAATTCGGCAGGACACCACAAAAAGCATACTAGAGATAATTGTGAAATCAGTCAAGCTTTTCCAAAAGAGAAAATAATTTTAATCCTTCAGCAAGTCTCTGTGAAAATAGTATGCTTACAATAAAAGTGAGAAGGGAGCACCTAGAATACCCCCAAGAGGCTTGCTGTACCACTCAGCATTCCTACCCCATCTCCTGTGTGTGTGGATGGCCAACAAATGACAAGAAATCCATTTGAAAAAAAAAGAAGTCCATTTGACAATAGTTAAGTAATTCCTTTCACCACTGCTGCCAGCTGAAGTAATCATTGCTTCCAAAGACCAAGAAAAAGCCCAGTGTAGTTGCAAAGATGACTGTGTTTCCTGTTCAGAATAAGTGCACAAGCTCCCCACTCAATCAGATGTGCTCTGGCAAACACAACAGGGAGTCCAAAAGCTGAGACAACAATGCTTGCTGTAAGAAATATGGCAAGTTCCTTACAAGTGTTATTCATAGCATCTATGTCTTCCACTAATCTTTTCGCTATGCAGAATGGAACAGGTGAAAGGATGTAAAACAACAGAACAAAGAGAGGCCAGTATTGGTTGTATATTGGAAGGGCACATCCAAGCATCAAAAACATAAGCCCAATTGCTCCTCCAAAGGACAAACTAATCAATGCTTTGATGCCTGCAATGGCACTGACGTCGCTCCAGGCTCCAGGACTCCAGGCGGCGGTGGCGGCCGGAGACGGGAGACGGGAGACTCTCCTGGCCTGAGATTTAAAGAGAGAACAGCTGGAATGCTACAGTGAGAAGAGTTCGCGCTTCTATCAAGGTAGGAAGATGGAAAAAAAAAAGAAATAAAAGGGCATCCAAGGGGAAGGGGCCCCCACGAGGAGCCGGGCTAAGGCCAGCGGCGAGGGCCGCCAGTACAGAAAAGCCCAGTCCCTGAGAAGGAGGAGCTTTACCAATCTTCCTGGACGGAAAGGCATGAAGAGGACAGAAAGGCTCTCGCAGGGAACTTGGGCAGTATCCCAGAAGGGGCAGTGGAGCCCCCAGGTTCCCAGGGGCACAAACAGAGGAACTGCGCCCCAGGGGAGAGCACACCACACACCGTGGGCTGAGCTCCCTAAAGTCCTGGAGCCTGCACCCCGCAGGGCCCCGGAGCAGCTCCAGTGGGGGCTCCATGGAGCGGGGGCTGCGTGGCCCCAAGAGCCTGATTCCAGTGGCACAGATCCCGGAGACCAGGGTGCTGGAGGACACAGCCCAAGATCCAGGGCTCACCCCCGGACAGGCGGAGGCCGGGAGGACACAGGTGAGCAAGGATGCTCCTGCAGCCAGGCGGCCCCGAGCTGTGCAGATCCGTGCCCACTACCCCCGGAGCAACAACAACTGCAGACTGAGAGCTGCAGTTGTTACTGTGGGAGCTGATTCCAGAGCTGGAGACCTGGTTGACACCACTGTTGTTCCTCCTCCTGGTGTCACTTTGTACCTGGGACTGAGTAGGGGCCTCATAGGATAAACAGCTCCCACTGAGCCCAGCACCTGGTTGGGGGTGCACAGCTCCCCCAGGTGCACACACCTGAGAATCAGCACATCAGGCTCCTCCACCAGCAAACCAGCTGGAAAGACAGGGGAAAAGCAAGTTATTGACCAAGCAGCGCTGGAAAATTCCAGGGGAAGTCTAGGGGCTTACATTATATAGAATCATAAGATACTCCCCCTTGTTTTTTGTTTTCTGTTTGTCCTTACCCCGCTTTTTAATTTTTCTCTCTTTTTCCAAGACAAATTGTTTTTGGACACTCTGCAATGAGCAAAATGACTAGAAGGAAAAACTAACCACAAAAGAAAGGATCAGAAACAGTCCTCTCTCCCAGAGTTACAAAATTTGGAATACAATTCAATGTCAGAAAGCCAATTCAGAAGCACAATTTTAAAGCTACTGGTGGCTCTAGAAAAACTTATAAAGGATTCAAGAGACTTCATGACTGCAGAATTTAGAGCTAATCAGGCTGAAAATTAAAAAGCAATTAAATGAGATGCAATCCAAACTAGAGGTCCTAACGACGAGGGTTAAAGAGGTGGAAGAACGAGTGAGTGACATAGAAGACAAGCTGATGGCAAAGAGGGAAACTGAGGAAAAAAGAGACAATTAAAAGATCATGAGGATAGATTAAGGGAAAAAAATGACAGCCTAAAGAAGAAAAATCTATGTTTAATTGAGGTTCCCAAGGGCGCTGCAAGGGACAGAGGTCCAGAATATGTATTTGAACAAATCATAGCTGAGAACTTTCCTAATCTGGGAAGGGAAACAGGCATTAAGATCCAGGAAATAGAGAGATCCCCCCTAAAATCAATAAAAACCGTTCAACATCTTGACAATAGTGAAGCTTGCAAATTCCAAACATAAAGAGAAGATCCTTAAAGCAGCAAGAGACAAGAAACCTTTAACGTATATGGGGAGGACTATCAGATTAACAGCAGACCTCTCCACAGAGACCTGGAAGGCCAGAAACGGCTAGCAGGATATATTCAGGGTCCTAAAATGAGAAGAACATGCAACCAAGAATACTTTATCCAGCAAGGCTCTCATTCAGAATAGAAGGACAGATAAAAATCTTCCAAGACAGGAAGAAACTGAATGAATATGTGACCACCAAGTCAACTCTGCAAGAAATTTTAAGGGGGACTCTTAAAACTCCCCTTTAAGAAGAAGTCCAATGGAACAATCCACAAAAACAGGGACTGCATAGGTATCATGATGACACTAAATTGATATCTTTCAATAGTAACTCTGAACGTGAATGGGCTTAATGACCCCATCAAAAGGCGCAGGGTATCAGACTGGATAAGAAAGCAGGACCCATATATTTGCTGTCAACAAGAGACACATTTTAGACATAGGGACACCTCCAGCCTGAAAATGAAAGGTTGGAGAACCATTTACCATTCAAATGGTCCTCAAAAGAAAGCAGGGGTAGCCATCCTTATATCAGATAAACAAAAATTTACCCCGAAGACTGTAGTGAGAGATGAGGAGGGACACTATATCATACTTCAAGGATCTATCCAACAAGAGGACTTAACAATCCTCAATATATATGCCCCGAAAGTGGGAGCTGCCAAATATATCAATCAATTAATAACCAAAGTTAAGACATAATTAGATAATAATACACTTATACTTGGTGACTTCAATGTAGCGCTTTCTACACTCGAGAGCTCTCCTAAAAACAACATCTCCAAGGAAATGAGAGGTTAAATGATACATTGGACCAGATGGATTTCACAGATATCTACAGAACTTTACATCCAAACGCAACTGAATACACAATCTTCTCAAGTGCAAATGGAACTTTTTCCAGAATAGACCACATACTGGGTCACAAATCAGTTCTGAACCGATATGAAAAGATTGGGATCGTCCCCTGCATATTCTCAGACCATAATGCCTTCAAATTAGAGCTAAATCACAACAAGAAATTTGGAAGAACTTCAAACACGTAGAGGTTAAGGACCATCCTGCTAAAAGATGTAAGGGTCAACCAGGAAATTAAGGAAGAATTAAAAAGATTCATGGAAACTAATGAGAATGAAGATACAACCATTCAAAACCTTTGGTATACAGCAAAAGCTGTCCTGAGGGGGAAATACATCGAAGTACAAGCATCCATCCAAAAACTGGAAAGAACTCAAATACAAAAGCTAACCTTACACCTAAAGGAGCTAGAGAAAAAACAGCAAATAGATCCTATACCCTGATTCGAGCAGAACTCAACAAAATTGAGACAGGAAGAACTGTGGAACAGATTAAAAAAAATTAGGAGTTGGTTCTTTGAAAGAATTAATAAGATAGATAAACCATTAGACAGCCTTATTAAAAAGAAGAGAGAAAAGACTCACATTAATAAAATCATGAATGAGAAAGGAGAGATCACCACCAATACCTAGGAAATACAAAGGATTTTAAAAACTTACTATGAGCAGCTTACGCCAATAAATTATGCAATCCAGAAACCTTGGACACATTTCTTCAAAACCACAAACTACCAAACTGGAATAGGAAGAAATAGAAAACCTGAACAGGCTGATAACCAGGGAGGAAATTGAAGCAGTCATCAAACACCTCCCAAGACACAAAGTTCAGGGCCAGATGGCCTCCCAAGGGAATTCTATCAATCGTTTAAAGAAGAAACCATACCTATTCTACTAATGGTGTTTGGAAAGAAGAAAGAGATGGAGTACTTCCAACCTCAATCTATGTGGCCAGCATCACCTTAATTACAAAACCACAAAAAGACACCACCAAAATGGAGAATTATAGACCAATATCTCTGATGAGCATGGATGCAAAAATTCTCAACAAGATACTAGCCAAAAGGATCCAATCGTACATTAAGAAAATTCTTCACCATGACCAAGTAGGATTTAATCTCGGGACACAAGGCTGGTTCAACACTCGTAAAACAATCAATGTGATTCATCATATCAGCAAGAGAAAAACGAATAAACATATGATCCTCTCAATAGATGCAGAGAAAGCCTTTGACAAAATCCAGCATCCATTCCTGATCAAAAGCCTTCAGAGTGTAGGGATAGAGGGAACATTATTCAACATTTTAAAAGCCATCTACGAAAAGCCCACTGAAAATAAATTCTCAATGGGGAACCACTGGGAACCTTTCCCCTTTGATCAGGAACAAGACAGGGATGTCCACAATCACCAGTGCTATTCAACATAGTAGTAGAAGTCCTAGCCTCAGCAACCAGACAACAAAAAGACATTAAAGGTATTCAAATTGGCAAAGAAGACGTCAAACTCTCCCTCTTCACCAATGACATGATACTCTACATAGAAAACCCAAAAGCTTCCACCCCAAGATTGCTAGAACTCATACAGCAATTTGGCAGCGTGGCAGGATACAAAATCAATGCCCAGAAGTCAGTGGCATTTCTATACACTAACAATGAGACTGAAGAAAGAGAAATTAAGGAGTCAATCCCATTTACAATTGCACCCAAAAGCATAAGATACCTAGGAATAAACCTAACCAAAGAGGTAAAGGATCTATACCCTCAAAACTATAGAACACTTCTGAAAGAAATTGAGGAAGGCACAGAGATGGAAAAATATTCCATGCTCATGGATTGACAGAATTAATATTGTGAAAATGTCAATGTTACCCAGGGCAATTTACACATTTAATGCAATCCCTATCAAAATACCATGGACTTTCTTCAGAGAGTTAGAACAAATTATTTTAAGATTTGTGTGGAATCAGAAAAGACCCCGAATAGCCAGGGGGAATTTTAAAAAAGAAAACCATAGCTGGGGGCATCACAATTCCAGATTTCAGGTTGTACTGCAAAGCTGTGGTCATCAAGACAGTGTGGTACTGGCATAAAAACACACACATAGATCAATAGAACAGAATAGAGAATCCAGTAGTGGACCCACGACTTTATGGTCAACGAATATTCGAAAAAAGAGTAAAGACTATCCACTGGAAGAAAAACAGTCTCTTCAATAAATGGTGCTGGGAAAATTGGAAATCTACATGCAGAAGAATGAAACTAGAGCACTCTCTTGCACCATATACAAAGATAAACTCTCAAAATGCATGAAAGATAGAAATGTGAGACAAGATTCCATCAAAATCCTAGAGGAGAACACAGGCAACACCCTTTTTGAACTCGGCCACAGTAACTTCTTGCAAGATATATCCACGAAGGCAAAAGAAACAAAAGCAAAAATGAACTATTGGGACTTCATCAAGATAAGAAGCTTTTGCACAGCAAAGGATACAGTCAATAAAACTAAAAGACAACCTACAGAATGGGAGAAGATATTTGCAAATGACGTATCATTTAAAGGGCTAGTTTCCAAGATCTATAAAGAACTTATTAAACTCAACAGCAAAGAAACAAGCAACCCAATCATGAAATGGGCAAAGACATGAAGGGAAATCTCACAGAGGAAGACATAGACATGGCCAACAAGCACAGGAGAAAATTCTCTGCATCACTGGCCATCAGGGAATTACAAATCAAAACCACAATGAGATACGAACTCACACCAATGAGAATGGGGAAAATTAACAAGGCGGGAAACCACAAATGTTGGAGAGGGTGTGGAGAAAAGGGAACCCTCTTACACTGCTGGTGGGAATGTGAACTGGTGCAGCCACTCTGGAAAACTGTGTGGAGGTTCCTCAAAGAGTTAAAAATAGACCTGCCCTATGTCCCAACTATTGCACTGCTTGTGATTTACCCCAAAGATACAGATGCAATGAAACGCCGGGACACCTGCACCCCGATGTTTCTAGCAGCAATGTCCACAATGGCCAAACTGTGGAAGGAGCCTCAGTGTCCATCGAAAGATGAATGGATAAAGATGTGGTTTATGTATACAATGGAATATTACTCAGCCATTAGAAATGACAAATATCCACCATTTGCTTCAACGTGGATGGAACTGGAGGGTATTATGTTGAGTGAAATAAGTCAATCGGAGAAGGACAAACATTATATGTTCTCATTCATTTGGGGAATATAAATAATAGTGAAAGGGAATGGAGGGGAAGGGAGGGAGAAGAAATGGGTAGGAAATATCAGAAAGGGAGACTGTACATGGAAGGCTCCTAACTCTGGGAAACGTACCAGGGGTGGGGGTGACTGGGTTGCGGGCATTGAGTGGGGCACTTGACAGGATGAGCACTGGGTGTTATTCTGTATGTTGGCAAATTGAATTCCAATAAAAAATAAATTTATTATTTAAAAAAAGATTATTCATCGTGACCAAGTGGGATTTACCCCGGGATCAAGGTTGGTTCAACACTCATGGAGAAATCAATGTGATTGATCATATCAGAAAGAGAAAAAAAGAAGTCTATGATCCTCTCAATAGATGCAGATAAATCATTTGACAAAATACAGCATCTATTCCTGATCAAAACTCTTTAGAGTGTAGGGATAGAAGGAACATTCCTCAGCTCCTTAAAAGTCATCTATGAAAAGACCACAGCAAATATCATTCTCAATGGGGAAACACAGGGAGCCATCCCCATAAGACCAGGAACATGCCAGGGATGTCCACTCTCACCACTGCTATTCAACATAGTCTTAGAATTCCAAGCCTCAGCAATCAGGGAACAAAGAGAAATAAAAGACATTCAAATTGTCAAAGAAGAAGTCAACCTCTCCCTCTTTGTAGATGACATAATACTCTACATAGAAAAACCAGAAGTCCCCACCCCAAGATTGCTAGAACTCATACAGCAATTTGGCAGTGTGGCAGGATACTAAATCATTTCCCACAAATTAGTTGCATTTTTATACTCTAAGAATGAGACTGAAGAAAGAGAAATTAAGGAGTCAATCCCATTTACAACTGCACCCAAAAGCATAAGATACGTAGGAATAAACCTAACCAAAGTGGTAAAGGTACTATACCCTAAAAACCACAGAACACTTCTGAAAGAAATTGAGGAAGACACAAGGAGATGGGAAAATATCCCATGCTCATAGATTGGAAGAATTAATATCATGAAAATGTCAATGTTACCCAGGGCAATTGAGAGGTTCAATGCAATCCCTATCAAAATACCATGGACTTTCTTCAGAGAGTTGCCACAAATAATCTTAAGATTTGTGTGGAATCAGAGAAGACACTGAATAGCCAGGGGAATATTAAAAAAGAAAACCATAGCTGGGGTCATCACAATGCTAGATTTCAGGTTGTACTGCAAAGCTGTGGTCATCAAGACAGTGTGGTACTGGCACAAAAACAGACACATAGATCAATGGAACAGAAAAGAGAATCTAGAAGTGGACCCTGAACTTTTTGGTCAACTAAGATTCGACAAACCAGGAAAGACTCTCCACTGGAAGAAAGACAGTCTCTTTGATAAATGGTTATGGGAAAATTGGACATCCACATGCAGTAGAAGTTAGCTAGAGCATTCTCTTACATCATACATAAAGATAAACTCAAAATGGATGAAAGATCTAAATGTGAGACAAGATTCCATCAAAATCCTAGAGGAGAACACAGGCAACACCCTTTTTGAACTCAGCCACATTAACTTCTTGCAAGATACATCCACGAAGGCAAAAGAAACAAAAGCAAATATGAACTATTAGGACTTCATCAAGATAAGAAGCTTTTGCACAACAAAGGATACAGTCAACAAAACTCAAAGACAACCTACAGAATGGGAGAAGATATTTCCAAATGACCTATCAAATACAGGGCTAGTATCCAAGATCTATAAACAATCCAATCATGAAATGGGCAAAAGACACGGACATTAATTTCACAGAGGAAGACATAGACATGGCCAACAAGCACAGGAGAAAATGCTCTGCATCAGGGAAATACAAATCAAAACCACAATGAGATACCACCTCACAAAAGTGAGAATGGGGAAAATTAACAAGGCAGGAAACCACAAATGTTGGAGAGGATGCGGAGAAAAGGGAACACTCTTACACTGCTGGTGGGAATGTGAACTGGTGCAGCCACTCTGGAAAACTGTGTGGAGGTTCCTCAAAGAGTTAAAAATAGACCTGCCCTACGACTGAGCAATTGCACTGTTGGGGATTTACCCCAAAGATACAGATGTAATGAAACACTGGGACACCTGCACCCCAATATTTCTAACAGAAATGTCCACAATAGCCAAACTGTGGAAGGATCCTCGGTGTTCATCGAAAGATGAATGGATAAAGAAGATGTGGTTTATGTATACAATGGAATATTTCTCAGCCATTAGAAATGACAATTACCCACCATTTGCTTAGACGTGGATGGAACTGGAGGGTATTATGCTGAGTGAAATAAGTCAATCAGAGAAGGACAAACATTATATGTTCTCATTCATTTGGGGAATATAATAATAGTGAAAGGGAATAGAAGGGAAGGGAGAAGAAATGTGTGGGAAATATCAGAAAGGGAGACGGAACATAAAGACCCCTAACTCTGGGAAACGAACTAGGGGTGGTGGAAGGGGATGAGTGCGGGGGTGGTGGTGAATGGGTGATGGGCACTGATGGGGGCACTTGACGGGATGAGCACTGGGTGTTATTCTGTATGTTGGCAAATTGAACACTAATAAAAAAATAAATTTATTATTAAAAAAATAAACCAAAAACATATAGTAAGAGATTAAGAAGGGCAATATATCATAATAAAAGGGTCTATCCAATAAGAAGATCTAACAATTGTAAATATTTATGTTCCAACTGAAAGTCCCCAAATATATAAATCAATAGTAACATTTATGAAAACTCATTAATAATAATTCAGTAATAGTAGGGGACTTGAACATCCCAATCACAGCAATGGACAGATTGTCTATGCAGACTATTGATAAGGAAACAATGACATTGAATGACTTACTTGACCAGTATGAATGGACTTTACAGATATAGTCAGAACATTTCATCCTAAAGCAGCAGAAAACACATTCTGTTTGAGTACACATGGAACATTCTCCACAATAGATCACATGCTGCATTACAAATGAGGCCCTAACCAGTATGAAATGATTGAATCATATCATGCCTATTTTCAGACCACAATACTATGAAACTTGATTACAACCACAGGAATGAAAAAGTGGTAGGATCACAAATTCATGGAGGTTGATGAACATCCCACTTAAAAATGAATGGGTTAACCAAGAAAATAAGAAAGAAGAAAAAGATACATGGAAGCAAATGAAAATGAATACACAATATTCCAAAACCTTTGGTATGCAGAAAAGGTTGTCCTAGGAGGGAATTATATAGTAATACAGGCCTTCATCAAGAAGGAAGTCTCAAATACACAACCTAACCTTACACCTAAAGGGGCTGGAAAAAGAATAGCAAATAAAGCGTAAAGCCAGCATAAAAAGGGGAATAGTAAAGACTAATAAATTACTAGGAAATTAAGTCCAACCATACATTAAAATAATTATTCACCAGGATCAAGTGGAATTTATTCCATGGCTTCAGGGATGATTCATTATTTGCAAAACAATGAACATGATACACCACATTAATAAAAGAAAGAAAAAGAACCATATAGATGAATAGATGCAGAAAAAGCATTTGACAAAATATAGCACATTTCTTGATAAAAATCCCTCAGTACAGTAAGTCTAGAAGGACCATACCATCATAAAGACCATATACAAAAGACCCACAGCTAATATCATCCTCAATGTGGAAAAACTGAGAGCTTTTCTTGTATGGTCAGGAACATAACAAGGATGGCCACTCTCACCACTGTTGTTCATCAGAATACTGGAACACCTAGCCTTAGCAATCAGATAACAAAAAGAAATGGCCTCCAAATCAGCAAGGAAGAATTCAAACACTAATTATTTGCAGATCATATGATACACTATGTAAAAACTCCAAAATACTCCACCAAAAAATTGCTAGAACTTATAAATAAATTCAGCAAAGGCGCAGGATATAGAATTCATGCAGAGAAATCTGTTGCATTTCCGTACACCAATAACAAAGCAGCAGAAAGAGAAATCAAGGAATCGACACCATTTACAATTGTGCCCAAAACAGTAAGATACTTACAAATAAATGTAACCAAAGTGGCAAAAAATGTATACACTGAAAACAATAGAACACTTTTGAAAGAAATTGAAGAAGACTGGAGGAAGTGGAAAAACATTCTGGGCTTACGGATTGGAAGAACAAATATTGTTTAATTTTGTATAATACTCAAAGCAATCTATACATTCAATGTAATCCTGATGAAAATAACACCAGATTTTTTTAATAAAATAATTTTTCAGATTTTTTTTTTACAAAACTAGAGCAAGCAATCCTAATATTTGTATGGATCCAGAAAAGACCCTGAATAACCAAAAGAATGTTGAAAAAGAAAAGCAAAGCAGGAGACACCACAATTCTAGACCTCAAGCTCTAGTACAGAGCTATACTTATAAAGACAGATTGGTACTCACACAAAAACAGACTCATAGATGAAGGAAACAGAATAGAGTTCCAGAAATGCACCCACAACTATGTGGTAAATTTAATGTTTGACAATGCAAAAAAAGAAATGTCCAATGGAAAAAAGTCTCTTCAACACATGGTGCTGAAAAAAAAGGACAGTGCCATGGAGAGAATGAAGTTATACCACTTTCTTACATCACACACAAAAATAAATTTATTTTTTTTTAATTTTTTTAAATTTATTTATGATAGTCACAGAGAGAGAGAGAGAGGCAGAGACATAGGCAGAGGGAGAAGCAGGCTCCAGGCACCGGGAGCCCGATGTGGGATTCGATCCCGGGTCTCCAGGATCGCGCCCTGGGCCAAAGGCAGGCGCCAAACTGCTGCGCGACCCAGGGATCCCCAAAAATAAATTTAAAAAGGATGAGAGAACTAAGTCTAAGACATGAAACCATCAAAATTTTAGAGAAGAACACAGGCAACAACCCCTTTGACCATGGCAGCAGCAACTTCTTACTAGGCATGTCTCCAGAGGCAAGGCAAACGAAAGCAGAAATGAACTATCAGGACCTCATCAAGATAAAAAGCTTCTACACAACAAAGAAAACAATGAAAAAACTATAAGAGAACCAAAGGAATGGGATAATATATCAGATAAAGGGCTAATATTCAGAATCTATAACAAACTCATCAAAATCAGCACTCCAAAAAGACTCCAATTAAGAAGTGTGCAGAAGACATGAGCAGACATTTCTCCAAGGAAGATATATAAATGCCTAAAATACATGAAAAGAAATTCAGGGATGCCTGGGTGGCTCAGTGGTTGGGCATCTGCCTTTGGCTTGGGGTGTGATCCTGGGGTTCTGGGATCAAGTCCCGCATTGGGCTTCCTGCATGGAGCCTGCTTCTCCCTCTGCCTGTGTCTCTGCCTCTCTCTCTCTGTGTCTCTAATGAATAAACAAGATCTTAAAAAAAAAATTCAACATCATTCATCATCAGGGAAACGCAAATCAAAACCACGATGAGATGCCACCTCATACTGTGAGAATGGCTAAAATAAACAAAACAAAAACAACAGATGTTGATGAGAATGTGGGGAAAGGTGAACCCTCTTTCACTGTTGATAGGAATCCAAACTGGTGCAGCCACTGTGGAAAACAGTATGGAAGTTCCTTAAAAAGTTAAAAAAAAGTTAAAAATAGATTTACCCTATGCCCCAGCAATTGTATTACTAGGTATTTATCTAAAAGGCACAAAAATGCTGATTCAAAGGGGCAGATACACAGCAATGTTTGTAGCAGCTCTGTCAACAGTAGCCAAATTATAGAAAGAGCCAAAATGTCCATTGACTGATGTATGGATAAAGAAGATGTTATATAGGCACACCTGGGTGTCTCAGTCAGTTAAGGAGCCAGCTTTTGGTTTCAGCTCAGGTTATGGTCTTGTGGTGGTGAGACTAAGCACTCCATCAGGCTCTGTGCTCATTATGGAGTCTTCAGATTTTCTCTCCTTCCCTCTCTCTCTCTCTATAGTTCATGCTTGCTCATAAATAAATAAATAAACAAATAGCCATAAAAAGAATGTAATCAAGCCATTTACAAGGACATGGGTGGAGCTGGAGTGTATTTTCTAAGTGAAATAAGGCAGAGAAAAAAATACCATATAATTTCACTGATATGTAGAATTTAAGAAACAAAACAGATGATGGGCTAAGTGGGCTATGATGGGGTGACAGACTAAGTGGGTGATGGGCATTAAGGAAATCAAACTTGTGATGAACCCTGGGTGTTATCTGTAAGTGATGAATCACTAAATTATACTCTTCAAGTCTGTACTACACTTTATATTAACTAACTTGAGTCTAAATTTAAGGAAAAAAAAAAGCAGGATCTATCTATATGCTTCATATAAGAGAGAGACACATTTTATACTAAAAGATACCTACAGATTAAAGTTGGAATGGAGAAACATTTACATTTCAAGTGAATGTCAGACTGGCAATACATATATTGGACAAAATAGCTGATATTTATTTTTCAAATATTTCATTTTTAAATAATCTTTACACCCAATATGGAGCTCAAACTCACAACCCCAGGATCAAGAGTCCCATTCTCCACTGACTAAGCCAGTGAAGCTCTCCTAAATAGATTTTTAAAAAAGACTGAAACAAGAGATGAAGAAGGGCACTATATAATAATAAATAGGACAATCAAACAAGAAGATATACCAATTGTAATTAAGCACCAAACACAAGTGCACCTAAATACATACAGTATTTAATAAGAAACATAAAGTAACTAATTGGTAATAATAAAATAATAGTAGGAGACTATAAAACCCCACTAACATCAATTCACAGATCTTCCAAATATAAAATCAAGGTAACAGTGGCTTTCAATGACATACTGGTCTAGGTATATTGAACAGATATATTTGGAATATTCCATCCTGAAACAGCAGAATACACATTCTTTTCAAGTGCACATGGGATATTTTGGAGAAGAGATCACATATTAGGCCAAAAAACAAGCCTGTAGAAATTCAAGAAGATTGATGTCATACCAGACATATTTTCTGACCACAAAGCTATGAAACTAGAAATCAACACAAGAAATCTAGAAAGAGCACAAATACATGGAGGTTAAATAACATGCTACTAAACCATGAATAGGTCAACCAGAAAATCAAAGAAGAAATTTAAAAAACAAATGGAAACAAATGAAAATGAAAACACAATGTATTAAAACCTCTGGGGGAAAAAAAACCTCTGGGATGAGGCAAAAGCAGTTCTAAGAAGCTGTGATAAACACTGGGTGTTATATGCAACTGATGAATTATTGAAAACTAGATTTGAAACTAATGATGCAGTATTTATTGGCTAACTGAATTTAAATTACAAAGTTTATAGCAATACAGGCCTACCTCATGAAGCAAGAAAAATCTCAAATAACCTTACACCTAAAGGAGCTAGAAAAATAACTGCATGCAAAACTAACCAGCAAAAGAAAGGAAATGTTCAAAAACTATAAATGATATAGAAACTAGAAAAAATATAGAACAGATTAATGAGGCCAGCAATTAGTTCTTTGAAAATATTAGTAAAATTGATAAGTGTCTATGCAAATTTATCAGGTAATAAAATAATTCAAATAAATAAAGTCACAAATGAGATCAGAGAAATAACCTATACCATAGGAATACAAACAATTATATGAGAATATTATGAAAAGCTATATGAAAACAAATTGGACAACCTGGATAAAATGAATAAATTCCTAAAAACACATCAACTACCAAGGCTGAAATAGGAAGAAATAGAAAATTTGAACAGACTGATAACTAGCAAAGAAATTTAATAGATAATAATAATAATATATATATATTTTTAAAACCTGCCAAGAAACAAGTCCAGACTGCATGGGTTCATAGGCAAACTATCTTTCAAGAAGAGTTAATCCCTATTCTTCTGTAACTATTCTAAAAATAGAAATGGAAGGAAAACATCCAAATTCATTCTTTGGGCCAGCATTACCCTACCAGACCAGAGAAGAATACCACTAAAAAACAACCTAGAGACCAATATCTCTGGCGAACTTAGATGCAAATTTCTCAACAAAATACTAGCAAATTGAATTTGATAATACATTAAAATCATTCACTATGATGACATAGAGTTTATTCCTGGGGTGCAAGTGTGATTCAATATTTGCAAATCAATGAGATATATCATATCTGTAAGAGAAAGTATTAGAACCATATGATCATTTTAATAGATGCAGAAAAAGAATTTGACAAAGTACTTGTATTCATAATAAAAAAAAATCATTAGACAAGTAGGTTTAGAGAGAACATACCTCAACATAATGAAGGCCATGCATAAAAAACCCAGAGTTAACATCATGCTTGATGGAGGAAAATTGAGAGCTTTTCCCTTAAGTTCAGGAACAAGACAGTGATCATCACTCTCAGAGCTTTTATTCAGTATACTACTGGAAGTCTTAGCCACAGCAATCAGGCAATAAAAAGAAATAAATGGCATCCAAATCAGCAAGGAGAAGTACCATATTCCCTATTTGCAGATGACATGATACTCTACATAGTCTAAAAAGCTACGTACACACAGACACACAGACACACAGACACACACACACACACACACACAGAAACCTGCTAGAGCTGATAAATGAATTCAATAGTCATAGGATACAAAATCAGTGTATATAAATGCTTTATTTGTATAAAACAATAATGAAGCAGAAAAAAAGACATTAAGAAAACAATCTCATTTCCAATTGCTGCAAAAATTATAAGATCCTAGCAATAGACTTAACAAAAGATGTGAAAGTTCTGTACTCTGAAAAGTATAGAATACTGAGAAAAGAAATTGATGATGACACAAAGAAACGGAAAGATATTCCATTCTCATGGATTGGAAAAACAAATATTTTAAAAATGTGTAAACTACCCAAAGCTAACTATAGATTTAGTACAATCATTATCAAAATACTAACAGTATTTTTCAATAGGACTAAAAGAAACAACTGAAAACTTTGTATGGAACCACAAAAGACCCTAATAGCCAAAGTAACCTTGAAAAAGAAAAGCAAAGCTAGAGACATCATAATTCTGTACTTCAAGATATATTACAAAGCTGTAGTAATCAAAACAGTGGTACAGACACAAAAATAGACACATATATCAATAGAACAGAGTAGAAAATCCAGACATAAATCCACAACTAAATAGTAAATTAATGTTCAACAAAGTAGGAAAGAATATCCAATGGAAGAGAGCAGTCTGTTCAACATATTGTGTTGGGAAACTGGACAGTTTCATGCAAAGGAAAGAAACCAGGCACTTTCTTTCACCATACAGAAAATTGAAATCCAGGTGGTTTAAAGACCTAAATGTGAGACCTAAAACCATCAAAATCCTAGAAGAGAATACCAGCAGTAACCTCTTTGACACCAGTCATATCGACTTTTTTCTTGATATGTTTCTTGGAGCAAAGGAAACAAAAGCAAACATAAAGTATTGGGACCATAACAAAATAAAAAACTTCTGCACAGTAAACAAAAACAATTAACAAAACTAAAAGGCAGCTTATGGAATGGGAAAATATATTTACAAGTGACATATCCAATAAAGAGTTAGTATCCAAAATATACAAAGCTGGGCAGCCCCGGTGGCGCAGCAGTTTAGCGCCGCCTGCATCCCAGGGCGTGATCCTGGAGACCCTGGATTGAGTCCCACCTCGGGCTCTGCATGGAGCCTGCTTCTCCCTCTGCCTGTGTCTCTGCCTCTCTCTCTCTCTCTCTCTCTCTGCATCTCTATGAATGAATAAATAAAATCTTAAAAAAATATATACAAAGCTTATACACCACCCAAAACATGAATAATCTAGTTCAAAATGAATAGATGACATGAATGGATATTTCTCCAAGAAAGACATACAGATGGCCAAAAGACACATAAAAATGTGTTCATCACTTACCATCAAGAAAATGCAAAGAACTACAATGAGCTATCACCTAACACCTGCCAGAATGCTTAAAATCAGCAACACAAGAAACAACAGGTGTTGGTGAAGATGTGGAGATAAGGGAATCCCCTTGCACTGCTAGTGGGAAGGCAGAGTGGTGCAGCTAGTGTGGAAAACAGGATGAAGTTTCCTCAAAATTAAAAATAGAACTACTCTATGATCGAGCAATCACACTACTAGGTATTTATCTGTAGAATACAAGAACACAAATTCAAAGGATACATACACTCCTGTGTTTATAGCAGCATTATATACAATAGTGAAGTCGTGGAAGCTGCTCAAGTGGTCCATCAATTGATGAATGGACAAACAAGTTGTGATATGTATATACACACACATATTATTCAGGCATAAATAATGAAATCTTGCCATTTTCAATGTCATGAATGGAGCTAAAGATTATAATGCTAAATGAAGTAAGTCACAGAAAGATGAGTACCATATGATTTCATTCATATGTAGAATGTACAAAAAGAAAAAAAAAGAAATGAGCATGGTTAGAAGAGAGAGAGAGAGAGAGACAAACCAAGAAGCAGACCCAACTACAGAGAAAAAACTGATGGTTACCGGAGGGTGGAAGTGGAGGTGGATGGGTTAAATAGGAGATGGGGATTAAGAAGCCACCAGTGATGATCACTGGGTGATGAATGGATTCTGGAAACAGTGTCATGTATACCTGAAACTAATATCACACTGTACATTAAGTATACTGGGATTAAAATAAAAACTTAATTAAAATGTTAATTTGGAATATGGATATAAGTTAGTAACATGTTAAAGCTTTAAAATCAAGGGTACACTTTTGTTTTCTTTAAACTATGGCCTTGGTTTACCCATTGCTTCACATAACCAGATATACTAGTTAAGACAGAGATTTAACCATGTGGAATGAAATGTTGTTTCACATCTATATTTTGCACTTTCAAATGGACAGAATGTAATAGTATAAAATAAAAAAAAATGCGTTATGTGAGGACATGTCACTTTGTCTGGTTGATTTGACATATTTATTTTAGAAGCAGTAATTTTGATCTATCCCTGGTAGACTGAGTAGAATGAATTAAGGCAAGTGAAAATAGATATTACTTTAGATGGGTTTAAAAATGCAAATGTGGGGTCAGCGTTTTAAATAAATAGGTATTTTAGAGAAACCTGCTAACACAGGGAAGCTTTCTTACTATGATAAGCATCATTAAAAGGATGTGGTTCTATCCCACAAAAGGATTATGTAATAATTTTTCAAATGTCAGAATAAATTTAGTGTAATTTCAAAACTCAAATGTTACCTAAAAAGTGAGAATTACATAAAATTGCTTGTGAAAACTGCATGAATAAGATGTTCCCCTGACATTGGCCAGTTCAGATGCATTTATAAAAAATTTCATAGTTCCAAATTTGAAAGGAAACTCTTGGGGTGACATGCTTTTTTGATGTGTTAAAGAAACCAGTGTCACAGAAATGCATGTCTGTCATTTGAAAGCACCAAAGAGCTAATGAACAGTTAGGATATCCCTGACTTTCTTTGGAGTTTTGTTAATGTTAATGGAATTTATTAATTGCTTCTTGCCTTATTTTTGAAATAATGAGAAAATAGTAAATTTATGGGGATGCATTTTTAAAATGGTTTGAAAATGACCAAGTAGTGTGCAGGCGTATTTGAAAACAGTAGATTTTGTTGTTATTTAAAGCCATTTTTTTCTATATTCCCTCTCAGGTTTTTTTATTTGGGTTGAAAGTTCTTAAACCTCTTGTTCCTACATGTAAAATTTAGGGCAAATCACATCTCCTTCTCATATTTTGTTCAACCTTACCTTTGTTTAACAAACCAAAAAATATTTTGGACAACTTCTGACTCTCCATTTTCTCTCCTTCCTTACATTTATTATTTTAGCCTCATTCTTTCTCTCTCTCTTCTCTCTGTCTATAGAAGTTGAACAGACATCACTCACCCTTGCTGTTAGATCGTGTAATGGAATTGTTAGGTATGCATGCATTTAAAGTCTATAAAACTGGTATTCCATCAACTACCTTTCCATGTTAGGGTGCTGACATGTTAAGTCCAGACAGATAAAATCAAGTATTAATGAATTTAGACTGTGTGGTCAGTTAGTTAAGGGTTTAAGAATAAATGGGGGGGGGAGGGCTCAGTTGGTTAAGGGTCCAATTCTTGATTTCAGCTCAGTTCATGGTCTCAGTGTCATGTGATCAAGCCCCATGTGGGTCTCCATGCTCATAATGGAATCTGCTTGAGATTCTCATTGTTCTCTCCTTCTGCCTCTCCCCCCCTGCTCATCCTCTCTCTCTAAAAATAAGTAAATAAAAATCTTTAGAAGAATAAATAGGAATTGAGATTTCAAAAGGGCATACAAAGGCAAACTTTTCTAATAGAAAACTATGTGATATGTAGAATTCATTACCCTTATTCTTCCCTTTGTTTTGAATGAAATCATATTTGTCTTTCTCTGACTGACTTGTTTCATGTAGCATAATATCCTCTAGCTCCATCCATGTTGTCGCAAATGGCAAGATTTCATTCCTTTTATGGCTGAGTAATATTCCTGTGTGTGTTTGTGTGTGTGTGTGTGTGTGTGTGTGTGTGTACCACATCTTTATCCATTAGAAGAACAAGGACTTAGAGAATTATGCAATTTGAGTCTGAGTTATTGCCCTTTATACCTTACTGAATTGATATCAGCCAATCTCTTGTTCCCAGTTTTTTTTTTTTTATAACTTCAAAAAAAGGATGGAGTCATTATTGATAGGCTTTTTGGGCAGAGTAATTCTTTATTATTTGGCATCCCTGATCCCTACCCATTAAATACCAGTAGTAACTGCCAGTTATTGTGATAACCAAAAATTGCCCCTCCCTATATTTTCAGAACAGTTGAAAACTACCTTATCATCTCAGATTCCATTCAGTCCTGCAATTTCCATCATTTCATAAAAGGGGCTAAAGATCAACTTGGCTTATAGTAGTCATACATGGGAGTTTCTTCAATTCCCCAACATAATACTATCTGCTCCTATCATTTCTTGTCCTTAAAACAGAACTAGGATCTGTTACCTCAAGCTATGCTCTGTAATTTATTCCTTTACTGTTTTGCATTATCAAACATTTATTTTCTTTTTTAAAGATTTTATTTATTTATTCATGAGACACACACACACACACACACACACACACACACACACACACAGATGCAGAGACAGGCTGAGAAGCAGGGTCCATGCAGGGAGCCTGATGTGGGACTGGATTCCGGGTCTCCAGGATCAGGCCCTGGGCTGAAGGTGGTGCTAAACCGCCTTCAAACATTTATTTTCTTTCAGGTATATTCACACTCTTCTTTTGAACTAGATCTTTCCCATTAGTTTTAAACATGCTCAAGTCACTCCCATTTAAAACACAACTAAACTAAACTGAAGTAAACTCTCTTGACTTCATAGTCTTTGTTGCTCCCACCTATTGTATTAAAGCTACTAATAGGCATTTTCCATCTTTTTTTCCAAGTTTTTATTTAAGTTCCAGTTAGTTAACATACAGTGTAATATTAGTTTCAAGTATAGAATTTAGTGATTCAACACTTCTATATAATACTCGGTGCTCATCACAAGTGTCCTCCTAATCTTCATTTCACTTGAGTTTTAAGCATGATTCTATATAAATCAGATTCTCACCTATTTGAACTATTTTCTTTTGTGTTTTATAACCACTCACTTTCTGATTTTCCTTTTCCCTCTCTGGTTCCTCTTTCTCTACATCTTTTGCAGGCTTACTCTCATTGTTAGATCACTAAATGTCAGAGTTCCTCAAGGATTCCTGTCCTTTTCTATTTTCACTTTTTATTCTGTCCTTGATGATCTCATCCATACCCACAAATGGCTTTATTTGTTAATCATACATGTATGACTTACAAATTAATATCTCCAGTCAAACTACCTCCTTTTAGTTCTAGAACATACAGTCAACCATTTTCTTTACATCGTCGCTTGGTTATGTTTCTGGCATCTTAAGGCTTTTATGTGTAAAATTGAACTTTTGATTTTCTCTGCTAATCTAGTTCTTAGCCTTATTCTTCCTAATTTAGATTAGTGTTATTATCCTCTATCCATTTTTTTCAAGCAAGATATCTTAGCATCATTCTTTAAACATCCCTTTGTATTGTACTGCCCTCTCTCCATGTCTGTTTGGTCACTAAGTCCATTTCCTTGTATTTCCTCTGCTATCATATTTATCTAAGCTATCACTGTCTCTTACTTACTTTTCAAAATGGTCTCCTAAACATTTTCATTTCGTAATGGCTCATTTTCAACACATTTTTTTCTTTGTTTCTTTTAATTTTTTAATTAAAAAAATATTTTTAATTGGAGTTCAATTAGCCAACATTTAGCATAACCAGTGCTCATCCCGCCAAGTGCCCCCCTCAGTGCTCATCACCCTAACCCCGCGCCCACCTCCCTTTCCACTACTCCTTGTTTGTTTCCCAGGGTTAGGTGTCTCATGTTTTGTCACCCTCACTGACATTTTCACTCATTTTCTCTCCTTTCCCTTTATTCCCTTTCACTAATTTTTTGCTTCGACATGGATGGAACTGGAGGGTATTATGCTGAGTGAAATAAGTCAATCAGAAAAACAACACATTTTTTCACACTGTACCTGAGGTAATCTTTTTAAAGCATTAATCTGGTCAGTTTACGTGTCAATTCCTCTTAGAAAAAAGTTTAAATAATAGTTAATAGAGCCTGAGAAGCTTTGTATTGTCTAACCCCAGCCTATCTCTCTAGTCTTAACAATGATACAGTCTCCATTGCACTCTACAACACAGCCCCACAGGGTTTTCAATTTCTCTAATAAACCATGCTTTCTCTTTACAAACACTATTATTTCTTTTTCATGTAGTTAATGGCTGCTCACCCTTGAGGTCTTAGCTTAGGTGTGTTACTTCCTTAGAAAACAATTCCCTAGACCAGAGCGAGTGTCCCATTCTTTTGCTTCAGGCAGAAAACTGCCTCACTTTGTGTCCCCCCTAGGATTCTATTACATATGCAATTTTAGGTCCGACCCATCTCTTCCCCTGCCAGCCGACCCCGCCACCCTAAGATAAATTTTAGCTTATATATGATGGTATATTTACAAGAGAGAGAAAGAGAAAACCTGGTATTTGCAATGACCTGTGCCTTCTTTTTACCACCCTCTTGATTGGAGCTTTTGTGATGCAGCTACCATGATTCAAAGGAAAAACAAACAAACAAACAAAAAAAAACAAAACACCTTTTTTTTTTTTTTTAAGCGACTTCTCAAAGTCCACTAGAGGCCACTGTCTTCGAAGCTTCTGTCACCTAGCCAAAGGTCCCAGGAGGAGACAGCAGAGAAGCTGGGTGTGCTCTGTGGTACCAGCTATAACTTCGAAGTCCTCCTAGTTGTAGGTTGTTCATGGAACTAGAAGTGTCACCCTTGCTTGATTTTTCATCAGCCAAGTTAAACCCTTGCTTCCTGTCCTTTGCACCTTTTGCGTGAACAGAATATGCACTATGAAAGCAAAAATAAATAAACATAAAATGCAATGAAAAAAAAAGAAAACAATTCCCTTACTTCTCAATTTAAAATGTGTTATTCTGTCATAAAGCCAGATTCATTTCCTTCAGAACATTTATCTCAGGTTGTAATTTTTCATTCATCTATTAATACAAGTATTTGACTAATGACCCTCTTCCTGTGATATTATACAGTGTGAGCTTCCTGTGATACACAGTGTGAGCTCCATAAGGTTATGTGCCCTTTCAACTTTATCTTCTCATTGTAACTTCAATGCCTAATACAGATTCTGGCACATAATACATGTTCAATGGATATTGTGACACAACTCAATGAATGGTTGTTAATATGAAATGTTTGCTCTTTTTAATATTCCTTTTTAAGAAAAATTTAAAGAAACATGCCAAGAGGACTGTAATTCCATTTCTAGTAGATGATGAATAAGGGGGAAATGATGTTTCTGAGGTAATTGGAAGATACTGAAATGAAAATCTCTTGTAGCACCTTGGCTCTGTGATTGGACTATTTCCATTTTTGAAATATAGTGGATTTTTTCTTTTAGGTTTTGTTAGATGACCCAGATTTTTGTATAAAATACGTATTTCCCTTTGATCTTTGTGAGAGAGAATCACAGCACTTCTCTCTGGGGTTATTTCACTGATCCCTTTGAAATTTCAGATACTGTTCTAAATTTTGAACATGACCACATGAAGACACACATGTGTATATATACACACACAGACATACACATACATAAACACCAGGGACATATTCAAGCACTAATTACATATGAAAGGAGTGTGGCTTTTCACTTTTCATCTTGTAGGGAGTTACTATCAATCCCTTGTTGACTTATTAGATATGACAAGAAGAGAGACCTCTCCAACTGTCAGTGGACAAATTCTTATTTGGGCAAGATGTTTATCTATTATCCAGATGATTTCATTGAATGGAACTAACCTTTATGAATTTATCCATACAAGTTAGGTCTTTTTATAATTGTATTTTTCTCCTAATAAAAGGAGACATAACTTTCTGACTTCTAAATAGGCATTTTTTATTTTGCACCCATTTTTAATTTGAAAAAAAAAATCAACTCTGCCAGTAAGGGGTAAGAAAAATAAAAGTATGGATTCTACCCTTTGCTCTGTTATTTCCCAGCTTCCAATATTATCTTAGAAAAGTCTTTTAACTTCTTGTGGCCTTGGTTTAGTAGTCAATAAATAAAAATGGCTGTTCATATGATCTCTGAGGGTTTATTCAGATTGCCTAATTTACAAATTATGAATGGTTTTGCTTCAAATTATGATTTCAGTGTTTTTACTTACTTTGTCATGCTACCTCTTAATACAAGGCTGAATTACCTAGTGGTTTAGTTTATTTTCTCTTTGATTGTATAACACAATTGTTTTTATACTAACCTATGTAGCCCATATGTAATTGGAAAAAATTTGGAGGTATTTCAGTCTTCAACGGATTTTTTTACACCATCAAGGGTTAAGAAAACTTAAGATTTTAATAGTCAAACTGCAAAATATACTTCTGAAAATAAGGTTTCAAAATTACCCAGAACTTATGGGAAAATGCTTAATTTCAACATTAGAAGTAAGGAGAGGGTCAGAGAAATTTAAAGATGTAAACTCTGTCATTTGGTTTTATCTTCCTATACAAATAGAATTTGAATTGTTACTTAACCTGGATGGGCTGTTATAAAATATAACAACAGAAATATTGAAATATAGATAATAATAAGAGCAATTTCAAGGTATATATAGATTTATTAATATTGAAAACAACTTGGGATTTTAATCAAAGAGGAGAGAAGAACATTCATTCTCTGTTTTTTTTTTTTTCTAACTTCAATGTAGCACAGTCCATAATTTTCTGGTATACATCTTCAGCACATATAATGACTTTCTACATATAAAACACATTATCTTATTAATAGTATTGGCATAAGCATGACTAATTCAACTTTTTATACTCTTTTCTTCAAATTTTAATATGTGATTTCTCAAGTTGTAAAAATAAGTGTTTGGATTTTTATTATAATTGAAAGAAATTTTTAGTTAATTTGGGGGGAATTCATGTTTTTTTTTCTGTATTATTCCTACCATATGAATTTAAATAACTGCATAATAAGTATTAAATTGGTAAAAATACTTTATATAACCAATTTATAGTAGCAAATAAGCTTTATTTTATTTTCCAAATTTTTTATTTAAAAATATGTCACACATACAAAATTTCAAAAATAGTTCAATGAATACATATACACCCTTTACCTGTATTCATTGTTACCTCTGCTCCCTTTGTTTTACCACACTGTATATATATGGACATATTATTGTTAGTTACTAAATCGTTTGAGACTAAGTTGCAGACATCTGATTATGCATTTCTAAGTATTTCAGCATATATTAACATTTCCTAAGAAAAAGAAAATTCTAGGGACGCCTGGGGTTTCAGCAGTTTAGTGCCTGCCTTCAGCTCAGGGCATGATCCTGGAGTCCCAGGATTGAGTCCTGCATTGGGCTCCCCGCATGGAGCCTGCTTCTCCCTCTGCCTATGTCTCTGCATCTCTCTTTCTCTGTGTCTCTCATGAATAAAGTCTTTAAAAGGAAAAGAAAATTCTAGTACATGATCACAATTATCAATTTATCAAATTTAGAAAGTTTAAAACTGATAAAATACTGTTATCTAAAATAATTCTATATTCAAAATTGTGCCTAATGTCACAATAATGATTTTACAGCATTCTTCTCTTGATTAAGCATCATACATTGCATTTAATTGTTGTATGTTGTATCTTTTTATAAACCTTTAAACTAAAATCGTTTTTCAGCTTTTTGTTTTCTTTTATGACATTGGCATTTTTAAAAAGTGCATTCAAGTTGTTTTGTAGAATATCACTCAAGTTGGATTTATTGTTTCCTCATAAGTATCTTCAGGTTATGCATTTTCTGTGATATTATGTCAAACTGAACTTTTTAATGTTAGTATTTTTTAAAAGATTTTTATTTATTTATTCATGAGAGACACACAGAGATAGGCAGAGACATAGGCAGAGGGAGAAGCAGGCTCCAGGCAGGGAGCCCAACATGGGACTCGATCCTGGGACCTCAGGACCACGCCCTGAGATGAAGGCATATGCTTAACTGCTGAGCCACTCAGGTGTCCCCTAATTTTAGTATTTAGAGCCCTTTGTAAATTGCCTCTTTTCCTCACCATTGACTCAACATTTTAAAATAATCTTTTAAAATTTTCTCCCATACATTTGGCTCATGATGCTCTCAATACATAGGATAATATATTTTTAAAATATTTATTTATTTATTTGAGAGAGAGAGAGAGAAAGAGAGAGAGAGAGAGAAGAGAGAGAGAGAGAGAATGGAGGAAGGGTGGAGGGAGAGAATCGTTAAGCAGATTTCCCTCTGAGCAGGGAGCTTGACACAGGGCTCAATCCACAGTTCATAATATCACGACTTGAACCAAAACCAAGAATCAGACACTCAACTGACTGAGTCACCCAGACCTTGATATATTTTTCCCTCTTACATATCCCCGTTTCTTCAGGCCAGATCACAACACATATTATCATATAAACATTCTCTAACTTCTTCTTTTTCTATTTCTTTCCTAAATTTGCCTTTTTAAAAATTTCATTGATAGTTATACAAGCTACTTGTGAACTATATTATTACACATATGCTTTGATTTCTAACCACTTTAAATCTTGCCCCTCTAATTTGGATTTAAGTCAATCAGAAGCAGGTGCAATGCCTTTTACATCTTGTGTTTACTGTAGCAAGCCCAGATCTTCAATAAATGAATAAATCTGTCATATGATATTGATTGCTATGCATATTTTCCTTTTTAAATAAAGCATTTCTAATGCTTACACTTGAGATACTGCAAACATCCTCAGAGATAAGTATAGAAGCTCCTTCTTATGTTTTCCCTGAAAAGAGTTTAGGGTTAAGAAATAAGTCAATTGAAATAACAATTTTGAAGATGCTTTTGATGGTAGTAAGCTGACCAAGTTCTTTATATATGCTACATATTTATAAATATGTTTTATTCTATTTCATTTCTTTGATTGTTTCCTGGCTGGCATAGAAAACATACCAGGACACAGGGGAAATATTACTGGAAAGACAAGTGAGGATTTATCAAAAGTATTCCTGTGTACATTTGTAGAAAAAATAAAAATTGCCTTTTTTCTCATTGTGTATGTTAGGAATCACTGAGCTTTATTAATCCACATGTCATTAAAGAAAAGATGACAACAAAAACGGAAAAGCATAGATCTTTCCTTTTCTGTACTATGAGAGACATTACTGACACCAAGTCCAGACTCTCAGAACTAAACAGTGTGCCATAAAATTCTGAAACTGTCATTTTCTTATGAGATTATGCACTGTTCCAGAGAAAGAGATTTTATATCAGTGTATATCACTATCTTTTTAAAAATTTTGTTTAAATTAAAAAAACTTACATTCAATTAGCAAACATCTAATACATAGTTTCTGATGTAGTGTTCAATAACTTGTCAGTTACTTATAGCACCTAGTGCTCATCATATGATGAGCCTTCCTTAATGCCCATCACCCAGTTACACCATCCCCTACACACTGCCCCTCCAGCAACCTCAGTTTATATCCTATAATTAGTAGTCCATCATGGTTCTTCTCCCTCTGAAGATTCCCCATTCAGATTTCCCTCCTTTACCCTATGATTCTCTGTACTGTTAATTATATTCCACATATGAATAAAATCATATGATAAGTGTCTTTCTCTGATTTACTTATTTTGCTCAGTATAATACATTCCAGTTCCATCCACATTGATGTAAATGGCAAGTACCCATCCTTTCTGATGGCTAATATTCAATTATATATAACTCACATCCTCTTTATTCATTCATCTGTTGATGGACATCTTGGTTCTTTCCACAGTTTTGCTATTGTGGAAATTGCTGCCATGAACCCCGGGGTGTAGGGGCCCCTTTGGTTCACTACATTTCTATATTTAGGATAAATACATAGTAGTTCAATTACTGGGTCATGGGGTAGCTCTATTTTTAACTTATTGGGGAACCTGCATACCATTTTTCAGAGTGGCTGTACCAGCCTCCATTCCCGCCAACACTGTACAAGGGTTCACTTTTCTCCACATCCTCACCAATATCTGTTCTTTCCTATCTTGTTAATTTTAGCCATTCTGAGTGATTTTGATTTATATTTCCTTGATGGCCAGTGCTACGGAGCATTTTTTCATGTGTCTGTTAGCCATTTGTATGTCTTCTTTGGAGAAATGTCTGTTTATCTCTTCTGACCATTTCTTGACTGCATTATTTGTTTCTTGGGTGTTAAGTTTAAAAAGCACTTTACAGAACTTAGATACTAACTTTTCATATGATAAGATATGATATTTGAAAATATCTTCCCCCATTTTATTGGTTGTCTTTAAGTTTGTTGACTGTGTCTTTTGCTATGCAGAGATTTTATCTTGATGAAGTCCCTATAGTTCATTTTTGCTTTTGATTCCTTTGCCTTTGTAGACCTCTCTAAAAAGAAGTTGCTGTGGCTGAGATTGAAGAGGTTGTCACCTGTGTTCTCTTCTAGGATTTTGATGGATTCCTGTCTCACATTTAGATCTTTCTCCATTTTGTTTATCTTTGTATATGGTATAAAAGAATGGTCCAGATTCATTCTTCTACATGTGGCTGTCAAATTTTCCCAGAACCATTTATTCTAGACACTATCATTTTTCCATTGGATATTCTTTCCTGATTTGTTGAACATTTGTTAGCCATAGAGGTGAGGGTTCATTTCTGGGTTCTCTATTCTGTTCCATTGATCTATGTGATGGCTTTTGTGCCACTAGCATACTGTTTTGTTAATTACAGCTTTGTAATATAGCTTGAAGTCTGGCATTGTGATGCCAACAGCTTTGGTTTTCTTTTTCAACATTCCTATGGCTATTTGAGTTTTTTCTCTGGTTCCATACACATTTTAAAATTATTTGTTCCAGCTATCTGAAAAATGTAAATGCTATTTTCATAGGGATTGCATGAATGTGTAGATTGCTATGAGTAGCAAAGACTATTTGACTATTTATTCTTTCAATCTATGAGCACGGAATGTTTTCCTATTTCTGACTTCCTTGATTTCTTTCAGAAGTGTTCTGGAGTTTTTAGTACAGATAATTTGCCTTTTGGTTAGGTCTATTCCTAGGTATATTATGGTAAATGGGATAAATATCTTAATTTCTCTTTCTTAAGTCTCATTGTTATTGTATAGAAGTGCAACTGAATTCTGTGCATTGACTTTATACCCTGCCACATCACTGGGTTGCTGTATAAATTCTAGAAATTTTGGAGTGGAGTCTTTTGGGTTTCCACATAAAGTATCATGTCATCTGTGAAGAGTGAAAATTTGACTTCTTCTTTGTCAATTTAAATGGCTTCTATTTCTTTTTGTTGTCTGATTGCTTAGGCTACCACTTCTGTAATGATATTGAGCAACAGTGGTGAGAGTGGTTTTGCCTGTCATGTGACCTTAGGGGAAAAGCTCTGTATTTCCCCATTGAGAATGATATTCGGTGTGGGGTTTCTGTAGTTGGCTTTTACGGTATTAAAGTATGTTCCCTCTATCCCTACACTGTGAAGTTTTAATCAAAAAGAATGCTGTATTATTGTCAAATGCTTTCTCTGCATCAATTGAGAAGATCACATTGTTATTGATCTTTCATTCATTAATGTGGCGTATCATACTGATTGACTTGTAAATGTTGAACCACCCTTGCAATACAGGAAAAAAATACACTTGGTTGTGGTGAATAATCTTTTTAGTGTACTGTTGGAACCTACAAGCTAGTATATTTGTTTTTGTATATTTTTTATTGGAGTTCGATTTGCCAACATATAGCATAACACCCAGTGCTCGTCCTGTCAAGTACCCCCCTCAGTGCCCATCACCCAGTCTCCCCAACACCCCAACCACCTCCCTTTCCAACACCCCTTGTTCGTTTCCCAGAGTTAGGTGTCTCTCATATTCTGTCACCGTCCCTGATATTTCGCACATATTTTCTCTCCATTCACCTTTATTCTTTTTCACTATTTTTTATATTCCCCAAATGAATGAGACCATATAATGTTTGTCCTTCTCCGACTGACTTCCTTCACGCAGCATAACACCCTCCAGTTCTATCCATGTTGAAGAAAATGGTGGGTATTTGTCATTTCTAATGGCTGAGTAATACTCCATTGAATATATATACCACATATTCTTTATCCATTCATCTTTCGATGGACACTGAGGCTCCTTCCACAGTTCCGCTATTGGGGATATTGCTGCTATAAACATTGGGATACCCTAAAAACTACAGAACACTTCTGAAGAAATTGAGGAAGACACAAAGGGATGGAAAACTATCCCCTGCTCATGAATTGGAAGAATTAATATTGTGAAAATGTCAATGCTACCCAGGGCAATTTACATGTTCAATGCAATCCCTATCAAAATACCATGGATTTACTTCAGAGCGTTGGAACAAATCATCTTAAGATTTGTGTGGAATCAGAAAAGACTTTGAATAGCCAGGGGAATACTGAAAAAGAAAACCAGAGCTGGGGCATCACAATCCCAGATTTCAGGTTGTACTACAAAGCTGTGATCATCAAGACAGTTTGGTACTGGCACAAAAACAGACACTTAGATCAATGGACCAGAATAGAGAATCCAGAAATGGTCCCTCAACTTTATGATCAACTAATATTTGACAAAGCAGGAAAGACTATCCACTGGAAAAATGACAGTCTCTTCAATAAATAGTGCTGGGAAAATTGGACAGCCACATGCATAAGAATGAAACTGGACCATTCTCTTACACCATACACAAAATTAAACTCAAAATGGATGAAAGATCTAAATATGAGACAAGAATCCATCAAAATCCTAGAGAAGAACACAGGCAACACCCTTTTTGAACTTGGCCACAGCAACTTCTTGCAAGATACATCTATGAAGGCAAGGGGAACAAAAGCAAAAATATCGGCTGGTATCTTGATGAGACTATTGGCATCCATGTTCCTCAGGGATATTGGTCTGTAGTTCTTCTTTTTGATGGGTTCTTTGTCTGATTTTGGCAACAAGGTAATTCTGGCCTCATAGAACAAGTTTGGTAGTTTCTTCCATTTCTATTTTTAATAAGCTTGAGAGAATAGCTTTTTTATCCTCTTTAAATATTTGTTAGAATTCCCTTATAAAGGCTTCTGGCCCTTTACAGTTGTTTTTTTGAGTGGTTTTTGATTACTACATCAATTTCCTAGCTGGTTATGGGTCCGTTCAGATTTTCTATTTCTTCCTGTTTCAGTTTTGGTAGTTTATAAGATTCCAGGAATGCATCCATTTCTTCCAAGTTGTCTACTATGTTGGCATATACTTGCCTATTATATGTTCTAATAATTCTATGATGTTGGTATTGGTTGTTATCTCTCCTCTTTCATTCACTATTTTATTAATTTAAATCCTTTATCTTTTATTTTTAATAAATCTTGCTAGGAGTTTACCTATCTTATTATTTCTTTCAGAGAGTCACCTTCTAGTCTCATTAATCTGTACTACTATTCTTCTGGCTTCTATTTCATTGATTTATGTTCTAATCTTTATTATTTCTTATCTCATGATTGGCTTAGGCTTTACTTGCTATTTCTCCAACTCCCGTAGGCATCAGGTTAGCTTGTGTATTTGAAATTTTTCTAAATATTTGAGAAAGGAGGGAGGGGCAAGATGGCGGAAGAGTAGGGTCCCCAAATCACCTGTCCCTACCAAATTACCTAGATAACCTTCAAATTATCCTGAAAATCTATTAATTCGGCCTGAGATTTAAAGAGAGAACAGCTGGAATGCTACAGTGAGAAGAGTTCGCGCTTCTATCAAGGTAGGAAGACGGGGGGAAAAAGAAATAAAGGAATAAAAGGCATCCAAGGGGGAGGGGCCCCGCGAGGAGCTAAGGCCGGGGCAAGTGCCCCCAGGACAGGAAAGCTCTGTCCCGGAGAAGCAGGAGCTTCACCAACCTTCCCGGGCAGAAAGGCGCCCACAGGGAGTTAGAGCAGGACCCCAGGGGGTCGGGGGGATGCCCTTGGGCTCCCTGGGACACTAACAGACACCTGGGGCTAGTGCAGGAGAGTGCGCGGAGCTCCCTAAGGGCTGCAGCACGCACGGCGGGACCCGGAGCAGCTCAAAGGGGGCTCAGGCGGTGGCTCTGCGGAGGGGGCTGCGCGGCCTGGGAGCGTAAATCCAACAACGCAGACTGGGAGCACAGGGCGCCTGACACAGCCCAGGATTCGGCCTCCCCCTGGGTCAGGCAGAGGCCAGGAGGGCCCAGGACAGCAAAGACGCTCCTGCCCCGAGCTGAGCAGATCAGCGGCCCCGCCCCGAACCTCCAGGCCCCTGCAGACGGAGTAGTTTCTGCTGGAGCTGAATCCAGGTTTCCAGACCTGCAGCAACCACTGGGGTTGTTCCTCCTGGGGCCTCACGGGGTAAAGAACCCCCACTGAGCCCTGAACCAGGCAGGGGGAAGAGCAGCTCCCCCAAGCGCTAACACCTGAAAATCAGCACAACAGGCCCCTCCCCCAGAAGACCAGCTAGACGGACAAGTTCCAGGGGAAGTCAAGAGACTTAAAGTATACAGAATCAGCAGATACTCCCCCGTGTTTTTTTTTCTTTTTGATTTCTGATTGCTTCCCCCACCCTTTTTTTCACCTTTCTTTCTTTTTCTTTCTCTTTTTTCTTCTTTTTCCTTTTTTCTTCCTTTTATCTTTTTCTCATTTCTTTCCTCCTCTCTCTCTCTTTTTCTCCTTTTCCCAATAAAACTTGTTTTTGGCCACTCTGCACTGAGCAAAATGACGAGAAGGAAAACCTCACCTCAAAAGAAAGAATCAGAAACAGTCTTCTCTCCCACAGAGTTACAAAATCTGGATTACAATTCAATGTCACAAAGCCAATTCAGAAGCACTATGATCAAGCTACTGGTGGCTCTAGAAAAAAGCATAAAGGACTCAAGAGACTTCATGACTGAAGAATTTAAATCCAATCAGGCAGAAATTAAAAATCAATTGAATGAAATGCAATCCAAACTAGAAGTCCTAACAATGAGGGTTAACGAGGTGGAAGAACTAGTGAGTGACATAGAAGACAAGTTGATGGCAAAGAGGGAAACTGAGGAAAAAAGAGACAAACAATTGAAAGACCATGAAGACAGATTAAGGGAAATAAACGACAGCCTGAGGAAGAAAAATCTACGTTTAATTGGGGTTCCCGAGGGCGCTGAAAGGGATAGAGGGCCAGAATATGTATTTGAACAAATCCTAGCTGAAAACTTTCCTAATCTGGGAAGGGAACCAGGCATTCAGATCCAGGAAATAGAGAGATAGCCCCACCCCCGTAAAATCAATAAAAACCGTTCAACACCTCGACATTTAATAGTGAAGCTTGCAAATTCCAAAGATAAAGAGACGATCCTTAAAGCAGCAAGAGACAAGAAATCCCTGACTTTTATGGGGAGGAGTATTAGGGTAACAGCAGACCTCTCCACTGAGACCTGGCAGGCCATAAAGGGCTGGCAGGATATATTCAGGGTCCTAAATGAGAAGAACATGCAACCAAGAATACTTTATCCAGCAAGGCTCTCATTCAAAATGGAAGGAGAGATAAAGAGCTTCCAAGACAGGCAGGAACTGAAAGAATATGTGGCCTACAAACCAGCTCTGCAAGAAATTTTAAGGGGGACTCTTAAAATTCCCCTTTAAGAAGAAGGTCAGTGGAACAATCCACAAAACCAAGGACTGAATAGATATCATGATGACACTAAACTCATATCTGTCAATAGTAACTCTGAACGTGAACGGGCTTAATGACCCCATCAAAAGGCGCAGGGTTTCAGACTCGATAAAAAAGCAGGACCCATCTATTTGCTGTCTACAAGAGACTCATTTTAGACAGAAGGACACCTACAACCTGAAAATGAAAGGTTGGAGAACCATGTACCATTCAAATGGTCCTCAAAAGAAAGCAGGGGTAGCCATCCTTATATGAGATAAACTAAAATTTACCCCAAAGACTGTAGTGAGAGATGAAGAGGGACACTATCTCATATTTAAAGGATCTATCCAACAAGAGGACTTAACAATCCTCAATATATATGCCCCGAATGTGGGAGCTGCCAAATATTTAAACCAATTATTAACCAAAGTAAAGAAATGCTTAGATAATAATACACTTATACTTGGTGACTTCAATCTAGCTCTTTCTACCCTCGATAGGTCATCTAAGCACAACATCTCCAAAGAAACGAGAGCTTTAAATGATACACTGGACCAGATGGATTTCATAGATATCTACAGAACTTTACATCCAAACACAACTGAATACACATTCTTCTCAAGTGCACATGGAACTTTCTCCAGAATAGACCACATACTGGGTCACAAATCGGGTCTGAACCAATACCAAAAGATTGGGATCGTCCCCTGCATATTCTCAGACCATAATGCCTTGAAATTAGAACTAAATCGCAACAAGAAGTTTGGAAAGACCTCAAACACGTGGAGGGTAAGGACCATCCTGCTAAAAGATGAAAGGGTCAACCAGGAAATTAAGGAAGAATTAAAAATATTCCTGGAAACTAATGAGAATGAAGATACAACCATTCAAAATCTTTGGGATACAGCAAAAGCAGTCCTGAGGGAGAAATACATCGCAATACAAGCATCGATTCAAAAACTGGAAAGAACTCAAATACAAAAGCTAACCTTATACATAAAGGAGCGAGAGAAAAAACAGCAGATGGACCCCAAGCCCAGCAGAAGAAGAGAGTTAATTAAACTTCGAGCAGAACTCAATGAAATCGAGACCAGAAGAACTGTGGAACAGATCAACAGAACCAGGAGTTGGTTCTTTGAAAGAATTAATAAGATAGATAAACCATTAGCCAACCTTATTAAAAAGAAGAGAGAGGAGACTCAAATTAATAAAATCATGAATGAGAAAGGAGAGATCACTACCAACACCAAGGAAATACAAACGATTTTAAAAACATATTATGAACAGCTATACGCAAATACATTAGACAACCTAGAAGAAATGGACACATTCCTGGAAAGCCACAAACTACCAAAACTGGAACAGGAAGAAATAGAAAACCTGAACAGGCCAATAACAGGGAGGAAATTGAAGCAGTCATCAAAAACCTGCCAAGACACAAGAGTCCAGGGCCAGATGGCTTCCCTGGGGAATTCTATCAAACGTTTAAAGAAGAAATCATACCTATTCTACTAAAGCTGTTTGGAAAGATAGAAAGAGATGGAGTACTTCCAAATTCGTTCTATGAGGCCAGAATCACCATAATTCTAAAACCAGACAAAGACCCCACCAAAAAGGAGAATTATAGACTAATATCCCTCATGAACATGAATGCAAAAATTCTCAACAAGATACTAGCCAATAGGATCCAACAGCACATTAAGAAAATTATTCACCACGACCAAGTAGAATTTATCCCCGGGACACAAGGCTGGTTCAACACTCGTAAAACAATCAATGTGATTCATCATATCAACAAGAGAAAAACCAAGAACCATATGATCCTCTCATTAGATGCAGAGAAAGGATTTGACAAAATACAGCATCCATTCCTGATCAAAACTCTTCAGTGTGTAGGGAAAAAGGAACTTTCCTCAACATCTTAAAAGCCATTTATGAAAAGCCCACAGCAAATATCATTCTCAATGGGGAAGCACTGGGAGCCTTTCCCCTAAGATCAGGAACAAGACAGGGATGTCCACTCTCACCACTGCTATTCAACATAGTACTGGAAGTCATAGCCTCAGCAATCAGACAACAAAAAGACATTAAAAGCATTCAAATTGGCAAAGAAGAAGTCAAACTCTCCCTCTTCGCCGATGAGATGCTACTCTACATAGAAAACCCAAAAGCCTCCACCCCAAGATTGCTAGAACTCATACAGCAATTTGGCAGCGTGGCAGGATACAAAATCATGCCCAGAAATCAATGGCATTTCTATACACTAACAATGAGACTGAAGAAAGAGAAATTAAGGAGTCAATGCCATTTACAATTGCACCCAAAAGCATAAGATAACAAGGAATAAACCTAACCAAAGAGGTAAAGGATCTATACCCTAAATACTATAGAACACTTCTGAAAGAAATTGAGGAAGACACAAAGAGATGGAAAAATATTCCATGCTCATGGATTGGCAGAATTAATATTGTGAAAATGTCAATGTTACCCAGGGCAATTTACACGTTTAATGGAATCCCTATCAAAATACCATGGACTTTCTTCAGAGAGTTAGAACAAATTATTTTAAGATTTGTGTGGAATCAGAAAAGACCCCGAATAGCCAGGGGAATTTTCAAAAAGAAAACCATATCTGGGTGCATCACAATGCCAGATTTCAGGTTGTACTACAAAGCTGTGGTCATCAAGACAGTGTGGTACTGGCACAAAAACAGACACATAGATCAATGGAACAGAATAGAGAACCCATAAGTGGACCCTGAACTTTAAGGCCAACTAATATTCGATAAAGGAGGAAAGACTATCCATTGGAAGAAAGACAGTCTCTTCAATAAATGGTGCTGGGAAAATTGGACATCCACATGCAGAAGAATGAAACTAGACCACTCTCTTTCACCATACACAAGGATAAACTCAAAATGGATGAAAGATCTAAATGTGAGACAAGATTCCATCAAAATCCTAGAGGAGAACACAGGTAACACCCTTTTTGAACTTGGCCACAGTAACTTCTTGCAAGATACATCCACGAAGGCAAAAGAAACAAAAGCAAAAATGACCTATTGGGACTTCATCAAGATAAGAAGTTTTTGCACAGCAAAGGATACAGTCAACAAACTAAAAGACAACCTACAGAATGGGAGAAGATATTTGTAAATGACGTATCATTTAAAGGGCTAGTTTCCAAGATCTATAAAGAACTTATTAAACTCAACACCAAAGAAACAAATAATCCAATCATGAATTGGGCAAAAGACATGAAGGGAAATCTCACAGAGGAAGACATAGACATGGCCAACATGCACATGAGAAAATACTCTGCATCTCTTGCCATCAGGGAAATACAAATCAAAACCACAATGAGATACCACCTCATACCAGTGAGAATGGGGAAAATTTACAAGGCAGGAAACAGCAAATGTTAGAGAGGATGCGGAGAAACGGGAACCCTCTTTCACTGTTGGTGGGAATGTGAACTGGTGCAGCCACTCTGGAAAACTGTGTGGTGGTTCCTCAAAGAGTTAATATTAGACCTGCCCTACGACCCAGCAATTGCAGTGTTGGGAATTTACCCCAAAGATTTAGATGCAATGAAACGCCGGGACACCTGCACCCCGATGTTTCTAGCAGCAATGTCCACAATAGCCAATCTGTGGAAGGAGCCTTGGTGTCCATCGAAAGATGAATGGATAAAGAAGATGTGGTTTATGTATACAATGGAATATTACTCAGCCATTAGAAACGACAAATACCCACCATTTGCTTCAACATGGATGGAACTGTAGGGTATTATGCTGAGTGAAGTAAGTCCATCGGAGAAGGACAAACAGTGTATGTTCTCACTCATTTGCGGAATATAAATAATAGTGAAATGGAATATAAGGGAAGGGAGAAGAAATGTGTGGAAAATATCAGAAAGGGAGACAGAACATAAAGACTCCTAACTCTGGGAAACGAACTAGGTGTCTTGGAAGGGGAGGAGGGCGAGGGGTGGGGGCGAGTGGGTGACAGGCACTGAGGGGGACACTTGACGGGATGAGCACTGGGTGTTATTGTATATGTTGGTAAATTGAACACCAATAAAAAATTATTATATTATAAATAAATAAATAAATAAATAAATAAATAAATAAATAAATAAATAAATAATTGAGAAAGGCTTGTATTGCAATACATTTCCCATAAAGGCCACTGTTGCTGTATCCCAAATGTTTTGAACAGTTCTGTTTTCATTTTTCTTTTTTCCATGAATTTTTAAAAATTCTTCTTTTATTTTCCTTTTGTCCCAGTTGTTCTTTTTTAGGATTCTCTTTAACTTCCAAGTGTTTGAGTTCCTTCTAAATGTCCTCTTGTTATTGTGTTCAGTTTAAAACCTTTGTGGTCTGAAAATATGCAGGAAACAATTCCAATCTTTTGGTTTAATTTCAGACCTCATTTGTTCCCCAGTACGTGATCTATTCTGGAGAATGTTTCATGTGCCCTCAAGAAGAATGTGTATTCTGTTGCTTTAGGATGGAATGATCTGTGTATATCTGTGAAGTCCTCGTGCAGTGTGTTTTTCAAATTCCTTGTTGAGCTTCTGCTTAGATAATCCATCCATTGCTCTGAGTGGGGTCTTGAAGTCTCCTACTATTATTTTATTGTTATCAATGTGTTTCTTTAATTTGGTTATTAATTGGTTGATATAATTGGCTGCTCCCATGTTAGGAGCATAAATGTTTATAACTGCTGGATCTTCTTTTTTGGTAGACACTTTAATTGTGATATAGTGTCCCCCTTCATCTCTTACTTCAGTCTTTGGCTCAAAATCTAGTATGTCTGAAATGTGAATTTCTACCCCAGCTTTATTTTGTGGTCCATTAGCATGATACATGGTTCTCTACCTCTTCATTTTCAGTCTAGAGGTGTCTTTAGGTCTAAAATTAGTCTCTTGTAGACTGCATATGGATGAGTCTTGCTTTTTTATGCAATCTGATACCCTTTGTCTTTTGATTGAAACATTTACATCATTTGCATTCAGAGTAACTATTGGAAGATATGCATTTAGTGCCATTTTATGACCTATAAAGCTCTGTTTTTGTAGACTGTTTCTTTCTGGTCTATGTTACTCCTGGCCTCTCCTTTTGCTCATTGAATCTTCCTTAATATTTCTTGCAGGGTGGTTTAGTGGTCACAGATTCTTTCAGTTTCTATCTGTCCTGGAAGCTGTTTATCTCTCTTTTCATTCTGAATGACAGCTTTGCTGCATTAAAGCATTTTTGGTTGTATGTTTTTCTCATTTTGTACCATGAATGTGTCATGCCAGCCCTTTCTGGCCTTCCAAGTCTCTGTGAATAGGTCTGATGCCAGTCTAATATTCCTCACTCTGTTGGTTAAGAGCCCTTGTCTCTATCTGTTTGCAGGAGTTTCTCTTTATCTCTGAAATTTGCAAGCTTCACTGTTATACGCTGGATGGTTGATCTAATTTTATGATTTTGAGAGTGATCCTCTCTACCTCTTGGACTTGAAGGCATGTTTCCTTCCCCAGATTAAGGAAGCTCTCATCTATGCTTTGCTTAAATATACCTTCTGGCCCTCTCTCTCTTTCTTCTCCCTCTGGGATTCCAATAGTTCTAATATTTTTTTTTTCATTTTATGGCATCAGTGATTTTGCGAAGCCTCCCCTCATAGTCCTAGCACTGGAGTTATTCAGTCCTGTGAGGTCTCTGAACTCATTGTTCACCTGTTCTTCCAGCTGGTCTTCTGGGGGAGGGGCCTTCTGTACTGATTCTCAGGTGTCTTTGTCTTGACAGCGTTTATTGCCATTTCCCATGGGTCTGGGATCAGTGTTAACTGTTTTTGTTTGCTCTGTGTGGCTTTTGTTAGCTGAAGGCTTTCCACACCTCTTTAAAAGACTAAAACACAAATGGACATATCCTGATCTCCTGTCCCAGAGCAGAAAAGTCAGGGTCCTCTCTCTTCAGTAAACCCTTGGGGATAAGTGGTCTTTACTTTTTTTTTAATAATAAATTTATTTTTTATTGGTGTTCAATTTGCCAACATACAGAATAAGACCCAGTGCTCATCCCATCAAGTGCCCCCCTCAGTGCCCATCACCCATTCACCCCCACCCCCACCCTTCTCCCCTTCCACCAACCCCTAGTTCGTTTCCCAGAGTTAGGAGTCTTCATGGTCTTTACTTTTGTGTGTGCCAAACTCTATAGATTCTTGTGGTGAGCACTCACACTGATCCTCCTTGGGAAAGCCAGAGAGTCCCCTCTTTTTGCACTTTGTAGGCCTCCAACACAGAGAGCATTCTCAATGGAGTGTGTACTTGCTCCCTTTCTTCCAGGGAAGGTAAAAGGTTCACGAGTTCCTATCCTTTGCATTGTTCTCCCCATGTGGACAGTGGTCACCCAATCAGACCTCAACTCATGGCCTATGGCAAACTAAGTTGACAATCCCCTCCTGAGCTTGCTGATCATAACCAGTTTCCCCACTCCAGTCCTTCGGAATTCTACTAGCTCAGGAACGTTGTTTATTCTGTGACTCCAGGGATCCTGAGACCACACTGTCCCAAGTAGTATTCTGCACCGTTTCACCATCTAAGCACCTTTCATACAGGGATGTCTTTCATTGGAGCAGATTGCTAATGGTTCCAATTTTGTGATCTAGGGTTATATATCACTTCCTGTGTCTGGCTTCAGGAGACTCCCTCCTTTCATCACTTATCTCCAGATATATCACTTCAGGTTTACTTATCTTTACCTCCTACCTTGCAGAAAGTGGTCACTTTTGTGCTTGAAGAGTTCCAGCAATGTTTTTCTTACATCTCAGGTTGAATTCATGAGTGTTCAGAAAGATTTTATAGTTATCTAACTGAATTCAAAGAATCAGATGAAACAAAGTCCCCTACTTTTCTGTCAATTTGCCCCTTCCCCCCTTTGCATTACACTCCTCTTTAAAGCTTCCAATATCTGCCCACTTAAAAGAATATCTATTTTTTTTTACTTCCATTACAAATCTGCCTGCTGTTAGCTTTCCTACCTCATTTCATACTAGTATTCCTGCCATGTACTACATTGTAGCCATGTGGGCTGTCATGCCTGTTCAACACATTAAACTCAACACATTTTGGGGCACATGAGTGGCTTAGTCAGTTAAACCTCTGACTTTAGCTCAGGTCATAATCCCTGGATCCTGGAATCATGTCCCACATTAGGTATCCTGCTCAATGAGGAGTCTGCTCCTTCCTCTACTATTCTCCCTGGCTCATGTTCTCTCTCCTTCCAGCACTCTCTCACTTTCTCAAATAGTATAAAAAAAAAGTTCAGTACTTTTCTACCATAAACTTTTACATAATATTTTCTCTGCCTGGAATACACTTCTACTTGATTTTGCATGCCTAATGCCTTTTGTCATTAAGTCTTAAATTTCATCTCCTTAAAGAGTTCTTGTCTCATAATTCCATCATTCTCATTATATCAATGAACTGTAATCCTCTGAATAACCTAACTTTCTGATTTGTTTTAGGTAGTCTCCATGCTCAGCACGGAACCCAACCTTGGGTTTGAACTCACTATCCTGAAATCAAGACCTAAGCTGAGATCAAGAGTCTAATACTTTATTTTCAAAGTAAGGGTTTTCATCAAAATAAAAATCTATTCTGTAACCTGATTTAATGTCTTCAAATTCTGTCACTTCGACTGTTGTCAAATAATGCAGCGCCTCTTCATCCGCCTCCCCAAGCAGTGCAGACACTTGTGGATGGTTGACAAATGTTACCCAAAAATTGGGGATTTTGGCGATCAATTCTGACCTCTTCTGAAAAAATGTTTGGCGGAGTTTGTTATATTTCTGTTCTACTTTCAAAATCTCCTCACTGGCTTGTTCATTAAGTCTATTTCATTTTGTACTTCATCAATATGTTCAATTGCTTCTTGCTGTTCTTTTTCTGAGGTCTCATTGGCCCCTTCATGGTTGGAGTTGAGCTCCTTTTTACTGACTTTGGCCGACATGGTGCTGCTCCGCGGTGGGGTGTGGGGTGGGGGGAGCAGGGAGGGGGAGAGAAGGAAAGGCGAAAGGAACAGGCAGCGGCTTCCACTCACGCCACACGCGAGGGCGCTCGCTGGGTCTAGCCGCCTCCTCGCAGCGTTCGTTCGCTCGCTCGCTCTCCCTCCCCCTGGCTCTTGCACGCGCTGCCCTCACAGCCTGACGACGAGGGAGGGGCTGGGGCGACGTGCCAGACCCCGGCCCGGGCTCCTGCTTACGGAGGAGAGGCGGCGGTGGGCAGGCAGGCGGCTCGGCTCCCTCACTCATGCTCCGCGGTCCAGTTTGATGCTCGCTTTCCCTGAGCCGCCAAAGAATTTCATCTGAATGAGAGTGGTGATCCATCGTCAAAGTCCACTGAAATCAAATGGAAATCTGGAAAGGATTTGATGAAACGTTCAAGTCAAACGCAGAATGAAGCCAGCAGGAAGAGACAGCACGAGGAACCAGAGAGCTTCTTCACCTGGTTTACTGACTATTCTGATGCAGGTGCAGATGAGTTAGGAGAGGTCATCAAAGATGATATTTTGCAAAATCCATTACAGTACTACTTGGTTCCTAATATGGATGATGGAGAAGGAGAAGGAGAAGGAAGAAAGAAGAAAGAAGGGAAGAAGAAAGAAGGGAAGAAGAAGAAGAAGAAGAAGAAAGAAGAAAGAAGAAGAAGAAGAAGAAGAAGGAGGAGGAGGAGGAGGAGGAGGAGGAGGAGGAGGAGGAGGAGGATTGGAAGATATTGATGAAGAAGGAGATGAGGATGAAGGTGAAGAAGATGAAGATCATGATGAGGGGGAGGAAGGAGAGGAGGATGAAGGAGAAGATGACTAATGGAACACTGATAGATTCCAACCTTCCTTTTTTAATTTTCTCCAGTCCCTGGGAGCGAGTTGCGTCTCTCTTTTTCCCCCCCTCCTCTTGTGCTCATTCGCCCTGTTTTTTGAAGTCTCTTTTCTCTCCCTTTATACCATTGTTCTCAACTTATTTTTGGGGGAAATACCTTAAGCAGAATACAGCAGGAAAAGAATCTCTACCCCTTTCTGTTCCAATTTCATCTTTATTCCTTCCTGTCTCAACAAAAACTTTATGGAATCAACACCACCGTGCTCTGTGGGAAAAAAGAAAAACCTTCTGCTGCTTTAGCTCTGCTGGAAGCTGGAGGGTGCTAGGCCCCTGTGTAGTAGTGCATAGAATTCTAGCTTTTTTCCTCCTTTCTCTGTATATTGGGCTCAGAGATTACACTGTGTCACTGTGAATATGGACAGTTAGCATTTACCAACATGTACCTGTCTACTTTCTCTTGTTTAAAAAAAGAAAAAAAAAACTTAAAAAATGGGGTTATAAAAAAAATGGGGTTATAGAAGGTCAGCAAAGGGTGGGTTTGAGATGTTTGGGTGGGTTAAGTGGGCATTTTGACAACATGGCTTCTCCTTTGGCATGTTTGATTGTGATGTTTAACGGACATCCTTGCAGTTTCAGATGACACTTTTAAAATAAAACTCTCCTAATGATGACTTGAGCCCTACCACTCAATGGGAGAATCAGCAGAACCTGTACGATCTTATTTGGAATTGACATTCTCTATTGTAATTTTGTTCCTGTTTATGTTTAAATTTTCTTTTTGTTTCACTGGAAAGGAAAGGTGCTCAGTTTTAAATGTTAAAAGTGTACAAGTTGCTTTGTTACAATAAGACTAAATGTGTAAAAAAAAAGTGTCTAATACTTAACTGCCTGAGCCACCGAGGTACCCAGCCTTTCTGACATTTTAATGTTTTATCTTGTTTATTAAATTATACTTTATTTTTATTTTAAATATATAACATAAAATATATCATTTTGTTGAATGTTTGTCCCCAACTAAAATATAATGGGCATGAGAACAAATGACCTTTTCATTTTGTTTAATTCTGACTACAACACTTAGAAGGATTCCTTCTATATAACTGGTATCCAATAAATGCTTTTGAATGAATAAATGAATGACTGAATGAATTATAAAGGGGCCATTTTCAGGCTGATATTAATTCTAGTCCTAGATTTCAAGTTAAAATGTTTGAATTATTTTAATTTATTATCTGCTCCTAACTGTATTGGTAATAATACATATTAAAATACGCTGCTTCAGTCTAGATTCCTTGCTCTCTCTCTCTCTCTCTCTCTGTCTCTCTATTATATATATATATATATAATATAGATATATAAATACATACATATATATGTATATTATATACATATATATGTATGTATATATTATATACATATATATAAAAACAAAAGCGACAGTGAACATCCCTGTCTTGTTCTTGACTGTAGAGGAAGAGCTTTCAGTTTTTCCACACTGAAGATGATATAACTGTTGGTCTTTTATAAATGGCCTTTATGATGTTTTTTTTTAATTTCTAATTTGCTGAGGGTATTTTTATTTTGTCAAATGCTACTTCTGCATCTATTAAGAGGATCGTATGGTTCTTACCCTTCTTTTTATTAATGTGTTGTATCATGTTGATTGATTTGCAAGTAATGAACCACCTCTGCAGCCATGGAATATATTTTACTTGATCATGTTGAATAATAATTTTAATGTTGGATTTGATTTGCTCATTTCTTGAGAATTTTTACATCCATTTCCATCAGAGATATTGGTATGTAATTCTCCCTTTTGTGGGATCTTTGTTTAGTTTTGGAATCAAGGTAATGCTGGCCTCATAGAATGGATTTGGAAGATTTCCTTCCATTTCTATTTTTTGGAACAGTTTAAGAAAAATAAGTATTATCTCTTTTTAAAATATTTACTAGAATTCCTCTGGGTATCCATTTGGCCCTGGACTTTTGTGTGTTCAGAGATTTTTTTCCTAAGATTTTAATTATTTATTCATGAGAGACATACAGAGAGAGGCAGGGACATAAATAGAAGGAGAAGCAGGCTCCCGGAGAGGAGCCAGATGATGCAGGACACAATCTCAGGATCCCAGGATCAGGACCTCAGCTGAAGGCTCAACCACTGAGCTGAAGTCCCAACGACTAAGCCACTCAGGTGTCCCTACTCTGGCTTTCTCTTGATGTCCATTAGCATGACCAGTTGTTTGGCATCTCTTCACTTTCAATCTGCAGGTATCTAGGTCTAAAATGAGTCTGTCATAGTCAGCATATAGATGGGTCTTTTTTGTTTGTTTTGTTTTGTTTTTGCTTTTATTTTTCTGTTTCTTTGGGGGGTATTTTTTGGTTTATTTTTACATCCATTTTGATACCATATGTCTTTTAATTGCACATCCAGTCCACTTCCATTCAGAGTGGTTATTGATAGATATGAATATAGTGCTATTACATAAATTTTGAGGTTGGTATTTCTGGAGATTTCTTCCTCTGTTCCTTTCTAGTCTTTGTTACTTTTGGTCTTTCTTTCCCACTCAAAGACTCCCCTTTACTATTTCCTGCAGCTTTCATGACCACTCTAAAGGAGTGGTCACAAACTTCTTTAGATTTTGTTTATCTGAGGAACTCTTTATCTCTCCTCCTATTCAGAATGACAGTCTTGCTGATAAAGTATTATTGAATGCATATTTTCTCATTCAGTAGGTTGAATGTATTATGCCACTATCTTCTGGACTATCAAATTTCTGTGGATAAATATGCTGCTAACATTTTGTCTTCCCCTCAAAGTTAAGGATTTCTTTATCTTTGGACTTTCAATACTCTTTCTTATATCTGTCTTTTGCAGATTTTATTATGTCTTGGTGTTGCCCAATTTGTAGCTTTTGATGGGAGTTCTCTGTGATTCCCAGATGTACATGTCTCTTTCCTTCCCTAAATTGGGGACATTTATAACTATAATTTGATCAAGTAAACTTCCTAACTTTTTGTCCCACTATCAGAATCCTATTATATGAATATTATTACAATTTATGGAGTTGCTCAGTTCCCTAAGTCCACATTTGGGATCCAATATCTTTCTTTCCTTCTTCTTTTCAGCTTCAGTTTTTCCCCAAATTTATTTTCTATATCACTGATTTGTTCCTATACTTCTTCCATCATCGTTGTCAGTTCATCCAGTCAGTTTTGAACTTCAGTTATACTGTTTTATTTCAGTCCACTTAGTTTGTAGGCTTTTTTTTGTATATATTTTTTATTGGAGTTCGAATTGCCAACATATAGCATAACACCCAGTGCTCATCCCATCAAGTGCCCCCCTCAATGCCCGTCACCCAGTCACCCCAACATCCCAACCACCTCCCTTTCAAACACCCCTTGTTTGTTTCCCAGAGTTAGGTATCGCTCATGTTCTGTCACCATCCCTGATTGATTTTTCCCACACATTTTCTCTCCTTTCCCCTGTATTCCCTTTCACTATTTTTTATATTCCCCAAATGAATGAGACCATAGGTTTTTCCTTCTCCGATTGACTTGCTTCACTCAGCATAATACCCTCCAGTTCTATCCACATCGAAGAAAATGGTGGATATTAGTCGTTTCTAATGGCTGAGTAATATTCCATTGTATATATATATACCACACCTACTTTATCCATTCATCTTTCAATGGACACTTTGGGTCCTTCCACAGTTTGGCTATTGAGACATTGCTGCTATAAACCTTGGGGTGTAACTGTCCTGCCATTTCACTGCATCTTTATCTTTGGGGTAAATCCCCAGCAGTGCAATTGATAGGTCGTAGGGGGGTTCTATTTTTCGCTATTTGAGGAACCTCCACACAGTTTTCAAGGAGGGCTGTACCAGTTCACATTCCCATCAACAGTGCAAGATGGTTCCCCTTTTTCCACAGCCTCGCCAACATTTGTTGTTTCCAGTCTTGTTAATTTTCACCGTTCTCGCTGGTGTGATGTGGTATCTCATTGTTATTTTGAATTCTATTTCCCTGATGGCAAGTGATGTGGACCATTTTCTCATGTGGTTGTTGGCCATGTGTATGTCTTCCTCTTAGAACTTTCTGTTCATGTCTTTTGCCCATTTCATGATTGGATTGTTTGTTTCCTTGCTGTTGAGTTAATAAGTTTTAGTAGATCTTGGATACTAGCCCTTTATCTGATAGGTCATTTGCAAATATCTTCTCCCATTCAGTAGGTTGTCTTTTAGTTTTGTAGATGGTTTCTTTTGCTGGGAAGAAGCTTTTTATTTTGATAAAGTCCCAATAATTCATTTTTGCTTCTGTTTCCCTTGCCTTCATAGATGTATCTTGCAAGAAATTGCTGTGTCCAAGTTCAACAAAGGTGTTGTCTATATCTTTCTCTAGGATTATGATGGATTCTTGTCTCAAATTTAGAACTTCCATCCATTTTGAGTTTATCTTTGTGGTGGTGTAAGAGAATGGTCGAGTTTCATTCTTCTGCAAGTGCTTGTCAATTTTTCCAGCACCATTTATTGAAGAGACTGCCGTTTTTGCGGTGGATAGTCTTTCCTGCTTTGTCAAATATTAGTAGACCATAGAGTTGAGGGCCCATTTCTGGATTCTCTATTATGTTCCATTGATCTATGTGTCTGTTTCTGAGCAGGAACCACACTGTCTTGATGACCACAGCTCTGTAGTACAACCTGAAGTCTGTCGTTGTGAGGCCCCGGCTCTGGTTGCCTTTTTCAATATTCCCCTGGCTATTCGGGGTCTTTTCTGATTCCACACAAATCTTAAGATTATTTGTTCCAATGCTCTGACGAAAGTCCATGGTATTTTGATAGCGATTGCAATAAATGTGTAAATTTCCCTGGGTAGCATTGACATTTTCGCAGTATTAATTCTTCCAACCCATGAGCATGGAATACTTTTCCATCTCTTTGTGTCTTCCTCAATTTCTTCAGAAGTGTTCTGTAGTTTTTAGGGTATACCTCCTTTCTTTACCTCTTTGGTTAGGTTTATTCCTATGTATCTTATGCTTTTGGGTGCAATTGGAAATGGGATTGGCTCCTTAAATTCTCTTTCTTCAGTTGCATTGTTAGTGTATAGAAATGTCACTGATTTCTGGGTATTGATTTTGTATACTGCCACACTGCTGAATTGCTGTATGAGTTCTAGCAATCTTGGGGTGGAGTCTTTTGGGTTTTCTATGTACATTATCATGTCATCTGCAAAGAGGGAGAGTTTGACTTCTTCTTTGCCAATTTGAATGTGTTCTCTTTCTTTTTGTTGCCTGATTGCTGACACTAGCACTTCTGGTACTATGGTTAATAGCAGTGGTAAGAGTGGACGTCCCTGTTGTGTTTCTGATCTTAAGGGAAAGGCTCCCAGTGTTTCACTATTGAGAATGATATTAGCTGTGGGCTTTTTGTAGATGGCTTTTAAGATGCTGAGGAATGTTTCCTCTATCCCTACACTCTGAAGAGTTTTGATCAGGAATGGATGCTGTATTTTGTCAAATGCATTCTCTGTATCTATTGAGATGATTATATGGTTCTTGTTTTTTCTTTTGTTGATATGATCTATCACGATTGTTTTATGAGTGTTGAACCACCCCTGCATCCCAGGGATAAATCCCCCTTAGTCATGGTGAATAATCTTCTTAATGTATTGTTGGATCCTATTGGATAGTATGTTGTTGACAAAGTTTGCATCCATGTTCATCAGGAATATTGGTCTATAATTCTCCTTTTTGGTGGGGTCTTTGTCTGGTTTTGGAAATAAGGTGATGCTCGCCTCATAAAATGAGCTTAGAAGTATTCCATCTCTTTTTATCTTTCCAAACAGCTTTAGTAGAATAGGTATGGTTTCTTCTTTAAACGTTTGATAGAATTCCCCTGGGAAGCCATCTGGCCCTGGACTTTTGTGTCTTGGGAGGTTTTTGATGACTGCTTCAATTTCCTCCCTGGTTATAGGCCTGCATGAATCTTTATTAACTCTCTTCTTCTGCTGGGTGTAGGTTTTATTTTCTCTTCTTTCTCCAGTTCCTTTCGATGCAAGGTTAGCTGGTGTATTTGAGGTTTTTCCAATTTTTTGAGGGATGCTTGTATTGCAATGTATTTCCCTCTCAGAACTGCTTTTGCTCTCTCCCAATGATTTTGAATGGTTGCATCATCATTCTCATTAGTTTCCATGAATCTTTTTTAATTCTCTAACTTCTTGGTTGAGTCATTCATCTTTTAGCAGGATGCACTTTAACCTCCACGTGTTTGAGTTTCTTCCAAATTTCTTCTTGTGTTTGAGTTCTTGTTTCAATATATTGTGGTTTGAAAATACGCAGGGGACAATCCCAATCTTTTGTTATTGGTTGAGTCCTGATTTGTGGTGCAATTTGTGGTCTATTCTGGAGAAAGTTTCATGTGCACATGAGAAGAATATATTCACTTGCGTTTGGATGCAAAGTTCTGTATATATCTGTGAAATCCATCTGGCCCAGTGTATCATTTAAAGCTCTTGTTTCTTTAGAGATGTTTTGTTTAAATATCTGTCTTTTGCAGAAAGTGCCATCTTGAAGTCTCCTACTATTAGTGTATTATTATCTAAGTATGTCCTTACTGTGGTAATTAATTGATTGATATACTTGGCAGCTCCCACATCAGGGCATATATATTGATGATTGTTAAGTCCTCTTGTTGGATAGATTCTTTAAGCATGATATAGTGTCCCTCTTCATCTCTTACTACAGTCTTTGGGATAAACTTTAATTTATCTGAGATGAGGATTTGTACCCCAGCTTTCTTTTCAGGACCATTTGAGTGGTAAATGATTCTCTACCTTTTTTCAGGCTGGAGGTGTCCTTACGTCTAAAATGAGTCTCTTGTAGACTGCAAATGGATGGATCTTGCTTTTTTATACTGTCTGAAGCCCTGTGTCTTTTGATGGGATCATTGAGCCCATTCACGTTCAGAGTTACTATTGAAATAAATGAATTTAGTGTCATTGTAATACCTATTAAAGTCCTGTTTTTGCAGATTACTTCTTTGGGCTTCCTCTTTCTTTTACAGTGTCCCCCTTAATATTTCTTGCAGAGCTGGTTTCGTGGTCACATATTCTTTCAGTTTCTGCCTATCTTGGAAGCTCTTTATCTCTTCTTCTATTTTGAATGAGAGCCTTGCTGGATAAAGAATTCTTGGCTGCACGTTCTTCTCATTTAGTACCCTGAATGTATCTTGCCAACCCTTTCTGACCTGTCAGGTCTCTCTGGAGAGGTCTGCTGTTAATATAATTTCCCCATATAAGTTAGGGAACTCTTGTCTCTCCTGCTTTAACGATTTTCCTTTTATCTTTGGTATTTGCAAGTTTCACTATTAAATGTCGAGGTGTTGAATGGCTTTTATTTACATTCTGGGGGGGGGGACCTCTCTATCTCCTGGATCTGAATGCCTGTTTCTCTCCCCAAATTAGGGAAGTTCTCAGCTATGATTTGTTCAAATATGCTTTCTGGTCCTCTGTCCCTCTCGACATCCTCTGGAACCCCAATTATACATAGATTTTTCCTTCTGAGGCTGTCATTTATTTCCCTTAACTTTTCCTCGTGGTCTTTTAATTGTTTTTCTCTTTTCCTCAGCTTCCTTTCTTGCCATATCTTGTCTTCTATGTCACTCACTCTTTCTTCTACCTCAGTAACTCTTGTTGTTAGGATCTCCAGGTTCGAGTGCATCTAATTTAATTGATTTTTAAATTTTGGCCTGATTAGATCTAAATTCTGCAGTCATGAAGTCTCTTGAATCCTTTATGGTTTTTTCCAGAGCCACAGTAGCTTTATTATTGTGCTTTTCAACTGACTTTCTGACATCGAATTATAATCCAAATTCTGTAATTCTGTGGCAGAGAGTACTGCTTCTGATTATTTCAGAATGTGTGAGTTCTTTCTAGTCAATTTGCTGGTGTAGTGTGCCAAAGATGAGTTATACTGGAAAAAGGAAGGAAAAAAAAAAAGGAGGGGTATCCTGTGGTTCTATATACTAAATCCCTTCACTTCCCCTGGAGCTTTGCAGTGCTGCTCAGCCAAGAACTTGCTCTTCCCCTGTCCTTCCAACTGGACTTCTGGGGGAGGGGCCCCTCTGTGCTGATTCTGAGGTGTGTGCACCTCGGCGACCTGCCCCGTCCCCCTTCTGGGTGCATGGCTCGGTGGGAGCTGTTTAACCTGTGAGATCCCAGTTCTCTTACAGCTCTGCTCTGTCCCAGGCACAGGGTGACACCAGGAGGAACAACAACACTGTTAGAGGCCAGCCTTCCAGCTCTGGATTCAGCTCCCACAGTAACTACCACAGTCTACCAGTCCAAACTTGCCTGGATTCTCCCGGGGGTGGGGGTCGCTGATCAGCACAGCTTGGGGGTGCCCTGCGGCAAGAGAATCCTTGCTGTCCTGTGCCCTCCCTGCCTCCACCTGTCTCCGGAGGAGTACTTGGATCCTGGGCAGTGTCAGCTTGGTGCCCTGGGATCCTGGCCTTGTGCTTCTGGAATTGTGCTCCCAGGGCTGCGGCTACTAAAGGCAGCAGGGTGCAGCCCCCTCTTCCCGGAGCTGCCACCTGAGTTTCTCCCGGGGCCCCCCTGGGCTTGCTCCAGCCCTTTACAGAACTCGGCCCACAATCTGTGGCTGCTCTTCCATGGGGCGGACTTCCTCTGTTAGTGACCCTGGGAACCTGGAGGCTCCACTACCCCTCCTGCGGTTCTGCTCAGGTTTCCCTGCTAATGCCTTTCTGTCTGGGAAGATTCCGGTGCGGATTTTTAATGTTCCTCCTTCTCTGGGGCTGGGCTTTCCTTTCTGGGAGGCTTTCGCAGCCCAGCTTTAGCTCGGCTCCTCGCAGGGGCCCCTCCCCCACTTGATTCTTTTTTATTTTTTTTCTCTTTCCTACCTTGTTAGAAGTGCAAACTCTTTTCTTTGTAGTGTTCCAGCTGTTCTCTCTTTAAATCTCAGGTCGAATATGTAGGTTTTCAGGATGATTTGAAAGTTATCTAGGTAAGTTGATGGGGACAGGTGACTTGGGGGCCCTAATCCTCTGCCATCTTGCACTCTCTTCTCAGTTTGTAGGCTTTTTACCTCTGTAGTAATGAGTCAACTTACTTTTTCTTCTGAAGTAATTTTAAAGCATATTTTGGACATATTGTGCAATAATGAGATGGTATACCAACAAACTCCAAATGTGACTGATGAGATTTAAAAATAAATGGATAGACTTGTATATATTTCATGTGTTTTTATATTTCACATATATTTGATGTGTTACAGTTTTTAATCTTATTGAAGCTTACAAAGTCCTGTCTCTGGTTAGTGGGTGCTGGTTAAAGTTATCATTTCCGTGTTTTCAACATGACCCCAGTAGTCTTAGATTGTTTCCTGGATGTCAGGTATGTTACGATGTCTGGGTCCATCTGATATATTCCTGATGAGGCTTTGAATTAGCCATTTCTCCACAATTACCATTCTTTTTATTGGGAAATGGCACTTGCAGATCACAATCTGAGCATTGCTTCTGCCAGTTTGATATTGCTTCTAAGTTTCATTGCATGCCATAAGTTTTGGTATTTCATGTATTAGTTTTCATTTAAAATTACTTTCTTATTTGCCTTGTGATTTCTTTTTTGGTTCACTTGTTGTTTTAACAGTGTTTTATACTTTATAGATTTTTGTGAATTTTTAAGTTTTTCTCCCATTGTTGATTTTTAGCTTCATTCAATTTTAGTCAGAGAAGATAATTTGCATGATTTTCATCTTTTAAAGTGTATTGGGAATTATTTTGGAGACTCAAATATTGTCTATCTTGTAACATTCCATGTGCACTGAGAAGAATTATATACAGTATTTTATATAGGTCTGTTAGTTATAATTGTTTTATAGTATTGTTCATGCCCTGTATTAATGATCTGTTCAGATGATCTGTTCATTATTGAAAGCGGGATTTTGAAGTTTCCAATTATTCTTATAAGATTAATATTATCTTTTCTGTCATTTCTGCCATTATTTACTTCATATACTTTGGAGTTTTCTTGTTTGTTGTACATATGCTTATAGTTTGATATCTTCTAGTTTACTTTTTAACAGTATGAAAAGTTCTTTACTTAAAGCCATATTTGTCTGATATTAGTATAATAATCCCAGGTTTATTTTAGTTATTACTTGAATGTAATTACTTTTTTTCATACTTTCACTTTGTTTAACAATTTTTGTTATTTAAGTATAGGTAACATACAATGTTATGTTAGCTTCAGGAGAAAACCATAACAATTTCATAATTTCAAACATTATTCAATGCTCACTACAGTAAGTGTAGTTTCATCTGTCACCATACATTATTACAGTATTATTTACAATATTCTCTATACTGTACTTTTTGTCCCTGTGAACTTTTTGTTTTATAACTGAAAGCTGGTACCCCTTAGTACCCCTTAGTCATTTTTATCTATTTCACTAATTCCCAAACCCCTTCCCTTCTGGCAACCACCAATTTGTTCTCTGTCTGTAATTTCACTTTCAAATCTTTGTGATTTTTTTAAATATTTGTGATATTGGATCTAAAATGAGTCATTTATAAATAGCATAGTTGGCTCATGTATTCTTATCTATTATTTCTATTGATTAGGGAAGTTAATCCATTTACATTTATTTTTTTTCCATTTACATTTAAATTAGTGAGTGGTAAGGAAGTCAAGACTCACTTCTGCTATTTTACTATTTTGTTCTTTTTAATACATACACACACACACACACACATATATATATATTAAGTATTCTGTACAACTAATATAGAGCTTGAACTCAAAATCCAAAGATCAAGAGTCACATGTTCTACTTACTGAGCAAACCAGGTACCCCTATTTGATTCTTCTTAAAACATGTTTTATATTTTTTCTGTATGTCATTTCTGCCATTACCACCTTTTTTATGTTTCATTTTAATGGAGTGTGCCAATTTGATTAACTTCTTATTTTCATATAAATTTTAAAGATGCTTTCTTAGTGACTAAATGGGAATTAACATTAACATCTCAATTTAAATTTCTTGTATAGTTATCTAGATTGAATTGATAACAACTTAGCTTCAATAGAATACAGAATACGTTCTTTTACCTCTCTGCCCTCTTTATGTGCTTATTTTGTCACATATTAACATATTTATACAAGGGTGTCCATTAACATTGTTTTAATTATTTTTATCCATTAGTCTCCTAAGTCATAAAGGGACAAAAAATATGTAAAAAAAGTATAATAATACTATTTATTATTTCAGCCTGAAGGACTCTTTTCAGCCTCCCTTGTAAGGTAGATGGATATGCAATTAATAAATTTTCTCAGCTTTTGTTTATCACGGAATGTGTTAATTTCTCCCTCATTTTTGAAGGCTAGTTTTACTACAGGCAGGATTCTGTTTTAAAAACCACTTATAAATAAATAAATAAATAAATAAATACCACTTAAATAAGGGGAAGATGGTGGAATAGGACCCTAAACTCACCCTGTCCCATATTTACAACTAGACATCACTCCCATCCAAGTCAATAAACCAGAGAGTGATCTGAAGACTGGAAGAACAAGCTCCAGGAATAAATTTAGAGAAGTTATATCAGAGAATTTACAAAGGGCAGAAATTTTGGCAGAAAGCTGCCCACAGGAGGGACGGACCTGCAAGCACCAAGAGTGGAAAGCACAGGGAGCCCACATGGGAGTATGAATCTCCATAATGTCTAGCCTTGAAAACCAGAGGGGTTGAATTCTGTGAGTTTGTATAATCAGCTGGACTTGAAGCCTGGAGCTTTAAAAGTCAGCTGACTCAGCATTGGGCAAGCAAGAGGGCAAGTGCTAGCTGAGCTGAGTATGTGCCCTTAATGAGACAACAGACCACAGGGAGGCACCAGAATCAATACTTTGCACAATGCCTGGGGCAAATGGGGAAATCTATTTATAAGGATTTAGGAGTCTCTTGGGAGGCTTCTCCAGGATCAAAGTAGCTGGTGGGCACTATTTTCCCTCCCTTCCCCCAGCATAAACACAGAGCCACCTATAGGAAGCTGCACAGAACAGACACTTGCTGCCTAACCTGCCAGCAGTGTACCCTGCTGTTCTCCTGAGGATTCACCCACTCCAAGCATGCTGGCTTCTGTGGTGGGCGAAGCACAATTTTTTTTTTTAATGATGCATGCCCATCTCACCTGTTCCCAACACAGATGTTATAGGCCCGAGGCTACCTGGATTTACATCTAGCTGCCATGCCCAAAGATGCTACAGGCCCCTGGCTGCGGCTGCTATATCTAAAGTTTGGCACACCTGAGCTACCATAGGGCTTATGGGAATCTGACCTAGGACTACAGGTTCAGTGCAAATTTTACTGACACCATGAATGCCCTGTCCAACCACCATGCACACAGAGGCTGCATACCCCCAGCCACTGTACAGATACTTGCTACATAACCTGCAAGGAGTTTGCCTCACCCACAAGTTCTCCTGAGGACTGGCATGCTCCAAGCCTGCCAGCCTCCACCCTGGCTTTAGCACACATTTAGTTGATGCAACAGGTGTCCCACCAGCTAGCCCCACACAGTTTGCACACCCTAGACACCCGACTCTCCACTTAGCCACCTGGGACACAGATGCCATGTGACCCTGCCCACAGTTGCTGCTATACCACACCCACAGCTGCCTCCATTTTTGGGGGGATTTACCTAGAACTAATTACCCAAACTCTATATGCACAGATGTCACATGCCATGCCAAGTCACTGCATTTCCCTTACCACCATTTCAGCTATGTGACTTGTCCCTGGCCATTGGTGCTAATGCATGATGTGCCCCTGGCCACCGCCTTACTTTGGGGGATCTAGTCTAGGACTAGTGACTCTGCAAATTTTGCTAACCCTGCTGCCCTGCTCTTAAGCCCTTCTACGATCATACCCACTAAGAATCAGCCTGCTTATGCCTCCCTCACAGCACAGAGAGAAGCAAAGCCCTTAACAAGGAGAGGATCAGTGCAGTCTGGACTAAAAGGAAAGCTACTCAGACACAATAGCAAGATGGAAGCATCACACATAGGAGACTTCTCTGAAGTATTAGGTTCTGGTGAACAGTGGACACTGCACTGCAGGGCACTACAAGATCTTCATACGGCAACTATTTTTTTGGAGCAGAGGAAGTAGCTGACTTCCCTAACACACACACACACACACACACACACACACACACACACACACATATCCACAGGGAGGTAGACAAAATGAGGAAACAAAAGATTTTGTCCCAAATGAAAAAAATATGACAAAATTATGGCAGGAGATTTAAACTAATCAGAATTTAAGTAGTATGCCTGATAGAGAATTTAAAGTAATGCTCATAAAGTTATTCACTGGACTTCAAGAAAGAGTGGAGAACATCAGTGAGATCCTTGGAAAGGAAATTAAAGAATAACATATCAAAGAATAAAAACCCCATAAATGAAATTAAAAATACAGTAGATTGAATAAACAGTAGGCTATAGGAAGCAGAGGAATGTATCTATCAGTGACTTGGAGGATAGATAATTTGAAGCAAACTGGAGAGATGTGAAGCAGCTGGAAAGATGAGAGACAAACGAATACTGCACAATAGGAAAAGACATAGAGAACTTAGTGACTCCATCAAGCATAATAACATTCTGATTATAAGGGCCTCAGAAGGAAAAGAGAAAGAAAAGGGCAGAAAAAGTATTTGAAGAAATAGCCAAGAACATCCCAAATCTGGGGAGGGAAACAGAGATCCCCCAATATATTGAACCCAAGGAAGTTTATACTAAGGCACAAAGTAATTAAAATTGTAAAATATACTGATAAAAAACTTTAAAGGTTGCAAGAGCAAAGCAAATTGTTACATTAAAATAAAACCACATAAGCCTATCAACTAATTTTCAACAGAAACTTTGCAAGCTAGAAGAAAATGTCATGATATATTCAAAAGTGCTGAAAGGAAAAGGTCTGCAACCATGAATACTCTAGCAAGTATACAATTCAGGAAAAAAGGAGATAAAGTTAAATTTATCTCTCTCAAACAAAAAATAAATGAGTTCATGACTAGTAAACTAGCCATACAAGACATATTAAGAGAGTCATTGAGTGGAAAGGAAAGTCATAAGTCTGAGTATAGAAAGTAAAAAGCACAAAAGCATTTAAAAATAAGCATTTTAAAAAACCATTTAAGGGATTTATAAAATAACAGTATGTAATATATAATATCAAGTATCTGAAATGTAGAAGGAAAAGAAGTAAGGAATGAACTCAAAATTAAGTGACCATGAGCTTAATATAGAAAGGTATATACATAAGATTTTATATATAAGCCGAATGATAACTACAAATAAAAACAGTAATAGATATGCAAAAAAGGAGAGAGGTGTTCAAATATATCACTAAAGAAAACCAAGAAACCATAAAGGAAACAGGAAAAAAACATCAGGAAAAAATGCTACAAAACCACAAGGCAAGTAACAAAATGGCAATAAATACATATATCTCTATAATTACTTTAAATGTAAATAGATTAATGCTCCAGTAAAAAGACAGGGTGTCAGATTGGATAGAAAGCAAAACCAATCTATATACTGTATACGAGAGGCACATTTCGGACCAAAAACACCTGCAGATGGAAAGGGAGGGGATGGAGAAATCTTTATCGTAAAAATTGATGTTAAAGAATGTCACAGTATCAATACTTGTATCAGATAAAATAGATTTTTTCTCAGACAAAATAAACTTTACTTATTTATTATTTTTGAAAGGGAGAGAGAAGGGTGGGGAGCAGAGGAGTAGAGGGAGAGGGAGAAAGACAACCCCAAGTGGGCTTTTCACCCAGCATGGAGTCCAACATGTGGCTCATCTCACGACTCTGAGTTCATGACCTGAGCTGAAATCAAGAGTCAGATGCATGACCTGCAGAGCCATCCCGGTGCTCCCAAAATGGACTTTAAAACAAAGACTTCAGGGACAGCCTGGGTAGCTCAGCGGTTTAGTGCCACCTTCAGCCCAGGGCGTGATCCTGGGGACCCAGGATCAAGTCCCACATTGGGTTCCCTGTAGGGAGCCTGCTTCTCCCTCTGCCGGTGTCTCTGCCTCTCTCTCTCTCTCTCATGAATAGATAAATAAAATCTTTTTTTTGTAAAAAAGGATTTCAACAAGAAACAAAGAAGGGCACTATATAAACAGGATAATCCCAAAAGAAGATATAACTATTGTAAATATTTATGCAACCAGCATGGGACCACCCAAAGATATAAAACAGTTAATAGCAAGCATAAAAGAACTAATCAGTAGTAATACCATAATAGTAGGGGAAGTTAACACCCCAATTAAATAGATGGACAGATCATCCAAAAAGATAATAAACAAGAAAAGTGTGTCTTTCAATGACACAGAGGACCAGATGGATTGAACAAATATATTCAGTACATTCCAAACTAAAAGAAAATAGGTAGAATACACAGTCTTTTCTTTCAGAATTGTATTTAAATTCAAGTCATTTCACATTACTGTAGTATTAGTTTCATAGTAGAATTTAGTGATTCATCAGTTGCATATAACACACAGTGCTCATTACATCAAGTACACTCCTTAATGTACATCACCCAATTACTCCATCTCCCCACTCTCCTCTGCTTTTATGGTTTCCCTCCCTCTCTGTCTTTATTTCATTTTTCCTTCCCTTCCTCTGTGACTATCTTTTTTGCTTCTTAAAATCCACATATGAGTGAAATCATATGGCATTTGTCTCTGACTGACTTATTTCACTTAGCATGATGCACTTTAGTTCCAATCAGATCATTGAAAATCATAAGATTTCATTCTTTTTGATGGATAATACTCCATTGTGTATGTATACCACATCTTCTTTTTTTTAAATTTATTTTTTATTGGTGTTCAATTTACTAACATACAGAATAACCCCCAGTGCCCGTCACCCATTCACTCCCACCCCCCGCCCTCCTCCCCTTCTACCACCCCTAGTTCGTTTCCCAGAGTTAGCAGTCTTTACGTTCTGTCTCCCTTTCTGATATTTCCCACACATTTCTTCTCCCTTCCCTTATATTCCCTTTCACTATTATCTATATTCCCCAAATGAATGAGAACATATAATGTTTGTTTTAGGAGTTTTAGAGTTCCAGAACTTCTGTTTAAGTCTATATATTTTCATTTTTGTATATAGGTTCTGTGTAAGTTTAGGGCCCAGATTCATTTTTCTCCAAGTTGATATCCTCTTTTCCCAACACCATTTTTGGAATAGACCATCATTTCCCCTTATGTGTTTTCATTTCTTAAAAAAATAAAGTCTTTTGTATCTTAATTGGAATTACATTGAATCTGTAGACCATTTCGAAAAGAATGAATGTAGAAAAATTATTAATTCTTCCAATTTATGAAAATAACCATGTTTCAATTTATTTATGAATGCTGCAACTTCTTTGATCAATGATTTATAGATTTAAGGATACAAGTCTTTCACCTACTTGGTTAGGCTTATTCTTTGATGTTTTATTCTTTTTATTGCTATTGCAAAAGGAGTTTTTTACTTTTTTTATAATACCTTGTTGCTATTAGGAACACTATTGACTTTTGTAGATTATTTTTTTATCCTAAAGTTTTATTCAATTTGCTTATTAGTTCAGTTTTTTGATGTAGTCTTCAGGATTTTCTTTTCTTTGTAAGATTATGTCATCTGTAAACAGAGTAGTTTTACTGCTCCCTTTCTAAATTGGAGGCCTTTTATTTCTTTCTCTTTCCTGAATTTAACTGTTAAAAAGAAATGGTAAGATTGGGCATCCTTGCCTTGTTCCAGATTTTAGATAAAAATCTTTTAGTTTTTCACCTGTAAGTATGATATGGCTGTGGGTTTTAAATATATGTCCATTATTGTGTTGATATATGATATTTATATACCTGATTTGTTGAGAGTATTTTTAAGATTTATTTATTTATTTCTGAAAGACACACAGAAAGAGGCAGAGACATAGGCAGAGGAAGAAGCAGGCTCCCTGGAGGGAACCAGATGCAGAACCCTGGGAACATGCCCTGAGCTGTAGACAGATGCTCAACTGTTGAGCCACCCAGATGTCCTTTGATGAGGGTCTTTATCATGAAAGGGTATTATTTGATTTTGTGAAATGATTTTGCTCTATTAAGAGGATTATATGATTTTTATCTATCTATTACACTAGTGTTTCATGTTGATTGGTTTTTATTTTGCTTTATTTTATTTTTTAATAATAAATTTATTTTTTATTGGTTTTCAATTTGTCAACATACAGAATAACACCCAGGGCTCATCCAGTCAAGTGCCCCCCTCAGTGCCCATCACACAGTCACCCCCACGCCCTGCCCTCCTCCCCTTCCAACACCCCTAGTTCATTTCCCAGAGTTAGGAGTCTTCCAAGTTCTGTCTCCTTTACTGATATTTCCTACCCATTTCTTCTCCTATCCCCTCTATTCCCTTTCACTATTGTTTGTATTCCCCAAATGAATGAGACCATATAATGTTTGTCCTTCTCTGATTGACTTATTTCACTCAGCATAATACCCTCCAGGTCCATCCACGTCGAAGCAAATGGTGGGTATTTGTCATTTCTAATGGCTGAGTAATATTCCATTGTATACATAAACCACATCTTCTTTATCCATTCATCTTTTTATGGACACTGAGGCTCCTTCCACAGTTTGGCTATTGTGGACATTGCAGCTAGAAACAACGGGGTGCAGGTGTCCTGGCGTTTCATTGCATCTGTATCTTTGGGGTAAATCCCCCGCAGTGCCATTGCTGGGTCGTAGGGCAGATCTATTTTTAACTCTTTGAGGAGCCTCCACACAGTTTTCCAGAGTGGCAGCACCATTTCACATTCCCACCAACAGTGCAAGAGGGTTCCCTTTTCTGCACATCCTTTCCAACATTTGTGGTTTCCTGCCTTGTTAATTTTCCCCATTCTCACTGGCGTGAGGTGGTATCTCATTGTGGTTTGATTTGTATTTCCCTGATGGCAAGTGATGCAGAGCATTTTCTCATGTGCTTGTTGGCCATGTCTATGTCTTCCTCTGTGAGATTTCTCTTCATGTCTTTTGCCCATTTCATGATTGGATTGTTTGTTTCTTTGGTGTTGAGTTTGATAAGTTCTTTATAGATCTTGGAAACTAGCCCTTTATCTGATACTTCATTTGCAAAATCTTCTCCCATTCTGTAGTATGTCTTTTAGTTTTGTTAACTGTATCCTTTGCTGTGCAAAGGCTTCTTATCTTGATGAAGTCCCAATAGGTCATTTCTGCTTTTGTTTCTTTTGCCTTCGTGGATGTATCTTGCAAGAAGTTACTGTGGCCGAGTTCTAAAAGGGTGTTGCCTGTGTTCTCCTCTAGGATTTTGATGGAATCTTGTCTCACATTTAGATGTTTCATCCATTTTGAGATTCTCTTTGTGTATGGTGCAAGGGGATGGTCTAGTTTCATTCTTCTGCATGTGGATGTCCAATTTTCCCAGCACCATTTATTGAAGAGACTGTCTTTCTTCCAGTGGACCGTTTTTCCTCCTTTGTCGAACATTAGTTGACCATAAACTTGAGGGTCCACTTCTGGATTCTCTATTCTGTTCCATTGATCTATGTGTCTGTTTTTGTGCCAGTACCTCTGTCTTAATGACCACAGCTTTGTAGTACAACCTGAAATCTGGCATTGTGATGCCTCCAGCTATGGTTTTCTTTTTAAAATTCCCCCTGGCTATTCGGGGTCTTTTCTGATTCCACACAAGTCTTAAAATAATTTGTTCTAACTCTCTGAAGAAAGTTCATGTTATTTGGATAGGGATTGCATTAAACGTGTAAATTGCCCTGGGTAACATTGACATTTTCATAATAATAATTCTGCCAATCCATGAGCATGGAATATTTTTCCATCTCTTTGTGTCTTCCTCAATTTCTTTCAGAAGTGTTCTATAGTTTTTAGGGTATAGATCCTTTACCTCTTTGGTTAAGTTTATTCCTAGGTATCTTATGCTTTTGGGTGAAATTGTAAATGGGATTGACTCCTTAATTTCTCTTTCTTCAGTCTCATTGTTATTGTAAAGAAATGCCACTGACTTCTGGGAATTGATTTTGTATCCTGCCACACTGCCAAATTGCAGTATAAGTTCTAGCAATCTTGGGGTGGACTCTTTTGGGTTTTCTATGTAGAGTATCATGTCATCGGTGAAGAGGGAGAGTGTGACTACTTCTTTGCCAATTTGAATGCTTTTAATGTCTTTTTGTTGTCTGATTGCTGAGGCTAGGACTTCCAGTACTATGTTGAATAGCAGTGGTGAGAGTGGACATCCCTGTCTTGTTCCTGATTTTAGAGGAAAGGCTCCCAGTGCTTCCCCATTGAGAATGATATTTTCTGTGGGCTTTTCATAGATGGCTTTTAAGATGTTGAGGAATGCTCCCTCTATCCCTACACTCTGAAGAGTTTTGATCAGGAATGGATGCTGTATTCTGTCAAATGCTTTCTCTGCATCTATTTTGAGGATCCTATGGTTCTTGGTTTTTCTCCTGCTGATATGATGAATCACATTGATTGTTTTACGAGTGTTGAACCAGCCTTGTGTCCCAGGAATAAATCCTACTTGGTCAGGGGGAATTATTTTCGTAATGTACTGTTGGATCCTATTGGCTAGTATCTTGTTGAGAATTTTTGCATCCATGTTCATCAGGGATATTGGTCTACAATTCTCCTTTTTGGTGGGGTCTTTGTCTGGTTTTGGAATTAAGGTGATGCTGGCCTCATAGAATGAATTTGGAAGTACTCCATCTCTTTCTATCTTACCAAACAGCTTTAGTAGAATAGGTATGGTTTCTTCTTTAAACGTTTGATAAAATTCCCCTGGGAAGCCATCTGGCCCTGGACTCTTGTGTCTTGGCAGGTTTTTGATGACTGCTTCAATTTCCTCCCTGGTTATCAGCCTGTTTAGGTTTTCTATTTCTTCCTGTTTCAGTTTTGGTAGTTTGTGGCTATCCAGGAATGCATCCTTTTCTTCTAGATTGCGTAATTTATTGGCGTATAGCTCTTCATAATATGTTTTTAAAATTGTTTGTACTTCCTTGGTGTTGGTAGTGATCTCCTTCCTATTCATGATTTCATTATTTTGAGTCTTCTCTCTCTTCTTTTTTTTTAAAGATTTTTTTTTATTTATTCATGATAGTGACACACACAGAGAGAGATAGAGGCAGAGACATAGGCAGAGGGAGAAGCAGGCTCCTTGCAGGGAGCCCGACTTGGGATTCAATCCCGGGTCTCCAGGATCACACTCTGGGCCAAAGGCAGGCGCTAAACCGCTGCACCACCCAGGGATCCCCTCTCTTCTTCTTAATAAGGCTGGGCAATGGTTAATCTATCTTATTAATTCTTTCAAAGAACCAACTCCTGGTTCTGTTGATCTATTCCACAGTTCTTCTGGTCTCGATTTTGTTGAGTTCTGCTCGAATCTTTTTTAACTCTCTTCTTCTGCTGGTTGTAGGATATATTTGCTGTTTTTTCTCTAGCTCCTTTAGGTGTATGATTAGCCTTTGTATTTGAGTTCTTTCCAGTTTTTGAATGGATGCTTGTATTGCGATGTATTTCCCCCTCAGGACTGCTTTTGCTGCATCCCAAAGATTTTGAACGGTTTTATCTTCATTCTCATTAGTTTCCATGAATCTTTTTAATTCCTCCCTAATTTCCTGGTTGACCCTTTCATCTTTTAGCAAGATGGTCCTTAACCTCCATGTGTTTGAAGTCCTTGCAAACTCCTTTTGTGACTTAGTTCCAATTTCAAGGCATTATGGTCTGAGAATACCCAGGGTATGATCTCAATCTTTGGTATCGGTTCACACCTGATTTGTGACCCAGTATGTGGTCTATTCTGGAAAAAGTTCCATGTGCACTTGAGAAGAATGTGTATTCCGTTGAGTTTGGATGTAAAGTTTGTAGATATCTGTGAAATCCATCTGGTCCAGTGTGTCAATTAAAGCTCTCGTTTCTTTGGAGATGTTGTGCTTAGATGACCTATCGAGTATAGAAAGTGCTACATTGAAATCACCAAGTATAAGTGTATTATTATCTAAGTATGTCTTAATTTTGGTTATTAATTGATTGATATATTTGGCATCTCCCACATTCGGGGCATATATATTGATGATTGTTAATTCCTTTTTTGGATAGATCCTTGAAGTATGATATAGTGTTGCTCTTCATCTCTCACTACAGTCTTTGGGGTAAATTTAGTTTTTCTGATATAAGGATGGCTACCCCAGCTTTCTTTTGAGGACCATTTGAATGGTAAATGTTTCTCCAGCCTTTTATTTTCAGGCTGTAGGTGTGCTTCTGTCTAAAATGAGTCTCTTGTAGACAGCAAATAGATGGGTCCTGCTTTTTTTATCCAGTCTGACACTCTGCGCCTTTTGATGGGGTCATTAAGCCCATTCCCGTTCGGAGTTACTATTGAAAGATATGAGTTTAGCGTCATCATGATATCTATTCAGTCCCTGTTTTTGTGGATTGTTCCACTGGACTTATTCTTAAAGGGGAATTTTAAGAGTCCTCCTTAAAATTTTTTGCAGAGCTTGTTTGGAGTTCACATATTCTTTTAGATTATGCCTGTCTTGGAAGCTCCTTATCTCTCCTTGCATTTTCAATGAGAGCCTTGCTGGATAAAGTATTCTTGGCTGCATGTTTTTCTCATTTAGGACCCTGAATATATCCTGCCAGCCCGTTCTGGCCTGTCAGGTCTCTGTGGAGAGGTCTGCTGTCAACCTAATACTCCTCCCCGTATAAGTTAGGGATTTCTTCTCTCTTGCTGCTTTAAGGATCTTCTCTTTATCTTTGGAATTTGCTAGCTTAACTATTACATGTCGAGGTGTTGAACAGTTTTATTGATTTTAGGGGTGGATCTCTCTATTTCCTGGATCTGAATGCCTGTTTCCCTTCCCAGATTAGGAAAGTTTTCAGCTAGGATTTGTTCAAATACATATTCCGGACCTCTGTCCCTTTCGGCGCCCTCGGGAACCCCAATTAAACGTAGGTTTTTCTTCCTCAGGCTGTCACTTATTTCCCTTAATCTGTCTTCATGGTCTTTTAATTGTTTGTCTCTTTTTTACTCAGTTTCCCTCTTTGCCATCAACTTGTCTTCTATATCACTCACTCGTTCTTCCACCTCGTTAACCCTTGTCGTTAGGACTTCTACTTTGTATTGCATCTCATTCAATTGATTTTTAATTTCTGCCTGATTAGATATAAATTCTGCAGTAATGAAGTCTCTTGAGTCCTTTACACTTTTTTATATACCACCAGTAGATTTGTTATAGTGCTTCTGAACTGGGTTTCTGACATTGAATTGTAATCCAAATTTTGTAACTCTGTGGGAGAGAGGACTGTTTCTGATTCTTTCTTCTGAGGTGAGGTTTTCCTTCTAGTCATTTTGCTCAGTGCAGAGTGGCCAAAAATAAGTTGCATTGGGAAAAGGGGAAAAAGAGAAAAGAGAAAGAAGAAAAGAAAAGAAGAAAAAAAGAGAGAGAAAGAATAAAAAAGAGAAGAAAAGGAGATAAAAAGAAAGAAAAAAGAAAAAAGTGGGGGGGAAGCAAACAGAAATCAAAAAGCAAAAAAAAAAAAAAAAAGGATAGTATCCTCTGATTCTGTATACTGTAAGTCCCTTGACTTCCCCTGAAACTTTCCAGTGCTGCTTGGTCAATAATTTGTTTTTTCCCTGTTCGTCTAGCTGGTCTTTTGGGGGAGGGGCCTGTTGTGCTGATTTTGAAACTAGAGCTCAATCACAGGAAGAAAATTGAAAGGAACTCAAACATGTGGAGGTTAAAGATCATCCTACTAAAAGATGAATGGATCAAACAGGAATTTAGAGAAGAATTTAAAAGATTCATGGAAACTAATGAAAATGAAGATACAACTGTTCAAAATCTTTGGGATACCCCTAAAACAGTCCTGAGAGGGAAATACATTGCAATACAAGCATCCATCAAAAAAATGGAAAAATACTGAAATACACAAGCTAATATTGCACCTAAAGGAGCTGGATAACGAACAGCAAATAAAACCTACACCAAGCAGAAGAAGAGAGATAATAAAGATTCAAGCAGAACTCAATGAAATAGAGAACAGAACAACTAGAACAGATCAACAAAACTGGGAGTTTGTTCTTTGAAAGAATTAATAAGATAGATATACCATTAGCCAGCCTTATTAGAAAGAAAAGAGAAAAGGCTCAAATTAATAAAATCATGAGTGAAAGAGAAGATAACACAACTAATACAAAAGAAATACAAATCATTTTAAAAACGTATTATATGCCAGTAAACTAGGCAATCTCAAAGAATGGATGCACTGAGCAAGGCACTTGATGGGTTGAGCAGTGGGTGTTACACTATATGTTGGCAAATTGAACTCCAATAAAAAATAAACAAAAAATAAAATCAAATAAATAAATAATCAAATTAAAAAAAACCTAGAAGCCTGCTTCTTTCTCTACCTCTGTCTCTGCCTCTCTCTGTGTATCTCTCATGAATAAATAAATAAATTCTTTCTTAAAAAAATAAACACCTATTAGTGCAATTTCTGGTTCATAGGGTAGCTCTATTTTTGACTGTTTGAGGCAGCTACATACTGTTTTCCAGAGTAGCTGCACCAGTTATCATTGCCATCAACAGTGTGAGATAGTTCACTTTTCTCTGCCATCTCACCAACATCTCATTTCCTCAGTTGTTCAGTTTAGCCATTCTGACCAGTGTGAGGTGGTACTGCATTGTAATTTTGTTTTTGTTTTTTTAATAATAAATTTAATTTTTATTGGTGTTCAATTTGGCAACATACAGAATAACACCCAGTGCTCATCCCGTCAGGTGCCCCCCTCAGTGCCCATCGCCCATTCACCCTCACCCCCCGCCCTCCTCCCCTTCCACCACCCCTCGTTCATTTCCCAGAGTTAGGAGTCTTTATGTTCTGTCTCCCTTTCTGATATTTCCTACCCATTTCTTCTCCCTTCTCTTCTATTACCTTTCACTATTATTTATATTCCCCAAATGAATGAGAACATACAATGTTTGTCCTTCTCCGATTGACTTATTTCACTCAGCATAATACCCTCCAGGTCCACCCACGTCGAAGCAAATGGTGGGTATTTGTCATTTCTAATAGCTGAGTAATATTCCATTGTATACATAAACCACATCTTCTTTATCCATTCATCTTTCGATGGACACCGAGGCTCCTTCCACAGTTTGGCTATTGTGGACATTGCTGCTAGAAACATCGGGGTGCAGGTGTCCCGGCATTTCATTAGATCTGTGTCTTTGGGGTAAGTACCCAACAGTGCAATTGCTGGGTCGTAGGGCAGGTCTAATTTTAAGTCTTTGAGGAACCTCCACACAGTTTTCCAGAGTGGCTGCACCAGTTCACATTCCCACCAACAGTGTAAGAGGGTTCCCTTTTCTCCGCATCCTCTCCAACATTTGTTGTTTTCTGCCTTGTTAATTTTCCCCATTCTCACTGGTGTGAGGTGGTATCTCATTGTGGTTTTGATTAGTATTTCCCTGATGGCAAGTGATGCAGAGCATTTTCTCATGTGCTTGTTGGCAATGTCTATGTCTTCCTCTGTGGGATTTCTGTACATGTCTTTTGCCCATTTCATGATTGGATTGTTTGTTTCTTTGCTGTTGATCTTAATAAGTTCTTTATAGGTCTGGGATACTAGCCGATTGTTTGCAAATGTCTTCTCCCATTCTGTAGGTTGTCTTTTAGTTTTGTTGACTGTATCCTTTGCTGTGCAAAAGCTTCTTATCTTGATGAAGTTCCAATAGTTCATTTATTCTTTTGTTTCTTTTGCCTTCGTGGATGTATCTTCCAAGATGTTACTGTGGTCAAGTTCAAAAATGGTGTTGCCTGTGTTCTCCTCTAGGATGTTGATGGAATCTTATCTCACATTTAGATCTTTCATCAATTTTGAGTTTATCTTTGTGTATGGTGAAAGGGAATGGTCTAGTTTCATTCTTCTGCATGTGGATGTCCAATTTTCCCAAGCACCATTTAATGAAGACACTGTCTTTTTTACAGTGGATAGTCTTTCCTCCTTTATCGAATATTAGTTGACCATAAAGTTCAGGGTCCACTTCTGGATTCTCTATTCTGTTCCATTGATCTATGTGTCTGTTTTTGTGCCAGTACCACACTGTCTTGATGACCACAGCTTTGTACTACAACCTGAAATCTGGTATTGTGATACCCCCAGCTATGTTTTTTTTTTTTTTAAATTCCCTTGGCTATTTAGGGTCTTTTCTGATTCCACACAAATCTTAAGATGATTTGTTCCAACTCTCTGACGAAAGTCCATGGTTTTTTGATAGGGATTGCATTAAACGTGTAAATTGCCCTGGGTAACATTGACATTTTCACAGTATTAATTCTACCAATCCATGAGCATGGAATATTTTTCCATCTCTTTGTGTCTTCCTCCATTTCTTTCAGAAGTGTTCTGTTGTTTTTAGGGTATAGATCCTCTAACCTCTTTGGTTAGGTTTCCTCCTAGGTATCTTATGCTTTGGGTACAATTGTCAATGGGATTGACTCCTTAATTTCTCTTTCTTCAGTCTCATTGTTAGTGTCTAGAAATGCCACTGACTTCGGGGCATTGATTTTGTATCCTGTCACACTACCAAATTGCTGGATGAGCTCTAGCAATCTTGGGGTGGAGGCTTTTGGGTTTTCTATGTAGAGTATCATGTCATCTGCGAGGAGGGAGAGTTTGACTTCTTCTTTGCCCATTTGAATGCCTTTTATTTCTTTTTGTTGTCTGACTGCTGAGGCTAGGACTTCTAGTACTATGTTGAATAGCAGTGGTGAGAGTGGACATCCCTGTCTTGTTCCTGATTTTAGAGGAAAGGCTCCCAGTGCTTCCCCATTGAGAATTATATTTGCTGTGGGCTTTTCGTAGATGGCTTTTAAGATGTTGAGGAATGCTCTCTCTATCCCTACACTCTGAAGAGTTTTGATATGGAATGGATGCTGTATTTTGTCAAATGCTTTCTCTGCATCTATTGAGAGGGTCCTGTGGTTCTTGGTTTTTCTCTTGCTGAAATGATGAATTACATTGATTGTTATATGAGTGTTGAACTAGCCTTACATCCCGGAGATAAATCCCACTTGGTCATGGTGAATAATCTTATCAATGTACGTTTGGATCCTTTTGGCTAGTATCTTGTTGAGAATTTTTGCATCCATGTTCATCAGGGATATTGGTCTATAATTCTCCTTTTTGGTGGGCTCTTTGTCTGCTTTTGGAATTAAGGTGATGTTGGCCTCATAGAATGAGTTTGGAAGTATTCCATCTCTTTCTATCTTACCAAACAGCTTTAGTAGAATAGGTATGGTTTCTTCTTTAAACGTTTGATAGAATTCCCCAGGGAAGCCATCTGGCCATGGACTTTTGTGTCTTGGGAGCTTTCTGAGGACTGTTTCAATTTCCTCCCTGATTATTGGCCTGTTCACGTTTTCTATTTCTTCCTGTTCTAGTTTTGGTAGTATGTGGTTTTCCAGAAATGCGTCCATTTAGATTGTCTGATTTATTGGCATATAGCTGCTCATAATATGTTTTTAAAATCGTTTGTACTTCCTGGGTGTTGGTAGTGATCTCTCCTTTCTCATTCATGATTTTATTAATTTGAGTCTTTTCTTTCTTCTTTATAATAAGGCTGGCTAATGGTTTATCTATCATATTAATTATTTGAATGAACGAACTCCTGGTTTTGTTGATCTGTTCCACAGTTCTGGACTCTAATTCTTTGAGTTCTGCACAAATCTTTATTAACTCTCTTCTTCTGCTGGATTTAGGATCTATTTTCTGTTTTTCTCTAGCTCCTTTAGTTTCTAGGTTACTTTTGTATTGGAGTTCTTTCCATTTTTTGGATGGATGCTTGTATTGCAATGTATTTTCCCCTCAGGATTGCTTTTGCTGTATCCCAAAGAATTTGAATGGTTCTATCTTCATTCTCATTAGTTTCCAGGAATCTTTAATTCTTCCTTAATTACTGGTTGACCCTTTCATCTTTGAGCAGGATGGTCCTTAACTTCCACGTGTTTGAAATCTTTCCAAACTTCTTTTTGTGATTTAGTTCTAATTTCAAAGCATTATGGTCTGAAAACACGCAGGAGGCAATCCCAATCTTTTGGTATCCATTAAGACCTGATTTGTGACCCTGTATGTGGTCTATTCTGGAGAAAGTTCCATGTGCACCTGAGAAGAATGTGTATTCAGTTGCGTTTGGATACAAAGTTCAGTAAATATCTGTGAAATCCACCTGGTCCAGTGTATAATTTAAAGCTCTTGTTTCTTTGGAGATGTTTTGCTTAGAAGACCTATCGAGTGTAGAAAGGGCTAGACTGAAGTCACCAAGTATAAGTGTATTATTATCTAAGTATGTCTTCACTTTGGGTATTAATTGATTGATATATTTGGCAGCTCCCACTTTCGGGGCATATATATTGATGATTGTTAATTCCTCTTGTTGGATAGATCCTTTATGTATGATATAGTGTCCCTCTTCATCTCTCACTACAGTCTTCGGGATAAACTTTAGTTTATCTGATATAAGGATGGCTACTCCTGCTTTCTTTTGAGGACCATTTGAATGGTACATGGTTCTCCAACCTTTCATTTTCAGGGTGTAGGTGTCCTTCTGTCTAAAATGTAGACAGCAATTAGATGCATCCCACTTTTTTATCCAGTCTAAAACCCTTCGTCTGTTAATGGGGTCCTTAAGCCCATTAATTAATTAATTAATTAACGTCAATACTTTCAGAGTTACTATTGAAAGATATGAGTTTAGTGTCATCGTGATACCTTTTCAATCCCTGTTTTGTGGATTGTTTCCTTGGACTTCCTCTTTCTTTTACAGGTTCCCCTTTAATATTTCTTACAGAGTCAATTTTTTGGTCACATTCTTTAAGTGTCTGCCTGTCTTGGAAGCTCTTTATTTCTCCTTCTAGTCTGAATGAGAGCCTTGCTGGATAAAGTATTCTTGGCTCCATGTTCTTCTCTTTTAAGACCCTAAATATAGCCTTCCTGCCCTTTCTGGCCTGCCAGGTTTCTGTGGAGAGGTCTGGTGTTAATCTAATATTTCTCCCCATAAAAGTTAGAGATTTCTTGTCTCCTGCTGCTTTAAGGATTTTCTCTTTATCTTTGGAATTTGCAAGCTTCACAATTAAATGTCGAGATGTTGAGCAGTTTTGCTATTTTAGGGGGGATCTCTCTATTTCTTGGATCTGAATGCCTGTTTCCCTTCTCAGATTAGGAGAGTTCTCAGCTATGATATGTTCAAATATATATTCTGGCCCTCTGTCCCTTTTGGCCCCCTCGGGAACCCCAATTAAACATATGTTTTTCTTCCTCAGGCTGTCATTTATTTCCCTTAATCTATCCTCATGATCTTTTAATTGTTTGTCTCTTTTTTCCTCAGTTTCCCTCTTTGCCATCAACTTGCCTTCTATGTCACTCACTCGTTCTTCAACCTCGTTAACCTTCGTCGTTATGACCTATAGTTTGGATTGCATCTCATTCAATTAATTTTTAATATCTGCCGGATTAGCTGTAAATTCTGCAGTCATTAAGTCTCTCGAGTCCTTTATGCTTTTTTCTAGAGCCACCAGTAGCTTGAATTTAATCCAAATTTTGTAACTCTGTGGGAGATAGGACTGTTTCTGATTGTTTCTTTTGAGGTGAGGTTTTCCTTCTAGTCATTTTTCTCAGTGCAGATTGGCCAAAACAAGTTGTATTTGGATAAGGAAAAAAAGAGAGATGAGAAAGAAGAAAAGAAAAAGAAAAAAGGAAGGAAAAAAAAGAAGAGAAAGAAAAAAAGGGGGGGGAAGCAAACAGAAAACCAAAAACCATGGGGAGTATCCTCTTAATCTGTATACTGTAAATCCCTCGACTTCCCCCGGAACTTTCCAGTGCTGCTTGGTCAATAATTTGTTTTTCCCCTGTTCTTCTGGCTGGTCTTCTGGGGTAGGGGCCTGCTTTCTGGTTCTCAGGTTTCAGCACTTGGGGGAGCAGTTCAGCCCCCCTTCCTGTTGCAGGGCTCAGTGAAAGTTGTTTAACCTGTTTATCCGGTGAGGCCATTGTGAGGTTCAGTGGGGATTGTTTATCCTGTGAGGCCCCAGGTGGAACAACAGTGGTGGCGGCCAGCTCTCCAGCTCTGGAGTCAGCTCGTGCAGTAACTACTGGACTCTCAGTTTGCAAGGGCCTGGATGTTCTGGGGGTGGGGACCGCTGATGTGCTCATCTCGGGCCCATTGGCACAGGAGTGTCCTTGTTGTTCTGTGCCCTCCCGGTCTCTGCCTGTCCCGGGGGGAGAGCCGGATCTCGGGCTGTGTCCCCCGGCACCCTGTGCTCCTGGGTCTGCGCTGTTGGAATCGCATTCCCCGCCGCGCAGCTCCCTCAGCGTGGATCTGCCACTGGAGCCACCCCGAGCTGCTCCTGGTCCAGCCAGGAGCACGCTCCAGCCCTTTAGGGAGCTTGGCCGGGGGGTGTGGCACGCTCTTCCTGGGGCACAGGTCCTCTATTAGTGTCCCTGGGAGCCTGAGGGCATCCTCGCTCCTCCTGTGATCCTGCTCCAACTCCCTGCTAGTGCCTTTCCCTCCGGGAAGTTTGGTGAAGCTCCTGCTTCTCTGGGTCGGGGCTTTCCTGTCCTGGGGGCGCTCACGGTGCTGCCTTAGCCTGGCTCTTCGCTGGGACCCTCCCCCCTGGATGTCTTTTGTTTATTTCTTTTTTCCCCCCTGTCTTCCTACCTTGATAGAAGCGCAAACTCTTCTCACTGTAGCTTTGCAGCTGTTCTCTCTTTAAATCTCAAGCCAAATTCGTAAGTTTTCAGGATGATTTGAAAGTTGTCTAGGTAATTTTGTGGGGTCAGGTGACTTGGGGACCCTGGTCTTCCTCCATCTTGCCCCGTCCCCCCTTTTTCCTTTTTTTTCATCCATTCTGACATCCTATATCCTTTTTTAAGATTTAATTTATTTATTCATGAGACAGACAGAGGAGAAAGAGAGAGAGAGAGAGGCATAGACACAGGCAGAGGGAAAAGCAGGCTCCATGCAGGGAGCCTGATGCGGGACCTGATCCGGGGTCTCCAGGATAAGGCCCTGGGCTGAAGGCGGCACTAAACCACTGAGACACCCGGGCTACCCACCCTATGTCTTTTGATTGGAATCCATTTCCATTCAGAATAATTATTGGTAGATATGTATTTATTGCCATTGTAATACTTGTTTTATCATTGTTTCTTGAGATTTTCCCTGTTTCTTTTTTTGTCATTTTTGATCTTTCTTTTCCACTTAAACAGTCTCCTTTAAGATTTCTTGCAAGGCTAGTTTAGTGGTCAAGAACTTTATTTCTTGTTTGTCTGGGAAACTATTTATCTCTCTTTCTATTCTGCAAGGTGGACTTTCTGGATAGAATATTCCTGGCTGAGGAGTTTTCCCATTCTGCATGTTGAATATGTCATGCCTCTCCTCTTTGGCTTGTCAAGTTTCTGTTGAGACATCTGTGGCTTGCCTTATGGGTATTCCCTTGTACATTAGAGTCAGCTTTTGTATTGCTTATTTTAAGATTTTTTTTTTACTATATTTTGCTAATTTAATTGCAATTTGTCCATTTTTTACTTGCTTTTGTTAATTTTGATGGCAGTTTTCTGTGATTCTTGGATCTGGATGTTGGTTGCCTTCCTCAGATTAGGGAAGTTCTTGGCTATTATTTCCTCAAAGAAATTTTTGACCTCCTTTTCTCTCTCGTCCTTTTCTGGGACTCTTATAATATGATGTTATTACATTTTATGGATTCACTGAGTTCCCTGAGTCTATTCTCATGTTCCATAATTCTTTCTCTCTTTTGTTCAGGTTCATTATTTTCCATTATTTTATATTCTATATCACTTATTCATTCTTCTGCTTTTCTATCCTGTGGTTATTGCACCAAGCATTTTTGGAATCTAAGTTATTGCATTTTTCATTCCTGAGTGATGTTTTTTTTAACTCTCTTATCTCTGCTGTAAAGATCTCACTGATGTCTTCCATTTATTTCTGAAGCCCAGCAAGTATCCTTATGATTGTTGCTTTAAATTCTCCATAAACATGTTACTTATATCTGTTTTGCTTACTTCTCTCTGTGTGACCTTAACTTGTTCTTTCATTTGGTATGAATCCCTCCAGCTTGGCATTTAGTCTAAGTTTCTGTCTTCTCTGTCTTAGAACAGACTGTTATGTTTCATGCTTGTGAGAGTAATGGCTTTATGTAGAAGAGGTCATATAATGTTCATGGTCTAGAACTTCAAGGAGTGTCTGGTGTGTGCTACGTGCACTCTGCTGTTGTGTTTTGGCTGCTTTATCCCTTAGCCTAGTCGTCTGCAGAGGCTCTCCTTGTGTGGAGTAGGTAGTACTTGTTTCTTGGCCAGAATGTGGCCAGTTTTACCTAGGTATGCTGTTTTCTGCTTCTTAAATGAGACCTGATACTACTTCCACTAAAACTGAAGACTTATAGAGCTCTCTGGTCAGGAGACATGGTATGTGCATGGGTTTCTGCTGTTCTTCTGGGTAAGGGGACTGCCTGCTGTGACTCAGGCAATCTTGATCAAGAAGAGCTATAGCATCACAGCACAGAGATATGGGACTTGGTGTAACCAGGGTAGGCAGCCTGTATTGGCACTGTGCTGCTTACCACAGCTGGTTCTGACTTTATTTTAAGGGCAAAGAAGGGAAATGATTCCAGCTAGTTTCCACACCACCCCCATCCCCCCACAGAGAGCAGTCTCTGTGCATGCTGCTTCTCAGGGAAAAACTCTGAGAAAAGTAAATAATCTTTTCTGTGTGTGTCCCAGGCTTTGTTCAGATAAATTTTTCCACACTCTGCCTCCAGGTTGTCTGCCTTCTCCCCAGGAGCAGAACAGTGCCCTCTGGGCTCTATCCCACTCAAACCTGATGACTTTTAAAATTTTATGCTTTAGGGATGTGGTGTGGCAGGGGCATGTGCTGGTCCTGCCACACTGGGACTGAATCTAGCTTGGCCAAGAGGGGAAGGCACACCAGAATGCAGAGGTATGGTATCTGGTATAAACAAGTTAAGCAGCCAGTTTTAGGGCTGAGCTGCTTTCCACAGGTGGCTTTGCATTTATGTTGAGTGGTGTGGGTGGGAAATGACACCAGTATTTCATTTGTTCTTTGAGAGACATATCTGTGAAAGTTACTTCTCTGGGACATGCACCAAGAAAAACCAATAATCTCCTTGCTATTTACCCCAGGCATTCTTCAGTGTCCATGCTATCTATCCCAGGGTTGTTTGCATGCCTTTTCTCCCAGAGTAGGGCAGCACCCTCAGGACTCTTTTCCAGCCAAGTCAGGATATTTAAAACTCCAGTCTTTAAATCCTGCTAGTTGTAAGGGCTCATGAAAATCAGAGCCTCTTTTTTTTTCCCCGAGCTAATGGCTTTTGGGATATGTTCTCCTTATGTGTTCCACTCTCTTTTACCTTTCTCCATGACAATGGTTTCCTCCTTCCTGCAGCACCTGCAATCCATTTCTCCAATGTCATGTCCTCTCTCCTTTTAGTTGTGGAATTTGTTTTGTGAGTCTTCAGGTTGATTTCTGGGGTATTTAGAATGATTTGATATGTATCTAGTTCTGTTCTAGATATTAGAAGAGCCTAGATTCTCTTATTATGCTGCCTTCTTAGCACTGTGAACTGAATCTAGTAATCTCATACAATTTTTAAAAAATAATATGTCTTTTTTCATGAACATATTATGTCTTCCCATTTATTTATGGTTTTAAACTTTCTTTCAGTAACGTTTTGTAATTTTATCTGTTTAAACTTTCTTTACATATGTTCTTAGTTATTTGAAATTTTGGATGTATGACAAAAGGTGTGTGGTTTAAAACCTAAAAATATATTTTCTAATTGTTATTTTTATCTAATGAACTGGCTAAATTCAATTAATAATTCTTTAAAAAATATTTTAGAGAGAAAGAGCAGGGAGGAAGAACAGAGGGAGAGGGAGAGAGAATCTCAAGCAGACTCTGCACTGAGTGTGGAGCCCAACATGGGGCTTGATCTCACAACCCTGAAAGCATGACCTGAGATGAAACCAAGTGTCAGATGCTTAACCAACTGTACCATCCAGGCAGCTCTCAATTAATAATTCTAATCATTTATCTGCAGGTTCATTTTGTGTGCTTTTTATATATACACAATCATGTACCTATTATCTATTTTACCCATCCCCCCATGTCCCCTCTGGCAATCAGTTTGTTCAACGTATTTAAGAATCTGTTTTATTCTTCATCTCTCTCTTTAATTCAAGTAATTAATATACAGTGGTATATTAGTTTCAGGTGTGCAATATAATGATACAACAATTCTGTACATTACTCAGTGCTCATCATGATAAGTGTATTCTTAATACCCTTCACTTATTTTACCCATTTCACATCCATCTTACCTCTGACAATGACTAGGTCTTTTCTATATTTAAGAGTTAGGTTTTTTTTGTTTCTTTTTATTGTTCATTTGTTTGTTTCTTAAATTACACATATAAGTGGAATCATATGGCATTTGTCTTTCTCTGACTGATATATTTTGCTTAGTAGGGATACCCATGTTGTTGAAAACAGCAAAACCTCATATTTTATGGCCGAAGAATATTTAATTCTGAGTGTACATATGTGTGTGTATGTATGCATACATATACATATCTTGGTATTGTAAACAATGCTTCAATAAATATATGGGTGTATATATCTTTTTGAATTAGTATTTTTGTTCACTTTGAGTAAATACTAATTAGTGAAATTATAGGATCACATGGCAATTCTATTTTTAGTTTTTTGGGGAGCCTCTGCACTTTTTTTTCACATTGGATATACCACTTTGCATTCCCCCAAGAGTGAATGAGAGTTCTTTTTTTTTTTTCACATCTTTGCCAACAGTTATTTCTTGTATTTCTTGGTTTAGCTCTTCTGACAGATGTAAAGTGATATCTTATTGTCATTTAAAAAAAACTTTATTTATTTTAGAAAAAGACAGAGAGAGAGAGATACAGAGACAGAGAAAGGAGGGGAGAGGGGTATAGGGAGATGAAGAATCTCCAGCAGATTCTGCACTGAGCATGGAGCCCAACACCAGGCTTGGTCTCATGACCTTGAGATCATGAGCTGAGCAAAAATCAATAGTTGAATGCTCAACCAAGTGAGCCATCCAGGTGTTCTCATTGTGATTTTGATTTCTTTGATGATTAGTGATGTTGATTTTTTATGTATCTGTTGGCCTTTTGTATGTCTTTTTTTGATAAATATCAATTCAGGTCCTCTGCCCTTTAATTGGGTTATTTTGTGTTGAGTTCCATAAGTTCTTCATAAATTTTAGGTGTTAGCCCCTGATTGGATATATAAATTGCAAATATCTTCTCCCATTCAGTAGGCTGTGATTTTGTTTCATTGATAGTTTTCCCCACAGTGCAAAATCTTTTTATTTTGGTGTAGTTCAATAATTTATTTTCATTTTTGTTTTCCTTTCTGGAAGAGCCATATCTAGAAAAATACTTCTACATCTGATGTCAAAGAAATTATTGCCTATATTTTCTGCTGGGAATTTTGTGTTGTCAGGTCTTACATTTATGTCGTCAAGCCTGTTTGAGTTTATTTTTGTTTATGGTGTTAGAAAGTGGTCCAGGTTTGTTTGTTTGCATGTAGCTGTCCAATTTTTCCAGCATCATTTGTTGAAGAGACTGTCTTTTCCCTACTTGCATATTATTGCCTTCTACATGATAAGATTACAATAAAAGCTTGTGTTTATTTCTGAACTCTCCATTCCATTCATCTATGTATCTATTTTTCTGCCAATACTAAACTGTTTTGATTATTACACCTTTATTGTTATACTTCTATCATTGATCTTCAAGTTTGTATTGACTATGCAAGGTGTTTTTTATTCTGCCCAAATTTAGTATTCTTTGCCCTAGTTTCTTAAAAATTGCCAATATTTTCATAGAGATTGAATTAAATCTGCAAATTGCTTTGGGTGGTATCAGATATGTAACAGTATTACTTGTTTTGGTCCATGAGTATAGAATATCTTTCTATTTATATCATTTTCAATTCTTTCTTCATTTTTTATACTTATCAGAGTATAGGTTTTTTACCTCTGTAGTTAAGTTTATTCCTAGGTATTTTATTCTTTTTGGTACAATTGTAAATTGTAAATGTGATTGTTTCCTTAATATATATTTCTGCTATTTCATAATTAGTGTATTAAAATGCCACATATTTCTGCATATTAATTTTGTATCCTGTTATTTTACTAAATTTATATATCACTTCTAGTAGTCTGTCACTTTTAGTAGAGTACTTAGGTGTTGCTGTTTTTCTTTTTATATTCTTTTTGGTTTTTTTTTTTTTTTGGTTTGTATTTACTGTCACATTAGCTGCAAATACTGAAACATTTACTTCTTCTTTACCAGTTTGGGTGCCTTTTATTTCTTTTTCTTTTCTGATTGCTATGGCTTGGACTTCTAGTACTATGTTGAATAAAAGTACTGAGAATGGACAGCCTTGTTTTCTTACTGATCTTAGAAGAAAAACTCACTTTTTCACCACTTTTTAGCATCATATAATGATAGCTATGCAGTTTTTATATATGGCATTTTTATGTTGAAATATGTTCCTTTTAAATCTACTTTGTTGAGTTTTTATCATGAACTGATGTACTTCATCAAATGATTTCTCTACAACTATTGAGAGGATCAGAAGGTTTTTGTCCTTGTTAATGTGATGTATCACATAGATTGATATGTAAATATTGAACCAGGCTTGCATCCTTTTAGTAAATCCCACTTGATGCTGGTGAATAACTTTTTTAAATGTATTGTTAGGTTTGCTTTGCTTATATTTTGTTGAGGATTTTTGTATCTATGTTCATTGGAGACATTAGCTTGTGGGTTTTCTTTCCTTTTGGTAGTATCTTTGATGTTGGTACAATGGAAATGTTGAACTTGTAGAATGAATTAAAAAACTTCCCATCCTCTTCTATTTTTAAAAATAGTTTTAAAAGAATAAGTATTATTTATTATTTAAATGTTGGTGGGTCGGGCAGCCCCGGTGGTTTAGCGGTTTAGTGCCGCCTTTGGCCGGGAGTGATCCTAGAGACCCAAGATCGGGTCCTGTGTCGGGCTCCCTGCATGGAGCCTGCTTCTCCCTCTGCCTCTCTCTCTCTCTCTCTCTCATGAATAAATAAATGAAATCTTTAAAAAAATAAATGTTGGTAGATCTCACCTGCCAATCCGTCTGATCCTGGAATATTGTTTGTTGAGTGTTGTTTGGTTCCTAATTCAATTTCAATGAATGGCTGGTACTCAATCTGTTTGCATTTTCTGTTTCTTCCTAATTAAGTTTTGGAAGATTGTATGTTTTTAGAAATTTATCCATTTCTTACTTATTGTTCTACATGTTGGCATATAATTTTTAAAATATTTTTTACCATCTTTTGTATTTCTGTTATTATTATCTTACAGTTCTGATTTTATTTGAGTTTGTTTTCTCTTTTGGTTTTGAATCTGAGTAAATGTTTATCAAAATTATTGATCTTTTCAGAGAAACAGCTCCTGGTTTCATTGATCTGTTCTACTGTTTAATAATCTCTATTTTATTTATTCTCTGATGTACATATATTTTTTTTCTTTCTACTGGATTTAGGCTTTTTTAGATGTAAGGTTGTTTATTTTAGAATCTATTTCTTGAGGTAGGCCTGTATTGCTACAATCTTCCCTCTCAGAATATCTTTTGCTGCATCCCCAAGATAATCTACCATTATGTTTCTATTTTCATTTGTCTCCATGTATTTATTTATTTCATCTTTGATTTTTTCTTTGACTCATACATTGTTAGTAGCATGTTATTTAGCTTCCATATATTTGTGTTGCTTGTATATATTTTCTTGTGATTCATTTCTAGTTTCATATCGTTGTGGCCAAAAGAATTTTATGGTATAATTTCAATCTTTTAAAATTTATTTAGACTTGTTTTGTGGCATGATTTGTGTTCTATTCTGGAGAATATTCCATGTACACTTGAAAAGAATGTGCATTCAACTGCTATTGAATGGAATATTCTAAATATATATTTTAGGTCTACCTGGTCCAATATCTAATTCAAAGCCAATGTTTCCTGTTGACTTGTTATCTCAATGATTTATCCATTGATATAAGTGGGGTGTTAATGTCCCCTATTTTTATTGTATAACTTTCAATTCCTACCTTCATGTTAATAGTTGTTTTATGTATTTAGATGATCACATATTGTAAATATTTACAATTATTATATCCTCTTGTAGTATTGTTCCATTTATCATTATGTAGTGTCTTCGTCTCTCATTACACTCTTCGTGTTAAACTTTATCTGATACAAGTATTGCTACTCTAGCTTTTTTTTTTCTTCCATTTGCATGGTAAATGTTTTTATAACCATTAATTTTCTTTTTAAAAAATATTTATTTATTTATTTTTTTTATTTTTTTTATTTATTTTTTAGTTATTTATTTTAGAGAGAGAGTGTGTGTGTGATGGGGGCAGAGGGAGAGAATCTTCAAGCAGGCCCCTAGCTGAACACAGAGCCTGTCATGGGGCTTAATCCCATAATCCACGACATAATGACCTGAGCCAAAACCAAGAGTCAGATATTTAAGAGATCCATCCAACTACCCCTCCATCCTTTTATTTTAAATCTACATGTGACTTTGGGTTTGATGTAAGCCTCTTGTAGGCAGGGGATATATATATATATATATATATATATATATATATATATATATATATATCCTTGCTTTTTTTAGTCCATTATGTCTTGCATTTAGTCCATTTATGTTCAAAGTAATTATTGATAGGTATGTACTTATTATTATTTTATTATTTGTTTTATGGTTGTTTTTGTATTTCTTTTCTGTTTCTTTTTTCTTGCTCTGTTTTTTTTTTGTGGTATGATGCTTCTCTTTAATATGCTTGGATGCTTTTCTCTTAATTTTTTTGCTTGTCTATTACAGGTATTTAATTTGTGGTTATCATTAGATTATTATATAACATCTTCTGCATATACCAACGCATATTAAGTTGATGATAAGTTAAATTTGAGCCTGCCCTATGAGCACTAAATTTTTCCTCTCCCATTTTTTATGTATATTATATCCTACTTTACATCCTTTCATTTTGTGAATGCCTTGTCTAAATTTTATTGATATAATAGATTTACTAATTTTTTGCTTTAAGTATCATATTGGTTTTATAAGTAATTAATCTACTACTTTTGTTATGTTTGTATTTACATGTACATGTTTATCCTTTCATAATTTTCTTACTCCTGATTACAGCCTTTTCCTTTTACTCAAAGAATTTCTATTATGTTTCTTATAAAGCTGGATCTGTGCTGATGAACCCCTTTAACTTTCTTTACATGTGAGCAATTATCTCTCCTTCTATTAAAGAATGTTACCCTTGTTGTGTATGGTATTCTTGGTTGCAGGTTTTTTCCTATTAGCATCTTGAATTTATCATACCACTCTCTTCCGGCTTGTAAAGTTTCTTCTGATAAATCAGTTGACGGCTTTACATAGTTTGTATGTAACTGTGTGTGTGTGTGTGTTTTCCCCTCTGCTCTTTTTAAAATTATCTCTTTATCACTGCTTTTTCCCATTTTATGTGTGTGTCTTGATGTGGACCCCATTATGTGGATTTTGTTGGGGCCTCTCTATGCCTTCTAAATCTGAATGTCCGTTTCCTTTCCCAGATTAAGCATGTTTTTAGTTACTACTTCTTCACATAAAGTTTCTTAGCAGGGATCCCATTGTGAAGTTTGATACCAGGGCCCTTAGATCATGACATGAGCTGAAGGCAGACACTTCATCAACTGAACCACCCAGGGGCCACCCCTTTTTTCTCTCTTGTTCTTCTAGGATTTCTATAATGTGAATGCTATTATGCCTGATGATGTGACTGAGTTCCCTTAAACTATTTTCATTTATTATTATCATTGTCATCATCATTATTATTTTTTATTATTTTGCTTTTCTGCTTGGTTGTAAACCATTAATCTCTCTTCAGGTTGCTTATCCATTCCTTTGCCTCCCCTAGTCTACTATTGATTGTCTCTAGTGTATTTTTTTAATTTAAATTCAATTAGCCAAAACAAAGTTCATCATTAGTTTCAGATGTAATATTTGATAATATATCAATTGCATATAACACCCAGTGCCTATCACATCACATTAGTGTATTTTTTATATCAGTTCTTGAGTTCATCTCTGGTTCTGTGTGTGTGTGTGTGTGTGTGTGTGTGTGTATCCTATGTATTTATTGAAGGTCTCATCAAGATCCTCCACTCTCTTCTTTAATCCAACATCTTTATGGCCATTACTTTGAAGTCTTTATCAGGTATATTGTTTATCTCTGTTTCATTTGGCTCTTTTGCTATGATTTTGTCCTGTTCTTTCATTTGGGACTACTCTTCTGTCTTCTCATTTTTCTAACTCTCTGTGTTTGTTTTTATGTATTAGAAAAGTCAGCTATATCTCTTGATCATGAAAGTAGTGGCCTTGTGAAGAAGTGATGCTGTGGTGCCCTGTAGTGAAATGTCCCCTGTTCACCAGTACCTAGCACTTCAGAAGTGTCTCTTCTGTGGGGTGTCTGAAGCTTATTCTTATGCCCAAGCCTCTTTTGGCTTTAGTCCAGTTGGATGCAATGGCCCAAATTGAATTCTGGGAACAGAATTTTTCTCTGTGCTGTTAAGGGGCCAGTCTCAGACCACTGTGGATGTGTAGATGAGTGGTATTCCAAATAAAATCTAATACCTGTCCTCAGCCTGCTCAGCATGGCTGTGGTTATGCCAACCTGTAATAACCTCCCTTGTTCCCTGAGAGGCTTTCATTGGTGGGCAGAAGCATCAATAAAAAATTATTCCTGTCCCAGTATGTCTGTTTGGGCTACAGTAGCACCAACCTGCAGTGTGCTCTCTTTGCTTTGTCCCCTGAAACACATTTATTGGTGAGAGGGGCCAGAAGTCAGAATAGATGCTTGCTCTTATTCCATCTGAAAGGGTTGCAATGACTCCAAACTGCAGGGATCTCTCCTCGTGCTGCCCACTAAGAGGTTTTTGTTGGGCAGAGACAACAATCAGTTCAGATATCTACCTACAAGCCATCTGCTGCAGTTGAACTGGAGTATTTGGGTGTCTTTTCCTCTCCTCAGTGCCAGAGTCACTTAGGACTGGCACCAGTCCCTTCCAGGTCTACTTTCAGGTTGCAATATGGTAGGAGCAATTTTAGAGACTCTCTTGCCAAGTGGGGTGGGTTGGATGAGGTGAATTTGAAGGAGAAGATTCAGTGTTATTAGCAAGGTAAGTGTCAGATGCTCATGCTGCTTACCACCAGTGTCTATTTAGCTTGTGTAAAAGTGGGGAGATACGGCTTTTTTATCTTGGTAAAATCTCCTAAAGACTCTGCGCCTCTGCATACTGTCTGAGATTATTAAATAAATCTCAACAAATACCCAGGGCACTTCTCAAACTGTTGTTTCTATCCTATATTTCAGTGAGATTGTTTATTATGCTGGTCTTTAAAAGCATGAACTCAGATTTTTCTCACCCTGCAGTTCTCCAAGAGCTAAGCCTACTGATTTTTATACTACCTGAAGTTAAGCCCCACTGGTACTCACAAAGTTAAGCCCCACTGGTTTTTTATGCCAAATGTTATGGAAATTCATCTTCCCAGCCCAGGTCCCCTGTCTCTGGGATACCTGGTGTGGAGTCTCTTCCTTATCTATCTTCATGTTTGTACTGTCTCTCTGTTTCATGGTTAGTCTCACTGGGAATTTGTATCCCTCTTACCCTTTTTGATGAGGCTTCCTCTCTACATTTAACAGGAAAACCTGTTCTACCAGTATTTGAGTCATTTTCTGGGGTAATTGCAGTGATGTGACTGTTATGTATGGGTGTCCACGGGAGGAGGTGAGTTTAGGATGCTCCTACACTGCCATCTCTTGAGAATTCTGTTGCTAATGATTTTTATTATGAATCAGTTTTGAACATTATTTCTTCAAATATATTTTCTGTCCCATTCTCTTTATTTTCTGAGACTCTCATAATGCAAATATTAGCTCGCTGTCCCTTAAGCTCTTTAAAACTACCCCAACTTTTTACATTCTCTTTCTTTTTTGCTTCTTTTATTGTATGAGGTTTTTTTATCCTGTCTTATAGTTCACTTATCCTTGCTTTTCATTTATTTATTCTGCTATTGAAATGCTCTAAAATGTTTTTTCAGTTCACTTATCATATTGTTCAGAATTGTAAATACTATTTGGTACTAATCTGTTCTCTTTCTTGAAATTCTCAGTTTATTCAGCAATTCTCCCCAGCTCAGTGAGCATAATTATGACCATTATTTTGAAGATTTTATTACATAAATCACTTATCTCCATTTTATTAACATCTTTTCCTGATGTTTTATATTGTTCTTTGGTCATTTTTATGTCTTTCTTGGAAAAAAATATCTATTTCGGTTGTCTGCCCAATATTTAGGTGAATGATGATAATGATAGCACTGAGTTTTATACTTTCTTTATGTGTTTTGGTCATAAGCCCTTATCAAATTTATCATTTACAAATATAATTTCCCATTTACTAGGTTTGCTTTCTTTGTTGTTGACGATTTTCTTCACTTTTTACTGTAGTTCAAATTTTTCTTTCGTTTACTAGTTGAGGATACATACCTAAAAACATTGCTATAGCGGGTGTCAAATAAAATATGGAGTATGCTTTCTTTTAGGGTTTTATGGTTTTAGGTTTTACATTTAGTTTTTCAATACATTTTGAATTTATTTTTGTGCATAATGTTAGAAAGTGGGTCAGTTTTATTCTTTTACATGTAGCTGTCCAGTTTTCCCAACATCATTTATTGAAGACACTGTCTTTTCCCCATTGTATAGTCTTGCCTCCTTTGCCATTCATTAATTGATTATATATGCTTGAGTTTATTTCTGGGCTTTCTGTTGTGTTCCATTTTTGTGCTGGTACCATAGTGTTTTGACTACTACAGCTTTCTAGTATATTGGAAAGTCTCAGACTATGATATCTCTAGCTTCATCTTTAATTTTTTATATTAAAATTAAATTAATTAACACATAGTATATTATTAGTTTCAGAGGTAGGATTTAGTGAATCATCAGTTGCATGTAACACCCAATGTTCATTCCATTAAGTGCTATCCTTAATGCTCATTATAGTCCCTCATCTTCTACCCAAATCCCCTCCAGCAACCGTCAGTTTGTTTTCTATACTTGAGTGTCTTTTGGCTTGCCTCTCTCTCTGTTTATATATTATTTTATTTTTCCTTCCTTTCCCCATGTTCATCTGTTTTGTTTCTTAAATTCCACATATGAGTGAAATCATATTATACTTGATTTTCTGAGTGACATATTTCACTTATCATAATACACTCCAGTTCCGTGCATGCAATTGCAAAATATAAGATTTCATTTTTTTAAAGATTTTATTTATTTATTCATGAAAAACACACACACACAGAGAGGGAGGCAGAGACACAGGCAGAGGGAGAAGCAGGCTCCATGCAGGGTGCCTGAGGTGGGACTAGATCCCAGGTCTCCAGGATCACACCCTGGGCTGAACGCAACACTAAACCGCTGGGTCACCCAGGCTGCCCTCTTTTTTTGATGGCTGAGTAATATTCCTTTGTGTGTGTGTGTGTGTGTGTGTGTGTATCACATCTTTATCCATTCATCTGTCAATGGACATCTGGACTCTTTCCATATTTTGGCTACTGTGGGTGGGCGTTGCTGTTGTAATCACTGAGGTGCATGTGTCTTTTTGTATCATCACTATGTTTGTATCCTTTATATAAATACTTGGTAGTGCAATTATTGGGTTATAGGGTAGCTCTAGTTTTAACTTTTTGAGGAATCTCCATAGTGTCCCCCATTATTCACAGCCTGTCCAACATTTGTTGTTTCCTATCTTGTTAATTTTCACCATTTTCACTGGTGTGAGGTGGTATCTCACTGTGGTTTTGATTTGTATTTCCATAATGGCAAGTGATGTGGAGCATTTCCTCATGTGCTTGTTGGCTATGTGTATGTATTTTTTGTGAAATGTGTGTTCATGTCTTTTGCCCATTTCATGATCTGATTGTTTATTTCTTTACTGTTGAGTTGCATAAATTCTTTATACTTCTTGGATAACAGTCCTTTACCTGATATGTCATTTGCAAATATCTTCTCAAATTCTGTAGGTTGTCTTTTGTTCTGTAGGTTGTCTTTTAGTTCTGTTGACTGTTTTCTTTTGCTGTGCAGAAGCTTTTGATCTTGATGAAGTTCCAATATTTTTGCTTTTGTTTTCCTTGCCTTTATAGATGTATCTTGCAAGAAATTGGTGTGGCCAAGTTCTAAAAGGGTGTTGCCTGTGTTATCCTCTAGGATTTTGATGGATTCTCATCTCACATTTAGACCTTTCATCCATTTTGAGTTTATCTTTATGTATGGTGTAAGAGAATGGTCTAGCTTCATTCTTCTGCACGTGGCTGTCCAATTTTCCCAGCACATTTTATTGAAGAGATTTTCCTTTTACCAGTGGATATTCTTTCCTGCTTTGCGGAATATTTGTTGACCATAGAGTTGAAGGCCCAATTCTGGGTTCTCTACTCAGTTCCATTGATCTATGTGTCTGTTTTTGTGTCAATACCACACTGTCGTGATGATCATAGCTTTGTAGTACAGATTGAAATCCGGCAATTTGAAGCCCCTGGCTCTGGTTTTCTTTTTTAATATTTGCCTGGCTATTCGGGGTCTTTTTTGATTCCACACAAATCTTAAGATTATTTGCTCCAACGCTCTGAAGAAACTCCATGGTATTTTGATAGGGATTGCATTGAACCTGTAAATTGCCCTGGGTAGCATATACATTTTCACAATACTAATTCTTCCAGTCCATGAGCATGGAATATTTTCCATCTCTTTGTGTCTTCCTCAATTTCTTTCAGAAGTGTTCTGTAGTTTTTAGGATATAGATCCTTTAACTTTTTGGTTAGGTTTATTTCTAGGTATCTTATGCTTTTGGGTGCCATTGTAAATGTGATGGACTCCTTAATTTCTCTTTCTTCAGTCTCATTGTTAGTGTATAGAAATGCCACTGATTTCTGGGAATTGATTTTGTATCCTGCCCCACTGCCGAATTGCTGTATGAGTTCTAGCAATCTTGGGGTGGAATATTTTTTGATTTTCTATGGACAGTATCATGTCATCTGCAAAGAGGGAGAGTTTCACTTCTTCTTTGCCAATTTGAATGCTATTTATTTATTTATTTATTCATTTATCTGATTGCTGAGGCTAGGACTTCTAGTACTATGTTGAATAGCAGTGGTGAGAGTGGACATCCCTGTTTTGTTCATGATCTTAGGGGAAAGGCTTCCAGTGCTTCCCCATTGAGAATTATATTTGCTGTGGGCTTTTCGTAGGTGGCTTTTAAGATTCTGAGGAATGTTCCCTCCATCTCCTCACTGTGAAGAGTTTTGATCAGGAATGGATGCTGTATTTTGTCAAAAGCTTTCCCTGCATCTTTTGAGAGGATCATATGGTTCTTGTGTTTTCTCTTGTTGATATGATCTATCACATTGATTGTTTCACGAGTGTTGAACCATCCCTGCATGCCGGGGTTAAATCCCACTTGGTCATGTGAATAATCCTCTTAATGTACTATTGGATCCTACTGGCTGGTATCTTGTTGAGAATTATTGCATCTGTGTTCATTAGGGATATTGGTCAATAATTGTCCTTTTTGTTTGGGTCTTTGTCTGGTGTTGTAATTAATGTGATGGGTTCCTCGTAAAATGAGTTTGGAAATATTCTGTCCCTTTCTATCCTTTGGGACAGCTTTAGTAGAATAGGTATTGTTTCTTCTTTAAATGTTTGATAGATTTCTCTTTTGGAAGCCACGTGGCCTTGGACTTTTGTGTTGTGGGAGTTTTCTGATGATTGCTTCATTTCCTCACTGATTATTGGCCTGTGCACATTTTCTATTTTTTCCTGTTTCAGTCTTGATAATTTGTGGTTTTCCAGAAATGCTTCCATTTTTTCTAGATTGCCTAGTTTATTGGTGTATAGTTGCTGATAATATTTTTTAAAAATAATTTGTATTTCTTTGGTATGGTTCTTATCTCTCCTCTTTCATTCATGATTTTATTAATTTGCATCTTTTCTCTTTTCCTTTTAATAAGGCTGGCTAATTATGTATCTTATTAATTCATTCAAAGAACTAACTCCCAGTTTTGTTCATCTATTCTACAGTTCTCTATACAGGTCTCTATTTCACTGAATTCTTCTCAAATCTTTATTAACTCTTTTCTTCTGGTTGGTGTAAGTTTTATTTGCTGTTATTTCTCCAGTTCCCTCTTAGGACTGCTTTTGCTGTATCCCAAAGATTTTGAACAGTTGTGTCTTCATCCTCATTGGTTTACATGAATCTTTTTAGTTCTACTCTAATTCCTTGGTTGACCCCTTCATCTTTTAGCAGGATGCTCTTTAACTGCCACGTTGGTTGAATTCCTTCCAAAATTCTTGTGATTGAGTTCTAGTTTCAATGCATTATGGTTTGAAAATATGTAGAGGACAATCCTAATGTTTTATAATCAGTTGAGGCTTGATTTCTGATGCAGTATGTGTCTATTCTGGAGAAAGTCCCATGTGCACTTGAGAAAAATTTGTATTCAGTTGCATTTCGATGCAAAGTTCTATATATATCTATGAAATCCATCTGGTCCAGTGTATCATTTAAAGCTCTTGTTTCTTTTTTGTTTTTTATTAAATATTATATTTATTCATGAGAGACACACACACACAGAGGGGCAGAGACAGAGGCAGAGGGAGAAGCATGCTCCACGGAGGGAGCCTGACGTGGGACTCGATCCTGGGTTTCTAGGATCAGGTGCCGGGCCAAAGGTGGTGCTAAACCACGGAGCCACCTGGGCTGTCCAAAAAGCTCTTGTTTCCTTGGTGATGTTGTGCTTAGAATATCTTTCATTTGAAGAGTGTCGTGTTGAAGTCTCCTACTATTAGTGTATTATTATCTAAGTATCTCTTTACTTTGCTTATTAATTAATTGATATACTTGGCAGCTCCCACATTAGTGCCATAAATATTCATGATTGTTAGGTCTTCTTGTTGGATAGACCTTTTAAGTATGATATACTGTCCCTCTTCCTCTCTTACTACAGCCTTTGGTATAAAATCTAACTGATCTGATATGAGGATTGCTACCCCCAGCTTTCCTTTGAGGACAATTTGGATGGTAAATGGTTCTCCAACCTTTCATTTTCAGGCTGGAGGTGTCCTCAGGTCTAAAATGAGTCTCTTGGGCAGCCCGGGTGGCTTAGCAGTTTGGCGCTGTCTTCGGCCCAGGGTGTGATCCTGGAGACCCAGGATCAAGTTCCACGTTGGGCTCCCTGCATCAAGCCTGCTTTTCCCTCTGCCTGTGTCTTTGCCTCTCTCTTATTCTCTGTCTCTGTGTCTGCATGAATATATAAAATCTTTAAAATAAAATAATGTGAGTCTCTTGTAGGCAGCAAATAGATGGGTCTTGATTTTTTTTTTATCCAGTCTGAAACCCTGCATCTTTTGATGGGATCATTTAGCCCATTCACCTTCAGAGTTACTAGTGAAAGATGTGTTTAGTGTCATTGTAATATCTATTCAGTCCCTGTTTTTGTGGACTAATTCTTTGGGTTTCCTCTTTCTTTTACAGGGTCCTTCTTAATATTTCTTGCAGAGCTGGTTTGGTGGTCACAGATTCTTTCAGTTTCTGCCTATTTTGGAAGTTCTTTATCTCTCCTTCTATTCTGAATGAGAGCCTAGCTGGGTAAAGTATTCTTGGCTGCATGTTCTTCTCATTTAGGACCCTGAATATATCCTGCCAGGCCTTTCTGGCCTGCCAGGTCTCTGTGGAGAGGTCTGCTATTAATCTATAATTTCTCCCCATATAATTGGGAATCTTTTGTCTCTCACTGCCTTAAGGATTTTCTCTTTATCTTTGGAATTTGCAAGTTTCACTATTAAATGTCGAGGTGTTGAATGGTTTTTGTTGATTTGGGGGGGGCATCTCTACCTTCTGGATCTGAATGCCTGTTACCCTCCCCAAATTAGGGAAGGTCTCAACTATGATTTGTTCAAATATGTTTTCTAGCCCTCTGTCCATCTCAGCATTCTCTGGAACCTCCATTATATGTAGATTCTTCCTTCTGAGTGTAACCTTTATTTCCCTTAACCTTTCCTTATGTTTTGTAATTGTTTTATTCTTTTCTTCTCAACTTCCTTCCTTGCCATCAACTTGTCTTCTATGTTGCTCACTCTCTCTTCCACCTCATTAACCCTCGTCATTAGGATCTCCAGTTTCAAGTGCATCTCAATTATTTGATTTTTAATTTTGGCGTAGTTAGATATAAATTCTTCAGTCATGAAGTCTCTAGAATGCTTTATGCCTTTTCCCATAGCCACCATTAGCTTTAAAATTGTGGTTTTGAATTGGCTTTGTGACATCGAACTGTAGTTCATATTCTGTAACTCTATGGCAGTGAGTAAGTACTGTTTTGATTCTTTCTTTTGTGGTGAGTTCTTCCTTCTAGTAATTTTCCTCAGTGCAGAGTGGATGTACAAGCAGGCTGAATCAAGAATATCAACCACAACTTAAGTTAATTTCACTCTATAAGATTCTTTCAAGGTCAGACATCAGAAAATGAAACAAAGATCAGAATGAAATAAAACCAAGGGACTGCTAAAGTAAAAAAACAAATTTTAAAACAAAATAGTATTAAATAAAAGGTCAGGAATCCTAAAGAAGAAGAAGAAAAGAAAATAAAAAGAGAAAAAATAGCAAAAGTAAAGAGGAAATAAAAGAAAAAAAAGATGGGGGGAGGACTGGGAGATGGTGGTGGTAAAGGACTTATAGTGCAGGGAGAATGTAATGTACCTGAGGGTCTTGGAGGCTGATCCTCTTGGTTCTGAGTGTTTAAGTTCTGTATGTTAGAAGATACTCAGTCCCAAATTTATATAAACAAGAAATACTTGTAGAGATCCCCACCATTGACCACCAAAACATAAATGATATAAAAGAGGGGGTCAGAATGGGATTGAAGAGAGAATATAATCCCACAGAATGAACATGCACAGTATACCACTTGGTTCTGGGTACATGCTGGTCATGTTTTAGAAGGTATTAACTTCTCCCATTGTAGAACAAAATTAGGCAGAGAAAACAACACAAAAGAAAACAAAAAACATCTATATCTCTCAGAATTAAATTGAGTATGTTGAAGGGAATCTAGAAGTGGAAAATATATCTAAGACATGTAATTGTAGAAATATCAAATCAAAACGGAAGAAACTTAAGAATGAAGAGGTGATAAAATATTTATTTAAGGTGGGAAAATAATAAAATATATTGGAAATTTTTAGTCTGATATGAAAACGAATTGTACTGGAAAAAGGGGGAAAAAAGGAGGGATAACCCTTTAGTTCTATATACTATAAATCCCTCTGACTTTCCCTGGATCTTTCTAGCACTGCTTGTTTAAGAACTTGCTCTTCCCCTATTCTTCCAGCTGGTCTTCTGGGGGAGGGTCCGCTGTGCTGATTCTCAGGTGTGTGTGTCTGGGCAGAAATGCCCCACCCCCTTCTGGGTGCCAGGATCAGCATGAACTGTGAATCCTGTGAGGCCTTTGTTCCCTGGCGGCCCCATCCCTTCTAGGCACAAGATGAAACAAGGAAGAACAAGACAATGGCAGTGGACAGATTTCTAACTCTGGGGTCAGCTTCTGTCTAGTAACTAATGCAGTCTCCCAGTCCACAGTGGTCTAGATGCTCACGGGGCCAGTGTGGGTGTTCTGATCTGCACAGCTTGCAGGGTGCTCAACGGCAGGAGAGTCCTCACTGTCCTCCTGTGCCCTCCCCGCTTCTGCCTGTCCCAGGGGGAGTGCAGGATCTTGGGCTGTTTCTGCTCAGGGGCCCTGGGATCCGGGGCCCTGGGCTGCTGAAATCGTGCTCCTGGGTTGTGCAGCTCCCAAAGGCAGCAGGGTGCAGACACTTCCATCTGGAACCAGCCCGCCTAATTGACTGGCTTCTGACAGATGCCCTGCAGGGTGTGGGCTCCAGTCCTTTACCGAGATTGGTCCACAGTTTGTGATGCACTTTTCCCTGGCCCCCTTCCTATATTAAGGATCCGGTAAACAGGAGGCTTCACTGTCCCTCCTGAGATTCTGTCCAATTTCCCTGGTAAGTGCTTTTCCATCTGGGAGGCATCCGGTCCGGATTTTTAAAGGTCTTGCTTCTCTGGGGCTGGGTTTTCCTGTCCAGAGACTTTTGCTGCCCTGGTTTAGCTTGGCTCCTTGCAGTGCTGCTCCCCCCCTTGATTATTTTTTATTTCATTTTTTTCTACCTTCTTACCTTGCTAGAAGCAAAGAACCCTTCATTGTAGCATTCCAGCTGTTCTCTCTTTAAATCTCAGGTCAAATTCATAGGGTGTTTAGTCTGATTTGAAAGTTATCTAGGTAAGTTTGTGGGGCCCAGTGAGTTGAGTACCCCTATTCCTCCGCCATATTGCCCCATCTTCTCTTTTTTGGTAGTTTTTTAGTACTGATTTAATTTTATTACTAGTAATGCATGTGTTCCAATTTTCGATTTCTTTCTGATTCAGTTTTGGAAGACTTTATATTTCTAGGAATTTATCCATTCCTTCAGGTTGTCTGATTTGTTGGCCTATAAATTTTATCATTATTAGCCATTTGTATCATTGTGATGTCAGTTGTTAATTACTTTTCATTTCTGATATTTAAAATCTGTGTCCTATTTATTAATGAGTATGGCTATGTTTTATCAATTTTATCTTTTCATAAAATCCATTCTTCATTTCATTGGCTTTTTCCCCCCTTTTCTCTAATTTACATATTTCTTCTCTGATATATATTATTTTCTACCTTCTACTCACCTTGGGCTTTGAATATTTTTGTTTTTCTAGTTTTTTTAGGTATACTATTAGATTAATTTGGGGGCTTTTTTTGTATCTTGAGGTAAGTCTGTATCACTATATATTTCCTTCTTACATTTCCTTTCATTGATTCCCAAAATTTGGTACCATTGTGTTTTTGTTTTCATTTGTCTTCGTGTATTTTTAATTTTCTGCTTTGACTGCTTTATTGTCCTATTGGGTTTTTAGTATCATGCTGTTTAGCCTCCAGCTGTTTATGTGGGTATTGTTTTTCATTATTTTTCTTGTGATTAATTTCTAGTTTCCCACTGTTGTGATTTGGAAAAAAATGCATGGTAGATTTCATTCTTTAATTTATTGAAGGTTGTTTTATGGTCCTAATGTGTGATCTATTCTGGAGAAGCTCCATATACACTTGAGAAGAATGTGTATTCTGTTTTGTATTTTTTTATAGAATGTTTTATATATTTATTTATGTCCATCTTGTCTAATATGTCATTCTAAGACACTGATTCTTTATTGATTTTCTGCCTGGATGACCTATCCATTGATGTAAGTGGGGTGTTAAAAATCTCCTATTATTTTATTACCTTCAATTTTTATATTTGTATCTGTTAAAAATGTGCTTTATGTGTGTAGGTGCCCCAATGTTGTGTTTATAGAAATTACAATTTTTATATATTTTTTGTTTTAATCCTTCTAACACATGTAACACTCTTTGTCTCTTGTTATACTCTTTTTTTTTAAGACTATAATGTCTGATGTAAGTATTATTACACTGGCTACTTTTTAGCTTACATTTGCATGGTAGATATTTATTTTACCCCATCACTTTCAGTATGTATGTGTCCTTAGTTTGAAGAGAGTCTCTTCAAGGCAGCATATCAATCGGTATTTTTTTTCTATTTTTTAATACATTCCACAATGCTTTGTGTTTTCATTGGATTATGTGAGCCATTTATATTTAAAGCAATTATTCATAGATATGTACTTATCACAATTTTGTTAATTGTTTTCTGGTTATTTTTGTACTTCTTCTGTTCCTTCTTCTCTTGCTCTCTTTGTGACTGATGAACTTCTGTAGTATTACATTTGACTTTTTTTCCTTTATTTCTTGTGTATCTATTATTAGTTTTGGGTTCATATTTAATATTTCAAGTATATGGCAGTCAATACCAGTGATGTTCATTTAAGTTTATACACATTAAAAACAACAACAACAACAAAACTTCTTCCTTTTTTAAAACTCCTTTCTCCACATCTGATGCATATCTTTATATACAAGTACATCTGCTGTTGTGTTTTATATCTCTTTATTCATAAATTATTTACCTCTAATTATGGTCATGTGTTTTTCACTTAAAGAGTCCATTTAGAGGGAGCTAAGATGGTGGCAGAGTAGGACTCTAGGATTGTCTTGTCCCTTAAATACAGCTAGATATCTATCAAATCATTGTAAACACCCCAAAACCAACCTGAAGACTGACAGAACAAACTCCACAGCTAAAAAGGGAGAAGCCACATCAAAGAAAGTAGGAAGTACAGAGAAGTGGTTTGGTGGAGAAGTGGAACATGGATGCTGTGGAGGGGAGGAAGCCATGGTAGCATAGAAAGGTGAGAAAGAGGAGCACACAGGGGAATGCACAAAGAGAACAATTCCCCAAAGCCATTCACTGGGAAAATGGACTGATTTTCATGAGTTCTTGTGGCCAATACATCTTAAAGACTGGATCTTTAAAGGTAGGGAGTCTTGGCTGAGATAGAGCCCTTAGGGTGCTGTCTTACTTCTGGAGAAAAAGCAGGCAGACAACCCAGGGGTAGACATCATGGAACCTGATGGAACCCAGAATGCCTGGGGCACAAATGGAGGAAATTACTAATTCCTCTTGGAGGCCATCCCTGAGACATAGCATTCATAGAGACTCCTCACCAGGGACATAAGAGCCTATGGCATGATTTCCCTGCCTTACTCCTCAACAAAAAGAGCTACCTGTGGCAGGTGGCTCACCCCCAAAACTGGTTGCCTAATTTACTAACATCAAGTCCCACACCCCTGCACTCTACTGAGACTCCCTTCTTTTTTTTTATTTTTTTATTTTTTTTTATTTTTTTATTTTATTTTTTATTTTTTTTAAATTTTTTATTGGTGTTCAATTTACTAACATACAGAATAACCCCCAGTGCCCGTCACCCATTCACTCCCACCCCCCGCCCTCCTCCCCTTCTACCACCCCTAGTTCGTTTCCCAGAGTTAGCAGTCTTTACGTTCTGTGAGACTCCCTTCTTAGTCAAGCTCACATTAGTACCAGTGCAACAGATTTTCCCCCAGAAGACCAGGGCAGGTCTCTGCTTAGATCACATCCCTAAAGCCTAGAATTTTAAAAGTCAGTGGACTTGGATAGGTTGGAGTCCAGAGGACATTATGGTGCTCCTGAAGATAAGGCAGGGAATCAAATTGGAGGTAGACAGTGTGAAAAAAGTGATCCGAAAAAGGTATGGAACATAGAAGACAAGCATTATTTGTTCTCCTATGACAACTTCGCTGAGGGGAAACGTGCACAGAAGTGCCACTCCAGGGGCAAGGGAGCTGGCTGGCATCGTTTCCTTACCTTGTCCTTCACATAAATACAGAGCCATCTGCAGTAAACAGTATGCCACCAAAATTGTTTGCCTATCTTGCTTACACCAGGTCTCACACCCCTGTGTTGTGGCACTACTGTCCATCTCAATCAGTTTGCATGAGTCCCAGGGTGGTAGGCCCATTCCCCAGAAAACAAGCAGAAACCCTTACACATACTTCTCCAAACCAGAGAGTTCTGCAGGGCTTTCATTGTACTGGAAGTAGTTTCAGCTCTTATTTAACAATCAGACCAGAGCACATCCAGTTAAAACTCACCATATTCTGGACAAGGAATAATTCCTTCTACTGTAGGCAAGGAGAATCTCTGAATATAAATGGTCTGAGGATAGAGAAGCAAAAACACAACAGCATACACCAGCACACACCAGAGGCACTTCCTGAAGTGACAGGCCCTGGACACCATATGACCCCTTCTTCATAAAGCCATTAGTCTCATAAGCAAGAAACATAAGACATTTCTGACACACAGAACAGAGACTTAGAATTGCCAAGATGGAGGAATTCATCCCAAATGAAAGAACAAGATAAAATCATGGCCAGAAATCTAAGCAAAGACAGATATAAGTAATACTCCTGAAGGAGAATTTAAAGCAACAATCATAAGGACACTACTGGGTTTGAGAAAATAATGGAAAACTTCAGGGAGACCTTACCATAAAGATAAAACAGTTAAAAACAAATGAGTCAGAAATGAAAAATGCAATAACTAAAATTGGAACAAATTCAATTTGTTCCAGAGGAACAAATAAGTGATATAGAGGACAACATAATGGAATTTAATAAAGCTTAACAAGAGACAGAAAGAATTATGAAACACAAGAATAGACAGGGAATTCAATGACTCCATAAAAGGTAATAACAGTCATATTATAGAGTCCCAGAGGAAGATGAGAGAACAGTGGACAAAAAATTTACTTGAGGAAATGATGGCTAAAAACTACCCTGATATGGGGAAGGAAAGAGACATCCAGATCCATGAGGCACAGAGAATTCCCATCGAAATGGACAAAATCAGGGCAATACCAATACATATGTCAAATTAGCGAAATATAGCAATAAGAGAAATCTTAAAATCATCAAGACAAAAGAAGTCCCTAAATTAAAAGGGAATACCCATAGGTCTAGCTGCAGATCACTCTGAAAAAACATGATAAACCAGAAAGGATGCCATGATATACTCCATATACTGAATGGGAAAAATCAGCAGCCAAGAATACTCTATCTAGGAAGCTTGTCATTCAGAATATAAGGATAGATGAGAGTTTCTCAGACAAAGAAAAGCTAAAGCAGTTCATGACCACTAAGCCAGACTTGCTACAAATCTTAATGGAGACTCTCACTGGAAAGGAATGACCAAAAGTGACAAAGGCTAGAAAGGAACAGGGAAAATCTCCAGAAACAACAACAAAACAAGTAATAAACTGGCACTAACTACATATCTACCAAAAATTACTCTGAATGTAAATGGACTAACAATTAAAGGCATAAGGTGTCAGAATAGATTAGAAAAATAAGATCCACCAACATGCTGTCTACAAGAGACTACTTTTTAAAAATATTTTATTTATATATGTACTCATGAAAGACACACACAGATAGAGAGAGAGAGAGAGAGGCAGAGACATAGGCAGAGGGAGAAGCAGGCTCCATGCAGGGAGCCCAATGTGGGACTCGATCCCGGGACTCCAGAATCACGCCCTTAGCCGAAGGCAGACGCTTAACCACTGAGCCACCCAGGTGTCCCTACAAGAGACTTCTTATAGACTAGAGACTGCAGAGTGAATGAGAGGGGACAGAGAAACATTTATCATGCAAATAGATATAAAGAAAAAGATGGCGTAGTGATATTTATATCAGAAAATCTTGAGGCATCTGGGTGGTTCAGTTGGTTAAGCATATGACTCTTAATTTTGGCTCAGGCCATGATTTCAGTCAAGTTTGTGAGATAGAGCCCCAAGTTAACCTCTGTACTGGACATGGAGCCTGATTAAGATCCTCTTTCTCCCTCTTCCTCTTCTCCCCCTCTCCATCTCGAAAAAAAAAAGAGAGAGAAAAGAAAAACTAGATTTAAAACCAAAGATTATAACGAGATGAAGAAGGGCACTATATCATAATAAAGGCTACTATCCAACTATCCTACTATCCAAGAGGATTTAACAATTGTAAATATTATGGCCACAACATGGGGATGCCCAAATATATAAAATACTTAATTATAAACATAAGGAAATTAATTGATAATAATACTATAATAATATGGGATTTTAATACTCCACTTATATCAATGGACAGATCATCCAAGCAGAACATCAACAAGGAAACAATTGCTTTGAATGAAGCACTGGACAATATTGGGTAAACAGATATATTTAGAAAATTCCATCCTAAACCAGCAGAATATAGATTCCTTTCATGTGTGCATGGGAGATTTCCAGAAGAGATCACATCTTAGGTCACAAACCAGATCTCAACAAGTACAAAAAGATTGAGATCATGCCATGCATATTTTCCAACCACAACACCATGAAACATGATGTCAGCCACAATTTAAAAAAATAATGGAAATATCACTAATATATGGAGGTTAAACAACATACTAAGAAACAATGAACATGTATACCAGTAAATCAAAGAAGAAATAACAAATTACATGCAAACACATGAAAATGAAAGCATGGTAGTCCAAAAGCTTCGGGATGCAGCAAAAGTGGTCCTAAGAAGTAAGAATTTAGCAGTACAAGTCTACATCAAGAAGCAAGAAAAATCTCAAACAACCTAACCTTACACCCAAAGGAGCTAGGAAAAGGGGAATATATAAAACCCAAACCCAGTATAAGGAAGGAAATAATAAAGATTAGAATAGAAATAAATGACATAGAAAGTACAAAAACAATAGAATGGATCGGTGATACCAATACCTGGTTTATTTAAAAAATTAATAAAACTGATAAACCCCTAGGCAGAGTCATCAAAAAGAAAAGGATCAAAATACATAACATCATGAACAGGAGACGAGAAATAACAGCCACAGAAATGCTAACAATTATGAGATAATATTATAAAAATTATATGCCAACAAATTGGACAACTTGAAATAAATGGAATCATTCCTAGAATCATGTAAACTACCATACCAAAAGAAGAGGAAATAGAATATTTGAATAGTCTTATAACCAACAAGGAAATTGAATCTGTAATGAAAAATTTCCCCCAAAAAACAAAAGTCCAGGCAAATATGGATTCACAGGTGAATTCAACCAAACATTTAAGGAAGTGTTAATACCTCTTTTTCTCAAACTCTCCTGAAAAATAGAAATGGAAGGAAAACTTCCAAGTTCATTCTTTGAAGCCAGCATTACCTTCATACCAAAACCAGACAAAGACTCCACTAACAAAGAACTACAGGCCAATATCCCCAATGAACATGGATGCAAGAATTCTCAGCGAAATACTAGCACATCAAATCCAACATTATAGAAGGGGAGGAGGGCGGGGGTGGGGGTGAATGGGTGACGGGCACTGAAGGGGGCACTTGAGGGAATGAGCACTGGGTGTTATTCTGTATGTTGGTAAATTGAACACCAATAAAAAATAAATTTATTTAAAAAAAGGAATCAGAGGGCTGCTGGAGGGGAGGTATGGAGGGGGACGAGGTAACTGGATCATGGGCATTAAGGAGGGCATGTGATGGAATGAGCACTTGGTGTTATATGCAGCTGGTGAATCACTACATTCTACCCCTGAAACTACTAATACACTACATGTTAACTAAATTGAATTTTAATAAAAATATTTTAAATGAAAAAAAAAACAAATCCAACATTATAGTGAAAGTATTATTCATCACAATGAAGTGGGATTTATTCCTGGGATGCAAGCGTGGTTCAATATTTGCAAATCAAGCAATATAATACAGCACATTAATCGAAGAAGGGATAAGAAAAATATGATCTTTTCAATAGATACATAAAAAGCATTTGACAAAGTACATGTATTCATGATAAAAACCCTCAACAAAGTAGGATAGAGGGGCCATACTTCAAAATCATAAAGGCCACATATGAAAAACCCAAAGCCAATATCATTGTCAATGGGAAAAAAAAGAACTTTTCCACTACGATCAGGAACATGACAGAGATGTCCATTCTTACCACTGTTGACACAGTACTGTAAGTTCTAGCCTCAGAAATCAGATAACAAAAAGAAATGAAAGGCATTCAAATCAGCAAGGAAAAGTTCAAACTTTCACTCTTTGCAGATGACATGATTCTCTATATAGAAAACCTAAAATACTTCACCAAAAAATTGCTAGATCTGATACATGAATTAATAATGTCACAGGACACAAAATCAATATGCAGAAGTCTTTCATTTCTATACACCAATGATGAAGTAGTAGAAAGAGAAATCAAGGAATAAATCACATTTACATTAGCACCAAAAACAATAAAGTACCTAGGAACAAACCTAACCAAAGAGGTAAAGATTTTTATGAAGATCTGAAAACTATGAAGGACTGGTGAAAGAAATTCAATACAACATGAAGAAATGGAAAATATCGCATGTTAATGGATTTGAATAACAAATATTGTTAAAATGTCTATATTATCCAAAGAAATCTACACATTTGATACAATCTTTATCTAAACATCAAACACATTTTTTACAGAGGTAGAACAGACAATCCTAAAATTTGCAAGGAAACACAAAAGACCCCATATAGCCAAAGGAATCTTGAAACAAGAAAGAAAAGATGGAGGCATCACAGTTTTTAACTTCATGTTATATCACAAAGCTATAATAATCAAGACAGTATGGTATTGGCACAAAAATAGACACGTAGATCAATGGAATGGATTAGAAAACCCAGAAATGAACCCACAACCCTATGTTCAATTAATCATCCACAAAGCAGGAAAGAATATCCAATGGAAAAAAAAATATAGTCTCTTCAACAAAAGGTGTTGGGAAAACTGGATAGCGACATGCAAAAGAATGAAACTGGACCATTTTTTCACACCAGACACAAAAATATTCAAAATGAATTAAAGATCTGTGATACAGGAAGCTGTTAAAATCCTAAGAGAATACAGGCAATAACCTCTTTGACACTGGCTGAACAACTTATTAGATATGTTTCAGGAGGCAAGGGAAACAAAGGAAATTACTGGGAATTCAAAATTTAAAAAAATAATTCTGCAGGTGTGAAGGAAAAAATCACCAAAACTAAAAGGCAATCACTGGAATAGGAGAAGGTATTTGCAAATGATAATTTGATTAAGAGTTAGTATTCAAAATATATAAAGAACTTTTAATAGTCAACCCCCAGAAAGCAATCCAGTTAAAAAAATGGAAGACAAGAATAGTCATTTTTCCAAAGAAGACATATCTTTGGTCAACAGATATATGAAAAGATTATCAATATCAGTCATCATTAGGGACATGCAAACCAAAACTACAATGAGCTATCACCTCACACCTGTCAGAATGGCTAAAACTAACAACACAGGAAACAATAGGTAGTGGTGAGGATGTGGAGATAGGTGTACTCACACTGCTTCTGCCAATGCAAATTGGTATAGCCACTCTGGAAATCAGTATGGAGGTTCCTCAAAAAGTGAAAATAGAACTACCCTACAATCCAGCAATTTCACTAGTAGGTTATTTAGCCAAAGGATACAAAAATACTAATTCAAAGGGATAAAATCACCGTCATGTTTATAGGAGCATTGTCAGCAATAGCCCAAATGGTGGAAAGAGCCCAAATGTCCATCCACTGATGAGTGAGATATACGTATTACATATATATAATATAATATATAATTATATATAATATATATCCATTATACTCCATATATATTCCATATGGAATTCCATATTCCATTATATTCCATATTTATTCCATATATATTATATTCCATATATTCCATATATATATTCCATATATATATTCCATTATAATAATATATAATGGAATATTATTGGAATATAATATTATATATGTTATATTATATATAATATTATATTTTATATGCATAATATGCATCTATTATTTGCATATGTTAATAATATATATTATATATACATTTTATATATATAATGAAATAATATTCCATTCTGAATATATATATATATATATATATATATATATAATGGAATATTATTTGGCCATAAAAAAGAATGGAATCTTACTATTTGCAGCTATGTGGATGGAGCTAGAGAGTATTATGTTAAGCATGTAAGATAGTCAAAGAAAGACAAATACCATATAATTTCACTCACATGTGGAATTTAAGAAATAAAACAAATGATTATGGGGGGAAAGATAGGCAAACCAAGAAACAGACTTAACTATTGAGAACAAACTGGTGGCTTCCAGAGGGAAAGTGGATGAGGGAATCAGTTAAATAGGTGATAAGGATAAGGCATGCATTTGTGACACTGGGTATCGTATGTAAGTGTGGAATCACTAAATTGTACAACTGAAACTAAGATTATACTACATGTTAACTAACTGGAATAAAAAAACTAATAAAAATGGTATGTGTAGAAGGATTAAAAAAAGTCTTTTTAACTTTTTTTTGTATGGTTGATTTTGAGGTGATAAACTGTTTTAACATTTGTTTGTTTTAGAAATTCTTTATCTCATCTTCAAATCTCAAGAATAATCTTAACTGGTAGAGTTTTCTTGTTTTAAGGACTTTTTTTTCCTTACAGCCTATCATGTCGCTCTCCTTTTCTCTGAAAGGTTTCTGCTGAAAAATCCGGTCATAGTCTTATTAGTCCCCCCCCCCCCCTTTTTTTGCTTCTGTCTTGCTGCTTTTAACTCTTTATGTTTATCTTTAATCTTTGACATTTTAATTATTATGTGTCATGGCATGGACCTTCATGGGTTCAACCTATTTTGGAACTCTGTGCTTCTTGCACCTGGATGTGTATGTGCTTCTCTGGGTTAGAGAAGTTTTCAGCTTTTTTTTTTCAGATAAATATTCTACCTCATTGTCTTTTTTCTTCTAGGACCCCTTTAATGTGAATGTTGGGTGTAGGATAGGGTGTCCTGAGACTCTATATAGAGAGGACACATTGACAAAAGAGTTGAAACTAAAGTTGGTATTATTTGGGGTATCTTAGGCATCTCCATGCAGAGAGTGTCTTGGAAAGGTAGCTAGAGGTAAGGCAACATGTAGCTTCAGAGGTTCTTGGGCTTTCCTTTAATAGATGCCTTTTCTCCCTCAAGTGGCTGAAGGCTGGATCGTCCCAGTCTTTTATGTGTTTGGGAACTCTGAAAGAATATCTAAAGGTAAAATGGGTGCAAGCTAGGGTGTCTTGGTGTCTTCTGTGCAATGGTGCTATAGGGGGCAGCTGGAGCTGAAGTAATATGCGGGCTAGTATGTCTCCGGACTCTATGTGCAGAGGGTACCCTGGCAATATAGTTGAAACTAATGTGAGTGTAAGTTAGTGGTACCCAGTTTCTACACAAAGAGGTCTCCTTGGCAGAATAGCAAAGCTTTTCTCCCCGTGATTGCACTGTTGGGGATTTACCCCAAAGATACAAATGCAATGAAACACCGGGACACCTGCACCCCGATGTTTATAGCAGCAATGGCCACGATAGCCAAACTGTGGAAGGAGCCTCGGTGTCCAACGAAAGATGAATGGATAAAGAAGATGTGGTTTATGTATACAATGGAATATTACTCAGCTATTAGAAATGACAAATACCCACCATTTGCTTCAACGTGGATGGAACTGGAGGGTATTATGCTGAGTGAAGTAAGCCAGTCGGAGAAGGACAAACATTATATGTTCTCATTCATTTGGGGAATATAAATAATAGTGAAAGGGAATATAAGGGAAGGGGGAAGAAATGTGTGGGAAATATCAGAAAGGGAGACAGAACGTAAAGACTGCTAACTCTGGGAAACGAACTAGGGGTGGTGGAAGGGGAGGAGGGCGGGGGGTGGGAGTGAATGGGTGACGGGCACTGGGGGTTATTCTGTATGTTAGTAAATTGAACACCAATAAAAAATAAATTAAAAAAAAAAGAATAGCAAAGCTAAGGTGGATAAAAACCAGGGTGTTCCAGGGCTCTGCACAGAGGTTGCCCTGAATGGGGCAGTGGAAGCCAAGGTTGGTACAGGTTGGGAGGTCCTGGGGTGATCCATGTAGGGTGTGGGCACCATGTAGGGTGTGGGCACACTGGCAGGACAGCTAAAGCTGTCTGGCTCCTGACCTAGTCACAGAAAAGGTGCTCTGGCAGGATAACTCAAACTCAAGCTGAAATTGTTGCAAGCCAGGTTGTCTCAGAATTCTTCATACTGAGTGCTTCCTGATGGGATGGCTAGAGCTGAAGTGGGTACAAGCTGGGGTATCCCAGGGAGCTCAGAACAGGGAGTTCCCTGGCTCAATGACGAGCCAAGGCCAGTCCAAGAAGGGGTGTTCTAGTGTCCTTCAGTAAAGGGTGTCTTGTTGGGATGACTAAAACCAGGGAAGTCATAGGCCAGGGATTCCTGGGAGTACTCTACTCAGAGAGCATCCTGGCTGGGCACCTGAAACTGAAGAAGACATCAGTTGGGTGCTTCTGTTTTGCTCTGTGCTGGAGGTGTCCTAGGAATCTGTCTGAAGCCAAGGTGGTGTAAGCCTGGAGTTTTCCATGGTGTATGACACCTGTGTCACCTTGATGTGAATACTGGAGGTATAATGAGTACTATTTGGAGGAGTTCTGATATATACCATCCTGTGGCTACCTTGGTGGAATGATTGGGGGTGGTGTGTTCTAGAACCCCAGGGCTTACTGAGGTGGCAGGCCAGTTAGGGTGCCTGGACTGTGCAGTAGTCTGTTTTCAAGATGAAAGGGGAGCATAGACTATGGAAATCTGCCTCTTCCACCCAGAGAGAGTTCCAGAAATTCTTTCACCCTTTCCTTGAGTTCTAGGATGGCTCTTTTATGTGCTAGTTTTTTTTTTAAACAACAGGTAGTGTGTGTGCATGTGTGTGTGAGCATGGACAGAGGAATCTGTTCTTGGCCCTTCAGTACCATCCCTCACCACTGTAGTTCACAGTGTCAGGTGTGGCATTTCCTTTTGTTCCCTTGTCTCTGTCTCTCTTGTTGCCCTTTGTCATTCTATATTTTGTTGTGCACAATTTGTTCAGTTGGCTTTCAGTTCTTCAAGAGGAATCACTCCATAAATGTAATTTGGTGTGTTCATGGAGGAGATGAGTTTAGGGTCTTCTACACTGCCATCTTGGACTGGAATCTCCAGGTAGTAGCTTTCAAAGTATGCAAATATAGTCTATGGCCATACCACCCTGAATGTGCCTGATTTCATCTAAAGTATGCAAATATATACAGTTGAGTGGGACTTGCAAATGTAAGCCCTGCTGGCCACCAGAGCCAGGCAATCTAGAGGTGTCTTAGGGTAACAATCACAAAAATCAGGGTGCCAGACAAGGGTACAAGCTCCTTTCTGAAGGAACATATTTTCATTTCAATAACTTGAGGCAAGGCAGAGGAAGAGCACAAAGATGACCTTCATTATCATCTGTTCCCTGAGAGCATCTAAGTAGGAACCTAGATGTTTATCAAACCATAAGCCTGTCACTCACACCAAAGCTCCAGAACAAACAAATAAGCCTCCTTTACAGAAAAATTGTATGTGTTTTATCCTGCTGTCTGTGTTTTGCCCTGGGATGTGGTAACTGGACAAGAACTTTCTCTCTAATTGCAACACAGCCATGGGACCAGGGGCACAAGCTCCACTAGCCACCACATCTAGGCAATCAAGGCAAAAGCCCTGGGCAACAGCCACAATAACTGAGGCACCATATATAAAATCCAGGGCACTGGATGTATGTATAAACTCCTCTTTTGAAGATACTACACCCTGTAGTATTGCATAGGGAGACCATAAAGATAACATCTGCCCTCCATGGTCTCTAGATAGTATCACAGTCAGCCCTGAAATGTGTGTTTAATTAAAAGTCTAGGGACACCTGGGTAGCTCAGCAATTGAGTGTCTGTCTTTGGCTCAGGGAGTATTCCTGGGGTTCCGGGATTGAGTCTCGCATTGGGCTCCTTATGAGGAGCCTGCTTCTCCCTCTGCCAATGTATCTGCCTCTCTCTCTGCCTTTCAGGGATAAATAAATAAAATCTTAATAAAAAGGTCTGCCTTTCATGCCACAGCTATGAAGATGAGCTAATAGGTCTTTTTCACAGTAAGATTGGATGCCTCAGTCTCTTGCTTCTTTGCTGTTCTTAAGCGGTGGCATACAGTTAAGTGCCCTTTCTCCATTTGTTACAGTCCCTGAGATTCTCTTGCATAAGTCCCACTGTCCACCAGAGCCAGCCAATCTAGATATGTCCCGTGGGTGAACAACTGAATAAATTGGAGAGCAAGATGAAGGTACAAGCTCCTTTCTGAGAGTTACTGGTGAGCTGGAGTGAGGCAGCGGGAGAGCACAAAGATGACACTAGCTGGCCTCTGTCTCAGATAGTATGTTAGGAGGCCAGTAGATGTGTATTAAATGAGATGCCTGTCCCTCAGGTCAATATGTTAAGACAAGAAAAAAAGCCTCTTTCACTTAAAAGTCTGGGCATTTCTCTGTCAGTTGCCTCTGCACTGAGCCCTGGGGCAGATAAAGCTGCACAGACCATTTAAGAACTCTTTTTCAGTTTTCTATAGCCTTTTGAGTCATATGGATGTAAACCCTATTATATTCACAGCTAGATGTCTCTGGTGCTCATCTCTAAGGTGCAACTCTTAAAAGTTGGGGTGTCTAATGTTGTATTCAAATATTTGTGCTCCTCACGGAGAAGCTTGGGGATTTGAGTTTCCTCCTGGTTGTGGGTCACTGCTCTGGAGGTGGTATATATGGTGAGATTGTGTCTTAGCTTCTCCTGCTCACTTCAGTGTGGAGTTTTTCTTATTTGCCCTATGTGTAAGAATTGCTTAGCTAATTTTTTTTTTCCCCAGAGGAAATTGTTTCATATGTAGCTATAGGTTTGGCATTTCCATGAAAAGAGATGTGTTCAGGAATTTTGTATATTTCTGTCTCAAAACAGAACATTTGTATGAATTTATTTTACCCTAGAAATGACAATGCGAATTCTCAAATTATTAAAATATTATAGAAATTAATATATTTTAATATACATATAATCCAAGATCTTTGGAAAACTATCATTATTTCTTCCGGTTTCTTTTTTTGTTCCACTCCATTCTGTTTTTTAATTCTTCCAACATTTTATTTTTAAAAAATTCTTCCAAAATTTTAAACTTTAAAGGCCATCATCATAATTACTTGTAAGATCAATACTCAGTTTAATTTACTGACTGATAACCCCACAATTTTGTTATTGTTCTTCCCTCTCTCCTCCTTAACTTTTTCTTTACATCTGGGATAATTTTCCTTCTTCCTGAAAAAGAAAATTATTCCCACCAATTAGGGTTTTGTGTTGACTGATGATGAAATCTGCTTTTCCTTGCCTGAAACAGCTTCATTTTGTCCTCACTTAAGAATAAGTTCAATAGAACTTAAATTAGTTATGTTAGATTTTTGTTTGAAAATTAATTCCTTTTAGTGTTTTAAAGATGTTATGTCATTATCTTCTGGCTTCTTTTGATTTCCTTTAAAGGTAATATGTTTTTCTCTCTGGAAATTTTTAAAATTTTTCTCTTTGAATTTTATTTTCAGCATTTTTTCTATGAACATGCCTAGATGTTGTTTTATTTGCATTAATTCTGCTTGAGTTTTTAGTACTCCTTGAATCTGTGGCATGATATTTTTCCTTAGTTTAGGGAAATTATACACTGTTATCTCTTGAATTATTTCTTAAAATATTGCTCCCATCCAAATTTCTCCTTTCCCTTTGCAGCATCAAAAAATATGAATCCTTCCATGATATCATAGATCTATTTGTTTGCATTTTTCAGTTGTTTTTTCCTTCCATGCCTCAGTCTGGACATTTTCTGTGACTTACTTTCTATTTCACTAATTATATTTTTTTACTCACTACTATTAAACAGATTCAATAAACTCTTAATTTTTGTTCTTCAGTTCTAGAATTTGCATTTGGTTCTTTTTTATTGATTCTGGTGGCCTGCTGCAATTCAATATTTTGTCCAGTTTTTAATACAATATTTTATAGTAATTTTAATTATCTTGCTGATAATTCTAATGTCTGTAACTCATGAGGGTTGGTTCCTTTTGAATGCACTCTTGCATTTTGATCATTTAAAAAATCCATTGTATCTTACAAATTTATTTGAATCCTATACATTGTATATGAAAATTTGTAAAGATAATTTGAAGCTTTTGATTATTATATGTCTTTCAATTTTTAAATTTAACTTCAATTAGTCAACGTATATTACACACATAGTTTCCAATGTAGTGTTCAACAATTCATCAGTTGCATATAATACCCAAAGCTCATCACATGACTGCCCTCCTTAAAGCCCATCATGCAATTAACCCATCCCCTCACTCAACTCCCCTAAAGCAAACCTCAGTTTGTGCCTATACTTATTTTTTTAAGATTTTATTTATTTTTTCATAAGAGACACAAAAGAGGCAGAGACACAGGCAGAGGGAGAAGCAGGATCCCCACAGGGAGCCCAATGTGGGACTTGATCCCAGGACTCCGGGATCATACCCTGAGCTGAAGGCAGACACTCAACCACTGAGCCACCCAGGAATCTCTTGTTTCCTATACTTAAGAGTATCTCATGTTTTTTTTGTTGTTGTTGTTATTGTTTCCCTTTCTGATGACTTCGCATTCAGTTTTTCCTCCCTTACCTTATGATCCTCTGCGATGTTTCTTATATTCCACATGTGAGTGAAACCATACGATAGTGTATTTCTCTGATTGACTTATTTCACTCAGCATAATATCCAACAGTTCCATCCATGTCAAAGTAAATGATAACTATTCATCCTCTCCAATGGCTGAGTAATATTCCATTGTGTGTGTATGTGCGTGTGTATATATATATACACACATATATATCACATCTTCTTTATCCATTCATCTATGGATAGATGTCTCATATCTTTCCAAAGTTTGGTTATTGTGGACATTGATGCTATGAACAATGGGGTGCAGGGGCCTATTCAGATTACTACATTTGTATCTTTGGGGTAAATACCTAGTAGTACAGTTGCAGGGTCATAGAGTAGCACTATCTTTAACTTCTTGAGTGAACTCCATACCATTTTCAAGAGTGTCTGTACCAGGTTCTATTCCCCAAAACAGCTTGCACTCTCACTAACAGTGCAAGAGAGTTGCCTATTCTCTGCATCCTCACAAACATTTATTGTTTCTAGTTTGTTATCTTTAGCCATTCTGACTGGTGTAATGTGGTCTCTCATTGTGGTTTTGATTTGTATTTACCTGATACTCAGTGATGGGGGGATTTTTTTCATGTGTCTGTTGGTCATTTGAATGTCTTTGGAGACATGTATGATCATATCTTCTATTTTTTCTTGAATGGTTTCTTTTTTTAGGATTTTGAGTTTGATAAATACTTTATAGAATGTGGATACTCACTCTTTATCTGATATATTATTTGCAAATATTTTCTCCCATTATGTAGGTTGCCTTTAAATTTTCTTGACTGTTTCCTTTGCTGCACAGAAGGTTTTTATCTTGATGAAGTCCCAATAGTTCATTTTTGCTTTTGTTTCCCTTGCCTTCATGGATGTGTCTTGCAAGATGTTGGTGTGGTGGAGGTCAAAGAGATTGTTGCCTGTGTTTTCCTTTAGGATTGTGATGGAATCCTGGCTCACATTTAGATATGTCACCCATCTTGAGTTTATATTTGGTATGGTGTAAGAGAATAGTACAGCTTTATTCTACATATGGCTGACAAATTTTCCCAGCACCATTTATTCTGTTCCATTGATCCATGTGTCTGTTCTTGTGCCAGTAACATTCTGTCTTGATGATTACAGCTTTGTAATATCGCTTGAAGTCTGGAATTGTGATGCAAACAGCTATGGTTTCTTTTTCAACATTCGTCTGCTAATCAAGGTCTTTTCTGGTCCCAAGAAAATTTTAGGATTATTCGTTCCAGGTCTGTGAAAAATGTCGATGATATTTAGATTGCTCTGGGTATCATAGACATTTTAACAATATTTACTTTTACAATCCATGAGCATGTATTCCTCAATTTCTTTCATAAGTGTTATGTAGTTTTTAGAGTCCAGATCTTATACCTCTTTGGTTAGGTTTGTTCCTAGGTATTTTATGGTTTTTGGTGCAATTTTAAATAAGATTGATTCCTTAATTTCTCTTTCATCTGTCTCATTGTTAATGTATAGAAATGCAAGTGATTTCTGTGCATTGATTTTATATCCTGCCATATTGCTGAATTCTTGTATGAGTTCTAACAACTTTCAGGTGGAGTCTATTGGGTTTTCCACATAACATATCATGTTATCCGTGAAGAATGAGAATGTGACTCTTTTGCCAATTTAAATGCATTTTATTTCTTTTTGTTGTCTTATTGCTGAGGCTAGGACTTCTATTACTATGTGAATAACAGTGGTGAGAGTGAACATCCCTGTCATGTTTCTGACCTTAGGGTAAAAAGATCTCAGTATTTCTCCATTGAGAATGATATTCACTGTGGGCTTTTCATTGATGGCTTTTATGATATTGAGGTATGTTCCCTCTATCCCTACACTGTGGAGAGTTCTAATAAAGAAATAATGCTGTATTTTTCCAGATGATTGTCTGCATCAATGGAGAAGATCATATGTTTCTAGTCCTTTCTTAGTGTGATGTATCATGCTGGTAGATTTGTGAATGTTGAACCAACATTGCAGTACAGGAATAAATCCCACTTGCTTGTAGTGAACAGACATTTTAATTTTAGTGTTGGATCATATTGGCTAATGTCTTGGAGTATTTTGACATCCATTTTCATCAGGGATATTGGTCCTTCATTCTTCTTTTTGATTAGATCTTTATATGGTTTTGAGATCAAGGTAATGCTGGCCACATCGAACAAATTTGGTAGTTTTCCTTCCATTTCTATTTTTTGAAACAGATTCAGAAGAGGTATTAGTTCTTCTTTAAATGTTTCGTATAATTCTCCTGGAAAACCATCTGACCCTGGACTATTGTTTTTTTGGAGGGTTTTGATTGCTACTTCAATTTCCTTGCTGGTTATGGGTCCATTCAGATTTTCTATTTCTTCCTTTTAAAGTTTTGGTAGTTTATCAATTTCTAGGAATTAATTTGTTTCTCCCAGCTTGCCTAATTAGTTGGCATATAGTTGTTCATAATATGTTCTGATAGTTGTTTATATTTCCTTGATGTTTGGGGTCATCGCTTCGCTTTCATTCATTATTTTATTAATTTGAGACCTTTTTCTTTTCTTTTTAGTAATTCTGGCTAGCAGCTTATTGATCTTATTAATTTTTTTAGTAAATTTCTTTTTTCATTTTTTATTATTTATTTACTCATGAGAGGCACAGAGAGAGAGAGAGAGAAAGAGAGAGAGAGAGAGAGGCAGAGACATAGGCAGAGGGAGAATCAGGCTCCACACAGGGAGCCTGATGTAGGACTCGATCCTGAGTCTCCAGGATCATGCCCTTGACTAAAGGCAGCACTAAACCCCTGAGCCACCTGGGCTGCCGTCTTATTAATTTTTTGAAAGAACCAGTTTCTAGTTTCATTAATCTGTTCTATTCTTCTACTCATTTATATTTCATTGATTTCTGCTCTAATTTTTATTTTTTTTCCTTTTTGTTTAGGCTATATTTGCTGTTTCTTCTTCAGCTCCCTTAGTGTAAGGTTAGCTTGTGTATTTGAGATTTTTCTAATTTTTTGAGAGTGGCTTGTATTGAAATGTTCTTCCTTCTTAGGACAGGATTGCATGCATCCCAAAGTTTTTGAACAGTTGTGTTTCATTTCCATTTGTTTCCATGATTTTTAAATTATTTTCTTTAATTTCCTGGTTGACCCATTTATTCTTTTAGTAGGATGCTCCTGAACCTTCAAGTGTCTGAGTTTCTTCCAAATTTCCTCTTGTGATTCAGTTCATGTTTCAAATCATTGTGATCTGAAAATATGCAGGGAATAATTCTAATCTTTTGGTGTTAGTTCAGACCTGGTTGTGACCCTGTATGTGATCTAGTCTCAAGAAAGTTCCATGTGCACCAGAGAAGAATGTGTGTTCTGTTGCTTTAGGATGGAATAATCTGTATATATTTGTGAAGTCCATCTGGTCCAGTGTGTCATTCAAAGCCCTTTTCTCCTTATTGATCTCTTACTTAGATCCATTGCTGTGAGTCGGGTGTTGGAATCACCTACTATTATTGTATTGTTATCAATGTATTTATTTATTTTGGCTATTAATTGGTTGATATAATCAAATGTTCACAATTGAGGAGCCTAAATATTTTAATTGCTAGTTCTTCTTGTTGTACAGACACTTTAAGTATGAAATAGTGTCCCTTTTCTTCCTTTTCTACAATTTTTGGTTTAAAATCTAATTTGTATTTCTTTTTAAAGATTTATTTATTTATTCATGAGAGACACAGAAAGAAAGAGAGAGACAGAGACATAGAGAGAGAGACAGAGGGAGTAGTAGGCTCTTCACAGAATCCCAACGCGGGACTCAATCCTGGATCCCAGGTTCACGACCTGAGCCGAAGGCAGCTGCCCAACCAATGAACCATGCAGGCGTCCCAAAATCTAGTATGTCTTATATGAGGATCGCTACCCCAGCTTTCTTTTGAGGTACATTAGTATGACAAATTGTTTTCCATGGCCTCCTTTTCAGTGTGGAGTTGTCCTTAGTTCTGAAATGAGTCTCTCTGTAGGCAGCATATGGAAGACTCTTGTGTTTTTTGTTTGTTTGTTTTGTTTTGTTTTCCAATCTGCTCCCCTTTGTCTTTTGATTGAAGCACTTACATTCAGAGTATCTATGTAAAGATATGAATATAGTGCCATTGTATTTCCTGTAAAGTCTCTTTTTTTTAGATGTCTCTGCTTCTCTCTGGTCTATGGTACTCCTGAGCTCTCTCTTTGCTTATAGAATCCTCCTTAATATTTCTTGCAGGCTTGGTTTAGTGGTCACATTCTTTCAGTTTCTTTCTGTCCTGGAATCTCTTCATCTCTCCTTCCATTTTGAATGATAACCTTGATGGGTATTTTTGGCTAATGTATTTCTCATTTAATACTCAATATATAATGACAGCCCTTTCTGAACTATCTTTGGATAGTTTATGTTTTAAAGATTTTATTTTTTTAAAAAAATAAGATTTTTTAAAGATTTTATTTATTTATTCATGAGAGACGAGAGAGAGAGAGAGAGAGAGAGAGAGAGAGAGAGAGGCAGAGACACAGGCAGAGAGAGAAGCAGGCTCCACGCAGGGAGCCTGATGTGGGACTCAATCCCTGGTCTCCAGGACCATGCCCTGGGCTGAAGGCGGTGCTAAACCGCTGCTCCACTGGGGCTGCCCTATCTTTGGATAGTTTGGATACCAGTCTAATGTTCCTCTTATAGGTTAAGAACCTCTTGTCTCTACCTGTTTTCAGGATATTTTCTTTATCTCTGAGATTTGCAAGCTTCACTATTATATGTTGGCATATTGATCTATTTTCATTGATTTTGGGTGGGGTCCTCTGTATCTCTTGGACTTGAAGGCCTTTTTTCTTTTGAGATTAGGGAATTTCTCAGCTATGATTTGCTCAAATATTTCATCTGTCCCTCCCCCTCTCCTTTAAGACCCCCAAAATTCTTTTTTTTTCATTTTATGGCATCACTAATTTCTCAAAGCCTCCTCTCATGGTTCATTAGTTGTTCTCTCTTTTCATCAGTTTCCTTCCTTTACATCAACTTGTCTTTTTCATGTACTCTCTCTTTTGCCTCATTTATCCTAGGTGTTAGAACATCCAATTTAGACTGCATGTCAGTTAGAGCATTTTAATTTCATTCTGATTAGAACTCATATCTTCACCATGATATTCTTTAGTGAAGAATTCTTTTTTTTCAATCCCAGCTAGTAACTTTACAACTGTTATCCTGAATTGCATCTCTGACATTTGTCTTATATCCATACCAATTAGATCTATAGAAGAAAGAATTACCTCTGGTTCTTTCTTTAGTATTGAATTCTTTTGATACTCATTTTGTTTTTTTTTATAATAAATTTATTTTTTATTGGTGTTCAATTTGTCAACATACAGAATAACACACAGTGCTCATCCCTTCAAGTGCCCCCCTCAGTGCCTGTCACCCATTCACCCCTACCCCCTGCCCTCCTCCCCTTCTATCACCCCTAGTTCGTTTCCCAGAGTTAGGAGTCTTTATGTTCTGTCTCCCTTTCTGATACTCATTTTGCCCAAGGAGAATAGATGAATGAGTGAACAAAATAAAAAATATCAACCATGACTCAATTGAAATACACACTAGGCAAATCTGAAGAAGTCAGAAACCAAAAAAGTACCAAAAAGTAAAAGAAAATAATAAAAAGAGTAAAGAAAAAGAAAGAAAAAGAGAAGGTTGGGAAATGAACATAATCTCACAGTGTGGACAAAACAGGGTGATCCACTTGGTTCTTATTTTATTTTATTTTATTTTATTTTATTTTATTTTATTTTTATTTTTTTGATTTTTTTGATCCACTTGGTTCTAAGTGCACTTTGGTTTGTGTGTTAAAAGACACAATTGTAAACAATGCAAAACTTCATATTTATAAATATGAATACAGTGAAAAGAAGCCAAAAATGAAGAATATATCTTTTAAATATAAATGCAAAAATTGGAAGTTAAAAAGACTTAAAATCAGAGAGTTGAGGGGTGCCTAGGTGGCTCAGTCAGTTGAGCATCTGCCTTTGTCTCAGGTCATGATCCCAGAGTCCCAGGGTCCCAGGGTTCTTGGATTGAATCCTGCATCTGGCTCCCTGCTCAGTGGGAAACCTGCTTCTCCCTCTCCCTCTGCCTTACACTCCCCCTGCTTGTGCATGTACTCACTCTCTGTATCAAATAATTAAATAAAATACTTTTAAAAGTCAAAGATTTGATAAAATAAGAAACTAGTTGAAAAGGGAAAAAAGAAATGGAAAATTTTATAGTGAAAGACAGGTGAATCTTGAGAAAAAAACTCAAATTGTATATGCAATTTTCCCCTAGTGCTGGAGTTTTGCAATACTGTGTAGTTTAGAAACATTTTTCTCCTGTTCTTTCAGCTCATTTTCTGGGGAAAGAGGCCTGCTACCCCTATTTTCTGGTGTCTTTGCTTGGGCAGTGTTGCACCAGTTCTGAGTAAGTATGATCCTAGAATCCATGAAGTTAGAAGTGGAAACTATGATCTTCTGAAAAAGATCTGAGTGGCACATCCACATTATATACTACCTCTGCGCAGCACATTTATGTTTCTACACATATGTTAATGAAGCATCTCCTCTATGGTCCCTATGGGCCTTAATTTCTATGAAAAAACATAGAAGGAAATTAGTGGGGCAAATTCATCACTGTGTTTGGTATCAGGCCACAAATGTTACCCATTTCCCATCTCAGATATAATCTCAGGAGGACATGATAGCTCTTGCTTAGATATGTGTTCCAAAATTTATTCTTATGACTACTGAGCCCTTAATTCCTTTTGGAAACTGGAGTTGCTTTAGGTGACCAGTCATGGATTACCAAAAGGTGATCAAATGTATCATCTAAGTTTCATACATATTTTTCTCTGTTGCCATGGTATGAAAGAAGCCCGATCTCCTGTTGATCAGGATCAATAACACTTTCCACAGTGTTGACTCTTCATATGATGGTTCCTGGACATAAGGAGCCGAAAGAACCCAGGTGGCACCTGTTACATCTAGTTTAGCAGGGCAATTTTTGTAATCCCAGGCAAAATCCATTATGGATATGGACATCTAATCTTGAAAATCCCAGAGTTGTGGAAATAAAACCACAACATGTTCTAGTAGGTCTCTTGGGATGGTTGTAAATGGGTCCAGTTTTGTTTCCACTCCTTAGTTCCCAGAACAATGTTTTACTCTTAATGGAGTCACTGTAAAATATAGAGGTCTTCGAATTAATAAATATATTTTATCCTAAAGAATAGAATCCTATCCTTGTTTTTGACTTCAAATAGTCACTTCACCTGTACATTAAGTTATTAATTTCAAAACTCAGAAACAAACCCATAATTATGTGGCAAATTAATCTTCAACAAAACAGGAAAGAATATCCAATTGGAAAAAACTCTCTTCAACAAATGGTGTTGGGAAAACTGGTCAGCTACATGCAAAACAGTGAAACTGGACCACTTTCTTATTCTACACATAAATATAAATTCAAAATGGATTATAAATCTAAATTTGAGACCTGAAACCATAAAAATCCTGGAAGAGAACAGGCAGTAATATGTCTGCATCAGCCATTGCAACATTTTTCTAGATCTGTCTTCTAAGACAAGGAAAATAAAAGTAAAAATAATCTATTGGGACTATGCTAAAATATAAAAAAGTTTCTGTGCAGCAAGGGAAACAATCAGCAAAACTAAAAGACAATAAATTGAATGGGAGAAGTTATTTGCAAATGGAATATCTGATAAAAGGTTAGTATCCCAGATATATAAAGAACTTAAACAATTTAACACAAAAAATTGAGTAATGCAATTAAAAAATGGACAGAAGACATTAAAAGATATTTCTCCAAAGAAGACATGCAAATAGCCAACAGACACATGAAAAAATACTCAACATTACTCATAATAAGGGAAATACAAACAAGAATGAGATATCACTTCACACCTTTCAGAATGGCTAAAATAAAAACACAAGAAACAAATATTATCAAAGAGGTAGAGAAAAAGGAACCTTATTACACTGTTGGTGGGAATGCAAACTGATGCAACCATTGTGGAAACCTGTATGGAGGTTCCTCAAAAAGTTATCCATAAACTACCCTATGATTCAACAATCACACTAGGTATTTACCCAAAGTATAAAAAAAATACGATTTAAAAGGGATACACGTACCCCAATGTTTATAGCAGCATTATCTATAATAGCCAAATTATGGAAATAGTGCCAGTGCTTGTGGACTGACGAATGGGTAAAGAATAAGTGATATATATATAAATATATAGAGATATAGATATAGATAATGGAATATTACTCAAACATAAAAAATAATTGAATCTTGTCATTTCCAATGACATGGATAGAGATAGAGAGTATTTTGTTACATGAAATAAGTCAGTCAGAGAAAGACAAATATGGTTTCATCATATGTGGAATTCAAGAGACAAAACAACTGAGCAAAGGAAAAAAAAAGAGGGAAAACAAGAAACAAACTCTTGGCAATATATAGCAAACTGATGATTACAAGAGGGGATGTGTATGGGGGGATGGGTGAAATAGATGATAGGGATTAAGGACTACACTCTCTAATGATGAATACTAAGTAATGTATGGAATCGTTGAATCACTATATTTTACACCTGAAACAAGTATAACACCTTATGTTAACTGTACTGGAATTAAAATAATAAAAAAAAGAAGAGAGAGAGAGAGAAGTAAAGAGAAAGAAAGAAAGAAAGAAAGAAAGAAAGAAAGAAAGAAAGAAAGAAAGAAAAAGAAAGAAAGAAAGAAAGAAAGAAAGAAAGAAAGAAAGAAGAAAGAAGGAAGAAATAAAGAAAGAAAGAAAGAAAGAAAGAAGAAGAAGAAGAAGAAGAAGAAAAGGAAAGAAAGAAAGAAAGAAGAAAGAAAAGAAAGAAAGAAAGAAAGAAAGAAAGAAAGAAAGAAAGAAAGAAAGAAAGAAAGAAAGAAAGGTGGGGCACCTGGGTGGTTCAGTCAGTTGTGTCTTCCTTTAGTTCAGGTCATGATCTCAGGGTCCTGGGATCAAGGCCCACACTGGGCTCCTTGCTCAGTGGGAGCCTGCTTCTCACTCTTCCTCTGCCCCTCCTCTCTGCTCTCTCTCTCTCAAATACTTTTTAAATATTTTTAAAAAATCTTTATTTTTTTAAGATTTTATTTTGTTCATGAAAGACACAGTAAGAGAGGTGGAGACATAAGCAGAGAGAGAAGCAGTCTCCCTGTGGGAAGCCTGCTGCAAGACTTGATCCCAGGACCCCAGGATCATGACCTGAGCCAAAGGCAGATGTTCAACCACTGGGCCACGAAGGTGCCTCTAAAAATATTTTTAAAATAATACTAATAAAAAACTTTAAAAACCTCCATAAAGTTACCTACTATAACATGAAAAAAATCATTTCAACATTCTTCAGTATTAGCTGATTCTGGATTATGTAGTATATGATGTAACTATTCGATTCTGTGGTCATGGACCCAGTCCCACATCTCATATCAGGTATTCTTTTAGACCCCAAGAAGTTTGGTTGGCCTTGTGACAGACAAAGGTAAATCCATAGCAAGAATTAGCATTTATCCTTGTAAGATAAGCTGCTGACCCATACAGGTTGGAAGAAACCAATATAGTCAACTTTTTACTGAGTCATTTTGTCTACGTATTTGTTAATGCCTCTTCCATGTGAATGCTTACTGTTTCTCATTAATATATGGTGCAAAAATCTTTCTACTTCGTGTCTGTTTGCATGCATCCATCTACATGCTTCTACCACAGATTTTCTTATCTTTCATTTTCCAGTCCTTTGCTTTTTTAAAAGATCGTATGTATGTATGCATGTATGTATGTATGTATGTATGTATTTTAGAGAGGGAATGAGTGGCGGGAGGGGAGAGGGGAAAAAGGCTCCATTGACCAGGGAGCCCAACCAGGGGCCAATCCCAGGACCCCAGGATCATGACCTGAGCAGAAAGCATACACTTAACTGACTGAACCACTAAGGTGCCCCTTCTAGTCCTTTTCCTTTCAGGCTTCTAATTAGATGGTTAGGTCATTGGCCATTGCTTAGAAATATGTATATATTCTCTTTTGGGTCACTTTTGCTTCCACATAAATCAAATGACCATATGCCATTTATTTCCATTAAGGTTTTTTGTTGAATGGTGATAAGTTTACTCAGTTTTTCTGTGTCTGAAAATATCTTCATCTAACAAGTAGAGAACATGCAATCTTTTTGGAAGATATATGAAATATTTATGCCAATTGTGAAAGTGTTTAGGCCATACTCCATTTGGCTACACCAAGCCAATGATGGGTAAATGTGAAGTACTAACGACAATTCATTCTTAATTAATGCGAGATTCATCTAACAGGAAAATTGAAGTCAAGAACTTCACAGGGCAGCCCGGGTGGCTCAGCGGTTTAGTGCCACCTTCAGCCCAGGGCGTGACCCTGGAGACCTGGGATGGAGTCCCACATGGAGCCTGCTTCTCCCACTGTTTGTGTCTCTGCCTGTGTACTCTGCCTCTCTCTGTGTGTGTGTCTTTCATGAATAAATAAATAAAATTTTAAAAAAAGAACTTCACCTTGGCTTTGCTGAATATTTTTTTAATATTTTATTTATTTATTCATGGGAGGTAGAGACATAGGCAGAGGGAGAAGCAGGCTTCCTGTGGGGCACCTGACACAGGACTCAATCTGAGGACCTTGGGATAACAACCTGAGCCAAAGGCATATACTCGACAACTGAGCCACTTAGGTGCCCCTGAATATTTCTTGAAATAATCTAGAGTCTGAAGCTTTTCCAACCTGATACTTCCATTGAATCTAACTTGTTATTTTACATATTCAAATCTTTTACATACTAGTTAATTTTTGATCAACCCGACCTACTGGTTTTGATAGGGATATTTAAAAATATTCCACTGTGCTCATAGAGGTGTCAATTTCATATTCATTCTACTAATTGTATCTTCTCATATTTTAAACCTCTATTATTGTTTGCATTAAAATTCTTATTTTTAGATTTCTTTAATTTTTATGCATTTTTCTTTTAGTGCTAATGCTATTTTGCCTTAAGTTCTACTTTGTCTACTGTGTTAGCTTTTAAGATTGTTTCCTCAACTGTTATGTATCTGATACATCTGTATGTAGAATTATATTTGCTTTGTAGATAGAGTCTACTTTAATTCTGTACCTTTTTAATTCTCAAAAAGTAACTTCTTTAAATATCACTTTTCATCACTTCCTTATTCTATTCTTCTGGAACCACTATTCAATGAATATTGGAACCCTTTAGTATATCATTTTTTATCCCTTTTCATGTATTTTATTACTTTTCTCTATGCTGCATTAATGGATGAGTTCCTTAATACTATTTTCCAATCTTCTCATTCTTTATTCAAGGTCTAATAAAAAGTTTTATTATAATTATTATTATTTGCTTTTAAAATTTGAGATTTTATCTTCCTCATTTTTTTTCAGCCTTTTTCTTTCTAATGGTTTTGCTTTTACCTCTACCCAGCTCCATTATATCTTCAATCCCAAATCAGTATGTTTTAGTTTGCGCTATGCCAGAATCAGAATTTATAGCAATGATTTTTTTTTTTTAGCTAGGGTACTTATAGTTGATCCAAAGAAGCTCTGTAAAAGTAATAAAGAAGTGAGTTAGAAAATGGAAAGTAGTCCAAAATTTTGTTATTAATAAAATTATCACTGTAGGCAAGTGAAGTTTTATTATTCTGGGTAATTATGGAATTTAGTGTAAAATATCCACCTCAAATTTATCCTCCTGAATGAATGAGGGAGCTGGAGTATTTGTTGAGGAATACTCTGGATAACATTGATTCCATGGCACTTCTAGCTACATGGGTGACAAATAAGGTTTTAAATGCCAGAAAAAACCTGCAGGCAAAGGAAATACATGGTTGTTTTTTTTGTTTTTGTTTTTGCATTTGGGAATCAAATTGGTGTGGGAGGTTGATAGTATCTAGTATGTAAACTATATTGATGGTTTAGAATTGCTCTGTTATAGTCATGTTGGATAAATTTTAGATTCAGTCACTCAGCCTACAGAAGCTTGACTCACTTTCTGCTCATGATTTTTTGGTCTGTATTCTTGAGCTTCCCAAAGTATGTTGATTTATATAAGCTACCTTAAGCAGATATAATTATTAGCTTTATTCAAATTTTTTTCATAAGTGAGGGGATGTAATCCCAGATCTTGGTTTTAATCAGTAAACACAGGCCTTCGATTTCAAACTTACACAAAGTAGTTTAAACTCTCAGGAATCTTTGGGAAATTCATTCCTAGATCCATTGCCTAGTTCTGGACTCAGAGAACAGCAGATTTTGGCTTTTTTAGCTTTACTCCTCTTCCTTCTCTTTCTCCTTCTTCATCCTCTTTAAATTTAGACTTAACAGAGAATGTTTTCTCTTTTTCACCTGCTAATATCAATAATTTTCACTATTTATATTTCACCAAACATTATCATGTATTTTGTGTAGAGTGGTGTTTCAAAGAATGAGCTTAGAATGGCATGTCAATTAGAAGTCTAAGTTGTCTGCTCTACATTTATATTACCATTCCACCAGCCTCCTATTATCCTTAGACAATTTCTATATCACTTTCTTTTTCCATGTCTCTATCTATTGCTTTTCTGTAATTTAATCTCTGAATATCTGATCCCTTTTTAGTGAGCAATTTTGACTTCTGATGCTTGCTTCAGTCTCCTGTCTCTGACCTCAGTTTTGAGGACTTATCATTATGCTTCCAAAAGAATTGACATTTGGCTTATTTTTCCCATATACCATAGTTTAACATTTTAACCAAAGCCCTGAACCAAATAAAACCATTTTCTACCTGACCTTCCTAAAAGGTGAAAAGGATTAAACACCTTTGTGACACTACTGACACTCATGTAAATCTCTCCTTTAGTATCACACTATATTGAAATATCTGCCTATGAGACATTTTTACTTGTCTATGAATTTATTAGGGCAAGGAGAATATATTCAAACAGTTTTGAAATAAGTATTTCTATTTTTAAGGATTTTATTTATTTATTCATGAGAGAGAGAGAGAGAGAGAGAGAGAGAGAGAGAGGCAGAGGAAGAAGTAAGCTCCATGCAGGGAGCCCAATGCGGGACTCCATCCCAAGACCCCAAGACTCCGGGGTCACGCCCTGAGCCAAAGGCAGATTCTCAACCACTGAGCCACCCAAGCGTCTCAGTATTTCTAAATTTTGACTTTTTACATTAAGTCTAATTTCAGACTTTTTACAGACAAAAGGAAAACACTACATAGAACCTATTCTAACTTTCACCACAAGATGGAACCATCAGAATTCAGATCATAAATGACAATGAAAAAATCAAAAGGAAGGACAACCAAAATAATAATAATAATAACAACAATCATCATCATCATCATCGTCATCATCATCATCCAGGGCTGTGAGAATTGATATGATTTTCAATTAAATTCAAATCCATATTGAATAAGAACATATTCATTTATTGAAATGGAAAAAAGTACCCCAAGTGTTCCATGCTGTAGATCTACACTCCAGTCTGAAATAAGAGCATAGATTTTTTTCAGGGAATATATTTTCAGAAGAGACTGATATAATTTTATATAAATTGGTTAAAGTAAATATCCACTGTTTCAAAATCTAGAACACACTAATTTATAATATCATAAGAAGGATCTTTTTTTTAAGATTTATCTATTTATTTATGATAGACGTAGACAGCGAGAGAGGCAGAGACACAGGAGGAGGGAGAAGCAGGCTCCGCCGTGAGCCTGACATGGGACTCAATCCTGGGACTCGATCGCAGAGACTCCAGGATCGCGCCCTGGGCCAAAGGCAGGCGCCAAACCGCTGAGCCACCCAGCGCTGATCTTAGCAACCGCTGGATCCTAAAAGGGATCTTTGTAGTAAGTGTTTTAAATTTCATTTGAATATCCTGTCATTTAAAAGAGAAAAACTTTAAAAATTATTCAAAAATAGAACTGTATGAATTATCAACTTATTAGGTTAGGAGACTTCAGGAAAGTTGAAAATCTGCCTCTTTCAAATGTTGGATAAGTGAAAAACACTTTTATGATATTAACAAAGTTACTCTTAAATCAAATGTCTAATAGTATTATATTAATTACTATTTTATACTTTTTCTTTTACCTTATTTATCAAATAAATATTTATTGTCTATCAAATGCAAAGTTCTTTTAAAAAACAACAATTTCCCACTCTAGAGTCCTTTGGCTCCTTGAAGTACTAGTTCTACCTTACCAATACTCATTCTTGGGTATTCACTTCCTATTTCTATATCTTGGTTCCTTAAATTTGGTATAAAAAAGTCACAAATCTTCCATCTCTGTTTCATAAAAAATGTGTATCACTGAACATATAGTGGGATTTTCCTCCTATCATATAAAAATTTTGTTTATAACAAAATCTGTAACTTGATGACATGATGGTCAGCTGCAGTCTGCAGACTTTTTAAATTTGGGGGATTTTACCTGACAATCCTAAAGTCCAGGTTATCTTTAAAAAGAGAATATCTGATAGCACTGGATGTTTAATTACTGAATGTAAACAGCTGGAAAAGTTGAGATATTACTTAAACACATTAGAATATTTCAGCTCTAGATTTTCAAGATTCCCTGAAAAAACTTTTTTTAGTCGCTGAAATAGTTTTCATTAATATTCTGGCTATTGTAAGCAATTTTCTATATATACTTGGTTTAACTGTTATCTCAGTAGCCAGTTCTCTCAAGTTTATAACAGCATTTTTCACAAAGGAGCAACATCATACTTAGTAAATAAAGATGAAATATTTAGAACAGGCAAATTCACAGAGACAGAAAGTGACTGAGCATTTACAATGGGATGAGGCTGGATTGGGAAGTTTTTGCTTAATGGTTACAAGGTTTTCTTTGCAATGATGAAAAGTTTTGAAAACAGTGACAATAGTTGCACAACACTGTGAGCATACTTAGTAACATTGAATTGTACATTTAAAAACATTAAGCACTAAAATTCATATGGTACCACAAATATAATTTTGAGCAAAAGAACAAAGTTGGAGGTATTGCACTTCTTGATTTCAAAATATATTACAAAATCACATTAAATAGAACTGAATAGTATTGACATAAAGACATTTATACAGACTGGTGGAACAGAATAGAGAGTCAGGAAATATATCCATGGATAAGGTCAACTGATATTCCACATAAGTGACCAAAATACAAAAAAGGGATAGGATATCCTCTTCAACAAATGGTTTTGGGAAAATTGGATATCCATATGGAAAACCATGAAATTGGACTCTTACACTGTACAATCAACTAGTACCAGAAAAGAGAAAGAATCAGTAATTAAAACATTATCAAAAAACAAAAGTCCAGGATCATAGGGCTTCACTGATGAAGTCTACCAAATATTAAAAAAAAATTATTATCAATTCTTCTCAAACTCTTCCAAAAATAAAGATATAGAAAACTTTTCCAAACTCATTCTATGAAGCCAGCAATACTCTAATACAAAAAGCAGACAAGGAAACCACACACACACACACACACACACACACAAAATATCCTTAATGAACATAGATGCAAATTTTCAAACAAAATATTACCAAACTGGGATCCCTGGGTGGCGCAGCGGTTTGGCGCCTGCCTTTGGCCCAGGGCACGATCCTGGAGACCCGGGATCGAATCCCACATCGGGCTCCCGGTGCATGGAGCCTGCCTCTCCCTCTGCCTGTGTCTCTGCCTCTCTCTCTCTCTCTGTGTGACTATCATAAATAAAAAAAAAATATTACCAAACTGATGTCACCAATACATTAAAATAATCATACATGAGTCTCCCGGAGTCACTAATAGAGAAAGTGCGCCCAGGGGAAAGCATGCCACAGACCGGGAGCCAATCTCGGTAAAGGGCTGGAGTGCATACCTCCGAGGCGAGGCCTCGGGGAGAAGCCGGTCAGGCAGGCGGCAGCACTGGGTGGAGGGTTCTGCGCCCTGCTGCCTTCGGGAACTTGGTCCCAGGAGCACGATTCCAGCAGCTCATGCTCCAGATCCCAGGGCGCTGGGTGGACAAAGCCGGGGATCTTGCGCTCACCCCGGGACAGGTGGAGGTGGGGAGGGTACAGGACAGCGAGGCTCCCACTGGGCTCCCCCAAACTGTGCAGATCAGTGCCTCAGGGCCGCCCCCGGAGCATCTAGGCCAGTGCGAGTGGGGAGACTGTGGTAGTTACTGGGGAAGCTGACCCCAGAGCTGGAGACCTGGCTGCTGCCAGTGGTGTTGTTCCTCCTGGTGTCGTGTGTGCCTGGGAGAGGCGTGGCTGCCAAGGGACAGAGGTCTCATAGGGTAAACAGTTCCAACTGAGCCCAGCACTGGGCAGGGGGAGCGGGGCAGCTCCCCAGGTGCACACACCTGAGAGTCAACACAGCAGGCCTCTCCCCCAGAAGACCAGCTGGAAAAACAGGGGAAGAGCAAGTTCTTGACTGAGCAGCACTGGAAAGCTCCAGGGGAAGTCGAGGGATTTACAGTATATAGAAGAAGGGGTTACCCCTCCTTTTTTTTTCCTTTTTCCAGTACAACTCGTTTTTATATCAGACTGTAAAAATCCAATTTTCTTTTCTCTTTTCCCACCGTAATTACAATATTTTACCAACTCTTCTTTTTTTAAGACTTTTCCTTTTTTACTCTCATATTTCTACAATTACAAGTCCTAGATATATTTTCCACTTCTAGATTCCCTTCAACATACTCAAGTTAATTTTGAGAGATACACAAGATATGTTTTTGTTTTGTTTTGTTTTGTGTTTTTTTTTCTTCTCTCTGCCTCATTTTGTTCTACATGACAGAAGTAAATACCTTCTAAAACATGACCAGAATGCACCCAGAATCAAGTGGTATACTGTGCTGGTTCATTCTGTGAGATTCCTCATTCCCTTTTTGCGACCCTCTTTTATCTCATTTATGTTTTGGTAGTCAATGTTTGAGCCCTTTACAAGTATTTCTGATTTATGTAAATTTGGAACAGAGTATCTTCTAACATACAGAACTTAATATACACAGAAACAAAAGGATTACCCTCTAGAACCCCTCAGGTAGACTACATTCTCCCTCCACTACAACTTTATCACCACTGCCACCTCCCAATCCTCCCCACTTTTTTTTTCTTCTTCTTTTTTATTTTTGGTCCTTTTTTTGTTTCTTTTTTTTTCTTTTTGCACTTCTTCTTTAGGATCCCTGGCCTTTTACTTTTTATTACTTTGTTTTAAAATTTGTTTTTCACTTTAATGGTCCTTTTGTTTTATTTTGTTCTGATCTTTGTTTTAAATTTCTGGTCTTTGACCTGAGTGAATCATTAAGGGTGAAATTTAATTAGGTCTTGCTTGATATTCTTGATGGAGACCACTCATAGAGCCACTCTGCACTGAGCAAAATGACTAGAAAGAAGAACACACCACAAAAGGAAGAATCAGAAACAGTACTCTCTGCCACAGAGTTACAGAATTTGGATTAAATTCAGTGTCAGAAAGCCAATTCAGAAGCACAATTATAAAGCTACTGGTGGCTCTGGAAAAAACATATAAAGGACTCAAGAGACTTCATGACTGCGGAATTTAGATCGAATCAGACAGAAATTAAAAATGAATGGGATGAGATGCAATCCAAACTAGAGGTCTTAACTATGAGGGTTAAAGAGGTAGAAGAATGAGTGAGTGACATAGAAGACAAGTTGATGGCAAAGAGGGAAACTGAGGAAAAAAGAGAAAAACCATTAAAAGATCATGAGGATAGATTAAGGGAAATAAGTGACAGCCTGAGGAAGAAAAATCAATGTTTAATTGGGGTTCCTGAGGGCGCTGAAAGAGACAGAGGTCCAGAATATGTATTTGAACAAATCATAGCTGAGAACTTTCCTAATCTGGGAAGGGAAACAGGCATTCAGATCCAGGAAATAGAGAGATGCCCCCATAAAATCAATAAAAACTGGTCAACTCCTCGACATTTAATAGTGAAGCTTGCAAATTCCAAAGATAAAGAGAAGATTCTTAAAGCAGCAAGAGACAAGAAATCTCTGACTTTTATGGGGAGAAATATTAGATTAACAGCACACTTCCCCACAGAGAACTGGCAGGCCAGAAAGGGCTGGCAGGGTCTATTCAGGGTCCTAAATGAGAAGAACTTGCAGCCAAGAATACTTTATCCAGCAAGGCTCTCATTCTGAATAGAAGGACAGATAAAGAGCTTCCAAGATAGGGAGGAACTGAAAGAATATGTGACCACCAAACCATTTCTCCAAGAAATATTAAGGGGGACTCTGTAAAGGAAAGAGTAAGTCAATGGAACAATCGATAAAAACAGGAACTGAATAGGTATCATGATGACACTAAACTCATATCTTTCAATAGTAACTCTGAATGTGAATGGGCTTAATGACCCCATCAAAAGGCGCAGTGTTTCAGACTAGGTAAAGGAGCCGGACCCATCTATTTGCTGTCTACAAGAGACTCATTTTAGACATAAGGACAGACTGAAAATAAAAGGTTGCAGAACCATGTACCATTCAAATGGTCCTCAAAAAAAAAGCAGGGGTAGCCATCCTTATATTAGATAAACTAGTTTATCCAGAAGACTGTAATGAGAGATGAAGAGGGACACTATATCATACTTAAAGGATCTACCCAACAAGAGGACTTCACAATCATCAATATATATGCCCCAAATGTGGGAGCTGCCAAGTATATCAATCACTTAATAACCAAAGTTAAGACATACTTAGGTAATAATACACTTATACTTGGTGACTTCAATGTAGCACTTTCTATAATCGACAGGTCTTCTAAGCACAACATCTCCAAAGAAACAAGAGCTTTAAATGATACACAGGGCCAGATGGATTTCACAGATATTTACAGAACTTTACATCCAAACGCAACTGAATACACATTCTTCTCAAGGGCACATGGAACTTTCTCCAGAAGAGACCACATACTGGGTCACAAATCAGGTCTTAACTGACAATATTCAGGTTGGTTACTTTAAATGTCCAGCTATCTAGGCTTTTGTCCACAAGGTCTTTGATCTTGAATGGGTCTTCTAAATATCCTTGCCCCTCCAGTGGAAGTTCTGAGATTAGAGAATAAATCTCATTTAGGTATATCACAGTTTTGTTTTGTTTTTTCAAACTGCGGTTTCTGGGCAGCCCGGGTGGCTCAGCGCTTTAGTCCTGCCTTCGGCCCAGGGCGTGATCCTGGAGACCCTGTATCGAGTCCCACGTCAGGCTCCCTGCATGGAGCCTGCTCCTCCCTCTGCCTGTGTCTCTGCCTCTCTCTCTCTATCTGTGTGTCTCTCATGAATAAATAAATGAAAAAACCTCAAAAAAATAAACTGCAGTTTCTATGCTGTATCTCAACAGAGGCGTTTGCCAAACTGGCTCTTTAAGGGTTCCTACTTGAAGTAATAATGGGCAAAAACATTAAAATAAATGACATATTAATGCATATAAATCTCAGAAAACATGAGGCTAAATCAATTTTAAAAACATTATGCCCAAGCATATCATATTCAAATTGGAGAATATCAAAATCTTGAAAGAAATCAAAAGGGAAAAATGCCCTGCCAACAGAAAAAAGAATGATAAAAATTACAAGTGACTAATAGAAATAATGGAATAAAAAAGAGTGGAGTGACATATTAAAAGAGTGGAGAAAACAACAATTAAGGATCCCATATATAACAAAACTGTTCTTCAAAACTGAAAGGTGAATAAAACACTCAGGGAAAAAAAAACTGAAGGAATGCATTGTCATCATGAATGTGCTTCACGAAATATAAAAGAAGTGCTTCAAGAAGTATAAAATTATATAGGTTAGAAACATGGATCTACACATAGAATGGAAGTGAATTGAAAAGGAATAAATTAAGGACAGACCATTTGGTTTTCACTATTCTTAATTTTTCTGAGGAAATACATTTATAATAACTATCAATGGATAGTCTTTCCTCCTTTATTGAATATTAGTTGACCATAAAGTTCAGGGTCCACTTATGGGTTCTCTATTCTATTCGATTGATCTACGTGTCTGTTTTTGTGGCAGTACCACACTGTCTTGATGACCACAGCTTTGCAGTACAACCTGAAATCTGGCATTGTGATGCCCCCAGATGTGGTTTCCTTTTTTTAAATTCCCCTGGCTATTCGGGGTCTTTTCTGATTCCACACAAATCTTAAAATAATTTGTTCTAACTCTCTGAAGAAAGTCCAAGGTATTTGGATAGGGATTGCATTAAACGTGTAAATTGCCCTGGGTAACATTGACATTTTCACAGTATTAATTTTGCCAATACATGAGCATGGAATATTTTTCCATCTCTTTGTGTCTTCCTCAATTTCTTTCAGAAGTGTTCTATAGTTTTTAGGGTATAGATCCTTTACCTCTTTGGTTAGGTTTATTCCTATGTATCTTATGCTTTTGGGTGCAATTGAAAATGGGATTGACTCCTTAATTTCTCTTTCTACAGTCTCATTGTTAGTGTACAGAAATGCCACTGATTTCTAGGCATTGATTTTGTATCCTGCCACGCTCCCAAATTGCTGTATGAGTTCTAGCGATCTTGGGGTGGAGGCTTTTGGGTTTTCTATGTAGAATATCATGTCATCGGTGAAGAAAGACAGTCTCTTCAATAAATGGTGCTGGGAAAATTGGACATCCACATGCAGAAGAATGAAACTAGAGCACTCTCTTTCACCATACACAAAGATAAACTCAAAGTGGATGAAAGATCTAAATGTGAGACAAGATTCCATCAAAATCCTAGAGGAGAACACAGGCAACACCCTTTCTGAACTCAGCCACAGTCACTTCTTGTAAGATACATCCACGAAGGCAAAAGAAACAAAAGCAAGAATGAACTATTGGGACTTCACCAAGATAAGAAGCTTTTGCAGAGCAAAGGATACAGTCAACAAAACTAAAAGACAACCTACAGAATGGGAGAAGATATTTGCAAATGACGTATCAGATAAAGGGCTAGTTTCCAAGATCTATAAAGAACTTGTTGAACTAAACACCAAAGAAACAAACAATCCAATCATGAAATGGGCAAAAGACATGAACAGAAATCTCACAGAGGAAGACATAGACATGGCCAACAAGCACATGAGAAAATGCTCCGTATCACTTGCCATCAGGGAAATACAAATCAAACCCACAATGAGATACCACCTCACACCAGTGAGAATGGGGAAAATTAACAAGGCAGGAAACCACAAATGTTGGAGAGGATGCGGAGAAAAGGGAACCCTCTTACACTGTTGGTGGGAATATGAACTGGTGCAGCCACTCTGGAAAACTGTGTGGAGGTTCCTCAAAGAGTTAAAAATAGACCTGCCCTACGATCCAGCAATTGCACTGTTGGGGATTTACCCAAAGATACAGATGCAATGAAACGCCGGGACACCTGCACCCCGATGTTTCGAGCAGCAATGTCCACAATAGCCAAACTGTGGAAGGAGCCTTGGTGTCCATCAAAAGATGAATGGATAAAGAAGATGTGGTTTATGTATACAATGGAATATAACTCAGCCATGAGAAATGACAAATACCCACAATTTGCTTCAACATGGATGGAACTGGAGGGTATTATGCTGAGTGAAGTAAGTCAGTCGGAGAAGGACAAACATTATATGTTTTCATTTATTTGGAGAATATAAATAATAGTGAAAGGGAATAGAAGGGAAGGGAGAAGAAGTGTATGGGAAATATCAGAAAGGGAGACAGAACATAAAGACTCCTAACTCTGGGAAACGAACTAGGGCTGGTGGAAGGGGAGGAGGGCAGGGGTTGGGGGTGAATGGGTGACCGGCACTGAGGGGGGCACTTGACGGGAATAGCACTGGGTGTTATTCTGTATGTTGGCAAATTGAACACCAATAAAAAATAAATTTATGATAAAAAATAAAATAAAATAACTACCAACAATGAATTGTGTGATTAGTATACATGGATATGTACATTGAATGACAGAAATGAAATAAAGGCAAGAGAAAGGAACTGGGATTACTCTGTTACTAGGTAAATGTACTACATAGAAAGCAGTATAAAGTAGTATAAAGTTATATGAAATAAGACATACCTGCCCTATTTTACAGTCTAGAGAAACCATTAAAATACAAAACAAGTATAGTTGATATACCGATGTAAGAGATAAAATGGAATTATACTAAATATTCAATTAGAACCAGAGAGGGCAAATGAATATGACAAAAATCCATGACAAGAACAATGAATAGAAAACTGCTATAAACATGGTAGATAAATATCCAAATATATCACTCATCACAATAAATATAAATCATCTAACTACACCAATTAAACTATAGAGATTAATAAAATGTACAAAATAATAAGACCAAACTCTATATTATCTAAAATAAAATAACACCACTTTTAATATTATGAATCAAACACATTAAAAGTAAAATGATGGAGAAACCCACTTAGAGGGTACCAGACTACATTAGTGAAAATGACACTGTGGGAACTCCAGGGGACTTTCCCTTTCCAGAAACAATTTAAAATAATAAGTAAATAGGGTTGCCTGGGTGCTCAGCAGTTGAGCATTTGCCTTTGGCTCAGGGCATGTTCCCAGGGTCCTGGGATCGAGTCCCACATCAGGTTTCCTGCATGGAGCCTGCTTCTCCCTCTGCCTGTGTCTCTGTCTCTCTCTCTTTATCTCTCTCTGTCTCTTGTGAATGAATGAATGAATGAATGAATGAATGAATAAATAAATAAACTCTTTAAAAGAAATAATAATAATAAACAAACTGGCAAAACTTGAGAGAATCAAGGATATCAGAGCCCTGGAAGACAGTCAAAGCCATACACCAACCAAATGAAAGATTATTCCAGAGAAATATAACTAAAACATTGTATGTTTCACATTACCTTTGCACCAGACATATGCTCAGGCATGATAGTAGTCTTGAATATTCAAGAATTCCTGTTGTGGATTAGTGTTTTAAACTTGAGCAAAGAAAAGCTTCTTCCAAAGGTACTGGTTTATCTGTTTTGACAAACATCCACAATGTGGCCAGAGTGTCTGTACCAGTTCATTCCCAAAAACAGTGCAACAGGATTCCCCTTTCTCCACAACCTCATCAACATTTCTTGTTTCCTGTCTTGTTAAATTTAGCCATTCTCACCAGTGAAAAGTGGTATCTTATGGTTTTGATTTGTATTCCCCTGATGACAAATGATGTGTGGTATTTTTTTTCATTTGCCTTTTTCCTGTATAGGTTTTCTTTGGAGAAATGTTTGTTCATGTATTCTGCCCATTTCTTGACTGGAATGTTTTTTTTTTTTTGGTTGTTGAGTTGTATACATTTTATATGCCTTGAAAACTAATCCTTAATATGTTTTTTTTAATTAACTTATAGTGTATTATTAGTTGCAGAGGTAGAATTCAGTGATTCACCAGTTGGATATAACACCCAGTGCTCATGACATCACGTGCCCTCTTTCATGCCCATACCCCAGTTACCCTATTTCACCAACCTCCTCGCCTCCAGCGACCCTGGTTTGTTTCCTATGATTAAGAGTCTCTTTTCCCTCCTTTTCTGTTTTCATCTTCTTTATTTTTCCTTCCCTTCCCAGATGTCCATCTGTTTTGCTTCATCAATTCCATGTAGAGTGAAACCATATGGTAATTTACTTTCCTGACTGACTTATTTAAATTAACATAATACCCTCTAGTTGTATCCATGTCATTGCAAATGGCAAGATTTAATTCTTTTTGATAGCTGAGTTACCTCTCTCTCTATATATATGTAATATTATATATAATATATATAATAAAATAATTGTATTTAATTATTAATTATAATTATTAATTATAATTAATTATTAAATTATATTTAATTATAAAAAGATATATATAGTATCTTTATCCATTCATCTTTCCAAGGACATAGTGGATCCTCCCAAGTTTGGATGTTGTGGACGCTCCTGCTGTGAACATCGGGGTGCAGGTGTCCTGGCATTTCACTCTATCTGTATCTTTTGGGTAAACAACCAGTAGTGCAATTGCTGGGTCATAGAGTAGCTCTATTTTTAACTCTTGAGCAATCTCCATAACTCTTTTACAGACAGGCTATACCAGCTTGCATTCCCACCAACAGTGCAAGAGTTACCCACATGTCCAGATCCTTGCCAACATCTGTTCTTTCCTTTATTTTAATTTTAGCCATTCTCACTGGTGTGAGGCAGTATCTCATTTTGGTTTTGACTTGTATTTCCCTTTTTTTAAAAAAAAATAAATTTATTTTTTATTGGTGTTCAATTTGCCAACATACAGAATAACACCCAGTGCTATTCCCGTCAAGTGCCCCCCTCAGTGCCCGTCACCCATTCACCCCCACCCCCTGCCCTCCTCCCCTTCCACCACCCCTAGTTCGTTTCCCAGAGTTAGGAGTCTTTATGTCATGTCTCCCTTTCTGATATTTCCTACCCATTTCTTCTCCCTTCCCTTCTATTCCCTTTCACTATTATTTATATTCTCCAAATAAATGAGAACATATAATGTTTGTCCTTCTCCGATTGACTTACTTCACTCAGCATAATACCCTCCAGTTCCATCCAAGGTGAAGCAAATGGTGGGTTTTTGTCATTTCTAATGGCTGAGTAATATTCCATTGTATACATAGACCACATCTTCTTTATCCATTCATCTTTCGATGGACACCGAGGCTCCTTCCACAGTTTGACTATTGTGGACATTGCTGCTAGAAACATCGGGGTGCAGGTGTCCCGGCATTTCACTGCGTCTGTATCTTTGGGTAAATCCCCAACAGTGCAATTGCTGGATCGTAGGGCAGGTCTATTTTTAACTCTTTGAGGAACCTCCACACAGTTTTCCAGAGTGGCTGCACCAGTTCATATTCCCACCAACAGGGCAAGAGGGTTCCCTTTTCTCCTAATCCTCTCCAACATTTGTGGTTTCCTGTCTTGTTAATTGTCCCCATTCTCACTGGTGTGAGGTGGTATCTCATTGTGGTTTTGATTTGTATTTCCCTGATGGCAAGTGATGCGAAGCATTTTCTCATGTGCATGTTGGCCATGTCTATGTCTTCCTCTGTGAGATTTCTGTTCATGTCTTTTGCCCATTTCATGATTGGATTGTTTGTTTCTTTGGTGTTGACTTTGATAAGTTCTTTATAGATCTTGGAAACTAGCTCTTTATCTGATACGTCATTTGCAAATATCTTCTCCCATTCTGTAGGTTGTCTTTTAGTTTTGTTGACTGTATCCTTTGCTGTGCAAAAGCTTCTTATATTGGTGAAGTCACAATAGGTCATCTTTGTTTTTGTTTCTTTTGCCTTCATGGATGTATCTTGCAAGAATTTACTGTGGCCTAGTTCAAAAAGGGTGTTGCCTGTGTTCTTCTCTAGGATTTTGATGGAATCTTGTCTCACATTTAGATGTTTCATCCATTTTGAGTTTATCTTTGTGTATGGTGAAAGAGGGTGGTCTAGTTTCATTCTTCTGCATGTGGATGTCCAATTTTCCCAGCACCATTTATTGAAGACACTGTCTTTCTTCCAGTGGATAGTATTTCTTCCTTTATCGAATATTAGTTGACCATAAAGTTCAGGGTCCACTTCTCGATTCTCAATTCTGTTCCATTGATCTATGTGTCTGTTTTTGTGCCAGGACCACACTGTCTTGATGACCACAGCTTTGCAGTACAACCTGAAATCTGGCATTGTGATGCCCCCAGATATGGTTTTCTTTTTTAAAATTCCCCTGGCTACTCGGGGTCTTTTCTGATTCTACACAAATCTTAAAATAATTTGTTCTAACTCTCTGAAGAAAGTCCACGGTATTTTGATAGGGATTGCATTAAACATGTATATTGCCCTGGGTAACATTGACATTTTCACAGTATTAATTCTGCCAATACATGAGCATGGAATATTTTTCCATCTCTTTGTGTCTTCCTCAATTTCTTTCAGAAGTGTTCTATAGTTTTTAGGGTACAGATCCTTTACCTCTTTGGTTAGGTTTATTCCTAGGTATCTTATGCTTTTGGGTGCAATTGTAAATGGGATTGACTCCTTAATTTCTCTTTCTTCAGTCTCATTGTTAGTGTACAGAAATGCCACTGACTTCTGGGCATTGATTTTGTATCCTGCCACGCTGCCAAATTGATGTATGAGTTCTAGCAATCTTAGGGTGGAGTCTTTTGGGTTTTCTACGTAGAGTATCCATTCATTGGCAAAGAGGGAGAGTTTGACTTCTTCTTTGCCAATTTGAATGCCTTTAATGTGTTTTTGTTGTCTGATTGCTGAGGCTGGGACTTCCAATACTATGTTGAATAGCAGTGGTGACAGTGGACATCCTTTTCGTGTTCCTGATCTTAGGAGAAAGGCTCCCAGTGCTTCCCCATTGAGAATGATATTTGCTGTGGGTTTTTCATAGATGGCTTTTAAGATGTTCAGGAATGTTCCCTCTATCCCTACACTCCGAACAGTTTTGATCAGGAATGGATGCTGCATTTTGTCGAATGCTTTCTCTGCATCTAATGAGAGGGTCATATGGTTCTTGGTTTTTCTCTTGTTGATATGATGAATCACATTGATTGTTTTACGAGTGTGGAACCAGCCTTGTGTCCCAGGGATAAATCCTACTTGGTCATGGTGAATATTTTCTTAATGTACTGTTGGATCCTATCGGCTAGTATCTTGTTGAGAATTTTTGCATCCAGTTTCATCAAGGATATTGCTCTATAATTCTCGTTTTTGGTGGGGTCTTTGGTTTTAGAATTAAGGTGATGCTGGCCTCATAGAACGAATTTGGAAGTACTCCATCTCTTTCTATCTTTCCAAACAGCTTTAGGAGAATAGGTATGGTTTCTTCTTTAAACGTTTAATAGAATTTCCCTGGGAAGCCATCTGGCCCTGGACTTTTGTGTCTTGGGAGGTTTTTGATGACTGGTTCAATTTCCTCCCTGGTTATTGGCCTGTTAAGGTTTTCTATTTCTTCCTGTTCCAGTTTTGGTAGTTTGTGGCTTTCTATGAATGCGTCCATTTCTTCTAGATTCCCTAATTTATTGGCGTATAGCTGCTCATAATATGTTTTTAAAATCGTTTGTATTTCCTTGGTGTTGGTAGTGATCTCTCCTTTCTCATTCATGATTTTATTAATTTGAGTCTTCTCTCCTTTTTAATAAGCCTGGGTAATGGTTTATCTATCTTATTAATTCTTTCAAAGAACCAACTCCCGGTTTTGTTGATCTGTTCCGCAGTTCTTCTGGTCTCAATTTTATTGAGTTCTGCTCGAATCTTTATTCACTCTCTTCTTCTGCTGCGTGTAGGATCTATTTGCTGTTTCTTCTCTAGTTCCTTGAGGTGTAAGGTTAGCTTTTGTATTTGAGTTCTTTCCAGTTTTTGAATCGATGCTTGTATTGCGATATATTTCCCCCTCAGGACTTCTTTTTCTGTATCCCAAAGATTTTGAATGGTTGTATCTTCATTCTCATTACTTTCCTTGAATCTTTTTAATTCTTCCTTAATTTCCTGGTTCACCCTTTCATCTTTTAGCAGGATGATCCTTAACCTCCACGTGTTTGAAGTCCTTCCAAACTTCTTCTTGTGATTTAATTCTAATTTCAAGGTATTATGGTCTGAGAATATGCAGGGGACGATCCCAGTCTTTTGGTATCAGTTCAGACCTGATTTGTGACCCAGTATGTGGTCTATTCTGGAGAAAGTTCCATGTGCACTTGAGAAGAATGTGTATTCAGTTGAGTTTGGATGTAAAGTTCTGTAGGTATCTTTGAAATCCACCTGGTCCATTGTATCATTTAAAGCTCCCGTTTCTTCAGAGATGTTGTGTTTAGAAGACCTATCGAGTGTAGAAAGTGCTAGATTGAAGTTACCAAGTATAAGTGTATTATTATCTAAGTATGTATTCACTTTGGTTATTAATTTATTGATATATTTGGCAGCTCCCACATTCGGGGCATATATATTGAGGATTGTTAAGTCCTCTTGTTGGATAGATCCTTGAAGTATGATATACTGTCCCTCTTCTGCTCTCTCTACAGTCTACGTGGTAAATTTATTTTATATGATATAAGGCTGGCTACACCTGCTTTCTTTTGAGGTCCATTTGAATTGTAAATGGTTCTCCAACCTTTTATTTTCAGGCTGTAGGTGTCCTTCCGTCTAAAATGAGTCTCTTGTAGACAGCAAATAGATGGGTCCTGCTTTTTTATCCAGTCTGACACCCTGCGCCTTTTGATGGAGTCATTAAGCCCGTTCATGTTCAGAGTTACTATTGAAAGATGTGAGTTTAGTGTCATCATGACATATATTCAGTCCTTGTTTTTGTGGATTGTTCCACTGGACTTCTTCTTAAAGGCGAATTTTAAAAGTCCCTCTTAAAATTTCTTGCAGAGCTGGTTTGGAGGTCACATATTCTTTCAGTTCCTGCCTGTCTTGGAAACTCTTTATCTCGCCTTCCATTCTGAATGAGAGCCTTGCTGGATAAAGTATTCTTGGCATGATTTTCTCATTTAGGACCCGAATCTATCCTGACAGCCCTTTTTGGCCTGCCAGGTCTCTGTGGAGAGGTCTGCTGTCACTCTAATACTCCTCCCCATAAAAGTCCGGGATATCTTGTCTCTTTCTGCTTTAAGGATCTTCTCTTTATCTTTGGAATTTGCAGGCTTAACTATTAAATATCAAGGTGTTGAACGGTTTTTACTGATTTTCAGGGCGGGGTCTCTCTATGTCCTGGATCTGAATGCCTGTTTCCCTTCCCAGATTAGGAAAGTTTTCCGCTAGGATTTGTTCAATTACTTGTTCTGGACCTCTGTCCTTTTCGGCGCCCTTGGGAACCCCAATTAAATGTAGGTTTTTCTTCCTCAGGCTGTCATTTATTTCCCTTAATCTATCCTCATGGTTTTTTAATTGTTTGTCTCTTTTTTCCTCAGTTTCCCTCTTTGCCATCAACTTGTCTTCTATGTCTCTCACTCATTCTTCCACGTCGTTAACCTTTGTTGTTAGGATTTCTTGTTTGTATTGCATCTCATTCAATTGATTTTTAATTTCTGCCTGATTAGATGTAAATTATGTAGTCATGAAGTCTCTTGAGTCCTTTTTGCTTTTTTCTAGAGCTACCAGTAGCTTTATAATAGTGCTTCTGAATTGGCTTTCTGACATTGAATTGTAATCCAGATTTTGTAACTCTGTGGGAGAGAGGACTGTTTCTGATTCTTTCTTTTTAGGTGAGGTTTTCCTTCTAGTCATTTTGCTCAGTGTAGAGTGGCCAAAAACACGTTGTATTGGAAAAAGGAGTAAAAGAGAAGAGAGAAAGAAGGAAAGAAAAAAGGAAAAAGAAAAAAGAAAAAGGAAGAAAAAAACAAAAAAGAGGAAAAAGAAAGAAAAAAGGGGTGGGGGAAGCAAACAGAAATCAAAAAGCAAACAAAACAAAACAAAACAAAGCAAATCAAAACAAAACAAAACAAAACAAACAAAAAACATGGGGATGTATCTTCTGATTCTGTGTACTTTAAGTCCCTTGACTTCCCTTGGAACTTGTCAGTCTAGCTGGTCTTCTGGGGGAGGGGCCTGTTGTGCAGATTTTCAGGTGTTAGCACTTGGGGGAGCTGCTCATCCCCCTCCCTGGTGCAGGGCTCAGTGGGGGTTGTTTACCCCTTGAGGCCCCAGGAGGAACAACCACAGTGGCGGCGGCCACTTCTGGAGCCCTAGATTCAGCTCCCGCAGTAACTATGGCGCTCTCAGTCTGCAGGGGCCTGGATGCTCCGGGGGTGGGGCCGCTGATCTGCTCAGCTTGGGCAGGAGCGTCCTTGCTGTCCTGGGCCATCCTGGCCTCTGCCTGGGCCGGGGGGGAGGTCAGATCCTGGGCTGTGTCCCTGGTGCCCTGTGCTTCCGGGCCTGTGCTGTTGGATTTGCACTCCCGGCCGGGCAGTCCCCTCTCTGTGGAGCCGCCACCCTAGCTCCTCTGAGCTGCTCCTGGTGCTGCGCAGTCCCCTCCGCGCAAGCCTCTGCCGGAGCCCCTCCGAGCTGCTCCCGGGTCAAGCTGTGTGCGTGCTGCAGCCCTTTTGGGACCTCGTTGCACTCTCCATGGGGCACAGGTGTCTGTTAGTGTCCCAGGGAGCCTGAGGGCATCCCCACCCCTCCTGCGGTCCTGCTTTTACTCCCTGCGAGCCCGTTTCTGTCCGGGAAGATTGGTGAAGCTCCTGCTTCTCCGGGTTGGTGCTTTCCTGTCCTGGGGACACTCTCCCGGGCCTTAGCCGGGCTCCTCGCGGGGACCCTCCGCCTTGAATGCTTTTTGTTTCTTTATTTCTTTTTTCCCCGTCTTCCTACCTTGATAGAAGCGCGAACTCTTCTCACTGTAGCATTCCAGATGTTCTCTCTTTAAATCTCAGGCCAAATTCGTAGATTTTCAGGATGATTTGAAGGTTATCTAGGTAATTTGGTGGTGACAGGTGACTTGGGGACCCTACTCTTTCGCCATCTTGCCCTTCCCTCTCTAATCCTTAATCTGATATGTAATTTGCAAATATCTTTTCCCATTCTGTAGGTTGACTTTAAATTTTTTTTGACTATTTCCTTGTTGTGCAGAAGCTTTATATCTCAATAAAATCCCAATAGTTTAGTTTTGCTTTTATTTTCCTTGCCGTTAGAGTCTTGGAAGAACTTGCTGTGTATGAGATAAAAAATTTTGCTACCTGAGTTCTTTACTAGGATTTTGATGGATTCCTGTCTCACACTTAGATTTTTCAGCTATTTTATCTTTGTGTCTGATGTAAGTAAATGGTCCAAGTTCATTATTCTGCATGTAGCTGTACCATTTTCTCAAGACCATTTGTAAAAGGGCAGGAAATATCTGTTGGATATTCTTTCCTGCTTTGTTGAAGAAAAGTTGACCATAGAGTCAAGGGTCTGTGGCTGGGTTCTCTATTCTTTTCCATTGATCTATGTGTCTGTTTTTGTACCAATCCCATACTGTCCTGATGATCACAGCTTTGTAATATACCTTGAAGTCTGGCGTTGTGATGCTCCCATCTTTGTTGTTGTTGTTGTTTCAACATTCCTCTGGCTATTCAGTGTCTTTTATGGTTCCATATAAACCTTAGGATTATTTGTTCCAACTATGTTAAGAAAGAGTATGGTATTTTGATCAGGATTGCATTGAATGTGTAGATTTCTCTGGATCCCATAGATATTTTCACATATTTATTCTTCCAATCCAGGAGCATGGAATGTTTTTCCATCTCTTTGTGTCTTCCTCAATTTCTTTCATAAGTCTTCTGTAGTTTTTAGAGTATAGATCCTTTACCACTTTGGTTAGGTTTATTCCTAATTATCATTTTTTGTGCAAAATTAAATAGGATCAATTCCTTAATTTTCCTTTATTTTGTTTCATTGTTAGTGTATAGAAATGAATCTAATTATTCAGCATAATACCCTTCAGTTCCATCCATACCAGTGTGAATGGTAATTATTCATCCTTTCTAATGGCCGAGTAATATTCCATTGTATATAAATACCACATCTTCTTTATCCATTCATCTGTCAAATGTCCTGATTTTTGGAGGGAACCTCCCTGTCTCTTGGATCTGAATGCCTATATCCTTCCTCAAATTAGGGAAGTTCTCAGCTATGATTTGCTCAAATATACATGCTGGTCCTCTCTCTATGCCCTCAGGAATTCCAATAATATGGATGTTATTTTTTTCTAAGTATTACTTATTTCTCAGAGCATCACCTCATGGGCTCTTAGCTGTTTTTCTCTCTTTTCCTCAGCTTCCCTCCTTTCCATCAACTTATTTTCTATGTCACTTATTTTCTCTTCTGCTTCATTTATCTTAACTTTAGAGCATCCAATTTAGACTGCATCTCAGTTAGAGCATTTTAAATTTTGGCTTGATTATATCTCATTTCTGTAGTAAGAGATTCTCTAGAGTTTTCTCAGTTTTATTTTTTTCAAGCCCAACTAGTAATTTTATAATTGTATTCCCGAACTCTATATGCAAAATTTTACTTAAAAGAATATCTATTAGATCTGTGATGGAGATTACTACTCTTGTTTCTTTCTTTTGTGGTAGATTCTTACTTCTAGTCACTTTGTCCAATGCAGAATGGCTTTACAAGTGAGCAGACGCATAGATATCAACCACAACCCAAGCAACATGCACACTAGACAATTCCAAAGATGGCAGGAACCATAAAATAAAAGAGGGATGTCCCCCGGTGGCTCAGCAGTTGAGCAACTGCCTTTGGCTCAGGGTGTAATCCCGACGTCTTAGGATCAAGTCCCACATCAGGCTCCCTGCATGGAGCCTGATACTCCTCCCTCTTCCTATGTCTCTGCCTCTCTGTGTGTCTATTATGAATAAATAAATAAAATCATTTAAAAAAGAAACAAAGAAAAGAAAATAAAAATAGAGAAAATGAAAAATAAATTCTAAAAAGAGAGGGAAGAAAACAACACAAAAAAAAGGAGGAATAGTGGGAGGGGGGAGTAGAGAATGTAATCTCACACTGTGGACATAACAGGATGGTTCTCTTGATTCTGAGTGTATTTTGGTCTTTGCTTTAGATGATACTAAATTCCAAAATTATTTTAAAAAGCAAAACATATATATACAAAAATAAAATTGAATATGGTGAAAGGAAGCCAAAAATGAAGAATATATCTATAACATGTAATTGTAAAATATGAAAGTTAAAAAGAAAAGACTTAAAAATGAAGAGTTGATAAAATAATAAACTAGTTGATACAGGAGAAAAAGAAATAACATTGGAATTTTTTCCCTGAATGATAAATCATAGGAAAGAAATCTCTATTTCTATTTATTCTTTTCTCACAGTTCTGGTGTTTTCCAGTCATGTTTGGTCAATAAATCTTGCTTTTCCCCTGTTCTTTCCTCTATTCTGGGGGAGGTCCTGTTGCACCGATTCTCATGTTTCAATGCCTGGGTGGAGCTACACTATCCCTTGCCAGGTGGCCAGGTTCAGTGTAAGCTGGTTACTGTGTGAGGTTTTTGTTCCCTGAAGGCTTTCCCCACCTCTCTTGAGGACAAAAGGAATAAACAAAATGGTTGCACCCAGATTCCCAGCCATGGAGCAGAGAGATCCCAGTGTGTCCCAAACTGTGCATACTCCTATGGCACCTACCCACTCAGATCCTCCTTGGGGGGCAGGCGGGGTGGGAGGACACGGATTTGTGCAATTTCCATGGCCCTGGCAAGGAAAGCTTTTGCCTGCCTGTGTGCAAACCTCATTGGATCCTCCCAGAGGAAGCTGAGGGTCACCCCTTTTCTGTCCATTGCAGGGCCTTGACATGGAGAGTGTTCACCCAGTCAAGTGCACATCTTCTCTGCCTCTCCCAGAGGAAGGTGGACAGTTGCTGTATTCCAGTCTTTGCAGAAACCGAACATGGAGAACTGCAACCTGATCCAGTGAAAGTTCTGTTTATGGCAAAGCAAACTGAGCCTTCACCCAGGCTTGTGGACCTAAAGTCAATTCCCCACACCAATGTTTATGTACTTCCAGCTCAGGCAGGGAAGTGTCTCATAGGAGCAGATTTCTAAAGGTTCAGATTTTGAACTCCAAGGTTGTATCACTTTCCTGCAGCTGGCTTATGAAGGTTCCCCCCCCCCAACATTTATCTTCAGATAAATCCCCTCTGTTTCTCTTCTCTGCACTCTTACTTTGCAAAACAATTGTCACTTTTCTATTTGTAGAGTGCCTGCCATTCTTTCTTTATATCTCAGGTTGAATTCGTAGGTGTTCAGGATGGTTAATATTTATCTAGCTAAATTTAAGTGAGCAGATGAAACAAGGATCCCTACTTTCCTTCTGTCTTGCCTCTCTCCCCACTGAATTGATAGGAAATATTTTAAAAATTAATTATATGATGTCTTCAATATGATCACATTAAATCAAAGAAAACAAGTAGGTTGAAAATAAAAGTATAGAAAATTATCCCATGCATATAGTAACCAAAAGAACAGCAATGATTATATTAATATCAGACAAAACATAATTTAAAGCTAAAACTAACTACTACAAAAGACAAAAAAAAGACAACATATATTGATAAAATCATTAATTTAAAAAGAATACATGACATATATAATTATGTATGCACCAAACAATAGGGAGATAAAATATCAGGAAAAAAAAAAACAACATTGACCACTTTGAAAGAAGTAATGGTTCTAAATCTGTAGTTGGGTACTTAAGGATTCTATTGTGAATGATTATAGATCACATGGAAAGAAGATTAATAGGAAAATAGAGGGCTTGAACAATAGTATAAGCCAACTAGAACCATGAAACATGTATGGAACATTCTATCCAACAAACAGAAGAATATATATATATTTTTCTACTGCACATGGAACATTCTCCAAGATAGATCATATGGTACTCCACAAAACAAGTTTAAATGACTTAAAACCAAGTTATTTTCTCTAACCAATAGGGAAGCAAACTAGAACTCAAAAAAAAGGAAAATTGGAATTCACAAATATGTGAAAATGTAGAAAATACTTAGAATATAAAAACTGAAAACACAACATAACAAAACTTATGGAGTGAAGAAAAATCAATGCTCTGTGGGGAAATATATAGTACTAAATGCCCCAATACATAAAGGAAACCTCTTAAATTAATAACATCATGGTGTACTTTAAGAAACTAAAAAAGAAGAGCAAAGTAAACCCAAAGCTAGTAAAAGAAAAGAAAATAGAGATGGGGTAAACAAAACAAAATAGAAAGAATAATTTAAAAATCAAAAGCCTCAAATTCAGGTCTTTCAAAATATCAGTGGAATTTACAATTTTTCCTGGATTGACCAGAGAGAGAGAGAGAAAGAGAGAGAGAAACAGCGAGACAGAGAAAGACAGAGAGAGACAATAGAGAGACAGAGAGAGATAAGACATAAATAACTAAAATCAGCAATGAAAATCAGGATTCTACAATTACTTACCTATGGAAATCAAAGGATTATAAGAGAATACTATAAATCAATGATTTTCAAAAATTACATAATCTAGATGAAATATTCAAATTCCTAGAAGATACAGAGCACTGGAAGCAACTCAAGAAGAAAAAGAACATTTGAATAGAGTTGTAAGAAATAAAGAAATTGAAGTGGTAAAAACAAAAGAAAACAAAAGTGTTCACATAGGAAATCTCATCTCCAGATGGCTTCCTTGATAAATGATAATAAACGTTTCAAAATGTATCAACCCAAATCTGTCACAAAAAGTTTTAAAATACAAGAGGAGAGAACACTATCTAAATCATTCTGAGATTAAGATTCCTGGGATTACAAAACCAGGCAAAATGAGACAAGAAAAATCTACAGACCAATATCCTTTATGTATATACAGACAAAAATTTTGAACAAACTGCTAGAAAACTGAATCCAACAGAATATTAAAATGATTATATATCACAATGAGTTGGCTTTTTTCCCAGGAATGGGAGAGTGGTTCAACATAGAATACCATGTTGGGGGCAGCCGGGGTGGCTCAGCGGTTTAGCACCGCCTTCAGTCCAGGACATGATCCTGGTGACCTGGGATCCAGTCCCACATCGGGCTCCCTGCATGGAGCCTGCTTCTCCCTCTGCCTGTGTTTCTGCCCCCCCCTCTCTCTGCCTCTCATGAATAAATAAATAAAATCTTAAAAAAAGAATACCATGTTAACTCAATTAATAAAGAAAAATTGACAAAATTAAAGACTTCTGGTGATATAAATAATCAAAACTAGTAATAGAAGAGAATACTCTTAGTATGATAAAGCACATTTGTATAACAACCATAAAATAATTACCTTTATTTATGAAAAACAAATAGCTTTTCCTCAAAATTAGGATCAAGACAGGGATTCCACATTCACTGTAACTATTTAACTTTTTAATAGAATTTCTAGCTAGTGCAATTAGCAAGAAAAAAGGAAATAAAAGGTATCTAAATTGGAAAGAAATAAAACAATCTCTATTCAGAGGTGACATGATTCTATAGAAAATTCCAAATAATCCATAAAGAATAGCTAATAGTGTTAAAATGAATTCAGGTAATTTGCATGGTACGAAATCAATATGAAAAAAACCCAAATGTGTTTTTATACATAAGTAATGAACAATCCAAAAGTAAAATTAAATAATTCCACCTAAAATAATATCCAAAACGATAACATATATAGAAATAAATTTGAGTACATTGCTGTAAGACTTGTACACTGAAAAGTACAAAACATTGCTGAAAGTAATTGAAGAACTAAAATGGAAAGTCTACTGTCCATGGATTGGAAGACTTAATATTGATAAACAGCCTATAGATTCAATGAAATCCATATGAAAAACCCTACAGGGTTTTCTGTTTGTTTTTTCAAACCCCAAATTCACCCAGAATTGAAAGAGGTTTCGAATAGGAAAAAACAAACAAAACCTCAAAATAGGAAAATAACATATTTAGAGGACTCATAATTCCCAATTTTAATATTACCACAAAGCTACAACAATGAAAATAGTGTAATAGTGGCATAAGCCTATATAGAACAAGGGAATTGATTGTGATACCAAAGATACATACATACAGGTGGGCAATTAACTCTCAAAAATTGTGACAAAAGCATTCCACACTGAAAAATTTTCATTAAAAAGGAGTGTTGTGACAACTTTATATACACATGCAAAATAATAAAATTGAACTGCCATGTAGCACATACAAAGATTTAACCAAATAGATCCATGACCTAAATATAAGACTTAAAACTAAATATCTTACAACACATCTGAGTGGTAAATTGTTATGACCATAGATTGAGCAATAAACTCTAAGGTTTGTAACCAAAAACAGAAGTAGTAAAAGAAAAATAATTGAACTTTATCAAAATGAAAATCTTTTCCTTTTCAAAACACATTATGAAGAAAGTTGAAATAACAGCCCACAGAATTACAAGAAATTATTTGTAAATAGTTAATCTGATAAAAAATCTAGTATCCTGGATATATGAAGAACACTTACAACTCAATAACAAAATACATAACAATCTGATGAAAAATTGGGCAAAGGACTTGAATATAAATTTCCTTATAGAAGATATAGAAAGGACCAACAAGTACATGAATATGTTCTCAAAGCAATAGTCATTAGAGAAATGCAAATCAAAACCACAATGTTATATTATTTCACACCCATTTGAATGGCTGTATGTTTTTCCTTTTTTAAGAAAATACATTTTCTAGTGCTGATTAAAAATGTGACTAAATTAGGGATGCCTGGGTGAATCAGTGGTTGCGCATTTGTCTTAGGCTCAGGGTGTGATCCTGGGGTCCTGGGATCAAGTCCTGCATCAAGCTTCCTGCAGGGAGCTTGCTTCTCCCTCTTCCTATGTTTCTACCTCTGTGTTTCTCTCATGAATAAATAAATAAATAAAATATTTTTTTAAGGATGTGAATAAATTAGAACCTTCATACATTCCTAGAGAAAATGTTAAATGGTTAAGTCATTTTGGAAAGATTTTGTCAGTTTCTCAAAAAGCTAAACATATTGACTAAGCAATTCCACTTCTTGGTATAGACCCAAAAGAATTGATTACACATATTCAAGCAAATACAAACACAAGCATGGTAACAACAAGACCATTTACAATCGCCAAAGGTGAAAATAGTTCAAATGTTTCTAAATGGATGAAAGGATTTTTTAAAATATGGTATTTTCTACAGTCATAATAAGAAATGAAATACTAATTCATACTACTACAAGGATAAACACAGAAAATATCCTAAGTAAAAATAAGTCAGAACAAATGGTTACATATAGGATTCCATTTATATGAAATATCCAGAATCAGTTAATCTATAGAGAATGGATGCAGATTAGTCTCTGCCAGTGTCTGGGGGAAAAAAGAAATGTGGAGCAAAAGTTCAATGGAAAAGTGATTTCATCTTGTGGTGATAAAAGTGGAAGTAACAAGATACTGTGAATGTATTCAATGACACTAAACTGTTCATTTTTTAAAAGGTTAATTTTATTTTATGTGAATTCCATCACAATACAATAATTTAAACATTTTGTTTTATTTTTTTTACATCAAAGAGACTTCAATACAGTCCTAGATAAATGAAAGTTGAGGGAGTTTGTTGCTAATGGACCTGGCCTATAAGAAATGCTAAAGGAAGTCCTTCAGGATGAAATGAAAAGATAACAAAAGTAAATTGAAATCATTTAAGAAAAAAATCACTGGTAAAAATAACTATATAGGTAAATGGATAAAATAGCATTTTTTTAAGATTTTTTATTTATTTATTCGAGAGATTGAGAGAGAGAGAGAGACAGAGAGAGAGAGACAGAGACACAGGCAGAGGGAGAAGCAGGCTCCAGGCAGGGAGCCTGAGGTGGGACTCAGTCCTGGGTCTCCAGTATCAGGCCTTGGGCTGAGGCAGCGCTAAACCGCTGAGCCACCTTGGCTTCCCAGTATTGTTTTATTTTATATTTAACTCCTACTTTTATCTACATGTTTTAAAGAACAAAAGCAAGCAAACAAACAAACAAACAAAAAACACACCCACATGCAATAATTATGTTTATTTTAATGCTAACATAATATAGAAAGGTATAATTTGTATCAAAAACAACATGAAGGGAAAGGGAAAAATGTAATATAAGGGTATAATTTTTGAGTACTATTGAAGTTAAAATTCTGTTTATCCAAACTACATTGTCATAGATGTAATATGATAATTGTGATCCACAAGGTAACCACTAAGAAAATAACTAAAAAATATTCAGAAAATGAAATGAGAATGGAACCTAAATTGTATAATAGAAAAAAGAAAAATCTATTAATCACAAAAGAAGACAGTGATGACACAAATGAGAAAAATATGAAGTACAGAAAAAGTGATAGTAGACATTTCATATCAGTAATTTATAAATGGATTAAAGTCTCAAATTAAATGAGCTTAGTAAAGTAATTTTAAAATTATCTACCTATAGATTTTTTTTACAAGAGATTCACCTTGGATTGATAGATCCAGACTATTTGAAAGTGAGAGAATGCAAAAAATATCCTATGTAAGTAATCAAAAGACAGCTGGGATGGCTATATTAATATCGGACACAACAGAATCTAAGTAAAAAAAGGTTAAAAGAGATAAAATGCCATTATACACTGATGAAAGAGGTAATCCACCAAGAACATATAATAATTAGGTACATATTTATATATAACAATGACCTTCAAAATATGTGAAGCAAAGACTGACAAAATTAAAGGTGGAAATAGTTCTAAAAAATAGTTGAAGATATCAATATTCCACTTTCAACAATAGACTCAATGACTAGACATAATGGAAATGAAACTAGAAGCCAATAACTAAAGGAAAACTAGAAAATTCACACATATATGGAAATTAAAAGCATATTTTTAAATAACTAATGGGCCAAAAAAAGAAATAAAAGAGGACTTTAGGAAATACTTTGAGCAAAAATAAACAAATAAAAAATAGTGAAATTTGTGAAATAAAGCAAAAGCTGAGATCAGAAAGAAAATTTTATCTATAAACAATTACTTTAAAAGAAAGACTTCCAGTTTTTAGTCTGGCATTAAGGAGCTTGGAAGTCACCATTCCATCCTAACAAGAAAAAGTCGAACAAACTTAAAAAAAATCTTCTTAGATCCATCAGAGAAGTGAGGTAAAAGGGAAAAATGGGGGATCTCTCTATTTCCTGGATCTGAATGCCTGTTTCCCTTCCCAGATTAGGAAAGTTTTCAGCTATGATTTGTTCAAATACATATTCTGACAAATACCCACCATTTGCTTCAACGTGGATGGAACTGGAGGGTATTATGCTGAGTGAAGTAAGTCAGTCGGAGAAGGACAAACATTATATGTTCTCATTCATTTGGGGAATATAAATAATAGTGAAAGGGAATAGAAGGGAAGGGAGAAGAAATGTGTGGGAAATATCAGAAAGGGAGACAGAACGTAAAGACTGCTAACTCTGGGAAACGAACTAGGGTGGTAGAAGGGGAGGAGGGCGGGGGGTGCTAGTGAATGGGTGACGGGCACTGGGGGTTATTCTGTATGTTAGTAAATTGTACACCAATAAAAAATAAATTAAAAACAAAAACAAAAACAAAAAAAAAAAGGGAAAAATGGTGCCCTAAAGATTGGAGACACATAAAGAATCACAACTTACTCTAGTAGAAATGCATAATAAAATTTTTCTTCAGGAACCAATACCAGAATAGGAAAATCTGCATTATAATTGCTGAATTATTGGAGACTCAGTATGCAAACATCTGTGAGTTTAAAACGCCAAGAGATTCCTCGCACTTTTGTAAAGTCCACCTCCTGGAGCTATACCAGATTCTCACGTTGAGGATCAGAAAGAAAAATGAAAACTAAACAAAAAACAAAACCTTTGCAATTTGGCAAATAGACGGGGAGAGTGGCTATTTTGAAATATGTTACGGCTTTCTTCTCTTCTTAATAAGGACTGCCTCAAGAGAAATTATTTTGCCAGACCCTAACCTATTGGATTTTGTCAAAGCTTCACTAACCTGAGGGAAGAGAAATACTCAACTCAAGCCTACTTTACTATCCTTGGGGAGGATGCAAAATATCCAACTCCAAATCCCCCAGATATCCTGTTGAAATTAAGGGAAATAAAGCACTGGGAGGCACTTGTAAAGTGCTCAACAGCACAGGCTCAGGAAAAGACTGAAATCTAATCAACAGGAGTATACAAGGCTTACCTTCTCTTCATACCTTCTAACACTTGAATAAAGTCCTGCTAACCAAAGCTATTTTATCCAGTCCATCAAGTACAACATTCAACAAAAATTTATGAAGCATACTAAAAAGACAAACAAAACAAAACAAAAAACACAGTTCGAATAGACACAGCAAGTATCAGAAACAGACTCATATACAGCAGGAATATTAGAATTATCAAATTAGAAAAATGCTCTAAGGATCCAAAAATACATTAAGAAGATTACTCACCATGAACAAGTGGGATTTATCCCCGGGATGCAAGGCTGGTTCAACACTCGTAAAACAATCAGTGTGATTGATAATATCAGTAAGAGAAAAAACAAGAACCATATGATCCTCTCACTAGATGCAGAGAAAGCATTTGACAAAATACAGCATCCATTCTGATCAAAACTCTTCAGAGTGTAGGGATAGAGGGAACATTCCTCGACATCTTAAAAGCTATCTACGGAAAGCCCACAGTGAATATAATTCTCAATGGGGAAGCACTGGGAGCCTTTCCCCTAAGATTAGGAACAAGACAGGGAAGTCCACTCTTACCACTGCTATTCAACATAGTACTAGAAGTCCTAGCCTCAGCAATCAGACAACAAAAAGACATTAAAGGCATTCAAATTGGCAAAGAAGAAGTCAAACTCTCCCTCTTTGCCAATGACATGATACTGTACGTAGAAAACCCAAAGACTCCACCCCAAGATTGCTAGAACTCATACAGCAATTTGGCAGTGTGTCAGGATACAAAATTAATGCCCAGAAATCACTGGCATTTCTCTACACAAACAATGAGACTGAAGAAAGAGAAATTAAGGAGTCAATCCCATTTACAATTGCACCCAAAAGCATAAGATACCTAGGATAAACCTAAACAAAGAGGTAAAGGATCTATACCCTAAAAACTACAGAAAACTTCTGAAAGAAATTGAGGAAGACACAAAGAGATGGAAAACTATTTCATGCTCATGGATTGGCAGAATTAATATTGTGAAAATGTCAATGTTGACCTGGGCAATTTACATATTCAATGCAATCCCTATCAAAATACCATGGACTTTCTTCACAGAGTTGGAGCAAGTCATCTTAAGATTTGTGTGGAATCAGAAAAGACCCCGAATATCCAAGGGAATTTTAAAAAAGAAAACCATAGCTGGGGGCATCACAATGCCAGATTTCAGGTTGTACTACAAAGCTGTGGTCATCGGGGATCTCTGGGTGGCTCAGCGGTTTGGCGCCTGCCTTTGGCCCAGGGCGCGATCCTGGCCTCCTGGAATCGGGTCCCGCGACGGGCTCCCGGCATGGAGCCTGCTTCTCCCTCTGTCTGTGTCTCTGCCTCTCTCTCTCTCTCTCTCTCTCTCTCTATTTCTATCATTATTAAATAAATAAATAAATCTTTTTTAAAAAGCTGTGGTCATCAAGACAGTGTGCTACTGGCACAAAAACAGACACATAGATAAATGGAACAGAATAGAGAATCCAGAAGTGGACCCTCAACTTTATGGTCAACTAATGTTTGACAAAGGAGAAAAGAAAAGAAAGACTAACCACTGGAAAAAAAGTCAATGGTGCTGTGAAAATTGGACATCCACATGCAGAAGAATGAAACTAGACGATTCTCTTACACCATACATAAAGAGAAACTCAAAATAGATGAAAGATGTGAATGTGAGACAAGTTTCCATCAATCCTAGAGGAGAACACAGGCAACACCCTTTTTGAACTTGGCCACATCAACTTCTTGCAAGGTACATCCATGAAGGCAAGAGAAACAAAAGCAAAAATGAATTCTTGGGACTTCATCAAGATAAGAAGCTTCTGCACAGCAAAAGAAACATTCAACAAAACTCAAAAACAAACTACAGAATGGGAGAAGATATTTGCAAATGACGTATCAGATAAAGGGCTAGTTTCCAAGATCTATAAAGTACTTCTTAAACTCAACAGCAATGAAACAAACAATGCAATCATGAAATGGGCAAAAGACATGAACAGAAATCTCACAGAGGAAGACATAGACATGGCCAACACGCACATGAGAAAATGCTCCGCACCACTGGCCATCAGGGAAATACAAATCAAAACCACAATGAGATACCACCTCATACCAGTGTGAATGGTGAACATTAACAAGACAGGAAACAACAAATGTTGGAGAGGATGTGGAGAAAGGGGAATCCTCTTGCACTGTTGGTGGGAATGTGAACTGGTACAGCCACTCTGGAATACTGTGTGGAGGTTCCTCAAAGAGTTAAAAATAGATCTGCCCTACGACCCAGCAATTTCACTGCTTGTGGTTTACCCCAAAGATACAGATGCAATGAAACGCCGGGACACCTGCACCCCAATGTTTTTTTTTTTAAATACATTTTTTATTTTTTTATTCATAGAGATGCAGAGAGAGAGAGAGAGAGAGGCAGAGACACAGGCAGAGGGAGAAGCAGGCTCCATGTAGAGAGCCCAATGTGGGACCCGATCCAGGGTCTCCAGATCATGCCCGGGGCTTCAGGCGGTGCCAAACCGCTGCGCCACCGGGGCTGCCCTGCACCCCGATGTTTATAGCAGAAATGTCCACAATAGCCAAACTGTGAACACTTTTAAATCTTTTACTTCATTATCTTCTTTCTTGCATTATTTCTGAGGAGAAATCAGTGTTCAGAGAAAAACAATCTAGATTTATGTGCTCTTAAAAATTATTCTTCAGGGATCCCTGGGTGGCGCAGCGGTTTGGCACCTGCTTTTGGCCCAGGGCGCGATCCTGGAGACTTGGGATCGAATCCCACGTCGGGCTCCCGGTGCATGGAGCCTGCTTCTCCCTCTGCCTGTGTCTCTGCCTCTCTCCCTCTCTCTCTCTCTCTCTCTGACTATCATAAATAAATAAAATTAAAAAAAATTATTCTTCAAAAGTGAAGGAGACAAAAGACTTTCTTGCACTGAAAAAAAATTAGAAAAATTGTTGTCAGCAGACTGGCCTGTAAGAAATGTTGAAAAAGTCTTTTAGAGAGAAAATATTTATAAATCAGAAAATCAGATCTTCACACTAAAAGGACAGCATTAGAGAAGGAATAGATGAAGATAAATTTAAAAATATATTATATTTCTTATTCTTAATATATCTAAGATAGATATTAATAGCAGAATAGCAAAATAATAGCAGATAGAGTATATGTATAAACATCTGTAGACATTGTATATATACATATATGTACATTATATACAAAAATTTATGACATATATACATTATATATGTATCTGTATATATGTATATATAGTAATATATGTATATATATGTGTAGACATTCTGTGTATATATACACATATACAATATATGTATATATACATACACATATATGTATATGTGTATGTACTAGTATATGTATATATACATATATATGTACTAGTATATGTACTAGTATATATATATATACTAGAGCCTGTGTATATATACATTAGATATGTATGTATAATATATATGTGTGTGTATTCTTTTTTTCTGTCTTAAATGTTGAGTTTATTTATTGTTTTTTAATAAAATAATTTTTATTGGTGTTCAATTTACCAACATACAGAATAACACCCAGTGCTCATCCTGTCAAGTGTCCCCCTCAGTGCCCGTCACCCCACCCCCCGCCCTCCTCCCCTTCCACCACCCCCAGTTCATTTCCCAGAGTTAGGATTCTTAAGTATAAGTGAAATGAATGACGACAATGGTAAAAGGGACAAATAAGAGGAATTAGGAATATTTTGTTATTATAGATATTCTTTTTTTAATAATAAATTTATTTTTTATTGGTGTTCAATTTGCCAACATACAGGATAACACCCAGTGTTCATCCCGTCATGTGCCCCCCTCAGTGCCCACCACACAGTCACCCCCACCCCCCGCCTTCCTCCCCTTCCACCCCTAGTTTGTTTCCCAGAGTAAGGAGTCTTCCATGTTCTATCTCCCTTTCTGATATTTCCGACCCACTTCTTCTCCCTTCCCCTCTATTCCCTTTCACTATTATTTATATTCCCCAAATGAATGAGACCATAAAATGATTGTCCTTCTCCGATTGACTTATTTCACTCAGCATCATACCCTCCAGTTCCATCCACGTCGAAGCAAATGGTGGGTATTTGTCATTTCTAATGGCTGAGTAATATTCCATTGTATACATAAACCACATCTTCTTTATCCATTCATCTTTCGATGGACACCGAGGCTCCTTCCACAGTTTGGCTATTGTGGACATTGCTGCTAGAAACATCGGGGTGCAGGTGTCCCGGCATTTCATTGCATTTCTATGTTTGGGGTAAATCCCCAGCAGTGCAATTGCTGAGTCCTAGGGCAGTTCTATTTTTAACTCTTTGAGGAACCACCACACAGCTTTCCAGAGTGGCTGCACCAGTTCACATTCCCACCAACAGTGTAAGAGGGTTCCCTTTTCTCCAAATCCTCTCCAACATTTGATGTTTCCTGCCTTGTTAATTGTCCCCATTCTCACTGGTATGAGGTGGTATCTCATTGTGGTTTTGATTTGTATTTCCCTGATGGTCAGTGATGTGGAGCATTTTCTCATGTGCGTGTTGGCCATGTCTATGTCTTCCTCTGTGAGATTTCTGTTCATGTCTTTTGCCCATTTCATGATTGGATTGTTTGTTTCTTTGGTGTTTAGTTCAACAAGTTCTTTATAGATCTTGGAAACTAGCCCTTTATCTGATACGTCATTTGCAAATATCTTCTCCCATTCTGTAGGTTGTCTTTTAGTTTTGTTGACTGTATCCTTTGCTGTGCAAAAGCTTCTTATCTTGATGAAGTCCCAATAGTTCATTTTTGCTTTTGTTTCTTTTGCGGCCACAGTAACTTCTTACCATCTTTGTTTTAAAGTCTATTTTGTGGGCAGCGCTAGTGGCTCAGCAGTTTAGCACCACCCTTGGCCTGGGGTGTGATCCTGGAGACCCGGGATTGAGTCCCACATCAGGCTCCCTGCATGTAGCCTGCTTCTCCCTCTGCCTGTGTCTCTGCCTCTCTCTCTCTCTCTCTCTGTTTTTCATGAATAAATAAATAAAATCTTTAAAAAAATAAAGTCTATTTTGTGGGGAGACCTGGGTGGCTCAGTGGTTGGTCATCTGCCTTCAGCTCAGGCTGTGATTCTAGGGTCCTAGGATCAAGTTCCACATCAGGCTCCCTGCAGGGTTTCTGTTACTCCTCTTACCTATGTCTCTGCCTCTTTCTGTGTCTCTGATGAATAAAGAAATAAAATCTTTAAAAAAATAAAGTCTATTTTGTCCAATAGAAATATTTTCTTGGGCCTTTCTTTGACATCCATTTGCATCGTAAATCTTTCTTCATCCCCTCTCTTTCAATCTGCTGGTGCCTTTAGTTATGAAATGAGTCTCTTAGAAGCAATGTACAGATGAGTCTTTTCTATGTACTCTGTCATCCTATGTCTTTGGAACATTTATTCCATTTATATTCATAGTAATTATTGATAGATTATATATTTATTGCCATTTTGTTACTTGTTTTGTGGTTCTGTAGTTTATCTCTTAACCTTTTTTTCTCTCTCTCTCTTTAATGGTTTTCTGGTTTTCTTTTATTATATACTGGGGTTTCTTGCTCTATGTTTTGGATATCAATTATTGTATTTTTGATTTGTGGTTATCATTTCAATTTATGCACAACATAGAAGTTTATATTAAGATGATCACTTAATTTTGAACTTGTTCTTTACCCATATCCTTTCCACATTTCAGATACCTGGTATCATCTTTTACATCTTTTCATGTTGTGCATCTTATTTTTCATAGTATTACTTATTTTTTCCTAGTCATAGAGTCTTCCTTAACATCAATTTTAGGGCTGGGTTAGTGGTCATGAATTCTTTTAACTTGTGTGTGTGTGTGTGTGTGTGTGTGTGTGAAACTGTTTATCTCTCCTTTTTTTTCTGAATGATTGCCTTGCTGGGTAAAGTATTCTTGGCTGTAGATTTTTCCCTCTCATCACTTTGGATACATAGTACCACTCCCTTTCTCATCTGCATTGTTTCTGCTGAGAAATTGGGTGATAGCCATATAGAATTTTCTTCATATATAACTTGTCTTCTTTACTCTTGCAGCCTTTCAAATTCTTTATCACTAGTTTTTACCATTAAAAAAGATTTTATTTATTTATTCATGAGAGACAGAGAGAGAGAAGCAGAGACATGCACAGATGGAGAAGCAGACTCCTCATGGAGATCCTGATGCGGGACTCATCTCTGGATACAAGGTCATGCCCTGAGCCAAAGGCAGATGCTCAGTCCCTGAACCATCCAGGCATCCCTAGTTTTTGCCATTTTAATTGTTATGTATCTTGGTATGGACATCCTTGGGTTGAATTTGTTGAGAAACTCTGTGCCTCCTGAATCTAGGCATCTGTTTCCCTTCCCAGATTCAGGAATTTTTCAGCTATTATTTCTTCAAATGTATTTTCTGCCCCCCTTTCTCTGTTTTCTCAATCTAGGATCCCTATAATACACATGCTATATACTTAATAGAGTTCTCTAAGTCTATTCCCATTATGCAGTATTTGTCTCTCACTTGTTCAACTTAACTCCTTTTTATTACTCTATCCTGCAGGTCACTGATACATTCCTCTGCTTCCTTTGGCCTACATTTTAATCTCATGTATTGTATATTTAATTACATTTATTGATTTCTTCATCCATGATATGTTATTTTCCTTTTTTTTTTAAATTTATGATAGTCACACAGAGAGAGAGAGAGGCAGAGACATAGGCAGAGGGAGAAGCAGGCTCCATGCACCGGGAGCCCGACGTGGGATTCGATCCCCGGTCTCCAGGATCGCGCCCTGGGCCAAAGGCAGGCGCTAAACTGCTGCGCCACCCAGGGATCCCAATATGTTATTTTCTTTTTTTTTTTTTTTGTCAAATATCCTTTTGATGCCTTACACCTTTCTCTGAAGTCTGATGAGTATCTTTATGATCATTACTTTAAATTCTGTATCAAATTACTTATTTCTTTTTTGCTTAGATCTCCTGTTATTATTTCCATCTTGTTCTTTCATTTGGGGCACATTTCTCTGTCTTCTCATTTTGTTTACCTCTCTGTGTCTGTTTCACTATGTTAAGAAAGTTAGCCACAGCTTCTGTTCTTGAAAGTAGTGGCTTTATGAAATACAGATCCTGTAGTTCCTTGGGGTGCTGTGTCTCCTGTTCACCAGAATTTGGCACTTTAAGTGAGTCTCCTATGTGTATTGATTGTGTTCTGCCATTATGTCTGAGCCACTTTTCCTTTCAGTCCAGATGTTTGCACTGATTCTTTGCCTGTTGTGGGCTATGCCTTCTCTCTGCGATATTAGTGAGATTCAGGCAGGTTAACTCTGGCAGGATATGACAGCAGAAGGCTTTGGGGTTGGGGCTGTTGCATTAGCAACATTTGCACTGAGCCACTAGACCCAGGCTGGAATGGGTGGTGGTGGTAGAAACATAACATGCTGAGGCAACAGTTGGGTGGGGATGTACAATGTTAACAAAAATTCCAGTGAGCCCAAGGTGGACGCCAGCAGTTTTGGAGTGGACTAGCCTTCAGATGAACTCATGGGAGTGCACTGTTCATAGGTTAGGTAGCAAGTGTTTGTGCAGCACAACCTCTGGCAGGTTGCCCTGTGTTTATGCTGGGGGATGGTGGAAAAATTGGCACCTGCCATCTCCTTTGTTCCCAGAGAAGTCCCCCAAAATGCTTCCAAATCAATATAAACAGATCTCACTCACATTATGGAAGTCATTTATTCTATGTTGCCTCTCTCTGGGCTGTTTTCTCTATAAAGGCAGGAATCTGAGTATCATTTGCTCACCAGGCTGGCCTAGTGCTGAGTTGGTAGACTTTTAAAGATACAGGCTTCAAGTCCTGCTGGTTATACAAACACAGAATTTATCCTATCTGGTCTTCAAGACCAGAATTTATGGGGGTTCATTTTCCCTGTTTGAGCTCCCTGGTACTTTCCCTACTCCTGCCAGCAGCTCCATCCTGTGGATAGCTCCTGACCACCATTCCTGCCCTTCCGAAACTTTCTGATGGGGCTTTTTCTCTACACTTAGTTGTGGAGTTTGTTTTGCCAGTCTTCACTCCCTGTTTTATTTCTTGGATGTGAGTGATATCAAGTTATAAACATGGGATTGTGTGAGCTTAGGGTCCTCCTGAACTCTACCATCCAACTCTCCAGTACTACTCCTATATATATTTTCAATAAATATCTATCTTACAAACAAGAGTGGGAATTGCTGTATGGCAACCCATGTGGAAAGGATTCAAAGGGAGAGACTTCTAGGATCATTTAAAGTTTAAAGTTTTGCATGGAAAGTGGAATATAGAATCATTTTTTTGAGGAGAGATATAGAACAATGAAACAGGTTAAGGCTGGTAGTAGGGAATAAATTAATGTGATAGCCAAATGGAAAACTAGGCAGATGTAGAAATAAGGGACCTCTGGAAAGAGAGAAGTGATTAAAAAAACAACAATAGCCTGTTATTATTTAGTCATTTAGTCAACCAATGTTCATTGTAGAAATGTTACCATCCAGTGATTAAGAGAATAGTCCTCAGAAAAGAAATAGAATTAAAATATAAACTCTGATTTTGTAACTACAGAATGTGTCCTTGGACAAATTAAGGAGCTCTTCTGAGTCTCCTTATCTGTAATGTTGGGAGAATAAGCATCTCATAGATTTTCTCTGAGGATGAAATGTGCTAATGTCTTGACTTTTAGTAAACACTTAATATATGTTAATTGTCAATAATATTATTATTTTTATATTATTGGTATTAATTATTGAGCACTTTCTGTATATAATGAAATTTGCCAAACTTTTGGCATTGTTAAGAGGCTAGAACAATCATAAAGTGAATAAAACCAGAGTTTCTGGATAAGATAGATGTCCTAGGATATTCCATTTTATTAGTTTTAGGTGTACAATATAATGATTCAACAATTCTATACATTACTTAGTGTTCATAAAGATAAGTGTACTCTTAATCCCCTTCACCTGTAGATGAAGGAGACATTCCTTATTGTGGGTCCCAGGAAATCTTTATGGGCCAGAAAAAAGTGTGTAAAAAAGGCATACTGGAGTATACACTAAAGAAGTCCCTCCAAACTTTCATGATATATCTGTGGGATTCACGGTTTGATTATCTCTAGGGTCTTGATAAGTTCCACATTCACAGTGATTAAACTCATATGTATATATTAATTTTAATAGTTAGGCATGCTGGAAAATTAAAGGAAATTTTTATTGTTTAATGTGACAGCTTAATCATCAAAATACTGTTTTTCAGGGATCCCTGGGTGGCGCAGCGGTTTGGCGCCTGCCCTTGGCCCAGGGCGCGATCCTGGAGATCCGGGATCAAATCCTGCGTCGGGCTCCCGGTGCATGGAGCCTGCTTCTCCCTCTGCCTGTGTCTCTGCCTCTCTCTCTCTCACTGTGTGCCTATCATGAATAAAAAAAAAATACTGTTTTTCAGAAAACAATTTCTAAATAAGAGAGAACAACCAGGGTTTTGAAAAACCTTTTTTGCCATATTTTCTTAGTAACTGTTGAAGTTAATGTGCAGGACCCATGATAAGTAGCTTCTCTGTAGCAGGCCATCACTATTACCTAAAAGCAAACTGAACTGGCATAAATAATTGTACTAGCAAAAGCCTTTCTGTTGCACCTTGCTGATCACTGACAATTTGCAGATCTTAAGAAAACCTTTGTTGGCTTCTGTCATTTCTGCACTATTATGTGCCCTTCTGGATAATTACCAGTTAATATAAAAAAGCAGATGTAAAAATCCTTGAAATTTCTGTTAGAGAATTCCCAAACCTCTCCTCTTATCTATGCATAGCAGCTTCTTGATTTCAAAAGAAGTTTCAAAACCTTTGTTAAAAATGTCCCTGATTCCCAGTTTAAAGAACCAAAAGACATTCAGCTAAAGTTATTGTGCTTTTTTACACAATTAAATTCATTTTTCAGGAACAGTTAAAATAAAATGAAAGACCTCTTAACTAATCTGTCAGTTGTTTGCTTGGTAAATTTTGCAATATGTGGGCAGTATCAGACAGTCTCCTTTTCCCTATACCTTTCATCTTTTCCAAAAAGTACTCCTTTAAAGAAAGGTTGACTGAACATTCCACTAAATTTAAAAGGAGCTGGGCAGTTTGAATATATTGGCCCTTTTAATGTTTTGTTTTACCTGGATTTGTCTATCATTTGTGCTAGACATTAAACAACCTCAAGTGTCACTTCTCCTATTAATGAAATTATGATTAGATCATAATTTATGAAATCATTTTAAGATTATTTTATAATTTCTATCAAGAGAATGATATCAGAGTGTGATATATCTGAGATAAAAGGTAAACAAATTACTATACACTGGCAGCGAAAAACATTTCCTGACATTTTATGTAAGCTTGCATTTAATTAAAATGGCTGCATCTTTCCTTTCACCGTATCTTTGGGTATGTGAAGTATTTGGTACTTTGAAAGTGTTAGGGCCCTCTTTTCTTACCTTTTTAGAAAATTTGCTAATGTTGAAGTCAGCCCATGAATTCTCTGTCAAGTAATTGTTGGCTTTATAAAACATCTGTGAACAAATTTAGGGTCCCATTCCAGATTTCTTCCTTGCTGTTGCCTTTTTAATTTTCTCAGTATTTTAACTACTCTGAGAACTTAAAAAAATACTTATATATAAAAGCTTGCTTCAAGTATTGTATATGCTGTCTTTGTGTCCCTTACATATAAATGACTTCCACAAATCCTGAAATGCCATTGTAATAGAATGATAGTAATAACACTAACAATAATAGTAACCATCGGGATCCCTGGGTGGCACAGCGGTTTGGCGCCTGCCTTTGGCCCAGGGCGCGATCCTGGAGATCCGGGATCGAATCTCACGTCGGGCTCCCTACATGGAGCCTGCTTCTCCCTCTGCCTCTCTCTCTCTCTCTCTCTCTCTCTCTCTCTGTGTAACTATCATAAATAAATAAAAAAATAGTAACTATCATCATCATCACCACCACCACCATAATCATAATGACTAAACTTTACTGTTTATTCTGTATTAGGTTCTAAATTATTTGTACTCATAATCTAATCTAATCTTCACAACCATCCAATATTGTGGGTAGTATTATTTCCCATATATTACAGATTAATAAATTGAGTTTGGGGAAATTAAGTAATTTTCCCAAAGTAATTCAACTAAAAAGTGACAAACCACATATTAAACTCAGTCTCTCTGATTTCTAAGTACGTGCATTTAAATAGTATACCATCTTTCTTGGAGTTTGGAGGTATCTTCTAGGCTTTTGTTCCTTGTGTCTGAATCTGCAACCCTATACTGTGCCTCTAAATGATAGATGTATTTTTTCCATGGCAGTGTAGCTCATGAAAATGAAAAATCGGGAGAGAAACCCAAAATACTACCTTCTCTTCTGCCATTATTACTACCTTTTTTTTTTATAGCAGTGAAAGCCTCTGCCTCAGAAACATACCATATGTCTCTATTTAGAGAATTTTTATTCACACCCCTCAGCTTATGTCCTACTTCTTGGTACAAAATGTCAAGAATGGATAGCTATGAGTATGGATTTTGTTTCTGAACTCGCTTTATTAATTTAATCATGCATAGATTTATAATTCTTACCTATGAACATGTCAGTTGATGTAGTAGAAAGAGAATGAAACTTTACAATTTAAGAAACTTAAGTGCTACATAACTGGCAAAAACAAAATACTTTGAATTTCGAATTAAAGATGAGGTTGTGGTATTTAGGTTTTCAAATGCTTTAATTAAGGCACATGTGGATTAAATAGGTTTTTGTAAGCTAGTCTATTGATGTAACTACCATAATACAGTGTGTATGGTAATATACATTGTAAGTCTAGTGCAATCAGCTTACAAATCAAAAGTTGGAATACAACCATTTGTAAGCATGAGAAAGAAGTATTACAGCTGGTATGGAGATGGCTGCCTGTTCAGTGCACCAAAAAAAAAAAAAAAAAAAAAAAAAAAAAAAAAAAGGAGATGGGGAAAACATGGGTTTTATATTCTGGAACAGTGAGTTTCAATTCTAGCTCTGTCACTTTTAGGTGTATGGTCTTCAGTGAAATCATTGAACCTCTCTGAGCTGCAGTTTCCACAGCTCTGTAATGGCATTATCACATTTGATTGCTGAATGAACAGGAGGTGTGGCACAGAGCAATAAGAATCAAATGATGTAAAAAAATACAAATACTATGGAAAATATGGCAATATGTTAGTTGATATAGTTTTATTTTTACTGAAGATGTGTGTGCATCTGGCCCCCTTGACTTGCATAAATATTCATTTAGTCTGAATCTGTAAGCCAGTATTTTCATGTTGTTAACCAAGGCAAACCATTTTAAGAGGTTGTTCCTTTCTTCCTTTCCTAGTCAACCAGCTGTCTTCATTGAGTGGCCACAAGAAATGAAGAGTAGTAACTGATGTATTTCCTGATTCCAACTGATAATGCTAGTCTATGATAGCTTTACTACCTATTTGGTTTATCAGCCAGAAAAAAAGAATTAGAGATGAGTTCATAGAATAGTTAATTAATTCTCATTCCTCTTTATAGGCCTCTAAATTTCAAAGATTATTTATTTATTTATTCATGAGAGACACACAGAGAGAGAGGGAGAGAGAGAGAGAGAGAGAGGCAGAGACAGAGGCAAAGGGCTCCAGGCAGGGGGCTCGATGTGGGACTCAATCCTGGGGATTCCAGGATCACGCCCTGAGCCAAAGGCAGATGGTTCATCGCTTAGCCACCCAGGCGTCCCGACCTCTAAGTTTCATTTGTTCTTTAAGTGATTTAATAGTGTACAACATGACTAGTTTATCTAAATTTTTCAGCAATAATTTAGAATGAATTCAAATATCAAATTTCAAAGCACTGAATTCTAAATTGTATGTGTAGTATTTTTCCCCTGAAAACCATATTTCCAAATGTGGACCACAATTCATAAAAGTGAAAGATTTTGAATGAAATGACATAATTGCAAAGTATAAGGAAATCACCCAGAAAATGTTCAACCTCTGATTTTTCAAAAAGACATACATTGGCACAAAAATAGGAAATGGTTTGCCCATGCAAGGTAATAAGAATATTTGTTAAGAGTGTCAGTTTTGAAATTGAGGAGATCATGCATTTGAGTCCCAGCTGTGCAGTTTTCTATCTCTGTGTGCCCTTGCTCAACTTAATTTCTCAAGGCTTCTTATCTATATAATGGGGTCAAGAATGATAGTATTTACCTCATTAGAGAATTGTGAGGTTTAAATGAGGTAATAAATGAAAAACACTTAGCAAAATTCCTGTCATATAAAATGTGTTCAATAATTATTGCTATAATGATGGAGATGGCAACTCTGACAATGAGCAGAAGGAAAATCACCATTCTAGAACCTGCATTTTCTGATTTTCAGTTTACATTTTTCCTGACAATTCAAATACTGGGATATTTTGGGGCCACTGATACATGATAGAGTAGAATTTCACAGCATTTTTTTGCTTCTTGGTTAAAGTTGCATTCAGATCTGTGTTCTTAGATTATATTGTATATTTTTTAAATCATTTGTTCATTAAATGCTTATGTAGACTATCATCTATTTCAAATTCCATGGATATAGTAGAAAATAAGTTTGATGCCATCTTGGAGCTTGCATGCTAATAAGTTAAATCTATTTATTTTACTTTATAATATGCTCAGGAATTATGAGAAGTGGGTATGCTTAACAAGGGAATCAACCAAGAGGAATAAATAAATTGACTTTTAAATATATTTTATATTATGTTATGCTAGAATGATGTGTAGCGATAAAGTAGTTTTCAGAGATGTATTCCAAAAATCATTTTCTGCTATGATATTCAGTCTATATAGATTCAGCTTGCTTATTTCCATAGTAATAGCTAATACTTATTGAGTGTTCTCTTTGTCAAATCTATTTGTATGTATGTCTGTGTATGCATGTGTGTGTATGAGGCCTTTATATTATAAAGCTTATTTTTTAAATTTTTTAAAGATTTTATTTATTTGTTAATGAGACACACACACACACACACACACACACACACACACAGAGGCAGTGACACAGGCAGAGGGAGAAGCAGGCTCCATGCAGGGAGCCCAACGTGGGACTCAATCCTAGGTCTCCAGGATCATGCCCTGGGTCAAAGGCAGCGCTAAATCGTTGAACCACCCAGGCTGCCCTACTATAAAGCTTAATTTAATGTTTAGAATAACCATAATAATGTAATGCCAATGTGTGAAATGTGTGACCCAAAGAGAATTACTAACTACTTGAAGTTTTATAGTCAATAAATGTAAAAGCTGAAACCCCACTCAGTGTGTTTTTAATTATTGCTTTCAACATCTTTAGTTTTATATAATAAGAACCAGTACTGAAGCAGAGGATGGACTTCCATAGAGGGGATTATTAAATTGAGGATATATTTGGACTAGATACACCTTGTAGTCCTTTTGTCAAATAAGATACACCTTTTCCATCACAAACCACACTTACCTTCACACAACAATCTCCTTTTAATATTTTAGATTTTGGTTTTGGCAAGATATTACCCAAATGCTATTTTAGTGCCCTTTCTATTTGCTTCTTATCATTCCTTATTAGACACCATGTTAATTTTGTTAATAGCATATCACTGTGCCTGATCCATACAAGACACTCAGTATGCATTGAATAAATAAAATATATACTATATATAAAAATCAATAAAGGAAACCCTAAATAAAATGAAGACATTATGTAAAAGTTAATGACCATTCCATGTTCTTAGCCTTGAAACCACCCAGTTCTACTAAAAAGTGCAAAAGCTAATTAACTTTGATAATATGAAAGGAAAAAAAGTATGCAAAGTTAGTGAGGGATGAGACTTGGAAAATAATTACAATACAGAAAATAAAATCATTTAATGAACCAAGCTAAGGATTTTGGACTTTAAAATTTTGATATTAGTGGAGCAAGTGAATGTTATAAAGCTGAGGAATAATATTATTGGATGGATTTTCTTGAATATCAATCATAGGAATAGCATAGAAGATATATTTTAGAGGAACTAAGTTGAGGACAAAAGACCTGATAAGAAAAAAAAAATGCTCCAATAATTTCAATTGAGAGATAGTGATGGTCAGACTAAAATGGAATTAGCAGTAGCATTGAAACAAAGTGTCTGTAACAGTCCCTGCATGCATTGTTGGTAGCAATGATGATGTAGTGCAGATGGTAGGTTAAAAAAATTACAAATATAACTGAAAAAAATTAGTAAGAAACTGAGTGTGGATATTGAGGGAACGTGAGGAATTATTTTCAGGTTTCTGGTATGAAGATTGAGTGGTATTTTTATACTGCTATGTGCTTTGAAGAAGAAATGGATACCAGAGAGTTTAATCTGATGAAAAAATTAGATTTTGACATGCTGCATTTGAGATTTTGTTAAAGGACTGGGTAGATATGTTGAATAGAGGTCTGGAGCTCAAGAAGCAGGTGGATACTAGAGATATTTAGAAATCATCACAATGTCAAATACTATCAAAATCTTGAAAGTGAATGAGATCTCCTTAAGAATCATACGGAATGAAGAGATAATATAATAAAATATGGAGAAATCTCAGCATTTAAGCGGAAAAACTAGATCAATCTAGTAAATAAAGGACACAGAGATAGCAGGAGAACCAGCAGTGATTTTTCTAATTTGGGCAAATATAGAGTTTCATATGAAGAGTTCATCAATATCAGAAGGAAATCAAGAATAACAGAAAAATTGAATGTATCTATTTGGAGGTCATTTGCATTTTTGTAAATGGTCTCAGTGAAGTGGTGGGAAATCAAACCAAAGTCATATCTCATTGAATGAGGGCAAGAGCTAAAGAAGAATGTAGGATCGGATCATGAGATATTTTTCATTATATTTTGTTTTATTTTAATGAAAGAGATTAGAACAAATCTAACTAGATTAATTTGATAAAGGGGAAAGAACAACAAGAGAGAGGAAGGTTGGAGATGATGAGGGGAAATGATTGGATTAATAGAATAGGTTCAAGAGAATATGAGAATCATATCAAAATTATTGTAAAAAAATATGACCCTAAGTGAGAAAAAAGAATCTTTTCTGAAAATGAAAACAGGATATGGAAACAATTGAGTCTTTTTAAAACTCATGAACTTGTGAACTATGTTAATAATAATTCAAATTCTACTGGCCTTTGTTATTACCAACTGACATAGTACCTCAGTAAATGTAAAACATCTTCTTCATATCTATGGGATTCTCAGAGAATGTCTCATATGTCTTCAAAATTAAATTTATGTGATTTAAATACTTTCTTTACATCTTTATGATCTCCAAAGTTATTTTCTTTTGACAATAAATGGTATTTATCCCTTTTTAATATTTCTATTTAAATTTTAGGTGGTTAACAAACAGTGCAATATTGATTTCTAGAGTAGAATTCAGTGATTTATCACTTACATACAGAACCCAGTTCTCATCATAGCAAGTATCCTCCTTAATATCTGTCACCCATCTAGCCCATACGCATTTATCATTTCTTTTAAGAATTATATACTTTTATTACAACAGAGACATTAGAGTCCTTTAGACATCAAATTGAATGCTTTTCCATTATAAATTTTGGAAGAAGCTTTGCTTCCTTTTTTGATAAAGGTTATCAAAGAGGTAACCAAAAGTCCTATATATGTCTCCTATATTTACATCATTTTAAGGAGATAACAGATAATATTTAGGCATTTTTGTATGAATTTCTCCAATAGTACATAAAGGTCTAAGTCTATGGACAATATAGGTGGACTGAAATATGTAATGTTAGGATTCTGAAGGGTAGATGGGACAAAAAGGACAAAGAGAGACATTTGTTGATAACATTGCCAGAAGCTTCCCATTAAAATATAGTCTGGTTAATTAACAAATCATATACATAAGGTTGTGAGGGAAAACAACATTTGGTAGATGATCATTTTATTAACACTGAAAATAGAATCGGATAGGCATGATCATCTATGTAAATGTAAACTGAGTGCTCGGTTGGTTTATGCCCATTATAAGCAAATTACATTATAACCACATCCCTATTTAGATAATAAATATCAAAGTATCCCTAAGGTCCTTGCATTATTGATACTGACATATGAATTTGAAGCAATTAGACTGCATTATCTTGTAGTGGATATTTGCTTTGTTTTTGCCACCCAGAAACCACTTTGCTTTTTTGAGATAGCCTGATTTTACTCTCAGTCCATGTACTTCAGGTGAAACTGAATCCAGTACAAGCTCTAAGGATGCAAATTATGGCACAAGGTTAAAATAATCATTACATTACATTCCCCTGTCTATGGCTCTTGGTTTAATATTGAGCTCGTGACCAAGATCAGACCAATTAGAAATAATGACACTCAGTTCCTGGACATTTGTTGACATGTTAGACATGTTAGACAGTCTCTTCACACTGGACCTTAGGTGGAATTAACATAGTCATCTTATCACTATGAGTAAGGAATCAGTATGAGATTGTTTTAATTCCAGAGAAAGTGGTACAAAAAATATATAGAAACTAAATTAAAAGTGACATAAACAAAAAAAGTGATATGAACATTATGGCAGCATGAGTCATTCCTTTTTTCTCTCTTTGATTTACAAATAATGGGATGTTCATAATAAAACAAAAGTGACTCTGCACAGTATACCAGACATCTGGGAGAATCATCCATGTGTGCATCCAAAAGCGGATGGATTTGACCTCAGAGGAGTCTATGGAGCCAAGGGAGTCATAGCAACAGAAACAGCAGCACCAGAATCATGACCTTTCTAGCAAAGGAGGTAGAAAGTGAAAGGGGTGAGTAAAACTCTGCCCACCTGCATAGATTGCAGCTGGAGGGTACCATTGTAATTCTCCAAAAGTTGGATTTCTGAAGACACTTCCAGGGTTGGGGAGAAGGAGGGAAAAAGGAAGACGGCTGACTGAAGGAACATATTTCCTGCTGTCTAACCCCACATTCCAGCAAGATGTCTTCCCACAGACCCCTGCAATTCTCTCACTCAAGAATCCCTTTACCATGTTGTGAGCACACCCAAAGTCCCATGTGCTAAGCACACACCTCTCTAGACTCTGTGGTTAGGTTTTTTTTCTTCTAGTTTTTTATGCACTTGCTCCTAACTTTAGCAACAATCAGCTACAGCAAGAAACAGCAACAACTTGTACTACAGTGCCACTTTCTGGGAAACAAGAAAAAAACTTTTAATTGCCAATTTGAATGGTTTGAATCAAAGGAAACCTTATCTAAATATGAAAGATATTGATGTAGTGAAACTTCAGGACACCTGCACCCCAATGTTCATAGCAGCAATGTCTACAATAGCCAAACTGTGGAAGGAACCACGATGCCCTTCAACAAATGAATGGATAGAGAAGACGTGATATTTATATACAATGGAATATTACTCAGCCATCAGAAAAGATGAATACCCACCCTTTGCTTCAACGTGGATGGAACTGGAGGGTATTATGCTGAGTGAATTAAGTCGATCAGAGAAGGACAATCATCATATGGTTTAACTCATATGTGGGATATAAGAAATAGTAAAAGGGATTATAAGGGAAAGGAGGGGAACTGAGTGGGAAAAATTAGAGAGTGAGACAAACCATAAGAGACTCCTAACTCTGGGAAACAAAGGATTGAGGAATGAGAGGTGAGTGAGAGATGGGGTAACTGGGGGGGCAGGCACTGAGGAGGGCACTTGATGGGATAAGCACGGGGTGTTATACTATATGTTGGCAAATTGAATTTAAATAAAAATGTAAAAAAGCAAAGAAAAAAAGCAAAGAAAGATATTAAGTACTTCAAGTACAGTAACAGAGGCATATTGCATCAAACACTATAAAAAAATGAGAGTGACAGAGTATCATGAGAAGAAAATGAAAATTCTTTAGCAACCAAATGCAGAGACATTATTGTGATGTAAGTCATAAAAGAATTCAAAAGCTGTTATGAATAAGAAATTCAATGAGCCACAAGAAAACTGAGAAAGGCATTTCTTAGAAATATGAGAATAAATTCTCATTAGAAATGAACTTAGAAATATGATTAATAAAGAGTAGTGCTTTATTAAAAATATTGAAATTCTGAAAAAAAATACAAATTCTGGAACCAAAGAATCCAACAACTGATATTAATAATGTATTGGGTTTTCTGTGGGGAAGATAGTGATTGAATAGAAGGATCCTAGGCTTGCCTCATTCCATGAACACAATTACATAAAATTCAAATCATCCTTAATACCCCAGAAATTGACCTAAAGACTGACAGAACAAAGTACACAACTAAAGGAAAAGAAGAGGCCACATCAAAGAAGGTAGGAAGTACAGAGACACGGTTTAGGGGAGAAACACTTCACAGGTGCTATAGAAGAGAGGGAGTGATGATCATGGAGAAGGGCAACAGAGAGAGGAGCACACAGGGGAATGCACAAGAATAATTTTTCACTGAAGCCATTGGATTGGAAAATGAGAGAGGATGTATTTGTGACTTTTTGCAAATAGCTGAGCTTAAAGTCTGGAGATTTGAAGGTCAGTGGGCTTGGCTGAGAAACAGCCTAGAGGACACCGCACTGCTCCTTGAGAAAAGGCATGCAAATAGCCCAGGTTCAGATAGCATGGGAATAGAAACCTAAAGAAAGCCTAGAGGACAAAGGTGGGGGAGATTATCTGCTCTTCTTGGAGCACATTTTGAGATCATATCAACAAGAGAAAAAACAAGAACCATATGATCCTCTCAATAGATGCAGAGAAAGCATTTGACAAAATACAGCATCCATTCCTGATCAAAACTCTTCAGAGTGTAGGGATAGAGAGAACATTCCTCAGCATCTTAAAAGCCATCAATGAAAAGCCCACAGCAAATGTCATTCTCTCTTTTGTTTTTTTTGAGTATATCAAATTGTTTTATTTTTATAGTATTTTTTTATTGGTGTTCAATTTGCCAACACACACAATAACACCCAGTGCTCATCCCATCAAGCCCCCACCTCAGTGCCCGGCACCCAGTCGCCCCCATCCCCGCCCACCTCCCTTTCTACCACCCGTTGTTAGTTTCCCAGAGTTATGAGTCTCTCATATCCTGTCTCCCTTTCTGGTATTTCCCACTCATACTTTCTCCTTTCCCCTTTATTCCCTTTCATTATTTTTTATATTCCCCAAATGAATAAGACCATGTAATGTTTGTCCTTCTCTGATTGACTTATTTTACTCAGCATAATACCCTCCAGTTCCATCCACGTCGAAGCAAATGGTGGGTATTTGTCGTTTCTAATGGCTTAGTAATATTCCATTGTATATATAGACGACATCTTCTTTATCCATTCATCTTTCAATGGACACTGAGGCTCCTTCCACAGTTTGGCTATTATGGACATTGCTGCTATAAACACGGGGTGCAGGTGTCCAGGCGTTTCACTGCCTCTGTATCTTTGGGGTAAATCCCCAGCAGTGCAATTGCTGGGTCCTAGGGCAGGTCTATTTTTAACTCTTTGAGGAACCTTCACACAGTTTTCCAGAGTGGCTGCGCCAGTTCATATTCCCACCAAGAGTGCAAGAGGGTTCCCCTTTCTCCACATCCTCTCCAACATTTGTAGTTTCCTGTATTGTTAATTTTCCCCATTCCCACTGGTGTGAGGTGGTATCTCATTGTGCTTTTGATTTGTATTTCCCTGATGACAAGTGACGCAGAGCATTTTCTCATGTACTTGTTGGCCATGTCTATGTCTTCCTCTGTGAAATTTCTGTTCATGTCTTTTGCCCATTTCATGATTGGATGTTTGTTTCTTTGCTGTTGAGTTTAAGAAGTTCTTTTTTTTTAATTTATTTTTTATTGGTGTTCAATTTACTAACATATAGAATAACCCCCAGTGCCGTCACCCATTCACTCCCACCCCCCGCCCTCCTCCCCTTCTACCACCCCTAGTTCGTTTCCCAGAGTTAGCAGTCTTTACGTTCTGTCTCCCTTTCTGATATTTCCCACACATTTCTTCTCCCTTCCCTTATATTCCCTTTCACAATTATTTATATTCCCCAAATGAATGAGAACATATAATGTTTGTCCTTCTCCGACTGACTTACTTCACTCAGCATAATAACCTCCAGTTCCATCCACGTTGAAGCAAATGGTGGGTATTTGTCATTTCTAATAGCTGAGTAATATTCCATTGTATAGATCTTGGATACCAGTCCTTTAGCTGATACGTCATTTGCAAATATCTTCTCCCATTCTGTAGGTTGTCTTTTAGTTTTGATGACTGTTTCTTTTGCTGTGAAAAAGCTTCTTATCTTGATAATTTCACAATAGTTCATTTTTTGCTTTTGTTTTTCTTGCCTTCATGGATGTATCTTGCAAGAAATTAATACAACCAAGTTCAAAAAGGGTGTTGCCTGTGTTCTCCTCTAGGATTTTGATGGAATCTTGTCTCACATTTATTTTTTTAAGATTTTATTTATTCATGAAAGACACAGAGAGAGAGAGAGAGAGGCAGAAACACAGGTAGAGACACAGGCAGAGAGAGAAGCAGGCTCCATGCAGGGAGCCCGATGTGGAACTCGATCCAGGGTCTCCAGGATCACAACCTGGGCCGAAGGTGGTGCTAAACCACTGAGCCACCCGGGCTGCCCCTTGTCTCACATTTAGATCTTTCATCCATTTTGAGTTTCTCTTTGTGTATGGTGTAAGAGAATGGTCTAGTTTCATTCTTCTGCATGGGGATGTCCAATTTTCCCAGCACCATTTATTGAAGAGACTGTCTTTCTTCTAGTGGATAGTCTTTCCTCCTTTGTTGAATATTAGTTGACCATAAAGTTGAGGGTCCACTTCTGGATTCTATATTGTGTTCCTTTGATCTATGTGTCCATTTTCGTGCCGTACCACACTGTCTTGATGACCACAGCTTTGTAGTACAACCTGAAACCTGGCATTGTGATGCCCCTAGCTATGAGTTTCTTTTTAAATATTCCTCTGGCTATTCGGAGACTTTTCTGATTCCACAGAAATCTTAAGATGATTTTTTACAACTTTCTGAAGAAAGCCCATGGTGTTTTGATAGGGATTTCATTAAATGTGTAAACTGTCCTGGGTAAAATTGACATTTTCACAATACCAAATCGTCCAATCCATGAGCACGGAATATTTTTCCATCTCTTTGTATCTTCCTCAATTTCTTTCAGAAGTATTCTGTAGTTTTTAGGGTAGAGATTCTTTACCTCCTTGGTTAGGTTTATTCCTAGGTATCTTATGCTTTTGGGTGCAAATGTCAATGGGATGGACTCCTTCCTTTCTCTATAATCAGTCTCATTGTTAGTATATAGAAATGCCACTGATTTCTGGGCACTGATTTTTGTATCCTGCCACACTGCCAAATTGCTGTATGAGTTCTAGCAATCTGGGGATGGAGTCTTTTGGTTTTCTATGTACAGTATCATGTCGACTGTGAAGACGGAGAGTTTGACTTCTTCTTTGCCAATTTGAATGCCTTTTCTTTCTTTTTGTTGCCTGATTGCTGAGCCTAGGACTTCTAGTACTATTTTGAATATCAGTAGTGAGAGTGGACATCCCTGTCTTGTTCCTGATCTTAGGGGAAAGTCTCCCAGTGTTTCCCCATTGAGAATGATATTTGCTGTGGGCTTTTCGTAGATGGCTTTTAAGATGCTAAAGAATGTTCCCTCTATCCCTACACGCTGAGGAGTTTTGATCAGGAATGGATGCTGTATTTTGTCAAATAGTTTCTCTGCATCTATTGAGAGGATCATATGGTTCTTGTTTTTTCTCTTACTGATATGATCAATCACACTGATTGCTTTATGAGTGTTGAACCAGCCTTGCATCCCAGGGATAAATCCCACTTGGTCATGATGAATAATCTTCTTAATGTATTGTTGGATCCTATTGGCTAGTATCTTCTTGAGAATTTTTGCATCCATGTTCATCAGGAATATTGTTCTATAATTCTCCTCTTTGGTGGGGTCTTTGTCGAGTTTTGGAATTAAGGTGATGCTGGCCTCATAGAATGAGTTTGGAAGTATTTCATCTCTTCTATCTTTGTGAACAGCTTTAGAAGAATAGTTATTGTGTCTTGTTTAAACTTTTGATAGAATTCCCCAGGGAAGCCATCTGGCCCTGGACTTTGTGTCTTGGGAGGTTTTTGATGACTGCTTCAATTTTCTCCCTAGTTATTGGCCAATTCAGGCTTTCTATTTCTTCCTGTTCCAGTGTTGGTAGTTTGTGGTTGTCCAGAAATGCGTCTCTTTCTTCTAGATTGCCTAATTTATTGGCGTATAGCTGCTCATAATATGTTTTTAAAATCTTTTGTATTTCCTTGATGTTGGTGGTGATCTCTCCTTTCTCATTCATGATTTTATTAATTTGAGTCTTTTCTCTCTTCTTTATAATAAGGCTGGCTAATGGTTTATCTATCTTATTAATTCTTTCAAAGAACCAACTCCTGGTTTTGTTGATCTGTTCCACAGTTCTTCTGGTCTCCATTACATTGAGTTCTGCTCAAATCTTTATTAACTCTCTTCTTCTGCTGGGTGTAGGATCTATTTGCTGTTTTTTTCTCTAGCTCCTTTAAGTGTAAGGTTAGCTTTTGTATTTGAGTTCTTTCCAGTTTTTGGATGGATGCTTGTATTGCGATGTATTTCCCCCTCAGGACTGTTTTTGCTGTATCCCAAAGTTTTTGAATGGATGTATCTTCATTCACATTAGTTTCCAGGAATCTTTTTAATTCTTCTCTAATTTCCTGGTTGACCCTTTCATCTTTTAGCAGGATGGTTCTTAACCTTCACGTGGTTGAATACTTCCAAACTTCTTCTTGTGATTTAGTTCTAATTTCAAAGCATTATGGTCTGAAAATATGCAGGGGATCATCCCAATCTTTTGGTATCGGTTAAGATCTGATTTGTGACCCAGTATGTGGTCTCTTCTGGAGAAAGTTCCATGTGCACTTGAGAAGAATGCGTATTCAGTTGCGTTGGGATGTAAAGTTCTATAAATACCTATAAAATCCATATGGTCCAGTGTAACATTTAAAGCTCTTGTTTCTGTGGAGATGTTCTGCTTAGAATACCTGAAGATTGTAGAAAGCACTACATTCAAGTCACCCAGTATAAGTTTATTATTACCTAAATATGTCTTAACTTTGGTTTTTAATAGATTGATATACTTGGCAGCTCCCACATTAGGGTCATAAATATTGATGATTGTTAGGTCCTCTTGTTGGATAGATTCTTTAAGTATGATATAGTTTCCCTCTTCATCTATTACTACAGTCTTCGGGATAAACTGTGGTTTATCTGATATATGGATGGTGACCCCTGGTTTCTTTTGAGGACCATTTGAATTGTAAATGGTTCTCCAACCTTTTATTTTCAGGCTGGAGGTGTCCTTCTGTCTAAAATGAGTCTCTTGTAGACAGCAAATAGATGGGTCTTGCTTTTTTACCCAGTCTGAAACCCTGCGCCTTTTGATGTGTTCATTAAGCCCATTGATGTTCAGAGTTGTTTTTGAAAGATTTGAATTTTGTGTTATCATGATATCTATTCAGCCCCTGTTTTCGTGGATTGTTCCCTTGGACTTCCTCTTTCTATTACAGAATCCCCCTTAGTATTTCTTGCAGAGCTGGCTTGGTGGTCACATATTCTTTCAGTTTCTGCCTATCTTGGAAGCTCTTTATCTCTCCTTCTATTCTGAATGAGACCCTTGCTGGATAAAGTATTCTTGGCTCCATGTTCTTCTCATTTAGGACCCTGAATATATCCTGCCAGCCCTTTCTGGCCTGCCAGCTCTCTGTGGAGAGGTCTGCTGTTAATCTAATATTTCTCCCCATTAAATTTAGAGACTTTCTTGTCTCTTGTTACTTTAAGGATCTTCTCTTTGTCTTTGGAATTTGCAAGTTTTACTATTAAATGTCGAGTTGTGCGGTTTTTATTGATTTTAGGGGGTTCTCTCTATTTCCTGGATCTGAATGCCTGTTTCCCTCCTCAAATTAGGGAAGTTTTCAGCTATGCTTTGTTCAAATACATATTCTGGACCTCTGTCCCTTTCGGCCCCCCTGGGAACCCCAATTAAACGTAGATTTTTCCCTCTGAGGATGATATTTATTTCCCTTAACATATTTTCATGATCTTTTAATTGTTTTTCTCTTTTTTCCTCGGTTTCCCTCCTTGCCATCAACTTGTCTTCTATGTCACTCACTCGTTCTTCTACCTCGTTAACCCTCATCATTAGGACCTTCAGTTTGGATTGCAGCTCATTTAATTGATTTTTAATTTCTGCCTGATTAGATCTATATTCTGCAGTCATGAAGTCTCTTGAGTCCTTTATGCTTTTTTCTAGAGCCACCAGTAGCTTTATAATTGTGCTTCTGAATTGGCTTTCTGACATTGAATTGTAATCCAGATTTTGTAACTCTGTGGGAGAGAGGACTGTTTCTGATTCTTTCTTTTGAGGTGAGTTTTTCATTCTAGTCATTTTGGTCAGTGCAGAATGGCCAAAAACAAGTTGTGCTGGGAAAAGGAGAAAAAGAGAGAAGAGAAAAAGAAAAGAAAAAAAAAGAAGAAAAAGAAAAAAAGAGTAATAAAAGGGGGGGAGAAGCAAACAAAAGAATAAAACAAGGGGGAGTATCCTTTGATTCTATATACTGTAAATCCCCCTACTTCCCCTGGAACTTTCCAGTGCTGCTTGGTCAATAACTTGGGTTTCCCCTGTCTTTCTAGCTGGTCTTCTGTTGGAGATGCCGGCTGTGCTGATTCTCAGGTGTGAGCACCTGGGAGAGCTGTTCAGCCCCCTTCCTGGTGTACGGCTCAGTGGGAGTTGACTATTCTGTTTATCCTGTGAGGCCACTGTGAGGCTCAGTGGGGGTTGTTTATCCTATGAGGCCCCAGGGGAAACAACAACCGTGGAGGTGGCCATCTCTCAAGCCCTGGATTCAGCTCCCGTAATAACTACCACAGCCTCCAGTCTGCAGCGTCCTGGGTGCTCCAGGGGCTGGGCCGCAGATCTGCACAGCTTGGGGCCGCCCAGTGGCAGGAGTGTCCTTGCTGTCCTGTGTCCTCCCAGCCTCTGCCTGTCCGGTGGGAGCTCCGGATCCTGGGCTGTGTCCCCCAGAGCTCTGATCTCCGGGCCCTGCGCCGTTGGAATTCCACTCCCTGGCCGCGCAGCCCACTCATGTGGAGCTGCTGCCTGAACCGCTGCCTGAGCTGCTCCTGGGGCCCCGCTGGGCGAGCGCTGCAACCCTTTAGGGAGCTCGGCTGCGGTGTGTGGCGTGCTCTCCTCCTGAGTGCAGGTCCTCTGTTAGTGCCCCTGGGAGCCTGAGGGCATCCCCGCCCCTCCTGGGATCCTGCTCCAACTCCCTGTGAGTGCCTTTCCTTCTGGTAAGATTGGTGAAGTTCTGCTTCTCCAGGACGGAGCTTTCCTGTCCTGGGAGCACTCGCCGTGGCCTTAGCCCGGGTCCTAGCATGTCCCCTCCCGCTTGAATGCTTATTTCTTTATTTTTTTCCCCCGTCTTCCTACCTTGATAGAAGCGCGAACTCTTCTCACTGTAGCATTCCAGCTGTTCTCTCTTTAAATCTCAGGCCGAATTTGTGGGGTTTCAGGACGATTTGAAAGTTATCTAGTTAATTGGGTGGGGACAGGTGACTTGGGGACCCTACTCTTCTGCCATCTTGCCCCTTCCCGCCGTTTTTATCAATTTTTAAAAAAATATAATTAACATACAATGTTAATTAAGTTTGTCATGTGGCAAGACTGCTTTACAATTTTGATTTAACTTTAAGAATGAATAAAACTGTCATTGTGGAAAGACACAACTCGTGTGTGCCTTCATAACATGCTCATGACGCATATCTAGAAAAATGTTTCTATGAGTGATGCCATATCAATTACTGCCTGTATTTGCTTCTAAGAATTTTAAGGATTCAGGTGCTACACATATGTCTCTAATCCATTTTAGATTTATTTTGGTGTATACTGTAAGGATGTGATCGTTTCATTCTTTTGCATGTAGCTGTTCAGTTTTTCAACACCATTGCATGAAGAGACTGTCTTTTTCCCCATTATGTATAATCATCTTTTTATCATAGATTGATGATAAATGATTGCTTTTGCTATTTAAGTTTTATATAAATATTTAAATTGGCAAAGAAGAAGTCAAACTCTCTCTTTGCAGATGACATAACACTATACATATAAAATCCAGATGACTCCACCCCAAGATTGCTAGAACTCATACAACAGTTTGGCAATTGTAGTATACAAAGTCATTGCCCAGAAATCAGTGGCATTTCTATATACTAACAATGAGGCTGAAGAAAGAAAAATGAAGGAGTCAATCCCATTTACAATTGCACAAATGCATAAGAAACATAGGAATAAATGTAACCAAAGAGATAAAGGATCTATACCCTAAAAACTACAGAACACTTCTGAAAGAAATTGAGGAAGACACAAAGAGATGGAAAAATATTCCATGCTCATGGATTGGCAGAATTAATATTGTGAAAATGTCAAGGTTGCCCAGGGCAATTTACATATTCAATGCTATCCCAATCAAAATACCATGGACTTTCTTCAGAGAGTTGGAACAAATCATCTTAAGTTTTGTGTGGAATCAGAAAAGACCCTGCAAAGCCAGGGGAATATTGAAAAAGAAAAGCAAAGCTGGGGACATCACAATGCCAGATTTCAAGTTGTACTACAAAGCTGTGGTCATCAAAACAGTGTGGTACTGGCACAAAAACAGACACATAGATCAATGGAACAGAATAGAGAACCCAGAATTGGGCCCTCAGCTCTCTGGTCAACTAATATTCGACAAAGCAGGAAAGACTATCCAGTGGAAAAAGGACAATCTCTTCAATAAACGGTGCTGGGAAAATTGGACAGCCATGTGCAGAAAAATGAAGCTAGAACATTCTCTTACACCATACACAAAGATAAACTCAAAATGGATGAAAGATCTAAATGTGAGACAAGAATCCATCAAAATTCTAGAGGAGAACACAGGTAACACGCTTTTTGAACCTGGCCACAGCAACTTCTTGCAAGATACATCTATGAAGAGAAGGGAAACAAAAGGAAAAATGAACTATTGGGACTTAATCAAGATAAAGAGTTTTTTGTGGTTTCATAAGTTTTTAAGATTATTTTTTTCTAGTCTGTGAAAAAAACTGTTGGTATTTTGAATTGGCTTGCATTACATCTGCTAATTTGGGGAGATAATATGGACAGTTTAACAATATTGGTTTTTCAAATCAATGAGCATGAAATATATTTTCATTTCTTTGTGTCATCCTCAATTTCTTTCATCAATGTTTTATAGTTTTTGGAGTATAGGTCTTTCACTTCCTTGGTTAAGGTAATTTCTAGCTATTTTATTCCTTTTGGTGATATTGAAATTGGATTGTTTTCTTAATTTCTCTTTCAGCTACTTCTTTATTTGTGTATAGAAATGCAACAGATTTTTGTATATTAATTCTGTATACTGTGACTTTTACTGAATTCATTTATCTCTTCTAGTAGTTTTCTTTGTGGTGTCTTTAGGATTTTCTATACATAGTATCATATCTTATGCAAATAGTACAAGTTTTACTTCTTTGCTGGTTTGAATGTATTTTATTTTTTCTTGTATGATTGCTGTGGCTGGAATTTTCAGTACTACATTGAATAAAAGTGATGAGAATGGACATCTTTGTCTTGTTACTGATTTAGAGGAAAATTTTTCAGGTTTTCACCAGCGAGTAAGATATTAGCTGAGTTTTTCAATTATTGCCTTTGTTATGTTGAGACATATTTTCTCTAAACTGACTTTATTGAAGTTTTTATCATGAATGTATTTTGTACATCGTGAAATGTTTTTTCTGCATCTACTGAGATTATCATATGGTTTTTATATTTTTTTCTTGTTAATGTGATGGATTAAATTGATTAATTTGCAAATATTGAACCATACTTGCTTCCCTGAAATAAATTTCACTTGATTGTGGTGAATGATTTTCTTTTTTGTATATATATATTTTAATTGGAGTTCTATATGCCAACATATAGCATAACACCCAGTGCTCATCACATCAAGTGCCCCCTCAGTGCCCATCACCCAGTCATCCCAACCCCTCACCCACCTCCCTTTCCACCACCCCTTGTTCATTTCCCAGAGTTAGGTGTCTCCCATGTTCTGTCACCCTCACTGATATTTCCCACTCATTTTCTCTCCTTTCCCCTTCACTATTTTTTATATTTCCCAAATGAATGAGAATATATAATGTTTGTCCTCCGATTAACTTTCTAAATATGTTATTTAATGTGGTTTGCTAATATTTTGTTGACAGTTGTTGCATCTATGTTGATCAGAGATACTGGTCTGAAGTTTTCCTTATTATCTTTATGAAATTTTGATATCAGAATGAATTTGAAGCTTTCCTTCCTCTTCTATTTTTGAAATAATTGGGGGAGAATAGGTTTAACTCTTCTTTAAATGTTTGCTAGAATTCACCTGTGAAGCCATCTGGTTCTGGAGCTTTGATTGTTGGGAGTTTTTTTGATTATTGATTCAATTTTATTGATGTTAATCAGTCTTCAAATTTCCTGCTTTTCCTGATTCAGTTTTTTTTATTATTTTTTCTGATTCAGTTTTGGAATGTGATATGTTTCTGGGAATTTTTCCATATCTTTTGGGTTCTCCAATTTGTTGGCATATGATTTTTTATAATATTTTTGTATTGCTGTGATGTTGATTGTTATTTATCCCCCTTCAGTTTTGACTTTGTTTATTTGAGTCCTTTCTCTGTGTTTTGTTCACTTTGCTTCCCTTTCCTTTCCTTGATGAGTGTGGCTAAAGGTTTATCAATTTTGTTGATCTTTTCAGTAACCATCTACTGATATCATTGATCTACTCTATGGGTTTATTTTTTGTCTCAATTTCATATATTTCTATTCTAATCTTTACTATTTATTTTCTTCTATTGACTTTGGGCTTTGCTTGTTATTCTTTTTCTGGATCCTTTAGGTGTAAGGTTATGTTGTTTATTTCATATTTTTCTTGCTTCTTGTGTTTGGCCTGTATTGATATAATCTTCCCTCTTAGAACAGCTTTTGCTACATTCTAGTTGTTTGGGATCTTTTAATTTTCATTTATATCCATGTATTCTTTTATTTCTTTTTTCATTTCTTGCTTGACCCATTTGTCATTTAGCAGCATGTTATTTGGCCTCAATGTATTTGTGTTGGAGTTCTATATGTCAGATTCCAGATTTTTTCCTTGTTTTTTTTTTTTTTTTTTTAGATTTTTTCCTTGTGATTGATTTCTAGTTTCTTACTGTTGTGGTGTGAAAAGATACATGGTATGATTTCAATGTTGTAGTTTTTAATTTCTTGGGACTTGTTTTATGGTCTAACTTGTAATGTATTCCAGAAGTGTTCCATGTACAATTGAAAATAATATGCCTTGGATTCTGAATGGGTTGCTTTTGGATGGGATGTTCTGAGTATATGTTAGGTTCATCTGATCTAGTGTATCATTTAATGTTACTGTTTTCTTGATTTTCTGCCTGGATGATCTATCTATTACTGTCAGTGGGGCGTTAAAATCCCCTATTATTATTGCATTACTGTTGGTTTCTCTATTTCTGTTAATAGTTGTTTTTGTTAAACTTTTATTTTAATTCCAGTTAACATACAATTTTATATTAGTTTCAGGTGTACAATATAGTGATTCAACAATTCCATGCATCACCCAGTGCTTATCTGGATAAGTGCACTCCTTAATTTCTATAACTTATTTAACCCATCCCCGCATCCACTTCCCCTCTGCTAACTATTAGTTCTCTGTAATAGTCTGTTTCTTGGCTTGTCTCTTTTTTCCCTTTGCTTGTTTGATATTTTTATTAAATTTCACATATGTATGAAATCATATGGTATCCGTTTTTCTCTGTTACATTTCACTTAGCATTATGTTCTTTGTCTCTATTAATGTCATTGCAAATGGCAAGATTTCAGTCCTTTTTATGGCTTAATATTACATTGCATATATACACCATATCTTCCTTATGCATTCATAAATTGATATACACTTGGGCTGCTTCCATATCTTGGCTATTGTTAATGCTGCTAAAACATAGGGGTACCTATATCCCTTTGGGTTAGCATTTTTGCATTCTTTTGGTAAATGCCCAGTAGTGCCATTAGTGGTTCTTAGGGAGTTCTATTTTTAATATTTTGAGTAATCTCAAAAACAGTAATACTGTTTTTCACAAGGGATGCACCAGTTTGCATTTTCACCAACACTATAGGAGGGTTCCTTTTTCTCCACATCCCTGCCAATACCTATTTTTCCTTGTGTTGTAGATGTTAGCCATTTGACAATAGTGAAGTGATACTTCATTGTAATTTTGACTTGCATTTTCATGATCATAAGTGATAATGAGCATATTTTCATGTCTGTTGGCCACATAGATGTCTTCTTTGCAGAAATGTTTTCCATATTTTCTGATCATGTTTTAATTGGATCATTTGTTTATTTGGATTTTGAGTTTTATAAGTTCTTTATATATTTTGGATACTAATCCTGTATTGGATATGTCATTTGCAAATATCTTATCCCATATCATACGTTGCCTTTTAGTTTTATTGACTGTTTTTGTCACTGTGCTGGTTTTATTTTTAATTTTGTTTTTTTAAAGAATTTTATTTACTCCCAGTAGTTTATTCTTGCTTTTGTTTATCTTACCTCAGGAGACATATCTCGAAAAAATATTCCTATAGCTGGTGTCAGAGAAGTTACTGCCTGTGTCCATTTCTAGTATTCTTATGGTTTTTGGTTTCACATTCAGTTCTTTAATCCATTTTGAATTTATTTTTGTGTACAGTGTAAGAAAGTGGTTTTTTGGGCAGCCTGGGTGGCTCAGTGGTTAAGCATCTGCCTTCGGCTCAGGACGTGATCCTGGAATCCCGGGATAGAGTCCCATATAAGGCTCCTTGCATGGAGCCTGCTTCTCCCTCTGCCTGTGTCTCTGCCTCTCTTTCTCTGTCTCTCGTGAATAAATAAATAACATCTTTAAAAAAAGGAAAAATAAAGTGGTCTTTTGCATGTTCAGTTCACCCAGCACCATTTCTTGAAATGACTTTTTCCCACTGGATATTCTTTTCTGTGTTGTCAAAGATTAATTAATTATATAATTGTGGTTTTATTTCTGGGTTTTCTTTTCTGTTACATTGATCTGTGTGTCTATTTTTTGGGCCACTACCATATTGTTTTGATTTCTAAAGCTTTGTGATATAACTTAAAGTCTGTAATTGTAATGTCTTCAGCTTTGCTTTTTTCCCCAAGATTATTATTTGTATTTATAGTCTTTTGTGGTTCTATAAAATTTTAGGATTGTTTGTTTTAGTTCTGTGAAAAATACTATTGGTATTTTTATAGGGATTGTATTGAATGTGTACATTTTATCTGCTTCCTTTTGTTGTATAGAAATGCAACAGATTCTTTATTTTTTAAATTTAAAATCAATTGGCCAACATATAGTAGTACATCATTACTTTCAGATGTAGTAGTAAATAATTCATCAGTGCATATAACACCCAGTGTTAACCACATCATGTGCCCTCATTAATGAGCATCACCCATTTACCCAATCTCCTAAACCACCTCCCCTCCAGCAACCTTCAGTTTTTTTCCTATAGCTAAGAGACTCTTATGTTTTTTTCTCCCTCTCTGATAACTTCCCATTCAGTTTTCCCTCCATTCCCCTATGGTCCTCTGCACTGTTTCTTATATTCCACATATGAGTGAAAGAATATAATTGTCTTTCTCTGATTGAATTATTTCAGTCAGCATAATACCTTCCAGTTCCATCCATGTTGATGTAGATGGTTAGTATTCATCCTTTCTGATAGTATTCAATCTTTCTTGATATATATATATATCTCAGATCTTTCCACAGTTTGTCTATTGTGGACACTGCTTCTATGAACATTGGGGTACAGGTGCCCTTTCAGATCACTACAATTGTATCTTTGGGATACACACCTAGTAGTGCAGCTTCTAGGTCATAGGGTAGCTCTATTTTTAACTTCTTGAAGAATCTATATGTAGTTTTCCAGAGCAGCTGCACCAGCTTGCATTCCTACTTACAGTGTAAAAGGGTTCCTCTTTATCTGCATCCTTACCAACATATATTGTTTCCTGTCTTGTTAATTCTAGCCATCTTGACTGGTGTGAGATGGTATTTAATTGTGGTTTTGATTTTTATTTCCCTAATTCCAAGTGATGTGGAGCTTTTTTTCATGTGTCTGTTGGCCATCTGAATGTCTTCTTTGGAGAAATGTCTGCTCACGTCCTCTGCCCATTTCTTGCCTAGATTATTTGTTTCTAAGGTGTTGAATTTGATAAGTTCTTTATAGATCTTGGATATTTGCCCTGTACCTGATATGTCATTTGCAAATATCTTCTCTCATTTGGTTGGTTGTCTTTTGGTATAGATCCTTTACCTCTTTGGTTAGGTTTGTTCTTAGGTATCTTATGGTTTTTGGTGCAATTGTAAATGGGATTGACTCCTTCAATTCTCTCTTTTCTGTCTCACTGTTAGTGTATAGAAATGCAACTTATTTCTGTGCATTTATTTTCTATCTTGCCATGTTACTGAATTCTTATGAGCTCTAGCAATTTTGGGGTGGTGTCTTTTGGGTTTTCCACGTAAAGTATCATGTAATCTGTGAAGAGTGAGTGTTTGACATCTTTGCCATTTTGAAAATCTTTGTTTCTTTTTGTTTTCTCATAACTGAGGCTAGGACTTCTAGAACTATGTTGAATAACAGTGGTAAAAGTAGGCATCCCTGTCATGTTCCTGACTTTAGAGTTAAAGCTTTCAATTTTTCCCCATTGAGAATGATATTTGCTATGGCCTTTTTCTAAACAGACTTTATGATGTTGAGGTAGGTTCCTCTATCCCTAAACTGTGGTGAATTTTTATACACAAAAGATGCTGAATTTTGTCAAATACATTTTTTGCATCAGTTTAGGGGATAATATGGTTCTTGTCCTTTCTTTTATTAATGTACTGTATTACTTTGATTGATTTGTGGATGCTGAACCAACTTTGCATCCCAGGAATAAATCCCACTTTGTCATGGTGAATAATCCTTTTAATGTATTGTTGGATCCTATTGGCAAGTATCTTGGTGAGCATTTTGCCATCCATGTTCATCAAGGATATCAGTCTATAATGCTCCTTTTTGATGAAATCTTTGTCTGGGTTTGGGATCAAGGTAATGTTGGCTTCATAGAATGAGTTTGAAAATTTTCCTTCTATTTTTTTGAAGAGCTTCAGAAGGATAGATATTATTTCTTCTTAAAATGTTTGATAGAGTTCCCCTGAAAAGCCATTTGGCCCTGGAATATTGTTTCTTGGGAGGTTTTTGATGACTGCTTCAATTTCATTGGTGGTTATAGGTCTGTTAGGTTTTTTTATTCATTCCCGTTTCAGTTTTGGTTATTGATAAATTTCCATGAATGCACCAATGTCTCCCAGATTGCCCAATTTGTTGGCATAGAGTTGCTCATAATATTTTCTTAAAATTGTTTTTATTTCCTGAAATGCAATAAATTTCTGTACGTTGATTTTGTATCCTGCAACTTTACTGGATTGCTTGATCAATTTTAGCAGTTCTTTTTTTGTGATCCTTCAGGTTTTCTGTGTACTTAGATGCTTCCACATTGGATAAATAAATATTTATAATTGATATTTTCCTGTTGGATTGTTCTCTTTATCATTATGTAGTGTCCTTTTTCATTTCTTGTTATAGTATTTTCTTAACATCTGTTTATCTAATAGTAATATTGCTATCCCAGCTTTCTTTTTACTTTCTTTGTCATGGAAAGTATTTTTCTATCCCTTCACTTTCAATCTACAGGTATCTGAATTGAATCTCTTGTAAACGGTTTATAGATGGGTTTTTCTCTTTAATCTCTTCAGTCTCCCCATTATTTGAGTGAAATGTTTAGTCCATTTATATTCAAATTAGTTATTAAAAAGTATGTGCTTATTGCCATTTTGTTACTTATTTTATGGTTAATTTTTAATTTTTCTCTGTTCCTTTTTTCTCTTATTCTCTTCTGGTTTTATGGTCTTCTTAAGATATATGCTTATAAATATTTCTCTATTTTTTGCATTTTTTGATTTATTGTTACCACTAGGCTTATATACAACATCATATGTATATGGCAGTCTATATAATGTTGATGGTCACTTATGTTTGAACACATCCTAAACGCAATAAATTTTTACTCCCTCTCATCCTATGTTTAATGGATACAATGTCATGCTTGACATTTTTAACTTCACAAATCCCTTGACTGATTTTTATAGATATAATATTTTACAGATTTTGTGCTTTAACCTTCTCACTGATGTTATAAATGATTAATCTAATTGTTTTATTATGTTAATATTTACATGTGTCTTTTTAATCTTTTCATAATTTTCTTACTCCTAATTATGACCATTTTTTGTCATTCAAAGAAATCCTTTTAATATTTCTGTTAAGGCAGGTTTAGTGATGATAAATTCCATCAAACTTTGTTTTTCTGAGAAACTCTATCTCTCCATCTTTTCTGAATGATCCCCTTGCTGAATAGAGTATTTTTTATGGCAATTTTTATTTTCTTTTGGCACTTTGATTATATAATGCCACTCCTTTTTGGTTTGCAACATTTCTGCTGGACAATAAGCTGATTGCCTTATGTTGTATATAACTTTTTTTTCCCTCCTGCTGCTTTAAAAAGTATCACTCCTTTTTCCAATTTTAATTACGATGTATATTGAAGTGGACTTTTTGGGGGGTGTTGAAGTTATCGAGGGTTCTCTTTGTCTCCTTAATATTGACATCTGTTTCTTGCCCCAGATATGGGAAATTTTCAGCTACAATTTTCCAAAGAAATTTTCTGCCTTCTTTTCTCTCTCTTCTACTTCTGAGATTCCCATAATGCAAATATTATTACACTTGATTATGCCCCTGAGTTCCCTTAATCTATTTTAACTTTTTTACACATTCTCATTTTTTTGTTATTCATTTATCTTTTTGTCATCCAGCTTGGTTTCATTCTAATTCCTGCCAGGGCTGCAGTAACAGATTTGCAGAGCACTTTCTCTGCACTGCAAGATATAAAGTTTGGCTGCTGGGACTGCAAGTATACTGGTTAATGTGGTTTTCTTTCCCTTCCCTTAGAGCAGTACTCACATTGAAATGGCACCTGTTCCTGTGGTGGCTGCTTGCAGGATGAGACATGGAAAGGACTCTCTGTAGGGAATCCTGAGTGGGTTGTGTTCAATGGGGATGATACACAGGGTAATGCAGGGGCAGGTTGTGTACTGTTAGCAAGGTAGCAGAAAGTGTTTGAACTATTTCCTGCAGGTCTCCATCTATATGGGCTTTGGAGGAGGGGAGAGAAATGGATCCTACCCTCTCTTTTGTTCTCAGATAAGTGTCCTACAGATCCCTGTCTTTCTAGAACAGGTTCTGGGATTAGTAAATAGATTTCCTTCATATATACCTCAGATATTTTTCAAACTGCTGCTTCTATGCTATATGTCATCAGGATTGTTTGTTTTGCTCTCTCTTTAGGGTTGTAGACTCAGTTTCCTATGATCCTCTGACTCATAGAGCGAAGTTTGATGATTTTTAAAGTACCTGGAGTTAAGAGCAGGTTATTGTAAAAAACTCATGAATTTAAGTCCCACTGAATTTCAAAGCTAAATGTTATGGGGACTCATATTTGCAATACAAGTCCCTAATGTCTGGGGTGCCTAGTGTGGTTTCTGCTCCCCTCCTTTCCCTATGCTTGTGGTGTCACTCTTGTTTGCGGTTAGTCTTGAGGGGAGTTTCATTCCTGAACATGTCCTTACTCCTCCTTCTCTCTGAAATTAACTGTAAAAAGTCTGCTCTGCAAATCTTCAGGTCACTTTCTGAGTCAGATACACTGATGTCTTTTGTTATCTATATGTGTCCATAGGAAGAAATGAGTTTGAAATCCTTCTACTCCATCATTTTCCCAGAAGTACTGAAGTCAGAAGTTTTCTTTGGAAAAATGTCTATTTAGTTCTTCTGCTGATTATTGAATCAGATAGTTTTTGTTGCTTTTGTTATTGTTTTTGAGTATTATGTATTATTTATATAGTTTGGATATCAACCCCTTTTCAGATACATGATTTGAAATTTTTCTCTTTCTGTAGGTTGCCTCTTCATTTTGTTGATTGTTGCTTTTGAGTTTTATGTAATCTTGTTTGTTAATTTTTGTTTTTTTTTTTTTTTTTTTTTTTTTTTTTAATTTTTTTTTTTTTATTTTTTTTTTATTGGTGTTCAATTTACTAACATACAGAATACCCAGTGCCCGTCACCCATTCACTTCCACCCCCCGCCCTCCTCCCCTTCTACCACCCCTGTTTGTTAATTTTTGATTTTGTTGTTTGTACTTTGACGTCAAATCCAAAAATTATTTTCCAAGATCAATGTTGAGAAGTTTATTTTCCCTACATTTATTACTAGGATTTTTATGGTATCAATCTTATGTTTTTCTTTAATCTATTTCTAGTTGATTTCTGTCATTGGAGACATAAAGATTCATTTTTTGTTGTTCTGCATGTGTTTCTTCAGTTTTTCAAATATTTTTCTTGAGGAAACCTTCCTTTCCCCATTGTGCATTATTACCTCTCTTATCAAACATGAGTTGGCTGTATGTGCTTAATTTACAGATTTTAATTCTGTGCTATTTTATTTTAATTTTTTGTTTTTTTATCCAAATTTTCATGTAAATTCCAGTTGGTAAACATACAATGTAGTACTAGTTTCAGGTGGAGAATTTAATAATTCATCACTTACATAGAACAACCAAGGCTCAAAACACCAGTTGCCCTCCTTAATACCCATCCACCATTTAACTCATAACCCTGTCCACTTCCCCTTCAGCAGTCCTTGGTTTATTCTATACAGTTAACAGTGCTTTATGGTTTGTCTCTTTTTTCTCCCATATTAATCTGTTTTGTTTCTTAACTTCTATAAATTAGTGGCATCATACAGTATTTGTCTTTCTCTGGTTGATGTATTATATTGGCATAATAGTAGTTCTGTCCACATCATTTCAAATGGGAAGATTCCATTCTTTTTTATGTCTGAGTAATATTCCGTTGTGTGTGTGTGTGTGTGTGTGTGTGTGTACCACTTCCTCTCTATTCATTCATCAGCTTGTGGACATCTGGGATCTTTCCATAATTTGGCTATTATTGATGATGCTGCTATAATCATAAGATTGCATGTATCCCTTCAAATCAGTATTTTTGTGTTCTTTGGGTAAATACCTAGGTTGTGCAATTGCTAGATCATATGATAATTCCATTTTTAACCTCTTAAGGAAACTCCATACTGTTTTTCAGAGAGGCTGAAGCAGTTTGCAGTCCTACAAACTGTTTAAGAGTGTTCCCCTTTCCCTACATTCTCACCAACACCTGTTGCTTCCTGTGTTGTTAATTTTAGTCATTCTGACCTTTATGAAGTGATTTCTCATTGTAGTTTTTATTTGTGGTCCCCTGATGATGAGTGTTGTTGAGTATCTTTTTATGCATCTGTTAGCCATCTGTATGTCTTCTTTGGGAAAATGTCTATACACATCTTCTGTTCATCTTTTAATTGGATGATTTGTTTTCTGGGTGTTGAGTTTGATAAGTTCTTTAGAGATTTTGGAAACTAATCCTTTATCAGATATGTCATCTGCAATTATCATCTCCTATTCTAAAGATTGTCTTTTAGTTTTGATGATTGATTCCTTTGTTGTGCAGAATTTTTATTTTTTTAACTTGATGGACTTTCAAATCAATCAATGAGATATACCACATTGATAAAAGAAAGGAAAGAACAATATATTCCTCTTATTAGATGCAGAAAAAGGATTTGACAAAGTACAGCATCATTTCTTGATAAAAACCTTCAACAAAGTAGAGATAGAAGAAACATACCTCAAAGTAATAAAGACCATATATGCTAAACCCACAGGTAATATTATCTTCAAGGGAGAAAACTGAGAGCTTTTCCTCAATGGTCAGGTACAAAATAGGGATATCCACTCTCACCACTGTGATTTAACATAGTACTTGAGGTCCTATCCTTAGCAATCAGTCAACAAAAATAAACAAAAGGCATCCAGGGGATCCCTGGTTTAGCACCTGCCTTCAGCCCAGGGCATATATCCTGGACTCCCAGGATTGAGTCCCACATCAGACTCCCTGCATGGAGCCTGCTTCTTCCTCTGCCTGTGTCTCTGCCTCTATCTCTCTCTCTTTGTCTCTCATGAATAAATAAATAAATAAATAAATAAATAATCTTTTAAAAAGGCATCCAAACAGTAGTAACAAAGTCAGACTTCCACTTTTGCAGAGAACATGATGCAGTATCTAAAAACATGAAAGATTCCACCAAAAAAAATTGCTAGAACTGATACACAACTTCAGTAAAGCTTCAGGATACACAATCAATGTACAGAAATGGTTGTATTTCTGTACACCAATAATAAAGCAGTAAAAAGAGAACTCAAGGAACCAATCCCATTTATAATTTTACCATAAACCATAGACACCTAGTAATAAATCTAACCAAAGATGTAAAAGATCCTTAATCTGAAAACCATAAAACACTTATAAACAAAATTGAAGATGACACAAAGAAATGGAAAAACATTCCATGCTCATGGATTGGAAGAACAAATATTGTTAACACGTCTACACTACCCAAAGAAATCTACGGATTTATAGCAATTCTCATCACAATAACAAAATGATTTTTCATAGAGATAGAACAATCTTAAAATTTGTATGGAACCACAAAAATCTCTGAATAGCTAAAGCAATCTTGAAAAGGAAAAACAAAGCTGAAGGCATTTCAATTCTGGACTTCAATTCTGGAGTTATACTATAAAGCTGTAGAGAGCAAGATAGTATGGTACTGGCATGAAAACAGACATGTAAATCAATAGAAGAGAATAGAAAAACCAGAAAGGGACCCATAATTATATGGCCAACTAATCTTTGACAATCAAGAAATAACATCCAATGGAAAAAAGACAGTAGTTTCTAGAAATGGTGTTGGGAAACTGGATGGCCAGATGCAGAAGAAAGAAACTGGATCACTTTCTTACACCACATAGAAAAATAAAATCAAAATGGATTGAAGACCTAAATGTGAGTCTGGAAGCCACCTAAATCCTAGAAGACTCCCAAATATCCATCGACTTATGGATGGATAAAGAAGATATAATATCTATCTATCTATCTATCTATCTATCTATCTATCTACCATCGATCTATCTAGAATATTATTCATCCATTAAAAAGAAGCCATCTTGCCCTTTGAATCAATATGAGTGGAGCTAGAGTACATTATGCTAAGCAAAATAAGTCAGTCGGATAAAGACAAATATCATATGATTCCAATCAAGTGGAATTTAAAAAACAAAACAGGTAGGGGCACCTGGGTGGCTCAGTCCGTTAAATGTCTGACTTTGGATCAAGTCATGATCTCAGGATCCTGGAATTAAGCCCCACATCAGGCTCCATGCTCAGTGGGGAGTCTTCTTCTCCCTTTCACTCTTCTCTGCCCCTACTCCCACTTATGCTCTGTCTCTTTATCTCTGTCTTAAATAAATAAATAAAATCTTAAAAGAGAGAAATGAAACAGATGAACTAGGGCAAGAGAGGGAATAAAGGGAAGAAAACAATAAGAAATTCTTAACTATAGAGAACAGACTGAGGGTTGATGGAGTGGAAGTGGGTGGGGATGGGCTAAATGGGTTATGGGTATTAAGGACGGCACTTGCAATAAGCACTAGGTGTTCCATGTAAGTGATGAATCACTAATTATACTCCTGAAACCTTCATAACACTATATGTTTAAAAAGTAGCATGTAAATAATAACTTGAAGCAAAAAAGTTAAAAATGAAATCAATTCTTCAATATCTACAAAACAAAACAAATACACAGACCTTTGTGATGTCAATATAGCCATTTGTGGGAGAAAAATCTTAGAGTAGAACACAGGCAGTAACCTCTCTGACATCAGCTGTAGCAACAACTTACTAGTTATGTCTCCTGAAGCCAAGGAAATAAAAGCAAAAACAATTCAGTGCTATTTTAATCATTGGTCTGTTTCTATTTACATACCATTATAATGCTCTTTTTATTACTATATCTTTATAATATCATTTGATATCCGGAAGCATGATTCATCTGACTTTATTTTTGTTTTTGAATATTGCTTTTGCTATTAGAGGCCTTTTGTGGTTCTGCACAAAATTTGGAACTGATTTTTCTATGCTTGTGAACAATGTCATAATATATTTGTAGGGATTGCATCGAATATGTAGATGGATTTGGGCATTATGGACATTTTTACAATATTAATTCTAATGATCCTAGAACATGAATGTTTTTTCATTAGTTTGGATTTGTTAACAAGGTCTTATAGTTTCCATTTTTTGGTAAATATTTACTTATTTATTTGGGAGAAAGAGACAGAAATCACAGGAAGGAGGGTCAGAGAGAGAAGGAGAGAGAGAATCCTCAAACAGACTCCCTGCTGAGCACAGAGCCCAAAGAGGGGCTCGATCTCACAACCCATGAGATCATGACCTGAGTCAAAACTTAGAGTCAGATGTTTATTCAGCTGAACCTCCCAGGCACCCCAAAGTCTTATAGTTTTTATTTTATAGAATTTTTAATTCCCTTGTTCATTTTTTCTAGATATTTCATTGGTTATGATGCTATTGTGAACATGGTTGTTTTATTTCTCTTTATGATGGCTTATTATTAAGTGTAAATAAATGTAACATCTGCAAGTTGATTTTATAACTTTCAACTTTATGAATCCATTTTTTTTTATCTCCAACAGTATTTTTTTTTGCTTTATTCTTGGGATTTCCTAAATAAATAAATCATATGATCTACAAATACTGACAATTTTACTTCTTCCTTTCCTATTTGGATTTGTTTTATTTTTTTTAGTCTTGCCTAGTCAACCTCGGTAGGACTTCCAATACTATATTGACTAAGAATTGTTCAAGTGGGCACTATTCCCTTATCTCTGATATTAGAGGAAAACTTTCATTTTTTTTACTATTGAATTTAATACTAGCTGTGGGTATGACATATATGGTGTTTATTATATTGAGTTATGTTCTTTCTCTACCTAGTATCTCAGGGTTTTTTTAAAGATTTTTATTTATTTATTTATTCACAGACACACACACACACACACACACACACACACACACACACACACACAGAGGCAGCGACGCAGTTAGAGGGAGAAGTGGGCTCCATGCAGGAAGCCTGACGTGGGACTCGATCCCTGGTCTCCAGGACCACACCTCAGGCGCAGGCAGCGCTAAACTGCCGCACCACCGGGGCTGCTCTATCTCAGGGTTTTTATTTATCAAAAGATGTTGTATTTGTCAAATGCTTTCTGTTCATCTATCACAATGGTTATGTATGTTTTATCTTTTATTCTATTACCGTGATTTATTACATTTATAGATATGCACATGAACCATCCTTACATTCCAGTAATTACTCTTACAGTCATGATGTAGCCTTTGAATATGTTTTGAATTCATTTTGCGATATTTTGTGGAGAATTTTTACACATACTTACCAAGGAAATTGATCTATACGTTTTTTTCTGTACTTTTATTTGGCTTTGTTATCAAAGTCATACCAGCCTCACAAAATGACTTGGGAATGGTCACCATTTTCAATTTCTTGGAATTGCGTGGACAAATTGGTGCTAATTATTCCTTATTTTTTTTTAATTTTTATTTATTTATGATAGTCACAGAGAGAGAGAGAGAGAGAGAGAGAGAGAGAGAGAGGCAGAGACATAGGCAGAGGGAGAAGCAGGCCCCATGCACTGGGAGCCCGACGTGGGATTCGATCCCGGGTCTCCAGGATCGCGCCCTGGGCCAAAGGCAGGTGCTAAACCGCTGCGCCACCCAGGGATCCCTCCTTAATTTTTTAAAATAAAATTTGCTGGTGAAGCTGTGTGGTCCTGAGGGATATGTGTGTGTGTGTGTGTGTGTGTGTGTGTATTGGAAGACTTTTGATGATTGTTTAAAATTTTTTACTCATTATTGGTCTGTATAGATTTTCCATTTCTTTCTCATTTAGCCTTTGTTAACTGTGTGTCTCTAGTAGTTTATCCAATTATCTAAGTTGTTAGGTTATGCAATTTCTTGTTGTTGACTTCCAATTTAATTCCATTATAGTCAGAAAATATGGTATGATTTGAATCTTCTTAAATTTGCTAAGACTTGTTTTGTGTTCTTCCATGATCTATTCTGGTGAATGTATTTGTGCAGTTGAGAAGAATGTGTATTCTGTTGCTGTAGGATGTAATGTTCTATTCGCGTCTATTAAGTCCATTTGGTCTAAAGTATGGTTAAACTTCAACATTTCCTTTTTGATTTCTTTGTATACTTTACCAACTGCTGAAAGTTGGAGTGTTGATGTCCCCTATTATTACTGTATTGTCTATTTCTCCTTTAAAATATAAGTATTTGCTGAGATGCTCCAATGTTGGTTGTGTATCTATTTACAATTGCTGTACCTTCTGGATATATTGATTCTTCCTACTTTTTTTAAATGGTAGAAATGTTATCTTAGCCGATTTTCAGTCTTTAATTTCCCTCAAGTTTGCATCTAAATTCTGAGATTGGATGGTGGGTGGGGAGTACATAAAGCAATATGTTATTCGGTCTGGTTTACTTTTAACCTTTCTCATAACCTACCAGTGTCTCTGTATGAGCTATTCTTTTATCATATAGCCATGCAAGACAATGGAAAATCCTCCTCATCTTGTCTAAGACTCATTATGTCTGGACTTAACATAGCAACATTTCCTAGGAGGATTTGAATATGTTTTGAGACTCCACCCAGAAATAAATGAATTGATATTCTCTCTTTTCATATCCCCTAATCTTATCCAAGTAATCTGTAATTTATATCATCACCAAAAACCCTAACATAGTTTATTTAGGGCTTGTTTTCTTACCTTTTTTTTTCCTTACTTAAATGCAATTAATATCTAGAGAGAGCAAGACATGGACAAAATCAACTCTTATATAATATAATGATAAACATTTAAATGAAATTTAGAGAAAACAAAAACACATGTATTATCTGTTTTTACCTCACATATTGATTATTACTGATAGTTTCCAAACTCTTAGTTCCCCAACTGGATCTCCATTATCACAAGTGCCATCATGAATAAATATGATAAGCCTAATAATCTTAAAATTAAAATTATCGTGTCATTCTTTCTCAAATTTACTTACAATTAACCAAAAAAAAGCTTTTAGAATAATATTCCATAACATAATTTATAGGTTTTCCAGTGGATAGAGTAACTTTCCTTATTTTTATTCTTTAAAGACTATTTTGCCTGAAAAAAAAACTGTTGTTGAAAACGTATCCTAGAATGTTTTTGGACATGTACAATTCAAATTTGTTACGAATAAGATATGCTTCAAAAACAAGAATTATATTATACTTGCATGGGTGATTTTTTTTATTTTTTAAGATTTTATTTATTTATTCATGAGAGACACATACACACACACACAGAGGTAGAGACATAGGCATAGTGAGAAGCAGGCTCCATGCAGGGAGCCCAATGTGGGTCTTGATCCCAGGACTCCAGGATCATGCCCTGGGCCAAAGGCAGGCACTAAACCACTGAGCCACCCAGGGATCCCCAACATGGGTGATTTTTTTATCCAACTTTACTAAGATAAAATTGCCATGTAACATGTAAGTTTAAGGTATGTGATGTGATAATTTCATAAATGTATATATTGCAAAATGATTACTATAACAGTTAATTAGCATTTCCATCAACACACGTTTACAATTTTTCTATTGATAGCATTTAAGAACTACTCTTCTTAACTTTCAAGTATGTAATACAGAATTGTTAAATATAGTCACCATGCTGTGCATTAGATCCCCATACTTATTCATCTTATGCCTGGACATTTGTACCTTATGACAAACATCTCCCTATTTCTCATAACATCTAGCCCCTGGCAACCACCAGTATACTCTGTATGAGTTCTTTTTTTAGATTCCACATATAAATGATATCATTCACAATTTCTCTTTCTTTGTCTGACAATTTCTATTTTCATAATGTCAAGGCCCATCCATGCTGTTATTTTGTCACAAATAGCAGGACTTCTTTCCTTTATCTTGAATCTTTGATATATATATATATTTGTGTATATATTCATTCATTCATTGACACTCAGGTTGGATACATGTCTATTGTGAACAGTGCTGCAATGACTATTGTGATACAGATATTACCATGGTGATTTTATTTCCTTCTGATATGTACCTAAAAGTTAGATTGCTGGATCACATAATAGGTTTATTTTTAATTTTTTGAGGATCTTCCACACTGTTTTCCATAGCAGCTACACCAATTCACAACCCTTGCAAAAATCAAAAGTTTCCAATTTTTCTACATCATTGACAACACTTGTTATCATTTTGTTTTCTGTAATAGCCACCCTAACTACTGTGAGGAGATATCTAACTGTGATTTTAATTTACAACTCCCTGATTAGTGATATTGAGCATCTTTTCATGTAACTACTGGCCCTTGTAAGAAAGACATATATGGTTTTGGGTCTTTGATTTTAGTCTTCTATTTCAAATTAATTTTTGTGACTGGTGTAAGTTAAGGGTCCAATTTCATTTTTTCTGCATGTGGTTATCCAGCTTTTCCAATACCATTTATTTAAGAGATTTCCCTTTCCCCATTAAATATTCTTGGCTCACATGTCAAATATTAGATGATATTCCATGCTTGAGTTTATTTGTGGGCTTTCTATTTGGTTCTATTGGTCTATGTATCTGTTTTATGCCAGTACCATAATATTTTAATTGCTATAGCTTTGTAGTACAATTGGAAATCAGGTAGTGTGATGCCTCCAGTTTTGATCAATTTTCTTAGGATTGGTTTGACTACTTGGGTTTATTTGTCACTCTCTACAATTTTAGTATTTTTTAAAGATTTTTTAATGGCATTGGAAATTTGATAGAAATAGTATTGGATCTATAAATGACTTTGGGTAGTATTGACATTTTAGCAATATTAATTCCTACAATCCATGAGCATGGGTTATCTTTTCATTTCTGTCTTCAATTACTTTCATCATAGTCATGAGATTTTATTTTATAAATCTTTCATTTCCTTAGTTAAATTTATTCCTAATAATTTTGTTATTTTTTATGCTGTTGTAATTGGGATTTTTTTCAGATCAATTGCTAATAAAGTATACTAACAAGAACTGATTTTTGTATATTTATTTTGTATCCTGCAACTTTACTGAATGTGTTTATTGTTTCTAAACATATGCGTGTTGGAAGGGATAACATTAGGGATTTCTATATAAATATGTCATCTCCAAATGAAAAGTTTTACTTTTTCTGTTCTGATTTGAATGCCTTTTATTTCTTTTTCTTGTCCAAATGCTCTGGCAAGAACTTCTACTATTATGTTGAATAAAAGTGGAGAGTGGGAAACATTATTCATAAGTTTAAAAAAATCCTAATTCAATTCTAATTACTGACAAGCCATACAAATAATATTTTATAGTTCACAAAGTGCTTTAAAATATTATATCATTGAACCTTTTAAATAATATGTGAAGCTGGTAATATTATTAACTTTCATTTTATACATGAAGAAGCTTAGACTCAGGAAATAAATTACCCATTTGATTAGAATACACTAATTGTCAGAGAATTCTGGAATGCAGGAGCCTAATACCACTGAATTAAAATAATTGAAATCATACAACATATATTTATGAACCACAGTGTAATGAGATAAGACATTGATAAGATTAAGAAATTGAGGAGATACAAAATTTAGAGCATTTAAGCAACATAGTTCTAAATAACCAATGGATCAAGGAATAAATCACAGGGAAATTAGGAAAAAGAATTGAGATAAATGTAAATAAAGGGCAACATGCCAGTGCTTAAATTATGCAGCCAGATAAGTGCTAAGAGAGAAATGGATAAAGGTGTCTATTTAAAAAGATGAAATATTTCAAATCAATAACCAAAATTTCTACCTTCAGAAACTACAAAAACTAGAGTAAACCAAATGTAATTAAGCAGATGAAAATTTGTGATAAATATTATAGCAAAAGTATATGAAATAGAAAATAAAGATAATTGAAAAAATATCAAATGAAACATCAACAAACTTGACAAACTATAACTTACAATGACCAAGAAAAATGGAAGGAGCCTAAAATTACTAAATAAAATAAAATTACTACTAACCTTACATAAATAAATAGTATTATATGGAAATAATATGAACAATTGTGCCAAAAAATTGGATAATGTAGATTAAATCAATTAATTCCAACAAAGTTATAAGCTATCCAAAGTGATTCAAAAGAAATAGAAAATATTCACACTTATAAAAATGAAGATATTGAATTAGTAAATTTAAATAATTTCATAAAGGAAATTTGGGGCCTATATGGTTTCAATAATGAATTCTATCTAAATTTTTAAAATTAACATTAATCCTATACATTTTTTAAAAATATAACTGTAAGAAACATATTAAGAACCAGATGAAAACATCACACACACACACACATTAGAATTTTTATAGGGATTGCATTGAATCTGTACATTGTTTTGGGTAGTATGTACATTTTATCTATTAATTCTTCAGTCCATGAATATGAAACATTCTTCTTCAATTCCTTTAATTAATGTCTTGTAGTTTTCAATATACAGGTCTTTCAACTCCTTGGTTAAATTTATTTCTAGGAATTTTATTCCTTCTGATGCAATCATAAATGGGATTGATGTATTAATTTATCTTTCTGATAATTCATTATTAATATATACAAATCCAACAGATTTTTGGATATGGATTTTGTATCCGGCAACTTCATTGAATTCATTTATTAGTTCTAACATTTTGTTGATGGAGTCTTTGGGGTTTTTTTGTAAATCGTATCATGTCATCTGAAAATAGTCACAATTTTACTAATTCTTTACAATTTAGATGACTTTTTTTCATATTTAATTGCTTTGGCTAAGACTTAAAATATGACGTTTAAACAATCATATGATTCCGAAATTCCACTTTGTGTTATTTTCCAAACAAAACATAACAGTAATTTGAAAGGATATATAAAGCCCAGTGTTTATTGCAGCATGATTTATAATAGCCAGGATATGGAAACAACCCAAATGTCCTTTAATGGATAAAGAAATAATGGTATATATACATAACAGTATATTATTAAGCTATAATAAAGAATGAAATGTTGCTATTTTACAACATAGATAGACCTGAAGAGCATTAGGCTAAGTGAAATAAGTCAGACATAGAAAGACAAGGGACACCTAAGATAGCAGCATTGTAGGAGGACCTAGGATTGTCTCATCCAAAACACAACTAGATAACTATGAGATCATTATGAATACCCAAGAAATTGACCTGAGGACTGACAGAATAAATTGCACAACTGTAGGGAGAGGTGAAACCGCCTCGAAGAAGATAGAAAGTGTAGAGATGTGGTTTGGGGGAGAAATGGATCACAGGTGCTAGAGGGAAGGGAGACTTAGTTGTGAAGAAAGGTGAGGGGAAAGAAGAACACATGGAATTGTGAAGATATAATACATTCCCTAAATCAATGGTGGGGAAAACGAGAGGGGTTTGCATTTGTAGAAGTTTTTGCAACCAGTAGGCCTTAAAGCCTAAAATTTTAAAGATCAGCAGGCTTGACTGGGATAGAGCCCTGATGGTACTGTCTTCTTGGAGAGAAGGCAGGCAAACAACTTGAGGGGGCACACAGTAAGATCTGAGAAAAGCTTAAGGCTCACAGAGGAAAGATTGTTTGCTCTTCTTGGGTGGATCTGTGAGAGATGGCATTCACAGAGATATGTCTCTGGGGACAGTAGAGCCATTTTCTTCCACTGCCCTTTAGAATAGATGCAGAACCACCTGCTAGAGTGGCTAGCTTGTATACTGGCTGCCTAGTGTATTTACTTCAAATCCCACACCCCTGTGCTCTAGCACAGCAGCGCTTCCTGGTCAAATCTGCATCAGTCCCAGTTTTACAAGACCCTTCCTAGGATCAGCACAGCGACACTGCCAAACCGGGCCCATAAAGTTTTGAATTTTTAAAGTCAGAAGTTTTGGAGCTCTTGGATGGCTCAATCATTTGAGCTTCTGACTCTTGATTTTGACTCAGGTTCTGATCTTGGGGTCATGAGATTGAGCCTTGCATTGGGCTCTGCACTGAGCATAGAGCTTGCTTGAGAGCCTCTCTCTCCCTCTGACCCTCCCCCCACTCACACATGCTCTCTCTCTTCCTAAAAATAAAATAAAATAAATAAAAAATAAGTCAACAAACTTGGTTTAGATAGAGCCCAAAGTGCACTCTGCAGTTCCTAGAAGGCAAGCAACCCGGAAACAGTGTGAAAACAACAATCTAAAAAATGCCTAGGATTCGGCAGGGAAGGGGGGAGATTATTCATTCTTCTGGGAGTACTTCCTTGAAAGAAGCAAGCACAGAGACACTTCTGGGGAAAAAGAGCTGGTTGGTGCCAGAAATGCACCTCTCTCCCCTGTCCTTCAGTTTGTTAAACCAACTTCAGTTAACAGAATAGCACCAACAGTGGCTACCTAATCTGCTTACACCATGTGCTGCCCCCTGTGCTCTACCTGTACTGCCCTTCTCCTTATAGGTGTGCTTTAGAACCAGTGCACTGGGCCCTATCCCCCAGAAGACCAGCAGAAATCCCTGTACACACCACATCTCCTGGCTAGAGAATTCTGCAAGGCTTCAGTTCTAGTGGTAGTAGCATCAGGTCTCATTTAACAACCAGACAAGAGCACACCTAGTTAAAAGTCACCACATTCTGGCCAAGGCCCAAGTTGTCCACTGCAGGCAAGAAGAGCCTCTGCAAATGATTGTCCTGATGGATTGAGGAGCTAAAACACACCAGCAGAGTGCACACAGCACACAGTACAGACAGTCCCTGAAGTACCAGACCCTGGACATTCTGTGACCCTTTCCTCATCAAACCATTACTCTCTGGAGCAGGAAACATAAATTGATTTTCAAACATACAAAAAAAAGATGGAGATATAGACAAAATACCAAGACAGAGGAATTCACCCCACATGAAACAAGAAAAGGTCATGGCCACATATCTAATAAATACAGATGTAAGTAATATGTCTGATGATGAATTTAAAGCAACAATCATAATAAAACTTGAACTTGAGCAAAGCATGGAAGACTTCAGGGAGAGGAGAAGAGTTAAGATGTAAAAGTATTAGGGGGACCCTATTCTTGGCACATTTTTCCAACACAGCAAGATAAATATCAAAGCATTCTAAATATCCAAGAACTTGATCTGAGGACTGAGGGAACAAACTGCATATCTAGAAGGAAAATGACCACTTTGTGGAAGGTAAGAGTTCCTGAGAGTTGAGTTTGGGGAGCAGAAAAGAATTCCAGGTGCTGTGGAGGGGAGAGAACCCTGATCACAGAGAGAGGAATTAGAGAGAAAGAAAGAGTAAAAGCAACTTCCAGCATACTGTACAAGATAAACTCTTCCCAAAAATCATTAACTGGGAAAAGGAGACGGGCTGACTACTACAAGTCTTTATAAGCAGCAAAGCTCAATGTCTGGAGTTTTAGAAGTCTGTGCCACACAGGTCATGCCTGGTGGACTTAGTGGTGCTCTTATGGGGAAGGAGGGTACAGGCCTAGAAGCTGACTGTGCAGTCTGAAGATCACATGGGTCACATGGGGAGAAATAATTCTCCTTCTTGGAATGCATTTGGGAGAGGTGGCGCAGCCTCTCTAGGAAGAAAAGAACTGGCAGGCACCAACATACTGCCTTGTCCATTAGCATAGGAACAGAGACATGCAATTAGGGTAGCAAACCTGGGTACCAGCATTCTATTGCACTTTACCATACATTCAGAAATGCTTCATGGTTCAGTGGCCACTTTTCTGGGACAAACTGGCACCAGTCACAGTGTGGTGAGACATTGCCCCAGAATATCAGTACAGGTCCACACCATATGGGGTCCCTAAAATTTGGAGTTTTGAAACCCAGACATGTGGCTGAGATAAAACACAGGAGAACTGTGCTGCCTGGCAGACAGATAACTCAAATACAGACAGGGTGAAGGCAAGGATCTGACAAAAGCTGGGGAAATAAGGGGGAAGATTGTTTACTCTTCTATGAGAGCTTCCTGAATAGTAGTGAGCATGAGCTCACTGTTCCAGGGACAAGATTGCAAGGCAATGCAATTTTCACCCCATCAGCACTGACAAACTTCAGTGAGCAACAGAGTACCCCCAATAGAGGCTGAAACCACTTACACTAAGCCCTGCCCCTCTGCATCCTGAAGGTGCATCTTTACTACAAGTATGCCTGAGAACCAATGTAGGAGGCTCTTACCCAAGAAGCTCAGTATAAAAATCTAGCATACACAAGTCTACTGATCATAGGGTGCTACTAAGCCAGCTCTAGGGGAAGTAGGATCTAGCTTTTTTTAACAAGGAGACCAAAACACACCTAGTTAAGATGTGTCCCACAATGGACAAGTTCCAAACATTCTCCACTGCACGAAAGGAGGAAATATGCAGAGGACTGACCTGAGGGAAATTGCAGGCCAAAACATAACAGTAGTATGCACACTATGAACCATTTCCTGAAACACCAGGCCCAGGACAATATAGGACCTCTTCTTTTTTTTCCATTTAAAAAAAATTATTGGAGTTCAATTTGCCAACATATAGCATAACACCCAGTGCTCATCCCGACAAGTGCCCCCTCAGTTCCCATCACCCAGTCACCCCAACCCCCCTCCCACCTCCCTTTCCACCACACCTTGCTCATTTCCCAGAGTTAGGTGTCTCATGTTTTGTCACCCTCACTGATATTTTCACTCATTTTCTCTTCTTTCCCTTTATTCCCTTTCACTAATTTTTATATTCCCCAAATGAATGAGACCATATAACGTTTGTCCTTTTCCGATTAACTTATTTCACTGAGCATAATACCCTCCAGGTCCATCCACATCGAAGCAAATGGTGGATATTTGTCATATCTAATGGCTGAGTAATATTTCATTGTATACATAGACCACATCTTCTTTATCCATTCATCTTTTGATGGACACCGAGGCTCCTTCCACAGTTTGGCTATTGTGGACATTGCTGATATAAACATCAGGGTGTAGGTGTCCTGGCATTTCAGTGCATCTGTATCTTTGGGGTAAATCCCCAGCAGTGCAGTTGTTGAGTCCTAGGGCAGTTCTATTTTTAACTCTTTGAGGAACCTCCACAGAGTTTTCCAGAGTGGCTGCACCAGTTCACATTACCATCAACAGTGCAAGATGGTTCCCCTTTATCCACATCCTCTCCAATAATGTTGTTTGCTGTTTTGTTAATTTTCCCCATTCTCACTGGCATGAGGTCATATCTCATTGTGCTTTTGATTTGTATTTCCCTGATGACAAGTGATGTGGAGCATTTTCTCATGTGCTTGTTAGTCATGTCTATGTCTTCCTCAGTGAAATTTCTCTTCACGTCTTTTTCCCATTTCAAGATTGGATTGTTTGTTTCTTTGCTGTTGAGTTTAAGAAGTTCTTTATAGATCTTGGAAACTAGCCCTTTATCTGATAGGTCATTTGCAAATATCTTCTCCCATTCTATAGGTTGTCTTTTAGTTTCGTTGACTGTTTCTTTTGCTGTGCAGAAGCTTTTTATCTTGATGAAATCCCAATAATTAATTTTTACTGCTGTTTCTCTTGCCCTTGTGGATATATCTTGCAAGAGGTCGCTGTGGCCAAGTTCAAAAAGGATGTTGCCTGTGTTCTCTTCTAGGATTTTGATAGAGTCTTGCCTCACATTTAGATCGTTCATCCATTTTGAGTTTCTCTTTGTGTATGGTGTAAGAGAATGGTCTAGTTTTATTGTTCTGCATGTGGATAGGACCTCTTCTTAATATAGGCATTACTCTCAGGGGCAGGAATATAAAAGATTTGCCTAACACACACACCACACACACACACACACAGACACACACACACACATACACACTGACCTAGAGAAACTGACAAGACACAGGATTTCATCTCAAAAGGAAGAAATAATTGCCAGGGATTTAACCAAGACAGATATAAATAAGATGCCTAAATCAGAATTTAAAAACACAACCATAAGGATACTAACTGGGCTTGAGGAAAGTATAGAAGACAATAGAGAATTCATTACTGCAGAGATACATGAATTAAAACTAGTCAGGTAGAAATAAAGAATGCTATAACCAAGATGGGAAATTGACTGGATGCAATGATAAGAAAGTTGGATAAAACAGGGCAATGAATCAGTGATACAGAAGATAAAATTATGGAAAATAATGAAGCTGAAAAGAAGGAAAGAAAAGCATTGGATCATGAATGAAGACATAGGGAAGACAGTGACTCCTTAAATCATAATAGTATTCATATCATAGGAATCCCAGAGGAAAACAAGAGAAAAAAGGTGCAGAACTTTAATTTTATAAATATTGTTGAAAACTTGCCTAATCTGGGAAAAGAAACCCTGAAATCCAAGAAGCATAGAAAACTTGCATTAAATTCAACAAAAACTGTGTTGGCAAATTGAACACCAATAAAAATAAATTTATTATTAAAAAATAAATAAATTCAACAAAAACTGGCCAACACCAAAACATACTGTAGTCAAATTTATGAAATACACAGGCAAGGAAAGAATCCTGAAAGCATCAAGAGAAAAAAAGTCTTTACCATACAAGGGAAAACAAATCAGGTTCGCAGCATACTTGTACACAGAAACTTGGCAGGCCAGAAGAAAGTGGCATGATATATTCAAAATGGTAAATGAGAAAAATATGCAGCCATAAAGATACTTTCTGCAGCAAGGCTATCATTCAGAATAGAAGGAACACTACTGTTCACAGACAAACAAAAACCAAAGGACTTCTTGACCACTAAAGAAGCCCTGAAAAAAATATTAAAGTGGAGTCTGAGTGGGAAAGAAAGAGCAAAAGTGACAAACTAGAAAGGAAAAGAGAAAACAACCAGAAACAAGAGCTTAAGGCAATACAAGGCACTAAATTCATATCTCTCAATAATAACTATGAATGGGGACATCTGGGTGGCTCGGTTGTTTAGTGTCTGCCTTTGGCTCAAGGCATGACCCCAGAGTCCAGGATCGAGTCCCACATCAGGGTCCTTGCAGAAGTCCTGATTCTCCCTTTGCCTATGTCTTTGACACTGTGTGTGTGTATGTGTGTGTGTGTGTGTCTCATGAAGAAATAAAATCTTTAAAAAACCCCAAAACCTAGCATTTAAAAAAATTAATAGCTACAAATGTAAATGGACTGAATGCTCCAATCAAAAGATATAGAGTATCAGAATGTATAAACAACAAAAAGACCCATCTAGATCCTGCCTATGAGAAATTCCTTCTAGACCCAAGACACCTAAAAATTGAAAGTGAGGGGATGGAGAACCATCTCTCATGCCAATGGATGCCAAAACAAAGCAGCAGTAGCCATACTTATATCAGAAAACCAGATGTTAAACCAAAGATAGTAAAAATAGAAGGAGGGTAATATATTATAGTTAAGGGGTCTATCATTCAAGAAGATCTAACAATTGTAAATACTTATGCCCTCAGCCCAAATATATAAATCAATTAATAACAGACATAAAGAAACTCATTGGGCATCCCCAGTGGCGCAGCAGTTTAGCGTCGCCTGCAGCCTAGGGCATGATCCTGGAGACCCTGGATTGAGTCCCATGTCAGGCTCTCTGCATGGTGCCTGCTTCTCCCTCTGCCTGTGTCTCTGCCTCTCTCTGTGTGTGTGTCTCTATGAATAAATAAATTAAAAATCATAAAAAATAAATAAAAATACTGGAAGAAAAAATGAAATTAAAAAAAAAGAAACTCATTGATAACAATACAATGATAGTAGAGGACGTTAACATCCCACAAACACCAATGTACAGATAATCTAAACAAAATCAACACGGAAACTGGATCGGAATGACACACTGGACAAGAATGTCTAACAGATATATGCAGAATATTTCATGCTCAAGCAGCAGAATACACATCCTGTTTGAACGTACATGGAACATTCTCCAGAATAAGTCACATACTGGGTCACGTAGCAGTCCTCTATAAAAATATTGAGATCACAAAATCTACATTTTCAGACTATAATACTATGAAACTTGAAGTGATTAATAGGAAAAAATTGGAAAGGCCTGAAATATAGATAGTCTAAAGAATATCTACTAAAGAATGAATGGGTTAACCAGGAAAGAAAAAAAAAATAACATGTGGAAGCAAATGCAAATGAAAAGACAACAGACCAAAACCTTTGGGACTTAGCAAATGTAGTCATAAGAGGGAAGTGTATTGCAATATAGGCCTATCTCAAGAAGCAAGAAAAATCTCAAATACACGACTTAACCTTACACCTAAAGGAGCTAGAAAAGGAACAGCAAGTAAAACCTAAAGGCAGCAGAAGAAAGGAAATGATAAAGATTGGAACACAAATAAACAATATGGAAACAAACAAACAAACAAAACCCACAGTAAAACAGATCAACAAAACTAAGAGCTGGTTCATTTAAAGAATTAATAACATTGATAAACCCCTGGCCAGACTTATTAGAAAGAAAAGAGAAAGGGCCCAAATAAATAAAATCAAGAATAACAGAGGAGAGATCACAAACACCACAGAAATACAATTATAAGAGAATATTATGAAAAAAATATATGTCAAAAATTGAGCATTTTGGAAGAAATGCATAAGCTCCTAGAAACATACAAACTGCAGAAACTAAAACATAAAAAATAGAAAATTTGAAAAGGCCCATAACTAGCAGAGAAATTGAATGTGTAATAAAAACTCTCCTACCAAAGAGAAGTCCAGGGCCAGAGGACTTCCCAGTGAAATTCTACCAGATATTTAAAAAGAGTTAATACATATTCTTCTCAAACTTGTTTCAAAAAATATAAACGAGAGGGCAACTTACAAACTCATTGTATGAGTCCACAATTACCTTGTTTCCAAAACCAAAGAACACACTAAAAAGCATTACAGGCAATATCTCTGATGAACATGGAGGCAAAAATTCTCACACAGATACTAGAAAATTGAATCAAACAGTACATTAAATGATTTATTCAACACGATCAAGTGAAATTTATTCCTAGGCTGCAGGGATGGTTCAATATCCACAAATCAATCAGCATGATATAGCACATTAATAAAATAAAGGATAAGAACAATATGATCCTCTCAACAGATGCAGAAAAAGGATTTGACAAAAAAAGCATTCATTATCAATAAAGTAGGTATAGATGGAACATACTTCAACATCATAAAGGCCATATATGAAAGACCTTCAGCTAATATTATCCTAAATGGGCAAAAACTGAGAGCATTTCCTGTAGAGGAAGGTCAAGACAGGGATTGCCACTTTCACCATTGTTATTTAACATAATACTAGAAGCCTTAGCATCAGCAAGCAACCATTAAAAAGAAATAAATGTTACTCAAATTGGCAAAGAATTTAAACTTTCAGTATGTGCAGATGGCATAATACTGTATGTAAAATATCTGAGATAATCCACAAAAGCTGATAGAACTAATACATGAATTCATTAATGTTGCAGGATATAAAATCAGTGTAAAGAAATCTGCTGTTTTTCATACACCAGTTATGAAGCAGCAGAAAATGAAATCAAGGATTCGATCTCATTTACAATTACACCAAAAACCATAAGATGCCTAGGAATAAACCTAACCAAAGAGGTTAAAGGTCTGTGTTCTGAAAACTATAGAATACTGACAAAAGAAATTAACAGGACACAAAGAAATGTAAAATCATTCCATGCTTAAGAATTAGAAGAGCATATATTTTTTAAATGACTACATTACCCAAAGGAATCTACATATTTCACGGAATCTCTAACAAAACAGCACCAGCATATTTCACACAGCTGGAATACTCTATGTTAAACTTTGTATGGAAATACCAAAGGACCCAAAATCACAAAGAAATCCTGAAAAAGAAAAGCAAAGCAAGAGGCATCACAGTTTTGGACTAGAAGCTACTACAAAGCTATGCTCATGAAGAAAATATGGTCCTGGCATAAAAACAGATACTTCTATCAATGGAATAGAATAGAAACCCAGAAATTAACCCATAACTATATGGTCAACTAATTTTTTACAAAGCAGGAAAGAATATCCAATGTGAAAAAGGCAGTCTCTTCAACAAACAGTGTTGAGAAAACTGGACAGTAACATGCAGAAGAATGAAACTCAACCACTTTCTTGCATCATACACAAAAATAAATTAAAATGAATGGAAGACCAAAATGTGAGAGAGGAAACCATCAAAGTCTTAGAAGAAAACACAGGCAGCAATATCTTTGACCTCAGCTGCAGAAAATTCTTACTAGTCACATGTCCTGAGGCAAGAGGGCAGGGAAAGCAAAAATGAACTATTGGGACTTCATCAAGATAAAAAGCTTCTGTACACCAAAGGAAAGAATCAACAAAGCTAAAAGTCAGCCTACAGAATGGAAGAATATATTTTCAAATGAAATATCTCAAACTCAATATCCAAAAAACAAATAATCTAGTTAAGAAATGGGCAGAGGACATGAATAGACATTTTTCCAAAGAAGACATTCATATGGGTAAAAGATACATGAATAGATGCTCAACGTCATTCATCATCAGGAACATACAAATTAAAAACATGATAAGATACCACCTCACAGAATGGCTAAAATGATAACACAGAAAATAGCAGGTATTGGCAAGAGTGCAGAGAAAGATAAACTCTCTTCTATTGTTGATGGGAATGCAAACTGGTGCAGCCACCGTGGAGAACAGTGTGGAGGTTCCTCAAAACTTTTCAAACAAAAATATTCTACAACATATTAATTGAACTACTCTACAATACAGCAATTGCACTACTAGTTATTTATTTACCCAAAGTATACAAAATACTGTTTTGAAGGGGCATGTGCAACCCAATGTATATAGGAGCTTATCAAGAAAAGGTAGACTATGGAAAGAGCTTACATGTCCATTGACTGGTGAGTTCATAATGTGGATGGAGCTGGAGAGTTTTTTGTTTTTGTTTTTTGCTTTTTTTTTTTTTAGAGGCAGATGGGAGAGGGACAGGGAGAGGGAAACACAGAATCTTGAACAGGCTCCACACCCAGCATGGAACCAGATGTGGGGCTCATCTCACAACTCTGAGATCATGACATGAGCTGAAATCATCAGTTTGACTCTTAACCAACTAAGTCACTCAGGCACCCAGGAACTCAAGAGTATTTTGCTAAGTGAAAAATATCAGTCAGAGAAAGAAAATACCATATGATTTTACTCATATGTGGAATTTAAGATTCAAAACAGGTTAACATATAGGAAGAAAGAAAGAGGCAAGCCATAAAACAGACTATTAAATATAGAGAGCAATCTGAAGGTTGGTGGAGGGAGGGTCATTGGGGATGGAATAAATGGGTGATGGGTATTAAGGAGGACACTTGTTATGATGATCACTGGGTGTTATATGTAATAAATGAATCACTAAATTCTGCTTCTGAAAACGTGTGCGTGTGTGTGTGTGTGTGTGTGTGTGTTTATATATTACATATATAAATAAAGGAAGACATCAGGGAGTCCCTTACCACAAAGATCAAATCATTATAACAAAACCAGTTAGAAATGAAACATATAACTGAGATTCAAGCAGAGTGGATGTATTGACCACTTAACATCCAGAGTGGATGTAAGAACAGACGAATGAATAAGTGATATAGAGGATAAAATTACAAAAAATAATGAAGCTGATAAAAGAATGAGTGAAGGATTATGGATCATGATAAAAGACTTAAACAGTGAAACTGTTAATGAGTTATCTCATTAACTCCATCAAACATTCATATCATAGGAGTCCCAGAAGAAGAATAAGAGAGAAGAGGTGGCACAAAACTTGTTTGTGGAAATCACAGCTAAAATCTTCCCTAATCTGGAGAAGGAAACAGACATTCAGATGCAGGAGGCACAGCTAACTCTCATCAAAATTGACAAATTCGTGCCAACCCCAAGACATATTGTAATTATATTTGCAAAATATAGCAATAAAGAAAGAAGCTAAAAAGCAGCAAGACAAAAGTCCCTAACATATAAAGGAAGACCCATAAGGCAAAATGAAGATCTCTCAGAAATTTGGCAAGTTGGAAGAGAGTAGTATTCTATACTCAATATGCTGAGTGGGAAAAATATGCAGCTAAGAAGACTCTATCCAGGAAGACTATCTTTCAGAATAGAAGGAGAGATTAAAGGCTTCTCAGACAAACAAAAACTAATGGAATTCATGACCACTAAAATAGCCCTGAATTAAATATTAAAGGGGATTATTTGAGTGGAAAGGAGAGAACAAAAGTGACAAAGACTAGAAAGAAACAGAAAATATCTCTAGGAAGAATGAGAAAACAAGTATTAAATGGTATTAAACACTTGTCTATGAATAATAACTCCGAATGTACATGGACTAAATGCTCCAAACAAGATATATAGGATGTCTTACTGGATTAAAAACAACAAACAAACAAAACAACAACAATACACAGATCCTTCTTGATGTTGCCTATAAGAAATTCATTTTATACCTAAAGATGCCTCATATTGAAAGCAGATTAATCGAGATATACTTATCATACCAATGAAAGTGAAAGAAAGCTGGAGTAGCAATATTTATGTAAGACAAACTAGATTTAAAACAAAGACTTTAGGGCAGCCCCAGTGGCGCAGTGGTTTAGCGCCGCCTGCAGCCCAGGGCGTGATCCTGGAGACCCCGGATTGAGTCCCACGTGGGGCTCTCTGCATGGTGCCTGCTTCTCCCTCTCCCTGTGTCTCTGCCTCTCTCTCTCTCTGTGTCTCTATGAATAAATAAATAAAAATCTTTAAAAAAATAAAATAAGACAAAGACTTTAACAACAGATGAGGAAGGGCACTATGTCATAAAAAGTAGATTGTAAATATTTTTGTCCCCAAATTGGAAGCACCCAAATATATAAAACATTTGATAATAAAAACAAAGGCATTCATTGATAACAATACAAAAATAGTTGGGGACTTTAACACTCAATTACAACAATGGACAGATCATATAAGCACAAAATCAACAATGAAAAAGTGGCTTTGAATGACACACTGCACTATATGAACTTAACATATATTCTAAATATTCCATCCTAAATCAGCAGGACACAAATTATTTTCAAGTTAACATGGGACATTCTCCAGAATAGTCATCAATCAAGCTTCAACAGTACAAAAGTTTGAGAACAGAAGATGCATATTTTCTGATCACAACACTGAAATTTAAAGTCAACCCAAGAGAGGCAGCCTGGGTGGCTCAGTGGTTTAGTGCTGCATTCAGCCCAGGGTGTGATCCTGGAGACCCGGGATTGAGTCCCACGTCAGGCTACCTGCATGGAGCCTGCTTCTCCCTCTGCCTGTGTCTCTGCCTCTCTCTGTCTCTGTCTCTGTCTCTGTCTCTGTCTCTCGTGAATAAATAAATAAAATCTTTTAAAAAAATAGAAGAATAGGGATCCCTGGGTGGCGCAGCGGTTTGGCGCCTGCCTTTGGCCCAGGGCGCGATCCTGGAGACCCGGGATCGAATCCCACGTCGGGCTCCCGGTGCATGGAGCCTGCTTCTCCCTCTGCCTGTGTCTCTGCCTCTCTCTCTCTCTCTGAGTGACTATCATAAATAAAAAAAAAAAAAAAAAAAAAAAAAAAAAAAAAAAAAATTAAAAAAAAAAAAAATAGAAGAATAAAGTCAACCCAAGGAAAAATTTGGAAAGACTACAAATCAATGGAGATTAAGCAACATGGTACTAAAGAATGAATGGGTCAACCAGACAATCAAATAATAAATTTAAAGAAAAAAACATGGAAACAAATGAAAATGATAAGAATATGGTTCAAAACCTTTCAGATGCAGCAAAACTGGTCCTAAGAGGCTAGAATAGAGCAATACAGGCCTACATCAAAAAGCAAGAAAAATCTCAAACAACCTAACCTTATACCTAAAGGAAGTAGAAAGGGAAGCTAACGGTAAGCAGAAAAAGGAAGCTAATAAAGATAGAGCAAAAATAAATGATATAAAAATTAAAACAACAATGACAAAAATGCAGTAGAATAGATGAAACCAGGAGCAGGTTCTTTGAAAAAATTAATAAAATTGATAACCCCCTACCAGAATTATTAAAAGAAGGGAGAAAGGACCCAAATAGATAAAATCATAAATAAGAGAGGAGAAATAAAAACACAAGAGTGCAGAAATGCAAACAATAATAAGGAAATATTAGAAAACATATATTCCAACAAATTGGACAATCTGAAAGAAATGAAACAATTCCTAGAAACACAGAACTAAGAAACTAAAAAAGAAACAAAAGGGAGTGTGAACGAACCCACAAACAGCAAAGAAATTGAGTTTGTAATAAAAAAAAAGTATCTCCACAAATAAAAGTCCATGACAAGACAAGTTCACAGGACAATGCTAGCAAATATTTAAAGGAGAGTTAATATATACCACATTTCTGTATCTATTCATCTGTCATAAGACATCTGGGCTCTTTCCATAGTTTGGCTACTGTGGATATTACTGCTATAAACATTGGGGTAAGAGTGCCCCTTCGTATCACTACATTTGTATTACTGGGGTAAATCCCTAGTACTGCAATTGTTGGATCACAGTATAGCTCTATTTTCAACTTTTTGAAGAAATGACATATTGTTTTCCAGATTTACTGCACCAGCTTGCATTTCCATGAAGAGAATAAGAGGGTTCCCTTTTCTCTGCATCCTTGCTAATATCTGTTTTTTCCTGACTTGTTCATTTTAGCCATTCTGACTGGTGTGAATTAATATCTCATTGTGGTTTTGATTTCTATTTCCCTGATGGCAAGTGATGTGGAGCATTTTTTTCATGTGTCTGTTGGTCATTTGAATGTCTTCTTTGGAGAAATGTCTGTTTATGTCTTCTGCCCATTTCTTGATTGAATTTTTTGTTCTTTGGCTGTTGACTTTGATAAATTCTTTATAGATTTTGGATACTAGCCCTATATCTGAAAAGACATTTGGAAATATCTGTTTTCATTTGGTCAGTTTTCTTTTGATGTTGTCAACTATCATTTGCTGTGCAGAAGTTTTCATCTTGATGAAGTCCCAATACTTCATTTTTCTTTTGTTTCCCTTGCCTTTAGAGACATGTCTAGCAAGCAGTTGCTGTGGCCCAGGTCAAAGAGATTGGTACTGTGTTCTCCTCTAGGATTTTGATGGATTCCTGCCTCACATTTAGGTGATTCATCCATTTTCACTTTATCTCTGTGTTTGTGTAAGATAATGGTCCATTTTCATTCTTCTACATGTGGATGTCTAATTTTACAAGCACTATTTATTTATTCAAGAGACTGTCCTTTTTCCTTTTAAGATTATTTACTGCTTTGTTGAAATTAGTTGATAATAGAGTTGAGGGCCCATCTCTGGGTTCTCTCTTTTGTTCCGTTGATCTATGTGTCTGTTTTTGTCCCAATACCATGCTATCTTGATGGCCACAAGTTTGTAATATAATTTGAAGTCAGGCATTTTATGATGCCCCAAGCTTTAGTTTTCTTTATCAATATTATGTTTGATATTCACAGTTTTTTCTGGTTATGTACAATTTTTAGAGATTTTGTTTAAGTTCTATGAAAAAAGTCACTAGTATTTTGATAGTGATTGTACTGTATGTGTATAATAGACATTTTACAGTACTTGATCTTCCAATCCATGAACATGAAATGTTTTTCCATCTTTTTTGTCTGCCTTAATTTCATTCATGATTATTCTTCATTTTTTAAGAGAAGAGATGCTTTTCTCCTTTGTTTATTTTTTAAAGGTTTTATTTACTTATTCATAAAACACAGAGAAAGAGGGGCAGAGACATAGGCAGAGGGAGAAGCTAGCTTTCTGCAGGGAGCCTGATGTGGAACTCGATCCCGAGACTCCAAGACCACACCCTGAGCTGAAGGCAGATGCTCAACCATTGAGCCACGAAGGCATGTCTCCCTCTTTGTTTAAGCTTATTCCAAAGGTATCTTAGGTATTTGGTGGAATTGTAAATGGGATCAACTCCTTAAGTTCTCTTTATTTTGTCTCATTGTTAGTTTTTGGAAATGCAACTGATTTCTGTCCATTGATTTTCAATCCTGCCATTTTGCTGAATTGATGTATGAGTTCTAGCAATCATGTCATCTGTGAGGAGTGAGAGTTTGGCTTATTCCTTTCCAATTTGAATGCCTTTGTTTATTTCTGTTGTCTGATTCCTGAGACTATGAATTCTAGTACTATGTTGGACAACAGTAATGAGAATGTACGTCCCTGTTCTGTTCCTGAACTTGGGGGAAAATATCTCAGTTTTTCCCTATTGAGACTGATATCTACTGTGAGCTTTTCATAGATGACTTTTATTATTTGAGGTATGTTCACCCTATCCCTATACTGTGGAGACATTTAATCAAGAAAAAAATGGTATATTTTGTCAAATGCTTTTTCTAAGTCAATCGAGATGATCATACGGTTCTTTTTTAAAAGTTTTTATTTGTTTATTCATGAGACACACACACAGAGACAGAGAGAGAGTCAGAGACATAGGCAGAGGGAGAAGCAAGCTCCATGCAGGGAGCCTGATGTGGGACTCGAATCTGGGACTCTGGGATCATGCCCTGAGCCAAAGGCAGATGCTAAACCACTGAGCCACCCAGGCATCCCTATCATACAGTTCTTGTCCTTTATTTTATTATTATGACATATCACGTTGATTGATTTGCAGATGTTGAACCACACCTTGCAGTCTAGGAATAAATCCCACTTTGTCCTGGTGAATAATCCTTTTAATATACTGTTGGTTACTATTGCCTAGTATCTTGGTGAGAATTTTGAGATCTATGTTCATCAAGGATATTGGTCTGTAATTCTCCATTTTGTTGGGGTCTTTGGTTTTGTGATCGAGGTAATGCTGGCTTCATAAAATGAGTAAAGCAGTTTTCCTTCTATTTCTATTTCTTGAAATAGCTTCAGAAGAATAGATAATAGTTCTTATTTGATCATTTGGTAGAATTCTCTCTGGGACTCTATTCATGCCTGGGATCTTATTTGTTGGGAGATTTTTTGTTGTTGTTGTCACAGCTTCAATTGCCTTGATGGTTTTGTATATATTTAGGTATTCTATTTCTTCCTATTTTAGTTTTGGTAGGTTATGTTTCTAGGAATGCATCCATTTTTTTCCAGATTGCCTAATTTGTTGTCATATAGTTGCTTATATTATGTTCTTCAAATTGATTGTATTTTCTTGGTGTTGGTCGTGATCTCCCCTCTTTCATTCATGATTTTATTAATATGGGCCCTTTCTCTTTTCTTTTTGATAAGTCTGGCTGGGGATTTATTGATCTTGTGAATTCTTTAAAAGAAGCAGCTCCTAGTTTCATTGATATTTTCTAGTGCTCTTTTGGTTTCTATTTAATTTATTTCTGGTCTAATATTCATTAATTCTCATCCCCTGCTTGGTTTAGGCATTTTTCCCTGTTATTTATCATTCTTCTTTAGTTGTGTGGTCAGGCTGTGTATTTGAGACTTTCCTTATTTTTTGAGAAATATTTTAATATTTTTATTTTTTTTTAATTTTTATTTATTTATGATAGTTACAGAGAGAGAGAGAGGCAGAGACACGGGCAGAGGGAGAAGCAGGCTCCATGCACCGGGAGCCCGACGTGGGATTCGATCCCTGGTCTCCAGGATCGCGCCCTGGGCCAAAGGCAGGCGCCAAACCGCTGTGCCACCCAGGGATCCCGAGAAATATTTATATTGCTATGTACTTCTCTCTTAGGACCACCTTTGCTGCATCCCAAAGGTTCTGAACAGTTGCATTTTCCATTTCATTTGTTTCCATTTATTATTTTATTTCTTTTTTAATTTCCTGAGTGACCTATTCATTTTTATTAGGATGCTTTTTAACCTAAAGTTTCTGAGTTCCTTCCAAATTTCTTTTTGTGATTGAGTTCAAGTTTCAAAGTACTGTGGTCTGAAATTATGTAAGGAATAATCTCAGTCTTTCGGTACTTGTTAAGACCTGATTTGTGAACTGGTATGTGACCTATTCTGGAGAATGTGCCATGTGCAGTTGAACAGAATGTGTATTCCATTGTTTTAGGATGGAATGTTCTGTATATATCTGTGAAGTCCATCTAGTCCAGTGTGTCATTCAACGCCCGTATTTCCTTGTTAATCTTCTGCCTAGAAGATCTGTTCATTGTATGAGTGGGGTGTTAATGTCCCTTACTATTATTTTACTATTAACAATGTTTTTTTTAAATTTTGTTATTAATAGGTTTATATAATTGGTGGCTCCCATCTGAGGAGTGAAAATATTTACAATTGTTGAGTCTTCTTGTTGGATAGACCTTTAAGTGTGGCAGTTTCATTCTTCATCAATTATTATAGTCTTTGGTTTAAAATCTAATTTATCTGATAGAAGGATTGCTACCCCAGCTTTCTATTTATGTCCATTAGTTTGATAAATGGTTCTCCACCCCCTCATTTTCAATCTAGAGGTGTCTTTAGGTATAAAATGGGTCTCTTGCAGACAACGTATTGATGGGTTTTGCTTTTTTTTCCAAATGAATATCTTGTGTCTTTTGATTTATATTCAGAGTAACTATTGAAAAATATGAATTTATTGCCATTGTATATATGTAAATTCAATCTTTCTGTATATTGTCTCTGTTCCTTTCTGGTCTATATTACTTTGGAGCTCTCTCTTCTTAAAGGATCTCTTTTAATATTTCTTGCAGGGTTGATTTAGTGATCATAAACTCTTTAAGTTTCTGTTTGTCCCAGAAGCTCTTTATCTCTCTTTCTTTCCTGAATGAAAGCTTTCCTGGATAAAGTATTCTTGGATGTATATTTTTTCTCATTTAGTACCCTGAATATATCATGCCAGTCTTTTCTGACCTGCCAGGTCTCTATGGATAGGTCTGCAGCTAGCTTATTGTTTCTACCTTTGTAGGTTAAGGACTTCTTGTCTAGAGCTGCTTTCAAAATTTTCTCTTTTTCTCTGGAATTTGCAAGCTTCACTAATATATGTCAAGGTATTGACCTATTTTTACTGATTTTAAGAGGGTTTCCCTTATCCTCCTAGACTTAAATGCTTGTTTCCTTCTCCATATTAGGGACATTCTCAGGCATAATTTGCTGATATATACTTTCTGGCTTCTCTCTCTTTCCTCTTCCTGTAGAACCCCAATTTTTCCAATATTGTTTCACTTGTTGATATCACTGATGTCTTGATTCCTCAGGTCATGATCCAGAAGTTGTTTATATCTTTTTTCCTCAGTTTCTTTATTTTCGGTCATTTTATCTTCTATGTTACTTTTTCTCTCTTCTGTCTAATTTATCCTATCAGTTAGCACCTCCATTGTTGATTACATCTCAGCAATACCATTTTTTTTATTTCAACCTGATTAGTAGTCTGGTCTATGTTTTTTTCAAGCTCAGATAGTATCTTTATACTTATTATTTTCAATTCTAGCACTGACATTTACTAATATTCATATTTATTAAGTCTCTGACAATTATTCCTACCTCTTATTCTTTTTTCTTTGGATAATCTTTCTGTATTGCCATTTTGTACAGAGGATAATAGATGAATGGGAGAACAACATACAAATATATTAACCAGGAGCCAAATGAAATATACACTAGAAAAATCAGATGATATCATAAAACAAAAACAAAAAAGAAAAAATAGAGAGGTTATAATCAAACAGGTGGACAGAACAGGGTGATAACCTATGTTTGGGGTTAATTTTGGTATTTGTTGGAAGAAAATAGATCCCAACATTGTAAAGAAAGAAAAACTTAAAATTACACAAAAATAAAATTGAATACAGTGAAAGGAATACAAAAAAGAAAAATATATCTTTAAAATGTAAATGTAAAAGTGAAAAATATAGGACTTAAAAAATAGAGTCGGTAAAATAAGAAACTAGTTGAAAAGAAAAAAGAAGGATATTTTAAACTGAAAGACTAAAAATTTTTAAGAAAAAAAAACACTTGAATTCTATATAATATTTCCCCTAGAGCAGCAGTTTTTCAGTTTTGTGTGCTGGGAAACTTTGGTATTAGCCAGATGTTCCTGTAGTGTACACCCACTCCAATCTTCTTGGGGGAAGGAGCACCATCTCCCCAAGATTCTGCTACTTGCTGGGCTCCTGCTCAGAGAGTGGTCTCCCAATCATGCTGCAGTTTTCAGTTTATGACAACACAGAGCTGAAAGCCTACTCCTGGGCTCACTATTGCAGCCACCTTCCGCACTCCAGTGCTTGGAAACTCTGCAACACTCAAGCACCTCTGTTCTTTCTGTGATCCCAGGGATCATGAAACCACACTCTCCCCCCTAGGATTCTTCCCCACTTTGCCACATGAGCACATTTCAAGCAGGGAATTTCCTCAACAGAGCAGACTTCTAAAAGTTCTGATTTTGTGCTCAGATACTCCAGTATCTGACTTACAGAAGATCTCTGCCCCCATAGTTTATTTTCAGATATATTGCCACAGATTCATTTCTTCACATCACCTACCTTTCAAAGAGTGGTCACTTTTCTTTTTTTTAATAATAAATTTATTTTTTACTGGTTTTCAATTTGCCAACATACAGAATAACACCCAGTGCTCATCCCGTCAAGTGCCCCCCTCAGTGCCCGTCACCCATTCACCCCCACCCCCCTCCCTCCTCCCCTTCCATCACCCCTAGTTCGTTTCCCAGAGTTAGGAGTCTTTATGTTCTGTCTCCCTTTCTGATATTTCCCACACATTTCTTCTCCCTTCCCCTATATTCCCTTTCACTATTATTTGTATTCCCCAAATGAATGAGAACATACAATGTTTGTCCCTCTCCGATTGACTTATTTCACTCAGCATAATACCCTCCAGTTCCATCCACATTGAAGCAAATGGTGGGTATTTGTCGTTTCTAATGGCTGAGTAATATTCCATTGTATACATAAACCACATCTTCTTTATTTCTATTTTTATAATGGCAGCAATTCTTTTCTATCATCTCAGGTTGAGCTTACAAGTGTTCAGAATTATTTGATAGCTATCTAGCTGAATTCAAGGGACCAGATGAAACTAGGGTAACCTACTCCCCCACAATCTTCCTTCCAATCTACCCAATGCAAAAATTCTTTTTTTTTCAAAAATTCTTAATAAAATACTAGCAAATAAAATCCAAAACTACCTTTAAAGAATCATTCACCCCAAACAAGTGGTAGTTTTTTTTTTCATGGCATGAAAATGTGACTCAATATTCAGAAATAAATCATTGTGATAAACCACATTAATACAAGAAAGGTTAAAACCCATATTATCCTTCAAATAGATGGGGGGGAAGCATTTGTCAAAGGAAAACATCCGTTCATTATAAAAACCTTCAATAAAATAGTGATAGAGAGAATGTACATCAACATATAAGGGCCTTATATGAAAAACCCACAGTCAATACCATTCTCAATGGGGAACAACTGAAAGTGCTTCCTCTAGTCAAGAACAACACAAGGATGTACAATTTCATCACTGTTATTTAACACTGCTAGAAGTCCTAACCACTGCTGGTTCTGTGAAAAAAATAATATCAATTAACCCTAGCTGGACTTATCAAAAAGAGAAATAAATCTAATAACTAAAATCATAAATTAAAGAGCACAAAAAATAAAAAAGAAATACAAATAATTATAAAAGAATATTATAAACAATTATATGCCAACAAATTAGGCAATCTAGAAGAAATGTATGCATTCCTAGAAAATATAAACTACCAAAACTGAAGCAGAAAAAAATTAGAATACCTGAGCAGATCCATAACTATCCAAAAAAAATTGAAGCAGTAATCAAAATTCTCCTAAAAAACAAAAGCCCATGTCCAGGTTTCCCAGAGGAATTCTACCATATGTTTAAAGAATAACTAATATTGATTCTTCTGAACTTGTTCCAAAAAATAGAAATAGAAGGAAAAATTCCACTCATTCTGAATCCAATATCACTTTGATACCAAAAGCAGACACTCTATCTAAAAGAATTACAGACCAATATCCCTGATAAACCTAGATACCAAAATTATAACCAAGATACTAACCAAAAAGATACAACAATAAAAGGATTACTCACCACAACCAAGTGGGAATTATTCCTGGGCAGCAAGATTGTTTCAAGATCCACAACCAATCAGACCATATTAATAAAATAAAGGACAAAACCTATTAGATCCTCTCAATAGATGCAGAAAAAACATTTGACAAAATTCAGCATCATTTCTTCATAAAATCTAACCACCATGAAGGGATAGAGGGAACATAACTTAGCATCATAAAAGACATACAAAAAACCCACAGTGAATATCAGTCTCAATGGCGAAAAACCAAGAGCTTTCCCCCTAAGGTCAGGAACAAAATAGGGATGTCCACTCTCACCACTATTGTTTAAACTGGTAGTAAAAGTCCTAGCCTCAGCAATCAGACAACAAAAATAAATAAATACATTCAAATTGGCAAAGAAGAAATCAAAATTTCACTCTTTGCAGATGATATGATACTCTATATAGAAAACCCAAAAGTCTCCACCCCAAAATTGCTAGGACTCATATAGTAATTCAGAAACTTGGCAGGATATATAATCAATGCTCAAACATCAGTTTCATTTCTATACACTAACAGTGTTTCATTTCTATACACTAACAAGGAATCAATCCCATTTATATTTGCAACAAAAATATAAGATATCTAGGAATAAACGTGACCAAAGAGGTAGGACCTACAGTGTGAAAATTACAGAATGCTCATGAAAGAAATTGGGAAAGACACAAAGAAATGGAATAACATTCCATGCTTATGGATTGGAAGAACAAATATTGTTAAAAGGTCTCAGCTACCCAGAGTAATCTACATATTCAGTACAATCCCTATCATATTTTTCACGGAGCTGGAACAAACAATCCTAAAATTTGTGTGGAACCAGAAAATACCCAGAATAGCCAATGTAATGTTGAAAAAGAAAACCAAAGCTGGAAGGATAATACCAGACTTCAAACTATATTATAATTCTTAAGTCATGTAGACAGCATGGTATGGGCAGAAAACCAGACATATAGATTAATGGAACAGAATAGAGAACCCCCCCAAAAAAAGAATAGAGAACCCAGAAAGGAACCCTCAAATCTATGGCCAAGTAATCTTCAACAAGGCAGGAAAGAATATCCAAAGGAAAATTGTCTCTTCAACAAGTGGATTTGGGAATATTGGATACTCACATGCAGAAGACTAAAACTGGACCACTTTATTGCATCATATACAAAAAATAACTCAAAATGGATTAAATACCTAAATAGGAGACAGTAAACCTTCTAAATCCTGGAGAAGAACACAAGCAGCAACCTCTTCAACCTTGGCCACAGCAACTTCTTGCTAGACACATCTCCAAAGGCAAATTAAAAAAATCAAAAATGAACTATGAGGACTTCATCAAGATGAAAAGCTTTTGGACAGCAAAGGAAACTGTCAACAAAACTAAAAGGCATATTAAGGAATGTGAGAATATATTTACAATGTCTTATTAGATAAAGTGCTAGTATTCAAAATGTATAAAGAATTTATCAAACTCAATGCCCCAAAAGAACAAAAAAAGGGGGGCAGAAGATATATATATATATATATATATATATATATATATATATATATATATTTCTGTTGATGGACATGTGGGCTCTTTCCACATTTTTACTATGGTAGACTATGGTGGACATTGCTGCTATAAACATTGGGATGCATGTGCCCCTTTGAATCACTTTGTTTGTATCCTTTGGATAAATACCTAGAAGTTCAATTGCTCACTTGTAAGATACTTATTTTCTTAATTTTTTGGGAAACCTCCATGCTGTTTTTCAGATTGGCTGCACCAGTTTGCCTTCTCATCAAAAGTGTAAGAGGGTTCCCCCCTTCTCTACATCATTGCCAACATCTCTCCTTTCCTGAGTTGTTCATTTTAGCCACTTTGATGGGTGTCAGGTGGTATCTCATTGCAATTTTGATTTGTATTTCCCTGAAGTTGAGGGATGTTGAGCATTTTTTCATGTGTCTGTTGTATATATATTACTCAATGATCAAAAATAATGAATCTTGACATTTTCAACAATGTGGGTGGAACTAGAGGGTATGAAGCTAAGCCAAATAAGTAAGTAAGAGAAAGGCAATTATATGTTTTCACTCATATGTGGAATTTAAGAAACCAGACATATGAAAATAGGTATAGGGAGGAAAAATAAAACAAGACAAAAACAGAGAAGGAGGCAAATCATAAGAGACTCTTAACTCTAGGAAACAAACAGTATTGCTGGAATGGAGTTGTGTGGGGGGATGCAGAAATTGGGTGGTGGGCATTAAGGAGGGCACCTGAAGTAATGAACACTGGGTGTTGTATGCAACTGATGAATCACTAAATTCTTCCTCTGAAACTAATAATATTGTATATGTTAATTAAATGCTGAGTGAAATAAGTCAATCAGAGTAGGACAATCATCATATGGTTTCACTTATACTTGGAATATAAGAAATAGTGAAAGGGATTATAAGGGAAAAGAGGGGAACTGAGTGGGAAAAATTAGAGAGGGAGAAAAACCACGAGAGACTCCTAACTGGGAAAGAAAGCAAGAGTTGCAGAAGGAGAGATGGGTAGGGGATGGGGTTACTGGGTCATAGACACTGAGGAGGGCATTTGATGGGATGAATACTGGGTGTTATAGTATATGTTGGCCAATTGAATTTAAATAAAAAAAATGTAAAAAGAATAATAATAGAAAAATTTGAATTTAAATAAATAGAAAGGCACCAAATCATCAAGGAAGTATTAAAACTTTCACTATATGCAGATTACATGATGTTCCATTTAGATAATCCAAAAACTCCACCAAATAATTGCTAGAAGTGATACACCAAATCAGAAAAGTCACAGGACATACAATCACCTTTCATAAATCTGTTGCATTTCGGTACACTGATAAGGAGCCAATTTCATTTAAATTTCCACCAAAAAACCTAAGGTACCTGGAAATAAATTTAACCAAAAATCTAAAAAAATATGTCCTCTGAAAACTGTAAAACACTGACAAAATACATTTAAGTTGATACAAAAAAAGGAAAAATACTTCATGCTCATGGATTAGAAAAACAAATATTGCTAAAATATCTATACTATCCAAATTATTCTACATGAATAATGCAATCCCTATCAAAATACCACCAGCATTTTTCACAGAGCTAGAGTAATTATACAGTCTGTATGCAACCACAAAAACCCTGTATAGTCATAGCAATCTTTAAAAAGAAAAGCAAAGCTGGAGGCACCACAATGTTGGACTTCAAGTTACATTATAAAACTGTAGTGATCAAGGCAGCATTTAACTGGCACAAAGCACTTATTAATAGAACAGAATCAAAAACCCAGAAATGAACCCCCAAGTGGGCAAAGCAAGAAAGAATATGCAATGGAAAATAGAATCTCCCAACAAATGTTGGGAAAACTAGACACCAGCATGGAAAAGAATGGAACTGTACCACTTTCTTACACCATGAAGAAAAATAAATTCAAAATGGATTAAATATTTGAATGAGAGAAAGGAAACTAATAAAACCCTAGAGTAGAACACAAGCCAATGGGATCCCTGGGTGGCGCAGCGGTTTGGCGCCTGCCTTTGGCCCAGGGTGCGATCCCGGAGACCCGGGATCGAATCCCACATCGGGTTCCCAGTGCATGGAGCCTGCTTCCCTCTGCCTGTGTCTCTGCCTCTCTCTCTCTCTCTCTCTGTGACTATCATAAATAAATAAAAATTTAAAAAAATTAAAAAAAAAAAGAACACAAGCCAACATTTTTTCATGTGTCTGTTGGCAAGATGGCAGAGGAGTAGGGGTCCTCAACTCACCTGGCCCCACCAACTTACTTAGATAACTTTCAAAGCATCCTGAACACCTATGAATTCAACCTGAGATGTAAAGAGAAAATAGCTAGAATACTACAGAGAGATAAGTGATCACTTCTGACAAGGTAGGAAGGTGGAGAAGAGGAAAGATGGGGCAGGAAAGCAGAGCCGTGGAAATCGGGAACTTTAGAAAACTGCACCTGAAAGAGTCTTCCTGACTGAGAAGTATTCAGTGGGGACATAGGGCAGAATCACAGGAGGAGAAGTGAAGTCTCAATATTCCTGGAGACAAAATAAAAATAGACTCGCCCAGGAGAAAGTCCACCACAAACTGTAGTTGGATCACGATAAAGGGCGAGAACAACACAAACCTCCCAGAGCATCTGGGGGAAGCCAGATGATATCTCAGGCTAGCACCTGAGATTTCCTTACCCTGGAGCCTGGCAATGGATGGAGGTGGGCTACCCTCTGTTCCCTTCCTTCAGAAGACGCAGACCTCAGGAGGGCGGGTCCAGCAGTGCAGGGCCCTCAATCTGAGGGTGCCCTGGCAGACAAAGCAAGCTATCTCTGTTACATGCAGGGCAGGTGGAAACAGGGAGGTGATGGGACAGCAAAATCTCTCCTGCCAATGGGCGCCCTTCAATTTGTGCAGATCAGTGCTCTCATGCCTGCCCCCAGGAGAATCAAGGCCAGTGTGCGGTTCAGTACTGGCAGAGAGCTCTCGGTTCCAGAGTTGGAGATCTGGCTGGTGCCTTTTTTAAATTTTTATTTTTATTTATTTATTTATTTTTTATTTTTATATATATATTTTAATAAATTTATTTTTTATTGGCGTTCAATTTACCAACATACAGAATAACACCCTGTGCTCATCCCGTCAAGTGCCCCCCTCAGTGCCCGTCACCCATTCATTTTGCCTTTCACCTGGGAAAGGTGCGGCCTCTACGAACAAAGACCTCACGGGATAAACAGCTCACACTGAGTCTGGCCACCTGGCAAATGATGGGGCATCTCCACTCAGGCACAGACACCTGAGAATCAACACAGCAGGCCCCTACCCCAGAAAAACTGCTGGGAGAACAAGGGAAGAGCAAGATTACTGAACAAACAGCACGAGAAAGCAGCAGGACTGAGGGAAAATAGTATATAGAACTCGAAGCTTTTATTCTTACAATTCATTTATCTTTCAGGCTAAAAATTTCCAATATTTCTTCTTTTTTCCTGCTTAACTACAGTATTTTACCAACTTTTCATTTTTAAGCTTTTTTGTTTTTGACTTTCATATTTCTACAATTACATGTCTTAGATATAATCTTCATTTTTGGATTCCTTTCAACATATTCCATTTAAATTTGATAGACATGTGAGTTATGGTTTTTTGTTTTTGTTTTCATTTTTTTCTGACTAGTTTTGTTTCGTAATGGTAGATTTAGTACCTTCTAACACATGGACCAAAGTACACTCAGAACCAAGTGGAACACCATGTTGGCTCATTCTGTGAGACTGTATTCTCCATTCCATTCTGCCTCCTTCTTTAATCTTGTTTCTGTTATTGTGGCCAATGCTGGGTCTCTATATAAGTTTTGCTGATTTATACAAATTTGGAATTTAGCGTCTTCTAACTACAGAACAAAATACACCCAGAACCAAGAGGATCACTCTAGCTCCATTCAGTGAGAATATATTCTCTCACCACCACCACGTCCTCCCCACCCTTTAAAAAATTCTTACTATGTTTTAAATTTTGTTTTTCACTTTCATGGTCCTTTTGTTTTACTTTGTTGTTTTATTTTTCTATTATTTTTGGGTCTCCGACCTCTTCAGAGTTGTTAAGGGTGTATTTTATTTAAGTCATAGTCAATATTTTTTTACTCTGCTTGCTCATACAGCCATTCTTTACTGGACAGAATGACTAGAAGGACGAAGTCACCACAAAAGAAAGAACTGGAAGTAATATTCTCTGTCACTGAAATGCTAGATGAGGATTTAAGTATCATGTCAGAGATAAAATGTAGAAGTACAATTATAAAATTACCGGTGGCTCTGAAAAAAAACACTAAGGACTCTAGAGATCCTCTTACTATAGAATTGAGATCTAATCACGCCAAAATTAAAAATACTTTAACTGAAATGCAGCCCAAACTGGATACTAGGTTAACTGCTAGGGTTAATTAAGTGAAAGAGAGGGTGAATGACATAGAACAGAAGTTTATGGAAAGGATGAAAGCTGAGGAAAACAGAGAAAAACAATTAACAACCCAAGAGGAAAGACTTCAGGAAATAAATGATATTTATTCATTTATTAATATAAAGAATAATATTCATCTTATTGGGATTCCAGAATAGTTAGAAAGAGAGAGAGAGGACCACATAGTGTATTTGAACAAATGATAGCTGAGAAATTCCCTAATCTGGAGAAGGAAAAAGGCATTCAGATCCAAGAGGACTCTTCCTCCCTAAAATCAACAAAAACTGATCAAAACCCTGACATATAATAGAGAAGCTTGCAAATTTCAAAGACAAAGAGAAAATTCTAAAAGCAGCTCTAGAAAATAAATTCTTACCTATGGGGTAAGAATTCCCCATATAGTGGGGAGAAATATAAGATTAACAGCAGACCTATCCATAGAGACCTGGCAGGTCAGAAAGGGCTGGCATGATATATTCAGGGTGATTAAACAAGAAAAACATGCAGCCGCAGATACTTTATCCAGCAAAACTGTCATTCAGAATAGGAGAGATAAAGAACTTACAGAATAGAATGAAACTGAAAGAATATGTGAACACCAAACCAGTTCAGCAAGAAATATTAAGGGGGACACCGTAAGAAAAGGAGGGAGCCCAAAGAACAATCCACAGAAACAGACTATAGGTAATACTATGACACTAAATTTATATCTTTAAATAGTTACTCAGAACATGAATGGGCTAAATGATCACATCAAAAGTTGCAGGGTATCGAACAAGATAAAAAAGCAAGACCTATCTACATACTGTCTACAAGAGACTCTAAGGACACTTCCAGACTGAAAATGAGGGGGTGGAGAACTATTTCCCATTCAAATTGTCCTCAACAGAAAGTGGGGGTAGCAATCCTCATATCACATAAATTAGATTTTAAACAAAAGACAGTAATAAAAGATGAAGAGGGACACAATATTATAATTAAAGGATATATTAAAAATTAAAAATGATTTTTAATTTTTATTTTTAAAAATATTTTATTTATTTATTCATGAGAGAGAGAGAGAGAGAGAGAGAGAGGCAGAGACACAGGCAGAGGGAGAAGCCAGCTCCATGCAGGGAGCCCAATGCAGGACTTAATCCCGGGGCTCCAAGATCATGCCCTGGGCCGAAGGCAGGCGCTAAACTGCTGGGTTGGAACCCAGGGTCCCCAAATTTTTAATGATTATAAATATTTATGCCCCTAATATTGGAGCAGTGAATTATATTAATCAATTAATAATCAAAGTAAAGAGGGGACGCTTGTGTGGCTCAGGGGTTGAGGGCCTGCCTTTGGCCTAGGACGTGATCCTGGAGTCCCAGGATCAAGTCCCACATTGAGCTCTTTTGCATGGAGCCTGCTTCTCCCTCTGCCTATGTCTCTGCCTTCTCTCTCTGTGTGACTCTCATGAATAAATGAATAAATAAATAAATAAATAAATAAATAAATAAATAAAATATTCAAAAAATAAAATAGATACATAGATAATAATACATTAATAGTAGGAGATGTCAACACAGCACTCTCAGAAAAAGACAGATATTCTAAGCAGAATACCACCAAAGAAACAAGGGCCTTCAATGATAACTGGACCAAACAGATTTCACAGTTATATACAGAACATTCCATCATAATGCAAAAGAATACACATTCTTCTCAAGCACACATGGAACTTTATCCAGAATAGACCATATGCTGGGTGACAAAACAGGTCTCAAATGATACCAAAAGACTGAGATTGTCCTTGCATATTTTCATAACTTCCACCTCTGGTATAGCCATTTTTTTATAGTTACAAGTTTTTATTTACATTCCAGTTAGTTAACATATAGTATAATGTATAATATTAGTTTCAGGAGTAGAATTTAGTGACTCATCACTTACATATAACACCCAGTGTACATCAAAAGTTGCCCTCCTCAATACTTATCACTCATTAACCCAACTCCCCACCTACCTCCCCTCCAGCAAACCTCTAGTATAACCTTTTTAAAGTGAAAACTTTGATAAGAGGAATGACACACATTAAAAGCCTTAAGGGAATGAATGTTATATTGGGAATCTGAGATGCAGACAAGACATGGATCAGCGAACCTGCGCCGCTCCAACATGGCTCTGTGGCTGTGCAGCATCTCTGCAGCCGCGCAGCGGCTGCTGGGGAGCCCGAAGCCCCGTGCCAGGGATGTCGCGGCTGCTGCATGCTTCTATTCCAAGGACAATGAAGGTAGCTGGTTCCGCTCCCTCTCTGTGCACAAGGTGGATCCCTGGAAGGATGCCCACTCCACCCTGCTGTCCAAGACGGAAACCAGCAACCTCTACAAGATCCAGTTTCACAATGTGAAGCCTGAATGTCTGGATGCCTACAACAGCCTGACAGAGGCTGTGCTGCCCAAGCTGCACCTGGATGAGGACTACCCCTGCTCGCTCGTGGGCAACTGGAACACATGGTACGGGGAGCAGGACCAGGCAGTACACCTGTGGCGATTCTCAGGCTGCTATCCAGTCCTCATGGACTGCATGAACAAGCTCAAAAGCAACAAGGAGTACCTGGAGTTCGATAAAGGAGGAAAGACTATCCATTGGAAGAAAGACCGTCTCTTCAATAAATGGTGCTGGGAAAATTGGACATCCACATGCAGAAGAATGAAACTAGACCACTCTCTTTCACCATACACAAAGATAAACTCAAAATGGATGAAAGATCTAAATGTGAGACAAGATTCCATCAAAATCCTAGAGAAGAACACAGGCAACACCCTTTTTGAACTCGGCCATAGTAACTTCTTGCAAGATACATCCACGAAGGCAAAAGAAACAAAAGCAAAAATGAACTATTGGGACTTCATCAAGATAAGAAGCTTTTGCACAGCAAAGGATACAGTCAACAAAACTCAAAGACAGCCTACAGAATGGGAGAAGATATTTGCAAATGACATATCAGATAAAGGGCTAGTTTCCAAGATCTATAAAGAACTTATTAAACTCAACACCAAAGAAACAAACAATCCAATCATGAAATGGGCAAAAGACATGAACAGAAATCTCACAGAGGAAGACATAGACATGGCCAACATGCATATGAGAAAATGCTCTGCATCACTTGCCATCAGGGAAATACAAATCAAAACTACAATGAGATACCACCTCACACCAGTGAGAATGGGGAAAATTAACAAGTCAGGAAACAATAAATGTTGGAGAGGATGCGGAGAAAAGGGAACCCTCTTACACTGTTGGTGGGAATGTGAACTGGTGCAGCCACTCTGGAAAACTGTGTGGAGGTTCCTCAAACAGTTAAAAATATACCTGCCCTACGACCCAGCAATTGCACTGTTGGGGATTTACCCCAAAGATACAAATGCAATGAAACGCCGGGACACCTGCACCCCGATGTTTCTAGCAGCAATGGCCACGATAGCCAAACTGTGGAAGGAGCCTCGGTGTCCAACGAAAGATGAATGGATAAAGAAGATGTGGTTTATGTATACAATGGAATATTACTCAGCTATTAGAAATGACAAATACCCACCATTTGCTTCAACGTGGATGGAACTGGAGGGTATTATGCTGAGTGAAGTAAGTCAGTCGGAGAAGGACAAACATTATATGTTCTCATTCATTTGGGGAATATAAATAATAGTGAAAGGGAAAATAAGGGAAGGGAGAAGAAATGTGTGGGAAATATCAGAAAGGGAGACAGAACGTAAAGACTGCTAACTCTGGGAAACGAACTAGGGGTGGTAGAAGGGGAGGAGGGCGGGGGGTGGGAGTGAATGGGTGACGGGCACTGGGTATTATTCTGTATGTTAGTAAATTGAACACCAATAAAAAAAATAAAAAAATAAAAATAAAAAAAAAAAAAAAAAAAAAAAAAAAAAAAAAAAAAGAAGTAAAAGGGAAAACCTTCAAGTTAGCACCGTCAGGACGAGGTCCTTCATATTCCACTTAGAAAGTCTGGGAAAGGGGATGGGAGCTGGGAAGAATCTGGGTCACAAAATTGGACATGAACCTAGAAGGTAGAACAGAATTCAGAACTTGGATTTGAACTGCAGAATTTGGAAAACGGAAACAGGAAAATAGAATAGAGGTTACAGAAGACCACCAGGGGAGGGGTTCCTAAAACAAGACAGTTGGAAAGAGGCCCATCTCTTTCTCCCAATATAAGATTGAGAACTTGACTGTGTAGTTTCAGCCCTTCTGTGTAGGGAGTCTCCTGCCCCCCCTTTTTTTTTCATTCCTGCAGGTGAAGGAAAAGGCTGGGGCCTATTTCCTTCACCATGCATTCCTTTCTCTCTTCATATTCTATCAGCCCAACCCACATTCTACTGGGCCACTGGGTATGTGGCATGGGGTCAGTGACTTTGGGAGCCTCCTTGGTGATCCTTACACCTCACGAACCTCTAGGTTGCTTGATTCTGTTTCCCTTTCAGGAAAACTTGTAGTGGAGTCACTGATGGAACCAATTAAATATTTACTATAAAAAGACATGGATCAGCTATATTAAATCTTAATTTTTACTAAAACCAGTCCAGATTAAACAAACAATTATAAAACTTGTCCTGCAATATTCAGGAGTAAAGTCCCAGATTTATAATACTTATTTTAAACAAATTTAACCTGGAAATCTACTTTGAAAATGGCCAGGTACTACCATATGTGAAATCCAAAATAGTAGGTGAATGAGTGATCGACAAAGAAATAGATTCAAATTTCACCTCGGGTTAAACTCAGACTTACAAAGGGAGCCTTGAAAAAACTAATTCAACTTCAGCTCCTTTAATACCAGTAATAACTGTTTGACAATTTTCCTTAAAGTTCCTGCAGGTCTTTTAGGATTGTTCCAGTCCAATTAAATACATGGAATTCAGTTTAGAGGCTCACCAATTTAAGGTAACTAGCAACTTGGGGCAACTGAGTGGCTCAGTCTGTTAAGTGTCTGCCTTTGGCTCAGGTTATGATCTCTAGGTCCTTGGATCCAGCCCCACAGGGGCTCCCTGCTCAGTGGAGAGTCTGCTTCCCCCTCTCCATCTACACTTTTGCCTACTTGTGCTCTCTTTCTAGCTCACTCTCAAATAAGTAAAATTCTTAAAAAATATATAGTTACTAACTTAAAATTCCATTTGACAAGCTTAATCCTTGTTCTTTTCTATTTACCTAAAGATTAAACTATGCATATATTTATATGTATGTGTAGCTAACATTTTAAGTGTTTATTTTGTGAAGAGTGTACCTTCTAGTGTTTTGTCTATTTTATCTCAATTAATTCTCAAATTGACTTTATGAGATAGATACTGTTACTATCTCCGTGAGTGAGACCTATAGAAATTCAATAATTTTCTCAAGATTACTTGGCTAGGAATTAGCAAACCTGAAACTTAATCTAATCAGTCTCTAGAGATCACAGTCTTAACCACTTTAAAATATATAATATATTTTATATATAATAAATATATAATATTGTATATTATATAATATTTTATATAATATATATATTTCACATATGCACAAGGTATTTCATTTGTGTGAATGATTAATACTTTTTACATGTAACAGATTCAATCACCAAAGTGGTTTGCTTATCAATTTGTTGGAAAATAGAGAATCTTTTTGTACTCACTTTTTTATGTTTTTTTCATTATTCAGCTATTGACGTTTTCTGACATTTAGCATCAACCCAATACAATCCCTTTCCTTTTTAAAAGAAATCATAGCAATTGTTCTACTCAGGAAGAAAGAGAATATAAAATCTTCTCTAACTTTCCTTTTTTTTCTCACAACAGTTTACAGAAAGATGTTTTCTGTTGATTATTTCATTTTTTAAAAGTATAATTCCAGTTATTTGTTACACTTAGAATCAAGCATAGTTAACAATGAATACAGTTTTCTTTGTCAAAATGTGGTTTTCTTTCTAGTCCAGTTTAGTTCTAAAGAGCAGCCTCTCCTACAGTTGTTATATAGTGTTGCATTTATAAAAAGACGTTATTTATTTATTTATTTATTTATTTATTTATTTATTTATTCATTCATTCATTCATTCATTCATTCATGAGAAACACAGAGAGAGAGGCAGAGACATAGGCAGCGGGAGAAGCAGGATCCCTGCAGGGAGCCTGATACAAGACTCTATTCTAGGACCCCTGGATCACAACCTGAGCCAAAGGCAGCCTCTCAACTACTGAGCCACCAAGGTGTCTGTATAGTGTTGCATTTTTGTTCTCGAAATAGTTTAGGATTTTTTACAAACACTGAAGGAGTTCCATAATGATATTCCGTGTTCCAGGAATTTTTAAAAAATGATTTAGTTACTTTACTTTCATTTTAGCCTCAACTACTTTAAGTGGATATGTTTGGTCAAATAATAAATGATCAGTCTTTCAAAAGTGGGATAGCTAACCACCTGCTCTCAATCTGTAGATGATGATGATGATGATGATGATGATGATGATGATGATGATGATTTTTGCTTTCAGTTAGTTTTTTGTACAAATTTGAAGGTGAAAACTGAGTTCCTGTTATAAGTGTGGGTGTCTCATGAATAAAGAGTTTTATTAAGCTAGTGAAAATTTATTTTTTATCATTTAAACCAGTTTCTCATAATAAAAATATCTACAAATAATGTGGGCATCAAAAGTCTTAAGTGAATTGTCAAATGCTAATTAATCTCAAGAACAATTTCCTTACAATTTACACCATGTTTAATGATTTCTTCTAATAAATAGCATTTGATGACAGGTTTGTTTTTCAACCTGTTATAAGCAGGTTTTACTCTAATTTCCTATTTGTAAATAAACAAACAAACAAACAAAGCAATTCAGTAACCACAAATGTCCATTCTCTTGGGTCACTTTGTGAGTATTGGAGAGAAATGGAATTATAAAATCCTCAGGAAGTATGATTTACATTGAACAACGGCTGAAATTTCTGAAATACATGGTGTTTGGCATCCTTCAGCACAAGATAGTTTTTTTGTAGTTTTGAATACCTTAGAGAAGGTAAGTAATTGAAATATTACCAAAACTATATAATGCCACCATACATGCACTATAATCATATATTCACATATATTCTAAAGCAATTTCCAACTGCTGCTGCTTAATATTTACTGAGCAGTATGCTGCATTATATGATTCCATTCATATAAGGTTCCTATTCTCAATCACTTTATGATCTAAAGTGACATTATATCACTCCAACAATATATATATATATATATATATATATCAATCTAGAAATAAAATTTTCATGTACACTGACTTTCAAAGATTAATTATAGTTTTTCTTTTTATGTATAGACGCACATACAAATCACACATCCCTTAGAGACAGTTATCAGATAAAAGGTAAATGAAGTAGCTATTGTTTTAAAGTAACTGCTCCTTTAGATTATTTCTAATTCTTTTGTAGAAATGACACCAAATAAAAAGTATTAAGAGATGTTACTATTAGAATCTCAAGACTGTATTTTATGAAGGTAGAAAAGTCAAAGATCTAAAACATAAGAATTTCTATGGTAGAATGCCAAACTCAGAATTTTTCAAGTATGTCTTACTTTACATTTGCTTACCTTATAAATTCATTTTAATTAAACAATATGTATACAGTACAATAGTAAACTGCAATGAAATTATACGTTAAATTATAACACTGTAACTTTCTTGGTAATGGCTAGGACTAGAATCTACAATTTAAAACATGTATCAAGGAGGCAGAGGCAAGATGGCAAAAGCATAGGAGTCCTCAACTCATTTTGTCCCACAAACTTACCTAGATAACTTTCAAAACATCCTGAGCCACCTAACAAATTTGACCTGAGGTGTAAAGAGACAAGAACTAGAATACTACAGAGAGAAAAGTTTTTGCTTCTAATAAGGTAGGAGGGTGAAAATAATTTTTTAAAAGAAATAAGGTAGGGGAGGGGAACCATGACAAGCCAGGAGAAAGCAGAGCCACAAAAGCCTCTGGGGCAATGAAGGCCCAGCCCTGGACAAGCGTGAACTTTAAAAATCTGCATCTGTTTTCCCTGACAGAAAAGTGCTTAGCAGGGAAATAGGGCAGAATCCCAGGATGGGCAGTGAAGCCTCAAGATTCCCAGACACACTCCAAGAATAGAGGCGCCTGGTAGAAAGCTCACCCCAAGCTCACTGAGGTCGGATCTCAGTAAAGGGGTAGAGCACTGCAACACTCTGAGGCATTTGGGAGAAGCCAGTGGGTTACACAGGGTGACTCTGGATCTCCCTTTACCCTAGAGTCTTGCAAAGGATGGAGGTGGCTATTGTCTATTCCATTCAGGACAGATGGTCCCCAGGAGTGTGGGTGCAGCAGTACAGGGCCCCGGATCCAAGGGTGCCAAAGCAGACGAAGACAACTATCCTCTGTTCCCCCTGAGAGAGGAGGAAGTGAGGAGGGCACAGGAAACCAAGAACTTTCCTGCCTCTGGGTGTCCTGCAAGCTGTGAAGATCGGTGGACTTGTGCATGCCCCCAGGAGCATGTAGGCAGGCCAGTGTGGGCTGGAGACTGCGGTTAGGTACTTGTGGGGAGGTCTTGTCTCTGGAGCTGGAAATCTGATCACCACCATTTTATTCTCTTCCTTTTGCCTTGAAATTGGGAGAGGCAGTGCCTCTAGGGAACTTACATTGAACCCAGCAAGGGGTGGGGCATCTCAGCCCAGGCACAGACACCTGAGAATCAATGCAGCAGAACCCTCTCCCAGAACTGCTGGAAGAACAAGGGAAAAGCAAGTTTATAGAATAAACAGCTCTGGAAAGCCCCAGGACTGGGGGAATAGTATATAGAACTAGAGGCTTTTTTTTTTTCTTTTCCTTTACTTTTTTTCATGCATTATGACTTGTTTTTATAACAAGTTAAAATTTTCCAATATTTTTTTCTCTTTTCCCACCTAAACTACAATATTTTACAAACTCTTGGGATCCCTGGGTGGCGCAGCGGTTTGGCGCCTGCCTTTGGCCCAGGGCGTGATCCTGGAGACCCGGGATCGAATCCCACGTCGGGCTCCTGGTGCATGGAGCCTGCTTCTCCCTCTGCCTATGTCTCTGCCTCTCTCTCTCTCTCGCTCTATGTGACTATCATAAAAAAAAAATTACAAACTCTTCATTTTTAAGCTTTTTCCTTTCTGGCTTTCATATTTCTACAATTACATGTTTTAGATATATTCTCACTTCTGGATTCCCTTCAACATACTCAATTTAATTTTGGTACAAGATATGGTTTTTTGTTTTTTTGATATTTCTGCCTTGTTTTGCTTTACAATTCTGAGAGTTAGTATCTTCTAACACATGGAACAAATACACGCAAAATCAAGTGTAACACTGTGTTGGTTCATTCTGTGAGACTCTATTCTCTCTTCCTTCCCATTCTTCCCCCCATTTTTATTTATTTATTTATTTTTTATTTTTTTTTTTTTTTAAATTTTTTTTATTTATTTATGATAGTCACAGAGAGAGAGAGAGAGGCAGAGACACAGGCAGAAGGAGAAGCAGGCTCCATGTACCGGGAGCCCGACGTGGGATTCGATCCCGGGTCTCCAGGATCGCGCCCTGGGCCAAAGGCAGGCGCTAAACCGCTGCGCCACCCAGGGATCCCCCTTCCCCCCATTTTTATCTTGCTTATGTTTTGTGGCCAATTTTGAGTCTTTATATAAATATTGCTGGTATATATAAATTTGGAATTGAGTATTTTCTAACATACAGAACAGAATACATTCAGAACCAAGAGGATCACACTCTAGGTCCCCTCAGATAGACTACATTCTCTCTCCACTACCACTTCCTCATCACCACCATCCCCTACCCCTTTTTTTCTTCTTCATCTTTTTTTTTTTACTATTTTGTTTTAAATTTGTTTTCACATTAGTAGTCCTTTGGTTTTATTTTGTTTTGTTGTTCTTTTTCTTTTATTTAATAGTCTCTGCCTTTTTTGGAATTATCAAGCATGTATTTTACTTAGGTCATGATTGATAATTTGACTCAGCCCACTCATACAGCCACTCTGCACTGGACAAAATAACTGGAAGGAAGAAATCACCACAAAAGAAAGAACCAGAAGCAATACACTCTGCCACCAAATTATAAAATTTGGATTTAAATATGATGTCAGAAATTCAATTCAGAAGTACAATGGAATATAATTGAGAACCCAGAAATGGGCACTCAACTCTATGCTCAACTAATATTTTACAAAGCAGGAAAGACTATCTACTAGAAAAAGGACAGTATCTTTAATAAATAGTGTTGGAAAATTGGACAGTCACGTTGAGAAGAATGAAATTTGACCATTCTCTTACACCATATACAAAGATAAAATCAAACCGGTTTAAAGATCTAACTGTGAGACAAAATTCCATCAAAATCCTAAAGGAAAACACAGGCAACAACCTTTTCAAACTTTGCCACAGTAACATCTTGCAAGATATAACTATGAAGGCAAGAGAAACAAAAGCAAAAATGAGTTATTGGGACTTAATAAAGATAAAAGCTTCTGCACAGTAAAATAAACAGTCAACAAAACTAAAAGACAACCTACAGAATGGGAGAAGATATTTGCAAATGACATATCAGATAAAGGGCTAGTATCCAAGATTGTTAATTATTTCCCCCTTAAAGCTAAATAAAAATTGTCTTAAGGGCAGCCTGGGTGGCTCAGTGGTGGAGCATCTGCCTTTGGCTCAGGGCATAATATCCTGGTCCCAGTGTCGAGTCCCACATTGGGCTTTCTGCATGGAGCCTGTTTCTCCCTCTGCCTGTGTCTCTGCCTCTCTCTCTCTCTTTCTCTCTCTCTCTCTCTCTCTCTCTCTGTGTCTCTATCTCTATCTCTGTCTCTATCTCTGTGTCTCTCATGAATAAAGAAATAGAATATTTAAAAAATAAAAATAAAAAAATAAAAATCCATTATATTCCAAAGTGAATCTCAATAAAACACACACGCAACCTACCATAAACTGTCTCTTATGCAAAATATTCGAAATATAAAACATTCCCTTTGTTTGATTCTATGGACTAACAGCTGTGCTTGGCTAAGTAATTTTTTTCAGAGAATGACTTCAAGAACAGTGTCTTTGTTTTAGCTCAATCAAAAATAAATTGGGTATGATAGAAGATAGCTACATAGAAGAAAAAATAAGGTATAAACTGGATAGTAAGAATATAAGAGTTTTTTTCCCATTTTTTCAACTTTCCCTTTTTATAAATGTTAAATAACAAGCATGTATTTCTTTTGGAATTGAAACATATAAAATAAGGCTTATTTATTTTAGTACATGGACGCACAAAAATCTATTACATCAGAGAGAAAGGTTGTGAGGACCCACAATTACATTTGAATATGTTCTCAAAAGCAAACATCTGCTTCCAATAGTCATGCTCCCATCCATTTCTATTATTTTACTAATGATAAAAGTAAGAAGAGAAGATAATAAAAGTTAATTTAAAAACACACCTGAGGTTGGGGTCTCATTTCACATTCCCTGATAAATTATCTTCTTTCTGGGAACAAATGTGGAAAAGATAGCATGTCTTCTCAATGTCAGGAGGATATTATGATAAATTTGCTTGAATTTCAGAGACCAAGTAGTGGCCTATACTTAGGATATATGGGATGCCACTTATTATGGCAGAAGTATTTGGCTATGACTCATCAATTTTGCAGGTGAACAAAAAAGTCTGCTACTTATGACTGTCCCAGAATAAGAGAAGGCTCTGAAATAGGTCCATGCTGCTTTGCAAGTTGCTCTCCCACTTCAGCCATACAATTCAGGAGATGCAATGAGGCTAAATTGTCAGTGGCATATGGGATGGTGTTTCGGTATTTGGCAGGTGCCATAGTTAAATCACAGTGCAGAACAACAGGTTTTTGGATCAAAGCCTTGGCGTCATCTATGCATAATTAATATGATTTTGAGAAATGCTCCTGGCTGGCTACTAGATCATAGTAGACTGAGTGCTTGACGATGGGCTACCAAATTACCATGTTATCTGAGCTGTCTATTGTGAACTGGGTTTTACCTGATCCAAGACATAAACTTGAATGTGGGAACCAACAATCCATCACCAAGTAGACGTGATGTACACATGATCAGGTCTAATCAGGTCAAATATGTGACTTAAATGCTTAAGGACCTCATCCTAGTATCAAAATGTATATCACTCAGGGCTCTCCAGAGAAACACAGACAATAGAAGATTATAGATGTATATACATGTGTGTCTAAGGCATACCTTAGAGATATTGCAAGCTTGGTTCTAGACCTTTGCAAAAAAGTGGATACTGTAATACAGTTAGTCAAATTAATGTTTTGGTTTCCCAGTGCATGTAAAAGTTGTTTACAATATACTGAGATCTATTAAGTGTAAAAATAATTATGTATAAAAATAATGCATATACCTTAATTAAAAATACTCTATTGCTAAAAATTGCTAACTATAACCTGCACTGTAAGCAAGTATAATCTTTTTGCTTGTGGAAAGACTTGTCTCAAATTTGATAACTTTTGACTGTTCAGCTGTGGTTGATGAAGTTTGGAGTGGTTGTGCCAATAAAAATAAGACAATTATTTTTGCCACATTGATTTTTCCTTTCATGAGCAATTTCTCTGTAGCATACCATGTTGTTTGATAACATTTTACTCAGAGTAGAACTTTTCAAATTTGGAGTCAGTCCTCTTAAACTCTGTTGCTGCTTTATCGACTAAGTTTGTGAAATATTATAAATCCTTTGTTGTCTTTTCAACAATTATCACAGCATTTTCTCTAGGAGTAGATTCCATGTCAAGAAACCACATTTTTTGCTTATCCATAAGAATAAATTACTTATCTGTTAAAGTTTTATCATATGGTAAGATTACAGCAATCAGTCACATCTTCAGGCTGTGCTTCTTTTTTTATTTATTTTTATTTTTTTTAATTTATTTATGATAGGCACACAGTGAGAGAGACAGGCAGAGACACAGGCTCCATGCACCGGGAGCCTGACGTGGGATTCGATCCCGGGTCTCCAGAATCATGCCCTGGGCCAAAGGCAGGCGCTAAACTGCTGCGCCGCCCAGGGATCCCCAGGCTGTGCTTCTAATTTTAGTTGTCTTGCTATTAATACCACATCTGCAGTTACTTCCTCCACTGAAGTCTTGAAACCGTCAAAGTCATCCATGAGGTTTGGGATCGATTTCTTCCAAATTCCTGTTAATGTTAAAATACTGACCTCTTCCCAAGAATCACAAATGACCTGAGTGGCATCTAGAATGACAAATTCTTCCCATATAGCTTTAAATTTATTTTTCTCAGATCCATCAGGGGAATCATTATGGCATGTATAGCCTTAAAAATGTATTTGTTAAATAATAAGAATTGAAATTCTAAATTATTCCTTGATCCACAGGCTTCAACATGGATCTTGTATTAGAAGGCATGAAAATAGCATGAATCTCATTGTTCATCTCCATCAGAGCTCTGGGTGAACAGGTGCATTGTCAATAAGCAGTCATATTTTGAAAGAAACCTTTTCCTGTAAGCAGTAGGTATCAAAAGAGAGCTTAAAATATTCAGTAAACCATGTTGCAAACAGATGTGCTGTCATACAGGCTTTGCTCTTTCATTTATAAAGTACAGGAATAGTAGATTTAACATAATTCCTAAAGTACCTAGAACTTTCAAATAGTTAATCAACATTGACTTCAACTTAAAGTCACCAGTTACATTAATCTCTAACAAGTCAGCCTGTGCTTTGAAGCTTGGAAGGTAGACATTAACTTCTCTCTAGGTACAAAAGTCTTGGTTGTAATCTTTTACCAATAGATGATTGTTTAATCTACATTGAAAATCCGTTGCTTAGTGTTGCCACCTTAATTCATTATTTAACCTAGATTTTCTGCATAACTTGCTTCCACTTATACATCAGCACTTGTGCTTCATCCTGCATTTCTTTGTTATTGAAATGGATTCTTTCCTTAAACTTCATGAACCAACTTCTCTGAGATTCCAGCTTTTTTCCTGCAGCTTCCACACCTCTTCCAGCTTTCACAGAACTGAGAGTTAGGGCCTTGCTTTAGAGGAGGCTTTGGTTTAAGGGAATGATGTAGGAGGTTTGATCTTCTATCAAGACCATTAAAACTTTGTTTATATTAGCAATAGCCTGTTTCACTTTATCATTTGTGTGTTCACTGGAGTAGCTCTTTTAATTACCTTTCAAAAGCTTTTCTTTTGCATATACAACTTTACTAATAGTTTGGTGCAAGATATCTACGTTTTGGCTTATATCAGCTTTTGTCATGCCTTCCCCACTGAGCTTAATCATTTCTAGCTTTTGATTTTAAGTGAAAGTTGTTTGACTCTTCCTTTCAGTTGAATACTAAGAGGCTATTATAGGATTATTAATTGGTATGATTTCAATATTGCTGTGACTCAGGGAATAGGGAGGCCCAAGGAGAGGGAGATGGAGGGATAACAAGTTTGGTGGAGTAATCAGAACACACAGAATATTTATCATTTGTCATGCTATATGGGCATGGTTCATGGCCCCACAAACAATTATAATACTATCATCAGAGATTACTGATCATAGATTATTACAAAATATATAATAATGGAAACTTTTGAAATATAATGAAGATTACCAAATGTGACAGAGACACAAGAAGTGAGAAAATGCCATTGGAAAATGATACTGGTAGTCTTCCAAATTGCAGTGTTGCCACAAACAATTTATAAAAACTGCAGTATATGCAAAGCACTAAAGTGTGGTATGACTATATATATATATATATACATATATATATATATTATATATGCTTATATGTATGTGTATATGATTTATTTTAAGGAATTGGCTTATGTCATTATGGCAATTGAGAATTCCCAAGATCTGCAGATGGCAATCCAAGGAATTTGATGGTATATTTCTAGTCTGAGTCTAAAGGCCTGAAGAACAGGGACAGTTGAAGGTACAAGTTCCAGTCAACTCAGAGTCTGAAGGCAGAAGATTGTTGTTTAAGCTCAAAGACATTCTTAAAGAGAGAGAATTTTTCCTACTCAGTCTTTTTAAAATTTCTATTTCTTTTTTTAAGGTTTTGTTTAAATTATAGTTAGTTAACATATAGTATAATATTAGTTTCATCTGTAGTATTTAGTGATTCATCACTTACATACAGCATCCAATGCTCATCACACGTGCCCTCCTTAATACCCATCTCTTACTCACCCCCCTCCAGCAACCTACAGTCTTTTCTCTACAGTTAAGAGTCTGTTTTATACTTTGTCTGTCTCTCCTCTCTCTCTCTCTTTTCGACTTTATGTTCATTTGTTTTGTTTCTTTAATCCTACATATGAGTGAAATCATATTGTATTTGTCTTTTTTAAGATTTTATTTATTCGAGAGAGAGAGAGAGAGAGAGAGGCAGAGACACAGGCAGAGGGAGAAGCGAGCTCCTTGCATGGAGCCGGAGGTGAGACTCGATCCCGGGTCCCCAGGATCAGGCCCCAGGCTGAAGGCAGCGCGAAACCGCTGAGCCACCCGGGCCACCCCAGAATACTTTTCTTTTTTTTTAAATACTAAATTTATTTTTTATTGGTGTTCAATTTGCCAACATACAGAATAACACCCAGTGCTCATCCCGCCAAGTGTCCCCCTAAGTGCCCGCCACCCAGTCACCCCCACCCCCCCCTCCCCTTCCACCACCCCGAGTTCATTTCCCAGTTAGGAGTCTCTCATGTTCTGTCTCCCTTTCTGATATTTCCTATGCATTTCTTCTCCCTTCTCCTCTATTCCCTTTCACTATTATTTATATTCTCCAAATGAATGAGACCATATAATGTATTTGTCTTTCTCTGACTGACTTATTTTGCTTAGCATAATACACTTTACCTCCAACCATGTCATTGTAAATGGCAAGATTTCAATCTTTTGGCTGAATAATATTCTACTAAATATAAATACCATATCTTCTTTATGCATTCATAAATTGGTGAATGACATTTGCATCATCTTTTTGTTCTATCAAACTGTCAATGGATTGGATAAGGCTTACTCACATTATGGCAGGCAATTTGCTTTATGAGTCTACCAATTAAAATGTTATTTTTATCTAGAAACAACCTTTCAGATGTACTCAAAAATAATGTTTAACCAAATATCTGGGACATTTCAAATTAAACATCAAAGTCGCACCTCAGGAAAAAAAATGATTTCTAACAGCATTTAGTTTCCTTTCTCTTAAAATCCTTAAACAGCTGAAAGAATTCAAAATTTAGTTATCAGATATTGTCACCAGCTAGACCCAAATACCTGACCTTTACTGATCATCTGCTTATATTCACTAGACTTTGTCCAATATTTCACTTAAGGTCTTCTTTCCACTTATCTATTAATTCACACATATGGAAACCAAAACCACCCCTTAAGTGATAGTGATTGCCTTGAGAAGACCTCCAGCTGGCTCAGACCACCCAGACCAGTTTGAACATAATCCCTGAATAGGTGGGCCTTGGAATGACCTCTAGAATGAAAGACAACTACATTTATTTCATTATGATACCAAAAGCTCCACTCAAGTGTTAAGAGTAGTCAGTTAGTTAGGTTCCAACAGGACACGTGGAGGCCAGCAATGAGGAATTAATAGCCAACTATCAGGAAAGCTAAAAGCCTGTCCTGGCAACACTCCACAAAAGCCAGATCAAACCAGACAGGCCCAAGATGGCAGATGTCCTGACAAGAAACTTCTGACCAAATAACGAAGATAAGGCACAAAACTCTGCTTCTCCACTCCAAGTAAAGAATATTCCACTTCCGAGGGAAGGGGAATGATGGCGGAAGAGTAGGGTCCCCAAGTCACCTGTCCCCACCAAATTACCTAGATAACTTTCAAATAATCTTGAAAACCTACGAATTCCTCCTGAGATTTAAAGAGAGAACAGCTGGAATGCTACAGGGAGAAAAGTTGCGCTTCTATCAAGGTAGGAAGACGGGGAAAAAAAATAAAGAAAGAAGCATCCAAGGGGGAAGGGCCTCTCGAGGAGCCCGGCTAAGGCCGTGCAGCGACTGCCCCCAGGACAGGAAAGCCCAGTCCTCAGAGAAGCAGGAGCTTTACCAACCTTCCCGGTTGGAAAGGCGCTCGCAGGGAGTTGGAGCAGAATCCCAGGAGGGGCAGGGATGCCCTCAGGCTCCCAGGGGCACTAACAGAGGACCTGTGCCCGAGGGGAGAGCGCGCCATACCCTGCCATGGAGCTCCCTAAAGGGCTGCAGCGCGCGCTGCGGCCCCGGAGCAGCTCGGAGGCAGCTAGGGCAGAGGCTCCGCGCGGAGGCAATGGCAGCACACCTGGGCTAACTCATTCGAGCTACTAGGACTAGGGGTGGAATCCTTGGAGAGGACTCTCCCTTCTTGAGGTCTGTACTGCCATATTGGCATTGCTTTTGCCTTGAAGAGAGATCAGTCACTCTGAGCCTCTTGTTCTAAGAATTCCTACACAGAGGCAGTGATGTCCATCCTGTGGCATGACTTTAAAAGTATTTTCTCTGAGTTGTCTCACAAAACCTGGGAGGTCAGCAAGTCAGTTAAAAACACATCAAACACTCTAGGGGACTGAACACTTGATTATAGCTGAGTCTAGACATACCTGGGTGGCAAAGGTACACATAGCTGATATGTATTAATTTTTTTATAATAAATTTATTTTTTATTTGTGTTCAATTTACCAACTTACAGAATAACACCCAGTGCTCATCCCATCAAGTGCTCCCCTCAGTTTATTGCCAGTTTATTAATTGTTTTCTGGTCATTTCTGTAGTTATTCTCTGTTCCTTTCTTTTCCTCTTGCTCTCTTCCTTTGTGGCTTGATGGCTTTCTTTAGTGTTATGCTTGGATTCCTTTCTTTTTGTATGTGTGTATCTATGTATTTGGTTTATGGTTACCATGAGTTTCATGTATTGTATCCTATGTGTATGTAGTGTACATTGAGTAGATGAGTCTTTAAGTTCAAACACATTATAAAAACATGAAATTTTGACTTCCTTCTCCATATTTTATGTATATGATGTCATATCTCATATCATTTCACTTTGTGTATCTCTGTACAAAATTTTGTATATAATTGGACTTTACTACTTTTGTGTTTTAAACTTCTCACTAATTTTGTTATCGGATTGATCTTCCATCACTACTATATATTTACTTTGGCCATTTTTTTTTCTTTCATAATTTTCTTACATCTAGGAATGGCCTTTTCCTTTTACTTAAAGTAGCTTTTAACATTCCTTGTAAGGTTTGTGATGAACTCCTTCAACTTTTTTTTTCTAAGAAACTCTATCTCTCCTTCAATTCTGAATCATAATCTTGCTGGGTAGAGTATTCCAGGTCATAGGGTTTTATTTTCTTTTCAGTGTCTCCTAATTTATTTTTTTTATTGAAGTATAACTAACATATAGTGTTATATTAGTTTCAGGTGTACAATATAATGATTCAACAAATGTATACATTACTCATTATTTATCAAAATAAGTGTACTATGAATTCCATTTACCTATTTCACCCATCATTCCACCCATCTTTTCTCTGGCAACCACCAGTTTGTTCTCTATATTTCAGAGTCTGTTCCTTTTCTTTGATTCCACATATGAGTGAAATTGTATGGTATTTGTGTTTCTCTGTTTCATTTCACTTACCATTACACCCTCTAGGTCTATATGTGTTGTTGCAAATGGCAAGACTTATTATTTTTTATGGCTTAGTAACATTTCATTGTAAATATATTTCATTTTTTTTATCTTTTTTTAAAGATTTTATTTATTTATTCAGGAGAGACACACAGAGAGAGGCAGACACATAGACAGAGGGAGAAGCAGGCTACATTCAGGGAGCGCAATGTAGGATCATGCCCTGAGCTGAAGGCAGATGCTCAACTGCTGAACCACCCAGGTATCCCTATTTCTTCTTTATCAATTCATCTATTGATGGACACTTGGTTGCTTCCATATCTTGGCTATTACAAATAATGGTGCATACTGGTGTCCATAGTGATAGCAGCAATTTACATTTCCACCAACAGTGCATGAAGTTATCTTCTCTAAATCCTTGCCAAAAACTTGTGATTTCTTATCTTTCTGATTATAGGTTTTCAGATAGGTGCAAAGTAATATCTCATTGAAGTTTTACCTTGCAGTTCCCTGATGATTAGTGATGTTAAGAAATTTTTTAGGTGTTTGTGGGTCATTTGTATAATTTCTTTGGAAAAAAAAATCCAGGTCCTCTGCCTTTATTGAATTATTTGTGGGTTTTTTTTTGGTGTTGGGTTATATAAGTTCTTAATATATATTTGATATTAACCACTTATCAAATATATCATTTACAAAGACCTTCTCCCATTCACTAGGTTGCCTTGTCAATTTGTTGATGGTTTTCTTCATTGTGCAAAAGCTTTTTATTTTGATTCTTTCAGCACTTTGCATACATCATGCCACTGCCTTCTGGCCTGTAAATTTTCTGCTGAAAAGTCAGCTGATGACCTTATGGGCTTTCCTTTTATAGAAGTGTTCTCTCTTCCCACATTTAAGTTTCTATCTTCATTTTTAATTTTTTCATTTTAATTAATTTGTGTCTTGATGCGGATTTTCTTGTTTTTTGTTTTGGGAATAGGGGCTCTTAGTGCTTTCTGAAATTAAATTAAATATCTATTTCCTTCCATAGGTTAGGAAAGTCTTTAGCTATTATTTCTTCAAATACATGTTCTGTTCTCTTCTATCTCTCTTTCCTAATGGAACTTATATAATGCAAATGTTATTATGTTTGAGGATGTCATCAAGTTTTCTGAACTTATCCTCCTCATTTTTTTTTCCTCCTCATTTTTTATTATAAGTTTTAAACTTTTGTTGTTTAGCTTGTTTGCCTTCCATTACCATGTCATCCAGATTGTGGAACCAGTTTTCTGCATCTTCTAACTTGCAGTTGATTCATTCTAGAATTTTTTTTCATCTCAGTTATTGCATTCTTCAGATCCAATTAATTATTTTTTATATTTTATAAATTCTATCTTTTGGCTGCAATTGTCACTGAGTTTTTCTACTCTTCTCTCAAGTAAACTACACAGCTTTATGTCCATTATTTTGAACATTTTGTTAGGCATATTTTTACAACCTTTTTGTTTGGCTTTTTTTTCTGTGATTTTTGTCTTTTTCTTTCCCTTGGGACAAATTCCATTGTCTCCTCGATTTCTTTAAATTTCTGTTTGATTTTAAGTATTACATGGGTCACATCTGTGGCCTGGTCTTGAAAGAAGTGATTTCATATAGAAGGCCCCATGTGATGTCTTATAATGAAATCAAAGGTCACTAGATCCAAATTCATTATAGGGCTGTCTTCTTTAGTGAGCTGCAAGAATGCTCTTTTAGTGGCTGAGCAACACTTGTGGGTGCACTAGCAGGCAGGGCTTACTTCTTGTGCATCTGGCTGTGAAGCCTAGTTAAAACTACTATGGATGCATTTACGGGCAAGGATTTATCCCCATGCTGCTGGCCTAGGGACTAGGATACAGCAACTGTTTAGTCACTAATGGGTTGACCCAGTACACAGAATGGCTCTCTGCAATGAGCTGCTAGGACTGGTTTTGTTTTCTGCACCCTTAGCAGATAGGTCTGCCTTTAGGCAATGAAGGCTTGCTGGTTTGTGAGACTGGGATTGTCACATCTGTCTGAAGTAAGCTGAGTGTGGCAGTATAGGAATCAGCTTTGGAGAATCTCCCACAAGAGTGGACATATTAGGTGGGTCAGAACCATAGTGGTTCTGGAATATGGAGGCAAGGCATAACGTGATAGCAAGATAAATGGAGCATATTAGAACTGACAAAAACCTTTAACTATCTAGAGTGGGAAAGGGCAAGAAAACTACCAACCACAGCATATTTATTTATTTATTTATTTATTCTTTTTTTTTCAAGAATTTTTTTTCTTTAATAATAAATTTATTTTTTATTGGTGTTCAATTTGCCAACATACAATATAACATCCAGTCCTCATCCCCTCAGTGCCTTTCACCCATTCACCCCCACCCCCTGCCCTCCTCCCCTTCCACCAGCCTTAGTTCTTTTCCGAGTTAGGACCCTTTATGCTCTGTCTCCCTTTCTGATATTTCCCGGGGCTGCACAGCCCCCTCCGCTCGGAGCCCCCGCCTGAGCCCCTCGGAGCTGTTCCCTCCCTGTTCCAATAAAAAATTAATTTATTATTAAAAAAAATAAAAATATGTTCCATAGTTACTATAGGACAGTTTTTTCTAGGAGCCCTTGCATGGTCAGAAACTCAGCCATTAGAAAGCAGCACAGAAGATCTGGCAAAAATAAATCCAATGATTTAGTCCAGTGTGTCATAAGAAAAAAATTCCACAACAGTGGTTCTCAAATATTATATTTTAACAAATTACCATTTTTTAATCACTGACATTTATAAAAAGTTTAGATTAGTAATCTTCAATGCTAGAGATTCTGCCTAACAAAAAGTTTGAGGAAGATTTAGATATTAATTTATAAAAGGCACACCCAGGTGATTATGATGTTTTTGGGTTTTTGCCATATTTTGAGAAACATTATTTTATGCTTTGAAACTAGTTTAAATAACATGCATTCAGAATAAATAACTCAATTTTTACATTAAGGGTTGTGTCACATTAGAATAACTTGGCACACTGTCACCCACCTGACCAATTGTTTTCAAACTTCAGGGCACATCAAAATCATCTACACTGCTTGTTTACAACTGTGAGTTTATGGGAATAAATCTCAGAAGATGAAAGTCAGTAGGGTTAGTGTTTGGCCCAAAAATCTACATGTCAATGCAGGTGGTCAGGGTAAACTTTCTTGAGAAATATTTTTGTCCATGCCCATTGCTGAATGGCAGCTGAGAGGAAGTTTACATAAGAAAACAGGTACAAAATGCAGTTTTTTACTAGCAAACAATTAAATACGCAGGTGTTAGAGCCAAAAGGCAGAGAAACAGGCTAACTTAAAGAAAAGGCTTTTAAGAAACTCGCTTCCAATGGATTTTTGGTGCAGTCTAATGGACAGGTAGTAAATAGCATGGTTCAGCACAATTCCTAAGAGTTACTCAGAGGCCTTCCAGTGATGATAAGGTTGCTAACTATAGCAAATAAAAATACAGGATGCCCAGTTAAAGCTGAATTTCAGGTAAGAAACAATTAACTTTTGGGATAAATATATCCCATGCAATATTTTTGATATGTGATTCCAAGAAAGTATCAATATTCTTTTTTTCCTTTGAGGTCATTTAATTTCTTTAAAACTAAAGACAATGACATGAATAATTAAATTAAAATGTGATGTTTGTTTGTATTTGTAAATATGATATTTATTTGCATTATATATATAATTATACAATTTTTTGTATATTGTTTTATTGGAGTTCGATTTGCCAACATATAGTATAAAACACAGTGCTCATCCCATCTAGTTCCCTCCTTAGTTCCTGTCAATGTAACACATAATATGAATTTTCTGTAAATGACTTAAATTTTAAAATAAATTTTTATTTTAAATTTTAAGGAAAAATTTATTCAACCATAACCTTGTAATAACATCATATGGAGGACCAAAAAAAAAAAGACAAAAACAAAAACAATCTGATCATGTTCTGATTTGTCATTACTTACTTATTTTGGTAAAATTTTTAAATTAAAAATAGTGAATTAATTCAAGAAATCCTGAATTACACCAGATGTAGACAATAGCATTGTAAAAATGTTATATTTTCTGCTCCTTCAGCTGTAATAGAATGCTAATAGTGATAATATCTGGGAGGATATGCTAATGACTTGTAAACCACCTTGTGGTTATCAAACAAAAAATGTTATAAAAATAAGAGTGTCACTTTTTTATTTTGAAGAAACATAAATCGCCCCCTTCCATTTACCAGGACTTAAGCAAATAAATGTATTTGCAAACAAATTCGTATTTAATTGTGAGAACATCTCTAACTTTGGAAGAAAGATTTGTTAAAAAGTGCTCTGGCAAATGAGGTGATGATGATATGTGTATCATCATATATAGATATCTAGATATATATAAGTGGAAACTTTCTAGATATCTATTTTTTTAAAGTTTTTATTCATTTACTCATGAGAGACACAGAGAGAGAGAGACAGAGACACAGGCAAAGGGAGAAGCAGGCTCCATGAAGGGAGCCTGTCGTGGAACTTGATCCTGGGTCTCCAGGATCACACCCTGGGCTGAAGGCAGTGCTAAACCGTTGAGCCACCCAGGTGTCCCTGGATATCTAGATATATATAGGAGGAAACTTTCTTTTTTTAGGATTTTATTTATTTATTCATGAGAGACACACACACACAGAGGCAGAGACATAGGCAGAGGGAGCAGCAGGCTCCCTGTAGGGAACACAATGCAGAGACTCTAGATCCCAGGACGCCTGGGATCTTGGCCTGAGCCAAAGGCAGATGCTCAACCACTGAGCCACCCAGGTGCCCTGGGGATAACTTTCTGACCATACCCAATATTGAGATAATTTCTTTCATAAAAAGAAATGCAAATTATTTTTCACTCTCATTTTTAAAAATTTAATTCCATTATAGTTAACATACAGTGTTATATTAGCTTCAGGTGTACAAATAGTGATTCAACATTTCTATAAATTACTCAGTGATCATCAAGCTGCTTCACCTATTTTACCACCCTTCGACCGATCACCCTACTCTTTATTCTCTATAGTTGAGAGTCTGCTTTTGGTTTGTTTTTTAATTGACATATTGTTTAAGCTGATGGTGTGCAAAATAACAATTTGATTTAAAATTTAAAAATCAAGAAGCAAAATACTCTACCTCACAAGGTTCCAGTTCAAAATTGGAGAGATTGAATTTTCCAGACAAAGAAAAGTCAAAGGAGTTCATCACTACTAAACTGGCCTTACAAAAGTTAAAAAAATTTCTTTAAAGTTAAAAGAAAAGGCCATAACTAGAAGTTGGAAAATTATATTAAAAAGAACACAACTCATGTGTAAAGGCAAGCATACAGTAAAAGTGGTAGAACCATCACTTATAAATGTAGCGTGAAAGTTAAAAAGCCAAATTATTATTTTAAAGATTTTGTTTATTTATTCATGAGAGTCACAGAGAGGCAGAGACACAGGCAGAGGGAGAAGCAGGCTTCTTGCAGGGAGTCCAATGTTGGACTTGATCCCTGCATCCTGGGATCACGCCCTGAGCCAAAGGCAGACACTCAACTTCTAAGCCACCCAGGCATCCCAAAAGATCAAATTAAAATTCATTATATTGTAAAAATGATTACCATAAAGTTAGGAACTTTTTTTTTAACCTGGCATAGTTACATTTATTTTTTTTATGGTGAGAATTTTTAAGATTTAAACTCTTAGCAACATTGAAATATGCAATATTGTATTAACTAAATATTCTAATGTTATACATTACATCTCCATTACATATTTATCTAATAGAGTTTGCATAATTTAACCACCTTCACTCACTTTTGCCACCATAACCCCATCACAGGCAATCAAAAATTTGCTGTTTGAGTTTTGTTTTTTGACATTCCATTTATAAATAAAATCATACACTATTTGTCTTTCTCTGACATATTTAACACAGGGTCCCCAGGTAATCCATATGGTCAAAATAGAAAGATTTGTTGTTTTATAGCTTAATAATATTATTTTTTTCTTAAATATTTTATTTATTGGGGAGAAAGAGAGAGAACATGACAGAGGGGGAAGGGACAGAGGGCGAGGGAAAAGCAGACTCCCCACTGAGCCGAGAGGCGAATGCAGGGCTTGATCCTAGGACCCAAAGAACATGACCTGAGCTTAAGGCAGATACTTAAACGGTTGAGCCATCCTGCACCCCACTGAATAATATTCTAGTACACCTACATCACATTTTCTTTATACACTGACCCATCTATGGACACCTATGTTGTTTCCATATCTGGACTATTGTAAGTAATGCTGCAATGAATACATAAACATGAGAATCTGTGCATATTTTTGAGTTAGTTGTTTTTATAAAATTTATTTTCACAAAAATACCCAGAAATGGAATTGCTGGATCACATAGTAGCTCCATTTTATTTATTTATTTATTTTTTGAAAAACCTCCATACTGTTTTCCTTAGTGGCTGCACCAATTTGCATTTCCACCAAAAGTGCATTTGGTGCACTTTGATTCCTTTTATCCAGGACCTCACCAACATTTGTTTATTTCTTGTGTGTTTGACAATAGCCATTCTAACAGGTATAAAATAGTATCTCATTGTAGTTTTGATTTGCATCAAATCGTCAAATCATCCCTGATGATTAGTGATGCTGAGTGTCTTTTCATGTACCTGTTGTCCATTTGTACATCTTTCAGGGAAAAAAATCTATTCTGATCTACTGGCTATTTTGAATCAGATCTTTTGTCTGCTATTGATTCATATGAGTTTTATTTGTTTTGAATACTAACCCCATATCAGATATATAATTCTCAAATAATTTATTCCATTTGATGGGTATTATTTTCATTTTTTGAAGTTTTCTTTGCTGTACAGTTGTTTGGTTTGGGGTTGTTTATTTTTTATTTTTTTGTATTTTTAATCCCACTTGTTTATTTTTAGCTGTTGTTGTTTTAACTGTTGATGCCAAGTAAAACTGTCATCAAGACTTATACCAAAGGGCTTAACTCCTGTATTTTCTTTTAGGAGTTTTGTGGTTTCAGGTCTCATATTTATGTTCTTAATCCACATTGATTTTCTGTATGGTGCAAGATAGTAGCTTAATTTTTTTCTTTGATATACATTTGCCCAGTGTTTGCACCATTTATTGAAGAGACTGTATATTCTTGGCTCCTATGTCATAAATTAAATGACTGTTTATGTGCGGTTTATTCCTGTGCTCTCTATTCTGATCTATTGATCTATGTTTCTGTTTTTCTCCCATACTCATTTAATTACTATGGATATGTAATATACTTTATATTACTTAAGTTTTTATTTAACTTCCAGTTGGTTTACATACTGTGTAATATTAGTTTCATATGTACAATATAGTGTTTCAAAACTTCCATACAAAAACCTGTGCTCATCACAAGTGCACTTAATCCCTACCTATTCTATCTATTCCCTGACCCACCTCCCCTCTGGTAACCATCAGTTTGTTCTCTAAACTTGAATCCTCTCTCTAAAACTCAACAACAACAACCAAAACAAAAAAAGGGACACGAAGATGGTTCAGTTCATTTGAGCATCTGACTCTTGATATGGGCTTAGGTCAGGATGTCAGGGGCTTGAGATTGAGTCCCCAACATTGTGCTCCATGCTGGGCATGAAACCTGATTAAGAATTCTCTCTCTCGGGCAGCCCGGGTGGCTCAGCGGTTTAGGGTCACCTTCAGCCCAAGGTGTGATCCTGGAGACCCAGATCGAATCCCACGTCGGGCTCCCTGCATGGAGCCTACTTCTCCCTCTGCCCGTGTCTCTACCTCTCTCTCTCTCTCTCTCTCTCTCTCTCTCTCTCTCTCTCTCTCTTTCTCTCTCTGTGTCTCTCATGAATAAATAAAATTAAAAAAATAAAGAAATAAGAATCCCCCCTCTCTCTCTCCCTCTCCCCCTTCCCCTGACTGATTCTCTCTCTCTAAAAATATTATTTTATTTTTTAAAGGATTTTATTTATTTATCCATGACAGACACAGAGAGAAAGGCAGAGGGAGAAGCAGGCTTCCCACAGGGAGCCTGATGTGGGTCTCGATCCCAGGACCCCGGGGACCACGACCTGAGACAAAGGCAGATGCTCAGCCACTGAGCCACCCAGGCACCCCTAAAATTTTTTTTAAGGAGTCCTTTTATTGTTTTGTCTCCCTCTCTCTTTTTTTCCTCTTGGCCCATTTGTTTTGTTTCTTAAATTCCGTATATGAATGAGATCATATAGTATTTGTCTTTATCTGACTGACTTATTTCACTAAGCCTAATACCCTCTAGTTCCATCCATATTTTTGAAAATGGCAATATACTATTCGTTTTTATGGCCAAGTTGTATATATATATATATATATATATATATATATATATATATATACACACACACAGACACTTAGTCTATTTCCATAATTTGGTTATTGTAGGTAATGTTGCTAAGAACATTGGGGTGCTGTATCCCTTTGAATTAGTATTTTTTTAACTCTTTCAGTAAGTACCCAGGAGCATGATTATTGTATCATAAATTAGTTTTATGTTTAACTTTTGAGGTGCCTCCATATTGTTTTCTATAGTGTCTGTACCAGTTTGCATTCCCACCAACAAGGCAAGAGATTTCCTCTTTCTCCACATCCTCACCAATACCTATTATTTCCTGTTTTGTTGATTTTAGCCATTCTGACAGTTTTGAGGTGATATCTCATTGAAGTTTTTATTTTCATTTCCCTGATGATCAGTGATGTTGAGCATCTTTTCATGTGTCTGTTGGCCATCTGTAGGTCTTTGTTGTCTATTAATATCTTTTGTTTATTTGGTAATTGGATTATTTGGGTTTTAGGTGTTGAGTTTTATAAGTTCTTTATATATTTTAGATACTAACCCTTTATTGAATATGTCATTTGCAAATATCTTCTCCCATTCTGAAGATTCCCTTTTAGTTTTGTTGATTTGTTTCCTTCTTTGTGCAGAAATTTTTATTTTCATGAAGTTTCAATAGTTTGTTTTTGTTTTTTGTTTCCCTTGCCTCAGGAAACCAGAAAGAAATTTCTACAACTGATGTCAAACAGGTCACTGTTGGTGTTTTCCTCTAGGAATTTTATAGTCTTGTATTGAGAACTTTAACCCATTTTGTATTTAAGTTTGTGTTTGTTTTAAGAAAGTGGAAGGAATTGGTCCAGTTTCATTCTTTTGCATGTTGGTGTCTAATTTTCCCAACGTATTTTGTTGAACAGATTGTCTTTTTCCCATTGGATACTCCTTCCTGTTTTGTCAAAAGTTAATTGCCTATATAATTGTGAGTTCATTTGTAGCTTTTCTATTCTTTTCTATTGATCTATGTGTCTATTTTTGTGCTGGTGTCATAATGTTTTGATTACTATAGCTTTTAACATAACTTGAAGTCTGTAATTGTGATGCCTGAAGCTTTGGTTTGCTTTTTCAAGTTTGCTTTGGCTATTTTGGGTCTTTGTGGTTCCACAGAAATTTTAGGATTGTTTCTTCTGGCTCTGTGAAAATTGTGTTGGTATTTTTATAGGGATTGCATTAAATGTGTAGAGTGCTTTGGGTAATACAGACATGTATTGTCCCAGGCCTGGTACTTCAGGAATCGTATATGGTGTATGCTGCACGCAATTTGTTATTGTGTTTTGGATGATTGTTCAAGGCAGCCATCTGCAGGTTTCCCTTGCTTGCTGTGGACAGTGTCTGATTCTCCGACTGGATAATTTCAAATGACGTATCTTCCAGTTCACTTATTCTATTTTATGTTTGAGTCTACTATTGAAGTTCTCTATTGAATTTTCTATATTATTCATTGTATCCTTCAACTCTATGATTTTTATCTGATTTCTATTTCTTCGTTATACTGCTAATTTTGTTTATGCCTTATTTTTCTAATTTTATTTAGTTGTTGTTCTTGCTGAATACACTCCCGCTGAACTTTTGCAAATTCTGAATTCTTTGAACAGTTCTTAGTTCTCCATTTTTTTAGTTTCAGTAATTGGAGTTTTTTGGTGTGTTAGTTTATATTTTGTTGGTGTCATATATCCTTGAGTCTTTGTTCTCCTTAACTCCTTACATTGATATGTGTGCATTTGAGTATCAGTGCACCAGTATCCATTTGGTTTAAAAGCAATGATCCTGGGGCAGCCTGGGTGACTCAGTGGTTTGCACCCCCTTCAGCCCAGGGTGTGATCCTGGAGACCCGGGATCAAGTCCCACATCGGGCTCCCTGCATGGAGCCTGCTTCTCCCTTGGCATTTGTCTGTGCCTCTGTGTGTGTGTGTCTCTCATGAATAAATAAATAAAATCTTTAAAAAAAGCAATGATCCCTTGCATTGTTACCTGTTCACTTGTCAGTTCAAGTTGGACTTCTGGATGAGTTCATTGGTAGCACCTTGGACAGACAAGACATGATACAGATGTCTCTAGTTGGGAAAGACCATCTCTCATGTTCTGAAATTAAGGGAATGTTGCTGTCTGTATTCAACTCTTTGGTTCTGCTGGCTGGTCTCTTTGTTTAAGTGTGGTTTTGGGGTGTACTTTATAATTGCATGGGGCTAATAGCTGCCCCCTCAGGTGGAACCGCTAGCTTGGCTTTGCAATTGCCTCTACTCAGGGGAGATAAGTCTGTTTCCTGGAAGGGTTGTGCAACAGGTTGGATTCCATCATTGGGCAGCACCATGGTCTTGGCTTTGGATTCTTTCTTGGTTGAGTGATATCTTAGGCTATTCTTTGCTATTATTTGTGGGCACAAGCAGCACATCAGAGCTGGGCATGGCCACAGGCTGTGCTTTGCTGTTGAAAAAGGATGCTGGTTAATCTCTCTCATCAATAAATGCCTCCAGCTATACCCCACATTTGGATGGGATTACATATTGTGTTCTCTATTTGGGTAGGATCACTGTTCAGGATCACTCATTGTGTGAAGCCTCTGGTTATGATCTACAATTGGTTGAGGTCACTGGTTGGGCTATCCGTCTAAGCCAGGCCACAGGATATGCTTAGCAATTATTCAAGACCTTAGTCAACACCACTGCAGAGTGGGTCAATAAGCTCGGTTCACAGTCGGGTGGCACCTTACACTAAGCACCAGTGTCACTGCTCAGGATCCCTGGTTATGCAGGACTACAGGTATATTTAACAGTCAGGATGGGCTGCCAGCTTGGCTGCCAGGGAAAGCAGGGCTTTAGGATGGGCTCCACAACTGCTCACATTCTCTAGTCAAGCTTCCTGTCCAGTCAGGACTGGACGCTATACTTAACATTTGCGAGGATCTGAGAATTTGCTTCTCTGTCCAGAGAGAGTTATAGAATCAGCCTCATGGGTGGCATGGCTCAAGGGTTAAAAAATTAAGCATAACTGCCATCCCAGCTCTCTGGCCACATAGGGCCACTGACTCAACTCCACAGATGGGCAGAATCACTGGTTGAGACCTATGCCACTACAAGCAGGAAAAAGGCCCACCATGATCTGAGCACTGGTTGCTATAATTACTGTCCCTGTTGTCTATCTCTTTCTTATCCTTAATGTTCAAGTCCCACAGATTCCCCCTAACAATTTTTGTGATATGATTCATAAATGGATTTCCTGGGAAGCATCCGGTAACACGGAGAAGCCAGATATCCACCTTGGCCTTTATCCCACTGGATAAATTATAGGACAAAGTGGACCCTCTTAGAATGATGTTGGCATAGGTGAGATGTGATGCTATCAGACTGCAGCCACTCTCTTACTCTTCCAATGCTCTCCTTCTTGGTCCCTGTGATCCACGGTGGTCCTTTGGTGCAAAATCTGGGACTGGAACTTTTACAATGGTGCCCTATCTATGGAGAGTTGTTACTTGATCTTCTTGTGAGGTGGACAGAATTTGGGAATGACCCATGTTACCATTGTGATGATGTCATTTCTTAGAAGAAAACAGGAAAAAAAATCCTTGATATTAATCCTGGCAACACTTTTTTGAATATAACACCAAAATTTTAGGCAACAGCAACTAAAATAAAACAAAGTGGAACTACATAAAATTAAAGAAAAAAAAACTGTCCAGCAAAGGGATCACTTATTTATTTATTTAATCTTTTTAAAAATTAAAAGTTTGTTTTTTTATTATTTTTTAAAGTTTCTTTTTTTAAAAGATTTTATTTATGTATTCATCACACACACACACACACACACACACAGAGGCAGAGAAACAAGCAGAGGGAGAAGCAGGCTCCATGAAGGGAGCCTGACGTGGGACTTGATCCCGGGTCTCCAGGATCAAGCCCTGGGCTGAAGTCAGTGCTCAGCCACTGAGCCACCCAGGCTGCCCAAAGGGAACAATTAAAAGAAAAATAAGGCAGTGTAAGGAATATGAGAAAATACTTGCAAATCATATATTCATTAGGTGATGAATATCATTAATATATTAATAACTCATACAACTCAATTATAATAAATGAAAAAATGCATAAATAAATTGGCAACAAACCTTAATAAACAATTTTTCCAGAAGATATCCTGGTGACCAAAAGATACATAAAAAGGTGTTCAACATAATTAATTATCAAGAATATATTCTGTAAATTAAGAGTTATATAACTTCACAGCTAGTAAGATAGCTCACTATTATCAAAATGACATCAGATAACACAAGTTGGATAGGATGTGGAGAAGAGGCCCCCTAGTGTGCTGGAACTGGTAAGAATGTAAATTGGTACAGTCATAAAAAACAGTAGAAAGTTCCCATAAAAATTAAAAATTCAACTACTATATTATTGAGTAATTCTATTCCTGGATATATATCTGGAGGGAAAAACTAGTATTTTAGAGAAGTATCTTCGCTCCCAGGCTTAATGCAGCATTACTTGCAATAGCTAAGATACAGTAACAACCTAAGTGTCCATTGACAGATAAATGAATTTTAAAATATGGTATATGTAGTAAAAAAATATTTTTCAGCCATAAAAAATAAATAATTCCCATCATTTGATAACATGGATAAATTGAAAAGTCATGCTAAGGGAAATAATCCAGACAAAGGCAAACACTGTATGTTTTCATTTGTATTCGGGAAAAACATAGAAATAGGCTGTAAAATGCTGATTGCCAGTGGTTGAAGGATAGGGAAAATGGGAAGATCTAGATCAACGTGTAAAGTAATAATAACGGAATACATTTAAATGCATAATCTGTGAGGATCAAATATATAGCATGGTGACTATAGTTAGTAATATGGTATTGCATAATTGAAATTTGCTGAGCATAGGTCTTGAGTGTTCTCATCACAAGAAAATATACTTAACTATGTGAGGTGATGGATATATTAACTTGATTACAGTCATCATTTCACAATATATATGTGTATCAAACCATCAAAATGTACACTTTAAATATCTGCAATTTTATTTGCTCAATTATTCCAACAAAGCCTAGGAAAAAATATTTTTAAAAATCCACATACTGGGAGAAAACATTTATGTTGTATATATCTGAAATAAGACACTTCTAGAATATATAAATGTATGTAAATAGCTTATAAAAATCAATAATAAAATCACAAACCATCTAGTAAAAATATATATAAGAGGTTTCTTTTTTAAAAGATTTATTTATTTATTCATGAGAGACACACAGAGAGAGAGGCAGAGACATAGGCAGAGTGAAAAGCAGGCTCCTCACAGGGAGCCTGATGTGGAACTCGATCCCAGATCCTGGTATCATGCACTGAGCTGAAGGCAGACGCTCAACCCCTGAGCCACTCAGACATCTCAAATATGCATAAGAGTTTAACAGTCACTTCACAAAACAGGAATCATGAATAACCAAGGAGTAAATTATAAGGTGTTGAACTTCATTAATGAATAGAACAATATAATTTAAAATGATAATTGGATGCCATTATACACTCACTGGAATGATATAAATAAAGAACTCTAACAGAAGCTAATCTTTTTAAAGATTTTATTTATTTATTCTTGAGAGAGAGAGAGAGAGAGCGCCAGAGACAGGCAGAGGGAGAAGCATGCTGCATGCTGGGAGCCTGACATGGGACTCGATCCCCGGTCTCCAGGATCGCACCCCGGGCCAAAGGCAAGTGCTAAACTGCTGAGCCACCCAGGCTGCCCGACAGAAGCTAATTTGATGAGGATTCAGAAATCAGATAAGTCTCATAATTTACTGGTGTGGTTTCAATATGCACAGGCTCTTTTGAAAATAGTTTGGCAATTTCTTTTTAAAGTTAAATGTACCCAAAACTAGATGCAAGATGATGGTAGATTAGAGGTCCTCTTTCATCCAGTGCACCAAATTTACTAGATAACTTTCAAACCATCCTGAACACCTATCAATTCAATCTGTGATGTAAAGGAAGAACAACTGGAACAACTCTACAAATAGAAAAATGACCACTTCTTAAAGGGTAGGAGTGCAGAGAAGAGAAATGGTGGGGATATATTGGAAGATAAACAGGAGGGGGATGAAGCCTTTGTAAGACCGCTACAGGAAAGTGATACAGTTCCAGGGCTCAAAATTGGGACTGTTAGAATTCTGCTCCTATGAAACTCTTGCCTGCCTGAAAGGTGCTCAGTGGTGAAAGGGGGCAGAATTGCAGGAGGGACAGTGAGGTCTCAATATTCCAAGAGACACAGAAATATCAGGAGCATCTGAGCCAGCAGATTTCCTAAGCACTGAGGCAGAGACATGGATTTAGGTCAATGAGCCTGGGAGAAGACTCAGCTTTTTGTGTCATAAACTACAAATCCTTGATGGATTAGTTGATCACTGCCAGTGCTGGGTACCTGCAAAAGACTGGAATGCAGCAAACCTCTACTATCATCTGGGAGAGGCAAAGTAGGTGCACACTGGATGTGGTGAATACTCCCCCAGCTGGGGCCCTGCAATAGACATAAATGGGGCAACCCTCTCTGCTTCCTCTGGAAGGGGCAGATCAGGTACATATACAAGTGGGCAAAATCTCACTGCCCCAGTGCACTATAAATTGCACAAATCAGGGTCCCTCTACCTGCCCCTGAGGAGGATCTGAGTGAGTGGACACAGTAGGAGTCTGCAGTTTGGCACAGGCCTGGATGTCTGAGTGCCAGGTCCAGGTCCAGGGCTGGGGATCTGGGAGTGGTCTCTCTCGTTTTTTTTTTTTTTCTTTTCCTTTCACCCTCAAGAGAGGCCTGGAAGGCCCCCAAGGAGCAAAGACCTCACAGGGGAAATACTTACACTGAGCCCTACCAACCTGCAAGTTGTGGTACAACTCCAGCCAGGCACAGACATCTGAGAATCAGTGCAGCAGGCCCTCTTCCAGAAGACCAGCTGGAAGAACAGGAGAACAGCAAGTATACTGGCCAAACAGGAGTGGAAAATTCCAGGACTGAAAAATTAGTATATAGAAGTCGAGGGTTTTTTTTTTCTATGATTAATTTAACTTTAGGGTTAAAATTTCCAAATACTTTTACTTTTGTCCAGTCTTAACTATAATATTTGATCAACTCTTTGTTTTCAAGGTTTTTTTTTCCTTTTAGACTTTCACATTTTAAAATGGCATGTGATAGATATATTCTTCATTTTTGACTGCCTTTCACCATATTCAATTTTACATTTATATATGTTTTGTACTATTTTTTATAATTTTGAAATTTAGTAACTTCTAGCATACAAACCAAAATACAATCAGAACCAAGTGGATTGGGAGATGATAAAGAAGATGGCGGAGGAGTAGGGTCCCCAAATCACCTGTCCCCACCAACTTACCTAGATAAATTTCAAATCATCCTGAAAACCTACAAATTTGACATGAGATTTATTTATTTTTTATAAGGAAATGGACATTTTTAAAATGATTTCATTTATTTATTCATGAGAGACACAGAGAAAGGCAGAGACACAGACAGAGAGAGAGGCAGGCTCCCCACAGGGAGCCCGATGCTGGACCTGGGGGACCTGATCCTAGGTCCAGGATCACAGCCTGAGCCAAAGTCAGACGCTCAACCACTGAGCCACCCAGGCATCCCTCGACCTGAGATTTAAAGAGAGAAGAGTTGGAATGCTACAGAGATAAGAGTTTATGCTTCTAACGAGGTAGGAAGATGGAAAAAAAAAGAAGAAAGAAGAAAGAAAGAAAGAAGAAAGAAAGAAAGAAGAAAGAAAGAAAGAAAGAAAGAAAGAAAGAAAGAAAGAAAGAAAGAAAGAAAGATGAATCAAGGGCGGGAGGGGTCCCCATGAGGAGACCAGGCAGAAAAAGCCTCCAAGACAGGAAAGCCCAGTCCCAGAGAAGCAGGAACTTTAAAAATCTGCACCGGATTCTTCCTAGATGAAAAGGCGCTCCCAAGGAAACCAGGAAAAAACAAAGGAGGGGCAGTGGAGCCTCCAGGTTCTCTGGGACACTAACAGAGGAAGTGCATCTGGGGGAGAGCGCACCAAAGACTGTGAGCCAAGCTTGGTAAAGGGGTGGGGGGAGTGCCTGCCCGGCGGGGCCTCAGGAAAACCTCTGGCAGCAGCTCCAGATGGACGGGCTGCACCCTGCTGCCTTCGGGAGCCATGGCCCTGGAATCCTGATTCCAGCAGCACAAGCCCTAGATCCCAGGGCGCCGGGGGACACAGCCCAGGATCCTGCACTCCTCGCAAGACAGGCAGAAGCAGTGAGGGCACAGACAGTGAGGATGCTCCTGCCAGTGGGCACCCCCTAGCTGTGCAGATCAGCACCCCTGTCCACAAAGCATCCAGGCCAATGCAGACTGGAACACTGTGATAGTTCCTGGGGGAGCTGACTCCAGAGCTGGAGAGCTGGCCACCACCAGTGTGGTGGTTCCTCCTTGTGTTGTGCTGTGCCTGGGAAGGAGCGGGATGACCAGGGAACATGGGCCTTAAAGGATAAACAGCTCCCACTGAGACTTGCACTTGGCAGGGGGTGGGGCAGCGCCCCAGGTGCACACACCTGAGAATCAGCACTGCAAGTCCTTCTCCCAGAAGACTAGCTGAAAGGAGAGGGGAAGAGTGAGTTCTTAACCAAGCAGTGCTGGAAAGCTCCAGGGGAAGTCGAGGGACTTACAGTATATAGAATCAGGAGATATACCTCTTTTTGTTGCTGTTGTTGTTGTTTGTTTGTTTGCCTTGTTTTGTATTTCTTTTGTTTTTTTTTTCTTCCTTTTTCCAGTACAACTTGTTTTTAGCCACTCTGCACTGAGGAAAATGACAAGAAGAAGAATTCACCACAAAAGAAAGATTCAGAAACATTACTCTCTATCACAGAGTTACAGAATTTGGATTATAATAAGAAGTCAGAAAGCCAATTCAGAAGCAAAATTATAAAGCTACCAGTGGCTCTGGAAAAAAAACATAAAGGATTCAAGAGACTTAATGACTGCAGAATTTAGATCGAATCAGGCCAAAATTAAAAAATCAATTAAATGAGATGCAATTAAAACTGGAGGTCCTAATGATGAGGGTTAATGAGGTAGAAGAACAAGTGGGTGACATAGAAAACAAGTTGATGGCAAGGAAGGAAGCCAAGGAAAAAAGAGAAAAACAATTAAAAGACCATGAGGAAAGGTTAAAGGAAATAAATGACAGCCTCAGAAGCAAAAATCTACATTGATTTGGGGTTCCAGAGGCTGCCGAGAGGGACAGAGGACCAGAAAGTGTATTTGAACAAATCATAGCTGAGAAGTTCCCTAATTTAGAGAGGGAAACAGGCATTCAGGACCAGGATATAGAGAGGTCCCTCCCTAAAATCAATAAAAACTGTTCAACACCTCGACATTTAAGAGTGAAACTTGCAAGTTCCAAAGATAAAGAGAAAATCCTTAAAGCAGCAAGAGACAAGACATTCCTAACTTACATGGGGAGAAATACTAGATTAACAGCAGACCTCTCCACAGAGATCTGACAGGCCAAAAAGGACTGGCAGGATATATTCAGGGTCCAAAATAAGAAGAACCTGCAGCCAAGAATGCTTTATCCAGCCAGGCTTCATTCAGAATAGAAAGAGAGATAAAGAGCTTCCATAATACGCAGAAACTGAAAGAATATGTGACCTCCAAACCAACTCTGCAAGAGTTGGTAAAAGTTTTACAAAAAGTTGGTAAAAGTTTTACAGAGTTGGACTCTGTAAAAGAAAGAGTATGCCCAAAGAAATAATCCACAAAAACAAGAATTAAATAGGTATTATGATGACACTAAATTCATATCTTTCACTAGTAACGTTGAATATAAATGGACTTAATGATCCCATCAAAATAGGCAGGGTTTCAGACTGCATAAAAAAGCAAGACCCATCTATTTTCTGTCTACAAGAGACTCACTTTAGACCTAAGGACACCTACAGCCTGAAAATGAAAGAGTGGAGAACCATTTACCATTCAAATGGTCCTCAAAAGAAAGCAGGGATAGCCATCCTCATGTCAGATACATTAAAGTTTATCCCAAAGGCTGTAGTAAGAGATGAAGAGGGACACTACATCATACGTAAAGGATCTATCCAACAAAAGGACCTAAGAATCATGAATATATGCCCTAATGAGGGAGCTGCCTAGTATACCAATCAATAACCAAAGTAAAGACATACTGAGATAATAACACTGTTATATTGGGAGACTTGAACATAGCACTTTCTGCAAATGGCAGTTCTTCTAAGCGCAACATCTCCAAAGAAACAAGAACTTTAAATAATATACTGGACTAGATGGATTTCACTGATATATACAGAACTTTACATCCAAACTCAACTGAATACACATTCTTTTCAAGTGTACATGGAACTTTCTCCAGAATAGACCACATACTGGGTCACAAATCGAGTCTGAACCGATACCAAAAGATTGGGATCGCCCCCTGCATATTTTCAGACCATACTGCTTTGAAATGAGAACTAAACCACAAGAAGTTTGGAAGCAATTCAAACACATGGAGGTTACAGACCATCCTGCTGAAAGATGAATGTGTCAACCAGGAAATTAGAGAAGAACTAAAAATATTCATGAGAACTAACGAGAATGAAGATACAACAGTTCAAAATCTTTGGGAGAAAGCAAAAGCAGTCCTGAGAGGGAAATACATCAAAATGCAAACATCTCTTAAAATTTGGAAAAAACTCAAATGTAACCTCACACCTAAAGGAACTGGAGAAAGCAGCAAATAAATCCTACACCCAGCAGAAGAAGAGAGTTAATAAAGATTCGAGCAGAACTCAATGAAATAGAGACCAAAAGAACTGAAGAATAGATTAAAAAAATCTGGAGTTGTTTCTTTGAAATAATTAATAAGATAGATAAACCATTAGCTAGCCTTTTAAAAACAAAATAGAAAAGTCTCAAATTAATAAAATCATGAATGAAAAAGGAGAGATCACTACCAATACCAAGGAAATACAAACGATTTTAAAACATATTATGAGCACTATACACCAAAAATTAGGCAATCTAGAAGAAATGGACGCATTTCTGGAAAACCACAAACAACCAAAGCTGGAACAGGAAGAAATAGAAAACCTGAACAGGCCAATAACCAAGGAGGAAATTGAAGTAGTCTTCAAAAATATCCCAAGACACAAAAGTCCAGGGCCAGATGGCTTCCCAGGGGAATTCTATCAAACGTTTAAAGAAGAAACCATACCTATTCTACTAAAGCTGTTCCAATAGATAGACAGGGATGGAATACTTCCAAACTCGTTATATGAGGCAACATCACCTTAATTCCCAAACCAGACAAAGACCCCACCAAAAAGGAGAATTATACACCAATATCCCTGATGAAAATGGATACAAAAATTCTCAACAAGAGACTATCCAATATGATCCAACAGTACATTAAAATTATTCACCATGAACAATGGGGATTTATCCCCGTGATGCAAGGCTGGTTTAACACTCGTAAAGCAATCAATGTGATAGATCATACCAACAAGAGAAAAAAAAAAAAACAAGAACCATATGAATCTCTCAATAGATGCAGAGAAAGCATTTCACCAAATACAGCATCCATTTGTCATCAAAACTCTTGAAAGTGTAGGGATAGAAGGAACATTCCTCAGCATCTTAAAAGCCATCTACAAAAAGCCCACAGCAAATATCATTCTCAATGGGGAAACACTGGGAGCCTTTCCCCTGAGATTGGGAACTCGACAGGAATGTCCACTCCCATCACTGCTATTCAACATAGTACTAAAATTCCTAGCCCCAGCAATCAGACAACAAAAAAGAAGTAAATGCATTCAAATTGGCAAAGATTAAGTCAAACTCTCCCTCCTTACAGATGACATGATACTCTATGTAGAAAACCCCAAAATACTCCACCCCAGGATTGCTAGGACTCATACAGAAATTTGGCAGTGTGGCAGGATACAAGTCAATGCCCAGAAATCAGGGGCATTTCTATACACTAAGAATCATACTGAAGAAAGAGAAATGAAGGAGTCAGTCCCTTGACAATTGTACCCAAAAGCATAAGACATCTAGGAATAAATCTAACCAAAGTGATGAAGGATCTATACCCTAAAAACTACAGAACACTTCTGATAGTAATGGAGGAAGATACCAAAGAGATGGAAAAATATGTCACACTCATTGATTGGAAGAATTAATATTGTGAAAATGTCAAAGCTACCCAGAGGAATTTACACATTTAATGCAATCCCTATCCAAATACCATGGACTTTCTTCAGAGAGTTGGAACAAATCATCTTAAGAGTTGTGTGGAATCAGAAAAGACCCCGGATAGCCAGGGGAATATGGAAAAGTATAACCATATCCAGGGGCATCACAATGCCAGATTTCAGGTTGTACTACAAAGCTGTGATCATCAAGACAGTATGGTAATGGCACAAAAACAAACTCATAGATCAATGGAACAGAATAGAGAACTCAGACATGTGCCCTCAACTCTATGGTCAACTAATATTCGACATAGCAGGAAAGACTATCCACTGGAAAAAGGACAATGTCTTCAATAAGTGGTGCTGAGAAAACTGGACATCCACGTAAAGTCGAATGAAACTAGACTATTCTATTACACCATTCACAAAGATAAACTCAAAATGGATGAAAGATCTAAGTGTGAGACAAGAATCCATCTAAATCCTAGAGGAGAACACAGGCAACACCCATTTTGAACCTGGCCACAGCAACTTCTTCCAAGATATATCTATGTAGGCAAGGGAAACACAAGCAAAAATGAGATATTGGTACTTAATCAAGATAAAAAGCTTCTGCACATCAAAAGAAACAGTGAAGAAAACTAAAAGACAACCTACAGAATGGGAGAAGATATTTGCAAATGACCTATCAGATAGAAGGCTTGTATCCAAGATCTATAAAGAACTTATTAAACAATCCAGTCATGAAATGGGCAAAAGACATGAACAGAAATTTCACCAAAGAACACATACATACACATGGCCAACCAGCACATGAGAAAATGGTCCGCATCACTTGCCATCAGGGAAATACAATTGAAAAGCACAATGAGATACCACCTCACACCAGTGAGAATGGGGAAAATTAACAGGACAGGAAACAACAAATGTTGGAGAGGATGTGAAGAAAGGGGAACTCTCTTGCACTTTTGGTGGGAATGTGAACTGGTACAGCCACTCTGGAAAACTGTGTGGAGGTTCCTCAAAGAGTTAAAAATAGAACTGTCCTACTACCCAGGAATTGCACTGCTGGGGATTCACCCCAAATATGCAGATATAGTGAATTCGGGACACCTGCACCCCAATGTATATAGCAGCAATGTCCTCAATAGCCAAACTGTGGGAGGAACTTTGGTGTCCATTGAAAAACGAATGGATAAAGAATATGTAGTCTACATATAGAATGGAATATTCCTCAGCCATTAGAAACGACAAATACCCACCATTTGCTTCAATGTGGATGGACCTAGAGGGTATTATGCTGAGTGAGATCAGTCAATCGGAGAAGGACAAACATTATATGGTCTTATTCATTTGGGGAATATAAAAAATAGTGAATGGGAATAAAGGGAAAGGAGAGAAAATTTGTGGGAAATATCAGTGAGGGTGACAGAACACGAGAGACTCCTAACTTTGGGAAACGAACAAGGGGTGGTGGAAAGGGAGGTGTGCGAAGGGTTGGGGTAACTGCATGATGAGCGCTTAGCGGGGCACTTGACGGGATGAACACTGGGTGTTATAGTATATGTTGGCAAATTTAACTCCAATGAAAAAATAAAGAAACAAATAAACAAAAACATGTGGATCAGCAAATTGGTACACCCTGTGAGATTATATTCTCTCTCCCCCACAATCTTTTTAAGTTCTTTTTCTTTGTCTTCTTTCTTTTATTTTCTGGTCCTTGCTTCTTTTGAATTGTCTAGTGTAAATTTAGCCTGGCTCTGGGTTAATATTTCTGAATTTGTTCATTTTTTTCAGCCATTCTCACTGGACTAAATTAGCAAAAGGAAAGATTCAACACAAAGGAAAGACCCAGATTTAATATTCTCTGCCACAGATCCAAGAATATGCATTTAAGTAAAAATGTCAAGATAGATTTCAGGAATATGATTATAAAGATACCAGTTGGGCTTGAAAAAAAGGATAAAAGACTATAGAAAATCTATTACTGCAGAAATGAGATCTAATCAGGCCAAAATTAAAGATTCTCTTACTGAGTTGCAGTCTAAACTGGATTCTCTAACAGCTAGGCTAAATGAGGCAGAAGAGAAAGTGATATAGAAGATAAGTTAATGGAGAGGAAAGAAGCTGAGAAGAGACAACAACAATTAAGAGACAACAGGGAGGGGATCAAAGAATTAAGTAATAGTTGGGAAAAGAATAGCATTGTATTATTGGGCTTTTATAAGGTGTGGAAGACAGAGCAAGAATCAGAAGGTATATTTAAACAAATCAAAGCTGAGAACTCTGTAACCTGGGAAGGAAACAAGCATTCATATCCTAAAGACACAGAGGACCACCTCCAAATAAACAAAAAACGATCAACACCCCAACATATAAGAGTGAAGCTTGCAAATTTCAGAGATAAAAAGAAAATCCTAAAATCAACTTGAAACAAGAAATTCTTAATATATAGGGTAGAAATATCAGATTAAGAACCACAGAGATCTGGTAGGCCAAAAACGGCAGTCATGATATATTTAGGGTTAGTAAATGAGCAAAACAAGCAGCTAAGAATACTTTATCCAGCAAAGCTGTCATTCAGAATAAAAGGAGAGATGAGGAACTTCCAGTACAAACAAACTGAAGGAATATATGACCACCCCGCCAGCTCCACAAGAAATATTAAGGGGGACCCTGTAAGTAAAGAGGGAGCCCAAATAAACAGAGAAACTCTGAAGAAACAGGGACTGTAGAGGTAATCAATTGCAGCCGCCATATTTCCAGCTCTGGAGCCAGCCCCTTGCTAGTAACTACCAGTCTCCCAGTCCACACTGGCCTAGATGTTTCCAGGCCGGCGCAGGCACACTGATCTGCACAGTTGGGGGCGCCCAGTGGCTGGAGAGTCCTTGCTGTCCTGTGTCCTCCCTGCTTCTGCCTGTCCTGGGGGGAAACCAGGATTGTGGGCTTTGTGGGCTCAGACATCCTGGGATCCGGGGCCCTGCGCTGCTGGAATCGCTCTCCCTGGGGTGCGTGGCTCCCAAAGGCAGCAGGGCACAGACACCTCCATCTGGAGCCATGGCCTAACCAACTGGCTTCTCCCAGATGCCCTGCTGGTGTGCACTCCAGCCCTTTACCGAGATCGGCCCACAGTTTGTGGTGCACTTTCCCTGGCGTGCAATTCCTCTATCAGTGACTCTGGGAAACTGGGAGGTTTCACTACCCCTCCTGCGATTCTGTCCAATTTCCCTGCTTAGCACTTCTCCGTCTGGGAAGAATCCGGTGAGGAATTTTTTAAAGTTCTCACTTCTCAGGAGGTGGGCTTTCCTGTCCCACAGGCTTTCGCAGTTGGCTTTAGCCTGACTCCTCTCACTGCCCCTCCCCCACTTGATTCTTTTTATTTTTTTTTCTGCCTTCCTACCTTGCTAGAAGTGAAAACCCTTCTCTCTATAGCGTTCTGGCTGTTCTCTCTTTACATCTCAGGTTGAATTCATAGGTGTCTAGGATGATTTGTAAGTTATCTAGGTAAGTTGGTGGGACCAGGTGAGTAGAGGACCCCTACTCCTCTGCCATTTTGCCCCACCTCTCTAGCCTTATTTAATATCAGATATTTCCATTGCTTTTAATTGTTGTATGTCAAACTAATGTATTTGTAGATTAATAGAATGTTCTTCATTTGGGGTTTGTGTGATATTTTGTTTAGATTAGATTCAAATTATGCATTCTCATCCAGAATAATTTATAGGGGTTATTTTGTCCTTAGGATATAACATCTGGAAGTCCACAATGTCTATCTGTCCCTTCTTAGTAATGTTAATGTGGTCACTTAGTCAAGTTGTTATCCAATTTCTCCAGTATATAAATTTTTCTTTACAACTAATATCCACTTTTGGGAACACATTTAAGATCATACAAATATTCTGATACTTCTCAAAATGTTCTTCTAGATTTAGCATCTATTCTTTTCTCATGTGAAATTTATTATGATGGTTACAAAAGATGGATTTTGCAAGTTCAGATGTCCTTGTATATCTGTCAGTCAACACATCCATTTTATCATATAATGTTTTCTCTGACCCTGCCATTTATCACACTATTTATTTTTCTATTTATTATTAGGATAGACTCAAGTTAATATGGTTTCAGTGTTTTATAATTTATCACCATATTTTATTATTTTGGTGTTCATATTTTTCCAGATTTGGCCAACTGTACCTCCTTTTAAGGTGACTTTGGTGTGTGCTCATGTATGTGTGTGTGTGTGTGTGTGTGTGTGTGTGTGAGAGAGAGAGAGAGAGAGAGAGAGAGAGACCTATCATTTTTTTCAACACTCTTACTTTACATCATTTTAAGACTTTTTTTTCGTATCAAGAAATCTTTTACTCACCATGACACTGTAATCAGCCATTCCTCTCTTTATAGGAGAGAATGATAGTGGAGACCAATATCTGGGTGCTGGATGTGCTCATTGATACTGGGAAATCTTAGTTTCTTGGCTTATTCAGAATTATTATATTTTTTTTACTCATTCTCCTTGATCACTATCATATGTGAAATTATTTACTATCCATTTCTTGAAATCTATTTTTGTCTTGATGTCTATGTTATGATTTTTTTTCCTGGAACTTTTCCTTTTGTAACTGTTCTTGGTTTCCTTTTCAAATTCCTTTTTTAGTGGCATGCAAGAATGCACCAATTTCCTGTTACTAAAAGTGTGTTCCAAAGTTTCTATTCTTTTTTTTTTTTAAATGAAATAATACCACTTTTAATACCAAATAAAATAATAAAACCAAATAAAATAATACCAAATTTTACATGAAATAAAGATAGCACTTTATCTACAGTAAACACACAATTACAAGGATGAAGTACAAGCACTCATTCACATTTTGTTGTTTTTTTTTTTTTAACAATTCATTTTTATTGGCAGGCATTGTATTTCCTAGTTTCAATTTGTCAGTTTTACTTCTTTAGTATTTTTAACCAAAAGAAAGAGAAAAATAGTTTTAACATTCTAAATGTAATTTTTTTTTCACAGCCACATATTTTTGTTTTGATTTTAAAAAGCTGTGCCTATCCCAAGGTCTAATTTTTGATATGTAGTATGGTTTTTTATTATTCACTTCTGGATGGTTTTAAATTCCCATTAGGATTTCTTTTTAAATTATGATTTATTTAAATATCAGTATATAATGATTTAATTTCTAATTATTCAGGAAAATTCTGTATATCTTTTGCTATATACTTTTTGATATATTTACTTATTTTTTTACTAACAACTTTTTAAAAGATTTTTTTTATATATTTAGTTTTTAAAGTTGTATTTAAATTCAGTTAATCAACACATAATGTATTATTGCTTTCAGAGTTAGAGGTTTCAGAGTAAGACTGATTCATCAGTCTTATATAACACCCGGTGCTCATGACATCACTTGTCCTCCTTAATATCCATCACCCAGTTACCTCATCTCCCACCCCCTTCCCCTCCAGGAACCCTCAGTTTGTTTCCTATGATTAAGAGTCTCTTATGGTTTGTCTCCCTCTCGATTTCATCTTTTTTTTTTTTTTAGATTTTTTATTTTTTATTGGTGTTCAATTTACTAACATACAGAATAACCCCCAGTGCCCGTCACCCATTCACTCCCACCCCCGCCCTCCTCCCCTTCCAACACCCCTAGTTCGTTTCCCAGAGTTAGCAGTCTTTACGTTCTGTCTCCCTTTCTGATATTTCCCACACATTTCTTCACCCTTCCCTTATATTCCCTTTCACTATTATTTATATTCCCCAAATGAATGAGAACATATAATGTTTGTCCTTCTCCAACTGGCATACTTCACTCAGCATAATACCCTCCAGTTCCATCCACGTTGAAGCAAATGGTGGGTATTTGTCATTTCTAATAGCTGAGTAATATTCCATTGTATACATAAACCACATCTTCTTTATCCATTCATCTTTCGATGGACACCGAGACTCCTTCCACAGTTTGGCTATCGTGGCCATTGCTGCTATAAACATCGGGGTGCAGGTGTCCCGGCGTTTCACTGCATCTGTATCTTTGGGGTAAATCCCCAGCAGTGCAATTGCTGGGTCCTAGGGCAGGTCTATTTTTAACTCTTTGAGGAACCTCCACACAGTTTTCCAGAGTGGCTGCACCAGTTCACATTCCCACCAACAGTGTATGAGGGTTCCCTTTTCTCCACATCCTCTCCAACATTTGTTGTTTCCTGCCTTGTTAATTTTCCCCATTCTCACTGGTGTGAGGTGGTATCTCATTGTGGTTTTGATTTGTATTTCCCTGATGGCAAGTGATGCAGAGCTATTTCTCATGTGCATGTTGGCCATGTCTATGTCTTCCTCTGTGAGATTTCTGTTCATGTCTTTTGCCCATTTCATGATTGGATTGTTTGTTTCTTTGGTGTTGAGTTTAATAAGTTCTTTATAGATCTTCAAAACTAGCCCTTTATCTGATATGTCATTTGCAAATATCTTCTCCCATTCTGTAGGTTGTCTTTGAGTTTTGTTGACTGTATCCTTTGCTGTGCAAAAGCTTCTTATCTTGATGAAGTCCCAAAAGTTCATTTTTGCTTTTGTTTCTTTTGCCTTCGTGGATGTATCTTGCAAGAAGTTACTATGGCCGAGGTCAAAAAGGGTGTTGCCTGTGTTCTTCTCTAGGATTTTGATGGAATCTTGTCTCACATTTAGATCTTTCATCCATTTTGAGTTTATCTTTGTGTATGGTGAAAGAGAGTGGTCTAGTTTCATTCTTCTGCATGTGGATGTCCAATTTTCCCAGCACCATTTATTGAAGAGACTGTCTTTCTTCCAATGGATAGTCTTTCCTCCTTTATCGAATATTAGTTGCCCATAAAGTTCAGGGTCCACTTCTGGATTCTCTATTCTGTTCCACTGATCTATGTGTCTGTTTTTGTGCCAGTACCACACTGTCTTGATGACCACAGCTTTGTAGTACAACCTGAAATCTGGCATTGTGATGCCCCCAGATATGGTTTCCTTTTTTAAAATTCCCCTGGCTATTTGGGGTCTTTTCTGATTCCACACAAATCTTAAAATTATTTGTTCTAACTCTCTGAAGAAAGTCCATGGTATTTTGATAGGGATTGCATTAAACGTGTATATTGCCCTGGGTAACATTGACATTTTCACAATATTAATTCTGCCAATCCATGAGCATGGAATATTTTTCCATCTCTTTGTGTCTTCCTCAATTTCTTTCAGAAGTGTTCTATAGTTTTGAGGGTATAGATCCTTTACATCTTTGGTTAGGTTCATTCCTAGGTATCTTATGCTTTTGGGTGCAATTGTAAATGGGATTGACTCCTTAATTTCTCTTTCTTAAGTCTCATTGTTAGTGTATAGAAATGCCACTGACTTCTGGGCATTGATTTTGTATCCTGCCACGCTACCGAATTGCTGTATGAGTTCTAGCAATCTTGGGGTGGAGACTTTTGGGTTTTCTACGTAGAGTATCATGTCATCGGCGAAGAGGGAGAGTTTGACTTCTTCTTTGCCAATTTGAATGCCTTTAATGTCTTTTTGTTGTCTGATTGCTGAGGCTAGGACTTCCAGTACTATGTTGAACAGCAGTGGTGAGAGTGGACATCCCTGTCTTGTGCCTGATCTTAGGGGAAAGGCTCCCAGTGCTTCCCCATTGAGAATGATATTTGCTGTGGGCTTTTCATAGATGGCTTTTAAGATGTCGAGGAATGTTCCCTCTATCCCTACACTCTGAAGAGTTTTGATCAGGAATGGATGCTGTATTTTGTCAAATGCTTTCTCTGCATCCAATGAGAGGATCATATGGTTCTTGGTTTTTCTCTTGCTGATATGATGAATCACATTGATTGTTTTACGGGTGTTGAACCAGCCTTGTGTCCCAGGGATAAATCCTACTTGGTCATGGTGAATAATTTTTTTTAATGTACTGTTGGATCCTATTGGCCAGTATCTTGTTGAGAATTTTTGCATCCATGTTCATCAGGGATATTGGTCTGTAATTCTCCTTTTTGGTGGGGTCTTTGTCCGGTTTTGTAATTAAGGTGATGCTGGCCTCATAGAACGAATTTGGAAGTACTCCATCTCTTTCTATCTTTCCAAACAGCTTTAGGAGAATAGGTATGATTTCTTCTTTAAACATTTGATAGAATTCCCCTGGGAAGCCATCTGGCCCTGGACTCTTGTGTCTTGGGAGGTTTTTGATGACTGCTTCAATTTCTTCCCTGGTTATTGGCCTGTTCAGGTTTTCTATTTCTTCCTGTTCCAGTTTTGGTAGTTTGTGGCTTTCCAGGAATGCGTCCATTTCTTCTAGATTGCCTAATTTATTGGCGTATAGCTGTTCATAATATGTTTTTAAAATCGTTTGTATTTCCTTGGTGTTGGTAGTGATCTCTCCTTTCTCATTCATGATTTTATTAATTTGGGTCTTCTCTCTCTTCTTTTTAATAAGGCTGGCTAATGGTTTATCTATCTTGTTAATCCTTTCAAAGAACCAACTCCTGGTTTTGTTGATCTGTTCCACAGTTCTTCTGGTCTCGATTTCGTTGAGTTCGGCTCGAATCTTTATTAACTCCCTTCTTCTCTTGGGTGTAGGATCTATTTGCTGTTTTTTCTCTAGCTCCTTTATGTGTAAGGTTAGCTTTTGTATTTGAGTTCTTTCCAGTTTTTGAATGGATGCTTGTATTGCGATGTATTTTCCCCTTAGGACTGCTTTTGCTGCATCCCAAAGATTTTGAATGGTTGTGTCTTCATTCTCATTAGTTTCCATGAATCTTTTTAATTCTTCCTTAATTTCCTGGTTGACCCTTTTATCTTTTAGCAGGATGGTCCTTAACCTCCACGTGTTTGAGGTCCTTCCAAACTTCTTGTTGTGATTTAGTTCTAATTTCAAGGCATTTTGGTCCGAGAATATGCAGGGGACAATCCCAATCTTTTGGTATCGGTTCAGACCCGATTTGTGACCCAATATGTGGTCTATTCTGGAGAAAGTTCCATGTGCACTTGAGAAGAATGTGTATTCAGTTGAGTTTGGATGTAAAGTTCTGTAGATATCTGTGAAATCCATCTGGTCCAGTGTATCATTTAAAGCTCTCGTTTCTTTGGAGATGTTGTGCTTAGAAAACCTATCGAGTATAGAAAGAGCTAGATTGAAGTCACCATGTATAAGTGTATTATTATCTAAGTATTTCTTCACTTTGGTTAATAATTGATTTATATATTTGGCAGCTCCCACATTCGGGGCATATATATTGAGGATTGTTAAGTCCTCTTGTTGAATAGATCCTTTAAGTATGATATAGTGTCCCTCTTCATCTCTCACTACAGTCTTCGGGGTAAATTTTAGTTTATCTGATATAAGGATGGCTACCCCTGCTTTCTTTTGAGGACCATTCGAATGGTAAATGGTTCTCCAACCTTTTATTTTCAGGCTGTAGGTGTCCTTCTGTCTAAAATGAGTCGCTTGTAGACAGCAAATAGATGGGTCCTGCTTTTTTATCCAGTCTGAAACCCTGCACCTTTTGATGGGGTCATTAAGCCCGTTCACATTCAGAGTTACTATTGAGAGATATGAGTTTAGTGTCATCATGTTATCTATTCAGTCCTTGTTTTTGTGGACTGTTCCACTGAACTTCTTCTTAAAGGGGAATTTTAAGAGTCCCCCTTAAAATTTCTTGCAGAGCTGGTTTGGAGGTCACATATTCTTTTAGTTGCTGCCTGTCTTGGAAGCTCTTTATCTCTCCTTCCATTTTGAATGAGAGCCTTGCTGGATAAAGTATTCTTGGTTGCATGTTCTTTTCATTTAGGACCCTGAATACATCCTGCCAGCCCTTTCTGGCCTGCCAGGTCTCTGTGGAGAGGTCTGCTGTTACCCTAATACTCCTCCCCATAAAAGTCAGGGATTTCTTGTCTCTTGCTGCTTTAAGGATCTTCTCTTTATCTTTGGAATTTGCAAGCTTCACTATTAAATGTCGAGGTGTTGAACGGTTTTTATTGATTTTAGGGGGGATCTCTCTATTTCCTGGATCTGAATGCCTGTTTCCCTTCCCAGATTAGGAAAGTTTTCAGCTAGAATTTGTTCAAATACATATTCTGGCCCTCTGTCCCTTTCGGCGCCCTCGGGAACCCCAATTAAACATAGGTTTTTCTTTCTCAGGCTGTCGTTTATTTCCCTTAATCTATCCTCATGGTCTTTTAATTGTTTGTCTCTTTTTTTCCTCAGTTTCCCTCTTTGCTATCAACTTGTCTTCTATGTCACTCACTCGTTCTTCCACCTCGTTAACCCTCGTCGTTAGGACTTCTAGTTTGGATTGCATCTCATTCAATTGATTTTTAATTTCTGCCTGATTAGCTCTAAATTCTGCAGTCATGAAGTCTCTTGAGTCCTTTATACTTTTTTCTAGAGCCACCAGTAGCTGTATCATAGTGCTTCTGAATTGGCTTTCTGACATTGAATTGTAATCCAGATTTTGTAACTCTGTGGGAGAGAGGACTGTTTCTGATTCTTTCTTTTGGGGTGAGGTTTTCCTTCTAGTCATTTTGCTCAGTGCAGAGTGGCCAAAAGCAAGTTGTATTGGGAAAAAGAGAAAAAGAGAGGAGAGAAAGAAGGAAAGAAAAGAGAAAGAGAAAAAAAAAGGAAGAAAAAAAACGAAAAAAAAAAAAGAAAAAAAGAAGAAAAAGAAAGGAGAAAAAAGGGGGTGGAGGAAGGAAACAAATCAAAAAGCAAAACAAAAAAAAAAAAAAAAAAAAAAAAAAGAACCACGGGGCAGTATCTTCTGATTCTGTGTACTTTTAAGTCCCTTGGCTTCTCCTGGAAGTTGTCAGTCTAGCTGGTGTTCTGGGGGAGGGGCCTTTTGTGCTGATTTTCAGGTGTTAGCAGTTGGGGGAGCTGCTGTGCCCCTGCCTGGTGCAGGGCTCAGTGGGGGTTGTTTACCCCGTGAGGCCGCAGGAGGAACAGCCCCAGTGGCGGGGCCAGCTCTGGAAACCTGGATTCAGCTCTGGCAGGAACTCCGTCTGCAGGGCCTGGAGGCTCCGGGGCGGGGCCGCTGATCTGCTCAGCTCGGGGCAGGAGCGTCCTCGCTGTCCTGGGTCCTCCCGGCCTCTGCCTGTCCCGGGGGAGGCGGGATCCTGGGCTGTGTCCCGGCGCCCTGTGCTCCGGAGCCTGCGCTGGTGGATTCGCGCTCCCGGGCCGCGCAACCCCCTCCGCGGAGCTGCCGCCCGAGCCTCCCCGAGCTGCTCCTGGAACCGCGCAGGCCCCTCTGCACGGAGCCTCTTCCTCTGCCCGAGCCCCTCCGAGCTGCTCCCGGGGCCGCGCAGCCTCCTCTGCGGAGCCGCCGCCCGAGCCCCTCCGAGCTGCTCCGGGTCCCGCTGGGTCCCGCCGTGCGCGCTGCAGCCCTTAGGGAGCTCGGCGCACTCTCCTGGCGAGCAGTTGCTCTGTTACTGTCCCGGGGAACCCGAGGGCATCCTCGCCCTCCTGGGTCCTGCTCCAACTCCCTGCGAGCCCCTTTCCGCCCGGGAAGGTCGGTGCAGCTCCTGCTTCTCCGGGACGGGGCTCTCCTGTCCTGGGGACACTCGCCCCGGCCTCAGCCCGGCTCCTCGCGGGGCCCCTCCCCCTTGGAGGCCTTTGTTTCTTTACTTCTTTTTCCCCGTCTTCCTACCTTGATAGAAGCGCGAACTCTTCTCACTGTTGCATTCCAGCTGTTCTCTCTTTAATTCTCAGGCCGAATTCATAGATTTTCAGGATGATTGGAAGGTTTTCTAGGTAATTTGGTGGAGACAGGTGATTTGGGGACCCTACTCTTCCGCCATCTTGCTCCTCCCCAAAGTTTCTATTCTTGATGTTATTTCTGCTGTATTTGTTGATTTCACTCACATCCATGTATTAAAATATCAGTAATATATTCATCATTATCAAGTGATTTATCGTCATCTAATAGCTCTTTCTGGAGCAATTGACTCACTTTGTCAAACAGCAAATTGAGCATCTCTATTTCAATTTCCTGCAGGTATCTGCACCTCATCATTTTAGAAAATACTATTTTATATTAATCTCCACTACCCTTCCCTTGAAAGATCAAACCTCAAACCTTTCTTCACTTAGATTGCCTATATATTTATTGATTATGCAATCTACCAATAAACTGAGAGTAATACTAAACTTCTTTCTCTTCCTCAGTTTCACCATTCAATTAATTAGTAAATGATATAGATTCTCTACCTCTTAAACAATTTCATAATTCTGTACATCCTCTTCATTCCTAATGTAGATTGTCTTTCTTCTCATCTTAATGATCTGTTTCAATGGTCTCATAAATAGTCATTTTGATTCTTATCTTTCCCTTTCACCCTGTACTTTGCAGCCAGGATGCTCTTCTATGATACTAATCTGACAAGGATATTTTTATATATAAAAACTTCTATGACACAGAATTAGAATGATTTTTTCAGTCTTTCCTTTTGTCATTATCTCCTATACTTTCTGAGTTCTACATCAGAAGACTTCTTTTTTTTAATTCAGAAAATATAGGGGATCCCTGGGTGGTTCAGTGGTTTAGTGCCTGCCTTCAGCCCAGGGCGTGATCCTGGAGTCCCAGGATCGAGTCCCACATCGAGCTCTCTGCATGGAGCCTGCTTCTTCCTCTGCCTGTGTCTCTGCCTCTCTCTCTCTCTCTCTCTCTCTCTCATAAATAAATAAAATCTTAAAAAAATAAAGTTGTAACGAAAATTCTTAAATATGTGCCTTGGTGTCTCAGTACATAAAGTGTCTGCCTTTGGCTCAGGTCATGACCCCAGATTCCTGGGATTCAATTCTAAATCTGGCTCCCCGCTGAGTAGGGGATCTGCTTCTCCTTCTCCCTCTGCCCCTCCCTCTGCTCATGCTCTCTGTTTCTCTGTCTCTCTCTCAAATAAATAAAATCTTTGAAAAAGAGGAAGAAAATTCTTAAACATATGTATCTGTTGACACATATATTCATTTTATATGCATGTATCTAGAAGTAAAAATGCTAAGTTATAAAACAAGGATACATTTAACTTTATTATTTTATTTAAATTCAATTAGCCAACATATAGTATAACATCCAGTGCTCATCTCATCATGTGCCCTCCTTAATTTCATTCACCCAGTTACTCTATCTACCTACCCACCTCTGCTTCTGCAACCCTTTGTTTCCCAGGGTTAGGGGTCTTTCATGGTTTGGCTTCCTCTCTCGTTTTTTTTTTTTTTTTCACTCAGTTCTCCCCTTCCCTTATGGTTCCTTTCACTATTTCTTATATTCCACACATGAGTGAAACCATATGTTAATTGTCTTTCTCCAATGGACTTATTTCACTTAGCATTTACATCCATATTGATGTAAATGGTAAGTATTCATCATTCTAATGGCTTAGTAATATTCTACTGTGTATATATACACCACATCTTCTTTATCCATTCATCTGTTGAAGGACATCGTGGCTCCTTCCACAGTTTGGCCATTGTGGACATTGCTACTTTTGAATAGTGGGGTGCAGGTGTTCCATCATTCACTGCAACTGTATCTTTGGGGTAAATACCCAGTAGTGAAACTGCTGGAACAAAGGGGAGTTCTATTTTTAACTTTTTGAGAAAGTTCCACAGTGTTTTCCAGAGTGGCTGTACCAGCTTGCATTCCCATCAATAGTGCAACAGAGTTCCCCTTTCCCCACATCACCACCAACATTTGTTGTTTCCTGTCTTGTTAATTTTCACCATTTTTTTTTAATTTTCACCATTTTCACTGGTGTAAAGTGGTATCTCAGTGTGGCTTTGATTTGTATTTCCCTGATTAAAAGTGATGCTGAGCATTTTTTCATGTGCCTGTTGACCACAAGTAGGTCTTCTTTGGAAAAATGTCTTTTCATGTCTTCTGCCGATTTCATGACTGAATAGTTTGTTTTATGGGTGTTGCATTAGATAAGTATTTATAGACCTTGGATACTAGCCCTTTACCTGATATGTCATTTGCAAATATCTTCTCCAATTCTGTAGGTTGTCCTTTAGTTTTGGTGACTGTTTCCTTTGCTTTGCAGAAGCTTTTTGTCTTGATGAAGTTCCAATAGTTCACTATTGCTTTTGTATCCCTTGCCTTTACAGACGTGTCTTGCAAGGAATTGCTGTAGCCAGGGTAAAAAAAAGTTATTGCCTGTGTTCTCCTCTAGGATCTTGATGGATTCCTGTCCAACATTTATGTGTTTCATCAATTTTGAGTGTATCTTGATGTATGGTGTAAGAAAATGGTCCAGTTTCATTCGTCTGCATGTGGCTGTCCATTTTTCCCAGCATCATTTATTGAAGAGACCATCCTTTTTTTTCCCATTGGTTATTGTTTCCTGCCTTGTCAGAGGGTCCATTTCTGGGTTCTCTATGTTTGTTCCATTGATCTGTGTGTCTTTTTTTTTTTTTTTTTTTGTGTGCTGGTACCATACTCTTTTGATGATCACAGCTTTATAATACAGGTTGAAATTAGGCATTGTGATTACCCAGCTTTGGTTCCCTTTTTCAACATTCCTCTGGATTCCTCTGGCTATGTGGTGTCTTTTCTGAGTCCATACAAATCTATCTTAGGATTATTTGCTCCAACTCTGTGAAGAAAGTCCATAGTATTTTGAAAGGGATTGCACTGAATGTGTATTTTGCTCTGGATAGCATAAACATTTTCACAATATTTATTCTTCAATCCATGAATATGGGATATTTTTACATCTCTTTGTGTCTTCCTCAATTTCTTGTATAAGCACACTGTAGTTATTATAGTACAGAACTTTAACCTCTTTGTTTAGGTTTCTTCCTAAGTATGCTGAAGACAGCCTCTCAACTCCTGAGCCACCCAGGCATCCCAGGATACTTTTTTTCCATCCTTTACTTAATCTGTATGTGTCTTCAGGTCTGAATGGTTATCTTCTAAACAGGAGACATAGGGATCTTGTATTTTTATCCATGTAGTCACCCTATGTCCTTTGAATGCATCACTTAGACTATGTATAATTAATTATTGATAGATATGTATTTATTTCCATTTTGTTAATTGTTTTGTTTGTTTTAGTAGTCTTTTTCTATTCCATTTTTCTTCTTTTGCTCTATCTCCTTGTTATAAAGTACTTTAATGTCATGCTTGGTTTCTTTTCTTTTTATGTTGAGTATCAGTCATAAATTTTTGGTTTGCGGTTATCATGGGATTCATATATAACATCCTACATATATAGCAGGCTATATTAGGTTGATTTTCACACAACTTAGGCCACATTCTAAAAGAACTACTTCTTTACTTTCCTATCCATATTCTTTGTATGTCATATTGTACATTTTTATTTTGTGAGCCTCTTAACTAATTTTTATATGTAATTGATTTTTTAATTTTCTCTTTTAACATTCATACCTGCTTTCATACCAGCTTTTAAGTGATTACTCTAGTATCCTTATTATGTGTTAGCTTTTGCTCCTGAAATTTTTCTTTCAATAATTTTTTCACTTCTAAGTTTGGTCTTTTATTTTTCACTTAGAAAAATAGGTGATGAATATTAAGGAGGGTACTTGTGGTGAGCATTGGGTATTGTACATAAGTGATGAACCACTAAATCCTACACCAGAAAACAATATTACACTACATGTTAACTAACTGGAATTTAGATAAAAACTTGGAGAACAAAATAAACATCCCAGTAAAATTTCCTGGAAAGGCAGTTTAGTAGTAATAAATTTCATTAAAATTCATTTATCTGGGAAACTATTTATCCTTCAATGCTGAATGATTACCTTGCCAGGTAGAATATTCTTGGTTGTAAGAATGTGTGAAGTCTCTTAAATCACATATTTTAATCCACATCTTATTTTATTTTAAACCACATAATATTTCCTGTGCCCCAGGACAAACAAATTTGCTCCTGGTCCCTCAGTACTTACCTCCCTGACTGAAGTTTAACATTGTTGCAGGTGGAGTTTCTGTCATTACTAAGTCTATGTATCTTCCGCCATTTTCTATGTGGTCTGTTTACCTTTTGTTGTGAAGAATCTGTTTAGTCAGCCCTCAGTTCTTTTTCAGAAGTAATTGATCAATATGTAGGTGTAAAATCAGTATGTCTGTGGAGGAATTAAATTCAGTTTTCTCATATTGTCATCTTAAACCCTCTCTCCCATTTTGTGATATTTTGTATTGTTGTCATCATTGAGAACGATATTGTACTTCCTTTTGTTCTATCAGTAGATATTCTTTTATTTACTATTATTTAGTATTGTTAATAATAAGTTATTATTGTTAATAAAGCAAGTTATTTTAATTTATGTTGCTTTATATGGCTTCTTTACTGATATCTTGTAACCGCTATACATTTTACTTGAATTCATTGTTTTTCTAAATAGATAATGTGGTCTGCAAAAATATGAGCTTTCTCCCTTCTTTATAATGTATTTCCTTATCTTGTATTGTGTGTGATCTACAATACACTATAGAATAATAATGATATTGGAAGGCATCTTTGATTTCTTACACTACATTCTTTCCAGTATAATAAAAATAAACTTAATATGTGAATAGAAGATAAATATTCATCAATACAATGTTTGCTTCACAAAGAAGTAATATGAAAGAAAGGTGAGTTAAAACTGTCATCAAAACATGTAGCAGAATTGAAAATATAAATAAATGATCATTCCTAAAAACAACATACAAACTTAAGAACAATAGTCCACAACTTATTAATATGATTTTTAAGTTTGTGAAATATTGGATTCTGACAAATTTGGATGAACAAAAATTAGAAACAAAAAGGAATAAATTATGTTTAATTATTTTCACATATTACTTGCATATTCTATGGGTTCTTCAGCTGTACACCCATGTCCATTGGAAAATCAGATAATCACACGAGATTTACTAATCTGGATTCAGTAAACTGCTTAGTACTTCAATATATTAAATTAAGGACAATAGTAGTATTGCCTTTATTTTTTCTTAAGAGAGAGGGAGAGAGTGGGAGTGGGCAGAGGGAGATGGAGATGATAATTTTAAGCAGGCTCCATGTCCAGTGCAGAGCCTGACATAGGGCTTGATCTCAGCACCCTGAGATCATGACCTGAGCTGAAATCAAGAGTCCAACACTTAACTGACTGGGTAACTCCGGAGCCCCAGAATATTATCTTTTGACAATAATGATTAAAAAAATATGATACACATGCATAAAAGACCTACCATATAGCCATTCAAAGTGCCATGAGAAGAGTTGTGGGAAGATTGCAAATGTAGAATGACCCTGAACACATTTTGGTTTGGACACACAGAGATTACAGCTATATCCATGCAATTAACTCATGAAGCCACAAGAAGACTGGCAGAACAGATTTTCAACAGCTAATCAAAATCATAGAGAGAAAGCCACATCAAAAGAAGTAGGAGGGGTAGGTAAAAAAGAAGTATGAGGAGTGGAGATGTACTTGAGAATCAAAAACCCTTGTGCAGGTAAGCAAAAATGAAAGGGCTATCACAAGCATGGGAAATGCGGGGATCAGACCCCATACCAGATACCCCTGGCACTGGGGACCCACTTTAGGAAAATGAGTCATGATAATGTTTGACTTTGAAAACAAGTGGGGATTAACTCAAGAAGCTTTATAAATCCACAGACTTGAAAAGAGCTGAAGGGCAATAGGTAACCAAGTCTCTGCCCTTAAAGAGCCAACACACTAAACAACTCAGCTTAAGACACAGCTCAGTGGCAGCAGTATAAAAAATATCTGGGGTATTATTGATTAATCTTGGAATATATGCTGAAAGTGCAGGGACTTGCAGATTTCTCCAGAAATAAAAATGCTGGTAGGTGCCATTTATATTCCCCTCCTCCAGCCTTGAAAGCTAGATGACTGAATGAGCCAGCACTAATATTTTCCATCTATTTTTCTACCAACTCATGCCCCAGTGTTTTCCTACATACACATGCTCCATCAAACATGCCTACCTTGACAAATGTTGCTTCAATGTCACTCCTGCATAACAGCAGGCAGTCCAGTCCAGGACCACTGCAACTTCAATGTGATTCTTACCCTGGGAAGGTGGAGGCAGAAAATCCTTCCCAGCAGTATGTCTACAGTTCACAAAGCCAGGCTTCCTATCTTGCTGTGCAGGGAGCAATCCTTGCCCTTTCATGTACATACACCCAGAGCAGAGAGGCTAATTGTGGACTATTGATTAATTGCAAGCTTTGCCCATAAGTAAGTCTACAGTGACCACAAACAGGCTTCTTAACTGTGCAGAGAGTAAATCCTTCCCAGTGCACAAATAGCAGGAAAAATGGGTCATTGTAGCCAGTTTGATGGAAGGTAATCATGGCTCAACCACAACAGAGGGTACAAGAAGTCTACACAAGAAACACTTCTGGATCTTACATTCTGGTGACTAGGTGGAATTGCACTAAAGTGCATGAATGAATTCAAGACAAGACTACTACTTTCAAGAAGATCAGACATACATGACCTATAGCTAACACAGAAAAACAGAAAGTTAGACAAATACAAAAATATAGGACCGTGTCCCAAATGAAAGAACAAGACAAAAATCACAATAAAAGAGCTATGGGAAGGGAAGTTAATCAATAAGCCCAACAAAGATTTCAAAGTCATGGTCATAAAGATAATCAATGGATTTGAGAAAAGAGCAGATAAAGTCAGTGAGTACTTCAATAGAGATTGAAAATAAAAGAAAGGACCATGCAGAGATTAAGAATTCAATAGCTCAAATAAAAATGCACAAGAAAGAATCATTAGCAGACTAGAGTATGCAGAATGGATCACCTATCTGGAATATACGGTAATGGTCAGCAACCAAGATGAAGAGAAAAAAAAAAAAAAAAAGGAAAGAATATGTGTGACGGGTACTAAGGAGGGCACTTATTGTGATGAGCACTGGTTTTTATAGTGTTGTAGAATCACTAAATTTTACTCCTGAAACCAATATTACACTATATGCTAACTAACCAAAAACGAAATAAAAAAATTTTTAAAAAATACTAAAAATGAGAATAGGTTAAGGGAAATCAGCAACATCCCCAGGGTTAATAACATTCACATTCTAGTGATTTCCAAAAGGAGAAGGGTCAGTGAAAGAAGGGAGAAGAAAATATATTTGAATAAATTATAGCTGAAAACTTACCAAATCTGTGAAAGGAAATGGGCATCCATGTCCAGGAAGCACAGAAAGACCCTAAAGATGAACCCAAGTAGGTCCAAATCAAAATATAGAATATTTACAGTGGTAAAAATAATGTTAAAAAGCAGCAAGGGAAAATAAAACAGTTACGTACAAGGGAAAGCTCTTAAGATTATCAGGTGACTTTTCAGCAGAAACCACAGGACAGAAGGGAGTGCCATGTATTCAAAGTGCTGAAAGGAAAAACAAAAATGTACAGCAAAGAATACTTACCCTGGCAAGGTTATTATTTGGAATGAAAGGAAAACAGGTACTATAATAAAAATATTAAAGCAGTTTATTATTTTTTAAATATTTTATTTATTTATTCATGAGATACATACACACACACACAGAGGCAGAGACACAGGCAGAGGGAGAAGCAGACTCCATGCAGGGAGCCTGATGTGAGACTTGATCCCAGGACTCCAGGATCGTGCCCTGGGCTGAAGACAGGCGCTAAACTGCTGAGCCACCCAGGGATCCCCTAAAGCAGTTTATTATTATAAGAAATGTCAAAGAGAATTCTTTAAGTGTAAAGAAAAAGTCCATAATAAAAGTGAGAAATTTATAAAAGGAAAAAAAATCACAAGTAAAATCAAACATATAGTAAAGTAGTAAATTAATCACTCATAAAGATGTTATGAAGATTAAAACACAGCAGTAGTAAATCAGTTGTATCTACAAAACTTAGTGGATGCAGAAAACAAAAAGATGTAAAATATGGCATCATATACATAAAATGTGAAGGTGGGAGTAAAAATTTATATACAGTTTATATAAAAAATGTACTTATTTATCAAACCACATGGGAAGAGACAAAAACAAGAAGAGAGGAAAAGAAAGCTACATAAACAACCATAGAGCAAGTAACAACGTGAGAATAAGTATACCCCTACCAAAAATTAAAATGTAAATGCACTAGGGGTCCTGGGTGGCTCAGCTGGTTAAGCATCAGCCTTCAGCTCAAGTCATGATCCTAGGGTCCTGGAGCAGGGAGCCTGCTTTTCCTTTTCCCTCTGCTACTCCCATTGCTTGTGTTTTCTCTTTCTGTGTCAAATAAGTAAATAAAATATTTGAAAAATGTAAATGCACTAAATGCTCCAAACAGAAAACAGGGTGAGACATTGGATTCAACAAACAAACATCAATATGGTGCCTATGAGAGATTTGCTTCAAGCCTAGAGAAATACAGACCAGAAGTGAAGAGATGGAAAAACATTATACAAATGAAAGTGAAAAACAAGTAAGAATAGTAATACTTACATGAGACAAAATAGACTTTAAAAGATAGGGAGAGACAAAGAAGGACACTACATAATGACAAAATAATCAATCCAATTAGAATATTGAACAACTATAAATATTTACACACCCAAATAGGAACATCTAAATGCATAAAACAAATACCAACTGATATAAAGGGAGAATTTGGCAGTAATAACACAGGTGTAAGAAGTTTAATATCCCACTTGCATCAATAAATATATCATTCACATGGAAAATTGATAAGGAATCCAAGATTGTAATGATACATTAGACCAGATGGAACTAACAGATATATTAAGAACATTCTATCAAAGAGAGGAGAATACTTTTTTTTTCAAGTGTATGTGAAATATTTTCCAGGATAGATCACAAAAAAAAACTGGTTTTGGTCACAAAAAAATGACAATCATCATGTGGTTTCAGTAATATATGGAATATAATAAATAGTGAAAGGAATTATAAGGGAAACTGAGTGGAAAAATTAGAGAGGGAGACAAACCATGATAAAGTCCTAACTCTGGTAAATAAACAAAAGGTTGTGGAAGGGGAGGTGGATGGGGGGATGGGGTAACTGGGTGATGGGCACTGAAAGGGGCACTTGAAGTGATGAGCACTGGGTGGTATACTAATATGTTGGCAAATTTAATTTAAATTTTAAAAATGTAAAAGAAAGTCAATCAATTTAAGAAAATTGAAATCATATCAGGAATCTTTTCTAACCACAATTTTATGAGAGTAGAGATTACTCCAAAGAAAGATAAAATGGAAATATTATACATATATGGTTCCATACACATTTTAGAATCGTTTGTTCTAGCTCTGTGAAAAATCATTGTGCTCCTTCTATCCCTGAGTTCTTGGGTTCTTTTATCCAGAAAATATGCTTGGGACACCTGGGTGGCTCAGCAGTTGAGCATCTGCCTTCAGCTCAGGGCGTGATCCTGAAGTTTCAGTATCAAGTCCCACATCAGGCTCCTGCAGGGAGCCTGCTTCTCCCTCTACCTCTCTCTCTCTATGTCTCTCATGAATAAATAAATAAATCTTTTTTTATAATAAATTTGTTTTTTATTGGTGTTCAATTTACCAACATACAGAATAACACCCAGTGCTCATCCCGTCAAGTGCCCCCCTCAGTGCCCATCACCCATTCACCCCCACCCCCTGCTCTCCTCCCTTTCCACCACCCCCAGTTCCTTTCCCAGAGTTAGGAGTCTTTATGTTCTGTCTCCCTTTCTGATAAATCTTTAAAAAAAGAAAATATGCTGCACTTTGTCAAATGCCTTTTCTTCACTTATTGAGAGAATTGTACAGCTTTATCCTTTCTGTTATTAATGTGGTATATCATGTCGATTTATTTGCATGAATTGAACCACCCCTTGCAGCTTAGGGATAAATCCCAGTTGGTCGTGGTGAATGATCCTTTAAATATACTGTCAGACTTCATTAGCTAGTATCTTGTTGAAAATTTTTGTGCCCATGTTCATCAGGGATATTAGTTTGTAATTCTTCTTTTTAGTGGGGTCTTTGCCTTGTTTTGGAATCACGGAATACTGGCCTCATAGAATGAGTTTGGAAGTTTTCTTTCCATTTCTGTTTTTCGAACCATTTCAGAAGAATAGGTGGTAATTCTCTTTAAATATTTTCTAAAATTCTCCTGAGAAAAGACACCACATAGTGAAAGTAATTTTGAAAAAAGAAAATCAAATCTGGAGGCATCACAATTCTGGACTTCAAGCTATAATCATCAAAATGGTATCACAGTGGCACAAAAACAGACTCATAGATCAATGGAACAGAATAGAGAACCAGAAATGGACCCCCAACTCTATGGTCAACTGATCTTTGACAAAACAGAAAAGAATATCCAATGGTAAAAAGACAAATTGTACTGAGAAAATTGGGCAACCACATGCAGAAGAATGAAACTGGACCACTTTCTTACACCATATACAAAAATAAATTCAAAATGGACTAAAGACCTAAATGAGAGATAGGAATACAACAAAATCCTAGAGGAGATCACAGGCTGTAACCTCTTTGCCATCAGCTGCAGTAATTTCTTTAACAGAAACGTCTCCAGAGCCAAGGAAAACAAAAGCAAAGATGAACTGTTGGAACTTTGACAAGATATAAAGATTCTATGTAACAAAGTAAACCATAAACAAAACTAAAAGACAACCTATATAATGGGAGATGATATTAGCAAAGCACATAGGACAAAGGGCTAGTATCCAAAATCCATAAAGAATTTATCAAACTAACACCAAAAATTAAAAACACAATCAAGAAAGGACAGAAAATATGAACAGACATTTCTCCAAAGGAGATATAAAAATGGCCAATGGACACATTGAAAAAATATTCCACATCACTTGGCATCAGGGAAAAACAAATGAAACCACAGTAAGATACCACCTCACCCTGGCCAGAATGGCTAAAATTAACAGCTCTGGAAACAACAGATTTTGGCAAGAATGCAGAGAAAGGGGAAACCTCTTACACTGTTGGTGGGAATGCAAACTGGTGCAAATATTGTAAAACAATATGGAAGTTCCTCATAAAGTTAAATATAGAATTACCCAAGACCCAGCAATTGAACTACTAGATATTTATCCAAAGGATACAAAAATACTGATTGAAAGGGGCACATGCACCCTATTTATAGTAGCAATATCTGCAATAACCAAATTATGGAAAGAGCCCAAATGTCCATTGACTGATGAATGGATAAAGATGTGGTGTGTGTGTGTGTGTGTGTGTGTAATTAGATATAATATATAATATATATATTATATATAATATATATTACTCAGCCATCAAAATAATGAAATCTTGCCATTTGCAGTGACATAGAGGGAACTAGAGTGTATTATGTTAAGCCAAATAAGTCAGTCAGAGAAAGACAAATATCATATGATTTCACTCATATGTCGAATTTAAGAAACAAATGAACATAGGGGAAGGGAAGGAAAAATTTAAAAAAAGATAAAGACACAGGGGGCATAGGGACTCTTAAACATAGGGAACACACTGAGGGTTGCTGGAGGAGAGCTAGGTGGAGGGACAGGTTAAATGGATAAGGAGTTTTAAGAAGTGCTGGATGTAGGGATCCCTGGGTGGCGCAGCGGTTTAGTGCCTGCCTTTGGCCCAGGGCGCGATCCTGGAGACCCGGGATCGAATCCCACGTCAGGCTCCTGGTGCATGGGGCCTGCTTCTCCCTCTGCATATGTCTCTCTCTCTCTCTCTCTCTGTGTGTGTGTGTGACTGTCATAAATAAATAAATTAAATAAATCTTTAAAAAAAAAGTGCTGGATGTAATGAGCACTTGGTGTTATCTGCAAGTGATGAATCACTAAATTCTACTCCTGAAACTAATACTATATTATATGTTAATCTGAAATTTGAAAAAAAATCTTGAAGGAAAAAGAAATATAAACACATGGAGGCTAAACATCATGCTACTAAACAACCAATGGATCAATGAATAAATAAAAAAATAAATAAGGACAGATCAAAATATATACAAATAGTCCAAAATTTTTGAAATGTAGTAAAAGCAGTTCTAACAGGAAAACCCCCCTCACAAAGCTAATAAATAGATAAAGGACATAGCAAAAAGTAGAGTGGAAATAAATGAAATAGAGACTAAAAAATAAATGGAAATGGTCAATAAAACCAAGACCTAGATCTTTGAAAAAAATACACTGAGGTGATAAAACTTTACCCAGACTCATGAAGAAAAAACGTCTCAAATAAATAAATTCAAAAATTATGGAAGAGAAATTACGACCAATAACACAGAAATACAAACATATACAAGATAAAATAACAAAAAAATGTATGGCAACAAAATCAATAATGTAGAAGAAATGAATATGTTCCTGGAAATACAGAAACTTCCAAAACTGAAACAGGAATAAAAATACTATTTTGAACACACCTATTACTAGTAATAACATGAAATCAGTAATGAAAATATCCCTAATAACAACATCAACAATTCAGGATGAGTTGGTTTCACAGGTGAATTCTACTAAATATTTAAAGAAGAGTTAATGTCTATTCTTCTCAAGATGTTTTAATAAAGGAGGAGGGAGTGCTTCCAAATTCATTCTACAAAGTCAGCATTATCATAATGTTAAAACCAGACAAAATATTACAAAAAAAGAAAGAAAAATAAAAGAGAAAAAAATAACTACAGGGCACCCCAGGTGGCTCAGCGGTTTGGCGCTGCCTTCAGCCCAAGGTTTGGTCCTGGAGACCTGGGATCAAGTTCCACATCAGGCTCCCTGCATGGAATGGAGCCTCCTTCTCCCTCTGCCAGTGTCTGTGCCTCTCTCTCTCTCTCTCTCTCTCTCTCTCTCTCTGTCTCTCATGAATAAATAAATTAAATCTTTAAAAAAATAACTACAGACAAAAATCTATGATGAAATAATCCTCAACTAAATATCAGGAAACTGAACCCAACAGTATATTTTTAAAAATATTACTATGGTTTTTTTAATCATAAAGTGGGATTCATGACAATGATGCAAGTGTGGTTCAATATTCACAAATCAATCAATATGATACATCAAATCAATAATGATAAAAAATCATGATCATACCAATAGATGCAAAAAATTACTTGACAAATTTCAACATCATTTATTTATTTACTTATGTAAATATTTTATTTATTTATTCATGAGAACACACAGAGAGAGGTAAAGACACAGTCAGACAGAGAAGCAGGCTCCATGCAGGGAACCTGACATGGGACTGGATCCCGGGTCTCCAGGATCATGCCCCAGGCTGAAGGCGGTGCTAAATATCTGAGCCACCTTGGCTGCCCTCAACACAATTTAATGATAAAAACTCTTAACAGTGTGAGGTTAGAGGGAATATACCTCAACATAATGAAGGTTATATATGGAAAGCCCACAGCTAATGTCATTCTCAATGTTAAAAAAAAAGGCAAGTTTTTGCTCTAAGAGCTGGAAAAAGATAAGGATGTCCACTCTCACCACCTCTACTCAACACAGTAGTGGAAGATGTAGCTGAAGTAATCAGACAAGAAAGGAGAATGAAACTAGACCCCTCTCTTGCACCATACACAAAGATAAACTCAAAATGGATGAAAGATCTAAATGGGAGACAAGATTCCATCAAACTCCTAGAGGAGAACACAGGCAACACTCTTTTTGAACTCAGCCACAGTAACTTCCTGCAAGATACATCCATGAAGGCAAAAGAAACAAAAGCAAAAATGAATTATTGGGACTTCTTCAAGATAAGAAGGTTTTGCACAGCAAAGGATACAGTCAACAAAACTAAAAGACAACCTACAGAATGGGAGAAGATATTTGCAAATGACGTATCAGATAAAGGGCTAGTTTCCAAGATATATAAAAAACTTATTAAACTCAACACCAAAGAAACAAACAATCCAATTATGAAATGGGCAAAAGACATGAACAGAAATCTCACAGAGGAAGACATAGACATGGCCAATATGCACATGAGAAAATGCTCTGCATCACTTGCCATCAGGGAAATACAAATCAAACCCACAATGAGATACCACCTCACACCAGTGAGAATGGGGAAAATTAACAAGGCAGGAACCACAAATGTTCGAGAGGATGTGGAGAAAAGGGAACCCTCTTACACTGTTGGTGAGAATGTGAAATGGTGCAGCCACTCTGGAAAACTGTGTGGAGGTTCCTCAAGGAGTTAAAAATAGACCTGCCCTACGACCCAGCAATTGCACTGTTGGGGATTTACCCCAAAGATTCAGATGCAATGAATCGCCAGGACACCTGCACCCTGATGTCCACAATACCCAAACTGTGGAAGGAGCCTCGGTGTCCATCGAAAGATGAATGGATAAAGAAGATGTGGTTTGTGTATACAACGGAATATTACTCAGCTATTAGAAATGACAAATACCCACCATTTGCTTCAATGTGGATGGAACTGGAGGGTATTATGCTGAGTGAAACGAGTCAATCGGAGAAGGACAAACATTATATGTTCTCATTCATTTGGGGAATATAAATAATAGTGAAAGGGAATAGAAGGGAAGGGAGAAGAAATGGGTAGGAAATATCAGAAAGAGATACAGAACATAAAGACTCCTAACTCTGGGAAATGAACTAGGGGTAGTGGAAGGGGAGGAGGGCTGGGGGTGGGGGTGACTGGGTGGCGGGCGCTGATGGGGGCACTTGACGGGATGAGTACTGGGTGTTATTCTGTATGTTGGCAATTTGAACACCAATAAAAAATAAATTTATTATTAAAAAAAAGAATTATTTTGCTATTCAGGTTCATTTGTGTCTCCATACAAATTTTAGGATTACTTATGATAGTCATGTGAGACATGGTGTTAGTATTTTAATGGGGATTGCATTAAATGAATAGAGTGCTTCGGGTACTGTAGAGCATTTTTTAAAATATTGGATATTGTAATCCATGTGCATGAAATTTTTCTCCATTTGTTTGTGTTTAATTTCTTTCATTAATGTTTCATGGCTTTTGAAGTACACATTTTTCACCTCCTTGGTTAAGTTTATTTTTAGGTATTTAATTATTTTTGGTCCAATTATAGAGAGGATTGTTTTCTTAATTTCTCTTTCTGCTGCTTCATTATTAGCTCATATAAATGCATCAGACTTCTGTACCTTAATTTTGTATCCTGTGACTATACTGAATTCACTTATCAGTTCCAGTAGTTTTTTGGTGGATCCTTTCAGTTTTCTATATATAGTAACATGTTATCTGCAAATAGTATGAGTTTTACTTCTTCCTTACCAATGTGGATGCTTTTATTCCTTTTTGTTGTCTAATTTCTTTTGCTAGGACTTCCAGTACTATATTAATAAATATGGTAATTGCGAACATCCTTGTCTTGTTCTTGACTTTAGGAGGAAAGCTCTCAGTTTTGTTCATTTTTGCCATTGATTAAAATATTCCTTCTGTTGTTGTTGTTGTCATTGTTGTTGTTTTCCTATAAGCCTTTTCATATGGTAAGGTATTCTCCCTCTAGTCTTACTCAGTTGAGGGGTTTTATCCTGAATAGATATTGTCCTGTGTCAAATGCTTTTTCTGCATCTATTGAAATGATCATATATATTTTTATCATTTCTCTTACTGATATAAAATACAATGTTGCTTAACTTGCAAATATTAAACCATCCTTGCATCCTGACAATAAATTCAACTTGAATATGGTAAATTATTAGTTAATGTATTATTGGACTTGGTGTCCTAGCATTTTGTTGGTGTTTTTTATATCTGTGTTCAACAGAGATATTGATCTGTCGTTCTCTTTTATTGTGGTATCTTTATCTGGTTCTGATATCAGGATAATGCTGGCCTCATAGGATGAATTTGGAAGTTTTCCTTCCTATTCTATTTTTTGGAAGTTTGAGAAGAATAGATATTAATTCTTCTTTAAATATTTTGTAGAATTGCCTGTGAAGCCATTTGGTCCTGGACTGTTGTTGGTTTGTAGTTTCTTGATTACTGATTCAATTTTATTGTTGGCAATCAATCTGTTAAATTTTTCTAATTTTCCTATTTCAGTTTTGGTAGGTTATTTCTAGAAATATATTCATGCCTTCTAGGTTACCCAATTTGTTGGCATGCAGTCTTTCATAATCTCTTACAATTGTTTTTATTTCTGTGGATCTGTTGCTATTTCTGTTCCTTCTTCATTAGTGATTTTGTATATTAGAGTCCTGTTATTTTTCTTTCTTTTTTTGATGGATCTCATGTGAAGTTTATCCATTTTGTTAAGCTTTTCAAGGAACCAGATCCTCTTGTCATTGATCTGTTCCATTATTATTATTTTATTATTTTAGGTTTATACATCATGTACTTCTGTTCTGATCTTTATTATTTCTTTCTATCTCCAGTTTTGGGGTTTTGTCTATTTTTCTAATTCCTTTATGTGTATGTTTTGGCTGTGTTTCTGTTGTTTGTTTCAAGTTTATTTAAATTCTAAGTGGTTTGCATATAGTGTAATATTGGTTTCAGGAGTAAAATTTACTGATTATTATTTACCTTGTGTTCATGTAATACCTTGTGTTCATCACAGCAATTGCCTTCCTTAATACCCATCACCCATTTAGCCCTTCCCCTTCCCACCTCCTCTCCAGCAACCCTCAGTTTGTTCTCTGTAGTTGAGTCTCTTATGATTTGCTTCCTTCTCTTTTTCCCCTTCCCCTATTTTCATCTTTTTCATTCCTTATAATCCACATTTGAGTGAAATCATATGATATTTATCTTTGACTGACTCCTTTCACTTAGCAGAATACTCTCTAGCTCCATCCACATTGTTACATATGGAGATATTTAATTCTTTATATATATATATATGAATATATATATTCACATCTTCTTTATCCATTCATCAGTTTTACATCCCCTTACTTTCATAATCAGTGTATTGAGGCCTAAATTATTCTTTTGTAGGCGGCATATGGATGGGTATTTTGTATTCATTGCCAATATTTGTTATTTTCCATTTTTTAAATTTTATTTTCTTTAAATTCACTTAATTAATATACATTATTAGTTTCAGAGGTAGAATTCAGTGATTCATCAGTTGCCTATAACACCCAGTGCTTATTACATCACATACCCTCTTTAATGCCTATCACCCCATCCCTTCACACACCTCCCCTCATCAACCTTCAGTTTGTTTCCTATAGTTAAGAGTATTTAATAGTTTGCCTTGTTTCCTACTGTTAAAAGTTTCTTGTGGTTTGTCTCCTCTCTGCTTTCATCTTGTTTTATTTTTCCCTACCTCCCCCTCTGTTCCTGTTTTGTTTCTTAAATTCCATAGATGAATGAAATAATGAATCTTGTTTGTTTGTTTTTTTATCCTTTCTGATTCCTTAGGTCTTTAGGTGTGAACATTTAGTACATTAATGTTCAGAATGATTATTGACAGATATCAATTTAGTGCCATTATATTATCAGTGAAATCTGGGTTTCAGGAGCTTTTCTCTTTTCCTGTCTAGTCTTAGTTGCTTTTGGCCTGTGTTTCCAATTCAAAAGTCCCCTTTAAGATTTCTTGTAGGGTTGGCTTAGTGGTCACAAACTCCTTTAGATTTTGTTTGTCTGGGAAACTCTTTATCTCTCTGTCCTTGTATGAAGTAGAATTGGTTGCATATTTTTTCCTCTTCAACATGTTGACTATATCATGCCACTTTCTTCTGGCCTGACAAGTTCTGTGAAGACATTTGCTGCTAACCTTGTCTTCACTTGTAGATCAGGGTTTTCTTTTCCCTTACTGCTTTAAGGATTCTTTCCTTATCTCTGTATTTTGCACATTTTATTGTGATATGTCTTGGAATTGGCCAGATTTTGTTTATTTTGATGGGAGTTCTCTGTGCCTCCTGATTGTGGATGTCTGTTTCCATCTCCAGATTAGGGAAGTTTTTAGCTCTAATTTTCTTAAATAAACCTCTGCCCATTTTTCCCTCTTTTCTTCTTCTGGGATGCTTATGATATAAATATTATTATATTTTATGGAGTCGCTGCATTCATGATCCAATATTTTAGTTTCCTTTTCTTTCAGCTCTGTTATTTTCCATAATTTTATCTTCTATATAATTTATTTATTCCTCTGCTTCTTCCTTTCTTGTGCTTTCTTGTGCTCATTACATCCAGTGGGTTTTGCTTCTTGGTCATAGCATTCTCTCCCTAATGAGGGATCCTCCCCTGGACAGCACTGGGAATTCTTTTCCCCCTAGATCACATCTCTGCTCCTCCTAACTTCCACAATGTGGCCTCCTTTCTCCTTTTAGTCATGCAATGAATGTTTTCTCAGTTCTCAGATCAGTTTCCTGGGTGGTCAGAATTATTTTATATTTATCTAGCTCTTTTTTTAGGGATGAGGCAGGCATAGGGCCCCCATTACTCTGCCATCTTAACTCCTACCTCTAATATTACATTGTTTACTTGAATTTTTTCTTGTTTTTTGAGATAAGCCTGTATTGCTATAAATTTCACTCTTAGAACTGCTTTTGCAGCATCTCAAAGATTTTGAATCCCTGTGTTTTAATTTTCATTTGTTTCCATGTAATTTTAAATTTCTTCTTGGATTTCTTGATTGGCCCATTCATTGTTTAGTAGCATGTTATTGAACCCCATGTATTTGTGCTCTTTCTAGATTTGTTTGTAGTTGATTTTAAGTTTCATAATGTCATGTTCAGAAATGATGCATGGTATGACTTTAATCCTTTTGAATTGGTAAGGCTTGTTTTGTGGTCTAATGTGTCATCTATTCTGGAGAATGTTCCATGTGCACTTGAAAATAACCTATATTCTGTAGTTTTAGGATGGAATGTACTGAATATATCTGTTATGTCCATGTGGTTCAGTGTGTTACTCAATACCACTGTTCCTTTGTTGATTTTGTTTAGATGATCTGTTCATTGATGTAAGTGGGGTTTAAAGTCCTCTATTATTATTGTATTACTATCAGTAAGTTCCTTTAGGTTTGTTCTAAACAGTTTTATGTATTTGGATGTTCCTATTTATGTTGGGTGCATAAATATTTATAAAGATATGTTTTGTTGGATTGTTTCCTTTATCATTATACAGCATCTTCCTTTGTCTCTTGTCACAGTCTTTGTTTTAAACTCTACATTGTCCAATATAAGTATTGCTACTCTGGCTTTCTTTTGACATTCATTTGCATGACAGATATTTCACCATCCCCTCACTTTCAATCTATAAGTGTCTTTAGATCTGAAATGCATCTCAGGGGGCAGTATATAGATAAATCTTGTTCTCTTTTAATTTACTCTGTCACCTATGTCTTTTGATTGAAGATTTTAATACATTTACATTCAAAGTGGTTTTAATAGATATGCATTTATTGCCACTTTGGTACTTGTTTTGTGTTTGTTTCTTAGTTTTTTCTGATCTTTTCTTTTGCTCTCTTTCATGGTTTATTGGCTTTATTTTGTGATGTAATTGGATTCCTTTCTCTATTCTTTACATATCTATTCCGTTTTTTTCCCCTGTGGTTACCATTAAGTTTGTATATAATATCTTCTACATATAACTGTCTTTGTTAAGTTGTTGAACACTTAATTTTGATCCCATTCTTCACCCCTTTCCTACTATATTATAGTAATATGGTATCATAATTAATATCTTTTTATTTTCTGAGTCCCTTTACTGATTTTTACAGATCTAGGGTTTTTGTTTTTGTTTTTGTTTTACTTTTTTTGTGCTTACAAGTTTTCATGCTCCCAATTTTTTTGTTACATTATCACTAATTTTTGCTATTTTACTCACTATGTGTGTGATTTGGACTTCCTTGAGTGGATTTTGTTGGAGGATCTCTGTACATCTTGGATCTGGATATCTCCGTCCTTCCCCAGATTATGGAAGTTTTCAGCCATTAGTCCTTCAAATAAATTCTCTGCCTCCTTCCCATCTCTTGTTTTTCTGGGATCCATATAATGTGAATGTTATTATGCTTGATGGAATCGCAGTTTTCATAATTATTTTTTTCTTTCATTTTCTCATGTTGATTAGTTTCACTATTCTATCTTCCAGATCATTAATTCATCCTTTGCTCCTGTAGCCTGTTATTTGTTTTACCAACTGTATTTTTATTTTCATTTATTGTTTTCTTAATCACTGATCATTTTTAATCTCTTTGTTGAGAATCTCAATGAAATGTTCTACTCTTTAGTCTAATGATTATCTTAATGATCATTACTTTATATTCTCTGTCAGACATATACTTGTATCCATTTTGTTTGGATCGTTTGTTGTGGTTTTGTCCTGTTCTTTCATTTGGGACATATTTTTTTTCTGTCTCCTTATTTTGTCTAACCTTCTTGCCTATTTCTCTGTGCTAGGATATTCAGCTATGTCTTCTGCTTTTAAAGGTAATGGCTTTTTGAAAAAGTGGTCCTACAGTGCCCTGCAGTGCCATGTCCCCTCTTCCCCAGTTCCTGGCACTTCATGGGTGTCTTTTATGTTTGTGGCATATGTATATAAGTTCAGTTGTCTTTGGAGGCTCTCTTTGCCTGTTGGGGCAGTGTGTGGTCCCCAGCTGGGTGGGACACATTTTAACAAGGTTTCTGCTGTTTCACTTTGGAAATAAAGCCTTCTGCTGCTGCCACCACTGCTAGAACTGAGATACCACAAAACTTGGGGTGGGAGATGAAGTGTTGCTGAAGTTTGAATGTATCTTCTGGGGGAGAGGACCCAGAGCAAAGGTATTAAGGCAAGAGTGGAAAGTATTGATGCTTTGAACTGTGATGCAAGGTTGGTGTAAACAAGCTAGGAAGCAAGTTTGGGTGCTGTGTTGGTTTCTGAATGTGGCTATGTATTTATGCTAGGGATCTTTGGAAGAAAATGGCATCTGCCAGTTTTTCTGTTCTTTGAAGGGTGTCTCTGTGATACCTACCTCTCTAGGCCATGCTCTGAGATGAGTAATTAACTCTCCTTCCATTATTTCCCCAGAATTTTCAAACTGCTGCTTCTAGGCTGGATCTTGGCTGGCTCTTTGTCATGCTCTCTTAAGGGCAGTAACTCTGCTTCCTAATACCCTATGGACTCTCTAGGAGCTGAACCTGTGGATTTTTAAAATTCCAGGCTTTATGTCCTGCTGTTTGTTAGAACTCATGAAATTCAGCCATTGTTGCTTTCAATGACAAATGTTATAGAGATTCATCATCCCTGTGCAGTCTCCATGATGTGATAGGCTATTTCTTGCCCTTTACCATGCCCCTGGCTCCCCCTAGATCTATGATAGCCATGGTTTGTTTTATTCCCAAACCACATATTCACCCTTCCTACCTTCTTTGAACCTGCCTCTTCTCAACCTTTACTTGTGGAGTTTGTCTGCCAGTCTTCACGCCATTGTATGGGTTATTTACATCGATGTGGGTGTTATCTAGTTGTATCCATGGCATGAGGTGAGCTTAGGTTCCTTCTATTCTACCTCTTGAGGCCATGTTTTTGAATTGAGGAAGTAAATTTTTTTAAATTTATTTTTTATTGGTGTTCAATTTACTAACATACAGAATAACCCCCAGTGCCCGTCACCCATTCACTCCCACCCCCCGCCCTTCTCCCCTTTCACCACCCCTAGTTTGTTTCCCAGAGTTAGCAGTCTTTACGTTCTGTCTCCCTTTCTGATATTTCCCACACATTTCTTCACCCTTCCCTTATATTCCCTTTCACTATTATTTATATTCCCCAAATGAAAGAGAACATATAATGTTTGTCCTTCACCGACTGACTTACTTCACACAAAATAATACCCTCCAGTTCCATCCACTTTGAAGCAAATGGTGGGTATTTGTCATTTCTAATAGCTGAGTAATATTCCATTGTATACATAGACCACATCTTCTTTATCCATTCATCTTTCGTTGGACACTGAGGCTCCTTCCACAGTTTGGCTATCGTGGCCATTGCTGCTATAAACATCGGGGTGCAGGTGTCCCGGCGTTTCATTGCATTTGTATCTTTGGGGTAAATCCCCAACAGTGCAATTGCTGGGTCGTAGGGCAGGTATATTTTTAACTGTTTGAGGAACCTCCACACAGTTTTCCAGAGTGGCTGCACCAGTTCACATTCCCACCAACAGTATAAGAGGGTTCCCTTTTCTCCGCATCCTCTCCAACATTTGTGGTTTCCTGCCTTGTTAATTTTCCGATTCTCACCGGTGTGAGGTGGTATCTCATTGTGGTTTTGATTTGTATTTCCCTGATGGCAAGTGATGCAGAGCATTTTCTCATATGCATGTTGGCCATGTCTATGTCTTCCTCTGTGAGATTTCTCTTCATGTCTTTTGCCCATTTCATGATTGGATTGTTTGTTTCTTTGGTGTTGAGTTTAAGAAGTTCTTTATAGATCTTGAAAACTAGCCCTTTATCTGATATGTCATTTGCAAATACCTTCTCCCATTCTGTAGGTTGTCTTTGAGTTTTGTTGACTGTATCCTTTGCTGTGCAAAAGCTTCTTATCTTGATGAAGTCCCAATAGTTCATTTTTGCTTTTGTTTCTTTTGCCTTCGTGGATGTATCTTGCAAGAAGTTACTATGGCCGAGTTCAAAAAGGGTGTTGCCTGTGTTCTTCTCTAGGATTTTGATGGAATCTTGTCTCCCATTTAGATCTTTCATCCATTTTGAGTTTATCTTTGTGTATGGTGAAAGAGAGTGGTCTAGTTTCATTCTTCTGCATGTGGATGTCCAATTTTCCCAGACCCATTGATTGAAGAGACTGTCTTTCTTCCAATGGATAGTCTTTTCCTCCTTTATCGAATATTAGTTGCCCATAGAGTTCAGGGTCCACTTCTGGATTCTCTATTCTGTTCCACTGATCTATGCGTCTGTTTTTGTGCCAGTACCACACTGTCTTGATGACCACAGCTTTGTAGTACAACCTGAAATCTGGCATTGTGATGCCCCCAGATATGGTTTTCTTTTTTAAAATTCCCCTGGCTATGCAGGGTCTTTTCTGATTCCACACAAATCTGAAAATAATTTGTTCTAACTCTCTGAAGAAAGTCCATGGTATTTTGATAGGGATTGCATTAAACATGTATATTGCCCTGGGTAACATTGACATTTTCACAATATTAATTCTGCCAATCCATGAGCATGGAATATTTTCCATCTCTTTGTGTCTTCCTCAATTTCTTTCAGAAGTGTTCTATAGTTTTGAGGGTATAGACCCTTTACCTCTTTGGTTAGGTTTATTCCTAGGTATCTTATGCTTTTGGGTGCAATTGTCAATGGGATTGACTCCTTAATTTCTCTTTCTTCAGTCTCATTGTTAGTGTATAGAAATGCCATTGATTTCTGGGCATTGATTTTGAGTCCTGCCACGCTACCGAATTGCTGTATGAGTTCTAGCAATCTTGGGGTGGAGACTTTTGGGTTTTCTATGTAGAGTATCATGTCATCAGCGAAGAGGGAGAGTTTGACTTCTTCTTTGCCAATTTGAATGCCTTTAATGTCTTTTTGTTGTCTGATTGCTGAGGCTAGGACTTCCAGTACTAGGTTGAACAGCAGTGGTGAGAGTGGACATCCCTGTCTTGTTCCTGATCTTAGGGAAAGGCTCCCAGTGCTTCCCCATTGAGAATGATATTTGCTGTGGGCTTTTCATAGATGGCTTTTAAGATGTCGAGGAATGTTCCCTCTATCCCTACACTCTGAAGAGTTTTGATCAGGAATGGATGCTGTAGTTTGTCAAATGCTTTCTCTGCATCCAATGAGAGGATCATATGGTTCTTGGTTTTTCTCTTGCTGATATGATGAATCACATTGATTGTTTTACGGGTGTTGAACCAGCCTTGTGTCCCAGGGATAAATCCTACTTGGTCATGGTGAATAATTTTCTTAATGTACTGTTGGATCCTATTGGCCAGTATCTTGTTGAGAATTTTTGCATCCATGTTCATCAGGGATATTGGTCTGTAATTCTCCTTTTTGGTGGGGTCTTTGTCTGGTTTTGGAATTAAGGTGATGTTGGCCTCATAGAACGAATTTGGAAGTACTCCATCTCTTTCTATCTTTCCAAACAGCTTTAGGAGAATAGGTATGGTTTCTTCTTTAAACGTTTGATAAAATTCCCCAGGGAAGCCATCTGGCCCTTTTAATTGTTTGTCTCTTTTTTCCTCAGTTTCCCTCTTTGCTATCAACTTGTCTTCTATGTCACTCACTCGTTCTTCCACCTCGTTAACCCTCGACGTTAGGACTTCTAGTTTGGATTGCATCTCATTCAATTGATTTTTAATTTCTGCCTGATTAGCTCTAAATTCTGCAGTCATGAAGTCTCTTGAGTCCTTTATGCTTTTTTCTGGAGCCACCAGTAGCTGTATAATAGTGCTTCTGAATTGGCTTTCTGACATTGAATTGTAATCCAGATTTTGTAACTCTGTGGGAGAGAGGACTGTTTCTGATTCTTTCTTTTGAGGTGAGGTTTTCCTTCTAGTCATTTTGCTCAGTGCAGAGTGGCCAAAAGCAAGTTGTAATGGGAAAAGGAGAAAAAGAGGAGAGAAAGAAGGAAAGAAAAGAGAAAGAGAAAAAAAAGGAAGAAAAAAAACGAAAAAAAAGAAGAAAAAGAGAAAGAAAAAGAAAGAAAGGAGAAAAAAGGGGGGTGGGGGAAGGAAACAAATCAAAAAGCAAAACAAAAAAAGAAAAAAGGAAAAAAAAGAACCACGGGGGAGTATCTTCTGATTCTGTGTACCTTAAGGCCCTTGGCTTCTCCTGGAAGTTGTCCATCTAGCTGGTCTTCTGGGGGAGGGGCCTGCTGTGCTGATTCTCAGGTGTTAGCAGTTGGGGGAGCTGCTCTGCCCCTGCCTGGTGCAGGGCTCAATGGGGGTTGTTTACCCCGTGAGGCCCCAGGAGCAACAGCCCTAGTGGCGGGGCCAGCTCTGGAAACCTGGATTCAGCCCCCGCAGGAACTCCGGAGGTCTCCGTCTGCAGGGCCTGGAGGCTCCGGGGCGGGGCCGCTGATCTGCTCAGCTGGGGCAGGAGCGTCCTTGCTGTCCTGGGCCCTCCCGGCCTCTGCCTGTCCCGGGGGAGGCAGGATCCTGGGCTGTGTCCCGGCACCCTGTGCTCCAGAGCCTGCGCTGTTGGATTCGCGCTCCCGGGCCGCGCAACCCCCTCCGCGGAGCCGCCGCCCGAGCGCCCCTGAGCTGCTCCTGGAACCACGCAGCCCCCTCCACATGGAGCCTCTTCTTCTGCACGCGCCCCTCCGATATGCTCCCGGGGCCGCGCAGCCCCCTCCGCGGAGCCGCCGCTCGAGCCCCCCCGAGCTGCTCCGGGTCCCGCCGGGTCCCGCCGTGCGCGCTGCAGCCCTTAGGGAGATCGGCGCACTCTCCTGGTGCGCAGTTGCTGTTACTGTCCCGGGGAGCCCGAGGGCATCCTCGCCCTTCTGGGTCCTGCTCCAACTCCCTGCGAGCCCCTTTCCTCCCGGGAAGGTTGGTGCAGCTCCTGCTTCTCCGGGACGGGGCTCTCCTGTCCTGGGGACACTCGCCCCGGCCTCAGCCCGGCTCCTCGTGGGGCCCCTCCCCCTTGGAGGCCTTTGTTTCTTTATTTCTTTTTCCCCGTCTTCCTACCTTGATAGAAGCGCGAACTCTTCTCACTGTTGCATTCCAGGTGTTCTCTCTTTAATTCTCAGGCCGAATTCGTAGATTTTCAGGATAATTTGAAGGTTTTCTAGGTAATTTGGTGGAGACAGGTGATTTGGAGACCCTACTCTTCCGCCATCTTGCCCCTCCCTACGAGGAAGTAAATTTTTAACATAGTAAATGAGTTTCCCTATGTGTTGCAGAATATTGTGATAAAAGGAGATTCATGCTCATGTTTATTTTTTATTGTTATATGTAGACACTATTTACTGAAAATATATAATTGTAATCTGTGCCTGACCAGCACTACTTACCCAAATAACAATCTTTTTTTTTTTTAATTTTTATTTATTTATGATAGTCACACAGAGCGAGAGAGAGAGAGAGAGAGAGAGAGAGAGAGAGGCAGAGACACAGGCAGAGGGAGAAGCAGGCTCCATGCACCGGGAGCCCGACGTGGGATTCGATCCTGGGTCTCCAGGATTGCGCCCCGGGCCAAAGGCAGGCGCCAAACCGCTGCGCCACCCAGGGATCCCTTGAGTTAATTTTACAGGATTTCAACCCCTTGAGCATTCAAATAATGGATCAATTGGAACCAAAGATTTGATCATGCTGACCTTTCCCAGCCCACATGACTTCAACTTCTGTCACCTTACAATGACATTTGCCTTAATTCCATGCCGAATACCCCGATTTCCAAGCCTCCTGTCATGAATATGCATGCATCCATAGTTTTGAACTTTTCTAGTTTTGTTGTTTGAGGAGAGACTGTTCTGGGAAATATCCCCAATGTTCTTTATTGTTGCAAATAAAACCATTTCTTTCCTGTTATCTGATCTGGCTGTGCCTTTTGGCTTGACGCTCACCAAAAAGTGAACTCAGTTTTGGGTAACAATATCATTACATTGGATTGTAGAAATTTGACCTACAAATCTTTGAAGGACAGAAAAATTCAGTCCATAACAGTGCTCAATCAATGTCTTTAAACTTCACATCAAATTTTTGGTGGTCAAGATATATACTTTCCTTTACAGCACTAATTTTTTTCATATTAAATTAACTGGAAGCACACATTGGAGTTTGTTTATATAACTGACTCTATCTTGATGAACTTGAATTAAAGAAAACCTAAAATAGAAGAACTTGATACTTTGAAAAGCTAAAGAACTACATAAACCATATAATATGCTTTCTGATTGGCCACAGTTTACCTATAATTCAGTATATCTGCTTAATGACACAGAGGTGTGGCTGTACATATGTGAACTAATTTCCACTCTTCACAAAACTTTCCTTATTCCCATGGCAAACTCAGTCTAATATATGTGGCAATAGGTTGGTCAAAGGCAAGTTACACTCCAAATTGAATATGTACATAACAATGTTTATTTATTTATTTATTTATTATTTATTTATTTATTTATAAAATATTTTATTTACTTATTCATGAGAGACACACACACACAGAGAAGCAGAGACATAGGCAGAAGGATAAGCAGGCTCCCTTAAAGGAGCCCAATGTGGGACTCGATCCCAGATCCTGGGACCATGTCATTAACTGAAGGCAGACTCTCAACCACTGAGCCACCCACGTGTCCCTACATAACAATATTTAATGATAATTGTTTTACATTTCTTTTTTTCTCTAATTAAAAGGAATAAATACACTTTATTCCATATTTTGGAAAGAAATAGAGGTGGTTAGTTTTTGACATGCTGGAAATGATTTTCAAAAACGCAATGATTTTGATAGCTATATTGTCACATTGTATTATTAAGGCTAAATTTACAGATCATGAAAACTGAGCTGTGAAGACTATAATTACCTTTTAAAAAGTACTACAAATTGTCCTTAGATAATGATATTTAACAATCATATCCTTCTCTTTACTTTGTAAAAAGTTATTTGTTTTCTTCTAAAAAAATTCAGAAGATCCCATAAAAGCACATCTTCCTACCAGACTGGCTGTTTTGTTTTGTTTTTGTTTTGTTTTTTAATTGAGTGTTCAAATGGGCACATAAAAGTAAAAATGTCTGCAAGAATGTTTTTAAAATCTACCATTTCCATCCTGCCCTTGCTACCTACCTGAGAATATATATTTCATAGCAGTTTGGATTGAGTTATACAGTGTAAAGCTATAAATTGATTCAGTAGATTTTGATCTAAGGGTCATAGAGCCATACTCTATTGTAATCGAAAAACTTTAAGCTTAGTGCATATTTTAAGTACTAGAATAGACCTTTGAAAGTACATGATTTCTTGCTGTTGTATGTTACTTAGTGCAACTAAGGTATGCAGATCAGAGTGTTGACCCAATATGAAACTGTATATATTTCTATAATATTATCTATATACTTAATTTTGGATTGTTATTCAGAGAACAACTTTGATAGAGCAAGGTAGAAACTGGTCATACAGGGGAATGAGAATCAAGGAGCATGCTCAAAATTCAGACAAGGGAGTTCAACACAGGTTCTCTATGTTCTGGTGAAGAAAAGTGGCTTAAAAGAAACTGCTGTCTTAGGAAGATATCTCTAAGGACAGCCATATATTTTTTGTATATGAGGACACCATAAACTTGAGACTTCCATTGCTGACTTTGAGGCTCATCTTGAAATAATTCTGCTGAATCCCAAGCAGAAATTATACAGAAACACCTATAGGTAAAAGAGTATGAAGAGAAGGGGAATAATTATTTCAGTAACTGGTAGTTTTCTCCAGGGAACCATCTAGATAGGCTCCTAACTATTATATATCATGGGTGGCAAGAGCACACCTTAAGTAGCCAGTGTAGGTTCCTGTGAGAGGGGATGTAAATAGCCACACATCTTTCTAAAAAAGATAAATTCCTCTTTAAATTTGCTAGGATTCTCTCAGAGCAGAAGTAAAGAGATTTTATTAACTTCTTTTTCCTTTTCAAATTTTTATTCAAATTCTACTTAGATAACAGGGTGCAACATTGGTTTCAGGGGTAGTATTCAGTGCAAAAGTGTTCCCCTTTCTCCACATCCTCAACAACACGTGTTGTTTCTTTTTTAAAAATTTTATTTAAATTCAATTTGTCAGCATATAGTATAATACCCAGTTCTCATCTCATCATGTGCCCTGCTTAATGCCCATCACTTAGTTACCCTATCCCCCCACCCATCTCCCCTTCTACAACACTTAGTTTCCCATGTTTAGGAGTCACTCATGGTTTATCTTCCTCTAATTTTTTTGCTACTCATTTCCCCCCTTCCTTTATAGTCCCTTTCACTATTTCTTATATTAAATATACGAGTGAAACCATATGATAATTGTCGTTTTCCAGTTGACTTATTTCACTGAGTATAATATCCTCCAGTTCCAGCACACCTGGGTGGCTCAGTGGTTGAGCGTCTGACTTCTGCTCAGGTCACGGTCCCAGGATCTGGGATGGGGTGCCGCATCAGGCTCCCTGTGGGGAGCCTGCTTCTCCCTCTGCCTGTATCTTTGTCTCTCTCTCTTTCTCTGTCTGTGTCTCCCATGAATAAATAACTAAATCTTTTTTAAAAATCCTCCAGTTCCATCCACATCAATGTGAATGGTAGGTATTCATCCTGAGGGTATATATATATATATATATATATATATATATATATATATATATCTTCTTTATCCATTTATCTGTCGAAGGACATCTTGGCTTCTTCCACAGTTTGGCTATTGTAGACATTGCCACTATGAAATTTGGGGTGCAGGTGGCCTGTCATTTCACTACATCTGTATATATGGAGCAAATACCCAATACTGCAATTTCTGGGTGGTGGGGGAGTTCTATTTTTAACTTCTTGAAGAACATCCATACTGTTTTCCCCAGCGCCTGCACCACCTTGCATTCTCACCAATAGTACAAGAGGGTTTCCTTTTCCCTACTTTCCTTTTCCCTACTTGCCAACATTTGAAGTTTCCTGTCTTGTCAATTTTAGCCATTCTTACCAGTATAGAGTGGTATCTCATTGTGGTTTTGATTTGTATTTCCCTGATGGCAAGTGATGTGGGGTGTTTTTTCATGTGCTTGTTGGCCATGTGTAGGTCGTCTTTGGAGAAATGTTTGTTCATGTATTCTGCCTATTTCTTTTTTTTTTTTTTAAATTTTTTTTTTAATTTTTATTTATGATAGGCACACAGTGAGAGAGAGAGGCAGAGACACAGGCAGAGGGAGAAGCAGGCTCCATGCACCGGGAGCCTGACGTGGGATTCGATCCTGGATCTCCAGGATCGCGCCCCGGGCCAAAGGCAGGCGCCAAACTGCTGCGCCACCCAGGGATCCCGTATTCTGCCTATTTCATGACTGGGGTTATTTCTTGAGTGTTGAGCTTGATAAGCTCTTTATAGATCCTGGAGACTAGCCCCTTATCTAATATGTCATTGCAAGTATCTTTTCCCATTCTGTATGTAGACTTCCAGTTATATCAACAGTTTCTTTTGCTGTACAGAAGCTTTTTATCTTGATGTGGTGCCAATAGTTAATTTTTGCTTTTGTTTCCCTTGCCTTCATAGATGTATCTTGCAAGAAGTTTCTGTAGCCAAGTTAAAAAGGATGTTGCCTGTGTTCTCCTCTAGGATTTTTATGGATTTGTCTCATATTTAGAACTTTCTACCATTTTGAGTTTATCTTTGTGCGTGATGAAAGAGAATGGTCCAGTTTCATTCTTCTACATAAAGCTGTCCAATTTTCTGAACACCATTTATTGATGAGAAGGTCATTTTTTCCATTGGAGATTATTTCCTGCTTTGTTAAGGATAAGCTGACCATAGATTTGAGAGTCCATTTCTGGATGCTGTATTCTGTTCCAATGATCTACGTGTCTAGCTTTTGTCAGTATAATATTGTTTTGATGATCACAGCTTTGTAATACAGCTTAAAGTCAGGTATTATTACGGCTGAGCTTTGGTTTCTTTCTCAACATTCCTCTAGCTATTTAAGGTCCTTTCTGGCTCCATACAAATCTTAAGAGTATTCGTTCCAACAATATGAAGAAAGTATATGGTATTTTGCTAGAGATTGCATTAAGTGTGTAAATTGCTCTGGATAGCATAGACATTTTTTACAATATTTGTTCTTCCAATTTAAGAGCATAGAATATCTTTCCATCTCTTTGTGTCTTCCTCAATTTCTTCAATAAGAGTTCTGTTGTTTTGAGAGTATAGATACGATACCTCTTTGGTTAGGCTTATTCCCTTGTATGCTATGGTTTTGGGTGATATTGTAAATGGGATTTATTCCTCAATTTAACTTTCTTGAGTTTCATAGTTGTCTGTATAAATACAACAGATTTTTGTGCATTGATTTTGCTTCCTTTCATGTTGCTAAATTGTATGAGTTCTAGCAATGTTGGAGCAATGTCCAACAATATCTTTCAGGTTTTCTATAAACAGGATCATGACATCTGTGAAGAGGGAGAGGTCAACTTCTTCTTTGATAATTTGAATGCATTTTATTACTTTTTATTCTCTGACTGGTGAGCTTAGGATATCTACTACTATAATGAACAAAAGTGGTGAGAGTTAGGTGTCTCTCATGTTCTGTCACCCTCTCTGATATTTAACACTCATTTTCTCTCCTTTCACCTTTATTCCCCTTAACTGTTTTTTATATTCCCCAAATGACTGAGAGCATATAATGTTTGTCCTTCACCGAATGACTTATTTCACTCAGCATAATACCCTACACTTCCATTCACATTGAAGCAAGTGGTGGGTATTTGTCATTTTTAATGGCTGAATAATATTCCATTGTATATATTGATGACATCTTCTTTATCCATTCATCTGTTAATGGGCACTGAAGCTCCTTCCACAGTTTGGCTATTGTGGACATTGATGATATAAACATTGGGGTGCAGGTGTTCCAGCATCTCACTGTGCCTGTATCCTTGGGTTAAATCCCCAGCAATCCAAATGCTGGGTCGTAGGGCAGTTCTATTTTTAACTCTTGGAGGAACCTCCACACAGTTTCCCAGAGTGGCTGTACCAGTTCACATTCCTACCAAAAATGCAAGAGGGTTCCCCTTTCCCACATCCTCTCCAACATTTGTTGTTTCTTGCCTTGTTAATTTTCCCCATTCTCACTGGTGTGAGGTGGTATCTCATTGTGGTTTTGATTTGTATTTCCCTGATGGTAACTGATGCGGAGCATTTTCTCATGCACTTGTTGACCATGTCTATGTCATCCTCTATGAAATTTCTGTTCATGTCTTTTGCCCATTTCAAGATTGGATGGTTTGTTTCTTTGGTGTTGAGTTTAATAAGTTCTTTATAGATCTTGGATACTAGCCCTTTATCTGATATGTCATTTGAAAATAACATCTCATATTTAATAAGTTGATTTTTAGTTTTGTTGGCTGTTTATTTTGCTGTGCAGAAATTTTTATCTTAAGTACCAATAATTCATGTTTGCTTTTGTTTCCTTTGCCTTCATAGATATATCTTGCAAGAAGTTGCTGTGCCAAGATCAAAAAAGGTGTTGCCTGTGTTCTCCTCTAGATTTTTGATGGATTCTTCTCTCACATTTAGATCTTCCATACATTTTGAGTTTATCATTGTCTATGGTGTAAGAGAATGCTCTAGATTAATTCTGTACATGGTTGTCCAATTTTCCCAGGACCATTTATTGAAGAGACTGTCTTTTTATCCAGTGAACCGTCTTTCCTGCTTTGTCAAATATTAGATGAACATAGAGTTGAGGGTCCACTTTTGGATTCTCTATTCTGTTACATTGATCTATGTGTCTGTTTTTGTACCAGAACCACACTATCTTGATTATCACAGCTCTGTAGTACAGCCTGAAATCTGGCATTGTGATGCCCACAGCTATGATTTTCTTTTTTAATATTCCCCTGGCTATTCAGGGTCTTTTCTGATTCCACACAAATCTTAAGATGATTTGTACCAACTCTCTGAAGAAAGTCCATGGTATTTTGATAGGGATTGCATTAAACGTGTAAATTGCCCTGAGTAACATTGACATTTTCACAATATTAATTTTCCAATCCATGAGCATGGAGTATTTTTCCATCTCTTTGTGTCTTCCTCAATTTCCTTCAGAAGTGTTCTGTAGTTTGTAGGGTATAGATCCATTACCTCTTTGGTTAGGTTTATTCATAGGTATCATATACTTTTGGGTACAATTGTCAATGGGACTGACTGCTTAATTTCTCTTTCTTCAGTCTCATTGTTAGTGTATAGAAATGCTACTGACTTCTGCGCATTGATTTTGTATCCTGCCACACTGCCAAATTGCTGTATGACTTCTAGCAATCTTGGGGTGGAGTCTTTTGGGTTTTCTATGTACAGTATCATGTCATATGCTAAGAGGGAGAGTTTGACTTCTTCTTTGCCAATTTGAATGTAATTATTTCTTTTTGTTGCCTGATTGCTGAGGCTAGGACTTCTGGTACTATGCTGAATAGTAGGGTGAGAGTAGACTCCCAGTCTTGTTCCTGATCTTAAGGGAAAGGCTCCTAGTGTTTCCCCATTGAGAATGATATTGGCTGTGGGCTTTTTGTAGATGGCTTTTAAGATGCTGAAGAATGTTCCCTCTATTGCTACACTCTGACGAGTTTTGACAGGAATGGATGCTGTATTTTGTCAAATGCTTTCTCTACATCTATGGAGAGGATCATATCATTCTTGTTTTTCTCTAATTGATATGATCTACCACATTGATTGCATTACAAGTGTTGAACCAGCCTTGCATCCTGGGGATAAATCTCACTTGGTTATGGTAAATAATATTAATGTACTGTTGGATCCTATTGGCTAGTATCTTGTTGAGAATTTTGCATCTGTGTTCATCAGGGATATTGGTCTATAATTCTACTTTTTGCTTTTTTTTGGCTTTAGAATTAAGGTGATCCTGGCCTCATTTAACGAGTTTGGAAGTATGCCATCTCTTTCTATCTTTTGGAAAAGTTTTAGGAGAATAGTTATTGTGTCTTGTTTAAACGTTTGATATAGTTCCCCTGGGAAGCCATCTGACCCTGGACTTTTGTGTCTTTGGAGGTTTGTGATGACTCCTTACATTTTCCCCCTTGTTATAGGTCTATTCAAGTTTTCTATTTCTTCCTGTTCCAGTTTTGGTAGTTTGTGTCTTTCCAGAAATGCATCCGTTTCTTCTACATTGCCTAATTTATTGGCGTATACCTGCTCATAAGTTTTTAAAATTGTTTGTATTTCCATGCTGTTGGTGGTGATCACTCCTTTCTCATTCATGATTTTACTAATTTGAGTCTTTTCTCTCTTCTTTTTAATAAGGCTGGCTAATGGTTTTTCTATCTTATTAATTCTTTCAAAGAATCAACTCGGTTTTGTTGATCTGTTCCACAGTTCTTCTGATCTCTATTTCTTTTTTTTTAATTTTTTAATTTATTTTTTATTGGTGTTCAATTTACTAACATACAGAATAACCCCCAGTGCCCGTCACCCATGCACTCCCACCCCCCGCCCTCCTCCCCTTCTACCACCCCTAGTTCGTTTCCCAGAGTTAGCAGTCTTTACGTTCTGTCTCCCTTTCTGATATTTCCCACACATTTCTTCTCCCTTCCCTTATATTCCCTTTCACTATTATTTATATTCCTCAAATGAATGAGAACATATAATGTTTGTGCTTCTCCGACTGACTTACTTCACTCAGCATAATACCCTCCAGTTCCATCCACGTTGAAGCAAATGGTGGGTATTTGTCCTTTCTAATAGCTGAGTAATATTCCATTGTATACACAAACCACATCTTCTTTATCCATTCATCTTTCTTTGGACACCGAGGCTCCTTCCACAGTTTGGCTATCGTGGCCATTGCTGCTATAAACATCGGGGTGCAGGTGTCCCGGCGTTTCACTGCATCTGTATCTTTGGGGTAAATCCCCAACAGTGCAATTGCTGGGTCGTAGGGCAGGTCTATTTTTAACTCTTTGAGGAACCTCCACACAGTTTTCCAGAGTGGCTGCACCAGTTCACATTCCCACCAACAGTGTAAGAGGGTTCCCTTTTCTCCGCATCCCCTCCAACATTTGTGGTTTCCTGCCTTGTTAATTTTCCGATTCTCACCGGTGTGAGGTGGTATCTCATTGTGGTTTTGATTTGTATTTCCCTGATGGCAAGTGATGCAGAGCATTTTTTCATATGCATGTTGGCCATGTCTATGTCTTCCTCTGTGAGATTTCTCTTCATGTCTTTTCCCATTTCATGATTGGATTGTTTGTTTCTTTGGTGTTGAGTTTAAGAAGTTCTTTATAGATCTTGGAAACTAGCCCTTTATCTGATATGTCATTTGCAAATACCTTCTCCCATTCTGTAGGTTGTCTTTTAGTTTTGTTGACTGTATCCTTTGCTGTGCAAAAGCTTCTTATACTGATGAAGTCCCAAAAGTTCATTTTTGCTTTTGTTTCTTTTGCCTTCCTGGATGTATCTTGCAAGAAGTTACTGTGGCCGAGTTCAAAAAGGGTGTTGCCTGTGTTCTTCTCTAGGATTTTGATGGAATCTTGTTTCACATTTAGATCTTTCATCCATTTTGAGTTTATCTTTGTGTATGGTGCAAGAGAGTGGTCTAGTTTCATTCTTATGCATGTGGATGTCCAATTTCCCCAGCACCATTGATTGAAGAGACTGTCTTTCTTCCAATGGATAGTCTTTCCTCCTTTATCAAATATTAGTTGACCATAAAGTTCAGGGTCCACTTTTGGGTTCTCTATTCTGTTCCACTGATCTCTATTTCATTGAGTTCTGCTCGAATCATTATTAATTCTCTTCTTCTGCTGGTTGTAGGATGTATTTGATGTTTTTTTCTCCAGCTGTTATAGGTGCAAAGTTAGCTTTTGTATTTGAGTTCTTTCCAGTTTTGGATGGATGCTTGTATTGCGATGTATTTCCCCCTCAGGATTGATTTTGCTGTATCCCAAAGATTTTGAATGGTTGTATCTTCATTCTCATTAGTTTCCATGAATCTTTTTAATTCTTCCTTAATTTCCTGGTTGACCCTTACATCTTTTAGCAGGATGGTCCTTAACCTCCACGTGTTTGAAATCCTTCCAAACTTCTTCTTGTGATCTAGTTCTAGTTTCAAAGCATTATCGTCTGAAAATATGCAGGGGATAATCCCAATCTTTTGGTATTGGTTAAGACCTGAATTGTGACCCAGTATGTAGTCTCTTCTGGAGAAAGTTCCATATGCACTTGAGAAGAATGTGTATTCAGTTGCATTTGGATGTAAAGTTCTGTAGATATCTGTGAAATCCATCTGGTCCAGTGAATCATTTAAAGCTCTTGTTTCTTTGGCGATGTTGTACTTAGAAGGCCTGTCGATTGTAGAAAGCACTATTTTGAAGTCACCAAGTATAAGTGTATTATTATCTAAGTATGTCTTAACTTTGATTTTTTTATTTTACTTTTTTATTTGTTTATTTATGATAGTCACACACACAGAGAGAGAGAGAGAGAGAGAGAGAGAGAGAGGCAGAAACATAGGCAGAGGGAGAAGCAGGCTCCATGCACCGGGACCCCGACGTGAGATTCAATCCCGGGTCTCCAGGATCATGCCCTGAGCCAAAGGCAGGCGCCAAACCGCTGCGCCACCCAGGGATCCCTTCTTGATGGCTCCCACATTCAGGGCATAAATATTGATGATTTTTATGTTCTCTTGTTGGATAAATTCTTTAAGGATGATGTAGTGTCCCTCTTCATCTCTCACTACTGTCTTTGAGATAAACTTTAGTTTATCTGATATAAGGATAGCTACCCCTGCTTTCTTTTGAGGACCATTTGAATGGTAAATTGTTCTCCAACCTTTTGTTTTCAGGCTGTAGGTGTCCTTATATCTGAAATGAGTCTTTTATAGACAGCAAATGATTGGGTCCAACTTTTTTATCCATTCTGAAACCCCACGCCTTTTGATGGGGTAATTAAGCCCATTCACTTTCACAGTTGCTATTGACAGATATGAATTTCGTGTCATCATAATACCTATTCAGTCCCTGTTTTTGTGGATTGTTTTCTTGGACTTCCTCTTTCTTTTACAGGGCCCCCCTTAGTATTTCTTGCAGACCTGATTTGGTGATCACATATTCTTTCAGTTCCTGCCTATCTTGGAAGCTCTTTATCTCTCCTTCTATTTTGAATGTGAGCCTTGCTGGATAAAGTATTCTTGGCTGCATGTTCTCATTTAGGACTCTGAATATATCTTTCCAGCCCTTTCTGGCCTGCCAGGTATCTGTGAAGTGGTCTGCTGTTATTCTCATACTTCTCTCCATAAAGGTAATGGATTTTTTGTCTCTTGCTGCTTTAAGGATCTTCTCTTTATCTTTGGAATATGCAAGTTTCCCTATTAAATGGCGAGGCTTTGAATGGTTTTTATTGATTTTTGGGGGGAATCTCTCTATATCCTGGATCTGAATGCTTGTTTCCCTTCCCAAGTTAGGGAAGTTCTCAGCTATGATTTGTTTAAATACACTGTGTGGACCTCTGTCCCTTCGGCACCTTCTGGAACCCCAATTAAACTTAGATTTTTCCTTCTGAGGCTGTCATTTTTTCCCTTAACCTATCCTCATGATTTTAATTGTTTTTCTCTTTTTTCCTCAGTTTCCTTCCGTGCCATCAATTGTCTTCTATGTCACTCGCTCATTCTTCTACCTCACTCACCCTCATCATTAAGACCTCTAGTTTGGATTGCATCTCATTTAATTGATTTTTAATTTCTGCCTGATTAGATCTAAATTCTGCAGTCATGAAGTCTCTTGAATCCTTTATGCTTTTTTCTAGAGCCACCAATAGCTTTGTAATTGTGCTTCTGAATTGGCTTTCTGACATTGAATTCTCATCCAAATTTTGTATCCCTGTGGGAGAGAAGACTGTTTATGATTCTTTCTTTTGTTTTGAGTTTTTCCTTCTAGTCATTTTGCTCAGGGCAAAATGGCCAGAAACAAGTTGTACTGGAAAACGGAGAAAAAGAGAGAAAATAAAGGAAAAAAAAAAAGGTGGTGGAAACAAACAGAAAACAAAAAACAAGGGGGATTATCCCCTGATTTTATGTACTGTAAATCCCTCGATTTCCCCTGGAACTTTGCAGTGCTTCTTGGTCAATACCTTGCTTTTCCTCTGTTCTTCTAGGTGGTCTTCTGTGGGAGTGGACTGCTGTGCTGATTCTCAGATGTGTGCACCTGGGGGAGCTGCCCTGTCCCCTGCCAGGTGCACTGTTCAATGGGTCCTGTTTATCCTGTGAGGCCCCTGCTCAGTCCCAGGTACAACGTGACACCAGGAGGAAGAAGAACAGTGGCATCGGCCCACTCTCCAACTCTGGAGTCAGCTCCCGCAGTAACTACCGCAGTTCCCAGTCCCTGGATGCTCTGGAGGTGGGGGGTGCCGGTCTGCAAAACTCAAGGACACCCAGTGGCAGGAGCGTCTTTGCTGTCCTGTGTCCTCCCGGCCTTTTTTCTGTCCCGGCGGGAGCGCCGGATCTTGGCCTGTGTACTCCAGCGCCCTGGGCTCTGGGGCCTGCACCGCTGGAATCACACTTCCCGGGGCCGCACAGCCCCCACCGTGGGGAGCCACTGCTGGAGATGCTGCCCAAGTTTCTCCAGGGGCCGTGCAGCCCCCTCTTCATTGAGCCACTGCCTGAGCCACAGCCTGAGCTGCTCCAAGGCCCTGCTGCGCGTGACCTCCAGCCCTTTAGGGAGCTCAACCCGCAGTGTGTGGCTCGCTCTCCCCCCGGGCGCAGTTTCTGTTAGTGCCCCTGGTAGCCTGGGGGCATCCCTGCTCCTCTTGGGTTCCTGCCCGAGTTCCCTGCGATTGTCTTTCCATCCGGGAAGATTGGTGAAGCTCTTGGGCTTTCCTGTCTTGGGGGCACTCGCTACATGGCCTTAGCCTGGCTCCTCGGGGGGCCCCTCCCCCTTGGATGCTTTTTTATTTCTTTTTTTCCATCCTCCTACCTTGATAGAAGCGCAAACTTTTCTCACTGTAGCATTCCAACTGTTCTCTCTTTAAATCTCAGACTGAATTCGTAGGTTTTCAGGATGATTTGAAAGTTACCTAGGTAAGTTGGTGGGGACAGGTGACTTGGGGACCCTATTCTTCCGCCATATTTGTGTGGTGTGATTGTAAAGGAGATTGGTTCCTTGATTTCTCTTTCTATTGCTTCATTATAAATGTACAGAAATGCAACAGATTTCTGTATGTTGATTTTATATTCCACAAATTTGATGAATATGTATATTAGTTCTAGCAATATTTTGGTGGAGACTTTTGAGCTTTCTACATAGAGTATCATGTTGTCTGCAAATAGTGAAATTTGGCTTCTTCCTTGCTGCTTTCAATGCCTCATTTCTTTTGTTGTCTGATTGTTGAGCCCAGGCTTCCAGTACTATGTGAAATAACAATGTTTAGAGTGGATATCTCTGTCTTGTTCTTGATTGCACAGAACATACTCTCAGTTTTTCCCCACTGTTAATTACATTAGTTGTGTGTCTTTCAAATATGACCTTTATGATGCTGAGGTATGTCTCCTCTGTCCCTACTTTCTTGAGGCCTTTCATCAAGAAAACATGCTGTATTTTGTCAAATGCTTTTTCTGCATCTATTGCAAGGATAATATGGTTCTTATCCTGACTTTTATTAATGTGATATATCACATTGATTGATTCACAACTATTGACCCACCGCTGCAGCCCAGGGAAACATCTCACTTGATCATGGTGAGTAATACTTTTAATGTTCTGTTGGATTTGATTTGTTAGTATCTTGTTTAGAATTTCTGCATTTGTGTTCACCAGGGATATTGGCTTGTAATTCTTTTTAAGTGGGGTCTTTCTGGTTCCATTGTCAAAGTAATGCTAGGATCATAGGAGTTTAGAAGTTTCCCTTCCATTTATATTTTTTGGGACAATTTGATGTGAATAGGTATAAATTCTTCTTTAAATGTCTGGTAGAGTTACTCTGTAAAGCCATCTGGCTTCAAAACTTTGTGTTTTGGGAGAGTTTTGATTAGTGATTATATTTCTTTACTGGTTATAGATCTGTTCAAATTATTTACTTCTCATTTCAGTTTTGCTAGTTTGTATGTTTCTGGGAATTGGTCCATTTCTTCCAGATTTCCCAGTTTTTTGACATGCATTTTTTTACAATATTCTTTTATTATTAATTTTATTTCTGTGGCATTAGTTATGGTCTCTCCTCTTCCATTCATGATTTTATTTATTTGGTTCTTTTCTCTTTTCTTTTTGGTAAGTCTGGTTAGGGGTTAGTCAATTTTTTAAAGATTTTATTTATTTATTCATGAGTGACACACACAGAGAGAGAGAGAGAGAGACAGAGAGAGAGAGAGAGAGAGAGACAGAGACAGAGGCCGAGGTAGAAGACGCTCCATGCAGGGATCCAGATGTAGGACTCCATCCCGGGTCTCCAGGATCATGCCCTGGGCTGAAGGTGATGCTAAACCAATGAGCCACCTGGGCTGCCGGGGTTTATCAATTTCATTAACACTTTCAAGAAATGGCTCTTAGTTTTGTTGATCTGTTCTACTTTAGTTTTGTTTCTATATAATTTATTTCTGTTTTAATCTTTATTATTTCATTTCTCCTCTGGCTTTAGGCTTTATTTCCTGTACCTCTTCTAGGTCTTGTAAGTATAAACTTAGGTTGTGTATTTTAGATTTTTCTTCCTTCTTGAGGTAGCCCTGTATTGCAATATATTTCCCTCATAGGATTGCCTTTGGTGCATCCCAAACATTTTGAACTATTGTGTTTTCATTTTCTTTTGCTTCCATGTACATTTGTTTTCATTTTTCTTCAATTTCCTGGTTAACATATTCATTCTTTACTAGTATGTTCTTTCATTTCCATTTATTTGTTGTCTTTTCAAATCCGTTCTTGTGATTGACTTCATATTCCATAGCATTATAGTCTGAAAATATGCAAAGAATGATCTTTGTCTGTATTTGTTGAAGAATTATTTGTGACCCAGTATGTGATCTATTATGGAGAATGTTCCATGTTAAAGCCACATTTTATGTGAAATAATTTATATGAAAATATTTAGTCCTGTTTATGTATGCAAGTACTCAAAATATTTTCATTTTTCCTATTTTCTTAAAAGTTTATTGTAACATAAATGGCACAAAATCATCACATATTTAAAATCTATAATTAGTTAACTTTGAGATTTATATACACCTATAAAGGTATCACCACACTGAAGAATATGTATATAAGTAGTCATTTTCCAAAGTTTTCTTGTACCCCTTGTTAATCACTCCTCACTATCTGTATTTACAATATCAGTCTTACCAGCTTTCATCCTTGGGCAACCACTAATCTGTTATAAGTTATTCTTGATGAGTTTGATTTATGTCTAAATTCATCATGGAGGGAGATATAGGAAAGTCATAGCAGAGAAGAAGGACCTTAAATTACCTTGTCCCATGAATACAAATAGATAACTATGAAATTATCCTAAATACACCAAAAAATCAGCCTGAAGACCAGCAGAACAAATTTCACAATTAAAGGAGAGAACAGGCCACATCATAGAACACAGGAACTGCAGAAAAAAATGGCTTAAGGGAGAACTGGATCTTAACTGCTGCAGAGGGGAGAGAACTATGGTCATTGAGAAGGGGAAAAGAGAGGGAGTTAATAGGGGAATACACAAGAAGAACATTTCCCTATAGCCATTGACTTGGAAAGTGAGAAGCGCTGAATTTCATGAGTTCTTGCAAACAGAGGTCTTAAAGCCTGAAGTATTAAATATCAGAAGACTGGGTCCTGGGAGAATCTGGAGGCATTAGGACCAGTCTTGCAGAGAAGGCAGGTAAATAACCAGTGGACATATAGTGTGGAATCAACAATTTGAAGAGAAAAAAGGGCATGCAGTGGGGATATTAATTATTCCACTTAGAGCATGCCCCCAAGAACAGTGATCACAGAGATTTCTCTAGGAACAGAAGAGATTGCTTGTCAATTTCCCTACTCCTCAGCATAAACATAGAGTTACCTGCAGGTATCACTTCAGCACTGCCACTGGCTGTCTAATGTGCTTACATTTAGGCCTATCCCCTACATTCCAGTGGAACTTCACTTCTCAGGCACACTTAGCTCAGTCCCTGTGCAGTGGACTATGTCTTTGAGAAGACAAGTACAAACTTTTGTCCACACATCTCCAAACTGGAGTTTTGCAGTGTCCTGATAGGAGTGGAGATGGTGATGGCCTTATTGCATAAGTACAGGAGGATGGAGCAGCAAGAACAGAAGAGCAGAGTGCATGCAGCACATACTAGAGACACTAACTGGTATGCCAGTTCCTGGACACTACCTGAACTTTTCCCCATGAAGCCATTAGTTCCAGGAGTAAGAGACACAATTATGTTTTCTAACAAGTAGAAGAAGGCTGATTATATATATAAACAGAGGAGTTGATCCCAAATGAAAGAACAATATAATGCCATGGCCAGAGTTATAAGTGAAAAAAAAAAACATAAGTAACATGCATGATGCAAAATTTATTTTCTTAAAGATTTATTTATTTGTTCATGAGAGACACAGACTGAGAGAGAGAGAGAGAGGCAGAGACACAAGCAGAGAGAGAAGCAGGCTCCATGCAGGGAGCCCAATGTGGGACTCGATCCCAGATCCCAGCATCACGACCTGAGCTGAAAGCAGACACCCAACCACTAAGCCACTCAGGTGTCCCGCATGATGGAAAATTTAAAGCAATAGTCATAATGATACTCACTGTATTGAATAAAAGAATGGACCATATGATGAGACCCTTACCACAGAGGTAAAAATATATAAAAAGAATCAACCAAATATGAACAGTAAAATAAGCAAGATTCAAAAGTCTTGATGTAATTAACAGTAAATGGGAAAAAGTAAAGGAATTAATTAGTGAGCTAGAAGACAAAGTAATGGAAAATAATGAAGCTGAACTAGAGAGAGAATTATGCAACAAAAGAAGTCTTCTAGGACTCGGCGACTCCATCAAACATAATAACATTCATATTATAGGAGTCCCAGAAGGAGAAGAAAGAGCAAAAGGGGCAGGAAAATTATTTGAAGAAATAGCTGACTGCTATTGTATTGACAACTGACAATGTCCTTAATCTGAGGAAGGAAACAGACATCCAGATCCAGAAGACACAGAGAACTCCCATCAAAATCAACAAAAGCAGTCCAACCCCAGGACGTGTTGTAATTAAATTTGCAAAATAGAGTAGCAAAGAAAAAAAATCAGCAAGACAAAAGAAGTCCCCAACATAGAAGGGAAGACCCATAAGGATACCTGGAGATTTCTCAACCACAATTTAGCAAGCCAGAAGAGTTATATATGACATACTCACAATGCAGAATGGGAAAAATCTGCAGCTAATAATGTTCTATTTAGCAAAGCTATCATTCAGAAGAGAAGGATAGATGAAGAGTAACTCAGACAAAAACTAAAGGAATTCATGACCACTAAACCAGCTCTGCAAGAAATATTAAAGGGGACTCTTTGAGAGGAAAGGAAAGACCAAAAAAGGACACATCAAAAGTTACAAAGACAAGGAACAGATAAATTTCCAGAAACAATGGCAAAATAAGTAATAAAATGGCACTAGATACACATCTATTAATAATAACTCTGAATGTTAATAAACTAAATGCCCCAATAAAAAGACATAAACTGTCAGAATGAATAAAATTGAGACTCATCTATATGCTGTCTACAGAGTCTCACTGTAGACCTAAATAAATATGTATGTGTATTGAAACTGAAGGGTTGGAGAAATATTTTTCATGCAAATGCATATCATATGAAAGCCAGAGTAGCAATACTTGTGTCACACAAACTAGACATTAGACCAAAGTCTGTAATAAGAGATGGAGAAGGGCACTATATCATAAAAATGGGATTATCTACCAAGAAGTTTTAACAATTATAAATATTTCTGCACCCAACCTGGGAGCACCCAAATATAGAAGACAATTGATAACAAACAGAAGGTTTCACTGATAATAATACAATTGTAGTAGGGGACTTTAACACCCTACTTACATCAAAACACTAACTAGAAACTAACCAGATAAATCAACAAGAAAACAATGACTTTGAATGATATATTGGAACAAATACACTAAACAAATATATTCAGAACATTTTATCCCAAAGCAGCAGAATATTCATTCTTTACAAGTGCGCATGGGATATTCCCCAGAATAGATCACATATCAGGCATCAACAAGTACAAAAATATTGATATCATACATTCAAATTTTCTGGCCATAACTCTTTGATGTTTGAAGTAAACCAGAAGAAACAAATTTGGAAAGGCTACAAATACATAGAGGTTAAAACTTTGCTTCTACAATGAATGCCTCAACTAGGACATCAAAGAAGAAAGTTAAAAAGTATATGGAAACAATAATGAAAGCAAAATGATCCAAAATTTTTAGGATGCACCAAAAGAAGTACTAAGAGAGAAATACATAGCAACACAGGCTTACACCAAGAAACAATAAAAATCTCAAATAAATAACCTGACCTCAAACCTAAAGCAGGTAGAAAAAGAACAACAAATGAAACCTACCACCAGCAGAAGGAAGGAAAAACTAAATAATAAGAAATATAGAAATGAAAAGCAATAGAACAGACAAATGAAACCAGGAGCTGATTCTTTGAAAGAATTAATAAAATTGATAACTCCCTAGCCAGATTTATCAAAATGAAAAGAAAAAAGATGCAAATCAATAAAATCACAAATTAAAAAGGAGAAATAATAACTAATACCACAGAAATACAATAAATTATGAGTTTATTATGAAAAAAAAGTCAATAATTTGGATTACCTGGAAAGAATGGATAAATTCCTAGAAATATATGAACTAATAAAATTGAAACAGGAAGAAATGGAAAACTTAAAGAGCTGGATAGCCAGCAATGAAATTGCATCAGTAACAATCTCCCCACAAACAAAATTCCAGTGACAGAAGGCTTCAAAGGAGAATTCTAATAAACATTTAAAGAAAAGTTAATGCCCTGTTATTCTCAAAATATTTCAAAAAATATAAAATGATGAATAACTTCAGGACTCATTCTAAGAGGCTAACACTACCCTTATATCACCTGATACCAGTACCTGACAAAGATTCCATAAAAAGCAAATAACAAAATAAAACAAACAAACAAAAAACACACACAACTATAGGCCAATATCCCTGATTAACATGCATGCAAAAATCTCAATAAAATATTAACAAAACCAAGTCAAAACTACATCAAAGGAAACATTTATCACAATCCAGTTAGATTTATTCTTGTGTTGTAGGATGATTCAACATGTGGAAATAAATCAAGATATTCACTGCATTAGTGAAAGAAAGGATGAGAACCATATGATCCTCTCAGTAGATGCACAAAAAGCATTTGTCAAAGTACAATATCCACTCATGATTAAAAATCCTATCATTGGGGATGCCTGGGTGGCTCAGGGGTTGAGTGTCTGCCTTTGGCTCAGGGCATGATCCAGGAGTTCCAGGATTGAATCCCACATTGTGCTCCTTCAAGGAGTCTGCTTCTCCCTCTGTCTATGTCTCTGCCTCTCTGTGTCTCTCATGAATAAATAAATAAAATCTTTTTAAAAATTCCTAGCAATATAGAGTAAAGGGAACAAACTTCAACATAATAAAGTCCATCTATGAAAAACCCAGAGCTACTATCATCTTCAATGGGCAAAACTAAGATATTTTTCTCTATGATCAGGTACAAAACAGGGAGTTCCACTCTCCCCACTGTTATTTAACATAGTACTAGAAATCTTAGCCATAGCAATAAGACAGCCAAAAGAAATAAGAGGCATCCAAAGAGACAAGGAAGAAATAAAAATTTCACTATTTTCAGATGACATGACACTATAATGAAAACTCAAAAGCCTTAACTAAGATTTTCTAACTGATACATGAATTCAGTAAAGGCAGAGAATAGAAGAAAATCAACATGGAAAAATCTGCTTCATTTCTTTTACTTAAAAGATTTATTTGGGATCTCTGGGTGGCTCAGTGGTTTAGTGCCTGCCTTTGGCCCAGGGCATGATCCTAGAATCCCAGGAACGAGTCCCACATCAGGTTTCCTGCATGAAGCCTGCTTCTCCCTCTGCCTGTGTCTCTGCCTTTCTCTCTCTGTGTGTCTCTCATGAATAAATAAATAAAATCTTAAAAAAATAAAAATAAATTATTTATATATTTACTTATTTTAGAGATGGAGAGATAAGACAGACTACATGAGGGGGGAGGGTCAGAGGGAGAGGTGGAGAGAGAGAGAGAATCTCAAGCAGACTCCCTGCTGAATGTGGTGCCCTGAGATCATGACCTAAGCTGAAACCAGAAGTTTGAACCACCCAAGTGCCCCTTTGTTGCCTTTCTATACACCAATAATGAAGCAGCAGAAAGAGAAATCAAGGAATTTATTTCGCACATAATTGCACCAAGAACCATAGGATATCTAGGAATAAGCATAACCAAAGAGGTAATGGATCTGTACTACGAAAACTATAAAACATTAATGAAAATATTTGAAGATGACACAAAGAAATGGAAAGACATTGCATGTTCATGGATTAGAAGAACAAATATTGTGAAAACTTATATAATATCCAAAGCATTTTACACAGTTAATGTAATCTCTATCAAAATACCACCAGCATTTTACCGAGAACTAGAACAAATAATCCTACTATTTGTAAGGAGATGCAAAAGACCCTAAATAGTCAAAGCAATCTTGAAAAAGAAAAGCCAAGCTGGAGGTATCATAATCCCAGACACCAAACTACAAAGCTGTAATGATTAATATACTATGCTACTGGCACAAAAATAGATGCATAGATTGAAAAAAGATAATATAAAATCCAGAAATGAACCCATATATGGTCAATCAATCAACTACATAGCAGGGAAAACTATCCAAAGGAAAAAAAAGAGGGTCTTTTCAGCAAATGGGGTTGGAAAAATTGGGCAGCAACATGCAAAATAATAAACCTGGACTATTTGCTTATACCATACACAAATATAAATTCAAAATGGATTAAAGTCCTAAATGGGAAACAGGAAAACCTTGGAATTCTAGAGAACACAGACAGTACTTCTTTGATATTGGCATAGCAATGTTTTCTTAGATGTGTCTCCTGAGGCCCAGGAAACAGAAGCAAAATTAAACCACTGGGATTTGATCAAAATAAAATGTTCTGCACAGTGAAGGAAACAATCAACAAAACTAAAAGACAACCTACTGAATGGGAGAAGATATTCACAAATGACATATATGTTAAAGGGTTCATATCTAAAATACTTAAATAATTCATAAATCTTAATACTCAAAAATCAAATAGCCTAGTTAAAAAATAGTAAAAGATATGAGAAGAGATTTTTCATACCAATGGCCAATGATCAATAGACACGTGAAAAGATGATCACTGATCATTAAGAAAACACAAATCAAAACAATAAGATAAAGAGCTTCTGCACAGCAAAGGAAATAATCAACAAAACTAAAGGATAACATTCAGAATGGGAGAAGATATTTGCAAATGGCATATCTGATAAAGGATTAGTATCCAAAGTCCATAAAGTGCTTATAAATCTCAATATTCACAAAATAAATAATCCATTTAAAAACGGACAAAAGTTTGGAATAGACATTTTTCCAAAGAATACATAGAGTTTGCCAACAGAAACAAAAGAATACTAAAAAGAAACATTCATCAGCAGGGAAATACAAACCAAAGCTACAATGAGTCACCTTACTCTTGTCAGAATGGGTAAAATTGAGAACACAAGAAGCAACAGTTGTTGGCAGGGTTTCAGAGAATGGTAACCTTCTTCTACTGTTAATGGCAATGCAAACTGTTGCAGACACTCTAAAAAATGACATGGAAGTTTCTCAAAAATTACCAAATAGAATTACCATGTGACCTAGCAATTGCACTACTAAGTAATTACCCAAAGGATACTAAAATACCAATTCGATGGGATACATGTTCCCCTATATTTATAGCAGCAGCAGCATTATCTACAATAGCCAAATTACAGAAACAGCCCAAATGTCCATTGATTAATAAATGAATAAAGATATAAATAATGGAATATTGCTTATCCAGAAAAAAAGAATGAAATCTTGCCATATACAATCGAATGGATGGTGTTAGGCAGTATTATGATGTGTGAAATAAATCAGACAGAGAATAGCAAATACCATATGATTTCACTCATATGCGGAATTTAAGAAACAAGACAAATGATCATAGGGGGATATAGAAAGAGGCAAAACAATAAATGGACTTTTAATTATAGAGAACAAATTGTTGTTTGCCAGAGAGGATGTCGCAAGAGGGATGTGTTAAATAGATAATGGGGATTAAGGAGTTCCCTCATTCTGATGAGCACAGGGTGTTGTATGAAAGTGTTGTATCACTAAATTGTACTCTGGAAAGTAATATTACACTGTATCCTAACTAATTGGAATTTATATAAAAACTTAAAAATAATACAAATAACTAAGGAAGAATCAAGAAGACATGAGGAGTGCAATACTGAAGATTAGAAATATTCTATTCAATTAACAGCTGGCTGGAAGAAGAGGAGGAACAAAGTAATTACCTTGAAGACTAATTAAAGGAAAATAATTAAGCTGAACAAAAGAGAAAGAAGACTTATACAAAATGAGAATAGATTTATCGAACTCAGTGACTCCATCAAATATAATAACATAAAAAATATAATAACATTTGCATTATACTAGTACCAGAGTACAAATTAAGAGAAAAGGGGGCAGAAATTATTTTGAGGAAATAAGAGTGGAAAACTTCCCTAATAGATATTCAGATCCAGGAATCAGAGACAACCTCTAGGAAAATCAACAAAAGCAGATCCACACCAAAATGTAACTGAACTTACAATATAGAGTGAGAAGGGAAAAAAAACCCTTAAAAGCAGGAAGAAGAAAGGAGAAAGTTACTTATATGGGAAAACTGATAAGACTACCAGCATATTTTTCAGCAGAAACTCTCCTAGTCAGACTGGAGTGGCATGATATATTCAAAGTGTTGAAAGAGAAAAATCTGCAGCCAGAAAACTCTATCCAGTAAGCCTAACATTCAAAATAGAAGTAAAAAATTAAGAATTTCACAGAAAAACAAAATTTAAAAGATTTCATGAGCACTAAATAAGGCCTGCAAGAAATATTCAGAGGAACACTGTTAGTGGAAAGGAAAGACTAAAAGTGATAGATAGTATGAAAGTAGGAACCACGAAAGCAGTAAAAATGAAATTTCTATAACACATAAGTCAAGGAACTCACAAAGGAAATAATGTAAAATATGACAATATATAACTAAAATGTGGGGAGGAGAGGAATAAGTAATGTGTTCATACTTAAACAATCATTTACTTAATATGTACTGCTATATGCAGAGGATGTTATATACAAACCTAATGGTAAACAGAAATTAAAAACTACTAGTAAATAAGCAAAGATCAAAAAGAGAAATCCAAATGTACCACTGAAGAAAATTAACAAAACATGAGAAAGAGAAAGATAAAAGAGGATCAGAGAGAATCACTAGGAAAAAAATAAAACAAGATAAAAAAATGGAAATAAAGATATATTATCAATAATTACTTTGAATGTAAATGTACTAAATGCTCCAATGCAAAGATATAAGCTCTCCAAATGGATAAAAAAAACAAAAATGTGCAAAAAAAAATCTATATACTACCTCTAAGAGACTCATTTAAGACCTAAAGACAAATGCAGTTTGAAAGTGATAGGAAGGAGGAATATTTTTTACACAAATGGACGTCAAAAGAAAGCCAGAATAGCAATACCTATATCAGAAAAGTAGAATTTAAAACAGAGACTGTAAGGAGAAAAAATAAAGCACTATATCCCCAAAAAAGGGGATTCTCCAACAAGAAGATATAACAATTGTACATACTTATGTGCCCCACATGGGAGCACTCAAATACACAAAATAGTTAATAACAAACATTAGGAAACAAATTTATAATAAAACGATAATAGTAGGGAGCTTTAACAACCCACCATCAATGGATTATCTAAGCAGCAAGCCAGCAAGGAAAGAATGGCTTTTTTTAAAAAATATTTTATTTATTCATGAGAGACACACAGAGAGAAACAGAGACACAAGCAGAGGGAGAAGAAGACCCCATGCAGGGATCCTGATGTGGGACTTGATCCCAGGTCTCCAGGATCATGCCCGGGGCTGAAGGCAGATGCTCAACCACTGAGCCACCCAGACGTCCCAAAAGAATGGCTTTGAACACTGGAACAGATGGATTTAACAGATAAATTTAGAATATTCCATTCTATAACAGCAGAATACACATTATTTCAACAGCACATGGGACATTTTCCAGAATAGATCACATATTAGGCCACAAAATAATTCTTAACAAATTCACAAAGATTGAATTCATACCATGCATTTTTTTCTGACCACAATGCTATGAAACTAAGAATCAAACACAAGAAAAAATCTGGAAAAAAGCACAGATACCTGGAGGTTAAACAACATGCTATTAAACAATGATAGAACCAATGGTGAATAAAAAAAAATCAAGGTGAAAACAAATGGAAATGAAAACACAATGGTTCAAAAACCTCAGGAGACCAGAAAATCCAATATAAGAAGGAAATGTATACCAATATAAGCCTACCTCAAGAAGCACAAAAAAATCTGAAATTAAAAAGAAAACTAAACCTATACAGCTAGAGAAAGAGCAACCATGAAAACATTAAACCAGCCAAAGGAAGGAAATGACAAAGATTAAAGTAGAAAGAAAAGATATATAAACAAACAACAAACAATAGAATACATCAGTGAAACCAGAGACCAGTCCCTTGAAAAGAAATTATAAAATTGATAAACATCTAGCCAGATTTATCAATAAGAAAAAAGACCCAAATAAGTAAAATCACAAATGAGAGAGTATAACAACAAACAACACTGCAGAGATACAAACAATTATAAAAGAATAGTATGAAAAACTATATGCCAACTCATTGAACAATGTAAGGAGAAATGGACAAATTCTTAGAAATATAAATTACTAAATCTGAAATTGGAAGGAATAGAAATTTTAACAGGCCAAAAACCAGTAAAGAAATTGTATGAGTAATCAAAAGAACTCTCAACCAACAAAGATCCAGGACTAGATGGCTTCCCAGGTGAATTTGACCAAACATTCAAAGAAGAGTAAGTACCTTTTCTTCTCAAAATACTCCATAAAATAGAAAATGATCGAAAGCTTCCATGTTCATTCTATGAGGCCAGCATTATCCTAATATGAAAACCAGATAAAGATGCCACAAAAAAAGAGAAATACAGGCCAATATCTCTGATGAACATAGATGCAAAATCCCCGGCAAAATATGAGCAAACCGAATCCAATGATAAATTAAAAAATCATTCACCCCTATCAAATATGATTTTTTCTTGGCTTTCAAAAGTGGTTCATTATTCACAAATCAATCAAAATGACACATCATGTTAATAAAAGAAAAAAAAAGAACCATATGGTCATCTATCTCAATAGATGCAGAGAATATTTGACAAAGCACAACATCCATTCATGATAAAAAACCCTTTAAAAAGTAGGTTTAGAGGGAATGTATGTCAACATAATAAAGGTCATATATGAAACATCCACTTTGAACATCATTCTAAATATGGAAAAACTGAGAGCTTTTTCTCTACAATCAGAAATAAGACAGGAATGTCTAATATCATTGCTTTTATTCAATGTACTACTGGAAATCCTAGCCACAGCAATAAGACATCTAAAAGAAATAAGAGGCAACCAAATTGGCAAAGAAAAAGAATAACTTTCACTGTGGCAGATGATATGATTCCATAGATAGAAAACCCAAAAGACTTCACCAAAATGCTGCTAGAGGTGACAAACAAATTCAGTAAATTCACAGGATACAAAACCAATGAAAAGATACATGTTGCATTTCTATACACCAATAATGAAGCAGCAGAACAAGAAATTAGGGGATCAAACCATTTTACAATTTCACCAAAAATAATAAGATACTTGAAATGTAATCAAAGATTGAAAGATATGTACTCAGAAATTTTAAAACACTGATGAAAGGAATTCAAGATGACACAATGGAATACAAAGACAGTCCAAGGTCATGGATTGGAAGAATAAATGTTGTTAAAATGTCTGTAAAAACCAAATGAGTTTACATATTTAATTAAATTCTATCAAAACACCAACTGCATTTTTCACAAAACTAGAAAAAACAATCCTAAAATTTGTATGAAACAAAGGACCCTTGGATAGCCAAAGAAATTTGCAAAAGAAAGCAAAGCGGGAAGCATCATAATTCTGGACTTGGTGTTATATTACAAAGCTATTGTAATCAAAACTATATGGTACTGGAACAATAATAGATAACATAGATCAATGGAACAGAATAGAAGTCAGAAATAAACCTACAACTATATTGCCAATCTTTGACAAAGAAGTAAAGAATATCCAGTAGTAAAATGACTGTCTTTTCAAGAAATGATGTTGGGACACTTGGACAGCAACATCCAAACTAATGAAACTGGACCATTCTCTTTCACTGCACATAAAAATACATTTGAAATGTCTTAAAGACCTAAATGTGAGAAATGAAACCATATAAACCCTTGAAGGATTCACAGACAGTAATTTCTCTGACATGGGCCACAGCAACATTTTTCTAGATATGTCTCCTGTAGCAAGGGGGGAAAAAGCGAAAGTATATTATAGGTAATACACCAAAATAAAAAGCCTGGGCAGCCTGGGTGGCTCAGCAGTTTACTGCTGCCTTCATCCCAGGGCATGATCCTGGAAACCCGGGATCAAGTCCCACATCAGGCTCCCCGCATGGACCCTCTTCTCCCTCAGCCTGTGTCTCTGCCTCTTTCTCTCTCTCTCTCTCTCTGTCTCTCATGGATGAATAAATAAAATCTTTAAAAAAGAAAAGTATGTGCTAAAGTTCTGTATTCATTTTAGACTCTCTCTGTTGCTCATGAATAAATAAATAAAATATTTTAAAAAATAAAAAGCCTTTGTACAGTGAAGTAAACAATCAACAAAAATAAAAGGCAACCTACTGGAGGAAGATATTTGCAAATGACATATCCAATAAAGGGTTAATATCCAAAGAATATAAATAGCTTGTCAAACTCAACACTCAAAAATGATTAATCTGATTAAAAATGGGAAGAAGACATAAATGGACATTTTCCCAAAGGTTATATACAGATGTCCAACACGCATATGAAAAAATGCTCAATGTCAGTGATCATCAGGGAAATGCAAATCGAAACTACAAAGCGATGTCATACCATTGCTGCCAGATGACTAAAATCAACAACACAAGAAGCAACACCTTTTCTTGAGGATGTAGTGAAAATGGAAGACTCCTGCACTATTGGTGTGCAAATAAACTGGTGCAGGCACTCTGAAAAATAGTATACAGGATCCTCAAAAATTGCAAAATGGAGCTACCCTATGATCCAGCAATTGCATTACCATGTATTTATACAAATGATACAAAATACAAATTCAAAGGGATACATATGCAGCCTGATGTTTATAGGAGCGTTATCAACAATAGTCAAATTATGGAAAGATCCTATATATCCATTGACTGATGAATGCATAAGGAAGATTTTATATATATATATATATATATTCATATATATGAATATTATTGAATATTGCATATATATACATATTCATATATATATATATATACATAGGAATATTGTTGAATATTGTTCAGCCATAAACAAGAATGAAATCTTACCATTACAAATATATAGGTGGAGCTAGAGTATGATGCTAAGTGAAATACATCACTCAGAGAAAGACAAATATCATATGATTTCACTCATATGTGACATTTAAGAAACAAAACAAATGAGCAAAGGAAAAGAAGACAGATAGGTGAACCGAGAAGCAGGTTCTTAATTATAGGGAACAAAATGATGTAACCAAAGTGAAGGTGGGTGGGGAAATGGATAAAATCGGTGATGGGAATTAAGGACTGCAGTTGTTGTGATGAACACTGGGTGATGTATGGAATTATTGAATCACTATATTGAACATCTGAAACTAATGTAACACTGTATGTTAATTATACTAGGACTTAAAATATTTTTAATGATAAATTTATTTTTTTGGTGTTCAATTTGCCAACATACAGAATAACACCCAGTGCTCATCCCGTCAAGTGCCCCTCTCAGTGCCCGCCACCCAGTCACCCCCACCCCCCGCCCTCCTCCCCTTCCACCACCCCCAGTTCGTTACCCAGAGTTAGGAGTCTTTATGTTCTGTCTCCCTTTCTGATATTTCCTACCCGATTCTTCTCCCTTCCCTTCTATTCCCGTTCACTATTATTTATATTCCCCAAATGAATGAGATCATATAATGTTTGTCCATCTCAGATTGACTCATTTCATTCAGCATAATACCCTCCAGTTCCATCCACGTTGAAGCAAATGGTGGGTATTTGTCGTTTCTAATGGCTAAGTAATATTCCATTGTATACATAAACCACATCTTCTTTATCCATTCATCTTTCGATGGACACCTAGGCTCCTTCCACAGTTTGGCTATTGTGGACATTGCTGCTATAAACATAGGGGTGCAGATGTCCCGGCGTTTCATTGCATCTGTATCTTTGGAGTAAATTCACTTACCTTTAACTTAATTTAAGCATGTCCTTCAATTATTAACAAAAGCATATGATTTCACTCACATGTAGAATTTAAGAAATAATACAGATGAACATAGGAGAAGAGAAAGAAAAATAAAATAAGATAAAAACAGAGAGAGAGAGCCAAACTATAAGAGACTCTTAAGCATAAGGTACACACTGAGGGTTTCTGGGTGGGAGGAAAGCAGGAGGATAGAGAATTGGGTGATGGACATTAAGGAGAGTACTTGGTGTAATGAACACTGGGTCCTATATGCAACTGATAAATCACTAAATTTTATCTCAGAAACTAATATTACACTATATGTGAGCTAATGTGAATTTTTTTTAAATCTTGAAAAAAAAAAAAACAGGCCATCATTTAGAATAGGAGATAGTTTCCCATACAAACAAAGACTAAAGGAACTCATGAACACTAAACCAGCCCTGCAAGAAATATTAAAAGAGACTCTGAGTTCACAGGAGAGACCAAAATGACAAAGACAAGAAAGGACCAGAGAAATCTCCAGCAACAATGACAAAAAAGTAGTCAAATGGCAATAACTACATATCTGTCAATAATTACATTAATTCGAAATGGGCAAAAAAATAATTGGAAATGGGCTAAGAGAAATTACAAGAAATTTATCTTAGACTTAGAGACACTTCCAGATTAAAAGTGAAGGGATGGAGAAATATTATGTAAATGAATGTTAAGTGAGAGTCAAAGTAGCAATACCTGTTCCAGATAAACTAACATTTAAAAACGTGTAATTAGGGAGTGATCCTGGAGTCCAGGGATCAAGTCCCACATCAGGTTTCCTGCGTGGAGCCTGCTTCTTCCTCTGCCTATGTCTCTTCCTCTCTCTCTCTCTCTCTCATTCTCTCTCACTCTCTCTCTCTCTCTCTGTGTGTTTCTCTCATGAATAATTAAATAAAATCTTTTAAAAAATTAAAAAGTGTAATATGAGACAAAGGCACTATATAATTATAAGAGGGATTCTCCAATAAGAAGATATGACAGTTGTAAATATTTGTGCACCAGAATATATACAACAATTAATAAGAAACCTGAAATAACTAATTGATAAGATAATAATAGTGGGGGGACTTTAATACCCCACTTACATCAGTAGACAGAAGATCTAAACAGAAAATCAACAAGGAAACAATGTCTATGAATGAATATTCAACCAGAGAAATGTTGCATATATTATCAGAACATTCCATACTCAAAGAGCAGAATACATATAACTTTCAAGTACACAGGGGATATTCTCCAGAATAGATTGCATATTATTAGGTCATAAATCATGCATTAACAAATACAAAAAGATTGAAATCACACCATGTAACTTTTCTGAGCACAATGCTGTAAAACTCCAATTCAACCACAAGAAAAAATTTGGAAGCAGCACAAATATATGGAGTTTAAGCACATGTAACTAAGCAATGAATGTATCAACTAGGAAATCAAAGAGGAAATAAAAAAGTACATGGCAACAAAGAAAATTAAAACAACAGTCCAAACCTCTGGGACGCAGCAAAAAAAAAAAAGTACTAAGAAGGCAGTGTATAATAATATAGGCCTACCTCAAGAAGCAAGAAAAATCTCAAATAAATAATATAATCTTACACCTAAAAGAGTTAGAGAATTGACAATAAATGAAACATAAAGGCAGCAGAAGGAAGAAAATAATAAAATTTAAAGCAGAAATAAATTATATTTTATTTACTAAAAAACAATAAAACAGATCTATGAAACAGGAAAAAAACTAATAAAATTCATACCCTCTAGCCTGATTTATGAAGAAGAAAAAAGACACAAATAAATAAAATCACAAGTGTGAGAGGACAAATAACCAATACCACAGAAATACAAACAATTATAGGGGAATGTTATGAAAAACTATATGCCAACAGATAGGATAATGTGGAAAAACTAGATAAATTCCTAGAAACATAAACTACCAAACCTGATACAGGGAGAAATTAGAAAACTTGAACAGAATAAGAAACAGCAAAGAAATTGAATCAAAACTAAAAAATCCCAACAAACAAAAGTCTAGAGTCAAATGGCTTCACAGGCAAATTATACCAAACTTTTAAAGAGTTAATACCTCTTTTTCTGAAACTGATCCAAAAAAATACAAAACGAAGGTCAACTTCCAAATTCATTTCTATGAGGCCAGCATTACCCTCATTACAAAACCAGATAAAGACCCCACACACACAAAAATTACAGGCTAATATTCCTGAGGAATACGGATGCAAAAATTCTCAGTAAAATACTAGGAAATGAATCCACTGAAACATTGAAAATATCATTTGCCATAAACAAGTGGGATTTATTTTTGGGTTGCAAGTGTGGTTGATTATTTACAAATCAATCCATGTAATATACTACATTTTATTTTTTTTATTTTTTATAAATAGATTTTTTATTGGTGTTCAATTTGCCAACATACAGAATAACACCCAGTGCTCATCCCATCAAGTATCTCCTCAGTGCCCATCACCCAGTCACTCCCACCTCCCGCCCACCTCCCCTTCCACCACCCCTAGTTTGTTTCCCAGAGTTAGGAGTCTCTCACGTTCTGACACTCTTTCTGATATTTCTCACTCATTTTGTCTCCTTTCCCCTTTATTCCCTTTCACTATTTCTTATATTCTCCAAATGAATGAGACCATAATGTTTGTACTTCTACGATTGACTTATTTCACTCAGCATAATACCCTCCAGTTCCATCCACATCGAAGCAAATGGTGGGTATTTGTCATTTCTAAAGTCTGAGTAATATTCCATTGTATTCATAGACCACATCTTCTTTAACCATTCATCTTTCGATGGACACCAAGGCTCTTTCAGCAGTTTGGTTATTGTGGACATGGCTGTTATAAACATCGGGGTGCAGGTGTCCTGGAGTTTCACTGCACCTGCATCTTTGGGGTAAATCCCCAACAGTGCAATTGCTGGGTCATAGGGCAGATCTATTTTTAACTCTTTGAGGAACCTCCACACAGCTTTCCAGAGTGGCTGCACCAGTTCACATTCCCACCAACAGTGCAAGAGGGTTCCCCTTTCTCCATATCCTCTCCAACATTTGTGGTTTCCTGCCTTGTTAATTTTCCCCATTCTTACTGGTGTGACATGGTATCTCATTGTGCTTTTGATTTGTATTTCCCTGATGGCCAGTGATGCAGAGCATTTTCTCATGTGCGTGTTGGCCATGTCTATGTCTTCCTCTGTGAGATTTCCATTCATGTCTTTTGCCCATTTCATGATTGGATTGTTTGTTTCTTTGGTGTTGAGTTTAATAAGTTCTTTATAGATCTTGGAAACTACCCTTTATCTGATTCGTCATTTGCAAATATCGTCTCCCATTCTGTAGGTTGTCTTTTAGTTTTGTTGACTGCATCCTTTGCTGTGCAAAACTTCTTATCTTGATGAAGTCCGAATAGTACATTTTTGCTTTTGTTTCTCTTGCCTTCATGGATGTACCTTGCAAGAAGTACTGTGGCCAAGTTCAAAAAGGGTGTTGCCTGTGTTGTCCTCTAGGATTTTGATGGAACCTTGTCTCACATTTAGATCTTTCATCCGGGATCCCTGGGTGGCGCATTGGTTTAGGGCCTGCCTTTGGCCAGGGCATGATCCTGGAGGCCCAGGATCGAATCCAAGATCGGGCACCCGGTGCATGGAGCCTGCTTCTCCCTCTGCCTGTGTCCCTGCCTCTCTCTCTCTCTCTCTCTGTGTGACTATCATAAATAAATAAATAAAAATAAAAAATAAAAAAATAGATCTTTCATCCATTTTGAGTTTATCTTTCTGTATGGTGCAAAAGAGGGGTCTAGTTTCATTCTTCTGCATGTGGATGTCCAATTTTCCCAGACCCATTGATTGAAGAGACTGTCTTTCTTCCAATGGATAGTCTTTTCCTCCTTTATCGAATATTAGTTGCCCATAGAGTTCAGGGTCCACTTCTGGATTCTCTATTCTGTTCCATTGATCTATGTGTCTTTGTGCCAGTGCCACACTGTCTTGATGACCACAGCTTTGTAGTACAACCTGAAATCTGGCATTGTGATGCCCCCAGCTACGGTTTTATTTTTTAAAATTCACCTGGCTATTCAGGGTCTTTTCTCATTCCACACAAATCTTAAAATAATTTGTTACAACTCTGTGAAGAAAGTCCATGGTATTTTGATAGGGATTGCATTAAACGTGTAATTGCCCTGGGTAACATTGACATTGTCACAATATTAATTCTGCCAATCCATGAGCATGGAATATTTTTCCAACTCTTTTTGTCTTCCTCAATTTCTTTCAGAAGAATTCTATAGTTTTTAGGGTATAGATCCTTTACGTCTTTGGTTAGGTTTATTCCTGGGTATCTTATTCTTTTGGGTGCAATTGTAAATGGGATTGACACCTTAATTTCTCTTTCAGTCTCATTATTAGTGTATAGAAATGCCACTGACTTCTGTGCATTGATTTTGCATCCTGCCACACTGCCAAATTGCTGTATGAGTTCTAGCAATCTTGGGGTGCAGGCTTTTGGGTTTTCTATGTACAGTATCATGTCATCTGCGAAGAGGGAGAGTTTGACTTCTTCTTTGCCAATTTGAATGCCTTTTCCTTCTTTTTGTTGTCTGATTGCTGAGGCTAGGACATCTAGTACTATGCTGAATAGCAGTAGTGAGAGTGGACATCCCTGTCTTGTTCCTGATCTTAGGGGAAAGGCTCCCAGTGCTTCCCCATTGAGAATTATATTTGCTGTGGGCTTTTCGTAGATGGCTTTTAAGATGTTGAGGAATCTTCCCTCTATCCCTACACTCTGAAGATTTTATATCAGGAATGGATGCTGTATTTTGTCATGTGCTTTCTCTGCATCTATTGAGAGGATCATATGGTTCTTGTTTTTTTTCTTGCTGATATGATGAATCACATTCATTGTTTTACGAGTGTTGAATTAGCCTTGCATCCAGGGGATAAATCCTACTTGGATATGGTGAATAATCTTCTTAATGTACTGTTGTATCCTATTGGCTAGTATCTTGTTGAGAATTTTTGCATCCATGTTCATCAGGGATATTGGTCTATATTTCTCGTTTTTGGTGGGGTCTTTGTCTGGTTTTGGAATTAAGGTGATGCTGGCCTCATAGAACGAGTTTTGAAGTATTCCATCTCTTTCTATCTTTCCAAAGAGCTTTAGTAGAATAGGTATGGTTTCTTCTTTAAACGTTTGATAGAATTCCCCAGGGAAGCCATCTGGCCCTGGACTTTTGTGTCTTGGGAGGTTTGTGATGACTGCTTCAATTTCCTCCCTGGTTATTGGCATGTTCATGTTTTCACTTTCTTCCAGTTCCAGTTTTGGTAGTTTGTGGTTTTCCAGAAATGCTTCCATTTCTTCTAGATTGCCTAATTTATTGGCGTATAGATGGTCATAATATGCTTATAAAACTGTTTATATTTCCTTGGTGTTAGTCGTGATCTCTCCTTTCTCATTCATGATTTTATTAATTTGAGTCTTCTCTCACTTCTTTTTAATAAGGCTGGCTAATGGTTTATCTATCTTATTAATTGTTTCAAAAAACCAACTCCTGGTTCTGTTGATCTGTTCCACAGTTCTTCTGGTCTCGATTACATTGAGTTCTGCTTGAATCTTTATTAACTCTCTTCTTCTGCTGGGTGTAGGATCTATTTCCTGTTTTTTCTCTAGCTCCTTTATGTGTAAGGTTAGCTTTTGTATTTGAGTTCTTTCCAGTTTTTGGATGGCTGCTTGTATTGTGATGCATTTCCCCTTCACGACTGCTTTTCTGTATCCCCAAGATTTTGAATGGTTGTATCTTCATTCTCATTAGTTTCCATTACTCTTTTTAGTTTTTCACTAATTTCCTGGTTGACCCTTTCATCTTTTAGCAGGATGGTCCTTAACCTCCATGTGTTTGAAATCCTTCCAAACTTCTTGTTGTGATTTAGTTGTAATTTCAACACATTATGGTCTGAGAATATGCAGGGGACGATCCCAATCTTTTGGTATCGGTTCAGACCTGATTTGTGACCCAGTATGAGGTCTATTCTGGAGAAAGTTCCATGTGCACTTTAGAAGAATTTGTATTCATATGCATTTGGATGTAAAGTTCTGTAAATATCTGTGAAATCCATCTTGTCCAGTGTATCATTTAAAGGTCTTTTTCTTTGGAGATATTGTGCTTAGAAGAGCTATTGAGTGTAGAAAGCGCTAGATTGAAGTCACCAAGTATAAGTGTATTATTATCTAAATATGTCTTAACTTTGTTTATTAATTGATATACTTGGCACCTCCCACATTCGGGGCATAAATTTTGATGATTGTTAAGTCCTCTTCTTGGATAGATCCTTTATGTATGATATAGTGTCACTTTTCATTTCTCACTACAGTCTTCGGGATAAACTTTAGTTTATCTGATATAAGGATGGCCTCCCCTGCTGTCTTTTGAGGGCCATTTGAATCGTAAATGTTTCTCCAACCTTATATTTTCAGGCTGTAGGTATCCTTATGTCTAAAATGAGTCTCTTGTAGACAGCAAATAGATGGGTCTTGCTTTTTTATCCAGTCTGAAACCCTGTGTCTTTTGATGGGGTCATTAAGCCCATTCACGTTGAGTTACTATTGAAAGATGAATTTCATGTCATCATGATACCTATTCAGTCCCTGTTTTTGTGGATTGTTCCACTGGACTTCCTCTTACTTTTACAGAGTCCCCCTTAGTATTTCTTGCAGAACTGGCTTCGTGGTCACATATTCTTTCCGTTTCTGCCTATCTTGGAAGCTCTTTCTTTCTCCTTCTATTCTGAATGAGAACCTTGGTGGATAAAGTATTCTTGGCTGCAGGTTCTTCTCATTTAGGACCCTGAATACATCCTGCCAGCTCTTTCTGGCCTGCCAGGTCTCTGTGGAGAGCTCTTCTGTTAATCTAATATTTCTCCCTGTAAATGTTAGAGATTTCTTGTCTGTTGCTGCTTTAAGGATCTTCTCTTTATCTTTGGAATTTGCAAGCTTCACTATTACATGTCAAGGTGTTGAGCGGTTTTTATTGATTTTAAGAGGGGATCTCTCTATTTCCTGGATCTGAATGCCTGTTTCCCTTCCCAGATTGGGAGCGTTTTTAGCTATGATTTGTTCAAATACATATTCTGGAACTCTCTCCCTTTCGGTGCCCTCGGGAACCCCAATTAAACCTAAATTTTTCTTCCTCAGGCTGTCATTTATTTCCCTTAATCTATCCTCATGGTCTTTTAATTGTTTGTCTCTTTTTTTCCTCAGTTTCCCTCTTTGCCATCAACTTGTCTCCTATGTCAGTCACTCATTCTTCCACCTCATTAACCCTCGTCGTTAGGACTTCTAGTTTGGATTGCATCTCATTCAATTGATTTTTAATTTCTGCTTGATTAGATCTAAATTCTTCCATTATGAAGTCTCTTGAGTCCTTTATGCTTTTTTCTAGAGCCACCGGTAGCTTTATAATAGTGCTTCTGAATTGGCTTTCTGACATTGAATTGTAATCCAAATTTTGTAACTCTGTGGGAGAGAGGACTGTTTCTTTTTTTTGAGGTGAGGTTTTCCTTTTAGTCATTTTGCTCAGTGCAGAGTGGCCAAAAACAAGTTGTATTGGGAAAGGAGAGAAAGAGAGAAGAGAAAGAAGACAAGAAAAAGAAAAAAAAGAGGGAAGAGAAGAAAAGAAGAAAAGGGGGGGTGGAAGCAAACAGAAATCAAAAAACAAAAAACAAGGGGGAGTATCCTCTGATTCTGTTTACTGTAAATCCCTCGACTTCCCCTGGAACTTTCAGTGCTGCTTGGTCAATAATTTGTTTTTCCCCTGTTGGTCTAGCTAGTCTTCTGTGGGAGGGGCCTGCTGTGCTGATTTTCAGGTGTTAGCGCTTGGGGGAGCTGCTCAGCACCCTGCCTGGTGCAGGGTTCAGTAAAAATTCTTTAACCTGTTTATCCTATGAGGCCACTGTATAGCTCAATGGGGATTGTTTATCCTGTGAGGCCCAAGGAGGAAGAACAACAGTTGCACTGGCCAGTCTCCAGGCCTGGAGTCAGCTCCTGCAGTAACTACGGAACTCTCAGTCTGTAGGGGCCTGAACGCTCAGGGGGCGTGGCCCGCTGATCTGCTCATCTTGGGGCCGCCTGGAGGCTGAAGCATTCTTGCTGTCCTGTAACCTCCTGGCTTCTGCCTGTCCTGGGGGTAACGCTGTATCTTGGGCTGTGTCCCCGACACCCAGTGCTCCTGGGCCTGCGCTGTTGGAATCGTGCTCCCGGCCGTGCAGCTCCCTCTGTGGGGAGCCTCTGCCCGAACTGCCGCCGAGCTGCTCCCAGGCCGCGCAGCCCCCTCTGCGGAGCCGCCGCCTGAGCCCCTCCGAGCTGCTCCCGGGTCAATGCGTGTGCACGCTGCAGCCCTTTAGTGAGCTCGGTGCACTCTCCCTGGTGCGCAGGTCCTCTGTTGGTGTCCCCGGGGGCCTGAGGGCATCCCTGCCCCTCCTGGGATCCTGCTCCAACTCCCTCCAAGTGCCTTTCCGTTGGCAAGATTGGTGAAACTCCTGCTTCGCCAGGACGGGGCTCTCCTGTCCTGGGGGCACTCGCCCGGGCCTTAGCCCAGTTCCTCATGGGGCCCCTCCCCCTTGGATGCCTTTTGTTTCTTTATTTCTTTTCCCCCCCGTCTTCCTACCTTGACAGAAGCGTGAACTCTTCTCACTGTATTATTCCAGCTGTTCTCTCTCTTTAAATCTCAAGCCAAATTCGTAGGTTTTCAGGATGATTTGAATGTTATTTAGGTAATTTGGTGGGGACAGGTGGCTTGGGGACCCTAACTTTCCTCCATCTTGCCCCTGTCCCCCAATATACCACATTTTAAGAGAATATAAGAACCATGTTATCATTTCAGTAGAAGCACAGAAAACATTTGACAAAATATGATACAGATTCATGATAAAAACCCTCAAGAAAGTAGGTTTAAAAGGAACACACCTTTTTATTTTTTAAAACATTTTATTTATCATGACAGAGAGTGAGAGAGAGAGAGAGAGGCAGAGACATAGGCAGAGGGAGAAGCAGGTTCCACGCAGGGAGCCAGATGTTCGACTGGATCCTGGAACTCCAGGATCATGCCCTGGGCTGAAGGCAGGAGCTAAACCACTGAATCACTCAGGCGTCCCTAGAAGAAACGAACCTTAACATAATAAAAGCCATCTCTGAAAAACCCATAGCTACAATCATTTTCAGCAAGGAAAAACTGAGAGTTCTCCTTTATTGTCAGGAACAAGACAGAGGTGTCCACTCACATCACTGATATTTAACATATTATTGAAAGTCCTAGCCACAACTATTAGAGAACAAAAAGAAGTTAAAAGCATCCAAATAGCATGAAAGAAGGAAAAATTGTACTATTTGCAGAAGACAGTATAATCCATATAGGAATCCCAAAAGAATCCACAAAAAATCTACTAGAGCTAATACAAATTCCATAGTTTCAGGATACAAAGTCAATGTACAGAAATCTGTTGCATACCTATATACCGATAATGAAGTAGCAAAAAGACAAATCAAGGAATCAATCCCATTTGCGATTGCAGCAAAAACCATCCACCTAGGAATATACCTAACCAAAGAGGGGAAAGGCCTCTTCTCTAGAAATTATGAAACACTGATGAAAGAAATCGAAGATGACACAAAGAAATAGAAAGGCATTCCATCATGGATTAGCAGAAGAAATATTGAGAAAATGTTGGTACTATCCAAAGCAATCTAAAAGTTAATGCAAAACCTATCAAAATACCAGTATTTTCACAGATCTAGAACAAACCACCCTGAAATTTGTATTGAACCACAAAAGATCCTAAGTACCCAAAGCAACCTTGAAAAAGAAAACAAAGCTGGAAGCATCAGAATTCCAGTCTTCAAGTTTTATCACAAAGCTTTGATGATCAAAACAGCTTGGTACTGGAACAAAAATAGACAAATTGATCAATAAAACAGAATAAATAACCCAAAAATGGACTCATAACTATATGGTTAACTAATATTTGACAAAAAAGGAAAGTATATCCAATGGAAAAAAGACAGTCTCTTCAAAAAATGGTGTCAAGAGAACTGAACAACAACATGGAGAACAATGAAATTGGACCACCTTCTTACACTATACCCAAAAATAAATTCAAAATGAATTAATGACCTAATTGTGAGACAGGAAACATCAAAATCCTGGAGGAGAACACAATTAGTAACTTTTTTGACATCGACAAAGCAACTTCTTCTTAGATATGTCCACTGAGGCAGGGGAAACTAACCAAAGGCAAACCGTTGGGAGTTCATCAAATCAAAAACTTGTGCTGAGTAAAGGAAACAATCACCAAAATTAAAAGGCAATCTAGTGAATGGGAGAAGATATTTGCAAATTACATCTGATAATATGTTAATATCCAATATATATAAAGAACTTAAAAATTAAACATCCCCAAAATTAATAATCCAATTAGACTATAAGCAGAAGATGTGAATGGACATTTTTCCAAAGATGACATCCGAATAACCAACAGACACATGAAAAGACAAAAGACAATGTCATTGATCATTAGGGAATTGCAAATCAAATCCACAATGAGATATCACCTCACATCTGTCAGAATGGCTAAAATTAGCAACACAAGAAGCAACAAGGTTTGGTGAGGATCTGAAGAAAGGGGAATCCTCTTATTTTGTTGATGAGAATGCAAAGTGGTGCAGCTACTCTGGAAAACTGTATGGAGAGTCCTCAAAAATTTAAAAAGAGAACTAATTTATAATCCAGCAATTGCACTATTAAATATTTACCCAAGTAATACAAAAATACTAATTCAAGGGGATACATGTACCCTAATGTTTATAGCAACTTTATTGTTAATAGCCAGATTCTGGAAACAGCTCAAGTGTGCATTCCCTGATGAATGTTTAACGAATATATCTATATGTATATCTATATAGATATTGTCTATAATGAAATATTACTCAGCTATATAAATGAATGGAATCTTATCATTTGCAAAGACACAGATGGAGCTAGACGGTATTTTGGTAAGAAAAGTATGTCAGTCAAAGAAAGACAAATATGTGATTTCACTCATATGTGGAATTTAAGAAACAAAACAATTGAGCATGGTAAAAAAAAAGAGAGGAGGGGCAAATCAAGAAACAGGCGCTAAATATAGAGAACACACTGATGGTTGCCAGATGGGAGGTGAGTGGGGCTATGTGTTTAAATAAATGAGGGAGATTAAGGAGTGCATTTGTGATGAGCACAAGGTGTTGTATGATCTTGTTGAATCACTATTACTGTACACGTGAAACTAGTATTTCACTGTATGGTAACTAACTGAATTCAAAGAAAGACTTAAAAATAATGAAGTACTTAGGAATTAACTTACCCAAGGTGCTGAAAGACCTGTACTCCAAGAACCATAAAACATTAATAGAAGAAATTGAAGATGACACCAACAAGCGAAATGGCACTTCCTGCTCATGGATTGAAAGAATAAATATTTAAATGTCATTACTACCCAAAACAATCTACAGATTTAATGAAGTATCTATCAAAATAACATTTTCACAAAACTAGAACAAATAATTCTAGAATGTGTATGGAACCACAAAAGACCCAAAGTAGCCAAATCAAACTTTTTTAAAGAGTTGGTCTCTGCATCTCTCTCTATATATTTACAATATAATATTCTTTAGCCATCAAAAGGAGTAAAATCCTGCCAATTGCAAGGACATGGATGTAACTAGAGGGTATTATGCTAAGTAAAATAAGTCAGTCAGAGAATGACAAATATCATATGATTTCACTTATATGTGGAATTTAAGAAACAAAACAGATGAACATAGGGGAAGGGAAGAAAAATTAAGATGAGATGAAATCAGAGAGGGAGACAAACCATAAGAGACTCTTAACAATAGGTAATAAACAGGGGTGCTGGGAGAGTGATGGGGGATGGGGTGACTGGGTGATGAGCATTAAGGAGGGCAATGAAATGAGCACTGGGTATTATATGCAACTGATTAATCACTGAAGTCTACCCCTGAAACTAATAATACACAGTATGTTAATTAATTGATTTTAAATTTAAAAAGTCACACACCATATGTCTGCATATATAAATTATAAGCCATGTTAACGATGCTAAGTAAAATGTATGGTATCTTTCTAACTTAAAAGTCAGCCTTTCCTAACAACCAAATTTAAAGACATGAGAAGAGCAAAAGCTTTTGTACTTTGGTAGCAAAATATCACAATCTATAGCATTTTCTTACTGTGTACATCTGAATATTCTGCTAATGGATTGGTAATGTTTGAATGCCTAATAAAATAAAGGCATAAATTATTCATAACCTATATACATTCCATAAAACATTTTGCTGTAATTTAGGCAACTAATTTATCATAAACATGTGAAACATAATTTTATTTAATAGACAGTAATGAAAGCATTAAAATAATTAAAATAAAAGGTAATTGTATTCAGAAATTAAGAATCTTATTGTACTATCAAAATTGAAATAGGAAGAAATGGAAAATCTGAACAGAACCATAACTAGCAAAGAAATTGAATCAGTATTCAACAATCTCCCAACAAACAAGAGTCCAGGACTGCATGGCTTCTCAGGGGAATTCTACCAAACATCAAAGTATAATCAATACCTATTCTTCTGAAATTGTTCCAAAAACATAGAAATGAAAGGAAAACTTCCAAACTCTTTCTATAAGGGCATCATCACCTTAATCCCAAAACCAGAGACCACACTAAAAAGTATCACAACCAATATCCCTTATGAATAATGGATTAAAAATTCACACTAATTAGATCCAATAGTACATTAAAAGGATTATACCCATAACCAAGTGGGATTGATTCCTGGACTGCAGGAGTGGTTCAACATCCACAAATCAATCAATATGATACACCACATTAATCAAAGACAGAATAAGAACCATGTGATCCTCTCAATAGATGCAGAAAAAGCATTTGACAAAATACAGCATCCTTTTTTGATAAAAACCCCCTCATCAAAGTAGGGATAGAAAGAACACTACTCAGTATTATAAAGGCCATACGTGAAAGAACCATGGCTAATAACATCTTCAATGGGGAAAAAGTGAGAGCTTTTCCTCTATGGTCAAGAACATGACAGGTATGTCCCCTCTCACCACTGTTGTGCAACATAGTATTGGAGGTCATAGCCTCAGCAACCAGACAACAAAAATAAATAAAAGCATACAAATCAGCCACGAAGAAGTCAAACATGTTGCAGAGGGCAAGATCCTCTATGTAGAAAACCCGAAAGACTCCACTCAAAAATTGCTGGAACTGATATAGGAATTTAACAAAGTCGTAGGATATAAAGTCAATTCATATAAGTCTGTTGTGTTATATACACCAATAATTAAGAAACAGTAAAAGAAATTGAGTAATTGATTCCATTTACAATTGCACCAAAAACGATAAGATACTCGGGAATAAACCTACCAAAGGAGTAAAAGATCTATATGCTGAAACCAATAGAACACTTATGAAAGAAATTGAGGAGGACACAAATATATGGAAAGCATTCCATTCTCCTGGTTTGTAAGAATGAATATTGTTAAAATGTCTGTAATACCCAAAGTAATCTACACATTCAATGCAATCCCTGTCAAAATACCACCACCATTTTTTCAAAGAGCTGGAACAAACAATTCTAACGTTTGCGTGGAACTAGAAAAGATATTAAGCAGCCAAAGGAATGTTGAAACAGATAACCAAAGCTAGAAGTATCACAATTCCAGGCTTCAAGCTGTATTACAAATCTGTAATCACTAAGATAGTATGGTACTGGCACAAAATCAGACACATGGATCAATGGAACAGAACAGAGAATACAGAAATGGGCCTCAACTGATCTTCAATGAAGGAGGAAATAATATCCAATGGAAAAAAAAGACAGGCTCTTCAACAAATGATGTTGAGACGACTGGACAGCCACATGCAGAAGAATGATACTGGACCATTTTCTTACACAACACATAAAAATAACCTCAAAATGGATGAAAGGCCCAACTGTGAGACAGGAATCTATCAAAAACCTACAGGAAGCAACTTCTTTGACATTGGCCACATCAACTTCTTGATGGACAAGTCTCCAGAGGTAAGGGAAACAAAAGAGAAAATGAGCTATTAGGACTTCATCAGGATAAAAAGCTTTTGCATAGGAAAGGGAAAAATCAACAAGACTAAAAGGTGTAGGGGAAAGGAAATGAAATTAGAGAGGGAGACAAACCATAACAGATTCTTAATCATAGGAAACAAACTGAGGGTTGTGGGAGGGGAAAGGGGTGGTGAGTTGAGATAAGTGGATGATGGACATCAAGGAAGACACGTGATGTAATAAGCATTGTGTATCATATAACACTGTTGAATCACTCAACTCTACCTCTGAAAGTAATAATACACTAAATGTTAATTAGTTGAATTTAAATAAAAACAAAACAAAACAAAAACTGCACATGACCCCAAAAAATATATTACCAGAAATATAATCGAAAATTATAATTAACTCTAAAATATGTCAACCTCTCTATAAAGGTATTTTTTTGTTGTTACTTCTTTAAAAAAATTACTTTGTTTTTGTTTTTCTCCCAAGGTTATTTGTTTAGTTGTCCATAAGAATTTTAATTTTGATGTGTGCCACAAAGACCTACCTTAGCTATTTATAGCTTTGAATATTTAATGACCTTAATTTTACCCTTGAAAATATACCTTAAAAAAGAAAAATATACCTTTAAATAAATCATCTTTATTAGACATAGTAAAAAATTCAGTACACAATTTGAAGAAAATAAATCTTATTTTTTGGAGAAAATTAATTTTATATTCATCCTTAAAATTCCATATGTCACCACTAAAATTATTTAAATTATAAATTCAATGAAATTTTAAAAAATAAAAGGCAACCAACAGAATGGATAAAGAAGTGGTATATATGTACAATGGAATATTAGCCATCAAAAGAATGAAATCTTACCATTTGCAAGGATGTGAATGGAACTAGAGAGTATTATGCTAAGTGAAATAGAAAAAGAAAATGTATGTTTTCACTCATGTGGAATTTAAGAAACAAAACAGAAGAATATGGGAGAAGTGAATGAAAAATAAAATAAGATAAAAGCAGGGATCCCTGGGTGGCGCAGCGGTTTAGCGCCTGCCTTTGGCCCGGGGCGTGATCCTGGAGACCCGGGATCGAATCCCACGTCGAGCTCCCGGTGCATGGAGCCTGCTTCTCCCTCTGCCTATGTCTCTGCCTCTCTCTCTCTCTGTGTGTGTGACTATCATAAATAAATAAAAAACAAAAAAACTTTAAAAAAAAAACAAAAATAAGATAAAAGCAGAGAGGTAGAGAAGCCATGAGACTCCTAACTAGAGAGAACAAGTTGAGGTTTGTAGCTGGAGTGGAAGTGAATAGGGGTTTGTGGTAATTAGGTGGTGGGCATTAAGAAGGGCACTTGATGTAATGAGCACTGTGTGAAGCACTAAATTCTACTCAAAAATTAATAATCCATTATATGTTAACTAATTTGAATTTAAATAAAACCAACAAAAGCTTACTATACTATTATAAAAATACCTTAAGAATAAAATTATAAAAATAAATAATTTTGATTAATAGTTGCAATAGTTATTTTTACTGCAAAATACTCAGAATGATCTATGAAATTTAAAAGTCAAAGTATCATAATATAGAATGAGAATCAAGTAAAATTTGTTTATATGATGCTGAATATTTTAAGCTTTTTAATTTAATTAGAATTTATTAAAATCTTTTACTCTGTGCAGTTTTAGTGTGTCATGCCATATATGTTACCTATGTAAAAATATCATATATGTTACCAATGTGAAAATCCACTTAATCCATCTATATCTATATCATCAATATATCTATATCCTATATCTATATATAGTTTAATACTGTAAAAATGTTCATTAAATACAAATATTTTTAAATATTTTATTTATTTATTTAACAGAGAGAAAAATATAGCACAGGCAGGCAGTGTGGAGTGTAAGAGGGAGAGGGAGAAGCAAGCTCCCACTGAGTGGGAGGCTGCACGTAGGACTTGATCCCAGGACCCTGGGATCATGACTTGAGCTGAAGCCAGATCCTTAACCAACTAAGCCAACCCAAGTGCCCCCATAAATTCAAATATTTTAAATTAACCTTTTTACTTTAAGATCATTAATTCACATAGAGTTGTAATAAATAATATAGAGAACTTATGTACCCTTTACCCAATTTCTCCCCATGGTAATGTCTTGAGAAACTATAGTACAATAATATGACTAAGATATTAACATTTATACAGTCAATAATATTGCAATAGGTCATATGATGACAGACGGCGAATACACTTATCCTGGCAAGCATTGAGTAGTGTATAGAATTATTGAATCACTATATTGTACATCTGAAACTAATGTGACATTGTATGCCAACTATACTTGAATTATAAAAATTAAAAGAAAATTACAGAATAATCTTATCACCATAATGATCCTTCCTGCTACCTTTTCATAAGCCACACTCACATTCCCCATCACTCCCTTACACTTCTCTCTTCTAGCAATTTTTAATCTGTTATCTATTTCTATAATTCCACCATTTTAGATTACATAAATGAAATCATACAGTATGTAACCTCTTGGAATGAACTTTTTCAATCAGCATGATTTCCTGGAGATTCACCCAAGTTGTGTGTTTTAGGAGTTCACTACTTTCTATTGTTGTATATGTCTATGAAAATATCACAATTTGCTTAACCACTCTCCTTTGCAGAACATCTAGGCTGTTTCCATTTTTGGCCTGTTAGAAATAAAGCTGCAATGCATATTCATGTACAAGTTTTTATGTTAAAATTAGTTTTCAATTTCCTGTGATAAATGCCCAAAATTGCAATTACTGGATTGTATGACAATTTAATGTTTCACTTTATAAGAAACTGGAAAAATGTTTTCCAGACTAGATATTTCACTTTAAATTCCCACTAGCAATATATGAGTAATCCAATTTCTTTACCTCTTCACCAGCATTTAGTATTGCCACCATTTTTAAAGTTAGAGCCATTGTGATAGATGTGTAGTAATATTTCATTGGGTTTTAATTTGTATTTATCTAATAGCTAGTGATATTGAATATTTCTTTGCGTCTTTACTTTCCATCTGTAGATCAGCGTCGGTGAAATTTCTGTTCATATCTTTTGTACGTTTTCTTATTTAGACTATTTCATTGTGGATTTTGTTCAGCTTCTTGCTGGACCCTGCTCACATGAAGGATTAAGGGAAAGTAAAGTGTTGACTAGTCTCAACTTAAACTATTTTATTCAGTCCCATTCATCCCCAGTGTCTGTGGAAAGGTCTGATAATTAGAGAGATGTCAAGAGTTTAGGGTTTTTAAAATTTCTTATTATAAAGACATTAGAGCATGTGAAAGCATTTATGAGAAAGATACAGTCAAGAGACAGGAATATGTGAGAGCAAGAAGGGAAAAACATTTTCCCTTCAGGTTTTAGGTGAGCATTCATTAAGCCAGTGTACATTGTGAACCCTGGAGTGGAGAGTGGTTCAAGTGCATAGCAAGGGAAATTTTGAGTATAAAGTTACAGAGAATGTAGAAGGATTAGAATTCAGAACACAAAGAATTGACTTTTTTAGATTTTGTTTAAATTTACATTAGTTAACATATAGTGCATTATTAGTTTCAGGGCTAGTAGTTAGTGATTCATTGGTTGCATGATACCCAGTGCTCATTACATTAATGCCCATCACCCAATAACCCCATTCCCCACCCCCACTCGCCTCCTTCCCGGAAGAGGAATTTACTTTATTTTTTAAAAGATTTTATTGGTTTATTTGAGAGAGAGAGAGAGAGAGAGAGAGAAAGAGAGAGCACAAGCAAGGGGAACAGCAGGTAGAAGTAAAAGAAGAAACAGGCTCCCTGCTGAGAAGGGAGGCAGAAGTGGGGCTTGATTCCAGGACCCAAGGAACAAGACCTGAGCCAAAGTCAGATGCTTAACTGACTGAGCCACCCAGGCACCCTGAGGTATTGATTTTAAATAAGAGTTGACACAACTCCTAATAATGTGATGTATGTAAAGAAAAAATACAGATGTAAGAATGTTGGAACATTTGGTAGCAGGAAGTTATAGAAAGGTTTCTTTTCTTACCTTCTTAACAAATTTTAAGTGTACAATGCAGTGTTGTTAAATATATGAAAGAAAAGTTTCTGCTTGATTACATAAACTTGCCTATTTAAAGTAAAAGCAAAGGCTATCTCCTCAATGTCCCAAAATAGAGAATTAAAATGAGGAGCCAGCAAAGGAAACTGAAAAACAAAATTCACAGAATGAAGTAGACACTTTTTAACAGTACATATTCAAGGAGGAAAAGAGTTTACAGGAAGATTATACCAACAGTGTCAGGTGTTATAAAGGTATCAAGAAGAAAAACACTGAGAACTGGACTTAGCAAGTAAAAGTAAGTCATTGAAAATAAATTTGAACAGAAATTCATTTTTTCAGAAATGCATATTTACAAAAATTGTGGGAGATAATACTAATAAGGTAAGACTAGTATTTGTTTTAGGTTTTGGGTGTTTATTTTATGTCATAACCTGGATACTGGAGAGTAATTGAAAATCATTGATTTGAAATTGTTCAAAATGAATTGGATCAAGAAAGAAGGAGAAAGATCTATTGACATCCTATTACAGTAATCTGAGGGAAAGTTGAAGAGGGCTTGAATAGAACAGTAGAAATAGAGAAGAATGGACAGATATGGCAAAAGATACCACAGACAAATTATTAGAATCTGGTGACCAATTGGCAATTTTCTAATAATATATATTTCCTCAGACCAAAAAGACTGGGATGAAAGATAAAAATGGGATCATATTAATACCAATAATGTATACTTCTCTGTGTTTTACCATCTCTGATAGTGCATAATCTCTAAATATTTTTCAAACCAAATGTCTGCAGTATGAACAAATACCCAGCACCTTTGGGGTCCTCAGTAGGTTTTTATAGTATGGTCACAGGGCTTTACTGTAATGCTCACAAACAGGTCTTCTATGAGGCCTTTGTTGATTACTAAAGATTGCACTGTTTGTGAAATTGTGTCCAGGAGCATTCCCTATGCACTTAGTGTCCATGGCCATGATGACTCCTGCTGGACATTATTTGATTTAAATTACGTTTCCTTCTGAAGCTATATATTTTGCTAATACAGTTATAATTTCTATGTGATATAACAATGCTTGTGCTTTTTGGAGAAATCAGTTCACTTAAGTAAGGTTCTGTACTGTGATGTCTTAGGTCCAGATGTTTTATAGGATTAGATATAGCAACAATTATTTAAAATTTGTAGTCTCCTCTTCAAGGCCTTAGGCAAGAAAACAAATATGAGTGATACTTCTTGTATTACTGCTACTAACTTAAACAAGGGGTTCTGGCTGTAGTAGATGCTTAATAAACAAATGGTGGCTTAAACATAACAGGTAATTTGATGTGACCACCATTTTAAGAGACAAGGATGACATAGTTGGAGCACATTTCCTCAAATAGAAGGATATGGAGAATGCTGGATTCAGAAATTGTCTGAAGTCTCTCTTGATTCCTTTAAGAATTTGCTTACTTACTATAGATACATTTTTTTCTTTTATTGTTCCCTTCCAATACTTTCATATTCAGAATATATATTCACAAGCTTGAACCTGTAATTGTTGCTTCTTCCACATGTAAGACCTTTTGGAATGTAAATTTTCTCAGTATGTGGACAGTTCTAGGGTTAAAATTACCTGCATAAATACTATAGAATTTTGCTCAGTGGTATTAATTGTTACTTTGAATAGTTCTCTGCTGGCGGGGGAAGGGCAAGATGGTGGAAGAGTAGGGTCCCCAAGTCACCTGTCCCCACCAAATTACCTAAATACCTTTCAAATCATCCTGAAAACCTACAAATTCCGCCTGACATTTAAAGAAAGAACAGCTGGAATTCTACAGTGAGAAGAGTTCACACTTCTATCAAGTACAACTTGTTTTTGGCGACTCTGCACTGAGCAAAATGACTAAAAGAAAAACTCACCTCAAAAGAAAGAATCAGAAACAGTCCTCTCTCCCACAGATTTACAAAATTTGGATTACAATTCAATGTCAGGAAGCCAATTCAGAAGCACTATTATAAAACTACTGGTGGCTCTAGAAAAAAAGCATAAAGGACTCAAGAAATTTCATGACTGCAGAATTTAGATCTAATCAGGAAGAAAGTAAAAATCAATGAAATGAGATGCAATCCAAACTAGAGGTCCTAACGATGAGGGTTAACAAGACAGAAGAACGAGTGACATAGAAGACAAGTTGATGGCAAAGAGGGAAACTGAGGAAAAAAGAGAAAACAATTAAAAGATCATGAGGATAGATTAAGGAAAATAAATGACAGCCTCAGAAAGAAAAATCTATGTTTAATTGGGGATCCTGAGGGCGCTGAAAGGGACAGAGGTCCAGAAACTGTATTTGAACAAATCAGAGCTGAGAACTTCCCTAACTTGGGAAGGGAAACAGGCATTCAAATCCAGGAGATAGAGAGATCCCCCCTAAAATCATAAAAACTGCTTAACACCTCGACATTTAAGAGTGAAGCTTGCAAATTCCAAAGATAAAGAGAAGATCCTTAAAGTAGCAAGAGACGAGAGATCTCTAACATTTATGGGGAGAAATATTATATTAACAGCAGACCTATCCACAGAGAGCTGGCAGGCAAGAAAGGGCTGGCAGGATATATTCAGGGTCCTAAATGAGAAGAACATGGAGCCAAGAATACTTTATCCAGCAAGGGTCTCATTCAGAATAGAAGGAGAGATAAAGAGCTTCCAAGATAGGCAGAAATTGAAAGAATATGTGACCACGAAGCCAGTTCTGCAAGAAATATTAAGGGGGACTCTGTAAAAGTAAGAGGAAGTCCAAGGGAACAATCCACAAAAACAGGGACTGAATAGATATCATGATGACACGAAATTCATAACTTTCAATAGTAACTCTGAATGTGAATGGGCTTAATGACCCCTTCAAAGGGCGTAGGGTTTCAGACTGGATAAAAAAACAAGACCCATCTACTTGCTGTCTACAAGAGACTCATTTTAGACAGAAGGACACCTGTAGCCTGAAAATAAAAGGTTGGAGAACCATTTACCATTCAAATGGCCCTCAAAAGAAAGCAGGGGTAGTCATCCTTATATCAGACAAACTAAAATTTATCCCAAAGACTGTAGTAAGAGATGAAGAGGGACACTATATCATACTTAAAGGAACGATACAACAAGAGGACTTAACAATCATAAATATTTATGCCCTGATGTGGAAGCTGTCAAGTATATCAATCAATTAGTAACCAATGTTAAGACATACTTAGATAATAATACACTTATACTTGGTGACTTCAATCTAGCGCTTTCTACATTTGATAGGTCTCCTAAGCACAACATCTCCAAAGAAACAAGAGCTTTAAATGATACACTGGACCAGATGGATTTCATAGATATCACAGAACTTTACATCCAAAAACAACTGAATACACATTCTTCTCAAGTGCACATGTAACTTTCTCCAGAATAGACCACATACTGGGTCACAAATCAGGTCTTAACAGCTACCAAAAGATTGGGATCGTCCCCTGCATATTTTCAGACCATAATGCTTTGAAATTAGAACTAAATCACAACAAGAAATTTGGAAGGATTTCAAAAACATGGAGGTTAAGGACCATCCTGCTAAAAGATGAAAGGGTCAACCAGGAAATTAAGGAAGAATTAAAAAGATTCATGGATACTATTGAGAATGAAGAAACAACCGTTCAAAATCTTGGGGATACAGCAAAAGCAGTCCTGAGGGGGAAATGCATCGCAATACAAGCATCCATCCAAAAACTGGAAAGAACTCAATTACAAAAGCTAACCTTGCACCTAAAGGAGGTGGAGAAAAAACAGCAAATAGGTCCTACACCAAGCAGAAGAAGAGAGTTAATAAAGATTCGAGCAGAACTCAATGTAATGGAGACCAGAAGAACTGTGGAACAGACTAACAAAACCAGGAGTCTGTTCTTTGAAAGAATTAATAAGATAGATAAACCATTAGCCAGCCTTATTAAAAAGAAGAGAGAAAAGACTCAAATTAGTAAAATCATGAATGAGAAAGGAGAGATCACCACTAATACCAAGGAAATACAAAAGATTTTAAAAACATATTATGAGCAACTATATGACAATAAATTAGGCAATCTAGAAGAAATGGATGCATTTCTAGAAAACCACAAACTAGCAAAACTGGAACAAGAAGAAATAGAAAACCTGAACAGGCTTATAACCAAGGAGTATATTGAAGCAGTCATCAAAAACCTCCCAAGACACAAAAGTCCAGGGCCAGATGGCTTCCTAGGGGAATTCTATCAAACATTTAAAGAAGAAAGCATACCTATTCTACTAAAGCTGTTCGGAAAGATAGAAAGAGATGGAATACTTCCAAACTCATTCTATGAGGCCAGCATCACCTTAATTCCAAAACCGGACAAAGACCCCCCCCAAAAGGAGAATTATAGACCAATATCCCTGATGAACATGGATTCAGAAATTCTCAACAAGATACTAACCAATAGGGGGCAGCCCCAGTGGCGCAGTGGTTTGGCGTCGCCTGCAGCCCAGGGCGTGATCCTGGAGACCCTGGATCGAGTCCCACGTCGGGCTCTCTGCATGGAGCCTGCTTCTCCCTCTGCCTGTGTCTCTGCCTCTCTCTCTGTGTGTCTCTATGAATAAATAAATAAAATCTTAAAAAAAAAGATACTAACCAATAGGTCCAACAATACATTAAGAAGATTATTCACCATGACCAAGTGGGAATTATCCCCGGGATGCAAGGCTTGTTCAACACTCGTAAAACAATCAATGTGATTCATCATATCAGCAAGAGAAAAAAACCAGAACCATATGATCTTCTCAATAGATGCAGAGAAAGCATTTGACAAAGCACAGCATCCATTCCTGATCAAAACAGAGTGTAGGGATAGAGGGAACATTCCTCAGCATCTTAAAAGTCGTCTATGAATAAAGTATTCTTGGTTGCATGTTCTTCTCATTTAGGACCCTGAATATATCCTGCCAGCCCTTTCTGGCCTGCCAGGTCTCTGTGGAGAGGTCTGCTGTTACCCTAATACTCCTCCCCATAAAAGTCAGGGATTTCTTGTCTCTTGCTGCTTTAAGGATCTTCTCTTTATCTTTGGAATTTGCAAGCTTCACTATTAAATGTCGAGGTGTTGAACGGTTTTTATTGATTTTAGGGGGGGATCTCTCTATTTCCTGGATTTGAATGCCTGTTTCCCTTCCCAGATTAGGAAAGTTTTCAGCTAGAATTTGTTCAAATACATATTCTGGCCCTCTGTCCCTTTCGGCACCCTCGGGAACACCAATTAAAGAAAAACCCACAGCAAATATAATTCTCAATGTGGAAACACTGGGAGCCTTTCCCGTAAGATCAGGAACAAGACAGGGAAGTCCACTCTCACCACTGCTATTCAACATAGTACTAGAAGTCCTAGCCTCAGCAATCAGACAAAAAAAAAAAAAAAAAAAAAACCAAAAGCCTCCACCCCAAGATTGCTAGGACTCATACAGCAATTCAGCAGTGGGGCAGGATACAAAATCAATGCCTCTGCCTGTCCTGGGGGAGCTCCAGATCTTGGGCTGTGTCCCCCATCATGCTGCGCTCGGGCCTGTACTACTGTAATTGCGCTCCGGGGCCGTGCAGCCCCCTCCTTGCGGAGCCTCTGCCGGAGCTGCCCTGAGCTGCTCCTGGGGCCCCGCTGGCGGGCGCTGTAGCCCTTGAGGGTGCTCGGCCCGCGGGGTGTGGCACGCTCTCCCCCGGGGTGCAGGTCCTCTGTTAGTGCCCCTGGGATCCTGAGGGCATCCCCGCCGCTCCTGGGATCCTGTCCGAGTTCCCTGCTAGGGCCTTTCCGTTTGGGAAGATTGGTGAAGCTCCTGCTTCTCCAGGATGGGGCTTTCCTGTCCTGGGGGCACTCGCAGCCAGACCTTAGCCCGGCTCCTAGCGGGGCCTCTCCCCCTTGGATGCTTTTTTATTTTTTTTTTTCTGTCTTCCTACCTTGATAGAAGCAGAAAGTCTTCTCACTGTAGCATTCCAGCTGTTCTCTCTTTAAATCTCAGGCTGAATTCATAGGTTTTCAGGATGATTTGAAAGTTATCTAGGTAATTTGGTGGGGACAGGTGACTTGGGGACCCTACTCTTCCACCCTCTTGCCCCCTTATCCTCCAGGAAACATTTTTAATGATAGATTTTTGGGCACTATAAATATGTGAAAGAAAATATTTTGGTCAGAGCTATATTGATGGGTTTCTCATCTCATAGGCAGTTTCCTATCTAAACTGTAGTATCTGTCTTAATTTCTCAGTAATCATGGATAGAAATGTAATCCTGGAAATGATTCCACTCTGTGACTACTAATCTGCCAGAATATGTAGTTTTATAAGGCTCAGGATTGTTTTTCTGTTTTTGTTTGTTTTCTTCCAGTAGTTTACAAATAAAATTATAAAGGCATGCAATAGCTACAATGATTTTCTCAAAAAGTATTCTATAGACTTTCCATATCAGATTGACTTGGGTGCATCTTAAAAATTCAGATCCCTTTACTCACCTACAGAGATTTAAATTTGGTCCACCTGCAACGACAATGATGAGCCAGGTCATTATGCTAAGTGAAATAAATCAGGAGCCGAAAGACAAACACTACATGATCTCACTGACACGTGGAATATTAAAAGATTAAATTCATAGAAGCAAAGATCAGAATGGTAGTTACCAGGTCCTAGATGAGTGGTATAATGAGGGAATGTTGACCAAATTGTACAAAGGTGCATTTATGTAGAATGAAGAAGTCTAAAGGTCTAATGTACTTTATCATAATTATCTTTAATAACACAGTATTGGATACTGGAAATATGTGAAAAGAGTAGATTATAGATTACAATAAAAAAGTTTTTAAAGTACATTGAAAGGTATTCTAATATCTATGACTAAGGTCTCACTCTGCATAGGCTCTCAGGCTTTCCACATAGAGAACTACACAGTCCTTTGTGAACATGGCCTATCTGCTGCTAACATGTTTATGACTCCAATAATTCTAGTCTGAAAGCCAATGACTCAGGCTACGAAAGAATCTTTCCTGCCGGATTTTGGCACAATCAGCCTGGATCAAAGAAGCCAAAGAGTCAAAGTGATTTAAGCACATGGCTATTTTAGGGAGTAATTCATACTGTTGATATGTCACAACAATAAAATGCATGCTGTGCACTATCCAAGGAAAAGGAAGGAGCAGGCTGAATTAAATATGCATTTCAATACAGAGTAGCAAAATTTTAGGAAAAAATTCAACCTCTTAACTGAAAATTTATTTCCAAGAGCTTCATATTTAATTTAATTAATGTTTTTCTTTTCTTGATATGACTCTATTTAGAAGAATTTTTGTATGGTATTGGCTCTCTGAAACTGTAAACAAGTAATTAGGTCAGATTTTAAATTTCCCTGGAATTCATTTATTTAAACACAAACAAAAATACACCAGGTCATAGGCACAGCCATTTCTGAGAAACATCTGAGAAAAACTCAGCACTTGAAAACTAACTTGAAAAAATGTTCTGTTTTGCCTAATCCATCCCAAATACTTTTTTAAGAGGCAGAAACATAAATTGTCCTTATAGAGCATTTTAAATTTGATGGCATAATAGTTGCTAAAGATTTTATTTATTTATTTGAAAGAGAGCAAAAGGGAGCATGTGCAGGATGGGTGGGTAGGAGCAGAGGGAGAGAGTAGCAAACTCCCTGAGGGGTAGGAGCTTGATACCTGGCTCAATCCAATGACCCTGGGATCATGACTTGATCCAAAGGCAAACAACCGACTGAGCCACCCAGGTGCCCCTGGATGCTACATTTGTAAATAATTTGTGCTGGTTATCATTTATTAATAAATAATTTGTGCTATTTTGGTGATGCTTGTTTAAACAAGGTATCTGTCCTTAAAAAAAAGATTTGAAACTACATAAAGCATACTGGATAAGACAGAGGATACTGAGAAGGCTTTGATTTTCTGCCTAAGCTTAACATCTCCTTTGGTCAATCAGTGCTTTCTTCAAGTGGGCATAGACACACCGTGGGATTCTGTAACATGTCATTAATGCATATTACAACTTCTGAGTCTCAAAGTGTGTGGTTTTCTCTTGTGTGCATGTATTTTTCTTCATGGGTAGTTTGGCACTATATATATAATTTAGGATTAGAGAATTATAGTTCAGTGAGGACTTAATAATTGGGATTTCCTAAAAGTGCATAAACAGATTATTTACTCTGAAGAGCACAGTTATAAATTCTCCATGGGTAAAGTGGCAATATATCATTATAGCTGTAGAGTATTTTTTAATTTAGAAAGTAATTTAATATGTGCTATCTTTTTTGATTCCTGCAAGAATTGTATAGAGTAGACAGGGTAGATATTAGTATTCCATTTTACAGATTAAAATACCAAGTCTAATTAATTTTTGAGATGCCTCGATTAATAAAATGATGATTACTGCAGCTGTGAACAAAATCCAGGTTTCTGGTTCCTACCTCATTATCATCTCCATATCTATAATTCACGTTATGCCAAAGAAAGAAGGAAAAAAATGTTCCAATTATCATATGTAATTCCTTTAAAATGTAGATAAATCATGGTTTTACTGTACATCTTATTAAATTTTGCTCTTTAGAAACCTGGAGTCCTGCGGTCAGCTGAAATATTCTTTTCATTTATTATTCATAATAATGCTTGTTCCTCTAACAGGTAAAGAAACAATTGTAAAAGAAGGTATTAAATTTGGTGTTAATAACAGGAATATGTGAATCCCCATAATTTGGCCTCAGAGTTCAACAGTTTATTTATTCTTCTTTGGTTTTGGAGAGAAGTTTATAGACTCCTTATGCGGAGGATGCAGATTCTGTATTCTATATTTCTAGCCCTTATAGCCAATCTATAGTTTCATATACCAACAGTATTTAATCTCTTGAACTGAATACTGCTGATTAATTTATTAAAAAGTACTTGGCTTCCACGAAGGCAAAAGAAACAAAAGCAAAAATGAACTATTGGGACTTCATCAAGATAAGAAGCTTTTGCACAGCAAAGGATACAGTCAACAAAACTAAAAGACAACCTGCAGAATGGGAGAAGATATTTGCAAATGACATATCAGATAAAGGGCTAGTTTCCAAGATATATAAAAAACTTATTAAACTCAACACCAAAGAAACAAACAATCAAATCAAGAAATGGGCAAAAGACATGAACAGAAATCTCACAGAAGAAGACATAGACATGGCCAACATGCACATGAGAAAATGCTCTGCATCACTTGCCATCAGGGAAATACAAATCAAAACCACAATGAGATACCACCTCACACCAGTGAGAATGGGGCAAATTAACAAGGCAGGAAACCACAAATGTTGGAGAGGATGTGGAGAAAAGGGAACCCTCTTGCAGTGTTGGTGGGAATGTGAACTGGTGCAGCCACTCTGGAAAACTGTGTGGAGGTTCCTCAAAGAGTTAAAAATAGACCTGCCCTACAACCCAGCAATTGCACTGTTGGGGATTTACCCCAAAGATACAGATGCAATGAAACGCCGGGACACCTGCACCCCAATGTTTCTAGCAGCAATGTCCACAATAGCCAAACTGTGGAAGGAGCCTCGGTGTCCAAAGAAAGATGAATGGATAAAGAAGATGTGGTTTATGTATACAATGGAATATTACTCAGCTATTAGAAATGACAAATACCCACCATTTGCTTCAACGTGGATGGAACTGGAGGGTATTATGCTGAGTGAAGTAAGTCAGTCGGAGAAGGACAAACATTATATGTTCTCATTCATTTGGGGAATATAAATAATAGTGAAAGGGAGTATAAGGGAAGGGAGAAGAAATGTGTGAGAAATATCAGAAAGGGAGACAGAACGTAAAGACTGCTAACTCTGGGAAACGAACTAGGGGTGGTAGAAGGGGAGGAGGGCGGGGGGTGGGAGTGATTGGGTGACGGGCACTGGGGGTTATTCTGTATGTTGGTAAATTGAACACCAATAAAAAATAAAAAATAAAAAATAAATTAAAAAAAGTACTTGGCTTAATTCACTGAGCACACTCCAGCATCAATTCTAAAACAAAGAAAAATAGCAACATGCAGCAGTTCAGTTAGCTTGGATTTAAAATTTTGTCCTCGAAAATTGAGTCTAGTCTCAAACTCAGGGATATGTATTCTTATCAAGAATATTTTCTGCTCTGGTCATTGAGACAGAGAGCCACATGATCTCTCCTACATAAGTTATTGTGTTGTTTCCATCCTACACCTTTGTTAGTGGTAAATTCACTAAACAAATGAGAGGATAAATTATAATATAGTTCTCTTAAAATCCAACTATTAGAATGCAATTTAACCCACCATGATAAGAAAGTTTAAATACTTTAAATAAAGTTATTTAAGTTTTATAGCTTTCCTAAATCCTTCTATGAATGCTGAATTATATTTTGAATTTTAAGCTTATTTTGTAATCATTTGAGTTTTTCACAGAAAAATAAATTAATTACCTTGTTTTGCTTTAACATTCATTCAAGAAAATAGGGCATCTCACAGCTCCACTTGATTTTTTTGGTTATTACTTATGATGGTAGTAGATAATCCCCTTTAAAGGAGTCCAGGTTCTATCACTTCAAGATAAGACATGATATCACTTCAAGTTCATGTGGTATCACTTCAAAACTGGATGGACAATGTGGGATTAATTGTGTCTTGAAAGAACTGGTCTTGTTGGATAGTATTAATGGCTGCAAACAGATGATTATGCAATAGATGCTTAAAGTCTCCTCTGTCCTTATGTTTCTCATTTGCACAAAGCAATTGTGAAATGAGTGTAACTCTACTTTGGAAGGCTTTGTGAGAAGAAGAGATGATTTATATAATACACCTAACACAGCATGTTGTATTTAACACATGGAAACATCTCAATGAATATTATCTTTCCTCACCTTTCTCCTGGAATCAAACATCCTGGATAAAGTTAAGATATTCATTTTAAGGGCCAAAATTTAATACTTTATTTTACCAAATTGTAAATACTCAAAGCATTAACTTCCTCTGCTAAAAGTTAACCATAGGTATCCAGTTGGTCGAAGCTGAAAAAGAAAATGACATGATGGGAAGCATGACCAAGAATGCTGATAGTGAAGATTATCACTGCTGAAGGTTGAAATTGAAAGAAGCACCCATAATTTGACCTAAGTATGGATACCAAACCTTTTGCAATTTTAGAAGTTTGCCTTGCCAATTTGGCTTAACTTCAATTCATTTATTTATTTGAAGTAAACTGTACTTAAAGCCTGTACTTCAAAAATATATAAACAGGTGAAGAAACATAATTTAACCCGTATTTATCTGAAGTACATAGTCCTATATATGGAAAGCCTGGACAAGTGTCAAGTGAAACAAGCAATGAGTTGCTCTCTAACAGTGAGCAGTTCACACTGTAACATCATTCCAGGCATGATTAAGAATGATAGAGCACATCGTCATTGCCAACACTATTCAGCCAATGTAAACCTTAGAAAAGTACTTGTCAGGGAAAAATGTGCCATTGATTTCTATTACACTTTCCCAGTAATTGCTGTCATCAGTGGCAGCTTATTATTACAGTTGAATAGAATTTCAGTAATTACTTCTGCAAAGATTCTAACAGCCTTTAGAATGAAAGATATTCTGACAGTATGAATATTCTTAACAACAATTACCTTTTTCTTGGTTAACACTGATTCAGGAAAATTAAAATTTAAATCTGTTAAGAGGAAACACATATGCCACTAGTAAGTAGGTTGATACAAAAAATGTGTAAATTGCAGAGTGACAAATTTTTTATTTTTTTCTCTTATGTATTATTGAAAACAAGCATTAAAGGAGACAAAGACCATACTGGTTAAATTAATAGAAGGTAATATGCAATAATCAAAAGCAGTCTTCAGGGGATCCCTGAGTGCTCAGGGGTTTGGTGCCTGCCTTCGGCCCAGGGGTGATCCTGGAGTCCCAGGATTGAGTGGGCTCCCTGCATGGAGCCTTCTTCTCCCTCTGCCTGTTTCTCTGCCTCTCTCTCTCTCTCTCTCTTTCATGAATAAATAAAATTCTTAAAATAAATAAATAAAATAAAAGCAGTCTTCAATGCAATTATTAACTGAAATTACTTACTGTACTAGTATAACGAGGAAAATGTGTGCATGAGAAAGCTTAGACATGATTATTTATATATGCATGCCTGCATTTACCTATGCGTATGAATGTAAACGCCTTGAATAAATGGAGACCAAAGTACATACACATGCCTACATCTTTCACAAAGTGAAAATATATTTCTAAGATATTTGTATTCTATGACATTAAAATTGCCTGCTTATGTAATGTGAAACGGGGAATTGAAGCAGTTAACCAGAACATTTAGGAGCAAACCACTTTGGAATGAGTTTTTGAAATATCCAGATAATTGAGACCAGAGAACATGGAATGTAGGAAATCCAGGTAATCACTTGAATTCTTTACTCAGTTTTGTTGCACTCACTTAAAAATGTCCAAATTATACAATCATACTTGGAATATTCTTCATATATTAACTAGTACAATTGACCATCCATTTTGAGAAGTTTTTTAAAAAACTATCTTATTCTTATTTATTCATGAGAGACACACAGAGAGAAAGAGAGAGAGAGGCAGAGACATAGGCAGAGGGAGAAGCAGGCTCCATGCAGGAGGCCCAATGTGGACTCAATCCCAGGACTCCAGGATATGCCCTGGGCCGAAGACAGGCTCTAAACTGCTGAACCACCCAGGTGTCCCTGAGAAGATTTTTTGTAAGTGAAGGCAAGGATGAAAAAGTAAAAAACAATAATCCAAAGAAAGGCTTTTAAATAAGTCTTATCAAAATATTGTTTTCAGGTGGCAGAATAAAAGTATGATACATAGAAAGTATCAATTTTGGAAATTTTTTTTAATAGATATAAATGAATGCTACAAAAAAGCCTGCTATGTCAAAATATGAGTGACAAAAGACCAAATTGGAAAACAAGTTGTTTTCCATGTTGTAAAAACAGTTCAGTAGACTTTTGGAAAACTAACTCTTCTCCCCAAAGTAAAAGCATGGAGAAAGCTAAAATTAAATGCCATCAAATTTCATAGTTTAAAAAAAGCTATATTTAACTATAAAGGTTAATGTGTGTTTGGGAGCACATTTTTCTCTATGTGATATTGATTTAATTGTTTTATTATAAATAGAATAAAAACTCTTGTCAATCTGTATTGAAGAATTCACATGAAATTACTATTGACTTTTATCTAGAAGCATAAATAAGATTTGGAAATACAATAACTGTGTCAACAAAATTTATCAGATCCAACTAACGATGTTAAACACCAAAATCTCTTATTCATTACTAAGGTCAAAACACTAACAGAAAAAAAAAAAAAACAAAAAAAAAAAACAAAAAAAAACACTAACAGATTCTTCAAAGCTCTAAATATTCTACATATACAAAATATCTCTACTACCAAAATATATTACTTTCCTTCATAACTGCCTCAATGAATAATGGACATTTCCATTACTAGTTATCCGGCTTACTATCATATAAAACTAATAATAACTAATAAATTTGAAAACATTAGTTGCAAATGATCAGGGAAAGAATTGAAATGCCTTGATGGGTAGTGTTCTGTTTCATTATATAGCTGTCAAAAGTTTGGCATAGATGTGCTCCCAAAACTAATGAAGAGTTCAATAAGTTCATACATTTTATCAGATGGACAATAAGCCATAGCATGGATATACAACAATAAATGAAACCACTTTGGTGTTGATGGATATTCACGCTCCTGGGTTTTTATTTCCTTACCATTTATCTCCATTTCCTAGGACAATGGCAGGTAAAATATAGGTGTGGATCTAATGTATTTGAATGAGGAAGTAAATGGATAAGTGATATAAGTAAATTGATAAGTCTATATGAGATTTTAAAAAGAGAAAATTCAGAACCTAACTACATTTCCATTTTTTCTATTTTAGATTCTCAAAAATGTTTTAATAATTTATCAAAGTAATATATGAATAGCATTTTAAAACTCAAATTCACAGTCTCAGCCTATTCTACCATTGATCCCTATGTAAAAATTAGAAAAATTGCAAAATGTTAAAGGATTTTAGTTTGTTGTTTTTTTATAATTATGTTCTCAGCATTTGTTGGGAACATTTATTCTAGATATTCATGTCATTTAGAGATGGAAAATTCACTTGTATTCTTTCATGATTTCATCATTTGTTTAATCAGTATATTTTTAGATATCTTTATCCAAACATTAATACAGCAGTAATCTTCTAGGTCAGATATTCTAACTTTGACATTCTGTTTTTCATTCTGGAAATATTGACATTATCACTTCCCTCTTATAAATTTCTCATATATATAAAATAAGTAAATAAGTAAAGTAAATAAATTCGAGTTAGTTGACATACAATGTAATACTAATTTCAAGTGTACAATATAGTGATTCAACACTTCCATACAATGCCTGGTGCTCATCACAACAATGTACTCCTTAAAGCCCATCATCTATTTAACCCCATCCCCCCACCCATCTTGCTTCTGATAACCAACAGCATGTTCTCTGTAGTTTAGTGTCCGTTTCTTGGTGTGGTTTTCTTTTTTTCCCCTTTGCTCATTTGTTTTGATTCTTAAATTCCACATCTAAATGGAGTCATATGTTATTTATCTTTCTCAGACTTACTTATTTCAGTTATCATTATACTCTCTACCTCCACCATGTTGTTACAAATAATAAGGTATAATTATTTTTATGGCTGAGGAATATTCTACTATATATATAGATATAGATATAAATATAAATATATATAATCACATCTTCCTTACCTATTCATCAGTTAATGGACAACTGTTCTGTTTATATAATATGGCACTGTAGATAATGCTGCTCTAAAAATCAGGATGCATATATCTCTTTGAATAGTATTTTGTATTCTTTGGGTAAATACCTAGTAGTGCAATTGCTGGATCATATGATAGTTCCATTTTTAACATCTTAAGAAACCTTTATACCATACTGTTTTCCAGTGTGATTGCAGAAGTTTGCATTCCCACCAACAGTGCAAGAGGGTTATCCTTTTTCCACATCCTCACCAACACCTGTTGTTTCCTGTGTTGTTGATTTTAGACATTCTGACAGGTGTGTGGTGATATCACATTGTGGTTTTTATTTTTGCGTTTTATTTTATTTAAAATGTTCTCTTTATATTTCGAGTTCTTATTTAAATTTTAGCTAACATATACTGTAATATTAGTTTCAGGAGTGCAATTTAATGATCCATGACTTGCATATAACACCTAGTGTTCATCACAATTGCCTTCTTTAATATCCATCACCCATTTAGCCCAGTCTCCACCCACCTCCCTCCAGCAACCCTCAGGTTGTTCTCTATAATTAAGAGTCTCGGGATCCCTGGGTGGCGCAGCGGTTTGGCGCCTGCCTTTGGCCCAGGGTGCGATCCTGGAGACCCGGGATCGAATCCCACATCAGGCTCCTGGTGCATGGAGCCTGCTTCTCCCTCTGCCTGTGTCTCTGCCTCTCTCTCTCTCTCTCTCTCTGTGACTATCATAAATAAAAAAAAAAAGAGTCTCTTATAGTTTGTCTTCTTCTCCTTTTTGCCCCTTCACATATGTTTATGTGATTTTTTTTCTTAAATTTTACATATGAGTGAAATCATATGGTATTGTGTTTCTCTGACATATTTCACTGAGCATAATGCACTCTAGCTCCATCCACATCACTGCAAATAGCAAGATTTAATTCTCTTTGATGCCTTGGTAATATTATATTGTATGTGTACATACCACATCTTCTTTATCCATTTGTCAGCTGATGGACATTTGGTCTCTTTCCATATTCTGGCTATTGTCGATAATGCTGCCATAAATGTTGGGGTGAGTGTGCCCTTTGAATCAGTATCTTTTTTGTATTTTGTATTTTGAAAAAAAATACCTAGTAGTGGAATTGCTGGGTCATAGGATAGTTATATTTTTAAAATTCTGAGGAACCTCCTTTTCCAGAGTGGTTTCTCTGGGAATACCAATCTGTATTCCCACCAACAATATAAGATGGTTTCCATTTCTCTGCATCCTCACCAACATCTGTTGTTTCCTATGTTATCAATTTTAGTTATTCTTACAAGTGTGAGGTGGTATCACATTGTATTTTTGACTTGTATTTCCCTGATGATGAGTGATATTGAGCATTTTTTTTTTCATGTGTCTGTTAGACATCCCCATGTTTTCTTTAGAAATGTGTCTATGCATGTCTTCTGCCCATTTCTTGACTGGATTATGTGGTTTTGGGGTGTTGAGTTTGATAAGTTCTTTATAGATTTTGCATACTAACCCTTTATCAGGTATGTCACTTGCAAGTATCTTCTCCCATTCTCTAATTTGTCTCATAGTTTAATTTTTTTGTGCATTTCATTTGCTGTTCACAAGCTTTTTAAAGGATTTTTAAATTAATTATCTATTTATTTTAGAGAGAACAAGAGAGAAAGTCAGAATAGGGGGAGGGGGAAAAGAGAGAGAGTCTTAAACAGACTCCATGCTGAGTGCTCAGCCCAATGTCAGTCTCGATCTCTCAACTGAAGATCACAACCTGAGCCAAAACCAAGAGTCAGATGTTTAACTGATTGCACCACCCAGGCACCTCTGCACAAGTTTTAATTTGAAAAAGTCTCAATTCATTTTTACTTTTGTTTCCCTTGCCTCTGTAGGCATGTCTAATAAGAGGTTGCTATAGCTGATGTAAAGGAGGTTGCTAACTGTGTTCTCCTCTAAAATTCGAAGGTTTCCTGTCTCACAGTTAGGTCTTCCATCCATTTTGAATTTATTTTTGTGTATGGTGTAAGAAAGTGATCCAGTTCCATTTTTTGCATGTTACTGTCCAGTTTTTCCAACACCATTTGTTGAAGAGACTTCTTTTTATTGGACATTCTTTCCTGCTTTGTCAAAGATTAGTTGACCATATACTTATGAGTCCCATTTCTAGGTTTTCTATACTGCTCCATAGACCTTTGTGTCTGTTTTTGTGCCAGTGCCATATTGTCTTTATCACTACAGCTTCATTATATAGCTTGAAGTCCAGAAGTATTATGTCTCCACTTTTGCTTTTCTTTTTCAAGATTACCTTGACTATTTGGAGACTTTTGTGGTTCCACACAAGTTTTAGAAATGTTTGGTCTAGCTTTGTTCAAAATGCTGGTGATATTTTTTATAAGGATTACATTTATGTGTTGATTGATTTGGGTAATATAGACATTTTTAGTAATATTTTTTCTTCCAATACATGAGAATGGAATGTTTTTCCATTTCTTTTTGTCCTCTTCAATTTCTATCATAAGGGATCAATATTTTCATAGTATACATCTTTTACCACTTTGGTTAAGCTTGTTCTTTGATATCTTATGGTTTTTGGTCCAACTGTAAATGGGATCAATCATTTGATTTCTTTTTTGCTTCTTTGTTATTGGTGTATAGAAACCCAACAGATTTCTGTGTGTTGATTATATTCTTGTGACTTTACTGAATTTGCACATCAGTTCTAGAAATTTTGCAGTGAAGCCTTTCAGGTTTTCTACATAGGATGTCATGTGTTTGTGAATAGTGAAACTTGACTTCTTCCTTGAAGATTTGGATGCATTTTCTTTCTTTTTCTTGTCTGATTGGTCTGGCTAGGATTCTAGTACTACATTTAAATACTAGTGGTGAGAATGGACATCCCTGTCTTATTCCTGACCACAAAGGTAAAGTTTTGTTTTTCCCCACTGAGAATGATATTAGCTGTGAGTCTTTTGTATATGGTCTTTATGATGCTGAGGTATGTTCCCTCTATCCCTACTTTTTTGAGAGTTTTTCTCAAGAATTGATGCTCTACTTTATCAAATGATTGCATCTACTGAGAAAATCATATGATTTGTATCTTTTATTTAAAGTTTCTGTTTGCATTTCCCCAATGATCAGTGATGTTCAGCATTTTTCCATGTGTCTTTTAGCCATCTTGATTTCTTCTTAGGAATAATTTCTATTAATGTCATCTGTCCATTTATTAACTGGATAATTTGCTTATTGGATTATGAGTTTGATAATTGCTTTATTGGTTTTGAATACTAAACTTTTATCAGCTATGTCATTTGCAAATATCTTCTCCCATTCCATAGGTCATCTTTTAGGGTTTTTTAAATTGGTTTGCTGTGCAGAAGCTTTTTATTCTGATGTAGTCCCAATAGTTTATTTTTCCGTTCATTTTCCTTGCCTCAAGAGACATGTCTAGACATGTTTTCTATGGCCAATGTAAAGAAATTACTGTCCATAAATAGTTTTCTATGGCCAATGTCAAACAAATTACTATGTTTTATTCTAGGAATTTTATAGTTTTAGGTGTTACATTCAGGTCTTTCAACCATTTTGAAGTTATCTTTGTGTATGGTGGAGAAACTTGTTTGTTGGTGGGAATGAAAACTGATGCAGCCACCCTGGAAAACATACGATATGGAGGTTCCTCTAACAGTTAAAAATATAACTACCCTACAAGCCAGGAATTATATTTCTTTATTTACCCAAAGAATACAAAAATATTAATTCTAAGCTCTACACACACCATGTCGTTTATAACAGCATTATCTACAATAGCCAAATTACAGACCGAATGTCCATTGACTGATGAATGGATTTTGAAGATATATATATATATATATATATATATATAATCAGCCATAAAAATAAATCTTGCTATTTGCTGCAACCTTAATGTAGCTACAGAGTATTATGCTAAAAAAATAATTCAGTAGAGAAAGAGAAATGCAAAATGATTTCACTTGATGTGGAATCTAAGAAAAAAATCAAATGAGTAAGGAAAAAAAAGAGAGAGGGGTAAACTAAGAAATAGACTTTAAATATAGAGAATAAATAAATAAATAAATAAATAAATAAATAAATAAATAAATAAAATACTGTTGGTTACCAGAAGGGAGATGTGTGGAAGAATGGGTTAAATAAGCAATGGAGATTAAGGAATACATTGATGTGATGAGCACCAGGTATTATATTGTATGGAAGTGTTTAATTGTTATATTGTACACTGGAAATTAATATTACACTGTATATCAACTAACTAGAATTAAAAATAAAAAATGTAAAAAAAATAATTTGCCCTTATCACTTGGGATTTATTCCTGTGTTGCAGGGGTGATTCAAAATTCAGAAATCAGTGGGTGTGATATATCACATTAATAAAAGAAAGGAAAAGAACCATATGATTGTTTCAATAGCTGTGGTAAATATATTTGACAAGTACAACATTCATTCATGATAAAAACAGTCAACAAAGTTGTTTTAGAGGGAACATACCTCAACATAATAAAAATGGTATACGAAAAACTCACAGCTAATATCCTCAATGGGGAAAAACAGCTTTTCCTCTATGGTTAGAGACAAGACCGGATGTTCACTCACATCATGATTATTTAACATGGTACTGGAAATCTCAGACACAGCAATCAGACAGCAAAAAGAAATAAAAGACATCCAAATCTGCAGGAAGTAGTCGAACTTTCATTTTTTGCAGATGACGGGACTCCACCAAAAAACTGCTACAACTAAACAAATTCAGCTAAATCACAGGAAACAAACTCAACATACAGAAATCTGTTACATATCTCTATGTCAATAACAAAGCAGCAGAAAGACAAATTAAGCAATGCATCCCATTTACAAATGCACCGGAAACCATAAGATACCGAGGAATAAATCTCATCAAAGAGTTAAAAGATATGTACTCTGAAAATTATAAAACACATCTGAAAATGGCAAAGAAATGGAAACAGCATCTGTGCACCTGGATTGGAAGAACAAATATTGTTAAAATGTCTATACTACACAAAGCTATAAATACATATAATGCAATTCCTATAAAAAAACAATGTAATTCATAGAACTAGAAAAAACAGTCCTAACATTTGTATGGAACCAAAAAAGACCCCCAATAATCAAAGAAACCTTGAAAAAGGAAAGTAAAGCTGGAGACATCACAATTCCTGACTTCAATTTATATTACAAAGCTGTAGTGATCAAAACAGTATGGTAGTGACACAAAAATGAGTATATGGATCAATAGAACAAAATGGAAAACCCAGAAATGAGACCACAACTATATTGTCAATTAATCTACAGTGCAGCAGGGAAGAATACGCAATGGAAAAAAGACAGTCTTTTCATCAAATGGTGTTCAGAATCCTGGAAAGCAACATGCAAAAATTAAAATTATATATAAATATATTTTTGTACTCCTAAGTGCTTTATTCTATAATTGTATCTCTTTATCATACCTTATTTTCTTGCTGTAAACAATATATACTTATGAAACTGAATTGAATGGCTAACACATATTTTGTAAATTCAGTTTTGTACTTTATATTTAGTCCAAGGTTTATCATTAAATAAGGTAAATATTATGCTGCACTAACATTGATTCCATAATGTAAAGGATTATTCTGTTTTCTTCTATGTGAAGCATCATTTAAAAAAATTGACTTTTAACTTACTTTGAGGTGTGATATTACTAAAAATTGTAGAAAAGCATTTAGTAATCATACCCAGGCAATCAATACCCTGATTAAAAAGTAGGATATTTTTAGCACCTCAGAAATCCTTCATTACCCTCTAGAGTTATTACTATCTTGCATTCTGTGACCGTAAGTAACTTCTTCTAATTTTTTATCTTTATACAAGTTGTATAGTGTGTACTTCATTTGTATTTGGCTTCTTTCTTCCAGCATCACATTCCTGAGCTCCATGTTGCATACAGCAATGGTTTCTTTATTCTTATTGCTGTATATTGAATAAAGAAAAGAATATCCATTTCTACACTTAATGATTATTTGGGTTATACAGGTGTGAGACAAATGTTGAGAGGATCCCTGATGAACACTTTTGCACATGACTTCTGGTGAATGCATGTATGTATTTCTTTTGGGATTATCTATTGTGAAACTTTGGGTCATAGAAATTAAAATATTTAGATTCATTGACACTGTCAAAAAGATAAAGTGATTATACCAGCATATACTTGAGCAGCATATGATAGTCCAGGTTCTCCACATTTTCAGGAACATGTGGTATTTTGAGTCTTAATTTTGCCATTCTAGCAATAATATATTAGTGTCTCACGTACCCCTATGTTTATAGCAGAATTATTTTCAATAGCCATATTATTAGAAACAACCCAAATGTCCACCCATTGATGACTGGATAAAGAAGATGTGATATATATATATATATATATATATATCACATCTTCTATACTTATATATATATATATATATTCATTCTATTTATGCTATATATATAATATTGCACTGTGGATATATATATATATATTCATTCTATTTATGCTATATATATTCACAGTGCAATATTATATATATTATATATATATATAGCATAAATAGAATGAAACTTGCAATCACTTGGATGGAGCTAGGGAGCATAATGCTTAGTGAAATAAATAAGTCAGTTAGAGAAAGACAAATGTCACATTATTTCACTCATTTGTGGAATTTAACAAAGACAAATAAGCAAAAGTGGAAAAAAGAGAGACAAAGAAACAAATTCTTAATTATTGAGTAAAAGCTGATGGTCACTAGAGGGACCGCTGGATGGGGGAAGTAGGTGAAATAATTGATGGGGATTAAAGTGTGCTCTTGTCATGATGAGCACCAGATGATTTAGGAATCATTGAATCACTATATTGTATATCTGAAACTAATGAAATGCTGTATGTTTAAAAAAATATATATTAGTAAGTCATTTGCATTTCTCTGATAACTGAAAAAGTTGAGTACCATTTACTATAATTGGCCATTTAATTATTCTCTTTTATAAATTGATCATTCAAGAATTTTACTCAGTTTTCTATTGGGTTGTGTGTCCTTTTCTGATTAAATTAAATGAGTATATTATGTATACAAGTCCTTTGTCATATCTATATATCTGTGTATCCATACAAATATATAATATTTTCTATTTTAAATAATGTATTCTATTTTGTATAATATTTTTATTTTATTTTCTATTTTATATTTAAAAATATATACTATTTTCTATCTGTCTATCTATATAAATATATATTTTCCCTCTCTGAGCTTTGCTATTGTACTTCCTCAATGGAATATTTTGGTAAACAGAAGTACTTAAATAAAAAAATATGTTAAGTTGTGGAATTCACCCTTATGTTAACTGCATGCTGTATTGGTTTATAGTATAATCACAGAGTTGTGCAAACATCAACACAATAAATTTTATATTTATCTTCTTATGTATCAATAACATCCCATGTCTATTACCAGTTTTTTTCAATTGCCATCCAAAGGCCAGTCCTAGGCAATCACCAATTTATGTTATAAGACTTCGGGGCGGGGCAAGATGGCTGAAGAGTAGGGTCACCAAGTCACCTGTCCCCACCAAATTACCTAGATAACCTTCAAATCATCCTGAACATCTACGAATTCGGGTTGAGATTTAAAGAGGGAACAGCTGGAATGCTACAGTGAGAAGAGTTCGCGCTTCTACCAAGGTAGGAAGACGGGGGAAAAAAATAAAGAAATAAGCATTCAAGCGGGAGGGGACATGCTAGGACCCGGGCTAAGGCCACGGCAAGTGATCCCAGGACAGGAGAGCCCCGTCCCGGAGAAGCAGGAGCTTCACCAATCTTCCTGGATGGAAAGGCGCTCCCAGGGAGTTAGAGCAGGACCCCAGGAGGGGCTGGGATGCCCTCAGGCTCCCGGGGACACTAACAGACATCTGCGCCCCGGGGAGAGCGCGCCACACCCCGCAGCCGAGCTCCCGAAAGGGCTGCAGCGCACACGGCTGGCCCCGGGAGCAGCTTGGAGGCGGTTCAGTTGGTGGCTCCGCGCGGAGCAGGCTGCGCGGCCAGGAGTGTGAATCCAACAGCACAGGCCCGGGAGCACCGGCGCCGGGGACACATCCCAAGATCCGGCGCTCCCCCCGCCCCCGGACAGGCAGAAGCTAGGAAGGCACAGGACAGCAAGGACACTCCTGCCGCAAGCTGAGCAGATCAGCGGCCCCGCCCCCGGAGCATCCAGGCCCCTGCAGGCTGAGAGCTCTGTAGTTACTGCAGGAGCTGATTCCAGGGCTCCAGAGCTGGCCACCACCACTGTTGTTGTGGCTACTGGGGCCTCACTGAACCTCACAGTGGCCTCACCGGATAAACAACTTAAATATCTTTCACTGACCCCTGCACCAGGCAGGGGGCTGAGGAGCTCCCCCAGTGCTAACACCTGAAAATCAGCACAACAGGGCCGCTCCCACAGAAGACCAGCTAGACCAACAGGGGAAAAACAAATTATTGACCAAGCAGCACTGGAAAGTTGCAGAGGAAGTCGAGGGACTTACAGTATACAGAATAAGAGGATACACCCCTTATTTTTTGTTTTTTGATTTCTGTTGCTCCCTCCCCGTTTTTTCTTTTCTTCTCTCCTTTTTTCTTTTTTTCTCTTTCTTTTCTTCTTTTTTTCTTTTTCTTTCCTTATTTCTCTACTCTCTTTTACTCCTTTTCCCAATACAACTTGTTTTTGGCCACTCTGCACTGAGCAATATGACTAGAAGGAAAATCTCACCTCAAAAGAAAGAATCAGAAACAGTCCTCCCTCCCACAGGAATACAATATTTGGATTACAATTCAATGTCAGAAAGCCAATCAAAAGCACAATTAATAAAACTACTGGTGGCTCTAGAAAAAAAAAACATAAAGGAATCAAGAGGCTTCATAACGGAAGAATTTAGATCTAATCAGACAGTAATTAAAAATCAATTAAATGAGATGCAATCCAAATTAGAGGTCCTAACAATGAGATGAAAGTTAACGAGGTGGAAGAACGAGTGAGTGACATAGAAGACAAGTTGATGGCAAAGAGGGAAACTGAGGAAAAAAGAGACAAACAAAAACCATGAGGATAGATTAAGGGAAATAAGTGACAGCCTAAGGAAGAAAAATCTACGTTTAATTGGGGTTCCCGAGGGCGCCAAAAGGGACAGAGGTGCAGAATATGTATTTGAACAAATCCTAGCTGAAAACTTTCCTAATCTGGGAAGGGAAACAGGTATTCGGATCCAGGAAATAGAGAGATCCCCCCTAAAATCAATAAACAACGTTCAACACCTCAACATTTAATAGTGAAACTTGAAATTCCAAAGATAAAGAGAAGATCCTTAAAGAAGCAAGAGACAAGAAATCCCTAATTTATATGAGGAGGAATATCAGATTAACAGCAGACCAATCCACAGAGACCTGGCAGGCCAGAAAGGGCTGGCAGGATATATTCAGGGTCCTAAATGAGAAAAACATGCAGCCAAGAATACTTTATCCAGCAAGGTTCTCATTCAGAATAGAAGGAGAGATAAAGAACTTCCAAGACTGGAAAGAACTGAAAGAATATGTGACCACCAAAGCAGCTCTGCAAGAAAATTTAAGGGGGACTCTTAAAATTCCCTTTTAAGAAGGAGTCCAATGGAACATTCCCCCCAAACAGGGACTGAGTAGGTATCATGATGGCACTAAACTCATATCTTTCAATAGTAACTCTGAACGTGAGTGGCCTTAATGACCCCATCAAAAGGCACAGGGTTTCAGACTAGATGGAAAAACAGGACCCATCTATTTGCTGTCTACAAGAGACTCATTTTAGACAGAAGGACACCTACAGCCTGAAAATAAAAGGGTGGAGATCCATTTACCATTCAAATGGTCATCAAAAGAAAGCAGGGTAGCCATCCTTATATCAGATAAACTAAAATTTATCCCGAAGACTGTAGTGAGAGATGAAGAGGGACACTATATCATACTTCAAGGATCTATCCAACAAGAGGACTTAATAATCCTCATTATACATGCCCCGAATGTGGGAGCTGCCAAATATATCAATCAACTAATAATCAAAGTTAAGACATACTTAGATAATAATACACTTATACTTGGTGACTTCAATCTAGTGCTTTCTACCCTCGATAGGTCTTGTAAGCATAACATCTCCAAAGAAACAAGAGCTTTAAATGATACACTGGACCAGATGGATTTTACAGATATCTACAGAATTTTATGTCCAAATGCAAATGAATACACATGCTTCTCAAGTGCACATGGAACTTTCTCCAGAATAGACCACATACTGGGTCACAAATCAGGTCTTAACCAATACCAAAAGATTGGGATTGTCCCCTGCATATTCTCAGACCATAATGCTTTGAAATTAGAACTAAATCACAACAAGAAGGTGGGAAGGACTTCAAACACGTGGAGGTAAAGGATCATCCTGCTAAAAGATGAAAGGGTCAACCAGGAAATTAGAGAAGAATTAAAAAGATTCATGTAAACTAATGAGAATGAAGATACAACCGTTCAAAATCTTTGGGATGCAGCAAAAGCAGTCCTGAGGGGGAAATACATCGCAATACAAGCATCCATCCAAAAGCTGGAAAGAGCTCAAATACAAAAGCTAACCTTACTCCTAAAGGAGCTAGAGAAAAAACAGCAAATAGATCCTACACCCAGTATATGAAGAGAGTTAATAAAGATTCAAGCAGAACTCAACGAAATAGAGACCAGAAGAACTGTGGAACAGATCAACAAAACCAGGAGTTGGTTCTTTGAAAGAATTAATAAGATAGATCAACCACTAGCCAGCTTTATTAAAAAGAAGTGAGAGAAGACTCAAATTAATAAAATCATGAATGAGAAAGGAGAGATCACTACCAACACCAAGGAAATACAAACAATTTTAAAAACAGATTATGAACAGCTATATGCCAATAAATTAGGCAATCTAGAAGAAATGGACGCATTTCTGGAAAGCCACAAACTACCAAAACTGGAGCAGGAAGAAATAGAAAACCTCAACAGGCCAATAACCAGGGAGGAAATTAAGCAGTCACACAAACCTCCCAAGACTCAAATGTCCAGGGCCAGATGGCTTTCCTGGGGAATTCTATCAAATGTTTAAAGAAGAAACCATACCTATTCTACTAAAGCTGTTTGGAAAGACAGAAAGAGATGGAGTACTTCCAAATTCGTTCTATGAGGCCAGCATCACCTTAATTCCAAAACCAGACAAAGACCCCATGAAAAAGAATTACAGACCAATATCCCTGATGAACATGGATGCAAAAATTCTCAACAAGATACTAGCCAATAGGGTACAACAATGCATTAAGAAGATTATTCACCATGACTAAGTGGGATTTATTCCTGGGACACAAGGCTGGTTCAACACTTGTAAAACCATAAATGTGATTCATCATATCAGCAAGAGAAAAAACGAGAACCATATGATCTTTTCAATAGATGCAGAGAAAGCATTTGACAAAATACAGCATCCATTCCTGATCAAAACTCTTCAGAATGTTGGGATAGAGGGAGCATTCCTCAACTTCTTAAAAGCCATCTACGAAAAGCCCACAGCAAATATCATTCTCAATGGGGAAGCACTGGGAGCCTTTCCCCTAAGATCAGGAACAAAACAGGGATGTCCACTCTCACCACTGCTATTCAATAGAGTACTAGAAGTACTAGCCTAAGGAATCAGGCAACAAAAAGAAATAAAAGGCATTCAAATTGGCAAAGAAGAAGTCCAACTCTCCATCTTCGCCGATGACATGATACTCTACCTAGAAAACCCAGAAGCCTCCACTCCAAGATTGCTAGAACTCATCCAGCCATTTGGCAGTGTGGCAGTATACAAAATCAATGCCCAGAAGTCAGTGGCATTTCTATACACTAACAATGAGACTGAAGAAAGAGAAATTAAGGAGGCAATCCCATTGACAATTGCACCCAAAAGCATAATATACCTAGGAATAAACCTAACCACAGAGGTAAAGGATCTATTCCCTAAAAACTACAGAACACTTCTGAAAGAAATTGAGGAAGACACAAAGAGATGGAAAAATATTCCATGCTCATGGAGTGGAACAATTAATAATGTGAAAATGTCAATGTTACCCAGGGCAATTTACATGTTTAATGCAATCCCTATCAAAATACCATGGACTTTCTTCACAGAGTTGGAACAAGTTATTTTAAGATTTGTGTGGAATCTGAAAAGACCCTGAATAGCCAGGGGAATTATAAGAAAGAAAACCAGAGATAGGGGCATCACAATGCCAGATTTCAGGTTGTTTGTAAAGCTGTGGTCATCAAGACAGTGTGGTACTGGCACAAAGACACATAGATCAATGGAATAGAATAGAGAATCCAGAAGGGGACGCTCAACTTTATGGTCAACTAATATTCGACAAAGGAGGAAACACTATCCCCTGGATAAAAGACAGTCTCTTCAAAAAATGGTGGTGGGAAAATTGGACATCCACATGCAGAAAAATGAAACTAGACCACTCTCTTTCACCATACACAAAGATAAACTCAAAATGGATGAAAGATCTAAATGTGAGACAAGTTTCCATCAAAATCCTAGAGGAGAACACAGGCAACACCCTTTTTGAACTCGGCCACACTAACTTCTTGCAAGATATATCCACAAAGGCAAGAGAAAAAAAAGCAAAAATGAATTATTGGGACTCCATCAAGATAAGAAGTTTTGCACAGCAAAGGATACAGTCAACAAAACTAAAAGACAACCTGCAGAATGGGAGAAGATATTTCCAAATGACGTATCAGATAAAGGGCTAGTTTCCAACATCTATTAAGAACTTATTAAACTCAACACCAAGGAAACAAAAAATCCAATCATGAAATGGGCAAAAGACATGAACAGAAATCTCACAGAGGAAGACATAGACATGGCCAACAAGCACATGCATCACAAGCTCTGCATCACTTGCCATCTGGGAAATACAGATCAAGACCACAATGAGATACCACCTCACACCAGTGAGTATGGGGAAAATTAACAAGGTAGGAAACCACAAGTGTTGTAGAGGATGTGGAGAAAGGGAAACCCTCTTGCACTCTTGGTGGGAATGTGAACTGGTGCATCCACTCTGGAAAACTGTGTGGAGGTTCCTCAGAGTTAAAAATAGATCTGCCCTACAACCCAGTAATTGCACTGCTGTGGATTTACCCCAAAGATACAGATGCAATGAAACGCCGGGACACCTGCACCCCGATGTTTATAGCAGCAATGTCCACAATAGCCAAACTGTGGAAGGAGCCTCGGGTCATCGAAAGATGAATGGATAAAGAAGATTTGGTTTATTTATACAGTGGAATATTACTCAGCCATTAGAAATGACAAATACTCACCATTTGCTTCGATGTGCATGGAACTGGAGGGTATTGTGCTGAGTGAAATAAGTCAATCAGAGAAGGACAAACGTTATATGGTCTCATTCATTTGGGGAATATAAAAAATAGTGAAAGGGAATAAAGGTGAAAGGAGAAAAAATGAGTGAGAAATATCAGGGAGGGAGACAGAACATGAGAGTCTCCTAACTCTAGGAAACCAACTGGGGGTGGTGGAAGGGGAGGTGGGCGGGGGTGGGGTGTCCGGGTGAGGGGCACTGATGGGAGCACTTCATGGGATGAGCACTGGGTGTTATTTTATATGTTGGCAAATTGAACACCAATTAAAAATAAATTTATAAAAATAAAAAAATGTTATGAATGCTCACTTTGGCACCACATAAACTAGATGCTGTAGAAAATGCATGAAGCAAAACCATTGGAACCACCAGATCTCTAATTGTTTGTTAGATATGCCTTGTGAAAATGTCTGTATCTTATGCCAATTTGTGGAGAGGTTATAAAATAGCATTTTCTATGGGCACTGAATGGGGCACTTGATGTGATGAGCCCTGGGTGTTATGCTATATGTTGGCAAATTGAATATATATATATATATATATATATATATATATATATATATAAAGGAAATAGAAACACGTATAAGTGAATGTTATGAAAACCTATATGCCAACAATTTGGACAACCTAAAAAAAATATTGTAAATCCCAGGAACGTATAACCTATCAAAACTAAAGCAGGCAGAAATAGCAAATTTGAACAGAGTAGTTACCAGCATTGAAATTGCATCAGTAATGATAATTTAAAAATCTTAACTAAAGGACGTCCAGGACCAGATAGCTTCACAGGTGAATTCTTCCAAACATTTTTTATGTATGTATGTATGTATGTATGTATGTATGTATATATGTATATATGTATGCATGTATTGACTGGTTGATTTCGAAGATGAAAGATTGGCCTTTATTGTGGGCTCAGGAGGGCACAGGAGCAGAGCACAAAGTGGAATGAGCAGCACTCTGCTTGTCTGGTCAGATGAAGTGGCTCACAGTGGGGTTCCAGGGCAGTAGCCTCACGTTGCACTTCCTGGGGGAGTTCTTGTACTGAGTGACATTGAGGACTTCACTCTCCCAAACATTTAAAGAAGAGTTAATATTTACTCAAACTGTTCCAAAATATACAGGTGCAAGGAAAACTTCCAAATTCATTCCATGAGAAAAGTATGTATCTTTTGTATGTATGTACATCATACATGTATCAAAGTATGTATCACTTTGATACCACAACCACATACAGATACCACTAAATATGAGAACTACAAGACAATATCTTTCATCAACATAAATTCAAAAATACTTAAAAATATAATAGCAATCTGAATCCAACAATACATTAAAAAATAATCCACCAAGATAAAGGGTAATTTCTTCCCGGGATTGAAAGTTAGTTCAAAATCCATAAAACAATCACTGTGATATATCATAGCAATAAGAAAAAAAGGGTAAAAAACAAATTATCGTTTGAATACATTCAGAAAAACACATTCGACAAACTACATCCAATCGTGATAAAAAGCTTCTGCAAAGTAGGTAAAGAAGAAACAAACCTCAACATTAAAAAAGAAAGCCTTATATGAAAAAACCTGCATCAAATTCAATGGAGAAAAACTGAGAGCATTTTTCCCTAAGGCCAGGAGCAAGATAATGTTATCCACTATCACTACTTTTATTGTACAAATTGTACTGGAAGTCCACCCACAGAAAGTAGACAAGATAAAGAAATAAAAAGTATCCAGGGATACCTGAGTGGCTCAGTAGTTGAGTGTCTGCCTTTTGCTCAGGACATGATTCTGGTTCCAGGGATCGAGTCCCACTTTGGGCTCCCTGTAAGAAGCCTACCTCTTCCTCTGCCTATGTCTCTGCCTCTCTCTGTGTGTCTCTCATGAATAAATAAATAAAATTTTGGGGATCCCTGGGTGGCTCAGCAGTTGAGCGCCTGCCTTCAGCCCAGGACGTGATCCTGGAGACCAGGGATCAAGTCCCGCATCTGGCTCCCTGCATGGAGCCTGCTTCTCCCTCTGCCTGTGTCTTTGCCTCTCTCTCTCATGAATTAAATAAATAAGTAAATGAATAAATAAATAAATAAAATTTAAAAATATTTTTAAAAAAGAAATAAATAGTATCTAAATTGTCAAGGAAGAAGTGAAATTTCCCTGTTTGCACATGAAATGATACTATATATAGAATATCCAAAAACTTCATGAGAAAGTGAAGTTTGAAGACAATGAATTGTCTTCATTGAAGACAAATGAATTCATTGAAGTTACAAGATACAAAGTCAAAGTATAGAAATTGGTTGCATTTCTATATGCTAATAATGAAGCAGTGGAAATAAAAAGAAAATAATCCCATTTACAATTGTACCAAGAAACAATACAATTTCTAGTAATAAACTTATCTAAAGAAGTAAAAGACTTGTACTCTGAAAATTATATAATACTCAAGATAAGCTCCATTGTTTTCCATTATTTTGACTTCTATGTTACCAAATTGTTCTTCTGCTTCTTCCAGCCTCCTTCTTGCACCAAGCTTGCTTCAAATCTCATTTATTGCAACTTCATCTCTGATGGATCCTTTTTTAAAACTCTTTTATCTCTGTGGTAAGGGTCTCACTGATGTCTTATCTTCTTTTCTCAAACTCAGTGAGTATCCTTGTGACCTTTGTCTTAAATTTTCCATCAGGCATGCTATTATATCTGTTTAGCTTAGATCTCTAGCTATGGCCTTATCTTGTTCTTTCATTTGGGATAAATTTCTCTGTGTGCACTTTTGTCTACATCTCCACCTTTTTCTGTATGTAAATGAAGCCAGTTTTGTCTCTTGGCTAGTAATGGCTTTATGAGGAAAAAGTCACATAATGCTCAGGGCTTAGCGCTTCAGGAAGTTTATCTTATGTGTGCTGCATGTGCTCTGCTGATTATTTGGCTAATCTTTCCTTTCAGGCCAGTTGTCTGTAACAGCTCTCCTTGTCTACTATGAGTAATGTTTGGTCTCTAGCCTGAATGTGGCAAGTTTTACCTAAATGTGCCCTGGTCTGCTTGTTAAATGATACCTGACACCACCTCCATTAAAACTGAGGCCCTGCAGAGCTCTCTGAATGGAATACATGGCATGGGCAGGAGTTTGTGCCAGTCTGCCAGGGGAGTGTCTTGCCACACTGGGACTCAGGCAAGCTTGACTGAGAAGGCCTTTCTCTCCAGAACACAGGAGATGGAGCTTGGTATAAGAAAGTCAAGCATCCAGTGTGTATGTTGTTCTGCTTCTTACTGATGGCTCTGAATTTAGGCTGAGGGGCAGGTAAGGGAAATGTTGCCAGATCGCATCTTTGTTCCTGGAGGAACATCTCCATGAATGCTACCTCTATGGGAAGCACTAATTAATAGAACAATTAATCTTCTTATTTGACCCAGGCATTTTTCAGATCACTGTTTCCACATTTTCTGCCCTTGGGATATTTGCCTGCTTTCTCTCTAGGAGCAGCACAGTGTCCTCCATTCTGTATTGCAGCCAAGACTGCTGACTTTTAAAAGTCCAGATTTTAGAGATATGGTGTGGGTAGTGGATTGTGCTGGTCTTCTGGGGAAAGGCCCACTACACTGGGACTGAGGCATGCTTGATTGAGAAAGGTGGTCTCCATAGACTATCAAAGTGTGGCTTGGTGTAAATAAGTTCAGCAGCCATCATGGGTTCTCTGCTGCTTTCTGCAGGTAACTCTGATGAAAGAAATGGAAAGCCATTCCATGCTCATGGGTTCAAAGAACAAATATTTTAAAATGTGTATACTTCCCAAAGCAGTCTACACATTTAATGCAATCTCTGTCAAAATACCAACAGAAAAAAAAAACAGCATTTTTCACAGAACTAGAATAAACAATATTACAATTTGTGTGGAAACACAAAATACCTCAAATAAACAAGGCAATTTTAAAAAAGAAAGGCAAATTGAGGTATCACAAAGCCAGATTTCAAGTCATATTACAAAGCAGTGATAATTATAACAGTATGGTACTGGGATAAAAATAGACACATAGATCAATGGAATAGAACAGAAAACTTATTAAAAACACAATTATATGGCCAATTAATCTTTAGCTAAGGAAAAATGGATATCTAATGGGAAAAGCAGCCTCTTCAACAAATTGTTCTAGGAAAACTGGACAATTATTCCATTCACAAAAATAAACTCAAAATGAATTAAACACCTATATGTGAAACCAGATACTACAAAAATCACTGAAGAGAGCACAGGCAGTAAAGACTCTAGAATCAACCATAGAAACTTTTACTTAGATATGTCTCCTAAGACAAGAGAAATAAAAGCAAAAATAATATTGGGACTATATCAAACTAAAAAGCTTCTGCGTAGTAAAGGACATAGTCAATAAAACTATAGAGCAACCCACAAAATAAAAATAAAATGTAAACTACATATCTGATAAAAAGTTAATATCCAAAATATATAACAAACCTATGCAAATCAACACCCAAAAGCCAAATAATCCAATTAAAAAATGGGCAAAAGATATTAACGGACATTTTTCCAAAGAAGACTGACAAATATTCAAAAGACACATCAAGAGATGTTCAATATTGTTCGTCATTAGGAAATGCAAGTCAAAACTACAATGAGATATCATCTCACACTTATCAAAACGACTAAAATCAACAACACAAGAAACAAGTGTTGCTAAGAATGTGGACAAAAGGGAACCCTTGTGAACTTTTTTTGTGGAATGCAAACTTGTGCAGCTACTGTGGAAAACAGTATTCAGTTTCCTAAAAATATACAAAATAGGGCTACCCTATGATCCAGTAATCACATTATAAGCTTTATATTTATCCAAAATATACAAGAACACTGATTCAAAGGGATACATGCATCCTTATATTTATTGCAGCATTATTTACAATAGCCAAATTATGGAAACAGCCCAAGTGTCCAGCTATAGATGAGAGGATAAATAAATGATCTATCATCTATCTAATATATCATCTATCTATATCTGAATATTAGACATAAAAATTAATGTTATTATTTGCAACAATGTGTAAAGTTAGGGATTATAATCCTAAGCAAAATAAGTCACAGAAAAACAAAAACTATATAATTTTACTCAAAAGTGGAATTTAAGAAACAAATGAGCAAAGGGAAAGAAAGGGAGAGAAAGACAAATCAAGAAACAGAGTATTACCTATAGAGGAAAACTAATGGTTACCAGAAGAAAGATGAGTGGGGTGAAGGGTGAAACAGGGGATAGAGATTCAAAAGTACACTTATGATAAAAAATTAAAAACTCATGAAAATGTTCTATCTTACTGAATTTGAAAATCTAAATTGCCAACGTGATTTGCCTAGGAAAATATATGTAATAAAATTTGTTAAGTATGAATTAGAAAACTTTAATAGATCATTAGCTATAGAAGAGATTGTAAAGATAGAGACTTCAAGTCAAATTGGTTTCAAGTCTAGAATCTAATTCTTTTAATTTTTTTAAATAATAAATTTATTTTTTATTGGTGTTCAATTTGCCAACATACAGAATAACACCCAGTGCTCATCCCGTCAAATGCCCCCCCTCAGTGCCCGTCACCCATTCACCCCCACCCCCTGCACTCCTCCCCTTCCACTGCCCCTAATTTGTTTCCCAGAGTTAGGAGTCTTCATGTTCTGTCTCCGTTTCTGATATTTCCTACCCATTTCTTCTCCCTTCCCTTCTTTTAAGTCTTTTAGGAAGAGGAAAAAGAGAGAGAGAGAGAGAGAGAGAAAGAGAGAAAAGAATTTCATAAATAGACATACCACAATCATGAGTCAGAATACTCAGCATGTTAGTGTAAATTCTTTCCGAAGTGATCTATAGCTCTAATGAACTTCATATCAACATTCTAACAACTTTTTTTATGTAGAAAAATTATTATAAAATATATAGAAATTATAATAAGTCTTAGAATAGCTAAAATAATCTTTAAAAAGTATAATAGGGGCACTTGGGTGGCTCAGTTATTGAGCATCTGCCTTTGGCTCAGGTCATGATCCCGGGATCCTGGGATTGAGTCCCCTGTTAGGCTTAATGCAGGGAGCCTGCTTCTCCTTCTGCCCATGTCTCTGCATCTATCTCTGTTTCTCTAATAAATAAATAAAATCTTTAGAAAAGTATAATAAATTTTGAGGAACTATTCTACTCAATATTGATAATTACTATATATTTACTGCATCCAAGCCATTGTGGTATTGTTAGAGGCATAGACAAATAGGTCAATGGACCAGAAGAAAAAATCTAGAAAAAAACCACATTAATATGCCCAGATTATTTTTTTACAAAGATGCAAAAGTAATTTAATGAGAAAGGGATTGACCTTTTAACAAATGGTATTAAAGTTGGGATACCTGGCTGGCTCAGTGTTTGAGCTTCTGCCTACGGCTCAGGGCATGATCCCAAAGTTCCAGGATCAAGTCCCACATTGGGTTCCCTGCATGGAGCCTGATTATCCTCATTCTGCCTATGCTTCTGCCTGTGTGTGTGTGTGTGTGTGTGTATGTGATGAATAAAGAAATTAAATCTTTAAAAATGGTATTAATGCAATTGAGTATATATAGCCAAATTTTATAATTTAATTCAAAATGTATGATAGATTTAAATATAAAATGTAGAAGTATAAACTCTAAAAGAGACAGTATAGTAGAAAATTTTAGAAACTTGCCTATGCAAAAGGTTCTTTGATATAACACCAAAATACAATTCTTAAAAGGGAAAATTGACAGTTTGGACGTCATAAAAATTGTTGAATTTTGCCTTGTGAAAAACCCTTTTAATAGAATGAAAAAAGATTCATACTGTGCTAAAATATTTGAAAAATGCATATCCACCAAAAGGTTAGTGTCTATAATATATAAAGAACTTTTGTAAGTCAACAGTAAAAACAAAATATCCAATTGGACAATAAAAATAAATCACATTGAAGAGGAAAAACTGAAGGCATGTAAAACCAAGAATAGATGCTAAACATTGTTAGCTATAAAAATTGTTAAAAAATAGTGAAAATATGAAATTCTATCAAGGATGCACAGAAATTAAATTACTCAGACATTGATTTTGGGAATGCAAAATAGTATAACAATAGAATAACTATTGGAACACCTTGACAGCTATTCACAAAATTAATATGCAATTACCATATGATCCAGTAAATGAAAAGTTGACATTTATCCCTAAGATGTGGAAATGTATGTTTACACAAAATTCTTTACATTAATATTCATAGCAGATTTATTCAGTTCAACCATAAAATGGAAATAAATTAGATATTTTATACTGGCTGATTTTTTAAAATGTGGCACATCTATACCAAAGAAAACCACTTCCTTAGCAATTAATTGGGCTCCACACTCTGTGCTCAGTGCAGAGTCTGCTTGTCCCTCTCTCTCCTTTCTTCTCTTCTCCCACTCATGCTTTCTCTCTCTCTGCTCTTTCTCTCTCTCAAGTAAATAAATACATAAATAAAATATTTTAAAATACAACAAATTATTGATACAGACACAACTTGGGTGAATCTTTAGGAAATGCTAGATGAAAAAACCTCAATACCCCCAAATTGCATATTTTAATAACATTTTGAAATTGCAAATTTAGAGAAATGGAAAATAGATTAGTAGTTTCTAGGGGTTAGAGGTTAGAAGTGGGGATGGGATTGGATGTTGTTATTAGAGTAACACAAAGACTTGTGATGACAGACTGTACTGTGTTATGCCTGTGATGTTGGTTACATAAATCTATGCATGTAATTAATTACATAGGAAATACACATATATGTCTAGGTAAAACTAGTGAAACCTGAATGAAGTGAATAGATCATATCAACATCCACATTATGGTTGTGACATTTTGCCTTGCAAGATGTTACCATTAGGACCTTTTACATGTGTCTGGTTTTCCAATTTTTGTGGCTACTTTCTATGGGAGGCTTTTTGATCACCTGGATCTGGAAGCCAGAGGTCCTTGAGTTCCTGGTCCCATGGGACTGTAATAATTTGTGGCACTGAGAAAGGAGCTCATACCTCTAACTGGCATGACAATTTTTGCAACTGCTGGCAGGGGATACCTCTACATAATTTGGCTCTAGTGGCTAGTGAGTGTTATAATCATTGGTTTTGTAGCACTGTACCTAGTGGAGAAGCTGCCCTATGGCAGGACAAGAAGAAACAGGTCTTTGTTTTGTAGCACTGTACCTAGTGGAGAAGCTGCCCTATGGCAAGACAAGAAGAAACAGGTCTAGGAGCTTGTTCTTTCTATGAAGGAGGCCTAGTCCTTAATCATCATGAGTGCACCCTGAGAGAAAGGCTTTTAATTAAACATGAACCTAGGTGCTTACTGTAATCTTTGCTAGAGACCTCAGAAGGTGGACACTCTTTTGCCCTTATCCTCTACCATCCTCCAGAGTATCTGTGTCAGATAGAGAGAAGATGAACATGCTTCTGTCACTCTAATTTTTATATCTTGTGCCCTGGTATTGTGGCTCCTACTCAGGGGAAACTCCTTTATTGCCTGTCTCTGGTGTCTGGGGGCTTGCATTCTTGAGTCCCATAGAATGGTAGCAATCAGAATAATGGTTCTTACCAAGCTACAATACTCAGGGCACTGCACAGACACCAGACTAAGGCATAACTCCTGTTTTTGGTGAAGAAGTCTTCTTTGATTGTTCTGGAGAGTCAGGCTTCAGCTTTGGCATACATTTAGTGACCTAAATAGCTACTCTCAAGGAACACATAATGTAGACATCACCTTGGTTCTCTCTTTCTACCTTGCTTCACTTCCCTGATATGATTCAGAAAAGTACTTATGAAATTATCTGAAGTCCCAAATTCCATAACTGCCACCAGGGAACACCTCCAGATAACTTAGATACTGTGGCCAATGGGGCAGTATTTGTGGTCCCAAAGTACTGCATATATTTTCATAATTTTAAAAGCTGGTGTCCGAGGGTTTAACTTCTAGTCAGCCTGAACATAGATGTTAAAATCCTGCTGTTTTGAACACTGGTAAATCATCGTACATCTTCACTAATGACAGCTATTAAAAATGTAATAGTTGGGATGCCTGGGTGCCTCAGTGATTGAGCGTCTGCCTTTGGCTCAGGGCATGATCCCAGGACTCCAGGATTGAGTTCCACATCAGGCTTCCTGCCTGAAGCCTGCTTCTCTCTCTGCCTATCTCTCTCTCTCTCTCTCTCAATAAATAAATAAATAAATAAATAAATAAATAAATAAATAAAATCTTTTAAAAAAATGTAATAGTCTTCTTGGACAGGCACAATGGTTTAAGAGACAACCCAGAGATGAAATAAGGTTGAATGGCATGGTTAATCTTCAACATGAGGGCACTCCCTCAAGACAGAAAAATTGACTTTTTCATATACTATATAAAAACCACCATAGGGAATTGAGCAGAATAAAGAAACAGAGAAATAAGTTACAAAGCTGAAGAATACCATAACTGCAGTGAAACATACTAGAGGCATTCAACAAAAGACCACATGAAGCAGGGAGAAAAAAAGGATAAGTCATCTCAAAGACAAGGCAGTGGAACTAAACCAATCAGATTAGCAAAAGAGAAAAAAAAAGAATAAAAAAAGGTGAAAATAACTTAAGGGACCTATGGGACAACAACAAGCATATCAACATTTGCAGAATAGGCATCCTAAAGATAAAAGAGAGAAAAGGGACAGAAATTTTATTTGAAAAAATAATGGCTAAAAACCTTTTTAATCTGGGATAAGAAACAGTATTTAGACCCAGGAAGCCAAGAGAGTTCCAAATAAGAGATATCCAAAGGGACCCATCAAAACACATAATTAAAATGGTAAAAGTTAAGACAAAGTGAAAATATTAAAGCAACAAGATAAAATAATTTGATAAATACAAGGGAACCACCTAAGACTCCAGCAGATATTTCAGCAGAATCGTTGAAAGCCAGAAGAGATTGACATGATATATTAAAAATACTGAAAAAAAATTAAGCAAGAATACTTGACCCAGCAAAGTTATCTTTAGAAGTGAAGAAGAAAATGTTCCAGATAAACAAAAGCTAAAGAAGTTCATCACTACTAAACCAGCCTTAAACTACATGTGACTTAGGTACATATAGACTGAAAAGAAAGAATGCTAATTAGTAAAAAGAGCACATATGAAAGAATAAATTTTGCTAAAAACGTAAGTATGCAGTAAAGGTAGGGGATTAAACATTTATAAAGCCAGTATGAAAGGGAAAAAATGAAAGTAGGGAAAATAAATAAAATTGCAATAATTAGCTAAGAAATACACAAGATAAAACTGTAAAATGTGACATCTTAACATTAAACATGGAGGGCAGTAATAATGTTGAGCTTTATAATGATATAAAACTTAAATATCAACAAAAATAAAGTGTTATAAATTGTCATATAAAAGCCTCATCATAACCACAAATAAAAATACCTATAGTAAATATCGAAAACAATAAATTAAAAGGAATATAAGCATACTACTAATGAAAATCATCAAGCCATAAAGAAAGAGAGGAAGATAAGAATCAAAGAAGAAAGAAAACTACAAAAACAACCAAAAAAACAATTACCAAAGAGCAGTAAGCACATCCCTATCAATATTTCCTTTAAATATACATGGACTGAGTTAGGAGTTAAAATGGAAGGGTAGGAGGGAGGCTTTATGCTTGTCTTGTCTCTTGAATACAGCTCGATAATCATCAATTCATTCTGAACACCCAGGAGATCGATCTGAGGACTGGGAGGAAAAACTGTACAACTAAACGGAGAAAAAAGGTCACATTTTGAGGTGCAGTGATGTGATTTGGGGGACAGAAGAATCCTAGGTGCTATGGAGGGGAGTAAGCACTGATCATGGTGGGGGAGAGAGAGAGGGAAAAGAGAGGAAGAGAGAAAGCAGCATGCTGGGGGAATGCACAAGAAAAATACTTCCTCAAAACATTGACTAGGAAAATGAGAAGAGCTAATTATCGCATTTTTTTACAAGCAGCAGAGCTGAGAATCTGAACTTTTTTCTAAAAAAAAGTTCTGTCCACATCATTGCCAGGATTCAGCTTGGTGGGCATAACAATGCTCCTGTGGAGGAGGGCAGAGGGCAGCAGCAGACATGGTGCTCTGAGGATCCACTGGGTCATGCTGGAAGAGAGAGTTCCCCTTCCTGAAGAGGTGGCACTACCTCTCAGAGGACAAAAGGGTCAGCAGACATCGGTGAGCTACTTCATGTATTAGCATACAAGTAAAGACACCTAATGAGGTTAGCTATCCCAGATTCTGGCTTTTTTCTACACTTTATCATAAAATCCAAGCCCTATGTGGTCTGTGAATGCTTTTCTGGGACAAAACAGTACCAGACATAGTGCAGTGAGACACCCCCCCACCGAGGTTAGTTTGGTGTGCACTGCATGGAGTACTTAAAATTTGGAGTTTTGAAACCTAGCTGAACTCCTCAGATAAACACAGGAGCACTGTGCCACTTCACCAGACAGATGGCATGGACACCAAGAGGTGATAGCAGGGATCTAATGGAAGCCTGGGACACAAGAGGGAAGATTGTTTACTCTTCTGGGAGGGATTCCTGAACAGTGGTGAACATGAACTCCTCACTTCAAAGTAAGCAGGCTGTCATCATTTTCCACCACTCCCATCAGCAGGGACAGACTTCAGTGAGAAGCAAAGAACACACCTCAGAGACTTCAGAGACTTAGATCAAGCCCAATATCCTTTTACTTTGTAGGTGCCTTTTTTAATATGGCAAGTGGAATTGAAAGACAAAGCAACATCAGGCCCTTTTGCCACAAGACCAACACAAACTCCACAAATTCATTAGGTCTACTGATCATAGTGTTGCAAAACTTCAGCTCTACTGGAAATAGGAACAGGCACAGGCTTTCCTAACACACCAAAGTCAGAGAACTAGATGAAATGCTATGATGGAGAAACACACCCCAAAAGAAACAAGAAGAGGTCATGGCCAAAAAGCTAATCAAAATAGAAATAAGTAGGTGCCTCTGGGTGCCTCAGTTGATTAAGCATCTTGCTTTCATCTCAGGTCATGATCCCAGGATCGTGGGATGAAGCCCTGCATTAGGCTTCCTTCTCAGTAGGGAAACTGCTTCTCCCTCTGCCTCTGTCACTCCTCCTGCTTATGTTCACTTGCTCTTTGTCTCATAAATAAATAATAAATAAATAAATAAATAAATAAATAAATCTTTAAAAAAATATAAAATAAATCTACAAATAAATAAAATCTTTAAAAATAGATATAAGTAATATTTTTGAACCAGAATTTTAAAGAATCATAAAAAGTGAAATAACCATAAGGATACTAGCTGGCTTGAAAAAAAAATCATAGAAAAAAACAGAGAGACCCTTACCACAGAGATAAAATACCTAAAAACTAGTCAGGTGAAAAAAAAAAAAAAGCTATAATCAAGATGTAAAACCTACTGGTTGTACAGATCACAAGGATAGAAGAGCAGAGAAACAAATATGTGATATATAAGATAAGATTATCTTATAGAAGAGGTAAATAAAAATATTAGATCATAAATGTAGACTTAAGAAACTCAGCAACTCCATAATATGTAACAACATTTGTATCATAGGAGTCCCAGAAGAAGAGAGAGAAAGATGGGTTTATTGGAAAAACTTATAACTGAAGAATTCCCTAATCTGGGGAAAGAAACAAACTTTGAAATCCAAGAGGCTCAGAGAACTCCCATAAAAATCAGCGAAAGCTAGCCAACACCAAGACACATCACGATAAAATTTGCAAAATTCAGAGAGAAAGAAATAATCCTGAAAGCAGCAAGGGAAAAGAAGCCCCTAACCTACAAGAGAAGACAAGTCCATTTAGTAGCAGATAGCTCCACAGAAACCTAAAAGGCCAGAAGACAGTGACATGATATATTCAACATGCTGAATGGGAAAAAATATGCAGCCAAGACTGTGTTATACAACAAGGCTGTCATTCAGGAAAGAAGGGAAGATAAAGAGTTTCCCAGACAAACAACAGGTAAAGGATATTGTGAACACCAAACCAGCCCTACAAGAAATATTAAAGGGGACTCTTTAGGGAACCTGGGTGGCTTACTTGGTTAATTATACAACTTTTGATTTTGGCTCAGGCCATGAACCCAAGATTATGAGATTGAGCCCAGCACTGGGCTCTGTGCTCACCAGGGTGTCTGCTTGAGATTATCTTTCACCCTTGAACTCTGGCCCTCCCTCCACTCATATTCTCATCTGTTTTATATCCTGTGAATTTTCTGAATTTTCTGTATTAGTTCTAGCAATATTAGATGGAGTCTTCCTCTAGATTTTCTATGTTGTCTGCAAATAGTGTAAGTTTGACTTCTTCCTTGTTGATTTTAATGCTTTTATTTATTGCTATTGTCTTGTTGCTAAGACTAGTTCTTATAGTACTATGTCAAATTGAATCAATGACAGTGCATACCCCTGTCTTGTCTTGACCTTAGAGGAAAAGCTCTCACTCTTTCCCAATTGAGGATGATATTTGCTGTGTTCTTTCATATATGGCCTTTATGATGCTGAGGGGTGTTCCCTCTACCCGTACTTTGTTGGAGGATTTTTATCATAAATCTTTTACTTTGTCAAGTCCTTTTACTGCATCTGTTGAGAAGATCATATAGTTCTTATCTTTTCTTTTTTTAATGTAGTGTATCACATTGATTGATTTGTGAGTATTGAGCCACTTCTGCAGTCCAGAAACAAATCCCACTTGATGGTAGTCAATAATGTTTTTAATGTATTTTGGATTCAATTTGCTAGTATCTGGTTGAAAAGATTTGCATCTCTGTTCATCAGGGATATTGGCTTTAAATTCTACTTTTAATGGGGTTTTTGTTTGGTGTTGGAATCAAGGTAATGCTGGCCTTATATTATGAATTAGGAAGTTTTCATCCCATTTCTATATTTTGAAATAATTTGAGAAGAATAAGCATAAACTCTTCATTACATATTTGGTAGAATGTCCATGAAAAGCCATCTGGTCTGGGACTTTTGTTTGTTGGGAGATTTTTTTTTATTACCAATTCAATTTTTTTGCTGGTTATGGGACTGTTCTATTTCTTAATATTTCAGTTTGGAAGTTTGTATGTTTCTAGGAATTTGTTCATTTCTTATAGATTGACCAGTTTTTTGGCATATAATTTTTCAAAATATTCTTTCATAATTGTTTGTATTTCTGTGGTGTTGATCTCTCCTCTTTTATTTGCGTTTTATATATTTGTTTTTTTTCTTTCTCTTTGATAAGTCTGGCTAGAGGTTTATCAATTTTATTAATTCTTTTGAAGAGATGGCTGTTAGTTTCAATAATCTGTTCTACTCTTTTTTGTTGTTGTATCATTAATTGCTGCTCTATTTTTGTTTTATTTCCCTTCTTCTGCTGGCATTACACTTTATTTGCTGTTCATTTTCTATTTCCTGTATGTGTAACGTTAGTTTGTGTATTTGAGACTTTTCTTTCTTCTTGAGGTAGGGCTGTATTGCAATAAACTTTCCTCTTAGAACCACTTTTGCTGTTTCCCCAAGTTTTGGGCCGTTGAGTTTTTATTATCACTTGTTTCCATGCATTTTTATTTTCCTTTATTTTCATAGTTAACCCATTCATTCTTTAGTAAGATGTTACTTTTCAAGTTATTTGTGGTCTTTCCTTTTTTTTTCTTGTGATTGACTTCAAGTTTCATAATATTGTGGTCTGAAAATATGCATCATATGGTCTCAATCTTTCTGTACTTCTTGAGGCGTGATTTGTGACCCAGTATGTGATCAGTTCTGATGAATATTCCATGTGCACTTGAAAAGAATGCGTATTTTGCTGTTCTAGGATGAAATGTTCTGAATATATCTGTTAAATCCATGTGGGCAGTGTGTTATTCAAAGTCATTGTTTCTGTATTGATTTTCTCTTAGATGATCTGTCCATTTCTGTAATTAGGTTGTTAAAATTTGTTACTATAATTGTATTATTATTAATGAGTTTGTTTAAGTTTGTTATTATTTTATATATTTGGTTGCTCTCATGTTGGTAGCAAATTTACAATTATTAGTTCATCTTGATGGATAGATAACTTAATTATAATATAATGCCTTTCTTTATCTCTTGTTACAATCTTTCATTTAAGATTTAGTTTTCTTGATATATGTATGCCTACTCCAGCTTTCTTTCAATATCTATTAGCAGGGTAGATGGTTCTCCATCCCCTCACCTTCAATATGCAGGTGACTTTAGCTCTAAAATGAGTCTCTTGTAGTCAGAATATAGATGGGTCTTCTTTTTTATACATTCTAATACTCTAGGTCTTTGATTGGAGAAGTTAGTCCATTTACATTCAGAGTGACTATTGATAGATATGAATTTAGTGCTGTTGTATTACCTATAAAGTCATTGTTTCTGGAGGTTGTCTTTCTTCTAGTCTTTGTCACTTTTGGCCTTTCCCACTCAAAAAGTCCTCCTTTTTTTTTTTTTTAAAAAAGGATTTTATTTATTTATTTTAGAGAGTGATAGAGAAATCTGTTCATCTATACACACCAATTATAAAGCTAGTGGAAAAAGAAGTCAAGGAAACAATCCCATTTACAATTGTAACAAAAAATGGTAAGATACATAGCAATATATATGACCAATGAGGTAAAAGATCTATATTCTGAAAATTATAAAACATTTTTGAAAGAAATTTAAAAAGAAACAAAAATAATTATAAAGCATTTAATACTCATGGATTGGAATAGCAAACATTGCTAAAAAGTTTCTATTACACTGGATCCCTGGGTGGCTTAGAGGTTTAGCGCCTACCTTAGGCCCAGGGCATGATCCTGGAGTCTTGGGATTGAGTTCCACATCAGACTCCCTGCATGGAGCCTGCTTCTCCCTCTTCCTGTGTCTCTGCCTCTCTCTTTCTTTGTGTGTCTCTCATGAATAAATAAATAAAAACTTTAAAAATGGTATCTATTACCCAAAGCAATCAGCACACTTAATCAACCTCTATCAAAATATCAACAGCGTTTCTCTCAGAGCTAGATCCTAAAACTTGTATGGTACAACAAAAGACCTTGAATATCCAAAATTTCCTGAAAAAGAAAAACAAATCTTCAGGAATCACTGTTCTAGACTTCAAGCTGTATTACAAAGGTAGTCATCCAGACAGTATGGTACAAGCAAAAAACCACACATATACACCAATGGAACAGAAGAGAAAACCCAGAAATGGACCTACAACTATATGGTGAACTAATCTTCTACAAAGTAGGAAAGAATATCCGACGGGAAAAAGGATAGTCTCTTCCACAAATGGTGTTGGGAAAATTGGACAGCAATATGCAGAAAATGAAACTGGGCCATTTTCTTACACCATACAGAAAAATTATTTTAAAATATATGAAAGACTTAAATGTGGGACAGGAAACCATCAGAATCCCAGAGGACAACACAGGCAGAATCTGTTTGACCTGGTCCATAGCAGTTATTTTTTAAAGATTTATTTATTTATTTTGAGAGAGAGAATGAGAAGAGAAAGAAAAAGAAAGAGAGAGAGAGAGACCTTGAGATTATGACTTGAGCTGAAATCAAGAGTCAATCAACTGAACCATAAAGGCACCCTTTGGCCATAGTGCTTCTTACTAGATTAAACTCAACACCCAAAAAACAAATAATATGGTCAAAAAATGGGCAGAAGTCACGCATAGACATTTGCCAAAGAAGAAATCCAGATGGCCAACAGACACATTAAAAGATGTTCAACACCACTCATCATTAGAGAAATAAAAATCAAAACCACAATGAGATACCACCTCACACCTATCAGAATGGCTATAATTAGCAACATCTGAAACAACAGATGTTGGCAAGTATGCAGAGAAAGTGTAACCCTCTTACACTGTTGCTGCAAATGCAAACTGGTACATCCACTCTGGGAAACACTTTGGAGGTTTCTTAGAAGTTTAAAAATAGAAGTACCCTATGATCCTGCAATTGCACTACTAGCTATATACCCAAAGGATACAAAAATACAGATTTGATGGAGTATATCCATTCCAATGTTTATAGCAGTATTATCAACAATAGCCAAACTATGTAAACAGCACAAGTATCCTTTGAGTGATGAATAGATAAAGAATATGTGATACACACACACACACACACACACACTGGAATATTGCTCAGCCTTAAAAAAGGATGAAATAATTGTTATTTGCAACAATATGAATGGTGCTGGAAGGTATTATGCTAAGCAAAATAAGTCAGTCAGAGAAACACCTATAGAATATGATTTCGCTCAAATTTGTATTTAGGAAACAAAACAGATGAACATATAGGAAGGAAAAAAAAGAGACAAGGGAAAAAGTGACAGAGATTGGTTGATGGATATAAGAAGAGCACTTATTTTGATGAGCACTAGGTATTATTTGTAAGTGATGAATCACTACATTTTACTCCTGAAACTAATAGTACACTATGATAACTAACTAGAATTTAAATAAAAATGTGAAGAAAAGCAGGATGCCTGGGTGGCTCAGTTGTTGAGCATCTGCCTTCAGCTCAGGGCATGATCCCAGGGTCCAGGATCAAGTCCTACATCTGGTTCCCCACAGGAAGCCTGCTTCTCCCTCCACCTGTGTCTCTGCCTCTCTTTCCGTATCTCTTACGAATGAATAAATTAATTAATTAATATTTTTTTAAAAAATTGAAAAAAAGGAAACCAACAAGAATCCCAAGAATCCCAATCCTGATCAATGAAACCAGGAGCTAGTTGTTTGAAAAATTACTGCATTTGCTTATTAACTAGAATTTAAATAGAAAATTTTGGAAAAAATAAAACACGTATTTTGAGAAAATAACTGGGTACTGTATTTTTGGAAAGTGCTTTGACAGTATAAATCAGAAGCCTTAGAATTTTCATATCAGTTGACCTAATAATTTTACTTATAGGAATTTTCCTAAAGAAATAATCAAGTTTAAAAAGATATATGCACAGGGATTTTGTTGCAAAATTTGTAAAATCCGGGAGTTTCAGTCCAAGATGATGCTGTAGGAAGACTGTGAATTCACCTCCTCTAAGAACACAAGTTACACCTATTAGTAAAACAATTCCTCCTGAAGAACTGAGGCTTAACCGAACAGCTATTGCATAACCAATGATAGAGAGAATGGCAAGACAACATCAAGAGAGATGGAGACATGGTACCAAAGGAAATCTCCATGTCCTCTTCTGTGAATGGTAAGTGGGGAGGTATAGTACTGAGGGACTAGGAACAAATTCCTTTGTTGTTGAACTCAGAAAAAAAAGCCATGGTTTAAAAGAGCAACTGGCATATAAGTGAAACATTAGAACTCCACAAAAAAGTAGAGTTGCTGCAGTAACAATCTCTAGGTCAGAGGAACTAGGAAATGTCACAGGTTACCATATTGTATGCATGGAGTATTCAGTGATTTGTTTTCATAAATGACAACAATGACCTCCATATATACAGATAGGCTAAAGAATGTTGTTTAAAGCAAGTTGTTATGCAACTTGTGCTGCATAAGTGACCATTGGGGTCTGATTAGTTGCTATTAGCTGGCCTACAGGTCAAAATAGGTCCTTCTTGTCTGATAACCAAGAGCTGTAACTTGCTTTACCTCCCCTCTGGCTCCAGGCTGGGCTGACCAACCCACCAAGGAATCTGGGAGGGGAGGCAAGCATGCCTAACCCAGGCTCCTTGAATATTTAAAGACATGATAACATAGAGATGCACCTCACTCCAAACTGCATGTAGACAAACTAATGTTTAAGTTCAAAGCCCTGTCATTTGCTTTATAAATACATCCTTTATGGGAATTATCAGTCAGAAGCCACAACTGAAGGGAGGAAACTCCACCCAGGCTTCGTTCTTCTTTTTTAATTTTTTGTATATTTTTTATTGGAGTTTGACTTGCCAACATATAGTATAATACGCAGTGATCATCCCATCAAGTGCCCCCCTCAGTTGCTGTCACCCAGTCAGCCAAACCCCCCGTCCACCGCCTATTCCACTACCCCTTGTCCTTTTGCCAGAGTTAAGAGTCTCATTTTCTGTCACCCTCATTGATATTTGCTACTCATTTTCTCTCATTTCCCCTTTATTGCCTTTCACTACTTTTATATTCCCCAAATGAAAGAGGCCATAAAATGTTTGTCCTTCTCCGACTAACTTCACTCAGCAAAATACCCTTTAGTTCTATCCATGTTGAAGCAAATGCTGAGTATTTGTCATTTCTAATGGCTGATTAATATTCCATTGTATACATATACCACATCTTCTTTATCCATTCATCTGTCGATGTACATTGAGGCTCCTTCAACAGTTTGGCTATTGTGGACATTGCTGCTATAAACAGTGGAGTGCAGGTGTACTGCCATTTCACTGCATCTGTATCTTTGGGGCAAATCCCCAGCAGTGCAATTGCTGGGTCCTAGGGTAGTTCTACTTTTAATTCTTTGGGGAGCATCCACGCAGTTTTCCACAAGAGCTGTACCAGTTCACAACCCACCAACAGTGGAGTGTTCCCCTTTCTCCACAGCCTCTCCAACATTTGTTGTTTCCTGTCTTGTGAATTTTCACCATTCTCACTGGTGTGAGGTGGTAACTCATCGTGGATTTGATTTGTATTTCCCTGATGGCAAGTGATGCGGAGCATTTTCTCATGTGCTTGTTGGTCATGTCTATGTCTTCCTCTGTGAAATTTCCATTCATGTATTTTGCCCATTTCATGTTGGGTTGTTTCTTTGTTGTTGAGTTTAATAAGGTCTTTATAGATCTTGGAAACTAGCCCTTTATCTGATACGTCATTTGCAAATATCTTCTCCCATTCTGTAGGTTGTCTTTTAGTTTTGTTGACTGTTCCTTTTGCTGTGCAGAAGCTTTTTATCTTGATGAAGTCCCAATTATTTATGTTGGCTTCTGTTTCCCTTGCCTTCGTGGATGTATCTTGCAAGAAGTTGCTGTGGCCAAGTTCAAAAAGGGTGTTACCTGTGTTCTCCTCTAGGATTTTGATGGATTCTTGTCTCACATTTAGATGTTTCATCCATTTTGAGTTTATCCTTGTGTATGGTGTAAGAGAATGGTCTAGTTTCATTCTTCTGCAGGTGGCTGTCCAATTTTCCCAGCACCATTTATTGAAGAGACTGTCCTTTTCCAGTCGATAGTCTTTCCTGCTTTGTGGAATATTAATTAACCATAGAGTTGAAGGCCCATTTCTGGGTTCTCTAGTCTGTTCCATTGATCTATGTGTCTGTTTCTGTGCAGGAACCACACAGTCTTGATGATCACAGCTTTGTAGTACAACCTAAAATCCGGCATAGTGATACCCCCGGCTCTGGTTTTCTTTTTCAATATTCCTCTGAGTATTCGGGGCCTTCTCTGTTTCCACACAAATTTTAAGATGATTTGTTCCAACTCTCTGGAGAAAGTACATGGTATTTTGATAGGGATTGCATTAAATGTGTAAATTGCCGTGGGTAGCATTGACATTTTCACAATATTAATTCTTCCAATTCATGAGCATGGAATATTTTCCCATCTCTTTGTGTCTTCCTCAAATTCTTTCAGAAGTGTTCTGTAGTCACTCTGGTAAATGAATAAGGGGTGGTGGAAAGGGAGGTGGGCAGGGGTGGGGGGTGACTGGGTGAGGGTCATTGAGGGGGCACTTGATGGGATGACCACTGGGTGTTATGCTATATGTTGGCAAATTGAACTCCAATAAAAAATAAAGAAAAAAGTGAAAGAAAAAAAAGAAGTGTTCTGTAGTTATTAGGGTATAGATATTTTACCTCTTTGGTTAGGTTTCGTCCTAGATATCTTATGCTTTTGGATGCAACTGTAATGGGATTGACTCCTTAATTACTCTTTCTTCATTTTCATTTTTAGTGTATAGAAATGCTACTGATTTCTGGGCAATGATTTTGTATCCTGCCACACTGCTGCATTGCTGTATGAGTTCTAGTAATCTTGGGATAGTCTTTTTGGTTTTCTATGGACACTATCATGTCTTCTGCATAGAGGGAGAGTTTGACTTATTCTTTGCCAATTTGAATGCCTTTTATTTCTTTTTGTTATCAGATTGCTGAGGTTAGGACTTCTAGGACTATGCTCAATAGCAGCGGTGAGAGTGTAGAGCCCTGTTGCTATCCTGATGTTAGGGGAAAGGCTCCCAGTGTTTCCCCATTGAGAATGTTATTTGCTGTGGGCTTTCATAGATGGCTTTTAAGATGCTAAGGAATGTTCCCTCTATCCCTACACTCTGAAGAGTTTTGATCAGGAATGGATGCTGTATTTTGTCAAATGCTTTCTCTGCATCTATTGAGAGGATCATATGGTTCTTAGTTTTTCTCTTGTTGATATGATTTATCACGTTGATTACTTTTTGAGTGTTGAACCAGCCTTGCATCTTGGGGATAAATCCCACTTGGTCATGGTGAATAATCTTCTTAAAGTACTGTTGGAACCTATTGACTAGTATGTTGTTGAGAATTTTTGCATCTGTGTTGATCAGGGATATTGGTCTATAATTCTCCTTTTTGTTGGGGTCTTTGGTTTTGGAATTAAGGTGATGCTGGCTTCATAAAACAAGTTTGGAAGTATTTCATCTCTTTCTATATTTCAGAACAGCTTTAGTTGAATAGGTATGGTTTCTTCTTTGAAAGTTTGATGGAATTCCCCTGGGAAGCCAACTGGCCCTGGACTTTGTGTCATGCAAGGTTTTTGATGACTGCTTCAATTGTATTCCTGGTTATTGGCCTGTTCAGTTTTTCTATTTCTTCCTATTCTAGGTTTGGTAGTTTGTGGTTTTCCTGAAATGCGTGCATTTATTCTAGATTGCCTAATTTATTGGTGCATAGCTGCTCCTAATATGTTTTTAAAATCATTTGTATTTCCTTGGTATTGGTGGTGACCTCTCCCTTTTTATTCATGATTTGATTGATTTAAGTCTTTTGTCTTTGTTTTTAATAAGGCTGGCTAATGGTTTATCTATCTTATTAATTCTTTCAAAGAACCAACTCCTGGTTTTGTTAATCTGTTCCACAGTTCTGCTCTCTATTACATTGATTTCTATTCGGATATGTATTAAGTCTCTTCTTCTGTTGGGTGTGGGTTTTATTTGCTGCTCTTTCTCCAGTTCCTTTAGGTGCAAGATTAGCTTGTGTATTTGAGTTTTTTTCAGTTTTCTGAGGGATGCTTGTATTGCGAAATATTTCAATCTCAGGAGTACTTTTACTGTATCCCAAAGATTTTGAATGGTTGTATCTTCATTATCATTAGTTTCCATGAATCTTTTTAATTCTTTTCTAATTACCTGATTGACCCTTTCATCTTTTAGCAGGATGGTCACCTCCATGTGATTGAAATCCTTTGAAACTTCTTCTTGCGGTGTAGTTCTAGTTTCAGAGCTCTATGGTCTGAAAATATGCAGGGTACGATCTCAATCTTTTGGTATTGGTTCAGAGCTGATTTGTGACCCAGTATGTGGCCTATTATGGAGAAAGTTCCAAGTGCACTTGAGAAGAATGAGTATTCAGTTATGTTTGGATGTAAAGTTCTGCAAGTATCTGTGAAATCCATTGGTCCAGTGTATCATTTAATGCTCTTATTTCTTTGGACATGTTGTGTAGAAGATCTATCAATTGTACAAAGTGCCATGCTCAAGTCTCCAAGTATAAGTGTATCATTATATAAGTATGTCTTAACTTTGGTTATTAATTGATTGATATACTTGGCAGCTCCCACTTTTGGGGCATAAATATTCATGATTGTTAGGTCCTCTTGTTGGATACATCCTTTAAGTATGATATCGTGTCCCTTTTCATCTCTCACCACAGTCTTTGGGATAAAGTTTAATTTATCTGATATGAGTATGGCTACCCCTGCTTTCTTTTGAGGACCATTTGAATGGTAAATGCTTCTCCAATCTTTCATTTTCAAGCTGTAGGTGTCCTTACATCTAAAATGAGTCTCTTGTAGACAGCAAATAGATGGGTCTTGCTTTTTTATCCAGTCTGAAACCATGCATGTTTTGATAGGATCTTTAAGCCCATTCATGTTCAGAGTTACTATTGAAAGATATGAATTTAGTGTCATCATAATACCTACTCAGTCCCTGTTTTGTGGATTATTTCTTTGGACTTCCTCTTTCTTTTACAGATTTCCCCTTAATGTTTCTTTTTTTTTTTGATTTATTTTTTATTGGTGTTCAATTTGCTAACATACAGAATAACCCCCAGTGCCCGTCACCCATTCACTCCCACCCCCCACCCTCCTCCCCTTCTACCACCCCTAGTTTGTTTCCCAGAGTTAGCAGTCTTTACGTTCTGTCTCCCTTTCTGATATTTCCCACACATTTCTTCTCCCTTCCCTTATATTCCCTTTCACTATTATTTATATTCCCCAAATGAATGAGAACATATAATGTTTGTCCTTCTCCGACTGACTTACTTCACTCAGCATAATACCCTCCAGTTCCATCCACGTTGAAGCAAATGGTGGGTATTTGTCATTTCTAATAGCTGAGTAATATCCCATTGTATACATAAACCACATCTTCTTTATCCATTCATCTTTCGTTGGACACCGAGGCTCCTTCCACAGTTTGGCTATCGTGGCCATTGCTGCTAGAAACATTGGGGTGCAGGTGTCCCGGCGTTTCATTGCATTTGTATCTTTGGGGTAAATCCCCAACAGTGCAATTGCTGGGTCGTAGGGCAGGTATATTTTTAACTGTTTGAGGAACCTCCACACAGTTTTCCAGAGTGGCTGCACCAGTTCACATTCCCACCAACAGTGTAAGAGGGTTCCCTTTTCTCCGCATCCCCTCCAACATTTGTTGTTTCCTGCCTTGTTAATTTGCCCCATTCTCACTGGTGTGAGGTGGGATCTCATTGTGGTTTTGATTTGTATTTCCCTGATGGCAAGTGATGCAGAGCATTTTCTCATATGCATGTTGGCCATGTCTATGTCTTCCTCTGTGAGATTTCTGTTCATGTCTTTTGCCCATTTCATGATTGGATTGTTTGTTTCTTTGGTGTTGAGTTTAATAAGTTCTTTATAGATCCCTTAATGTTTCTTGCAGAGCTGGTTTGTTGGTCCCATATTCTTTCAGTTTCTGCCTCTCTTGGAAGCTCTTTATCTCTCCTTCTATTCTGAATGACAGCACTGCTGAGTAAAGTATTCTTGGTTGCATGCTCTTCTCATTTAGGACCTTGAATATATCTTGCCAGCCCTTTCTGGCCTGTCAGGTCGCTGTAGAGAGGTCTGCTGTTAATCTAATATTTCTCCCCATATAAGTTAGGGATGTCTTGTGTCTTGTTGCTTTAAGGATTTTCTCTTTATCTTTGGAATTTGCAAGTTCCACTATTCAATGTCAAGATGTTGAACGGTTTTTATTGATTTTAAGGGGGTACCTGTCTATCTCCTGGATCTGAATGCCTGTTTCCCTCCCCAAAGTAGGGAAGTTCTCAGCTATAACTTTTTTCAAATATGCTTTCTGGACCTCTGACCCTCTTGGAGCCCTCTGGAGCCCCAATTAAATGTAGACTTTTCCTTCTGAGGCTGTCATTTATTTCCATTAACTTTCCTCATGATTTTTTAATTGTTTTTCTCTTTTTTCCTCAGCTTCCTTCCTTGTCATCAACTTGTCTTCTATGTCACTCACTGTTTTTGTACCTCATTAACCCTCGTCGTTAGGACTCCTAGTTTTTATTGCATCTCATTTCATTGTTTTTAAATTTTGGCCCGATTAGATCTAAATTCTGTAGTCATGAAGTCTCTTGAATCCTTTATGCATTTTTCCATAGCCACCAGTAGCTTTATAATAGTGCTTCTGAATTGGCTTTCTGATGTTGAATTGTAATCCAAGTTCTGTAACTCTGTGGCAGAGAATACTGTTTCTGATTCTTTCTTTTGTTATGAGTTCTTCTTTCTAGTCATCATGCTCAGTACAGAGTGGCTGTGTTAGTGGTTTGCATCAAGAATATCAACCATGATCTAAGTAAATTTCACCCTAGATGATTCTGATGAGGTCAGAGAGCAGAAATTGAAAAGAGAGATAAGAATAATGTAAAACAAAAGGAACACTAAAGTGAAAAACCAATTTTAAAACAAATAGAAAAAAATAAAAGCCTCGGAATCCTAAAGAATCCTAAAGAAGAGAAGTAAAAGAAAACAGAAAAAAAAGGAGAAGAAAAAAACCGGGGGACTGGGAGATGGCGGTGGTGAAGAAGTTGTAGTGGAGGGAGAATGTAGTCTATCTGAGGGGTTTTAGAGAGTGATCCCCTTGTTTCTGAGTATATTAAATTCTGTGTATTAGATGATGCTCAGTCCAAAATTTTTATAAACCAGAAATACTTGCAGAGGGCCCCAACATTGACCACCAAAACATAAATGAGACAAAAGAGGGGGCAGAATGGGAATGAGGAATCTCTCAGAGTGAACCAGCATGGTATACCACTTGGTTCTGGGTGCATGCTGGTCATGTTTTAGAAGGTATTAACTTCTGCCATTGTAGAATAAAATGAGGAAGAGAAAACAAAAAACACAAAACAAAACAAAACAAAGACATATCTTGTATATCTCCCAAAATTAAGTTGAGTATGTTGAATGGAACCTAGACCCAGGACCTGTAATGGTAGAATTATGAAAGTCGTAAAGGAAGAATCTTAAAAATGAAGATGTGGTAAAATATTGTAGTTAAGGTGGGAAAAGCAAAAGAAAAATTGGAAATGTACAGTCTGATATCAAAATAAGTTGTACTGGAAAAGGGAAGAAAAAAAAGGAGAGGTATTCTCTGGTTCCTTATACTGTAAATCTCTTGACTTACCCTGGAGCTTTCCAGCGTTGCTTGGTTCAAGAACTTGCTCTTTCCCTGTTCTTCTATTTGGTCTTCTGGGGGTCCGCTATGCTGATTCTCAGGTGTGTACACCTCGGGAAGCTGCCCTGCCTCCTGCCAGGTGCACGGCTCAGTGGCAGCTGTTTTTCTTGTGAGGTCTCTGTTCCCTGGCAGCCCTACTGCGTCCCAGGCACAGGGTGATACAAGGAGAAACAACAATACTGGCGGTGACCAGCTCTCAAGCCCTGGAGTCAGCTCCCCACAATAACTACTGCAGTCTCCCAGTCTGTACTGGCCTAGATGATCTGGGAGCGCGGGATGCTGATCTGTACAGCTTGGGGGCACCCAGTGGCAGGAGAGTCCTCGCTGTCCTGGGTCCTTCCCACCTCTACCTGTCCTGGGGGGGAGTGTAGGATCCTGGGCTGTGTCCACTTGGCGCCCTGGGATCTAGAGCCTGTGGGGCTGGAATCGCACTTCCAGGGCCTTGGCTCCTGAAGGTAGCAGGGCACAGCCCCCTCCATCTGGAGCTGCCGCCTGGGCTTCTTCTTCTTCTTCAGCCCTTTATGGAGTTCGGCCCACAGTCTGTGGTGTGCTGTCCCCAGGGTGTACCTCCTCTATTAGTGACTCCAGGAAAATGGAGGCTCCACTGCCCTTCCAGCGATTCTGCCTGAGTTCCCTGCTAAGTGCCTTTCCATTCTCAAAGAATCCGGTGTGGATTTTTAAATTTCCTTCTTCCCTCGGGACTGGGCTTTCCTGTACTGGGAGGCTTTTGCCACGCAGCCTTAGCCCAGCTTTTCCCGGAGGCCCCTCCCCCACTTGATTCTTTTTTTATTTTTTTCACTTTCCTACCTTGTTAGAAGTGAAAACCTTTCTCTCTGTAGCGTTCCAGCTATTCTCTCTTTAAATCTCAGGTTGAATTTGTAGGTTTTCAGAATTATTTGAAAGTTGTCTAGGTAAGTTGGTGGGAACAGGTGACTTGGGGACCCTCCTCCTCTACCATCTTGCCCCCCCATTCACTGAGACACCCAGGCTTCTCAATCACGATTTCATCCTGGCTCTCTCCAAGGGGATTTCCCAGCTAATATGGTTGGATGTTATAAGTACCTTATTTGATTTAACTTTGTCTTATTCTCCTTTACTGGTTATTATTGCCCTTATCTATGTTTCTCTTTTTTCTTTCTGTTTCTAATAGATTTTTATATTAATAAGATGTTTTTCCCCCTTAGAACTGACGAGAATCTTTCCTTCAGAACAGCTACACCCCCACTCCATTTTCAAATTGAAACTGGAGCAGGACTGAGACCCTATAACATTCAGATATGGTCATCACTGTGAGCTTGTGACCTCAGAAAGCCCAGGGTCCATAAACCCAAAACAGCCCCAGTCTCATGGGACACACTAAAAATGCTTGGTTTAAAAGTGAGAAGCTATGGAAATGCTCTCTCTCACTCTACTTAAAAGCCCAGAAACAGAGAAGTTTCCTGATGCTGTAACAGGAGGATCTGCCATAACAGGCAGTTCTCCATGTCAAAACTGGTGGTCTAGTCACCACCAGGAGATTCTACTTTAGCAATCCTCAAGGTCCACACATCCACATCAGCCCTGGTTGCAACTGGACACAGAAAATAAAGAAGAAAAGGAAGAAAAAACAGGGGTTAAAAAGGGTGGAGGAGCAGTGAGAATCCTGTTTTCTCTACAACCTAGAAGCCAATTTTAACATTGAATCTTAGATAAAGCAGGAAAGAATATCTGATGTGAAAAAGACAGTCACAAATGGTATTGAAAAACTGGTCAGCTATATACAAGGTAATGAAACTGGACTACTGCCTTATACTACACACAGGTTAATTCAAAATAGGTTAGAGACTTGAATGTGAGACTGAAACCATAAAAATCCTAGAAGAGAGCTCAGGGAGTAAGGTCTCTGACATCAGCTGTACCAACGTTTTTCTAGATATATCTCCTGAGGCAAGGGAAATAAAAAGAAAAATAACTATTGAGACTACATCAAAATAAAAAGCTTCTTCTGCACTATAAAGTAAATAATCAAAATAACTAAAAGGCACCCTATGAAATTGGAGAAGAGATTTGCAAATGACATATCAAATAAAGTGTTATTATTCCAAAGTATATAAAGAACAGATACAACTGAACACCTAAGAAACAAATAATGGAATTAAAAAATGAACAGAAGATATGAACAGACTTTTCTTCAAGGAAGACATCATCCAGATGGCCAACAGACACATGAAAAGATGCTCAACATCACTCAGCATCAGGGAAATGAAAATCATAAAATATATATATTTATATTATTTAAACACAAATATTATATATTTATACTTTAGATATAGTTATGAAATTATACAGTTATACATATACATAGTTTTATTTGTAAACTATATATACAACTTCATATTTGTCAGAATGCATAAAATAAACAACATAAGAAACAACAAGTGTTGGTATAGATGTGGAGAAAAAGGAACACTCATGCACTGTTGATGGGAATGAAAACTGTCACAACTAGTCTGAAAAATAGTATGATGGTTCCTTAAGACGCTAAAAATAGAACTACCATGTGATCTAGTAATTCTATTTTTTGACATTTACCCAAAAAATATGAAAACACTAATTCAAGGGATACATTCATCTCCTTATGTTTATAGCAGCATTATCTACAATAGCCAAATATGGAGGCAGCCTTAGGGTCTATTGATAGATTAATAGATAAAGAAGATATGAGAGATTTATATGGTTATCAAAAGAAAGTTGGGGGCAGTGGGTGAAATAGGTGATGGGGATTGAGGAGTGCATTTGTTGTGATGAGCACTGGGTGATGTATGGAATTGTTGAATTACTATATTGTTTAACTGAAACTTATATAACACTATGTGTTAGCTATAATGCATTGAAATTAAATAAAATGTAAACACTTTTGCATATAAATAAATAAATACATACATTCAAATAAAAGCTGATACCAGTGTAATGTCCACCTTGTATTAAGCTTGCAACATCAGCAAACTTAGGTTTTTCAAGAACACAACAGCTTCTGTGGTACTGGGACACAGAAAATAAGCTGCTTTTTGTTTAATTTGTTTGTTCTGTTTTGTGTTTTGTGTGTGTGTGTGTGTGTGTGTTAATTAAAAATATTTTTAAGAATATTTATTTATTTTAAAATTTTTATAATTTTTCTTGTTTTAATTTTTGTACTTTGGTTTTGTTTTCTTTTCCTTTTCTCTTGTTATTTTATTTCTGTTCTCTCTTTTCTTATTTTATTTTCCTTTTTAAAATGTTATTATTATTGTCAATTATTATTATTATTATTATTATTATCTTCTTTCTATAAAAAGCCATAAAAGTTTAGAAAAGTAGCTAGTATATACAGCTATAGTTCCAGGTCACCAGCAAAAGTCACCAAAGACACACATTCTACATAGGACACACTAGACACAAGAGTGCAACTTCAATTTTAGTAGAAGTAGCCATTTCACCTAAACTGTAGAAATAAAAAAAGCCAACCAAAGTAGTAAGAAGGAAGAATATGTTCCAAAATAATAAGAAAAATCACTAAGAACAACAAATAAATGAAAAAAAAAGATAAGCATTATTCCTAAGAAGAGTTTAAACTAATGATCACAAAGATATTCACTGAGCTGGAAGAAAGAATAAAAGGCCTCAGTAAAACCTTCAAAACGAGATACAAAATAAAAAATGAACCAATCAAAGTTGAATATTACAGTAAGTAAAATTACAATCTTCCAAATCTGAACCAGAAATTTAAGAAAAAATCTGAATAGACTGATTACAAGTAATAAAAATGAGTTGGTAATAAAAAATACTATCAAAAAGTAAGTCCAAGAGCAAACAGATTCACAGGGGAATTCACCAGATGTTTAAAGAATAGTTAATACCTATTCTCCTCAAACTACCAGAAAATATAGGAGAGGGAGAAAAGCTTCCAAATACATTCTATGAGACAAGCATTACCCTGATACCAAAAGCAGAAACCACAGAAAAAGAAAACTACAGACAAACATAAATGCAGAAATCTTCAAAAATATTAGAAAACCATGTACAGTAATATATTAAAAAGATCATTCACCATGATTAGGTGAGATTTATTCCAGAGATGCAAGGATAGTTCAACATTTACATGTCAATCAACATAATACACCACATCAACAAAATTAAAGATAAAAATCTCAAAAAAAATTCCAATAGATGCAGAAAAACCACTTGATTATAATCAGCATCCATTAATAATAAAAACTCTTAACAAAGTATGGTTAGAGGGAACATGCCTCAATATAATAAAAGTTACATATGTAAAATCCACAGCTAACATCATGCTCAATGATGAAAAATTGAGAGAAAGGATATCCAATCTTGTCACTTTTATTCAAGATAAATGTCTTAGAACAGCAATCAGAAAAAAGTAATAAGAAGCTCTCACATCAATAAAGAAGTTAAACTGTCACTATTTGCAAATGACATGAAAAATGCATAGAATCCCTAAAGATTTCACAAAATGACTGCTAGATGCAAAGAGCAAATTTAAAAGGTGGCAGGATACAAAATTAATACCCAGAAATTGGGAGAATTTCTATGCCTTAACAATGAAGTAGCAGAGAAAGGAATTAAACACATGCACACACACACACACACACACACACAATTTAGAATTACACCAAAGAGAAAAAAAAATGCATAGGAATAAATTTAACCAAAATGATGAAAGATCTATATTCTGAAAACTATAAAACACTGATGAAAGAATTGAAGATGATGCAAACAAGTAGAAAGATATTCCATGTTCACTTACAGAACTAATATTGTTATAATGTCTGTATTATTCAAAGTGATCTACAGATTCAACGAAAGCCTTATCAAAATACCAACAGAATGTCTCACAAATCTAGAACAAATAATACTAAAATTTGTATGGAAACAGAAAACACTAAATAGTCAAAGAAATCTTGAGAATGAAGAGCAAAACTGGAAGTAACACAATCCCCAATTTCAAGATATACTATAAAGCTGTAGTAATCAAATAGTATAGAACTGGCACAAAAAATGCACATAGACCAACTGTACAGAATATAGATTACAGAAATCAACCCAGAATTATATGGTCAATCTCTTACAATTTAGGCAAGAATATACAATTGGGAAAAGACAGTCTCTTCAATAAATGGTATTGGGAAAACTGGATGTCTACATTTAAGTAATTAATCTGGACCACTTTCTAACATCATACAGAAAAATAAACTCCAAATGAATTAAAGACCTACATATGAGTCCTGAAACCATAAAAATCCTAGAAAAGAGCACAGTCATATATTTCCTCACATCAGCCACTGAAACATTTTCCTAGGTGTGTCTCCTAATGCAAGGAAAACAAAAGCAAAAATAAACTACTGAGACTACATCAAAAAAAGCTTTTTCATAGCAAAGGAAACCATCAACAAAACAAAAAAACCTACTGAATGTGAGAAGAAAAATTTCCTAATGATATATCTAATAAGGGGTTAATGCAAAATATATAAAGAACCTATACACCTCAACACCAAGAATATGAACAATCTTATTTAAAAAATGGGGAGAGGACCTGAATAGACTTTTCTTAAGGAAGATATCCAGATGGCCAACATATATATGAAAAGATGGTCACTTCACTAATCATTAGGGAAATTGCAAATCAAAACCACACTAACAAATCACCCCACACCTATCAGAATGGCTAAAATCACCATACAACAATTAGAATGTCTAAAATAATACAAGAAATAATAAGTTGGTGAGGATGTGGAGAAAAGTTAACCCTTGTGCATTGCTTGTGGGAATGTAATATGGTACAGCCACTATAGGAAATAGTATGGAGGATCCTTAAAAAAATTAAGAAGTGAAACACCAAGTCATCCAATATTTTCACTATTGGATATTTACCCAAAGCAAATGAAAATAGTAATTTAAAAAGATATATGCACCACTAATTTTATAGCATTAGTATTTGCAATAGCCAAGATATGGAAGCAACCTGTTTCCTTCAACAGATAAATTGATAAGGAAAATATAATATGTATATATGCAGTGGAACACTATTTAGCCATGAAAAAAGAAATCATGCCATTTAAGATAACATAGATGGACCTAGAGGATAGTACACTAAGTGAATACATCAGAGTGAATAAGACAAATACCATATGATTCCACTCATAAGTGGAATCTAAAGCAAAAAACAAAACAAAACATATCAAATTAATAAGAAAACAAAGAGCCAAATCAGACCTCTTAATACAGGTAAACTAATGTTTGCCAAAGAAGAGAAGTTTGGAAAGTTGGCCAAAATAGGTGAAGGTAAGAGGGAGATACTGGCTTCCAGTTATGAAATTAAGTCACAGAATAAAAAGCACAGAATAAAACCAATGATACTGCAATAACTACATTTGTGATGAAAGGAGCATAATGTATAAACCTCACAAATCACTGAGTTGTACGCTTGAAACTAATGTTATTAAATAATTGAAATAAAAATTTGTAAATTACTTAAACCTTGAAGATAATACAAGATAAGTGCTTAGATAAATAAAATGGCATAGGATGCCATGAGTAAAATATTTTGTAAAGAACAAAACTAGTTGAGTTTCCCATCACACGGAAAAAGGCAAAAAGAGTATCTAGATATTTATTTGATTTCAATATAAAATTTTTCTTGAAAATTTTAGGGTCATTTAATTAGATGACAGAAAACAACCTAGATATTAGTAAACAAATGATTTGGTATCTTAAGAATACCCACTTACTCATCTTAGTTTTATCCTTCCTAATTTAGCTTCATATTTTGGTGACTGATCTTTTTAACAGCATATTGTCATTCCATTGTTTTAGGGAATTATTTTATCACATTATATCTTTTTAAAATTTTTTCTAAAGACATTATTTCATTAGTTGCAGAACAGTACTGCCTACTAGAATGAGAAAATAAGTTTTATTCAATTAATGAGCTGGAAACAGACACATTCCATAGTAAATGAGGTTTACATATGATGATGTTGGATTTATCATATAAAAGATTGTTCCTTTTATTGTTTTATTTTTATTTTTTATGGTTCTTTTTTTAATAATAAATTTATTTTTTATTTATGTTCAATTTGCCAACATACAGAATAACACCCAGTGCTCATCCCGTCAAATGCCCCCCTCAGTGCCCGTCACACATTCATCCCCACTCCTCACCCTCCTCCCTTTCCACCGCCCCTAATTCATTTCCCAAAGTTAGGAGTCTTCATGTTCTGTCTCCCTTTCTGATATTTCCTACCCATTTCTTCTCCCTTCCCTTCTATTCCCTTTCACTCTTATTTATATTCCCCAAATAAAAGAGAATATAATGTTTGTCCTTCTCCGATTGACTCCTTTCACTCAGCATAATACCCTGCAGTTCCATCCACGTTGAAGCAAATGGTGGGTATTTGTCATTTCTAATGGCTGAGTGATATTCCATTGTATACATAAACCACATCTTCTTTATCCATTCATCTTTCGATGGACACTGAGGCTCCTTCCACACTTTGGCTATTGTGGACATTGCTGCTATAAACATAGGGGTGCAGGTGTCCCAGCGTTTCATTGCATCTGTCTCCTTGGGGTAAATCCCCAACAGTGCAATTGCTGGGTCATAGGGCAGATCTATTTTTAACTCCTTGAGGAACCTCCACACAGTTTTCCAGAGTGGCTGCACCAGTTCACATTCTCACCAACAGTGCAAGAGGGTTCCCTTTTCTCCTCATCCTCTCCAACACTTGTGGTTTCCTGCCTTGTTAATTTTCCCCATTATCACTGGGGTGAGGTGGGATCTCATTGTGCTTTTGATTTGGATTTCCCTGATGGCAAGTGAGCAGAGCATTTTCTCATGTGCGTGTTGGCCATGTCTATGTCTTCCTCTGTGAGATTTCTGTTCATGTCTTATGCCCATTTCATGATTGAATTGTTTCTTTTGCTGTTGAATTTCATAAGTTCTTTATAGATCTTGGAAACTAGCCCTTTATCTGATATGTCATTTGCAAATATCTTCTACCATTCTGTAGGTGGTCGTTTAGTTTTGTTGACTGTATCCTTTGCTGTGCAAAAGCTTCTTATCTTGATGAAGTCACAATAGTTCATTTTTGCTTTTGTTTCTTTTGCCTTCATGGATGTATCTTGCAAGAAGTTACTGTGGCTGAGTTCAAAAAGGGTGTTGCCTGTGTTCTCCTCTAGGATTTTGATGGAATCTTGTCTCACATTTAGATCTTTCATCCATTTTGAGTTTATCTTTCTGTATGATGCAAGAGAGTGGTCTAGTTTCATTCTTCCGCATTTGGATATCCAATTTTCCCAGCACCATTTATTGAAGAGACTGTCTTTTGTCCAGTGGAGAGTCTTTCCTCCTTTATCGAATATTAGTTGACCATAAAATTCAGGGTCCACTTCTGGATTCTCTATTCTGTTCCATGGATCTATGTGTCTGTTTTTGTGCCAGTACCACACTGTCTTGATGACTACAGCTTTGTAGTCCAACTTGAAATGCGGCACTCTGATGCCCCTGGCTCTGGTTTTCTTTTTCAATACTCCGTTGATTATCTGGGGTCTTTTCTGATTCCACACATATCTTAAAATAATTTGTTCTAACTCTCTGATGAAAGTCCATGGTATTTTGATAAGGATTGCATTAAACGTGTAAATTGCCCTGGGTAACATTGACATTTTCACAATATTAACTCATCCAATCCATGAGCATGGAATATTTTTCCATCTCTTTGTGTCTTCCTCAATTTCTTTCAGAAGTGTTCTGTAGGTTTTAGGGTATAGGGTTTTTACCTCTTTGGTTAGGTTTATTCCTAGGTATCTTATGCTTTTGAGTGCAATTGTCAATGGGAATGACTCCTTAATTTCTCTTTCTTCAGCCTCATTGTTAGTGTATAGAAATGCCAATGACTTCTGGGCATTGATTTTGTATCCTGCCACACTGCCGAATTGCTGTATGAGTTCTAGCAATCTTGGGGTGGAGGCTTTTGGGTTTTCTATGAAGAGTATCATGTCATCAGCAAAGAGGTAGAATTTGACTTCTTCCTTGCCAATTTGCATGCCTTTAATGTCTTTGTGCTGTCTGATTGCTGAGGCTAGGACTTCTAGCAGTCCTAGAATATGCTATGTTGAATAGCAGTGGTGAGAGTGGACATCCCTCTCTTTTCCTGATCTTAGGGGAAAGGCTCCCAGTGCTTCCCCATTGAGAATGATATTTGCTCTGGGCTTTTTGTAGATGGCTTTTAAGATGTTGAGGAATGTTCCCTCTATCCCTACACTGTGAAGAGTTTTGATCAGGAATGGATGCTGTATTTTGTCAAATGCTTTATCTGCATCCAATGAGAGGATCATATCGTTCTTGGTTTTTCTCTTGCTGATATGATGTATCACATTGATTGTTTTCTTAATGTACTCTTGGATCCGATTGGCTAGTATCTTGTTGAGAATTGTTGCATCCATGTTCATCAGGGATATTGGTCTATAATTCTCCTTTTTGGTGGGGTCTTTGTCTGGTTTTGGAATTAAGGTGATGCTCGCCTCATAGAATGAATTTGCAAGTACTCCATCTCTTTCTATCTTTCCAAACAGCTTTATTAGAATAGGTATGGTTTCTTCTTTAATCGTTTGATAGAATTCCCCTGGGAAGCCTTCTGGCCCTGGACTTTTGTGTCTTGGGAGGTTTTGGATGACTTCTTCAATTTCCTCCCTGGTTATTGGCCTGTTCAGGCTTTCTCTTTCTTCCTGTTCCAGTTTTGGTAGTTTGTGGCTTTCCAGAAATACGCCCATTTCTTCCAGATTGCCTAATTTATTGGTGTATAGCTGTTCATAATATGTTTTTAAAATCGTTTGTACTTCCTTGGTGTTGGTAGTGATCTCTCCTTTCTCATTCATGATTTTATTAATTTGATATTCTCTCTCTTCCTTTTAGTAAGGCTGGCTAATGGTTTAACTGTCTTATTAATTCTTTCAAAGAACCAACGCCTGGTTTTGTTGATCTGTTCCACAGTTCTTCTGGTCTCGATTTCGTTGATTTCTGTTTGAACCTTTATTAACTCTCTTCTTCTGCTGGGTGTAGGATCTAGTTGCTGTTTTTTCTCTAGCTCCTTTAGGTATAAGGTTAGCTTTTGTATTTGAGTTCTTTCCAGTTTTTGGATGGATGCTTGTATTGCAATATATTTCCCCATCAGGACTGTTTTGGCTGCATCCCAAAGATTTTGAATTCTTGTATCTTCATTCCCATTAGTTTCCATGAACTTTTTAATTCTTCCTTAATTTCCTGATTGACCCTTTCATCTTTTAGCAGGATGGTCCTTAACCTCCACGTGTTTGAAGGCCTTCCAAACTTCTTGTTGTGGTTTAGTTCTAATTTCAAGGCATTATGGTCTGAGAATATGCAGGGGATGATCCCAATCTTTTGGTATTGGTTCAGACCCTGTTTGTGACCCAGTATGTGGTCTATTCTGGAGAAAGTTCCGTATGCAGGTGAGAAGTATGTGTATTCAGTTGAGTTTGGATGTAAAGTTCTGTAGATATCTGTGAAATCCATCTGGTCCAGTGTATCATTTAAAGCTCTCTTTTCTTCAGAGACGTTGTGTTTAGAAGACTTATCGATTGTAGAAAGTGCTAGATTGAAGTCACCAAGTATTAGTGTATTATAATCTAAGTATGTCTTAAGTTTGGTTATTAATTGATTGATATATGTGGCAGCTCCCACATTCGGGGCATATATATTGTGAGGATTGTTAAGTCCTCTTGTTGGATAGATCCTTGAAGTATGATATAGTGTCCCTATTCAGCTCTCACTACAGTCTTCAGGGTAAATTTTAGTTTATCTGATATAAGGATGGCTACCCTGCTTTCTTTTGAGGACCATTTGAATTGTAAATGGTTCTCCAACATTTTATTTTCAGGCTGTAGGTGTCTTTCTGTCTAAAATGTGTCTCTTGTAGACAGCAGATAGATGTGTCCTGCTTTTTTATCCAGTCTAACACCCTGCGCCTTTGATGAGGTCATTAAGCCCGTTCATGTTCAGAGTTACTATTGAAAGATATGAGTTTAGTGTCATCATGATATCTATTCAGTCCTTGTTTTTGTGGATTGTTCCACTGGACTTCTTCTCAAAGGGGAATTTTAAGAGTCCCCCTTAAAATTTTTTGCAGAGCTGGTTTGGAGGTCACATATTCTTTCAGTTGCTCCCTGTCTTGGAAGCTCTTTATCTCTCCTTCCATTTTGAATGAGAGCCTTGCTGGATAAAGTATTCTTGGTTGCATGTTTTTCTCATTTAGGACTCTGAATATATCCTGCCAGCCCTTTCTGGCCTGCAGGTCTCTGTGGAGAGGTCTGCTGTTACCCTAATACTCCTTCTCATAAAGGTCAGGGATTTCTTGTCTCTGGCTGTTTTAAGGATCTTCACTTTATCTTTGGAATTTGCAACTTAACTATTAAATGTCGAGGTGTTGAACGGTTTTTATTGATTTTAGGGGGGATCTCTCTATTTCCTGGATCTGAATGCCTGTTTCCCTTCCTAGATTAGGAAAGTTTTCAGCTATGATTTGTTCAAATACATATTCTGGATCTCTGTCCCTTTTGGCGTCCTCGGGAACCCCAATTAAACGTAGGTTTTTCTGGGGATCCCTGGGTGGCGCAGCGGTTTGGCGCCTGCCTTTGGCCCAGGGCACGATCCTGGAGACCCGGGATCGAATCCCACGTCGGGCTCCCGGTGCATGGAGCCTGCTTCTCCCTCTGCCTGTGTCTCTGCCTCTCTCTCTCTATCTGTGTGTGACTATCATAAATAAATAAAAATTAAAAAAAAAACAAAAAACGTAGGTTTTTCTTCCTCAGGCTGTCATGTATTTCCCTTAATCTATCCTCATGGTCTTTTAATTGTTTGTCTCTTTTTTCCTCAGTTTCCCTCTTTGTCATCAACTTGTCTTCTATGTCACTCACTATTTCTTCCACCTCGTTAACCCTCATCGTTAGGGCTTCTAGTTTGGATTGCATCTCATTCAATTGATTTTTAATTTCTGCCTGATTAGATCTATATTCTGCAGTCATGAAGTCTCTTGAGTCCTTTATACTTTATTATAGAGTCACCAGTAGCTTTATAATAGTGCTTCTGATTTGGCTTTCTGACATTGAATTGTAATCCAAATTTTGTAACTCTGGGGAGAGAGGGCTGTTTCTGATTCTTTCTTTTGAGGTGAGGTTTTCCTTCTAGTCATTTTGCTCAGTGCATAGTGGCCAAAAACAAGTTGTATTGGGAAAAGGAGAAAAAGAGAGAGAGAGAAGGAAAGAAAAGAGTAAAAGAAAAAAGAAAAAAGGAAGAAAAAAAGAAAAAAAGAGAAGCAAAAGAGAAAGAAAAATAAAGAAAGGAAAAAAAGGGTGGGGGAAGCAAACAGAAATCAAAAAGCAAAAAAAAAAAAAAAAAAAAAACACGGGGGAGTATCTTCGTTTTCTGTACTTTAAGTCCCTTGACTTCCCCTGGAACTTGTCCGTCTAGCTGGTCTTCTGGGGGAGGGGCCTAGCACTTGGGGGAGCTGCTCTGCCCCCTGCCTGGTGCAGGGCTCAGTGGGGGTTGTTTACCCCGTGAGGCCCCAGGAGGAGCAGCCACAGTGGCGTCGGACAGTCTGGAGCCCTGGATTCAGATCCCGCTGTAACTACAGAGCTCATGGTCTGGAGGGGCCTGGATACTTCGGGGGCTGGCCGCTGATCTGCTCAGCTTGGGGCAGGAGCGTCCTTGCTGTCCTGGGCCTTCCTGGCCTCTGCCTGTCCCGGGAGAAGGTCGGATCCTGGGCTGTGTCCCCTGAGCCCTGTGCTCCCAAGCCTGCGCTGTTGGATTCGTGCTCCCTGCTGCGCAGCCTCCTCTCCACAGAGCTGCCGCCGAGCCCCTCCGAGCTGCTCCGCGGCCACGCAGCCCCCTCCGAGTAGAGCGTCTTCCTCTGCCAGAGCCGCCTCCAGCTGCTCCCGGAGCCGCTCAACCCCCTCCACGCGATCATCCTACCGAGCCCCTCTGAGCTGCTTCCAGGTCCTGCCGTGCATGCTGCAGTCCTTTAGGGAGCTCGGCCGCAGGGTGTGGCACAGTCTTCCCAGAGCACAGGTGTCTGTTAGTGTCCCAGGGAGCCTGAGGGCATCCCCGCCCTCCTGGGGTCCTGCTCTAACTCCCTGGGAGGAGTTAGCACTTTTTCCCCTTTCCGCCCGGGAAGGTTGGTGCAGCTCCTGCTTCTCCGGGACGGAGCTCTCCTGTCCTGGGGACACTCGCCCCAGCCTTAGCCCGGCTCCCCGCAGGTGCTCCTTCCCCTTGGATGCTTTTTGTTTCTTTATTTCTTTTTTCCCCATCTTCCTACCTTGATAGAAGGGTGAACTCTTCTCACTGTAGCATTCCAGGTGTTCTCTCTTTAATTCTCAGGCCAAATTCGTAGGTTTTCAGAATGATTTGAAGGTTATCTAGGTAATATGGTGGAGACAGGTGACTTGGGGACCCCACTCTTCCGCCATCTTGCCCCTCCCCCCAAAAGATTCTTTCTTTTCAACTCTTTAAAAGGACTAAATTTCACTTTTGTGTATTCCCTACAATACCAATTGAAAAGATCTAGACAAACATACAATGCTTAGATAAGCATACAATAATTTTAATGAACACTTTTTTTTTTTTTTACAAAAGCAGACCCATGTTGAACAGTATATTGCTCGAAATGGCAACAAAAGTGTCATATGAAGGAATTAGAGCACTTGTTCTGCAGTGGTGGTGTAATTATAACCACTTGATATCACCAGAAAAGAAAGGCGTAATATAGTTTTAAAAACCTACTTTATTTTAATCTTTGTACTTATGCTATGGTACTTCAGTGTTATTTCGCAAAAAAAAAAAAAAAAAAAAAAAAAAAGGGATCCCTGGGTGGCGCAGTGGTTTAGCGCCTGCCTTTGGCCCAGGGCGCGATCCTGGAGACCCAGGATGGAATCCCACATCGGGCTCCCGGTGCATGGAGCCTGCTTCTCCCTCTGCCTGTGTCTCTGCCTCTCTCTCTCACTGTCTGCCTATCATAAATAAATAATAATAAAAAAAATTTTAAAAAAAAGATTAGTGTTCTTAGGCTAATCAAACTTCAGTAAAATCATCATCTGTAGAAAACAAACTCAGTATGTTCAGGGAGATATTCAGTGAACACAATTTATAGGCATAGGATTTGTTTTTCTTTTTTTGAGGTTGTTAAGGAATTATTGGATGACTTTCTTAGGTAAGCCTGGGGAAGTTAAGAGGTCAAGTTTATGTTATATTTCCAGGCACATCTCAGGGACTTAAGGAATCAGCAGTGCTAACAAAATTTAGAAGTTTTTATTTAAAATATCAATTTATCAACCTCGTTTGTTTTACTACTTTTATTTGCTAAAAATCTGCACCAGGGGATCCCTGGGTGGCTCAACGGTTTGGCACCTGCCTTCAGCCCAGGGCACGATCCTGGATTCCTGGGATTGAGTCCCGCGTCAGGCTCCCTGCATGGAGCCTGCTTCTCCCTCTGCCTGTGTCTCTGCCTCTGTGTGTCTCTCATGAATAAATAAAAAATTAAAAAATCTTTAAAAAAATCTGCATCAAAATTGCTGACTATTTCTTATTTTACAACAAAAACAAATAACAAAAAGATGTAAAACATAACCTAGTCTATGAAACTCCAAAATAGCACAGTTGACAGTTGTAGATAACAGAACTATTATCTTGAAAATACACTATTAGAATATTTCACCTTTTGTTTAAAATATCACAAAATCTCTTAAACTGCTTTAAAATGTCCCTTTGTTTTTAAGTATTTTTTTTTTGTTTTTAAGTATTTTAAGGGTATCTTCAAAGTACATATTTTTCCCTAGATGGATTGATTTCACAAGAAATTTCAAGTGCCATGTATCCTAGTAGTCTAGAAAAGTACTCCTCAAGTGTGGAATAAGAACTGAGAGGAGAAAGTCTTGGAATTAGTACTTTAACAATTTCCCCAGGGGTGTCTTTTTTATATTCTCTAAAGGATGAAAAGCACTATCCTAATGATTATAAGTTATATAATGCAAATGAGCCAGGTTTGTCTAATCTACTTCATTAGGAAAGGTTTTGCTGTAAAAATCATTTTTGTAGGTATTTCTGCTTTATGTCACTTTTCCACTGGTCAATGGAATTTCATTACTTTTTATCACCAACCAGAATTTTAGTTTTATATTAAGACCAATTTAAAATGTAAACCAATGTAAAAGTATAGTAAATATAAACATACAAGCATGTTACTGTTTCTGGATTTTTCTTTTCTAGGCCTATATTTTTGAGCAATTTTGACATCACACAAAAATTGAACTGAAGGTAATGAAATTTCCCTTATATCCCTACACCCTCACATGCATAGTTTTCCCCACAATGTTTCCCACTAGAATAGTACATTTGATAAAGACACATTAATATATCATTGTCATCCAAAGGCTATATAGTTTACCTTAGAGTGTACTCCTCGTGTTGTACATTCTATGAACTTGGGTAAATATATCCACCATTATAATATCACACAGAGTAGTTTTACTGCCCTAAAAATCCTCTGTGCTCTGCTCATTCAACCCTCCCTCCTCAATTTCTAGTATTGTATTTTTCCAGATGTCATATTTTTGGAAACATACAATACACTGCCTTTTCAAATTGGCTTATTTTACTTAGCAATACACATTTGAGTTTCCTCCATGTCTTTTCATAACTTCATAGCTTATTTTTTAATGCTGAATTATAAATGATTATCTGCATTTACCACAGTTTATTTATCCATTCACCTTTCGAAGGACATATTTGGTTGTTTCCACATTTTGGCAATTATGACTAAAGCTGCTATAAACATCTACATACAAGTTTTTGTACAGACATAAGCTTTCAGCTCCTTTGCGTTACTATCAAGGATCATGATTGCTGGTTCATATGGTAAAATATGTATAGTTCATAAAAAAACAAATACAAAAGAAGAATTTCAAACTATCTTTTTTTTAATTTATTTTTTATTGGTGTTCAATTTACTAACATACAGAATAACACCCAGTGCCCGTCACCCATTCACTCCCACCCCCCGCCCTCCTCCCCTTCTACCACCCCTAGTTCGTTTCCCAGAGTTAGCAGTCTTTACGTTCTGTCTCCCTTTCTGATATTTCCCACACATTTCTTCTCCCTTCCCTTATATTCCCTTTCACTATTATTTATATTCCCCAAATGAATGAGAACATATAATGTTTGTCCTTCTCCGACTGACTTACTTCACTCAGCATAATACCCTCCAGTTCCATCCACGTTGAAGCAAATGGTGGGTATTTGTCATTTCTAATAGCTGAGTAATATCCCATTGTATACATAAACCACATCTTCTTTATCCATTCATCTTTCGTTGGACACCAAGGCTCCTTCCACAGTTTGGCTATCTGGAAGTCCTAGCCTCAGCAATCAGACAACAAAAAGACATTAAAGGCATTCAAATTGGCAAAGAAGAAGTCAAACTCTCCCTCTTCGCCGATGACATGATACTCTACATAGAAAACCCAAAAGTCTCCACCCCAAGATTGCTAGAACTCATACAGCAATTCGGTAGCGTGGCAGGATACAAAATCAATGCCCAGAAGTCAGTGGCATTTCTATACACTAACAATGAGACTGAAGAAAGAGAAATTAAGGAGTCATTCCCATTGACAATTGCACTCAAAAGCATAAGATACCTAGGAATAAACCTAACCAAAGATGTAAAGGATCTATACCCTCAAAACTATAGAACACTTCTGAAAGAAATTGAGGAAGACACAAAGAGATGGAAAAATATTCCATGCTCATGGATTGGCAGAATTAATATTGTGAAAATGTCAATGTTACCCAGGGCAATATACACGTTTAATGCAATCCCTATCAAAATACCATGGACTTTCTTCAGAGAGTTAGAACAAATTATTTTAAGATTTGTGTGGAATCAGAAAAGACCCCGAATAGCCAGGGGAATTTTAAAAAAGAAAACCATATCTGGGGGCATCACAATGCCAGATTTCAGGTTGTACTACAAAGCTGTGGTCATCAAACTATCTTTTAAAGTGGCTACACTACTTTGCATTCCCACCAGCAATGGAAACCTTCCTTGCTCTGGAAGGTGTTCAGGATAGCCTAGTCTCCCCAGACTAAATGTGTCATCTTGGAATGTGGTTTATTTTGAGCTAAAAAGCACTTGGGAGGCACACTTGGGTGGCTCAGTGGTTGAGCATCTGCCTTTCACTCAGGTCATGATTCCGGGGTCCTAGGATCAAGTTCTGCATTGAGTTCCCCTTAGGAAGACTGCTTCTTCCTCTGCCTGTCTCTTCCTCTCTCTGTATGTCTCTCATGATTAAATAAATAAAATATTTTTTAATAAAAGCACCAGAGAGTCTATGGACTCCAGGGAACCTTTTTTTCTTTCCTTAATCACAGAAAATCCAAATTGGGTGCTCAAATAAGGGTTATTAACAGAAGTAAATTTTATCTCAGTGACCCATCTGCATGATAGAACAAACATCTAATCACCAAACATCTGCTCTTCTTATTTCCCCCATGAAGTGCATTTCTTTCCTCTAAAGTCCAAGACCCTTTTTGCCTCCTCCTTAGTTCAGAATGACATATATAGCTCATTTTGCCTGTCTTTGGAATTTTCATGTTTGTGTGGATTCCCTGTATGTATGCTATTAACTTTGATTTTCTTTTGTTAATCTGTCTCATGCCAATTTTATTCTTAGTCCAGCTAGAAAGACTTTGAGGGCACAGGAATTCTTGCTAGCGGACACTTCATACCCTTACCAGGTTTTGATTTTGTCAGCGTTCTGGATTTTGGCCATTCTAATAAGTGTGTAGTGGCATAATTACTTTTCTTCCCCTAGAAGTATAACAGTGTATCCTCTAAGAGCTTCAAAACATAAGTCTAATAATCTTCACATAGCAGTTGATTTGACACAAATATATAAAACTAGCAATTATGTTTTACCTTAATTTATGCTTAAATATAACACAAAAACCTAAGCCACAATTATCAATTAAAAAAGGAAATGTACATGATGGCAATTTTTGCATGGCTAAAATCTATCATCAGTGTACTATTTTTGTTTCCTTACTTCATGAATGTTTCCAATTCATCTTTCCTAGAGAGTTTAGTTAAGGATATCATATAATAATCAATGGGTACTAAAAACTCTATCTTGCTGATGTGGCTATTTTAAGTAACAATACCTGTCCAAAATAATCAAGCACTGCTTGTTGTTTAGCTATACACATTCTTAGTTGGCCCACTACCTTACTCCAATTCCTCAGTAGCTGAGAAAGCAACAGTAAACAAAATCATTGAGGGTGACCAAATATTTAATACAAAACATCATATGATTTCACTGATGTGTGGAATCTGAAAAAAAAGCAAATTAATAAACAAACAAAAAGCAGAATCAGGCCTATAAATACTGAAAACAAACTGATAGTTATCAGAGTGAAGGAATTGGAGAAATGACAAAATGAGGAGTGGGTGATACAGGCTCTCAGTTGTGGAATGAATAAGTCACAGGGATAAAAGGCACAGCATAATAAATATAGTCAATGATATTTTAATAACATCATACAGTGACAGAGAGTAAGCATATCACAACCTATAGAGTTGTGGAATCATGAAGTTTTATGCCTTAAACTAATGTAATATTGTGTATCAACAATACTCAAAATTAGAGCCCCTGGCTTCAATACCCTTACCCCTAATTATTGGTCCCCCTCTCTTTCATCTCTTTGTTAAATTTGTCTCTTCTAGAATCCAAAAATTCCATATACAAATTATGGTTCAACAGGGATTCCAGCCCATACCATCAGAGGGTCCTTTCCCCAAATCCATACACTTGGCCACCAAGGAATTTCATTCAAATTGCTTATCAGTATGTTAATACAATACTATGCTTTGGTTTATACCTGCACAGAACCACTGATGGACTGACAAGTTTAAGTAGGGGCATCCCTACACTCTTCATTCAGCAGGAAGAAAGAATTGAAAATGAGACTTTCACCCAAAAGCCAAAGTTTTGTCATTGTCCAACTGTCAGGGGAGATGTAGAGGCCACTTTTAGGCAAACAGGCTTGAATGATGGAATGTAGAAAGGGCTCACAACAACCCCCTGGTTCATACAGGCCCATCAGACAACCCACCTCAAAATATCCATAGGCCCTAACTCACAAATAGGCTACTTACAACTAGGCACAATTATCCAAAAATGGAAGATTCCACAGGTCATCTACCCTCTCATATTCCCCTTTTAATAACAGCCCCTACCCACGGCTTCCTGGCAGACAGCCTCTCCCTTGTTGTCCTACCCATTGCTCTTTTGTTTTGTATCCATAAATAATCTCCTTTGTTCTGCTTCAAGTGAATTTTTTCATCTCCCATGCCACAGCTTCCATCTGATCATGTCCCCACATTTGGATGCCCTCATCTGATTTAGAAGCACCCTATTTAGACACCATGTTACATTAGTTTCAGGTGTACAACATAGTGACTCAACTTCTCTATATATTATGCTATGCTCACCATAAGTGTAGCTACCATCTGTCACCATAGAATGTAATTACAATATCGTTGACTGTATTCCATATGTTGTTCTTTTTATTCCCATGATTTATTCATTTCATAAATGGAAGAATGCATTACTACTTTTGGAGTGGTTCGGGAGACCTTGACAGGGTCCAGTCCAGGCAGATTCAAGCAGATTTTTTCCTGTGAAAGATTGTTAATTTATACCCAATCCTCAGATATAAGTTTTGGATATACGTTACCTGAGAAAGAGGGGTCAGGTCTTGGATTGTACTGGTTTTGGTGGTCATTAATGGTAGAGACAGTTTGCCCTAGGAATATAACACAATGTGTAATTAGAATAGGAAAAAGAAAAGGAAGCCTTCTTTGTTTTCTCTCTAGCCTCAACAATGTCCTAAATATGAGGGATCACTGTCAAATGGCAAAACGTTTGTCTGAGGTATGAGCACCTCAAGTGCATCATCCAATCCAATCATAAGGAAAAAGGAAAGTGGAGACATCCACTAATTCCATAAGTCTATACATAATCCCATGGAATAGTGTATGTGCCATCTTTTAAAGAATGATCTTGTCATCCCAGTCACACAAAATTGCTCAAAGTTATAGTTGAGTTGTTGGGTAATTGTTGGGTATATATATAATATATAATATAATTGTTGGGTAATCAATCCTTTTTCCAGCAGTTCAAATAATCATATGACCATTGGGTCCTGTTATTATCTCCACAAGATGACAAGCCTGAAGAATGTCTATATACTGTAGAATTTTTTTTCTGAAGTTTACCTCAAATTGTCTAGCTTGGGTAAACAAAAAACTTTCAAAGACAATTGGAAGTGGAATTTAACATCCACAAAGATGTGTTATTGAAACATAATTTTTCTGTCTAAAATAACCCTTATTTTCAGAGATAGCCAAATCAAGACTAATTCATTTGCAAAACAAGTCCAATTTTAATAAACTTGGACTAGTATTTTAAATAAGCTCAGCAAGGGGATCCTTGGGTGGCTCAGCGGTTTAGTGCCTGGCTTCAGCCTAGGGCATGATCCTGGAGTCCTGGGATCAAGTCTCACATTGGACTCCCTGCATGGAGCCTGCTTCTCCCTCTGCCTGTGTCTCTGACTCTCTCTCTCTCTCTCTCTGTGTCTCTCATTAATAAATAAATAAAATCTTTTAAAAAATAAGCTCAGCAAGATTAGTGACTGACAATATAGATCTTGTAAAATTTGCTTTGCGGGAACTTCTCATAAGGAATCTCAATTGAACTTTTAGTAGCCTTTCTAGGCCAGAAGCCAAGCCAAATATTTGCCACCAGACATGCCTGCAATACCTGTGGATTTGGGTGAATTCCTCCTCTTGAGGTCCCCAAATATCCTGACGTTCCTGCACCTGCCAGGAAGTGACATTCTTTACTCATCTGGTAAGGCTGCTTGGAACTCTGTAAAAAGGTATGAGGCCAATATTTTCTTAAAGCTGTCAGTCATATTTGAGTCTACCAATGTCTCTCCAATATGACATTCTAATAAAAGCTTTAGTAAAATAACCAATGTTTTTAATGATGTCCTGCTATAAGAAGAGATTCTTATTGAATTTATGAAATAATTTGAATTGCCATGAAAGAAAGAATACTCAGATTTTTGAGTACAGAGAAAAGTTAAATTCTTCAATTTGTTAACAAATGAATACTTTATCACATTTGTATAAGTCACAGATACCTTAAGAGAAAATTTTCTTAAATTGGAAAAGTGAACATTAGAGAACCAGAAATGTTTCAAACAAGAGACACAAAACTATAATCATCTTGCTCAATTCATTTAATCCCATGTTACTAATTTTTATTCAGTTGAACGCAGCTTTTAGTTACTTCTGGAAATTCTTACCCATTCCAGTTTTATGATCCTAAAGATATAAAAAAAATCTGTATTTGTCAAAAAAGTCATTCTCATGAATCTCCTTTAAAGACAAAACTCATTTTTCAGTAACACACAACCATAAGTGACAAAAACTCAGAAATGGACATTGTTAATGATCTGAAATGAAAGTTCATTAAAATGTAGCTGCCAAAGAAATTCAGTTATTTGGGTTTTTTTTAAGATTTTATTTACTTATTTGCAGAAAGAGAGCGAGAGACAGAGAGAGAGAGAGAATCTGAAGCAGATTCTGCACTGAGCATATAATCTGATGTGGGGCTCAACCACACAACCCTGAGATGATGACCTCAGCCGAAACCAAATCAGTTGCTTAACCAACTGAGCCACTCAGAGGCCCAGGGAAATTCAATTATTTCTGTGACTCATTAACACTTCAACAACCAGAATACTGAGTGATAAACTCATTCCAGAATATAACATACCAAATAAACAAGTCTAATTAGTCAAAGAGATTTCATTTATAATTCAAATCTTGAGGAAGATTGTTAAAAGCCTTAGAATTTCTTTTTAATTTTTTTTATTGGAGTTCAACTTGCCAACATATAGCATAACACTCAGTGCTCATCCCGAAAAGTGTCCCCCCTCATTGCCCATCACTCACTCACCCCAACCCCCCGCCCACTTCCTCTTCCAATACCCCTTGTTCATTTCCCAGAGGTAGGTGTCTCTCATGTTTTGTCGCCCTCACTGATATTTTCACTCATTTTCTCTCCTTTCCCTTTATTCCCTTTCACTAATTTTTATATTCCCCAATGAATGAGACCATATAATGTTTGTCCTTTTCTGATTGACTTATTTTACTCAGCATAATACCCTCCAGATCCCTCTATGTCAAAGCAAATAGTGGGTACTTGTGGTATCTAATGGCTGAATAATATTATATTGTATACATATACCACATCGTCTTTATCCATTCATCTTTCGATGGATGCTGAGGCTCCTTCCATAGTTTGGCTATTGTGGACATTGCTGCTATAAACATTGGGGTGCAGGTGTTCCAGTGTTTCACTGCATCTGTATCTTTGGGGTAAATCCCCAGCAGTGCAATTGCTGGGTTGTAGGGCAGTTCTATTTTTAACTCTGTGAGGAACATCCACACAGTTTTCTTTTTTTAAAATTTCTTTTTATTGGAGTTCAATTTGCCAACCTATAGTATAACACCCAGTGCTCATTCCATCAAGTGCCCCCCTCAGTGCCTGTAAACCAGTCACCCCAACCCCTTGCCCACCTCCCTTTCCACCACCCCTTGCTCATTTCCCAGAGTTAGGAGTCTCTCATGTTCTGACTCCCTCTCTGATATTTCCCACTCAGATTCTCTCCTTTCCCTTTATTCCCTTTCACTATTTTTTATATCCCCCAAAAGAATGAGACAATATAATGTTTGTCCTTCTCCGATTGACTTATTTCACTCAGCATAATACCCTCCAGTTCCATCCACATCGAAGCAAATGGTGGGTATTTGTTGTTTCTAATGGATGAGTAATATTCCATTGTATACATAGACCACGTCTTCTTTATCCATTCATCTTTTGATGGACGCCGAGGCTCCTTCCACAGTTTGGCTATTGTGGACATTGCTGCTATAAACATTGGGGTGCAGGTGTCCCAAAGTTTCACTGCATCTGTATCTTTGGGGTAAATCCCTAGCAGTGCAATTGCTGGGTCATAGGGCAGATCTATTTTTAACTCTTTGAGGTACCTCCACACAATTCTCCAGAGTGGCTGTACCAGTTCACATTCCCACCAACAGTGCAAGAGGGTTCCCCTTTCTCCACATCATCTCCAACATTTGTTGTTTCCTGTCTTGTGAATTTTCATGATTCTCACTGATGTGAGGTGGTATCTCATTGTGGTTTTGATTTGTATTTCCCTGACGGCCAGTGATGCAGAGCATTTTCTCATGTGCTTGTTGGCCATGTCTATGTCTTCCTCTGTGAAATTTTTGTTCATGTCTTTTGCCCATTTCATGATTAGATTGTTTGTTTATTTGCTGGTGAGTTTCATAAGTTATTTATAGATCATGAATACTAGACCTTTATCTGATAGGTCATTTGCAAATATGTTCTCCCATTCTGTAGGTTGTCTTTTATTTTTGTTGACTGTTTCTTTTGCTGTGCAGAGCTTCTTATCTTGATAAAGTCCCAATAATTCATTTTTGCTTTTGTTTCTCTTGCCTTCATGGATGTATCTGGCAAGAAGTTGCTGTGGCCAAGTTCAAAAAGGGTGTTGCCTGTGTTCTCCTCCTGGATTTTGATGGAATCTTGTCTCACATTTAGATCTTTCATCCATTCCACTCTCACCACTGCTATTCAACATAGTACTAGAAGTCCTAGCCTCAGCAATCTGATAACAAAAAGAAATAAAAGGTATTCAAATTGGCAAAGAAGAAGTAAAACTCTTCTTATTCGCAGATGACATGATACTGTACCTAGAAAACCCAAAAGGTCCCACTCCAAGATTGCTAGTACTCATATGGCAATTTGACTGTGTGGCAGGATACAAAATAGATGCCCAGAAATCAGTGGCATTTCTATACACTAACAATAAGACTGAAGTAGAGAAAAATGAAGAAGTCAATCTCATTTACAATTGCACCCAAAAGCATAAAATACCTAGGAATAAACATAACCAAATAAGTAAAGGATCTATATCCTAAAAACTACAGAACACTTCTGAAAGAAATTGAGAAAGACACAAAGAGATGGAAAAATATTCCATGCTCATCGATTGGAAGAATTAATATTATGAAAATGTCAATGTTACCCAGAGCAATTTACATGTTTAATGCCTATCAAAATACCATGGACTTTCTTCAGAGAGTGGGAACAAATCATCTTAAGATTTGTGTGGAATCAGAAAAGACCCCAAATAGCCAGGGGAATATTAAAAAAGAAAACCAGAGCTCGGGACATCACAATGCCAGTTTTCAGGTTGTACTACAAAGCTATGGTCATCAAGACAGTGTCGTACTGGCACAAAAACAGACACATAGATCAATGGAACAGAATAGAGAATCCGGAAGTGGACCCTCAACTTTATGGGCAACTAATATTTGACAAAGGAAGAAAGACTATCTACTGGAAAAAAGCCAGTCTCTTCAACAAATGATGCTGGGACAATTGGACATCCACATGCAGAAGAATGAAACTGGACCATTCTCTTACACCATTCACAAGGATAAAGCCTTAGAAGTTTTAAAGCACAGGCCTAAATAGGATTATGGCTGATCAAAGACTTAATGAAGACAAAACATAGAAACTGTTTTTTCTGGGCAAAGAAAAAAACAACTTGATTTACATTTTCTTATCAAGAGCAAGCCAACAATACAAGAAAACTGCCTTTTTAACGGAAATAAAGCAGAATTTCAATCTTATGCCATTGTACTTTTAAAATCCAGTCATTGCAACCTTAGTCCATCCTGACCACACATAAAATTCCTTACCCAAGATTTCCCTTCAGAAACCTTCTACAACTTTCTTTTGCATTCATATTTTTCCCATGTCTTTTCTTTTTAGGACAAAATTACTTTATTTTACCTTAATACAAAGTATTCCTTTAGATATTTCTTACACAACCCTTACTTTCTTACACACAGTGTTGTTTCCCTTGTTTCTATCAGTTTTAATTATAATTAGCAGAACTTTAAACCCTTAGAAACCTTAGTCTCCAGTGAAAGCTAAATATTAACCAATTGTGAACTATTACACCAGAATTCTTTAGAAAACAAATTTATGAATCAAATAAGCACAAACCATATTTTCCAATAGACTCAAATATCCTTAATTTCCCTACAATAAAAATTCAAAATCACAAACATACATTCAGTAATCAATGCTTTATTTTTTTAAGATTTTATTTATTTATTCATGAGAGACACACAGAGAGAGAGAGAGAGAGGCAGAGACATAGGCAGAGGGAGAAGCAGGCTTCTGGCAGGGAACTCAACATGGGACTCGATCCCAGGACTCCAGGATCACTCACTGGGCCAAAGGCAGATGCTCAACTGCTGAGCCACCCAGCCATCCCAGTAATCAATGCTTTAGTATTTTATCTCATTTGGAAAAGATGTAGATGTCCAATGACTTCAATCCAATTTATAATGCAAGCAAAATTTTAACTTTCAGGTTACCAAAGACTTTGAAAGCCATCTCAACAGTTACTCATGAAAAAATTGAGACTGAACACAATTAACCATAATTTTAAGTCATCTTTCTGCTAACAACTAACAAATTGCAACAGAGAAAACACAAGATTATCTGACCTTCAGCAAACCTTGGTAAAATAAAGGTTTTAATTTTTTAAAATACCAAATTATGTTGTACCTGGACCACTTAAAAGTTAATTGATTTATTCCCCATTGTCAGTTTTTACCTGGGGCACTGGTGGGGATATTTGAAATGAGTGATGTAAGTACAAGAAGATGTTCTTTGCTCTTTGAAAGCAAGGGCAGAATGAACCAATGGCCCCAGAGGCACCAGGATGGCATAAGAACTGGCTATGTGGGCCACATCCAAAGTGGTGCAGAATCAAGAAGAGAGGGAAGGGAAAGTAGAAGAGATGGGGTGCTCTCAGAGGTCAGAAAAAGAGGACTCCAGGTTCCAAAGCTCATCAGCTTGGGCAGATGAGCAGATGCCATATTTTTCACCAAGTAGGAATAGTCAGTCCATGTCATGTCAGAGAAAACAGGGAACTTCCATGAAACAAAAGGACTTTTGGCAGCTGCTTGGCAATGCTCCTTAAAGTCCCCATCCCAGGTAGGCCAAACACAGTTGGCTCCAATTACAGCCATTAACTTAAGGAATGAATTAAGGAGAAGACCCCACATCTATTAGAAGGAGGAGCAGTGAAAGTTAGCATCCAATATATCAGGAGCAGTTTTTAGGTTGAGGTCCTTATTTAGGGCTATGAAACTGAGTAATAAATGTATGTTACTTCCAACCATTTGGAATTCCAGTAAAGGAGTTCAAGCTTGAAAATAGTATTATAAGAAAGAGCTCCAAGGGAGGGCCATACCTCTTGATATGGGAGTTTGTATTGAGGCCAGGAGACAAAAAGATGAGACATTTTTCCTTAAACCTTCTGGGTTAAATTTGCTCCCCCATTTAAGGAAATAGCCAAGGGTGAATCCAAAGGAAGAAAGGAGGTCCTATGGTGGGAAAGACCAGTTGCCCATTCCCAAAGGGGCATCCTGCCAAGGGGAATGGAGCTCCAACTCATGGTCATGAATTTACTCAGGGCACCTCACTGACTTGAAAAAGGACTAGATCTATATGAAGCGACTGACTTTTCAGGTATCAACCCAACACAGAGAGGAGTCATGGCAAATATGAGGCAACTGACTCTTTTGGGGTGTCATACCAAGCGGGTTGTGGCAAATGGCAAATACAGGGTGACTTATTTTTTGGTATTCTACTAAGTTGGGGGGGTCCCACCAAGTGGGTTGTGGCAAATGGCATGGTACTTGCTGTCAAAGCATCCCCTGGCAACAGGAAGGGCTGGACACTGGTTTGACTGAGCTGGGTGGGGGAAAGGAAGGGTGGCCTCACCACTCAGATGCATAGGAACATGTTTGCCCACAGATCAAGACAGTGGTTGGATCTGTGAGAACAGAGGAAAAGGGGTGGAGGCCAAAAGAAGAAAGGTGACTGAGAGTCAGCCAGCATCAGAAAAGGGTCCCAAATGAGTCTGTAATGTGTGTGGATTCACCCCGGGTGAGCTGCCAATTGCACTGGACTTTGGGAGCAGACCTCGGGTGACAGAGTGAGAAAGCAGAGGAAAGGGTTCCCTCACCCTCACAGATGTAGACAGTCTGATCTATTTGCTCTAAGACCTTCAGACCACACCAGAAAGTCGCCCTGGCCAGAGGCCTTCAGTTGTCTGTGAGGTACTAGAATTAGGCTGCCAAAGGGCTACAAAGAGAGAGGAAACGAATGCTTCCTCCAATGGAAAAGGGGGAAATACTTCACCCTTTCAAGCAAGAGTGGTCTGGCTGGTTCCTTCTTGGGCATTCAGGTCCTCATAAAGAGTAAACTTGGCCAGAGCTCTTCAGTTCCCCAAAGAGTACTAAAGTCAGTGCACCAAGGGAAAGTCTTGAGAAATTCCCAGACTGGCAAAGGCTCCTTGTTCGGGGTTCTCCCAAATGTGTGTGTGGGGAGGGGGGGCACAAAATCTCCTTGTATGGGCCCCAAAGTGGTATATAAATGTGCTATCTCTTGATCAGTTGGGGGCCCCCAAATTCAGGGATATGATCAGTTGGAAGCCAGTGGCATGAGAGGTAAAATAATTAATCTGAGGCAGAACAAAGGAAATCTTTTATTGAATATACCACAAGGGAACAGTGGCCAGGGCAGCAAAGGAGAGGCTGTCTGCAATGAGGCAGCAGATGGGGGTTTCCTTTAAAGGGGGAAGATGAGAGGGTATGGTGACATATGGAATCTTCCCTTTTCTGGTAACTGCCTTGTTAGTAGCCCATTAGTGAGTTAGAGCCTATAGATATTTTGAGATGGGTTGTCTGACAAGCCTGTCTGAGCCAGGGGGTTGCTTCCATCACTCATGCCTGTTTGCCTAAAGGTGACTTCTTCAGTAACTTTGTGTGTCAACCATATTCAAAATAAATAAAAAGGGGGATCCCTGGGTGGCTTAGCAGTTTAGCACCTGCCTTCAGCCCAGGGCATGATCCTGGAGTCCTGGGATCGAGTCCCACATCCGACTTCTGCATGGAGCCTGCTTCTCCCTCTGTCTGTGTCTCTGCCTCTCTCTCTCTTTGTGTCTCTCATGAATAAATAAATAAAACCTTTTAATAAATAAATAAACAGATGAGTCATTATATAAGGTAAAAAAATATACACAAAGTAGCTATGATTGGCAACATAGAAAGTATAAAGCTACAGTCATCCTCATATTTTTTATAACAAAACAACCTAGATTTGTTGGCTTAAACAACAAAAATTTATTACTCACAGTTGTGGAAACTTTAAAGTCTAAATGCAAAGTGCTGCCAGATTTGTAGTCTGTTGAGGAACCTCTTCCTAGTTTGCAGGTAACTGTCTTCTAATTGTATCATCACATGTTAAAGAAAAAATGGTCTCTGGTCTCCTTTTTTTCTAATAAGAGCACTAATCCCATCATAGGGGCCCCAAATCTCATTACTTTATCTAAGTTTAATTACCTACTAAAAGCCCCACCTCCAAATACTGTCACATTAGGGATTAGGGTTTCAATAAGAATTTCAGTATCACAAAACTTTAGTCTATAGTATTCTACTCTTGTCCCTCCAAAACTTACATACTTCTCACATGAAAAATACATTAACTTTACTGCAACAGTAAAGACTAAGACTTAACTATTTCCAGTATTAACTCTAAAGTCTGAAGCCCAAAGTCTCAAGTAAATTTTACCTAAATCTGGTATGGATGAGAGTCAAATTATAATTCATCCTGAGGAAAAAATTTATTAAGCTGCCAATCTGTAAAAACAAGCAAGTTATGTGCTTCTTAAATTAAATTGTGGGAGAGACATAGGATAGATAACCCCATTTAAAAAGAGACAGATAGTAAGCAAATGTCACCAGCTAGACTCCAAGATCTGATCTTTACTGCCCACATAGTATACTCACCAACCTTGGTCCCACATTTTTCCTTAAGATGTTCTTTACAGCTTAGCTCTTAACTCAGGTAAATGGAAAGTGAAACTACACACTCAGCAATAGAAACTGCCCTGACAAGATCTCCAACCAGCCCAGACTGAGAGACAAGTTTGAGTTTAACCCCTAACTAGTGTCTACACAGACTAGTGTCTGTGTAGATGACCATAGAGTGACCTCTGAATGACAGATGACTACCTTTACCTCATTATAATTCTAAAATCTTTGCCCAAGGAGCACAAGTTTTAATTACATAACATACAGCATGTGTATAGGCATGTTACCTTAAGGCATATGCATGACCTTATGCCCTCTTCTACAAATGATAAGTCTATCCTAACTAAATATTCATCATAACCCTAAATAAAAGGAACCAAATCATTGTACTCAGAGAATCCTTTTGGAAGTTATTTCTCATGATTTCCTTATTTGTTGCAAATAAAATTTTCTTTGTGTAACAATTCAACCTGGTGCAGTTTCTGACATACAAAGGATTGACCTCACTTTGGTTTGGTTACAGTAGGAAGGTGTTATGTGTCCCAATTAAGTCCAAAATACAACAAGACAAATCCTACAACATGGAATTCAAGAATAATTATCTTCAATCTGATGCTCTGCCTTCCAGACCAACTGAGGTGATAAAGTTATATAAAATTTCAATGGGGCATTGTAATTGTTTGCAGGGATCCCATCTACTCTTTGGCTCTTTGGGGCATGGACCATGTCTCAAGGACTCTTCCAGGTGAGTGTTGCCCCTAGGACTCTATGAGTCCTTGCTACCATGAATCCTATAGTTTTATCAAAGAAAACTTTGGTTAGAAGATGTCTGGTCTGCTGAAATTTAGGTGGTGGCCCTAATGATTTCTGAATTTTCTTTGGAGCCACTCTCTTATTACTGAAGAATATGCAGGTTCACAACTGAATGGATTTGTTATCCTGTCTAGTAGAATCTAAGTAGTCCTTCAGTCTTTATTGCATCACATCCCAGGCCCCTGAAGGGCAAGCTGATAGTATTCATGCTCAAGTGTCTGATTGCGTCTGTGGTTCACACACATACAAATAACCTTATCAAAATTTTGCTTGGCCCTATTTTTAGTATTCCCACCAGAATACTTCCTCTTCTTTCTCTTCTCTTTTCTCTTTTCTTCTCTCTCTCTCTCCTTTTTCTTTCTTTCTTTCTTTCTTTCTTTCTTTCTTTCTTTCTTTCTTTCTTTTTCTTTCTATTTCTTTTTGTAATATGCATAGGTTGATAATTTTAAAATCATTAAGTTTGGGATTTTTTCTTCTTAAGTTTTTTCTTCAATTTATTTCTCTCTTCCTTACATTTTATTATAAGCAGTCAGGAGAGGTCAAGTCAGTCTTTGACATTTTGCTTAGAAATTTTCTCAGCTATATATTTAATTCTATTGTTTGCAAATACTACACCAAAATACTAGACCATAAACACAATTCAGGTAACTTTTTGCCACTTTAGTATAAGGATGCTTATTTCTTCATTCTCCAATAACCTATTTCTTATTTTCATGTGACACCTCATCAGAATGGCTTTAAATGCCCATCTTCTTACCAATATTCTGCATATGATTATGTATGTATTATTTACAAAAATGGAAGCTTTCTTTGCATCTCTTTTCTTTCCATACTGAACTCCTACCAGAATCATCTTTAGTATCATATTTATGGCAATATTGAATTTTTCTAGTATTCACTCCCAAATTCTTTCAGCTTCTATCCATTACTCAGTTCAAAAGCTGCTTCTGTATTTTTAGGTATTTGTTACAGCAGTAATTCACTTTTTTAAAAGCTTTTATTTATTTATTCATAAGAGATACAGATATATATAGAGAGAATCAGAGACATAGGCAGAGGGAGAAGTAGGCTCTCCACTGGAAACCTAATGTGGGACACGATCTTAGGACCCTGGGATCATGCCCTGAGCTAAAGGCAGATGCTCCTCCACTGAGCCACCCAGGGGTCCCAGCAATTCACTTCTGATAACAATTACTGTCGGCCAGTTCAGATTGCTTTAACAAAATACCATAGATTGGATGTCTTAAAGTACAAACATTTAGGGCAGCCCGGTTGCCTCAGTGGTCTAGTGCTGCCTTCAGCCCAGGGCGTGATCTTGGAGACCTGAGATCCAGTCAAACATCAGGGTCTCTGCATGGGAGGCTCCATGTCTCTGCCTCTCTCTCTATCTCTCTCTCTCTGTCTCTTATGAATAAATAAATAAAATCTTAAAAAAGAACAAACATTTATTTATTATATTTCTGAAGGCTGAGAAGTCTAAGATCAAGGAGCTGGCTGATTTTGTGTTCAAGTAACAGTCCTCTTTCTGATTTTAAGATGTTCACTATCATGCTGAGTTCTCACATGATGAAGAAAGAGTGGACTTTTGCCTTTTTCTATAATTATAATGGTACTAATTTTATCATGAGACTCAACCTTAATGACCTCATCAAAACTGGATTATGTCTAGAAGGCACCAATTTCAAATACTGTCACATTTGGGATTCGGATTTTGATATACAGCCTTTCAGGGGTGATACTCCAATTTGTAGTATTCATCTTCCTTTGTAATATTAAAGCTCAAATTTTCCAGGAGAAACCCCTTGTGGTAGACAAAATACTTTTCCCCCAGTGATATTTATTTTCTATTCTCCAAAACCTGTGCATGTATTAGCTTTAAAAAGGGGGGCAGCCCGAATGGCTCAGCAGTTTAACACCACCTTCAGCCCAAGGTGTGATCCTGGAGACCCAATATCAAGTCCCACATGAGGTTCCCTGCTTATCCCTCTGTCTGTGTCTCTGCCTCTCTCTCTGTGTCTCTCATGAATGAATAAATAAAATATTTTAAAAGGGACCTTGCAGGGGCTATGCAGCCCCAGGAACATGATTCCAGAGGCACAGGCCCCAGATCCAAGGGTGCCAGGGGACACAGCCCGGATCCTGTGCTCTCCCCGGGACAGGCAGAGACTGAGCGGGCACAAAACAGTGAGGATGCTTCTGCTGACAGGCGCCTCCAAGCTGTGGAGATCAGCACCCCCCTCCCCTGGGAGCATCCAGTAGTGTGGACTGGGAGCTGCAGTAGTCACTGCAGGAGCTGACCCCAGGGCTTGAGACCTAGCCTCCACCAGTGAGGTTGTTCCTCCTGGTATCATCCTGTGCTGGGATGGAGTGGGGCCAGCAGGGAGCAGGGGCCTCACAGGATAAACAGCTCCCACTGAGTCGTGCACCTGCCAGGGGATGGGGTAAGCCCCCAAGTGCACACACCTGAGAATCAATACAGCTTCTACAGGGGAAGAGCAAGGTCATGACCAGAAAGCTCCAGGGGAAGTCGAGGGATGTACAGTATATAGAACCAGAGGATACCCTTCCTTGTTTTCATTTGTGTGTTTGTTTTCCCTTTATTTTTTTCTTCCTTTTTCCACTACAACTCATTTTTAGCCACTCTGCAGTGAGCAAAATGACTAGAAAGAAGAACTCACCACAAAAGAAAGATTCAGAAACAGTACTCTCTGCCACAGAGTTACAGAATTTGGATTACAATTCAATGTCAGAAAGCCAATTCAGAAGCACTATTATAAAGCTACTGGTGGCTCTAGAAAAAAGCATAAAGGATTCAAGAGACTTCAAGACTGCAGAATTGGGATCCCTGGGTGGCGCAGAGGTTTAGCACCTGCTTTTGGCCCAGGGAGCGATCCTGGAGACCCAGGATCGAATCCCACATCAGGCTCCCAGTGCATGGAGCCTGCTCCTCCCTCTGCCTGTGTTTCTGCCTCTCTCTCTCTCTCTCTCTGTGTGTGTGTGTGTGTGACTATCATAAATAAATAGAAATTAAAAAAAAAAAGACTGCAGAATTTAGGGCAGCCCTGGTGGCGCAGCGGTTTAGCGTCGCCTGCAGCCCAGGGCGTGATCCTGGAGACCCTGGATCGAGTCCCGCGTCGGGCTCTCTGTGTGAAGCCTGCTTCTCCCTCTGCCTGTGCCTCTGCCTCTCTCTCTGTCTCTATGAAAAATAAATTTAAAAAAATCTTTAAAAAAAGACTGCAGAATTTAGATCAAATCAGGCCAAAATTAAGAATCAATTAAATGAGGTGCAATCCAAACTGGAGGTCCTAACGACAAAGGTTAATGAGGTAGAAGAAAGAGTGAGAGACACAGAAGACAAGTTGTTGGTAAAGAAGGAAGCTTAGAAAAAAGAGAAAAACAATTTAAAAATCATGAGAAAAGGTTAAGAGAAATAAATGACAGCCTCAGAAGGAAAAATCTACATTTAATTGAGGTTCCAAAGAGCGCTGAAAGGGACTGAGGACCAGAAAACATATTTGAAGAAATTATAGCTGAGAACTTCCCTAATTTGGGGAGGGAAACAGGCATTCAGATGCAAGAGATAGAGAGATCCCGCCCCCCTAAAATCAATAAAAACTGTTCAACATGTCAACATTTAATAGTGAAACTTGCAAATTTCAAAGAGAAAGAGAAAATCCTTAAAGCAGCAAGAGGCAAGAGATTCCTAACTTATATGGGGAGAAATATTAGATTAACATCAGACCTCTCCACAGAGATCTTGCAGGCCAGAAAGGGCTGGCAGGACATACTAAGGGTCTTAAATGAGAAGAGCATGCAGCCAAAAACACTTTATCCAGCAAGGGTCTCATTTAGGAGAAGGACAGATAAAGAGCTTCCAAGATAGGCAGAAACTGAAAGAATATGGGAACACCAAACCAGCTCTGAAAGAAATATTAAGGACTCTGTAAGAGAAAGAGGAAGCCCAAAGAAACAACCTACAGAAACAGAGACGGAACAGGTATTATGATGACACTAAATTCATATCTTTCAATAGTAACTGTGAACGTGAATGGGCTTAATGATCCCATCAAAAGGCACAGGGTTTCAGACTGGATAAAAAAGCAAGCCCCATCTATTTGCTGTCTACAGGAGGCTCATTTTAGACATAAGGACACCTACAGCCTGAAATAAAAGGTTAGAGAACCATGTACCATTCAAATGGTCCTCAAAAGAAAACAGGGGTAGCATTCCTTGAAACAGATAAATTAAAGTTTATTCCATAGACTATTAAGAAATGAAGAGGGACACTATATCATACTTAAAGGATCTATCCAAGAAGAGGACCTAATAATCAAGAATATTTATGTCTAATGTGGGAACTGTCAAGTATATCAATCGATTAATAAGCGAAGTGAAGACGTACTTAGATAATAATACAGTTATACTGGGAGACTTCAACACAGTGCTTTCTGCAAATTACAGACATTCTAAGCACAATATCTCTTAATAAACAAGAGCTTTAAATGATACACTGGACCAGATGGATTTCACAGATATTTACAGAACTTTACATCCAAAGGCAACTGAATCCCCATTCTTCTCAAGTACACATGGAACTTTCTCCAGAATAGACCACATACTGGGTCACAAATCAGGTCTTAACTGATACCAAAAGATTGGGATTGTCACCTTCATATTTTCAGACCATAATGTTTTGAAACTAGAACTCAATCACAGGAAGAAATTTGGAAGAAATTCAAACACGTGGAGGTTGAAGAGCATCCTGCTGAAAGATAAAAGATTCAATTAGGAAATTAGAGAAGAATTAAAAAGATTCATGGAAACTACTGAGAATGAAGATACAACCATTCAAAATCTTTGGGATACAGCAAAACCAGTCCTGAGAAGGAAATACATCACAATACAAGCATCCCTCAAAAAATTGGAAAAAAACTCAAAACCACAAGCTAACTTTGCACCTAAATGAACTGTAGAAAAAACAGCAAATAAAACCTATACCCAGCAGAAGAAGAAAGTTAATAGATTTGAGCAGAAGTCAATAAAATAGAGGCCAGAAGAACTGTAAAACAGATCAAGACAACCAAGAGTTGTTTCTTTGATAGAATTAATAAAATAGATTAACCATTAGCCAGTCTTATTCAAAACAAAAGAGAAAAGAGTCTAATTACTAAAATCTCGAATGAAAAAGGAGAGATCACAACCAATACAAAGGAAATACAAAATATTTGAAAAACATATTATGAGCAGATATACACCAATAAATTAGGGAATCTAGAAGAAATGGATGCATTTCTGGAAAACCACAAAGTATTAAAACTTGGGCAGGAAGAAATAGAAAACCTGAACAGGCTGATAACCAGGTATTAAATGGAAGCAGTCATCAGAAACCTCCCAAGATGGAAAAGTCCAGGGCCAGATGGCTTTCCAGGGGAATTCTATCAAACGTTTAAAGGAGAAACAATACCTATTGTACTAAGGCTGTTCTGAAAGATAGAAAGGGATGGAATACTTCCAAACTCATTCTATGAGGCCAGCATCACCTTAATTCCCAAACCAGACAAAGACCCCACCAAAAAGGTGAATTATAGACCAATATCCTTGATGAGCACAGATGCAAAAATTCTCAACAAGATACTAGCCAATAGGATCTAACAATACATTAATAAGATTATTCACCATGACCAAGTGGGATTTATCCCTGGGATGCAAGGCTGGTTCAACAGATAAAAGCAAATAGTATTCAAATAAATAAAAATATAAATGATGGAAGAGAAATTGAAAAAAAAAATACCTGTGACACCTGGGTGGCTAACGGTTGAGCCCCTGCCTTTGGCCCAAGGCATGATCCTGGAGTCTGAGGATCAAGTCCCACATCAGGTTCCCTGCATGGAGCCTGTTTCTCCCTCTGCCTCTCTCTGTGTCTCTCATGAATAAATAAATAAAATCTTTAAAAAGACAATACCAGAGAAATACATACAATTGTAATAGAATATTATGAAAAACTACATGCCAACAAATTGTGAAATCTAGAAGATATGGGTAAATTCCTAGAAACATATTAACTACCAAAACTGAAGTAAGAATAAATTTTAAAAAATGAATAGATTAATTACCAGCAAAGAGATTTAATTGATAATCAAAAAATTCCCAACAAACAAAAGTCTAGGGCCTGATGACTTCACAGGCAAATTCTGCCAAACATTTAAAGAAGAGTTAATACCTATTCTTTTCAAATTATTACAAAAAACAGAAGAGGAACTAAAACTCCTAAATTCATTCTATGAGGCCAGCAATATTCTGATACCAATACCAGATAAAGATACCACAAAAAAAGAGAACTACAGGCCAATGTCTTTGATAAACATATATTAAAAATCCTCAACACAATACTACAGAATACAATGATACATTACAGAGTAATCAACACAATCAAATGGTATTTGTTATAGGGCTGCAAGAGTGGTCTAACATTTAAGAATTAAACAATATGATACATCACATCGAGAAGAGAAAGGATGAAAACTATATGATCATTTCAATAGATTCAGAAAAAGAATGAGAAAGTACAACAACCATTCATGATAAAAGACCACACAACAAAGTAGGTTTAGAGGGAATATATCTCAACATAATAAAGGCCATCTATGTAAATCCCACATTCATACTCAATGTAGAAAAACTGAGAGCTTTCTGCCTAACATTGGAACAAGACAAGGATGTCCATTCTCACCTCTTTTATTCAGCATAGTTATGTAAGTCCTAGCCACAACAATTGGGCAAGTAAAAGAAATAAAAGACATCCAAATGAGTAAAAGGAGATATAAAACTTTCACTACTTGCCAATGGCATGATATTATATATAGAAATCCCTGATGACTACACAAAATATTACTAGAACTGATGAATGAATTCAGTAAACTTGCATGATGTAAAATTAATGTGCAAAAATCCATTGCATTTCTATTCACTAATAATGAAGCAGCAGAAAGAGAAATCAAGAAAACAATATCATTTAGAATTTCACAAAAAATAATAAGATGCCAGGGAATGAACTTAACCAAAGAGGTAAAAGACCTATATACTGAAAATAATAAAATACTGTTGAAAGAAATTGAAGACAGTACAAAAAGATAGAAAGATAGTCCATGCTAATGGACTAGAAGAATGAATATTGTTAAAATGTCTATGCTATTCAAAGTGATACACAGATTTAATGCAATCCTTATCAAAATACCAACAGCATTTACACAGAAAATTCCAAACATTTTTAAAAGTTAGCACCAATTTTACAAAAAGTGATTTCAAATATAGAAGAGGAGAGAACACATCCAAATTAAGCCAATAAACCCATTAGTTTTCAGTTACCAAAATGAGACAAATCCATCACAAGAAAACAAAACTGGAAACCAATACCTCTTGTGTTTACACAGATGTAAGAATTTTCAACAAAATACTAATGCATTGAATACAGCAACATATAAAATGATTATATAAACTTATCAAGTATGATTTTTCTACCAAATGTTAGATTTTATGTTAAAAAATCAATGTAACATATGATATAATCAGGAAAAAATATTATGGAAACTACATTATTTTCATTTAAATTCTCATTAAAGTAAGAATATAAGTTAATTTCCATGATCTGATAAGAACATCTGCAATAAAATCCAGTGCAAATATCATACTTAATTTTAGAAGTCTGAATCTTTTTCTTGCTACTTCTATCCCACATCATACTGGAGGTCTCAGACAGAAAGAAATAGGCAAGTAACTGCATATAAAACATCCAGATTGAAAAGGAAAAAGGAAACTATTTTCAGTTGGCATGACCTCATATGTAAAAGGTCAGAAGGAACTTACTAAAAACTTATGTGTACTAATAAAAAGTTAAACAAGTTAACAAGGTATGGGATTAATATATAAAAATCTATCATCTATATATCTATATATAGATTATTATATATCTATAATCTAAATCTAGGGCAGCCCTGGTGGCTCAGCTGTTTAGCGCTGCCTTCAGCCCAGCTGTTTAGCACTGCCTTCTGCCTTCTAGTGTGATCCTAGAAACCCAGGATTGAGTCCCACATCAGGCTATCTGCATGGAGCCTCCCTCCCTTTGCCTGTGTCTCTGCCTCTCTCTCTGTCTCTGTCTCTCTGTGTGTGTGTGTCTCCTGAATGAATAAATAAAATCTTAAAAAATTAAAAAAATATATAATCTAAATCTATAATCACAAAAGTAGTAAAAATAAGAAAATTAATAAATCAACTCCATTTACAATAGCATTGAAAGGAAGAAAATGGTTGACAATAAATTAATAGAAGAATTCTATTATACCATGAAAATTAGCAAATATTTCTGATAGTAAAGAAGACCTAATATGTGAGATATTCCATGCTCATGGATCAGAAAACTTAATATTGTTAAAACACTCCCCAAATTGATCCAAAGAATCAACATATTCCCCATAAAAACCCCAATTAGTGTTTTTTTTCAGAAATTGACAAGCTGATCCTAAAATTCATAGTGATATTCAGTGTGGTAGATTCAAAAGTTAAATTTATAGGATTATTCCTAGTGATCATTCAAATTAATCAAATGATCTTAAAAATAATATCCTATTTGGAATACTTTTACTTAACAATTTCAAAACTGATTATAAAGCTAAAATAATGAAGGTAGCCCTGGCACAAGAACACGTCCTTAGATAGATGGTGGAGAATTAATAGACCTAAAATAAACTCTATTTAAAATTTTAATAAGAGTGTCAAGATAATTTAATGAGAAAGAACAAATTTTTTAACAAAGTATACTAGAATAAATGGTAATTCATATGCCAAAAATGAATATGAACTCCTTCCTCATATACAAAATTAAAATCAATATGGGTCATATGCCAGGACACAAGAGCTAAAACTACAAAATACTTAGAAGAAAATATAAAAATAAATCTTTGTGACCTTGAGTTAGGCAAATATTTTTGAATATGACAGCCAAAGTACAAGCAGGAAAAAAAGAGAGAAATTAGACTTCACCATAATAAAAACGTTTGTGCTTCAAAGGATACTATTAAAAATATTGAAATGATAAATCATATTAAAGAAGAAAATATTTGCAGATCATGTATTTGATAAAAGACTTGTATCTAAGATACACAAATAATCATTAGATGTCAATAATAAAGGGACCAACATCCATGTTATACAATGGGAAAGATATCTGAATAATATTTCCTTAAAGAAGATATAAAACTGGTCAAATATACACAATAAAAAATGCTAAACATTATTAACCATTAGGAAATGTAAATGCAAAGTACAATGAAATATCATTTCACACACTGGAATGGTTATAATAATATAAATTTTAAAAATGGATAATAAGTGCTGGTGAGGATGTGGAAGAATCAGCAAATTCATACATTGCTCATGGCAATATAAAATTGTGTGGAAAGTAGTATGATAGTTCCCAAAAGAAGTTAAATATAAAGTTAGCATATGATCCAGTGATTATGGTCTTAGAAATCAAGAAAATTGGAGACCTATGTTCACACTTGCACTTTTACATGAATTTTCATAGCAGTATTATTTATAATAGTCAAAAAGTGGAAACAATGCAAATTGCCTTCTACTGATGAATGAATAAATCTAAATTTTTATAATATAATGGAATATTATTTAACCAGAAAAAGAAATAAAATACTGTTACATACTACAACATGGATGAATCTTGAAACATTAAACTAAAAGTTTCAGTCACAACAGCAAAGTGCCTCATCCCATGTATATGAAATATCCAGAATAGGCCAACCTGGAAAGACAGAAAATAGATTTGTACTGGGCTACAGCTAGGGAAAGACTTTGTGGGGAAAATGGCAAATGGTTGCTAATGGCAATGTGGTTTCCTTCGTGGGTGATGAAAAATTCTAATATTGATTATGGTGATGTTTGAATAACTCTGTTTATATACCAAAATATATTGAATTGTGTATCTTACATGTCAAAATCATATGGTATGTATGTCATTTCTACATAAAACTATTTAAAAATAAAACTAATACAGATTTTGTTGTATGGAAACAGAATATTGCTATGCTAAATATGTAGAAATAAGAAATTGAACAATGGAAAGAGCTTGGAAGAATTTTGAAAAACTGGATAGAAACAAAAAATCCCGATTTCCTTGAACAAACAGTTAATAAAATATGGGTGTCAAACGCTACTAGTGAGGATCAGGTAGAAACCAAAGGAAAAAGGATTTGTTTTATATAATTATTTTTAAAGATTTAGTTATTTATTCATGAGAGACACAGAGAGACAGAGACATAGGCAGAGGGAGAAGCAGGCTCTTTGCAGGGCCCCATGAAGGACTTGATCCTGGATCCCAGGATCATGACCTGAGCCAAAGACAGCCGCCCATCTGCTGACCCATGCAGGCATTCCTCTTTTATATAATTAGATCAAACTTAGTGAAGTTTTGTCCTACAGTGAAGTGGAAAGAAGAACTGTTACATGATGAGTTTGAATATGTAGTTGATACATTTTCCTTAAAAATGTTGAGTATGGCTTGCTTTATTCTTGTGCCTTATAGAAAAATTTAAGAAGAAAAAATATAAAATGAGGGACTCCTGGGTGGCTCAGTGGTTGAGTGTTTGCCTTCAGCTCAGGGCATGGTCCTGGAGTCCCGGGATCAAGTCCCACATTGAGCTCCCGTTGAGGAGCCTGCTTCTTACTCTGCCTGGGTCTCTGCCTCTCTCTCTCTGTGTCTCACTAATAAATAAAATGATATATATATATATATTATATATATACACACATATATATATGCTATATATATATACATATATACATATATATATATATAACCTTTTACCAACTCACCTATAAAAACTTTTAGTATATATATATATATATATACACTAAATATATATATACTAAATATATATATATATACTAAATATATATATATACTAAATATATATATATGTATATATATATATATATATTCTGGTATATAAAAGGTAATTAAAAGTTGGAAAATAAAAGTTGGAAAAAAAAGTTGGAAAAAAAAAGTTGGAAAATAATACTATATCCTGATTGTAAAAGATTCTAAAATTAGAAGATACACTGTCAGGAGAGCATTTTAGAGAAAAGGCTGAGAGTGTGTTTTAACAACTTTGAGCAAAAGTCAGAGATAGTATTCAGTTGCAAAGCCCCTTTGGAGAGAACAAGGTTGTAATTCATAGACTTCCTTCAATCAAACCAGAAATCATTCATAAAGCTCAAAGTTATGTCTTCTCAACTATCTCCCAAAATGTCAAAAAGAGAGGAGGGGGAGAAAGGATTATCTAGGAAAAGTTATAAACTAATATCCTATCTTGATGAGTCAACATCTATCACATACAGATGAAACTTAAAAGTTTCATGAGAATATTGTATCTCCAGAAACACTTCTAGCTTGGAATGAGAAAGACAATGTGAGAAAGGAAAGAAGACGGCTGAACACCCCCCCATTATACTGGTTGGAAATAGTCATATAAAATTGTTCAGTTGCAACATGTACTACATTTCATTAAATAGGAAGGATGACTCAGAGGGTGGAACTACCAGGCCAGGTGAGAAAAATAAAAGCCCAGGAAATGGAGTCATGGAACTCAGAGGATTTTTGTCTAGGCTTTGAAGCCTAAATGAATTTGCCTGTATGTATTTCCATTATTTTGTACTGGTGACCCCATTCTTTCATTGTATCCCCCTTTTTTTGAGTTTTTTTATATAAATTTATTTTTTATTGGTGTTCAATTTGCCAACATATAGAATAAACACCCAGTGCTCATCCCGTCAAGTGGCCACCTCAGTGCTCGTCATCCAGTCACCCCCACCCCCCGCCCACCTCCCCTTCCACCACCCCTAGTTCATTTCCAGAGTTAGGAGTCTTTCATGTTCTATCTTTCTGATATTTCCATTCATTTTTTCTCCTTTCCCCTTTATTCCCTTTCACTATTTTTTGTCTCCCTTTTTTTAAAATTTTTATTTATTTATGATAGTCACACAGAGAGAGGGAGAGAGAGGCAGAGACACAGGCAGAGGGAGAAGCAGGCTCCATGCACCGGGAGCCCGACGTGGGATTCGATCCCGGGTCTCCAGGATCGCGCCCTGGGCCAAACCGCTGCGCCACCCAGGGATCCCCTCCCTTTTTTAATCAAGACTATTTATAACTGTTATTCCTCCTTTTTCCAACATTGTAGTTTAGAAGCAGATTATATGTCTCTTTAGTTTAGATGAACACAGATGCTAAGGAATTGTATTCTGGGTAGATTATATATAATATTTTACGAAGAATGTGAGAATGCAGATTTTTTAAAAATCTTCTTTTCTTCTAGCTACTCTGGCTGCGGATTTGGGTACAGGGGATTTTGGCAGAACAAAGTCAGGGGAGGAAAAGGGCACAGAACCTCTTGAGGCAAGGAAATAAGAGAAATGCCTCTGATCAAAGCAGAGCAGGAAGCAAGAATTTGGTCAGAAACTCCAAGACTTAGCAGAGCACAGTGATCCTGCAATGGTGGAAGAGTAGGAGTCCTCAACTCACCTCAAACATCCTGAACACCTATGAATTTAACCTGAGATTTAAGGAGAGAACAACCAGGATTATACAGAGAGCAAACTTTTCACTTCTAGAAAGGCGGGGCCACAGGGAACAAAGGCCTCACAGGATAAACAGCTCACACTGAGCCATACACCTGGCAGGGGCCTAGGCATCTCCACCAGGCACACACACCTGATAATCAGCACAACACATCCCTCCCTCAGAAGACCAGCTGTAAGAACAGGGGAAGAGCAAGTTCTTGACCAAGCAGTGCCAGAAAGCTCTAGGACCAAGGGAAAATCGAGTGAATATAGCATATAGAATTAGAGGGTCCCCCCAACATTTTTAATTTTCTTCCTTTTTCCATTACAACTCATTTTCATATCAGACTAAAAATTTCCAATATTTTCTCTCTTTTCCCACATTAACTACAATGTTTTACCAGCTCTTCATTTTTAAGTTTACTCCTTTTTGACTTTCATATTTCTACAATTACATGTCTTAGATATATTTTTCACTTCTGAATTCCCTTCAACATACTAATTTAATTTGGGGAGATGTAAGAGATATGTGTTTTTGTTTTGTTTTGTTTTGTTTTGTCTTCTCTGCTTCATTTTGTTTTACAATGGCAGAAGTCAATACTTTCTAAATCATAACCAGCATACAGCCAGAACCAAGTGGAATACTGTGCTGGTTCATTCCGTGAGATTATATTCTCTCTTCGTTCCCATTCTACCCCCATCTTTTATTTTGTTTATGTTTGGGTGGTTAGTGTTGGGGCCTTCTACAAAAATTGCTGGCTTATATACATTTGGAACTGATCATCTTCTAACATACAGAACTTAATATGCTCAGAACCAAGAGTATCACCCTCTAGGACCCTTCAGGTAGACGACATTCTCCCTCCACTACAACTTTGTCACCATCTCCCAGTACCCCCCTTTCCCCCCCTTTTTCCTCTTTACATTTTTTCTCTTTCTTTTTTTCTTCTTCTTTGGGATTTTGGCCTTTTTTCTACTTTGCTTTAAAATTTGTTTTTCACTTGAGTGATCCTTTTGTTTTATTTTGTTCTGATCTTAGTTTTCATTTTCTGGTCTCTGACCTTGTCAGAATCATCTAGGGTATAATTTACTTGGGTTGTGGCTGATATTCTTGACTCATCACGCTCATACCACCACTCTGCACTGAACAAAATTACTAGAAGGAAGAATTAACCGCAGAAGAAAGAATCAGAAACAGTACTCTCTGCCACAGAGTTACAGAACTTGGATTACAATTCGATGTCAGAAAGCCAATTCAGAAGCACAATTATAAAACTAAATGGTGACTCTGGAAAAAAGAATAAAGGACTCTAGAGACTTTGTTACTGCAGAATTTAGATCTAATAAGACCTAAATTAAAAATAGATTAAATGGAATGCAATCCAAACTGGAGGTCTTAATGATGAGGGTTAATGAGATAGAAGAATGAGTGAGTGACATAGAAGACAAGTTGATGGCAAGGAAGGAAGCTGAGAAAAAAAGAGAAAAAAATTAAGGGATCATCAGGAAAGGCTAAAGGAAATAAATGATAGCCTGAGAAGGAAGAATCTACATATAATTAGGTTTCTATAGAGCACCAAGATGAACAGAGGGCCAGAAAGTATATTTGAACAAATCATAGCTGAGAACTTCCCTAATTTGGGGAGGGAAACAGACATTCAGGAGCACCAAGATGAACAGAGGGCCAGAAAGTATATTTGAACAAATCATAGCTGAGAACTTCCCTAATTTGGGGAGGGAAACTCCCTATCCAGGAGATAGACAGGTACCCCCCCAAAAAATCAATAAAAACCATTCAACATGACATTTAACAGTGAAATTTTGAAATTCTAAAGATAAAGAGATAATCCTTAAAACAGCAAGAGACAAGAGATTCTTAACTTTTATGGGGAGAAATATTAGATTAACAGCAGACCTCTCCACAGAGACCTGGGAGGCCAGAAAGGGCTGGAAGGACATATTCAGGGCCCTAAATGAGAAGAACCTGCAGCCAAGAATTCTTTATCCAGCAAGGCTGTCATTCAGAATAGAAAGAGAGATAAAGAACTTCCAAGATAGGCAGAAACTGAAAGAATATTTGACCATCAAACCAGCTCTGCAGGAAATTTTAAGGGGGACCCTGTAAAAGAAGGAGGGAGCCCAAAGAAATAATCCACAAAAACAGGAAATTAATAGGTATTATGATGGCACTAGATTCCTATCTTTCAATAGTAACTCTGAACATGAGTGGGCTAAATGATCCCATAAAAGAAGGAGGGTTTCAGACAGAATAAAAAAGTAGTACCCATCTATTTTCTGTCTACAAGAGACTCTTTTGAGACCTAAGGACAGATACAGCCCAAAAATGAAAGGTTGGAGAACCATTTACCATTCAAAAGGTCCTCAAAAGAAAGTTGGCATAATAATCCACATATCAGATAAAGTTTATCCCAAAGATTGTAGTAAGATATTAAGAGGGACACTATATCATACTTAAAGGGTATATCCAGCAAGAAGACCTAACAGTAAGGCATATCTATGCCCCTAATATGGGAGCTGACAAGTATATCAATTAATAACCAAAGTAAAGACATACATACATAATAATACACTAATAGGACTTCAACATGGTACTTTCTGCAAATAACAGATCTTCTAAGCACAACCTTACCAAAGAAACAAGGACTTTAAATGATACACTGGACCAGATAGATTTCACAGATATATACAGAACTTTATATCCAAACACAACTGAATACACATTCTTCTTAAGTGGACATGGAGTTTTTCCAGAATAGAGACCATATACTGGGTGACAAATCAGGTTTCAACTGATACCAAAAGATTGGGATAGCCACCTCCATATTTTCAGAACACAATGCTTTGAAAGTAGAACTTAATCACAAGAAGAACTTTGGAAGAAACGCAAACACATGGAGGTTAAAGATTCTCACTCATAGGATCCCCTTTAATATTTCTTGCAAAGCTGCTTTAGAGTTCACAAACTAGTTTTTGCTGGCTTTGGAAACTCTTTATGTCTCTTTCTATTCAGAATGACAACCTGATGGATATATCATTCTTGCCTGCATATTTTCCCGTTCAGCACTTTGAATATATCATATCACTTTTTTGTTGCTTTGGTTGTTCTGCCAAATATCTGTGAAAAGATTCACTGGCAACCTTGTCTGTCTACACTTGATTAAGTACCTTTTGTCTCTGGCTGCTTTCAGAATTCTCTCTTTATCTTTGTATTTCACAAGTTTCCCTATATCTTGGTGTTGATCTCTCCTGGTTCATTTTTAGAGGAGTCCTCTGTACTTCTTGGACTGGAATGCCTGTTTCCCTCCCCAGATTAGGGAATTTCTCAGTTATTTTTTTAAATAAAACTTCTCCCTTTTGTCTGCTCTTCTGGGATTCCTATGAAACAGATATTATCATGCTTTGTGGAATTGCTGAGTTCCCTAAGTCTATATTCATGATCTATTAGTTTCTTTCCCTCTTCTTTTTAGCATTTAAAAAAAATTCATCCTATTTTTTACATCTTTTATCTCAGTAGCAAGGGTTTCTTTGGTGTTTTCTATACTTCTTTCAAGCTGAGCTAGTATTCTTATGACTGTTGTTTTATATTTTTCATATATATTGATTATATCTTTTTATATAATAAATTTATTTTTTATTGGTGTTGAATTTGCCAACATACAGAATAACACCCAGTGCTCATCCCCTCAAGTGTCCCCCTCAGTGTCCATCACCCACTCACCCCCACCCCTCCGCCCTCCTCCCCTTCCACCACCCCTAGTTCGTTTCCCAGAGTTAGGAGTCTTCATGTTTTGTCTCCCTTTCTGATATTTCCCACACACTTCTTCTCCCTTCCCTTATATTCCCTTTCACTATTATTTATATTCCCCAAATGAATGAGAACATATAATGTTTATCCTTCTCCGATTGACTTACTTCAATATCTCTTTTGAACAAATCCTTGGCTGTATTTTCTCCTTGATATATTTTTTTAGGAGAATTCCTGTGTCTTGTTATTTTGTCTAGGTTTTTATCCTTTGCATGTTATGAAAGATTGCTGTTTCCTGCTCGTGAGAGTAATGCTATATTAAGATTGAGTCATACACTGTTGAGGGCCCTGTGTTTCAGAGAGTGTTTCTGCTATATGCTGTATGCACACTGCTGTTGCGTTTTGCTTGCTCCTTCCCACAGGTCAGTCCTCTGTAGATATCCTCCTTACATACAGTGGGGAGTGTTTAAACCTTTAACAAATGGTGGTTTGATTAGTTTTTTTAAAATAAGCCTGATTTTTAAAAAAAGCCTAATCCAAGGAAAGAGAAAATGAAAAGAAACAAAAAAGCAAACAGACAAAAAATATATAAGCCTGATTCCAAATAAGAAAGAAAGAAAGAAGAAAGAAAGAAAGAAAGAAAGAAGAAATAGAAAGAAAGAAAGAAAGAAAAAATAAAATCACCTGATCCAGAAAATGAAAAAAGGGAAATAAAAAACCACACAAGCAAATGAGGAAAAAATTATAACCCTGATTCCAAAGTAAAATGAATAAAAAATAAATGAATGAAATCCTGGTCCCATTTCCACCACCAGAACAGAAGCTGATGCTTTGGAGAATGCTATGATCAGTTGACTTGGTACACATGTGCGACCTGTGTTGGTCCTCTCATGGCAGCCCACCTGTGCTGCCTTTTAGTCAGACCTGCCATAATAAAGATGCCCCTGCATGGTTTAGGCAGGTGGGGTTTGGTGTAAGCAGATCCAGCCTCCACTGGGGGTATTTTGCTGCTCACTGAATTTGTACCATGCTGGGGGGCAAGGGTGGAAGATGGCATAACCCTAGCCTCTTAACCCTGGAAGTGGAATTTATGCTGGCCTCTGTTCAGGAAGCCCTCACATGAAAGCAAACAATCTCCTCTCCTGTGTCCTAGGCCTATCATCTAATCCCTGACCTCAACCATATCTGTGCCTAAGCCATGGGCATGCCTAGCACCATAGTTTTCCTGTGTTTATTGCTGGCCTGCAGCTGGGATTAAAAACTCCAAATCTTAAAAGACCCTGGAAGGCACAGACCTACTCCCCACACACAAAGAAGAGCCTCACAGCATTGCCGGTGGTGTTGTTTTGTCCCAGAAAAGCAGTTGCATCCCACACAGGTGTTGGAATCTATGGTGAAGCAAAGTGAAAAAAATTGTGACCAGGTTATCTGCCCTCTGCAAATGCCTCTGTCCCTTCTGTTGAACAGCCAATCAATGGCACTTAGTAGGTCTTTTGGCCTTGGAAAGGCAATATACCCTCTTCCAAATGTACTCCAAGAAGGGAAATGTTCTCTTCTGGTGTGACTCAGGAGATCCCTACACCACATTGTTTACTCTTTCCTCCTGAATTTCCATCCTCCCTCTTCCCAGGAGCCTTACTGCTCACTTCTTTGACTCCAAGGAGTGATGCAGACTTCTAAAACCTCAGATTTTGAGCTCCACTGTGTGAAAAAAAAAAAACTTGTCACAGGCAGTTCTTCTTGATTACCTAGTAAATTGACTTGGGGGTGTTTTTCTTATGGGAATCCTATCTACTGCTCTCTCTCCCCTCCTTTACCTCTCTCTCCATCTTCTCTTCCTGAGAAGGGCTCCCTTCCTTCCACAGCAACATGGATTTTCTCTCCCCCAATTCATGGCTCTGAAACTCACATCTGTCACTTCTCTTTCTCTAATTGTGCAAATTGTTTTCTAAACTTCAGATAGACTTCCTAGTTATTCAAAATTATTTGATGTTCATCTAGCTGTGTCCAAAGGACAAGGAAAGCTGAGGGATCCCTACTACTCTAACCATCTTAACTCTCTCCTTCACTTAAAAGTAATTATGTAAATGGTATAATAAGAATCCAATTTCATTTTTATGTGGTTTTCCATTCTTTTAAAACAATTTATTAAAGAGACTCTTTTCCAACTGAATATTCTTTATTCCCTGAAAAATATTAGTTTAATTCACATGTAGAGTTTATTTCTGAGCTCTCTTTTATTTTATTATTTTCTATGTAAATGCTAGCATCATATTTTTTCACTACAATAGCTTTTAGTATATTCAAAATAAGGAAATGAGTTGCTTCCAGCTTTGTTTTTCTTTCCTAGGATCTTTATTGTTATTTAGAATTTTTTGTAATTCTATGTATATTTAAGTGTTTTTTTTCTATTTCTGAGAAAAATTCCATTGGTATTTTGGTAGGAATTGTATCAATGCTATAGATGGCCTGGACATAATACACATTTTATTAGTATAGACTCTTGCAATCCATGAACACAAAATATTGTTGGATATTTTTGTCTCTTCTTCAATTTTGCTTTTAAAAAGATTTTACTTATTTATTTATGAGACACAGAGAGATAGAGACAGAGACACAGGCAGGGTAAGAAGCAGGATACCTAAGGGAACATGATGTGGAACTTGATCCCACAATCCTGGGACCACAACCTGAGCCAGAGACAGACATTCAATCACTAAGCCAGAAGGAGAAGGTATCCTTCTTTTTCAATTTTTTTTCTGTATATTTTTAATTGGGGTTTGATTTGCCAACATATAGTATAGCAACCTTAGCTCATCTCGTCAATTCCCCCCCTTAGTGGCCTTCTTACCACTAAGAAGAAGGTATCCTTCTTTTTCATTTTTTTTTCTGTATATTTTTAATTGGGGTTTGATTTGTCAACATATAGTATAGCAACCTTAGCTCATCTCGTCAATGCCCCCCTCAGTGGCCATCACCCAATCACCCCGTCCACCCGCCCACTTCCCCTTCCATTATCCCTTGTTCTTTCCCCAGTTAGGAGTCTTTCATGTTCTGTCCCCCTTTCTGATATTTCCCACTTATTTTCTCTCCTTTCCCCTTTAATCCCTTTAACTATTTTAAATATTACCCATATGAATGAAACTATATAATGTTTCTCCTTCTCCAATTGACATACTTCATCCAGAATAATACCTTCCAGCTCCATCAACGCTGAAGCAAAATGTGGGTATTTGTCAATTCTAATCACTCAGTAATATTCCATTGTATATAAAAACCACATCTTCTTTATCCATTCATTATTTGATGGCACCGAGGCTCCTACCTACCACAGTTTCACTATTGTGGACATTGCTGCTATAAACATTGGGGTGCAGGTGTCCCACCTTTTCACTGCATCTGTATCTTTGGGGTAAATCTCCAGCAGTGCAATTTGTGAGTCGTAGGACAGATCCATTTTTAACTCCTTGAGGAACCTCCACACAGTTTCCCAGAGTGGCTGCACCAGTTCACATTCCCACCAACAGTGCAAGAGTGTTCCCCTTTCTCCACATCCTCTCCAAAATTTGTTGTTTCCTGTATTGTTAATGTTCACCATTCTCACTGGAGTGAGATGGTATCTCATTGTGGTTTTGATTTGTATTTCCCTGATGGCAAGTGATGTGGATCATTTTCTCATGTGCTTGCTGGCCATGTCTATATCTTCTTTGATGAAATGTCTATTTCTGTCTTTTGTCCATTTCAAGACTGGATTCTTTGTTTTTTTTTTTGGTGTTGTTGGATTTAATAAGTTCTTTATAGATCTTGGATACTAGCCCTTTATCTGATAGGTCATTTGCAAATGTCTTCTCCCATTCTGTAGGTTGTCTTTTAGTTTTGTTGACTGTTTCTTTTGATGTGCAGAAACTTTTTATCTTCATGAAGTGCCAATAGTTCATTTTTGCTTTTGTATCCCTTGTGCTCATAGATGTATCTTGAAGAAATGAGCATGACCAAGTTCAAAAAGGGTGTTGCCCGTGTTCTCCTCTACGATTTTGATGCATTTTTGTCTCACATTTAGATCTTTCATCCATTTTGAGTTTATCTTTGTCTTTTTTAAAAGATTTTATTTATTTATTCATGAGAGACAGAGAGAGAGAGAGAGAGAGAGATAGAGAGAGAGAGAAAGGCAGAGATACAGGCAGAGGGAGAAGCAGGCTCCATGCAGGGAGCCCGATGCGGGACGTGATCCGGGGTCTCCAGGATCACACCCTGGGCTGACGGCAGGTGCCAAACCGCTGAGCCACCAGAGCTGCCCAAGTTTATCTTTGTCTATGGTATAAGACAATGATCTAGTTTCATTCTTCTGCGTGTGGAAGTCCAATTTTCCCAGCACCATTTATTGAAGAGACTGTCCTTTTTCCTGTGCATAGTCTTTCCTGCTTTGTCAAATATTAGTTGACCATAGAGTTCAGAGGCCATTTATGGATTCTCTATTCTGTTCCATTCATCTGTGTACCGCACTGTCTTGATGACCACAGCTTTGTAGTACAACCTGAAATCTGGCATTGTGATGCCCCACCTAATGGTTTTCTTTTTCAATATTCTTCTGGCTATTTGGGGACTTTTCTGATTCCACACAAATCTTAAGATGATTTGCTCCAACTCTCTGAAGAAAGTCCATGATATTTTGATAGGGATTGCATTAAATGTGTAAATTGCCCTGGGTAACATTGACATTTTCACAATATTAATCCTTCCAATCCATGAGCATAAAATGTTTTTCCATCTCTTTGTGTCTTCTTCAATTTCTTTCAGAAGTGTTCTGTAGTTTTTAGGGTATAGAACTTTTACCTCTTTGGTTAGGTTTATTCCTAGGTATCTTATGTTTTTGGGTGCAATTGGAAATGGGATTCATTCCATAATTTCTCTTTCTTCAGTCTCATTGTTAGTGTATAGAAATGCCACTGATTTCTGGACATTGATTTTGTATCCTGCCACACTGCCGAATTGCTGTATGAGTTTTAGCAATTTTGGGGTGTAGTCTTTGGGGTTTTCTATGTACAGTAAGTATCCTGTCATCTGCGAAGAGGGAGAGTTTGACTTCTTCTTTGCCAATTTAAATGCTTTTTATTTCTTTTGGTTGCCTGATTGCTGAGGCTAGGACTTCCAGTACTATGTTGAATAGCAGTGGTGAGAGTGGACATCCCTGTCATATTCCTGATCTCAGGGGAAAGGCTTCAAGTGTTTCCCCATTGAGAATAATATTTGCTGCGGGCTTTTTGTAGATGGCTTTTAAGATGCTGAGGAATGTTCCCTCTATTGCTACACCGTGAAGAGTTTTGATCAGGAATGGATGCTGTATTTTGTCAAATGCTTTCTCTTCATCTATTGAGAGTAGCATATGGATCTTGTATTTTCTGTTGTTTATATGATCTGTCATGTTGATTGTTTTACGAGTGTTGAACCAGCCTTGCATCCTGGGGATAAATCCAACTTAGTCATGGTGAATAATTTTCTTAATGTATTGTTGGATCCTATTGGCTAGTATCTTGTTGAGAATTTTTGCATCTGTGTTCATCAGAGATACTGGTCTATAATACTCCTTTTTAGTGGGGTCTTTGTCTGGTTTTGGAATCAAGATGATGCTGGACTCATAAAACAAGTTTGGAAGTATTTTGTCCCTTTCAAACTTTTGGAACAGCTTTAGTAGAATAGGTTTTGTTTCTTCTTTAAACGTTTCACAGAATTCCCCTAGGAAGTTATCTGGCCCTGGAGTTTTGTGTCTTTGAAAGTTTTTGATGACTGCTTCAATTTCCTCCCTGGTTTTTGGCCTGCACTAGTTTTCTATTTCTTCATGTTCCAGGTTTGGTTATTTGTGGTTTTCCAGAAATGCATCCATGTCTTCTAGATTGCCTAATTTCTGGCATAAAGCTGCTCATAATATGTTTTTAAAATTATTTCTACTATATTGGTATTTGTTATGATCTCTCCTCTTTCATTTATGATTTTATTAATTTGAGTCTTTTCTCTTTTTATTAAGGCTGGCTAATGGTTTATATATCTTATTAATTCTTGCAAAGAACCAACTCCTGATTTTGTTGGTCTGTTCTAGCTGTTCTGGTATCTACTTCATTGAGTTCTGCTCGAATCTTTATTATCTCTCTTCTTCTGCTGGGTGTAGGTTTTATTTGCATTTCTTACTCCACGTCGTTTATATGCAAGCTTAGCTTGTGTGTGAGTTTTTTCCAATTTTTTGAGGGAGGCTTGTATTGCAATGTATTTCCCTCTTAGGAATGCGTTGGCTGTATCCCAAAGATTTTGAATGGTTTTTTTCTTCATTTTCATTAGTTTTGATGAATCTCTTTAATTCTTTTCTAACTTCCTGGTTGACCCTTTCATCTTTTAGCAGGATGCTTTTTAACCTCCACTTGTTTGAGTTTCTTCCAAATTTCTTCCTGTCATTGAGTTCTAGTTTCAAAGCATTTTATTCTGAAAATATGCAGGTGACTGTCCCAATTTTCAGTATCAGTTGAAACCTGATTTGTGCCATAGTCTGTGATCCATTCTGGAGAAAGTTCCATGTGCACTTGAAGAATGTGTATTCAGTTGTGTTAGGATTGAAAGTTCTGTACATATTTGTGAAAGCCCTCTGGTCCAGTGTAACATTTAAAGCTCTTCTTTCTTTGGTGATGTTGTGTTTAGAATATCTGTCATTTGCAGAAAGTGCCATCTTGAAGTCTCCTACTATTAGTGTATTATTATCTAAGTATGTTATTAGTTTGAGTATTAATTGATTGATATACTTGGCAGCTCCCACATTAGGGGCATAGATATTCATGATTGTTAGGTCTTCTTGCACATATACCCTTTAAGTATGATATAGTGTTCCTCTTCATATCTTTCATATCTTACTACAGTCTTTGGGATAAACTTTAATTTATCTGTTATGAGGATTGCTACCCCAACTTTCTTTTGAGTATCATTTGAATTGTAAATCCTCCTCCAACCTTTTATTTTCAGGTGGAGGTGTCGTTGGGTCTCAAATGAGTCTCTCATGGACAGAAAATAGATGGGTATTGCTTTTTTATCCAGTCTGAAATCATGTGTCTTTCTATGGTATCATTAAGCACATTCACATTCGGAGTTACTTTTTAGAGATATGAGTTATGCGTCATCATAACACCTACTGTGGCCCATTTTTCTGACATATTTCTTTAGGTTTCCTCTTTATTTTACAGCGTCCCCCTTAATATTTCTTGCAGACCTGGTTTCATGGTCACATATTCTTTAGATTTCTGCCGATCTTGGAAGTTCTTTATATCTCCTTCTATTCTGAATGAGAGCCTTTCTGGATAAAGAATTCTTGGCTGCATGTTCTTCTCATTCAGAACTGTGAATATATCCTGACAGGGCTTTCTGGCTTGCCAGGTCTCTGTGGAGAGGTCTGCTGTTAATCTAATACTTCTTTCCATATAAGTTAGCAATCTCTTGTCTCTTGCTGTTTAAAGGTTTTTCTCTATATCTTTGGAATTTGCAAGTTTCACTGTTAAATGTTGAGGTGTTGAATGGTTTTTATTGGTTTTAGGGGGGATCTCTCTAACTCCTGCATCTGAATGTCTGATTCTCTCCCCAAGTTAGGGAAGTTCTCAGCTATGATTTGTTCAAATACAGTTTCTAGACCTCTGTCCCTCTCAGTGCTGTCTGGAACCACAATTATACGTGGATTTTTCCATCTCAGGCTATCATTTATTTCCCTTCACCTTTCCTCATGGTCTTTTAATTGTGTTTCTTTCTTTTCCTCAGCTTCCTTCCTTGCCATCAACTTGTCTTCTATGTCACTCACTCTTTCTTCTACCTCATTAACCCTCATCATTACAACTTCCAGTTTGGATTGCATCTCATTTAATTGATTTTTTAATTTCAGCCTGATTCGATCTAAATTCTGCAGTCATGAAGTCTCTTAAATCCTTTATGCTTTTTTCCAGCGCCACCAGTAGCTTCATAATTGTGCTTCTGAATTGGCTATCTATCATCGAATTGTAATCCAAATTCTGTAACTCTGTGCAGAGAGTATGGATTCTGGTTCTTTCTTTTGTGGTGAGTTCTTTCTAGTCATTTTGCTCAGTGCAGATCGGTTGCATGAGTGGGATGAGTCAGGAATATCAAGCATGACCTAAGAAATTTCCTCCTTGATGATTCTGCCAAGGACAGAATCCAGAAATTGAAAACTAAGATCAGAACAAAATAAAAGAAAAGGAGCACTAATGTGAAAGACAAATTTTAAAACAATGTAATAAAAAATGAAATGCCAAGAATCCCAAATAAGAAGAAGGAAAAAAAGAAGAGGAAAAGAAAAAGTAAAGAGGAAAATAGAAAAAAGAAAAGAGAAAGGAAAAAGCGGGGGCCCTCGGGGATGGTGGTAGAGACGAAGTTGTAGTGGAGGGAGAATGTAGTCTATGTGAGGTGTCCTAGAGGTTGATCTACTTTGTTCTGAGTATATTAAGTTCTGTATTGTTGTAGTGAAGGGAGAATGTAGTTTACCTGAGGTGTCCAAGAGGGTGATTTTCTTGGTTCTGAGTATATTAAGTTATGAAGATGCTCAGTCTCAAATTTATATAAACCAAAAATACTTTTAGAAGGCCCCAACATTGACCAACAAAACATAAATGAGATAAAGGGGGGGCAGAATGGGAAAGAGGAATCTCACAGAATGAACCAGCATGGTATACCACTTGGTTCTGGGTGCATGCTGGTCATGTTTTAAGAAGATATTAACTTCCGCCATTGTAGAACAAATGAGGCAGAGAAAACAAAAATCACAAAACAACAACAAAAAACCTATCTTGTATATCTCCCAAAATTAAGTTGAGTATGTGAAGGGAATCTAGATGTGGAAAAAATATCTAAGACCTATAATTGTAGAAAATGAAAGTGAAAATGGAAGAAACTTAAAAATGAAGTGTTGGTAAAATATTGTAGTTAAGGTGGGAAAAGAAAAGAAAAATTAGAAATTTACAGTCTGATATAAAAACAGGTTGTACTGGAAAAAGGAAGAAAAAAAATAGGAGGGGTCCCTTCTAGTTCTGTGTACTATAAATCCCTCTGACTTCCTCTAGAGCTTTCCAGCGCTGCTTGGTCAAGAACTTGCTCTTCCCCTGTTGTTCCAGCTGGTTTTCTGGGGGAGGGGCCTGCTTTGATTATTCTCAAGTGTGTGTACCTGATGGAGCTGCCCTTCCCCCTGCCAGGTGCTGGGCTCAGTAGGAGCTGTTTACCCCCATGTGGCCTCTGTTCCCTGGCAGCCCTGCCTCTCCCAGGAACAATATGAAACAAGGAGGAAGAACAACAATGGAAGTGGCCAGGACTCCAGCCCTGGATTCAGCTCCCTGCTAGTAACTAATGCAGTCTCCCAGTCCACACTGGCCTAGACGCTCCTGCGGGGGCGAGGTTGTGATGATCTGCACAGCTAACAGGGCAGCCTATGGTGGTGGTAGGAGAGTCCTTGCTGTCCTCTGCCCTCCCAGCCTCTGCCTATCACAGAGGGAGTGCAGGATCATGGGCTGTGTCTGCTCAGTTCCTTGGTTTCCGGGGCCCTGTGTGCTGCTGGAATCGTGCTCCTGGTGGCGTGGATCCCACAGGGAAGGCCCACCTGACCCACCGGCTTCTCGCAGATGCCCCGCCGGGTGCATGCTCCAGCCCTTTGAGATTGGCCCACATTTTGTGTCGAGCATTGCCCTGGGTGTACTTTCTCTATTAGTGACTCCAGGAAACTGGAGGCTTCACTGACCCTCCTGTGATTCTGCCCAATTTCCCTGCTACGCGCCTTTCTGTTGGGGAAGAATCTAGTGCAGATTTTTTTTTTAATTTTTATTTATTTATGATAGTCACAGAGAGAGAGAGAGAGAGAGAGGCAGAGCCACAGGCAGAGAGAGAAGCAGGCTCCACGCACCGGGAGCGACATGGGATTCGATCCCGGGTCTCCAGGATCGCGCCCTGGGCCAAAGGCAGGCGCCAAACCGCTGCGCCACCCAGGGATCCCTAGTGCAGATTTTTTAAAGTTTCCAGTTCTCTGGGGCTGGGCTTTCCTGTCCCGGAGGTTTCACTGTGGGCCTTAGGCTGGCTACTCCCAGGGTTACTCCCCAACTTGATTCTTATTTATTTTATCTTTTTCCACCTTCCTACCTTGTTAGAAGTGAAAACCTTTCTCTCTGTAGCTTTCAGGCTATTCTCTGTTTAAATCTCATGTCGAATTCGGAGGTGTGAAGGATGGTTTGAAAGTTATCTAGGAAAGTTGGTGGGGCCAGGTGAGTTGAGGACCCCTAATTTGCCATCTTGCCCCGCCTCCTGAAAATTTCCTCTTTTTCCATTTCTTTTTTTTTTAATTTTTAAAATTTATTTATGATAGTCACACACACACACAGAGAGAGAGAGAGAGAGGCAGAGACACAGGCAGAGGGAGAAGCAGGCTCCATGCACCACGAGCCCAATGTGGGATTCGATCCTGGGTCTCCAGGATCGCGCCCCAGGCCAAAGGCAGGCTCTAAACCGCTGCGCCACCCAGGGATCCCTCCATTTCTTTAATTAAAATCTTACAGTTTTCATTGAGCAGATCTTTCATTTTCTTGGTTAAATTTATTCCTAAGTTTTGTATTATTTTTCTTGTTATTGTGAATAAGATAGTTTTCTTTACTTCTTTTTCAGATTTTTTTTAAATTGGTATACAGAAATGCAACTGATTTTCCCAGCTTGAATTTACAGTCTGAAACTTTACTGAAATAGTTGATTACCTTTAAGAGGCTTTCGATTGAATTCTCTAATAGAAAATTGGAATTCACTAATACAAAACTATACTATAGATGAATAATGATAATTTTATTTTTTCTTTCCAATTGTCATGCATTTTATTTATTAATCTTACAACTGTATGGAATTTTTATTTTTTTAATAGAGTTCAATCTGCCAACATATAGCATAACACCCAGTGCTCATCCCGACAAGTGCTCACCTCTGCGCCAATCACCCACCCACCCCGTCCACCCACCCACTTCCCATTCCACCACCCCTTGTTCATTTCCCAGAGTTAGGTGTCTCTCATATTCTGTAAACTCACTGATATTTTCACTCATTTTCTCTCCTTTCCCTTTATTCTCTTTCACTAAATTTTATATTACCCAAATGAATGAGACCATGTACTGTTTGTCCTTTTCTGATTGACTTATTTCACTCAGCATAATACCCTCCAGTCCCTCCATGTCAAAGCAAATGGTGGGTATTTGTCGTTTCTAATGGCTAATATTCCATTGTATGAATATACAACAACTTCTTTATCCATTCACCTTTTGATGGACACTGAGGCTCCTTCCACAGTTTGGCTATTGTGGACATTGCTGCTATAAATATTGGGGTGCAGGTGTCCCAAAGTTTCACTGCATTTGTATCTTTGGGGTAAATCCCCAGCAGTGCAATTGCTGGGTTGTAGGGCAGATCCATTTTTAACTCTTTGAGGAAACTCCACACAGTTTTCCAGAGTGGTTGTTCCAGTACACATTACCATCAAAAGTGCAAGAGGGTTCCCCTTTCTCCACATCTCCAAAATTCGTTGTTTCCTGTCTTGTTAATGTTGACTATTCTCACTGCTGTGAGGTGGTATCTCATTGTTGTATTGATTGGTATATCCCTGATGGTAAGTGATGCCTACCATTTTCTCGTGTGCTTGTTGGCCATGTCTATGTCTTCCTCTGTGATATATCTGTTCATGTATTTTGTCCATTTCATGATTGGATTGTTTGTTTCTTTGCTGTTGACTTTAATAAATTCTTAATAGATCTTAGATACTAGCCCTTTATCTGATAGGTCAATTGCAAATACCTTCTCCCATTTGGTAGGTTGTCTTTTAGTGTTGTTGACTGTTTCTATTGCTGTACAGAAGCTTTTTTTGTTGATGAAGTCCCAATAGTTCATTTTTGCTTTTGTTTCTCTTGCCTTCATGGATGTATCTTGCAAGAAGTTGCTGTGGCCAACTTTAAAAAAAGGTGTTGCCTGTGATCTCCTCTAGGATTTTGATGGAATCTTGTCTCCCATTTAGATCTTTCATCCATTTTGAGTTGCTCTTTGTGTATGGTGTAAGAGAATGGTCTAGTTTCCTTCTTCTACATGTGGATGTGCAATTCTCCCAAAACCATTTATTGAAGAGACTTTTTTCCAGTGGACACTCGTTCCTGTTTTGTCAAATATTAGTTAGCCATAAGGTTGAGGGTCCACTTCCAGATTCTCTATTCTGTTCCATTGATCTATGTGTCTGTTTTTGTGGCAGTATCACACTGTCTTGATGACTACAGCTTTCTAGTACAACCTGAAATCTGGCATTGTGATGACCGTGGATCTGGTTATCTTTTTCAATATTTCCCTGGCTATTCGGGGTCTTTTCTGATTCCACACAAATCTCAAGATGATTTGTTCCAACACTCTGAAGAAAGTCCATGGTATTTTGATAGGGATTGCATTAAATGTGTAAACTGCCATGGGTAGCATTGACATTTTCACAATATTAATTCTTCTAATCCATGAGCATGGAATATTTTTCCATTTTTTTTGTGTCTTCCTCAATGTCTTTCAGAAGTATTCTGTAGTTTTTAGGGTATGGAACTTTTACCTCTTTGGTTAGGTTTATTCCTAGGTATCTTATGCTTTTTCGTGCAATTTTATTTTTTTTATACAAATTTATTTTTTATTGGTGTTCAATTTGCCAACATATAGAATAACAACCAATGCTCATCCTATCAAGTGCCCATCTCAGTGCCCATCACCCAGTCACCAACAACCCGCCACCCTCTCCTTCCACCATTCCTAGTTTGTTTCCCAGCGTTAGGAGTTTTTCGTGTTCTGTCTCCCTTTCTGATATTTCCCACTCATTTTTTCTCCTTTCCCCTTTATTCCCTTTCACTATTTTTTATATTCCCAAAATAAATGAGACCATATAGTGTTTGTCCTTCTCCGATTGATTTATTTCACTCAGTATAATACCCTCCAGTTCCATCCACATCGAAGCAAATGGTGGCTATTTGTCGGTTCTAAAGGCTGAGTAATATGCCATTGAACACATATACCACAACTTCTTTACCCATTCACCTTTTGATGGACACTGAGGCTCCTTCCACAGTTTGGCTATTGTGGACATTGCTGCTATAAACATCGGGGTGCAGGTGTCCGGCATTTCATTGCATCTGTATCTTTGGGGTAAATCCCCAGCAGTCAAATTGCTGGGTTGTAGGGCAGATCTATGTTTAAATCTTTGAGGAACTTCCAAACAATTTTGCCGAGTGGTTGCACCAGTTCATATTCCCACCAACAGTGCAGGAGGGTTCCCCTTTCTCCATATCCTCTCCAACATTTGTGGTTTCCTGCTTTGTTAATTTTCCCATTTAAAAAGACAGTCTCTTCAATAAATGATGCTGGGAAAATTGGAAATCCACATGCAGCAGAATGAAACTAGTCCACTCTCTTGCACCATACGCAAAGATAAACTCAAAATAGATGAAAGATCTAAATGGGAGACAAGATTCCATCAAAATCCTAGAGGCTAGGACATCTAGTACCATGTTGAAGAGGATTGGTGAGAGTGGACATCCCTGTCTTGTTCCTGATCTTAGTGGAAATGCTCCCAGTGTTTCCCTATTGAGAAGGATATTTGCTGTGGGCTTTTCATACATGGCTTTTAAGATGCTGTGGAATATTCACTCTATCCCTACAGTCTCAAAAGTTTTGATCAGGAATGGATGCTGTATTTTGTCAAATGCTTTCTCTGCATCTAATGAGAGGATCATAGTGTTCTTGTTATTTCTCTTGCTGCTATGATCAATCACATTGATTGCTTTATGAGTGTTGAACCAGCCTTGCATCTTGGAGATAAATTCCACTTGGTCATGGTGAATTAACTTCTTAATGTGTTGTTGGATCCTATTGGTTAGTATATTGTTGAGAATCGTTACATCCATGTTCATCAGGGATATTGGTCTGTAATTCTCCTTTTTGGTGGGGTTTTTGTCTGGTTTTGGAATTAAGGTGATGCTGGCCTCATAGAACGAGTTTGGAAGCACTCCATCTCTTTCTATCTTTGTGAACAGCTTTATTAGAATAGGTATGGTTTCTTCTTTAAACGTTTGGTATAATTCCTCAGGGAAGCCATCTGGCCCTGGACTTTTATGTCTTGGGAGGTTTTGGATGACTGCTTCAATTTCCTCCCTGGTTATTGGCCTGTTCAGGTTTTCTATTTCTTCCTGTTCCAGTTTTGGTAGGTTGTGGTTTTCTAGAAATGTGTCCATTTCTTCTAGATTGCCTAATTTATTGTCGTATAGCTGTTCATAATAAGTATTTTAAATCGTTTGTATTTCCTTGGAATTCGTGATGATCTCTCCTTTCTCATTCATGAATTTATTAAGTTGAGTCTTTTCTCTCCTTTTAATAAGGCTGGCTAATGGTTTATCTATCTTATTAATTCTTTCAAAGAACCAACCCCTGGTCTTGTTGATCTGTTCCACAGTTCTTCTGGTCTCTATTTCATTGAGTTCTCCTCGATTCTTTATTAATTGTCTTCTTTTGCTGGATGTAGGATCTATTTGCTGTTTTTTCTCTAGCTCCATTAGGTGCAAAGTTAGCTTTTATATTTGAATATTTTCCAGTTTTTGGATGGATGCTTGTATTGTGATGTATTTCCCCTCTCATGCCTGCTTTTGCTGTATCCCAAAGATTTTGAATGGTTGTATCTTCATTCTCATTAGTTTCCATGAATCTTTTTAATTCTTCCCTAATTTTCTGGTTGACCCTTTCATCTTTTAGCAGCATGGTCCTTAACCTCCACGTGTTTGAAAGCCTTCCAAACTTCTTGTGATTTAGTTCTAGTTTCAAAGCTTTATGGTCTTGAAGGGATGAGCACTTGGTGTTATTCTGTATGTTGGCACACTGAACACCAATAAAAAATATATTTATTATTATTAAAAAAAGCATTATGGTCTGAAAATATGCAGAGGATGATCCTAATCTTTTGGTATTGGTTAAGACCTGATTTGTGACCCAGTATGTGGTCTCTTCTGGAGAAAGTTCCATGTGCACTAGAGAAGAATGTGTATTCAGTTGCATTTGGATGTAAAGTTCTGTAAATAGCTGTGAAATCCATCTGGTCCAGTGTATCATTTAAAGCTCTTGTTTCTTTGCAGATGTTGTGCTTAGAAGACCTGTGGATTGTAGAAAGTGTCAAATTCAAGTCCCCTAATAAAAGTGTATTGTTATCTAAGTATGTCTTAACTTTGGTTATTAATTAATTGATATACTTGGCAGCTCCCACGTTTGGGGCATAAATATTCATGATCGTTAGGTCCTCTTGTTGGATAAATCCTTTAAGTAGGATATAGTGTCCCTCTTCATCTTTTACTACAGTCTTTGGGATAAACATTAATTTATCTGATATAAGGATGGCTATCCCTGCTTTCCTTTGAGGACCATTTGAATGGTAAATGGTTCTACAACCTTTTATTTTCAGGCTGTAGGTGTCCTTACACCTGAAATCAGTCTCTTGTAGACAGCAAATAGATGGGTCTTGCTTTTTTATCCAGTCTGAAACCCTGTGCCTTTTGATGGGGTCATTAAGCCCATTCATATTCAGAGTTAATATTGAAAGATATGAATTTAGTGTCATCATGATACCTATTCAGTCCCTATTTTTGTGGATTGTTCCATTGGACTTCCTCTTTCTTTTACAGAGTCCCCCTTAATATTTCTTGCAGAGCTGGTTTGGTAGTCCCATATTCTTTCAGTTTCTGCCTATCTTGGAAGTTGTTTACCTCTCCTATTCTGAATGAGGGCCTTGCTGGATAAAGTGTTCTTGGCTGCATATTCTTCTCATTTAGGACCCTGAATATATCTTGGCAGGTCTTTTTGGCCTGTCAGGTCTCTGTGGAGAGGTCTGTTGTTATCCTAATATTTTTTCCCCATAAATTTTCTGTATTTCTTGTCTCTTGCTGCTATAAGGATCTAGTCTTTATCTTTGAAATTTGCAAGTTTCACTATTAAATGTCGAGTTGTTGAGAGGTTTTTATTGATTTTACGAGGTGAATGTCTTTATCTCCTGAATCTCAATGCCTTTTTTCCTCCCCAGGTCAGGTACTTTCTCAGCTATGATTTGTTCAAATACAGTTTCTGGACTTCTGTCCTTTTCGGCCCCCTCAGGAACCCCAATTAAACATAGATTTTTCCTTCTGACCCTGTCATTTATTTCCCTTAACCTATCCTCATGGTCTTTTAATTGTTTTTCTGTTTCTTACTCAGCTTCCTTCCTTGCCATCAACTTGTCTTCTATGTCACTTACTCATTCTTCTACCTTGTTAACCCTTGTCCTTAGGACTTCAAGTTTGGATTGCATCTCACTTAATTGACTTTTAATTTCAGACTGATTAGCTCTAAATTTTGTAGTCATGAAGTCTCTTGAATCCTTTATGCTTTTTTCTAGAGCCACCAGTAGCTTTATAATTGTGCTTCTGAATGGCTTTCTGACATTGAAATGTAATCCAAAGTTTGTACCTCTGTAGGAGAGAGTACTGATTTCTGATTCTTTCGTGGTGAGTTTTTCCTTCTAGTCATTTTGCTCAGTGCATAGTGACCAAAAACAAGTAGTACTGGATAGAGGATAAAAATGAGAAGAAAAATGGAAAAAAAATCAGGCAGGGAGAATCAAACAGAAAACAATAAACAAGGGGGAGTATCCTGATTCTATATGCTGTAAGTCCCTTGACTTCCCCTGAAACTTACCAGTGCTGCTTGGTCAATAACTTGCTTTTCCCTTGTCCTTCTAGCTGGTCTTCTGGGGAGGGGCCTGCTGTGCTGATTTTCAGATGTGTGCCCCTGGGGGAGCTTCTCAGCCCCCTGCCAGGTGCACGGCTCAGTGGGAGCTGTTTATCCTGTGAGGCCCCTGCTCAGTCCCATGTATAAGGTTACACAAGGAGGAACAACAACATTGGCAGTGGCCAGCTCTCCAACTCTGGAGCAGCTCCCATAGTAACTACCGCAGTTCCTAGTCTGCAGTGGCCTGGATGCTCCGGGGGCAGGGGATGTTGATTTGCACATCTCGGGTCCGCCCAGCAGCAGGGGCGTCCTTGCTGTCCTGTGTCTTCCTGGCCTCTGCCTGTCCTGGGGGGAGCTCTGGTACTTGGGTTGTGTCCCCCAGTGCCTTTGGCTCTGGGCCCTGCACCGCTGGAATCGTGCTCCCAGAGCTGTGTAGCCTCCTCTGTGCATAGCCGCTACCTGCTCCGCCTCCCTAGCTGCTCCCAGGGCCCTGCAGGTTGCGCCCTCCAGACCCTCAGAGAGCTCGGATGCAGTGTGTGGCACGCTCTTCCCCGAGACGCAGTTCCTCTCTTAGTGCCACTGGGTGGCTGAGGGCATCCCTGCCCCTCCTGGGATCCTGCCCGAGCTCTCTTCTAGCGCCTTTCCTTCCAGGAAGATTCCTAAAGCTTCTGCTTCTTCGGGCCTGGGTTTTCCTGTCCTGGGGGCAGTTGCCGCTCGGCCTTAGCCTGGCTCCTCACGAGGGTCCTCCCCCTTGGATGCTTTTTTATTTATTATTTTTTTCCATCTTCCTACCTTTATAGAAGTGCAAACTCTTCTCACTGTAGCTTTCCAGCTGGTCTCTCTTTAAATCTCAGGCCGAATTCGTAGGTTTTCAAGATGATTTGAAAGTTATCTAGCTAAGTTGGTGGGGACAGGTGACTTGGAGACCCTACACTCTGCCATCTTGCCCCGCCTCTTCTCCAATTGATGGAATTAAAAATTCCAGTACTTTGTTGAATATGTGGTGAGAGTGGACCTCCTTGTTTTCTTGTTGATCTTAAAGGACTCCCCCCCCCCATATTTCAGCATTGTATATGATGCTAGCTGTGGGTTTCATTTTATATAGCCTTTATAGTGTTGAGGTATGTGCATTCTATATCCATTTTCTTGAGAGCTTTAATCAAGAACGGACATTTTATTTTATTAAATGCTTTTTCTGCATCTATTGAGATATATGATATTTATCTTTCACTCTATTAATGTGATATATCACATTTATTTATTACATATGCTAAAACTTTTTTGCACTCTGGGGAAAAATCCCACTTTGTCATGGCATATATAATCTTTTTATTTTTATTTTTTAAATATTTGTATATTTATTATATATTATATATTTATTTTTAAATATTTATTTATTTATATATTTATATATTTATTCATGAGAGACACAGAGAGAGAGAGAGAGGGGCAGAAACACAGGCAGAGGGAGAAGCAGGTTTCCGTGCAGGGAGCCTGATGTGGGACTCGATCCTGGGTCTACAGTATCTACAGGATCACATCCTGGGCCGAAGGTGGTGCTAAACCGCTGAGCCACCTGGGTTGCTCGCATATAATCTTTTTACTGTGTATATACTAACTGATATAAACTTGATTTAAATTAAGTCAGCCAACATATAGTAGTACACCATTACTTTCAGATGTAGAATTCAGTAATTCATAGTTGCATAAAACATCCAGGACTAAAAAAAGGAAACAAAACAAGAATCAAAAAACAAAATGAAAAAAATATTAAAAAATTTTCATCTATATTTGTCAGACATATTGGTCTATAGTATTGTTCTAATTTCCTTATCTTGTTTTGGTAATAGTATAATGCTCATCTCAGAATATGAGTATGAAAGTATTTAATCCTCTTCAATTTTTTGGAAGAGTTTAAGGATTGGCATTTCTCTATTAAATGTTAGAATTTACCAGTGAAACCATCTGGAACTGGGAATTTCTGTGATGGAAGATCTTTGAATACTGATTCAATTTCCTTAACTTGTTATTTAACTGTTCAGATGATTTATTCATTTTTGACTCAGGGTTTGTAGGTTGTATATTTTAGGTATTTATCCATTTTTTTCTATATTATTTACCTTGTGGTCATATAATTATTCACTGTAGCACTATGATTTTTTGGAAGGCAGCTATGCTCACCACTATACCATCAATGCGCACTATGATTTTTTGAAATTTTGTGATATCATCTATAAAGTTTCCTCTTTCATTTATAATTGAGTCCTTTTTCTCAGTTCACCCAGATAAATGTATGTCAATTTTTATCATTTCAAATTATGAGATCTTAGTTTCACTGATTATTTCTATTGCTTTTGTTTCTTTATTTCATTAATTTCTTCTTTGATATTCATTCTCTGTTCCTTCTGCTAACTCTGCACTTATTTTGCTCTTCCTTTCCTAGTTCCTTCAGGCTTAAGGCTGTATTATTTCTTGAAGGCATTCCTGTATTTATTAAAATAAATGCATTTATCACCATTAATGTTATTCCTAGAACTTCTCTTTAAAAAAAAAAAAAAGAAAAGAAAACAGAAGACGTGTGAGTGGCTCAGTCAGTTAGGCATCCAACTCGTGATTTCAGCTCAGATAATAATCTCAGGTTCATGAAATAGAGCCCTGTGTTAGGCTCTGTGCTCAGTACGGAGTCTGCCTGGGATTCTCTCCCTACTAATACATCTACCCCTAGCCTGCCTTGTGTTCTCTCTCTCACTCTCTTTCTCTCTCTAATAACAAAAATAAATATTAAAAAATTTATTGAAACTGTCAGAGGGAGGCAAGATGGTAGAAGAGTAGGGATAATTGTTTCATCTGTTCCTCCAAATTCGGCTATATAACTGTTAACCATCCAGAACACATATGAATTCAGTCTGAGATGTAATTTTTTAAAATAAGTATTTGATATCTGCATGTATTTCCTTATTACTGAATGAGTCAGATAATGATGTACAAGAACTATACACATTTTAGTCATCTGTTTTTATACGATAATTGTTAAAGGTAGTATTTTAGGTGATAGAGAATAAATAGCACAAAAAAAATGGTATTTTGTGGTTTCTTCAAGTCTAGGAAAATACAAATCAGAGTTTCTTGACAGATAACATTTACTTTTTAGTTCCTGTCATTTTAACTCAAGGGCCCCTTTTCTACTACCAGGGACATTGAATTTGATTTTACACAAAAGATGTAGCAATAAATAGATATAAATGAGCTAACAGTGTCATTGATAATAGGTGTTTTATGATCATCTTTTACTATTAAGCTGCCATTAATGCTCCAAGTAACATGTGCAAGTGTTATCAGAATCGGCTTGATGAAGACCACAGTGTAATTAAGCAATACAGTTTAAAAATTATGTTAAAAAGTAGAAATATGCATAATAAAACTGGTAAAATGAAGAAAAAAAATAAATAAATAAAAAACAGCTGGAACACTAAAAATAGAAAAGTGACCACTTCTTGCAAGGTAGGAGTAAGGAGAAGTGAAGTTGAGAGGATATATTGGGAGATAAATGAGGGGATCCTTTTTTAAGCTGGCTGCAGGAAAGTGATATAGCCCTGGGGGACAAAAGGGGAACCTTTAGATATATGCTTCTGAGAGTGTCTTTCCTGCATGAAAAGTGCTCCGTGGTGAAACAGGACAAAATCGCAGGAAGGGCAGTGAGGTCTCAATATTCCAGGAGGGACAAAAAGAAAAGGGGTGCCTGATCTGGCAAAATTCCCAAGCATTGGAGTGGGTAATGGGTTTAGGTCAGTGTGTCTGGGAGAAAGTTCAACTTGTGCCATAAACTGCAAACCACAGATCAGGGATGCTATCTGTGTTGGCTGCCTGCAATGGATTGGAATGCAGCAACCCTCTGCTAGTATCTGAGAGAGGTGGAGTGAGTGCACACACAACCAGATGAGTGCTATCTATGGGTGCATGCATGAGGGAGCAAAACCTCTCTCACCTCCTAGTCCCTTTCAAGTTCTGCAAATCAGTGTCACCCAACCTGCCCCTGAGGAGGATCTTAGTGAGTGGGCACTGAGTCTGATATTGACACACAAACAGAATCATCAATTTGGCACATGCTGGGGGTTCTTGGATCCAGGGCTAGAGATCGGACCACTGACATTTTTTTTAAAGATTTATTTATTTATTTATGATAGACAGAGAGAGGGAAAGAGAGGCAGAGACACAGGAGGAGGGAGAAGCAGGCTCCATGCTGGGAGCCCAACGCGGGACTTGATCCTGGGACTCCAGGATTGCGCCCTGAGCCAAAGGCAGGCACCAAACCGCTGAGCCACCCAGGGATCCCACACTGACATTTTTTTTCCTTTCACCCTCAAGATAGGCATGGCATCCAAGGAACAAAGACATCACGGGGCAAGCAGCTTATACTGTGCCAGGCCACCTGGCAAGGGGCAGGGCATCCCTAAACAGGCACAGACAATGAGAATAAGCACAGCAGATCCCTCCCCAGAAGACCAGCTGGAAGAATAGGGGAACAGCAATTTTATTGACCAAATAAGACTGGAAAACTCCAGGACTGAGGGAAAATAGTATATAGAACCCAAGGTTTTCCCTTATGATTCATTTCCCTTTCACGTTAAAATTTCCAAAATTCTTTCTTATTTTCCCATCTTAAATATGATATATATTTTTAAAGATTTTATTTATTTATTCATGAGAGACAGAGAGAGGAAGAGACACAGACAGAGGGAAAAGAACGCTCCATGCAGGGAGCCTGATGTGGGACTCCATCCCAGAACTCCAGGATCACGGCCTGAGCCAAAGGCAGATGCTCAATTGCTGAGCCACTCAGGTGTCCCTTGACTATAATATTTTTTCAATTCTTCACTTGTAAGTTTTTTTTTTCATTTTTGACTTTCATATTTTACAATTACATATTGTAAATATATTCTTCATTTTTGGCTTCCTTTCACTGTATTCAATTCAATTTAAGTTTTAGTATTTTTGTTCTATTTTGTTTTGTTTTTATAAGTTTGGAATTTAGTACCTTCTAACATACAGACCAAAATACACCCAGAAGAAAATGGAACCCTGTATTAGTATACTCATTGAGATTATATACTGTCTCCCTTCCCATGGCCCCCTCCTCTTTTTTATTCTTGATTCTTTTAAAAAGATTTATTTATTTATTTATTTATTTATTTATTCATTCATTCATTCATTCATTCATGAGAGGCACAGAGAGAGAGAGGCAGAGACACAGGCAGAGGGAGAAGCAGGCTCCATGCAGGGAGCCCGATGTGGGACTCGATCCTGGGTCTCCAGGATCAGGCCCTGGGCTGAAGGCGGTGTTAAACTGCTGAGCCACCTGGGCTGCCCCTTGATTTGTTTTTATTGTTGTTGCAGTTGTTTCCCTAAGTTTTCCTTTTTTATATAAATATGGAATTTAGTACCATAACATACACACTAAAATACACTCAAAACCAAGAGAATCCCTGTCGTGGTCGACTCAGTGAAACTATATTATCTCTCCCCCACCATTTCTTTTGAAATTTCCTTTTCACTTTTTTGCCTTTTTTTCTTTTATTTTCTGGTCCCTGACCTCTTCAGAATTGTCTACTATGTTTTGCTTCGATCATGTTTGATGTGATTGAGCCTGCTCATTCTTACAGTGATTTGACACCAGACAAAATGACTAGAAGAAAGAATTCACCACAAAAAAAGAACCAGAGGTAATACTCTCTGCCACAGACCTAATGGTTATGAATTTAAGTAAGATGTCAGAGATGTAATTCAGGATTACAGTTATGAAAATACTGTAGGGCCTTGTAAAAAGATCCTAGATAATCTAGGATCTTGAAGGGATGATATATGACCAGGCAAAAATTAAAAATACTCTGAGATGCAGTATCAACTGGATCAGCTAGGGTTAATGTAGCAAAAGAGACAGTGATAGCAGAAGACAAGTTGATGGAAAGGAAAGAAGATTAGGAAAAGAGAAAAACAGCTAAGAGCCCATGAGGAGAGACTCTGGGAAATAAGTGATAGTTTGAAAAAGATTAATATCTGTATTTGGCATTCCAGAGCATGTGGAGGGTAAGAGAGGACCAGAAGGTATATTTGAAGAAAGCATAGCTGAGAACTCCCCAAATTTGATGAAGGAAACAGGCACTCACATCGAAGAGATAGAGAGGAACCCCTCCCCAGAATCAACAAAAAAAAAAACAATTAACACCCTGATATATAATAGTGAAGCTTGCAAATTTCAGAGACAAAGAGAAAATTCTAAAAGCAGCTTGAGACAAGAGATTCCTAATATATATATGGGGAGAAATAACAGCTAAACAGCAGACCTAACCACAGGGATATGGCAGGCCAGAGAGGGCTGACATAATATATTCAAGTTACTAAGTGAGAAGACAATGCAGCCAAGAATACTTTATCCAGCAAGGCTGTCATTCAAAGTAGAAGGAGAGGTAAAAAGCTTGCAAGATAGACAGAAACTGAAAGAATATGTGACCACCAAACCATCCCTACAAGAAATATTCAGGGGGATCCTGTAAGCGAAGAGGGAGCACAAAGAAACAATTTGCAGTAACAGGGACTGTACAGGTAATAGTATGACACTAAATTCATACCTTTCAATAGTTAATCTGAAAATGAATGAGCTAAAACATCCAGTCAAAGACACAAGGTATCACAAAGGATAAAAAAGAAGACCCATTGACATGCTATCTACAAGAGATTCATTTAGACCAAAGAACACATTACGACTGAAAATGAAGGTATGGAGAACACTTGACCATGAAAATGGAACTCAATATAAAGTTGGAATAGCAAACTTCATATCAGATAAATTCGATGTAAAACTAAAGTCTTTGATAAGAGATGAAGAGAGACACTGTGTCATACGTAAAGCATCTATCCAGCAAGAAGACCTAAAATAATAAATATTTATGTCCCAAGTATGGGAGCAGCCAATTATATCAACAAATAGCCAAAGTAAAGACACACATAACTACTAATACATTGATAGTAGGAGACTTCAACACTCAACTCTCAGCCAAGAATAGATGTTCTAAGCAGGTTAGCAAAGAAATGAGGGCTTTGAATGCCACACTCGAACAAATGGACTTCACAGATTTATACAAAACATTCCATCATAAAAAAAAAAAAACATTCCATCATAATACACCTGAATACACAATCTTCTCAAGTGCACATGGATCTGTATCCAGGATATACCACATACTGGGTCATAAACCAGGTCTCGACAAATACCAAAATATTGAGATAATTCCCTGCATATTTTCAGACCACAGTGTTTTGAACTTAGAACTCAATCCCAAGAAGAAATTTGGAAGTAACTAAAATACTTAGAGGTTATAGAGCATCCTACAATAAATGATTGCTAAACCAGGAAATTAGAGAAAATTAAAAAGTTACATGCAAACTAATGAAAATGAAAGCACAAGTGTTCAAAATCTTTGGGATACAGCAAAGGCAGTCCTAAAAAGGAATTACATTTCAAAACAAGCCTCCCTCAAAAAAATTGGAAAAAACTCAAATACACAAGCTAACTTTACACCTAAAGGGATGGAAGAAAGAACAGCAAGTGAAGCTTAAACCAAGCAGGAGAAGAGAAACAATTAAAATTAAGGCAGAACTCAATCAGAGACAAGAGGAACTGTAGAACATATCAAAGAAACGAGAAGCTGGTTCTTCAAAAGAAATAATAAGATAGATAACACACAGGCAGACTTATTAAAAAGAAAATAGGGAAGACTCAAATTAATCAAATCATAAATGAAAGAGGAGAGAGGAGGCAGGGCAAGATGGCAGAAAGGTAGGGTCACCAAGTCACCTGTACCCACCAACTTACCCAGAAAACTTTCAAATCATCCTGAAAACCTACGAATTCGGCCTGAAATTTAAAGAGAGAACAGCTGGAATGCTACAGTGAGAAGAGTTCATGTTTCTATCAAGGTAGGAAGATGGAAAAAACTAAATAAATAAAAAAGCATCCAATGGGGATGGGCCCCCATGAGGAGCCGGGCTAAGGCCAGGCGGCGAGTGCCCCCCCGGACAAGAAAGCCCAGTCCTGGAGAAGCAGGAGCTTTACCAATCTTCCCAGATGGAAAGGCGCGTGCAGGGAGTGGAGCAGGATCCCAGGAGGGGCAGGGATGCCCTCAGGCTCCCAGGGGCACTAACAGAGGAAGCACACCAAAGGGGAGAGCATGCCACACACCGTGGGACCAGTTCCCTAAAGGGCTAGAGGGTGTGCCTGGCAGGGCCCGGAGCAGCTCAGGTGGTGGCTCACTGTGGAAGGCTTGCATGGCCCCAGGAGCGTGATTCCAACGGTGCAGGTCCTGCAAACCAGGGCGCTGGGGGACACAGCCCAAGATCTGGTGCTCCCCCCAGGACAGGCAGAGGCCTGGAGGACACAGGGCAGCAAAAACACTCCTGCCGCCAGGTGGCCCTGAACTGTGCAGATTGGCACCCGCCGCCCCTGGAGCATCCAGGCCCCTGCAGACTGGGAGCTGCAGTAATTACCATGGGAGCTGACGCCAGAGCTAGAGAGCTGGCCGCCAACACTGTTGTTGTTCCTCCTGATATCACCTTGCCCAAGGGACTGAGCAGGGCCTCCAGGGAGCAGGTGCCTCAAAGGATAAATACCTCCCACTGAGCCATACACCTGGCAGGGCTGGGGAGCTCCCCCAGGTGCACACACCTGAGAATTAGCACAGCAGACCCGTCCCCTAGAAGACCAGCTGAAAGGACAGGGGAAGAGAAAGTTGTTGACCAAGCAGCGCTGGAAAGTTACAGGGGAAGTCAAGGGATTTACAGTATATAGAATCACAAACTACCCCCCTAGTTTTTTGTTTTCTGTTTTTCTCTCTTTTTCTCCTTTTTCTAGTACTACTTGTTTTTAGCCACTCTGCACCAAGCAAAATGACTAGAAGGAAAAACTTACCACAAAAGAAAGAAGCAGTAACAGTATTCTCTCCCACAGAGGTACAGAATTTGGATTACAATTCATTGTAAGAAAGCCAATTCAGAAGCACAATTTTAAACGTACTGGTGGCTCTAGAAAAGCATAGAGGATTCAAGAGACTTCATGACTGCAGAATTTAGATCTAACCAGGTAAAAATTAAAATTAATTAAATGAGATGCAATCCAAACTAGAAGTCCTAACAATGAGGATTAATGAGGTAGAAGAATGAGTGAGTGACAAAGAAGACAATTTGATGGCAAGGAAGGAAGCTGACGAAAAAAGAGAAAAACAATTAAAAGATCATGAGGATAGGTTAATGGAAATAAATAACAGCCTCAGAATGAAAAATCTACGTTTAATTTGGGTTCTGGAAGGTGCCAAAAGGGACAGAGGACCAGAAAGTGTATCTGAAAAATCATAGCTCAGAACTTCCCTAAAGGGGGAAGGGAAACAGGCATTCATCCAGGAGATATAGAGATTCCCCCCCCCTAAAATCAATAAAAACTGTTCAACACCTCGACATTTAATAGTGAAACTTGCAAATTTCAAAGATAAAGAGAAGATCCGTAAAGCAGCAAGAGACAAGAAATCCTTAAACCTTATGGGGAGAATTATTATGTTAACAGCAGACCTCTCCACAGAGACCTGGCAGGCCAAAAACGGCTGCCAGGATATATTCAGGGTCCTAAATGAGAAGAACATGCAGCCAAAAATATTTTATCCAGCAAGGTTCACATTCAGAATAGAAGGAGAGATAAAGAGCTTCCAAGATAGGCAGAAAGTGAAAGAATATGTGACCACCAAACCAGCTCTGCAAGAAATATTAAAGGGGAATCTGTATAAGGAAGAGGAAGTCCAAGGAAACAATCCAGAAAAATAAGGACTGAATGGGTATCATGACGACACTGAATTCATATCTTTCAATATTAACTCTGAACATGAATGGGCTTAATGATTCTATCAAAAGGTGCACGGTTTCAGACGGGATAAAAAAGCAAGACCCATCTATTTGCTGTCTACAAGAGATTCATTTCAGATGTAAGGACACCTACAACTGAAAATAAAAGATTGGAGAACCATGTACCATTCAAATGGTCCTCAAAAGAAAGCAGGGGTAGCCATCCTCATATCAGATAAATTAATGTTTAGCCCAAAGAATGTAGTAAGAGACGAAGAGAGACAATATATCTTACTTAAAGGATCTAACCAACAAGAGGACCTAACACTCATGAATATTTATGCCCCGAATGTAGGAGCTGCCAAGTATATCAATCAATTAATAACCAAAGTTGAGACATACCTAGATAATAATACTTATATTTGGAGACTTGAACACAGTGCTTTCTACAACTGATAGATGTTCTAAGCACAACATATACAAAGAAACAAGAACTTTAAATGATACACTGGACCAGATGGATTTCACAGATATTTACAGAACTTTACATCCAAATGCAACTGAATACACATTTTTCTCAAGTGCACATGGAACTTTCTCCAGAACAGACCACATACTGGGTCACAAATCAGGTCTTAACCTATACCAAGAGATTGGTCATCCCCTGCATATTTTCAAACCATAAAGCTTTGAAACTAGAACTAAACAACAAGAAGAAGTTTGGAAGGATTTCAAACATGTGGAAGTTAAGGACCATCCTGCTAATAGATGAAAGGGTCAACCAGAAAATTAGAGAAGAATTTATAAGATTCATGGAAACTAATGTTAATGAAGATACAACCATTCAAAATCTTTGGGATACAGCAAAAGCAGTCCTGAGGGGGAAATAAACAGCAATACAATCATCCATCCAAAACTGGAAAGAACTCAAATACAAAAGCTAAACTTGCACCTAAAGGAGCTGGAGAAGGAACAGCAAATGAAACCTTCACCCAGCAGAAGAAGACAGTTAATAATAATTTGAGCAGAACTCCATGAAATAGAGACCAGAAGAACTGTGGAACAAATCAGCAAAACCACGAGTTCGTTCTTTGAAAGAATTAATAAGATAGATAAACCATTAGCTAGCCTTATTAAAAAGAAGAGAGAGAAGACTCAAATTAATAAAATCATGAATGAGAAAGGAGAGATCACCACCAATACCAAGGAAATACAAACGATTTTAAAAACTTATTATGAGCAGCTATACGCCAATAGATTAGGCAATCTAGAAGAAATGGACGCGTTTCTGGGAATAACCAGAAACCACCAAAACTGGAACAGGAAGAAATAGAAAAGCTGAACAGGCCAATAACTGGGTAAATTGAAGCAGTCATGAAACCTCCCAAGACACAATTGTCCAGGCCTGATGGCTTCCCAGGAAAATTCTCTCAAACTTTTAAAGAAGAAATCATTCTTCTTCATTTATTCTACTAAAGCTGTTCAGAAGGATAAAGAGAGATGGAGTATTTCCAAACTCGTTCTATGAGGCCAGCATGACTTTAATTCCAAAACTGGACAAAGACCCCACCAAAAAGGAGAATTATAGACCCATAACCCTTTTGAACACTGATGCAACAATTCTCAACAAGATTCTAGCCAATTGGATACAACAGTACATTAAGATTATTCACCATGACAAAGTGGGATTTATCCCCAGGATGCAAGGCTGGTTCAGCACTCATAAAGCAATCAACATGATTGATCATATCAGCAAGAGAAAAAAACAAGAACCATGTGAACCTCTCAATATATGCAGAGAAAGCTTTTCACAGAATACAACATCTATTCCTGATCAGAACTCTTGAGAGTGTTGGGATAGAGGGAACATTCCTCAGCATCTTAAAAACCATCTACTAAAAACCCCCAGAAATATCATTCTCAATGGGGAAACACTGAGAGCCTTTCCCCTAACATCAGGAACATGACAGGGATAGCCTCAGTAATCAGGCAACAAAAAGATATAAAAGGAATTCAAATTGGCAAAGAAGGCAAACTCTCCCTCTTTGCAGATGACATGATACTGTACATAGAAAATCCAAATGCCTCCCTTCCCCCAGATTGCTAGAATTCATACAGCAATTCTGCAGTGTGGAGGGATACAAAATCAGTGCCCAGAAATCAGTGGCATTTCCATACACTAACAATGAGACTGAAGAAAGAGAAATTAAGGAAAAAAATCCCATTGACAATTGCACCCAAATGCAATTGGAATAAACCTAACCAAAGAGGTAAAGGATCTATATCCTAAAAACTACAGAACACTTCTGAAAGAAAGTGAGGAAGACACAAAGAATTGGAAAAATATTCCATGCTCATGAATTGGTAAAATTAATGTGAAAATTCCAATTTTACCCAGGGCAATTTACACATTTAATGCAATTCCTTTCAAAGTACCATGGACTTTCTTCAGAGAGTTGGAACAAATCATCTTAAGATTTGTGTGGAATCAGAAAAGACCCTGAATAGCCAGGGGAATATTAAACAAGAAAACCATAGCTGGGGGTATCACAATGCCAGATTTCAGGTTGTACTACAAATCTATAATCAAGGAAAGCCCAGGCCCAGAGAAGCAGAAACTTTAAAATTCCACACTAGATTCTTCCCCGATGGAAGGGCGCTTAGCAGGGAAATTAAGCAGAATTGCAAGAGGAGCAGTAGAGCCTCAAGCCTCCCAGAGTCACTAATAGAGGAAGTGTGCTTGGGGGAAAGTGCACCACAGACAGTTAGCCAATATCGGTAAAGGGCTAGAGTGGGAACCCAGCGGGGAATTTGGGAGAAGCCAGTTGGTCAGGCGGGGGCTCTGAACAGAGGGGTCTGTGCCCTGCTGTCTTTGGGAGCCACAGCTCTGGGGGCATGATTCCAGCAGCACAGGCACCAGATCCCGGGGTGCTGAGCGGGCACAGCTCATAGTCTCGCATTCTCCCCGGGACAGGTGGAGGCAGGAAGGGCACAGGACAGCGAGGAATCTCCTGCCGCTGGGCACCCCCAAGTGGTGCAGGTCAGCACATGTATGCTGGCCAAGGAGAACCTAAGCCAGTGTGGACTGGAAGACTGCTTAGTTGCTAGTGGGGATCTAACTCCAGAGCTAGAGACCTGGCCTCCGCCATTATTGTTGTTTCTCCTTGTTTCACCCTGTGCTTGGGAGAGACGGGGCCACCAGGCAACAGACACCTCATGGGGTAAACAGCTCCCACTGACCCTGGCACCTGGTTGGGGGCAGGGCATCTCCCACAGGTAGACACACCTGAGAATCAACACAGCAGCCCCCTCGCCCAGAAGACCAGCTGGAAGAATAAGGGTAGAGCAAGTTCTTGACCAAGCATCACAGCAAAGCTCCAGGGAAGTCGAGGGATTTACACTATATAGAACTAGAGGGTACCCCTCAAATTTTTTTGTCCTTTTTCCAGTACAACTAGTTTTTATATCAGACTGTAAATTTCCATTTTTTTTCTTTTTTCTCATCTTAACTACAATTTTTTAACACCTCTTAAATTTTTAAGATTCTTCCTTTTTGTCTTTCATATTTCTACAATTACAGGTCCTAGATATATTTTCCACTTCTGGATTCCCTTCAACATACTCATCTTAATTTTGGGAGATATACAAGATATGTTTTTTTGTTTGTGTTTTCGTTTTCTCTGCCTCATTTTGTTCTAAAATGGTGGAAGTTAATACCTTCTAAAACATGACCAGCATGCACTCAGAACCAAGTGGTATACTGTGCTGGTTCATTCTGTGAGTTTCCTTATTACCATTCTGCCCCCCTCTTTTGTCTCATTTATGTTTTGGTGGTCAATGTTAGGGCCTTCTACAAGTATTTCTGGTTTATATAAATTTGGGACTGAGCATCTTCTAACATACAGAACTTAATATACTCAGAAACAAGAGGATCACCATCTAGAACACCTCAGGGAGACTACATCATACCTCTACTACAACTTTGTCACTACCAGCATCTCCCAGTCCCCCCCCACCCTTTTTTCTTCTCCTTTTTCTTTTTTTTCTCTTCTTCTTTGGGATTCTTGACCTTTTAATTTTTACTACTTTCTCTCAAAATTTATTTTTCACTTGTTCTTTTGTTTTATTTCCTTCTGATCTTTTTTTTCCATTTCTGGTCTCTGACCACAGCAGAATCATCTAGAGTGAAATTTACTTAGGTTGTGGTTGATATTCTTGACTCAGACAGCTCGTACAGCCACTCTGCACTGAGCAAAATGATTAGAAAGAAGAACTCACTGCAAAAGAAAGAATCAGAAACAGTACTCTCTACCACAGAGTTACAGAATATGGATTACAATTCAATGTCAGAAAGCCAATTTAGAAGCACAATTATAAAGTTACTGGTGGCTCTGAGAAAATGCATAAAGGACTCTAGAGACCTTGTCACTGCAGAATTTAGATCTAATCAGGCTGAAATTAAAAGTCAATTAAACGAGATGCTATCCAAACTGGAGGTCCTAATGATAGGGTTAATGAGGTAGAAGAATGAATGAGCAACATAGAAGACAAGTTGATGGCAAGAAAGGAAGCTGAGAAAAAAAGAGAGAAACAATTAAAAGCCCATGAAGAAATGTTAAGGGAAAGAAATGATAGTCTGAGAAGGAAAAATCTACTTGTAATTGGGGCTCTAGAGAGCACCAAGAGGGACAGAGGGTGAGAAGGCATATTTGAAAAAGTAATAGCTGAGAACTACCCTAATTTGGGGAGGGAAACAGGGATTCAGATCCACCAGATAGAAAGGTACCCCCCTAAAAAAATCAATGAAAACCATTCAACACCTCGACAGTTAATAGTGAAGCTTGCAAATATCAAAGATAAAGAGAGAATCTTTAAAGCAGCAAGAGACAACAGATGACTAACTTATATGGTGAGAAATATTAGATTAACAGCAGACCTCTCTACAGAGACCTGGCAGGCCAGAAAGGGGTCGCAGGATACATTCAGGGTCCTAAATGAGAAGAGCATGCAGCCAAGAATACTTTATGCAGTAAGGCTCTAATGCAGAATAAAAGGAGAGATAAAGAGCTTCCAATAGAGGAAGAAACTGAAAGAATATGGGACCAACAAACCAGCTCTGCAAGAAATATTAAGGAGGGTCCATGTTAAAGAAACAAGAAGCCCAAAGAAATAATCCACAAAACAGGGCCTCAATAAGTATTATGATGACAGTAAATTCCTATCTTTCAATAGTAACTACAAATGTGAATGGGCTAAATTATCCGATCAAAAGACACAGGGTTTAACACTGGATAAAAAAGCAAGACCCATCCATTTGCTGTCTATAATAGACTCATTTGAGACTTAAGGATATCTCCAAACTGAAAATGAAAGAGTGGAGAACCATTTACCATTCAAATGGTCCTCAAAAGAAATCTGGGGTAGCAATCCTCATATCAGATAAATTAAAGTTTATCCCAAAGACTATAATAAGAAATAAAGAGGGATGCCTGGGTGTCTCAGAGGTTGAGCATCTGCCTTTGGCTCAGGGCATGATCCAGGTTCTGGGATCGAGTCCCACATTGGGCTCCCTGTGGGGAGCCTACTGCTCCCTCTGCCTGTGTCTCTGCCTCTCTCTCTCTGTCTCTCATGAATAAATAAATAAAATATTTTTAAAAAATGAAGAGGGACACTATATTAAAATTAAAGGGTCTATCCAACAAGAGGACCTAACAATCATGAATGTTTATGCCCCAAATGTGGGAGCTGCCAAGTATATCAATCAACTAATAACCAAAGTAAAGATATACTTAGATATTAATACATTAATAGTAAAAGACTTCAACATGGCACATTCTGCAAATGACAGATATTTCAAGCACAACATCTCCAAAAAATCAAGAGCTTTAAATGATACACTGGACCAGATGAATTTCGCAGATATGTACATCTGAATGTAACTGAATGAACATTCTTCTCAAGTGCACATGGAACTTTCTCCAGAAGAGACCACATAGTGGGTCACAAATCAGGTCTAAACCTATAACAAATGACTGGGATTGTCCCCTGCATGTTTCCAGACCATAGTGCCATGAAACTTCAACTCAATCACAAGAAGAAACTGAGAAGAATCTCAAACACATGGAGGTTAAAGAGAATCCAGCTAAAAGACTAATTGGTCAGCCAGGAAAGTAGAGAAGAACTAACAGGATTCATGTAAACTAATGTAAATGAAGACACAACCATTCAAAATATTTGGGATACAGCAAAATTAGTCCTAAGAAGGAAATACATTACAATACAAGCATCCCTCAAAAAACTGGAAAAAAAAACCCTCAAATACAAAAACTAACCTCGCACCTAAAGGAACTAGAGACAGTACAGCAAAGAAAACCTACACCAAGCAGAAGATGAGAATTAAGATTGTAGCAAAACCCAATGAAACAGAGACCAAAAGAACTCCAAAACCAGGAGTTGGTTCTTTGAAAGAATTAATAAGATAGATAAACCATTATCCAGTCTTATTAAAAAAAAAGACTCCAAATCACGAATGAAAAAGGAGAGATCACAACCAATACCAAGGAAATAGAAACAATTTTAAAAACATATTATGAGCAACTATACGCCAATAAATTAGGCAATCTAGAAGAAATGGATGCTTTTCTGGAAAACCACAAACTGCCAAAACTGGATCAGGAAGAAATAGAAAACCAAAACAGGCCAAAACCCAGGAGGAAATTGAAGCAGTCAACCAAAACCTCCCAAGACACAAAAGTCCAAGGCCAGTGGCTTCCCAGGGGAATTCTATCAAATGTTTAAAGAAGAAACAATAGCTATTCTACTAAAGCTGTCCCAAAAGAAAGAAATGCTTGGAATACTTTCAAAGTCATTTTATGAGGCCAGCATTACCTTAATTCCAAAATCAAAGACCCCACCAAAAAGGAGAATTATAAGCCAATATCTCTGGTGAACACAGATACAAATATTCTCCCCAATATACTAGCCAATGGGTTCCAACAGTACATTAAGAATATTAGGGCAGCCCGTGTGGCTCAGTGGTTTAGCACTGCCTTCAGCCCAGGGCTTGATCCTGGGGACCCGGGATCCAGTCCCACATCAGGCTCCCTGCTTGAAGCCTGCTTCTCCATTTGCCTGTGTCTCTGCCTCTCTCTCTCTCATTCTCCCTCTCTCTCTCTCTCTCTCTCTCTCTCTCTGTGTGTGTGTGTGTGTCTCATGAATGAATAAATAAAATCATTAAAAAAAGAATATTATTCACCATGACCAAGTGAGATTTATCCCCAGGTGCGAGGCTGGCTTAACACTTATAAAAAAATGAACGTGAGGGATCCCTGGGTGGCGCAGTGGTTTAGCGCCTGCCTTTGGCCCAGGGCGCGATCCTGGAGACCCGGGATCGAATCCCACATCGGGCTCCCTGCATGGAGCCTGCTTCTTCCTCTGCCTGTGTCTCTGCCTCTCTCTCTCTCTCTCTGTGACTATCATAAATAAATAAAAATTTAAAAAAAAAAAAAAAAATGAACGTGATAAATTATATCAACAAGAGAAAAAAAAACAACAAGAACCATATGATCCTCTCAATAGATGCAGATAAAGCATTTCACAAAATACAGCATCCATTCCTAATCAAAACTCTTCACAGTGTAGGGATAGAGGGAAAATTCATCAGCATCTTAAAGCCATCTACAAAAAGCTCACAGCAAATATCATTCTCAATGTGGAAACACTGAGAGCCTTTCCCCTAAGATCAGGAAGAGGACAGGGATCTCCCTTCTCACCACCATCATTCAACATAGTACTAGAAGTCCTAGCTTCAGCAATCAGACAACAAAAAGAAATAAAAGGCATTCAAATTGTCAAAGGAGAAGTCAAACTCTCCCTCTTTGCAGATGACATGATACTCTACATAGAAAACCCAAAACACTCCACCCCAAGATTGCTAGAACTCATAAAGCAATTCGACAGTGTGCCAGGACACAAAATCAATGCCCAGAAATCAGTGCCATTTCTATACACTAACAATGAGACTGAAGAAAGAAAAATTAAGGAGTCAATCCCATTTACAATTGCACACAAAAGCATGATACCTAGGAATAAACCTAACCAAAGAGGTAAAGGATCAATATCTTAAAATCTACAGAACACTTCTGAAAGAAATAAAGGAAGACACAAAAGATGGAAAAATATTCCATGCTCATGTATTGGAAGAATTAATATTGTGAAAATGTCAATATTACCCAGGGCAATTTGCACATTTAATGCAATACCTATCAAAATACCATGGACTTTCTTCAGAAATGTGGAAAAAAATCTTAAGATTTGTGTGGATCAGAGAAGACCACAAATAGGGGAATATTGAAAAAGAAACAAGAGCCAGGGGCTTCACAATGCGGGATTTCAAGTTGTACTACAAAACTGTTATCATCAAGATAGTGTGGTACTGGCACCAAAACAGACACATAGATCAATGGAACAGAATAGAGAATCCAGAAATGGCCCCTCAACTCTATGGTCAACTAATATTCGATAAAGCAGGCAAGACTATCCACTGGATAAAAGACAGTCTCTTCAATCAAAGAAATGGGCAAAAGACATGAACAGAAATCTCACAGAGGAAGACATGGACATGGCCAACAAGCACATGAGAAAATGCTCCGCATCAATTGCCATCAGGGAAATAGAAATCAAAACCACAATGAGATACCACCTCACACCAGTGAGAATGGTGAAAATTGACAAGACAGGAAACAACAAATGTTGGAGAGGATGCCGAGAAAGGGGAACCCTCTTGCACTCTTAGTGGGAATGGGAATTGGTACAGCCACTCTGGAAAACTGTGGGGAGGGGCCCACAAGGAGTTAAAAATAGATCTGCCCTACGACCCAGCAATTGCACTGCTGGGGATCTACCCTAAATATACAGATGCAGTGAAACGCTGGGACACCTGCACCCCAATATTTATTGCAGCAATGTCCACAATAGCCAAAATGTGGAAGGAGCCTTGATGTCCATCAAAAGATGAATGGATAAAGCAGATGTGGTACATCTATACAATGGAGTATTACTGAGCCTTAGAAACATTATATGGTCTCATTCATTTGGGGAATATAAAAACTTGTGAAAGGGAATAAATGAAAATGAGTGAAAATATCAGTGAGGATGACAAAACATGAGAGAAACCTGACTCTGGGAAAAGAACAAGGGGTAGTGGAAAGGGAGGCGGCCAGGGTGTTGGGATGACTGGGTGATGGGCACTGAGGGGAGCACTCGGTGGGATGAGTACTGGGTGTTATGCTATATGTTGGCAAATTGAACTACAATAAATAAATAAATAAATAAATAAATAAATAAATAAATAAAACATAAGCCAACAGACAAATCTCAGAAAAAAAAAGCACAGAGTCAGATGGCTTCCCCAGGGGAATTTTTTTTTTTTATTTTTGAATCTGTGTTCTTCAGGGATATTGGTCTATAATTCTTTGTCATGGGGGTCTTTGTCTAGTTTTGGAAGTGAGGTGATGCTGGCCTCATAGAATGAGTTTGGAAGTATTCCATCTCTTCCTATCATTCCAAACAGCTTTAGTAGAATAGGAATGGGTTCTTCTTCAAACGTTCAATAGAATTCCACTGGGAAGCCATTTGGCCTTGGACTTTTGTGTCCTGGGAGGTTTTGATGACTGCTTCAATTTCCTCCCTGGTTATCAGCTTGTTCAGGTTTTCTATTTCTTCCCGTTCTAGTTTGGTAATTTGTGGCTTTCCAAAAATGAGTCAATTTCTTCTAGATTACCTAATTTATTGGCATATAGCTGCTCATAATAAGTTTGTAAAATCGTTTGTATTTCCTTGGTGTTGGTGGTGATCTCTCCTTTCTCATTTATGATTTTTTAATTTGAGTCTTTTCTCTCTTCTTTTTAATAAGGCTGGCTAATGGTTTATCTATCTTATTAATTCTTTCAAAGAACCAACTCCTGTTTTTTTTTGACCGGTTCCACATTTCCTCTGATCTCTATTTCATTGAGTTCTGCTCGAATCTTTATTAATTCTCTTCTTCTGCTGGGTGTAGGATCTAGTTGTTTTTTTTTTTTTTCTCCAGCTCCTTTAGGTGCAAGTTTAGCTTTTGTATTAGAGTACTTTCCAGTTTTTGGATGGATGCTTGTATTGGGATGTAGTTCTCCCACAGTACTGCTTTTGCTGTATCCCAAAGATTTTGAATGGTTGTATCTTCATTATCAGTTATAATAATCAGTAATTATAATATATAATCAGTTTCCATGTAATTATAATATATAATCAGTTTCCATGAATCTTTTTTTTTCCATGAATCTTTTTAATTCTTCTCTAATTTTGTGGTTGACCCTTCCATCTATTAGCCGGATGTTCTTAAACCTCCACATGTTTAAAATCCATCCAAACTTCTTATTGAGATATAGTTCTAGTTTCAAAGCACTATGGTCTGAAAATATGCAGGGTACGATCTCAGTCTTTTGGTATCGGTTAAGACCTGATTTGTGACCCAGTATGTGGTCTATTCTGGAGAAAGTTCCATGTGCACTTGAGAAGAATGTGTATTCAGTTGCGTTTGGATATAAAGTTCTGTAAGTATCTGTGAAATCCATCTGGTCCAGTGTATAACTTAAAGCTCTTGTTTCTTTGGAGATGTTGTGCTTAGAAATCTATCAGTTGTTGAAAGCACTGTGTTCAAGTCACCAAGTATAAGTGTATTATTATCTAAGTATGTCTTAACTTTGCTTATTAATTGAATAATATACTTGGCAGCTCCTACATTCGGGGCATAAATATTTGTGACTATTAGGTCCTCTTGTTGGATAGATCCTTTACATATGATATAGTGTCCCTCTTCATCTCACTACAGTCTTCGGGATAAACTTTAGTTTATCTGATATGAGGATGGCTACCCCTGCTTTCTTTTGAGGACCATTTGAATGGTACATGGTTCTCCAACCTTTTATTTCAGGCTGTAGGTGTCCTTATGTCTAAAATGAGTCTCTTGTAGACAGCAGATAGATGGGTCTTGCTTTTTTATCCAGTCTGAAACCCTGTGCCTTTTGACGGAGACATTAAGCCCATTCACGTTCAGAGTTACTATTGAAAGATATGAATTAAGTGTCATCATGATACCTATTCAGTCCCTGTTTTTGTGGATTGTTTCCTTGGACTTCCTCTTTCTTTTACAGAGTTCCCCTTAATATTTCTTGCAGAACTGGTTTGGTGGCCATATATTCTTTCAGTTTCTTCCTATCTTGGAAGCTCTTTATCTCTCCTTCTCTTCTGAATGAGAGCCTTGTTGGATAAAATATTCTTGGCTGCATGTTCTTCTCATTTAGGACCCTGAATATATCCTCCCAGACCTTTCTGGCCTTCCAAGTCTCTGTGGAGAGGTCTGCTGTTAACCTAATACTTCTCCCCATAAAGGTTAGGGATCTCTTGTCTTTTGCTGCTTTAAGGATCTTCTCTTTATCTTTGGAATTCACAAGTTTCACTTTTAAATGTCGAGGTGTTGAGTGGTTTTTATTGATTTTTGGTGGGGATCTCTCTATTTCCTGGATCTGAATGTCTGTTTCCCTCCCTCAGTAGGGGAGTTCTCAGCTATGGTTTGTTCAAATGCACTTTCTGGTCCTCTGTCTTTTTTGGCGTCCTCTGGAACCCCAATTAAATGTAAACTTTTCCTTCTGAGGCTGTCATTTATTTCCCTTAACTTATCCTCATGATCTTTTAATTGTTTTCTCTTTTTTCCTCATCTTCCTTGCCATAAACTTGTCTTCTATGTCAGTCACTCGTTCTTCTACCTTGTTACCCCTTGTCATTAGGACCTATAGTTTGGATTGCATCTCATTTAATTGATTTTTAATTTCGGCCTGATTAGATCTAAATTCTGCAGTCATGAAGTCTCTTGAATCCTTTATGCTTTTTTCTAGAGCCAACAGTAACTTTATAATTGTGCTTCTGAATTGGCTTTTTGACATTGAATTGTAATCCAAATTTTTGTAGCTCTATGGGAGAGAGTACTGTTTCTGATTCTTTCTTTTGTGGTGAGTTTTTCCTTCTAGTCATTTTGCTTAGTGCAGAGTAGCCAAAAACAAGTTGTCCTGGAAAATGGAGAAAACAAGAGAAAAAAAGGGGTGGGAGAAACAAACAGAAAACAAAAAACAAGGTGGAGTGTCTTGTGATTTCTATATACTCCAATCCCTCGACTTACCCTAGAACTTTACAGTGCTGCTTGGTCAATGACTTGCTTTTCCCCTCTCTTTCCAACTGTTCTTCTGGGAGAGGGGCCTGATGTGCTGATTTTCAGGTGTGTGCACCTGCTGGAGCTGCCCAGCCCCCTGCCAGGTGCATGGCTCAGTGGGAGCTGTTTATCCTGTGAGGCCCCTTCTCAGTCCCCTGAACAAGGTGACACCAGGAGGAACAACAGCAGTGTCAGTGGCCAGCTCTCCAGCTCTGGAGTCAGCTCCTGCAGTAACTACCGCAGTCTCCCAGTCCACGGGGGCCTGGATGCTCAGGGGTGGAGGGCACCAATCTGCACAGATTGGGGCTGCCTGGAGGCAGGAGTGTCCCTGCTGCCCTGTGTCCTCTCCGCCTCCTCCTGTCATGGTGGGAGCGCTAGATCTTGTGCTGTGTCCCCCAGCATCCTGGGCTCCGGCGTCTGCAACTCTGGAATCACACTCCCGGGCCGTGCAGCCCCTTCTGCACAGAGCCGCCACCTGAGTCGCCACCTTACTTACTCCCAGGCTCCGTCAGGTGTGTGCTCCAACCTTTTTGGAAGCTCGACCCGCGCTGTGTGGCATGCTCTCCCTCTGGGCACAGTTCCTCTGTTAGTACCCCCCGGGAACCTGAGGGCATTCCTGCCCCTCCTGGCATCCTGCCCGAGTCACCTGAAAGCGCATTTCCATCCGGGAAGATTGGTAAAGTTTCTACTTCTCTGGGACTGGGCTTTCCTCTCCTGGGAGCACTCGCTGCCTGGCCTTAGCCCGGCCTTAGCCCGGCCTTAGTCCGGCTCCTCACGGGTGCCCCCCACCCTGAATGCTTTTTTATTTCTTTATTTTTTTCCATCTTCCTACCTTGATAGAAGCCGGAACTCTTCTCATTGTAGCATTCCAGCTGTTCTCTCTTTAAATCTCAGGCTGAATTTGTAGGTATTCCGGATGATTTGCATGTTATCTAGGTAAATTGGTGGGGCCAGGTGATGTGGGGACCTTACTCTTCCACCATCTTGCCTCGCCTCCCCCCCCAGTGGAATTTTAACAAATTTTTCTTTCTTTCTTTCTTTTCTTTTTTTTTTTTTAACCAACCTTTCATGGAGAGTTCAAGCATATCCTCTAAAACTGTTACAAAAACTAGAAATGGAAGAAAAATCCCAAATTCATTCTATGAAGCCAGCATTACCCTGATTACAAAGCCAGACAAAGACTCCACTAAAAGAGAATTACAGGCTGATATCCCTGATGAGCATGTATGTGAAAATTTTCAACAAGATAGTTGCAAAATGGACCCAAAATTACATTAAAAGGATTATTCAATATGATCAAGTGGAATTTATTCCTGGGATACAAAGGTGTTTCAATATTTGCAAATCAATTAACATGATAGACTTCATTGAAAAAAAATTGTAAGAACCATATGATCTCAGTAGATGAAACAAAAATGCATTTGACAAAATAGAGAATCCATTCTTTTTTTTTTAATCAGCAAGGAGATTTTTTAAAGATTTTTTTTAAATTTATTTACAGCAGACACATAGAGAGAGAGAGGCAGAGACACAGACAGAGGGAGAAGTAGGCTCCATGCATGGAGCCCGAGGTGGTACTCGATCCTGGGTCTCCAGGATCACACCCCAGGCCAAAAGCGGCGCTAAACTGCTGGGCCACCGGGGCTGCCAAATAGAGCATCCATTCTTGATAAAAACCATCAACAAAGTATGGCTAGAGGAAACATTCCTCAACATCATAAAGGTCATATATGAAAGACCCACAGCTAATATTATCTTCAATGGGGAAAATCTGAGAACTTTATCTTTATGCTCAGGAACAAGATAGTGATGTCCACTCTCACCACTAAGACTTAACATAGTACTGGAAGTCCTAGTATTAGCAATCAGTCAACAAAAACAAATAAAAGGCATTCAAACCAGCACGGAAGAAGTCAAATTTTTACTGTTCAAAGAGAACATGATACTCTCTTAAAAACCTGAAAGACTACACCAGATAATTGCTACAACTGATACACAGATTCAGTAACATCACAGGATACAACATCAATGTACAGAAATCTGTTTAATTTCTCTACACCAAAAATGAAGCAGCAGATAGAGAATACAAGGAATCTTTCCCATTTACAGTTGACCCAGAAACTATAATATACCTAGGAATAAACCCAACCAAAGAGGTAAAAGATTTATCCAGTGAAAAGTAAAGAATACAGATTAAAGTAATTGAAGATGACAATCAAATAGAAATACAGGGGCACCTGAGTGGCTCAATTGGTTAAGTGTCTGCCTTCAGCTCAGGTCATGATACCAGGGTCCTGGGTTTGAGCCCCACATCAGGCTCCTTGCTCATTAGGGAGACTGTTTCTCCTTCTCTCTCTGCCCCTCCCCCCCTACACATGCTCTCTCCCTCAGTCTGCTCGCTGTCTCTCTGTCTCATAAATAAATAAATAAATAAATAAATAAATAAATAAATAAAACCTTCAAATAGAAAGACATTCTATGCTCATGGATTGGAAGAACAAATATTGTCAAAATGTCTATATTACCCAAAGCAATCTATGCATGTAATGCAATACCTATCAAAATGCCACTGACATTTTTCACAGAACTAGAACGAATAGTCCTAAAATTTGCATGGAATCAAAAATACCCTGAATCATCAAAGTGATATTGGAAAAAGAAAATCAAAGCTGAATGCATCACAATGCCTGACTTCAAACTACGTTACAAAGCTATCATAATCAAGACAGTGCGGTATCAGAACAAAAACAGATACAGAGATCAATGGAATACTAAAGAAAACCCAGAAATGGACCTACAACTATATGGTCAACAAGTTTTCAACAAAGAAGGAAAGAATATTCAATGGGAAAAGACAGTTACTTCAATATATGGTATTGGGAATATTGCACAGCAAAATGTAAAGGAATGAAATTGGATCACTTTCTTACACCATACACAAACATAAATTCACAATTGATGAAAGATATATATGTGAGACAGTAAACCCATCAATATCCCTGAGGAGAACACAGGAAGCAACTTCTGTGACATTTTCCATAGCAACTTCTTACTAGGTACGTGTTTAGAGGCAAGGGAAACAAAAGCAAAAATAAACTACAGGGGCTTCATCAAAATAAGGAGCTTCTGCACTTCAAAGGAAACAACTAAACCAAAAGGAAACTTATGGAATAGGTGAAGATACTTTCAAATAATATTTACAAAATCTGTAAAGAACTTACCAAATTCAACACCCAAAAGAAATAATCCAGTGAAGTAATGGGCAGAAGACATTAATAGACATTCTTCCAAAGAAAACATGTAAATAGCTAACAGATAGATTCAAAGATGCTCAACATCACTTATCATCAGGGAAAATACAAAATTACAATGAGGTATCATGCCACACCTGTCAGTATGACTAAAATTAACAAATTATGAAACAAGAGGTATTGGTGAGGGTGGAGGGATAGGAGTGCATTTTTATTTATTTATTTATTTATTTATTTATTTATTTATTTATTTATCAGAGAAAGAGAGAGGGGAAGGGGCAGAGGGAGAGGGAGAGACAATCTCAAGAAGACTCCCTGATGAGCATGGAGCATGACTTGTGGATCCACCTCAGAACTCTGATGTCAAGACCTGTGCTAAAATCAAGAATCAGATGCTTAACCAACTAAGCCACTCAGGTGCCCCTAGGGACAACCGGTAGATGAGTCTTGCTTTTTTATCCAGTCTGAAACCCTGCACGTTTGATGGGATCATTTAGCCCATTCAAGTTCAGAGTTACTATTGAAAAGTATGAATTTAGTGTCCTCATTTGACAAATCAAAAACCAGTAAATAAACAGAAATAAATGCAAATATATCTCTAAAGAGAGCCAACTAATCATGAGAGAAGAGAGCAAGAGAAGAAAGAAATGGAGAAAAATTACAAATAAAACCATAATATAAGTAACCAAATGGCAGTACATACATACTTATCGATAATTTCTTTGATTGTAAATGTACTAAATGCTCCAATCAAAGTATATAGGGTGTCAGAGTAGATACAAAAACAAGACCAATCTATATGTTGCTTACAAGAGACTAATTTCAGACCTAAACATATTTACAAATAGAAAGTGAAATTATGAAGAAGCATGTTATCATGCAAATGTATGTACAAGAGAAGCCAGGGTAGCAATACACATATATGCAAGAACAGACTTCAAAACAAAGTATAACAAGAGACAGAAAAGGACACTATACAATCATTAAGGAGACAATCCAATAATATGTAACATTTGTAAATATTTATGCACCCTACCATAAAGCATACAAATTCTTAAGCATTTGATAACAAACATAAATTAATTGATGTAATGATATGTAATGATAATTACAATTACTATGTAGTTGATAGTAATGCAATAACAGTACAGGACTCTAATATTCCACTTACATCAATGGACAGATCCTTCAAACAGAATTCAAAAAGAAAGCAATGGCTTTTAATGACATTTTAGATCAGATGAAATTAACAGATGTTAACTCAGAACATTCCATCCTTAAATAGCAGAATACACATTCTTTTCAATTGCATATGGAACATTCTACAGAATAGATCCAATATTATGCCACAAAACAAGTTGCAATAAATTCAAAAAGATCAAATTATCTCATGCATGTTCTGAATAAAATGCTATAAAACTAAAAATTAAACACATGAAAAATAGTAGAAAGAGCACAAATGCATGCTGATAATTTAAGATGTTACTAAAAAATGAATGAGTCTTCCAGGAAATAAAAGAGGAAATAAAAAAATACATGGAGACAAAAAATGAAAACATAAAGGTCCAAAACCTTTGTGATGCACTGAAAGTTCTAAGAGGGAAGTTTATAGAGACACAGGCCTACTTCAAGAATCATGAAAAATTTAAAATAAAAAAGTTAACCTTACACCTAAAGGAGCTTGAAAAAGAAGAACAAACAAAACCCAAAACCAGTAGAACGAAGGAAGAATAAAGTTTAGAGCATAAAGAAATAAAATATAAACTTAAAAAAATAAAATAATGAAATTGATCATTGTAAACAGCAGCTGGTTCTTTGAAAAGAACAAAAGTGAAAAACATTTAAAGAGACTCATAAAAAGAGAGGAAAGGGAGAGAGAGGGAGAAGGGAGGGGAGAGAGACAACTCAAACAAAATTAGAAATGAAAGAGGAGACATAAATTGACACCATAGAAATAGAAATTATTATAAAAGAATATTTTGAAGGGGCACCCCGGCAGCTCAGTGGTTGAGTGTCTGCCTTTGGCTCAGGTCTTGATCCCAGAGTTCTGGGATCAAGTTTCACATAAAGCTCCCTACAGGGTGACTGATTCTCCCTCTGCCTATGTCTCTTTCTCTTTCTGCATGTCTCATGAATAAATAAATACAATCTTTGAAAAAAAAGAGAATATTATGAAAAAATATTCAAATGAATCAGACAACCTAGAAGAAATGGATAATTTCTAGAAACATATAAGTTCCCAAAACTGAAGCAGGAAGAAATAGAATGTTTGAACAGATCAATTTCCAGAAATGAAATTGAAGCAGAAATCAAAAAACTCCTAACCAATAAAGTCAAGGAGCAAATGGCTTCACAGGTGAATTCTAACATACATTTAAAGGAGAGTTAATACCTATTCTTTTCAAACTACTTCAAAAAATAGAGAGAAAAACCTCAAAATTCATCCTATGAGACCTACATTATGCTTATACCAAAATCAGATACAGACGTTAGAAAATAAGAGGACTACATGCCAATATCTCTGATTAACAAAGATGCAAAGATACTCAAAAAATATGAGCAAACTGAATCCAAGATATTAAAAAACTCATTCATCACATTCAATTGGTATTTGTTCATTAGATGCATGTGGTTCAATATTTGCAAATGAGTCCATGCAAGGCATCATATCAATAAAAGAAAAGAAAATTTATATGATCATTTCAATAGATGCAGAAAAAAAAACATTGGATAAAACACAACATCCATTCATGATAAATGCTCTCAACAAAGAAGGATCAAAGGAACCACACTTCAACATAATAAAGGACATATATTTTTAAAATATATAGCTAAAATAATACTTAATGGTGAAAACCTGAAAGCTTTTCTTCTAAGATCAGGAAACATAAAAGGATATCCACTCTAACCACTTTTATTGACATAGTACTGGAATAGCCAAAACTATCTTGAAAAATAAAAATAACCTGGAGGTATCACAATTTCAGATTTCAAGTTATACCACCAAATGTAGTAATCAGAAAAATATTGCTCTAGCTGAAAAATAAACACATAGATCAATGGAACAGATAGAAAGCCCAGAAATAAACCCACGATTATATGGTGAATTGATCTTTGACAAAATTTGTAATAATAAATCAATAGGTAAAATATAGTATCCTCAACAAATGGAGTTGGGAAAACTGGACAGCTACATGCAAAATAATGAAATGGACCACTTTCTTAAACTTTACATAAAAATAACTCAAATTGAATTAAAGACCTAAAGTCTTAAACCATAAAATTCTTCTGTTGAAGAGAACACAAACAGTAATTTCCCTGAGGTCATCCATAGCAACATCTTAAAGTATGTCTCTGGAGAAAAGGGAAACAAAAGTAAACTTAAACTATTTAAATTGTATCAAAATAAAAAGCTCTGCACAAGAAAGGAAACAATCAATAAAAGTAAAAGCCTACTGAATGGGAGAAGATTTTTGCAAGTGACATACCCAATAAAGCATTTGTACTCAAAATATATAAAGAACTGGTGCAATTCAACAACCAAAAATCAAATACTCCAATTTAAAAAATGAGCAGAAGACATGAACAAATATTTCTCCAAAGAAGACATAGAGATGGCCAACGTCGACACATGAAAAGATCCTCAACATCACTCATCATCAGGGAAATGCAAATCAAATCTACAATGAAATATCATGTCACACCTATAAGAATTCCTAAAATCAAAAACACAAGAAACAAGTTTTGGCAAGGACCAGAAAAAGAGCCGCTTGTCCACTGTTGTTGGGAATGTAAACTGGTGTAGCCACTGTGAAAAACAATATAGAATTTCTTCAAAAATTTCAAAATAAAATGATCCTATAATCTAGTAATAGTACTACTGGGACTTTACCAAAAAAATATAAAAACACTAATTCAAAGGGATGTATTCATCCCTTTGTTTATTTCAGCATTATTTACAACAGTCATATTATGGAAGCAGCCCAAGTGTCCACTCATAGATAAATGTATATAGAAGTTGTGGTATATCACAGACATATAATTATATAATTATATATTTATATATATATATAAAATATGTATTTTATATAAAATGTATATAATTTATTTTATATATTATATATTTTTATATAGATATCTTTAAATATAATTAAGGGCTGGGGGTAAGAGGGAGGGTGAATTAGTGTTTAATGGGTATAGAGTTTTAACTTTATAAGATGAAAAAATTCTAGAATTTTGTTGCAAAGCAATGTGAATATACTTAACACTACTGATCTGTATGCTTAAAATATTTAAGATGGAAAATTTAATGTTTAATGTTTATTACAATGAAAAATGAAAAAAATCAATATATGAAACAGGACAGATGAACACAGGGGAGAAAAAGAGAGTAGTAAACCAGAAAACAATCTTTTTTAAAAAAATGATTTTATTTATATATTCATGAGAGACACGTAGAGAGAGGCAGAGACAGGCAGAAGGAGAAGCAGGCTCCTTCTAGGGAGCCTGATGTAGGACTTGATCCCAAGACTCCAGGATCCCGACCTGAGCCAAAGGCAGGGGCTCAACCACCAAACCACCAGGCACCCCCAGACTCTTAACTATCGAGAACAAACAGGATTTTCTTTTTTTTTTAAATTTATGATAGTCACAGAGAGAGAGAGAGAGAGAGAGAGACAGAGACAGAGACAGAGACAGAGACAGAGACACAGGCAGAGGGATAAACAGGCTCCATGCACTGGGAGCCCGATGTGGGATTTGATCCCAGGTCTCCAGGATCGCGCCCTGGGCCAAAGGCAAGCGCCAAACCGCTCTGCCACCCAGGGTTCCCCAAACAGGATTTTCATGGGGGGATGCATGAAATTGGTGTTGAGTGTTAAGGAGGGCTTTCTTGTAATGAGCCCTGGATGTTGTATGTATAAGTGATGAATCACTAAAATCTAAATGCAATACTAATATTACATTGTATGTTAACTAACTGGAATTTAAACTTGAGAAAAAAGAGATGACCACTTGAAAATTAGAATAAGTTTCTTTTTTTCAGAGTCCCTAAAAGCTTTTTGTATGTAGTTTCAGTTTTTAAAGTGAATATTCTAATATATATTATATATATTGTATATATTATATATGTGGTAATATTGGCATAATTATATTAATTTCAGTATTGCAACATAATGATTAAGTATTTATATTTATTGCAAAATGATCACGGCAATATGACTACATAACATCTACCACCATAGTTACATAATTGTTTTGTGATGAAAACGTTTTTCTTTTCTTTTAAAAAATACTTTATTTATTTATTCATGAGAGGCAGAGAGAGAGAAAGAGGGAGGGAGAGACATGGGGAGAAGGAGACTTCTCACTGAGCAGGGAGCCTGATGTGGGATTCCATTCCAAGATCCGGGGTTTATGACCTGACCCAAAGGAAGATGATTAACCAACTGAGCCACCTTGGCACTCATTTTTTTCTTTTCAATATTTTTGAATCAGTGTTTTTTGTTTGTGTGTGTGTGTGTGTGTGTGTGTGTGTGTGTGTGTGTGTGTTTGAAGGGTTACCTGTAGTGGAATTACTGGATCATATATTATTTCTATTTTTAATTACTTTTTAATATTTTTTGAGTGCAGTTAACACGTATCATTGCATTAGTTTCAGGTGCACAACATAGTGATTCAATACTTCTCTATGTTATGCTATGCTGACAGCATGTATAGCTACCATGTGTCACCAGACAACACTATTACAATATCGTTGGCCATGTTCCCTATGCTACATCTTTTACTCTCATACCTTATTTATTCCATAACTACAGGCCTATAACACCCACTCCCCTTCACCCATTTTGCCCATCCCTCCATTCCCCTTCACTCTGGCAACCATCAGTTTGTTCTCTGTATTTATACGTTTGATTCTAGTTTTTATTTGTCTTTTAGATTCTACATATGACTGAAATCATATGATATTTGCCTTTCTAAGTCTGACCTATATCACTAAGCATGCAATGAGAACTTGTAAATTTTACCCCTTTAGCAACCTTAAAATATGTAACACAATATTAATTATAGGCATAATGCTGTACATTGGATTCCCAAGACTTATTTATTGTATTAGCTTGTACCTTTTGACTCCCTTCATCCATTTTGATCACTTTCTACCCTTTCCCTCTGGCAACCATCAATCCATTTTCAGTATCGATGAAGTTTTATTTATATTCCACATATAAGTGAGATTATATAGTATTTATCTTTTCCTGTTTGACATATTTCACTAGCATCATGCCCTCAAGATTCATCCATTTCGTTAGAGGTGGCAGGATTTTCTCATTTTGTAATGGCTGAATATGATTTATATAACTGTTTTAATTAAACATTTAAATAAAAATTATAAACAAATATAAGTATACTCTTATTATATATATAACATTTTATTTTATATATATATATATATATATATATATATATATATACATTTTCTTAAACATTCACCTATTAACACTTAGGTTGTTCCCATATCTTGGCTTCTGTAAATAATCAAGCAAAAATTATGGGAGCATTTATATCTTTTCAAGTGAATGTTTTTATTTTCTTCAGATAAGTACCCAGAAATGAAATTACTCAATGATATTGTAGTTCTATTTTATGTTTTTGAGGAATTTCCATATTGTGTCCAACAGTGGCAGCATGAATTTACATTCCTACCATCAGTACATGAGTGCTCCTTTTTCTTCACATCCTCACTAGAACTTATCCTTTATCATTTCGATAGCAACTATTTTAACAATTGTGAAGTCATACCTCACTGTGGTTTTTATTTGCATTTCTCTGAAGAGTAGTGGTGCTGAGAAATGTTTTTTTTTTTTTTTGAAATGTTTTCATGTAACTGTTGGCCTTTCAATGTCTTGCTTTGAAAAAATATTTCTAATTTCTTCATCTGGCCATTTTTAAAGAGATTTTAAAATTTGTTATATAGTGTAAAGTGCTTTGTACATTGTGGTCATTAACCTCTTATCATATATATGATTTACAAATATTTTTCTCCCATACATCAAGCTATTCAACTTGTTGATGGTTTCATTTGCTGTGCAGAAGCTTTTTTAATTTTCATTTTAATTTCAGTAAGTAAAAATACAGTATTATATTTGTTTCAGGTGTACAATATAGTGATTTAACAATCCCATACATCACCCAGTGCTGATCAAAGTACAGTCCTTAATTGCCATTACCTATTTCATCCTTCCTCCCACCCACCTTGGGTCTGGTATCTTTCTTCTCTATAGTTAAGAGTCTGTTTCTTGCTTTGTCTTTTACTCTTTTTAACCACTTGCCCATATGCTTTGTTTCTTAAATTGTACATGTGAGTTGAAATCATATGGGATTTGCCTTTCTCTTACTTATTTCATTTAGCATAATCCACTCTATCTCCATTTATGTCATTGCAAATGACAAGATTTCATTCTTTTTTCTTTTTACTTTTCTTTTTTTTCCATTTTCTTTTTACTTTTCATTCTTTTTTAGGCTGAATAATATAATATAGAATATTTATATTATATATTACTAGTAACATATGATAAGAGGAATAAATATAAATAAATGAATAATATAAATATTATTTATATTATAAATAAATACCATTTATATTTATAATATGTTATGAATATATATAAATATATATTATATATAATACTTCTTTATTTTTATAAAGTATTATTGATCAACCATGTGGTTGTACACTTGTTCCTGGGTTTTCTATTCTGTTCTGTTGATCTATGTGTCTGTTTATGTGTAAGTACCATACTGTCTTGATCACTACAGCTTTGCAATATAACTTGATGCCTGGAATTGTGATGTCTCCAGCTTTGCTTTTCTTTTTCAAGACTGATTTCACAACTTGAGTTCTTTCGTGATTCCATACAAATTTTAGGATGGTTTGTTCCAGCTCTGTGAAAAATGTTGGTATTTTGATACAGATGACATTACATGTGTAGATTGCTTTGGAAATACATTTTTAACAAAATTTGTTATTTCAATCCATGAACATGCAATGTCTTTCCATATCTTTGTGTCATCTTCAATTACCTTCATCAGTGTTTTATACTTTTCAGAATACAGACCATTTGTTTGTTTGGTTTAGTTTCTTTTTCGGTATTTTACTGGTTTTGGTGCAACTGTAAATGGGATTGATTTCCTTGGTTTCTCTTTCTGCTGCTTCATTACTGGTGTTTAGAAATGCAACATATTTCTGTATATTGATTTTGTAACCTGAGACTTTAATGAATTTGTGTATCAATTCCAGCAATTTTTTGGTGGAGTCTTTGGATTTTCTTTATAGAGTATCAAGTCCTTTGCAAATAGTGAAAGTTTGACTTCTTCCTTGCCAATTTGCCTGCCTTTTATTCCTTTTGTTGTCTGATTGCTGAGACTAGGGTTTCCAGTACTATGTTCAGTAAAATAGTGGTCAGAGTAGAGTGAACATCTCTGTCTTATTTCTGACTGTTGAGGAAATGCTCTGTTTCCCCATTGAGGATTATATTTGCTGTGGATTTTTCATATACCAATTTTATTATGTTATACTCCTTCTTTTCCTTCTTTGTTGAAGGTTTTTGTCATTGGTGGATGTTGTACGTTTTCAAATGCTTTTTTTCTGCATCTATTGAGAGGGTCATATGATTCTTAAACTTTGTTTTATTAATGCATTGCATCATGTTGTTTTGTTACCAAATACTGAACCATTCTTCTTCACAGGAATAAATCCCACTTGATTTTGGTGAGTGATTTTTTAATGTACTGATAGATTCAATTTGATGGTATTTAATTGAGAATTTTTTCATCCATGTTCACCAAGGATATTACCCTGTAGTATGTATGTATGTATGTATGTATGCATTTTTTAGGAGAGATTTTGTCTGGTTTTGGAATCAGGGTAATTCTGGCTTCATAAAATGAGTTTACTTTTCCTTTCATTTCTATTTTTTGGAATAGTTTGAGAAGAATTAGTATTCTTCTTTAAATGTTTGTTAGGATTCACCTGTAAATCCATCTGGCCTTGTGCTTCTGCTTGTGGGATAAGTGTTCATTACTGATTCAATTTTTTTGCTGGTTTTCAGTTTGTTCAAGTCTTCTATTTCTTACTGTTTCAGTTTTGGCAGCTTATATGTTGTCAGTAATGTGTCCATTTCATCTAGGTTTTAAAATTTGTTGGCATATGGTTTTTCATAATGTTCCCTAATGACTGTTTGTGTTTCTGTGGTCATGGTTGCTATTTCTCCTCTCTCATTTGTGATCTTATTTATTTGGGTCTTTTCCATTTTATTTTTGACACATCTAGCTAGGGAGTTATAAATTATCCTTCTTTTTTCAAAAAAAAACCCACTAGGTTTCATTGATCTGTTCAATTGTTTATTTTAGTTTTATGTCATTTACTTCTGCTCTAGTCTTTATTATTTCCCTTCTTCTGCTGATGTTAGGCTTTATTTTTTTGTTCTTTTTCTAGGTCATTTAGGTGTAAGATTAGGTTGTTTATTTGAGGTTCTTCTTGCTTCTTCAGATAGGCCTTCAGATCACTTTTGCTGCTTCCCAAAGGATTTGGACAACTGTGCTTTCATTATCACTTATTTTCGTGTACTTTTTAAAAAAATTCTTCTTTGATTTCTCAGTTGACCCATACTTTGCTTAGGAACATGTTGTTTAACTTCCATGCACTTTCCAAAATTTTTCTTGTGGTTGACTCCAAGTTTCATAGTGTTGTGGTCTAAAAATGTGCATGGTATGATCTAAATCTTTTTGTACTTGTTAAGACTTGATTTGTGACCTAGTATGTGATCTTTTCTGGAGAATGTCCCACGTGCACATAAAAGGAACATGTATTCTGTTGTTTTGGAATAAAATATTTTTAATATATCTGCTAAGTCTGTCTATTCCTGTGTGTCACCCAAAGCCATTGATTCCTCATTAATTTTCTGCCTAGATTATTTGTCCACTGATGTAGGTAGACTGTTAAAATTCCCTGTGATTATCGCATAATTATCAATGGATTATTTTATCTTTGTTACTAATCATTTTATATATTTGGGTGATCCCACATTGGGGACATAAATATTAATACTCATTAGATTCTCTTTGGGGATAGTCCCTTAATCTCTTGCTATAGTGTTTGGTTTAAAATCTAGTTTGTCTGACATAGATACTACTATTCTTTCTTCTGATGTCCTTATGCATGATAAATTGTGTCTCCATCCACTCACATTCAATCTAAAGGCATCTTTAGGTCTAAATGAGGCTGTTGTAGACAGTATGTAGATGGTTCTTGTTATTTTTATACATTCTGAGACCTTATGTCTTCTGATTGGAATATTTAGCTCATTTACATTCAAAGTAATTATTGATAGATATGTATTTAGGGCCATTTGATTACTTGTTTTCATTGTTTCTGGAGATTTTTGACTCCTTTCTAGTTGTTGTCACATTTGGTCTTTCCTTCTCAAAGAGTCCCTTTTAATATTTCTACAGAGCTGGTTTAGTGATCACAAACTCCTTCAGTTCTTGTTTGTCTGGGAGTCTCTTTAGCTCTCCTTCTGTTCTGAATTAGAGCTTTGCTGGATAGAGTATTCATGGCTACAGAATTTTCCCATTCAGCACTTTGAATATATCATGCCACTCTCTTCTAACTTGCTATGTTTCTGTTCAAATTTCTCCAATTAGCCTTATGAGTTTTTCCTGGTAAGTTATTTTTTAAGATTTTATTTATTTATTCATGAGAGACACACAGAGAGAGAGAGAGAGAGAGGCAAAGACACAGGCAGAGAGAGAAGCAGGCTCCACCCAGGGAGCCCGATGTGGGACTTGATCCCGGGTCTCCAGGATCAGGCCCTGGGCTGAGGGCGGCGCTAAACCACTGAGCCCCCGGGCTGCCCTCCTGGTAAGTTAATAACTTATTCTGCCTTGCTGCTATAAACATTTTTTTTCTTTGTCACTATATTTTTGCAAATTTAATTACAATATGTCTTGGTGTTGGCTTGCTTTTGTTGACTTTGATGGGAGTTCTCTGTGCCCCTTGGATTTGGATATTGTTTCCTTCCCCAGATTAAGGAAGTTTTCAGCTATTATTTCCTCAAATAAATTTTCTTCCCCTTTTTCTCTATCTTCTGGATTCCTATGATATGAATATTATTATGTTTAATAGAGTCACTGAGTTCCCTAGGTCTACTCTCTTATTCCATAAATCTTCTTTCTGTCCTTTGTTCAGTTTATTTTGTCCCCATAATTCTATCTTCTATATCACTTATCCTCTGCTTCTTTCATCCTTGTGATCATTATACCATTAAATCTGTATTTAATGTCAGATTGTATTTTTCATTTCTGTGTTTTACTCTCTTATCTCTGCAGTAAGTTTCTCTTTGTTGTCTTCCATGTTTTTCTCAAATCCAGTGAACATCCTTCTAGTTATTGTTCATCTGGCATATTACTTATATCTCCTTTGATTAGCTCTCTCTCCATGAGCTTTCCTTGTTCTGTCTTTTGTAATGAATTCTTCAGTCATGGCATTTTGTCTAAGGGTAATGGCTTTATGAAGACAAGGTCATATAGTGTCCAGGTGCTTCAAGGAGTGTTTCTTGTGTGTGCTGTATGCATTTTGCTGCTGTGTTTTGGCTGCTTTTTCTCTTCAGTCAATTGTCTGCAGAGATTGTCCTTACCTGCAGTTGGCAGCTCTTGGATGTAGGCTTGTCATGAGTTTTAACTAGGTATGCTCTGGTCTGCTTGTTAAATGAGACAATGCAATTTACACAAGATCTGAAACTTTGCAGTACTCTATGGTTGGTAGACATGGTGGTGGTGGAGGTTTCTGCTGGTCTTCTGGGGCAGTGATCCACTGTGCTGATTCTTAGCCATACTTGCCTGAAAAAAGCAGTCCCAGTAGAGCACAGGGGGGTAGTACTTGTAAACAGGTTAGGCAGTAGGTGTTGGTGCTGTGTCATTTCCTGAAGTTAGTTGATACTGAGGAGTACTGGAAGGAAATGGTGCCAGGCAGCTCCTTTATCCTGGGAGAGAGGAGTCTGTGCTTGTTGCTCTCAGGGAAGCACTCCCAGGACTGCAAATAATTTCCTTTTCTTCATTCCAGGCGTTTTTCAGATCACTGTTTTCATGTGGTCTGTCTCTGGGTTTCTCGCCTGCCTTGAGCAGCACGGTGAACTTTGGGCTCTATCCCATCAAAGCCTGCTGATTTTTAAAGCCCTAAGTTTTTAGGGACATGGTGTGGTGGGTACCTGCACTAGTATTTTGAGGGATGGTCTCACAGTGCTGGGCCTAATAGAGTTTTTACTGACAAGGGCAGTTGCACTAGAGTACAGGGAAATGGGATTTGGAACAGAGCTGGCTATACAACCAGTTTCCAAGTTGGCAGCCCTCAGCAGGTGTCTCTGGCCCTATGATTAGGAGGAAGGGAGAGAAATGGTGCCTGCTGGCTATTTGTTCCCAGATAAGCAACTCTGCACATGTCCTATCTCACAGATATGCTCCAAGAAGAGCCTTCTTTCTCCATTCCCCTTAGGCAATCCTTGGACTGTACCATTTGTTTGGGGGATGTTTACTTGCCTTCTTTCTAGGAGTAGGGCAATGCCCTCATGTCTCTATCTAGCCAAACCTGCTAACTTCTAAATCTCCAGTCTTTGAGTCCTACTAGTTGCAAAAACTAGCAAAAATCAGCTCCTCTCATTTTCCCAGGCAATTGCTCTATGGAGGTGTTCTCTTGTGCATATAGCTGTGTATCTCTCTCTATCTCTCTCTCTCTCATTTATTTGTGAGAAGGGCTCCTGCCCTCTGCAGCACCTGTGATATGTTTCTCCCCCTAAACACATCTCTGCACTTTTTACCTTCCTCAATTTGGCCTCTGTCCTCCCTCTACTTGGGCAGTTTGTTCTGTCAGTCCTCTGGTCAATTTCTTGGGTATTCAGAATGAATTAATAATTATCTAGTGGTGTTTGAAGGAGGTGGCAAATTTAGAGTATTCAGCTTATGCTGCCATCTTAGCTCCATTTGGAAAGAATAGGCATTAATTCTTCTTTAAATATTTGGTAGGATTCATGTGTGAAGCCACCTGGTCCTGGACTTTTGTTTGTTGGGAGTTTGATTATTGATGCAATTTCTTTGATTGCAATCTGTCTGTTCAAATTTTCTATTTTTTCCATTTCAGCTTTGGGAATTATGTGTTTGTAAGAATTTGTCCATTTTTTCTCTGTAGTCCAATTTGTTGGATATGTTTTTTCATAATATTCTCTTATAACTGTTTTTATTTGACCTACCTATTTTGTGATTCGAAACCTTTATTTTTTTTCTTAATAAGTTTGTCCAAAGGTAAGTCAATTTTCTTGATTTTTTTCAAAGGACCTAGTTTTGTTGTTGGTTCTGTTTTTTTTTTTAATTTTCTATATTTCTGTTATAATCTTTGTTATTACCTTCCTTCTACTTGTTTTAGGTTGTATTTGTTCTTTTTCTAGCTCATTTAGGTGTACAGTTATTTTATTTGAGATATTTCTTGCTTCTTGAGATAGGCCTGTGTTGCTGTAAACTTCCCTCTTGAACGCCTTTTTGCTGCAGACCAGAGTTTTTGGACCATTTTGTTTTCATTTTCATTTGTTTCCATGTATCTTTATTTCTTCTTTTATTTCCTGATCAATTCATTCATTGTTTCATAGCATGTTATTTAACAACCATGTATTTGTGGTCTTTCCAGATTTTTGCTTGTGGTTCATTTCTAGTTTCATAGTATGTAGTCAGAAAAGATGCATGGTATGACTTTTACATTTTGCATTGTTTGAGTTTTATTTTGACCTAATAGGAGTTCTATTCTGGATAATGTTCAATGTGCACTTGAAAAGAATGTGTATTCTGCTGTTTTAGGATGGAATTCTGAATATATCTGTTAAATCTATCTGTTCCAGGTTGTTATTCAAAGCCATTGTGTCCTTGTTGACTTTCTGTTTAAATGATCTTTTTATTAACGCAGTGTTAAAGTCCCCAACTATTATTGTACTTTTACCGATTATTTTTTTCATATTTGTTATTAACTGTGTGCTTCCCTTTTGGGTAAATATATATATATAATTGTTATATCTTCTTGGTCTGTCCCCTTTATGATAGTGTCCTTCTTTGTATCTTGTTACCCGTCTTTATCTTAGTGAAAGGGAATAAAGGGGAAAGGAGAAAAAAATAAGTGGGAAATATCAGAAAGGAAGACAGAACATGAGAGACTCCTAACTCTGGGAAATGAACTAGGGGTGGTGGAAGGGGAAGTGGGCAGGGTGTGGGGGTGACTGGGTGATGGGCACTGATGGGGGCACTTGATGGGATGAGCACTGGGTGTTATTCTATATGTTGGCAAATTGAACACCAATAAAAAATAAAAAAATAATAAAGTCTCTTGTGTCTGATATAAGTATTACTACTTTGACTTTCTTCTGACATTCATTTGTGTGATAAATATTTCTTCATCTCTTCACTTTTAATCTAAAGGTGTCTTTAGGTCTTATTTGAGTTTCTTATAGGCAACATAAAGATGGATCTTGTGTTTTCTTTTAATCCATTCTGACTCCGTGTTTCTTTTGATTGGAACATTTAGTACATTTTCATTCAAAGTAATTATTGATAGATATGTATTTATTACTATTTTATTACTTGTTTTGTTGTTGTTTGTAGAGATTTTCTTTGGTCTTTTGTTTTCTTTATCTCATTTTTTGCTGATTTTTTAGTTATATATTTGGATTTCTTTCCTTTACTTTTTGCATTTTTATTAGTAGTTTTTGATGTATGGTTACCACTAGGTTTGTATATAACCTGTTCTGCATCTAGCAGCCTGTATTGAGTTATTGGTCACTTAAGTGTAAATCCATTCTTTTCTCTTTCCCAGATATTAGGTATATGTGGCCATATTTTACATTTTTATTTTGTGAGTACTTTGACTAATTTTTTCACAGAAATATTCATTTTTACTGCTCTTGTGTGTCCAGTCTTTATAGTGTCACTTTGGATCTTTGCTTTCCACTCAGAGTATGTTTTATTATGTCTTACAGGGCTAGCTTAGTGATTATGAACTTCTTTAATTTTTGTCTTATTCTGGGATACTATTTATCTCTCCTTCTCTTGTGAATGATAGCCTTGTTAGATAGAATATACATAATTTTAATATTTTTCCCATTCAGCACTTGTAATGTATTATGCTTCTCCTTTCTGGCGTGGAACATTTTTGCAGAAAAATTCCCTGATAGTCTTATGGTATTTCCCTTTTATGTAACTGTCTGTTTTTATCTTGCTGCTTTTATTTTTTCCCTTATCACTATATTTTTAATTTTAATTATAATATGTCTTTGTATGGATCTGCTTTTGTTGATTTTGTTGGCAGTTTTCTGTGACTTCCAGATCTGAATATTTGTTTTCTTCCCCAGATTAGGAAAGTGTCCAACTATTATCTTTTCAAATAAATTTGCTTTCCCCATTTATCTATCTTCTTCTTATGAGACTCTTCTAATGTGAAGGTAATTATATTTGATGAAGTTGCTCAGTTCCCTATGTGTATTCTTGTTTTGTATAATTCTTGTTTCTCTCTTTTGTTCAACTCAGTTAATTTAAATTACTCTGTCTTCTAGGTCATTCATTTGGTTCCATTCCTTCCATCTTGCTGTTCTTTGCATCAAGCATGTTTTAATATGATTCATCACACACATAATCTCAGACTGACTATTTTTTATCTCTGTGTTAAGGGTCTTAATTATGTCTTCCACTCTGCTCAAGTCCATTGAGTATCCTTATGATAATTGCTTTAAATACTCCATCAGGATTGTTACTTATGTCCATTTCACTCAGATCTCTGGCTGTAGCCTCATCCTGTTCTTCCCTTTGGGAAAATTTCTCTATTCTCTTGTTTAATGTGTCTCTGTGCCTGTTTTTCTATGTTAGGAAAGTTAATCACATCTCTTATTCTTAAGAATAAGACAATAATTCTTCTTATGAAGAAGAAATCCTATAGTGTCCTGCCATATAGTTTCTCTCCATGAATGCTGCCTTTCTGGGACATGCTCCAAGATGAGCAAATAACCTCCCCACTGTGTGTCTTTAGATCACTGTTTTCATGTCATATGTTTTCTGTTTGCCCTGTCTTTTCTCTAAGAGCAGCCCCAATGCCCTCTGGATTCTATTCCAAGCCAAATCTGCTGATCTTTAAAACTCTAGACCTTAAGCCTTCCTTATTGCAAGAATTCAGGAATTTCAGCCCCTCTTGCTTTCTAAGCCAATTGCTAAGGGGGTTTGTTTTGCCCATGAACTCCCTTGTGTTTGTCCTATTCTGTATCTCATCCTATTCTATGACCAGAGTGCCATCCCCACCACAGCAGCTATGGTCCATTTTTCTCCCAATACACATCACCACACATCCTACCTTGTTTGATGTGGCCTCTTCTCTGCCTTTAGTTGTGGAGGTGGTTGTGCCGGTCTTCAGGTAATTTTCTAGGGTAATTGTAATGATTTGATAATTATCTAGTTGTATCCACAGGATGAAGTGAGTCTAGGGTCCTGTTCTACTGCCATCTTCCCCATCCCTCTGTGAAGAAACTTTTTTTTTAATTTGATGTAGTCTCCATTGTTTACTTTTGCATTTGTCACCTTTACTCTTGATGTCAAATCCAAAATAAGTCATCACTAAGAGCAACGTCAAGGAAGGGGTTTGCCACCTATTTCTATGCTCAGATTTTTACAGTTTCAAGTCTTACATTTAAGTATTTAATTCATTTTAAGTTTGGTTTATGTCATAAAATATTGCTCTAGTTTCAATCTTTTACATGTGGCTGCCCAGGGCTTTCCAACAGCAATTTTTGAAGAGATGTTATTTTCCCATTGTATATTCTTAGCTTCTTTGCCATAAATTAATTTATAAGACATATATGGATGGATTTATTTCTGGGCTATCCTATTCAGTGGATCTATATGTTTCTTTTTATGCGTATATCATACTACTCTTTAATATTATAACTTTGTAATATAGCTTGTAATAGAGGAACATGATACCACCAGCTTTGTTTTTCTTTCTCAAGATTACTTTGACTATTTGAAGTATTTTGTTTTTCCATACAAATTTTAGGTTTAAAAAAAATTGTAGGAGGCCTGAGTGGCTCAGCAGTTGGGCATCTGCCTTAGGGTCTGGGTGTGATCCCAGGATCCTGGAATCGAGTCCCACATCAGGCTCTCTGCATGGAGCCTACTTCTCCCTCTGCCTATGTCTCTGCCTCTCTCTCTCTTTCTCTCTCTGTGTGTCTCTCATGAATAAATAAATAAATCTAAAAAAACCCTGGTTATATTAAATTTACATACCATGTATATATTTTAATAAATTTTTCCTTAAGTATTTCATGCTTCTATGATTTTGAAAAGGTATATTATTTAAAGATTATATTTAGAAAAAATATATATTTGCATACAGTTTTAAGAAAATATACTTATATCTATGTTTATATATATAATCAAACATTTAGAATTTCTAGAAATTATTTTTTATTTTAAAATTTTATTTACTTGAGAAAGAGCACAAGGAGGGGGGAGGGGCAGAGAGAAGCAAACTCTCTCCTGAGCAGAGAGCCCAATGCAGGGCTCTATCTAAGGACCCTGATATCATGACCTGAACTCAAAGTAGACACTTAGCTGACTGAGACACACAGCAGCGCCATATCTACAAATGATCTTAAGGTATTCATCATTTCCAATGGCTGAGTAATATTCCATTGTATATATAGACCACATCTTCTTTATCCATTCAAACATTGGGGTGCAAGTGTCTCTGTTTTTCACTGCATCTGTATCTTTGGAGTAAATCCCCAGGAGTGCAATTGCTGGGTCATAGGGCAGTCCTATTTTTAACTCTTTGAGGAACCTCCACACAGTTTTCCAGGGTGGCTGTATCAGTTCACATTCCCACCAATAGTGCAACAGGGTTCCCCTTTCTCCACATCATCTCCAACATTTATTATTTCCTGTCTTGTTAATTTTCACCATTCTCACTGGTGTGAGGTGGTATCTCATTGTGGTTTTGATTTGCATTTCCCTGATGGCAAGTGGAACTCCAATAAAAAAGATATACAAAAAAATGTTCTTAAGGGTATACAGCAAAGTAATAAACATTAACTCAATAAATACTGCTAAATTCCCTTAAGAACAGCTAGATTCTGTGTAATTTAGCCTTCATTCATTTCCTGTGAAAAATTACCATCCCAGCTCCGTGTATAAATTCCACCTTAGGCATGTGTGGTCACAAAAACAGGAATCCCACTGGCCCTGATTCTCAGTCAAGAGCAAAGGCATACACCAAGGAGGGAGAAATTTTCACAGCATTTCTCATTGCATTTCTCTATTGCTGTCTTGCTTGGTGTTGCAAAAGCTAAATTACAAAAGAGTGTGGCTAAGAGTGTATATATATATATATATATATATATATATATACACACACAAACACACACACACACAAATATCTACATATATATACACCGTATCTTCTTTATCCATTTATCAGTCGATGGACATTTAGATTCTTTCCATAATTTGATATTGATTTGTGTAAGTCCTTTATATATTTTGGATACTAACCCTTTTTTTCAGATATGTCACTTGCAGATATCTTCTCCAATTCCATAGAGTATCTTTTAGTTTTTTTGATTATTCTTCCTGACACAGAAGCTTTTTATGTTAATGAAGTTCTGATAATTGTCTCTGTTTCCCTTGCCTAAGGAGATGTATCTAGTAAGAAGTTTTTATGGCCTATGTCAATGCAGTTATTGTCTGTGTTCTCATCTAGGATTTTCATGGTTTCCTGTATTACGGTTAAGTCTTTTTTTTAAGATTTTATTTATTTATTCATGAGAGACACACAGAGAGAGGCAGAATCACAGGCAGAGGGAAAAGCAGGTGTCCTGCAAGGGCACGGGACCTGATCCCAGGTCCCGGGATCACACCCTGAGCTGAAGGCAGACGCTCAACTGCTGAGCCACCCAGGCATCGCACGGTTAAGTCTTTAATACATTTGCAATTTCTATTTGTGTATGGTGCAAGAAAATGGTCCGGTTTCATTATTTTGCATGCAGCTGACTAGTTTTCTCAACATCATTTGTTGAAAAAAACTGTCTTTTTCCCATTATATAGTCTTCCCTTTCTTGAGTTCACCTTGTTTTTAAACCTTTTAAGAATAATTTTCATAGAGCAGAATTTTTAAATTTTCATATGGTACAACTTATCATGTTTTTGCCTTTTGTGGATTGTGCATTTTTTGTTAATCCTAAGAACTTTTTACCTAGCCCTAGATAGTAAGGGTTTCCTCCTAAGTTGTTTCTTCTTAAAGTTGTATAGTTTTACAATTTACACTTCAATCCATGATCCATTTTGAGTTAATTTTTGTGTAAGCTGTGAGAACTTGAGGTTGAGGTTTTTTTTTTTTTTCTTTTGCCTATGGATGTACACTTGCTTCAGCCCCATTTCTTCAAAAGTTTATTTTTCCTGCATTGAATTACTTTGAGATTTTTTTCCAAAATCAGTTTAGCATATTTATATCAGTCTCTTCAGATTCTCCACTGTTCCATTGGTCCATATGTTTATTCCTCTGCCAATTTTAACTTTATTGATTTCTCTTGCTACATAATAAGACTTCGTCTCAGTTATAGTGATTCTTTGCACTGCATTCTTATTTTACAAGATTATTTTAGCTATTCTAAGGTGTAAATGTCATATAAATTTTAGAAAAATCTATGTACATTCAAAATACCTTGCTGTAGGGCAGCCCTAGTGGCCCAGCGGTTTAGCGTCTGCCTTTGGCCCAGGGCGTGATCCTGGATTCCCGGTATCGAGTTCCACGTCGGGCTCCCTGCATGGAGCCTGCTTCTCCCTCTGCCTATGTCTCCGCCTCTCTCTCTCTTTCTCTCTCTGTGTGTCTCTCATGAATAAATAAAATGTTTTAAAAAATACGTAGCTGAGATTTTGATAATTTCTTTAAACATACACATCAACTTGTAGAGAATTAAACTCTTTTCTATTTTCCATCTTTGAATTCATATATATGTGTTTATTTAGATCTTCTTTGCTTTCATTATCATTTTGTAATTTTCAGCATACAGATGGATGATCCATGGGCATTTGGAAAAGATGTGTATTTTTCTGTTCTTGGCTGGGTTGTTGTACACATCAATTAGATCCTGTGAATTTATGGCATTATCTCATTCTTCCCATTGCTGATTGTCTGTTGAGCAGTTATTGTTGATATTTGGGTTTTGAAGTCTTTAACTCTATTTATGATGCTACCTGTTCATTCAGGTATGTTGGCTTTTGTTTCATATATTTTGTGGCTCTTATTTGATACATACATAATAAGGAACATTTATTTTCCTGGTGTATTAATTTCTTAATCATTGTGTAATAATCCTTTTTGTCTCTATTGCCTTTATTCATTCTTAATTATGTATCTGTTTTTATCCACTCTCCCAATCTCTCTTATTTGTTGTATTTACATCATTTAGATTATTAAGATAATAATGTACTTATTTAATGTAATAAAATTATGTAATTAAGGTGATTTAATGTGATTATTTAAACTTTATAGTTAAATATTTATTTAATCATAACTATTTAAGATAATTACTGCTATATTTATGACTAAGTTTGTCTCTAATTATTCATTGTTTAATTTGCTTATTATTTTTATTTCTATCTCTCTTCTTTTACTTTCTTTTAGGTGTTTGAAAATTTAAAAAGAATGTATACACCTAGAATATATCATGCTAAATGAAATAAGTCAGACTGAGAAAGATAAATGCTATATAATTTCACTCATAAATGGAATCTGAAAACCAAATGAATGAACAAACAAAACTGCAGAATTAGACCTATAACTACAGAGAACAAACTGATGGTTGCCAGAAGAGAGGGATTTTGTAGGATGAGTGAAATGGCTGAAGGGGTGTTGTGAGCTTACAGGTTTCCAGTTATCATGGGAATAAGATACAGTATGGGTAATATAGTCAATGATGTTGTAATTGTATTGTGACAGATGGTAGCTAGACTTTTGCTGAACATAGCATAACATACAGACAAGTTGAATCACTATGTTGTACACTTGAAAGTAATGTAATGTTTTGTTCCAGCAAATATTTTTTTTAAAAAAGATTCCATCTCGATTTGTTTACACTGTTTTGCGTTTTTTTACAAAAATATTTTTTTAAAAAGATTCCATCTTGATTTATTTATACTGTTTTGTGTTTTTTTACATTGTATTTATCTCCGTTATTGGACTAGGATTATAATGTATGAAAAAAATTGATCACAGTCTACTTGGTTAAATTGACATTTAACCACTTAGTAAAGTGAAGAGAATTAACTATCATTTAAATTTCTTTACTTTCCCATTTAAAAAATATAATTCTTAAATATGGCCTCCATACACATTAAATGCCACATGAATTGGTATTATAATTTATGTTTCAATCATCTAATAAGATTTAATAAACTCATAATAAATGGTGTAATCTGTTATATTTATCTCTATATTTACTTATCTGATGCTTTCCTTTCTCAAGTTCCAAGCCTCATTCTATTATTGTATCTTTTCTCTTTAGAGGGCTCCTATTGAATTGAAACATTGGGTTTATTATATTCACAATATTTTTCCTCCAGAAAAGTGATTTAAGCAGCAATTATATTGTTAGTTTATTTGTCTTTTCAATTCTATTAGCTTGCTTTTTCTTTATTGAAGTATAATTAACATACATTGTTATTTTAGTTTCAGGTCTACAATATAATAATTCATCAATTGTACACATTACTCAATGCTTGCATTGATAAGTGTGCTTATCATCTGTCACCAAACAATATTATTACAATCCTTTCCTATGCTGGACATTTCATCTCCATGACTTATTTATTTTGTAACTAAAATTGTATTTCTTAATCCCCTTTATCTATGTCACACATTCCCCCCATCCACCTTCCTTCTGACAACAAAAATTTTTTTCTTTGTTGGTTAGGTGTTTTTTGGTTTTCTAAATTTGTATAAAACCACAGAAGACTACAAATAGCCAAAGCAATTTTTAGAAAGAAAAGCGAAACAGTATCATAATTCCAGATTTCAAGATATATTGTAAAATTGTAGTGATCGAAGCAATATTTATTGACACAAAATAGACACAAGAAACAATGAAACAGCATAGAGATCCCAGAAATAAGTCCACACTTATATGGTTAATTAAGCTAAAACAGAGGAGGTAAGAAAATACAATGGGGGAAAAGTCACTTTCTTCAACATATGAAGCTGAAAAACTGGACAGCTACATGCAAAAGAATAACACTGGACCACTTTCTTACACCATACCCAAAAGTTAGTTTAAAATGGATTAAATACCTAAATATGAAACCTGAAACCATAAAACTCCAAGAAGAAAACATAGGCAGTAATTTCATTTATATTGACCTTATTAACATTTTTCTATGTATGTCTCCTCAGGCAAGGGAAACAAAAGCAAAATTAAACTATTGAGACTATACCAAAATAAAAAGCATTTGCACATCAAAGGAAATTATCAATGAAATGAAAAAAACTCTACTAAATAGAAGAAAATATTTGCAAATTATATATTTAATAAAGGCTTAATATCTAAGATGTATAAGAAACTTATAAAACTCAACACCAACAAAATAATAATAACCTTATTTTTTAAATCGGCAGAAGACCTGAATAGACATTTTTTCTAAAGAAGACATTGAAAAGACTAATAGACATGAAAAGATGCTTCACATCACAAATCACCAGGGAAATACAAATCAAAACCACAATGAGATATCACTTCATACTTGTCAGAATTACTAGACTCAAAAAGACAAAAAATAACAAGTATTTGTGAGAATGTGGAGAAAAAGGATCCCTCATGCACTATTGGAAATACAAATTGGTATGGTCACTGTGAAAAAGAGTATGGAAGTTTTTCAAAAAATTGAAAATGGGAGATCCCTGGGTGGCTCAGCGGTTTGGCGCCTGCCTTTGGCTCAGGGCGTGATCCTGGAGTCCTAGGATCGAGTCCCGCATCAGGCTCCCTGCATGGAGCCTGCTTCTCCCTCTGCCTGTGTCTCTGCCTCTCTCTCTCTCTCTCTCTCTGTCTCTCATGAATAATAAATAAAATCTTTAAAAAAATTGAAAATTCATTTGCCATATATATGAGTATGATCCAGTAATTCCACTCTAAGTATTTACCCAAATAAAATAAAATACTAATTCGTGAAGATATATGCACCTCTATGTTTATTGCAGCATTATTTATAATGGCCAAGATAGGGAAGCAACCCAGGTGTCCATCAATAGATCAATGAATAAAGAAGATATTGGGTAAAAGTGTGTTTGAGTGTGTGTGTGTGTGTGTGTGTGTGTGTGTAATGGAATAGTACTTGAACTAAAAAAGCATGAGAGCTTGCCATTTACAATAGCTTGGATTAACCAAGAGGCTATATTATGTAAAATTAACCAAGACAGAAAGAGAAATACCATATAATTTTACTCATATGTTGAATTTGAGAAATAAAACAAAGGACTATCAGTATTTCTATGATACATTTTTTGTTGTGAAAAAATATACATAACATAAAATTATCATATTAAATTTTTATATCAAAAATTTTAAGTGTACACATTAGTGGCATTAGTATATGCAAAATATTGTTCAGCCATTACCTCCAAACATTTCCACAAATTTTCTTATCTTCCAAACTGAAACTTTGTATGTATTAAAAAAAAAAAAAAAAAACCTAGGGGGTCCCTGGGTGGCTCAGTGGTTTAGCGCCACCTTCAGCCCAAGGCATGATCCTGGAGACCCAGGTCAAGTCCCGCAGCGGGCTCCCTGCATGGAGCCTGCTTCTCCCTCAGCCTGTGTCTCTGCCTCTCTCTCTCTCTCTCTCTCTCTATCTCTCATGAATAAATAAAATCTTAAAAAAAGCCTCCCCATCTTCCCTTTTCACAACTACTGGAAACCACTATTTTACATTTCTGTCTGTATGAATTTGAGTTCTACATATGCCTCTGAGTTGAATCATACAGTATTTATCATTTTGTGACTGTCTTATTTCACATAACATGTTTTTAGGTTTCTTAATCTTGTAACAAATGTCAGAATTTTCATTCTCATTATATATATTCTCATATATTATATATATACCATATATATATAATCCATTTCTATGTACATTTGTCCATGGAGAGATGTTAGTTTCCACTTTTTGACTATTGTGAATAATGCTGCTATTAACATGGGTTTATAAAAATCTGTCTCAGTCCATTTCATTTACTTTGGGTACATACTCAGAAGTGGAATTCCTGGATCATAAAGTTTTGTTTTGTTCCACCATACTGTTTTTCTTGGAGGCTGCACTATTTTACATCCCCAACAATAGTATATAAGAGTCTTATATTTCCACATTTTTGCCTAAACTTGTTAGCTTTTTTTTGGATAATAATCATTAAAAAGGATGTGAAATGGCATCTCATTGTGTTTTTAGTTTTCATTTTTTTGTGATTAGTGATTATGAGCATCTCTTCATGTGCTTATTAGCCATATATATGCATTTGGAAAATTTTTACATAATTTGCCCATTTTACAAAGGAGTTGTATTTTTTTATTGGGTATAAGAGTTTTTTTACAAAATATATTCTGGGTATTAACCCCTTATCATATATGTTTTGTCCATTTTTAAAATTTCCGTGGTTTCATCATCATATAGTTTTCTTTGATACACAAATTATATATATTTATTTGTGTTTTTTCTGTCATATACCAGAAATCATTGCCAAATCCAATGTCATCACATTTTTCCATCACAATTTCTTCTCAGAATGTTATAGGTATAGTTCTTACATTTAAGGTTTGATCGAGTTTGAATTAATTTTTGTATATGGTATAAAGTAACAATCCAACTTAATATTTTTGGATGTTGGTGTAGAGTTTTCTAAATTTTTTTCCAAATTTTTCCATTTATTTACAGTGTTATACAATCATTATCATAGTCAACTTTTGGAATATTTTCATCTCCCTTAAAAGAAAGCTTATGCCCATTAACCATCACTTTCCCATTACCTCTGAGTTTCTTAACTTTAAGCAATCAATAGTCTTTTTTCCTTGTCTAGACACTTTGCCTATTCTGGACACTTCATGTAAATGGAGTCATACAATATATGATCTTTTGTACGGAGTTCTTTCATTTAATATAATGTTTTCAGTATCAGCCATGTTGCTGCACATAGTTTTTTTCTTTTAATTTGACAAATAAAATTTCTATGTCTGGATATATCGTATATTTAATTCATTAGCAGAAAGACAGTTTATTTTAACTTTCACTATTACAAATAAGACTGCTATGAACATCCATGTGTAAGCTTTTGTATAGTTTTCTTCTCACAATTTGTTGAAACTGCTTTTCTTTAACCATAAAATGGTCTCATCATCTTTGTCAAAAATCATTTAACAATTTATGTTATTGTTTATGTTGGGCCATTTATCTAGTCCACTGGTCTATATGTCTGTATTTATGTTTTTATTACTGTAGCTTTATAGTAAGTTTTAAAATCTGGAAGTATGACATGTATTTTCTTTTTTTAATATTATTTTTATTACTCGTGGCCTCTTGAGATTCCATGAGTTTTAGGATGGATTTCTCTTCTTCTCAAAAAGAAAAAATAAGTTGTTAAAATTTTGATAGGTGTTGTATTGAATCTCTAGATTGCTCTGATAGCAATGTTGACATCTTAACAATTTTAAATATAATTCATGAATATGGGATGTCTTTAGATTTATTAGTGTCTTAAATTTTCTTTTATCAACATTACATATTTATAAGTATATATGTTTTTTACTTATGTGTCAATTTTATTACAAGTATTTTATTTCCTTTTTTGTAAATATAATCAGTTTCTTAATTCTATTTTTTGGCTTTTTACTGTTAGTGTATATAATCTTAACCATTTTTGAGTGTTGGTTTTTATTTTTTTATTTTTTTATTTTTCTGGACGCACTAGAGTGTTGGTTTTTATTTTTTTATTTTTTAAGAAATTTTATTTATTTATTCATGAGAGACACACAGAGAGAGAGGCAGAGACACAGGCAGAGGGAAAAACAGGCTCCACGCAGGGAGCCCGACGTGGAACTCAATCCCAGGTCTCCAGGATCACGCCCTGGGCTGAAGGCGGCGCTAAACTGCTGAGCCACCGGGGCTGCCCAGAGTGTTGGTTTTTAAATCTAAAATTTTGTTGCATTTGTTTATTAGTTCTAACATTTATTTTTTCTGGAATCTAGTGTTTCCTACATATAAGATTGTGTCATCTGCAAACAAATAATTTCACTTCTTCCAGTCTAATTTGAATGTCTTTTGTTTTTCCTTTTTGCCTAAAGTTTCTGTCTAGGAAATGCATTAGTATGCTGAATAGAGGTGGCAAAGTGTGCAGCCTTATTTTGTTCCTGATTTCAGAGTTCCTGATTTCAAAAGTTTCTAGTCTTTCACCATTGAGTATAACATTGGCTATGATATTTTCACATGTCACAGAATGACACGGCTGTTTTGGGCAGAATTGTGTCCCCAAAATTCATATTTAAATCCTAATCTTTAATACCTCAGACTGTGTATGTATTTGAGGATAGTATATTTAAAGAGGAAATTAATTTAAAATAATATCATGAAGGTAAGCCCATACAGTATGACTGATTACCTTGTAAAAGACAAAATTTGGAGGCAGACACAGAAAGAACATCATGTGAAGATATACTGAGAAGAGGGTCATCTATGAGCCAAGGAGAGAGGCCTTAGAAGAAACCCAACCTCCAACACCTTGGAGGTTCAAGCAAACAAAACTAGGCCAAGTCTTCAATAATTTCTTAGAAATCTCAGCAGGTTCCTCAAAAAGTTCAAAATAGAACTAACTACCCTGAAATCCAGGAACTGGATTATTAATTCTTTGGATTACCTAAAAAATACATAAATACTAATTCAAAGGATACATGCATCCTGATGTTTATATAGCATTATCTACAATAACAAAATTATGTGAAAAGCCTAAGCTTCCATCGACTAATGAATGGATGGGTGGATAAGAATATGTTGTATATAGGGATGCCTGGGTAGCTCAGTGGTTGAGCATCTGCCTTTGGCTTGGGTCGTGATCCTGAGGTCCTGGGATACAGTCCTGTACCAGGCTCCTCACAGAGAGCCTGCTTCTCCCTCTGCCTATGTTGCTGCCTCTTTCTGTGTATCTCTCATGAATAAATAAATAAAATCTATTAAAAAGGTGTTATATATATACTATAGATTATATTATCATTTAATTATTAATAATATTTATTGTAATTATTATTAATTTTGTAATAGTTTGGGAAGAATGGGTACTAACCCTTCTTTATTTTATTTATTTTTTTTTTCTAACCCTTCTTTAAATGTATGGATGGCTTCATCTGTGAGGCGATCTGGGCATGGGCTGCTGATTGTTGGGAGTTTTTTATTATTTATTTAATTTTTTTTGGTGGTTAGCAAAATGTTCAACATTTCTATTTCTTCTTATTTCAGTTCTGGTAGTTTATATGTTTCTAGGAATCATCCATTTCTTCTAGGTTGTCCAATTTGTTGGTGGTAGAGCTATTCAAAATGTTCCTACATTTCTATAATTGTATTTCTCTGTTAATATTATTTCTCTTCTCTCTTTTGTGATTTTTATCTATTTGAGTCTTTTATTTTCTTGATACATCTGGCTGGGGTTTATCAATTCTATTATTATTTTTTTTTTCGAAGAAACAACTCCTGATGTCATTGATCTGTTCTATTTTGATTTTTTTTTTTTTAGATTTTTCCTTCTATAATCCATATCATTTCCTTCTTTCTACTGGTTTCAGTTTTTGTTTTATATTCTTTATTTAGCTCCATCAGGTGTAAAGTTAAGTCGTTTATTGCAGATTTTTTTTTTTTGCTTCTTGAGGTATGCCTATATTTCTCTATAAGTCTCTTTCTTATTATTTCTTTTTTTATTGGAGTTCAATTTGCCAACATATAGCATAACACCCTGTGCTCATCCTGCCAAGTGCCCCCATCAGTGCCCGTCACCAAGTCACCTCAACCCCCCACCAACCTCCCTTTCCACTACACCTTATTCGTTTCCCAGAGTTAGGAGTCTCACATGATTTGTCAACAGCACTGATATTTTCACTCAATTTTCTCTCCTTTCCCTTTCACTAATTTTTATATTCCCCAAATGAAGGACACCATATGCTGTTTGTCCTTCTCCAATTGATGTACTTCACTCAGCATAATACCCTGAAGTCCCATCCATGTCAAAGCAAATGGTGGGTATTTGTCATTTCTAATGGCTGAGTAATATTCCAATGTATACATGTACCACAACATCTTTATGCATTCATCTTTCTATGGATACCTAGGCTTCTTCCACAGTTTGACTATTGTGGACATTGCTATAAAAATCGGACTGCAGGTGTTCCAGTGTTTCACTGCATCATTATCTTTGGGGTAAATCCCTAGCAGTGCAATTGCTGGGTCATAGGGCAGATCTATTTATAACTCTTTGAGGAGCATCCACACAGTTTTCCAGAGTGGCTACACCAATTCATATTCCCACCAACAGTGCAAGAGAGTTTCCCTTTCTCCACATCCTCTCCAACATGTGTTGTTTCCTGTCTTGTCAATTTTCCCCATTATCAGTGGTGTGAGGTGGTATCTCATTGTGGTTTTGATTTATATTTCCCTGATGGCCAGTGATGCAGAGCATTTTCTCATGTACTTCTTGGCCATGTCTATGTCTTCCTCTGTGAAATTTATGTTCATGTTTTTTGCCCATTTCATGATTGGGTTGTTTGTTTCTTTGCTGTTGAGTTTAATAAGTTCTTTATGCATCTTGGATACTAGCTCCTTATCTTATACGTAAATTGCAAATATCTTCTCCGATTCCATAGGTTGTCTTTAAGTTTTGGGGACTGTTTCTTTTGCTGTGCAGAAGCTTTTCATCTTGATGAAGTCCCAATAGTTCATTTTGGCTTTTGTTTCTCTTGCCTTCGTGGATGTATCTTACAAGAGGTTACTGTGGCCAAGTTCATAAAGGGTGTTGCCTGTGTTCTTCTCTAGGATTTCGTTGGAATCTTGTTTCACATTTAGTGTTTCATCCATTTTGAGTATATCTTTGTGTATGGTGTAAGAGAATGGTTTAGTTTCATTCTTCTGCATGGAGATGTCCAATTTTCCCAGCACCATTTATTGAAGAGACTGTCCTTTTTCCAGTTGATAGTCTTTCCTGCATTGCTGAATATTACTTGACCATAAAGTTGAGTGTCCACTTCTGGATTCTCTATTGTGTTCCATTGATCTATGTGTCTGTTTTTGTGCCAGTACCACACTATCTTGATGACCACAGCTTTGTAGTACAACCTGAAATCTGGCATTGTGATGCCCCCAGCTATGGTTTTCTTTTTTAAAATTCCCCTCGCTATATGGGGTCTTTTCTGATTCCACACAAATCTTAATATGATTTGTTCCAACTCTATGAAGAAAGTCCATGGTGTTTTGATAGGGATTGCATTAAATATGTAAATTTCCCTGGGTAACATTGACACTAACACCATATAAATTCTTCCAATCCATGAGCGTGGAATATTTTTCCATCTTTTTGTGTCTTCATCAATGTCTTTCAGAAATGTTCTGTAGTTTTTAGGGTATAGATCCTTTACTTCTTTGGTTAGGTTTATTCCTAGGTATCTTATGCTTTTGGGTGCAATTGTAAATGGGATTGACTCCTTAATTTTTCTTTCTTCAGTCTCATTGTTAGTGTAAAGAAATGCCACTGATTTCTTGGCACTGATTTTGCATCCTGCCACACTGCCAAATTGCTGTATGAGTTCTAACAAATTTGGAGTGAGGTCTTTTGGGTTTTCTATGTACAGTATCATGTCATTTGCATAAAGGGAGTTTGACTACTCCATTGCCCATTTGAATGCGTTTTATTTCTTTTTGTTGCCTGATTGCTGAGGCTAGAACTTCTAATGCTATGTTGAATGGCAGTGCTGAGATAGGACATCTCTGTCATGTTCCTGATCATAGGGGAAAGGTTCCTGGTGCCTACCATTGAGAAGGATATTTGCTGTGGGCTTTTTGTAGATGGCTTTTAAGATGCTGAGGAATGTTCCTTCTATCCCTACACTCTGAAGAGTTTTGATAAGGAATGGATGCTGTGTTTCCTCAAATGCTTTCTCTGCATCTATTGAGAGGATCATATGGTTCTTGATTTTTCTCGTGCTGATATAATCAATCACATTGATTGCTTTACTAGTCGTGAACCTGCCTTGGATCCCAAGGATAAATCACACTTGGTCATGGTGAAGAAGCTTCTTAATGTACTGTTGGAACCTATTGGCTAGTATCTTGTTGAGAATTTTTCCATCTGTGTTCATCAGGGATATTGGTCTATAATTCTCCTTTTTGTGGGGTCGTTGTCTGGTTTTGGAATTAAGGTAATGCTGGCATCATAGAAGGAGTTTGGAAGTAATTCCATCTCTTTCTATCTTTCGGACAGCTTTAGTAGAATAGGTATAGTTTCTTCTTTAAATGTTTGATAGAATTCCCCTGGGAAGCTATCTGGCCCTGAACTTTTGAGTCTTAGGAGGTTTTTGATGACTGCTTCAATTCCCTCCCTGGTTATCAGCTTGTTCATGTTGTCTATTTCTTCCTGTTCCAGTTTTGGTAGTTTGTGGTTTTCCAGAAATGCATCCATTTCTTCTAGTTTGCCTAATTTATTGGCGTATGTCTGCTCATTAAAAGTTTTTAAAATCTTTTGTATTTCCTTCGTATTGGTGGTGGTCTCTCCTTTTTCATTCATGATTTTATTAATTTGAGTCTTTTCTCTCTTATTTTTAATAAGACTGGTTAATGGTTTATCTATCTTATTAATTCGTTCAAAGAACCAACTCCTGGTTTTGTTGATCTGTTCTACAGTTCCTCTGGTCTCGATTTCATTCAGTTCTGCTCGAATCTTTATTAATTTTCATCCTTTGCTGGGTGTAGGTTTTATTCGCTGTTCCTTCTCCAGCTCTTTTAGTTGCAAGGTTAGCTTTTGTATTTGAGGTCCCTCTAGTTTTTGGATCGTGGCTTGTATTGAGATCTATTTCCCCCTCAGGACTGCTTTTGCTGTATCCCAATGATTTTGAACGTTTGTATCTTCATTCTCATTAGTTTCCATGAATCTTTTTAATGCTTCTCTAATTTCCTGGTTGAACCTTTCATCTTTTAGCAGGATGATCCTTAACCTCCACGTGTTTAATCCTTCCAAATTTCCTCTTGTGATTTGGTTCTAATTTCAAAGAATTATGGTCTGAAAACAACAGGGTATGATCCCAATCTTTTGGTATCAGTTAAGACCTGAGTTGTGACCCAGTATGTGGTCTATTCTGGAGAAAGTTCCATATGCACTTGAGAAGAATGTGTATTCAGTTGAGTTTGGACGTAAAGTTCTGTAAATATCTGTGAAATCCATCTGGTCCAGGTTATCATTTAAAGCTCTTGTTTCTTTGGAGATGTTGTGCTTAGAAGATCTGTCGATTTCGAAAGGACTGTGTTCAAGTCACCAAGTATATCTGTATTATTATCTAAGTATGTCTCATCTTTGGTTATTAATTGATTGATATACTTGGCAGCTCCCACATTAGGGGCATAAAAATTCATGATTTTTAGGTCCTCTTGTTGGATAGATCCTTTAAGTATGATAGAGTGTCCCTCTTCATATCTCACTACAGTCTTCGAGATAAAATTTAATTTATCTGATATAAGGATAGCTACACCTGATTTCTTTTGAGGACCATTTGGATGGTAAATGGTACTCCAACCTTTTATTTTCTGGCTGTAGGTCTCCTTATGTCTAAAATAAGTCTGTTGCAGAAGGCAAATAGATGGGTCTTGCTTTTTTATCCACTCTGAAGCCATGTGCCTTTTGATGGGGTCATTAAGCCCATTCATGTTCAGAGTTACTATTGAAATATATGAGTTTAGTGTCATCATGATACCTATTCAGCCCCTGTTTTTGTGGATTGTTCCTTTGGACTTCCTCTTTATATTACAGAGTCCCCCTTAGTATTTCTTGCAGAGCTGGCTTGGTGGTCACATATACTTTCAGTTTCTGCCTATTTTGGAAGCTCTTCATCTCTCCTTCTATTCTGAGAGTCTTGTTGGATAAAGTATTCTTGGCTGTAGGTTCTTCTCATTTAGGACCCTGAATATATCCTGCCAGCCTTTTCTGGCCTGCCACGTCTCTGTGGAGAGGTCTGCTGTTAACCTATTACTTCTCCCCATAATGGTTAGGGATCTCTTGTCTCTTGCTGCTTAAGGATCTTCTCTTTGTCTTTGGAATTTGCAAGCTTCACTATTAAATGTCGAGGTGTTGAGTGGCTTTTATTGATTTTTTTTGGTGGGGGGGGATCTCTCTATCTCCTGGATCTGAATGCCTGTTTTCCTTCCCAAGTTAGGACACTTCTCAGCTATGATTTGTTCAAGTACAGTTTCTGGACCTCTGTCCCTTTATGTGCTCTCGAAAACCTCCATTAAACATAGATATTTTTCTTCTGAGGCTGTCATTTATTTCCCTTAACCTATCCTTATGATCTTTTAATTGTTTTTCTCTTTTTTCCTCAATTTCCCTCCTTGCCATCAACTTGTCTTCTATGTCACTCACTTGTTCTTCTACCTCATTAATCCTCATCATTAGGACCTCTAGTTTGGATTGCATCTCATTTAATCATTTTTAATTTCTGTCTGATTAGATCTAAATTCTGCAGTCATGAAGTCTCTTGAATCCTTTATGCTTTTCTCTAGAGCCACCAATAGCTTTATAATTGTGCTTCTGAATTGGCTTTCTGACATTGAACTGTAATCCAAATTTTGTAATTCTGTGGGAGAGAGGACTGTTTTTGATTCTTTCTTTTGAGGTGAGTTTTTCCTTCTAGTCATTTTAGTGCAGAGTGGCCAAAAACAAGTTGTATTGGGAAAAGGAGAAAAAGAGAGAAGCAAAAAGAAGAAGAAGAAGAAGAAGAAGAAGAAGAAGAAGAAGAAGAAGAAAGAAAGAAAGAAAGAAGAAGAAGAAGAAGAAGAAGAAGAAGAAGAAGAAGAAGAAGAAAAGAAAAAAAGAGAGGGAAGCAAACAGAAAACAAAAAACCAGGGGGAGTATCCTCTGATTCTATATACTGTAAATCCCTCGACCTCTTCTGGAACTTTCCAGTGCTGCTTGGTGAATAACTTGCTTTTCCCCTGTCCTATCTGGTCTTCTGTAGGAGTAGCCTGCTGTGCTGGTTCTCGGGTATGTGCACTGTTGCATGGCTCAGTGGGAGTTATTTATCCTGTTTATCCTGTGAGGCCACTGTGAGGCTCAGCGGGAGTTGTTTATCCTATGAGGCCCCAGGAGGAACAACAAGGAACAACAACAGTGGCGGCCACCAGCTCTCCAGCCCTGGAGTCAGTTCTTGTATAACTACCGCAGCTCCCAGTCTGCAGGGCCTTGGATGCTCCAGGGGCCCAGGGCGCAGATCTACAAATCTCAGGGCTGCCCAGCGGCAGGAGCGTTCTTGCAGTCCTGTGTCCTCCTGGCCTCTGCCTGTCCTGGGGGGAGTGCCGGATCTAGGACTGTGTTTCCTAGTGCCCTGTGCTCCAGGGCCTGCACCACTGGAATCACGCTCCTGGGGCCAGCAGCCCGCTCTGCCGGAGCTGCTACCGGCGCTGCAGGGCACAGGCTGCAGCCTTTTAGGGAGCTTGGCTTTGGCATGTGGCGCTCTTTCCCGGGGGGCAGGTCCTCTGTTAGTCCCCTTGGGAGCCTGAGGGATCCTGCTCCAACTCCCTGGAGCAGCTTTCTGTCCGAGAAGATTGGTGAAGCTCCTGCTTCTCCGAGAGGGGGCTTTCCTGTCCTGAGGGCACTCGCCGGGTGTCCTTAGCCTGGCTCTTCACAGGGGCCCCTCCTCCTTGGATGCTTTTTTATTTCTTTATTATTTTTTTCCCCGTCTTCCTACCTTGATAGAAGCGGAAACTCTTCTCACTGTAGCATTCCAGCTGTTCTCGCTTTAAATCTCAGACCAAATTCGTAGGTTTTCAGGATGATTTGAAAATTATCATGTAATTTGGTGGGGACAGGTGACTTGGGGAACCCTACTCTTCCCCTATCTTGCCCCCTTATCCAATTTTTAAATTCATCTTAATTTTCTGCTTAACTCACTAATCCTTTAGTAAGCTGTTCTTTATTCTCCATCTATTTTCGGTTTGTTTCCAATTTTTTTCCTGTTGTGGACAATGTACAGCATTTGTAAATGAGAAAAAAGCTCAGGATAAATAAATTGTAAAGGACAGGCATAAAAGCAACTAGGCTACAGGCCAGACTTTTAAGAAAATATGTTTTACAGTGAATTTCTCCTTGGATTTGAAAAGATACATGGAGAAAAAGGTAATAAAGATTAAATTCAAAATGGTTTCCTAGATGCGTATTTCATAAAATAATTGAAACCTGATGACAATAGACATCATCCACATTCTTATCTCCACCTACTTAATTACATGAAAAAAATAAGTCTAGAAAATTTCATGGGTTATATTAATGTGGGAAAACTTATATTTCAGAAAAGGAATATTACCCTATAGAGAAAAACATATTGTAAATAATAAATGGGTCAAGTAATCAAATGAAATAACTATCTTAATTCTGTAAGCACCTAATTTATATCTTCCAAATATATGAGTCAAAACTGATAGAATAGGTGATGTCAGCAAGATGGTAGATTAAAAATCCCCAGCCCTAAATTTTCCCTAGAAACAATTAGTAAATTACAAAAAAACAAAAAAACTAAGTTAACTTAATAAGAACTCTGGGAATCATTTTGAATTGTACATCAACCAAACACACAATCCCCCCCACCCCCGGAAAAAAAGATACATTGATCATTGTAGGACATGTTGTTGTGCTTTTTACTCCACGGTGCTTCCCACTCTTTCTGATGTGATGCAGGATGGTTTGAGCTAAGCAGAATCCCAATCCTTAGTTCCCTCTGTAAACCAGAGTAAAATGGGCCAAATTTGCAATGTTTTGATGTGTCTGAAGGCTTCCTAACTGGTCTCTCTGAAGCCTAACTTGGAGCTCAAATGGACAAAGGTATCTGAAATCTCAAGCTATGGAAAGACACAGAATCATGATTTATAAATGCCACAGGGAAATAATCTCACAAACAAAAAGGATGAAAGACCACTGATTCCATGCACAAGATAATATCTAAGTTGTTAGAAGCAAAGGTAATACCCTTAAAAAAATCAAGACATTTAAATTCAGAAATGTTTTAAAAGAATGGAAAAAATGCACACATATGTCCAAGGATGGCATATGCACAGAATAGGTCAGAGAAGACCATCAGCTTCAGATTCATAAGCTTCATGCTTAGAATATTAATGAAAATCTTTCAATACATAGAACCATTCTACAGAGTTTAAAAAGTAGTATTTTTTTTCAGGTGTACAAAAGTCAATAAATGATCACAATTCATACAAAATAAATAGGAAATCATAATTTACTAAAGAAACATAATAATTGTTATAAATTATGAAGGAACAATCTTCAGATATACTAGACAGATTTTTTAAAATCTTGTCATATATGATCAGGAAATTAAAGTAATACACAAAAAAACCTCAATTATATCAGATAAACAACATATAAACAAAATAAGAATATTGACAAAGAGATAGAAATTACAAAAAAAGGCTAAATGTCAGTTCTGAAACTATAAAATACAATAATGAATTGAAAAATTCACTACAATGGTTTAACAGCAGATTCAAATAGGAAGAAAAAAGAATGACTGTATCAGAAGGCAGATAATTTCAAATTATCAATTCAGAGAAGTTAAAAGAAAAAAAAATATAAAAGTGAACAAACCCTAAAGGATTTATGTGACACCATCAAAAAATAGATATACACATTATGGGAGCCCCAATAGAAGGTAGAGACAAATGGGTAAGAGAATTATTTGAAAATATATATATAATGTCAAATGGAAAAAGGTATCTGAAATCTCAAACTATGGGAAGATACAGCAGCATGATTCATAAATGCCACAGGGAAATAATTAAAGAAAAGTACAAATATAAAAGTACAAAAACATAAAATTAATGAATAAGTAGGATAAATATGAGACCTGCCCTGAGACACGTTATAATCAAGGTGTCAAAATCAAAAATAAAGAGTCTTGAAAGCAAGAAGAGAATGAAGATTGTTATATAAAAGTGTTAAAAATAGACCTGCCCTACGACCCAGCAATTGCACTGTTGGGGATTTACCCCAAAGATACAGATGCAATGAAACGCAGGGACACCTGCACCCCGATGTTTATAGCAGCAATGGCCACAATAGCCAAACTGTGGAAGGAGCCTTGGTGTCCATCGAAAGATGAATGGATAAAGAAGATGTGGTTTATGTATACAATGGAATATTACTCAGCTATTAGAAATGACAAATACCCACCATTTGCTTCAACGTGGATGGAACTGGAGGGTATTATGCTGAGATGCTGAGTGAAGTAAGTCAGTCGAAGAAGGACAAACATTATATGTTCTCATTCATGTGGGGAATATAAATAATAGTGAAAGGGAATATAAGGGAAGGGAGAAGAAATGTGTGGGAAATATCAGAAAGGGAGACATAACGTAAAGACTGCTAACTCTGGGAAATGAACTAGGGGTGGTAGAAGGGGAGGAGGGCGGGGGGTGGGAGTCATTGGGTGACGGGCACTGGGGGTTATTCTGTATGTTGGTAAATTGAACACCAATAAAAAAATAATAAAAAAGTGTACCTCAATAATATTATCAGTAGATTTATAAGCAGAAATATTTCAGAACCAAAGACAGTGAGATAAAACATTTAAAGTGCTGAAGGAAAAAATAGTAAGACTGTCAACTCAAAATTTTAAATCTGGTAAATTCGCTTTTCAAAACTGAGGAGAAAATAATTCATTTCCAAATTAAGAAAAGCTGAGGGAGTTTATTACTACTTGACCTTCCCTACTATAAATGCTGAAAACAATCCTTCAAGTTGAAATGAAAAAAATGTCAGAGAAAAACTAGGAGCCATAATATATATATATATATATGTCATTGCTGTCTTTATTTTTTTAAATATTACAAGACAAAGATTTTTAACTTAACATGAAAAATTTACTCTTTTATTTTGAGAAAAAAGTTATCATACTAACAGAACAAGATTAAAAGTAAATTTCTTAAACATTATCCAGAAAAATAACAAGATTTATGGTATATTTCTGGCCCTAATATACACAACAGGCCATAGCCATGCCTACTCAGCAGGTTCACCTTCGGTGCTCTCCTGTTCAGGGGCAGGCTCACTGCCTGCTTCTTTTCCTTCTTTGCTTCTCTTAGATTTTTTGTGGTTGTGTCTCCTGTGACTATATATATATATATATATATATATATATATATATATATATTACAAAATTAAGGTAAATACAAAAGTAAATATAAAAACAAGCATTATTGTAATTTTTCTTATAACACTACTTTTTACTCTACAGGATTTAAAGTAAAACCTGAAAGTAAAGGTTAATCTATTCTAATATAATTTATAACAAAAGATGTAATATAATATATTTAATTAAAGTTGTAATTTGTAACATCAATAACATAAAGGATGATTGAGCTATAAAAGTAGTTTTAGTGAGATTGAATTTATATTGATATTAGTTTAAAACAGAATTAACTTTATGATGTTATGATATTATATGTAACTCCCTTTGTAACACAAAAATTCCTATAGATATATATTTAAAAAATAAGAAATGAGTGAAAATAACAATACAAAAAAATCAAAAAGAAAGCATTATAGGAGGAAATGAGAGACAAAAAAAGCTGTAAAATATGTGGAAAACAAATAACTAAGTGCAAATAGTAAGTCCTTAACTATGAATAATTGCCTTAAATGTAGTGATAAATTTCCCAGTTAAAAAAACATAGACTGACAGAATGGATTAAAACAGGATCCTAATATATTGTGTCTAAAAAGTCTCACTTTAGGGGTGCCTGGGTGGCTCAGTGGTTGAGCATCTGTCTTTGGCTCAGGTCATGATCTTAGTGTCTGGAGATCAAGTCCCATATCAGGCTCCCCACAGTGAGCCTGCTTCTCCTTCTGCCTCTGTCTTTGCCTCTCTCTGTCTCTCATGAACAAATAAATAAAATATTTTTTAAAAAATAAAAGTAAAAAGTCTCACCTTAAATATGAAAACATGAGTAATTTGAAAGTTAAAGGTTGTAAAAATTATTCCATGTAAACAGTCACCAAAGGGAATTATACTGGCTATAAAATATCAGACAAAATAGATTTTAGGTCAAAAAAATCTTACAAGAGACTGGAGATCCCTGGGTGGCTCAGTGGTTTAGTACCTGCCTTTGGCCTAGGGTGTGATCCTGGAGTCCCGGGATTGAGTTCTGCATCAGGATCCCTGCATTGAGCCTGCTTCTCCCTCTGCTTGTGTCTCTGTTTCTCTCTTGAATAAATAAATACAAATTTTTAAAAAAATCTTACAGGAGACAAAAATAGATACTATGTATGATAAAAGATAATATCTCCAAGGAAATATTACAGTTATTAATATATATAGATGTCAAAAATGAGATATTTTAAATATATGAAGCAAACCATGAGAAAACTGAAGTGATTAGACATCTCTACCAAAATAGTTGGACATTACTTGGGCTGTATAGACATTTTAACAATATTTTTTATTCCAATCCATGAGCATGGAATATTTTTTTTCATTTTTCATTTCTTTATGTCATCTTCAAGTTCTTTCATAAATGTTCTGTGGTTTTCAGAGTACAAATCTTTTACCTCCTTCATCAGGTTTATTCTTAGGTATCTTAACTATAGACTACAAGCTGAGAGTTGCTGGAGGGGGAGTGGGTGGGGAGATGGACTAGTGGGTGATGGGTATTAAGGAAGGTACTTGTTATGATGAGCACTGGATGTTATATATAAGTGATGAATCACTAAATTCTACTCCTGAAACTAATGTTACATTGAATGTTAACAAACTGGAATTTGAATAAAAATTTGAAAAAAAAACAAAGCAGGAGATTCAATATCCTATATTCAATTGTGAAAAGAACAACCAGACATAAGATCAATATGGAAATGGAGGTTTTGAACAACACTACAGATTAATTTGACCTAAAAAACACTGTAACAAATAATAGCAGGATATAAGTATTTATCAAATGCACATGGAACATTCTGTGAGATAGAACACTTGTTAGGCCACAGATCATAATAATAAATTTTAAAAGGTTTAAATGGCATAAAGTACAGTTTCCAATCACAATAGAATGAAAGTAGAAATCAGAAGCAGAAGGAAAACCAGAAAATCCCCAAATATGTAGAAATTACTGAACATACTCCTAAGCAACAAAAAGATCAAAGAAAAAAAATCACAAGATAATTTGAAAATGTCTTGAGACAAATGAAGGTGAAAACACAACATACTAAAACTTATGGAGAGCAGCAAAAGCAGTGCTGTGGTAAATTCATAGTTACAAATTTTTACATTATAAAAGAATGGTCTCAAATCAGCAACCTAAGTTCAATACCTAAGGAACTCTTAAAAGAATGAACTAAAATCATAACTAGAAGAATAAAGGAAAAAATAAATAATATAACATAAAATAGAGAATAAAATAAAAATAAACTATATTTGAAATTTAAGAAGATCAGAAATGAGGAGGGAAGCTGTGCACAAGAGAGAGGGAGCTTTGTGTGCAGAGGGCAGAGAAACAGACCCTCTCACTAGGAGGCTTACATGGGAAGACTAATCCACAAAACATTTGGTTTAAATATGAGGGAACAAATTTATGAGTTTGTAAAAAGAAGGACTTAGAACCTGGAGTTTTAAGGGTAATCTGACTCAGCACTGGTTGAGCCAGGAAGGCAAGTGCTAGATGGGTCACTGCCCTTAAAGAGACAACAGCTTGCATGGGGAGGCAACACAAAAACCACAGCTTACACAATGCCAGGGCAAAGGGGAGAAAAACCTGTTCATACTGATTTTGGAACTTGTTGGGGGACTTCAAAAATGAGGGAGCTGGAAGATACTATTTCCCTCTTCCACCCCACCTCAGCATAAACACATATCCACATGCAGGAAGTGGCACTGCACAGACACTCCATACCTAACTTGCTAGGTGTGCACTATGCCCATGATTTCTCTTGAGGACTCACCCACTCCAACCATGATAGCCTCAGCTCTGGGTTCAGGGCAAATTTTGTTAATAAGTGCACCATGTTCAGTCATCTGGTGCACAGGTACCACTGTGCACCACATTCAGCCACGCACCACATTCAGCCACACACACCCAGACACCATCATGCACCAGGCTTGTCATCACCACACTGGATCTAGCCCCCTGCCCATGGCCACCCCAAGTGCAAACTCCAGCCACTGCAATGTTTCAGGGGGACCGGCATATAATTAGTGGCCAAGTGCAAATATTGCTAATATCCCTGCCCCTCTCCCAGTTTCCCTGGGGATGACTCCCCCTCAGAACTGGCCTGCCTGGGTCCCAATAACAACACAGACAGTAAGCACAGTGCACAACAGACAGAGAGTCACTGTAGATGGCTGAAATAAAAAGAAAAATGACTTGGAAACAACAGTAAGGTGTAAGTAACACACATAGGATATTCTCCTGAAATGCCAGGTTCTGATGAATGGGGGACACTGCACTGCAAGGCACTCCAGGACCTCTTCCTCCTAAAGTCACTACTTTCAAGAGCAGAAGATATAGCTCACTTTCTTAACACAAAGAAACAGACACGCAAGGTAGACAAAATAAAGAAACAGAAATTTATCCCGAATGAAAGGAAAGGACAAAGTCATAGGCCAAGATATAAGCAAAAAATACATAAGTAAAATACATGATACATAATTTATTGCAATGATCATAAGAATACTCATTAAACTTAAGAAAAGAGTTGAAGAAATGACTGAGAGCCTAAAAGCAGGGTAATGAATAACATAGTACAAATAAATGGGTCAATAAGCAAAGTAAGAAATGGGTAGGAAATATCAGAAAGGGAGACAGAACATAAAGACTCCTAACTCTGGGAAACAAACTAGGGGTGGTGGAAGGGGAGGAGGGCAGGGGTTGGGGGTGAATGGGTGATGAGCACTGAGGGGGGCACTTGACGGGATGAGCACTGGGTGTTATTCTGTATGTTGGCAAATTGAACACCAATAAAAAATAAATTTATTATTAAAAAAAAGCAAAGTAAGAAATAGGTTTGATGAAATGAAGACCAGAAGCCAAGAAACAGAAGAGCCAATTAGTGACTTAGAAGACAGAGTAATGGAAAGTAAGCTGAACGAAAGAGAAAAAAAATATATGCAAAATAAGAACAGACTTAAGGAACTCAACTCCATCAAATTTAATAACATTCACATTATAGGTGTCCCAGAAGAAGAAAGAAAAAAGGGAGCATAATATTTTAAGAAATAATAGCTGAACACTTCCCTATTTGGTAAAAGATATACATCCAGATCAAGAAAGAACTATCATCAAAATCAACAAAGGCAGACCCACACCAAGACTTACTGTAAATAAATTGGTAAAATATACTGATAAAGAATAAAATAAAAGCAGCTAGACAAAAGCCAGTAACATAAAAGGTAAAACCCATTATGCTATCTGGAGATTTTTCAACACAGAAACGTTGCAAGCCAGAAAGGAGAGGCATGATATATTTAATGTGCTGGGTGGGAAAAGTCTGCAGTCAAGAATACTGTATTCAGCAAGGCTGTCATTCAGAATAGGAGAGATAAAGAGCTTCCTGGAAAAGTGAAAACTAAAGGAGTTCATGACCATTAAATTGCCTTCAAGAAATATGAAATGGGACTCTGAGTGGAAAAGAGAGAACAAAATTGACAGTATAAAGGTAGGAAACAGGAGGAGACTCCAAGATGGTGGAGGAGTAGACCCTAGTTTTGTCTGGTCCCAGGAATTCAGCTAGATATGTGTTAAATCATTCTTAACACCTGTGAACTCAACCAGAGATCTAAGAAAAGAAGAGCTGCAATTATACAAATGGAGAAGTGACCACTTTCTGCAAGGTAGATTGTACACAGAAATGAATTCAAGGTGATATATGGGAAGATAAACCACAGAGGGAGGGAGCCACTGTAAGCTGACTACTGGAAAGTGATATAGCAGCAAAGTGCAAAATCAGAACTTTTAGAAGCCTGCTTCTGTGAGAGATGTCCCTGCTGAATAGGTGCTAGGTGGCAAATCCTAGGAGGGACAGTAGGGTTTCAGATCCTCAGGATCACAGGAAGACTAGAGAGGGCCTGAGTGCAGCAGAGTTCCCAGGCATCAGAGTAGGGAAACCAGGTGCAATCAGTGAACCCAGGAGTGCGTTTGCAGCTCAGAGTTGCTATATTCTGGGAACTGTGGCACAGTCAGCATTACTGCTCTCTGAGCAAGGGCCCAACAAACAGCAGAATGGGTGAGACCTCCCTTCCTCCCCTGGGAGGAGAAGTGTAAGGACATGCCATAGGAGTCTGCAGGGTTTGGAGACTCGACATGTGGCCATCTACTTGAGGTAGAAATGCTTAGTCACAGGCTGGGTGAGCATGCGTTTGGACAGAGACCAGGGAGACAGGAGTGATTGTTTTTCCCTGGGGGTGCACTTAGGAATGGGGAGCTTCAGGCTCCAAGGCTGGAGATTGAGAGGCTGCCCTTTTCACTCTTATCCTCTAAAACTACAAGGAAAGCCTTCAAGAAACAAAAGCCACATGGAACAATCCATAGCAGATTATTTTTCCTGAACCCCTGGTGAGGGTGGTGCAATTTTGCCCAGGGCAAAGTCACTTGAGAATCAGTGCAACAGGCCCCTCCACCAGAAGATCAGCAAGACTGTCTATACAAAAACCAAGTTTACCAATTATTGAGAACTGCAAAACTTCCATGCAGGGGAAATGCAGCATACAGAATTCAACATTCAGAATTATTTTCCCACAATTATTTAATAATTCAATTTTGATTTTTTTCTTTTTCCTTTTCTCAACCAATTTCTCATTTATCAAATCATTTTTAAACTTTTTTTTAATTTTCATTTTTACATTTACATTCTATCCTTTCATTGTTAAAATTTTATTTGTTTGATATATATAAGTTTTTCTTCCTTTACAATTTTGGAATGAAATTCCTTCTAACAGACCAAAATACACCCAGAATCTAGGGTATGGATTTTTTTTCTCTTAACCTGTCTGATGATATTTTCTTTTTTATTTCTGCCCTTTTTTTCTGTTTTTTTTAAGTCTTTTTTTAATTTTTCATCTTTACACTTACATTTAATTCTTTGACCCTAAAGCAGCCAAAGTCCTGGTCAAAAAGGAGAATTGCAGACCAATATCCCTGATAAGCATGGATCCAAAATTCCTAGCAAGTTACTAGCCAATAGGATCCAACAGTATATTGAAAGGATTATTCAATGGAAACTAGCTGGATTTATTGCTAGGCTGCAAGTGTGGTTCAGTATCTGCAAATCAATCAATCTGATACACTGTTAATAAAAGCAAGGACAAGAAACAGATGATCTCAATAAATATAGAAAAGTCATTTGATAAAACACAGCATTCTTTCTTGATTAAGACTCTTCACAATTTAGAGATAGAGGAAAGATACCTCACTATCATAAAAACCATATACAAAAAGCCAACAGTGAATATCATTCTCAATAGGGAAAATGGAGAACGTTTCTGCTAGTGTCAGAAAAATGGCAGGGATGTCCACTATTACTACTATTATTTAACATAGTAATAAATGTCCTAGTTCAGCAATCAGACAAAAAAGAACCCAAATCAGCAAAGAAGAAGTCAAACTCTCACTTTTTCCAGATGACATAATACTCTATATGGAAAATCCAAAAGATCCTTCCTCCCAAAAAATATTGCTAGAACTCATACAGGAATTCAGCAATGTGGCAGGATATAAAATCAATGCACAGAAATCAGTTGTATTTCTATATACTAACAGTGAGACAGAAGAAAGAGAAATTAAGGAATCAATACCATTTACAATTGCACCCCTAAGATACCCATAAGGTAAAACCTTACCAAGGAAGCAAAATATCTGTTCTCAGAAAACTATAGAACACTCATGAAAGAAATTGAGGAAGACACAAAGTAATGGAAAACAGTCCCATGCTCATGGATTGGAAGAATAAATTTTGTTAAAATGTTTATGCTACCTACAGCAATCTATACACTCAATGCAATCCCTATCAAAATACCATTAACTTATTTCACAGAATTGGAACAAATAATCCTAAAATTTGTATGGAATGAGTTAAGACTCTGAAGAGCTAGAGGGATATTGAAAAAGAAAAGCAAAACTGGTGATATCACTATTCTGGACTTCAAGCTCTATTACAGAGTTATACTTATCAAGAATGTATGATACTGGCACAAAAAAAGACACATAGATCAATGGGACAGAATAGAGAACCCAGAAATGGACCCTCAACTCTATGGTCAACTAATCCTTGGCAAAGCTGGAAAGAATATCTAATGGAAAAGGACAGTTTCTTCAACAAATGGTGTTGGGAATATTGGACAGCCACATGCAGAAGAATGAAACTAGACCATTTCCTCACATCATACACAAAAATACTCAAAATGAATGAAAAACCTAAATATGAGACAGGAATCCATCAAAATCCTAGAGAACACAGGCAGCAACCTCTTTGACTTCAGCTGCGGTAACTTCTTTCTATGCACGTCTCCAAAGGCAAGAGAAAAAAAGGCAAAAATTAACTATTAGGACTTGAAAAAAACAAAAAGATATTGTACAGCAAAGCAAACAGTCAACAAAACCAGAAGTGAACAGATAAAATAAGATATTTGCAAATGACATATCAGATAAAAGGCTAGTATAAAAAATCTATAAAGGTGAGAGGGGGCAAGACGGCAGAAGACTAGGGTCCCCAAGTTACCTGTCCCCATCAAATTACCTAGATAACTTTCAAATCATGTTGAAAAACCTACAAATTCGGCCTTAGATTTAAAGAGAGAACAGCGGGAATGCTACAGTGAGAAGAGTTTGCTCTTCTATCAAGGTAGGAAGACAGAAAAAAATAATAAAGAAATAAAAAAGCATCCAAGGGGGAGGGGCCCCTGCGAGGAGCCAGGCTAAGGCCTCCCGCCAAGTATCGCCAAGACAGGAAAGCCCCCACCTGGAGAAGCAGGAGCTTCACAAATCTTCTCGGATGGAAAGGCTCTCGCAGGGAGTTGGAGCAGGATCCCAGGAGAGGCGGGGATGCCCTCAGGCTCCCACGGGCACTAACAGAGGACCTGTGCCCCAGGGGGAGAGCATGCCACACACCACGGCCGAGCTCCTTAAAAGGCTGCAGCTCGCCAGGCAGGGCCCGGGAGGAGCTCAGGCGCCGGATTGGCTGGCGGCTCCAGGAGGAGGGGGCTGCACAGCCCCTGGAGCATGATTCCAGTGACACAGGCCCTGGACCCCAGGGCACTGGAGGACACAGCCCAAGATCCGGCACTCCCCACGGGACAGGCAGAAGCCGGGAGGGCATAGGACAGCAAGGACGCTCCCCAGCCGCTGAACGACCCCGAGCTGTGCAGATCTGCGCCTCCCACCCCCGGAGCATCCAGGCCACTGTGGACCCAGACCTGTGGCAGTTACTACGAGAACTGACTCCAGGGCTGGAGAGCTGGCGGCTGCCACTGTTGTTGTACCTCCTGGGGCCTCACAGGATAAACAACTTCCACTGAGCCTCACAGTGGCCTCACAGGATAAACAGGATAAATAACTCCCACCAGGCAGGGGACTAAGCAGCTCCACCAGGTGCACACACCTGAAAATCAGCACAGCAGGCCCCTCCCCCAGAAGACCAGCTAGAAGGACAGGAGAAAAGCAAGTTATTGACGAAGCAGCACTGGAAACCTCCAGGGGAAGTCAAGGGATTTACAATATATAGAATCAGAGGATACTCTCCCTTGCTTTTTGTTATCTGTTTGCTTCCCCCCTTTTTTCTTTTTTTTTGTTATTTTTTTCTCTTCTCCCTTTTTCTCCTTCTTCTAGTCCAAAATGTTTTTGGCCACTATGCACAGAGCAAAATGACTAGAAGGAAAAACTCACCTCAGAAGAAAGAATCAGAAATAGTTCTCTTGCCCACAGAGTCACAAAACTTGGATTACAATTCAATGTCAAAAAGCCAATTCAGAAACACAATTATAAAGCTACTGATGGCTCTAGAAAAAAAAAAGCGTAAAGGATTCAAGAGACTTCATGACTGCAGAATTTAGATCTACTCAGGCATAAATTAAAAATCAATTAAATGAGATGCAATCCAAACTAGAGGTCCTAACGATGAGGGTTAATGAGGTAGAACGAGTGAGTGATATAGAAGACAAGTTGATGGCAAAGAGGGAAACTGAGGAAAAAAGAGACAATTAAAAGATCATGAGGATAGGTTAAGGGAAATAAATGACAGCCTCAGGAGGAAAAATCTACGTTTAATGGGGGTTCCCGGGGTCACCAAGTATATAAATCAAATAATAACCAAAATTAAGACATACTTAGATTATAATACACATCTACTTGGTGACTTAAATGTAGACTTTCTAAAAATCGACAGGTCCTCTAAGAACAATCTCTCCAAAAGAAACAAGAGCTTTAAATGATACACTGGACCAGATGGATTTCACAGATATTTATAGAACTTTACATCCAAACTCAACTGAATACACATTCTTCTCAAGAGCACATGGAACTTTCTCCAGAATAGACCACATACTGGGTCACAAATCAGGTCTGAACCGATACCAAAAGATTGGGATGGTCCCCTGCATATTCTCAGACCATAATGCCTTGAAATTAGAATTAAATCACAACAACAAGTATGGAAGGACTTCAAACACATGGAGGTTAAGGACCATCTTGCTAAAAGATGAAAGGGTCAACCAGGAAATTAAGGAAGAATAAAAAGATTCATGGAAACTAATGAGAATGAAGATACAACCGTTCAAAATCTTTGGGATACAGCAAAAGCAGTCCTGAGGGGGAAATACATCGCAATACAAGCATCCATTCAAAAACTGGAAAGAACTCAAATACAAAAGCTAACCTTACACCTAAAGGAGCTAGAGAAAAAACAGCAAATAGATCCTACACCCAGCAGAAGAAGAGAGTTAATAAAGATTCGAGCAGAACTCAATGAAATCGAGACCAGAAGAACTGTGGAACAGAGCAACAAAACCAGGAGTTGGTTCTCTGAAAGAATTAATAAGATAGATAAACTATTAGCCAGCCTTATTAAAAAGAAGAGAGAGAAGACTCAAATTAATAAAATCATGAATGAGAAAGGAGAGATCATTACCAACACCAAGGAAATACAAACGATTTTAAAAACATATTATGAACAGCTATACACCAATAAACTAGGCAATCCAGAAGAAATGGACGCATTTCTGGAAAACCACAAACTACCAAAACTGGAACTGGAAGAAATAGAAAACCTGAACAGGTCAATAACCAGGGAGGAAATGGAAGCAGTCATCAAAAACCTCCCAAGACACAAAAGTCCAGGGCCAGATGGCTTCCCAGGGGAATTCTACCAAAAGTTTAAAGAAGAAACCGCACCTATTCTACTAAAGCTGTTTGGAAAGATAGAAAGAGATGGAATACTTCCAAAGTCGTTCTATGATGCCAGCATCACCTTATTTCCAAAACCAGACGAAGACCTCACCAAAAACGAGAATTATAGGCCAATATCCCTGATGAACATGGATGCAAAAATTCTCAAAAAGATACTAGCCAATAGGATACAACAATACATTAAGAAGCTTATTCGCCATGACCAAGTGGGATTTATCCCCAGGATGCAAGGCTGCTTCAACACTCATAAAACAATCAATATAATTGATCATATCAGCAAGGGAAAAAACAAGAACCATGTGATCCTCTCAAAGGATGCAGAGAAACATTTGACAAAATACAGCATCCATTCCTGATCAAAACTCTTCGGAGTGTAGGGATAGAGGGAACATTCCTCAGCATATTAAAAGCCATCTACGAAAATCCCACAGCAAATATCATTCTCAATGGGGAAACACCGGGAGACTTTCCTCTAAGATCAGGAAAAAGACAGGAATGTCCACTCTCACCACTGCTATTCAACATAGTACTGGAAGTCCTAGTCTCAGCAGTCCGGAAACCAAAAGAAATAAAAGGCATTCAAATTTTCAAAGAAGAAGTCAAACTCTCTCTCCTGGCAGATGACATGATACTGTCCATAGAAAACCCAAAAGCCTCCACCCCAAGATTGCTAGAACTCATACATCAGTTTGGCAGTGTGGCAGGATACAAAATCAATGCCCAGAAGTCAGTGGCATTTCTATACAGTAACAATGAGGATGAAGAAAGATAAATGAAGGAGTAAATCCCATTGACAATTGCACCCAAATGCATAAGATACATAGCAATAAACCTAACCAAAGAGGTAAAGTATCTATACCCTAAAAACTATAGAACACTTCTGAAAGAAATTGAGGAAGACACAAAGAGATGGAAAGATATTCCATTCTCATGGATTGGCAGAATTAATATTGTGAAAATCTCTCTCCTACCAAGGGCAATTTACATGTTCAATGCAATCCCTATCAAAATACCATGGATGTTCTTCAGAGAGTTGAAACAAATTATCTTAAGATTTGTGTGGAATCAGAAAAGACTCCAAATAGCCAGGGGGATATTAAAAGAGAAGTCCACAGCTTGGGGCATCACAATGCCATATTTCAGGTTGTACTACAAAGCTATGCTTATCAAGACAGTATAGTACTGGCACAAAAACAGACACATAGATCAATGGAACAGAATAGAGAATCCAGAAGTGGACCCTCAACTTTATGGTCAACTAATATTCGATCAAGCAGGAAAGACTATCCACTGAAAAAAAGGCAGTCTCTTCAATAAATGGTGCTGGGAAAATTGGACATCCACATGCAGAAGAATGAAACTAGACCACTCTCTTGCACCATACACAAATATAAACTCAAAATGCATGAAAGACCTAAATGTGAGATAAGATTCCATCAAAATGCTTGAGGAAAACACAGCCAACAACCATTTTGAACTTGGCCACAGTAACATCTTGCAAGATACATCCATGAAGGCAAGAGAAACAAAATCAAAAATGAAGTATTGGGTCTTCATCAAGATAAGAAGCTTCTGCACAGCAAAAAAGACAGTCAACAAAACTAAAAGACAACCTACTGAATGGGAGAAGGCATTTGCAAATGACCTATCAGAAAAAGGGCCAGTATCCAAGATCCATTAAAATTATTAAAATTGTTAAACTCACCAGCAACGAAACAGACAATCCAATCATGAAATGGGCAAAAGACATGAACAGAAAGAAATCTCACAGCGGAAGACATATTCATGGCCGACAAGCACATGAGAAAATGCTCCACATCACTTGCCATCAGGAAAATACAAATCAAAACCACGATGAGATACCACCTCACACCACTGGAAATGGTGAAAATTAACAAGACAGGAAACAACACATGTTGGAGAGGATGCGGAGAAAGGGGAACCCTCTTGCACTGTTGGTGGAAATGTGAACTGGTGCACGCACTCTGGAAAACTGTGTGGAGGTTCCTCAAAGAATTAAAAATAGCTCTGCCCTACGACCCAGCAATCGCACTGCTGGGGATTTAACCCAAAGATACAGATGCAGTGAAATGCCGGAACGCCTACACATGTTTCTAGCAGCAATGTCCACAATAGCCCAACTATGGTAGGAGCCTTGGTGTCCATTGAAAGATGAATGGATAAAGAAGATGTGGTCTATGTATACAATGGACTATTACTCAGCCATTAGAAACGACAAATCCCCGCCATTTGCTTCGACATGGATGGAACTGGAGGGTATTATGCTGGATGAAATAAGTCAATCGGAGAAGGACACACATTATATGTTCTCATTCATTTGGGGAATATAAAAAATAGTGAAAGGGAATAAAGGGGAAAGGTGAAAAATGAGTGGGAAATATCAGAAAGGGAGACAGAACATGAGAGCCTCCTAAGTCTGGGAAACATCAAGGGGTGGTAGAAAGGGATGTGGGCGGGGGTTGTGGGTGACTGGGTGATGGGCACTGAGGGGGGCACTTGATCAGATGAGCACTGGGTGTTATTCTATATGTTGACAAATTGAACTCCAGTAAAAAAAAAAAAAAAAAAAAAAAAAAAAAAAAAAAAAAAAAAAAAAACTTAAAAAATAAATTAAAAACATTCAGTGAAAGAAAAAAATGTTTGGTAGAATTCAATGGGAATCCATCCAGCCCTGGACATTTGTTTGTTTGGGAGATTTTTGGTTTCTGACTCAATTACTTTCCTGTTATAGGTTTTTTGAAATTATTTATTTCTTCTTTTTTCAGTTTTGGTATTTCCTATGTTTCTAGGAATTTATCCATTTCTACTAGGTTGCCCAATTTGTTAACATGTAATTGTTCATAAAATTCTCTTATAATTGTATTTCTGTGGTGTTGTGATCTCTCCTCTTTCGTTCATGATTTTATTTATTTGTGTCCTTTCTCTTTTTTTTTTGCTATATCTGGGTAGGAGTTTATTACTTTTTTAATTCTTCCAAAGAACAAGCTCCAATTTTGTTGATCTGTTTCTACTGCTTTCTTTTATTTCAACATGATTCATCTCATGAATTTCTTTCTTCTGCTGGTTTTAGGCTTTATTTGCTCCTTTCTTCCATCTTCTTTATGTGTAAGGCAATGTTTTGTATTTGAGACTTTTCTTGCCTATTGAGGAAGGCCTGTGTTGCTATGTACTTCCTCCTTAAGATCACCTTTGGTGCATTCCAAATGTTTTGCACTGTAGCATTTTCATTTTCATTTGCTTCCATGTATTTTTAAATTTTTTTCTTTAATTTCCCTGTTGATCCATTCATTCCTTAGTTGAATATCATTTAACCTGCATGTTCTTGAGGTCTTTCAAAATTGTTTCTTGTGATTGACTTCATGTTTCAGACTGTGTGGTCTGAAAATATGCATGGTGTGGTATGAAAGTTTTGGACTTGTTGAGGGCTGAGTTGTGACACACTAAGTGATATATTCTAGAGAATATTCCATGCATACTCAAAAAGAATGTGTATCCTGTTGCTTTAGAATGAAATGCTCTGAATATATCTTTTAGTCTATGTGGCCCGTATGATACTCAAAGCCATCATTTCCTTGTTAATCACCTCCTTAGATGATATGTCCATTGCTGTTTGTGGGGTGTTAATGTTCTGTACTATCATTTTATTATTATCAATGAGTTTCTTTAGTTTTGTTATTAATTGACTTATATATTTGGTTACTCCCAAGTTGGAGGCATAAATATTTACAATTTTTTGGTCTTCTTATTGGATAGATATCTTTATTATGATAAAGTGTCCTTCATCTATTATTACAGTCTTTGGCTTAAATTCTAGTTTGTCTAATATAAGGATGACTATTCCAGCTTTCTTTCATTGTCCATTAGCATGATTAATGGTTCTCAAACCTCCTGTTTTCAATCTGGATATGTTTTCTCTCTAAAATGAGATTCATATAAGCAGCTGATAGACAGGTTTTGTTTTTTATACATTCTCATACCCTATGTCTTTTGGTTGGAGCATTTAGTCCATTTATATTCAGAGTAATCACTGATATATATTAATTTAGTGTCATTGTATTACCCATAAAGTCACTGTTCCTATAGATTGTCTCTGTTCCTTTCTAGTCTTTGTTGCTTCTGGTAACTATCTCTACTTTTATTCTGAATGACAGTAGTGCTGGTTATAATATTGTTGACTGCATGTTTTTCCATTCAGTAGGTTGAATATCTCATGTCACTTTCTTCTGGCCTATAAGTTTCTGTGGACTAATCTGTTGCTAAGCTTTGGGTCTACCCTTGTATGTTAAGGACTTTTGTCCTGAGGTGTTTTCAGAATACTCTCTTTATCTTTGTATTTTGCAAGCTTTCCTATAATATGTCTTAGTATTCTTCTGGTTTTTGATATTGAAGGGAATTCTCTGTGCATCTTGGGCTTGAATGCCTATCTCCCCCCGCCCCCAGATTTGGTAAGTTCTCAGCTATAATTTCTTCAAATACAACTTCTATCTCTTTCCCCCAACTCTTCTTCCACTAGTATGGATATTATTGCACTTTGTGGAATCGCTGAGTTCTATAGGTCTATATTCTTATTCTAATATTTTTCTTTATCTCTTCTTTTCAGCTTATTTTCCATAATTTTATCTTTTATATCACCTATTCAATGCTTTGCTTCTTCCAACTTCATTGTGTTTACATTCAGTTAGTTTTTACATCTCATTTATTGTATTTTTAAATTTTCAGCCTGACTAGGTTTCAGCTGCTTTATCTTGGCAGCCAAGGTTTCTCTGGTGTCATCTATACTTCTTTCAAGCCCAACTAGTATTCTTATGACTGTTGTTCTAAATCCATTTTCAGATATATTGCTTTTATCTGCTTTGCAGAAATCCCTGGGTGTGATTTCTTCCTGATCTTTCTTTTGGGGATAATTCCTTTGTCTTGTCATGTCTAGGTTTCTGTCTTTTGATTTTATGAGAGTTTGTTATGTTTCCTGGTCCTGAAACTAATACTATATTAAGAAGGGGTCCTACACTGTATGGGGTCTGTTGCTTCAGGGTGTGTTTCTAGTGCATGTCATGTGCACCCTGCTATTGTATTTTGGATGTGAGTTGAATGAATATCTGCCTACCTGGGACTTATTCCCACTCCCAGCACTGAGTTCTACATTTTCCAGCCACTTGCCAGCAGCCAAGGAATCAGTGTGCAGAGTGGGCAGATAAATCATGTTTATTGGAGAGATGGGGTAACAGGTGTGAGCCTAGCATGGAGCACAGGAATGTTAGGTAGAGGGAACTCAGGTACCAAGGAATCCCCTATCCACTGGCATAGTAGAACCTGTGGTCATGCTGCTCTAGTCACTCACCAGGAGAAAGATGGTGTCCACCATATTCTCCACCCTCAGATAGCTTTACAAATGGGATTCAATCCACCATGCTCTTGGCCTTCTGGAGGGTCATTCCAGTTGCTCTGTCCTATGGGGACATCACTAGTGTGGGGTTCACTGCGTTCATGGAGATCTTATGTGACCTAAGCTCCAGAGCCATCCTTTTGGTCAGCATGTCCATGGCACCCTTGGGGTAGCAGTAGCTGTGTGACTAGTCATTGTGCACTGTGAGGTCTGAATGGAGACATTCATGATAGACTCCAGGATTTTCCCAGCTATTAAGCCATGGGCCATAAACTGGAACACTTGGAAACAGTCCATAGGTTCATATTAAAGAATATGTTACATGCCTTCTTGGTGACCTCCAAGAAGGGCTGTAGCAGTGCCATGGCAATGTTGTCCACCAGCAGGTGCACTAGGCTCACACTGCACAGTGGGTGTTCTGTGGCCTCCCAGTCACACAGGTCCACACACACATAGGCTCCACACTATGTATTTATGTATCATATATGGGAGGTATCCAGCCACCAGAGGGTCCATACACAAGAAGGGGCATATCCGGACCTCTCCCATGTGAGACTTTTCAGCCTGACAGGGGGAAATATTATAGGTCCCAGAGGATCCAGCAGCTTTCTTGGGTTTTGGAATCCCAGGGTACTGAAGGAGGCAGGAGAGGAGTTAATGTGTCCCTTGGGCCACTGGGCATATCAGATGTTATGGACCTGGAGCCAGCTCTGCCTCTGGCCAGTCCACTTTCTGAATTCCAGTGTCTCAAGTCCCAGGCCAGCAAAATAGCCATTTCTGCCTCCTTCCAAGCTCAGGGGATGTCACCATTCTCCCACATACTTTTCCATCCACGGAGTCTGTGCACTCTGAGAGGGATTGCTGGGGGCCTTGGTCTTCCCCAGTACCTGGCACCTTTGATCATATGGTTCTTTTCTTTCCTTCCATTAATGTGATGCATCACATTAATTAATTTGAAAATATTAAGTCAATTTTGCAACCCAGGTAAAAACCCCACTTGATCATATGAAGTGATTCTTTTAATGTATTGTTAGATTTGGTTTGCTAGTATCTTACTGAGAATTTCTGAATCCATGTTCATCAGGGATATCGGCCTGTAGTTAATTTTATGAGTAGAATGTTTTTCTTGTTTTAGTATTAAGGTAATTCTGGTTTCCTAAGATGAATTTGGAGATTTTCCTTCCATTTCCCTTTTTCTGGCATAGCTTGATAATAGGTATTAACTCTTCTTAAACGTTCGGTAGAATTCATCCATGAACCCAACTCATTAGAGACGTTTGTTTGTTGGGAGTTTTAAAAATGCTGGTTTAATTTCTCTGCTGGTTTTTGGTCTCTTCAAGTTTTCTATTTCTTCCTGTTTCATTTTGGTAGTTTATATGTTGCTAGGAATTTTTCCATTTCTTCCAGGTTATCTATGTCTAATTTTTTGGCATATAGTTTTTCATAGTATTCCTATATATATATTTTCTAATTTTTGTTGGTGTTTGTTGTTATTTCTCCTCTCTCATTTCTGATTTTATTTATTTCGTCTGTCTTTTCTCTTTTCTTTTTTTTATAAGTCTGGCTACAGTTTTATCAATTTTTTCAAAGAACCAGCACCTGGTTTCATTGAACTGTCCTACTGCTTTTTAAGTTTCTTTATCATTTCTTTCTGCTCTAATCTTTATTTCCTTATTTCTGCTCAGTTTAAGCTTCATTTGTTGTTCTTTTTCTAGTTCTTTTAGGTGTAGGATTAGGTTGTTTTTTATTTTTTTGAGATTTTTCTTTCTTCTTGTGGTAGCCCTGAATTGCTATATACTTCCCTCTTATGACTGTTTATGCTGCATTCCAAGGGTTTTGGACAATTGTGTTTCATTTTCAATTGTTTCCATGTACTTTTAAAATTTATTCTTTCATTTCCTGGTTGACTTTTTCATTCTTTTTATTAATATTTTGTTTGTTTATTTATGAGAGACACAGAGAGAGAGAGGCAGAGACACAGGCAGAGGGAGAAGCAGGCTCCCTGTGGGGAGCCTGATGCTGGACTCAGTCCCAGGTTCCTGGGGTCATGCCCTGAGCCAAAGGCAGAGCTCAATCACTGAGCCACCCAGTTGCCCCAACCCTTTCATTCTTTAGTAGCATATTGTTTAACCTCTATGTATTTCTGGTCTTTCCAGGTATTTTCTATTGTTTGACTTCTAGTTTCATAGCTTTATGTTCAGAAAAGTTGCATGGTATGAATTCAGTCTTTATGTGTCTGATTAGGCCTTTTGGGACTAATATGAGGTTTATTCTGGAAAATACTCCATGCATACTTAAAAAGAATGTGTTTTCTGTTTTAGGGTGTAATCTTCTGAATATATCTTTAAGTCCATCTGGTCTGGTGTGTCATTCAAAGCCATTAATTTCTGTTTATATGATCTGTCCATTGATTTAAGTGGGGGTTAAAGTCCCCTACTATTATTGTATTATTATCAATTATTCTCTTTATTTTTGTTATTTTATATATTTGGAAGCTCCCATGTTGGGAACATATTTATAATTGTTATATCTTCTTGTTGGTTTGTCCTCTTTGTTATTATATTCTGCCTTTCTCTGTGTCTTGTCATAGTCTTTATTTTAAAATTTAGTATGTCTGATATAAGTAAGTATTGCTACTATGACTTTCTTGTCTCATCTTTTTACATGATAAATGTTTCTCTGTCTCCTTACTTTTAATCTCCAGGTGTCCTTAGGTCTAAAATGAGTCTCTTGTAGGCAGTGTATAGATGGTCTTGCTTTTTTAAAAAAAATCTATTCTAATATCCTATTGCTTTTGATTGGAGAACTTAGTCCATTTATATTCAAAGTAATTATGGATAGATATATATTTAATGACATATTATTAATTGTTTTAAGGTTGTTCCTGTATATTTTCTCCGATCTTTTCTTCTTTTTGTTATTTTTGGTTTCTACTTTTGCACTCAAAGAGTCCCCTCTAATATTTATGGCTGGTTTACTGATCACAAATTTCTTTAGATTTCGTTTGTCTAGGAAACTATTTATTTCTCCTTCTATTTTGAATGATAGCTTTTCTGGATAGAGTATTCTTTGCTGCAGACTTTTTCCATTCAATGCTTTGAATATATCAGCCACTCCCTTCTGACTTGCTATGTTTTTGTTGAAAAACCTTAACCTAGCCTAGTGAGTCTTCCTTGGAAATTAAGGATACTTTTTGTTTTGCCTTTATTAAGATTTATTCTTTTTGGGGATACCTGGGTGGCTCAGCGGTTGAGCATCTGCCTTCAGCCCAGGACGTGATCTTGGAGTTCGGGGATCGAGTCTCACATCAGGCTCCCTGCATGGAGCCTGCTTCTCCCTCTGCCTATGTTTCTGCCTCTCTCTCTGTGCCTCATGAATAAATAAATAAAATATTTTTTAAAAAAAGATTTATTCTTTTTCATTAAATTTTGCAAGTTTAATTTAATATGTCTTGGTGTTATCCTGCTTTTGTGACTATTGATGGGAGTTCTCTATGCCTTCTGGATCTGGATGTCTGTTTCCTTCTCCAGATTAGGGAATTTTTTAGCTATTATTTCTTTAATAAATTTTCTGCCCACTCTTCTCTCTCTTCATCTTCTTGAACTACTATGATACAAATTTTATTACATTTGATAGAGTCACTGAATTCCTTATGTCTGTTCTCAGGTTCCGTAATTAATCTTTCTCTCTTTTGTTCAGCTTCATTATTTTTCATTATTTTGTCTTCTATATCACTAATTATTTCCTCTGCCTCTTCCAGCCTGCTATTCATTGCATCAAGCCTGTTTCGACCCTAAGTTATTTCATTCTTCATTTCTGATTCATTCTTTTTTAACTCTTTTACCTCTGTAGTGTCTCACTGATGCCTTTTATTTTTTTCTCAAGTCCAGTCTGTTACTATCCCTTTGATTGTTGCTTTAAATTCTTCATCAGGCATGTTACTTATATCTGCTTCACTTATATCTCTGAGTGTGGTCTTGTCTTTTCATTTGGTATGAATTCTTCCATCCTTGTATTTTGCCTAAGTTTCTGCCTTTTTCTCTGTGTTACAAATGCCAGTTATATTTCTTGCTACTAAGTATAATGGCTTTATGAAGAAGAGGTCATATAGTTTCCAGGACATGGTGCTTCAAGGACTGTTTCTGGTGTGTGCTTTATGTGCTCTGTGGTTGTGTTTTGTCAGCTTCATTCTTCAGACTAGTTTTCTGCAGAGACTCCTCTTGCCTGTATTTGGCAGTGTTTGTTCATTGGCCAGAATGTCATGAGTTTTAACCAGCTGTGCTATGGGCAGCTTGTTAAATGAGTTGTGATACTACTTCCACTAGAACTGAAGCTCTCCAGAACTCTCTGGTCAGGAGACATGATGTGGGCAGGTTTTTTTTTTTCTGGTATTTTGGGGAAAGGATCTACTGTGCTGGGACTGAGTTAAATTTGACTGAGAAGGGGAGTCCTGTCATAGCACAAGTATGTGAGAGTTGCCATAAGCAAGTTAGGCAGCCTGTGCTAGACCTGGGTTGCTTCCCACGGGTGGTTCTGTTTTTATTCTGAGCAGTGGCAGAAGGAAATGGAACCAGCCAGATCCTTTGTCCCCAGAAAGATGTCTCCATGAATGTTGTCTCTCAGGGAAGGAATATGAAAAGAGTGAATTATTTCCCCACTGTGTGTCCTAAGCAGTTTTCAAATTGTAATTTTCACACTGTTTGCCTTTGGGTTCTTCCATGCCTTCTCCCTAGGAGCAGCACAGTACCCTCTTGGCTCTATCCCTCTTATGCATGCTGACCTTTAAAACTTCAGGCTTTAAAGACATGGCTTGGGCAGGGGATTATGCTGATATTCTGTGGGATGGGACTGACACACTGATACTAGGACAAGCTTGATTTTATTATTTATTTTTTATATTAATTCCAATTAGTTAACGTACAGTGTCATATTAATTTCATGTGCAAAATTTAGTGATTCCACACTTACATACAACACCTGGTGCCCATCAAAACAAGTACAACACTGTAATCATAATCACCTTTTTAACATATCACCACACCCACCTACCCTCTAGTAACCATCAGTTTGTTCTATAATTGAATCTGTTTCTTGGTTTTCCTCTCTCTCCCTTTTCTCTCCTTTGCTTATTTATTTTGTTTCTTAAAATCTACCTGAGTGAAGTCGTAGAGTATTTGTCATTCTCTGACTGAATTTTCTTAGCATAATACCTTCTGCCTCCAGCCACATCTTTGAAAATGGCAAGATTTCATTGTTTTGGGGGTCTGAGTAGTATTCCAGTGTGTACTGTGCTTCTCTTTTCATATTCCATATTTCAAGACCACACTCAGAGATATAATAAATTTGTTGGGGCAGAGCAACAATCAAAGGGATAGTAACAGACTGGACTTGAGAAAAAAATAAAAGGCATCAGTGAGACACTACAGAGGTAAAAGAGTTAAAAAAGAATGAATCAGAAATGAAGAATGAAATAACTTAGGGTCGAAACAGGCTTGATGCAATGAATAGCAGGCTGGAAGAGGCAGAGGAAATAATTAGTGATATAGAAGACAAAATAATGAAAAATAATGAAGCTGAACAAAAGAGAGAAAGATTAATTATGGAACCTGAGAACAGACATAAGGAATTCAGGGACTCTATCAAATGTAATAAAATTTGTATCATAGTAATTCAAGAAGATGAAGAGAGAAGAGTGGGCAGAAAATTATTAAATTAAATTAAATTATTAATTAATTAATTAATTAATTAAATTGTTTAATTAAATTAAATTTAATTGTTTTAAGGTTGTTCCTGTATATTTTCTCCGATCTTTTCTTCTTTTTGTTATTTTTGGTTTCTACTTTTGCACTCAAAGAGTCCCCTCTAATATTTATGGCTGGTTTACTGATCACAAATTTCTTTAGATTTAGATTTAGATTTCGTTTATTATTATTTTATTATTTCACTAAATTTTGCAAGTTTAATTATAATATGTCTTGGTGTTATCCTGCTTTTGTGACTATTGATGGGAGTTCTCTATGCCTTCTGGATCTGGATGTCTGTTTCCTTCTCCAGATTAGGGAATTTTTATTAATAAAATAAAATCTTAAGTAATGATTGGTCCCTGGCCTGAATGTGGTTTATTTATTATTATTGACATAATTTTGTCATTGTAGATAATGCTGCCATAAATATCAGGGTGCATGGATCCCTTCAAATTAGCACAGTACCCTCTTGGCTCTATCCCTCTTATAATAAAAAAAATAGCAAGACAATTGAAATCATAATTACATTCCCACCAAGAGTTCATGCTACTATTTATTCTGACTTATTCTCCTAGGGAGAAGGCATGGAAGAACCCAAAGGCAAACAGTGTGAATTATTTCCCCACTGTGTGTCACTTTGCAGCATACCATAAACAATTAGCACACTGGTACAGCCACTCTAGAAAATAGTATGAAGGTTCCCCCCAAATTACAAAATAATTTGTAAATACTACTACCCTATGATCAAGTAATTATACCACAAGGTATATTTATACAAAGGATACAAAAATTAGCAGCAGGATAGATCAGCCAGAAGACAAGAGCAATGTTGGTGGAAATGCAGAGTCTCAGTTATTATGGAGGTGGTGACAGGTCTCACTTTTTAACTAATTGTTAAAATTTTTTTTTAATTTATTGGAGTTCAATAAAAGAGTCTTCTCTTTTCCCATATGTGTGTGTATGTGTGTGCATGTGTGTGTTTTGGTTGAGTCTGCTTGAACAAGTGTTTTAATAAAATTAAAAATAAAGAAATAAATATAAATAAATAATTTTCACTCTGCATCATTCTGATTTGCAGACATGGCATGTGCTGGGGTTTTTGCTGGTCTTCTCTTGGAGGAGCTTGCCACACTGGAACTGAGGTGAGCATGACTGATAAGAGCAGTCCAACCAGAGTGCTGGAGATGGGGCTTATTGTAAGCAAGTTAGGCAATCAGTGCCCTTCTTCCCTGCTTCCCACAGGTGGCTCTGTGTATTTGCTGAGGGGCAGGGGAGGGAAATGCCCCTAGGTAGCTCTTTTGTTCTTGGAGAGGTATCCTGGTGAATGCTGCCTATCAAGGATTCACTCTGGAAAGCACAAATATTCTACCACTGTGGGCCCCAGGCACTCTTCGGGTTATTGCCTTTAGGATATCTGCCCCTTGATTGTTTGCCTGCTTTCTTTCCAGTAGCAGCCCTGAAGCTTTCCAGGTTCAGCAAAGCTTGCTGACCTTTAAAACATCAGGCTTTAAACTCTGCTGGTTGCAAGAACTCACAGAATTCAGACCCTCTCATTATTCAAGCCATTGTCTTTGGGAAAATGTTCTCCTTTTGCATTTCCCTATGTACTCCTCTCTCTCTATTGCCATTCTGCACAACTCCTCTCTCTCCTCTCCACAGCAGTCATGATCTGTTTCTCCCCTAAACCATGCCTCTGTACTTCTTATGTTCTTTGATATGACTTTTTTCTCTCCCTTTAGTTATTGAGTTTGCTCTGTCAGTCTTCAGATTAGGTGTATTTATGATAATTTGATCATCATCTAGTTAAGTTTGTGAGACAAGGTGACCTTAGTGTCTTCTGACTCTACTGCTATCTTCCTGCTTCTGCTCCTAGAGGGTTTTATGCTAAGTGAAATAAGTCAGACAGAGAAAAACAAATACCATATTATTTCACTCTACTGTAGAATCTAAAAAACAATCAAACATACAAGAAAAAGAAAAAAAATAACCTCATATTCAGAGAACAACATGATGGTTTCCAGCGTGGGTGAAATAGGTAAAGAGAATTAAAAGGTACAAACTTATAATTATAAACTAAGTATATCATAAAGTTACAAAGTATAGTATAATAAATATTATCAGTGCGTGCCTGGCTGGCTCAGTGACACTTGATCTCAGTAATTTTGAGTCCTACATTGGCTGTAAAGGTTACTTAAAAATGAAATCTTAAAAAAAAGAAAAATAAATATTTTTAGTAATATTGTAACAATATTGTATGGTGACAGATGGTGAACACACTTATTGTGGGGAGCATTGAATAAAATATAGAATTGTTAAATCATTATGTGTGCACCTGAAACTAATATAAAATTATATGTCAACTATACTTCAATACTAAAGAATAATATTGTATTTATTTCACATATCTCAAGTAAACTTATTTAAAATGAATAAATACATGCTTTTAAAATTGAAAAGAAATTATTTAGAGATATTACCTAGTCTCCCTGAGCCCCAGTTCCTAAATCTGTAAAATAGGGATTATAATAGTACTACTTCATAGAAGTATTGTATGGATTAAATGTTTAGTTTACACAAAGTGCTTTTACCAGTCTTGGCATATATTAAGTGCCATATACATGTTAGCTATCTTACCATTATATTATATAAGTTTTTATCCAAGTGAGAAAGAAAAGCAGAGTCTTGAGAGCTTATGGCAGCTGCATATTATCCTATTGTGTGGACCCATCAGAATAGTTGTGATATAATTCTGTCATTTGATCACATCAGAAAAATAGATGAGAAAAAACATGACAGAAGAGAAACAGGATGATGTGAGAACCTTTAGGAACAGCACCTCAGGTCCTCACATATTCAGTAGCTGACAAACATAAAGTACACAGGCTAATTAATATCATTTAGATCAGTTATCTATTATCCAATAGGCTTGCCAGATTTCTCCTATCTTCAGCAAATATCCTTTCTTTTAGTCTGAATTAAAATAATTCTTAAATACCTAAGTTATAAAAATGTATTTCCTAGAAAAAAGTTAGGTTCTTAGAATTTTTTTTGATCCATTCTAATTCTTTTACCCTGTGTTGAGGCAGTTCCTCCAGTACCTCTCTTCAACCTAGGAGTCCTTCCAAACTCATTCTATGAGGCCAGCATCACCTTAATTCCAAAACCAGACAAAGACCCCACCAAAAAGGAGAATTACAGACCAATATCCCTGATGAACATGGATGCAAAAATTCTCAACAAGATACTAGACAATAGGATACAACAGTACATTAAGAAAACTATTCACCATGACCAAGTAGGATTTATTTCCCGGACACAAGGCTGGTTCAACACTCGTAAAACAATCAATGTGATTCATCATATCACCAAGAGAAAAACCAAGAACCATATGATCTTCTCATTAGATGCAGAGAAAGCATTTGACAAACTACAGCATCCATTCCTGATCAAAACTCTTCAGAGTGTAGGGATACAGGGAACATTCCTCAACATCTGAAAAGCCATCTACGAAAAGCCCACAGCAAATATCATTCTCAATGGGGAAGCACTGGGAGCCATTCCCCTAAGATCAGGAACAAGACAGGGATGTCCACTCTCACCACTGCTATTCAACATAGTATTAGAAGTCCTAGCCTCAGCAATCAGACAACAAAAAAGACATTAAAGGCATTCAAATTGGCAAAGAAGTCAAACTCTCCTTCTTCGCAGATGACATAATACTCTACCTAGAAACCCAAAAGACTCCACCCCAAGATTCCTAGAACAAAAACAGCAATTTGGCAGTGTGGCAGGATACAAAATAAATGCCCAGAAGTCAGTGGCATTTATTTTTTTTAAGATTTTATTTATTTATGATAGTCACACACAGAGAGAGAGAGAGAGAGGCAGAGACACAGGCAGAGGGAGAAGCAGACTCCATGCAGGGAGCCCGAGGTGGGATTCAATTCCGGGTCTCAAAGATGGCGCCCTGGGCCAAAGGCAGGCTCCAAACCGCTGCGCCACCCATGGAATCCGTCAATGGCATTTCTATACACGAACAATGAGACTGAAGAAAGAGGAATTAAGGAGTCAATCCCATTTACAATTGTACCCAAAAGCATAAGATGCCTAGGAATAAACCTAACTAAAGATGTAAAGGATCTATACCCTCAAAACTATAGAACACTTCTGAAAGAAATTGAGGAAGACACAAAGAGATGGAAAAATATTCCATGCTCATGGATTGGCGGAATTAATATTGTGAAAATGTCAATGTTACCCAGGGCAATATACACGTTTAATGCAATCCCTATCAAAATACCATGGACTTTCTTCAGAGAGTTAGAACAAATTATTTTAAGATTTGTGTGGAATCAGAAAAGACCCCGAATAGCCAGGGGAATTTTAAAAAAGAAAACCATAGCTGGGGGCATCACAATGCCAGATTTCCGGTTGTACTACAAAGCTGTGGTCATCAAGACAGTGTGGTCCTGGCACAAAAACAGACACATAGATCAATGGAACAGAATAGAGAATCCAGAAGTGGACCCTCAACTTTATGGTCAACTAATATTCGATAAAGGAGGAAAGACTATCCATTGGAAAAAAGACAGTCTCTTCAATAAATGGTGCTGGGAAAATTGGACATCCACATGCAGAAGAATGAAACTAGACCACTCTCTTGCACCATACACAAAGATAAACTACAAAATGGATGAAAGATCTAATAGTGAGACAAGATTCCATCACAATCCTAGAGAAGAACACAGGCAACACCCTTTTTGAACTCGGCCATAGTAACTTCTTGCAAGATTCATCCATAAAGGCAAGAGAAACAAAAGCAAAAATGAACTATTGGGACTTCATCAAGATAATAAGCTTTTGCACAGCAGAAGGATACAGTCAATAAAACTCAAAGACAACCTACAGAATGGGAGAAGATATTTGCAAATGACATATCAGATAAAGGGCTAGTTTCCAAGATCTTTAAAGAACTTATGAAACTCAACACCAAAGAAACAAACAATCCAATCATGAAATGGGCAAAAGACATGAACAGAGATCTCACAGAGGAGACATAGACATGGCCAACACGCACATGAGAAAATGCTCTGCATCACCTGCCATCAGGGAATACAAATCAAAACCACAATGAGATACCACCTCACCCCAGTGAGAATGGGGCAAATTAACAAGGCAGGAAACAGCAAATGTTGAGAGGGATGCGGAGAAAAGGGAACCCTCTGACACTGTTGGTGGGAATGTGAACTGGTGCAGCCACTCTGTAAAACTGTGAGGAGGTTCCTCAATGAGTTAAAAATAGACCTGCCCTAGGACCCAGCAATCGCACTGTTGGGGATTTACCCCAAAGATAAGATGCAATGAAACTGCCGGGACACCTTTACCCCGATGTTTATAGCACAATGTTCACAATAGCCAAACTGTGGAAGGAGCCTCGATGACCATCGAAAGATGAATGGATTACAAAGATGTGGCTTATGTATACAATGGAATATTACTCAGACATTAGAAATGACAAATACCCACCATTGCCTCAACGTGGATGGAACTGGAGGGTATTATGCTGAGTGAAATAAGTCAATCGGAGAAGGACAAACATTATATGGTCTTATTCATTTGGGGAATATAAATAATAGTGAAAGGGAATAGAAGGGATGGGAGAAGAAATGGGTAGGAAGTATCAGAAATGGAGACAGAACATGAAGACTCCTAACTCTGGGAAACGAACTAGGGGTGGTGGAAGGGGAGGAGGGCGGGGGGGTGGGGGTGGATGGGTGATGGGCACTGACGGGGGCACTTGACAGGATGAGCCCTGGGTGTTATTCTGTAAGTTGGCAAGTTGAACACAAATAAAAAATAAATTTATTATTTAAAAAAAAAAGAAACGACAAATACCTACCATTTGTGTCGATTTGGATGGAACTGGAGGGTATTATCCTGAGTGAAATAAGTCAATCGGAGAAGGACAAACATTATATGGTCTCATTAATTTGGGAAATATAAAAAATAGTGAAAGGGAATAAAGGGGAAAGGAGAAAAATGAGTGGGAAATATCAGAAAGGGAGATAGAACATGAAAGACTTCTAACTCTGGGAAACGAACTAGGGGTGGTGGAATGGGGGGTGGGCGGGGGGTGGGGTGACTGGGTGACGGACACCGAGGTGGGCACTTGACGGATGAGCCCTGGGTGTTATTATATATGTTGGCAAATTGAACACCAATAAAAATAAATTTATAAAAAAAAGAAATGGAAAAAAATTCTGACAAAATGTGCTTACAAATCTTGCATTACATCCAACTCTATAGAGCTTTTGTCACTTTGAAATATATTAGTAATATACATGATTATAAATAGAGATCTTTGTCTCCCTATTATTTACAGAAAACTGAAAAAGGAACCAATGGATAAGACCTACTTGAACTAAGGTGGAAGAAAAGAGAATGATTATCTGCTAGTTGTCAGCTAGTCATTCCCTTTCATTGTATGCTCTCTCAATTCTGTCTGGCTATGTCTTTTTTTAATAATAATTTTATTTTTTTATTGGTGCTCAATTTACCAACATACAGAATAACACCAAGTGTTCATCCCGTCAAGTGCCCTCTCAGTGCCTGTCACCCATTCACCCCCACCCTCCTCCCCTTCCACCACCCCTACTTCATTTCCCAGAGTTAGCAGTCTTTTTTTTTAATTTATTTTTATTGGTGTTCAATTTACTAACATACAGAATAACCCCCAGTGCCCGTCACCCATTCACTCCCACCCCCCGCCCTCCTCCCCTTCTACCACCCCTAGTTCGTTTCCCAGAGTTAGCAGTCTTTACGTTCAGTCTCCCTTTCTGATATTTCCCACACATTTCTTCTCCCTTCCCTTATATTCCCTTTCACTATTATTTACATTCCCCAAATGAATGAGAACATATAATGTTTGTCCTTCTCCGACTGACTTACTTCACTCAGCATAATACCCTCCAGTTCCATCCACGTTGAAGCAAATGGTGGGTATTTGTCATTTCTAATAGCTGAGTAATATTCCACTGTATACATAAACCACATCTTTGTAATCCATTCATCTTTCGTTGGACACCGAGGCTCCTTCCACAGTTTGGCTATCGTGGCCATCGCTGCTATAAACATCGGGGTGCAGGTGTCCCGGCGTTTCATTGCATTTATATCTTTGGGGTAAATCCCCAACAGTGCAATTGCTGGGTCCTAGGGCAGGTCTATTTTTAACTCTTTGAGGAACCTCCACACAGTTTTCCAGAGTGGCTGCACCAGTTCACATTCCCACCAACAGTGTAAGAGGGTTCCCTTTTCTCCGCATCCCCTCTAACATTTGTTGTTTCCTGCCTTGTTAATTTGCCCCATTCTCACCGGTGTGAGGTGGTATCTCATTGTGGTTTTGATTTGTATTTCCCTGATGGCAAGTGATGCAGAGCATTTTCTCATGTGCGTGTTGGCCATGTCTATGTCTTCCTCTGTGAGATTTCTGTTCATGTCTTTTGCCCATTTCATGATTGGATTGTTTGTTTCTTTGGTGTTGAGTTTAATAAGTTCTTTAAAGATCTTGGAAACTAGCCCTTTATCTGATATGTCATTTGCAAATATCTTCTCCCATTCTGTAGGTTGTCTTTGAGTTTTATTGACTGTATCCTTTGCTGTGCAAAAGCTTCTTATCTTGATGAAGTCCCAATAGTTCATTTTTGCTTTTGTTTCTTTTGCTTTTGTGGATGTATCTTGCAAGAAGTTACTATGGCCGAGTTCAAAAAGGGTGTTGCCTGTGTTCTTCTCTAGGATTTTGATGGAATCTTGTCTCATATTTAGATCTTTCATCCATTTTGAGTTTATCTTTGTGTATGGTGAAAGAGAGTGGTCTAGTTTCATTCTTCTGCATGTGGATGTCCAATTTTCCCAGCACCATTTATTGAAGAGACTGTCTTTCTTCCAATGGATAGTCTTTCCTCCTTTATCGAATATTAGTTGCCCATAAAGTTCAGGGTCCACTTCTGGATTCTCTATTCTGTTCCATTGATCTATGTGTCTGTTTTTGTGCCAGGACCACACTGTCTTGATGAACACAGCTTTGTAGTACAACCGGAAATCTGGCATTGTGATGCCCCCAGCTATGGTTTTCTTTTTTAAAATTCCCCTGGCTATTCGGGGTCTTTTCTGATTCCACACAAATCTTAAAATAATTTGTTCTAACTCTCTGAAGAAAGTCCATGGTATTTTGATAGGGATTGCATTAAACGTGTATATTGCCCTGGGTAACATTGACATTTTCACAATATTAATTCCGCCAATCCATGAGCATGGAATATTTTTCCATCTCTTTGTGTCTTCCTCAATTTCTTTCAGAAGTGTTCTATAGTTTTGAGGGTATAGATCCTTTACATCTTTAGTTAGGTTTATTCCTAGGCATCTTATGCTTTTGGTGCAATTGTAAATGGGATTGACTCCTTAATTTCTCTTTCTTCAGTCTCATTGTTAGTGTATAGAAATGCCACTGACTTCTGGGCATTGATTTTGTATCCTGCCACGCTACCGAATTGCTGTATGAGTTCTAGCAATCTTGGGGTGGAGACTTTTGGGTTTTCTATGTAGAGTATCATGTCATCGGCGAAGAGGGAGAGTTTGACTTCTTCTTTGCCAATTTGAATGCCTTTAATGTCTTTTTGTTGTCGGATTGCTGAGGCTAGGACCACCAGTACTATGTTGAACAGCAGTGGTGAGAGTGGACATCCCTGTCTTGTTCCTGATCTTAGGGGAAAGGCTCCCAGTGCTTCCCCATTGAGAATGATATTTGCTGTGGGCTTTTCATAGATGGCTTTTAAGATGTCGAGGAATGTTCCCTCTATCCCTACACTCTGAAGAGTTTTGATCAGGAATGGATGCTGTATTTTGTCAAATGCTTTCTCTGCATCCAATGAGAAGATCATATGGTTCTTGGTTTTTCTCTTGCTGATATGATGAATCACATTGATTGTTTTACGGGTGTTGAACCAGCCTTGTGTCCCAGTGATAAATCCTATTTGGTCATGGTGAATAATTTTCTTAATGTACTGTTGGATCCTATTGGCCAGTATCTTGTTGAGAATTTTTGCATCCATGTTCATCAGGGATATTGGTCTGTAATTCTCCTTTTTGGTGTGGTCTTTGTCTGGTTTTGGAATTAAGGTGATGGCTTGTATTGCGATGTATTTCCCCCTTAGGACTGCTTTTGCTGCATCCCAAAGATTTTGAATGGTTGTATCTTCATTCTCATTAGTTTCCATGAATCTTTTTAATTCTTCCTTAATTTCCTGGTTGACCCTTTTATCTTTTAGCAGGATGGTCCTTAACCTCCACGCGTTTGAGGTCCTTCCAAACTTCTTGTTGTGATTTAGTTCTAATTTCAAGGTATTATGGTCTGAGAATATGCAGGGGACAATCCCAATCTTTTGGTATCGGTTCAGACCCGATTTGTGACCCAATATGTGGTCTATTCTGGAGAAAGTTCCATGTGCGCTTGAGAAGAATGTGTATTCAGTTGAGTTTGGATGTAAAGTTCTGTAGATATCTGTGAAATCCATCTGGTCCAGTGTATCATTTAAAGCTCTCGTTTCTTTGGAGATGTTGTGCTTAGAAGACCTATCGAGTATAGAAAGAGCTAGATTGAAGTCACCAAGTATAAGTGTATTATTATCTAAGTATTTCTTCACTTTGGTTAATAATTGATTGATATATTTGGCAGCTCCCACATTCGGGGCATATATATTGAGGATTGTTAAGTCCTCTTGTTGAATAGATCCTTTAAGTATGATATAGTGTCCCTCTTCATCTCTCAATACAGTCTTTGGGGTAAAGTTTAGTTTATCTGATATAAGGATGGCTACCCCTGCTTTCTTTTGAGGACCATTCGAATGGTAAATGGTTCTCCAACCTTTTATTTTCAGGCTGTAGGTGTCCTTCTGTCTAAAATGAGTCGCTTGTAGACAGCAAATAGATGGGTCCTGCTTTTTTATCCAGTCTGAAACCCTGCGCCTTTTGATGGGGTCATTATGCCCGTTCACATTCAGAGTTACTATTGAGAGATATGAGTTTAGTGTCATCATGATATCTATTCAGTCCTTGTTTTTGTGGACTGTTCCACTGAACTTCTTCTTAAAGGGGAATTTTAAGAGTCCCCCTTAAAATTTCTTGCAGAGCTGGTTTGGAGGTCACATATTCTTTTAGTTGCTGCCTGTCTTGGAAGCTCTTTATGTCTCCTTCTATTTTGAATGAGAGCCTTGCTGGATAAAGTATTCTTGGTTGCATGTTATTCTCATTTAGGACCCTGAATATATCCTGCCAGCCCTTTCTGGCCTGCCAGGTCTCTGTGGAGAGGTCTGCTGTTACCCTAATACTCCTCCCCATAAATGTCAGGGATTTCTTGTCTTTTGCTGCTTTAAGGATCTTCTCTTTATCTTTGGATTTTGCAAGCTTCACTATTAAATGTCGAGGTGTTGAACGGTTTTTATTGATTTTAGGGGGGGATCTCTCTATTTTCTGGATCTGAATGCCTGTTTCCCTTCCCAGATTAGGAAAGTTTTCAGCTAGAATTTGTTCAAATACATATTCTGGCCCTCTGTCCCTTTTGGCGCCCTCGGGAACCCCAATTAAAGGTAGGTTTTTCTTTCTCAGGCTGTCGTTTATTTCCCTTAATCTATCTTCATGGTCTTTTAATTGTTTGTCTCTTTTTTCCTCAGTTTCCCTCTTTGCTATCAACTTGTCTTCTAGGTCACTCACTCGTTCTTCCACCTCGTTAACCCTCGTCGTTAGGACTTCTAGTTTGGATTGCATCTCATTCAATTGATTTTTAATTTCTGCCTGATTAGCTCTAAATTCTGCAGTCATGAAGTCTCTTGAGTCCTTTATACTTTTTTCTAGAGCCACCAGTAGCTGTATAATAGTGCTTCTGAATTGGCTTTCTGACATTGAATTATAATCCAGATTTTGTAACTCTGTGGGAGAGAGGACTGTTTCTGATTCTTTCTTTTGAGGTGAGGTTTTCCTTCTAGTCATTTTGCTCAGTGCAGAGTGGCCAAAAGCAAGTTGTATTGGGAAAAAGAGAAAAAGAGAGGAGAGAAAGAAGGAAAGAAAAGATAAAGAGAAAAAAAAGGGAAGAAAAAAAAAGAAGAAAAAGAGAAAGAAAAAGAAAGGAGAAAAAAAGGCGGGTGGGGGAAGGAAACAAATCAAAAAGCAAAAAAAAAAAAAAAGAACCACTGGGGAGTATCTTCTGATTCTGTGTACCTTGGCTTCTGGAAGTTGTCCGTCTAGCTGGTCTTCTGGGGGAGGGGCCTGTTGTGCTGATTTTCAGGTGTTAGCAGTTGGGGGAGCTGCTGTGCCCCTGCCTGGTGCAGGGCTCAGTGGGGGTTGTTTACCCCGTGAGGCCGCAGGAGGAACAGCCCCAGTGGCGGGGCCAGCTCTGGAAACCTGGATTCAGCTCTGGCAGGAACTCCGTCTGCAGGGCCTGGAGGCTCCGGGGCGGGGCCGCTGATCTGCTCAGCTCGGGGCAGGAGCGTCCTCGCTGTCCTGGGCCCTCCCGGCCTCTGCCTGTCCCGGGGGGAGGCTGGATCCTGGGCTGTGTCCCGGTGCCCTGTGCTCCGGAGCCTGCACTGTTGGATTCGCGCTCCCGGGCCGCGCAACCCCCTCCCTTAGGGAGCTCGGCGCACTCTCCCGGGGCGCAGGTGTCTGTTAGTGTCCCAGGGAACCCGAGGGCATCCCCGCCCTCCTGGGTCCTGCTCCAACTCCCTGCGAGGCCTTTCCGCCCTGGAAGGTTGGTGCAGCTCCTGCTTCTCCGGGACGGGGCTCTCCTGTCCTGGGGACACTCGCCCCGGCCTCAGCCCGGCTCCTCGCGGGGCTCCGCAACCTTGGAGGTCTTTGTTTCTTTATTTCTTTTCCTTTTTCCCCGTCTTCCTACCTTGATAGATTCGCGAACTCTTCTCACTGTAGCATTCCAGCTGGTCATTCTTTAAATCTCAAGCCGAATTGATAGATTTTCAGGATAATTTGAAGATTTTCTAGGTAATTTGGTGGAGACAGGTGATTTGGAGACCCTACTCTTCCGCCATCTTGCTCCTCCCCTCCGAGTTAGCAGTCCTTACGTTCTGTCTCCCTTTCTGATATTTCCCACACATTTCTTCTCCCTTCCCTTATTTTCCCTTTCACTATTATTTATATTCCCCAAATGAATGAGAACATATAATGTTTGTCCTTCTCCGACTGACTTACTTCACTCAGCATAATACCTTCCAGTTCCATCCACGTTGAAGCTAATGTTGGGTACTTTCGTTTCTAATGCCTGAGTAATATTCCATTGTATACATGAACCACATCTTCTTTATCCATTCATCTTTCTATGGACACCGAGGCTCTTTCCACAGTTGGGCTACTGGGGACATTTCTGCTATAAACATCGGGGTACAGGTGTCCCGGCATTTCATTGCATCTGAATCTTTGGGGTAAATCCCCAACAGTGCAATTGCTGGGTCGTAGGGCAGGTCTATTTTTACCTCTTTGAGGAACCTCCACACAGTTTTTCAGATTGGCTGCACCAGTTCACATTCCCACCAACAGTGCAAGAGGGTTCCCTTTTCTCCACATCCTCTCCAACATTTGTGTTTTCCTGCCTTGTTATTTTTCCCCATTCTCACTGGGGTGAGGTGGTATCTCATTGTGGTTTTGATTTGTATTTCCCCGATGGCAAGTGATGTAGAGCATTTTCTCATGTGCGTGTTGGCCATGTCTATGTCTTCCTCTGAGATTTCTCTTCATGTCTTTTGCCCATTTCATGATTGGATTGTTTGTTTCTTTGGTATTGTGTTTAAGAAGTTCTTTATAGATCTTGGAAGCTAGCCCTTTATCTGATACGTCATTTGCAAATATCTTCTCCCATTCTGTAGGTTGTCTTTGAGTTTTGTTGACAGATCCTTTGCTGTGCAAAAGCTTCTAATCTTGATGAAGTCCCAATAGTTCATTTTTCTTTTTGTTTCTTTTGCCTTCGTGGATGTATCTTGGAAGAAGTTACTGTGGCCGAGTTCAAAAAGGGTGTTGCCTGTGTTCTCCTCTAGGATTTTGATGGAATCTTGTCTCACATTTAGATCTTTCATCCATTTTGAGTTTACCTTTGTGTATGGTGAAAGAGAGTGGTCTAGTTTCATTCTTCTGCATGTGGATGTCCAATTTTCCCAGCACCATTTATTGAAGAGACTTTCTTCCAATGGATAGTCTTTCCTCCTTTATCAAATATTAGTTGACCATAGAGTTCAGCGTCCACTTCTGGGTTCTCTATTCTGTTCCATTGATCTATGTGTCTGTTTTTGTGGCAGTACCACACTGTCTTGATGACCACAGCTTTGTAGTACAACCTGAAATCTGGCATTGTGATGCCCCCAGCTATGGTTTTCTTTTTTCAAAATCCCCTGGCTATTCGGCGTCTTTTCTGATTCCACACAAATCTTAAATAATTTGTTCTAACTCTCTGAGGAAAGTCCATGGTGTTTTGATAGGGATTGCATTAAATGTGTAAATTGCCCTGGGTAACATTGACATTTTCACAATATTAATTCTGCCAATCCATGAGCAAGGAATATTTTTCCATTTCTTTGTTTCTTCCTCAATTTCTTTCAGAAGTGTTCTATAGTTTTTAGGGTATAGGTCCTTTACCTGTTTGGTTAGCTTTATTCCTAGGTATCTCATGCTTTTGGGTGCAATTGTAAATGGGACTGACTCTTTCATTACTCTTTTTTCAGTCTCATTGTTAGTGTAAAGAAATGCCATTGACTCTGGGCATTGATTTTGTATCCTGCCACGCTACCAAACTGCTGTATGAGTTCTAGCAATCTTGGGTGGAGGCTTTTGGGTTTTCTATGTAGAGTATCATGTCATCGGTGAAGAGGGAGAGTTTGACTTCTTCTTTGCCAATTTGAATGTCTTTAATGTCTTTTTGTTGTCTGATTGCTGAGGCTAGGACTTCCAGTACTCTGTTGAATAGCAGTGGTGAGAGTGGACATCTCTGTCTTGTTCCTGATCTTAGGAAGAAGGCCCCCAGTGCTTCCCCACTGAGGATGATATTTGCTGTGGGATTTTTGTAGATGGCTTTTAAGATGTCGAGGAATGTTTCCTCTATCCCGACACTCTTAAGAGTTTCGATGAGGAATGGATGCTGTATTTTCTCAAATGCTTTCTCTGAATCTAATGAGAGGGTCATATGGTTCTTGATTTTTCTCTTGCTGATATGATGAATCACGTTGATTATTTTACAAGTATTGAGCAGCCTTGTGTCCCGGGGATAAATCCTACCTGGTCAAGGTTAATAATTTTCTTAATGTACTGTTGGATCCTATTGTCTAGTATCTTGTTGAGACTTTTTGCATCCATGTTCATCAGGGATATTGGTCTTTAATTCTCCTTTTTAGTGGGGTCTTTGTCTGGTTTTGAAATTAGGGTGATGCTGGCCTCATAGAATGAATTTGGAAGTACTCCATCTCTTTCTATCTTTCCAAACAGCTTTGGTAGAATAGGTATGGTTTCTTCTTTAAATGTTTGATAGAATTCCCCTGGGAAGCCATCTGGCCCTGGACTTTTGTGTCTTGGGAGGTTTTTGATGACTGCTTCAATTTCCTCCCTGGTTATTGGCCTGTTCAGGTTTTCTATTTCTTCCTGTTCCAGTTTTGGTAGGTTGTGGCTTTCCAGAAATGCGTCCATTTCTTCTAGATTGCCTAAATTATTGGCGTATAGCTGTTCATAATGTTTTTAAAATCGTTTATATTTCCTTGGTGTTGGTGGTGATCTCTCCTTTCTCATTCATGATTTTATTAATTTGAGTCTTCTCTCTCTTCTTTGTAACAAAGCTGGCTAATGGTTTATCTATCTTATTAATTCTTTCAAAGAACCAACTCCTGGTTTTGTAGATCTGTTCCACAGTTCTTCTGGTCTCTATTTCGTTGAGTTCTGCTCGAATCTTTATTAATTCTCTTCTTCTGCAGGATCTAGGATCTATTTACTGTTTTTTCTCCAGCTCCTTTATGGGTAAGGTTAGCTTTTGTATTTGAGTTCTTTCCAGTTTTTGAATGGAGGCTTGTATTGCGATGTATTTCCCCCTTAAGACTGCTTTTGCTGCATCCCAAAGATTTTGAATGGTTGTATCTTCATTCTCATTAGTTTCCATGAATCTTTTTAATTCTTCCTTAATTTCCTGGTTGACCCTTTCATCTTTTAGCATGATGGTCCTTAACCTCCACGTGTTTGAGGTCCTTCCAAACTTCTTGTTGTGATTTAGTTCTAATTTCAAGGTATTATGGTCTGAGAATATGCAGGGGACGATCCCAATCTTTTGGTATTGGTTCAGACCTGATTTGTGGTCCAGTATTTGGTGTATTCTGGAGAAAGTTCCATGTGCACTTGAGAAGAATGTGTATTCAGTTGAGTTTGGATGTAAAGTTCTGTAGATATCTGTGAAATCCATCTGGTCCAGTGTATCATTTAAAGCTCTCGTTTCTTTGGAGATGTTGTGCTTAGAAGACCTATGGAGTATAGAAAGAGCTAGATTGAAGTCACCAAGTGTAAGTGTATTATTATCTAAGTATTTCTTCACTTTGGCTATTGTCAGCTCCCACATTTGGGGCATATATATTGAGGATTGTTAAGTCCTCTTGTTGTATAGATCCTTAAATATGATATAGTTTCCCTCTTCATCTCTCACTACAGTCTTCAGGGTAAATTTTACTTTATCTGATATAAGGATTTCTACCCCTGCTTTCTTTTGAGGACCATTTGAATGGTAAATGATTCTCCAACCTTTTATTTTCAGGCTGTAGGTGTCCTTCTGTCTAAAATGAGTCTCTTGTAGACAGCAAATAGATGGGTCCTGCTTTTTTATCCAGTCTGAAACCCTGCGCCTTTTGATGAAGACATTATGCCCGTTCACGTTCAGAGTTACTACTGAAAGATATGAGTTTAGTGTCTTCGTGATATCTATTCAGTCCTTGTTTCTGTGGATTGTTCCACTGGACTTCTTCTTAATGGGGAATTTTAAGAGTCCCCCTTAAAATTTCTTGCAGAGGTGGTTTAGAGGTCACATATTCTTTCAGTTCCTGCCTGTCTTGGAAGCTCTTTATCTCTCCTTCCATTTTGAATGAGAGCCTTGCTGGATAAAGTATTCTTGGTTGCATGTTTTTCTCATTTAGGACTCTGAATGTATCCTACCAGACCTTTCTGGCCTGCAGGTCTCTGTGGAGACATCTGCTGTTACCCTAATACTCCTCCCCATGAAATTCAGGGATTTCTTGTCTCTTGATTCTTTAAGGATCTTCTCTGTATCTTTGGAATTTGCAAGCTTCACTATTAAATATCAAGGTGTTGAACGGTTTTTATTGATTTTTGGTGGGAATCTCTCTATCTTCTGGATCTGAATGCCTGTTTCCCTTCCCAGATTAGGAAAGTTTTCAGCTATGATTTGTTCAAATACATATCCTGGCCCTCTGACCCTTTTGCTGCCCTCAGGAACCCCAATTAAATGTAGGTTTTTCTTCCTCAGGCTGTCGTTTATTTCCCTTCATCTATCTTCATGGTCTTTTAATTGTTTGTCTCTTTTTTCCTCAGTTTCCCTCTTTGCTATCAACTTGTCTTCTATGTCACTCACTTGTTCTTCCACCGCGTTAACCCTGGTCATTAGGACTTCTAGTTTGGATTGCATCTCATTCAATTGATTTTTAATTTCTGCCTGATTGGATCTAAGTTCTGCAGTCATGAAGTCTCTTGAGTCCTTTATGCTTTTTTCTAGAGCTATCAGTAGCTGTATAATAGTGCTTCTTAATTGGCTTTCTGACATTGAATTGTAATCCAGATTTTGTAACTCTGTGGGAGAGAGGACTGTTTATAATTCTTTCTTTTGAGGTGTGGTTTTCCTTGTAGTCATTTTGCTTAGTGCAGAGTGGCCAAAAAGAAGTTGTATTGGAAAAAAGAGAAAAAGAGAGTAGAGAAAGAAGGAAAGAAAAGAGAAAAAGAACAAAGAGAAAGGAAGAAAAAAAGAAAAAAAGAGAAGATAAAGAGAAAGAAAAAGAAAGAAAGGAAAAAAAGGGTGGGGGAAGCAAACAGAAATCAAAAAGAAAAAAAAACATGGGGGAGTATCTTCTGTTTCTGTATACTTTAAGTCCCTTGACTTCCCCTGGAACTTGTCCGTCTAGCTTGTCTTCTGGGGGAGGGGTCTGTTGTGTTGATTTTCAGGTGTTAGCACTTGGGGGAGCTGCTCTGTCCCCTGCCTGGTGCAGGGCTCAGTGGGGTTGTTTACCCCGTGAGGCCCCAGGAGGAACAACCACTTGGCAGCTGCCAGCTCTGGAGCCCTGGATTCAGCTCCAGCAGTAGCTATGGAGTTCTTGGTCTGTAGGGCCTGGATGCTCGGGGGCGGGGCCGCTGATTTGCTCAGCTCGGGGCAGGAGCGTCCTTGCTGTCCTGGGCCCTGCCTGTCCCGGGGGGAGGTCGGATCCTGTGCTGTGTCCCGGGCACCCTGTGCTCCGGGGCCTGTGCTGTTGGATTCGTGCTCCCGGCCTCGCAGCAGCCTCTCTGCAGAGCCTTCCCTGAGCCCCTCCGAGGTGCTCCTGGAGCTGTGCAGCCCCCTCTGCACGGAGCCTCTTCCTCTGCCGGAGCTGCCTCTGAACTGCTCCCGGCCGCACAGCCTCCTCTGTGTAGAGTCGCGGCCCGAGCCCCTCCGAGCTGCTCCCGGGTCAATGAGTGTGCGCTGCAGCCCTTTAGGGAGCTTGGGGCACTCTCCGGGGCACGCAGGTGTTACTGTCCCAGGGAGCCCGAGGGCATCCCCGCCCTCCTGGGGTCCTGCTCTAACTCCCTGCGGGCGCCTTTCCGCCCGAGAAGATTGGTGCAGCTCCTGCTTCTCCAGGTCGGGGCTTTCCTGTCCTGGGGACACTCGCCCCGGCCTTAGCCCGGCCCCTCACGGGGCCCCTCCCCCTTGGATGCCTTTTGTTTCATTATTTCTTTTTCCCCATCTTCCTACCTTGATAGAAGCGCGAACTCTTCTCACTGTAGCATTCCAGCTGGTCTCTCTTTAAATCTCAGGCGGAATTCGTAGATTTTCAGGATGATTTGAAGGTTATCTAGGTAATTTGGTGGGGACAGGTGATTTGGGGACCCTACTCTTCTGCCATCTTGCCCCTCCTCCCTGGCTATAAGACTTATTGGCATCCCACCTTGTAGTATTTATCAGCAAATTCGCTGACTCATGATAAAGAATTTTGTTAACTTGTACAGCTGGTAAGTTGAATTTTCAAGGGACTGTAGTTCTGTTAGCAGAAATTTAACTAGCAATGGTTACTGGAAATCTTTAATAAAAGGATAATTCGAGGATTTCAATGTATTATTTAAATAAATTTCAGCTAAACACATAGTCTTATATGAATAAACTGGCCTTTATGCATAATACTCTAAATAAGAGAAATACAAATTAGCAATGTTTGCTTGCTGGTTTATTTCTTTTACAAGTTTTTATAGCATGTTAAAAGAAAACCAGTTCCAGAATCTATAACCTGAACAGATATTTCATTATTTTTTTCTCAATATGGTAGTTATGAATATTAGGATTTGCTCTTCATATCTCACTTTGTGTGCAACATTCTCACTTACACATTTCTATAATTTACAAAAATCCACCACTGGTATGTGTGAACACACACAGGCTTTTCACGTGAAAATAACAGCTATATTGAAGCTAGTAGGATTTTATTTATAGAAAATAAGTTCCATCGGAAAGCAATATTTTACCATCTAAAACTTGACTAAATGATTTCAAGTGACATCTGCTTTGTTCCTCTCTATATATAGGCCTGTGTCTTATGTGGGTTGGCATCTAATTTTTTTATCTGTATTTTAAGGATGTTTAAAAATTGACTTTGGTGTTGAGATTTAGAAATAGATATCTTAATTATCAATTTGTACTTCCAGTTGAGTTTTAGTACATCAGTAGCCAAGCAAATAGGGTCATAATAGGGACCAACAGGTGATTTCAAGTATGTTCTTTTTTACTTTAAATTTGATTTCTTGAATGCCCATGATATCACAAAGGTACCTTTTTTTTTCTAATTGAATCCACAGTTATGTGTATATATTCTTAGGCTATTAGATAAGTTTCGTCTGTGTGTAATCTGTAAAACACGGAAACTGACAACTACTGAGATGCAATTTTTTGCAGCACATAACGTAGATGATTGACAGGAAATAGCATATGGAAATGAAGAAGAAGCTAACCCATATTTAGATCTAAGAAAAAATATTTGCCTGATGGGAAAATATTAATTAGTTTGTCTACATGCAAGATAAAAGTCTGGAGGGCATATCCATCAAAAGGCAGTGAAATAAATAGCAAAATGAAAATTATTTGTAAATTGACAGTAAACTTGGCAAACATTGAGAGAGTAAACAAGTTATTTGGCATGCAAAGCACAGCTACTGTCAGGAGGCATCTGTGCATAGAATTTTTTATTTGACAGAAATTAACATTTTCTCAGAAATCTTTGTTAAATGCTGAATATTTCTTCACCCTCTTTAATTATTTTAATTGCTGCTTCAGAGTGCTCCATATAAATACTCAAAAGTTGCTAAAATGCACAAAGCACAATTCATTTTCACCAATAATATAGAGTTATTGCACTTTGGAATTGACAAAAAAACATGAAAGATAAATTATTTAAATAGATATACTAGGGTTATTTTTTTCTGGGGTGAAACATAGAAACCACACAAATCAAGTAAAGATCCTATAGCACTAGTATCATTACCTAATCCCCAAGAGTGACATTTACTGTCCACCTGATTATACTCACTAACCTTTGTCTTACATTGTCTCTTAAGTTCTTCTTTCCAGCAATTCAGCAGGTGAAACCCACCTGAAACCACCTCTCACATGATGATGACTGCCCTTAGAAGACCTCTTACAGACCCAGGCCACCCAGATCTTTTGAGCTAAAAACTTAATTAGTGCCTACACATATGGACCATGGATTGAACTCTAGAATGACCTACTATTACCTTTACTTCATTATAATACTACAATCTCGGTCCAAGGGGGATCCTCAGCCTAATTTACATAACATATGCTGTATGTATACGCATGTTTCTTTAAGGTGCATGCCCAAACATTTGCCTGCCCCTACATATGATGACAAGTCTTCTCTATCTAAATCTTCATCCTAACCCTAAACAAAAGGTGCCCATTCACACTGTCTCAGGAGATCATGGATCTGAAAGCCATTCCCTGTTATCTTATTTGATGCTGCAGATAAAGTTTTCTCTATGTGACAAGTCATGTGGTGCAGGTTCTGTGACTCACCAAGGAGCCAATTCATATTGGTTTGGTTACACTAGAACAACTAAGATTGTTTTTTTTTTTTTTAAATTTTTATTTATGATAGTCATCACACAGAGAGAGAGAGAGGCAGAGACATAGGCAGAGGGAGAAGCAGGCCCCATGCACCGGGAGCCTGACGTGGGATTCGATCCCGGGTCTCCAGGATCGTGCCCTGGGCCAAAGGCAGGCGCCAAACTGCTGCGCCACCCAGGGATCCCAAGATTGTTTTTTAAGGAAAACTCTTCACTCAATTTTTAAAATATTTTGTTGAAATTCAATTTGCCAACACCCAGTGCTCATCCATCTTTGGACACTTGTTGATATTTTGCAAGAAGTGTTTAAGGATTAAAAAAAAACTCAAAAATACAAGTAAATAAATAAAATCACTAAGGGCCCCAAAGTTTCCAGACTAAAATATTTTTCACTATTTTCAATTTCTGACAAAATTTTATATAACTACTAAGATAAATTAGTAGATGTGGTGAAGTGTAAAGAATATTATGACAGGGATTCCAGAGTCCTATCTCTGTCAGTTACCAGCTATCAGTTAACTTCTCTGGTTCTCAGTCTCTTCATCTATGAAGATTCAACTGATGAATGGATAAAAATAGTAGATAGATATATATAGAAGATATATATATATATATATATATATATATATATATCTCCATCTCAGCCACAAAAAGAATACAATTTTGAAATTTGCAATGATATGGATGGGGTTAGAAAGTATTATTCCAAAAGCCAGAGAAAGACAAATACTATTATAATTTCACTCATATGCAGAATTTAAGACACAAGACAAATGATCATGGGAAAAAAAAGAGAGAGGCAAGCCATGAAACCTAGTCTTAACAATAAAGAAGAAGTTGATGGTTAGCAGAGTTGAGGTGGATGAGTGGGATGGGTTAAGTAGGTGATAAGGATTAAGGATGCACTTGTGTGATGAGCACTGGATGTTTTATGGAAGTGTTGAATCATTACATTGTACACCTGAAATTAATATTACACCTTATGTGAACTAACTGGAATTTAAATAAAAATTTAAAAAAAATTATTTACTCTTTGTGAGTGACATTTCTGAACAAAAGTCCTAAAATCATTTCAAATCATGGATTCTTTACCTTTAAGAAAACTGAAGTCCACAGAACTTAATTTACTTGAATGTAAGTTCTATATCCAAAATAAATTGCTATTATATTCTAGGCCTTTATCAAGTACTGTTACTATCTCACTTAAGTCTTGGGACTCCTGGGTGGCTCAGCAGTCGAGCATCTGCCTTCGGCTCAAGGCTTGATCCCAGGGTCCTGGGGTCGAGTCCCGCATTGGGTTCCCCAAATGGAGCTTGTTTCTCCCTCTATATGTCTCTGCCTCTCTCTGTGTCTCTTATTAATAAATAAATAAAATATACTATCTCACTAAAGTCTTAAAACAGCATGTGATATAAGAGGGCAGTGTTAGTAGAATTAAAACCAAGTTCATTCATTCAAAGACTAGTATTTTGGGGAACCTGGGTGGCTGAGTGGTTGAACATCTGCCTTTGGCTCAGGTTCATGATCCCGGGATCTTGGGATCAAGTTTCGCATCGGGCTACCCACAGGGAGCCTGCTTCTCTCTCTGCCTATGTCTCTGCCTCTCTCTGAGTGTCTCTTGTGAATAAATAAATAAAATCTTTAAAAAAGACTTTTTTTTCTCACCACTATATCCGTAAGTTAAGTAGATAGTTGCCTATTTAAGTATAGTTCAAGGAAATCTGCTGGCCTGCTATTCTATCATTAGATGTCCCAACAACTTAGAATCTCCTTGAAGGAGGTATCTATCAAATGCCACCAAATGAACTAACATTTAGTGATTTCTAAATGCTTGTCTATAACAAAGATTTCACGTGTGATTAGCAAAATGAATTAGTTTTCTTCCTAAACCTAGACTTAGTTTAATCTAGGATTTTTAGTTTAGAATTTGTATTAGTGTAGTTTATGATTTTTAATTTTTTCCAAATTATTCATCCTGCTATTCTTGATTTTAAAATGGTCTTTCTCTAATGAAATAATGGTCTACATGACAAATATCATATTTTATCTGGTCTGGCAAAAGCACTCTGGCATAGTAGTTAAAAAGCAGAGTTCTGGCTTCAAGCTATCTTGATTGCATGGCACTCATCTCACTTCTAATTCTGCAAAATTGTCCAAGTGATTAAACCTTTCTAAAACTCACTTTTCATAACTCTACAGTGTGATTAGTAATGGTACCATTTTCATAAGATTATTGTGATGATAATCTGAGGTAATACAATATGAAATGACTTGCACAGGTTAATGACATGATAATAAATTGTTAGTTAAGTGGTAGACTATAGGTGAATGTGTGCGATTGTGTGCACACATAAATACGCATGTGCTTTTTATCTTTGTTGGAATAAAAAGTTTGCACACATGTGTTGGAATTGGCTTTTTGTTGTTGTTTTGTTTTAATGGTTGGGACTGTTTGAGAAACAGTCATTCCACCAAATGAAAAAATATCTTGGTATCAATTGACTAACTTTTTACTTCATTATGATGTAATTTCAGCATGTTGAAATTGAATAAAATACAGAAAGCATGCTAGGTAAATTTTATTTTATTTTTTTTTAATTTATAATAGTCACACAGAGAGAGAGAAAGAGAGAGGCAGAGACACAGGCAGAGGGAGAAGCAGGCTCCATGCACCGGGAGCCCGACGTGGGATTCGATCCTGGGTCTCCAGGATCACGCCCTGGGCCAAAGGCAGGCGCCAAACCGCTGCGCCACCCAGGGATACCAGCTAGGTAAATTTTATAAATTCAGTTTGGAATTCAATGAAAAATTAACAGGTTCATACCAGGAAATTTAATTCCAGATGTAAGTCGCCCAGGGAAGATGGAGAGCACAGAAAAAGCATGGGGTGATGGGGTAGAGAATAAGAGTTGAGGGTCAATTTCTGGTTTCTCTATCCTGTTCCATTGATCTGTGTGTCTGGTTTTGTGCCAGTACCATGCTTTCTTGATGATCAAAGCTTTGCAATATAGTTTGGAGTCCAACATTGTGATGCTACCAGTTTTAGTTTTCTTCTTTAACATTCCTCTGGCTCTTCAGGGTCTTTCCTGGTTCCATACAAATCTTAAGCTTATTTGTTCCAACTTTGTGAAAAAAAAAAGTCTATGATGTCTTGATAAGCATTGCATTAAATGTGTAAATTGCTCTGGGTAGCATAGAGATTTTCATAATATTTGTTCTTCCTACCCATGAGTCTACAGTGTTTTTTAACAATTCCTTGTGTCTTCAATTTCCTTCATAAATGCTGTGCAGTTTTTATAGTACAGATCCTTTACCTCTTTAGTTAGGTTTATTCCTAGGTAGCTTGGGTTTTGACAGAGTTGTAAATGGGATCAATTCCTTAATTATCTTTCCTCAGTCTCAGTGTATAGAAATGCAACTGATTTCTGTACATTGATTTTGTATCCTGCCATGTTGCTGAATTGCTGTATGTATTCTAGCAATTTTGGTGTGGAGTATTTTGGGTTCTCCATGTACTGTGTTATGTCATCTGTGAAGAGTGAGAGTTTGACTTAGTACTAGAAGTCCTTGTCCCAGCAAAAAAAAAAAAAAAAATTCAAATTGGCAATATATACATTATTTATTTGATTTCCAGAAAGAGAAGATAGATTAGATAGGTAGATAATAGATAGATAGATAGATAGATAGATAGATAGATGATATATAGAAAACGTTAAATTATGAAGTGAAATTTAGAATATCTAATATTATAAAATAATCTCATGTTAACTGTTTCACTCTATCATTATGGTAAAAGGACCAACGTAGTACAAATAATTATAACTACAACAATTTGCTAAATAATACACAATATAATAACAGGTAAATTGTGACATCAAAAACATAAAATACAGAAGGGAGGATTAAAAAGGTAGAGTTTTTTTGTATAGGTTGGATTATGTCACTCTTAGCTAAAATTTGACTATTATACCTATAAGAAATTTTATGTATACTTTATGATAACCACAGAACAAAAAAATTACAGTAGAAAGAAAATAAAAATGGTTGTAAATTTTAATTTTTTGACATCCAACAATGAATAATTTCATTTTCTCCAATGTGTAATATGAAACTAAATGATAGAGAAATTCTTGTGAAAGTATGTCCACAGATATTTAGCTATGTCATTTCAAATAATCTTCCCATATAGGTGACTCCATATATATGATGTCACACCATGAATAATGAATGAAGTCCTCGACATAATTATTTGGTTTCCTTGTTTTCATGCTTTCATTCCACCAAATGATTCAGGTTGACAGTCTACATTGATAAAATATACATATAGATGCAAATGAGTAATACAGAAAGGCAAAGCAATTACAGAGCCTTCTGTTAATGAAGTATTTTCTATAATTGAAATACCATGCTATAATTTTAAAGTCAATACTTCTCTTTGGAAAAAAGACAAAGAAATATTTTGTGTTGGGAATTGATGTCACATAAAGAATATAATTAAACGTTGTGTCACACAGCATTTTACTAACCGGAGAGCTTGGAAAATTATTTCTTGCAACCCCCAGTAACAATATTGTCTACTAACTCAGGCTAATGTTATAGTTAAAGAGAATTAGACAAAACAATGTAATACCCTGTGTAAACAGTTTTGGTTGATAACATTCATTTTTATATAGGAACCTAAATGTACATTTTGAAACTATTACATAGTGGCCATTAATTTATCAATTATTTATAAGCTTCTGCATATACTGAAAAGTAGTTTGTTTCTTACTTTCAGAACATCAGCATTTTTGTTATAATAATCAAATTATTTATTTTCAGAATCACATTTCTGCATTCATTTTTCCATGGAACCTATATGGATATTAGGACACTTTTAGGTATAGGAAATGTTTTTGTTTAAGAAAAAATAAAATGCAGGACACCTGGGTGGTTCAGTGGTTGACCATCTGCCTTTGACTCAGGGCGTGATCTCAGAGTCCTGGGATCAAGTCCGATATCAGGCTTCCTGCATGGAGCCTGCTTCTCCCTCTGCCTATGTCTCTGCCATTCTCTCTTCTCTCTCTCTCTCTCTCTGTGTGTGTCTCAGGACTAAATAAATAATTTTTTTTTAAAAAGATGAAATGTTTGTGTATGTATCTTCCTCACTTTTGTTATTTCAACATGACTTGCCTTATTCTGATTTATAATCTCTCTCAGTCCTACTTACTCATAGTATCAACTTACACAGGGGTAATATTATAAAGGCATTCCTTAAATTAAAAATAATAGTTACCCAAAATACCTTTTGATATTTATTCACACTTCTTTTACATTGACTCTACAAACACTACAGTGAATCTTATTTTGATATGCAATCCTGGAGAGTTATATGTATGTGAAAACATATAATTTATAAATGATATATAGCAATTATAGTACATAACAGGGAATATGTATATAAAATATAAGTTAATAGTATTTAAATAAAAGTGAGAATATAACATTGAACTCAGGAGTTAAAATACCTATGATAAAATTTCAGATGTGCTTTCATACAAGAATTACTTTTCAGCTACAGGTTACAGACCAAGAGCTATAAATCTAGTCCCTAGACAGTAAAGCTAAGAATTAAAAGAGGCAGAAGATTAAGAAACCTTGAGTTAATATTATTTAATTTGTCATTGTTAACTGAATTTTCCTTTTCTCCCCTCTTCTTATCCTCCCACATACTCAGCAACAAAAGTTTTGCTAGGATATGGAGCCAAGCATTTCCTTAAATGTATTCTCTAGAATGTATCTATCATCTATCTATCTATCTATCTATCTATCTATCTATCTATCTATCTACCATCTATCTATATATTACATAGGTATGTATATAGATAGAGATACAGAGATAACATATTATTTTACATAATATTTTTTAAAAAATAATACCAATATAGTTTACAGAAATAATAATACATGCTTAAATGAAGTTATTGGAGAAAGGGCATAATTCATTCACCAACTTCCCTTGTATGAATTATTTACTACTACATCAACTATAGTATATGATTTTATAAGTTCATATAAGGAAGGTGGTTACTTCCTTGTTTCTCCCCATACTGCTTATCACCATGCTGGATACTCACCATGTCCTCAGTAAAAATTTGGCTGTTTTTCTGCCTTTCTGTCATTGGCAGAAAGCACATTAGAAATGTGTATCTATGCTGAATTATCAGTTGATAAACATATGTACTATGTGGAATCATGCAGCAGGACAAGGACATCAAGCCATCAGTACATAAACAGGAGCTGTGAACGTGGTTGTGAATGCCTACAAGTGCCTGAGAAATATGCCAACTACTAACCTGTGAAAGAAAAGTGGAGTCAATGGATTCAGGGGCAGGTCAGTGTCAAATGCTGAGTCAGCACAGCAAGAGAGATAAAGTCTGAGCAGGAACAAACCCAAGACCAGGTGCAGAAATCAGGGCTATGTGAAATGAGCATGTCAAATCACAAGATAGGAGTATAATACTAGAGTTCCTTTTAAAAGCCTGGGGGTTGTCCCATGCAACTTAAGTATTCCAAATAAATAATTAGAAAATGTCTTTGGAAGTTAGGCAGTAATTTCTAGAATATATATTAATCACTTCTTTCCTTGAGAACAGGATTTGATCTGGCTCACTGATGAATTCTAATAGCACAATACAGTATCTGAAACATAGCAGGTCCTTTTTTTAAAGATTTTATCTATTTATTCATGAGAGACACACAGAGAGAGAGAGAGAGAGAGAGAGAGAGGCAGAGACACAGGCAGAGGGAGAAGCAGGCTCCACTCAGGGAGCCCGATGTGAGACTTGATCTTGGGTCTCCAGGATCATGCCCTGGCCCAAAGGCAAGTGCTCAACTGCTGAGCCACCCCCATAGCAGGTACTTAATAAATATTTTCCAAATAAATTAATACAGTAACATCTGAAGTGAATCCTCTCAGGGTTTATGCCTCACTAAAGTACATACATTTTCTTTCTTGCATTCATTCAGTCAAGCAAATAAGCATGAAAAATAAATAATTTATAAAATGCATGAAACTGAGGAATAAAAATATATACTTGCTACATAATTTCTATCCACAAGGAGTCTTCAGCAAACAGAAATTTTTAAGACTTACAAATAAATATATAATAAATGTGAAAATGTTGAGAACTGTGAACAAAATGAATTGGAACTTTAGAGAACTGATTAACTCTGGCAACAGATTAAGAGAAGGCTGGGTTCAAGGAATGACAAGTGAATGAATACTGAAAGAATAAAATGTTGGTGACATGAAATTAGAAAAGGACAATTTAGGTAGAATGAATAATCAACAAAGTGCAATAATGGGAACGTGGGTTTTTTTTGTATATTTTTTATTGGAGTTTGATTTGCCAACATATAGTATAACACCCAGTGCTCATCCCATCAAGTGCCCCTCTCAGTGCCTGTCACCCCATCTCCCCACCCACCTTCTCTTCCACTACCCCTTGTTCATTGGAAAGTGTTTGAGAAACAGTCATTCAGTTTGCTTGAGAATATAACACATATTGGAACTGAAATAATGGAAGAAGCAGGATAGTAAGACAGATAATTATCAGGGAGATTCTCAACCACCAGGTTAAAGAGTATTATATTTTATGGAGTAGTTTAAGGCTTTGGGCAAGGGAAAATAAGCCATATCTCTTCCTTAGAATGATTAATGTGACTGTGTAAGGTGTCTTCAAGAAGGAAGCTTGTAGAAGATAGGGCATCATGGAGAAAACAATTGCAATAGGTAAGAATAAGGAAACATAAAATAGTGAGAATGGGATGAAGATATTCTTCCCTCTTATTTCATTTTTAATCAATGAATTAGTCATCTATACCTGAACAAGAATATCTTTGTGAGAGTTTCCAGATTTTGTACCTTGCTCCAAAAGACCCAAGAATAAACTTGCCCACAGGTGTGCTAGTAGGAGATAGACAAATTGCTATATGAGTCATGGAACCAAAGGAGCCAGAATTGGGTGAATGTTGAATTGGATAGTCACTCACCCACAAGAAAGAACTTGCAGAAGTTCAGCCCTTCTGAAAATCCACCACATCATTGGAAGAGAAAGAAACAAAAACACAAATTCGCTTGCAGTGAATGTGGTAAGACACACTGTTCTGGTGCTGCCCCACTTGATTGGGACTGATTTTTCTGTTAGAGACATCTATCCTGCAGGGAGTTATGAAGGCAGTGAGAGAGGGTTCAATTGCCCCAGCTGTGTGAAAGCAAGTTGAAAACTACAAATTTTTTCCACCAGCATTTGGAGGAATAAGGTGGGAGATCTGCCACTGGGAGCAAGGAGGATATTGAAAAAGAAGTGGAAAAGAATCCAAAAACCCTTGAAGGTATTTTTCTCAGTAGAAAATCCATACACATTCTTCTGGGTGTGCCATTGCTGGGAATTTCCCTACCATGTGTGTCTCAAGCACAGTATGTTCTAAATGCACATCTTCCCCAATTGTGTTGTGCATGTTCCATAATGTGACCATGAGACTAAGATCAGTAGATAGGGAGTGTGTCGAGGAAATAGGCCACAATCAGTGGGCAAGGAAGAAACCACAATCTTGAGCCACTGCATAATGTTTTGGAATGCAGATTGTTTCCATTAAACAGCCTGGTAAAGTGTAAGAGCAAAAGAAGGAAAAGTTTAATTAAAGTGGTTCTGCTACTTCAAATGTGAAAGCAAGAGTGAGGGATCCCTGGGTGGCTCAGCGGTTTGGCTCCTGCCTTTGGACCAGGGCATGATCCTGGAGATCCGGGATGGAGTCCCACATCAGGCTCCCTGTGTGGAGCCTGCTTCTCCCTCTGCCTGTGTCTCTGCCTCTCTTTCTCTGTGTCTCTCATGAAAAAATAAATAAAACCTTAAAAAAACATTAAAAAAAGAAAGCAGGAGTGAATAGTTTTAAAAAAATGATGTAAAAATCAAGAAAATATAGTATCAAAAAAAGAGAATAATTCTCCAACCACCAAACTCTAAACCATGGAATGTTGTGATCTAATTGATAAATTCAAAATAGCTATTATAAAAAAATTCATTGAGCTAAAAAAAAAACTCAGAAAGATAATTCAATGAAATCAGGAACACAATAAACAGAAAAAAATGTCAATTATGTATACTGAAATTATTAAAAACAGTAATTCTGGATAAAAATAATTAAATTAATGAGATGAAAAATGCAATAGAGATTATAAGTAGCAGGAAACACTAGATAGAAAAAAAAGTAAGTGACTTAGAGGATAGGAATATAGAAATAATGCCATTGGGAAAAGGAACTAAAATATAAAGCTCGAAGAAAGGCTTTGAGACCTAAAGGCATCCTCCAGAAAAGTAGATGTTTAAATTATTTGAGTCCAGAAAAACAAAAGAAGGAGAAGGGATAAAACCTATTTAAAAGAAAAATACGAAGAGAGGTGGTGCAAGATGGCAGAAGAGTAGGGTCCCCAAGACACCTATCCCCACCAACTTACCTAGATAACTTTCAAATCATCCTGAAAACCAATGAATTCGGCTTGAGATTTAAAGAGAGAACAGCTGGAATGCTACAGTGAGAAGAGTTCACGCTTCTATCAAGGTACGAAGACGGGGTTGGGAGGGAGAAATAAAGAAACAAAAGGCATCCAAGGGGGAGGGGCCCTGCGAGGAGCGGGCTAAGGCTGCGAGGAGAGTGTTCCCAGGACAGGAAAGCACCGTGGAGAAGCAGGAGCTTCACCAAACTTCCCGGACGGAAAGGCGTTTATAGGGAGTTGGAGCAGAATCCCAGGAGGGGCAGGGATGCCCTCAGGCTCCCAGAGACACTAACAGAGGAACTGCGCCCCCAGGGAGAGCCCGCCACACCTCGTGGCCTAGCTCCCGAAAGGGCTGCAGTGTGCGCAGGCAGGGTCCTGGAGCAACTCATAGGTGGCTCCAGCAGAGGCTCCGCGGGGAGGGAGCTGCGCAGCCAGGAGTGCAATTCCAGCAGCAAAAGGCCCGGGAGCACAGGGCGCCGGGGGACACAGCCCAAGATTCAGCACTCCCGGCGGAACAGGCAGAGGCTGGGAGGGCACAGGATAGCAAGGACACTCCTGCCGCCGGTTGGTCCGAGCTGTGCAGATCAGCAGCACCCACCGCCAGAGCATCCAGGGTCCTTCAGACTGAGAGCTCTGGTAGTTACTGCAGGATCTGACTCCAGGGCTGGAATGCTGGCCGCTGCCACTGTTGTTCCTCCTGGGGCCTCACAGGATAAACAACCTCCACTGAGCTACACAGTGGCCTTACAGGATAAATGGGTTAAACAACTTTCACTGAGCCCTGCTCCAGGCAGGGGCTGAGCAGCTCCCCCAAGTGCTCACACCTAAGAATCAGCGCAGCAGGCCCCTCCCCCAGAAGACCAACTAGACAGACAGGGGAAAAACAAATAAATGACCATGCAGCACTGAAAAGTTCCAGGGGAAGTCGAGGAACTTACAGAATATAGAATCAGAGGATACTCCCCCTTGTTTTTTGCTTTCTGTTTGCTTCGCCCACCTTTTTTTCTTTTCTTCTCTTCTTCTCTTCTCTTTTTTCTCCTTTTTTTCCTTTTTTATTTCTTATCTTCTTTCTCTTCTCTCTTTTTCTCCTTTTCCCAATACAACTAGCCTTTGGCCACTCAACACTGAGCAAAATGACTAGAAGGAAAAACTCACCTCAAAAGAAAGAATCAGAAACAGTCCTTTCTCCCACAGAGTTACAAAATTTGGATTACAATTCAATGTCAGAAAGCCAATTCAGCAGCACAATTATAAAGCTACTGGTGAGTCTAGAAAAAAGCATAAAGGACTCAAGAGACTTCATGACTGCAGAATTTAGATCTAATCAGGTAGAAATAAAAAATCAATTAAATCAGATGCAAACCAAACTGGAGGTCCTAAAGACGAGGGTTAATGAGGTAGAAGAATGGTGAGTGACATAGAAGACAAGTTGATGGCAAAGAGGGAAACTGAGGAAAAGAGAGAAAAATAAGAGATCATGAGGATAGATTAAGGGAAATAAATAACAGCCTGAGGAAGAAAAATCTACATTTAATTGGGGTTCCCGAGGGTGACAAAAGGGACAGAGGTCCAGAATATGTATTTGAACAAATCATAGCTGAAAACTTCCCTAATTTGAAGAGGGAAACAGGCATTCAGATCCAGGAAATAGAGAGAACCCCCTAAAATCAATAAAAACCGCTCAACAACTCGACGTTTAATAGTGAAGCTTGCAAATTCCAAAGATAAAGAGAAGATCCTTAAAGCAGCAAGACACAAGAAATCGATAACTTTTATGGGGAGAAATATTAGATTAACAGCAGACTTCTCCACAGAGACCTGGCAGGCCAGAAAGGGCTGGCAGGATATATTCAGGGTCCTAAATGAGAAAAACCTGCAGCCAAGAATACCTTATCCAGCAAGGCTCTCATTCAGACTAGAAGGAGAGATAGAGAGCTTCCAAGATAGGCAGAAACTGAAAGAATTTGTGACCACCAAACCGGCTCTGCAAGAAATATTAAAGGGGATTCTGTAAAAGAAAGAGGAAGTCCAAGGAAACAATACACAAAAACAGGAACTGAATAGGTATCATGATGACACTAAATTCATATCTTTCAATAGTAACTCTGAACGTGAATGGGCTTAATGACTCCATCAAAAGGCACAGAGTTTCAGACTGGATAAAAAAAGCAAGACCCATCTATTTTCTGTCTACAAGAGACTCATTTTAGATATAAGGACACCTACAGCCTGAAAATAAATGGTTGGAAAAATATGTACCATGCAAATGGTCCTCAAAAGAAAGCAGGGGTAGCCATCCTATATCAGGTAAACTGAAGTTTATCCCGAAGACTGTAGTGAGAGATGAAGAAGGACACTCTATCATACTTAAAGGTTCTATCCAACAAGAGGATTTAACAACCATCAATATACATGCTGCGAATGTGGGGGCTGCCAAGTATATCAATCAATTAATCATCAAAGTTAAGACATACTTAGATAATAATACAATTATACTTGGTGACTTCAATGTAGTACTTTCTACAATCAACAGGTATTCTAAGTACATCATCTCCAAAGAAACAAGAGTTTTAAATGACACACTGGGCCAGATGGATTTCACAGATATTTACAGAACTTTACATCCAAACTCAACTGAATACACATTCTTCTCAAGTGCACATGGAACGTTCTCTAGAATAGACCAAATACTGGGCCACAAATCAGGTCTTAACTGATACCAAAATATTGGGATTGTCCCCTGTGTATTTTCAGACCATAATGCTTTGAAATTAGAACTAAATCACAAGAAGAAGTTTGGAAGGGTTTAAAACACATGGAGGTTAAGGACCATCCTGCTAAAAGATGAAAGGGTCTACCAGGGAATTAGAGAAAAATTAAAAAGATTCATGGAAACTAATGAGAATGAAGATACAAGAATTCAAGATCTTTGGGATACAGCAAAAGCAGTCCTGAGGGGGAATACATTGCAATACAGGTAGCCATCCAAAGACTAGAAAGACCTCAAATACAAATGCTAACCTTGCATCTAAAGGAGCTGGAGAAAAAACAGAAAATAAATCCTACACCCAGCAGAAGAAGAGAGTTAATAAAGATTCGAGCAGAAGTCAATGAAATAAGAGACCAGAAGAACTGTGGAGCAGATTAACAAAACCAACAGTTGGTTCTTTGAAAAAATTAACAGGATAGGCAAACCATTAGTCAGCCTTATTAAAAATAAGAGAAAAAAGGACTCAAATTAATAAAATCATGAATGAGAAAGGATAGATCACCACCAACACAGAGGAAATCAAACAATTTTAAAAACATATTATGAGCAGCTATACTCCAATAAATTAGGCAATTTAGAAGAAATGGACACATGTCTTTAAAATCACAAACTACCAAAACTGGAACAGGAATAAATAGAAAACCTGAACAGGCCAATAACCAGGAAGGAAATTGAAGCAGTCATCAAAAACCTCCCAAGACACAAAAGTCCAGGGCCAGATGGCTTCCCTGGGGAATACTACCAAACATTTAAAGAAAAAAGCATACCTATTCTACTAAAGCTGTTTGGAAAGATAGGAAGAGATGGAATCTCTTCCAAACTCATTCTATGAGGCCAGCATCACTTTAATTCCAAAACCAGACAAAGATCCCACCAAAAGGATAATTATAGACCAATATCCCTGCTGAACATGGATGCAAAAATTCTCAACGAGATACTAGCCAATAGTATCCAGTAATACATTAAGAAGATTATTCACCATGAGCGAGTGGGATTTATCCCCGGGATGCAAGGCTGGTTCAACACTCGTAAAAACAATCAATGTGATTGATCATATCAGCAAGAGAAAAAAACAAGAACCATGTGATCCTCTCAATAGATGCAGAGAAAGCATTTGAAAATACAGCATCCGTTCTTGATCAAAACTCTTCAGAGTGTAGGGATAGAGGGAACATGCCTCGATATCTGAAAAGCCATCTACGAAAAGCCCATAGCAAATATCATTTTCAGTGGGAAACACTGGGAGCCTTTCCCCTAAGATCAGGAACAAGACAGGTCTGTCCACCCTCACCACTGCTCTTTAACATTCCTGAGAAATACTAGAAATACTAGCCTCAGGAATCAGAAAACAAATAGAAATAAAAGGCATTCCAATCGGCAAAGAAGAAGTCAAACTCTTCTTCTTTGCAGATGACATGATACTGTACATAGATAACCCAAAAGACTCCACCCCAAGATTGCTAGAACTCATACAGCAATTTGGCAGTGTGGCAGGATACAAAATAAATGCCCAGAAGTCAGTTGCATTTCTATACACTGAGACTGAAGAAAGAGAAATTAAGGGGTCAATCCCATTGACAATTGCACCCAAAAGCATAAGATACCTAGGAATAAACCTAACCAAAGAGGTAAAGGATCTATACCCTAAAAACTACAGAACACTTCTGAAAGAAATGGAGGCAGACACAAAGAGATTCAAAAATATTCCATGCTCATGGTTGGTAAAATTAATATTGTGAAAATATCAATGTTACCCCGGGCAATTTACATGTTTAATACAATCCCTATCAAAATACCATGGACTTTCTTCAGGGAGTTGGAACAAATTATTTTAAGATTTGTGTGGAATCAGAAAAGACCAAGAATAGGCAGCAAATTGAACACCAATAAAAAATAAATTAAGAAAAATAAAAGAGAAATACTGAGAACTTCCCAAACCTGGATATGGACTTGGACCCACGAGTCCATGATGCTAATATAACACCATATTATCTCAAGGGAAAGAAAACTTCTCTGAGTTACATTATAATGAAACTATAAAAATCAATTTTTATTATTGATAAAAGGCAGCTCGTTGAAAAGATGGAGAGATAGTAACCCATAGTAGCCCCCTAAAGGGACTCCTATTAGGCTATCAGTGGATTTCTCAGAAGAACCTCCACAGGACAGAAAATAGCGGAATGACACAAAATGTGGAAAGATAAAAATTTCCAGGCAAAAATGCTTTATCTGGCAAAATTATCCTTTATATATGAAGGAGGTATACACCCCTTCAAAAAAGTTGAGGATTTCACCAGAACCAAGCCTCACAAGAAATGGGGAAGGAGTTCTTTGCATTGAAATGAAATGACACTAATGAGCAACATGAAAACATTAAAGTACACAACACACTGGTAAAGATAAAAAATAATCAAATTTAGAAAATTGTAACCCCATATTAAGGTAGTGTGCGAACCACTCAACTATCATATAAAAAGTTAAAGGAAGACTTCCTCAGAAGATGGTGGTGTAGAAGACCCTAAATTCACTTTGTTCCATGAGTGTAACTAGATAGCACTTGCACAAGACCAGACAACCCAAAATCTTCCAAAGCCTGGCTAAACATACTTGACAACTAAATTTAGAGAAGACACATTAAATATGTTAGAAAGGGTGAGGACTTAGTGGGAACCTAAACGTTGTTCATCTGACCACCAGAGGGAGGAAACCAAGGCTCAGAGAGGGACAATAAACAGACAAACACAGCAGGAAGCATACAAAGGGAAGAGAATTCCCCATAGTATTTGGCTTTGAATACCAGTGGGACCAAATTTCCTGAGTGCTCACAATCAGTGGGGCTTAAAAATAGGAACTTTAAAAATTAGTGGGCTTGGCTTTAAGTGAGCCAGGAAGTCAAAGAGACTGAGCCCCTGTCTTTAAGGAGATAGTACATCAAACAACCCATGGAGATATAGCTTGAAAGCAGTAGTTTGAAAGGCACCTAGGACTTATGGGAGACAGAGTTAGTTACTAATCTCAGAGTTCTGTGAGGGACTTCTCCAGGAACAAAGGAGCTGAAAGTCACCGTTTCCTTCTCCTGCCCCTTATCATAATAAGCACACAGCCACTTGTGGGAACCAGTGCTTCATCTGCACTTATTACATAACTTAGAAACAAACACTGCCTCACAGCCAGACTTACCTCAGTCCCTGTGCACTAGATCCCTTCCCCTAGAAAACCTGCACAAACTTGCCAATACTGCCTCTCTTGACTTCTTGCAGAGGACATGTGCACCTTGTTAAAACTGTACCTGCTGCTAAAATTGATAAAAATAATAGTAATAATAATAATAATAATAATAATAAATACTGTACCTGTTGCCCGTGTGTGCTTCATGTAACAGCCCCAGCCAGCCCAGGTCTGCAATGGCTGCACATCCCCCATATAGGAGGACAGTTATGACATAGCTAAAAGTGCACATCGTGGCCATTACATTCAAAAGCAAGAGACATGGTTGACTTTCTTAAAACAGAAACAGGCATAGAGAGTTAGGCAAAATGAGGAGACAGAATAATATGTCACAAATGCAACAACAGGACAAAACTATAGCAAGAGACCTAAGTGAAAGAGATGTTTTAAAAATTCCTTATAGGGATGCCTGGGTGGCTCAGTGGTTGAGCATCTGACTTTGGCTCAGGGCGTGATCCTGGAGTCCAGGGATCGAGTCCCGGGATTGAGTCCCACATCGGGCTCCCTGCATGGAGACTGCTTCTCCCTCTGCCTATGTCTCTCCCTCTGTGTGTGTGTCTTTCATGAATAGATAAATAAAATTTTTTTAAAAATAAAAATTCTTTATAGAACATTTAAAATAATGATCATAAAGATACTCACTGGATTCAAGAAAAGACTGGAGGACATTAATGAGACTCTTAACAAAGAGATAAAAAAAATACAAAAAATCAATCAGAGATGGATAACACAAATTAAGAATACATGTGATGGAATAAATATGAAGCTGGAAGAAACAGAATGAATTTATGGATGAGAAGAGTGACTAGTGGAAAATAATCAAGCTGAACAAATGAAACAAAAGAGAATTATGCAAAATTAGAATAAACTTAGGGAACTCAGTGACTCCATGAAGTGTAAAAGCATTTGAATTGTAGAGATCCCAGGAGAAGAAGAGAGAGAAAAGGGAGCAGAACATCTATTTGAATAAATAATAATGGAAAACCTCTATAATCTGAGGAAGGAAACATATATGAAAACCCAGGGGGCACAGAGATCCCACAACAATGTAAACCAAAGGAGATCCACACCAAGACACATAGTAATCAAATTGGCAAAAAGTAGTGATAAAGAAAAAAAAAATGAAATCAACAACAACAACAACAACAACAACAAAACCAAAATAGTCACATATAAGGGAAATCCCATAATTCTATCAGTAGATTTTTCAGCAGAAATTTTTCAAGACAGGAGTCAGTGGCATGGTATATTATACTGGCAAAAGGGAAAAATCTACAACTAAGGATAATCTATGCAATAAGGCTAACATTCAGAAAAGAAGGAATATTTCAGGAATTCAGGGCCACTAAAACAGCCCTACAGAAACTATTAAAGACTCTTTGAGAGGAAGAGAAAAACCACAAGTAAGACTATGAAAAGTAAGAAACACAAAGGGAGTAAAAATAAGTATCCCTGTAAAAAAATCAGATCAGGGATTAAAAAAATAAAAGTATGTAAAATACAATACCATATACTTTAAAATGTGGGAATGACAGCAGTAAAGAATGGATTTAAACTCAAATGACCATCAACTTAATATAGATTGGTAAATACAGAAGATGCTATATATAAACAGAATGGTCACCACAAATCAAATATCAGTAATATATATGCAAAGAATAAAGAGAAAATAAAACCAAATATATCAATAAGGAAAATCATCAGACCATGAAAAGAGGAAAGAGAAGAAAAAATCAGAGGAAAACTACAAAAACAAAAAAAAAAGGCAATAAAAATATATCTACCAATAACTATCATTAACATAAATGGACTAAATGCTCCAATCAAAAGACATAGGGTGGGGGCACCTGAGTGGCACAGTTAAGCATCCAACTCTTTTGGCTCAGGCCATGATCGCAGGGTCATGAGATTGAGCCTCACATTTGGCTCCACACTCAGTGTGGGATCTGCTTAATATTCACTTTCTCTTTCTACCTCTGTCCTCCCTCAATTTCTCATTCTCTCAAATAAAAAATACATTTTAAAAAAGATATAGGGTTACAGAATGGATGGGGAAAAATAAGACCCATATACATGCTGGCTACAAGAGACTCTTTTTAGACCTACTGCCTAAAGAAAACTGCAAATTGAAAGTGACCTGAAGAAAACTGCAAATTGACCTAAAGAAAATTGCAAATTGAAAGTAAGGGGATGCAGAAACATCTAACATGCAGATGGTTGCCAAAATAAAGCCACAGTAGCAATATCATATCAGACAAAATAAGCTTGCTTGCTTTCTTTCTTTCTTTCTTTCTTTCTTTCTTTCTTTCTTTCTTCTTTCTTTCTAGAGTGAGGGGTAAGGACAGAAGGAGAAGGGAAAGAAAGAATCTTAAGCAGGCTCCACTCTGGTTTTGGGTTCCAGTCTTATGACCTGAGCCAAAATCAATGGATGCATAACCAATTTAGCCACTCAATGTACCCCAGACAAAATAGACTTTATAACAAGGACTGTAACAAGAGACAAAGAAGGACACTATATAATAATAAAAGGACAGTCCAACATGTAGACATAACAATTGTCAATATTTATGAATCCAAAATCGGAGCACTGAAATTCATAGCATAGTAAGAAACATAAAGCAACCAATCAATAGTAATACATAATGGTAAGGGACTTTAACACCCTACTTACATTAATGGGCAGACCATCCAATCAAAAAATTAACAAGGAAACAATGCTTTGAATGACACGTTGGACAAGGTGAATTTAACACATATATTCAGAACACTGCACCTTAAAGCATCAGAACACACATTTTCTTAGGTGCATATGGAACATTATTCAGAATAGATTGCATATTAGGCCACAAAACTAGTCTTAACATATTCAAAAATATTGCAGTGGTGGTTTGCATCTTTTCTAGTTACAGTACAATGAAATGAGAAGTCAAGTATAAGACAAAATCTGGAGACACCACAAATACATGGAGATCGAATAACATGCTACTATACAATAAATGTGTTAACCAAGTAATTGAAGAAAAAATCCAAAAGTATGTGGAAAGAAATGAAAATTAAAACGCAATGGCCCAAAACTATTTAGGATGCAGCAAAAGTGGTTCTAAGAGAGAAGTTTACACCAATACAGGCCTACCTCCAGAAGCAAGAAAAATCTCAAATAAAGAACCTATCGTTACACCTAAAGGAGCTAGAAAAAGAATAATGATCAAACCCCAAACCAGCAGAAGAAAGGAAATAATAGAAATTAGAGCATAAATAAACAAAATAGAAACTAGAGAGAGAAGAGATCAATGAAACTACAACTGATTCTTTGAAAACATAAACAAAATTTACAAACCTCTAGTCAAACTCATCAAAAAAAAACCAGAAGACAAAGGACTAAAATAAACAAAAATCACAAAGGAAAGAGGAGAAATAACAAACAAAACCATAGGAATACAAACAATTGCAAGAGAATATTATGAAAGACTACATGCAAACATACTAAGTAGAAGAAATAGATAAATTCCTAGAAACATACAACTTACCTAAACAGAAGCCAGATAATATACAAAATTGTAACAGATGGATTACCAGCAAGGAGACTGAATCAGAAAAGAAAAAAAAAGTCCAGGGCTACCAAGATTTACAGGTGAATTCTTCCAAACATTTGAATAAGAGTTAACTATTATTTTCAAAGTATTCCAAAAAATAGAAAAATAATGGAAACATCCAAATTAATTGTAAGAAGCCAGTATCACCAATGAAGACATATGAAGACACCACAAAAATAGAGAACAATAGGCCAATATCTCCAATGGACATAGACACAAAAATCCTCAAAAAGATAATAGCGAACCAAAAGCAACAATACATATACCATGATCAAGTGGGGTTTATTCCCAGGATCCAAGTGTGGTTCAATATTTGCAATTCATTCAATAAGATACATCACATCAATATGAGAAAAGATAAAAATGATCATTTCAACAGATGCAGAAAAAAAGATTTGACAAAATACAATAGCCATTCCTTGTAAAAGCCCTTAGTAAAGTAAGCTTAGAAGGAACATATCTCAAAATAATATAGGCCATATATGAGAAACACAACAAACGTCATCCTCAATGGGTAAAAACTGACAGCCTTCCCCCTAAGGTCAGAAAGAAGACAAGGGTGTCCATTCTCACCAATTTTATTCAACATACTATTGGAAGTCCTAGCAACAGCAGACAACAAAAATAACAAAAGGCATCCAAATTTAAAGTGAAGAAGTAAAATTTGCACTATTTATAGATGGCATGATACTCTAAATAGAAAACTCCAATGACTTTGCCAAAAAACTTCTAGAAGTGATAAATGAATTCAGTGAAATGATGGGATATAAATCAATGTGCAGAAATCTATTGTATTTCTATATACCAATAATGAAGCAACAGAAAGAGAAATTAAGGAATCATCCCTATTTATAATTATGCCCCTCAAAATAAGATATCTAGGAATAAACCAAACAAAGGAAGTGAAAGGCCTATACTCTGAAATCTATAAAATACTGATTAAAGAAATTGAGGATGACACAAAGAAATGGAAAGGTATCTCATGCTTGTGGTTTAAAAGAATAAATATTGTTTAAAATGCCTATACAAGCAATCTAAACTTTTAATCAAAATACCAATGCATTTTACTCAGAACTAGAACATACAATCCTAAAATTTGTATGGAATCACAAAAAACCCTGAGTAGCCAAAGCTACCTTAAAAAAATGAATGAAGGGCTGGTGACATTACAATTCCAGACTTCAAATTCTATTATAAAGCTGTGGTGATCAAAACAGAATGGGACTGGCACGAAAAGAGACACAGATTAATAAAAACATAATAGAGAATCCAGAAACAAACCCACAACCTCATGATCAATTAATCTTCATCTAAGCAGGAAAGAATATCCAACATGAATAGACAGTCTTGGAGCACCTGACTCAGTTGGTTGAGTGTCTGCCTTCAGCTCAGGCCATGATTCCAGGGTCCTGGGATCAAACACTGCATTGGGCTCCCTCCTCAGCAGTGTCTGCTTCTCCCTCTCAGTCTGCCTGCCATTCTGTCTATTTGTGTGCTTTCTCTGTGTGTCAAATAAATAAATACAATCTTTTTTAAAAAATTAGTAAAAACAGTCTCTTCAACAAACGGCGCTGGAAAAACTGGACAGTTACATGAAGTAGAATGAAACTGCACCACTCTCTTACACTATACACAAAAATAAACAAAAAATGTATTAAAGATGTAAACATGAGATCTGAAGCCAAAAAAACCTTAGAAGATAACACAGGCAGTAAGTTCTTTTAAATCAGGAATAACAACTTCTTACTATATATGTCTCCTGAAACAAGAGAAACTAAAATCAACTATTGGGACTTGCTCTGCATGAAAGATTCACAACAGCTGTGTTTTGGTTTTGAAAATTAAATAAAAATTTATTATTATTGTAGAATCCTAAGAGAAACAGAAGAGGAAAGGAATCTACAGATAGATGAAGGTAGGCAAAAAATGAGAAAAGGACAAAGTTACATCAAATTGGGTACTTAACACATCCAACCTCATTAGCTGGGGAAAACATATGGAGACAGCCATGCTGGAGTCCCAAATCAGAGCTTTGGGCTGAGCGCTCTCCCCTCAGGTGAGACTTCCAACTGATCATCCCCATAAGGGCCAAATTTATAGGGTAAATAACAGGGTTTGAAATAAATTATTTGTTTTCCTACATGCAGTTTGGAGTGTGCCACATTTACATGTTATCATGTTTCTATATTTTCAAGGAGATTGGACTATGTGTGTCTGTCCTCCTGGGTTCCATTCCAGGTGGCTAGCTCAGCCTGGAGCAGGAGAGGATGTGAGACAAGATTTGTAGCTCTTAGTATCCAGAACAGAAAGATGAGTTCTGACCTGAAAACCAGATAATATATTTTAAACAATTAGGCTCCCAAGTTTATTCACACAGCACTAGCCTCCCAAACAATTTTTAGCCTTCCTGTGCATATGGAGATCCAGGTAGTCAGTTATGTGGGACAAATCACACACACACAAAAAAGTTATTCAGCAAAATTAAAAGGCAATCTATGAAATGGGAGAAGATATTTTCAAGTAATATCTCTTATAAAGGGTTAGTATCCAAAATACATAAAGAGATTACAAAATTCAACACAAAAACAAATAATCCAATTTAAAAATGGGCAAAAGACATGCATAGATATTTCTCTAAAGAAGTAATCTAGATGATCAAAAGACACGTGAAAAAATGTTCAATATCACTCATCATCAGGGAAATGCAAATAAAACTACAATGAGATATCACTTTGCAGTTGTCAGAATGGTGAAAATCAACAAGATGAGAAACCACAGGTGGTGATGATGTAGAGAAAGGGGAAACCTCTTACATTGTGGGATTGCAAACTGGGGAAGCCACTCTGCAAAAGAGTATGGAGATTCCTCAATAAGTTAAAAATAGAACTATCCTGTAACCCAGCAATTGTTCTAATATTTACCCAAAGAATACAAAAATACTAATTCAAAGGGATACATACGACCTGATGTTTATAGAAGCATTATCTGCAATAGCCAAATAATAGAAACTGCCCAAATGTCCATCAATTGCTGAAATGATAAAGATGATCTGTACACACACACACACACACACACACACACACACACACACACAAGGGATATTACTCAGTTATAAAAAGAAACTACCATTTGCAATGGCAAGGATAGAGCTAGAGAGTTTTATGCCATGCAACATCAGTCAGTCAGAAAAAGACAAATACCCTAAGATTTCACTCATATATGGAATTAAAGGGGAAAAAAACAACTGAGCAGAGAAGAAAAAAGAGAGAGAAATCAAGGAATAGACTCTTCACTATAGATTACAAATTGATGGTTACTATAAGGGAGTCTGGTGGAGGGATTATTTAAATAGGTGATGGGGATTAGGGAGTACTCTTGTTTTGGTGAGTACTAGGTTTTTTGGTTTTGTATTGAAGCATTGAATCACTATATTGCACACCTCAAACTAATATTACACTGTATGCTAACTAACTAGAATTTATTTTTTTAATTTACGTTCAATTAGCCAAAATATAGTATATCATTAATTTCAGATATCGTTTTCAATAATTTATCAGTTGTTTATAAAACCCAATGCTTATCACATCACATGTCTTCCTTAATACCCATCACCCAGTTACCCCATCTTCTCATTCACCTCCCCATCAGTGACCCTCAGTTTGTTTCCCAGAGGTAAGTGAAGTGTCTCTCATGGTTAGTTTCCCTCTCTGATTTTGTCCCATCCACTAACTGTAATTTAAAGAAAAACTAAATATTCTATTATTTAAAAAAAGCAAATGAAATAAAAAATGGCACTTTTAAATGAAAATCCAACTTAGCTATATAGGGAATTTATCACTGCCCTCTGCTGTAACTTTCCGCTCAAACAATTGCAAGTGGAGATAGCATAAAAACTAAAAGACTGACAACATGTAAATGAAAATTAATCGCTGGAAAACTGTGAATTCATCATAAAAAAAGCCTTAGGTGGCAGGAGAAAAAAAGGTGTTTAGTTCACAAAAAGAAATATCGCATGATGGCTTTAAAATCCCCAATTACTTATGCCACAAGGAGAACTGAAATTAACCACTACTTGGGCATTTATTTGTTCTTTCATCTGGTTTTCCTAAGATGTGTCTTGACATATTATCTCTTAAATCGTTAACAAAGGATATTGGTGATCATGTTTATGATATAAACTGAAGATGGATCTATTCTGTAATGAGAAGAGATGTGTATAAAAGAGTGGGAGATATAGGCTTCCAGTTATGGGATGAATACGTCATGGGAATAAAAGGTACAGGATAGGGAATATAGTCAGTGATATTTTAATAGTGTTGCATAGGTGATAGATGGTAGTTACACTTGCAGTAGCATAATATAATGTATAGAAAAGTTGAATCATGATTTTGTATGCATGAAACTTATATAAAATTTTGTGTCAACAGAACTCAAGTAATAAAAAAACAGAAATTAATTAAAACAAGAAGATACCTTCTAAACCTAGTAAGTTCCTCTACTTATATGGCAATATGCTATATTCATTATACCTATAAAAAGTTAAATCAATTCAACTTAAAGACTATCTGAAAGCCTACCACATCTGGGGCACATGAAGAAGGACTTGGACAAGAGGTCTATGGTGCAATTACTGCCTTCAATAAGTTTAAAGTGCATGATGTATTCAGGAAATGAAAATGAATCCAATGTATCAGATATGAAGGGATTTAATGAAAAATAAATTAGAGCAGGTAGGTTGAGTCCAGAACTTGGAGACCTTTAGATTGTTTATTAAGGATTGAGAATTTATTCTTGAGACAGTAGAGAGTCAGTGGAGGTTTTAGAGGTGAGTGTCAGAATTTAAACTCTGAAAATAGGGCAGCCTGGGTGGCTAAGGCCTGATCCTGGAGACCTGGGATTGAGTCCCACGTCGGGCTCCCTGCATGGAGCCTGCTTCTCCCTCTGCCTATGTCTCTGTCTATCTCTGTCTTTCTGTCTCTCTCTGTCTCTTTGTCTCTGTCTCTGTCTCTTTCTTTGTCTCTCATGAATAAATAAATAAAATCTTAAAAAAATAAATTCTGAAAATAGATCCTTAGTTTCATTGTGAATAATGATTAGATACAAGATTGGAAGTGATAAGAATAATCAGGAAGCCATTTGGCATTCTAAATACTGTATGAAAGTAATTGAAATAAATTTAGGTAGAAAAAAGAAAGAGAAGAATTCAGGGAAAATATTTAATAGAGATATTCTAAGGAAGCTTTTTATTCTTAAAATCTTCCTGTTTATATGAGACTTCTTGGTATCATTCTTTAGGCCATTCACAGTCAAATATATTTGTTTATTTTGAATCTCAAGCATTCATCTTTAGTATAAACTAGATTTTGAATTGAGATTTATCTTTGGGCTTCAGAAAATTACCTAAAATTGATTGCAAAATGTTTTCTCCACATAAACTATTCTTAAGATATCTGTGGGTCTCATTTTTTCATTCAAATCTTATCTCAAAATCAGAGGGATCTTACTCAGTCATCTGTTATTAAACTACCAAGCCCCACTATCTCACCATGTTATACTTTATTCCTTAAACTAGCTCTTATTTTATGACATTTAAAAAATTTCTCAATATTTAATTTATTTGCTTATAATCAGACCCTCCCCTTCCATTATAATAATGTAAGCTTCATGAAGACTTTGTTGTATTCACCACTATATTCCCAGGGCCTAATATAATGCCTGACACAGAGTTGGTGCTCAATAAATATTTGCTGAATAAGTCATTAAATAAAAATACATGTGTGTTTTGGAGCTCATTAAAATAATAAGGTTAAAGACAGTGGATTTCCTACTTAGGCTTGATCCTCAGTGAATAACTAAGAGACTGTATGGTACAGTATTAAATATTAGAATCACTGAAGTTTTACATCTTCAGTCAGAATCCTGATTTCATTATTTATTTGCTGTATGATCTTAGATAAATTAATTTCTCCATGATTTTCATTTTCTTTACCTGTAAAATGGGCACAATATTACCCATTTTATGAGGGGATTGTAAGAATATAGTAAACTAAATAAACTAAAATAAATAAAATAAAGTAAACTAATAAACTATAGTAAACTAGTTTACTATAGTAAACTAAATAATATTCTGTGGTTAAGGTAGTAGAGTATCAGGGGGAACCCTGAGCTTGCCTCATACTTTGAACACAGCTAAATCAATATCCATTTATTTTGGGCATCTAGGAATATGATCTGAGGATTAAAAAAACAATATGCACATTTGCAGAGAGAGAACATGGAATATGTGAGGTTTATCACTATGAATTGGAGGAGAGGAAAGCCCCAAGGCTGCAAAGGGAAGAGAACGTTTTCTGTAGAGCAAAGTCAGGGAGAGGGACTAAGTGGGAGAGACGGTAGCAGGTAGGGATTTTACAATAAGCTACAGTGGGGAGATCCCCTGCATTGCACAGGGAACGACTGCTTCCCTTTCCAGAGTAAATTTTGAAGACTGCTTTTTACCTCTCCAAGAACAAAAGGCTAACCAAAAGCCTTTGAGTGGTGCTCAACAGCAGGGTCAGAGGTGTGTAGAGAAGGCAGAAAACATCTTATTAACTATTTGCTGTGATCCACAGTAGGCTTAATCTTGTGTGTGTGTGCTCACAGTGGCTTTCTGTGGCAATACTGAACAAAGAGCAGAGACAGGGGCAGACTGCAGATAACCTGGCCACTGCTGTTTGCTGTCCTCCACAATTGAGTCAAGCCTCTATATGATTGTTTTTATGGAACAGAATGGTGTATGAGAGTGTGTCACACACAGCCAATAACCTGGCTCCAGCTTTTTGGTTGAGCTTTATAGTAAACTCTAGTTTCTGTACTGGCACTGTGTGACTTCTTTTTTGGGGACAAGACTGTGCTGAGGATGCTGCAAAGGATATGGATATGCCCATATCCTTTGGGGGAGAGGTATGGCCCACATCTTTCCAGTCCCTTTAAAACTTGGAGTTTTGAATCCCTGCCACAGGCCAGAAATTAAAAGCAAGATATCTGTGGCTCCAGACACACCAACAGTCAAGTAAGGGCAGAAAACGGATGAAAGCTTGGGGCACAGAAGATTGTTCACTTTTCTGAGATGGCCTCCTGAACAGTGGTGGCCAAAAGCTCCCCTTGCCAGGGACAAGAGGGTGGGTGACAATATATTCTTCCTCCTCCACCACCCCTCCTCACCCTACCTGACACACCAGCAGAGTCAGACTTCAGAGAGAAACACAGCACCTCCAGTGGAAGCTAGAGTCCCCTACACTACCAGCCGTTTTGCTTGAAAGAGTCATCTTTAAAATAGCAAGTCAGCTTGTTAGCCAGCTGTGCAGGCCTCTACTCAGAAGACCAACATAGGTCCTTACATGTTCTAACTTTGTGGAGGATGGACCATTGGGAAAGAGCAGCCAAAACACAACAGAAGTGTGTACACAGCATACACCACAAACACTTCCTGAAGTTCTTTTCTCTTTCTGTTGTTGTCTTTCTTATTCTTTCTTCCTTTCTTTTCTTGACAAAATTACTATATGGAGAAATTCACCCCAAAAGAAAGAACAAGAGGTAGTACTCACTGCCAGGGATTTAATCAATTTGGATATAAGTGAGAGGTATGAACTAGAATTTAAAACAATGGTTATAAAGATATTAGTTGAGCTTGAAAAAAAAAACATAGAAGACACTAGAGAATCCTGTACTGTAGAGATAAAAGAATTAAAGTCTAGTCAGGACAGTACTAAAAATGTTATTACCAAGATGCATTCCCAAGTGGAGGCCATAAAGATGGAAAGAATGAAGTAGAAGAAAGAGTCCATGATATAGAAGATGAAATAATGGAAAATAAAGCAGCTGAGAGGAAGAGGGAAAGAAAACTACTAGATCATGAAGGGAGACTCTGAGAACTCAGCCACTCCATAAAGCAAAATAATATCCATATAATAGGGTTCCTGGAAGATGAGGAGCAGGAGAAAGGAATAGAAGGTTTATTTGAACAAGTTACAGCTGAGAACCTCCCTAATTCAAGAATGGAAACATGCATTCAAATCCAGGACACACAGAGAGCTCCCCTCAAATTCAACAAAAATAAGTCAGCATCTCACCATATTATAGTGTAGCTTGCAAAATTCAAAGATAAAGAGAAATCCTGAAAGCAGCTCAGGATAAGAGGTTATTAACCTATAAGGAAGGACACATAAGGCTGGCAGCAGACCTGTCTACAGATACGTGGCAGGCTAGAAAGGACTGGCATGACATGTTCAATGTGTTAAACGGGTAAAAAAAATATGCAGCCAAGATTACATTATCCAGCAAGGCAGTCATTCAGAATAGAAAGAAATATAAAGAGTTTCCAGGCAAAAAACACACAAATATTTGGGAACGCTAAACCAGTGCTGCAATCAAGAGAAGGGAGAGAGCCCCAAAGGAACAAAGACCAGAAAGGCACTGAGAAAAACTATAGGTACAGTGACTTAACAGTTATTACAATGGCACTAAACCATATCTTTAAATAATTACACTGAATTTAAAGGGACTAACTAATCTAATCAAAAGACATAGGGTATCAGAATGGATTAAAAAATACAAGACTCATCCTATGTTTCATGTAAGAGATTCATTTTAGACCCAACAACACCTCCAGATTGAGACTGAGGGTGTGAAAAATATTTACCATGCCAATGGACATCAAAAGAAAGCTGGAGCAGCCATACTTAGACAAACTAGTTTTTAAAACAAAGACTGGGGATCCCTGGGTGGCGCAGCGGTTTAGCGCCTGCCTTTGGCCCAGGGCACGATCCTGGGGACCCGGGATCGAATCCCACGTCGGGCTTCCGGTGCATGGAGCCTGCTTCTCCCTCTGCCTATGTCTCTGCCTCTCTCTCTCTCTCTCTGTGACTATCATAAATAAATAAAAAATAAATAAAAATAAATAAATAAATAAATAAAACAAAGACTGTAATAAGAGCTGAAAAATGACAATATATCAAAATAAAATGATCTATCCAACAGGAAGATCAAACAATTGTAAATATTTATGGTCCTAATTTAGGAAAAGCCAAATATATATACCAATTAATAACAATTAAATAAACACAATGATAAAAATACAATATTAGGATACTTTAACACTCCACTAACAGCAATAGACAGATCATCCAAGTAGAAGATCAAAAAGGGAATAAGGGCTTTGGATAATAACACATTGTACCAGATATACTTAACAGGTATATTCAGAGAATTCATCCTTTAGTGGTAAAATATGCATTCTTCTCAAGTGCATATGGAATATTCTCCAAAATAGATAACATAGTGGGCCACAAATTAGGTCTCAACTGGAAAAAGATGGAAATTGTTTTGTGCATATTTTCAGACCACAATGCTTGAAAACCTTAAGTCACCACAGGAATGAATTTGGAATGACCGGAAGTATATGGATGTTAAAGAGCATTCTACTAAATAATGAATGGGTCAACCAGAATTTTAAAGAAAAATATTTAAAAATATATGTAAACAAATGAAAATGAAAACATGAAACTTCAGAAACTTTAAGATGCAGCAAAGACAATCCTATGAGGAAAGTATATCCATCAGGAGAAGAGAAATAATAAATATTAGAACAGAAATCAATGATATAAATTGAAAAAAAAGGTAGACTAGATGAACAAAACTAAGAACTGGTTCTTTGAAAGAATTGATAAGATTGATAAACTTCTAGCCTGACTTATCAAAAAGAGAAGAAAAAGAAACCAAATAAGCAAAATCATGAATGAAAGAGGAGAGATCACAGTCAATGCTGAAAAGGGACTCAGCAGTTAAGCAGTTAAGCGTCTGCTGAAAAGGTGGCTCAGCAGTTAAGCATCTGCCTTCGGCTAAGGGAGTCCCAGGATCCAGTCCCACATCGGGCTCCCTGCGTGGAGCCTGTTTTTTTTTTCCTCTGCCTATGTCTCTGCATCTCTCTCTCTCTCTCTCTCTCTCTCTGCCTCTCATGAATAAATACATAAAATCTTAAAAAAATCAACACTGAAGAAATAGAAATGACTATAATATTATGAGCAGTTACATGCCAATAAATTAGACATTCTGGAAGAAATGGATATATTCCTAGAAATGTACAAATACCAAAACTGAAACAGGAAGAAATAGGAAATCTTAATAGACCCATAACCAGCAAAGAAATTGAATCAGTAGTCAAAAATCTCACGACAAACAAGAGTCCAGTGCCAGATGGCTTCCAAGGGTAAATTCTACCAAATATTTAAAGAAAAAATGAATACCTATTCTGAAACTATTGCAAAAAATAGAAATGGAAGGAAAACCTGAAAACTCCTTCTATGAGGCCAGCATTATGTTAATCCCAAAGTCAGACATAGACCCCACTAAAAAGGAGAATTACAGACCAATATCCCTGATGAACATAAATGCAAAAATTCTCACCAAAGTAACTAGTTAATAGGATCAAACAGTACTTTAAAATTATTTAATGTTAATTAAAATTATTTAATTCTAATTTTAATTTTCACAGACTTGGAGGAAATAATCCTAAGATTTTTATGGAACCAGAAGAGACCCCAAATAGCCAGAAGAATATTGAAAAAAATAAACAAACACACAAAACAAAACAAAGCTGGGGGAACCACAATGCTGGGCTTCAAGTTATATTACAAAGCTGGGGGCATCACAATTCCAGACATCAAGCTATATTACAATGCTGTGACCATCAAGGCAGAATGTCAGTGGCACAAAAACAGACACATAGATCCATGGAACAAAAATGAGAACTCATAAATAAACCCTCAACTCTATGGTCAACTTATCTTCAAAAAAGCAGGAAAGAATATCCAATGGAAAAAATAGTCTCTAACAAATGGTCTTGGGGAAATTGGACATCCGCATGCAGAAGAATAAAACTGGACCATTCCCTTACACCATACACAAAGATAAACTCAAAATGGATGAGAGACCTAAATGTGGAGCAGGAATCAATCAATAATCTAGAGGAGAACGCAGGCAGCACCCTTTTTGATATCAGCTGCAACAAATTCTTACTAAACATATCTCCAAAGGCAAGGGAAACAAAAACAAAAACGAACTATTGGGACTTAAGATAAAAAGCTTCTGCACAGCAAAAGAAACAGTCAACAAAACTAACAGACAACCTACAGAATGGGAGGTTCGCAAATGTCTTATCAGATAAAAGGTTAGTATCCAAGTTCCATAATGAACTTAAAAACTCAACACCCAAATAACAAACAATCCAGTTAAGAAACGTGCAGAAGAAATGAATAGGCATTTCTTCCAAAGAAGACATAAAAGTGGCAACAGACACATGAAAAAATGCTCAACATCCCTGGACATGAGGGAAATGAAAATCAAAACCACAGTGAGATATCACCTCACACCCAACATAATGGCTAAAATTAACAAATCAGGAAACAGCAGATGTTGGTGAGGATGAGGAGAAAGGGTAACCCTCTTACAGTTTTAGTGGAATGAAAACTCGTACAGCCACTCTGGAGAACAGAATTTGAGGTTCCTCAAAAAGTTAAAAATAGAAATGCCCTATGATCCAGCAAACGCACTACTAGCTGTTTACCACAGGTTACACGCATACTGATTTAAAGGGGCACATGCACCCCAATGATTATAGGATCATTGTCCACAAGAGCCGAAATACATAACAGACTCAGATGTCCATCAACAGATGAATGGATAAAGGAAATTGGTATATATACACCAAGTATATATACATATATTATATGTATTATATATATAATCAAATATTATTTAGCCATCAAAAAGAATGAAATCTTGCCATTTGAAATGATGTTAATGAAACTAGAGGGTATTATACTACGTGAAATAAGTCAGAGAAAGATAAATACCATATGATTACATTCATATGTAGAATTTAAGATTATACACACACACACACACACACACATGCATACATAGAGGAAGAGAAGAAAAAAATAAATAAAAACAGAGTGAGGTGAGGCAAACAATAAGAGATTCAAACAAGCTGAGGGTTCCTGGAGGGGAGGTGGGTGAGGAGATAGGGTAATTGGGTGATAGGCATTAAGAACACTGGGTGGTATATAAAACTGATGAATCACTAACTTCTACCCTTGAAACTAATAATACTGCATGTGTTAACTTAAATTTAAATGAAGATTCAAAAAAAAGAATTAGGTAAACTAAATAGAATAACTAGCACATGATTGGGTTTTGGCTATGTGACCTTTTCTTTTCTTTTTTTTTTCTTTTTTTTCTTTTCTTTCTTCTTTTTCTACAACTAGATATAAGTAGAAGTGAAAATCCTACTTGCTAGCCAAGGCCTTAACAGTAATGTCTGATATTGTTCGCTTTCTTGAATAATGTTTTGATCTCTACTAGAAGAGTGTTTGCAAGGTAGCTACTGCTACCTCAGCCTGAGCTGAAGAAAAAAAAACTGTGGGGCAAACTAAACCTGACTACAAATCTAGAAAGAATCTTGTTGACCTATAGCCTGAAGTATAGCTATGGTAGCTAACCATTCTTGTATGAGCAAGAAAATTGAATATTTTTATTTAAGATGTTTTAAAATTCTTTTGTGACAATTGAATGATAATAGCAGTCAATGAATGTTAACAAGTATTATATTTAACAAAATCTAGAATGGCAATTGCTGTTCATAAAATGTTTTTTAAGCTATGCTAAAACCAGAATAGATCTGTGGTAAAGGTATAACGATGAGTTAAACAAGATTTCTGCCCTCATCAATACTATCTGTTATTGGAAATAGGACAAGGGTGTAGAGAGATACTTGCAGACATTATGACATGCAAAAGGCATTAAGAAAACATTATGCAATTAATAAGAAGATGCTAGCTGCAAAAAGTAAATATGGAGAAATTTTGTAGAAGGCTGGACATTTAAGCTGAGTTTTGATAAGGAAATATTTTAGTACAATCATGATTTATAAGTCAATTTTACTATATCCTGAAGCATGATATTTGAGTTTAAAAAATAAGTTATAGTATTCAAAGACCAAAACTCATATATTCATTGGTTTAGTAGTTTTCTGTCCTGTATAATTCAATGTAGATATTTATGTGTATTCTTAGTCCAATTTATAAAAAGGAAAAGGGCTCAAAAAAGCATAGTGATTTTTTTTAAAGTATGTGCCTATTCTTTTTTTCAATTTTTATTTATTTATGATAGTCACACACACACACACACACACACACAGAGAGGCAGAGACACAGGCAGAGGGAGAAGCAGGCTCCATGCACCGGGAGCCCGACGTGGGATTCGATCCCGGGTCTCCAGGATCGCACCCTGGGCCAAAGGCAGGCGCTAAACCGCTGGGCCACCCAGGGATCCCAGCATAGTGATTTTTATATATGTTTGTAGAACTACTTTTGCTATTGGTAGATTAACTATAGGGATCAAACCCTATGTGTTGGTGTTTATACGCATGTACATATGGGCATACATACATAATACATAGATGCATACAGAGGGAGAACACTTGGAACTTGGTGTTTGCTTTTCTGAAAGTTATCACAGTTCAATATTTTTAAAAAACAGCTGGAAATGAAAACTGAAATTTCATTCTTACATATGCACTTTATTTACTTTCTTTCAATGGTTTTGTAGAGAGGTTGTCCTTTTTTTTTTTTTTTTTTGAGAGGTTGTCCTTTTACAAATACATCACCCATATGGCTTTTATTTAACTAGTCAATAATTTTTTTAGTCAATAGCTTTATTAATAGTTTTATTAACTATTTAACTATTAACTATGAGCTGCTTACTGTGGAACATACACCCCACCCCTTTGAAATGTCTGAAGCTTATTGGGAAAATTTCTAGCCCACATCCCTTGATATGCAGAGATGAGATTTTTGCCTGCAGAGATATTGAACTTTTTTGTTTTGAAATCTAACACTATTATTTTGTGTGTATGCAAGAATGTATGTGTGTATGTGTGTGTATGTGTGTGTATGTGTGTGTAACATAGTCATGCTATGGGAGTGGGAGAAAGACAGTAGATACAGAGAAGTTTGTATTTTTCCCATTACAAACTCCCATGTGGCTTATAGTATCCAAATATTCTACAGGAAATATAGCCCCATATGTTTTTTTTATCTTCCTTCTAAGACAGTTATTTTTTTAGATTATCTTCATCATCATCTTAATCATTATTACTATACTTAATATGTTTAATTATTTGTCAAGTGCTTTACATGGATTATTTTCTTTAATAGTTAAAACACAGCAATGCCCATTACCCCGTTGTTATATATATGTAACTGATGATTTATTGAAAACTACATCTGAAACTGATGATGAAATATATATTGGTTAATGGAATTTTTATTAAAAAAACAAGAATCAATCAATCAATCACCAACATAAATAAAATACAATTGCTTTCTTCACTTTAAAGATGAAGAAATATATGAGACTTAGAACAGTTAGGCATCTTGCTCCATGCCACACAGCTACTAAGTTTCAGAAATAGGTTTCATAGTCAGATTTGTCTGACAGACCAGCCCATTTTTATGCCTCTTCTATGCATTTCAGTTTTTTACGCTGAGAACAAGGAGAGGTTTTTTAAATTTATGTCAGTATAATATGTAAATACATATTTAGTAATTAAATATTGAATAAATGGCATACTGAACAAAAGAAGTTTTTTAAGTTTTTTTTTTATTTAGAAAGAGAGTGCATGAGCAAGGGGAGGGACAGAGTGGGAGGAAGACAGATACATTGAGCATGGAGCCCGACGCTGCACTCAATCTCAAGACCCTGAGATCATGACTTGGGCTGAAACCAAGATTTGGACACCCAACTGACTGAGCCACCCAGGCACTCCAAGAAGTTGGATTTTTAATGGGGAAGTTCTATCAATTTTTTCGGGGGGGTGGAGTGATGTGAGATAACAGACCTACCATTCTCAAGGAAATCTTGGGCAATTTTGAAACTTATATTAATGTACTGAGTATGCAGCATTTAAAATTCTTTATATCTGTTAATGACTGTAACTTACACTTCAGGAGAAAAATATACAATACATATTAAATGCTATTTCCTAGTCACTGTGCATCTGTGTCATATACTATGCCATCAAATATTTTAATATGCATTTTTATTTATTAACCATATATTCTATGCGCTTCAGAACAATCTCAAGAAATAATTATTAGAAATGACAAATACCCACCATTTGCTTCAACGTGGATGGAACTGGAGGGTATTATGCTGAGTGAAGTAAGTCAGTCAGAGAAGGACAAACATTATATGTTCTCATTCATTTGGGGAATATAAATAATAGTGAAAGGGAATATAAGGGAAGGGAGAAGAAATGTGTGGGAAATATCAGAAAGGGAGACGGAACATAAAGACTGCTAACTCTGGGAGACAAACTAGGGGTGGTAGAAGGGGAGGAGGGCGGGGGGCGGGAGTGAATGGGTGACGGGCACTGGGGGTTATTCTGTATGTTGGTAAGTTGAACACCAATAAAAAAATAAAATAAAATAAAATAAAATAAAATAAAATAAAATAAAATAAATGAAACTTGCTTTGGTATTTTTTAAATAATAGAAAGCTTAATAAGTTGCAGTGGAATCATGACCATGACTTATGACCATAAATTATGAAAATTTATGACCAATATTCATGACTTCTTTGTTGTCCTTTGTTGTGAATTATTTGTGCTAGCATTTCACCCCATGGAAGAAGGAGTTAGTGATTAAGAATTTGTACTACAAAATCAGATTGATTTAAGCTCAAGTCCCAGCTTGCTGTATGAGTTTGAGAAATTTTTTTAAAGATTTTATTTATTTATTGAGACAGAGAGAGCGAGAGAGAGAGACAGAGACACAGGCAGAAGGAGAAGCAGGCTCCATGCAGGGAGCCCGACATGAGATTCAATCCTGGGTCTGCAGGATCACACCCTGGGGCTGCAGGCCGCGCTAAACCACTGCACCATCAGGGCTGCCCCTGAGTTTGAGAAATGATCTCCTCTATACTTAACTTCTTCATCTGTAAAAATAATTGATGAACACCAGTATTTCCTTGGTTACTATAATGGACACTGGAGATATATGGAGATAACAAAAATAAATGTAAATTTAATATTATGACAAGATGTAAACTAATTAGAACTAAGTAAAAAATTAAAAAGAAAAATAATATTATAAGTACAAAAGACTCAGATACATGGTACTTTAAAACCATGTAATAGAAGAAATTGATCTAGTCATGGAGGTAAAGGAAAGCTTTCCTTGAAAATGTTATGCTTTAGTTGAAATATAGTGGATGAGTAGTCAATAGCTAGATTAAGAAAATGACTGAAGATTTTTAAGAGTATTAAATCATACATAGAATGCATAATGCCTGACATATAGTAAGTAGTCAATAAGTGTTACTTTTGATTAGTATTATTGCAATTTTTGTGGATTTTTGCTTGTGTTTTGATTATGTACTGCTGCAGAACTAACCATCTCAAAATTTGGGGATTCAAAACAACCAACTATTTTATTATATCTTCTAATATTATGGGTCAAGATTTGAGAAAAATCTCATCTAGGCTATTGGTCCGTGGTCCATGTGGCATTAACGGAGACATCTGAAACTGAAGGATTTACTTCCATGATATTTTATTTTACTTATCCATATAGCTGGTGCCTTGGTGCACATAGCATCACATCCACTACTGCCTCCCCAGGTGGCTTGAACTTCTTACAGAACAATGTTCTTTTTAAAAATTATTTATTCATGAGAGACACACACAGACGGAGAGAGGCAGAGACACAGGCAGAGGGAGAAGCAGGCTCCTTACAGTCCCGATGTGGGACTCGATCCCGGGACTCCAGGATCATGCCCTGGGCCAAAGGCAGGCGCTAAACTGCTAAGCCACCCAGGGATCCCCCAGAACAGCGTTCTTAAGATAGTCATATTTCTTTTTTTAAAAAACAAATTTATTTTTTATTGGTGTTCAATTTACCAACATACAGAATAACACCCAGTGCTCATCCCGTCAAGTGCCCCCCTCAGTGCCCGTCACCCATTCCCCCACACCCCCCGCCCTCCTCCCATTCCACCACCCCTAGTTCATTTCCCAGTTAGGAGTCTTTATGTTCTGTCTCCCTTTCTGATATTTCCCACACATTTCATTTCCCTTCCCTTATATTCCCTTTCACTATTGTTTATATTCCCCAAATGAATGAGAACATACACTGTTTGTCCTTCTCTGATTGACTTACTTCACTCAGCAAAATACCCTCCAGTTCCATCCACGTTGAAGCAAATGGTGGGTATTTGTCATTTCTAATGGCTGAGTAATATTCCATTGTATACATAAACCACATCTTCTTTATCCATTCATCTTTCGATGGACACCGAGGCTCCTTCCACAGTTTGGCTATTAGGGACATTGCTGCTATAAACATCGGGGTGCAGGTGTCCCGGCGTTTCATTGCATCTGAATCTTTGGGGTAAACCCCCAACAGTGCAATTGCTGGGTCATAGGGCAGGCTTATTTTTAACTCTTTGAGGAACCTCCACACAGTTTTCCAGAGTGGCTGCACCAGTTCACATTCCCACCAACAGTGTAAGAGGGTTCCCTTTTCTCCACATCCTCTCCAACATTTGTGATTTCCTGCCTTGTTAATTTTCCCCATTCTCACGGGTGTGAGGTGGGATCTTATTGTGGTTTTGATTTGTATTTCCCTGATGGCAAGTGATGCAGAGCATTTTCTCATGTGCATGTTGGCCATGTCTATGTCTTCCTCTGAGATTTCTCTTCATGTCTTTTGCCCATTTCATGATTTGATTATTTGTTCCTTTGGTGTTGAGTTTAAGAAGTTCTTTATAGATCTTGGAAACTAGCCCTTTATCTGATACGTCATTTGCAAATATCTTCTCCCATTCTGTAGGTTGTCTTTTAGTTTTGTTGACTGTATTCTTTGCTGTGCAAAAGCTTCACCATGACCAAGTAGGATTTATCCCGGGACACAAGGCTGGTTCAACACTCGTAAAACAATCAATGTGATTCATCATATCAGCAAGAGAAAAACCAAGAACCATAGGATCCTCTCATTACATGCAGATAAAGCATTTGGCAAAATACAGCATCCATTCCTGATCAAAACTTTTCAGAGGGATAGAGGGAACATTCCTCAACATCTTAAAAGCCATCTATGAAAAGCCCACAGTAAATATCATTCTCAATGAGGAAGCACTGGGAGCTTTTCCCCTAAGATCAGGAACAAGACAGGGATGTCCACTCTCACCACTGCTATTCAACATAGTACTGGAAGTCCTAGCCTCAGCAATCAGACAACAAAAAGACATTAAAGCATTCAAATTGGCAAAGAAGAAGTCCAACTCTCCTCTTCTCCGATGACATGATACTCTACATAAAAAACCCAAAAGCCTCCACCCCAAGATTGCTAGAACTCATACAGCAATTTGGTAGTGTGGCAGGATAGAAAATCAATGCCCAGAAATCAATGGCATTTCTATACACTATCAATGAGACTGAAGAAAGAGAAATTAAGGAGTCAATCCTATTTACAATTGCACCGAAAAGCGTAAGATACTGAGGAATAAACCTAACCAAAGAGGTAAAGGATTTATACCCTAAAAACTATAGAACACTTCTGAAAGAAATTGAGGAAGACACAAAGAGATGGAAAAATATTCCATGCTCATGGATTGGAAGAATTAATATTGTGAAAATGTCAATGTTACCCAGGGTAATTTACACGTTTAATGCAATCCCTATCAAGATACCATGGACTTTCTTTAGAGAGTTAGAACAAAATTATTTTAAGATTTGTGTGGAACCAGAAAAGACCCCGAATAGCCAGGGGAATTTTAAAAAAGAAAACCATATCTGGGGGCATCACAATGCCAGATTTCCGGTTGTAGTACAAAGCTGTGGTCATCAAGACAGTGTGGTACTGGCACAAAAATAGACACATAGATCAATGGAACAGAATAGAGAACCCAGAAGTGGACCCTGAACTTTATGGTCAACTAATATTCGATAAAGGAGGAAAGACTATCCATTGGAAGAAAGACAGTCTCTTCAAGATAGTCATATTTCTATGGCAGCTCACATCTCTAATGATGAGTGTCCTCAAAAACAGGTAATAGAGACATCTAATCTCTTAAGATTTGCACCTGTATCTGGTAGTGTCACTTCAAACATATTCTATTGGTCAAATAGCAAGAAAGACTGTATAGATTTAATATAAAGAAATATTTACTACACCTTTCAGTTAAGACTTTGAAAGAATAGGTGATCATCCTTAATCAGCTAAAATGTTGAAATTTTTATATTTATTATATATACATTAAATTTATGAAAATGCCTATAATGATAAGGACAGTCTATAAAACTAATCTTGGAAAACATAGTCATTGAGTGTCAGGTGATTTGGATTCTGGCCTGAGTTCTCTTTAAATGACTTTGAGCAGGCCAGTTAACCTTCTCAGGGCTTCCAGTCATCAACTATCACTTGTTGGATATCTTTTAGGACAAGATACTATACAGAAACATTTAAAAAATAGGGTAACTTTCCAATAAGAGATTAATTGAGCCCCCTCCTATTATGGTGTTATTATCAATTAGTTCTTTATGTTTGTTATTAATTGTTGTATATATCTGGCTGCTGTTCTTGTTGGGTGCATAAATATTTCCAATAGTTTTATCTTCTTGTAGAATGTCCTCTTTATGTTATATAGTGCCTTTATTTCTTGTTACAGTCTTTGTTTTAAAATCTAGTTTACCTTTATTATCTCTGTAAGGAAGCTATTTTCAAATGCAGTCACATCCTTGGGTACTAGAACTTAGGGCTTCAATATATGAATTTTGGGACATACAATTTAACCCATAATACTCCATTCCCTGGGCCCCCAAAATTTATATTCTCCTATGCAAAATACATGCACTCCATCCCAAGACCTGTAAATATCTTAATTTCTTCTAAATATTATCTAAACCAAATATGGATGTGGCTGGGGACATGATTCATCCTGATGTAAAACCCCTCTCCAGCTATAAATCCGTGAAACAAAAAAAGTTATCTGCTTCCAAATTATAATAGTGTTGCAGACATAGGATACACATTTCCATCCCAAAAGGGGGAAATTGAAAAGAAGAAAGGGCTCATGAGCCCCAGGCAAGCCTTAAACCTAGGAGGGCAAATTATATTTAGTGCTTAAGAATAATCCTCTTTGACTCAGAGTTTGTGCCCCAGGACCTCCAGGGCATCCTTGTCTTCTTTTCACACCAAGGAGTGGCCCTAACGCCTCGGCCATATTTGGCAGCCACAAAATATCAACCCTGAGAGTCAGACCTGACTGCTTTTGAATCAAGGAAGAGACAGATCCCAGGTCTCTATCGTTGCCTTCTGGGCCCATTGTGGCAGTAGCAACACCACAAATCTGTAAACCATCTTTTGTGTTATTCTTCCCTTTCCTTGAGATATAACACATGTTCATAGCTGGATAGCTCTATCATCCCATCTTGAAGAATACCAGAAGTCCAACAATCTGCTTCATTTTATTTCTTCTTTGTCTCCACCCATCAAAACAAATAGTGATTCTACTGGTGTAAACTATATTTCTGTTCCTGGCTTTTGCTGAGATGGTTTATAAAATACATAAATCACAAGTCTATAATCAATTTAGCAAATGTTATATCTAGCCATGCATTTAGTGTTTTGTCCAGAGCATTCTTAATCATTTTCTGAACTACAGACAGGCAAAGAATTTTCAAAATCTTTCTGCATTTGTTTCTTTTTCTTAACGATCCCCCCTTCACTTTGCCTATTTCCTCTTTCCTTTATGAGAAAAAATCAGGACATATGTTCAACACTTTGTTCTTAGTTCAATTTCTAAGTTTATCACTAACAAGTATTATTTTCCAAAAACTAGAACCCAATTTAACCAAGCTACTTGCAATTTTATAACAATGAACAATTTTTCTGCTGTTTCATTTTTTAAAAAAATAAATTTAATTATTTAATTGGAGTTCAATTTGCCACCATAGACCATAACACTCAGTGCTCATCAACCCCCCCAGTGCCCCCCTCAGTACCCATCAACCAGTCACCCCAAACCCCGCCCACCTCCATTTCCATTACCCCATGTTCGTTTCCCAGAGTTAGGTGTCTCTCATGTTTTGTCATCCTCACTAATATTTTTACTCATTTTCTCTCCTTTCCATTTATTCCCTTTCACTAATTTTTATATTCACCAAATGAATGAGACCACATGATGTTTGTCCTTTTCCGATTGACTTATTTAACTCAGCATAATACAAGTCGAAGCAAATAGTGGGTATTTGTTGTTTCTAATGGCTGAGTAATATTCCATTGAATACGTATACCACATCTTCTTTATGCATTCATCTTTTGATGGACTCTGAGACTCCTTCCACAGTTTGGCTATTGTGGACATTGCTGCTATAAACATTGGGGTGCAGGTGTCCCGGCGTTTCATTGCATCTGAATCTTTGGGGTAAATCGCCAGCAGTGCAATTGCTGGGTCGTAGGGCAGATCTATTTTTAACTCTTTGAGGAACCTACACACAGTTTCCAGAGTGGCTGTACCAATTCACATTCAAGAGGATTTCTCTTTCTCCACATCCTCTCCAACATTTGCTGATTCCTTTTTTGTTAATGTTCCCCATTCTCACTGGTGTGAGGTGGTATCTCCTTGTGGTTCTGTTTTGTTTTTCCCTGATGGTGTCTAAGTCTTTCTCTGTAAAATTTCTGTTCATGCCTTTTGTCCATTTCATGATTGGATTGCTTGTTTCTTCGCTGTTGAGTTTAATAAGTTCTTTATAGATCTTGGATACTAGCCCTTTATCTGATAGGTCATTTGCAAATATCTTCTCCCATTCTGTAGGTTGGCTTGTAGTTGTGTTGACTATATCTTTTGCTGTGCAAAAGCTTCTTATCTTGATGAAGTCCCAATAATTCATTTTTACTTTTGTTTCTCTTGCCTTCATGGATGTATCTTGCAAGAAGCTGCTGTGGCCGAGTTCAAAAAGGGTGTTGCCTGTGTTCTCCTCTAGGATTTTGATGGAATCTTGCCTCACATTTAGATCTTTCATCCATTTTGAGTTTATTTTTTTGTATGGTTAAAGAGAATGGTCTAGTTTCATTCTTCTGCATGTGTAAGTCCAATTTTCCCAGCACGATTTATTGAAGAGACTGTCTTTCTTCCAGTGGATAGTCTTTCCTCCTTTGTCGAATATTACTTGACCAAAATTTTGAGAGTCCACTTATGGATTCTCTATTATGTTCCATTGATCTATGTGACTGTTTTTGTGCCAGTACAACACTGTCTTGATGACCACAGCTTTGTAATACAACATGATATCTGGCATTGTGATGTCCCCAGCTCTGGTTTTCTTTTTTAATATTCACCTGGCTATTCGGGGTCTTTTGTGATTCCACACAAATCTTAAGATGATTTGTTCCAACTCTCTGAAGAAAGTTGATGGTGTTTTGATAGGGATTTCATTAAATGGGTAAACTGCCCTGGGTAACATTGACACTTTCACGATATTAATTCTTCCAATCCATGAGGATGGAATATTTTTCCATCTCTTTGTGTCTTCCTCAATTTATTTTAGAAGTGTTCTGCAGTTTTTAGCATATAGATCCTTTACCTCTTTGGTTAGGTTTATTCCTAGGTATATTATGCTTTTGGGTGTAATTGGAGATGGGATTGACTCCTTCATTTCTCTTTCTTCAGTCTCATTGTTAGTGGATAGAAATGCGACTTATTTGTTGTATTGGTATCCTGATGTTGTATTGGGGATTGATGTTGTATCCTGCCACACTGCCAAATTGCTGTATGAGTTCTAGCAATCTTGGGGTGGAATCTTTTGGGTTTTCTATGGACACTATCATGTCATCTGCAAAGAGGGAGAGATTGACTTCTTCTTTGCTGATTTGAATGCCTTTTATTTCTTTTTGTTGCCTGATTGCTGAGGCTAGGACTTCTAATACTCTGTTGAATAGCAGTGGTGAGAGTGGACATCCCTGTCTTGTTCCTGATCTTAGGGGAAAGGCTCCCAGTGTGTACCCACTGAGAATGATATTTGCTGTGGGCTTTTAGTAGATGGCTTTTAAGATACTGAGGAATATTCCCTCTATCCCTGCACTGTGAAGAGTTTTGATCAGGAATGGATGCTGTATTTTGTCAAATGCTTTCTCTGCATTGATTGAGAGGATCATAGGGTTCTTGTTTTTTCTCTTATTGATACTATCTAACACATTGATTGCTTTATGAGTGTTGAAAGAGCCTTGCATCCCAGAGATATATCCGACTTGGTCATAGTGAATAAGCTTCTTAATGCACTGTTGGCTCCTATTGGCTAGTATCTTGCTGAGAGTTTTTGCATCCATGTTCATCAGGGATATTGGTCTATAATTCTCCTTTTTGGTGGGGTCTTTGTCTGGTTTTGGAATTAAGGTGATGCTGGGCACATAGAAAGAGTTTGGAAGTCCTCCATCTCTTTCTATCTTTCGGAACCACTTTAGTAGAATAGGTATGGTTTCTTCTTTAAACTTTGATAGAAATCCCCTGGGTAGCCATCTGGCCCTGGATTTTTGTGTCTTGGGAGGTTTTTGATGACTGCTTCCATTTCCTCCCTGGTTATTGGCCTGTTCAGGTGTTCTATTTCTTCCTGTTCCAGTTTTGGTAGTCTGTGGTTTTCCAGAAATGTGTCCATTTCTTCTAGATTACCTAATTTATTGGCCTATACCTGCTCATAATAAGTTTTTAAAATTGTTTTTATTTCCTTGGTGTTGATGGCGATCTCTCCTTTCTCATTCATGATTTTGTTGATTTGAGTCTTTTTTCTCTTCTTTTTAGTAAGGCTGGCTAATGGTTTATCTATCTTATTAATTCGTTCATAGAACCAACTCCTGGGTTTGTTGATCTGTTCCATGGTTCTTCTGGTCTCTATTTCATTGAGTTCTGCACAAATCCTTATTAACTCTCTTCTTCTGCTGGGTGGAGGTTTTATTTGCTGTTCCTTCTCCAGCTCCGTTTGGTACAAGGTTAACTTTTGTATTTGAGTTCTTTCCAGGTTTTGGATGGATGCTTGTATTGCGATGTATTTCCCCATCAGGACTGCTTTTGCTGTATCCCAAAGATTTTGAATGGTTGGATCTTCATTCTCATTAGTTTCCATGAAACTTTTTAATTCTTCTCTAATTTCCTGGTTGACCCTTTCATCTTTTAGCAGGATGGTATTTATCATTCATGTGTTTGAAATCCTTCCAAACTTTTTCTGTTGGTTTAGTTCTAGTTTCAAAGCATTATGGTCTGAAAATAACAAGGTACAGTCCCGTCTTTTGGTTTCGGTTAAGACCTGATTTGTTATCCAGTATGTGGTCTATTCTGGAGAAAGTTCCATGTGCACTTGAGAAGAATGTGTATTCAGTTGAGTTTGGATGTAAAGTTTTGTAAATATCTGTGAAATCCATCTGGTCTTGTGTACCATTTAATGTTCTTGATTCTTTGGAGATTTTGTGTTTTTATTATATCTATCAATGTATAAAGCCCCGTATTTAGGTCTCCTAATGTAAGTCTAGTATTATCTAATTATGCCTTAACTTTGGTTATTAATTCATTGATATACTTGGCAGCTCCCACTTAAGGGGCATAAATATTCATCATTATTAGGTCCTCTTGTTGGATAAACCCTTGAAGTATGATATAGTGTACCTCTTCATCTCTTTAGGATAAACTTTAATTTATCCGATATGAGGTTGGCTACCCCTGCTTTATTTTGAGGACCATTTGAAAGGTAAATGGTTCTTCAAACTTTTATTTTCAGGCTGTAGGTGTCCTTAGGTCTAAAATGAGTGTCTTGTAGACAGCAAATAGATGGGTCTTGCTTTTTTATCCAGTCTGAAACCCTGCAGCATTTTTTGGGATCATTAAGCCCATTCACCTTCCGAGTTACTTTTGAAAGATATAAATTTAGTGTCATCATGATACCTTTTCAGTCCCTGTTTTTTATGGATTGTTTCCTTGGACTTCCTCTTTCTTTTACAGAGTTCCCCTTAATTTTTCTTGCAGAGCTGGTTTGATGGTCACATATTCTTTCAGTTTCTGCCTATCTTGGAAGCTCTTTATCTCTCCTTCTATTCTGAATGAGAGCCTTGCTGGATAAAGTATTCTTGGGTGCAGGTTCTTCTCATTTATCACCCTGAATATATCCTGCCAGTCTTTTCTGGCCTGCCAGGTCTCTGTGGACAGGTCTGCTGTTAACCTCGTACTTCTTCCCATAAAAGTTAGAGATCTCTTATCTCTTGCTGCTTTAAGGATCTTCTCTTTGTCTTTGGAATTCGCAAGTTCCACTATTAAATGTCGAGGTGTTGAGTGGATTTTATTGATTTTGGGGGGGATCTCTCTATCTCATGCATCTGAATGCCTGTTTCTCCTCCCGAGTTAGGGAGGTTCTCAGCTACAATTTGTTCAAATATGCTTTCTGGTCCTCTGTCCCTTTCGGCGCCCTCAGGAACCCCAATTAAACGTAGATTTTTCCTTCTGAGGCTTTCATTTTTTTTCCCTTAACCTATCCCCATGATCTTTTAATTCTTTTTCTCTTTTTTCCTCAGATTCCTTCCTTGCCATCAACTTGTCTTCTATGTCACTCACTCATTCTTCTACCTTGTTAACCCTCATTTTTAGGACCTCTAGTTGGGATTGTGTCGCATTTAATTGATTTTTAATTTCAGCCTGATTAGGTCTAAATTCTGCAGTCAGGACGTTTCTTGATTCCTTTATGCTTTTTTTCCAGAGCCACCAGTAGCTTTATAATTGTGCTTCTGAATTGGCTTTCTGACGTTGAATTGTAATCCAAATTCTGTACCTCTGTGGGAGAGAGGACTATTTCTGATTCTTTCTTTTGAAGTGAGTTTTTCCTTCTAGTCATTTTGCTCAGTGCAGAGCACAACAATTTGTACAATTTGTATAAACAATTTGTACTTGATAGAAATATGAACTCTTCTCACTGTAGCAATCCAGCTGTTCTCTCTTTAAAGTTCGGGCCGAATTCGTAGGTTTTCAGGATGATTTGAAAGTTATTTAGGTAAGTTGGTGGGGACAGGTGACTTGACCCTACTCCTCCACCATCTTCACGATTCTTTTCTGCAGTTTCCAATGTGTTCCTAATTTATATCTCAGATTTCACCAGATATAATGCACTTTTAACATTAATATTTCTACCAACATTCTTTATCTGATGGCACATCTCTAAGATAATAAAATCTTTCTTTAGAGTTCTCCTCTTTTAAATAAGTGTCATTTCAATAATCGCCTATAGATTCACAATTCTCTATCAACAGACTCTTCAAGGCATTCTCAGGTTTTCTAACACCTCAAAACTATTTATTTCTGTAATGTAAATACATTATTCATTTTATTTTTAAAGATTTTTTCAGAAAAAAATTTAAATATTTTATTTTCATAAGAGACATGGAGAGAGAGGCAGAGACACAGAGGGAAAAGCAAGCTCCTCACAGGGATCCCAATGTGGGACTCAATCCCCAGACCTGGGATCATGCCTTCAACCAATGAGCCACCCAGCCGTCCCTATATTTTAAGTTTTTATTTAAACTCCAGTTAGTTGCATAATATTAGTTTAAGGTATACAAAATAGTGATTCAACTCTTCCATAAAATATCTGGTGTTCATCACAAATGCACTCCTTAGTCCTCATCACCCATTTATCCATCTCCCTTCTGGTAACCATCAGTTTGTTCTCTATACTTAAGAGTCTCTCTCTCCCTCTCTCTCTCTCTCTCTGGTTTGTTGCTCTCTTTTACTTTCCCCTTTGCCCACTTGTTGTGTTTCTTAAATTTCACATATGAGTGAAATCATGGTATTTGCCTTTCTCTGACTGACTTACTTCACTTAGATTAATACACTTAGTTCCATATACATCATTGCAAATGGCAAGATTTCATTCTTTTTTACGGCTCAGTAATATTCATATTGGAATATTTGTGAATGGATAAAGTAGAGCATATGGATATATATCCATTCACAAATCCATGGATATTTGGTCTGTTTCCATAATTTGGCTATTCTAGATAATGCTATTATAAACATTGGAGTATCTGTATCCCTTTGGATTAGTATTGTTTTGTGTTCTTTGTGCACATGCCTTGTTTTAGACTCTATCCATTATACACTTCAAAAATTACTTCCACATTTTAAGGTATTTGTTATATCATTACCCCACCTCGTGGTACCAAATCTGTACCAGTTTGCTGATGTCTTCATAATAAACAACACAGAGTGGATGGCAAATAGTAGTTATATATTTTCTCATAGTTGTGAATGCCAGGAATCCAAGATCAATGTATAAGTGGGCTGATATGTTTTGAGTTCTCTTTCTTGATCATCTTCTCTCTGTATGTATCATGACATCTTTCTATTGTATGTGTCTGAGTTTTAATCTCCTTTACTTATAAGGACAGTAATTTTATTGAATTAGGGTCTACACTAGTGACCACATTTTGCCTCAATTACTTCTTTAAAGACTTATTTCCAAATATATTCTGAATTACTGGAGATGAGGATTTCAACATATAAAATTTAAGGGGATACAATTCTTCCTATAGCAAATGTTTTCTCTCATTCTGTGTGTTGTCTTTTTAATCTCTTGATGGTGTCCCTTAACACACCAAAGTTTTTAATTTTGATGGACTGTTTTTATTTTTTTTCTTTTTGTTGCATGTGATTTTATTGTAATGTTTAAGAAATAAATGCCAAATTCAATGTTTGGATGAAGTTTGAAGATTTTTCTTGAAGTATTCATTTAAGAGTTTAATAATTTTAGCTTTTAAATGTTTGCACTTTATCCATTTTGAATTAATTTTGTAAACCCCATAAGGTAAGGGTATGACTACTGTATTTTGCCTGTGGAAAACATCCAATTTTCCAAACACTGTTCATCGAGAACAGAATCATTTTCCTATTGAATGGTCTGTGCAACCATGGCAAATATTTGACTATAAATGAGAGCGTTTTATCAGTACTTTCTATTCTAATCTATTGGTCTTCCTGTCAGCCTTTAATTCCTGTGCTACATTTTTTTAAAGATTGTATTTATTTATTAATGAGAGACACACACAGAGAGAGAGACAGACAGACAGACAGACAGAGACAGAGACAGAGACATAGCCAGAGGGAGAAACAGGCTCCCGAGGGAGCCCGAGGTGGGACTTGATCCCAGGTCTCCAGAATCAGGCCCTGGGCTGAAGGTGGCGCTAAACAGCTGAGCCACCCAGGTTGCCCTATTGTGTTACATTTTTGATTACTGTACATTTGTAGTAAGATATGAAATGATAAAGTGTAAGTTCTCCAACTTTTCTTTTTCAAGATTGCTTTGACTACAAAATGTCTCCTGAGCTTATATATGAATTTTAGGATGGGTTTTTCTATTTCTGTCAAAAACATAACTGGGATTTTAATTACAGTTGTATTAAATCTGTAGACCATGTCAGTAATATCGGCATCTTAAAAACATTGTCTTCTAATGTATAAAAATGAGATAAATTTCCATTAATGTATGTTTTCTCTAATTTCTTTCAGCAGTATTGTAGTATTCAGAGTACAAGCCTTTTGTTATCTCTAAGTATTTTATTCTTTTCTATTATAAGTGGGATTATTTTCTGAACTTCCTTTTGGAGTGATTAATACTAGTGTACCAAAACACAATTAATTTTTCAGTATTAAATTTATGTTCTGTACTTTTGCTGCATTTGTTTCTTAGATGTCATTTTTCTTGAATTTAGTGTTTTCTACATGAATGATCATATATTCTGTAAGCAGAGATAATTTTAATTTTTCATTTCCAAATTGTATTCCCTTTATTCTCTTTTCTTAATATTCCGACTAAACTAATGGGCACCAATCCCACTGATAAGAGCTCTACTTTTATGATCTACCTAATCATCTAATATCCCACCTCCTAGAACCATTATATTTGAGTTTAAATTTCACTACATGAATTAAGGGGGATACATAAATATTCAGTTCGCAATAAGTTGTAAAACTAGGTTGTTGAATTAAGATATTTCTTCCATAAGCATTTAAAGTTGAAATTTTCCCTCTTGTTATTGCATTTGCATATCCCATATCTCTGGTATACTGGTTTCTATTTTCCTTTATATCAAGGTATTTTTAAATTTCCCTTATAATTTCTTCTGTAACCCATTGGTTAGTTAAGAGAATGTTATTTAATTTCCACAGGCTTGTGGGATTTTTCGAGTTTTTCTTTTTTATTTTAATTCTAGTTATATTCTATTGTGATCAGAAGGATTCTTTGTATGATTTCATTCCTTAAATTTATTAGGACTTGTTTTGTGGCCTAATATATGAGCTAGTCTGGAAGATATTTTATGTCTACTTGAGAATGATGTGAATCATATTGCTGTTGGATGGAATGTTCCATTATTGTCTGTCTGGTGCAGATAGATGAGAGCATTGAGATCATCTATGCCCTTTCTAATTCTGATGGTTAATTTTTTGAGGCAGCTTTGCTGGGTCATGGTGCCCAGATAGTTGAGCAAACATTATACTGAATGATTTGCTAAAGGTGTTTTTTGGATGATATTAACATATAAATTGGAATATTTTGACTATAGCAAATTACACCCCGAATGTGGATGGATCTCACCCATCAGTTGAATGCCTTAATAGAGTTAGACTAGCCTACACAAAGCAAAGAGGAATTCTGTTAGCACTGTGCCTTTGGTCTTGAATGTTGATTCTGCTTCTCTGGAGAACTCTAACCCATACATCTTCTCTCCATTCTTTTAAATTATTTTTTATGGATCGAATAACATTAATTTATTTTTAAATTGATATATGATTGACATAAGACATTGTGCAAATTTAAGCTATATAGCATGTTGCTTTTATACATTTATTTATTGCAGCATGGTTACCAACACATTGTCAGTTAAACTTCTGACATTTTGCATAATTATCAATTTTTTGTGTGAGAACAATTAATAACTTGTCAATAACTTTGAACTTTATAATAAAATATTTTCACCATAATTGTTATGCTATGTATTATATCTGCAGAATTTATCTACTGGTTGCAAATTTTTATTCTTAAATAAATGCCATTTTACAACCCCCACGACCTTTTAACAACCATCTACTGTGATTTTTATGGGTCAGCTTTTTTTAGATCCCACATATAAATGTATCATACAGTATTTGTCTTTCTCTGTCTGAACTCATCTCCCTTAGATTGATACGCTCAGGTTTAACGATGTTGTTGCAAATGGCACAGTTTCCTTTTTTGTTCCTCTTGGCTAAATAATATAATAAATTATATTTAATAAATTATATATGTATAGTTATAACAATTATGCAATAATATATAATTATTGCATAATAAAATACAGTATATAACATAATATATTCTGATATAGCTATATAAAATTTTTGAAGAACCTGAAAATTGTTTTCCACAGTGACTGCACTAATTTACATTTCCACCAATGGTGCACAATGGTTCCATTTTCTCCATATCCGTTCCAACGTTTGTTATCTCTTCCTTTTTTTAGGACAGTTATTCTAACTTGTGTGGAGAAATCTCTCATTGAAGTTTTGATTTAAATTTCCCTGATGATTAGTGATGCTGAGCATCTGTTCACATACCTGATGGTCATTTGGATGTCTTCTTTGGAAAAATGTTTCTTCAATTCCTTTGCTCATTTTTAATCAAATTGTCATTATTGACTTGTATGAGTTATTTATATATGTGACTATATTAAAATATATTTTAATACAGATATTGTTAATATTATTTGATATATGGTTTTCAAAAATTTTCATCCATCCCAACTTTATAATATAATTTATAGTCTGGAATTGTGATGCCACTGCTTTGTTTTTCTTTTTAAAGATTGCCTTGACAATTCCACTTATTTGTGCTCCCAAACAGATTGTTTTGTCTACTTCTGTGGGAAAGGCTTTTGGTATTCTGATAGAGATTACATTGAATATGTAGATTTCTTTGGTTAGTATAGCCATTTTAACAATATTTGTTTTTCCAATTGCTCAGCATAGAATGATCTTCCATTTCTTTGTATCATCTTCAATTTCTTTCATCAGTGTTGTATAGTTTTCAGGGTACTGGTATTTCACCTCTTTGGTTAGGTTTATGCCTAGGTATCTGCTTTTGGTGCAATTATAAGTGGGATTGGTTCCTTAATTGCTCTTTATCCTGCTTCATTACTGGTGTATAGAAATACATCATATTTCTGTATGTTGATTTTGTACACTGAATTTACCTTTTTTTTTCATTTCTAGCAGTTTTTGGGTGGAATCATTTTTTTTAATATAGTATCATGTCATCTGGAAATAGTGAAAGTTTGACTTCTCTGTCAATTTGGATGCCTTTCTCTCTCTCTCTCTCTGTTTGCTGTCGCTAGTTTTAACAGTGATGAGAGTGGACATCCCTGTCTTATTCCTTACAGTAGAGGAAAAGCTTTCAGTTTTTCCCCATTGAGGATGATATTAGCTGTGGAGTTTTAGTATATGGTTATTATGCTGAGGTATTTTCCCTCTAAATGTACTTTGTTGAGAGTTTTTATCAAGAATGGATGATGGGCAGCCCGGGTGGCTCAGTGGTTTAGCTCTGCCTTCAGCCTGGGATGTGATCTTGGAGACCCAGGATCTAGTCCCACGTCAGGCTCCCTGCATGGAGTCTGTTTCTCCCTCTGCCTGTGTCTCTGTCTCTGTCTCTCTCTTTCCCTCTGTGTGTGTGTGTGTGTCTCATGAATAAATAAATAAAAAATCTTTAAAAAAGAATGGATGGTGTACTTTGTTTTTTCTGCATTAAGTCAAATGATCATATGGTATAAGAACCATATAAGAACTTTCTTTCATTGATGTGATGCATCATGTTGATTGGCTAGCAAATATTGAACCTGCCTTGCAACCAGTGATAAATCACCCTCATCATGGTGAATGATTTTTTTATGTATTGGATTTGTTTTGCTAGTATTTTATTAAAAATTTTTACATCCACGTTCTTCAAGAATATTGTAATATAGTTCTAAGTGATGTTTTGTATAGTTTTAGTATCTGGGTAATTCTGGCCTTTAAAGAATAAAATTAGAAGGTTTCCCTCTTCTAGTTTTTGGAATAGTTTATGAAGATTATGTTTTAGCATAACTTTACATATTTGATAGAATTAGCCTGTGAAGTCACATGGTCCTGGAATTTTGTTGCTGAGTTTTTTTATTACTGATTCAACTTTTTTGCTGGTTATCAGTCTGTTCAATTTTCTATTTTTTCCTGTTTCAGTCTAGTAGTTTATATGTTTCTAAGAATCTATCCATTTCTTCTGGGTTGTCCAATTTGTTGGCATATGGTTTTTCAAATATTTTTTATAATTTTTTTCTGGTGTTGGTTATTATTTCTTCTTTCTCATTAGTGATTTTTGGGGGTCTCATCTCTTTTCTTTTTGATAAGCATATCTTGAGCTTTGAAAAATAATTTTATTATTTTTTCAAAGACTTGCTCCGGCTTTCATTGACCCATTCTATTGTTTTGTAGGGTTCTATATCATATATTTCTGCTCTAATCTTGATTATCTCCTTCCTTCTTCTGGCTTTAGGCTTCATTTGTTGTTCTTTTTAGCTCTTCTAGGTTTAAGATTATATTATTTATTTGAGGTTTTGCTTCCTACTTAAAGGAGGACAGTATTGTTATATACTCTTAGAACAGATGTTTAAACCCAAAAGTGGACCATTGTGTTTCATTTTCTCTTTTCTATATTTTTTATTTATTCATTGATTTCCTGGTTGGCCCGTTACTGTTTAATAGAATATTGTTTAATCTCCACATATTTGTGTTCTTTGCATACTTTTTTGTGGTTTACTTCTAATTTTATAGCATTGTGGTCCAGAAAATGTGCACTGCATGACTTCAATATTTCTGTATTTGCTGGGGCCTGTTTTGTGACATATATGTGATCTACTCTGTAGAATGTTCCATGTGCCCTTGAAAAGAATGTGTATTCTGTTCTTTTAGCATGAAATTTCCATGAGTATGCCTATTAGGTCCATCTGATCCAGTTTGTCATTCAAAGTGATTGCTTTGTTTTTCCTTAGTTTCTGTTTAGAACATCTGTCCATTGATGTAAGTGAGGTGTTAAAGTTTCCTACTATGATTGTATTATTAAATAATTATGAATTACATCCTTTATGTTTGTTATTAACTGTGTCATATATTTGGGTACTTCTACATTGGGTGCATAAATATTTACAAAAATTATTCTTCTTGTAGAACTATCACATTAACTATATAGAACCCTTTTTTATATCTTGTTAAATTCTTTGTTTCAAAGTGCTCTTTGTCCTCTATAAGTACTGTGACTCTGGTTTTCCTTTGACATCCATTTGCATGATAAATATTTCCCCATCCCCTCCCTTTCAACTTGCAGCTGTCTTTAGATCTGAAATGAGTGTCTTGTAGGCAGTATACAGATTGGTCTTGTTCATTTTTCTATTATGAAACTTAATATCTTTCTTTGGAGCATTGAATCCATTTATACTCAAAGTAATGATAGGATTTTAGTGTCATTTTATTACTTGTTCTGTCATTGTTTCTATTTATTTTTCTCTGATCCTTTCTTATATTTGTCATTTTTGGTCTCTCCTTTTCTCCAAAAGATTTCCCTTTAAATTTCTTGCAGGGCTCATTTTCTGGTCATGAACTACTGCTTTAGTTTTTGTTGTTGTTTATATGGGGTTTTGGTCTGGAAAACTCTTTATCTGTCCTTCTATTCTGAATTATAGTCTTGCATATATTATTCTTGGCTGAGTATTTTCCCATTCAATACTTTGAATATATCATTCCACTCCCTATTGGTTTGACAAGTTTCTGTTGATAAATCTCTCGCTAGCCTTATGGGTCTTCACTTATAAGTTAAATGTTTCTTATGTCTTGCTGCTTTTTTTCATTATCATTATATTTTACTAATATATATTTTACTAATTTAATTACAATATGTCTTAGTGTTGGCCTGCTTTGGTTATTTTGATGCAAATTATCTGTGTCTCCTATATCTGGATGTCTGTTTCCTTCCCTAGATAAAGGAAGTTTTCAGCTATTGTTTCTTCAAATAAGTTTTCTGCCCACTTTTCTCTCTTCTTCTTCTAGGACTCCTATAATTGAATGCTATTATGCTTGATGGATTCACTGAGTTTAAGTCTATTCTTGTTTTGTAATTATTTTCTCTTTTGTTCAGCTTCATTACTTTCCATGATTTTGTGTTTTAGGTCACTAATTTGTTCCTCTGCTTCTTCCAACCTGCTGTTCATTGCATCAAGCTTTTTTTATGATCTCATTTATTTTACTCTCTGTCTCTAATTTCTTTTAGCTATTTTATCTCTATGATAAGGTTTGTCTTGATGTCTTCTATTCTTTTCTCAAACACCATGAGCATACTTAAATTGTTGCCTTAAATTCTCCACCACGCATGTTTCTTACACCTATTTTCCTTAGATGTCTGGCAGTGACCTTATCTTGTTCTTTCATGTGAAATAAATTTTACTATTTTCACATTTTGTCTAATTTTCTGCCAGTTATGTCTCCTGCTATTGAAAGTAATGGCTTTATGAAAAAGAGGTCATGTAGGTCCCAGGGTCTGGCAGTGGAGGGAGTGACTCCAGTGTATGTTACATGTGCTCTCCTATTGTATTTTAGCTACTTTATCCTTCAGGCAAATCATCTGCAGAGGTTCTTGTCTACTACAGAAATGTTTGGTCCTTGGGCTTACTGCGATAAACTTTAACTAGATGTGCTCTGGTGTGCTACTGAAATGATACCTGTCACCAATTCCACTGGAACTGAGGCCCTGACTAACTCTCTGGTCAGGAGGCTTAGTGTGGGTAGGGGTTTGTGTTTATCGTCTGGGGGAGGGGTCTACCATGCTGGGGCTGAGGCAGGTGTGACCTTGAAAGGCAGTCCTACCAGAACCCAGAGCCTTGCAGCCTAGTTATGCAAATTAAACAGACCTGTTGGCACTCTGATGCTTCACATAGTTGGCTCTGTGTTTATGCTGATGGGTGGTGAGGGAAATAGTGTTGGTTAGCTCCTTTGTTCTTGGAGAGGTGTCAGTGTGAATGCTACTTCTGAAGAACATGGTCCAAGAAGACTGAATAAACTCTCCCTGTGTGTCTCAGGTGCTCTTCAAGTTGCTGTTTCCACACTTTCTGCCCCCATGTGGTTTGCCTTCCTTCACTCCAAGAGCAGTCCCAAACTCAGGGACATTTAAAACTCCAGGCTCTAAACCTCATTGATTGCAAGAATTCACAAAATTGAGCCCTTCTCATTTGCTTCAAAAGAAGCAAATGGCTTTCTGAAAATGTTCTCCTTATGCATTCCCTGAGTTCTCTTCTCTCTTGCTTCTCTCTGCAACCATAACTCCCACTCTTCCACAATCCCTACAATCTATTTCTCCTCTAAACCATATCTCCACATTTCCTAATTTCTTCAGTGTAGCCTTTTCTCTACCTTAGTTGTGGAGTTTGTTTTGTCAGTTTTCAGATTTCTCTCTGGGATATTTATAATGATTTGATAGTTACCTAGTTGTGTTCATGGGATCAGGAGAGCATAGAGTCCTCCTACTCCGTCACTATCTTCCTCTAAAACTCCCAGAATACACATTACTTTTAAGAGCATACAGAACATTCTTAAGAATGGGTCACATGCTAAGCCACAAATCAAGCCTCAAATAATTCAAGAATTAAAAGTTATATCATGCACCTTTTGTTCATAACACTAAGAAATGAGAAGTCAACCATACAAAAAAGTCTGTAAGGACCACAAACTCATGGAGGTTAAGTAATATGATACTTAAAAATGAATGGGTCCACGAGGACATAAACAAGAAATCGAAAACATAGGGAAACAAATGAAAATAAAAATGCAATGGTCTGAACACTTGGGATGTGGTAAAAGCAGATCTAAGAGGAAAGTTTATAGCTCTAGAGGCCTTGCTCAAGAGTCAAGAAAGATCTCAAATAAACAATGTAACTTTGCACCGGAGCAGATAGAAAGACAACAACAGTCCAAACATAAAAAAAGGGGCACCTGGGTGGCTCAGTGGTTGGTATCTGCGTTTGGCTCAGGTCCTGATCCCAGGGTCCTGGGATTGAATCCTACATCAGGCTTCCAACAGGGAACCTTCTTCTCCCTCTGCCTATGTCTCTGCCTCTCTCTGTGTCTATCATGAATAAATAAATAAAATCTTCAAAAAGTAAAAGGAGCACAATAAAGCAAATAATAGAGATTAGAAGAGGAAAATTTATATAGAAACTAAAATATAAACATAGAAAAACACACACAACATCACAACAACAGTAGAACAGATCAATGAGGCCTAGAGCTAATTCTTTGAAAAAATTAATAAAATTGATAAAGCTCTAGACAGACTTATGAAGAAAAGAGAAAATATTCAAATAAATGAAATCACAAATGAGAAAGGATAAATCACAACCAACATCACAAAAATACAAATAATTATAAGAAAATATCATGAAAAACTATGTGGCAACAAATTGGACAACATGTCAGAATTGGGAAAAAAAGATCCTAGAAACAAGCACTAAAATTGAAACAGGAAGAAATAGAAAACTTGAAAAAAACAATAATCACCAAAGAAATTGTATTCAAAAACCTTCCAACAAATGCCCAGGACCAGACTGCTTCACCAACAAACTCTAGCAAACACTTAAATAAGATTTCATATAGATTCTTCTCAATCTATTCCAATTTTTTTTTAAAAAGGAAGGGAAAATTCCAAATTAGTGCTATGAGAACATCATTATCATCACACACACACACACACACACACACACACAAGATAAAGGCACCATTATAAAAGGAAACTACTGGACAATGTCTGATGAATATAGATACAAAAATCCTCAACAAAATACTATCAATCTGAATCCAGCAATACGTTAAAAAAATCATTTTCCATAATCAAGTGAGATATTCCTGGATTCCAAAGGTGGTTCAATATTCACAAATGAGTTAAAATGATACATCACATTATAAAAGAAATGAGAAGACCCATATGATCATTTCAATAGAAATCATTGACAAAGTAGAACATCCATTCATGATGAAAACCTTCAACAAAGTAGGCTTAGAGGGAATATACTTCTACATATCAGTATTTAGCCCAAAATACAAAAACACTAATTCAAAGGAATACATGCAATATCATGTTAATAAAAAAATATTTACAATAGCCAAATTATGGAAACAACTCTCATTTCCATCAATTATTGAATAAAGAAGTAAGATAGATAGATGATAGTAGATGATAGAAGATAGATGGTAGATAGATAGATAATATGATACTTAAAAATGAATGGGTCCATTCATTGAAAGGCAAATATTATTTCTCCTATGTGGAATTTATGAAACAAAACAAAATAACCAATACAAAAAAAGAGAGAGAAACCAAAAAACAGACTTATAGACAACAAAGTGATGCTTACCAGAGAAGATGTATGTGGAGTGATGGGTTAGAAAGGTGATGAGAATTAAGGAGAATGCTTGTTGTGATGAGCACTAGGTAATGTATCAAATTGTTGAATTACTATATTATATACCTGAAACCAATATAATAGTGTAAATGGTTTCATTCATTTAGGGAATATAAAAAATAGTGAAAGGGAATAAAGGGGAAAGGAGAAAAAATAAGGGGAAAATATCAGAAAGGGAGACAGAACATGAAAGACTCCTAACTCTGGGAAACGAACTAAGGGTGGTGGAAGGGGAGGTGGGCGGCGGCGGGGGGTGGGGGTGACTGGGTGGCGGGCACTGAGGTGAGCACTTGACGGGATGAGCACTGAGTGTTATTCTGCATGTTGACAAATTGAACACCAATAAAAAATAAATTTATTTTAAAAAATAGTGTATATGAACTAACTGGAATTAAAATAAAAACAAATAAACAAAAGAAAATGAAAAACCATCTTGGAAAATACATGAAAATATTTGGACACAATATATTTGATAATGGTTTAATATCCAGAATATATAAAGAACTCCTAAACTCAAAATGTTAAACAATATATTTAAATTATGGGGAAATCACTTGAATAAACATTTCACTTAAGAAAATACAAATATCTAACATCATTTATTGTTAGTGAAATGAAAAATCAATACCAAAATGAGATACAACTTCTTACCCTTTATGAGGACTATAAAAAGAGGTAGAAAGCAAAATTTAATGAGAATGTGGAGAAATTGGAACCCTCATACACAGCTGTTGCAATATTAAATGAAATGGCCAGTGTGGATAATAATTTGTTGGTTTGATATGACCCAATATTTGTACTCCTAACTGTATAGTAGTCCCCCTTACCCATGGTGGTATGTTTGACGACACCCCTAGTGGATGTTTGAAACCATGGATACTATTTAACCCTATATATACTCTTTTTTCCTTATAAATACATAGCTATTGTAAGATTTATTTATTTATTTTTAAAGATTTTATTTACTTATTCATGAGAGACACACAGAGAGAGGCAGAGACATAGGCAGAGAGAGAAGCAGGCTCCATGAAGGGAGCCCGATGTTGGACTCTATCCTGGGACTCCAGGATCATGCCCTGAGCTGATGGCAGATGCTTAACTGCTGAGCCACCCACGTGTCCCTTATGATAAGGTTTAATTGATAAATTAATTGCAATGAATGACAACCGTAACAAATAATAAAGTAGACTAATTATGATAATTTACAGTCATAACATTATATGAATATGGTCTTTGTCTCTGTCAAAATGTTATACTGTACTTTCCCTCTTCTTTTTGTGATGAGATGGCAAGATGCCAATGAAATGAGATGAAGTGAAGAGAATGACATAGGCATTGTTAACAGTGTTAGACTAATATTGACCTTTGATGATACATCAGAAGAAACATTGTCTGATTCCAGACCACAACTGATTAAAGATAACTGAAAATGCAAAAATCAAAACTGCAGGTAATGAGGACTATTGTCTATCCAAAATAATTGAGTAGAAACTCAAAAAGATACCTTTTGTGACAATGCTCATTTCTGAATTATTCATCATACCCAGATTGTATAAAAATCCAAGTGTCCATTGAGAGACCAATGGAAAAAAAAAGAGAGACTAATGGATACATAAATGTGGTATATACATACCATGGACTATTATTCAGCCATAAAAAGGAATCAAGTTGTTACAACATAGATGACCCTTGAAAACATTAAGTAAATAAAATCAGACTCAGGTGGAGGTAAGATGACATATGCTCAACATCACTGGTCAGGGAAATGCAAATCAAAATCAAAATGAGATATCACCTCAAACCTGTCAAAATAGATGTGACAAAACACAAGAAACAGTAGTTGGTGAAGATGTGAAGATGGGAACCCTTTTGCCATGTTGGTGGGAATGCAAATTGGTATAGCCTCTCTGGAAAACAGTATGGAGTTTCCTTAATAAGTTAAAAATAGAACTACCCTATGAGCCAGCAATCACACTACCAGATATTTACCTGAAGAGTACAAAAATACTAATTCAAAAGGATACATGCTCCATGATGTTTATAGCAATATTATCTACAATCGTCAAATTATTAAAGAGTTCAAGGGTCTATCAACTGGTGAATGAATAAAGATATATATATACATATATATATATATATATATAATATACATACACATACATACATACACATGTATTAGATATATCTAATATACTCGATATATATTAATATATAATATATATATTAGAGAGGGAGGCAAACCAAGAAACAGAATCTTAACTATAGAAAAAAAATTGATGCTTAAAAAAGGGAGATGTGTGGTAGATGGGCTAATAGGTGACGGTGATTAAAGAGTGTACTTGTGATGAGCACCAGGTGTTGTATGGAAGTGTTAAATCACTATATTATACACCTTAAACTAATATTACACTGTATGTTAACTAACTAGAATTTAAATAATTTTTTTAAAAAATGTCTCTTTGATTGGTACATAATAATGGACCAGACACAGAATTATTAAAGGTTTACTCTCTCTTATTTTACTTTTCCTACTTATTTTACTTAAACCTACTATAAAATTATACCAATATCTTTTTTTCTTCTTTCTTGGTTGATTTTCTGTGAAAATATCTGTCCAATAGTAAAGACAATTTGTTTTATTATTATTTTTTTTGGTAAAGACAATTTAAATAGCAAGGATGATTACAGGGAAAAAATTCCCTTTTCTAAAAAATAAAAGTACATAGAGATTTTTTGTATATAGGAAAGTTGAGCGAATATGTGAAACTTTAATTTCAACTATTAATTTATGTAATAGTCCATTTTCCATTCAATTAATTATTCTATTGAAAGTATTATTCCAACGTATAATGTCCCTACCATCTTAAATAATTTTGATAAGAGAACATGTTTTTTTTCAAACTTCTACACATGCCAAAACTTTTTGTATTACATTTTACCTTGTCTATTGTTTACTTTGTATGTTTCCTTAGTTCTGCTTCAATTTCAATGGGAGTGGACAGTCCCATCTTATAATTTCAACTTTGTGATAATTTTGTCCAGTGCATTTTGTACAGTGAAATCCAACTAAGTCCTCCCCACTTGGCATGTGCCTAATCTTCAGGGCCTATTTACTTTCACTGCAATGTGACAGCAGGAAAAATGTAGCCAGATGTAAAAGAGCCAAGCCACATTGTCAAGCAGAATGCTTGACAAATTTTAAAAAAATTAATGAATAGAAGAAGAAAGAGAAAGGAAAACAAAAAAATATGTCTTCTTCCTAAAACAAGTAGAATTCTACAAGTTAATACTTTAAAGGAACAAAGTAAACTAGTGTAAATATTTATTTATCCAAAGTGTGGTCTAATTTTAAATTTAAATCCCTCTGAAACTCAGAGCACTGTGTTTATAATAGAAGAACAGCAGACACTTGCCCTTCACTGGAGGGCATGTCATATAGTCCTTGTCTTCTCTGCAAAACCATCAGCCTGGCAGTAGTGACAGATGAACAGCTTACCATTAATTTCCCCTTTTTCATGCCTTCAATCCAAACCGTGCATATTCTCCACAGGGATGCATCAAGGTCTTTGCCTTTATTTCTCTTCCATACTCACATTGACTTATAAATCAAGTGCAGATAGAAGAGAGGGAAAATATCAATCTTTATTTTTCTTCCGGGCCCAGCCCGTTGGCACACTACTGAGCTTTGACTTAAAGGGTCTTCAGATCATCCTGTGATTCATGGGCTAGGTAGTTCTCAATGAGGACAAAACAACAAAGGAAATTTGAGAGGGAGAATTTGTATATCTTGGCTTACAAATTAGAAGATTTGTGTTTTTTTTTTTTTTTTTTTTTTTTTTGTTTTTTGTTTTTTTTTATTGGTGTTCAATTTACTAACATACAGAATAACACCCAGTGCCCGTCACCCATTCACTCCCACCCCCCGCCCTCCTCCCCTTCTACCACCCCTAGTTCGTTTCCCAGAGTTAGCAGTCTTTACGTTCTGTCTCCCTTTCTGATATTTCCCACCCATTTCTTCTCCCTTCCCTTATTTTCCCTTTCACTATTATTTATATTCCCCAAATGAATGAGAACATATAATGTTTGTCCTTCTCCGACTGACTTACTTCACTCAGCATAATACCCTCCAGTTCCATCCACGTTGAAGCAAATGGTGGGTATTTGTCATTTCTAATAGCTGAGTAATATTCCATTGTATACATAAACCACATCTTCTTTATCCATTCATCTTTCGTTGGACACCGAGGCTCCTTCCACAGTTTGGCTATAGTGGCCATTGCTGCTAGAAACATCGGGGTGCAGGTGTCCCGGCGTTTCATTGCATTTGTATCTTTGGGGTAAATCCCCAACAGTGCAATTGCTGGGTCGTAGGGCAGGTATATTTTTAACTGTTTGAGGAACCTCCACACAGTTTTCCAGAGTGGCTGCCCCAGTTCACATTCCCACCAACAGTGTATGAGGGTTCCCTTTTCTCCGCATCCTCTCCAACATTTGTTGTTTCCTGCCTTGTTAATTTTCCCCATTCTCACTGGTGTGAGGTAGTATCTCATTGTAGTTTTGATTTGTATTTCCCTGATGGCAAGTGATGCAGAGCATTTTCTCATATGCATGTTGGCCATGTCTATGTCTTCCTCTGTGAGATTTCTCTTCATGTCTTTTGCCCATTTCATGATTGGATTGTTTGTTTCTTTGGTGTTGAGTTTAATAAGTTCTTTATAGATCTTGGAAACTAGCCCTTTATCTGATATGTCATTTGCAAATATCTTCTCCCATTCTGTAGGTTGTCTTTGAGTTTTGTTGACTGTATCCTTTGCTGTGCAAAAGCTTCTGATCTTGATGAAGTCCCAATAGTTCATTTTTGCTTTTGTTTCTTTTGCCTTCGTGGATGTATCTTGCAAGAAGTTACTATGGCCGAGTTCAAAAAGGGTGTTGCCTGTGTTCTTCTCTAGGATTTTGATGGAATCATGTCTCACATTTAGATCTTTCATCCATTTTGAGTTTATCTTTGTGTATGGTGAAAGAGAGTGGTCTAGTTTCATTCTTCTGCATGTGGATGTCCAATTTTCCCAGCACCATTTATTGAAGAGACTGTCTTTCTTCCAATGGATAGTCTTTCCTCCTTTATCGAATATTAGTTGCCCATAAAGTTCAGGGTCCACTTCTGGATTCTCTATTCTGTTCCACTGATCTATGTGTCTGTTTTTGTGCCAGTACCACACTGTCTTGATGACCACAGCTTTGTAGTACAACCTGAAATCTGGCATTGTGATGCCCCCAGATATGGTTTTCTTTTTTAAAATTCCCCTGGCTATTCGGGGTCTTTTCTGATTCCACACAAATCTGAAAATAATTTGTTCTAACTCTCTGAAGAAAGTCCATGGTATTTTGATAGGGATTGCATTAAACGTGTATATTGCCCTGGGTAACATTGACATTTTCACAATATTAATTCTGCCAATCCATGAGCATGGAATATTTTTCCATCTCTTTGTGTCTTCCTCAATTTCTTTCAGAAGTGTTCTATAGTTTTGAGGGTATAGATCCTTTACATCTTTGGTGAGGTTTATTCCTAGGTATCTTATGCTTTTGGGTGCAATTGTAAATGGGATTGACTCCTTAATTTCTCTTTCTTCAGTCTCATTGTTAGTGTATAGAAATGCCACTGACTTCTGGGCATTGATTTTGTGATTGCAGTGTTTTAAAGGATGAGTTACCTAAAATATGTCTCTAAGATGCTATTATCATAGTGGGGGAGAAATGGAATAAAAACCATCCTATATTCTTTTAGCATGGCTAGGAGAAGAGAAATTTTTTAATGTTTTTTTAGTCCTACTTTTCCTCTTTATTGTAAGGTGCTAGTTTCTTCATAAAACTCAAGGATTATCCAAAAACAGGCCCTCTATTATAATTGATTTGCTTTCTTTAAATTTGTATGTTTTATAATAGCATTATGAATAAAGTGCTTCATATAATATACATGAGGTCTAGATGTAAAATCCAATTTTAGCACATGATTGGTAATATTTTGTATATATTTTTCAAATTGTGCATGGTATTTTGTTTGCATTAAATGGTTAATAAATATTGCATTTTTTTAAACTAAAATATTCTGCAGTTCTACTTTGATTTTTAGCAGTAGTGGTCATTTTATGCTAATAATTAAGATCATTAAAGATGTCTGAAGTTTTTCTAATTTTGCTATGAAGAAATTATATCCTGCATCCTTTTAAAAAAAGATATTCAGGTTGTTAGTATATTTTAAAAGAGGGAATATTTAGCAAAGGAAAGAGTCTAAATTATTTTGACCTATAACAAATTAATCTGGTATTAAAAGTACATTCAAGGCCACCATGTGATGCAATATGATTTTAAGCTTAAAAGGCTAATATGATTATTGATAAATAATAACATTATTTTCTTGCTAAGCATGAAGTGTTAATGCTATTAAATGATTGGAAATGATGTTCAAAGCTGCCTGCTGGCATTTTGCAGGTGACATATCTAGAGATTCAGAGCTATTTCATTTTCTATCCCCTTTCTTTTAAGGCTGCATGCCCCAACTATAAATTACAACTGATAACAAAAGTGGAAGCTAACAGTGGCAAAATTAGGCCCAAAGGCAAAATAATTATATATACAGCCTTCAGCAGTGAAGGAGAGAGCCATCAATCAGTCCCCAATTATTCACTAGTTAATCAGCTCTGCCCTTCCTTTATTGAAGGGTTACAGTGTAATTAAGTTGGCAGCATCCTTTTAATTCATCAAACATACAACACATGGCAGTGTTTGCTGAAATTGAGAGACAGCACCTTTGTGAGTTTGACCCCTAGCATTGCTTCTAAAAACTTCAAGAGGTAAGAGAGAATATTTATGCAACAGCACAGTACTGGGGTGGAAGTGTCTTCATATACAGGCCTAAGCTGAAAACAATGAAGAGAACAGGATATTGCTGAGCACATTCAAATCCATAATGCTAACCTTAAACATGTAAATATATGTACATGACTATGTGTACTTACGGATGCATGTATGTATGTGTGTAAATGGCACATATAAAAGATGTGATAATAAAGAGAAATGGCTGATTTCTGTCATTTCATTTCAAATGAGCACTGAGATATTCAGAATACAAGCTTTAGGAGGTTACCCACTTATTCTAATGAGACTGCTTACACAAACCATTTGGGAGGGGGATCCTGTAAACTTTTATTCAGAGCCAGTTTTTGTGGTACATCAGAAAATGAGACAAGTGGCGCTATAATCATAAATTCTTGGTATTTTATTTTGTTTTGATTTTTGTTCCTGAAATTAGTGTCTCTGAATCTCCCATTCATTTAAAAGTGAATGTGTTCTGTTTCCAAATTTCATCTCTTCTGAGAATCTTCTTCAAAGTCTGACAAGAATCCCTAATGATTACAATGTTTACATTATTGCTGTTTGCCTGGCACCTCCTCACTTGAGAACTATAAAGATGATAACATATGGATATTTAAGATGTAATGTGTTGTTTTTCCTAATTGCTAGAATTTTAAATTATTTTAACTAGCTCAAAAGCTGTAATTGAACATCATCTATAAAGAGTTCACAAATATTTTATTTCATACCATTTCCCAAAATCTCTAAATAGTTGCATTCCAATCACAACTTGGAACCCAATAATACTGTCTATAAAAGAGTAGTTAAATATTTAAAAAAACTAAATAAAGTCAGAAAACTGATATAAAAAAAAGAAAACTGATATATTTTATAAGATGGCTAATCTTACCAAGTTCACATAAAACACACACACACACACACAGGGAAAATACTAATACCACTGACAGAATAGCTAAACTAATTTAATAACAATAAATTGCCTTAGAGTTGTTCTTCTATGTCCCCACTTTGTTGTGTTTAATTTGGGTATTGGTATTTGATGGTTAATATATTATTTTATTAGCTATTTTCTAAGAAATTTATAGGTGAGAAAGTGATGAGTCCTCACTCCCAGACCTTAACATAGCTTGCATTTAATAGGGGAGCCAAAATTTTCATTGAATGAATGAATATAGATAATGCATGTGATAATGTTCATTTAGTAGCTACCCATAAATATTTAAGGATTCACTTAGATTGGTGGTTATATTGTTGGTACTCAGAATCCAAAAAATAATGAATTTCAAATATCTACAGAATCAATCATCAAAGAAGAAAATGAATCATTTAAAAGAAAAAAGAGGGGCAGCCCTGGTGGCTCAGCGGTTTAGCGCTGCCTTCAGTCCAGGACCTAATCCTGGAGACCCAGGATTGAGTCCCATGTCAGGCTCCCTGCATGGAGCCTGCTTCTGCCTCTGCCTGTGTCTCTGCCTCTCTGTCTCTCATGAATAAATAAATAAAATCTTAAAAAGAAAAGAAAAAAGAGGAAGCCTAAAATAACTTTCTGTCCAAAACAGAGTATGACATTTTGATTCCAAAATTTAAATTAATGGTGATTTTTTTCATTCCTAAATATAATACATTTTCCTCCAATGAATTTGATTAAATTGAATTTTGACTACTTGTCCAATACAGCCTCTATTTTTTCTAAACTTAGCCTACAAATTTCAAGGATTTATTTCCTAATATTTTAATAGGTATGTAGTTTAAGCCTATGTGTACTTGGTTTTTATTTCCAAGAAAAATCAAATAAATGCTGTATGTCCTTATGTTCAGCTTATTTAAATGAATATATCCCATGTCATCCTCTTCTTAGTTCTGCTTTCTTCCTGTTCTTTGAGTTGAATTTTCTAGGTCATAGTTGATTTTTTTGTTTTCTTCTGTGTAAAGACAGAGATTTAAAAATAAGCGGGGAAGCCCAGGTGGCTCAGCAGTTTAGCGCCACCTTCAGCCAGGGTGTGATCCTGGAGACTAGGGATCAAGTCCCAAGTCCGGCTCCATGCGTGGAGCCTGCTTCTCCCTCTGCCTGTGTCTCTGTCTCTCTCGATCTGCGTGTGTCTCTCATGAATAAATAAATAAAATAAAAAAATAAAAAATAAATAAATAAATAAATAAATACAAACAAGCATAGGGCAGCCCCGGTGGCTCACCGGTTTAGTGCTTCCTTCAGCTGAGGACGTGATCCTGGAGACTCGGGATCAAGTCCCACATCGGGCTTCCTGCATGGAGCCTGCTTCTCCCTCTGCCTGTGTCTCTACCCCCACCCCGGTCTCTCTGTCTCTCAAGAATAAATAAAATCTTTTAAAAATAAGCATTGAAAACAATTTACTGGGGATCCCTGGGTGGCTCAGCGGTTTGGCACCTGCCTTTGGACCAGGGCGTGGTCCTGGAGTCCCGGGATGGAGTCCCGTGCCGGGCTCCTGGCATGGAGCCTACTTCTCCCTCCTCCTGTGTCTCTGCCTCTCTCTCTCTATGTCTATCATAAATAAATAAATAAATAAATAAATAAATAAATAAATAAATAAATACATCTTTTAAAAAAAAGAAAACAATTTACTTTGTGGAATCAGAAATCAGATTGTCTTGTTATCTAAGAGATATTTTCCCTGATATTTTTCTTAGTCCTACTAAATTTCAGGAAGCACTTCCCCTAAATTCTACTGCAAGTTTTTATCTTATTTCTAGATTTTCACTTTTTGTTTATTATATTGGCCTTCCCTGAATTTCATGGTAGATTAGACTAACTTTCTTAATTAGTAGTTTTTTTTAATTTGCTTTAGTTTCCTGTCTGTTTCTGAAGAGTCTAGTTGACAAATCATTTTGAAGTCATTTTCATATTTTATAAAATGTCACTCAAGCATATGTGAAGAGGAATGCATTGTTTCTCTTTTTTAATATCTTGATCACCATATGAAATTGAGTTTATAGTTAGAACAAAACTTTCTAAATTCTATATAGTTACATTTCAATTCTTTATATACAACTTTAAATGTTTCCATCTTTTGTCCAAAAGATAAACTTCCTGAATTCAATGCAGTTTCTTAAAATTTTTAAGATTAGTTTAACAGTACCTTAAAAATCAAACAAAAAATAGCCCTGTAATGTGGAGGGCTTGAATACAAAGATGACTGAATAAAATATAATAAAAACACCATTTTTTTCCTTCAGCAATTCAGAATAAAACAGACTTAAATTCTCTTGCATGAACAGTCTCAATTGGAGGGCAACAGCTTCTTGTTTCACTTGGAAATTAAATTAGAGCAAGGATAAGATAAACTCCTTTTTTTAGCCTATAAGCAAAAACAGCTCATTTTTAAATTGTGGTTAACAAGATGAAATAATTATTTATAAATGGATATTAGTGACGACAGGGTCTGACATCTTCCTGCCAAGCATCATGAATTATTCATTAATTTAAGTTCCTTCACAATATTGATTCCTTTAATCCAAAAGAAGCTCCAGAACACCCTCTTCCCATAGTTATCTTCCATTTCTCAAAAGAAGTTTCATACTTTATTTAAGGTCCAAATTAAACTTTAAAAATTAGTTGATATTAGGGGAAAAAAGGAGGCAAACCATGAAGCAAATCCTTAATTATAAAGAACAAATTGATGGGGAATGGGGTAAATATGTTAGGGGGATTAATAGTGCATTTGTGATGAGCACCAGGTGTTACATGGACATGTTGAATAACTCTATTGTGTTAATATGAAATTAACATTACATTGCATGTTAATAAACTGAAAATGAAACAAAAATTTTTTAAAAAATCAGCTGCTCTTCAGAGGAAACTAACAGAGATGGTTCTCCCAAATGAATTGAAATGATAATGACTGATGTTAATGGTGAAACAGGTAGTGATATGACAGAAGCAAAGGAACATTTATAGTGTCACTTGGGTCAGATCTATCCTCAAAGAACTGAGTGAAGAACAATGTTTAAACTTTTTTTTTTTTTCAGAATAACTAAGCAGGAAGCTGCATATTATTTTATCTTGAAATTGGTAATATCTCAAGAAACAACCTGGATCATTCAGGATAAAAATGTTGTCTTCTCTCAAGGGATTTAAATTTACAGTTAGAATGCACTTTCTTTGCTGTATTACTTCCCATATTTATATGGGGTTGAGAGGAACGTTTTTGACTGCTTTTAGCCAAGAGTCCAATAGCTTGGCTCAGTAATGAGATTTCTGTGCAATAGAAAATTTAGGCTTGGGGGAAAAATTAGGCTTGAAAAATAACACAAAATGTGATAGCCCTTGAAAAATGTTAGTGTTTATGTAGTTTTAACGTTTCCTTAAATTCAGAAGGATAGTACCACCCTGTTTTAACCCAACTTTTTCTAGAAGTTTAAACATACTGTGGGTCATATCTCATTCTCTAAATCTAACAAAATTTTAGCACCCAAAATCTGATGAGTATGATGAAGCTGTGAGTGAGTGGTCTTCCTGCCTCCCAGTCCCAGAGTTATGAAGGAGGCTCACTCTTTCTTATGGAGCATGGCATTTGTTCTTTCACAGAAAAACTCAGTGAATCAATTACTTCTTACAAAAATATATAAATATGTCAGATTTCCCTTCCCCTGATACTATAGGATGCAAGAGTATTTCTTCTGAGATCTTAGAAGAAGAGGAAATTTTATATTTTGAATGTCCTTGAAAGAAGAAAAACAAGATTCTGAATTATTCACTTCAGTCAATAGATGGAAGAGTACAACTGTTTAAGAACATGCCTGTAAAATCTAAGTGTTCAATATAATAATCTTATAATTCATATCTCCCTATTCTGTCTCATTTAAGCCACAAAATAATCCAATGAGAAGGTTATTATTTGCTCCATTTTTATAGGTGAGATAACCAAGTCACAAAGAAAGTTAAGTAAGTTCCCCCAGTATAAAGAGTTGGTATATGGAAGAGTGAAAATTTAAAACTAGGCAATTAAGCCCTATCTTTAACCACTACACTGTTAACCACTGTGCTCTACTGCCTTTTGAGGGTCTTGAACAACAAAATCATTAAGATTTCTCCTTTGATTCTGTGATCATAAATATATATGGAAGTCTCATTCTAATATCAAAATAAAATAAAGCTAATACCTCTGGATTCATACTTCAGTAAGATTTTAACAAATTGTAGCTTACATTATATATAGTAGTATACATATTAAATATATTATTAAATGAATATATCCTATGTTTTATTTAGTCTAGTCAGCTAAGTCTCTGAGTGATTTTTTAAAAAGATTTTATTTATTTATTCTTCATGAGAGACACACACAGTGAGGCAGATACAGGCAGAGGGAGAAGCAGGCCCCATGCAGGGAGCCCGATGTGGGACTTGATCCCAGGTCTCCAGGATCACACCCCAGGTTGCAGGCAGCACTAAACCGCTGTGCCACCAGGGCTGCCCCTCTGGGTGATTTTTACAAATTCCATATGAGTGGCTTTTAAAAATTTTCTCTTCATTGACCAGAGGAAAAATGAATTCCTTTTTTTCTGTACCGGCTTGGCATAACAGAGGTTAAAATTACATCTTCTAGAAAATGTAATTGTTTTACTTGTATACCAAATATGAAATTGTAATTAGTATGGAATTTTTGTCAGTAGTGGCAGAAGAGAGAATATGATCATTCTGGCCAATCAATACATAATTATATATTGTTTCCATTAGCATTTAAGTGAAGAACAGATGAGTTAATCCATATGAAAGTACTTTGTCAACAGCAAAATATTAGTAATAACTTTTTTCTCATCTGGAATTAGCCATTTTATTAATAAACATTTTTAACTTAAAACATCTTTTAACATACAGTCTTCTCAGTCTAACACTAGCAGCATAGAATACTCAAATATCATTTTTGCAGATGTTAAGTGCTTCTTGGGATAAGTAAATTATCCCAGCATACCATAAGTTACAACTAATGGGTCACAAAATTGGTACTAAAAAACACATGTCTCTTGTGCATCATTCCACACCTGCTACATGATTTCTTACAACATTTATTTCTTTGAGTAGTCATTTCATTCCTCAACTTTATTGTCCTTAATTGAACACTATGTTTATTTTATTTAAAAATCAAAGATAAATATTTGAAGTTTATAGAGAGGAATTAAGAGACATCTGTGTGCTTTACATGGATGATTTCTGAAGTCCTTTCCAATCATGATGCTTTTATGATTCAAAATAAAATTTTAATATTAATTATATACTTTGACCTCTATGCTTTGGACACTGTAGCATTCATCAAGACTAAACCTCAAAGTTATCTTTGAATCAGTCTTTTACTTTTTAAATCTATTATATCTAGCCATTTATTGAATTAATAAGTATCAAGAGATTTCTATATGTAAGCCCTCACTCTAGGGACTGGGAAACTTTAAACACATATGTTATAATCCTCAATTATTTAACTTCATATTTTTCATAATCTTAGTAGACAGATAAGTAACATTGAAGATATTTGAAGACATTGAGCATGCCTTATATATTGCATAGAACTTTTAATTATATTTGTAAAAGTAAAATAAGACAGCTGTTGTGGAAAACAGCTTGGCAGTCCTTCAAGAAATTAAACATAAAATTACCAGAGCAATTCTACTCTTAAGCATATCCCCCAAAGAATTAAAAATAAGTAATCAAAATAAAGCCTGTATATGGGGGTGCCTGGCTGACTAAGTTGGTAGAGCATTCAACTCTTGACCTTGGTGTTGTAAATTTGAGCCCCATATTGGGTATAGAGATTACTTAAAAATAAAATATTTAGAAAAAAAAAACAAACACCTGTATATGGATGCTCATAGTAAAACTAATCACAATAACCAGGTAGTGGAAATAACTAAAATGCCCATTAACTGAAAATGAGTAAACAAAATGTGCTATATTCATGCAGTGGAATATTATAAAGCCATAAAAAGAAGTACTGATATATGCTACAACATGAATAAACCCCAAAAACATCATAGTAAGTAAAAAATCCAGACACAAAATGACACATATTTTATGATTCTATTTACATTAAATATACAGTTAAATAAATCCATGGAGACAGAAAACAGATAAGTGGTTTCCAGAAACTGGGGAAAAGCAGAAAATGAAGTACCTGAATAATGGGTTTAAGGTCATTTGGGGGTAATAAAAATCCAAAACTAGATAGTGGAGAAAGTTATACATCATTATGGATGTATTTAATCAAGAGATATGCTCTCATCCTATTTTCCGCACAGGGGAAAGTGAAAGATGTGAGTGAGTACCTTGCTTCTGCAGCCTTCCTGGGCAATGCCAAAAAGGGCCACTTCTTTATTGTCCCACTCAAAATACAAGGCAAGCAACTTGACTTGGAGTAAGAAAGGGATTATGAGATCAAGAGCCAGAACTCAGAACTAAATGAATCAAAGTAATGTGGATTCTAAATAAATATGTTGAGGACACCATCAGGAAACCTACATATGAACAACTGGGGATTCTCCACCTGGGTATCCCCAATACCACTTCATGAACACCCTCAGTGATTCATATATTTTACTTATTCACTCCTCTACCCTGTAGCAAGCTCACTGTGCATGACTCTGAATGCAGCAAATATTAACCTTTGAAAATGGATAGTGAACATACAGAATGCCATACAGAATGCCAACCCAACTCTCAGGTTGGGAAAAAAATCACACAAACTTGAGCAATAAAAATTTTCTTAGAGAAAACAAAGACTGTCAGCACCTAGTCTGGCTTTGCAGAACTAAGAGAAGGCACACAACCTAAAATGTTATCCTTCAAGAGGAAACTAGAAGTATGAAGTAGGTGTACCTATGGAAAAGTTTCATGAAAGCCTCAGGATCCCTACAAGAAAAAAAAAGTAATTTTGGGGGGTTTTGTTTTTTATGTTTTGTTTTGTCTTGGTTTTGTTTTCCCTTGAAGCTATTTAATAAAGCCTGAAGGAGGTGTCTGCTTCTTCAAATGCAAATACAACAATACAAGACTTGAAGAAACATGAAAAAAAAAATACCACAAAAGAAATACAACAATTTTCTAGTAGCCAACCCCAAAGAAATAGAAGTCTGCAATTTGATGAATAAAGAAGTCAAAATAGATTTTTAAGGAAATTCATTGAGCTATGAGAAAACACAGACAAATTCAGTAAGATTTTTTTAAAAGCACAAAAACAAAACTACAAGTTCACCAGAGGTAGAAATTTTTCAAAAGACCACACACAAATTCTAGAGGTGAATATTATAATGAATAAAAATTTTAAAATGTAACACATAGCACCAGAAACAGACTAGATCAAGCAGATGACAGATCTGAGAATTAGAGGACAGAGTCTCTGAAACTATCCAGTGAGAAAAGAACAAATAAAAATGAAAAACAGGAGGAGGCGGGGCAAGATGTAGGTAGAGTAGGGTCCCCAAGTCCCCGCCAAATTACCTAAATAACCTTAAAATCATCCTGAAAGCCTACGAATTCAGCTTGAGATTTAAATAGAGAACAGGGATCCCTGGGTGGCGCAGCGGTTTAGCGCCTGCCTTTGGCCCAGGGCGCGATCCTGGAGACCTGGGATCGAATCCCACGTCGGGCTCCCGGTGCATGGAGCCTGCTTCTCCCTCTGCCTTTGTCTCTGCCTCTCTCTCTCTCTCTCTCTCTCTCTGTGACTATCATAAATAAATAAAAAAAATTTAAAAAAATAAAAAATAAAGAGAGAACAGCTGGAATGCTACAGTGAGAAGAGTTCATGCTTCAATCAAGGTAGGAAGACGGGGGGGGGGGGGGGGGAAAGAAATAAACAAAAGGCATCCAAGGGGGAGGGGCCCCGCGAGGAGCCAGGCTAAGGCCGGGGCGAGTGTCTCCAGGACAAGAAAGCCATGTCCAGGAGAAGCAGAGGATTCACCAATCTTCCAGAACAGAAAGGCGGTTGCAGGGAGTTAGAGCAGGATCCCAGGAGGGGCGGGGATGCCCTCAGACTCCCTGGGACACTAACAGAGCATCTGCGCCCGAAAGAGCGTGCCGCACCCCCTGGCCGAGCTCCCTAAAGGGCTGCAGTGCGCTCCGGCTGGACCCGGGAGCAGCTCAGGAGGCGGCTCAAGGGAGGCTCCCCAAGGAGGGGGCTGCGCGGCCCCCCAGGAGTAGCTCAGGCAGCGGCTCCAGCAAAAGCTCTGCCCAGAGAGAGCTGCCAGACCCAGAGCTTGATTCCAGCAGCACAGGCCCGGGAGCACAGGGCACCAGGGACACTGCCCAAGATCCGGCGCTCCCCCCAGGACAGGCAGAAGCCAGGAGGGAACAGGACAGCAAGGATGCTCCAGCCTCCAGGCGGCCCCAAGCTGAGCAGATCAGCAGCCCAATGCCCACCCCCCGCTCCCCCCCAGCATCCAGGCCCCTGTGGACTGAGAGCTCCTTAGTTACTACAGAAGCTGATTCCAGGCCTGGAGAGCTGCTGTTGTTGTGGTGCCTCCTGGTGCCTCACAGGATAAACAACCCCCACTGAGCTTCATAGTGGCCTCACCAGATAAACAGATTAAACAACTTTCACTGAGCCCTGCACCAGCAGGGGGCTGGCTGAGCAGCTCCCCCAAGTGCTAACACCTAAGAATCAGCACAGCAGGCCCCTCCCCCAGAAGACCAGCTAGACAGACAAGGGAAAAACAAATTATTGACCAAGCAGCACTGGAAAGTTCCAGAGGAAGTCGAGGGATTTACAGTATACAGAAACACAGGATACTCCCCCTTGTTTTTTGTTTTTAGGGTTTTTTTTTATATGTTTCCTCCCCCCTCCCCCGTTTTTTTCTCTTCTCTTCCACTCTCTTTTTTTCTTTTTCTTTTCTTCTTTCTCTTCTCTTTTTCTCCTTTTCCTAATACACTTGTTTTTGTCCACTCTGCACTGAACAAAATGACTAGAAGGAAAACCTCACCTCAAAAGAAATAATCAGAAACAGTCCTCTCTCCCACAGAGTTACAAAATTTGGATTACTATTCAATGTTAGAAAGCCAATTCAGAAGCACTATTATAAAGCTACTGGTGGCTCTAGAAAAAAGCATAAAGGAATCAAGAGACTTCATGACTGAAGAATTTAGATGTAATTAGGCAGAAATTAAAAATCAATTAAATGAGATGCAATCCAAACTAGAGGTCCTAACGAAAAGGGTTAACGAGGTGGAAGAATGAGTGAATGACATAGAAGATAATTTGAAGGCAAAGAGGGAAACTGAAGAAAAAAGAGACAAATAATTAAAAGATCATGAGGATAGATTAAAGGAAATAAGTGAGAGCCTGAGGAAGAAAAATCTATGTTTAATGGGGTTCCCGAGGGCAGCGAAAGGGACAGAGGTCCAGATTATGTATTTGAACAAATCATAGCTGAAAACTTCCCTAACATGGGAAGGGAAACAGGCATTCAGATCCAGGAAATGGAGAGATCCCCCCTAAAATCAATACAAACTTTTCAACACCCTGACATTTAATAGTGAAACTTGCAAATTTCAAAGATAAAGAGAAGATTCTTAAAGCAGCAAGAGACAAGAGATCCCTAACTTTTACAGGGAGAAGTATCAGATTGACAGCAGACCTCTCCACAGAGACCTGGCAGGCCAAAAAGGGCTGGCAGGATATATTCAGGGTCCTAAATGAGAAGAACGTGAAGCCAAGAATACTTTATCCAGCAAGGCACTCATTCAGAATAGAATGAGAAATAAAGAGCTTCCAAAACAGGCAGGAAATAAAAGAATATGTGACCACAAAACCAGCTCTGCAAGAAATTATAAGGGGGACTCTTAATATTCCTCTTTAAGAGGAAGTCCAATGGAACAATCCACAAAACAGGGACTGAATAGATATCATGATGACACTAAATTCATATCTTTCAATAGTAACTCTGAACATGAATGGGATTAATGACCCCATCAAAGGGTGCAGGGTTTCAGAATTGATAAAAAAGCAGGACCCATCTATTTGGTGTCTACAAGAGACTCATTTTAGACATAAGTACACCTACAGCCTGAAAATAAAAGGTTGGAGAACCATTTACCATTCAAATGATCCTCAAAAGAAAGCAAGGGTAGCAATCCTTATATCAGATAAACTAAAGTTTATCCCAAAGACTGTAGTGAGAGATGAAGAGGGACACTATATCATACTTAAAGGATCTATCCAAGAAGAGGACTTGACAATCATCAATATATATGCCCTGAATGTGGGAGTTGCCAAATATATCAATCAATTAATAACCAAAATTAAGACATACTTAGATAATAATACACTTATACTTCGTGACTTCAATGTAGTGCTTTCTAAACTTGATAGGTCTTCTAAGCACAACATTTTCAAAGAAACAAGAGCTTTAAATGATACATTGGACCAGATGGATTTCACAGATATTTATAGAACTTTACATCAAAACACAACTGAATACACATTTTCTCAAGTGCACATGGAACTTTCTCCAGAATAGACCACATACTGAGTCACAAATCGGGTCTTAAACGACACCAAAAGATTGGGATAGTCCCCTGCGTATTCTCAGACCATAACGCTTTGAAATTAGAACTAAATCACAAGAAGAAGTTTGGAAGGATTTCAGACATGTGGAGGTTAAGGACCATCCAGTTAAAAGATGAAAGGGTCAACAATAAAATTAAGGAAGAATTAAAAAGAGTCATGGAAACTAATGAAAATGAAGATACAACGATTCAAAATCTTTAGGATGCAGCAAAAGCAGTCCTGAGGGGGAAATACATCACAATACAAGCATCCATCCAAAAACTGGAAAGAACTCAAATACAAAAGCTAACCTTACACCTGAAGGAGCTAGAGAAAAAACAGCAAATAGATCCTAAACACAGCAGAAGAAGAGAATAAAGATTCGAGCAGAACTCAATGAAATTGTGACCAGAAGAACTGTGGAATAGATTAACAAACCCAGGAGTTGGTTCTTTGAAAGAATTAATAAGATAGATTAACCATTAGCCAGCCTTATTAAAAAGAAGAGAGAGAAGACTCAAATTAATAAAATCATGAATGAGAAAGGAGAGATCACTACCAACACCAAGGAAATACAAAGGATTTTAAAAAGATATTATGAAGAGCTATATGCCAATAAAATAGGCAATCTAGAAGAAATGGACACATTTCTGGAAAGACACAAACTAACAAAACTGGAACAGGAATAAATAGAAAACCTGAAAAGGCCAATAACCAAGGAGGAAATTGAAGCAGTCATCAAAAACCTCCCAAGACCCAAAAGTCCAGGGTCAGATGGCTTCCCTGGGGAATTCTATCAAACGTTTAAAGAAAAAATCATACCTATTCTACTAAAGCTGTTCGGAAAAATAGAAAAAGATGGAATACTTCTAAACTCATTCTATGAGGCCAGCATCACCTTAATTCCAAAACCAGACAAAGACCCCACCAAAAAGGAGAATTATAGACCAATATCTCTGATGAACATGGATGCAAAAATTCTCAACATGATAATAGCTAATAGGATACAACAATACATTAAGAAGATTATCCACCATGATCCAGTAGGATTTATCCCCGGGACACAAGGCTGGTTCAACACTCATAAAAGAAACAATGTGATTCATCATATCAGCAAGAGAAAAAACAGGAATCATGTGATCCTCTCCTTAGATGCAGAGAAAGCATTTGACAAAATACAGCATCCATTCCTGATCAAAACTCTTCACAGTGTAGGGATAGAGGGAACATTCCTCAACATCTTAAAAGCCATCTACGAAAAGCCCACAGCAAATATCATTCTCAAGATGGAAGCACTGGGAGCCTTTCCCCTAAGATCAGGAACAAGACAGGGATGTCCACTCTCACCACTGCTATTCAACATAGTTTTAGAAGTCCTAGCATCAGCAATCAGACAACAAAAAGACATTAAAGGCATTCAAATTGGCAAAAAAGAAGGCAAACTCTCCCTCTTGGCCGATGACATGATACTCTACATAGAAAACCCAAAAGCCTCCACCCCAAGATTGCTAGATCTCATACAGCAATTTGGCAGTGTGGCAGGCTACAAAATCAATGCCCAGAAGTCAGTAGCATTTCTATACACTAACAATGAGACTGAAGAAAGAGAAATTAAGGAGTCAGTCCCATTTACAATTGCACCCAAAAGCCTAAGAAGATACCTAGGAATAAACCTAACCAAAAATGTAAAGGATCTATACCCTAAAAACTACAGAACACTTCTGAAAGAAATTGAGGAAGACACAAAGAGATGGAAAAGCATTCCACCCTCATGGTTTGGAAAAATTAATATTGTGAAAATGTCAATGTTACCCAGAGCAATTTACACGTTTAATGCACTCTCTATCAAAATACCATGGATTTTCTCAGAGAGTTGGAACAAATTATTTTAAGATTTATGTGAAATCAGAAAAGACCCCGAATAGCTAGGGGAATTTTAAAAAAGAAAACCATATCTAGAGGCATCACAATGCCAGATTTCAGGTTGTACTATAAAGCTATGGTCATCAAGACAGTGTGGTACTGGCACAAAAACAGACACAAAAATCAATGGAACAGTTTAGAGAATCCAGTAGTGGACCCTCAACTTTATGGTCAACTAATATTCGAGAAAGGAGGAAAGACTCTCCACTGGAAAAAAAGACAGTCTCTTCACTAAATGGTGCTGGGAAAATTGGACATCCACATGCAGAAGAATGGAACTAGACCACTCTCTTTCACCATACACAAAGATAAACTCAAAATGGATGAAAGATCTAAATATGAGACAAGATTCCATCAAAATCCTAGAGGAGAAGACAGGCAACACCCTTTTTGAACTCAGCCATAGTAACTTCTTGCAAGATAAATCCACGAAGGCAAGAGAAACAAAAGCAAAAATGAACTATTGGGACTTCATCAAGAGAAGAAGCTTTTGCACAGCATAAGATACAGTCAACAAAACTCAAAGACAACCTACAGAATGGGAGAAGATATTTGCAAATGACGTATCAGATAAAGGGCTAGTTTCCAAGATCTATAAAGAACTTGTTGAACTAAACACCAAAGAAACAAACAATCCAATCATAAAATGGGCAAAAGACATGAACAGAAATCTCACAGAGGAAGAAATAGACATGGCCAACAAGCAAATGAGAAAATGCTCTGCATCACTTGCCATCAGGGAAATACAAATCAAAACCACAATGAGATCCCACCTCACACCAGTGAGAATGGGGAAAATTAACAAGGCAGGAAACCACAAGTGTTGTAGAGGATGTGTAGAAAGGGGAGCCCTCCTGCACTGTTGGTGGGAATGTGAACTGGTGCAGCCACTCTGGAAAACTGTGTGCAGGTTCCTCAAAGAGTTTTTATTTATTTATTTATTTTTATTTATTTATTTATTTATTTATTTATTTATTTATTTATTTATATTTTTTTATTTTATTTTTTATTTTTTTATTTATTTTTTATTTTTATTTTTTTTATTTTTTTTTATTGGTTATCAATTTACTAACATACAGAATAACCCCCAGTGCCCGTCACCCATTCACTCCCACCCCCCGCCCTCCTCCCCTTCCAACACCCCTAGTTCGTTTCCCAGAGTTAGCAGTCTTTATGTTCTGTCTCCCTTTCTGATATTTCCCACACATTTCTTCCCCCTTCCCTTATATTCCCTTTCACTATTATTTATATTCCCCAAATGAATGAGAACATATAATGTTTGTCCTTCTCCGACTGGCTTACTTCACTCAGCATAATACCCTCCAGTTCCATCCACGTTGAAGCAAATGGTGGGTATTTGTCGTTTCTAATAGCTGGGTAATATTCCATTGTATACATAAACCACATCTTCTTTATCCATTCATCTTTCGTTGGACACCGAGGTTCCTTCCACAGTTTGGCTATCGTGGCCATTGCTGCTATAAACATCGGGGTGCAGGTGTCCCTGCGTTTCACTGCATCTGTATCTTTGGGGTAAATCCCCAGCAGTGCAATTGCTGGGTTGTAGGGCAGGTATATTTTTAACTGTTTGAGGAACCTCCACACAGTTTTCCAGAGTGGCTGCACCAGTTCACATTCCCACCAACAGTGTATGAGGGTTCCCTTTTCTCCACATCCTCTTCAACATTTGTTGTTTCCTGCCTTGTTAATTTTCCCCATTCTCACTGGTGTGAGGTGGGATCTCATTGTGGTTTTGATTTGTATTTCCCTGATGGCAAGTGATGCAGAGCATTTTCTCATGAGCGTGTTGGCCATGTCTATGTCTTCCTCTGTGAGATTTCTGTTCATGTCTTTTGCCCATTTCATGATTGGATTGTTTGTTTCTTTGGTGTTGAGTTTAATAAGTTCTTTATAGATCTTGGAAACTAGCCCTCTATCTGATATGTCATTTGCAAATATCTTCTCCCATTCTGTAGGTTGTCTTTGAGTTTTATTGACTGTATCCTTTGCTGTGCAAAAGCTTCTTATCTTGATGAAGTCCCAATAGTTCATTTTTGCTTTTGTTTCTTTTGCCTTCGTGGATGTATCTTGCAAGAAGTTACTATGGCCGAGTTCAAAAAGGGTGTTGCCTGTGTTCTTCTCTAGGATTTTGATGGAATCTTGTCTCACATTTAGATCTTTCATCCATTTTGAGTTTATCCTTGTGTATGGTGAAAGAGAGTGGTCTAGTTTCATTCTTCTGCATGTGGATGTCCAATTTTCCCAGCACCATTTAGTGAAGAGACTGTCTTTCTTCCAATGGATATTCTTTCCTCCTTTATCGAATATTAGTTGCCCATAAAGTTCAGGGTCCACTTCTGGATTCTCTATTCTGTTCCACTGATCTATGTGTCTGTTTTTGTGCCAGTACCACACTGTCTTGATGACCACAGCTTTGTAGTACAACCTGAAATCTGGCATTGTGATGCCCCCAGATATGGTTTTCTTTTTTAAAATTCCCCTGGCTATTCGGGGTCTTTTCTGATTCCACACAAATCTTAAAATAATTTGTTCTAACTCTCTGAAGAAAGTCCATGGTATTTTGATAGGGATTGCATTAAACGTGTATATTGCCCTGGGTAACATTGACATTTTCACAATATTAATTCTGCCAATCCATGAGCATGGAATATTTTTCCATCTCTTTGTGTCTTCCTCAATTTCTTTCAGAAGTGTTCTATAGTTTTGAGAGTATAGATCCTTTACATTTTTGGTTAGGTTTATTCCTAGGTATCTTATGCTTTTGGGTGCAATTGTCAATGGGATTGACTCCTTAATTTCTCTTTCTTCAGTCTCATTGTTAGTGTATAGAAATGCCACTGACTTCTGGGCATTGATTTTGTATCCTGCCACGCTACCGAATTGCTGTATGAGTTCTAGCAATCTTGGGGTGGAGACTTTTGGGTTTTCTATGTAGAGTATCATGTCATCGGCGAAGAGGGAGAGTTTGACTTCTTCTTTGCCAATTTGAATGCCTTTAATGTCTTTTTGTTGTCTGATTGCTGAGGCTAGGACTTCCAGTACTATGTTGAACAGCAATGGTGAGAGTGGACATCCCTGTCTTGTTCCTGATCTTAGGGGAAAGGCTCCCAGTGCTTCCCCATTGAGAATGATATTTGCTGTGGGCTTTTCATAGATGGCTTTTAAGATGTCGAGGAATGTTCCCTCTATCCCTACACTCTGAAGAGTTTTGATCAGGAATGGATGCTGTATTTTGTCAAATGCTTTCTCTGCATCTAATGAGAGGATCATATGGTTCTTGGTTTTTCTCTTGCTGATATGATGAATCACATTGATTGTTTTACGGGTGTTGAACCAGCCTTGTGTCCCAGGGATAAATCCTACTTGGTCATGGTGAATAATTTTTTTAATGTACTCTTGGATCCTATTGGCCAGTATCTTGTTGAGAATTTTTGCATCCATGTTCATCAGGGATATTGGTCTGTAATTCTCCTTTTTGGTGGGGTCTTTGTCTGGTTTTGGAAGTAAGGTGATGCTGGCCTCATAGAATGAATTTGGAAGTACTCCATCTCTTTCTATCTTTCCAAACAGCTTTAGCAGAATAGGTATGATTTCTTCTATAATGTTTGATAGAATTACCCTGGGAAGCCATCTGGCCCTGGACTCTTGTGTCTTGGGAGGTTTTTGATGACTGCTTCAATTTCCTCCCTGGTTATTGGCCTGTTCAGGTTTTCTATTTCTTCCTGTTCCAGTTTTGGTAGGTTGTGGCTTTGCAGGAATGCGTCCATTTCTTCTAGATTGCCTAATTTATTGGCGTATAGCAGTTCATAATATGTTTTTAAAATCGTTTGTATTTCCTTGGTGTTGGTAGTGATCTCTCCTTTCTCATTCATGATTTTATTAATTTGAGTCTTCTCTCTCTTCTTTTTAATAAGGCTGGCTAATGGTTTATCTATCTTGTTAATTCTTTCAAAGAACCAACTCCTGGTTTTGTTGATCTGTTCCACAGTTCTTCTGGTCTCGATTTCGTTGAGTTCTGCTCGAATCTTTATTAACTCCCTTCTTCTCTTGGGTGTAGGATCTATTTGCTGTTTTTTCTCTAGCTCCTTTATGTGTAAGGTTAGCTTTTGTGTTTGAGTTCTTTCCAGTTTTTGAATGGATGCTTGTATTGCGATGTATTTCCCCCTCAGGACTGCTTTTGCTGCATCCCAAAGATTTTGAACGGTTGTATCTTCATTCTCATTAGTTTCCATGAATCTTTTTAATTCTTCCTTAATTTCCTGGTTGACCCTTTTATCTTTTAGCAGGATGGTCCTTAACCTCCACGTGTTTGAGGTCCTTCCAAACTTCTTGTTGTGATTTAGTTCTAATTTCAAGGCATTATGGTCTGAGAATATGCAGGGGACAATCCCAATCTTTTGGTATCGGTTCAGACCCGATTTGTGACCCAATGTGTGGTCTATTCTGGAGAAAGTTCCATGTGCGCTTGAGAAGAATGTGTATTCAGTTGAGTTTGGATGTAAAGTTCTGTAGATATCTATGAAATCCATCTGGTCCAGTGTATCATTTAAAGCTCTCGTTTCTTTGGAGATGTTGTGCTTAGAAGACCTATCGAGTATAGAAAGAGCTAGATTGAAGTCACCAAGTATAAGTGTATTATTATCTAAGTATTTCTTCACTTTGTTTAATAATTGATTTATATATTTGGCAGCTCCCACATTCGGGTCATATATATTGAGGATTGTTAAGTCCTCTTGTTGAATAGATCCTTTAAGTATGATATAGTGTCCCTCTTCATCTCTCACTACAGTCTTTGGGGTAAATTTTAGTTTATCTGATATAAGGATGGCTACCCCTGCTTTCTTTTGAGGACCATTCGAATGGTAAATGGTTCTCCAACCTTTTATTTTCAGGCTGTAGGTGTCCTTCTGTCTAAAATGAGTCTCTTGTAGACAGCAAATAGATGGGTCCTGCTTTTTTATCCAGTCTGAAACCCTGCGCCTTTTGATGGGGTCATTAAGCCCGTTCATGTTCAGAGTTACTATTGAGAGATATGAGTTTAGTGTCATCATGTTATCTATTCAGTCCTTGTTTTTGTGGACTGTTCCACTGAACTTCTTCTTAAAGGGGAATTTTAAGAGTTCCCCTTAAAATTTCTTGCAGAGCTGGTTTGGAGGTCACATATTCTTTCAGTTGCTGCCTGTCTTGTAAGCTCTTTATCTCTCCTTCCATTTTGAATGAGAGCCTTGCTGGATAAAGTATTCTTGGTTGCATGTTTTTATCATTTAGGACCCTGAATATATCCTGCCAGCCCTTTCTGGCCTGCCAGGTCTCTGTGGAGACATCTGCTGTTACCCTAATACTCCTCCCTATAAAAGTCAGGGATTTCTTGTCTCTTGCTGTTTTAAGGATCATCTCTTTATCTTTGGAATTTGCAAGCTTCACTATTAAATGTCGAGGTGTTGAACGGTTTTTATTGATTTTAGGGGGGGGATCTCTCTATTTCCTGGATCTGAATGCCTGTTTCCCTTCCCAGATTAGGAAAGTTTTCAGCTAGAATTTGTTCAAATACATATTCTGGCCCTCTGTCCCTTTCGGCGCCCTCGGGAACCCCAATTAAATGTAGGTTTTTCTTTCTCAGGCTGTCGTTTATTTCCCTTAATCTATCCTCATGGTCTTTTAATTGTTTGTCTCTTTTTTCCTCAGTTTCCCTCTTTGCTATCAACTTGTCTTCTATGTCACTCACTCGTTCTTCCACCTCGTTAACCCTCGTCGTTAGGACTTCTAGTTTGGATTGCATCTCATTCAATTGATTTTTAATTTCTGCCTGATTAGCTCTAAATTCTGCAGTCATGAAGTCTCTTGAGTCCTTTATACTCTTTTCTAGAGCCACCAGTAGCTGTATAATAGTGCTTCTGAATTGGCTTTCTGACATTGAATTGTAATCCAGATTTTGTAACTCTGTGGGAGAGAGGACTGTTTCTGATTCTTTCTTTTGAGGTGAGGTTTTCCTTCTAGTCATTTTGCTCAGTGCAGAGTGGCCAAAAGCAAGTTGTATTGGGAAAAAGAGAAAAAGAGAGGAGAGAAAGAAGGAAAGAAAAGAGAAAGAGGAAAAAAAAGGGAAGAAAAAAAAGAAAAGAAAAAAAAAGAGAGAAGAAAAAGTGAAAGAAAAAGAAAGAAAAAAGGGGTTGGGGGAAGGAAACAAATCAAAAAGCAAAACAAAACAAAACAAAACAAAACAAAACAAAAAAAGAAGAACCACCGGGGAGTATCTTCTGATTCTGTGTACTTTAAGTCCCTTGGCTTCTCCTGGAAGTTGTCAGTCTAGCTGGTGTTCTGGGGGAGGGGCCAGCTGTGCTGATTTTCAGGTGTTAGCAGTTGGGGGAGCTGCTCTGCCCCTGCCTGGTGCAGGGCTCAGAGGGGGTTGTTTACCCCGTGAGCCCGCAGGAGTGGCGGGGCCAGCTCTGGAAACCTGGATTAAGCTCCGGCAGGAACTCCGTCTGCAGGGCCTGGAGGCTCCGGGGCGGGGCTGCTGATCTGCTCAGCTGGGGCAGGAGCTTCCTTGCTGTCCTGGGCCCTCCCGGCCTCTGCCTGTCCCGGGGGAGGCGGGATCCTGGGCTGCGTCCCGGCGCCCTGTGCTCCGGAGCCTGCGCTGGTGGATTCGCGCTCCCGGGCCGCGCAACCCCCTCTGCGGAGCTGCCGCCCGAGCCCCCCCGAGCTGCTCCTGGAACCGCGCAGCCCCCTCCGCACGGAGCCTCTTCCTCTGCCCGAGCCCCTCCGAGCTGCTCCCGGGGCCGCGCAGCCCCCTCCGTGGAGCCGCCGCCCGAACCCCTCCGAGCTGCTCCGGGTCCCGCCGGGTCCCGCCGTGCGCGCTGCAGCCCTTAGGGAGCTCGGTGCACTCTCCTGGGCACGCAGTTGCTCTGTTAGTGTCCCGGGGAGCCCGCGGGCATCCTCGCCCTCCTGGTTCCTGCTCCCACTCCCCACGAGCCCCTTTCCACCCGGGAAGGTCGGTGCAGCTCCTGCTCCTCCGGGACGGGGCTCTCCTGTCCTGGGGACACTCGCCCCGGCCTCAGTCCGGCTCCTCGCGGGGCCCCTCCCCCTTGGAGGCCTTTGTTTCTTTACTTCTTTTTCCCCGTCTTCCTACCTTGATAGAAGCGGGAACTCTTCTCACTGTTGCATTCCAGCTGATCTCTCTTTAATTCTCAGGCCGAATTCATAGATTTTCAGGATGATTGGAAGGTTTTCTAGGTAATTTGGTGGAGACAGGTGATTTGGAGACCCTGCTCTTCCGCCATCTTGCTCCTCCTCCCCTATTTATTTATTTTTAATTTTTATTTATTTATGATAGACACACAGAGAGAGAGAGAGAGGCAGAGACACAGGCAGAGGGAGAAGCAGGCTCCAAACACCGGGAGCCCGACGTGGGATTCGATCCTGAGTCTCCAGGATCGCGCCCTGGGCCAAAGGCAGGCGCTAAACCGCTGTGCCACCCAGGGATCCCTCCTCAAAGAGTTTAAAATAGACCTGCCCTACAACCCAGCGATTGCACTGCTTGTGATTTACCCCAAAGATACAGATGCAATGAAATGCCGGGACACCTGCACCCCGATGTTTCTAGCAGCAATGTCCACAATATCCCAACTTTGGAAGGAGCTTCGGTGTCCATTGAAAGATGAATGGATAAAGAAGATGTGATCTATGTATACAATGGAATATTACTCAGCCATTAGAAATGAAAAATATCCACCATTTGCTTCAATGTGGATGGATCTGGAGGGTATTATGGTGAGTGAAATGAGTCATTCGAAGAGGGACAAACATTATATGGTCTCATTCATTTGGGGGATATAAATAATAGTGAAAGGGAATAGAAGGGAAGGGAGAAGAATTGGGTAGGAATTATCAGAAAGGGAGACAGAACATGAAAGACTCCTAAATATGGGAAAGGAACTAGGGGTGGTGGAAGGGGAGGGGGCAGTGGGGGTGAATGGGCGACGTGACTGAGGGGTCACTTGACGGAATGAGCACTGGGTGTTATTCTGTATGTTGGCAAATTGAACACCAATAAAAAAATAAATGTATTACTTAAAAAATTGACGTGGAAGAGCACAATGTTTAAAACAACTAAAGCAATTTCTTTTTAAAAAAAGAAATGAGGGCAGCCTGGGTGGCTCAGCGATTTAGCGCCACCTTCAGCCTAGGGCCTGCCTGATCCTGAAATCCTGGATAGAGTCCCTGGTCAGGCTCCCTGCATGGAGCCTGCTTTGCTTCTCCCTCTGCCTGTGTGTCTGTCTGTCTGTCTGTCTCTCTCTCTCTTTCTGTCTGTCTCTCATGATTAAATAAATAAAATCTTTTAAAAAAAGAAATGAGTTGAGAGAGACCATTATATCATAAAATATAATAAATAATAAAGCCAATATTAACATTTACTCTATACCTACAGTGATCAAAAGAATGTGTTACTGGTGGAAGAGTAGCCAAATGGATCAACGAGATATAATAAATGCCTCAAATATAGATCCACATAAATATACCTAACTATTTTTTTCTGATTTTATTGAGATATATTTGGCATATGTCACTGTACAAGTTTAAGGTATATAGTTTAAGGTTTGACTCACATATATTGCAAATCAATTGCTGCTATGTTTAGTTAGCACCCATCATTTCACACATTTCAAATAATAAAAAGAGAAAGCCAAAAAGAACATATTATTTTGTAATGATAACTCTTAGAATTAATTCTCTTAACAACTTTCATATATATCATACAGCAATGTTGACTATAGACATACTGTATATTACATACCTAGTAGTTCTTTATTTTGTAATTGTAAGATTGAATATTTTACTAGTTTCCTTCTATCCCAAACCCCAACTGTGGCAACTACAAATCTGTTCCTTTTTTCGGATGATTTTTTTTTTCAGATTGTACATATAAATGAGATCATACAGTATTTCTCTTTTTCTTATTTCACTTATCATGATGTCCTCAAGTTTCAGCCATGTTTTCACAAATGGCAGGATTTTCTTTTTTTTCCTCCTTGGATGTGTTTTGTTGTTGTTGTATTTTTATGGCTGAATAATGTTTAGCTGTAATGGTGTGCGTGTGTGTGTGTGTGTGTGTGTGTGTGTGTGTGTGTGTATCACAGCTTCTTTATCCATTCATCTGTCTGTGGAGAGGTTTTTCCATATTTTGGCTACTGTAACTAATGCTGCTATAAACATGCAAGTGCAGATATATTTTGGAATTTGTGTTTCCATTTCCTTTGGATATATTTTGAGAAGAGGAATTTTTGAATCATATGCTAATTTTATTTTTAATATTCTGAGGATCATCCATAATGTATTACACAGTGGCTGTTCGAGTTTATAAACTTACCAACAGTGAAGAGGGTTCTATTTTATTTTTATTTTTAAGATCCTCACCAGGTTTGGTTATCTCTTGTCTTTTTGATAATGGTTACTCTACTGGTGTGATGTGCTATCTTGAGATTTGTATTTGTATTTCCCTAATTAATACTGAAGTTGACCATCATTTCATATACCTGTTTGGTCTTTCATACACACTCTTTAAAGAAATGTCTGCTCAGGATATTTGTTGATTTTTGATTAAATTATTTCTCTTTGTTTTTATTTTGTTATTGAGTTGTATGAGTTCTTTATACAATTTGGTTGTTAACCCATCTGATGCTGCAGATCCCGGATAGTCGGAGGCAAAGATATGAAGAACGACTCAGAGTCTCAGTGAATTTTAATCTGGGGGACAGGTGACCAAGACTCGGACTCGGACTCTGAGGCTTTTCTACTCCAGTTTTTTTAAGAAAGCTAACAGGTTGGCTATAAGAATGATTAACTTTGGGAAGCAGAGAAAAACATGCTTACTTCAAAAGGTAAAAGAATAGGCTATTGACTCGGGGAGGGGAAGTGGAGGAGCTGTATCTGGAGAAAAATATGGCCAAGAGTCGGTGTACTGACTCAAGAATCCTATATCTCCAGTGTGCCAAGGACTAGGAGATTAAGTTCTCAGATAGGCTCTGCAGCTGATTCCTCACAATCAGATATTCGTATGATTTGGAAATATTATTCCCATTACATACATTATCTTTTCACTTTGTTGATTATTTATTTTGCTCTGCAGAAGCTTTGTAACTTGATTTGATATAGTCCCAGTTGTTTATATTTTGTTTTGTGGCTTGTGTTTAACTCATCTTAAAAAGAGTCAAGACATATGTTAAGGAACTTTTTTCCTATATATATTTTTTTTAGGAATTTAATAATTTCATATCTTACATTTAAGTGTTCACACTTAAATTTATGAGTGTTATAAGACAGAGTTCTAGTTTCAATTTATTTTTTACATGAGAATATCCAATTTTCCCAGGAAGGGACTGAGTTTCTTCATTGAGTACTCTTAGAATCCTTTCCTTTTTTATTGTTTGTTTGTTATTTATTTGTTTGTTTAAAGATTTTATTTATTTATTCATGAGAGACACAGAGACAGAGGCAGAGACATAGGCAGAGGGAGAAGGAGGCTTCATGTAGGTAGCCTGATATGGGACTCGATCCCAAGACTCTAGGATCACACCCTGAGCCAGAGGCAGATGCTCAATCACTGAGCGACCCAGGCATCCTATTTTTATTAGTTATTTAAATTCAATTAGCAAACATGTAGTACATCATTAACTTCACATGTGTTGTTCAATAATTTATTAGTTGATACAATACTCAGTGCTCATCCCATCACAAGCCCTACTTAATTCCCATCACTCAATTAACCCATACTCCCATCCACCTCCACTCCAGCAACCCTCAGTTGGTTTCCTATAATTAATAGTATTAAAGTCTTTCTCCTTCTCTAATGACTTCCACTTCAGTTTTACCTCACTTTCCTTACAATCATCTGCACTATTTCTTATATTCCATATATGAGTGAAATAACATGATAACTGTCTTTCACTGTTTGACTTGTTTTGCTCACATTAATACCATACAGTTCCATCCATGTCGATGTAAATGGTAAGTTTCAACCATTCTGATGGCTGAGCAATATTCCAGTGTATATATACACCATCTCTTCCTTATCCATCTATCTGTCAATGGATATCTCTGCTCTTTCTATAGTTTGGCTACTGTGGACATGGTTGCTATGAAAATTAGGCTGTAGGTGTCCCTTAATTGCACTACAACTGTATCATTGGGGTAAATACCCAGTAGTGCAATTCCTAAGTCTAGGGTAGTTCTATTTTTAACTTCTTGAGGAACCTCAATATGGTTTCAAAGAGTGGATATAATGGCTTGTATTCTCATCAAAACTGTAAGAGGGTTCTCATTATCTGTATCTTCATCAATATTTATTGATTCCTGTCTTGTTCATTTTAGACACTCTCACTGGGATAAGGTGGTATCTCATTGTGGTTTTGATTTGTATTTCCCTGATACCAAGAAGTAGGGAGAATTTTTTCATGTGTCTCTTGGCCATTTTTATGTCTTCTCTGGAGAAATGTCTGTTCATAGCTTCTGTCCAATTCTTGACTGGATTCTTTGTTTTTTTTTGTGGTATTGAGTTTGATAAATTCTTTATAGATCTTGAATACTAGCCCTTTATGTGATATGTAATTTGCTAATATCTTCTCCCATTCTGTAGGTTGCCTTTTGGTTTTTTGACTGTTTCCTTTACTGTGCAGAAGCTTTTTATTATGAAGAAGTCCCAATACTTCATTTTTGCTTTTGTTTTCCTTGACTTTCGAGGAATGTCTAGCAAGAAGTTGCTGATACCAAAGTCAAATGGGTTCCTGCATACTTCTCCTCCAGGATGTTGATGGATTCCTGTCTTATATTTAGATCTTTCATACATTATTTTTGTGTGTATTGTAAAAATGTGGCCCAACTCCATTTTTCTACATGTGGCTGTCCAATTTTCCCAACAAAATTTATGGAAGCAACTGTCTTTTTTCCATTGGATATACCTTCCTGCTTTGTCAAAGATTGTTTGACTATTGAGTGGAGGATCAATTTCTGGGTTTTCTATTCTGTTCCATTGGTATATGAGTATGTTTTTGTGCCAGCACCATAGGGGCTTGATAAATACAGATTTGTAATATAGCTTGAAGTCTGGGAGGAGGGGCAAGATGGCAGAAGAGTAGGGTCCCCAAGTCACCTGTCCCCACCAACTTACCTAGATAACTTTCAAATCATCCTTAAAACCTAGGAATTAGGCCTGAGATATAAAGAGAGAACAGATGGAATGCTACAGTGAGAAGAGTTCACACTCTATCAAGGTAGGAAGACGGAAAAAAATAAAGAAATAAAAAAGCATCCAAGGGGGGGAGGGTGGAGCTCCCCTCCCCTGCCACAAGGAGCTGGGCTAAGGCAGGTGGTGAGTGCCTCCAGGACAGGAAAGCACTGTCCCTGAGAAGCAGGAGCTTTACCAATCTTCCCGAACAGAAAGGCCTCGCAGGGAACTCAAGCAGGATCCCAGAAAGGATAGTGACACCCTCAGGCTCCCAGGGGCACTAACAGAGGAAGTGCATGCCAGGGGAGAGTGCACCACACACGGCGGGCCAAGCTCCCTAAAGGGCTGGAGCACACCCCCAGCGGGCCCAGGGGGGCAGCTCAGGCAGAAGCTCAGGCTGCGGCTCCTAGAAGAAGGGGCCACATGGCCCCAAGAGCACGATTCCATTGGTGCAGGCCCCGGAGCCCAGGGCGCCGAGGGACATAGCCTAGGATCCAGCGCTCCCCCTGGGACAGACAGAGGCTGGGAGGACACAGGATAGCAAGAATGCTCCTGCCACTGAGCGGCCCTGAGCTATGTAGTTCAGCATCCCACCACCCCCAGAGCATCCAGACCTTGCGGAATGGGAGACTGCGGTAGTTACTGCTGGAGCGGACTCTAGGGCTGGTGAGCTCGCCGCCACCACTATTGTTATTCCTTCTGGTGTCACCTTGTGCCTAGGACTGAGCAGGGCCGCCAGGGAGCAGATGTCTCACAGGATAAACAGCTCCCACTGCACCCTGCACCTGGCAGGGGGCAGGGAGCTCCCCCAGGTGCATACACTTGAAAATCAGCACAGCAGGCCCCTCCCCCAGAAGAACAGCTGGAAGGACAGGGGAAGAAGACCTTGTTAAACAAGCAGTGCTGGAAAGTTCCAGGGGAAGTCTAGGAAATTACAATATATAGAATCAGAGGATACTCCTACTTGGTTTTTGTTTTTTCTTTCTTCCCCCCACCCCTTTTTTCCTCTTTTTCCTTCCTTTTTCCAGGACAACTTGTGTTAAGCCACACTGCACTAAGAAAAATGACTAAAAGGGAGAACTCACCACAAAAGAAAGAATCAGAAAAAGGACTCTCTCCCACAGAGTTACAGAATTTAGATGATAATTCGATGTCAGAAAGCCAATTCAGAAGCATAATTATAAAGCTACTGGTGGCTCTAGAAAATGCATAAAGGATTCAAGAGACTTCATGACTGCAGAATTTAGATCTAATCAGGCTGAAATTAAAAATCAATTAAATGAGATTCAATCCAATCTGGAGGTCCTAACGACAAGGGTTAATGAGGTAGAACGAGTGAGTGACATAAGAGACAAGTTGATGGCAAAGAAGGAAGCTGAGGAACAAAACAGAAAAACAATTAAAAGATCATGAGTAAAGGTTAAGGGAAATAAATGACAGCCTCAGAAGAAAAATCTAGGTTTAATTGGGGTTCCAGAGGGTGCCAAAAGAGACAGGTCCAGAAAGTGAATTTGAACAAATCATAGATGAGAACTTCCCTATCGTGGGGAGGGAAACAGACATTCAGATCCAAGAGATAGAGAGATTCCCCCCTAAAATCAATAAAAACTTCTCAACACCCTGATATTCAATAGTAAAACTTGCAAATTCCGAAGATAAAGAAAAGATCCCTAAAGCAGAAAGAGAAAGGGATTCCTAAACTTTATGGGGAGAAGTATTAGGTTAACAGCAGACCTCTCCACAGACCTGACAGGCCAGAAAAAGGCTGGCAGGATATATTCAGGGTCCTAAATGAGAAAAACATGCAGCCAAGAATACTTTATCCAGCAAGGCTCTCATTCAGAATAGAAGGAGATATAAAGAGCTTCCAAGATAGGCAGAAACTGAAAGAATATGTGACCACCAAACCAGCTCTGCAAGTAATATTAAAGGGGACTTGGTAAAAGAAATAGGAAGTCCAAGGGAACAATCCACAAAAACAGGGACTGAATAGGTATCATGATGACACTAAATTCATAGATTTAAATAGTAACTCTGAATGTGAATGGGCTTAATGATCCCACCAAAGGTGAGGGGTTTCAGACTGGATAAAAAAGCAAGACCCATCTATTTGCTGTCTACAAGAGACTTATTTGGGACCTAAGGACACCTCCACCTTGAAAATAAAAGGTTGGAGGACCATTTACCATTCAAATGGTTCGCAAAAGAGGGCAGGAGTAGTCATCCTCATATCAGATAAATAAAAGGTTATCCCAAAGACTGTAGTGAGAGATGAAGCGGGACACTATATCATACTTAAAGGATCTATCCAACAAGAGGAACTAACAATCATGAATATTTGTGCCTCGAATGTGGGAGCTGCCAAATATATCAATCAATTAATAACCAAAGGTAAGACATACTTAGATAATAATACACTTATACTGGGAGACTTGAACACGGTGCTTTCTGCAATTGATAGATTTCTAAGCACAACATCTCCAAAGAAACAAGAGCTTTAAATGGTACACTGGAACAGATGAAGTTCACAGATATTTACAAAACTTTACAACTAAACACAACTGAATACTCATTCTTCTGAAGTGCACATGGAAATTTCTCCAGAATACACCACATACTGGGTCACAAATCAGATCTTAACCAGTACCAAAAGATTGGGATAGTACCTTTCATATTTTCAGACCATAATGCTTTGAAACTAGAACTAATCCACAAGAAAAAGTTTGAAAGGATTTCAAACACATGAACGATAAAGACCATCCAGCTAAAAGATGAAAGGGTCAACCAGGAAATTAGAGAAGAATTAAAAAGATTCATGGAAATTAATGAAAATGAAGATACAAACATTCAAAATCTTTGGGATACAGCAAAAGCAGTCCTGGGGGGGAAATACATAGCAATAGAAGCATCCATCCAAAAACTGGAAAGAACTCAAATAAAAAAGCTAACACTGTGCCTAAAGGAGTTGGAGAGAAAACAGCAAATGAAGCCTTCACCCAGCAGAAGAAGAGAGTTAATAAACATTCTTCAGAACTCAATTAAATAGAAACCTGAAGAACTCTGGAACAAATCAACAAAACCTGGAGTTTGTTCTTTGAAAGATTTAATGAGATAGATAAAGAATTAGCCAGCTTTAGTAAAAAGAATAGAGAAAATACTCAAATTAAGAAAATCATGGATGATAAAGGAAAGATCACCAACAATACCAAGGAAATACAAAGGATTTTAAAAACTTATTATGAGCAGCTATATGTGAATAAATTAGACAATCTAGAAGAAAAGGATGCATTTCTAGAAAACCACAAACTACCGAAACTGGAACAGGAAGAAGTAGAAAACCTGAATAGGCTGCTAAATAGGGAGGAAATGGAAGCAGTAATCAAAAACCTCCCAAGACACAAAAGGCCAGGGCCAGATGGCTTCCCAGGGGTATTCTATCAAACGTTTAAAGAAGAAACGATACCTATTCTACTAAAGATGTTCAGGAAGATAGAAAGAGATGGAATATTTCTAAACTCACTCTATGAAGCCAGCATCACTTTAATTCCAAAACCAAAGACCCCACCAAAAAGGAGAATTATAAACCAATGTCCCTGATGAACAGAGACGCAAAATTTCTCAACAAAATACTAGCCAATAGGATCCAACAGGACATTAAAGATTATTCACCATGAACAAGTGGGAATCATCCGCGGCATGCAGGCTGGTTCAACACTCGTAAAGCCATCAACGTGATAGATTATATCCACAAGAGAAAAAACAAGAACTATGTGATCCTCTCCATAGATGCAGAGAAAACATTTGACAAAATACCGCTTCCATTCCTGATCAGAACTCTTCAGAGCGTAGGGATAGAGGGAACATTCCTCAACATCTTAAAAGCCATCTACAAAAAGCCCGAGCAAATATCATTCTCGAAGGTAAATACTGGGAGGCTTTTTCCTAAGTTCAGGAAAACGACAGGGATGTCCACTCTCACCACTACTATTCAACATAGTACTAGAAGTCCAAGCCTCAGCAATCAGGCAACAAAAAGAAATAAAAGGCATTCAAATCAGCAAAGAAGGAGTCAAACTCTCCCTCTTCACAAATGACATGGTACTGTCCATAGAAAACTCAAAAGACTCTACCCCAAGATTGCTAGAACTCATACAGCAATTTGGCAGTGTGGCAGGATACAAAATCAATGCTCAGAAGTCAATGGCATTTGTATCCACTAACAATGAGACTGAAGAAAGAGAAATTAAGGAGTCAATCCCATTGACAATTGCACCCAGAAGCATAACTTGGAATAAACCTATCCAAAGAGGGAAAATATCTATACCCTAAAAACTACAGAACACTTCTAAAAGAAATTGAGGAAGACACAAAGAGATGGAAAAATATTCGAAGCTGATGGATTGGAATTATTAATATTGTGAAATTGTCAATTTCATGCAGGGCAATTTACATATTTAATGCAATCCCTATCAAAATACCATGGACTTTCTTCAGAAAGTTGGAACAAATCATCTTAAGATTTGTGTGGAATCAGAAAAGACTCCGAATAGCCAGGGGAATATTAAAAAAGAAAACCAGAGCAGGGGGCATCACAATGCCAGATTTCAGGTTGTACTACAAAGCTGTGATCATAAGGACAGTGTGGTACTGGCTCAAAAACAGACACATAGATCAAGGGAATAGAATATAGAATCCAGAAATGGACTCTCAACTATTTGGTCAACTAATATTCAACAAAGCAGGAAAGACTATCCACTGGAAAAAATGCAGTCTCTTCAATAAATGGTGCAGGGAAAATTGGACATCCACATGCAGAAGACTGAAACTAGACCATTCACTTACACCATACACAAAGATAAACTCACACTGGATGAAAGATCTAAATGTGACACAACATTCCATCAAAATCCTAGAGGAGAACACTGGAAACACCCTTTTTGAACTCAGCCACAGCAACTTCTTGCAAGATACTTCCATGAAGGCAAGAGAAACAAAAGCAAATATGAATTATTTGGACTTCATCAAGATAAAAAGCTTCTGCATAGCAAAGTAAACATTCAGCAAAACTAAAAGACAATCTACAGAATGGGAGAAGATATTTGCAAATGACATATCAGATAAAGGGCTAGTATCCAAGATCTATAAAGAACTTATTAAACTCAACAGCAAAGAAACCAACAATCCAATCATGAAATGGGCAAAAGACATGAACAGAAATTTCAGAGGAATACATAAACATAGCCAACAAGTACATGAGAAAATGCTCTGTATCACTGGCCATCAGGGAACTACAAAACAAAACTAGAAGGAGATACCACCTCACACCAGTGAGAATGGGGTAAATTAACATGTCAGGAAACAAGAAATGTTGGAGAGGATGTGGAGAAAGGGTAACCCTCTTGCAATGTTGGTGGGAATGTGAACTGGTACAACCACTCTGGAAACTGTGTGGAGATTTCTCAAAGAGTTAAAAGTGCCCTACTACCCAGAAATTGCACTTTGGGGATTTACCCCAAAGATACAGATGCAATGACATGACAGAACACCTGTACCCCGATGTTTCTAGCAGCAATGTCCACAATAGCCAAACTGTGGAAGGAGCCTCGATGTCCATTGAAAGATGAATGGATAAAGAAGATGCGGTATATGTATACAATGGAATATTACTCAGCCATTATAAACAACAAATACCCACCATTTGCTTTGATGTGGATGGAACTGGAGGGTATTATGCTGAGTGAAATAAGTCAATCGGAAAAGGACAAGTATATGGTCTCATTCATTTTGGGAATATAAAAATTAGTGAAAGGGAATAAAGGGAAAGGAGAGAAAATGAGTGAAAATGCCAGTGAGGGTGACAAAACATGAGAGACACATAACTCTGGGAAACAAACAAGGGGTACTGGAAAGGGAGGTGGGTGGGGGTTTGGGGTGACTGGTTGATGGGCACTGAGTGGGGCACTTTGCAGAATGAGTAGTGGGTGCTATGCTATAGGTTGGCAAATTGAACTCCAATAAAAAATTTTTAAAAATAACATGCAAAAAGTAATACCTTGATAGCTGGTGTTGTGATACCAACAGATTTGATTTTCTTTTTCCGGATTCCTCTAGCTATTCTGGGTCTTTTCCAATACTATAAATATCTTAGCATTATTTATCTCACCTCTGTGAAAAATGTCAATGGGTATTTTGATATAGATTGCACTGAATGTATAGATTGCTTTGTGTAGTGTAGGCATTTTAACGATCTTTATTCTTCTAAACCATGAGCATGGAATATTTTTCCATTTATTTGTGTCTTCTTCAATTTCTTTCATACCTGTTCTGTAGGTTTTAGAGTACAGATCCTCCACCTCTTTGGTTAGGTTTATTCTTAGGTATCTTATTGTTTTGGGTGCAATGGTAAACGGGATTAATTGCTTAATTTCATTTTCTTCTGTCACATCATTGACATATAGAAATGAAACTGGTTTCTTTGCATCAGTTTTATATTTTGCTGAATTTCTGTATGAATTCTAGCAATTTTTCAGTGGAGTCTTTTCTTTTTCCAAAGTATCATGTAATCTGTGCAGAGTGAAAGCTTCTATTCTTCTTTGAAAATTTTAATGCATTTCATTTAGTTTTATTGTCTGATTGCTGAGGCTAGGACCTCCATTAATATGTTAAACAAGAGAGGTAAGAGTGGGAATCCCTGTTGTCTTCCTGACCTTAGCAGAAGAGCTCGCAGTTTTTCCCCATTGAGAATGAAATTCACTGTGGAATTTTCATAGAGTGTTAAAATAACGGTTATGTTTCCATTTTCATCATTTCATGAATTACAAAAAAAATTCTACTTTAATTTCTTTTTTGAGCCTATCGTTCTCTACTTTAATTTCCTTTTTGAGCCTATCATTCTTTAGTAGGATGCTCTTTAGCTTCCCAGTGTTTGAGATCCTTCCATATTTTGTATTCGGATTGAGTTCAGGATATTGTGGTCTGAAAGTTTGTAGGTAATAATCCCAATCTTTTGGTATTGTTGGAGACCTGATTTGTGACCCAATATGCAATCTATTCTGGAGAAAGGTCCATTTGCACCTGAGAAGAATGTGCATCCTGTTTCTTTAGGATGGAATGTTTTGTTTATATCTGTGAAGTTTATCTGGTCCAGTGTGTCATCCAAGCCCTTGTTTCCTTGTTGATCTTCTGCTTAGATGATCTTTCTATTGCTGTGAGTGATTTGTTAAAATCCCCATTATTGCTTTATTATCAATGAATTGCTTTAATTTGGTTATTAATTGGCTGATGTAATTGGCTTCTCCCAAAGTAGAAGAGTAAATATTCATAATCGTTAGGTCTCCTTGTTGGATGGAACCTTAATTTGATTCAGTCTTTCTCTTCATCTCTTACTGCTGTCTTTGTTTTAAAATCTAATTTGACTGATGTAGGATTGCTACCCCAGCTTCATTTGAAATCCATTTTCATGATAAATGCTTCTCCACACATCACTTTCAGTCCAGAGGTGACTTTATGTTTAAAATGAGTCTCTTGTAGACAGTATATGTATGGGTCTTGATTTTTCACACAATCTGATACCCTGTGTCTTTTGATTAGAACAGTTAGCCTATTTCAATTCAGAGTAACTATTGAAAGATGAATTTAGTGCCATTGTATTACTTGTAAATTCCCAATTTATTTTTTTAACAATAAATTTATTTTTATTGGTTTTCAATTTGCCAACATGCAGAATAACACCCAGTGCTCATCCCGTCAAGTGCCCTCAGTGCCCGCCACCAAGTCACCCACACACCCCACCCTCCTCCCCTCCCACCACATCTAGTTCGTTTCCCAGAATTAGGAGTCTCTCATGTTCTGTCTCCCTTTCTGATATTTCCTAACCATTTCTTCTCCCTTCCCCTCTATTCCCTTTCACTATTATTTATATTAAAAAAATGAATGAGACCACATAATGTTTGTCCCTTTCCAATTGACTTATTTCACTCAGTATAATACCCTCCAGTTCCATCCACGTTGAAGCAAAAGGCGGGTATTTGTCATCTCTAATGGCTGAGTAATATTCCATTGTATACATAAACCACATCTTCTTTATCCATTCATCTTTCGATGGACACCGAGGCTCCTTCCACAGTTTGGCTATTGTGGACATTGCTGCTAGAAACATAGGGGTGCAGGTGTCCCAGCGTTTCATTGCATCTGTATCTTTGGGGTAAATCCCCAGCAGTGCAATTGCTGGATCGTAGGGCAGATCTATCTTTAGCCCTTTCAGGAACCTCCACACAGTGTTCCAGAGTGGCAGCACCATTTCACATTCCCACCAACGGTGCAAGAGGGTTCCATTTTCTCCACATCCACTCCAACGTTTGTGGTTTCCTACCTTGTTAATTTTCTCCATTCTGACTGGTGTGAGGTGGGATCTCATTGTGGTTTTGATTTGGATTTCCCTGTGGCAAGTGATGCGGAGCATTTTCTAATGTGCATGTTGGCCATGTCTATGTCTTCCTCTGTGAGATTTCTGTTCAAGTTTTTTGCCCATTTCATGATTGGAGTGTTTGTTTCTTTGCTGTTGAGTTTCATAAGTTCTTTATAGATCTTGGAAACTAGCCCTTTAACTGATACGTCATTTGCAAATATCTTCTCCCATTCTGTAGGTTGTCTTTTAGGTTTGTTGACTGTATCCTTTGCTGTGCAAAAGCTTGTTATCTTTATGAAGTCTCAATAGTTCATTTTTGCTTTTGCTTCTTTTGCCTTCGTGGATGTATCTTGCAAGAAGTTACTGTGGCTGAGTTCAAAAAGGGTGTTGCCTCTGTTCTCCTCTAGGATTTTGATGGAATCTTGTCTTACATTTAGATCTTTCATCCATTTTGACTTTATCTTTGCGTATGGTGAAAGAGAGTGGTCTAGTTTCATTCCTCTCCATGTAGATGTCCAATTTTCCCAGCACCATTTACTGAAGAGACTGTCATTCTTCAAGCAGATAGTCTTTCCTCCTTTGTTGAATATTAGTTGACGTAAAGTTGAGGGTCCACATCTGGGTTCTCTATTCTGTTCCATTGATCTATGTGTCTGTTTCTGTGCCAGTACCACACTGTCTTGTTGACCACAGCTTTGCAGTACAACCTGAAATCTGGCATTGGAATGCCCCCAGCTATGGTTTTCTTTTTTAAAATTCCCCTGGATATTCAGCATCTTTTCTGATTCCACAGAAATCTTAAAATAATTTGTTCTAACTCTCTGAAGAAATCCCATGATATTTTGATAGGGATCGCATTAAACATGTAGATTGCCCTGGGTAACATTGACATTTTCACAATATTAATTCTGCCAATCCATGAGCATGGAATATTTTTCCATCTCTTTGTGTCTTCCTCAATTTCTTTCAGAAGTGTTCTATAGTTTTTAGGGTATAAATCCTTTACGTCTTTGGTTAGGTATATTCCTCAGTATCTTATGCTTTTCTGTGCAATTGTAAATGGGATTGACTCCTTAATTTCTCTTTCTTCAGTCTCCTTGTTGGTGTATAAAAATGCCACTGACTTCTGGGCATTGATTTTGAATCCTGCCATGCTACCAAATTGCTGTATGAGTTCTAGCAATCTTGGGGTGGAGGCTTTTGGGTTTTCTATGTAGAGTATCATACCATTGGCAAAGAGGGAGAGTTTGCCTTCTTCTTTGCCAATTTGAATGCCTTTAATGTCTTTTCGTTGTCTGATTGCTGAGGCTAGGACTTCCAGTACTATGTTGAATAGCAGTGGTGAGAGTGGACATCCCTGTCTTGTACCTGATCTTAGGGGAAAGGCTCCCAGTGCTTCCCCCTTGAGAATGATATTTGCTGTGGGCTTTTCGTAGATGGCTTTTAAGATGTTGAGGAATGTTCCTTCTATCCCTACACTCTGAAGAGTTTTGATCAGGAATGGATGCTATATTTTGTCAAATGCTTACTGTACATCTATTGAAAGGATCATATGGTTCTTGGTTTTTCTCTTGCTGATATGATGAATCACATTGATTCTTTTACGAGTGTTGAACCAGCCTTGTGTCCCGGGAATAAATCCTACTTGGTCAGGGCGAATAATTTTCTTTTTTTAATTTTTTTTCTTTTTTTCTTTTTATTTTTTGAATAATTTTCTTAATGCACTATTGGATCCTATTGGCTAGTATCTTGTTGAGAATTTTTGCATCCAAGTTCATTGGGGATATTGGTCTATAATTCTCCTTTTTGGTGGGGTCTTGGTCTGGTTTTGGAATTAAGGTGATGCTGGCCTCATAGAACGAGTTTGGGAGTATTCCATCTCTTTCTATCTTTCCAAATAGCTTTAGTGGAATAGGTATGGTTTCTTCTTTAAACGTTTGAAGAATTCCCCTGGGAATTCATCTGGCCCTGGACTTTTGTGTCTTGGGAGGTTGTTGATGACTGCTTCAATTTCCTCCCTGGTTATTGGCCTGTTAAGGTTTTCTATTTCTTCCTGTTCTAGTTTTCGTAGTTTGTGAATTTCCAGGAATGCGTCCATTTCTTCTATATTGCCTAATTTATTGGCATATAGCTGTTCATAATATGATTTCTAAAATCCTTTGTTTTCCCTTGGAGTTGGTAGTGATCTCTCCTTCTCATTCATGATTTTATTAATTTGAGTCTCCTCTCTCTTCTTTTTAATAAGGTTGGCTATGGTTTATCTATCTTATTAATTCTTTCAAAGAACCAACTCCTGGTTTTGTTGATCTGTTCCACAGTTCTTCTGGTCTCGATTTCGTCGAGTTCTGATTGAATCTTTATTAACTCTCTTCTTCTGCTGTGTTTAGGATCTATTTGCTATTTTTTCTCTAGCTCCTTGATGTGTAAGTTTAGCTTTTGTATTTGAGTTCTTTCCAGTTTTTGAATGGATGCTTTTATTGCGATGTATTTCACCCTCAGGACTGCTTTTGCTGCATCCCAAAGATTTTGAACAGTTGTATCTTCATTCTCATTAGTTTCCATGAATCTTTTTAATTCTTCCTTAATTTTCTGGTTGACCCTTTCATCTTTTAGCAGGAGGGTCCTTAACCTCCACGTGTTTGAGGTCCTTCCAAACTTCTTTTTGTGATTTAGTTCTAATTTCAAGGCATTATGGTCTGAGAATATGAAGGGGACGATCCCAATCTTTTGGTATCAGTTCAGAGCTGATTTGTGAGCCAGTATGTGGTCTATTCTGGAGGAAGTTCCATGTGCACTTGAGAAGAATGTGTATTCAGTTTTGTTTGGATATAAAGTTCTGTAAATATCTGTGAAATCCATCTGGCCCAGTGTATCATTTAAAGCTCTTGTTTCTTTGGAGATGTTGTTCTTAGAAGACCTATCGAGTGTAGAAAGCGCTAGATTGAAGGCACCAAATATAAGTGTATTATTATCTAAGTATGTCTTAATTTTGGTTATTAATTGGTTGATATATTTGGCAGCTCCCACATTCTGGGCATATATATATTGAGGATTGTTAAGTCCTCTTGTTGGATAGATCCTTTAAGTATGGTATAGTGTCCCTCTTCATCTCTCACTACAGTCTTCGGGGTAAATTTTAGTTTTTCTCATATAAGGATGGCTACCCCTGCTTTCTTTTGAGGACCATTTGAATGGTAATTGGTTCTCCAACCTTTTATTTTCAGGGTAGGTATCCTTCTGTCTAAAATGAGTCTCTTGTAGACAGCAAATAGTTGGGTCCTGCTTTTTTATCCACTCTGATACCCTCCACCTTTTGATGGGGTCATTAAGCCCGTTCATGTTCAGAGTTACTATTGAAAGATATGAGCTTAGTGTCATCATGGTATCTATTCAGTCCCCGTTTTTGTGGATTGTTCCATTGGACTTCTTCTTTAAGGGGAATTTTAAGAGTCTCCCTTAAAATTTCTTGCAGAGCTGGTTTTGTGATCCCATACTCTTTCATTTCCTGCCTGTCTTGGAAGCTCTTTATCTCTCCTTCCATTCTGAATGAGAGCCTTACTGGATAAAGTATTCTGCGTTGCATGTTTTTTTCATTTAGGACCCTGAATATATCCTGCCAGCCCTTTCTGGCCTGCCAGGTCTCTGAGGAGAGGTGTGCTGTTACTCTAAAACTCCTCCCCATAAAACTTAGGGATTTCTTGTCTCTTGCTCCTTTAAGGATCTCTTTATCTTTGGAATTTGCAAGCTTAACTATTAAGTGTCGAGGTGTTGAACGGTTTTTATTCATTTTAGGGGAAAACTCTCTATTTCCTATATCTGAATGCCTGTTCCCCTTCCCAGATTAGGAATGTTTTCAGCTATGACTTGTTCAAATACATATTCTGGACCTCTGTCCCTTTCGGCGCCCTCGGGAACCCCTATTAAACGTAGGTTTTTCTTCCTCAAGCTGTCATTTATTTCCCTTAATCTATCCTTATGGTCTTTTAATTGTTTGTCTCTTTTTTCCTCAGTTTCCCTCTTTGCCATCAACTTGTCTTCTATGTCCCTCACTTGTTCTTCCACCTTGTTAACCCTCATCATTAGGACTTCGAGTTTGGATTGCATCTCATTCAATTGACTTTTAATTTCTGCCTGATTAGCTCTAAATTCTGCAGTCATGCTGTCTCTTGAGTCCTTTATGCTTTTTTCTAGAGCCACCAGTAGCTTTATAATAGTGCCTCTGAATTCGCTTTCTCACATTGAATTGTAATCCAAATTTTGTATCTCTGTGGGAGAAATACAAATTTTGTATTTCTGATTCTTTCTTTTGAGGTGAGGTTTTCCTTCTAGTCATTTTGCTCAGTGCAGAGTTGCCAAAATCAAGTTGTATTGGGAAAAGGGGAAAAAGCTAGAAGAGAAAGGAGGTAAGAAAAAGAAGAAAAAAGAAAAAAGGAAGAGAAAGAACAGAAAAAATATAAAAGAAGAGAAGGATGAAAGAAAAAGGGGGTGAGGCAAACGGAAATCAAAAAGCAAACAAACAAACAAACAAACAAATAAAAAAACAAGGGGGAGTATCCTCTGATTCTGTATACTGTAAGTCCCTTGACTTCCCCTGGAACTTTCCAGTGCTGCTTGGTCAATAATTTGTTTTTCCTCTGTCCGTCTAGCTGGTCTTCTGTGGGAGGGGCCTTTTGTGCTGATTTTCAGGTGTTAGCACCTGGGCGCTGCTCAGCCCCCTGCCTGGTGCAAGGCTCAGTGAAAGATATTTAAGCTGTTTATCAGGTGAAGCCACTGTGAGGCTCAGTGGGGGTTGTTTATCCTGTGAGGCCCCAGGAGGCACAACCATAGTGGCGGCAGCCAGTCCTGGAGCCCTGGATTCAGATCCCGCAGTAACTACGGAGCTCTCAGCCTGCAGGGTCCTGGATGCTCTGGGCGCGGGCCTGCTGATCTGCTCAACTTGGGGCAGGGGTGTCCTTGCTGTCCTGGGCCCTCCTGGCCTCTGCCTGTCCCGGGGGGAGGCTGGATCCTGGGCTGTGTCCCCGGTGCCCTGTGCTCCCGGGCCAGCGCTGTTGGATTCGCGCTCCCAGCCGTGCAGCCCCCTCTCCGCGGAGCCGCAGCCTGAGCCCCTCTGAGCTGCTCCTCGGGCCGTGCAGCCCCCTCTGTGCGGAGCCTGTGCTGGAGCCGCCTCTGAGCTGCTCCTGAGTCCAGCGGTGAGTGTGCTGCAGCCCTTTAGGGAGCTCCGCACACTCTCCCTCGGGCACAGGTGTCTGTTAGTGTCCCTGGGAGCCTGAGGGCATCCCCACCCTTCCTGGGGTCCTGCTGTAACTCCTTGCGAGAGCCTTGCAGCCTGGGAAGATTGGTGAAGCTCCTGCTTCTCCTGGACGGTGCTTTCCCGTCCTGGGGTCACTCGCCCCGGCCTCAGCCCGGCTACTCGCGTGGCCCCTCCCCCTTGGATGCCTTTTGTTTCTTTATTTCTTTTTCCCCGTCTTCCTACCTTGATAGAAGCGTGATCTCTTTTCACTGTAGCATTCCAGCTGTTCTATCTTTAAATCTCAGGCCGAATTTGTAGATTTTCAGGATGGTTTGAAGGTTTTCTAGGTAATTTGTTGGGGACAGGTGATTTGGGGACCCTACTCTTCCGCCATCTTGCCCCTCTCTCTCCAAATTCCCAGTTTCTGTAGATTGTTTCTGTTTCTTTCTGGTTTATATTACCCTTGGACTCTCTGTCTGGATTTACAGAATTCCCCTTAATATTTATTGCAGGGCTGATTTGCTGATCAAATATTTTTCTGTTTCTGTCTCTCTTTAAGCTCTTTATCTGTCCTTCCATTCTGAACGAAATCCTTGATGAAGAAACTATTGTTGGCTTCAGATTTTTCTCATTTAGTACCCCAAATATATCCTATTAGCCTTCTAGTCTGCCGTATCTCTGTGGATATGTATGAATCCAGTCTAATGTTCCTACCCTTTTCAGTTAGGGGTAGGTTTTTCTGGAGCTGCTTTCAAGATATTCTCTTTATCTCTGAAATTTGCAAGCTTCACTATTATATGTCAGTGTGTTGATCTATTTTTATTCACTTTTGTATGGGATCCTGTCTATTTTTTGTACTTGAATGCTTGTTTTCTTCCCCAGATTAAGGATGTTCTAAGCTATGACTTGCTCAAATATACCTTGTGGCCTTCTCTGTCTTCTTTCTTCTCCCTCACAGTCTCCCATAATTTTATATGTTTTTCCGTTGTATTCCATTGGTGATTTCTTGAAGCTTCCTTCTATAATCCGTTAGTTGTTTTTCTCTTTTCCTTAGCTTCCTTCATTTCCATCCACCTGTCTTCTATGTTACTTACCCTCTTCTACTTCATTTACCCTAGGTGTTAAAGCATCCAATTTAGACTGTATCTCAGAGCATTTTTAATTTAGGCCTGATTGGGTCTCGTTTCTTCTCCAAGAGAGTCTCTAGTGTCTCTTATCCTTATTTTCAAGTCCAGCTAGGTATCTTGTATTCCACATCTGTCATTTTGCTTATGTTCATATCAAATCTCTGGCAGAGACTATTATCTCTGGTTCTTTCTTTTGTTGTGAATAACAAAAATATCAACCATGACCTGGGTGAAATACACACTAGATAATCCAAAGAGTTTAGAAACCAGAAAAGAAAAAGAAAATTAAAAATTAAGAAAGAAAAAAAACAGGGTGAAGGAAAAGAAAATATATTCTCATACAATGGACAAGGGGATCCACTTAGTCCTGAGTATTTCTTGTTCTCTATCTTAGAAGGCACTAAATCCTAAAATTGTAAAGAAAGCAATACTTACATGTATACAAATATATAATTAAATATCGTGAAAGGAAGTAAAAAATGAGGAATATATCTATGCAATATAAATGTAAAAAAATAAAAGTTAAAAAGAAGTCTTAAAAACAATGTTTTGTGCACCCAAGTGGCTCAGTTGGTTGGGCATCTACTTTCAGCTCAGTTCATGATCCCAGGTTCCTGGAATTGAGTCCCACATCAGGCTCCCTGCTGAGTGGGGAGTCTGCTTCTCCCTCTCCCTCTGCATTGTGCACGTGCTCTTTCTCTCTTTCTTTCTCTGAAATAAATAAATAAAATCTTTTAAAAAACCCAAAGATTTGATAAAATACGAAACTAGTGGAAAGTGAAAAAAGAAAAAATGTAATGGAAAAGTTTAAACTGAAAGATAAGTGAATCATAAGAGAAAAAAAAAAAACTTGAATTCTATATACCATTTTCCCCTAGCCTTGAGTTTTACAGTTCTGTGTAGTCCATAAATTTGCTTTTCAAAGCAACCATTCTTCCAGTTGATCTTCTGGAGGAGCTACCTGAGAAGCTGATTCTCAGTTCTCTTTAATGGGCATAATGGCACTTCCCCTTGCCAGGGGCTGAGCTTGGTGTAAGCTGTTTTTGATTACTCTGTGTGGCTTTTGTTCCTTGAAGGCTTTCCTTGCCTCTTCAGAGGATCAAAATAAAATTGCTATGCTATGCCCTAATCTCCAGGCCCAGAATCTTTCTTCAGTAAACCCTCAGTGATAGTCTTCCATTTTGTGTGTTCCAAATTCTGTAGATTCTTGTGGTTCACACCCATACTGATTCTCCCAGGAGAAGGCAGAAGATCCCATGTTTCTACATTATGTAGTTCCCTGGCCCTGAGAGCAGTCGTCAGATCATGCATGCATCCACTCTGCCCCTCCCTGAGGAAGGGGAGGGTCACTGCTTTCCTGTTTATGCAGGGCTCCAACACTAAGAGCTGTCCCTTGGTAGTGCATGTACCCTGTTTTGCCTCTCACAGGGGAAGGAAGAGGGTCTCTATATTCCTCTTATTTGCAGGGTTCCCACAGAGAACAGTCATCCAATAGCATGCAACTTGCAAGCCCCTTCCTATGTTTGCTGACTAACTACTTTCCATACTTGGAACTCCACTGGCTCAGGCATTCTTTCTTTGACTCTGGGATCTTAAGACCACACTATCCCATCTAGAATTCTTCCTCATTTCATCACCTGAGCACCTTTCAGTCAGGGATGTCTCTCACTGGAGCAGATTTCTAAGGGTTCTGATTTTGCCCTCTGAGGCTATCTCATTTTCTGGTAGCTGGCTTACTGAGCTTCTCCCCTCCTGCTGTTTATCTTCAGATATATACCCATAGAACCACTTCTCCACATATCCTACCTTGCAAAAAGTGGTCGCTTTCCTACTTGTAGAGTTCCAGATAGTCTTTTCTTACATCACAGGTTGAATTCATGGGGTTGTTCAGAATGTTTTGATAGTTATCTAGCTAAATTCAAGGGACTAGATGAAAGAGATCTCCTACTCCTGCCATCATGGCTCCATCTCTTAGCTCACTTTTCAAATATTGGTTGAGATTAAATGCTTGGGTTTATTTCTGAGCTCTTAATTCTGTTCTGTTGACCTATGTGTCTGGTTTTATGACAGTACAGTTTTGATATTTTGATAACTATAATTTGTAGTGTAGATTAAAACCAGGAAGTGTGATGCTTCCCACTTTGTCTTCTTTCTTTAAAATTTTATAAATTTTAAAAATTTCTCCTTCTGCAAAAAATACTATTGTAATCTTGATAGGGATTGCATTGAATCTATAAATATCTACTAATAAATATTTTAACAATATTAACTATTAATTATTGCAATCCATGAATACAGGCTACCTTTCCATATATTTGTGTTTTCATTAATTTCTTCATCAAATTTTTGTAATTTTCAGAGTAGACATCTTTCATCATTTTGATTACATTTATTCCTAATTATTTTATCATTTATGATGCTACTATAAATGGAATTGCTTTCTTTAATTTTTTCAGATAATTTATTATTAGTCTGTAGAAATGCTACTGACATTTGTATGTTAATTTTGTATCCTGCAACTTTATTGAATTTGTCAGTAAGATCTAATTTTCTTTGTTTAATCTTTTTGGTTTTTTTTCAAGATTTTATTTAAATTATAGTTAGTTAACATATAGTGGAATATTGTTTTCAGGAATAGTATTTAGTGATTTATCATTTACATATAACACCCAGTGCTCATCACAAATGCCCTCCTTAATAGCCATCACCCATTTAACCCATCCCATGTCCATCTCCCTTCCATCAACACTCAGTTTGTTGTCTATAACTAGAGTTTCTTGCCTTTAGCGTTTTCTATATATACAATCTTGTTATTACCGAATACAGACAATTTTTCTTTTTCTTCTCCAGTTCTGATGTTTCATTCCTTTACCCTGAGTGATTGTTGTAGCAAGGGTTTTCAATGCTATGTTGAATAAGGATGATAAGAGCAGAAACCCTTGTCTTGTTCCTAATCTAAAAGGAAAACCTTTTAGCCCTTCACAACTAAGTATGATATTAGCTATGGGCTAATTATAGGTGGACTTTATTTTGTTGATATAGTTCCCTTTTATACTTAATTTAAGAATTTTAACACGAATGGATGTTGAATTTTTCCAAATGCTTTTTCTGAATTGAGATATTTTTTCATCCTATTAATGTGATGTACCACATCGACTTATTTGCATAAATTGAACCGTCCTTGCATCTCAGATGTAAATCTGACTTGATCATAAAAGTGAATGATCCTTTTAATGTGCTGCTGAATTTGGTTTGTTATTATTTTGTTAATAATCTTGCATCTATATTTATCAAAGATATTGATGTGTAGTTTTATTCACTGGTACTGTTGTTTTCTGGCTTTGGTCTCCAGGTGATACTGGCTTCATAAAATGAGATTTGGAGTGTTTCCCACTCTTTAATTTCAAAAAGGATTGGGAAAAATGCTTTAAACATTTGGTAAAATTCTCCAATGAAGCCCTCTGGTCCTGGACTTTTCTTCTTTGGGAGATTTTTTTATTACTGATTCCATGTAATTACTAGTTTTGCTTTTTTTTTTTTTTTACTTTTTAAACATCATTCTCTTTGTTGCTGTGCTAAAATACTTTGTAATAAAATTGGTCAACCTTTTCTAAAAATGATGTCATTACTAGTAATTGGTCTATTTATAACTTCTAAATCTCCTCAATTCAGTCTTGATAATTTGTATGTTTCTAAGAAATTTTCCCTTTTTTCTATAGTGTCCAGTTTCTTGGTGTACAGTTGTTCATAGTAGCCTCTTAGGAGTCTGTATTTCTATGGGATCAGTTGTAATGTCTTTTTTCATTATATTTTTATCAGTTTGAGACTTTTTTGGTTCATCTAAATAAATATTTGTTAATTTTGTTTTTTTTTTCAAAGAGCCAACTCTTAGTTTAATCTTGTCTATTATTTACTGTTCTCTATTTCATTTATTTCTATTCTAATCTTTATATTTTCTTCCTTCTGTTAACTTTGAGCTTAGGCTGTTCATTTACATTATAACATCCTATTTTACAGTAATATCAACTTCAATAGAATTCCTAAGCTTTATAACTTTGATTTTTTCTTCTCCTCACATTTCAGGTTATTGGTGTTATAATTTACACAATTTTATGTTATGTAACTAATGAAATATTCTCATAGTTATGGTTATTTTTACCACATTTAATTTTTAATTACAATTGTAAGACAATTATGTATCACCATTACCATATTACAGAATCCAAATTTTTTTTAAAATTTTTATTTATTTATGATAGTCTCACAGAGAGAGAGAGAGAGAGAGAGGCAGAGACACAGGCAGAGGGAGAAGCAGGCTCCATGCACCGGGAGCCTGATGTGGGATTCAATCCCGGGTCTCCAGGATCACGCCCTGGGCCAAAGGCAGGCGCCAAACCGCTGCGCCACCCAGGGATCCCCAGAATCCAAATTTGACTACATTTTTGTCATTACCAGGGAGTCATACACTTCCTTCTTCTGTTTTTATGGGGATATGCAGATGCAAAAATGTTTTACCTCGAATGTCTGCAGTCATTCCATGTGGTTATATCTGCTGATACTGCTGCTGCTGAGAGGCCTGGCAGGCCTAACCCATTGGTTTCTGGTGGGACATGTCTAGATCTATTTTAAGCCACCCTTAAACAGACTGGCAAAATAGATGACATCATTGAGCTTATCTCTTGTTTTCTGTTTTACCTCCTATTATCAGGTTGGGTTCTGTTACATATTGAGAGCTACAATAAATGGGAGTGAAAGAGGCTTTCCTATCCCTCACACTGTGACCTGACCACCACTGAACTATCCTAATCATGTCTGCTGCATTCCTGGCCAACCTTCCCTGGATCATTTCCTTCAATTAAAGCGACCTCTTCTGCAATCATGACCTCCTGGTTTCTCCATGGTGACATCCTAGGACCACATATATATTTTTTATATAGCCTGCTCAGTAGGACACTGTTTGTAACAATAAAGTCTATTTATACCTTTAAAAAATAATGTTCTAGAGACCATCAATAGGAGAGACAAGATGACGGAAGTATAGGGGTCCTTATTTAATCTGGTCCCCTAAATTTAGCTAGATAACTCACAAACCATCCTGAGCACATATATATTCAATCTGAGATATAAAGAAAGAAAAGCTGGAATGCTACAAACAGAAAAATGACCACTTCTTGCAAGGTAGATTCACAGAGAAGAGAAATGTAGGGGATATATTGGAAGATAAATGGCAGGGGGAGGGAGGCTTGGTAAGCTGGCTTCAGGAAAGTGATATAGCCATGGAGCACAAAATTGGGACCTTTAGAAATCTGCTCCTCAGAGAGTCTTCCCTGCCTGAAAAGTGCTCAGTGGTGAAATAGGACAGAATCACAGGAGAGACAGTGGGGTCTCAATATTCCTGGAGGGTAGAAAGAACAGGAGCACCTAAGCAAGCAAAGTTCCCAACCATTGGAATGGGGAAATCCCCTTAGGTCAGTGAGTCTGGGAGAAAGCTCAGCTTGTGCCGTAAACCACAAACCGCAGAAGTATCAGGGGACCACTGTCAGTGCTGGGTCCCTGCAAAGGATTGTAATGCAGCAACCCTCTGCTTGCATCCAGGAGAGGTGGAGTGGGTTTCTACTTAAACAAGTGAACCCTCTCTGTACCAGGGCCCTGGAGCAGAAAGAAGCCTGAGACCTTCTGCTTCCTCTGAGAGGGCAGGATCCTGTGAGAGCACAAGCCAGTAAAAACTACTTCCCCCTCCTGGTGCCATTCAAATTGTACAAGTCAGTGCCCCCATGTCTGCCCTGAGGAGGATCTGAGTGAGTGGACACTAAACGAGGCTGCAGTTTGGCACACCCTGGAAGCTTTGGGCTCTGGGGCTGTAGATCTGGATGCCATCATTTTTTTTCCCTTTCACCCTCAAGAGAACAATGGACTTCATGGAACAACTTCACATGGCAAAGAGTGTACACTGAGCTCAGCCACCTGACAAGAGTTGCAACAACTCCGTCCAGATCAGAGACCTGAGAATCAGAGCAGCAAGCCCCTCTGTCAGAAGACCAGTTGGAAAAAGAGGGGAACACCAAGGCTACTGACCTATCAGGACTGGAAAACTCCTGGACTGAGGGGAAAATAGTATATAGAACTTGAATAAACTATGATTCGTTTATCTTTCAGGTTAGAAATTTCCAATATTCTTTGTTCCTATCTAAGCTATAATATTTTATCAAGTCTTCATTTTTAAGTTTTTCCTTTTTGACTTTCTTAATATTACCATTACATGCGATAGATATAGTGTTCATTTTTTGCTTCATTTCAATGTATTCAATTAATTTTTGTAGATATTTAAGTTTGGGGATTTTTTTTGTTTTATAATTTTGGAATTTACTACCTTGTAACATACAGAACAAAGTGGAGTACCATGTTGGTCCACTCTGTGAGGTTATACCCTCTTTTTTTTCTTCTCATTTTTGTTATTGTTTTTGTTGTTGTTGTTTCTTGATATTTATTGCTTTTTATTATAAATTCGGAATTTAGTACCTTCTAAGATACAGATGAAAATACACTAAGAACCAGGAAGATCACCATCTTGGTCCACTCTTTAAGACTATATTCTCTCTCCTCAACCATTTCCTTCCCCCTTTTTATTTTTATTTTTTAGTTTGTTTTTCACATTTGTTGTCTTTTTTTTTCTTTTATTTTCTGGTCCCTGACTTATTCAGAATCGTCTAATGTGTATTTTGCTTGGGTAGAGGTTGACATTTTTGACTCTGCTCACTCATACAGCCATACTACACTGGACAAAATGACTAGAAGGAAGAATTCATCACAAAAGAACCAAAGGTAATCCTCTCTGCCACAAATCTCATGGATATGGATTTAAGAAAGATGCTGGAGATATAATTCAGGATTATAATTATACAATTATTAGTGGGTCTTGAAAAAAGTGAAGACCCTAGAGAAACTCTCACTGCAGAAATGAGATCTAAGAAGGCTGAAATTAGAAATACTCTGAGTATTTAGATGCAGTCTAAACTGAATTCTCTAACAGCTAGGCAGAAGAGAAAGTGACATAGAAAACAATTTGATGGAAAGGAAGGAAGCTGAGGAAATGAGAGCAAAACAACTAAGAACCCATGAGGACAGACTCTGAGAATTAAGGAATAGTTTGAAAAAGAATAATATCTGTCTTATTGGGATTCTAGAGATCATGGAGACAGAGAGAGGACCAGAAAGTATGTTTGAACAAATCATAGAGGAGAACTTCCCTAATATGGGGAAAGAAAAATGCATTCATATCCAAGGGATAGAGATGAACCCCCTCCCCAGAATCAACAAAACCCAACACCCTGACATATAATAGTGAAGTTTGCAATTTTTAGAGATAAAGAAAAAATCCTAAAAGCAGCCTGAGACAAGATATTCCTAACATATATGGGGAGAAATATCAGATTAATGGCAGATCTGTTCACAGAGACCTAGCTGGCCAGAAGAAGATGGCATGATATATTTAGAGTACTAAAGGAAAAAATGCACATCCAAGTATATTTTATCAAGCAAGGCTATCATTCAGAATAGACAGAGAGATAAAGAGCTTCCAGGATAAACAGAAATTGAAAGGATATATGACCACCAAACGAGCCCTGAAAGAAATATTAAAGGGGTACTCTCAATAAAGAAGGAACCCACAGAAACAATCTGTAGAAACAGGGACTGTACAGGTAATATGCTATGACACTAAATTCATATCTTTCAATAGTTACTTTGAACATGAATGGGTAAAATGATCCAGGAAAAGGACACAGGGTATCACACTGGATAAAAAGCAAAATTCATTCATATGCTGTCTATATGAGACTCATTTGAGACCCAAGGACATCTTCAGTCTGAAAGTGAGGGGGTGGACACCTATTTACCATGCAAACTGTCAATCATGCTTACCTTAAATAAAAGCTGGAGTACTGATCCTCTTATCAGATAAATTAGGTTTTAAACCAATGACTGTACTAAGACATGAAGAGGGACACTATAGCATGCTTAAACTGTGTATCCAACAAGATGACCTAATAATTATGAATATTTATACACCTAATATGGGACCAGCCAATTATATCAACCAATTAATACCCAAAGTAAAGACACACATAGATAATAATACATTAATAGTAGAAGACTTTAGCCCTGCACTCTCAGGCAACTATAGATCTTCTGAGCATCATATTAGCAAATAAAAATGGCTTTGAATGACATACTGGACCAAATGAACTTCATAAATATATACAGAATGTTTAATCCTACTGCAAAAGAATACACATACTTCTCAAGTGCACATGAAACTTTCTCCAGAATAGACCACATACTGGGCTATAAATCAGATTTCAACCTATACTAAAATATTGGGATTATTCTCTCCATATTTTCAGACCAAAATGCTTTGAAACTTGAATTAAATCACAAGAAGAAATTTGTAAAGAATTCAAACACTTGGAAATTAAAGAGCATGCTACTAAGAAATGAATGGGTCAAACAGGAAATTAAAGAAGATTTAAAAGATCCATGCATAAAAAAAATGAAAGCAAAATTGTTCAAAGTCTTTGGGATACAACAAAGACAGTCCTAAGAGGGAATTGCAGTTCAAAAAAAGCCACCCTGAAAAAAATTGGAAAAATTTCAAACACACAAGCAAACCTTACACCTAAAGGAACTGGAGAAAGAATACCAAATAAAGGCTAACTACTGCTTAAGTAGAAGAGAAATAATAAAGTTTAGGGCAGAATTCAATGAAATAGAGGTCAGAAGAACTGTAGAATGGATCAATGAAACTAGGAACTGGTTCTTTGAAAGAATTAATAAGATATATAAACCTTTAGCCAGAATTAATAAAAAGAAAAAAAGATTCAAAATAATAAAATCATGAATGAAAGAGGAGAGATTATGACCAACACCAAAGAAATACAAATAACTTTAAAACATACTATGAGCAAGTATATGTCAACAAATTAGGAAATCTGGAAGAAATGGGTAGGTGCATTCCTGGAAACTAGAAACTACCAAAACTGAAACAGGAAGAAATATAAAACCTGAACAGACCCATAACCAGCAAGGAAATTTAAGCTGTAATCGAATCCTCCCACAAATAAAAAAGTCCAGAGCCAGATGGCTTCCCAGAGGAATGCTACCAAACATTTAAAGAAGACATAAGACCTATTCTACTAAAGATGATTCAAAGGATAGAAATGTAAAGAAGACTTCTAAAGTCATTCTGAGACCAAAATTACTTTGATCCCCAAAACAAATATCTCATCAACTATCCCTAATGAACATTGATGCTAAAATACTCACAAAGATACTAGCCAATAGGATCCAACAGTGCATTAAAAAGATTATTCACCATGACCAAGTAGGATTTATTTCTGGGTTCCTAGGTTTCAACATTCATAAATCAATCAATGGGATACATACCACATTAATAAAAGGAGAGCCAATATCATACGAGCCTCTTGATTAATGCAGAAAACACATTTGACAAAGTATAACATCTTTTCTTGATTAAAAGTCTCACCTTGTATGGATAGAGGGAACACACCTCAATATCATATAACTATGAAAACTCCACAGTGAGTTTCATTCTCAATGGAGAAAAACTGTGATTTTTATTTCCGCTAAGGTCAGGAACACAACAGGGACACCCACTCTTACCCCTATTGTTTAATACATTACTGGAAGTCCTAGCCTCAGCAATCCAGACAACAAAATTAAATAAAATGCACTCAATTTTCAAAGAATTGAAACTCTCACTTCTCACAGATGACATGATACTTTATTTGGATAACCCAAAAGACTCCACTGCAAAATTGCTAGAACTCATATGGTAATTCAGCAATGTGGCAGAATATAAAACCAACGCACAGAAATCAGTTGCATTTCTATATGCTAACGATGTGACAGAAGAAAATAGAATTAAGGAATTGATCCTGTTTACCATTGCACCCAAAAGAATAAGATATCTAGGAATAAACTTAACCAAAGTAAAGGATCTGTACTCTAAAACTACAGAACAGGCATGAAAGAATTTGAGGAAAACACAGAGAAATGGAAAAGAAATCCATGATTATGGATTTCAAGAATAACAATTGTGAAAATGTCTCTAATGCCCAGAGCAATTTACACATTGAATGGAATCCCATCAAGACACCATGGTCTTTTTACCCAGAGTTGGAACAAATAATCTTAACATTTTTATGGTACCATACAACACGCTGAATAGCCAGAGGAATGCTGAAAATGAAAATGAAATCTGGTGGCATCACAATTCCTGACTTCAACTGTATTACAAAGCTGTGATCATCAAGACAGTTTGGTACTGGCACAAAAACAGACACATTCATCAATGCAATTAAAAAGAGAACCCAGAAATGGACCCTCAACTCTTTGGTCATATCATCTTTGACAAAGCAGGAAAAAAAGACAATCTCTTCAATAAATGCTGTTGGGAATTTTGGACAGCTTCATGCAGAAGAAGTAAACTGGACCATTCTCCTGCATCATATTCAAAGGTAAACTCAAAATGGATGAAAGATCTAAATATGAGACAAGAATCCATCAAAATTCTAGAGGAGAACAGGCAACAACCATTTTGAATTCGGCCACAGCAACTTCTTGCGAGACACATCTATAAAGGCAAGGGAAACAAAAACAATAATCAACTATTGAGACTTCATCAAGATAAGAAAAAAAAAAACTTCTGCAGAACAAAATAAACAGGCAACAAAACCAAAAGATAATCTACACAATGGGAGAAGATATTTGCAAATGACATATCACGTAAAGAGTTAGTATCCAAAATCTATAAAGAACATATCAAACTCAACACCCAAAAAACAAACAATGCAGTAAAGAAAAGTGCAGGAGACATGAACAGAGATTCTTTAAAGAAGGCCTACACATGGCCAATAAGCACATAAAAAATGCTTCACATCACTTTTCATCAAGGAAATACAAATCGAAACCACAATGAGATACCACCGTACACTGGTGAAAATGGCTGAAATTAACAATACAGGAAACAACAATTTGAGGATGAGGAGGATGAGGATGTGGAGAAAGGGGAACTGTCTTGCACTGTTGGTAGGAATGCAAGAAAGTGCAGCCACTCTGGAAAACAATGCGGATTTTCCTCAGGAAATTAAAAATAGAGCTACCTTACAACCCAGCAATTGTGCTTCTAGGTATTTACCCCAAAGATACAGTGGTAGTGAAACTACAGGACACCTTCACTCCAATGTTCGTAGCAGCAATGTCCACAATATCCAAATTGTGAAAATAGCCATGATATCCTTCAACAGATGAATGGATAAAGATGTGGTATATATATACAATGGAATATTATTTAGCCATCAGAAAGGATGAATACCTACCATTCACATTGATGTGCCTGGAACTGGAGAGTATTATGCTGAGTGAAATAAGTCAATTGGAGAAAGACCATTATCAAATGGTTTCACTAGTACATAGAATATAAGAAATAGTTAAAGAGACCATAAAGGAAGGGGGGAAACTGAGTGGTGAAAAATTAGATAGGAAGGCAAACAATGAGAGACTCCTATCTCTGGGAAATAAACAAAGGGTTGCAGAAGGGGAGGTACGTGGGTTAGGGTAACTGGGTGACTGGGTGACTGGCATTAAGCAGAGCACATGATTCAATGAACACCGGGTGTCATACTGAATGATGGCAAATTTAATTTAAATAAAAATGTAAAGAAATACTGTTGTATCTCAATAAACCATTAAAGAATACAAATTAACATCACAATGTAATATTATACACTTTCCAAATTGGATAATTTTAAAAATATGGCAATGTCAAATGTTTTTATGGATGTTAAGAAATTGTACCATTCATAGATATCGCTGGTAAGTTTGTAAATGGTACATTTTACTTTGCACCACTTTGAATAAAATTTGAGAATTTTCTAATTCTAAGCATAACACTATCATATGAGCTAGCAACTATATTGTTTAAGATTTACCCCATAAAAAAGAAAACATGGTCACACAAAAATATAAATGTAAATACTAAATGGCAACAAAGGATCTCTTTGTATTGTTTATTATAGCTGCATGTTATTCTGAATGATCATAAAGTAAAAAGTTTTTAAAAAGATATGTCAGCCATATAATTTTTCCCCTGTGACCTGAAGCCTGTATTGGATAATCCCTGTTTTTTTATTTATTTCAAAGATTTTATTTATTTATTCATGAGAGACCAGAGAGAGAGAGAGAGGCAGAGACACAGGCAGATGGAGAAGCAGGCTCCATTCAGAGAGCCTGACATGAGACTCAATCCTGGGTTTCCAGGATAACGCCCCCCGCCAAAGGTGGCGCTAAACCACTGAGCCACCTGGGCTGCCCAATACCTGTTTTAATTAGGGAATTTAACTTTATTTTTTTATTCACCATAGTAACTACAGCCATACTACTAGTTGCTTATTTAGTAGTTATTGGTGTACATCGCACAATAGAATTTTCATTTACATTAAATGATTAACTTGCCATTGACTACCTACTATATGTCTGATATTACAGTTGCAGACATAAATAACAGTATCTTTCAATATCTTAATTTCACAATCTAATAGGCAAGACAGTTTGCAAACAGAAAAATAAAACAATGTGATAGGTCTTAATGGATACACACACAGATGGCTGAGAGAGCCTTATCAGTAGAAAACATGTAATGAGATTTAGAGAATTCTTCATAGAAATAATAAATTCAAACATTATAAATTCTATAATTTATGAAAAAGATGAAGAGTATTGCTGGTGAGAGAAATAATATAAGCATATGAAAGTATTATGAAACAAATGTTTGCTGCAGTAATTGTCCAGAAGTAATATAGTAATATTGTATAACTTGAGTGTAAATTTCTGAAAAATAATAAACATCAATAGTAGAAATAGAGAATCTATGCATGGGTTATATTGTGAAAAGCCTTGTATCCTGGGATTTTAAAAAATTGGATTTTATCCTTGTGAAAAACTGGGAAACCACTCAAGAAATGTAAGAAGGTACAGAAAAAAATGTTCCCTTTTGGGCCAGGATTGTGAGGGGGTTTTATTGTTTTTAATGACATTAACAAATATGTATGGTATACTTTTTAGTGAATAGAATGGAATGCAAATTGTATGTACAATATGATTTTTATTTTTCAAATTTTTTCTTCCAAGATTTTATTTAAATGCAAGTTAGTTAAAACATAGTATTGGTTTCAGTAGAATTTATTGATTCATCACTTACCTTTAACACCCCATGCTCATCAGAAAATGTGCCATTCTTAATGTCTATTACCCATTTACCATATCCCCCACCCACCTCTCTTCCAGCAACCCTTACTTTGCTCTATAATTAAGAGTCTTCTATGGTTTGCCTCCCTCTCTTTCACCCCCTCCCTATATTCATCCATTTTGTTTCTTAAATTCCACATATGAGCGAAATAATGTTATTTGTCTTTCTCTGACTCATATTTTTTGCTTAACATACTATACTCTAGTTCATCCATGTTATTGCAAATGGCAAGATTTCATTCTTCTTAATGGCTGAGCAATATATATATAATGTAATATGATTATCCTCTTTATATATATATAATATAACATAATATAATGTAATCCTCTTTATCCATGCAACAGTTGATGTACTTGTCAGCTTTTTCCAAAATTTGGCTATTGTTAATCTGCAATGTCAGGGTGCATGTGTCCCTTTGAATCAGTATTTTTCCATTCCTTGGGTAAACACCTAGTAGTGTAATTGAAGAATCATAGTATAGTTCAATTTTTAACTTTTGAGGAACCTTCATACTATTTTTTCCTTCATACTATTTTGCAGAGTGGCTGCACAAGTTCAAATCCCCACTAACAGAGTAATAGTGTTCCTCTTTTTCCACATACTTGTCAAAACCTGCTGTTTTTTGTGTTGTTACTTTTAGCCATTCTGACAGGTATGAGGTGGTATCTCATACTAGTTTTGACTTGTATTTTCCTGATGATGAGTGATTTTAAACATCTTTCATATGTATGTTAGCCATCTGTATGTCTTCTTTAAAAAATATCTGTCTTATTCCCATTTCTTAACTGGATTATTTGTTTTCCTGTGTGTGTTGGGTTTGAGAAGTTCTTTATATATTTTGGATATGTGGCCTTCATCATATATGTCAATTACAAATATCTTCTACCATTCCATAGGTTGTCTTCTAATTTTGTTATTTGTTTCTTTGGTTTTTTTTTTTTGTTTGTTTGTTTGTTTGTTTGTTTTTATCTTGGGGAAGTCCCAGCAGTTCATTTTTGCTTTTGTTTCTCTTGCCTAACGACACCTATCTAGTAAGAAGTTGCTATGGCCAATGTCAAAGAAGTTGTTGTCTATACCCCCCTCCAAGACTTTTTTAAATATTTTATTCATTTATTCATGAGAGAGAGAGAGAGAGAGAGAGAGAGAGAGAGAGAGACAGGCAGAGGGAGAAGCACGCTCCATGCAGGGAGCCTGACCCGGGACTTGATCCCAGGTCTGTCAGATCATTCAAAGGTCTGTCTTCATTCAAAGGTGTATCTTTTATAAAGACTATGGAAAGCACAACATAGCATACACATTTCACAAGACTGAAGAAGTCTCTCATATAGCACATATACTTTTAATAATACTGAAAATTAAAATGTAACTCATGCCAATTATTTAAAAATCACACATTTTAGAAGGGTATAAAATTCAAATAAAATTCACCTTCATTAATCCCTCACCCTAAAAAACTACTATGACCTGTAAATCTTTTACTTGGCTTATACAACCACTTCTACATATATACTTATATTTGCACAAATGCAATCATATTATACATATTATACATATTATTGAAAAGAGGGCTTCCATTTAGCCTTCCAGTTAATGTCAAGACTTCATTTGACATTTGTTAGTTCTATATTAAGTTTCATATACTGAATATTTAGAAGTTAGCCTATGAATAGCCAGGGTCACCAAATCAGTTGCTTTTAGGGGAAATGACTGTTTTCCTTCTTCTTAACTTACTGTTTGACTCTTAAGCAATCAAATGAACCAGTTGTACAATCAACTCACACTACTTAAAGACAGTAAAAATATTATTTTGACAGTTTTTTTAAGCGTTTATTTATTTATTCATGAGAGACATAGAGAGAGAGAGGCAGAGACATAGGCAGAGAGAGAAGCAGGCTCCATGCAGTGAGCCTGATGTGGGACTCAATCCCAGGTCTCCAGGATCCCGCCCTGGGCTGAAGGTGGTGCTAATCTGCTGAGCCATGGGGGCTGCCCATTTTGACGGTTTTTAGATCTATTTTTATTACATAAAAATGACCACGATCACTGTTTAATTCATTCGTTTAACAGATATTTATGAAGTATTTACTATGTGAAGGGCACTGTCCTAGATGTGGAAAAAAAGCATATAACAATCATATTGATAACATAATACATAGTAATTATCATTATTTTTACTACTACCACAAAATTTTTCAACTTTCATTTCTATTCTAAACAATTTTTCCTTTTGTAGCTTGAGAATACACTTTTTATAATTCTTGTGAGATTATATTTCCTCAAGAACTAGGATATTTTTTCATAATAAAATGAACTACGTTCAGGGCTTTTTCCTATTATATAAAAATAGTATATTTATATTTCCTTAATTTTTAAGAAATGTCCATTTCCAGTTCCTCATTCCCTTTCAAGATACCACAATACATTTAACTGATATGTCCCTTCAGGCTGCTATTATATATTAGAATGTTTAAAAATAATTTATTAACAGAATATTCCCATAAAATAAAAAAAACTATTTTTAAATTATTTTTACTGGAGTTCAATTTGCCAATATATATCATATCACCCAATGCTCATCCCGTCAAGTCCTCCCCTCAGTGCCTATCACCCAGGCACCTCAACCCTCCACCCACCTCCCATTTCACTTCCCCTTATTCGTTTCCCAGAGTTAGGAGTCTCTCATGTTCTGTCACTCTCTCTGATATTTCCCACTCATTTTCACTACTTGCCCTTTATTCCTTTTAATTTTTTATTTTTTAATAAAATAATTTTTATTGGTGTTCAATTTACCAACATACAGAATAACACCCAGTGCTCTTCCCGTCAAGTGCCCCCCTCAGTGCCCATCACCCACTCACCCACACCCCCAGCCCTCCTCCCCTTCCACCACCCCTAGTTCGTTTCCCAGAGTTAAGAGTCTTTATGTTATGTCTCCCTTTCTGATATTTCCCACACATTTCTTCTCCGTTCCCTTATATTCCCTTTCACTATTATTTATATTCCCCAAATGAATGAGAACATACACTGTTTGTCCTTCTCCGATTGACTTACTTCACTCAGCATAATACCCTCCAGTTCCATCCACGTTGAAGCAAATGGTGGGTATTTGTCGTTTCTAATGGGTGAGTAATATACCATTGTATACATAAACCACATCTTCTTTATCCATTCATCTTTCGATGGACACCTAGGCTCCTTCCACAGTTTGGCTATTGTGGACATTGCTGCTAGAACATCGGGGTGCAGGTGTCCGGCGTTTCATTGCATCTGAATCATTGAGGTAAATCCCCAAAAGTGCAAATGCTGGGTCATAGGGCAGGTCTATTTTTAACTCTTTGAGGAACCTCCACACAGTTTTCCAGAGTGGCTGCACCAGTTCACATTCCCACCAACAGTGTAAGAGGGTTCCCTTTTCTCCACATCCTCTCCAACATTTGTGGTTTCCTGCCTTGTTAATTTTCCCCATTCTCACTCGTGTGAGGTGGGATCTCATTGTGGCTTTTATTTGTATTTCCCTGATGGCAAGTGATGCAGAGCATTTTCTCATGTGCATGTTGGCCATGTCTATGTCTTCCTCTGTGAGATTTCTCTTCATGTCTTTTGCCCATTTCATGATTGGATTGTTTGTTTCTTTGGTATTGAGTTTAAGAAGTTCTTTATAGATCTTGGAAACTAGGCCTTTATCTGATAGGTCATTTGCAAATATCTTCTCCCATTCGGTAGGTTGGCTTTTAGTTTTGTTGACTGTATCCTTTGCTGTGCAAAAGCTTCTTATCTTGATGAAGTCCCAATAGTTCATTTTTGCTTTTGTTTCTTTTGCCTTTGTGGATGTATCTTGCAAGAAGTTACTGTGGCCAAGTTCAAAAAGGGTGTTGCCTGTGTTGTCCTCTAGGATTTTGATGGAATCTTGTCTCACATTTAGAACTTTCATCCATTTTGTATTTACCTTTGTGTATGGTGAAAGAGAGTTGTCTAGTTTCATTCTTCTGCATGTGGATGTCCAATTTTCCCAGCACCATTTATTGAAGAGACTGTCTTTCTTCCAATGGATAGTCTTTCCTCCTTTATCGAATTGGCCATAAAGTTCAGGGTCCACTTCTGGGTTCTCTATTCTGTTCCATTGATCTATGAGTCTGTTTTTGTGCCAGTACCACACTGTCTTGATGACCACAGTTTGTAGTACAACCTGAAAACTGGCATTGTGATGCCCCCAGTGTGGTTTTCTTTTTTCAAATTCCCCTGGATATTTGGGGTCTTTTCTGATTCCACACAAATCTTAAAATAATTTGTTCCAACTCTCTGCAGAAAGTCCATGGTATTTTGATAGGGATTACATTAAAAGTGTAAATTGCCCTGGGTAACATTGACATTTTCACAATATTAATTCTGCCAATCCATGAGCATGGAATCTTTTTCCATCTCTTTGTGTCTTCCTCAATTTCTTTCAGAAGTGTTCTATAGTTTTTAGGTTATAGATCCTTTACCTCTTTGGTGAGGTTTATTCCTAGGTATCTTATGCTTTTGGGTGCAATTGTAAATGGGATTGACTCCTTAATTTCTCTTTCTTCAGTCTCATTGTTAGTGTATAGAAATGCCATTGATTTCTGGGCATTGATTTTGTATCCTGCCACGCTACCAAAGTGCTGTATGAGTTCTAGCAATCTTGAGGTGGAAGCTTTTGGGTTTTCTATGTAGAGTATCATGTCATCAGCGAAGAGTGAGAGTTTGACTTCTTCTTTGCCAATTTGAATGTCTTTAATGTCTTTTTGTTGTCTGATTGCTGAGGCTAGGACTTCCAGTACTATGCTGAATAGCAGTGGTGAGAGTGGACATCCCTGTCTTGTTCCTGATCTTAGGGGAAAGGCTCCCAGTGCTTCCCCCTTGAGAATGATATTTGCTGTGGGCTTCTCATAAATGGCTTTTAAGATGTCGAGGAACGTTCCCTCTATCCCTACACTCTGAGTAGTTTTTATCAGGAACGGAATCTGTATTTTGCCAAATGCTTTCTCTGCCTCTAATGAGAGGATCATATGGTTCTTGGTTTTTCTCTTGCTGATATGATGAATCACATTGATTGTTTTACGAATGTTGAACCAGCCTTGTGTCCCGGGATAAATCGTACTTGGTCGCGGTGAATAATTTTCTTAATGTGCTGTTGGATTCAATTGTCTAGTATCTTGTTGAGAATATAAGCACAACATCTCCAGAGAAACGAGAGATTTAAATGATACACTGGACCAGATGGATTTCACAGATATCTACAAAACTTTATATTCAAACTCAACTGAATATACATTCTTCTCAAGTGCACATGGAAATTTCTCCAGAATAGACCACATATTGGGTCACAAATCGGGTCTGAACCGATACCAAAGATTGGGATGGTCCCCTGCATATTCTCAGACCATAATGCCTTGAAATTAGAACTAAATCACAACAAGAAGTTTGGAAGGACCTCAAACACGTGGAGGTTAAGGACCATCCTGCTAAAAGATGAAAGGGTCAACCAGGAAAATAAGGAAGAATTAGAAAGATTCATGGAAACTAATGAGAATGAAGATACAACCGTTCAAAATCTTTGGGATGCATCAAAAGCAGTCCTAAGGGGGAAATACGTCGCAATACAAGCATCCATTCAAAAACTGGAAAGAAATCAAATACAAAAGCTAACCTTACACATAAAGGATTAGAGAAAAAACAGCAGATTGACCCCACCCCCAGCAGAAGAAGAGAGTTAATTAAAATTCAAGCAGAACTCAATGAAATCGAGACCAGAACTGTGGAACAGATCAACAGAACCAGGAGTTGGTTCTTTGAAAGAATTAATAAGATAGATAAACCATTAGCCAACCTTATTAAAAAGAAGAGAGAGAAGACTCAAATTAATAAAATCATGAATGAGAAAGGAGAGATCCCTACCAACACCAAGGAAATACAAACTATTTTAAAAACATATTATGAACAGCTATATGCCAATAAATTAGGCAATCTAGAAGAAATGGGCACATTCCTGGAAAGCCACAAACTACCAAAACTGGAACAGGAAGAAATAGAAAACCTGAACAGGCCAATAACCAGGGAGGAAATTGAGGCAGTCATCAAAAACCTCCCAAGCACAAGAGTCCAGGGCCAGATGGCTTCCCAGGGGAATTATATCAAACATTTAAAGAAGAAATCATACCTATTCTCCTAAAGCTGTTTGGAAAGATAGAAAGAGATGGAGTACTTCCGAATTTGTACTATGAGGCCAGCATCACCCTAATTCCAAAACCAGACAAAGACCCCGCCAAAAAGGAGAATTATAGACCAATATCCCTGTTGAACATGGATGCAAAAAATCCTTTATTCCTTTTAATTAATTTTTACATGGCCCAAATGAATGAGACCATATAATGTTTGTTCTTCTCGGATTGACTTACTTCAGCAAAATACCCTCCATTTCCATCCACGTTGAAGCAAACTGTGGGTAATTTTCATTTCTAATGGCTGAGTAATATTCCATTGTATACATATACCACAGCATCTTTGTCCTTTCATCTTTCATTGGACACCGAGGCTCCTTCCACAGTTTGCCTGCCGTGGACATTGCTGCTATGAACATTGGGGTGTAGGTGTCCTGCCGTGTCACTGCATCTGTATCTTTGGGGTAAATCCTCAGCAGTGCAATTGCTGGGTCATAGGGCAGATCTATTTTTAACTCTTTGAGGAACCTCCACACAGTTTTCCAGAGTGGCTGCACCAGTTCACATTCCCACCAACAGTGCAAGAGGGCTCCCCTTTCTCCACATCCTCTCCAACATGTGTTGTTTCCTGTCTTGTTAATTTTCACCATTCTCACTGTGTGATGTGGTATCTCAATATAGTTTTGATTTGTGGTTCCCTGATGGCAAGTGATGCAGACCATTGTTTCATGTGCTTGTTGGCCATGTGTATGTTTTCTTTGGTGAAGTTTCTGTTCATGCTTTTTGTCCATTTCATGATTGGAGTATTTGTTTCTTTGCTGTTGAGTTTAATAAGTTATTTATAGATCTTGAATACTAGCCCTTTTTCTGATAGGTCATTTGCAAATATCTTCTCCCATTCTGTAGGTTGTCTTTTAGGTTTGTTGACTATTTGCTGTGCAGAAGCTTTTTATCTTGATTAAATCCCAGTGATTCATTCTTGCTTTTGTTTCCCTTGCCTTCACAGATGTATGTTGCAAGAAGGTGTTGTGGCCAAGTTCAAAAAGGGTGTTGCCTGTGTGCTCCTCTAGGATTTTGATGGAATCTTGTCTCAGATTTAGAACTTTCATCCATTTTGAGTTTATCTTTGTATATGGTGTAAGAGAATGGTCTAGTTTCATTCTTCTGCATGTGGATGTCCAAATTTTGAGCACAGTTTCTTGAAGAGACTGTCCTTTTTCCAGTGGATAGTCTTTCCTGCCTTGTCGAATATTATTTGACCATAGAGTTGAGGGACCATTTCTAGATTCTCTATTCTGTTCCTTTGATCTATTTGTCTGCTTTTGTGCCAGTACCACACTGTCTTCATGATCACAGCTTTGTAGTACAACCTGACATCAGGCATTATGATGCCCCTGGCTCTGGTTTTCTTTTTCAGTATTCACCTGTCTATTTGGAGTCCTTTCTGTTTCCATTCAAATCTTAAGATGATTTGTTCCAACTCACTGAAGAAAGTCCATGGTATTTTGATAGGGATTGAATTAAATTTGTAAATTGCCCTGGGTAGCGTTGACATTTTCACAATATTAAATCTTGCAATTCGTGAGCTTGGAATATCTATCCATCTCTTTGTGTCTTCCTCAGTTGCCTTCAGAACCATTGTGTAGTTTGTAGGGAATAGATTCTTTACCTCTTTGGTTTGTTTTATCCCTAGGTATTTTATGCTTCTGGGTGCAGTTGTCAATGGGATTAACTCTGTAATTTCTATTTCTTCAGTCTCATTGTTAGTGGATAGAAATGCCACTGATTTCTGGGCATCGATTTTGTATCCTGCCACACTGCTGAATTGCTGTATGAGTTCTAGCAATCTTGAGGTGGAGTTTTTGGGTTTTCTACAGACAGTATCATGTCATCTGTGAAGAGGGAGAGTTTGACTTCTTCTTTGCCAATTTGCATGTCTTTTATTTCTTTTTGTTGCCTGACTGCTGAGGCTAGGACTTCTAGTACTCTGTTGAATAGCAGTGGTGAGAGTGGACATCCCTGTCCTATTCCTGATCTTAGGGGAAAGGATCCCAGTGTTTCCCCATTGAGAATGATATTTGCTGTGGGCTTTTCATAGATGGCTTTTAAGATGCGGAGGAATGTTCCCTCTATCCCTACATTCTGAAGAGTTTTGATCAGGAATGGATGCTGTATTTTGTCAAATGCTTTCTCTGCATCTATTGAGAGGATCAGATGGTTCTTGTTTTTTCTCTTGTTGATATGATCTATCACGTTGATTCCTTTATGAGTGTTGAACCAGCCTTGCATCCCAGGATTAAATCCCACTTCGACGTGATAAATAATTTTCATGTACTGTTGGACCTTATTGGCTAGTATCTTGCTGATAATTTTTGCATGTGTGTTCTTCAGGGATATTGGTCTGTAATTCTCTTTTTTCATGGCGTCCTTGTCTGGATTTGGAATTATGATGATTGTGGCTTCATAGAACGAGTTTGGAAGTATTCCGTCCCTTTCTAACTTTCCGAACAACTTTAGTAGAATAGGTATTTTTTCTTCTTTAAACTTTTGATAGAATTCCCCTGGGAAGCCATCTCGCCCTGGAGTTTTGTGTCTTGGGAGTTTTTTGATGACTGCTTCCATTTCCTCCCCAGTTATTGGCCTGTTCAGGTTTTCAATTACTTCATGTTCCAGTTTTGGGAGCTTGTGGCTTTCCAAAAATGCTTCCATTTCTTCTAGATTGCCTAATTTATTGGCATATAGCTGCTCATAACATGCTTTTCAAATCTTTTGTATTTCCTGGGTATTGGTGCTGATTTCTCCTTTTTCATTCATGATTTTATGAATCTGAGCCTTTTCCCTTTTGTTTTTAATAATGCTGGCTAATTGTTTATCTATCTTATTAATTTTTTCAAAGAACCAACTCCTGGTTTTTTTTATCTGTTCCACAGTTCTTCTGGTCTCTATTTCATTGAGTTTTGCTCAAATCTTTATTAACTCTCTTCTGTTAGGTGTAAGTTTTATTTGCTGGTCTTTCTCCAGTTTCTTTAGGTGTAAGGTTAGTTTGTGTATTTGAATTTTTTCCAGTTTTTTTGAGGAATGCTTGTATTGCAATGTATTTTACTCTCACGACTGCTTTTGCTGTATCCCGAAGATTTTGAATGGCTGTATCTTCATTCTCATTAGTTCTCATGAAACTTTTTAATCTTCTCTAATTTCCTGGTTGACCCTTTCATCTTTTAGCAGGTTACTCTTTAAACTCCACGTGTTTGAATTTCTTCCATATTTCTTCTTGTGATTGAGTTCTAGTTTCAAAGCATTATGGTTTGAAAATATGCAGGGGATAATTCCAATATTTTAGTATTAGACCTGATTTGTGACCCATTATGTGGTCTCTTCTGGAGAAAGTTCCATGTGCACTGGAGAAGAATGTGTATTCAGTTGTGTTTGAATGTAAAGTTCTGTTAATATCTGTGAAATACATCTGGTCCAGGGTATCATTTAAAGCTCTTGTTTCTTTGGACATGTTGCTCTTACAAAATCTGTCAATTACAGAAATTGCTGTGTTCAAGTCTCCCAGTATAAGTGTATTATTATCTAATTATGTCTTAACTTTGGTTATTAATTGACTGATATACTTGGCAGCTCCCACATTCGGGGCATAAATATTCATGATTGTTAGGTTCTCTTGTTGGATAGATACTTTAAGTATGATATAATGCCCCTCATCATCTCTTCCTACAGTCTTTGGGATAAACTTTAATTTATCTGATATGAGGATTGCTACCCCTGCTTTCTTTTGAGGACCATTTGAATGGTAAATTATTCTCCACCCTTTCATTTTCAGGCTGGAAGTGTCCTTAGGGTTAAAATGAATCTCTTGTAGACAGCAAATAGATGGGTCTTGCTTTTTTATCCATTCTGAAACTCTGCGTCTTTGATGTGATAATGAAGCCCATTCACATTCAGAGTTACTATGGAAAGATATGAATTTAGTGTCATCATAATAACTTTATTCCCTGTTATTGTGGACTTTTTCTTTGGACTTCCTCGTTCTTTTACAGAGTTCCCATTAATATTTCTTGCAGAGCTGGTTTGGTGTTGACATATTCTTTTAGTTTCTGCCTATCTTAGAGGCTCCTTATCTCTCCTTGTATTCTGAATGAGAGCCTTGCTGGATAGAGTATTGTTGGCTGCATGTTCTTCTCATTTAGCACCCTGAATATATCCTGACAGCCCTTTCTGGCCTGCCAGGTCTCTGTGGAGAGGTCTGCTGTTAATCTTAATAATTCTCCCCATATACTTTAGGCATCTCTTGCCTCTTGCTGATTTAAGTATTTTCTCTTTATCTTTGGAATTTGCAAGCTTCACTATTAAATGTTGAAGTGTTGAATGGTTTTTATTGATTTTAGGGGGGATCTCTCTATCTCCTGGATCTGAATGCCTGTTTCCCTCCTTCAGTAGGGACGTTCTCAGCTATGACTTGTTCAAATACACTTTCTGGTCCTCTGTCCATTTTGGCACCCTCTGGAACCCCAATTAAACATAGATTTTTTTCCTTCTGAAACTGTCATGTGTTTCCCTTAACCTGTCCTCATATTCTTTTAATTCTTTTTCTCTTTTCTCCTCAGCTTCCTTCCTTGCTATCAACTTGTCTTCTATGTCCCTCCCTCGTTCTTCTACCTCATTAACCCTCATCTTTAGGACCTCCAGTTTGGATTGCATCTCATTGAATTGATTTTTAGTTTTGGCCTGATTAGATCTACATTCTGCTGTCATGAAGTCTTTTGAATCTTTTATGCTTTTTTCTAGAGCCACCTGTAGCTTTATAATTGTGCTTCTGAATTGGCTTTCTGACATTGAATTGTAGTCCAAATTCTGTAATTGTGTGGAAGAGAGTACTCTTTCTAATTCTTTCTTTTATGGTGAGTTCTTTTTCCTCATTTTGCTCATTGTAGAGTCGCTAAAAACTATTTGTACTGGAAAACGGATGGAAAAAGATTAAAAAAAGCGGGGACAAACAAACAAAAAACAAGGAGGGGTACCCTATGATTCTATATATTGTAATTCCCTTGACTTCCCCTGTAGATTTCTAGCACAGTTCAATCAAGAACTTGCTCTTCCCCTGTCCTTCCAGCTGGTCTTCTGGGGGAAAGGCCTGCTGTGCCAATTCTCAGGTGTTTGCACCTGCCCCACCCCCTGCCAGGTGCACAGCTCTGTGGATGCTGTTTATCCTGTGAGGCCTCTGTTCCCAGGTGGCCCCAACCCTCCCAGACACAGGGTGACACAACCACACTGGCGGTGGCCAGCTCCCCAGCCCTGGAATCAGCTCCAGCAGTAACTACCACAGTCCCCCAGCCCACACTGGCCTGGATGCTCTTGGGTTGAGGGGCGCTGATCTGCACAGCTAGGGAGCATCTGGCAGCAGTAGCCTCCTTTTTCTCGTGTGTCCTCCTGGCCTTCACCTGTCCTGAGGGTGGGGTGTGCAGGATCCTGGGCTGTGTCCCCCAGCGCCATGGGATCCGGAGCCTGTGCTGCTGGAATCATGCTCCTAGGCCCTTGCAGCACTCTCTACCTAGAGCCGCCGCCTCAGCTTCCCCCCAAGGCCCTGACAGGCATGTGCTCCAGCCCTTTACTGAACTTGGCCCTCAGTGTGTGTTACGCACTCCCCTGGGGCACACTTACTCTGTTAATGACCCCAGTAACCTGGAGGCTCCACTGTCCCTCCTGGGATCCTGCCTGAGTTCCCTGCAAGCACCTTTCCATCTGGGAAGTTTTTTTAAGTTCCTGCTTCTCTGGGACTGGGCTTTCCTGCCCTGGTTGCTCTCGTTGCCTGGCCTTAGCCCAGCTACTCGTGGTGTCCCTGCCTCACTGGATTCTTTTTTATTTATTTATTTATTTATTTATTTATTTATTTATTTATTTATTTATTTTTCTGTCTTCCTACCTTGTTAGAAGCGCAAATTCTTCTCTCTGTAGCGTTCCAGGGGTTCTCTCTTTATTATTTTTGTTTTTTGTTTTTTTTTTTGGGGGGGGGTTCTCTCTTTAAATCTCAGGCCAAATTTGTAGGTTTTCTGGATGATTAGCAAGGTAAGTTGGTAAGTTGGTGGGGACAGGTGACTTGTGGACCCTGCTCTTCTGCCATCTTGCCTGCCCCTCCCAAAAAACTCTTTAAATTGGAACCGGTTATTAATATTTTTATTGGAACATAGATGACACACAATGATAAATTAATATCAGTTAGATGACATAGTGATTGAACAATTTTACACATTACACTGTGCTCAACACAAGAGTAGCTACCATCTGAAACCATGCAATACTATTGTACTGCAATACTATAGTATTACAATACTCTTGACAATATTCCCTATACTGTATATTTTATTCCCATTATTTATTTATTCCATAAAAAAAGACTGTATTTCCCACTCTCCTTTATCCATTTTGTCCAAACCCTCATCCCTTCACCTGTGGAAATCATCAGTTTTTTATCTATATTTATGGATTGATTCTGATTTTATTAATTGGTTTATTCATTTGTTTCTTTTCTAAGATTCCACATATGAAGGGTGCTGGGTAGGTCAGTCAGCTGAGCATCTGAATCTTGATTTTGGCTCAGGTCATGATCTCAGGGTCGTGTGATTGAGCCCTGCATTGGCCTCTGTACTCAGCAGTCTCCCGAATATTCTCTTCTTTCTCTCTCCCTCTGCCCCTCTGCCACTCACACATGTTCAATCTCTCTCTCTCTCTCTCTCTCTCTCTAAGATAAATAAGCCTTTTGAAAAAATTCCTTATATGCATGAAATCATACAGCTGTCTAAAGAAACAGATATGACTTATGCAGACTTACTTTTTCTGTCTGACTTATTTGACTTAGCATGATATCTGCTAAATATATCCATGTTGGCACAAATAGCAAGATCTAATTCTTTTTTTAAGGTTGTGTACTATGGGCAGCCCAGGTGGCTCAGCGATTTAGTGCCACCTTCTGTCCAGGGTGTGATCCTGGAGTCCCGGGATCGAGTCCCACGTCAGGCTCCCTTCATGGAGCCTGCTTGTCCCTCTGCCTGTGTCTCTGCCTCTCCTCTCTGTGTGTTCTCATGGGTTGAATGCATATATATATATATGTATTCATTTATTGATGGACACTTGGGCTGCTTTCATATCTTTGCTAATGTTAATAATGCTACAATAAACATAGGGTTGTATATGTCTTTCAAAATTAATGTTTTCATTTTCTTTGTGTAATTCTTCAGTCATGGAATTATTGTATCATATGGTATTTATATTTTTATTTTTTTTAGGAATGTCCGTACTATTTTCTACATTGAATGTACCAATTTGCAGTCCCAGCAAGAGAGCATGAAGGCTTCTTTTTTTTTTTTCATATCCTTGCAACCACCTATTTCTTGACATTTTTATTTTAGCCATTCTGACTACTGTAATATGGTATCTCACTGTGGTTCTAATTTGCACTTCCCTGATAATTAGTGATATTGAGCATCTTTTTATGTTCTTTTGGCCATTTGTCTAGCATTGAAAAAATATCTCTTCTGGTCTTCTGACCACTTTTTAATTGGATTATTTGGTGTGTCTGTCAGTGTGTGTGTGTGTGTGTGTGTGTGTGTGTGTTTTGAGTCATACAAGTTCAATACACATTTCTGATATTAACTCTATCAGACATATTATTTGCAAACTTCTCCCATTTGGTAGGTTGTCTTTTTATTTTGTATTATATTTTATTTTTGTATTATGTTTTTATTGAAATTTTAGCTATTTAATATATAATGTAAAATTACATGTTCCAGGAGTAAAATTTAGTAATTCTACCCTTACATATAACACTCAGTGCTAGTCTCAGAAAGTGTCCACTGTAATACTCATCATCCATTCAGCCATCCCCCTCCCTCCTCCCTTCCAGCAACCTTCAATTTGTTCTCTATAGTTAAGAGTCTCTTATTGTTTGCATCTCTCTTTTATTTCCTATGTTCATCTGTGTTATTTTTTTTTAAATTTCACATATAAGTGAAATCACATGGTACTTGTCTTTATCTGAATGACTTATTTTGCTGAGTAAAATACACTCTAGTTCCATTCACATCATTACAAATGGCAAAATTTCATTGTTTTTTGATGAGTTGCTGCCTCTGTTTGCCTCTAGAATTTTGAAATACTTCACAACAAATTTGGTAGAACTAATACATGAATTTACTAACATTGAAGGATACAAGATTGGTGTACAGAATTCCATTGTATTTATATACATCAATAATGAAGTAACAGAAAAGAAGTTAAGGAATCAATCCCAGTTAGAATTGCACTAAAACCCATAAATACTTAGGAACAAACCTAACCAAAGATATAAAAGATCTGTACTCTGAAAACTATAGAATACTTATGAAAGAAACTGAAGATTCAAAGAAATGGAAAAATATTTCTTGTTCATGAATTGGAAGAATAGACTGTTTAAAGGTCTATTGTACTAAAAAAATCTACACATTTAATGCAATCCTTATCAAAATATCACCAACATTTTTTAGAGCTAGAACCAACAATTTGTATGGAACCACAAAAGACCCTTACTAACCAAAGTGATTTTGAAAAAGAAAACCAAAACTGGAGGCATAATAATTCTGGATTTCAAGGTATATTAGAAAGCTATAGTCATGCAAACAGTATGGTACTGGCACAAAAACAGACAGATAGATCAATTAAACAGAATTTTAAAAAACCCAGCCACAGCAGTAGGCCACTTCCCTTCATAGATGCCACTGGCAGGCCCTCCAGAATTCCAGAGCAACCTACATGGTGAAGTTCTTCACCTTGAGTTGTCAGCCTATGGAGACTACAAGAGGAGTCCCTTACTTTAAAATGCACATTCATCAATACAAGGATTTAGAGGACACATCAATTCAGGAAAACACAACATGACAAAATGGAACTAATAAAATTTGAGTAACAAACTTTAAATTAATTGAGATCAATGAACTGCCTAACAAAGAATTACTATTAATAATCTTAAAGAAACTCAGTAAGATACAAAAAAACACTGAGAACTAAACTAAAGAAGATTTTAAAAATCCAAAAACAAATGAAGAGGATCAACAAAGAAACAGAAACCATAGAAGAGAACCAAATCAAAATCCTTGAGTTGGAGAATGACTGAATTGAAAAATCCAAAGGAAAGCTTCAACATCTGACTTGATTAAGCAGCAGAAAGAATATTTGAACTCAAAGAAGTCATTTGAAATTATCTAGTCAAAGGAATAAAAAAAATTTAAAATGAAAACAAGTAAAGAAAGCCTATGGGACTTATGAGATCCCAGCAAAAGAAATGATACATGCATGATGAGAGTACCAGAAGTAGGGAATGATAAAGGGGCAGAAAGCTTATCTAAAGGAATGAAGCAAAAGTCAGAGCAAGATGACAGATGAGTAGGGGACCTCTTACATCTGGTCCCTTGAATTTAGGTAGATAACTATCAAAGCATTCTGGACAACCCCATGAACCCCATGAATTCAACCTGAGATGTAAGAAAATAATATCTGGAAATCTCCAAGTGGAAAACTGTCCACTTTTTGTAAGGTAGGATGTACAGAGAATCAATTCGGAGGGATATATCTGAAGATAAATGGAATGGGGAGAGATCCCCAGTAAGCCAGCTACCAGAAAGTTATATAGCCTCAGAGGGCAAGATCCGAACCCTTAGAAATAAGTCCAAGTGAGAGACATCCCTGCCTGAAAGGTGTTCAGTTGATGAATTGGGTCATCTAACTAGGTGGGACAGTATGGTCTCAATATCCTCAGAGTCACAGAAAGAACGGGGGTGCCTGAGAAAGTAGAGTTCCAAGGCACTGGAGTGGGGAAACTGATTATTGTCATCAAGCCCAGGATGGTGCTCTCAGCTCAGTTAACCATATATTGCAAGCAATGGCCTATCAGGTGACTCCACTCTGCATGGGGGCCCTGCAAATGAGAGAAATACAGGAAAGCTCTGCCTTCTCTAGGAGGTTTTGCGTGGGTGCATGCATGACCAGGGGACAGCTCTTAGTGCATGGGCCTTGTAAAAGACATGCTACACCTTCCCCAGGGAGGATAAATATGGGCATACACCACAGGATTTTACAGAGTTTGGCACACAGAAAAGTGGAGACCATTTATCACTAAGGGTTTACTGAAGAAAGGGGATTACAATCTTTCAGCTCTGGGGCTGGGGATCAGAGCACAGCCATTTTTATTTTAATCTCCTAAAGAGACCAAGAAAGCCATCAGGAAAAAAAAAAGCCACACAGAGCAACCAAAAACATCTTATACTTGGCCTGGCCCCCTTGCGAGGGGGCAGTGAAAATCCTCTCAAGCAAAAACACCTGAGAATCAGTGCAGCAAGTCCCTACCCCAGAAGACCAACAGGAAGTAAAATTGAAGAACAAATTTAAAGAATACACAGGACTACAAATCTCCAATGCTGGGAGAAAATAATATATACATTTTGAGGTTTTTTTTCTCATTGTTTGTCTATCTTTCAGTTTAAAATTTTCCATTTTGGTGTGCCTGAGTGGCTCAGGCAGTTAAGTGTCTACCTTTGACTCAGAGCATTAACCCATGGCCCTGGTATCAAGCCCTGAGATGGGCTCCTAGCTTAGTGAGGAGTCTGTTTTCTCTCTCTGCCGGTGTTCCTCTTGTCTCTCTCTCTCTCTCTCTCTCACTGTTTCTCAAATAAATAAATAAATAAATAAATAAATAAATAGATAAAATCTTTATTTTTTTCCCATTTCTTGTTTTCTTCTTTCCCTTTTCACCTAGCTTCTTATTTTATCAACTCTTTTTTTTTTTTGCTTTTATCAACTCTTTAAGTGTTTTTTTAAACTTACATTTTCACATTTACATTATAAGGATATACTTTTTATTTTTGGATTCTTTTCACTCTATTACTTTTATTTTTCTATATATGTAAGTTTTACTTTTTCTATAAATTTAAGATTTAGATGTTTTCTAACATACAAACCAAAATACACTCAGGACCAATTATTTCACACTGTTTTGTTGACCCTGTGAGATTATATTCTCTCTTTCCCTTACCTGCCTTTTTTAACCTATTTTTTCTTTTACTTTTTGCTTTCCTTTTGTTTTTGTTTTTCTTCTCTTTTCTGGTTTCCTACCTTTTTGGATTTGTCTAGTGTGTATTTCAACTGTATCATGGTTGATAATTTTGATGGTGCTACTTTGTTCATCCATTTTTCTCTGGGAAAAAATGACTAGAAGGAGGAATACAAAACAAAACAAAGAAACAGATGTAATACTATCTGCCAAAGATCTAATCATTATGGATATAAGTAAAATGTCAGAAGGAGATGGAATCCAAGATAACAATGATAAAATTACTAGGTGGGATTGAAAAAAGCATTAAAAGACACTAGAGAATCTCTTAGTACAAAAATGACATCTAATCAGGCCTAAATTAAAAATACTTTACTGAGATACACTCTAAAATAGGATGTTCTAGAACCTAGGGTAAATGAAGCATAAGAGAGAATAAATTACATAGAGAATAAGTTGATAGAAAGGAAGGAAGCTGAAGAAAAGAGAAAAACAAATAATGGACCATGAGGGGAGACTTTGATGCCATAAAAATAATTAATATCAAATTAGTAGGGTGCCCAGGAAAGAAGAAAGAGAGAGAGAGAGAGAGCACCAGAAAGTATAGCTGAGCAAATCTTAGCTGAGAAATTCCTTAATCTGGGGAAAGAAAGAGGCATTCAAGTCCAAGAGGTGGAGAGGACCTATCCTCTGTAAATAAATAAAAATAGATCAACACACTGACATATAATGGTGAAGCTTGAAAATTCCACAGATAAAGAGAAAATCCTGAAAGCAGCTCCAGACAAAAGGTTCCTAACCAACAGGGGTAGGAACATTAGACTGCATTCATACCTATCCACACAGACATGGCAGGCCAGAAAGTGCTGGTACTGTATATTCAGGGTAATGAAAGAGAAAAAATGCAGCCAAGAATACTTTGCCCAGCAAGGCTGTCATTCAGAGTGGAATGTAAGATAAAGAGATTCCAAGACAAAGAGAAACTGAAAGAATATGTAAGCAGCCATCCAGCACTACAAAAACTGTTAATGGGGATTCTGTAAGAGAAGACAGAGAATCCAAGAGTAACATAAACCAGAAAGAAACAGGCAATCTACAGAGACATGGAATTGTAACAGATAATACAACGGCACTAAATTCATATCTTTCAATAGTTACTCTGAATTTACAGAGGCTAAGTGGTCCAATAAAAAGACATGGCATATCAGACTGGATAAAAAATACCCATCAATAGGCTATCTACAAGAGACCCATTTTAGACCCAAAGTCACCTCTGGACTGAAAGCAATGTGTGGAGAAGCATTTATCATGAAAATTGACTTCAAAAGAAAGCTAGAGCAGCAATTTTCATGACAGACAAAGTAGATTTTAAACCAGGTCTACAGGAAAAGATGAAGGACACTATGCCAAACTTGCAGGGTCCACCATCAAGAGGATCTAACTATAGTAAATATTTATTCCCCTGCTATATATATATATATAGGCATTCCCATCAGCAGTGTAAGAGGTTCACCTTTCTCTACATCCTCACCAAAATCTATTGTTTATCTTTGTGTATGGTTCAAGAGAGTGGTCTAGTTTTGTTCTTCTGCATGTGAATGTCCAATTTTCACAGCACCATTTATGGAAGAGACTGTCTTTCTTCCAGTGGATAGTTTTTCCTCCATTGTCGAATATTAGTTGACCATAAAATTGAGGGTCCACTTCTGGATTCTCTATTCTGTTCCATTGTTCTATGTGTCTGTTTTTGTGCCAGGACCACACTGTCTTGATGACCACAGCGTTGTAGTACAACCTGAAAACTGGCATTGTGATGCCCCCAGCTATGGTTTTCTTTTTTAAAATTCCCCTGGCTATTCGGGGTCTTTTCTGATTCCACACAAATCTTAAAATAATTTGTTCCAACTCACTGCAGAAAGTCCATGGTATTTTGATAGGGATTACATTAAACGTGTAAATTGCCCTGGGTAACATTGACATTTTCACAATATTAACTCTGACAATCCATGAGCATGGAATATTTTTCCATCTCTTTCTGTCTTCCTCAATTTCTTTCAGAAGTGTTCTATAGTTTTTAGGTTATAGATCCTTTACCTCTTTGGTTAGGTTTATTCCTAGGTATCTTAGGCTTTTGGGTGCAATTATAAATGGGATTGACTCCTTAATTTCTCTTTCTTCAGTCTCATTGTTAGTGCATAGAAATGCCATTGATTTCTGGGCATTGATTTTCCATCCTGCCACACTACCAAATTGCTGTATGAGTTCTAGCAATCTTGGGGTAGAGGCTTTTGGGTTTTCTATGTAGAATATCATGTCATCGGCGAAGAGCGGGGGTTTGACTTCTTCTTTGCCAATTTGAATGCCTTTAATGTCTTTTTGTTGTCTGATTGCTGAGGCTAGGATTTCCAGTACTATGTTGAATAGCAGTGGTGAGAGTGGACATCCCTGTCTTGTTCCTGATCTTAGGGGAAAGGCTCCCAGTGCCTCCCCATTGAGAATTATATTTGCTGTGGGCTTTTCATAGATGGCCTTTAAGATGTCGAGGAAAGTTCCCTCTATCCCTACACTCTGAAGAGTTTTGATCAGGAATGGATGCTGTTTTGTCAAATGCTTTCTCTGCATCTAATGAGAGGATCATATGGTTCTTGGTTTTTCTCTTGGTGGTATGATGAATCACATTGATTGTTTTATGAATGTTGAACCAGCCTTGTGTCCCGGGGATAAATCCTACTTGGTCATGGTGAATAATTTTCTTAATGTACTCTTGGATCCTATTGGCTAGTATCTTGTTGAGAATGTTTGCATCCATGTTCATCAGGGATATTGGTCTCTAATTCTCCTTTTGGTGGGGTCTTTGACCGGTTTTGGAATTAAGGTGATGCTGGCCTCATAGAACGAAGTTGGAATTACTCCATCTCTTTCTATGTTTCCAAACAGCTTTAGGAGAATAGGTATGGTTTCTTCTTTAAATGTTTGGTAGAATTCCCCAGGGAAGCCATCTGGCCCTGGACTTTTGTATATTGGGAGGTTTTTAATGACTGCTTCCATTTCCTCCTTGGTTATTGGCCTGTTCAGATTTTCTATTTCTTCCTGTTCCAGTTTTGGTAGGTTGTGGCTTTCCAGAAATGCATCCGTTTCTTCTAGATTGCCTAATTTATTGGCGTATAGCTGTTCATAATATGTTTTTAAAATCATTTGTATTTCCTTGGTGTTGGTAGTGATCTCTCCTTTCTCATTCATGGTTTTATTAATTTGAGTCTTCTCTCTCTTCTTTTTAATAAGGCTGGTTAATGGTTTATCTATCTTATTAATTCTTTCAAAGAACCAGCTCCTGGTTTTGTTGATCTGTTCCACAGTTCTTCTGGTCTCAATTTCGTTGAGTTCTGCTCAATTCTTTATTAACTCTCTTCTTCTGCTGGCTGTAGGATCTATTTGCTGTTTTTCTCTAGCTCCTTTAGGTGTAAGGTTAGCTTTTGTATTTGAGTTCTTTCCAGTTTTTGAATGGATGCTTGTATTGCGATGTATTTCCCCCTCAGGACTGCTTTTGCTGTATCCCCAAAATTTTTAACAGTTGTATCTTCATTCTCATTAGTTTCCATGAGTCTTTTTAATTCTTCCTTAATTTCCTGGTGACCCTTTCATCTTTTAGCAAGATGGTCCTTAACCTCTACGTATTTGAAGTCCTTCCAAACTTCTTGTTGTGATTCAGTTCTACTTTCAATGCATTATGGTCTGAGAATATGCAGGGGACGATGCCAATAGTTTGGTATCAGTTAAGAACTGATTGTGACCCAGTATGCGGTCTATTCTGAAGAAGGGTCCATGTGCACTTGAGAAGAATGTGTATTCAGTTGAGTTTGAATGTAAAGTTCTGTAGATATCTGTGAAATCCATCTGCTCCAGTGTATCATTTAAAGCTCTTGTTTCCTTGGAAATGTTGTGCTTAGAAGACCTATCGAGTGTAGAAAGCGCTAGATTGAAGGCACCAAGTACAAGTGTATTATTATCTAAGTATGTCTTAACTTTGGTTATTAATTGATAGATTTGGCAGCTCCCACATTCGGGGCACATATATTGATGAATGTTAAGTCTTCTTGTTGGATAGATCCTTTAAGTGTCCCTTATATATACTGTCCCTCTTCATCTCTCACTACAGTCTTCGGGGTAAATTTTAGTTTATGTTATATAAGCATGGCTACCCCTGCTTTCTTTTGAGGACCATTTGAATGGTAATTGGTTCTCCAATTAGGCTGTAAGTGTCCTTCCATCTAAAATGAGTCTCTTGTAGACAGCAAATAGATGGGACCTGCTTTTCTATCCAGTCTGACACCCTGCGCCTTTTGATGCGGTCATTAAGCCCGTTCATGTTCAGAGTTACTATTGAAAGATAAGACTTTAGTGTCATCATGATATCTATTCAGTCCCTGTTTTTGTGGATTGTCCCATTGGACTTCTTAAAGGGGAATTTTGAGAGTCCCCCTTAAAATTTCTTGCAGAGCTGGTTTGGAGGTCACATATTCTTTCAGTTCCTGCCTGTCTTGGAAGCTCTTTATCTCTCCTTCCATTCTGAATGAGTGCCTTGCTGGATAAAGTATTCTTGGTTGCATGTTTTTCTCATTTAGGACCCTGAATATATCCTGCCAGCCCTTTCTGGCTTTCCAGGTCTCTGTGGAGAGGTCTGCTGTTACCCTAATACTCCTCTCCATAAAAGTCAGGGAATTCTTGTCTTTTGCTGCTTTAAGGATCTTCTCTTTATCTTTGGAATTTGCAAGCTTCACTATTAAATGTCGGGGGCGGGGCCACTGATCTGCTCAGCTTGGGGCAGGAGCGTCCATGCTGTCCTGGGCCCTCCTGTCCTCTGCCTGTCCCGGGGGGAGGCCAGATCCTGGGCTGTGTCCCTGGTGCCCTGTGCTCCCAGGTCTGCGCTGTTGGAATCGCGCTCCCGGCCACGCAGGCCCCTCTCTGCGGAGCTGCTGCCTGAGCCCCTCCGAGCTGCTCCCGGGTCCAGCCGTGCACAGGCTGCAGCCCTTTAGGGAGCTCGGTGCACTCTCCCAGGGCGCAGGTGTCTGTTAATGTCCCAGGGAGCCTGAAGGCATCCCTGCCCTTCTGGGGTCCTGCTCTAACTCCCTGCGAGCACCTTTCTGCCCGGGATGATTGGTGAAGCTCCTGCTTCTCCAGGTGGGGCTTTCCTGTCCTGGGGACTCTCGCCCCAGCCTTAGCCTGGCTTCTCGTGGGGACCCTCCCCTTTGGATGCCTTTTGTTTCTTTATTTCTTTTTTCCCCGTCTTCCTACCTTGATAGAAGCGTGAACTCTTCTCACTGTAGTATTCCAGCTGTTCTCTCTTTAAATCTTAGGCAGAATTCGTAGATTTTCAGGATGATTTGAAGGTTATCTAGGGAATTTGGTGGGGACAGGTGACTTGGGGACCCTACTCTTCCACCATCTTGCCCCTCTCTCTCCAAATTCCCAGTTTCTCCTCCCTCCTCCTTGTTTCTTTTGGTCTTTTCTTGGATTACATAATAGTGAAATCATCACAGTCTTCAATGTCAAACAGATCTCTGTTCAATACCATGCTCTGCAAATGTCTAATAATTTTGAGTAAACTGTTAAAAGATTTTGGTGATAGTGAATATTCACAAAGAAAATTATAAAGGTTTTAGCACATAGTCTATATTTTCCAAACATCCCATTAATCTTCCATTAAATGTACCTCCTAGCAATAAGCTTCAGCCAAGTACATACCAATGTGTGTGTATGTGTGTGTGTTTAACTGGTTAGTTGGGCATTGAATCATAACGTTTTAGGGACCAAATGGCTGCTACTCAGGAAATATATCTCTATATCTTCTCAGAATGATGTACTCTTTTTCCTTCTCATACTATTCTGAGGTATATGTTTGGGACAAAGTTGCTTTCCATAGTTCTATGTGTTTTTAGAAATCACTGTCATTTTATTTTTTTTAATTTTATTTATTTATGATAGTCACAGACAGAGAAAGAGAGAGAGGCAGAGACACAGGCAGAGGGAGAAGCAGGCTCCATGCACCGGGAGCCTGACATGGGACTCGATCCCGGGTCTCCAGGATCGCACCCTGGGCCAAAGGCAGGCGCCAAACCGCTGCGCCACCCAGGGATCCCAATTACTGTCATTTTAATAGGTAATTTATAAATGCAATAAACAGTGCTATCTTTCTTTTTGTTTTTTTTTAATAGTACAATTTTTGTTTTTTTTAAGGAATTTATTTATTCATGATAGACACAGAGAGAGAGAGACAGAGACATAGGCAGAGGGAGAAGCAGGCTCCTTGAGGGGAGCCCGATGTGGGACTCAACCTGGTACTCAGGGATCACACCCTGAGCCAAAGGCAGATGCTCAACCCCTGAGCCACCCAGGCATCACTAAATAGTACCATTTTTAGGAACTTGAAAAAATGCAAGGTTTATTGCAATATGTGTACAAAAAGGAGCTACTTGGAAATAATTGTGTATTGTGTACTAAGAGATTTCATTGATTCCCAAAAGCCTAGACTTTATCTGTGAAATTAGATATACTTTCATGTTCATGTCATTTGAAATAAGGTATTTGCTTGTAACATTCTTTACTCTATTTCCCCTCTGAATCTTTGACAGTAAGAAAATAATTTGATAAGATGTGTTTGGTTTTTATGTAAATAAATGCACTAGGCTAATTTTGCATGTTTACCTGTACCCATGCACATCAATATTTGCATATGTGATATGCTATCATCTTAAAATTGTAGGAATTTATAGTTTATAATATGTCTTTATTTTATCGTCCCTTTTCTCACTATAACCCTATGCAGCTGACAGAACATAATTTTTATGGTATCATTTTGCAGATAAGAATATTTAAGTTCCCATTATAGACTGAAGAAAGAAAAATCCAATGTGCTGGGATGCCTGGGTGAGCATCTGCCTTCGGCTCAGGACGTGATTCTGGAGTTCCAGGATCGAGATTGGGCTCCCTGCGAGGAGCCTGCTTCTCCATCTGCCTATGTCTCTGTCTTCTCTCTGTGTCTCTCATGAATAAATAAATAAAATCATAAAAAAGAGAAACTTAAAAAAAGAAAAATCCAATGTGTTTTATGCTCCTCTATCCTGATTCCTCTATATGTCTGTGAAAGTATGCCTGCTTAAAGAACGTCCTGTTTTCTTGATGATAATAAATAATCTTGTTATTTTAGATTTTACTAGCATGCTATTGTAATAATATAAAGAGAATTTTAAAATCTCTACTTTCTGGGGCACCTGGGTGGCTCAGGTGGTTAAGTGTCAGCTTTGGCTCAGGCCCTGTTTCCAGGGTCCTGGTATTGGCCTGCACCAGGCCCAACATTGGGACCCACATCAAGCTCCTTGCTCAGTGGGGAGTCTCCTCCTCCCACCTGTGCTCTTTTTCACTCTTTCTTGCTATTTCTCTCTAAAATAAAAAAGTCAAATCTTTAAAAAAATATTTAATTTCCAAAGTACTTATACATCTATCACATTACTTAATTCACAAACTTCTATATAATGACACTGGAAAGTTGTTGGAAAATGCAAATTCCAATATAGGACAGTAAACTGAGGAATTAGTAATTGAGGGCATTCGCCCATGTTCACACAGATAATAGTGTCAAGTTTCTTTTGACAGTTCAGATTATCATATTGCCACAATGATATGATATTATAGCTTTGAAATTACATACATACAAACTCTCAACTATTTTAGGACTTTAATAAGAGACATATTGTCATCTCTGCATTAAAATATAAGGAAATCTAGGGTCAAATAGTTAAGCACCACAGCGCTTAAGTAGTGTAATTATGTGTAGAATGCAGATTTCACGGTCTCTCACCAATTGTTTTTTTCCATGGACCACACTAACTCTTATGGTATTCTGAAGATTTTGAGATGTTTAAAATTATATGTCAGAAACCCTTGTGATAGGTATAGTGATTAGAAGAAAGAGAATTTCTAGGTTTTCAACAAAAACAACAATGTAGGTAAGCTTTCTTTGATAAGTTTGATGAAAACGTGTAATCAAAACAGTTCTGTAGCAGTTGTACAATTCTGTGTTAGACACTGGAAAGTGTCTAACATAATTTTTTGTTATAATTTTTTGTTTAGTCTTGTCAAAGCATAGATGGCAAAATATGAAGAATATGTTATTCTAGCCGATAAATATAATTCATCACTACAATCCATGAATAATTGCTTTAACATTAGCCAATTTGACTATATATTGTTATTCCACCACTCTCAGCGTGTTGCCTGATGATTGCAAAAAAAAAATCACTTATTTTAGGGGCTTTTTACAAACAATGTATGCTTAACCCATTGTAATTATTATTTTCTATTTTCTACCATGTATGTCAAATCAAATCGATGTTGATATTATGATGTCAACTCTAGTCATTGAGTAAGTGAAAAAACAACAGTTTCTATTTAACACGTAGTTTTCTATTTTGAAACAGGAAAAGTAATTTATTACAAAGTGGTAAAAATTGTCCAACTGAGAAGATACTTGCCACAGATCCAGGAGAGTTGGAGGCGATGATATGAAGAAAGACTAAGAGTCTCACTGAACTTTAATCTGGGGAACAGAGGGACCAAGACTCGACTAGGACTCAAACTGGACTCACATTGAACTCATACCCAAGGTTTTGCCTCCTCCAGTTTTTATAAGAAGGCTAGCAGGTTGGCCTTAGGAATGATTAACTTTGGGAAGCATAGAAAATATGTTACTTAAAAAGGTAAAAGAGGGATCCCTGGGTGGCGCAGCGGTTTGGTGCCTGCCTTTGGCCCAGGGCGCAATCCTGGAGACCCAGGATCGAATCCCACATCGGGCTCCCGGTGCATGGAGCCTGCTTCTCCCTCTGCCTGTGTCTCTGCCTCTCTCTCTCTCTCTGTGACTATCATAAATAAATAAAAATTAAAAAAAATAATTTTTAGTAGGGTAGTGGTTTTTATTTTAATATTTTATTTATTTATTTGAGAGAAAGATAAAGAGACACAGAGCATGAACAGGGGCAAGGAGGCAGAGGGAGATGGAAAAGCAGGCTCCCTGCTCAGCAGGGAGCCCTATTTGGGGGTCAAACCTAGGACCCTGTCCTGAGCCAAAGGCAGATGATTAACACTAGGGCTGCCTAGGCAGCCCTAGATGGGTAGTGTTTTAATTGCAAGCCAAATGATTCTTTTTTTTTTTTTTTTTGGTGTTCAATTTACTAACATACAGAATAACACCCAGTGCCCGTCACCCATTCACTCCCACCCCCCGCCCTCCTCCCCTTCTACCACCCCTAGTTCGTTTCCCAGAGTTAGCAGTCTTTACGTTCTGTCTCCCTTTCTGATATTTCCCACACATTTCTTCTCCCTTCCCTTATTTTCCCTTTCACTATTATTTATATTCCCCAAATGAATGAGAACATATAATGTTTGTCCTTCTCCGACTGACTTACTTCACTCAGTATAATACCCTCCAGTTCCATCCACGTTGAAGCAAATGGTGGGTATTTGTCATTTCTAATAGCTGAGTAATATTCCATTGTATACATAAACCACATCTTCTTTATCCATTCATCTTTCGTTGGACACCGAGGCTCCTTCCACAGTTTGGCTATAGTGGCCATTGCTGCTAGAAACATCGGGGTGCAGGTGTCCCGGCGTTTCATTGCATTTGTATCTTTGGGGTAAATCCCCAACAGTGCAATTGCTGGGTCGTAGGGCAGGTATATTTTTAACTGTTTGAGGAACCTCCACACAGTTTTCCAGAGTAAGCCAAATGATTCTGACAGATACAGAATAATAATAGATTTTTATTCTGATTTCTTTGTTTGAATCACTCAAGTCAGCATGAGGTGGCAGCAGTAAAATCAGAGTGGGAGTCTAACACTAAATTAGCTTTGATTAACCATGAAGAATAATAATGTAACTTTGGGAAAGTCAGTTAATCTCCTGGTCATCAGTGACTTAATATGTCTTGATCTTTTCTATTTTAAAAATCTAGAAAAAAATTCTGAATTTATTTGCCTAAGTATTTTTAAAAATTTATTTGTTCCACGATTGGTTATAATGTATTACATGTATTTTTTTTATTTTTTATTGGAGTTCATTTTGCCAACATATAGCATAACACCCAGTACTCATCCCATCAAGTGCCCCCCTCAGTGCCCGTCACCCAGTCACCACCACCCCCTGCCCACCTCCCCTTCTACTACCCCTAGTTCGTTTCCCAGAGTTAGGAGTCTCTCATGTTCTGTCTCCCTTTCTGATATTTCCCATTCATTTTTCTCCTTTCCCCTTTATTCCCTTTCACTATTTTTTATATTCCACAAATGAATGAGACCATATAGTGTTTGTCCTTCCCCTATTGACTTATTTCACTCAGCATAATACCCTCCAGTTACATACACGTTGAAGCAAATGGTGGGCATTTGTTGTTTCTAATGGCTGAGTAATATTCCATTGTATACATGTATTTTTAAAAATTGATTCATTTTATGTAAATGTTCACTTATGTGCACTAAACAAATAATTCAGACTACTTATGATATTACTGAAATTATAGGTTCTCATACCTAAGTTGTTATGTTCATATAAAGTATGAGTTAACTACTACTAACTGTTTAGTGGAATTCCTGTTCTTTGAAAATTAAATACACGGGGATCCCTGGGTGGTTCAGTGGTTTATCACCTGCCTTAGGCCCAGGGCATGATCCTGGAGATCTGGGATCAAGTCCCACATCAGGCTCCCTGCATGGAGCCTGCTTCTCCCTCTGCCTGTGTCTCTGCCTCTCTCTCTCTCCCTCTATGTCTCTCATGAATAAATAAATAAAATCTTAAAAAATAAAAAAAATTAAACACACAGGCAGTCCTTGTGGCACTTTTTCCTGTAGTATACAACTAATCTTACATTCAAGTTTTCCAAGATATCTTTATCTACAGTGCTGTGAACACTGAATTGGAGAAGCAAATGCCCTTTATTCCAATCTGCCATTGTTGAATGCTTAGATTGTTGGATTTAATACTTCCCGTTAATCTTGCCCCTTATGGACTGAAATACATGATAATTTATTCCACATAAACTTACTTATGTAGTGTCTTCAAGGTGAAACCATTTCAAAATTCCACTGTGACATCCTGTCTGCCAAAGCTGGCCAACCACATGATGCTGATATTGCATAACATGCCATGTCAGTTGGTGGAGCCGCACACCACTGAGCAACACTAACAGGAAGGGACAATAAAAATGCTGTTACCATTCAATTTTAATTATATCACATAATGCTAAGACTGTAATTTGCTTATGTATCTGTTCTTTGCTAAATAATTTTAAAGCATTATGAAAACATTTTAAGCTTGAAATAGCAAAGTATTTCATCCTGCTACATATGAATGACATTTATTTTTATAGAGAACGTTATGATGTTTCTATACTATAAATTGTGATTCACAATTAAAATAGTAATATTCTTACTATGCTAACAATACCATTATTGTTTATGGAAGATAATACCATAATATCCTTGACTAGAAATAAACTCGTTATAACTATATCTATAGAACTGTAGTATTAATGTATTTGTGCTTTTAATGAAGAATTCTATATTCCTGTAAACTAGCATACAGTAGTTTCTTAAGAAATGTTTATTGAATGAATGAATTGGTAAACAGTCTTTTTATACCTTAAAATATTTAGCTCATTTGTATAGATAATACTAGTATATCATATAACTAAAATGTCTGCCTTTCCTTACTTTATTCCCTACCTCTCTCCTTGCCTCTCTTTTCTATGTCCTACTGTACCGAATGAATCAGATTAATAGTAGTGCTATTTCATTTTTATTTTTTTTATTTTATTTTTTTTTAAGACAACCTTTTTTTTTTTTTTATTTTTTGATAGTCACACAGAGAGAGAGAGAGGCACAGAGACATAGGCAGAGGGAGAAGCAGGCTCCATGCACTGGGATCCCGACGTGGGATTCGATCCCAGGTCTCCAGGATCGCGCCCTGGGCCAAAGGCAGGCGCCAAACCGCTGCGCCACCCAGGGATCCCTGCTATTTCATTTTTAAAAGCCCAAACATTCAACTTGAAATGCTTTAAATTTATTACCTGGACACATGCCATTCTGCTAAAGTGAAATTTTATGATGTTTCTATTAAATATGTTGAAATACTGGGATCATTTTAATGAAGTTGTTAATATAATAAAGCTGAGTAACATGTAGGGGATGCTATATATGATGATTTCTAAAACTATTACTTCAAATAAGTGTAGTAAAATGATATGGACAAACGAAATATAGTTATCTTCAGTAGTAACTAATGCAATCTTTTACTGTCTGAAATTTCCTTGAGATATGTATATGTGAGTTACAAGTTGTTGTTTTTTTTTTTTTTTAGTTGCAATGCAGGATAATTCCTCTTATGTAAGCTGAATAGTATTGGTGAATTCAGTAAAATGCCAGGGTAGGCAGGGGCAAACATCTGTCTTTCAGCAGAAACAGAAATATCTATACATAAGCAGAAACTGTTAGAACCAACTTTGTCAGTATCTGGAAAACAGTAAAAAGTTTACAATGACCAAGCAAACACTGAATAACAATTTTAAAAAATTAAAAATAGCAGGAGAACCTTGTAAAGTTTTAAAATTCCATTAACCTACACTGGCTTATTTGTGATTTTGAATGGTGGTCCATGTTCCTGGTGTGAGACCTGGTTGTTGGTCCTAGAAGGGACACATAAACCTTTAATACATGAGTATTGTGCTTTTTTCTATACTATATGGAGGCTACTCAAAGACTAACAGAAGGCTGCGGACTGTGGCTCACCTAAATCACAAATCATCTGAGACAGAAAATCAGAAGATATTGCTTAAAACACTGTAACTTAAAGGAAAAACCCACAGATGCCATGGGCAACATATTATGTTTGAGAATATACAATACAAACACAAATAGTACCCTAACTCATGGAAGGAAAGCTAGGTAAAGAGTTTGTTAATCAATTAAGGCATTCAAAATACCCATATGTAACAGGAAATTTTGAAAGCAATGCGCATGCCTAGGGTAGAATGCATATTCAAAAAAGACCTGAGAAAACCTTAAGTTTTCATATTTGTCAGTTGCCTAAGTTCAGTTTAAGAAGGAAATGAATGGTAAAGTAGCAAGGTAAATAACCTAAGCAGATATAGAATGAGTGCCCAAGCACAGAACCAACCTGCAAAGACGGGGAGAGTTGTTTGTTTTGCTTCTAGCATTCAAGGAAATCTTTGTCAAACCACCAGGAAATATAAGATAAATAAAAGAGATTTTGGGATTCCTGGGTGGCTCAGCGGTTGAGTGTCTGGCCTTTACCTCAGGGCGTGATCCTGGAGTCTCAGGATCGAGTTCCACAGCAGGCTCCCTGCATGGAGCCTGCTTCTACCTCTGCCTGTGTCTCTGCCTCTCTCTCTCTCTCTCTGTCTTTTTTAAAAAATCATTTTAGCAATCTATAATGGATTGATTAACATGCCTTAATCTCATAATAATTTTAATGAACATTCTTCAGAGAACCGGAAGATTGAAGATTTTAAAGGCATCTGATCTAATCTCAGCCCACTCTCTCCTATTTCTATTCATTCTTCACACATCTCCTATTACAGCATCTTTCTACTAGAGGAGGGTGATTTTTGTAGACTTACTTTTTAATGCTAACACTGCAATATTTTCATCTGAAACGTTGCTGATTAGTAATATAAAACTAAAATTCTGTATTTTCATTACATTATTATTTTATATAAGACCAGTTAACTGGCAGTTAACAATTGAATATTTTTTAAATATTTATTTATTCATGAGAGACAGAGAGAGGCAGAGACATAGGCAGAGGGAGAAGCAGGCTCCATGCAGGGAGCCTGATGTGGGACATGATCCTGGGACTCAAGGATCACACCCTGGGCTGAGGCAGGTGCTCAATTGCTGCTCCACCCAAGCTTCCCACTAACAATGGAATCTTAACTAGAGAGCAAAGATAGATATTTGAAACTATAGACTAATAAGCTTATAACTAATGCCCAATGAAATTCTCAAATATATTATGAAAAATTTTATGCGATCATAAAAAATAAAAAAATCTGGGATGCCTGGGATGCTCAGTGGTTGAGCATCTGCCTTTGGCTCAGGAAGTGATCCTGGGTCCAGGGATCAAGTCCCGCATCAGGCTCCCTGTGATGAGCTTGCTTTTCCCTCTGCCTGTGTCTCTGTCTCTGTCTCTGTCTCTCTGTCTCTCTCTGTGTCTCAAATGAAAAAATAAAATCTTTAAAAATATTTTTTCAATTACCACACACAACAAAAAATAGTCTTTACAAGGATAGTGTGAGTCACTAAGCAAAAAAAATAAAACACCAAATCATTGAGATTGAAATATTTATAGTTTTCATAGTTATTATATTACAATATTCAAATATTTAATCTTCAACAAAAAATTACAAAACCTATTTGAAAACAACCATCCATAAGAAAGCCTAGCAATTGGACTTAATAGACAAAAACTGGTAAAAGATATGCTCAAGAAAACTATAGACAAATAAGTAAACTAAGAAAATGATGAACAGAATTAAAATATTAATGAAAATAAATAAATTACAAAAAAGAACAATGTAAAAAACATGGAGCTATTGAGCACCATGGTTTATGTTCCTCTTCAACCTTGACATCATGGACAGGAACAGAGTTCAGGCACCCTAGCTGGCCTATCACTGCAGTGAGCCCCAAGCCTCTAGTTCACACCAGACCTAGGTGTCCTATCAAGGCATCCTTAGCATGACACAAACTAGGATGCTGCTAGACAGAGCTCACCACAGCTCCAGCCATTTCAAAAAGGTGACACAGATAAAAGAGACCCCAAGACTTCCTGGCCTGTACTTACTTAGGCTACAGATGATTCACCAGAGTGCATTAAAAAAATTGCTAGCCCATTGCTGCCTAGGGTCCAGCTGTCCCACCAGGGTGCCCTGTCATGGAGCACCATGTGACATACAGCATGCCCAACTTAGTCCAACTATCTGACCATAGTGTCTCCAGTATGGAGCAGCATGGGACTTCCTGGCCTATACTTTACCTTGATTCTTGCCACTACACCAGGCTGGCACCTGAAAGAAGCATTCCTGGGCTCTACAACCCATACCCATCACAGAGCCAGCCATTTCACTAGTGTAGCCCTTGTGCAAAAAGCCCTAGGACCCCTTGGCTTGTACGCACCTCAGATCTTGCCACCCTGTCATGGTTCTCTCTGCACAGAGAACCCCAGAACACACTGGCTTGAACATACTTCAGCTTCTGCTGTCCTGTCATAGTTTATCTGCAGGAGAACCCCAGGATACCCTAGCTTGTACCCACCTTGGCTTCAGCTATTCATCCAAGAAACCCTCTCTGCAAAGACTCCCAAGTCTGTCTTAGCCTGCATACAATTCAGCTTTGACCGTCAAAACAGCCCCACAAATAAACTCACCGGTACTCCAAGCCCACAATAGCTACAGTTACAGCCAGCCAGCCAAAGTCAGCAGGCACACACAGACTACACAAGGGATGACAATATACAAAATCATTCCTTCTAGTTTAAGAGTAACAGCTGTTCTGCCTAATTCATTGAAACAAATATAAAAACCTAAGCAAAAGGTGGAGAAAGAGGAATATACCCCAAATGAAAGAAAAAGACATTACTTCAGAAAAAGAACTTAATGAAATGGAGAGAGTAATATGTTGATAAATAGTTCAAAGTAATGGTTATAAAGATTGCAGAGAGGAGTGGATGAACTCAGTGAGATCTACAATGAAGAGATAGAAAATATTTTGAAAGAATCAATCTGAGTTGAAAACTATGATAAGTAAAATAAAAGCTACCCTAGTAGGAATCAACTGTAGATTGTCAGATACAGAAGAATGAATCAGCAATCTGGAAGCAGTGTAATGAAAGCAGCAAAGATGAACAACAACAACAACAACAAAACCCAAAAATAATAAAAAGAAATGAGGCTAGCTTAAGAGAATCCTTGGACAACATCAAGCAAGCAAACATTTGCATCAAAGAAGTCTCAGAAGAAGAGATAAAGGAGCAGAAAACTTACTTGAAGCAATAAGAGTTGAAAACTTCTCTATCCCAGGTAAGGAGACAGATATCCAGGTTCAGAAAGCACATAGAGTTCCAAACAAGATGAACCAAAAGTTATCCATACCATGCACACATAATAATTAAAATGTCAAAGTTTAGTTATAAAGAGAAAAATTTAAAATCAAAAAAGTTAGTCAGTTACAAGGACACCCCCCCCATACACATAAGGCTATTAGTTGATTTTAAAAAAGAAACTACACAGGCAAGAAGAAAGTGGCATGCTATATTCAAAGTTTGGAAATGAAAAAAAATTAAAAACTACAACCAAGAATACTCTACCCAGCAAAGCTATCATTCAGAATTTAGGTTAGAGAGCTTCCCAGGCAACCAAATATTAAAGGAATCCATCACCACTAAACTGGCCTTATAAAAAATGTCCATGGATCTTCTTTAAGTAGAAAACAAAATGTCATATTTAGAAGTAAGAAAATTATAGAAGGAAAGGGCTCAAAAAATTTTAAATGTAAAATATAACAACATTAAACATGGAAGGGGAGAGTAAAAAGAAGGTTCTTTTAGAATGTATTTGAATTTAAGTGACCATCAAATTAATATAGACATCTACATACATAGAATGCTATATATAAGCTTTATGGTAACAACAAACCAAAATCCTATATTAAATACATTAAAAAATAAAGAGAAAGCCAAGGGTAACAGTAAAGAAAATCATCAATTGCAAGGAAAAACAATAAGAAACAGTGAATAACTATATAAATAGGAAACAAAATTTAAAATGTCAGTAAGTACATAATTGGTTTAAGTGAAATGGTCTAACTGCTTCAAGCAATATAGGGTGACAGAATAGATTAACAAGATACATCTCTATGCTGCCTGCAAGAAATCACTTCAGACCTAAAGACACATACAAACTGAAAGGATGGAAAAATATATTTCATAAAAAATGGAAGAAAAAAATGTCAAAGTAGAAATACTTCTGTCAGACAAAATAGACTTTAAAACAGGCTGCCACAGAGGGGAGGAACAAGATGGCGGAAGAGTAGGGTCCCCAAATCACCTGTCTCCACCAAATTACCTAGAAAACCTTCAAATTATCCTGAAAATCTATCAATTCGGCCTGAGAATTAAAGAGAGACCAGCTGGAATGCTACACTGAGAAGAGTTCGCGCATCTATCAAGGTAGGAAGACGGGGAAAAAGAAATAAAGAAACAAAGGCCTCCAAGGGGGAGGGGCCCCACGAGGAGCCGGGCTGAGGCCGGGGCGAGTGTCCCCAGGACAGGAGAGCCCCGTCCTGGAGACGCAGGAGCTGCACCGACCTTCCCGGGGGAAAGGGGCTCGCAGGGGGTTGGAGCAGGAACCAGGAGGGCGAGGATGCCCTCAGGCTCCCGGGGACAGTAACAGCAACTGTGCGCCCAGGAGAGTGCCCCGAGCTCCCTAAGGGCTGCAGCGCGCACGGCGGGACCGGCGGAACCTGGAGCAGCTCGGAGGGGCTCGGGCGGCGGCTCCGCGGAGGGGGCTGCGCGGCCCCGGGAGCAGCTCGGAGGGGCTCGGGCAGAGGAAGAGGCTCCGTGCGGAGGGGGCTGCGCGGTTCCAGGAGCAGCTCGGGGGGGCTCGGGCGGCAGCTCCGCGGAGGGGGCTGCGCGGCCCGGGAGCGCGAATCCACCAGCGCAGGCCCCGGAGCACAGGGCGCCGGGACACAGCCCAGGATCCCGCCTCCCCCGGGACAGGCAGAGGCTGGGAGGGCCCAGGGCAGCAAGGACGCTCCTGCCCCAGCTGAGCACATCAGCGGCCCCGCCCCGGAGCCTCCAGGCCCTGCAGACGGAGTTCCTGCCAGAGCTGAATCCAGGTTTCCAGAGCTGCCCGGCCACTGGGGCTGTTCCTCCTGCGGGCTCACGGGGTAAACAACCCCCACTGAGCCCTGCACCAGGCAGGGGCACAGCAGCTCCCCCAACTGCTAACACCTGAAAATCAGCACAACAGGCCCCTCCCCCAGAACACCAGCTAGACTGACAACTTCCAGGAGAAGCCAAGGGACTTAAAGTACACAGAATCAGAAGATACTCCCCCGTGGTTCTTTTTGTTTTGTTTTGTTTTGTTTTGCTTTTTGATTTGTTTCCTTCCCCCACCCCCTTTTTTCTCCTTTCTTTTTCTTTCTCTTTTTCTTCTTTTTCTTTTTTATTTTTTTTCTTTTTCTTCCCTTTTTTTTCTCTTTCTCTTTTCTTTCCTTCTTTCTCTCCTCTCTTTTTCTCTTTTTCCCAATACAACTTGCTTTTGGCCACTCCGCACTGAGCAAAATGAATAGAAGGAAAACCTCACCTCAAAAGAAAGAATCAGAAACAGTCCTCTCTCCCACAGAGTTACAAAATCTGGATTACAATTCAATGTCAGAAAGCCAATTCAGAAGCACTATTATACAGCTACTGGTGGCTCTAGAAAAAAGTATAAAGGACTCAAGAGACTTCATGACTGCAGAATTTAGAGCTAATCAGGCAGAAATTAAAAATCAATTGAATGAGATGCAATCCAAACTAGAAGTCCTAACGACGAGGGTTAACGAGGTGGAAGAACGTGTGAGTGACGTAGAAGACAAGTTGATAGCAAAGAGGGAAACTGAGGAAAAAAGAGACAAACAATTAAAAGACCATGAAGATAGATTAAGGGAAATAAACAACAGCCTGAGAAAGAAAAACCTACTTTTAATTGGGGTTCCCGAGGGCGCCGAAAGGGACAGAGGTCCAGAATATGTATTTGAACAAATTCTAGCTGAAAACTTTCCTAATCTGGGAAGGGAAGCAGGCATTCAGATCCAGGAAATAGAGAGATACCCCCCTAAAATCAATAAAAACCGTTCAACACCTCGACATTTAATAGTGAAGCTTGCAAATTCCAAAGATAAAGAGATGATCCTTAAAATAGCAAGAGACAAGAAATCCCTGACTTTTATGGGGAGGAGTATTAGGGTAACAGCAGACCTCTCCACAGAGACCTGGCAGGCCAGAAAGGGCTGGCAGGATATATTCAGGGTCCTAAATGAGAAGAACATGCAACCAAGAATACTTTATCCAGCAAGGCTCTCATTCAAAATGGAAGGAGAGATAAAGAGCTTCCAAGACAGGCAGCAACTAAAAGAATATGTGACCTCCAAACCAGCTCTGCAAGAAATTTTAAGGGGGACTCGTAAAATTCCCCTTTAAGAAGAAGTTCAGTGGAACATTCCACAAAAACAAGGACTGAATAGATAACATGATGATACTAAACTCATATCTCTCAATAGTAACTCTGAATGTGAACGGGCTTAATGACCCCATCAAAAGGCGCAGGGTTTCAGACTGGATAAAAAAGCAAGACCCATCTATTTGCTGTCTACAAGAGACTCATTTTAGACAGAAGGACACCTACAGCCTGAAAATAAAAGGTTGGAGAACCATTTACCATTCGAATGGTTCTCAAAAGAAAGCAGGGGTAGCCATCCTTATATCAGATAAACTAAACTTTACCCCAAAGACTGTAGTGAGAGATGAAGAGGGACACTATATCATACTTAAAGGATCTATTCAACAAGAGGACTTAACAATCCTCAATATATATGCCCCGAATGTGGGAGCTGCCAAATATATAAATCAGTTATTAACCAAAGTGAAGAAATATTTAGATAATAATACACTTATACATGGTGACTTCAACTAGCTCTTTCTATACTTGATAGGTCTTCTAAGCACAACATCTCCAAAGAAACGAGAGCTTTAAATGATACACTGGACCAGATGGATTTCACAGATATCTACAGAACTTTACATCCAAACTCAACTGAATACACATTCTTCTCAAGCGCACATGGAACTTTCTCCAGAATAGACCACATATTGGGTCACAAATCGGGTCTGATCCGATACCAAAAGATTGGGATTGTCCCCTGCATATTCTCAGACCATAATGCCTTGAAATTAGAACTAAATCACAACAAGAAGTTTGGAAGGACCTCAAACACATGGAGGTTAAGGACCATCATGCTAAAAGATGTAAGGGTCAACCAGGAAATTAAGGAAGAATTAAAAAGATTCATGGAAACTAATGAGAATGAAGATACAACCATTCAATATCTTTGGGATGCAGCAAAAGCAGTCCTAAGGGGGAAATACATCGCAACACAAGCACCCATTCAAAAACTGGAAAGAACTCAAATACAAAAGCTAACCTTACACATAAAGGAGCTAGAGAAAAAACAGCAAATAGATCCTACACCCAAGAGAAGAAGGGAGTTAATAAAGATTCGAGCAGAACTCAACGAAACCGAGACCAGAAGACCTGTGGAACAGATCAACAGAACAGGAGTTGGTTCTTTGAAAGAATTAATAAGATAGATAAACCATTAGCCAGCCTTATTAAAAAGAAGAGAGAGAAGACTCAAATTAATAAAATCATGAATGAGAAAGGAGAGATCACTACCAACACCAAGGAAATACAAACGATTTTAAAAACATTATGAACAGCTATACGCCAATAAATTAGGCAATCTAGAAGAAATGGACGCATTCCTGGAAAGCCACAAACTACCAAAACTGGAACAGGAAGAAATAGAAAACCTGAACAGGCTAATAACCAGGAGGAAATTGAAGCAGTCATCAAAAACCTCCCAAGACACAAGAGTCCAGGGCCAGATGGCTTCCCAGGGGAATTTTATCAAACGTTTAAAGAAGAAACCATACCTATTCTCCTAAAGCTGTTTGGAAAGATAGAAAGAGGTGGAGTTCTTCCAAATTCGTTCTATGAGGCCAGCATCACCTTAATTCCAAAACCAGACAAAGACCCCACCAAAAAGGAGAATTACAGACCAATATCCCTGATGAACATGGATGCAAAAATTCTCAACAAGATACTGGCCAATAGGATCCAACAGTACATTAAGAAAATTATTCATCATGACCAAGGTGGATTTATCCCTGGGACACAAGGCTGGTTCAACACCCGTAAAACAATCAATGTGATTCATCATATTAGCAAGAGAAAAACCAAGAACCATATGATCCTCTCATTGGATGCAGAGAAAGCATTTGACAAAATACAGCATCCGTTCCTTCAGCAATTAGACAACTAAAAGACTTTAAAGGCATTCAAATTGGCAAAGAAGTAGTCAAACTCTCCCACTTCGCCGATGACATGATACTCTACATAGAAAATCCAAAAGCCTCCACCCCAAGATTGCTAGAACTCATAAAGCAATTTGGTAGTGTGGCGGGATACAAAATCAATGCCCAGAAATCAATGGCATTTCTATACAATAACAATGAGACTGAAGAAAGAGAAATTAAGGAGTCAATCCAACTTGCAATTGCACCCAAAAGCCTAAGATAACTAGGAATAAACCTAACCAAAGAGGTAAAGGATCTATACCCTAAAAACTGTAGAACACTTCTGAAAGAAATTGAGGAAGACACAAAGAGATGGAATAGTATTCCATGCTCATGGATTGGCAGAATTAATATTGTGAAAATGTCAATGTTACCCAGGGCAATTTACACGTTTAATGCAATCCCTATCAAAATACCATGGACTTTATTCAGACAGTTAGAACAAATTATTTTAAGATTTGTGTGGAATCAGAAAAGACCCCGAATAGCCAGGGGAATTTTAAAAAAGAAAACCATACCCGGGGGCATCACAATGCCAGATTTCAGGTTGTCCTACAAAGCTTTGGTCATCAAGACAGTGTGGTACTGGCACAAAAACAGACACATAGAACAATGGAACAGAATAGAGAACCCAGAAGTGGACCCTGAACTTTATGGTCAACTAATATTCGATAAAGGAGGAAAGACTATCCACTGGAAGAAAGACAGTCTCTTCAATAAATGGTGCTGGGAAAATTGGACATCCACATGCAGAAGAATGAAACTAGACCACTCTCTTTCACCATACACAAAGATAAACTCAAAATGGATGAAAGATCTAAATGTGAGACAAGATTCCATCAAAATCCTAGAGGAGAACACAGGAAACACCCTTTTTGAACTTGGCCACAGTAACTTCTTGCAAGATACATCCACGAAGGCAAAAGAAACAAAAGCAAAAATGAACTATTGGGACTTTATCAAGATACGAAGCTTTTGCACAGCAAAAGAAACAGTCAACAAAACTAAAAGACAACCTACAGAATGGGAGAAGATATTTGCAAATGACATATCAGATAAAGGGCTAGTTTCCAAGATGTATAAAGAACTTATTAAACTCAATAGCAAAGAAACAAACAATCCAATCATGAAATGGTTAAAAGACATGAAGAGAAATCTCACAGAGGAAGACATAGACATGGCCAACATGCACATGAGAAAATGCTCTGCATCACTTACCATCAGGGAAATACAAATAAAAACCACAGTGAGATACCACCTCACACCAGTGAGAATGGGGAAAATTAACAAGGCAGGAAACCACAAATTTTGGAGAGGATGAGGAGAAAAGGGAACCCTCTTACACTGTTGGTGGGAATGTGAACTGGTGCAGCCACTCTGGAAAACTGTGTGGAGGTTTTCAAAGAGTTTAAAATAGACCCAGCAATTGCACTGCGGGGGATTTACCCCAAATATTCAGATGCAATGAAACTCCGGGACACCTGCACCCGATGTTTATAGCAGCAATGTCCACAATAGCCAAACCGTGGAAGGAGCCTCAGTGTCCATCGAAAGATGAATGGATAAAGAAGATGTGGTTTATGTACACAATGGAATATTACTCAGCCATTAGAAATGACAAATACCCACCTTTTGCTTCAATGTGGATGGAACTGGAGGGTATTACGCTGATTGAAGTAAGTCATTCGGAGAAGGACAAACATTGTATGTCCTCATTCATTTGGGGAATATAAATAATAATGAAAGGGAATATAAGGGAAGGGAGAAGAAATGTGTGGGAAATATCAGAAAGGGAGACAGAATAAAGACTCCTAACTCTGGGAAACGAACTAGGGGTGGTGGAAGGGGAGGAGGGCGGGGGGTGGGGGGGAAATGGGTGACAGGCACTGAGGGGGGCACTTGATGGGATGAGCACTGGGTGTTATTCTGTATGTTGGTAATTTGAACACCAATAAAAAACAAATTTATTATAAAAATAAAGGAAGATATGAAAGGGATTGGACATGCACATCTGCATAAAACTTTTGATAGACACCCAAATTTTCTAGCCATGGTGATTGGTAAAGGCTTTCCACTTCCAAAAAGAATATATGAAGGATAGAAAAGGTGGCTACTTGTTCAATTTTTCAGACAAAAAGTAATCATCCAGAAAAAAGCAATGTAATATGATACTACTACAGGTACAAAATAAATCTGTAACTGATACTAAAAACAGAGATTGATAAATTGGCTAAAAATTCAAAATAATTGACTTAAAGAGGCTGAGATACAAGAAAATCTAGACAACTAAATGAGAGTAGTGGAATGTTACATAAATTAGGATATTAAAAATAAATAGGGGCACCTGGGTGGCTCAGTGTTTGAGCGTCTGCCTTTGGCTCAGGTCATGATCTTGGGGTTCTGGGATTGAGTATCACATTGGTCTCCCCACAGGGAGCCTGCTTCTCTCCCTCTGCTTGTCTTTCTGCCTCTCTATGACTCTCACGAATAAATAAATAAAATATTATAAAAAGAAAGAAATAGAAACTATAAAAATATCTAGCAAAATACTTGAATTAAAGAATTCCATAATTGGGGGCAGCTGGGTGGCTCAGTTGGTTAAGTGTCTGCCTTTGGCTCAGGTCATGATTCCAGGGTCCTGCGATCAAGCTCAAAATTGGGCTCTCTGTTCAGTGGGGAGCCTGATTTTCCCTCTCCTGTTTTCCCTGCTTGTGTACTCTCACTCTCTCAACTTCAAATAAATAAAATCTTAAAACAAAATAAAATAAAACAAAAAAATCAATATTTGAACTGAAGTATCCAATAGAGAATTTCTTTTTTTAAAGCTTTTATTTATTTATTTATTTATTTATTTATTTATTTATTTATTTATTCATGAGAGACACACAGAGAGAGGTAGAGATATAGGCAGGGGGAGAAGCAGACTCTTCAGGGAGTCCAATGCAGGACTTGATCCTGAGACTCCACGGTTATGCCCTGAGCCAAAAGCAGACACTCAACAGCTGAGCCATCCAGGCATCCCCCCAATAGAGAATTTCAACAGTAGATTTAATCAAGCAGAAGAGACAATCAGCTGATTTAGAGATAAATCATTTGAAAGTATCCAGAGAAGCAAAACTAAAAGAATATAAAATAGTGAAGAAAGCCTAAATATCTTCTGAAACATGACCAAGGAAATCATTGTATGCTCAAGGGAATCCTAGGAGGAGAAGAGCGAATGAAAGTGCGAGGAAGTTTATTTAAAGAAATAATGGCTGAAATTTCTCAAATCTAGAGAGGGAAATGGACATTCTGATTCATGAGTTTCAAAAGCCTGAAATAAGAACCCAAATAAGTCTAACATAGGAAATATTAAAATTAAATTGTCGAAGAGAAAGAGAATTTTAAATTAGAAAACAAAGATTCATCATGTACAAGAGAACACCCATAAGGCTATTTGTGGATTTCTCAGCAGACATATTGCATACAAGAGGTAGCATGATATTTTCAACATACTGAGAGGGAAGAGCAAAAAAAACAAAATAAAACAAAACAAAACAAACACTGCATATCAAAGTTGTCCTCTAGAATTGGAGAGAGAAAAATTTTCCAAGCCAAAAGGAAAAAAAAAGTCGAAGGAATTCATTAACACTAGAAAGATTTTACAATAAAAGCTAAAAGGAGTTTATCAACTCTAAACAAAAGATTGCTGAAAATTAATACGAAAACATAAGAAAGCATAAAATTTACAGGTAAAGGTAAATGTATAGATAAATTCAGTGCTCCAATATAACAATGCTGGTGAATAAATCCCTTATAATACTATTATAGTTTAAGTCAAATTACGAAAAATAATTTTAGCAACAGTATTTGTTAATGAATACATACTAAAATATGTGAATGGTGATATAAATAATTTATTTAAAATCTTATATTTTTAACTTTTTGAGGGACCTCCATACTATTTTCTATATCGGCTGCACCAGACTGAATTTCCACCAACAGTGAAAGAAGTTTCCTTTTTCTCCATTCTTGGCACACTTATTGTTTCTTGTATTGTTAATTTTAACCATTCTGAGGTCGTATCTCATTGTAGCTTTGATTTGTATTTCCTTGATGATTAGTCATGTTGAATGTTTTGTCATGTATCTGTTGGCCATCTGGATATCTACATTGAAGAAATGTCTGTTCATATCTTCTGTCCATTTTTAATTGGATTATTTTTATGTTGAATTTTATAATTTATTTATATATTTCAAATATTAACACTTTATTGGATATGTTATGTGCAAATATCTTCTCCCATTCAATTAGGTTGCCTTTTCATTTTGCTGATTGTTTCCTTCACTGTGCAGAAACTTTTGTTTATTTTTATGAAGTCCCAATAGTTTATTTTTGCTTTTGTTTCCCTTGTCTCAGATGACATATCTAGAAAAATCTTTCTATGGCCAATGTTAAAGAAATTACTGGCTGTGTTCTCTTCTAGGTCTCACATTTAAATATTTAAATTCATTTTGACTTTATTTTTGTGGATAGTGTAAGGAAGTCGTCCAGGTAATTCTCCGTGTTCCTCCAACATCATTTGTTGAAGACTGTCTTTTTCCCATTGGATATTCTCTCCTGCTTTGTAGAAGATTATTTGACCATATAGCTGTGGGTCCATTTCCGGATTTTCTATTCAGTTCCATTTATCTATGTGTCTGTTTTTGTGCCAGTACAATACATTAGTGATAACTACAACTTTTTAATATAGCTTGAAGTCTGGAATCATAATGCCTCAGATATTTTTCCCCCAATATTTCTTTGGCTATTCGGGGTCTTTTGTGGTTCCATACACATTTCGGGATTGTTTTTTCAACCTTTGTAAAAAATTGGTGGTAGTTTTTTGATGAGGATGGCATACATGTGTAGATTACTTTGGGTATTATAGACATTTTAATGAGATTTGTTCTTTCAATCCACGAGCATGGAATATTTTCCATTTCTTTGAGTCATCTTCAATTTCTTTCATAAGTGTTCTATAATTGTCAGAAGGCAGAACCCTTGTCTCTTTGGTTAGGTTTATTCCTAGGTATCTTATGTATTTCAGCACAATTGTAAATGGGATCAATTCCTTTATTTCTCTATGTGCTGCTTAATTTATTATTGGTATGTAGAAATGCAACAAGTTTATATATGTTGATTTTCTATCATGTGAGTTAACTGAATTGTGTCTAAGTTCTAGCAAATTTTCTGCTGCAGTATTTTGGGATTTCTGCATAGAGTATCATATAAACTGTAAATAATGGAAGTTTTACTCCTCCCTTGCTTATTTGGATGCCATGTATTTCATTTTTGTTGTCTGATTGCTGAGGCTAGGACTTTCCAGTACTATGCTAAATAACAGTGATGAGAGAGGACATCCCTGTCTTTTTCCTGATCATTGAGGAAAAGGTCTCAGTTTTTCCCCATCGAGGATGATATTATATGTGGGTTTTTCATATATGGTCTTGTTGATGTTGAAGTATGTCCTCTCTAACCCAATTTTGTTGAAGGTTTTTATTATGAATGGATGCTTTCCTATGTCAAGTGCTATCTCTGCATCTATTGAGATGATCATATGTTTCTTATCCTTTTATTAATGTGGTTTATTATGTTTGCAAATATTGAACAACCTTTGCAACCCAAGAATAAATCCAACTTGGTTGTAGTGAATGATTATTTTAAGGTATGATTGAATTAAGTTTGCTAGTATATTATTGAAAATTTTGCATCCATGTTCATCAGGGATATTGGCCTATAGTTCTCTTCCTTAGTGGAGATTTTGTTTGGTTTTGATGTAAGAGTGATGTTGGACTTGTAGAAAGAATTTGGACATTTTTCTCCATTTCTATTGTTTGGGATTATTTGCAGATAATTATGTATTAACTCTTTAAATGTTTGGTAGAATTCACCCATAAAGCCATCTGTCCCTGGACTTTTGTTTGTTGGGAATTTTTTTTATTACTGATTCAATTTCTTCTCTGGTTCTTGGTATGTTGAAGTTTTCTATTCCTTTTTGTTTTACTATTCATAGTTTACATATATCTAGGAATTTATGTACTTCTTTCAGGTTATCCAATTCATTGACATATAGTTTTTCATAATATTCTTTTATAATTGTTGTTTTTTTCTTTGGTGTTGGTTGTTATTTCCCTTTCTTATTTCTTGTTTTATTTATTTTAGTCCATTCTTTTTTGTTTTTGACATGTCTGGCCATGGTTTCATTAATTTTATTAATTATTTCAAAGAACCAACTTCTGGCTTCATTCATCTGCTCTTTTTTTCTTTTTCTTTTTCTTTTTTTCCTTTTGCTTTCTATATCATTTATGTATGCTCTAATATCTGTTATTTCCTTCGTTCTGCTTGCTTACTCTATTTGTTGTTCTTTTTCTAGCTCCTTCAGGAGTGAGGTTAGGTTCTTTATTTGAGATTTTTCATGCTTTTTGAGGAAGAACTATATTGCTGTATTTTTTAAAAGATTTTTATTTATTTATTCATGAGAGACACAGAAAGAGAGGCAGAGACACAGGCAGAGGGAGAAACAGGCTCCATTCAGGGAACCTGATGTGGGACTCAATCCCAGAACTCCAGGATCACACCCTGAGCTGAAAGCAGATGCGCTTAACCGCTAAGCCACCCAGGCATTCCTATTGCTGTATATATCAAGCTTAGCACTTCTTTTGCTGCATCCAAAGGTTTTGGGCTATTTAGTTTTCATTTTCATTTGTTACCAAGTATATTTTAATTTCTTGGTTGACCCATTCATTGTTTACTAGCATATTGTTTAACCTCTATGGGTTTGTATTATTTCCAGATTTTTTCTTGTTTTTGACTTCAAGGTTCATGGTGTTGTGGTTAGAAAATACGAATAGTATGATCTCAGTCTTTCTGTACTTGTTAAGATCTCATTTGTGACCTACATATGTCATCTATTCTGGAGAATTTCCCATGTGCACTTGAAAATAATGTGTATTCTGCTGTTTTAGTTTAATATTATGAGTATATTTATTAAGTTCATCTGATCTAGTTGACATTAAAAGTCATTGTTTCCTTGTTGATTTTCTGTTTAAATGATCTATCTAATGATATAAATGGGTTTTTTGAAAAGATTTTTATGTATTTATTCATAAGAGACACAGAGAGAGAGAGAGAGGCAGAGATATAGGCAGAGAGAGAGAAGCAGACTTTATGCAGGGAGCCTAATGTGGGACTCGATCCCAGGACTCTGGGATCATGCCCGGATCCAAAGGCAGACGCTCAACTGCTGAGCCACCCAAGCATCCCTGTAAACAGAGTTTTAAAATAATCTATTATTATTGTGTTTTTTAAAATATTTTAATTATTTATTCATGACACACACACACACACACACACACACACAGAGGCAGAGACACAGGCAGAGGGAGAAGCAGGCCATATGCAAGGAGCCCGATGTGGGAATTAATTCCAGATCCTGGGATCATGCCCTGAGCCAAAGGCAGATGCTCAACTGCTGAGCCACCCAGGCATCCCATCTATTATTATTGTAGTATTATCAAGGAGTTCCTTTATATTTGTTCCTAATTGCTTTATATATGAGTGCTCCCGTTTTGGGCACAAAGTATTTACAATTGTTAGATGTTCCTGTTGTATTGTCCACTTTATGAGTATATAGTGCTCTTCTATATCTCTTGTTACAGTATTTCCTAATTTCAAAATGTATTACAAAGCTACAGTAGTGAAACTAGTATGGTAGTGGTTTAAAAATAGATATACAGACCAATGAAACAAAATATTTAACCCAGAATAAACCTATGGTCAACAGGTTTGCATCTGCAGGAAGAGTGCCAAAAATGCATACTGGAGAAAGGATAGTCTCTTAAATAAATGGTATAATGCATATTTGATATCTATACTAAGACACTAAATTTTGACCTTTATCTTACATTATACATTAAAAATTAACTCAACTTTGATTAATGATTTAAATGCCTGAAACTAAAAGTCCCAAAACAAAGGGAGGAATCTTCTTGATATCAGTCTTGGCAAAGTTTTTGAATATAACATCAATAACACAGGCAAGAAAAGTAAAAATAGATTAGTGGTACTCTATTAAATAAAAAATCTTTGGTGTTGATAAAGAAGATGTGGTTTATGTATACAATGGAATATTACTCAGCTATTAGAAATGACAAATACCCACCATTTGCTTCAACGTGGATGGAACTGGAGGGTATTATGCTGAGTGAAGTAAGTCAGTCGGAGAAGGACAAACATTATATGTTCTCATTCATTTGGGGAATATAAATAATAGTGAAAGGGAATATAAGGGAAGGGAGAAGAAATGTGTGGGAAATATCAGAAAGGGAGACAGAACGTAAAGACTGCTAACTCTGGGAAACGAACTAGGGGTGGTAGAAGGGGAGGAGGGCGGGGGGTGGGAGTGAATGGGTGATGGGCACTGGGTGTTATTCTGTATGTTAGTAAATTGAACACCAATAAAAAATAAAAAAAACTAAAAAATAAATAAATAAATAAATAAAAATTATAAACAACTCCTACCATACAATAGCAAAAAAAACCCACATGGTTAAATATAGGCAAAGGATTTCAATGTACATTTATCCAAAGAAAATGTACAAAAGGACAACTGGTATATGTAAAGAGGCTCAATATTGCAAATGATCAGGAAAAATGCAAATCAAAAATTGAAAATAGAATCCTGAATACTCAATGTACATTGTGTAATTCACATTATCCAAATATGGAAATATAATGGAGTATAGGAGGATTCAAAATCAAATCAGCAGGGATGCCTGAGTGACTCAGAGGTTGAGTGTCTGCCTTCAGCTCAGGTTGTGATTACACATTCCCAGGATCGAGTCTCGCATCAGGCTCCCTGCATGGAACCTGCTTCTCCCTCTGCCTGTGTCTCTGCCTCTCTCTGTGAGTCTCCCATGAATCAATAAATAAAATCTTAAAAAAAATAAAATCAGATCAGTAAATCTGTCAAGAGATGAAAAAGAAAATGAAGTATATACGTATAATGGAATATTTTGTAGCCTACATAAAGAAAACCCTACCATTTGCACTGATATGGATAAACTAAGATAATATTATGCTAAATGAATGTCAGACACATAAAAACAAACAATGCATGGATTCTCATATAAGGCATCTAAATAGTCAAATGTATAGAACTAGACATAGAATTGCAGTCATCAGGGAACGGGGGGAATGCTATATGAAAGAGTAGGAACTCAATAAATAAGTTCAATATCACTGAATTCATTCATTAGTTATAACTAATAGCTAAAATTTTATGGAATTAATTGGAGTTTCTACATAATAGGTCATCTTCAGATAGATTATTTTACTCCTTTTTTTACAATTTGGATGTCCTTTATTTTGGTGTCTAACTGCTCTGGCTCAGAGCACTACTATGTTAAATAGAAATAATGAGAGTATCCTTGCTTTGTGTCCAAATATTAGGGAAAAGCTTTTAGTTTTTCACCACTGACCATTTTTTGTGGCCTTTTTATCTATGGCTTTTATACTGTTTAGGTAAGTGAATTTTACATCTAACTTATTGAAATTTTTTTCTTTAATCAAAAAGTGTGTTGACTTTTGTCAAATGTTTTTTTGTACATGTATTGAATTATGATTTTTGTTCTTAATTCCATTCGTGTGGCATTTTACATTGATTGAATTCCTTATGTTTGAGTTCTTCTTACTTCCCAAAGATTAGTCAAATTTGTTTTTTTTTTAGACGAAGGTAAATTTATTTTTTCATACTTGTAGTTTTTTCTTATTTTTTTATAAATTTATTTTTTTATTGCTGTTCAATTTGCCAAAATATATAATAACGCCCAGTGCTCATCCCATCAAGTGCCCCTCTCAGTGTCTGTCACCCACTCACCGCCACCCGCGCCCACCTCCCTTTCCACTACCCCTAGTTTGTATCCCAGAGTTCAGTCTCTCATGTTCTGTCTCCCTCTCTGACAGTGCCCACTCATTTTTTCTCCTTTCACCTTTATTCCCTTTCACTATTTTTTATATTCCTCAAATGAATGAGACCATATAATGTTTGTCCTTCTCCACTTGACTTATTTCACTCAACATAATACCCTCCAGTTCCATCCACGTTGAAGCAAATGGTGGGTATTTGTAGTTTCTAATGGCTGAGTAATATTCCATTGTATACATAGACCACATCTTCTTTATAGACCAAAACTTCTTTATCCATTCATCTTTCGATGGAGACTGAGGCTTCTTCCACAGTTTGGCTATTGTGGACATTGCTGCTATAAACATTAGGGTGCAGGTGTCCCGGTGTTTCACTGTATCTGTATCTTGGGGGTAAATCCCCAGCAGTGCAATTGCTGGGTCGTAGGGCAGATCAACTTTTAACTCTTTGAGGAACCTCCACATAGTTTTCCAGAGTGGCTGCACCAGTCCACATTCCCACCAACAGTGTAAGAGGGTTCCCCTTTCTCCACATCCTCTCCAACATTTGTGGTTTCTTGCCTTGTTAATTTTCCCCATTCTCACTGGGGTGAGGTGGTATCTCATTGTGAATTTGATTTGTATTTCCCTGAAGGCAAGTAATGGGGAGCGTTTTGTCTTGTGCTTGTTGGCCATGTCTATGTCTTCCTCTGTGAGATTTCTGTTCATGTCTTTTAACCATTTCATGATTGGATTGTTTGTTTCTTTGGTGGAGTCTAATAAGTTATTTATAGGTCTTGGATACTAGCCCTTTATCTGATAGGTCATTTGCAAATATCTTCTCCCATTCTGTAGGTTGTCTTTTAGTTTTGCTGACTATATCTTTGTGCAAAAGCTTCTTATCTTGATGAAGTCCAAATAGTTCATTTTTGCTTTTGTTTCTCTTGCCTTCATGCATGTATCTTGCAAGTAGTTACTGTGGCCAACTTCAAAAAGGGTGTGGCTTGTGTTCTCTGCTAGGATTTTGATGGAATCTTGCCTCACATTTAGATCTTTCCTCCATTTTGAGTTTATCTTTGTGTATGGTGCAAGAGAGTGGTCTAGTTTCATTCTTCAGCATGTGGATGTCCAATTTTCCCAGCACCATTTATTGAAGAGACTGTCTTTTTTCCAGTGGATAGTCTTTCCCCCTTTGTAGAATATTAGTTGACCATTAAGTTGAGGGCCTACTTCTGGATTCTCTATTTTGTTCCATTGATCTATGTGTCTGTTTTTGTGCCAGTACCACACTGTCTTGATGACCAAAGCTTTGTAGTACAACCTGAAAACTGGCATTGTGATGCCCCCAGCTATGGTTTTCTTTTTTAAAATTCCCCTGGCTATTCGGGGTCTTTTCTGATTCCACACAAATCTTAAAATAATTTGTTCTAACTGTCTGAAGAAAGTCCATGGTATTTTGATAGGGATTGCATTAAACGTGTAAATTGCCCTGGGTAACATTGACATTTTCACAATATTAACTCTGCCAATCCATGAGCATGGAGTGTTTTTCCATCTCTTTGTGTCTTCCTCTATTTGTTTCATGATATGGTATGTTATGTATAAAAAGTGTGTGTGTGTGTATATATATATATATATATATCTCCTACCCCTTCTTTATCCATTCTACACTCCATGGACATTTGGACTGCTACCATTATTTGCCTATTTTAGATACTGTTATTATAAACATCATCATACCTATATCTCTTTGAAATTCTATTTCTGTATTCTTTGGGTAAATACCTAGCAGTAGAATTGCTGGATCATATTGTAACTCTATTTTTACCTTTTTTAGGATAGCCCATCCTGTTCTTAAGGGTGGCTGCACCCAGTTGCTTTGACACCCACAGAAAGTGGGTTCCTGTTTCTCCATGTCTTCACTAACACTTGTTTCTTCTGTTGTTGATTTTAGCCATTCTAAAATACATGATGTGATATCTCCTTGTGGTTTTGGTTTGTATTGCCATGGTGATAAGTTATCTTGGATAACTTCTTTTTTTTAAGAATAGCAATTCCTTAGTAAAAGTAAAATTTCTATTTGTAAATTTTTTAAATTGTTTTATTGGCGTTCAATTTGCCAACATATAGCATAACAACCAGTGCTCAACCTGCCAAGTGCCCCCATCAGTGCCAATCACCAAGTCACCCCAACCCCCGCCCGCTTCCCTTTCCACTACCCCTTGTTCATTTCCCAGTGTTAGGTGTCTCTCATGCTCTGTCACCCTCATTGATATTTTCACTCCTTTCCATTTATTGCATTTCACTAATTTTTATGCTCCCCAAATGAATGAGACCATATAATGTTTGTACTTCTCTGATTGACTTATTTCATTCAGCATAATAGCCTCCGGTTCAATCCATGTTGAAGAAATGGTGAGTATTTGTCATATTTAATAGCTTAGTAATATTCTTTTGTATACATATACCACATCTTCTTTATCCATTCATCTTTCGATGGACACCGAGGCTCCTTCCACAGTTTGGCTATTGTGGACATTGCTGCTATGAACATCGGGGTGCAGGTGTTCCGGGGTTTCACTGCATCTGTATCGTTGGGGTAAATCCCCAGCAGTGCAATTGCTGGGTCCTACAGCAGATCTATCTTTAATTCTTTGAGGAACCTCCACACAGTTTTCCAGAGTGGCTGCACCAGTTCACATTCGAACCAACAGTGGAAGTGTTCCCCTTTCTAGACATCTTCTCCAACCTTTATTGTTTCCTGTCTTCTTAATTATGACCATTCTCACTGGTGTAAGGTGGTATCTCATTGTGGTTTTGATTTGTATTTCCCTGACGGCCAGTGATGTGGAGCATTTCCTCATGTGCTTGTTGGCCATGTCTATGACTTCCAAGGTGAAATTTCTTTTCATGCCTTCTGCCCATTTCATGATTAGATTGTTTGTTTCTTTGCTGTTGAGTTTCATAAGTTCTTTATAAATCCTGGAAACTAGCCCTTTATCTGATACGTCATTTGCAAATATCTTCTCCCATTCTGTAGGTTGCATTTTAGTTTGGTTAACTGTTCCTTTTGCTGTGCAGAAGGTTTTTATCATGATGAGGTCCCAATAGTTCATTTTTGCTTTTGTTTCTCTTGCCTTCATGCATGTATCTTGCAAGAAGTTACTGTGGCCAACTTCAAAAAGGGTGTGGCCTGTGTTCTCCCCTTGGATTTTGATGGATTCTTGTCTCACATTGAGATCTTTCATCCATTTTGACTTTATCTTTGTGTATGGTGCAAGAGAGTGTCTAGTTTCATTCTTCAGCATGTGGATGTCCAATTTTCCCAGCACCATTTATTGAAGAGATTCTCTTTTTTTCCAGTGGATAGTCTTTCCTGCTTTGTTGAATATTAGTTGACCATAAAGTTGAGGGTCCACTTCTGGATTCTCTATTTTGTTCCATTGATCTATGTGTCCGTTTTTGTGCCAGTACCACACTGTCTTGATGGCCACAGCTTTGTCAGACAACCTGAAAACTGGCATTGTGATGCCTCCAGCTATGTTTTCTTTTAATATTCCCCTGGCTATTTGGGGACCTTTCTGATTCCACACAAATATTAAGATGATTTGTTACAGCTTTCTGAAGAAACTCCCGGGTATTTTGATAGAGATTGTATTAAAGTGTAAATTTCCCTGGGTAACATTAAGATTTTCACAATACTAATTCTTCCAGTCCATGAGCATGGAGTGTTTTTCCATCTCTTTGTGTCTTCCTCAATTTATTTCAGAAGTGTTCCATAGTTTTTAAGGTATAGATCCTTTATCTCTTTGCTTAGGCTTATTAACAGGTATCTGATGCTTTTGGGTACAATTGTAAATGGGATTGACTAGTTAATTTCTCTTTCTTCATTCTCATTGTTAGGGTAGAAAAATTCCACTTATTTCTGTGCATTGATTTGTATCCAACCACACTGCCCAATTGCTATATGAGTTCTTGCAATCTTGGGGTGGAGTCTTTTGGGTTTTCTAAGTACAGTATCATGTCATCTGTGAAGAGGGAGAGTTTGACTTCTTCTTTGCCAATATGAATGCCTTTTATTTCTTTTTGTTGCCTGATTGCTGAGGCTAGGACTCCCAGTACTATGTTGAATAGCAGTTGTGAGAGTGGACATCCCTGTCTTGTTCCTGATCTTAGAGGGAAGGCTCCCAGTGCTTCCCCATTGAGAATTATATTTGCTGTGGGCTTTTCATAGATGGTTTTTAAGATGTTGAGGAATGTTCCCTCTATCCCTACACTCTGAAGAGTTTTGATCAGGAATGGATGCTGTATTTTGTCAAATGATTTCTCTGCATCTATTGAGAGGATGATAGGGTTCTTGTTTTGTCTCTTTTTGATATGATCTATTACATTGATTGCTGTATGAATGTTGAACCAGCCTTTCATCCTGGGGATCAATCCCACTTTCTCAGGGTGAATAATCTTCTTAATGTACTGTTGGATCCTATTGGCTAGTATCTTATTGAGAATGTTTGCATCTGTGTTCATCTACGATATTGGTCTGTAATTGTCTTTTTTGTTGGGTCTTTGTCTTCTTTTGGAATTAAGGTGATGCTGGCTTCATAGAAGAAGTTTGCAAGTATTCCATCTCTTTCTTCTTTCTGAAGAGCTTTAGTAGAATAGGTATGATTTCTGCTTTAACCGTTTCATAGAATTCCCCTGGGAAGTCATCTGGCCCTGGACTTTTGGTCTTGGGAGGTTTTTGATGACTGCTTCAATTTTCTCCCTGGTTATTGGCCTGTTCAGGTTTTCTGTTTCTTCCTGTTCCAATTTTGGTAGTTTGTGGTTTTCCAGAAATGCGTCCATTTCTTCTAGATTGCCTAATTTTTTGGCGTAGAGATGCTCATAATAAGTATTTTAAATCATTTGTATTTCCTTGCTATTGGTTGTGATCTCTCCATTCTCATTCATGATTTTATTAATTTGAGTCTTTTCTCTCTTCTTTTTAATAAGGCTGGCTAAGGGTTTGTGTATCTTATTAATTCTTTCAAAGAACCAACTCCTGGTTTTGTTCATCTGTTCCATAGTTCTTCTGGTCTCTATTTTATTGAGTTCAGCTTTAATCTTTAATAATTGTCTTCTTCTGCTAGGTGTAGGTGTTATTTGCTGTTCCTTCTCCAGCTCCTTTAGGTGTAAGGTTAGCTTTTGTATTTGAGGTCTTTCCAGTTTTTGATGAATGCTTCTACTGCAATGTATTTCCCCCTAGGACTGCTTTTGCTGTGTCCCAAAGATTTTGAATGGTTGTTTCTTCATTTTCATTAGTTTCCATGAATCTTTTTAATTCTTCCTTAATTTCTTGGTTGACCCTTTCATCTTTTAGCAGGATGCTCCTTAACCTCCACGTGTTTGAAATCCTTCCAAACTTCTTCTTGTGGTTTAGTTCTAGTTTCAAAGCATTATGGTATGAAAATATGCAGGGGACCATTCCAATACTTTGGTATCAGTTAAGACCTGGTTTGTGACCCAGTATGAGGTCTATTCTGGAGAAAGTTCTATGTGCACTTGAGAAGAATGTGTATTCAGTTGCATTTGGATGTAAAGTTCTGTAGTTATCTGTGAAATCCATCTGGTCAAGTATTGTTTAATGTTCTTCTTTCTTTGGAGATGTTGTGTAGAAGATCTATGAGTTGTAGAAAGTTCTGTGTTCAAGTCTCCAAGTGTAACTCTTTTATTATCTAACTATGTCTTAACTTTGTTTATTAATTGATTGATATACTTGCCATCGCCTGCCATCAGGGCATAAATATTCATGATTGTTAGGTCCTCTTGTTGGATAGATCCTTTAAATATGATATAGTGTCCCCGTTCATCTCTTACTGCAGTCTTTGGGATAATCTTTAATTTATATGATATGAGGATGGCTACCCCTGCTTTCTTTTGAAGACCGTTTGAATGGTACATGGTTCTCCAACCTTTTATTTTCAGGCTAGAGGTGTCCTTACGTCTAAAATGAGTCTCTTGTAGACAGCAAGTAGATGGGTCTTACTTTTCAATCCAGTCTGAAACCCTGCACCTTTGATCGGATCATGAAACCCATTCACGTTCAGATTTACTATTGAAAGATATGAATTTAGTGTCATCATGATACGATTCAGCCCCTGTGTTTGTCAATTGTTTCCTTGGACTTTCTCTTTCTTTTACAGAGTCCCCCTTAATACTTCTTGCAGAGTTGGTTGGTGGTCACATATTCTTTCAGTCTCTGCCTATCTTGGAAGCTCTTTATCTCCCCTTCTATAATGAATGAAAGTCTTGCTGCATAAAGTATTCTTGGCTGCATGTTCTTCTCATTTAGGTCCTGAATATTTCCTGCCTGCCTTTTCTGGCCGGCCAGATCTCTGTGGAGAGGTCTGCTGTTAACCTAATATTTCTCCCTATAATGGTTAGGGATCTCTTTTTACATGCTGCTTTAAGGATCTTCCCTTTACCTTTGTAATTTGCAAGTTTCACTATTAAATGTCGAGGTGTTGAACGGTTTTTATTGATTTTAGGGGGGATCTCTCTTTCTCCTGGATTTCAGTGTAATTTTCCCTTCCCAAGTTAGCGAAGTTCTCAGCGTTGTTTTGTTCAAATATACTTTCTGTTCCTCTGTCCCTTTCGGCGCCCTCGAGAACTCCAATTAAACGAATATTTTTCCTTCTGAGGCTGTCATTTATTTCCTTTAACGTTTGTTCATGATCTTTTGTTTTTCTCTTTTTTCCACAGCTTCCTTTCTTGCCATCAACTCATCTTCTATGTCACTCACTCATTCTTCTACCTCATTAACCCTCATCGTTCGGACCTCCAATTTGGATTGCATCTCATTTAATTGATTTTTAATTTCTGTTTGATTAGATCTAAATTCTGCAGTCATGAAGTCTCTTGAGTCCTTTATGCTTTTTTTCTAGAGCCACCAGTAGCTTTATAATTGTGCTTCTGAATTGGCTTTCTGACATTGAGTTGTAATCCAAATTCTGTAACTCTGTGGGAGAGAGGACTTTTTTTGATTCTTTCTTTTGTGGTGAGTTCTTCCTTCTAGTCATTTTGCTCAGTGCAGGGTGGCTGAAAATAAATTGTACTGCAAAAAGGAGAAAAAGAGAAACAAGGGGGTGTGGAACAAACAAAAAATCAAAAACAAGGAGGGGTGTCCTTTGATTCTATATAATATAAGTCCCTAGACTTCCCCTGGAACTTTCCAGCGCTGTTTGTTCAAGAACTTGCTCTTACCTTGTCCTTCCAGCTGGTCTTCTGGCAGAGAGGCATGTTGTGCTAATTCTCAGGTGTGTGCACCTGGGAGAGCTACCCTGCCCCCTGACAGGTGCAGATTCAGTGGGAGCTGTTTATCTTGTGAGGCCCCTGCTCCCTGGCGACCTTGCTCAGTCCCAGGGACAAGGTGACTCCAGGAGGAACAACAACAGTGGTGGTGGCCAGTTCTCCAGCTCTGGAGTCAACTCCAGCAGTAACTACCACAGTGTCTCAGTCCGAAGGGGCCTGGATGCTCCTGGGGTTGGGGGCACTGATCTGCACAGCTCAGGGCCGCCCAGCTGCAGGAGTGTCTTTGCTGCCCTGTGTCCTCCCGGCCTCCTCCTGTCCCAGGGGGAGCGCCAGATTTTGGGCTGTGTCCCCTGGCGCCCTGGGCTCTGGGGCCTGCACCACTGGAATCGTACTCCTGGGCACTGTGCGCACAGCTGCCACCTGAGCTGCCACCAGAACTGCTCCCCGGCCCACAGGACATGTGCTGTAGTCCTTTAGGGATCTCAGCCCGTGGTGTGTGGTTTGCTCTCCCCAGCGCACTTCCTCTGTTAGTGCCCCTGGGAGCCTGAGGTCATCCCTGCCCCTCCTGGGATCCTGCTGGTGTTCCCTGGGAACACCTTTCCACTGAGGAAGATTGGTACTTTCTGCTACTCCAGGACTGGGCTTTCCTGTCCTAGAGGCATTCGCCACCAGGCCTTAGCCCAGCTCCTCACGGGGCCCCTCCCCCTTGGATGTTTTTTTATTTCTTTATTTTTTTCCGTCTTCCTACCTTGATAGAAGCACGAACTCTTCTCACTGTAGTGTTCCAGGTGTTCTTTCTTTAAATATCAGGCCTAATCATAGGTTTTCAGGATGATTTGAAAGTTATCTAGGTAAGTTGGTGGGGACAGGTGAATTGTGTACCCTACTCTTCTGCCATCTTGCCCTGCCTTGTTGGATAACTTTTCATGTGTATGTTGTCTATTTCTATCTTCTTTGAAAAAATGTCTGTTCATGTCTTCTAGCTTTTAATATTAGATTATTCATTTTGGGGGTATTTTTGTTTTATAAATTTTTCATATATTTTGGGTATGAAGTGCTGTTTTTCTTTAAATCCATTATGAGATACTTTTTTTAAAAAGTATTTTATTTATTTGACAGTGAGAGCAAGAGAGCACAAGCAGGGGGAGTGGCAGAGGGAGACTGAGATGCTGGCTCCCTGCTGATCCAGGAGCCAAATGTTGGGCTCAATTCCAGGACCCTGGAATCATAACCTGAGCTGAAGACAGACGCTTAACCAACTGAGCCACACAGGTGCACCTGAAATACTATTTTTCTTTTAATTAGTATATTTAGACTTTTATATTTAAAGTGATTAATTATACTGTTGGATTAATATCTATCATTTTATAATGATTTTCTGTTAACTGCATTTGTTGTTTTATTTTCCTTTTATTCTCTGATTTTCTTTTTTTTAAAGATTTTATTTATTCATTCACGAGAGACACACACACAGAGAGAGAGGCAGAGACACAGGCAGAAGGAGAAGCAGGCTCCATGCAGGGAGCCCGATGTAGGACTCGATCTCGGGTCTCCAGGATCACGCCCTGGGCCAAAGGAAGACACTAAACCACTGAGCCATCCAGGCTACCCAATTCTCTGATTTTCCTTGAGAGTTTTATATCATTCCATTTTATTTCTTCTCTTGTTATTCTTTAAAAATTGTATATTTTCTGGAGCTTATGATATGCATAGAAAATAATCGAAGTGATGCTATACCGGGATTCCTGGGTGGCTCAGTGGTTTAGCTCCTGCCTTCCAGCCCAGGGCATGATCCTGGAGACCCGGGATCAAGTACCACGCCAGGATCCCTGCACAGAGCCTGCATCTCCCTCTGCCTGTGTCTCTGCCTCTCCCTCTCTCTCTCTCTCTGTGTCTCATGAATAAATAAATAAAATCTTTAAAAAATGACCCTATACCAATCCACATGTAATACAAGTAACTTAATGCAGAGAATTACCTATTCCTTTCTCCCATTCCTTATGAAATTGCTGTCATTTATTCTATTTATCCAAAACTTATAGCCATTCAATAACCTGTTAGTATTATTTTTATCTAAAAGCAATATTTATTTCAATTAAGAATAAGAAACAAGGAGGAGTTAAAGTGGTGGAGAAATAGGGGAACCTTGGGCTTTCATTTTTCCTGAAACACAGATGTATTTAGGTCAATTCCAAATACCCAGGAAATCAATCTGAGTATTGGAAGAAGGAGCTCAACAGTTGGAGGAAGATAGCATGGCAGGTGCCCTGTGGAAGTGAATTATAGGGGGAAAAACTTCTATGCTGTGAAGGGGAGGGAATCCTTTCCAGGTGCAGAGAAAAGGAAGAGGGGGGAGAAGGATTGAGGAAGTGCAGCCTTGGGTTGGACCAAGAAGACATCCTCTTGGACCACAGACTGGGGCGCTGGGGGAACTGAGTGGTGAAGGAAATTTGCATAAAGTAAGTGGAACTCAAGCTCTGAGGTTTAGAAGTGTGTGACTTTTGCCAGAGCAGAGCTATAGTGTGTGCTACTGTAGAGAAAGAGGACTCTGGCCTAAGGTAGTGCACAAAGTGGTAAAGAGATCTCCTGGGTCTTATTGGGAGAGATCATTCCCATCCTAGAGTATATTTGAGAGAGGAATATTGCCTCTCCAAGGACAAAAGACCCTGAAGGCATGAGAAAATGACCTTTTATTGGGAGCAGGGGACAAAGGCACACACAGAAGTTGGATAAACTATTTGCCACTTTTTGTAGTAACACATTATAGATTCCACATACCACACAGGTCAGGAACTGTTTTTCTGGGGCAAAGGGCATGTGTCAGAGCACAGTGAGGCTCTAATCTGGAGGAGCAAGCTTATCCGAACAATGTCAACTCCTTTAAGATTTGGAGTTTTGAATCCCAGCTGTGCACCCAAAAATAAAATACAAGAAATTTGGAGTTCTAAATCATAGATGTACCAAAGATAAAATGCAGAACTGAGCACTGGGAACAATGATAGCCCTCGCTTTTCCCTGAAGGGCTTCCTGAAAAGTGAGGATGGATCAGTGATATCTCTTAACTGGGTATGAGAGAGTGCATTGGCACCAGTTTACCCTCTCTACCAACATAGTCAGACTTCAGAGAGTAGCACAGCAGATCCCAGTAAAGGTGGGAGCTGCTTACATCAACCCTATCCTCCTGGGCTTTGCAAATGTATATGGTTTTAATGGGGGCAGGATTGACTCTTAGCCAGTGCAGCAGGCCTCTGCCTTAGAAGAGCAACACAAGCAGTACACTACATGCACCAATTTTATTGATAATATAATGCTTCAAAGTGCTCCCTTCAGTTCTGGTGGAAATAGGACCAAGCTATCATTTTGTTTTGTTTGTCCTTTGGTATCAGGCTTATAGTTTTAGTTTTGTTTGTTTTTTCATTTCCTTCTCTCTCTCTCTCTCTCTTTTAAATCAGGCTGATTTTTAAATTTTATTTTATTTTTCTTCCTTACTTTTCCTTAGAATTGGGCTTATACATTTTTGATTGTATGTTTTTCTTTTCACTCCATTTCTTTTTCTCTCCCTTATTTTAGGAGCAGTTTTTCCTCTCTTTTTATTTCTATTTCTTTGTTTCCGATTTTTCCAAGCTTTTTTCAACAAACAAGTCAAATAACACCTAAATAAATTCCAAGCACTCCACAGTGCAAGCCAGGAGGAAGTCTGAAGGGGACTGATAGTGGGGGGAAAAAGGCAAAACACAACAGAAGACTGCACACAGCATATAGCAGAAACATTTCCTGAAGTGCCATGCCCTGGACAGTGTCCAGGAAAAGGAAACATAACAAGCTTTCATAACACCACAAGATAGAAACTTAGGCAAAATGACAAGATGGAGAATTTCTCCCCAAAAGAAAGGGCAAGAAGTTATTACAGCCAGGGACTTGATGAAAACAGATACAAGCAATATACCTGAATAATAATTTAGACCAACAGTAATAAGGCTACCACCTGGACTTGAGAAAAGCATAGAAGACTTCAAAGAAATGCTTGCTGCAGAGATAAAAGACTTAAAAACTAGTAAGGCTGAAACTTTAAAAAAGCTATAACTGAGAGACAAAAAAGACTAGATATAATCACAATGAGGACTGAAAAGGCAGAAGAGAGAAGAGGTAATATAGAAGATAAAATCAAGGAAAAGAATGAGTCTTAAAAGAAGAGGGAAAGAAAACTATTAGATTACAAAGGTAGATTTAGGAACTGAGCAATTATACAAAGTGAGATATCCATATCATAGAAGAAGACAGGGAAGAGGGGAAAGAAGGGTTATTTCAACAATTTATAGCTGGCATAAGAAAACAGGCATTTGTGTCAAAGAAGCACAGAGAACACCACTCAAAATCAACCAAAGGAGGCCAACCATGATATATCGTAGTGTAACTAGCAAAATACAAAGATAAAGAGAGAATTATGAAAGCAGCTAGATTCAAATGTCCCAAGACATGCAAAAACTAAAGGAGTTCATGAACATTAAACTGTCTCTGCAAGGAATATTAAAGGAGACCATTTGAGTGGGAAAGACCAAAAGCAATAAACATTAAAAAGAAAGACAGGTAATCAATAGAAACAGCAACTTTACAGATAATACAAAGGCATTAAATTCATATCTTTTAATATTTATTCTGAATGCAAATAGGCTAAATGTGCTAATAAAAAGAGATAAAAGTGGGGGAGAAGATGGCGGAGGAGTAGGGGGCCTCAACTCACCTGTGCCCACCAACTTACCTAGATAACTTTCAAATCATCCTGAACACCTATGAATTCGACCTGAGATTTAAAGAGAGAATAGCTGGACTGCTACAGAGAGAAGGGTTTTTGCTTCTTGCAAGGTAGGAAGGCAGAAAAAAATTAAAAAGTAATCAAGTGGGGGAGGGGCACCACGAGGAGCCAGGCTAAAGCCAGTCGGGAGAAAGCCTCCCGGACAGGAAAGCCCAGTCCCCGAGAAGCAGGAACTTTAAAAATCCACATCAGAGGGGATGCCTAGGTGGCTCAGCAGTTCGGCGCCTGCCTTTGGCCCAAGGGGCAATCCTGGAGTTCCGGGATCGAGTCCCACACCGGGCTCCTGGCATGGAGCCTGCTTCTCCATCCTCCTGTGTCTCTGCCTCTCTCTCTCTCTCTCTCTGTCTATCATAAATAATAAATAAATAAATAAATAAATAAATAAATAAACAAATAAACAAATAAATCTTAAAAAAAATCCACATCAAATGCTTCTCGGATGGAAAGGCACTTAGCAGGGAACTCTGACAGAATTGCTGAAGGGGCAGTGAAGCCTCCAGTTTCCCAGAGTCACTAATACAGGTAGTGCGCCTGGGGAAAGAGCACCACAAACTGTGGACCAATCTCAGTAAAGGGCTGGAGAGTGCAGCCAGCAGGGCATTTGAGAGAAGCCAGTCAGTTAGGCGGCCAGCTCCAGACAGAGATGTCTGTGCCCTGCTGCATTGGGAGCCGCGCCCGGGGAACATGATTCCAGAAGCACAGGGACCAGCACAGGGACCTAGATCCCAGGGCTCCAAGCAAACAAAGCCATGATCCTGCACTCCCCCTGGGACAGGCAGAAGCAGGGAGGGCACAGGACAGTGAGGACTGTCCTGCCACTGAGCGCCCCCAAGCTGTGCAGATCAGTGCACCCACAGCAGGGCTGGGAGCATCTAGGCTGGTATGGACTGGGAGACTACATTAGTTACTAGCAGGGGGCTGACTCCAAACCTCGAAATCTGGCCACCACAATTGTTGTTTTTCCTCCTTGTTTCACCTTGTGCCTGGGAGTGGCGATGCCCCAGGCAACAAAGACCTCACAGAATAAACACCTCAAAATGAGCCCAGCAACCGGAAGGGGGCTGGGCATCTCCACCAGGCACGCACACCTGCGAATCTGCACAGCAGACCCCCTCCCCCAGAAGACCAGCTGGAAGAACAGGGGAAGAGCAAGTTCTTGACCCAGCAGTGCCGGAAAGCTCTAGGACCAAGGGAAAATCAAGTGAATATAGCATATAGAATTAAAAGGTCTCCCCAACACTTTTAATTTTTTCTTCCATTATCCATTATGACTCGTTTTAATATCAGACTAAAAATGTCCAATATTTTTCCCTTTTCCCACCTTTACAATATTTTACCAACTCTTCATTTTTAAGTTTCTTCCTTTTTGACTTTCATATTTCTACAATTACATGTCTTAGATATATTTTCCACTTCTAGATTTCCTTCAAAATACTCAATTTAATTTTGGGAGATATACAAGATATGTTTTTAATTGTTGTTGTTTTATTGTTTATTGTTTTTGTTTTCTATGCCTCATTTTGTTGTACAAAGGCAGAAGTTAATACCTTCTAAAACATGATCATCATGCATGCAAAACCAAGTGGTATACCATGCTGGTTCATTCTGTGAGATTATATTCTCACTTCATAACGATTCTTCCCTCCTCTTTTATCTTGTTTATGTATTGGTGGTCAATGTTGGGGCTTTCCACAAGTATTTCCGGTTTATATAAATTTTGATGTAGCATCTTCTAATATACAGAACTTAATACGCTCAGAAACAAGAGGATCACCCTCGAGAACCCCTCAGGTAGAGTACATTCTCCCTTCACTACAACTTCTTCACCACCATCTCTCACTCTGCCCCCCCTTTTTATTCTCTTTTTTTCTTCTTTTTTCCCCTTTACTTTTGCTTTTGTTCTCCTTTTTTTTTCTTTTTTCTTTTCTTTCTTCTTCCTTGGGAATCTTGGCCTCTGATATTTTGCTACTTTGTTTTAAAATTTGTTTTTCACTTTCTTGGTCCTTTTGTTTTATTTTGTTCTCTTTTGGTTTTCATTTTTTGGTCTCTGACCTCGTCAGAATCACCTAGGGTGAAATTTACTTAAGTTGTGGTTGATATTCTTCACTTAGCTCACTCATATAGCCACTCTGCACTGAGCCAAATGACTAGAAGAAAGAACTCAAAACAAAACAAAAAAAAAATCAGAAACAGTACTTTATGCCACAGAGTTACAGAATTTGGATTACAATTCAATGTCAGAAACCCAAATCAGAAGCACAATTATAAAGCTACTGGTGGCTCTGGAAAGTGCATAAAGGATTCAAGAGATTTCATGACTGTAGAATTTAGATGCAATCAGGCTGAAACTAAAAATCAATTAAATGAGATGCAATTCAAACTGCAGGTCCTAACGATGAGAGGTAATGACATAGAAGAAAGAGTGAGTGTCATAGAAGACAAGTTGATGGCAAAGAAGGAAGGTGAGGAAAAAAAAGAAAAACAATTAAAAGACCATGAGGGAAGGTTAAGGGAAATAAATGATATCCTAAGAAGGAAGAACCTATGTATAATTGGGGTTGTAGAAAGTGCCAAGAGGGACAGAGGACGAGAAAGCATATTTGAAAAATCATAGCTGAGAACTTCCCTAATGTGGGGAGGGAAACAGGCATTCAGATCCAGGAGATAGAGAGGTTCCCCCCAAAAAAATCGATAAAAACTGTGCAGCACCTCAAAATTTAACACTGAAACTTGCAAATACCAAAGATAAAGAGAAAATTCTTAAAGCATCAAGAGACAGGAAATTCTTATTTTAAATGGGGAGAAATATCAGATTAAGAGCAGACCTATCCACAGAGACCTGGCAGGCCAGAAAGGGGAGGCAGAATGTATTCAGGATCCTAAATGAGAACATGCAGCCAAGAATACTTTATCGAGCAAGGCTCTCATTCAGAATAGCAGGAGAGAAAAAGAGCTTCCAAGATAGGCAGAAACTGAAAGAATATGTGACCACCAAACCAACTCTGCAAGAAATACTAAGGGGGACTCTATAAAAGAAAGAGGAAGTCCAAGGAAACAATCCACAAAAACAAGGACTAAATAGGTATCATGATGACACTAAATTCATATCTTTCAATAGTAACTCTGAATGTGAATGGGCTTAATGATCCCATCAAAAACACAGGGTTTCAGACTGGATTAAAAAGCAAGACCCAGGGTGGCCTGGGTAGCTCAACAGTTTAACGCTGCCTTCAGCCCACGGTTGGAACTGTGGACCTGGGATCGAGTCCCACATCAGGCTCCCTGCATGGAGCCTGCTTCTTCCTCTGCCTGTGTCTCTGCTTCTCCCTCTCTGTATCTCTCATGAATAAATAAATAAAATATTTTCAAAAGAGCAAGAGCCATATATTTGCTGCTACAAGAGACCAATTTTAGATCTAAGGATACCTCCAGCCTCAAAATGAAAGGGTGGAGAACCATTTACCATTCAAATGGTCCTCAAAAGAAATCTGAGGTAGCAAACGTCATATCTGGTAAATTAAAGTTTATCCCAAAGGTGGTATTAAGAGATGATGAGGGACACTGTATTATACTTAAAGGGTCTATCAAACAAAAGGACCTAACAATCATGAATTTTTATGTCTCTAATGTGGGAGCTGCCAAGTATATCAATCAATTAATAACCAAAGTCAAGACACACTTAGATAATAATACACTAATAGCAGACTTCAACACGGCACTTTCTGTAAATGTCAGATATTCTAAACACAATGTCACAAAAAGACAATAGCTTTAAATGATATACTGCAAGAGATAGATTTCACAAATATATACAGAACTTTGCACCTGAACACAACTGAATACACATTCTTCTCGAGGGCACATGGAAATTCCTCCAGAATAGACCATGCACTGGGTCACAAATCAAGTCTCAAACAATAACAAAAATTGAGATTGTCCCCTGCATGTTTCAGAACCATAATGCTTTGGAACTTGAACTCAACCACAAGAGGAAATTGGGAAGGATTTCAAACACGTGGAGGTTAAACACCATCCTGCTAAAAGATGAAAGTGTCAACCAGGAAATTAGAGAATAATTAAAAGTATTCATGGAAACTAATGAATATGAAGATACAACCTTTCAATCTTTGGGATACAGCAAAAGCAGTCCTGAGAGGGAAATACATTGCACTACAAGCATCTCTCAGAAAATTGGCAAAAGCTCAAAAACACAAGCTAACCTGAACCTAAAGGAACTGGAGAAAGACCAAGATATAAAACCTACACCAAGAGAAGAAGAAAGTTAATAAAGATACAAGCAGAACTCAATGAAATATAAACCAGAAGAACTCAAGAAGAGATTAAAAAAAAAAAAAAACAGGAGTTGGTTCTTTGAAAGAATTAATAAGATAGATAAACCATGAGCCAGCCTTATTAAAAACAAAAGAGAAAAGACTCTAATAAAACCATGAATGAAAAAGGAGAGATCACAAAGAATACAAAGGAAATACAAAAAAAATTAAAAACTTATTATGAGCAGCTATATGCCAATAAACTAGGCATTCTAGAAGAAATGGACGATTTCTGGAAAACCACAAACCACCAAAACTGGAACAGGAAGAAATAGAAAACCTGAACAGGCCGATAACCAGGCAGCAAATGGAAGCAGTCATCAAAAACCTCCCAAGACACAAAAGTCAAGGGCCAGATGACTTCCCAGGGGAATTCTATGAAATGGTTAAAGCAGAAATCATGCCTATTCTACTAAAGCTCTTCAGAAAGAAGAAAGAGATGGAATACTTGCAAACTTGTTCTATGAAGCCAGCATTACCTTAATTCCAAAAGAGGACAAAGACCCAACAAAAAGGACAATTACAGACCAATATCATTGATGAACACAGATGCAAACATTCTCAATAAGATACTAGCCAATAGGATCCAACAGTACATTAAGAAGATTATTCACCATGACCAAGTGGGATTTATCCCTGGGATGAAAGGCTGGTTCAACACTCCTAATGCAATCAATGTGATAAAACACATCAGGAGAAACAACAAGAAACCTATGATCCTCTCAATAGATGCAGAGAAAGCACTTGACAAAAAAACAGCATCCATTCCTGATCAAAACTCGTCAGAGTGTAGGGATAGAGGGAACATACAAAAACCGTCAGCAAATATCATTCTCAATGGGGAAACACTGTGAGCCTTCCCCCTAAGATCTGGAAAATGACAGGGATGTCCACTCTCACCACTGCTATTCAACATAGTACTAGAAGTCCTAGCCTCAGCAATCAGGCCACAAAAAGAAATAAAAGGCATTCAAATAGGCAAAGTCAAACTGTCCTTCGTTGCAGACGATGTGATACTGTACATAGAAAACCCAAAAGACTCCCCCCAAAGATTGCTAGAACTCATACAGCAATTTGGCAGTGTGGCAGGATACAAAATCAATGCCCAAAACTCAGTGGCATTTCTATACCCTAACAATGAGACTGGAGAAAGAGAAATTAAGGAATCAAACCCACTTATATTTGCACCCAAAGCATAAAATATATCGGAATAAACCTAACCAAAGAGGTAAAGGACCTATTCCCTAAAAACTATAGAACGCTTCTGAAAGAAATTGAGGAAGACAACAAGAGATGGAAAAATATTCCATGCTCATGTATTGGAAGAATTAATACTGTGAAAATGTCCATGCTACCCAAGGCAATTAACACATTTAACGCAATCCCTATCAAATACCTGGGAGTTTCTTCAGAAAGCTAGAACAAATCATCTTAGGATTTGTGTGGAATCAGAAAGGTCCCCAAATAGCCAGGGGAATGTTAAGAAAAACGTAGCTTGGGGCATCACAATGCAAGATATCAGATTGTACTACAAAAGTGTGGTCATCAAGATAGTGTGGTACTGGCACAAAAACAGACATAGAACAATGAAACATAATACAGAACCCAGAAGTGGACCCTCAACTTTATGGTCAACTAATATTCAACAAAGGAGGAAAGACTATCCACTGGAAAAAAGACAGTCTCTTCAATAAATGGTGCAGGGAAAATTGGACATCCACATGCAGAAGAATGAAACTAGACCACTCTCTTACACCATACACAAAGATAAACTCAAAATGGATGAAAGATCTAAATGTGAGACAAGATTCCATCAAAATCCTAGAGGAGAACACAGGCAACACCCTTTTTGAACTTGGCCACAGTAACTTCTTGCAAGATACATCCATGAAAGCAAGAGAAACAAAAGCAAAAATGAACTATTGGGACCTCATCATGATAAGAAGCTTTTGCACAGCAAAAGAAACAGTCAACAAAACTCAAAGACAACCTACAGAATGGGAGAAGATATTTGCAAATGACATATCAGATAAAGGGCTAGTATCCAAGATCTATAAAGAACTTATTCAACTCAACAGCAAAGAAACAAACAATCCAATCATGAAATGGGCAAAAGACATGAAGAGAAATCTCACAGAGGAAGACATAGACATGGCCAACACACACATGAGAAAATGCTCTGCATCACTTGCCATCAGGGAAATACAAATCAAAACCACGATGAGATACCACCTCACACTAGTGAGAATGCGGAAAATTAACAAGGCAGGAAACCAAAAATGTTGGAGAGGATGCGAAGAAAAGGGAACCCTTTTACACTGTTGGTGGGAATGTGAACTGGTGCAGCCACTCTGGAAAACTGTGTGGAGGTTCCTCAAAGAGTTAAAAATAGACCTGCCCTACGACCCAGCAATTGCACTGTTGGGAATTTACCCCAAAGATTCAGATGCAATGAAACGCCGGGACACCTGCACCCAGATGTTTCTAGCAGCAATGTCCACAATAGCCAAACTGTGGAAGGAGCCTCGGTGTCCAGAGGAAGATGAATGGATAAAGAAGATGTGGCTCTGTATACAATGGAATATTACTCAGCCATTAGAAATGACAAATACCCACCATTTGCTTCAACGTGGATGGAACTGGAGGGTATTATGCTGAGTGAAATAAGTCAATCGGAGAAGGACAAACATTATATGGTCTCTTTCATTTGGGAGTATAAAATATAGTGAAAGGGAATAATGGGGAAAGGAGAGAAAATGAGTGGTAAATATCAGTGATAGTGACAGAACATAAGAGACACCTAACTCTGGCAAAGGAACAGGGGGTGGTGGAAGGGAGGTGGGTGGGATGGTTGGGGTGACATCCCAGTGACTGGGTGACAGTCACTGAGGGGAGTACTTGAGGGGATGAGCACTAGGTGTTATGCTATATGTTGGCAAATCTAACTACAATAAAAAATATACAAAAAATAAAATAAAATAAGTGTTTGGTATAGAATTCCCCAGAGAAGTCATCTAGCTCTGGATTTTTTGCGGGGTGGGACATATTTGAATACTTATTTAATTTATTTGCTTGTTATGGGTTTGTACAAATTTTCTATTTCTTTCTGTTTCAGTTTTGGTAATTCATATGTTTATAGGAATTTATCCATTTCTTTCAGGTTGTACAAATAGTTGGCATACTTTTTTTTTCGTAATATTCTCTTATAATTCATTGTACTTTTGCGGTGTGTTTGTCATTTGTGCTCTTATGTGATTATTTTTCATTTCGTCCTTTTTTTCGTTTTGATAAGTCTGGCTAGGTATATATCAATTTTATTAATTTTCTGAAAGAAACAACTTCTAGTTTTGTTGATCTGATCTATTGCTTTTCAGTGTCTATATCACTTATTTTTGCTCTAATCTTTAAAATTTCTCTTTTTCTGCTAGCTGTAGGTTAGCCTTACTAGATAGATTATTCTTGGCTTCAGATTATCCTTTCAAGCACATTGAATATGTCATTCCATTCTCTTCTGTCTTGCCACATTTCTATTTAAGTATTTGCAGGTATCCTTATGGTTCTTCCTTTGTCAGGTAGGTACTTCTTTTGTCTTACTGCTTTTAGGATTTTTTCTTTATCACCATATTTTCCAAATGTAATTACTATATGTTTTAGTGGTGACCTGCTTTTGTTGATTTTGATGGGAGATCTTTGCATTTCCTGGATTTGGATGTTTGTTTCCTTCCACAGATTAGGGATGTTATCAGTTATTATTTCCTCAAATAAATTTTCTTCCCTCTTTTCTCTCTCTTCTACTGTACTACTATAATACGAATGTTGTTACATCCAATGGAGTCACTGATTTCCCTAAATCTATTCACATGTTCCTTAATTTTCCTTTCTCTTTTCTTTAGTGTTATCATTTACCATTATTTTTTCCTCTATAGCACTTACTCATCCTTCTGTTTCTTCCATCCTTGTGATTATTGTATCCAATATGTTTTGAATATCAGTTGTTGTATTTTTCATTTCTGACTGATTGTTTTTGACTCTTTTATCCCTGCAGAAAGGGACTCTTTGATGTCTTCCACTCTTTTCTCAAGCCCAGCAAGTAACCTTATAATTGTTGCTTACATTTTTCCATTAGGCAGGCATATTACTTATACCTTTTTCACTTAGATTTCTGACCATGACCTTATCTTGATGTTTTATTTGTGATGAATTTCTCCATCTTGGTATTTTGTCTAGGTATCTGTCTTCTGTGTGTTAGGTATCTGTTTTTGTTTCTTGTTCCTGAGAGTAATGGCTTTAAGAAGAAGTCATATAGTATCCACTACTTGAAACTCTGGGAATGTCTCCGACGTGTGCTATATATACTTTGCTGCTGTGTTTTGGCTACTCTTTCTTTCAGGCCAGTCATCTACAAAGTCCCTTCTTGTCTCTAGTAGGCAATGTTTGGACCTTGGCCAGATGTGGTTAGTTTTAACTAGGTATACTCTCTTCTACTTGTTAAATGAGGTATGATGCTGCTTCCACTAGAACTGTAGAGCACAGGAGTGTGGGATCTGGTAAAAAGCCAATTAGGCAGCCAGTGTTGTTGCTATTATGTTTACCAAAGGGTTTTCAGTGTTTATGTCAAAAGATATGGGAGGGGAATGGTGTTCGACAAGGACTTTGTCCCTGGAGAGAAAACCCTGCAGTAGCTGCTCTCAGGGAAGCACTCTTATAAGAGCAAAAATTTTCCAGTCTGTATGTCCCAGTCTGTATCTGTACTTTTCAGATCATTGTTTTCATTGCTGTCTGACTGTGGGTGGTTTGCCTACCCTCCAGGAGTGGCACAGTGCCTTCCATACTCTATTCCAGCTAAGCCTGTTGACTTTTAAAACTCCAGGTTTTAGGGATGTGATATGGGCAGAAGCCTATGGCTTCTTTTCTGGAATGGGTTTCAAGACACTATAACTGAGGAAGGCTTGCCTGAGAAGGGCAGTCATACCAGAGTTCAGGGATGTGGAGCTTGGAGCAAGCTAGGCAGCAAGTATAGGGGCCAAGCTGCCCTAGGCAGGTGGTTATATGTTTATCCTAAAGAGTGGGAGACAAAAATGGCACCTGCTTCTTTGTCCCTGGAGAGGTATCTCTGTGAATTCTACCTCCAAAGGATGGGCTCCAAGAAGTGTGAATAATCTCCTCCATCTGTGCCCCAGGAGTTCCAAAGTTCACACCATCTGCCCCCCATTCTTTGCCTGCCTTCTCTCCAAAAGTAGGACAGTACCTTCTGTTCTCTATCCCAGCCAAGCCTTCTGACCTTTAAAACTTTAATATTCAAGCTGCTCTGTTTTTTTTCCATTTCCTCACCCAGTGCTTTGTGAAAGTGTTCTCCTGTGTGTTCTTTTTTTATCATACAAATGGATGTCAAAAGAAAGCCGTAGTAGGAATATTCATATCAGACAAACTAGACTTTAAAACAAAGATTATAACAAGAAAAAAAAAGAAACCACTCTATAATAATAGAGGGAGCATTAAAACCTGAAGGTATACCAATCGAAAATATCTATGTACTGAATATGAGTGAACTGAAATACATAAAAGCATTAAAAAGAAGTATAAGGAACTAATCAATAATAATACAATAATAATAGTAAGTAAGTTTATTGCATCACTTACATCAACGGACAGATCATTTAAATGGAAAATCAACAAGGAAACAATGTCTTTCAATAACACAAGGACTAGATGGACTTAACTTATATATTCGGAATATTCCATCCTAAAACAGCAGAATATACTTACTTTTCTTTATTTCTTTTTTCTTTTTTCTTTCTTTTATTTAAATGAAATTAACATATACTGTATTATTAGTTTCAGAGGTAGAATTTAGTGATTCATCAGTTGCATATAACACCTAGTGCTCATTCCATCAAGTGCCCTCCCTAATACCCATCATCCAGTTACCCCATCTCCCTACCCACTTCCCTTCAGCAACCTCACTTTGTTTCCTTTTTTAAAAGATTTTATTTATTTATTCATGAGAGACACACACAGAGAGAGAGATAAAGACAGAGAGAGAGAGAGAGAGAGAGAGAGGCAGAGACACAGGCTCCCTGCATGGAGCCTGACGTGGGACTTGATCTGGGGTCTCCAGGATCACACCCTGGGTTGAAGGCAGTGCTAAACCACTGAAACACCCAGGCTGCCCACTTACTTTGTTTCCTATAGTTAAGAGTCTCTTATGGTTTGTTTCTCTCTCTGTTTTCATCTTATTTGGTACTTTCTTCCCTTCCCCTATGTTCATCTGTTTTGTTTCTTAAATTCCCACATATGAGTGAAATCATAATATAATTGTTTGTCTCTCACTGACTTATTTCGCTTAGCCAAATACCTTCTAGCTCCATCCACATCATTGCAAATGGCAATATTTCATTCTTTTGATGGTTGAGTAATATTGCATTGTATAGATATATATACCACATCTTCTTTACCCACTCATCTGTCAATGGACATTCAGGTTCTTTTCATACTTTGGCTATTGTGTATATTGCTGCTATAATCATTGGGGTGCAGGTGTCCCAATGAATCATTATGATTTATCTTTTGATTAATTACATAATAGTGCAATTACTGGATTGTGTGGTAGCTCTATTTTTAACTTTTTGAGGAACCTTCCATACTATCTTCCAGAGTAGCTACACCAATTTTCATTCTCACCAACAGTGTAAGAGGATTCCCCATTCTCTGCATCCTTACCAACATCTATTTTCTCCTTAGTTGTTAATTTTAGCCATTCTGACAGGTGGGAGGTGGTATCTCTTTGTGCTTTTGATTTGCATTCTCCAGATGCTAAAGGCTATTGAGCATTTTCTCATGTGTCTCTTACCATTTGTAGGTCTTCTCAGAGAAATATCTGTTCATGTTTTCTGCCCATTTCTTGACTGGATTATTTGTTTTTTGAGTGTTGAGTTTGAGAAGTTCTCATAGAATTTGGATACAATCCCTTTTTCTGATAAGTCATTTGCAAATATCTTCTCCAATTCTGTAGGTTGCCTTTTAGTCTAGTTGACTGTTTATTTCACTGTGCAGAAGCTTTTTATCTTGATGAAGTCCCAATAGTTCATTTGCTTTTTTTTCTCTTGCTTTTGGAAATGTGTCTAGCAAGAAGTTACTGCAGCTGAGGTAAAAGAGGTTTCTGCCTGTGTTCTCTTCTAGGATTTTGATGTAGTCCTGTCTCACATTTAGGTCTTTCATCCATTTTGAATTTATTATGTGTATAGTATAAGAAAGTGGTCCAGTTTCATTCTTCTAAAATGATCTATCCTATTTTCCCAATTCCATTTGTTGAAGAGATTCTTTTTTTTTCCCATTGAATATTCTTTGTGCTGTCAAAAATTAGTTGACCATAAAGTTGAGGGTTCATTTCTCAGTTCTGTTCCAATGCATACTACTTTTTAAAGATTTTATTTATTCATTCATAAGAGTCACAGGCAGAGAGAGAGAGAGAGAGAGGCAGAGACATAGGCAGAGAGAGAAGAATACTCCCTTCAAGGAGTCCCATGCAGGACCCAATCCCACACCCCAGGATCATGCCCTGAGCCAAAGGCAGACACTCAACTGCTGAGCCACCCTAGCGTCCCAAACACTGTCTTTTCAAGTGCATATGAGACAGTCTCTAGATTGATCACTAAGTAGGCCACAATACAGACCTCAGAAAAAGACAAAAATATTGAAATCATAATCTGCAACTTATCTGATCACAATGCTGTAAAACAGGAAGTCATGCACAGGAAAAAAATCTGGAAAGATCACAATTACATAGTAGGTTAAACAACATGCTACTTACAATGAATGATTCATGAAGAAAATTAATAAATTTAAAAATACATGGAAATAAATGATAATTAAAGCACAATGATCCAAAACTTCTGGGATCAGAATAAGCAGTCCTATGTTGGAAGTATATACTGTTACATACCTATCTCAAGAAGCAAGAATAATCTCCAATAATAATCCTAGCCATACACATAAGGGAGCTAGAGAAAGAACTACAAATGGAGCAAAAAATCAGATGAAGGAAGGAAATAAAAATAAATCAGAAAAAATGATATAGAAATTAAAAACAACAGAACAGATAGAAGTGTGTGCAGGAGAAACAAAGATGGCAGAGTAGTGTTAAGACCCTATGTTTGCTTTGTTCCTCAAACACAGCTACATAAATATCAAATATTTCTGGGGACCCCTGGGTGGCTCAGTCAGTTAAGTGTCTGACTTCAGCTCAGGTCATGATCTCAGGGTTATGGGATCAAGCCGTGTGTTAGCGTCCCCACTCAGCAAGGAGTCTGCTTGTCCCTCTTTCTCTGCCCTTCCCCCTGCTCATGATCACTCTGTCTCTCTAATAAATAAATACATACATACATACATACATACATACATAAAGTCTTTATAAAATTGTCAAATCATTCTGAATACTTATGAAATTGATCTGAGGATTGGCAAAACTAACTGCAAAACCAGAGGAAGAGAATAGGTCACATCATGGAAGGTAGGAATTGCAAGACATGATTTGGGAGAGAAATAGTTCATAGGGGCTGTAAAGGAGAGGGAGTCCTGGTCTTGGAGAAAGGAAAGAGAATTGCAAAAAGAGAATACTTTTCCAAAGCCATTGGCTGGGAAAATAAGAGGGGCTGGTTTCTGTTATTTTTTGCAACCAGCGAGGTTCAAAGACTGGAGCTTCAGAGGTCTGCTACATGCAGGTTAAAGACCCCTTAAAGCCTTGCAATACTCCTGTAGAGAAGCCTCCAGGTAACCCATGGGAAGACAACAAGATCTGAGGATTCCCTAAGACACACTGGGAGAGAGTATTCTCTCTTCTTGGAGCATATCTTAGAGAAGTGGCATTGCCTCTCTAGTGACAAAAGAAGTGGCAGATGCCATTTTCCTCCTCTGCCCCTCACCATAGGTGCAAAGACATCTGCTCAGTGTAGCTAACCCAGACACTAGTTGTTTAGCCTGCTTTTCTCAAAATGACACACTCCTGCATTCTGGTGTGACTGTCCTTCTGGGTCAATCCTTCATCAATCCTGGTGCAGTGGCACCCTCCCCCAGAAGACCAGTGCAGTTCTCCACCACACCAGGTTCCTAAGCTTGACATTTTAAAACTCAGCCAGCCTTGATGGGATCAAGCCCAAAATGCACAGCACTGTGCCAGGCAGGTAAGCAACCCAGAGACAGAGTGAAAACAGCAATCTGAAAAATGCCTAGGGTGCACCACCCTGCACTCAACTGGGACTTTGTTTTTTCAGTCATGTATGCATGAAGATCAGAACAACCAGCCCCTCCCCTAGAAGTAAATACACTACATTTACTGACAGATTTCTGCAATGCTTCAGTTCTAGTGGAAATAGTATCAGGTCTCTTTTAACAAGCAGACCAGAGCACACCTAGTTAAAAGTTGCCAGACTCAGGCCAAGGTCCAAACACTTTTTGCTGCAGGCAAGGAGAACTTTTGCAGAAGACTGACCTGAGGGGTAAAGCAAGCATAATACAGCAGCAAAGTGCATACAGCACACACCAAGATGCTTCCTGAAGTGCCAAGCTCTAGTAATTATATCACCCCTTCTTCATAGCCATTACTCTCAGGAGCAGGAAAGATACCAGGCTTTCCAAACACATAAAGGAAGATAGAAACTGAGACAAAATGCCAAGATGGAATAATTCATCCCAAAAGAAAGAAAAAGAAAAGGTCATGGTCAGGGATCTAATCAAAACAGTGGTAAATAATGTGCCTGATGCAGGATTTAAAGTCACAAGCCTAAGTATACTAGCAAGGCTTGAGAAAAGCATAAAAAACATCAGAGATGCACTTGCCACAGAGATAAAAAAGCTTAAACCAACCAAGCTGAAATGAAAAGTGCCATAACCAATTGGATGTAAAGACCACGAAGATGGAAGAAGCACAGTAATGGGAACATAATATAGAAGATAGAATTATGGAAAATAATGAAGCTAAACAAAAGGAGATAAAAATATTGGATCATGAAAGTAGACTTAGGGAACACACTGAATTTATCAAATGTAATAATATTAATATCATGAGAGTCCCAAAAAAAGAAAGAGAAAAAGGGGCAGAAGGCTTATTTGAGGAAATCATACCAGAAAACTTCTCTAATCTAGGGAAAGAAACAGACATCCAAATCCAAGAGGCACAGAGATCTCCCATCAAAACCACCAAAACAGGACAACACCAAGTTATATAGCAGTTAAATTTACAAAATATAAAGAAAAAATCCTAAATGAGCAAGACAAAAGAAGTGCCTAATTTACAAGAGAAAACCCATAATGCTAGCAGCAGATCTTTCTACAGAGACTTGGCAGGCCAGAAAAAAGTGGCATGATATATTCAACATGCTAAAGCGGACAAATCTGCTTCCAGGAATACTTTATCCGATAAAGCTATCATTTAGAATAGAAGGAGAGATAGTTTCTCAAACAAAAACTAAAGAAGTTTGTGAACACTAAACCAGTCTGGCAAGAAATATTAAAGGGAACTCTTTGAGTGGAAAAGAAAGACCAAAAGTGATAAAGACTAGAAAGTAACAGAGAAAATATCCAGAAACAATGACAAAAGAAGATATATAATCGCACTAAACTCGTATCTATCAATAATTACTTTGAATGTAAATGGACTAAAAGCACGAATCAAAAGACATAGAATGTCAGTACATATTTTTTTAAAAAAGACCCATCTCTATTCTGCGTACAACAGACTCATTTTAGACCTAAAGACATTTGCAGATTGAGGGAATGGATATATATTACCCTGAAAATTGACCTCAAAAGAAAGTAGGTGTAGCAATTCTATTTTAAATAAGATTTGATTGATTTATTCATGAAAGACATAAAGAGAGAGAGAGGCAGAGACACAGGCAGAGGGAGAAGCAGGCTCCATGCAGGGAGCCCAATGTGGGACTCAATCCTGGGACTCCAGGATCACACCCTGGGCTGAAGGTAAGTACTCAACCACTGAGCCACCCAGGCGTCCCATAATTCTTATATCAAAAAAAAAAAACTAGACTTTTAAAACAAAGACTTTAACAAGAGATGAAGAAGGGCACTATATCATAATAAAGAGGTCTATCCAATATGAATATCTAACAATTGTAAATATTTATGCCACCAACTTGGAAGCACCCAAATGTATAAAACAATTAAAAACAAACATATAAGAACTCATTCATAATATTGTAATAATATTAAGGGACTTTAATACCTCATTCACATCAATAGGCATATAATCTAAGCAGAAAATCAACAAGAAAACAATGGCCTTAAATGACACACTGGACCAGATAGACTTCACAGATATATTCAAAGCATTTCATCCTAATGCAGCAGGATATGCATTCTTTTCAAGTGCACACGGGACATTCTTAAGAATAGATCACACACTAGTTCATAAATCAGACTTCCACAATGTGCAAAAAGTATGAGGTCATACCATGCATATTTTGTGATGACAAGTCTATGAAACTTCAATATAACCACAAGAAAAAAAGAAGGAAAGACCACAAATACATGGAGAATAAAATCATGGTACTAAGGAATCAGTGGATCAACCAGGAAATTAAAAAAATAAATTTAAAAATACATGGAAGTAAATGAAAATAAAAATATGATGATCCCAAACCTTCAGGATACAGCAAAAGTGTCCTAAGAGGGAAATTTATGGCAATACAGGCCTACCTGAAGATGCAAGAAAAATATTCAGTAAGCAACCTAACCTTACACCTAAAAGAGCTAGCAAAAGAACAACAGATGAATCCTAAAGCCAGCACAATAAGGGAAATAATAAAGTTTATAGCAGAAATAAATGATAAAAAAATCTGAAAATACAGTAGAATATATTAATGATACCAGAAGCTGATACATTGAATGAATTAAATAAATTTATAAACCCTAGACAGACATATCAAAAAGAAAAGTGAAAGGACTCAAATAAATAGAATCACAAATGAGAGAGGAGAAAGAACAACCAAGAGAAAAGAAATACAAACAAATACAAGAGAATAATATGAACGATTTTATACCAAAAAATTAGACAATCTGGAAGGAAGGAACAAATTCCTAGAAGCATATAAACTACCGAAACTGAATCAGGAAGAAGGAGAAAAATATAACAGACCCATAACCAGCAAAGAAATTGAATCAGTAATCAAAAATCTCACAACAAACAAAAGACTCAGGCCAGATAATTACCAGGGTAATTCTACCAAACATTTAAGTAAGAAATTACTCCCTATTCTATTTTTAGTATTTTAATTTTTTATTCATGAGAGACACAGAGAGAAAGCAGAGACATAGGCAGAGGGAGAAGCAGGCTCCTCACAGAGAACCCAATGTGGGACTCAATCCTGGAACTCCAAGATCACGCCCTGAGTCAAAGGCAGATGCTCAATCACTGGGCCACCCAGGCGTCCCAATTACTACCTGTTCTCCTCAAACTATTCCAAAACATAGAAATGGAAAAAAAAGGCTTTCAAAACTCAAGGATTCCAGCATTACCTTGCTTCCATAAATAAACAAAGATGCCAATAAAAAGGAGAATTACAGACTAATATCTCTGATGAACACAGATGCAAAAATTCTGAACAAAATACGAGGAAATCAAATCCAGCAATACATTAGAACAATTCATCACAATCAAATGGGATTTATTCTTGGGCTGCAAGTGTGTTTCAATATTCACGAATCAATCAACATGATATACCACATTATTAAAAGAAGAAATAAGAACCACATATGATCTTATCAATAGATACAACAAAAGCATTTTACAAAGTACAGCATCCATTCATGATAAAAACATAAATAAAATGGAGATAGGTGGAACACACTTTAACATAGTAAATGCTATATATGAAAAACCCACAGCTAATATCATCTTCAATGTGGAAAAACTGAGGAACAAGAAATAGATGTCCACTCTCACCATTATTATTTAACATTGTACTAGCAGTCCTAGCCTTAGCAATCAGGCAACAAAAATAAATAAAAAGCATCAAAATCAGAAAGGAACAAATCAAATGTTCACTATTTGCAGATGAGATATAGTATATGGAAAACTCCAAAGACTCCAGCAAAATATTGCTAGAACTGATACACAGATTCAGTAACATCACAGGATACAAAATCAACATACACAATATCAGTTGCATTTCTATACATGAAAATGAAGCAGTAGAAAGAGAAATCAAGAAATCAGTTCCATATCAACTTCTTACTAGATATGTGTTCTGAAGCAAGGGAAACAAAAGCGCCAATAAACAACTGGTACTTCATCAAGATAAAATGCTTCTGCACAGCAAAGGAAACAATCTAAGCAAACTAAAAGACAATCTTCCAAATGAGAGAAGATATTTACAGATGGGTTAGTATCCAAAATATATAAGGAACCTATAAAACTCAACATCCATAAGCAGGTGTGGAGTTTCCTCAAGAAGTTAAAATTAGAGGTACCCTGTGACCCAGCAATTACACTGCTGGATATTTATCCCAAAGATACATATGTAGTGAAATGGCAGGACACTTGCAACCAATTTTCATATCAGCAATGTCCACAATAGTCAAACTGTGGAAGGAGCCATAATGTCCTTCAACAGATGAATGGATAAAGACGTGGTATATATATACAATGGATATTACTCAGCCACCAGAAAGGATGAACACCTACCATTTGCTTTGACATACATGGAACTGGAAGGTATCATGCTGAGTGAAATAAGTCAATCAGAGGAAGACAATTATTATATGGTTTCACTCATATGTGAAATATAATAAATAGTTCATGGCTATTTATTTCCCTGCATGGAGCCTGCTTCTCCCTCTGCCTGTGTCTCTGCCTCTCTCTGTGTGTGTCTCTCATGAATAAATAAATAAAATCTTAAAAAAAAACCCTGACATCCAAAATCAAATAATTAGATAAAAATGGGCATTAATGAGGGCACATGATGTGATGAGCACCGGGTGTCATACAGAAGTGATAAATTATTTAACACTACATCTGAAACTAATTATTCTATATGTAAGTGAATTGAAATTAAATTTTAAAATGGGCAGAAAAAATAAAAATAAATAAAATAAAAATGGGCAGGAGATATGAATAGAATTTTCTTTAAGGCAGACATACCAATAGCTAACAGACACATGAAAACATGCTCAGCATCACTGATCATTAGGGAAACACAAATCAAAACCATGATGAGATGCCACTTCCCATCTGTCAGAATGGCTAAAATTAACAACATAGGAAACAATAAGTATTGGTGAGGATGTGGAGAAAGGGGAACTCTCCTATTCAAATACTAACCAGGCAGAAGAACCCTACTTAACTTCAGAAATCAGATGAGATGGGGCATGTTCAGGGTGATAATAATACATTATATGTTAACTAATTGAATTTAAATAAAACAATTTAAAAAGCATGGTGGAAATGCACTATTGGAAACACTATATGCCAACCTTTGTTAGTTTCCCACAGTTAGGAGTTTCTCATGGTTTGTCTTCCTCTCTAATTTTACCCACTCAGTTTCCCCCTTTTCCCTATAGTCTCTTTCACTATTTATTATATTTCACATATGAGTGAAAGCTTATAATAATTGTCTTTCTCTGACTTATTTCACTCAGCATGATACAGCCACTATACTGCTTTCCATAGGGTACATGCACATTTATATTTATAGCAGCATTATCAACAATAGCTAAATCATGGAAAGTTCCCAAATGTCCATCATCTAATGAATGGATTTAAAAGTTGTGAATTTGTGTGTGTATATATATATATATATATATATATATATACACACACATATATATATATAATGTATAATATATATATAAAATATAACTCAGCCATCAAAAATTGAAATCTTGCCATTTCAAAGACATACTTGGAGCTTGAAAATATTAGGCTAAGAGAAAAAAGTTGGTCAGAGAAAGACAAATAGCATATAATTTCACTCATGTGTGGAATTTAAGAAAGAAAACAGATGAACATGGGGAGGGGAGATAAGAGAGGCAAACCAGGAAACAGACTCTTAATTGTACATAACTAACAATGTTACTGGAGGGGAGGTGCATGGGAGAATGAGTTAAGTAGGTAACGGGGATTAAGGGGGAGGGGGCTTGTTGTTATGAGCATTGGGTGTTGTATGTAAGTGATGAATCACTAAATTATGCTCCTGAAACTAATATTACACTATATGTTAGCCAACTGAAATTTAAGAAAAACTTGAAAAAGATAACAAATGAATTTGTCAAAAAGAAAAAAGGAAGTATAAATACCTTCAACTAAAATAAACCAAAATGAGAAACATTGCAGTCAAATTGTCAAAAGTCAAATATGAAGGGAGAATTCTGAAAGCATCAAAGCAAAGTGATTGATCACATAAAGGAATTTCTCAATAGAAACCTTGCAAGCCAAAAAGAAGCGAGCTGATATATTCAAAGTGCTGGGGGGATAAAATGACCACCCAAGAATACCATATCAAAAGAAAAAAAAAAACTGTTCTTCAAAAATGGAAAGATAAACATTTCCAGATAAAAAAGCTGAGGAAGCTTATCGCCAGTAAACTTGCCTTATAAGAAATATCAAGATGAATTTAAAAGACACTAAACAACAAAAAAAAGACACTAAACACCATGAGAACAGATGATAGTATAAAGCTCACTAGTAAAGACAAAGGTACAGACAAATGCAGGATAATGTGATATTGTAATACTGGTGTGTAAATCACTTTTTGTTATAGTTAGAAGTTAAAAACAGGTATTTTGAAAAACTATATAAAATAAAGTAATGAATACAAAAAGTAAAAATATGGAATTTGTGACCTCAATGAAGTATGAGGGGAATAAAATAGTATAGGTTTTGTATAAAACTGAAGATAATTTATCAGCTTAAAATAGATTGTTATAAATATATTTTATGTAAGCCCCATTGTAATCTCAAGAAAGTCCCTATTGAAAATACACACATAGAAAAAGATAAAATAATCAAAGCACATCACTACAAAAACTCAAAGAAACACAAAGGAAGTAGAAAAAGAGGAAAAAAGACAAAAACATCAAAATACAGATAATTTTTTAAAGATTTTATTTATTCATGAGAGACACACAGGAGAGAGGCAGAGACACAGGCAGAGGGAGAAGCAGGCTCCATGGAGGGAGCCTGATGTGAGATTAGATCCCAGGGCTCCATCCTGGGACTCCAGGATCACGCCCTGGGCTGAAGGCAGGCGCTAAATCACTGAGCCACCCAGGGATCCCCAAAATGCAGATCAATTTAACGAAATGGCAAAAGTAAGTAAAGACTTTAATATAAATGGATTAAATACCTGAATCAAAAGACTAAATGGATAAAAAACAAGATCCAATTAATGTTATCAACAAGACACATTTTAGATTTAAAGACACAAATAGGTTGAAAATGCCAAATTAGAAAAAAAATGTTCCATGTAAATACTTTAAAAAGAGCAGGGGTGGTCATACTTATACAAAATAGGCTATGAGCAATACATAAATACTGCTACTAGAGATAAAAAAGGACATTATATAAGGACAAAATGTGAATACACAATTGACAGAATTGGGGAAAATATTTGGAAATCATATATCTCATGAGCGGTTATTATTCAAATCTGTAAGAAACTTCTACAATGCTAAATAAATAAATAACCAAGTTAAAAATGGGCAAAGGAATTGAATATACATTTATCCAAAGAAGATATACAAAAGACCAACAGATATATAAAAAGGTTAATATCACTAATCATCATGAAAATTCAAACCAGAGCCACAATGAGGTCTTGTTACCCATGTTAAGATAGTCACTATTACAAAAAAGAAGAAAGAAAATAACAGGTGTGGGTGAGTATGTGGAGAAATTGCAATTCTTGCACTCTATTGTTCATGATGTAAAGTGGTACAGGTACTATGGAAGAAAGAATAAAGATTCCTCAGGATATTAGAACAATTAGTGTATAATCCAACTGTTGCACTTCTGGGTATTTATTTTAAAAATTTGAAAATAAAATATTGAGGGATGCCTGGGTGGCTCATCAGTTAAGTGCCTCCCTTCCGCCCAGGGCATGAACCTGGAGTCCTGGGATCGAGTCCCATATCAGGCTCCCTGCATGGAGCCTGCTCCTCTCTCTGCCTCTCTTCCTCTCTCTCTCTCTCTCTCTCTCTCTCTCAATCTCTCTCTCTCTCTCTGTCTCTCATAAATAAATAAAATCTTAAAGAAGAAAATCTTGAATAGATATTTGCATTCTCATGTTTATTGCAACATTATTTACAATATCTGAAAAGTAGAAACAACTTACTGTTCACCGACAAATTAATGAATAAAAATGTAATATACATACAATGAAATATTCAACCATAAAATATAAGGAAATCCTATCATCCTACAAAATGGATGGAACTTGAGGATCTTATGCTATTTCAGGTAAGCCAGCCACATAAGAACAAATACTACATCACTTTACATATGTCAAGTATCTAAAGTAGTTCAACTCAGTGAAGCAGAAAGTGGAGTTGTGGATGTCAACGGCCGGGAGGAGGAGTATAATGGGAATTGCTTTTCAATAAATATAGTGTTTCAGCCATGCACGATGAAAATCTTCTAGAGATATGCTTTAAAACAACGTAAAAATTGTTACTAATACTTTACTCTTAAAAATTTAAGAGAGTCTAATGTTAAATGTTTTTATTGTATCATAATAAACATTTTTTTAAAACAATGATAATGATAATAAAAGACTGAGAAGATAGATGTAGTTAAAGAGGGTAGGCTAGGGGTGCCTGGGTGGTTCAGTCAGTTAAGCATCTGCCTCAGGCTCAGGTCATTATCTCAGGATCCTGGGATTGAGCCCCACATTAGGCTTTCTGCACAGTGGAGAGCCTGCTTCTCCTTCTTCCTCTGTCTGCTACTCTGTCTACTTGTGTTTCTCTCTTTCTCTCTCTCTCTCAAATAAATAAATAAATAAACAAACAAATAAATAAGTAAATATTTTTAAATTAGGTAGGGTAAATAAGAGTAGAGGTCTTGTGGCACTGAGGGGGGCACTTGATGGGATGAGCACTGGGTGTTATGCTGTATGTTGGCAAATCGAACTCCAATAAAAAAAAATACACAAAAATAAATAAATAAATAAATAAATAAATAAATAAATAAATAAATTCAGGACTATGAAATGTTGCAAGGACTATGTTGTAAATGAGAATAAATATAGACTTAAGAAAAAATAAGGAATTGTACAGAGGAGATAAACGGAGTAAAATGAAAACAATGAAATTGAATAAAGAATATGTAGGAATAGTGTAGTGTGTAGTTGTATAGAAAATGAGGGAATAGATTTTTGAAAGAAGAAAGATTTAAAAAGCTTAGATTCCAGAGTGTTGGAATTATAATATCAATCTTAGAAGTAACCTTTGGTATTTCAAAAGGACAGATGAGATAGTACATGAATAAAGTTAGTAGGCTTTATTTGAATGTAAATTAAGCATATAATATTTGGGAGATGATAAGGAGCATTTGAACAGTGACTTAAAGGAAACCCTAAAGCTGTGTCACAGTGTTCTGTCATCATTTTTGTAGTATTTAAGATTCTTCTTAAAGACTCCAAAACAAATAATTCTGAGAGTTAACAGGAAGCTAAAGGGTCCTAAGTGTTTTTCTAAGAGTCATGTCTATTAATAAAATGACTCTTAATTACATTATATGAGTACTTCTGAGTAAAATATATTTAAGCTATTATTTTTATCATATATATGATATATATATATCATATATATATGATATATATATATATGATATATATATATCTATTAAGATGACCTGATAAGTTAAAAAATAGTCCATATAAATGTATAGATGCCATGATGGGGGCCATAAAATCCCAATGCCTTCATGGCCTAATTTTGGAGAAAGTTCAAAATATTAATATTCATTTCTGCACTTTGCCTCCACTATTTCTCCTTTCCCAGAAGCTTATCATGCAAACTTGCCAATTCATTCAGTAGAAACTACTACTATTTTATCTTATTTCTTCTTGCAGACTGATAATATGAGAAGTGTGATGTATAACCCAAACATAAAGCAGCTTTTCTATCTTTGGAACTAACTACACAAGACATTGGTAGAAAATCTTTTGTAAGTACTTTCTAAGTTATGGGCCTTGATAAAAGAATCTATTTTCCCCTTCAGACTAATCATAAGGAGAGGTAAATAAATTGTTCTGAAAAAAAAACCAAAATATTTATAAAACCTGACATTTTATGAACTGCTACTTGGGTGCAGGTTAGCTGAGTGTTAAAATTTCATTTGCTTGGGGCACCTGGGTGGCTCATTCAGTTAGGTGTCTGCCTTTGCCTCAGGTCATGATCTCAGGGTCCTGGGATCAAGCCCCACATCAGGCTCCCTGCCCAGCAGGAGTATGCTTCTCCCTCTCTCTGCTCATGCTTCCTCTCTCTATATCTCTCAAATAAAATTTAAAAATCTTTTAAAATGTTTCACTTGCTTAATTTAAATTGAAGTCATTAACCTAATAATGACAACAAAAGCCTAAGAATCTATACAATGACAATATGCCAAATCTTAAATCTATCCAAAGTGAGGGTTTTTTTTAGCTTCTATTAAGGATTTATTTTGTCAACTATGCTAAATGCTCCCTGAAAGTACTGTTCACTTATACTTCCTGATCCAACTATCTGGCAATCTCAATAATGTGTAGAAGAAATGACTAAAAAAAAGGCAGTTATAAAAATCTGGGTTCAGCAAGACACGTCAATATTTCCATGAAGTTCCTCGGTGGTACCTCAAATTTTGTTTATATCTGTGAATTCACATTTTTCCTGGTAAAAGTCCATGGAAATTATAAAAATATTAAAGAGGTACACGATATCTTCATCCTCTCTTCATCATGAAAAACCCAAAAGAACAATTGCTGTAAACATACTGAATGTTGCCAGTTATTGGCCTGTTGGTATTTAGTACTCACTCTCCAGACCCCAAACTTAATCATATGGGAGCAAGGGTTGATGATTTAGGAAAACAGCAGATTTGATGTACATAATTAGTGTACTCTTGTACCTTCATGAAGGGTTCAGAGTCCATTTTTGAATCGTAGATATATATTTTTATGAAATGTTTTTGATAATTTGTATAGCATTCTTTGTAAATTTTTCTTTGCAATATTACATGGTTATCATTTTGATAAGCAGAAAATATGGTACTTCCAGTAATGCAAGAAAAGCTGCCATACAATGCTTTGGGATCCCAGTGTGATCTAAGTTATAAAGATTGAATTAGAATTTTGCTTCCCTTGTCCATGTGCTCTACTTTTTTGTCTAAGTGGGCATAATTTTTCTGTTGTAATACCTGTTTGGGAACTACTATGGACAAAAATAAGACAATTTAAATATTGCTATAGGAATAGCAATAGTTCCTACAAATTCTTCAACACGGAGAAGGGAGAGGATCCAAAGGTCAACAATGAAGAGGGAAGGAGGTCTGGAAAGGATCATAGTATATTTTACTTTACAAGTAATCTAAACTGCTGGGACACCTGGGTGGCTAAGCAGTTAAGTGTCTGCCTTTGACTCAGGGAGTGGTCCTGGAGTCCCAGGATGGAGTCCCACATCAGGATCCCTGCATGGAGCCTGCTTCCCCCTCTGCCTATGTCTCTGACTCTGTGTGTGTGTGTCTTTCATAAATAAATAAATAAATAAATAAATAAATAAATAAATAAATAAACAAACAGATAAATCTTTAAATAAAAGTCTAAAAAAAACCAAGTAATCTAAATTGCCAAGAAACACTGATATAACCCGGAGAAAGGAGACACTCCTAAAAACTATACTAGTGCAATCAATCTTGGCAATTGACAAGGTGACAGATACTACTAAGTATCACTTATTGCTATGTATTGAATATTTGTCACCTCAAAATTTCATATATTGAAGCCCTAAAATGATGGTATACAGGGCTGGCACATTAAGAAGTAATTAGATCATAAGAGTAAAAGCCCACATGATGGACCTCATAAGAATATGTCCATAAGAAGAAGAGAGAGATAGCCTTTTCTCATTCTGCCATTTGAAGACATAACGAAGGATAAATTAATTACCCACAAAGCAAGAAAAGGGCTCTCACCAAGAATTGCTATTATGATTTTGGATTTCTCAGCCTCCAGAACTGCAAGAAGAAAATGTTTGATCTTTAAACCATCCAGTCTATGGTAATTTAACAGCCCCATCTGACTAACACAACCACCTATCCTGGGAGTGACTGGACTCTCTTCCTATACAAAGACAGATTTTGATCCCAGCTACCTGACTATATACTAGGGATGATTAATTCATCCTGTAAAAAAGCACCCCTGATACTTCCCTGATCTATTCCAACTACAGACTGCATGTCTCTAGTACTTTAACTGACCCTGTTACTACACAGGTAAAAGTTTTCTCTCAAATAAGTTACATTTTAATATCTTGACACACTTTGGTGGGTGATATAGGAAGAAAAATGCTGACTAGAATATTTTCATTCTAACTACCTGCACTTTTTTAATCTATTGAAGTTTGGGTGTTTTATAGTGTAAATCTTAATGACTTATTTTTCAGACTCGCTATCCTCCAAAAGATGATAACAATCATAGTAATTTGGCTCTCACTTGATTTTTCATTTTAGCACAATTGGGTTCACATGAATCCAACATAACCATTAAGTTTGGGTCCTTCATTCAAATAAGTTAATTGAACAATTGCTAAGGAATACATGTTTGTGACACTCCCAAACTCTTATGTACAAACTCTCATAATCAATGTGATAATATTTAGCAAGGTATCTGGGTCAGGAGGGTGGCATGATGGGATTAGTACTCTATTAAGAAGAAACATGAGAGACCTTTCTCTTTTTCTTTCCCTCTCTTTCCTTGGGATGTGTGAGGATATAGCAAGAAAGCAGCTCTCTGCAAGGCAGGAAGCAAGCCCTCAAAATTCCCAGCCCCCAGATTCAGGAAAAATTGATGTTTATTGTTTAAGCCACTTAGTCTATGACAAGTTTGTCATAGCAGTTCTAAGTAATACAGCAATCAGCAAAGGAAAACAAAACACCAACAAAATATAATATGTGAATTATAGTAATAGCTTCCAAAAAGTTTGTGAGGTATAACTTTTGCTTGCAAATCAATTGTGGAAAGTAAAATGTAAATCTGTCCTAAATCCGCCCCTTCACTGCTTTGTACCCATTTATATGTATCTGTGTATCTTTCATTGGTTCTTCACAAGTAGACTGTAAAAGACATAGTAAAGATTATGTTTCCCCAAGGTCGGTTCTTAGCATAGTGTCTGGAAGATTTAAAAAAGTACTCAAAATGTATTTGATGAATTAATAACCAGTAAACAGCAATACTGCTATTAGAGCTCATAATACTTGGCTCCTTTCACAAGGATATTTTACAAGCTATCATTTTCTACTTATTTTGAACTTCTTAGGCAAGTTTGTCTTGGTTTCCTAACTAGATAGTAAAATAAACTCCATGTGATTAAAGATGCTGTCTGGTTCTTTTTTGTACACTCAAATCCCACTATCATGCCTTAAATATGGTAAATACTCAATAAATCTTTGTTGATTTCCTTTAAGACAGGCTATGAAGACAAATTACTTTGATGTAGTTTTAAATATGAGCACTTAAAACTTGTAAAACTGAAACCAAAAATTCACAAGTATATTTATGAATGAGGATTATTGGGATTCTTGAAACTAAAGAGTCAAAACTATCGCCTTTCTATGAAAAGTTAATCTCCAAAGTTTTTACCCTTAAACTGACATTGAGTAACACAAGTGTTACAGAACAATGTCAGAGACAAGGCTTTTTTTATGTTGTTATTGCCTATATTTAATAATACAAGTTAGAAAGAAAATATTAATTTTATCTTCCATTGTGTAGGTCAGGGTTTTTCCATATTCAGATACACATTTTACTGAATATGAATACTGATTTAGGGCATTTTTGAACTAACTCCCTGTGTACCAGGCTGACATAATACCACAGTTAACTCCAAGAACTGGCCTTTAATACAACCCATTAAATTTCGACATTGAGACGGTTCACTGTGAATACATATTAAGTTTCATAGTAGAGACAAGAGCTGCTTTTTTTGATGTGAATCTTACAAAAAATAAGTTGAATCCAAAAGAATAGTAAATATGGTGTTTTTATAACAAGCTGCCTTTAAGTTAATTCATATGTAAAAAACAACTGCTGTGGAAAAGAATATGTTTTATATTTTGTTTTCTTCAATCATAAGAGGAAGAAGGAGGAAAAAAAATCTTCATTGTATATAAAATCTTGTGCACTTTGACATAAGTCCTTCCAGCCATGATCTTTTTGATTGAAACAAACTTAAACCATATTCCATTTCACAAAAGCAAAATGTGCTGAACATGTGTTCTTTTTTAAAATAGAAGCATGTGCATCAGCTGTTCTGCATGAAAATCCTTTCTGAGAAATGTCTCTGGGGAAAGTTCATTACTCAAAGCAAGGGAACACAGGAAAAGGGTGAAACAGACTGAGATCAAGCATTCCTTAAGATGGATGGCTCAGGCAGAGGCATACATGACATTTAATATGCACACTCAGGGGCTCCTGTTGAGTGCTCTGTTTGGTAAACCGGATAAGGATGCTTGTTTAGAGGATAAAAGTGTAACTTTAGAAATTAACAGGAACTCTTGTGCTCTGACAGTTGTATTCTCAGCTAGAGATAGGGGAAGGGGTATTAAACAAGCACACATTTCAAAACTTCATTATATTGTGCTTTCTTACAACTTTCTCATTTCAAAAGTGCCATTTATAAAACTGGCAATTTAAGGATACATTGACAACACTCAGTTGCTACTATAATAGAGTTCACATTCTGTCTTTCCATTTATAAAATATTTTTTAAAGCTGTAAATATAAACTGAGGAACAAGCTGATATTATCTTTACTGTAATGCTGTGAATTAGCATACGAATGGATATTTTTGTTGTAGACTCTATCAATAATACTATTTTTATCTAAAATAAATACTGTGAACTTTGAAAGCAGTCAGCAGAGTAAATCAACAGTGAATATTAGCACTTCAAGGATATCATCCTTTCCAGCCTGAAAAAGAAAAAGAAGAGAAGAGGTTGGGCTGTGAATTTTGACCTAAGGATTTAATAATCTCTTCCTACGTCTCATTATGCCTTATGTCCATTTAAGGCCATCTGGGGCCCAGAATGATGAAAGAGTGGTGCAAATTTATGAGCCCCTGGATCTAGCAATAGCCCTCTGGATATTAGCTTGGATTAGTAGATTTACAGCTAATTCAAACACTGTGAGACAAATTCTGCCTGACTTATCTGCAATATGAGACTCTGAAAATTGTAGCAAGTTGAGCTTTTGAAGAGCTGACAGCAGCCTTTATGCTCCAGGCACAGGCTGCATGTGGTTTGCCATCAAGTGCAGTTCTTCATCTTGGCATTCCGTCCACATTTGCAATGGCAGCCCCTGCCTCCCACCCCTCACCCCATGGTAATGGCCATTGACAGCCACAAACTTAAATTGGTCATATGTTCTTTTCTAGATCAAGCAAATTTTGAGTCAGTTTTTGCATAAGACATACGTGATATGAGAAAGAGAGAAAGGGCATTTATACTCTTCATTTCAGCCAAAGAAGCTATCTGAAAACAAAGTATTACTTTAATTTCTTCTCAATCACAGATTTAGCTACAAATTTGTAACTGAGGAGCCATTAGATAATTTGGGGATTCTCACTGGAATTCTTGAATGTTTTGCAAATTAGAGAGTCTGTGATATCAAAACATAAGTGGTGGTTTTTTCATCTGTGATATGATAAGGTACATTTCACCTAATGTATCATGTAGAAACATCTGAGCAAATCATATCAGAAAGCATTAGATACAAAATATAAAATGATCCAGAAATTATACGTATTATTTAAACCTAGATGGCATTAATTCTACTAATTATAACCTGGCCTACCACTTACCTGACAAAAGAATCTTGTACTAACATTAATGAAGCTATAATTTTTTAGCCTCCTACTATGTGCCATGTTTTTTACATTTACCAGCATTGATCTTCACAAAACAGAATGAGTTCGATATTCTTATTTCTATTTTACTCATAAGTGAGACTCAGAAAAAATAAACTACTTCTCCAGGACCTGAAGAGGAGCCAAAATTTAATCCCTGATATCTCTGTTTCTAATATTCTCAACTTTTTTTAGATTTTATTTATTTATTCATGAGAGACACAGAGAGAGAGGCAGAGACACAAGCAGAGGGAGATGCAGGCTCCATGCAGGGAGCCTGATGTGGGACTTGATCCCAGGTCTTCAGGATCACACCCTGGGCTGAAGGCGGCGCTAAACCACTGAGCCACCCAGGCTGCCCTAAAATTCTCAATTTTTGACTATGTCACTGTTATGTGGTGGTTTGTGTTTTCCCCAAGTCAAAAAAAGCTATGTTAAATCCTAAACCTCAGTATATTTGAAATGGAATTATTTCATATAAGTAAGGTTTGATCTTGATTTTTCTTTTATTTATTTAAATTCCAGTTAGTTAGAGTGTTATATTAGTTTCAAATATACAATATAGTGATTCAATACTTCCACACATCACCTATGCTTATTACAAGTACATACTTTAATCCACATCACCTGTTTAACCCATCCACCTACCCACTTCCCTTCTGGTAACCTCTCTATACTTAAGAGTCTGGTTCTTAATTTTGCCACTCTCTTTTATTTTCCTTTGCTTATTTGTCTTTCCATTTATTTGTGTCATCTTCAATTTCTTTCATCAGTGTCTTACAGTTTTCAGATTATAGGTTTTTCACATCTTTGGCTAGGTTTATTCATAGGTATCTTATTTTTGATGCAATTATAAATGGGATTCATTCCTTAATTCCTCTTTCTGCTGCTTCATTATTAGTGTATAGAAATTCAATAGATTTATGAATGTTGATCCTGTATCCTACAACTTCACTGAATTCGTTTATGAGTTCTATCCATTTTATTGGTGGAGTCTTTTGGGTTTTCTATATAGAATATCATGTTATCTGCAAATAGTGGAAGTTTGATTTCTTCCTTGCTCATTTATATGTGGTTTTTTATTGTCTGATTGCTGTAGCTAGGACTTCCTGTATTATGTTGAATAGAAGTGGTAAGAGTGGGCATCCTTCTTTTGTTCTTAAACATAGAGGAATAGCTCTCAAATTCTCCCCATTGAGAATATAATAGCTGTGCCTTTATTATATTGAGGTATGCTCCCTCTAAAACTACTCTTTTGAAGGTTTTTATCATGAATGGGTATTCTACTGTGTTAAATGCTATTTCTGCATCTATTGAGATGATCATATTCTCACCCTTTCTTTTATTAATGCAATATATTACATTCATTGATTTGTAAATATTGAACTGCACTTGCAAGATTTGATTTACATATTACATATTTCTTTTATTATATGCAATATATTACATTCATTGATTTGTAAATATTGAACTGCACTTGCAAGATTTGATTTGTATCAAATCATATTTGAAAGTGGTGAATGATTTTTTTAAATGCCTTGTTGGATTTGGTTTGCAAGTATTTTGTTGAGGAATTTTGAACCTATGTTCATTAGAGATATTGATCTGTAGTTGTCTTTAATTATCATGTCTTCATCTGGTATTGATATCATGGTAATGCTGGCCTCCAAATGAATATGGAAGTTTTCCTTCCATTTCTATTTTTTTGAATATTTTGAGAAGAATAGAAGTTAACTCTTCATATATTTGGTAGAATTCACCTGTGGAGCCATCTGACCCTGGTCTTTTGTTTGTTGGGAGTTTTCTGATTACTGATACCATGTCTTTGCTGATGTTTGGTGAGTTCAAGTTCTCCATTTCTTGCTTTTACAGTTTTGGTACTTTACATGTTTATAGGAATTTATCCATTTCTTCTAGGTTGTCCTTATGTTGGTATACATTTTTTCATAATATTCTATTATAATTGTACTTCCCTGTTGTTGGTTACTATTTTTGCTCTCTCATTTATGATTTTAATTATTTGGGTCTTTATCTTTTGTTTTTGATAATTCTGGCTAGTTAATCAATTTTATTGATTTCTAGAACCAGCTCCTGGTTTCATTGATCAGTTTTGGTTTATTCTTTCAAGTTTTTATTTAAATTCCAATTAGTTTACATACAGTGTAATATTAATTTCAGGTATGGAATTTAGATTCATCACTTACATACAATACCCAGTGCTCATCACAAGAAGTGCTCTACTTAACAAGTACCCATCACCTATTTAACTTATCCCTTACCCACCTTCCCTCAGTTTTTCTCTATAGGTAAGAGTTTGTTTTATGGTATGTCTCTCTCTTTTTTTCTCCCTAAGTTCATCTATTTTGCTTCTTTTATTCCACATATGAGTGAAACCATATGGTATCTGTCCTTCCCTGATTTCTTTCACATAACATATTACTGTCTAGTTCCATGCATATTGTAGCAAATGACAAAAATCATTGCTTCCTATAGCTGAGTAATATCCCAATTTACATATATAGCATATCTTCTTTATCCATTCATTAAATGATGGATTTCTGCACTCTTTCCATAATTTGGCTATTGTTGATAAAGCTGCTATAAACATGAGGGTATATGTATCCCTTTAAGTCAGTATTTTTGTATTCTATGGGCAAATACCTGGTAGTGAAATTGTTGAGTCATAACATAGTTCTATTTTTAACTTTTTATGGAACTTCCATACTGTTTTCCAGAGTGGCTGGACCAGTTCACCTTCCCACCAACAGAGTAACATGGTTCCTTGCATCTCCAAATTCTTGCCAACAATTGTTATTTCCTGGAATGTTAATTTTAGGAATTCAGACAGCTGTGAACTGAATCTCAGTGTAGCTTTGATTTCTATTTCCCTGATGATCAGTGATGTTGAGCATCTTTACATGTCTTTTTTTCATCTGTATGTCTTCTTTGGAAAAAAAAAAAGTCCAAAGATAAATTCAAAATGGACGAAAGATCTAAATGTGAGACAAGATTCCATCAAAATCCTAGAGGAGATCACAGGCAACACCCTGTTTGAACTCGGCCACAGTAACTTCTTGCAAGATACATCCACGAAGGCAAGAGAAACAAAAGCAAAAGTGAACTATTGGGACTTCATCAAGATAAGAAGCTTTTGCACAGCAAAGGATACAGTCAACAAAACTGAAAGACAACCTACATAATGGGAGAAGATATTTGCAAATGACCTATCAGATAAAGGGCTAGTTTCCAAGATCTATAAAGAACTTCTTAAACTCAATACCAAAGAAACAAATAATCCAATCATGAAATGGGCAAAAGATATGAACAGAAATCTCACAGAGAAAGACATAGACATGGCCAACATGCATATGAGAAAATGCTCTGCATCACTTGCCATCAGGGAAATACAAATCAAAACCACAATGAGATACCACCTCACACCAGTGAGAATGGGGAAAATTAACAAGGCAGGAAGCCACAAATGTTGGAGAGGATGCGGAGAAAAGGGAACCCTCTTACACTGTTGGTTGGAATGTGAACTGGTGCAGCCACACTGGAAAACTGTGTGGGGGTTCCTTACAGAGTTAAAAATATAAATGCCCTAAGACCCAGCAATTGCACTGTTGGGGATTTACCCCAAAGATTCAGATGCAATGAAACGCCGGGACACCTACATCCCGATGTTTCTAGCAGCAATGTCCACAATAGCCAAACTATGGAAGGAGCCTCGGTGTCCAACGAAAGATGAATGGATAAAGAAGATGTGGTTTATGTATACAATGGAATATTACTCAGCCATTAGAAACGACAAATACCCACCATTTGCTTCAACGTGGATGGAACTGGAGGGTATTATGCTGAGTGAAGTAAGTCAGTCGGAGAAGGACAAACATTATATGTTCTCATTCATTTGGGGAATATAAATAATAGTGAAAGGGAATATAAGGGAAGGGAGAAGAAATGTGTGGGAAATATCAGAAAGGGAGACAGAAAGTAAAGACTGCTAACTCTGGGAAACGAACTAGGGGTGGTGGAAGGGGAGGAGGGCGGGGGCTGGGAGTGAATGGGTGACGGGCACTGGGGGTTATTCTGTATGTTAGTAAATTGAACACCAATAAAAAAAGAAAAATAAATAAATAAATAGCTCCCTAAAGGACTGCAGCGCCCACGGCTGGACCCGGGAGCAGCTCAGCGGGGCTCGGGTGGAGGCTCCACGGAGAGGGGCTACGCAGCCAGACCGCGATTCCTACAGCACAGGCCCCGGAGCACAGGACGCCTGGGACACAGCCAAGGATTCGGCCTCCCCCCGGGACAGGCAAAGACCAGGAGGGCCCAGGACAGCAAGGACGCTCCTGCCCCGAGCTGAGCAGATCAGTGTCCCCGCCCCCGGAGCATCTGGGCCCGGCAGACCGAGAGCTCTGTAGTTACTGCAGGAGCTGAATCCAGGGCTCCAGAGCTGGCCCCGCCACTGAGGTTGCTCCTCCTGGGGCCTCACGGGGTAAACAACCCCCACTGAGCCGGGAACCATGCAGACGGCAGAGCAGCTCCCCCAAGTACTAACGCCTGAAAATCAGCACAACAGGCCCCTCCCCCAGAAGACCAGCTAGACGGACAAGTTCCAGGGGAAGTCAAGGGACTTAAAGTATACAGAAACAAAAGATACTCCCCCATGTATTTTTTTCTTTTTTTTTTTTTTTGCTTTTAGATTTCTGTTTGCTTCCCCCACCCTTTCTTTTCCTTTCTTTCTTTTTCTTTCTCTCTTTCTTCTTTATTTTCTTTTTTTCTGCCTTTTTCCTTTTTTTCTTATTCTTTTTTCTTTCCGTCTCTCTCTCCTCTCTTTTTGTCCTTTCCCCAATACAATTTGTTTTTGGCCACGCTGCACTGAGAAAAATGACTAGAAGGAAAACCTCACCTCAAAAGAAAGAATCAGAAACAGTCCTCTCTCCCACAGAGTTACAAAATCTGGATTACAATTCAATGTCAGAAAGCCAATTCAGAAGAACTATTATAAAGCTACTGGTGGCTCTAGAAAAAAGCATAAAGGACTCAAGAGACTTCATGACTGCAGAATTTAGATCTAATCAGGCAGAAATTAAAAATCAATTGAATGAGATGCAATCCAAACTAGAAGTCGTAACGAAGAGGGTTAATGAGGTGGAAAAACAAGTGAGTGACATAGAATACAAGTTGATGGCAAAGAGGGAAAATGAGGAAAAAAGAGACAAAGAATTAACAAGCCATGAGGATAGATTAAGGGAAATAAATGACAGCCTGAGGAACAAAAACCTACGTTTAATTGGGGTTCCCGAGGGCGCTGAAAGGACCAGAGGTCCAGAATATGTACTGGAACAAATCATAGCTGAAAACTTTCCTAATCTGGGAAGGGAAACAGGCATTCATATCCAGGAAATAGAGAGATCCCCCTAAAATCAATAAAAACAGTTCAACACCTCGACATTTAATAGTTAAGCTTGCAAATTCCAAAGATACAGGGAAGATCCTTAAAGCAGCAAGAGACAAGAAATCCCTGACTTTTATGGGGAGGAGTATTAGGGTAACAGCAGACCTCTCCACAGAGACCTGGCAGGCAAGAAAGGGCTGGCAGGATATATTCGGGGTCCTAAATGAGAAGAACATGCAACCAAGAATACTTTATCCAGCAAGGCTCTCATTCAGAATGGAAGGAGAGATAAAAAGCTTCCAAGACAAGCAGGAACTGAAAGAATATGTGACCTCCAAACCAGCCCTGCAAGAAATTTTAAGGGGGACTCCTAAAATTCCCCTTTAAGAAGAAGTTCAGTGGAACAATCCACAAAAGTAAGGACTGAATAGATACCATGATGACACTAAACTCATATCTTTCAATAGTAACTTTGAACGTGAATGGGCTTAATGACCCCATCAAAAGGAGTAGGATGTCAGACTGGATATAAAAGCAGGACCCATCTGTTTGCTGTCTACAAGAGACTCATTTTAGACAGAAGGACACCTACAACCTAAGAATAAAAGTTTGGAGAACCATTTCCCATTCAAATGGTCCTCAAAAGAAAGCAGGGGTAGCCATGCTTATATCAGATAAACTAAACTTTACCCCGAAGACTGTAGTGAGAGATGAAGAGGGACACTATCTCATACTTAAAGGATCTATCCAACAAGAGGACTTAACAATCCTCAATATATATGACCCGAATGTGGGAGCTGCCAAAATATTTAAATCAATTAATAACCAAAGGAAAGAAATACTTAGATAATAATAAACTTATATTTGGTGACTTCAATCTAGCTCTTTCTATACTCCATAGATCTTCTAAGCACAACATCTCCAAAGAAACGAGAGCTTTAAATGATACACTGGACCAGATGGATTTCACAGATATCTACAGAACTTTACAATCAAACTCAACTGAATACATATTCTTCTCAAGTGCACATGGAAATTTCTCCAGAAGAGACCACACACTGGGTCACAAATCGGGTCTGAACCGATATCAAAAGATTGGGATCGTCCCCTGCATATTCTCAGACCATAATGCCTTGAAATTAGAACTAAATCACAACAAGAAGTTTGGAAGGACCTCAAACACGTGGAGGTTAAGGACCCTCCTGCTAAAAGATGAAAGGGTCAACCAGGAAATTAAGGAATAATTTAAAAGATTCATGGAAACTAATGAGAATGAAGATACAACCATTCAAAATCTTTGGGATGCAGCAAAAGCAGTCCTAAGGGGGAAATACATCGCAATACAAGCATCCATTCAAAAACTGGAAAGAACTCAAATACTAAAGCTAACCTTACACATAAAGGAGCTAGAGAAAAAACAGCAAATAGATCCTACACCCAGCAGAAGAAGAGAGTTAATAAAGATTCAAGAAGAACTCAGCGAAATCATGACCAGAAACTGTGGAACAGATCAACAAAACCAGGAGTTGGCTCTTTGGAAGAAGTTATAAGATAGATAAACCATTAGTCAGCCTTATTAAAAAGAAGATAGAGAATACTCAAATTAATAAAATCAAGAATGAGATAGGAGAGATTACTACCAACCCCAAGGAAATACAAACAATTTTAAAAACATATTATTAACAGCTATATGCCAATAAATTAGGCAATCTAGAAGAAATGGACGCTTTCCTGGAAAGCCACAAACTACCAAAACTGGAACAGGAAGAAATAGAAAACCTGAACAGGCCAATAACCAGGGAGGAAATTGAAGTAGTCATCAAAAACCTCCCAACACACAAAAGTCCAGGGCCAGATGGCTTCCCAGAGGAATTCTATCAAACGTTTAAGAAGAAACCATATCTATTCTACTAAAGCTGTTTGGAAAGATAGAAAGAGATGGAGTACTTCCAAATTCGTTCTATGAGGCCAGCATCACCTTAATTCCAAAACCAGACAAAGACACCACCAAAAAGGAGAATTACAGACCAATATCCCTGATGAAGATGGATGCAAAAATTCTCAACAAGATACTAGGCAATAAGATCCAATAGTGCATTAAGAAAATTATTCACCATGACCAAGTAGAATTTAACCCCGGGACACAAGGCTGGTTCAACACTAATTAAACAATCAATGTGATTTATCATATCAGCAAGAGAAAAAAACAAGAATCATATGTTCCTCACAATAGATGCAGAGAAAGCATTTGACAAAATCCAGCATCCATTCTTTATCAAAACTCTTCAGAGTGTAGGGATAGAGGGAACATTCCTCAACATCTTAAAAGCCATCTACGAAAAGCCCACAGCCAATATAATTATCAATGGGGAAGCACTGGGAGCCTTTCCCCTAAGATCAGGAACAAGTCAAGGATGTCCACTCTCACCACTGCTATTCAACATAGTACTGGAAGTCCTAGTCTCAGCAATCAGACAACAAAAAGATATTAAAGGCATTGAAATTGGCAAAGAAGAAGTCAAACTCTTCCTCTTTGCCGATGACATGATACTCTACATAGAAAACCCAAAAGCCTCCACCCCAAGATTGCTAGAACTCATACAGCAATTCGGTAGCGTGGCAGGATACAAAATCAATGCCCAGAAATCAATGGTATTTCTATACACTAGCAATGACATGGAAGAAAGAGAAATTAAGGACTCAATTCCACTTACAATAGCACCCAAAAGCGTAAGATATCTAGGAATAAACCTAACTAAAAAGGTAAAGGATCTATACCCTAAAAACTATAGAACATTTCTGAAAGAAATTGAGGAAGACACATAGAGATGGAAAAAGATTCCATGCTCATGGATTGGCAGAGTTAATATTGTGAAAATGTTAATGTTACCCAGGGCAATTTACACGTTTAATGCAATCCCTATCACAATACCATGTACTTTCTTCAGAGAGTTAGAACAACTATTTTAAGATTTGTGTGGGATCAGAAAATACCCCGAATAGCTAGGGGAATATTGAAAAAGAAAACCAGAGCCAGGGGCATCACAATGCCGGATTTCAGGTTGTACTACAAAGCTGTGGTCATCAAGACAGTGTGGTACAGGCACAAAAACAGACACATAGATCAATGGAACAGAATAGAGAACCCAGAAATAGACCTTGAACTTTATGGTCAACTAATATTCGATAAAGGATAAAAGACTATCCATTGGAAGAAAGGCAGTCTCGGGGGGAGGAGCAAGATGGCGGAAGAGTAGGGTGTCCAAATCACCTGTCTCCACCAAACTACCTAGAAAACCTTCAAATTATCCTGAAAATCTATGAATTCGGCCTGAGATTTAAAGAGAGACCAGCTGGAATGCTACAGTGAGAAGAATTCGCGCTTCTATCAAGGTAGGAAGACGGGGAAAAAGAAATAAAGGAACAAAGGCCTCCAAGGGGGAGGGGCCCCGCGAGGAGCCGGGCTGAGGCCGGGGCGAGTGTCCCCAGGACAGGAGAGCCCCGTCCCGGAGGAGCAGGAGCTGCACCGACCTTCCCGGGCGGAAAGGGGCTCGTGGGGAGTGGGAGCAGGAACCAGGCAGTAACAGCAACTGCGCGCCCAGGAGAGTGCGCCGAGCTCCCTAAGGGCTGCAGCGCGCACGGCGGGACCCGGCGGGACCCGGAGCAGCTCGGGGGGCTCGGGCGGCGGCTCCGCGGAGGGGGCTGCGCGGCCCCGGGAGCAGCTCGGAGGGGCTCGGGCAGAGGAAGAGGCTCCGTGCGGAGGGGGCTGCGCGGTTCCAGGAGCAGCTCGGAGGGGCTTGGGCGGCAGCTCCGCGGAGGGGGTTGCGCGGCCCGGGAGCGTGAATCCACCAGCGCAGGCTCCGGAGCACAGGGCGCCGGGACACAGCCCAGGATCCGGCCTCCCCGGGACAGGCAGAGGCCGGGAGGGCCCAGGACAGCGAGGACGCTCCTGCCCCAGCTGAGCAGATCAGCGGCCCCGCCCCGGAGCCTCCAGGCCCTGCAGACGGAGTTCCTGCCAGAGCTGAATCCAGGTTTCCAGAGCTGCCCCGCCACTGGGGCTGTTCCTCCTGCGGCCTCACGGGGTAAACAACCCCCACTGAGCCCTGCACCAGGAGGGGGCACAGCAGCTCCCCCAACTGCTAACACCTGAAAATCAGCACAACAGGCCCCTCCCCCAGAACACCAGCTAGACTGACAACTTCCAGGAGAAGCCAAGGGACTTAAAGTACACAGAATCAGAAGATACTCCCCGGTGGTTCTTTTTTTGTTTGTTTGTTTTTGTTTTTGTTTTTGTTTTATTTTGCTTTTTGATTTGTATCCTTCCCCCACCCCCTTTTTTTCTCCTTTCTTTTTCTCTCTCTTTTTCTTCCCTTTTTTTTTTTCGTTTTTTTTTTCTTTTTCTTCCCTTTTTTTTCTCTTTCTCTTTTCTTTCCTTCTTTCTCTCCTCTCTTTTTCTCTTTTTCCCAATACAACTTGCTTTTGGCCACTCTGCACTGAGCAAAATGACTAGAAGGAAAACCTCACCTCAAAAGAAAGAATCAGAAACAGTCCTCTCTCCCACAGAGTTACAAAATCTGGATTACAATTCAATGTCAGAAAGCCAATTCAGAAGCACTATTATACAGCTACTGGTGGCTCTAGAAAAAAGTATAAAGGACTCAAGAGACTTCATGACTGCAGAATTTAGAGCTAATCAGGCAGAAATTAAAAATCAATTGAATGAGATGCAATCCAAACTAGAAGTCCTAACGACGAGGGTTAACGAGGTGGAAGAACGAGTGAGTGACCTAGAAGACAAGTTGATAGCAAAGAGGGAAACTGAGGAAAAAAGAGACAAGCAATAAAAAAGACCATGAAGATAGATTAAGGGAAATAAACGACAGCCTGAGAAAGAAAAACCTACGTTTAATTGGGGTTCCCGAGGGCGCCGAAAGGGACAGAGGGCCAGAATATGTATTTGAACAAATTCTAGCTGAAAACTTTCCTAATCTGGGAAGGGAAACAGGCATTCAGATCCAGGAAATAGAGAGATCCCCCCCTAAAATCAATAAAAACCGTTCAACACCTCGACATTTAATTGTGAAGCTTGCAAATTCCAAAGATAAAGAGAAGATCCTTAAAGCAGCAAGAGACAAGAAATCCCTGACTTTTATGGGGAGGAGTATTAGGGTAACAGCAGACCTCTCCACAGAGACCTGGCAGGCCAGAAAGGGCTGGCAGGATATATTCAGGGTCCTAAATGAGAAGAACATGCAACCAAGAATACTTTATCCAGCAAGGCTCTCATTCAAAATGGAAGGAGAGATAAAGAGCTTCCAAGACAGGCAGCAACTAAAAGAATATGTGACCTCCAAACCAGCTCTGCAAGAAATTTTAAGGGGGCCTCTTAAAATTCCCCTTTAAGAAGAAGTTCAGTGGAACAGTCCACAAATACAAAGACTGAATAGATATCATGATGACACTAAACTCATATCTCTCAATAGTAACTCTGAATGTGAACGGGCTTAATGACCCCATCAAAAGGCGCAGGGTTTCAGACTGGATAAACAAGCAGGACCCATCTATTTGCTGTCTACAAGAGACTCATTTTAGACAGAAGGACACCTACAGCCTGAAAATAAAAGGTTGGAGAACCATTTACCATTCGAATGGTCCTCAAAAGAAAGCAGGGGTAGCCATCCTTATATCAGATAAACTAAAATTTACCCCAAAGACTGTAGTGAGAGATGAAGAGGGACACTATATCATACTTAAAGGATCTATTCAACAAGAGGACTTAACAATCCTCAATATATATGCTCCGAATGTGGGAGCTGCCAAATATATCAATCAATTATTAACCAAAGTGAAGAAATACTTAGATAATAATACACTTATACTTGGTGACTTCAATCTAGCTCTTTCCATACTCGATAGGTCTTCTAAGCAAAACATCTCCAAAGAAACGAAAGCTTTAAATGATACACTGGACCAGATGGATTTCACAGATATCTACAGAACTTTACATCCAAATTCAACTGAATACACATTCTTCTCAAGCGCACATGGAACTTTCTCCAGAATAGACCACATATTGGGTCACAAATCGGGTCTGAACCGATACCAAAAGATTGGGATTGTCCCCTGCATATTCTCGGACCATAATGCCTTGAATTTAGAACTAAATCACAACAAGAAGTTTGGAAGGACCTCAAACACATGGAGGTTAAGGACCATCCTGCTAAAAGATAAAAGGGTCAACCAAGAAATTAAGGAAGAATTAAAAAGATTCATGGAAACTAATGAGAATGAAGATACAACCGTTCAAAATCTTTGGGATGCAGCAAAAGCAGTCCTAAGGGGGAAATACATCGCAATACAAGCATCCATTCAAAAACTGGAAAGAACTCAAATACAAAAGCTAACCTTACACATAAAGGAGCTAGAGAAAAAACAGCAAATAGATCCTACACCCAAGAGAAGAAGGGAGTTAATAAAGATTCGAGCAGAACTCAACGAAATCGAGACCAGAAGAACTGTGGAACAGATCAACAGAACCAGGAGTTGGTTCTTTGAAAGAATTAATAAGATAGATAAACCATTAGCCAGCCTTATTAAAAAGAAGAGAGAGAAGACTCAAATTAATAAAATCATGAATGAGAAAGGAGAGATCACTACCAACACCAAGGAAATACAAACGATTTTAAAAACATATTATGAACAGCTATACGCCAATAAATTAGGCAATCTAGAAGAAATGGACGCATTCCTGGAAAGCCACAAACTACCAAAACTGGAACAGGAAGAAATAGAAAACCTGAACAGGCCAATAACCAGGGAGGAAATTGAAGCAGTCATCAAAAACCTCCCAAGACACAAGAGTCCAGGGCCAGATGGCTTCCCAGGAGAATTTTATCAAACGTTTAAAGAAGAAATCATACCTATTCTCCTAAAGCTGTTTGGAAAGATAGAAAGAGATGGAGTACTTCCAAATTCGTTCTATGAAGCCAGCATCACCTTAATTCCAAAGCCAGACAAAGACCCCACCAAAAAGGAGAATTACAGACCAATATCCCTGATGAACATGGTTGCAAAAATTCTCAACAAGATACTAGCCAATAGGATCCAACAGTACATTAAGAAAATTATTCACCATGACCAAGTAGGATTTATCCCTGGGACACAAGGCTGGTTCAACACCCGTAAAACAATCAATGTGATTCATCATATCAGCAAGAGAAAAACCAAGAACCATATGATCCTCTCATTAGATGCAGAGAAAGCATTTGACAAAATACAGCATCCATTCCTGATCAAAACTCTTCAGAGTGTAGGGATAGAGGGAACATTCCTCGACATCTTAAAAGCCATCTATGAAAAGCCCACAGCAAATATCATTCTCAATGGGGAAGCACTGGGAGCCTTTCCCCTAAGATCAGGAACAAGACAGGGATGTCCACTCTCACCACTGCTATTCAACATAGTGCTGGAAGTCCTAGCCTCAGCAATCAGACAACAAAAAGACATTAAAGGCATTCAAATTGGCAAAGAAGAAGTCAAACTCTCCCTCTTCGCCGATGACATGATACTCTACATAGAAAACCCAAAAGTCTCCACCCCAAGATTGCTAGAACTCATACAGCAATTCGGTAGCGTGGCAGGATACAAAATCAATGCCCAGAAGTCAGTGGCATTTCTATACACTAACAATGAGACTGAAGAAAGAGAAATTAAGGAGTCAATCCCATTTACAATTGCACCCAAAAGCATAAGATACCTAGGAATAAACCTCACCAAAGATGTAAAGGATCTATACCCTCAAAACTATAGAACACTTCTGAAAGAAATTGAGGAAGACACAAAGAGATGGAAAAAGATTCCATGCTCATGGATTGGCAGAATTAATATTGTGAAAATGTCAATGTTACCCAGGGCAATATACACGTTTAATGCAATCCCTATCAAAATACCATGGACTTTCTTCAGAGAGTTAGAACAAATTATTTTAAGATTTGTGTGGAATCAGAAAAGACCCCGAATAGCCAGGGGAATTTTAAAAAAGAAAACCATATCTGGGGGCATCACAATGCCAGATTTCAGGTTGTATTACAAAGCTGTGGTCATCAAGACAGTGTGGTACTGGCACAAAAACAGACACATAGATCAGTGGAACAGAATAGAGAATCCAGAAGTGGACCCTGAACTTTATGGGCAACTAATATTCGATAAAGGAGGAAAGACTATCCATTGGAAGAAAGACAGTCTCTTCAATAAATGGTGCTGGGAAAATTGGACATCCACATGCAGAAGAATGAAACTAGACGACTCTCTTTCACCATACACAAAGATAAACTCAAAATGGATGAAAGATCTAAATGTGAGACAAGATTCCATCAAAATCCTAGAGAAGAACACAGGCAACACCCTTTTTGAACTCGGCCATAGTAACTTCTTGCAAGATACATCCACGAAGGCAAAAGAAACAAAAGCAAAAATGAACTATTGGGACTTCATCAAGATAAGAAGCTTTTGCACAGCAAAGGATACAGTCAACAAAACTCAAAGACAACCTACATAATGGGAGAAGATATTTGCAAATGACATATCAGATAAAGGGCTAGTTTCCAAGATCTATAAAGAACTTATTAAACTCAACACCAAAGAAACAAACAATCCAATCATGAAATGGGCAAAAGACATGAACAGAAATCTCACAGAGGAAGACATAGACATGGCCAACATGCATATGAGAAAATGCTCTGCATCACTTGCCATCAGGGAAATACAAATCAAAACTACATTGAGATACCACCTCACACCAGTGAGAATGGGGAAAATTAACAAGGCAGGAAACAACAAATGTTGGAGAGGATGCGGAGAAAAGGGAACCCTCTTACACTGTTGGTGGGAATGTGAACTGGTGCAGCCACTCTGGAAAACTGTGTGGAGGTTCCTCAAACAGTTAAAAATATACCTGCCCTACGACCCAGCAATTGCACTGTTGGGGATTTACCCCAAAGATACAAATGCAATGAAACGCCGGGACACCTGCACCCCGATGTTTCTAGCAGCAATGGCCATGATAGCCAAACTGTGGAAGGAGCCTCGGTGTCCAACGAAAGATGAATGGATAAAGAAGATGTGGTTTATGTATACAATGGAATATTACTCAGCTATTAGAAATGACAAATACCCACCATTTGCTTCAACGTGGATGGAACTGGAGGGTATTATGCTGAGTGAAGTAAGTCAGTCGGAGAAGGACAAACATTATATGTTCTCATTCATTTGGGGAATATAAATAATAGTGAAAGGGAATATAAGGGAAGGGGGAAGAAATGTGTGGGAAATATCAGAAAGGGAGACAGAACGTAAAGACTGCTAACTCTGGGAAACGAACTAGGGGTGGTAGAAGGGGAGGAGGGTGGGGGGTGGGAGTGAATGGGTGACGGGCACTGGGTGTTATTCTGTATGTTAGTAAATTGAACACCAATAAAAAAAAAAAAAAAAAAAAAAGAAAGGCAGTCTCTTCAATAAATGGTGCTGGGAAAATTGGACGTCCACATGCAGAAGAATGTAACTAGACCACTCTCTTGCACCGTACACAAAGATAAACTCAATATGGATGAAAGATCTAAATGTGCGACAGGATTCCATCAAAATCCTAGAGGAGAACACAAGCAACACCCTTTTTGAACTCGGCCACAGTAACTTCTTGCAAGATACATCCAAGAAGGCAAGAGAAACAAAAGCAAAAATGAACTATTGGGACTTCATCAGGATAAGAAGCTTTTGCACAGCAAAGGATACAATCAACAAAACTCAAAGACAACCTACAGAAGGGGAGAAGATATTTGCAAATGACCTATCAGATAAAGGGTAGTTTCCAAGATCTATAAAGAACTTATTCAACTCAACAGCAAAGAAACAAACAGTCCAATCATGAAATGGGCAAAAGACATGAACCGAAATCTCACAGAGGAAGACATAGAAATGGCCATCATGCACATGAGAAAATGCTCTGCATCACTTGCCATCAGGGAAATACAAATCAAAACCACAATGAGATCCCACCTCACACCAGTGAGAATGGTGAAAATTAACAAGGCAGGAAACCACAAATGTTGGAGAGGATGCAGAGAAAAGGAAACCCTCTTACGCTGTTGGTGGGAATATGAACTGGTGCAGCCACTCTGGAAAACTGTGTGGAGGTTCCTCAAAGAGTTAAAATTAGACCTGCCCTACGACCCAGCAATTGCACTGCTGGGGATTTACCCCAACAATTCAGATGCATTGAAACACTGGGACATTTGCACCCCTATGTTTATAGCAGCAATGTCCACAATAGCCAAACTGTGGAAGGAGCCTTGGGGTCCATCGGAAGATGAATGGATAAAGAAGATGTGGTTTATGTATACAATGGAATATTACTCAGCCATTAGAAACGACGAATACCCACCATTTGCTTCAACGTGGATGGAACTTGAGGGTATCATGCTGAGTGAAGTAAGTCAATCGGAGAAGGACCAACAGTGTATGTTCTCATTCATTTGGGGAATATAAATAATAGTGAAAGGGAATATAAGGCAAGGGAGAAGAAATGGGTAGGAAATATCAGAAAGGGAGACAGAACATAAAGACTCCTAACTCTGGGAAACGAACTAGGGGTGGTGGAAGGGGAGGAGTGTGGGGGGTGAGGGTGAATGTGTGACGGGCACTGAGGGGAGCATTTGATGGGATGAGCACTGGATGTTATTCTGTATGTTGGTAAATTGAACACCAATAAAAAATAAATTTGTTATTTAAAAAAAGGAAATATCAGAAAGGGAGACAGAACATGAAGACTCCTAACTCTGGGAAACGAACTAGGGTGGTGGAAGGGGAGAAGGGTGGTGGGTGGGATGAATGGGTTATGGGTACTGAGGAGGGTACTTGATGGGATTAGCACTGGGTGTTATTCTGTATGTTGGCAAATTGAACACCAATAAAAAATAAATTTATTATTAAAAAAAGTCTATTCATGTCTTCTGCCTATTTATTAACTGAGTTGTTTATTTTTTGGGTGTTTATTATTAAAAAAAGTCTATTCATGTCTTCTGCCTATTTATTAACTGAGTTGTTTATTTTTTGGGTTTATATATTTTGGATAGTAATCCTTTACCACATATGTCATTCACAAATCACAAATATTTTCTCCTATAGCACAGGTTGCCTTTTAGTGTTTTTTTTTATGGTTTCCTTTGCTGTGTAGAAGATTTTTATCTTGATGAAGTCCCAATAGTTTATATTTTCTTTTGTTCCCCTTGCCTTAGGAGACATATCTAGTAAGAATTTGCTAAAGCTAATATCAAAGTGGTTACTGCCTGTGATCTCCTCTGGGATTTTGATGGTTTCCTGTCTCTATTCAGGTGTTTCATACATTTTGAACTTATTATTGTGTACAGTTTAAGATTTATAATGTAACTTGGTGTCTAGAATTGTGATGTCTCCAGGTTTGCTTTCTTTTTTTCAAATTTATTTTTGTGGTTCCATACAAATTTTAGGATTGCTTGTTCTAGTAATATGAAAGATGCTGGTTGTATTTTCATGGGGATGGCATTAAATGTATACATTGCTTTTGGCATTATAGACACTTCAACTACATTTTTCTTCCAAACCATGAATATGGAATATTTCTCTACTTTTTGTATCCTCTTCAATTTCTTTCATCAGTATTTTATAATTTTCAGGGTATAGATCTTTTATCTGTTTGGGTAGGTTTATTCCTAAGTGTCTTATTGGTTTTGGTGCAATATATTTTTTATTTTTTTAAGGAAGTGATTTTTTAAAGATCTTATTTATTCATGAAAGACACACAGAGAGAAGCAGTGACATAGGCAGAGGGAGAAGCAGGCTCCCTTGTGGAGCCTGATACAGGACTCGATACCAGGACACCAGGATCAGGACCTGAGTAAAAGTTAGATGCTCAACCACTGAGACACCTAGTGCCCCAATTTCGGTGCAGTTTAAGTGGGATAATTCATTGATTTCTTTTTCTGCTGGTTCGTGATTGTTGTGTAGAAATGCAATGGATTTCTGTACATTGATTTTGTATCCCGTGACTTTACTGCATTCATGTATCAGTTATCGCAATTTTTTGGTGAAGTCCTTCAGGTTTCTTACTAGAGTATTGTGTCACCTGCAAATAGTGAACGTTTGATTTCTTCCTTGCCAATTTGGGTGCCATTTATTTCTTTTTGCTGTCTGATAGCTGAGGCTAGTACTCCCAGTGTTATGTTAAATAACAGTGTTCAGAAAGGGGACATTCCTGTCTTGTTCCTGACCATGGAGGAAAATCTCTGTTTTTCCCTATAGAGAATGCTATTAGCTGTGGGATTTTTTTGTATGTGGCCTTATAATTTCAAAGTATGTCCCCTCTAAACCTACTTTGTTGAAGCTTTTTATAAAGAATGGATTTGGTACCTTGGCAAACCCTTTTCCTGCATTTATTGAGAGGATAATATGGTTTTTACCCTTTATTTTATCAATGTGATGTATCATGTTGATTGATTTGTGCATATTGAACCAACTCTGCAACCCACAAATAAATCTCAGTTGATTGTGGGGAATGATTATTTTAATATAGTATATACGAACTTAAAGAACTTATTTCCTAGTGCTTTGTGGAGAATTTTTGCATACATGTTCATCAGAGATACTGGCTTCTAGTTCTCTTTTTTAGTGGTGTCTTTATTTGCTTTTGGAATCAGGATAATGCTGGCCTCACTGAATGAGTTCAGAATTTTCCTTGCAATTCTAATTTTTTAAATAGTTTGAGAAGAGTAGGTATTAACACATCTTTAAATATTTGGTAAAATGCCCCTGTGAATCCATCTGGCCCTGGTCATTTGTTTGTTGGGAGGTTTTACATTATTGATTCAATTTCCTTGCTGGTTATCAGTCTGTTCATGTTTTCCAGAGTACAAGTTATAGCTGGTTTTTTCTGACATCCAGAAGAAGGCAGAAACTTAGATAAAATCTCAAGACAGAGAAATTTATCCCAAATGAAGTCACAAGAAAAGGCTATGGCCAGATATATAAGTGAAAAAGATATATGTAGAATGTCTGATGGAGAATTTAAGGCAATAATCATAAGGATACTCACTGGACTGATAAAAGAATACAAGGAGTGCCTGGGTGATATAGTCTGTTAAGTGGCTTACCCTTGGTTTTGGCTCAGGTAGTGACCTCAGGGTCGTGAGATTGAGTACTGCATCAGGCTCCAATCTCAGCACAGAGTCTACTTAATATTCTCTCTGTCTCTGCCCCCACTTGCCCCTCTATTTAAAATAAATTTGAAAAATATTAAGAAAAAAGAAGACATCAGTAAGAATTTTAACACAGAGATAAAAGGGTTAAAAAAGAATCAGAGATGAAGAGTGCAATAAATTAGATTAGAAACAAGTTTGATGCAATGAATTCCAGGCTGGAAGAAGCAGAAGAATTAATTAATTAATTTGAATTAGAAGACAAAATAATGGAAAATAATAAAGCTGAACTAAATAAAATGAAGAATTATACAGCACAAGAAGAGACGTAGGAAACTTTCCAGCTATTATTACATCAAATAAATTTTCTGCCCCATTTTCTCTCTCTTCTTCTCTGGGACTCTTATGATATTAATGTTTTTATGTTTGATAATAGCTGAGAAGTTCACCAATCTGGGGAAGAAAACATCCAGATCCAGGACACACACAGAACTCCCAGCAAAATCATCATCGTTGTCATCATCATCATCATCATCATATGCACACAAATACATAGGATAATTAAATTTGAAAAATATAGTGATTAAGAAAAAAATAATTGTAAAGGCAACAAGAAAAAAGAAGCCCTTCACTTACAAGGGAAAATCCAAAAGGCTAGCTGGAGGTTTCTCAAAAAAAATTGGCTTGAGTGTTATGCTAAATGTTGGCAAATTGAACTCCAATAAAACAAATTAAAAAAAATTGGCAAGCCAGAAGAGAGAGGCACAAAATATTCAAAGTGATGAATGGGAACAATCTGCACCCAAATATACACTATTCCACAAAGCTATAATTAATAATGGAAGGAAAAATAAAGAGCTTCTCAGATAAGCAAAAACTAAAGTAGATCATGTCCAGCCCTGTAAGGAATATTTAAAAAGGGGACGTTTTGAGGGCAAAGAGACCAAAAATGACAAAGACAAGAAAAAATAAAAGAAAATGTCCAGAAACATGACAAAACAAGTGATATACAGCAATAAATCCATATATGTCAATAATTACTTTGATTGTAAATGGACTAAACACTCATATCAAAAGACATAGAGTGACGGAGTGGGTAAAACAAAAAGACTCATCAATATACTGTCTGCAAGAGACTCATTTTAGATGCACAGACACCTCCAGATTGAAAATGAGGTGGTGGAAAACAATTTATCATGCTAATGGACATCAAATGAAAGCTGGGGTGGCAATCCTTATATCAGACAATTTAGATTTTAAACCAAAGACTGTAATAAGAGATGAAGAAGGACACTATATCATAATTAAAGGGTATATCAAGAAGATCTAACAATTATAAATATTTATGCCCCTAGCATGGGAGCAGCCAATTATATAAGCCAATTAATAACAAAATTAAAGAAATATATTGATAATACAATAATAGTAGGGGACTTTAACACTCCACTCACTACAATGGACAGATTATCTAAGCAGATAAACGTGGAAACAAGGGCTTTGAATGACACACTGGACCAGATGGACTTCACAGATATATTCAGAGCATTCCATCCAAAAGCAACAAAATACACATTCTTCTCGAGTGCATATGGGGCATTCTCCAGAATAGATCACATAGTGGGTTACAAATCAGGTCTCAATCAATATCAAATGATTGGGATTTTTACCTGTATATTTTCATACTGCGTTCTACTATATGTTGCCTTCAAAACACTCATTTGAAACCTGAGTATACATTAAGATCAAAAGTGAAACAATAGAAAAACATTTTTCACACAGATGGGCGTCAAAAGAGAGCCAGAGTTTCAGTACACATATCAGAAAAACTAGACTTTAAAACAAAAGAAGTGTAACATGGGAAAAGGAAGGGCACTATATCATAATAACAGGGACAATATAATAAGAAATTATAACAATTGTAAATATTTATGCACCTACCATGGGAGCACCCGAATACATACAACTATTAATGGCAAACACAAAGTAACTACTTGATCGTGGTATCATAATGGTAGGGGGCTTCCATACCCCAATTATATCAATGAAAAGATAATGTAAACAGGAAATAAACAAGGAAACAATGTTATTGAATGACACCCTGGACCAAATGGACTGAATAGATATATTCAGAACACTGTGTCATTAAACAGCAGAGTACACATTATTTTCTAGTTCCACGTGGAACATTCTCCAGAATAGATCGCATATTAGGTCACACGGAAGGAGTCCACAAACAAAAAAATATTTAAGTCATACCATGCAACAATTCTGACCACAACACTAGGAAACTAGAAGACAACTATAAGATAAAATCTGATAAGAAAACAAATACATTGAATTTAAACAAATGCTACTAAACAATGAATGGGTCAATGAGGAAATCAAAGAAGAAACCTAACAATATATGGAAACAAATGAAAATTAAAACACAACAGTACAAAAGATTTCAGATGCAGCAAGGAGGTCCTAAGAGAATTTTTTAAATAAATTTATTTTTTATTACTGTTCAATTTGCCAAAATATAGAATAACATCCAGTGCTCATTCCATCAAGTGCCCCCCTCAGTGCCCGTCACCCAGGCACCCCCACCCCCGGCCACCTCCCTTTCCACCACCCCTAGTTCATTTCCCAGAGTTAGGAGTCTCTCATGTTCTGTCTCCCTTTCTGATATTTCCCACTCATTTTTCCTCCTTTCCCCTTTATTCCTTTTCACTATTTTTCATATTCCCCAAATGAATGAAACCATATAATGCTTGTCCTTCTCCGATTGACTTATTTCACTCAGCATAATACCCTTCAGGTCCATCCACGTCACAGCAAATGGTGGGTATTTGTCGTTTCGAATGGCTGAGTAATATTCCATTGTATACATAAACCACATCTTCTTTATCCATTCATCTTTTGATGGACATTGAGGCTCCTTCCACAGTAGGGCTATTGTGGACATTGCTGCTAGAAACATCGGGGTGCAGGTGTCCCGACATTTCATTGCATCTGTATCTTTGGTGTAAATCCCCAAAATGCAATTGCTGGGTCATAGGGAAGGTCTAATTTTAACTCTTTGAGGAACCTCCACACGGTTTTCCAGAGTGGCTGTACCAGTTCACATTCCCACCAACAGTGCAAGAGGGTTCCCCTTCTCCACATCCTCTCCAACATTTGTGGTTTCCTGCCTTGTTGATTTTCCGCATTCTCACTGGTGTGAGGTGGGATCTCATTGTGGTTTTGATTTGTATTTCCCTGATGGCAAGTGATGCGTGTGTTGGCCATATCTATGCCTTCCTCTGTGAGATTTCTGTTCATGTCTTTTACCCATTTCATGATTGGATTGTTTGTTTCTTTGCTGTTGAGTTCAATAAGATCTTTACAGATCTTGAAACTAGGCATTTATCTGATAGGACATTTGCAAATATCTTCTCCCCTTCTGTAGGTTGTCTTTTAGCTTTGTTGACTGTTTCTTTTGCTGTGCAAAAGCTCCTTATCTTGATGAAATCCCAATACTTCATTTTTGCTTTTGTTTCTCTTGCCTTCATGGATTTATCTTGCAAGAAGTTACTTTCAAGTTCAAAGGGTGTTCAGAGGGTGTACTTTCAAAAAAGGTGTTGCCTGTGTTCTCCTCTAGGATTTTGATGGAATCTTGTCTCACATTTAGATCTTTCATCCATTTTGAGTTTATCTTTCTGTATGGTGCAAGAGAGTGGTCTAGTTTCATTCTTCTGCATGAGGAGGTCCAATATTCCCAGCACCATTTATTGAAGAGACTGTCTTTCTTCCAGTGAATAGTCTTTCCTCCTTTACCGATTATTAGTTGACCATAAAGTTCAGGGTCCACTTCTGGGTTCTCTATTCTGTTCATTGATATATGTGTCTGTTTTTTGTGCCAGTACCACACTGTCTTGATGGCCACAACTTTGTGATACAACCTGAAAACTTGCATTGTGATGCCCCCAGCTCTGGTTCCCTTTTTTAATATTCCCCTGGCTATTCGGGGTCTGTTCTGATTCCACACAAATCATAAAATAATTTCTCCGAACTCTCTGAAGAAATTCCATGGTATTTTGAGAGGGATTGCGTTAAACGGGTAAATTGCCCCAGGTAACATTGACATTTTCACAATATTAATTCTGCCAATCCATGAGCATGGAATATTTTTCCATCTCTTTGTGTCTTCCTCAAATTCTTTCAGAAGTGTTCTATAGTTTTTAGGGTATAGATAATTTACCTCTTTGGTTAGGTTTATTCCTAGGTATCTTATGCTTTTGGGTACAATTGTAAATGGAATTGACTCTTTAATTTCTCTTTCTTCAGTCTCATTGTTAGTGTATAGAAATGCCACTGATTTCTGTGCATTGATTTTGTATCCTGCCACATTGCCAAATTGCTGTATGAGTTCTAGCAATCTTGGGGTGGAGGATTTTGGGTTTTCTATGCAGAGTATCATGTCATCTGCAAAGAGGGAGAGTTTGACTTCTTCTCTGCCAATTTTAATGCCTTTTATTTCTTTTTGTTGTTTGATTGCTGAGGCTAGGACTTCTAGTACTATGTTGAATAGCAGTTGTGAGAGTGGACATCCCTGTCTTGTTCCTGATCTTAGGGAAAAGGCTCCCAGTGCTTCCCCATTGAGAATGATATTTGCTGTGAGCTTTTTGTAGATGGCTTCTACGATGTTGAGGAATGTTCCCTCTATCCCTACACTCCGAAGAGTTTTGATCAGGAATGGATGCTGTATTTTGTCAAATGCTTTCTCTGCATCTATTGAGAGGATCATATGGTTCTTGTATTTTTCTCTAGCTGATATGATGAATCACATTGACTGTTTTATGAGTGTTGAACCAGCCTTGCCTCCCGGGAATAAATCCTACTTGGTAATGGTGAAGAATCTTCTTAATGGATTGTTGGATCCTATTGGCTAGTATCTTGTTGAGAATTTTTGCATCCATGTTCATCAGGGTTATTGGTCTATAATTCTCCTTTCTGGTGGTGTCTTTGTCTGGTTTTGGAATTAAGGTGATGCTGCCCTCATAGAAGGAGTTTGGGAGTATTCCATCACTTTCTATCTTTCCGAACAGCTTTAGTAAATTGGTATGGTTTCTCCTTTAAACATTTGGTGGGATTCCCCATGGAAGCCATCTGGCCCTGGACTTTTGTGTGTTGGGAGGTTTTTGATGACTGCTTCAATTTCCTCCCTGGTTATTGGCCTGTTCAGGTTTTCTATTTCTCCCCATTCCATTTCTGGTAGTTTGTGGTTTTCCAGAAATATGTCCATTTCTTCTAGATTGTCTAATTTTTGGCATATGGAGGCTCATAATAAGTTTTTAAATTCGTTTGTATTTCCTTGGTATTGCTGGTGATCTCTCTCATTCCTGATTTTGTTAATTTGAGATTTCTCTTACTTCTTTTTAATAAGACTGGCTAATGGTTTATCTATCTTATTAATTTTTTCAAAGAACAAACTTCTGGTTTCGTTGATCTGTTCCACAGTTCTTCTGGTCTCGATTTCGTTGAGTTCTGCTCGAGTCTTTATTAACTCTCTTCTTCGGCTGGATGTAGGATCAATTTGCTGTTTTTTCTCTAGCTCCTTTATGTGTAAGGTTAGCTTTTGTATTTGAGTTCTTTCCAGTTTTTGGATGGATGCTTGTATTGCGATGTATTTCCCCCTCAGGACTGCTTTTGCTATATCCCCAAGATTTTGAATGGTTGTATCTTCATTCTCATTACTTTCCATGAATCTTTTCAATTCTTCCTTAATTTCCTGGTTAACACCTTCATCTTTTAGTAGGATGGTCCTTAACCTCCATGTGTTTGAAATCCTTCCAAACTTCTTCTTGTGACTTAGTTCTAATTTCAAGGCATTATGGTCTAAGAATACGCAGCGGACGATCCCAACCTTTTGCTATTTTTTTCAGACCTGATTTGTGACCTAGTATGTGGTCTATTCTGGAAAAGTTCCATGTGCCCTTAAGAAGAATGTGTATTCAGTTGCCTTTGGATGTAAAGTTCTGTAGATATCTGTGAAATCCATCTGGTTCAGTGTATCATTTAATGCTCTTGTTTTTTGGAGATGTTGTGCTTTGAAAATATGTTGATTGTAGAAAGCGCTACATTGAAGTCACCAAGTTTAAGTGTATTTCTATCTAAGAATGTCTTAACTTTGGTTATTAATTAATTGATATACTTGGCATCTCCCACATTCGGGGCATATATATTGATGATTGTTAAGTCCTTTTGTTGGATAGATCCTTTAAGTATGATATGGTGTCCATCTTCATCTCTCACTACAGTCTTTGGGATAAACTTTAGTTTATCTGATATAAGGATAGCTAACTCTGTTTTCTTTTGAGGATCATTTGAATGGCACATGGTTCTCCAACCTTTTATTTTCAGGTTGTAGGTGTCCTTATGTCTAAAATGAGTCTAGGGATCCCTGGGTGGCGCAGCGGTTTAGCGCCTGCCTTTGGCTCAGGGCGTGATCCTGGAGACCTGGGATCGAATCCCACGTCGGGCTCCTGGTGCATGGAGCCTGCTTCTCCCTCTGCCTGTGTCTCTGCCTCTCTCTCTCTCTCTCTCTGTGACTATCATAAATAAATAAAAATTAAAAAAAATTAAAATGAGTCTATTGTAGACACCAAAAAGATGGGTTCTGTTATTTTTTATCCTGTCTGAAACACTGTGCCTTTTGATGGGGTCATTAAGCCCATTCACGTTCAGAGTTACTATTGAAATATAAGAGTTTAGTCTCATCATGATACCTATTCAGTTCCTGTGTTGGAGAGTGTTCCATTGGACTTCTTCTTAAAGAGGAATTTTAAGAGTCCCCCCGTAAAATTTCTTGCCGAGCTGGTTTGGTGGTCACATATTCTTTCATTTTCTGCCTATCCTGGATGCTCTTTATCTATCCTTCTATTCTGAATGAAAGCCTTGCTGGATAAAGGATTCTTGGCTGCATGTTCTTCTCATTTAGGACCCTGAATATATCCTGCCAGCCCTTTCTGGCCTGCCAGGTCTCTGTGAAGAGGTCTTCTGTTAATCTAATATTTCTCCCCTTAAATGTTAGAGATTTCTTGTCTTTTGCTGCTTTAAGGACCTTTTCTTTATCCTTGGAATTTGCAAGCTTCACTATTAAATGTCGAGGTTTTGAGCGGTTTTTATTGATTTCAGGGTGATCTCTCTATTTCCTGATCTGAATGCCTCTTTCCCTTCCCAGATTAGGAAAGTTTTCAGCTATGATTTGTTCAAATACATAATCTGGACCTCTGTCCCTTTCGGCGCCCTCGGGAACCCCAATTAAACATAGATTTTTCGGGATCCCTGGGTGGCGCAGCGGTTCGGCGCCTGCCTTTGGCCCAGGGCGCGATCCTGGAGATCCGGGATCGAATCCCACGTCGGGCTCCCGGTGCATGGAGCCTGCTTCTCCCTCTGCCTGTGTCTCTGCCTCTCTCTCTCTCTCTCTGTGGTGTGACTATCATAAATAAATAAAAGTTAAAAAAAAATTAAAAAAAATAAATAAACATAGATTTTTCTTCTTCAGGCTGTCACTTATTTCCTTTAATCTATCCTCATGATATTTTAATTTTTTGTCTCTTTTTTCCTCAGTTTCCCTCCTTCCTGTCAACGTGTCTTCTATGTGACTCTCTCGTTCATCTACCTCATTAACCCTCGTCGTTAGGCCCTCTATTTTGGATTGCATCTCATTTAATTGATTTTTAATTTCTGCCTGATTAGATCTAAATTCTGCAGTCATGAAGTCTCTTGAGTCCTTTATGCTTTTTTCTAGAGCCACCAGTAGCTTTATAATAGTGCCTCTGAATTGGCTTTCTGACATTGAATTGTAATCCAAGTTTTGTGACTCTGTGGGAGAGAGAACTGTTTCTGACTCTTTGTTTTGAGGTGAGGTTTTCCTTCTAGTCATTTTTCTCAGAGCAGAGTGGCCAAAAACAAGTTGTATTGGGAAAAGGAGAAAAAGAGTGAAGAGAAAGAAGAAAAGAAAAAGAAAAAAAAAAGAAGAAAAAAAAAGAGAGAAGAGAAGAAAAAAGGGGGGGAAGCAAACAAATCAAAAAACAAAAAACATGGGGGGGTATCCTCTGATTCTGTATACTGTAAATCCCTCGACTTCCCCTGGAACTTTCCAGTGCTGCTTGGTGAATAATTTGTTTTTCCCCTGTCTGTCTAGCTGGTCTTCTGAGGGAGGGGCCTGTTGTGCTGATTTTCAGGTGTTAGCACTTGGGGGAGCTGCTCAGCCCCCAGCCTGGTGCAGGGCTCGGTGAAGGTTGTTTAAACTGTTTATCCTGTGAGGCCACTGTGAAGCTCAGTGGGGGTTGTTTATCCTGTGAGGCCCGACGAAGAACAACAACAGTATCAGCGGCTAGCTCTCCAGCCCTGGAGTCAGCTCTTGCAGTAACTATGGGTCTCTCAGAAAGCAGGGGTCTGGATGCTCCGGGGGCGGGGGCGCTGATCTGCTCAGCTCTGGGCCACCCGGAGCTTGGAGCGTCCTTGCTGTCCTGTGCCCTCCTGGCTTCTGCCTGTCCCGGGGGGAGCAAGGGTTCTTGGGCTATGTCCCTGGCACCCTGTGCTCCGGGCCTACGCTGTTGGAATCGGGCTCTCGGCAGTGCTGCTCCCTCTGTGTGGAGCCTCTGCATGAGCCGCCTCCGAACTCCTCCTGGGTCCGGCTAGGCTCATGCTGCAGCCCTTTAGGGAGCTCGGCCCCGGGGTGTGGCATGCTCTCCCAGGGGTGCAGGTGCTCTGTTAGTGTCCCCGGGAGCTTGACTGCATCCCCGCCCCTCCTGGGATCCTACTCCAACTCCCTGAGAGTGCCTTGTCTGGGAAGATGGGTGAAACTCCTGCTTCTCTGGGCGGGGCTTTCCTGTCCTGCGGGCACTTGACTCGGCCTTAGGCCGGCTCCTCGGGGGCCCCTCCCCCTTAGATGCCTTTTGTTTACTACTTTTTTCCCCTGTCTTACTACCTTGATAGAAGCATGAACTCTTCCCAGTGTAGCATTGCAGCTGTTCTCTCTTTAAATCTCAAGCCAAATTCGTAGGTTTTCAGGATGATTTGAAGGTTATCTAGGTAATTTGGTGGGGACAGGTGACTTGGGGACCCTACTCTTCTGCCATCTTGCCCCTCCTTTTTCACTATTTTTTATATTCTCCGAATGAATGAGACTATATAATGTTTGTCCTTCTCCGATTGACTTATTTCACTCAGTGTATGTAATACACTCCAGTTCCATCCACATTGAAGCAAATGGTGGGTATTTGTCATTTCTAATGGCTGAGTAATATTCCATTGTATACATAAACCACATCTTTATCCATTCATCTTTTGATGGACACCGAGGCTCCTTCCACAGTTTGGCTATTGTGGACATTGCTGCTATAAACATCGGGGTGCAGGTGTCCTGGCGTTTCATTGCATCTGTATCTTTGGGGTAAATCCCCAAAAGTGCAATTGATGGGTCCTAGGGCAGGTCTATTTTTAACTCTGAGGAACCTCCACATGGTTTTCCAGAGTGGCTGCACCAGTTCACATTCCCACCAACAGTGCAGAATCGTTCCCCTTTCTCCACATCCTCTCCAACATTTGTGGTTTCCTGCCCTAAGAGAGAATTATATAGAAATACAGGGCTACTTCTAGAAGCAAGAAAAACCTCAAATAAACAACTTAACCTTACATCTAAATAAAATATAGGAAGAATAACAAATGAAGCAAAAATCTAGCAGAAATAGGGAGTTATTAAAATTTAGAGCCGAAATAAATAATACAGAGACTAAGAGACAATGGATCCAATCAATGAAATCAGGAGCTGACTCTTTGAATAAAATTGAAAATTGAAAAACCTCTGCCCAGGCTTATCAAGATGGAATGAGAAAGGACCCAAATGAATTAAACCACAGATGAGGGGAAGGAAATAACCATCAATACCATAGTAATACAAACAATTGAAACAAATATTATGAAAATCTATATGCAAGAACTTGGAGAAAATTGATGAAATGGATAAATTTCTAAAAATAAATAAACCATGAAAACTGAAACAGTAAGATTAAAAAATGGAACAGACCAATAACCAGCAAGAAATTGAATCAGTAATTTTAGAAAACTTACCCAAAAATGAAACTCCAGGATCAGATTTGTTCATGGGCAAATTCTACAAAACATTTTAAAAAGAGTTAATTCCTACTTTCTGAAAATATTCCAATAGATAAAAAAGGGAGGAAAAATTCCAAATTCATTCTATCAGGCCAGCATTACCCTGATGCCAAAATCAGATAAAGGCACCACTATTATAGAAATCTACAGGCCAATATCACTAATGAATATACAAGCAAAAATTCTTTTTTTACATGCGATAATTCTAAATAAAATACCAACAAACCAAATCCAACAATATATTTAAAAATCATTCACTACAATCAAGTGGGATTTATTCATGGGTTGCAAAGTTGGTTCAATAGTCACAATACAATCAACATGATACATCACATTAGTTTTAAAAAAACGAGAAGCATGTGGTCATTTTAATAGGGGTAGAAAAAGCATTTGACTTAGTACAACACCCATTCATGATAAAAACCCTGAACAAAGTATGTTTAGGGGGAACATACCTCAAAATAATGAGGACCATATGTGAATAGCATAGCTGATATCATCCCTTATGGGTTAAAAAACTTAAATTTTTTCCTCTATGGCCAAGAAGAAGACAGGGATGTCCACTCTTACCATTTCTATGCAAAATAGTATGGGATGCCCAGCCTACAGCAATCAGAAAAGTAAAAGAAAGAAAAGGCATCCAAATTGGCAAGGAAGAAGAGATACTTTCATTATTTCCAGATGATATGATATTCTATATAGAAAACCTGTAAGTCTCCATAAAAAAAACTGCTAGATCTGATAGATGAATTCAGTAAAGTCATAGGATAAAAAATCAAAGTACAGATAGCCATTGCATTTCTATTCATCAAAAATGAAGTAGCAGAAAGAGAAATTAAGGAATCAATCCCTTTTATAGTTGCACCCAATACAATAAGATATTTAGAATAAACCTAACCAAAGAAGTGAAAGAAGTATACTCTGAAAACTATAAAATACTTAAAATAAATTGAAGATGACACAAAGAAATGGAAAAACATTCCAGGCTCATGGAATGAAAGAAAAAATATTGTTAAAATATCTATGCTACCCAAAGAAATCTACACTTTTAATGCCATCACTATCAAAATACCAACATCATTTTTCACAGGGCTAAAGCAATATTAAAATCTGTATGAAACCACAAAAGACCCCAAATAACCAAGGCAGCCTTGAAAAAGAAAAGACAAACTGTAGGCATCATAATTTCTGACTTCAAATTATAATATAAATCTGCAGTAATCAAAACAGTATGCTACTGGCAAAAATTAGACAGAGAAATGGAACAGAATAGAAAACCCAGAAATGATGCCACAACTGTATGATCAATACATGTTTGACAAAGCAATAAATAATATCCAATGGGGAAAATCATTTTTTTTAATATTTATTTATTTATTTTTCATGATAGTCACAGAGAGAGAGAGAGAGAGAGAGAGGCAGAGACACAGGCAGAGGGAGAAGCAGGCTCCATGCACCGGGAGCCCGATGTGGGATTCGATCCTGGGTCTCCAGGATCGCGCCCTGGGCCAAAGGCAGGCGCCAACCGCTGCGCCACCCAGGGATCCCCAATGGGGAAAATCTATTCAACAAATGGTGTTGGGAAAACTGGACAGCAGCATGCAAATAATGAAACTGTACCAGTTTCCTACACCATACACACAAAAATTAAAATGGATTAAAGACCTAAATATGAGACATGAAACCATTATAATCCTAAAAAAGAACAAACACAGTAATCTCTTTAACATTGGCCATAGCAACTTCTTTCTAGATATATCTCCTGAGGCAACAGAAACAAAAGCAAATATAAATTATTGGGACTTCTTCAAAACAACGTTTCTGCACACCGAAAGAAACAATCATCAATACTAAAAGGCAACCCATAGAATGGGGCAACATATTCACAAATGACATATCTAATAAAGGATTAGTATCCAAAATATTAAGGAACATGTAAATTCAACATCCAAAAGGAAAATTATCCAGTTAAAAATTGGGCAGAGGACATGAATAGACATTTTTTTTTCCTGAGAAGAGATATAAATGACCAACAGACACATGAAAAGATGCTCAACAGCACTCACCATCAGGGAAATTTAAATCAAAACTGGAATGAGATATCACTTCACATATGTTAGAATGGATAAATTCAACAACAAGAAAAATAACAGGTTTTGGCAAGGATGTTGAGAAAGGTGAACCTTCTTGCATTGTTGGTGGGAAAGCAAACTGGTGCAGCCAATTTGGAAAACAGAATAGAGGTTCCTCAAAAAGTTTAACATAGAACTACCCTAAATTCCAGAAATTGACTACTAGATATTTAGAAAGAGAATACAAAAATAGTAATTCAAAAAGGGACATGCACCTCAATTTTTCATAGCAGCATTACCTGTAATAGCTAAATTATAGAAACAGCCCAAGTGTCCATCAACTGATGAATGGATAAAGAAGTGGTATACACATACACACATAATGGAATATTAGCCATAAAAAAGAATGAAATCTTGCCATTTGCAATGACATGGATTAAGCTTGAGAGTATTATTCTAAGCAAAATAAGTCAGTCATAGAAAGATTAATACCACATTATTTCACTCATATGTGAATTTTAGAAATAAAAGAGAAAGAGAGAAAAAGAGAGAGGGAGGCAAACCATGAAACAGACCGTTAACTATAGAGAATAACCCTATGGTTACCAGAGGGGAAATGAGGGATTGATGGGTTAAATAGTTGATGAGTATTAAGAAATTCACTTGTTGGCATGAGCACTGGGTGTTAAATGGAAGTGTTGAATCACTAATTGTACACCTGAAAATAATATTACAATGTATTTCAATATAAACTTTAAAATAGGAAACAAAATGAGGGTTGCTGGGGAAGTAGGTGGAGGGATGGGGTAACAGGGTGATGGGCATTAAGGAAGGCACCTGATGTAATGATCACTGGGTGTTATAGACAACTGATGAATCACTAAATTTTTCCTGTGAAACTAATAATACACTATATGTTAATTAATTGAATTTAAATAAAATAATAAAAAAAATAAAGTATAATAGTGATTACTAAGGGCTGGAAGTAGACAACGTGGGAATATGTCATTAAATGGTACAAATGTGCAACTAAAAGTATAAATGAGTTCTGGAGCTATAAAGCACAGCATAGTGATTTTAGTCAATAATACTATATTACCTTTACAAAATTGCTGAGAGACTAGATCTTAAATGTTCTTACCAAAAAATAAAATGAAATGATAGTTATGTTAAATGACAGGAGGGTTAGCTAAAGTTATACTTATAATCATACTAAAATATATAAATGTATCAATTCAACCACAGTACACCTTAAATTTATAGTTATATGTAAATTATACCTCAATAAAAATAAATGTTTAAATCTAGGAATAATAAATGCATATTAACTTTACAAAAATAATATAATGTTTTATGGTGTTTGCATGTTTATGTATATATATACATATATATACACTTACACATATACACATAATTAAAAATTTGGTAATGATAGCATAAAAGATAAAGAAGATAAATGGAATTAAAATTTGATATAGTCTTTTGCATTATTTAAAAATGGTGGATGTATTAATTAAATGAAGGCAAAAAAATAGAAGTAAGGAAGAAAGCACAAATAGGACAAATAATAAACAAATAGTGTATAACCAATATAAACCAAACTATATCATGTATTATATTAAATATAATAGGTACTCCATTTAAAAGGAATAGAGTTCAGACTGCATAAAAATCCTTATAAAACCCAACAGTATAGGAGTGTATGGCTGGCTTATTTGGAAGAGCATGCAACTTGATCTTGGGTCATGAGTTAGAGCCCCATGTTGGGTATAGAGCTTACTAAAAACAAACAAACAAACAAACAAACAAACAAACAAACTTTTAAAATCCCAACAATATATGCTGCTTGCTGTAATGCATCTTAAATAAGGGGATGCAGAAAATTTGAAATTAACGTATGGAAAAATATATGCTATGTTATCACTTGCCAGAAGAAAGCTGAACTAGTTATACTCCACAAAAGAAAAAAGTAAACTTATGCTTTAAAAGCATTACTAGAGACAAAGAGAAATACTTAAAAAGTTAAGTGGATCAATACAGTAGGAAGGTAAAATAATTCTAAATTTGAATGACTCTAATAGTATAGTTTCAAGATCTCTAAAATATTAGTTGTGAGAATTCAAATAAAATTTAAAAATAAAAATGGACAAATAGATTTTAACACATTTCTCTTAGAAGATGGCAGAGTAGGAGAATCCTAAGCTCACCTCATCCCATGGATATAACTAGATAACACCCGTATTAGTGCAAATAACCCAGAAAATGACCTGAAGACTGGGAGGACAAACTCCACAAATAAAGGCAAGGAAGAGCTCATAGTGAAGAAGGTAGGAGAGGTGAAGGCACAGTGCAGGAGTGAAACAAATCATGACTGTTGGCAGTGGGGAGGGAGCTGGTGGCAAGGAGAAAGGTGGAAAACAGAATTTTACACCAGGACCTCACATATGGGAAGGACAAATTCCTATAATATTTGCCTTTGAAAGGGAGAAGGGCCACACTTCATGTGTTATAAAATCCAGCAGAGCTGGATTTCCAGACTTAGAGCCTGGAAATTTAAAAATCAGCAGGCTCAGCTTCAGGAGAGCCCAGATGGAAGCAGAACCTGTACCTTTAATGAGACAACATGACAAAGAGCCTTTGCAGATACAGCTTAGAACCAGCAGTTTGAAAAACATCAGGTACAGGGGTGCCTGTGTGGCTCAGTCAATTGTCTGACTCTTGATCTCAGCTAATATCTTGATATCAGGGTCATGAGTACAAGCCCCAAATATAGGGGCAGTTGGAAGGGAAATTGATTTGCTTATCTCAGGGCATGGCCCAGAGAGATGGGGATCACAATGAGACATTTCCAGGAACAAAGGAGCTGGGAGGCACCATTTCCCTCCCCCATCCTCCATCACAAACAATGACCACCTCATGGAACCAGTTCAGAAGTAACTTTCCTCACCTAATTTGCCAATTGAGGATCAACCAACAAACTTCAGCTGATACACCCTTCCTAGTCAAGCTCCCTCCATTCCTTATTATGAGAGCCCCTCCCCCTGAAGATTAGAACAAATCTTGTTAAAACCACATCACCTGACCATGTGCATTTTGGAAGCAGACCAACACACACCTTGCTGCCCAAAATAGGCAAAGAGAGCCTTGCATTCAGGTGGACAAAAGGATAAAGGGACAGAGACTCAAAAGAAGAGCATGCACAACACCCATAGGAGAAATACCTTAAAGTGCCAGGCCCTGGGTAACAGGGGACACTGCACTGCAGGGCACTAAAGGATCTCTTTTTCATAATGCTATTATCATTAATAGCAAGAGAAGTAGCTGCCTTTCCTAACACACAAAAATAGACACAGTAAGTCTGACAAAATTAAGAGAGAGAAACATCACCCAAATTAAAGTACCAAACCACAGCAAAGAGACCAAAGTGAATTGAATATAAGTAATATGCCTAACAGAGAATTTAAAGTAATGATCATAAAGATATGCACTGGACTTAAGAAAATAGTGGAGGACATCAGTGAGACTCATAATACAGATTAAAAAAAGAGCCAGTCAGATATCAAGAGCACAATAAATGAAACTAAAAATACACTCAGTAGAAAAAATAGTATGCTACATAAAGCAGATAAATGAATTAATGACCTCGAAGGCAGAATAATGGAAAGTAATCAAGCTGAGCAAAAGAGAGAAAAGAAAATTAGGCAAATTGAAGATGGTCTTAAGGAACTCAGTGACCCCATAAAGTATAATAACATTTGCATTATAGAGATCTCAGAAGAAGAAGAATGAAGGAAAGGGTGCAGAACTTATTCAAAGAAATAATAGCTGAAAACTCCCCTAATCTAGGGAAGGAAACAGACATCCAGATCCAGCGGGCACAGAAAGCCCACCAAATTTAAACCTAAGGAGATCCACACCAAAACACACAGTAATTAAAATGGCAAAAACTCACGATAATAATTTTTTTAAAGCAGCAAGAGAAAACAGTTACATACAAGTGGGTACCTCATAAAGCTAGCAGTTGATTATTCAGTAGACGATTCCAGGCCAGAATAAAATGGCATGATATATTCAAAGGGCTGAAAGTAAAAAATCTGTATCCAAGAATACTCTATCCAACAATGCTATCATTCAGATTTGAAGGGGAGATAGAGTTTCTCGGACAAACAAAAACTCAAGGAGATTATGTCCACTAAACTTACAAGGAATATTAAATGGAATTCTTTGAGTGAAAATAAAGACTGTAAATGAAAGTATGAAAAATAAAAAATACAAAATCAGCAAAAATAAATATTCTGTAAACGTTGGTCAAGAGATTAATAAAATAAAAAGACGTAAAATAGGGCACCATATACCTAAAACATCAGTGGGAAAGAGATAAAGAATGAGTTTAAAAATAAGTGAGCATCAACTTAAGATAGACTGCCATATGCAGAAGATGTTATATACATAACATCTGTAGTGACAAATCAAATACAAACAATAGCTATGTGAAAAATAAAAAGAAAGGAATCTAGGTATGTCACTAGAGAAAGCCAAGAAATCGTGAGAAAGGAAGAGAGGAAAAGATCAAAGAAAATCTGTAGAAACAATCACAAGGGATGCCTAGGTGGCTCAGTCAGTTAGGCATCTGCCTTTGGCTCAGGTCATGACCTCAGGGACCTGGGATGGAGCCTTAGATCGAGCTCCCTGCTGAGCAGGGAGTCTGCTTCTCTCTCTCCCTCTGCCTCTTTCTTTCTCTCTCAAATAAATAAATAAAACATTTTTAAATAACAAAAGAAGTAACAAAATGACAATAAATATAAACCTATTATTTTTTAAATATTTTATTTATTTACTCATGAGAAACACACACACAGGGAGAGGCAGAGACAGGCAGAGGAAGAAGCAGGCTCCATGCAGGGAGCCCGATGTGGGACTCAATCCCAGGACTCTGGGATCACACCCTGAGCCAAAGGCAGATGCTCAACCACTGAGCTACCCAGGCGTCCCTAAATATAAACCTATTAATAATTACTTTAAATGTAAATGGACTACACACTCCAGTCAAAGACATAGGGTGACAGAATAGGTAAAAGACAAGCCATATCCATAAGCTGCCTACAAGAAATTCACTTCAGACCAAAGACACCTGAAGATTGAAAGTGAAGGGATCTCAGAGAAATACTTATCATGCAGAGGGTTACCAAGAGAAGGCTAGAGAAGTTTTACTTATATCAGACAAAATAGACTTTAAAACAAAGACTGTAACAACAAACAAAAAGGACACTATGTAATAATAAAGGGGACAATAAGATATAACAATTGTAAATATTTATGCACCCAACATGGGGATACCTAAATATATAAAAGTTAAGAACAATCTTAAAAGAAATAATCAACATTAATATAATAGAAGTAGAGAACACTCCACTTACACTGACGGACAGATGCTCTAAAAAGAAAATCAACAAACAGTGGCTTTGAATGACACACTGGAACAGATGGATTTAACTAATATATTCAGATAATTCCATCTTAAAACAGCAGAATGCACATTCTTCTCATGTGCATATGGAACATTCTTCAGAATAGATGATACATTAGGCCACAAAACAAGTATCAACATATATTAAAGAATCAAAGTCATACCATGCATCTTTTCTGACCACATGTTATAAAACTAGAAATCGACTATAACAATATGGATAAGATTACAAAAACATGGCAGTTAAATAACATGCTCATAAACAATGATTAGATCCACTAAGAAATAAGAAATAAAGAAGAAATAAGAAATTACATAAAAAATGAAAATAAACACAGCTGTTCATAATCCTTGTGATGCAGCAAAAGTTGTTCTAAGAGGGAATTTATAGCAATACAGGCCTACCTCAGGAAGCAAGAAAAATCTCAAACAATTTAACTTACAACTAAAGCAACTAATAAAATCCAAATCCAGAAAAGGAAGGAAATAATAAGGATTAGAGCAGAAATAAATAATATAGAAAGTTAAAGCAAAATAGAACCGATCAATGAAACCAGGACCTGCTTCTTTGAAAATATCAACAAAATTGATAAACCTCTAGCGACTCATTAAAAAAAGAGAGTGAGGACCCAAATAATCAAGCTACTAAAGAAATAGGAGAAATAACAACTAACAGGGATCCCTGGGTGGCGCAGCGGTTTAGCGCCTGCCTTTGGCCCAGGGCGCGATCCTGGAGACCCGGGATCGAATCCCACGTCGGGCTCCCAGTGCATGGAGCCTGCTTCTCCCTCTGCCTATGTCTCTGCCTCTCTCTCTCTCTCTCTCTCTGTGTGAATATCATAAATAAATAAATAAAATTTAAAAAAAAAAAAAAGGAAATAACAACTAACACCACAGAAACGCAAACACTATGTCATGAATATCAGGAAAACCTATATGCCAACCTATATCATGAAAACTTACCCGCCAATAAATTGGACAAGTTAGAAGAAATGGATAAATCCCTAGAAACACAATCCACCAAAACTAAAGTAGTAAGAAACAAACTGAAGTAGGAAGAAACAGAAATTTGAACAGTCCAGTTATCAGAATGAAACTGAATCAGTAACCAAAAATTCCTAAAAAACACCATACTTCTTCACAAGCAGATTGTACCAAATATTTAAAGAAGAACTACTATCCACTCTTCTCAAACTACTACAAAAAAATACAAGATGAAGGAAAACTTCTAAATTTATTCTGTGTCAGTATCACCTTGTTACCAAAACCAGATAAAGATACCACAGAAAAGAGAACTACAGTCCAATATCTCTCATGACTACAGATGCAAAAGTCCTCAATAAAATATTAGTAAACTGAATCCAACAATATATTAAAAATCCTTCACCAAATCAAATATGATTTATTCCTGGATTGCAAGGGTGGTTCAATATTTGAAAACAATCAACATTATATGTTACATCCATAAAAAAGAAGGTAAAAACGTGATTATTTCAGTAGATGCAGAAAAATCATTTTACAAGGAACAACATTCATTCAAGATGAAAACCCTCCGCAAGGTAGGCCTAGGAGGAACATACTTCAATGTCATAAAGTCTGTGTATGAAAAATCCACAGGCAACATCATACTCAGAATGAAAACCTGGGAAATTGTCTCCTAAGTTCAGGAACAAAACAAGAGTATTCACTCACCCCTTATTCAACATAGTGTTGGAAGTCCTAGCCACAGCAATTAGAAAACACAAATAAATAAAAGGCATCCAACTGGCAAGGAAGAAGTAAAACTCTCACTATATGCAGAAGACATAGCACTATATATAGGAAACCCTAAAGACACTACCAGAAAAAAATTAATGTAATAAATGAATTCAGTAAACTCCTAGGATACAAAATGAATATACAGAAATCTGTTGTATTCATATATGCTAAAAATGAGCCAGCAGAAAGTGAAATTAAGAAAAAAATCCCAATTACAATTGCACCAAAAACAATAAAATATATAGGAATAAACTTAACCAAATAGGTAAAAGACTTATACTCTGAAAATTAGAAGAAGCTAATGAAGAAATTCAAGATAACACAAAGAAATGGGAAGACATTCTATACTTATGGGTTATAAGAACAAATATTGTTAAAATGTCTATACTGCCCAAAGCAATCTACAATTTAATGCAATCCTTATCAAAATACCAAAACACTTTTCATGGAACTAGCAAAAAAAATCCTAAAATTTTTATGGAACAAAAAAGACATTGAATAGCTAAAGCAATCTTGAAAAAGAGAAACAAAAGCTAAAGGTATTACAAATCTAGGTATTAAATTATATTACAAAGCAGTAGTAATTACAATAGTGTGTACTGGCATAAAAATAGACACATAGAACAATGGAATAGAACAGAATACCCAGAAATAAACCCACAATTATATGCTCAATTAATCTTCAAGAAAGGAAGATTAAATGTATGAAACTAAAAAGGTAGTCCTTTCAGCAAATGGTGTAGGAAAAACTGGATATCCACATGCAAAAGAATGATACTGGACTATTTTCTTATACCATACAGAAAAATAACTCAAAATAGATTAGAAACCTAAATGTGAGATAGGAAACCATTAAAAACTCCTTAAAGAGAGCACATGTAGTAATCTCTTTGATATCATCTGTAGCAACATTATCATATATATATATATATATATATATATATATATATATATCATGAGGCAAGGGAAGGAAACAAAAATAAATTTGGGGGACTACATCAAAATTAAAGCTTCTGCATAGCAAAAGAAACAACAACTGAAGACAACCTACTGAATGGGAAAAGATACTTGCAAATGAATCTAATAAAGTGTTAGTATATGTAAGGAACTGATACAACTCAATATGCAAAAAAAAAACCAAATAATCCAATTAAAATTGGACAGAACACATGAACAGATATTTCTCCATAGAAGACATACAAATGACCAACAGAGACGTGAAAAAATGCTTAACATCATTTGGCATCAGGGAAATACAAATCAAAACCACCATGAAAAACCAGCTCACAGGGCAGCCCTGGTGGCTTAGCCGTTTAGTGCCGCTTTCAGCCTAGGGCGTGATCCTGGAGACCTGGGATCAAGTCCCACGTCGGGCTCCCTACATGGAGCCTGTTTCTCCCTCTGCTTCTGTCTCTGCCTCTCTCTATGTATGTCTCTCATGAATAAATAAATAAAACCTTTTTAAAAAATACCAGCTCACACAGGTCAGAATGGCTAAAATTAACAACTCAGGAAACAACAGATTGTTGGTGAGGATGTGGAGAAAGTGGAACCCTCTCACAATGTTGGTGGGAATGTAAATTGGTGCAGCCACTCTGGAAAATAGTATGGAGATTCCTCAAAAAGAAAAAAAATAGAATGACCTAGACCAAATAATTTCACTTTGGGGCGTTTATCCAAAGGATACAAAAATAGTGACTTGAAGGGGTGCATGCACCCCAAAGTTTATAGTAGCAAAGTCCACAATAGCCAAAATATGGAAGGAGCCCAGATGTCCACTGACAGATGAATGGATAAAAATATGGGAGATATATATATATACACACATGCGCATATACACACACACACATATATATGATAGCATATATATCTTATATCTATATTACTCAACCATCAGAAAGGATGAATCCTTACCATTTACATTGACATGGATGGAACTGAAGGATATATACTGAAAGAAATAAGTCAATTAGAGAAAGATAATTATCATATGGTTTCACTTATATGTGGAATATAAGAAACAGTGCAGAGGTTCATAGGTGAGAGGAGGGAAAACTGAATGGGAAGTAATCAAAGAGGGAGACAAACTGCAAGAGACTCTTAAGTATAGGAAACAAACTGGGGGTTTCTGGAGGGTAGGTGGGTGGGGGATTGGTAAATTGAGTGATGGGTATTAAAGAGGGCATGTGATGTGATGAGTACTGGGTATTACATGCAACTGATGAATTATTGAACTCTACCCCTGAAACTAATGATGTACTATATGTTGGCCAATTGAATATAGATTTTTAAAAAGGAAGATATACAGATGGCCAACAGACACATGAAAAGTGCTCAGCTTCAGTTATCATCAGTGAAATGCAAATAAAAAATATGAGATATCATCTCACATCTATCAGAATGGCTAAAATGAACAGCACATGAAACAAGTGTTGGGGAGGATGTGGAGAAAAACAAATCTTCTTGCACAGTTGTTGAAAATGAAATTGATGCAGTCACAGTGGAAAACAGTAAAGAGCTGTCTCAAAAACTTTAAAATAGATCTAATCTATGATCTGTGATTCACACTACTAGGTATTTACCCCAAATATATAAAACACTAATTCAAAGGGATACATACACCCAGCACTTATTACAGCACTACTTATAGTAGCCAAACTCTGGAAGCAGCCCATGTGTCAATCAATAAATGATTATATATAACTGATACATTGATATATTATACCATATATAATATACGTTATGTATCATATATAATACATTATATAATGCATATATAAACATTTGTATATCTGTATATAAATATACATTAATATATTTTCATTATATATTATATATAATAAATACACATTATATATATACAATTGAATATTATTCAGCCATAAAAGAATGAAATTTTTGAATTTGCAAAGACAGGGATGTATCTAGAGAGTATAATGCTAAGTGAAATAAGTCAGTCCGAGAAAGACAAATACCATATGATTTCACTTATATGTGGCATTTAAGAAAACAAATGAGCAAAGAAAATAAAGACAAGACAGACAAACCAAGAAACAGACTGTTAACTAAAGAGACCAAACTGATGGTTACTAGAGGGGGTGGGGGAAATATGGACAATAGAAGATGGAAATTAAAGACTGCACTTGTCATGATGAAAAAAATAAATGAAAAAATTAAAATTTCAAATAACTGTTCACTGAATGAAGCTGTACTATGTATAATGTGTATCTGAGTTTCTACACATATATGTAGAAGCATATGGAAGAGATGTATGCTTAACTAATAGAAATCACACTATGAACCATCTTTAAGTAACATCTTCTTTCATTGATATACATGTATTAGTAAAGTTATGTGTAGAAGCATGTGGGAAGAGCCCTATGCTTAACTTATTGAAACTACACTGTGTATAATACATATTTCAAGTCACATTTTCTTTCTTCAAGATGTAAGATTTTATAAAACTATCTGTGGAAGGATGTGGGGATAACTTTATGCTCAACTCACTAAAACAACAGGGCATATTTTTAAAATTTTTTAAAAATAATTCTGTTCATAGCTAATAAAACAATGACCAAAAATTAACAAGTACATTGAAGATTTGAATTACATGGTAAAAAATGTAAGTTATATATAAATAAATTCTGTACTCATCAACTGCAAAATTAGATCATATACTGGGTATGAAAGAAAATATTTACCAATTTCAAAGCATAGAAATCATACAAAGTATGTCCTGTAAGTACAGAATAATTAAGTTAGGTAGGAATCAATAAGGAAAAATAGGAAAATCACATATCACTGTACATGAAACAATATACTTCTAAAGTCCATAGTTTGGAGAATAAATTACAGATTTATTCTGAGATTGAAAATATTTTGAGATGATAAAAACTGATAACCCCCTAGCAAAACTAATCAAGTAAAATATAAATAAATATAACAACAATAATATAAAAAATAGTACCTAAAACATTAGTTAATGTCATCTAATGAGTTAAGCATTTAGTGTGTGTCAGGTTCTATATTAAAACATTGACATGCATTACCTCAGGGTTTGTCAATGCTATCAATTAAGAATGACATGGAAAGTTTTTATAAAGTGATGTTCAGACTCCATCTACTCTACTAAAAGTCTCTGCAAATGGGTAGCAGTCATCAACACTTGTGTAAGAGGTACATAGGAGACATTTTTATGCAACCTGGATAAAGAACTATTGCATTACTATATTTAATATTGCAGCAATCTTATGAGGTATTACTGTTATCAACGTTTCCACTTTTATAAGAGAAAAATGAGATGCAAAGATGTTAAATATACTCTTACTCATACAGCTAGATAAGATAGTTAGCCAATTACTTCTTCCAAAACTATTTGGAAATATTGTCTCTCCATCCTTTGATAGCCACATTTTACTAGAATGGTGATTTCGAACTGCCCTACTACTCAGTCACACTGGAGTTCCCTAAATGGCACCTAAAATTTCACTGGAGTTTAGGACAAAGGCCAGAATTTTAATCAAATCAAACAATACACACATAACCCACCTCTTACCAGCTCCTTTCCTGTGTCCAGTTCTTTTTTTTAATTTAAATTCAATTAGACAACATATAGTACATCATTAATTTCAGAGGTAGTTTTCACAAATTCATCAGTTGTCTATAACAGCCAGTGCTCATCATCTCCTCATTTTCATTGGAACAGTAATTCCCACAAGTTTAATGAAATTCTCCTGGCCGGGATCCCTGGGTGGCGCAGCGGTTTGGCGCCTGCCTTTGGCCCAGGGCACGATCCTGGAGACCCGGAATCGAATCCCACGTCGGGCTCCCGGTGCATGGAGCCTGCTTCTCCCTCTGCCTATGTCTCTGCCTCTCTCTCTCTCTCTCTCTCTCTCTCTGTGTGTGTGTGTGTGTGACTATCATAAATAAATAAATAATTTATAAAAAAAAAAGAAAGAAATTCTCCTGGCCATGTTCCCTGGTATAATTATACAATCCCACATTTACTGCCTATACAGTGTTAATGTGTTTATGATATGAGCTCCTTGATGGCACAGACTACATAGTATTTGTTTCAGTATCCCCAGAAATTAACTCAAGGCTTGCCACATAGTAGGTGCTTAATAATGGTGAATGATTGAATGAATTAATACCTGGATGAAGGGCATGTGGGTGGCTCACTGGTTGCACATCTGCCTTTGTCTCAGGGTGTGGTCTCGGTCCAGGGATCGAGTCCCACATCGGACTCCCTGCATGGAGCCTGCTTCTCCCTCTGCCTGTGCCTCTGCCTCTTTCTCTGTGTTTCTCCTAAATAAATAAATAAAAATCTTTTTAAAAAATAGCTGGTTGAAGAGGGTACTTGGACAACTCTCAATGGCATCTGTCTGGATATTTCTAATATATTTCCATCCTTTAGCCTTGATAAAGGTCAAATAAGTCAGCTTCACAATTTTTCTCAAGCTCAGAGTAAAGCAATATTGTGTTGAAGTTCAAAATTGATACATATCTCAAAATTAAGGGTGTTCCCAAAACTTCTTCAGTTGACTGCTGGTTTCCCATAATATCTAACATTTATTTGGTATATACTATGTGCCAGAATATTTTTTTAAATCTAAATTCAGCTTCAAAACAATCTCCATAAGCTAGATAGTATTAACATCCTTATTTTATAGATGAGAAAACTGAGTTTATAAGAGGTTAAATGATTTCTCTAACATTACCTAAGGATAGAACCAAATTCATTCTCATTTGAGCATGATTATAAGATGTAATTATTCGGCCATATTTCCTCTCAAGGAGCAATAATAGCTAAAGCTAACATATCTTTAGCACTCATTTAGCAGATATTCTAAGTCCTTCACATACATAAATTCATTTACTTCTTAAAAATAATTGTGAGTGATAAATACTATTATTATCCTCAGTTTTTACCAATGGAAAAAAAGTGTGTTTTAAAATGATTAGGTAACTTATCTGAAGTAATCCAGACAATTTCTGCATTCTCCTGTCATTTTATTTCCCCCATGATCCTTTATTAACCTCAAGATACAGTAGTCTTGCTGCGTGAGGCAGGGACCTGAGGAGAGGGGTGAATGCTGCAGTGGCCCTGAGGGTAGGAGCTTTGAATGCTTATTCATCATTTAATCAACTTTATCAAAGCCTACAAAGTAACAACTTGTTCTTGGCCATTCTGCACTGAGCAAAATGACTAGAAGGAAAACGTCACCTCAAAAGAAAGAATCAGAAACAGTCCTCTCTCCCACAGAGTTACAAAATCTGGATTACAATTCAATGTCAGAAAGCCAATTCAGAAGAACTATTATAAAGCTACTGGTGGCTCTAGAAAAAAAGCATAAAGGACTCAAGAAACTTCATGACTGCAGAACTTAGATCTAATTAGGCAGAAATTAAAAATTAATTGAATGAGATGCAATCCAAACTAGAAGTCCTAACAACGAGGGTTAACGAGGTGGAAAAACGATTGAGTGACATAGAATACAAGTTGATGGCAAAGAGGGAAACTGATGAAAAAAGAGACAAACAATAAAAAGACCATGAGGATAGATTAAGGGAAATAAATGACAGCCTGAGGAAGAAAAACCTACGTTCAATTGGGGTTCCCGAGGGCGCCGAAAGGGACAGAAGTCCAGATTATGTATTTGAACAAATCCTAGCTGAAAACTTTCCTAATCTGGGAAGGGAAACAGGCATTCAGATCCAGGAAATGGAGAGATTCCCCCCCCCCCAAAATCAATAAAAACCGATCAACACCTCGACATTTAATAGTTAAGCTTGCATATTCCAAAGATAAAGAGAAGATCCTTAAAGCAGCAAGACACAAGAAATCCCTGACTTTTATGGGGAGGAGTATTAGGGTAACAGCAGACCTCTCCACAGAGACCTGGCAGGCAAGAAAGGGCTGGCAGGATATATACAGGGTCCTAAATGAGAAGAACATGCAACCAACAATACTTTATCCAGCAAGGCTCTCATTCAGAATGGAAGGAGAGATAAAGAGCTTCCAAGACAGGCAGGAACTGAAAGAATATGTGACCTCCAAACCAACTCTGCAAGAAATTTTAAGAGGGACTCTCAAAATTCCCCTTTAAGAAGAAGTCCAATGGAACAATCCACAAAAACAGGGACTGAATAGTTATCATGATGACACTAAACTCATATCTTTCAATAGTAAGTCTGAATGTGAACAGGCTTAATTACCCCATCAAAAGGCGCAGGGTGTCAGACTGGATAAAAAAGCAGGACCCATCAATTTGCTGTCTACAAGAGACTCATTTTAGACAGAAGGACACCTACAACCTGAAAATAAGAGGTTGGAGAACCATTTACCATTCAAATGGTCCTCAAAAGAAAGCAGGGGTAGCCATCCTTATATCAGATAAACTAAAATTTACCCCACAGACTGTAGTGAGAGATGAAGGGGGACACTATCTCATACTTAAAGGATCTATCCAACAAGAGGACTCAACAATCATCAATATATATGCCCCCAATGTGGGAGCTGCCAAATATATCAATGAATGAATAATCAAAACTAAGACATACTTAGATAATAATACACTTATACTTGTTGATTTCAATCTAACGCTTTCTACACTCCATAGGTCTTCTGAACACAACATCTCCAAAGAAACGAGAGCTTTAAATGATACACTGGACCAGGCGGATTTCATAGATATCTACAGAACTTTACATCCAAACACAACCAAATACACATTCTTCTCAAGTGCACATGGAACTTTCTCTAGAATAGACCACATACTGGGTCAAAAATCGGGTCTGAACCGATACCAAAAGATTGGGATCGTCCCCTGCATATTCTCAGACCATAATGCCTTGAAATTAGAACTAAATCACAACAAGAAGTTTGGAAGGCCTTCAAACACGTGGAGGGCAAGGACCATCTTGCTAAAAGATGAAAGGATCAACCAGGAAATTACGGAAGAATTAAAACGATTCATGGAAACTAACAAGAATGAAGATACAACTGTTCAAAATCTTTGGGATGCAGCAAAAGCAGTCCTGAGGGAGAAATACATCACAATACAAGCATCCATTCCAAAACTGGAAAGAACTCAAATACAAAAGCTAACCTTACACATAAAGGAGCTAGAGAGAAAACAGCAAATAGATCCTACACCCAGCAGAAGAAGAGAGTTATTAAGGATTAGAGCAGAACTCAACGAAGTTGAGACCAGAAGAACTGTGGAACAGATCAACAAAACCAGGAGTTGGTTCTTTGAAAGAATTAATAAGATAGATAAACCATTAGCCAGCCTTATTAAGAAGAAGACAGCGAAGACTCAAATTAATAAAATCATGAATGAGAAAGGAGAGATCACTACCAACACCAAGGAAATACAAATGATTTTAAAAACATATTATGAACAGCTATATGCCAATAAATTAGGCAACCTAGAAGAAATGGATGCATTTCTGGAAAGCCAAAAACTACCAAAACTGGAACAGGAAGAAATAGAAAACATGAACAGGCCAATAACCAGGGAGGAAATTAAAGCAGTCATCAAAAACCTCCCAAGAAGACAGAACATAAAGACTCCTAACTCTGGGAAATGAACTAGGGGTGGTAGAAGGGGAGGAGGGCGGGGGGTGGGGGTGAGTGGGTGACGGGCACTGAGGGGGACACTTGACGGGATGAGCACTGGGTGTTATTCTGTATGTTGGTAAATTGAACACCAATAAAAAATTATTTTATTAAAAAAAAACAAAACAACCTCCCAAGAAACAAAAGTCCAGGGCCAGATTGCTTCCCTGGGGAATTCTATCAAACTTTTAAAGAAGAAACCATACCTATTCTATTAAACCTGTTTGGAAAGATATAAAGAGATGGAGTACTTCCAAATTCGTTCTATGAGGCCAGCATCACCTTAATTCCAAAACTAGACAAAGACCCCACCAAAAAGGAGAATGACAGACCAATATCCCTGATGAAGATGGATGCAAAAATTCTCAACAAGATACTAGCCAGTAGGATCCAATAGTACATTAAGAAAATTATTCACCATGACCAAGTAGGATCTATTCCTGAGACACAAGCCTGGTTCAACACTCGTAAAACAATCAATGTTATTCATTATATCAGCAAGAGAAAAACCAAGAACCTCTCCTTAGATGCAGAGAAAGCATTTGCAAAATACAGCATCCATTCCTTATCAAAACTCTTCAGAGTGTAGGGATAGAGGGAACATTCCTCAACATCTTAAAAGCCATCTATGAAAACCCCACAGCAAATCATTCTCAATGGGGAAACACTGGGAGCCTTTCCCCTAAGATCAGGAACAAGACAGGGATATCCACTCTCACCACCGCTATTCAGCATAGTACTGGAAGTCCTAGCCTCAGCAATCAGACAACAAAAAGATATTAAAGGCATTCAAATTGGCAAAGAAGTGGTCAAACTCTCCCTCTTCGCCGATGACATGATACTCTACATAGAAAACCCAAAAGCCTCCACCCCAAGATTGCTAGAACTCATACAGCAATTCGGTAGCGTGGCAGGATACAAAATCAATGCCCAGAAATCAGTGGCATTTCTCTACACTAACAATGAGACTGAAGAAAGAGAAATTAAGGAGTCAATCCCATTGACAATTGCACCCAAAAGCCTAAGATACCTAGGAATAAACCTAACCAAAGAGGTAAAGGATCTATACCCTGAAAACTATGGAACACTTCTGAAAGAAATTGAGGAAGACACAAAGAGATGGAAAAATAATCCATGCTCATGGATTGGCAGAATTAATACTGTGAAAATGTCAATGTTATCCAGGGCAATTTACACGTTTAATGCAATCCCTATCAACATACCATGGACTTTCTTCAGACAGAACATATTATTTTAAGATTTGTGTGGAATCAGAAAAGACCCCGAATAGCCAGGGGAATTTTAAAAAATAAAACCATATATGGAGGCATCACAATGCCAGATTTCAGGTTGTAGTACAAAGCTGTGGTCATGAAGACAGTGTGGACTGCCAGAAAAACAGACACATAGATCAATGAAACATAATACAGAACCCAGAAGTGGACCCTCAACTTTATGGTCAAGTAATATTCGATAAAGGAGGAAATACTATCCATTGGAAGAAAGACAGTCTCTTCAATAAATGGTGCTCAGAAAATTGGACATCCACATGCAGAAGAATGAAACTACACCACTCTCTTGCACCACACACAAAGATAAACTCAAAATGGATGAAAGATCTAAATGTGAGACAAGATTCCATCAAAATCCTAGAGGAGAACACAGGCAACACCCTTTTTGAACTTGGCCACAGTAACTTCTTGCAAGATACATCCATGAAGGCAAAAGAAACAAAAGCAAAAATGAACTATTGGGACTTCATCAAGATAAGAAGCTTTTGCACAGCAAAGGATACAGTCAACAAAACTAAAAGACAACCTACAGAATGGGAGAAGATATTTGCAAATGACGTATCAGATAAAGGGCTAGTTTCAAAGATCTATAAAGAGCTTATTAAACTCAACACCAAAGAAGCAAACAATCCAATCATGATATGGGCAAAAGATATGAAGAGGAATCTCACAGAGGAAGACATAGACATGGCCAACATGCACATGAGAAAATGCTCTGCATCACTTGCCATCAGGGAAATACAAATCAAAACCACAATGAGAGGGATCCCTGGGTGGTGCAGCGGTTTAGCACCTGCCTTTGGCCCAGGGCGCAATCTTGGGGACCCGGGATCGAATCCCATGTCAGGCTCCCGGTGCATGGAGCCTGCTTCTCCCTCAGCCTGTGTCTCTGCCTCTCTCTCTCTCTCTCTGTGACTATCATAAATAAATAAAAATTTTAAAAAAACACAATGAGATACCACCTCACACCAGTGAGAATGGGGAAAATTAACAAGGCAGGAAACCACAAATGTTGGAGAGGGTGTGGAGAAAAGGGAACCCTCTTACACTGTTGGTAGGAATGTGAACTGGTGCAGCCACTCTGGAATACTGTGTGGAGGTTCCTCAAAGAGTTAAAAATAGACCTGCCCTACCCCCCAGCAATTGCATTTTGGGGATTTACCCCAAAGATACAGATGCAATGAAACGTCGGGACACTTACACCCCGATGTTTCTAGCAGCAATGTCCACAATAGCCAAACTATGGAAGGAGCCTCGGTGTCCATCGAAAGATGAATGGATAAAGAAGATGTGGTTTATGTATACAATGGAATATTACTCTGCCATTACAAATGACAAATACCCACCATTTGCTTCAACTTGGATGGAACTGGAGGGTATTATGCTGGTGAAATAAGTCAATCAGAGAAGGACATACATATGTTCTCATTCATTTGGGCAATATAAATAATAGTGAAAGGGAATAGAAGGGAAGGGAGAAGAAATGTGTGGGAAATATCAGAAAGGGAGACAGAACATAAAGACTCCTAAGTCTGGGAAAGGAACTAGGGGTGGTGAAAGGGGGGAGGGCAGGGATGGGGGTGAATGGGTGATGGGCACTGAGGGGGCACTTGACGGGATGAGCACTGGTTGTTGTTCTGTATGTTGGCAAATTGAACACCAATAATAATAAATTTATTATTTTAAAAAAGATACAGTAGTTTTCTTTTAAGTCCACTGAAAAACCAACTGCTTTTTCACCTTAAGATACTATGCACATTTTCCTATGCCTGCAGCAGCTTCCTGCCTATTCTGGTTAAATTACTTCTACTCATTTTCCAAGTTTTAGCTTAAACATTAGTTTCTCAGAGAGGCCTTTTCTATCTTATTTTACTCTCATTTGCATATTTTCTTCAAAAGACTTAAAGCAATTTAAAACTTGTTAATTTATATTAACTGGCTGACTCTGTTGACTGTCTTACCCCTTTATTGGATAGTAATTTCCATGAAGATAGGTGCCAGATATTTTAATTATTGTCTTATATATAGTGCCTAATACAGAGAAAGAAACTAGAAAATACATATTGAAGGAATAAATAAAACCAGATCTTTAACAATTGATTCCTGATCACTGACATAATTTGTTAACTAAAATTTCTTTTAAATTATTTTCTCTGCCTATGACTACCTCTAAAGACATTGAATCTCAACAAATTATTATATGAGGTAAAATAATATTTATTTTCATTATCCCTAAATACCTATTTTCAAAGGAAGCTCTTTCATTCTACTTTAGCAGAATTTGGTTTGGGAAATCTGTTTTTTTAGTCCCTCTCTGCCTTTGTGGGTATGTGGATTTTGATCACTTTCCTTAGAATCACTCATCCTTCCAGACTGAAGAATCCCAATATGTTTATTTTGAACTCTCTGCTTAATGTTACCCCCCCCCCAAATCCTTTGTTTTCTTGATATTCTTACAGTGGTGCTTTATATGGTCATAATAAATGAGATGAATTAATGCATTGACATTCCAATAGAGGGTATCAACAGTAGAATCCTTAGACAATAGTGAAAAACAAAACAAAACTAAACTAACTATAATAAAAGAACTTTGACTACATGATACACATTTTCTGGGATATGTGGGATATGTACGGTTTTGGTTAGAGTACCTTTCAGAGTGATTCTACATGAATTATCAAAACAGCTTTAAAAATTTGCATTTTACCCAATTGTTAGGCCATACCTCTGCAATCTATCATTTTCATCATTTAATATAGTTTGGAATTTATCAACAAACTCCTCATTGATTCCAGTTTACTTATTTCCCTTTCCAATATTAGTTTAATAAGAATTTATAAAAGGCATATAAGCATTGTACTAAGAACAAGGAGATTCAAAAACATCATCATATTCTAAAACAGAAAAGGCCAGTTTAGTTGGAATTACTGTTTCCTGGTGTTTCAAAGATATGTTTAAACTAAGATGACATTGACAAATTGCTACTATTTATTTAAATGGTGTAATGCAATCTACCAGTAGTTCTACAATTTGCATTTTTTAAGCAGTTGACCTGACCAACTAATACCCTCCTGAGTGCTAGCTGTATTCTATAGGCAATTAAATATCACTAGCATTATTTGATATATAAATTCCACTACCAAATACATTTTTTTGAATTTGAATTGTAAAATTATAATATATATCTTTGTTAAGCTCAGTGGCAATCATTTCTATAAATTGCATGCTTAAAATACATTTAAAGTCCAAACCAGAAAAAAAGTGTAAGCAGCATAATGACTCCCCTAGATAATAATCAAAATCCTTTTCACTGCTTCAAAAAAGTTTTCCTCTGAGGCTCAAAATTGAGTTCTTGGAAATAACTGGAGGCAAGGGAAACAAAAGCAAAAATGAACTATTGGTCCTTCATCAAGGTAAAAATCTTCTGCACAGTGAAGGGAACAAACAACACACTAAAAGGCAGCTTACAGAATGGCAGGAGATATTTGCAAATATCTGAGAAAGGGTTAGTATCCAAAATTTCTAAAAATTTTACCAAACTCAATACCCCAAAATAAATAATCCAGTTAAGAAATGAGAAGACATGAATGAACATTTTTCCAAGAAGATATCCAGATGGCTAACAGACACATGAAAAGATAATCAACATTAGTAATCATCAGGGAAATACAAATCAAAACCACAATAAGCTACAACCTCATACCCGTCAAAATGGCTAAAATTAACAACATAAGAAACAACAGGTGTTGGTAAGGATGTGGAGAATGGAGAATCCTCTTCTGTTGGTGGGAATGCAAACTGGTGCTGCCATTCTGGAGAACAGCATGGAGGGTCCTCAAAAAGGTAAAAATAGGACTATGATCCAGCGATTGTATTACTGGGTATTTACCCCCAACAGATACCAAAATACAGATTTAAAGGGGTACATACACTGTGGTGTTTATGGTAGCATTATAAATAGTAGCCAAAGGAGAAAGCCCAAATGTCCATTGACTGATAAAACGATGAAGAAGATGTGGCATATATATGAAAATTACTCATCCATCAAAATGAATGAAATTTTGCCATTTGCAGTGATGTGGATGGAGCGTGGGTATATTATGCTAAGTGGAATAAGTCAGAGAAAGACAAATACCATATGATCTCACTAATATGTAGAATTTAAGAAAGAAAACAGATGAACATATGGGAGGGGGAAAAAGAAAAAAAAGTAGAGAGGTAAATAAGTCATAAATGACTCTTAATGACAGAGAACAAAATGAGTGTTCATGGAGGGAGGTATGTGAGGGATGAGCTAGATTAATGATGGGCATTAAAGAGAGTACTTGTGATGAGCACTGGGTGTTGTATGTAAGTGATGAATCACTTAATTCTACTCCAGAAACCAATATTATGCTGTATGGTGACTAACAAAATTTAAATTAAAAAATAATTGAGACTGGGTGACGGGTACTGAGGGGGGCACTTGATGGGATGAGCACTGGGTGTTATTCTATATGTTGGCAAATTGAACACCAATAAAAAATAATAATTGAATCCTTGATCTTCATTGTGCTTTTTTAAAAAGGATTTTATTTACCTGAGAAAGAGTGAGAGTGAATGAGCTGGGGGGAGGGGTAGAGGGAGAAGAAGAAGCAGACTCCCCACTGAGCAGGGCACCCCACTGGGCGTTTGATCCCAGAACTCTGAGACCATGACCTGAGCTGAAGACAGAAATTTAGCTGACTGAACAACACAGGGTCCACAAGATTGTGCTATTATTGTTTCTTTTTCTAGTTACTATCTTACAAGTTAAGTAAATTTAATTCTAATAAGCAAATAAACTAAAAAGAAGCCAAGAATGATAACCATACTTTACTTGCAAAGATAATCTCAAACTGGGACAAAGGCTATTTCTGTATAGCATGCTTAAGTAACCAACATCATTCTACATGTATGTATTTTTTCATTCCTAAATGTCAAAATATCAATTGTCAAGAGTAACTAGTTTACTAATAGGTCAATTATCTTTATTCATTAGGTTTATAACAATTAGTATTATAGCAATTGATCCCAGTTATACCTGGCTGCTCTGTGATCAACCTACATGTGATTGGTTGAAAAAATAGTGATAAGAATAATGATGAATGCCTGAAAATCTATTTTCAAAGGCCCAGATTTTAAAATAATCTATAAAACCAGGGCTCATCTACTGAATATATGTTTTTAACAAGGCTGTTAAGGTCTCTAGAATAACAGCTTATTAGGAAATAAATTTCTTTATGGGGAAAAAGTTTATTGTTTATACAAATCCAACAATATAAATAGACATGCCATTTTAACATGTTTTTATTCTTGAAAGTATCTTTTTTTGTAGAACGTAATGTGATTATTGATGAATGAAAACATTTTTAATTTATTTTAGTAGAAATGATTTGTTGATAGTTTCTACTATTGAAATTATATGTTATTGTATTTTTCAGTGGCCTTGAATGCTATCAGATTTTATTCCTCCTACTCCTTCATAATTATTCAAATCAGTTTTAACCTGTAATTTAATTTATCACAGTTATTTATCACATACTATGTGAAGATAATTGCATTAGGACTGATAGAGGAAAGAAAACTTCCCAATTTCTACCCAGCAAGAATTTATAAACATGTGGGAGTGGAAATTTGTGTGTACATATTTATGTACAACTTTAATGCATGACTATCTTAAAATATTAAATACATAGGGATCCCAGGATGGCTCAGTGGTTTAATGCCACTTTCAGCCCAGGGCGTGATCCTGGAGTCCCGGGATGGAGTTCCACATCAGGCTCCCTGCATGTAGCCTGCTTCTCCCTCTGCCTGTGTCTCTGCCTCTGTTTGTGTGTGTGTGTGTGTGTGTGTGTGTGTGTGTCTCATGAATAAATAAATAAAATCTAAAAAAAATTAAATAAATAACCAAAATTTTTATTATTAATTGCTGAGAGCTTACTATGTATCAAACACATTGCTAAGCTTTTTAGATATATTTCCTCATTTTCTCCCTACAATTACTTTATAAATTAGATTCTAATTTTAAGAAGAAACAAAGACAAAAAAGTTATATTCAAGTTTCAGTTATGCACTGTGATCATAAAAGCAAAGAAGGGATGTAATATCATCCAAGTATGTAAAAATAGTCAATTTTGAGATAAGCCCCAAACAAAAAAAAATTCTCTATAGGAGGATATTGTTAGGATGGGCATTTAAAGAAAAGAAAATATTTTTTACAAAATTCATAAACAAAAATGTTTGTAGTTTGTTTAAAGAATATTAAATGTAAGTAGATTATAGTGACTAAGAATGTGGGTTCTGTAATAAAAATACCTGGATTAAAAATCCTGCGATTAGCTGAGTAACCTTGGGCAAATTACCTAATTTTTCTGTTGATATTTGACTCATCTGTAAATGGAACTTGCAATTGTAACTTCCATTTACATTTTTTTAAGAATATCTGAGGTCATTCACATAAAGTGATTAGACTAGGCTTGCCACACCATAAGTAATCAATGTGCCATTTTTAAAAGAGTTTATTTATTTATTTATTTGACACAGAGAGAGAACACAAGTAGGCATAGTGGCAAGCAGAGGGAGAGGAAGAAGCAGGCTTCCTGCTGAGCTGGGAGCCTGATGAGAGGTTCAATCCTAGGACCCTGGGATCAAGACCTGAGCTGAAGACAGATGCTTAACCAACTGAGACACCCAGGTGTCCTTAAGTGCATCATTTTATTATTATCAATACTATTGAGAAGCCTATGGGGACTGGTGCAGTAATATAGCACAATTATACTAAACCTCAAAAGCATAATCTCTTTTGTGCTCTAGTGCCCATCACAGAGCTGGCAAAGCCCACATTGACCCCTTTCCCTTTTAATCCATATTACTTTAGTTTTCCACATAAGATACCCAATAAATACTTCATTTCCCATGGCTATTCTATTTTAACAGTGTGGGGGTTTTTTTTGAACTCTTATCTAGGAATTAACTGAACCAAATTTTTTAAGGCTTATCATATTATATTACTCTTTTTTAGTTTGTATGTGGCTTATTATTCCAAAAAAACTTCAAACTTTTAGAGAATAGAGAATATGTGTTATGTAACCATGTTACATAAGCACCCAGCATGTTATATAGTCAAGGTGATTTCTTAAGAAAGCTAGCTTCCCCCCTAAAAAAGAAGAAAGCTAGTTAACCATGGACAAGCTACATAGTTTATTGATGATGATTTATTGATTGATAATTCCTATGGATTACATACCTAATATATATACATAAGGCACTATGCTTTTTCCATATACCATCAATTTTCACAACAATTCTGCCAACAATTATAAGGATTTAGATGAGGGCTGTGAGTAAATAAATTGGATTGAACTTGAGAAATGAAATAGGTAACTGTAATGGGATCAGGAGAATTATCTGAAATAATTCTATGCTCATATACTGAAAATCAAGAAAGGAAAGATCCAACTTGAGATAGTTTACATTACTGCTTCCTTTGCCAAGTGGACAATTTCACCCAATTATTCTCATTTTGTTCTTTTAAACATTTTAGGTAGTGTAATTTATACTACTGTACAGTGCCAAATCTCCTAGAATTTTATGAATCTCCCTTAACCATCCCATATTACTTAACCAGTTATTACAATATTAGTGCTTAGTATTATGTATCCAGCCAAGACTTGTCTTTGTTAATATTGATCTTTTGTGCATTACCTACCTTTGTTCTTCCCAGTTATTTCTCTAATAACAAATAGGATATTAGTCTTCTCAGAGTTTTCTTATTTGCCTTAATAGCTGTTAACTAACCCCATTAAGGTATTAGTTCTAGCTTGTAGCTGAAATCTTTTTATCTTATTTATATGACCCTCTATATGAGCACTTGTTTTTTTACTATAGGGGTCTTTGTATCTTAATAAAAGAATCGAAATGATTTTTAAATATTTATATAATCAAGTCCCTCAAATGGTAACAGTGTTGAGTTATTTGGACTTGATCCTTGTGGGCAGGATACAAGTATACCATGCCTAGAACCCTATAAACATCAAATTACATAGTGTAAACTTCCACTTTTCTACTTATTTGTTTCACCTCCTACCTTGTCCAGCAATTCTTTCCTTTGATAAGGTTTCTATGCTCTTTATTGCTACCCTCTAACACTGCCTGGTTAACTCTTGGAGTCCCTTAATATTTTTCCCTCTTTAAATTTTTGTTTCCATTACTAATCACTCTTTTCCATCTATTTACCTATGAAATATAATTTCCTCTTGTACACTTGTCATGATTAATACAATCCCTCTTATCACCTTATTTTTTTGAACTGCAGCCTTCAGATTAGTAGCATAGTCTTGCTGTTTGGTCTTATTTCACTAATGTTCCACATTCTGCATCAAAATTTACCTTTGATGATTGCTTCATATGTAAGTTCAAACGGTGATAAGATTTTAGTAAATTAGGTAGATGGTAATTCTTTAATGGAACTGTAAGAAACTATAAAAAAGCAAGAAGAACACCGAAAAGAGTCATATCAACTATTTCATAACTTGAGAAATTAATGAAAGGCATGGAACAATCCAAAGAGCATTTACTTAGGAGGAGGGGCAGGATGGCAGAAGAGTAGGGTCCCCAGTCACCTGTCCCCACCAAATTATCTAGATAGCTTTCAAATTATCCTGAAAACCTATGAATTCAGCCTGAGATTTAAAGAGAGAACAGCTGGAATGCTACAGTGAGAAGAGATTTTGCTTCTATCAAGGTAGGAAGATGGAAAAAAAAAAGAAATAAATAAAAAGCATCCAAGGGGGAGGGACCCCACGAAGAGTTGGGCTAAGGCCACATGGTGAGGGCCACAGAACAGGAAAGCCCGGTCCTGGAGAAGCAGGAGCTTCACCAATCTTCCTGGACAGAAAGGCGTCCCAGGAAGTTGGAGCAGGATCCAAGGAGGGGCGGGGATGCCCTCAGGCTCCCAGGGGCACTAACAGAAGACCTGCGCCCCAGAGGAGAGCACACCACACCCCGTGGCCGAGCTCCCTAAAGGGCTGCAGCACGCGCCCGGCAGGGCCCTAGGAGCAGCTTGGGCAGCGGCTCAGCCAGCGGCTCCCCGTGGAGGGGGCTGCACTGCCCTAAACGTGGTTCCAGAGGCGCAGGCCCTGGAGCCCAGGGCGTTAGGGGACACAGCCCAGGATCCGGTGCTCCCCCGGGGACAGGCAGAGGCCGGGAGGGGCCAGGACAGCCAGGACGCTCCTGCCGCTGGGCAGCCCAGAGCTGTACAGATTGGCAGTCCCTGCCCCCGGACCATCCAGGGCATGCAGACTGAGAGCTGCCGTAGTTACTGCTGGAGCTGACTTATGGGCTGGAAAGCTGGCCGCCGCCACTGTTGTTGTTCCTCCTGGGGCATCACAGGATAAAAAACTCCCGCTGAGCCCCGCACCAGGCAGGGGGCTCAGCAACTCCCCCAAGTGCTCACACCTGAGAATCAGCACAGCAGGACCCTGCCCAAAAGACTGGTTAGATGCACAGGAGAAAAGCAAGTTATTGACCAAGCAGCACTGGAAAGTTCCAGGGGAAGTTGAGGGATTTACAGTATATAGAATTAGAGGATACACCCCGTCGTTTTTTTGTTTTCTCTTTGTCCCCCGCCCTTTTTCTCTTCTTTTTTTTTTCTTTTCTTTTTTCTCTTCTCTCTTTTTCTTCTTTTCCCAGTACAACTTGGTTTTGGCCACTCTGCACTGAGCAAAATGATTAGAAGGAAAAACGCACCTCAAAAGAAAGAATCAGAAACAGTCCTCTCTCCCACAGGGTTACAAAATTTGGATTACAATTCAATGTCAGACAGAACATGGAAGACTCCTAACTCTGGGAAACGAACTAGGGGTGGTGGAAGGGGAGGAGGATGCGGGATGGGGGTGATTGGGTGGCAGGCACTGAGGGGGACACTTGACTGGATGAGCACAGGATGTTATTCTGTATGTTGGCAAATTGAACACCAATAAAAAATAAATTTATTATTAAAAAAAAACAATAATAAAAAAAAAAAAAAAAAAAAAAAAAAAAAAAAAAAACAATAAAATGTCAGAAAGCCAATTCAGAAGCACAATTTTAAAGCTACTGGTGGCTCTAGAAAACAGCATAAAGGACTCAAGATACTTCATAACTGCAGAATTTAGATCTATTCAGGCAGAAATTAAAAATCAATTAAATGAGATCCAATCCAAACTAGAGGTCCTAACGATGAGTGTTAACGAGGTTGAAGAACCAGTGAGTGACATAGAAAACAAGTTGATGGCAAGAAGGGAAACTGAGGAAAAAAGAGAAAAACTATTAAAAGATCATGAGGATAGGTTAAGGGAAATAAATGACAGGCTCAGAAGGAAAAATCTACGTTTAATTGGCATTCCTGAGGACTCTGAAAGGGACACAGGATAAGAAAGTGTATTTGAACAAATCATAGCTGAAAACTTTACTAATCTGGGAAGGGAAACAGGCATTCAGACCCAGGAAATAGATCCTCCCCTAAAATCAATAAAAAACGCTCAACTCCTTGACATTTAACAATGAAGCTTGCAAATTCCAAAGATAAAAAGAAGATCTTACACAAATCTTAAATAACTTGTTCTAACTTCTGAATTGGCTTTCTGACATTTTATTGGTTTTCCTTAAAGCAGCAAGAGACAAGAAATCTCTAACTTTTATGGGGAGGAATATCAGATTAACAGCAGACTGCTCCACAGAGACCTGGCAGGCCAGAAAGAGCTGGCAGGATATATTCGGGGTCCTAAATGAGAAGAACATGCAGCCAAGAATACTTTATCCAGCAACGCTCTCATTCAGAATAGAAGGAGAGATAAAGAGCTTCCAAGATAGACAGAAACTGAAAGAATATGTGACCACCAAGCCAGCTCTGCAAGAAATACTAAGGGAGATTCTGTAAAAGAAAGAAGTCCAGGGGAACACTCCACAAAAAGAGGGACTGAATAGGTATCATGATGACACTAAACTCATATCTTTCAATAGTAACTCTGAACGTGAATGGGCTTAAGACCCCCATCAAAAGGCACAGGGTTTCAGACTGGATAAAAAAGCAAGACCCATCTAGTTGCTGTCTACAAGAGACTCATTTTAGATATAAGGACACCTACAACCTGAAAATAAAAGGTTGGAGAACCAGTTACCATTCAAATGGTCCTCAAAAGAAAGCAGGGGTAGCCATCCTCATATCACATAAATTGAAGTTTTTCCCAAAGACTGTAGGAAGAGATGAAGAGGGACACTATCATATATAAAGGATCTATCTAACAAGAGGACCTAACAATGATGAAAATGTATGCCCCTAATGTGGAAGCTGCCAAGTAAATCAATAATAACCAATGTAAATATATACTTACATAATAATACACTAATACTGGGAGTCTTCAATATGACGCTTTCTGCAAATGACAGATCTTCTAAGCACAACATCTCCAAAGAAACAAGATCTTTAAATGACACACTGGACCAGATGGATTTCACAGATATCTACAGAATTTACATCCAAACACAACTGAATACACATTCTTCTCAAGTGCACATGGAACTTTCTCCAGAATAGACCACATACTGAGTCACAAAACAGGTCTCAACCAAAACCAGAAGTTTCAGATTGTCCTCTGCATATTTTCAGACCATATGCTTTGAAACTTGAACTCAATCACAAGAAGAAATTTGGAAAAAAATTCAAACACGCAGAGGTTAAGGAGCAACCAGGTAAAAGATGAAAGGGTCAACCAGGAAATTAGAGAAGAATTAAAAAATTCATGGAACCTAATGAGAATCAAGACTCTATTGTTCAAAATCTTTGGGATACAGCAAAAACAATCTTGAGGGGAATGCATCGCAATACAAGCATCCATCCAAAAACCGGAAAGAACTCAAATACAAAAGCTAACCTTGCACCAAAAGGAGCTATAGAAAGAACAGCAAACAAAATCTACACCCAGCAGAAAAAGAGAGTTAATAAAGATTCAAGCAGAACTCAATGAATTAGAGACCAGAAGAACTGTGGAACAGATCAACAAAACCAGGGCTTGTTTCTGTGAGAGAATTAATAAGATAGATAAACTATTAGCCAGCCTTATTAAAAACAAAAAAAAAGACTCATATAATAAAATCATGAATGAAAAGGGAGAGATCACAACCAATACGAAGGAAATACAATCAATTTTAAAAACTTATTATGGGCAGCTATAAGCCAATAAATTTGGCAATCTAGAAGAAATGGATGCATTTCTGGAAAAACACAAACTGCCAAAACTGGAACAGGAAGAAATAGAAAACCTGAACAGGCCAATAACCAGGGAAGAAATTGAAACAGTATCAAAAACCTCCCAAGACACAAAAGTCCAGGGACAGATGGCTTCCCAGGGGAATTCTATCAAAAGTTTATAGAAGAAACAATACCTATTCTACTAAAGCTGTTCCAAAAGATGGAAAGGGATGGAATACTTTGAAACTCATTCTATGAGGCCAGCATCATCTTAATTCCAAAACCAGAAAAAGACCCCACCAAAAAAGAGAATTATAGACCAATATTTCTAATGAACACAGATGCAAAAATTCTCAACAAGACACTAGCCAATAGGATCCAACAGTACATTAAGAAGCTTATTCACCATGACCAAGTGGGATTTATACCCAGGATGTAAGGCTGATTCAACACTTATAAAACAATCAATGTGATTGATCATATCAGCAAGAGAAAAAAATAAGAACCGTACGATCCTCTCAATAGATGCAGAGAAAGCATTTGACAAAACGCAGCATCCATTCCTGATCAAAACTATTCAGAGTGTAGGAATAGAGGGAACCTTCCTCAACATCTTATAAGCATCTACGAAAAGCCCACAGCAAATATCATTCTCAATGGGGAAACACTGGGAGCCTTTCCCCTAAGATCAGGAACATGACAGGGATGTCCACTCTCTCCACTGCTATTCAACATAGTACTAGAAGTCCTAGCCTCAGCAATCAGGCAACAAAAAGAAATAAAAGGCATTCTAATTGGCAAAGAAGAAGTGAAACTCTCCCTCTTCACAGATGACATGATACTGTCCATAGAAAACCCAAAAGACTCTACCTCAAGATTGCTAGAAAACATACAGCAATTTGGCAGCATGGCAGAATACAAAATCAATGCCCAGAAGTCAATGGCATTTCTATACACTAACAATGAGACTGAAGAAAGAGAAATTAAGGAGTCAATCCCATTGACAATGGCATCCAAAAGCATCAGATTCCTAGGAATAAACCTAACCAAAGAGGTAAAGTATCTATACCCTAAAAACTAGAAAACACTTCTGAAAGAAATTGAGGAAGACACACAGAGATGGAAAAATGTTCCATGCTCATAGATTGGCAGAATTAGTATTGTGAAAATGTCAATGTTACCCAGGGCAATTTACACGTTTAATGCAATCCCTATCAAAATACCTTGGACTTTCTTCAGAGAGTTAGAACAAGTTATTTAAGATTTGTGTGGAATCAGAAAAGACCCCAAATAGCCAGGGGAATTTTCAAAAAGAAAACCATAGCTGGGGGCATCACAATGCCAGATTTCAGGTTGTAGTACAAAGCTGTGGTCATCAAGACAGTGTGGTACTGGCACAAAAACAGACACAGAGATCAATGAAACAAAATAGAGAATCCAGAAGTGGACCCTGAACTTTATGGTCAACTAATATTCGATAAAGGAGGAAAGACTATCCATCGGAAGAAAGACAGTCTCTTCAATAAATGGTGCTGGGAAAATTGGACATCCACATGCAGAAGAATGAAACTAGACCACTCTCTTGCACCATACACAAAAATAAACTCAAAATGGATGAAAGATCTAACTGTGAGACAAGATTCCATCAAAATCCTAGAGGAGAACACAGGCAACACCCTTTTTGAACTCGGCCACAGTAATTTCTTGCAAGATACATCCATGAAGGCAAAAGAAACAAAAGCAAAAATGAACTATTGGGACTTCATCAAGATAAGAAGCTTTTGCACAGCAAAGGATACAGCAACAAACCTAAAAGACAACTTACAGAATGGGAGAAGATGTTTGCAAATGACGTATCAGATAAAGGGCTAATTTCCAAGATCTATCAAGAACTTATTAAACTCAACACCAAAGAAACAAACAATACAATCATGAAATGGGAAAATGACGTGAAGAGAGGGGCACCTGGGTGGCTCAGCGGTTAAGCGTCTGCCTTCAGCTCAGGGCATGATCCCGGGGTCCTGGGATCGAGTCCCACATCAGACTCCCTGCAGGGAGTCTGCTTCTTCTTCTGCTTCTCCTCTCTCAGTGTCTCTCATGAATCAGTAAATAAAATATTTAAAAAAAAGACATGAAGAGAAATCTCACAGAGGAAGACATAGACATGGCCAACATGCACATGAGAAAATGCTCTGCATCACTTGCCATCAGGGAAATACAAATCAACACCACAATGAGATACCACCTCACACCAGTGAGAATGGGGAACATTAACAAGGCAGGAAGCCACATATGTTGGAGAGGATGCAGAGAAAAGGGAATCCTCTTACACTGTTGGTGGGAATGTGAACTGGTGCAGCCACTCTGGAAAACTGTGTGGAGGTTCCTCAAAGAGTTAAAAATAGACCTGCCCTACGACCCAGCAATTGCACTGTTGGGGATTTACCCCAAAGATTCAGATGCAATGAAATGCCGGGACACCTGCACCCTGATGTTTCTAGCATCAATGTCCACAATAGCCAAACTGTGGAAGGAGCCTCAGTGTCCATCGAAAGATGAATGGATAAAGAAGATGTGGTTTATGTATACAATGGAATATTACTCAGCCATTAGAAACGACAAATACCCACCATTTGCTTCAACGTGGATGGAACTGGAAGGTATTATGCTGAGTGAAGTAAGTCAATCGGAGGACAAACATTATATGTTCTCATTCATTTGGGGAATATAAATAATAGTGAAAGGGAATATAAGAGAAGGGAGAAGAAATGTGTGGGAATTATCAGAAAGGGAGACAGAACATAAAGACTCCTAACTCTGGGAAATGAACTAGGGATGATATAAGGGGAGGCGGGTGGGGGGTGGGGGTGAATGGGTGACGGGCACTGAGGGGGTCACTTGACGGGATGAGCACTGGGCGTTATTCTGTATGTTGGTAAATTGAATATCAATAAAAAATAAATTTATTATTAAAAAAAAAGCTTTTTTTTTTTCGCAACGGTTTTGCCCCCAGAACACAGGTGTCATGAAAACCACTGCTAAACCTAAACCTAAATGGGAAAGGAAAAGACTCACATCAACATCATCATCATTGGACTGGTAGATTCGGGCAAGTCTACCACTACTGGTCATCTGATCTACAAATGTGGTGAGATCGACAAAAGAACTACCGAGAAATTTAAGAAGGAGGCTGCTGAGATGGGAAAAGGCTCCTTCAAGTATGCCTGGGTCTTGGATAAACTGAAAGCTGAACATGAACGTGGTATCACCATTGATATCTCCCTGTGGAAATTTGAGACCAGCAAGTATTACGTGACTATCATTGATGCCCCAGGGCACAGAGACTTTATCAAAAACATGATTACAGGCACATCTCAGGCTGACTGTGCTGTCTTGATTGTTGCTCCTGGTGTTGGTGAATTTGAAGCAGGTATCTCCAAGAATGGGCAGACCCGTGATCATGCCCTTCTGGCTTACACACTGGGTGTAAAACAACTAATTGTTGGTGTTAACAAAATGGATTCCACTGAACCACCCTACAGCCAGAAGAGATACGAGGAAATTGTTAAGGAAGTCAGCACCTACATTAAGAAAATTGGCTACAACCCTGACATAGTAGCATTAGTGCCAATTTCTGGTTGGAATGGTGACAACATGCTGGAGCCAAGTCCTAACATGCCTTGGTTCAAGGGATGGAAAGTCACCTGTAAAGATGGGAATGCCAGCGGAACCACACTGCTTGAAGCCCTGGATTGCATTCTACCACCAACTCGTCCAACTGATAAGCCCTTGCATCTGCCTCTCCAAAACGTCTATAAAATTGGTAGTATTGGTACTGTCCCAGTGGGTCGAGTGGAGACTGGTGTTCTTAAGCCTGGCATGGTGGTCACCTTTGCTCCAGTCAATGTTACAACTGAAGTAAAGTCTGTTGAAATGCACCATGAAGCTTTGAGTTAGGCTCTTCCTGGGGACAATGTGGGCTTCAATGTTAAGAACGTATCTGTCAAAGGTTCCTCGTGGCAACGTGGCTGGTGACAGCAAAAATGACCCACCAATGGAAGCAGCTAGCTTCACTGCTCAGGTGATTATCCTGAACCATCCAGGCCAAATCAGTGCTGGATATGCACCTGTGCTGGATTGTCACACAGCTCACATTGCTTGCAAGTTTGCTGAGCTGAAGGAAAAGATAGATCGTCGTTTTGGAGAGAAGCTGGAAGATGGTCCCAAGTTCTTGAAATCTGGGGATGCTGCCATTGTTGATATGGTTCCTGACAAACCTATGTGTGTTGAGAGCTTCTCTGACTATCCTCCTCTGGGCCGTTTTGCTGTTCGTGACATGAGATAGACATTTGCTGTGGGTGTCATCAAAGCAGTGGACAAGAAGGCAGCTGGAGCTGGCAAAGTCACCAAGTCTGCCCAGAAAGCTCAGAAGGCTAAATGAATATTATCCCCAATACCTGCCACCCCAGTCTTAATCAGTGGTGGAAGAACGGTCTCAGAACTGTTTGTGTCAATTGGCCATTTAAGTTTAATAGTAAAAGACTGGTTAATGATAACAATGCATCGTAAAACCTTCAGAAGGAGAGGAGAATGTTTTGTGGACCATTTGTTTTTGTGTGTGTGTGTGTTTGCGTGTGTGGCAGTTTTAAGTTATTAGTTTTTAAAATCAGCATTTTTTAATGGAAACAACTTGACCAAAAATCTATCACAGAGTTTTGAGACCCATTAAAACAAAAGTTTAATGAGAAAAAAAAGAGATAAGCTTTTTCACAGCAAAAGAAACAGTCAACAAAACTAAAAAACAACCTACAGAATGGGAGGTGATATTTGCAAATGACCTATCCGATAAAGGTCTAGTATCCAAGATCTATAAAGAATTTATTCAACTCAACAGCAAAGAAACAATCCAATCTTGAAATGGGCAAAAACATGAACAGAAATCTCACAGAGGAAGACATAGACATGGCCAACAATGAGAATGGGGAAAATTAACAAGGCAGGAAACCACAAATGTTGGAGAGGATGTGGAGAAAGGGGAACCCTCTTGCACTGTTGGTGGGAATGTGAACTGGTGCAGCCACTCTGGAAAACTGTGTGGAGGTTCCTCAAAGAGTCAAAAATAGATCTGCTCTAGACCCAGCACTTGCCCTGCTGGGGATTTACCCCAAAGATTCAGATGCAATGAAACACCAGGACACCTGCACCCCGATGTTTATAGCAGCAATGTCCACAATAGCCAAACTGTGGAAGGAGCCTCGGTGTCCATCGAAAGATGAATGGATAAAGAAGATGTGGTTTATGTGTACAATGGAATATTACTTAGCCATTAGAAACAACAAATACCCACCATTTGCTTCGAGGTGGATGGAACTGGAGGGTATTTTGTGGAATGAAATAAGTCAATCAGAGAAGGACAAACATTATATGGTCTCATTCATTTGAGGAATATAAAAAAATAGTGAAAGGAAATAGAGGGGAAAGGAGAAAAAATTAGTGGGGAAATATGAGAAAGGGAGACAGAACATGAGAGACTCCTAACTCTGGGAAACAAACTAGGGGTGGTAGAAGGGGAGGTTGGTGGGGTGTAGGGGTGACTGGGTGATGAGCACTGAGGCGGGCACCTGATGGGATGAGCACTGGGTGTTATTCTATATGTTGGCAAATTGAACACCAATAAAAAATAAATTTATTAAAGAAAAAGAATTTGTGTGAAACCAGAAAATACCCCGAATAGCAAGGGGAATATTAAAAAAGAAAACCCTAGTTGGGGGCATCACAATGCCAGATTTTAGGTTGTACTACAAAGCTGTGATCACCAGGACAGCATGGTACTGGCACAAAACAGACACATACATCAATGGAACAGAATAGAGAATCCAGAAATGGACCCCGTTTCTTGGATTGTTTCTCTGTCTCATCTATTTTCCCTTTGCTTCTTTGTTTTGTTTCTTAAATTTGACATATGAATGAAATCATATTTGCCTTTCTCTAACTGAATTGTTTCACAAGCATTATACAGTCTAGATCAATCAATGTCATTGCAAATGGCAAGACTCCATTCTTTTTTCATGGCAGAGTAATATTATATCCATTCATTAGTCAATGGACATTTAGGCCCTTTCCATAATTTGGGTATTATAGATAATGCTACTATAAACATTGGGGTGAATGTATTTCTTCAAATTTTATTTTCATTTTCTTTGGGTAAATACCTGGTAGAGCAATTGCTGGATTGTAGCATAGTTCTGTTTTTAACTCTTTGAGGAACCTTCATACTGCTTTTCAGAGTGGCTGCAATAGTTTGTATTCCCATCTACAGAGTAAGAGTGTTCCCCTTTCTCTGCATCCTCACCAACATCTGTTGTTCCCTGTGTTAATTTTAGCCATTCTGACAGGTGGGAAGTGGTATTTCATTGTGATTTTGATTTGTATTTCTTTGATGATGAGTGCTGTTGAACAGCTTTTTATATGTCTATTAACCTTCTTTGGAAAAATGTCTATCCATATCTTCTGCTCATTTCTTAACTGGAATTTTTGTTTGTTTTTTGGGGGGTGTTGAGTTTAATACCTGCTTTTTATATTTTATTTTTAACACCTTATCAGATATGTCATTTCAAATATCACTTCCCATTCTCATGGTTACCTTTTAGTTTTGTTGATTGTTTCTTTCACTGTGCAGAAGCTTTTTATCTTGATGAAGTCCCAATAGTTCATTTTGCTTTGTTTTCCTTGCCTCCAGAGAAACGTCTAGTAAGAAGTCGCTATGGCAGATGCTGAAGAGGTGACTGTCTGTGTTCTCTAGTATTTTGATGGTTTCCTATCTCACGTTTAGGTATTTCATCCTATTTGAATTTATTTTTGTGTATGGTGTAAGAAAGTGGTCTAGTTTCATTATTCAGCATGCTGCTGTCCAGTTTTCCCAACACCATTTGTGGAAAAGACTATCTCTTTTCCATTGAATATTCTTTCCTGCTTTGTAGAAGATCATTTGGCGATAAAGTTGTGGGTCCATTTTCAGGTTTTCTATTCTTTCCATTAATATATGTGACTGTTTTTGTTCTAGTACCATACCATTTTGATCACTACTGCTATGTAATATAGCTTGAAGTCTGGAATTGTGATGCCAGCAGCTTTGCTTTTCTTTTTTAAGATTGCTTTTGCTATTCAAGTTATTTTGAGGTTTCATACAGATTTTAGGATTGTTTTAGCTCTATGAAAAAAGGCTGGTGTTATTTCAATACTGATTGAATCAATTGTGTAGATTGCTTTAGGTACTATAGACATTTTAACAATATGTGTTCTTCAATTTGTGAACATGGGGTGTCTATTTCTTTGTGTGGTCTATAATTTATTTCACCAGTGTCTTACAGTTTTCAGCATATAGGTCTTTAACCTCTGAGTTGTTTTCTTCCTAGGTTTCTTGTTATCATTTGTACAATTTTAAATGGGATTATTTCCTTAATTTCTCTTTCTGCTGCTTCATTATTAGTGTATACAAGTGGGATAGATAGATAATTGTTTTTGTATCCTGTACATTTACTGAATTTTGTTCATCAGTTCTAGCAGGGTTTTTTGATAAATTATTTTGGATTTTCTATACACAGTATTATGTCATCTACAATAGCGAGTTTTACTACTTTCTTTTGATGTTTTTTTGTGTGTGTGTTTTTTTTCATCTTCTCTTTTTTTTTTAATTTATTTTTTTATTGGTGTTCAATTTACTAACATACAGAATAACATCCAGTGCCCGTCACCCATTCACTCCCACCCCCCGCCCTCCTCCCCTTCTACCACCCCTAGTTCGTTTCCCAGAGTTAGCAGTCTTTACGTTCTGTCTCCCTTTCTGATATTTCCCACACATTTCTTCTCCCTTCCCTTATATTCCCTTTCACTATTATTTATATTCCCCAAATGAATGAGAACATATAATGTTTGTCCTTCTCCGACTGACTTACTTTGTTTGTTTGCTTTGTCTGATTGCTGTGGCTAGGACTTCTAGTACTATGTTAAATACAAGTGGTGAGAGTGGACATCTTTGTCTTGTTCCTGACTATAGAGGAAAAGCTCTCAGATTTTGCCCACTAAGTTTGATGTTAACTGTGTGTTTTCCCATATATGACCTTCATTATGTTTATGTATGTTCCTTCTAAACCTACTTTGTTAAAGGTTTTCATCATGGATAGATGTTGTACTTTGGTCAAATGTTTTTTACTGCACCTATTGAGATGATTATACAATTCTCATCCTATCTCTTATTGACACAATGCAGCATATTGTTTGATTTGGGAATATTGTACCACCCGTGCACAGCAAGATTAAATCCCACTTGAATGTGGTGAATGCTTAAGTTAGTGTATTGGTGGATTTTGTTTGCCAGTTTTTTGTTAAGGAATTTTGCATCTATATTCAATGGAGATGTTGGCTTGTTATTTTCTTGTCTTTGTGTGTGTATGTGCATGTGTGTGCGTGTGTGTGTGTGGTGTCTTTATCTGGTCTCGGTATCAGAGTAAATTTAGTCTCATATAATGAATGTGGAATTTTTTCTTCCTTTTCATCTTTTGGATTAGTTTGAGAATAGGTATTAACTCTTCCTTAAATGTTTGGTAGAATTCAGTGGTGAAGCCATCTGGTCCTGGACTTTTGTTTCTTGGGAGTTTTTTGATTATTGATTCAATTTCTTTGCTGGTATTTTGTCTGTTGAAAATTTCAATTTCTTACTGTTTAGTTGTGGTAGGTGATATGCCTCTAGGAATTTTTCCATTTCTTCTAGGTTGTCTAGTTTGCTATTGTATATTTTTCAGCATATTCTCTTAGAATTGTTTGGATTTCTATGGGGTTTTGTTGTTATGGTTGTTATTTCTCCTCTCTGATTTGTAATTTGTGAACCATTTCTCTTTTTCTTCTGTATAAAAAATTATCAATTTTATTGACTTTTCAAAGAACCAGCTCCTGGTTTCATTGATATTCTATTATCTTTTTTGTTTCTATACCATTTATTTTTTGCTCTAATGTTTATTATTTTATTCCATCTGCTGGTTTTGGGTTCTGTTTAATCTTCTCTTTCTAGCTCCGTTTTCATTTAAGATGAAGTTGTTTATTTGAAGTTTTCCTTGCTTCTGTATTGCTATAAACTTCCCTCTTAGAATTGCTTTTGCTGAATCCAAAGTTTTGGACCATTGTGGTTTCATTTTCATTTGTTGCTATGTACTTCTTAATTTCTTCTTTGATTTCTGTTCATCCATTCATTGTTTAGTAGCATGCTATTTAACCTCCATGTACTTGGGTCTTTCCAGGTTTTTTCTTATGCTTGACTTCTAGTTTCATAGCTTTGTGGTTAGAAAAGATGCATGGTATGACTTAGATATTTTTGACATTTGACGTTTGTTTTGTGGTCTAATATGTGGTCTATTCTGGAGAATGTTACCTGTGTACTTGGAAAGAATGTGTGTTCTACTGTCCTAATGTGGAATAATCTGATTATATTGGTTAAATCCATCTGGTCCAGTGTATCTTTCAAAGTCACTGTTTCTTATTGATTTTTTTGGATGATCCTTTTATAAGTTAAGTGTTACAGCCCCCTACTATTATTGCATTATTATTGATTAGTTCTTTTATATTTGGTGTTAAGAGTTTGATGCATTTGGGTGCTTCTGTGTTGGGTGTGTAAACATTTACAATTGTTATATCATTGTTGGATTATTTCATATATGCATTTCTTTGTCTCTTATTAGAGTCTTAGTTTTAAAATCCGTTTTGTCTCATATAATTATTGCTCTTCTAGCTTTCTTTTGATATTTTTTTGCATGGTAGATATTTCACCATTCCTTCACTTTCAACTGCAGAGGCTCTTTTAGGCAGCATGTATATGCATATCCTTTTTTTATCCATTCTGTCAATCTGTCTTTTGTTGAAGTATTTATTCTATTTATATTCAACGTAATTATCAATACATATTTATTTATTTATTTTTACATATTTATTTACTGCCATTTTGTTACTTGTTTTGTATTGTTTTGAAGATTTTCTCTGATCCTTTCTTATCTTTCTTATTTTCATGGTTTGGTGGTTTTCTTTAATGGTATATTTGGATCTCATTCTCTTTGTTCTTTGCATATTTATTAGTGGTTTTTGATTTGTGGTTAGTATTATTAGGTTTGTATATAACCTCTTATACATACAGTAGTCTATATTAAGGTAATGATTACTTAAGTTTGCATCCATTATTTACTCCTCTCCTCCCAAACTTTTATGTATATGGAGTCATAATTTACATCCTTTAGTTTTGTGAGTTCCTTTACTACTTTTTTACAGAAATAAATTTTTAAAGATTTTTATTTATTTATTTAACAGAGAGAGAGAGAAAGAGAGCAAAAGTAGGCAAAGTGGTAGGTAGAGGGAGTAGGAGAAGTAGGCTCCCTGCTAAGCAGAGGACCCCGAGATCATGACCCAGGCTAAAGGCAAATGCTTAACTGACTGAGCCACCCAGGCACCCCGGAAATAATTATTTAACTGCTTTTGTGTTTCCTACTTTTATAATTTCATTTTTGGTCTTTAATTTCCAGTCAAAGCATTCTCTTTAATATTTCTTACAGGGCTGATTTAGTGGTCATGAATTTCTTTAATTTTTATTTTTCATGAAAACTTTTAACCTCTCAATTCTGAATGATATTCTTGCTGGATAGAGTATTCTTGGCTGTAGGTTTTTCTCATTTAGCATTTTGGGCATATCATGCCACTCCTTTCTGAATTGGAAGGTTTCTGCTGAAAAATCTAATGATAGTCTTATGGGTTTTCCATTGTAAGTAACTTCCTTCTTTTGTGGTTTTTCAGATTTTTTCCTTCATCATTCTATTTTACCATTTTAATTATAATATGTCTTGGTGTGGATCTGCTTTTGTTGATTTTGTTGGAAGTTCTCTTTTATTCCTGGATCTGTATATCTATTTCCTTCCCCAGATTAGGGAAGTTTTCAATTATTATTTCTTCAAATAAATTATCTGCTACCTTTCTTTTCTTCTTCTTTCTCTTCTGGGACATCTACAATGCAATTGTTATTATATTTGATGGAGTCATTGAGTTCCCTAAGACTATTCTCATTTTGCATAATTTCTTTTTCTCTTTTGGGGGGCTTAATTACTCAATTACTGTCTTCTAGGTCATTAATTTTTCCTCTGCTCCTTCCTGTCCACTGTTTATTCAATTATGCATAATTCTCATTTCATTTATTGAACTCTTTATTTCTGCTATGTTATTCTTTATCTCCATGTTAATGGTCTCACTGATATCCTACACTCTTTTCTTAAGTCCAGTGAATATTCTTAGATCATTGGTTTAAATTATCCATTAGGCATGTTGGTTGCATGAGTTTCACTTAGATTTCAAGCTATGGCCTTGTCCTGCTCTTTCATTTGGGATAAATTCCTCTATTTTCTTATTTTGTCTAAGTCTCTGTGCATGTTTATGTGTGTTAGGAAAGTAATCTCTTTCTCCTGTTCTTTGGGATAATGGCTTTTTGAAGAAGAGGTTCTGTAGTTCCTTGCAGTAGTGTAGTGTCCCCTATTCCTCAGGGCCTGGTGCTTCTGTGAGTAGCTCCAGTGTATGGTGTGTACAGTCTTCTGTTGTGTCCTGACTGATTGATTCTTTAGGCCAGCTATCTGCAGAGGTTCTCTTTGCCTGTTTTGGGCTGTGTTTGGTAGCTGGCCTTAATGTGTCAAGTTTTAACTTGGTGTGCTCTGTCAGCTTGTGAAATGAAACTTCTCTCTGAAGTCACTAGAACAGTGGCCATACAAAGCTCCTTTTTTTGGGAGATGCAGTGTTAGCAGGGGTTTGGAATGGTCTTCTGGTTGAGGGAGCCCACTGCACTAGAGCTGAGGCCAGTAGGACTGGGAAAGAGAGTTCTTCCAGACAGTTGGGGGTGGGATGGAACAGGACATTATGTAAGCAAGTTAGGTAGCAAGAGTGGGTGCTGTGCTAGTTCCCAAAGGTGTCTTTGTGTTTATGCTGAAGGACAGAGTAGAAAAATGGCCTCTGCCTATTCCTTTTTTTTCCTGGAGAGGTCTGCCCATTAATGCTGCCTATCTGGGACAAGCTCCAAGCTGAGCAACTATCCTCCCCACTGTGTGCCCTAGGTTCTCTTCAGACTTGTTTTTACACTATATGTCTGTGGGCTATTAGTCCTGCCTCTTCTCTCAGAGCAGCCCCAGTGTTCTCTGAGCTCTCCCAAAATCTAGCATGCTGACCTTTAAAACTCCAGGCTTTAAGCCCCACAGGTTACAAGAACTCACAAAATCAGCCCTCCTAAATTTGCAAGACAATTGCTATGGATAATAATTTTCCCCATGCTCACCATTCTGTGCAAGTTTGTCTTTCACTCTTCTCCATAACCAAAGCTCCCTCCACACCACAGCAGTCATGATTCATTTTTTTCCAAGGCACATATCAGTACTTCCTACCTCCTTCAGTGTGGTCTCTTCTCTACCTTTAGTTGTAAAGCTTGTTCTGCCAGTCTTCATATTGATTTCTGGGGCATTTTAGGATGACTTGATAGTTATCTAATTTTATTCATGGGACAAGGGGAGCCTAGTGTCCTCTTAATCCAATGCTATCTTCAATATCCATGGGAAACTCTTTAGTCTCAACAGATGTCACAATTTTCTTTTGTTTTTTCTTTCAATGATTGGGAGACAGGGATCTTTAACCTATGTTTTTCTGGGTTACACAGAAGTCTAGTGCTAATTTGGTCAATGGTGACTACTCCTATCTCCACAATTTAGATGACCTGAGGACAAATTAATGTAGGTAGACAAATCACCTAAACCACTCTCCTACTTTCTATGAGCTATATATCGACTCTGGGTTTTTGTTTGTTGGTTTTGATTTGTAAGAAAGATTACAGTTAGACTTCTGGCCTCCACTTACCCTTAATTCTCCATTAGGAAAAATCATATAGAAAATTATGCCAAGTAGAAATTTGTCTTTGTCAAGACACATTATATTTCCCTCTGTTTCTTTCGCTTATATCAAGTATTGTCTCTGTAGATACCACCTCTTGCTCCTGCAACATTTCCATTTTATCTTGCCTTCAGCAAATCAGTAGCTATTCCTTAAAAGGTTTAAATGGACACAGACTTCCAACATGCTAACATATACTAGGTGGCTTTGGTGAGGCTTAATTCCTGAAGACTGGTGATCATGGGCCTATGAGACATGAAGATACCTAAGATATTTTCTTCAGGGGCTAAAGAGGTATTTATCTAATTGATAGTTAGATAGCCCAAGTTTCCCACTATCTATGGGAAATAAATTATATTTATTCATCTGGATTGCAGAGTTGTAATAGTGATGCTCTTCAGGGAGGTGCTTATGTCAGCTGTGCTTCCAGTGCTTCTGTTCAAGGCCACTTCCTTTTTGGAGCTTTAATTAAGATGAACTACCAGAGACTTGTTTCTCATTTATGCTTAGATGCACTACCCCTTGGCCTCTCTAACTTCTGATTAGCCTTCCTGCATGATGGGAGGAGACAGGAGATTAATGATAAACTATTTCGTTAATTTTGCTTTTGGTGAGACAGCAGTCATAGTTATTGGCCTTTATTGTCCTTTATCATAGCTATTGTCCTTTATCAGAAGAAAGGCACACTTTTGACACTGCCTGGGTCTTTAAAAACATGGCCAAGAATAGCAGAGCAATTAAAATTCAAGAGAAATCATAAAATTCATTAGGATTCAATTAAATAAATTTAATTGGGATTAAATTATGTTATTTAATTCTTCTAACAGGGACTGAATCCCAGAGATGATAGAAAAGCCCAGATATTTGTTGCCAGCCCAGTAACATGACCATTTACAAATTGGAATTTTGTCTCTCTGGAGACAGAGACCTCTCTAAACTGATTTGTAATGGGCTTGCTTTATCCTACTGAGCTAAATATGTCAATCAACAAAGTTCACTGCATTCCTATTGCATGCTTTGTCATGAATTTAGTGATGGAGAACACTCAGAATGAGAATATTGAGTTGTGGCTTTTGTGAAGGTCACATCTATGAAGTTCCCCTAAGACTGATGCATAGGGAATGATAATTCTCACTTCTATTTCCATGGAGTTCTACATTTGACAATGTTTCTTCTTATTTATAGTTACATTAGATGTTACAGAGAATCTAGAGTGGAAGCATGTACTAATTCAGTGAAGCAGGGCATGACTGAATGCAATAGAAGAATTTAATAGAATAGTATTTCCAAATGTCTCAAAATAAATTTCTCTATTATAAACTTGGAAGAAAGTTGATGTGACAAAGTCAGTGCTAGAAATACCTGAGGTAAAATCTGGTCATCTTTGTGCTTTCCTACCAGGCCTGAGTACAGCTGGCCTCTTTAGCAATCTGTAGGGAAAGGAATGGTCTCAGGATTATCTATATGATGGCTGCATCCCCACTTTCTCCACTAATCTTACTCCAAAAAGGTGTCAATGAGTGACTATTGCTCTTAGTTTTAGAGCTCTATTTTCTCCTGTTTAAGTGCTGGCTAAAACAGAATTGTAAAGAGAGTAAAAGTTTTCTATTTTAGAAAGAAGTTGACTTTTTCCTTATAGATTCAGAAGGGCCAGTTTACTCATGATAAGGTTCAGCTTTGCACATAAGTTCATTTGATGGTTACCTATGTTACCTGATTTCACATAGAACAGAGAAACATTTTTTTTTAGATTGTATTTATTTATTCATGAGAATACACAGAGAGGAGAGAGAGAGAGAGAGAGGCAGAGACACAAGGCAGAGGGAGAAGCAGGCTCCATGCAGGGAGCCTGATGATCCCTGGTCTCCAGGATGACGCCCTGAGCTGTAGGCGGCGCTAAACCGCTGAGCCACCCAGGCTGCCTTGAACTTTTATCATTGGCTAATCTTTATTCTCTGTTCTTTTCTTAATATTGTAACCTTTCTGTTTTTAAATATTCCCCATCCTAAACTTGTGACAGAATGTATCATAGGAGTGCATTGAATCCATGTTGTTTGATGTAGATCAGTGGAATACAAGGAAGAACATTACAACTCAGTTTAGAAAGATCTGTTCCTCAAGTCAGACAAAATACCGTTAGTAAGTAGTTGTGTTTCTGGGCTGATGATGAACATCAGACATCTTGGTATCATTCCTGGGATTCAGTCCTGGTTAAGCATTAAGTTATACACAAACATAAATTTAGTTGTGGCTCTTGTCTTTAAAGATTTCACAGGCTAGTAGCAGAGAAAGTGACTGAACTGAATGATTACAGGATTAATCAATCTGGTAGACTTATCAAAAGTCATAACAGCTCTCCCCAGGGGCCAGAAAGGTAATATAAGCTATTAATAAAAAAATAAGGAGTTGTGGAGAATGATAACTTATAAGTGAACATATCCTAAAGTAAAGACTTCAATTTTAAAATTATTTTGCTGATTTACCTGACAATATATTGTTTAGAATCTGGCTAGGATTGTTTCTTACCTCCCTGGAAGAAAAGAGGCTATAAGTACAAGGGACAGATTTGCATGAGAAGAAAAATAAAGTTATACTGATAGTTACATTAGGCTCAGTTAAACTGAATTTGTATTAAATATATGTATTTTAAATAGACTGTAGAATGTCCTATCATGGAAATAGCATGTAACACTCAAAAATTGTTTTAAAAGAATATCTAATGGCATTGGGGAAATTCTCACAAGATGAAGATTGAAAAGATTCTGATAAATTATCTTTTATTTTATTTTTCGTATATATATATTTTTAATACTAATACATTTATTTTTTATTGGTGTTCAATTTGCCAACATATAGAATAACACCCAGTGCTCATCCTGTCAAATGCCCCCCTCTGTGCCCGTCACCCATTCACCCCCACCCCCCGCCCTCCTCCCCTCCCACCACCCCTAGTTCGTTTCCCAGAGTTAGGAGTCTTCATGTTCTGTCTCCCTTTCTAATATTTCCTACCCATTTCTTCTCCCTTCCCTTCCTTTCCCTTTCACTATTATTTATATTCCCCAAATGAATGAGAACATATAATGTTTGTCCTTCTCCGATTGACTTATTTCACTTAGCATAATTCGATTTACCAACATAAGTATAACACCGAGTGCTCATCCTATCTATCTATCATCTATCTGTCTATCTATCTATCTATCTATCTATCTATCTATCTATCTATCATCTATATCTAGCACAATCTTGCAACATGGACACACTCATGGAAAATAAATGACTAAAGAAATATACCAAAATATTTGCACTAGTTTACTCTAGGGAATAGGCTATCTATAGTTTTTATTTTCTTCTTTATGTTCTTTCACAGTTCTGTAACAAACTATATGTTGTTGTAATCAGGAAAATTGCAATTATATCTTAATGGACATGCTAAACCTAAAGAATGAATAAAGGGATTTCAATAGGAATAGGGTAAAAAAAAGTATATGGTAGGGAAAGGGCCATACTACCACCTCCAAAGTCATTATCACCTAGGCACTTGCAAGGCTATTTGTATTTCAATTCTGAGCCTGTTCTAGGTGGCTAATGCAAAACTGTATGGCAACTAACAAAACCTAAACCTAGTTTTATTTTTGAAAGCTGTAAAAAATTGTATTGTTTTTTAAGATTTGTCAAGACTCTCCCTTCTCTGTGTACTAGTAAACCTTGCTTCAAACACTAAGCATATTCTTGAAAACATATGTGTGCTTGTGTATGTGTACATGTGTGCATTGTAGACTGCCCTGTTGGAATAGAACTTTCTTTAGTTAAGTCCTTACTATGTTCCAGATACTGTGTTAGTTGTTTTTCACACATAGTTTTACTCACTTATGCAAGAAAATTAGATACTGCATTCCATAATTTACAGGTGAGAAAATTGAGATTAAATTAAGTTTATCACTTGCTCAAGGAAGTTGACACAGTTTAATTGCAGCAGAGCTGAATCTTGAATTCACCATGTTCTAGTCTCTATCTGTACTTCTTCCATCATACCCATTTGGGCTAAGGTTTGCTACTCAATCTCTGAACCTTGGTTTCTTTATCTTTAGTATAAAGAGATGACAAGAAAACAGCACAGGAATTTTTCAGTCCTGACATTTTATGAGTCTGTAATTACAACCAACCTCATAGAGCTGAAAAGAGAATCTGAAATTGTCTTCAAAAAGGGGAGAAATATAATGCAAACTCAAGGTTTTAGTTTGTTAAATCAAATACCATTGTCTCATCCATTCACATTACAATTTCAGAGCTGCTTCATCATTCCAGCTAACTCTTCAACAGAGAATTGTACCTAAAGTTGTCTCTCTAAGTTTCTCAGGATCCAAGTCTCTAGACAAATAAGCACATGCATGCACAAATGCTGGGTGGGTGTGGGTGGGTGTACTGAGATGCAAAGAACTTTAAAAGTTTGAACATTTTTTTTTTGTAATGTGAATAGTCAGCATCTAATTTAATTTATATATATGGTTTTTAGGTTTTGATTTGTTTTGTTTGTTGTTTCTTGTTTTGTTGTTGTTGTTTGTATTTCTAAATAGGTTCTGCTTGAAAGAGCATAGAATATAAGTGGGGAAATCAGCCTTAAGTAAGTTAAATGTACCTACTAACTCTGTCACGATTCTTCAAGATGTTTTTAAAGTATTATTAGCCTACTACTACTAAGGAAAATCTACATTCACTTTGTGCTTCTGTCTGGAATTTGTAGCCAACATTCAGTGAGTTAATTGAAAACGAATATCCTTTACATAGCTATTTACTACCCTTCCCCAAATTTAGCTTCCACAATGTAAACCAAATTGTAGAACACCAAAAGCCTTTCACTACTGAATTTCATGTGCTAATTGAACACAGGATGCTTTCTTGCCTGTGTAAATGGCTTACATATGTGACCTTCAATTCAGCAGGTTTAAATTAAAGAACACATAAAAATTATAAAGAGAGGGCCTTCTTCATTGTGGACTAAATTTTTTTATTCTTAAAAATATATACATTAAATGTATATACAGTTTACATATATTTATTAAGTTATATATACATTATATATGTGTTTATATTATACATATAATATATTACATATATTTCATGTATTTGATATAAAATTTTACATGGTTTTTTATTAATAATAAATTTGTTTTTTATTGGTGTTCAATTTGCCAACATACAGAATAACACCCAGTGCTCATCCCATCAAGTGCCCCCTCAGTGCCCGTCACCCATTCACCCCCACCCCCTGCCCTCCTCCCCTTCCACCACCCCTAGTTCGTTTCCTAGAGTTAGGAGGCTTTCATGTTATGTCTCCCTTTCTGATATTTCCTACCTGTTTCTTCTTCCTTCCCTTCTATTCCTTCACTATTATTTATATTCCCCAAATGAATAAGACCATATAATGTTTGTCCTTCTCTTATTGACTTACTTCTCTCAGCATAATACCCTCCAGTTCTATCCACATTGAAGCAAATGGTGGGTATTTGTCGTTTCTAATGGCTGAGTAATAATCCATGGTATGTATGTATATATATATATATATATATATACAAAACTTCTTCTTTATCCATTCATCTTTCGATGGACACTGAGGCTCCTTCCACAGTTTGGCTATTGTGGACATTGCTGCTATGAACATTGAGGTGCAGGTGTCCTGCCGTTTCAATGCATCTGTATCTTTGGGGTAAATACCCAGTAGTGCAATTCCTGGGTCCTAGGGCAGTTCTATTTTTAACTCTTTGAGGAACCTTCACACAGGTTTCCAGAATGGCTGTACCAGTTCACATTCCCACCAACAGTGCAAGAGGGTTCCCCTTTCTCCACATCCTCTCCAACATTTGTTGTTTCCTGTCTTGTGAATTTTCACCATAATCACTGGTGTGAAGTGATATCTCATTTTGGTTTTGATTTGTATTTCCCTGATGGCAAGTGATGCAGACCATTGTCTCATGTGCTTGTTGGCCATGCCTGTCTTCTTTGGTGAAATTTCTGTTCATGTCTTTTGCCCATTTCATGATATATAGGATAAGAACCATATGATCCTTTCAAGAGATGCAGAAAAAACACTTCACAATCTACAATATTAACTTATGATAAAAATCCTCAAAAAAATAAGGATAGAGGGAGCATAATTTGACATCATAAAGGGAATATAGGAATAACCATAGCTAATATGATCTTCAATGAGGAAAAATTGAAAGCCTATCTTCTATACTAAGGAACAAGACAGGGATGTCTACTCTCACCACTGTTGCTTAACATAATATTTGAAATACTAGCCTCAGCAATCAGACAACAAAAAGAAATAAAAGGTATCCAAATCAGCATGGAAAAAATCAAATTTCACTATTTGCAGATGACATGATACTCTATATATAAAACCTGAAGGACTCCACCAAAAATTGCTTGATCTCATACATGAACTCAGTAAAATGGCAGGATACAATGTCAACATAGAGAATTCTGTTGCATTTCTATACACCAGTAATGAAGCAGCAGAAATAGAAATCAAGGAATTGGTCTCATTTACAATTGCACCAAAACCGTAAGATACCCAGGAATAAACCTAACCAAATAGGTGAAAGATCTGTACTATGAAAAGTATAAAACACTGATGAAGGGAATTGAAGACAACACAAAAAAAACTGAAAGAATATTCAAAGCTCATGGATTGGAATAATAAATACTGTTAAATGTCTATATTACCAAAAGCAATCTACATATTTAATGCCATTCTTATCAAAATAGCATCAGTATTTTTCACAGAGCTAGAACAAAGAATTCTAAAATTTGTATGGAGCCACAAAAGAACCTGAATAGCTGAAACAATCTGAAAAAGAACAGCAAACCTGGAGGCATCACAATTCTGGATTTTAAGTTATATTACAAAGCTGTACTGATGGATACAGTATGGTACTGTCACAAATATAGACACATAAATCAATGGAACAAAACAGAAAACCCAGAAATGAGCCCATACCTATATGGCCAACTAATCTTCAACAAAGAAGGAAATAATAGTCAATGAAAAAAAAAACAATCTCTTCAACAAATGGTTTTCGTAAAACTGGACATCAATATGCAGAAGAATGAAACAGGACCACTTTCTTACACTTTCCCCCAAAATAAATTCAAAATTGATGAAAGAAAAAAAAACAAAAAACAAAATTGATGAAAGATCTAATTGTGAGACAGGAAAACATAAAAATACTAAAGGAGAGAATACAGGTAGTGACCTCTTTGATGTGGGTCATACCACTTCTTACTAGATATGTCTCCTGTGGTAAGGGAAACAGAAGCTAAAATAAACTATTGGGATGTCATCAAGAAAACAAGTTTTGGCACAGCAAAGGAAATAATCAACAAAACTAAAAGGCAACCTTCAGAATGGGAGAATAGTTGCAAATGTCATATCAGATAAAGGATTAGTATCGAAAATACATAAAGAATCTAAAACCAAAAACTTGAAAAACAAATAATCCAGGTAAGAAACAGACAGAAGTCATGAATAGACACTTTTTTTTCTAAAGAAGAAATACAAATGGCTAACAGACACATGAAAAGATGGTCAACATCACTCATCACCTGGGAGATACAATTCAGAACTACAATGAGATAATCACTTCACACCAGGCAGAATATCTAAAATTAACAAACAGGAAACAACCTATGTTATGAGAAGAAAAGACAACCATAGTAAACTGTTCATGGGAATGCAAACTAGTGCAGCCACTCTGAAAAACAGTATAAGGGTTTCTCAAAAAGTTAAAAATAGAATACTCTATGATCCAGGATTTGTACTACTAAGTACTTACACAAAGGGTAGAGAACTACTCATTATGAAAGATACATCACCCTGATGTTTATAGCAAGCATTATCAGCAATTAATAAATTATAGAAAGAGCTCAAATTTCCATTGAATGATGAATGGATATATAAGATGTGATGTAATATATATATATGTATATTATATATATAATGGAATGTTACTCAGCTATGAAAAAAATTAAAACTTGCCATTTGCAAAAATGTGAATACAGCTAGAAAGTATTATGCTATATGAAATAAGTTTGTCAGAGAAAGACACATGCTATATGATTTCACTCATATGTGGAATTTAAAAAAGAAAACAGATGAGCATGAAAGGGAGCAAAAAAAGACAGGAAACCAGGAAGCCAACTCTTAAATATACAGAATAAACAGGGTTACTGAATGAGAAGTTGGTGGGTGGAATGGTTGAATAGGTGATGGGTATTAAGGAGGGCACTTGTGATGAGCACTGGTGTTGTATGTAGGTGATGAATCACAAACCTGCACCTGAAACTAATATTACAATTTATGTTAACTGGAATTTATTTTTTTAAGATTTTATTTATTTATTCAGGAGAGACACACAGAGAGATGTATATAGAGAGGCAGAGACACAGGCAGAGGGAGAAGCAAGCTCCACACAGGAAGCCCAACGTGGGACTCGATCCTGGGTCTCCAGGATCAGGCCCTGGGCTGAAGGTGGTGCTAAACTGCTGAGCCACCCGAGTAAACTGGAATTTAATAAAAACTTGAAAAAGAAAAAAATAAAATTAACTAATTTCTCATTTAAAGAATTGTGTATATAATGAACTATGCATTAACTTATCACAGCTGCATTATTAATCAGAGCTATTTTTTATTTTTTTAATTAATTTATTTATTTATGATAGTCACACAGAGAGAGAGAGAGAGAGAGAGGCAGAGACATAGGCAGAGGGAGAAGCAGGCTCCATGTACCGGGAGCCCAACATGGGATTCGTTCCCGGGTCTCCAGGATCACGCCCTGGGCCAAAGGCAGGTGCTAAACCGCCATCCAGGGATCCCTAATCAGAGCTATTGATGTAAATCCTGTGTTATATAAAGTTTTGTTTATTTGTCTTCTGTTCCCATTAGACTGTAAACTGTTTTTTAGAAAGGGCTATTATTTACTTATGAAATTTTGCAGTGAGACTTTAACATTTAGAGAATGTTTACCAGGTTCTAGGCATATGGGGTTTTCCAAGCATTATCTCATCTTCATGTTAAAATATTTAGTCTAGTGTACAAACCTCATATACTTACTGTATCATAGGATGAGTAGGTACCTATGTCACTATGGAGTAGTATTTATGAGTCATCATTTAAAGGCAGACATTCCTAAGATAAAATGCTGACTCTACTTCTCACTTGATCAGATAATTTACACTTAACTTATAGGTATATTTAATTGCAAAATACATATAAAAATCTGCAGATTAACAAAAAATTATATGGGCTTAGTAAGTAGTGGATGCTTACAAAAATTATTTTTGAGCCAATGAAAGAACTTAGGGCCATTACTCTGAGAATCAATTCTCACTTTAAAGGGTCATGGGTTTTCAAGATTGAGATAAACTTCTCAACTCTATAGCACATATTTTAGAAGTTACTTGGTAACAGAAGTAACTTGGTACTTTATAAGTAACTTGGTAAGGGTAGGGAAGCATGAAAGTTGCATATCAGCTTTTACATACTTTTTTGTTTGTTTCTCATTAAATTGCATATTTGAATATAAAGAAATGGTTCTCACTCAAGTAGGAGATTATTGTCCTCATGAGTGGTTTTTGAACGTAAGTCAAAAATATATGTAGAATTTACAGATACTTCTACAGTATTTCAAAACACCACACACCCACACATCACTGAGCACAGGGAACAAGAGAAGGAAAGAGAAAGATTTTGAAAGTCACATATAGATAACTTGATTACTTAACAAAAATAATTAGCAGGCTGTCAACTTTCAGGTTCTGAAAGTTTTTAGTTAATTTAAGTCCCAATCTCTCCACTCAAATTTGTTTTTTCACCACAAGGCATATAGTCTGTAAGACCAGTCTACACTTTAGATGTGTGTGTGGGGGTGAGAGAAAGAAACAGAGAGAAAGGATACTTCCATGCAGTTTACTTTATTATATAATGACTTGGCTTTCACCTATGGGGACAAATGACACTTAAGTATTTCTGGTCACTTGGGAGATCAAAGAGTAGACAAACACAGGGACTGAAATGTCAGATGTCTGCTTTTCCCCTCCACATGTGTATTTCAAAACAAAAACTGGAAAAAATATGGGCTTTCAAAATAAGAGACTGTGGTAAGTTACATGTGTGCTACAGCTACCCTGTTGCAGGCTTGTGTTCAGATTGGATCCAAATGCCTCACTGACAGACATAGGACAAATCCAAATAGTTGCTTCTGGATAAAAGTATTTACACTGAAGTTTGACCCACAGGGGCAACAGTACAGTTAAGTACCCTGGGTAATACTAACAAACAGTTGTACTTTGCTCCAGATCATTCAGATTAAAAATAAAAACAAAAACAAAAACAAAACAAAAGAGAACAAAAAACCCTCTCTGATAACTTCAAAGCTTCTTTCCCCCAGCATGCATCTTAGTTGCCATGAAAGTAGGAATTTGAAACCTATACCCTTTACATCAAAATATCAGGAAACAGGACCTTAGCATTTGGTCTCTGTCTCAAAGACCTTCAACAAGATTGGCCTCATACTATTTTCTATTATGGTTACAGGCCAGCAATGTCACACAATGTGAAGCAAGCAGAATCATTATTACATTATAAGGTCGATTTTAAAAAGAATTTTGGAGTTAGACTGCAGGAAGGAAGGATTTAATTTGGGCAGCCATATGTGATTCATCAAGTATGAATATGCTTATGTAACATGCATTATATTGTATGTGTTTGTTCCCAATCCCTTACACACTTGTGACCCAAGGAGTGTCCAGATTGTGAGAACATTTTCTCAGTTCTTAGTTTGATTTCAATACAAATCTTGAGTTAACTGTAAGTTTAAATGTATAAAGTTTTAATAAAAGCTTCAAGAAGTGGCTGTAGTTGAGTAAAGATAAATTTGTTTTTTAACTGTTGACATAATGTGAGCTTTTAAAGGAAGGCTTCACTGAGCATGAGACATTTAAAATAAATATTGCTAAAACCAATATCTCAATACAAGATGTCATCCAAGTCCCATGCCTTTTTAAGAGGAGAAATATTTCTTTAAAATAATATTCAGTACAACAATTTCCTTGTGCATAAAAAGAATTAGCCTCTTTTAGTTGAACGGTAACACAGAACCTTTCTTTCCATTCATCCCTTGTCTCCTTTCATAGTAATATTGCTTTTTTATTATTATTCAAGTAGAAAGCAGACAGCCTTGAAATCTGAAGGACAGACCTCCCCAGTGCACACATTGTTTGCAAATGAGCCTTTATACTATTGCATTGATTAAGGGTTTTCCTTTTATGTCATACATATGATTCAAATTCTTTGACAAAAAATAAGTGTATTTTAACAGTTGTCAATAACTGCAATGTCACACAATGTGAAGCAAGCAGAATCATTATTTATTTATTTTATAAGGAGTACTTCCTCACTTAAGATAAATCTGTAATTTGGTAGTAGGACATATGTTAATATTGTAAACCATTATGTTCTTTTTGTTTACCTGTGGCAGTGATAACCTTTGAATTAAAACCATGCCATTGATCTGGATTGCTGCTCATTTTACCTAGAAAATTATTATTTAAAGGCTCAAAGGAACTGAATACTAATGTGAGGTTCAATTGATACAAATAATGGGATATTTATTAAATGGGGGTAAATTGATGCTAACTTTTATATTTGGGGGTTTGGAATGCAAAGGAAGTTTATCACATATCCAAAACGGTAAAAGAGAAGGAATTTCTTTAAATAGCCAGTGGCAGAGGAACAACTTAACTTCAAACTCAGTGCCCTTACTCCCCTATATTGCAGTTGTCTGACAAGTATGCAGGGATAGTGACTAAGGAGGGAAGACATCCCTTCTTGCTTGGGAGAACAAAATGTAACACTAACTTCTTACTTAAGGAGACCAAACCAGGAAAGAATGCTTAACTCAAGGAGCACTAAAGAAGCATTTGAAAAAATAAATTTTGCTGCTTTTACTTCAGTAAGAATTTTCAATTTGTAATCACATAGAAAATTTAACTTCCTTTTTTTAAAAAAAGAAAATAACAGATAATAAAGATGCTACTGTGCATTTGAAACACCCCTGAGAAAATTGACAAAGTTAATCTTTATATATAACCTGATATTGCTTTGTGAGGAAAGATTCCATACTGAAATACTTTGGAAAACCAGAAATAGTAAGGGAATTTTTTTAAATTTTATCCTCTGAAGCTCTAATTTATTTTAATTACATGAAAACTAGTAGTCAGGTTTATATATAATAGTATAGGAATATATTTATTATATCTGAAAATCTAATTTATTTTAATGACATGAAAACTAGTAGTCAGGTTTATATATAATAGTATAGGAATATATTTATTATATTTCTATATTATATTTCTAGTTAACTCAGAGACCCTTCACTCTACTAAAAATCAGTATCAAATAACAAATCCACAGAAAAAGATACTTTATCTTGTTCAGAGTAAAAGAGAGATTTTTTCCTCTCAATGTTACTGCCTGGAAGTAGAAGAAAATAAAAAGTTTAGAAGATTAGACACCAAAATCTTAACACTGAGTACTTTTGTGTAAACTTTGTACTTAGTACATATCTGAATTTCCTATGTTTTCTAAATATATTAGTAAACGAGTAAAAGTTTTTAAGTTGGTGGTCTGGTATTATCATATACTCATTTTCTTTCCTTATATATGTGCAATCTGAACCTTTTAAAAGTTAACATTCTGATTCACAATTTTGAAAATAGTTGGGATCCCTGGGTGGCCCAGTGGTTTGGCGCCTGCCTTTGGCCCAGGGCGCAATCCTGGAGACCCGGGATCAAATCCCACGTCGGGCTCTCGGTGCATGGAGCCTGCTTTTCCCTCTGCCTATGTCTCTGCCTCTCTCTCTCTCTCTCTCTGTGACTATCATAAATAAATAAAAATGAAAAAAAAATAAGATTTAAAAAAAATTTTTGAAAATAGTGAGGTAAATAGATAGTAAGTGGAAGTGTAACCATACTTCTCTCACAGATATATTCATTGATACTAAATCAAGGGCATAAATGTGCTCACAAATTTCATTCAAAAATGTCATTTTAAGAGAAGTGTTTGTATTTAAAATAGAACCCTGATTATACTCACATTCTGTCTTAATTATCAATTTAATTTTAATTTACCAAAATACAGAGACATCCTACAGGAAAATGTGATTTCCTAAAAACAGTCCAATCAAAGTGATTTGAGAAAGTGATGCATTCTCATTAGCTTCCTTCTCATGGTGCAGAGGGGAAACTGGAGGATGGCAACTTAAATTTTCGTGGCTCATTTATCAAATCACAACCCAATTTAAGATTCAAAAAGAAATCCACAATGAATTGAGGAAAACTAAAGATTATTCACTTTAATAACCATAGGGATCGAGGATAATATATCAAAATTGAAATGGGAGACCACCTGAAGAGTCAAGATAAGAAAATGTATCAGAAAATTCTCAATTGGAAGCATTAAAATTAGTGTTATATAATATAATTTGCACTAAGGATTAAAAAGAGGAAACTACACTAATTTAAAGTGTTAATGCATATAGAAAGTGGAGATAGAAATCTTGCAACAGGGCAGCCCTGGTCAGTGGTTTAGCGCAGCCTTCAGTCCAGGGCCTGATCCTGGAGACCCCAGATCAAGTCCCACGTCGGGCTCCCTGCATGGAGCCTGCTTCTCCCTCTGCCTGTGTCTCTGCCCCTCTCTCTCTCTCTCTCTCTCTCTGTCTCTTTGTGTCTCTAATAAATAAATAAAATCTTAAAAAAAAAAAGAAATCTTGCAACAACAGCAAAAAGCTGTTTTTAGCAGGATTTTGTTTTTGTTTTTGTTACCATTTTATGTTTATTGCTTAGAAGTAATCTTCCTTAAAGTAATGCATACTATGAATGCAACACAACTAGGCAAAATACAAAGATTGAAAGAAGCTTTGGGAGAACATTTAACTTTGGTCCTTTTGACTGGATTTTAGAAAAGAAAAGTCACTCGGACCATTGTTTCAGTTGCTGAGGTTCATTTCATAACCTAAACAAAAACACCTCCATATTTGAAGGAAAAATTCAATCATAATATCTGAAATGAGGCTGATTGTGACCAAAACAATCTTTCTAGCTTCCCCTCCCAAAATACATGATTCTATTTACCCAAGAAAATCATACACATGCAGTTCAAAATAAACAGCTTTTATTTCATAGAGAAATACAATAATAGAGTTGCAGAGCTGCCTGTTTGGAGAGCCAAAAAAGCAGTCTCAGGGACTCAGGAAGTTAGGCTCACTTTTTTTTTATTGACACTGTGTTTTCCACATCTAAAAATAACTCCTAGGGTTCTAGCACTTCCATTTAGCAATATTTCTAAATTATTTACTTTTCTCTGTCCTCTCACTTAGCAAACCTGCAAAATACTGAACCCGTTTATAAAATGAACAAAGCTTCTGATATTTTAAATGTCTTTTAAATAGAAAGGATCTTTTAAGTGCTAGTGGTAACTAAATAAGTGAAATCTGACCCTAACGAGTATGCTTATTTTAACTGGTGGTACAATTCCTATGTATGGAGAGTGGTGGTTCCACATTCTTGCACCCCTAAGTAGTGGGCAGAGTGGACTTCTTTTAGGGACACTTTACTTAGGCCACCAGAATGTGATCCTGTTCCTCACAGAGAATTCCCCAGGATACACTGGCATTCAAAATCCTGAGCATAAGCAGCAAAGATTTGGAAACTCTTGTGGTTGGCGTCTGTGTGTGTGTGTGTGTGTGTGTGTGTGTGTGTGTATATTCACATGCACACAGGCATGAAGTATGGTGTGTTGAGAAAAATAAGCTAGTTGCAGCTGGGAGCCAGGCATTCCCTAGGCAATAGAAAGAACAGAGGAAGAAACAGGGGAGACTTACTTCCTTTATTCAGCTCAGGAGACTGCTGATTTATCAACATTGTTCCAGACAAGGGCCAGACCCAGGAGGAGAGCTATCGTCTCTAGGACCTTATTTCTTAGAGTTCTGAAGGGGATAGGAAATACAGGCAAGAAATACAATGCCTTCTTAAAGCAGTGCTAGATGATAAAGTAAAAATTGGAGGTTTTTTTGAGGCCCCTAGCCTCCCATTTATTATTTCTTATAGAGCTTTCCTTCCTTTCTACTAGCCTTTCATATTTATAGCTGCTTCTCAATTCCTGTTAAAGGACTATCTGATAATGAGGAGTATTGGTTACTAGGTAGGATCCTTTCTGAGGTAAATAGGAAAGTGTAGGCAATTAAGGCCTAAAATGTGTAATTGTTATTTGAGAATCCTCAAAAATCATATTTCATAAGCAGAGATGACTGCTGACTAATCCCTTTGCAAGGCCCTACCTAAAATAATCTCTTTAAATCAAGGTAGAATGCTACAGTTTGTGAACAAAAAAGCTCAATAAATTCTTTCTGGCTTGAAGTAACTTGGCCACAGACCAAAAAAAAAAAAAAAAAAAAAAGTTACATGAGCCTCCTCAGCTTACTCATGGTTTACAAAGTATAATTCATATATCCACAATTTTAGACATGAACCGAGGGATACGCTTTTCACTAAAGGACATCATGCAAAAGACACTAATTTATGTAACTATCCTAATGGTCAGGGGCCCCTGCTTCCTTTGGCATGTTTTTGACATGGTATCCAAGCAGTTCATCTAATCACTAATTTAGAATTCATACTTCTGAGCAATAGCTCCACAAAACAAAATTGTTTTATTAGTTTTTATTCTCTGGCATTTTGGCTTTCTCTAGAGCTCTTGGTTGGAATTTTTATAGTTTCTTCTATTTTTGCTGCCTAAGTAGTTAGATGGCAAAAGTAGGAATGAATAAAAGAATACACTAGTTGCAAACATTTTTTTCTCTTGTATGCTCAACGCCACCATTTCAAATGTCTTCCAGAAATTTTGAAAGATCTGAGGAAATAGAGGTTGAAAAGAAGTGTGTGGGAAATATCAGAAAGGGAGACAGAACGTAAAGACTGCTAACTCTGGGAAACGAACTAGGGGTGGTAGAAGGGGAGGAGGGCGGGGGGTGGGAGTGAATGGGTGACGGGCACTGGGTGTTATTCTGTATGTTAGTAAATTGAACACCAATAAAAAATAAATTAAAAAAAAAAGAAAATAAGTTATTTGGATTGTGCTTTATATGTACTTTATCTGTCTACCTATCTCACTATCTATTATTTATCTATCATCCATTTCCAACATATATCTATCCTAAAGGGTTTTTTTAATATTTTATTTTTATTTATTCATGAGAGACCCAGAGAGAGAAACAGAGACACAGGCAGAGGGAAAAGCAGGCTCCCTGTGGGGAGCCCAATATGAAACTGGATCCCAGGACCCCAGGCTCATACCCTGAGCCAAAGGCAGACGCTCAACCACTGAGCTACCTACCCAGTTGTCCCCTAAAGGTGTTTTTGTTTTTGTTTTTGTTTTAAGGAAAAACATTGACTGCACTTTGTGTGTGTGTTGTGTGTGTGTGTGTGTGTTTAAAGCCTAAGAAATAAGTTGGTTCTGGGTTTTAAAAAGGAAAAAGAATCAGATCACACATCACCATTTGAGAAGGTGCCTGATCAGGTCATTCTTTGCCTTCCTTATAACTTGCTTTTCAAATATCCAGAAGTGGAAATAAAAAGCAAGAAGACATTAGCTTAAGACTCAAACCTTCAGAAAATTTCTGTACATATGAGAACTTTACTTGATACAAACTCATTCCCCATATCAAACCACAGTAAAATATCACTGTGTAGATTGGGAGGAAATGCTAAAGGAATGAACACAACAATGACAAATGGGATGAAACCCAATAAATAAATGATTTAACTGTCATCAAAATGGATTATGTGTTTAGGGAATATTATTTCATCTAAAGAGAGGAGGCTTGGCTTGCATTTCCACTGTTCATATTTATTCATTCTTTCCTTGGGTACACAAGGGGCAGTAAATCCAAATTAACACTCCTACAGGGCTCACTCTCTGTCTCCAGCTTTTTGTTTGCCTATTCATTCCTTGCACAAAGCCCAGCTTATAGAAGGAGTGGCTTGGGGGCGCCTGGAGGCATCTCACAACAATGGCTTTGAGTCCTCCATTTAACTCTTCAACTCATTAATATTCTGTGTAGCCAGAAGCCAGCCTGACTCAGAGCCTTGGTTTAAAGAGCAGATGGATTATGGCCACTGCTCCTCAATTGATTCATTATTTAGGCCATTAATTTTCTTCTCACCAAAAACATCTGGCGTCTGATGCTTGGGGATAAACTGATATTAGCTTCAAGTAAGTTTAATAACAGGTTCATCATCTATGATTGCAGGTTAAAATCACAGACAAAAGTTCAGAAAGTATGCAAATATTTTTTAAAAAGGATGCTGAATAAATTGCTCAGTTTAGAAATATTTTAGACAGACATTAATTTTGTTTGGTATTTTTCAATAAATTTCCACTGACATTTTGGTATTTTTACATTAATAATGATCTTAAATAAGAGAATAAATATTAAAGAACTTTGAAAACTATAAAATGCGACAGAAATGTGAGGTTGATTTATAATTGTTATTCTTGCCTTAAATTCTTTTTAGAATAGGTGGTAAGAAGGTAAATAAATGACATTATTATTTTATGTTACAGGATTTCTAATAATATATTAATATATCTCATTTTTATATCTCATATTTCATGTTCATTGGTCAGATCCTTTTTCCTCCAGGTACTACTAAACCACATTTTGATCATTAAGTTGTCCTTTGCCAAAATAGCTAAAGGGTGTCTGCTATGATTTGATTACTCTTTTCTAAACCTTTTACCTTTCTTTGAGACTAAAGCTTCTCCCATTTTAGTGTCTCAGAGGTTTTTGCCTATCAAAAAACTGTCCTGGGGATAGGTTCTACTGTTAGTCATTTACATGTTAGTATAAACATATTATCTCTCCTATAAAGGGTTTGTAGTTAAAAGACTAAAATAAAAGTGTAAAATGAAAAGACTCTGGCAAAGGAATTTTAAGTAATAGTAAAGCAATAAAAATATATGTGTATATTGTTCTGTCATTGGATAATTCCTGCCATATCTGAACACACACTTATTTAGATGACTGGCAATTCTGCCTGTGTGCCTAGTTGTCCATAGTGGCTGTAGGTTGGTGTTTGGCACCAATCTGTAAGAAGTTAAATGCTCAGATTTGTTGCCAAAAATAAACAGTTGTGGGTGGGCCTAGCTAGGCATTCAAAACTGACATCTGGCTTGGACCATCCCTGCACACTATAGATTCAATATGTTTCCTCCTGGCACTCCTCTGTCCCATGCAGTGTCTGCTGGAAAGCTGCTCAAAGGTGAAATGTTTTAAGAGGTGAATGAGCCTGTAATGAACAGCTTCAGATTTATAAACAAGCGCACCCTCCTACTCCTAATTCAGTAGCAACAGTGAGTCAGTAACAAAAGTTATTTACTAGACTAGTAAAGTCTCAATAGAGATGATTGGTTATTTTTAAGGCTCTGAATCCCAAGCACATATAAAAGGATAGTTCAATGTAGTCAAAGCCAATTGGACTTTTTCCTCAATTCTCTTTGAACAGAGAAAAAGGGGGTCCCCACTTTCCCCATCTCTCCACTGTTCTTTTCCTTCATTCTTATGCCTTAAGTTTTGATATATTTCTTCTTCTTTTTTTAGACTTTTAAATTTATTTATTCATGGGAGACACAGAGAGGCAGAGACATAGGCAGAAGGAGAAGCAGGCTCCCAGGGGGGAGCCTGATGCAGGACTCAATCCCAGGACCTTGGGGTCACAACCTGAGCCAAAGCAGATGCTCAACCACTGAGCCACCCAAGTGCCCCATATTTCTTCTTTTCACGGAGGAAATGTTCCAGTATGTGAAACTTTTAGAATACATGATGGAATGTAAGGATGAGAACTGTACTTGTCTTTTTTTTTTTTTATTTTAATTTTTATTTTTTTTTAATTTTTTTTTTTCATTTATTTATGATAGTCACACAGAGAGAGAGAGAGAGGCAGAGACATAGGCAGAGGGAGAAGCAGGCTCCATGCACCGGGAGCCTGACATGGGATTCGATCCCGGGTCTCCAGGATCGCGCCCTGGGCCAAAGGCAGGCGCTAAACCGCTGCGCCACCCAGGGATCCCCTGTACTTGTCTTTTAGGGCTGAAGTCAAAGACACACTTTAGGGGCATTTTCTTTTTTTATATATAAATTTATTTTTTATTGGTGTTCAATTTGTCAACATATAGAATAACACCCAGTGCTCATCCCATCAGGTGCCCCCCTCAGTGCCCGTCACCCAGTCACCCCCACCCCCCCGCCCACCTCCCCTTCCACCACTCCTAGTTCTTTTCCCAGAGTTAGGAGTCTTTCATGTTCTGTCTCCCTTTCTCATATTTCCCACTTATTTTTTTTCTCCTTTCTAGGAGCATTTTCAAGACTGGCGGAGCCAAGGTCAATTCTGAAGCAAAAGTTCAGTTAATTGATCATTTTGACAATTTGATTAATTTCTCCTTCACAGGTCCTTTAGCTTATTGCTTACCACTCAGTATCCCATTTTCACCCCCACACCCACTTATGGAATTTCTAGAAATAATGTATTGGTTTAAAGATGTGGAGAAGAGTAGTTCCCAGATTTAGAAATTTCACAAACTAGTTCAGTTCCAAGAAAATATTTGACCAACACAAGGATGAAAGGCTACTAACTGGGCAGCCTCGGTGGTGCAGCAGTTTAGAGCCACCTGCAGCCCAGGGTGTGATCCTGGAGACCCTGGATAGAGTCCCACATTGGTCTCCTTGCAGGGAGCCTGCTTCTCCCTCTGTCTGTGTCTCTGCCTCTCTCTGTGTGTCTCTCATGAATAAATAAATAAAATCTTAAAAAAAAGAAAGGCTACTAACTTTTCATTCTGCCAAATAACATATTAGGATCCATTTTAGCCTCATTTTAACTTAATTACTTCTTTAACTGCCCTACCCTCAAATACAGTCACATCCTAAGGTACTTGGGGGTTAGGGCTTCAACATATGAATTATGGGGGTTGGGGCATAATTCAGCCCATAGCAACCGAAAGTACAATTCATTGACATATTTACCATTGCTTTTACATTGCTCAGAAGACAAGAACATAGTTTAGATGGAAGCTTTTTAGCTACTTGAAAAAAATACACACGCTATCTTTTGTAGACATAATATTGATTATTACTGCAAGGAAATAGCCCTTGGATTAAAAAATTAATGTTGAATAGCCCATGCTTAATATGTCCTAAAATGCCAATGGCCAAGTCATACACCTTTTTAAATCATTTTTTCTGTTCTATTTTGTTTTAAATAGACTTTAATTTTTTAACGCAGTTTTAGTTTCACAGAAAATTGAGTACAAAGTGCAGTTTCTACATAGCCCTCTGTTCCCGCACAAACAAAGCCTCCTCCACTATTAACAACCTGCATGAGAATGGCCTATTTGTTATCATTGATCAAGTTATAAGGACATATCATAACCACCCAAAATTCAAAATTTCCATTGGGGTTCATGCTTGATGTTTTGCATTCTATAAATCTTACCAAATGCATAATGTCATTGATTCCCCATGATAGTATCATACAGAACAGTTCCACTGTCCTAAAAATCCACTGTGCTCCTCCTGTTCATCCCTCTTTCCCCCAAACACTGACAACAACTGATCTTTTTACTGTCTCCATAATTATACCTTTTCTAGAATGTTATTATTGAGATCATACAGTGTATAGCCTTTTCAGTTTGGCTTTTTTCACTTAGTAATATGCAAATAAGTTTCCTCCATGTCTTTTCATGGCTTCATAACTCAATCTTTTTAGCACTGAATAATATTCCATTGTTGGTTTATTTACCCATTCATCTTCTAAAGGATATCTTGGTTGTTTCCAAATGTTGACAATTATAGATGAAGCTGCTATAAGCATCTGTGTCTAGGGTTTTATGTGAGCAACTCAGGTGAAAACCAAGAAGTTTAATTGCTAGATTGCATGGTAAGTTTTGTAAAAGACTACTAATCACATTATTTATAGTTTATTTTATTATTTTCTGTAAGGAAACATTGGAATATAAAGACAATCTATGAAATCACAAACACCATGCTCATAATGCATCCATAATATATATATAGGTCTAGAGTCTAAAATCATTTTATAAATATGGACAGAGCAATATTTTATTACTATATAATTTGAACATAAGTAACCACAGATGGCCTTGTTAAAAAGATACCATAATAATTCAAGTATGATGCGTCAATAAAATAGTATGTGTGGGGTTTTTTTGTTTGTTTAATATTTTATATTTTTATTTCACAGAAAATGAGAGAGCGAGAGAGAAAGAGAGAGAGTGAGCATAAGCAGGCTGAGGGAGAGGGAAAAGCAGGCTCCCTGCCAAGCAGGGAGCCCAAAATGGGGCTGGATGCCAGGATCGTGAAATAATGACCTGATCTGAAAGTAGACACTTAACAGAATAAGCCACCCAGCCTCCCTACGTATGTTAAAATAGTTTTAAGGATTAACTTAAAATTGTATTGAAGTGATTTTGTCATTTTAAATTACTCATGAATACATCGTTATTCAAGTTAGCTTTAAAATTTTCAATTTCTTTCCTTTTGGTACTCACATTTTTTCATAGCTAAAGAAACTTATAGAGAAGTTAAGTCCTTTCTTCCTTAATCAAAATTTATATTTTGAGAACAAACTATGGCTAAAATCCACGTCCCTTTACAAGTTAACCCTTTCTTATTTCAATGCTCACTGATGATTTCACTATTGTGAGAAAACTTGATTCATAAGAACTAAAACTCAGCTGATGTTCTCATTCTAAATTCATGCAAAATAAAAACAGGGAAGTATATGATTTATTTTCCATGGGGACATAGCACCTAAAAGAACTCATATGTATTTCTGGAGTTTGTCTTTCTTATGGAGGAAAGATGAATTATTTTACTTAAAATGCAAAGAATCAATGATATGTTGTTTTGATTTGATGTGAGGTCTTAATTCATTAACTTGCTTGGTTTCCATGTCAAGGACATAGAAACTTTTGATATATAATTGAAGCACTATGAAAAGTATTAGCTTTTAAACTCAGTAAATTAAAAGTTTGTAGTACCAGTATTGTGGGCTGGTGCATTTCTTTAAAACTTCAGAACCTTCATTAGAAATCCATATTAGAGTCATTAATAGGCAGATTGATTTCCCCAAAAGAAAATATCTAAAACAAATTGGAATTCAACCACAATGAAGAAAATGATGAGTCCTACCATTTTCACTATGGCAGTAAAATTGTCCAAAACACTAGCCTAATCAGATGATAAAACAGCTATCATTAGTAAACTATTGCCTGTGTGAAGAAGGTACTATTCAATATTTATAATTAATTAGAAATGAAACAGATAAATGCCTCCTTTAATGCATGTAAGTAAGTGTCATAAATATTGCTGCTACCCTCAATGCATTATTCTTTATTTCTTGATTTTGAGCATGTGCTCATGCAAATGTGTGCACACTCACACACACACATGCTTCTGCTGTCACTAAGATAAATCCATTTAAAAATCAGTACATCCACACACCTAAAAAGCAATAGACAGAGTGACAATATTTGGAACTGCAGTTTATGCCTTCTGAAAACTTGAATATGAAAATAAGTAGATAAGTAAAATTTCCTTTAGAAGTTACAAATAAGAGAATATTTTTTAGTGAATATGATATTTTGTCCAATTCCTTTTAATGTTAAGAAAGGATTCACTAGACTAATAAAAGGTATCTATCATAAGGATGACATAGATTTGTGTTTCTTGGCTGCAACTTGGTCAGAAATCTCAGTATGTTCTTAGAGAACAGCTTCATAAATATAACTGATTATTTTATGTTTCTCAAAGTGACTAAATATTTATGGGTTATAGCCGACATAGAACAGAAGGTATAATCCATTTTTTTCTAAAGTAATGGAACTAGATATCTTTGGTAGAGTAACAACTGTATACTTTTCTGTTGTTTTACCTTGAGCCTGAACTTCAATCTAAGTAGTATTCTTTATATGTTCTATGAGGCCAGTCTAAGCCAGCAATGATGTAGAAGAAATTAGATTAGGAGGCAGTTGTACGTTTTTATCCCAGCTCTGAGATTTACATAACAAATGATCTTTGGCAAGTCACTTTGATTCTGAGTTTCCTCTCATTTATACATGGTGATAATATCTACCCCACAGGGCTATTGTGAGGATATGAAGTGAGATGCAAAGACTTAAGTGTATACACATGAAAGGCCTCAATTTTTATAACTATCAGTCCAGTTTAAAAAAATATAAATTAAGTGAAACAACATTTTGATTATTCTGGCTTGATAATTAAGTTAGTTTACATGTGACAAAGTCTCTGAGTCTCATCTGAAGTTACTACTCAATTAGATTAAGAATTTTACTGGAGCAATTTATTTCAGATTTGTAAATTCAGAGCGTCTATCTTGCTCACAATATTGTCTTGTGGATCTAGGGTAATCACTTCTCTTAGCCTTTATTACTTCTTCCTCTTTCACTAAGCTTTGAGAATATAAATATTTCTCTATGGAACACAGACTCTTGCAAGTTCCTAGAGAAAAACACAGATCAATGGAAAATGAATTAGAAAACAAAAGGTAAAATGCATGAAATTTCTCTTTTTTACCTACCTGCTTATTTATATTGGACTCAATATTGAATAAATAGGGAATAGATGTGGAGTCTAGATCTCATTAAACCTGCTATCTGAGATCCTGGCCAATTTATGGGAGAAGCACTTCTCTTAATCCATGCAAGTTTATAATCCTGCAAGTTATTTTAATGGTATGTGTGTACATGTATGCTGACACGCAATTTTCTTTCTCTTCTCCCTTTCTCTCTCTCTCTCTTTCTCTCTTTTTGGTTGTAATTTCAATTTCTAAAAGCAGTTTAAAAGATTTAGATTATGTTAAGAAATTATAGGGAATCTTTAAGTGAGTTAAAGGAAAAGTTGAAATTGAGCACCACTCATTATCTAAAATATGAGCACATTCCTCTTCCTTCCAGCTGTGGGCAAGCTCACATTAAATGGGATGATGGAATCTAAACTTTAGAATGAGAAGACAGCTTTCTCTCTAAGAGAGAGGAAGTAGGATGCTGCAAATCCTTCTAAAGACCAAAGATCAAATTTTACTATTTATTTATTTATTTATTTATTTATTTATTTATTTATTATTGGTGTTCAATTTGCCAACACATAGAATAACACCCAGTGCTCATCCCATCAAGTGCCCCCTCAGTGCCCGTCACCCAGTCACCCCCACCCCCCACCCACCTCCCTTTCTACCACCCTTTGCTCGTTTCCCAGAGTTAGGAGTCTCTCATGTCAAAGATCAAATTTTAAACTGTCATTTCATTTGGGTCAACTTGTACTGTTCAAATTTTTGCTTTTATAATAACTAGTCCTGACATCATTACTGTGAAAGATTCTACAAAAAATTAGAGGCTTTAACAAAGTTTCTATTAAATCAAAGATCAAGAAAGAAACTAAACCAAATGAGGTTAGAGCCATGAACTGTCTCTTATTTTTCACATTTATCTCTGGCATGCCAGTTTTACAAGTGCAGTTTTACAAGTGCAGTACTAAGATACAAAAAAAATTATCTTGAGGGAGCTGTTACCTTAATTATAAAGTGAAATAACCTTGCTAATGTAGTCTGAAAGTCTTGTTAGTTCACACTCCAGACGTATAGTTCTGAAGAGCTCCAAATTCAAATACTTAGAAAGCCTGCTACCATCTGATCGTGATGTGGAGGCTTGAAACAGCCTTCGACTACACGCTACTTATTTGAGTCATCCTGGTTTTATTCCTGTATTTTATTTATTTATTTTGAACTGCAGCCTTTGCCTTTGGGGTAGAGAGAAAATGCTAACACTCCTTTGGTCCCAAGCAGCAGGCACTTTTGAATAGTTCATTCATGGGGAACCATTTGTTTGAGAAGGCTTTTTGTCTGATTATTGGCCTGGCCTTTAGGGCTCAGGCAGAGATGTGATGAGCCTTGCAGGAAAAATTAAAGAAGATGTAAACAGTAAATGCAGGCATTTTGCAACATAGCTAAAAATAAATTGCACTACAGGCAATTATGCAAGTTTTACTGGATACATTAAAAAGACATTAAATACACAGCTGTTTTAAGTGTCTTTTAAGCTGATAAATTAACTGTCTAATAAATTGTAAGATTTGTCAGCTAATAATGCTATTTTATCTGCTTTAACATATGCCTTCCTAGTTCATGAAGCATTATTGTAAGTGCCAAAAGGAGATAATGTGCATTTTACAATGTTATGTCTTAAGTGGAATGGATCATTGGCCATGAGGACGTGTGTTAATAAATCTCCTAGGCTTTGTTAATTGCACTCAATGAAGTGTCACTGTTAAAACACAAAAGATGTGATAGAGAAAGCTGAACATAATGTCTTTCAGTTTTACAATTAACAGTTCAGTAGGCATATCAACCAAAAAGATAATAATTTGTTGAAGCCTTATTAACTTACATTTTTCTAGTCAAGGTCATAATTGTGGATGGTTTAAAGCTATCTTTTAATGCTCATCACAAAAAATAACCTTGCTAGAAAGAAGAAACATTTTTATCCAAGTGGCATGAGGTGCCTACCAGGTTGAAGAAAAATAAAGCAGCACGGAATCAAACGATAGTCTTTTAGAATCATTCACCATCAAGTACATATGCTTGTCCTTGACTTGAGAAAAATGGTATTTTGTATTGTTTGTCTAAGATCGTAAGTAAAAGAGGGTAGTGCACAAACTATGAAATTAAAAGATACTACTTCAGAGGCCCCTAAGAATAGCCCTCAGCCATTAAAAAAGCAATAAAATTTAAAATTTATCTGAAACTGATTTATTCTTTCCTTTTAAATTCAGATGCCAACAATATATTCAATTTCAAAACTCAATGTGAAAATCTCTTTCTGGGATGCCTGGGTGGCTCAGTGGTTGAGGGTCTGCCTTTGCAGAGTCTTGGGATCGAGTCAGATATCGGGCTCCCTGTATGGAGCCTGCTTCTCCGTCTCTGTGTCTCTCATGAATGAACATTTTTTTAAAGAAAATATTTTTCTTATAAGTTTTGAGAAACTTACAATGAGAGTCATATTGTTTATATTTTAAAGCAAGAAATGCTTTCTTTTTACTGCTGGGAATCTACTCTTGATTAGTTTTTATTATCCTGTCAGTTTGCAATTCTGACCCCACAAAATCGGGAGTTGCATCTTTAATAACACTGTGACTTCCACAATAATTTTCACAAATCATGTGTAGATAAAGCAAATGGGAAACAATGAAACTGCATACTACCTTTAAAACCAGATGGAATTTGATCTTTTGGATCATGTGATTTTTTTATGTGAAAAAAATGTGACTTTTTTAGTATAAGATTCTCCAAGTTAACAATCCAAAAGAAAATTTGAGGCAATTCTAGAAATACTACATCAGAGTCTCTGCTTAATTTCTGACTAGTTGAGTGATTCAATGAGCCCTCATTTATTTATCTATAAACTAAAATAAAAACATCTACTTGTAGGATCATTGTCAAGCTCAATGGAGAAAATTTATGTGAAATATTCTAAAAAGCCAAAATAGTACTATTTATCCTTAATTGTGTGTTGAAATATCAATTACATAATTTTTAATATGCAAAACACTTTCACATCTAGTATCTCAATTAATTCTTACAACAATCTGTTGAAGAAAGCCGGATAAGTACTTATAAACAAAATATTTGGGATGCCTGGGTGGCTTATCGGTTGAGCATCTGCCTTCAACTCAGGTCATGATCCCGGGTCTTGGGATGGAGTCCCGAAGTGGGTTCCCTGCTTGGAGCCTGCCTCTCCCTCTGCATATCTCTGCCTCTCTCTTTCTCTCTGTGTCTCTCATGAATAAATAAATAAATAAAATATTTTTAAAAATAAATAAAAATAAAATATTTTCTGATGGTCTGCTGAGTATAAGGTGCTTTGCTAGAGGTTATAATTTTATAACCAAGTATGATACCAACTTCATTTCTCTTAAAGCTCATAACCTGGTTGAGTAATCATGGTGGTATTACAATAGAGTCAATGAAAGCTCAGAGAAGTGAATTACCTTCCTAGGCTACACAGTAAGACTAGGGGGAAAAAAACTTTAAGCCTTCAGATATATTTCAGTTTGAAAACACCTTGAAGATGTACAGCAAAATCCCCTAAATGTCAGTCCATTGCTCTTTAACTTACTCATACTGCTTTACTCAAACCACACAGAAAATGAAAATGGAATAGACCAAGTGTTAGAAACTACTGTGGGAATTCTAAATGTCATGATGATATCTGGACTAGATGGGATAGAAGGAATAGAGTGAAAGAACTTCAAATCTTTTGTGCTATGCTCAGTAAACTATTTGAGTAGGGCTGCCTCAGATAGCTTCATTTCTGGCCAGATCACCACAAATTATTCTCACCATCAATCCTCTTTTTGATTGAGCAAGAATGAGATTATTTGATTTTAAGTGGAGATTATGCACTATACTATGTCAGCCAGTCTTTAAATAAGCTTAAAAGAAACTTTTAAAGAATATACATCATCATTAGGGAAAAGTAGATTGGGAATGTTTTTTTCCTTAAACTCAAAAATATTTCAATCACTTTTGTTTTAGAATTGCTGCTTCTAATTGAGGTTAGAAACTACAAGAAATGAAATACCATCAGCTTGTTTATTAATGTCTTTAGTACATGTGTAGAAAAAAATAAAAGAGATTTCTTGGTTCATGACAAGTGTTCTCATGATTCAGAAAGCTAGAAGTATAAAAACTTTCAAAGATAGTAAAGTTAAAAATGTATTAGCATGTTCTCAAGATAAGAACTGTGTATTTTATTTTATTTTATTTTATTTTTTAAAAAAAGATTTTATTTATTTATTCACGAAAGACAGAGAGAGAGAGAGAGAGAGAGAGGCAGAGGGAGAAGCAGGCTCCAGGCAGGGAGCCCGATGTGGGACTAGATCCCAGGACCTCAGGATCACACCTTGGGCCAAAGGCAGGCGTTAAACCACTGAGCCACCCAGGGATCCCCCAAGAACTGTATTTTAAACAAGATGAATTAGAAAGAAATAATCAAGAAATTTAGAAAGATAGAAAGATGGATAATAATAAAGAGGAAGATGGAGAGTAAGAAAGGAAGGAGAGAAGGAAGGAAGGAAGGAAGGAAGGAAGGAAGGAAGGAAGGAAGGAAGGAAGGGAGGAAGGAAGGAAGAAAGAAAGAAAAGGGAAGAAAGAAAAAAATAAAAAGAAACAAGGAAGAATGAAAGAAAGAGGAAAACATAGAATATTATATTAAAAGATGAGAAATCCACATATTTTGAGTACTTCTCTATGGCCAGGATCCATATTCCTATAAAACATGTAAAATATGTCAGAGTTTAGTAAATTCAAATGTTGCATTTTCATATATATATATACACACATATATACATATATACATATATACATTTAAATTCTCATGGATCAATAACAACAGTAATAATCATTTGTTGAGGATTTACTATATTCTATCCTAAGCACTTTGCTTATATTATCTCATTTAATCTTGGCAATAACTTTGTGAGGCAGTTTATACAAACATCTCCCATTTAACAGATGAAAATTAATGGCTCAGAGAGAGGTAAATAACTTGACTTGGGTCACACAGCTAGCAACTTTTAGAGATAGGCTGTGTGATTCCAGAGCTTAAGATCTTAGTCACTATAGCATATTCACTAAATAGTATGCTTTTTCCATTATCTTCCAGGAAGAGATGAAAATAGCCTGCCCTGTTCAAGTGTTCTTACAGCTGGCTCCTTGTTGAGCTAAGATCTAGAGGAGCCATCAGGGCTATATTGAGTTTGTAGTTTAAATACCCATGACTCCTCAAAAGATAATATATTTGATTTTAATAATTTTCATTATTTTTAATATTGCAATAAAAGTATATGTTCTTCATAGACAATTTAGAAAATAGATATAGAAAATTATAAATCTAGAGGCACCTGACTGGCTCAGTCAGTTAAACGTCATATTCTTGATTTCAGTTCAGGTCATGATTTCAGGGTTGTGAGATCGAGCCCCGCACTAGAACCTGCTTAGGATTCTCTAAGCCCAGCATGGAGCCTGCTTAAGATTCTCTCTCCTCTCCCTCTGCCCCTCTTCCACTCTCCCCCTCTCCAAAAAATTATAAAAACAGGAGGAACTGGGTAGCTCAGTTAGTTAAGTGTCTGATTTCAGCTCAGGTCATGATCCTAAAGTCCTGGGATCGAATCCTGCATGAGACTTCTTGCTCAGCAGGGACCCTGCATCTGCCTCTTCCTCTGCCTGCCACTTTCCCTGCTTGTGTTTTTTCCCTTTCTGTCAAAAAAATAAATAAAATCTTTATATATATAAAGATTATATATAAAGATTTTATTTATTTATATAAAGATTATATATATATATGAAAGGCCCATAATCCACTTCCAGACAAAAATAATCACTACATATACATATGCACATACACACACATTCACAAAATCAGCCACCTACATGAAAGATGTGAGACATAGCTTAGTGGTAATACACGGAAAAAAATACTCACACGTCTAGGGTATTTATCCATAGTAAGTACAATGTGAGAAAGTAAAATGATATGCTTTTTCTCCCAAGATGCTAAAGTGATCTTTAATAGAATGAAAAATTCTAGAGGAAAGAAGCCAAGAGGTCTGCTCTAGTTTATATTATTTCAACTACACCTAAAAAATTATGTTTAGGGCAGCCCCGGTGGCGCAGCGGTTTAGCCCCGCCTGCAGTCCAGGGCATGATCCTGGAGACCCTGGATCGAGTCCCACGTCAGGCTCTCTGCATGGAGCCTGCTTCTCCCTCTGCCTGTGTCTCTGCCTCTCTCTCTCTCTCTCTCTCTCTCTCTCTCTCTCTCTGTCTCTATGAATAAATAAATAAAATCTTTTAAAAATTATGTTTAGTTATGGATACTGCACTGGATATTGACAAACTAGAGTTCATCCATAAGAAAATGTCTGGGATAGTATAGGAGTATGAAGTCATTTCAAAGTAGGAATAATTGATACAGCATAGAACTTAGACTGCTGGAAGCCCAAGTGCATTCATTTTCTGTCTTCAGAAAGCTGAGGAACTGTTACATGAAATAGTAATAAAACCTGTAGTACCACATAGCCCAAATTAGGAGATAAATTTCCAATGTTTTTGAGGAGAACAAAGAACAAATTAATTCTAATTAATTTCCCAGGAAATTTGTGAGTTCTTTGTCAGTGAAGGTGATCAAGCAAAGATACTACACATTTACTTATTTAAAATGTTTTAGAAGGGATACAAGTTTTGGAGGAAAATATTGAAGAGTATTGCCTTAGTTCAATTTGGGCTGTTATAACAAAAATACCATAGGCTGGATGTTTAAACAATAAAAATGTATTTCTTATAATTCTGGGGGCTATAAATCTAAGATTAATTCTTCAGCATATTCGGTATCTAGTGAGGCCTTCTTCTCCATTCATAGACGGCAACTTCTTACTTTATCCTCACATGGTGGAAAGAACAAAGAAGCTTTCTGTGTCTCTTTTATAATGACACTAATCCAATTCATGAGGGCTGTGCCCTCATGACCTAAATACCTCCCAAAAGACGTACTTCTAAATACCATCATACTGTGGATTAGGTTTCAACATATGAAGTTTTGGGGAAACATGCACCTATAACAAGTCTCAAGGTTCCTCCTCTAACCTTGATTCTATATATAAGTCCCGAGCTTTAGGCATTCAAAGACTTTAGACTTGGGTATGATCCTGAGCAAAATTGTGAAGTTAATCCATCTTATTTTTCAATACCCCATTCCATTGTTGGGATCTTTCACTGTTACCTTTGGCTGTGTGATAAACCTCACTTTCACCTCCTCCAGAACTAGAAGCTCAGGTCTCTGCTCATAGGCTTCAGGCTCTGTTTTCTTTTCTTTTCTTTTCTTTTCTTTTCTTTTCTTTTCTTTTCTTTTCTTTTCTTTTCTTTTCTTTCTTTTCTTTTCTCTTTTTTTTTTGTTTTCCTCTAGACTTCTTGCCTAGTCTCTTATTTATTTATTTATTTATTTATTTATTTATTTATTTTTAAAGAATTTTTAAAATTTATTTATTCATGAGACACACACACACACACACACACAGAGAGAGAGAGAGAGAGAGAGGCAGAGACACAGGCAGAGGAAGAAGCAGGCTCCATGCAGGGAACCTGATGTGGGACTCTATCCCGGGACTCCAGGATCATGCTCTGGGCCAAAGGCAGGCGCTAAACTGCTGAGCCACCTTAGTCTCCTTTTTATTCTCTTAAATGCTAGCAATTCAGATAGTAATCCAAGCACAGTGGGTTATAATGGGTTAATGGCTTTATCCAAACAGATACAATATTTGTATTCCATCAATGACATCCCCCATACAAAGGATCAAGTGATGTCAGGCAGTTCAAAATGAAGTCAAACATCTATGCTGATTTTAGGCCCTGAATAAAGGAATTAGGAATGAAGGTAAATTTTCCAAAGGATGAGGATTGTTGTAAGAACTTTTTTAAATGCATTTTCTCTAACATATTCCCTCTACCAGTGAATCAGAAGCAGAATGGAAATCCAGAGATAGCACCAAAACATCTAGAAGAAGTTTGTGGAATCTTCCTCAACAGAGATCTATAAAAAGAGCTTAAATTAACCTTTCTGGGATGATAGTAATACCTATAGGTATTGTACTACTCAATGACCTTCCATACACATAATCTCATATCAGTCTTTTAAAACTCTGAGGTAGGTGAGGTGAGAATAATTATTCTAATTTTACAAATGGGGAACTGAGGTTCAGAGTATTTTAATAAGTACTTAATTAAGTAATTTGAGATAGAACCAAGAAAAAATAAATTCATATATTCTAAAGTCATTTTTCTGTATTGTCTTCCATGATCATAATTTTTAAATTTACAAATGAATATTTATTGAATGCTTACTATACAGTTATCCTTGTATTAAGTAACTCACTCATATTACCACATTGGATACTTTGGAAAACACTATGATGTAGGTATTATCATGCCAGTGTTACAGATGTGAAAACTGAGGCTCATAGAGATTAGTGACTTGTCTCAGACTGCATAATTAGTAATTGCAGATATAATATTTTAAACCAGATTTGTTTGATTATTAAGTTCATAGTATTTTCTCTTCAAAGCCACCATCTGTGCATTATACTGGTCCTAGACTAAGAGTTGTTTCCTTTTAAGCTCTGATTTCCAATTTAACCTTTCTTTTCAATCATTTGCTAAGTTCATACACAACATTCATTTCTTACATTAGAAACTCAGATATTTAGGCTCCAAAGATAGACAGCTTTAGTTTTTAAAACAGATAATATGTATGCAAAATGTATAACTGAATATACATTACTTAATATATAATTTATATGATAAAAGTCAAAGAATACAGAAGAGAATAAATTGAAAACCAAGTTTTTCTTTTGTCAGTGGATCCCCATCCCTGAGTTTCCCAGCAATCCCATGCCTCATCTGTACTGTTTTCTGTCAAAAAGCAACCACTCTTACCAGGTTCTGGTTTATCTGTATTATTTTATTGCTTTATTCACATAATTTTACATATATGCATATGAAGATATATATGTAAAAATATAAATATGCAACTGTACATGATATATGTGAACACATGAAAGTATCTATAACAAATGGTAAAATTCCTAGAGGTCAAATTGCAGGAGCTCATGGTATGTATATTTTGTTACTTTGATATCTACTGCTAAATTCTCCTCTAAAGTTGTATAAGTCTTACCTACCAACAACACCTGTCTTCCCACATCCTTTACAACACATTATATAACCAAACACTTTAAATGTCAAAATTATATGCAAAAACTGGCATCTCATAATTTTAATTTCCATATATTTTCTTATATCAACATTGTGTTTCTTTTCATATGTTTAAAAGCCATTTGCATTCCCATCAATAGTGCAAGGGGGTTCCCCCTTCTCTACATCCTCTCCAACATTTGCTGTTTCCCATCTTCTTAATTTTCATCATTCTCACTGGTATGATGTATCTCCTTGTGGTTTTGATTAGTATTTCCCTGATGGCAAATGATGCAAAGCATTTTCTCATGTGCCTTTTGGCCATGTGTATGTCATCTTTAGAGAAATTTCTGTTTATGTTTTCTGCCTATTTCATTATTGGATTTTTTGTTTCTTGGATACTAGCCCTTTATCCAATACGTCATTTGCAAGTATCTTCTCCCATTCTGTAGGTTGTCTTTTACTTTTGTTGACTGATTCTTTTGCTTTGCCGAAGATTTTTATCATGATTAAGTCCCAATAGTTCATTTTTGCTTTTGTTTTCCTTGCCTTCATAGATGTATCTTGCAAGAAGTTACTGTGGCCAAGTTAAAAAATTCTGTTGCCTGTGTTCTCCTCTAGGATTTTAATGGATTCTTGTCTCACATTTAGATCTTTCATCAATTTTGAGTTTATCTTTGTGTATCATGAAAGAGAATGGTCTAGTTTCATTCTTCTGCATGTGGCTGTCCAATTTTCCCAACACCATTTATTGAAGAGACTGTCCTTTTTTCCATGGATATTCTTTTCTGCTTTGTCAAATATTAGTTGAGCATAGCATTGAGAAAACCCATTTCTGGGTTTTCTATTCTGTTCCTTTGATCTATGTGTCTGTTTTTGTGCCAGTACCATGCTGTTTTGATGATCACAGCTTTGTAATACAGCTTGAAATCCGGCATTGTGATGCCCCTGGCATTGGTTTTCTTTTTCAATATTCCTCTGGCTATTCAGGGTCTTTTCTGATTCCACACAAATCTTAACATGATTTCTTCCAACTCTCTAAAGAAAGTCCATGGTATTTTGATAGGGATTGCATTAAATTCCCCTGGGTAACATAGACATCTTCACAATATTAATTCGTCCAAACCATGAGCATGGAATGTTTTCCATCACTATGTGTCTTCCTCAATTTCTATCATAAGTGTTCATGTACTTTTTAAGGTATAGATCCTTTACCTCTTTGGTTAGTTTTATTCGTAGGTATCTTACGGTTTTGGGTGCACTTGTAAATGGGATTCATTCCTTAATTTCTCTTTCTTCAGTCTCATTGTTAATATATAGAATGCAGCTGATTTCTCTGCATAGATTTTGTATCCTGCCACATTGCTGAATTTCTGTATGAATTCTAGCAATCTTGGGGTAGAGTCTTTTGGATTTTCTATATGTTGGAGAGGATGTGGAGAAGGGAGAACCCTCTTGCACTGTTGGTGGGAATGCAAACTGGTACAGCCACTATGGATAAAAGTGGGAATGTTCCTCAAGATGTTAAAAATAGAGCTACCCTATGACCCAGCAATTGCACTACTGAGTATTTACCCCAAAGATACAGATGTAGTGAAACGCTGGGACACCTACACCCCAGTGTTCATAGCAGCAATGTCCACGATAGCCAAACTGTGGAAGGAGCCTCGGTGTCCTTTGACAGATGAATGAATAAAGAAATGTGATATGTATCACATACGATGGAATATTACTCAGCCTTCAGAAAGGACAAATACCCACCATTTGCTTTGACATGGATGGAACTGGAGGATATTATGCTGACTTAAATAAGTCAATCAGAGAAGGACAATCATCATATGGCTTCACTCATACATGGAATATAAGAAATAGTGAAAGGGATTATAAAGGAAACGAGGGGAACTGAATAGGAAAAAGTAGAGAGAGAGACAAACCATGAGACACTCCTAGCTCTGGGAAACAAACAAAGAGTTGGGGAAAGGGAGGTGAGCAAAGGGATGAGGTAACTAGCTGATGAGCATTGAAGAGGGCACTTGATGGGATGAACACTGGGTGTTATACTACATGTTTGCAAACTGAACCTAAATAAAAACAAATGTATGGGCAGCCCGGGTGGCTCAGCGGTTTAGCCCTGCCTTCGGCCCAGGGTGTGATCCTGGAGTCCTGGGATCGAGTCCCATGTCGGGATCCCTGCATGGAGCCTGTTCCTCCCTCTGCCTGTGTCTCTGCCTCCCTCTCTGTGTCTTTCATGAATAAATAAATAAAATCCTCTAAATAAATAAATAGATAGATAAATAAATAAATAAATAAATAGAATGTAAAATAAATGAATAAATAAAAACAAAATGGATACATAAAATCTTTAAAAAATTATAAAGAAATAAAAAAAATGAGAATGATAAAAAAATGAGAATGGTAAGATTCTTGGCACATGATAGGTGTTTAGGAAATATTTGTTGGATGAATATATTTTAAACCAAATTAAGTATAAATTAAAGATAAGTCATACATGAAAAAACCCCTTTGCATTTTCTGAGATGTCTAGAATCAATTCTGCTTTTTAAGATTTCTAATGGGTTATTGGCTTTATCTTATTGATTTTTATTTATTTTATTTATTTTTATTTTTTTAAAGATTTTATTTATTTATTCATGAGAGACACAGAGAGAGGGACAGAGACACAGGCAAAGGGTGTCTCTGTCCTTTGGTGGTGGGTTTCCAGGATCACATCCTGGGCTGAAGGCAGTGCTAAACCGCTGAGCTACCCGGGTTGCCCCTTATCGACTTTTAAAACTTAAGGTATAATAAGGAAATAAAGCTTTGTCATAGACCTATTTTAGCTTATATTTCACCTTGTCATGTGCATCTTTGACTTAAATTACGGTATAATTTCAATGCACACAGTTTAAAATGTTATAAAGTCACATTTTAAAAAATTTTAATGGATTTTAAGTTTCGTGTATTGCTTAAAAAGGTCTAACCAGCCTAGGATTATTTAAATACATTCCCTATATCTTCTTCTAGATCTTTTAAAATAACTGCTTTTAAAAAGTGAGGTTTGTGAATGAACTGTGACCAAACTACTCTGATTTCAAAGATATATTATCTGAGTTATTTTAAAGTTTTTAGTAAATGCTTCAGAAAAACAATTATAGAAATACATGCATGTTGGATCAATTTTAATTCAGTCACTTATTAGGATAGATTTAGCCTAAATTTGTGTAACATAGAACGACAAGGTTGACAAAGTAAACTTTGGTCAGAATCATGAATGTGGAAAGATGTGGAGACAAAGAAAAGACTTCTTACACACAATACAGAAAAATTGCATGTACGTCTAATTGTAAATGAGTCACCAGAAATACTATTGAAAGATGCTCAGTATTTCTCTTTTGTCATATAATTGGGAGAGACAATAAGCATAGGATAGTGAGATTTCTGCTTTACTCAAACTAATTTTCTTCCACACAGAGAAGTTCATCCTGCTGACAAAACTGCTTTCCCGAGATAAAAGATGGGAAATCTCACACTAAATTAAGGAAACAAGAAGCATACATGTTTTTCCTCTGCTAAACTCTGAAGGGCTTGCCTGTTGGTAGAAGTGATCCATTATGATTTAAACAGATATCCATCTGTTATGTATTAAATAAATGAGAGGCTGAAACTACTTAACCGATGCTCAATATATTTGTGAAACAAAAGGATTTGAGAGAAGTGGATGTAGCTTTATATCCCTAGGAAATTTCAATAGTTCATTCATTAGATGAATACAGAACCAATTATATGCAATGTAGACAAGAAACTCAATCTCAGGAATGTAAAGAATCCTGCTTTATTTTCACATACTTGGTGGTCTCTCTAAAAGACCTTTTTTCTAAAGATGGTTAAATTATATATGCATTTTTCTTTAATCTTTATGGCCATGGTAGGAGTATGATTAAAAAATGGAGATTCAGGGATGCCTGGGTGGCTCAGTGGTTGAGCGTCTGCTTTGGCTCAGGGCTTGATCCCAGAGTCCTGGGATCAAGTCCCATATTGGGCTTCTTGCATGGAGCCTGCTTCTCCTGCCTCTGCCTTTCTTTCTGCCTCTCTCTGTGTCTCTCATGAATAAGTAAATAAAATCTTTTTTAAAATGGGGGTTTACTTTCATAATTTTGCCTTATCATTCACAATAAAATAAAGATCAGAAAATAGGAAGAATGTACTTAGCTCCATGAATGGCTAATGTGTGCTAAAACTGAATGAAGAATTGTTTATGAATTTACAACCCCCTTCTCATTTTTTTTTCAAATATTTTATTTATTTATTCATGAAAAACACAGAGAGGCAGAGACCTAACCAGAGGGAGAAGCAGGTTTCCTGTGAGAAGCCTGATGAGAGACTCGATCCCAGGACCCCAGGAACATGACCTGAGCCAAAGGCAGATGCTTAACCACTGAGCCATCCAGATGCCCACCCCCTTCTCATTTTAATAGCCTAATTCTAAATAAGATGTAAGAAAGTGGTCAGATCACATATTCACAGCAAGGAATGGGAATATCAATGAAGAATATATGCCACAAGGAGACTCATTTTATTAGGGATGGGCCCAGGCAAAGCTATTCAGCAGGTAAGGTATATCTTTGCTGTCTGCCTCAGCTTCTTTCATCCTGTCACTTGGCTCTTCCTGTGTCACCATACTACAAATCTTTGTTACTCTTGCTTTAACATGTTAGTAGCAGTGAGCCAACTTCACTGATAAGCTGCTGAATTAACACCACCTTTTTTTTAAAAAAAGATTTTGTTTATTCATGAGAGACACAGAGAGAGGGGCGGAGACACAGGCAGAAGGAGAAGCAGGCTGCCTGCAGGAAGCTGGATGCAGGATCCCTGGACCGGATCACGCCCTGAGAAGACGGCAGATGCTCAACCACTGAACCACCCAGGCATTCCTGAATTAACACCACCTTAAGTCACCACATTGTACATATATAAAAATTCACAGCAAAACATCAATGTTGATTCATAGCCCCATTTAGGGAATGAGGCCTGGAGCTTTAGAATACAATGCAGCCAAAAAGAAGAAGAAGAAGAAGAAGAAGAAGAAGAAGAAGAAGAAGAAGAAGAAGAAGAAGAAGAAGAAGAAGAAGAAGAAGAAGAAGAGGAAAATGATGCAGCACCCACAATTTCTTACCTTTGTGATCTCAGAGAAACATCTAAATCTTTTTGATGCTCAATATCCTCATTTGTTAATTAGAAGTATTTAACTCACAGGAATATTCAGATAATTAAATTAGAAAATATATAAAAATTGCCTAAATTGCTTAGTGTATAATCTATACTCAAAAAACGCTATATTATTTGATTATCCTTCCTTCTATACTGTGATGTGTACATGTATAACCCAGTGCCTATCACACAGCGGGTACCCAATAAACAGTAGTCAACTCTGAAAGACATGTGATTATCTGTTTTATGATAAAATGTAATGACATAGCAATTTCGTTTTTTTTTTTTTTTGATGAAACAGATATTTTCTTTATTCATATGAAGGAAGAATTCATTTTTTTAGGAAGAATTCCATTGGATGGTAATACCTTAAATCGAATTCATGAGTCACTAATAGTATATATTCTATAAATATAGGTGGGAAGAGGTATTACTTAAGATCAAGAGAACTTTACTTAATACATCAGGTCCTAACAGGAGTCTATTATCAGAAGGTAGAATCACTGTGATTAGGAACATGGCCTTTTGGGGATCCCTGGGTGGCACAGTGGTTTGGCACCTGCCTTTGGCCCAGGGCGCGATCCTGGATACCCGGGATCGAATCCCACGTTGGGCTCCCGGTGCATGGAGCCTGCTTCTCCCTCTGCCTGTGTCTCTGCCTCTCTCTTTCTCTGTGTGACTATCATAAATAAATAAAGAAAAAAATATTTTAAAAAAAGGAACATGGCCTTTGGATTCAGAATGATTTGGACTCAAGTCCTGGCTCTTTCTAGCTATGTGACCATTAATATTTTGAACTTCAGTTCAAATTCAATACAGGTATTTTTATTGCTGTTATTATTTGAGATACAAGATTGTCTTTAACATCATCTTTAAATATAGGACACAGAAATTTTGTAGTATGAGCAACCTTCCCCCAAAATGGGCCCAAATGAAAGAAATAATTTTCCAGAATCTCAATAAACTAAATAGAACACATCTCAATTAAAACACAGATATCAAGCATTATATATCTGCATCTCTGTGCACATACTGACACAAGTCATGGTAAATGCATTTATTGATAATAAGTCTGGGTAGAATTTGATCTAGCAAGGTGAGGGCATCCTTTTCTTTCTTTCTTTTTTGGGGAGGGTGTGGTGGGGAAGGGCAGAGGGAGAGGGTGAGAGAAAATCTTAAGCATATTCCATGCCCAGCATGGTGCCCAATACAGGGTTCAGTATCACAACCCTGAGATCAGGACCTGGGCCAAAAGCAAGAGTTAGACGCTTAACTAACTGAGCCACCCAGGTGCAAGGTGAAGGCATTCTCAAAAGCAGCAACTCCTTTAAGATAGACCTTGTAATTTGAGATTCTTATACAAATGTAGCAGAACATAAGGTCCAACAAAAGTACATACCAAAAGAACCCCATCATTCCATTCTTGCTGCCTTGGCATGGTCATATTTTAAAACACAAACATTTCTAATTAAGTGGTCTGAAAGTCAAAGGGCTTTTAGAAAGACCTTATTTTGTAACACTATATGATAAGACTTAATGCTCTATAATCTAGCACCTTTCTGTGCTTGATAACAAACACTTTTTGAATTTCCTTCATAGTAACCTCTTTATTCTGCCTACTTTTGTGTGAACGTTTTTTTCTGAAAGATATAAAATTTAAAGTTTTTTCATAGCTAAATCTTTAGTGTTGATAGTCACAAAATGTTTCAAAACTGGAAAGTGTCCTCTCTTCCCTCAGCAAATAAAATGTGATTAAATAGTGAGTATAGGGTAAAATAATAAATAACCTACTTTCAGAGATTATCATCTTGTGAATTTACTCAAAAGACAGGGTATCAACCATCATATTTTTCCATTGATTCTATAAGATATTTTGGGTCACATTCTTCATTTTGTCTCCAAATGTTACTGAAAGAAGCTTTATCAGTATGTATAGAGGAGCATAATATAGTGATTGAATACACAGTTTGTTCAGAATAGTTCTGTGAGATTATTGAAGCAACTCTGCAGCTTAATCAGTTCTTCAGTTTCTGTAAATTAAGTACAAACTATAAGTTTTTCCATTTCACATACTAACCCACATAAAAGTCTTCTACCTTGCAGAACACCTCTCCTGTAGTAGATCCTGAGGCTGTCGACACAGATCAATAAAAACATGATCACTGCATTAGTGGTTTTCAGAGACTGGTGAAGGAAACAGATTTGTAAACATTTGTAAACATGTAGTAGCAATATGGTAAATCTTGTAATGGGAATAAGCCTCAAGTTTTTTTTAAGATTTTATTTATTTATTCATGAGAGACACACAGAGAGAGGCAGAGACATAGACAGAGGGAGAAGCAGGCTCTCTGCAGGGAGCCTGATGAAGGGCTCAATCTCAAGACCCCAGGATCGTGACCTTAGCCACCCAGTCTCAAGTTTTATGGAACCCCAGAGGAGGCAGCTTTTTGGAATTTGATGAAAATTCTTAAAAGAAATAAGGAAAGGTGCATTACAACAAAAAGCAGGATATGCAAAGGTAGATAAGTGAGGAATGAATGGGATGTTCAGGTAACTATAAACTATTCAGGAAGTGTCTGAACTTAGGGCCAGTTTCATGGGTATTTGACCTAGAGTAGTTGTATATGGCCCTCCACTCAGAAATCTCATACTTGATTTGATAACCTGTCAGTCTCATACTTTTTTTTAATAACCTGTCATCACCATTTTGAAACAATCATTTTTGAAAAGAGTTTTGCGCTGAACCCACAAATAATAGATCTTGACCTGGCTGCAGTGAAGGGTGACTGTGGGGATTGTGTTGAAAAAAGAGGCTGGAAATATGATAGGAAAAACCCATTCATTAAGGTTAATTCATTTAATTAGAAATGTTTGTATTTTATTTTATTTATTTTATTTTATTTTTTATTTTTTTACATATATTTTTTTAATTGGAGTTCAATTTACCAACATATAGCATAACACCCAGTGCTCACCCCATCGAGTGCCCCCCCCCAGTGCCCGTCACCCAGTCACCCCCACCCCCCGCCCACCTCCCTTTCCACCACCCCTTGTTCGTTTCCCAGAGTTCGGAGTCTCTCATGTTCTGTCTCCCTTTCTGATATTTCCCAGTCATTTTTTTCTCCTTTCCCCTTTATTCTCTTTCACTATTTTTTTTTTAGTAGCAACAACAGTTTAATGCCTTAAAAAGCATCAGCCATTAAAGGAATTACAGGATATTTAGCCAAATTTGTGTTACATTCTTGATTCTTTTTCTTTTTTCAATAGTGAATTTATTTTTTATTGGTGTTCAATTTGCCAACATACAGAATAACACCCAGTGCTCATCCCATCAAGTGCCCCCCTCAGTGCCTGTCACCCATTCACCCCCACCCCCAGCCCTCCTCCCCTTCCACCACCCCCTAGTTTGTTTCCCAGAGTTAGGAGTCTTCCATGTTCTGTCTCCCTTTCTGATATTTCCTACCCATTTCTTCTCCCTTCCCCTCTATTCCCTTTCACTATTTTTTATATTCCCCAAATGAATGAGACCATATAATGTTTGTTTTTCTCCTATTGACTCATTTAATTCAGCAAAATACCCTCCGGTTCCATCCACGTCGAAGCAAATGGTGGGTATTTGTCGTTTCTAATGGCTGAGAAATGTTTGTATTTTGAAATATGATTAGCTTCTGACCATGCCAAGGCAGCAAGAGCTCTGCCAGAGTTTGGACTTTTTCCTACAGATTGATAAAGAACCACTAAAGAGTTTTAAAAAAAAGACATGGCATAAGATTTTAATATTTTCCAAATAATTTTCTGAGGATAGTATATATAAAGAGAGAATCAGAGAATGGGTGAGGGTGGAGGACATTAGAAGAATATTAGAATATTGAAGTAAAGAGATAATTGAAACTTTGATGTAAGACAATGGCAGTGGAGATGCACAAATGATTATTCCCTAAAATTCACAGAGTTTGGGACAAAATACCAAAACTGACTGAATGTAATGTGCAAGTCTAACTATTATTTTGATGAGGTAACAATGTTTTTATGAGTAATGAAATGGATACATAAATAATTGATAATTTATTATATATTAATTATATAAAATATATTTTGGCCTTTATTTTACAAAATCATTATGATTTTATACTCATAGATTTAAATCACAGTAGTGTTCTGTTGACAATAATATTAAATAATACAAGATGTTCTGAGTCAGTAATTTTTAGCTAGTTTTTCATTAATTTCAATTTGGAGAAACTTCTCCCAGCTGAAAGAGTAGTAGTAAGTGGAATTGTCAATACAATTCTTAAGATTCTTAGGTAATATTTAGATTAAAATGTGAACCATTATCTCAGCCTTCCTTGTATAATAAAAATTTAGTGATTTAGGACAACAATCATTTATTACCTCAAGATTTTGTAGTTGAGCCATTTAAACTAGACCCAACTCATGATAAAAAGGAACTATAAAATATATTGCCCAATGTTTTCAATCAACCACAGTCAAGTATTTCACATATCATGGACAAACATTGTAATGTTATATATGATAAAGCATTGTTGATATATATTACATGAATTTTCAATCTCAAGCAGACTCCGCACTGAGCACAGAGTCCAAGTCTGGGCTCAGTCCCACAACCCTGAGATCATGTCCTAAGCTGAAATCAATAGCTTGTTGCTTAACTGACTGAGCTCCCCAGTGCCCCAATAAGGTAGTTCTTATTTTGAATTATCAATTTAAAAAAATTAACTTAATTTTTAAAATATTTTATTTATTTATTCATGAGAGACACAGAGAGAGAGAAGCAGAGACATAGGCAGAGGGAGAAGCAGGCTCCACGCAGGGAACCCTATGTGGGACATGATCTGGGATCCTGGGATCATACCCTGAGCCAAAGGCAGACGCTCAACTACTCAGCCACCCAGGCATGACTGAACTTAATTTTTTAGAACATTTTTACATCTACAAAAAAAATTATAAGGTTAATAGAAGAAGTTTCCATAATTCCATATCTAGTTTCCCTTATTATTAACATAAGATTTTAAGTGATCTCTGTACCCAACCTGGAGCTGGAACTAATAATCCCAGAGATCAAGAGTCACACACTCTAATAACCAGCCAGGTACTCCCATATTACAAGATATATTTTTTAAAGATTTTATTTATTTATTTATGAGAGACAGAGAGAGAGAGAGAGAGAGAGAGAGAGAGGCAGAGACACAGGCAGAGGGAGACGCAGGCTCCAAATAGGGAGCCTGACATAGGACTCAATCCCGGGTCTCCAGGATCAGGCCCTGGACTGAAAGCAGGCTCTATACCGCTGAGCCACCCGGGCTGCCCACAAGATATTTTAACTTCACCACATAAATATCTATGCCTTATATTGTGATTTTTCTATTTTCTTTTTTTTCTATTTTCTTTTAAAAATATTTTATTTACTCATGAGAGACAGAGAGAGAGAGGAGAGAGAGAGAGAGAGAGAGGGAGAGAAAGAGGAAGAGAGAGAGAGAGAAAGAGGCAGAGACATAGGCAGAGGGAGAAGCAGGCTCCCTGTGGGGAGCCCAATGTTAGACTTGACCCCAGGCCCCTGGGATCATGACCTGAGCCAAAGCCAGATGCTAAACCACTGAGCCACCCAGGTGCCCCTCAATACAATATTTAAATCTATAGAACACTGCATAATTTCTGCTTTCGAAATTTTCAATGCTTGCAAATTATAACTGTTTATGGCAATAATGTTTGTCCAACTTGTTCAAATGTCTTTCAACCAAAATTATACCAACCAAAATTATACCTTGTTTTATACCTAAAACAAAGAATAAGTCATTCTGTATAGCAGTCTTTATAGAAATCGGCTTGGGCAATATTTGTATGTGAATATTTTTTCTTATGGTTGTGCAAACATTTTTTTTTCCTTTTTAATGTAATTATTTTAGAATGTCACTCTTATTGCATATTTCTATGCAGTTCCTTTCAATACAGAAGAACTATTTTCCCTATTTAAATGCTTAATACTATTAAATATGAAATAGTCAAACTTAAATCTGTTTTCCTAAGGCTCCTATTCATATTATTATAGTAACAAGAAAGAGTTTCAGACCAAATAACAGTGAATAGAGAAAATTCAAAATTAGTTTCATTTTCCACTAAAGATCATGAGTGGAAATGATCAATGATCAAATCACTCTTTTGCAAAATCTTCATTTAAAGATCTTTTGTTATTTCACTTAATTCTTCTAGTGCATTTTGTATTTAAATTAAATGGCTAAATTACATGTAATTATTTTAATAATAATAATAATATTTAATAATATTAGTTGACATAATAATATTTAGTTGACATATCATGTGTCTAAGGATGGTTGTAAGGTCAACATTAATATATGTTATCTTAAATTAAGATGTTCTATCTTTGGGCAGACCCAGAAATTATCATATATAATATAAATTGTCAAAAGAAACTCATTATTATCAGTGCAATTGAGGCCATCTCTCACAATATCAAATGCAATATGTTCAAGATGTACTCTGTATATAGTACAAAAAAATGCTTCTGTAATTTTAGTCCAAATTTTGTCTTGTACAGTTTTTTTAAACAAACTTGTTAGCATCATTAATATAGGCTCACCTTCAAGAATGATTTAAATCCTAGCTTAAAATTGAAAACAGTTTTTCACTCTAACAAAATCAAAACCTGTAATTTTATATTAAATGTTATTTATTCAACATAAATTTTCCCTTTTATAATGTAATTGTGCTCAATAAAATTCACTTCAGAATTTTTTTAAAGATTTTATTTATTCATGAGAGACACAGAAAGAGAGAGAGAGAGAGAGAGGCAGAAACACAGGCAGAGGGAGAAGCAGGCTCCATGCAGGGAGCCTGACATGGAATTCAATCTGGGATCTCCAGGATCACACCCTGGGCTGAAGGCAGCGCTAAACTGCTGAGCCACCCTGGCTGCCCTGAAATTTTATATATGATTTATTTTCTTACTCTTTAATCTATTAAATTAAAAATACCGTTTTCAATTTTAAGTCCCAGATAGTGACTATTTATTTCATTCATTTTTATCCATTTTATAGACTTAGCCAGGAGATTTCAAAATAGCTAACAAATCTAAGTTTTCCATTTTTTTCTACAGTATGCAAAATTATGCTTGTTTAATTTTAGACACATTATTTATTTTAAGAACATCATGACTGTATTCTATATTTGCCTTTACTTGTCTTTGTTGAGCTATAATTATTGTTGTTTATTCATTTTTTTTTCTGTTCCAGAAGTGGCATGTATGCAAGTGACATTTTGTATTATTTTAACTGCAAATCTAACTTCTCAGAGTCATAAATATCTTTATTAATTCAAGCTGACCTTAAGGATTGCTTGTAAAATGTTCAGTGACAGTGATAAAATACATTGTTTTTGAATGTAGAATACAAAATCCATTTTCCAGTTATTTTTCTATTTGAAAGAATTTCAGTGCAAAATGAATTACTGAATGTCTGCTATACTCATCCAATTGGTAAAAAGTATAGCACTAATGAAAATTGGATTATGCTTTGCTAGAAATATTCTCATGCTGTCATAAGGATATGACAGCCATTTTTCATGACCATAATTCAATGGTAAAGATTCAGAGGTTTTATCTTTCAATTTTCTGGATTTTGTGAATATAATTTTTTATTATCTAATGGGCTGGACATTGTTGCACTTATTGCTACTGAGTTGTGATTTTGATATGAATAATTTTCTTTTTCTGTTCCATTGTTTTGATTATTAATTACATTTCCATATTAAAAAAATCATAGATTTCATCTGATCTGTTCAAATTTTCAACTTGGATGAGAATAAAATCCTGGCTCAAATTCCTTGTTTTGATGTGGAATTAACTTTACATTAAATAAAGAATGTGTAATGTCTTGTGCTGTTGATGAATTTTGTTGGTGTTATGCTCAAGAGAAGTCTGCTCACTTCCATTATTTCTATTTAAAAAAAAATTAAAATACAGTAACTTCATTTCTTTTTATGTTTATTTCTTTTCTATGGTCTACTTTTACATTATCTGCTTTCATTATCTGAATATTTCCTTATCTTAATAACCCAAAGGATTAAAAAATACAGTTGTATTCAAAGAGTACAAAATTTGAATGCAAATTTATCTAAATATAAAAATTGAAATTTAAAATATTTTTATTTTGTTTGCTTCTAAAATATTCAAAATAATTTATTGAATTTAAAGGATTATGAATTATAATTGATAAATATCAGAATTAAGTTTAGTTATTTAAATAAGTGTGATATACTCTTATTTAAATTTCTAGAAGTCTAAATCTTATTAAATGATTTTTTTATTAAATGATCTTATGAAGAAGAGCTGTTTGTATTTCTAATATTCATCCAGTTGTTAGAATAAGGAATCAGTATCATGCTTGATTCACATAATATCTACATATATAAGTATATGAGTATTGTGAATTACTCAACAGTACAAAGTGTTCCCTGGCTGATATATGTACATACTGTGGGAATCATGAGTACCTCTACAATAATGGATTGGAATATGAAGGGAAACAAAGAATGCATGTTTACCACCTAAAAAATGATTTTTTGTTATGCAAGCATCTATGCCGTTGATCACATCTGAGAGAATGGATATAACAAGGTAATTTACCATTTCACTTATCTTTGTACTTTTGCTGCTTAAATTCTCCACACTCTCCAAAGTAGTGCCCATCATATAACATAACAAACCTTTATGTTATTTGAATGCAGTCATCATCTGGTTCAAGGATATAGTGTAAGGGTTGTGAAGGAGAATTTCCTTGGGGTCTCAAGAATGCTAGCTGTAAGAGTAGATATTGGAGTTATTAGTTACTCTATGCCAGGGTTGAGCACTGGATCTTGAGTGATAGAAAGATTCATGTATTCTTTAATAAATTTCTTTTTGTGTTTTGGATATGTATGGGGATCTGTAGCATAGATCCCAATGTCTAAGGGTAGTACAAATGTGCAAAGGTAGAAACAAGATATTTATAGAATAAAAATGACAAAATTGTCATTATGAATCAGACATTAAGAGTGAAAGACAGGTTGGAAATGATTTCCAGATACCCGGTTTAAGTCTCTGGAAGAATTATGGTATCACTAATCAAGATATTGAATACAGAAGGAATAACAAGTTTTGGATAAAGACAGTGATTTCTTTTTTTTTCTTTTTTTTAAATTTATTTATGATAGTCACACACACACAGAGAGAGAGAGAGAGGCAGAGACACAGGCAGAGGGAGAAGCAGGCTCCACGCACCCGGAGCCCGACGTGGGACTCGATCCCGGGTCTCCAGGACCGCGCCCTGGGCCAAAGGCAGGCGCCAAACCGCTGCACCACCCAGGGATCCCCAAGACAGTGATTTCAATATTGAACATATTGAAGAAGAAATTACTTTGTGATATCAGGGTGGAAATAGCCAATTTGCTGTTGGAAGTACAGTCTGATGTTCATAAGATTTAGACTTTGGTAAAATCAATATCTTAGTTAATCAGGACTAGAAATTGCAATAGAGACCATATTGGCTGACAAATTTAGGCGATATGTTTCCCATACAATATTACTTAAATATTAAATTAGAAGAATAGCAGGAACAATGCACTTAACAATATACGAATGTGGCAACATAACACAGGAATCTGTGTGTTAAAAAAAAAAAAAAAAAAAAAAGGAATCTGTGTGTTACAGTGAAAATAGCAAAAAAATATATTATTCAACTTTAGATATTAATCTATGCCCAATCTATCCAAATTTTATTTCTACACATCAGACAAATCAGTTAGCTTCTGTGAACCTCAGATTCTTCATCTGAAAAATGAAGTTAATATGTACTTGTATCAGTTTAGATTACTTTTGGTTTAAAATAATGGAAAACACTGGCTCTGACAGCTTAAACAGTATGATATGTATTATCTGTCATAACACGGAATCCAGAGATAGGTTGGTTTTAGGATTACTGACCATTCATCCCCTGAATTACAAAAAGCACTGACTTAATTTAAATATAATAATTCAAGAAGAAAAGTAATACCTAAACAAAAATTAGGGTTCTGTTAGAGAGGTAGAAGGGAAAGGCTGGATTGTTGTTGGATATCATCAGTGTCTACGACAATGCCTTGGAACATTTTTGGAGTATTAAGGCAGAATTTATTAACATATTTGGGATTTAATGACATCCAAATTACTTTAAGACTCAAAATAGCAGAAAGTTACTGTGGCCAAGTTCAAAAAGGGTGTTGCCTGTGTTCTCTAGGATTTTGATGGAATCTTGTCTCACAGTTAGATCTTTCACCAATTTTGAGCTTATCTTTGTGTATGGTGTAAGATAATGGTCCAGTTTCATTCTTCTGCATGTGGATGTCCAATTTTCCCAGCACCATTTATTGAAGATACTGTCTTTTTTCCAGTGGATAGTCTTTCTTGCTTTGTCGAATATTAGTTGACCATAAAGTTGAGGGTCCACTTCTGGATTCTCTATTGTGTTCCATTGATCTATGTGTCTGTTTTTGTGCCAGTACCACACTGTCTTGATGACCACAGCTTTGTAGTACAACCTGAAATCTGGCATTGTGATGCCCCCAGGTATGGATTTCTTTTTTAATATTCCCCTGGCTATTCGGGGTCTTTTCTGATTCCACACATATCTTAAGATGATTTGTTCCAACTCTCTGAAGAAAGTCCATGGTATTTTGCTAGGGATCGCATTAAATGTGTAAATTGCCCTGGGTAGCATTGACATTTTCACAATATTAATTCTGCCAATCCATGAGCATGGAATATTTTTCCATCTCTTTGTGTCTTCCTCAATTTCTTTCAGAAGTGTTCTGTAGTTTTTAGGGTATAGATCCTTTACCCCTTTGGTTAGGTTTATTCCTAGGTATCTTATGCTTTTTGAATGTAATTGTAAATGTGATTGACTCCTTAATTTCTCTTTCTTCAGTCTCATTGTTAGTGTATAGAAATGCCACTGACTTCTGGGCATTGATTTTGTATCCTGCCACACTGCTGAATTGCTGTATAAGTTCTAGCAATCTTGGGATGGAGTCTCTTGGGTTTTCTATGTACAGTATCATGTCATCGGTGAAGAGCAGAATTAGTGCTCATGGAAAAGCAGCTGAAGGTTTCTCTAGCATCATCATCTAAAATGATTGGCAGGGGGAGGGGGGCACCTGAATGTCTTGGTTAGTTGAGCATTGGACTCAATCTCAACTCAGGTCTTGATCTCAGGATTATGAGTTCAAGCCCCACATTGGGCTTCATGCTGGGCACGGAACTTACATGTAAAAAATGAGTATGGGAATAATATAATACCAGGTAAAAAGAGGGTTTGTACAATGTGGAGGATACGCTACAATTAATCTGATTAATCTTCACTCTTGCTTTTGGATATTCCCCATCTCTGGGTGCTATGGTGGAAAATAATATTCAATAAGCCAAATGTAAAATCAACAAAGCCTGAGACCAATCTGCTGCATCTGATTGTGTATCTTAAGCAAGTCTGAATTCATGAGCTACTGGCATGTATGTGTGCATTAAGACCATTTTATCATTGATACATCCACCTTTTCCCATTCATTCCCTTGTTTTTGAGATAAACCACACATAAAATCAATGTATATAATGTTCAGAAAAAAATTACTTGTTTCATGCAAAGAAACAAGAAAGCCAATGACCTAAGTTTCAACTATGTTCAGGCCATATGAGTGTGCCGTGGTAGTTCATACAAATAATAATGAGCAAAACAGTCTTCCTGTAGTTGAGGCTGGTAAAAAAATATTCTCACAAACACCGTCTTGGGGCAGCTCGGGTGGCTCAGCAGTTTAGCTTGCCTTCAGCCCAGGGCCTGATCCTGGGGACCTGGGATCAAGTCCCACATCAGGCTCCCTGCATGGAGCCTGCTTCTACCTCTGCCTGTGTCTCTGCCTCTCTCTCTCTCCCTCTCTGTGGGTCTCTCATGAGTAAATAAATAAAATCTTAAAAAAAATCTTAAAAAAAATCGTCTTGGATACATAATACATTATATGTTTTCTTTGACTCATTAGACAAGCACCAGAGAAATAAGGAAAAACGCAGATAATCCACAGATTTTCTGAATTTTCTGTTGATTTATTTGAAGAACACAAGTACAGAAGGCATAATTTTGCAAACTGAACCTAAAATTTACCCCATTCAGTTTCTGTATTAATGAAATTAGATTCAGAAAATTGCTTGCATTACACTTGGAGAGGATTAGGGATTTGGATTAGAAGGTGTGTGTGTGTGTGTGTGTGTGTGTATAACATTAATAAAAATGATATGATATATTATACTGGTTAACGTATTATTTATATGACTACTATACTCAGAGAATAGTGTCTCTCTTATGTGGTAGCCAAAAAGTTCTGATCTGACTCCAGAGGCAAAAGATTCCAAAACATCTCCTCATCAGTAAATTGAAAATGAAATTGAATGTCCTTTACAAATATTATACAAATAGCCGAATATTGCCTTGGCTTTCATTTTGTAACTCTTTACAAAGAGTACAAAATAAGTTTATAAAACAAAAAGCTTTAACATCACTATTGGTAAATAAATAAATAAATAAATACTCTTCTTAAAGTACTACCTATATACCTGAACTGAAACAACAGTCATCTATAAATCAAATAGGCTGAGTGTGATGACATCTCCTGTGTATACTGGGAAAATTCCAACAAAATTTAGTTTTTTGGAAGGCAGTTCACTTTTGCATTTTCCTGAATTCTGGAAAGGTGAACAATGTAGAGTGCTTCTGGGTGAGTCCACTTTGTAAACAAATAGTGTTGTTCATAATGTGCTCATGGAATTAATTTTAACTGGTATGGTATGGTTATGGTTAACTGGTATGGTTAAAGGTTAATAAATACCATGTCTGAGTCCCATAGATGTCTTAAGGATTCAATGAGATAAGTAAAAATATCTAAAATGAAGCTGCTATATAGCAAATTTTCAATATATTTTTTCTCCCAAGGTCACTAAAATTAGGAAGTAAACTTTTAAAATTAGGAAGTAAAATTTTATTTTACTTTATTATTAATGATTATTTAACTACTTTGATGGAACAAAAATTCAGAAGCTTATGATCTAAAATTTAAAGAGTTACAAAATGAAACCCAAGGCAATATTTGGAAGACCAAAATGCATATTTTTTCTCTACGTGTTTCCTATTCACTTTCCAGCAGCTGTAAAATACATATTTTGAGTAAACAACCTTGAATTGACTCAGACCTATCTTCTCAAGATGCAAATTCCTTCCTTTTTTGCTAGCCTGGGATATGTCAAGGACATTCCAATCCAGGCAGCATTCAAAACTAAACCCACCTTTAAAAAAAATCAGAAACAATAGCTTTCTCTGCTAGAGGGGAAGCTAGACAGTGGGCTCAGAGGAAGAATATCTGATTAATCTTTTTTTCTAATCTTGGGAAATGAGTATTTGAAACATTTCTTCTTTCCTCCATTTAACGCTTATTATAAACAGCAAGAGACAAGAAACTACTCTCAGATCAATTATTTGAGCTTGCAGGACTTTTGGAAATATAAGTCCCTTCTACTCCATAATATCAGAAAAAAAGTCATCCCTGCTCTTGAAAGCAGTATAAAATTGGCCTCACCAACAACCCATAACCCAGGCAGATATACTTTGAAACTACTAAGTTGACTAATAACTTCCAATATATCTGGTAAGTTTATCAGCTTGCCTGTAATTTTCTTTTTATATACTTGTAGAGAATATGCCACATTTAAAATTAATATTTTTGAACAGCTTGCATCACTCACACAGATGCCCTGGTAAGAATAATTAAATATATTCTCAGTGGGTGGATTTCTTTCTCTCTTTCCCTTCTCCTTCTGTGGAACATCTGTGGGTGATCCTTCTAAATAAATAGGGCTAGTTATTTCACAAACAAAAGATGAAAGTCCTCTGTGCCATATTATATATGCTCAGCAGTAATGCTTTGGTTTATTTGTAAAATATGCCACATGGTAAGCAATTGACTTACGATGATTTGAGAGTAGGAAATAATAAAATCGCCCCAGCAAAGTAATTTGAGAACACAGGAATTAAGACAATAGGACTAATCCTTGGTTAAGCCAGTGTAGCATTTGACTTAACCTAGGGGTCTATAGATACTAGTCTATTGTTCTTTGCTAATACTTCTTTCCAAAATTGAGCCTTCAACCATTAATTACAGCTTTTAAAACTTTACTATTCTTTTTTTTATCCAAAAAATCTAATAACCCCCACTCCTTACTGTTACCTACACAGTTCCTTACCATCTAGATACACTTCATGGTTCAGCTCAAGTCCCATCTCTTCCAGGATACTTTCCCTGATTACTTTAGCTTACATTACTCTCTTCTTTTTGAACACCCATAACGCTAATAATATAAGCCTTGACTTTGTTTTTTTAACATAACCTCATGCTTTGTGCTGTTGGCTTACACTGATTCAGGAATTGTTCAGTACCTATTAATGCATATTTATTTTGTCTTTTCACATTTGGTTTAAGTACTTAAAGGACAAGGTTTATATTATATGATTATTTGTGCCCGATAGCACAGGAGACCATGGATCAGGACCATGCCTGTGGTGTTCACTTAGTAAATCTGTGTTAAATAGATGTGGAATAAATTTCATATTGTCAGATGTAAAGATTGTTTAATTGTTCAGGTTTTTTATAATCTAACATTTTAGCTGATAACAAAATCATATCATCATCTCAATAGATGTAAAAAAAAACTTTTGACAACCTTCAGCATCCGTTCATGATTAAAAACTCTTAACAAAGTAAGCTTAGGGATTCCTGGGTGACTCAGGAGTTAAGCATCTGCCTTCGGCACAGGACGTGATCCTGGAGTCCCGGGATCGAGTCCCACATTGTGCTCCCTGCGTGGAGCCTGCTTCTCCCTCTGCCTATGTCTCTGCCTCTATCTCTAATGAATAAATAAAATCTTAAAAACAAATAACAACAACAACAAAAAAAAAAACAAAGTGAGTTTAGAGGGAACATACCTCAACATAATAAAGGGTCTTATTTTGTGATAACTTTTCAATTTCTTCTCAGCAATAATATGGATGCAAAGTCCAATGTTTAATTGCCAGAGACTATTTTACCATTTACTCATCCAGACATTACCAAGAAGTGTGGACGCTGGAAAGCTTGTAATACATATTTCTGCATTTAAACTCAAATTTAATATATGGGGAAATGATGTGACAATATATTATGTGTTGATTATGAACAACAAGGTAAAAATCTCTTCAGAGAAACTTTGTCTTTTTATTTTCTCCTGGAAATTTAGGAAAATGCTTAATGGGTATAAACAAATCAAAGACCTGATTATCATTGTCATTAATTGTTTGTGCTCAATTTTACCTAACACAGTTACTCTTTCTTTCAACTACATATTAGTTCTAATCTATATAATTCTTAGGTTAAAATAGGAGTAATATATCAAAACCTTCCTAGGAGTGCAAATACCAGATAGTAGGCTGTCTGCTGTACCTTTCTTCTAAACTAGTCTGCAGGCTCTATGATGTATATTTGTAAACTAGACTATCATATGATGAGGAATTTCAGATATTTTAATAAGTATGCTGTATGCTCCTTTGGGGCATATCTAATGTGGATGTAACTTAGTAAATTCAGTTCTATAGCAAATAGTGATGGAGTGAGTTCTCACAATTTAAGAATTGGAAATCCATCATGAAGGTAAAAATACAAATTATTGTGGCATATCCCCTTAACTGTGTTTGGAGCTAGTTAATACAAAGAAAACTGCCAGGATGTGGTGGAGGGAATGTGGGATCACTTGAAAAATACTTGACAGAGTTGTTTTCCCCTTTTTATTATTTTTGTATTCCACAAATGGGAATGCACTCCTGTTTTTTACATTCTCACCTCTATTTTAAAGATCTCAGGGCAAGAAAGAACCTTATATGTCAAGACTCTTCCTCACTTCCTCCCTCCATTCCTCCCTCCATTCCTTTCTTTCTTTCTTTTCTTTTCTTTCTTTCTTTCTTTCTTTCTTTCTTTCTTTCTTTCTTTCTTTCTTTTTCTTTCTTTCTTTCTTTCTTTCTTTCCTTTCTTTCTTTCTTTCTTTCTTTCTTTCTTTCTTCTTTCTTTCCTTTCTTTCTTTTTCTTTCTTTCTTTCCTCTTTCTTTCTTTTTTTCTTTTTCCAGTATAGTTAACATAGAGTGTTCTATTAGTAACTATCGAGAACAAATTGATGGTTTATCCAAAGGGGGGTGGGTTGGGGGAAAGGTTAAATAGATAACGGGGATTAAGGAGTACACTTCTGAAAAGGACTGGGTAATGTACAGAATTATTGAATCACTATATTGTACACTTGAAACTAATAGAGCAGAATCTGTTTGTCTCTTTTTTCTTCATTTGTTTTATTTCTTAAATTCCACATATGAGTAAAATCATATGGCATTGGTATTTCTCTGACTTTTTTTTCTTAGCCTTATACTCTCTAGGTCCATCCATGTTTTCACATGTAGAAGGATTCTATTCTTTTTCTATGGCTGAGTAATATTCCAGTGTGTGTGTGTGTGTGTGTGTGTGTGTGCGCACGCGTGCATATGCCTCACATCTTCTTTATACATATATATGTATAAATGTTCATAAATATATATATATATATTTAATTATATGCGCACCACCTTTTCTTTGTCCATTCACCTATCGATGGTCACCTGGGGTATTTCTATAATTTGGCTATTGTAAATAATGCTGCAATAAACATAGGGATGCATATATCCTCTTGAATTAGTGTTTTTATATTCTTTGGGTCTTTATACACCTGACTGTACACAGCCTATTAAAGTATTCTAAACTTTCACTTGATTTCTCTCACTTACATTTTATTGCTAAAACTTAGAATATGCCATTATCAAACTGAAAACATTCATGGAGAAAAAAGATAACAACTTATATTACCCATTTTAATTATTTTATTAATTTGAAAAATATCCCAACTCAAGAAATACAATGGGAATACTAAATCAGAGTAGTGTTTTTGGACTAAAGAAAAGGTGTATTCACACAAATTAACAATTATATCCAATATATGAAAGGATTTCAGAAATAATTAACTTAATGGAAATTAGTATATAATATGGAAATTATGGATCACTTCATTCTTACCCTGAGTATATTATGGTCATCATCTTGTTATCAGGCAGAATCAATAAAGGATATGTCTACAATACCCTGAAATTCTAAAATTTTAAGATCTAGTATGAAAATGCAGTGGAGGGACACCTGGGTGGCTCAGTGGTTGAGTGTCTACTTCAGCTCAGGGCATGATCCCGGAATTCTGGGATCAAATCCCATATCGGGCTCCCTTCCATGAGCCTGTTTCTCTCTCTGCCTATGTCTCTGCCTCTCTGTATCTCTCATGAATAAATAAATTTTAAAATATCTAAAAACAGAAAGTAAAAAAAATGCAGTGGAAAATAGAAATGGATAGTAAAACTAAGATTTTTTTTAACCCCCCTGATCTTTGGAGCTAATAGACCTTATGTACTTTTTGAGGTTAATATAAAATATATAATATGATAAGTTCCTCACTATTCAAGATACCACTAATTATTTATGATTTTTTAATCAAATGAAGTAGCTCAAATATCTTAGAATCTAGATGTTGGGATACTGAGAACAAGATACTGGTTAATAATGAGGAAATAAATAGTTCAATATAAAAATCAATGGAAGTATATGAACTTCCAGAAATGAGTAACTCACAAAAACATGATTAATTCTTAGATAATTTCATTGAAAAATACCCCCCAAAATAACCATTTATTAAAAATTTGTCATTCAAAACAAGAAAAAATGGAAAGAAATTGCTGGTGCTGCAAACACGAAAAAAATTCAGGGAATGTCAAAGAACTAAAGTATATTGAATGCATATGTTAGTAACCCGAAATAAGGCTTAAGTTGGTTAAATTCAACTTTAGTACTGGTGTAATATATTATATAGTTATATACATAGATGCATGCATCTACAAATTATACAAGAGTGGGAAATGAAAGTAACCAAGAGCAGCCAGTTAATAAATGATTAACTAGGCTGATACTATCCACAGGTGATCAGTTTATTATTGCCAAGTCAAAATAGTAACTATAAATCAATTAAATATAATTTCAAAGAAATAACATAGAAAGATCAACAGATACAAAAATGAAATCAACAGACACAAGGAAATCATTAGAGTGAAAGCAAAACTTAACTAAGTTATATTTTGGAGCTGAAAATTTCTATTATAAAAAAATAACTTGTGCTTTTTCAGTTTGTCAAATTTTCAAAGGCTTTTCTAAAATTGTGTATCATTTGACCCTCACAAGAATACTGTGAGATAGGCAAGGGTACAATCATTATATTTGTTGAACATAATTTATATATATTAAAAGATAAAAAACCTTATTTTTTTGATTGAGCAAACTTAGAATAAAAAGCCTAAATATATTTATATATATTTGCTTTTATTAAAGCAAAATTTGGGAAAGGTAATCATGTGTTAAAAAATAACATATCACAATACCATATTAGAAGAAGCACTATAAAATAATGGTAAACTATGGTAGCATGATGTTGATCAAGTAAGATACCGCAGGGTTTGGATTTTGCCTCTGCTACTTACTGGCTGTGTGACCATGGAGAAACTACTTGCCTCCTGAACCTCAGCTACCTTATGCTTAGCACAATGTAATATCACACAGAAAGGTAACCAAAATAAGCCTAACAAAAAGTTAAACCATGTGAATGTTATTTAATTAGTTCAAATAACTGTTTTGAGTAAAGATATAAGGAAAAGAGAATGATACATCTACAGAATTACAGAGACATGGATAATTGCAGTTCAGTACTTCATGAAAAAGTAATCATAAAAAAGATAATAATCATTATACCCAGTCTAGTGTCTAAGACCTAATAGAGGCTCAACAAAAGATGGTTATTGTTGTTGTTGTTATTTTATTGTCCACCTGAAAAAGTCCTTCATCCTTAAAACTCATCTTTTCTGAATCTTTTTAAGACTCATCATCCACAAAAAATTGTGTGCTCCTTCCTGTCTCTCCCATAACACCCTGCTATCCCTTTATTATCAGACTTATCATTGATTTATATTAATCAGTTTTCTTATCTTTTTCTTCACTAAGACTGATTTTTTGAGATCAGGGATTTTATTCTGCTTCATTTATATCTCCATCATATATCACAATGCTTGGCACATCATAGGTTTTTAATAAACATTCATTAAAAGAATATGCAACGACTATTCTCAACGACTTCAAGGATAGGTTTAAGAGCGTTTGGGACCTTTGAATTGTATTCTAGGCTTCACGGTGTCACCAAAATGTAGGAGTGTATAAACAACAGAACATACTGATATTTAATGTGTTATCCACATACCTAAAGTTGCAAGGAGAAAAAAGAAGTTAGAAGGAATTTTAAATAGCACTTATCCCTCTATACTCAAGAAATGTTTGCAATTATGAGACAAATAAGAAACTATGAACAAAGATTCCCAAGAAGGCTCTTACATTCTGCTGCATCACTGCGGTACAAGGTTGTGAAACTGTAGGGAGATAAGGTCTGGAAAGTGTTTTTAAAACAATACCTGAATTGGGACAGCAGTTGAGCCTCTGCCTTTTCCTCAGGGCTTAATCCCCGAGTCCTAGGATGGAGTCCCACATTTGGGCTCCCGGCCTGGAGACTGCTTCTCCCTCTGCCTATGTCTCTGCCTCTCCCTCTTTGTGTCTCTCATTAATAAATAAATAAAATCTTAAAAAAAACCCACAATACCTTAAATATATATGGTATTCAATAAATGTTTTGGGGGAGGGAAGGAGTGGAGAGAGGAAGAGAAGAAGGAGGAGAAAGAGGAAAAGTATATTTGATGGAATGAAAAACAAGAGTTCAATCTCACTCTGGTCTGGGGTGACCACTATTAGTCCTTCAACATCTTCCTTGAAGGAATTTTAAGAGAAAATATAAGCACTTCATAAATATGAGGAATTATTGTAATTACTATTATGAATGTCATTTTATTGAAGAAGAGGTTTTGAATTGAAAATGAAAATTTTAAAAACCTTGTTTCTGGTTAATTAGAGGCAATGAAGGAAAAATGTAGTTTTAGAATGCTTGAATAATGATACAATTTGATTGTAAAAGGTGATATTTGAGCACTTGTGAAAACCCTTTAAACAAATAGCTAAAGGGGAGGGGGCAAGATGGCGGAAGAGTTGGGTCCCCAAGTCACCTGTCCCCACCAAATTACCTAGATAACTTTCAAATCATCCTGAAAACCTATGAATTCAGTCTGAGATTTAAAGAGAGAACACCTGGAATGCTACAGTGAGAAGAGTTCGGCTTCTATCAAGGTAGGAAGATGAAAAAAAATTAAGAGACAAAAAAACATCCAAGGGGAAGGGCCCCCCACGAGGAGCCAGGCTTAGGCCACGTGGTGAGTGCCCCCAGGACAGGAAAGCCCCGTCCTGGAGAAGCAGGAGCTTCACCAATCTTCCCGGACAAATAGGCCCTCGCAGGGTGTTGGAGCAGGATCCCAGGAGGGGCAGGGATGCCCTCAGGCTCCCAGGGGCACTAACAGGGGACCTGCCCCCCGGGGGAGAGTGGCCCCACACACAGTGGACGAGCTCCCTAAAGGGCTGCAGCGCACCCCAAGGGGTCGGGAGCAGCTCGGTGGGGGCTCTGACTGTAGCTTCGCTGTGGAGGGGGCTGCATGGCCCTGGGAGCGTGATTCCAGTGGTGCAGGCCCTGGAGGCCAGGGCACCGGGGACACAGCCCAAGATCCGGTGCTGCCCCCAGGACAGACAGAGGCTGGGAGGACACAGGACAGAAAGGAGGCTCCTGCTGCTGGGCGCCTGGAGCTGTGCAGAGCGGTGGCCCCTGGCCCGGAGCATCCAGGCCCCTGCAGACTGGGAGCAGTGGTAGTTACTACCGCAGATGACTCCAGGGCTGGAGTGCTGGCTGCCGCCCCTTTGTTGTTCCTCCTGGGGCCTAACAGGATAAACAACTCCCACTGAGCCCTGCACCAGGCAGGGAGCTGAGCAGCTCCCCCAGGAGCACACACCTGAGAATCAGCACAGCAGGCCTGTCCCCCAGAAGACCAGCTAGAAGGATAGGGGAAAAGCAAGTTATTGACCGAGCAGCACTGAAAAGTTCAGGGGAAGTCGAGGGATTTACAGTATATACAATCAGAGGATACTCCCCCTTGTATTTTGTTTTCTGTTTGCTTACCCCCCTTTCTTCTTTTTCTTTTTTCTTCTTCTTTTTTTTTCTTGTTTCTCTTCTCTCTTTTTCTCTTTTTCCCAGTACAGCTTGTTTTCTGCCACTCTGCACTGAGCAAAATGACTAGAAGGAAAACCTCACCTCAAAAGAAAGAATCAGAAACAGTCCTCTCTCCCACAGAGTTACAGAATTTGGATTACAACTCAATGTCAGAAAGCCAATTCAGAAGCACAATTATAAAGCTACTGGTAGCTCTAGAAAAAAGCATAAAGACCTCAAGAGACTTCATAACTACAGAATTTAGATCTATTCAGGCAAAAATTAAAAATCAATTAAATGAGATGCAATCCAAACTAGAGGTCCTAACGACGAGGGTTAACGAGGTAGAAGAACCAGTGAGTGACATAGAAGACAAGTTGATGGCAAGAAGGGAAACTGAGGAAAAAAGAGAAAAACAATTAAAAGAGCATGAGGATAGATTAAGGGAAATAAATGGCAGCCTCAGGAGGAAAAATCTACGTTTAATTGGGGTTCCCCAGGGCGCTGAAAGGGACAGAGGTCCATATTATGTCTTTGAACAAATCATAGCTGAGAACTTTCCTAATCTGGGGAGGGGAACAGGCATTCAGATCCAGGTAATAGAGAGATCCCCCCCATAATCAATAAAAGCCGCTCAACACTTTGACATTTAATAGTGAAACTTGCAAATTCCAAAGATAAAGAGAAGATCCTTAAAGCAGCAAGAGACAAGAAATCTCTAACATTTTGGGGAGAAATATTAGATTAACAGCAGACCTCTCCACAGAGACCTGGCAGGCCAGAAAGGGCTGGCAGGATATATTCAGGGTCCTAAATGAGAAAAACATGCAGCCAAGAATACTTTATTCAGCAATGCTCTCATTCAGAATAGGAGAAATAAAGAGCTTCCAAGAAAGACAGAAACTGAAAGAATAAGTGACCACCAAGCCAGCTCTGCAAGAAATACTAAGGGGGATTCTGTAATAGAAAGAGGAAGTCCAAGGGAATAATCCACAAAAACAGGGACTGAATAGGTAGCATGATGACGTGAAATTCATATCTTTCAATAGCAACTCTGAACATGAATGGGCTTAGTGACCCCATCAAAAGGCACAGGGTTTCAGACTGGATAAAAAAGCAAGACCCATCTATTTGCTGTCTACAAGAGACTCATTTTATTTTATTTTTTTTAATTTATTTTTTATTGGTGTTCAATTTACTAACATACAGAATAACCCCCAGTGCCGTCACCCATTCACTCCCACCCCCCGCCCTCCTCCCCTTCTACCACCCCTAGTTCGTTTCCCAGAGTTAGCAGTCTTTACGTTCTGAGACTCATTTTAGACATAAGGACACCTACAGCCTGAAAATAAAAGGTTGGAGAAACATTTACCATTCAAATGTTCCTCAAAAGAAAGCAGGGGTAGCCATCCTTATATCAGATAAATTAAAGTTTATCCCGAAGACTGTAGTAAGAGATGAAGAGGGACACTATATCATACAAATAGCTAAAGAAAGACATCAATCTTCAATGAATGTTCTACATAGTTGTTGAAAACTATGATTATTTAATTCATATTTTAACCTCTATTTTTCATGTATTCACAGAAAGTATTCAGTGCCATATGAGCAAGAGTACCTGCTGAAAACATTTAGAGCAGGTTGGATTTTGAAACCCACTAGCTTAACTTTTGTTTTTGCATACTGTACTGTATACCCCAGCCTGTACAGAAAATGGTAAAGTAAGAAATACTAAAAAATGAAAACTGCATTCTATTAAATATTCAAAAGTTGAGTTGGTCATTAAAAATATTCTTCAATCGTCAGTAAAATTCAAGTTAAGTACCTTTTGGTTATGGGGCATTCATCCTTTTTCATGAAGTGCAGAACTGCAGTTAGCCACGTCTCTGTGTAATTCTTTATATGTCCCAAACAGTAAAACCCTTAGAATGGGCCAAGAACCTTGTACTTAGTACTCCTTTCCCTATATCTTAACTCAAAACAGTTATTTAAACTAATTCAAAAAATATTAGCACAGCATCTTTAACTCTTTCTTAGGCTTATATGGGTTGCTTTTCTGTGGGATATTACATTGTGCTAAGCATTGTGTGACAAAGGAGGTAGCCTCATTTTTGGAAGGAAAATTTTTGGGACTTTGAATTCAGAGTATTTTCACATCCTCTTTGAGTTTTAATGGAGTTAGATCTTTCACTTGCTTTGATATGTAAATAGAGATATTGCTATCTCCCAGGGGATCTTGGAGATCTGCCAAAGTACATAAGGGTAAGATATCCTTCAGGATAGAAGCTGAGTTGCCTAGAACAGCATATAAAGCCACGTTTGTGTTTGGGCTTCACAATAAAATACCTTTGTTAATAGTTTTCACTTCCAATATAAATGTTTATATATTTTCTCAGCTTAGTCATCCTAGTTAGCCAATAGTTAAAAAACAACAGTTATACTCTTTTTCCTGGTGCTGTGTTACTAAACTTAAACCCTTCCTTTGAAGATGCTATTTATATTTCCTTTGATATATGCCATTAAAAATATCTGTTCTTTAAATAACACTTATCTTTGATGGAAATTGGGACATAGTTTCAGCTATTTATTTCAGTGAAGGGAATAACTACTGAAATGGTAAAATTGCTAATCTATAGGGAGAAAGAATAATTTCCACCCTAGATGTTATGCAGATCATATTTAGAAGGAAAAGAGAGGCTGAAAACTTAGGTTAGGTCCTATAATCATATTTATTTTTTACTTATTAGCTTCATTTGTGGTTATCCCTGCTCATATAATGTGAAACCCACAAAATAAGAGTCAATGATTTTAGTGTTTTCTATTTCTGTTTTGCATCATTGATATTTCTTCTGAATTGATAACTTTCGTTCCATTCTTGATTCTGGAGTATTTAATTAGTGATTTCTATCATATGTTTTAAAATGTAAAATTAGTGTTAATCTTACATGTGAAAGCTAATATTATGTTTACAAACCTTGCCTGTTCTATAATTAAGACATAGTTATCCACCTTAACAGTCTGAAACCAGATAATTGTAGATTAATTTGTAAAGAAATTTTGTTAAAATGACAGCAAATACCACACAATATGAAAAGGAGAGAAGCAGACTCTCCACTGAGGATGGAGACCAACCTGGGCTTAACCCCAGTACTCTGATTGTGACCTGAGCCAAAATCAAGAGTTGTATACTTAACTGAAATGAGCCACTCAGACATCCCGTCATTTATTATTTTATTTTTTAATTTAAATTCAATTTGCCATCATATACTATAACACCCAGTGCTCATCCCATCAAGTGCCCTCCTTAGTGCCTGTCACCCAGTCACCCCATCCCCCCATCTTCATCCCCTTCAGTAACCCTTTGTTTTTTCCCTAGATTTAGGAGTGTCTCATGGTTTGTCTTCCTCTCTAATTTTTCCCCACTCAATTTCTCTCATTCCCCTTATAGTCCCTTTCATTATTTCTTATATTCCACATATGAGTGAAACCATATCATGATTGTCTTTCTCCAACTGACTTATTTCACTCAGCATAATACCCTCTAGTTCCATCCACGTGGAAGCAAATGGTAAGTATTCATCCTTTCTGATGGCTTATTATTTTTTTTAATAAACTCATCCCCTTGTGAATTTGTTGAATGCCACATTTCTTTGAAAAGAAATCAATATTCTAAGTGTGTTAAAAAGTAATATAATTTGATCTGTATTAATTTTTGTTACAGGCATCCACATGTTGATTTTCAATGGAAAACAATGCAATAAATACTCTGTTATATCTTGCAAATAATTGCTTATTTGAACCCACTACACTGCTCATTAGAAATGTTACATTTTCAACATGAATAGAATAAACCAGTCAAATCCATAAAACAAAATTGAAAAGCACAAATTAACAAAATAAATCCTTACCTCTCCATCACTATTATTCTTCTATTTTAACTATCAAAACACTTAAACGGTGTTCTAAGTTGCTGGACCCTGGGATAATTCATTGTGGTAAAAATGGCATAAAAGCAGAGAAAGCACTCTTATGGCAGAAGAAGTGAATGCAATATTGAAAATGAATAATCATTTGTGATGTAGCCACCAACAGTGAAGGTGACTTTTAGGCAGTGGTCCTGAGGTACTTTAAATTCCTCCAAAACTGTATAACATTTCAACATCCCATTAATGCTCTATATTTCTGTATCCTAATTCCCAGGATTTAACAAAGCTCTTTTTTATGACTTCCAGATTTTGCATACTGAATTTATCTTCTATTTAACTTGGGGTCCACCACATTGATTTCCAATCATACATCTAATAATTGTTATTTTAGTAAATTTCCAGGGACTCCCTTTCCAGTTGTTCCCTGTATATCTCATTCTGTTAGTAGTATTGAAAATTTCCTAACTACATAGTGTTCATTGATTCAAAAATCTTATTCAACAAATACTTATTGAGTGTCTCTATATTAGACATTGAAGCACCACTAGAAGTTATTCAAATAGAAGGGTTCTCAGATCTTGGGGAAGTGGTCAGAATTTACTGTTCCAGTATTGTGACATGATTCCACTATGGATTGTTCAACAATAAACAAATCTCCTTAGACTCAGTTTTATCATCCGTACAACAGAGATTGACATGGTTGAATAAGAACAATGTTTTTGAAAATCAAATAGTTGCACAATAATGGGTCATAAAGCCAATTTATGAATGTATGACTGGCATTTCTTAATGATATACAATACAATAGAAAGTTTTACAGTATATATTAAGATTACACAAATTTGAAATTTCCATTTTTAACCCATCTATGCATGTGTATATTGTATAGTGGATTTGTTTATTTTTTATATTTGTCTGCATTTTGACATAGTGGTTTAAAACATATTTTTGGGGCACCTTGGTGGCTCAGTTGGTTAAGCAGTTGCCTTTGGCTTAGGTAATTATTCCAGGGTCCTAAGATCAAGCCCCACATCAGGCTCCCTGCCTGCTGGGAGTCTGCTTCTCCTTCTCCCTCTGTCCCTTCCCCTGCTCATTCTCTCTCTCTCTCTTTTTCTCTCGCTCAAATAAAATAAAATAAAATAAAATAAAAATTTTGTTAATGTGAGTCATATTAAAAAAATTCTAAGTTCCTGAACTGGAAGACTGGGATAATTTAGTTTTTTAAATATTCCATAATTTTCTATTTGATATTTCATTGAAATGGACCATCGGGAGGCATTGAACTTTTTATCTGGTTCAAGGTATCATGTCATTTTACATATTGCAGATGATCAAAAAAGTATAATAATAACTGCAGAATAATTTATTTTTAGTTAATCAAATCTTATAGACACACCTTTGTCTTTTTTTATATACTTTGTTAATAGAAAGGAAAACTCAGAATAATAGATGAAGCATGGCTCAATTAATAGAAAAATAAATTATAACATATTTTGAACATGATGCAATGCCTAGAGATTGAACTCAATTGAAGCATTACAATGGAGTATTGCCATGGGCAGCAAAAGATAGCCAAGAAGGTTGGGGTACTAGAATACACACCAGACTTTAAAAACTGGGTTCTTGTCCTTACTTTTCCAATATAATTTAACCTGAATTTAGTAACCATGGTGATGGTGATAATAATAACAATGACTAATATTTATTAGTATTTATTCTAGGCACTGTTCTAAGCACTTCATAATATACCATTTTATTTATTCCTCACAATAGCCATAGGAGGTACATATAATTTTTTATCCATGTTTTACAGATTAGGAAACTGAAGCACAGAAATAATTCTTCATTATAGATTATGTACCAAAAACAATAATAAGCACTGAAGAAGAAAAGATGAGTAAGACGTAGTTATCTTTTCAAGGAGTTTACTGTGTAGTAGAATTGCATAAAAATCACAGTGAGGAATATAGAGAAGAGGGCAACCTGCTGAGGATTTAAGAAAGACTTCTTTATAAAGTGGATGATATGATTCTTGAAGGATGGTAGAAATTTTGTAAGTAAATAAAATAGGTAAGTTAATTCTGTTAATCTACATATAGAACCAGAAGTGGTCTGGAAAAAGATAGTCTGTCTAGGGACGTCTGTTGATACCTAATAAATCTTCAACTTCGCATAGCCTTCCTAGCTCTATGTATTGCGATCCAATAGATTAAGTTTGCACTCTTTTTCACTTGTCAAGACTTTTTTTAAAAAGATTTTATTGGGAGCCCTGGGTGGCTCAGCGGCTTGGCGTGCCTGCCTTTGGTCCAGGGCATGATCCTGGAGTCCCGGGATCGAGTCCCACGTCGGGCTCCCTGCATGGAGCCTGCTTCTCCCTCTGCTTGTGTCTCTGCCTCTCTCTCTCTCTCTCTCTGTCTCTCATGAATGAAGTCTTTAAAAAAATAAAAATAAAAAGATTTTATTTATTTATTCATAAATAAATATGAATATGAAATTAAAATAAATATGAAATTTAAAAATAAACATTTTTTAATTTGCCCTGGGCCAAAGGCACTAAACCACTGAGCCACCCAAGGTGTCCCAACTTGTCAAGACTTTGGATGAACAAAAACTGATATTCCCTCTAGCCTGCTTTGTACTTTTGCTGATTATGTGATATTGAACAAATCATTAAATTATCTGAGTTTCAGTTTCCTCCTTGTGGAACAGAAGTTTTAGTATATGTAGAATAAATGTAATCTGAGAACTATGGGCCATGTAAAAAAGCTTAATAAAACACAAGACCATCATCATGTGATATTTGGGCTGATCTGGAACAGAAGTACATGACAGTAACTATAGGAAGCTCTGCCTATAGTTGAGCTGCTGCCTGCATTGTCTTTCTTTAGTTGAAATAAGACAGCAAGACAGAAATAAGACAAGCAGTGACAAGGGGTGATGTTATAGAAGATGGCAGAGTAGAAAGCAACAGAAATTGGTCTTTCCATTGAGACAAAAATGGCACTGGCACAATTTGTCTAAAACTACTATTTTGGAACTCTGGATTGAGTCCCAGTCAGGCTACCTGCATGGAGCCTGCTTTGCCCTCTGCCTGTGTCTCTGCCTCTCTCTCTCTCTCTCTCTCTCTCTCTCTGCCTGTGTCTCTGCCTCTCTCTCTCTCTCTCTCTCACTCTCTCTCTCTGTGTCTCTCATGAATAAATAAAAAAAATATTTTTAAAAATAATAATAATGGTCATTGTTACCCCTCATTATGATAAGGATTGCCCATTTCCCCACTTAGGCTTTTGACAAGCAGCTCTGATGATAGTGACACAGAGGTCTGATGTGCTTTGGCAGAGGCAGTGTAGGCAGTAAGGACTCTGCCCACCAAATATTGGGGATGTGTTCTGATTAGTGGTTATTAATTCTGATCAATGAGTTGCGGGCACAGAAGCTGGTTGCCATTATTTAAACCTCAACTGACTAAAATACCTTTCAAGGGATTTAAAGAAGCTGTCTTTTTTTTTTTTTTTTTTGATATTTAAAAACAACTGCATATGTGATGGGGTGGGTTTAGAAAATCACCACCCATACTTTGGGAAAGACACAGGCTCACAAAAGACATGAGATGATGTTATATTTTCATATCAGGCTGTTCCTCGATACAGTGACACACTAAACAACAACAGCAGAAAAAACAAAAACAGTAAAATTAATAATAATAATAATAATAATAATAATAATAATAATAAAAACCCTGGGGAAAGGGGAGAATCTGATTCCCAAGGTAAAAATATATTATAAGATTCAAATGACCGGGGATCCCTGGGTGGCGCAGCGGTTTGGCGCCTGCCTTTGGCCCCGGGTGCGATCCTGGAGACCCGGGATTGAATCCCACGTCAGGCTTCCGGTGCACGGAGCCTGCTTCTCCCTCTGCCTGTGTCTCTGCCTCTCTCTCTCTCTCTCTCTCTCTGTGACTATCATGAATAAATAAATAAAATCTTAAAAAAAAAAAAAGATTCAAATGACCAGTTTTTAACAACAAAAAAAAAAATCACTGGATATATAGGCATTATAAAAATATAAAGAAATTCTGGAGCTGAAAAGTAAAGTAACTAAAATCAAAATTACCCTATAGGGGCACAAAGAGACATTTAAAGAAGCAGAAAAAAGAATCCGTGAACTTGAAGATAGCTCAATTGAAATCACTGAGTCTGAGATACAAATTTTAAAAATAATAATACAAAGTAAACAGAGCCTAAGTAACCAGTGGCACACTATCAAATGGACCAATGTACACATTGTGAAAATACCAGGAGAGATAAAGGAGTAGAAGTAATACTTGAAAAAATAATGGGTAAAAAAGTAAATTTGTTGTATGCTTGAATCTACAAATCAAAGAAGCTGAATAAACTTCAGATAAAATTATGAACAGATCTGTCACCAGAAAACTTGGAGGCACAAAGACAGTGTTGATATATTCAAAGTATTGAGAAAAAATACTGCCAATTAAGAATTCTATATCTGTCAAAACCACTCCTCAAAAATGAGGGAAAAATAAAGACATTCAATTAAAAAAAATCTGAATCTTTATTAACACTATATCTTCCCTGTAAGAAATGCTAATGGCATCCTTTAGAATAAATGAATGGATGCTAGATAATAATTTCAAGTCATATGAAGAAATAAAGATCCCAGTAAAGGTAAGTACAAGGGTAATTATTAATTACTCTTACTGTAATTTTAGTTTGCAAGTCCAATTCTCATTTTATATAGTACTTACAAATGAATAATAAATAATTACTTATACGTAATATATAAAGATGTAATCTGTGATATTAAACAGAAAAGGAATAAATGTTGTATACAGACATGGTTTTTATATGCTTTTGAAGACAAATTGGTATAAATTCAAATTTTATAGTTATATCCTCAGGATATTAAACATAATCTCTTTGGTAACCACAGAGAAAATATCTATTAAAAGGAAATGGGAAGAAAATAAAAACATTTAACACCCAAAATGAAAACTAAACATAAAAGAAGGTAGTAATGGAGGAAATGAGAGACAAAACCTATAAAGTATAAAGAAAACAAGTAGTAAAATGGCAGAAGTCCTTGCTGACCATTAATTTCTTCAAATATCAATATCTACACTATCAAATTAAAGATATAGATTGACAAAAGGAATTAAGAAAACTCGATACCATTTATGGTGATACAACTGACACACTTTAGATCAAAAGACATAAATAAGTTGAAAAGGAAGGATGCAAAAAATATTCTAGACAGTAGTTGCTATTGCCCATGTCAAAGAGATTCTTCCTGTATTCTCTTCTAGGATTTGTATGGTTTCAGGTCTCACATTTAAGTCTAATCCATTTTAAATTTATATCTATGTATGATGCAAAAGAAATAGGCTGGTTTCATTTTTTTTGCATGTTGCTGTCTAGTCACATCAACATTTGTTGAAGAGACATTCTTTTTCCCCTTGGATATTCTTTCCTGCTGTGTTGAAAATTAGTTTGCCATATAATTGTGGGTTAATTTCTGTTTTTTTCTTGGTTCCATTGATCTATTTTTGCAGTAGTATCATCCTGTTTTGATTGGGAGAGTTTTGTAATATAACTTGAAGTCCATAATTGTGATGCCTTCAGGTTTGCTTTTTTTAATTTTAAGGTTACTTTGACTATTTGGGGTATTTTGTGGTTTCATACAAATTTTAGGATTGCTTGTTCTTGTTCTGTGAAAACTTTGTTGATATTTTGATAGGAATTATATTAAATGTATAGATAGCTTTGGGTAGTATAGACATTTTAAAAATATTTGTTCTTCCAACTCATGAGTATGGAATATCTTTCCATTTATATGTAATGTTTTCAATTTCTTTCATCAGTGTTTTATAGATTTCAGAGTACAGAACTTTTACCTCTTTGGTCAGCTTTATTCCTAGGTATCTTATGGTTTTGGTGCTGTTGTAAATGGAATTGATTCACTAATTTCTCTTTCTGCTACTTCATTATAGGTATATAAAAATGCAACAGAGTTTGGACATTGATTTTGTATCTTGCAACATTATTTTATCAGTTCTGGCAGTTTTTTAGTGAAATCTTTTGGGTTTTCTATATAAAATATCATGTGATCTGCAAATACCAAAGTTTCACTTTTTCCTTGCCCATTTGTATATCTTTTATTTCTCTTTGTTTTCTGATTGCTATGGCTAGGACTTATAGTACTATATTAAAAAACAGTGGTGAGAGAGAGACATCCCTGTTTTGTACTTGACCATAGAGGTAATGCTCTCATGTTTTACCCATTGAGGATGGTATTAGCTATGGGTTTTTCATACATGGCCTTTGTTATATTGAGGTATGTTAGCTCTAAATTTCCTGCTCTATCCTTCAGATCAGTTGCCTACATAGGCTCTCCTTGACCTGCCGTGGACACTGTTTGGTCCTTGGCCTGAATGTGTTGAGTTTTAACTAGGCATGCTCATGGGATGCCTGGGTGGCTCAGCGGTTAAGCCTCTGCCTTTGGCTCAGGGCATGATCCTGGAGTTCCAGGATCGAGTCCTACCTACATCAGGCTCTTTGCATGAAGACTGCTTCTCCCTCTGCCTCTCTCTCTCTCTCTCTCAGTCTCTCATGAATAAATAAATAAAATCTTTTAAAAGATAACGAGGTATGCTTTGGTCAGCTTGAGCAATGGCAACTGACAGCACCTCCCCCAGAACTGAGCCCTGCAGAACCCTCTGGTTGGGAGACATGATATGGACAGTTTTGTGCTGATATTCTGGGGGATTGGCCCACTGCACTGCAACTGAGGCAGTCTTAACTGAAAAGAGTAGTCCTGCCAGGGTGCAGGGGAATGGGACCTGGTATAAGAAAGTTAGGCAGCTAGTGTCAGTGCTGTGTTGCTTCCCACAGCTGATTCTGTATTTATACTGATGGTCTAGGAATGTAAATGGTGCCATCCAACTCCTTTGTTCCAGCAGAGGCTTTTTCGTTAATGATGTTTCTCAATGTTGTGTTCAGAGAAAAGTGAATAATCTCCCCACTGTGCCCCCAGGCATTCTGTAGATAGTGGGTTTCTCACTGTCTGTCACAGGTTGTTTGCCTGTCTTCTCTTCGGGAGCAGCACAGTGCCCTCCAGGCTCTAACCTAGAAAAGCCTATTGACATTTAAAACTCCAGGTTTTAAGCCCTGCAGGTTGCAAGAACTCATGAAATTTAACCCCTCTTGTTTTCTTTTTCTTTTTTAAAATTTCTTTTTATTGGAGTTCAATTTGCCAACATATAGCATAACACCCAGTGCTCAACCCATCAAGTGCCACCCTCAGTGCCCGTCACCCAGTCACCCCAACCCCCCACCCACCTTCCTTTCCACTACCCCTTGTTTTCCAAGCCAATGGCCTTCTGTAGAAATTCGTGTGCATCCACCTGTATGCTCCACTCTCTCTTGGTCTTCTCTACAATCATGGCTTCCTCTACTTCACAGCACCCTCAATCTGCTTCTCCCCTAAACCATTGTCTCTACACTTCTTATTTTCTTTGATGTGGCCTCTTCTCTCACTTTAGTTGTTGAGTTTTGTCTGTAAGTCTTCAGGTCAAATTCCTGGGTATTTTGGATTATTTGAGAGTTATCTAGCTATGTTCACTGGATGAGGCAAGCTTAGGGTTCTCCTACTCTGCAGCCCTCTTATTCTCCTTTTTGTCCAACAATGTAAAGTCTGGGACAAAATGTCTTCTCCAGTAAATTCTACCAGACATTTAAAAATAATTAACACTAACCTTTCTCAAACTGGATGAAATTATTGAAGAAGGGGGAAAACATCCTAACTGATTTCATTAAGTCAGCATTTCACTGATGCCAAATCCAGATAAAGAAAATTGATCACCGATATCCTTTATGAATATAATCTGAAAAATCTCAATTAAACATTAGCAAATACAATGCACATAATACTAAAAGCCTTATAGCTGTAGCCAAATGGAACTTATCCCAAAATGTAAGGGTGGATCAACATACAAGAATCAATTACTGTAACATGTAACATTAATAGAACAAAGATAAAATGTGCATGATCATCTCAATTGATGTAGAAACATATTTGATAAAATCCAAGATCATTTCATATTAAAAAATTCTCAGAAACTTAAGGATACAGGAGAAATCCTTCAATTTGAAAAAGAATATTAACAAAATGCTACGATAACATTAAACTCAATAATAAAACTAAAAGCTTTCCCTCTAAGATCAAACAGAAGATAAGGGTGACTCCTTTTGCACTGCCAATCAACAGAGTACTGGAAGCCTAGGTAGAGGTATAGGACTAAATAATTAAAAGGCTTACAAATTACAGAGGAAGAGATAAAATTATCTCCATTTATATGCAACATTGTCCATATATATAAACCCTCAAAGAATACACACGAAGACTACAAAGTTGATAAACAAATTCAGCAAAGTTTCAGGATTCAAGATAAACACATGAAAATCAGTTATAGGTGTATTCATCAGCAATAAACAATCCAAAATAAAATTAAAAGAGCAATCTCATTTACAATATTATAAAAAAATTGGAAATAAATACAACCAAGGAGGTGAATGTTTTGTATACTGAAAACAAAGAAACATTGCTGAAAGAATTTGAAAAGACTAAATGGAAAGACATTCCATGTTCATGGATTGAAAGATGTAACTTTATTAAACTATCAGTATTACTCCAAGTGATCTAGAGATTTAGTACAACTCCTACCAAAACTACAACAGCGTTTTTCCCAGAAATTAAAAGTCTTTTCCTCTAATTTATATGGAGTTACAAGGGTCTATAAAGAGTGAAAACAATTCTGAAAAAGAAGAAATAAAGAGAACTCAACTTGCCAATATTGAAGCTTACCATAGATCTATAGTAATTTAAAGTTTATGATAGTCGTATGAGAACAGACACAGATATATGAAACATAATAGACAGCACAGATATAAACCCTCACATATAGGATCAATAGATTTTTGAGAAGAGTGCCAAGACCATCCAGTGTGAAAAGGAGAGTCTTCTCAACAAATGGTGCTGGAAAAACTGGATAAACACATCAAGAGAATGAAGTTGGAATTTTATACCATATTTGAACATTAACCAAATTTTCATCAAAGATATGAATTTAAAAACTAAACCTATATAAGTTTTGGAAGAAAACATTGAGGAAAAATCTTTATGATACTGGATTTGGCAATGATATTGATATACCAAAAAAAGTATAGAAAACAAAAGAATAGATATATGGAAACAAACTGAGGGTTGCTTAAAAGGAGATGGGTGGGAAGACGGGGTAACTGGATAGACATTAAGGAGAGCATTTGATGTAATGAGCTCTAGGTGTTATATGCAACTGATGAATCACTAATCATTACTTCTGAAACTAATAATACACTACATGTTAATTGATTTTAAATTACTGAAGTCCAAGATGGCAGAGGAATAGGAAACCTTAGTTTCATCTGGTCTCAGGAATTCAACTAGATAGCTGTTAAATCATTCTGAACACCTGTGATTTCAACTGGAGCTCTAAGAGAATAGCTGCAACTCTACAAATAGAAAAGTGACCACTTTCTGCAAGGTGGGGGTGCAGAGAAGTGAATCTGAGGTGATATATGGGAAGATAAACTGCCGGGGGTAGGGTCTGGGGCCTTTGTAACCTGGCTACTGGAAAGTGAAATAACAGCAGGGCACAAAACCAGAACTTTTAGAATTCTGCTTTGGTGAAGGATGTCCCTGCCTGAAAGGTGCTCAGGCAGTGAAAAAGTGGCTGAATCCTAGGTAGGACAGTGTGGTCTCAGGATCATCAGGGTCAAAGGAAGAACAGGGGTGCTTGAGTGTGGCATAATTCCCAGGCATTGGAGTGGGGAAACCAGCTGCAGTCAATGAGCCCAGGAGTGGGCTCCCAGCTCCAGGTTACAATAAACAGCAAATCATGGCAAGGTCAGCGTGACTGCTCTCTGAGCAGGAGCACAACAAAAGACAGAACTCACCAGAGCACCCTTCTTCCCCTGGAAGGATTGGCACATGAATGGGCCACAGAAATCTGCAGGTATTGCAGATTTCAAATAGGGTGTGTCCCTGAAATAGAAATGCTCATTCACAATCTGGGTGAGCATGGAATATGGATGGACACCAGGGAGACAGGAGTGGGCACACTGAGGAGTGGGGCCCTGAGCTTTTGGCCCCAGGGCTGGATTTTGGGAGGCCACCGTTTTCACTCTCATCCTCTAAAACTTCAAGGAGAGCCTTCAGGAAACAAAAGCCACATAGAACAATCCCGAGGATATTATTTAGTCTAGCCCTCTGGCAAGGATAGTGCAATTCCTCCTAGGGCAAAGACACTTGAGAATCAATGCAACAGTCCCCTCACCAAGAAGATCAGGAAGAATATCCAGCCAATACCAAGTTTACCAATCGAGAACTGCAAAACTCCAGCACTAGGGGAGAATAGAATTCATGGGTTTTTTATTCCGTGATTATTGTCTTTCAATTTTAATGTTTTTCTTTATTTTTTAACAATTTATTATTTTATTGACTTCATTTAAAAGTCTTTTAAAATTATTCTTCCAGTTACTTTCTATCCTTTCATTATATTTAATTCAATTTCATTTATATGTAAAAGCATTTCATTCTTTATAATTGTGGGATGCAGTTCTCCTAAAAGACAAAAATACACCCAGAATCTTATGTATAGCTCTGTTCTCTTCACCTGTGTGATCATATTCATATTTTTTGCCTTCTTTTGTTTTATCTGTTTTCTTAAAGTCCTTTTTATTTTTTTATTTTTTTTATTTTTTTATTTTTTTTAAATTTTTTTTTTTTATTTATTTATGATAGTCACAGAGAGAGAGAGAGAGAGGCAGAGACATAGGCAGAGGGAGAAGCAGGCTCCATGCACCGGGAGCCCGATGTGGGATTCGATACCGGGTCTCCAGGATCGCGCCCTGGGCCAAAGGCAGGCGCCAAACCGCTGCGCCACCCAGGGATCCCTTAAAGTCCTTTTTAAATTTTTATCTTTACAGTTAAATTCTATCATTTCAATGTATTAAATTTTATTTTGTATATATATGTATATATATATTTTTTACAATTTTGAGATGCAGTTTCTTCTAACAAAAGGATATTGCTCTGTTCTGTTCAAAAGTCTGTTTATATTCCTAAATCTTAATATTTTTGTTCTCTAATTCTGATTTTTATGGTTACATTCTATCCTTTCATTATGTTTAATTTTTTAAAATACATACATTTTATTTCATTACAATTTTGGAATCTAGTATTTGAACAAACAGACCAAAACACACACATGATTCAGTGTATTACTGTATTGTCTTCATTGTCTAAATATATTCTTATTTTATTTTTATTTTTTATTTTTTATGGTAAATTTATTTTTTATTGGTTTTCAATTTGCCAACATACAGAATAACACCCAGTGCTCATCCCGTCAAGTGCCCGTCACCAATTCACCCCCACCGCCCACCCTTCTCCCCTTCCGCCACCCCTAGTTTTTTTCCCAGAGTAAGGAATCTTTATGTTCTGTCTACCTTTCTGATATTTCCTACCCATTTCTTCTCCCTTCCCCTCTATTCCCTTTCACTATTATTTATATTCCCCAAATGAATGAGAACATATAATGTTTATCCTTCTCCGATTGACTCATTTCACTCAACATAATACCCTCCAGTTCCATCCACGTTGAAGCAAATGGTGGGTATTTGTCATTTCTAATCGCTGAGTAATATTCCATTGTATACATAAACCACATCTTCTTTATCCATTCATCTTCCGATGGACACCGAGGCTCCTTCCACAGTTTGGCTATCGTGGCCATTGCTGCTAGAATCATCGGGGTGCAGGTGTCCCGGCATTTCACTGCACCTGTATCTTGGGGTTAAATCCCCAACAGTGCAATTGCTGGGTCGGAGGGCAGGTCTATTTTTCACTCTTTGAGGAACCTCCACACAGCTTTTTAGAGTGGCTGCACCAGTTCACATTCCCACCAACAGTGTAAGAGAGTTCCCTTTTCTCTGCATCCTCTCCAACTTGTGGTTTCCTGCCTTGTTAATTTTCCCCATTCTTATGGGTGTGAGGTGGGATCTCATTGTGGTTTTGATTTGTATTTCCCTGATGGCAAGTGAAGCGGAGCATTTCCTCATGTATGTGTTGGCCATGTCTATGTCTTCCTCTGTGAGATTTCTGTTCATGTCTTTTACCCATTTTTGATTCGATTGTTTGTTTCTTTGCTGTTGAGTTTCATATGTTCTTTATAGACCTTGGAAAATAGCCCTTTATATGATATGTCATTTGCAAATAACTTCTCCCATTCTGTAGGTTGTCTTTGAGTTTTGTTGAAGGTATGTTTTCCTTTGCAAATCTTCTTATCTTGATGAAGTCCCAATAGTTCATTTTTGCTTTTGTTTCTCTTGCCTTCACGGATGAATCATGCAAGAAGTTACTGTGGCCAAGTTCAAAAAAGGTGTTGCCTGTGTTCTCCTCTAGGATTTTGATGGAATCTTGTCTCACATTTAGATCTTTCATCCATTTTGTGTTTATCATTGTTATGGTGCAAGAGAATGGTCTAGTTTCATTCTTCAGCTTGTGGATATCAAATTTTCCCAGCGCGATTTATTGAAGAGACTGTCTTTTTTCCAGGGTAGTCTTTCCTCCTTGTCGAATATTAATTGACCTTAAAGTTGAGGGTCCACTTCTGGATTCTCTGTTCTGTTCCATTGATCTATGTGTCTGTTTTTGTGCCAGTACCACACTGTCTTGATGACCACAGCTTTGTAGTACAACCTGAAATCTGGCATTGTGATGCCCCCAGATATGGTTTTCTTTTTTAATATTCCCCTGGCTATTCGGGGTCTTTTCTGATTCCACACAAATCTTAAGATGATTTGTTCCAACTCTCTGAAGAAAGTCCATGTTATTTTGATAGGGATTGCATTAAATGTGTAAATTGCCCTGGGTAACATTGACATTTTCACTATATTAATTCTTTCAATTCATGAGCATGGAGGATTTTTCCATGTCTTTGTGTCTTCCTCAATTTCTTTCCGAAGTATTCCCTAGTTTTTAGAGTATAGATCCTTTACCTCTATGGTTAGGTTTATTCCTAGGTATCTTATGCTTTTGGGTGCAATTGTCAATGGGATTGACTCCTTAGTTTCTCTTTCTTCAGTCTCATTATTATTGGATAGAAATGCCACTGACTTCTGGGCATTGATTTTGTATCCTGCTACATTGCCAAACTGCTGTATCAGTTCTAGCAATCTTGGGGTGGAGTCTTTTGGGTTTTCTATATAGAGTATCATGTCATGGGGGAGGAGGGAGAGTTTGACTTCTTTGCCATTTGAATGCCTTTTATTTTTTTTTGTTGTTGTTGTTGTCTGATTGCTGAGGCTAGGACTTCCAGTACTATGTTGAATAGCAGTGGTGAGAGTGGACATCCCTGTCTTGTTTCTGATCTTAGGGGAAAGGCTCCCAATGCATCCCCATTGAGAATGATATTTGCAGGGGCTTTTCGTAGATGGCTTTTAAGATGTTGAGGAATATTTCCTCCATCCCTACATTCTGAATAGTTTTGATCAGGAATGGTTGCTGTATTTTGTCAAATGCTTTCTCTGCATCTATTGAGAGGATCATATGGTTCTTCTTTTTTCTCTTGCTGATATGATGAATCCCATTGATTTTTTTTACGAGTTTTGAACCAGCCTTGCATCCTGGGGATAAATCCTACTTGGTAGTGGTGAATAATCTTCTTAGAGTATTGTTGTATCCTATTGGCTAGTATCTTGTTGATAATTTTTACATCTATGTTCATCAGGGATTTTGGTCTATAATTTTCCTTTTTGGTGGGGTCTTTGTGCAGTCTTGGAATTAAGGTGATGCTGGCCTCATAGAACCAGTTTGGAAGTACTCCATCTCTTTCTATCTTTCCGAACAGCTTTAGTATAATACGTATGGTTTCTTCTTAAACATTTGATAGAATTCCCCTGGGAAGCCATCTGGCCCTGGACTTTTGTGTCTTGGGAGGTTTTTGATGACTGCTTCAATTTTCTCCTTGGTTATTGGCCTGTTCAGGTTTTCTATTTCTTCCAGTTCCAGTTTTGGTAGTTTGTGGCTTTCCAGAAATGCGTCCATTTCTTCTAGATTGCCTCGTTTATTGGCATATATGTTCATAATATGTTTTTAAAATCGTTCATATTTCCTTGGTGTTGGTAGTGATCTCTCCTTTCTCATTCATGATTTTATTAAATTGAGTCTTCTCTCTCTTCTTTTTAATAAGGTTGGCTAATGGTTTATTTATCTTATTAATTCTTTCAAATAACCAACTCCTGGTTTTGTTGATCAGTTCCACAGTTATTCTGGTCTCGATTTCATTGAGTTCTGCTCGAATCTTTATTAACTCTCTTCTGCTGGGTATAGGTTCTGCTTGCTGTTTTTCCTCCAGCTCCTTTAGTTGTAAGGTTAGCTTTTGTATTTGAGTTCTTTCCAGGTTTTGGATGAATGCTTGTATTTCAATGTATTTCGCCCTCAGGACTGCTTTTGCTGTATCTCAAAGATTTTGAATGGTTGTATCTTCATTCTCATTAGTTTCCATGAATCTTTTTAATTCTTCCTTAATTTCCTGGTTGACCCTTTCATCTTTGAGCAGGATGGTCCTTAAGTACTCCACGTGTTTGAAATCCTTCCAAACTTCTTGTGATTTAGTTCTAATCAAGGCCTTATGGTCTGAGAATATGCAGCAGATGTTCCCAATCTTTTGGTATCGGTTCAGACCTGATTTGTGACCCAATATGTGGTCTATTCTGGAGAAAGTTTCATGTGTACTTGAGAAGAATGTGTATTCAGTTGAGTTTGGATTTAAACCTCTGTAAATGTCTGTGAAATCCATCTGGTCCAGTGTATCATTTAAAGGTCTTATTTCTTTGGCGATGTTGTGCTTAGAAAATCTATCAATTGCAGAAAGTGCCGTGTTGAAATCTCCCAGTATTAGTGTATTATTATCTAAGTATGTCTTTACTTCGATTATTAATTGATTAATATACGTGGCCGCTCCCACATTAGGGGCATAAATATTCATGATTATTAGGTCCTCTTGTTGGATAGATCCTTTAAGTATGATATAGTGTCCCTCTTCATCTCTTATTACAGTCTTTGGGATAAACTTTAAATTATTTGATATGAGGATGGCTACCCCTGCTTTCTTTTGAGGACCATTTGAATGGTAAATGGTTCTTTAACCTTTTATTTTCAGGCTGGAATTCTCCTTAGGTCTAAAATGACTCTCTTATAGACCACAGCTAGATGGGTATCGCTTTTTTATCCTGTCTGAAACCCCACACCTTTTGATGGCATTGTTAAACCCATTCACATTCAGAGTTACTATTGAAAGATGAATTTAGTGTCATTATAATACCTAGTCACTCCTTGTTTTTTTGTGAAATGTTCCCTTGGACTTCCTCTTTCTTTTACATAGTCCCCCTTAATATTTCTTGCAGAGCTCATTTGGTGGTCACATATTCTTTCAGTTTCTGCCTATCTTGGAAGCTCTTTATCTCTCTTTCTATTCTGAATGACAGCCTTACTGGATATTCTTTGCTGCATCTTCTTCTCATTTAGGACTCTGAATATTACCTGCCAGTCCTTTCTGGCCTGCCATGTCTCTTTGGAGAGTTCTGCTGTTAACCTAAGACTTCTCCCTATAAAGTTTAGGGATTTCTTGTCTCTTGCTGCTTTAAGTATCTTCTCTTTATCTTTGGAGTTTGCAAGTTTCACTATTAAATGTGGAGGTGTTGAATGGTGTTTATTGATTTGGGGGGGGGGGGGAATCTGTCTATCTCCTGGATCTGAATGCCTGTTTCCTTCCCCAAATTTGGGAAGCTCTCGGCTAAGATTTGTTCAAATACACTTTCTGGACCTCTGTCCCTTTCGGCACCCTCAGGACCCCCAATTAAACGTAGATTTTTCCTTCTGAAGCTGTCATTTATTTCCCTTAACCTTTTCTCACTATCTTCTAATTGTTTTCCTCTTTTTTCCTCAGCTTTCTTCCCTAGAATCAACTTGTCCTCTATGTCAGTCACTTGTTCTCCCTCGTTAACCCTCATCGTTAGGACCTCCAGTTTGGATTGCATCTCATTTAATTGATTTTTAATTTTGGCTTGATTAGATCTAAATTCTGGAATCATGAAGTCTCTTGAGGCCCTTATGCTTTTTTATAGAGTCACCAGTAGCTTTATAATTGTACTTCTGCATTGGCTTTCTGACATTTACTTGTAATCCCAATTCTGTAATTCTGTGGGAGAAAGTATTGTCTGATTCTTTCTTTTGTGACAAGTTCTTTCTTCTAGTCATTTTGCTCAGTTCAGAGTGGCTAAAAACAAGTTGTACTGGAAAAAGGAAGGAAAAAGGAAGAAAAAAGGGAGGGAACAAACAAGCAAAAACAAAAAACAAAGAAGGGTATCTTCTAATTCTATATCGTATAAGTCCTTTTACTTCCTCTGGAACTTTCCAGCGCTGCTTGGTTAAGAAGTTGCTCTTCCCTCTGGGAAACAAACTAGGGGTGGGAGGAGGGCGGGGGGGGGGTGGTGACTGGGTGGCGGGCACTGAGGGGGCACTTGAGGTGATGAGCACTGAGTGTTATTCTGTATGTTGGCAAATTGAACACCAATAAAAATAAATTTATTATTTAAAAAATAAATTAATTAAAAAAAAAAGAACTTGCTTTTCCCCTGTCCTTCCAACTGGTCTTCTGGGGGAGGGACCTGCTGTGCTGATTGTCAGGTGTGTACACCTGTGGGAGGTGCCTTGCCCCCTGCAAGGTGCACGGCTCAGTGGCAGCTGTTTATCCTGTGTGGCCCCTGTTCCCTGGTGGCCCCACTCAGTCCCAGGCACAAGGTGACACCAGAAGGAACAACCCTGGTGGCAACCAGCTCTACAGCCTTGGAGTCAGCTCCAGCAGCAACTCCTGCAATCTCCGGGTGAGCAGGGACCTGGATGCTCCGAGGGCAGGGGGCGCTGATCTGCGCACCACTGGGCTGCCTGGTGGCAGGAGAGTCCTCGCTGTCCTGCGTCCTCCCAGCCTCCACCTGTCCCAAGGGGAGTGCTGGATCCTGGGCTGTGTCCCCTCGCGCCTTGTGCTCCCGGGCCTGCGCGGCTGGAATCGCTCTCCCGAGGCCACGCAGCCCCCTTCAGGTGGAGCTGCTGCCTGGGTTGCCACCTGGGCTGCTCCTGAGGCTCTGCCTGGCGCATGCTCCAGCCCTTTTGGGAGCTCGGCCCACAGTGTGTGGGAAGCTCTCCTCTGGGGTGCACTTCCTCTGTTAGTGACCCCAGGGACTTGGGGGCTCCACTGCCCCTCCTGGGTTCCTGCCCGAGTTCCCTGCGAGCACCTTTCTGTCCAGGAAGATAGGTAAAGTTTGTGCTTCTTTGGGACTGGTCCTTCCTGCCCTGGAGGCACTTGCCATCTGGCCTTAGCTCGGCTCCTTGCGGGGGTCCCTCCCCCTTGGATGCTTTTTTATTGCTTTATTTTTTTCAGTCTTCCTACCTTGATAGAATCGGGAGCTCTTCTCACTGTTGCATTCCAGCTGTTCTCTTTTTAGATCTCTGGCTGAATTCTTAGGTTTTTTTGATGATTTGAAAGTTATCTAGGTAAGTTGGTGGGGACAGGTGACTTGGGGAATCCTACCTACTCTTATTACATCTTGCCCCACCTCTTATTATATTCTTTTTTACTTTATTTTTTTCTTCTGGTTTTGGGTCTCTTCTGATTTGTATAGTGTATATTTCTCTGGGGTTGTTGTTGCCATTTTAGTATTTTGTTCTCTTATGTGTCTATTCTTCTCTGGACAGAATGAAGAGATACAAAAACTTACCTCAAAAAGAGAACAAGAGGTGGTACTATTTGCCAGGGACCTAATTACTATGGACATAAGTATGATTTTGAAACTAGAGTTCATAATAATTATTATAATGATTCTAGCTGGGCTTGAAAAAAGCATATGAAGACACTACATTATCCTTTTCTGGAGAAATAAGAGAACTAAAATCTCATTAAGCCAAAATCACAAAGGCTATTAATGAGATGCAGCACAAATGGAGGCTCTAACTGCTAGAATAAATGAGGCAGAAGAGAGAATTGGTAATATAGAAGGCAAAATTATGGAGAATAAAGAAGATGAGAAAAAGAGAGATAAATAGTTACTGGATCAAGATGAGAGACTATGAGAGATATGCTATACCATACAGCAAAACATTATTAGAATTATTGAGACCCCAGAAAAAGAGGAAAGAGAGAGAGGGGCCGAAGGTATATTGGAACAAATTATAGCAGAGAACTTCCCTAATATGAGGAAGAACACAGACATCTAAGTCCAGGACACACAGTGAACCACTCTCAAAATCAATAAAAATAAGTCAACAGACTGACATATAATACTGAAACTTGCAAATCTCAGAGACAAAGAGAAAATCCTGAGGGCAGCTTGTGTCAAGATGTGCTTAACCTCAAGGTAGAAACGTTAGACTGGCAGCAGACCTATTCACAGAGAAATCGCAGAAATAAAAGGCTATAAACAGTTGGCAGGATATGTTCATGGTGCTAAATGAGAAAAATATGCAGCCAAGTATACTTTATCCAGCTTGGATGTCACTAAAAACAGAAGAGGAAATAAAAACCTTCCAGGACAAAGAGAAACTAAAAGAATTTGTGACCATCAAATCAGCCCTACAAGAATATTAAAAAGGATCCTTTAGGGAACCCCGGGTGGCACAGCAGTTTAGTGCCTGCCTTTAGCCCAGGGCGCGATCCTGGAGACCTGGGATCGAATCCCACATCGGGCTCCCGGTGCATGGAGCCTGCTTCTCCCTCTGCCTATGTCTCTGCCTCTTTCTCTCTCTCTCTCTCTGTGTGACTATCATAAATAAATAAAAATTTTAAAAAAAAGATCCTTTAACTGAAGAGAGAGCCCCCAAATACCATAGACCAGACAGGATCAGAGACAATCTACAGAAATAGTGACTTTACAGGTAATAGAATGGCACTAAATTCAGATCTTTCAATAGTTACTCTGAATGTAAAAGGGATAAATGACCCAATCAAAAGACACAGGTTATCAGACTGATTAAAAAGCAAGACCCATCAATATTCTGTCTGCAAGAGACTCATTTTAGACCCATAGACACTTCCGGATTTAAAGTGAGAGGATTAAAAACTATTTATTATGCTAGTGGACTTCAAAAGAAATCTCAGTGGGCAAAAATTATATCAGACAGATTAGATTTTAAACGGAAGACTGTAAATAAGAGATGAGGAAGGACAATAGTACATAATAATTAAAGTGTTTATCCAACAAAACAGCTAAAATGTATAAATATGTATGCCCCTAACTTTGGAACAACCAATTATATAAGCCAATTGATAACAAAATTAAAGAAATACAAAGGAAAATTAGACATCAATATCCTTAATGAACATGAATGCAAAAATTCTCACCAAAATACTAGCCAATAGGATTATTTACCATGAGCAAGTGGGATTTTTTCTTGGGCTGCAAGGGTGGTTCAATATCTGCAAACCAATCAATGTGATATATTACATTAATAAAAGAAAGGACAAGAAACATACCAACCTCTCAATAGGTGGAGAAAATGCTTTTGACAAAGTACAGTATCCTTTCTTGATTAAAACTCCTCACAGAGTAGGGATTGAGGGAGGATACCTCAAACACATAAAAGCCATATACAAAAAGTCCAAAGCGAATATCATTCTCAATGGGGAAAAACTGAAAAATTTTCCCCTAAGGACAGAAACATGATAGGGATGTCTACTATCACCACTACAGTTCAATATAGTACTAGAAGTCCTAATCTCAATAATTAGACAACAAAAAGAAATTCAAGGTGCCTGAATTGGCAAGGAAGAATTCAAACTCTCATTCCTTGCAAATGACATGATATTCTATATGGGAAATCCAACAGACACCACCCAAAATTGCTAGAACTCATACTCAGCAAAGTGGCAGGATATAAAATCAATGCACAAAAATAAAATCAATGCACAAAAATTACATTTCTATACACTAATAATGAGACTGAAGAAAGAGAAATTAAGGGGTCAATCTCATTTACAATTGCACCCAAAACTATAAGATATCCAAATCAAAGAGGCAAAGGATATGTACTGAGAAGACTATAAAATACTCATGAAAGAAATTGAGGAAGACACACAGAAATGGAAAAACATTCCATGCTCATGGATTGGAATAACAAATATTGTTGAAATGGCCATACTACCTAGAGCAATCTACACATCAATGCACAATCCCTGTTAAAATCCCATCAACTTATTTAAGAGAGTTGAAAAAAAGATAATCCTAAAATTTGTATGGAATGAGAAAAGACCCTGAATAGCCAAAGAAATGTTGAAAAAAGAAAACCAAAACTGGTCGCATCACAATTTCTGACTTAGAGGTCTATTACAAAGCTGTAATCATCAAGACAGTATGGTACTGGCACAAAAACAGATCAGTGGAACAGAATAGAGAACCCAGAAATGGACCCTCAACTTTATGGTCAACTAATCTTCAACAAAGCAAGAAAGAACGTCCAATGGAAAAAAGACAGTCTCTTCAACAAATGATGTTGGAAAAATTGGACAGCCACATGCAGAAGAATGAAACTAGACCATTTCTTCATTCCATACTAAAAATATAGACCTAAATTGGATGAAAGACCTCAATGTGAGACAGGAATCTATCAAAATCTGAGAGGAGAACACAGGCAGCAACTATTGTGACCTTGGCTGCAGCAACTGCTTATTGGACACATCTCCAAAAAGCAAGAGAAAAAAGGCAAAAATTAACTATTGGGACTTCCTCAAGATAAAAACCGTGTGGGGAAAAATTAGAAAGGAAGACAAACCATGAGAGACTCCTAACTTTGGGAAACAAAGGGTGGTAGAAGGGGAGGAGAATGAGTTACCTGGGTGACAGACACTAAGGAGGGCATTTGATGGAATGAGCACTGGGTGTTATACTATATGTTGGCAAATTGAATTTAAATAAAATATTTTACTTTTTTTTTTTAAGAAAAAGCTTTTGCAAAGCTTAAGAAACAGTCATCAAAACCAAAACACAGCCAACAGAATGGAGAGGATATCTGCAAATGTCTTAGCAGATAAAGGGCTAGTCTCCAAAATCTATAAAGAATTTTTTCAAACTCAATACCTAAAGAACAAATAATCCAATCAAGAAATGGGCAAAGGGGCAGCCCGGGCGGCTCAGAGGTTTAGCGCCACCTTCAGCCCAGGGCCTGATCCTGGAGACCCAGGATTGAGTCCCACGTCGGGCTCCCTGCATGGAGCCTGCTTCTCCCTCTGCCTGTGTCTCTGCCTCTCTCTCTCTGTGTCTCTCATGAATAAATAAGTAAAAAAATCTTTAAAAATAAGTAATGGGCAGAAAAGATGAACAGATATTTCTCCAAAGAAGACATACAAATAGCCAATGATACATGAAAAAATGTCCAACATCACTCGGCATCAGGGAAATACAAATAAAAAACACAATGAGATACCACCTTATACCAGTCATATGGCTAAAATTAATCAGTCAGAAAATAACAGATGTTGGCAAGGATGTGGAGAAAGGGGACCTCTCTGACACTCTTGGTGGGAATGCAAGCTGGTACAACCATTGTGTGGAAAACAGTTTGGAAGTTACTCAAAAAGTTGAAAATAGAGCTACCCAGCAATTGTCCTACTGTATATTTACCTGAAAGATACAAATGTAGTGATATGAAGGGGCACCTGCACCCCAATATTTATAGCAACAATATCCACAATCGCCAAACTATGGAAAGAGACTTTATGTCCACCAATAGATCAATGGATAAAGAAAATTATACACACACACACACACACACACACAGGCATCAAAAAAATGAACTCTTGCCATTTGCAATGGTGAGAATGGAACTATAGGATATAATGCTAAGCAAAACAAGCCTATCAGAGAAAGATGATTATCATATAATCTCACATGTGGAATTTAAGAAACAAAACAGAGGATCATGGAGGAAGAGAGGAAAAAATAAAACAAGATGAAATCAGAGAGATAAACCGTAAGAGACTCTTAATCATAGGAAACAAACTGAAGATCACTGGAGGAGAGGCAAGTGAGGGTTGGGTAACTGGAAGATGGAAATTAAGAAGGCCATGTGATATAATAAGCACTGGGTCTTATACAAAACTGATGTTTCACCAATCTATACCTTTGAAAACAATAATAAATTATATGTTATTTAATTGAAATTATTTTTAAAAGATTTTATTTATTTATGCATGAGAATACACAGAGAGGAGAGAGAGAGGCAGAGACACAGACAGAGGGAGAAGCAGGCAGGGACCCAATCCTGGATCTCCAGGATCATGCCCTGGGCTGAAGGCGGCGCTAAACTGCTGAGCCACACGGGCTGCCCTATTTAATTGAAATTAAATACAATTTTTAAAAAGTACAAAATTGATTTTAAATTAAACTTCTTTAATTAAGAACTTATAGACATCAAATAATAATATCAGAAAGCATAAAGAAAAAGCAGTTAGAAAAGGAGCAACAAATAAAACCTAAAACCAGTAAATGGAAGGGAATAATAAAATTTAGAGTAGAGTTAAACAATATTGAAACTACAAACCAATAGAGCAGGTCAATACAACCAGGAGCTGCTTTTTTGAATAAATTCAATAAAATTGATGAACTATTCACCAGGCTTATCAAGAAAAAAAAGAAAGGAACTAAATAATAAAAAAACTAGTGATTTTTTAAAATGATGTTTTAATCATTAGCATGATTAAATAGAAATAACCAACACGACAGAAATACAAATAAGTATGAGATTATTATGAAAAACTATATGCCAACAAATTGATAAACCTAAAAGAAATAGACAAACTCTTAGAAACATAAACTACCAAAACTGAAAAAGGAAGAAATATATATTTTTTAATTTTTTAAAGAACATTTATTGAATACTTCACATGTACCAGGTGCTGATATACTGATAAAAATCTAAATATCTCATCAAAATACCAAGTGATTTTTAAAGTATATTAAAAATTATCCAAAGTAGGACAATCAGGTACTGAGAAACAACAGATGAGATCCTCCACACCTCCTGAGCACTGTGCCAGGGCAGCAGGCTCTGCAGCTCAGGCTGGGCTTCCGCTGCCTTGAGGAGCAACTGCACAGTCCCTGATTTTCAATGGTCCAGGTTCCTGCCTCTATGCCCACCAGCTCTGGTGTACTTCTTAAGGATGTGAACAGAGTTGCTAGCCCAGTTTGAGAAAAAAGAAAGCTCTGCTTGGTAGTGACATGCATCACTTCTGATCAGGTTTTATTAGCAAAGCAAGTCCTATTGGGTGGGGAAGTGTTATACCTCCTCCTTCCTGTTTTTAAAGTTTTTATTTTGAAATGATTCTAGATTCACCAGAAATTGCAAAAATACTATGGAGCGGTCTTAATCAAAGAATCACACCCAGGAAATGGACACTGGTGCCATAGGCCCCACTCAAAGCTCACAGCATTACATGCTTGCACATGTGCCACCTAATGCCATTTTGGAGTTTTGTGGCACCGCTGCACAATCAAGATACAGAATAGTTCCAGTTCCACCAAGATCTCCCTTTTTTGGTCCCTCCATCCCCATCTTAACCTCTGCCAACCACCAATCTGCTCTCCATTCAAGAATGTTACATAAATGGGAACATAGTATGTAACCTTTGGGGACAGGCTTTTTTCACTCAGCACTAGGCCCTTGAAATCCATCCAAGTTGCAGCTCTCAGTAATTACTTGGGACAGCTAAGGAGGAAGTGTTCTGTGATGTGGCTGAGTAATGAGGAACTTTGTCTAGTGTGCTTCTCACCTCTTTTTTTTTTTTTTTTTTTGCTATAGTGTTTGGTTTGCAGATGGCACAGTCAGTTTCTCTGGCAGCTTGGAGCATTTAAGGAGGCTTTGGCTTAGGGGGGAGGGGCTGTGCCCACAAAGAGGGTACCTGGACTGCGTTCCTGTCATTCCTCCAAGAACCAGGGTGAGGAGGAAAAATCCAGGATGCTTTCAGATACGGTTCCAAGGACTAGCAACTTCCATGTTGGCAAGTCGTTTCTCCTTGAGGGGCTGGAGCAGATGAGGGCCTCTTACAAGTCTTCCTGTGAAGAATCAGCAGTCCACTGGGTAAATTCAGGCCAGGTTCAAGGGGACAAATGGCCTGAGGCATTTTCCTAGGTCCTAATTCAAGTCTTGGCCAAGCACTAAACTGTTTGTACTTCAGTTTTTTCTACCTATTCTTAGGTGAGGAGAGCAGATTTTAGTGGGTTCAAAGACTTCTCACTCTAATTCCATGGGTTCAAGTTGGCAAAAGCACCCAGAGCTCTGGAAATGCCGTTTGTATTACTGCATTTAGATTTCCCAGTCTAGCCCAGAATCATAATTCATATAACAGAAAAACTTATTTCCCAAGTATCCCAGGTGTGTTTTGGAATAAACTTGCACATCTTCACGCCAAGAAGTTTTGCTGTCTTTTCTTCCATGACAGCACCTATGCACAGCAGAATCTTTCCCTGAGTCAGATACTTGATGGTTTCTGATGTTTTTCTGAGACACTCCTTAGAAATGTAGGGAGGATCTGCTACTATGATGTCAAACTATGTGAAGCAATTTTTTCAGTTAATCCAATGGATTATTTATTTTTTAAAGATTTTATTTATTTATTCTTGAGAGACAGAGAGAGAGAGACAGAGGCAGAGACACAGGCAGAGGGAGGAGCAGGCTCCATGCAGGAAGCTCAATGTGGGACTCGATCCCGGGACCCCAGGATCACACCCTGGGCCAAAGGCAGGCGCTAAACTACTGAACCACCCGGCCTGCCCTCCAAAGGATTATTTTAATGGGCACATAGCCTTCAAGAAACTGAATCAGCAGTCAAAAAGCTCCCGACAAACAAAAGTCCAGGGCCTGATAGATTCACAGGTGAATTCTATATTTCTTTAACATTTAAAGAAAAATTAAAGCCTAATCTTCTCATACTAGTCTATAAAATATAAAAGGAAGAAAAACTTCCAAAATTCATTCTAAAAGTCCAGGATTACTCTGATATCAAAACCAGATAAAGACAAAACTAAAAAAAAGACTTAAAGGCTAATAACCCCGATGAACATGGATGCAAAATTTTTCAGCAAAATAATAGCAAACTTAATTCAACAATACATTGAAAATTCATTCACCATGATCAAGTGATATTTACTTCTGGATTGCAAGTGTGGTTCAGTACTCACAAATCATCTGATGTAATATATTACATCAGTATATTTAAGGATAAGAACCATATGATCATTTCAACAAAGAGTTTGTGTCTGTTCAAATACATTGCCAAATGTCAATGTATTTTGCATTTGACAAAATACAATATCCATTCATTGAAAAACGCTCAATAAAGTAAGGACAGAGAAAACATGACTCAACTTAATAAAGGTCATATATGAAAAACCCACAGCTAACATCATCCTCAGTGAGCAAAAACAGAGATTTCCCCTAAGGTCAGGAACAAGACAAGAACGTCCACTCTAACTACTTTTATTCAATTAGTACTGGAAGTCCTAGCTACAGCAATCAAACAATAAAAAGAAATTTTAACAAAACATTAAAATCAGTAAGGAAGAAGTAAAACTTTCCATATTTGCGGATTACATGATACTCTATATAGAAAGCCTGAAAGATCCACCTAAAAACTGCTAGAGCTGATAAATGAATTCAGTAAATGCACAGGATACAAAATCAATGTACAGAAATCTGTTACATTTCTATAAACCCATAATGAAGCAACAGAAAGAGAAATTAAGAATACAATCTCACTTATAATTGTAGCAAAAATAATAAGATACCTAGGAATGAACCTTACCAAAAAGGTAAAAGACCTATAGTCTGAAAATATGTAAGAGTGATGCATGATATTGAACTGGACACAAAGAAATGGAAATACAATCCATGCTTATGGATTAGAAGAACAAATATTTTTAAAATGTCTATACTACCCAGAGCAATCTACACATTTAATGCAATCCCTTTCAAATCACCCCCAGCATTTTTCACAGAGCTAAATCAAACAATACTCAAATTTATATGGAATCACAGGAGACCCTGAATTGCCAAAGCAGTCTTGAAAAAGAAAAGCAAAGCCGGAGGTATCACAAATCTGGAATTTATTTTTTCATTATTTTTATTTTTTTTATCCAAAATCTGTTTATTGGGATAGTGTCCCACTCATCTTGATTCAGGGAGCTTTTAGTGCTGCTTCCACCTGAAGAGCATCCTTCTGTAAGCCTTGCTTTTCCTCCCGTGGGCTGGCAGAGGATGGTAGAGCAGCTGACACACAGAACTACTATCTGTGCATGGCTGAAGACGGTGGTGATTTTGTAGCATCCTGGGCATTTCACGTTGATGAAGTAGGAGTTGGGGCTCTGCACCAGGTGTTTCTTCTTGTGCTTCCTCTTCTCCTCTTCCAGGGGCAGGCGCAGGAGATCCTTCGCAAGGGGCATGTTCTTGTAGGGAGGTCATCACCGCTGGAAAGGCAAATATGGTACTGTCACAAAAAATAGACACATGGATCAATAGAAAAGAATAAACAACCAGAAATGAATCCACAAATATATGGTCAATTAATCTTTGACAAAGAAGAAACAATGTCCAGTGGGAAAAGGACAGTCTCTTCAACATATGGTGTTGGGAAAACTGGACAGTAACATGCAGGAGAATGATACTGGACCATTTTCTTATACCATACACCAAAACAAATTCAAAATGTTTTAAAAATCTAAAATGAGACATCAATCCATTAAAACTCTTAAGCACACAAGGCAGTAACCTCTTTATTTATTTATTTATATTTATATTTATTTATTTTTTGGCAGTAACCTCTTTGACACTGGCCATAGCAACTTTTTTTCTAGATAGCTCCTCTGAGGTAGGGAAAGAAAAGCAAAATATATATTATTGGGAGTATATAAAAATAAAAATTTCTGTATAGCTAAGGAAACCAACAAGAAAACTAAAAGGCATCTTACAAGATGGGAGAAGATATTTTCAAATGATATATGTGATATAGTGTTAATAAATATAGTGTATATAATGAACTTATAAAACTCAAAAAAGAACTTATAAAACTCAATATCCAATATTTAAAAATCAGCAGAACACATGAACAGACATTTCTCCAAAGTCATACAGATGGCCAAAAAACACAGGAAGTGATGCTAAACATCACTTACTATTAGGGAAATGCAAATCAGAACTACAATGAGATATCACCTCATACCTGTCAGAATGGCTACAGTCAACAATACAAAAACTAAGAATTGTTAGTGAAGATGTGGTGGAAAAGGAACCTTCATGCACTTTTGGTGGGAATGAAAACTGGTGCAGCCACTCTGGACAACAATTTGGAGATTCCTCAAAAAGTTAAAAATAAAACTACCCTATGATCTAGCAGTTGTCCTACTTGGATATTTACCCAAAGAATACAAAAATATTAATTCAAAGGGATCCATGATCCCCTATGTTTATTCCAGCATTATTTACTACAGCCAAGATATTTAAGCAGCCCAAGTGTCCATCAACAGTTGAGTGCATAAAGATTTGATGTACAGAGACTCCTGGGTGGCTCAGCGGTTGAGCATCTGCCTTTGGCTCAGGGTGTGACCTCAGAGTCCAAAGGATCGAATCCTACATTCCTACATCAGGCTTCCTGCATGGAGCCTGCTTCTCCCTCTGCCAATGTCTCTGCCTCTCTCTCTCTCTCTCTCTCATAAATAAATAAAATCTTTACAAGAAGATTTAATGTACACATATAATAGAATATTATTCAGCCAAAAAATGAATGAAATCTTTCCATTCGTAATGACTTGGATACAGCTAGTTAGTATAAAGCTAAGTGAAGTGGACCCCTGGGTGGCTCAGTGGTTTAGTGCCTGCTTTGGACCCAAGGCATGATCCTGGAGTCCTGGGATCAAGTCCCACATTGGGCTCCCTGTGTGGAGCCTGCTTTTCCCTCTGCCTTTGTATCTGCCCCCGCCCCTCTGTGTATGTCTCTCATGAATAAATAAATAAAATCTAAAAACAAAAGCTAAGTGAAATATGTTAGTCAGAGAAAGACAAATAACATACAATTTCACTCATATGTGGAAATTAAGAAACAAAACAAATGAGCAAAGGAGAAAAAAGAGAGAGTGAGGCAAATCAAGATAGTCTCTTGAAAAGAAGAAATTGATGGTTACCAGAGGAGAGATAGATGTGGGGATGGGTTAAATAAGATACAGGGATTAAGGAGCGTACTTTTTGTGATGAACATTGGCTGATGTATGGAAGTGTTGAATCACTATATTGTACACCTTAAACTAATATTACACTGCATGTTAATTAACTGGTATTGAAATAAAAATGTAAATAAATAAAGTTAATCCATAAAAAGGAAAGCATAAAGCCAACTTACACAGTTTAAGAATGTATTGGCAAATATACATTTAATAAGGGATTAATATCCTAAATATTTTAAAACTACTAAAACTCAGGGAGCCCAGGTGGTTCAGCAGTTTAGCACCACCTTCAGCCCAGGGTCTGATCCTGGAGACCCGGGATCAAGTCCCACATCAGGCTCCCTGCATACAGCCTGCTTCTCCCTCTGTCTGTGCCTCTGCTTCTCTCTCTCTCTCTCTCTCTCTGTGTCTCTCATGAATAAATAAAATCTTAAAAAAAACAGAATCCTACTAAAACTCAACAGAAATTAGTCCTATTAAAAATAGGCAAAATATCTGAATAAACATTTATCGACAGGAAAGATACAATGACCAGCAAACATAGGAAAGGTTGCCCAACACCATTAGTCATCAGAAAAAGCAAGCCAAAACCATAGAGCAGTACCACTTCATATCTAATAGTACATCTATAAAAATAATAATGATAATAATAAAGTATTTAAGATGTGGAGAAATTGGAAAACTTGTGCATTGCTTTGGAAATGTAAAGTGTAAAATGTAAAATTATGCTGCCACTGTGGAAGGCAGTTTGACAAAAGATTAAACATAAAACAACCATATGGCCAGGCAATTATAGTCCTAGGTATGTAAATTCAAAGGGGTATAAAACAAGAACTCAAACAGACATGTGCACACCTATGTTAATAATAGCAGCATTATTCACAATAACCAAAAGATCGAAACAACCCAAGTACCCATTAACAGATAAATAAATGGATGAACAAAATATTATATATATATAATATATATATATTACATATATATATAATGGAATAATATTCAGTTTTATAAAGGAATAACATTTTGATACATGCTATAACATGGATAATCCTTGAAAACATTGTGCTTTGTTAAATATTCCAGACACAGAAAAAAATTATATTGTGTAATTCCACTTAATTGAGGTTTCTAAAATGGAAAATTCATAGAATGATAAAGTCAAATAGAGGATTCAGGAGCCTGGGAGGATCAGGGAAGAGGGAATTATTTTTTATGAATATAATATTTTTATTAAAGTGATGAAAACTTTTGAATATAGATGGTAGAGATTGTTGTACAACACTGTGAAATATATTGAGTGCTACTGACTGAATTATACACTTACAAATGGTTCAAGTGATAAATGTTATGTTATATATATTTTGACACAACAAAATGATTTGTAATTAAGTTTAAAAAAGTAATAAAAAAAAGCTAGAACAAGCTTCCCAGAAGAAGGAAACTAACATTGTGTACCTGTGGCTAAAATCTTTTAAATATCCCTTAAATATTTTCTTATAAATTATCTCATTCATAGTGAAACTGAGAGGTAGATATTATTATTGAACAGATGAGGAAGCCAAGGGTCAGTGATATTAAACTGCAAAGGCACTGGAGGAAAGAAGCATAAGAAAATAAAAGCAAAGGAGACCATGCACTGTAAGAGAAATCACTCAAAAAGTGTGATAATCTTAACAAACAATTCATCAAAAGCTGAAAGAAATTATAGATATCATAGTCACCCTAAAATTAGCTCCCAAAAGAGACCTAAAGGATTATCAGAAAATTGAAGAGGAATAAAAGCAAACTGTCAGAGGACAAGAAAAAGAGAAGCACGGAGATTAAAGCCACAAAAATATGACTGAAAACACAAAGATATAGTGGATTGGTTCAAGGGCATTAGATTAAACTAAGTGTAAATTTTCTCATATGTATTTGTAACAGCTGTGGTCAATATTTCCACTGAATTTAAATGACATTGATTCAAATCTTCATTCAGGGATTCCATCTTTTATTCCTTTTTAAAAAGATTTTATTTATTTATCCATGAGAGATACACACATACACACAGAGGCAGAGACAGGAAGAGGGAGAAGCAGGCTCCTTGCAGGAAGCCGGATGTGGGACTCGATCCTGGGACTCTGGGATCACACCCTGAGCCTAGGCAGACACTCAACCGCTGAGCCACCCAGGCGTCCCTCAGTCATTTTTTCTACATATTCCAGGTACTCTCATGTTTCTTACATTTGTCTTAGTCCTTCTTCTGCATTCCTTCAACTGGATTTGTTCAATTTTCAGATCATCTCACTTTTTGAAATATGTTGTCACTTCTCTCCACAATGTGGCCCCCTGCTAGTCTGTACTGAAATTCCTATGCTTTTTAACGTAAAAGAGGAGAATATTTACTGAAGTGTAGCAAACAACTTAAAAGTGAATTGAAAATATTTTCATTCTCTACCAAATTTGTTATTATTCCTGTCACAAAATTTCCTCATTGGACATTTTACTTGTCACCCAGCGTCAGACTCTGATTTTATTGCCTAATCTCAAGTCTCTCTTCACTAACTCTTTTCCTCTCTTGTGCCCTGTCCTCAAAATACTGGTAATTTTTTAAGAAAAAAATGCTTGTTTTTTCTACTTATTTTTAGGGTTTAGCTTTCTACCACTAAACCTGTCAAGGAATTTTCCTAAGTAAACACAGTTCTATCTTTGGGAGAAATATTGGAACCAACTTTTAAAATATTTTTTTACTGAGTCTATGTAATAGTACAATTTCATTTTTATTAAATTGTTATTTATGTATTTATTTATTTTTGGTATCCCGTGCTATTTATTATCAGTGTCTGAATTTCCCCCAAAAGTAACAGGTTTTTTTTTAATTAAATAAAAAAATTACTTAGATTTAAGTGATGCAATAATTATTCTGGCAACTTACAATAATGTCTTAATAATGAGTCTTCCAATCCAAAAGAAATGTATTTCTCTCCAAATAGTGCATCCTTTGACTTCCAACAGTAAGGTTTAAGTTTTATGTGTAGTACCTAAAATAAAATAAAATAAAATCAATAGCATACCTATTGTTAGGTTTACTCAATGGGTTTTCATGTTCTTTTTTTTTCTAAAGATTTTTTATGTTTAAATAATCTCTACATCCAACTTGAGACTTGAACTCACAACCACAAGATCAACAGTCATCCACCAACTGAGCCAGCCAGGCACCCTTGATACTCTTGACACTATTCTTATGGTATTTTAAATATATTTTTCTTTTTTAAAAATCACTTTTTCTAATTGATTTGTTATTACACCTAACTATAGGTGATTTGATTCTTCTCTAATGTCCAGTAACTTGACTATTATACACTTATGAGTTCTCAATATTTTACATCATTATGGATATTCTGTCAGAAATCATGTCAACTATGAACAATGACAATGTCACTTTTGTCTAAGCAAAATTTATATTTATTATATTTACTGTCATTTTTCAGGCCCTCCAGTATGTTCTTGAATACAGAGTGGAGACCCTTGTCTTAATTTAAACTGTTGAAAATAAAGGGCTGTTTACATCATCATAAATACAACACTGTGTTCATTTTTGTTTTGTTTGGTTGTTTTTGTTTTTGGCAGATACCCTTTATGAAGTTACAGAAGGTTCCTCTTAACTGAATTTGCTGATATGGTTTACCATGAATAGTTACCAACTTCAACCCAATTATTACAATGGCCCTGTGACTTACCCTGGTTTTTGCTGTTCGTGTATTACATTGTGCTTTTTGTACCCAAGACTACGTATTCGATAAACCACCAAGGAGCCGATGCGGATGCAAACACACGAGGGTTTATTTACAAGCTTGAGCTTGGATCCAAGTATACCCAACACAGTGGAGCAGGGACTTGGACCCCGAGGTGGGTTCCAGCTTAGTTTTATGGGCTGGTCTAGGGGACCACCAGAAGGGGTGGAGGAATTTCTCAAGTTCTGTTTACATTCTGATATGGGGCTCTCAAGGGCATTAAGCTCTGTTCTCATTCTAATATGGGGCTTGTCTACGGCTATACCACCGTGAACGCGCCTGATCTCATCTAATATGGGGCTTCCTGCCACTGGCTTGAGCTCTGTTCTCATTCTAATAAGGGGCTTTCTAGGGTGTTAAACTGTAAGCTGTTTTGTCCTGTAACTGAAGCAAGGTAAATTTCAGCTCTTATTCACAGGGGCCTGAGATGGCTGTATTTGTGCTAACTCTGAACTTAAGGTGGAATGGCCTTAATTTTCTCGGCCTCCACAATGCTAATGTATGTTCCAGGAGGAAAACAGTCTTGCCTTCCAGCAATAAACCCAGCAACCACTGAAGCTTGCTTTTTTCTGCCCCGTTTAATTTCATTTGCTAACCATTTGTTTAGGTGTTTTGTGTCTATATTCAGGAGAGAGTTATGGGTCTTTCATTTTCCTATCTTCCAGAGTTTTCCTGAGATGCTAGTAACCTTTAGTTAGGATTGAATGAAATAATTTATTTTATTTATTTATTTATTTTTTTATTCATGAGAGACAAAGAGAGATTGGTAGAGAAACACAGAAGCTGGCTCCCCACAGACAGCCCAATGCGGGACCAGATCCCCGGACCTCATGATCACTCTCTGAGCAGAAGGCAGACGCTCAAACACTGAGCCACTCAGGTATCCCTAATATATGTCTTGTAAAGCATTTAATATATTATAATTGTACAATACAATTAAATACACAATAATTTAAAGCATTTGTGATATTAGTTATTAAGGGGAAAGGGTTTTAAAGAATAAAAATATTTTGCTTTCATGCCAATGATAGTTTGTCTGTATTTCTAACCCTTTATACCAAATACTTCTCCAAACTAAACTTAACCTGTAAGGTTGTTGTGACATGAGATACTCCAAGAGTGTAAGAATAGCAATAAAGAGTTATTTTCTCTTTTTGGAGAAAAGAAAGAATCTCCTAATTTACAGAAAATAGGTCTTGTATGTCCCCATGAATAGACACATCTTAACATATATATTTCACACCAAAATGTTCTCACAGCTGTCCATTTGTTATTTTCCTTTCAGTTCTATTTAGTTCTGATTGCATATATAGTAAAGAAGCATTTAGGTGCAAATGCTCAAGTACTCCTTGTGACTGGGAGGGTGAATGGAAGCATCAGAAGAAGCAGGCAGAAAAAAAAAAGAAGGCAGGGGATGAGGTCACAAAGGGGCAATGCTATCGTTATTGAAAACCAAGAATTTGAATTTTTAAACTGTAGGATTGCCTGGAGTGCTCAACATTTTTTGGAGATAAAAAGGTTCAGTAAGTAGATTTCAGTAAAAGGCATTGAAGGCCCAATTTGTATTAAACAAATCGAATTAATAAACTATGTCTAAATATAAATAGATTAAAGTTTATATATAGGGCAGCCCAGGTGGCTCAACGGTTTAGTGCTGCCTTCAGACCAGGGCCTGATCCTGGAGACCCAGGATCGAGTCCCACGTTGGGCTCCGTGCATAGAGCCTGCTTCTCCCTCTGTCTGTGTCTCTGCCTCTCTGTCTCTGTCTCTCTCTGTCTCTCTGTCTCTCTCTCTGTGTCTGTCATTAATAAGTAAATAAAATGTTATTTTAAAAATTATATATTAAAGACTTGCAAAAGTGAAAAAAAATGCAAAATCCTCCATTCATAAGATCCACCTGCTACAAACATTTTTTGGGAGCATCTATATCTCATTCTTCTTGCAAAGTACCATAATCTCCCACATAATAGAATTAATAAATACACATCTTAAAAAGAACTGTGGGCTCTTGTAGTTTGTTTTAAGTCTTGATCATAAAATACCAAAACATAGTGAAAAAATAAGAGAAAATTTAGTAGTAGATAAAACCAAAATAACTTTAAAAAAAGAATTTAAATGTAAGCTGAGGTAGCTTATAATTCTGTCAGACAAAATAAACTTTAAAACAAAGAATGTAATACTAGACAAAAAAATATCAGTACATACTGAGCATGGAATCAATCTATCAAGAGGCTATAACATTTTCAAATATTTACACACCCAGTAGGAGCACCTAAATATAGAAATCAAATATTAACAGACCTAAAAAGAGAAAAGAAATATGGCAATACAATAATAATAGGGAATGTGAATATCCCACTTTTATCAACACATAGATCATTCAGACAGAAAATCAATAAAAACATTGGCTCTAAACAACATTTAGACCAGATAACTTAATAGACATACACACAACATTCCATACTAAAGCAAAAAACAAAAAACAAAAAACAAAAACAAAAAAACCCACATTCTTCTCAAGTGAACATGGAACATTCTCCAAGAGATATCATACATAAAGCCACATATCAATACATTTAAGAACACTAAAATCATACAAATATCTCTTCTGATCATAGCAGTGTTGATCTAGAAATCAATTATGAGAAGAAAATTGAAAAATTAAAAAAAATTTTGTAGATTAAGCAACATGCTATTGAATTACCAATAATTCAAACAAAAAGTCAAAAGAGAAATTAAAAATATACCTTGAGATAAATGAAAATGGAAACACACCATGCCAAAAGTTGTGGAATATAGCAAAGGACGTTCTAAGACAAAAGTTCATACTGATAAATGCCTACGTTAAGAAAAAAGAAATATTTCTATAAAAAAATAGTGTTATGCCTCAAGGAACTAGAAAAAGAACAAACTAAGCCCAGAATTAGTAGAAAGAAGGGAATAACAAAGATCTGAAATAAATGAATCAGGGGCACCTGGGTGGCTCAGTCAGTAGGGTGTCCATCTCTTGATTTCACCTCAGGTCATGATCTCAGGGTTGTGAGATCTAGCCCTGCATAAGGCTTTATGCTGAGCATGGAGGCTGCTTAAGATTCTCTCTCTCCCTCTTCCCCTCCCCCTACTCATGTTTTCTCTCTCTTTCAAAAAAGAAAGAAAGAAGAAAGAAGAAAGAAGAAAGAAAGAAAGAAAGAAAGAAAGAAAGACAAAGAAAGAAATCACAGCTTAAAAGATAAGAAAAAAGATCAATAAAATGAAAAAAATTGTTTTTTGAAAATATAACCAAGTTGGAAAAAAATTTAAACAAATAAAATAATGAAAGGGGAGACATTGTAACTGATACCATAGAAATACAAAAGATCATATGAGACTGCTATGAACAATTACATGCCAGAAGAAATGGATACATTCCTAGATACCTATAATCTAATGACTAAATCATGAATAAATAGAAAATTTGGACAGACCAATTACTAGTAAAAAGATGGAATTAATAACCAAAAGGCTCCCAACAACAACAAAATATATTTAAAGACAAGATGGCTTTCACTGGTGAATTCTATCACTTATTTATTTATTTATTTATTTACTTACTTACTTATTTAAAGATTATTTGAAAAAGAGAGAGAGAGAGAGTGCACTCATGAGCAAGAGGGGTAGAGAGAGAGGAGGAGAGAATCTCTCTTTTTTTAAAAGATGTTATTTATTTATTTATGAGAGACACACAGAGGGAGAGAGGCAGAGACACAGGCAGAGGGAGAAGCAGGCTCCATGCAGGGAGTCGGATGTGGGACTCAATCCTGGGACTCCAGGCTGAAGGCCAGTGCTAGACAGCTGAGCCACCCAGGAATCCATGGAGAGAATCGTTTAAGTAGACTTCACACTGAGCTTGGAGCTTGAATGCAGGGCTTGATCTCATGACCCTGTGAGATAATCACATGAGCCTAAACTCAGAGTTGGATGCTTAACTGACTACACCAACCAGATGCCCCTCTGCCACACATTTAAAGAAGAATTAATACTAATCCTCAAAATCTTTGAAAAAAAATCAAGAGAGAGATCACTTCTAAACTATAAACTCCAGCTCTAACATGATATCAAAACAAGAGAAGGATATCAGAAGAAAAAAAAATTATAAGCCATATGTCTGATGAACACAGAAGCAAAAATCAGTAATCAAATATTAGCAAATCAAACTCAATTATACACTAAAAAGATCATATATCATGATCAAGTGGGTATATTCAGGGGTTTAAGGATGGCTCAGCAACAGCATATCAATCAGTGTGATGTACCACATGAACTAAGTAAAAATCATATAATTATCTCAATAAATGTAGTAAAAGTACTTGATAAAATTCAACATCCATTTATGATTAAAACACAAAAAAATTTGTATAGATAAAATGTATTTCAATGTAATAAAGACTATATATGACAATTTTGTACCAACATCATACTCAATGATGAATCTCTGAAAAATCTTCCTCTAAGATCAGGAACAAGACAAGGATGCCCACTCTCCCCACTTTTATTCAACTTAATATTGGAAGTCCTAGCCGGAGCAATTATGCAAGACAGATATAAAAGGCTTACAAATTGGAACTGAAGAAATAAAATTATCAGCATTTGCAAAAAATGTATTATATATAGAAAACCCTAAATACTCCACCAAAATCTGTTAGATCGAATAAATTCAATAAAGTTGAAGGGTGCATAATTAATTTACAAAAATTCAGTTGTGCTTATGTATATTAACAACAAATATCACAAAGAGAGATTAAGAAAATAATCTCATTTATAATTTATATTAAAAATGACAGCATATCTAGAAATAAATTTAACCAAGGAGGTGAAAGATCTTTATACAGAAAACTATAAGACACTGATGAAAAAAATGAAGAAGATACAAATAAATGGAATGAACTTCATGGTCATGGACTAAAATAGATACTATCCTTATTGTGCCCATGCTACACACAAAGCCATCTACAGATTCAATATATTTGCTAAGAAAATCCAATGGATTTGTTCACAGAAATAGAATGGACAATCCCAAAATTTGTGTGGAACCACAAAAGACCTCAAATAATAAAATAAATATACAGAAAGAACAAAACAAGCTCCCTGATAATAAACAATATTACAAATCTATAGTAATAAAAACAGTGTGGCACTGGCCTAAAAAAAAAAAGACATATAGATTTAATGGAAAATAATAGATGGCCCAGAAATAAACCCACACATATATGACCAGTCAATTTAAAATAAAGGAGCAAAGGAGCAAAGAAAACACAATGGGGAAAGAACAGTATTTTAATAAACTGAATAGCCACATGGAAAAGAATAAAACAGGGTAACTATCTTACAACATACACAGATATTTACTTAAAATGGATAAAAGGCTTAAATATAAGGCCTGAAACCACAAACTTTCTAGAAGAAAACATATGTGGTAAGCCCTTTGACATCAGTCTTGGTGATGATATTTTGGATTTTATACCAAAAGTGAAGGCCATGAAAGCAAAAATCAACAACTGGGACTACATCAAACTAAAAAGTTTTATACAGCAAAGGAAACAATCAACCAAGGGAAAAGTCAACTTACCAAATGGTAGAAAGTACTTGCAATTCTTATATTAAAACTCAACAGCAAAAAAATAAAAAAATAAAAAAAAAAACTCAACAGCAAAAACTCAAACAATCCAATTAAATAATAGATGGAGGAACTGAATAGGTGTTTTTCCAAAGAAGAAATGCAGATAGCCCGCAGATACATTAAAAATGATGCTCAAAACTACTATTTATCCTGAAAATGTAAATCAGAAACACAATGAGATATCCTCACACCTATTAACAATGGCTATTATTAAAGACAAGGGATGACAATGGTAGGCAAAGATATGGAGAAAAGACAACACTTATACACTGTTGGTGGGAATGCTAATTAGTGCAGCCACTTTGGACAATGGTATGAAATTTCCTGAAAATAAAACTACCAAATAGTACACCAATTGCAAAGTATAAGAAATTACTAACTCAGAAGGATACTTTCATCCTCATGTTAATTGCAGCATTATTACAATAACCAAGATATGAAAGAAACTTAAGTATCCATCTAAGAATTAATTGGTTAAAAAAATGTGAATCTGAGAGGAGAGAAGTTCTCAAAAGGAAGATGTAGGAAGACTTTGAACTCACCTCATCAAGAGAAACACAAAATCTACTCCTACATATAGAAGAACTCCTTCAGAAGAAGAACCAATGGCTGACAGAACAGTTTGTGCACAACAAAGAATAAAGGGGACACTTAGAAAATGGCAGGAGAGACAGAGATATGATTATCATGGGAACCACACCCCAAGGCTGCAAACTGTAATGAGAAGGCAGAGTATTGAGAGACTGAGAACAAATTCCTTCACCCTGAAGCACAGAAAAAAAGGCATGTTTCAAAAGAGGGACTATAATTTAAAGGAACTAACTCCTCTACAAAATGGCAGGAATCCTGTGGGAATGCTCATGGTGATTGGAATGGCTGAAAAAAAAAAAAAAAAAAAAAACATTGTTTACATCCTTATCCAGCCTACTGTTTCAGTGAACCCAGGACCCCTAAGCCATACAAGCCCTAGCAAACCTGGGGCACAGAAGAAAAAGAAATGGTTTAAAGGAACAACTAAATTATAAAGGAAAAAGCACGGCAGCATCTTCCAAAAATCAGGGGAACTGCTGGCATTTTGTCCAGATCAGAGAAGATGGTAATCACCATTATTTATATTCCCTTCCACCTTGATGGCACAGGTAGGAGCAGGGTATGGGTGTCTGAGCCATGTAGCTGCCATAGTGAGTCTTAGGCCCATAGCTCATGTCAGCCTCAACAATCCCCTCAAGGTGACCCGCTCCCCACCTGCACTTGTCTAAGCTTTACCCATCCAACTGAGGCTACCCCATTGTGGTGCATACCAGAAAACAGCCAGACAAACTCATTACAACTCCAGCCATCTTACCAAATTGACACAGCATGAAAAACTTTAAAACACTCTCCACATGCAAGTATTTTATTTTTTTCTTTTACCTTTTTCATATAAATTTTTTTCATTTATTAATTCTCTCTGGAAAAATCTGCACAAATCACAGCAGATAAAATCACTTCAGAATCTTTACTTCTTCTGTTGCCCAACTCCAGGTCACTATTTGCCAGTATCAACATTGTTTTTTTTTTTTTTGCAGTCTCCCTGAATTTTTTCATTCTTGCATTCCTTTCACTGTTTTCTTGAGGTCTTTTTCTTCTCATAGAGGCCATGTCTTGCAAGTCTATGTTTGCATTCATTTTCTTTGCATAATCTAAGTAATTATGAATCATGCCAAAGACAGTCATATTGCCACCACCAAAATGGGTTTCAAATCCAAATACATCAATGACATCTGGTGTAGTCTTGTACATTTTGGCTAGTTTCCCCCATATTCTGTATTCTGTATTGTTATCTTTCGGGGGTGAAGAAAATCAATGACTATTTGTTTCCACTGAAGTTGTCAGTTGATCATGAATTTCATGGTCCAGATAGTTACTGTGTTGTTTATGATGGTGGCCAAGCTTCAAGCAAACCAGGAAGAAAAATAATTGCACACACTGTAGCTCTAGATGATCTCCAAGGGCACCCAATGTGTGGAACACTCCAGGATATCCCAAATCACACCCACTCACACCCACTGCAGCTATGATGCCAAGGCCTCCCCTGTGTAGAGCCCTGAGGTTCCTGGCTTACACCCTCTTCAAATGCAGGCATCATGCATGCTAGGGTGTTTCCTATACAGATCACATTGGGATAGCCTGGCCTATGCCTGCTTCAACTCCTGCCAACCCACCAGTGATGCCCTTATACAGAGTGCATAAAGAGGCTCTGGCTCATGCTCACTTCTGCTCCAGCAATCCTACAGTGATGTCCTTGCACAAAGTTCCCTGGGTACAATTGGACCATGCCACTTCAGTTCAGGCTATCCTACTAGCGTGGGACCTGCAAATGGGGTCCCAGAATCACTGGCTGAAGGCTGTTTTGATTTCAGCCATTTCACAAGAGTGACTCTTGTGTAAAGCAACCCAGGAACTCCTGGTCTATGCCTGCTTTAACTTCAAATATCCCACAAGGGAAGCCCTGATGAAGACTGCTCTGGTACATCCAGCTCACACCCACTAAGGATACAATCAGTCAAAACTACCAGGCATATGAAAACTACACAGAGGACATTCTAGGACAAGGCCATTTCTTCAAGGCTAGGAGAAGTAGCTCTTTGGCCAAATTCATAGAAACAAACACAGAAAATCAACCAAAATGAGGAAATAGAGGAATTCGTTCCAAACAAATGACAAAGACAAAACATCAGAAGTATAACTAAAAAAAATGGAGATAAGCAATGTATTTGATTAATAGTTGAAAAGTAATGGTCATAAAGACAGTCACCAGACTTGAGAGGAGAGTGGATGAGCTCAGTGAGAAGTACAACAAAGAGATAGAAAATACAAAGTAGAATAAATCAAGTGACAGATTCCACAACTAAGGGGAAAGAAGAGGTCACATTGAAGAAGTTAAGTGCAGAGATAAGTTTTAGAGGAGAAACAAACTGCGAGCACTGCAAAGGGGATAGTCTTGGTTACAGAGAAGGATGCAAGAGAGTACAGCGCATAGGAGAATGCACAAATAAAATATTTTCCCAAGCCATTAACTTGGAAAACAAGAGGGGCTGATTTCCATGAGTTCATACAAATAGCAGAGCTTAAAACTTGGAGTTTTAAAGGTCAGTGGGCTTGGCTGGGATAAAGCCTTGTTCCTTGAGAGAAGGTAGGCAAATAACCTGGGGGAAGACTGCATTGACACAGTGATTTGAAGACTACCTGAGGCACACAGTGGGATTATTCCATCTTCTTGGAGCATATTCCTAAAACACAACATCCATAGAGACACCTCTCTGAGGACAAAGCAGCTAACCAGCAAAATTTCCCTCTATTTCCCTTCAGTCTAAACAAAAAAACAAGCTGCAGAAAGCAGATTAGTACAGACACTGGCTACTTAAGTTATGTACACCTAGTCCCACACTACTGTGTTCTGATAGGATTTCCCTTCTCAGTCAAGCTTGCCTCAGTCCCAACCAAGTGAGCTCTTCTCCCAGAGAACAAGTACAAACCCCTGCTCACACGATGACTCCCAACCACAGAGTCAGCAGGGCTTTATTTCCAGTGGAAGTGGTATCAGGTCCAATTTAACAAACAGACAATATCACACCTAGTTGAAACTTGCCACATTCTGGCCAAGGACCAAACGCTGCCTACTGCAGGCAAAGAAGGGCTCTGCAGAGGACTGTACTGAAGGAAAGAGCAGCCAATGTGTAGAGCATACACATTATACACTTGAGATACTCCATGAAGCACCAGGCCCTAGACACTTCATGAACTCTTTTTCATAAATCATTACTTTCCGGAGCAGGAAACATAACTGGCTTATCTAACAAACAGAAGGCACAGATCTAGTAAAAAAATGTCAAGACAGAAGAATTACTCCTAAATAAAGTACCAAGAGAAGACCACAACCAGAGATGTAAGTGTAAAGATACAAGTAACATGACTAATGGAGAATTTAAAACAACAATCATAAGGATACTCATTGGGATTGAGAAAAAAATGAAAAAAAAAAAAAAAGGAGACATCTGTATCCAGGAGGCACAGAGAACTCCCATTCAAAATTAAAAAAAAAAAATGGGAAGCCTGGGTGGCTCAGCAGTTGAGTGTCTGCCTTTGGCTCAGGGCATGATCCCAGAGTCCTGGGATCGAGTCCCACATTAGGCTCCCTTTATGGAGTCTGCTTCTCCTTCTGCCTGTGTCTCTGCCTCTCTCTGTGTCTCTCATGAATAAATAAATAAAATCTTTTTAAAAAATTTAAACAAAACCTAGGCCAACACCAAAATATATTGTAATTAAATTTGAAGATTATAATGATTTAAAAAATCTTAAAAGCAATAGGACAAAAGAAGCCCCTAACTTACAAGGGAAGACCCATAAGCTTAATTAGAGATTTCTCAGCAGAAAGTTGGAAAGCCAGAAGAAAGTGGCGTGCAATACTCAATGTGATGAATGGGCAAAATATGCAGCCAAGAATACTCTATCCATTAAGGCTATCATTCAGAATTAAAGGAGAAATAAGAATTTCCCAGACAAAAACTAAGGAACATTATGACCACTAAAACAGCACTGAAAACAATATGAAAGTAGACTATTTGAATGGAAAGGAAATACCAAAATTAACAAAGACAAGAAAGTAACACAGAACAATATTCAGAAAGAACAAGTCAGGTAATAAATGGCACTAAATACACAACTACTAATAATTACTTTGAAGATAAAGTGACTAAACACTCCAGTTAAAAGACAAGATGTCAGAATGAATCAGGAAACAAGACCCATATTTATGTTGCTTACAAGGAAATCATTTTATATTTTTTAATTTTTAAAATTTTTTTGAAAGATTTGTATTTACTTGTTTATTCATGACAGACACACAGAGAGGTAGAGACAGAGGCAGAGGGAAAAGCAGGCTTCATGCAGGGAGCCTGATATGGGACTCGATCCTGGGACTGTGGGATCACATCTTGAGCCAAAGACAGATGCTCAACCGCTGAGTCACTCAGGTGTCCAAGGGAATCATTTTAGACCTAAAAACACACCTGCAGATTGAAAATGAGAGAATGGAGAAGCATCTACCATGCAAATGGATATCAAAATAAGGCTGGAGTAGTGATACTTGTATCAGACAAACTAGACTTTAAACCAAGCTAATTCAAAGAGATGAAAAAGGACACTATATCATAATAAAAGAGGGCAAATGAGATGATTAACAATTACAAATATTTATGCCCTCAACATGGGTGGACTCAAATATGTGATATAATAACAAACATAAAGGAACTAATTGATAATAATTCAATAATAGTAGGGTATGTTAACACTCCACTTGCACCGGTGGATAGATCATCTAAACAGAAAACCAACATGGAAACAATGGCTTTGAATGACACAGTGGACCAGATTGACTTAACAGATAAATTCAGAACATTCCATCCTAAAACATCAGAATATATATTCTTTTCAAGTGTGCATGGGGCTTTCTCTATAACAGTTCACATATTTCACAAAACAGGCTTCAATAAATAAAAATTTGAGATCATACCATGTATCTTTTCTGACAAGAATCCTAAAAAAAAACAAAAATCATCCACAGGGAAAAAAATGGAAAGATCACAACTATATTTATGTTAAATAACATGCTACTAAGCATTGAATGGGTCAACCAGGAAATCAGAGAAGAAATTAAAAACATACATGGAAACAAATGAAAATAAAAACACAATGGTCCAAAACTTTGGGATGTAGCAAAAGTACTGCTAAGAGGGAAGGCTATACAGCATTATAGGCTTACCTCAAAAAGCACACACACACACACACACACACACACACACACACACACAAATGTTGAATATAAAACCTAAATTTACACCTAAAGCAGCAAGAAAAAAGAAGAAAAAATAAAGCCTAAACCCAGCAAAACAAGGAAATAATAAAGATTAGAACAGAAATAAATGGTATAGAAATAATAATAATAATAATAATAATAATAATTAATAATAATAGAAGAAGAAGAAGATGAAGAAGAAGAAGAAGAAGAAGAAGGAGGAGGAGGAGGAGGAGGAGGAGGAGGAGGAGGAGGAGGAGGAGGAGGAAGAAGAAATAATGAATGAAAGCCAGAGCTGGTTCCCTGAAAAAAGTTAATTAAATTAATCAACCTGTAGGCAGATGCATCAAAAAGAAAAGAGCAAGGATCCATATAAATAAAATCACAAATGAGAGGAGAAATAATAACCAACACTACAGAAATACAAATATAAGAGAATACTATAGGGGCGCCTGAGTGACTCAGTTGGTTAAATACTTGCCTTTGGCTCAGGTCATGATCCCAGGGTCCTAGTATTAAGCCTCATGTCAGGCTTCCTGCTCAGCGTGGAGTCTCCTCCCTCTCCCTCTGCCTGCTGCTCCCCTTGCTTGTTCTCTCTCTCTCTCTCTCTCTGATAAATAAAAATCTTTAAAAAATACTATGAAAAACTATATGCCAACAAATTGGACAAACTGTGAGAAATGGATAAATTCCTACAGACATATAAATTACCAAAACTGAAACAGGGAAAATAGAAAACTGTAACAGACAAAGAACTGGCAAAGATCTCAAATCAGAAATATAAAATATCCCAAGAAACAAAAGTCCAGGGTCAGATGTCTTTCAGGTGAATTCTACCAAATATTTAAGGAAGAGTTAATACCTTTTCTTCTAAAACTATTCCAAAAAAGGGAAAAGGAAGGAAAGCAGGAAAACAGCTAGAATGCTACAGAGAGAAAAGTTTTCACTTCTAACAAGGTTGGAAGGTAAAAAAAATAAAAAGAATAAAGTGGGGGAGGGGAACTGAGAATAGCAGAGCTAAAGCGAAAGTGGTAAAAGCCTCCAGGGCAGGAAAGCCCAGCCCTGGAGAAATGGGACATTTAGAAATCCATGCAGGAGTTTTCCCTGATGGAAAAGTGCTTAGCAGGGAAATTGGGCAGAATCACAGTAGGGGCAGTGAAGCCTCAAGATTCCTGGAGTCACTATAAGAGGAGGGGCACCCGGGGGAAAGCTGATCACAAAGTGAGGTCCTATATCAATAAAGGGCTGGAACGCTGCTGCCCTCTGGGGCATTTGGGAAAGCATTTGGTTAGGCAAGCAGCTCTGGAGTGGCCTTTACACTAGAACCTGGCAATGGAAGTAGGTGGCTGTAATCCATTCCCTTCAGTAGAGGTGGTCCCTGGGAGCACGGGTCTAGCAGCAAAGAGCCCTGGATCCCAGGGTGCCGAAACAGACAAAGCCTGTGACACTCTGTTCCCCTTGAGACAGGTGGAAGTGGTTAGGGTTCAGGAAAGTGAGAACTTTTCCACCAATGGGCACCCTACAAGCTGTGAAGATCAGTACACCTGCACCTGCCTCCAGTAGCATCTAGGCTAGAGTGTACTGGAGGACTGTGGTTACTCTAGTTACTTGCAGGGAGCTCCACTCCCAGAGCTGGAAATCTGGCCGCTGTCATTTTGTTTTCTCTTTGCTTCACTTTGTGCCTGGGAAAAGTGGGGCCTCTATGGAACAAAGGCCTCACAGGATAAATGGCTCATACTGAATCCAGCACCTGGAAAGGGGGAAGGCATCACTGACCAGGCACAAGCACATGAGAATCAGCACAACAGACTTCTCCCCCAGAAGAACTGCTGGAAGTACAATGGAAAAGCAAGTTTACTGAACAAGCAGCACTGGAAAGCTACAAGACTTAGGAAAATAATATATGGAACTAGAGGGTCCTTTTTATCTCTTTTCTTTTTCCGTTACAACTCATTTTTATAATAGACTAAAAATTTCCAATAATTTTCTCTTTTCCCACCTTAACTACAATATTTTACCAACTCTAAATTTTTAAGTTTTATCCTTTTTTGACTTTCATATTTCTATAATTACATGTCTTAGATATATTTTGCCACTTCTGGATTCCCTTCAATGCTTTCAATTTCATTTTGGTAGATATATGAGATATGATTTTTTGTTTTCTTTTATTTTTTAAATTTTCTCTGCCTCATTTGGTTTACAAGTTGGAAGTGACTATCTTCTAGCACACGATGAAAAGACACCTAGAACAAAGTGGAACAAAGTATTGGTTCATTCGTGAGATTATATTCTCTCATCCTTCCCATTCTGCCTCCCTCTTTTACTTATGTTTTGGTGGTCAGTTTGGGGGCTTTATATAAGTATTATTGGTTTATATAAATTTGGGATTGAGCATCTTCTAACATGCAGAACAAAATACACTCAGAAACAAGATCACTCTCTAGGACCCTTCAGGTAGACTACGTTCTCTCTCCACTACCACATTCTCACCACCACCATCACCCAGGTTTCTTTTTCTTTCCTTTTCTTTACTTTTTCTTTCTTTTCTTTGTTTTTGGTTTGTGGCTTTTTATTTTTACTACTTTGTTTTAAATTTTATTTTCACTTTAGTACTCCTTGCGTTTCATTTTATACTGTTCTTCTTTTTCTTTGATTTTTCTGGTCTCTGACATCTTCAGAATCATCTAGGGTATATTTTACATAGGTCAGGGTTGATATTTTTGACTCAGCCCACTCATAACCAGCCACTGTGCACTGGACAAAACGACTAGAAGGAATAAATCACCCCAAAAGAAAGAACTGGAAAGAATACTCTCTGCCACAGGGTTACAGAACTTGGATTTCAATATAATGCCAGAAACTCAATTCAGAAGTACAATTATGAAGCTACTGGTGGCTCTGGAAAAAAAGTGTAACGGAATCTAGAGACTTCGTTAATACAGAATTTAGATCTAATCAGGACGAAATTAAAAATTGGCTAAATGAGATACAATACAAACTGGATGCTCTAATTCCTGGGATTAATGAGGTGGAAGAGAGAATGAGTGATATAGAAGACAAGTTGATGGTAAGGAAGGAAGTTGAGGAAGAAAAAGGGAAAGCAATTAAGAGCCATTGAGGAAAGGCTAAGAAAGAGAGAGGACCAAAAAGTATATTAGAGAAATTCCCAAAGCTGGGAGAAGGAACAAGCATTCAGATCCAAGAGATAGAGAGCCCCCGCCCCCCAAAAAAATCAAGAAAAACCATTCAACACCATGACATATAATAGTGAAAATTTCAAAGATAAAGAGAAAATTCTTAAAGTGCAGGACAAGAAATACGTAACTTATATGGGAAGAAATGTCAGATTAACAGCAGACCTCTCCATAGAGACCTGGCAGGCCAAAAAGGGCTGGCATGACATATAGAGGGTACTTAATAAGAAGAATATGCATCCAATAATTCTTTATCCAGAAAGTCTGTCATTCAGAATAGAAGAAAAAAGATCTTCCAGGATAGGCAGAAACTGAAAGAATATGTGACCACCAAACCAGCTCTGTGAAAAATATTAAGGGGGACACTGTAAAAGAAAGAGGAAGCCCAAAGAAATAATCAACATAAACAGGGACTGGATAGGTAATATGATGGCATTAAATTCATATCCTTCAATAATAACTCTGAATGTGAATGTGCTAAATAATCCTATCAAAAGACGCAGGGCTTCAGACTGGATAAAAAAGCAAGACCCATCTATTTGCTGTCTACAAGAGACCCATTATAGACCTAAGGACACCTCCAGGCTGAAAATGAAAGGTTGGAGAAGCATTTATCATCCAAATGGCCCTCAAAAGAAAGCAGGGGTAGCAATCCTCATATCAGATAAATTAAAGTTTATCCCAAAGATTGTCGTAAGACATGGAGAGGGACACTATATCATACTTAAAGGATCTATCTGACAAGAGGACCTAACAATCATCAATATTTATGCCCCGAATGTGGGAGCTGCCAAGGATATCAATCAATTAATAACCAAAGTAAAGACATACTTAGATAACAATACACTTATACTGGGAGACTTCAACATGGCATTTTCTGTAAATGGCAGGTCTTCTAAGCACAACATCTCCAAAGAAACAAGAGCTTTAAATGATACACTGGACCAGATGGATTTCACAGATATTTACAGAACTTTGCATCTGAAAGCAACTGAATACACATTCTTCTCAAGTGCACATGGAACTTTCTCCAGAATAGACCACATACTGGGTCACAAATCAAGACTCAACCGATTCCAAAAAATTAGGATTGTCCCCTGCATATTTTGAGACCACAATGCTTTGAAACTAGAACTCAATCACAAGAAGAAATTTGGAAGAAACTCAGACACATGGAAGTTAAAGAGCATCCTACTAAAAGATGAATGGTCAACCAGGAACTAGAGAAGAATTAAAGAGATTCATGGAAACTAATGAAAATGAAGATACAACTGTTTAAAATATTTGGGACATGGCACGAGAGGGAAATACATCACAAGACATCATCCCTCAAGAAATTGGAAAAAACTTGGGACACCTGTGTGGCTCAGCATTTGGGCATCTGCCTTTGGCTCTGGGCATGGTCCCAAGGTCCTAGGATTGAGTCTCACATTGGGCTTTCTGCATGGAGCCTGCTTCTCCCTCTGCCTATGTCTGTCTGTCTGTCTCTCTCTTTTTGTCTTGTGAATAAATAAATAAACAAAATCTTTTAGAAAATTGGAAAACCCCAAATACACCAGCTAACCTTGCACCTAAAGGAATAGGAGAAAGAACAGCAAGCAAAACCTACACCAAGCAGAAGAAAAGAGATAATAAAGATTTTAGTAGAACCCAATGAAATGGAGACCAGATGAACTGTAGAACAGATCAACAAAACCAGTAGCTAGATCTTTGAAAGAATTAATAAGATAGATAAACCATTAGCCAGCCTTATTAAAAGGAAAAGAGAAAAGACTCAAATTAATAAAATCACGAATGAAAAAGAGAACATAACCAATACAAAGGAAATACAAACGATTAAAAAAAACATATTAGGAGCAGCTATATGCCAACAAATTAGGCAATATAAAAGAAATGGATATATTTCTGGAAAACCACAAATTACCAAACCTGGAACAGGAAGAAATAGAATACCTGAACAGGCCAATAACCAGTGAGGAAATTGACACAGTTATAAAAAAGCTGCCAAGACACAAAACCCCAGGGCCAGATGGCTTCCCAGGAGAATTCTATCACACTTTTAAAAAGGAAATAGTACTCATTCTACTAAAGCAGTTTAGAAGGATAGAAATGGAAGGCATACTTCCAAACTCATTTTATGAGGCCAGCATTACCTTGATTCACAAACCAGATAAAGATGGCACCAAAAAGGAGAATTATAGACCAATATCCCTGATGAACACAGATGCAAAAATTCTCACCAAGATACTAGCCAATAAGATCCAACAGTGCATGAAGAGGATTTTTCACCATGATCAAGTAGGATTTATCCTTGGGATGCAAAGTTGGTTTAGCCCTTGTAAAACAATCAATGAGTTAGATCACATCAACAAGAGAAAAAACAAGAACCATATGATCCTCTCAATATATGCAGAGAAAGCATTTGACAAAATAAAACATCTGTTCCTGATCAAAAGTCTTCAGAGTGAAGGGATAGAGGGAACATTCCGAAAGATCTTAAGAGGCATTTATGAAAAGCCCACAGCAAATATCATTCTCAATGGGAAAACACTGGGAGCCTTTCCTCTAAGATCAGGAACAAGACAGGGATGTCCACTCTCACCACTGCTATTCAACATAGTACTAGAAGTTCTAGCCTCAGCAATCAGATAACAAAAAGAAGTAAAAGACATTCAAATTGGCAAAGAAGTAGTCAAACTCTCCCTCTTTGCAGATGACATGGTACTGTACATAGAAAACCCAAAACTCTCCATCTCAATATTGATAGAACCCATACAGCAATTCAGCAATGTGGCAGGATACAAAATCAATGCCCATAAATCAGTGGTATTTCTATACAATAACAAGGAGACTGAAGAAAGAGAAATTAAGGAATCAATCCCATTGACAATTGCACCCTAAAGCATAAGATACCTAGGAATAAACCTAACCAAAGAGGTAAAGGATCTATACCCTGACAATTGCATAACACTTATGAAAGATACTGGGGAAGATACAAATAGATGGAAAAACATTCCATGCTCATGGATTGGAAGAATTAATATTGTGAAGATGTCTATACTACCCAGGGCAACGTAAACGTTCAATATCCAAATACCATGGACTTTAGTGGGCATCTGGGTGCCTCAGTGGTTGAGTGTCTGCTTTCTGCTCAGGTGGTGGTGCCAGGGTCATGGGATCAAGTCCTGCACGAAGCTCCCTGAAGGGAGACTGCTTTTCTCTCTGCCTATGTGTTTGCCTTTCTCTTTTAGTCTCTCATGAGTGGATAACTAAAATCTTTTTTAAAAAAAGCTTCTCCATATGTTTTTTAAAAAGTACCTTGGACTTTTTCACAGAGTTGGAAAAAATAATCTTACGATTTGTTTGGAGTCTGAAAAGTCCCTGAATAGCCAGAGGAATATTGAAAAAGAGAACCAATGCCGGGTCATCACAATGCCAGAATTTAAGCTGTATTACAAATCTGTGATCATCAAAACAGTATGGTACTGGCATAGTAACAGACACATAGATCAATGGGACAGAATAGAGAACCCAGAAATAGGCACTCAATGCTATGTTCAACTAATCTTCGACAACAGGAAAGAGTATCCCCTGAAAAAGGACAGTCTCTTCAATAAATGGTGCTGGAATAATTGGTCAGCCACGTGCAGAAGAATCAATCTAGACCATTATCTAATACCATACACAAATATAAACTCAAAATGATTGAAAGATCTAAATGTGAGACAAGAATGCATCACAATCCTAGTGGAGAACACAGGCAACACCCTTTTTGAGCTTGGTCACACAACTTCTTGCAAGATACATTTATGAAGTCAAGGGAAACAAAAGCAAAATGTATTACTTGGACTTAATCAAGATAAAAAGCTTCACTGCAAAAGAAATAGTCAACAAAACTAAAACACGACCCACTGAAAGGGAGAAGATATTTGCAAATGACCTATCAGATAAAGGGCTAATATCCGAGATCTATAAAGAAAATATCAAACTCAACACCCCAAGAAACAAAAAATCCAAAGAAATGGGCAAAAGACATGAGCAGAAATGTATCCAAGGAAGATATACACATGGCCAACAAGTTCATGAGAAAATGTTCCGTATTACTTGCCATCAGGGAAATACAGTCAAAACCACAATGAGATACCTCCTCACACCAGTGAGAATGGCGAAAATTAACAATACAGAAAACAACAAATGTTAGAGAGGATGTGGAGAAGGTGGAACCCTCTTGCACTGTTGGTGGGAATGCAAACTGTTAGTTACTCTGGAAAACACTGTGGAGGCTCTTCAAGAAGTTAAAAATAGAGCTACCCTACAACCCAGCAATTGCACTACTGGGTGTTTATCTCAAAGATACAGATGTAGTGAAATGCTGGGACACCTGCATCTCATTTTCATAGCAGCAATGTCCACAAAAGCCAAACTGTGGAAGGAGCCATGATGTCCTTCTACAGATGAATGCATAATGAATATGTGGTGTATATATATACAATGGAATATTAGCCATCAGATAGGACAAATACCCACCATTTGCTTCAACATGGATGGTACTGGATGGTATTATGCTGAGTGAAATAAGTCAATTGGAGAAGGCAATCATCAAATAGTTTCACCCAGATGTGGAATATGAGAAATAGTAAAAGGGATCATAAGGAAAAGGAGGGGACCTACGTGGGAAAATTAAAGAGGAAGACAAGCCATGAGAGACTCCTAACTCTGAAAAAAAACAAAGGGTTGCAGAAGGGGAGGTGGTCAGTGGGATGGGATAACTGGGTGACCATCACTGAGGAGGGCAATTGAATGGATGAGCACTGGATGTTGTACTATATGTTGGTAAATCAAACTTAAATAAAAACAAATGTAAAAAAATACAAAGATGAAGGAAAAAATTAAACTACTGGAACTGCTTCAAAATAAAAGCCTCTGCACTGCAAAGGAAATAACCAACAATACTAAAAGACCACCTACTGAACGGGAGAAGATAATTATGAATGGTATATTTGATAAAGGGTTAGTATCAACATATATAATGAACCTGTACAGCTCAACACTAAAGAAATAGATAATCTAATTAACAATTGGTAGAAGACATGAAAAGACATTTCTCAAGGAAAACGTCCTGATGACCAACAGATACATGAAAAGATACTCAACATCAATCATTACCAGTGGAATGCAAATCAAAACTACACTGAAATACAACCTGACACCTGTCAGAATTGGGAAAACAAAACAAAATGGAGGAAACAATAAACATTGGCGATAATGTGGAGAGAAAGGAACTCTTGTACACTTTTAGTGGAAAGGGAAACTAGTATACATGCTTTGGAAAACACTTGCAGCTTACTCAAAAAGTTACAAATAGAATCATCATGGGATCCAGTAATTCCACTACTGTGTATTTACCAAAAAGAATGCACACACACATACACACAAACAACACAGAAGAAAAAATAATGGGGATGCCTGGGAAGCTTAGTGGTTGAGTGTCTGCCTTTGGGTCAGGTTGTGATCCCAGGTTTGGGTATCGAGTCCAGCATCAGGCTCGCTGCAAGGAGCCTGCCTCTCCCTCTGTCTATGTCTCTGCCTCTCTCTCTGTCTCTCATGAATAATTAAATAAAATCCTAAAAAAAATAATTCAAGAACGCCAACTCAAAACATATATTCACCCCTATTTTTTTTGCAGCATTATTTGCAATATCCAAATTTTGAAAAAAGCCCAAGTGTACAATTTTAGATGGGTGGATAATGAAGATGTTGTATGTATACAGAATGGACTAATACTCAGCCATAAAAAGGAAAGAATTCTTGCTATTTGCAACAAATGAATAGATCTAGAAATGTAAGGTTTAGTGAAATAAGAGAAAGACAAATAGCATGAGATTTCATTAATATGTGAAATTTAAGAAACAAAAGAAATAAACAAAATTAAATAGACAAACCAAAAAACAGACTTTTAATTATAGCGAACTGTTAGTTTCCAGAATTGAGGTATGTGGAGGGATGCAAGAACTAGATGAATGGAATTAAGAATACAATTATGTGGGACACGTGGGTGGCTGAGTTGTTGTGTATCTGCCTTCAGCTCAGGGCATGATCCCGGGGTCCTGGGATTGAGCCATACATTGGGCTCTCTGCTCAGTGGGGAGTCTGCTTCTCCTTCCTCAGTCCTGCTTGTGATCTCTCACTTTCTCAAATAAATAAATAAAATCTTTTAAAAATTATTTTCACTTCAATTCATTTAATTTCTGTTTTATTCTTTTCTAGTGTTTGATTTCTAGTTACATGGCACTGTGTTCAGAAAATAAGTACAATATGAATTTGATCCTTTTTAGTTTGTTGAGACTTGTTTTGTGGTCTAATGTTTGATATATTCTGGATAGTGTTCCACATGCACTTGAAAAGAATATTAACTCTGCTGTTGCAGGATAAAATGTCCTGAATAAATCTGTAAAGTCCATTTAGTCCAGTGTGTCATCAGAAGCCACAGATTCCTTGTTGATTTTCTGATTGAATGTCTGCGTATTGATATAAGTGTGGTAATAAATTCTCCTGCTATTATTGTATTACTATTGATTATTTCTGTTACATTGATTATTAACAGTTTTATGCATTAGGATGCTCTCCTGTTGGGTGTATAAATATTTCGTTGTTAGATCTTCTTTTTTGTTTGTCCATTTTATTATGATATAGTCCCCTTCTTTTTATGGTCTATTTGATTTTATTTTTATTTTTTTGAATGTTAAAATTTTTATTTTTTTTGTATATTTTTAATTGGAGTTTGATATGCCAACATATAGTACAACAGCCAGTGATCATCCCACCAAGTGCCCCCCAGTGCCCACCACCCAGTCACCCAAACCCACCGCCCACCTACCCTTAAACCACCCCTTGTTCGTTTCCCAGAGTTAGGTGTCTCTCATGTTCTGTCACCCTCACTGATAATTCCCATTCACTTTCTCTCATTTCCCCTCTATTCCCTTTCACTATAATTTATATTCCCCAAATGAATGAGACCATATAATGTTTGTCCTTCTCTGATTGACTTATTTCACTCAGCATAATACCCTCCAGTTCCATCCACGTTGAAGCAAATGGTGGGTATTTGTCATTTCTAATGGCTGAATAATATTCCATTGTATACATAAACCACATCTTCTTTATCCATTCATCTTTCGATGGACACCGAGGCTCCTTCCACAGTTTGGCTATTGTGAACATTGTTGCTATAAAAATTAAGGTGCAGTGTCCTGCCATTTCACTGCATCTGTATCTTTGGGGTAAATCCCCAGCAGTGCATTGCTGGGTCATAGGGTAGCTCTATTTTTAACCTTTGAGGAAACTCCACACAGTTTTCCTGAGTGGCTGTACCAGTTCACATTCCCATCAATAGTGCGAGAGAGTTCCCCTTTCTACACATCTTCTTCAACATTTGTTGTTTCCTGTCTTGTTAATTTTCACCATTCTCACTGGTGTGAGGTCATATCTCATTGTAATTTTGATTTGTATTTCAAAATTTCCCTGATGGGAAATACAAATGATGTGGAGCATTTTCTCATGTGCTTGTTGGCTATGTCTATGTATTCTTTGGTGAAATTTATGTTCATATCTTTTGCCCATTTCACAATTGGATTGTTTCCTTGCATTGAGTTTAATAAGTTCTTTATAGATCTTAGATACAAGCCCTTTTTCTGAAATGTCATTTGCAAATATCTTTTCCCATTCTGTAGGTTGTGTTTTAGTTTTGTCGACTCTTTCTTTTGCTGTCCAGAGGCTTTTATCTTGAGTAAGTCCCAATAATTCAGTTTTGCTTTTGTTTCCCTTGCCTTCATGGATGCATCTTGCAAGAAGTTGCTGTGGCCAAGTTCAAAAAGGGTGTTGCCTGTGTTCCTCTTTAGGATTTTGATGGATTCTTGTCTCACTTTTAGATCTTTCATCCATTTTGAGTATATCGTTGTGTATGGTGCAAGAGAATGGTCTAGTTTCATTTTTCTTCAGGTGGATGTCCAATTTTCCCAGCACCATTACTTGAAGACACTGTCCTTTTTCCAGGGGATAGTCTTTCCTGCTTTGTCGAATATTAGTTGACCATAGAGTTGAAGGCCCATTTTTGGATTCTCTATTCTGTTCCATTGATCTATGTGTCTGTTTTTTTTTTTAAGATTTTATATATTCAAACCTGAGAGAAACAGAGAGAGAGAGAGAGAGGCAGAGACACAGGCAGAGGGTGAAGCAGGCTCCAAGCAGGGAGCCCAGTGTGGGACTCAATCCTGGGACCCCAGGATCACGCCCTGGGCTGAAGTTGGCGCTAAACCACTGAGCCACCCGGGCAGCCCTATGTGTCTGTTTTTGTGCCAGTACCACATTGTCTTGAGGATCACAGCTTAGTAGTACAACCTGAAATCTGGCATTGTGATGCCCCCAGCTGTGGATTTTTTTTTAATATTCCCCTGGCTATTCAGGGTCTTTTCTGATTCCACACAAATCTTAAGATGATTTGTTCCAACTCTCTGAAGAAAGTCCATGGTATTTTAATAGGGATTGCATTCAATGTGAAAGTTTCCCTGGGTAGGATTGACATATTCACAATATTAATTCTTCCAATCCATGAGCATGGAATATTTTTCCATCACTTTCTGTCTTCCTCAATTTCATCAGAAGTGTTCTGTAGGTTTTAGGGTATAGTACCTCTTTGGTTAGGTTTAGTCCTAGGTATCTTAGTCTTTTGGGTGCAATTGTAAATAAGATTGACTCCTTAATTTCTCTTTCTTCAGTTTCATTGTAAGTGTACAGAAATGCCACTGACTTCTGGGCATTGATTTTGTATCCTGCCACACTGCCTAATTGCTGTATGAGTTCTTGGAAACTTGGGGTGGAACCTTTTTGTTTTTCTACGTACAATTTCATGTCATCTTCAAATATTGAGAGTTTCACTACCTCTTTGACCATTCGAATGCATTTTATTCTTTTTGGTGCCTGATTGCTGAGGCTAGGACTTCTAGTAGTACACTGAATAGCAGTGGTGAGAGTGGACATCCCTGTCCTGTTCCTGAATCTTAGGGGAAAGGCTCCCAGTGTGTCCCTATTGAGAAAGATATTTTCTGTGAGCTTTTCATAGATGGCTTTTAAGATGCAGAGGAATGTTCCCTCTATCCCTTCACTATGAAGAGTTTTGATCAGGAATGGATGCTGTATTTTGCCAAATGCTTTCTCTACATCTATTGAGAGGATCACATGGTTCTTGTTTTTTCACTTGTTAATAAGGTCTATCAGGTTGATTGTTTTAAAACTGTTGAACCAGCCTTGCATCCCAGGGATAAATCCCACTTGGTCATGGTGAATAATATTCTAAATGTACTGTTGCATCCTATTGGCTAGTATACTGTGGAGAATTTTTCCATCTGTGTTCATAAGGGAGATTGGTTTATAATTCTACCTTTTGCTGGGTCTTCATCTTGTTTTGGAATTAAGGTGATACTGGCCTCATAGAATGAGTTTGAAAGTGTTCCAAACCTTTCTATCTTCCCATGCAGCCTTAATAGAATAAGTATTGTGTCTTCTTTAAACGTTTGATAGAATTCCCCTGAGAAGCCATCTGGCCATGGACTTTTGTGTCTTGGGAGGTTTTTGCTGATTGCTTCAATTTCCTCCCTGATTAATGGCCTGTTCAGGTTTTCTATTTCTTCCTGTTCCAGTTTTGGTAGTTTGTGGTTTTCCAGAAATGCTTCCATTTCTTCTAGATTGCCTAATTTATTGTCATATAGCTTCTCATAATAAGTTTTTATTTATTTATTTTTTTAATTTATTTTTTATTGGTGTTCAATTTACTAACATACAAAATAACCGCCAGTGCCCATCACCCATTCACTCCCACCCCCCGCCCTTCTCCCCTTCTACCACCCCTAGTTCATTTCCCAGAGTTAGCAGTCTTTACTTTCTGTCTCCCTTTCTGATATTTCCCACACATTTCTTCTCCCTTCCCTTATATTCCCTTTCACTATTATTTATATTCCCCAAATGAATGAAAACATATAATGTTTGTCCTTCACCGACTGACTTACTTCACTCAGCATAATACCCTCCAGTTCCATCCACGTTGAAGCAAATGGTGGGTATTTGTCATTTCTAATACCTGAGTAATATTCCATTGTATACATAAACCACATCTTCTTTATCCATTCATCTTTCGATGGACTCCGAGGCTCCTTCCACAGTTTGGCTATCGTGGCCATTGCTGCTGTAAACATCGGGGTGCAGGTGTCCCGGCGTTTCATTGCATTTGTATCTCTGGGGTAAATCCCCAACAGTGCAATTGCTGGGTCGTAGGGCAGGTATATTTTTAACCCTTTGAGGATCCTCCACATAGTTTTCCAGAGTGGCTGCACCAATTCACATTCCCACCAACAGTGTAAGAGGGTTCCCTTTTCTCCGCATCCTCTCCAACATTTGTGGTTTCCTGCCTTGTTAATTTTCCCCATTCTCGCTGGTGTGAGGTGGTATCTCATTGTGGTTTTCATTTGTATTTCCCAGATGGCAAGTGATGCAGAGCATTATCTCATATGCATGTTGGCCATGTCTATGTCTTGCTCTGTGAGATTTCTGTTCATGTATTTTGCCCATTTCATGATTGGATTGTTTGTTTTTTTGGTGTTGAGGTTAAGAAGTTCTTTATAGATCTTGGAAACTAGCCCTTTATCTGATATGTCATTTGCAAATATCTTCTCCCATTTTGTAGGTTGTCTTTGAGTTTTGTTGACTGTATCCTTTGCTGTGCAAAAGCTTCTTATCTTGATGAAGTCCCAATAGTTCATTTTTGCTTTTGTTTCTTTTGCCTTCATGGATGTATCTTGCAAGAAGTTACTATGGCCGAGTTCAAAAAGGGTGTTGCCTGTGTTCTTCTCTAGGATTTTGATGGAATCATGTCTCACATTGAGATCTTTCATCCATTTTGAGTTTATCTTTGTGTATGGTGAAAGAGAGTGGTCTAGTTTCATTCTTCTGCATGTGGATGTCCAAATTTCCCAGCACCATTTAATGAAGAGACTGTCTTTCTTCCAATGGATAGTCTTTCCTCCTTTATCGAATATTAGTTGAACATAAAGTTCAGGGTCCACTTCTGGATTCTCTATTCTGTTCCACTGATCTATGTGTCTGTTTTTGTGCCAGTACCACACTGTCTTGATGACCACAGCTTTGTAGTACAACCTCAAATCTGGCATTGTGATGCCTCCAGCTATGGTTTTCTTTTTTAAAATTCCCCTGGCTATTCGGGGTCTTTTCTGATTCCACACAAATCTTAAAATAATTTGTTCTAACTCTCTGAAGAAAGTCCATGGTATTTTGATAGGGATTGCATTAAACGTGTATATTGCCCTGGGTAACATTGACATTTTCACAATATTAATTCTGCCGATCCATGAGCATGGAATATTTTTCCATCTCTTTGTGTCTTCCTCAATTTCTTTCAGAAGTGTTCTATAGTTTTGAGGGTATAGATCCTTTACATCTTTGGTTAGGTTTATTCCTAGGTATCTTATGCTTTTGGGTGCAATTGTAAATGGGACTGACTCCTTAATTTCTCTTTCTTCAGTCTCATTGTTAGTGTATAGAAATGCCACTGACTTCTGGGAATTGATTTTGTATCCTGCCACGCTACCGAATTGCTGTATGAGTTCTAGCAATCTTGGGGTGGAGACTTTTGGGTTTTCTATGTAGAGTATCATGTCATTGGCGAAGTGGGAGAGTTTGACTTCTTCTTTGCCAATTTGAATACCTTTAATGTCTTTTTGTTGTCTGATTGCTGAGGCTAGGACTTCCAGTACTATGTTGAATAGCAGTGGTGAGAGTGGACATCCCTGTCTTCTTCCTGATCTTAGGGGAATGGCTCCCAGTGCTTCCCCATTGAGAATGATATTTGCTGTGGGCTTTTCATAGATGGCTTTTAAGATGTCGAGGAATGTTCCCTCTATCCCTACACTCTGAAGAGTTTTGATCAGAAATGGATGCTGTATTTTGTCAAATGCTTTCTCTGCATCTAATGAGAGGATCATATGGTTCTTGGTTTTTCTCTTGCTGATATGATGAATCACATTGATTGTTTTATGGGTGTTGAACCAGCCTTGTGTCCCAGGGATAAATCCTACTTGGTCATGGTGAATAATTTTCTTAATGTACTGTTGGATCCTATTGGCCAGTATCTTGTTGAGAATTTTTGCATCCATGTTCATCAGGGATATTGGTCTGTAATTCTCCTTTTTGGTGGGGTCTTTGTCTGGTTTTGGAATTAAGGTGATGCTGGCCTCATAGAACAAATTTGGAAATACTCCATCTCTTTCTATCTTTCCAAACAGCTTTAGGAGAATAGGTATGGTTTCTTCTTTAAACGTTTGATAAAATTCCCCTGGGAAGCCATCTGGCCCTGGACTCTTGTGTCTTGGGAGGTTTTTGATGACTGCTTCAATTTCCTCCCTGGTTATTGGCCTGTTCAGGTTTTCTCTTTCTTCCTGTTCCAGTTTTGGTAGTTTGTGGCTTTCCAGGAATGCGTCCATTTCTCCTAGATTGCCTAATTTATTGGCGTATAGCTGTTCATAATATGTTTTTAAAATCGTGTGTATTTCCTTGGTGTTGGTAGTGATCTCTCCTTTCTCATTCATGATTTTATTAATTTGAGTCTTCTCTCTCTTCTTGTTAATAAGGCTGGCTAAAGGTTTATCTATCTTATTAATTCTTTCAAAGAACCAACTCCTGGTTCTGTTGATCTGTTCCACAGTTCTTCTGGTCTCGATTTCATTGAGTTCTGCTCGAATCTTTATTAACTCCCTTCTTCTCTTGGGTGTAGGATCTAATTGCTGTTTTTTCTCTAGCTCCTTTATGTGTAAGGTTAGCTTTTGTAATTGAGTTCTTTCCAGTTTTTGAATGGATGCTTGTATTGCCATTTATTTCCGCCTTAGGACTGCTTTTGCTGCATCCCAAAGATTTTGGATGGTTGTATCTTCATTCTCATTAGTTTCCATGAATTTTTTTAATTCTTCCTTAATTTCCTGGTTGACCCTTTCATCTTTTAGCAGGATGGTCCTTAACCTCCACGTGTTTGAGGTCCTTCCAAACTTCTTGTTGTGATTTAGTTCTAATTTCAAGGCATTATGGTCTGAGAATATGCAGGCAACGATCCCAATCTTTTGTTATCGGTTCAGACCCGATTTGTGACCCAATATGTGGTCTATTCTGGAGAAAGTTCCATGTGCACTTGAGAAGAATGTGTATTCAGTTGAGTTTGGATGTAAAGTTCTGTAGATATCTGTGAAATCCATCTGGTCCAGTGTATCATTTAAAGCTCTCGTTTCTTTGGAGATGTTGTGCTTAGAAGACCTATCGAATATAGAAAGAGCTAGATTGAAGTCACCAAGTATAAGTGTATTATTATCTAAGTATTTCTTCACTTTGGTTAATAATTGATTTATATATTTGGCAGCCTCCGCATTCGGGGCATATATATTGAGATTGTTAAGTCCTCTTGTTGAATAGATCCTTTAAGTATGATATAGTGTCCCTCTTCATCTCTCACTACAGTCTTTGGGGTAAATTTTAATTTATCTGATATAAGGATGGCTACCCCTGCTTTCTTTTGAGGACCATTCGAATGGTAAATGGTTCTCCAACCTTTTATTTTCAGGCTGTAGGTGTCCTTCTGTCTAAAATGAGTCTCTTGTAAACAGCAAATAGATGGGTCCTGCTTTTTTATCCAGTCTGATACCCTGCGCCTTTTGATGGGGTCATTAAGCCCGTTCACATTCAGAGTTACTCTTGAGAGATATGAATTTAGTGTCATCATGATAACTATTCAGTCCTTGTTTTTGTGGAATGTTCCACTGAACTTCTTCTTAAAGGGGAATTTTAAGAGTCCCCCTTAAAATTTCTTGCAGAGCTGGTTTGGAGGTCACATATTCTTTTAGTTGCTGCCTGTCTTGGAAGCTCTTTATCTCTCCTTCCATTTTGAATGAGAGCCTTGCTGGATAAAGTATTCTTGGTTGCATGTTCTTCTCATTTAGGACCCTGAATATATCCTGCCAGCCCTTTCTGGCCTGCCAGGTCTCTGTGGAGAGGTCTGCTGTTACCCTAATACTCCTCCCCATAAAAGTCAGGGATTTCTTGTCTCTTGCTGCTTTAAGGATCTTCTCTTTATCTTTGGAATTTGCAGGCTTCACTATTAAATGTCGAGGTGTTGAACGGTTTTTATTGATTTTAGGGGGGGATCTCTCTATTTCCTGGATCTTAATGCCTGTTTCCCTTCCCAGATTAGGAAAGTTTTCAGCTAGAATTTGTTCAAATACATATTCTGGCCCTCTGTCCCTTTCGGCACCCTCGGGAACACCAATTAAACGTAGGTTTTTCTTCCTCAGGCTGTCGTTTATTTCCCTTAATCTATCTTCATGGTCTTTTAATTGTTTGTCTCTTTTTTCCTCAGTTTCCTTCTTTGCTATCAACTTGTCTTCTATGTCACTCACTCGTTCTTCCACCTCGTTAACCCTCGTCGTTAGGACTTCTAGTTTGGATTGCATCTCATTCAATTGATTTTTAATTTCTGCCTGATTAGCTCTAAATTCTGCAGTCATGAAGTCTCTTGAGTCCTTTATGCTTTTTTCTAGAGCCACCAGGAGCTGTATAATAGTGCTTCTGAATTGGCTTTCTGACATTGAATTGTAATCCAGATTTTGTAACTCTGTGGGAGAGAGGACTGTTTCTGATTCTTTCTTTTGAGGTGAGGTTTTCCTTCTAGTCATTTTGCTCAGTGCAGAGTGGCCAAAAGCAAGTTGTATTGGGAAAAGGAGAAAAAGAGAGGAGAGAAAGAAGGAAAGAAAAGAGAAAGAGAAAAAAAAAAGGAAGAAAAAAAACGAAAAAAAAGAAGAAAAAGAGAAAGAAAAAGAAAGAAAGGAGAAAAAAGGGGGGTGGGGGAAGGAAACAAATCAAAAAGAAAAAAAAAAAAGAAAAAACGAACCACGGGGGAGTATCTTCTGATTCTGTGTACTTTAAGTCCCTTGGCTTCTCCTGGAAGTTGTCCGTCTAGCTGGTGTTCTGGGGGAGGGGCCTGCTGTGCTGATTTTCAGGTGTTAGCAGTTGGGGGAGCTGCTCTGCCCCCTGCCTGGTGCAGGGCTCAGTGGGGGTTGTTTACCCCGTAAGGCCCCAGGAGCAACAGCCCCAGTGGCGGGGCCAGCTCTGGAAACCTGGATTCAGCTCCGGCAGGAACTCCGTCTGCAGGGCCTGGAGGCTCCGGGGCGGGGCTGCTGATCTGCTCAGCTCCGGACAGGAGCGTCCTTGCTGTCCTGGGCCCTCCCAGCCTCTGCCTGTCCCCGGGGGAGGCCGGATCCTGGGCTGTGTCCCGGCGCCCTGTGCTCCGGAGCCTGCGCTGTTGGATTCGCGCTCCCGGGCCGCGCAACCCCCTCCACGGAGCCGCCGCTGGAGCCCCCCACCCCCTGAGCTGCTCCTGGAACCGCGCAGCCCCCTCCGCACAGAGCCTCTTCCTCTGCCCTAGCCCCTCCGAGCTGCTCCCGGGGCCGCGCAGCCCCCTTTGCGGAGCCGCCGCCCGAGCCCCTCCGAGCTGCTCCGGGTCCCGCCGTGTCCCGCCGTGCGCGCTGCAGCCCTTAGGGAGCTCGGCGCACTCTCCCGGGGCGCAGGTGTCTGTTACTGTCCCAAAAACAAGTTGTTTTGGGAAAAGGAGAAAGAGAAGAGAAAGAATGAAAGAAAAGAAAAAAATTAAAAAGGAAAAAAGAAAACGGAAGAAAAAAAAGAAAGAGAAGAAAAAGAGAAAAGAAAGAAAGGGTAAAAAGGGGTGGGGGAAACAAACAGAAATCAAAAAGCAAAAAAAAAAAAAAAAGAAAGAAAAAGAAAAAAGAAAAAGAAAAGAAAAAAACAATAAAAAACAAAGGGGAGTATCCTCTGATTCTGTATACTGTCAGTCCCTTGACTTCCCCTGGAACTTTCCAGTGCTGCTTGGTCAATAATTTGTTTTTCCCCTGTCTGTCTAGCTGGTCTTCTGGGGCAGGGCCTACTGTGCTGATTTTGAGGTGTTAACACTTGGGGGAGCTGCTCTTCCCCCTGCCTGGTGCAGGCTCAGTGAGTAATGTTTATCTTGTTTATCCTGTGAGGCCCCAGGAGGAACAGCTATAGTGGCGGCGACCAGCTCCCCAGCCCTGGAATCGGCTCCTGCAGTAACTACAGAGCTCTCAGTCTGCAGGTACCTGGATGCTCCAGGGGCGCGCGGCTGATCTGCTCACCATAGGGCAGGAGCGTCCTTGTTGTCATGTGCCCTCCTGGCCTCTGCCTGTCCCCGGTGGAGGCGGGGTTCTGGGCTATGTCCCCGGTGCCCTGTACTCCCGGGCCTGTGCTGTTGAATTAATGCTCCGGGCCGTGCATCCCCCTCCGCACGGAGCCTCCACCCGAGCCCCTCGGAGCTGCTCCAGGGTCCAGCCGTGGGCGCTGCAGCCCTTTAGGGCGTTCAGCTGCTGGGTGTTGGGAACTCTCCCCAGGGCGCAGGTGTCTGTTAGTGTCCCAGGGAGCCTGAGGGCAACCCCACCCTCCTGGGATCCTGCTCTAACTCCCTGTGAGCACCTTTCTGCCTGGGAAGATTGGTGCAGCTTGCTTCTCCGGGAAGGGGCTCTCCTGTCCTGGGGACACTCGCCCCGGCCTCAGCCCAGCTCCTCGTGGGGCCCCTCCCCCTTGGAGGCCTTTGTTTCTTTATTTCTTTTTTCCCCCGTCTTCCTACCTTGATAGAAGCGCAAACTCTTCTCACTGTAGCATTCCAGGTGTTCTCTCTTTAATTCTCAGGCCGAATTCATAGATTTTCAGGATAATTTGAAGGTTTTCTAGGTAATTTGGTGGAGACAGGTGATTTGGAGACCCTACTCTTCCGCCATCTTGCCCCCCTCTATCCTCATAATAAGTTTTTAAAATCCTTTGTATTTCCTTGGTATTGGTGGTGATCTCTCCTTTCTCATTCATGATTTTATTAATCTGAATCTTTTCTCTCTTCTTTTTAATAAGGCTGGCTAATGTTTTATCAATCTTATTCCTTCAATGAACCAACTCCTGGTTTTGATCTGTTCTACAATTATTCTGGTCTCTATTTCATCGAGTTATGCTCGAATCTTTATTAACTCTCTTCTGCTTGGTGTGGGTTTTATTTTGCCTTCTTTCTCCAGTACCTTTAGGTTGAAGATTAGCTTGTGTATTTCATTTTTTTTCGAAGTTTTTGAGGGTTGTGTATTGCGATGTATTTCCCCCTTAGGACTGCCTTTGCTATATACCAAAGATTTTAAAAGGTTGATCTTCATTTTCATTAGTTTCCATGAACCTTTCAAATTCTTGTTTAATTTCCTGGTTGACTCTTTCATCTTTTAACATAATGCTCTTTTTTTAATAAAATAATTTTTATTGGTGATCAATTTACCAACATACAGAATAACACCCAGTGCTCATCCCGTCAAGTGTCCCCCTCAGTGCCCGTCACCCACTCACTCCCACCCCCTGCCCTCTTCCTCTTCCACCACCCCTAGTTCGTTTCCCAGAGTTAGGAGTCTATATGTTCCGTCTCCCTTTCTGATATTCCCCACACATTTCTTCTCTCTTCCCTTATATTCCCTTTCAATATTATTTATATTCCCCAAATGAATGAGAATATACACTGTTTGTCCTTCTCCGATTGACTTACTTCACTCAGCATAACACCCTCCAGTTCCATCCACGTTGAAGCAAATGGTGGGTATTTGTCGTTTCTAATGGCTGAGTAATATTCCATTGTATACATAAACCACATCTTCTTTATCATTTCATCTTTTGATGAACACCGAGGCTCCTTCCACAGTTTGGCTATTGTGGACATTGCTGCTATAAACATCAGGGTGCAGGTGTCCCGGCGTTTCATTGCATCTGAATCATTGGGGTAAATCCCCACCAGTGCAATTGCTGGATCATAGGGCAGGTCTATTTGTAACTCTTTGAGGAACCTCCAACACAGTTTTCCAGAGTGGCTGCACCAGTTCACATTCCCACCAACAGTGTAAGAGAGTTCCCTTTTCTCCGCATCCTCTCCAACATTTGTTGTTTCCTGCCTTGTTAATTTTCTCCATTCTCAGTGGTGTGAGGTGGTATCTCATCGTGGTTTTGATTTGTATTTCCCTGATGGCAAGTGATGCAGAGCATTTTCTCATGTGCATTTTGGCCATGTCTATGTCTTCCTCTGTGAGATTTCTGTTCATGTCTTTTGCCCATTTCATGTTTGGATTGTTTGTTTCTTTGGTGTTGAGTTTAAGAAGTTCTTTTTAGATCTTGGAAACTAGCCCTTTATCTGATAGGTCATTTGCAAATATCTTCTCCCATTATGTAGGTTGTCTTTGAGTTTTGGTGACTGTATCCTTTGCTGTGCAAAAGCTTCTTATCTTGATGAAGTCCCAATAGTTCAATTTTGCTTTTGTTTCTTTTGCCTTCGTGGATTTATCTTGCAAGAAGTTACTGTGGCCGAGTTCAAAAAGGGTGTTGCCTGTGTTCTCCTCTAGGATTTTGATGGAATCTTGTCTTACATTGAGATCTTTCATCCATTTTGACTTTATCTTTGCGTATGGTGAAAGAAAGTGGTCTAGTTTCATTCTTCTGCATGTGGATGTCCAATTTTCCCAGCACCATTTACTGCAGAGACTGTCATTCTTCCAGTGGGTAGTCTTTCCTCCTTTATCGAATATTAGTTGGCCATAAAGTTCAGGGTCCACTTCTGGATTCTCTATTCTGTTCCATTGATCTCTGTGTCTGTTTTTGTGCCAGTACCACACTGTCTTGATGACCACAGCTTTGTAGTACAACCTTAAATCTGGCATTCATAATGCTCTTTAACCCCCACGTTTGAATTTCTTCCAAATTTCTTCTTGAGTTTCAGTTCAAGTTTCAAAGCATTATGGTCTGAAAATATGCAGGAGACAATCCCAATCTTTTGGTATCAGTTGAGACCTGATTTGTGACCCAGTATGTGGTCTATTCTGAAGAAAGTTCCATGTGCAGAGAAGAATGTGTATTCAGTTATCTTCGGATGTAAAGTCTGTAAATATTTGTGAAATCCATCTGTGTCATTTAAAGCTCTTGTTTGGAGATGTTGTGCTTAGAAGATCTGTCATTTACAGAAAACGCCATATTGAAGTCTCCCAGTATAAGTGTGTTATTATCTAAGTATGTCTTGACTTTAGTTATTAATTGATTGATATATTTGGCAGCTCCCACATTAGAGGCATAAATATTCATGATTGTTAGGTCCTCTTTTTGGATAGATCCTTTAAGTATTATATAGTGTCCCTCTTCATGCCCTACGACAATCTTTTGGTTAAACTTTAATTACCTGATATGAGGATGGCCTCTCCTGCTTCTCTTGAGGACCATTTGAATGATAAATGCTTCTCCAACCTTTCATTTTCAGGCTGTCAGTTTTCTTAGGTCTAAAATGAGTCTCTTTTACACAGCAAATAGATTGTTCTTGCTTTTTTATACAGTCTGAAACCCTGTGCCTTTTGATGCGATCATGAAGCCCATTCACGTTCAGAATTACTATTGAAAGATATGAATTTAGTGTCATCATAATACCTATCTAGTCCCTGTTTTTGTGGATTATTTCTTTAGGCTTCCTCTTTCTTTTACAGAGTCCCTCTTAATATTTCTTGCAGAGCTGGTTTGGTGGTCCCTTATTCTTTCAGTATCTGCCTTTCTTGCAAGCTCTTTATCTCTCCTTCTAGTCTGAATGAGAGTCTTGCTGGATAAAGTATACTTGGCTACATGTTCTTCTCATTAAGACCCTGAATATATCCTGCCAGACCTTTCTGGCCTGCCAAGCCTCTATTGAGTGGTCTGCTGATAATCTAATATTTCTCCCCATATAAATTAGGGAATCTCTTGTCTCCCGCTGCTTTCAGGATTTTATCTTTATCTTTGGAATTTGCAAGTTTCACTATTAAATGTTGAGGTGTTGAACATTTTTTATTGATTGTCGGGGGGGGGGGATCTCTCTATCTCCTGGATATGAATGCCTGTTTCCCTTCCCACGTTAGGGAAGTTCTCAGCTATGATTTGTTCAAATACACTTTCTGGTCCCCTGTCCCTCTTGGCACCCTCTGAAACCCCAATTAAATGTAGATTTTTCCTTCTGAGGCTGTCATTTTTTTCCCTAACATTTCCTCATGTTCTTTTAATTTTTTTTTCTCTTTTTTCCTCAGCTTCCTTCCTTGCCATCAACTTGTCTTCTTTGTCACTCACTTGTTCTTCTACCTCATTAACCTTCATAGTTAGGACCTCCAGCTTGGATTGCATCTTATTTAATTGATTTTTAATTTCACCCTGATTAGTTCTAAATTCTGCAGTCATGAAGTCTCTTGGATCCTTTATGCTTTTTTCCAGAGCCACCAGTAGATGTATAATTTTGCTTCTGAATTGGCTTTCTGACATCGAATTGTAATCCAAGTTCTGTTACTCCATGGCAGAGAGTACAGTTTCTGATTCTTTCTTTTGTGGTGAGTTCTTCTTTCTAGTCATTTTGCTCAGTGTAGAGTCGGTAAAAATGTGTTGTACTGGAAAAAGGAAGGAAAAAATGGGAAACAAAACAAAACAAAATAATAAAAACAGGAGGGGTATCCTCTGGTTCTATATACTTTAAATCCCTCGACTTCTCCTGGAGCTTTCCAGCACTGCTCGTCAAGAACTTGCTCTTTCCCTCTTCCAGGTGGTCTTCTGTGGGAATGACCTGCCGTGATGATTCTTCTGTGTGTTCACGGCTCAGTGGGAGCTGTTTTTCCTGTGAGGCCCCTGTTCCCTGACCATCCTGCTCCATCCCTCGCACAGGTGACTCCAGGAGGAACAAAAACACTGGCGGTGGCCACACCTCTAGCTCTAGAGTCAGCTCTGGCAGTAGCTACCGCAGTATCCCAGTCAGCAGTGGTCTAGATGCTCCTGGGGGCGGGGGGAGTTGCTGATATGTGCAGCTTGGGGGTGCCCGACAGCAGGAGAGTCCTCTCTATCCTGTGCCCTCTCACTTCCATCTGTCCCAAGGGGAGCACAGGAGCCGGGGCTGTGTCCCCTGGTGCCCTGGGATTCAGGTCCTGTGCCGATGGAATCAAGCTCTGAGGGCTGTGGCTACTGAAGGCAGCAGGGCACAGCCCCCTCAGCCTGGGTCCGCAGCCTGAGCTTCTCCCTGGGCCCTGCCAGTTGTGTACTCCAGCCCTTTATGGAGCTGGGCCCACAGTCTGTGGTGCTCTCTCCCCCAGGGTGCACTTCCTCTGTTAGTGACTCAGGGAGACTGGAGGCTCCTTTGCCCCTCCTGGTGTTCTGCCCGAATTCCCTACTAAGTGCCTTTCCATCCGGGAAGAATCCAGAGTGGAATTTTAAAGTTCCTGCTTCTCTGGGACTGGGCTTTCCTGTTCTGGAGGCTTTTGCTGCTGGGCCTTAGCCCAGCTCCTTGCGGGGCCCTTCCACCACTTGTCTTTTTTATTTTATTTTTTCCACCTTCCTACCTTGTTAGAAGTGCAAACTCCTCTCTGTAGCGTTCCAGGTGTTCTCTCTTTAAATCTCAGTTCAGATTCATAGGTTTTCAGGATGTTTTGAAAGTTATCTAGGTAAGTTGGTGGGGACAGATGACTTGGGGACCATACTCCTCCACCATCTTGCCCCACCCCCTTACAGTCTATTTTAAAGTCTATTTTGTCCCATATAAGTATTGCTACTCTGATTTCTTTTGACATCAATTTGCATGTTAATTGTTTCTTCATCCCCTCAGTTTCAATCTTCAAATATATATAGGTCTTAAGTGAGTCTGTCATAGGGAGCATATTGGTGGGTTTTGTGTTTTTATCCATTCTGACACCTCATATCTTGATTGGTAACATTTAGTCTAGTTACATTCAAAGTAATTATATAATTATATATATATATATATATATATATATATATGTTATATGTTATATATAAACATATATGTGTGTGTGTGTGTGTGTGTGTGTGAGTGTGTTTTGTTATTTTATTACTTGTTTTGCTACTTCCTCTGGATATTTTCTCTGATTCTTTTTTCATTGTCAATCTTAGCCTCTCCTTTGCACGCAGATTCCCCTTTAATATTTCTTGTAGTGCTGGTTAATGGTCATGAATTCCCTTAGGTTTTGTTTGTCTTGGAAAGTCTTTACCTTTATCCATCTATTATGAATGATAGCCTTGTTGGACAGAGTATTCTTGGCTGCAAATTTTTCCCATGTTGTAAGGGTCTTACCGATATATTCTATTATTTTCTCAAGCCCAGTGATTATATTTACGATTGCTACTTTAAATTCTCCATCAGACATGTTACTTATATGCTCATGGCCTTATCTTATTTTTTCTTTGGGATAAATTCCTCCATTCACATTTTGTCTAAGTCTCTACCTCCTTCTTTGTGCTAGAAAAGGCAATTACATTTCCTGATTCCAAAAGTATGGCTTAATAAAGAGAGGTTTTGTAATGTCCAGGGTTTGGTGTTTAAAGAAATATCTCTGGTGTGTACTGCAAGTGCTCTCCTATTGTATTTTGGTTGTTCTATCCTTCAGGCCAGTTGTCTGCAGAGGCTGTCTTTACCTGCTATGGGCACTTTTTGTCCCCTGGCCTTTGTGGTGAGTTGTAACAAGCTTTGGTCTCCTTGTTAAATGAGACCTGATGCTACTTCCACCAGAACTGAGGCCCTGCAGAACTCTTTCATCTGGATACATGGTTTAGATGGTAGATTGTGATGGTCTTCTGGGGGAAGGACCCCCCTCCCATAGTAGGAATTAGGCAAGCTTGACTGAGATTGGAATTCACCCCAGAGATCAAGGGGTGGGGCTTGGTGTAAGCAAGAGAGCCAGTGTCTGAATTGTGCTGCTTCCCACAGGTGGCTCTGTGTTTATGCTGAGGGGCAGTGGAGTGAAATGACACCATCCAGCTCTTTTGTTCACAGAGAGGATTTTTCATGAACACTGACTTTCAGGGAGGAACTAGTAATCTCCCTGCTGTGTGCCCAAGGAATTTTTCAGATTGCTGCTTCCATTATGTCTATGTCCAGGTCTTTTGTCCGCCTTCTCTCCGGAAGCTGCACAGTGCCCTCTAGGCTCTATTCCTGCCAAGCCTGCTGACCTTTAAAATGCTAGGTTTTTAAGACTTGCTGGTTGCAGGAAATCATGAAATTCAGCCTGTCCCATATTCCAACCTTTGGCTTTCGGGAAATATTCACCTTGTGTGTTCCTCAGTGTGGTTCTCTCTCTCACATCCTTTTTTGTGATCATGGACCCCTCCCCTCTAAAGTACTGCTATTTGTTTATCTCCTAAATTTAATCTCTATCCTTCCTACCCTTCTTGATGTGTCCTCTTCTTTTCCTTTAGTGGTGGAGTTTGTCCTGTCAGTCTTCAGGTCGATTTCTGAGGTATTTAGGATTATTTGATAGTTATATACTTGTTTTTATAGGATGAGACAAGACTAGGTCCTCCTATCATATTGATTGATTTGGAAATATTGAACCTTCTTTTCATTCCTGGAAGAAATCTCACTTGATCATGATGAGTGATAATATCAATATATTGTGGAATATGGATTAATAATATTTTTGAGCATTTTTGCATCTATTTTCATCAGGGATATGGGGTTGTATATTTTTGGGGGGTTGTCTGGTTTTAGTAAGGGTCATGGTAAGGCTGGCTTTGTAGAATGCATTTGTAAAGCTTTCCTTCCTCTTCTATTATTTATAACATTTTGAGGATAATATATATTAACTCTTACTTAATCGTTTAGTAGTATTCACTTGTAAATTCATCTGGTTTTGGATTTCTTTGGTATTTTTTTATTACTGATTCGATTTTGTTACTAGTGATCAGTATGTTCATATTTTCCATTTCTTTCTGATACAGTTTGAGAGATCATATACTTCTTGAAATTTATCCATTTCTAGGTTCTTCAATTTGTTGATGTACAATTTTTCAAAGCATTTTCTAATATTATTTTGTATTTCTGTGATGTTAGTTGTTACTTTTCTTTCTTCATTTCTGATTTTCTTTATTTAAGCACTTTCTCTTGTTTTCTTGTGGATGCTGGATAAGAGTTTATCAATTTTATTCATCTTTTCAAAGAACTCACTCTTGGGGCACCTGGGTGGGTCAGTGGTTGAGCATCTGCCTTTGGCTCAGGTCATTATCCCAGGGTCCTGGGATCAAGTCCAGCATCAGGTTCCTCACAGGGAGTCCGCTTCTCCCTCTGCCTATGTCTCTGCCTCTCTTTGTGTGTTTCTTTGTGCATCTCTCTTTAAATAAATAAAATCTTTTTTTTAAGAACTCCCTCTTGGTTTCATTGAGTTTTTCCATTGTTTTAGCTTTTATGTCATTTACTTCTGCTTCTATCTTTTAAAAATATTTTATTTATTGAGAGAGACAGAGAGAGACAGAGAGAGAGAAGCAGATAGAGATGGACAAATAGACACCAAACTGAGCATGAGTATGGAGCCCAACACGGGCCTCAATTTCATGATCCTGAGATCATAACCTGAGACAAAATCGAGAGTTGGACACTCAGCCAACTAAGGCACCCAGGCACCCCCCTATTTTTTTTTTTATAAATTTTTTTTTTTATTTTTATTTATTTATGATAGTCACAGAGAGAGAGAGAGGCACAGAGACACAGGCAGAGGGAGAAGCAGGCTCCATGCACCGGGAGCCCGACGTGGGATTCGATCCCGGGTCTCCAGGATCGCGCCCTGGGCCAAAGGCAGGCGCCAAACCGCTGCGCCACCCAGGGATCCCCCACCCCCCTATTTTTATCCTTATTCTATTCATTTTAAGATTTGCTTTTTTTCTCCTTTTTTTAGTTCCTTTAGGTATAAGTTTAGATTGTTTAGTTTTTTTCCTGTTCTTTTGCAGTGATTCTCTATTAATATAAATTTCTCTCTTAGTCATGTTTTCACTGCATCTCAAAATTTTTGGACTGTTATGTTTTTCATTATCATTTGTCTTCACAAGTATTTTGATTTCTTCTCTGACCCATTGTTTGTTTACTATTTTTTTCTTCTGATCGACTTCTAGTTTCATAAGGTTTTGGTCAGAAAAATCTTACAGTATTATTTCAATCTCTTTAAATTTGTGAGATTTATTTTTCAGCCTAGCATGTGATCTATTGTCGAGAATATTCCATGTGCTCTTGAAAAGAAAGTGTATTTTTAAAATGGAATGTTTTGTATATATCTGCTATTTTTATCTAGTCTCACCTGTCATATAAAGACACTGTTTTCTTATTGTTCACCTGGATAATCTATTCATGATGTAAGTGGGGTGTTAAGGTCCCTTAGTATTACTGTATTACCATCAATTTCTCTCTTTATCCACTAATATTTTCTTTATCTATTTAGGTCTGAAGCATTGAGTGCATATTGGGTGCATATTTACAATTGTTATGTTCTCTTGTTGGATTGGCTTCTTTTTTTTAATAATAAATTTATTTTTTACTGGTGTTCAATTTGCCAGCATACAGAATAACACCCAGTGCTCATCCCGTCAAGTGTCCCCCTCAGTGCCCGTCACCCATTCACCCCCACCCCCACCCCCCGCCCTCCTCCCCTTCCACCACCCCTAGTTCATTTCCCAGAGTTAGGAGTCTTTATGTTCTGTCTCCCTTTCTGATATTTCCCACACATTTCTTCTCTCTTCCCTTCTATTTCCTTTCACTATTATTTATATTCCCCAAATGAATGAGAACATATAGTGTTTGTCTTTCTCCGATTGACTTATTTCACTCAGCATAATACTCTCCAGTTCCATCCATGTTGAAGCAAATGGTGGGTATTTGTCATTTCTAATGGTTGAGTAATATTCCATTGTATACATAAACCACATCTTCTTTATCCATTCATCTTTCGATGGACACCGAGGCTCCTTCCACAGTTTGGCTATTGGCTTCTTTATTATTACATTATAACCTCCTATATCTCTTGTTACAGCCATTAATTGAATGTCCATTTTGTCTGATATAAGTATAGCTACCTTGGTGGTTTTTTTCACTTTAATTTGCATGGTAAATATTTTTTCATCCTTCATTTTCAGTCAGTACATCTTTACAATAGATGCATCTATTGTAGGTAGTATACAGGTGGGTGGGGTTAGTTTTTTATATCCATTTGCCAATTTTTGTCTTTTGATTGGAACGTTTATTCCATTTACACTTAAAATGATTATTGAGGTCAGCCCCGGTGGTGCAGCGGTTTAGCACCACCTGTAGCCTGGGGTGTGATCCTGGAGAACCAGGATTGAGTCCCACATCGGGCTTCCTGCATGGAGCCTGTTTCTCCCTCTGCCTGTGTCTCTGCCTCTCTCTCTCTCTCCTCTCTCTCTCTCTCTCTCTCTCTACCTCTCATGGATAAATAAATAAAATCTTAAAAAATAACAATAAAATAAAATAAAATAATTATTGATTGGTACGTACTTACTGCCATTTGTTATTTGTTTTCTGCTTGCTTTAGTAATTGCCTATTTCTTCTTTTCTGCCTGTCTTTGTGACTGATGAGCTTGTTTAGTGTTCTTAGTTTTCTTTCTTTTTATTTTTGTTTATCTATTATAATTTTGTGGTTTGTTTTTACCATGAAGTTCATATATAACATTCCAAGTATATATCAGTCTATAGAAAGTTGTCATTTAAATTCAAGCAATCTATGAAAAAATTCTTTTCCCCTTCCTCATTTTATGTATATGCTTTCATATTATACATTTTTATTCATAATTTTCTTACATCTCCTTATGGTAATTTCTCTTTCACTTAGTGAAAGTCCTTTTATCATTTCTTGTAAGGTTGATTCAGTGGTGATTAACATTTGTCTGGGTACCTCTTTATGTTTCCTTTCAGTCTGAATGATAATATTGCTGGATAGAGTGTTCTTGGTTATGTATATATTTTTCCAGTGCTTTGAATATATCATGCTATTCTCATCTGGCCTGCAAAGCTTCTGCTGAAAAATCAGCTGACAGCCTTTTAAGTTTTCCAATGCAAAGCTTTTGCACAGCAAAGGATACAGTCAACAAAACTAAAAGACAACCGACAGAATGGGAGAAGATATTTGCAAATGACGTATGAGATAAAGGGCTAGTTTCCAAGATCTATAAAGAACTTATTAAACTCAACACCAAAGAAACAATCCAATCATGAAATGGACAAAAGCTTCTTATCTTGATGAAGTTCCAATAGTTCATTTTTGCTTTTGTTTCTTTTGCCTTTGTGGATGTATCTTGCAAGAAGTTACTGTGGCCGTGTTCAAAAAGGGTGTTGCCTATGTTCTCTTCTAGGATTTGGATGGAATATTTTCTCACATTTAGATATTTCATCCATTTTGAGTTTATTTTGTATATGCTGCAAGAGAGGGGTCTAGCTTCATCTTCTGCATGTGGATGTCCAATTTTCCCAGCACCATTTATTGAAGAGACTGTCTTTGTTCCAGTGGATAGTCTTTCCTCCTTTATCAAATAATTAGTTGACCATAAAGTTGAGTGTCCATTTCTGGATTCTCTATTCTGTTCCATTGATCTCTGTGTCTGCTTTTGTGCCAGTACCATACTGTCTTGATGACCACAGCTTTGTAATACAACCTGAAATCTGGCATTGTGATGCCCCCAGCTCTGTTTTCTTTTTTTAAAATTCCCCTGGCTATTCGGGGTCTTTATTGATTCCACGCAAATCTTAAAATAATTCATTTCAACTCTCTGAAGAAAGTCCATGGTATTTTGATAAGGATTGCATTAAACGTGTATATTGCCCTGGGTAACATTGACATTTTCACAAGATTAATATTTCCAATCCATGAACATGATATATTTTTCCAACTCGTTGTGTCTTCCTCAATTTCTTTCAAAAGTGTTCTGTAGTTTTTAGGGTGTAGATCCTTGACCTCTTTGGTTAGGTTTATTCCTAGGTATCTTAGGCTTTTGGGTGCAATTGTAAATGGGATTGATCATTAATTTCTCTTTCTTCAGTCTCATTGTTAGTATATAGAAATGCCACTGTCTTCTGGGCATTGATTTTGTATCCTGCCACACTGCTGAATTGCTTTATGAGTTCTAGCAATCTTGGGGTGGAGTCTTTCGGGGTTTCTATATAGAGTATCATGTCATCGGCAAAGAAGGGGAGTTTGACTTCTTCTTTGCCAATTTGAATGCCTTTTATTTCTTTATGTTGCCTGATTGCTGAGGCTAGGACTTCTAGTACTATGTTGAAGAACAGTGGTGAGAGTGGACATCCCTGTTGTGTTCCTGATCTCAGGGGAAAGACCCCCAGTGTTTCCCCATTGAGAATGATATTTGCTGTGGGCTTCTCGTACATGGCTTTTAAGATTTGGAGGAATATTCCCTCTATCCCTACACTCTGAAGAGTTTTGATCAGAAATGGATGCTGTATTTTGTCAAATGCTTTCTCTGCATCTATTGAGAGGATCATATGGTTCTTAATTTTTCTCTTGCTCATATGATCAATCACATTGATGGTTTTATGAGTGTTGAACCAGCCTTCCATCTTGGGATAATTCCCACTTGGTTATGGTGAATAATCTTCTTAATGTATTGTTGGATCCTATTGGCAAGTACCTTGTTGAAAATTCTTGCATCCATGTTCATCAGGGATATTGGTAACACCACGACATTTGATAGCAAAACTTTCAAATTCCAAAGCTAAGGAGAAGATCCTTAAAGCAGCAAGAGACAAAGGATCCCTAAAATTTATGGAGAGAAGTATGTTAACAGTAGACTTCTGCACAGAGACCTGGCAGGCCAGAAAGGGCTGGCAGGGTAAATTCAGGGACCTAAATGAAAAGAACACACAGCCAAGAATACTTTATCCTGTAAGGCTCTCATTCAGAATAGAAGGAGAGATAAACGGCTTCCAAGATAGGCAGAAACTGAAAGAATATGTGACCACCAAACCAGTTCTCCACGAAATATTAAGTGGGACTCTGTAAATGAAAGACGAAGTCCAGGGAACAATCCACAAAAGCAGGGACTGAATAGGTGTCATGATGACACTAAATTCATATCTTTCAATACTAACTCTGAACGGGAATGAACTTCATGATCCCATCAAAAGAAGCAGGGTTTCAGACTGGATAAAAAAGCAAGACCCATCTCTTTGCAGTCTACAAGAGACTCATTTTAGACATAGGACACCTAAAGCCTAAAAATAAAAGGTTGGGGAACCATTTACCATTTAAATTGTCCTCAAAAGAAAGGAGAGGTAACCATCCTTATACCAAGTTAAAGTTTATCCCAACGACTGTAGTAAGACGTGAAGAAGGACACTATATCATAATTAAAGGAACTATCCAACAAGAGGGCTTAACAATCATGAATATTTGTGCCCCGAATGTGGGAGCTGTCAAGGATATCAATCAATTAATAACAAAGTTAAGACATCCTTAGATAATAATGCACTTATACTTGGAGACTTGAACACAGCATTTTCTACAATCAACAGATCTTCTAAGCACAACATCTCCAAAGAAACAAGAGCTTTAAACAATACACTGGACCAGATGGATTTCACAGATATTTACAGAACTTAACATCCAATCGCAACTGAATAAACATTCTTCTCAAGTGCACATGGAACTTTCTCCAGAATAGACCACATACTGGGTCACAAGTCAGGACTTAACTGAAACCAAAAGATTGGGATGGTCCCCTGCATATTTTCAGATCATAATGCTTTGAAACTAGAACTAAATCACAAGAAAAATTTTGGAAGGATTTCAAACACGTGGAGGTTAAGGACCATCCATGTAAAAGATGAAAGAGTCAACCAGGAAATTAGAGAAGAATTAAAAAGATTCATGAAAACTAATGAGAATGAAGATACAATCGTTCAAAAGCTTTGGGATACAGCAAAAGTAGTCCCGAGGGGAAACACATCACAATACAAGCATCTATCCAAAAACTGGAAAGACCTCAAATACAAAAGTTAATCTTGCACCTAAAAGAGCTGGAAAAGAACAGCAAATAAAATGTACAACCAGCAAGAGAAGACAGTTAATAAATACTCGAGCAGAACTCAATGAAATAGAGACCAGAAGAACCATGGAACAGATCAACAAAACCAGAAGTTGGTTCTTTAAAGAATTAATAAATAGATAAAACCTTAGACAGCCTTATTAAAAATGAAAGAGAAAAGACTCAAATTAATAAATTCATGAATAAAAAAGGAAATATCATCACCAAAACCAAGGAAATACAAATGATTTTAAAAACATATTATGACCAGTTATATGCTAATAAAATAGGCAATCTAGAAGAAATCGACACATTTATGGAAAACCACAAACTACCAAAACTGGAACAGTTCTTCTATTTCTTTTCTTTTTTTTAAGATTTTATTTATTTACTCATAGAGACAGAGAGAGAGAGAAGCAGAGACACAGGCAGAGGGAGAAGCAGGCTCCATGTAGAGAGCCTGAGGTGGGACTTGATCCAGGGTCTCCAGGATCATGCCCTGGGCTGCAGGCAGTGCTAAACCGCTGCGCCACTGGAGATACCCAGTTCTTCTATTTCTAACAGAAATATAAAACCTGAACAGGCCAATAACCAGGGAGGAAATTGAAGAAGTCATCAAAAACCTCCCAGGACACAAAAATCCATGGCCAGATGGCTTCCTAGGGGTATTCTATCAAATGTTTAAAGAAGAAAGCACACCGATTCTCCTAAAGCTGTTTGGATAGACAGAAAGAGATGGAGTACTTCCAAACTCATTTTATAAGGCCAGCATCACCTTAATTCCAAAACCAGACAATGACCCCACCAAAAAAGAATTATAGACCAATATCCCTGATGAACACAGATGCAAAAATTCTCAACAAGATACGAGCCAATAGGATCCAACAGTACATTAAGAAGATTATTCACCATAACCAAGTGGTATTAATCCCCAGAATGCAAGGGTGGTTCAACACTCATAAAACAATCAATGAGATTCATCATATGAGCAAGAGAAAAATTAAGAACCATAGGATCCTCTCAATAGATGCAGAGAAAGCAGTTGACAAAATACAGCATCCATTTCTGATCAAAACTCTTCATAGTGAAGGGATAGAGGGAACGTTCCTCAGTATCTTAAAAGCTATCTACTAAAAGCCCTCAGCAAATATCATTCACAATGGGAAAGCACTGGGAGCCTTTCCTCTAAGATCAGGAAGAAGACAGGGATGTCCACTCTCACTACGGCTATTCAACGTAGTACTAGAAGTCCTAGCCTCAGCAATCAGGCAACAAAAAGAAATAAAAGGCATTCAAATTGACAAAGAAGAAGTCAAACTCTCCCTCTTCACCAATGACATGATACTGCCCACAAAAAAACCCAAAAGATTCCACCCCAAGATTGCTAGAACTCATAAAGCAATTCAGCAGTGTGGCAGGATACAAAATCAATGCCCAGAAATAACAGGCATTTCTATACACTAACAATAAGACTAAAGAAAGATAAATTAAGGAAAAATCCCATTTACAATTGCATCCAAAAGCATAAGATACCTAGGAATAAATCTAACCAAAGAAGTAAAGAATTTCTACCCTAAAAACTACAGAACACTTCTGAAAGAAATTGAGGAAGACACAAAAATATTCCATGCTCATGGATTGGAAGAATTAATGTGGTGAAATTGTCAATTCACCCAAGGCAATTTACACATTTAATGAAATCTCTATCAAAATGCCATAGACTTTCTTTAGAGAACAAATCATCTTAAGATTTGTGTGGAATCAGAAAAGACCCCGAATAGCCAGGGGAATATTAAAAAAGAGAACTGGAGCCGGGGTGTCACAATGCTGGGTTTCAGGTAGTATTACAAAGCTGTGGTCATCAAGACAGAGTGATACTGGCACAAAAATAAACACATAGATTAATGGAACAGAATAGAGGATCCAGAAGTGGACCCTCAACTTTATGGTCAACTATTATTCACCAGAGCAGGAAAGACTACCCACTGGAAACAAAGTCAGTCTCTTCAATAAATGGTGTTGGAAAATTGGACATCCACACGCAGAAGAATGAAACTAGACCATTCTCTTACACCATACACAAAGATAAACTCAAAATGGATGAAAGATCTAAATGTGAGACACTTTCCATCAAAATCCTAGAGGAGAACACTGGCAACACCCTTTTTGAACTTGGCCACAGCAACTTCTTGCAAGATACATCCATGATGGTAAAAGAAACAAAAGCAAAAATGAACTATTGGGACTTCATCAAGATGATAAGCCCCTGGACCGCAAAAGAAACTGTCAACCAAACTAAAAGACTACCTGCAGAGTGGTACAAGATATTTGCAAATGATCTATCGGATAAAGGACTAGTATCCAAGATCTATAAAGAACTTACTAAACTCAACAGCAAAGAAACAAACAATCCAATCATGAAATGGGCAGAAGGCATGAACAAAAATCTCACAGAGGAATATATAGACAAGGCCAACAAGCAAATGAGAAAATGATCTGCATCACTTGCCATCAGGGAAATACAAATCAAAACCACAATGAGATTCCACCTCACACCAGTGAGAATGGGGAAAATTAACAAAACCAGCAACAACAAATGTTGGAGAGGATGTGGAGAAAGGGGAACCCTCTTGCACTGTTGGTGGGAATGTGAACTGGTGCAGCCGCTCTGGAAAGCTGTGTGGAGGTTCCTAAAGAGTTAAAAATAGATCTGCCCTACGACCCAGCCTTTGCACCTCTGGGGATTTACCCCAAAGATTCAGATGGTGTGAAACACCGGGACACCTGCACCCCGATGTTTATAGCAGCATTGTCCACCATAGCCCAACTGTGGAAGGAGCCTCGGTGTCCATCAAAAGATGAATGGAGAAAGATGATGTATATGTATACAATGGAATACAACTCAGCCATTAGAAAATGACATATACCCACCATTTGCTTCGACATGGATGGAACTGCAGGGTATTATGCTCAGTAAAATAAGTCAGTCGGAAAAGGACAAACATTATATGGTCTCATTTATTTGGGGGAATATAAGAATTAGTGAAAGGGAATAAAGGGAAAGGGGAGAAGATGAGTCAAAATATCAGTGAGTGTGACAAAACACTATAGACACTTAACTCTTGGAAACGAACAAGAGGTAATGGAAAGGGAGGTGGACGGGGGTTGGGGTGACTGGGTAATGGGCACTGAGTGGGGCACTTGGCAGGATGAGCACTGGGTGTTTTCCAAAATTTTGGCAAATTGTACTCCAATAAAAAAATTTTTAAAATGTGGGCATGAAGCTTTGGAAGCACAGTTGAGGAAGAAAAGAAATAGTTAATTTATCTTTTGTTATGGATACTAATGGACCTTGTTTTAAAAAAGAGGGGGGGATTTGGCAGTTTATTACAAAAACTTGCCTTTGGCAGGAACTCATTTTTCACAGAACATGTAGTTTCTTTGCCTATGCTTATAAAAAGTTTAATGAGCACATTGTCACTTAGTTGAAGGCAACATTTATAAATATCACTTGCAGCGATGTATAAGCATATGGCTAAGTATTGCCTAATGAAGTGTGATAAGAATGATGTTTACTATAACTAGAATTCCCCCCCTTAAATAAAAAAGTATTCCCTCTCCTTTCAGTTTTCCCCAGTTCTGCTAGATGGAATGAGAACATTAGGGTGAGAGATGAGGCAACCATTTTATTTTTTTTAAGTAATCTCTATACCCAACATGGTACTGAAACATACAACCCCAAAATCAGGAGTGACATGCTCCACTGACTTAACCAGCTAGGCACTGCTGAAGCAGACATTTTAGATGAAAAGTTAGAAGCTGTCTTTTGAGGATTTTGGTGAAACATAGAAGGATCCCTAATACTTGAGTAATTGCCATATTAACTGTGAAATGCCAAACCAGATATTTCATGAGATAAAAACAAATTTGTACGTCTTTAAGCAACTTAAAAAATGGATCTCTTTATAGCAAATGAGCCAGCAGCCGAATTAATACACTTCCTATGGCCAGCTATGGGCTGCTTTCCACAATTCTCTCTCCTGAGGCTCACAAGTTAAATTGCTCTACCAGCAGAGCTATGATCAAGGCAAAGTGTCTTCTGAGGACTCTATGTTGCCACAGCACAAGCAGATGTCAAAAAGAAAACCACAAGAGTGAAATGATGGTCTGATGCTCTTTGCCAGGAAAGAGATTTTTGCTTATTCCTATTTCTTTTCATCCTCATAAGTCATAATTTCCTATTCAATCTCTTTAAATCTTTAACAGAAGCAGATCATGTATTAACTTAGAAAATAGCTATTCTGATTCAAGCTGATGATAGATTATTAATAATGGCTTATTTTACATATAAATGTAGTTTTCTAAAACCACTTTTTTGGACTTGGTAACCTTTCTCAATTACCTTAATGCTTTTTAAAGTAAAAAATCAGAAAAATCAGAGTGATAAACCCAGCTGTTCTTAACTATGGCTGTATATTAAATTCACCTGGGCTAGCATTTTAGAGGCTACTGACATCCAATTCACACCACCAAGGAATTGAGTAAATTGGGTTCAAGGAGGGAGTTGAGACAACAGTAGTTTTCTCTCTTTTTTAGATTTATTTATTTATTTTAGAGAGAGTGAAAGGAGCGTGGGGAGGGTGAACATAGGGAGAGGGAGAGAAAGAATCTTCAGCAGACTCCATAATGTGTGGAGCCCAGTGTAGAGATCGATCTCACAACCCTTAGATCATGACCTGAACCAAAACCAAGAGTCCAATGCTTAACAGAGTGAGCCCTAGAGCCCCTCAAAAATAGTTTCTAAAAGCTTCCTACAGAGCTTTGATGTGTAACTACAATTGGGGACCACTGATCTAACTAAACTCTTATTTGTATATAAATAAGTGTTACTCACATGATTCTGAAGCACAGTTAAGTTATATGGACTATTAATGTAGTCCATCCACTTAAGTTTATGGATAAGAAAACTAAGGTTCATAGAAACAAAGGGGTGAAATCAAGTTCAGTGGCAGGCCCACATTCAGTGGTGTATAAGCCAATATAGGAACATTTTTCCCCACCTTATTACTCACTTCATTCTAACAAGAATCAATGAAAGCGTTACTAGAAAATGGAATTATATGGGGAAAATAAAGTGAAGCTGAAGTAATTTCAATGAGGTTCTAAATGAGAATGGCTTGTAACTTCAAGAGTAATAAGAGAGGAAAGGTAATAAATAAATTTATTTCATTATTGTTTTCTAGATCATACACCATGTTCTTAATAGTTAATGGTACCACAACAATATAAAACCAATTTTTTATTCTCAAAAACATATAATAGACACATTATAGGACCACACCTGTGAAACTTCAAGGGAGAACCATGTCAGAGCCATCTTTATATTTTTGTTGCCAAAGGTGTGACTGGCATGTAGAAGGTTCTCAACGCTTACTGGAGAAATGGATATATGCAAAGTAAGTAATAAACATAAAGTTTAGCAAGAGAAAATCTAACTCCAGGATGCAGTAGTCTGGAAAAACTTCATGGAAGAGGGATTTGAGTTAATCTTTGAGGAGAAGGGGGTTTTGTAAAAGTATAAAAATAGGGGACATGTAATCCAGGAGGATAAGGTGATCAAAAAGTATATATAAGAGAACTATAGCATGAAAGGTTGTCATAAAGGAGATTGGCTGGCTGGATCAGTTTACTTTGGTAATCAGTACAGAAGACCTGCTGAGGTCAGATTGTATAAAACCTTAAACAGTGCTCAACTAAGAGTTGGATCCTGAGGACAGTTGGTGATTGATCATTAGTAATTTTTTAATAGACAGATGATCTATAAAAGAGGTATCACAGGATGTCAGAAGTAGTGTATCTCCTATATATTGAGATTTCATTATGATTCTCTTCTACTGAGAAAAGATTTGAGTATAGATAGCTCAATTTACCTGCAGAAAAGAAATAATACTGCTGATATAGAGCAGCTAAAATATGTAACTGCCAATATATTAACAAAATGTTACATTAAGTAGGGGGTTATTGCTAGGTATTGTACTTTTATAAAGCTGACTTTCCCCAAGAGACCATTAGTGTCAATGTCCTTTGGGTCAATGTCCTTTGGGTGTATTGGAATACATATTTAGGAATAAAACAATATACAGTGACACGTGACTAAGTTTTTTGTTTTGTTTTTGTTTTTGTTTTTGCTTTTGTTTTGGTTGGTTATCATTCACACCTTTTGCTGAAGGCCAGCAAGCTTTTCTTTAAACACTTAGGCCAGTTGTTAAAAAGACTAGTATTCTCATCATGACTTCTTTTTTTACCTGAGCTAGGTGCACATACTTAAAGCTGAGAATACGGGAAATTACAAAATTATATGACACTGGAAACATATTACTAGGAAATTCTGATATTTTACTGCAAAATAGTGCCAATTATAGAAGCTGTCAATTTAACAATAGGCTTATTCACTATGGTGTTTGATTAATGTGAAATTATTCAGTTGACTACCTTGTAGTTGGCCTATTTTTGTGTCCAATTAGTATGCTAATAATGGTAATTATGTTCTATACTGCATGTCTCATCACCTAGAGGGTTTTAAAAATGATAAAATAATGAGAATAAACAAGCTGATGCTGACATTCAGTGGGCCATTCTAATTACTTACTAAGAGCACGCTGGGGAATCAACACTCAACTAGAGAAAATGATTCTTGCTTACTTTGTTAAAACTACTCTTTCCAAAGAGCAATAAGAGTTGTTTCTTTTCTCTTTATTTCTAAAATATTTTATATATCTCCACCCAATTTTTATTTTCTGTGTTTATTGAAAAGAAGATAATCAAACTATATGTTTAGATATAGATACTATCAGTATCTAATATTGGTAGTAAGACATCAGAAAAACAAAAAAAAATGGAAAACTGCTCAATTGTGCACCACTGCACCCAATAACTACTATTTCTTTTTTGTTTTTCCTCTCAAATATCTATAAAAGAACAAAATAGAAACAAAAGAAAACAAAACTATTCTACTGATAATTCTTGTACTCAGGGGAGTGCTGTGAGAAATGATGGCTTTTGCTAAGCCCTCAACAAGAAACTAAACATACTAGTGCATAGGAAGGATTTCTTCTTAAAAACGTAAAACAAAAATCTTTTTTATTGAGTTAACAATCCCAGATGACCCATATTGGTAAATTAGCATGGAGTTATAGATCAAGTTATGAGAATTTATATCATTATAAAAAGTATTATATAGTTCAAATAACAATATATAACATTTAAGTGTATAGTTAATGATTGATATCTTTCGGACTTTGAAAAGAAATCTTAAGTGGATCATGGGATTTATTCTCTGAATCATTTTAGAGTAGTTTAGACATTTACAAAAAAAAATATTGCACAATCTATTCCCAAATGTCTTTAAGAGAGTAAAGCAAAGAGCATTCCATTTCTTGGAAGCTTCATGGTAGGGTGAAAAAACACTGGACTGAGCTTCTAATCCCCTACTCATCTAATGAGAAGCTCATTAAAACAAGTTAGTTGTTTTTTTTCCTAATATTTAGTCATTTTAACTGCAAAATAAGAGGGTTGAATTAGACCAGAATTTCTCATATTATGTTGAATCTATTATATCCTCTGTGATATTAACACATTTTTCATAAGAAATGGGTTTCTGGTGTCAAATGCATTTTGGAAATGCTTAATTAAATATTTGTTTTCTGCATGATATCTAGTATTTAATGTACTATCATGCCTTATGGATCTCCAAATAGGGTAATCTAATATATAGCATTTCTCAGTTTGATTACTAAAACATATTTGTTTATCAGTTATTGATATTTCATAGGATATTAGCATTTTACAAAGTATAGTTTGGAAAATATTGAAAAAAATAAATGCTTTAAGGTCCTTTGAAACTCTAATATTTTTCCTTCATTGGACTATAAGTATCATCACAGTAAGGATAATACCCATCTTGTATCTGCTACAGGCTAGGCTTTTGCTCAACCATAGTACTTCCACATAGTATGTGCTTAATACATATATGCTGAATGAATGAAATAATTAATAAAAATGATATATACATAAATACATATGTACATGCATACAAACAAATACATTCTTTGTTTCTATAAAAATTCAGTACATAATGGGGATAGAATAGTTTTGGGATCCTGCTACCCTCTTTTGTAGGCTGCCATTGCCCATTTACTTGTCCTGATGCTTATGATTTCAACCTTTGGAAAAGCAAAGTAGCAAAATATTTTTATCATTTTATCTCTTATTTCTTGTTGATTGATAAAAGTAAGTTGTGTACTACTTACTGGATAATGATTAAATGGCACTGTGAGGAGGGGGCAAGATGACGGAAGAGTAGGGTCCCCAAGTCACTTGTCCCCACCATATTACCTAGATAACTTTCAAATCATCCTGAAAACCTAGGAATTTGGCTTTAGATTTAAAGAGAGAACAGCTGGAATGCTACAGCGAGAAGAGTTCTCCCTTCTATCAAGGTAAGAAGATGGGGGAAAAAAGAAATAAAGCAAAGGCATCCAAGGGGGAGGGGACCCACGAGGAGCCGGGCTAAGGCCACACAGCTAGTGCCCCCAGGACATGAAAGCCCCGACCAGGAGAAGCAGGAGCGTCACCAATATTCCAAGACAGAAAGGCACTCGCAGGGAGTTGGAGCAGGATCCCAGGAGGGGTGGGGATGGCCTCAGGCTACTAGGGGCACTAACAGAGGACCTTCGCACCAGGAGAGAAAGCGCCACACCCCGCAGCCAAGCTCCCTAAAGGGCTGCAGCTTGCGCCCAGCTGGACCTGAGAGCAGCTCAGGAGGTGGCTGGGGGAGGCTCTGCACGGAGGGAGCTGGTGCCCCGGGAACACGATTTCAGCAGTGCAGGCCCGGGAGCCCAGGGTGCCGGGGAACACAGCCAAAGATCCAGCGCTCACCCCCGGACAGGCAGAGGCCAGAAGGGAACAGGACAGCAAGGACACTCCTGCCGCCAGGTGGGCCAGAGCTGTGCAGATCAGTGGCCCCCATCCCCGGAGCATCCAGGCCCCTGCAGACTGAGAGCTCCAATAGTTACTGCTGGTGCTGACTCCAGGGCTGGAAAGCTGGCCACTGCCACTGTTGTTGTTCCTCCTGGGGCCTCACAGGATAAACAACCCCCACTGAGCTTCACAGTGGTTTCAAGGATAAAGAAGATAACTCCCACTGAGCCTTGCACTAAGCAGGGGTCTGAACAGCTCCTCCAGGAGCACACACCTGAGAATCAGCACAGCAGGCCCCTCCCCCAGAAGACCAGCTAGAGCGACAGGGGAGAAACAAGCTATTGACCAAGCAGCACTGGAAAGCTCAGGGAAAGTCAAGGGATTTAAAGTATATAGAATCAGAGGATACTCCCCCTTGTTTTTTGTTTTCTGTTTGCTTCCCCCGCTTTTTTCTTTTCTTCCCATCTCTTTTTTCTTCTTTTTATTTTCATTTTCTTCTTTCTCTTCTCTCTTTTTCTCCTTTTCCCAGTACAACTTCTTTTTGGCCACTCTGCACTGAGCAAAATGAATAGAAGGAAACCCTCACCTTAAAAGAAAGAATCAGAAAGAGTCCTCTCTCCCACAGAGTTACAGAATTTGGATTACAATTCAATGTCAGAAAGCCAATTTAGAAGCACTATTATAAAGCTACTGGTGGCTCTATAAAAAGGCATAAAGGCCTCAAGAGACTTCATGACTTCAGAATTTAGATCTAATCAGGCAGAAATTAAAAATAAATTGAATGAGATGCAATCCAAACTACAGCTCCTAACGATGAGGGTTAACGAAGTAGAAGAACGAGTGAGTGACATAGAAGACAAGTTGATGGCAAAAAGGGAAACTGAGAAAAAAAAACAATAAAACGATCATGAGGATAGATTAAGAGAAATAAATGACAGGCTCGGGAAGAAAAATCTACATTTAATTGGGGGACCCGAGGGGGCCGAATGGACAGAGGTCCAGATTATGTATTTGAACAAATCATAGATGAAAATTTTCCTAATCTGGGAAGGGAAATAGGCATTTAGATCCAGGAAATAGAGAGATCCCCCCCAAAATCAATAAAAACCATTCAACACCTCGACATTTAGTAGTTAAGCTTGTAAATTCCAAGGAAAAAGAGAGGATCCTTAAAGCAGCAAGAGACAAGAAATATCTAACTCTTATGGGGAGAAATATTAGATTAACAGCAGACCTCTCCACAGAGACCTGACAGGCCAGAAAGGGCTGGCGGTGTATATTCAGGGTCCTAAATGAGAAGAACATGCAGCCAAGAATACTCTACCCAGCAAGGCTCTCATTCAGAATAGAAGGAGAGAGAAAGGGCTTCCAAGATAGGCAGAAACTGAAAGAATATGTGACCACGAAGCCAGCTCTACAAGAAATATTATGGGGGATTCTGTAATAGAGTAAGTCTAAGGGAACAATCCACAAAAACAGGGACTGAATAGGTATCATGATGACACGAAATTAATATCTTTCAATAGTAACTCTGAACGTGAATGGGCTTAATGACCCCATCAAAAGGTGCAAGGTTTCAGACTGGATAAAAAAGCAAGACCCGTCTATTTGCTGTCTATAAGAGATTCATTTTAGACAGAAGGACACCTCCAGGCTGAAAATAAAAGGTTGGAGAACAATTTACCATTCAAATGGTTCTCAAAAGAAAGCAGGGGTAACAATCCTTATATCAGATAAACTAAAGTTTATCCCAAAGACTGTAGTGAGAGATGAAGAGGGACACTATATTATATTTAAAGGATCTATCCAACAAGAGGACTTACCAAACCTCAATATATATGCCCCGAATGTGGAAGCTGCCAAGTATATCAATCAATTAATAACCAAAGTTAAGATACTTAGATAATAATACACTTATACTTTGTGACTTGAATGTAGTACTTTCTACAATCGGCAGGTCTTTTAAGCACAACATCTCCAAAGAAACAAGCTTTAAATGATACACTGGACCAGATGGATTTCACAGATATTAACAGAATTTCACATCCAAACGAAACTGAATACACATTCTTCTCAAGTGCACATGTAACTTTCTCCAGAATAGACCACATACTGGGTCACAAATCAGGTCTTAGCCCATACCAAAAGTTTGGGATTGTCCCCTGCGTATTTTCAAACCATAATGCTTTGTAACTAGAACTAAATCACAAGAAGAATTTTGGAAGGATTTCAAACACGTGGAGGTTAAGGACCATCCGTCTAAAGATGAAAGGGTCAACCAGGAAATTAGAGAAGAATTAAAAGATTCATGGAAACTAATGAAAATGAAGATACAACCATTCAAAATCTTGAGGATACAACAAAAGCAGTCCTGAGGGGGAAATAAATAGCAATACAAGCATCCATCCCAAAACTGGAAAGAACTCAAATACAAAAGCTAACCTTGCACCTAAAGGAGCTGGAGAAAAAAACAGGAAATAGATCCTACACCCAGCAGAAGAAGAGAGTTAATAAAGATTCGAGTAGAACTCAATGAAACAGAGACCAGAAGAACTGTGGAAAAGATCAACAAAACCAGGTGTTAGTTCTTTGAAAGAATTAATAAGGTAGGTAAACCACTTTCCAGTCTTCTTAAAAAGAAGAGACTAAAGACTCAAATTAAAAAATCATGAATGAGAAAGGAGAGATCACTACCAACACCAAGGAAATACAAACGATTTTAAAAACATATCATGAGCAGCTATATGCCAATAAATTAGGCAATGTAGAAGAAATGGACACATATCTGGAAAACCACGAATTACCAAAACTGGAATAGGAAGAAATAGAAAACCTGAACAGGCCAATAACCAGGGAGGAAATAGAAGCAGTCCTCAAAAACCTCCCAAGAAACAAAAGCCCAGGGTCAGATGGCTTCCCAGGGGAATTCTAAAGCTTTTTGGAAAGATAGAAAGACATGGAGTACTTCCAAACTCGTTCTATAAGGCCAGGATTACCTTAATTCCAAAACCAGACAAAGACCCCACCAAAGAGAAGAATTATAGACCAATATTCCAGATGGACATGGATGCAAAAATTCTCAACAAGATGCAAGCCAATAGGAACCAACAATACATTAAGAAGATTATTCTCCCTGACCAAGTGGGATTTATCCCCGGGATGCAAGGCTGGTTCAACACTCATAAAACAATCAGTGTGATTCATCATATCAGCAAGAGAAAAATTAAGAACCATATGATCCTCTCAATAGATGCAGAGAAAGCAGTTGACAACATACAGCATCCATTCCTGATAAAAACTCTTCACAGTGAAGGGATAGAGGGAACATTCCTCCGAATCTTAAAAGCCATCTAAGAAAGGCCAACAGCAAATATCATTCTCAATATGGAAACACAAGGAGCCTTTCCCCTAAGATCAGGAATACGACAGGGATGTCCACTCTCACCACTGCTACTCAATAGAGTACTAGAGGTCCCAGTCTCAGCAATCAGGCAACAAAAAGAAATAAAAGGCATTCAAATTGGCAGAGAAGAAGTCAAATTCTCCCTCTTTGCAAATTACATGATACTGTACTTAGAAAACCCAAAAGACTCCACTCCAAGATTGCTAGAACTCATACAGAACTCATACAGCAAAATTCAGATTTTGTATCCTGTGGCAGGATACAAAATCAATACCCAGATATCAGTGGCATTTCTATACCCTAACAATGAGACTGAAGAAAGAGAAATTAAGGAGTCAATCCCATTGACAATTCAACCCAAAAGTATAAGATACCTGTTAATTAACCTAAGCAAAGAGGTAAAGGATCTATACCTTAAAACCTACAGAACACTTCGGAAAGAAATTGAGATAGACACAAAAGAGATGGAAAAATATTCCATGCTCATGGATTGGCAGAATTAATATTGTGAAAATGTCAATGTTACTTAGGGCAATTTACATGTTTAATGCTATCCCTATCAAAATAACATGGACTTTTCTTCAGAGAGTTGGAACAAATCATCTTAGGATTTGTGTGGATTCAGTAAGAGCCCTAATAGCCAGGGGAATATTAAACAAGAAAACCATAGCTGGGGGCATCACAATGCTAGATTTCAGGGTGTACTTCAAAGCTGTGGTCATCAAAACAATGTGGTACTGGCACAAAAACAGACACAGAGATCAATGGAATAGAATAGAGAATCCAGAAGTGGACCCTTAACTTTATGGTCAACTAATATTCAGCAAAGGAGGAAACACTATCCACTGAAAAAAGATAGTCTCTTCAGTAAATGGTGCTGGGAAAATTGGACATCCACATGCAGAAGAATGAAACTAGACCACTCTCTTTCACCATACACAAAGATAAACTCAAAATGGATGAAAGATCTCAATGTGAGACAAGATTCCATCAAAATCCTCGAGGAGATCACAGGCAACACCCTTTTTGAACTTGGCCACAGTAACTTCTTGCAAGATACATCCATGAAGGCAAGAGAAACAAAAGCAAAAATGAACTATTGGAACTTTATCAAGATAAGGAGCTTTTGCACAGCAAAAGAAACAGTCAACAAAACTCAAAGACAACCTACAGAATCAGAGAAGTTATTTTCAAATGACCTATCCGATAAAGTGCTAGTATCCATGATTTAAAAAGAACTTATTAAGCTCAACAGCAAAGAAACAAACAGTCCAATCATGAAATGGGCAAAAGACATGAAGAGAAATGTCACAGAGGAAGACACAGGCATGGCCAGCAAGCACATGAGAAAATGCTCTGCATCACTTGCCATCAGGGAAATACAAATCAAAACCACAATGAGATCCCACCTCACACCGGTGAGAATGGGGAAAATTAACAAGGCAGGAAACCACAATTGTTGGAGAGGATTTGGAGAAAGAGGAACCTTCTTGAACTGTTGGTGGGAATGTGAACTGGTGCAGCCACTCTTTAAAACTGTGTGGAGGTTCCTCAAAGAGTTAAAAATAGAACTGCCCTATGATCCAGCAATTGCACTGCTGGGGATTTACCCCAAAGATACAGATGCAGTGAATCGCTGAGACACCTGCACCCTGATGTTTATAGCAGCAATGTCCACAATAGCTGAACTGTGGAAGGAGCCTCGGTGTCCATCGAAAGATGAATGAATAAAGAAGATGTGGTCTATGTATACAATGGAATATTACTCAGTCATTAGAAATGACAAATACCCACCATTTGTTTCAACGTGGATGGAACTGGAGGGTATTATGCTGAGTGAAATAAGTTAATAGAAGATATGATCTCATTCATTTGGGTAATATAAAAAAATACTGAAAGGGAATAAAGGGGAAAGGAGAAAAAATGAGTGGCAAATATTAGAAAGGGAGACAGAACATAGAGACTCCTAAATCTGTGAAACAAACAAGGGGTGGTAGAAAGGGAGGTGGGCAGGAGGTGGGGGTGACTGGGTGACAGGCACTGAGGGGAGCACTTGATGGGAAGGACACTGGGTGTTATGGGTGTTATTGTATATGTTGGCAAATTGAACACCAATAAAAAATGGGACTGTAATAAGTACTTTGCCTATATTAATTAATTGAATTCTCTAAACAACTTTAGGTGGAATGTATTACTTTTTGTCTTTTACAGAGAGTTAAGAAAAGGTCCCACAGTAAATGGCAGTTCTAAGATTCAAATTAAATCTTAATTCAGAATGTGAGTTCTTAACTGTTAATAGTATACCTCTCACTATGATGTAATTTGATTTGTGCAATTTCCCATCACTCTTTAGTGAACAATTTGTTTTATGATATCCTTGTCTATCCTGGTAGATTCATGCCCCAGTGGAACAGTCTCCATCTATTTGACTTCCCATAATCATTTTTGCTGATCAGTGCTAAATTAACTACCACTTCCCAACTTACAATCCAACCCATAGAATACATTTATTCCACACTATTCTACTTTGCTTCTAAGATGAACCAAATTACACTATGTAACAATGCTAGTATTTTTCATATTTTTACTAATCAGGAAACTGAAAAAAAGAAAACCTTTCTGTTACCATCTTGCTTATTAACGAAAAAATAGTTTTCATATCTAGAAATTTTTGCAATGTATTCAAAGCAGATACTTTTAATATGTGCTATAAATTGTGTTTCTTCGTGGGTACAGAGACCATTCTTAGGAATTATATACAGTATTCAGTGTGACATAGGAATGTTCTGAGCTACAAATTAATATTTATTGTGTGACTTAGAAAATAAGTGTTATATTTTTACTAAATTAATATTTGTTTATGGGGCACAGGGTGCCAGTTGGTGAGGGAATGACAATAAAAGATCATGTTAGAAATTAAATATAGAAGTGGGCAAGATGGCAGAGGAGTAGGGTCCCAAAGTCACCTGTCCTCACCAACATACCTAGGTAACTTTCAAATCATCCTGAACTCCTATGAATTTGACCTGAGACTTAGAGAAAACAGCCCTAGTGCTATGGAGAGAAGGGTTCTTGGTTATAACAAGGTAGGAAGGCAGAAAAAAATAAAATAAAATAAAAAAATCAAGTTGGGGAGGTGCGCCGTGAGGAGCCGGGCTAAGGTCAGGCAGAGAGAGCTTCCAGGACAGGAAAGCCCAGCCCCAGAGAAGCGGGAACTTTAAAAAATCCACACTGGATTCTTCTCAGATGGAAAAGTGCTTAGCAGAGAAATCAGGCAGGATCACAAGAGGGGCAGTGGAGACTCCAATTTCTGGGAGTCGCTAATAGAGGAAGTGCGCCTCAGGGTAAGCATACCACAAACTGTGGGCCTATCTTGGTAAAGGGTTGGAGTGCGCAGCCAGCGGGGCATCTGGGAGAAGCCAGTCAGGCAGGAGGCTCCTGATGGATGTGTCTGCACCCTGCTGCCTTCGGGAGCGTCCCGCCGAGGAGCAAGATTCCAGCAACTCAAAAAAAAAAAAAAAAAAAAAAAAAGATTCCAGCAACTCAGGGCCCCTGATCCCAGAGCACCAAGCGGACACAGCCCACGATCCTGTACTCCCTCTCGGACAGGTGGAAGCTGGGAGGGCACAGGACAGAGGACTCTCCTGCCGCTGGTCACCCCTAAGCTGTGCAGATCAGTGCATACAAGGTGGCCTCGGGAGCATCTAGGCCACTGTGGACTGGGAGACTGGGTTAGTTACTAAGGGGGAGATGACTCCAGGGCTGGAAATCTGTCCACCGCCATTGTTGTTTTTCCTCCTTATTTCACCAAGTGCCTGGGAGGGGCAGGGCCACCAGGGATCAGAGGCTTCACAGGGTAAACAGATCCCAAGGAGCTCTGAACCCAGCAGGGCGTGGGGAAGCTCCCCCAGGCACACACACCTTAGAATCAGCACAGCAGGCCCCTCCCCAGAAGAACTGCTGGGAGAAAAAGGGAAGAGCAAGTTCTTGACCAAGCAGCCCTAGGAAAGCTCCAGGGGAAGTCAAGGGATTTATAGTATATAGAACCAGAGGATACCCCTCCCTTTTTTGCCTTTTTCTATAACAACTCGTTGTATATCTGACTGTAAATTTCTAACTTTTTCTCTATTCCCACCTTAACTACAATATTTTATCAGCTCTTCATTTTAAGTTTCTTCCTTTTTGGCTTCCATATTGCTACAATTACAGGTCTTAGACATATTTTCCACTTCTAGATTCCCTTCAACATATTCAACATAATTTGGGAGATATATATTTTTTGTTTGTTTTGTTTTGTGTTATATGTTTTCTCTGCTTCATTTTGTTCTACAATGGCAGAAGTTAATACCTTCTAAAACATGACCAGCATACACCCAGAACCAGGTGGTATACCATACTGCTTCATTCTTTGAGATAATATTCCATCTTCATTCCCATTCATCCCCACCTCTTTTATCTCATTTATGTTTTGGTGGTCAATGGTGAGGCTCTCTACAAATATTTCTGGTTTATATAAATTTGGGACTGAGCATATACTAACATACAGAACTTAATACACTCAGAACCAAGAGGATCCCCCTCTAGGACCACTCAGGTAGACTACATTCTCTCTCCACTACACTTTGTCACCACCACCATCTCCCAGTATCCCCTTTTATTTTATTCTCCTTTTCTTTCTTTTTTTTCCATATTTAATTTTGCTTTTTTTCTCATCTTTTATTCTCTCTCTTCTTCTTCTTCTTTGGGATTCATGCCCTTCTATTTTTTACTACTTTGTTTTAAAATCCGTCTTTCACTTTAGTGGTGCTTTTGTTTTATTTCTTTCTGATCTTTGTTTACCTTTTCTGGTCTCAGACCTCATCAGAATCGTCTAGGGGGAAATTTACTTAGATTGTGATTGAGATTCTTGACTCAGTCCCCTCATACAGTCACGCTGCACTGAGCAAAATGACTAGAAGGAAGAACTCACCACAAAAGAAAGAAGCAGAAACAGTCTCTCTCCCACAGAGTTCCAGAATATGGATTACAATTTGATGTCAGAAAGCCAATTCAGAAGCACAATTATGGCTCTGGAAAAAAGCATAAAGGATCCAAGAGACTTCATGACTGCAGAATTTAGATCTACTCAGGCTGAAATAAAAAGTCAAATAAATAAGATGCAATCCAAACTGGAGGTTCTAACGATGAGGGTTAATGAGATAGAAGAGTGAGTGACATAGAAGACAAGTTGATGGCAAGGAAGCTGAGGAAAAAAGAGAAAAACAATTAAAAGACCATGAGGGAAGGTTAAGGGAAATAAATGACAGCTTCAGAAAGAAAAATCTACATTTAATTGGGGTTCCAGAGGGTGCCGAGAGGGACAGAGGACCAGAAAGTGTATTTGAACAAATCATAGCTGAGAACTTCCCTACCTTGGAAAGGGAAACAGGCATTCAGATGGAGGAGATAGAGAGATCCACCCCTAAAATCAATAAAAGTCGTTCAACACCCCGACATTTAATAGTGAAACTTGCAAACTCCAAAGATAAAGAGAAGATCGTTAAAGCAGCAAGAGACAGGAAATCACTAAAGTTTATGGGGAGAAGTATTAGGTTAATAGCAGACCTCTGCACAGGGACCTGGCAGGCCAAAAAGGGCTGGCAGGATATATTCATGGTCCTAAATGAGAAGAACATGCAGCCACAAATACTGTATCCAGCAAGACTCTCATTCAGAATAAAAGGAGAGTTAAAGAGCTTCAATCAAAGGCAAATACTGAAAGAATATGTGACCACCAAACCAGCTGTGCAAGAAATACTAAGGGGGACTCTGTAAAAGAAAGAGGAAGCCCAAAGAAATAAGCCACAAAAACAGGGACTGGATAGGTATTATGATGACACTAAATTCATATCTTTCAATGGTAATTCTGAATGTGAATGGGCTTCATGGTCCCATCAAAAGATGCAGGGTTTCAGACTGGATAAGATAGCAAGACCCATCTATAACCTGTCTACAAGAGACCCATTTTAGACCAAAGGACACCTACAGCCTGAAAATGAAAAGTTGGAGAAGCATTTATCATTCAAATGGTCCTCAAAAGAAAGCAGGGGTAGCCTTCTTTATATCAGATAAATTAAAGTTTATCCCAAAGACTGTAGTAAGAGATGAAGAGGGACACTATATCATACTTAAAGGATCAATCCGACTAGAGGACCTAACAATCATGAATATTTATGCCATTCATGTGGGAGCTGACAAGTATATCAATCAATTAATAACCAAAGTCAAGACATACTTAGATAATAATACACTTAGAATTCAACATGTCATTTTCTATAAATACAGGTCTTCTAAGCACAATATCTCCAAAGAAACAAGAGCTTTATTTTTTTAATAATAAATTTATTTTTTATTGGTGTTCAATTTGCCAACATACAGAATAACACCCAGCGCTCATCCCATCAAGTGCCCCCCTCAGTGCCCGTCACCCATTCACCCCACCCCCCACCCTCCTCCCCTTCCACCACCCCTAGTTCGTTTCCCAGAGTTAGGAGTCTTTATGTTCTGTCTCCCTTTCTGATATTTCCTACCCATTTCTTCTCCCTCCTCTTCTATTCCCTTTCACTATTATTTATATTCCCCAAATGAATGAGAACATATAATGAAACAAGAGCTTTAAATGATACCTGGAGCAGATGGATTTCACAGATATTTACAGATTTTTACATCCAAATGCAACTGAATACACATTCTTCTCAAGGACACATGGAACTTTCTCCAGAATAGATCACATACTGGGTCACAAATCAGGTCTTAACGGATACCAAAAGATTGGGATTGTCCACTGCATATTTTCAGACCATAATGGTTAGAAACTAGAACTAAATCACAAGAAGAAGTTTAGAAGGATTTCAAAGACATGCACATTAAGGACTATCTTGCTAAGAGATGAAATTAGGGAAGAATTCAAAAGATTCATAGAAACTAATGATAATGAAGATACAACCATTCAAAATCTTTGGGATACAGCAAAAGGAGTCCTGAGGGGGAAATACATCGCAATGCAAGCATTCATCCAAAAACTGGAAAGAACTCAAATACAAAAGCTAACCTTGCACCTAAAGGAGCTGGAAAAGATCCACAAAGAAAACCTACACCCAGCAGGAGAAGAGAGTTAATAAAGACTCGAGCAGAACTCAATGAAATAGAGACCAGAAGAACGGTGGAACAGATCAACAAAACCAGGAGTTGGTTCTTTGAAAGAATTAATAAGATAGATAAACCATTAGCCAGCTTTATTAAAAAGAAGAGAGAAAAGACTCAAATTAATAAAATCATGAATGATAAAGGAGAGATCCCCATCAATACCAGGAAATACAAACGAATTTAAAAACTTATTATGAGCAGCTATATGTCAATAAATTAGAAAATCTAGAAGAAATGGACGCAGTTCTGGAAAACCAAAAACTACCACAACTGGAACAGGAAGAAATACAAAACCTGAACAGGTCAATAACCAGGGAGGAAATTGAAGTAGTCTTCAAAAATATCCCAAGACACAAAAGTCCAGGGCCAGATGGCTTCCCAGAAGGAAGTCTATCAAACATTTAAAGAAGAAACCATACCTGTTCTACTAAAGCTGTTCAGAAAGCTAGAAAGGGATGGGATACTTTCAAACTCGTTCTATGAGGCCAGCATTATGTTAATTCCAAAATCATACAAAGACCCCACCAAAAAGGAGAATTATAGACCAATATCCCTGATGAACACATATGCAAATTTCTCAGCAAGATACTACCCAATAGGTTCCAACAATACATTAAGAAGCTTATTCACCTTGACCGAGTTGGATTTATCAACAGGATGCAAGGCTGGTTCAACACTCATAAAGCAATCAATGTGATAGATCATATCAACAAGAGAAAAAACAAGAACTCTATGATCCTCTCAATAGATGCAGAGAAAGCATTTGACAAAATACAGCATCCGTTCCTGATCAAAGCTCTTCAGAATGTAGGGATAGAGGGAACATTCCTTAGCATCTTAAAAGCCATCTACGAAAAGCCCACAGCAAATATCATTCTCAATGGGGAAGCACTGGGAACCTTTCCCCTAAGATCAGAAATAAGATAGAGATGTCCACTCACACCACTGCTATTCAACATAGTACTAGATGTCCTAGCCCCTGCAATCAGGCAAAAAAAGGAAATAAAAGGCATTGAAATTGGCAAAGGAGAAGTCAATCTCTCCCTCTTCACAGATGGCATGATAGTCTACATAGAAAACCCAAAAGACTCCATCCCAAGATTGCTGGAACTCATACAGCAATTTGGCAATGTAGCAGGACACAAAATCAATGCCCAGAAATCAGTGGCATTTCTATACCCTAACAATGAGACTGAAGAAAGAGAAATTAAGGAGTCAATCCCTTTGACAATTGCACCCAAAAGCGTAAGATACCTAGGAATAAACCTAACCAAAGAGGTATAGGATCTATACCCTAAAACTACAGAACACTTCTTAAAGAAATTGAGGAAGACTCAAAAGTTTTCCATGCTCATGGGTTGGAAGGATTAATATTGTGAAAATGTCAATGTTACCCTGGGCAATTTACACAGTTATTGCAATCTCTATAGAAAACCATGGACTTTTTCAGAGAGTTGGAACAAATCATCTTAAGATTTGTGTGGAATCAGAAAAAACACTGAATAGCCAGGGGAATATTAAAAAAGAAAACCATAACCAGGGGCATCACAATGCTAGATTTCAGGTTGTACTACAAAGCTGTGGTCATCAAGACAGTGTGGTACTGGCACAAAAACAGGCACGTAGATCACTGGAACAGAATAGAGAATCCAGAAGTGGACCCTCAACTCTATGGTCAATTAATATTCGACAAAGGAGGAAAGTCTATCTACTGGAAAAAAGACAGTCTCTTCAGTAAATGGTGCTGGGAAAATTGGACGTCCACATGCAGAAGAATGAAACTATACCATTCTCTTACACCATACACAAAGATAAACTCAAAATGGATGAAGATCTAAATGTGAGAGAAGATTCCATCAATATCCTAGAGGAAAACACTGACAACGCCCTTTTTGTACTTGGCCACAGCAACTTCTTGCAAGATACATCCATAAAGGCAAGGGAAACAAAAGCAAAAACTAATTATTGGGACTTCATCAAGATAAAATGCTTCTGCACAGCAAAAGAAACAGTCAACAAAACTAAAAGACAACCTACAGAATTGGAGAAGATGTTTGCAATTGACATATCAGAAAGTGGCTAGTATCCAAGATCTTTAAAGAACTTGTTAAACTCATCAGCAAAGAAACAAACTATCCAATCATGGAATGGGCAAAGACGTTAACAGAAATTTCAGAGGAAGACATAGACATGCCAACAAGCACATGAGAAAATGCTGTATGTATATCACTTGCCATCAGGGAAATACAAATCAAAAGCACAATGAGATACCACCTCACACCAGTAAGAGTGGGGAAAATTAACAAGACAGGGAACAACAAATGTTGCAAAGGATGTGGAGAAAGGGGGACCCTCTTGCACTGTTGGTGGGAATGTGAACTCATGCAGCCACTCTGGAAAACTGTGTGGAGGTTCCTGAAAGAGCTAAAAATAGACCTGCCCTACGACCCAGCAATTTTTTTTAATTTATTTTTTATTGGTGTTCAATTTATTAACATACAGAATAACCCCCAGTGCCCGTCACCCATTCACTCCCACCCCCTGCCCTTCTCCCCTTCCACCACCCCTAGTTCATTTCCCAGAGTTAGCAGTCTTTACGTTCTGTCTCCCTTTCTGATATTTCCCACACATTTCTTCTCCCTTCCCTTATATTCCCTTTCACTATTATTTATATTCCCCAAATGAATGAGAACATATAATGTTTGTCCTTCACCGACTGACTTACTTCTGGTGATTTACCCCAAAGATACAGATGCAGTGAAACGCTGGAACACCTGCACCGTAATGTTATAGCAGCAATGTCCACAATATCCAAACTGTGGAAGAAGCCTCAGTGTCCATCAAAAGATGAATGGATAAAGAAGATGTGGTCTATGTATACAATGGAATATTACTCAGCCATTAGAAATTACTAATTCCCACCATTTGCTTCAACGTGGATGGAAGTGGAGGGTATTTCGCTGAGTGAAGTAAGTCAATTGGAGAAGGACAAACATATGGTCGCATTCATTTGGGGAATATAAAAAATAGTGAATGGGAATAAAACAGAAAGTAGTGAAAATATCAGTGAGGGTGACAAATCATGAGAGACTCCTAACTCTGGGAAAGGAACAAGGGGTAGTGGAAGGGGTGGGTGGTGGGCGGTTGGTGTGACAGGGTGATGGTTCCTGAGGGGTCACTTGGCGGGATGAGCACTGGGTGTTATGCTGTATGTTGACTAATTGAACTCCAATAAAAAAAATAAAGAAACAAGCAATCAAACAAACAAATAAATAAATAAAAGAAGGAACAAGTAATTCAGTCATTATTTTCAATAGTTTTCCCAGAGTTTTAAATATCTATTTAGACGTCATTCAAGTCCATTTTTAAATAATACCATCTTGCTTACCCCACAGTGCAACATACTTTATTACAGTGCTTCCAATTCCTTCCTCTCATTCTTTTATCAGTGTTGTCTCAGTTCACTCATTCATAAGGTATAATATATATATGTATATCTGTATATATTTTTGCTATTATTTTAAACACACATATTTGTCACATTATTATGAATAAGAAATTTTTAGAAATAATTTACCTTTGTTCACTGATGTTCTTCCTTACTTTATGTAAATCCATGTTTCTGATATATATAATTTTCTTTCTCTAAAGAATTTCTTTTTTTTTTTTTTTTTTTTTTTTTTTTTATTTTTTATTTTTTTATTGGTGTTCAATTTACTAACATACAGAATAACACCCAGTGCCCGTCACCCATTCACTCCCACCCCCCGCCCTCCTCCCCTTCTACCACCCCTAGTTCGTTTCCCAGAGTTAGCAGTCTTTACGTTCTGTCTCCCTTTCTGATATTTCCCACACATTTCTTCCCCCTTCCCTTCTTTTCCCTTTCACTATTATTTATATTCCCCAAATGAATGAGAACATATAATGTTTGTCCTTCTCCGACTGACTTACTTCACTCAGCATAATACCCTCCAGTTCCATCCACGTTGAAGCAAATGGTGGGTATTTGTCATTTCTAATAGCTGAGTAATATTCCATTGTATACATAAACCACATCTTCTTTATCCATTCATCTTTCGTTGGACACCGAGGCTCCTTCCACAGTTTGGCTATTGTGGCCATTGCTGCTAGAAACATCGGGGTGCAGGTGTCCCGGCGTTTCATTGCATTTGTATCTTTGGGGTAAATCCCCAACAGTGCAATTGCTGGGTCGTAGGGCAGGTATATTTTTAACTGTTTGAGGAACCTCCACACAGTTTTCCAGAGTGGCTGCACCAGTTCACATTCCCACCAACAGTGTAAGAGGGTTCCCTTTTCTCTGCATCCTCTCCAACATTTGTTGTTTCCTGCCTTGTTAATTTTCCCCATTCTCACTGGTGTGAGGTGGTATCTCATTGTGGTTTTGATTTGTATTTCCCTGATGGCAAGTGATGCAGAGCATTTTCTCATGTGCATGTTGGCCATGTCTATGTCTTCCTCTGTGAGATTTCTCTTCATGTCTTTTGCCCATTTCATGATTGGATTGTTTGTTTCTTTGGTGTTGAGTTTAATAAGTTCTTTATAGATCTTGGAAACTAGCCCTTTATCTGATACGTCATTTGCAAATATCTTCTCCCATTCTGTAGGTTGTCTTTGAGTTTTGTTGACTGTATCCTTTGCTGTGCAAAAGCTTCTTATCTTGATGAAGTCCCAATAGTTCATTTTTGCTTTTGTTTCTTTTGCCTTCGTGGATGTATCTTGCAAGAAGTTACTATGGCCGAGTTCAAAAAGGGTGTTGCCTGTGTTCTTCTCTAGGATTTTGATGGAATCTTGTCTCACATTTAGATCTTTCATCCATTTTGAGTTTATCTTTGTGTATGGTGAAAGAGAGTGGTCTAGTTTCATTCTTCTGCATGTGGATGTCCAATTTTCCCAGCACCATTTATTGAAGAGACTGTCTTTCTTCCAATGGATAGTCTTTCCTCCTTTATCGAATATTAGTTGCCCATAAAGTTCAGGGTCCACTTCTGGATTCTCTATTCTGTTCCACTGATCTATGTGTCTGTTTTTGTGCCAGTACCACACTGTCTTGATGACCACAGCTTTGTAATACAACCTGAAATCTGGCATTGTGATGCCCCCAGATATGGTTTTCTTTTTTAAAATTCCCCTGGCTATTCGGGGTCTTTTCTGATTCCACACAAATCTTAAAATAATTTGTTCTAACTCTCTGAAGAAAGTCCATGGTATTTTGATAGGGATTGCATTAAACGTGTATATTGCCCTGGGTAATTCCAAAGCCAGACAAAGACCCCGCCAAAAAGGAGAATTACAGACCAATATCCCTGATGAACATGGATGCAAAAATTCTCAACAAGATACTGGCCAATAGGATCCAACAGTACATTAAGAAAATTATTCACCATGACCAAGTAGGATTTATCCCTGGGACACAAGGCTGGTTCAACACCCGTAAAACAATCAATGTGATTCATCATATCAGCAAGAGAAAAACCAAGAACCATATGATCCTCTCATTAGATGCAGAGAAAGCATTTGACAAAATACAGCATCCATTCCTGATCAAAACTCTTCAGAGTGTAGGGATAGAGGGAACATTCCTCGACATCTTAAAAGCCATCTATGAAAAGCCCACAGCAAATATCATTCTCAATGGGGAAGCACTGGGAGCCTTTCCCCTAAGATCAGGAACAAGACAGGGATGTCCACTCTCACCACTGCTATTCAACATAGTACTGGAAGTCCTAGCCTCAGCAATCAGACAACAAAAAGACATTAAAGGCATTCAAATTGGCAAAGAAGAAGTCAAACTCTCCCTCTTCGCCGATGACATGATACTCTACCTAGAAAACCCAAAAGTCTCCACCCCAAGATTGCTAGAACTCATACAGCAATTCGGTAGCGTGGCAGGATACAAAATCAATGCCCAGAAGTCAGTGGCATTTCTATACACTAACAATGAGACTGAAGAAAGAGAAATTAAGGAGTCAATCCCATTTACAATTGCACCCAAAAGCATAAGATACCTAGGAATAAACCTCACCAAAGATGTAAAGGATCTATACCCTCAAAACTATAGAACACTTCTGAAAGAAATTGAGGAAGACACAAAGAGATGGAAAAATATTCCATGCTCATGGATTGGCAGAATTAATATTGTGAAAATGTCAATGTTACCCAAGAATTTCTTTAATGATATTCTCCACACAGTTAATTTGGTGATAAAGTTTCTCAATTTTTATTATCTGACAATATATTTATCCTTTACTATTCATTCATTTATTCATTTACTTATTACATATTTTATTTATTTATTTATATATTTGAAAGTGAGAGAGAGAGACAGAGACAGAGAGAGAGAGCACAAGAAGGGGGATTGGAAGAGGGAGAGGGAGAAGCAGGCTCCCTGCTCAGCAGGGAGTTTCACTTGAGGTTTGATCCTAGGACCGTGGGATCATGACCTGAGCTAAAGGCAGATGCTTAGCTGATTGAGCTCTCCAGATGCCCTCAACTTTTTGAATGATTTGATTTATTTATTTTAAAGAGAGAAAGAGAGAGAGAGAGAGAGTAGAGAGAGAGAGAGAATGAGCAGAGAAGAGGGCCAGGGGGAAAGGGAGAAGCAAATTTCCTGATAAGCAGGGATTCCCAACATGGGCTCCATCTCAGGACCCTGAGATCATGACCCGAGCCAAAGGAAAATGCTCAACCAAATGAACAACCCAGGTACCCCTCTTCTTTAATTTTGAAGGATAATTTTCTAAATAAAGAATTCCTCACTGGTATCTTCTTTACTTTTTTTATTTGATAATAGTTACCACATAGTGCTACATTGTTTTCAGATGTATAAAATAGTGATTCAGTATCTCTATACGTTCATCACAAGTGTACATCACATCTTTCACCATACAACACTATTATGATATCACTGATTCTCATCCCCTATTCTATGCTTTTTACCTCTATTACTTATACATTCCAATATGTTTGTACATTTTTAAAAGATTTGTTCATTTATTTATTTTAGAGAGAAAGAAGGGGGAGGGACAAGGAGGGACAGAGGGACAGAGAAACCCAAGCCAACTCTGCAATGACCACAGAACCCAACACAAGGCTCGATCTTATGACCATGAGATACCTGAGCTGAAACCAAGAGTCACACATTTAACCTACTGCACCACCCTGGCACCCCAACGTTGACAACATTTTAAATATTACAAGACTATGTATCTCATTCTACTCTGGTTTTTCTTGCATGATTCCTGAAGAAAACTCCAATGTATTCTTTATTCTTATTGCTCTGTAGCTAATGTTTTTAATCTTCTGGCTTCTTTCCGGTATTTTTCCTTTGATTTCCTACTGTTCAAATGTGATATACCATGGTGTTTTTTGTTTTGTTTTCTTTTGTTCTGGTAATTAATCAGCTTGGAATCCCTGAGATTCTTGAATCTGTGGTTTATTATGTTATTACTTTTGGAAAATTCTCTATTATTTTTCTTCATATAATTCTTGTTTCTCTATTCTTTATTGTGGTATTTCCATTTTGTTCATGTTACATTGTTTATAATTGTCCCACAGTTCTTGGATATTTTGCTTTGTTTTTAATTTATTTCTTTTCAGTTTGGGAAGTTTCTATCGACATATCTTCTAGTTCAGTGATTAATTCCTTAGATATATGGTATCTACTCCTGTGTCCTTTGAACACATTCTTTTCTCAATCCTCTTTGATTATTTTAATTAAAGTGGAATTATTATACAGTGTTATATTAGTTTCAGGTATACAAGATGATTCAACAATTCTGTGAATTACTCAGTGTTTACCAACATAAGGACACCCTTAATCACCTTTATCTCTTTCACCCATCCCCTTGCCCAACTCCCCACTGGCAATCACCGGTTTGTTTTCTGTATTTATGAGTCTTGGTGTGTGTGTGTATGTGTGTCTTTTTTCTTTGTTTTTTGTTTGTTTCTTAAATTTCACAGATGAGTAAAATGACAGGGTATTTGTCTTTCTCTGTCTGATTTACTTCACTTAGCATATACTGTCTAGGTCCATACACATTACTGCAAATAGAAAGATTAAATTGTTTTTACTGCTGAGTAATATTTCATTGCATTTATGCCACCTCTGAGTTGTTTATATATCTTGACTACTGTAAATAATGCTGTAATAAACAAAGGGGTGAACATATCTTTTTGAAATAGCATTTTCATTTTCTTTGGGTAAATACTCAGTAGTGGAATTACTGTATAATATGCTAATTCTATTTTGCATTTTTTGAAAAATTTCCATACATTTTTCACAGTGGCTGCACCAATTTGTATCCCCACCCATAGTTCATGGGGGTTTATTCCTGTCCACTTTCTTGCCAACAATTTCTATTTCTCATGTTTTTTATATTAGCTGGTCTGACAGGTGTAAGATATCTTGTTTCTGATTTGCATTTTCTGTTAATTAGGGATGATGAGCATCTTTTCATATGTCTGTTGGCCATCTTTATGTCTTTGGAAAAAAATGTCTATTCAGTTACTCAGCCCATTTTTAAATTAGATATTTTGGGGAAATTTGAGTTGTGTAAGTTCTTTATGTATTTCAGGTATTATCCTTTCATCAGATTTATACTTTGAAGATATATCTTACCACTTAGTAGGTTGTCTTTTTATTTTCTTTATAGCTTTTTTTCACTGTGCAAAAGATTTTAATTTTGCTGTAGTTCCAAATAGTTTATTTTTGCTTTTGTTTCCCTTGTCTGAGAAGAGAGGGAAATTATTTTTTTATTTTTTCTTTAAGAGAGGTAAATTATTACCTGTGTTTTTTTCTAGGCAACTTAGGATTTAAGCTTTCACATTTAGGTCTTTAGTTCATTTTGAGTTATTTCTGTGTATGGTGTCAAAAGGTGGTCAAATTCCATTCCTTTACACGTAGCTGTCTAGTTTTCTAAACACTATTAATTGAATAGACCATCTTTTACCAGTTGCTTATATTTGTCTCCTCCTTTTTTATAGATAAATTGACTGTATTAGCATTGATTTATTTTGGGATTCTCTATTATGTTGCACTGATTTGGTGTCTGTTTTTGTGCCAGGATCATATGTAATTGATTATTAAGCATTATAGTATATTTTGAAATCTGGGATTGTAGTATCTGTAGTTTTGTTGTCATTTCCAAAGGTAGCTTTTGCTATATGGGTATTTTGTGTTTTCATAGAAATTTTAGTATCTGTGAAAAATGTTTTTGGTATTTTGATTGGGATTTCATGAAATTTGTAAATTGCTTTGTGTAGTATGAACATTTTAACAGTCTTGGTTTTTCCAATCTATGACCATGGGTTAACTTTTAATTTGTTTGTGTTGTCTTCAACTTACTTTATCAATGTTTGATAGTTTTTAGGCTGCAGGTCTTTCACTTCCTTGATTAAATTTATTCCTAAGTATTTTTTTCTTTTAGGTGCAAATGTATATGGGATCGTTTTCTTAATTTTTTTTCTGCCACTTCATCATTAGTGTATAGAAATTCAACAGATTCCTGCACATTGATTTTGTATCCTGTTACTTTACATGTATCAATTCTAGGAGTATTTTGGTGGCATACTTAGGGTTGTCTATACACAGTATCATGTCATCTACAAGTAGTAGGAGTTTTACTTATTTCTTACCAGTTTAAATTCCTTGTACTTTTCTCATTTGATTGCTGTGGGTAGGATTCTAGTATTATATTGAATAAAAGTGATGAGCGTGGGTATCTTTGCCTTGTATTTGATTTTAGGGGAAAAGATCTCAGTTTTTCACCATTGAGTATGATGTTATCTGTGGTTGTGTCATATAGGAACTTAATTATGTTAGGTATATCTGCACTAAACCTATTTTGTTGAATTTTTACCATGAATGGATGCTGTACTTTGTCAGCATTCATGGAGATGATCATTTTTAAAATTTCTCTTGTTAATGTGATGTATCATGATGATTGATTTGAAAATATTCAACTACCCTTGTATTTCCTGAATAAGTCCTACTTGATTGTGATAATTTTTTAATGTATTGTTGAATTCGCTTTGCTAATATTTTGTTACTGACTTTTGCATTTATATTCATCAGAAAGATTGGCCTGCTGTGTTGTTTTATTGTGTGTGTCTCTTTTTCTAATTTTGGTATCAGAGTAATTCTTGCCTCATGGAATGTATTTGGAGACTCTTCTTCCCCTTCTATTTTTTGGGAATAATTTGAGAAGAGTAGATGTTTATGCATTAATTTTTCTTTAAGTGCTTAATAGTATCTACCTCTGAAGCCATCTGGTCTTTTGTTTGCTGAGAGTTTTCTGATTACTGATTCAGTTTTTTTTTTTTTTCGTACTGGTAATTGGACTGTTTATATTTTTCATTTTTTTCTGATTTAGTTTTGGGAGGCCATATCTATTTAAAACATTCTTCATTTCTGTTACAATAATTTGATTTTCAGCATTTATTTTTGATTTTTTTCTTAGAGTTTTTATTTTTCTGCTGCTACAAACCATCTCTTTTTGCCTGTTGTTCACTTTTCCCATTAAAGCCTGTAGCATGGGGATCCCTGGGTGGCGCAGCGATTTAGCGCCTGCCTTTGGCTCAGGGCGCGATCCTGGAGACCCGGGATCGAATCCCATGTCGGGCTCCCGGTGCATGGAGCCTGCTTCTCCCTCTGCCTGTGTCTCTGACTCTCTCTCTCTCTCTGTGTGACTATCGTAAATAAATAAAAATTAAAAAAAAAAAGCCTGTAGCATGTTAATATAGTTATTAATTTGTGATAATTCCTATGTCTGTGGCATATCTGAATCTGGTTCTGGTGTTTACTCTAATTAAATTTTTATAATATTTGTTTGTTTAGTTTTTGTCTTATAGTAGCTCTTGTAATATTTTATTGAAAAAAGGGCATGATATGCCAGGTAAAAGGAACTGAGGTACATAGGCCTTTAGTGTGAGATTTTATGTTAATTTGGTTAGGGTTTTAGTTGTGTTTAATTTTTCTTGTAGCAATCAGTAATAGAGGCTACAAGTTCTTTTAGTATTGTTATTTTTGTCTTTTGAGATGATGTTTCTTTCTGTCTCACCATGAAAACCTGGTGAGCTTCTAGAAAAACTGCTAACAATGAGATGGCTTCCTAAAACTGGTGTACTCAGTAGTTTCTCACTCTTAAGCTACTCTATATGTAACTTCAGACATATATCAAGATAATTGTTTAAATGTTCCTACCAGTTTATGACAGCAGCATATTCTGCTTGAAATAAGCCCATTTCAATTGCTGTATATCTCCGGAATGCTTCCATTCTTAAATTTCAAGGTGATGGTTTTCCCTATGACTTCAACTGTTTGATGATTTGAGGAACATTGATGCATTTCAGTTTGTCCACCTTTTTTGTTGTAACTAAAACACTGAAAACTTCCAAACTATTTTGAGTATCAAAACTGAAAGTTAAATAAAGCATTTTGAAAAACTGTTTTCCCTCTGTAGGATCAAACTCTGTGGAGTTGACTGTTAATAGTATAATTCTACTTTTTAATAAAAGCACTTCTACTGAATCAAAGTGCAGCATCAGGAGATCCCTAGGTGGCTCAGCGGTTTAGCGCCACCTTTGGCCCAGAGCGTGATCCTGGAGTCCCCAGATCAAGTCCCACGTCAGGCTCCCTGCATGGAGCCTGCTTCTCCCTCTGCCTCTCTCTGTGTCTCTCATGAATAAATAAATACAATCTTTAAAAAAAAAAAAAACAAAGTGTAGCATCAATACCATTATTTACTTTCTTTCTATGTGTGTAATTGGTAAGGATTGCAATGACGTCTTTGTTATTACACTATGTACAAGTACTCAAAACTTTATTCTTAGTTCCAAAATGCAAAAATGTTTGAGAACAAAAGTCATCTTTGTGTTTACCTGTTTTCAATAACGGTGGAATAAAACTTCATTAGGCAGCAAAATCTTGCATGAGCTAACAAATTTTTATTATGAACATTCATATATTTGCCTAAATAAATATTAACGGTTTTGATTATTCATCTTATTCTAGATCTCAGTAGAGGAATTAAGCAATATACAATATAAAATCTTTAAACTTTAAAAATAAAAAAATGCATTCCAAATCTGTCTTGCCTTAAGGGTTTTAATTGGTATTTAGTAAAAATTTCAATGTGCTATGAATTATTTTTATAAGATTTTAGGATTTCAGAGAGGAGAGGTAAGATATCAGCATAGTAGGAGGACACTCGACTTGCCTCATCCATTGAACACAGCTACATAATATCAAATCATTCTGAATACTCAATAAATTTACCTGAAGACTTATAGAATAAACTTCACAACTAGATGGAGAGAAGAGGCCACTTCGAGGAAGGTAGGAAGTATGGCGATGTGATTTGAGGGAGAAATAGATGCTGTAGAGAAGAAGGATTCTTGGTCACAGAGAAAGGGGAGAAAGAGTGGAGTGCATAGAGATAAGGACAAGGAGAATACTTCCCCAAAGCCATTGCTGGGAAAATGAAAAGGGCTGAATTTCGTCAGCTTTTGCAACCAGTGGAGTTCAAAGAGTGGAGATCCAGAGGTTGCCAGGCTTGGCTATGATAGAGACCTGAGGACACTGCCCTAATTCTGAAGCAGAAGTAGGCAAACAACCCTGGTGCCAACTGTGTGATTTGAGGATCTTCTAAGGAGCATGGAGAGAAACTTCACACTTTTTGGAGTGCATCTGTGATAGGTGGCATTGCCTCTCCAGGGACAAAAGAACTGACAGTCACCATTTCCTTCACCTGCCACTCAACACTTGCTGAAGGCAGCTAACCAGGCCACTGTTATTTAGCCTACTTGCTCCAAATCCCATGCCTCTGCACTCTGGCATGACTTCCCTTCAGGGTCAAATCTTCATCATTCCCAGCATATTAAGACTATTTTCCAAAAGATGAGAGCAGGGACCTACCACACCAAGTCCATGAACTTTGGAATTTAAAAAGTCAGCAGACTGGCTAGAGTAAAGTCCAAAGCATGTTGCACTTCTCCATGCAGGCAAGCAACACAGAGACATAGAGTGTAAAATCGGTGATCTGAAAAATGCCTGTGATGCATAATGGGAAATTATTCACTTCTCATTAAGTGCCTCCCTCAGAACAACATGCATGGATTCCCTGTTAAGGGACAAAGTTGTGGGCTGGTGCCATTTCCCTCCCCTGCCCCTCAGCATAAGGCAACTTCAGTAAACAACGTGGTGCCAAGACTGAGTGCCTACCTGCTTACATGAAGTCTGTAACAGTGCCATTTGCTAGTACCACTTTTCTATGGCAAGTGTGCACAACAACCATTGCAGCAGGTCCCTCTCCCAGAAGGCCAGCATAAACATCAATACACTTCATATATAGAGAGACCATACAGTCCTGCAAAGCTTCATTTCTAGTGGAAATAACAAGAGGTTGGTTTTAGCAAGCACACCAGAGCACACCTAGGTAAAACTCATCACACTGGCCAAAGGGAAAATACACACCACTGCAGGCAAGGAGAACCCCTTCAAATGAATGATCTGAGAGATGAATCAGCCATAACACAAGAGCAGAGTGCACAGAGTACACATGAGAGAAACTTCCTGAAGTGCCAGTCTCTGGAAATTATATGACCTCTTTATCATAAAGCCATTGCTTTCAGCAGCATAAAATATAATAGGCTTCCTTTTTTTAATAATAAATTTATTTTTATTGGTGTTCAATTTACCAACATACAGAATAACACCCAGTGCTCATCCCGTCAAGTGCCCCCCTCAGTGCTCGTCACCCACTCACCCCCACCCCCGGCCCTCCTCCCCTTCCATCACCCCTAGTTTGTTTCCCAGAATTAGGAGTCTTTATGTTCTGTCTCCCTTTCTGATATTTCCTACACATTTCTTCTCCCTTCCCTTATATTCCCTTTCACTATTATTTATATTCCCCAAATGAATGAGAACATACAATGTTTGTCCTTCTCCGATTGACTTACTTCACTCAGCATAATACCTTCCAGTTCCATCCACGTTGAAGCAAATGGTGGGTATTTGTCGTTTCTAATGGCTGAGTAATATTCCATTGTATACATAAACCACATCTTCTTTATCCATTCATCTTTCGATGGACACCGAGGCTCCTTCCACAGTTTGGCTATTGCGGACATTGCTGCTAGAAACATAGGGGTGCCAGTGTCCTGGCGTTTCATTGCATCTGAATCTTTGGGGTAAATCCCCAACAGTGCAATTGCTGGGTCGTAGGGCAGGTCTATTTTTAACTGTTTGAGGAACCTCCACACAGTTTTAAAGAGTGGCTGCACCAGTTCACATTCCCACCAACAGTGTAAGAGGGTTCCCTTTTTTCTGCATCCTCTCTAACATTTGCTGTTTCCTGCCTTGTTAATTTGCCCCATTCTCACTGGTGTGAGGTGGTATCTCATTGTGATTTTGATTTGTATTTCCCTGATGGCAAGTGATGCAGAGCATTTTCTCATGTGCATGTTGGCCATGTCTATGTCTTCCTCTGTGAGATTTCTCTTCATGTCTTTTGCCCATTTCATGATGGGATTGTTTGTTTCTTTGGTGTTGAGTTTAATAAATTCTTTATAGATCTTGGAAACTAGCCCTTTATCTGATACATCATTTGCAAATATCTTCTCCCATTCTGTAGGTTATCTTTTAGTTTTGTTGACTGTATCCTTTGCTGTGCAAAAGCTTCTTATCTTGATGAAGTCCCAATAGTTCATTTTTGCTTTTGTTTCTTTTGCCTTCGTGGATGTATCTTGCAAGAAGTTACTGTGGCTGAGTTCAAAAAGGGTGTTGCCTATGTTCTCCTCTAGGATTTCGATGGAATCTTGTCTCACATTTAGATCTTTCATCCATTTTGAGTTTATCTTTGTGTATGGTGAAAGAGAGTGGTGTAGTTTCATTCTTCTGCATGTGGATGTCCAATTTTCCCAGCACCATTTATTGAAGAGACTGTCTTTCTTCCAGTGTAATCAGAAAAGACCCCGAATAGCCAAGGGAATTTTAAAAAAGTAAACCATATCTTGGGGCATCACAATGCCAGGTATCAGGTTGTACTACAAAGCTGTGGTCATCAAGACAGTGTGGTACTGGCACAAAAACAGACACATAGATCAATGGAATAGAATAGAGAACCCAGAAGTGGACCCTGAACTTTATGGTCAACTAATATTCGATAAAGGAGGAAAGACTATAATAGGCTTCCTAAACAAACAAAAGAAGACAGAAACCTAGACAAAATGCCAAGACAGAAGAGTTCATCACAAATAAAATAAGAAATGGTCACAGTCAGGTATCTAATTCAATCATATATGAGTAATTCTAATGCAGAATTTAAAGAGACATTCATATTGATACTAGCTGGGCTTGAGAAAAGCACAGAAGACATCAGGAAGATCACTACTTTGGAGATAAAAGAGCTAAAAAAAAAACCCCAAAAAACTAATCAGGCTGAAATGAAAAGTGCAATAACTGAGATGCAGAGCCAACTGAATATAATGACCACAAGGATAAAGAGAAACAAGGAGAAAATAAATAAATTATATAGAAGATAGAATTATGGAAAAAGATGAAGCTGAACAAATGAGGGAAAGAAAAATCTTGCATTACAAAAGTAGAGTTAGGGTATACAGTGACTTCTTCAAGCATAATAACATTTATATCATAAGATTCACAGAAGAAGAAGAGGGAGAAAAATGGGCAGAATGATTATTTGAGGAATTATACCTGAAAATTTCCCTAACATGGGGAAAGAAACAGACATTCAAATCCAGGAAAACAGATAAATCCCATGAAAATTTAAAAAACGGCTGACAAAAAGACACATTGTAGTTAAATTTGTAAAATACAGTGATAAAGAAAAATCCTAAAAGAAACAAGGCAAAAGAAGTCCATAATTTACAAGGGAAGAGAAATATGGTAGCAGTGGATCTATCAACAGAAGCTTGGCAAGTCATAAGAGAGTGGCATGATAAATTCAATGTGTTGGATGAGGAAAAAATCTGCAACCAAGTATACTATATCCAGCAAGGCTACCTTTGAATAGAGAGATAAAGAATTCCTCAGATGAACAAAAGCTAAAGGAGTTTGTGACAACTAAACCTACAATGCAAGAAATATTAAAGGGGACTCTTTGAGAAACAAAGAACAAAAGCAATAAAGACTTAAAAGGAAAAGAGAAAATCTCCAGAAACAATGACAAAACAAGTAATAAAATGACACTAAATACATATTTGCAATAATCACTCTCAATATAAATGAACTAAGTGCTCAAATCAAATGACATAGGGAGTCAGAATGGATTAAAAAACATGACACATCCATATGCTGCCTACAATAGATTCATTTTAGTCCTACTAACCTGCAGATTGAAAATGAGAGTATGATGAAACATTTATCATGCAAAAGGACATCAAAAGAAAGACTGAATAGCAATACTTAGACAAACTATATGTCTTTTATTTTTAAGATTATATTTATTTATTTACGACAGACACAGAGAGAAAGAGGGAGGCAGAGACACAGGCAGAGGGAGAAGCAGGCTACATGCAGGGAGCCCGACATGGGACTCAATCCTGGGTCTCCAGGATCACACCCTGGGCTGAAGGTGGCACTAAACCGCTGGGCCACCAGGGCTGCTGGACAAACTATATTTCAAACGGAAGACTGTAACAAAAAATGAAGAAGGACACTATATCATAATAAAGGGAAGTATCAAAAAAAGATGTAAATGTATCAGATGTAAATATTTATGCAACTACATGTGAACACACAAATATATAAAACAATTAACTACAAACATAAAGGAACTCATTGTAATAATACAATAATGGTAGATTAATTTAAAACTCCATTTACATCAATGGACAAATCATCTAAAAAGAAAATCAAGAAGGAAACAAAGGCTTTGAATAACATACTAGATAAGATGAACATAACAGATATATTCTGAACATTTCATCTAAGGCAGCAGAATACATATTCCATTTAAGTACACATAGGACATTCTCCAGAATAGATCACATAATAGGTCACAAATCAAGCATCAATAAGTATTTAAAAAAACTGAGATAACATGATGCTTATATTATTACCACATCACTATGGAACTTGAAATCAACCACAAGAAAAAATTTGAAAAGTCTACAAATACATGGAGGTCAAAGGATATCCTACTAAACAATGAATAGGTCAACCAAGAAATCATGGAAGAAAATTAAAGAATACATGGAAATAGATGAAAATGAAACCATGAGAGTCCAAAACCTTTTGGATGTAGCAAAAGTAGTTCTAAGAGGGAAGTATATATAAATATAGGGCTACTCAAGAAGCAAGAAAAGTCTCAAATAAGAAACCTAAACTTTCACCTAAAGGAGCTAGAAAACGACAACAAATGAAGCATAAACCCAGCAGAAGAGAAATAAAGATTAAAGCAAAAATAAATGATATAGAAATAGCAACAACAACAAAACCAGTAGAACAGATCAATGAAACCAGGAACTGGTTCTTTGAAAGAATTAATAAATTGAAAAACACCTAGCTAGGCTTATCAAAAAGAAAAGAGAGGGAGGCCTGGGTAGCTCAGTGGTTAAGCATCTGACTTCAGCTGATCCTGGAGTCCGGGGATCAAGGCCCACATCGGGCTCCCTGTATAGAGCCTACTTCTCCCTTTACCCATGTCTCTGCCTCTTTCTCTGTGTGTGTGTCTCTCATGAATAAATAAGTAAAATCAGGCGCCCCAGTGGCTCAGCAGTTTAGCGCCACCTTCAGCCCAGGGCATGATCCTGGACACCCGGATCGAGTCCCACGTCGGGCTCCCTGCATGGAGCCTGCTTCTCCCTCTGCCTGTGCCTGTGCCTCTGCCTCTCTCTGTGTCTCTCATAAATAAATAAATAAAATCTTAAACATTAATAAAATAAATAAGTAAAATCTTAAAAAAATAAAGTAAAAATAACCAAAATAAATGAAATAATAAATGAGAGAGGAGAAATAACAACCAATGGAACAGAAATACAATTATAAGAAAATATTAAAAATCATATGCCAAAAATTGAGCAATTTGGAAGAAATGGATAGACATCTTAAACAGACTGATAATGAGCAAGCAAACTGAATCAGTAATAAAAAATCTCCCAACAAACAAAAATCCAGGGCCAGATGGCTTCATAGGTGAATTCTACCAAACATTTAAAGAACAGTTAATACCTATTCATCTCAAACTATTCCAAAAAATATAAATGTAAAGAATAATTCCAAACTCATTCTATTATTCTATGAGGGCAGCATTACTCTGATTCTAAAACCAGACAGAGTCTACTGAAAAAGAGTGCTACATGCCAATAGCTCTAATGAACACAATGGAAAAAATTCTCATTAAAACATTAGTAAATTGTTTCCAATAGTGCATTAAAAGAAGTGTTCACTACAATAAAGTAGGATTTATTACTGGCCTGCAAGAGTGCTTCAATATTGGCAAGTCAATCAACGTGACATACCACATCAATAAAAGAAAGGATAGAAAACATATGACCTTCTCAAAAGATGCAGAAAGAACATTTGAGTACAGCATCCATTCATGATTAAAAAAAAAAAAACTCAACAAAGCGGGGATACATGTAACATACCTCAATATCATAGAGGCAATATATGAAAACCCCACAGCTAATATCATCGTCAGTGGGGCAAAAACAAGCTTTTCCTCTATGGTCAGGAAAAGGGCAGAAATGCCTACTGTCACTGCTGTTATTTAACCTAGTACTGAAAATTCTAGCTTTAGTGGTCCAAAAAACTAAAAGGCATTCAAAATGGCCAGGAAGAAGTCAAACTTTGACTATTGGCAGATGACATGATACTCTATGTAGAAAGCCCTAAAGATTCAACCAAAAATTGCTAGACCTGATATACAAATTCAGTAAAGTCACAGGATGCACATTAAATGTACAGAAATCTGTTGTATTTCTATAGACCAATAGTGAAGCAGCACAAAGAGAAATCACAGAATCAAACCCATTTCCAAATGCACCAAAAATCATAATATATCTAGGAATAAACCAAATCAAAGAGGTAAAATATCTGCACTATGAAAACTATAGAATATTGATGAAAGAAATTGAAGATGACTTAAAGAAATGGAAAAATACTCTGCTCATGGGTTGGAAGAACAAATCTTGTTAAAATGACTGTAATACCCAAAGTAATCTACACATTTAATGAAATCCCTATAAACCACCACCAACATTTTTCACAGACCTAAAACCAAGAATCCTAAAATTTGGAACCATAAAAGACACCAAATAGAAAAGGAATCTTGAAAAAGAAAATCAAAGTTGGAGGCATCACAATTCTGGACTTAAGGTTATATTATAAAGTTGTAGTAATCAAAACAGTATGATATTGGCACAAAAACAGACACATAAATCAGTGGAAAAGGACAGAAAACCAAGAAATGTGCCCACAAATATATGAACAACTAACCTTTGATAAAGCAGGAAAGAATATGCAATGGAAAAATACAATCTCTTCAACAAATGGTGTTGGGAAAGCTGCGCAGCAACATGGAAAAGAATGAAACTAGACCACTTTCTTACAACACACATACACAGGGATCCCTGGGAGGCGCAGTGGTTTGGCGCCTGCCTTTGGCCCAGGGCGCGATCCTGGAGACCCGGAATCGAATCCCACGTCGGGCTCCCAGTGCATGGAGCCTGCTTCTCCCTCTGCCTGTGTCTCTGCCTCTCTCTCTCTCCCTCTCTCTCTCTCTCTCTCTGTGACTATCCTAAATTTAAGAAAAAAATTAAAAAAAAAACAACACACATACACACACACACAATTGAAAATGGTTGAAAGATCTAAATGTGAGGTAGGAAACCACCAAAACCCTAGAGGAGAACACAGGCAGTAACTTCTTTGACATCAGTCTTAGGAACGTCTTACTAATATGTCTCCTGAGGCAAAGAAAATAAAAACTAAAATAAATATTGAGCTTCAGGAAGATAAAAAAACCTTCTGCACAGCAAAGGAAGCAATCAAGAAAACCAAAAGGCAACCTTTGGAACGGGAGCCAATAATTTCAAATCTCATATACGATCAAGTTATTATCCAAAATATGCAAACAACTTATCAATCTCAACACCTCAAAAACAAATAATGCATTTAAAAAAGGGTAGAAGACATACATGCACAGACATTTTTCTGAAAAAGTCATACAGATGGCTAACAGAAACATGATAGGATGCTCAATACCACTCATCCATCATCAGGGAAATACAAATAAAAACAAAAAGGAAAAACAAATCAAAATGAAATATCACTTCACACTTGTCAGAATGGGTAAAATTAACAACACAGGAAACAACAGATGTTGACAAGGATACAAAGAAAAAGAAACCCACTTTCCCTGTTGGCATGAATAAAAATTCATCTAGCCAATCTGGAAAATAGTATGAACATTCCTCAAAAATATAAATAAAAATACCATATGATCCAGCAATTGCACTACTAAGTGTTTACCTTAGGATACAAATATATTAATGTTTTTTTTTCAAAACTACTAACTTGAGGGGATACATTCATCCTGATATTTATAGCAGCATTATCGGCAAGAGCCAAATTATGGAAAGAACCCAAATATCTCTATCCACTGATGCATGGATAAAGAAGAAGTGATATATATATATATATATATATGAATATTATTATTCCAATAATAATATATTATATTATTATATTATTCCAATATATTATATATATAATGGAATATTATTCAGCCATAAAATGGAATGAAATATTGCCATTTGCAATGACATGGATGGAGCTGGAGAGTATTAAGTTAAATAAGAAAGTCAAAGAAAGACAAATAACATATGATTTCAATCTTATGTGCAATCTAATAATCAAAATAGATGATCATAGAGAGAGGCAAAGCAGGAAATGGATTCCTAACCATAGAGAATTCAGAGAGGGTTCCTGCAGGGGAGGTGGTCGGGGAAATGGGTTAAATATGTGATGGGGATAAAGGAGACTAGTTGTGATTCACATTGGGTGTTGTGTGTAAGTGATGGATCACTAAATTCTACATCTGAAACCAATATTACATTGTGTGTTAATTAATTGGAATTTAAATAAATGAAAACTAACAGATTTTAGAAATTCATTTAAGATGGATGAGTTATTTCTATCATTTAATGAGTTCTAGATTTTAGATCGAGTTAATTCTATATATAGAATTTAAGAAACAAAACAAGTGAACATAGGGGAATGGAAAGAAAAGAGAGAAGGATGCAAGCCATAAGAGACTCTTAACTATAGAGAACAAATTGAGGACTGCCTGAGGGGACCTGGAGGGGAATGGGCTAAATGGGTGATGGGTATTAAGGAGTGCGTTTATTACTATTAACACGTGATGTTGTATGTAAATGATGAATCACTAAATTCTACTCCTGAAACAAATATTTCACTGTATGTTAACTAATTAGAATGTAAGTAAAAATTTGATTAATTATCATTATGAGTGGTTTTTAAATTTGAGAATTTTGGAATTCAATTGAAATAAGAATCTGGAGTTCTTACCAACCTAAAGACATGCCTCCCAGAATATTTTCACTTGGATGGAAACTTCATTCCAGCAGGAACCATTCTTGGGACCTTGAACTTCTGCTCTTCATCTGAGACAGAATCCTAGCCAGACCACAAGGAATTTTCCCATAAAACACAGCCCAGTGACCATCACCATTCAGCCAGCAAGAACAGCTCAAGAAATTAAATCTTCCTCTAACCACTTACAAAATTTATGAAAATTAGCTATTTTTATACAACTTCTAATGAAGCTACAAGCATATACCTAACAGGTACCATTTGATGCTAGAATACTATTTACATTAAGAGAGAAATGTTATTATTACATAATGATTTTCTGAGCCATAAACTGATAACATTGCCATAAAATTAAACAATATTTTCCAATGACAATAAATGTTGCAATTAGTGGTACTAATATACCTTCAAATAAATTTATTACTGTGAAAATGTCAAAATGTCTCAAGAAAGCAACACTCTGAATTTGCTGTTTTAGCATCACAGTCAACCTTGAAATCTCTACTTTTTCCCCCTTTTACCTTCATTAACTTTTAGTAACGTTTATGCAAGGGATTGTTTTGTAAGCAATGTCTTTGTCTAATTAAAAGGGTTTTATTTTGCATAAGTGCTATTCTCAAGGTGCAAGTGATGGGAGACATAAGACTGTGTTGTCAAGTCATTTAATTTTTTAAATTTTATTTACTTAGTGTCAGCAAATATTTTACTATCATTCTTAAACTCTTATAGTTACTAGTAGATAGTAAACCCTTGCAGCTTTTATTCCTGAATTTCAGCTGTTAACCTCTTGCAATAATGGCTTTCCTTATAGGTCATATACCTAATTGGAGGAAATAAGGAGCTCACACACACACTCACAAAATAGCTAGATAACAGATCTAATCTAAAATCTTCTCACTAACATCATAGAGATGGTTTTCAGGAGACTGCCTATTAGGCAACTTACAAAAAGGGATACACTATCTTCTAGCACTATGTTAATTCATTTTTAAAAGATTTTATTTATTTATTCATGAGAGACACACACACAGAGGCAGAGACATAGACAGAGGGAGACGCAGGCTCCGTGCAGGGAGCTCGATGTAGGACTCGATCCTGGGACTCCGGGATCACTCCCTGAACCGAAGACAGACACCCAACCTCTGAGCCACCCAGGCGTCCCTAAGTTAATTCATTTTTAAATTAATTTTATATTATTAGGGGGTTATTTGGTATATGTCCTATATACAGAGTAAATGAAAAAGTTAATCCCAAATTGTCTTTCTACATTAATAATCATGAAATGGAATGAAAATCTCCAGAGCTAGACCTGTTGGTAGTGTGTTATGATGGAACATTCAGGGATCAATAACTTTAGGTTTTAGTTATGGATGTCATTACCTAGCTGTATGATTTTCTTAATTCTGGGCCTATTTTCCCCACAAGTAAAATGAAACTACCAACTAGATGAATGTTAAAGTCTTCTCCAGATTAAACATCTATAGGGTAGTCAAAGGAAATTAGTAGTTTCCACTAGCGCTTGCAAATCCATTTGTCTAAGTCTGAAAGTTATTTTTCCTACATCTTCACCTGAAATCATAATTCCAGTTATATTCTGTAGCCCAAGGAAACTGAAAGGTTATCTTTGACTTCATCTCTCTCACCTTACATATCTAATTAATCCCTGTGTCCTACTGGTTCTGCATTTATAAAAACTTTTGAGTCTATCTTTTAAATGACTGCACTATTTCAAGTCCACATTATCACTCTTTTGAACTATTACATTAGCTTCCTACTATTCTTTCTATCTCCATTGTTTTTTTTTAATATTTATTAACTGAAACTGTTAGGTTTGTGGACTTTGCTACATACTGAGCTATATTTAATTATTTTGAATTTAAAATAAACCAAAATGTATTTTTAAAAAATATTGAATTTTCCCTTCATTTGCCAATCTACATGTAATATATTTTGAGGGATATTTATTTCATATGCCTTACACTTATTTATACTGAAGTCATTAAAATGGGATATTTTTGTAATCACATGATTATATGGCTTTCCTTTTTGTACTCTTTTTTGAAAAAAAATTAATATTTAATGTTTCCAAAGCTACCAATTTATTTTATTTAATTTTATTTATTTTATTTTATTTTATTTTATTTATTTTATTTTATTTATTTTATTTAAAAGATTCTATTTATTTATTCATGAGAGACATAGAATGAGAGAAGGAGGCAGAGACACAGGCAGAGAGAGAAGCAGGCTCCATGTAGAGAGCCCAACGCCGTTCTCCAGAATCACACCCTGGGCAGAAGGCAGTGATAAACTGCTAAGCCACCCAGGCTGTCCTACCAATTTAAAAGTGAGATTTGTATTTGGCTAAAAATTCCAAGTTAAAAAATTGGAAAATGCATCCTATGCAATTATTAAACAAATTAAGGCATTTTTTACAGTGTAACTATGAGTGTTGAGCTGTTTATATCATATTTTAATCATTATAAGTCACATGTCACTATACAATTTTTAATCCTTAATCTTAAAAATCTTAATTACTAAAGGATTAAGACATACTTATGTAATTTATTTCTTCCACAACAAAAATTTACATGAAAATGACAATCCAAGGATGTCTGGGTGGCTCAGTGGTTGAACAACTGCCTTCAGCTTAGGGTGTGATCCCAGAATCCTAGGATTGAGTCCCATATTTGGCTTTCTGTGGAGAGCATGCTTCTCCCTCTGCTTATGTCTCTGTCTCTCTCTCCAAGTCTCTCATGAATAAATAAGTAAAACTTTTTTAAAAAAGGAAAAAAATGACAATCCAGTAATGGTGACTTAATATTTTTGAAGGGCTCACCAGGCTCACCATGGCTAAACCCACAAGGCTCAATAGAAGCACCAGAATGAAAGACCCAGTCTTTTGATGAAAAAGGCTGATTTGCTTATCTTATTAGTTGTTACCTGAGAGGCAGGTTTCTGACACACACCTCGGGGCTGATGTCAATTCTCTGGAGACTGTGGAGACCAGTGAGAACAAACTTCATGCTTTTCCATTGCCTTAATCCAAGTCACCGGTATCTTCTGAAAAGGAGTTTGTGCACATCTAGTGTTCCAGTTGTAGGGTGTGTGGTCATAGAGGTCTTTTTTAAAAATTTTAATTCTAGTGTTGAGAACATGCAGTGTTATATTAGTTTCAGGTGTACAATATAGTGATTCAAAAGTTCCATATGTTACTCAATGTTCATCAAGACAAGTGTGCTCTTAATCTCCTTCACTTAATTGACCCATCTTTTCTACCCACATGCCTTCTGGTAAACATCTATTTTTTTCACTATAATTAATACTGTTTTTAGATTTGTCATTTTTTTTTGCTCATATTTTGTTTCTTAAATTCCACATATGAGGGAAATGATATGGTATTTTTCTTTCTATGGAGGCTTATTTCACATAATATTAATCCCTCTAGATCCATTCATGTTGTTTCAAAAGGCAAGAATTCATTCTTTTTTATGGATGAGTAATATTCATTATATATATAGCACATCATTTTTTAATAAAATAATTTTTATTGGTGTTCAATTTACCAACATACAGAATAACACCCAGTGCTCATCCCGTCAAGTGTCCCCCTCAGTGCCCGTCACCCACTCAACCCCACCCCCCGCCCTCCTCCCCTTCCACCACCCCTAGTTCGTTTCCCAGAGTTAGGAGTCTTTATGTTCTGTCTCCCTTTCTGATATTTCCCACACATTTCTTCTCCCTTCCCTTATATTCCCTTTCACTATTATTTATATTCACCAAATGAATGAGAACATACACTGTTTGTCCTTCTCTGATTGACTTACTTCACTCAGCATAATATCCTCCAGTTCCATCCACGTTGAAGCAAATGGTGGGTATTTGTCGTTTCTAATGGCTGAGTAATATTCCATTGTATACATAAACCACATCTTCTTTATCCATTCATCTTTCGATGGACACCGAGGCTCCTTCCACAGTTTGGCTATTGTGGACATTGCTGCTATAAACATCGGGGTGCAGATGTCGTGGCGTTTCACTGCATCTGTATCTTTGGGGTAAATCCCCAGCAGTGCAATGGTTAGGTTGTAGGACAGATCTATTTTGAACTCTTTGAGGAACCTCCACACAGTGTTCCAGAGTGGCTGTACCAGTTCACATTCAAACCAACATTGCAAGACAGTTCCCCTTTCTCCACATCCTCTCCAACATTGGTTGTTTCCTTTCTTGTTAATGTTCACTGGTGTTCTCACTGGTGTGAGGTGGTATCTCATTGTGGTTTTGATTTGTATTTCCCTGATGGCAAGTGATGCAGAGCATTTTCTGATGTGTATGTTGTCCATGTCTATGTCTTCCTCTGTGAGATTTCTGTTCATGTCTTTTGCCCATTTCATGATTGGATTGTTTGTTTCTTTGGTGTTGAGTTTAAGAGGTTCTTTATAGATCTTAGCAACTAGCCCTTTATCTGATACATCATTTGCAAATATCTTCTCCCATTCTGTAGGTTGTCTTTTAGTTTTGTTGACTGTATCCTTTGCTGTGCAAAAGCTTCTAATCTTGATGAAGTCCCAATAGTTCATTTTTGCTTTTGTTTCTTTTGCTTTTGAATTCCCCTGGGAAGCCATCTGGCCCTGGACTCTTGTGTCTTGGGAGGTTTTTGATGACTGCTTCAATTTCCTCCCGGTTACTGGCCTGTTCAGGTTTTTTATTTCTTCCTGTTCCAGTTTTGGTAGTTTGTGGCTTTCCAGGAATGCGTCCATTTCTTCTAGATTGCCTACTTTATAGGCGTATAGCTGATAATAATATGTTTTTAATATCGTTTGTATTTCCTTGTTGTTGGTAGTGATCTCTCTTTCTCATTCATGATTTTATTAATTTGAGTCTCCTCTCTCTCCTTTTTAATAAGGTTGGCTAATGGTTTATCTATCTTATTAATTCTTTCAAAGAACCATCTCCTGGTACTGTTGATCTGTTCCACAGTTCCTCGGTCTCGATTTCGTTGAGTTCTGCTCGAATTGTAATTAACTCTCTTCTTCTGCTGGGCGTGGGGTCAATCTGCTGTTTTTTCTCTAGCTCCTTTACGTGTAAGGTTAGCTTATGTATTTGAGTTCTTTCCAGTTTTTGAATGGATGCTTGTATTGCGATGTATTTCCCCCTTAGGACTGCTTTTGCTGCATCCCAAAGATTTTGAAAGGTTGTATCTTCATTCTCATTAGTTTCCATAAATCTTTTTAATTTTCCCTAATTTCCTGGTTGACCCTTTCATCCTTTAGCAGGATAGTCCTTCACCTCCACGTGTTTGAGGTCCTTCCAAACTTCTTGTTGTGATTTAGTTCTAATTTCAAGGCATTATGGTCTGAGAATATGCAGGGGACGATCCCAATCTTTTGGTATTGGTTCAGACCCGATTTGTGACCCAGTATGTGGTCTATTCTGGGGAAAGTTCCATGTGCACTTGAGAAAAATGTATATTCAGTTGAGTTTGGATGTAAAGTTCTGTAGATATCTGTGAAATCCATCTGGTCCAGTGTATCATTTAAAGCTCTCGTTTCTTTGGAGATGTTGTGCTTAGAAGAACTATCGAGGGTAGAAAGAGCTAGATTGAAGTCACCAAGTATAAGTGTATTATTATCTAAGTATTTCTTCAATTTGGTTATTAATTGGTTTAAATATTTGGCAGCTCCCACATTCGGGGCATATATATTGAGGATTGTTAAGTCTTCTTGTTGGATAGATCCTTTAAGTATGAGATAGTGTCCCTCTTCATCTCTCACTACAGTCTTTGGGGTAAAGTTTAGTTTATCTGATATAAGGATGGCTACCCCTGCTTTCTTTTGAGCACCATTTGAATGGTAAATGGTTCTCCAACATTTTATTTTCAGGCTGTAGGTATCCTTCTGTCTAAAATGAGTCTCTTGTAGGCAGCAAATAGATGGGTCCTGCTTTTTTATCCAGTCTGAAACCCTGCGCCTTTTGATGGGGTCATTAAGCCCGTTCACGTTCAGTTACTATTGACAGATATGAGTTTAGTGTCATCATGATATCTATTCAGTCCTTGTTTTTGTGGATTGTTGCACTGAACTTCTTCTTAAAGGGGAATTTTAAGAGTCCCCCTTAAAATTTCTTGCAGAGCTGGTTTGTAGGTCACATATTCTTTCAGTTCCTGCCTGTCTTGGAAGCTCTTTATCTCTCCTTCCATTTTGAATGAGAGCCTTGCTGGATAAAGTATTCTTGGTTGCATGTTCTTCTCATTTAGGACCCTGAATATATCCTGCCAGCCCTTTCTGGCCTGCCAGGTCTCTGTGGAGACGTCTGCTCTTACCCTAATACTCCTCCCCATAAAATTCAGGGATCTCTTGCCTCTTGCTGCTTTAAGGATCTTCTCTTTATCTTTGGAATTTGCAAGCTTAACTATTAAATGTCAAGTTGTTGAACGGTTTTTATTTATTTTAGGAGGGATCTCTCTATCTCCTGGATCTGAATGCCTGTTTCCCTTCCCAGATTAGGAAAGTTCTCAGCTATGATTTGTTCAAATACATATTCTGGCCCCCTGTCCCTTTTGGCACCCTCGGGAACCCCAATTAATGTAGGTTTTTCTTCCTCTGGCTGTCATTTATTTCCCTTCATCAATTCTCATGGTCTTTTTATTGTTTGTCTCTTTTTTCCTCAGTTTCCCTCTTTGCCATCAACTTGTCTTCTATGTCACTCACTCTTTCTTCCATCTCGTTAACCCTCGTCTTTAGGACTTCTAGTTTGGATTGCATCTCATTCAATTGATTTTAATTTCTGCCTGATTAGATCTAAATTCTGCAGTCATGCAGTCTCTTGAGTCCTTTTTGCTTTTTCTAGAGCCACCAGTAGCTTTATAATAGTGCTTCTGATTTGGCTTTCTGACATTGAATTGTAATCCAAATTTTGTAACTCTGTGGGAGAGAGGACTGTTTCTGATTCTTTCTTTTGAGGTGAGCTTTTCCTTCTAGTCATTTTGCTCAGTGCAGAGTGGCCAAAATCAAGTTGTATTGGGAAAAGGAGAAAAAGAGAGGAGAGAAAGAAGGAAAGACAAGAGAAAGATAAAAGAAAAAAGGAAGAAAAAAAGAGAATAAAAGGAAGAGAAAAAGAAAAAAGAGAATAAAAAAAGAAAAAAGAAAAAAGGAAGAAAAAAAGAAAAAAAAGAAAGAAAAAGAAAGAAAGGAAAAAAGGGTGGGGGAACAAACAGAAATCAAAAAGAAAAAAAAAACACGGGGGAGTACCTTCTTTTTCTGCATACTTTAAGTCCCTTTACTTCCCCTGGAACTTCTCCGTCTAGCTGGTCTTCTGGGGGAGGGGCCTGTTGTGCTGATTTTCAGGTGTTATCACTTGGGGGAGCTGCTCTGACCCCTGCCTGGTGCAGGTTTCAGTGGGGGTTGTTTACCCCGTGAGGTTCCAGGAGGAACAACTACAGAGGTGGCGGACACAGCTGGAGCCCTGGATTCAGCTCCTGCAGTAACTACTGAGCTCTCAGTCCGCAGGGGCCTGGATGCTCCGGGGGCGGGGCCGCTGATCTGCTCAGCTGGGGGCAGGAGCGTCCTTGCTGTCCTGTGCCCTCCTGGCCTCTGCCTGTCCCTGGGGGAGGTCGGATCCTGGGCTGTGTCCTCGGCATCTTGTGCTCCCGGGCCTGCGCTGTTGGATTTGCCCTCCCGGCCGCGCAGCCCCCTCTCCGCGGAGCTTCTGCCCCAGCCCCTCCGAGCTGCTCCTGGGTCCAGCCACTCGTGTGCTACAGCCCTTTAGGGAGCTCTGCACACTCTTCCTGGGGCGCACGTGTCTGTTAGTGTCCCAGGGAGTCTGAGTACATCCCAGCCCTCCTGGGATCCTGCTCTAACTCACTGTGAGTGCCTTTCCCCCGAGGAGATTGTTGCAGCTCCTGCTTCTCCTGGATGGTGCTTTCCTGTCCTGGGAGCACTCGCCCAGGCCTTAGCCCAGCTCCTCGTGGGGCTCCTCCCCCTGGAATACCTTTTGTTTCTTTATTTCTTTTTCCCCCCGTCTTCCTACCTTGATAGAAGCATGAACTTTTCTCATTGTATCATTCCAGTTGTTCTCTCTTTAAATCTCAGGCCGAATTCATAGATTTTCAGGATGATTTGATGGTTATCTAGGTAATTTGGTGGGGACAGGTGACTTGGGGACCCTACTCTTCTGCCATCTTGCACCTCCTCTATTCTGGTACATTGATGATCTATGTGTCTATTTTCGTGAAAGTACCATATTTTTTGGATCACTACAACTTTGTAACATATTTTAGAATCCAGAATTGTGATGCTTCCTGCTTTGCTTTTCTTCTTTTAAGATTGATTTGGCTATTTGGGATCTTTTGTGTTTTCATACCAATTTTAGGATTGTTCTAGTTTTGTGAAAATGTTGATATTTTGATAGGGATTGTATTAAACGTGTAAATTGCTTTGTGTGATATATATGTTTTAACAATATTTGTTCTTCCAATCCATGAGTATGGAATATCTTTCACTCTTTATGTCATTTTCAATTTGTTTTATCTGTGTTTTATATTTTTCTGTGTATATTCCTTACTGATTTTGTGTCTGGATAACCTATCCATTGATGAAAGTAGAATATTAAAATCCAATCCCCTATGATTTGAAATATCCCACCAAAAATGCTAGAACTAAGAAACAAGTTCAGTAAAGTCACAGGACACAAAATCAATGTACAGAAATTGGTGGCATTTCTATACACCAATAATGAAGCATCAGAAAGAGAACTGAAGACTACAATTGCATTTACAATTGCAACAAAAATGATGATACTAAGAATTAGCCTGAGCAGAAGCAGAAAACACATTCTTCTCATGTTAATGTATAACATTCTACAAGTAGTTTGTATGTGATGCCAAAAGTTTTAATAAATTTAAAATGACTGAAACTTTCAGCATCATTTCTGACCCCAGTTTTATGAAACTTTACATCAATTAATTAAGAATTAATATTGAAAGAAAATAATTAATATTGTTTAAAACCCTATTACACAAAGAAATCTACAAATTCAAGGCAATCTCTATCAATGTTTCTATAACATTTTTTAGATAAATAGAATAAAAGATACTAAAATTTATATAGAACTACAAAAACCTCTTAATAGCCTAAGCAATATTGAGAAAACAAAACTAAATCAGCACACTACTGATTTCAAGTTATTTTAAAAAGCTATATTAATCAGAGCAGTAAGTTATACATCTATAAACAGACACACATGTCAAAAACAGGATAGAAGCCCCCCAGAAAACCCATGCAGAAATTAGTCAATCATTACAACAAAGTCCCCAAGAACACAAAATACCAAAAGAACAGACTCTTCAAAGATAACTTCACAGCCACATGCAAAACAAGGAAACCAGACCACTATCTTATGTCATACTAAAAAGTTAACTCAAAATGGATTAAATACTCGAGTATAAAACCTGATACCATTAATCTTCTAGAAGTAGGTGGTAAGCTCATGTATATAGGATTTAGAAACTATTTTTGTATTTTTGACAAAAATATGTGCACCACCACTTAATTGCAGTTCTGTTTATGAAAACCTCACATGGAAACAACCAGCGTCCACCGGCAGATGAATGTATAAAAAAGATGTGGTTTATATATGTAATAGAATATCATTCAGGCATAAAAGTAAAAAAAAGAATCCTGCTACTTGTGACAACCTGGATGGACCTTGAGAGCACTATACTACGTGAAATAAATCAAGTAGAGAAAGAAAAATAATGCATGATTTCTTTTATATATGGAAGTAAAACAAAAACAAACAACAGCTACAACAAAATATTCATACAGACAAATTATCAATGATTGCCATGGGAAGGGATGAGAAGATGAGTGAAATGCATGAAGCTAGTAAAAGCCAACTTCTAATTATAAGACAATTTCTGGGCATGTAATATACATGGTAATATACTTAACAGTACTGTATTTTATATTTGAAAGGTGTTAAAAGAGTAATCTTTTTTAAAATATTTTATTCAATTATTAATGAGAGACACAGAGAGAGAGAGAGAAAGAGAGAGAGAGAGAGACAGAGACACAGGCAGAGGGAGATGCAGGCTTCATGCAAGGAGCCCGATGTGGGACTCAATCTTGGGACTCCAGGATCATGTATTGGGCCGAAGGCAGGTGCCAAACCGCTGAGCCACCCAGTGATCCCAAAAGTAATCATTTTTTAAGGATTTATTTGTTCTAGAGATAGAAAGAGTGGGGGGAGGAGAGGCAGAGGGAGAGGGAGAGAGAGAATGTCCACCAGACTCTGCTAAGCATGGAGACTGTTTCAGGGCTTGATTGATCCCATGACCCTGAGATCATGACCTGAGCCAAAATCAAGACTTGGATGCTTCACAGACTGAGCCACCCAGGTACCCAGGAGTAATCATTAAAAAAAATTAGTTCCAGTATAGTTAACAGTGTTATATTAGTTTCAGGTGTACAATACAGAAATTCAAAATTGTATACATTATTCAGTGCTCACCAGAGTAAGTGTATTCTTAATTCCCTTTGCAAATTTCATCTATCCCCCACCCAACTCCTTGCTGTTAACCATCAGTTTGTTCTCAATAATTAAGAGGCTGTTTTTTGGTTTCTCTTTACTTTTTGTTCATTTGTTTTGTATTCAAATTCAACAAGTTATTGAAATAATATGGCATTTTTCTTTCTCTGATTTATTTCACTTAGAATTATATTCTGTGAATTATATTCAAAAGATATATATTCTTGTTTCAAAAGGCAAAAATTCAGTGGAGGAGTAGGGTCACCAAGTCACCTGTCCCCACCAACTTACCTAGGTAACATTCAAATCATCCTGAACACCTACAAATTTGAGCTGAGATTTAAAGAGAGAACAGCTGGAATACTACAGAGAGAAGGGTTTTCACTTCTAACAAGGTAGGAAGGCGGGGAGGGGAGAAATAAAAAGGAATCAAGTGGGGAGGTGCCCCCTCTGAGGAGCCAGGCTAAGGCCAGGCAGCAAAAGCCTCCTGGGACAGGAAAGTACAGTCCTGGAGAAGCATGAACTTTTAAAATCCACACCAGCTACTTCCCGGACAGAAATGCACTTAGCAGGGAACTTGGGCAGGACCGCAGGAGGGGCAATGGAGCCTCCAGATTCCTGGAGTCACTAATAGAGGAAGTGTACCCTGGGGGAGATCAAGCCACAGACTGTGGGCTGATCTCTATAAAGGGCTGGAGCATGCCTGGCGGGGCCTCAAAAGAAGCTCAGGCAGTGGCCCTGGACGGAGGTGGCTGTGCCCTGCTGCCTTCAGGAGCTGGGGCCCTGGGTGCGCTATTCCAGCAGCACAGGCCTCATATCCCAGGGCGCTGGGCAGAGACAGCCCAGGATCCTGCACTCCCCCTGGGAGAGATGAAGGTGGGGAGGGCACAGGACAGCAAGGACTGTTCCTGGCACTGGGCACCCCCAAGCTATGCAGATCACCACCCAGAGCATCTAGGCCAGTGCACACTGGGAGCTGAGGTAGTTACTGCAGGGAGCTGACTCCAGGGCTGGAGAGCTGTCTGCCACCAGTGTTGTTGCTCCTCCGGGTGTCACCCTGTACCTGGAATGGAGCAGGGTGGCCAGGGAACAGAGGCCTCACAGGATGAACAACTCCCACTGAACCAAGCACCTGGCAGGGGGCGGGGCAGCTCCCCCCGGTGGCACACACCTCAGAATCAGCACAGCAGGCCCCTCCCCAAGACCAGCTGGAAAGACAGGGGAAGAGCAAATTCTTAACCAAGCAGTGCTGGAAAGCTCCAGGGGAAGTCAAGGGATTTACAGTATATAGAGGATGCCCCTCTTTTTTTTCCCTTCCTTTTTCCAGTAATACTCATTTTTATATCAGACTGTAAGTTTCAAATTTTTTTCTCTTTTCCCACATTAACTACAATATTTTACCACCATTTCATTTTTAAGATTCTTCCTTTTTGACTTTCATATTTCTACAGTTACAGGTCCTAGATAAATTTTCCACTTCTAGATTCCCTTCAACATACTCAACTTGATTTTGGGAGACATACAAGATATGTTTTGTTTGTTTGTTTTCTCTGTCTCACTTTGTTCTACAACGGCAGAACTTAATACCTTCTAAAACATGAACAGTATGCACCCAGAACCAAGTGGAATACTGTGTTGGTTTATTCTGTGAGATTCCTCATTCCCATTCTGCCCCCTCTTTTATCTCATTTATGTGTTGGTGGTCAATGTTGGGGTGCTCTACAAGTATTACTGGTTTATATAAATTTGGGACAGCACATTTTCTAATAAACAGAAATTAATATAGACAGATAGAAGAGGATAACCCTCTAGAACCACTCAGGTAGACTACATCCTCCCTCCACTACAACTTCTTCACCACCACCATCTCCCAGTCACCCTTTTTTTTTCTTCTCCTATTTTCTTTTTCTTTCTTTTTTTGCTCTTCTTTAGGATTCCAGTACTTTTATTTTTTACAACTTTGTTATAAAATTGGGTTTTCACTTTCGTGGTCCTTTTTTTTTATTTTATTCTGATCTTTGTTTTCGATTTAAGGTCTCTGACTTCATCAGAATCATCTAGGGGGAAATTTACTTAGATCATAGTTGATATTCTTAATGAAGCCCACTCATACAGCTACTCTGCACTGAGCAAAATGACTAGAAAGAAGAACTCACCACAAAAGAAAGAATCCGAAACAGTACTCTCTCCCACAGAGTTACAGAATTTGGATTACAATTTGAGGTCAGAAAGCCAATTCAGAAGCACAATTATAAAGCTACTGGTGGCTCTGGAAAGAAGCATAATGGATCCAAGAGACTTCATGACTTCAGAATTTAGATCTAATCGGGCCAGAATTAAAAATCAATTAAATGACATGCAATTCAAACTGGAGGTCCTAACGACAAGAGTTAATGAGGTGGAAGAAAGAGTTAGTGACACAGAAGACAAGTTTACAGCAAGGAAGGAAGCTGAGGAAAAAAAGAGAAAAACAATTAAAAGACCATGAGGAAAGGTTAAAGGAAATAAATGATAGCCTCAGAAGGAGAAATCTACATTTAATTGGGGTTCTAGAGAGTGTCGAGAGGGACAGAGGGCTGAAAAGCATATTTGAACAAATCATAGCTGAGAACTTCCCTAATTTGGGGAGGGAAATAGGCTTTCAGATCCAGGAAATAGAGAGGTCCTACTCTAAAATCAATAAAAACTTTCAGCACCTCGACATTTAATAGTGAAACTTGCAAATTCCAAAGATAAAGAGAAAATCCTTAAAGCAGCAAGAGACAAGAGATCCCTAACTTATATGGGGAGAAATAATAGATTAATAGCAGACCTCTCCACAGAGACCTTGAAGGCCAGAAAGGACTGGCACGATATATTGAGGGTCATAAATGAGAAGAACATGCAACCAAGAATACTCTATCCAACAAGGCTCTCATTCAGAATAGAAGGAGAGATAAAGAGCTTCCAAGATCGGCAGAAACTGAAAGAATATGACCAACAAACAAACTCTGCAAGAAATATTAAGGGGGACTCTGTAAAAGAAGAGGAAGCCCAAAGAAATAATCGACAAAAACAAGGACTGAATAGGTATTATGATTAGATTAATATCTTTCAATAGTAATTCTGAACATGAATGGGCTTCATGATCCCATCAAAAAACGCAGGGTTTCGACTGGATAAAAAAGCAAGACCAATCTATTAAGAGACTCATTTTAGACGTAAGGACACCTACAGAATGAAAATAAAAGGTTGGAGAACTATTTACCATTCAAATGGTCCTCAAAAGAAAGCAGGAGTAGCCATCTTCATATGAGATAAATTAAGTTTATGCCAAAGATTGTCGTAAGAGATGAAGAGGGATCCTATATCATACTTAAAGGATCTATCCAACAAGAGGACCTAACAGCCATGAATATTTATGCCCCAAATGCGGGAGCTGCCAAGTATATCAATCAATTAATAACCAAAGTTAAGACATACTTGGATAACAATACACTTATACTTGGTGACTTGAATATAGTGCTTTCTACAATGAACAGATCTTCTAAGCACAACATCTACAAAGAAACAAGAGCTTTAAATGATACACTGGACAGATGGATTTCACAGATATTATAGAACTTTACATCCAAACGCTACTCAATACACATTCTTCTCAAATCCACATGGAACTTTTTCCAGAAGAAACCACATACTGGGTCACAAATCAGGTCTCAAACAATACCAAAACTTTGGGATTGTCCGCTGCATATTTTCAGACCATAATGCTTTGAAACTTGCACTCAATCACAGGAACAAATTTGGAAGAAATTCAAACATGTGGAAGTTAAAGAGCATCCTGACAAAAGATGAAACAGTCAAACAGGAAATTAGAAAAGAATTCAAAAGATTCATTGAAACTATTGAGAATGACGATACAACCGTTGAAAATCTTTGGAATACAGCAAAAGCAGTCTGAGGGGGAAATACATCGCAATACAAGCATCCATCCAAAAACTGGAAAGAACTCAAATACAAAAGCTAACCTTGTGACTAACTGAGCTGGAAAAGAACAGCAAATAAAACCTACACCCAGCAGGAGAAGACAATTAAAAAATATTCGAGCAGAGCACAATGAAAAAGAGACCAGAAGAACTGTGGAACAGATCAATAAAATCAGGAGTTCATTCTTTGAAAGAATTAATAAGATAGATAAACCATTAGCTAGCCTTAATAAAAACAAAAGAGAAAAGATTCAAATTAATAAAATCACCAATGAAATAGGAGAGATCACCATCAATACCAAGGAAATACAAACGATTTTAAATATATATTAGGAGCAGCTATACGCCAATAATTTAGGCAATCTAGAAGAAATGGACACATTTATGGAAAACCACAAACTATCAAAACTGAAACAGGAAGAAATATAAAACCTGAGCAGGTTAATAACCAGGGAGAAAAATGAAACAGCCATCAAAAACTCTCAAGACACAAAATTCCAGGGCCAGATGGCTTCCCAGCAGAATTCTATCATTTGACAAAATAGAGCATCCATTCCTGATCAAAACTCTTTAGAGTATAGGGATAGGGAATATTCATCAGCATCTTAAAAGCCATCTAAGAAAAGCCCACAGCAAATATCATTTCAATGGGAAACACTGAAAGCCTTTCCGCTAAGATCAGGAACACGACAAGGCTGTCCACTCTCACCACTACTATTCAAAATAGTACTAGAAGTCCTAACCTCAGCAATCAGGCAACAAAAAGAAATAAAAGGCATTCAAATTGGCAAAGAAGAAGTCAAACACTCCCTCTTTGCAGATGACAGGATACTGTACAGAGAAAACCCAAAAGACTCTACCCCAAGATTGGTAGAACTCATACAGCAATCCAGCAATGTGTCAGGAAAGAATGACAGGGCCCAGAAATCAGTGGCATTTCTGTACACTAAGAAACAGTGAGACTGAAAAAAGAGAAATTAAGGAGTCACTCTCATTGATAATTGCACACAAAAGCATAAGATACCTAGGAATAAACCTAACTGAAGAGGTAAAGAATGTATACCCTAAAAGCTACAGAACACTTCTTAAAATAATTGAGGTAGACACAAATAGATGGAAAAATTCTCCATGCTCATGAATTAGAAGAATTAATATTGTGAAACTGTCAATTTTACCAGGGAGAATTATACATTTACTGCAATCCCTGACAAAATAACATGGACTTTCTTTAGAGAGTGGGAGTAAATAATATTAAGAATTGTGTGGAATCAGAAAAGACCCCAAATTGCTAAGGGAATATTGAGAAAGAAAACCAGAGCTGGAGGCATCACAAAGCCAGATTTCAGGTTGTTGTGCTACAAAGCTGTGATCATCAAGACAGTGTGGTACTGCACAAAAACAGTCACATAGATCAATGGAACAGAATAGTGGATCCAGAAATGGGGCCTCGACTCTATGGTCAACTAATATTTGACAAAGCAGGAAATACTATCCCCTGGAAAAAGGACAGTCTCTTGAATAACTGGTGCTGGGATTATTGGACAGCCACATGCAGAAGAATGAAACTAGACCATTTTCTTACACCATACACAAAGATAAACTCAAAATGGATGAAAGATATCAATGTGAGACAAGATTCCATCAATATGCTAGAGGAGAACACAGGCAACACCCTTTTTGAACTTGGCCACAGCAACTTCGTGCAAGATACATCCATAAAGTCAAGGGAAACAAAAGGAAAAACTAATCATTGGGACATTATCAAGATAAAATGCTTCTGCACAGCAAAAGAAACAGTCAACAAAACTAAAAGACGACCTACAGAATGGGAGAAGATATTTGCAAATGACCTATCCGATAAAGGGCTAGTATCCAAGATCTACAAAGAACTTATGAAACTCAAAAGGAAAGAAACAAACAATCCAATCATGAAATGGGCAGAAGACATGAACAGAAATCTCACAGAGGAAGACATAGACATGGCCAACACACACATGAGAAAATGCTCCGCATCACTGGCCATCAGGGAAATACAAATCAAATCCAAAATGAGATACCACCTCACACCAGTGAGAATAGGGAAAATTAACAAGGCAGGAAACCACAAATGTTGGAGAGGATGCGGAGAAAAGGGAACCCTCCTGTACTGTTGGTGGGAATGTGAACTGGTACAGTCACTCTGGAAAACTGTGTGGAGGTTCCTCAAATAGTTAAAAATAGAACTACCCTCTGACCCAGCAATAGCGCTGCTGGGGATTTACCCCAAAGATACAGATGCAATGAAATGCCAGGACACCTGCACACTGATGTTTATAGCAGCAATGTCCACAATAGCCAAACTGTGGAAGGAGCCTCGGTGTCCATCGAAAGATGAATGGATAAAGAAGATGTGGTTTATGTATGCAATGGAATATTACTCAGGCATTAGAAATGACAAATACCGGAGGGAGGGGCAAGATGGTGGAAGAGTAGGGTCCCCAATTCACGTGTCCTCACCAAATTACCTAGATAACCTTCAAACCATCCTGAAAATCTACTATTCGGCCTGAGATTTACAGAGAGAACAGCTGGAATGCTACAATGAGAAGAGTTCGCGCTTCTATCGAGGTAGGAAGACGGGGAAAAAAGAAATAAAGAAACAAAAGACATCCAAGGGGGAAGCCCTGCGAGGAGGGCTAAGGCCAGGACAAGTGCTCCCAGGACAGGAAAGCCCCGTCCCGGAGAAGGAGGAGCTTCACCAATCATCCCGGGTGGAAAGGCGCTCACAGGGAGTCAGAGCAGGACCCCAGGAGGGGCGGGGATGCCCTCAGGCTCCCTGGGACACTAACAGACACCTGAGCCCCGGGGAGAGTGCACCGAGCTCCCTAAAGGGCTGCAGCGCGTACGGCTGGACCCGGAGCAGCTCAGAGGTGCTCAGGCCGGGCTCCGCAGAGAGCGGGCTGCCAGGCTGGGAGCGTGAATCCAACAGTGCAGGCCCAGGAGCACAGGGCACCTGGGACACAGCCCAGGATCCGACCTCCCCCCGGGACAGTCAGAGGCCAGGAGGGCACAGGTCAGCAAGGACGCTCCTGTCCCCAGCTGAGCAGATGAGCGGCCCACCCTTGGAGCATCCAGGCCCCTGCAGACTGAGAGCTCTGTAGTTACTGCGGGAGCTGAATCCAGGGCTCCAGAGCTGGCCTCCACAACTGTGATTGTTTTTTCTGGGGCCACACAGGGTAAACAACCCCCACTGAGCCTCACAGTGGCCTCACAGGATAAACAGCTTAAATATCCTTGGCTGAGCAGCTCCCCCAAGTGCTAACACCTGAAAATCAGCACAGCAGGCCCCTCACCCACAAGATCAGCTAGAAGGACAGGGGAAAAACAAATTATTGACCAAGCAGCACTGCAAACTTCCAGGGGAACTCAAGGGATTTACAGTATACAGAATCAGAGGATACTCCCCCTTGTTTTTTTCTGGTTTTTTTTTTTTTTTTTGGCTTTTTGATTTCCGTTAGCTTCCCCACCCCCCTTTTTTTCTTTTTCTTTTTCTTTTTTCTCTTTTTCTTCTCTTCTTTTTTCTTCTTTTCTCTTTTTTTCTTTCTTTTTTTTCTTTCCTTCTTCCTCCTCTTTCTTTTTCTCCTTTTCCCAAAACAACTTGTTTTGGGCCACTCTGCACTGAGCAAAATGACTAGAAGGAAAACCTCACCGCAAAAGAAAGAATCAGAAACCGTCCTCTCTCCCAGAGAGTTACAAAATTTGGATTGCAATTCAATGTCAGAAAGCCAATTCAGAAGCACTATGATAGAGCTACTGGTGGCTCTAGAAAAAAGCATAAAGGACTCAAGAGACTTCATGACTGCAGAATTTAGATCTAATCAGGCAGAAATTAAAAATCAATTGCATGATATGCAATCCAAACAAGAAGTCCTAACGATGAGGGTTAATCAGGTGGAAGAACAAGTGAGTGACATAGAAAACAAGTTGATGGCAAAGATGGAAGCTGAGGAAAAAAGAGACAAACAATTAAAATATCATGAGGTTAGATTAAGGGAAATAAGTGACAGTCTGAGGAAGAAAACCTACGTTTAATGGGAGTTCCTGAGGGTGCAGAAAGGGCCAGAGGTGCAGAATATGTATTTGAACAAATCATAGCTGAAAACTTTCCTAATCTGGGAAGGGAAACAGGCATTCAGATCCAGGAAATAGAGAGATCCCTCCCCTAAAATCAACAAAAACCATTCAACACCTCGACATTTAATAGTTAAGCTTGCAAATTCCAAAGATAATGAGAAAATCCTTAAAGCAGCAAGAAACAAGTAATCCCTGATTTTTATGGGGAGGAGTATTAGGGTAACAGCAGACCTCTCCACAGAGACCTGGCAGGCCAGAAAGGGCTGGCAGGATAAATTCAGGGTCTTAAATGAGAAAAACATGCAAACAAGAAGACTTTATACAGCAAAGCTCTCATTCAGAATGGAAGGAGAGATAAAGAGCTTCCAAGACAGGCAAGAACTGAAAGAATATGTGACCTTCAAACCAGCTCTGCAAGAAATTTTAAGGGAGACTCTCAAAATTCCCCTTTAAGAAGAAGTTCAGTGGAACATTCCACAAAAACAAGGACTGAATAGATATCATGATGACACTAAACTCATATCTGTCAATAGTAACTCTGAACGTGAACAGGCTTAATGACCTCATCAAAAGGCGCAGCGTGTCAGACTGGATAAAAAAGCAGGACCCAATTATTTGCTGTCTACAAGAGACTCATTTTAGACAGAAGGAGACCTACAGCTTGAAAATAAAAGGTTGGAGAATAATTTACCATTCAAACGGTCCTCAAAAGAAAGCAGGGGTAGCCATCCTTATATCAGATAAACTAAAATTTACCCCAAAGACTGTAGTGAGGGATGAAGAGGGACACTGTATCATACTTAAAGGATCTATCCAACAAGAGGACTTAACAATCATCAATATATGTGCCCCGAATGTGGGTGCTGCCAGATGTATCAATCAATTAATAACCAAAGTGAAGAAATATTTAGATAATAATACACTTATACTTGGTGACTTCAATCTAGATCTTTCTATACTCAATACGTCTTCTAAGCACAACATCTCCAAGGAAATGAGAGCTGGACCAGATGGATTTCACAGATATCTACAGAACTTTACATCCAAACTCGACTGAATACACATTCTTCTCAAGTGCTCATGGAACTTGCTCCAGAATAGACCACATACTGGGTCACAAATCGGGACTGAACCGATACCAAAAGATTGGGATCATCCCCTGCATATTCTCAGACCATAATGCCTTGAAATTAGAAGTAAATCACAACAAGAAGTTTGGAAGGACTTCAAACACGTGGAGGTTAAGGACCATCCTGCTAAAAGATGAAAGGGTCAACCAGGATATTAAGGGAGAATTAAAAAAATTCATGGAAACTAATGAGAATGAAGATACAACCGTTAAACATCTTTGGGATGCAGCAAAAGCAGTCCTGAGGGGGAAATACATTGCAATACAAGCATCCATTCCAAAACTGGAAAGAACTCAAATACAAAAGCTAACCTTACACCTAAAGGAGCTAGAGAAAACTCAGCAAATAGATCCTACACTCAGGAGAAGAAGAGAGTTAATAAAGATTCGAGCAGAACTCAAGTAAATCGAGACCGGAAGAAGGGTGGAACAGATCAACAAAACCAGGAGTTGGTTCTTTGAATGAATTAATAAGATAGATAAACCATTAGCCAGCCTTATTAAAAAGAAGAGAGAGAAGACTCAAATTACTAAAATAATGAATGAGGAAGGAGAGATCACTACCAACACCAAGGAAATACAAACGACTTTAAAAACCTATTTTGAACAGCTATACGCCAATACATTAGGCAATCTAGAAGAAATGGACACATTTATGGAAAGCCAGAAACTACCAAAACTGGAACAGGAACTAGTAGAAAACCTGAACAGGCCAATAATCAGGGAGGAAATTGAAGCAGTCATCAAAATATTCCCAAGAAACAAAATTCCAGGGCCAGATGGCTTCCCTGGGGAATTCTATCAAATGTTTAAAGAAGAAACTATATGTATTCTACTAAAGCTGTTCGGAAAGGTCAAAAGAGATGGAGTACTTCCAAATTCGTTCTATGAGGCCAGCATCACCTTAATTCCAAAACCAGACAAAGACCTCACCAAAAAGGAGAATTATAGACCAATATCCCTGATGAACATGGATGCAAAAATTCTCAACAAGATACTGGCCAATAGGATCCAAGAGTACATTAAGAAAATTATTCAACATGACCAAGTAGGATTTCTTCCTGGGCCACAAGGCTGGTTCAACACTCATAAAACAATCAATGTGATTCATCATATCAGCAAGAGAAAAACCAAGAACCATATGATCCTCTCATTAGATGCAGAGAAACATTTGACACAATACAACATCCATTCCTGATCAGAACTCTTCAGAGTGTAGGGGTAGAGGGAACATTCCTCAACATCTTAAAAGCCATCTACGAAGAGCCCACAGCAAATATAATTCTCAATGGGGAAGCACTGGGAGCCTTTCCCCTAAGATCAGGAACAAGACAGGGATGTCCACTCCCCCCACTGCTATTCAACATAGTACTGGAAGTCCTAGCCTCAGCAATCAGACAACAAAAACACATTAAAGCATTCAAATTAGCAAAGAAGTCAATCTTTCCCTCTTCGACGATGATATGATACTCTACGTAGAAAACCCAAAAGATTCCACCCCAAGATTGGTAGAACTCATACAACAATTTGGCAGTGTGGCAGGATACAAAATCAATGCCCAGAAGTCAGTGGCATTTCTATATACTAACAATGAGACTGAAGAAATAGAAATTAAGGAGTCAGTGCCATTGACAATTGCACCCAAAAGCATAAGATACCTAGGAATAAACGTAACCAAAGAGGTAAAGGATCTATACCCTAAAGACTAGAGAACGCTTCTGAAAGAAATTGAGGAAGACACAAAGAGATGGAAAAATATTCCATGCTCATGGATAGGCAGAATTAATATTGTGAAAATGTCAATGTTACCCAGGGCAATTTACACGTTTAATGCAATCCCTATAAAAATACCATGGACTTTCTTCAGAGAGTTAGAACAAATTATTTAAAGATTTGTGTGGAACCAGAAAAGACCCCAAATAGCCAGGGGAATATTTAAAAAGAAAACCAGAGCTGTGGGCATCACAATGCCAGATTTCAGGTTGTACTACAAAGTTGTGGTCATCAAGACAGTGTGGCACTGGCACAAAATCAGACACATAGATCAATGGAACAGAATAGTGAATCTAGAAGTGGACCATCATTTTATGGTCAACTAATATTAGATAAAGTAGGAAAGACTATCCACTGGAAGAAAGACAGCCTCTTCAATAAATGGTGCTGGGAAAATTGGACATCCACATGCAGAAGAATGAAACTAGGCCTCTCACTTTCACCATAAACAAAAATAAACTCAAAATGGATGAAAGATCTAACTGTGAGACAAGATTCCATCAAAATCCTAGAGGAGAACACAGGCAACACCCTTTTTTGAACTCGGCCACAGTAACTTCTTGCAAGATCCATCCACGAAGGCAAAAGAAAGAAAAGCATAAAATAAGAAAAATAAAAAAATAAAAAAAAGAAACAAAAGCAAAAATGAACTATTGGAACTTCATCAAGATAAGAAGCTTTTGCACAGCAAAGGATACAGTCAACAAAACTAAAAGACAACCTACAGAATGGGAGAAGATATTTGCAAATGACCTATCAGATAAAGGGTAGTTTCCAAGATCTATAAAGTACTTATTAAACTCAACACCAAAGAAGCAAACAATGCAATCATGAAATGGGCAAAGGACATGAACAGAAATCTCACAGAGGAAGACATAGACATGGCCAACATGCATATGAGAAAATGCTCTGCATCACTTGCCATCAGGGAAATACAAATCAAAACCACAATGAGATACCACCTCACACCACTGAGAATGGGGAAAATTAACAAGGCACGAACCCACAAATTTTGGAGAGGATGCAGTCAAAAGGGGACCCTCTTACACTGTTGGTGGAAATGTGAAGTGGTGCAGCCACTCTGGAAATCTGTGTGGAGGTTCCTCAAAGGGTTAAAAATAGACCTGCCCTACGACCCAGCAATTGCACTGTTGGGGATTTACCTCAAAGATTCAGATGCAATGAAACGCTGGGACACCTGCACCCCGATGTTTATTGCAGCAATGTCCACAGTAGCCAAACTGTGGAAGGAGCCTCGATGTCCATCAAAAGATGAATGGATAAAGAAGATGTGGTTTATGTATACAATGGAATATTACTCAGCCATTAGAAATGACAAATACCCACCATTTGCTTCAACGTGAATGGAACTGGAGGGTATTATGCTGAGTGAAATGAGTCAGTCGGAGATGGACAAACATTACATGGTCTCATTCATTTGGGGAATATAAGTAATCGTGAAAGGGAATAGAAGGGATGGGAGAAGAAATGTGTGGGAAATATCAGAAAAGGGACAGAACATAAAGACTCCTAACTCTGGGAAACGAACTAGGGGTGGTGGAAAGGGAGGAGGGTGGGGGTTGGGGGTGAATGGGTGACAGGCACTGAGGGGGGCACTTGACGGGATGAGCACTGGGTGTTATTCTGTATGTTGTCAAATTGAACACCAGTAAAAAATAAATTTATTATTAAAAAAATAAAATTAAAAAATGAAAAAAAAGAAATGACAAATACCCCCTTTTTCTTCAATGTGGATATAACTTCGAGGGTATTATGCTGATTGAGGTAAGTCAATCAGAGAATGGCAAACATTATATGGTCTCATTCATTTGGGGAATATAAAAAATAGTGAAAGGGAATAAAGGGGAAAGGGGAGAAAATGAGAGGGAAATATGAGAAATGATGGCAGAACATGAGAGACTCCTAACTGTGGGAAATTATCAAGGTGTAGGGTAAAGGGAACTGAACTGGGGTATGGGGTTGGTAAGTGATGGGCACTGAGGGGGGCACTTGACAGGGTGAGCAGTGGGTGTTATGGTATATGTTGGCAAATCCAACTCCTATAAAAAAACATACAAAAAAACAAATGCCAAAAATGCAATCTTTTATCTTGATGAGTAATACCATATATTCATATATGGACACACACACACACACACACACACAAAATCATCTATGCATATTCGCTAGTTTTCACAATTTTACTATTGTAAATAATCCTGCCATAAATGTAGGAGTGCATATATTTTTCAAATAACTTTCATATTCTTTGGGTAAGTGCACCATAGTAAATAATTGGATCACTTGTGATTCTATTTTTAGGTTTTTGAGGAAACTCCACACTGTTTTCCACAGTGGCTCCAGTAGTTTACTTTGCCACAGTGCAAGACGGCTTCTTTTTTACTCCATATAGTCATCAACAGTATTTTTTTTTTTTTGCGATTTCTTTTACCCATTCTGATAGTTTTGAGGTGATATGGCCCTGTGGTATTGATTCGCAGAGCCCATATGATAAGTGATGTTGTGCATCTTCTCAGGTGTCTGTTAGCCATCTGTATGTGTCTTCTTTGTAAACATGTTTGTTCATGTCTTCTGCTTATTTTTTAATTGAAATTTCTGTCTTGGAGTATTGATTTGTATCAGTTCTTTTTATAATTTGGATAATAAGCCTTTATTGGTTATGACAATTGCAAATAACTTCTCCCATTCTGTAGGTTGCCTTTTTAGTTTTGTTGATTGTTTCATTCCCTATGCAGAAGCTTTTATTTTGATATAGACCCAGTAGTTTAGTTTTGCTTTTATTTCCCTCAAGTCAGGAGGGATATCTAGACAAAAGTTGCTATGGCTAATATGAAAGGGATTACTGCTTGTGTTCTCTTCTAGGATTTTTATGATTTAATGTCTCACATTTAGGTCTTTAATCCATTTTGAATTTATTTTCTGTATGGTGTAAGAAAGTGGTACAATTTCTTTTGTAGTTACTTTCTACTTTTCCCAATGACAATTGTTGAAGAGACTGTGCTTTTCCCTTTGGATATGCTTTCTTGCTTTGTAAAGGATTAATTGGCCATATAGTTGTGGATTTATTTCTATTCTGTTCCATTGGTCTATGTGTCTATTTTTGTCCCAGTGCCATGCTGTTTTGATCACTACACTTTTGTCATATAACTTGAAGTCTAGAATTGTGGTGCTTTCAGCTTTGCTTTTCTTGTTCAAGATTGCTTTGATTACTTGGGGTCTTTTGTGATTCCATAAAATTGTATGATTATTTTTTCTAGCTCTGCAAAAGACATTGTTGGTATTTTCACAGGGATTGTATTAAATGGGTAGGTTGCTTTGGGTAGTAGAGACATTTGAACAATATTTGTTCTTCCAATCTATGATCATAAAAAGTCTTTCATTTCCTTATATCATCTCCCATTTCATTCACTACTGTTTTAGTTTCAGGATACAAGTCTTTCTCTTCTTTGGGTAGTTTTTTTCCTAAGTATCTTGGTTTTGGTAGAAGTGTAAATAAGATTTTTTTTCTTAATTTCTCTTTTTCTCTGGTCTATTGTTGTTATGAGAAATGTAACAGATTTCTGTACATTGATTTTTGTATCCTCTGACTTTATTAATTTGTTTATAAGTTCTAGCAGTTTTTAGTGAAGTCTTTAGGGTTTTCTATATAATATCATATCATCTTCGAATAGGGAAAGTTCATCTTCCTTTCCAATCTTGATTATTTTTTGTTTTCGTTGTCTAATTGCTGTGCCGAGGACTTTCACTGCTATGTGAATAAAAATGGTGAGACTGGATATCTTTATTTCATCCTGTTGCAAGAATATTAGGATAATATGTATCAGTTTTTCACCATTGCAGATGATGTTCTTTGTGGGTTTTTTATATATGGCCTTATTATGTTGAGATGTGCTCCCTCTATACCTACTTTGTTGAGGGTTTTTATCATGAAAGGATGTGCAATGTCAAATGCTTTTTATCTGTCTACTGAAATAATCATATGTTATCTATCCATTCTTTTCTTGATATGACATATTATGTTGTTTGATTTGAAATATTGGAGCACCCTTGGAACCTGGTAATAAATCCAAGTTGATCATGGTGGATTATTTTAAATGTATTGTTGCATTTGGTTTGCTAGTATTTTGCTTAGGAGATTTGCATCTATGTTCATCAGGGATATTGGCCTGTGGTTGTCTTTCTCAGTGGGGTCTATCTGGTTTTGGTATCAGGATAATGCTGGTCTCTTAGAATTAATTTGGAAGTTTTCTTTCCATTTCTTTTTTTTTGAATAATTTGAAAAGAATATATATTAATTCTCCTGTAAATACTTGGTGGAATTCACCTTTGAATCTCTCTGGTCCTGGAGTTTTGTATCTTGGGGTTTTTTGATTACTGATTTAATTTCTTTCCTGGTTACAATTATTCTCAAATTTTTTTATTTCCTCCGGTCTTAATTTTGGTATTTTTTATATTTCTAGGAATATATCCATTTCTTTCAGTTGTTCAATTTGTTGGCACTGAGTTTTCTATAATTTTTTCTTATGCTAGTTTTTGTTTCTTTGATATTAGTTGTTTTATAATCCTCTGTTATTTGTAATTGTATTTATTGCACATCTTTCACTTTTTATCATGACAAGTATATATAAAAGTATAACACTTTTACTTATTACTGGAAGGAAGGAGTTCCTGGATTCATTTTCATGTTCTATTGCTTATTTTGGTTCTTTATCATTTATTTCTGCTCTAATATTCATCACTTCAATCCTTCTGCTGGTTTCAAGTTATGCTTATTTTTTTATCTCCATTAAGTATAATATTAGTTTGTTGTTTTTTGTTTGTCCCTTTTTCTTTTTGTCCAAGTTATGTATCTACCTATGCATCTATCTACCTATGTATCTATCTATGTATCTATCTATCTATCATCTATCTATCTATCTATCTATCTATCTATCTAATCTATCATCTATCTATCATTTATTTTGAAGTTTTATTTTATTTTTATTAATTTCTTTTTAAATTTAAATTCAATTTGCCAACTTATAACACTCAGTGCTCATCCCATCAAATGCCCTTCTTAGTGCCCATCACTCAGTCGCCGAATTCACCTACCCAACTCCCCTTCTGCAACCCTTTTTTGTTTCACAGAGTCAAGGGTTTCTCATGGTTTTGCTTCCTCTCTAATTATTCCCCACTCAGTTTCCCTTATAGTCCTTTCACTATTTCTTGTATTCCACATATGAGTGAAACCATATAATGATTGTCTTTCTACAGTTGAGACTTACTTCACTCAGCATAATACTCTCCAGTTCCATCCCTATTGAAACAAATGGTAGATATTCAACCATTCTGATGGCTGAATAATATTCATATATATATGAATATATATATAATTATGTATATCTATCTATCTATCATCTATCTATCTATCTATCTATCTATCTATCTATCTATCTATCTATCTATCTATCTCACATCTTCTTTATCCATTCATATGTCGAAGGACATCACGGCTCCTTCCAAAATTTGGCTATTGTGGACGTTGATGCTAAAACATTGGGGTGCAGGTGTCCCGTAGCTTCACTACATCTCTATCTTTGGGGTAATACCTAGTAGTGCAAACCTTGTCCACAGAATAGCTATATTTTTAACTTCCTGAGAAACCTGTACACTGTTTTTCAAAGTGGCTGCACCAGCTGCATTCCCACCAACAGTGCAATAAGGTGCCCCTTTCTCCAAATCCTTGCCAAAATTTGTTGTTTCCTGTCTTGTTAACTTTAACCATTCTCACTGGTGTAAGGTGATATCTCATTATGGTTTTGATTTGTATTTCCCTTATGGCAAGTGATGTGGTGCATTTTTTCATGTATTTATTGCTCATGTATAGGTCTTCTGTGGAGAAATGTCTGTTCATGTCTTCTGCCCATTTTATGATGGATTGATTGTTTCTTGGGTGTTGAATTTGATATATTCTTTATAGATCTTGAATACTAGCCCTTTATCTGATATGTCATCTGCAAATATCTTCTCCCATTCTGTAGGTTGTCTTATAGTTTTGTTGATTGTCTCCTTTGCTGTGCAGAAGCTTTTTATTTTGATGAATTCCCAATAGTTCATTTTTGGTTTTCTTTCCCTTGACTTCACAGATATGTCTTGCAAGAAGTTGCTGTGGCCAATTTCAAAAAGGTTGTTGCTTGTGTTCTACTCTGATTTTGATGGATTCTTGTCTCAAATTTAGATTGTTCCACAATTTTGAGTTTATCTTTGTGTGTGGTGTAATAGAATTGTCCAGTTTCATTCTTCTGCATGTGGCTGTCCAATTTTATCAACACAATTTTTTAAGATACCATCCTTTATCAGGTGCATATCCTTTCCTACTATGTTGAAGATGAGAAGACCATAGAGTTGAGGATCCATTTATGGGTTCTCTATTCTGTTCCATTGATCTATGGGTCTGTTTTTGTGCCAGTATCATACTGTCTTAATGATCACAACTTTGTAATATGGCTTTAAGTCAGGCATTGTGATGCCCCCAGCATTGGTTTCCTTTTTCAACATTCCTCTGGCTATTTGGGGTCTTTTCTAATTCCACAAAAATCTTAAGATTATTTGTTCCAACTCTGTGAAGAAAGTCCATGGTATTTTGATAGGGATTGCATTAAATGTGTAAATTTCCCTGGGTAGCATAGATGTGTTCACAATTTTATTCTCCCAATCCATGATCATGGAATGTTTTTCCATCTCTATACAGCTTCCTCATTTTTTTCATAACTGTTCTGTAGTTTTTAAAGTATAGATCCTTTACCTCTGGTTAGATTTCTTCCTAGATATCTTATGGTTTGGGGTGCAAATGTAAATGGGATTGATTCCTTAATTTCTCTTTCCTCAGTTTCATTGTTAGTGTGCAGAAATGCCACTGATTTCTGGACATTGATTTTGTATCCTGCCACACCGATGAATTGCTGTATGAGTTCTATCAATCTTGGAGTAGACACTTTTGGGTTTTCTACATACAATATCATGTCATCTGTGAAGAGGGAGAGTTTGACTTCTTCTTTTCCAACTTGAATTTATTTTATTTCTTTTTGTTGTCTGATTGCTGAGGCTAGGACTTCTAGTACTATGTTGAACAACATAGGTGAGAATGGACATCTCTGTCGTGTTCCTGATCTTAGGGGAAAGGCTCCCAGTGTTCCCCCATTGAGAATGATATTTGCTGTGGGCTTTTCATACAAGGGTATAAAAAAATGTTCACTCTGTCCCTACACTTTGAAGAGTTTTAATCAGGAATGGATGCTATATTTTGTTAATTGCTTCTCTGCAATTATTTAGAAGATCTTATAGTTCTTGTTGTTTCTTTTATTGATGTGATCTATCACATTGATTGTTTTACAAATGTTGAATCACACTTGATTCCCTGGGATAAATCCCTTTTGGTCATGGTGAATAATCCTTTAATCACTGTTGGATCCTATTGGCTAGTATCTGGTTGAGAATCTTTGCTTTCATGGTCATCAGATTTATTGGTCTGTATTTCTCCATCTTGGTGGGGTCTTTGGTTTGGGATCAACGTAATGCTGGCCTCATAGAATGCATATGGAAGTATTCCCTCAATGTTTATCCTTTGAAACAGATTTAGTAGAATAGTTATTATTTCTTCTGTCTGTGTTTGATAGAATTCCCCTGGGAAGCCCTCTGGCCCTGGACTTTTGTTTCTTGGGATGTTTTTGATGACTGCTTCAATTTCCTTGCTGGTTATTGGCCTGTTCAGCTATTATATTCTTCCTGTTTCAGTTTTGCTAATTTTTAGGTTTCCAGGAATGTATCCATTTCTCTCCAGATTAAATTGTTGGCATATAGTTGCTCATAATACATTTTTAAGATTGCTTATATTTCCTTCATACTGGTTGTGATCTCTCCTCCTTTATTTGTGATTTTATTAATTTGAGTCTTTCCTCTTTTCTTTTTAATTAGTCTGGCTAAGAGTTTATCTATCTTATTAATTATCTTGAAGAACCAGCCCCTGGTTTCATTGACCTGTTCTACAGTTTTACTGGTCTCGATTGCATTGAATTCTGCTCTCATCATTATTATCTTTATTCTTTTGCTCATTTTATGCTTTATTTGCTGTTCTTTCTATAGTTCCTTTAGGTGCAATTTTATCTTGTGTATTTGAGATTATTCCAATTTTTTGAGGGAGGCTTTTATTGCAATGTATTTCCCTCTTAGGACCACTTTTGCTGTATACTAAAGATTTTGAATGGTTTTATTTTTATTTACATTAGTTCCATGAATCTTTAATTCTTCTCTAATTTCCTAGTTGACCCATTCATCTTTTTGTAGGATGCTCTTTAACCTCCAAGTTTGTGCTCACCTTTCAAATTTCTTCTTTTGATTGAGTTCTAGTTTCAAAGAAGCGTGGTCTGAAAATATGCAGGGGATAATTCCAATCTTTTGGTATTGACTGATGCATGATTTGTGACCCAGTATTTGGTATATTATGAAGAAAGTTCCATATGCACTTGGGAAGAATGTGTATCAGTTTCATTAGGATGGAATGTTCTGTATATATACGCAAAATCCATTTTGTCCAGTGTGTCTTTCAAGGCCCTTGTTTCTTTCATGATGTTCCCCTTAGATCTATCTTTTGCTGAGAGTGCTGTTTTGAAGTTTCCTACTATTAATGTATTAGTATCTAAGTAATTCTTTACTTTGATTATTAATTGATATATTTGGCTACTCCAACATTAGATGCATAAATATTCATAATTGTTAGGTCTTCCTTTTGGATAGATCCTTTAAGTAGGATATAATGTGACTCATCATCTCTTATTACAGTGTCTGATAATTTATCCAATATGAGGATTGCTACCCTAGCTTTCTTTGGAGGATCATTTGAATGGTAAATGGTTCTCCACGCCCTTAATTTTCAGTGTGGAGGTGCCCTTAGGTGTAAAATGAGTCTCTTGTCAACAGGATATAGATGGGCTTTGCTTTTTTATCCAATCTGCTACCCCGTGTCGTTGATTGGTTCATTTAGCCCATTCACATTCAGAGTAACTATTGAAATATCTGAATTTAGTGCCATAGTATTACCTACATCATTCTTGATTCTGTGGATTGTTTCTTTGTGCTCCCCCCTTCTCTTACAGGGCCCCCATTTATATTTTTTGCAGAATCAGTGTGGTGGTCACATATTCTTTCAGTTTCTGCCTATCTTGGACTATCTCTCCTTCTATTCAGAATTCATCTTTGCTGTATAAAGTAGTTTTGGCTCCATGTTTTTCTCATTTAGTACCCTAAATATATCATACCAGTCCTTTGTGGCCAGACAAGTCTCTGTGAATGGTCTGCTGTTAATCTAATATTTCTCCCCATATAAGTTAAGAATATTTTGTCTTGAGTTGCTTTTAGGATTTTCTCTTTATTTTTGAAATTTGCAAGCTTCACTATTATATGTTGGGGGTGTTGATCAGTGTTTGTTGATTTGGGGGTGTCTTCTCTATCTCTTGGATGTGAATGTCTATTTCCTTCCCCAGATTAAGGAAGTTTTCCTTCCCCAGATTAAGGAAGTTTTCAGCTAAGTTTTTTTTCAAATAAACGTTGTTGTCCTTTTTCTCTCTCATTCTCTATCTTCTGGAATCCCAATAATATGAATATTATTCCTTCTCAAGCTATCATTCACTTTCTGAAGCCACTTTTTGTGGGTCCTTAATTGTTTTTCTCTTCTTTCCTCAGCTTCCTTCATTTCTATCAACTTGTCTTCTACATCACTCACTCTGTCTTCTACCTCATTAACCTATCAGTTAGGGGATCCAGTTTAGACTGCATCTTAGTTAAAGTATTTTAAATTTCATCCTGATTAAATCTCAATTCTGCAGTAAGAAAATCTGTAGAGTTCTTTATGTTTTTTTTCAGAGCCATAAATAATTTTATAATTGTACCTCTGAATTGTATCTCTGGTATGCAACTTAGATCCATATCTAGTAAGTCTGTGGTAGAGAATATTACCTCTAGTTCTTTCTTTTGTGTTGAATTTTTCTCCATTCATTTTGTCCAGTGCAGAATGGCTATATGAATGAGCATATTAAAAAATATGAACCACGACCTAAGCAAAATACATACTAGACAAGTCTGAACAGATCTGAGAACAGAAAATAAGAGAAAAAGAAAAACAGAACAAAACAAAAAGATAATGAAAAGGAAAAACAATTTTAAAAAGTAAAAACTTAAAAAAATGGGGAGGAAGTGGTGGTGGAGAGATGATATAGTCTTACAGAATGGAACTGGATGGTGATCCTCTTGGTAGTGACTATATTTTGTTCTGTATGTTAGAATGTGCTAAATTTCCAATTTATATAAACTAGCAAAACTTATATAGAGACACAACAGTGACCACAAAAACAGAAATAAGACAAAAGTTGGGGGTAAAATGGGAAGAAAGAGAGGATATAATCTCACAGAACGGAACAACAAGGTGCTCCACTTTGTTCTGAGTGTATTTTATTCCATATGTTAGATGGTACTAACTTCTGCAATTATAAAACAATAAAAAACCATAACTTATATAGGTACCAAAATTAAATTGAATACATTGAAAGGAATTCAAAAAGGAAGAATATATCTAAGACATGTAATTGTAGAAATATGAAAGTAAAAAGAAAAAAATCTTAAAAAGGAAGAGTTGGTAAAATATTGTAGTTAATGCAGGAAAAGAAAAAAAATATTGGAAATTTTTAACCTCAAAGATAAACGAATCATAAGGAAAAAATCTTGAGTTCTATATAATATTTTTCCTCAGTCCTGGAGCTTTCCAGTGCTGCTGGTTAGTAAACTTGCTCTTCCCCTGTTATTCCAGCAGTTCTTCTTGGGGAGGGGTTTGCTCTGCTGATTTTCTGGTGTCCATGCCTAGGTGGAGATGCCTTGCCCCTTGCAAGGTAGCCTGGCTCAGTGTGAAGCTGTTTGTCCTGTGAGGGCTTTGTTCCCTAGAGGCCATGCCTCTTCTAGGTGAAAGGCAAAAGGAAAAAAAATGGCGGTGGCCAGATCTCCAGCCCTGGAGCCAAGAGCTCCCAGCATATATTTAACCACAGACTCTCAGTCTACACTAGTCTAGATCCTTCTGGGTACAGGCATGAGGGCACTGATCTGTACAAACCAGAGGGAGCTTAGTGGCAGGAGGGCTTTCACCATCTTGTGCCCTCCCCAGTTCTGCCTGTCTTGGAGGGAATGGAGGATAGCCAGCTTTGTCCACTGTGACATCCTGGGACCAAGATCCCTGCATTGCTTGACTTTCTCTCCCAGGGCCAGCCTCTCCCAGAGGGGAACAGAGGATAGCCTGCTTGTGTCTGCTGCTGGGCTTCTGGTGTAGGAGAACTCAGGTGCACTGTAATGCCATGCACTTCTCCCAGATGACCCAGAGGAGTTGCTCGTTCCACCCCTTTACTGCAATCCCACCATGGTTTGAGGTGAGCTTTCTCCTGAGTGCCCCTATTCTTTTTGTTTCTCCAGTAATATTGATACTTCACTCCCCCTCAGCAATTCTGTCTTATTTCCCCACTGAGCACTTTTCATTCCAGGAAGACTCAGGTGCAGATTTCTAAAGTTCCCAATTCTCTGTTGCCCTGCTTTCCTGCAGTGGCTTTCCATGGCTTCCACCCCTGCTATTTATCTTCTGATATATCCCTTCTTTTCCTCTTCTCCACCCTCCTACCTTGTCAGAAGCAATCACTTTTCTCTATGTAGCACTCCAGCTTTTCTCCCTTTACATCTCAGGTTGAATTCATAGGTGTTCAGAATGGTTTCAAAGTTATCTAGGTAAGTTTGGTGAACCAGATGAAACAAGGACCCCTACTCTTCCACCATCTTGCCTCCCTGTCCATGTTTTTATTTAAATTCAACTTAGTTAACATATACTGCAGTTTTGATTTCAGGAGTGGAAATTAGTGATACATCACTTACATATAACACTCAATTCTCATCACAACAAGTGCCCTCCTTTTTTAAAAAAGATGTTTATTTATTTATTTATGACAGACACACACAAAGGCAGAGACACAGGCAGATGGAGAAGCAGGCTCCATGCAGGGAGCCCGACATGGGACTCAATCCCGGGTCTCCAGGATCACACTCCAGGCTGAAGGCAGCGCCAAACTGCTGGGCCACTGGGGCTAGCCAACAAGTGCCCTCCTTAATGATCTTCACTCATTTAGCCCATCTCCTCACCCAACCCCCCAGAAACCCTCAGTTTATTCTCTAGTTAAGAGTCTCTAATGGTTTGCTTCTCTGTTTTTATCTTATTTTTCCTTCCCATACCTTATGTTCATTTGGTTTATTTCTTACATTCCAAATATGTGTGAAATCATATGATAATTATATTTCTTTGACTGACTTATTTCACTCAGTATAATAAGACTAATTCTATCCATAACATTGCAAAGGGCAAAATTTCATTCTTTTAGATGGCTGAGTAATATTAAATTGTATATATGTACATCACATCTTCTTTGTCCATTGAGGGTGGACATTTGACCTGTCTCCATAATTTGGCTATTGTTGAGAGTGCTCCTATAAATATTGTGGTGCCCCTTCTAATCAGTATTTTTGTACCTTTGGATAAATACCTAGTAGTGTAATTGTGGGATTGTAGGGTAGTTCTATTTTTAATATTTTGAGGAAATTCCATACTGTTTTCCAGAGTGGCTGCACCAGTTTTCATTCCCACCATTAGTATAAGAGGGTTCTCTTTTCTCCACCTCATCACCAATACCTGTTGTTTACTGAGTTGTTAATTTTACCCATCCTTACAGGTGATAGGTGCTATCACATTGTGATTTTGATTTGTATTTCTCCGATGATGAGTGATATTGAGCATTTTTTTCATGTGTCTGTTGGCCATTTGTGTGTATTATTTGAAGAACATGTCTTCTGCTTATTTCTTAACAAGATTATTTATTTTTTGGGTGTTGAGTTTGATGAGATTTTTTAAGATTTTATTTATTTATTTATGAGAGACAGAGTGAGAGAGGCAGAGACACAGGAAGAGAGATAAGCAGGCTCCCTACAGGGAGCCCAATGTGGGACTCGACCCTGGAAGTCCAGGATCACACCCGGGGCCAAAGGCAGGCACTAAACCACTGAGCCACCCAGGGATGCCCGATGTGTTCTATTATAGATTTTGGATACTAGCCTTTTATCTGGTATGTCATTTGCAAATACCTTCTTCCATTCCATGGGTTGTATCTTAGCTTTGTTGATTGTTTCCTTCACTGTGCCAAAACATTTTATCTTGATGGCAGTCCCAATTGCTCATTTTTGCTTTTGTTTCCCTTGCTTCTGGAGACATGTCTAGGTAAATGTTTCTCCTGCCAAGGTAAAAAGTTTTGCTTTCCCTTGGATATTCTTTCCTGCTTTGTCTAAGATTAGTTGCCCATATAGGTGTGGGTTCATCTCTGGGTTCTCTATTCTCTTCCGTTGGTATGTGCCTGTTTTTGTGCCAGTGCTATACTGTCCTGTTGATAGCATTGTAATACAGCTTGGAGACCAGAACTGTGAAGCCTCCATCATTGCTTTTATTTTTCAACATTACTTTGGCTATTAGGGTTCCTTCCTGATTTTCTACACAGTTTAGAATTATTGGTTCTATCTCTATCTAAACAGCTAGTATTATATTGATGAATATTGCACTGAATGTGTGCATTGCTTTGGGTAGTATAGACATTTCAACTATATCTGTTCTTTCAATCCATGAGCATGATATGTCTTTCTATTTGATTGTCTCATCTTCAATTTCTTTCATAAGTTTTCTACAGTTATCAGAGTACAGACTTTTGCTTTGGTTTATTCCTAGTTATATGTTTTGGTGGAGTTTTAAATGGGATCAATACCTTGATTTCTCCCTATGCTGCTTCATTATTGGTGTATAGAAATGCAACACATTTCTGTACATTGAGTTTATAACCTATGACTTTGCTGAATTCTTGAATAAGTTCTAGCAATTTTTTGGTGATGTCTTTTGATTTTTCTACATATAATATCACATCATGTGAAAAAAATGAAAGTTTAAATTTTTGCCAAATTGGATATCTTTTATTTTATTTTTTTGGTGTGTGTCTGCTGAGGCTAAGACTTCCAGTACTATGTTGAACAACAGTGGCGAGATTCAACATCTGTGTCATGTTCCTGACCTTGTGAAAAGCTCTCAATTTTTCCCCATTGAGAATGATATTAGCTGTGGGTTTTTTTATGTATTGCCTTTATGATGTTGATGTGTATTCCTTCTATCTATTTTGTTGTGGGAATTTTTTTCAAGAAAGGATGCTATATTTTATTAAATGCCTTTTATGCATCTATCGAGAAGATCATGATTATTATCCTTTTATTAATGTGGTGTATCACAATCATTCATTTTGGGGGTATTTTACCTACCCCCCAGTCCTGGAATAAATCCCTCTTGATCATGGTGAATAATTCTTTCAATATACTATTGCCTTCAATGTACTAGTTTATTGATAATTTTTAAATATTTTACTTATTTTTTTCATGAAAGGCACAGAGAGAGAAGCAGAGACGTAGGTGGAAGGAGAAGCAGGATCCCTGTGAGGACCCTGATGTGGGATTCCATCCCAGGACCCCAGGATCATGACCTGAGCCAATGGCATATGCTCAACCACTAAGCCAATCAGGTGACCCTCTTGTTGAGAATCTTTATATTTGTGTTCATCTGGGATGTTGATCTGAAATTCTTTTCAGTGGGGTCTTTGGTTTTTGAATCAAGGTGATGCTGGCCTCATAGAATGACTTTGGAAATATTCCTTCCATTTCTTTTTTTAAAAGTTTCAGAAACATGTATTAACTCTTCTTCAAATGTTTGGGAGAATTGCCTTAGGAAGCCATCTAGCCCTGGCCTCTTGTATATTCAGAGATTATTCATTAGTTGATTATAATTGCTACTTATGTATCTGCTCAGATTTTCTATTTCTTCCTCTTTCAGTTTTGGTAGTGTGTATGTCTCTAGGAATTTATTTCTTGAGATTGGCCAATATGTTGCCATAAAACTGCTCATAATATTATCTTATAATATTTTGTATTTCTGCAGTATTGATTTTGATATCTTCCTTTCATTCATAATTTTATTTATTTGGGTCCTTCCTCTTTTCTTTTTGATAAGTTTGACAAGGGATTTATCATTTTTAAAAAATTCTTTCAAAGAATTAGCTTCTAGTTTGTTGATCTATTCTACCTTGTTTTTTGAAATTTCTCTATCATTGCTTTCTTCTCTAATTTTGATTATTATTTTCCTTCTCCTGTTTGATTTAGGCTTTATTTGCTCTCCTTTTTCAGGTCCTTTAGGGGTAAGGTAGGTTGTATACTTGTGACTTTTCTTGTTTCTCGAGGAAGGACTGTATTGCTATAGACTTCCCTCATAGGACTGCCTTTCCTACATCCCAAAGTTTTGAATTGTCATGTTTTCATTTTCGTTTGCTTTCATGTATCTTTTTATTTTATGTTTAAACTTTCATTGCTTAATAAAATGTTCTTTAACCCTCATGTACTTGTGGTCTTTATAAATCTTTTTTCTTGTGGTTTACTTCAAGTTTTATTGTGTAATGGTTTGAAAATATGCATTTTATGATCTTAATATTTTGTACTGTTTAAAGGCAGATTTGTGATTCAGTATGTGATCTGTTCTGGAGAATGTTCCATGTGTATTCTGCTGCTATAGGATGAAATGTTCCGAATATATATGTTAAGTCCATCCAGTCCAGTGTGTCATTCAAAAATATTGTTTCGGGGATACTTGGGTGGCTCGGTGGTTTGGCGCCTGTCTATCGCCCAGGGAGTGATCCTGGATTCCTGGGATCAAAACCCACGTCAGGCTTCCTGCATGGAGCGTGCTTCTCCTCTGTCTGGTCTCTCTCTCTCTTTCTCTCTCTCTCTCTCTCCCTGTATCTCACGAATAAATAAATAAAATCTTTAAAAAATATCATTTCTTAGTTGGTCTGCTTAGATGATCTGTCCATTTCTGTAAGTGAGCTGTTAAAATCCCCTATCATTATTGTATTATCAATGAGTTTCTTTATTTTTTTATATATATTTTTTATTGGAGTTCAATTTGCCAACATATAGCATAACACCCAGTGCTCATCCCATCAAGTGCCCCCCTCAGTGCTCATCACCCAGTCACCCCCATCCCCCGCCCATCTCCCTTTTCACCACCCCTTGTTCATTTCCCAGAGTTAGGAGTCTCTTATGTTCTGTCTTCCTCTCTGGTATTTCCCACACATTTTCTCTCCTTTCCCCTTTATTCCCTTTCACTATTTTTTATATTCCCCAAATGAATGAGACCATATAATGATTGTCCTTCTCTGATTGACATATTTCACTCAGCATAATACCCTCCAGTTTATCCATGTTGAAAAAAATGGTGGTTATTTGTCGTTTCTAATGGCTGAGTAATATTCCATTGTATGCATATACCATATCTTCTTTATCCATTCATCTTTCGATGGACACCGAGGCTCCTTCCACAGTTCAGCTATTGTGGACATTGCTTCTATAAACATCAGGGTGCAGGTGTCCTGGCGTTTCACTGTGTCTGTATCTTTGGGGTAAATCCCTAGCAGCGCAATGGCTGGGTCCTAGGGCAGATCTATTTTTAACTCTTTGAGGAACCTCCACACAATTTTCCAGAGTGGCTGCACCAGTTCACATTTCCACCAACAGTGCAAGAGGGTTCCCCTTTCTCCACATCCTCTCCAACATTTGTGGTTTCCTGCCTTATTAATTTTCCCCATTCTCACTGGTGTGAGGTGGTATCTCATTGTGGTTTTGATTTGTATTTCCCTGATGGTAAGTGATGCGGAGCATTTTCTCATGTGCTTGTTGGCCATGTCTATGTCTTCCTCTGTGAGATTTCTGTTCATGCTCATGGATTGGAAGAATTAATATTGTGAAAATGTCAATGCTACCCTGGGCAATTTACACATGTAATGCAATCCCTATCAAAATACCATGGACTTTCTTCAGGGAGTTGGAGGTTTTTATTTTTGTATTAATTGATTTATATATTTGGCTGCTCCCAAGTTGGGGCATAAAATTTACAATTGTTAGATCTTCTTGTTGGATAGGCCCTTTTATCATGGTATTTTCTCCTTCTCTGTCTCTTACTATAGTGTTTGGTTCAATATTTAGTTATTCTGATATAAATATGGCTACTTCACTTTTCTTTTAATATCTCTTAGCATGAAAAAATGTTTTCTATCCACTCACTTTCAATCTGGAGGTATCTTGAGATCTAAAATGAGTCTCCAGTAGGCAGCATATTGATTGAGAAGTGTTTTTTTAAAAATCCATCCTGATACACTATGTATTTTGATTAGAGCATTTAGGCCATTTGCATTCAGAGTAATCATTAATAGATATGAATTAAGTGCCACTGTATTACCTGTTTCTGTAGATTGTATCCATTCTTTTCTAGTCTCTGTTGCTTTTGATCTCTCCTGCTCAACAAGTCCTCTTTAATATTTCTTGCTGAGCTGGTTTAGTGTCCATGAACTCCTTTAGTTTTTGCTTATCTTGGAAACTCTTTATCTCTATTCTATTCTGAATGACAGCCTTGCTGGATAAAGCATTCTTGGCTGCATGTTTTACCCACTTAGCACATTGAATATATCATGCTACTTTTTTCTGGGCTACCAAGCTTCTGTGGACAGGTCTGTTACTAAACTTATGTGTCTTTCCTTGAATGTTATGGACCTTTGGTCCAGAGCTGCTTTCAGAATTCTCCCTTTATTTTTGTATTTTTCAAGTTCTCCCATGATATGTCTTGGTGTTGACCTGTTTTTGTTGATTTTGAGGAGAGTCCTTTTTGCCTCTTGGACTTGAGTGCCTGTTTCCTTCCCCAAGTTAGGGAGGTTCTGAACTATATTGTGTTCAAAAATAAACCTGCCCCTTCCCCTGTTCTTCTTCTTCTGGGACTCCCATAATATGGATAATATTGTAATTTATTGAATCATTGAGTTACCTAAGTCTACATTCATGATCTAATAGTTTTCTTTCACTCTTCTTTTCAGCTCATTATTTTCTATAATTTTGATCTTCTGCTTCTTGCATTCTTATTGAGATTACATTCATTCAGTTTTACATCTCAGCTCCAGCATTTTTTATTTTGACTTGACTTTTTTTTTTACCTGACTTTTTTTTTAGGTCTTTTATTTTTTTGCTTTTCTTCAAATATTTTATTTATTTATTCATGAGAGACACACACAGAGAGGGGCAGAGACACAGGCAGATGGAGAAGCAGGCTCCATGCAGGGAGCCTGATATGGGACTCAATCCCGGGACTCCAGGATCACTCAGTGGGCTGAAGGCAGGCACTCAACCGCTGAGCCACACAGGCGTTCCAAGTTTTTAGGTCTTTTATATCTACAGCCAGGGTTTCTGTGGTGTCTGTTTCTTTCAATCTCAGCTAGTATTCTTATGACTATTGTTCTAAATTAGTGTTCAGATATATTGTTCATATCTTTTTTGAGTGAATCTCTGGCTGCAATTTCTTCTTGATCTTTCTTTTTGGGATAATTACTCCATCTTGTCAGTTTATCTAGGTTTCTGTCTTTTATGTATTAGGAATGATTTTATACTTCCTGCTCCTGAGACTAATGTTATATTAAGAAAGGCTTCTATGTTCTAAAGGACCTGGAGCTGCAGAAACTCTTTCTGGTGTATGCTGTGTGCACTCTGCTGTTGTGTTTTGGCTGCTCTCTCCCACAGATGAGTCTTCTGCAGAGTTCTTCTTTGCTTGAGATGGAGAGTGTTTGGACCTTTAACTATGTGTGCTTTGATTTGTTTGTTAAAATATGCCCAGTTAAAAAAAATAGCCTGATCCACAATAAGAGAAAAGGAACAATAAAATCAAGACAAACAAAAAACTGCAACCCATATTCCAAATATGAAAAAAAAATTAAAAAGGAGAATCCTTATCAAAAGATATAAAAATAAAAAAAGAGGGATGCCTGCGTGGATCCTCGGCTGAGCATCTGCCTTTGGCTCAGGGTGTGATCCCAGCCAAGGCATGGAGTCCCATATCAGACTCTTCGCAGTGAGCCTGCTTCTCCCTCTGCCTATGTCTCTGCCTCTCTCTCTGTTTCTCATGAGTAAATAAATAAAATCTTTATTTATTTATTTATTAAAAATTTTATTTATTTATTTATGATAGTCACAGAGAGAGAGGCAGAGACACAGGCAGAGGGAGAAGCAGGCCCCATGCACCGGGAGCCCGATGTGGGATTCCATCCCGGGCTTCCAGGATCACACCCTGGGCCAAAGGCAGGCGCTAAACTGCTGCGCCACCCAGGGATCCCAAATAAAATCTTTAAAAAGAAGACAGAGAGACAAGAGGAAATGAAAAAAAAAAAAAAAACAATTATAAGCCTCATTCCAAAGGAAAGAAAAGAAAAGAGCCTGGTCCTATTTCTATAAGAACTGAAGCTGACACTTTGGAGCACTCTGATCAGTAGACTTGGAGCAGCTGGGGGTTTATGCTGGCCTTCTGGGAGAGCTGCTATATTGGTTCACAGTCAGACCTGTCCTACTAGAGATGTACCTGCAGAGTGCAGGAGAGTGGGGTTTAGTGTAAGGGGCTCCAACCACTATGGGATGTCCTGTGTTGCTTTAGTGATTTCCAACCTTGTTGGTGGGTGGGGCTAAAATGATATCACCCATCTTTCTTTTCCCTGGAGAGTGGAGCTCATGCCTGCAGTGTTCAGGAATGCCTCACGGAAAAGCAAAAGGTATTACTTGTGTTTCAAGCTTCTGTCAGATCCTTCTCCTCCCCCTGTCTGTGCCCAGGCAATTGGCCCACCTGGTGCCATATTTCCTTTGTATTATCTCTAGCATGTGACTGGGATTCAAAACTTCAAATCTTAAAGAACCCACTACAGCATAGACCCACTCCACTTCTCTGTTGAAGAGCCTAGTCATACTGAGTCCGTTGCCATTTCATCTCAGTAAAGCAGTCATATGCCACGTGGGTGCTTGGAGTTTCTGGTGGAGCATGGTGAAAAGCAGTGACCAATTTGCCCTCTATACATGCTACTGCCCCCTCCCAATGAATGGCCGCTCAGTGGTGACCACCAGGTCTTTTGTCCTTGGAGAGGCAATATACCCTCTTCCTCCAGGAAGGATAATGTTCTCTCTCTTGGTGTAAACCATGGGATCTTCAAATCAGGTCTCTGCCCATCCTCTCCCCAGTAGCACTGCATTCCGCTCAGCTTGACTCTGGCAAGTAAAGCAGATGTCCAAAACCTCAGAATTTGAGCTCTGCTGCTTGAAAAATTGTCATACCGGGTTCCTCCCCACTCCCCAGGCAATGGTTTTGGGGGAAGTGTTTTTCTTGTACAAACCCAATGCACTCTTCTCTCCCCCCCTCTCTTTTCATCTCCTTTCTCTGCAGAAAGGGCTCCCTCCCATCTGTGGTGCTGCAGCTTTTCTCACCCCAATTCACATCTCCACACTTTGTACCTGCCATATTCTCTTCTCATTGTGTAGATTGTTCTCTTAATCCTCAGATTGATTTCCTGGATATTCAAAATGATTGGATGCTGATTTAGCTGTGTCCAAGTGATGATGCAGTCTCAGGTTCCCTGCCATTTAATTCCCTCCAGATTATCTCATTTATTTGAGATTTTCTTGATTCTTGAGGTGGGCCTGTATTGCTATGTACTTCCCTACTGGAACCATTTTTGTTGCATCACAATGATTTTGGGCCATTTTGTTTTCAGTTTCATGTATTTCCAGTACTTATTTAATTCTTCTTTGTTTCTTGATTGACCCTTGCATCTTTTAGTAGCATGTTGTTTATGGACCACGATGTATTTGTGGTCCCTCCAGATTTTCTTTTTCTTTTTTTTCCAGATTTTATTTTTCTGATTGACTTTCAGTTTCATAATGTTCTAGTCAATACAAATGATTGGTATGATTTTGGTCTTGAATATGTTGAGGTTTATTTTGTGGGCTAATATGTGATCTAGTCTGGAGAATGTTCCATGGGCATTTGAAAAGAATATGCATTTTTTTCTCTTTCAAAATGAAATGTTCCGAATATATCTGTTAAATCTATCTGGTCTAGTTTCCCATTCAAAGTCATTGTTTCCTTGTTCCTTTTCTATTTAGGAACAAGATCATCTATCCATTGATGTAAGTGAGTTGTTAGAGTCTCCTAGTTTTATTTTATTATTATCAATTTATTCCTTTGTGTCTGTTATTAACTGTTGTATGTATTTCAGTGCTCCTTCATTGGGTGCATAAATATTTACAATTGTTATATCTTCTTGTTGGATGTCTCCTTTGTTATTATACAGTGTCCTTCTTTGTCTCTTCTTACAGTCTTTGTTTTATTTTTTAATTTATTTTGTTATTTTAAAAGATTTTATTTATTTTTTTAAGATTTTATTTATTTATTCATGAGAGACACACACAGAGAGAGGGGGGCAGAGACATAGGCAGAGGGAGAAGCAGGCTCCATGCAGGAAGACTGATGTGGGACTCAATCCTGGGACCTCGGGATCATGCCTTGAGCCAAAGGCAGATGCTCAACTGCTGAGCCACCCAAGTGTCCCTAGTCTTTGCTTCAAAGTCTGTTTTGTCTAATACAAGTATTCTTACTCTGGCTTTCTTTTAAAATCAATTTGTATAATAGATGTTTCTTCTCTTCACTTTCACTCTGCAGGTGTTTTTAGGCGTAGAATTACTCTCTTATGGGCAGGGTATAGATGATTTTTTAAAAAATCCATTCTGTCACCATATGTCTTTTGATTACAGAATTTCATCCATTTATATTCAAAGTAATTATTGATATATTTACTATAATATTATATCTGAATATTTTCTTATTCTTTCTTTTGTTTTTTCATGGTTTGCTGGTTTTCCTTAGTGATATATTTGGATTTATTTCTCTTCATTCTTTGCATATCTATTAGTGGTTTTTAATATATGGCTACCATTAGCTTTGTATAGAACCTCGTCTACATATTGTAGTCTATATTAATTTGATGGTTATTTAGGTTTGAATATCTTCCCTTGTTTTAGGTCTCTGTTATATTTTCTATCCTTTTATTTTGTGAGTTACTTAACTGATTTTATATAGAAATATTTTTTTTACTGCTTGTGTTTTTTATCTTTTTACTGTCACTTTTGCTCTCTCCTTTCCACTCAAATATTCCCTTTTCATATTGTTTGCAGGGCTAGTTTAATGGTCATTAACTCTTTTAGTTTTCTTTTTCTGGGAAAATATTTCTCCTATTCTGAGTGATAGTCTTGCTGAATACAGTATTCTTGGTTACAGACTCTTCCCATTCAGCACTATGAATATATTATGTCACTCCCTTCTGGCTTGCTAAATTTTTGTTGTAAGATCTGCAGCCAACCTTATGGGTTTTCTCATGTAAGTTGCTGTCTTCTTTTCTCTTGGTCCTTTGGAGTTTTTTTTCTTTATTACTATGTTTTTCAATTTAATTACGATATGTCTTGTTGTGGGTCTGATTTTGTTGATTTTGATTTAAGTTCTTTGTGACTCCTGGATATAAATGTTGATTTCCTTCCTCAGATTAGGGCATTTTTCAGCTATTATTTTTTCAAATAAATTCTCTACCCCATGTTCTCTTTTTCTTCTGTGATTCCTATAATATAAATATTATTGTTTGATGGAATCACTGAGTTCTATAACTCTATTATTGTTTTGCATAATTCTTTTTTCTCTTTTGTTCATCTTGAGTGTTTTCCTTTACACTGCAATTTAGATTACTTATTTGTTCCTCTGTGTCTTCCATTGTGCTGTTCATTTTATCAAGTGTGTTTCTGATTTCATTTGTTTAGCCTTTTATCTCTGCTATGTTATTCTTTATCTCTGTGTTAATGATCTCGCAGATGTCTTTTGCTCTTTTCTCATGTCCAGTATGTATCCTTATGATCATTGCTTCAAATTTTCTATCCAGCATATTATTTATATCTGTTTTGCTTAGATATGTGGCCATGGCCTTATCCTGTTCTTTCGTTTGGGTTCAATTTCTCTGTCTCTTCATTTTGGCTGCTGTTCTTGTGTCTATGTGTTAATAAAGTCAGCTAGGCCTTCTACTATTGAACATGGTGACTTTACAAAGAAGAGATCCTGGAGTGCCCTACAGTACAGTGTCCTCTATTCATCAGAAACTGGCATGCCAGGAGAATATCTAATAAGTGTTGTTTATGCCCTAACATTATATCTGAATCATGTTTCCTTTCAATGCAATCATCTGCACTGTCTCTGCTTGTCATTTGCTGTGTTTGCTATTTGTGTTGTTGATGGGACCCAGCCATTTCTGCTCTCTGGGTCATGCCTGATGGGGAAATTAGGAGCAGGGTAGTGGTGTTAGAAAAACTTGCACTGGGCCACCAGTCCTATGCTGGATTCCTCAGTGCACTGCAGCAGCTGCAGACTATGCATCAGGGCAGGTGGGGGTACAGGGCTGGGAATGGCATAATGTGATGAATATTTTTGATATATGGCTACAAATTGTGTGTGTGTGTGTGTGGTCTTATGTATATAATGTTCTATATTAAGTTAATGGTTGCTTAAGTTTGAAGCCATTCTCTACTCACCTACCCCCAGATTTTTGGTATAGTGTGTTGTACTTTACATCCTTTTATTTTGGAAAACCTTTTACTGATTTTTATAGATATACTTAATTGTACTGTCTTTTTGGGGGGGAAGTTGTTTTTGTTTGTTTTCTTCTTACTTTTTGTACTCGTACTTACAGTCTTTCCTTTCCACTCAAAAAGTTCACTCTAACATTTCTTGTAGGGTTGGTTTAATGGTCATGAATTCCTTTAACTCTTGTTTGTCTAGGAAACCATCCCTTCTTTTATTCTGAATGAGACTGGTGGATAGAGTTTTCTTGGTTGTAAGGTTTTTGTTTTTGTTTTTTCTTTCAGTACTGTGAATATATCATGCCACTCTATTCTGAGCTGCAAAGTTTCTGCTGAAAATTCAATTGATTTTCTTAGGCATTTTTCCTTGAATGTAACTGTTTTCTCTTGCCGCTTTTAACATTTTATCACTATCACTACTTTTTGCCATTTTAATTACTATTTGTCTTGCTGAGGACCTCTTTGAGTTAATATTGTTGGGTGCTCTCTGTGCTTTCTGAATCTGAATTTCTGTCTTCTTCCCTAGATTAGGGAAGTTTTCAGCTATCATTTCTTCAAATACACTTTTTTATCCCCTTCCTCTACTTTCTCCTTCTGGGATCCCTATAATGAAAATGCTATTATGCTTGATGGTATCACTAAATTTCCTTAGTCTATTTCCATTTTTTATTATTATTTTTCTCTTTCTTGTTCAGCATGGTTTCTTTCATCTACTGTCCTCTAGGTCACTTCATTTTTTCTCTTCTTCTTGTCTACTATTTATCCTACCTAGTGTATTTTTAATTTCAGTTATTGAGTCCTTTATCTGTGAGTCATTCTTCTCTATGTTTTCTATATCTTTGCTATGAGTTTCACTGAGGTCCTCCAATCTTTTCTCAAGTCCAGAGAGTATCTTTATGATCATTACTTTAAATATGCTCTCAGGTATTTTACTTATCTCCATTCTGTTTTGCTCAGTTGCTCTTATTTTGTCCTGTTCTTTTATTTGGAACACATTCCTTTGTATATCCTTATTATGTATAACCTTCTGCTTCTGTTTCTATGTCTTAAAGTCAGCTACATATCATGCTGTTGAAAGTAGTGGCCTCATTAATAAGAGACCCTTTAGTGCTCTGCAGTTCGATGTTCCCTGTTCACCAGAAATTTGTGCTTCAATGGTGTGTCTTATGTGTGCTTTGTACACCCTAATGTTGTAGGTGAACAATGTTTTCCTTCAGCTTAGTCATCCGCAATGGCAGTCTTTTATTGTTTTTGGTAGTGTTTGGTCCCTGTATTGTAAGTTGGCTAATCTTAGGTTTCATTGGATTTTAATTGTCATATTACATGTTTGCCAGTGATTCAATAACAAAGAACTGAAGGATGATTTCCTTTTTTTCTCCTTTAGGAGCTTTTATTGGTAAAGGAGGCTTACAGTCAGACATGATTCTGTCCTCAACCCACTGATGGGGCCACAGTTGGCGTGGTATGTGGTTTTTTCCTTCCTCCCTGGAGTAGGAGTCACTTTGGAGTGGTGCTGGACTCTTCTGGGGCTGTTTAGCACTGCAAAGCTTGTGGAACTGCTTTGTATTGACTCTGGCCAAGGTTGTATTTGGGAGGGGTGGGGCCACAAAAGAATGAAGAGGCAGGGCTCACAGTATAGTAAGGCCTATGCTGATCCCCTGTGGGAGAAAACATGCAGCCACCTGGGAAAAATACTGTCTAGGCTTTGATTGAGGAGGCATTTTTATTGGAGAATAAGAGGATGGGGTACACTATTTGCCAGCTAGGTGGAGGGTGTTGTGTTGACCTGGTTCCTGTAGGTCTTGTATCTAGGCTGGAGGGTGGGTGATGGAAATGGTGCCAGCCAGTTCTTTTGTTCTTGGAGAGTTCTTCCAATGATCCCTCCCACTTCAACACATGCTCTGAGATTAGTAAATAAATCATCTCTATTAGAAGAGAAGAACCACTTCTACAAAGGAAGTATTAAAACAATCAACAGGGCAGCCCCAGTGGCTTAGTGATTTAGCACTGCCTTCAGCCCAGGGCGTGATCCTGGAGACCCCGGACCGAGTCCCATGTCAGGCTCCCTGCATGGAGCCTGTTTCTCCTTCTGCCTGTGTCCCTGCCTCTCTCTCTCTGTCTCTAATAAATAAAATCTTTAAAAAATAAAAAATAAATAAAACAACCAACAGAATGGGAGAAAATCTTTTCAAACCATATGCATAAAAAGGGCCTAGTATTTAGTATACATATTCAACTCTTACAATTCAAAAACAGACATAATCCAATGAAAAATGGAAAAAGGATTTCAGTAGAATGTCCTTCAAAAGATATGCAAATAACCAAAATTCATATGAAAAAATACTCAATATTGCTAGTCATCTGGAAATGAAAATCAAAACCATGATGCAATATCACTTCACACACACTAGGATGGCTATAATAAAAAATTACACAATCACAAGTTTTGGCAAAGATGTGAAGAAATTGGAACTCTGAGTTGTCTGGGAATATAAAATTGGGTGATCACCTTAGAAAACTGAAAGTTCCTCTAATAGTTAAAGATAGAGTTCATATATGACTGAACTATTGTTCTCTCAGGAATATATCACTTATTCTCAGGAATAAGAACACTTATTCACACAAAAACTTGTAAAACAGTGTTCATAGTAATGTTATTCATAATAGCCCCAAAATGGAGACAATCCAAAAGTCCATTAACTGAGAAATTGAAAACCAAAATGTGGTATATCTATACAATGACAATTCAGTCATAAAAAATAAATACTGACAAAGGCTACATGAATGGACCTCATAAACATTAGGAAGTGAAAAAGTGAGTCACAAATGGCAGCACCTTGTGTTATGCCATTTTCCTGGGACTGTATAGAATAGAAAGTCCATGGAAATAGAAATTAGATTAGTAATAAACAGGATTGGGTAATTTTGGGGAAATGTCCATTGGGCTTCTTGCCGAGAGACAAAATATTCTGGATTTAGAGAGAGATTATCATTGCATAACCTTATTAATACACTAAAAATGAATTGTACATTTTAAAAAGTGAAATTTATGTCATATATTCCCAATTATATATATATATATATATATATATATATATATATATATATATATGTAATTAGAACTGACTCTAGCCACAGCCTTTAATTTAAATGAGCTGTTTTGTGTTTGTACATGCTATCAAAACTAAAGTGCAGGCATATAAAAGCTCTTAAAAATAATCACTTCACACACAAAGTTGTTCAATACCTTCACTTGGGCAATATTTAAGGTTGCTTTCTCAATATGGTAGCTTGCAAATATGTCATAAAAATAAAAGATTATAATCCACTTACGCCACAAGAGCTAAAATTATCTCAATATGCTTATACACTCTTAGATCTGTAATTTACCATTATGATTACTATGACGTTGGAAAAGGCATATGGAAATTTTAAAATCTTTTCCTGAAAAATTTAGCAACATTTGAAAGAATATGTACAATACAATAAATGTTTTAACCATTATAAAGACTGTGTATCTGAAACCCAAAGTGTATATAGTCTTCAATAAAGAAACACCTAAGTCATTTACATGATATGCAGTAAAAAGATAAATATGACCATTTTCACAACTATTAGTTAATAAATATTTTATTTTAGAAGAGTCTTAGATTTGCAGGAAAGTTTTGAAAATAATACTGAGTTCCCATCTAGCCTACACTCAGTTACTTTGCTAGCATATTGATATTTACATTAGTTTGGTATATTTGTCACAACTAAGGATCCAATATTGGTACATTATCATTAACTAAAGTCCATACTTTATTCAGATTGCCCTGGTTTTGATTTAATGTTTTTTTTTTTTCTGTTATGGTGTCCCATATAGGTTACCACATTACATTTAGTAGTCACATTAGGGTCTTTTGGCTGTGATAATTCCTCAGACTTTCCTTGTCTTTTATAACACTGAAAGTTTTGAGAACTGGTACGGCACTGTAGTATTTCTTTTAATTGAGGTTTATCTGCTGTTCTTGTTATGATTCAATTAGCAATATTTTTTTGGGGGAGGAGTGAGAGATAAAGTGCTATTTTCATCACATCATATCAAGGTCCATATTATCAATATAACTTATCACTCTTGATGTTAAGCTTAGCCACATGGCTATGATACTTTTTTCTTCACATTTCTTCATTACTGAAGAAGTCACTGTTGGCATTTTTGTTCTGTAACATTTTGAAGGAAGTCACTGTGAAATTCACACTTAAGGAGTGTGGAGTTTTGCTCTACCACTTTAAGGATGAAATATCTGTATAATTTATTTGAAATTTGTCTACATGGGAACTTTGTCAATTATACTTAATTTATTTATATTAACATGGACTCATCAGTACTTATACTTTAGGTTATGATGCAACACTACTTCATTAGTTTTGTTGGTTAAACTGTTCCAGCTTTAGTCACTGGAAGCTCTTTCAGTCAGTGATGTGTACATTTGATGTACACCCATTGTTGTGGAGTTTATTTTAGGGCATTATAACTTTTTCACTCTGAAATATGCTCCAAGATTATACTATATATTCTGTAATATAGTCAAAAATCAGCAATTAATTCAAGGAACCCTGGTTCCTTTCATTGCAGAATTACATTAGAAAATAAATATGGCTTTGGATGTGCTATTGCCTCTGAGGAGTCATTGCTTCTGTTCCCTGTCAATTGACAAAGCAAATAAATGATAATATGTACACTAATTTAACTATGTACATGCATCTATAAATATTTCTTTATGTATCCATTGGTATTTATATTAGGCTAAGTAGGAGTTCATGCTGATGTCCTTAACTCTAATCCCCAGCATCACATCAATCATCCTGGTTTTCCCCTTGTTTATCTGTAACCACTTACTCTAACAGTAAGAAACCAGGTTTGCATCATCTGCCATCCATTAACTAGTTATAAATTATGAAAGTATCCCAATTACATTAAATCGATAGAATATGAAATGTTTAGAAAATATCCTAACAAAAAATCACAAGAAACATATGAAGAAAAGTATAAAATGTTGATAAAAGACATACAGAAACCATGGATAAATGTAGCTACAATTCTAGTTTAAAAGCTAAAAAACAAAGACGTACAGATGAACAACAGACAAATGAAAAGATGTTCAGCATCACTAATCAACAGGAAAATGCAAATCAAAACCACAATGAGAGATCACTTTACACTTGTCAGAATGGCTATAATCCAAAAAGCAAGAAATAACAAGTGTTGGTGAAAATATGGAGAAAAAAGAAACCATGTACACTGTTGTTGGAAATGTGAATTGGAACAGCCTCTGTGGAAAACAGTAGTGAGGTTCCTCAAAAAATTAAAAATAAATAAAAATACCATATGATCCAGTAATTCCATGACTGGGCATTTACCTAAAGAAAATGAAAACACTGATTTGAATATATATATCTACATATATATCTACATATATATGTATATATATTCAAATATATATTCAAATATATATATTCCTATGTTTACTTGAATTTATATATATAATTTTAAATATATATATTCGAATACATATATATTCCTATATATATTCAATATATATATATGAATATTCCTATGTTTATTGAAGCATTATCGATAATAGTCAAGATATGGAAGAAACCTAAAGTGTCCATCTATAGGTAAATTGATGAAGAATATAGTTTACACACACATATTCACACAGAAATATAGCACATCCATAAAAAAGAATGAAACAATTTGCAATAATGTGAATAGACCTAAAGGATATTACACTAAGTGAAATAAGTCAGATTGAAAAAAGAAATACCATATGATTCCATTCATATGTGGAATCTAAAAAATAAAACAAATGAATAAACAAGCAAAAAGCAGAATCAGAACTATAAATACAGGACAAACTGATAGCAGCAAGAGGGAATGAGGGTGGAAGGATGGACAAAATGGGTGAAAGAAAGTGGTAGATACAGGCTTCCAGTTATAGAATAAGTCATGATAAAAAAAGGCACAACATAGGGAATATAGTCAACAGTATTGTAATAGTGTTGTATGGTGACAGATGTAGCTATATTTGTGGTGAGCATGGCATGATGTACAGAGAAGTTGAATCACTATGTTATACACCTGAAACTAATATAACATTGTGTACCACTTATAGTCAAATAATATTTTTATTTCAAAATTTTCTATTAGTATAATGTTGCCTCTCCTACAAGACAAGGTATATATATATATATATATATATATATATATATATATATATATATACTTTATATTCTGACTCAAATTGTTAAGCACCTAGCAAAATAATTGTGACAAATTTTCAATAAATGTTCAGCCAAGAGCAAAACAATAGATGACTGTTTATCCACCATCTCTCACTTCTAGGATAAGCAAGCATTCTCACAATCTATTGTTTAGATTTTTTTGAATTTTTAAAAAATTTGTGGCTTGAATGAGTGTTGCCACTTTCCTACAGACCCTTTTTTATAGTCATAATCATTACTCTAGAAGTATAGCTGAACTTTGCTTTGTCAAGTAGGCTGAATGCCTAGAAATTTTCAAAATGGACTTAGTTTGAGTTGACTTTCTGTTATTTGCAATCAAGAACCCTGATCAACAGTTGAACATGTTGCATAATATGTTTTCTTTAAAATTTTGCTTTATATAAGTGCATTTTCAAAACACAGAATGTATTTTTTCTGTATATTTTAGTACATAACTTTCATTATATTGTAGTTTTTTTAAAATTTATTTATGATAGTCATACAGAGAGAGAGGGAGAGAGAGGCAGAGACACAGGCAGAGGGACACAGCCCACAGCAGGCTCCATGCACCGGGAGCCTGACGTGGGATTCAATCCCGGGTCTCCAGGATCGTGCCCTGGGCCAAAGGCAGGCGCCAAACCGCTGCGCCACCCAGGGATCCCTATATTGTAGTTTGGACACAGCATCCCACTTGGATGTTTGGTAAAGACTAATAATATAAGACCCTTATTTCAGTTTTAGGCCAGTTAAAATTGTAGGATTTGCAAATGGTTTCTTAATATTTCTTATTTTAATTTTTTTTTTAACAAACAGTTCTTATGGTCAAAAATTTCCACACATCTAATATGGGTAACTGAAAAAATATCAAGAATGAGTCAAGATCTATATTTTCAAAACTGTGATTTTAATGCATTTGAAAAACTTGGGAATAGTTTTGTAAATATAATCACACTATTTTCTTTAGAATGGGGAATTCTTGATTCAACATTCTGAAACAGCACATGAAGGACACCTGTCTAGCTCAGTCAGAAGAGCATGCGACTCTTGATCTCATGTTCAAAATTCAAGCCCCACACTGGGTATAGAGATTATTAAAAAAATAAACAAGTTTGAAAACTGAAATGTAGCATATAATAAAACATGTTTTTAAGGATAAAAATATTAGTAAACTATAATAAAAACTCAGCTGTATCTTGCTTCAACTACTACCCATTTTTCTAGGGCACAGTACTTTCAAGAGAGTTGAGAGGTTTGTAAAAATGCAATCAATAGAAAACCAGATCCTGTCCAATCTATGAAGTCTGGTTACAGAGGGTGATAATAATGTAGATAATCCTGAGTTTCACTCTTTGAACATCTGTACTATACTTTCTTTTGGAGATTAAAGAATTAAAGCATTTGAATAAATTCCACAAATTCAAACATTGCATATTGATTTTGTCATTAAGACCTGGCATTTGAAGTCATGTCAGCTTTAGATTGTAGTACCAATGATGGAGTAGATTGACTTCCTGTGGCAAATTAACTTCTTTTAGCCCACAGATGGAGCATAAAAACAAAGCAAAAATGAAAACCAATCAATAGTGCTCACGCTTTTTACACTTTACCTGAATAATAAAATATCCTACCTTCTTAGGAAGAATATAAATGCAAGAAAGGCAAAAAATATGATATAACAAGAAGACTTATATAATTACTTAGTTTTGTGGAATTAAATTATGGAATTAAATTATGATCTGTTTCCCACCCTTTAATATTCTTCTCTATATTTTGTTAGTATATTCTGAAGAAAAAAGGCTTACTTACTTTCTCATGTATTTTCACTTGGAAAATAACTAGAGACAGATTAGTAGTGCCCAAACTTAGCAGATAAATGTAATAATCCTGGAAATTTTAAAATGCACGCACCTGGGGTCCACTCTAGGAGATTTTACTTCAGAAAATCTAGAGACAAGATCAAAAATACTGATTTTTCAAACTCTTCACAGGTGATAACACTAGTTAATCATGTTTGGGAATATATGGGGTAGAAAAATTCAAGGTCTAGTTTAACCCTTATGTTATGTGGTAGCATAAAATTTTAAATCAGAAAATCATTTAGTCTCTAAAAAAGAATCACTCTGATTTCTGTCATTATTAGGAATGCTTTTTCTCCTTCCTTTTCCTTCCTTCCTTCCTTCCTTCCTTCCTTCCTTCCTTCCTTCCTTCTTTCCTCCTTTCCTTCCTTTATATTAAAACAGGATAGTTGATTCAGGAAGCTGTCTACTATGTGTACAGTTTCACTTTATTTTGGAGTTAGGAGCTCTGGATTCCTATTCTAGCTCTGTCTCTAAGTGGTTGTGTGACTTTGGATGATTCACTCCCCCTTCCTCTGTTTGGTCCCCATTTATTCAGATGTTCAAATAAAGTAATTGTAACTGAGAGTCTCTAAAATCCATTCTTGTCCAAATCCCTCTAATCTGACATATTAATGGTGCTTTATACGTAAGAATGGTACACAGAGAAGTACTCAACAAAAACTTGCCATTTCTAAAAAGATCTTCTTTATTTATTCATGAGAGACACAGAGAAAGAAGCAGAGATATAGGCAGAGGGAGAAGCAGGCTCCTTGCAGAGAGCCTGGTGTGGGACTGGATCCCAGGATTCCCGGATCACGACCTGAGCCAAAAGCAGACGCTCAACAATTGAGCCCACCCAGGTGCCCCAAAACTTGCCATGTTCTATGAGGTTTTAAATGTCAATGTTTAGGTGAAAAATACACTTGGCATTGAGCAATAAAATAAATAAAATAAAATATAACAAAATACAAATTATTTGACAAAGTTTGTCCCTAGTTGTCAAGCATGACAGGAGGCTCATTGTTTTTTTTATTGTAATGGTAAATAACACATAATATAAAATTTACCATTGTAACCATTTATAGATGTAATTGTGTAATTCAATGGTGTTAAGTATATTCAAATTATAGTGAAAAGGATCTCCAAACCTTTCTTTTTCAGCTTTCAGTGTAGAAACACCCATTAAACAGCAAGTCTCCATTTCCCCTCCATTCTGTTCCTGATAACTCTCTGTTTATATAAATAGGAATACTTTATGTACCTTATATCAGTAGAATTATATAGTACTTGATTTTTATGACCAGCTTATTTCATTTAGCATAGTTTCCCCAAAGTTCATCCATCTTGTAGCATATGACAGGATTCCATTCATTTTAAGACTGAATAATATTTTATATGCATATATGGCATTTATTCATTCGTACATCAATGGACATTTGAGTGGTTTTCATTTCTTGGCCATTGTGAATATTGCTAAACATAAGTGTACAAATATCTCTTCAATACCCTGCTTTCAGCAGTTTTGAATATATATCCAGAAGTGGCTTTCTGTCTCTATGTTTCCCCCTTATTTATTTTGTTTCTTAACTACAACACATGAATGAAATCATATCATTTTTGTCTTTCTTTAACTGACTTATTTCACTTAGCATTATATGCTCCAGTTCATCCATGTTATTGCAAATGGCAAAATTTCATTCTTTAAAAGACTGAATAGTTGGGACGCCTGGGTGACTCAGTGGTTGAGTGTTTGCCTTCGGCTCAGGGTGTGATCCCAGAGTCCTGGGATCGAGTCCCACATCAGGCTTCCTGCAGGGAACTTGGTTCTCCCTCTGCCTATGTCTCTGTCTTTTCTCTGTGTCTCTCATGAATAAATAAAATCTTTTTTAAAAAGGCTGAATAGTATTCACTATTGTATGTATATACTACATCTTATTTATCCTTTTATAAATCGATGGACACTTGGGCTCTTACAATATCTTGGCTATTGTAAATAATGGTGATATAAACACAAGAGAATATGTTTCACTTTTAATTAGTTTTCTTATATTTTTCAGTAAATACCCAGTATGAATGCTGGATCATATAGTAGTTATATTTTTAACTTTTTAAGGAACCTCAATAATGTTTTCCACAGTGGCTGCACAATTTTGCATTCCCACCAAGAGTGTGTGAGTGTTCTTTTTCCTGCACATACATAACATCACCTGTTTTTGTTTTTGTATTCTTGATTTTAGCTATTCTGACAGGTGTGAAGTGAGATAACATCTCATTGTAGTTTTGATTTGCATTTCCCAGATATAGGTGATGATAAATAAGCATGTTTTCATGTGTTTGTTTGTCATCTATATATCTTTTTTGGAAAAATGTCTTCATATCTTCTACCCATTATTTAACTGGATTATTCATGCTTTGGTTGGTGAGTTTTGTAAGTTATTTATATATTTAGGAAACTAGACCTTTATAAGCTAAGTGATTTGCAAATATCTTCTCTGATTCCACAGGTTGCCTTTTAGCTTTGTTAATTGTTTCCTTTGCTGTGTAGAAGCTTTTTATTTTGATACAGTCCCAATTGCTTATTTTTGCTATTGTTTCCCTTGCCTCTAAAGGCAAATCCTTTTTTTCTAAAAACTAGGTTTTTGGGATCCCTGGGTGGCGCAGTGGTTTGGCGCCTGCCTTTGGCCCAGGGCGCGATCCTGGAGACCCGGGATCGAATCCCACGTCGGGCTCCCGGTGCATGGAGCCTGCTTCTCCCTCTGCCTGTGTCTCTGTCTCTCTCTCTCTCTCTCTCTCTCTGTGACTATCACAAATAAATAAATAAAATTAAAAAATAAAAATATAAAAATAAAAACTAGGTTTTTTTAGAGAGAAAGTGAGGGGAGGGATATAGGGAGAGGAAGAATTTTAAGCAGGCTCCACACTGACCATGGAGATCAACGTGGAGCTCAATCCCACAACCCGGAGATCAGGGCCTGAACCAAAATCAAGAGTCAGAGGCTTAACTAACTGAGACACTCCAGCACACCAGGAGGCATGTCTTGATAGAATTTGCTACAGCTAGTGTTACGTAGGTTTTATGGTCTTTGTTGTCTTCCAAGATTTTGATGGTTTCAGGTCTCACATCAATTTTTAATTTATTTTTGTGTATGGTGTAAGTAAGTGGTCTAATTTCTTTCTTTCTTTCTTTCTTTCTTTCTTTCTTTCTTTCTTTCTTTCTTTCTTTCAACTGTCCAATGTCATTCTTTTGCATGTTACAGTCCAGTTTTCATAACCTCATTTGTTGAAGACTGTCTTTTCCCATTGGGTATTCTGTCCTGCTTTGTCAAAGATTAGTTGTCCATATAATTGTGGGTTCATTTCTGCATGAATTCTATTCTGTTCCACTCAATTATGTGTCTACTTTTGTGCCAATACCATACTGTTTTGATCACTACAGTTCTGTAATATAACTTGAAGTCCAGAATTGTGATGTCCCTAAATTTGCTTTGCTTTTTCAAGGTTGCTTTGGCTATCCAGGTTTTTGTGTGTGTGTGTGTGATTCCATACAAATTTTAGGATTTTTTTCTTCAAGCTCCGTGAAAAATGCTAGTGGTATTTTGTTAGGGATTATATTAAAAGGATGGATCGCTTTGGGTATTGGCCTGCAGTTGTTGTTGTTGTTGTTGTTGTTGTTCTTCTTCTTCTTCTTTTTTTTTAGTGCAGTCTTTATCTGGTTTTGATATCAGTGTCATTTTGGCCTCATAGAATGCATTTGGAAGTTTTCCTTCAGTTTCTTTCCTTTTTTGGGGGGGTAATTTGAGAAGAAGACATATTAACATTTCTTTAAATGTTTGGTAGAATCTGCCTGTGAATAAGGGAGGGCAAGATAGCGGAAGAGTAGGGTCCCCAAATCACCTGTCCCCACCAAATTACCTAGATAACCTTCAAATCATCCTGAAAATCTACGAATTCCGCTTGAGATTTAAAGAGAGAACAGCTGGAATGCTACAGTGAGAAGAGTTCGCGCTTCTATAAAGGTAGGAAGACGGGGGAAAAATAAATAAAGAACAAAAGGCATCCAAGAGGGAGGCGCCCCGCGAGGAGCTGGGCTAAGGCCAGGGCGAGCGCCCCCAGGACAGGAGAGCCCCGTCCCGGAGAAGCAGGAGCTGCACCAATCTTCCCTGGCGGAGGGCGCCCGCAGGGAGTCAGAGCAGGACTCCAGGAGGGCGGGGATGCCCTCAGGCTCCATGGGACACTAACAGAGCAACTGCGCACGGGGAGAGTGCTCCGAGCTCCCTAAAGGGCTGCAACACATGGTTGGCTGGACTCGGGAGCAGCTCGGAGGGGCTCGGGTGGCTCCGCGGTGGCGGCTGCGGCGGCTGGGAGCGCGAATCCAACAGCTCAGGCCCCGGAGCACAGGGCCCCGGGACACAGCCCAGGATCCGGCCTCCCCCGGGACAGGCAGAGGCCAGGAGGCCCCAGGACAGCAAGGACGCTCCTGCCCCGAGCTGAGCAGATCAGCGGCCCCACCCCCGGAGCATCCAGGCCCCTGCAGACCGAGAGCTCCGAGCTCCATAGTTACTGCGGGAGCTGAAACCAGGGCTCCAGAGCTGGCGGAGGTCACTGTGGTTGTTCCTCCTGGGGCCTCACGGGGTAAACAACCCCCACTGAGCCCTGCACCAGGCAGGGGGCAGAGAAGCTCCCCCAAGTGCTAACACCTGAAAATCAGCACAACAGGCCCCTCCCCAAGAAGACAAACTAGACGGACAAGTTCCAGGGGAAGTCAAGAAGTCAAGTATACAGAAACAGAACTCTCCCGAGTTTTTTTTTTTTCTTTTTGATTTCTGTTTTCTTCCCCCACCCTTTTTTTCCTTTCTTATTCTTTCTCTTTTTTTTTCTCTTTTTCTCTTTTTTCTTTTTCTCTTTTCTTTCCTTCTTTGTCTCCTCTCTTTTTCTCCTTTTCCCAATACAACTTGTTTTTGGCCACTCTGCACTGAGCAAAATGACTAGAAGGAAATCCTAACCTCAAAAGAAAGAATCAGAAACAGTCCTCTCTCCCACAGAGTTACAAAATCTGGATTACAATTCAATGTCAGAAAGCCAATTCAGAAGCACTATGATAGAGCTACTGGTGGCTCTAGAAAAAAGTATAAAGGACTCAAGAGACTTCATGACTGCAGAATTTAGATCCAATCAGGCAGAAATTAAAAATCAATTGCATGATATGCAATCCAAACTAGAAGTCCTAACGACGAGGATTAACGAGGTGGAAGAACAAGTGAGGGACATAGAATACAAGTTGATGGCAAAGAGGGAAACTGAGGGAAAAAGAGGCAAACAATAAAAAGACCATGAAGATAGATTAAGGGAAATAAATGACAGCCTGAGGAAGAAAAACCTACGTTTAAATGGGGTTCCCGAGGGCACCAAAAGGGACAGAGGTCCAGAATATGTATTTTAACACATCATAGCTGAAAACTTTCCTAATATGGGAAGGGAAACAGGCATTCAGATCCAGGAGATAGAGAGACCCCGCCCTCAAATCAATAAAAACCGTTCAACACCTCCACATTTAATAGTGAGGCTTGCAAATTCCAAAGATAAAGAGAAGATCCTTAAAGCAGCAAGAGACAAGAAATCCCTGACTTTTATGGGGAGGAATATTAGGGTAACAGCAGACCTCTCCACAGAGACCTGGCAGGCCAGAAAGGGCTGGAAGGATATATTCAGGGTCCTAAATGAGAAGAACATGCAACCAGGAGTACTTTATCCCGCAAGGCTCTCATTCAGAATGGAAGGAGAGATAAAGAGCTTCCAAGACAGGCAGGAACTGGAAGAATATGTGACCACCTAACCAGCTCTGCAAGAAATTTTAAGGGGGACTCTTAAAAATTCCCCTTTAAGAAGAAGTCCAGTGGAACAATCCACAAAAAACAAGGACTGAATAGATATCATGATGACACTAAACTCATATCTTTCAGTAGTAACTCTGAACGTGAACGGGCTTAATGACCCCATCAAAAGGCGCAGGGTTTCAGACTAGATAAAAAAAGCAGGACCCATCTATTTGCTGTCTACAAGAGACTCATTTTAGACAAAAGGACACTTACAGCCTGAAAATAAAAGGTTGGAGAACCACTTACCATTCGAATGGTCCTCAAAAGAAAGCAGGGGTAGCCATCCTTACATCAGATAAACTAAAATTAACCCCAAGCCTGTAGTGAGAGCTTAAGAGGGACACTATATCATTCTTCAAGGATCTATCCAACAAGAGGACTTAACAATCATCAATATATATGCCCCATATGTGGGAGCTGCCAAGTATATCAATCAATTAATAACCAAAGTGAAGAAATATTTAGATAATAATACACTTATACTTGGTGACTTCAATCTAGCTCTTTCTATACTCGATAGGTCTTCTAAGCACAACATCTCCAAGGAAACGATTGCTTTAAATGATACACTGGACCAGATGGATTTCACAGATATCTACAGAACTTTATATCCAAACTCAACTGAATACACATTCTCCTCAAGTGCACATGGAACTTTCTCCAGAATAGACCACATACTGGGCCACAAATCCGGTCTGAACTGAAACCAAAGGATTGGGATCATCCCCTGCATATTCTCAGACCATAATGCCTTGAAATGAGAACTAAATCACAACAAGAAGTTTGGAAGGACCTCAAACACGTGGAGGTTAAGGACCATCTTGCTAAAAGATGAAAGGGTCAACCAGGAAATTAAGGAAGAATTAAAAAGATTCATGGAAACTAATGAGAATGAAGATACAACCGTTCAAAATCTTTGGGATGCATCAAAAGCAGTCCTGAGGGGGAAATACATCGCAATGCAAGCATCCATTCCAAAACTGGAAAGAACTCAAATACAAAAGCTAACCTTACACCTAAAGGAGTTAGAGAAAAAACAGCAAATAGATCCTACACCCAGCAGAAGAAGAGATTTAATAAAGATTCAAGCAGAACTCAATGAAATCGAGACCAGAACTGTGGAACAGATCAACAAAACCAGGAGTTGGTTTTTGAAAGAATTAATAAGATAGATAAACCATTAGCCAGCCTTATTAAAAAGAAGAGAGAGAAGACTCAAATTAATAAAATCATGAATGAGAAAGGAGAGATCACTACCAACACCAAGGAAATACAAATGTTTTTAAAAACATATTATGAACAGCTATATGCCAATAAATTAGAATCTGCCTGTGAAGCCTGGACTTTTGTTTTTTGGGAGTTTTTGTTGTTGTCCTTACAGACTCAATTTCTTTGCTGGTTATCAGTTTCTTCAAATTTTCTGTTTCTTCCTGCTTCAATTTTGGTATTTTTTATATCTAGGAATTTAGCTATTTTTTCTAGATTTTCCAGTTTGTTGACTTATTATTTTTCATAATAATTTCTTATGATTGTGTTTATGTGGCGTGGGTTGTTATTTCTCCTCTCTCATTTGTGATTTTATTTCTTTGAGTATTTTCTTCTTGATAATTCTGACTAGAGGTTTATCAATTTTAAAAAAATATATATTTATTTATTCATGAGAGACAGAGAGAGAAAGACAGACACATAGACAGACTGAGAAGCAGGCTCCATGCAGGGAGCCCAATTTTGAACTCAATCCTGGAACTCTGGGATCACGCCCTGGGTCAAAGGCAGATGCTCAACCACTGAGCCATCCAGGAGTCCCAAAGTTTACCAATTTTAATGATCTTTTCAAAGAATCAGATTCTGGTTTCATTGATCTCTTCTATTGCTTTTTGTTGTTGTTTGTTGTTGCTATTGTTTCTGTATCATTATATCTGTTTTCATCTTTATTAATTTTTTCCATCGGTTTTAGGTTTTTCTGTTGTTATTTTTGCATCTCTTTTAGGGGCAAAGTTAGGTTTTTTATTTGAGATTTGAGATTTTTCTTTCTTCTTGGGTATGCCTATATTGCTATAAACTTCCCTCTCCTAGAACCACTTTTTGCTTCATCCTGAATATTTTGAACTGTTGTGTTTTTGTTTTTATTTTCTTCCCCACACTTTTTAATCTCTTCTTCGGTTTCTTCATTATGTGTTTATTGTTAAGTTTCATATTATTTAAGCTCTTTGTATTTGTGATATTTCCAGATATTTTCTTGTGGTTGACTTGTAGCTTCATAGCATTATTCAGGAAAAGTGCATGGTATGAGTTTGATTTTCTTGAATTTATTGAAGCTTTTTTTATGGGATAATATGTGATGTGTTCTGAAGACTGTCCTAAAAAAAAAAAAGAAGACTGTTCTACGTGCACTTGAAAATAATGTGAATTATGCTGTTTCAGGATGGGATGTTCTGAAAACATATGTTAAATCCATCTGGTACATTTTGTTATTCAAAGTCATTGTTATTTTGTTGTTCTGTTTAGATCTGTCAATTGATGTAAGTTTTTTTAAAAAACTTTTATTCATTTATTCATAAAAACACACACACACAACACACACACACACACACACACACACACACACACACAGATAAAGGCAGAGGGAGAAGCAGGCTCCATGCAGGGAACCTGATGTGGACTTGATCCTGGGATTTCAGGATCATGCCTGACCAAAGGCAGATGCCCAACCACTGAGCCACCCAGGCGTCCCTGTAAGTTTATTCTTAAAGTACCCCCACTACTGAGATAATGCTATTATCTATTAATTCCATTTGTTTGGCTTTTACTGGTTTATGTATTTGGGTGCTCCTTTGTTGGGTGCAGAAATATTTGTAATTGTTATATATTCTTTTGAATTGTTTCTTGTATTATTATTATATAATGTACTTCGTGTCTCCTGGTACAGTCTGGTTTAAATTCTATTTTGTCTGACATAAGTATCAGTATTTCCGCTTTCTTTTGACATCTGTTTACATGATAGATATTTCTCTATGCTCTCACTTTTCAATCTGCTGGTGTCTTTGGGTCTAAAATGAGTCACTTCTAGGTAGCACAGGGAAGGGTCTTGTTTGTTAATCCATTTTGTTACCCTTTGTATTTTTATTGGAACATTTAGTATATTTGTATTCAAAATAATTATTGACAAATATCTATTTGTTGCCATTTTTTAAATTTGCCTTATGGTTGTTTCTGAAGATTTTAACTGATTCTTTCTTGTCTTTCTTTTATATTTTGTTGATTTCATTAGTAATACACTTGGATCTTTTGTCTTTATTCTTTGCATATTTATTAGTAGTTTTTGATCTATGGTTACCCTTTCCATGAAAAAAAATTATAACATTCATTTCAAGGCAAAAATGCTGGAAACAAATTCCCTCAGATTTTTCTAAGAAAGTTTTTATTTCCTCTCTCTTTTCAAAAATGATTTTCCAAGGTACAGAATTTTAGGTTCCTGGACTTTCTTCTCTCAATATTTTATTTCAATCCCCTTCCTTCTTGCATGATTTCAGATGAGAAGTCAAATGTAATCCTTACTTTTACTTATTCATATATGTTTTTACATGCCCTGACGTCCCTTTTTAAAGATTTATTTATGGTTTGTTTGTTTGTTTGTTTGTTCGTTTGTTTATGAGAGATGGAAGTCACAGAGGGAGAAATAGAATCCTGAAGCATATTCACCACTGAGCACAATGTGTGGGTTCGATACCAGGACCTTGAGATCATGACCTGAGCTGAAATCAAGAGTTGGCTGCTCAGCTGACTAAGCCACGTAGGTGCCCCTATTCTTGACTTCTTTGAAGATATTTTTATTTTTAAATTATTTTTTAACTTTTTATATATCTAATTTTTATTTAAATTCAATTTGCATATAACGCCCAGTGCTCAGTCCATCAAGTACCCTCCTTAGTGCCCATCACCCAGTCACCCCATCCAACCTCCCCTTCCACAACTCTTTATTTCCCAGATGAAGATATTTGTATATGTTTGATTTTTTTATAGTTTGAATAGGATATGCATAGGGTGAAAAAAAAGGATATGCATAGGGTAGTTTAAGGGCATGTATCCTGTTTGTTGTTCTCTGGTGTTCTTGGAGCTGTCATTTATTGTCTAACATTAGTTTGGTGATAATCTTAGTTGTTATTACTTTAAATATTTTTCTGTTCTTTTATTTACTTTTCTCCTCATGATCCCATTATATGTATGTTGCACCTTTAGAAAATGTCCCACAGTCCTTGTATATTCTGTTCTTTTTTTTTAACTGTTTCCTTTGATTTTCATTTTTAGAAATTTCTGCTGACACATTCTAAAGCTCAGAGATTCTTTGTTCACCTCTGTATAATCTATAAATAAGCTTATTAGAGACATTATTTTTAAGATATTTTTATTTATTTGAGAGAGAGAGAGAGAGAGAGAGAGAGAGAGAGCACAAACACAATAGGGGGAGAAGTAGAGTCCCTGCCCAGCGGGGTTGTGGTGCTCAATCCCAGGATCATGGGATCATGACCTGAGCTGAGGACAGATGTTTAACTGACTAATCCACCCAGGTGCCCCAGAGACATTATTTTTATTACACTTTTTTATCTGTAGAATTTTGTTTGGTTCTTTTATGGAATTCCCATATTTCTTCTTATATTGCCCATTTGTTCTTGTGTGTTTTCTACTTTTTTGTCAGAATGCTTAGCATATTAATTCCATTATTCTCAATTCTCGTCTGATAATTCCAACTTCCCAGGTATAGATAGATAGATAGATGATAGATAGATCAAGTTAGAGATAGAGTTAGCCTCTGTAAATTCCCCGGATTAGGTTCCTCATGAGGGCCCACTCTCTTAAGGACAGAATGCTTTTGCATATTTCAAGTTGGGTACTTCTCCATTTTGCTGCCAGAAACATTAAGAGATTTTAATTTAATATCCATTTGAGGACATTCTGGAGAGCCTGGGGTAAAACTTACAAAAATGTGAGAGCTCCCTTTATGACTGGGTCTACCTGGGGTTTTTAACTATCAGATTTGTCTAGACTGAGCCTCCAGCAACTTGTTAATTATAGTTTAGATTTTCCTACCCCAATACTGGTTTCTGTGAACTTTTATGCTCATGGGTCTCTGCTTTGGTAATCTGTGATCTCCATTTTTCTGTCTGTCTTTCCAACTGGGGAAGCAGCAGTCTGCCTTGTCACTTCACTTTTCTAGTGAACTTATGAGTTGCTTATTTACCGATTTGTTCAGCTTTTTCCTTGTTGTTAAAATGGAGTCAAAATTTCTAAGCTCCTTATGTAATAGAACAAAATATAGAAACTTGATACATTTTTTCAAATATTGAGATAGCATTGCATTTCTGGAATAAACCCCATTTGATGGTGATATTTTACACATTTTATATATTATTGAATTTGATATTATCATCTCATCTTTTTGTTAAAAACTTTTATTTTATTTTTTTAAATAAATTTATTTTTTATTGGTGTTCAATTTACCAACATACAGAATAACACCCAGTGCTCATCCCGTCAAGTGCCCCCCTCAGTGCCCGTCACCCATTCATGTTAAAAACTTTTAGATCTGCATTTGTAAAAAATATTGGTCTGTACTTTTCCTTTCTTTTCAAATCTCTTTGATTTGGGACAATATTGACTTCATAAATGAAGTGTCAATGTTTTTTTCTCCTTTCTAATATATGGAAGGCAATGTGTAGAGCTGGTGTGATTTATTCTTTAAGGGATTGGTAGAAAATGCCATTGAAAAAATATAGGAATGGAGATTTACTTTTTTTGAAATATTTAATTAGATTATTCAATTTTGTAATAAAGAACAGCTAGATTATCTGTTCTTTGAGTATTTTATAGATTTCAAAGAATTGGTCTATTTCACCTAAGTTGTATAATTTATGTAAGTAGTGTTTTTTATATTTTATTATTTTGTAATGTCTGTCTTTTCACATTCATATTTTGTAATGTCTTTGTCGTCTGAACTAATAGCCATTTTTTAAATTTTTATTTATTATTTATGATAGTCACACAGAGAGAGAGAGAGAGAGAGAGAGAGAGGCAGAGACACAGGCAGAGGGAGAAGCTGGCTCCATGCACCAGGAGCCCGACTTGGGATTCGATCCCGGTTCCCCAGGATCACGCCCTGGGCCAAAGGCAGGCGCTAAACTGCTGCGCCACCCAGGGATCCCAGTAATAGCCATTTTTAATAAGAGGGAGATCATACCAAGTGCCTGACTACAATGGTAGGAAGTTGGTAATCAATAACAGGAGGAAAGCTAGATATTCAAAAAATGTGGAGATTAAAACTGAACTCATGAACAACAAAAGGGTCAAAAAGAAATCAAAAGGGATATTAAGAAATGTAATGAAACAAATGGAACTGGAAGCACAACATATTAAAACCTAGAGAATGCTTCAAAAAAAGTTCTGAGAGGAATGTTTATAAAATACATACTTACATTAAGAAACAAGAAGGATCTCAAAGAAGCAATATTAGATTACATTAAAAGTACTAGAAAAAGAAGAATAAACTATGCCCAAAGTTAACAGGAGGAAAAAAGCAAAGATCAAGGATGAAACAAATGAAGTGGGATCCACAAATATACTAGGTATGATAAATGAAACTAAAGGCTATATTTTTGAAAAGATAAACAAAATTGACAAGACTTTGGCTAGACTAACATAGGAAAACTAAGAGGACTCAAATCAATAAAATAAAAAATGAAAGATAAGGTACTATAACTGATAATACAAAACTACAAAAAGTCATGAAAGATTAATATGAACAATTATGAGCCAAAAAAGAAAACAAGAAAGAAACTGATAAATTTCTTCCTCTTTTTTTTAAGATTTTATTTTATTTATTCATGAGAGACACAGAGCGAGCGAGCGAGCGAGGCAGAGACACAGGCAGAAGAAGCAGGCTCCATGCAGGGAGCCTGACATGGGACTCGATCCCGGGTCTCCAGGATCACACCCTGGGCTGCAGGCAGAGCTAAACCGCTGTGCCACCGGGGCTGCCCAGAAACTGATAAATTTCTAAAAATATGTAATCTAGCCACACGGAATCATGAAGAAATAGAAAATCTAAACAGATCAATATTGGACAAGAAGATTGAGTCAGTAATCAAAAACCTCCCAACAAAGAAAAGCCCAGTACCAGTTGTTGAATTCTACCAAACAATTGAAGAATAGAAAGAATTGAATTCTTTCTCAATCAATTCCAAAAAAAAAAAAAAAATGAAAGATATGGAACACTCCCTAACTAATTTTTAAAGGTCAGCATTACACTTTATATCAAAGCCAGGTAAGGATACAACAAGAAAAAACAATTACCACCATTAATCCTTATAAAATGGATGTACAGGGATCCCTGGGTGGCGCAGTGGTTTGGCGCCTGCCTTTGGCCCAGGGCGCGATCCTGGAGACCCGGGATCGAATCCCACGTCAGGCTCCTGATGCATGGAGCCTGCTTCTCCCTCTGCCTATGTCTCTGCCTCTCTCTCTCTCTCTCTCTCTCTCTCTCTCTCTCTCTCTCTGTGTGTGACTATCATAAATAAATAAAAAAAGAAAAAAAATGGATGTACAAATCTTTAACAAAATATTAATATACTGAATTCAAAAGACATTAAAAGAATTATTCACCATAATCAAGTGGGATTTATCCCGGGATGCAAGAATGGCTCAACATACAGTAATCAAAAAATGTGGTACACCATATTAGTAAATGAAAGATAAAAATGGTATAATCTCAATAGATTCAGAAAAAGAATTTGATAAAATACAACATTATTTATACTCTAACCAAATTTGGTATAAAAAGAACATAGTTTAACACAATAAAGTCTGTTATATGACAAACCTACAACCAACATCATACTCAATGGTGAAATTGAAGGCTTTTCTTCCTTAAATCAGAGACAAGGGATGTACCTACTACTTTCATCATTTCTATTCAATATAGTACTGGAAGCCCTAGCTAGAGCAATCAGACATGTAAAAGAAATAAATGATATCCAAATTAGAAAGGTAAAAATAAAATTGTTTCTGTTTGTAGATAATATATTTGTATAGAAAATCCTAAAGACTCCACCAAATAACTGTTAGACTAATGGATTCAGCAAAGTTGCAGGACACAAAAGAAATATTAAGAAAACAGTTTCATCTCTATACATTAAAAACAATACACCTGAAAAAGAAATAAAAATAACTAATTCATTCATACAGCAAAACAAAACAAAACAAAACCTTAGAAATACTCCTGACCAAAGAGGGGAAAGAGCTATACATTAATATTTATTTGATTTTGTTGAAGAAATTGAAGAAGACACCAAAAAATAAAAAGAAAAAAAAGAAAAGAAACACTGTTAATAGTGATTTGGAATTCTTGATGTTGTTAAAATGTCCATATTACTGAAAGCCATCTAGATATAAGTTCAATCCAGTCCTTATTAAAATCCCAATAGAGTTTTCACATAAATATAAAAAAAGTATTCCTATAATTTGTATGCAGCCACAAAGGCAATCCTCAGAAAGAATAAATCCAGGGCCATCATGCTTCCTGAATTTAAACTATACTACAAGGCCATAGTAAACAAAACAATATGGTATAGGCATAGAGATGATACATAGAGCAATTAAATAGAATTGAGAATTCAAGAAAGAATCTCACATACATGGTCTAATATTTGACAAGAAACCTAGAAAACTCAATGGGGACATGGTAGTAGCTAAATAAATGGTGCTGGAAAAAACATGCAAAAGAATGAAAATGAACCCTTATTTTACACCATTCATAAAAATTAACTTGAAATCAGTTAAAATCTTAAGATTTGATATCTTGAAACTTCCAGGAGAAAACACAGGGAAACAGTTTTTTGGCGCTGTTTTGGCACCAACAGTTCTTTGGCATTATATAACGCTGTTATAACTGGCATTATAGCAGTTATTTCCTGGATCTGATATCAAAAACATAAGCAAAAAAAAAACAAAAAAATAAATAAATGAGACTGAAACTTAATAAAAAGCTTGTGCACAGCAAAGAAACAATCACCAAAATGAAAGGACAATTACAGAATAGGAGAACATATTTGCAAACCATATATTTGATAAAGGGTCAATATCCATGATATATAAATAACTCATGAAATTCAATGGCAAATCATCATCATCATCATCACAAAAAATGGGCAGAGAAACTGAATAGACAGTTTTCCAAAGAAGACATACAAAGAACTCACAGGTACATAAAATGGTGTTTGAAGTCATTAATCATAGGGAAATGCAAATTGAAATGATGATGAGATAGCATCTCATACCTGTTAGAATAGTGATCAAGAAATAAATGGTGGTGAAGATATTAAGTAAATGAACGCACTGTTGATGGGAGCACAAATTTGTGTAGCTACAGTAAGGAACATTATATAGATTTCTCAAAAAAAGAAAAATAGAGCTACCATATGATACAGAAATCCCACTTCTGGATATATATTAAAAGGAATTGAGATCTGGATCTTGTGGAGATTCTTTCAATCCTGTTTATTGCAGTATTACAATAGGTCAGATATGGAAACAACTAAATTGTCCTATGAATGAATGAATGAATAAATAACAAGGGACTATCATCCACTCATGAGAAAGAAGGAAATTCTGCCATTTTTAACAACTTGTATGAGCCTTAAGGACATTATGCTAAATGAAATAAGTCAGAGGTAGACAAATACCACATAATATCACTTACATGTGGAATGTAAAAATGTTAAAATTAAAGAAACAAAGTAGAGTACTGATTACCAGGGGTTGGGAGGTGGGAGAAATGGAGAGACATTGGTGAAAGGGTATAAACTTCCAGCAAAATTAACAAGTTTTGGGATTCATTGTGCAACATTGGTGATTCTAATTAATAACATCATTTGATATACTTTGAATGGTGCTAAGTAGATTATGAATGTTCTCATCACACACAAAAAATGGTAATTATGTAAATGGATGGAGACAGTGACTAATAGTATGCTGGCAATCATTTTACAGATTATAAAAGTATCATATATATATGTATTCTATGTCTTAAACTTACATAATGTTATGTGCCAACTTTTTGTGAATAAAACTGGGAAAAATAAACTCATATAACAAAGAATAAGCTTCTAGTTTCATTGATTTTCTGCATTGTTTTACTGTTTTTTAATTTTATTGATTTCATTTTTCATCTTATTATTTTATTTTATTCTATTTATTGTTTGATTTAGGCATATTTTGGCCTTATTTTTTCTCATTTTCTTAGAAACTTAGATTGTGGATTGGAGACCTTTCTTCTTTTTTAATGTATCCATTTACTGCTTTACATTTCCTTGTGTCACATTTTAGTTACATTCCACAAATTTTAATTTTATATTTTTCTTAATTAAACCCATATAGTTAATTTAAATTTTAATTATTGTATTTTTAGTTCCAAAATTCCATTTGGTTATTTTTATATCTTTTATATTTCTACTGAGATTTTTATTACTCCACTTGTTTAATGTGTTACTTCTCTTTCCTGAAAGCCTGATTCTAAGAACTGCTTTGAATCACTGATGCAATAAATCTAATATTTTGAGAACTTATTATGATTGTTGTATTTTGATTATATTTTCAATTTTTCAGATTTTGATAACTTTTTATTCCTCATAATTTTTATTATATATTTTACATTTTCAAAATTATGTTATTTTACTCTGTCTTGTCAAAATACTATATTTATTTTATTTTATTTTTATTTTTAGTAACATCAATTTGGTTAGGTTTAAGCTTCAAGTCTCTACATTCTTTCTCTGCGACGGGGTTTTGATGTCAGTTCAGTTTTCAAAGCCTTTTATAGCTATTCATGTCTGTCCCATATATGCACAACTGAGAATCAAATATGAAACCTGAATTGTGGTATATTCTGTAGTTCAGTTCTCATAACTCTCATATATTGTTTTGAATATGAGTCTTGCATACTTAGCATTGGTGTGAATATGTTAGTTTGTAAATGAATTTATGGTATCACTTTATTAAACTCTCCATAATCTCCTGACACTTTCTAGCCCTTAGTTATTTCTCCTCTTTTCCCTCTGGGTTTCAATATTCCCTAATGGTTTATGTTGCGCACTTGTGATAAATGTGTCTCTCTTTGAAGGCGAGCTGTGAAGAGAACAAAATTCAATAGGAATTTCCCACATGCTCTTGGATTCACAGTTTATTTCACTTTATGGAATAGCTCTAGTTTCTCACCTTTGGAATTTTGGTCACCTAGCCCATCACTGCTGCCATTGCTATCACTTAAATCCTGGGATTTTGTAGGAGTTTGGGCAGGAGAGAACAGAATAATAAACAACTAAAATAGTTGATTTCTACCACTCTATGACCAATGGAGAATCCTTTTCTTGCTTCATTAACCAAAAATATTGTATTTAGATTGGAGATCTTTCTGTCTCAGTTCTAAGTTTTAGAGTGTTTTGTAGTTCAAGTTGGGAGATGCCAAATGAGAGGAATAGAACAAAGTAGTATCCCAAATCATTTTTTCCCTTCATCCATCCAACTGCTAGTATTTACTTTAGGTTTTGCCATTACTCAGGCTTTAGAGACCTGCTCCATGAATTTTTTTCTAGGATTCTTAGTCTCATTCAGTAGGAAACAAAGAATGGGTTGTGCTTATTCCTTCTTCAACACAACTGGTAACTTTTTATTTCTTCCTTGTGTCTCAGTTTCTGATCTATCTAATGAGGATAATAGTTATAAAGAGAAATAAGTACTAGTTGTGAATATAGGTTTTAGGTATCACAGAGTATGGATTGAATTAAGTGCTCTCTCTATGATAATAGTTATATTTATCTTATAAATCAAAGAGTTGAACTGGATTATTATTTCATCTTTTTCCATATTGCCACTGTGAAATACATAATATATAGATAAAAGTGCATAAACCTTACATGTACAGTTAAAGCTAAAGAAAGTTGTTTATTTTATAGTGTATTTCACTGAAGGAAATAATTAGATAAAATTAAAACTTACTATTAATGGTCTTTGCTTATACAAACAGAACAAGAGATGTCCATTAATGCATCAGACTCCTTATTTAGCAATAGTTTTTTTTTATTACCTACTAAATACAAATTGCTTCACCATAAGCTAGGAATGAGAATAAAAAAAGAGACTCTGGCTCTGCCAAATGTTCACTGTGGTTTGGTCTAATTTATTAAGATGTATTACTCTTTGCTAAGATGACAGTCCAATGTGATATATGTGAATAGACCTTCAGATTTGCCTTGAAAATCGTTTTTGGAGTACCTAATTTCAAATTCTGGCTCTAACACTTATATTTGCAACTGGGGGCAAGTGATTCAATTTCTATATGTCTCAGACTCTTTGTATTTAAAATGGCTTAATAATAAAATAATACTTATTTTGCAGGGTTAATGTGAGAATTATATAAGAAAATGAAAGCTGAATACATGTTAGTTCTTATTAATTTGAAAATTCATTGTGACTATAAGCATTCTATTGGGGCACACTTTTCTTTGATCTACCACCCATTTTTAGACACTTCTGGGTACCCTTTCCCTGGATCTGCTTGTTGTTAACACAAGTGATGTAAAAGTCTGTTTTAGATAACAGGATAGTTTATAAGTAAACTAATTAGACAAACAAAAATGTCATCAGTTGTACTATTTCCAGCTACTTGTTTGGCATTATTATTGCACTATTATATCATGCTTAATACAAAGTGATTTAAAAGTTGTCAATATCCAGATACCTTAAAAATTAAGTTCTGAGAGTTTCTCAGTTTCTACAACTGTAAAATTGTAATAATGTTATCTACTTTGTAAATGTATAGAAACTTTTTAAATGTATAATTAAATAAATATTTAATGTTTTTTGAGCATCTGCTATATGTCAGGTACATTGTTGAAGATAGATATGTAAATACACAGAGTTGTTCTCTTAAGTCTTACATTTGAGAAAAGAGAGAGACTCTAAACAAATCATTACAAAATAAAATATAAATGTAAATTAAATTTATTGAATACAAAAAAGGAGATGTCTGATGAAAGAGTAAAATTTGGGGCAACTAATTTTATGGGAGAATGAGGAGTTGCTTTTGAAGAGTGATACTTAAGTTTAAACCAGAAATATAGAGATGCTTGGGTGGCTCAGTGGTTGAGCATCTGTCTTTGGCTCAGGGTGTGATCCCAGAGTCCCAGATTGGAGTCCCACATCAGGCTTCCTGCATGGAGCCTGCTTCTCCCTCTGCCTATGTCTCTGCCTCTCTCTCTCTCTCTGTCTCTCATGAATAAACAAATAAAATCTTTAAAAAAAATAAACCATAAATATCGGTAGCAATTGATTTTAAAAAGGTTTTTAAAAACAGGAATAGATCATTTTATTTGTAAATGCTGAATTAGGAAATAATTGGATTATTCCAGAAACTTACATAAAGTCAAAATAGTTAAAGCATACTTAGAAAAAGAGTGAAAATGAGATTAGATATAGATTTCACTCATATGTGGAATTTAAGAAAAAAGTCCAGATGAATGTAGGGGAAGAGATAGAAAAATAAAATAAGATGAAAACAGAAAGTGAGGCAAACCATAAGAGACTCTTAACTATAGGAAACAAACTAGGTTGCTGGAGGGAAGGTGAGTAGGGGAAAAGGGAATTGGGTGATATGCATTAAGGAGGGCACTTGAAGTGATAAGCACTGGGTGTTAAATGCAACTGCTGAGTCACTAAATTCTACCTCTGGAACTAATAATACTTTATATGTTAATTAAATTGAATTCAAATAAAAAAAATAAAAAGATATGCTCTCAAAAAAAAGAAAGAAAAACATAAGATATATTCAAAGGCTACTTGACTCATATACTCCTATTAGTCATATTAAGGACTTTGAATAATGCAATGATAAGTATTTTAAACAAGAGAGTGATGTATCTAAATGCATGTATTAAAAATGTTTTTTTTTAGTTTTTTTGGAATAATAGATTGAAGAAGAAAATAGTGAGGTTAAGTGATTTATCAGACTATCCACAGCTCAAGAAATAATAAATTAGGAGTTTTTAATTAATGACTATGGCAATGGAGAGGAGATGGATTAATATAGATATAGATATGGATTAGAGGTAGGATCAAGATTAACTGTTGGTGGATGAAATAAAGCAAAGGTTTGAGAGATATCAAAGAGGAACACCAGATTTCAGGCTTGAACAACTGTATGAATAATGGTGCTGCTTTCTGAGGAGGTGCTTCCTTTCTGAGAAAGGAAGATTTGTAAGGGGGATATAAACTACTTCAGATAGTTCTCATCGCATAATAAAAACTCAGCAAATGACAACTCATTGTAGTTTTGATTTGTATTTCCCTAATGATGAGTGGTGATGATCAACTTTTCATGTGTCTATTAGCATTTGTATGTCTTCTCTGGAAAAATATATATTCATGTCTTCTCCCATATCTTAACTAAATCATTTGTTTTATTGGGGTGTTGAGTTGTATGTATTCTGGATATATTTTGGATCATAATACATTCTGAAGGTTGCCTTTTAGTTTTATTAATTGTTTACTTTGCTATGCTGAAACTTTTTATCTTGATGAAGTCCCAAGAGGCTATTTTTGCTTTTGTTTCCCTTGCCTCAAGACACATTACCTCACAAGAGTCTAAATCGCTATAATTAACAACAGAGGAAACAACAGGTGATGGTGAGGATGTGGAAAAAGGAAAGGGGAACCCATATTTCATTCTCGGTGGGAATGCAAACTTGTGCAGTCACTCTTAAAAACAGTATGGGGGTTCCTTAAAAAGTTAAAAATAGAACTACCATGGAATCCAGCAATTGCACTACTAGGTATTTATCCAAAGGATACAAAAATATGATATAAGGGATTCATGCACCCCAATGTTCATAGCAGAATTTTCAATAATAGTCAAATTATGGAAAGAACCCAAATATCCATTGATTGATGAATGATAAAGAGGTGGGATATGCATAATAAGGAATATTACTCAACCATAAAAAGACTGAAATCTTGCCATTTGCAACGATGAGTATGGAGCTAGAGAGTATTATGCTAAGCAAAGTAAGTCAGACAATTATATGATTTCACTCATTTGTAGAATTTAAAAAACAAAACAGATGATCATAGTGGGGAGAAAAGAGAGACAAACCAGAAAACAGACTCTTAACTATACAGAACAAACTGAAGGTTGCTGGAGGGGAGGTGGGCAGGTGAATGGATTAAAGAGGTGATGGATATTAAGGAGGGCCCTTGTTGTGATGAGCATTGGATGTTGTATGTAAGTGATGAATCACTAAATACAACACCTGAAACTAATATTACACTGCATGTTAACGAACTGGAATTTAATAATAACTTGAAAAAACAAAAACTTAGTAAATGTTACAGCTATTTTAATATTCAATCACTGAACAAATATTACTATTTCTAAATGTATTCACCTTATTTATTTTTGCATCTTTTTTCATTTTATTTTAATTTAATTTCATCATGATCAATGTACACTTTAATCTCCATCCTCTGTTTCTCCTAACCCCCACACATTTCCCCTCTAGTAACCATCAGTTTGTTCTCTATAGTTGAGTCTGTTCCTTGGTTTTTCTCTCTCTCTGCTCATATGTTTTGTTTCTTTTTTTAAATTTTTATTTATGATAGTCACAGAGAGAGAGAGAGAGAGGCAGAGACATAGGCAGAGGGAGAAGCAGGCTCCATGCACTGGGAGCCCGACGTGGGATTCGATCCCGGACCTCCAGGATCACGCCCTGGGCCAAAGGCAGGCGCTAAACCGCTGCGCCACCCAGGGATCCCTGTTTTGTTTCTTAAATTCCACATATGAGCAGAATTCTTGTGGTTTTGATTTTAGCTATTTGGACAGCTGTTAGGTGATATCTTATTGTGGTTTTGATTGTATTTCCCTGATGATTAGTAATGCTGAGCATCTTTTCATCTGCCTGTAGGCCATCTGTATGTCTTATTTGAAAAAATCCCTATGTCTTCTGCCATTTTAATTGGATTAGTAGTGTGTTTGTGGATTTTGTTTTGTTGGTGTTGAGTTGGATAAGTTCTTTACATATTTTGGATATTAATCCATTATCTGATATATCATTTGCAGAAGACTTCTCACATTTGATAGGTTGTTGTTTTGTTTTGTTGATTGTTTCCTTTGCTGTGCAAATTTTTTTTGTATAGTCCTAATAGTCCATTTTCTTAATTACATTTGAGAATGCATAGATTTCCACTTCAAATATTTCTTCACCATGGTGTGCACCTTAACTTCCAATTGACAATGACTAATGCGACTATCTTTTAATTACTACTAAATTAGAACAACACAAAATGTTATGGTTTATAATCTAAGGCATTATAACCAAACTAGGTAATTTGCAGATTGGAAGTTTGTGAAAGGCAAGTTTTGGTATAAGTCATCCTATCTGTCTGTATTACTAAAGAGAAAGCTAATAGAAAGCAAAGTAGAACAGAAGGTAATAAATCACTATTATAAATAGTTTTGTATATATTATGCTATTTATTTTCTTACTGAAATTTGAACCCATATTATTATTATTTTTATTATTATTATTATTAAACAGACAAAAATCAATGGTATAAATGCAATGAAACAAGTAATGCAGTGAAAATATTTTGCTAAAATACTGAAAAAAGCTGTTCTTTGTGTCTTCTATTTGCATTTACAACATATTACAGGAAAGGTTTATATGTCATAAATTTTATAACATCAAAGAAAAGATTAAAAGCATTAATTTTGCAAAGGAAGGATATAGATGACATTTTTTAATATGAAAAAAAAGTTAGCATAAATCTTCCTCTAGAACTATACAATGGAAACTTTCAATATGATAAAGGAAATTTTTACCCAAAATCAGGTTAAAAAGTGAGCCTATGATACAGGATGACGTGTATAAGCTAGACAAATACAGTTGCAGCCTTTTGGATCTGCCAACTTTTAATTCCCTAAGGTGACAAAAATAAAATTAAATAAAATTAATGAATTCACAACATGCAAAAGGCAATTATTAAAAGTCAAAATAATCCAAAACCAATCCACATAAATAATAGTGGGGTGCAGGGGCAGTCATTTTTCTAAATTTACTAAAACTCGTAACACATATTTATATATACATGAATATAGTCTTTGGTAAATACATTCTGGTTGATTAGATGGATAGATAATTTAGATTCACTGGATATATGCTCCATTTTTGGTACATATTTTTTTTGTGTAAACATAAACTTAAGATAAAATTGTTTTGTAGGGTTAAGGTTAGGTTATGTGCCTGGTGTTTTGCATTTCAAAGACCTCTCCAGAGGGTTAGGGTTACGGCAAGGGTAAAGATGACATTATTTTTTTTAATCATACTCAACACTGATTGGGGTTGGGCAACTGAATAGTCTTTATTTTTTTAATAATACATTTATTATTTATTGGTGTTCAATTTGCCAACATACAGAATAGCACCCAGTGCTCATCCCATCAAGTGCCCCCCTCAGTGCCCGCCACCCATTCACCCCCACCCCCCACCCTCCTCCCCTTCCACGAACCCCTAGATCGTTTCCCAGAGTTAGGAGTCTTTATGTTCTGTCTCCCTTTCTGATATTTCCTACCCATTTCTTCTCCCTTCCCTTCTATTCCCTTTCACTATTATTTATATTCCCCAAATGAATGAGACCATATAATGTTTGTCCTTCTCTGATTGACTCATTTCACTCAGCATAATACCCTCCAGTTCCATCCACGTTGAAGCAAATGGTGGGTATTTGTTATTTCTAATGGCTGAGTAATATTCCATTGTATACATAAACTACATCTTCTTTATCCATTCATCTTTCGATGGGCACTGAGGCTCCTTCCACAGTTTGGCTATTGCTGCTATAAACATCGGGGTGCAGGTGTCCGGCATTTCATTGCATCTGCATCTTTGGGGTAAATCCCCAGCAGTGCAATTGCTGGGTCATAGGGCAGATCTATTTTTAACCCTTTGAGGAACCTCCAAACAGTTTTCCAGAGTGGCTGCACCAGTTCACATTCCCACCAACAGTGTAAGAGGGTTCCCTTTTCTCCACATCCTCTCCAACATTTGTGGTTTCCTGCCTTCTTAATTTTCCCCATTCTCACTGGTGTGAGGTGGTATCTCATTGTGGTTTTGATTTGTATTTCCCTGATGGCCAGTGATGCAGAGCATTTTCTCATGTGCATGTTGGCCATGTCTATGTCTTCTTCTGTGAGATTTCTGTTCATGTCTTTTGCCCATTCCATGATTGGATTGTTTGTTTCTTTGGTGTTGAGTTTAATAAATTCTTTATAGATCTTGGAAACTAGCGCATTATCTGATATGTCATTTGCAAATATCTTCTCCCATTCTGTAGGTTGTCTTTGAGTTTTGTTGACTGTATCCTTTGCTGTGCAAAAGCTTCTTATCTTGATGAAGTCCCAATAGTTCATTTTTGTTTTTATTTCTTTTGCCTTCGTGGATGTATCTTGCAAGAAGTTACTGTGGCCGAGTTCAAAAAGGGTGTTGCCTGTGTTCTCCTCTAGGATTTTGATGGAATCTTGTCTCACATTTAGATCTTTCATCCATTTTGAGTTTATCTTTGTGTATGGTGCAAGAGAGTGGTCTAGTCTTTAAATGAATGCTTCTGTAAACTGCGTGGAATTGCTTAATAACAGAGGAATAATAATTATGTCTGCCTTGAGTATATTCATCTCTAGGAGTACTATATTTATTTGACAGCATTTGAAAAATGTATTTATGAAATGACGATATATACATCTTACTGTCATATATTTGATAGTGAGAGAAAGGGAACCGATATTTATTTTGAAAATAACGGCAAGGTGTTTTTGAGTATATGTTATATGTTAGGAAATATTCTAAGTATGTCCAAAATAATCCTTAGGGATGACAATCATCTTCATTATACAAATGAAGAAATAGCGGCTTCGAGTTTTTATGTGTTTATTTGTTGAAAATCGTAAAACTACAAAGTCAACACAGTCGTAAAACCCAGAATTGTTAGACTTTAAGGTAATACTGTCCTCTAAAACTACTTATAGTGATGGAAGTCTTTTGTGTCTATGTTCAATATGGTAACTAATAGCCAAATATGGCTACTATGCACTTGGAGTATAGCCACTATAACTGGGGAATAAAATTTTATTTAATATTATTTATATTGAAATTGCCACATGTCAGTAGTAACTACTGAATTGGGCAGTATAGATATAGAGACTATATCTTTTGCCATTGAACTATATATATAGTTTCTGTCTATCTATCATCTATGATCTATTATTGATATATATATATATATATATATATATATATATATATATACTATTGATAACTTTGAGTGGGCAAAGTTTTGGCTAAGTAGTCTACATGCAATTCTCTCTTAATAATAAAGACAATATCATCAAGTAATTACTATGATTACTCACTTTGTAATTTTGAGGAAATTAGACTCAGATCAATTACCTAGTTTATCCAAGGTCACACAGCAATTAAGTGGATAGGCAAGAATGAGAGTTTTGGTATAATTCAAAAACCATTACCTTTCTGGTATACTGCACTGACATAACAAGATAATATACAGTCTCTCCACTCAGGAAGCTTACAGAACAATTAAGCAAACCAAAGAAAATACCTTACACTTGTGGAATAATTAATTCATAATGCAATTCAGTATGAAGCCATGTACTAAATCATGTGATATATACTAGCCATCCATGCAAACTAATGTGTAAGTTAAGCCAGACTAAATGAAGATGTGCTTCCCGGAAGACAGAGCACTCAATATTATTTGCATAGACAGAAACAATGGAGCATTTCAGACCTGAGAGAAAGCTTGAGAAAATACACAAAAGGAAACATTCCTTTTCTCTTTTTTTTGTATACTTTTTTTTTATTGGAGTTCAATTTGCCAACATATAGCATAATACCCAGTGCTCATTCCTTCAAGTGCCCCGCTCAGTGCTCGTCACCTAGTCACCCCAACTTCCCACCCACCTCCCTTTCCACCACCCCTTGGTCGTGACAGAACATGAGAGACACCTAACTCTGGGAAACATTCCTTTTCTTGGATGATTTTAGTAGAGTGAAAAAAATGACTTAGTTGAAATGAAGTTCATATTCAGGAAAAGGTGAAGAGCTTAGACAGAAAAGATAAAACATAATTCTTGGGGGGGGGAGCTAAAATGTCAGTGTAGTAGAAGGACTCTAGGCTTGCTTCCTTTCTCAAACACAGCTAGATTACTATCAAATCATTCTGAATACCAAAGAGTTGACCTAAAGACTGAAAGAACAAACTACACAACTAGAGGGATAGAAGAGGTCACTTTGAGGAAGGTAGAAGTACAAATACATGGTTTTGGGGAGAAACAGATCATTCATGTTGCAGAGGGGAGGGTGCTCTGGTCACAGAGGAAGGTGAGAGAGAGCGGAACACATAGCGATATGCACAAAGAGGACACTACCCTAAAGCCATGGGCCAGAAAAATAAGAGGGGCTGATTTTCATGAGTTTCGGGAACAGTGTGATTCAACGACTGGAGTTTTTGAGATCCTTTGGTTTGGCTGTTATAGAGACCTTGAGGGCACTGCCCTACTCCTGAAGAGAAAGCAGTCAAGGAACCCCAGGGAAGATGACACAATCTGAAGGTAGCCCTAGGGTGCACAAGCAGAGATAATTCCCTCTTCTTAGAGTACATCTGAAAGGTGGTATAGCTTCTCTGGGCACAAAAGAGACAGCGGGAGCCTTTTCACACTCTTGTACCTCAGCATAGGTGCAGATACATCTGCTGAGGTAGGCTAACCCAGGCACTAGTTGTTTACTGTGCATTGCTCCAAATTCCATACCTCTGACCCTGGCACAACAGTCTTTCTGTCAAACCTCCATCATTCCCAGTGCAGGTTCCCATGATACTAGGGCCCTAAACTTTGGAGTTTTGAGTCAGTAGTCTTGGCAGACTTGCCAAGTCTTGACTGCTCCAGTCAGAGAAGCAATCCAGAGACAATGCAAAAACAATGATCTGAAAAATAGGATGCATGAGTAAATTATTTGCTCTCCTGGGAGGGCATCCCTGAAAACAGCAAGTATGGAATCTCCTCTCCATGGACAAAGGAGCTGACTGGCACAATTTTCTTCCCTTGCTCCTCAGCATAAATCAAATTGAGGAAACAGTGCAGCACTGAAACTGGCTGCCTAACCTGCTACACAAAGTCCCCACATCCACTGTGATCAGCTGTTACCATTTTTCTCTAGTAAGTGTGCCAAAGGACCAGTGCAGTGGGCCTCTCCTCCAAAAGAGCAGCACAAAACCCTGCAAGCACAACATCTACTAACCATATAGTTCTGCAAAGCTTTAGTTCTAGTGGAAATAGTATGAGGTCTCTTTTAGAGAGCAAACCAGAGTACACTTAGTTAAAACTCACTACACTGGCCAAGGTCCAAACACTCTTCATTGCAGGCAAGAAGAACATCTGCAGACCACTGACCTGAGGGTAAAGCAGCCAAAAGATGAAGCAGAATGCACACAGCACACACCAAGGACACTTTCTGAGCTCCAGGCCCTGGACATTAAAAGACCTATTCTTCATCAAGCCATTACTCTCAGGAGCAGGATGTGCAACAGGATTTTCGTTTTCTTTTCTTTTTTTTTAACATTTTATTTATGCAGTCATGAGAGACACACACAGAGAGATAGAGAGGCACAGACTCAGGCAGAGGAGAAGCAGGCTCCATGCAGGGAGTCTGACATGGGACTTGATCCCAGGTCTCCAGGGTTTTGATGCATTCCTGTCTCCCATATAAGTCTTTCATCCATTTGAGCTTATCTTTGTGTATGGTGTAAGAGAATGACCTAGTTTCATTTTTCTGCATGTGACTGTCCAATTATCCCAACACCACTTGTTGAAGAGACTCTCTTTTTTTCAATTGGGTATTGTTTCCCACTTTGTTGAAGTTTACTTGGCCATAGAGTTGCGGGTCAGTTTCTGGTTCTGTACTCTGAATCATTGACCTATGTGTCTGTTTTTGTGTCAGTACCCTACTGTCTTGATGCTCACAGCTTTGTAATATAGCTTGAAGCCAGTCATTGTGATGCCTTTAGCTTTGGTTTCTTTTTCACCATTCCTTTGTTTTTTGGGGGTCTTTTTGTTCCATGCAAATTCTACGATTCTTTATTCCAGTTCTGTGAAAATTGTTGATAGAATTTTAATAAAGATTGCATTAAGTATGTAAATTGCTCTGAGTAGCATAGATATTTCCACAATATTTATTCTTCCAATCCATAAGTATGGGGTATTTTTCCATCTCCTTGTGTCTCTCTCAACTTCTTTCATAAGTATTCTGTAGTATTTAGAGTACATATACTTTACCTTTATGATTAGGTTTATTGCTAAGTATTTTATTGGTTTTGGTGAAATTGTAAATGGGATCAATTCCTTAATTTCTATTTCTTCAGTCTCTATTAGTTTAGAAAAATTCAACTGATTTCTGTGCATTGATTTTGAATCCTGCCTTGTTGCTGAATTCCTATATGAGTTCTAATAATTTTTGAGTGGAGACTTTTGTGTTTTCCACGTAAAGTATGATGTCATCTGCAGAGTGAGGGTTTGACTCCTTCCTTGCCAGTTTGAATGCCTTTTATCTATTTTTGTTGTCTAATTACTGAGACTAGGACTTCTAATACTATGTTGAACAACAGGAGTGAGAGTAGACATCACTGTCATGTTCCTTATCTTAGGGATAAAGGTCTCAGCTTTTCCCCATTGATAATGATATTTGGTGTGGGCTTTTCATAGATGATTTTTTTTTTGATGTTAAGGTATGTTTCCTCTATCCCTATGTTCTGGAGAGTTTTAATCAAGAAAGGATGCTTTATATTGTCAAATGCTTTTTCTGCATCAATTGAAAGGATCATATCGTTCTTGTCTTTTATTTTATTAATGTGATCTAACACAGTGGTTGATTTCCCAATGTTGAACCACCATGCACCTCAAGAATAAATAACACTTGGTTGTGGTGAATAATCCTTTTAATGTACTGTTGAATCCTATTGGCTAGTATCCTGGTGAGTATTTTGAAATCCATGTTCTTCAAGGATATTGGTTTATAATTCTCCTTTTTGGTGGGGTCTTTGGTTTGTAATCAAGGTAATGCTGTCCTCAAAGAACGAGTTTATAAATTTTTCTTCCATTTCTTTGTTTTGAAACAGCTTCTATAGAATAGGTGTTACTTCTTCTTTAAATATTTGGTAGCATTCCCCAGGGAAGTTACCTGGCCATGGACTCTTGTTTTTTTTTTTCATAAGTGCTTCATTTTCCTTGGTGGTTATTGGTCTGTTCAGGTTTTCTATTTCTTTCTGTTTTAGTTTCAGTAATTTGTAGGTTCTCAGGAATTAATCCATCTCTTCCAGATTGTCTAATTTGTTGGCATATAGTTGCTCATAATATCTTCGTAAAATCATTTTTATTGCCTTGGTGTTGGTTGTGATTTCTCCTCTTTCATTCATGATTTTATTAATTTGGGTCCTTTCTGACTTTTCTTTTTTTTTTTTTTGAAAGAATTTTATTTTTTTTAATTTATTTTTTATTGGTGTTCAATTTACTAACATACAGAATAACCCCCAGTGCCCGTCACCCATTCACTCCCACCCCCCGCCCTCCTCCCCTTCTACCACCCCTAGTTCGTTTCCCAGAGTTAGCAGTCTTTACGTTCTGTCTCCCTTTCTGATATTTCCCACACATTTCTTCTCCCTTCCCTTATATTCCCTTTCACTATTATTTATATTCCCCAAATGAATGAGAACATATAATGTTTGTCCTTCTCCGACTGACTTTTCTTTTTCATAAGTCTGGCTAGGGGTAATCTATCTCAGTAAATTTTCAAAGAACCATCTCCTAGTTTTTGTTTTTGTTTTTGTTTTTGTTTTTGTTTTTGGTCTCTTCTACTATTCTGGTTTCTATTTCATTGAGTTTCACTCTAATCTTTATTATTTCTATTCTCCTGCTTGGTTTAAACTTTATTTGGTTTTCTTTCTCCAGTTTCTTTAAGGCATAAGGTTAACTTCTTTTTTTAAATTTTTATTTATTTATGATAGAGAGAGAGAGAGAGAGAGGCAGAGACACAGGCAGAGGGAGAAGCAGGCTCCATGCACCGGGAGCCTGATGTGTGATTCAATCCCGGGTCTCCAGGATCGCACCCTGGGCCAAAGGCAGGCGCCAAACCGCTGCGCCACCCAGGGATCCCATAAGGTTAACTTCTGTTTTTGAGATTTTTCTAATTTTTTTGAGGGAGACTTGTATTCCATATTGTATACCAAAGGTTTTAAATGGTGTGCTTTCATTTTTATTAGTTTTCATGAAACTTTTAAATTCTTTTCTAATTTCATCATTGACACATTCATTCTTTAGTAGGATGTTCTTTATCTTCCAATTGTTTGAGTTCCTTCCAAATTATCTCTTGTGATTGATTTCAAGATTCAAAGCATTGTGGTCTAAAAATGTGTAGGAAACAATCTCAATCTTTAGATACCACTTAAGACCTTATTTGTGACCCAGTGTGTGATCTATTCTGGAGAGTGTTCCATGTACACTCAAGAAGAACGTGTATTTTGTTGCTTCAGGATGGAATCTTCTGTATATATCTATGAAGTCCATCTCACCCAGTGTGTCTTTCAAAGTCCTTGTTTCTTTGTTGATCTACTTAGATGACCTGTCCATTGCTGTGAGTGGGGTGTTGATTTTATCTATTATTAATGTATTATTACCTATTAATTATTTACTTTGGTTAATAATCAGTTTATATAAGTGGCTGTTCCCATATTAGGGTCATAAATATTTACAATCATGAGATCTTATTGGATAGATCCTTTAACTATCATATAGTGTTCTTCTTCATCTCTTACTATAGTCCTTGGTTTAAATCTAATTTATTTGATAGGAAGATTGCTTCCTCAGCTGTCTTTTTTGAAGTCCATTTGCATGGTAAAAGGTTCTGCACCACTTCATTTTCATATATATATATATATATATATATATATGATATTATTTTTTCGTTTTTCTATCTCTGATGTAAGGGTCTCACTGATATCTTCTATTATTTTCTCAAGCCTATTGAATATCCATATTATCGTTGCTTTAAATTCTCCATTAGCCATGTTACTTTTATCTATTTTCCTTAGATCTCTGTCTGTATCTTCCTTGCATAAATTCATCTGTGTTGGCATTTTGTCTAAGTCTCTGCATTCTCTGTCTTAGAAACCTAGTTAATTCCTCTGCTTCTTAAATAAATAGCCTTATGCAGAAGAAGTCATGAAATGTCCAGGTCCAGGTGATTCAGCATGTTTCTGGTGTAGGCTAATAATACTCAGCTGTTCTGTTTTGTCTGCTATTCAGGCTTGTCTGCAGAGGCTCTCCTTGCCTGCTATGGGCAGTGTTTAGTCCCTGGCTTGAAAATGGAGAGTTTTAACTGGGGTTCTCTGTCTGCTCTTGGAATGAGACCTGTAACCACATCAACCAATATTGAGTCCCTGAAGAACTCTCTGGTTAGGAGATGTGGTGTGGGTAAGGGTTTGTGCTGGTATTTATGGGAGGAGACCTCAATGCTGGGACTGAGACAATCATAACTGAGAAGGTAAGTCCCATCATAGTGCATGAGGTAAAATCTTGGTGTGTGCAAGTTAGGCAACCACTGTTAGTGCTCTCCTGTTTCCTGCAGGTTACTCTGTGTCTATGCTAAGAGATGAGGTTAGAAATGGTGCCAGTCAGCTACTTTGTTCCTGGAGAGATGTCTCTTTGAATGCTGTCTGCAGGGATGTGCTCTGAGAAAAAAAGATATCCTCTCTCTTCTGCGTGCCTAAGGTGCTCTTCAGATTGCTTTTTCCTCACTTTCTGTCCCTGGGTGGTTTCCTTCTTTCTCTCCAGCAGCATCCAGTGCCCTTCTGGCTCTGTATCAGCTAATCTGCTAACTTTTGACCACTCTAGGCTTTAAGCTCAACTTGTTGCAAAAACTCATGAAATTCAACACCTCTTATTTTCCAAGCCAATGGCTTTGAGGAAATGTTCTCTTTGTATGTTCTTCTGTGTGTTCTTCTCTCTCTTGATCTTGCCCATGATCGTGTTACCTACCCTAAACAATACCTGAAATCCATTTCTCCTGTAAAGTGTGTCTCTACACTTCCTACTTTATTCAATGTAGACTCTTCTCTCCCTCTACTTGTGGAGTTTGTTCTGTCAGTCTTCAAGTCTATTTCTGTGGCATTTAGGATTTGATAGTTATCTACTTTTGTTCATGGGATGAGACAAGCCCAGGGTCCTCCAACTCTTCTGCCATCTTCTAAGTGAAGAGTAATTTAATTATATGAGTATATTTGTGGTTTGTACAAGAAATACACTTCTGGGGTCTTTATTTTATTTGATTTTTTATTGGAGTTCAATTTGCCAACATATAGCATAACACTCAGTGCTCAACCCATCAAGTGCCCTCCACAGTGCCCATCACCCAGTCACCCCCACCCCCCGACCACCTCCCTTTCCATCACCCCTTGTTTGTTTCCCAGAGCTAGGAGTCTCTCATGTTCTGTCTCCCTTTCTGATATTTCCCACACATTTTTCTCCTTTCCCCTTTATTCTCTTTCACTATTTTATTATTCTCCAAATGAATGAGACCATATAATGTTTGTCCTTCTCCTATTGACTTATTTCACTCAGTATAATACCCTCCAGTTCCACCCACGTTGAAGCAAATGGTGGGTATTTGTCATTTCTAATGGCTGAGTAATATTCCATTGTATACATGTACCACATCTTCTTTATCCATTCATCTTTCGACGGACACCGAGGCTCCTTCCACAGTTTGGCTATTGTGGACATTGCTGCTATAAACATCGGGGTGGAGGAGTCCTGGCATTTCACGGCATCTGTATCTTTGAGGTCTTATTTTTAGTTTTAAAATAAGAATTTCATAGACCTCAGAGACCTGTTTTTCCATGAAGGTTTTACGAGGTAGAAAGATATACCTATATGTTCCCAAGCACCATGCAAAAATTTAACCTCAAGTTATAGCTCCAAGTCCAGTATTGAGAAGTTTGTGAAAAGAACATGAAAAGCATATGTTACTTATTACTATTTCTTGAGCTCATACTACATGCTAGGTGTTCCTATAAACATTTTAAATATATTAATTCATTTAATCGTTATAAAGACACAATGAAGCAGATACTATCATTATTCTCATTTTACATATGAAGAACTGAGGCTCAGAGTATTAGGTTTTTTTAAATTAATTTTTTATTGATGTTCAATTTACCAACATACAGAATAACACCCAGGGCTCATCCCATCAGGTGTCCCCCTCAGTACCCGTCACCCATTCACCACCACCCCTCGCCCTCCTCCCCGTCCACCACCCCTAGTTCATTTCCCAGAGTTAGGAGTCTTTATGTTCTGTCTCCCTTTCTGATATTTACCACACATTTCTTCTACCTTCCCTTATATTCCCTTTCACTATTATTTATATTCCCCAAATGAATGAGAACATACACTGTTTGTCTTTCTCCGATTGACTTACTACACTCAGCATAATACCCTGAGTTCCATCCACGTTGAAGCAAATAGTGGGTATTTGTCGTTTCTAATGGCTGAGTAATATTCCATTGTATACATAAACCACATCTTCTTTATCCATTCATCTTTCGATGGACACCTAGGCTCCTTCCACAGTTTGGCTATTGTGGACATTGCTGCTAGAAACATCGGGGTGCAAGTGTCCCGGCGTTTCATTGCTTCTGAATCTTTGGGGTAAATCCCCACAGTGCAATTGCTGGGTCGTAGGGCAGGTCTATTTTTAACTCTTTGAGGAACCTCCACACAGTTTTCCAGAGTAGCTGCATCAGTTCACATTCCCACCAAAAGTGTAAGAGGGTTCCCTTTTCTCCGCATCCTCTCCAACATTTGTGGTTTCCTGCCTTCTTAATTTTCCCCATTCTCACTGGTGTGAGGTGGTATCTCATTGTGGTTTTGATTTGTATTTCCCTGATGGCCAGTGATGCAGAGCATTTTCTCATGTGCATGTTGGCCATGTCTATGTCTTCCTCTGTGAGATATCTCTTCATGTTTCTTGCCCATTTCATGATTGAATTGTTTGTTTCTTTGGTGTTGAGTTTAATAAGTTCTTTATAGATCTTGGAAACTAGCGCATTATCTGATATGTCATTTGCAAATATCTTCTCCCATTCTGTAGGTTGTCTTTGAGTTTTGTTGACTGTATCCTTTGCTGTGCAAAAGCTTCTTATCTTGATGAAGTCCCAATAGTTCATTTTTGCTTTTGTTTCTTTTGCCTTCATGGATGTATCTTGCAAGAAGTTACTGTGGCCGAGTTCAAAGAGGTGTTGCCTGTGTTCTCCTCTAGGATTTTGATGGAATCTTGTCTCACATTTAGATCTTTCATCCATTTTGAGTTTATCTTTGTGTATGGTGAAAGAGAGTGGTCTAATTTCATTCTTCTGCATGTGGATGTCCAATTTTCCCAGCACCATTTATTGAAGAGACTGTCTTTCTTCCAATGGATAGTCTTTCCTCCTTTATCGATATTAGTTGACCATAAAGTTCAGGGTCTACTTCTGGGTTCTCTATTCTGTTCCATTGATCTATGTGTCTATTTTTGTGCCAGTACCACACTGTCTTGATGACCACAGCTTTGTAGTACAACCTGAAATCTGGCATTGTGATGCCCCCAGATATGGTTTTCTTTTTTAAAATTCCCCTGGCTATTGAGGGTCCTTTCTGATTCCACACAAATCTTAAAATAATTTGTCCTAACTCTCTGAAGAAAGTCCATGGTATTTTGATAGGCATTGCATTAAACATGTAAATTTCCCTGGGTAACATTGACATTGTCACAATATTAATTCTGCCGACCCATGAGCATGGAATATTTTTCCATCTCTTTGTGTCTTCCTCAATTTCTTTCAGAAGTGTTCTATAGTTTTTAGGGTATAGATACTTTACCTCTTTGGTTAGGTTTATTCTAGGTATCTTATGCTTTTGGGTTCAATTGTAAATGGGATTGACTCCTTAATTTCTCTTTCTTCAGTCTCATTGTTAGTGTATAGAAATGCCATTGATTTCTGGGCATTGATTTTGTATCCTGCCACGCTACCAAATTGCTGTATGAGTTCTAGCAATCTTGGGGTGGAGGCTTTTGGTTTTTCTATGTAGAGTAGCATCTCATCAGCGAAGAGGGAGAGTTTGACTTCTTCTTTGCCAATTTGAATGCCTTTAATGTGTTTTTGCTGTCTGATTGCTGAGGCTAGGACTTCTAGTACTATGTTGAATAGCAGTGATGAGAGTGGACATCCCTGTCTTGTTCCTGATCTTAGTGGAAAGGCTCCCAGTGCTTCCCCATTGATAATTATATTTGCTGCGGGCTTTTCGTAGGTGGCTTTTAAGATGTCGAGGAAAGTTCCCTCTATCCCTACACTCTAAAGAGTTTTGATCAGGAATGGATGCTGTATTTTGTCAAATGCTTTCTCTGCATCTAATGAGAGGATCATATGGTTCTTGGTTTTTCTCTTGCTGATATGATGAATCACATTGATTGTTTTACGAGTGCTGAACCAGCCTTGTGTCCTGGGAATAAATCCTACTTGGTCATGGTGAATAATTTTCTTAATGTGTTGTGGGATCCTATTGGGCAGTATCTTGTTGAGAATTTTTGCATCCATGTTCATCAGGGATATTGGTCTGTAATTCTCCTTTTTGGTGGGGTCTTTGTCTGGTTTTTGAATTAAGGTGATGCTGGCCTCCTAGAACGAATTTGGAAGTACTCCATCTCTTTCTATCTTTCCAAACAGCTTTAGTAGAATAGGTATGATTTCTTCTTTAAACGTTTGATAGAATTCCCCAGGGAAGCCATATGGCCCTGCACTCTTGTGCTTGGGAGGGTTTTGATGACTGCTTCATTTTCTTCCCTGGTTATTGGCCTGTTCAGGTTTTCTATTTCTTCCTGTTCCAGTTTTGGTAGTTTGTGGCTTTCCAGGAATGCGTCCATTTCTTCTAGATTGCCTAATTTATTGGCGTATAGCTGTTCATAATATGTTTTTAAAATCGTGTGTATTTCCTTGGTGTTGGTAGTGATCTCTCCTTTCTCATTCATGATTTTCTTAATTTGAGTCTTCTCTCTCTTCTTTTTAATAAGGTTGGCTAATGGTTTATCTATCTTATTAATTCTTTCAAAGAACCAACTCCTGGTTCTGTTGATCTGTTCCACAGTTCTTCTGGTCTATATTTCGTTGATTTCTGCTCAAATTTTAATTAACTCTCTTCTTCTGCTGGGCATAGGGTCCATCTGCTGTTTTTTCTCTAGCTCCTTTATGTGTAAGGTTAGTTTTTGTATTTGAGTTCTTTCTAGTTTTTGAATGGATGCTGGTCTTGTGAAGTATTTCCCATCAGGACTGCTTTTGTTGCATCCCAAAGATTTTGAACAGTTGTATTTTCATTCTCATTAGTTTCCATGAATCTTTTTAATTCTTCCTTAATTTCCTGGTTGACCCTTTCATCTTTTAGCAGGATGGTCCTTAACCTCCACATGTTTGAGGTCCTTCCAAACTTCTTGTTGTGATTTAGTTCTAATTTCAAGGCATTATGGTCTGAGAATATGCAGGGGACTATCCCAATCTTTTGGTATCGGTTCAGACCGATTTGTGACCCAGTATGTGGTCTATTCTGGAGAATGTTCCATGTGCACTTGAGAAGAATGTGTATTCAGTTGAGTTTGGATGTAAAGTTCTGTAGATATCTGTGAAATCCATCTGGTCCAGTGTATCATTTAAGGCTCTCATTTCTTTGGTGATATTGTGCTTAGAAGACCTACTGAGGGTAGAAAGAGCTAGATTGAAGTCACCAAGTATAAGTGTATTATTATCTAAGTATTTTTTCACTTGGTTATTAATTGGTTTAAATATTTGGCAGCTCCCACATTCGGGGCATATATATTGAGGATTGTTAGGTCTGCTTGTTGGATAGATCCTTTAAGTATGAGAGAGTGTCCCTCTTCATCTCTCACTACAGTCTTTGGGGTAAATTTTAGTTTATCTGATATAAGGATGGCTACCCCTGCTTTCTTTTGAGGACCATTTGAATGGTAAATGGTTCTCCAACCTTTTATTTTCAGGCTGTAGGTGTCCTTCTGTCTAAAATGAGTCTCTTGTAGACAGCAAATAGATGGGTCCTGCTTTTTTATCCAGTCTGAAACCCTGCTCCTTTTGATGGGGTCATTAAGCCCATTCACATTCAGAGTTATTATTGACAGATATGAGTTTAGTGTCATCATGATATCTATTCATTCCTTGTTTTTGTGGATTGTTCCACTGAACTTCTTCTTAAAGGGGAATTTTAAGAGTCCCCCTTAAAATTTCTTCCAGAGCTGGTTTGTAGGTCACATATTCTTTCAGTTCCTGCCTGTCTTGGAAGCTCTTTATCTCTCCTTCCATTTTGAATGAGAGCCTTGCTGGATAAAGTATTCTTGGTTGCATGTTCTTCTCATTTAGGACCCTGAATATATCCTTCCAGCCCTTTCTGGCCTGCCAGGTCTCTGTGGAGAGGTCTGCTGTTACCCTAATATTCCTCCCCATAAAAGTCAGGGTTTTCTTGTCTCTTGCTGCTTTAAGGATCTTCTCTTTTTCTTTGGAATTTGCAAGCTTAACTATGAAATGTCGAGGTGTTGAACGGTTTTTATTGATTTTAGGGGGGGATCTCTCTATTTCCTGGATCTGAATGCTTGTTTCCCTTCCCATATTAGGAAAGTTTTCAGCTATGATTTGTTCAAATACATATTCTGGCCCTCTGTCCCTTTCCGCGCCCTCGGGAACCTCAATTAAACTTAGGTTTTTCTTCCTCAGGCCGTCGTTTATTTCCCTTAATCTGTCCTCATTGTCTTTTAATTGTTTGTCTCTTTTTTCCTCAGTTTCCCTCTTTGCCGTCAACTCGTCTTCTATGTCACTCACTCATTCTTCCACCTCATTAACCCTCATCGTTAGGACTTCTAGTTTGGATTGCATCTCATTCAATTGATTTTTAATTTCTGCCTGATTGGATCTAAATTCTGCAGTCATGAAGTCTCTTGAGTCCTTTATACTTTTTTCTAGATCCACCAGTAGCTGTATCATAGTGCTTCTGAATTGGCTTTCTGACATTGAATTGTAATCCAGATTTTGTAACTCTGTGGGAGAGAGGACTGTTTCTGATTCTTTCTTTTGAGGTGAGGTTTTCCTTCTAGTCATTTTGCTTATTGCTGAGCGGCTAAAAACAAGTTGTATTGGGAATAGGAGAAAAAGAGAGAGAGAGAAGGAAAGAAAAGAGAAAAGGAAAACAGAAAAAGGAGGAAAAAAGGAAAAAAGAGAAGAAAAAGAGAAAGAAAAAGAAAGGTAAAAAAGGTGTGGGGGAAGCAATCAGAAATCAAAAAGAAAAAAAAAACAAAAACAAAAAACACGGAGGAGTATCTTCTGATTCTGTATACTTTAAGTCCCTTGACTTCCCCTGGAACTTGTCCTTCTAGCTGGTCTTCTGGGGGAGGGGCCTGTTGTGCTGATTTTCAGGTGTTAGCACTTGGGGGAGCTGCTCTGCCCCCTGCCTGGTGCAGGGCTTAGTGGGGGTTGTTTACCCCATGAGGCCCCAGGAGGAGCAACCCCAGTGGCTACGGCAGCTATGGAGCCCTGGATTCAGCTCCTGCAGTAATTCCAGAGCTCTCAGTCTGCAGGGTCTTGAGGCTCCTGGGCGGGGTAGCTGATCTGCTCAGCTCCGGGCAGGAGTGTCCTTGCCCTCCTGGGCTCTCCCGGCCTCTTCCTGTCACGGGGGGAAGCCGGATCTTGGGCTGTTTCCCGGCGCCCTGTGCTCCCTGTCTGTGCTGTTGGATTCGTGCTACCGGCCCGCAGCCCCCTCTGTGGAGCCGCCGCCCCAGCCCCTCCGAGCTGCTCCGGGTCTCGCCGTGCGCGCTGCAGCCCTTATGGAGCTCAGCGCACTCTCCCCGGGGTGCAGGTGTCTGTTAGTGTCCCAGGGAGCCCGAGGGCATCCCCGCCCTCCTGGGGTCCTGCTCTAAGTCCCTGCGAGCCCCTCCCCCCCCCCCAAGGTTGGTGCAGCTCCTGCTTCTCCAGGTGGGGCTTTCCTGTCCTGGGGACTCTCGCCCCAGCCTTAGCCCGGCTCCTCGCGGGGCCCCTCCCCCTTGGATGCCTTTTGTTTCTTTATTTCTTTTTTCCCGTCTTCCTACCTTGATAGAAGCGCGAACTCTTCTCACTGTAGTGTTCCAGCTGGTCTCTCTTTAAATCAGGCCGAATTTGTAGATTTTCAGGATAATTTGAAGGTTATCTAGGTAATTTGGTGGAGACAGGTGATTTGGGGACCCTACTCTTCCGCCATCTTGCCCCTCCCTCTAGGGTATTAATTTTTAAATGTCAGAGTTTAAAGTCAAGCTCACCCACTTGTTTACTACACTACAGTGCTCTGAAGTTGAGAAATGTAGAGGGATATATCCTAAAGTGCTCTTTCTTTCCCGTTTTTCTGTTTTAAAGCCTTGAATTAAGCATGCCAGTTGGATCCAGGGCTATGATGAACAGGTAGGCACTACAACATTTTTGTTTCTTGCTGAGTGAGGAGTACTTGGGATTTTTCCTTGATATGATATGCAGGCTGGTGTGTGGAGGCCGAGAAAGTTAAGGCCATTCCACCTTAAGTTCAGCATTAGCACAAGTACAGCCATTTCAGGCCCCTGTGAATAAGAGCTAAACTTTAACTTTACCTCAGTTACAGGGGGGCGGGGAACAGCTTAACACCCTAGAAAGCTCCATATTAGAATGGGAATAGACTCAACGCCTGTGGCAGAAAGTCCCATATCAGAATGAGAACAGACTCAATGCCTATGGCAGAAAGTCCCATATCAGAATGAGGACAGAGCTTAATGCCCTGAAAGCCCCATATCAGAATGGAAACAGAACTTGAGAAATTCCTCCACCCCCTTCTGGAGGTCCCCTAGACCAGCCCATAAAACTAAGCTGGAGCCCACCTCGGGGTCCAAGTCCCTGCTCTGCTGTGTCAGGTATACTTGGACCCAAGCTCAAGCTTGCAAATAAACCCTCATGTGCTTGCATCCATGTCTGTTCCCTGGTGGTTTCTCAGATTCGCAACCTTGGGCACAACAGATATTGTTGGAATACAACTAGGGTTTGGACTTTCAGATGTGAGAAGGCAGGGATTTCTCTTGCATTTGAATGTGATGAATAAATGTTATCTAATTCACACTTAAATATAAATTTTAACAAATAGAGAATTTACAATGTCCATGCTTATAGAAAATAAATTTTAAAAGTGCACGTTAACTGGGTATTTTATGAAAACTGTTTTCTAAAACTGTTTTCTTGTTTTATTCTTTTTCATGAATCAACAATTCAGGACCAGCAAATAAAATTGGGAAAACACAATTTTAGAAAGTTGGATAATCGGATTAAAAATCAAAGTACCCTAAAAGGAAAGAAATATTACAAGATAGCTGTTACTATATATTTCATGAATGTAGGAGGAAACAAGGCCTAATTAGTGGGTACAGGTTTATGAGGAGGAAGAGGCCAATTATACATCTTATTTGGTAGATAATTCTCATTTTCAATATTTGGGAAACAAAAAATTCACACTGTAAGACTTAATACAGGAATCGACTACTTAAAAAATTTAACCTGTATCTCTATTTGGAAATCTGTTGTTATTGTTTATGGGGGCCAGCCAAGTGAAATATTAGATTAGCCCATGTTAATTTGGGAAATATTTTGGCATTTATATTTCATTCTGATTTAAGAGGGTGGGAGAATGTATACGTCTGAAACAAGTTTGCATTTATTCATTAACGTTTTTGTTCTTAGATTTGGTTCCATTTGTTAGCTCAGTAATTTTATTTCACTGTTATACTTTATGGCTAAATTCATTTGAAGTCCTTGCTTATTTAGAATTCACTCAGGGGGATTATCCTAAATTGTTTTTGAGAAATGTAAAGCACTTAAAATTGTGAACAAATCTGTTTGTTTAACATATACCAATTTTGTTAAATGATTTCCCTCTCTTACACTATTTAGCTGGATAGCAAGATAATCTAGACCCTTCAATAGTCCAAATGCTGAGTTATGCCTGTAAAAACAACTGGGGATAGGAAAATTGAAAATAGAGTAGACAAAGTACCATGATGGGCCTACACTAAGAAAAAAGCCCACAATAAAGGAATACCTTCAAAGCAAATCAAGAAATTGTTCTAGATGGAGAGGGCTCCAGAGAAGAAGCAACTCATGAATAAAGACAGAGAAGAAAAAGCAGCTTATGAAGAAAGCAAAGAATAAAAAGAGAATGAGTACCTTGAAAATAAATGATTTTTAAAAGACATTTTTTAGAAAGAGAAGTATGAAGCATTATATGATATAATAAGAACAAAACAATATGTTTAAGTAATTAGATGCTGAGAGTTGGTTATGAGCTAGAGAGGGCTAAATCAGTAAGGAGTTTAGGCATATAGTTCAGAGTTCTGTGATTTTATTTTATTTGTGTTTTATGTGGTAATGTTTTGACCATTTGAACTCTATTTTTAAAAACAAATAGTTTTGTAAATAAGTCTAACTTTCTTAATATATTCAAGAGAATCTTCCTAGGATATATCTTGAAAGTGCTAATTTTCTGGGATCAAATTATTCCTTGTTAAAGCTCCTGAGCTAAATAAGGAATTCAGAAGTACCTCGTGAACTTGGAGATAACATTATTCTCTTAGAGATAAGAGTAGTAAAACATATGATGATTAAAATTAGTCATTGGCAGAAGATTGTCATCATTCACCTTACAAGAAAGTATGTAATTGTAGTTATTAGTAGATAGTCTATCTCCTATAATCAAGGTGACTGGATTATATCCTCAGGACTAAAATATAACTAAAGGTGTAATTTAAACAGTGCTTTTGTACTCTGAAGAAAGAATGTACTATCATAGCTAGAGGTGGATTGCCAAAATTTTACACAGAAGAGGGGAAAAGTAAGAATTTAGCCTTGTTCTTTTCATTTTTTTAATTTATTAAAAAATAAAATATTTTTTTAAAAATATTTTTTTTCTCTGAACCATCCTTTTGGGTTTTTATGGAAGCTTCATTATATAGACATGATTGATTAAATTATTGGACATTGGTGAATAAACTCCATCTCCAGGCCCCTCTCTGATCCCAGGAGATTAGGGGGTGGGAACTAAGGTTCCAGTACTCTAATCACATAGTCCTCCTTTGCTTTCCCAAATTCACCTCATTAACCTAATAAAAGACATCTTTATGGCTCTCATCACTTAGAAAATTCGAAGTTTTAGAAGCTCTGTGCCAGAAATGTGGATGCAGCCTAAATGTATGTTTTTAAGGTATAAATCACAATATCACAGTTATAAATGTAGGACTGGATGAAGCCTTGATTGGAATTCTGTCACAATGCTTCCAGTTCTCACACTGGCACAGTGGTTCTCAACCAGACAAGATTTTGCCCAAAGGGATATTTGACCATGTCTGAAGTGATGCTGCTGAACATTTATAATCCATGAGACAACACCCAACACAAATATTTATCCAGCTGAAATGTCAACAGTGAGAAGGTGAGAAATATTATTCTAGACCAACATTTCTCTACCTTCATTGTGCATACAAATCACCAAAGTTTGTAGATAAAATGCAAATTCTCATTCATCAGGTGCCTAGTGGGTCCATGGATGCTGCATTTCTAACAGACTTCAAGGTAGTGCTGATGCTTCAGGTCCTGGTCTGTGGGGCACAGTTTGAAAGTAAGGCTCTGTGTTTGTTAGAGTCAAATGTAGGTAGCTTTAAGTCTTCTTCAGTAGGAGTCTTCTGTGTTCGTAATTTGTTTTTTTTTTATAATAAATTTATTTTTTACTGGTGTTCAATTTCCCAACATAAAGAATAACACCCAGTGCTCATCCCGTCAAGTGCCATGGCCAACAAGTACATGAGAAAATTCTCTGCATCACTGGCCATCAGAGAAATACAAATCAAAACCACAATGAGATACCACCTCACACCAGTGAGAATGGGGCAAATTAACAAGGCAGGAAACCACAAATGTTGGAGAGGATGTGGAGAAAGGGGAACCCTCCGGCAATGTTGGTGGGAATGTGAACTGGTGCAGCCACTCTGGAAAACTGTTTGGAGGTTCCTCAAAGAGTTAAAAATGGATCTGCCATAGGACCCAGCAGTTGCACTGCTGGGGATTTACCCCAAAGATACAGATGCAATGAAACGCTGGGACACCTGCACCCCGATGTTTATAGCAGCAATGTCCACAATAGCCAAACTGTGGAAGGCGCCTCGGTGTCCATTGAAAGATGAATGGATAAAGAAGATGTGGTTTGTGGTTTATGTATACAATGGAATATTACTCAGCCATTAGAAACGACAAATAACCACCTTTTGCTTCGACGTGGATGGAACTGGAGGGTGTTATGCTGAGTGAAGTAAGTCAATCGGAGAAGGACAAACATTATAGGGTCTCATTCATTTGGGGAATATAAAAATAGTGAAAGGGAATAAAGGGGAAAGGAGAGAAAATGTGTGGGAAATATCAGAGAGGGAGAGAGAACATGAGAGATTCCTAACTCTGGGAAATGAACAAGAGGTGGTGGAAAGGGAAGTGGGTGGGGGGTGGGGGTGACTGGGTGATGGGCACTGAGTGGGCACTTGATGGGATGAGCACTGGGTGTTATGCTATATGTTGGCAAATTGAACTCCAATTTAAAAAAATAAAATAAATTAAAGAAAAAAGAAAAAAATACATGTTTGCTATAGCCAGAATAGTGAATACCGATTTATCATCTGTTTCATTCCTATGCTCACTTGTCTCTCCAGCATTTCAGTTTTGTGTTATTTTCATGTGGTTCTTTTTTAAAAGATTTTATTTATTTATTCACGAGAGACACACAGAGAGAGGCAGAGACATAGGCAGAGGGAAAAAGCAAGCTTCCTACAGGGAGCCTGATGTGGGACTCAATCCCAGAACCCCAGGATCATGACCTGAGCCAAAGACAGACACTCAACCACTGAGCTACCCAGGTGTTCCTATTTTCATGTGGTTCTGATGAAATATAAAATCTATTCTTAATAGATTTAACTTGCAAATTCAAAATCACAAAGGAAGCTTCTTCTAAAGTAAATAAAATATATATAAGTAAATATAGAAATCATGATCAGAGTTTTTGATATCAGGCCAAGTTTCATATAATAAAACATGTACATTACTTCGAATTCAGTACAGCATTAAATCACTTATATCTCTAACATTGTCAGATATTAAAATGTTAATTGTGCTTTGTGAATTTATTGCTATGCATTTTTGAAGCTCTAAAAAGCAACAGGTATGTAGAATAATGATTCTCTCTAATACATAATTCTTTTAATTAACTGAAGCTAATTCATGAAATTGCTAATGCAAAAACCTAACTTTATGTAAGGTGGCATCATGGAATAGTATGTCTGTCAGGCAAAATTATGATGCAACTGTAAAAATTAAATGATTTCATATTTGTGACCTTAATTTCTGTTTTATACTCCAGGTTTCTTTAAACTCATTTTCTCCAGATTTATGACAAGTATACACATTGAGAAGCCTTGGAAGGAGAAATTAACTTCCAAAAAATATCTGCACTAATATTGTTATGTTCCATGAAGAAGATACCATAAACTTTGGGGGTTTTAAAAGAATAAAATACATGATTAGCATGGAAGAGGCTTCATTACTCAAAATGTCACATATAAAAGCATAAATTAAAACTTGTCCATGCACTCAAATTAGTTTATTTGGGAAGCTATTCACAGGAACCTAGTAATGTTGCTGTTGTTGAAAAATGTTTTGGAGTTCCTTTTGGAAAATGCCTTCTATGAGTGAACCACATTATTTTCAATATTCTTCATAGTAACAAATCATAATCTTTTGAGTATGGACTTTATTTTGATTTAAAAAGCCATCAAAACTTAAAGAAGGTGACCACTGGCTTGAATAAGTTGGCTAATATGACTTTAGGTTAACAAATGTAGTTTTAAAATACAGTCTTATTGTTAGCTTGTTTGTGTGGTTAAACATAACCTCATTCAAAAGATGCTGAATGTTTGATATGTATGAAACAGTGCTTCAGATGCTATAGAATGGTAGTTAATTCTGGTTATGCAATAAAAGGACTTGGGAAGCCTTAAAAATACTGAGTCCTACTCCCATAAATAATGATTTGTTAGTCTAAAGTGGGGCCAAAATATTGATATGAAATTTTAAAAATAACCTCAGATTATTGTAATGTGTAATCACAGTTGCAAATGGATAAAGTAAAAGATTTAGAAATGAGTAAGACAAATGGCTGGATATAATGGAGGGGGTAAATTGTTTTTGATTGCCTATTCTATAAACTTCTCTTATAAGGTCACGATCTCTGGAGTATGACTAAAAGGTGAAAGGAAAGTACATTTACTGAGTGTTTAGTCTGCACCAAGCAGTTTTCTTTGGTCTCTATATGCCATACAGTATTTAATACTCACAACAATTTTTGAAGTATATAGATGCTATGGTCTGAATGTTTTTGTTTCCTCAAAATTCATATTTTGATATCCTAACCTTCAAAAATGATAGTATTAGTATGCAAGCTTTTAAAAAGTGGTTAGTGGGGATCCCTGGGTAGCTCAGCAGTTTAGCGCCACCTTGGGCCCAGGTGTGACCCTGGAGTCCCAGGATCAAGTCCCACATTGGGCTCCCTGCAGGGAGCCTGCTTCTCCCTCTGCCTGTGTCTCTGCTTCTCTCTCCCTCTCTCTCTCTCTCTCATGAATAAATAAATAAAATCTTAAAAAAAAATAAAAGATGGTTAGCTCATAAAAGTAGAACTTATAATAGGATTAGTACTTTATAAAAGAGACTCCAGAAAGTTCCCTAGTCCTTTCCTCTATGTGAGGGCACAGCAAGAAGACATCATCTATAAACCAGAAAGTGGGCCCTCACTAGACACTGAATCCTCAGTGACTTGATCTTGGACACCTAGTTTTCAGAACTGAAAAATAAAATGCTGTTGTTTATAAGCTACCCAGTCTGTTGTCATAGCAATCTGAACAAACTAATAATTTTCTCCTTTTTTGTAAATAAGAAAAAAAGTTCAGAGAGGTTATATAACACATACAGTTACATATATAATAAATAGCAGAGTGAGGATTCAGATCTAGGTCTGTCTGGCTTCTAAATTAATATTCTTTCCACTCTATTAAATTGATTAAAATGACAATAATACTAGGCATGATGTATTAAGTGTTGTAAGAGTTGAATTCAGAAGGAAAGAGAATTTCTACCTGACAATAATAAATTAACCTTAAAAATAACATTTGAAATATGAAATTTGGAATATGAAAGAGTGATAGGATTTTTATAGGTGGACAGGAAGAAGCAAGGATTTTAAATATGAGCAAAAGCATACAGAAAGAAAACCATGAAATGTATTTGAGTAATTAAGAATGGTCCAATTTAATGATTCTCAAATGTGACAGTCCTGCTCTGATGTTCAGAAATAAGTGAAGGTAATTTTGTTTCCCTCATCGATGAGGCACTTTACAATGCACACTGCATTCTTGCAAAATAAACAGTTATAATGTAAATAATGTCCTTATTGAAATGTATGCATATGTGCAGGAAAGTAGCAGGAAATAAGTCATGGTAAAGAATACTTGTGCTTACAGTACTCCCAGTCCTCCTTTTTTTTCTGTATGTGTGGGAAAATTGAATCTTTTTTGCATTCTTTTTTTTTTCTTTTTTGCATTCTTAAAGTTAGGTGTAGCCAGTGAAAGATGAAATAAGTGCCATGAGTTATTTGCAGGCTGAAGCATTTAAAATCAGTCAAACAATTATAATTTCTCTTCCTCTGCTGATTTAACCCCTGAATGGTAGTAATGTGAAGATGGTGCCACAGAATCCAAGCATCCTATAAGACTGAGCCATTGCAAGGAGGATAGCTATCCTAATGGCTGGAACTACATAAGACTTTGTAATATAGTTTTGTTACTTCAAGCCACAGAAATTTAGGTAGTGGTTGTTGCATTGTAATAACCTAGCATATATAAACTAATACTAAGGTTAAATAGATAAGTTTAAAATAGCTTAAAAAGGCACTTGAATATGAGAACATGGAGTTTGGACATGGACCTGAAACCACATCAAATATAGAATTTTCACCAATGCTTACAGTATTGTTAGCATAATTGGATTTCATATATAACCCCCTAATTTAAATTATTTAAAGAATAGCATTCATTCAGATGTACGGTGCTCGTATTTAAAATTTTTTTTAATATTTATTTATTTATGATAGTCACACAGAGAGAGAGAGAGAGAGTGGCAGAGAGAGAAGCAGGCTCCATGCACCGGGAGCCCGACATGGGATTCGATCCCGGGTCTCCAGGATCATGCCCTGGGCCAAAGCCAGGCGCTAAACCACTGCGCCACCCAGGGTTCCTGGTGTTGGTATTTTAAAACTCACCCTTATCCCCTTTAGTCACAGAGCATGCAAATAATTAGAACACCTACTATGTGTCTGTTGCTCAGCATCAAAAGCAATTATACTGGTGAATAAAGGGAGAAAATGCTATTGAGATGTGGGTGAACCTTACCAGTACATACTACTGCCTACCACACGAATTAGAAAACTATTCTTCATGCATGCTTGGAAGCACTTACCAATAACAAGTATTCATCACCATTGTATCCTTTATACAAAAGGACAGCCTAATTTTGTTTCTTATGAAGAAATATACTACATATAAACAAATATAGAGATGCTACTAGTCTAACAAATATAGAGATGTTAATAGTCTAGCTTTCTATAGAAATGGGAGAGATGCCCAAGAAATGATAAAATGCTCATCTATTCAGATATAGTCTTCTCTAACTCTAGATGAAATTATGTGAAAATTAGCTAAAACTGAGTTGTCAACTTGGCAACATTTACTAAGATACTATACATTGTTTGTATCTTTTAATTGAGTCACTTCACTTTGGGAACTCTAGCCAAAGAAAATAATACCAAATATAAACAAGATTTAAATACAAAGCTATTCGATGTGGTAGTATTTAAATAGTAAAAGATCACAACCAAGCAATCTTTCAAGGAATAGGAATGTACTGAATTAAATTTCTGTGTATCTGTATTATAAAATTTTATATAGTTATTGATATAACACTAAAAGTTTTTATTAATTAAATATGTACATTTTTACATCATTTTTTAAAAGATTGAATACAGCATATACAGTATGTACAATACTGTGTCAAACAGATTTATTTGAAAAAATACAGCATAAAAGTAGACCAGAATTGTTAAGTGATTATCTGGTGTGGTAAGATTATGAGTCATATTTCCCATTTTTATTCTTTTTAAATACTTTGCAAAACTTGTATAATAAATATAATTTATTTTAAAATCAGAATATAAATATCCTAAATGATATAAGAACTTAAACACAGTCAAGAGCAGCACAATAAGAACAAACAGAAAAATTATATAATGTATATTTCTCAATTTCTAAAACATATCACTCTACTCTAACTATCTACCTTTCACTCATATTTAGATTAAGACATTGCTTCAATCTTGGCCAAGTGGTTCCATAAATAATTCATCAGTAAGAAGGCTAGATCAGTTACGTGAATATACACACACATATTTTTTAATTTTGGGAAATATATTTACTTTTATGTATGCATATATAGACATATATAAGTACAAATAGGAACATATGTGTGTATATGTATGTCTAAAAAACACACACAGGGATCCCTGGGTGGTGCAGCGGTTTAGCGCCTGCCTTTGGCCCAGGGCGTGATCCTGGAGACCTGGGATCGAATCCCACATTGGGCTCCTGGTGCATGGAGCCTGCTTCTCCCTCTGCCTTGTGTCTCTGCCTCTGCCTCTCTCTCTCTCTCTCTGTGTGACTATCATAAATAAATAAAAAAAAATTAAAAAAAAAAACACACATATGATAGGGGAGAAAGAGAAAAATGAAGGATACATTTTTCCATGGACCATTGTTGATCCATAGCTAAGCTTTTACTAGTCTTATAAGAAAATACAAGGCAATGGACAAAAATAGACTATACAATGGTATTTTTTTATATAGCATTACACTTGAAGATTTATATTGAGTGCTTCCTTTTCCTGCTTTTTTTGTGGTAATTTTATTTAGCATAAAAAATGTGACATTATATAGTTGTTTTTTTTTAAATTTCTATTTTGAAAAACAAAAAAAAAAGACAGCCTTATGTAGAGGATCAGTGAAATAAAAAATCTCTACTGTGACCATTTTTCAAGATTTTATTTATTTATTCATGAGAGACACAGCTATAGAGCCAGAGACACAGACAGAGGGAGAAACAAGCTTCCTGTGGGAGCTCAATGGGACTTGATCCCAGGACCCCGGGATCATGACCTGAGCCAAAGGCAGATGCTCAACTACTGAGTCACCCAGGTGCTCCTCTAGTGTGACCATTCATCTCTGACACAGTGTAAGCCTATATTTTGAGACTAGAGAGGCTTTGTGATCCTTATCCATCCAGACTTTGTATATAACTGTTGATATGAGACTGGTCTTTGCTGGAAGTCTTGGAAGGTACAATCCATTTTTCAAGGACAGCCTACAAGAGTAGTAAAGCTCAAAAAGGAAGCTTAGTTTTCTATACTCTTTCATCTCCCAAAAGAATGAGGAATCTGTCTCATTAGGGTCAAAAGCCTAGGAGTGATGATGGAAAAGAATAAAAGAAGAGAACCACATTCAAACAATAAATAGTGCTACAATACAAACATCCCCTATTTTCTTACAGCTTCTGAATTAGAGATGTAAAGTATATCTTACTCATCAATTACCTAAATATAAATAGGTGGAATCTGCCACTGGAGCTGTGGTCTCTGCTGCTGTTCTCCCATAGCCTGCTAAATGCTTCTTTAATGTATTTTGCTTGGAGTCTTGTTACATTTGGCCTGATATAATAAAATACCATAAACTGGGTGGTTTAAACAACAAATGTTTCTGTCTTACAAATATTTCTTTCTTGGCTAAGAAGTCAAGATCAAAGTGCTGGCAGATTTGGTGTTTGGTGAGTGCCTTTTTCTTGCTTCCTAAACAGCTATTTTTTTATGTGTCCTCATATGGCAGAAGGGGTGTAAGGGTTCTCTGGAATCTCTTTTTTAAGGACACTTATTCCATGAGGGCTTCACCTTCATGAACTATTGACCCCCACAGGACTCTCTTCCTAGTACCATTTCATTGGGACTTGAATTTAAACACATGAATTTTAGGGGGCACAAATATTGAGTCACTGACACTTGACTTTTCTTGAGTCTTCATGGCTCTATTCCCAGAAAAACAGTCTTAGGTGAACCATCTAGAAAAATTAAGTATGAACACATGCCTATGATTTGACATTTTGAGTCCCTATGCTTACTATTCAGAGAACCAGGGACAAACTTAGGCAGCAACAGTGGTTGTGGTATCTGGAAAATATCAGGGGCTTAATTTAGTCAGCTTCTTCTGTTATGAGGGACAGTCATTCTCCATTTCATTTATTTATTTTTCGGTATTGAACTTAGCAAAAAATAACACCAAAGAAAAGAAGGAAACATGTTTTTGTGTAATCCTATTATTTGTTAGGCAGAGAAAATATTATGCTTGTTTATTTTGACAAAAGGCAATTGACCATACTCTATTTGAAAGAAATTGACATGAACAAAATACACACAAATGCCACAGGCTATATATGGCATTTCTAACACACCCAATACTCTCTGTGGTTGCTGGTTCCAGTAAGGCAAAGCTTGGAAGCTACTATTGTGGGTCTGAAATGTGAGAAAGATGGCTCAAGTCACAGCCCTTTAAATGCTCTTTTCCTGAAAGTGAAATTGAGGCTTTGCAGGAAAAAGGTGCCTCTTTGTCTGATTAATGAGGCCTACTTCCCCCTCCTGTGGTTATATATTTTTTTTCTATAATACCCACATACATTTTAGATCTGACTTCTAATATTCTAATTCTTGTCATATTCTTGAGAATAAAAGATTCTACATGTTTCTGCTAATTCTTAGGTGATGGGGATTAAGGAGTGCACTTGTAATGAGCACTGTGTGTTACATGTAAGTGTCGAATCAGTAAATAGTACATCTGAGCTTATATTTCATCGTATGTTAACTAGCTGGAATTTAAATGCAAATGTTAGAGACACCTGGCATCTCAGCCAGTTAAACATATCTTTGTTTCTGCTCAGGTCATTATCTTGTGGATGTGGGATCAAGCCCCACTTTGGCTTCTGTGCTCAGTGCAGAGTCTGCTTTATAGTCTTTCTCCCTCTCACTCATGCTCTCTTCCTTTCTCAAATAAATAAATAAAATCTTTTAAAAATGGTAGAAAATAACAAATATCAAGGATCTAGGCACCAGATTACTGAAGCTACTAGCAATCACACTGGGGCAATCTACAGACAAACTATCAAATCAGAGAAGTCCCCAGTGGTGCCCTGGGGACAAATAATGTGGCTCTACTTATTCAATTTCTGTTAAAGTAGTATGAAAAGTTTGTGAAGTCTTGAGGTGAAAATTTTCTTTACATGTAGGAGTCTAGCGTTTGGCCCCTATTCTGTGTACAGGAAATAAATGCTCATTGACAGGGAATACATAATGTATGTCAGAAATGTGTGTTTCTTCTGTAAGCATAGTAACGAAATACTTACCATTTTTTTAAGATTTTATTTATTTATTCATGGGAGACCAGAGAGAGAAAGAGGCAGAGACACGGGCAGAGGGAGAAGCAGGCTCCATGGAAGGAGCCCGAGGTGGGACTCGATTCAGGATCTCCAGGATCATGCCCCAGGCCGAAAGCAGCACTAAACCGCTGAGCTACCCAGGATGCCCATTTTCAAAGAGTCCCAATGTCAGTATACTGTTTACTATGCTCATTTATTTTGTTGGCATAGTCTTCTCCAAAATATTATCTTTCTATTTAACTTAAGCAATACCATGGATTTTTCCTTCCTCCTTTTCCTCCTTTTCTTCTTCTTAGGATATTGAAAACTTAACCAATTCCAGTTTTTTCCTTGTCCCCTGAGTCAGTATTCTTCCTGTACATCTTGAAGTGGATTTTAAGGCCTTAAACTTTTCTATTATTCAATCTCATCCTCTTGTGAAATATCTTTTCATTTCTTTCTTTTGTGTTTAAAATTATTCTTGTGGATCCTTAAACTTTATTTTCATTAGAGTTTGTCCCTCACTCGCTTGATTACTTCTTCCTTTTGTCCTTTGCTTACATTGTACTAGCCTGCTCAAATTCGTCATGTACTTCCAGCAGATGTCTGTGACTGGCTTTGTGAAGTATCACACAGTACATTTTTCTGTTCCTTAATTAAAACTCAGGTAGGAAGAATGACTCTTTAACCGTTCCACATTTCCCAACACAAGAAGTCTACAAGTGTGGTTTGCTCTAAAATAAATCACGAATCACTTTTAACTTTAAAATATTTTTGTTTATATTGTGAGAAATTTTAACATCTAATAGTATTTCCATTTTGGGGGGACTAATGTAATTTTTAAAACATTAGATTGAATATCTTTGACTTTTCAATTTATAGTCTATACTAAAAATTATCATCTAACTTTCTGATAAGGGAGAGAAGATGGTTTTGGAGTAGGAGGACCCTAGACTTGTCTTGTTGCATGAACACAACTATATAACCATCAAATCATTCTGACTACCCCAGAAATAAACCTGAACACTAATAGAACAAATTCCACAACTAAAGAGAGAAAAGAAGTCACATCAAAGAAGGTAGGAAGTGTGGAGATGTGGTTTGGGTTAGAAATGAATCCAGGGTGCTGCCTAGAGGAGGGAGTTATAGTTATGTAGAAAGGAGAGAGAGAGAGAGAGAGAGAGGCACACGGAGGGGGGGGCACAAGAAGAAAATTTCCTCAAAGCTACTGGCTGGGAAAACAAGAAGGGCTGATTTTCATGACCTCTTAAACCAATAAGGCTTACAGACTGGAAATTTAAAGGTTGGTGGCTTTGCTGGGATAGAGCCTTGAGGATACTGCACTCTCAGAAGGCAGGCAACCCAGGAGACAGATGGTTTGGAAACATCAGTCTGAAGAATGCCTACAGCACAAAGCAGGAAGATTATTTGCTCTTCTTGGAGTGCAACACTGAGAGGCAGCATTCATAGGGAAGCCTCTCCTGAGACAAAGATGCTGTCTGGAGCCATTTCTTTCCCCCACCCCTCAACATAAATACAGAACCACCTGCAGAAAAAAACAAACAAACAAACAGCTCAGCTCTGGCACTGGCTGCCTAATTTGCTTACTCTGAGTCCCACACCCCTGCACTCTGATTCTACTGCTTTTCCAGGTAAAGCTTGTCTCAGTCCCAGTGCAGGAGAATCCTCCCTCAAAAGATCAGCACAGGCTCATCCCACATCATGTCCTTAAAGCCTGGGGTTTTAAAAATCAGCAAGCTTGGTGGGATAGAGCCCAGAGGGCACTGTGCTACTCCTGGAGGAAAGGCAGGCAAACAACCCAGAGGCAGAGTGTGGAAACAGGTATCTGAAAAGCCCATGGGACACATAGTGTGGAGATTATTTGCACTTCTAGGAGTGATTCCCTGAGAGGAAGTGTGCACAGAGACTTCTCTCCAAGGACAAAGCAGCAGCCTAGCCCCATTTCCCTCCCCACCAGTCCTCAGTATAAATAGAGAGTCACCTGTCATAAGCAGCACAGCCAGGACACTGGCTTCCTAGCCTGCTTACATCGGGTCCTAAACACCTGTGACCTGATGGTAGTACTCCATCAAGTTTGCCTCAGTTCTAGCACAGCAGGCTCCTTGCCAGAAGACTAGCACAAATCATGCCCACACCATGTCTACCAACCAGAGTTCTGCAGGGCTTCAATTCTAGTGGAAGTATTTAGTCTCATTTAACAAGCAGACCAGAACACACAAAGTTAAAACCCACCACATTCTGGCCAAGGAAGAAATATTGCCCACTGTAGAAAAGGAGAGCCTCTGCAGACAACTGGCCTGAAGGATAGATTAGGCAAAACACAGCAGGAGACTCCAAGAAGCATACACAAGGGACAGAGATACTCCCCAAAGTGCCAGGCCTGGACACTATATGTCCTGCTTTCATAAAGCCATTACTCCAAGGAGTAGGAAACATATGGTCTGTTGATACAAGGAAGAAGGCAGAAACTTAGAGACAATGCAAAGATGGAGGAATTAATTCCAAGTTAAACAACAAGATGAGATCACTGCTAGAGATCTAAGAAAAACATACATAAATAACATGCCTGATGGAGAATTTAAAGCAATGATCATGAAGATATTCACTAGGCTTGATAAAAGAATGGAAGACTTCAGGAAGACCCTTACCACAGAGATGAAAGGGTTAAAAATAATCAGTCAAAATGAAAAATACAATACTGCGATGTGAAGCAGGCTTCATAAAATGAATACAAAGGCACAAGAAGCAAAGGAAGGCAAAAGTGATATAGAAGACAAAATGTTGGAAAACAATGGAGTTCAACAAAAGACAGAAAGAAGAAATATGGAACATGAGAATAGATTTAGGGCTATCAGTGACTCCATCAAACATAATGGGGCATCTGGGTGAGTCAGTGATTGGGCATCTGCCTTTGGCCCAGGGCATGATCCTGAGGTCCTGGGATTGAGTCCCACATCAGGCTCCCTGCAAGGAGCATGTTTCTCTCTCTGCCTCTCTCGTGAATAAATAAATCTAAAAAACCCCACAATAATATTTATATTATAGACATCTCAGAAGAAGAGAGAAAAGGGGGCCAGAAAATCAATTTGAGGAAATAATGGCTGAAAACTTCCCATCTAGGGAAGGAAACATAATCCAGATCCAGGAGGGACAGAAAATTCCCATCAAAATGGGAATTTTGTTTTGTTTAAAAGCAGTCCGAAACCAAGAAATATTATAACCAAGAAAAACTGCATTTGTTAAAAGCAGTCCGAAACCAAGAAATATTATAACCAAGAAAAACTGCTTTTGTTTAAAAGCAGTCTGAAACCAAGAAATATTATAATTAAAATTTCAAAATAAAGATAGAGAAAATAATCTTAAAAAAAGCAAAACAAAAGAAATCTCTTACATACAAGGGAAGAATCATAAGGATAGCTGAAGATTTTTCAACAGAAACTTGGCATGCCAGAAGTGTGTGGAATGATATATTCAATGTACTAAATGGGGAAAATCTGCAGCCAAGAACATTCTAACAAGCAAGGCCATCATTCAAACTAGAAGGAGAAATAAACACTTTCGTTGACAAATAAATTAAAGGAGTTTGTGACCACTAAAGCAGCCTTGCAGAAAGATTAAAGGGGACTCTTTGAGTAGAAAGGTAATACCTAAAGTGACAAAGGAAGAGAGAAAATTTCCAGAAACAATGAGAAAGCAAATAAAGACATGGCAATAAGTACATATCTATCAATAATTACTCTGAATGTAATGGACTAAATGCTTGAATCAAAAGACATGTGGTCTGTTTCTTTATTATCATTAAGAGTCTCTTATGATCTGTCTCCTTCAACTGAGGGTTACTAGAGGGGAGGTAGGTGAGGGAATGGGATAACTGGGTGACAGGCATCAGGAGGGCACATGATGGGGCAGCCCAGGTGGCTCAGTGGTTTAGCGCTGCCTTCAGCCCAGGGCATGATCCTGGAGACCTGGGATCGAGTCTCATGTCAGGCTTCCCTGCATGGAGCCTGCTTCTCTTTCTGCCTGTGTCTCTGTCTCTCTGTCTCTCTCTCTCTCATGAATAAATAAACAAAATATTTTTTTTAAAAAAGGAGGGCACATGATGAAATGAGCACTGGGTGTTATATGCAAATGATGAATCACTGAATTCTACATCTGAAACTAACAATATATATATGTTAATTAAATTGAATGTAAATAAAAAGAGAAAAAAATTACATTCTGATCTAGAAAAAAAAAGACACAGTCTCAGAATGGAGAAAAACAAATCTATCTATATGCTGCCTACAGGAGACTCATTTTAGACTTAAAGACACCAGCAGATTGAAAGTGAGGGAATGGAGGAAATATTTATCACACAAATGGACATCATAATTATTTGCCACTTGTGTCTAAATAAGTTCTCCAAAGATCAAACAATGATGCTTTATTTCACCATCCTTAAATCTTCTATTATCAGTTACAGTTTTCTCAACTTTCCCTTTTGACTCCCCTTCAGTCAAAATTTCTTGAAATGGGATACTTACACTAGATTTATGGCCACTTTTTTTGGGAGTGATTTTTTTGTATTCTGCATCCCATTAGAAAAGTCCAATCTCTATTTACCAAAAACAGACATATGTTTATTTACTATGGATTCTTGAGACATAGAAAGTTTCAAATGTATTAGAGTAAGTTCTATTATCAAATTACTTTTGTCCTCAGTGTGGTTGGGGTATTAGATTATTTTTTTTATTACTTTGGAACCCAAACTCCATTGAATGCTATTATGATTTATTGTTATTCTTCACTCACCTTTCAGATATAATGATTAGGGAGGATATTTGTGAATCCTATAAGTTCAACATGTAAACTTTAATAGACTTTTGCTTTCCTCAGTCTTTAATCCACAATAAACATTTTCACTCCTAAACCCATTCCTCAGAGATGAAATATGTGCTCCTCAGTATGACTTTCAAGGTCATCCAGAATTATATTTTTCCAATTTTTAAAAAATATGTTGTTTATTTATTCATGAGAGACAGCGAGAGAGAGACAGAGAAAGAGAGAGAGGGCCAGAAACATAGGCAGAAGGAGAAGCAGGCTTCTTGCAGGGAGTCCAATGTAGGACTCAATCTGGGGATCCCAGGATCACAGCCTGAGTCAAAGGCAGATGCTCAACTGCTGAGCCACCCAGGTGTCCCCTTTTTTCCAAGTTTTTATTTAAATTCCAGTTAGTTAACATACAGTATATATTAGTTTCATGTGTAGAATTTACTGATTGATCACTTACATACAACACCCATCAAAAAAGTGTCCTCCTAAGTACCCATCATTCTTCTAATTCATCCCCCCGGCCAGCTTCCCTCCAGCAATCTCTGCTCTTTATGGTTCAGAATCTATTTTATGGTTTGCTTCTTTTTCTTTCTCCTATGCTCATCCATTTTCTATTCTATTCTATTCTATTCTATTCTATTCTATTCTATTTTCTATTCTATTCCACTGTGTGTGTGTTCTTTATCCATTCAGCATTCAATGGACATTTGGGCTCTTTACATAACTTGGATGTTGTTAATAATGCTACTATAAACATTGGGGAACATGTATCCCTTCGAATCAATGTTTTTGTATTCTTTGGGTAAATATCTACTAGTACAATTGCTGGATCCTAGGGCAAATCTATTTTTAACTTTTTGAGGAAGCTCCATAGTATTTTCCACAGTGGTTGCACAAGGTTGCATCCACATCAAGAGTGTAAGAAGTTTCCCCTTTCTCCCCAACCTTGCCAACATCTGCTGTTTACTATGTTCTTAATTTTAGCCATTTGGCTGGTGTAAGGTGGTATCTCACTGTAGTTTTGATTTCTATTTCCTTCCTTATGAGGGAAATTGAGCATCTTCTCATATGTTAGTTAATCATCCGTATGTCATCTTCAGAAAAATGTCTATTTATGTCTTCTATCCATTTTTAACTGGGTAATTTGGCTTTTGGGGTTTTGAGCTTTATAAGTTCTTTATAGATTTATAGACCCTTTATTATATATGGCATTTGCAAATATCTTCTCCTATTCCAAAATTTACCTTTTAGTTTTGTTTCTTTCAGTGCACTCAGGCTTTTTATTTGGGTGAAATTCCAATGGCTTATTGGTTTTGTTTCCCTTGCCTCAGGAGACAAAACTAGTAAGAAGTTACTAAGGCAGATGTCAAAAAGGTTAGTGCCTGTGTTCTTCTCTAGGATTTTGATGGTTTCCTCTCTCACATTTAATCTTTCATCCATTTTGGATTTATATTTATGTATGGTTTATCAAAGTGTACCTGTCTTTCACATGTAACTGTCCAGTATTCCCAGCTCCATTTGTTGAAGAGACTGTCTTTTCTTTCCAGTGGGTATTCTTTCCTGCTTCACCAAAGATTCGTTGACCATATAGTTGTAGATTAATTTCTGGGTATTCTATTCTGTTCCATTGATCTATATGTCTGTTTTTGTGCCAGTTACCACACTGTTATGATCACTACAGCTTTGCAATATAGCTTGAAGTCCAGAATTGTGATGCCTCCAGCTTTGCTTTTCTTATTCAAGATTGCTTTTGGTAGTTGGGATCTTTGGTGGTTCTGTATAAATTTTAGGATTGTTTGTTCTAGCTCTGTGAAAAATGCTGGTGGTATTTTTTGTAAGATATTATTTATTTATTCATGAGAATACACAGAAAGAAGAGACAGAGGCAGAGACACAGGCAGAGGGCGAAGCAGGCTCCATGCAGGGGGCCCGATGATGTGGGGCTCGATCCTGGGTCTCCAGGATCACACCCTGGGCTGAAGGCAGCACTAAACTGCTGAGCCACCCGGGCTGCCCAACTGGTGGTATTTTGGTAGGGATTGCATTAAATGGGTAGATTCATTCCAAGATCATGGAATGTTTTTCCATTTCTTTCTGTCATTTTCATTTTCCTTATCAGTTTTTTTATAGTTTTCAGGGTACAGATCTTTTATCTCTTTGGTTGGTTTTCCTCCAAATTATCTTATGATTTTTGATGCAATTGTAAATGGGATTGATTTCCTGGTTTCTATTTCTGCTGCTTCATTATTGGCATATGGAAAAGCAACACATTTCTGTACATTGATTGTGTATCCTGCTACTTTACTGAATTCATGTATCCCTTTTAACATTTTTTTTTTTGTGAAATCTTTCAGGTTTTCTATATGGAGTATCATGGCATATGCAAATAGTGAAGGTTTGACTTCTTCCTTGCTGATTGGATGCCTTTTTTTTATGTTGTCTGATTGCTGATGCTAGGACTTCCAGTTCTATATGAAATAACAATATTGAGAGTGGATTTCCCTGTCTTGTTCCTGACCATAGAGGAAAAGTTCTTTTTTTTCCCCTTTGAGGATGATATTACTGTGGGTCTTTCACATATGGTCTTTATGATGTGGAGGTATGTTCCATCTATCCCTACATTGTTGTTGTTGTTGTTTATCATGAATGGATGTTGTACTTTATCAAATGCATTTTCTGCTTTCACTAAAAGGATCATATAGTTTTTATCCTTTCTTTTATTAATGTGGTATATCATGTCGATTGATTTGCAAATATTGAACCATCCTTACAGACCTGGAATAAATCCCACTTAATCATGGTGAATGATTCTTTCAAAGTACTGTTTGATTCAATTTCCTAGTATTTTGTAGATAATTTTTGCATCTGTGTTCATCATGGATATTAGTCTGCAGTTCTCTTTTATAGTGGAGTCTTTTCTGGTTTTGGAACCAGTGTAAACTTGGCCTCATATAATAAATTTGGAAGTTTTACTTCTATTTCTATTCTTTGGAATAGTTTGAGAAAAGTAGATATTAACTGTTCTATAAATGTTTGGTAGAATTAAACTCTGAAACCATCAAGCCCTAGACTTTTTGTTTGTTGGGAGATTTTTGATTACTGATTCAATTTCCTTGTTGTTTATTAATCTGTTTAAGTTTTTCTTTCTTTTTCAGTTTTAGTAGTTTATTTGTTTCTAGGAGTTTATCCATGTTGTCTAGGTTGATTTGTTGGAATTTAATCTTTCATAATATTATCTTATAATTGTTTGTATTTCTGTTGTGTTGTTGTTATTCCTCCTCTTTCATTTGTGATTCTCTTTATTAGGGTCCTTTCTCTTTTCTTTATGATAGGTCTGGCTAGGAGTTTTTGAAAAAGACAAAACAAAACATTTTTTTCCAAAGAACCAGCTCCTGCTTTCACTGATCTGTTCCACTGATTTAATTTTTTTGTTCCCACATCATTTATTTCTACTCTAATCTTTATTATTTCCCTTCTGCTGACTTTAGACTCTTTTTTTTTTGGTTCTTTTTCTATCTTCTTTAGGTATAATTTTAGGGTGTGTATTTGAGATTTTCTTACTTTTTGAAATAGTCCTGTATTGCTATGTACATCCCTCTTATGACCACTTTTGCTGAATCCCAAAGGTTTTACACCATTGTGTTTTCATTTTCATTTATTTTTGTGTTTATTTTTATTTTTTTTAAAAGATTTTATTTATTCATGAAAGACATACAGAGGGAGAGAAAGAGAAAGGCAGAAATACAGGCAGAGAGAGAAGCAGGCTCTATGCAGGGAGGCCTGACGTGGGACTCCATCCCAGGTCTCCAGGATCACACCCTGGGCTAAAGGAGATGTAAACCACTGAGCCACCTAGGCTGTCCTTTTTTTTTCTTTTTTTAATATCATGTATAATTTCCTGGTTTGCAATTCAATGTTTGGTAGCATGTTGTTTAACCTACATGTATATGTGGTCTTTCCAGATTTTTTTTCTTGTGGTTGAATTCAAGTTTCATAGTGTTGTGATCAGAAGAGATGCATGGTATGATCTCAATATTTTTGTATTTGTTGAGGCATGATTTGTAAACTTGTATGTGATCTATTCTGGAGAATGTCCCATGTACACTTGAAAAGAATGTGTATTTTGCTCCTTTAGGATAGAATGTCTGAATAATTCTGTTAAGTCCATCTTGTCATGCATGTCATTCTAAGCCTTTGTTTCCTTGTTAATTCTCTGTGTAGATGATTTGTCCACTGATATAAGTGAGGTGTTAATGTCTTCTATTATTTTTGTTTTATTATCAATGAGTTCCTTTATATTTCTTATTATTTTATATATTCAAGTGCATTCATGTTGGGGGCCTAAATATTTAGAAGTCTTAGATCTCCTTGTTGTTTAGTCCCTTTATTATGATAAATAATAATAGTCTCTAGTTAGTCTCTGGTTTATTATTTTTTTAAGATTTATTTATTTATTCGTGAGAGACACAGACTGAGAGAGAGACGCAGAGACATAGTCAGAGGGAGAAGCAGGCTCCTCACAGGGAGCCCAATGTGGGACTCAATCCCAGGACTCCAGAATCATGCCCTGAGCCAAAGGCAGGCGCCCAACCACTGAGACAGTCAGGTGTCCTTAGTCTCTGGTTTAAAATCCATTTTGTCTGATATAAGTATTGCTACTCTGGCTTTCTTTTGAAGTGCATTTGCATGATAAATAGTTCTCCATCCACTCACTTTCAATCTGAAGGTCTCTTTAGGTCTAAAATCAATCTTTTGTAGGCAGCATATAGACGAATCTTGTTTTCCTCTCTATTCTGACATGCTATGTCTTGGATTGAAGTGTTTAGTCTATTTACATTTAGAATAATTATTGATAGATATGTATTTAGTGCAATTTTATTATTTGTTTTGTCATTGTTTTTTGAGATTTTATCTGTTCCTTTTTAGTTTTTGCCACTTTTTGTCCTTCTTTCCCACTCAAAGAATTCCCTTTTATATTTCTTGCATGACTGGTTTAATGGTCAAGAACTCCTTTAGTTTTTGTTTGTGTCGGAAACTATCTTTCCGATTCTAAAAGGTATTCTTGCTGAATAGAATATTCTTGCCTACAGATTTTTCACATTCAGCACTTAGAATATATTATGCCACTCTCTTCTGGTTTGGCACATTTCTGTGGAGACATCTGTTGCTAGCCTTATGGATCTTCATTTGTTATCTAGGGACTACTGTTCTCTTGCTGTTTTTAAGGTATTTTTTCTTTATCACGTTATTTTGCAAATTTAACTACAATATGCCTTTGTGTTGATCTGCTTTTGTTGATTTTGATGGGAGCTCTCTGTCCCTCCTACATCTGAATGTCTGTTTCCTTCCTCAGATTGGGGAAGTTTTCAAACATTATTTCCTCAGATGAATTTTCTGCCCCTTTTTCTCTCATTTTCTTTGACTCCAATGACATGAATATTATTACTTTTGATGAAATAACTGAGTCCCTAAGTATATTGCTGTGATTTTTCATCTCCTTTCTCTATTTCAGTTAGCTTCATTATTTTCTATAATTCTATATTCTATGACACTTATTTGTTCTGCTTCTTCCATCCTTGTGAGCATTATATCCAGTGGATTTTAAATCTCAGTTATTGCACTTTTTCATATCTACCTTATTACTTTTATCTCTTTCCTTTCTGTAGTAAAGGTCTCCTTTATGTCTTCCTTGCTTTTCTCAAGCCCAGCATGTATCCTTATGATTGCTGCTTTAAATTCTGCATCAGATATATTATTTCTATCTGCTTTTTAAAAGGTTTTTACATTTTATGTATGTATGTATTTATTTATTGGAGAGAGAGCAAGTGGAGGAACAGAGGGAGAGGGCAAGCATACTCCATTTTGAGCACAGACTCCAATGTGGGGCTTGATCTCAAGACCCTGAGATTATGACCTGAGCATAAATTAAGAGTCAGATTCTCAACAGACTAAGCTTCTAAGGCCCCACTACTTGTATCTATTTTGATTAAATCTGTGGCCATGACTTTTTTTTTCCTCTGGGAATGAATACCTCTGGTTTGGTATTTTGACTAGATCTCCATCTTTTCTCTGTGTTAGAAAATCCTGTCGTGGGATGCCTATGTGGTTTATCGGTTGAACATCTGCCTTCAGCTCAGGGCGTGATCCCGGGATTCTGGGATCAAGTCCTACAATGGGCTTCCTGCAAGGAGACTATTGGTACCTCTGCCTGTGTCTCTGCCTCTCTCTATATATCTCTCATGAATAAACAAGATCTTTAAAGAAAAAAGAAAAGAAAGAAAATAAAAGGCAGCCCAGGTGACTCAGGGGTTTAGCACTGCCTTCAGCCCAGGGTATGATCCTAAAGGTGAACACAGGCAACAACCTCTTTGACTTTGGCCACAGTAACTTCATGAAAGACACAATTATAAAGGGAAAGGTAACAAAAGTAAAAATAAACTATTGGGACTTCATCAAGAGAAAATGCTTCTTCCCAGTGAAAGAAACAGTCAATAAAACTGAAAAGCAACCTACAGAATGGGAGAAAATATCTGCATATGACATATCAAGTAAAGAATCAGTGTCTAAGATCTATAAAGAACATATCAAACTCAATAGCCAAAACCAAATAATTCAATCAAGAAATGGGCAGAAGACATGAGCAGATATTTCTCTAAAGAATACATTCAAATCTCCAACAGCTCCATGAAATAATGTTCAACATTACTAATTATCAGAGAAACTCAAATCAAGACAACAATGAAATACCATCTTATACCAGTTAGAATGGCTAAAATTAATAAGTCAGGAACCAAAAATTTAGTTAGAATGTGGAGAAAAGGGAACGCTCTTGCACTCTTGGTGGGAATGTAAGCTGGTGCAGCCACTCTGGAAAAACAGTGTGAAGGTTCCTCAAGAATTTAAAAATAGAGCTACCCTACGACCCAGCAATTACACTACTGGGTATTTACCCAAAGGATACAGATGTAGTGAAATGAAGAAACACCTACATCCCAATGTTCATAGCAGCAATGTCCACAATAACCAAACTGTGGAAGGATCCAAAATGTCCTTCAACAGATGAATGGATAAAAAAATTGGCATATATATATATATATAGTGTAATATTATTCAGCCATTGGAAAGGATGAATACTTACCGTTTATATGGACAGGGTGGGAACTGGAGGGTGTTATGCTGAATGAAATAGATCAATCAGAGAAAGACAAGTATCATATGATTTCACCCAAATGTGGAATATAAGAAATAGTGCAAAGGACCATAAGGGAAGAGAGGGAAAACTGAATGGGAAGTCATCAAATAGGGAGACAAATAATGAGAGACTCTTAATTCTGAGACACAAACTGAGGGTTGCTGAATGGGAGGAAGGTGGGAGGATGAGGTAAAGGGATGATGGGCATTAAGTAAGGCACCCGATGGAATGAGTATTGGGTTTTATACACAACCAATTAACTATTGAACACTACATATGAAACTAATGATATACCATTTGTTGGCAAATTGAATTTAAAAGAAAAAAACAAGACTTTACCAAGGGAAAAAAAGGAAATAATAGCTGAAGATTTATCCATTCTGAAGAAGGAAACAGACATCTAGATTCAGGAGACACAGAGAACTCCCATCAAAACAAAAGCAGATCAACATCAATATATATTGTAATTATATTTGCACAATATACAGATAAAGAAAATTTTTTAAAGAAAAAGAAGTTTTTAACCAAAAATGGGAAGACTGACAAGGCTAGAAAAAAGTTTTGCCACACAAACTTGGCAAGCAAGAAGGGAGTGATATGATATATTCAACCTGCTGAATAGGAGAAGTCTGCAGTCAAGAATTCTATATCCAACAAGGCTAAAATTCATAATGGCAGGAGAGATAAAGAGTTTCCAAAACAAATATTAAAAGATTTTGTGTGCACTAAGCCAGTCCTGAAATAAATATTAAAGTGAATTCTTTGAGTGCATAGGAAATGATAAAAGTGACAAAGATAAGAAAAGATCAAGGAAATCTCCAGAAATAATAACAAAACAAGTAATAAAAGGCAACAAATGAATATCCATCAATAACTGCTATGAACAAAAAAAATTGCTACGAACATAAATGGATTAACACTCCAATAAAAAATTATAGGGTATCAGAATGTATAAAACAAACAAAAACAAAAACTAAGATCCATTTATATGCAGTGCACAGGAGACTCATTTAAAATATAAATCAACATGCAGGTTGAAAGTGAGGGGATGGAGTAACACATATCAGGCAAATGACAAAGGAAAGCCAGAACAGCAATGTTTATATCATAGATACTAAACTTTAAAACAGACTATGACAAGGGATGAGCAAAGGCACTATAAAATAATAAAGGCAATACAAGAAGATATAAAAACTAAATATTTCCACACTCCACATAGGAGAACCCATATACATAAAATACTTAATTACAAACATAAATAGAATAAGCAATACAATGAAAGTAAGGGAATTGAACATCCCATCTACATCGATGGACAGATCATATAAATGGAAAATAAACAAGTGAACAATGGCAGTGAAAGATACAGTGCATCAGATGGACTTGACAGATATATTGAGAACATTCCATCCTAAAACAAAAGGATATCCCATTTTTATAATTCACCTAGGATATTATCAAGAATAAATAAAACACCAAGTCACAAATCAGGCCTAAAGAAATAGAAAACAATAGAGATCATACCATCAATATTATCTAAACACAACACTATGTAACTTGAAGCCAACTACAAGAAAAATTTTGGAAAGAACACAAATACATGGACGTTAAACAACACGTTACTAAACAGTGGATGGATCAACAAGGAAATTAAAGAAGTTTAAAAATACATGGAAAATGAAATTAAAATGAAAATATGATAGTCCAAAATCTTTGAGATGTAACAAAAATTGTCATAAAGGGAATGCATATAGAATACAGCCCTACCTCAAGAAGCAAGAGAAATCTCAAATATGCAACCAAACTTTACACCTAAAGAAGCTTAGAGGAAAAAAAAGAAGGCTAAAGCCCACAGAAGATGGAAATAAAGATTAGAGCAAAAATAAGTGATGTAGAAACAAACAAACAAACAAACAACAAAAAAATAACATATATAACAGGGGCGCCTAAGTGGCTCAGTCAGTCAAGCATCTCCCTTTGGTTCAGGTCATGGTCCCAGGGTCCTGAGATTGAGAGCCATGTCAGGCTCCCTGCTCCATGGAGAGCCTACATCTTCCTCTTTCTCTTCTGCTCCTGCTACCTGTGCTTGCTTCTTCTTCCTCCCTCCCTCCCTCTCTCCCTCCCTCCCTCTCTCTCTCTCTCTCTCTCTCATCTCTCATCTCTCATCTCTCTCTCTCAAAAAATAAATTAAAAATCTTTTTAAAAACCCCACATATTAACAGTTCAAGGAAACTGGGAAGGTGGTTACTGAAAATTAATAAAACTAATTAAACCTCTAGCCAGGCATATAAAATTTAAAAAAAATAAAGGACCCAAACTTAAAAAAATATCAAAAATGAGAGAGGAGAGATCACAAACAAAACCACAAAAATACAAATTCCTAGAAACATATACACTACCAAAACTGAAACAGGGAGAAATAGAAAACTTGAACAGATTGAGAACTAGCAAAGGAATTGAATCAGTAATCAAAAATCTCCCAACACACAAAAGTCCAGGACTGTATGGAATCCCAGTGGAATTCTACCAAATATTTAAAGTAGACTTAATCCATATTATTCTCAAACTGTTCCAAAAAAGATAAATGGAAGGAAAATTTCCAAACACATTATATGATGCTAGCATTACCTTCATTCCGAACCCAGGAAAAAACACATTAAAAAAGAATCCTAAAGGCCAATACCTCTGATAAAGATGAATGCAAAATTCTCAACAAAATGCTATCAATTCAAATTCAAAAGTGTACTAAAAGAATCATTCATCATGATCAACTGGGATTTATTCTTGGGTTTCAAGGCAGGTTCAGTATTAGCAAATCAAGCAACATGATACAACACATTAATGAAAGAAACAAGAAGGACTATGTCATCCTCTCAATCGATCCATAAAAACCATTGGAAAAATTACAGAATGCATTCCTCATAAATAAACATGCAACAAAGTAGATATGGAGGGAGCATACCTCAACATAACAAAGGCCCAATATAAAAACCCACAGCTAATATAATTGTCAGTGGGGTTAAACAGAGATTTTCCATTACAGTCAGTGATAAAACAAGGATGTCCACTCTCACCACTGTTATTTAACAGTACCAGAAGTCCTAACCACTGCAATTAGAAAACACAAAGAAACAAAAAGCATCCAAAAAGCAAGGAGAAGTCAAACTTTCCTTTTAAGATGGCATGATATTCTAAGTAGAAAACCCAAAAGACTTCACCCAAAAATTACTAGAACAGATACACAAATTCAGTAAAGTCATAGGATACACAGTCAAGGTACAGATCTGTTGCATTTTTATGCACTAATAGCAAAGTAGCAGAAATGGAAATCAAGGAATCAATCCCATTTACAATTGCATTAAAACCCCTAAGTTATCTAGGAATACATTTAATCACAGAAGAAAAAGTTTTGTACTCTGAAAACCAAAGAAGACTTATGAAAGAAATTGAAAATGACACACACAAAAAAGGGAAAAATTTCATGCTCAAGGATTGGAGCAACAAATATTAAAGTGTCTATACTACGAAAAACAGTCTACACATTTATTGCGATCACTATCAAAATACCACAAATGGGGCACCTGGTTAAGCACTGGCTCTTGATTTTGCCTCAGGTCTTGAACTCAGGGTTTTGGGATTGAGCCCCATCATAGATTCCACTCTCAGTGAGGAGTCTGCCTCTCTCTGCTTCTCCCTCTGCCCCTCTCCACATTCTTTCTCTCTATGTCTCACTTTCTAATAAATAAATAAATAAACAAACAAACAAACAAACAAGTAAGCAACTTTAACAGAACACCACAAACATTGTTCAATGAGCTAAAACCAAAAATATGTATGGAACTGCAAAAGACCCAGAAGAACCAAAACAATCTTGAAAAAGCAAATAAAAGCTGGAGGTGTGATGCCTGGGTGGCTCAGCGATTGAATGTCTGCCTTTGGCTCAGGGTGTGATCCGGAGTCCTGGGTTCGAGTCCCACATCGGGCTTCTTCCTGCATGGAGCCTGCTTCTCCCTCTGCCTAAGTCTCTGCCCTCCACCCCGTGTCTCTCATGCATAAATAAATAACATCTTTTTAAAAAAGTAAAGCTGGAGGCATCAGAATTCCATCCTTCCAGCTATATTACAAAGCTATCAAGATCAAAGCAGTATGGTACTGGCACAAAAACAGACTCACAGTTTAAATGGAACAGAATAGAAAACCCAGAATTGGACTCACAATTAAATGATCACCTAATCTTTGACAAAGCAAGGAAAAATATCTTATGGGGAAAATACATTCTCTTCAACAAATGGTGTTGGGAAAACTGGAGAACAACTTGCAAAAGAATAAAACTGGACTCTGTGGAACTGAAACTCTACCTTAAGCCACACACAAACATAAATTAAAAATGGAAGAAAGACCTCAATGTGAAACAAGAATCCGTCAAAATTCTAGAGAAGAACACAGGTAGCAGCTCTTTGAAATCAGCCTTAGCAACTTCTTAGAAGCCACACCTCCAGTAGGAAGGGGTAAAAAAAAGAAAGTATGAACTTTGTCAATTCATCAACATAAAATCTTTCTTCACAGAGTAGGAAAAAAATCAACAAAACTAAAAGGCAACCTCCAGAATAGGAAAGATATTTTCAAATGACATATTTGATGAAAGGTTAAAAACAAAAATGTATAAAGAACTTATAAAAGTCAACACTAAAAAAAAATAAAAATAATAAATCATCCAGTTATAAAATTAGCAGAAGACATTTTTCCAAAGAAGACATACAGATGACTAAGAAACTCATGAAAAGAGGCTCAACATTACCCATAATCAGGGAAATACAAATAAAAACTTCAATGAGATAACACCTCATATCAGTCAGAGTGGCTAAAATTAACAATACAGGGCAGCCCAGGTGGCTTAGCAGTTTAGCGCTGCCTTCCGTCCAGGGCGTGATCCTGGAGACCTGGGATCAAGTCCCATGTCAGGCTCCCTGCATGGAGCCTGCTTCTCCCTCTGCCTGTGTCTCTGCTTTTCTCTCTCTCTCTCTCTCATGAATGAATAAATAAAATCTTAAAAAAATAAAATTAAATTAACAATACAGGAAACAACAGGTGTTGGTGAGGATGTGGGGAAAGGGAAACCCTCTTGCCTTGTTGGTGGGGATGCAAACTGCTGCAGCCATGTTGGGAAAACAGTATGGATACTTCTTAAAAAGTTAAAAATAGAACTATCCTATGATCTAGCAACTGAACTCCTGGGTATTCACTCAAAGGATAAAAACAATACTGATCTGAAGGGATACATGTAGTCTGATGTTATAGTACATCATCAATAATAGCCAAATTATGGAAAAAACTCAAATATCCATCAATGGATGAATACTAAGTCATTTAAAAAGAATGAAATCTCGTCATTTGGAACAATGTGGTTGAATCTACAGTGTATTATGCTAAGTAAGATATGTATCAGTCAGAGAAAGACAAATGCCATATGATTTCACTTCTATGTGGAACTTAAGAAACAAAACAAAAGAGATGAACAAGGGGAAAATAGGCAAACCATAACAGATTCTTAATTATACAGAGATAACTGAGGGTTGCTAGAGGGAATGTGGGCAGGGGGATGGGTTAAATAGGTGATGGGTATTAAGGAGGGCACTTGTGATGAGCACCAGGTATTATCTGTAAATGAACAATCACTAAATTTTACTCCTAAAACTAAAATTACACTACATGTTACCTAACGAATTTAAGTAAAAACTTGAAACAAAGAAAAAATACTTTAAAATGATAGAAGAGATCAATAAAATCAGGATCTGATTCTTTGAAGAAATAATGAAATTAATAAACTCCTAGCAAGACTTATCAAACACAAAATCGAAAGGACCCAAGTAAATGAAGTCACACATGACGAAGAAGAAATCAACAACCAACATCACAAAATGCAAATTATCAGTGAATATTATGATAAACTATATGCAAACAAATTGGCAAACTGGAAAAATTGGACAAATTCTTCAAAACATTTAAACTACCAAAACTGAAATAGGAAGGAATAGAAATCTTTCACAGTCTGATAACCAGTAAAGAAATGAAATCAATAACCAAAAAAACTACCAACAAACAAAACTCCAGAGTCACATGGCTTCACAGGCAAAATCTAACAAAAATTTTAAAAAGTTAATACGTACTCTGAAAGTTTTCAAAAAAACGAAAAAAAGAAAAGAAAAGCAAGAAAAACATCCAAATCCATTCTATGAGTCTATCATTATCCTTACACAGAAACTAGATAAAGCCTCCACTATAAAAGAGAAATACACGGCAATGTCCCAGGTGAATATGAATGTAAAAATTCTCAGTAAAATTCTAGCAAACCAAATCCATAAATGCATTTAAAAATCATTCACCACTATCAAGTGGGATTTATTCCTGAATTGCAAGAGTGGTTCAATATTTGCAAATCAGTCAATGTGATATACCACATGAATAAAAGAAAGTATAGGAACCATATGTTCATTTAAGTAGGTGAGGAAATAGCATTTCACAAAGTACAACGTGCATTCATAAAAAAATCCATAATAAAATAGGTTTAGAGGAAATAAAGCTCAATGTAATGAAGGCCATAAATGGAAAACTCACTCCTAATATCATCCTCGATGGTCAACAACTGAGAGATTTTCCTCTACTGTCAGGAATAAGACAGGCGTTACCACTCCCACCACTGTTATTTAAGATAGTACTGAAGTTCTAGCCACAGCAATCACACAACAAAAAGAAATACATGTATCCAAATCAGGATAGAGGATTAAATTTTCACTATTTGCAGATGACCTGATACTCTATATAGAAAACCCAAAAAACTCCACCAACAAACTCCTAGAACTGATATACTAATTCAGGAATATTGCAGGATACAAAATCAATGTACTAAAATATGTTGCATTTTTATACACCAAAATTGAGCAGCATAAAGAGGAATTAAGAAATCGATTCCATTTACAATTGCACCAAAACAATAAGATACTAGGAGTAAAGTCAACCAAAGAGATGAGAGGTCTGTACTCTGAAAAAAATGCTAATTAAAGAAATTGAACACAGCACAAAGAAATGGAAATGCATTCGATGCTCATGGACTGGATGAACAAACACTGTTAAAATCTCTATACTACCCAAAGCAATCTATACATTTAATAGAATCCTTATCAAAATACAAACTATTTTTAATAGAACTAGAAAAAATCATCCTAGAGTTTGTCACAAAAGGTGCCAAGTTGCCAAAACGACCTTGAAAAAGAAAAGCAAACCGCATACACGTGGCCTGTTCCCATACTTTGGCTTTATGAAAATGCTGCTGTGTCCATTCTGACACCCTATGTCTTTTGATTAGAGCATTTAATCCACTTCCATTCAGAGTAATTATTTATAGATATGTATTTACCATCATTATAGTCCTAGTTTTTGTTTTGTTTTGTTTTTGTTTTTGTTTCTGGAAATGTTCCCTGTTGCTTTCTTGTCTTTGTCACTTTTGGTAGTCCCTTTCCACTCAGAGTACCCATTAATATTTCCTTCAGGGCTTTTTCAGTGTTCATAAAATCCCTTAGATTTTGTCTGGGAAACTTATTTCTCCTTTTCTTTAGAATGATAGCTTTGATGTATAGAATATTCTTGGCTGTCAATATTTCCCATCCAGTACTTTGAATATATCATGCCCCCCTTCTTCTGACTTGCTTGCCAAGATTCTGTGGAGAGATCTGCTTCTAGCCCTACGGGTCCTCTATTGTAAGTTAGGGACTTCTTTTGTTTGCTGCTTTTATTTTCTTTAATACTGCATTTTAAGAATTTAATTACAATATGTCTTGGTGTTGGCCTGCTTTTGTAGATTTTCATGGCAGTTCTCTTTGCCTCCTGGATGTTGAGTTTTGTTTCCTTCCTCAGGTTTTGGAAGTTTCAGCTATTATTTCCTCAAATAAATGGTCTGTTGCCTTTTCTCTCTTTTCTTCTGGAACCACTATAATACAAATATTATTATATTAGATGGAGTCACTGAGTTCCTAAGATCATTAATTCCATGTTTCATAATTTTTCTCTTTTGTTTAGCTTCATTATTTCCAAATATTTTATCTTCTATATAACATATTCTTTCCTCTGCTTCTTCCATTCTTGTTTTCAATTAATCAATTATCTTTCAAATAGTAATTATTGCATTTTTCATTTATGACTTCTTGTTTTTTATCTCTTTTATCTTTGCAGTAATGACCTCCCTGAATTCTTACAGTCTTTTCTCAAGCACAGTGAATATCCTTATGATTGTTTACTTAAATTCTCCATTAGACATGTTACTTATATCAATTTTGCTAAGATCTCTGTGACCTTATCTTATTTAATTTGGGATGAATTCTTCTGTTGACATTTTATCTAGGTCTCTATCTCCTTCTGTGTGTTTTAAAAGCCCATTATGTTCCCTGCTCCAGAGAGCAATGGTTTTCTATAGAAGTGGTCATATAGTGCCTGGGACCTGGTGCTTCAGGGATTGTCACTGGTGCATGTTGCATGGAGACTGCTGTTATGTTTTGGATGTTCTATCTTCCAGTCTAGTCATTTACAGAGGCTCTCCTTGCCTGCAGTGAGCAGTGGTTGGTTCTTGGCCAGAATGTGGAGAGTTTTAACTATGTGTGTTCTGATCTGCATGTTAAATGAGACCTGATACTACTTCCAATAGAATTGAAGCTCCGCCAAACTCTCTGGTCATGAGACATGGTGTAGGCAGGGGTTCTACAGGTCTTCAGAAGAAGGTTCCCACCATACTAGGACTAATGGAAACATGACTAAGAATGGCAGTACCAACCAGATTGCAGGCATGTGGGACTTGCCTAAGCAGGTTAGACAGCCAGTGTCTGCCTTGTGCTACTTTTTATAGGTGGTTCTATGTTTATGCTGAGGGTCAGGGTAGGGAAATGTTGTCAGCCATCTCCTTTGTCCCCAGAGAGGAGTCTCCATGCACACTGACTCTTGGGAAGCACCATGGGAAGAACAGTCTCCCCACTGTGAGTCCATAGGCATTTTTCAGATTGCTGTTTCCATACCATCTGCCTCCAGATTGTTTCCCTAACTTTTTTCCAGGAGGAATGCAGTGCATTCCTGGATGTATCCCAGCGAAACCTGATGACTTTTAGAACTCCAGGCTTTATGGACATGGCATTGGCAAATGCCAGTACTGATCTGTGGGAGTGTCATGCCACACTAGGAATGAGGCAGGTTTGACTGAGAAAGGCAAACATGCCAGAGCAAAGAAGGGCAGCCTGTATCAAAGATGAGCTGCTTTCCACAGGTGGCTCTGCATTTGTGCTGAGGGGCAGGGGAAGCAAACGGTGCCATTCAGCTTCTTTGTCCCCAGAGAGATGTCTCTGTGAATGCTACCTCCCAGAGATACACTCCAAGAATAGCAAATAATTTTCCCTTTGTGTTCCCAAGGAGTTCTTCATGTTGCGTCTTTTAAGCTGTCTGCCTCCAGGTTGTTTGCCTGTCTTCTTTCCAGGTGTAGGGCATTGTCCACAGAGCTCTATCCCAGCCAAGCCTACCAACCATTAAAACTCCAGTTTTTATCCCCCACTGGTTGCAAGAAATTATGAAAACCAGACCCTCTTGTTTTTCCAGTCAATGACCTCAGGAAAACCTTTTCCTTGTGCATTGCTCTGTGTGCCTGTCTCTTTCTTGCCTTTCTCTGTGACCATGGATCCCTCTCATCCCTAGGACCCGTGATGTATTTCTTCTCCAAACCATGTCTCCTCACTTCCTACATTATTCAATGTGGCTTTCCTCTTATAAGTTGTGAAAATTGTTCTGTCAGTTTTGCATTTGATACTTGGTGTATTCAGAATGATTTGATAGTTATGTAGTCACATTCAAGGGACTAGAAGAGCCTAGGGTCCTCCTACTTCCCTGTCATCTTAGATACCCTCCTCGGTTATTGATTTTTTAATCAAGTTTTAAATAATACCAAGAAATAAGTGTTGGAAAACTTTTTTTAAAAAAATTCTATTCTCAATGAAAGATCACAATACCATCCCATTGTCACAGTATGATCTCACCTCATTATTACAACCCCTTTTTTCTTCCCCCACAAGTATATGTACACACACAACTTGAACTGTATTTAGAGAGGCACTAAAACTTTGTGATTAAGAGTACATGCTCTGGAGTCTGACTGCCAGAGTTCACATTCTCATTAAGCCACTTATCAGGTGTTTCTCTGTCACCAAACAAATTAGTTTCTTTTAAACTTAGTTAACTCATTTATGAAACTAAATGACAGTAGTAGTGTCTACCATAAATGATAATGGGTTAATTGTAGGTGTTAAGAAATTAATGCATCTAAAGAAGGTAGAACAGAACTCAGCACATAGTAAGAATGCAATAATAGGTATCTATATTCATTTTTCTTCAGAAACATTCACCATAGTATCAGAAGCCACAGATAGTTTTATGATTTTACCTCAGTGGAATAAACTCTGGAAGAGTAGTCTTGTACCTACTGTTTTGTCACATAGTGACATAGTGTATATTCTAATAAGAGTAGGTACTGGCATAATAAAGATTAAAGAGCATTTTATGTTTATATATGTGCATCCAATCAAAACAATATCAGTAGATTCAAATTCAAGGCTTTCCCAATAATTTATTAAAGATAGCATGTGAAATATCCTTTATAATCTAAAAAGAATAATTTTTGCCCAGTCTTATAATGCATATGAAAATAATTACCTTAAAATTGTAAATGAACACTAAGAAATATGAATGTCTTCATTCCAGAATTTTGGCAAACAGCAGGGCATCCACAAGAAATATATAATATGGTGAAGGTTTATTTGAAGAAATCATAGCTGAAAATTTCCCAAATCTGGGGCAGGAGACAGACATGCAGATCCAGGAGACACAGGGAACAGCCATCAAAACTTTAAAAAGCAAACCAACACCAAGACATATTGTAATTCACTTTGCGAAATACAGTGATAAAGGGGGGGAATGCACAAAAGCAGCAAGAAAAAAGAAGTCTCTAACTTACAATGAAATACCTGTAATGCGAGCTGCAGATCTTTCCAAAGAAACTTGAAAAGCCAGGAGACAGTGGCACGATATATCCAATGACCTGAAAGGGGAAATTTTACAGTCAAGATACTCTATCCAGCAAGGCTACCTTTCAGAATAGAAAGAGACATACAGAGTTCTCCAAACAAACAAAAACTAAGAGCTCATGACTACTAAATGAGCCCTGCAAGCAATATTAAAGGGGACTCTTTGAGAAGCAAAGAACAAATGTGACAAATACTAGAAATGAATAGTGAATGTCTCCAGAAACAATGACAAAACAGGTAATAAAATGGCACAAAATACATATCTACTAATAATTACTCTGAATGTAAAATACTCCAAAGACACATGGTGCCAGAGAAAATGTTCCAACAAAAGACATATGGTGCTAGAATGGATAGAAACACCAGACCCATATATATGCTGCCTATAAGACACTCATTTTAGACTAAAAGAAACCTGCATAGTGAAAGAGGAAGGAGAAACACATATCATGCAAATGGAAATGAAAAAAGAAACACCTGTGTAGCAATCCTTATATCAGACAAAATAGATTCTAGACCAAAGTTTGTAACAATAGATGAAAAAAGGCACTATATCATAATAAGGGGACTTTTTCTGATAAGAAGATCTAAAAATTTTTATATATTTATACCCCCAATTTGGGAGGACCCAAATATAAAAAAAAACAATAAGATACATTAAAGAAATAAATGATAATAACACAACAATAGTAGGAGACTTTTACATCAATGGACAGATCATGTAAGCAGAAAATCAACAAGGAAAGAATCGCTTTGCAGATCACACTGGATTAGATTGACTTAACAGTTATACACAGAACAGTCCCTCCTAAAGCAGAATACATGGTATTTTAAATGCACATGGAACATTCTCCAGAGTGTATCATGTACTAGATCACAAATAAGGCTTCAAAAGTACAAAAAGTTTTATTTCATACCATGCATATTTTCAGACCACAACACCATGAAACTTGAAGTCAACTGCAAGAAACAATTTGGAAAGACCACAGTTACCTGGAAATTAAAGGATATCCTACTAGGGGTGCCTGGGTGGCTCAGTCAGTTAAGTGTCTGAATTTTTATTTCAACTCAGGTAAGGATTTCAGGGCTGTGAGATAGAACCCCATGTTGGGCTTCATGCTGGACATGAAACATGCTTAAGATTCTCTCTCCCTCTTTCTCTGCCCCTCCACTTCTGCTTATGTTCTCTCTCTCTCTCCTCTTTCTCTTTCTCTCTCACTTTTAAATGCAGAAAAAAAGACTATCATACTAAGAAATGAATGGGTCAAAGAAAAAATCAAAGATGAATTTTTTTAAAAAATATTTATTTATTTATTTATTTATTTATTTATTTGAGACACACAGAGAGGAAGACACATACACAGAGGGAGAGGCAGGCTCCCTGTGGGGAGCATGATGCAGGACTTGGTCCCAGAACACCAGGATCACGACATGAGTCAAAGGCAGATACTCAACCACTGAGCCACTCAGGCACCCCACTCAACCCCTCAGGTGCCCCACAGATGAAATATTTTAAAAAAATTAAAAACATGAAAAAAACGAAAACACAGTTGTGCAAAATCTTTGAGATGCAACAAAAGTGGTTGTAAGAGGGAAGTATATACAAATACAAGCCTACTTCATCAAGCAATAAAAATATCTAATAAACAACTTAACCTTATACCTGAAGGAGCTGGAAAAAGAACAATCAGGTAAACCTAGCACCAGCAGAAGGTAAATAATAATGATTAGAGCAGAAATAAATGATGTACATACTAAAAAATTAAAATAAGACAGATGAATGAAATCACCAACTGGTTTTTCTGATAAAATTAATGAAGCTGACAAATCCTTAGTCACACTTAAAAGAGAAAAAAACCAAATAAAATCACAAATGAGAAAGTAGAAACAACAACCAACAGCAAAAAGATACAAACAATTTAATAGAATATTATGAAAAAAAATAAGCCAACAAATTGAATAATCTGGAAGAAATGGATAAATCCTTACAAACATATAAAATACTGAAACTGGCGTCTGTCATTTGGTAGTCTGGCTCTTGGCTTTGGCTCAGGTCATGGTCTCAGGACTGTATATTCAAGCCCCATATATGACTTCGTGCTCAGCAGGAGTTTGCTTCTCTCTCTCCCTCTGCCCATCCCCTCACTTTGACTCTCTAAAATAAATAAATATTTGAGAAAAAAATAAAGTACCAAAATTGAAACAAGAAGAAATAGAAACTTTAACAGATTGAAAACCAGCAAATAAATTGAATCAGTAATCAAAAATCTCTAAACAAAAGTACAGGACCTAATACATTTTCAAGGGAATTCTACCAAATATTTGAAGGAGAGTTAATACCTCTTCTTCTCAGACTATTCTAAAAGAAAAAAGAAAAGAAATGGAAGAAAGACTTCCAAATTTATTCTTTGGTACCAGAATTACCCTGATTCCAAAACCAAAGACTCCATTAAAAAGATATTGTGGGTCAATATCCATGATGAAGTTGGATGCAAAATTCTTAACAAAATACTAGGAAATCTAATCCAACAGTACATTAAAAGAATCATCTACCAAATCAAGTGGGATTTGTTCCTGGAATTCAAGGTTAGTTCAAAATTCACAAATAAGGAGGAGGGGCAAGATGGCGGAAGAGTAGGGTCTCCAAATCACCTATCCCCACCAAATTACCTAGATAACATTCAAATCATCCTGAAAATCTACGAATTCTGCCTGAGATTTAAAGAGAGAACAGCTGGAATGCTACAGTGAGAAGAGTTCGCGCTTCTATCAAGGTAGGAAGACGAGGAAAAAAGAATGAAAGAAACAAAAGGCATCCAAAGGGGAGGGGCCCCGCGAGGAGCCGGGCTAAGGCCACGGCGGGTGCCCCCAGGACACGAAAGCTCCATCCCAGAGAAGCAGGAGCTTCACCAAACTTCCCGGGAGGAAAGGCACTCACAGGGAGTTAGAGCAGGACCCCAGGAGGGTCAGGGATGCCCTCAGGCTCCCTGGGACACTAACAGACACCTGTGCCCTGGGGAGAGTGGGCCGAGCTCCCTAAAGGGCTGCACCGCGCTCGGCTGGACAAGGGAGCAGCTCGTAGGGGCTCGGGCGGCGGCTCTGCGCAGAGGGGGCTGCGCGCCCGGGAGCAGCTCGGAGGCGGCTCCGGCAGAGGAAGAGGCTCCCTGCGGAGGGGGCTGCATGGCTCCGGGAGGAGCTCGGATGGGCTCGGGTGGCGGCTCCGTGGAGCGGCTGCGCCACCGGGAGCACGAATCCAACAGCGCAGGCCCTGGAGCACTGAGCTCCTGGGACACAGCCCAGGGTCTGGCCTCCCCCCGGGACAGGCAGAGGCCAGGAGGGCCCAGGACAGCAAGGACGCTCCTGCCCAGAGCTGAGCAGATCAGCGGCCCCGCCCCCGGAGAATCCAGGCCCCTGCAGACTGAGAGCTCTGATGCTACTGCGGGAGCTGAATCCAGGGCTCCGGAGCTGGCCACCGCCACTGTGGTTGTTCCTCCCGGGGCCTCACAGGGTAAACAACCTCCACTGACCCCTGCACCAGGCATGGGGCTGAGCAGCTCCCCCAAGTGCTAACACCTGAAAATCAGCACAACAGGCCCCTCCCCCAGAAGACCAACTAGATGGACAAGTTCCAGGGGAAGTCAAGGGACTTAAAGTATACAGAAACAGAAGATACTACCCTGTGTTTTTTTTTTATTTCTGTTTGCTTCCCCCACCCTTTTTTTCCTTTCTTTTTCTTTCTCTTTCTCTTCTCTTTTTTCTTTTTTCTTCCTTTTTTCTTTTTCTCTTTTCTTTCCTTCTTTCTCTCCTCTCTTTTTCTCTTTTCCCCAATACAACTTGTTTTTGGCCACTCTGCACTGAGCAAAATGACTAGAAGGAAAACCTCACCTCAAAAGAAAGAATCAGAAACAGTCCTCTCTCCCACAGAGTTACAAAATCTGGATTACAATTCTTTTTTTTTTTTTAATTTATTTTTTTTATTGGTGTTCAATTTACTAACATACAGAATAACACCCAGTGCCCGTCACCCATTCACTCCCACCCCCCGCCCTCCTCCCCTTCTACCACCCCTAGTTCGTTTCCCAGAGTTAGCAGTCTTTACGTTCTGTCTCCCTTTCTGATATTTCCCACACATTTCTTCTCCCTTCCCTTATTTTCCCTTTCACTATTATTTATATTCCCCAAATGAATGAGAACATATAATGTTTGTCCTTCTCCGACTGACTTACTTCACTCAACATAATACCCTCCAGTTCCATCCACGTTGAAGCAAATGGTGGGTATTTGTCATTTCTAATAGCTGAGTAATATTCCATTGTATACATAAACCACATCTTCTTTATCCATTCATCTTTCGTTGGACACCGAGGCTCCTTCCACAGTTTGGCTATCGTGGCCATTGCTGCTATAAACATCGGGGTGCAGGTGTCCCGGCGTTTCATTGCATTTGTATCTTTGGGGTAAATCCCCAACAGTGCAATTGCTGGGTCGTAGGGCAGGTCTATTTTTAACTGTTTGAGGAACCTCCACACAGTTTTCCAGAGTGGCTGCACCAGTTCACATTCCCACCAACAGTGTAAGAGGGTTCCCTTTTCTCCGCATCCTCTCCAACATTTGTCAGAAAGCCAATTCAGAAGCACTATGATACAGCTACTGGTGACTCTAGACAAAAGCATAAAGGACTCAAGAGACTTCATGACTGCAGAATTTAGATCTAATCAGGCAGAAATTAAAATGAATTGAATGAGATGCAATCCAAACTAGAAGTCCTAACGAAGAGGGTTAACGAGGTGGAAGAACGAGTGAGTGACATAGAAGACAAGTTGATGGCAAAGAGGGAAACTGAGGAAAAAAGAGACAAACAATTAAAAGACCATGAAGATAGATTAAAGGAAATAAATGACAGCCTGAGGAAGAAAAACCTATGTTTCATTGGGGTTCTCGAGGGCGCGGAAAGTGACAGAGGGCCAGAATATGCATTTGAACAAATCATAGCTGAAAACTTTCCTAATCTGGGAAGGGAAACAGGCATTCAGATCCAGGAAATAGAGAGATCCCCCTCAAAAATCAAAAAACCATTAAACACCTCGACATTTAATAGTTAAGCTTGCAAATTCCAAAGATAAAGAGAAGATCCTTAAAGCAGCAAGAGACAAGAAATCCCTGACTTTTATGGGGAGGAGTATTAGGGTAACAGCAGACCTCTCCACAGAGACCTGGCAGGCCAGAAAGGGCTGGCAGGATATATTCAGGGTCTTAAATGAGAAGAACATGCAACCAAGAATACATTATCCAGCAAGGCTGTCATTCAAAATGGAAGGAGAGGGCCCCTGCATATTCTCAGAACATAATGCCTTGAAATTAGAACTAAATCACAACAAGAAGTTTGGAAGGACTTCAAACACGTGGAGGTTAAGGACCATCCTGCTAAAAGATGAAAGGGTCAACCAGGAAATTAAGGAAGAATTTAAAAGACTCATGGAAACTAATGAGAATGAAGATACAACCGTTCAAAATCTTTGGGGTGCAGCAAAAGCAGTCCTGAGGGGGAAATACATCGCAATACAAGCATCCATTCAAAAACTGGAAAGAACTCAAATACAAAAGTTAACCCTACACCTAAAGGAACTAGAGAAAAAATAGCAAATAGATCCTAAACCCAGCAGAAGAAGAGAGTTAATAAAGATTCGAGTACAACTCAACGAAATCAAGACCAGAAGAATTGTGGAACAGATCAACAACACCAGGAGTTGGTTCTTTGAAAGAATTAATAAGACAGAGAAACCATTAGCCAGCCTTATTAAGAAGAAGAGAGAGAAGACTCAAATTAATAAAACATGAATGAGAAAGGAGAGATCACTACCAACACCAAGGAAATACAAACGATTTTAAAACCATATTATGAACAGCTATATGCCAATAAAATAGGCAATCTAGAAGAAATGGACACATTCCTGGAAAGCCACAAACTACCAAAACTGGAACAGAAGAAATAGAAAACCTGAACAGGCCAATAACCAGGGAGGAAACTGAAGCAGTTATCAAAAACCTCCCAAGACACAAAAGTCCAGGGCCAGATGGCTTCCCCGGGGAATTCTATCAAACGTTTAAAGAAGAAACCATACCTATTCTACTAAAGCTGTTTGGAAAGATAGAAAGAGATGGAGTACTTCCAAACTCGTTCTATGAGGCCAGAATCACCTTAATTCCAAAACCAGACAAAGACCCCACCAAAAAGGAGAATTACAGACCAATATCCCTGATGAACATGGATGCAAAAATCCTCAGCAAGATACTAGCCAATAGGATCCAACAGTACATTAAGGAAATTATTCACCATGATCGAGTAGGATTTATTCCCGGGACACAAGGCTGGTTCAACACTCGTAAAACAATCAATGTGATTCATCATATCAGCAAGAGAAAAACCAAGAACCATATGATCCTCTCATTGGATGCAGAGAAAGCATTTGGCAAAATACAGCATCCATTCCTGATCAAAACTCTTCAGAGTGTAGGGGATAGAGGGAACATTCCTCAACATCTTAAAAGCCATCTATGAAAAGCCCACAGCAAATATCATTCTCAATGGGGAAGCACTGGGAGCCTTTCCCCAAGATCAGGAACAAGACACGGATGTCCACTCTCACCACTGCATTTCAACATAGTACTGGAAGTCCTCGCCTCAGCAATCAGACAACAAAAAGACATTAAAGGCATTCAAATTGGCAAAGAAGAAGTCAAACTCTCCCTCTTCGCCGATGACATGATACTCTACATAGAAAACACAAAAGCCTCCACCCCAAGATTGCTAGAACTCATACAGCAATTTGGTAGCGTGGCAGGATATAAAATCAATGCCCAGAAATCAATGGCATTTCTATACACTAACAATGAGACTGAAGAAAGAGAAATTAAGGAGTCAATCCCATTTACAATTGCACCCAAAAGCATAAGATACCTAGGAATAAACCTAACCAAAGAGGTAAAGGATCTATACCCTCAAAACTATAGAACACTTCTGAAAGAAATTGAGGAAGCCACAAAGAGATGTAAAAATATTCCATGGTCATGGATTGGAAGAATTAATATTGTGAAAATGTCAAGGTTACCCAGGGCAATTGACACGTTTAATGCAATCCCTATCAAAATAACATGGACTTTCCTCACAGAGTTAGAACAAATTATTTTAAGATTTGTGTAGAACCAGAAAAGACCCCGAATAGCCAGGGGAATATTAAAAAAGAAAACCATATCTGGGGGGCATCACAATGCCAGATTTCAGGTTGTACTACAAAGCTGTGGTCATCAAGACAGTGTGGTACTGGCACAAAAATAGACACATAGATCAATGGAACAGAATAGAGAACCCAGAAGTGGACCCTCAACTTTATGGTCAACTAATATTTGATAAAGGAGGAAAGACTATCCATTGGAAGAAAGACAGTCTCTTCAATAAATGGTGCTGGGAAAATTGGACATCCACATGCAGAAGCATGAAACTAGACCACTCTCTTTCACCATACACAAAGATAAACTCAAAATGGATGAAAGATCTAAATGTGAGACAAGATTCCATCCAAATCCTAGAGGAGAACACAGGCAACACCCTTTTTGTACTCGGCCACAGTAAATTCTTGCAAGATACATCCACGAAGGCAAAAGAAACAAAAGCAAAAATGATATCAGATAAAGGGCTAGTTTCCAAGATCTATAAAGAACTTATGAAACTCAACAGCAAAGAAACAAACAATCTAATCATGAAATGAGCAAAAGACATGAACAGAAATCTCACAGAGGAAGACATAGACATGGCCAACATGCACATGAGAAAATGCTCTGCATCACTTGCCATCAGGGAAATGCAAATCAAAACCACAATCTGATATCACCTCACCCCAGTGAGAATGGGGAAAATTAACAAGGCAGGAAACGTCAAATGTTGGAGAGGATGTGGAGAAGAGGGAACCCTCTTACACTGTTGGTGGGAATGTGAACTGGTTCAGCCACTCTGGATAACTGTGTGGAGGTTCCTCAAAGAGTTAAAAATAGACCTGCCCTAAGACCCAGCAATTGCACTGTTGGGGATTTACCCCAAAGATACAGATGCAATGAAACGCTGGGACACCTTCACCCCTATGTTTATAGCAGCAATGTCCACAATTGCCAAACTGTGGAAGGAGCCTCGGTGTCCATCGAAAGATGGATGGATAAAGAAGATATGGTTTATGTATACAATGGAATATTACTCAGCCATTAGAAATGACAATTTGACCCACAATTTGCTTCAACGTGGATGGAACTGGAGGGTATTATGCTGAGTGAAGTAAGTCAATCGGAGAAGGACAAACGTTGTATGTTCTCATTCATTTGGGGAATATAAATAATAGTGAAAGGGAATAGAAGGGAAGGGTGAAGAGATGGGTGGGAAGTATCAGAAAGGGAGACAGAAAATAAAGACTCCTAACTCTGGGAAACGAACTGGGGGTGGTGGAGGGGGAAGAGGGTGGGTTTGGGGTGAATGGGTGCTGGGCACTGAGGGGGGCACTTGACGTGATGAGTACTGGGTGTTATTCTGTATGTTGGCAAATTGAACACCAATAAAAAATAAATTTATTATAAAAAATATAAAAAACAAAATTCACAAATCAATCAATGTGATACACCACATTAGAGAAAGAAAGAAAAAAAATTAAGGGCTATATGTTCCTTTTGATAGATGATAGAAAATGCATTTGACAAAGTGTAAAAGTAATTTGTGGTAAAAATCCTTAACTAATTAGGTTTAGAGGGATAATACCTCAACATAGTAAAGGCCATATACGAGAAACCGACAGCAAATGTAATTCTCAGTGGGGAAACTTGAGAGGTTTCTCCATTAAAATCAAAACAAGACAGGGATGTCCATTTTCACCACGATAATTTAACATTGTATGAGAATTCCTAGCCTCAGCAATGAAACAATGAATATAAATAAAAACATCAAAATCATCAAGGTAGAAGTCAAACTTCTTTCTTTCTACATAATAATAAAATTCAAGAGAGTTCTAACTGTGAGACAGAAAACCATCAAAATCCTAGAGGAGAACACAGACTGTAACGTCTTTGACATCAGTCATAGAACTTCTTACTAGATGGGTCTTCTGAGGCAAGGAAAACAAAAGGAAAAATATACTACTGAGACTTAATTAAAAAAAAAACTTTTGCACAGGGAAAGAAATAATAAAAACTAAAAGGCAACCTATGTAGTGAGAGAAGATATTTGCAAATGACATATCTGATAAAAGGTTTGTATCTAAAATACATAAAGAATTTGTAAAGCTCAAACCCCCAACATGTATAATCTGATTATAAAATGGGCAGAAGACACAAATTGACATTTCTCCCAAGAATACATATAGATGGCTAACAGACCTATGGAAAGATGTTCTATGTTACTCTTCACTGCAATGAGATATCACATCACAGCTGACAGAATAGTAAAATTGACAATGCAGGAAACAAAAGGTGTTGACAAAAATGTGAAGAAAGGGGAAATCTCTTGCCCTCCTGCTAGGAATGCAAATGGATGTAGCCATTCTGTAATACAGGATTGAGGACCTTTGGAAGTTAAAAACAGAACCACCTTATGTTCCAACAATTGCACTACTAGGTGTTTATCCAGAAGATTAAAAATTCTACTTCAAAGGGACATGTTCACCCCAATGTTTATAGCAACATTATCAACAATAGCCAAATTATGGAAAGAGTCCAAATGTCCATTGACTAATGCATGGAGAAAGAATATGTGGTGGAGTGTCTGGGTGGCTTAGTTGATTAAAGTGTCTGATTCTTGGTTTTGGCTGGAGTTATGGTTTCAGGGTCTTGGGATTAAGTCCTTTGTCAGGCTCTGCACTCAGCATGGAATCTGCTTGTCCCTCACCCTTTGCTCCTTCTCTCTCTCTCTCTCTCTCTCTCTCTCTCCCTCTCCCATGCTATCTTAAATAAATAAATAAAAAATAAAATATTAAAGAAAAGAAACGTGGCATATATACACAATGGAATACACTCAGTCATAAAAAAGAATCAAATCTTGCCATTTGAAATGACATGGTTGGAGCTTGAAAGTATTATATTCAGTCAAAAAAGTCAGAGAAACATAAATACCATGTGATTTTACTCATATGTGGAATTTAAGAAACAAAACAGATAAACATAGGTGGAAAAAAAGTGAGGCAATCCAAGAAACACACTCTATAGAGAAGAAATTGAGGATTGTTGGAAGAGAGATGGGTTAAATAGGTGATGGTTTTTAAGGATAGTACTTGTGATGAGCACTGATTGTTATATATAAGTGATGATTCAGTGAATTCTACACCTGAAACTAATATTGCACTGTATGTTAACTAATTTGAATTTAAATAAAAATATGGAGAATGAAAAAATAAACTTATGAGTAGAAGCAAAAATTAAAATAATATAAAGTAAAATAAATTCAAAATAAGATACTTGGTACACACACATAAAAAAGAAATATATAAGGGTCAAAATCTACCACAATTCTACAGAAAAGAAACTTATGGTATAGAAGGACTATATGACCTGGTTATTGCCAAACAGCTAAAATCCACTTGACTCTTCTTTGCCTAGGAAGTCTGAGATAAATGAGTCAGTTATCACTTTTATGGTATGGTCTTAACAAAAGCACTTGGTAGATTAATAGAAATAAAGTATTCTAGGATTTCCCATGGGAAATTTTGAACTCTGTGGGGGGGCTTAATAATAGCTACTCTAATGTATGGCCCAGATAAAGAGCAATGGGTATAAACTGTAGGCATTACAGAAGATTTCAAAGAGGGTCTCCTAAATTATGTTCTCCAAAGTATACCAAAAAGTTAGTGTGCATAAATATGCAAGTTGAATAGCAAAGTTTTCTTAAAATCAATATATGTTCTACATACCATAAAATCCACCATTTTAACTCTATAATTCAGTGGGTTTTAATGTATTCACCTTGTAAATTATGCACCCACCACCAATATCTAATTCAAAAGCACTTCCATCACCCCCAAAGAATCCTAGTAATAATTAGCAAACAATCCCCATTCACCCTACCCCTACCAGTGACAATTACATATTATAATTCTCTAATTAGGTATTTTCCTATACTCAGCAATTCATCTGTAAAGAATAATTTACATAATTTACAATAATTTAATAATAATAATTCTGTATTTTTTTGGCCTGGCTTCTTTAACTCAGACTAATGTCTTCATCGTTTATCAATATTACAACATGTACCATCACTTCTTTCCTTTTCAATGCTAAAAAATATCCCATTGTATAATCAGAGAACATTGTGTTTATTCTTTCATCAGTTGATGACTGAATGGCATTGTATAATCAGAGAACATTGTGTTTATTCCTTCATCAGTTGATGACTGAATGGTTTGTCTCTACTTTGGCTATATGATCAATGCTGCTATGATATTTGTGAACAAGTTTCTGTGTGGATATATGTTTTCAGCTATTTTGGTTATATAATAGAGAGTGGAATTGATGGAATATATCAAAATTATATCAAAATTTTATGTTTTATATACTGAGGAATTGCCATACATTTCCACAGGAACTGCAGATTTTTTTACATTTTCAACAGCAATGAATGAGGGTTCCACTTTCTCCATTTCCTCTCCAATATTCAACTTTCCTATTCATCTATTGATAGACACAGAGGTTGCTTCCATATCTCCACTACTATAAATAATGCTCCAATAAACCTAAGGGTGTATATATATTTTTGCATTTGTGTTTTTGTTTTACTGGGGTTAATGCCATTTAATGAAATAACTGGATTGTGTAGTACCTCTATATTTAGTTTTTTTTTTGAGGAAATTTCATAGTATTTGTTCTAGTTTAGTGGAAAATGCTATTGGTATTTTTTATTTGAATCTTTAAATTGTTGTAGGTAAGGCAAGGCACCTGGGTGGCTCAGCTGGTTAAGCATTTGCCTTCACCTTGAGTCATGATAATATGGTCCTGGGATTGAACCTCATGTTAGACTCTACTCAGTGGGGATCCTGCTTCTCCCTCTCCCTCTGCTCTTCCCCATTGTGCTCTCTCTCTCTCTCTCTCTCTGTCTTTCAAATAAATAAATAAATACAATCTTTTTTAAAAAGTGTTTTGGGTAATATGGACATTTTGACAATATTAATTCTTCCAATCCATAAGCATGTAATACCTTTCAATTTGTTTGTCTCATTTTCAATTTCTTTCATCAATGTTTTACAGTGTTTAGAGTTTAAGTCTTTAACCTTTTTGATTAAGTGTATTCTTTGGCATTTTATTATTTTTGTTGGAATTCTAAATGACTTTTAACAAAATTTCTCTGTGACTTAATTTTAAGACTCATTGATTTATTTTATAGAGAGCAAGAGATCATGAGGTGGGGAGGAGCAGAGGAAGAGAAAAATTCCAGCAGGCCCCATGCTCAATAGAGAGCCTAACACAGGGCTCTATCTCATGACCCTGTGATCATGACCTGAGCGAAAACCAAGTCAGAGGATTAACCAACTGTGCCCCTAGGCACTCCTCTGTGACTTTTTTTTAGTGTAATGGAACACTACAAATTTCCATGTATAAATTTTGCTTCTGCCAATTTACTGAATTCATTTATTCTAATATTTTTTATGGAATCCTCAGGATTTTCTCTGTATTTTTCTGTAAATAGTGATAGTTTAGCTTCATCTTTACCAATATTGACATCTCCTATTTCATCAGAGATAATGGCCTGTAGTTTTCTTTTATGTAGTGTTTTTGTCTGGTTTTGGTTTAAGTTTCTTTAACATTTTTTATAAGGATGGTTTAATGGTAATAAACTCTTTTATCTGTTGCTTGTCTAGAAAACAATGCTTTTTTTCAAATCTAAGTGATAAAATTGCTGAGTAAAGTATTTTTGGTTATAGGTTTGTTTGTTTGTTTTTCCTTTCAACACTCTGTATATATCATGCCACTCCCTTTGGCCCATAAAGTTTCTACTGAATATAAACTGATAGCCTTATATATTTCCCCTTGTAGGTATCTTTTTGTTTCTCTCTTGCTGCTTTTATGATTCTCTCTTTATCTTTAACCTTTTACATTTTAATTATATGTCATGGTGTGGAGCTCCATTAGTTAATCTTATTTGGAACTCTGTGATTCTTGGACTTGGATGTCTGTTTCCATCCCTAGATTAGGGAGGTTTTCAGTTGTAGTTTCTTTGCATAAGTTTCTTACACATTTTTCTCTCCCTTCTTCTGAGACCTCTATACTGAGGATGCATCAATTCACTTGATGTTGTCCAAGACAACTCTTAATCTATTTTCATTTTTAAAGAGTTGTTTATTTATTTGAGAGGGCAAGGGGAAGGGCAGTGGGACAGAGAGATCTCAAGTAGACTCCATGCTGAGCATGGAACCTGATGTGGGGCTTGATCTTAAGATCCTGAGATTATGACCTGAGCCAAAATCAATATTTGTATCCTTAACTGACTGAGCCACCAAGGCACCCCTCTATCCTCATTTGAAAACTTATTTTCCCCTTTTGCTGTTCAACTTGTGTGTTCCCTATTACCCTGTCTTCCAGATTGTTGATACTTTCTTCTATATCCTGTTATCTACTGTTGACACTCTCTAGTGCGTGTGTGTGTTTTAACTCATCTATTGTATTAATCAACTTTGACTGGTTCCTTTTAAAATTTTCTATGTTTATTAAAGGTCTGTCTGGTGTATACCCTTGCAATCATTACTTCACATTTTTTAACAAGTATATTGCTTATTTGTTTCATTTAGCTCTTTTTCTGTGTGTTTTTTTCCTTGCTCTTTCTTTTGGAGCATATACTTCTCTCTCCCTAGTTTGCCTGACTTTCTGTATTTGTTACTAGGGATTAAGTGGAATAGCTATTTCCCTTAAACCTAAAAGACTGGTCTCGAATACGGAGTGTCTTATACAGATTGTGTGTGCTTGTTGACTTTTGCTGGCTGGCTGAATGGCTGGGCCTATGGTTGTGTATGTTAGTTTACTCCTTTAACCATGTTTTTTTTTTTTTTTCAGAAAGAAGAAAGAAAAAAAATAATACTAATAAAAAAGAAACAAAATAATAAAAGAACAATGGAAATTTAAAAGAGAAGAAAAAAAAGAATGAAATTTTAAGAATAAAAAACAGATAAGAAAACAAAAAGAACAAAATAAATTTTAAAAAGTGTAAAATAGGGCTGCCTGGGTGGCTTAGCAGTTTAGCACCGCCTGGGCCCAGGGTGTGATCCTGGAGACCCAGGATTGAGTCCGGCATCAGGCTCCCTGCATGGAGCCTGCTTCTCCCTCTGCCTGTGTCTCTGCCTCTCTGTGTGTCTCTCATGAATAAATAAATAAAATCTTTAAAAAAGTGTAAAATAAAAAAAAATTAAGAGTATTTAAATAACTCCACCACACAAAACTACAGCTTTTTTCTTCTGTGTTTCATCACCACAGAGCAACTGGTATGAGCTTGTGAACCCTGGGCTTGCTGAGGTTCCAAGCTCCCTGTGACAACTGGACCCACCAGTAATGGTACCTGAGCCTGCCAATTATGGCATCCAAACTCACCCCTTACAATGTATTACCCCAGATCTGTTCTGTGCTTTTAAGGTAACAGGAGAGAGAACTCAGCACTGGGGATGTATGAAATTGTTAAATCACTATGTTATACACCTGAAGTTAATATACTGTACTCTTAAATTCTAATTTAATTAGAATTAAAATAAAATAATGAAAAGAAAAAATAAAATACGGAGTCAAATAGACATTTCTCCAAAGAAGGCATGCAAATGACTTAAAAGGATATTAAAATGCTCAACATTACTAGACTTTAGGAAAATAAAAATCAAAAAAATAATGAAATATCACCTCATACCTGTTAGGATGATATATATATATATATATAATATATATATTAATATATAATATATATATTAATATATAATATATAATATGATATATATATAATATATATATATTTATATATATTATATATATATATATATCATCCTACCAAAAAAAAGGTAAAACAATTTGAATTCTTGTAAACAGTTGATGGAATGTAAAATGGAATGGTGCAGCTGCTATGAACGATAGAATGGAGGTTACTCAAAAAATTAAAAACAGAACTAACGTATGATAAAAATCCCACTTATGGATATTCATCTGATATTGAATCAAGATTTCAAAGAAATATTTGCAACTCCCATGTTCAGTATTATGTACAGTAGCCAAGAGATAGAAACAACCCAATTTGACTAAAATTAATTTATTGAGCTATGAACTAGTTTATTTGCCAATGGAAGCTACATCTGAAATATAACTCTGTTTAAATTCAATGATTTAAAATTAAATGTGCACAGCAGAAACATCTTCCTTTAACTCACCCATGTTACCATGTATGAAAGTAAATGTCCTGTTATCCACCTAGAATCTGAAATTTCCCCAAATCCTTTATATTTTATCATATACTCACAGTAGCCCCATGAGAATGAAATTCTCACATAATGTCAAATGAAATTAGTAGGTAAAGCAAGATTCTGAGAATTCTAATAAGGTTTAATAGCTGATAAGAGAACTTGGGTTACAGCATTTCTGAAAAAATATTGTAGTCACATGCAGCAGTAATGGAAATATACCACTCAGTTGTTAGACTGCAGGAAGTATATTTTATGAACAGCCCTAACTGCCATTTGTATGGATTACTGCTACATTCATGTCGTGCCACTGCTATAGATTTCTCTCCAATCAATGACTGAGCACAGTAGGAATGCTAATACATGCTCATTTCTCTGGAATCCTCTATTAGACAATATTAGCTTCTTGTATTCCCATCAGCCTAGCCAGAACTTTCTTTAGAACAATGCTACAGTCTGAGACTTTTCTTATCTAGCCTTCCTTTTCTTCTCTCCTTTTATAGTTATTAGTAAAGTATCACAGTGTGAAAGTTATCCCTACTTACCAATGCCATCTCTCCTTTCCCATCATTAATGCTTCTTTCTCTCTCCAATAAATCTTCTGCACATATAATGTCATTTTTGCATCTGCTTCTCAGAGAACCAAACTGATCAAGGTAGTACCAGTAAGAAAAGGTTTGGGTATTCATATCCCAGCTAACAAAAAGGAACCCATTTTGACTGGCATGTAAGGAAAAATTATCTTTGGAAAAAGTGACAGTCCAATGGCTGATGATTTTACTGGTAACAGCACTTTCCCAGGATAAAACACCCTTAAAGACAATAATTAAATCATCTAAAGTAATTGAGAGAAACAATGTCTACAAGGACAGTGGAGTTGTTTGCTTAGTGCTTAGTGAGATAATAAGAAACTGAGGGCAGTTAACCACCTGTTAAATGCTAAGTGTAAAAACCAGAGAGCATCTTTGGTAGCTTACAAAAAGACATGTGCTTCCTTTGGTGATAAGGTAGGCATACCTAAGGTGCAGACACTGGATTTAATAGTAAAGCAGAACTTCAAAAACATTTTAACTTTTCAGCAACACAAGACTGTTGTGGTAAGATCAGGAGCTTTGAAATCTGATATGTGTACATATGGATGGATTCCCTGGAGGATTTTCACTCTGAGGGTCTTTAGACCCTCTGAGCTTGCTGATAATACTACTTCTCCCTATTATGAGCTAAAACTTCTCCAATGTGAGCTCCTAAAACCAATGAAAATGGGGAAAAGTCACAGATAGGGTAGCTCTCAGAAGTTTTAGGAAATGGGAAAACAGATATTTCAATGACTATTAAGCAAGGGACAAAGTTAACACTGGTGCCTGGAAACCCAAGGGATAATCACAGCTTCCTTATTAGAGTGGTGGCACACATGCGCTAAGTAATAAATGGAATCCTGACTAAAGTTCAGGCCAAAGTGAGCGATTTGGATCCACAGACCCACATAGTAGTCATTTGCCCAATGTGTCTCCAAATGAAATCAACATAACTTTCAGTTGGAATAATTCCCATATTGAGCCCTTGTCATGTTTAGTAAAATTTATCTGGTGGAGAAAGCAAAGCTTAAATCTCTGAAATTCGACTTGCCATAATTTCATATATATATACATATATGTCATATATATGTATAATTATAGATATTTATGTCATTTTGCATGAGAAATGAGTGTTTTAACTATACTATGGATGAGGTATAGTGAGGCCAGATGCAGATTAAGAGAGAAATAAGCAAAAGTTTTAGTTTAGTATAGTCAGTTATCAGAAAAAAACACAGATGTCATTCAAGGCCACTTAGGGGAAGCATCAGAGTTAGTCGGAAGGCAGAAAGAGAGAGAGAGAGGAAAAAAATGGTCAAGTGTATTTATTGTGGTTTCTGTAAGAAGAAATGGGAGAGGCAGGTCAAACCAGCCTGAGTTTGGCTAGTTAAATAATTTTATTTTTATTTATTTATTTTTATTGGAGTTTGATTTGCCAACATATAGTATAACAGTGCTCATTGGCTCTGAATTGAGATGTCCTTGGATGTCTGGTATTAGGCCCTGGGGTTATTTGGGAAGGTGCATTATAGCCCAAAGTATGAAAGTGCAGTAAGGAAGGGAAAAGTTGCTCCTAGAACCTGCATGAGGAAGTAGACCTTTGTGGTATTTGGAGTGGATTGTGAAAATAATAAAAAGGTGCCACTCAAATATTTGTCTTTCTATGAAGAGCATAGAAGACTGATGGCTCACCTTCATCTCTATATTCTCTATTGTATACATGTCAAGAATAAGGTTGCCAAGTTAAGCAGTAAAAAATACAGAAATACAAATTAAATTTGAATTCTAGTAAAATAACAAATACTATTTCGTATGCAGTATTAAGATGTTTGGGATATATTTTTACTAAAAATAATTTATTATTTATCTGAAATTTAAATTAAGTTATATCTTGCATTTTATTTGCTAGCCCTCGCCAAACTAAACCTAGCCTTTTTTTCTGGTGACAGGATTTACTCCTCTAATATAATTTAACTTCAAAAGACTGTGAGTGCAGATGACAACATGTGAATAAAGGGAGTGATAACCGACAAAGGTCATATTTTCTGATAAGATTTCTGCAACTTTGCCACAGGAGAGATGTACCCTCTTCTTTCTGGCTATATTTTAAGCTGCCATTAAGAAGTAATTAGAAATAAAAAGAAAATTGAGTGACTTTAAAATTCCACTATATGCCTTTGACTAGCATTTTGTGATGATCTTTCTCTGTCTTAATGATGCAAAATGCCTTTCACTTTCTAGTTTCTTTTGTTTCTATTTGTGAAATATACCTTGATATGGCCTTCCTCTCTTTAGATGCAGAATAATTCTTAACCTTTCCCATTCCTGACTCCTCACTCTCTGGCTCCAGACTTTATGTCATTTCCATTTCTATTCTAATGCCTTCCACCATCAGTCATTGAGGATCTTTTATTTCAGCTACCGCCTAGGATATATTATTTTGCCTCTTTCCTCTCTAACAAGTTTAAATTTCCACACTGGCAGATATCTGGAGTGCAGGATATCTTTATTATAGTATGGATGATATCTAAGTGAAGGGCATTATAATAATAATTATTAATTAGAAATCTCAAGCTACTTTTTGAGCCCTATTTGGTACACCTTCACACGTTTATCAGCTATCCCTACTGCTTCTTTTCTAATTTGTGGGTTTTGAGAAAATAAGTCTCAAAATATTTTAGGAGAGTGGTCAAAGATTGGAAAACTTTAGGCTCAGAAATTTGTTTTGGCTCACAGAAGGTTATAAAATTCTATTTATCCATTGAGAGTTACTAATTTAGTAGTAAGTGAGCCTGAAGCATCTGAGAAGAGGCATTTGGGAAGAATTTGATAAGAAGGAAGCACAGAGTAAAGCATAAGGAAGAGAGAAAAGGAGAGAAAGGGAGACCGAGACAGAAAAATAGAAAGAGACAGAGAGATAGAAAGAAAAAGACAGTAGAAGTCCTATATTTCAGTACAACCAGTCTGAGTAGAATTTTCCATTATTTGCAAATATTACATATTATATTAACACACAAGTTAAGGATTTTCTTTCAGAATTCTTAAATTATGCAATTATAACCCCTATTCTTTGCTGAGTTGGGAATTTGGTCAATGAAAATTGTTTATCCTTTAACCTTTAATTATTTTTAGTATACTTCTATTTTTTTTTACCCTTATCACTCTTATCTTCTCTCTAGTAAGCAACTTCCTTCCACAAATTATCGTAGAGCACTTCTGACAAAGGAATTTTTTGTCTTTCTGGCTACTCAGTGAATACTGTAATGTCTTGGTATCAAGATTGCTAATTTTTTTTCTGATATCCTATACTAATTAATACATTCTCTTATTATATAGGTTTTATTCTCCAAGACTTTGCCTGATACCTTTATCTTAGTGGATGTACATAATTATTATTATTATTATTATTATTATTATTATTATTATTCAGAGGAGGTTCAACCCAAATACAATAAACGTGACAGGTTGAAGTATAGAAATAGAGAGCTAAGCTTAGCACCCTATTGCCCAATATGCCTGTAATATTTACAACACGTTTTCCTTGCTTTCTATAGTCTTCCTATTTTTTTGTTTTCCTGTCTTTGAACATGTCATATTATTTCTTTTTATGTTTATGGTTGACCGACTTGCCTCATATGCGGCCAATCTTTTTCTCATAGTTCATTGTTTATTTGTATTCTATCCTGAATTTCCACAGTGACATTTTCTTGGTCTCTCTGTTCTTGATAGTTGCAACATATCTGTAAACTGCAAGATGATAATTCCTTCTTTACACAAGCCCCTTAATACTTAGTTCTGAACGTCAAAGCTGTCTGTGATTCATGTTACCAAAAACAAGTGGCTTAGTAATTCACTAATGACCTAGCTTCCATATCCCTCTAAAGTACTTCTGGGAAGGCTTTTCTTTGTTTTTTGTTTTTGTTTTTTTTTTGTGCATGCATGTTTTGTTGTTGTTGTTGTTGTTGTTGGTGGTGGTGGTGTTTTTCTGGGAAGCTTCAAAGTCTCAATTTAGTTTTAAAAGTGACAAGAGTCCCAATGATTTAATAATATTTGTCTTTTTTTTCTTTTTTCCCCTCTTTGACCAAATAAAAGTTCAGCTGATATAAGTTTCACTTATATTTGGTTATTTCAATATTGTACATAGTTTATAGGCAATCTCAAAATACTACATATTTCCTGTTGTGACATCACAATACTCAATCTAATGTTTGTTTTGCCTTAAATATGTGATTGCTTTTTTATTATTTTAATTACAATATAGTTTACATGCAGTATTATATTAGTCAAGTGTAATATGATTCAACAATTCCATACATCCTATCCAGCTCATCACAATCCTTAGTCCCCAGCACATATTTCGCCGACCCCCCACCCCCACCCCTCAGCTAACCATCAGTTAGTTCTATATAGTTATGAGTCTGTTCCTGGTTTCTGTCTCTGTCTCTCTCTTTATCTTTCTCTCTGTCCTTCATTCTCACTCTCTCTGTCTTTTGTTCATTTGTTTGCTTCTTAAATTTCACATATCAGTAAATAATATGTTATTTCTCTCTCTGACTGACTTATTGCATTTAGCATTATATCTGTAGCTTCATCCATGTCATTGCAAAAGCAAGATTTCATTATTTATGGCTGGCAATATTTCATTATATATATATATATATATATATATATATATATATATATATATACATATTTTTATATACCCATTTGTCTATCTATGGACATTCAGGCTGCTTCCATAACTTGGCTATTGTAAATAATGCTACTATATGAATAGGGATGCATATATCACTTTGTATTAGTGTTCTTATATTTGGGGGGAAGATACTCAGTCATGCAAATTACTGGATAGTAGGGAGGTTCTAGTTTTAACTTTTTAAGGAAACTCCATACTGTTTTCCATAGTGGCTTCAACAGTTTGCACTCCCACAACAGTGCATGAACACTCCTTTTTCCACAAGTCCTTGTCAATACTTGTTTCTTGTGTTTTTTTATTTTAACCAATCTGACAGGTCTGAAGCGATGTATCATTTTCATTTGCATTTGCATTTCCCTGATGATGAGTTATGCTGAGCATCTTATCATGTTTCTGTGGACCATTGTCAGAGAAATGTATGTTCATATCTTCTGCTCATTTTAATTGGATTATTTGTTTGGGGGTGAGGCACTACATAAGTAGGTTTTTTTCAGATATATATATATATATATTTTTATTGAAGTTCGATTTGGCAACATATAGTATAACACCCAGTGCTCATCCCATCAAGTGCCCTCCTCAGTGCCCATCACCCAGTCACCCCACCTCCTGCCCGCCTCCCCTTCCAATACCCTTTGTTCATTTTCCAGAGTTAGGAGTCTCTCGTGTTTTGTCACCCTCTCTAATTTTTCCCACTTATTTTCCCTCATTTCCTCTATAATTCCTTTCACTATTTCTTATATTCCACATATGAGTGAAACCATATAATTGTCCTTCTTGGATTGACTTATTTCACTCAGCATAATACCCTCCAGTTCTATCCATGTTGAAGCAAATGGTGGGTATTCATTGTTTCTAATGGCTGAGTAATATTCCATTGTGAGATTATATATATATATATATATATATATATATATATATATATATATATATATAAATCACATCTTCTTTATCCACATCACTTGCCATCAGGGAAATACAAATCAAAACCACCTCACATCAGCAAGAATGGTGAAAGTTAATAAGACAGGAAACAAATGTTGGAGAGGATGTGGAGAAAGGAGAACCCTCTTGCACTGTTGGTGGGAATGTGAACACGTATAGCCACTCTAGAAAACTGTACAGCCACTCTAGAAAACTTTTAGGTTCCTAAAAGAGTTAAAAATAGAGCTACCCTATATAAGTCTTTAATATATTTGAACAGTAACCCTTTGTTGTATTTGCCATTTGCAAATATCTTCTCCCATTCAGTAGGTTGTTATTGAATTTTGTTGATTATTTCCTTTTCTGCAAAGAACCTTTCATTTTGAGGTAGTCCCAATAGTTTATTTTTGCTTTTATCTCCCTTCCCTTATGAGACATATCTAGAAAAATGCCATGATGGCAAATACCAGAGAAATTACTCCCTGTGCTATCTTATAGGATCTTTATGGCTTTAGGTCTCACATTTAATTATTTAATTCATTTGAATTTATTTTTGTATATGGTGCAGTAAGAAAGTGATTCAGTTTCATGTTTTTAAAGATTTCATTTATTTATTCACGGGAGGCAGAGAAAGAGGTAGAGACACAGGCAGAGGGAGAAGCAGGCTCCATGCAGGGAGCCCAATGTGGGACTCGATCTCAGGACTCCAGGATCATGCTCCGAGCTGCAGGCAGATGCTCAACTGCTGAGCCACCCAGATATCCCTTCAGTTTCATTCTTTAGCATAGAGCTGACCAGTTTTCCCAGGATCATTTGTTGAAGTGATTATTTATTTTTTTCAAAGATTTTATTTGTTTATTCATGAAAGACACAGAAAGAGAGAGGCAGAGACATAGGCAGAGGGGGAAGCTAAGGGGAGCCCAATGAGGGACTCAATCCTGGGATCACACTCTGAGCCAAAGGCAGATGCTCAACCACTGAGCCACCTAGGTATCCTAAGATTATTTTCCCCATTGTTATATGTCCCTGCTTTGTCAAAATTTAATTGACCATATAATTGTGGGTTTATTTCTAAGTTTACTATTTTGTTCCATTGATCTATATATGTCTATTTTTGTGCCAATACTATACTGATTTTTTTATTTTAATTGAAGTTAGTTAACATATAGTGTAATATTTGTTTCAGGAGTAAAATTTAGTGATTCTTCAGTCACATATAATGCCCAGTGCTCATCTCAACATAGAACTATCTTTGATATGCATCAATCATTTAGCAAATGGTGGGTATTCGTCATTTCTAACTCCTCTCTAGTAACCCATGGTTTGTTCTCTTAACTAAAGAGTCTCTTATGATTTGCCTCCCTCTCTGCTTTTATATTATTTTACTTTTCCTTCTATTCTCCTATGTTCACCTGTTTTGTTTTTCTAAATTCCACAGATGAATGAAATCATATTCTAATTATCTTTCTCTGACTAACATATTTCACTTAATATAATACATTCTAGTTCCATCTATGTTCTTGTAAATGGCAAGATGTCATTCTTTTTTGATAGCTGAGTAATATTCCACTGTATATGCATATGATTTTTCTTTATCATTTAATCAATCAATGGACACTTCCAGACTTTGCATAATTTGGCTATTATTGATAGAACATTGTAGTGCGTGAACCTCTTCTAAACAGCTCTTTCTAACCTTTGAATAAATTAGTAGTACAATTGGTGGGTCATAGGATATTTCTATTCTTTAATGTTTTTGGGAGCCTCCATACTGTTTTCCAGAGTGGCTGCCCCAATTTTCATTCCTATAAACAGTGCAAGAGGGTTACCCTTTCTCTACAACTTCATAAACATCTCTTGTTTCCTGAGTTGTTAATTTTACCCATTGTGACAGGTATGAGGTGATATCTCATCCTGGTTTTGATTTATATTTCTCTGATGATGAGTGATGTTGAACCTCTTCTCATGTGTCTGTTAACCATCTGGATATTTTCTTTGGAAAAGTGTCTGTTCTTGTTTTCTGCCCACTTCCTAACTGTGTTATTTGCATTTTGAGTGTTGAGACTGATGATTTTTTAAATAGATTTTGGATATTAACCTTTAACTGATATGCCATTTCCAAATATCTTCTCCCATTCTGTCCATTTCCTTTTAGTTTTCTTTCCTTCACTATGCAGAAGCTTTTTATCTTGATATAGTCCCAATATTCTGTTTATGCTTTTGTTTTCCTTGCCTCTGTAGACATTTTAGTAATAATTTCTTATGGACAAGAAAAAAAGAGGTTGCTGTCCATTCTCCCCTCTAGAACTTTGATGGTTTCTTATCTTACATTTAAGTCTTTCATACATTTTGGATTTCTTTTTGTGTATGGTGTGAGAAAGTGGTTGAGTTCATTCTTCTGCATGTTGCAGTTTTCCCAACACAATTTGTTAAATAGACTGCCTTTTAACCATTGGATATTCTTTACTGCTTGTTATAAGATTATTTAACCATATAGTTGTGGGCCAATTTCTGGGTTATTCTATTCTATTCTATTCTATTCTATTCTATTCTATTCTATTCTAATTTTCTATTCTATTCTATTCTATTCTATTCTATTCTATTCTATTCTATTCATCCATGTATCTAGTTTTATGCCAGTACCTATTGTCCTGATGATTATAGCTTTATAATACAGTTTTATGTTTGAGATTATGACGTGTCAACTCATTGCTTTTCTTTTTCAACATTACTTCAATTATTTGAATTCTTTTCTGGTTCCACACAAGTTTAAGGATTGTTCATTCTATTTCTGTGAAAAATGCTGGTGTTATAATGTATTGCATTGAATGTGTAGATTCCTTGGGTAGTAGACATTTTAACAATATTTGTTCTCCCAATCCAATAGCATGGAATGTTTTTACATTTCTTTCTGTTTTCTTCCATTACTTTCATAAATGTTCTGTAGTTTGCAGAGTACAGATCCTTTACATCTTTGGTTAGATTTATTCCTAGACATCTTATGACCTTTGGTGCAATTTTAAGTGGGATCAATAACATCCTTTCTCTTTATGCAGATTCATTATTGGTATATAGAATTGTAACACATTTCTGTACATTGATTTTATGTCCTGTGACTTTGCTGAATTCATGAATAATATCTAGCAATTTTTTGGTGGAATCTGTCGGGTTTTCTTCACATAGTATCATATCATCTGTGAAGCATGAGAATTTGTCAGATTTCTTGCCAATTTAGATGTCTTTATTTTTTGTTGTTGTCTGATTGCTGAAGCTAAGTTTTTCAGTACTATGTTTAGCAGCAATGGTGAGCATGGACATCCCTGTCCTGTTCCTGACGTTAAGGTAATAGCTTTCAGTCTTCCCCCTTGAAGAGTATTAACTATCTTTCATATATGGCTTTTATGATATTGAGGAATGTTCCTTATAATCTCTAATTTCTTAAAGGCTTTTTATCAAGAAAGGATATTGTATTTATCAAATACTTTTTCTGCATCTGTTGAGAGGAGAATATGATTCTTATACTTTCTTTTATCAACGTCGTGTACCACATGGATTGTTTTGTGGATATTGAACCACCCCTGCAGCCCAGGAATAAATCCCACTGGATAATGTTTAATAATCCTTCCAATGTCCTGTTGAATTGGATTAGCTAGTGTCTTGTTGAGAATTTTTGCATTCATGTTCACTAGGCATATTGGTCTTTAATCCTCCTTTTCGATGGGGACTTTGTTTTGGAAACAAGATAATGGTGACCTCATAGAATGAGTTTGGAAGTCTTTTTTCCATCTCTATTTTTTTTGGAACAGCTTCAGAATAGTAGGCATTAATTCTTCTTTAAATGTTTGTAGAATTCTCCCGGTAAGCTATCTGGCTCTGGACCCTTGTTTGGTGGAAGATTTTTAATTACTTATTCAATTTTTTGCTGATTAGGAGTCTGTCCAAATTTTTTACTTCTTCCTGTTTTAGTAGTGTATATGTTTCTGTGAATGCATTCATTTCTTCCAAATTGCCCAATTTGTTGGCATATAATTGTTCATAATATTCTCTTATAATTGTTGTATTTCTATGGTGTTGGTTGTGATGTCTCCTCCTTCATTCATGATTTTATTTGTTTGAATCTTTTTTCTTTTTGATAAATCTGTGTTTTATCAATTTCATTATTTAAAAGAGCCAGCTCCTCATTTCGCTTATCTGTTTATTTTTAAATTTATATATCATGTATTCTTGCTCTGATCTTAATTATGTCCCTTCTTCTGCTCTTTTTTAAGGCTTTACTTGTTCTTTTTCCAGGTCCTTTTATATTAAGCTTTGGTTGTGTATTTGACGTTACTCAACCTTCTTGAAGAAGGTCTGTACTGCTTCAAATTTCCTTCTTAAGACTGCCTTTGCAGCAGAGGTATGTGGCCTTCTGCCTTTCCCCATAGGGCTGGTATGGGAGCACACACAACGTACTGACCACTCTCAATATGGGGCTCCTAAAAAGGGCAGAAATGCCTGACCCTTCACCTTTCCCTGGGAGGATTAGTGTGGGTGAGCAATGCAGGAGCCTGCAAAGTATGGCACGCACAAAAGTTCACCATTTACCCCTGAGGATTTACTGAAGAAAGGGGACTTCAATCTTTCAGCACTGGCGCTGCAGATCAGGGTACTACCATTTTCATTCTCCTTCTTTAAATAAGTACAGAAAACTTACAGGGAACAAAAAGCTACATAGAAAAAACAGAAACTGTGGTGTACACAGAGCCTGGACCCCTGGCAAGGGGTGGTGCTACTCCTCCCAGACAGAAACACTAAAGAATCAACATAGCAAGCCCATCCCCTATAAGCCAAGCTAGAATATGGAGCACTAAGTCTACAGAGAACACAGCACTTCAAAATTTCTGCTCCAGGGGAAAACAGTATATAGAGTTTGAAATTGAGGGTTTTTTACTCATGATTCATTTATATTTAAGTTTAAGATATTTTTTTTCTATTTTTCCTTTTCTTCTAGTTTCTTATTTTATCAACTCTTGTTTTAAAACTTTTTATATTTTTCATTTTTACATTTACATTTTGTAGATATATTCTTCTTTTATGGCAACATTTCACTGCATTCAACTTTATATATAGATATAGATACATATAAAGTTTTGCTTTCTTTACAATTTTGAGATTTAGTGTCTTCTAACACAAAGACCAAAATACACTCAAGAGCAAGTGGATTAACTTGCTTTGTCCACCTAGGAAATTATGTTTCATTCCATTTTTTCTTTTCTTTTTTTTTTTAATGATAGTCACACAGAGAGAGAGAGAGGGGCAGAGACACAGGCAGAGGGAGAAGCAGGCTCCATGCACCGGAAGCCTGACATGGGATTTGATCCCGGGTCTCCAGGATCATGCCCTGGGCCAAAGGCAGGCACTAAACCGCTGCACCACCCAGGAATCCCTTCTTTTCTTTTTTCTTTTCTTTTCAGTTTTAGGAATTTGATCTCTTTGGATTTGTCTAGTGTGTGTTTTGCTCGATTTTAGAGTTGGTATTTTTTATTTTGTTCATTAGTTCATCCATTCTTCTCTGGAAAATGACTAGAAGAAGGAATTCATAACCAAGCAAAGACCCAGAGGCAATACTCTCCACAACAGATCTAATCAATATGGATATAAGTAAGAATCAGAGCTGGAATTGAGTGTAACACATGTGAAGTGTGACAAAGCATAAGAGACACCAGAAAATCTCAGAGTGCAGAAATAAGATCTAATCATGGCAAAATTAAAAATTCTCTAACTGAGATGCAGTCTAAATTGGGTGTTCTGAGATCTTGAGTAAATGAGACAGATGAGAGAGTAAGTGACATAGAAGACAAGTTGATGGGGCAGCCCAGGTGGCTCAGTGGTTTAGTGCGGCCTTCAGTCCAGGGCATGATCCTGGAGTCCCAGGATCAAGTCTCATGTCAGGCTCCCTGCACGGAGCCTGCTTCTCTCTCTCTCTCTCTCTCTCTGTCTCTCTCTCTCATCTCTCTGATGAATGAATTAATGAAATATTAAAAAAAGAATACAAGTTAATTGAAAGGAAGGAAGCTAAGGAAAAGACAAAAACAACTAATGGACCATGAAAGGAGGCTTCTAGAAAGCTACACCATAAAACAGAAACAGTATTATAATAATTGGGGTCCCTGAGGGAAAAAAGAGAAAGAGTGGTCCAGAAGGTATATTTGAGCAAATCATACCTGAGACCTTCCAATTATGGAGAATGAAACAGGTTTTCAAGTCTAAGGTAGAGTTGACACCTCCAAAAATTAATTAAGATAGATCAACACCTCAAAATATAGTAGTGAAGCTTGTAAATCTCAGAGATAAAGAGAAACTACTGAAAGCAGCTCACAAAAAGACTCCTTAAACTACAGGGGCAGGAACATTAGACTGGCAGCAAATCTATCCACAGAGACCTTGTATACCAGAAAGGGATGGCATGATATATTCAGGGAGCTAAGTGAGAAACATGCAGCCAAGAATACTTTATTCAGCAAGGATGAATTCCGAATGGAAGGAGAGATAAATGGCTTCCAGGACAGATGAAAACTAAACGAATTTGTGAACATTAAAACAGCTCTGCAAGAAATAATAAAAGCGATCTTGTAAATGAAAAGAGAGTCTAAAAATAACATAGGCCAACCAGAAAAAAAAAAAAACAGAAAATGTCCAGGAACAGTGACTTTACAGGTAATACAATGGCACTGAATCCATCTCTCTCTAGTTACTCTGAATACAAATGGGCTAAATGCTTCAATCAAAAGACACAAGATATCAGACTGGATAAAAAAGTAAGACCCATCCGTATGCTGTCTGCAAGAGACTCATTTTAGACCTAAAGACAACTTCAGACTGAAAAAGAAGTGGTAGATAAACTTTTACCATATAAATGGACTTCAAAAGAAAACTGGGGTACCAATCCCCATATCAGACAAATCAGATTTTAAGCCAAAGACTGTAGTAAGGGATAAAGAGTGACACTGCATCACACTTAAAGTTTATATCCAAGAAGAAGATCTAAATATTATATACATTTATGCTTCTAATGTGGGGGCATCCAATTATATAAACCATTTAGTAAGTGAAGTAAAGAGACATATAATAATACAATAATATTAGAGGACTTCAACACCTCACTCACATCAATGAACATGTAATCTAAACAGAAGATCAACAAAGAAACAAGGGCTTTTTATGTCACACTGGGCCAGATTAACTTCACAGATATATACAGATCATGCCACGCTAAAGCAAAAGAATACATATTATTCTTGAGTGTACATGGAACATTCTTCAGAATAGATCACATACTGGGTCGCAAGTCAGGTCCCAACAGGTATCAAAAGATTAGGATTATTTCATGCATATTTTCAGACCACAATGCTTTGAAATGAACTCAATCACAAGAGGAAAGTTAAAAGATACTAAATGATACCTGGAGGTTTTTGTTTTGTTTTAAAATATTGTATTTATTTACGAAAGACAGAGAGAGAGAGAGAGGCAGAGACACAAGCAGAGGGATAAGCAGGCTCCATGCATGGAGCCTGATGCAGTACTCGATCCCAGGACTCCAGGATCACACCCTGAGCCAAAGGCAAATGCTCAACTGCTGAGCCACCCAGGTGCCCCAATACTTGGAGGTTAAAGAGCATCCTACTTAGAATGAATGGGCCAACCAGGAAATTAAAGAAGAATTTTTAAAAATCATGGAAGCAAATGAAAATGAAAATATAATAGTTGAAAATCTTTGGGATAAATAAAGCAAAGGTGGTTGTAACCAGGAAGTACATAGCAATACAAGAAATTCTCAAGAAATCATAAAAGTCTAAAATACACAAGTGAACCTTACAATTAATGACCTGCAAAAAAAAAAGCAAATAAAGCCTAAACCAAACAGAAGAAGAATGATAAAGATTAGAGTGGAACTCAATGAAATAGAGACAAGAAGTACAGTAGAACAAAACTAGAAGCTTGTTCTTCGAAAGAACTAATAAGTCCTATAAACACTTAGACTTATCAAAAAGAAAATGGAAAGGACTCATGCCACTCTCTTCTAGCTTGTCATGTTTCTTTGGATAGATTTATTCCTATCCTTATGGGTCTACCATTGTAGGTTAAGTATCTTTTGTCCCTAGCATCTTTCAGAATTCTCTCTTTATCTTCATATTTTGTAAGTTTCACTATGATATATTGTGGTATTGACCCATTTTACTTGATTTTGAGGGCAGTTCTCCATGCTTTTTGGACTTCAATGCCTGTTTCTTTCCTCAAATTGGGGAAGTTATTTTTTTAAGATTTTATTTATTTATTCATGAGACACACACAGAGAGAGAGAGAGAGAGAGGAAGAGACATAGGCAGAGGGAGAAGCAGGCTCCGTGCAGGGAGCCCCACGTGGGACTTGATATCAGGTCTCCAGGATCATGCCCTGGGCCAAAGGTGGTGCTAAACTGCTGAGCCACCAGGGCTGCCCAAATTGGGGAAGTTCTTAGCTATACTTTGTACAAATAAACTTTCTGCCCTTTTTCCCATTCTTCTTTTGAGACTCCTATGGTATGAACAATATTACAATTTTAAGTCACTGAGTTCCCTAAGTCTACATTCATGATCTAATCGTTTTCCTTCCCTCTTCTTTCCAGCTTCAGTATTTTCCGTAATTTTATCTTCTATATCACCTATTCATTCTTCAGCTTTTTCCTTCCTCATTGTGATTACACCCAGTCAGTTTTGTATCTCAGTTATACTATTTTTTTGTGTTTTGGCCTGAGTAGTTTTCAGGTCTTTTATCTCTGCAGCCAGGGTATTTCTGTTGTCTTCTATGTTCTTTTCAAACCCAGCTAGTATTTTTACAACTGTTGTTCTAAATTATTTTTCATATATATTTCTTATATCTGTTTGTTTATTTATTTACTTATTTGAGTTCAATTTGCCAATATATAGCATAACATCCAGTGCTCATCCCATCAAGTGCCCCCCTCAGTGCCCAGTCACCCAGTCACCCACACCCCCTGCCCACCTCCCTTTCCACCACCCCTTGTTCGTTTCCCAGAGTTAGGAGTCTCTCATGTTCTGTCTTATATCTGTTTTGAGAAAATCCTTGCCTGTGATTTCTTCTTGATCCTTCTTTTGGTAAGAATTCTTCCATCTTGTCAGTTTGTCTCAGTTTCTGTCTTTTGCATGTTATGAAAACTTGTTATGTTCCCTACTCCTGTAAGTAATACAATATTAAGAAGTGGCCCTACACTGTGCAGGGCGGGGTTTTTCAGGAAATGCTTCTGGTGCATGTTGTGTGCACTCTCCTGCTATGTTTTGGCTGCTTTTTCCCACTGGTGAGTCCTCTGCAGAGTTCCTCCTTACCTGCAGTGTAGAGTGTTTGGGCCTTTAACAAGTTGTGCTTTCATTTGTTTAAGATACGCCTGATTTTTTAAAAATGCCTAATCTAAGAAAAAAGAAAATTAAAAGGAACAGGAAAGCAAACAAAAATAGAGACAAAAATATAAGCCTCTTTCCAAGGAAAAAGAAAGAAGGAAAAAAAAAGAGGGAGAAGAAATGCCTGATTCAAAAATGAGAAAAGGAAACAAAAAAGCCAACAAACGAACAAAGAAATATAAGCCTGAGGTCATATAAAAGAGAAAAAAATAAAAATTAAATAAAATAAAACAATATAAAATAAAAAATAAAATTACAAATTTAAAAAATATAATAAAGAATAATTTAAAAAATGAAAGAAAAAACCAAGCCTGGTCCTAATAGCACTGGATCTCACCTGAAACTTTGGAACACTCTATGATCAGTAGCCTCGATGCATGTGAAGGGCCTGAGTTGGTCTTTTTAGGGAGAGGCCTGCTTCTCTGGCTAATAGTAGGTCCTGCCCTAATAAAGATGACCTTTCCAGGCACAGAGGATGAGGTTTGGTGTGAGCAACTCCTACCTCCAGTGCAGGCACTGTTTCTCTTTGAAGTTTGTGCTGTTGGACAGGTTGGGAAGGAGGAAGGAAGATGGCATCACCCCACACTCTCATCTCTCTGGGGGGGGGACTGAAGACCTCCACTGTTCAGGAGGCCCTAACAGAAAAGCAAACACTATTCTTTCTGTGTCCTGGGATTTTGTAAAATCCCTGCCCTCAATCTTTCTGTGCCCAGCCATCAACATGCCCCATGCCACAGTTCTGTGTTTTATCTTTGGGCAGCTGGGATTCAAAACAACATATCCTAAAGTATGTGGCAGCTCTCAGACCTGCTCCTTCTGCTGCTGTAGTAAAGCCTTGCAGCATTGCAACATGCTCATTTCTGTCCCAGAAAAGCAGTCACAAACTTGTGCAAGTGCCAGGATTCTATGTAGAAATGACAAAAATCTATGGCCAGGTTATCCATCTTCTGTGTACACCTCTGTCTCCTGCTATTGAATGGCCACTCAATACTGCCTGGTGGGTCTTTTGTTCTTGGAGAGGCAAAATACTCTCTTCCAAATGTACTCCAGAAGGGGGAATATTCTCTCTCCATGCAACCCAAAGGATCCTCACACCACTGTTCATTTTGTGATCCTTTATGCACAACTCGCTCTCCCACTTTCTCTCTCTACTGCTGACTTAGTTTTGCAGAAAGGTCTCCCACCCATTCTCAGTTCCACAGATTTGTCTCTCCCAATTCACATCTCCAAACCCTGTATCTGCCACATTCCCTCCCTCCAATTGTGCAGATTATTTTCTTAATCCTCAGATTAATTTCCTAGTTGTTCAAAATGATTTGATGTTGATCTAGCTGTGTTCATGGGATGAGGAAAGCCAAGGGTCCTTCTACTACTCCCCCATCTGAACTCACTCATTACTATACTCTTTTGATTGCTACAGTTTTCTAATATAACTTGCTATCCAGAAATGTGATATAATCCCTCCAGCTTTGCATTTCCTTTTCAAAAATTATTAAGCCATTTGAGTCTTTTGTAGTTACATATAAATTTTAGGATTGTTTGTTCTAGTTCTGTGAAAATTCTTTCATATTTTCATAAGGATTGCATTAAGTGTGTAGATTGCTTTGGGTAACACAGACATTTTAACAATAATCGTCATCTGATCCACGAACATGGAATCCTTTTCATATATATTGTTTATTTTATTTAATTTTTTTAAGTTTTTAAAAATTTCAACTTAATTTCTATATGTCATCTTCAGTTTCTTTCCTCAATATGTTACAGTTTACAGAATACAAATTTTTCACCTCTTTAGTTAAGCTTATTCCTCGTATTTTATTATTTGGGGGGAAATTGTAAATGGGATTGTTTTCTTAATTTCTCTTTATGCTGGTTCATTATCAGTGTATAGATTTGCAACAGATTTTTGTACATTTATTTTATATCTGGCAATTTTACTGAATTCATTTATCAGCTCTATCAGGGGTTTTTGGTGGAGTCTTTGGGTTTTCTATATACAGTATCATGTGACCAGCAAATAGAGAAAGCTTTACTTCTTCCTTAGTTATTTGGATATCTCTTAAATATTTTTGTTTTCTGATTGCTGTGGCTGGGACTTACAGTACTATATGAGATGAGAGTGGTAAGAGTCATCCCTGTCTTGATACTGATCTTTGGAGGAAAGCTTTCAGTTTTTCCCCATTGAGTATGTTATCCATTCTGGGTTTTTCATATATGGCCTTTATTATGTTGTGGTATGTTCCCTCTAAACCTACTTTGTCAAGGAATTTTATCATGAGTGGATGTTGTACTTTTTCTAATGCTTCTTCTGCCTCCATTGAAATGATCATATGGTTTTTATCTTTCTCTCATCAATGTGATATATTCTGTTTATTGCTTTGCAAATATTCAAACACCATTGCATCCCAAGACTAAATCCTACATGATTATGGTGAATGCTTCGTTTTCTTTTTTTCATGCACCGTTCGATTTGGTTTCCTAGCATTTTTTGGAGGATTTTTGCATATGTTCATTAGAGATGTTGGCTTGTAGTTCCCTTTTATTGTGGTGTTTTTATTGAGTTTTGGCATCAGGGTAATAGTGGCCTCATAAAATGAATGGATTTAAAAGTTTTCCTTCCATTTATATTTTTCAGAATAGTTTGAGAAGAATAGGTGTTAACTCTTCTTTAAATACTTAGTAGCAAAAGTGAAATAAGTTAATCAGAGAAGGAAAAACATTATATGGTCTCATTCATTTGGGGAATATAAAAAATACTGAAAGGGAATAAAGGGGAAAGGAGAGAAAATGAGTGAAAATATCAGTGAGGATGACAGAACATGAGAGACTCCTAACTCTGGGAAACAAACAAGGGGTAGTAGAAAGGGAGGTGGGCAGGGGGTTGGGTGATTGGGTGATGGACGCTGAGGGGGGCGCTTGATGGGATGAGCACTGGATGATATGCTATATGTTGGCAAATTGAACTCCAATAAAAAAACTAAAAATAAATAAATAAATAAATAAATAAATAAATAAATAAATAAATAATTTAATTAAATACATAACAAAAAATAAATAAATAAAAATAAATAAATACTTAGTAGCAATCAATAAATCAATCAGTCAATCAACACTTAGTAGTGACAACCTGGATGGCTCAGTGGTTTAGCTCCGCCTTCAGTCCAGGGCATGATCCCGAAGACCCAGGATTGAGCTGCATGGAGCCGGTTTCTCCCTATACTTCTCTCTCTCTCTCTCTCTCTCTCTCTCTCTCTCTCTCTGTGTGTGTCTCATGAATAAATAAATAAAACATTTTTAAAAATACCTTAGTAGAATTCACCTGTGAGGTCATCTGGCATGGACTTTTGTCAGGTGTTTGCTGATTACTAATTTAATTCACATGCTGATTTTAAGTCCATTCAAATTTTGAATTTCTTCCTGTTTCAGTTTTGGTAGTTTATTTTCTTCTAGGAATTTATCCATTTCTTTTAGGTAAACTAATTTATTGGCACACCGAGTTTTTCATATTAGCCTATAAATATGTTACTTTTTAAAATTATTTTTATTGGAGTTCATTTTGACAACATATAGCATAACACCCAGTGCTCATCCCTCCAAGTACACACCTCAGTGCCCATCACCCAATCACCCCCACCTCCCGCCAACCTCCCTTTCCATTACCCCTTGTTCATTTCCCAGAGTTGGGTGTCTCTCATGTTTTGTCAACCTCACTGATATTTTCACTCATTATCTCCTTTCCCTTTATTCCCTTTCACTATTTTTTATATTCCCCAAATGAATGAAACCATATAATGTTTGTCCTTCTAGGACTGACTTATTTCACTCTGCATTCCTCCAGTTCCATCCACGTTGAAGCAAATGGTGGGTATTTGTTGTTTCTAATGGCTGAGTAATATTCCATTGTATACATAGACCACAGCTTCTTTATCCATTCATCTTTCGATGGACACTGAGGCTCCTTCCACAGTTTGGCTATTGTGGACATTGCTGCCCTAAACATTGGGGTGCAGGTGTCCTGGCGTTTCACTGCATCTGTATCTTTGGGGTAAATCCCCAGCAGTGCAATTGCTGGGTCATAGGGCAGATCTATTTTTAACTCTTTGAGGAACCTCCACACAGTTTTCCAGAGTAGCTGCAACAGTTCACATTCCCACCAACAGGGCAAGAGAGTTCCCCTTCTCCACATCCTCTCCAACATTTGTTATTCCTTGTCCTGTTAATTTTCCCTATTATCAGTGGTGTGAGGTGGTATCTCATTGTGGTTTTGATTTGTATTTCCCTGATGGCCAGTGATGCAGAGCATTTTCTCATGTGCTGTTTGGCCATGACTATGTCTTCTTTGGTGAAATATCTGTTCATGTCATTTGTACATTTCATGAATGTTTGTTTGTATCTTTGCTGTTGAGTTTCATAAGTTCTTTATAGATCTTGGATACTAGCCCTTTATCTGTTAGGTCATTTGCAAATATCTTTTCCCATTCTGTAGGTTGTCTTTTAGTTTTGTTGACTGTTTCTTTTGCTGAACAGAAGCCTTTTATCATGATGAAGTCCCAATAATTCATTTTTGCTTTTGTTTCCCTTCCTTCATGGATGTATCTTGCAAGAAGTTGATGCGGCCAAGTTCAAAAAGGGTGTTGCCTGTGTTCTTCTCTACAATTCTGATGTATTCTTGTCTCACATTTAGATCTTTCATCCATTTTGAGTTTATCTTTGTGTATGGTGCAAGAGAGTGGTCTAGTTTCATTCTTCTGCATGTGGATGTCCAATTTTCTCAGCATCATTTATTGAAGAGACTGTCCTTTTTCCAGTGGATAGTCTTTCCTGCTTTGTCAAATATTAATTGACCATAGACTTGAGGGCCCGTTTCTGGGTTCTCAATTCTGTTCCTTTAATCTATGTGTCTGTTTTTGTGCTAGTACCACACTGTCTTGACTATCACAGCTTTGTAGTACAACTTGAAACTGGGCATTGTGTGCCCCCGGCTCTGGTTTTGTTTTTCAATATTCCCCTGGCTATTCGGGGTCTTTTCTGATTCCACAAAAATCTTAAAATGATTTTTTCCAATTTGTGAAGAAAGTCCATGGTATTTTGATAGGGATTTCATTAAATATGTAAATTGCCCTGGGTAGCATTGACTGTTTCACAATATTAACTCTTCCAATCCATGAGCATGGAATATTTTTCCATCTCCTTGTGTCTTCCTCAATGTCTTTCAGAAGTGTTCTCTAGTTTTTAGGGTATAGATACTTTACCTCTTTGGTTAGGTTTATTCCTAGGTATCTTATGCTATTGGGTGCAATTGTAAATCGGATTGACTCCTTAATTTCTCTTTCATTAGTCTCTTTGTTAGCGTAGAGAAATGCCACTGATTTCTGGGCATTGATTTTGTATCCTGCCACACTGCTGAATTACTCTGAGTTCTAGCAATTTTGGGGTGGAGACTTTTTTATTTTCTACATACAGTATCATGTCATCTGTGAGGGAGAGTTTGACTTCTTTGCCAATTGGAATGCCTTTTATTTCTTTTTGTTGCCTGATTGCTGATGCTAGGACTTCTAGTACTATGTTGAATAGCAGTGGTGAGAGTAGACAGCCCTGTCGTGTTCCTGATCTTAGGGGAAAGGCTCCCTGTGTTTCCCTATTAAGAATGATATTTGCTGTGGGCTTTTCATTGATGGCTTTTAAGATTCTGAGGAATGTTCCCTCTGTCCCTACACTCTGAAGACTTTTGAACAGGAATGGATGCTGTATTTTGTCAAATGCTTTCTCTGCATCTATTGAGAGAATCATATGTTTCTTGTTTTTTCTCTTGTTGATATAATCTATCACATTGTTTGCTTTATGAGTGTTGAACCAACCTTGCAACCCAGGGATCCTACTTGGTTATGGTGATTAATCTTTTTAATATACTGTTGTATCCTATTGGCTAGTATCTTGTTGAGAATTTTTGCATCCATGTTCATCAGGGATACTGGTCTATAATTCTTTTTGGCGGGGTCTTTTTCTGGTTTGAGAATTAAGGTGATGCTGGCCTCATAGAATGAGTTTGGAAGTATTCCATCTCTTTTTATCTTTCCGAACAGCTTTAGTAGGATAGGTACAGTTTCTTCTTTAAATGTTAGATAGAATTCTCCTGGAAAGCCATCTGGCCCTGGACTTCTGTGTCTTTGAATGTTTTTGATGACTGCTTCCATTTCCTCCCTGGTTATTGGCCGGTTCAGGTTTTCTATTTCTTCCTGTTCCAGTTTTGGTAGTTTGTGGTTTTCTTTTTTTTTAAGTTCTTTTTATTGGAGTTCAATTTGCCAACCTATAGCATAACACCCAGTGCTCATCCCATCAAGTTCCCCCCTCAGTGCCAGTCACCCAGTCACCCCAAGCCCCTTCCCACCTCCCTTTCCACCATCCTTTCCACCACCCCTTGTTCGTTTCCCAGAGATATGAGTCTCTCATGTTCTGTCACCCTATCTGATAATTTGTGGTTTTCCAGAAATGCATCCATTTCTTCTAGATTGTCTAATTTATTGTCATATAGATGCTCATAACACGTTTTTAAAATCATTTGTATTTCCTTGGTTTTGGTTGTGATCTCTTCTTTTTCATCTGTGATTTTATTAATTTGAGTCTTTTTTTCTTTTTAATAAGGCTGTCTAATGGTTTATTTATCTTATTAATTCTTTCAGGATCCAACTCCTGTTTTTTTTTTTTTGTTTTTTGTTTTTTTTTGTTGTTGTTGTTGATCTGTTGTACAGTTCTTCTGGTCTTGATTTCACGGAATTCTACTCAAATATTTATTAACTCTCTTATTTTGCTTGGTGTAGAGTTTATTTGCTGTTCTTTCTCCAGCTCCTTTAGGTTTGAAGGTGAGCTTGCATATTTCATTTTTTTTCCAATTTTTTGAGGGATGCTTGCATTGCAATGTATTTCCCTCTCAGGACTGCTTTGCTGTATCCCAAAGATTTTGAACTGTTTTATCTTCATTATCATTAGTTTCCATGGATTTTTTGAATTCTTCCCTAATTTCTTGGTTGACCTTTCCATCTTTTTGCAGGATGGTTTTTAACCTCTACATGTTTAAAATCCTTCCAAATTTCTCCTTGTGATTTAGTTCTAGTTTCATTTTTTTTTTTTTAATTTTTATTTTTTTTATGATAGTCACAGAGAGAGAGAGAGAGAGAGAGAGAGAGAGAGAGGCAGAGACATAGGCAGAGGGAGAAGCAGGCTCCATGCACCGGGAGCCTGACGTGGGATTCGATCCCGGGTCTCCAGGATCGCACCCTGGGCCAAAGGCAGGCGCTAAACCACTGCGCCACCCAGGGATCCCTAGTTCTAGTTTCAAAACATTATGGTCTGAAAATGTGCAGGGGACGATCCCAATCTTTTGGTATTGGTTAAGACCTGATTTGTGACCCAGTATGTGGTCTATTCTGGAGAAAGTTCCATGTGCACTTGAGAAGAATGCATATTCAATTGTGTTTGGATATAGAGTTCTGTAAATATCTGTGAAATCCATCTGGTCCAGTGTATCACTTAAAGCTCTTGTTTCTTTGGAGATGTTGTGCTTCGAATAGCTGTCGATTGCAGAAAGTGCCATGTTCAAGTATCCCAGTATTAGTGTTTTATTATCTAAGTATGTCTTAACTTTGGTTATTGGTTGATATGCTTGGCAGCTCCCACATTAGGGCCATAAATATTCATGATTGTTAGGGCCTCTTGTTGGATAGATCCTTTAAGTATGATATAGTGTCCCTCTTTATCTCTTACTACAGTCTTTGGGATAAACTTTAATTTATCTGATATGAGGATGGCTACCCCTGCTTTCTTTTGAGGACCATTTGAATGGTAAATGGTTCCCCAACCTTTTATTTTCAGGCTGTAGGTGTCCTTATGTCTAAAATGAGTCTCTTGTAGACTGCAAATAGATGGGTCTTGGTTTTTTATCCAGTCTGAAACCCTGCATCTTTTGATTGGATCATTAAGCCCATACACACTCAGCGGTACTATTGACAGATATGAATTTAGTGTCTTCATAATACCTATTCAGTCCCTGTTTTTTTTTTTTTATTGTTTCCTTGGACTTCCTCTTTCTTTTACACTTTACCGCTTAGTATTTCTTGCAGAGCAGGTTTGGTTGTCACATATTTTTTCAGTTTCTGCCTATCTTGGAAGCTCTTTATCTCTCTTTCTATTCTGAATGAAAGCTTTGCTGGATAGAATATTCTTGGCTGCATGTTCTTCTCCTTTAGGACCCTGAATATATCCTGCCAGCCCTTTCTGGCCTGCCAGGTCTCTGTGCACAGGTCTGCTATTAACCTAATACTTCTCCCCATTAAGGTTAGGAAATTCTTGTCTCTTGCTGCTTTAAGGATCTCTTTATCTTTGGTATTTTCAAGTTTCACTATGAAATGTCAGGGTATTGAACGGTTTTTATTCATTTTATGGGGGATCTCTCTATCTCCTGGAACTGAATGCCTGTTTCCCTCCCCACATTAGGGAAGTTCTCAGCTATGATTTGTTCAAATATACTTTCTGGTCCTCTGTCCCTTTCAGCATCCTCTGGAACCCCAATTAAACGTAGATTTTTCCTTCTGAGGCTGTCATTTATTTCCCTTAACTTTTCCTCATGGTCTTTTGTTTTTCTCTTTTCTCCTCAGCTTCCCTCCTTGCAATCAACTTGTCTTTTATGTTACTCACTTGTTCTTCTACCTTGTTAACCCTGTCGGTAGGACCTCCAGTTTGGATTGCATCTCTTTTAATTGATTTTTAATTTTCGCCTGATTAGATCTAAATTCTGCAGTCATGAAGTCTCTTCTTTCCTTTATGCTTTTTTTCCAGAGCCACCAGTAGCTTTATAATTGTGCTTCTGAATTGGCTTTCTGACATTGAATTGTGATCCAAATTCTGTAACTCTGTGGGAGAGAGTACTGTTTGTGATTATTTCTTTTGTGGTGAGTTCTTCCTTCTAGTCATTTTACTCAGTGCATAGTGGCTAAAAACAAGTTGTAATGGAAAAAGGAAGAAAAAGGGGAAGAAAAAAAGGGGGGGACAAACAAATAAAAAACAAAAACCATGAGGGATATCTTCTGATTCTATATATTATAAGTCCCTTGACTTCCCCCTGGAGCTTTCCAGTGTAGCTTGATTAATAACTTGCTCTTCTCCTGTCTTTCCAGCTGGTCTTCTGGGGGAGGGGCCTGCTGTGGTGATTCTCAGGTGTGTGCACCTGGGTCAGCTGCCCTGTCCCCCCTGCCAGGTGCATGGTTCAGTGGGAGCTATCTTGTGAGGCCCCTGCTCCCTGTGGCACTGCTCAGTCCCAGGTGTAAGATGACACCAGGGGGAACAACCACAGTGGTGGCAGCCAGACCTCCAGCCCTGGAGTCAGCTCTAGCAGTAACCACTGCAGTCTCCCAGTCCACAGGGGCCCGGATGCTCCGGGAGCAGGGAGCGCTGATCCGCACAGGTCATGGGCACCTGGCAGCAGGAGTGTCCTCATTGTCCTGTGTCCTCCTGTCCTCTTCCTGTCCCAAGGGAAATGCCGGATCATGGGCTGTGTTCCCTGGCACCTTGTGCTCTGCAGCCTGCACTGCTGGAATCATGCTCCAGGACTGTGCAGCCCCCTCCACGGGGACCTGCAGCGTGAGCCACCACCTGAGATGCTCCTGGGGTTGTACAGCCTCCTCTATGCAGAGCCTCCACCTGAGCTGCTCCTCATGCCCCACCGGGAGCACACTCCAGCCCTTTAGGGAGCTCAGCCACAGTGTGTGATGTGCTCTCCTCCAGTGTGCACTTCCTCTGTTAGGGACCCCGGGAACCTGGGGGCTCCACTGCCCCTCCTGGGATCCTGCCCAAGTTCCCTGTGAGTGCCTTTCTGTCCTGGAAGATTGGTAAATTTCTTGCTTCTCGGGCCCTGAGCTTTCCTGTCCTGGAGGCATTTGCTGCCTGGCCTTAGCCCAGCTCCTAGTGGGGGCCCCTCTCCCACTGGATGTTTATTTATTTATTTTTCCATCTTCCTACCTTGATAGAAGTATGAACTCTTCTCACTGCAGCATTCCAGCTGTTTTCTCTTTAAATCTCAGGTAGAATTCATAGGTTTTCAGGATGATTTTAAAGTTACCTTGTAAGTTGGTGGGGACAGGTGACTTGGAGATCCTACTCTTCCACCATCTTGCCCTGCCCTATAATTGTATTTCTGTGTTTTTTTTTCTTCTCTCTTTTGTGATTAAGTGACAACTAAACAAGCCTGCAAGAAATATTAATGGAATTATTCAAGTATAAAAGAGAGACCAAATGTGATGAAGACAAGAAAGGAACAGGGAAGGAACACCTGAGTGGCTCAGTTGGTTAAGCGTCTGACTCTTGATTTTGGATCAGGCTCAGGTCATGAGATGGAGCCCTGCATTGGGCTCTGTGCTCAGCAAGGAGTTTGCTTCTCTCCTTCTTGCTCTCCTTCTGCCCCTCCCTCTCTCTCTCTCTAAAATAGATAGATGATAGATATAGATAGATGATAGATAGATAGATAGATAGATAGATAAATAGATAATAGATAGACAGATGATAGATAGATGATAGATAGATGATAGATGATAGATAGATAGATAGATAGATAGATAGATAGTAGATGATCATACATACATACATACATACATACATATTTTTTAAAAAAGGAACAGGGACCATCTCCAGAAACTATGACAAAATAAGTAATACGATGGCAACACATACATATTTATAAAAAAAATGACTTTAATATAAACAGACTAAGTCTTCAAATCAAAAGATGTCAAAATGCGTAATAAAAAAGAAGACTCATCTACATACTTCCTACAAGGGCCCCATTTTAGTCCTAATGACTTCTGGAGGTACAGAACCATTTATCATGTAGATGGATGCCAAAAGGAAACTGGGGTAGCAATATTTACATTCAACAACCTATATTTTAAAACACATCTTTAAAGGAGACAAAGAAGGGCCTTGTATAATGATAAAGGTGAAAATACAAGATGATTTGATTGTAAATAATAATACAACATACATGGGAAAATGCAAATATGTTAACATTGTTTAACAAAGAAAAGAAACTAATGGATAATAACACAGTAATAGTAAGCTATTTTAACACCTCATTTACATCACAAACAGATCATCTAAACAAAATAAATAAACAATGGCTTTGAATAATACACTGGACCAGATTAACTTAACAGATATATTCAGAACATTCCATTATAAAACATCAGAATACACATTCTTTTTAAGTGCACATGGGATATTCTCCAGAATAGATCACGTATTAGGTCACAAAACATGCCTTAACAAATATAAAATCACTGAGATCATATCATGCAACATTTCTGACCATAACTCTGTGAAACTTGAAGTCAACCACAAGAAAAAATTGGGAAATATCACAAATACATGGAAGTTAAAATACATTCTACTAAACAGTGAATAGATCAGATAGGAAATCAAAGAACAACTAGAAAATGCATGGAATCAAATGAAAATGAAAACACAATGGCCCAAAGCCTTTGGGATATAACAAAGGCAGTCCCGGAGGGTAAGTATATAGGTATGCAGGTGTACCTTAAGAAGGAAGAAATATCTCAAACACTATACCCTTACACATAAAGGAGCTAGAAACAGAATAACATATGAAGCCTAAATCCAATAGAAAGAGGGGAATAATAAGGATTAGAGCAGAAATAAATGAAATACAAATTAAAAAGCAATAGAACATATCAATGAAACCAAGAGTTTGTCTTTGAAAAAAATAATAAAATTGATAAATCTCTAGATAGACTTATCAAAAAGAAAAGAGAAAGGGCCCAACTCAAAAAAAAAAAGTATCACCACTTTATGCCATTCTGGTTGCTATTTGCCTTGGTGTGGATATCCTTTGGTTGATTTGGTTGAGGGATCTCTGTGTTTACTGGTCTGGATGTCTGTTTCCTTCCTTAGATTTGGGAAGTTTTCAGTTATTTCTTCAAATAAATTTTCTACCTCTTTTTCTCTCTCTTCTCCTCAAGATCCCTATAATGTGAATGGCATTATGCTTGATGCAGTTACTGAGTTTCCAAAGTCTATATTCATTTTGCATAATTCATTTTTTCTGTAATTTATTCATTTTGATAACCTTCCATGTCTGTGTCTTCTAGTTCTTAATTTGTTCCTCTACATCTTCCACTCTGCTATTTATTTCATCAAGTGTATTTTTAATTTTTAATTTAATTGATTGCAGTATTCATTTCTCAGTGTCTCATTTTGTGTTTCCTATCACTTTCTTAAGTGTCTCACTGATGTCCTCCACTCTTTTCTCAAATCCAGTGAGTATCTTTGTGATCATTGCTTCAAATTATCTATTATGCATGTTCCTTATATCCATTTTGCTTATGTGTCTTGTTGTGGTCTTGTCCTGTTGTTTTATTTGTGACATATTCCTCTGTTCCCTCATTTAGCCTAATCTCTGTGTTTACTTTTGTGTGTTAAGAATGTTAGCATTTATCACAGTTTACAATTTTATCTGTACTTCCACAATTATTTGATTAATGCCTATGTAACACATTAACTGTAAGATTTATGAAAATCTGTTTTGACCACCATTGTGTCATTAACAATTTTCACAATGTCTGAAATATAGTAAAAGGTTTAATAAATATTTATTGAATAAATAATCCAAATGATATAATGAAGGAGAAAAACTGAGTCTTATATGTAAATGATGAATCACTAAATTCTATTCCTAAATCCAATATTATACTATATGTCAAATAAATAGAATTTAAATAAAACTTGAAACAACAAAAAAAGTATTTGAAGTATAGAGGACAAACAATGTTAACATTAGTTTCAGGTGCGCAACATAATGATTTTAGGCATTAAACTATGTTCAACACAAGTGTAGCTTTATGTCACCATACAACATTGTTACAATACCATTGACTATATTCCCTACCTTGTACTTTTCATCTTTGTTACTTACTCATTCCATAACTGGAAGCTTACACCTTCTACCCCCCCATACCCATTTTTCTCATGCTCTCACCGCACTCCCTGTTGGCAACCACCAGTGTGTTCTCTGTATCATGGGTTTGTTTCTGTTAGTTGTTTGTTATATTCTGAATATAAGTGAAATAATATGGCATTTGTCTTTTTCTGTCTGACTTATTTTGCTTAGCACAATACCCTCTAGGTCATGTTGTCACAAAGGCAAGATCCCATTATTTTTTAAAGACTGAGTGAAATTCCATTTATATATAATTGTTTATGATTGTAGGGGAGCACATAAGGGAAAAAGAAGGCAATATCAACAGTAATGGGTAGGAGGTAAGTAAAAAAAGCCCAAGAAAAATGTACAAATATACATAAATAAATAAAAAATATATGTTATATATCATATAAAATAAAATATAAAATAAAATATATAAATATATTTAAATATTTAAATATATATTGTGTATCATATATATTATATATATCATATGATATTATAGCATATGATATATGTAATATATATGTATATCACATATTATTTATTTGTACATCAGTGGATACAGATGCTTCCATATCTTGGTTATTTTATTTTATTTTTTAAAAATTTTTATTTATTTATGATAGTCACAGAGAGAGAGAGAGAGAGGCAGAGACATAGGCAGAGGGAGAAGCAGGCTCCATGCACCGGGAGCCCGATGTGGGATTCGATCCCGGGTCTCCAGGATCGCGCCCTGGGCCAAAGGCAGGCGCTAAACGGCTGCACCACCCAGGGTTCCCTGGCTATTTTAATAATACTGTAATAAACATAAGTCTGCATTTATTTTTCTAAACTAGTCTTTGCATTGCCTTTGGGTAAATACCCAGAAGTGGAATTACTGAATCATATTATAATTTTATTTTTAAAATTTTGAGTAATATCTATACTGTTTTTGACAGTGGTTGCACCAACTTACATCCCTACCAACAGTGCATGAGGGTTCTCTTTTCTCCACATCCTTGCCAAAATTTGCTGTCTTGTCTTTTGGATACTAGGCATTCTGACTCATGTGAGGTGGTATTTCACTGTGGATTTTATTTTCATTTCCCTGATAATTAGTAATATTGAGCATCTTTTCATGTGTTTGTTGGCATCTCTGGAAAAAATGTCTAGTCAGGTTTCCTGCTCATTATAAAAATCATATTATTATTACTATTATTATTTATAGGAGTTGTATAAGTTATTTATTTATTTTGAATATTAATTGCTTATAGTATATATCGTTTGCAAATATTTTTTTCCTATTCAGTAAGTTGCCTTTTCATTTGTTGATGGTTTTCTTTACTGTGTAAAAGTTTTTTACTTTTTATTTAAGTGTAGTCCTAATACTTTGTTTTGCTATTGTTGCCATTGCCTGAGGAGACATATATAGAAAAACATTGCTAAGGCTGATGCCCAAGAGATTACTGTCTATGTTTTCGCTAAGGAATGTTACAGTTCCATGAAACTCTTCTGCACTTTAAAATGTTTTATATACTTCAAGTATGATTATTATTTTTATGATTAGTATTATTACATGATCTTTAGGTGCCTAGAAAAGTGCAAAACTATAGTATGTATTTAGTAAATATTTATTTAAGAAGGGAGAGAATATCAGAGAATATGATAATTTGTGACAGAATGAATTTATATCAAATTATAAATATAAAGAAATGACACAGAAGTTTGCAGAGGGATACAGTTAGCATGAATAGCATTTTATCCAGATGCCAGGGAAGTTTTAACTACTAAAGATCCATGGCTCAGTGGTCTAAGGGAAGTCATAAAGGCAGTGAGAATAAGAAGACACTAAGTTATAGATATACAAAAAGAATATTAAAGCCAGATAATTATGAATCTTATTCCCTACACTGTTGCTTTTACCCCAAGATTTGTGTGTCCATTTATGCCCAAGACTGAATTTGTTGAATAACTTCGATAAGATGCTAACTAGCCATATAACAAGGCTCAAGGAACTAAAACCTAGGCAAGGTAAATTTTGATGGTGAAAAGAACAGAATGATCCAGAACAGTAGTATATGCATATAGAAATTAGTGGCTTTTTTTTTTTTTTTAGGAATCTACACTATGAAAACCTACAGTCAAGAAAGTGAGCACATTTAATTGTTTATGATAGTAGGGGAGCATGTAAGGGCAAAAGAAGGCAATATCAACAGTAATGGGTAGGAGGTAAGTAAAAAATCCCAAGAAAAAATTATCTTACAGTTTTGCCAAGGCAATTCTATGTGTGTCATCCTACTGGATAAAGCCAAAATGCAGGAATGTAGAATTTCAACGAGATCAGAACACATTAGAATTTCATGTCTGGTAAAGTCTCTCATTTTATAGTCAAGAGATTATTAGGGCAATCCTGTGGCATGAATATGTGGTTAGAAACAGGTCTCCATGAATTTCTTCTCTAAATGAAATCTAAAGTTTTGCCACTGAACCAGTACAAAGCATGAAACTTATAATGCATTAGAATCCATGGAAATTATGCCTTGTCACAAAGAAGTTAAAAGAAGGTGTTGTGTGTGGTTTTTAACTCATTTAATTTAATGTAAAACTCATTTTCAGTGATGATGATGATAATCGTGATGATGATTTTTATCCAGTGATGATGATTATCATCATTGTTATTATTATCATCATTAGTTGCAATCCTCAAACTTGACTAGTGGGAATAAAAACTGTACATAATTCAAAACTGTACATTACTCAAGGGAAATAGTCTTAGTAGGTGAATAAAATGAAACCAGCTACAGTTGTGTTATATTTTTGCTTTGAAATTCCCTCTTACACACCTGTTAGTGATTTACCATTGTTCTACAACAAATAAACTTTACATGGAAGAATCAATTAATTTCAAACTCCTGGTGAGATTTACGATGCTATATTTTGCATGGTAATAAAACTGAAAATATACCAAAGGTTAGATCATGTGGATGCCATGCTACAGATGATGGTCATATGATTCACATTTACATTTTGAGTTTATAACATATAAATATCTGATAGAATTTTTCTAAAATGTTCCTAAACTTCTTTATAAATGTATCTTCTTATTGAACTCGGCATATATAAATGGAACAATAATCTTAAAAGGTACCTACTTTGTGCCAGGGTCTATTCTAGGCATTTGAAAATAATGGGGCATACAGGTACTATTCCTTCATTCCCTCTAACTTGTGGTAGAAGTGTGTGTGTATGTGTATGTGTATGTGTATGTGTAGGTGTAGGTGTATGTGCATGTGTAAGGGGGGAATGGCGACAACTAAACCACCAAATGCAACACAATAATGTTTAAAGTATAAATTTCTTGATATTATTAAACTTATTTTATAAGTGAGGAACTTGTAAAAAATATGAAAAAGTTAAAAAGGATGAAGTGTTTAACAGTGACAAACTCTTTTGTCTTTGGTATAACAAATACTGTATTATTGTAGGTGTTGTTGTATATTGGTGGATATTGACCATTTTGATGCATGTGGCAGTACCCAACTTGCTTTTCTGGATGCCTCAGAGGAAGGAAAAGGTTTGGTGAAGGGAATAGAAAATGAGATGCCTTTTGCTTCTATATTGGGCAGGAGATACTTGATAATGTCAGGGATCTTGCCATGAAATAAGAAACAACTAGAAGTTCAGAGTGTACAGTATATTTTAAATTAAAAAATGAAAACCAGGAGTATATAAGCATTAGTTTACCCAGGATAGTTTCAATAAAAGAACCATTGTAGACTATAAAATTTTACCATTGGGAAATACTGGTAAAAGTTCTTTAGGAATAGCAGATTTTTTGGAAGTGAGGTGAGTTAGTGTTTCTTGGTTGGAAGAGTATTCATCTTCTTTAGATTGGAACACGAATTCTCTCACTTTATTATAAAATATTATGATTCATTCGAAGTTATCACTGCAGAAGCTTATAGCTGATTTTTAAATGAATGAACTATATCTTCTTTTACCCTCCATAGTTCCTTTTCCTTACTTACCACTTAGGTGAGCAATAGTTTACATATAGGAGCCATAAAAATCAAACAGGTTATCTGTTTGTGGGAGTCTATGGTTTCATAAAACAGAAAAAAAAACCTCCACAATTTCTCTACAATATTTGTTGTAAATTTTTAGCAAAGAGTAACCAATGCAGAGCCAATTCTTGACAGGATACCTGGAACCTAGCTGAGACAATGGATTCCTCTCAAACATAGATGCTGAATTAAGATTCCAGACTCTAAGACATGTGTTTCTTGCTTGGGGTTATAATAAACAGGAAGGAAGCAATTACAAGATGCCAGGAATAAAATCTAACTAAGATGAAATTTTGGGGGCACATGGGTGACTCAGTCAGTTAAGCTTTTGCCTTCAGCTCAGGTCATGATCCCAGGGTTCTGGGATCCAGCCCAGTGTCTAGCTCCCTACTCAGTGGGGAGTCTGCTTCTCCCTCTTCCTCTTCCCCAAGCTCCTTCTCTCTCTCTCTCTCTCTCTCTCTCCCTCTCTCCCTCTCTCTTATAAATAAATAAATTTTTATAATATATATTAAATTTTTCTCCTACCATCTCTGAAGGGAGTTGTCTTGCCAATAAAAATATTTTTTTTTCTGAAAATTCTCTGAAACAATATGGAGACACTGATTTATGTCATTTCCAAGGCCAAATTATAATACAGACATAACTTCTGCCTGCTAATCTTTCTTGTATGATGTTAATACTTGGAATCCGGCTACTGTTCAATGTGGAAGCCCACGCTAGCCCACTGGAAAGACCACATGAAGAAATATACATGGAGAGTAATGGTAGCTCCCAACAAACATCTTGTATCAACTATATACAAACATCTATATCTATATCTATCTATATCTATATCTTCAGCTGATTCTAGTCCCTATCCTTCAAGTCTTTGAAATGAGGGGTCAGAAATTGTGGGGGCACCTGGGTGGCTCAGAGATTGAGCATCTGCATTTTGGCTCAGGTAGTGATCCCGGGATCGAGTCTCACATCAGGCTCCTGGCAGTGAGCCTGCTTCTCCCTCTGCCTATGTCTCAACCTCTCTCTGTGTGTCTCTTATGGATAAATAAAGTCTAAATAAATAAATAAATAAATAAATAAATAGATAAATAAATTTTCCTCAAATGATTACACTTTACCCTCATCTTTGTTATTCCTGGAGGTTAGTACCTCTATATCAGTATTATAGATCACAGTACACTAAGACTATGATAATGAAAAGCACAAAGCAGTCCTGACACATACAGATAATTTACATACAACTGTGGCAAGACTTTGCTCCTGGGCACCCCAGAGGATTTTCTCTTTTTGCAAGAGATTATGACTATTCTGTAAGAAAAGCACTCACAGACTTTGCCCTTTTAATCTTGAACAACTCACCTAACCTGAGTCCAATCTTCCTCATCTGCCAAGTGGAGATAGCCTTGTTCTTTGCTCTTTCACTTTCCCTTCTAGAAATTATAATTGTTAGAAAATAGGATTTACCATGAATAAATAGCAGCATACTCAGAACTTTATACTTTTAGACTCAAAAGTTTACCACCCAGAAGCAGAATCAGCAAAGAAACACCCACTCATGATCATTATCATCATCACCATTATCATTCTTATTATCATATCATCATCATCACATCACCAACAACTCGCTTTTATCTGTAATCTTAGATTATCCCCTATTTAAATTGCCTCAATTAGGCTTAAGGATAAAAACACTTTTTCAACTTTTAAAATAGCTTTTCAACACATATGACTGTACTCAAGGGTCACAAACACAGCCACAGATATATATTTAGTAAGTGGAACACTGCGTTGTGTTCGGGGGATGTTTTAATAAAATTCATTTAGTTGGAGAAAGTACTCCATTTTCATTCCCAAGTCCCATTACTTTCACTCATGCATGCAGCCTCTTCACATATTTATGGCACCTTCCCAGTCCCAGAGAATGTTTGAATTAGCAACGTAATCAACTGGCTTTCTTTACTCTTGACTCATTCATCCAGAATTTAATTACTTAGAAAATCAGTCCAGAATTATGCACCCTTTGACACATGATCAATTCTGAAATTTGTGTTATAACTTTTACCATCTGCTGACCAATATTATTCTTCCAATGTAAATTTGGTTCCTGTTTTATCCTACATTGCTCAGAAACAATCTAGTATTCATTCTACCTTCATCTAGGGACTAGCCTTCCCAAACCTAGCTGGGGCTGCTAATTTCTACCATAAGACAATCAAACTGTAAACTAATGTGTTTTTCTTATTACAACTTTCAAAATAAGTAAAACACTATTTCAAAGAACTAGTAAATATTATTATTATTTTTTTAATTTTTTTAAAATTTATTTATGATAGTCACAGAGAGAGAGAGAGAGAGGCAGAGACACAGGCAGAGGGAGAAGCAGGCTCCATGCACTGGGAGCCTGATGTGGGATTCGATCCCGGGTCTCCAGGATCACGCCCTGGGCCAAAGGCAGGCGCCAAACCGCTGCGCCACCCAGGGATCCCTATTGTTATTAATTTTGGCTCTGTTTATTTTTATTTTATTTTTAAAATATTTGATTTATTTATTCATGAGAGACAGAAAAAGGCAGAGACACAGTCAGAGGGAGAAGCAGGCTTCTCACAGGGAGCCCAATGTGGGACTCCATCCTGGACCCCAGGATCACGACCAGAGTTGAAGGCAGATGCTCAACCGTTGAGCCCCCCAGGCATCCCCTCGGTTCTGTTTATTTTATTTTTTATAAATTTATTTTTTATTGGTGTTCAATTTGCCAACATATAGAATAACACCCAGTGCTCGACCCATCAGGTGCCCTTTTGGTTTTGTTTAAATGTTAATGTTCTAGTTGGATTATTGGCATCTCTTTTTTTTCACTGTAAATATGCAATATTTCTGCTTCTGCTGGCTGAACTGAAACTATATTCTTTTAAATGTTCTTAAATTAAGTACAATTAATGCACACAAATACATGTTGTATATAACTATAAATTGGCAATAAACATTTATTGATTTAATTGAAGCTTATTAAAATGAAAATGGATTAAATAATATTCCTTAGTTACAATTAAACTTTTTTTGAGTTTTTATTTTATTCATGAGAGACAGAGAGAGAAAGAGAGAGAGAGGCAGAGACACAGGCAGAGGGAGAAGCAGGCTCCATGCAGGGAGCCTGATGTGGGATTTGATCCTGGGACTCCAGGATCAGGTCCTGGACCAAAGGCGGCATTAAACCGCTGAGCCACCCTGGCTGCCCCAGCTGCCCTACAATGAAACTTTTGAGCAAACTCTGTGGTATAATTTGAAGCATCATTTAATGAAGTCCTCTTACCCATAACATTAATCTTTATGTCAGTATTTTAGTATTGTACCTCCTTACCTTTGGGCTTTGAATGATATTTTTCCATTTAAAGGTCACTGTACAAATGTAAATAAAGCAGATGTTAAGTCTTTGGAGATAACAAATTTATCCAATGTGATAGGCAAAGTCCTAAGAATTACCACTTGTGAATCATTCTCTTGTCTATGTCTCCCCCTTGAGTGTGGGTAGAACCTGTGAATATATGTGATATTACTCTCATTAAATGGTAATGAGAGTCTTTCTGGATATATCTAATCATATAAGTCCTTTAAAAGCTGTGAGTTTTCTATAGCTGGTGGCAGAAGTGGAAGTTGGGAATTTGAAGCAGAAGGAGGCTTTGAAGATGGAATAGGCCATGTGAGAGGGAAAGCAGGTAGACTTAAGGAACTAAGAGCAGCTTCTTGCATAACACACAGTAAAAAGAAAGAAAGAGAGAGAGAAAGAGAACCTTAGACCTGCAAAAAGAAATCATATTTGGCCAATGATGTGAATGAACATGGAAGCAGATTCTTCCCCAAGCCTCCAGATGACAGGCAAGCCTAATAAATACCTTGATTTTATCTTTGTGAGAGTAGAGAATTTAGCTGAGCCTGCCAAGACTTTTAACCTATAGAACCCTGACCTACTAAATGGGGATGTTTAAGCTGCTAAATTTGTGATGATTTGTTATTCAGCAATATAAGACTAATGCAGCTGACAACTATAATACCTAACATATTTATTGATAACTACTCACCAGAAGCAAATAACATAAAGGTATATGAAATAGAGGGGAAATAGTTATGCAAATACAAACCAAATCTCATTCAGTTTTGCTGAGATCCCATCTTAAATACTGCTAACTTAATTGCCTTAAAGTATGCCATTTTTCACTTCTTAGTTTGGCCTAGTCAATTGTTTTCAGTAGTTTTCAATCTGAGTCCCAAGTCATCAGGCATTTCTTATGATCACATAAAAAAGTTTAAACAAAAGTTTACTTAAGCATATTCTCCCTTACCAAGAATAAAGGCTCGTTACCAATTCAACTTACCGACGCCTTCATTATTGACAGGTTGCACATCATTTATATACTAATCAATCTTCACTACAGAGTTCAGTAGTAACAATTGAATGTTGACATTCACTTGGTACAATTTTAATAATGATTTTTTCCAAACAATTATTTTAGTCAAAATGTTCCAAGACTGAGCAAAGAAACTCACTCAAAATTCACTGAATGTATCTTCTGATTTCATTCTCAGTCATTTCTTTTTTTAAAAGACTATTTATTTTAGAGAGAGAGAGAGAGTATGAGCAGGAGAGGCATAGGGAAGGGAGAACTCAAGTAGATTCCATACTGAGCACAGATTCTGACAGAAGGCTGGATTACATGACTGTGAGATCATGACCTGAGCCAAAACCAAGAGTTGGAGGTTTAACTGACTCTGCCACCCAGGAGCCTCTCATTCTCAGTCTTTTCAAGTGTTCAGTCAGGATACAATATGTATAATCTATGCTATTTTAAAGATCCATTTCACTTTATTTGTGGGTCTCTTCTATCTTGACAATTATAACCATTTTTATAGGCCATTTTTTAAAAGTTTTCTCTTTTCAATTTTTTATTTAAATTTTAGTTACAGTTAAACATTGGTTTCAGGAGAATTCAGTGATTCATTACTTACAAGCAACACCCAGTGCTCACCATACAAATGCCCTCCTTAATACCCATCACCCAGCTAGCGTACCCACCTCCCCCCATCAACCTTCAGTTCATTCTCTATCATTAAGAGTCTCTTATGGTTTGCTTTCCTCTTTTTGTTTTAATTTTTCTCTCTTCCCCTGGTTCATCTGTTTTCTTTCTTAAATTCTACACATGAATGAAATCATATGGTATTCGTCTTTCTCTGACTGACTTATTTTGCTTAGCTTAATATACACTATCTCCATCAACTTCATTGCAAATGGCAAGATTTCAATTTTTTGATGGCTGAGTAATATCTATATCTATATATCTATATATGTTACATCTTCTTTATCCATTTATCCATTACTTAGTCAATGGACGTTGGGCTATTTCCATAGTTTGGCTATTGTGGATAATGCTGCTATAAACATTAGGGTGCATGTACCCCTTTGAATCAGTATCTTTGTGTCTTTTGGGTAAACACCTAGTATTATAATTGCTAGACCATAGTAGTTCTTTTTTTTTTAATTGTCCCATACTATTTTTTTTAATTTATTTATGATAGTCACAGAGAGAGAGAGAGAGAGAGAGGTAGAGACACAGTCAGAGGGAGAAGCAGGCTCCATGCACCGGGAGCCTGATGTGGGATTCGATCCCGGGTCTCCAGGATCGCGCCCTGGGCCAAAGGCAGGCACCAAACCGCTGCGCCACCCAGGGATCCCTGTTCCATACTATTTTCCAGAGTGGCTGCACTGGTTTGCACTCCCATCAACAGTGAAAGAGGGTTACTCATTTTCTGCATCCTTGCCAACACCTTTTCTTGTGTTGCTAATTTTAGGCATTCTGACAGGTGTGAGGTGGTATCTCATCACAGTTTTGATTTCCCATTTCCATTTCATAGATTGCCTTTTAGTTTTATTGATTGTTTCCTTCACTGTGCAGAAGTGTTTTTTTCATTATTTTTTTTATTGGTGTTCAATTTGCCAACATATAGAATAACACCCAGTTGTGCAGAAGCTTTTTATTTTGAAGTAGTCCCAACAGTTTATTTTTTGCTTTTGTTTCCGTTGCCTCAGGAGACATATATACCTAGAAAGTTATCAAGATGAGTGTCAAATAGGTTACTAACTGTGTTGTCTTTTAGGAATTTTATGGCTTCACGTTTCACATTTAGGTCTTCCATCCATATTGTATTTATGATTGTGTATAGTGTAAGAAAGTGGTAGTGTCTTACTTTTGTGTCTTAATGTCCAGTTTTCCCAATGCCTTTTGTTGAAGAGACTTTTTCCCACTGAGTATTCTTTCCTACTTTCTGGAAGATTTATTGGCCATGTAATTGTGTGGGTTTTTTTCTGGACTTTTTTCTGTTCAATTGATCTATGTGTTTATTTTTGTGCCAGTACTCTACTGCTTTGATCACTACAGTTTTACAATATAACTTCAAGTCCAGAATTATAATGTCTCTAGTCTTGCTTATGTTTTTCATGGTTGCTTTGGTAATCTGGGTCTTTTGTCATTCCATACTAATTTTAGTAATGGCTTGCTCAAATTTTCTATTTCTTTCTGTTTCAGTTTTTTTGTAGTTTACATGTTCCTGAGAATTTATCCATTTCTTCTAGGTTGTCCAATTTTTGGCATAGAGTTTTTCACAGTATTCTATTATGATCCTTTGTATTTCTGTTGTGTTATTTCTTCTCTATTATTTGTATTTCAATTTATTTGAGTTCTTTCTCTTTTTTTCTTTATAAGTGTGGCTATAGATTATCCATATTACTGATTTTTTTAGAAGAACATGCTTCTGGTTTCACTGATATGTTCTATTTTTTTTCTAGCTTCTCTATCATTTACTTCTCTTCTAACTTTTATTATTTCATGTTTCCTGCCAGTTTTACATTTTGGTTGTTGTTCTTTTCATAGTTCCTTTAGATGCAATGTTAGGTTGTTTGAGATTTTTCTTACTTCTTGAAGTAGGCCTGTATTGCTATATACTTCTCTCTTATAATCACTTTTGCTGCATCCCAGGGGTTTTTGGGCCATTTGTTTTCATTTCTTTTTTTCCAAGGGTGTTAGTCAAATTCCAGTTAATTAGCATGCAGTGTAATGTCAGAGTAACATATGCTTATTGAAACCTCATTTATAATAGTGAAAAAAGTATAAATAACCTAAGTGTCCATTCGTATATAAATGGGTAAATAAATTGTGACTTTTTCACACAAATTAATACTATACAACTATTTTAATGGATTAATATAGTTTCTAAGTTACAACAAGGATACAATTTAGAAAGAACTAAAAAAGATGCATGTCAAAGAATGTGATGTATAGTAAAAGTACAAAACTATTACGAAGTATAATATGCCTTAACTTTAAGATATTATTCCCTCTGTAGAAATAGGGAATGAAGCCATTGAAGGGACGGGAGGGGGATTTAGGTGTTTTTCTAATGTTTTCTCTTAAAAAATTATCAGAAAGAAAACAATGTAAACATGACAAAGTGGTAGACCTAGTATATACAATTGGTGGCTATATCTGCCACATTATTATTTTTTTAATTATTTTTTTATTTATTTACGATAGTCACAGAGAGAGAGAGAGAGGCAGAGACAGAAGCAGGCTGGCTCCATGCACTGGGAGCCCGACGTGGGATTCGATCTCCGGTCTCCAGGATCGCGCCCTGAGCCAAAGGCAGGCGCCAAACTGCTGCGCCACCCAGGGATCCCTCTGCCACATTATTTTATGAATATTGGGACATTGCATATTGTTTTCCTTGAAAGACTGTCAGCATTTGGTGTCACTTAGATGGCAGATACTCTAATTATGGTGCTTTTTTTGGCCTACAGATATTTTGGTATTTCAGTAAGTGAAAGAGCAATTGGCAGTACGGGAACAATTGGCAGCCAGATCCAGGATAAACACAAATGATTGTGTCATTATATAACTGTTATTGCCAGTGATTTATTGATTCTTGAGAAGCATGGACAGTGCTAATACACAGAAAAAAAGCCAAATCTATAAAACAAAAGGAAGTGGAATGGAAAATGATATGAGGAAGGGTGTCATCTGACCTTCTACTTCAGAATGCTTTCTGATTATTAACTTTATGGGGGAGCAAACAAACTTTCAGAAAGCAGTTTCTTGGGTGGGAGTAGATAGTGAGATTTGCCTTGCACTTTACTTGTATATCTAGGTGGAATAACTCAGTGATTTTACTTGGATATTAAGGTAGAATAGCATAGTGCCTAAGAGCACAAGGTCTGAGATCCTGGCTCTACCAACTTAGTAGGCTATTTCATTACTCTAAGTCTCAGTTCTCCTAGATATAAAAGTGGTTGACAAAAATATCTCATTGTAATGATGAGAGGACAGTATGAAATCACCCACAGAAAGTTATTAAGGCATTGTCTGACATGTAGTAAGGGCTAAATAAATACTAGTTTTATTTTAGAGTCTACAAATGCCATTTTGCCAAATTTGTAACTGTGTATGAGCTTTGTATAAAAAATGTATGTTCTGGCAGCATGTGTCTCAGATGGTGTAAGTATCCATGAGTGTTTTCTCAGAATAACTGATTTGATTTGTGGACCAGTATCAGTCAGGAATGCTGGGGTGATAACTGTAACCCAAATGGTATTTTTATAGAGGAACATAATATATTCACATATGAAAGTGATTATATTCAAAGTAAATATGTTATCATTTACTGCTGTAGCACCAACAAACAGCACAATACTTAACTCACAGTAAACTCTAAAACATATGAGGGAATGTAAATATATCAAATAGTCATTTGATATAGTTAACACAGTTGAACTATAATTTTAACACTGAGAACCATGGAAGCTACAGGTAAAGAAGAATGAAATTAACCAACTTGCTGGGAAAGGAAAACATGTCTCTAGTACTGAATTTGATTTTAATTTAATTTTATTCTTCTTAAAGTTTTATTTATTATTATTTATTTATTTATTTATTTACTTATTTATTTAAGAGGGAAGGAGCACAGAGGGAGAGAGAAGCAGGCTTCCTGCTTGGGGTTTGATCACAGGACCCCAGGATCATGGCCTGAGCCTAAGGCAGACACTTAACTGACTGAGCCACCCAGGCACCTCAATAGAACTAAATTTCAAAAGATATTATGTAAATCATTATATAAGGATCATTGAGTAAAATAAAAGACACTGTTTTTAACAGTACTTTTTACTAAGGTTTCTGAGATATTGGTAGTGTATGATGTGTTACCTTGAACGTGCTGACAAAGTTTCTTGAGAGAGGAATTCTGGGCATTATGATTTTTTCTAGGTTCTATAATATAATAGTGAAATTTAAATGTCAATTTATTCTATTTATAGCGTTTCCAATGCACTATATTTATTATGGTGTGATTGACCTATGGTTTCTCCATAATTTACATTAACCACCTATGATAATTCATAATGTCCCCTAAATCATGTCTTCAGAAGTCAATAGTGCACAGTGAAATGTGTAACATTGCAGACTGCTTTTATTTACCCAGTAAAATGTTCCTTGATAAGATGACCTTATTAACATAACATCTCACTACCATAAGGCTTCAGGATGGGAGCTGGAAGGTGAAGGTGGTGGCAGCAGTCTTATTTGTATCTCAAATAAATCTAGTGTTAGCAACAGAAACACTTAAAACTAAAAGCAGCCTACAGAATGAGAGAAGGTATCTGTAAATGATATATCTAATAAAGGATTGGTATGCAAAATATATAAAGAAGTTACCAAACTCAACACCCCAAAGAACAAATAATCCAGTTAAGAAATGGGCAGAAGACATGAATAGACATTTTTCCAAAGAAGATATCCAGATGGCTAAGAAACTCATGAAAAGATGCTCAACACCACTCATCATCAGAGAAATACAAATCAAAACCACAATGAGACATCAACTAAAATGTGTCAGAATGGCTAAAATTAACAACACAGGAAACATGTTGACAAGGATATAGAGACAAGGGAACCCTCGTACACTGTGGGTAGGAATGCAAACTGGTGCAGCCACACTGGAGAACAGTATGGAGGTTCCTCAATAAGTTAAAAATAGAACTACCCTATGACCTAACAATGGCACTAGGTATTTACTTCAAAACACACACACACACACACACACACACACACAAACACAAACTGATTCAAAAGGACACATGCACCTCAATGTTCATGGCAGCATTATCCACAATAGCCAAACTGTGGAAAGAGCCCAAATGTCCATTGACTGATGAATGTATAAAGAAGAATTTATGTATACATACAATGGAATATTACTCAGCCATCAGAAAGAATGAAATCTTGACATTTGCGAGGACATGGGTAGAGCTTGATTGTATTATGCTAAGTGAAATAACTCAGACAGAGAAAGACAAATACCATATGATTTCACTCATATGTGGAATTTAAGAAACAAAACAGATGAACATAGGAGTAAGGAAGAAAAAAAGAGAGGCAACCAAACAATAAGAGACTCTTTTAAAAAAATATTTATTTGAGAGAGAGAGAAACAAAGTGAGTAGGAGTAGAGATAAAGAGACTCTTCAGGGGATCCCTGGGTGGCGCAGCGGTTTAGCGCCTGCCTTTGGCCCAGGGCGCTATCCTGGAGACCCGGGATCGAATCCCATATCGGGCTCCTCGTGCATGGAGCCTGCTTCTCCCTCTGCCTATGTCTCCGCCTCTCTCTCTCTCTCTCTCTCTCTCTCTCTCTGTGTGACTATCATAAATAAATAAAAATTAAAAAAAAAAAGAGACTCTTCAGGCAGCCCCGGTGGCTCAACGGTTTAGTGCCACCTGCAGCCCAGGGTGTGATCCTGGAGACCCGGAATCAAGTCCCACGTCAGGCTCCCTGTATGAAGCCTGCTTCTCCCTCTGCCTGTGTCTCTGCCTCTTTCTCTCTCCTCTCTGTGTATCCTCATGAATAAATAAATAAAATCTTAAAAAAAGAGAGAGAGACTCTTCAAGCAGACTCCCTCCTGAGGAGGAATCACAGCATGAGGCTCTATCCCATAAACCATCAAAACTCTTCCTTTTCCATAATGTAGTATTGTTGCCAGGGATTATATCACCAGTGGAGGGGAAGTGCTAAAGAGAGAATCTCAAGCAGACTCCATGCTGAAAATGGAGCCCAAGATGGGGTTCAATCACAGGACTCAGATCAGAACATGAGCTGTAACCAAGAGTCAGAGGCTTTACTGGGCCAACCAGGTGCTCCACCCTCCACCATGTCCCTTTAAAAAAAATTGGTATGATGTATATAATGCACTTTAGTAAAGAACCTTTTAAAGAGACAAAGTGTATAGTTTCTAGATTAGGGTTTGTTGTGTTGCCGCAGAATCAGTTCTTCCAATAGTTTGTTTCTTTAAAATTCAAAACCATTTCCACTCGGCTGTACACATGATTACAGATTCAAATATAGCTTGGCTATATTTTCTTTCAACAAAAATCTTACCTCATGTATTGGATACTCTTGAAAACTTGTGTAAAAGCTGAAGTTAAGTAACTCAAAACTACTGAAGTTTAAGGAGAATTTAGGATCAGGTGCAGCAGATTTCCTCATATAGTGACTATAATACTATTATTCCTTTCTGGTTTTAAGTTAAAATATTTTTTCATCTCTTTACATGAATAATTAAATAGGCACTTCAAGAGTCTTCAAGATATTTGCAGTTTTGTTTATAAATGTCTGTATGTGGAAACTGGGAAATCAAATCGTTCTCCTCCCAAATGAAATTATTTAAAATTATTAAAATATTCTATGAGAGTCTCACATAATAAAGCTTGATACTGGTGATAAACAGTAAAGATGTATTTGCTTTTACCTTTAGTATCTTAAAAGCAGGCAATGATTTAGGACCCCGTTTATGAGAATTTATTTACACTAGAAATACTCTGAATCTAGGGTAGTCAGGGAATAGATTTCAGACACAATTTACATTTTTGCTTGAATTGTTTAAACAATCTTGGAAGGAAAAATGGAGAGAAAAATATATAAGCAAATTATAATGATGGTTGAATGGAATATATATATTTTTTTCCCCCAGAAGTGAGTATTCTTCATGCCTTATTCATTTACAGATCAACTTCTAGGTAGCTCAAAAATCAGTCTCTTGGCATCGACAAGAATTATAGGGTGAATTCAACAGAGGGCCTTTTCCTGGTTTGCCACTTTTCCCTAAAGATTCAACTCACAGTTTCATTGTAAAAAAATAGAAATTAAGTTCTTTTTAAAGATTTTATTTATTTATTCATGAGAGACACAGAGAGAGCGAGGCAGAGACACAGGTGGAGGGAGAAGCAGGCTCCACGCAGAAAGCCCAACATGGGACTCAATCCCGGAACTCCGGGATCAGACCCTGAGCTTAATGGCAGATTCTCAACCGCTGAGCCACCCAGGCATCCCAAAATATATAGAAATTAACATATATATATGTATATATAATATATATTACACATATACAGGAATTTATGCTATTATAATTTTAAGTAATATATTTTATTAAAGTTATACTAATTATTAATCAATTACATTATAATTGAACATATTATAATAATTCTTAATATTATAATAATTCTTAATTTTCACTACAATGCTATGTGTTAATGTAATATTATTTGTTATATATATATATATATATATATATATATATATATATATATATATACATATACACACATGTCCTGGATACAGGACAAACAATTTAATAGAATTACAAGTGTTGGAGTTTCCCTTACCCTTTTGCACTGACTTCTCAGGGAAGTGGTTATTGGTATGCATGATTCAACGAATGAGTAAACTACCAAATCAATTTTATGGTGTGTCCTTATGCATTAAATAAATTTGTCAAGTTTTACTAACTTTATTAAAGCATTTTGAGAGTAGAATCAAAGTTTCACATTTTGTAAATTAAAACTGTGGGATTTATAAAGAAAAATATATTTACTAATAATCCATTTATGCTTCCTTTAAGCCTATAATTAGCAAATAACGTTTCTCTTGTTTATTTGAGTATAGCTGTTGCTATGCTTTCATGTATACAAGCATAAACTTACATTAATTTTATATATCAAAGATAAAAATAATTAGTGGCTTTAAACGAATGCCATACTTGCTCTGGTATAAACATGTGAGTAATTCACAAGTATTTATTTTGGATATTCTGCTTATATATAAACAAAAACATTCAGAGAATTTAGGTATTTTATTATTTTTGTTTTTGTAGTCATCATGTAAACACCATCTCTTAAACCAAAAGCATTCTTTACAAAACATGAAATAGTATACATATATAAGCTGTAAACTACAACAAATCCAAGGTTATGCACTGGGTGAGGTGTCAATGGGAAAGCAATCCAGACATCAGTTAAAGAGAAATGTCTGCCAAAGTAGACTGTAACTAATGTTGTCTGACAATGAAACAAAAGAGCTAGAGATGAACTGGGAAGGAACTTTAAGGATGGAAAATGGCAGACAAAAGAAATGAATTATTGTTTAATGAAAATCAGTAAAAATTCACTTTTAGTGAGCCAAAGGGTAAAAGTAAGGAAACAACCAAGACATACAGAATTTAATGACTCAACAATTAATTCCAGAAAGATAGGAAGAAGGGCCACTCTGGGTATCACAATGAGGAATTGGAAAGACACTGTCAGGAAAAACTGGGGTGGAAATAATTTTTATATTTTCATGCATCATGACAGCATACCCAAGATTGGAAGCAGGAGAAGAGGTGGGGTCATAAAATTAAAATGTCAACCACTGACATAATGCTATTTCATAATAAGTACTCTTATAATTATGTGGTTAGAATATTCTTAGTACACTGAAGAGCTTCAGGAGAGAGTCTATTTTAACAAAATGACATGAACGTATTTAACTGGGGAATTCATATTTGTAAAAAAGGAAATAGAAAAATCCTAACCGATGTATTATAGTGGTGCCCAGCATCAAGCTATACTCATACTTGTACTCATGAGTATGGATGACATTTCATGAACAACCTTCATCGTATATATAACTTAATTCAAAATCCAGCTTAAAAATAACTGAAAATTACCCAAAAAGTCATTGATGATAAAAAAGGAGCTTTTCAGGGTTAAATAAAATTCAGTATATCTAGAGGCTAATGGCAAAACTTTATATACATTATCTAAAATGGCAATAATATAGCACAACTTCAAATAAGAATGGAAAGTAGAAAGCAATCAACATGTGTTAATATCTATTGTGGAACCATTACTTTTTTTCCTAGGGATACATTGAAGTTAAACTCTACAAATTCTCTACTTCCCTTAATACCTTTTTTCTTTCCCTTTCTGTAACTTGCTGCATGATGTAATGATGTTTTTATCATACTGATATACTGTGATAGAAGAGGAAATCAGTATTTTCAAGAGCAAAGCATTTTTTTAGTCTTAAGTATGTTCCACTGTGAAGTGAAGAAACTTATTTTTTAAGATTTTATTTATTTATTCATGAGAAACAGAGAGAGAGAGAGAGAGAGAGAGAGAGAGAGAGAGAGGCAGAGACACACAGGCAGAGGGAGAAGCAGGCTCCTCACAAGGAACCCCATGTGGGACTGGATCCCAGGACCCTGGGATCACACCCTGAGCCGAAGGCACTTAACCACTGAGCCACTCAGGCATCCCTGTGAAGAACCTTAAAAGACATAAATCTATTCCTAAGGAAGACTATCGTTGTCTCCATGGTTTACTCATGATTTTCCAGAATGGAGGCAGGATTTATGAGTTTCATGGTCTTATCTTCATTACTTGTTGTGAGAATGAGCAAGGTGCAAAAATGTGTCAGAATCCCAGTGTACAGAAGTATAAAATACAAAACAAAACAAAATAAAAAAATAAAGGGGAGAGAAAGAACCCCTAAGTACTTACCCAAGGCTCAATCTTTCAATGTATGTGATAGAATCTAAAAGGGACCCCATGATATTTGCACCCTGGAATTACTCTAGTGATTATATTATATGGCAAAAGTCATTTTTAGATGACTTACTAACCAAATAGTAATGTTATTCAGCAGGCCTGGCTTAATCACATGAGCTCTTTAAAAAGTATAGAGTTTTTGCCAGTTGGATGCAAAAAAGGAAGTCAAAGTGATTCCAAGTTTGAGAAAAATTTAACATGTTTTATGGAATCTGATTTGTTTAGTGCCAGAAGATAGGATCTAAGTATGGCCTCTAGAAACTAAATGAAGTCCCTTGTCAATACCCAGAAAGAAAACAGGGACCTCAGTTCTATAACCTTAAGAAAGTGAATTATGTCACAAACCAGAATGAGCTTGAAAACAGATACTTTCTCTTAGATCCCATATAACAGTCCATCCTGGTCAACACCTTGATTTCAGTCTTGTGAAAACCTGAGCAAGAGAACTAGTGAAGTCTGCCTGGCCTTGTGGCCTACAGAAATATGAGATAACAAATGGATAGTCTTTGTGGTAACTTTTTATGCAGCAACAGAAATCAGATACAATGAGAAATTTGTGATTGTCTAAAAGGGTTGTTTTATTTCTGTAATGAGATATCCTTGCATGTCCTTCCAGATATTAAGGAGCATAACAGAGAGGTTATCCATGTACATTAGTTGGTTTTTACTGTTAAAAAAAACAGTAAAAGCCAATGAAACTTGAAAGAAATTACACACCCTCAAAAAAATAATAAAATATACAGTTGACATTTTGGGTCCAGAAAAGCTGAAACAATGTTGTCAATATATTGATAATCCATTGACCCAGACATCAGATTTATAGTACTATCAATTGTCCCATTTCTTTAGAATGTATAAATAAGAAAAATAAGGACTGAGCAGGAAATAGCAGCATCCAGCTTCATAAAATTGATTTCAGAAGAAATTCATGAAGTAATCCTCAGATTTTCACTCCCTCTTCAAAAAATGTACGTGTTGTAAGAAGATATTAAGATTGCACTTAAAAGCAAATGCTAATGGAGAAGAGAAAATAATACAAATTTAAATATTTCAAATAACTTTAAAAAACATATCAGTTTTAAACAATTTAAACATAATAGAACAGTTTAAGCAGTTCAGGGCTGTTTTGAGTGTGAATAAGTTCTCCCAATGCTAAGAAAAATTCAAGGACATCATTCCATTACAGCACAGTAGATAATAAATCCTAAAAGGGAAAATTATTTCTCATTTTTGTCCCTTGGTTTTCCTAAATTTTACATGAGTGAAAACATATGGTATTTGTCTTTCTGTGACTGACTTATTTTGCTTAGAATTATAAACTCTAGTTCCATCCATGTCCTTGCAAATAGCAATATTTCATTCCTTTTAATAGCTAAATAATATTCCATTGTATATAATGATTATATAATGACTTTTAACTAAGTCACTGTAGTTACTTTGGCTTCTGAGTCTGTTCTATCATCTGTAAAATAAAATAGACAAAATGTCCTTAAAGTTCCATTCTAGTTCCAAAATGTTTATATTTCTTTATGGTTTATACAATTATCCACTTCATTAGAAAAGAGTGACACTAGATATTTTTAAGTATATTTTCTCCTGACAGGAATTATATTTTCTGTAAAGGAGAAAGGATATGGGGAGAGGCAGAAAGCTAAGACTTTTCTCACTATGCTTATTCCTTTGATCTTAAAATAACATTCCATCTGTCTCTAATAGAACTTTTAGCACAGGTGGCCTATTATCTGATTCTGATATTGAAGCTTGAAGAAAAGTTGCCATTATTATCAATTCTAAACTTATTGTATACTTATGGCATGTCAGGAATTATGCTAAGCACTCAACATTACATTATCTCATTTGATAATGACAACCCTATGAGATGCCTGTTGCTACCATCCTAAATTCAGTAAGGAGGCAACGAAGGTACCAAAAGGTTAAGTAAATTCCTAAGATAATACACAACCAGTAAGTAAGTGAGGCAGAATTTGAGTCAAAACCTTCTGGGATCTTTTATTATAAATACAGAAAATCTGGTATCCAGTGTCTAAGTTACATAGAGATATATAGACCTAGATATATCTATATTTTTACATATTAATATCTACATCAATATCAATATAGAAAAATATAAATATATACATATATTTGACAAAGTATAGTAAAAACAAATAAAAATCACATGGAGTTATTTTTGTATGCTTCTACTTATTCTGAATATGGATTTCTGGATGCCTAGCACAGTGTTCATTTGTTCAAAATTTCAAGGTGCAGACACAAATTTCCTACCCAACACAGCTTAATTAATGAACAAAAATGTCAAGAATTAGGCAGTATTTGTTACAAGGAGTATAAATACTCAAATCTGTATTGATTGGTACTAGCAAGATAGTCTTTGGGTTGGCCAACATTATGAAAACAATAATGAGGGAATAATAAAGCTGAAATGGAAAATTAGGAAGACTGAGTTGAATGACAACTGTCCATTAAGTAGAATATAGATAATATAGTTTGCTTACTTTGTCACTGGCAAAATTAACATGTATCCACCTGAAATTATCAACATTAGGAGAGAATCTAGAGGCCATCACATCATTAAGCAATGAAAAAAACAAAGTCTACATTGTTTTTTATTCCAAATTATTTTCCCTTTATAGTGACTCTTTGCCACCACTGGTATCCAATAATCTGACCAACAGTGGTGTATTAATAAGATCATAGCTGCCATAAGCCATCATGACATAATGACCTTTAGATATTCAAGACTATTTTGTTTTTTTTTAATATATTTTTTTAAATTTTTATTTATTTATGATAGTCACAGAGAGAGAAAGAGAGGCAGAGACACAGGCAGAGAGAGAAGCAGGCTCCATGCACCAGGAGCCCGACGTGGGAATCGATCCTGGGTCTCCAGGATCGCGCCCTAGGCCAAAGGCAGGCACCAAACCGCTGCGCCACCCAGGGATCCCTATTCAAGACTATTTTGAAAAACACATGAAAAAATAATCATCCAAATAGTTAAATCACACTGACCCAAGACATCAGCTAAATGCCAGGAAAAGGAAGCCCCATTTAATGTTTTCCCACAAAACACCAATATCAACAACCACTCATATAAAAATATCTCATGAAAGCTCTGGATTCCAGATAAGAGGTTACAGAACCCTGACTGAGCACAGAAATGAGAAAAAAACATGTTTAACAGGAAAGGAAGAAGTATTCACACTAGCTGACTCACTTTTCACCCAAGCATGGAGACTTCCTCTGCTTTGGAGTTCTTCCATAAAAGAGTGAGGTTAGGGGATCCCTGGGTGGCTCAGCAGTTTAGCGCCGCCTTTGGTCCCAGGATCGAGTCCCACGTCGGGCTCCCGGCATGGAGCCTGCTTCTCCCTCCTCCTCTATCTCTGCCTCTCTCTCTCTCTATGTCTATCATTCATAAATAAAATAAATAAATAAATCTTAAAAAAAAGTGAGGTTAGTATTCAACTTCACTACAAATTCAACCTCCAAGCCTTCCCTAGTGGACCCTAGCACCAGACATACCACAATAGGCCAATATTTTGACACACATAAGTAGTTCTTGGCACTAGGCTGAGGCATGAAGACTAAAATTTGAGGTCTACCTTAGCACCAGGTGAGCCCCTGTAGACCTTGGCTCCAGAGCCCATACCAAGGCAGCCTCCATGAACCAAGGTTCAGGGACTAACCCAGCACCAGGCCACTCCCATGGACCCAAGCTCTGGGCCTATCTCAGAGAAAGTGGTGCCAGCCCTGGCTAGGCTAATTTAATGTCTTACATGTATGACACCATAGACCCACACTCCAAGCCTGTGCCCGTGCTCAGTTGGCTCCTAAAGAGCCAAACAGGAGGCCCATACCCACAAACCCAGGCATCAGACTAGCTTCAGTGGACCTTTATGTGAGTCCAGTCCATCTGGACCCACGCGTTCATCCACACATGGACCCATTTAACAAGGCTGCCTGCTCACAGACAGGAAACTGGTCTGTCTGCCCATGGACACAGACAGCAGGCCATTCCATAGTCACAATGAGCCAGATCACCCAAATCTCTGTACAGTGAAGAATTTTACCTAAGCCAGTATGTAAATAATGGAAGAGGTAACTACTTCAAAACAGCAGACACAAACACTAGGTAACAAGGGTCAAGGGAGACCAGAAAAGCATACCACTGAATGGAAAACATAAATCATTAGTAGCTGATTATAAAGAAATGGAGTTCTGTGAACTACCTGAAAAAGAATTTATGGTATCATCTTCAAGGAGTGCACTGAACTACAAGAGAATGCAGAAACACAACTAAATGAAATTAGAACAAAACATGAATGAAATGAGAAGTATAACAAAGAAATATAAACAATAACAATAAAATAGAACTGGGTCTAAAAAATGCAATAAATTGAAACATTCAATAGACAGCTTTAAGACTAGACTTGATTGAGCAGCAGAAATAATCAGCAAGCTTGACGACAGATTACTTGAATTTACCAGTCAGAGAGAAAAAATAAAAATGAAAAAGAGTAAAGAAAGTCCATAGAAGTTATGGAACATCATAAACCAATATATATTATGGAAGCCTCAGAAGGAAAAGAGAAAGAAAAATATTGAGAAATTTGATTCAAAGAAACACTGGCAGAAAACACACAAAATCTGGGGAGGAAAATAAACATACAGACTAATGAAGTCCAAAAATCTCCAAATGGGAGAAACTAAAGAAGTTCACACAAATACATTATAATCAAATTGTCCACTGTCATGGATAGAGAGAATATTGACATCATAAAGATTTAAGTAACTTCACACATATAATGGGACACCCCCCCATAAGACTAGTAGTTATTTCTTAGAAGAAACCTAGAAGGCCAGAAGAGAATGGGATGATATATTTAAAATTTTGAGATAAATACTTTCTATAAGAATACTTTATAGGGTAAAGTTGTTCTTCAGAAATGATAGTAAATTTTCTTCCTTAAAGTTATATTTCCCAGGCAAATAGAAGCTGAGAGATTTTATCACCATTAGACCTGTCTTATAAGAAATGCTAAAAGTAATTATTCAAAGGTGATATGAAAGAATGCAATAGCAACATAAAAATTTGTGAAAATATAAAACTTTGTGATAAACATTTGTATTTAGTAAAATCTCAAATGTTCTTATACTGTAATGGTGGTATATACATCACATTTGATTCAAGTATATAAATTAAAAGACAACAGTATTTCTAAAAATAGATTCAATAATTGTTGATAGAGCCACAATACAAAGACACATATACTGTGACATAAAATACATAGTGTGGAGAAAGAAATACAGAATTTTATATATGATCAAATTTAAGTTGTTATCTTCAAATAGACTGTTATAAGTACAAAAATTTTATGTAAACCTCTTAGGAATTACAAAGGAATAACATGTAGATCCAAAGAAGATAAAGACAAAGGTATCACTTTAACACATTTTCAAATCACAAAGGAAGACCCTGAAAAGAACAAAAGAAATGAAAAGATAGAAAACAACAAATTGGTAATATTAAGTCCTTACCTATCAATAATTACTCAAATATAAATGGGTAAAACTCTCCAGTCAAGTGACATGCAGAGGCTGAATGGATTAAGGAAAAAAAATTAAAACAAGATCAACTATATGCATTGTTACATAACACACAAAAATCAACCAAGAATGGATTAAAGACATAAGTATAAGATCAGAAAGTTTTAAATTATTGGAAGAAAACAGAGAAAAGTGCTCTTGAAGTGATCTTGTCAATGATTTTTGGGATAAAGCATCAAAAGCACAGGCAACAATAACAAAAATAAATGTAGGGATCCCTGGGTGGCGCAGCGGTTTGGCGCCTGCCTTTGGCCCAGGGTGCGATCCTGAAGACCCGGGATCGAATCCCACGTCGGGCTCCCGGTGCATGGAGCCTGCTTCTCCCTCTGCCTGTGTCTCTGCCTCTCTCTCTCTCTCTGTGTGTGACTATCATAAATAAATAAAAATTTAAAAAAAATAAATGTAGGATGGCATCAAATTATAAAACTTCTGGACAATCAATGAAAAGCCAACAATCAATGAAATGAAAAGTCAATCTATGTAATGAGAGAAAATATTTACAAACTATGTATCTGAGCCAACAATCAATGAAATGAAAAGTCAATCTATGTAATGAGAGAAAATATTTACAAACTATGTATCTGATAAGGAGTTAATATCTAAAATATATTAGTAGCTCCTACAATTGTAAATAAATATAACACATAACTCGATTAAAAATATAGGCCAAGGACCTAAATATATATTTTCTAATGAAGCTACGCAGATGTCCAACAGGTGCACGAAACTGCATTCAACATTACTAATTATCAGAAAAATACAAAGTAAAATCACTGTGACATCTCACCTCACTGTTATTAGAATGGCTATGTTTTATTTGTTTGTTTGTTTGTTTGTTTTGTTTTAAGTATCAGTGAGGATGTCGATATGAAAGAATCTGGTACCCTGTCAAAAGGAATATAAATTGGAATGATGGAATGTACTGTGGAAATTCTTCACAAAATTAAAAATAGAATTACCATATGACCCAGCAATCCTACATCTGGTTGTATATCCTAAGGGATTGAAATCAGCATCTCAAAGAGCTTCCTGTATTCCTTGGCACTGCAGCATCATTCATAACAATGAGGATATGGAAGCAATCTAAATGTCTATTGTCAGATGAATAGATGAAGAAAATGTGGTATATGCACACATTGGAGTCTCACAAAAGAAGAAAATCCTGCCTTATGTGTCAACATCGATTTACCTGGGGAACTATATACTAAGTGAAATATGCCACACACTAAAAAACAATTACTGTATTATCTCGCTCATATGTAGAATCTAAAATAGTCAAGCTTATAAACATACAGTAAAGTGGTGATTGCAAGGGCTTGGGAAGAGTGGAAATTGGGGAGGCGATTATCAAAATGTAAGAAATATCATTTGTGTAAGAAGAATAAAAACTGGAGATCTAATATACACCATAGTGCCTATAGCTAAAAATATCATAATGTATACTTAGTTTTTTCTAAGTGTGTAGATCTTGTTAACTGTTCTTACTGCAAAAAAGTAACAATGAAGGTGAGAAGACACTTTGGAAGGTGATGTGATGTCTATGGTCTTGATGATGATGCTCATTTCATGGATATATGCTTATCTTCAGACTCATGAAGATGTAAACATTGAATAAATGAAGCTTTTTTACATATGAATCATACCTTACTAAAGTAGTATTATTTATTTGTCATTAATTTTTAAAATTATATGTTGTTAGTTAAAATACAGTGCAATATTAGTTTCTGGAGTAGAATTCAGTGATTCATCACTTACATACAATACTCAGTGCTCATCAAAAGTGCTATCTTTAATATTCATCACCCATCTAGTCTATCCCCCCACCCTCTCCCTCCATCAACCCTCAGGTTGTTCTCCATAGCTTAGGGTCTTTTATGGTTTCTTTCCCTCTCTTTTTTATTTTCCCCTTCCCATATGTTCTTTTGTTTTCTTTCTTAAATTCCACATCTGAGTGAGATTGTACGGTATTTTTCTTCTCTGCTCGACTTATTTCACATAGCATAATACACTCTAGCTCCATCAACAATTTTGCAAATGACAGGATTTCATTTTTGATGGCTGAGTAATATTCTACATCTTTATACGTTCATCAGTCAATAGATATTTGGGCTCTCTCCATAATTTGGCTATTGTTGATAACGCTGCTACAAACATCTAGGGGCATGTATCCTTTCAAATCACTATTTTTGTATCCTTTTGGTAAATATCTAGTAGTGCAATTGATGGATCAAAGGAGAGTTCTATTTTTTTATATTTTATTTATTTGTTCATGAGAGACACAGAGAAAGAGGTAGAGACTCAGCCAGAGGGAGAACCAGGATCCATGAAGAGAGCCCGATGCAGGACTTGATCCCGAGACTCCAGGATCATGCCCTGGGCTGAAGGCAGGTGCTAGACTGCTGAGCCACCCAGGAATCCCCTGGAATTTCTATTTTTAACTTTTTGAGGAACCTCCAATCCTTTCCAGAGTGGCTGCACCAGTTTGTATTCCCAACAACAGTGTAAGAGCTTTCACCAACACCTGTTGTTTCTTGTGTTGATAATTTTAACCATTCTGACAAGTGTGCCATGGTATCTCATCATGGTTTTGATTTGTAGCTCCCTGATGATGAGTGATGTTGAAAATCTTTTCATGTGTCTATTAGCCATTTAGATGTCTTCTTTGGAAAAATGTTTATTCATGTCACCTACCCATTTCTTAACTGGGTCATTTGTTTTGGGTGTTGAGTTTGAGAAGTTCTTTATAGGCTTTGGATTCTAACCCTCTATCAGTTATGTTATTAACAAATATCTTCCTCCATTACATAGACAGACTTTTAGTTTTCTTGATTGCTTCCTTTGCTGTGTAGAGGCTTTTCATCTTGATGAAGTCCCAGTAGTAAATTTTTGCATTTGTTTCAGTGGTCTCCAAAGACCTATGTAGTAAGAAGTTGCTACAGCTGAGGCTAATGAGGTTACTGCCTTTGTTCTCCTCCAGATTTTGATGGTTTCCAGTCTCACATTTAGGTTTTTCATCCATTTTTAATTTTATTTTTCTGTATGGTGTAAGGAAGTGGTCCAGTTTCATTCTTCTGAATATTACTATCCAGTTTTCCTAGCACAAGTTTTTGAAGAGATTGTCTTATTTTCATTGGCTATTTTTTCCTGCTTTGTAGAAGGTTAGTTGACCATACAGTTGTGTGTCCATTTCTGAGTTCTCTATTCTTTTTATTGACATATGTGTCTGTTTGTGTGCCAGTGCCATACTAACTTGATGGCAACAGCTTTGTAATATAACTTGAAATCTGGAATCGTGGTATCTCCAGCTTTGTTTTTCTTTATCAGAATTGCTTTGGCTACTTGCTGTCTTTTATGGTTCCATACAGATTTCAGGATTATTCGTTCTATCTCTCTGAAAAATGCCAGTGGTACTTTGATAGGGTTTACATTAAATGTGTAAATTGTTTTGAGTAGCATAGACATTTTAACAATATTTGTTCTTCCAATCCATGAGCATGGAATGATTTTCCATTTATTTGTGTCCTTTTCAATGTTTTTTTTTCATAAATGTTCATAAATGTTCTATTGCTTTCAGAGTACAGATCTTTTACCTCTTTACTTGGGTTTATTCCTAGGTGTCTTACTGTTTTTGTTGCAATTGCACTTGAGAATGATTCCTTCATTGCTTTTTCTGAAGCTTCATTATTGATATATAGAAATGAAACAGATTTCTGCGCATTAATTTTATATCCTGCAACTTTGCTGAAGTAGTTTTAGTTCTAGTATTGTTTTTTTTTTCTTTTGGTGGAATCTTTCAGGTTTTCTACACAGAGTATCATGTTGTCTGCAAATAGTAAAAATTTGACTTCTTCCTTGCCAAGTGTTTCTAAATAATGCTTAAGCCACACTAACTGTAGACAGGAAGCAACAATTCATAAGATCCCTAAAACTTTAAGCTTTAGTGAGAATAAAGTGGTCACTTATATTGCTTTTTATGTAAATTCTGAGAATGGCACTCCAGGGTGGCTCAGTTGGTTGGGCATCTGACTCTTGATTTTGGCTCATGTCATGATCTCAGGGTCATGGAATCTAGCCCTGCATCAGGTTCTGCACTCAGCGGAAAATGTGCTTCAGATTCTCTCCCTCTCTCTCTGCCCTTCCTCCCACACATTCTGTCTCTGGAATGAATAAATGAATGAATGAATAAATGAATGAATAAATAAATAAATACATGCATACATACATAAATTCTATAGAGAGTATGTGAATACTCATACAATTTTGTTTGCTGGAAAAATCCACATGATAATTTTGATTACAGCTAATTAAAAAACTTGCTATTCTGAAATAATTATAGATTGACAGGAAATCCAAATAAATTTGTAAAATAATTTTATAAAAATTTAACCCAGAATCCCCCAGCAACCACATCTTGTATACATATAGTACAATATCAAAACCAGGCAATTGACATTTAAGCAATCTTCAGCCTTATTGAGATTCCACTAGTTATATATTTATTCATTTGTGCATATGTGTGCGTATATGTGTGTGCATCCATGTGTAGCTCTATGCAATAATTCCATCTGTCCATTTTTTTAAATAAAGAGTGGTTTTATTGTTACATATAATTCAGCTATATTAATATATATTATAAACTTTAAAGATTAGAAACAAATGACTTTATTCTTTACCGAGAATAATCTAGGTTATGGCAGCACATTCAACGAATATTCCTTCAGTCCTGCAGTCATCACAGAACTATTTTTCAGATAATCAGGAAGTCATCATCCAAACTTTGTATTAGGCCACGTTTCATTAAGTACAAATAAGACATTATGTTTTCTTCAGCAAACACTCTCTTTTTGTCATATTGTCATACCCTCCCACATTTATCTTATCACATATAATGTACAAAGTTTAACTTTTTACCCACAAGAGTTGCCTCAGATAACTTGCACATTGGAAAGTACAAGGCACGAGACAGTAGCAACATGTTACTCTGCCCTCTGCAGCTTGGATTTTTCGTTTTTGCCTAAAACCCCACTTTATCATTAAAACTAAATGAATCCCACAGTGTAATACTCATTAGGAAAGTCTTTTTGTGTATACGTTACCACAAAGATGGAAAATGTCCATTTGTACCTTTATGTAATCTTCACCACAATCAAGGTATTTAACTGTAACTTAACGCATGATTCTCTGGTACTACTCTTTTTTAGTCATATCTATCAACCCTTTGTCTATCCTTACCCACTGACAACTAGTCTATTGTATCTGTGATTATATCACTTTACAAGTTTTAAGTAAATGTAATCATGCAGTAGATCTGCATTCAATACTTTTTTCCACTCAAAATATTTTCCTTGAGATTTTTATACGTTTTTGTACGTAGTAGGTTTTTTCCCTCCTTTTCTTCAGGTTAGTATTCCACAGAATACCATGGTTTCTTTAATCATTTTTCCACTGAAGTACATTTGGATAGATTAAAGTTTGGGGCTATTATAAATAAAGATGGTATATATAATCATTCACAAAATCTTGCTTGAAAATAAGTTTAATTTCTGTGAGACACATGTCTAATTCTGTAATGCATGAGACTTGCATTAAATCCATTTTTAGTATTAGAAGAAACCATCAACCGCTTTTCACATTCTTACCTGAAAACTATGAATAACTCAGTTTTGCCAAATACTGGACAGATTTTGGACTTGACAATAGATACATAGATAGAGATAGAGATGTTTAAATTTTGGCCACTGTGATAAGTGTATCATAGTATCTTGTTGTAGTTAACAATATGAATTTCCACAATGGTTAATGCTATTGAACATCTTTTAACAGTGTTTATTTCCCATGTTTATATTCTCTATTGTGATCTGTTTATGAATATCTTTTGGGCATTTTCCAATTAAACTGTTTGACTTTAAACGTTGAGTTGTAAAGTTCTTTTTATACTATGAATATAAGTTTTCTGACTGATATGGGTACAGCTTTTTAAAATTTAAATCCTAGTGAGTCAACATACAGTGTAATCTTAGTTTTAGGTGTACAATATAGTGATTCAAGACTTCTATACACCACACAGTACTCACCACAAGTGCAGTCCTTAATCCCCACCACCTATTTAACCCATTGCATCACCCAGCTCCCCTTTGGTAAACATCAATTCATTCTGTATAGTTAAGAGTCTGGTTCCTGGTTTGCATCTCTCCCTCTCTTCTTTCCATATACTCACTTGTTTTGTTTCTTAAATTCCACATAGGAGTGAAATTATACGGTATTTGTCTTTCTCTGACTAACTTACGTTTCTTGGCATAATACTCTCTAGCTCAATACACATCTTTGCAAATCTTAAAATTTTCTTTTTAGGGCTGAGTAATATTCCACTCTATAGAGATGGCACTTCTTCTTTATCCTTTCATCATTCCAGGGACACTTGGGCTTTTCCATAGTTTGGCCATTGCAGACAATGCTGCTATAAACATTGGGGTGCATATATCACTTTAATGTAGCATTTTTTGTTGCAAGTGGTAAGATTTCATTCTTTTTAATGGCTGAGTAGTATTTCATTATGTACATATGTGTGACATAAGTTGAGATATATATATATATATATATATATATATATATATATATATACCACTTCTTCTTTATCCATTCATTAGTTGATGGAAATTGGGACTTACTGTTGTTGGTAATGCTGCTATAAATATCAAGGTGCATGTATCCCTTCAAATTACTATTTTTGTATCATTCATGTAAATACCTAGTAATTGTTGGATTGAAGGACAGTTCTAATTTTAACTACTTGAGGAAGCTCTATACTGAATTTGTGTACCAGCTCTAGCAATTTTTTGATAGTCTTTGGGATTTCTATATAAAGTATTATATCATCTGCAAATAGTGTAAGTTTAACTTCTTTGGCTATTTGGATGCCTTCTATTTCTTTTTGTTGTCTAGTTTTTGTGGCTGGGACATCCAGTACTATGTTAAATAACAGTGATGAGACTGGATATCCTTATCTTTTTCCTGACCATAGTGGAGAATCTCTGTTTTTCCCCATTGAGAATACTATTAGTTGTGGGTTTATCATATATGACCTTTATTTTGTTGAAGTATGTTCCCTCCAAACCTACTTTGTTGAGGATTTTTATTATGAATGGATGTTATACTTTGTCAAATGCTTTTTATCCATCTATTGAAATGATCAAATGCTCTTGCCCTTTCTTTTATTAATGTGGTGTATCATATTGATTGATTTTTGAACATGGAACCACATTGCAACTCTGGAATAAATCCCACTTGATCATGGTGAATGGTTTTTTAGTGTATTACTGGATTCAGTTTGGTAGTATTTTATTGAGAATTTTTACATCCAAGTTCATCAGATGGCCTGTGGTTCTCTTTTTTATTGGCGAGTCTATCTGGTTTTGGTGTCAGGGTAATGCTGGCCTCACAGAATGAATTTGTAAGTTTACCTTCCTTTACTTTTTGGGAATAGTTTGAGAAGAAGAGGTTTTAACTCTTCTTTACATGTTTGGTAGAATTTGCCTGTGAACCCATCTGACCTTGGTGTTTTGTTTGTTGGAAGACTTTTTTTTTTTTAATTACCAATTCAATTTCTTTGCTGGTTATCAGTTTTTTCATGCTTTCTATTTCTTCTTGTTTTAGTTTAGGTCGTTTATATGTTTCTAGGATTTTATCCATTTCTTACAGTTTATCCAATTTGTTGGCATATGTTTTTCCTAATATTCTCTTATAATTGTTCATATTTATGTAATGTTTGTTGCTATTTCTCCCCTCTTATTTGTGATTTTATTTATTTTAGTCCTTTTATTTTAACTAAATAAAAGAGCTAGAAGTTTATCAGTTTCATTAGTTTTTTCCAAAGAACCTCCTTCTGGTTTCATTGGTCTGTTATATTGTTTTTGAATTTCTTTATTATTTATTTCTGCTCTAATCTTTATTTCCTTCATTTTTCTGGTTCTTAGCTTCATTTGCTGTTCTTTTTCTAGCTTCTCTAGGTGTAAGAATAGGTTGTTTATTTTTTAATTTTTCTTGCTTCTTGAAGTAATCCTGTATTGCTATATAATTCCTTCTTAGGACTGCTTTTGCTGTATCTCAGAGGTTTTGAACTGTTGTTTTCATTTTTGCTTGTTTCCTTTTTTTTTCTTTTATTTCCCCATTGAGCCATTCATTGTTTAGTAGTATGTTGTTTAACCTCCATGTATTTGTGGTCTTTTCCAGATTTTTTTTTCTTGTGGTGGACTGCAAGTTCCATAGTGTTGTCAGAAAAGACACTCAGTATGATGTCAAATTTTTAATATTTGTTGAACCCTCATTTATGACCTAATATGTGATCTATTACAGACACTGTCCCATGTGCGTTGAAAAGAATGAGTATGCTGCTGTTTTAGAATGGAAAGTTCTGAATATAACAGTTAAGTCCATCTAGTCCAGGGTGTCATTGAAAGTCATTGTTTTCTTACTGATTTCCTGTTTAGAGATTTTGCCTATTGATGTAAAGGTGGTGTTGAAATTCCCTACTACTGTTGTATTTTTATCAATTAGTTCCTATATGTTTGTTATTAATTTATATATTTACCCAAATATATAAATCCCACAATAGATGTATATTTACAATTGTTATATTTTCTTGTTGGGTTGATGCTTTCCTATGATATAGTACCCTTCTTTATCTCTTGTTTCTGTCTTTGTTTTAAACTAGCTTGTCTGATATAAGTAGTGCTACTGCATCTTTCTTTTGATATCTATTTGACTTATAAATGTTTCTCCATCCCCTCACTTTCAATCTGCATGTGTATTTTGTTCTAAAATAACTCTCTTTTCAGCAGCATATAGAAGTGTCTTGATTTTTAATCCATTTTGACCCTCTCTTTTGATTGGCATGTTTAGTCCAAGGACATTCAGAGTAATTATTGATATATATGTATTTGTTGCCATTTTAGTACTTGCTTTTTTCATCCTTCCTGGAGATTTCCTCTGATCCTTTCTTGTCTTTGTCATTTTTTGTCTTTCCTTTTGACTCAAAGAATCCCCTTTGATATTTGCTGCAGGGCTGGTTTATTGGTCAGAAACTCCTTTAGTTTTTGGAAACTATCTCTCCTATTCTTAATGATTGCCTTGCTGGATATTCATGGTTGCAGATATTTTCCTTCTTGCATTTTGAATATATTCTGCCACTTCCCTCTGGTTTGCCAAGCTTCTGTTGAGAAATCTGCTGCTAGTGTTAAGGGTCTTCCCTTTTAAGTTTAGGACTTATTTTATCTTGCTGCATTTAAGATTTTTTCCTTATCACTATATTCTGCAAATTTAATTACACTATGTCTTGGTGTTGGCATGCTTTTTTGATTTCGATGGAAGTCCTTTGTGCCTCCTGGATCTTCTGGATGTCTGTTTCCTTCCTGAGCTTAGGGAAATTCAACTGTTATTTCCTCAAATAAACTTTCTGCCCCATTTCTCCTTCCTCCTCCTCGTCCTCGTCCTCCTCCTCCTCCTCCTTCTTCTTTCTTCTTCTATATAAAGGAATGTTATTACCTTTGATGGACTCACTGAGTTCCCTAAGTCTATTTTGCTGTTCCATAATTCTTCTCTCTTTCTTTTGTTTGGATTCATCATTTTCCACTATTTTGTCTTCCAGGTCACAGATTTGTTCCTCTGGCACTGAGGGGGGCACTTGATGGGATGATCACTGGATGTTATGCTATATGTTGGTAAATCGAACTCCAATAAAAAAATACAGAAAAAAAAACAAATTTATTCATCTGTTTCTTCTATCCTCCCGTTCATTGCATTAAGCCTGCTTCTAATCTTATTTATTTTATTCTTCATTTCTGGCTAGTTTTTTAAAATTATTTTTTCCTCTGTAGCAAGGGTCACCCTGATGTTTTCCATTATTTTCTCTAGCTCAGTGAGTGCCCTTGTGGTTGTTGCTTCAAATTCTCTATCAGGCATTTTACTTATATCTCTTTTGCTTAGATTTCTGATTGTGGCCTCATCTTGTTCTTTCATTTGGGATGAATTCTTCAGTCTTGATCTTTTGTGTTAACCTCTGCCTTTTTCCTGTGTATAATAAAAGCCATTTATATTTCTGCTCCTGAAATTAATGGCTTTATGAATAAGAAGTCATACAGTGTCCAGAGCGTGGTGCTTCAGAGATTGTCTGGTGTATGCTGCAGCATTCCACTGCTATAATTTGCAGCTCTATCCTTCAGAACAATCATCTGCAGAGGCTCTCCTTGCCTGCAGTGGGCAATATTTGGTCAGAATATGATGATTTTTGATTAAGTGTGCTGTGGTCTTCTTGTTAAATGAAACTTGACCGTACTTGTACTAGAACTGATGTTTTGTAGAACTGTATTTAGAAGACTTGGTGTAGACAGTGTTTTGTGCTGGTCTTCTGGAGGACTGAGAAGGGCAGTCCCATTAGAGTGCAGGGTTGTGGGTCTTGGCATGAGCAAGGTAGGCAGTCAGTGTGGGCAGAGCACTGCTTTCGGTAGGTGGCTCTGTTCTTATGCTGAGGGGTGTGGAAGGGAAATGGAACCAGACAGATTCTTTATTCCTGGAGATTCATGTTAATGAATGCTGCCTTTCAAGGACCTGCTCCAAGAAGAGTGACTACTCTTCCCAATGTGTACACCAGACATTCTTTAAATCACTATTTCCATGCTGTCCTTGCCCAGTATCTTTGCCTGTCTTCTCTCCAAGAGCAGGCATTGCTCTCAGAGGTCTATCCCAGCCATATCCCTTGACCTTTAAAACTCCAGGTTTTAAGCCCTGCTGATTGCAAGGGCTTAAGAAAATCAACTCCTCTCATTTCCCATGCCAAAGGATTTAGGGAAAAGTTCTCGTTGTGCATTTCCCTGTGTATTCTACTCTCTCTTGTCCTTCTCCACAGCCATAGTTCACTCCCTTCCACAGTAAGGGAATTCTATTTCTTCCCTAAGCCAAGTCTCTGCACTTACTACCTTCTTTGATGTGCCCTCTTCTCTCCCTTTAGTTGTGGAGTTTGTTCTGTCAAACTTCAGGTTGATTGTGGCAGTATTTATGATAATTTGATAGACAACTAGTTGTGTTCCTGGAAGAGGAAGAGCCTAGGGTCCTTCTACTCCACTGCCATATTGGTTGTTCAAAACTATGTATACCAAAACTATGTATAGCCTTTTTTTGTTGTTAATTAATTTCTACGTGGGATGTGGAGCTTTAACCCATGACTCTAAGATCAGGAGTTACAGGTTCTATTGACAGCCCAACAGACGTCACTTATATAGGATTATGATAGGCATAACAACCCCCTCTCCAAAGGTGTCCACATATTAATCCCCAGAACTGAAAATATGTTATATCACACAGCAGAGATAAATATATTTTCATATAGATTTATAGTTGGTAATCATTTTGCTTTGATAAGGAGAGATTATTTTAGATTATCTGGATTGGCCTAATATAAGGGCCTTCAAAATAAGAGATAGGCAGGAGTGACAGAAGCAAAAAATGAGACAACAATATGGAAGCAGATATCAGAGCAGTAACATTGTTGGTTTGAAGATGCAAAGGATCAAAAGCCAATAAATCAGGTAAATTCTAGGAAGCTAGAAAGGATAAGGCAATAGGCCATTCCCTACAGCCTACAAATGGAAAGCAGTCCTGCCAACATCTTAATTTTAGCTTAGTGAGAATTGTTTTGGACTTTTGACTGCAGAACTATAATATTTTTTGTTGTTAAATTTAATAAATTTGTGGTAATTTCTTATACTAGGAATAGGAATCAAATACAGTAGTTTGTAAATGTTTTCTCCCAAACTGTAATTTATCTAATCAGCTTTTTCACAGAGTCTTTCATAGAGGAAAACAAAATTAATATTAATGAGGTTTAAAATATCAAGTTATCATTTTATTGGGCATGCTTTTGGTGTGAAATCTGAAAGAAATCTTTGCCTAGTCCTAGGCCCTGAAGATTTTCTTTTTTTTTCTAAATGTTTTAAGTTTTCTAAATGTTTCTAAATGTTTTTCTAAATGTTTTCTAAATGTTTAAAATGTTTTGTTTTACATTTAAGTCCATGATCCATTTTGAGTTAAATTTTGCATAAGATGGGAGGTTTAGTTTGAAATAGTTGTTCATGCTTTCTCTCATTTTTGAATGTTCAGTTTCTCTAGAAGAATTTAGTGAAAAATGCATCCCTCTTCAACTGGATCATTTGTTTTCATTTTAGAAAAATTTATCTAGATTTATTTATTTATTTATTTATTTATTTATTTATTTATACTTTGATTTGCCAACATATAGTATAATATCCAATGCTCATCCCATTTAGTGCACTCCTCAGTGCTCATCACCCAGTTACCCCATCACCCTGGCCACCTCCCCTTCCATTACCCTTTGTTCATTTCCCAGAGTTAGGAGTCTCTCATGTTTTGTCACCCTCTCTAATTTTTCCCGCTCATTTTCCCTCCTTTCCCTTATGATCCATTTTACTATTTCTCATATTCCTCATATGAGTGAAACCATATGATTATTGTCCTTCTTGATTGACTTTCTTCACTCAGCATAATACCCTCCAGTTACATCCACATCAAAGCAAATGTTGGGGATTCGTCCTTTCTAATGGCTGAGTAATATTCCATTATATATCTTATATATATAAATACATATATATTATATATGTATATATTATATATATTATATATATTATACCTCCTTTATCCATTTAGAAAAGAAATAAGTGCATATATATGTGTGTGTGTGTATATATATATATATATATATATATATATATATATAAAATACCTCCTTTATCCATTCATTTGTTGAAGGACATTGAGGCTCCTTCCAGTTTTTGCTTGTTTGTTAAAATTAACTGGATATAGTTGCATAACTATTTGTAGATTTTCTATTCTGTGGTGTTGGTTTATGTGTCTATTTCTCATAAGTCCACATATGTACCACATTGTTTTGGATTAGGGGAGGGTAGCTTTTGGTTTTATTTAAGATTTCAATTGATTACATGAAGTCCACCCACATTATGGAAGGAAGTCTGCCTTAATATACTCAAACTCCACTGATAAAGGTTAATACCATCCAAAAACCCTTTCACAGATTTCATAGATTCTATTTCATAGAATAATTGTGAATTTGTAATTTCAATTTTAATTTAATCAACATTTCCTTTATGTATATTGGAGCTCTGTTATTGGCACATGTACATTTTGGAATGTAATATCTTCTTGGTGGATTGATCCTACTTTACATAAGCTCCTATTACTCTTATCGTTATTTTGACTTAATACGTCCTTTCTTTTTTATTTTTATTATTTTTTATTTTTTTATTTATTTTTTAATATTTGTTTTATTTATTTATTTATTTATTTATTTATTTATTTATTTATTCACAAAAGACACACACACACAGAGAGAGAGAGAGAGAGGCAGAAATACAGGCAGAGGGAGAAGCAGGCTCCATGCAGGGAGCCTGACGTGGGACGCATTCCCGGGACCCCAGGATCATGCTCTGGGCCGAAGGCAGGTGCTAAACCGCTGAGCCACCCAGGGATTCCCCACCTCTCTTTTTTAAAAATAATGTTTGCATGATATGTATTTCACCAATTTTGCACTTTCAACTTACCACTCTATTAAGTTTTAAGTGCTTTTCTTGTAGATAGCACAGAATTAGTGTGTGCATTTGTGTGTGTGTATATATTTATCCACTCTGATAATTTAGGTCTTTTAATTGTTGTATTTATATCCCATTTACATTTAAAGTATTTATAATATGTAGCTTTTGTGTCTGTCATTCTTATCTCATTCCTTTCTGTGTTACTTGTATATTCTTTTAGAATTCCATTAGGAGTTATTTATATGTTTAGATCATTGTTTTGTGTTTATTCCATGGTTACTTTGGGTGTGAACAGATATAATACATATAAAACTTATCAGAACCTACAGGTGTTGAAGTACTACCAATTCAACTGTGGTGCAGAAATCCTCCCACTTTAAACATAATTTTCTTATGCACTTATTTTAGGTACATGAAGCACCACACTAAACAATGTTAAATTATTGTTTTAATGATAAAATTTGATTAAAGAAACTAATTGAAAGAAAGATAACCTATTATGTTTACCTCTATTTTTATCTATTTTCTTGCTCTTATTTCTTTTCTAAAGATCCCAGCTTTATTTAAAATTTTTAAACTTCCCTTTTGTCACTTTATTTCTAATTGGAGATTTTCCTTTAGTTATTATTTAAATACAGGTCTGCCAGCAACAATTTCTCTTGATTGTCCTTCTTCAAAGAATGTCTTTAGTTTTCCTCCATTCCTGAAGATAGTTTTGGTGAATATAGGATTATAAACTGATAGTTATTTCTCTTTAAATACTTGAAGAAATATGGTTCTTTCTGACCTCAGTTTCATATAAGAAATCCAATATGATTTGCATTATTGTTCCTTTATAGATAATGCATCATTTCTCTTGGATTGTTTTTAATAGTTTTTCTATTTGGTTATTTTGCAGAACTTACTTATGATGTGTTGGGGAATGGATTTCTTATGGTTTATAGTATTTGGGATTTACTGACTTCTCAAATATGTGGGTTTATGTCTATTACCAAAATTGGCAAGTTTTCAGTCGTTATTTTGTGTATTAATTTGTATATAATGGACACACAATGTTACATTGGTTTCAGGTGTACAGCATAGTAATTCAACATCTCTATACATTATGCTATGCTCACCACAAGTGTAGCCACCATCTATCATTATACAACACCATTACAATGTCATTGACATTTGATTCCATGACTTATTTATTCCATAATTGGAAACCTGTATCTTCCACTGCCCAACCCACATTATTCTTTAAAACAGGCTTTCAGTCCCATACTCTTTTGCCTGTTGTTCTAAGACTCTGAAAATAAAATGCCAAATCTATTATTATCATCTGAGATCTCACTGTTCATTTTCTTTTATTCTCATATATATATATATATATATATATATATATATATATATATTAGTTCACTAATTCTATTCTTTGTCATATACTGTCTACTATTAATCCCATCTTGGAAATCTTACTCAATTCTCTTATAATGTATTCTTTTTCTCATTGTGTCTTTTAGTTTTATAATTTCCCTTTTTAAAACAACTTTAGGGGTTTTTTATGTATACTTTTTATTGGAGTTCGATTTGCCAACATGTAGTATAACACCCAGGGCTCATCCTGTCAAGTGCCCCCCTCAGTACCCATCACCCAGTCACCCCTTCCCTCCACCCACCTCCCCTTCCACTACCTCTTGTTCATTTCCCAGAGTTAGGAGTCTCTCATGTTTTGTCATCCTCTTTGTTTTTTCTCACTCATTTTCTCTCTTTTCCCTTATGATCCCTTTCACTATTTTTATAATATCTTTTATTTCATTGCTGATACATTGCACTTCATTATTTTAAGAGAATTTTTTAATTGTTAAGGATTTTAACACAACTGTCATAAAAATGCTTTGTCAGTAGATTGCAATATCTGATTGACCTCTGCAATTTGTGTCAGTTTTTTTCCTCTCAAGCAAGTTTTGTTAATTCTTAGTATGTTAAGTGAGTTTCCATTGTATGTTGAGTATTTTGTAATTTTACTAGAAGGCACTTGATCTTATAAAAATCTATTTTAGTATAAAGTTACCTTGATTAGGCTTAGCATATAAATACTCTGACCTAATTTTTTTGTACTTTATTTCCTATGATAGTCTATCCCCTGAGACTTTGTAATTTTATTCTGGCTTCCTTCATCCATCTGGTGCTGCTAGTACTTCCACATGATACCTGCTTATGCTGTCTATGGGAAAAGAACAGACTTCTCTGGCTTCCTAATTTTCATGGATGACCACCTACAGAGCACAAGGGAGAAGCCAATGGGTCTGGATCTCTTTATGCCACTGAGTGGAGGGAAAAGAATCTTTAAAGCTTCAGCTTCTACTGGTATGTAAGACCATCCTGGAGGAAGCTATTATGCCTTCATTTTTCCAGGTTTCAGAGTCTTTCTGACATTGTCTGTTGAATAATTTTTGGGGTGTTTATCCATATTTACAGGGAAATAACAGGGAAAATGAGTATATGAGATATTGTTTGGAAACTAGTAACACTAAATCATTTTTTTTCAAATTTTGGAAAATTCTATTTGAATCAACTACTCTCAGACAACAAAAGCAATAATAACAAGGCTTGGTTTTGTTGCTATGAACTGTGTGTTGATATCTGATGACTAATATCTACAGTGATCAATCAGCACAGAAGATAAGCTGCATTTGAATGAGCTACTCACCTTTGGTTTCAATAGGTATAATTCTTGTTCATCTTTGAGTCATTTTCATTTGTTATTACTTATCAAACCTGTTTTTCGAAGGGAATAAGCACATAATTCATAAAATTGCACAAGAATGAAAATAACAAGAAAGTGCCTAACTTACATTTTCCTACATTAGGGATAAACAATTTTTTACCACACAGAATTGACTTTCTGATCTAATATTAAGCATCACATCATTGATTTTCTTTTGACTTGATATTCATAATCATCTCATTTTGATCATCAAATACATATTATTATATATAGTATTAGCAATTTGTGGCTGCAATAATATCAAAACCACGTTGATATCAACTGTCACATTATGTATTCAAATCAAGACTACAATATTTACTTAACTTCAATCATGTATCTTTTTTTAAGACATTATTTATTTATTCATTCTAGACACAGAAAGAGAAGCAGAGACACAGGCAGAGGGAGGAGAAGCAGGCTCCCTGCAAGGAGCCCTCTGTGGGACTCAATCCCAGGAATTCAGGATCAGGCCCTAAGCCAAAGGCAAACGCTCAACTGCTGAGCCACCCAGGCATCCCTCAATCATGTATCTAACACTGTGAAAAACACTGTAGATGATAAGAAGATCTATATGAAAATGTCTATAAATCTTCGTGCCCCTGTCAGCGAATTTAGATTATCAATGGATATACAAGACTGAGGCTGAATGACAAAATGTAAAGAAAATTTTCAAAGCATACTTAAAAAAATACTTGAAAAAATAACATCACGCCATGATTCTGAATGGGAAAACTGAATTACATAGAGAAGGTTATATTTTCTAATTAATATCTAAAGTGCAGTGCTATATCAATCCAAATAATAACAAGATTTACCATAAAGATTGATTATAAAAATTATCTGGAAGAGTGATGTCCAAGAATACACAAAACACTTTTGAAGGAGAAAATGTTTCCCTACCAGATATCCAGATATGGCATAAAGGTATAATGTGCTTTTAAAACAGGTATTTGCAGGGAAGGGGGGCAAGATGGCGGAAGAGTAGGGTCCCTAAATCACCTGTCCCCACCAAATTACTTGGATAACCTTCAAATCATCCTGAAAATTTACGAATTCGGCCTGAGATTTAAAGAGAGAACAGCTGGAATGCTACAGTGAGAAGAGTTCGCACTTCTATCAAGGTAGGAAGATGTGAAAAAAGAAGTAAAGAAACAAAAGGCATCCAAGAAGTAGGGGCCGCGCGAGGAGCCGGGCTAAGGTTGGGGTGAGTGCCCCCAGGAGAGGAAAGCTCCTTCTCAGAGAAGCAGGAGCCTCACCAAATCTTCCCAGGCAGAAAGGCGCTCGCAGGGAGTTGGAGCAGGACCCCAGGAGGGCGGGGATGCCTTCAGGCTCCCTGGGACACTAACAGAGCACCTGCGCCCCGGGGAGAGTGCGCAGAGCTCCCTAAAGGGCTGCAGCGCGAGCAAACTCATTGACCCGGGAGCAGCTCGGGGGGGCTCGGGGCGTGGCTCCACAGAGAGAGGGGGCTGTGCGGGCCCCAGAGCAGCTCGGAGGGGCTCTGGTGGCGGTTAGCGGAGAGGGGGCTGTGTGTCCCGGGAGCAGCTCAGAGGGGCTGGGGCGGCAGCTGCGCGGAGAGGTGGCTGAGCGGCTGGGAGCACGAATCCAACAACGCAGGCCCTGGAGCACTGGGCACCGAGGACACAGTTCAGGATCCGGCCTCCCCCTTGGACAGGCAGAGGCCACAGGGACCAGGACAGCAAGGACGCTCCTGCCCAGAGCTGAGCAGATCAGCGGCCCCGCCCCTGGAGCATCCAGGCCCTGCAGACCTAGAGCTCTGTAGCTACAGCAGGAGCTGAATCCAGGGCTCCAGAGCTGGCCGCCTCCACTGGGGTTGTTCCTCCTGGGGCCTCATGGGGTAAACAACCCCCACTGAAACCTGCACCAGGCAGGGGGCAGAGCAGCTCCCCCGGTGCTAACACCAGAAATTCAGCACAACAGGACCCTCCCCGAGAAGTCCAACTAGACGGAGAATTTCCAGGGGAAGTCAAGGGACTTAAAGTATACAGGAACAGTAGATACTCCCCTGTGTTTTTTTGACTGTTTGTTTGCTTTTTGCTTTTTTTTTTTTTTTGCTTTTTGAATTCTGTTTGCTTCCCCCACCCTTTTTTCTTTCTTTCTTTCTTTCTTTCTTTCTTTCTTTCTTTCTTTCTTTCTTTCTTTCTTTCTTTCTTTTCTTTCTTTCTTTCTTTTCTTTCTTTTCTTTCTGTTTTCGTCTCTTTATTTCTTTTTTCTTTTTCTCTTTTCTTTCCTTCTTTATCTCTCTTTTTCTCCTTTTCCCAATACAACTTGTTTTTGGCCACTCTGCACTGAGCAAAATGACTAGAAAGAAAACCTCACCTCAAAAGAAAGAATCAGAAACAGTCCTCTCTCCCACAGAGTTACAAAATCTGGATTATAATTCAATGTCACAAAGTCAATTCAGAAGCACTATGATACAGCTACTGGTGGCTCTAGAAAAAAGCATAAAGGACTCAAGAGACTTCATGACTGTAGAATTTAGATCTAATCAGGCAGAAATTAAAAATCAATTGAATGAGATGCAATCCAAACTAGAAGTCCTAACGACCAGGGTTAACGAGGTGGAAGAACGTGTGAGCAACATAGAAGTAAAGTTGATGGCAAAGAGGGAAACTGAGGAAAAAAGAGACAAACAATTAAATTACCATGAAGATAGATTAAGGGAAATAAATAAAAGCCTGAGGAAGAAAAACCTACATTTAATTGGGGCTGCCAAGGGTGCCGAAAGGGACAGAGGGCCAGAATATGTATTTGAACAAATCATAGCTGAAAACTTTCCTAATCTGGGAAGGGAAACAAGCATTCAGATCCAGAATATAGAGAGATCCCCCCTAAAATCAATAAAAATCGTTCAACACCTCGACATTTAATAGTGAGGCTTGCAAATTCCAAAGATACATAGAAGATCCTTAAAGCAGCAAGAGACAAGAAATCCCTGACGTTTATGGGGAGGAGTATTAGGGTAACAGCAGACCTCTCCACAGAGGCCTGGCAGGCCAAAAAGGGCTGGCAGGATATATTTGGGATCCTAAATGAGAAGAACATGCAACGAAGAATACTTTATCCAGCAAGGCTCTCATTCAAAATAGAAGGAGAGATAAAGAGCTTCCAAGACAGGCAGGAACTGAAAGAATATGTGACCTCCAAACCAGCTCTGCAAGAAATTTTAAGGGGCTCTTAAAATTCCTCTTCAAGAAGAAGTTCAATGCAACAATCCACAAAAACAAGGACTGAATAGATATGATGATGACACGAAACTCATATCTTTCAATAGTAACACTGAACGTGAATGGGCTTAATGACCCCATCAAAAGGCGCAGGGTTTCAGACTGGATAAAAAAGCAGGACACATCTATTTACTGTCTATAAGAGACTCATTTTAGAGAGAAGGACACCTACAGTCTGAAAATAAAAGGTTGGAGAACCATTTACCATTCAAATGGTCCTCAAAAGAAAGCAGGGGTAGCCATCCTTATATCAGATAAACAAAAATTTACCCCGAAGACTTTAGTAAGAAATGAAGAGGGACACTATATCATACTTAAAGGATCTATCCAACAAGAGGACTTAACAATCCTCAATATATATGCCCCGAAAGTGGGAACTGCCAAATATACAAATCAATTTAACCAAAATGAAGAAATACTTAGATAATAATACACTTATACTTGGTGACTTCAATCTAGCTCTTTCTGTACTCGATAGGTCTTCTAAGCACAACATCTCCAAAGAAACGAGAGCTTTAAATGATACACTGGACCAGATGGATTTCACAGATATCTACAGAACTTTACATCCAAACTCAACTGAATACACATTCTTCTCAAATGCACATGGAACTTTCTCCAGAATAGACCACATACTGTGTTACAAATCAGGTCTGAACCGATACCAAAAGATTGGGATCGTCCCCTGCATATTCTCAGACCATAATGCCTTGAAACTAGAACTAAATCACAATAAGAAGTTTGGAAGGACCTCAAACACGTGGAGGTTAAGGACCATCCTGCTAAAAGATGAAAGGGTCAACCAGGAAATTAAGGAAGAATTAAAAAGATTCATGAAAACTAATGAGAATGAGGATACAACCGTTCAAAATCTTTGGGATACAGCAAAAGCAGTCCTAAGGGGGAAATACATTGCAATACAAGCATTCATTCAAAAACTGGAAAGAACTCAAATACAAAAGCTAACCTTACACATAAAGGAGTTAGAGAAAAGACAGCAAATAGATCCTACACACAGCAGAAGAAGAGAGTTAATAAAGATTCGAGCAGAAGTCAATGAAATCGAGACCAGAAGAACTGTGTAACAGATCAACAAAACCAGGAGTTGGTTCTTTGAAAGAATTAATAAGATAGATAAACCATTAGCCAGCCTTATTAACAAGAAGAGAGAGAAGACTTAAATTACTAAAATCATGAATGAGAAAGGAGAGATCACTACCAACACCAAGGAAATACAAACGATTGTAAAAACATATTATGATCAGCTATACACCAATAAATTAGGCAATCTAGAAGAAATGGACGCATTTCTGGAAAGCCACAAACTACCAAAACTGGAACAGGAAGAAATAGAAAACCTGAACAGGCCAATAACCAGAGAGGAAATTGAAGCAGTCAGCCAAAACCTCCCAAGATGAAGAGTCCAGGGCCAGATGGCTTCCCAGGGGAATTCTATCAAACATTTAATGTAGAAACCATACTTATTCTCCTAAAGCTGTTTGGAAAGATAGAAAGAGATGGAGTACTTACACATTCGTTTTATGAGGCCAGCATCACCTTAATTCCAAAACCAGACATAGACCCCACCAAAAAGGACAATTACAGACCAATGTCCCTGATGAATATGGATGCAAAAATTCTCTACAAGATACTAGCCAATAGGATCCGATAGTACCTTAAGAAAATTATTCACCATGACCAAGTAGGATTTTTCCCCGGGACACAAGACTGGTTCAACACTCGTAAAACAATCCATGTGATTCATCATATCAGCAAGAGGAAAACCAAGAACCATATGATCCTCTCATTAGATGCAGAGAAAGTATTTGACAAAACAGCATCCATTCCTGATCAAAACTCGTCAGAGTGTAGGGATAGAGGGAACATCCCTCAACATCTTAAAAGCCATCTATGAAAAGCCCACAGCAAATATCATTCTCAATGGGGAAGCACTGGGAGCCTTTCCCCAAGATCAGGAACAAGACAGGGATGTCCACTCTCTCCACTGCTATTCATCATACTACTGGAAGTCCTCGCCTCAGCAATCAGACAACAAAAAGACATTAAAGGCATTCAAATTGGCAAAGAAGAAGTCAAACTCTCCCTCTTCACCGATGATATGATACTCTACATAGAAAACCCAAAAGCCTCCACCCAAAGATTGCTAGAACTCATACAGCAATTTGGCAGCGTGGCAGGAAACAAAATCAATGCCCAGAAGTCAGTGGCATTTCTATACACTAACAATGGGACTGAAGAAAGAGAAATTAAGGAGTCAATCACATTTACAATCGCACCCAAAAGCATAAGATACCTAGGAATAAACCTAACCAAATAGGTAAAGGATCTATACCCTAAAAACTATAGAACACTTCTGAAAGAACTTGAGGAAGACACAAAGAGATGGAAAAATATTCCATGCTCATGGATTGGCAGAATTAATATTGTGAAAATGTCAATGTTACCTAGGGCAATTTACACGTTTAATTCAATCCCTATCAAAATACCATGGACTTTCTTCAGAGAGTTTGAACAAATTATTTTAAGATTTGTGTGGAAGCAGGGATCCCTGGGTGGCGCAGCGGTTTGGCGCCTGCCTTTGGCCCAGGGCGCGATCCTGGAGATCCGGGATCGAATCCCACGTCGGGCTCCCGGTGCATGGAGCCTGCTTCTCTCTCTCTCTCCTCTCTGTGTGTGTGTGTGTGTGTGACTATCATAAATAAATTAAAAAAAAAAAAAAAATCTTATAAGATTTGTGTGGAAGCAGAAAAGACCCCGAATAGCCAGGGGAATTTTAAAAAAGAAAACCACAGCTGTGGGCATCACAATGCCAGATTTCAGGTTGTACTACAAAGCTGTGGTCATCAAGACAGTGTGGTACTGGCACAAAAACAGACACATAGATCAATGGAACAGAATAGAGAATCCAGAAGTGGACCCTCAACTTTATGGTCAACTAATATTCGATAAAGGAGGAAAGACTATCCATTGGAAGAAAGACAGTCTCATCAATAAATGGAGCTGGCACAATTGGACATCCACATGCAGAAGCATGAAACTAGACCACTCTCTTTCATCATACACAAAGATAAATTCAAAATGGATGAAAGATCTAAATGTGAGACAAGATTCCATCCAAATCCTAGAGGAGAACACAGGCAACACCCTTTGTGAACTCGGCCACAGTAACTCCTTGCAAGATCCATCCACGAAGGCAAAAGAAACAAAAGCAAAAATGGACTATTGGGACTCCATCATGATAAGAAGCTTTTGCACAGCAAAGGATACAGTTAACAAAACTGAAAGACAACCAACAGAATGGGAGAAGATATTTGCCAATGACGTATCAGATAAAGGGCTAGTTTCCAAGATCTATAAAGAACTTATTACACTCCACAGCAAAGAAACAAACAATCCAATCATGAAATGGGCAAAAGACATGAACAGAATTCTCACAGACGAAGACATAGACATGGCCAATATGCACATGAGAAAATGCTCTGCATCACTTGCCATCAGGGAAATACAAATCAAAACCACAATAAGATACCACCTCACCCCAGTGAGAATGGGGAAATTAACAAGGCAGGAAACCACAAATGTTGGAGTGGATGTGGAGAAAAGGGAACCCTCTTACACTGTTGGTGGGTATGTGAACTGGTGAAGCCACTCTGGAAAACTGTGTGGAGGTTCCTCAGAGTTAAAAATAGACCTGACCTATGACCCAGCAATTGCACTGTTGGGGATTTACCCCAAATATACAGATGCAATGAAACACCGGGGCACCTGCACCCCGGTTTCTAGCAGCAATGTCCTGAATAGCCAAACTGTGGAAGGAGCCTCGGTGTCCATCGAAAGATGAATGGATAAAGAAGATGTGGTTTATGTATACAATGGAATATTACTCGGCCATTAGAAATGACAAATACTCACCATTTGCTTCAACGTGGATGGAACTGGAGGGTATTATCCTGAGTGAAGTAAGTCAATCGGAGAAGGACAAACATTGTATATTCTCATTCATTTGGGGAATATAAATAATAGTGAAAGGGAATATAAGGGAAGGGAGAAGTAATGTGTGGGAAATATCAGAAAGGGAGACAGAACATAAAGCCTCTAACTCTGGGAAACTAACTAGGGGTCGTGGAAGGGGAGGAGGGCGGGGGGTGGGGGTGAATGGGTGATGGACACTGAGCGGGGGCACTTGACGGGATGAGCTCTGGGTGTTATTCTGTATGTTAGTAAATTGAACACCAATAAATAAATTTATTATAAAAAATAATAAAAAAATAAAACAGGTATTTGCAAAGGGATAAATAACAAGATTAGCAAAACTAAAGAATCCATAAAATCAAATAACAACTATATATAAATAAAATATAATACATATTTAATACATATACATATAAACATATATGCATATATATGATATCTAACACAAATGGTATTAAAGATGAGTATGGAGTGATTATTCTATACAGTATCAGATTTTGTAACAACCAATTCTGTATATGTAACATGATAAATGTATATCCCAACCCTCATATCTCACAAAAAAGAAATACATATGCACTAAAGACATTAAACTAAAAAGTCAAAATGTTAGCTATTTTAATAGTATATATATATATACTTTTGCCTTCTATTAAAGTACCTAACATTTTATGTAGAGAATGGTTTCTTGAATAAGATACAATAAGCACAAATCATAACATACAATAATAACAAATTTGGCTGCATTAAAACAAAAATCATCCATAAGAAAAAATATTCAATGTAAAAATATATAATAGAGCCTATGATAAAATATTTCCAATTCTTTTTTTTAAGAGAAAAGGTGTTATTATTCAAGATCAGCTCAAAGTCAGACACTGACAGAGGCAAGGATAATTATTATCTCATTACATTTGGACTTTGGCATCCATTTGAAATACTAATTTTCCAAGTGGGACATTTTACAGCCAGTAGACTCTCAGCAGTTTCTGTCAGTTCTTAAGACATTACTCCTACAAACTAATATTTAAAATTTTATATAACTTTATTTAATTTATATATGTATATAAATCATTAAATACACACACAGAAATTATATAGATGGTTAATTCGCAGAAAAGAAAATCTGAATAAGCAATTAATGTAAGTAAAGCTCATCAGTAATCATGGAGATGCAAATTAAAATAAAAGTGAATTATTTTTTCAAACTCATGAGACTGGTAAAAAAATTAAAAATTAACACTCAGGGCATTGGAAATTGTTCAACAAATGTGGAGAACAATATGAAAATATCTAGTAATTTTGAAATGTTAATTGCCAATAATTTAGCAATTTCACTTAAGGTACAAAGAGAAACTCTAGCACATGTGTACAAAGAAAACATGTAAAAAAAATATTGATTGCAATAGTATTTACCACAGTGGAATTTTGGAGGAAAAACTTAATGAGGATAAAAATATGCAATAGAATATGTTAGAGTAGTAAAAACAATTGAACTAGAACCACATGTATCAACATGAATGGATCTCACTAATATTATTGAATAAGATAAAAAAAATAGTATTGAAAGACAGAAGCAAATTCCACAAACCACCTATGATATAATACTATTTTAGAGTATAAAATCAGAGGTGCCTGGGTGTCTCAGTTGGTTAAGCATCTCCCTTCAGTTCAAGTCATGATCTCAGTTTCCTAGGATTGAGTCCCATGTCAGGCTCCCTTCCTCATTGGAGAGCCTGTTTATCCCTCTCTCTCTCTGCAGCTCCCCTTGCTTGAGCTCGCTCTCTTTCACACACTCTCTCTCTCACAAATAAGTAAAATCTTAAAAAAATAAATAAAGCATAAAAACAATGTTAAGCGTTATATAGATGTAATATACAAAAATTGAAATATCATGGATAGATATATTTCACAGCTACTTCAAGATAAATGATGCCTCTGAAGGGGAAGCAAAAATGATGAGATGGTGAAAGGTATAAGAGGACTTAAATTGTGTATAGAAAACTTGTTTATTTGAAAATCAGAAGAAAATAGATATTTTTAAGTATTTGTTAACTTTAAGTGTATCTATATGGGTGTTGGGGATTAGTTACTATACATTTCTGTATGTTTAAAATATTATCAGAAAGGGAGACAGAACATAAAGACTGCTAACTCTGGGAAACGAACTAGGGGTGATAGAAGGGGAGGAGGGCGGGGGGTGGGAGTGAATGGGTGACGGGCACTGGGGGTTATTCTGTATGTTAGTAAATTGAACACCAATAAAAAATAAATTAAAAAAAATAAAAATAAAATATTAAAATATACTAAAAATAAAGAAAATATTTGAATTTTAAAATTAGATAAGCTTGAGCTCAATCTGAGGCTGATCAAGTGTGTGCTACATTACTCAAAAATCACTGAGCCACAATTTCTTCATCAGGAAAATGGGTGTGATATTTATTTTGTAGGATGTTGGTGAGGATTAAATAGTATAAAATATGTAAAGTGCCTAGTAGAGTGCCATATAGAGGTATAATAGTTATTAATTTTATTTCCTTTTAACATCTGCCATTACTTTAATTGGGCCAGTCTAATGATGATATCAGGAAGAGGAGTGGAAAATTTAAAAAATTCCACTTCTGGATATTTACTAGAAGAAAAGAAAACATTAATTTAAAAAGATATATGAATTATTGTGTTTATTACAGCATTATCTACAATAGAAAAGATATGGAAGAAACCTATGTGTTGATAGATAAGGAAGATGTGGAATATGTTCACAATGAAATATTACTCAGCCATAAAAAGAATAGAATCTTGCCATTCATGACAACATGGATGGACCTACAGTGTATTATGCTAAGTGAAATAAGTCAGAAAGAAAAAGACAAATACCATATGATTTCACTTATATGTGGTATCTGAAAAATGCACCACCCAAACAAACAACAACAACAAAGTAGAAACTGACTCATAAATATAAATAACAAACTGGTAATTATTTAAAAGGAGGGGTTGGGGGATGGGAGGAGATTAAGAAATATAAACATCTAGTTATAGATGCAACAGTTTAAATCAAACTTTGGGGATAAAAAGTACTGCATAGGGAATATAGTCAATATTGTTGTAATACATCTATTATGGTAAGTTTTGTAATGTATATAATGTCTGAATCACTGTGTAGCAAATCTGAAACAATTTAAGATTATAAGTCAGCTATACTTCAATTAAATAAAAAAGGGAAAGGACATGAGTTTAGCTTGACAAAGTTACTATTGAAGTAAATGAACTTCCTCCTAGTGATTACTGCCTCACTTTCTAAGTGCTTACAAACCATCTGTTTTATAACACTTTCTGCAGTTTTTTCAGAGAGCCATGAATATCAAGATATCTTGATACCTATTTCCAGAAACTATTTTCTCTCTTTTGAAAATCAACTAATGTGTCAATCACTACTTTCCTGCTACCTCTCCAATCTCAATTCCCATTATTTGCCATCATTCCTTCATAAAGCTTTTGACTATTTCCAAAACTCACATCCTATTCTAAAGCTGTAAATTTAATCTGCTGAAAATATTCACAAGAATGTGCCAGAAGCTCTAGAGAAATTTCCAAGAGCTCTCAAGTCGTTTTGGGCAATAGTGGCATCTCAGCAGTAAATCTGTAATTTCCTCAGGCTTTACTTTTGATAGGAAGAGTACACATTGCACTATGTCTTGTGTGTGTGTGTGTGTTAGAATCATGCTACTTTATGTTTGTGCATTAATTTTCTAAACCCTGTTAGATAATATGATGTTTTACAGTGAAGATTGTGTCATTGTCCACTTAATAATCTGTGTGACACAGAAAATTGTGTATATGCTGAGTAATGAACAAATGCCCTAGGTTTTCCTTTCCATAGTATATTTCTTTTTAATTTATATATTTTTCTTATGGTATGCTCATGAATTACATATTGATTGGCAGTGACTACCATGGTATGACGTCATCAGTAGTACCATTATGAGAAAGAAGCAAAGTATCTAACTGCTTTTGTCTAGTATTAAATTAATGAAGAAATTCAGTAATTCCCATTTAAGGTCGGGAAGTGACAGTCGGGTCATATTTGATCTTTCAAAGTTCAAGACTTCTCCAGAATTAAAAATTTGAACTCTCAACAAAAATGCTTATTAAAATGTCAGAGTTGGGACTTTCATAAGACATAAGTCAAACACTGCTATAAACCCTGAGGAGGAAGTATCAACTCTTCACTCCCACTTCTTCTAGGAAGATTAGAAAATCAACTTGAATAAATATGTAAGAAGACGTTTTAGAACATATAAATCCATTTTTAAAATAAAATATTACTTGTTTATTGATAGAAAACTTCACATTTAAACATAAGTCATAAAAACTTCTAAGATCAGTTTACACTTATAAAACTTTTCATAGAGGTGAGGGGCCATTTCTGGGTCTCTATTCTGTTCCATTCATCTATGTGTCTTTGTGCCAGTACCATACTGTCTGAATGATCATGGCTTTGTAACAGAGCTTGAAGTTAGGCATTGTGATTCTCCCAGTGTTTTTTTTTTGTTTGTTTGTTTGTTTGTTTGTTTGTTTTTCTTTCAACGTTCCTCTGGCTATTCAGGTGTTTTCTGGTTCCATATAAATCTTAAAAATGTCAACGGTATTTTTATAGGGATTACATTGAATGTGCAGATTACTCTGAGTAGCATAGACATCTGAACAATATTTTTTCTTCCAATCCATAAGCATGGAATGATTTTCCATCTCTTTGTGTCTTCCTCAATTTCTTCCATAAGTGTTCTGTAGTTTTTAGAGTACAGATCCTTTACCTGTTTGGCTAAGTTTATTCCTAGATATCTTATGGATTTGGTGTATTTGTAAATGGGATAGATTCGTTAATTAAACTTTATTCAGTCTCATTGTTACTGTATGGAAATGAAACTGATTTATGTGCATTGATTTTTGTATCCTGCCACGTTGCTCAATTGCTGTGTGAATTCTAGCAACTTTGGGGTGGAGAATTTTATGACCCAGCAATTGTGCTACTGGGTTTTTACCCCTAAGACACAGATGCAATGAATGAAGGGGCACTTGCACCCTGATGTTCATAGCTGCAATATCCACCATAGCCAAACTGGGAAAGAGCCAAGATGTCCTTTGACAGATGAATGGATAAAGATGAAAGGATGAATATCTACCAATTACATCAATGTGGTTGGAAGTGGATGGTATTATGATATGTGAAATAAGTCAATTGGAGAAAGACAATTATCATATGGTGTCACTCATATTCAGAATATAAGAAATAGTGAAAAGGACCATAAGGGAAGGAAAGGAAACTGAGTGGGGAAAAAATCAAAGAGGGAGACAAACCATGAAAGACTCTTAACTCTTGGAACCAAACTGATGGCTCCTGAAGGGGAGGTTGGTGGGGAGATGGGATAACTGGGTGATGGGCATTAAGGAAAACATGTGATGGGATGAGTACTGTGTGTTATACACAACTTAAGAATTATTGAAAACTACATCTGAACCAATGATGTACTATATGCTGGCTAACTGAATTTAAACAATTAATTAACAATAATAAAAATCTTTCAAATATACATGAAAATCCAATTCCAGAAATTTCCTTAATTGTGCACTAGTGAAAAATGTCAGATATTCCATTTCTCATTTTAATTCTATCTTGTTTTCCTTTATGTATTTTAAAACTATATTGTTAAATATATGTATAGTTAGGATTATTATGTTTTATCTTCTTTGTGAGTTGACCCTTTTAGCATTATGTAATATTCCTCTTGATATTTGATACTTTTCCCTTGTTATGAGATACGCTATATCTTGTATCATTAAAGACACTTATTTTTTTTAAATTTAGAGTTTCCTGATAAATATATTTTCATCTTGTTGCATTAAAACACTTACATCAATATATGCAAAGTGATCTTCCTACAGAAAATTATCATTTGATCTTATTTTTATTCAAGTATAATTAACATACAGTGTTATATTACTTTCAGGTCTATATTATAATGATTCAACAATTCTGTATATTATTTTGTGTTCATCACAATAAGTGTACTCTTTAACCCCTTCATCTTCTTCACCCATCCGTTGACCTACCTCATCTCTGTCAACTACAGGTTTGTTCTCTATATTTAAGAGGCATTTTTTGGTCACTTTTCTCCTTGTTTTTTTTTTTGTTTTGTTTTTGTTTTTAATAAATTTCACATATGAGTGAAATTATATGGACAAAAAGCTTATATACTTATGGTGATTCCCTTGTATGTAATTGTTTTATTTTCTCTTGCTGATTTTAAAATTCTCTCTTATCACTATTTTTGGCATTTCAACCATGATATGTCTTGGTTTGGACCTTTTTATATTGATTTTGTTTGGAACTATCTGTGACTCCTGGATCTGAATGTCTGTTTCCTTCCCAAAATAAGGGAAGTTTTCAGTGATTATGTATTTGAGAAAATTCTTCTTCCTACTTTTCTATTTCTTCTTTTGGGATTCTTATAATACAAATGCTATAATGACTTGAAAATATCACTAAGTTGCTTTAACCTATTCTTATTTTTATTAGTATTTTTTTTAAATTTGCTGTTCAGCTTGGTTGCTTTCCATTACTCTGCTATCCAACTTGTTAATCCATTTTTCTGCTTCCTTTATTTCTTTAAGATTTTATTTGTTTATGAGAGAGAGAGAGAGAGTGTCAGAGGGAGAAGGAGGCTCCATGCAGGAAGCCTGGTGTGGGACTCGATCCGGGGACTCCAGGATCACGCCCTTAGCTGAAGGCAGACGCCCAACCGCTGAGCCACCCAGGCATCCCTCTGCTTCCTTTAGTATGCTATTTATTCCCTCCAGTTTATTTTTATCTTTTTATTTATTTTTATTTAAATTTCATTCAGCTAATAACATACCATGCAATATTGGGTCTAGAGTAGAATTCAGTGTTTCATCACTTTCATACAACACATAGTGCTCATCGCAAAAAAAAAAAAATGCCCTCTTTAATATTCATCACACATCGAGTTCCTTCACCCACACCATGATACATCAAACCTCAGTTTGTTTTCTATCATTAAAAGCCTCTTATACTTTGTTTCACTCTCTCTGTTTTTTTCTTTCCTCTTCCCATATTCCCATGTGTTTTCTTTGTTAGATTTCCACATAGGAGATGATATGGTATTTATTTTTCTCTGACTGAATTATTTCACTTAGCATAATACACTCTGGCTCCATCGATGTAATTGCAAATGGAAAGATTTCCTTCTCGTTAATGGCTGAGTGATATACCATTGTATGTATATACCACCTCTTCTTTCTCCAATCACCATTTGATGGACATTTGGGTTCTCTCCATAGTTCAGCTATTGTTCATAATGCTGCTATAAATGTTGGGGTATGTGTACCTCTTGAAATCTGTATTTTTGCATGCTTTGGGTAAATACCTAATAGTGCAACTGCTGGATCATAGAAATTTCTAATTTTAACATTTTTCCCTTTGTTAAAAGATTATAATCACTTATTTTAGGGAAAGAGAGCAGATGAAGGCAGAGAGAACTAGGTAGAGAATCCCAAGCAGAGTCTCCAGTGAGCATGTGTTGCAACATAGGGCTTTATTCTAGGACCCCAAGACCATGACCTGAATGGAAACCAAGTTGGAAGCTTAACTGAATGAGCCACCCAAGAACCCCTCCATTTTTAAATTCTGAGGAAACTTCATAAAGTTCTCCAGACTTGCTGTACAACTTTTAATTCTCACCAAAAGTGCAAGAGGGTTGCACTTTCTGGCATCTTCACCAACACCTATTGTTTCTTGTGTTGTTAATTTTAGTCATTCTGACAGGTGTGAGATGGTATATTACCCTGGTTTTGATTTGTATTTCCCTGATGATGAGTGATGTTGAGCATCTTTACATGTGTCTGTTAGCCATCTGGATATCTTCTTTGTAAAAGTATCTTTTCATGTCTTATACCCATTTCTTAACTGTGTTATTTGTATTTTGGGTGTTGAGTTTGATGAGTCACTTATACATTTTCTTCACTTACACATTTTGGATACTAACCTTTTATCAGATATGACATTTGCAAATATCTTCTCCCATACCTTAGACTGTCTTTTAGTTTTGTTGTTTCCTTCACTGTACATAAGCCTTTTATCTAGACAAATTTCCAAAAGTGCATTTTTGTTTTGCTTCCCTTGCCTTCAGAGATGTGTCTGGTAAGAAGTCTCTACATATGAAGTCAAAGAAATTACAGCCTGTGTTCTCCTTTAGCATTTTGATGGTTTCCTGGCTCACATTTAGGTTTTTCATCCATTTTGAATTTATGTTTGTGTATGATTTTAGGAAGTCGTCCAGTTTCATTCTTCTGCATGTTGCTCTCCAGTTTTCTCAATACCATTTGTTGAAGAGACTGTCTTTATTTCCATCAGATTTACTGCTTTGTCAAAGAAGAGGTGACCATATAGTTGTTGATTAATTTCTGGGTTTTCTGTTCTTTTCCACTGATCTATGTGTCTATTTCTGTGGCAGTACCATATTATCTTGATGGCTACAGTTTTGTACAATAGCTTAAAACCTGGAATCATGATGCCTCAAGAATTGTTTCTTTTTTCAGAATTGCTTTGGCTATTCATAGCCTTTTGTTGTTCCATTCAAATTTTGGGATTGTTTGTTCTAGCTCTATGAAAAATGCTGGCAGTTTATTGTTAGGAATTACATTGAATGTGTAGATTGCTTTAGTTCGTATAGACATTTTAGCAATATTTGTTCTTCCCAAACATGAGAATGGAATGCTTTTCCATTTCTTTGTGTACTGTTCAATTTCTTTCATAAATGTTCTATACTTTTCAGAGTATACATCTTTTAGTTAGGTTTATTCCAAGGTATCTTACTTTCTGTGGTGCAATTGAAAATGGGATCGATTCTTTGATTTATTTTTCTGCTCCTTTATTATGAGTATATAACAAGAAACACATTTCTGCATATTGATTATATATCCTGCAACTTTGCTGATCATGAATTAGTTCTAACAATTTTTTGTGAAGTTTTTCAGGTTTCTTATATAGAGTATCATGTTATCTACATATGGAGAAAGTTTGTTTCCTTGCTATTTGGATGACTTTTATTTCTTTTTGTTTTCTGACTGCTGAGTCTGAGTTCCACTTTTTGTGGTTGTATCTTTATCTTTTTTTCTTCCTGTGTCCTCACATATTTTTCTCTACGTCTCTTTCAGTTTCCTTCTATTTCACAACTTTTTTTTAATTCTCTCTACCTTTGATATGTTTTTCTCCATATCTCCATTCCTAGTCCACAACCAAATGCCATAGGGTAGTTTTTGTTAATTTATAAGAAATGTTGATAAATATTATGAAAGTTAGTATAATTAATATCTTAACTAGGAATTGTGCAAATTTTAAAGTGATATTGATATGTAGTATTCTGTTTAAATGTTTGAAATTAAAATATCTCCACATATTGGAAGATGTAATCTTTTGAAACTTTATCAACAGGTAGTTTACTGAATATTAACTAGAGTATGTGCTGCAGTGTGAGGTATTGTCAATTATACAATACTCTCTACCATCAAGCACCTCACAACCTAGTAGAAGAAATAAAATGTTTGATTTTTTAACATTTCAATGAACTTTTACTGAGCCATAATTATACACATTAAAAGACAAAAGAGAAGCAAATGGTCATGCAAATAAGAAAATCAATTATCAGATCTTTGTGATTATCATCATGAAGTTTCCTTATCAATGTCAACAGAAGTGTTTTTAACACGTGGTAAGAACAATCTGTGTATCAGATTTGCAACAATCTTTCATGGTGTTATTGCCATGGTGTCTAGAAAAAATTACACAATGACCAGCCTGGATTTATACTGTCTTATTTCTTCAAACCTGGGAATAGCTCAGATTATTCCTACCCACAAACTTTAACCTTATACATTCCACGAAATAGACAAAAACAAAAGCAAAAAAAAAAAAAAACTGTCCCTAAAGGGGGGAATATAGTAATTCATTGTCTCATCATTAGACAATATTGTTTCTAGTCTTAACTATTTAACCCCATTAAAAACATAGAGTTGTGTCAGATTACCAACCCATTCTCCTGTGAAAAGCAACTCAGTATTATGGTAGAGTTCCTTTTGTCTTCAGCTTTAAACCTGCTTAGGTAAACACCTTTATCATATGACTCTTCAGAGAGATTGTGTCAGAAAATTAGATTTATTCATTGGAGTCTAGATTCCATTCTGAGATTCCTACAACCTCTGAACTTATTATATTTAACTTGGGTACATTAAGGTTCATGCTATGTACTATAAAACTCTTTGATTTTTAAAAAAAGATCCTTAAAAATTTCTTTTGAGAGAGTGTGTGAGAGCAGGATGAGGGGCAAAGGGAAAGGGAAAGAGTGTCTCAAGTAGACTCCACACTGAGCACAGAGCCTGATATGGTGCTCAACCTTATGACTGTGAGATCATGACCTGAGTCAAAGTCAACAGACAGCTGACTGAGTGACCCATGCAACCCAAAGTTCTTTGGGCTTTGATAAAGGTATATATCTATCCACCACTATAATATTATAGAAAATAAATTTATTTATTTATTTATTTATTTATTTATTTTTTTTTTTTAATTTTTTTTATTTATTTATGATAGTCACAGAGAGAGAGAGAGGCAGAGACATAGGCAGAGGGAGAAGCAGGCTCCATGCACCGGGAGCCTGATGTGGGATTCGATCCTGGGTCTCCAGGATCGCGCCCTGGGCCAAAGGCAGGCGCCAAACCGCTGCGCCACCCAGGGATCCCTATTTATTTATTTATTATATTTAAATTTCATCCAAGTTGTTAGGCATGTAAATATTTTCTTCCTATAAGCAAATAATATGCAGTTTTAAATTGTACCCACAGTATATATTTTTTAAAAGATTTTATTTATTTATTGAAGAGAGATAGACAGAGAGAGGCAAAGACATAGGCAGAGGGAGAAGCAAGCTCCCTGCAGGGATCATGGCCTGAGCCGAAGACAGGCACTCAACCATTGAGCCACCCAGGTGCCCTCCCACAGTATATTTTATTATTCACTTAATAAAGGAAATATTGGTTGCTTTCAGTCACTGGCAATTGTAAATAAAGTTGCAATTAATTTTGCATACAGGTCTTTGCATAAACAGAAGTCCTCTAATGTACTGAGTAAATATTTAGATGAGTGTGATTGCTAGATCATATCTTTACTTTATTGGAAACTGACAAAATGTCCTCTAAAGTTATACCCTTTTGAATTTCCAGAAGGAATTAATGGAATTTCTGTTCCTTACAACAACATCAGCAACAGGCATTGTCATACTTTTGGATTTTATCCATTTTAATAGGTGTGTCATGTTATCTTTTTGTTACTTTAATTATTATATTCATAATAATAATTGATTTTGATCTTTACCTATGTTTACTTGCTATATGTATTTTTATTTGGAAACATATCTGTTTAGATAATTTCCTCATTTTAATTGGGTTATTTATTTCTATTTTTGAGTCTTAACAATTTTTTGTATATTTTGGATACAAGTACTTTATCAGATGTATATTGTATAAATATTTACTTCCAACATATTATTTGTGTTTTCATTCTCTTAACAGTATCTTTTGCAGACTAGAAGTTTTTGATTTATTAAAGTCCAACTTACCACTTTTTTTTTATTTAATGGATATTGCTTTGGATGTTGTATCTAAAAATGCATACCCAAATCCAAAGTCATGCAGATTTTCTAATGTTTTCTTCTATATATTTTATATTTCTGTATTATACATTTATTTCTATTATCCAGAGTTAATTTTTGTGTAAAATGTGAGGTCTGTGCCTATGTTAATTTTTTTATGGATGGATATACAATTGCTCCAGAACCATTTCTTGAAAAATGTGTCCTTTCATCACTGAATTGCCTTTTTATTTTTATTTATACTGAATTTCAAATATGTATAATGATATATTTTTGGTGTGTCTATTCTGTTTTATTGGTTTATGTATCTGCTTTCACCATTATCACACTGTCTAGTTTACTGTAGCTTATACTAATTCTTGATATGAGGTTGTCTAGTATCTTAACTATCTTATACTTTTTCAAAATTATATTTGTTACACTAAGGCTTTGGCATTTCAATGTATATTTTAGCAACAGTTTGTCAATTTCTGCAAAATATCTACTGGGTTTATTTTTGTGTATAGTGTAAGAAAATGGTCCAGTTTCATTCTTCTACATGTGGCTGTCCAATTTTTCCAACACCATTTGTTGAAGAGACTCTCCTTTTTCCATTGGATATTCTTCACTGCCTTGTCAAGGATTAGTTGACCATAGAGTTGAAGGTCTATTTGGATCAATACATTTGCATCTTTGGGGTAAATACCTAGTAATGCAATTACTGGGTCCTAGGGTAGCTTTATTTTTAATTTATTGAGGAGCCTCCATACTGTTTTCCAGAGTGACTATACCAGCTTGCATTCCCATTAACAGTGTAAGAGGGTTCCTCTTTCTCTGCATCCTCGCCAACATCTGTCATTTCCTGACCTCTTAATTTTAGCTATTCTGACAGGTGTCAATTGATGTCTCATTCTGGTTTTCGTTTGTATTTCCCTGATGGCAAGTGATGTGGAGAATTTTTTTCATGTCTGTTGGCCATTTCTACGTTTTCTTCATAGAAATGTCTGTTCATATTTTCTGCCCATTTCTTGACTGGATTATTTGTTTTTGGATGTTGAGACTGATAAGTTCTTTATAGATCTTGGATACTAGCCCTTTATCTGATATGTCATTTGCATGTATCTCCTCCCATTCCAAAGGTTGCCTTTTAGTTTTGTTGACTGTATCTTTCGATGTGCAGAAGCTTTTTAGTTTGATATAGTCCCCATCATTTTTGCTTTTGTTTCCCTTGCCTTTGGAGACGTGTCTAGTAACCTGTTGCCATATCCAGGTCAAAGAGGATTCTTCTTGTGATCTCCTTTAGAATTTTGATGGATTCCTGTCTCCTATTTAGATCTTTCATCCATTTTGAGTTTATAGCAGCATTGTTCACAATAACCAAACTGTGGGAAAAGCTGAGATGTCCATCCACAGATAAATGGATAAAAAAGATATGGTATACATACAATTGAGCCATCAGAAAATATGAATATTTACCATTTACATCGATGAGGATGAAACTGGAGGGTATTATGCTGAGTGAAATAAGTCAATCAGAGAAAGACAATTATCCTATGATTTCATTTATATGTGGAATATAAGAAACTGCAGAAGATCATAGAGGAAGGGAGGGAAAACTGAAAGAGAAGTCATCAGAAAGGGAAAAAAACATGAGGGATTCTTAACTATAGGAAACAACTGAGAGTTGCTGGAGGGGAGGGTGGGTGAGGGGAATGCAGTAATTTGGTGAAGGCAGTCAGGAGGACATGTGAGGTGATGAACACTGGCTGTTATATGCAACTGATGAATTATTGAACTTTACATCTGAAAATAATGATGTACTATATGTAAGCGAATTGAATTTAAATAAAAAAGTCTACTGGGTTTTGGCAGCCACTGATATATATACATATATAATATTAAATATAATTACTTTATAATTTGATAATGTTGAAAAATATTGTTTTTAATTTCAATTTCCACTTCTTAACTGCTTAGATAGAAGAAACATACATACCAATAATACTTTTTTTTTAAATTTTTATTTATTTATGATAGTCACACACAGAGAGAGAGAGAGAGAGGCAGAGACATAGGCAGAGGGAGAAGCAGGCTCCATGCACCGGGAGCCCGACGTGGGATTCGATCCCGGGTCTCCAGGATCACGCCCTCGGCCAAAGGCAGGCGCCAAACCGCTGCGCCACCCAGGGATCACTAATACTTTTTAAAGTGGTAATTAAGCCCATAGTAGTGAAATAATAGGATCATCAAAATATTCAGTAATTTAAGATGAGCCAGGGAAAGAGGACAGCAAAGAAACATTGAACAAATGGGAAATTTAAAAAATAGCAAGATAGTAGACTTAAACCAAACCAAATTGATAATTATATTATACATAAAAACTAAAAAACATCCATTAATAAGCGGAAATTGATAGATTGAATAAAAATGTAGAACCATAGTACTTACTTTCTTAAACTGGAAATTTATATCTTTTGACCATGTCTAAACAATTCCTCCCCTGCCTCTGATAAACCCACAAATCTGGTCTCCTTTTCTTTTTTTTATTAAAATTGTTAATTTAATTGTTGAAATAAGAATTATAAAAAATAATTAAGGATTATAAAATATATTTTAACCCTACATTATCAATAGATTTAAATTTTTTATAAATTTATTTTTTATTGGTGTTCAATTAACTAACATATAGAATAACACCCAGTGCTGATCCCATCAAGTGCCCCCCTCAGTGCCCATCACCAGTCACCTGAAACCCCCACCCACCTCCGCTTCCAACACCCCTAGTTCGTTTCCCAGAGTTAGGAGTCTTTCATGTTATCTCTCTCTTTCTGATATTTCCCACTCATTTTTTCTCCTTTCCCCTTTATTCCCTTTCACTATTTTTTATATTCCCCAAAAGAATGAGACCATATAATGTTTGTCCTTCTCTGATTAACTTATTTCACTCCGCATAATACCCTCCAGTTCCATCCATGTCGAAGCAAATGGTGGGTATTTGTCGTTTCTAATGGCTGAGTAATATTCCATTGTATATGTAAGCCACATCTTCTTTATCCATTCATCTTCGATGGACACCAAGGCTCCTTCCACAGTTTGGCTATTGTGGACATTGCTGCTATAAATATTGGGGTGCAGGTGTCCCGGCATTTCATTGCATCTGTATCTTTGGGGTAAATCCCCAGCAGCACAAGTGCTATATCGTAGGGCAGATCTATTTTTAACTCTTTGAGGAACCTCCACACAGTTTTCCAGAGTGGCTGCACCAGTTCACATTCCCACCAACAGTGCAAGAGGGTTCCCCTTGCTCCAAATCCTCTCCAACATTTGTGGTTTCCTGCTTTGTTAATTTTCCCCATTCTCAGTGGTGTGAGGTGGTATCTCATTCTGGTTTTGATTTGTACTTTCCTGATAGCCAGTGATGTGGAGCACTTTCTCATGTGCTTGTTGGCCATCTCTATGTCTTCCTCTGTGAGATTTCTGTTCATGTCTTTTGCCTATTTCATGATTGGATTCTTTGTTTCTTTGCTGTTGAGTTGAATAAGTTCTTTATAGATATTGGATGCTAGCCCTTTATTGGATACGTCATTTGCAAATATCTTCTCCCATTCTGTAGGTTGTCTTTTAGTTTTGTTGACTGTATCTTTTGCAGTGCAAAACCTTCTTATCTTGATGAAGTCCCAATAGATCATTTTTGCTTTTGTTTCTCTTGCCATCATGGATGTATCTTGCAGGAAGTTACTGTGGCCAAGTTCAAAAAGGGTGTTGCCTTTGTTCTCCTCTATGATTTTGATGGAATCTTGTCTCACATTAAGATCTTCCATCCATTTTTGAGTTTATCTTTGTGTATGGTGCAAGAGAATGGTCTAGTTTGATTCTTCTGCATGTGGATGTCCAATTGTCCCAGCACCATTTATTGAAGAGACTGTCTTTTTTCCAGGGGAAAGTTGATCCTCCTTTGTCAAATATTAGTTGACCATAGAGTTGAGGGTCCACTTCTGGGTTCTCTATTCTGTTCCATTGATCTATGTGTCTGTTTTTGTGCCAGTACGACACGGTCATTATGACCACAGCTTTGTAGTACAACCTGAAATCTGGCATTGTGATGCCCCCAGATATGGTTTTCTTTTTTAATATTCCCCTGGCTATTCGGGGTCTTTTCTGATTACACACAAACCTTAAAATAAATTTTTCTAACTCGCTGAAGAAAGTCCATGGTATTTGGATAGGGATTGCATTAAACATGTAAATTGCCCAGGGTAACATTGACATTTTCACAATATTAATTCTTCCAATCCATGAGCATGGAATATTTTTCCATCTTTTTGTGTCTTCCTCAAGTTCTTTCAGAAGTGTTCTGTAGTTTTTAGGGTATAGATCCTTTATCTCTTTGGTTAATTAATTCCTAGGTATCTTATGCTTTTGGGTGCAATGTAAATGGGATTGACTCCTTAATTTCTCTTTCTTCAGTCTCATTGTTAGTGTATAGAAATGCAACTGACATCTGGGCATTGATTTTGTATCCTGCCACACTGCCTACTTGCTGGATAAGTTCTAGCAATCTTGCGGTGGAGTCTTTTAGGTTTTCTATGTAGAATATCATGTCATTGGCGAACAGGGAGAGTTTGACTTCCTTTTTGCCCATTTGAATGCCTTTTATTTCGTTTTGTTGTCTAATTGCAGAGGCTAGGACTTCTAGTACTATGTTGAATAGCAGTGGTGAGAGTGGACATCCTTGTCTTGTTCCTGATCTTAGGGGAAAGGCTCCCAGGGCTTCCCCATTGAGAATGATATTTGCTGTGGAATATTCGTAGGTTGCTTTAAGATGTTGAGGAACGTTCCTTCTCTCCCTACACTCTGACGAGTTTTGATCAGGAATGGATGCTGTTTTGTCAAATACTTTCTCTGCATCTAATGAGAGGATCATATGGTTCTTGGTTTTTCTCTTGCTGATATGATGAATCACATTGATTGTTTTACAAGTGTTGAACCAGTCTTGCGTCCCGGGGAAAAATCCTACTTGGTCATGGTGAATAATTTTCTTAATGTACTATTGGATCTTACTAGCTAGTGTCTTGTTGAGAATTTTTACATCCATGTTCACCAGGTATATTGGTCTATAATTCTCCTTTTTGGTGGGGTCTTTGTCTGGTTTTGGAATTAAAGTGATGCTGGTCTCATAGAACGAGTTTGGAAGTACTCCATTTCTTTCTATCTTTTCGAACAGCTTTAGTAGAATAGGTATGGTGTCTTCTTATAAACCTTTGATAGAATTACCCAGGGAAGCCATCTGGCCCTGGACTTTTGTGTCTTTGAAGGTTTTTGAAGACTGCTTCAGTTTCCTCCCTGGTTATTGGCCTGTTCAGGTTTTCTATTTCTTCCTGTTCCAATTTTGGTAGTTTGTGACTTTCCAGAAATGCATCCATTTCTTATAGCTGCTCATAATATGCTTTAAAATCGTTTGTATTTCCTTGGAGTTGGTAGTGATCTCTCCTTTCTCATTCATGATTTTAGTAATTTGAGTCTTCTCTCTCTTCTTTTTACTAAGGCTGGCTAATGGTTTATCTATCTTATTAATTCTTTCAAAGAACCAACTCCTGGTTTTGTTGATCTGTCCACAGTTCTTCTGGTCTGAGAGATTCTGCTTGAATCTTTATTCTCTTCTGTTGGTTGTAGGATCTATTTGCTGTGTTTTCTCTAGGTCCTTTATGTGTAAGGTTAGCTTTTGTATTTGAGTTCTTTCCAGTTTTTGGATGGATGCTTGTATTGTGATGTATTTCCCCCTCAGGACTGCTTTTGCTGCATCCCAAAGATTTTGAACGGTTGTATCTTCATTCCCATTAGTTTCCATGAATCTTTTTAATTCTTCCTTAATTTCCTGGTTGACCCTTTCATCTTTTAGCAGGATGGTCCTTAACCTCCACGGGTTTGAGGTCCTTCCAAACTTCTTGTGATTTAGTTCTAATTTCAAAGCATTATTGTCTGAGAATATGCAGGGAATGATCCCAATCTTTTATTATCAGTTCAGACCGGTCTGTGACCCAGTATGTAGTCTATTCTGGAGAAAGTTCCATGTGCACTTGAGAAGAATGTGTATTCAGTTGCGTTTGGATGTAAAGTTCTGTGAATATCTGTGAAATCCATTTGTTCCAGTGTATCATTTAAAGCTCTTGTTTCTTTGGAGATGTTGTGCTTAGAAGACCCATTGAGTGTAGAAAGCGCTAGATTGAAGTCACCAATTATAAGTGTATTATTATGTAAGTATGTCTTAACTTTGGTTATTAATTGATTGATATATTTGGCAGCTCCCACATTGGGGGCATATATATTGAGGATTGTTAAGTGAACCTTTAAGTATGATATAGTGTCCCTCTTCATCTCTCACTACAGTCTTCAGGGTAAATTTTAGTTTGTCTGACATAAGGATGGCTACCCCTGCTTTCTGTTGTGGGCCATTTGAATGGTATATGGTTCTCCAACCTTTTATTTTCAGGCTGTAGGTGTTCATGTCTGAAATGAGTGTCTTGTAGACAGCAAATATGTGGGTCCTGCTTTTTTATCCAATCTGAAACCCTGCGCCTTTTGATGGGATCATTAACCCCATTCACGTTCAGAGTTACTACTGTAGTATATGAGTTTAGTGTGATCATAATACCTATTCAGTCCCTGTTTTTGTGGATTGTTCCATTGGACTTCTTCTTAAAGAGGAATTTTAAGAGTTCCCCTTAAAATTTCTTGCAGAGCTGGTTTAGTGGTCTCATATTCTTTCAGTTCTTGCCTATTTTGGAAGCTCTTTATCTCTCCTTCTATTCTGAATGAAAGCCTTGCTGGATAAAGTATTCTTGCCTGCATGTTCTATCATTTAGGATGCTGAGTATATCCTGCCAGGCCTTTCTGTCCTGCGAGGTCTCTGTGGAGAGGTCTGCTGTTAATCTAATATTTCTCCCCATAAAAGTTAGAGATTTCTTGTCTCTTGCTGCTTTAAGGATCTTCTCTTTATCTTTGGAATTTGCAAGCTTCATTATTAAATGTCGAGGTGTTGAGCGGTTTTTATTGATTTTAAGAGGAGATCTCTATATTTCCTGGATCTGAATGACTGTTTCCCTTCCCGTATTAGTAAAGTTTTCAGCCATGATTTGTTCAAATACATATTCTGGACCTCTGTTCCTTTTGGTGCCCTCAGGAACCGCAATTAAACCTATATTTTTCTTCCTCAAGCTGTCATTTATTTCCCTTAATCTATCCTCATGATCTTTTAATTGTCTCTTTTTTCCTCAGTTTCCCTCTTTGCTATCAACTGGTCTTCTATGTCCCTCACTTGTTCTTCCACCTCGTTAACCCTCGTCGTTAGGACCTCTAGTTTTGACTGCATCCCATTTAATTGATTTTTAATTTCTGCCTGATTAGATCTAAATTCTGCAGTCATGAAATCTCTTGAGTCCTTTATGCTTTTTTTCTAGAGCCACCAGGAGCTTTATAATAGTGCTTCTGAATTGGCTTTCTGACATTGAATTGCAATCCAAATTTTGTAACCTTGTGGGAGAGAGGACTGTTTCTGATTCTTTCTTTTGAGGTGAGGTTTTCATTCTAGTCATTTTGCTCAGTGCAGAGTGGCCAAAATCAATTTGTATTGGGAAAAGGAGAAAAAGAGAGGAGAGAAAGAAGGAAAGACAAGAGAAAAAAAAAAGAAAAAGGAAGAAAAAAATTAAAAAAGAGAAGAAAAAGAGAAAGAAAAAGAAAGAAAAGGGTGGGGTAAGCAAACAGAAATCAAAAAGCCAAAAAAAAAAAAAACCATGGGGGGGTATCTTCAATTCTGTATACTTTAAGTCCCTTGACTTCCCCTGGAACTTGTCGGTCTAGTTGGTCTTCTGGGGAGGGGCCTGTTGTGCTGATTTTCAGGCGTTAACACTTGGGGGAGCTGCTCTACCCCCTGCCTGGTACAGGGCTCAGTGGGGGTTGTTTACCCCGTGAGTCCCCAGGAGGAACAATCCCAGTGGAGGCGGCCAGCTCTGGAGCCCTGGATTCAGCTCCTGCAGTTACTAGGGAGCTCTCAGTCTGCAGGGCCCTGGATGCTCCAGGGGCAGGCCCGTTGATCTGCTCAGCTTGGGGCAGGAGTGTCGTTACTGTCCTGTGTCCTCCTGGCCTCTGCCTGTCCCGGGGGGGGGCGCCGGTTCCTGGGCTGTGGCCCTGGCGCCCTGTGCTCCCAGGCCTGCGCTGTTGGATTCGTGCTTCTGGCCGCGCAGCCCCCTCCGCGTGGAGCCTCCGTCCGAGGCCCTCCGAGCTGCTCCCCAGTGGAGCCGTGCACGCACTGCAGCCTTTTAGGGAGCTCGGCGCACTCTCCCTGGGTCGCAGATGTCTGTTAATGCCTGACGGCATCCCCGCCCTCCTGGGATCCTACTCTAATTCCCTTGGAGCCCGTTTCTGTCCGGGAAGATTGGTGAAGCTCCTGCTTCTCCAGGACAGGGGTTTCCTGTCCTGAGGACCTCACTGCATGGCCTTAGCCTGGCTCCTCACGGGGCCCTTCCCCCTTGGATGCTTTTTTATTCATTTATTTTTTTCCATATTCCCACCTTGATAGAAGCCTGAACTCTTCTCACTGTAGCATTCCAGCTGTTCTCTCTTTAAGTCTCAGGTCGAATTCGTAGGTTTTCAGGATGATTTGAAGGTTATCTAGGTAATTTGGTGGGGACAGGTGACTTGGGGACCCTACTCTTCCGCCATCTTGCCCCACCTCTCTGGTCTCCTTTTCTATATTTTGTTGTTGTTGTTGTTGTTTGGGGGGATTTTACACATAAGTGAGAGCATAAAGTATTTGTCTTTCCCTATCTGACTTATTTCACTTATGTCAATTTTAAGTCAATAAAAATTAAAGAAAAATGTAAAAGACAATTATATGCTGTATGAAGGAATCTTACTATACATAAAATTATTTAGGTTTATTAAAAATTATAGAAATCCATACCATCAAAACACTAATCAATATAAAACTATAATAACTATATTAATATCTATATAACTATATTATATCTGATATAACTATATTATATCAGATAAAATAGACTTCAGAACATGAAATAGAGGGTTTTTATATCAATAAAATTATTAAATATTTTAAAAGCATAACAATCCTGAAAGTGTATGCATCTGAAATATTGCTTCAAAATATAGGAGATAAACAAAGCCACAATGATAGCTTGTGCCTTCAGCTTCCATTTCAATCATTGATAAAACATTTACACAATCACTAATCATGTAGAAGATTTTCCCATTATTAACCAGGTTGATTTAATTGACATTTATGTAACCCTCCACTCAATATCAGCAAAGTACCTGTTATATTTTTCAAATATATTAAAATGAATAAATACCACAATTTTTAAAATCATTTAAATATTTACCACTCCAAATCACAGGCATGTATGTAATTGTAAAATATATACATGTAAAAACCTCTTTAGGAGCATAGTTTATAAAATGACATATTCTCCACCACAAAGCTATGTTACTCAAACTTTCTAAGCCTCAGCTTCATTTACTATTGATTATAAGCAATAACAATTTTTTGGTCAGATTTTTATAAATACTAAATAAGTAATGTATGTAAAGAGCTTAGCATTTATGTAGGTATAAGGTCTTATTATTTTGTAGACATTTAACAACTTAAATTCAAAGCACAGAAGAAGCAATACCAGAGAAGTGTAGGGTAAGAAAACTGCAATTTTTCCATTTTTGTCCTATGGCCGGTCAAATGAACTGAGCAATAGAGATGCCTTCTTTGTGATGAATTGGTCAATTGTTTTTATGTTAATAATTCAATTAAATTTATGGAACTTATGTATCCAGGATACTGTATAATGAATAGCAACAAAAAAGGAAAAGAGTTTAATGAAGATAGTATTCCATAAGGCCTCTTGTTTATCAAGCAGATCATAATATTAGACTATTGATTGTAATAGTTCCTGAGTGTGTGCTTTACTTAGCCCACAAAGGGTTTCTTGAAAATGACTAAGCCTATCCTCAAAGTCAGAACATATGTGATTTTAATGCATATGATTATAAATTGTAAAATATGGAAGGTAAAAATGAGGTTCTGATATTAGGCCATCATCTTTCTTCAATAAGAAACTAAGATCGCTTCAGCCTTTGAGGTAAGCATAATATTCTAACAGGCATCCTACGTTGCACTATTCCCACTGCATCTGACAAGTGCAGTTACAGGAGCTGGACTCTGCCAAGTGGGTCAATATTTTGCTCTCTGTCTCTACCTCCTACCTATTCATGATAACATGGATCTAATACATACACCAAGCTGCCGTTAATCTTTAAGATTTTTTGTTTATTTTAGATGGACAGAGAACATGAGTGGGAGGGGCAAAGAGGGAAGATTTCAAAGGGACTCCATTATGAGTGCAGAGCCCCACATGGGGCTCAATATCATGGCCTTGAGATAATCAATTGAGCCAAAACCAAGATTCGGATGCAAAACTGACTGTACCACACAGGACCCCCCCTGAATTGCCACTTAAACTATGATTTAACTTTGATAATAGAAGCCAATTACTAGGAAATGGAGGAAAAAAATTAAAAGAACCTGCATATATGATAACGAGAGACACAATATCAGCTCTGATCATCTGCACCAGAAATTTTTGGTTTGTATTCTATTGTCATAAACATATAAATACTCTAAAGTACATCATATATTATTTTTTAAAAAGTTGTTAAAGGACTTAAGGAACTTATGGACAAGAATCAATGAAAGGAGAAAAATCAAGCCTCATACAGAGCTCTTGCTTCTCTTTTATGTTTCCTTCCTCTTCACAGTTATTTTATTGGCAGTTTCCTATACTATTGACTTGTCTTCCTCACATCCAAATGAAAAATCTTTCTTATCTTCACAACCCAATGAAAAATATTTAAAATAATCCACATGGTGACAAATATTTTCACTTTTTAAAAAAATTTTAGTTCCATTTAACATATATGTTAATATTAGTTTTAGATATAAAATAGAATGTTTTGATAATTCTACATATGACAAGTGCACTCCTGAAACCCCATCATCTATTTAACCCCGCCCCCATCCTCTCCCCTGATAACCATCAGCTATAATTGTCTGATTCTTAATCTGTCTCTTTCTGTCTCTCCCTCTCTTGTTTTTCCTCTTTGTTCTTTTGCTTTGTTTCTTAAATTCAACATATGAGTGAAATCATATGGTATTTCTCTTTCTTTGGGTGACTTACTTCCCTTAGCATCATACTTTCTAGCTCCATCCATGTCATTGCAAATGGCAAGACTTCATTGTTTTATTTGGCTAAATAATATAATGGAATATATTATACACATACCACTTATTTACCCATTCATCAACTGATGGACACTTGGGCTGCTGCCAATATCTTGACTATTGTGAATAATTCTGCTATAAATGTAGGAGTGCATATATCCCTTTGAGTTAATGTTTTTGTATTTATTCCCTGGGCCAATACCCAGTAGTGTGATTGCTGGATCATAGGACAGTTTTACTCTTAACTTTTTGAGGAACTTTTTTTTGGATATTTTTTATTTGAGTTCTATTTGCCAACATATAGCATAATACCCAATGCTCATCCTGTCAAGTGCCCCCTCGGTGCCCGTCACCCAGTCACCCCATCCCCCCCACCCATCTCCCCTTCCACTATCCCTTGTTTGTTTCCCAGAGTTAGGAGTTTGAGGAACTTTCATACCATTTACAACTGTAGCTGCGGAAGATTGCATTACCACCAACCACGCACAAGTGTTCCTTTTTTTCCATACTCTTTTGCCAACACCTGTTGTTTCTTGTGTTGTTGATTTTAGCCATTCTGACAGTGTGAGGTGAAACTTTATTGTAGTTTTGATGGACATTTCCCTGATCATAAATGATGATGAGAATATTTTCATACGTCTGTTTGCTATCTGTATGTTTTCTTTGGAGAAATGCCTGTTCATGTTGTCTGCCTATTTTTTAATTGGATTATTTGGGTTTTGGAAGTTGGGTTTTACAAGTTCTTTACATATTTGGATATTAAGGAAGCCCTTATCACATGTCATTTGCAAATATATTTTCCCAATTTATAGATTGTCTTTTAGTTTGTTGATGGTGCCCTTCCCCATGCAGAAGTTTTGTTTTTATTTTTGTTTTATTTTGATGAAGTCCCAATAGTTTTTTGTTGTTGTTGTTTTATAAATTTTTTTTAATTTATTTTTTATTGGTGTTCAATTTACTAACATACAGAATAACCCCCAGTGCCCGTCACCCATTCACTCCCACCCCCCACCCTCCTCCCCTTCTACCACCCCTAGTTCGTTTCCCAGAGTTAGCAGTCTTTACGTTCTGTCTCCCTTTCTGATATTTCCCACACATTTCTTCTCCCTTCCTTTATATTCCCTTTCACTATTATTTATATTCCCCAAATGAATGAGAACATATAATGTTTGTCCTTCTCCGACTGACTTACTTCACTCAGCATAATACCCTCCAGTTCCATCCACGTTGAAGCAAATGGTGGGTATTTGTCATTTCTAATAGCTGAGTAATATTCCATTGTATACATAAACCACATCTTCTTTATCCATTCATCTTTCGTTGGACACCGAGGCTCCTTCCACAGTTTGGCTATCGTGGCCATTGCTGCTATAAACATCGGGGTGCAGGTGTCCCGGCGTTTCATTGCATTTGTATCTTTGGGGTAAATCCCCAACAGTGCAATTGCTGGGTCGTAGAATAGTTTTTTAACTTTTGTTTCCTTTGCCTCAGAATACATATCTAGAAAAAGTTCCTACGGCTGCTGCTAAAGAAGTTTCTGCCTATGGTTTGAGAATTTTCTGGTTTCAGGTCTCACATTTAGTTCTTTGATCTATTTTGAATTTATTTTGGTTTATAGTGTAAGAAAGTGGGCCAATTTCTTTCCTTTTCATATTGCTGTGCAGTTTTCCCAACATTATTTGTTTAACAGACTGGCCTTTTCCAATTGGATATTCTTTACTGCTTTGTTGGTTCGTCTCTGGGTTTTCTATTCTGCTCTATTGAACTATGTGTCTATTTTTTGTTCCAGTATGATACTGTTTTGATTGATACAGCTTTGTAATGTAATTTGAAGTCTGATATTTGCGATGCCTCCAGCTTTGCTTTGCTTTTTCTAGTTTGCTTTAGCTATTTTGGCTCTTTGGGTCTTTCGTGGTTCCATACAAATTTTAGGATTATTTATTATAGTTCTGTGAAAAATGCTGGTGGCATTTTGATAGGGATTGCACTAAATGTGTAGATTGCATTGGGTAGTACAGACATTTTAACAGTACTTATTCTTCCATTTCATAAACATGGAATGTTTTTCTCTTTCTTTGTGTTGTCTTCAATTTCTTTCACCAATGTTTTATAATTTTCAGAGTACAGATATTTTACCTCTTTGGTTAGGTTTATTCCTGGGAATCTTATGGCTTTTGTTGCATTGTAAGTGGGATTGTTTTCTTACTTTATCTTTCTGCTGCTTCATTATTGGTTCATAGATTTAACAGATTTATGTACATTGATTTTGCATCTCATGACTAAGTTAATTATCAGTGCTAACATTTTCTAGTTGAGTCTTTTAACTTTACTATATATAGTATCATGTCATCTGCAAATAGTGAAGGTTTTACTTATGCTTTACTTATTTTAATGTATTTTTAAAATATTTTATTTATTTATTCTTGAGAGAGAGAGAGAGAGAGAGGTAGAGACATAGGCAGAGGGAGAAGCAGGCTCCATGCAGGGAGCCCGATGCGGGACTAAATCCTGGGTCTCCAGGATCAGGCCTTGGGCTGAAGGTGGTGCTAAACTGCTGAGCCACCTAAGCTGCCCTATTTTAATGTCTTTTATTTATTTTTTGTCATCTGACTGCTGAAGCTAAGTCTTCCAGTAATATGTTGAATAAAAGTGATGAGAGTGAACATACTTATCTTATTCCTGACCTCAGCTGTGAATTTTAATATATGTCCTTTATTACTTTGAGGTATGTTTCCTCTAAACCTACCTTATTGAGGGTTTTTTTATCATGAATGAATGTTGTATTTTCTCAAATGCTTTCTTTGCTTCCATTGAAATAATCAAATGGTCCGTATCATTTCTTTTATTGATGTGTTTAATTACATAGATTGATTTACAAATTGAATCACCCTTACAACTGAGGAATAAATCCCAGTTGATCATGGTTAATGATTATTTTAATGTATTATTGAATTTGGTTTACTAGTATTTTGTTAATTTTTTGGCATTTATGTTCATCAGGGATACTGGCGTATAGTTTTTTTTTTTTTTTTTGTGGTGTCTTCATCTAGTTTTTATAGTAATGTTGAACTCATAGAAAGAATTTTTTTAGTTTTTCTTCCTTTACTACTTTTTGAAATAGTATGAGAAGGATAAATATTAACTCTTCTTTAAATGTTTGGTACAGGGACACCTGGGTGGCTCAGCGGTTGAGCATCTGCCTTTGGCTCAGGGCATGATCCTGGGGTCCCAGAATCAAGTCCCACATCAGGTTCCCCGCATGGAGCCTGCTTCTGCCTGTGTCTCTGCCTCTCTCTCTGGGTCTCTCATGAATAAATAAATAAAATCTTTTATAAATAAATAAATAAATAAATAAATAAATAAATAAAATTTGGTACAATTCCCCTGTGAAGTCTTCTGATCCTGGACTTTTGTTTGTTTGGAGATTTTGATTACTAATTTCATTTCATTGCTGGTTATTGGTCTGTGTGAATTTTCTATTTCTTTATATTTCAGTCTTGGAAGTTTATATGTTTCTAGGAATTTATCCATTTCTTCCAGGTTTTCCAATTTGTTACCATATGGTTTTTCATAATATTCTCTTATAATTGTTTGTGTTTCTGTGGTGTTATTTATCCTTTCTTATTTGTGATTTTATTTATTTGAGTCCTTTCTCTTTCTTTTCGTGAGAAGACTACTCCGAAATTTATCAATTTTTTTGTTTTTTCTCAAAGAACTAACTCTTGATATCATTGATATATTCTATGTTTTGTTTAGTTTTAGTTTAACACTTATTTTTTTATTCTTTATTCTTTATCTTTCTTTAATTTTTATTAAAAATTAAGCTTTACGTTTATTAGCTCCTTCTTTCTGTTGGATTTAGGTTTTGTTTTTTGTTCTTTTTGACTCTATTATGTGTAAGCTAAGGTTTGTTTGAGATTTTTCTTGCTTCTTAAGGTAAGCCTTTATTGTTATACACTTCCCTCTTACAACCACTTTTGATTTATCTCAGAGGTTTTTGAAAATTGTTCTTTTGTTTTCAGTTTTTCCCATGTACTGTTTAATTTCTTTTTTATTTACTGGTTGGCCCATTTATTATTTAGTGACATGTTATTTAATGTCCATATATCTGTGGTCTTTCCATATTTTTTTCTTGTGAATGATTTCTAGTTTCATAGTGTTGTGGTCAAAAAAAGATGCATGTTATGAATTTGATTCTTCTTGAATATGCTGAGATTTGTGTTGTGGGCATATATGTGATCTATTCTTGAGGGTGTCCCAGGTGTGCTTGTAAAGAATATTTACTCTGCAGTTTTAAGATGGAATATTTTGTATATATCAGTTAAATCCATTTGTTCCTATATATCATTCAAAGACATTATTTCTTTGCTGGTTTTCAATTTAGATGGTATATCCATTGATGTAAGTAAGGTATTAAAATCTTCATATATTATATTATTATTATTGGTTAGTTACTTTATATTTGTTATTGTTTTATGTATTTAGATACTCTTATATTGGGTTCATAAATATTTGCAATTGTCATATTTTTTGTTGGATTGTCCCCTTTATTATATAGTGTCCTTCTTTGTTTCTTGTTAATATTTGTTTTAAAGTTCAGTTTTTCTGATAGAAGTATTGCTACTCTTTGTTTTGACATCCATTTCATGATAGATGTAGTCCCATTCTCTCGCTTTCAATCTGCAGGCATCTTTAAATCTAAATTGAGTCTCTTATATGCAAATAATTTTTTAAATCCATTACTTCACCTTAAGTCTTTTGATTGGAGCATTTAGATCACTTGTATTCAAAGTAATTATTGATAGATTTATGCTTGTTACCATTTCATCGTCTGTTTTGTGGTTCTTTCTGAAGATTTTCTCTCATTCTATGCCTTTCTTTCATGGTTTTCCGATTTTCATTAGTGCTGTATTTGGATGTTGGTCTCTTTATCTTTGCATATTTATTTGTAGTTTTTTTATATATGATTGCCATAGATGTATATATAAACTCTTCTGTATATTACTGTATTATTTTGATGGTAGTTTACACTTGAACCTATTCTTTACTCTTCCCTTCCCCACACTTTATGTATAATTTACATCCTTCTGTGTTGTGAGCTCTTGGAGTGTTTTTTACAGAAATATTTATTTTTACTACTTTGTTGTTTCCTGCCTTTATACTTTTGGTCTCTCCTTTCCACTCAAAATGTTCTCTTTAATATTTCTCACAGAGCTGTTTTTGAGGTCATTATCTCCTTTAGGTTTTGTTTGTCTGGGAAACTTTATCCGTCCTTCTATTATGAATGATAGCCTTGTTGGATAGAGTATTCTTGGATAGACATTTTTCCCATTACACACTTTGAATGTATCATGCTGCCCACTTCTGGCTTGCAAAGGTTTTGTTGAAAAGTTACCAGGTAACTTTATGGATTTTCCTTTGTAATTTACTGTTTTCTTTGTATTTGCAGATTTTAAGAATTTTTATTACTATATTTTGCAAATTTCATTACAGTATGTCTTGATATGTGTATTCTTTTGTTGATTTTTTAAAAGATTTATTTATTAATGAGAGACAGAGAGAGAGGGAAGCAGAGACACAGGAAGAGGGAGAAGCAGGCTCCTCACAGGGAGCCCAATGTGGGACTCAATCCCAGATCCCAGGATCAGGCCTTGAGCCGGAGGCAGCTGCTCAACCACTGAGCCACCCAAGAGATTCTGCTTTTGTTGATTTAAATGGCATTTTTCTGTGACTCCTGAATATGGATATCTGTTTCCTTCCCCAGATTAGGGAAGATTTCATCTATTACTTTTGAAATAAAATTTCTGCTCCCTTTGCTCTCTCTTCTTCTGCAACATTTTACTTTCCTTCTTAATTGGACTTCGGCTTCTTGTATTTGTTTATATTAATTCAAGATTTTCTAACAGCCCTGGTAAAAGCATGTTAAAAAAGAAAAAGCTGATATCTTATTTTCAGGCTTTATAAAAAAAAGTCTTCTTAATTATACTATCTGTTTGTTGGAGGCTATTTTTCTGAGACATCTTTTTTTGGGGCCTTGCCTCCTACTGTTTCATTTGGAATCAGTAGTTCTCTAGATCTCTCCTCAGATTGCATTCCAACACTTTTCATTACTGTTCTTTTGAGTTGTGTCCCCTTTTTCTTAATCTCAAGTTTTTTCCTCAGTGTTCTCTCTCTCTCTCTCTCTCTAATTCTCTCTCTCTCTCTCTCTGTCTCTCGTTTTACTGAAGTAGAGACTGCAGATAAAACTTTAGAAAATGTATGCTTGTATAGTTGAAAATTTACACACACAACATCATTTTACAATTTTGCTATGTCTGGGTATCTGGGACCAAAATCATTTTCCTTCAGGATTTTGAATCAATATTTTGTTATTTTCTACATCAAAGCTGCTTTTGAAAGAAAGCTTTAGGTCCTTATGAGAATTATGTCTCTTTACTTATGGCCTGTCTTTCCTCCTCTGAAAAATTTTGTTTTTGAGATTTATTTATTCTTGATATTTCAAATAGGGATATTTTTAATTAATTCATTTTTAAAATTACTTGAGGGCCCTCTCATTATGAAATTATGTGTATTTCAGCTCTTAACATTTTTCTATTATTTTTACTTTTTGTCTTTATTTCATTCTATTTACCTACTAGAACTCCAATTAATTGAATATCATAAATTAGTCTTCTATGCATTTTTTCCTATTACCTCAACCATTCTGTTTCATATCTACATCTTTGAAAGTATTTTTTTATTTTAAGTATTTTTATTGAATTTGGGAGGGGAGTACATGTTCATGTCTCAACTCTATAATCATTCTTGGTCCCTGATTTTTTTTCATAATCTCATATTCATGTTTTAAGAGTACATCTTCTTGACTATTCTAAATAAATCAATCAACATTTTATTTTGTTATTTTTATCAGTCTTTCATACTGAAGGTTTCCTCTACGTGTCTGAATATTTTTGGGTATTCATTCATACTTACGAATGATGTTCTAAATATTGATCGGATGAATGGATGTTGATGACTGGTATATTTTATTTTAAGTTGATCAGGTAGCAAGAAAGTTTCGTTTTTTTTTTTTTTCCATTTCAGAAATACCTAGTTATCCGAAGCTGTAGACCTTTTCTCAGGAGTAGTTGTGGGTTTTTTTTAAATTATTTATTTCTCCAGAAAAAAAATATCTCCTGACTTAGATATTTAAACCTGACATAGGGTGCTCCCAAACTTACCTCTTCACACATACATACTGAATATACAGCTACATATAGAATAATATCTCTAAAAACGGCCTGAAAACTGCCTGGCAAGCTCCTCCATATACAAAGGAAAAAGATGCCACATCAAGATAGATAAGACAGGAAAACACTAAGACTTACCACAAGGCCCGCCCCAGGTTTGGTGACCCAAACCAAATAGAGATATCACAAAGCAGGAGCTTTACACCAGAGTGAGGATTTTGTGACCACAACAGGAATATCAACCCTTGAGGCCTATACTAGAAAAGTGAAACCCAAAATGTCTATGTTTGAATTGTCTGCATTTTGCTTATGTCCAAGAGACCCAAATACTGTAGAGAAGTGAGATAATATTCTTAAAAGGCTTACATGCAGACTCAATTTCCCTGTGGTCCAGTGCAAAAGCGGGATTTTGTAAAATGCCTCAAATATTTGTGAAGGAGATTCACTTGCTAATTTTAGAGAGTCAGCCAGGAAACCCCGGGTGGCGCAGCGGTTTAGCGCCTGCCTTTGGCCCAGGGCCTGATCATGGGGACCCGGGATTGAATCCCATGTTGGGCTCCTGGTGCATGGAGCCTCCTTCTCCCTCTGCCTATGTCTCTGCCTCTCTCTCTCTCTCTGTGTGTGTGACTATCATAAATAAATAAAAATAAAAAAAGAGTGTCAGCCAGAAGCTAGGCCCCTACTGGGACTCTCTCCTAGATGCAGGCTCTGGTGGACACCATTTTTGCTCTCTCTCCACTTGGCTAGTACAGGCAGGCATGGCATAGTTCTTGTAATCTGTCATTGCCCTGCTAAAGTCAGCAGGCAAGCCCCACCCTTGCACTTTTCAGGTCTTCTCCTAATGCCAGCAAGGATGTATAGTTCTGTACTCTCTAGCTGATCTGCAAAATCATGCAAATGCATGCAGTTCCTTCAGTCATCCACTCTTCCATTGCTAAAGTTTATGGGAACACCCTAACATTGTCTTCTTCAGCATCCTTGTTAAAGCCAACAAGTACATTTAGTTCCTTCACTCTCCAGCTGTCTTGCCAAAGCTGGCAGGTGTGTACAGCTTCTGCACTCTTCTTCTGCCTTGCTAAAGTTAGTTGGTGCTCATAGTTCCTGCACTCACCCTCTGCCTTGTGAAATTCAGAGGAGTGGAGCATGTATGTCATCCCTGCATTGTCCTGTTGCATGCAGGATTCCTGTGATTTCAGAGTGCCCTGACAAATTTGACAAAGACATTCAATAACTCCACTTTCCCACTGCCCTGGTAAAATGAACAGGTGCACACAGTTCCTGCAGTATTGCAGAACCCTGTTAAACTCAGTGAGCACATCCCTTCTCCTGCACTCTCCAGCTGTCTTCCTAAAGCCAGTGGGCACACTCAGACCACACAGTGGACTTTCCTTGATGCTTTGACTGAAGTGGCCAAAAGTCTTGCATTCTTAAGTCCCACAGGAGTGTAACAATTAGAAACAAAGTTCTTTGGCAGGTTACCATGACAAATGCATTGCACAGACACCAGACTAACACATTCCCATGTTGGCTGGGGATGCGTTATTTGTGGTCTCCCTAGGCATTCGTTGCTAAAACCTGCTGGTACTTTTGGGGTAGGGGGCTTATAGCTTAGTCTGGAGTCTCAATTTTTGCATCTGTTGCCAAGAGGAAAACTCCAGAATCCCTGACCCGGAGGCTAGCAGGTTATATGGCTGTTGATCCATGTGAATGCATATTTTTACATACTTTAAAAAGCTACAACCTGGGAGTCTGCCTCCTGATCTGCCTGAAACTAGGAGCTGACTAAGATCCCTTCTTTGGGAAATTTGACAGGTCTTAAGATACCCATGAATTTTAGGATATATCAAGAATAAATCAGACTGTTTAGACAGTTACAAAGGCTTAAGAGACAAGTAAAAGCTAGGGGAAGGTCAAATGACAAATTTTATCACCTACATGAGGCCAAACCTTCAATATTGGGAGGTAGCCATTTCACCTAATATGTGATAACAAACACACAGAGAAAAGAAAACTGAAGAAACTGAGGAATATTTTCCAAAATAAAAAGCAAGATAAACTTTAGAAACATAAAATCTTAATAAAATAGTAATTTACCTGATAAGTAGTTCAAATTAATGGTCATAATGATGCTCACAGAACTTTGGAGAAGGGATGAACATAGCGAGAATGTCAACAAAATGATAGAAAATATAAGAAAGTACCAAGCAAAAGTCACAGAGTAGATGAATGCAATAACTGAACTGAAAACACACTAGAGAGGTTAATATCAGATCAAATGAAGTAGAAGGAAAGATTACTGAGCTAGAGACAGGGCAGTGGAACTTGCCAATAAAAAGCAACAAAAAGGAACAATAACTTTAAAAAGTGAAGATAGCTTAAGGGACTAATGTGACAACATCAAATGGAAAATCATTTGCATTATAAGAGTCCAATAGGAGAAGTGATAGAGAAAGAGGCAGAAAATTTATTTAAAGAAATAAAGGCTGAAAAAATATTTGCAATTCGAGGAGGAAACAAACATTCAGATCCAGAAAGCTCAGAGAGTTCCCATTAAGATGAAATCAGAGATATCCAACCAAGATGTATTATAAATAAAATGTCAAAAGTTAAAGAGAAAATCTTAATAGCGTCAAAATAAAAACAACTTGACAGTATAAGGGAACCCTCACAAGACTATCAGCAGATTTTGTAACAGGAATTGTGCAAGGTTGGAAGGAAGGGAGTGGTGTGACATATTCAAAGTTTGAAAAGAAAACAAAAACAAAAATTTCCGACCAAGAACACTCTGTCAGGAAAGGTTATCATTTATAATTGAAAGATAGATAAAATGTTGCAGAAAATCAAAAATTAAAGGAGTGCATTTCCAGTAAAATGATGTTACAATAAATACCAAAGGGACTTCTTTAAGTTGAAAATTAAGAGCACTAATTAGTAACAATAAAATATAAAAAAGTATAAACATCACTAGTTAAAAATATACTAAACATAGCAAATTAACCATCTATAGGCTACTATAAAGGTTAAAAGACAAACATAGTAAAATATAACAACTGCAAATATTAGTAAAATGCATACACAGAAAGATTTACAATGTGACACCAAAAATTAAAAACGTAGGCGGGGGAAATGTATTTTTAGAATGTGCTTAAATTTAAATTACTAACATCTTACAACAGATAGTATGTAAAATATACATACAAGCATACATATAGGAAGTTATTTGTGAATCCCCTGGTAACCATAAAGTAAAAACTTAGAGTAGATAAACAAAAGATAATGAAAAAGGAAACTAAAATATAACACAAAGGAAAGTCCTCAAACCTCAAGGGAAAAAAAAAGAAGAAAGAAACAGAATGGAACAATAAAACAACCAGAAAATCACTAACAAAATGCGGTAAGTATATTTATCCACAATTAATGTGAGTAAATTCTTCAATCAAAAGACACAGGGACATTGAATTGACAAAGAAACAAGACCCATCTATATGATGCTTATAAGAAACACATGTCAGATGAAAAGATACACAGACTACAAGTGAAGGGGGGGTAAAGATATTCTATGAAAATAGAACTAAAATACGCTAGAGAAGAAATATTTACATTGAACAAAGAGAGTTTTAAATATAATGTGATACAACATCACCAAAGAAACAGGAGCTTTAAATGATACTCTGGCCCAAATGGATTCCACAGGTATATACAGAACTTTGCATCCGAACGCAAATGAATACACATTCTTCTCAAGTGCACTTAGAACTTTCTCCAGAATAGACCACATACTGGGTCACAAATCAGGTCTCAACTGATACCAAAAGATTGAGATTGTCCCCTAATATTTTCAGACCATAATGCTTTGAAACTAGAACTCAATCACAAGAAGAAATTTGGAAGAATTTCAAACACGTGGAGGTTAAAGACCATCCTGCTAAAAGATGAAAGGATCAACCAGGAATTAAGAGAAGAATTAAAAGAGATACATGGAAACTAATGAGAATGAAGGTAGAACCGTTCAAAATCTTTGGGATAGAGCAAAAGCAGTCCTGAGGGGGAAATACATTGCAATACAAGCATCCCTAAAAAAAATTGGAAAAAAAATGAAATATGAAAGCTAACCTTGTACCTAAAGGAACTGGAGAAAGAACAGCAAATAAAACCCACACCAAGCAAAACAAGAGAGTTAATAAATATAGAAGAGAGTTAATAAATATTCAAGTAGAACTCAGTGAAATAGAGACCAGAAGAACTGTCCAACAGATCAACAAAACCAGGAGTTGGTTCCTAAAAGAATTAATAAGATAAATAAACCATTTGACAGCCTTATTAAAAAGAAAAAAGATTCAAATTAAAAAAATCACAAATGAAAAAGAAGAGATCACAACCAATACCAAGGAAATACAAATGATTTTAAAAATGTATTATGAGCAATTATATGACAATAAATTAGACAATATAGAAGAAATGGATGCATTTCTGGAAAACCACAAACTACCAAAACAGAAACAGGAAAAAATAGAAAACCTGTACAAGCCAATAACCAGCCAGGATTTAAAGCAGTCATCAATAACCTCCCAAGATGTGAACTTGTGCACAGCAAATTCTTGCAAGATACATCCATGAAGGCAAGGGAAAAAAAAGCAAAAATGAATTATTGGGACTTCATCAAGATAAGAAGCTTCTGCAGAGCAAAAGAAACAGTCAACAAAATTCAAAGACAACCTACATAATAGGAAAAGATATTTGCAAATGACCTAACAGATAAAGGGCTAGTATCCAAGATCTATAAAGAACTTATTAAACTCAACACCAAAGAAACAAACAATCCAATCATGAAATGGCCAAAAGACATGAACAGACATTTCACCAAAGACATAGACATGGCCAACAAGCACATGAGAAAATGCTCCGCATCACTTGCCATCAGGGAAATACAAATCAACACTTCAATGAGATACCACCTCACACCAGTGAGAATGGGGAAAATTAACAAGACAGGAAACCACAAATTTTAGAGAGGATGTGGAGAAAGGGAACCCTCTTGCACTGTTGGTGGGAATGTGAACTGGTACAGCCACTCTGGAAAACTGTGGAGGTTGCTCAGAGAGTTAAATATACAACTTCCCTATGACCCAGCAATTAAAATGCTGGGATTTACCCCAAAGATACAGATGCAGTGAAATGCTGGAACACCTGCACCCCGATGTTTATAGCAGCAATGTCCACAATAGCCAAACTGTGGAAGGAGCCTCAGTGTCCATCAAAAGATGAATGGATAAAGAAGATGTGGTTTATGTATACAATGGAATATTACTCAGCCATTGGAAACGACAAATACCCACCATTTACTTTGACGTGGAGGGACCTGGAGGGTATTGTGTTGAGTGAAATAAGTCAATCGGAAAAGGACAAACATTATATGGTCTCATTCATTTGGGGAATATAAAAATTAGTGAAAGGGAATAAAGGGAAAGGAGAGAAAATGAGTGAAAATATCAGGGAGGGTGACAAAACATGAGAGACACCTAACTCTGGGAAATGAACAAAGGGTAGTGGAAGGGGAATTGGGCAGGGGGTTTTGGTGACTGGGTTATGGGCACTGAGGGGGCCACTTGATGCGATGAGCACTGGGTGTTATACTATATGTTGGCAAATCAAACTCAAATAAAAAACAAAAAAAATAAAAATATTGTGACAAAACACAAACAAAGAGGGTGCCTAAGTGTCTCAGTTGGTTAAATGTCTTCCTTTGGCTCAGATTGTAATCCCAGGGTCCTGGGATCAAGCATGGTGTCAGGTTCCTTGTTTAGCATGGAGTCTACTCCCTTCCCCTGTGCCCCTACCCCTGTTCATGTTGTATCTCACTCTCTCTTTCTCTCAAATCATTAAATAAGTAAAATTTTAATAAGAAGATAAGTAAGGACATCATATAATGATAAATTGGTCAACTCAACAGTAGAATATAACATTTATAAATATTTATACCCTCAACTTTGAGTTACCCAAATATATAGAGCAAATATCAATAGACCTAGAGAGAAAAACATTCAACTATAAAATAATAATAACGAGCTTTAACGCTCCACTTACATCAGTGAGTAGATCATCCAGATAGAAAATCAATAAGGAAAAAAAAAAAAGAAAATCAATAAGGAAACACCGGCCTTAAATGACACAGTAGGCCATATTGATTTAATAGATATATACAAAACATTCTATTAAAAAGCATTAAAATCCACATTCTTCTCAAATGCACATGGAATATTTTTTTTAATTATTTATTTATTTATTTATTTATTTATTTATTTATTTATTTATGATAGTCACACAGAGAGAGAGAGAGAGGCAGAGACACAGGCAGAGGGAGAAGCAGGCTCCATGCACCGGGAGCCCAACGTGGGACTCGATCCCGGGGCTCCAGGATCACGCCCTGGGCCAAAGGCAGGCGCTAAGCTGCTGCGCCACCCAGGGATCCCCACATGGAATATTTTTCACTATATATCATGTGTCAAGCCACAAAACAAGGTTCAGTAACTTTAAGATGATTTCAATCATATCAAACATCTCTTCTAACTGCACTAATATAAACTTTGGAATTAATTACAAGAATAAAACTGGAAAAATCACAAATATATGGAGACTAACCAACATGCTACTGAGTAACTAAACTGTCAATAAAGAAATCTAAAGAGAAATTGAAAAAAATTACTTTGAGAAAAATGAAACTGGAAATAAAACATATAATATTCTATGAAATAAAGAAAAAACACTTCTAAGAAGGAAGTTCATAGCACTCTAAGCCTACTTCAATTACCAAGAAACCTTTCAAATAAAAAAATCTAACTTTACAACTAAAGAAACTAGAAAAAGAAGAACAAATGAAGCCCAAAGTTAGTAGAAGGAAGGCAATAAGATCAGAAGAAAAAATTAAGTACAGTTTAAAAAGTCAATAGAAAGATAAATGAAAGTGAGACCTGATATTTTTTAAAGATAAGCAAAATGGACAAACCTTTAGCTAAACAAACCAAGAAAAAAATAGAGCTCAAATAAATAAAATCAGAAATGAAAGATAAGTCACAATTGACACCTCAAAAATGCCAAGGATTATGAGACCACTATGAACGATTATGCATCAAAAATTTAGAAACTTTGGAGAAATGGATAAATACATAGCAACATATAATCTTTTTTTTGCAACATATAATCTTCCAAGACTAAAGCATGAATAGATAGTAAATCTGAGTAGAATGATTACTACAGAAGAATCTCAGCCAGTAATTAAAAATCAACCCCTCTCCAAAGAATTTCAGGATCAGCAGGTTTTACAGGTAATTTCAACAAATATTAAAAGAAGATATAATGCTTATCCTCTTTAAACTCTTCTTGGGATGCCTGGGTGGCTCTGCGGTTGAGCATCTGCCTCTGGCTAAGGGCGTGGTCCCAGAGTCCTGGAATCAAGTCCCACATCAGACTCCCTGCATGGAGCCTGCTTGTCCTTCTGCCTGTGTCTCTGCCTCTCTCTCTCTGTGCCTCTCATGAATAAATAAATTAAATATTTTAAAAATAAATGAACTCTTCTAAGATGTTGAGGAATAGGGATCACTCTCAAACTCATTTCATGTGGTTATCATTAACCTGATAACTAAACCAGATAATAACCCCACAAATAAAAAGAATTTTATAGGGCAAAATTTCTGATAAGCAAAGATAAGAAAATTATCTCATCAAAACATTAACAAACCAATTTAATAATACATTAAAAGTACCATAAATCATGACCTAGTGAAATTAATTCCAGGGATACAAGGATGGTTCATCATTGACAAGTTAATCAACAGGATACACATTAACAAAATGAAGGGTAAAATCATATGATCACCTCAATAGATGTGGAAAAAAAACATTTGACAAGATTCAACATCCATTCATGATAAAAACTCAACAAAATATAAAACACTGATAAATTAACAGCAACACAAATAAATGGGAAGATATTCCATGCTCATGGGCTCGAATAATTAATATTTTCAAAATGTTTATTCTACCCAAAACATCAAGATGCTAAAGGTATTTTTCACAGAACTAGAAACAAAAATCTTAAAATTTGTATGGGAACACAAATGACACCAAATAACCAAAGCAACTTTTAAAAAAGCTGAAGGTAAAATGGTCCCTGATTTCAAACTATATTATAAAGTGATAGTATCAAAACAATATGATACTGACATCGAAACAAATACATAGATCAATGGAGTAGAATAGAAAGTCCAAAAGTAAATATATTCATATATGGCCAATTAATCAAAGACAAATAGGGAAGAATATACAATAAGGAAAAGGAAGTCTCTCTAATAAATGTTGCAAAAACTGGACATACACATGCAAAATAATGAAAGTGGACTATCTTATATGTCATACAAAAATAAATTCAAAATGGATTACTTACTTAAATATAAGACGAGAAACAATAACAGTCCTAGAAGAAAACATAGGCAGTAAACTCTGATATTGTTCTTAGCAATATTTTTGGATCACTCTTCTCAGTCAACGGCAATAAAAACTAAAATAAACAAATAGGATTTCATCAAACTAAAAAGGTTTGCACAATAAAGGGCACCATCGAGAAACTAGAAAGCAAATCACTGAATGAAATACTTGCAAGTCATACATTCAATAATGGGTTAATATCTAAATATATAAAGAATTTATACAACTTAATGTCAACAAACAAGAACCTAATTAAAGAATAGGCAGAGGACTTCTAAAACAGTTTCCAAAGAAGATATTGGATGATCAACATCACTAATCATCAGGGAAATGAAAATCAAAATAATAACAGATATCACCTCACATTTGTCAAATTGGCTGTAATCAAAAATATAAAAATAACAAGTGTTGTTGAGGTTGTGAAAAAAAGAGAGAAATTCATTCACTGTTGATGGGATTGTAAATTGGTACAGCCACTCTATAAAATAGCATGGGGGTTCCTATAAATATTAAAGTTAGAATTGCCATATGAACCAGGAATTGGACTTATGGGTATATATATCCAAGAAAATGAAAATACCAATTTGAAGATATATATATAATTGCAGCATTAATCCCCTTTACCTACTTTGCCAGCCCTTTCAGCCCTTCCTCCTTTGGTAATCACCAATTTTATCTATGAGGCTGTTTTTGTTTTGTTGTATTTTGTCTCACTCTCTTGCTCTCTCTTTAGATTTTACACATAAGTGAAATCTTATAATATTTGGGGTTTGTTGTTTGTGTGTATGTGTGTGTTTGTGTTTCTGTGTGTGTGTGTGCGTGCATGGTTTGGTTTTTTAGTTTGTTTGTTTTTACTTATTTCACTTAACATAATACATTCTAGGTCCATACATGCTCTTACAAATACAATATTCTCATTTTATGGATGCATAGTATTCCATTTTAATATATACCACATTTTCTTATCCATTCATTTATTGATGAACACTAACATATTAAAGACTTAAATTTAAGACTGAAAACCATGAAATGTCTAGAAGAAAACATAGGAAAAAAAGCTTTTGGACATACGTTTTAGTAATGATTTATTTTGGAAATCACATCTAAAACATGATAAACAAAATAAGCAAGTGGGACAATATCACACTAAAAATGTGCAGCAAAGAACTATCACAAAGTCAATAGACAACCTATGGAAAGGAAAGAAATATTTGTAAACCATATATATAATAAGAGGTTAACACAATATATATATATAAATAACTCATAAAACTCAATAGCAATTGGAATGAAATAATTACAATAATAATGATAATAATAATAATAATAATATAAAAATTAGGCAAGCATTACTCAAATACCAAAACAAGATAAAAACACCACTAAAAATGAGAATTTATGGTCAATATCAAGGATATTAACCATAAACACAGATGGGAAATTTATCAATAAAATACTAGCACACTGAATCCAACAGTACATTAGAAGTATCAATAGCCACAATCAAGTGGGATTTATTCCTGGGTTGCAAGGGTGGCTGAATATACACAAACCAATCGACATGGTACACCACATTAATAAAAGAAAAGAACCATATGATCATTTGAATAGAGGCAGAAAAATCACTTGAGATAGAACACCATACATCCATGGCAAAAATTCCACAAAAAAGTAGGATTAGAGGGAATATACCTTAAATTAATAAAGGCCATATGTGGGGAGTCAAGGCAAGATTGTGGAAGAGTAGGGGTCCTCAACTCATCTGGTCCCACAAACTTACCTAGATAACTTTCAAAACATCCTGAACACATAAGAATTTGACCTAAGATGTAAAGAAAGAAGAGCTAGAATGCTACACAGAGAAAAGTTTTTGCTTCTGACAAGGCAGGAAGTTTGAAAAGAAAAATAAAGTGGAGGAGAATCCTGCCAAATGGGGTGAAAATAGAGCCACAAAAGCCCTTTGGGGCACAAAAGCTCAGCCCTGGACAAGTGTGAACTTTAAAAATACATGCCTGCATTTCCCTTACTGAAAAGTGTTTAGCAGGGAAATACGGCAGAATTGCAAGAGGGGCAGTGAAGCTTCAAGATTCCTGGAGACACTATAAGAGTATGGCCTCCTAGAAGAATTCTCACTGTGGTCCCATCTTGGTAAAGTGTTGGAGCGCCACAATCTTCCAGGGCATTTGGGAGAAGCCAGCTGGTTAATCGGGCCAGCTCCTGAAATCCTTTTATCCTAGAGCCAGACAACAGATGGTGATGGCTGTCCTCTAATCCCTTCAGGAGAGTCAGTTCCCAGGAGTGTGGGTCCAGTGGTGTTGGCCCTCAGAGAGTGCTGAAGTGGACAAAGCCAGCTATCTTCTGTTCCCCTTGGAACACACAGGGAGGGCAAAGGAAAGCAATAACTCTCTTGCCCCTGGGCAGCCTGCATGCTATGCAGATCATTGCAAATGTGCCTGCCCCCAGGAGCATCTAGGCCAATGTGGACTGGGAGACTGTGGTTCGGTAGTCAGGCAGAGCTCTTGGCTCTGGAGCTGGAGATCGGGCCACTGCCAATTTTTTTTCTCTATTGTTGCCTTTCACCTGGAAGAGGTAGGGCCTATAGGGAACAAAGGCCTCACAGGATAAACAGATCATACTGAATCCAGCACCTGGCAAGGGGTGGGGCATCTCCACCCAGGCACAGACACCTGAGAATCAGCACAACACACCCCTCTCCCAGAAGAACTGCTGGAAGAACAAGGGAAGAGCAAGTTTATTGACCAAATAGCACTGGAAAGCTCCAGGAGTGAGGAAAAATAATGTATAGAACTAGAGGGTCTGTTTTTTTAATCTTTTTTCCTTTTATAATTCTTTATCCAATATGACTTATTTTTATATCAGACTAAAAATTTCCAAATTTTTTTCTCTTTTCCCACCTTAACTACACTATTTTCCCAGCTTTTCATTTTTAAGTTTTTTTTTTCCTTTTTGACTTTCATATTTACAGTTATATGTCTTAGATATATTTTTCACTTCCGATTCCCTTCAACATATTCAATTTAATTGTGGTAGATATACAAAATATGGGTTTTTGTTTTTTTAGTTTTTTTGTTTTCTCTGCCTTGTTTTGTTTTAAAATGGTGGAACTTAGCACCTTCTAAAACATGACCAACATACACACAGAACCAAGTGGCACACCCTTGGGTTGAATGAACCCTTGGGTTCATTCTGTGAGATTATATTCTCTCTTCCTTCCTATTCAGCCCCCTTCTTTTATCTTATTTATGTTTTGTGGTCAATTTTGGAGCTTTCTATACGTATTGCTGGTTTATATAAATTTAGGATTGAACATCTTGTAACACACAAAACAAAATAAACTCAGAACCAAGAATCACACTCTAGGACCCCTCAGGTAGACTACATTCTCTCTCCACTGCCACTTCCTCACCACCACCATCCTCCCTTTTTTTCCTCTTTTCTTTACATTTTTTTCTTTTTTCTTCTTTGTTTTTGGATTTATAGTTTTACTACTTTGCTTTAAAATTTGTTTTTCACAGGGATCCTTGGGCAGCTCAGCAGTTTAACACCTGCCTTCTGCCCATGGTGTGATCCTGGAGTCCCATGATCAAGTCCTGCATTGGGCTCCCTGCATATAGTCTGCTTCTGCCCCTGCCTGTGTCTCTGCCTCTCTCCCTCTCTCTGTATCTCACATGAATGAATAAATACAATCTTAAAAAATGTTTTTGCTTTAGTTATCCTTTTATTTTATTCTGTTCTTTTATTTTCTATCTTCTGTCCAATTTGGAATCATCCAGGCTGTTTTTATTTGGTTTGTGGTTGATATTTTTGACTTAGCTCACTCATGCATTCACTCTGCACTGGACAAAATGATTATAAGGAAGAATTCACCACAAAAGAAAGAACTGGAAGCAATACCACAGAATTACTGAATGTGAATTTAAAAGCAATGTCAGAAATTCAAATCAGAAGTACAATTATAAAGTCCCTGATGGCTCTGGAAAAAATCATAAAGGATGCTAGAGACTCTGTTATTGAAGAATTGAGATCTAAACAGGCCAAAATTAAAAATATTTTCATTGAGATGCAGTCCAAATTACATAATATAATTGCTAGGATTAAATAGTAGGAAGAGAGAGTAAGTGGCATAGAAGACAAGTTGATGGAAAGAAAAGAAGCTGAGGAAAAAGAGACAAAAAAAATTAAGAACCCACGAGGAAAACCTTAGGGAAGTAAGTGATAGCTTGCGAAAGAAGAATATAGGCTAATTGGGATTCCAGAAAAGGCTGAGAGAGACAGAGGACCACAAAGTATATTTGAAGACATCATAGCTGAGAACTTCCATAATCATGGGATAGAAACAGGCATTCAGATCCAAGAGGGGGAAAGGACCCTCTGCAAATCAAGCAAAACCATTCACCAACTCGAGATTTATTAGTAAAAATTGCAAATTTCAAAGATAAAGTGAAAATTCTTACAGTAACTCGAGACAAGTGATTTTTAACTTATATGGGAAAAAAATGTCAGATTAACAGTAGACTTATCCACAGAGACATGGAAGGCCGGAAAGGGCTGACAAGATATATTCAGGGAACTCAATGAGAAAAACATGCAGCCAAGAATAGTTTATCCAGCAAGGATATTCAGAATAGGACAGATAAAGAGCTTCCAGGATATACAGCCACTGAAAGATTATGTGACCACCAAACTGGATCTGCAAGAAAAATTAAGCAGAAACCTGTGAAAGAAAGAGGGAGGCCAAAGAAAAAATCCACAAAAACAGGGACTGTATAGGTAATATGATGACATTAAATTCCTATGTTTCAACAGTTACTCTGAACATGAATGGGCTAAATTATCCCAGCAAAAGACACAGGGTATCAGACTGGATAAAAAAGCAAGACTCATCTATATGCTGCCAAGAAGAGACTCATTTCAGACCTAAGGACACCTCCAACCTGCAAATGAAGTGATGGAGAACAATTTACCAATCAAATGGTCCTCAAAAGAAAACTGGGGTAGAAATTCTCATATCAGATAAATTTAAAGTTTATCCCAAAGACCATAGTAAGAGATGAAAAGGGACACTATATTATATTTAAGGGTATATCCAACAAGAAGACCTAACAATTATGAATGTTCATGGCCTTAATGTGGGAGCCGCCAAGTATATCAATCAATTAATAACCAAAGTAAAGGGATACATAGATAATAATACATTAGTAGTAAGGGACTTCAACACGGCACTCTCATCAAATAACAGATATAAGCAGAGATCACCAAAGAAGCAAGGGCTTTGTCAGATACACTGGACCAAATAGATTTCACAGATATATACAGAACATCCCATCATAATGGAACTGAATACACATTCTTCTCAAGTGCAAATGGAACTTTCTCCAGAAGAGACCACATGCTGGGTCATAAATCAGGTCTCAACTGATACCAAAAGATTGGGATTGTCCCCTGCATATTTTCAGATCCCAATGCTTTGAAACTAGAACTCAATCACAAGAAGAAATTTGGAAGAAACAAGGAGCATACTACTAAAAAAAGAATGGGTCAACCAGGAAATAAAAGAATAATATAAAAAGATTCATGGAAACAAATGAATTAAAAAAAGAATTAAAAAAAGAAACAAATGAATTTGAAATACAGTCATTCAAAATCTTCGGGATACAGCAAATGTCCCTAAGAGGGATATCCATTACAATACAACTCTCCCTCCAAAAATTGGAAAAAAAACCTCAAATACACAAGCTAAAATTGCACCTAAAAGATTTGGAGAAAGAACAGCAAATGAAACCTACACCAAGCAGAAAAATAGAGATAATAATGATTAGAGCAGAATTCAATGAAATAAAGACCAGAAGAACTTTAGAACAGATAAAAAAAACAAACAAACGGGATCTTATTCTTTGAAGGAATTAATAAGATAGATAAACACCTAGCCAGCCTTATTACAAAGGAAAGAGAAAAGACACAATTTTTTTAATAATAAATTTATTTTTTATTGGTGTTCAATTTGCCAACATACAGAATAACACCCAGTACTCATCACGTCAAGTGCCCCTCTCAGTGTGCAGCACCCATTCACCCCCACCCCCACCCTCTTCCCCCTCCACCACACCCAGTTCATTTCCCAGAGTTAGGAGTCTTTATGTTCTTTCTCCCTTTCTGATATTTCCCACCCATCTCTTCTTCCTTCCCTTCTATTCCCTTTCACTATTATTTATATTCCCCAAATGAATGAGAACATACAATGTTTGTCCTTCTCCGATAGACTCACTTCACTCAGCATAATACCCTCCAGTTCCATCCATGTTGAAGCAAATGGTGGGTATTTGTTGTTTCTAAAGGCTGAGTAATATTCCATTGTATACATAAACCACATCTTCTTTATCCATTCATTTTTCCATGGACACCGAGGCTCCTTTCACAGTTTGGCTATTGTGCACATTGCTGCTATAAACATAGGGGTGAAGGTGTCACAGCGTTTCATTGCAACTGTATCTTTGGGGTGAATCCCCAACAGTGCAATTGCTGGTTCATAGGGCAGGTCTATTTTTAACTCTTTGAGGAACCTCCACACAGCTTTCAAGAGTGGCTGTACAAGTTCATATTCCCACCAACAGTGTAAGAGGGTTCCCTTTTCTCTGCATCATCTCCAACATTTGTGGTTTCCTGCCTTGTTAATTTTCACCATTCTCACTGGTATGAGGTGGTATCTCATTGTGGTTTTGATTTGTATTTCCCTGGTGTAAAGTGATGCAGAGCATTTTATCATGTGCATGTTGGCCATGTCTATGTCATCCTCTGTGAGATTTCTGTTCATGTATTTTGCCCATTTCATGATTGGATTGTTTGTTTCTTTGGTGTTGAGTTTAATAAGTTCTTTATAGACCTTGGAAACTAGCCCTTTATCTGATACGTCAATTGCAAATATCTTCTCCCATTCTGTAGGTTGTCTTTTAGTTTTGTTGACTGTATCTTTTGCTGTGCAAAAGCTTCTTATCTTGATGAAGTCCCAATAGATCATTTTTGCTTTTGTTTCTATTGCCTTCATGGATGTATCTTGCAATAAGTTACTGTGGCCGAGTTCAAAAAGGGTGTTGCCTGTGTTCTTCTTTGGATTTTGATGGAATCTTCTCTCACATTAAGATCTTTCATCCATTTTGAGTTTATATTTGTGTATGGTGAAAGAGAGTGGTCTAGTTTCATTCTTCTGCATGTGGATGTCCAATTTTCCAGCACCATTTATTGAATAGACTGTCTTTCTTCAAGTGGATAGTCTTTCCTCCTTTATCGAATATTAGTTGACCATAAAGTTGAGGGTCCAATTCTAGATTCTCTACTCCATTCCATTGATCTATGTGTCTGTTTTTGTGCCAGTACCACACTGTCTTGATGACCACAGCTTTGTAGTACAACCTGAAATCTGGCATTGTGATGCCCCCAGCTATGGTTTTCTTTTTTAAAATTCCCTTGGCAATTTGGGGTCTTTTCTGATTCCACACAAATCTTAAAATAATTTGTTCAAACTCACTGAAGAAAGTCCATGGTATTTTGATAAGGATTGCATTAAACATGTAAATTGCCCTGGGTAACATTGACATTTTCACAATATTAATTCTTCCAATCCATGAGCATGGAATATTTTTCCATCTCTTTGTGTCTTCCTCAAGTTCTTTCAGAAGTGTTCTATAGTTTTTAGGGTATAGATCCTTTACCTCTTTGGTGAGGTTTATTCCTGGTATCTTATGCTTTTGGGTGCAATTGTCAATGGGATCGACTCCTTAATTTCTCTTTCTTCAGTCTCATTGTTAGTGTATAGAAATGCCACTGACTTCTGGGCATTGATTTTGTTTCCTGCCACGCTGCCAAATTGCTGTATCAGTTCTAGCAATCTTGGGGTGGAGACTTTAGGGTTTTCTATGTAGAATATCATTTCATTGGCGAAGAGGAAGAGTTTGACTTCTTCTTTGCCAATGTGAATGCCTTTAATGTCTTTTTGTTGTCTGATTGCTGAGGCGAGGACTTCCAGGACTATGTTGAATAGCAGTGGTTGAGAGTGGACATCCCTGTCTTATTCCTGATCGTAGAGGAAAGGCTCCCATTGTTTCCCCATTGAGAATGATATTTGCGGGATCCCTGGGTGGCACAGCGGTTTAGCGCCTGCCTTTGACCCAGGGCGCGATCCTGGAGGCCCGGGATCGAATCCCACGTCAGGCTCCCGGTGCATGGAGCCTGCTTCTCTCTCTGCCTGTGTCTCTGCCTCTCTCTCTCTGTGTCTATCATGAATAAATAAATAAAAAAATAAAATCTTTAAAAAAAAAAAAAAAAAAAAAAAAAGAGAATGATATTTGCTGTGGGTTTTTCGTAGATGGCTTTTAAGATGCTGAAGAATGTTTCCTCTATCCCTACACTCTGAAGAGTTTTGATCAGGAATGGATATTGTATTTTGTCAAATGCTTTCTCTGCATCTAATGATAGGATCATATCGTTCTTGGTTATTCTCTTGCTGATATGATGAATCACATTGATTGTTTTACGAGTTTGAACCAGCCTTGTGTCCCGGGAATAAATCCTACTTGGTCATGGTGAAGAATTTTCTTAATGTATTGTTGGGTCCGATTGGCTAGTATCTTGTTGAGAATTTTTGCATCCATGTTCATCAGGGATATTGTTCTGTAATTCTCCTTTTTGGTGGGGTTTTTGTCTGGTTTTGGAATTAAGGTGATGCTGGCCTCATAGGACCAATGTGGAAGTACTCCATCTCTTTCTATCTTTCCTAACAGCTTTATAGTAGAAAAGGTATGGTTTCTTCTTTAAATGTTTGTTAGAATTCCCCTGGAAGCCATCTGGCTCTGGACTTCTGTGTCTTGGGAGGTTTTTGAGGACTGCTTCAATTTCCTCCCTGGTTATTGGCCTGTTCAGGTTTTCTATTACTTCCTATTTCAGTTTGGTAGGTTATGGCTTTCCAGAAATGCATCCATTTCTTCTAGATTGCCTAATTTATTGGTGTATAGCTGTTCATAATATGTTTTTAAAATTGTTGGTCTTTCCTTGGTGTTGGTAGTGATCTCTCCTTTCTCATTCATGATTTTATTAATTTGAGTCTTCTTTCTCTTCTTTTTAATAAGGCTGGCTAATGGTTTATCTATCTTATTAATTCTTTCAAAGAACCAACTCCTGGTTTTGTTGATCTGTTCCACAGTTCTGGTCTCGATTTCATTGAGTTCTGCTTGAATCTTTATTAACTCTCTTCTTCTGCTGGGTGTAGGATCTATTGCTCCTTTTCCTCTAGCTCCTTTAGGTGTAAGGTTAGCTTTTGTATTTGAGTTCTTTACAGTTTTGAATGGATGCTTGTATTGCGATGTATTTCCCCCTCAGGACTGCATTTGCTGTATCCCAAAGATTTTAAACCGTTGTATCTTCATTCTCATTAGTTTCCATGAATCTTTTTAATTCTTCCTTAATTTCCTGGTTGACCCTTTCATCTTTTAGCAGGGTGGTCCTTAACCTCCACGTGTTTGAAGTCCTTCCAAACTTCTTGTGATTTAGTTCTAATTTCAAGGCATTTTGGTCTGAGAATACGCAGGGGATGCTCCTAATCTTTTGGTATCCATTCAGACCCGATTTGCGACCCAGTATGTGGTCTATTCTGGAGAAAGTTCCATGTGCACTTGAGAAGAATTTGTATTCAGTTGAGTTTGGATGTAAAGTTCTGTAGATATCTGTGAAATCCATCTGCTCCAGTGTATCATTTAAAGCTCTCATTTCCTTGGAGATTTTGTGTTTAGGAGACCTATGGTGTGTAGGAAGCACTAGATTGAAGTTACCATGTAAAATGTCTTATTATCTAACTATGTCTTAACTTTGGTTATTAATTTATTGATATATTTGGCAGCTCCCACATTGGGGGCATATATATTGAGGATTGTTAAGTCCTCTTGTTGGATAGATCCTTTAAGTATGATATAGTGTCCCTCTTCATCTCTCACTACTGTTTTCGGGGTAGATTTTAGTTTAGCTGATATAAGGAATGCTACCCCTGCTTTCTTTTGAGGACCATTTGAATGGTAAATGGTTCTCCAACCTTTTATTTTCAGGTTGTAGGTGTCCTTCTCTCTAAAATCATTCTCTTGTAGACAGCAAATAGATGGGTCCTGCTTTTTTATCCAGTCTGAAACCCTGTGCGTTTTGATGGGGTCATTAAGCCCATTCACATTCAGAGTTACTATTGACAGATATGAGTTTAGTGTCATCATGATATCTATTCAGTCCTTGTTTTTGTGGATTGTTCCACTGGACTTCTTCTTAAAGGGGTATTTTAAGAGTCCCCCATAAAATTTCTTGCAGAGCTGGTTTGGAGGTCACATATTCTTTCAGTTGCTGCCTGTCTTGGAAGCTCTTTATCTCTCCTTCCATTTTGAATGAGAGCCTTGCTGGATAAAGTATTCTTGGTTGCATGTTCTTCTCATTTATGACCCTGAATATATCCTGCCATCCCTTTCTGGCCTGCCAGGTCTCTGTGGAGAAGTCTGATGTTACCCTAATTCTCCTCCCCATAAGTTCAGGGATTTCTTGTCTCTTGCTGCTCTAAGGATCTTCTCTTTATCTTTGGAATTTGCAAGCTTCACTATTAAATGTCAAGGTGTTGAACATTTTTTTTTTTAATTTGAGGGGGAGATCTATTTCCTGGATCTGAATGCCTGTTTCCCTTCCCAAATTAGGAATGTTTTCAGCTATGATTTGTTCAAATACTTATTCTGGACCTCTGGCCCTTTCCGCGTCCTCGGAAGCCCCAATTTAACATAGGTTTTTTTCCTCAGGCTGTCATTTATTTCCCGTAATCTATCCTCATGGTCTTTTAATTGTCTCTTTTTTCCTCAGTTTCCCTCTTTGCCATCAACTTGTCTTCTATGTCACTCACTGGTTCTTCTACCTCGTTAATAATCGTCGTTAGTTCTTCTAGTTTGGATCGCCTCATTCAATTGAATTTTAATTTCTACCTGATTAGATCTAAATTATGCAGTCATGAAGTCTCTTGAGTCCTTTATGCTTTTTTCTAGAGCCAGCAGTAGCTGTATAATAGTGCTTCTGAATTGGCTTTGTGACATTGAGTTATAATCCAGATTTTGTAACTCTGTGGGAGAGAGGACTGTTTCTGATTCTTTCTTTTGCGGTGAGGTTTTCCTTCTAGTCATTTTGCTCAGTGCAGAGTGGCCAAAAGCAAGTTGTATTGGGAAAAGGAGAAAAAGAGAGGAGACAAGGAAGGAAAGTAAAGAGAAAAAGAAAAAAAGGAAGGAAAAAAAGAGAAGAAAAAGAGAAAGAAAAAGAAAGAAATGGAAAGAAAATGGTGGGGGAAGCAAACAGAAATCAAAAAGAAAAAAAAACATGGGGAAGTATCTTCTGATTCTGTGTACTTTAAGTCCCTTGACCTCCCCTGGAATTTGTCCGTCCAGCTGGTCTTCTGATGTAGGGGATGTTGTGCTGATTTTCAGGTGTTAGCACTTGGGGGAGCTACTCTGACCCCTGCCTGGTGCAGGGCTCAGTGGGGGTTGTTTACCCTGTGAGGCCCCAGGAGGAACAACCCCAGTGGCAGCGGCCAGCTCTGGAGCTCGTATTCAGCTCCGGCAGTAACTGCAGAGCTCTCAGTCTGCAGGGTCTGGAGGTTCCTGGGCGGGGCTGCTGATCTGCTCAGCTCGGGGCAGGAGCGTCCTTGCTGTCCTGGGCCCTCCTGGCCTCTGCCTGTCCCCGGGGGTTTGTCGGATCCTGGGCTGTGTCCCCGGTGCCCTGTGCTCCCGGCCCTGCACTGTTGGATTCGCGCTCCCAGCCGTGAAGCTCCCTCTCCACGGAGCCGCCCCACGAGCCCCTCCAAGCTGCTCCCTGGTCCTGCCGTGCACGCTGCAGCTCTTTAGGGAGCTCGGCCCACTCTCCTGGGTGCGCAGGTGTCTGTTAGTGTCCCAGGGAGCCTGAGGGCATCCCCGCCCTCCTGGGGTCCTACTCTAACTCCCTGGGAGCGCCTTTCCACCTGGGAAGATTGATGAATCTCTTGCTTCTCCGGGACGGGGCTTTCCTGTCCTGGGGACACTCGCCCCTGCCTTAGCCCAGCTCCTTGCAGGGCCCCTCCCCCTTGGATGCCTTTTGCTTCTTTATTTCTTTTTTCCCCCGTCTTCCTACCTTGATAGAAGCATGAACTCTTCTCATTGTAGCATTCCAGCTGTTCTCTCTTTAAATCTCAGGCCGAATTCGTAGATTTTCAGGATGATTTGAAGGTTATCTAGGTAATTTGGTGGGGACAGGTGATTTGGGGACCCTACTCTTCCACCATCTTGCCCCTCCTCGAGAAAAGACACAAATTAATGAAATCACAAAAAAGAGGAGAGATCACAAGCAATATCAAGAAAATACAAATGATTTTAGAAACATATTATGAGCAACTATATGCTAACAAATCAGGCAATCTAGAAGAAATGGATGCATTTCTAGAAACTCACAAATTACCAAAACTGGAATCGGAAAAATAGAATACCAGAGCAGGCCATTAACCAGCAAGAAAGTTAAAGCAGTTACCAAAAACCTTCTGAGACACAAAAGTCCAGAGCCAGAGTGTTTCTCAGGGAAAATCTACCAAACATTTAAAGAAGAAATAACATCTATTCTACTACAGATGTTTTGAAGGATACAAAGGGAGGGAATACTTCCAAACTCATTTTATTAGGATAGCATTACCTTGATCTCAAAACCAGAAAAAAGACTGCACCAGAAAGGAGAGTTATAGACCAATATCCATGATGAACATGGATGCAAAAATTCTCATCAGGATACCAGCCAATAAGATCCAATAGTACATTAAGAGGATTATTCACTACAACCAAGTGGGATTTATCCCCAGGATGCAATGGTGATTCAACATTCACAAAACAACGTGATAGGTCACATCAATAAGAAAAAAAAAAAAGAATATATGATCCTCTCAATAGATACAGAGAAAGCATTTGACAAAATACAGCATTCATTCTTGTTTAAAACTCTTCAAAGTGTAAGGATAGAGGAAACAATACTCAATATATAAACCATCTATGAAAAGCCCATAACAAATATGTTTCTCAATGGGTAAAACCTGAGAGGCTTTCTCCTACGATTAGGAACATGACAGGGGTTTCTACTCTAGCCACTGTTACTTAACATAGTACTAGAAGTCCTAGCCTCAGAAATTAGACAACAAAAAGAAATAAAAAGCATTCAAATTGGCAAAGAAGTCAAATTCTCCTTCCTCACAGGTGACATCATAGTGTATATAGAAAACCCAAAGGATGCCACCCCAAATTTGCTACAATTCAATTCATTAATGTGGCAGGATAAAAATCAATGCACAGAAATCAGTGGCACTTCTGTACAGTAATAATGAGAGTGAAGAAAGATAAATTAAGGAATCAATCCCATTTACAATTGCACTGATAAGTATAAAATACATAGGAATAAACCTATCCAAATAGGTAAATGATCTTTACAAATGAAGCCCAAACCATACAATATCTAGGAATAAACCTAAACAAAGAGGGAAAGGATCTATACTTTAAAAACTACAGATCACTTGTGAAAAAATAGAGGAAGACATATAGAGATGGAAAAGATTCCATGATCATGGATTTGAAGAATAAAATTGTGAAAATGTCGATGCTACCCAGGGCAATTTACACATTCAATGCAATACTTATCAAAACACCATGGACTTTCTTCAGAGAGTTGGAACAAATCATCTTAAGATTTGTGTGGAACCAGAAGAGACCCCAAATAGTCAGGGGAATATTGAAAAAGAAAACCAATGATGGGGGCATCATTATGCCTGATTTCAAGCTGTATTACAACATTGTGATCGTAAAGATAGTGTGGTCCTGGCACAAAAACAGACACATAGATGAAGGGAACAGAATAGAGAATCCAGAAATGGATCCTCAATTCTATGGTCAACTCATCTTTGACAGAGCAGTAAAGAATATCCACTGTAAAAAGGACAGTCTCTTCAATAAAAGGTGTTGGAAAAATTGGAAAGTCACATGCAGAAGAATGAAACTAGACCATTCTCTAACACCATACACAAATATAAACTCAAAATGTTTGAAAGATCTAAGTGTGCAACTAGAATCCATCAAAATCCTAGAGGAAAACAGAGGCAACAACTTATTTGAAGTGTGCAACAGCAACTTCTTGCAAGACACATCTGTAAAGGCAAGGGAGACAAAAGCAAAAATGAACTATTAGGACTTCATCAAGATAAAAGATTCTTCACAGCAAAAGGAACAGTCAACAAAACTAAAAGACAACCTACAGAATGGGACAAGATATTTGCAAATGACATATCAGATACAGGGCTAGTATCTAAGATCTTTAAAGAACTTTTCAAACTCAATACCCATGAAACAAACAATCCAGTCATGAAACAGGGAGAAAATATGTACAGAGATTTCTCCAAAGACCTCCACATGGCCAACAAGCACTTGAAAAAATGCTCCACATCACTTGCCATCAGGGAAATACAAATCAAAACCACAATGAGATACCACCTCACACCAGTGAGATTGGCTAAAATTAGAAACAGGAAACAACAAATTTTGGAAAGGATGTGGAGAATGGCTAACCCTCTTGCACTGCTGGTGGGAGTGCAAACTGATACAGCTACTCTGGAATACAGTGTGCGACTTCTTCAAGGAGTTTGATATAGAGCTACCCTACAAGCAAGCAATTGCACTACTGGGTATTTACCCCAAATATACAGATATAGTGAAACAATGGGACACCTGCATACCAATGTTCATATAAGCAATGTCCACAATAGCCAAGCTGTTGAAGGAGCCACGATGTCCTTTGACAGATGAATGGATAAAGTAGACGTGGTATATATACACAATGGAATATTACTCAGCCATCAGAAAGGACAAATACTTACCATTTTCTATAACATGGATGTAACTGGAGGGTATTATGCCGAGTGAAATAAGTCAATTGGAGAAGGACAATCATTATATGGTTTCACTCATACGTGAACTATAAGAAATATTAAAAGGGATTATAAGGGAAAGGAGGGGAACTGAGTGGGAAAAATTAGAGTGGAAAACAAATCATGAGAGACTCCTAACTCTGGGAAACAAAGAAAGGGTTTCAGAAGGGAAGGTGGGTAGGAGAATGGGTTGGTTGTGTGATGGGAAATGAAGAGGGCACGTGATGGGATGAGCGGGTGTTATATTATATCTTGGAAAATTAAATTAAAATATAATAAAGGGTATATGTGAAACCTACACAGATAATATTATCTTAATTAGGGAACAACTGAGATCTTTTCCCTTATTTATTAATTTATTTGAGAGAGATTATGTAAACAGGGAGGAGGGTCAGAGGGAGAGTGAGAATTAGACCCCCCACTGAGCAGGGAGCCTGATGCAAGGTTCTATCCTAGGACCCTGGGATCATGACCTGAACCAGAGGCAGACTATGAACAAACTGAGTCACCCAGTTGCCACTTAAGTCTTTTCCTTTTCCTCGTTCATGAATAAGACAGGTATGTCCAACCTCACCACTGTTATTTTATATTAACACTGGAAAGTCCTAGCCACAGCAATCAGACAACAAAAATAAAAGGCATTGAAATCAATAAAGAATAAAATTAAACTTTCACTATTTGCATATGACATGATACTGTATATAGAAAACCCAAAACACTACACCAGAAAAACTACTGGAACTGATAAATGAATTCATTAAAGTCGCAGGATACAAAATCAATGTACATAAATCTGTTGCATTACTATACACCACTAATGAAGCAGCAAAAAGAGAAATTAAAGAATCAGTTCCATTTCTACAACTGCACCAAAACCCAAAGGATACCTAGGCATAAATTTAATCAAAAAAGTGAACGACTGTACTCTAAAAACTATTAAATATGGATTAAATAAATTGAAGAGACACAAAGAAATTCAAACACATTCCATACACATTGATTGGAAAAGCAAATATAGGTATAATTTCTATACTGTCCTAAGTAATTTACACATTTAGTGCAATCCCTATCAAAATACCACCAACATTTTTCACTGGGCTGCAATAAACAATCCTAAAATTTGTATGTAACCATGAAAGACCCCAAATAGCTAAAGCAACCTTGAAAAAGAAAAACTAAGTTGGTGGCATCACAATTCTAGATTTCAAGTTACATTAAAAAGCTGTAGTGATCAAGACAGCTTTGTACTGACACAAAAGTAGACACATAGATCTGTGGAATCATACAGAGAACCCAGAAATATAGCTACAACTCTATGGTCAAATAATCTTTAAGAAACCAGGAAAGAATATCCATTCAGAAAAGGACAGTTTCCTCAAAAAATGGTACCAGGAAAACTGGAAAACAGTATGCCAAAAATGAAACTTACCACTTTCTTTTGCTATTAACAAAAATTAAATTCAAAATAGCTCAAAGAACTAAATGTGATACCTGACACCATAAGAATCCTGGAAGAGAACACAAGCAATAACTTCTTCAGTAATGATTGCTTTGAGGATAAATCTCCTCAGGGTAGGGAGAGAAAAACAAAAATAAACAATTGTGACTTCATCAAAATAAAACGCTTCTGCACAGCCAAAACAAAACAAAACGTGGAGGGTGCACTTGGGTGGCTCAGTCAGTTGACTGTCCAAGTCCTGATTTCTGCTCAGGTCATGATCTCAGGATTATAAGATAGAGCACCACATCAGGCTCTGTGCTCAGTTCAGAGTTAGCTTGAGGTTTTCTCACTTCCTCTCTCTGTGTCCTCTCCCCATTCATGCATACACTCTCTCATAAATAAAATAAAATAATAAAAATAAAATAAAATAAAATGGAAAAGAAAATAATAAAATAAAATAAAAATCAACAAAATTAAACAGCAACCTATGGAATGGGACAAGATATTCACAAATGACATATCTGAAAAAGGGTTAGTATTTAAAATAAGTAAAGAAATTATACAGCTGAACACCCAGACAAAATAATTCAATTGAAAATGGGCAGAATACATGAAAAGACATTTTTCCAAAGAAGTCATCCATATGGCAAACAGACATATGAAAGATGCTCAATATTACTCATCGTCATGGAAATACAAATCAAAACTACAATGAGATATCACATCACATCAGTCACAACGGCTAACAACAACACAAGAAATAAAGTGTTGGTGAGTATATGAAGAAAGTATTGGTGGCAATGCAACCTAGTGTAGTTATTGAGGAAAACAGTATGGAGATTCTTTAAAAGTTAAAAATAGAACTACCCTATGATCCAGCATTTCAGTACTATGTATTTACCCTAAAGAATATAAATATACTAATTGAAAGGAATACATGCACCCAATGTTTATAGCAGCATTATCTACACTACCAAATTATGAAAAACAGCCCAATTTCCATCAACTTATGAATGGATAAAGACAATGTGGTATGCTTGGGGTGGGGAAAGATGGCAGAAGAGTAGGATGCCCAAGTCATCTCTCCCCACCAACTTACCTAGATAACTTTCAAATTATCCTGAAAACCTACGATTTTGGCCTGAGATTTAAAGAGAGAACAGCTGGAATGCTACAGAGAGAAGAGTTTGCGCTTCTAACAAGGTAGAAAGATGGAAAAATAAATATACAAATAAAAAAGAATCCAGTGGGGGAGGGGTCCTGAGCTAAGGCTGGGCAGTAAGAACCTCCAGTCCCGGAGAAGCAGGAACTTTAAAAATCTTCTCAGATGGAAAGGCGCTCACTGAAAACACGGGCAGGATCCCAGGAGGGGCAGTGGAGCCTCCAGATTCCCAGGGTCACTAACAAAGGAAGTGCGCCCCGGGGGAGAGCACACCACACAGCATGGGCCAAGCATGTAAAGGGCTGGAGCACGTGCTCAGTGTGGCCTCGGGAGCAGCTCAGGCGGCGGCTCTAGGTGGAGGGGGCTGCACCGCAAGAGTGCGATTCCAGTGGTGCAGGCCCCAGATCCCAGGGTACCGGGGGACACAGCTCAGAATCCTGTGCTACCCCTGGGACAGGCGGAGGCCGGGAAGACACAGAGCAGCAAGGACACTCCTGCCACCCAGCGGCCAGGAGCTCTGCAGATCAGCGCCCGCCCCCGGCGCATCCAGGCCCCTGCAGACTGGGAGACTGTGGTAGTTACTGCTGGAGCTGAATCCAGGGCTGGAGAGTTGGCTGCCATCACTGTTGTTGTTCCTCCTGATGTCACCCTGTGCCTGGGAGAGTCGGGCAGCCAGGGAACAGAGGCCTCACAGGATAAACAGCTCCCGCAGAGCTGTGCTCCTGGCATGGAGCGAGGCATTTCCCCAGATGCACACACCTGAGAATCACCACAGCAGGCCCCTGCCCCAGAAGACCAGCTGGAAGGACACAGGAAGAGCAAGTTCTTGACCAAGCAGTGCCGGAAAGCTCCAGAGTAAGGCGAGGGATTTACAGTATATAGAACCAGAGGATATGCCACCTTGATTTTTTGGTTTTTGTTTTTTGTTCTTTTTTGTTGGTTTTCCCCCCTTTTTCTCTCTTTTTTTCTTCCTTTTTTCCAGTACAACTTGTTTTTAGCCACTCTGCACTAAGAAAGATGACTAGAAAGAACTCACCACAAAAGAAAGAATCAAAAAATGTACTTTTTCCCACAGAGTTACAAAATGTGGATTACAATTTAATATCAGAAAGCCAATTCATACCACAATTATAAAGCTACTGGTGGCTCTGGAAAAAAGCATAAAGGATTCCAGAGACTTCATGACTGCAGAATTTAGATTTAATCAGAATGAAATTAAAAATCAATTAAATGAGATACAATCCAAAGGCAGGTCCTAACAATGAGGGTTAATGAGGTAGAAGAACGAGTGAGTGACATAGAAGACAAGTTGATGGCAAAGAAGGAAGCTGAGGAAAAACGAGAAAAACAATTAAAGTAATATGAGGAAAAGTTAAGAGAAATAAACGACAGCCTCAGAAGGAAAAATCTACGTTGAATTGGGGTTACAGAGGGGGCCGAAAGGGACAGAGGACCAGAAAGTGTATTTGAACAAATCATAACTGAGAACGCCCATAACTTGGGGAGGGAAATAGGCATTCAGATCCAGGAGATAGAGAAATCCCCCCGTAAAATCAATAATAACCATTCAACACCTCGACATTTCAGAGAGAAACTTGCAAATTCCAAAGATAAAGAGAAAATCTGTAAAGCAGCAAGAGATAAACGATTCCTAACTTCTATGGGGAGAAGTATTACATTAACAGCAGACCTCTACACAGAGAACTGGCAGGCCAGAAAGGGCTGGCAAGATATATTGAGGGTCCTAAATGAGAAGAACATGCAGACAAGAATACTCTATCCATCACGGCTCTCATTCAGAATAGAGGGAGAGATAAAGAGCTTCCAAGATAGGCAAAACCTGAAAGAATATGTGACCACCAAACCAACTCAGCATCAAATATAAAGGGGGACTCAGTAAAAGAAAGAAGAAGTCCAAGGAAACAACCCACAAAAACAGGGACTGAATAGGTATTATAATGACACTAACTTCATATCTTTCAAAAGTAACTCTGAACGTGAATGGACTTAATGACCCCATCAAAGGACACAGGGTTTCAGACGGGATAAAAAAGCAAGACCCATCTATTTGCTGTCTACCAGAGACTCATTTTAAACCTAAGGACAGCTCCAGGCTTAAAATAAAAGGTTGGAGAACCATATACCATTGAAATGATCCTCAAAAGAAAGCTGATGTAGCAATCATCATATGGGATAAATTAAAACTTATCCCAAAGACAGTAGTAAGAGATGAAGAGGAACACTATATCATACTTAAAGGATCTATCCAACAAGAGGACCTAACAATCATGAATATTTATACCCCTAATGTGGGAGCTGCCAAGTATATCAATCAATTAATAACCAGAGTTAAGACATACTTAGCAAAAATGAACTATTGGGACTTCATCAAGATAAGAAGCTTTTGCACAGCAAAGGATACAGTCAACAAAACTAAAAGACAACCTACAGAATGGGAGAAGATATTTGCAAATGACATATCATATAAAGGGCTAGTTTCCAAGATCTATAAAGAACTTATTCAACTCAACAGCAAAGAAACAAACAATCCCATCATGAAATGGGCAAAAGACATGAAGAGAAATCTCACAGAGGAAGACATAGACATGGCCAACATGCATATGAGAAAATGTTCCGCATCACTTGCCATGAGGGAAATACAAATCAAAACCACGTTGAGATACCACCTCACACCAGTGAGAATGGGGCAAATTAACAAGGCAGGAAACCACAAATGTTGGAGAGGATGCGGAGAAAAGGGAACCCTCTTACACTGTTGGTGGGAATGTGAACTGGTGCAGCCACTCTGGAAAACTGTGTGGAGGTTCCTCAAATAGTTAAAAATATACCTGCCCTACGAACCAGCAATTGCACTGTTGGGGATTTACCCCAAAGATACAGATGCAATGAAACGCCGGGACACCTGCACCCCGATGTTTATAGCAGTAATGGCCATGATAGCCAAACTGTGGAAGGAGCCTCGGTGTCCAACGAAAGATGAATGGATAAAGAAGATGTGGTTTATGTATACAATGGAATATTACTCAGCCATTAGAAATGACAAATACCCACCATTTGCTTCAACGTGGATGGAACTGGAGGGTATTATGCTGAGTGAAGTAAGTCAGTCGGAGAAGGACAAACATTATATGTTCTCATTCATTTGGGGAATATAAATAATAGTGAAAGGGAATATAAGGGAAGGGAGAAGAAATGTGTGGGAAATATCAGAAAGGGAGACAGAACGTAAAGACTGCTAACTCTGGGAAACGAACTAGGGGTGGTAGAAGGGGAGGAAGGGCGGGGGGTGGGAGTGAATGGGTGACAGGCACTGGGGGTTATTCTGTATGTTAGTAAATTGAACACCAATAAAAAATAAATTAAAAAAAGGTATACTTAGATAATAATACATTTATTCTAGGAGATTTCAACATGGTGCTTTCCGTAAATGACAGATATTCTAGGCACAACATCTCCAAAGAAACAAGAGCTTGAAACAATACAGTGGATCAGATGGATTTCACAGATATATACAGAACTTCACATCCAAACACAACTGAATGCACATTTTTCTCAAGTGCACATGGAACTTTTTCCAGATTAAACCACATACTGGGTCACAAATCAGGTCTTGACTGATGCCAAAAGATTGAGACTGTCCCCTGCATATTTTCAGACATATGCTTTGAAACTAGAACTAAAACACAAGAAGAAATTTGGAAGAAATTCAAATACATGTAGGATAAAGACCATCCTGCTAAAACATGAATGGGTCAACCAGAAAATGAGAGAAGAATTAAAAAGATTCATAGAAACTAATGAGAATGAAGATACAACCATTCAAAATATTTGGGATACAGCAAAAGCAGTCCTGAGGGGGAAATACATCTCAATACAAGCATCCATCCAAAAATGGAAACAACTCAAATACAAAAGCTAACCTTGCACCTAAAGAAGCTGGAGAAAAAACAACAAATAGATCCTAGACCCAGCAGAAGAAGAGACTTAATAAAGATTTGAGCAGAACTCAATGAAATAGAGAGGAGAAGAACTGTGGAACAGATCAACAGAAAAAGGAGTTGGTTCTTTGAAAGAATTAATACGATAGATAAACCACTAGCCAGCCTTATTAAAAAGAAGAGAGAGAAGACTCAAAGTAATAAAATGATGAATGAGAAAGGAGAGATCATTACCAACACCAAGGAAACACAAACGATTTTAAAAACATATTATGAACAGCTATACGCCAATAAATTAGGCAATCTAGAAGAAATGGACGCATTCCTGGAAAGCCACAACTAACAAAACTGGAACAGGAAGAAATAGAAAACCTGAACGGGCCAATAACCAGGGAGGAAACTGAAGCAGTCATCAAAAAACTCCTAAGACACAAAAGCACAGGGCCAGATGGCTTCCCAGGAGAATTCTATCAAAGGTTTAAAGAAGAAACCATACCTAGTCTACTAAAGCTGTTTGGAAAGATAGAAAGAGATGGAGTACTTCCAAATTCGTTCCGTGAGGCCAGCATCACCTTAATCCCAAAACCAGACAAAGACCACACCAAAAATTAGAATTACAGACCAATATCCCTGATGAACATGGATGCAATAATTATCAACAAGATACTGCCAATAGGATCCAAAAATACATTAAGAAAATTATTCACCATGACCAAGTAGGATTTATCCCTGGGACACAAGGCTGGTTCAACACCCGTAAAACAATCAATGTGATTCATCATATCAGCAAGAGAAAAACCAAGAACCATATGATCTTCTCATTAGATGCAGAGAAAGCATTTGACAAAATACAGCATCCATTCCTGTTCAAAACTCTTCAGAGCGTAGGGATAGTGGGAACATTCCTCGACATCTTAAAAGCCATCTACGACGGGCACTGGGGGTTATTCTGTATGTTAGTAAATTGAACACCAATAAAAAATAAATTAAAAAAAAGCCATCTACGGAAAGCCCACAGCAAATATCATTCTCAATGGGGAAGCACTGGGAGCCTTTCCCCTAAGATCAGGAACAAGACAGGGATGTCCACTCTCACCACTGCTATTCAACACAGTACTGGAAGTCCTCGCCTCAGCAATGAGACAACAAAAAGACATTAAAGGCATTCAAATTGGCAAAGAAGAAGTCAAACTCTCACTCTTTGCCGATGACATGATATTGTCCATAGAAAACCCAAAAGCCTCCACCCCAAAATTGCTAGAACTCATACAGCAATTTGGCAGCGTGGCAGGATACAAAACCAATGCCCAGAAATCAATGGCATTTCTATACACTAACAATAAGACTGAAGAAAGAGAAATTAAGGAGTCAATCCCATTTACAATTGCACCCAAAAGCATAAGATACCTAGAATAAACCTAACCAAAGAGGTAAAGGATCTATACCCTAAAAACTATAGAACATTTCTGAAAGAAATTGAGGAAGACACATAGAGATGGAAAAATATTCCATGCTCATGGATTGGCAGAATTAATATTGTGAAAATGTCAATGTTACCCAGGGCAATTTACATGTTTAATGCAATCCCTATCAAAATACCATGAACTTTCTTCAGAGAGTTTGAACAAATTATTTTAAGATTTGTGTGGAATCAGAAAAGACCCTGAATAGCCAGGGGAATTTTGAAAAAGAAAACCATATCTGGGGTCATCACAATGCCAGATTTCAGCTTCTACTACAAAGCTGTGGTCATCAAGACAGTGTGGTACTGGCACAAAAACAGACACATAGATCAATGGAACAGAATAGAGAACCCAGAAGTAGACCCTGAACTTTATGGTCAACTAATATTTGATAAAGGAGGAAAGACTATCCACTGGAAGAAAGACAGTCTCCTCAATAAATGGTGCTGGGAAAACTGGACATCCACATGCAGAAGAATGAAACTAGACCACTCTCTTTCACCATACACAAAGATAAACTCAAAATGGATGAAAGATCTAAATGTGAGACAAGATTCCATCCAAATCCTAGAGGAGAACACAGGCAACACCCTTTGTGAACTCGGCCACAGTAACTTCTTGCAAGATACATCCACGAAGGCAAAAGAAATAAAAGCAAAAATGAACTATTGGGACTTCATCCAGATAAGAAGCTTTTGCACAGCAAAGGATACAGTCAACAAAACTAAAAGACAACCTACAGAATGGGAGAAGATATTTGCAAATGACGTATCTGATAAAGGGCTAGTTTCCAAGGTCTATAAAGAACTTATTAAACTCAACACCAAAGAAACAAAGAATCCAGTCATGAAATGGGCAAAAGACATGAAGAGAAATCTCACAGAGGAAGACATAGACGTGGACAACATGCACATGAGAAAATGCTCTGCATCACTTGCCATCAGGGAAATACAAATCCAAACCACAATGAGATACCACCTCACACCAGTGAGAATGGGGAAAATTAACAAGGCAGGAAACCACAAATGTTGGAGAGGATGCGGAGAAAAGGGAACCCTCTTACACTGTTGGTGGGAATGTGAACTGGTGCAGCCACTCTGGAAAAATGTGTGGAGGTTCCTCAAAGAGTTAAAAATAGACCTGTCCTACGACCCAGCAATTGCACTGTTGGGGATTTACCCCAAAGATTCAGATGCAATGAAACACTGGGACACCTGCACCCCGATGTTTATAGCAGCAATGTCCACAATAGCCAAACTGTGGAAGAAGCCTCGGTGTCCATTGAAAGATGAATGGATAAAGAAGATGTGGTTTATGTATACAATGGAATATTACTCAGCCATTAAAAACAACAAATACCCACATTTTGCTTCAACGTGGATGGAACTGGAAGGTATTATGCTGAGTGAAGTAAGTCAATCGGAGAAGGACAAACATTATATGTTCTCATTAATCTGGGGAATATGAATAGTAGTGAAAGGGAATAGAAGGGAAGGAAGTAGAAATGTGTAGGAAATATCAGAAAGGGAGACAGAACATAAAGACTCCTAACTCTGGGAAACGAACTAGGGGTGGTGGAAGGGGAGGAGGGCAGGGGGCGGGGGTGAATGGGTGACAGCACTAAGGGGGGCACTTGACAGGATGAGCACTGGGTGTTATTCTGTATGTTGGCAAATTGAACACCAATTAAAAATAAATTTATTATTAAAAAAAGAATTCTGTATCTAAAAAAAAAAGAAACTTAAAAATGAAGAGGTGGTAAAATATTGTAGTTAAGGTGGGAAAAGAGGAAAATAATTGGAAGTTTTTAGTCTGATACAAACAATGAGTTGTAATGGAAAAAGGGGAAAAAAGGAGGAAATTTAAAAAAAAAAACGGGGAGTGGAGGGACCCTCTAGTTTTATTAACTATATTCCCTTGATTTTCCCTTGGTCCTGGAGCTTTCCTGCACTGCTTGGTCAAGTACTTGCTCTTATCCTGTTCTTCCAGCAGGTCTTCTGGGGAAGGGGTCTGTTGTGTTGATTCACAAGTGTGTGTGTCTGTGCAGAGCTGCCCCATCCCCTTCCAGGTGCTGGGCTTAGTGGAGGCTGTTTATCCTGTGAGGCCTTTGTTCACTGGAGGCCCTGACCCTTTCAGACACACGGTGAAACAAGGAGGAAAAACAATGGCGGTGGCCTGATTTCTGGCTCTGGATTCACCTCCCCACTAGTAAGTAGTGCAGTCTCCCAGTCTGCACTGGCCTAGGTGCTGCACAGGCCAGCACGGGTGTACTGATCTACATAGCTTGTGGGGCGCCCAGCAGCAGGAGAGTTCTCACTGTCCTGTGTCCTCCCTGCTTAGGCCTGTCCTGGAGGAACGCAGGATTGCCAGCTTTGTTAGCTCAGGCACCCTGGGATCCAGAGTCCTCTGGGGTCTGCAGCTCACGAAGGCAACAGGGCACAGCCAGCTCCATCCAGAGCCAGCCTGCTTAACGACTGGCTTATCCTACCAAATGTACCGAAGGCTGTGACGCTCCAGTCGTTTACCAAGATTGGTCTGTGGTTTGTGGTGGTGTTTCCCGGGGGTGCACTTCCTCCAATAGTGACTCTGGGAATCTGGGGGCTTCACTGCCCCTCCTATGATTCTGTCTGATTTCTCTGCTAAGGACTTTTGTGCCCGGAAAGAATCCAGCTCAGATTTTTAAAGTTCCCACTTCTCAAGGGTTGGGCTTTCCTGTCTTGGAGGCTTTCATTGCTCTGCTTTAGTCCTGCTCCTCACAGTGTCCCCCTCCCACTCTAGTCTTTTTTATTATTTTTTTTCTGCCTTTCTACCTTGCTATAAGCAAAATCTTTTCTCTCTGTAGCATTCTGGCTTTTTTCTCTTTAAGTCTCAAGTCGAATTCATACATGTTCAAGATGCTTTGAAAGTTATCTAGGTAAGTTGGTGGGACCAGGTGAGTTGAGAACTCCTACTCTTCTACCATTTTTGTCCACCCTCCAGCACATTTTGATCTTGTTATAGCTAATTCCATTAAGACAGTTCTCAGCCAAAATGATGCATAATTTTCAAACTTTCAAAAGAAATTATTTTCTATGTATTCAAAAATGGTCAATCTTCAGTTATTTTACAGTAAAGATGTCAAGGTAAGTATAGAAGCATGATCTTTTAATACGTTAAAATGATCCTTGGTCTCAATTATATTAACTTAAAACCAGAATAAATTTTCATAACAAAATAAGTGAAAGATTTGACCCATAATTTTCTGTTTGTCAGATAACAAATAAAATTGTTCAATGAATATTCTTTCCAGATGGTCTTTTTCCCCGACTTTAAATCCTGACTATAGAAGAATTTTAGCTTGTGTATCTCACAGTTTAAGGCCCCTGATTTTTCTTTCACATTTTTTCTTTCATTTATTTATAGGCCTAAGCAGCCTATAACAGAGCCCATACACTTTCCCTCTAGAATATCACTTCTTATTCCTCCATTTTCTAAGTACTCTGGTACCCAGAAATTCCTTCCAACAGAATTTTCAGTCCAGAAACATTATAACACAATACTCAAACATTTCAGTATGTTGCCATTTCTTTTTTTAAAAGATTTTATTTATTTATTCATGAGAGAGACAGAAAGAGGCAGAGACACAGGCGGAGGGATACCCTCTAGTTCTATATAATCTTAATCTGTCGACTTCCCCTGGAGCTTTCCAGCGCTGCTTGGTCAAGACCTTGCTCTTCCCCTGTCCTTACAGCTGGTCTTCTGGGAGAGGGGTCTACTGTGCTGATTCTCAGGTGTGTATGTGCACCTGGGGAAGATGCTTTGCCCCCTGCCAGGTGCCAGGCTTAGTAGGAGCTGTTTACCCCATGATGCCTTTTTTCCCTAGCTCCCTGCCTCTCCTAGGCACATGGTGACACCAGGAAGAACAACACCACTGGCGGCCGCCAGAATTCCAGCTCTGTAGTCAGCTCTGTGTTTGTAACTAATGCAATCTTCCAGTCTGCACTGGCCTAGATGCTCATGGGACCCACGCAGCTGTGATGATCTGCACAGCTTGGGGTGCCAGTGGCAGGAGAATTCTCGCTGTCCTGTGATATCCCCACTTCCATCTGTCCTGGGGGGAGTGCAGGATTGGTGGCTGTGTCTGCTCTGTGCCCCTGGGATCCAGGACCCTGTTCTGCTGGAATCATGCTCCTAGGTCGCATGGCTCCCGAAGGCAGCAGAGCACAGACACCTCCGACTGGAGCCCCTGCCTAACTGACTGGCTTCTCCCAGATGCCCTACCAGGTGCACTCCCCAGCCCTTTACCAAGATCGGCCCTCAGTTTATGGTGTGGTTTCCCTCGGGTGCATTTTCTCTATTAGTGACTCCAGGAAACTGGAGGCTTCACTACCCCTCCTGTGATTCTGTCCAAATTTCCTGCTAAGTCCTTTTCCATCCAGGAAGAATCTAGTGCAGATTTTTAAACTTCCCACTTCTCTGGGCCTGGGTTTTCCTGTTCTGGGGGCTTTCGCTGCAAGGTTTTAGCCCAGCTCCTCACAGTGCCCCTCCCCCACTTGATTTTTTTTATTTTATTTTTGTCTGCCTTCCTACCTTGCTAGAAGCAAAAACTCTTCTCTCTAGTGTTCTGGCTGTTCTCTCTTTGAATCTCAGGTGAATTTGTAGGTGTTCAGGATGACTTGAAAGTTATCTAGGTAAGTTGGTGGGGCCAGGTGTGTTGAGGACCACTTCTCCTCTGCCATCTTGCCTCACCTCTGCTCTTTGTATTTATTTATTTTTTATATTTTTAAAGATTTTATTTATTTATTCATGAGAACACACAGAAAGGGGAGAGAAAGAGGCAGAGACACAGGCAGAGGGAGAAGCAGGCTCCATGCAGGGAGCTGGACGTGGGACTCGATCCTGAGTCTCCAGGATCACGCCTTGGGCTGAAGGCAGCACTAAACTGCTGAGCCACACAGGCTGCCCTGCTCTTTGTATTTAGATAGGGCTTGTATTAAATGTTTAGATTGCTTTGGATAGTATAGATATTTTACTGATGTTTGTTCTTCATTTTATATTATTTTTTTATTCATTTGAGCCAGGGAGATGGAGAGAGAGAGAGAGAGGGCATAAGAAGGGGTATAGGCAGAGAAGAGGGAGAAGCAGACTCCTTGCTCAGCGTATTATGAGCAGCTATACACCAATAAATTAGGCAATATGGAAGAAATGGATGCATTTCTGGAATACCACAAACTACCAAAACTGGAACAGGAAGAAATAGAAAACCTGAACAGGCCAATAATGAGGGAGGAAATTGAAACAGTCATTAAAAACCTCCAAAGACACAGAAGTCCAGGGCCAGATGGCTTTCCAGGGGAATTCTATGAAATATTTAATGAAGAAATAATACCTATTCTACTAAAGTTGCTCTGAAAAATAGAAAGGGAAGGAATACTTCCAAACTCTTTCTATGAGGCCAGCATCACCTTAATTCCAAAACCAGACAAAGACCACACCAAAAAGGAGAATTATAGACCAATGTCCCTGATGAGCGCAGATGCAAAAATTCTCAACAAGATACTAGCCCATAGGATAGAACAGTACATTAAGAAGATTATTCGCTATGACCAAGTGAGATTTATCCCTGGAATGCAAGAGTGGGTCAACACTTGTAGAACAATCAACGTGATAGATAACATCAACAAGAGAAAAAGCAAGAACTGTATGATCCTCTCATAGATGCAGAGAAAGGATTTGACAAAAATAGAGCATCCGTTCCTGATCAAAACTCTTCAGAGTGTAGGGATAGAGAGACATTCCTCAGCATCATACAAGCCATCTACGAAAAGGCCACAGGAAATATCATTATCAATGGGGAAACACAGAAAGCCTTTCCTCTAAGATGAGAAATGAGACGGGGATGTCCACTCTGACCACTGCTATTCAATATAGTACTAGAAGTCCTAGCCTCAGCAGTCAGACAACAAAAAGAAATAAAAGGCATTCAAATGGGCAAAGAAGTCAAACTCTCCCTCTTTGCAGATGATATGACACTGTACATAAAAACCCCCAAATCTCCACCCCAAGATTGCTAGAACTCATACAGCAATTTGGCAGTGTGGCAGGATACAAAATCAATGCTCAGAAATCAGTGGCATTTCTATACACTAACAATGAGACTGAAGAAAGAGAAATTAAGCAGTCAATCCCATTGACAATTGCACCCAAAAGCATAAGATACCTAGGAATAAACCTAACCAAAGAGGTAAAGGATCTATACCTTAAAAACTACAGACAACTTCTGAAAGAAATTGAGGAAGACACAAAGAGATGGAAAATATTCCATGCTCATGGATTGGTAGAATTAATATTATGTAAATGTCAATGCTACCCAAGGCAATTTACATGTTCAATGCAAACCCTATGAAAATACCACGGACTTTCTTCAGAGAGTTGGAACAAATCATCTCAAGAGTTGTGTGGAATCAGGAAACACCTGAGTAGTCAGGGGAATATTAAAAAAGAAAACCATAGCTGGGGGCACCACAATGCCAGATTTCAAGTTGTACTGCAAAGCTGTGATCATCAAGACAGGGTGGTACTGGCACAACTACAGACACATAGATCAATGGAACAGAATAGATCACCCAGAAATGGGCCCTCCACTCTATGGTCAACTAATATTCGATAAAGCAGGAACAACTTTCCACTGGAAAAAAAGTCTCTTCAATAAATGGTGCTAGGAAAATTGGACAGCCACGTGCAGAAGAATGAATGTGGACCATTCTCTTATACCATACACAAAGATAAACTCAAAATGGATGAAAGATCTAAATTTGAGACAAGAACCATCAAAATTCTAGAGGAGAGCACAGGCAGCACTCTTGTTGAACTTGGCCACTGCAACTTATTGCAAGATACATCTATTAACTTCTTGAAAGATACATCTTGCAAAGGAAAGAAAAGCAGAAATGAACTATTGGGACTTCATCAATATAAAAAAATTCTACACAAGAAAGAAAAAGTCAACAAAACTAAAAGATAGCCTACAGGATGGGAGAAGATATTTGCAAATATCATATCTGATGAAGGGCTAATATCCAATATTTATAAAGAACTTATTAAACTCAACAGCAAAGGAACAAACAACCCAGTCATGAAACAGTCTAAATACATGAACAGACATTTCACCAAAGAAGACATAGACATGGCCAACAAGCACATGAGAAAATGCTCCACATCACATGCCATTAGGGAAATACAAATCAAAACCACAATAAGATACCGCCTCTCACCAGTGAGAATGGTGAAAATCAACAAGACAGGAAAAAACAAATGTTGGAGAAGATGTGGAGAAAGGGGAACACTCTTGCACTGTTGGTGGGAATGTGAACTGGTACCACCACTCTGGAAAACTGTTTGGAGGTTCCCCAAAGAGTTAAAAATAGAGCTACCCTATGACCCAGTAATTGCACTACCCTGGATTTACTCCAAAGGTACAGATGCATGAAAAACCAAGACACCTGGACTCCATTGTTTATATGTATCAAACTGTGGAAGGAGTCTGTATATACAACGGAATATTTCTCAGCTATTAGAAACGATGAATACCCACCATTTACTTTGACGTGGATGGAACTGGAGAGTATTATGCTGAGTGAAGTAAGTCAATCCGAGAAGGACAATCATCATATGGTTTCACTCATATTGGGTATTTAAAAAATATTGAAGGGAATTATATGGGAAGGATAGAAATTAAGTGAGAAAAATCATAATGGGTGACAAAACATGAGAGACTCCTAACTCTGGGAAATGAACAAGGGGTAGTGGAAGGGGAGGTGGTCAGGGTGATGGGGTGACTGGATTTCAGGCACTGAGGGGGGGATTTGACTGGATGAGCACTGGATGTTATACTATATGTTGGTAAATCAAACTCTAATAAATATATATATACAAAAAAGGAAGAAACCCTAAATTAAAAGATACAAATATAAAATATTAATACTACTTAGTATTCCAAACATATAAAGAAAAACTCAACAACATTTGCAACTTTATAACAAGAATAAAAATTACCCAATTTAAAAACGCACTTTGGGAGACACTGGATGGGTGTTATATGTTGGCAAATCGATCTCCAATAAAAAAAAAATGGACAGAGGGCTTGAATGGCTCTTTCTCCAAAGATGTAAAATTGGCCAATAAGCACGTGAAAAATTTCTCAACATCTTTATTCATTAGAGAAATGAAAATCAAAACTACAATGAGATACCACTTAATACCTACTAGAATGTATATATCAATTTATGAAAAGGCATGGAGGAAACTTAAAGTATTTATTATTTTTTTTAATTTTTTATTGGTGTTCAATTTACTAACATACAGAATAACCCCCAGTGCCCGTCACCCATTCACTCCCACCCCCCGCCCTCCTCCCCTTCTACCACCCCTAGTTCGTTTCCCAGAGTTAGCAGTCTTTACGTTCTGTCTCCCTTTCTGATATTTCCCACACATTTCTTCTCCCTTCCCTTATATTCCCTTTCACTATTATTTATATTCCCCAAATGAATGAGAACATATAATGTTTGTCCTTCTCCGACTGACTTACTTCACTCAGCATAATACCCTCCAGTTCCATCCACGTTGAAGCAAATGGTGGGTATTTGTCATTTCTAATAGCTGAGTAATATTCCATTGTATACATAAGCCACATCTTCTTTATCCATTCATCTTTCGTTGGACACCGAGGCTCCTTCCACAGTTTGGCTATCGTGGCCATTGCTGCTATAAACATCGGGGTGTAGGTGTCCCGGCGTTTCACTGCATCTGTATCTTTGGGGTAAATCTAGACCACTCTCTTTCACCATACACAAAGATAAACTCAAAATGGATGAAAGATCTAAATGTGAGACAAGATTCCATCAAAATCCTAGAGAAGAACACAGGCAACACCCTTTTTGAACTCGGCCACAGTAACTTCTTGCAAGATACATCCACAAAGGCAAAAGAAACAAAAGCAAAATGAACTATTGGGACTTCATCAAGATAAGAAGCTTTTGCACAGCAAAGGATACAGTCAACAAAACTCAAAGACAACCTACAGAATGGGAGAAGATATTTACAAATGACATATCAGATAAAGGGCTAGTTTCCAAGATCTATAAAGAACTTCTTAAACTCAACACCAAAGAAACAAACAATCCAATCATGAAATGGGCAAAAGACATGAACAGAAATCTCACAGAGGAAGACATAGACATGGCCAACATGCATATGAGAAAATGCTCTGCATCACTTGCCATCAGGGAAATACAAATAAAAACCACAATGAGATACCACCTCACACCGGTGAGAATGGGGCAAATTAACAAGGCAGGAAACAACAAATGTTGGAGGGGATGCGGAGAAAAGGGAACCCTCTTACCTTGTTCGTGGGAATGTAAACTGGTGCAGCCACTCTGGAAAACTGTGTGGAGGTTCCTAAAGTATTTATTATTAATTGAAAATGGCTTTCTGAAAAGTTAAATACTCTCTAAGGGCATGTAATTTTGGAGAAAGCAAAACTATATAGAAGTAAAAATATTAGTGGTTTCCAGAGGTTAGAGGGAAGGGAGGAATCAATAAATGGACTGAGAAACTTTAGGACAGTGAAATTATTCAGTATGATACTATAATAGTGGATGCATGCCATTATTCATTTGTCCATATTCTTAGAATGTATAACATCAAGATTGAATCCTAGTGTAAACTATGGACTCTGGGTGATAATAATGCTTTAATGTAGGTTCATCCATGTTAACAAATGTACTATCCTGGTGGAGGATGTTCATAATGGGAGAGGCTATCCATCTGTAGGAACAGGGTACATGATAAATCTCTGTACCTTCTGCTCAATATTTCTGTGAACCTAAAATTAAAAATAAAGTCTATTAAAACCAAGTAGCTATTGTAGATTTAAGTTTTTTTTACATACAGTTCCAATTTTCTTACATTTTAAATTCCTTTTCAGGGAAATAGACAAGATTCTAAAGTGTATGTGACTGGTTCTGACAGTTCTATTCTGTTTAACTAACATCCTCAAATATTTCTATCAGGTGTGGTTCACAGGTGTCTAAAACTCCAAACCAAATGATTCACTGAGATATTTTGGGTCCACATGAGAATGAATACAAGCATCTCAGGGAGTAGTAAACTAGAAAGGCAAACATTAAAGTGGAGTCACAGATACTTCTCTTAATTTGACCTTCTTTTCTTTTTTTTTAATTTTTTTATGATAGTCACACAGAGAGAGAGAGAGAGAGAGAGAGAGAGAGAGAGAGAGACAGGCAGAGGGAGAAGCAGGCTCCACGCACCGGGAGCCCAACGTAGGATTCGATCCCGGGTCTCCAGGATCGCGCCCTGGGCCAAAGGCAGGCGCTAAACTGCTGCGCCACCCAGGGATCCCTGAGCTTCTTTTCTTATTGAGTAAAGCTATCCAGTATCTACTCCAGGACGTGAAAAAAAAAAAAACAGTTGTATGTAATAAAAGATAAATTATTTTAGACTCAGACATTCCAAGGAATCCACCACTTTCTAGCTGTATAGTCTATGCAAGGGATTTATTTTTTTAATTTTTTATTTTTTATTTATGATAGTAACACAGAGAGAGAGAGAGAGGCAGAGACATAGGCAGAGGGAGAAGCAGGCTCCATGCACCGGGAGCCCGACGTGGGATTCGATTCCGGGTCTCTAGGATCGTGCCCTGGGCCAAAGGCAGGCGCCAAACCCCTGCACCACCCAGGGATCCCTATGCAAGGGATTTCATCTGTCTTAGCCTCAGTTCTCTTATCTGAAATATGATAATAATAAATGTCTACAGATAGTAATGTACCTATTAATTGAGATACGATGTAGAGCAACTAGCCCAATAAATGATGGCTAATAATATCTAATATAGTCCTAGAATAATTTTCCATTTTATAAAATAATTTGTAAAAAAATAATTTCTTACTCCTCTATATAGCAACACAAATCTATGAAGTTTTTGCTCTTACCAACCATGGAAAGGAAAGATCAGAGCTGAATCTAATGTAACTGCCAGGATGAACCGAGCCTCTAGGAATACATAATCTCAGACTTTTTGGTCTTGACTGAGAGTAACTATAATTCTAATGGAGGTACAATTAGAGATGGTCAAGGGACACAAGGGTTAATAATAGAATTCGCTGTCTAGCTCAATGCCTTAAATTCGGAGTTGTGAAACTACCCTTAGAAATCATGTTTGTACATTGTTTTTAATACCTTTGTAGAAATATATACTTGTTATTTAAGATTCCGCTCATTTCTTACTTTCTTCATGATATCTTTGCTGATCTTGCTATCTTATTCATACTTAAAAAGTTTTTTTTGTACTGAAGTTACAGCTCTTAGAAAATCTTCCTCAGTACAGACATTTTTTTGTGTGTTGGTATCTGTCCTCCCATTATATAAAGAGCTTTGTGAGAGAGAAAGATCTCTGTTTTTAATCTTTCATGCATTCTGGGTAATACCTAACACAGAACTTGGGACATATTAGGCAATTAGTTAATATTTTTGAACTGTCTCTCTTGTTTGGTTATCAGTATAACTCATATGCACTGCAGATTTATCTGTGTTTGTAAATTATTCAGTCCTTTGAATTACAGAAAAACAGTGTCAGAATATCTCAACCAGAAACTTTTTCACCGGTGTAACAGGAGAAAAATTAACATAGTTATATTTGTTTCTAGATGTTTTTGTTTATTCTTTGTACAATCTACTTTCTAAATTTATTACCTCACCCAACCACATACTCAAGGATCTGGAAACTCAAATTATTTCTTGTTGTGGTTTAAGCATGCCTGCTTCTGGATACAAGATAAGAATATAAAGGCTTTGCTACTATACTGTTTTTCTTTATGTTTCTCATTGGCTTCATTTTGCTACCCTAAATGGATTGAGTCAAGGCCATGTTTTCATGCCATAGACATGCCATTCAAATATCAGTGTGACCATTTTTGAAAAGTCACTATGTACCACTTTATTGCTGCAGATGTCTTTTACATCTGGCAAGGGCCATTTTTCTGCATGTCAACAGTAATTCAATATAACAGCTGCCTCTTTTGACAAGCTTAGTGTCAGACTCTAAAATGACAGGGTGACAGTTTTCTTTTTCCTGAACAGAACATAGTGCAAATTAACTATTTGAATGCAGGAGCATTAAATGCATTTAGAGCACATTATTTTTTTCTGAGTAATCTGAATAGGCTTGGGATATTATTTGTGTGAATATATGGTCTATAGAGCTACTGAAGCTGATGATTCAAGGTGTTTTTCAGGACGTTTTGATTTGTACCTGAAATATGCTAATATAAAACTAAAAAAATTAAATGAATATAAAGCAATTACTAAATAGAAACAGTGGAAATTGAGAAATGTGTAGAATAAACACTTGAGTTACACTGTCTAAATTCCTTAGGGTTCTTTGTGGATTCAGATTTAAAGTGTGTGCTACTACCACAGCTAATGGTATCATAAGCTAAACTTTTCTATTGTAGCCATTGTGCATATCATTTTCTCTTTAAAAAGCTAGCTATGAGAGATGGCCTTGCATGTAATCATAAACCTAATGACAATACTGGTCTATGCTACTTTCATGGCTATTCTTTATGTGCATTTCTTTTTTTCTAAAGTCTGCCTGACTGGAAGCAAGAACCTAGGAACTTGGTTCTACCTCCCTCCTTCCTGTTTGATTCTCTTGAGATGAAAACATTTTGATTGAAATACTTTCTTTTTAAATATATATATATAAATATATTAAATGTATATAATATACATATGTATATGTATATATAGATATATATTCATGAGAGATACAGAGAGAGAGGCAGAGACATAGACAGAGGGAGAAGCAGGCTCTTCACAGGGAGCCCAATGCGGGATTCAATCCCCAGACCCGGGATCATGTCCTGAGCTGAAGGCAGATGCTCAACATCTGAGCCACCCAGGTTTCCCCAAAATACTGTTATTTTTATTTTGTTAGAGAGAGAGAAAAAGAAAACACAAGCAGGGGAAGGGGCAGAGGGAGAGAGACAGACTCCCTACTGAGTGGGGGGCCTGATGTAAGGCTTCATCCTACAATCCTGAGATCATGAGCTGAGCCAAACTCATGCTTAACCAACTTAGCTACCCATGCACCCCTTAACTGAAGTGCTTTCTGCCAGTCACTGAGCTGCACATGGGGACACTCAGGGGAAATAAAAGCAGATATAACCCCTGCCTTCATAGTGTTTGCAGTCTATTACAGTATTAATTTTCTATGACTGCCATAACAAATTATCATAGACTTAGTTTAAAACAGCACAGGTTTATTTTCCTACAGTTCTATAAGTCAAAGAAGCCTGAGCATAGATTTCTGAATTAGTTCCTCTGCTTGGAGTTTCACAATGTTGAAATCAAGGTATCAGGGTGCTGTAGTTCCTTCTGGAGACTGTAAGAGAGAGTATGTTTCTTTGATCACACTAGTAATTGGTAGAATTTAATTCCTTGTCACTGTAGCACTGAGTTCCCCATTTTATTGCTGGCTGTCAACTGACAGTCATTTCTAGTTTTCAGAGGCCACCTATGTTTCTTGGCTCATGGCCTTTTTTTGATATCTTTATAGCCAGCAATGGTAAATCAAGTCCCTCTCATGCTTTGTTTCTTTCCTTTTCTTCTACCATAGCTCTCTGACTTCATCGGGGAAAATGTTTCTATTTTTAAAGAAACATATTATTAGATTGGCCCAACTAGATTATCTCATCCCAGTTCCATAAATTTAATAACATCTATAAAGTGCCTTTGTCTTCTATGGTAAGCATAGTCACAGGATTTGGGAATCAGGTCATCAACATATAGGGGGAGACATTATTCTCTCAACTTCATGGGGGAAATAGAAATGGAAGAAGTCCAATAATTTATAAAAGAAGCACAGAATGGTATTTTGAAAATGTTATGAGGAGGACTAACCAGAGGTTCAGGAAATATCTTCCTAAGGAAGTACTTTCTAAGCTAAAAGAGTAGGAATTAGTCAGAAAAATAAGATTGTGCAGGAGGAAAGTTTCAGAAAGAGGGAAAACTAGGTATACATGCCTAGAGATAATGAATATAATACTGAAGATACAATAGATTTTATTTAAGATAATAAAACAAGCTTTACTACATCATTATAGGAAGTGGAGGAGTATAATGTAATAGACCAGAGAAGTGAACAGGATCCATATTATTTAGGCCTCTTTGTGCTTTGTTGAAAATGTAGATCTTTGTCCTACAAACATCAAAAGTCCACTGAAAAGTCCTACCTTGCAATGCCCTGAGGCCTAACATCTGTGACATAAGACTTAAGATTAAGGCCCAGTATTACATGGGCCTTGACATCTGGAAAAAACTGGGAAGACCTTGAATGACCTAGTTGCAAGATTCTATCTTTATTGTTATCCTGAAAAATGGTACTGTATCCAAGCATCTGTTATTATCACAGGGAAGACAAAATGCCCATAAACCTTATGTATAAGGCTTTAGTTCTCTGCTAGGCCATGGATGTATTCAAACAAGCCAATTATACTACCCTGTGTTATACCTCACCTTCTTAATACTACAGTGGCTGCTCCCCATGTTCCTGGTTTACTCTGTTCCTGAGGAAAACCTCATGTCACCAGCTATTCATGATATGTGGTCTCCTTCTTCACTAAACTGTGAGTATATGTGATTAATATACTACTGTAAATTTCATCTTTCCAGTCTCAGTATTGTGTGTTTGTACATCCATATAACCCTAGATTAGGAATCCTTTACTCACCAAAGAGTTAAAGTGCACATGAATAAAACTAAATCTAGACCTCATTTATCACTCATAATTTCAATCTGACCTTTAACTACTTAAGAGGAGAAATATGGTAAAAATAATGAGTTGCACTTAAAAATTTAGGGACAGGTAACTGCTTAACATCCTCCCTTAACTTACGTGGCTTGGTAGAGAGAAGATTTGTATTTTTATACAGGAAAATCAGAGCAACTATGCTCCTTCCCCAAAGGATGTTTTAGTTGTATAAACATGTTCATACACTTAGCAGTAGGAGAAATACTTGGGTCATGGAGTTTTGACTGGTAGCCTTTATTATACCATTTAAGCAACTGCATATCCATGCATACAGTAGGTCTAGCTGGCCAATCAAGAAAATTATTCCAGGCCCAAAGTGGAAACAGTACATAATAAAAGGCCAAAACCTCTATTGTTTTAGAATCCATATCTGTTATTAATTTGCAGTATGATCTTATATAGATCATTTTTCTTCCCTGTGTTTCAATAATTCTATTTGGAGAGAATACATGGAGTAGTTAGAATCAATGGTCTCTATAGTTTCATTACTTTGTGATGTATAATTCTGCAAAAGTTTATGATTAAGACTTTAAAGGGATCAACTTATTCCTGAACTTATAGACTGTAATAATTATTGTGTGGCCTGTTGTTAAGTGGTGAGCTATTAACAATTGAACCTCTGTGGTACAAGAGGATGCTGTTTCTTTTTAGCTTTTTAGAGTTTATAAAAAGCAGGAAAGTTATCAGCTGTTACTTTTTACCTTTTCCAATAGCATTTGTGAAGATCACCTGAAACGGGTTATTGTATGTTCCAGAGTTAATGTTTTTTGTGATTTTATTGCAGCAAAATGGCACAATTGAGAATTGATTTATGAGGCTCTCTTGCTAAATGAGAGTTTCTTTAATCAATTTGTACTTTTCCATCTTAATCAGTGTCATCTAACAGGAAGGAGAAAACAAAAGTGACATATGACTAAATTACAAAGGATGAGCCCACCTTTTACTACAGACTTCTGCCTTCTCCTAATTGGTTATAGTTTAAATTCAGTTCAACATTAGGTCTCAACTTACCTCTTCTAAATTAGGACTCAATATAGCTTCTAGGAGCTGAAGCTCAGGAAGTTGAACAAATAATCACTATGGGTATTCTATATTTTTATAAAAATAAACACATACCCATGATTAATCATATCTAGGACTCCATCTCTAAGAATGAATCAAGGTCATAGTTTTCCCTTATCATAGCTACCTTAATATTCAGAGGGAAGTACCAATCACCATAAACTTATCTCCATATTATTTTATGCCTCTGTCATGCATAGGATTTCCTAAGTACTTCTTAAATATAGTTACATCTTCAGCCTCTATTATTCATTGTAGAAAATAAGTAAATGCAAAACAAGGCGGGACAAAATTATTTTTGCCATTTGAGAGCAAAGGATGGTAAAAGTTGGTAATGAAAACATGTAAATTAAGCTTATCCTACCTGATATTTACTTTTTAAAGACATAACCATGTTACTCATCTTTCTATAATAACTTATTCTTCTAAGAATAATATTCTCAAGGTTCATCCATGTTGTGACATGTGTCACAATCTCATTATTTTTTAAGGCTTAATAATATCCTGTTGTAGGTATATGCCACATTTTTAAATCCATTCTCCCATTGATGGACACTCGGGTTGGTTCCACCTTTTGGCTATTGTGAATAATGTTGCTCAGGACATGGATATACAAGTATCTGTTTGAGTCTCTGAATTATTTGGAATATGAATAATTTAGAAGTGGAATGCTGGATCATATGGTAATACTATGTTTATATTTTAGGAAACTGCCAAAATGTTTTCCATAGCAGCTGTATCATTTTACATTCCCACCAGGCAATGGATTAGGGTTTCAAATTAAACAACACCCTCAGTAACAATATTTTTAATAGTCAACCCTAATGAGTGTGAAGTAATATCTTCTCATCATTTCAATTTGCAGTTCCCAGTTGCTACTAATGTTGAACATAGTTACATGTGCTTATTTGGACATGTGCATGTCTTATTTGGACATGTGCATGTCCTGCAATTCAACAATACACAAGAAGGCAACTCAATTAAAAAATGTGTAACAGAGTTGGATATACAAGAAAACGTTACTTTATGCAAGAGCTACATAAATGTCTAGGATCTACTATGTGTAATGAAGAGCCTTATTTCCTATAGCCATAAGGCTAAAATTGCTCAAAGTCAAACCTAGAAACTCACCCTGTATTTGGTTAAATTCCAAAACAAGGTAAACTTTCAGAATCACTATGTATCTACTGTTAAAGTGAGGGCATTGATATTAAAATAAGGAGATCATGTATATTTGAATGAAGACTTTGGGGAAGATGCTGATGAAGCTGGGGACACTGACCTCTTAAATTCTGATTATCTTTGCCAGTAGAAAAGGTTTTTGCATCCCCAGTAGAAATAACCTCCTGATCCCCAGCAAAAGTTGTTTCCTCAATCCTAGGAGAGGTGACCTTCCCACTCCCAGTGGCAGCCTCATCCACAGTACTATTGGCCTTTTCACTTCTATCTGGGGGGATTAGCCCAACCTTGCCTGAGGAAATGGTAATCACTTCCCCTGATGCAGCTGTCATGGAAGAAAATGCTGACTTTCCTCTGGATCCACCCCTACCACACCTCTTTGCTTCCAGACTTATAACTAGACTTAAGTCTAGCTGGTCCTTAAAGGTCCTTAAAGGTGAGGTATAATATACTCCAAAAGAACTACTTGATCTTTCTAATTTATACAAGCTGAACTCTGAGGAACATGGAAAAGAATGGATACTAAGGATGTAAGATAATGGTAGAAAGAATATAAATTTGGATCAGGATGTATTTATCAATACAGTCCTACTAAGTAGAAATTCTGAATTTAACTTTGCAGCTTTGGGAGTTAAAAGGGACTCCAAAACTTTGGCTGATTGGCTGAAATGTTGATAGAAAATAGCCCACTGTGTGATTTAGAAATGCCTGATATTTCCTGGTTTAATATAGAAAAAAGGATTCAGAGGTTTGGAGAGACTGGAATATTAGAGGGAATATGCCATTTAAGATCTATTCACTCACATTGGGAGAGTCTAGAAGACATACATACCTTCATCAATATTTTGAGAAATAAATTTCTATGGGGAGCCTCTGTATCCTTAAAGAGCCTGATGGTATTTCTTTTTTACAGGCCAGATATTACAGTGAAAACTATACCCACTCAACTGGAAAACCTAAATTCAATGAGAGTAATTGGATCTTGGAGTGGCCAGAGCCACATAGCAGCACTCAATAGCCAAAGGCAAGGTGGGTATGATTACATATACTAGTTGAACCTAGCAACAGAGAAGTAGAAACTGCTGTACATTTATTGCTAAGACATTTACATAACAGTCATGACAGAACTATGCAAGTAAATCACAGAACAACCTTTTATAATTTTGGAGCAAAGCACTTTTGTAATATGAAGATAACTAGTTTCCTTTTGAGAACAGGTCCTAGCCTACTATTGGGCTTAGTAGAGATTGAACACTTAACCAAAGGCCACAAAGTTACCATGCAAACTGAGTTGACCATAATGAATTGAGTATTATCTGACCTACCAAACCATAAACCTGAGTGTGCACAGCAGCACCTCATCATCAGATGGAAGTAGTATATACATGATTAGGCCAGAGTAGGTCCTAGCAACACAATTAAGTTACATAAAGGAGTGGTCCAAATGCCCATGATCCTCACTTTTGCTACACTGCATTCTGTATCCCATTCTGCACCTATGACTTCACGGGGATTTCCTTATAATCAGTTGACAGAGGAAGAAGACTTGGGCCTGGTTTACAAATAATGCTGCATGATATGCAACCACCAACTGAAAGTGGACAGCTATAGCACCCCAGTCTCTATAGAACAACCTTGAAGGACATTTATGAAAGGAAATCCTCCCCATGGCACCAATTTGTTCACTTTGCTTGGAAGGAGAAATGGCCAGGGGTATGTATGATTATATAACAATTTATGGGCTTTTTCCAATGGTTGAGTTGGATGACCATGGACTTAGAAGGAACATAATTGGGGATCCCTGAGTGGCGCAGCGGTTTAGCGCCTGCCTTTGGCCCAGGGCACGATCCTGGAGACCCGGGATCGAATCCCACGTCGGGCTCCCGGTGCATGGAGCCTGCTTCTTCCTCTGCCTTTGTCTCTGCCTCTCTCTCTCTCTCTGTGTGTGACTATCATAAATAAATAAAAATTAAAAAAAAAAAGAAGGAACATAATTGGAAAATTGGTGGCAACAAAATCTGGAGAAGAATATGAATTCTCTATTTTCATCACTCCACAGCACATTTATTTTGACAACCACCCATGGACAATAGTACTTTTGTGGAAGTTCAGGAGTCCAGCAGAGAAATTAAAAAAAAAAAAAAAAAAAACATTGGGGCAAAAAAACCTAAAGGATAGATGCATTGAAGAATGTAAGAATAGTTTCAAAAAATCCATACTACCCCTTCCATGAAACAAAGCTCAGTTTTAAGAGAGACCACCTTGACCTGTGATTTCTCCCACGGGGGAAATTGAGAGTGTAGTTAGTGAATGCCTGGCTTCCCTAGACAAGTGAGACACTGACCAAGAGCACATTCCTTTTATGCCTCTCTTGTAATGCTGAGGTGATTGGGAAAGCTGAAGGCTTTGGGAGAGTCTGACAACCTGGTAACCAGAGTTTAGAATTCATGAAAATGACACCGAAATTACTAAAGGTTTTTTTTTTTTTTATGGACCTTATCAGGAAGCCTGTCCATGAGATGTCCATGGGTGCCCTGCCTACTAACTCCTTCAATTGGTGCATGGGCACCCCTGATGCTCCACACATTTCATCACATCCCTGACAATAAAGTGCAAGTTTTTATAGAATCACAAGCACACAAAGTAAGCCAGCCCAACTCATCAGAACTGGAAAAAAAAATTCAAACTTGAGCATTTTAGGGTACCTTCCTCCAGAGAAAATAAATGTGAGGCTCTCATCACCCAGAGTGAGTTTGCAAGATTGAGATAAAAAAATTCAATCTTGAGGATCAACCAGGAGGAAGCAAGATATGTGGAGTGGTTGCATCTGTAGAAGAGGCCTAAAAGAGCCTCAGAAAGCCTATCTGGGCAGACTCATCAGAGAAAAGCAAATACCATATGATAAAGGTATTTCACTCCCAAAGCCGGTCAGTAAAGGCTAGAGTAGGTGACTGCATCTACAAATGTGAGGACAATGATGCAAAACTACAAGAAATACAATCAAGGAAACATGACATCACAAAAGCAACATAATATTTTTTAGTAACCAACACCAAAATGGAGATATATAAATTTCCTGACAAAGAAATAAAAATAGCTGTCTTAAAGAAGAGCTACAAAAGAATACTGATAGACAACTCAGTAAGCAGAAAAGCAATACATGAACAAAATGGGAAGTTTAACAAAGACAGTGGAAGATGAAAAATACAAAAAATGAAACCACACTCCTTTGTATTTATCCAAAGGAGTTAAAAACATATGTCCACCTAAAATTTGTCACAAGGGTGTTCATAATAATTTTATACATAAGGACAAAGCATGGATGCAACTACAATGTCTTTCAAAAGGTAAATGGATAAATAAACTGTGGCATATTCAGATATTGGAATATTCAACATTAAAATGAAATGAGCCATCAAACCATAAAAAAGACATGGAAGAACCTTAAATTCATATTATTAAATGGAAGAAGCCAATCTGAAAAGTCTACATAATGTATAATTCCAACAATATGACATTCTGGGAAAAGCAAAACCATGAAGACAATATGGACAGTACTTGTAAGGGTTTGGTAGGGTCAGGAAAAGAATAAATATGTGGGACACAGGATTTTTAGGGAAATGAAAACACACTGTTTAATATTATAATAATGGATATATAGCAATATAAATTTGCCCAAACATTTAGAATGTACAATACCAAGAGTGAACTGTAATGTAAACTATGGGTTTGGGATGCTTATATTGTGTCAACATACGCTCATCAATTGTAACAAATGTACCATTCTGATGGGGAATGTTGATAATTAGAGAGGCTATGAATGTGTGGGGGCAGGAAACAAATGGGAAGGCTGTACCTCACCCTCAATTTTTCCTTGAACTCTAACTGCTCTAAAAAAATTACAGTCACACACACACAAAACCCCACAGTAGAGAATGTCAATATTAGACTTGATCAAGCAGAAAAAAAGAATATATGAAGTAAATGACAAGTTATTTGAAAATAAACAATCAGAAGGACAAAAGAAAAACAAAAATCCAAGAAAAACTATGGGGTTTATGGAATATCAGAAAAAATAATTAATATAAACGTTATGGGAGTCCTAGAAGTAGAAGAGAGAGAGAGAAGATGCAGAAGTTTTACTGAAAGACATAATGGCTAAATACTTTCCAAATATAGGAGAAATAGGAACATCTAGGTACATGAAGCTCAAAATTCCCCAGAGATTCAACATAAAGACTTCACCAAGACACATAACCTAAATCAAAATCAAAGAAAAAGAAAGAATTTTGAAAGTTGAAAAAGAGACTCCTAACATACAAGCTACCTGCCATCTGTCACCATAAAATACTATATCATTGAGTATATCCCCATGATATGACTTTTCCTCCCATGATTACATATTCCATAACTGGAAACTTGTAAATCACACTCCATGTCATCCATTTTGCCCATCCTCCACTTGTCTGGCAAACATCAGTGTGTTCTCTGTATTTATAAGGCTGCTTCTAAAAAAAAAAAAAATATAAGGCTGCTTCTGCTTTTTGTTTGTTTATTCATTTGTTTTGTTTTTTTTTAGATCATGTGTAAGGGAAACCATATAATTTTTGTCTTTCATTATCATACTTATTTTATTTAGCATAATACCCCCTAGGTACACCCATGCTTTGGCAAATGGCAATAAGTCATCTGTTTTATGGCTATGTAAATTCCAGTTTATCTACATGTGTGTGTATCTCACATTTTTCTTATCTATTTATCAATGGACACTTAGATTGTTTCTATATATTGGCTCTTGTAAATAATGCTGCAAGAAACAAAGGGGTGCATGTATCTTTTTGAATTAGTGTTTATGTTTTCTTTTTGTAAGTACTCAGTAATGGAGTTATTAAATTATATGATATTACTATTTTATAAATTTTTGAGGGACTTTCATACTGTTATCCACAGTGGCTGTCTCCAATTTACATTTTCAACAAGAGTGCACAAGGATTCCTTTGTCTTCACATCTTTGCCAACTCTTGTCATTTCTTGTCTCTGATTTTAGCCATTCTGACAGATGGTTTTGATTTACCTTTACCTGATGATTAGTGATGCTGACTATCTTTTCATGTGTCATTTGGCTACCTGCATGTCTTCTTTGGAAAACATGTCTATTCAGATCCTCCGTCCATTTTTAAAATTGTCTTTTGGTGTTAAGTGGTAGAAGTTATTTATATATTTTGGATACTAACCTCTTATCGGATATATTATTTGCAAATATCTTCTCCCATTCACTAGGTTGCCATTTTCTTTTGCTGATTTTCTTTCCACTGTGCTAAAGGTTTTTTGTTTTGTTTTGTTTTGTTTTTCCGATGTAGTTCCAATAGTTTACTTTTGCTTTTGTTTCTCTTACTTGAAGATCTGTATCTAGAAAAATGTTGCTACAGCTTACGTTAAATAAATCACTGCTCGTGTTCTCATCTGGTATTTTTTATGGTTTCAAGTTTCACATTTAGTTCTTTAATTCATTTTTAAGTTATTGTTACCTATATTGTAAAAATGTGGTCTAGTTTCATTTTTTTAATGTAGCTCTCAAGTTTTTCCAGCCACATTGAAGTATTCAGATGCAAAATGACAATGGATGGACTTGTGATGTGTAATTTTATGTGTCAACTTGATTGAGCTATGGGATGACAAGATATAGATTAAAACATTATTTCTATGTATATCTGTGAGGATGTTTATGTATATTTGAAATGGTAGACTAAAGATTACCCAACCAATGCCAGTAAGCATATCCAATCTACTGAGAACCTGAATAGAACACAAAGGCAGAAAAAGGACAAATTTATTATCTTTTCTTGAGCTGGGAAATCCATCTTTTGCCCTTGGACACCATCAGCACTACTAGTTCTTAATCTTTTGGTCATAGAATGGGACTTACCTTATCAGTCCTCTCATTCTCAGGCCTTTGGACTTGGAATAGTATACCATTGCCTCCACCAGTTTTCAAGCCTTCTGATTCATTCTAAAATACACCACTGGCTTTCTTGGTTCTCCAGCTTACAGATGTCACATCATGGGGCTTCTTGACCTTTGTAATCATGTGTACCAATTTCTTTTTTTTAAGATTTTATTCATTTGGGAAAATGCATGAAGGAGCGGGGGAAGAGCATGAGGGAGAGGGACAAGCAGACTTCTTGCTGAGCATGGAGCCCATCACAGAGCTTGATCCCATAACCCTGAGATCATGACCTGAACCAAAATCAGGAGTCTAATACTTAACCAACTGAGCTACCCAGGTGCCACATGTATGCCAATTTCTAAATAAATAATATACAATAAAATAAGATTATATCTATATTATACCTATTTTATCATGTTATATATAGTGAAATATATATATTATATAAATATATAATTAATATATAATACCATGTTATATATAGTGTAATATATATATTACATATTATATATATATTTTTTTTTTTTAATTTTTTATTTATTTATGATAGTCACAGAGAGAGAGAGAGGCAGAGACACAGGCAGAGGGAGAAGCAGGCTCCATGCACCGGGAGCCTGATGTGGGATTCGATCCCAGGTCTCCAGGATCGCACCCTGGCCCAAAGGCAGGCGCCAAACCGCTGCACCACCCAGGGATCCCACATATTATATATATAATTTGTTCTATTTTTCTGCAAGATCCTGACTAATAAAGTGTCATTTTATGTTATTAATGTTTATTTCTCATCAGATACATGATTTGTAAGTATTTGATTTTATTCAGTAGATTACCTTTTCACTTTCTTGGTTAAGAACATATATGGTAAAGTTCTCTTTTTTTGGTATTTCCTATTCTTTATACTCAATCTATATGTCTGTTCTTATTTCCACTCATGTTTACCATCCTGTAGTAAGTTTTCAAATAAGGAATTGAGAGTATTTGTTCTTTCATTTTCTTTTTAAAAATTAGTTATTTTGGGATCTTTGAAGTCCATATGAATTTTTGGATGATTTTTTTTATTTCTGCATAAAATGCCATTGGGATTTTGATAGGGATTGCAGTAAACATTTAGATCACTTTGGATAGTCTTGTCATCTTATCAATGTCAAATCTTCCAATCCATGATTGAGGAATGGCTTTCTAATTTGTCTAATTTAATTTCTTGCAGCAACATTTTGTACTTTCTAGTGTAGAAGTTCTTGCCTCCTTGATTTTTATTCCTAAGCCATTTTATTCCTTTGAGTTTATTGTAATTGGAACTGTTTCTTCATTTCCTCTTATGTATTGTTCTTTTTAAGCTTAGAAATGCAGTTGATTTTTAAATGCTGATTTTGTATGTCGTCTTTTTGTTGAATTTGTCTTTAATTTTAGTAGTTTTATGGTGGGATACATACAATTTCATGTCATTAGTGAACATAACTAATTTTACATCCTTTTTTTCAATTTTGGCTATTTTCTTTCTTTTTTATTGATTAATTTATATGGGTAGAACTTCCAATACTATTTTGAGTAGAAGTGGTGGAACTAGGCATCCTTCATTTGTTCCTGTTTTTAGAGGCAAAGCTTTTAATCTTTCACCAATGATTAGATGTTAGTCATGGGTTTATCATGTTAAGGAAGCTGCTTTCACTTATGGACTGAAATGTATCTTCCAAAAATTTGTAACTTGAGATCATAACTCCCACTGTCTCAGAAAGCTACCCTATTTGGAGATATGATGGCTATAAAATTAATCAAATTAAAATGGGTTTATTATTTTTGGGTTCATATCCAATATTTTTAGCAGCAATGATATAAAAATGGAAAACTTGGAGACAGAGAAGAAAATGCAGGGAGAAAGCTTTGAGAAGATGAAGACTGAGAATGGATTTATGCCTCTACAACTCAAGGGATGACACAAATGCCGTCACAACACCAGAAGCAAAGGGAGAATTATAGAACAGATTCTCCCTTAAAGCTCTCAGAATGAACCAACCCTGATGGCACCTTGCTTATGAATTTCTAGGCTTCATAACTGTGGGACAATTGATTTCTGCTGTAAAGCATCCTAGTTTGTAACACTTAGTAACATTGGCCCTAGCAAACTGATACACTTCCAATTCTAATTTATTGTATGTCTTTAACCATAAATGGTGTTAAATTTTGTCAAATATTCTTTCTGCAACTATTTAGGTAATCAAATGATTTTTCTATCATCCTTTTAATGTGGCATATTACATTGACTTATTTTTATATATTGAACAATCCTTGCATTTTGTGAATAAACTTCACTTGGCCTTGGTGTATAACCCTTTTGATACGTTGGTGAATTCAGATTACTAGTATTTTGTTGGGGGAATGTACCATAAATATTGGTGAGGGATACTTGTTTGCTTTCCTTGCTGTATTTTTGTCTAGCCTTGGTATCAAGGTAATGCTGAACTTATAGACTGAATTAGGAGGTATTCCCTCCCTCTAGTATTTTTTGGAGGAATTTGAGAATTGGTGTTAATTCGTCTTAAATGTGTGCAGAATTCACCAGTGAAGCTGTCAGGTCCAGGACAAATCTTTGCTGAATGCTTTTTATTTCTATTTTAATATACTTACTGTTTATGTCCATTTAATTTTTCTGTTTCTTCATGATTCAGTCCTGGTAGTTTGTTTCTAGGACATTTTTCATTTAGTGTAGCTTATTTATATGCATACAATAGTTCATATTACTTACATAATTACTTTTAAAAATAGTTTTATTTTAAATGCAATATAGTTAAAATATGGAGTTACATTAGTTTCAGATATAAAATATAGTGATTCAACTCTTTCATACATCTTCCAATGGTTATCACAAGTACACTCTTTAATGCCATCACCTATATCTCAGCATTCCACTCACCTTCCCTCTGATAACCAACAATTTGTTCTCCAAAGTTAAGAGTCTGTTTCTTGGTTTGTCTTTCTCTCTCTTCTTCCTTTGCTCATTTATTAAATTCCACATATGAGTGCAATCATATGTTGTCTTTCTCTGACTTATTTTGTTTAGCATTATACTATGTAGCCCATCATATTGTTGTAATTAGCAAGATTTCCTGCTTTTTTATGGCCACATAATACTTATTCTTTATCCATTCATCTATCAATGAAAATTTTGGCTTCCTCCATGATTTGGCTATTGTAAATAATGATGCAATAACAAGAGGAGTACATGTATCCCTTCAAATTAGTGTTTTGTATTTCTTTCATTAAATACACCTTAGTGTAATTGCTGGATTGTAGGGTAGTTGTATTTTAATTTTTTGAGGAACCTGCATACTGTCTTCCAGAGTGGCTGTACCACTCTGTATTCCCAAACTTCCTTACTTTCCATCTTCTAACCAACACTTCTTTCTTGTATTTTTTTTTATTTTAGCCATTCTGACAGATGTGAAGTGATATCTCATTGAGGTTTTGATTTGCATTTACATGATTATGAGTAATGTTGAGCATCCATTAATGTGTCTGCTGGCCATCTGCATGTCTTTGGGGAAATGTCTGTTCATGTCTTCTGCTCATTTTTTAATTGGCTTATTTGTATTTTAGGGTGTTGAATTTTGGAAGTTCTTTATACAGGATGGATACTAATCTTTTATTGGATATGTCATTTACACATATTTTCTCACATTCGCATAGGTTGTGTTTTAGTTTTATTGATTGTTTCCTTCATTGTGCACAAGTTTTGCATTTTGATATTCTCACAATACTTAAATTTTTGCTTTTATTTTCCTGGCATCAGTAAACATCAAGAAAAATATTGCTATGTCACATGTCAGAGAAATTGCTCCTGATGCTCTCTTCTAAGATTCTTATCCCTTCAGGTCTCACATTTAGGTCCTTAATTCATTTTGAATTTATTCTGCGTATGGTTTAAGTAACTGGTCGTTTCATTTATTTAAATGCAACTGCCCACTCCCCCCGCCCCCACATTTGTTGAATAGACTTTCATTTTTCTCATTGTATGTTCTGGCTTCTTTTGTCAAATGTTGAGTATATAATTATATACTCAAATATATAAGTGAGTATATAATTATAGGTCTGTTTGGGGGCTTTCTATACTATCCATTAATCTGTTTCAATTTTTGTGCCACTACCATACTATTTTGATTACTAAAGCTTTGTAATACAACTTGAAGTCTAGAATCGTGATACTTGTAGTTTTGCTCACTTTTTTTCAAGGTTGCTTCAGCTATTGGGATCTTTCATGATTCCATACAAATTGTAGTATCATATGTTCTAGTTCTGTGAAAAATACTTTTGGTATTTTGGTATAGATTGCACTAAATCTGTCCATTACTTTGGATACTGTGGACATTATAACAAAATTTGTTCTTCCAATTGATGAACAGGGAATATTTTTCCTTTTTTGGGGGGTTGTCTTCATTTTTTAAAATTTTTTGTGTTTTAAAAAAGATTTTATTTATTTATTTGACAGAAAGGGAAGGAGAACACAAGCAGGGGGCATAGCAGAGGGAAAGGGAGAAGCAGTCCCTCTGCCCTGCTGAGCAGGGAGCCAGTTGTGGGGCTTGATCCCAGGACCCTAGGATCGTGACCTGTGCAAAAGGCAAACGCTTAACCGACTAGGGCCCCCCAGGTGCCCCTATGTTCAATTTTTTTAATCAGGAAAGCCTGGGTGGATCAGCGGTTGAGCATCTGCCTTCGATCCTGGAGTCCCGCCAGCTGGAGTCTCAGATCCGGCTCCCCGCACAGAGCTTGCTTCTTTATCTGCCTGTCTCTCTCACTCTCTCTCTGTCTCTCATGAATAAGTAAAATCTTAAAAAATTAAATCAATTCTTTATAGAGTACAGGCCTTTTACTTCCTTGGTTAGTTTTATTCCTACATATTTTTAATATTTTCGGTGCAATTTTAAATGAAATTACTTTCGACAGGAGGGGCAAGATGGCAGAAGAGTAGGGTCCCCAAGTCACCTGTACCCACCAAATTACCTAGATAACCTTCAAATAATCCTGAAAATCTACGAATTCAGCCTGAGATTTAAAGAGAGAACAGCTGGAATGCTACAGTGAGAAGAGTTCGTGCTTCTATCAAGGTAGGAAGACGGGGGGGAAAAAGAAATAAAGAAACAAAAGGCATCCAAGGGGGAAGGGCCATGATAGGAGCCAGGCTAAGGCCGGGGCGAGTGCCCCCAGGACAGGAAAGCTCGGTCCGGGAGAAGCAGGAGCTTCACCAATCTTCCCGGGCGGAAAGGCACTTGCAGGGAGTTAGAGCAGGACCCCAGGAAGGCGGGGATGCCCTCAGGCTCCCTGGGACGCTAACAGACACCTGTGCCCCGGGGAGAGTGCGCAGAGCTCCCTAAAGGGCTGCAGCGTGCAACTGGCTGGACCCGGGAGCAGCTTGGAGGGGCTCAGGCGGCGGCTCTGCGGAGAGGGGGCTGCCCGGCCGGGAGCGCAAATCCAACAGCGCAGGCCTGGGAACACAGGGCTCCAGGGACACAGCCCAGGATCCAGCCTCCTCCCGGGACAGTCAGAGGCCAGGAGGGCCCAGGACAGCAAGTACACTCCTGCCCCAAGCTGAGCAGATCAACGGCCCCGCCCCCAGAACATCCACCTCAGCAGGCTGAGAGCTCCGGAGTTACTGCCAGAGCTGAATCCAGGGCTCCAGAGCTGGCCGCCGCCACTGTGGCTGTTCCTCCTGGGGCCTCACAGGTCAAACAATCCCCACTGAGCCTCACAGTGGCCTCACCGGATAAACAGGATAAACATTACTCACTGAGCCCTGCATCGGGCAGGGGGCTGAGCAGTTCCCCAAATGCTAACACCTGAGAAGCAGCACAACAGGCCCCTCCCCCAGAAGAACAGCTAGACAGAAATTTCCAGGGGAAGTCAAGGGACTTAAAGTATACAGAATCAGAAGATACTCGCCCGTGTTTTTATTTTCTTTTTTATGCTTATTGATTTCTCTTTGCTTCCCCCAGCCTTTTTTCCTCACTTTCTTTTTCTTTCTCATTTTCATCTCTTTTTTCTTTTTTCTTCCTTTGTCCTTTTTTCTTTTTCTCTTTTCTTTCCTTCTTTCTCTCCTCTCTTTTTCTACTTTTCCCAATACAACTTGTTTTTGCCACTCTGCACTGAGCAAAATGACTAGAAGGAAAACCTCACCTCAAAAGAAAGAATCAGAAACAGTCCTCTCTCCCACAGAGTTACAAAATTTGGATTACAATTCAAAGTCAGAAAGCCAATTCAGAAGCACTATTATACAGCTACTGGTGGCTCTAGAAAAAAGCATAAAGGACTCAAGAGACTTCATGACTGCAGAATTTAGATCTAATCAGGCAGAAATTAAAAATCAATTGAATGAGATGCAATCCAAACTAGAAGTCCTAACAACAAGGGTTAACGAGGTGGAAGAACGAGTGAGTGACATAGAAGACAAGTTGATGGCAAAGAGGGAAAATGAGGAAAAAAAGAGACAAACAAATAAAACACCATGAGAATAGATTAAGGGAAATAAATGACAGCCTGAGGAAGAAAAACCTACCTTTAATTGGGGTTCCTGACGGCGCCAAAGGACAGAGGGCCAGAATATGTATTTGAACAAATCATAGCTGAAAACTTTCCTAATCTGGGAAGGGGAACAGGCATTCAGATCCAGGAGATAGAGAGATCCCCCGTACAATCAATAAAAACCATTCAACACCTCTACATTTAATAGTGAAGCTTGCAAATTCCAAAGATAAAGAGAAGATCCTTAAAGGAGCAGGAAACAAGTAATCCCTGACTTTTATAGGGAGGAGTATTAGGGTAACAGCAGACCTCTCCACAGAGACCTGGCAGGCCAGAAAGGGCTGGCAGGATATATTCAGGGTCCTAAATGAGAAAACCTTGCAACTAAGAATACTTTATCCAGCAAGGCTCTCATTCAGAATGGAAGGAGAGATAAAGAGCTTCCAGCACAGGCTCCTGAAAGAATATGTAACCTTCAAACCAGCTGTGCAAGAAATTTTGAGGGGGACTCTTAAAATACCTCTTTAAGAAGAAATCCAGTGGAACAATCCACAAAAACAAGGACTGAATAGATATCATGATGACACAAAACTCATATCTGTCAATAATAACTTTGAATGTGAATGGGCTTAATGACCCCATCAAAAGGTGCAGGGTTTCAAACTGGATAAAAAAGCAGGACCCATCTATTTGCTGTCTCCAAGAGACTCATTTTAGACAGAAGGACACCTACAGCCTGAAAATAAAAGGTTGGAGAACCATTTACCATTCAAATGGTCCTCAAAAGAAAGCAGGGGTAGCATTCCTTATATCAGATAAACTAAAATTTACCCCAAGACTATAGTGAGAGATGAAGAGGGACACTATATCATACTTAAAGGATCTAGCCAAGAAGAGGACTTAACAATTCTCAATATATATGCCCCGAATGTGGGAGCTGCCAAATATTTAAATCAATTAATAACCAAAGTGAAGAAATACTTAGATAATAATACACTTACACTTGGTGGCTTCAATCTAGCTCTTTCTATACTTGATAGGTCTTCTAAACACAACATCTCCAAAGAAACAAGAGCTTTAAATGATACACTGGACCAGATGGATTTCACAGATATCTACAGAACTCTACATCCAACTCAAATGAATACATTCTTCTCAAGTGAACATGGAACTTTCTCCAGAATAGACCACATACTGGGTCACAAATCGGGTCTGAACCAATACCAAAAGATTGGGATCGTCCCCTGCATATTCTCAGACCATAATGCTTTGAAATTAGATCTAAATCACAACAAGAAGTTTGGAAGGACCTCAAACACGTGGAGGTTAAGGACCATCCTGCTAAAACATGAAAGGGTCAGCCAAAAATTAAGGAAGAATTAAAAAGATTCATGGAATCACGGGATCCCTGGGTGGCGCAGTGGTTTGGCGCCTGCCTTTGGCCCAGGGCGCGATCCTGGAGACCGGGGATCGAATCCCACGTCAGGCTCCCGGTGCATGGAGCCTGCTTCTGCCTCTGCCTGTGTCTCTGCCTCTCTCTCTCTCTCTCTCTCTCTCTCTCATAAATAAATAAATAAATAAATAAATAAATAAATAAATAAATCTTAAAAAAAAAAGATTCATGGAATCTAAGGAGAATGAATATACAACCGTTCAAAATTTTTGGGATGCAACAAAAGCAGTCCTGAGGGGGAAATACACCACAATACAAGCATCCATTCAATAACTGGAAAGAACTCAAATACAAAAGCTAACCTTACACCTGAAGGATCTAGAGAAAAACAGCAAATAGATCCTACGCCCAGCAGAAGAAGAGAGTTAATAAAGATTCGAGCAGAATTCAACGAAATCCAGACCAGAAGAACTGTGGAACAGATCAACAGAACCAGGAGTTGGTTCTTGGAAAGAATTAATAAGATAGATAACCATTAGCCAGCCTTATTAAAAAGAAGAGAGAGAAGACTCATATTAATAAAATCATGTATGAGAAGGAGAGATCACTACCAACACCAAGGAAATACAAACGATTTTAAAAACATATTATGAACAGCTATATGCCATAAATTAGGCAATCTAGAAGAAACTGACGCATTTCTGGAAAGCCACAAACTACCAAAACTGGATCAGGATGAAATAAAAAATCTGAACAGGCCACTAACCAGGGAGGAAATTGAAGCAGTCATCAAAAACCTCCCAAGACACAAAAGTCCAGGGCCAGATAGCTACCTAGGGAATTCTATCAAACTTTTCGGAAGAAACCATACCTATTCTACTAAAGCTGTTTGGAAAGATAGAAAGAGATGGAGTACTTCCAAATTCATTCTATGAGGCCAGCATCACCTAAATTCCAAAACCAGACAAAGACCCCACCCAAAAGGAGAATTACAGACCAATATCCCTGATGAACATGGATGCAAAAATTCTCAACAAGATACTAGCCAATAGGATCCAACAGTACATTAAGGAAATTATTCACCATGACCAAGTAGGATTTATTACCAGGACAGTAGCCTGTTTCAACACTCGTAAAACAATCAGTGTGATTCATCATATCAGCAAGAGAAAAATCAAGAACCATATGATCTTCTCATTAGATGCAGATAAAGCTTTTGACAAAATACAGCATCCATTCCTGATCTAAACTCTTCAGAGTGTAGGTATAGAGGGAACATTCCTCAGCATCTTAAAAGCCATCTATGAAAAGCCCGCAGCAAATATCATTCTCAATAGGGAAGCACTGGGAGCCTTTACCCTAAGATCAGGAACAAGACAGGGATGTCCACTCTCACCACTGCTATTCAACACAGTACTGGAAGTCCTCGCCTCAGCATTCAGACAAGAAAAAGACATTAAAGGCATTCAAATTGGCAAAGAAGAAGTCAAACTCTCACTCTTTGCCGATGACATGATACTCTACATAGAAAACCCAAAAGCCTCCACCCCAAGATTGCTAGAACTCATACAGCAATTTGGCAGCGTGGCAGGATAGAAAATCTATGCCCAGAAGTCAGTGGCATTTCTATACACTAACAATGAGATTGAAGAAAGAGAAATTAAGGAGTCGATCCCATTGACAATTGCACCCAAAAGCATAAGATACCTAGGAATAAACCTAACCAAAGAGGTAAAGGAACTATACCCAAAAATCACTAGAACACTTCTGAAAGAAATTGAGGAAGACACAAAGAGATGGAAAAATATTCCATGCTCATGGATTGGAAGAATTAATATTGTGAAAATGTCAATGTTACCCAGGGCAATTTACACGTTTAACTCAATCCCTATCAAAATACCATGGACTTTCTTCAGAGAGTTCGAAATATTTATTTTAAGATTAGTGTGGAATCTGAAAAGACCCCGAATAGCCAGGGGAATTTTAAAGAAGAAAACCATAGCTGGGGGCATCACAATGCCAGATTTCAGCTTCTACTACAAAGCTGTAATCATCAAGACAGTGTGGTACTGGTACAAAAACAAACACATAGATCAATGGAACAGAATAGAGAATCCAGAAGTGGACCCTCAACTTTATGGTCAACTAATATTCGATAAAGGAGGAAAGACTATCCACTGGAAGAAAGACAGTCTCTTCAATAAATGGTGCTGGGAAAACTGGACATCCACATGCAGAAGAATGAAACTAGACCACTCTCTTTCACCATACACAAAGATAAACTCAAAATGGATGAAAGATCTAAATGTGAGACAAGATTCCATCCAAATCCTAGAGGAGAACACAGGCAACACCCTTTGTGAACTCGGCCACAATAAATTCTTGCAAGATACATCCACGAAGGCAAAAGAAATAAAAGCAAAAATGAACTATTGGGACTTCATCAAGATAAGAAGCTTTTGCACAGCAAGGAATACAGTCAACAAAACTAAAAGACAACCTACAGAATGGTAGAAGATATTTGCAAATGTCGTATCAGATAAAGGGCTAGTTTCCAAGATCTATTAAGAACTTATTAAACTCAACACCAAAGAAGGAATCCAATCATGAAATGGGCAAAAGACATGAACAGAAATCTCACAGAGGAAGACATAGACATGGCCAACATGCACATGAGAAAATGCTCTGCATCACTTGCCATCAGGGAAATACAAATCAAAACCACAATGAGATACCACCTCACACCAGTGAGAATGGGGAAAATTAAAAAGGCAGGAAACCACAAATGTTGGAGAGGATGCGGAGAAAAGGGAACCCTCTTACACTGTTGGTGGGAATGTGAACTGGTGCAGCCACTCTGGAAAACTGTGTGGAGGTTCCTCAAAGAGTTAAAAATAGACCTGCCCTATGACCCAGCAATTGCACTGTTGGGGATTTACCCCAAAGATACAGATTCAATGAAATGTCTGGACCCAGATGTTTATAGCAGCAATGTCCACAATAGCCAAACTGTGGAAGGAGCCTCGGTGTCCATCAAAAGATGAATGGATAAAGAAGCTGTGGTTTATGTATACAATGGAATATTACTGAGCCATTAGAAACGACAAATATCCACCATTTGCTTCAACGTGGATGGAGCTGGAGGGTATTAGGCTGAATGAAGTGAGTCAATCGGAGAAGGACAAACATTGTATTTTCTCATTCATATGGGGAATATAAATAATAGTGAAAGGGAATAGAAGGGAAGGAAGAGGAAATGGGTAGGAAATATCAGAAAGGGAGACAGAAGATAAAGACTCCTCACTCTGGGAAACGAACTAGGGGTGGTGGAAGTGGAGGCTGGCAGGGGGCGGGGGTGATTGGGTGACGGGCCCTGCAGGGTGCACTTGACGGGATGAGCACTGGGTGTTATTCTGTATGTTGGCAAATTGTGAATCAATAAAATTAAATTTATTATTAAAAACATAAAAAATAAATAAATGAAATTACTTTCTTAATTTCTCTTTCTGCACTTCGTTATCAGTGTACAGAAATTTAATGAATTTCTGCACATTGATTTTTTTATCCTATAACTCTACTGAATTAATTTATCAATTGTAGTTATTTTTTGGTGTTTTTTAAGGTTTTCTTCTATAATATTATATCATCTATAAATGGTGAAAGCTTTACTTCTTCCTTAGTGATATGGATGCTTTTTGTTGCTGTTGTTGTCATTGTCTGATTGCTTTGGCTAGGACTTCCAGTACTATATTGAATAAATTTGGATAGAGTGAATATTTTTTCTTGTTCCTTATCTTAAGATGAGACTTTCAGCTTTTCACCACTGAGTATTATGTTAGCTGTGGGTTTTTCATATATGATTTTTATATATTGAGATTTTTCCCCCTAAACCTACTTTGTTGAATGTTTTCTTTTAAATTATTATAGATAGATATTATACTTCATCAAATACTTTTTTTCCACATCTATTGAAATGATCCTATTTTTTTTTATCAGTACTGCTATTGGTGTGATGTATCACATTGATTGATTTGGGAATACTGAGAAACCCTTGCATCCAAGGAATAAATCCCACCTGGTTGTGGTGAATAATTTTTGAAGATCTTATTGGAGTCAATTTAAAACATTTTGTTGAGGATTGCTACGTCTATATTCAACAGAGATTTTGACATTTAATTCTCTTTTTTCATAGTTTCCTTAAATAGTTTTGGCATCAAAGTAATGCTGGCTTAAAGACAGTGAATTTGGAATCTCTCTTATCCATGTTTAGAATACATTGAGATGAATAGGTATTATCTCTTTTTTAAGTGTTTACTAGAATTCACCTATGAAGCAATCTAGTGCTGTACCTTTGTTGTAGTTTTTTTCAGTATTTTTAACTATTTAATTGAATTTTTAGTATATTTGTTTATTGGAGTTTGATTTGCCAAAATATAGTATAACACCCAGTGCTATCCCATCGAATGCCCCTCTCAGTGCTCATCACCCAGTAAACACATCCCCTTGCCCACCTCTCCTTCCAGTACTCCTTGTTCATTTCCTGGAGTTAGGAGTCTTTCATGTTTTATCACCCTCTCTGATTTTTCCCACCCATTTGCTCTCCTTTCCCTATAATCCCTTTCACTATTGTTTATCTTCCTAATATGAGTGAAACCATATAATGACTGTCCTTCTCCAATTGACTTACTCACTCAGCATAATACTCTCCAATTCCATCCACACTGAAGCAAATGGTGGGTATTCGTCACTTCTAAAGGCTGAGTAATACTCAATTTTAGAGTATATTACTCAATTATATATATAAATATATAATAAATATTCTAAATATAGAACATGTATATATTCTAAATGTGGATATATATATATATATATATATCAATGTGATACATCACACCAATAGCAGTACTGATATAAAACCATAGGATTATATATATATGTGTGTGTGTATATATATATATATATATATATATATATATATAAATCTTATTTATCCATTCATCTTTTGATGGACACAGAGGCTCCATCTGTGTTTAATTATTGTGGACATCGCTGCTATAAACATCGGGGTGCAGGTGTCTCAGTTTTTCACTGCATCTATGTCTTTAGGGTAAATTCCCAGGAGTGCAATAGCTGGGTGGCAGGGTAGCTCAATTTTTGACTCTTTGAGGAACCTCCACACAGTTTTACAGAGTGGCTGTTCCAATTCACATTCCCACCAACAGTGCGAGAGGATTCCCCTTTCTCCACATCCTCTGCAACATTTGTTATTTCCTGTCTTGTTAATTTTCACCATTCTCACTGGTGAGAGGTGGTATCTCATTGTGGTTTTGATTTGTATTTCCCTAATGGCAAATGATGTGGAGTATTTTCTCATCCACTTCTTGGCCATGTCTACGTCTTCTTTGGTGAAATGTCTGTTCATGACTTTTGCCCATTTCATGATTGGATTGTTTGTTTCTTTGATGTTGAGTATAATAAATTATTTATAGATTTGGATACTAGCCCTTTATCTGATATGTTATTTGCAAATATCTTCTCCATTATGTAGGTTGTCTTTTAGTTTTGTTGACTGTTTCTTTTGTTGTGCAGAAGCTTTTGATCTTAATGAAGTCCCAATAATTCATTTTTGCTTTTGTCTCCCTTAACTTCATAGATGTATCTTACAAGAAGTTGCTGTGGCCAAGTTCAAAGAGGGTGTAGCCTGTGTTCTCCTCTAGGATTTTAATGGATTCCTGTATCACATTTAGATCTTTCATCCATTTTGAGTTTATCTTTGTGTATGGTGTAAGAGAATGGTCCACATTCATTCTTCTGCACGTGGCTGTCCAATTTTCCCAGCACCATTTATTGAAGAGACTGTCCTTTTTCCAGTGGATAGTCTTTCCTGCTTTGTCGAATATTAGTTGATCATAGAGTTGAGGTCCCATTTCTGGGCTCTCTATTATGTTCCATTGATATATGTGTGTGTTTCTGTGCCACTACCACACTGTCGTGAGGATTGCAGCTTTGTACTACAACTTTAAATCTCACTTTGTGGTACTCCTGGCTCTGGTTTTCTTTTTCAATATTCCCCTGAGTATTCAGGGTCTTTTCTAGTTCCATACAAATTTTAAGATTATTTGTTCCAACTCTCTGAAAAAATTCCATGGTATTTTCATAGGGATTGCATTAAATGTGTAAATTGCTCTGGGTAGCATAGACATTTTCACAATATTAATTCTTCCAATCCATGAGCATGAAATATTTTTCCATATCTTTGTGTCTTCCTCCATTGCCTTAAGAAGTGTTCTGACATTTTTAGGATATAGATCATTTACCTCTTTGGTTAGGTTTATTCCTAGGTACCTTATGCTTTTGGGTGCAATTGTCAATGGGATTGACTCCTTAATTTCTCTTTCTTCAGTCTCATTGTTAGTGTATAGAAATGCCACTGACTTCTGGGCATTGATATTGTGTCTGGCTATATTGCCAAAGTAATGCAAGTTCTACCAATCTTGGGGTGGAGATTTTTGGGTTTCTACCTACAGTTTTATGTCATCTGAGAAGAGGGAGAGTTTGACTTCTTCTTTGCCCATTTGAATGCCTTTTATTTCTTTTTGTTTCCTGATTGCTGATGTTAGGACTTCTAATACTGTGTTGAATAGCAGTGGTGAGAGTGGACATTCCTGTCTTGTTCCTGATCTTAGTGGAAAGGCTCCCAGTGTTTCCCCATTGAGAATAATATTTGCTGTGGGCTTTTTGTAGATGGCTTTTAAGATGCTGAGAACTGTTCCCTCAATCCCTACAAGCTGAAGACTTTTGATCAGGAATGGGTGCTATATTCTGTCAAATTCTTTCTCTATTGAAAGAATTTGAGTGGATCTATTGAGTGGATCATATGTTTCTTGCCTTTTCTCTTGTTGACGTGATCTATCACACTGATTGTTTTATGAGTGTTGAGCCACCATGCATCCCAGGGATAAATCCCACTTTGTCATGGTGAATAATCTTCTTAATGTATTGTTGGATCCTATTGGCTAGTATCTTGTTGAGAATTTTTGCATCTGTGTTCATCAGGGATATTGATCTATAATTCTCCTTTTTGGTGGAGTCTTCTTCTGGTTTTGGAGTTGAGATGATGCTGGCCTCAGAAAGCGAGTCTGGAAGTATTCTGTCCCTTTCTATCCTTTTGAACAGCCTTAGTAGAATAGGTATTTTTTTCTTCATTAAATGTTTGATAGAATTCCCCTGGGAAGCCATCTGACCCTGGAATTTTGTGTGTTGGGAGCTTATTGCTGACTGCTTTAATTTCCTCCCTGATTATTGACCTGTTCAAGTTCTCCATTTCTTTCTGTTCCAGCAGTAATAATTTGTGGTGTTCATAAATCTGTTCATTTTTTCTAGATTGCCTAATATTGGCATAAAACTGCTCATAATACAGTATTAAAATCATTTGTATTTCCTTGATATTGGTCGTGATTTCTTATTTTTCACTCGTGATTTTGTTAATTTGAGTCTTTTCTGTTTTCTTTTTAATAAGTTTTGCTAATGGTTATCTATCTTATTAATTCTTTCAAAGAACCAACTCCTGGTTTTGTTGATCTGTTCTACAATTCTTCTGGTTCCTATTCCATTGAGTTCTGCTCAATTTTTTATTATCTTTCTTTTCTTTGGTATAAGTTTTATTTGCTCTGCTTTCTCCAGTTCCTTTAGGTAGAAGGATGTCTTGTGTATTTGAGTTTTTTCCAATTTTTTGAGGAATGCTTGTATTGTGTTGTATTTCCCTCTTAGGACTGCTTTTGCTGTATCCCAAAGATTTTGAATGGTTGTATCTCGATTTTCATCAGTTTCCGTGAATCTTTTTAATTCTTCTCTAATTTCCTGGTTGACCCTTTTATATCTTTTAGCAGGATGCTCTTTAACCTCCCTTTGAAACTAGAAATCAATCACAAGAAGAAATTTGGAAGAAATTAAAACACGTGGAGGTTAAAGTGCATTTCTTCCAAATTTCTTCTTGTAATTGATTTCAAGTTTCAAAGCATTGTGATCTGAAATTATCCAGGGGACAATCCCAATCTGTTGGTTTCAGTTGAGACCTAATTTGTGAGACATTATATGGTGTATTCTGGAAAAAGTTCCATGGGAACGTGAGAAGAATATGTATTCAGTTGCGTTTGGATACAAAGTTCTGTATATATCTATGAAATCCATCTGTTCCAGTGAATGATTTAAAGCCCCTTTTCTTTGGAGATGTTGTGCTTAAAATATCTGTCATTTGCAGAAAGTTCCATATTGAAGTCATCTATTATCAGTGTATTATTATCTAAGTATATATTTACTTTGGTTATTAATTGACTGATATACTTGACAGCTCCCACATTAGGGGCATAAATATTCATAATTGTTACGTCTTGTTGGATAGACCCTTTAAGTATGATATAGTGTCCCTCTTCATCTCTTACTACAATCTTTGGGATAAACTTTAATTTATCTGATATGAGGAAAGCTATCCCAGCTTTCTATTGAGGACCATTTGAATGGTACATGGTTCTCCAACCTTTCATTTTCAGGCTGGAGGTGTTCTAAGGTCTAAAATGAGTCTCTTGTAGACAGCAGATAGATAAGTCTTGTTTTTTATCCAGTCTGAAACCCTGCCTCTTTTAATGGGATCATTTAGCCCATTCACATTCAGAGTAACTCTTGAAACATATGAATTTAGTGTCATCATAATACCTATTCAGTCCCTGTTTTTGTAGATTACTTCTTTGGGATTTCTCTTTCTTTTACAGGGTCCCTCTTAATATTTTTTGCAGAGCTGGTTTGGTGGTCACATATTCTTTCAGTTTCTGCCTATCTTGGAAGCTCTTTATCTCTCCTTCTATTCTGAATGAGAACCTTGCTGGATAGAGTATTCTTGGCTGCATGTTCTTCTCATTTAGGACCCTGAATATATCCTGCCAGCCCTTTCTGGCCTGCCAGATCTCTGTGGAGAAGTCTACTGTTAGTCTAATATTTCTCCCCATATAAGTGTAGTTGGTTCTTTGAAAGAATCAATAAGATAGATCATCATTAGCAAAACTTAAAAGAAAAAAGACTCAAATTAACAAAATCACGAATGAAAAAGTAGAGGTCACAACCAATAGTAAGGTAATACAAATGATTTTAAAAATGTATTATGAGCAGCTATATGCCAATAAAGTAGGCAATCTAGAAGAAATGGACAGATTTATGGAAAACCATAAATTACTAAAGTTGGAACAGGAAGAAATGGAATTTGCAAGTCTCTGTATTAAATGTTGAGGTGTTGAACAGTTTATTGATTTTGAGGGTGGGGACCTCTTTATCTCCTGGACCTGAATGCCTGTTTCCCTCCCCTAATTAGGTAAGTTCTCAGCTATGATTTGTTCAAATATGCTTTCTAGCCCTCTGTCCCTCTCTGTGGTTCTGGATCCCCAATTATTCCCTCTGAGGCTATCATTTATTTCTCTTAACCATTCCTCATGGTCTTTGAATTGTTTTTCTCTTTTTTTTCCTCAGCTTCCTTCCTTGCCATCAACTTCTCTTCTATGTCACTCACTCTTCCACCTCATTAACCCTGGTCGTTAGGACCTCCAGTTTGGATTTCCTCTCATTTAATTGATTTTTAATTTCATCCTCATTAGATGTAAATTCTGCAGTCATGAAGTCTCTTGAATCCTTTATGCTTTTTTCCAGAGCCACCAGTAGCTTTATAATTGTGCTTCTGAATTGGCTTTCTGGCATCGAATTGTAACCCATATTCTGTAACTCTGTGGCATGGAGTACTGTTTCGGATTCCTTCTTTTGTGGTGAGTTCCTCCTTCTAGTCATGTTTTTCAGTGCATAGTGGCTGTATGATGGGCTTGAATTCACAATATCAACCATATACTAGGTAAATTTCACCTTAGATGATTCTGACGACATCAGATCCCAGAAAATGAAAACAAATGTCAGAATGAAAAAACAAAAGACCACTAAATTGAAAAACATATTTTAAAACAAAGTAGTAAAGAAAGGCCAAGAATTCAGAAAAAAAAGGAAAGAAAAAAAGAAGAGAAAAAAGAAAACATAAATAAAAAAAGAAAAAAGGAAAAAAGGGGGGTATTGGGATATGGTGGTGGTGATGAAGTTGTAGTGGAGGGAGAATGTAATCTACCTGAGGGGTCCTAGGGGGACCTAGAGGGTGATCCTCTTGTTTCTGAGTGTACTAAGTTCTGTATGTTAGAAGATGCTCAGTACCAAATTTATATAAACCAGAAATACTTGTAGAGGTCCCCAACATTCACCACCAAGATATAAATGAGATAAAAGAGGGGGACAGAATGGGAATGAGGAATCTCACAGAATGAGCCAGCACAGTATACCATTTGGTTCTGGATACATGTGGGTCATGTTTTAGAAGGTATTAACTTCTGCCATTGTAGAGCAAAATGACGCAGAGAAAACACAAAAGAACAGCCCCTCCCCCCCAAAAAACATATCTTGTATATTTCCGAAATTAAGTTGAGTATTTTGAAGGGAATCTAGAAGTGGTATATATATCTAACACATGTAATTATATAAATATGAAAGTCATAGCATGACTCAGTGGTTTATTGCCACCTTCAGCCCAGAGCATGATCCTGGAGCCCCTGGATGGAGTCCCACATCAGGCTCTCTGAATGGAGCCTGCTTCTCCTCTCTATGTGTGTGTGCCTTTCTCTTTGTGTCTCTCATGAATAAATAAATAAAATCTTTTAAAAAAAGAAATATGAAAGTCAAAAAGAAAAAAACTTAAAAATGAAGAACTGGTAAAATACTGTAGTTAGGGTGGAATAAGGGAAAAATATTGGAAATTTTTAGTCTGATAAAAAAATGAGTTGTACTGGAAAAAGAGAAATAAAAAGAGAATAAAAGAGAATAGAACTCTTTAGTTCTATATACTATAAATTCCTCCACTTGTCCTGGAGCTTTCCATCATGGCTTGGTCAAGAACTTGCTCTTCCCCTCTTCTTCCAGCTGGTCTTCTGGGGGAGGGGCCTACTGTGCTGATTCCCAGGTGTCTGTGCCTGTGCAGAGATGACCTGCCCGCTGCTGGGTGCTAGGCTCACTGTGAGCTGTTTACTTCATTAGACCTTTGTTCCCTATCGGCCCTGCCTCTCCCAGGCACAAGGTGAAACAAGGAGGAAAAACAACAATGTTGGAGGCTAGATTTCCAGCTCTGGAGTCAACTCCCCACTAGTAACTAATGCAGTCTCCCAGTCCACACTGGCCTAGATGCTCCCAGGGCCAGCACAGGTACTCTGATCTGCACAGCTTGGTGGCACCCAGCAGCAGAAGAGTCCTTGCTGTCCTGTGCCCTCCCCGTTTCTTCCTGTCCCATGGGCAGTGCAGGATTGTGGGATTTTTCTGCTCAGTGCCCTGGGATCTGGAGCCCTGCACTCCTGGAATCATGCTCCTGTGGTGCGTGGCTCCCAAAGGTAGCAGGGCACAGACCTCTCTATCTGGAGGTGGCCCACCTGACTGACTGGCTTCTCCCAAATACCCCACTGGCTGCACACTCCAGCCCTTTACTAAGATTGGTCCAGTTTGTGGTGCACTATCCTCCAGGTGTACTTCCTCTTTTGGTGACTCCAGGAAACTGGAGACCACTGCCCCTCCTGCGATTCTGTCCAATTTCCCTGCTAAGCACTTTTCAGTCCGGGAAGATTCCGGTGTGGATTTTTAATGCTCCCACTTCCCGGGGCTGGGCTTTCCTGTCCCGGAGGCTTTCACCCGCCGCCCCGGCTTCAGCCCTCAGCCAACTCCTCGTGGTCCCCCTCCCCCATTTGATTCTTTTATATATATGTATTTTTTTTCTCCCTTCCTACCTTGCTAGAAGCAAAAAACCTTCTCTCTGCAGCGTTCTGGCCGTTCTCTCTTTAAATCTCAGGTTGAATCCATAGGTGTTCAGAATGATTTGAAAATTATGTAGGTAAATTGGTGGGGACAGGTGAGTGTAGGACCCTACTCCTCTGCCATCTTGCCTATTATCAATTTAATTTAATTGTTGGTAATCAGTTTATTAAAATTTTCTTTTTCTACCTGTTTTTATTTTGGGAGGCTTTATGTTTCTAGGAAGTTGTCTATTTCTTCTAGGTTGTGTAATTTGTTGGCATTTATTTCATAATATTTTTTAAATTTTATTTATTTAATAATGAGAGACACGGAAAGAGACAGAGAGAGAAGCAGAGACACAGTCAAGAGGAAGTAGCAGGCTCCATGCAGGGAGCCTGATGTGGGACTTGATCCCAGGACTCCAGGATCAGGCCCTGGGCTGAAGCCAGTGCTAAACCACTGAGCTACCCGGGCTGCACAGTTTTCATAATATTCTTTTATAATCCTTTGTATTTTTTCATGTCAGTTATTATTTCTTTTCTTTCTTTTCTGATTATCATTATTTGAATCTTCTCTCTTTCCCTTCGATCAATGTTACTAGAGGTTCACTCATCTTGTTGACATTTACAATGAACCAGTTCCTGGTTTCATTGATCTGTTCTATTGTTTTTGTTTTTGTGTTTTAGTTCCTATTTTTTTTATTTCTGCTCTAATTTTTAGATTGTGTATTTGATATTTTTCTTACTTCTTGAGGTAGGCCTGTATTGCTCTAAAATTTCCTCTTAGTTTTAATGCATATCCAAAATTTTGTATCATTGGGTATTAACTTTCAATTGTCTCCACGTTATTTTTTTAATTTCCCCTTTGATTTTGTTGTTGTTGTTGTTGATCCATTCAAAGTTTAGTAGCATGTTATTTAACTTCCATGTGTGTGCTCTTTCCAGATTTTTTCTTGTGGTCAATTTTTAGTTTCATAGCATTGTGTTCAGAAAGGATGCATGGACAAATTTCAATCTTTCTGATTTTTTTTAAAGACTTATTTGTGGCCTAATATGTTGTATATTTGGAACAATGTTACATATGTATCTGAAAATAATGGTATTCTCTCTTTTAGGATGTAATGTTCTGATTATATTTGTTAAATTCATCTCTTCCATTGTTATTCAAAGCCACTGTTACCTTGTTGATTTTCTGTTTTGATGATGTATACATCAAGGTAAGTCGGTCTTAATGTCTCCTACTATTATTTTATTACTATCTTTAAAAGATTTATTTATATTAAATAGGGAGAGAACAAGAGAATGGAGGGAGGGTTAGAAGTGCAGAGAGAGAGGGAGAGAGAGAATCCCAACCAGACTCCCTGATGAGCACAGAGGCCAATTAGGGGCTGTTCCCATGACCCTGATATCATTACTGATTTAAAAACAGAAGTTATATGGTCTAATTCATTTGGGGAATATAAAAATAAGTAAAAGGGAATAAAGGGAAAGGAGAGAAAATGAGTGAAAATATCAGTAAGGGTGACAAAACATGAGACACACCTAACTCTGGGAATTGAACAAAGGGTAGCGGAAGGGGAAGTGGGTCAGGGTTTGGGGTGACTGGGTGATGGGCACTGATGGGGGCACTTGGCAGGATGAGCACTGGGTGTTATGCTATATGTTGACAATTTGAACTCCAATAAAAATTTTTTAAAAAGGATAAATAAATAAATAAATAAATAAATAAATAAATAAACAGGAGTTGGATGCCTAAGTGACTGAACCACCCAGGTGTTCCTATTTGATTAGTGTTGATTACTTATTGTATGTTTATTATTGACAGATTTAAGTATTTGGGTTCTCCCATGACAGGGAAATAAATATTTACTATTAAACATCTTATTAGCTCGTCCCCTTAATAAATATATAGTGTCCTTCTTTGTCTCCTGTTACAGCCTTTGTTGTTAAGTTTATTTCATTCCATATAACTGTCTTGGCTTTCTTTTTACACCATTTGCATGTTAAATATTTTTCCATCCCTTCGTTTTCAATCTGCAGGAGACTTTAGGTCTAAAATGAGTCTCTTGTAGGCAGCATTAGATGAGTTTCATTTGTTTGTTTGTTTTCTTTAAATCCATTCTCACACACTGTGTCTTTTGACTGGAATGTTTGGTCCATTTATATTTCAAGTAATTATTGATAAATATGTATTTACTGCCATTTTGTTACTTGTTATATGGTCTTTTTGGTAGTTTTTCTCCATTCCTTTCCTCCCTTGCTCTCTTCCTTCATGATTTGTAGGCTTACTTAAGTGATATACTTGGATTCCTTTCTCCTTGTTTTTATTTTTTATATCTGTTACTAGTTTTTGATTTGCCATTAACATTCAGTTTGTATATAACATCTTCTGCATATGGACTCTATGTTAAGTTGATGATTGCTTATGTTTGAATCCATTCTTTACTTCTCTCTTCCCCACATTTTGTAAGTCCCTTAACTGATTTTTACAGATATACTTATTTTTTACTGCTTTTTAAAAAAGATTTTATTTACTTGAGAGAGGGAAAGAGAGCACGAGCAAGGGGAGGAACAGAAGAAGAGGAAGAAGCAGACTTCCCGCTGAGCGGGGAACCCAATATGGGGCCCAATTCCAGGACCCTAGAATCATGGCCTGAGCTGAAGACAGATGCTTAACCAACTAAGCCACCCAGTCACCTCTGCTTTTTGTGCTTTCTACTTTCCTTATTCTTGCTTATGTTTTTTTCTTTCCACTCAAAGAGTGCTCTTTAACATTTCTTGCAGGATAGTTTAGTAGTCATGGACTCTTTTAACTTTTGTTTGTCTGGAAAACTCTACCTCTTGTTCTATTCTGAATGATACCTTTTCTGGATATTGTATTCTTAGCTCAGATTTTTTCCTTTCAGCACTTTGAATATATCATACCATGTGTTTCTGGCCTCCAAAGTGTTTGTTGATAAATCATCTGTTATCCTTATGGGATTCCCCTTGCAAGTAAATGCTTTCTTTTCTCTTGATGCTTTTAAAATTCTTTATTTTTTTGCTACTTTTTGCTATTTTAATTATAATTTGTCTTGTTGTGGATCTCTTTGGGTTGATTTTGTTGAAGGCTTTCTGTATATCCTGGATCCAGATTTCTGTTCCCTTGCCTAGATTTGGGGAGTTTGCAGCTATCATTTCTTCAAATAACTCTTCTGTCCTCTTTTCCTTCTGTTTTTTTTTTTCTGAGATTCCTATAATATTAATGTTATTACAATTAATGGTATTGCTTAATTACCTAAGTTTAATCTCATTTCACATATTATTTTACTCTCACCTGCTCAGCTTGTTTACTTTCCACTATTCTGTCCTCTAGGTCACTGACTCATTCTTTTCCGTTATCTAGTCTAATATATTTTTTTAATCTAGTATATTACTAATTTCATTTATTGTATTCTTCATCTCTGGTTTTTTTTTTATCTCATTGCTAATGTTCTCACTGATATATTCCACTTTTTTCTCTAGTCCAGTGAGTATTTTATGTTAATTACTTTAAATTCTCTATCAAACATGTTATTATTTTCATTCTGTCCTATTCTTTCATTTGAGTCATATTCCTCAATCTCCTCATTTTGTCTCACTCTCCGAGTCCATTTCTATGTGTTAGGAATAAATGCTACATGATCTGCAGTTGAATGTAATGGACTTATGAAGAAGAGGTCCTGTAATGCCCTAACTTGCAGTGTTCCTTTTTCACCAGAACCTGATGCTTCAGGGGTGTCTTCAATGCATGATATGTATGCCCTGCTATTATGATTAAGCCATCTTTTCCTTCAGCCCTGTCATCTGCAATAGCTCTCTTTGACTGTTATGGGTAGTATTTAGTCCCTCTGGTGTTAGTGGACTAATCTGGGGACACTTTGACTTAAATTGAGTTAAACCAGGCATTTGCCAATGATGCAGTAGTAACAAAATGCAGGGACCTTTCCCTGTGTTGTCTTTTCAGAAAATTTCATTGGTAGGTGGGGCTGCAGTCAGGCTGGTTTTCTTTCTCCAGACCATCCTGAAGCTTCCATCTCACTGTTGTATTTTGTTACCTTTCCCTCTCTCTGGGGCAATAGTCACTTTGGAATGATACTGGCCACTGTAGTGGCTGCTTGCATACTGCCAGACTTTGACACCACCCTGAATGGGCACTGGACTAGAATGTATTGGAAATGGTAGATCTACCAAAGCACAGAATGGCAAGGGGGAGTTAAGGTGGAATTGTTAGCAAGCTTTATGCACCACCATTCGTCTGTGGGAAGGGCCTCACCATACTGGGACTCATGTGCTGTCCAGAGGCGTAAATTCCTGTAAGCACAGTACAGCAGGTGGTCTCGTAGGGGGGTGGTGCTATCAATCTTTGCATGGTACCATTCCTCTGCAGGAGAGGTCCTGAAGTGCCTGGACTGAGGCAACGTGTCTAAATGAGTGGATTGGCAAAAGCAGAATATGGGTGGTGGTGAGGCAATGCTAACAAGTTAGGTAGTGTGTCCTTCAAGTGACTGTGTGTTTATGTTGGGGTGAGGGGGAAGGAAATGGCATTTGCCAGTTCTTTTGTTCATGAATAGGTTTCCTAGTGATTTCTGTCCCTCCAGGAAATGCTCTGATATTAGTAAATAACTCTCCTTCCTGTATGCTCCACCAGCCTTTCAAACTGCTGATGCTATACTACATGTCCAAAAGTGTATGTTTTGCTGTCTCTTTAAGGGCAGGAAATTAGTTTCCTCTTGACCACATCACCTGCTTTCCTAGAGCTGAGCCCACTGATATTTTAACTCCAGATTTTAAGTCCTGTGGGATGTGAGACCTCATGAAGTTTGCTTACTTTGGTTTTTAAAGCCAAATTTTATGGAGATTCATTGTTCTGGGCAGACTCCCTGGTGAGGGGGTCTGTTTCTCTCCTTTCTTCATGCTTTCAGATTTTCTCTCTCCCACAGTCCCATGAGTCCTTTTAGTTCCTGACTGTATCTCTGCCCTTCTTACCCTCCTCCATGTGGCCTCTTCTTTTAGTTGTGGAGTTTGTTCTGCCAGGCTTTGGGCCATTTTCTGGATTACTTAAACTGATGTGACTGTTATTTAGTTGTATCTCTGGGACAAAGTAAACCTGGGATCCTCCTACTGCATCATATTCCCTAGAAGTCTGAGTTTTATTGATTTTATTTATCTTTTCTAAGATTTTCTTGCTTGTGATTTTGCTCAAATCTCTTCTAATTCCTTTAAGATGTAACAATAGGTTATTGATTTAATATCTCTCTTTTTTGCCAAAGTATGTATTTTCTGCTGTAAATTTCCCTCCTGGCTCTGTTTTAACTGAATCTCATAAGTTTTGGTATGTTTCTTTTTATTTGTCTCCAGATATTTTAATTTCTTTTATGATTTTTTCATTGACCCAATGGTTAATAGTGTGTTCTTTAATTTCCACATATTTCTAAATATTTGTTTGCCTTTTTATTTTCTATTTTTAATCCATTATGATAAAAATCATAATTTAAAAAATGTTACTAAGACTAATTTTATGGCCTGTATAGGATCAATCCCAGAGAATATTTCACATGCACTTGAGGAAAATTTACATTTTCTTGTCCTTGCACACCATGTTTTATATCTATTAGGTCTAAATCATTTATAGTGATGCTTTATGTGTTCTATTTTATTATTTTCTCTGTAGGTGTTCCACAAAAAATTGAAAGTGGAATATTGAAGTTTCCAAATATTATTGAAAGATTTTATATTTCTGTCATCAATTTTGCCACTCTTTGCCTCAAAATTTTTCAAGTCCTGTTATTTGTTGCATATGTGCTTTCAATTATTATACCTTCTTGATGAATTATCTTTTTATCAATAATAATATCTTACTTTGTCTCTTGTTACAGTTCTTGAATTAAGTCTAATTTGATATTAATACAGTTATCTCACCTCTCATTTCATTCCTATTTGAATGAATCCCTTTTTCTGTTCACTTTCATAGTATTTGTTCCTTTAGATATAAAGTGGGTCTCTTGTAGACAGCATAGTGTTGGATCATGTGTTTTCATCCATTCTATCAACTTGTCTTTTAAATAGTTTAATCTATTTAGAGTTAATATAGTTCCTAATAACAAAGGACTATTTGTTTCCTATATGTCTTATACTTTTTCCCCTCATTTTCTCCATTACTACCTTCTTTTCTGTTTAGATGACTTTTATAATAACATATTTTGTTTCCTTTTCATTTTCTGTGTGTGTATTTTATAGTTATTATCTCTTTGATTACCACTGGGATTATATATAGCATTTTATTTCATTTTAATTTTTTATATATAGAGTTTTAAATTTATAACATTATAAGATGAATTGATAATAATTTAAACTGTAGTTTCATAAAAAACAACTCCTATAGAGCTTTATCTCCTTTTATATCTTTGCTGTAACAATTTACATATTGTTACATTGTGATACCTATAATGGATTTATAATTATGTTTAAGCATTTGTCTTTTAAATTATACAAAACATAAAAAGTAAATTTGTAAACTAAAATTGCATTAATTCAAAATAAACCACAAGAAACTAAAATTACATTAATTCTGGCTTTCATGTTTGCCACATATTTATCTCTATGAAAGTTATTTATACATATGTCTTCAAATTACTCTCCTGCATTAGTTAATTTTAATCCAAAAGACTCCATTTACCATTTCTTATAATGCAGGCCTAGTGGTAACAAACTCCTTCAGGTTTCCATTTTATTCTGGGGATGCTTCAATATTTCCCTCATTTTTAGAGGTCAGTTTTGTCAGATGTAGAATTTTTGGTTGGCAGATTGCATTTAGTACTTTACATCTACCATCCCATGCCTTTTTGATTCCCAAAGTTTGAATGAGATATTGGCTGATAACCCTATGGAAAATCTATTAAATGTAATGATTCACTTTCCTCTTCCTGCTCACAAGATCATCTCTGTCTTTGGCACTCTGATTTTAACTATGATGTGTTTCAGTCTTGTCTCTTTGGGATTATCCTACTTGGAGTTTATTGAACTTTGGATTTTGTAGATTTTTAAAAATTAAATTGAAGACTTTTTTGCCATTATTTCTTCAAATAACATTTCTGCCTTATTTTCTCTTTTTTGGGGGGGCTCTCATATTGCATATATTGCTCTACTTGAGGGTTTACTGCAAGTCCTTTAGGTTCTATTTACTTTTCCCCCTTATTTGTTTCTTCTTGCTCCATAGACTAATTTTAATTTCCCTATCTTTAAGTTATATAATTCTTTCTTTTGTCTACTCAAATTTTCTGCTGAATTGTATTTTAGTTATCATACTTTTTATTTCCAAAATTTCTGTTTGATTTCTTTTTTAAATTGGAGTTTGATTTGAATTTCTACTTCTTTGTTGACATTCTCATTTTGTTCTCACGTCATTTTTCTGATTTTCTTTACCTATTTGTCTATATTCTCTTTTAATAGATTGAGTATATTTAACGTAGCTGGGTTTTTTTAAGATTTTATTTATTCATGAGAGACAGAGAGAGAGAGAGAGAGAGGCAGATACACAGACAGAGGGAGAAGCAGGCTCCATGCAGGGAGCCCAATGTGGAACTCGATCTCGGGACTCCAGGATCACACCCTGGGCTGAAGGCAGATGCTAAACCGCTGAGTCACCCAGGAATCCCCTAACATAGCTGTTTTAAAGTCATTGTCTAATATGTCTGATTTCTGGTCTTCTTCAAAGACAGTAGTATTTATTCTGTTTCTTTGGGTCGTTTTTTTCAATATGCTTTATGATTTTTATGGAACATTTTGTTTTTAACTCATATGATGTTATAAGTCCAGAAATCAGATTATCTTCTTCCCCAGTGTTTACTGCTTTTTTATTTGTTGAATATTATTTTTCTTAAGACACATTTATTCAGCGTCATGATCAGACTATTACATTTAGCAATCAACAACATGGGTGCAAAAAAAATCTACATTAAAACCCTTAGTTGGAATGCTTTACACTTTCCACAGAACAGAAACTAAAATAACCTGTTATACAATTAGTCACAAATACAGTCCTCAAGTTTTTTGCCCATACACATGAGTATTGTCTAAAACATGTCTTCTTTGTAGCAGCTAGGCCCTGCCACCACTGTGCTTGGCTGAGTTCACAAATATGTTGTAACCTGTAGCTTTCCTCTCACTTCTCTGGCTCTCCTCTCCTTCTAAGCTTTGTTTCCTGGCAATAATTAAAACCTCGTGCCACTGCCATAGCTGCTGCTGCTGGAACCGCCATAGCCACCTTGGTTTCGTGGTTTGGCAAAGTATTGGCCTCCACCACCATAGGGGCCAGAGCTTCTGCCTCCAAAATTTCCTCCTTTCATGGGTCCAAAATTTGAGGATTGATTGTTGTAATTGCCAAAATCGTTATAGCTTCTGCCACCTCCAAATTTGCTTCCATCATTACCAAATCCCTTATAGCCATCCCCACTGCCACCGTATTCACCACCACCTTGACTGCCACCGAAGCCACCTCGACCACTGGAATTCCCTCAGGACCAAAGTTGTCATTCCCACCAAAACCACCTCCACGACCACCACCAAAGTTTCCAGAACCACTTCGGCCTCTTTGGCTGGACGAAGCACTAGCCATCTCTTGCTTCAATAGGGCTTTCCTTACTTCACAGTTGTGGCCATTCACAGTATGGTATCTTTGAATGACAATCTTGTCTACAGAGTCATGGTTGTCAAAGGTCACAAAAACAAAACCTCTCTTTTTGCCACTGCCTCAGTCAGTCATGATCTCAATCACTTCAATTTTCCCATACTGTTCAAAATAATCTCTTAGAAGATGTTCTTCATTGTCTTCTTTAATGCCACCAACAGGGATCCCTGGGTGGCGCAGCGGTTTGGCGACTGCCTTTGGCCCAGGGCGCGATCCTGGAGACCCGGGATCGAGTCCCACGTCGGGCTCCCGGTGCATGGAACCTGCTTCTCCCTCTGCCTGTGTCTCTGCCTCTCTCTCTCTCTCTGTGACTATCATAAATAAATTAAAAAAAATGCCACCAACAAAAATCTTTTTCATAGTTAAGTGGGTACCAGGTCTTTGAGAATCTTCTCGGGAGACAGCCCTCTTTGGTTCCATGACACTTCCATCCACCTTGTGCAGCTGAGCGTTCATGGCTGCGTCCACTTCCTCCACGGTGGCCTACGAGATGAACCCAAAGCCTCTGGAGTGCTTGGTGTTGGGGTCTTTCATTAGCACACAGTCCGTAAGCATCCCCCATTGCTCAAAATGGCTCCTCAGACTCTCATTGGTTGTTTCAAAGCTCAAACCTCCGATAAAGAGCTTCCGTAGCTGCCTGGGCTCTTTGGGAGACTCTGACTTAGACATGACGGCGGTGGGAGGGGAGACTAATGATGCTTACTCGGCGGCTTCCAGGGGCAGAAAGCTTGAATATTGTTTTTATATTTTTCCTGTTCTTGCAAAGATTATGTTGCCATATGTTACCAGTGTCTCCCTTCCTTCACTTCATGTTCAGACATTTCCTTGAATGCAAAGAACTGAGACAAACAAAAGCACAAAAATTTTAAACAGAGAAAGTAGAAAAAAATGACCATTCACACTTTTTACTGATTTTCTCTGTGTTTGGACACAACACTTAGCTAGGTTTTTTCTCAGTGTAAGTATTAGCACAAGGTGAAAGCTTAAAGTCTTCTCAAGCCTTTTTTTATTAAGTAATTTATTTATTCATGAGAGACACACACACAGAGAAGCAGAGACATAGGCAGAGGGAGAAGAAGACTCCACGCAGGGAGCCCGATGCAGTATTCAATCTCAAAACTCCACGATCACACCCTGAGCCAAAGGCAGACATTCAAATGCTGAACCATCCAAGCATCCCATCTCAAGACTTTTCTGGGCATGTATCTTGCCTAGGTTTCTTAATGGCTTTTAAAATTCCTCAGTACACATAGCTGCTTTTGAATATCCTAGTTTATCAAAGGTTTCCATCCCAGATTCTTCTTTCTTTCTTAGATCATCTATTATTATGTCTGAAGACAACCATAATCTCTTGTCCCAAATGTTTATGGGTTGTAAGTCCATCTTGAAGCTTTCACCTTAAGTATCCACTGCTTTTTTTCTATGAGATCTACATCAAGCAAAACAGAGACATGCACCTTTCTTCATTACGTCAGAAGGCCCCCAGTCTGATTAGAAAATGTCTACACAATACTTTGCAAATTAGCTTCCTCTGGACTGAGACAAATAATTAGGAACCAGCCAGCTTTCACTTCAAGACCAAGACCTCTACAACACAAAAAAAGGAGGGTGAACCAAATGTGAACGAAACGTAAATAAAGACACTAGAAAATTGTACTAACATGTTCAAAATTTATTATTTTTTAAATTGGGCATATACTTGGTTGCTTTTAGGTTTTAAGAAATAGTGATTTGAAGGGTAACATGAATCCCAATTTTTGTGGTAGCAATGTCCACAATAGACAAAATATGGAAGAAACCCAAATATCCATGGGTAAAGAAGATTATATGTATATAATTCAGCCTTCAAAAAGAATGAAATCTTGCCATTTCCAATGACATTGATGGAAATAGAGGGTATTACACTAAGCTAAATAAGTCAGTAAGAGAAAGACAAATACCATATCATTTCATTCATATATGCAACCTAAGAAACCAAACAGATGAGTATAGAGGAAGGGATGGAGAAATAAAATGATAAAAACAGAAAAGTTAGGAAAGCATAAGACTTTTAACCACAGGGAACTACCTGAAGGTTGTCAGAGGCGAGATGAGTGGGGGAATGGGGTAACTGAGTAATGATTATTAAGGTGGGTACTTGTTTTAATGAACACTGGGTATTATATTCAAGTGATGAATCAATAAATTTGACTCCTGAAACTGATATTAAACTATATGTTAGGTAACTACAATTTAAATAAATTCTTCAAAGAAAAAATAACAGTAACAAAAAAACAGTTAATATCTATTCTTTTCAAATTAGTCAGAAAAATAGACATGGAAGGAAAACTTTCAGACTCATTCTATGAGGCTGGCATTACCACTACTACAAAACCAAATAAGGATTCTCCACTAAAAAAAGAGAAGTATAGGCAAATGTCGCTGATGAACATACAAGCAAAAATTCTCCACAAAATACTAGCAAACTGAATCCAAAAATATGTTAAAAGAATTATGAAGACTAAAATATCAAGTGGGGTAGGACGCCCGGGTGGCTCCACAATTGAGCATTTGCCTTCAGCTCAGGGCATGATCTTGGGGTCCTAGGATCGAGTCCCACATCAGGCTTCTTGCATGGAGCCTACTTCTACTTCTGGCTATGTCTCTCTCTCTCTCTCTCTCTGTCTCTCTCTCTGTCTCTGAGTGTGTGTGTGTGTGTGTGTGTGTATGTGACTCTGATGAATAAATAAATAAAATCTTTAAAAAATAAAGTAAAATAAAATATCAAGTGGGATTTTTTCCCCAAGGTTGCAAGGGTGGATCAATAGTCACAAAACAATGAACGTGATATATCAAATTAATAAAAGAAAGGATAAAAAACATATGATCTTCTCAATAGATGCAAAAAAAAGCTTAGGGCAAAGTACAACACACATTCATGATAAAAATCGTCAACAGGTTTTGGATAAAGAAAGCATATCTCAAAATAATAAAGGCCATATAATAAGTAATGCAAAGCTAATATCATCCTCAGTGGGCAAAACCTGAGAGATTTTCTTGTGGTTAGGAAGAAAAAAGAGATGTCCACTATCATCACTTTTGTTCAACAAAGTACTGGAACTCCTAGCCTCAGGAATGAGAGAACAAAAAGAAATAAAAGGCATCCAAATCAGCTAAGAAGGAATAAAACATTCACTATTTGCAGATGACATGATATTCTGTATAGAAAACCCAAAACTACACCGAAATATTCTAGAACAGATACACAAGTTCAGTAAAGTCACAGTATAAAAAAATCAATGTACAGAAACCTGTTACATTTATATACATCAAAAATGAAATAGCAGAAAGAGAAATCAGTGTACAATTATACCAAACCCATAAGATATCTAGGAATAAACCAAATCAAAGAGGTAAACATCTGTCTTCTGAAAAATATAAAAAAGTGATGAAAGAAATTGAAGATGACACAAAGAAATGGAAAAACATTTCATGCTTATGGATTGGAAGAACAAATATTTTTAAAATGTTTATACTACCCAAGGCAAGCTATACATTTAATGCAATCCCTATAAAAATGCTACCAACATTTTTTACATTTTCATTTTTCTTTCAAATTAAGAAAAAATAACCTTAAAATTTTTATGGATTCACAAAGACCCTGAATAATTAAAGCAATTCTGGGGGGGCGGGGTTGAAGCAAAGCTGGATACATCACAATTCTGGATTTCAAAGTATATTACAAAGCTGTAGTGATCATTATAGTATGGAATTGGAAGAAAAACAGACATAGATCAATAGAACAGAAAGAAGCCCAGAAATGGACCCACAAGTATGCGTTCAACCAATCTTCAAAATATATAGGAAAGAATATCCAATGGAAAAAAGGTGTCCTCAACAAATGGTGTTAGGAAAATTGGACAGTAACATGCAAAAGAATGAAATTGGACTACTTCCTCGAACCATGCACAAAAATAAATTCAAAATGTATTACAGGTGTAAATTTGAGAAAGGAATCCATCAAAATCCTAGAGGAAAACACAGTCAATAACATCTTTGACATCGGCTCTTACAACTTCTTACTAGATGTCTCTTGAGTCAGAGGAGACAAAAACAGAAATAAACTATTGGGACTTCATCAAGATAAAAAAATATTGCACAGTGAAGGAAACAATCAACAAAATTAAAAGGCAACCTAAGGGATAGGAGAAGGTATTTACAAATAACATCTGATAAAGTGTTAGTATCCAAAATATATAAGGAATTTATAAAAATTAACACTCAAAAAACAAATAATCCATTACAAAATGGGCAGAAGACATGAATAGATATTTTTCCAAAGACATACAAATGGCTAACAGACACATAAAAAGATGCTCAACATCACTCATCAACAGGACATACAAATCAAAACTACAATGACATAGCACTGCACACCAGTCAGAAAGGCTAAAATTAAAACACAGGAATTACCAGATGTTGGCCAGGATGTGAAGAAAGGGGAATGTTCTTAAACTAGTTGCAGGAATGCAAACTGGTGCTGCCATTCAGGAAAATAGTATGTATGTTCCTCAAAAAGTTAAAAATAGAACTACCCCATCATTCAGCAATTGTACTACTAGATATTTAACCAAAGAAAACAAAAAAAATACTAATTTGAAGAAGTACATTCACCTTAATATTTGTAGAAACTTTATCTACAATAGTCAAATCATGGAAAGAACCAAAATGTCCATCAACTGATGAACGGATAAAGAAATAGTGGTGTATAGATGTACAATAGAATATCACTAAGCCATAAAAAAGAGTGAAATGTTGCCATTTGCAATGATGTGGATATAGCTAGTGAGTAATATGCTATATTAAATAAGTCAGCTAAAGAAAGACAAATACCATATTATTTCACTCATATACAAAACAGATGATCATAGGGGGAAAATGAGAGGCAAACCACAAAACTGACTCTTACATATGTAGAAAAAACTGAGGATTATTGGAGTGGAGATGGGTGTGTGTAGTTGTTAAATATGTGATAGGTATTAATGAAGACACTGTGATGAGCACTGGATTTTGTATGCAATTGACAAATCACTAAATTCTACACCTGAAACTAGTATTACAGTGTTGGTAACTATCTGGAACTTAAAAGAAACTCAACAAAATATCATTATCAGCTCTATTTTCCAGAACAGAAAATACCTTGATCAAGGAAACTTACCTGGATAAACCACTTTTAGACTGCAGTCTAAACCCCATGTTGGGATCCCTGGGTGGCGCAGCGGTTTAGCGCCTGCCTTTGGCCCAGGGCGTGATCCTGGAGACCCGGGATCAAATCCCACGTTGGGCTCCCCGTGTATGGAGCCTGCTTCGCCCTCTGCCTGTGTCTCTGCCTCTCTCTCTCTGTGTCTCTCATGAATAAATAAATAAAAAATCTTTAAAAAAAAATAAAAAAATAAACCCCATGTTTACTCGACAGTAATAATCACAAAAATAACTAACATTAAATGGAGAAATTATTAAATGCTTAGTAATGTGTTAAGTACTTAAGAAATGGCCTTATGTAATCTTCATTATGACTTCATAAAGTAAATATTATCATTTTTCATATTTGACAAATAAGCAATGGATAGAATAAGAAAATGTAGTACACATACTGACAATAGACTATTCTTCAGTCTTAAAAAGAAAACAGTCCTGCCATTTGCAACAACTTGTGTGAACCTAAATTGCATTAGAGTGAGTGAAAAGGCAAAGAAAAACTAATGCTGACCTTCCACTTATATGCAAAATCCCTTAGAAAAAGGTCAATCTCATAGAAAAAGAAAAAAGCAGTGACTACCAAAGGCAGACAAATGGTGTGGGGGGGGGGGGGATGGATGGAGACATATTAAGCAAAGGGATCAAATTTTTTGTCAATAAGATAAGTAAGTTCTGTGATTCTAACATACAGCTTGGTGACTATAATTAAAAAATATTATATTGCATACTTGAATTTGATAATAGAATACAAGTTAAATATTCACAACACAAAAGAATGTGACTGTGAGTTAATTGGTATATTAATTAACTAGATTTAGGTAATCATTTCACAATGTATACAAAAATTATTTGTACACTTTAAATATATACAATTTTATTGGTCAATTATACTTCCATAAAGTTGGAAAAAATAAAGAGGGAAGCAAAGTATATATATATATTTAACTTATTTAACAAATGTCTTCAGGGTACCTATAATATACTAGCTTTTACTTTAGACATGAAAGATATAGCTCTGGAAAAAATACAACATAGAGTCCTTCTCATATATTTTTTTACTATAATGCTTATATTTCATTAGCCAGTTGAATAAATGCACAACAAAATTTAATTTTATTCTATTTTTTCTCATAATCCAAATGTCAAGGAATCTTAACTCATAAGCCCAAAAAAGAAAAAGTATTGGTTTTTTTTTTTGGGGGGGGAGTCTTATCTATCTCTTGGATCTGAATACCTGTTTCCTTCTCCAGATTTGGGAAGTTCTTAGCTATGATTTGTTCAAATATCCTTTGTGGTCCTCTCTCTTTCTCAGCCTTTTCTGAAATCCCAATTAGACACATATTTTTCCATCTCAAGCTATCATTTATTTCCTTAAGCCTTTCCTCATGGGCTCTTAATTGTTTTTTTTTTCTTTTTTCCTCAACTTCCTTCCTTACCATCAACTTGTCTTCTATGTCACTCATTCTCTCTTCCACCTAATTAATCCTAGCAGTTAGGACATCCAGTTTGGATTGCACTCACTTAATCTATTTTAATTTCAGCCTGATTAGATTTAAATTCTGTAGTAATGAAGTCTCCAGAGTCCTTTATGCTTTTTTTTCCAGAGCTACCAGTAGCTTTATAATTGTGCTTCTGAATTGAGTTTCTGACATCGAATAGAAATTCATATTCTGTAAATCTTTGGAAGAGAGTACTGTTTCTGTTTCTTTGTTTTGTGGTGAATTCTTCCTTCTAGTCATTTTTTCCAGTGCAGAGTGGCTGTATGAGCAGGCTGAGTCAAAAATATCAACCATTACCTAAGTAAAATACACACTAGATGATTCCAGAGAGGTCAGATACCAGAAAATAAAAGAAAAAGAACAGAACAAAATAAAACAAAAGGACCACTAAAGTGAAAAACAGATTTTAAAACAAAGTAGTAAAAATAAAAAGTAAAGAAAAAGAACCCCAAAACAAAGAAGAAAAAAGAAAAATAGGTAAAGAAAAGAGTAAAAAGAGAAATAAGGGGGGATGGTGGTGGTGAGGAAGTGATAGTAGAGAGAGAATGTAGTCTACCTGAGGAGTCCTACAGGGTGATCCTCTTGGTTCTGAATGTATTTTGTTCTCTGTGTTAGAAGATGTTCAATCCCAAATTTATATAAACCAGAAATACTTGTAGAAAGCCCCAACATTGACCACAAAAATATAAGATAAAAGAAGGGAGCAGAATAGGAAGGAAGAGAGAATATAATCTCACAGAATGAACCCAAAGGGTGTTCCACTTGGCTCTGTGTGTATGTTGGTCGTGTTTTAGAAGGTGATAACTTCCACCATTGTAAAACAAAATGAGGCAGAAACAAACAAACAAACAAAAAACCCATATTTCGTATATCTACCAAAATGAAATTGAATACATTGAAGGAATCAGGAGTAAAAAATATATCTAAGACATATAATTGTAGAAATATGAAAGTCTAAAAGGAAAAAACTGAAAAATGAAGATCTGGTAAAATATTGTAGTTAATGTGGAAAAGAAAAATAATATTGGGAATTTTTAGTCTGATATAAAAATGAATCATAATGGAAAAAGAAAGCGAAAAGAAAAGAAAAGAAAAAGAAATAAAGGACCCTCTAGTTCCATATACTATTTTCCCTCCCTCCTGGAGCTTTCCAGTGTTGTTTGTTCAATATACTTGCTCTTCCCCTGTTCTTCCAGCAGTTCTTCTAGGGGAGGGGTGTGTTGTACTGATTCTCAGGTGTCTGTGCCTGGGCAAAGATGCCCCTCCCCTTTGCCAGCTGCTGGGCACAGTATGATCTGTTTATCCTGCGAGACCTTTGTTCCCTAGAGGCCACGACTCTCCCAGCCACCAGGTGAAACAAAGAGGAAAAACAACAATGGCAGCAGCCATATTTCCAGCTCTAGAGTTGAGCTTCCAGCAATTAACTAACCACAGTCTCCCAGTCCGTGCTGGCTTAGATTCTCCTGTGGGCAGGCATAGGTGCACTGATCTGCACAGCTTGCAGGGCACCCAGTGGCAGGAGAGTTCTTGCTTTCCTGTGCCTTCCCCACTTCTGCCTGGCCTAGGGGGAATGCAGGATCTCTGGCTTGTCAGCTTGGGTGTCCTGGGATCTGGGGCTTTGTGCCACTGGACTGCCACTCCCAGGGACTGCCTCGCCCTACAGGAAGGGGGTACAGCCACCTCTATCTGGAGCCAGCCTGCCTAACTGACTGGATTCTCCCAATGTCCCAGAGGGCTGCATCGCTCCAGCCCTTTACCAATATCAGACAGTGGTTTTTGGTAAGTTTTCCCCCAGGCACCCCTCCTCTTATAGTGACTCCAGGAATCTTGAAGCTTCACTGCCCCTCTTGTGATTTTGTCCAATTTCCCTGCTAAGCACTTTTCTATCAGGGAAAACTCTGGCACAGATTTTTCAATTTCCTGCTTTTCCAGGGTTTGGCTTTCCTGCCCTGAGGCTTTTGTCCCTCTAGCTTTAGCCCTGCCAGTCACGGTTCGCCTCCCCACTTTTATTCTTTATTCTTTTTTTTTTCTCACCTTCCTACCTTGTTAGAAGTGAAAACTTTTGTCTCTATAGCATTCCAGCTGTTCTCTCTTTATATCTCAGGTCAAATTCGTAGGTGTTCAGGATGTTTTGAAAGTTATCTAGGTTAGTATGTGGGGCCAGGTGAGTTGAGAACCCCTACTCTTCCACCATCTTGCCCCTCCCTCTTAGTGCTCAAAGCAAAAGTACTTGAAAATAAAATACATATGTATGCTAAACTAAAATGTTATCTTCCATTTTTCCACACTTCTCCATAATTTCCATTTATTTACTCATTCAATCATTTTTCCACAAATGCATCATCATCACACACTATGCGCCAATCATAAGGCTAATTAATGAGATCTAATAGGAAACAAGAAAAATGCGGTTTCTGGCCTCACATAATTTATAGTCTAATGGTAGACCTAAAGAATAAAAAAAGAGATAAATGTTAAAAATTACAAGTAAGTTTAAGAAACAAGCAAGGTGTGTGATGAAACATAACACTAATGTTATTTAATTATTATTTAAGGAAGATATAAAAATCAAAATTTAGTACAAGAAAAAAATATTAAAGGTATCTAAAAATAAAATAATCTGATGCAAGAAAGGACACAGTGTTGAAGTTGTTGAAAGACCTAAGAAGGGAGAAGCTTGGTGCCACTATTAATTACTGAGTGAAGAGAAACTAATTAAAAGGTATTTTTAGATTTGTGGAATAAGAGCTCCCCCAAATCATCTCCTCTATATTAAAAACAAAACCATGGCAAAGATTGTGAAAATCAATTTTGGAGGACTCTGGATTTTCACCAAAATTTAAAACAACCTGAGAAGCATTTATTCAAGAAAAACAGCTAAGTCTTTGTGAGAACAGTAAATTTTTATTTATTCATGATAGACATAGAGAGAGAGAGAGAGGTAGAGACACAGGCAGAGGGAGAAGCAGGTTCCATGCCAGGAGCCCGATGCAGGACTCTGTCCTGGGACTCCAGGATCATGCCCTGGGACAAAGGCTGACGCTAAACTGCTGAGCCACCTAGGGATCCCCAAGAACAGTAAATTTTGTGGCATTTTAACTGGACATAATTTCGTTCCTTTCTTTACTCCAAGCAAACCACCCCATTCCTAGGGTATTAATTGAAAAGAATCAGTAATAATTGTTTAAAATTGCAGCTTCCTGAAGTGGCAATTCTAGCTGGTGAGAAAAGTAAAAACTAGGAATTTAGATGTCTGCACAAGGCATTGTAAAACTTCAGTATATCATAGAGAAATGTACTTTCATAGAGTTGTGACTTATTTCACTTAAAAAAATAACCCTCTAGTTCCACCCACATCATTACAAATGGCAAGATTTCATTTTTTCATGGTCGAATTATATATATATATATATATATATATATATATATATATATCCATATCCATTCATCTGTTGATGGACAACAGGGTTCTCTCCATAGTTGGGCTATTGTGGCCATTGCTGCTGTAAACGTTTTGGTGCATGTGCCCCTCAAGTCACTGTTTGAATCCTTTGGATAAATATCCAGTAGTATAATTACTGGATCATAGGGTTGCTCTATTTTCAACTTTCTGAGGAACCTACGTACATTTCCAGACTGCTGTACCAGTTTGCATTTATACCAACGTAGTAAGTGGGTTCTCCTTTCTCTGCATCCTTGCCAATACATGTTGTTTCCTGACTTAACTAATTTTAGCCATTCTGACTGGTGTGAGATGGTATCTCATTGTAATTTTTATTTGTATTACCCTGATGTCAACTTATATGGAGCATTTTTTCATATGTCTCTTGACCATTTATAGGTCTTTTTTTTTGAGGAATGTCTGTTTATGTCTTCTGCCCATTTCTTGACTGGATTCTTTGTTTTTTGGGTGTTGACTTTGATAATTCTTTATAGATTTTGGATACTAGCCCTATATCTAATAATACATTTGCAAATTTTTTCTCTTATTCTGAGAGAAGGCATTTGACAAAATACAGCATTTATTCCTGATCAAAACTCTTCAGAGTGTAGGGATAGAGGGAACATTCCTCAGCATCTTAAAAACCATCTACAAAAAGCCCACAACAAATATCATTATCATTGGGGAAACACTGGGAGCCTTTCCCCTAAGATCAGGAACATGACAGGGATGTTGACTCTCACCACTGCTATTCAACACAGTATAGAAGTCCTACCTCTAGGACCTAGCCTCAGCAATCAAACAAAAATAATTAAAATGGATTCAAATAGGCAAAGAAAAAGTCAAACTCTCCCTCTTCATGGATGACATGATGCTGTACATAGAAAACCCAAAAGACTCCACTGCAAGATTGGTAGAACTCATACAGCAATTTGGCAGTGTGGTAGGATACAAAATCAAAGCCCTGAAATCAGTGGCATTTCTATACACTAACAGTGAAACTGAAGAAAGAGAAATTAAGGAGTCAACCCCAATTACAATTGCACCCAAAACCATAAGATACCTAGGAATAAACCTAACCAAAGAGGTAAGGGATCTATACCCTAAAAACGACAGAAAACTTCTGAAAGTAATTGAGGAAGACACAAAGATATGGAAGAATATTCCATGCTCATGGATTGGAAGAACTAATATTGTGAAAATGTCAATGCTACCCATGGCAATTTACACGTTCAAAGCAATCTCTATCAAAATACCATGGACTTTTTTCAGAGAGTTGGAACAAATCATCTTAAGATTTTTGTAGAATCAGAAAAGATCCCAAATAACCAGGGGAATATTGAAAAAGAAAACCAAAGCTGGGGGCATCACAATGTTGGATTTCAAGTTGTACTACAAAGCTGTAATCATCAAGACAGTGTGGTACCGGCATAAAAACAAACACATGGATCAATGCAACAGAATATAGAACCAAAAAATGGGCCCTCCATAATGGTCAACTAATATTCGACAAAGCACGAAAGACAATCCACTACAAAAAAGGACAGTCTCTTCAATCAATGGTGCTAGGAAAATTGGACACGCATGTGCAGAAGAATGAAACTAGAGCATTCTCTTACACCATACACAGAGATAAACTCAAAATGGATGAAAGATCTAAATATGAGACAAGAATCCATCAAAATCATAGAGAACACAGGCAACACTCTCATTGAACTTGGCCACAGCACGTTCTTGCAAGATATATCTATGAAGACAAGGGAAGTAAAAACAAAAATGAACTATTGGAACTTAATCAAGATAAAAGGCTTCCACACAGCAAAAGAAAGACACAAAGAAACTAAAAGACAACCTACAGAATGGGGAAGATATTTGCAAATGGCATATCAGATAAAGGGCTAGTATCCAAGATCTATAAAGAACTTATTAAACTCAACAGCAAAGAAACAAACAATCAAGTTTTTCTTCACCAAAGAATCCATACACATGGACAACAAGCATATGTGAAAATGCTCTGCATCACTGGCAATCAGGGAAATACAAATCAAAACCACAAAGAGATTTCACCTCACACCAGTGAGAATGGGGAAAATTAACAAGAGAGGAAACAATAAATGTTGCAGAGGATGTGGAGAAAGGGGAATCCCTCTTGTTGGTGGGAATGTGAACTGCTGCAGCCACTCTGGAAAACTGTGTGGAAGTTCCTTAAAGAGTCAATAATAGAGCTACCCTATGACACAGCAATTGCACTTTTGGGTATTTACCCCAAAGATACTGATTCCGTGAAATGGCAGGACACCTGCACTCCAATGTTTATAGCAGCAATGTCCACAATAGCCAAACTGTGAAAGGAACCTCTATGGCCATCAAAAGATGAACGGATAAAAAAAACTGTGGTATGGGATCCTTGGGTGGCTCAGCGGTTTGGCGCCTGCCTTTGGCCCAGGGCGCGATCCTGGAGACCCAGGATCAAATCCCACGTCGGGCTCCTGGTGCATGGAGCCTGCTTCTCCCTCTGCCTATGTCTCTGCCTCTTTCTCTCTCTCTGTGTGACTATCATTAAAAAAAAGACACTGTATATATATATATATATATATATATATATATATATATATATACCTTGTAATGTTACTTAGCCATTAGAAAGGGCAAAGATCCACCATTTGCTTCAATGTGGATAGAACTGGAGGGTATTATGCTGAGTGAAGTAAGTCAATTGGAGAAGTACAAACATTATATGGTCTCATTCATTTGGGGAATATAAAAAATAATGAAAGGGATTATAGGGGAAAGGAGAGAAAATAAGTGGGAAAACTCAGAGAGGGTGATAGAACATGAAAGACTCCTAACTCTGGGAAATGAACAAGGGGTAGTGGAAGGGTGGTGAGTGGGGGGATGGGGTGACTGGATGATGGGCACTGAGGGGTGTACTTGACGGGATGAGCATTGGGTGTTATGCTATATGTTGGCAAATCGAATATATATAGACACTACCCAGAGAAATTAAAGCCCATGTTAATGGATAAAAAGATGATTTTTAAAAAGATATTATTTATTTATTCATGAGAGACACAGAGACGGAGAGAGAGAGAGAGAGGCAGAGACACAGGCACAGGGAGAAGCGGGCTCCATGCAGGAAGCCTGACATGGGACTGGATCCCGGGTTTCCAGGATCAGGCCCGAGCTGAAGGTGGCACTAAACTGCTGAGCCACCCACGCCCCCCAGAAGACAATATTTTTAAAATATTAGTATACCAAGCAAACAATGCAATCTGTATCAAAATCATATAATCACCTATGTTGTGTCACAGAGACCCAATTTTTTTCCCTATAATTCATACAGAAACACAATGGGCTCTGAATAACCAAAACAATCATGAGAAATAAAAACAAAACTAGAGGCCTCAAACTTCCTGGCTTCAAAACACATTGCAATCCTACAGTAATTTCAGCAGTATTATATTGGTATAAAGACAGACATATAAACCAATAAAACAAAGTATACAATCCAGAAATAAACCTACACATATATAGCTAAATGATTTTTTTAAATGTGTAAACACTACACAATAGGGAATGAGTAGTCTATTTAACATATGAGAATGGAAAAACTACATATTCACATGAGTAACAAGAAAACTGAACCCTTTATTTTCACTATATATAAAAATCTACTCAATACTTCAGCATGTAATTTAAAAAGACATTCTCATATAACTACAAAGCTATGATCAAATTCAAGAAAAGTTTGATATAATGCTATGATCTAATACACAGTCTACATTCAAAGTCTGCCAATTTAAATAAAAACTAAAGAAAGTCTGCCAATTGTTCTACAATCTTTTTCTAATTTTTTAATTCAAATACAAGTAACATACAGTGAATATTGGTTTTAGGTGTACAATATAATGATTCAAAAATTCTATATATCAATCAATGCACATCACAATAAGCTTACTCTTAATCCCCTTCACCTATCTCACTCATCTGCCTACCCACCTCCTCTGTGACAACCACCAGATTGTTCTCTCTATATAAGTTTGTTTTTGTTTCGTTTTTCTATTTTCCGTTGGATTTTTTGTTTCTTAATTTCCTCATATAAATCAAGTCATATTCTATCTTCTATTCTGTAAATGACTTTGCACTATATCCTCTAGATCCATGTTAAAATACTCCGATTTAGAGGATTGTGACAACTGCAATCCGCTCCCAAATATTTCAGAAAAAGTTATTATAGATTGAGAGATAAGACGCATATGTGGCCAGATGGCAAAAATTGGTGAGTCTAAATACAGTGTATACAAAAGTTATTTGTATTATTGCAACTCTAATGTATGAAAGGGGGATTTTTTTTAGAGATTTTATTGATTTTTTTCATGGAGGGAGAGAGAGCACAAGCTGGAGGAGGGGCAGATGGATAGGAAGAAGCAGACTCCCCACTGAGCAACAAGCCTGATGCAGGCAGGGCTCAGTCCCAGGACCCTGAGATCATTATCTGAGCCAAAGGCAGATGCTTAACCAACTGAGCCACCCAGGTGCCCTTGAAAGGCTTAGTATAAAACAAACAAACCTATAACTGTTACATTAATGTAACCAAATGAAACCTATCTAAACAGTATGTTTACTTTTCAACTCCTCGGATAATTGTACATTACTTGAAAGTTGACTGTACCTGGTGCACTATGTATTTGCAGTGCACATCACAGAGTAGATGCTTGAGAAATATGTGTTGAATACAGAAATAAGTAATAAAGAGTACCATGATTTTTTGTAAAAAAATGGGCTCAAAATTGAGTGAAGACAAACATAGGAGTTGAAAGTATAAAACTTTCTTTTTTAAAAAGGATTTTATCTTATAATTTTATTTATTTATTTATTTATTTATTTTATTGGAGTTCAATTTGCCAACATATAGCATAACACCCAGTGCTCATCCCATCAAGCGCCCCCCTCAGTGCCTGTCACCCAGTCACCCCTACCCCCTGCCCACCTCCCTTTCCACCACCCCTTGTTTGTTTCCCAGAGTTAGGAGTTTCTCATGTTCTGTCTCCCTCTCTGATATTTCCCACTCATTTTCTCTCCTTTCCCCTTTATTCCCTTTCACTATTTTTTATATTCACCAAATGAATGAGACCATATAATGTTTGTCCTTATCTGATTGACTTATTTCACTCAGCATAATAACCTGCAGTTCCATCCACATCGAAGCAAATGGTGGGTATCTGTCATTTCTAATAGCTGAGTAATATTCCATTGTATACAGACACCACATCTTCTTTATCCATTCATCTTTCAATGGACACCAAGGTTCCTTCCACAGTTTCGCTATTGTGAACATTGCTGCTAGAAACATCAGGGTGCAGGTGTCCCAGTGTTTCACTGCATCCGTATATTGGGGGTAAATCCCCAGCAGTGCAATTGCTGGGTCCTACAACAGATCTATTTTTAACTCTTTGAGGAACCTCCACACAGTTTTCCAGAGTGGCTGTGCCAGTTCACATTCCCACCAACACTGCAAGAGGGTACCCCTTTCTCCACATCCTCTCCAACATTTGTGGTTTCCTGCCTTGTTAATTTTCCCCATTCTCACTGGTGTGAGGTGGTATCTCATTGTGGTTTTGATTTGTATTTCCCTGATGGCCAGTGATGCGTAGCATTTTCTCATGTGCTTGTTGGCCATGTCTATGTCTTCCTCTGTGAGATTTCTGTCTTTTGCCTATTTCATGATTGGATTGCTTGTTTCTTTGCTGTTGAGTTGAATAAGTTCTTTATAGATCTTGGATACTAGCCCTTGATCTGATACGTCAATTGCAAATATTTTCTCCCATTCTGTATGCTGTCTTTTAGTTTTGTTGACTGTTTCTTTTGCTGTGCAGAAGGTTTTTATCTTGATGAAGTCCCAATAATTCATTTTTGCTTTTGTTTCTCTTGTCTTCATGGATTCATCTTGCGAGAAGTTAATGTGGCCAAGTTCAAAAAGGATGTTGCCTGTGTTCTCCTCTAGGATTTTGATGGAATCTTGTCTCACATTTAGATCTTTCATCCATTTTGAGTTTATCTTTGTCTGTGGTGTAAGAGAATGGGCACGTTTCATTCTTCTGCATGGGGATGTCCAATTACCCAGAACCATTTACTGAAGAGACTGTATCTTTTCCAGTGGATAGTTTTTCCTGCTTTGTAGAATATTAGTTATCCATAGAGTTTAAGGTCCACTTCTGGATTCTCTATTCTGTTCCATTGATCTATGTGTCTGGTTTTCTGCCAGTACCACACTGTCTTGATGACCACAGCTTTGTAGTAAAACCTGAAATCTGGCATGGTGATGCCCCCAGATATGGTTTTCTTGTTTAATATTCTCCTGGCTATTCGGGGTCTTTTCTGATTCAACACAAATCTTAAGGTGACTTTTCCAACTCTCTGAAGACAGTCCATGGTATTTTGATAGGGATTGCATTAAATGTGTAAATCGCTCTGGGTAGCATTGATATTTTCACAATCTTAATTATTCCAATCCATGAGCATGGAATATTTTTCCATCTCTTTGTGTCTTCCTCAATCTCTTTCAGAGGTGTTCTGTAGTTTTTAGGGTATAGATCCTTTACCTCTTTGGTTAGGTTTATTCCTGGGTATCTTATGCTTTTGGGTGCATCAATGGGGTTTACTCCTTAATTTCTCTTTCTTCAGTCTCATTGTTAGTGTATAGAAATGCCACTGACTTCTGGGCTTTGATTTTGTATCCTGCCACGCTGCCGAATTGCTGTGTGAGTTCTAGCAATCTTGGGGTCGTGTCCTTTGGGATTTCTACATAGAGTATCATGTCATCTGCATCGAGGGAGAGTTTGACTATTTCTTCGCCAATTTGAATGCCTTTTATTTCTTTTTGTTGCCTGATTGCTGAAGCTAGGATTCCTAGTACTATGTTGAATAGCAGTGGTGAAAGTGGACATCCCTGTCTTGTTCCTGATCTTAGGGGAAAGACTCCCAGTGTTTCGCCATTGAGAATGATATTGCTGTGGGCTTTTCGTAGATGGCTTTTAAGATGTTGAGGAATGTTCCCTCTATCCCTGCACTCTAGAATTTTGATCAGAAATGGATGCTGTAGTTTGTCAAATACTTTCTCTGCATCTATTGAGAGGATCATATGGTTCTTGTTTTTTCTCTTGCTGATATGATCAATCACATTGATTGCTTATCCAACAAGAGGACCTAAGAATATCAATATTTATGCCCCAAATTTGGGAGCTGCCAAGTATATCAATCAATTAATAACCAAAGTTAAGACATCTTTAGATAATAATACACTTATACTTGGTGTGTTGAATGTAGCGCTTTCTACAATCAAAAGTTTTCCTAAGCACAGCAGCTCCAAAGAAACAAGAGCTTTAAATGATTCACTGAACCAGATGGATTTCACAGATATTTACAGAACTTTACATCCAAACGCAGCTGAATACACATTCTTCTCAAGTGCACATGGAACTTTCTCCAGAATAGACCACATACTGGGTCACAAATCGGGTCTTAACTGATACCAAAATATTGGGATCATCCCCTGCATATTTTCAGACCATAATGGTTTCATATTAGAACTAAATAATTAGAAGAAGTTTGGAAGGATTTCAAACATGTGTAGGTTAAGGACCATCCTGGTGAAAGATGAAAGGGTCAACCAGAAAATTAGAGAAAATTTTAAAAGATTCATGGAAACTAATGAGAATGAAGATACAACCATTCAAAATTGTTGGGATGCATCAAAAGCAGTCCTGAGGGGGAAACACATCGCAATTGAAGGATCCATCCAAAAACTGGAAAGAACTCAAACACAAAAGCTGAGCTTGCACCTAAAGGAGCTAGATAAAAAACAGCAAATAGATCCTACACACAGCAGAAGAAGATAGTTAATAAAGATTCGAGAAGAACTCAATGAAATGGAGAGGAGAAGAACTGTGGAACAGATCAACAAAACCAGGAGTTGTTTCTTTGAAAGAATTAATAAGATAGATAAACCATTAGCCAGCCTTATTAAAAAGAAGAGAGAAAAGACTCAATAAAAAATCAGAAAGGAGAGATCACCACCAATACCAAGGAAATACAAATGATCTTAAAAACTTATTATGAGCAGCCTTACACCAATAAATTAGGCAATCTGGAAGAAATGGACACATTTCTGCAAAACCTCAGACTACCAAAATTGGAACAAGAAGAAATAGAAAACCTGAACAGGCCAATAATCAGGGCAGAAATTGAAGCAGTCATCAAAAACCTCCCAAGACACAAAAGTCCAGGGCTAGATGGCTTCCCAGGGGGAATTCTATCAAACGTTTAAAGAAGAAACCATACCTATTCTTCTAAAGCTGTTTGGAAAGATGTAAAGAGATGGAATACTTGCAAAGTCGTTATATTCGGCCAGCATCACTTTAATATCAAAACCAGACAAGGACCCAACCAAAAGGAGAATTTAGATCAATATCCCCGATGAACATGGAGGCAAAAATTCTCAACAAGATACTAGCCAATAGGATCCAACAATACATTAAGAAGATTATTCACCATGACCAAGAGGGATTTATCCCTGGGGTGCAAGGCTGGATGTTATTCATCCTTAACTGTGTTTAAGGTACCTGCAAGAATGCCTCTCATAAAACACTGGGATAATCCCACCTGTGGATTCCTCCAGCTGGTTCTTGGACAAATACAACACCCTGAGTTCTAAGTCCATACTTGTCCCCACATTGTAGATCCTTCTGAAGGCTTCCAAGTTAGGCAGTGAAGGAAAGTTCCATGAGACAGTGGTTGGCCTTACAAACTAGGCAGGGGTCTACACATAAGGGAGAAATCACCAATTTGTCTTGTAGCACAACCTTCTGGAAAACACAAGAGAGATTTTCTGCATCCAGTCTGGTGTATTGTAAGAGCCAGAGAAGACATGCAAGCTCAAGAATTCAGTCAGAAGGAACAAGAAGCATGGAGCAGGTGTATCCATACAATGTTGGAGAACAATGCAGTTATAAGCAGGATCAATGAAAAATATTTCCTTTCCCAAAACAAGTAGCAAATATTTGAAGAGATGTCTGCATCTTTAAATGCAAAAACAGAAAATCAAGTCTAAAAACCATAAAAGATCAAGAAAGCATGTCATCACTGAAAAGTACCAATAATCCTCCAGTAAAGCAAAGACACAAAATTGTGCTATCTAGATGGTAAAGTATTCAAAAACAGTTGTCTTTAAAAAAATGAAAGAGCTACAAGGAAACAATAAAGATGATTTAAAGAAATAAAAAACCATAGTTTAATAAAATGAGATATTTAATAAAGAGGTAGAAATAATAAAAAACAAAGCAGAAATTCTGGAGCTGAATAATTCTAAGAGGTAAATGAAAAAGAAAATGTGATAGTGAGCAGCTATATGAGATAGACCAAATAGAAAATAGATCATAGTATCTTAAGGATAGGGAATTTGAAATCAGGATAAGAGAACAAAGAAAAAATAATGAAAAGGAGTGAACAAACCCTATGATCTCTATGACACCATCAAATTTACATAGAATAATTGGAGTTCCAGAAGAAGGGGAAATATTTTTTTAAAGAAATAATACTTGAGAATTTTCCAATCCTAGGGAAAAATTTAGACATCCAAGTTTATGTGACTAATTCGTTACCCTGTTATCTCAATGCCAAAAGACTTTATCCAAGATATATTATAATAAAACTGTCAAAAATTTTGAAGAGAGAGAATTCTAAAAGCACCTAGAGAAAAATAAAACAAAACAAAACTTTGTAACTTACAAAGAAACCCTTATTACATTATCAGCAGATTTCTTGGCAGAAACTCCACAGGCCAGGAAATAGTGAGATGACATATTCAGTGTTGAATGAAAAAAAAATGCCAACAAATAATACTCTATCTGCTAAAGTTATCTTTCATATATGAAGGTGAAATAAAGACTTTCTTAGACAAAAAAATAGGGAATGCTGAAATGAGTTCTTCACACAAAAAGAAAAGATCTAAATAAGAACATGAAAACATACAATAGTATACAACACACTGGTAAAGGTAAATAGACACTAAGAAAACATTAAATCTGAAATAAGATCCTATGTAGAACAATTTAACTATAATGTTTAAAGGTAGAGAATCTTATAAATACAGATGCTACAATTTGTTAGTAATACAAAATATAAAAAGATAAAGTTTCATATCAAAAATGCAAAAGAAGAGAGAACTAAAATGTAAAGTTTTGAATGTAATCAAATTCAGTTGCTTTTATCTTAAAATCAGTTAGTTTATGTAAAAGGTGTTTTATTTGAGCCCTATGGTAACCAAAAAGCAAAAACCTGTAGTGTAAAGGGGAATCAGACTATATAATTAAAGAAAATGACCAGTTCACAAAGATAGGCAGAAATAAAGGAAAAAGAAGCAATAGAAGTATAAAACAACCAGAAAGCAATTAATAAGATGATATTAATAAATCCCTACATATTGATAATTATTCAAAGGGGGCATCTGGATGGCTCTGTTGGTTAAGCATCTGATTCTTATTTTCAGCTCAGGTCATGATCAAGCTCTACATTGGGTTCTGTACTCAGTGAGGAGTATTCTTGAGGTTAAATATCCCCCTCTCCTTCTACCTCTTCCTCCATTCTTCCAATCTCTTTCTCTCTCTCTAGAATCAATAGTCAAAAAATTAAAATAAATAATTAATGGATATGGATTAAAAGCACAGAGTGTTGAATAGTGGGTTAAAAAAATCAACACCTGGACACTTAGGTGGTTCAGTCAGATAAATGTCTGCCTTTGGCTCAGGTCATGATACTGGGAACCTGGGATCAAGCCCTGCATTGGGCTCCCTGCTCAGTGCGGGCCTGCTTCTCCCTCTCCCTTTTCCTGCCACTCTGCTGCCTGTGCTCTCTCTATCAAATAAACAAAATCTTTTTTTTTAAAGATTTTATTTATTTATGATAGTCACAGAGAGAGAGAGAGAGAGAGAGAGAGAGAGGCAGAGACACAGGCAGAGGGAGAAGCAGGCTCCATGCACCGGGAGCCCGACGTGGGATTCGATCCCGCGTCTCCAGGATCGCGCCCTGGGCCAAAGGCAGGCGCCAAACCGCTGCGCCACCCAGGGATCCCTTAAGAAAAAAAAAAGAAGACATAAGTATATGCTGTCTACAAAATACTCAAGTTCAAAGTTAAGGGATGAAAGAAGATATTCCATGTAAATGAATGGCAAAAGCAAATTTGGAGAGGAAGGGCTAGATGGCGGAAGAGTACGGTCCCCAAATCCCCTGTCCCCATCAAATTACCTAGATAACCTTCAAATTATCCTGAAAAATCTATGAATTCGGCCTGAGATTTAAAGAGAGAACAGCTGGAATGCTACAGTGAGACGAGTTCGCTTCCATCAAGGTAGGAAGACGGGGAAAAAAGAAATAAAGAAACAAAAGGCATCCAAGAGGGAGGGGCCCTGCGAGGAGCCGGGCTAAGGCCAGGGTGAGTGTCCCCAGGACAGGAAAGCTCCAGCCAGAGAAGCAGGAACTGCACCAATCTTCCCCGGCGGGGAAAGGCACCTGCAGGGAGTTAGAGCAGGACCCCAGGAGGGCGGGAATGCCCTCAGGCTCCCTGGGACACTAACAGACACCTGTGCACCCAGGAGAGTGCACGGAGCTTCCTGAAGGGCTGCAGCATGCACAATGACCAGCTCAGAGGGGCTCCGGCGGCTGCTCAGCGGAGGAGGCTGCGTCGCCGGGAGCGCGAATCCACCAGCGCAGGACCTGGAACACTGGGGCTCGGGACACAGCCCAGGATCCGGCCTCCCCTCGGGACAAGCAGAGGCTGGGAGGGCCCAGGACCTCAAAGATGCTCCTGCCCCAGGCTGAGCAGATCAGCGGCCCCACCCTGGAGTCTCCACGCCCTGCAGACTGAGAGCTCTGTAGTTACTGCAGGAGCTGAATCCAGGGCTCCAGAGCTGGCCGCAGCCACTGTGGTTGTTCCTCCTGGGGCCTCACGGGGTAAACAACCCCCACTGAGCTCGGCACCAGGCAGGGGGTAGAGCAGCTCCCCCAAGTGCTAACACCTGAAAATCAGCACAACAGACCTCTGCCCCAGAAGACCTGCTAGAGGGACAAGTTCCAGGGGAAGTCAAGGGACTTAAAGTATACAGAATCAGAAGATACTCCCCAGCGTTTTGTTTTGTTTTTTTTTCTTTTTGATTTGTTTCCTTCCCCCACCCTTTTTTCCTTTCTTTCTTTTTCTTTCTCTTTTTCTTCTCTTTTTTCTTTTCTTCCTTTTTTCTTTTTTCTTTTTCTCTTTTCTTTCCTTCTTTCTCTCCTCTCTTTTTCTCCTTTTCCCAATACAACTTGCTTTTGGCCACTCTGCACTGAGCAAAATGACTAGAAGGAAAACCTCACCTCAAAAGAAAGAATCAGAAACAGTCCTCTCTCCCACAGAGTTACAAAATCTTGATTACAATTCAATGTCAGAAAGCCAATTCAGAAGCACTATTATACAGCTACTGGTGGCTCTATAAAAAAGCATAAAGGACTCAAGAGACTTCATGACTGCAGAATTTAGATCTAATCAGGCAGAAATCAAAAATCAATAGAATGAGATGCAATCTAAACTAGAAGTCCTAATGACGAGGGTTAACCAGGTGGAAGAACGAGTGAGTGACATAGAAGACCAGTTGATGGCAAAGAGGGAAACTGAGGAAAAAAGAGCAAACAATTAAAAGACCATGAAGATAGATTAAGGAAAAGAAACGACAACCTGAGGAGGAGAAACCTAGTTTAATTGGGGTTCCCGAGGGTGCCAAAAGGGATAGAGGGCCAGAATATGTATTTGAACAAATCCTAGCTGAAAACTTTCCTAATCTGGGAAGGGAAACAGGCATTCAGATCCAGGAAATAGATCCCCCCCTAAAATCAATAAAAACCGTTCAACACCTCGACATTTAATAGTTAAGCCTGCAAATTCCAAAGATAAAGAGAAGATCCTTAAAGCAGCAAAAGACAAGAAATCCCTGACTTTTATGGGGAGGAGTATTAGGGTAACAGCAGACCACTCCACAGAGACCTCGCAGGCCAGAAAGGGCTGGCAGGATATATTCAGGGTCCTAAATGAGAAGAACATGCAACCAAGAATACTTTATCCAGCAAGGCTCTCATTCAGAATGGAAGGAGAGATAAAGAGCTTCCAAGACAGGCAGGAACTGAAAGAATATGTGACCTCCAAACCAGCTCTGCAATAAATTTTAAGGGGGACTCTTAAAATTCCCCTTTAAGAAGAAGTCCAGAAGAATAATCCACAAAAAGAAGGACTGAATAGATATCATGGTGACACTAAACTCATATCTCTCAATAGTAACTCTGAACTTGAATGGGCTTAATGCCACATCAAAAGGCGCAGGGTTTCAGATTGGATAAAAAGCAGGACCCTTCTATTTGTTGTCTACAAGAGACTCATTTTAGACAGAAGGACACCTACAGCCTGAAAATAAAAGGTTGGAGAACCATTTACCATTCGAATGGTCCTCAAAAGAAAGCAAGGGTAGCCATCCTTATATCAGATAAACTAAAATTTATTCCGAAGACTGTAGTGAGAGATGAAGAGGGACACTATATCATACTTAAAGGATCTATCCAACAAGAGGACTTAACAATCCTCAATATATATGCCCCGAATGTGGGAGCTGCCGAATATCAATTATTAATTGATTAACCAATTATAATTAATTAATAATTATCAATTATTAACCAAAGTGAAGAAATACTTAGATAATAATACACTTATACTTGGTGACTTCATTGTATCTCTTTCTATACTCGATAGGTCTTCTAAGCACAACATCTCCAAAGAAACGAGAGCTTTAAATGATGCACTGGACTAGATGGATTTCACAGATTTCTACAGAACTTTACATCCAAACTCAACTGAATACACATTCTTCTCAAGTGAACATGGAACTTTCTCCAGAATAGACCACATACTGGGTCACAAATCGGGTTTGAACCAATACCAAAAGACTGGGATCATCCCCTGCGTATTCTCAGACCATAATACCTTGAAATTAGAACTAAATCACAAGAAGTTTGGAAGGACCTCAAACACGTGGAGGTTAAGGACCCTCCTGCTAAAAAATGAAAGAGTGAACCAGGAAATTAAGGTTGAATTAAAAAGATTCATGAAAGCTAATGAGAATGAAGATACAACCGTTCAAAATCTTTGGGATGCAGCAAAAGAATTCCTAAGGGGGGAATACATCGCAATACAAGCATCCATTCAAAAACTGGAAAGAACTCAAATACAAAAGCTAACCTTACACATAAAGGAGCTAGAGAAAAGACAGCAAATAGATCCTACACCCAGCACAAGAAGAGAGTTCATAAAGATTCGAGCAGAACTCAATGAAATCGAGACCAGAAGAACTGTGGAACAGAGCAACAGAACCAGGAGTTGTTTCTTTGAAAGAATTAATAAGATAGATAAACCATTAGCCAGCCTTATTAGAAAGAAGAGAGAGAAGACTCAAATGAATAAAATCATGAATGAGAAAGGAGAGATCAATACCAACACAAGGAAATACAAACAGTTTTAAAAACATATTATGAACAGCTATACGCCAATAAATTAGGCAATCTAGAAGAAATGGACGCATTCCTGGAAAGCCACAAACTACCAAAACTGCAACAGGAAGAAATAGAAAACCTGAACAGGCCAATTACCAGGGAGGAAATTGAAGCAGTCATCCAAAACCTCCCATGACACAAAAGTCCAGGGCCAGATGGTTTCCCAGGAGAATTCTATCAAACGTTTAAAGAAGAACCCATGCCTATTCTACTAAAGCTGTTTGGAAAGATAGAAAGAGATGGAGTACTTCCAAATTCGTTCTGTGAGGCCAGCATCACCTTAATTCTGAAACCAGACAAAAACCCCACCAAAAAGGAGGAATACAGACCAATATCCCTGATGAACATGGATTCAAAAATTCTCAACAAGATCCTAGCCAATAGTATCCAACAATACATTAAGAAAATTATTCACCATGACTAAGTAGGATTTATCCTCTGGACACAAGGTTGGTTCAACTTTCCTAAAACAATCAGTGTGATTCATCATATCAGCAAGAGAAAAACCAAGAACCATATGATCCTCTCATTAGATGCAGAGAAAGCATTTGACAAAATACAGCATCCATTCCTGTTCAAAACTCTTCAGAGCGTAGGGATAGTGGGAACATTCCTCGACATCTTAAAAGCCATCTACGACGGGCACTGGGGGTTATTCTGTATGTTAGTAAATTGAACACCAATAAAAAATAAATTAAAAAAAAGCCATCTACGGAAAGCCCACAGCAAATATCATTCTCAATGGGGAAGCACTGGGAGCCTTTCCCCTAAGATCAGGAACAAGACAGGGATGTCCACTATCACCACTGCTATTCAACACAGTACTGGAAGTCCTCGCCTCAGCAGACAACAAAAAGACATTAAAGGCATTCAAATTGGTAAAGAAGAAGTCAAACTCTCCCTCTTTGCCGATGACATGATACTCTACATAGAAAACCCAAAAGCCTCCACCGCAAGATTGCTAGATCTCATACAGCAATTTGGCAGCGTGGCAGGATACAAAATCAATGCCCAGAAATCAGTGGCATTACTTCACACTAACAATGAGACTGAAGAAAGAGAAATTTAGGAGTCAATCCTATTTACAATTGCACCAAAAAGCATAAGATACCTAGGAATATACCTAACCAAAGAGGTAAAGGAAATTTGGATAAGTATACTTCAACCATACAAAATAGACATGTAGCCAAAAACAGTAACATAAAACAGAGTCATTACATAATGATAAAAGTTTTAATTCATCAAGAAGACATAACACTTAAAAATATATATGCTCCCAAATTTGAATAACCTAAATATATTAAGCAAATACTAATAGATATTAAGGGAAAATAGGTAACTATACAATAATAGTAGGGGAATTCAATGACCCACTTTCAGCAATGCATAGATCAATTGATCATTCACATAGAAAATCAACAAGGAAACATTGGGCTTGAACAATACATAAGAACAAATTGACATGACAGATATAAACAGAGAATTTCATTCAATAGCATTAAATTACACTTTTTAAATGCCCTTGAAATTTTCTCCAGGACAGATAATATGATAGGCCACAAAACAAGTCTCAGTAAATTTAAAATGATTGAAATCATACCAAATGCCTTTTCTGACCAAAATGGTATGAAACTAGAACTCAATAAGAGGAAAGCTGGCAATGTGTCAAGTATGTGGAAGATACACTTCTGAAACCACCAATGGATCAAGAACAAGTAAAAGGAAGATCAAGAAATATATTGAAACAAATTATAATGCAAGCACAGCATATCAAAACATAGTGTATGCTGCAAAAGCAGATAGAGAGCTTTATTTTTGATAAAAGCTTACACTAATAAACAAGAAAGAACTCAAATAAACAAGCTCACTTTATACCTCAAGGGGAAAAAAGAAGTTCTGAAAGAGAAGTTTTTAGAGGTAAATGGAGGTTATTAAGAAAATAGGGGTTGTGTGTCTGTATGGGGTGATAGGTATTAGGGCATGTTACTGGTGGAATTGGTATGGGGCGATAACTGCTTATGCCCTTATATGGGGTCTGGGTAAAGTATGATTCAGGTTTCCTGCATAGATCCGGTCTCTCCATGATGTCATGTCCTTGGGCAGTCTGCCACTGGTGGCAAAGTTTAAGGCGAGGGTAACAGATAGAGGGTCCACCGCCATTTTGTTGGTGCCTCCAGATCCTCCTTGTTGCCGCCGGCCCAACAGTCCCCACAGCCTCTGATATTATTCCTGTCACTAGATTACTATTTCCTGAAGACTGAGATAAGAAATATAAAGAAAAAAGATAAAAAAGTAAATGAAAATAAAATGCGAATATGAAATAATATGAAATCTACCTCTGAGTATTAGGAGTCCCTTTATCGAATTTTAAGCCAGAACAAGGAAATTTTCCTGGAGCTCTTTCTGTCTCATGTTGGTGCCCCTTCAAGGGTCCCAACTGCCTTGAGTGCAGGGCATGAAAAATTGAAGGAAAAATAGGAAACTCACTATTGGCTTGATGATACATCAAGTACTATGTCTCTCTCATTCTCACTTCTATGATTTACTTTTCTAACTCTCGTATAGATGTTCTTCCCTTGCCTCCAGACCCATAGTGGCATTAAATTGGTGAAATGGTGGTGTATGTTTATTATATCTTAAGTGGAACCTGAGAATGATAACAGTATTTATTTAGAAAATTTAATCAACCTGAACCACACAGTGGGCAGGCGGAGTTGGAAATTAGTTTTAAAAGCTTTCTAAGGAAAAAAAAAAAAAAAACAAAGAAGGGATTTTTTACGATGTTTCTATTGCTTCAGTATTCCAGGGAAAAGATGTCATTATTATTATGGCATTTGTAGATGATGAGGTAACAGAAGAAAACCAAAACAACAACAACAAAAAAAAAACAAAACAAAACATGTCTATAATCAAAGAAATAAAGATGGGTAGAATAAGATCTTGGATAATACAAAGTTAACAAATACCTTCCTGTATGCGAAAAAAATGTCTTAATTTCAAATCTGAACTTCTTTCTCTGATAAATCTTTCTATAGTCATTTACAATGGGTAATTAACACTTTTCATTTTCCAGGATGACAATCAGTCTCAGAGAAAAGGCAAATGTCTTGCTCAATAATGAAAGGGCGGGAGATTTCTGGGAAGATGACAGTGTAGGAGGACTCTGAGTTTGCCTCCTCCCAATGTCACACCAAGAAAATGACACATTAGAGCAACTAACCCTTAAGATGATCCCAAGCCTGGCAGAATAGATTTTCCACAGTTAATTGTAGTGAGGAGACCAGGATGAAAGAAGCAAGATGGATGAAGACACAATTAGGAACCAAACTCCCAGCAAGACTAACTGTAAATGGGATGGACACCACAAGATGTAGCAGAAAAAGGATCAGACCCCAATCCAGGCATCTCAGGCTTGGGCTATCTGCAGGAGGATGACAAGTCTCCAATACATTTAGCTTTGCAAACCAATGGTGCTTCACTTTGGGTACTTTAAAAATCAGTGGGCTTATCTCCAGGAAAGTCAGAGCACAATGGAAAAATGAGTCTTCACTCTTAAAGAGCCAGTATAACAAATAACCCTGCAGAGACAGAGGAGGGACAAAGCATAGAAGCAGCAGTTTGAAAAGCACCTGAAAAATACATGAAAAAATTCCTTACTAACCTCAGAATGTGTGCTGCAGAGGCAGGGATCTTTAGAAGATTTATCCAAGAACAAAAGATCTGGTAAGCACAATTTCTCTCCCCACCAGTCCCACTGCCCTCTTAGATAGAAAGACACCAGATCCAGTGAAAACACTGTCTCCTTATCTTCCTAACACCCAGTTCCCTGTCCCCATGTTACTGTGGATCCCACCCCATCCAGTCCATTCTATGCAGAAGCATCCCTCCAAAACATGATCTTCCTGACACACCTTTCAAGCAAATCCAACAGGACTGACTACACTCTAAAATGACTCCTGCTCTAGGTAGGGGGGGGAGATATTCACACACACCAGTGTGCTCACAGTCCCAGAAACTGAATCTCATATCTGCCAGTGCAAAGAGAGCACTCTGACAATTAGATGGACTAACTGCCCCACCCACCCACAAAAACATCTGAATAGACAGAATGGAGAGAGCACCCAGTAGTTCAACATAATGGCAGCCCCAATGGAGAGATTAAGGGCAGGCATCCAGTCTTACTGCCAACCCAGCCCACAAATTGAAACCTCACAGGGAGCATCTCAAGGTGCTAGTGCAATGCAACTGTGGCACCTGTAGATGGACATGGCAGGTATCTAGTCTGAGTATTTACATTGCCTGACTACAAGCCAGCAGTATCCTCAGATAGGACCCATAACAGCAAAAAGAACAAACCCTTCTGAAAGCATCCACAACTGGCAAAGTAGGACATTGAAGTTAACTGCATGAAAAGCAAATGTAGCTATTACACCTGCACACAGCTCAATAGGTAACACTTCCAAAGCTGCTGGTTCTGGTTAACAGGGAGGATTAAGCTACATGGTAACACAAGACATCTTCTTCATAATACCACTACTTTCAAGATTAGGAGACATAGATGACTTTCCTAATATATAGATATAAACACAGAGTTACAATATGTCTCAAAAATGACCCAGTTAAAATATGATCACAGGACATGAATAAACATTTTTCAAAAGCAGATAAGACATACATATGATGAACAAACACATGTAAAGATGCTTAACATCACTCATCAGGGAATTGCAAATCAAACCTATAATATCACCTCACACAAGTCAGAATGACTAAAATTAACAACACATGAAACAATAGGTGCTGGCAAGAATGCAAATAAAGGGAAACCCACTTACATTGTTGGTGTGAATGCAAACTGGTACACTCTGGAAAACAGTATAGAGGCTTCACTAAAAGTTAAAAATATAACCACCATAGACCCAAAAATTATACTACTAGGTATTTACACAAAGGATACAAAAGTACTGATTCAAAGGGAAACACACACCTCAACGTTTAGAGCAACTTTATCAATGATAACCAAATTATGAAAAGAGCCCAAATGTCCAATCCACTGATGAATGGATAAAGAAGTTGCAGTATATATATGCAATGTAATATTACTAAACCATAAAAAGAATGAAATCTTGCCATTTACAATTATGTGGGTGCAGCTAGAGTATTATGCTAAGCCAAATAAGTCAGAGAAAAACTAATACCATATGATTTCACTTATATGTGGAATTTAAGAGATGTAACAAATAAACATAAGGGGAAAAAAGAGAGAGGCAAAGCATAAAACAGACTCCTAACTATAGAAAATAAATTGAGGGCTGCTGGAGGGAAAGTGGGCAAGGGTGGTTGGTGATGGGTATTAAGGAGGGCACCTGTTATGAGCATGGGCTGTTGTATGGCAGTGATGGATCACTAGTTCCAACACAAGATACTAGTATTACACTGTATATTAACTAACTGGGATTTAAATAAATACTTGGAAGACAAAATAGGTTATGGGTATTAAAGAGGTCACTTACTGTTTTGAGCATGGGTAACGTAGGTGATGAATTACTAAATTCCACACCTAAAACTAGTATGGCACTGTATGTTAACCAAATAACCAACTAGAATTTAAATTAAAACTTGAAAAAAAAACACAGAGAGATAAAATGAGGAGAGAGAGAAGAATATATCCTATATGAAAGAACAGGACAACACCACACCAAAAGAGCTAAATGAAACAGAGATAAGCAACATTCCTTATAAGAATTCAAATCAATGGTTATAAAGATATTCACTGGACTTCAGAAAAGAGTGGAGGATCTCAGAATGACCTCCAGTAAAGAGGTAGAAAATATTTCTGGAAAACCTGTCATACGTGAAGAACTTAAAATAACACAGAGAAAATCAATGGCAGATTACAGGAGACATGACAGATCAGCAATCTGTAAAACAAGGTGTTCAAAAGCAAACAAGATGAACAGCAAAAAGAAAAAAATACATATATAATAATAAGAATAGATTACACAAACTCAGAACATGATCAAGCATAATAACATTTGCATTATAGGGATCACAAAATGAGAAGAGAGAGAGAAATGGGCAGAATATTTATTTGAAGAAACAATAGCTGAAAACTTCCCTAGTCTGGGGGAAGAAAACAGACATCAGGATCCAGGAGGCAGATTCTCCAAGAAAGTCAACCCAAGAAGATCCATATCAAGAAGAGATATGGATCAAGAAGATCCATATCAAGACACATAATAATTAAAATAGAGGGAAAAAGTAACAGTAAAGAGAGAATTTTAAAAGCAGGAAGAAAAAAAAGTAACATAGAAATGAAAACCCATAAGGCTATTAGCTAATTTTTAAGCAGAAACATGGCTAGGGTAGAAGAAAGTATCATAATATACTCAAAGTGCTGAAAGGAAAAACAAATCCTGGAAACAAGAATGCTCTACACTACAAGGTAATCATTCAAAATAGGAGAGCTAAAGAATTTCCCAGACAACCAAAAGTTAAAGAGCTGTATTACCACTAAACCAGCCTTACAATAATTGTTAAAGGGAACTTTTTTGACTGGAAAGAAAAGGACATAATCAAGAGTAAGAAGATTAAAGAAGAAAAAAAATCACAGGTAAAGGCAAACAAAAAAAGCAGTGGATTAATCACTTATAAAACCCGTATGACGGTTAAAGCATAAAAGCAGTAAAATAATTCCATCTACAAATTCAGTAAAGAGATTCACAAAATAGAAGGATGTAAAGAATGACATCATATACATATTTAACACAGAAGATCAATGGATGAAAAATAAAAATCAGACTTTCCCTAATTCAACAAAGTTGGTGACTCAGATTCCTTCCACTTAATCACACTTTCCCCTCTTTCACTCATCTGCTACAACCTGCTCTCGAGTTGGTTCTGATATAATACCTTGGAATCACCTTGGATTCTGAGAATCACAATTCAAAAGTAATACCATGCTGCTCCACATTATGGGGCACATAGTAGGAAAGAAATAAAAAACTGACTATATTTAGACTTTCACTGACCTATGGAAAACTTTCGGCAAAGAGAACAGAAGAAAACCTGTTTCTTACAAGGTTAAGGTAAAAAAAAAATAAAAATAAATAAAAAGTAGTGGAAGATATAAGGTTTAAAATAAGAGAGGGAAGCTGCACTTACAGGGTGGGAGAAACACCACATCCTTTAAGGTGAATTTCTCAGTTAGAGTTTATTCTTGGCTTTTGAGATTTGTTAGTACCTTTTATTTTCCCATTAAATGTGAAATTTGATTCCACCACCTATAGTTTGGGGAGTGGTACTCCACTGGTGCTCTTTCCTAGCAATGAGTGTTCAAGCAAGAGACCAATTCAGTGTTTTGGATAGCTTAGAGGTCCTATGCAATATTTCAAGGATGTTTAGCAAGTGAGGAATAAATAAAATAAAATAAAATAATTTAATTATATAAAATAAATAAAATAAAAATAGGTGTAAGGTGATTGCTCATTATGGTTTTGAGTTGCATTTCCTTGATGATTAGTGGTGTTTAGTATCTTTTTTCATGTGTCCCTTGGACATACATGTTTCTTCTTTGGAAAAATATCTATTCAGGTCCTCTGCCCAATTTTAAATCAGATATTTGGGGGTGTTGAGTTGTATATGCTCTTTATATATGTTGACTATTAATCCATTATCAGATATGCAATTTGCAAATTATAACTGTAAATAAATCACATACAAATAAATTCTGCCATTCAGTAGACTGTCTTTTTGTTTTGTTGAAGGTTTCCTTTTCTGTTTAAAATATTTTCTATTTTGGATCTTGGGAGCGGGCGGGTGGTCCACTGCGAGGTGAGCCACTGCCCGCCCCACCCCTTGCTTCTCGGCGCCCCCTCGATGCTCTTAGCTGAGTGTCCCGTGGGGCCCAAAGCGTTTACTTTGAAAAAATTACAGTGTTCAAAGCAGGCCCAAGCTGCCTGAATACCGCAGCTAGGAATAATGGAATAGGACCGTGGTTCTATTTTGTTGGTTTTCAGAACTGAGGGATGATTAAGAGGGACGTCCTTAAGAAGGACGGCCGCCGCTAGAGGTGAAATTCTTGGACCCGTGCAAGACGAACCAGAGCGAAAGCATTTGCCAAGAATATTTTCATTAATCAAGAACGAAAGTCGAAGTCAACCAGATACTGTCGTAGTTCTGACCATAAATGATGCCGACTGGCGCCATGCCAGTGTTATTCCCATACAAGCTCTGCAAGAAATTTTAAGGGGGACTCTTAAAACTCCCCTTTAAGTAGAAGTTCAGTGGAACAATCCACAAAAACAAGGACTGAATAGATATCATGATGACACTAAACTCATATCTGTCAATAGTAACTCTGAACGTGAATGGGCTTAATGACCCCATTAAAAAGCACAGGGTTTCAGACTGGATAAAAAAGCAGGACCCATCTATTTGCTATCTACAAGAGACTCATTTTAGACAGAAGGACACCTACAACCTGAAAATAAAAGGTTGGAGAACCATTTACCATTCAAATGGTCCTCAAGGGATCCCTGGGTGGCGCAGTGGTTTGGTGCCTGCCTTTGGCCCAGGGAGCGATCCTGGAAACCCGGGATCGAATCCCACGTCGGGCTCCGGGTGCATGGAGCCTGCTTCTCCCTCTGCCTGTGTCTCTGCCTCTCTCTCTCTCTCTGTGTGTGTGACTATCATAAATAAATAAAAAAAATAAAAAAAAAATGGTCCTCAAAAGAAAGCAGGGGTAGTCATCCTTATATCAGATAAACTAAAATTTACCCCAAAGACAGTAGTGACAGATGAAGAGGGACACTATCTCATACTTAAAGGATCTATCCAACAAGAGGACTTAACAATCCTCAATATATATGCCCCGAATGTGGGAGCTGCCAAATATTTAAACCAATTAATAACCAAAGTGAAGAAATACTTAGATAATAATACTTATACTTGGTGACTTCAATCTAGCTCTTTCTACCCTCAATAGGTCTTCTAAGCACAACATCTCCAAAGAAACGAGAGCTTTAAATGATACACTGGACCAGATGGATTTCACAGATATCTACAGAACTTTACATCCAAACTCACTGAATACACATTCTTCTCAAGTGCACATGGAACCTTCTCCAGAATAGACCACATGTTGTTTATTTTTCCTTTCTATTTCCAATGTGTTTAGAGACATGTCTGGAAGTATATTGATATAGCCAATGTCAAAGAAATTACTACTTCACTTCTAGGATTTTTATGGTTTTAGGCATCATATTTAGGTCCTTAATCCATTTGAATTTAGTTTTCTGTATGGTGTAAATAGTGGTCCAATTTTATTTTTTATATGGAGCTATCCAGTTTTACCAGAATCATATATTGAAGAGACTGTCTTTTGGCCTATTGTTTAATAAAAAAGGACAAGAAATTGCAATTGTTGGTGGAGATGTGAAGGAAAAGAAATCTTTTACACTGTTCCCTGGAATGTAAAATGATACGGTTACTATGGAAAACAGTATGGAAGTTTCTTTAAAAAGTAAAAATAGAAACAGTATATGAATTAATAATTCTACTACTGGATAATTACCTAAAAAAAAACAGAACACGAATTTAAAAATATATAGGCACCACTATATTTCTTTCAGCATTAGTTATAGTGGCCTTGATATGGAAGCAACCTAGGTGTCTATTAATAGACAAATGGATAAAGAAGAAAGGTGCCTGGATAGATCAGTCAGTTAAGTTTGTGACTCTGTCTCACATCAGGATATCAAGGTGCTAGGATCAAGCCTAAAATTAGGCTCCACTCACACAAGTCTGCTTCTCCCTCTCCTTATTCCTTAGCCCCTCTCCTCACTTGTGCTTATTCTCTCTTGCTCTCTCTCCCTCAAATGAGTAAATGAAATATTTAAAAAAGAATATGTAGTAATATAAATAAGATATGACACACACACACACACACACACATACACAGGAATATTAGCCATCGAAACAGATGTAAACCTACCATTTACATTGATGTGGATGGAACTGGAGGGTATTATGCTGAGTTAAATAAGTCAATTGGACAAAGAAAATTACCATATCATTTGACTCACATGTGGAATATAAGAAACAGTGAAAGGAACCATAAGGGAAAGGGAGAAACCGAGTGAGGCAAAAATTAGTAAGACAAATCATGAGAGACTCATAACTCTGGGAAACAAATTAATGGTTGCAGAAGGGGAGGTGGGTAAGGGGATAGGGTAACTGGGTGACAGACATTAAGAAGTTCACATGATGAGATGAGCATTGGATGTTATACTAAATGTTGGCAAATTGAATTTAAATAAATAAAAAAATTAAAAATGGAATATCACACAGCCATAAACATGATGAAATTGTGCCATTTCAGAAAATATGAGTGGACCTAGAGGATACTTTGTTAAGTGAAATAAGGCAGAGTGAGGAAAATAAATATTATATGATTCCACTCATAAAAGAAATCTTAAAAATATACAATAAAAATCAGAATCAGAACCATAAATAAAGAGAATAAACTGATGTTTTCCAGACGGGAAGTGGGTGGGTGGTAGGGCAAAATAGGTAAAGGGCAGAGTGAGATAGGGCCTTCTAGTCATGGAAAGAATAAATCATGAGAATAGAAGATGCAAAATTGGGCATAAAGTCAATGATATTGCAATAGTAATAAATCAGGAGAGATGGTAGCTATACAAGTGGTGAACATAGAATAATGAATAAACTTATTGAATCAATATGTTGGACACCTGAAATTGATGTAATTTGTGTGTGAACTATAGTCAAAAAGAAAAGAAAAGCTGGAGGCATCAAATACAGACGTCAGGATAAATTCCAAAGCTGTAGTCAAGACAGTATGGTACTAGCACAAAAACAGACACGTAGATCAATGGAATAGGATAGAAAGCCTAGAAATGAAGGGAGGGGGCAAGATGGCAGAAGAATAGGGTCCCCATGTCACCTGTCCCCACCAAATTACCTAGATAACTTTCAAATCATCCTGAAAACCTACGAATTTGGCCTGAGATTTAAAGAGAGAACAGCTGGAATGCTACAGTGAGAAGATTTCCCGCTTCTATCAAGATAGGAAGACTGGGAGAAAAAAAGAAAGAAAAAGCATCATCCAAGGGGGAGGGGCCCCCTGCGAGGAGCCAGGCTAAGGCAGCACGGCGAGTGCCCCCAGTACAGGAAAGCCCCATCGTGGAGAAGTAGGAGCTTCACCAATCTTCCCGGAGGGAAAGGTGCTCCCAGGGAGTTGGAGCAGGATCCCAGGAGGGGCAGAGATGCCCTCAGGCTCCCAGGGGCACTAACAGAGGACATGCGCCCAGAGGGAGAGCAGGCCACACACCTCAGCCACGCTCCCTAAAGAGCTGCAGCGCGAGCCCAGCAGGACCAGGACCAGCCCAGGCGGCTGCGCTGCATGGAGGGAGCTGTGCCTCCCTGGGAGAGCGATTCCAGCAGCACAGGCCCCAGAGCCCAGGGCACCGGGGGACACAGCCCAGGATCCGTCGCTCCCCCCTGGACAGGCAGAGGCTGGGAGGGCACAGGACTTTTCTGCTGCTGGGCGCCCGAGCTGGGCAGATCAGCGGCCCCTGCCCCCGGAGAATCCAGGCCCCTGCAAACTGAGAGCTGTGGTACTTAATATAGGAGCTGACTCCAGGGCTGGAGAGCTGGCCGCCACCACTGTTGTTGTTCCTCCTGTGGCCTCACAGGATAAACAACACCCACTGAGCCTCACAGTGGTCTCACAGGATAAATAGGATAAACAACTCCCACCGAGCCATGCACCAGGCAGGGGGCTGAGCAGCAACCCCAGGTACTCACACCTATGAATCAGCACAGCAGGCCCATCCCCCAGAAGACCAGAAAGAAGGACATGGAAAAGCAAGTTCTTGACCAAGCAGTACAGGAAAATTCCAGGGGAAGATGAGAATTTACAGTATATTTAATCAGACAATACTCCCCTTTGTTTTTTTGTTTTCTGTTTGTCCCCCCCATTTTTTCTTTTCTCTTTTTCTTCTTTTTTTACTTTCTTTCTTCTCTCTTTTTCTCCTTCTGCCAATACAACTTGTTTTGCCCACTCTGAACTGAGCAAAATGACTAGAAGGAAAAACTCAACTCAAAAGAAAGAATCAGAAACAGTCCTCTCTCCCACAGAGTTACAATTTTTGGATTACAGTTCAATGTCAGAAAGCCAATTCAGAAGCACTATTATAAAGATACTGGTGGCTCTAGAAAAAGGCATAAAGGATTCAAGAGACTTCATGACTGCAGAATTTAGATCTAATCAGGCAGAAATTAAAAATCAATTAAATGAGCTGCAATCCAAACTGGAGGTCCTAACGATGAGGGTTAACGAGGTAGAAGAATGGGTGTGTGACATAGAAGACAAGTTAATGGCAAGGAGGGAAACTGAAGAAAATAGAGAAAAACAATTAAGATATCATGAGGATAGGTTAAGGGAAATAAATGAGAGACTCAGAAGGAAAAATCTACATTTAATTGGGGTTCCCGAGGGCGCCAAAAGGAACAGAAGTCCAGAATATGTATTTCCACAAATCATAGCTGAGAACTTCCATAATTTGGGGAGGGAAACAGGCATTCTGATCCAAGAAATAGAGATTTCCCCCCCTAAAATCAATATAAACCGCTCAACACCTCGACATTTAGTAATGAAGCATGCAAATTCCAAGGATAGAGAGAAGATCCTTGAAGCAGCAAGAGACAAGAAATCTCTAACTTTTATGGGGAGAAATATTAGATTAACAGCAGACCTCTCCACAGACACCTGGCAGGCCAGAAAGGGCTGACAGGATATATTCAGGGTCCTAAAAGAGAAGAACATGCAGCCAAGAATACTTTATCCAACAAGGCTCTCATTCAGAATAGAAGGAGAGATAAAGAGCTTCCAATATAGGAAGAAACTGAAAGAATATGTGACCACCAAGCCAGCGCTGCAAGAAATACTAAGGGGGGTTCTGTAATAGAGGAACACCAAGGGAACAATCCACAAAAACAGGGACTGAATAGGAATCATGATGACACAAAATTCATGTTTTTCAATAGTAACTCTGAACGTGAATGGGCTTAATGAAACCATCAAAAGGCAGAGGGTTTCAGACTGGATAAAAAAGCAAAATCCAACTATTTGCTGTCTATAAGACACTCATTTTAGACATAATAACATCTACAGCCTGAAAATAAAAGGTTGGAGTACCATGTACCATTCAAATGGGCCTCAAAAGAAAGCAGGTGTGGCCAACCTTATATTAGATAAACTAAAGTTTATCTCTAAGACTGTAGTAAGAGATGAAGAGAGACACTATATCATACTTAAAGGAACTATCCAACAAAAGGACCTAACAATCATCAATATTTATGCCCAGAATGTGGGAGCTGCCAAATATATCAATCAATTAATAACCAAAGTTAAGACATACTTGGATAATAATACACTTGTACTTGGTGACGTGAATGTAGCGCTTTCTACAATTAATAGGTCTTCGAAGCACAACATCTCCAAAGAAACAAGAGCTTTCAATGATATACTGGACCAGATGGATTTCACAGATATCTACAGAACTTTACATCCAAACGCAGCTGAATACACATTCTTCTCAAGTACACATGGAACTTTCTCCAGAATAGACCACATACTGGGTCACAAATCGGGTCTTAACCAATACCAAAAGATTGGGATCATCCCCTGCATATTTTCAGACCATTATGGTTTGAAATTAGAAGTAAATCACAAGAACAAGTTTAGAAGGATTTCAAAAACATGGAGGTTAAGGACCATCCTGTTAAAAGATGAAAGGGTCAACCAGAAAATTAAGGAAAAATTAAAAAGATTCATGGAAACAAATGAGAATGAAGATACAACCATTCAAAATCGTTGGGATACAGCAAAAGCTCTCCTGAGGGGGAAATACATCACCATACAAGCATCCATCCAAAAACCGGAAAGAATCCAAGTACAAAAGCTAACCTTACACCTAAGGGAGCTGGAGAAAAAAGAGCAAACAGATCCTACACCCAGCAGAAGGAGAAAGTTCATAAAGATTCCAGCAGAACTTAATGAAATAGAGACCAGAAAACTGTGGAACAGATTAACAAAACCAGGAATAGGTTCTTTGAAAGAATTAATAAGATAGATAAACCATTAGCCAGCCATATTTAAAAAAAGAGAGAAAAGACTCAAATTAATAAAATCATGAATGAGAAAGGAGAGGTCACCACCAACACCAAGGAAATATAAACGATTTTAAAAACATATCATGAGCAGCTATATGCCAATAAATTAGGCAATCCAGAAGAAATGGATGCATTTCTGGAAAAGCACAAACTACCAAAACTGGAACAGGAAGAAATAGAAAACGTGAACAGGCCAAAACCAGGGGGTAAATTGAAGCAGTCATCAAAAACCTCCCAAGACACAAAAGTCCAGGGCCAGATGGCTTCCCAGGGGAATTCTATCAAACGTTTAAAGAAGACACCATACCTATTCTACTAAAGCTGTTCTGAAAGATAGAAAGAGATGGAATACTTCCCAACTCGTTCTAGGAGGCCAGCAGCACCTTAATTCCAAAACCAGACAAAGACCCCACCAAAAAGGAGAATTAGAGACCAATATCCCTGATGAAAAAGGATACAACAATTCTCAACAAGATACTAGCCAATAAGATCCAACAATACATTAAGAAGCTTATTCACCATGACCAAGTGGGATTTATCCCTGGGATCCAAGGCTGCTTCAAGACTAGTAAAGAAATCAATGTGATCGATCATATTAGCAAGGGAAAAAACAAGAACCCTATGATCCTCTCATTAGATGCAGAGAAAGCATTTGACAAAATACAGCATACATTCCTTATCAAAACTCTTCAGACTGTAGGGATAGAGGGCACATTCCACAGCATCTTAAAAGCCATCTAGGAAAAGCCCACAGCCAATATCATTCTCAATGGGGAAACACTGGGAGCCTTTCCCCTAAAATCAGGAACTCGACAGGGATGTCCACTCTCACCACTGCTACTCAACAGAGTACTAGAAGTTCTAGCCTCAGCAATCAGACAACAAAAATAAATAAATAAAAGGCATTCAAATTGGCAAAGAAGAAGTCAAACTCTCCCTCTTCGCAGATGATATGATACTGTACCTAGAAAACCCAAAAGACTAGATTGCTAGAACTCATACGGCAATTTGGCAGTGGGGCAGGATACAAAATCAATGCCCAGAATTCAGTGGTATTTCTATACACTAACATTGAGACTGAAGAAAGAGAAATTAAGGAGTTAATCCAATTGAGAATTGCACCCAAAAGCATTAGATACGTAGGAATAAACCTATCCAAAAGGTAAAGGATCTCTACCCTAAAAACTACAGAACACCTCTGAAAGAAATTGAGGAAGACACAAAGAGATGGAAAAATATCCCATGTTCATGGATTGGAAGAATTAATATTGTGAAAATGTCAATGCTACCTAGTGCAATTTATACATTTAATGCAATCCCTATCTAAATACCATGGACTTTCTACAGAGAGTTGGAACAAATTATCTTAAAATTTGACATGGATGGAACTGGAGGGTATTATGCTGAGTGAAATAAGTCAATAGGAGAAGGACAAACATTATATGGTCTCATTCATTTGGGGAATATAAAAAATGGTGAAAGGGAATAAAGAGGAAAGGAGAAAAAAATGAGTGGTAAATAACAGAAAGGGAGACAGAACATGAGAGACGCCTAACTCTGGGAAAACAACTAGGGGTGGTGGAAGGAGAAGTGGGCAGAGGGTGGGGGTGACTGGGTGTTGGGCACTGAGGGGGGCACTTGATGGGATGAGCACTTGATGTTATTCTCTATGTTGGCAAATTGAACACCAATAAAAAATCAATTAAAAAAAAGAAAAAAAAAGATTTGTGTGGAATCAGAAAAAACGCCAAATAGCCAAGGGAATTTTAAAAGTGAAAACCATAGCTGTGGGCATCACAATGCCAGATTTCATGTTGTACTACAAAGCTGTGGTCATCAAGACTTTGTGGTACTTGCACAAAAACAGACACATAGATCAATGGAACAGAAAAGAGAACCTAGAAGTGGACCCTCAACTTTATGGTCAACTAATATTCGACAAAGGAGGAAAGACTATCCATTGGAAAAAAAGACAGTCTCTTTAATAAATGGTGCCTGGAAAATTGGATTCCACATGCAGAATAATTAAACTGGACCCTTCTCTTACACCATACACAATGATAATCTCAAAATGGATGAGAGATCTAAATGTCAGTCAAGATTCTATCAAGGGATCCCTGGGTGGCGCAGCGGTTTAGCGCCTGCCTTTGGCCCAGGGCGCGATCCTGGAGACCCGGGATCGAATCCCACGTCGGGCTCCCAGTGCATGGAGCCTGCTTCTCCCTCTGCCTACGTCTCTGCCTCTCTCTCTCTCTCTCTCTCTCTCTCTCTCTCTCTGTGTGTGACTATCATAAATAAATAAAAATTTAAAAAAAAAATCCTAGAGGAGAACACAGGCAACACCCCTTTTGTACTTGGTCACAGTAACTTCTTGCAAGATACATCCATGAAGGCAAGAGGAACAAAAGCAAAAATGAACTATTGGGACTTCATCAAGGTAAGAAGCTTTTGCCCAGCAAAAGAAACAGTCAACAACACTAAAAGACAACCTACAGAATGGGAGAAGATATTTGCAAATGATGTATCAGATAAAGGACTAGTATCCAAGATCTATAAAGAACTTATGAAACTCAACAGCAAAGAAACAAAGAATCCAATCATGAAATGGGCAAAAGACATGAAGAGAAATCTCACAGAGGAAGACATAGACATGGCCAACAAGCACATGAGAAAATGCTCCGCATCACTGGCCATCAGAGAAATACAAATCAAAACCCCAATGAGATACCACCTCACACCAGTGAGAATGGGGAAAATTAACAAGGCAGGAAACCAGAAATGTTGGCGAGGATGTGCAGAAAGGGGAACCCTCTTGCACTGTTGGTGGGAATGTGAACTGGTTCATCCACTCTGGAAAACTGTGTGGAGGTTCCTCCAAGAGTTAAAAATAGATCTGCCCTACGACCCAGCAATTGCACTGTTGAGGATTTATCCCAAAGATACAGATGCAGTGAAACATCGGGACACCTGCACCTCGATGTTTATAGCAGCAATGTCCACAATAACTAAACTGTGGAAGGAGCCTCGGTGTCCGTCGAAATATAAATGGATAAAGAAGATGTGGAATATGTAAACAATGGAATATTACTCAGCCATTAGAAACAACAACTACCCACCATTTGCTTCAACATGGATGGAACTGGAGGGTATTTTGCCGAGTGAAATAAGTCAATCAGAGAAGGACAAACATATGGTCTTTTTCATTTGGGGAATATAAAAATAGTGAAAGTGAATAAAGGGGAAAGGAGAAAAAATGAGTGGGAAATATTAGAAAGGGAGACAGAACAGGAGGAACTCCTAACTCTGGGAAACGAACAAAAGGTGGTGGAAAGGGAGGTGGGAGGGGGGTGGGGGTGACTGGGTGACAGGCACTGAGGTGGGCACTTGATGGGATGAGCACTGGGTGTTATGCTATAGTTGGAAAATTGAACTTCAATAAAAAAAGAAAACCCAGAAATGAACCCACAACTGTACGTTCAACTAATATTCATCAAAAAGTAAAGTTTTTTTTATTTTTTATTCAATAAACTCTTTTATTGTAAGTTTACAGATTTTTCCATTACAATAATGAAAATAGCACTAGTGATTTGTTAACACTTAGGCCCAAATCAAAAGGGAATGCCTCCTCAAATTAAAAGGTAATGCCACATAGTTGAACATATAGTAAATGTTGGGTAAAAGGTATTTAAAATATAGAAAAGTAAAGAATATCCAATGGAAAAAAGTCTCTTCAACAGTGTTGGGAAAACTGTGCAGCAACATGCAAAAGAAGGAAACGTCCACTTTCTTACATCATACACAAAAATAAATTCAAAGTGGATGAAAGCCCTAAATGTGATACAGGAAATCATCAACATCCTTGAAGAGAACACAGGCAGAACTTTTTTGACATTGGCCTTGGAAACTGCTTACAACTTCTTTCATTTCCTGAGGCAAGGGAAACAAAAGCATTTTGGCCTATTGGGAGTTCATCAAGATAAGGTTTCTGCATTGTGAAAGAAACAATAAAACTAAAAGACAAGTTTTGGAATGGGAGGAGATGTAAATTACATATCTGATAAAGGGCTAGTATGCAAAATATATAAGAACTTTTCAAAATCAACACCCCAGCCAGCCTTATTAAAAAGAAGAGAGAGAAGACTCAAATTAATAAAATCATGAATGAGAAAGGAGAGATCACTACCAACACCAAGGAAATACAAACGATTTTAAAAACATATTATGAACAGCTATACGCCAATAAATTAGGCAATCTAGAAGAAATGGACGCATTCCTGGAAAGCCACAAACTACCAAAACTGGAACAGGAAGAAATAGAAAACCTGAACAGGCCAATAACCAGGGAGGAAATTGAAGCAGTCATCAAAAACCTCCCAAGACACAAGAGTCCAGGGCCAGATGGCTTCCCAGGGGAATTTTATCAAACGTTTAAAGAAGAAATCATACCTATTCTCCTAAAGCTGTTTGGAAAGATAGAAAGAGATGGAGTACTTCCAAATTCGTTCTATGAAGCCAGCATCACCTTAATTCCAAAGCCAGACAAAGACCCCACCAAAAAGGAGAATTACAGACCAATATCCCTGATGAACATGGATGCAAAAATCCTCAACAAGATACTGGCCAATAGGATCCAACAGTACATTAAGAAAATTATTCACCATGACCAAGTAGGATTTATCCCTGGGACACAAGGCTGGTTCAACACCCGTAAAACAATCAATGTGATTCATCATATCAGCAAGAGAAAAACCAAGAACCATATGATCCTCTCATTGGATGCAGAGAAAGCATTTGACAAAATACAGCATCCATTCCTGATCAAAACTCTTCAGAGTGTAGGGATAGAGGGAACATTCCTCGACATCTTAAAAGCCATCTATGAAAACCCCACAGCAAATATCATTCTCAATGGGGAAGCACTAGGAGCCTTTCCCCTAAGATCAGGAACAAGACAGGGATGTCCACTCTCACCACTGCTGTTCAACATAGTACTGGAAGTCCTAGCCTCAGCAATCAGACAACAAAAAGACATTAAAGGCATTCAAATTGGTAAAGAAGAAGTCAAACTCTCCCTCTTCGCCGATGACATGATACTCTACATAGAAAACCCAAAAGTCTCCACCCCAAGATTGCTAGAACTCATACAGCAATTCGGTAGCGTGGCAGGATACAAAATCAATGCCCAGAAGTCAGTGGCATTTCTATACACTAACAATGAGACTGAAGAAAGAGAAATTAAGGAGTCAATCCCATTTACAATTGCACCCAAAAGCATAAGATACCTAGGAATAAACCTAACCAAAGATGTAAAGGATCTATACCCTCAAAACTATAGAACACTTCTGAAAGAAATTGAGGAAGACACAAAGAGATGGAAAAATATTCCATGCTCATGGATTGGCAGAATTAATATTGTGAAAATGTCAATGTTACCCAGGGCAATATACATGTTTAATGCAATCCCTATCAAAATACTATGGACTTTCTTCAGAGAGTTAGAACAAATTATTTTAAGATTTGTGTGGAATCAGAAAAGACCCCGAATAGCCAGGGGAATTTTAAAAAAGAAAACCATATCTGGGGGCATCACAATGCCAGATTTCAGGTTGTACTACAAAGCTGTGGTCATCAAGACAGTGTGGTACTGGCACAAAAACAGACACATAGATCAGTGGAACAGAATAGAGAATCCAGAAGTGGACCCTGAACTTTATGGGCAACTAATATTCGATAAAGGAGGAAAGACTATCCATTGGAAGAAAGACAGTCTCTTCAATAAATGGTGCTGGGAAAATTGGACATCCACATGCAGAAGAATGAAACTAGACCACTCTCTTTCACCATACACAAAGATAAACTCAAAATGGATGAAAGATCTAAATGTGAGACAAGATTCCATCAAAATCCTAGAGAAGAACACAGGCAACACCCTTTTTGAACTCGGCCATAGTAACTTCTTGCAAGATACATCCACGAAGGCAAAAGAAACAAAAGCAAAAATGAACTATTGGGACTTCATCAAGATAAGAAGCTTTTGCACAGCAAAGGATACAGTCAACAAAACTCAAAGACAACCTACAGAATGGGAGGAGATATTTGCAAATGACATATCAGATAAAGGGCTAGTTTCCAAGATCTATAAAGAACTTATTAAACTCAACTCCAAAGAAACAAACAATCCAATCATGAAATGGGCAAAAGACATGAACAGAAATCTCACAGAGGAAGACATAGACATGGCCAACATGCATATGAGAAAATGTTCTGCATCACTTGCCATCAGGGAAATACAAATCAAAACTACAATGAGATACCACCTCACACCAGTGAGAATGGGGAAAATTAACAAGGCTGGAAACAACAAATGTTGGAGAGGATGCGGAGAAAAGGGAACCCTCTTACACTGTTGGTGGGAATGTGAACTGGTGCAGCCACTCTGGAAAACTGTGTGGAGGTTCCTCAAACAGTTAAAAATAGACCTGCCCTACGATCCAGCAATTGCACTGTTGGGGATTTACCCCAAAGATACAAATGCAATGAAACGCCGGGACACCTGCACCCCGATGTTTATAGCAGCAATGGCCACGATAGCCAAACTGTGGAAGGAGCCTCGGTGTCCAACGAAAGATGAATGGATAAAGAAGATGTGGTTTATGTATACAATGGAATATTACTCAGCTATTAGAAATGACAAATACCCACCATTTGCTTCAACGTGGATGGAACTGGAGGGTATTATGCTGAGTGAAGTAAGTCAGTCGGAGAAGGACAAACATTATATGTTCTCATTCATTTGGGGAATATAAATAATAGTGAAAGGGAATATAAGGGAATGGAGAAGAAATGTGTGGGAAATATCAGAAAGGGAGACAGAACATAAAGACTGCTAACTCTGGGAAACGAACTAGGGGTGGTAGAAGGGGAGGAGGGCGGGGGGTGGGAGTGAATGGGTGACGGGCACTGGGGGTTATTCTGTATGTTAGTAAATTGAACACCAATAAAAAATAAATTAAAAAAAAATCAACACCCCAAAAACAAATGATCTAGCTACTCAATGGGCAGAAGACATAAACAGACACTTTTCCAAAGTCAAAGAAGACACACAGATGGTCAACAAACACATAAAAAGATGCTCAACATCACTGATCATCAGAGAAATACAAATCAAAACTAAAATGAGATATATCACCTGTCATCTGTCAGAATGGTTAAAATTAATAACACAGGAAACAACTGTGTTGATGAGGATGTGGACATAGAGGAACCCTTTTACAGGTTTGTTGGGAAGGCAAACTAGTGCATTCACTCTAGAAAACAGTATTGCATTTCCTCAAAAAGTTAAAAATAAAACTCCCCTATGATCCAGCAATTGCACTACTTGCTATTTACTCAACTGATACAAAAATGCTGATTCATAGGGATACATGCACCCTGATGTTTTTAGCAGCATTATCTATAGTTGGCAAATTATGGAAAGAGCCCTACTGTCCATCAACTGATGAATGGAAAAAGATGTTTTATATATTACTCTGTCATAAAAAATAATGAAATCTTACCATTTGCAATGACACAGATAGAGCTAGACTGTATGTTAACTGAAAGAAGTTAGAGAAAGACAAATATATGATTTCACTCTATGTGGAATTTAAGAAATGAAACAGATGAAGATAAATGAAAAAAGAGGAAAGCCATAAAACAAACTCTTAAATATAAGAGAACATAATGATTGTTATGAGAGGGGAAGTCAGTGCAATGGTTTAAATAGGTGATGGGTATCAAGGAGGCACTTATGATGGGCACTGAATGTTGCATGTAAGTAATGAATCACTAAATTCTACACCTGAAACTAATATTACAATTATGTTAACTAACTGGAATTTAATTAAAAACTTTAAATTTAAGAAAATAAGTAGAAGTAATCTTTTTGTAGCACCAGGTGATGTATGTAAGTGATGAATCACTAAATAACACATGAGAAAATTTTTTAAATGAAAGAAAGAAAGAAAGAAAGAAAGAAAGAAAGAAAGAAAGAAGAAAAAGAGGAAGAGAAGAAAAGGAAACAAGTGTAGAAACTTATGAAAAAGGTTGTTTTACCACTTGAGATGAAACTCTTATAAAGCATGTTCCTAGTGTTAAGAAAAACTATACTCAAAATGTAAAAATAAAAATAAGGTGAAGTAAGGGGAGTAAGAGAAATAGAAACTTAAGCTTTTTGAGCCCAATAAAGTCAAGAATAAGTAAAAAATAAATGGTTGAGCTCATTAAATCAGTTATTGGGTGGCTAAGCTATTCCAAACAAAAATTCTTTACATAGTCAGTTATGTCAACAAGTAGTCATCACATATTCTACACTAATGCAAGGAAGGTCACATCAGGTTTTTGAGTTATAATAGAAAGAAATACCTAGAAGTAGCAACCATATATTTCCTTTCTGATACTTGGTAAGGGATCCTTTCTAGATGGATGTACATAGTTTTCCATCTGACATCAAAAATAACTAATCCTGGGATCCCTGGGTGGCGCAGCAGTTTGGCGCCTGCCTTTGGCCCAGGGCGCGATCCTGGAGACCCGGGATCAAATCCCACGTCGGGCTCCCAGTGCATGGAGCCTGCTTCTCCCTCTGCCTGTGTCTCTGCCTCTCTCTCTCTCTCTCTGTGTTTTGTGTGTGACTATCATAAATAAATTAAAAAAAATAACTAATCCTTTTGGTCATATCAAACAAATGCCAAGTCTAACTTGTCATTTTAACACATACTTGGCAATATATAATAGGATAAACTGATCCAACTTAAACATTTACATCTGCCAAAGAACTTAAACAGAGGAAAATCTTGCAGTGTCATATAGGAAAGAGTACAAACAGCCAAGATTAATACTTTAACTAATATAATGTTATAGAGCAATTATACTTCAAGAAAAAACATGCCACTCTATATTAGATTTCTCTTCCAAAAGTTTTTGGTTATACATAACTGGTCTAGAATAGGGACATCTAATTCCAGATGGGGCACTATTTGTTAGCTAGGGAGGTATTAAGAATTCTCCATTGTAATTCATTCCAATTATTTAAACAGTAGATTTAATGTTATATTTTTGTGGAGGGATGATTTTTAAAATATATAGACATCAGGGCATCAAGTAAATATCAGAGATTTAAAAATAAAGTAGACTGTTGTTAGATTAAAGGGTTGCTTTTCAAATTAAAGTCTTAGGTTTCCATAGCTTTTAACTTAAGGCCTCAATTGTCATTGTTATAGTCAATATCGAAGTCATTGTCAATGTTATAGACTATAATTGAGCATATTCAGAAATATCTTTTTTTGTTTTGAATATTAAATGATAAGTCCCACCTACCTAATGGCAAATTAGTCCCACCTTATGGCAAATAATATGTACTTCCTCAAATTATTCATAAATCAGCAGTTTCGGAACTTCAGGAAGATCATAGTGGAGTAGGGGGACCCTAGGCATGTCATCCCATGAATATAACAAGTTAACTATCAAACAATTATTAATACCCAAGAAATCAACCTGAAGACTGACAGAACAAACCCCTCAGCCAGAGGGAGAGAACAGGCCATATCAAAAAGGTGGAAAGAGTAGATATGTGGTTCAGGGAGAAACAAATCATGAGAATTGTAGAGGGGAATGTGCTATTACCATGGACAAAGGCAAGAGAGTACCAAACAAGGAAAATCAAGAAGATAACATTTCCCCAAAGCCCTTGGCTGGGAAAAAAAGAAATACTAACTTTCATGGGTTCTTACAACCAGGGGTGGTTAAAGCCTGGAGTTTTAAACCTAGGCAGGATTGGCTGGGAAAAGGCCCTGAGGGCACTGGAGAACACAAGCCAATTAAAAAAAAAAGACAGGGGTAGACAAGGAAACAGTGACTTAAAGAAGTATGGAGCATACATGGGGAGAGTGTTTGCTCTTCTTGGAGCAGGTCTCTCAGGAGCAGCAGTCAGTGAGAAACATCTTTATGAACAAAGAAGTTGGTCCGTGACATTTCTCTGCCACACTTCTCAATATAAACATTGAACCACCTACTAGAGGAAGCAGAACACAGACACTGGCTGCCTAATTTGCTTACACCAAGCTACATAGACCTGCAGTCTGGCTTCTCAGGCAAGCTTGCATTAGTACAAGCACAGAAGACCCCCTTTCAAGAAGACAAGGAGAAATACCTGTCCATCCATATCTCCTGACCAGAGACTTCTGCAGAGGCTTCAGATCTAGTTGTGGGTAGTATTCAGTCCCTTTTAACAAGCTGACCAAAGCACACCAGTTAAAACCTGCCACATTCTGGCTAAGGACCAAACACGGCCCATTGCAAGCATGGAGAACCTCTGTAGATGAGGGGCCTGAAGGATAGAACCACCAAAATGCAACAGTAGAGTGCATGCAGCACACACCAGAGATACTCCCTGAAGCACCAGGCCCTGGATGGTAAATGACCTCTTCTTCATAAAGCCAATACCTGAAGGAGCAGGAAACATAATGTGCTTTTCTAGAAGAAGGTAGAGACTTAGACAAAATGCCAAGATAGAGGAATTCATCCCAAATGAAAGAACAAGATGAGGTCATGGCCAGAAATCTAGGTGAAACAAATATAAGTAGCATGCCTGATAGAGAACTTAAAGCAACAAACATAAGGATACTCACTAGGCTTGAGAAAAGAATGTAAGACTTCAGGGGGGCTCTTACTGCAGAGATAAAAGACTTCAGAATGAATCAGTCAGAAATGAAGAATGCAATAGCTGAGACTGTAACCAGGCTTGATGCAATAAACACAAGGCTAGAAGAAACAGAGGGAAAAATAAGTGATATAAAACACACAATAATGGAAAATAATGAAATGGAAAAATAAGAATAACTGTGGAATTCAAGAATATATTTAGGGGGTGCAGCAGGCGGCTCAGTAGTTTAGCGCCACCTTCAGCCCAGAGCCTGATCCGGGAGACCCAGGATCAATCCCATGTCAGGCTCCCTGCATGGAGCCTGCTTCTCTCTGTGTCTCTGTCTCTGTCTCTGTCTCTCTCATGAATAAATAAATAAATAAAATGTTAAAAAAAAAGAATACACTTAGGGAACTCAGTGACCCCATCAAATGTAATAGCATTTGTATTATAGGAGTCCAGAAGAGACACAAAGTGGGGTAGAAAATTTATTTGAGGAAATAATAGTTGAAAACTTCTCTAATCTAGGGAAGGAAACAGACATCCGGATCCAGAGGCACAGAGAACAGTCATCAAATTCAACAAAATTGAAATAAATCAGAGAAAAATAAATATTAGATTATTTCACTCACATTTGGAATTTAAGAAACAAAACAGATGAACACAGGGGAAGGGAACGGAAAATAAAATAAGAAAATCAGAGAAGACAAACCATAAGAGACTCTTAACTGATGGTTGCTGGAGGGGAGGTGGGGGGGAATGGGGTAACTGGGTGATGGGCATTAGGGAGGGCACTTGATGTAAAGAGCAGTTGGTGTTATATGCAACAACTAATGAATCATTAAATTCTTCCTGTGAAACTAAGAATACACTATATGTTAATTAAACTGAATTTAAATTAAAAAAAATTTTAAATCAGCAAAAGCAGGCGAACATTAAGACATATTGTAATTATATTTGCAAAATATAGTCATAAAGAAAATATCTTAAATGCATCAAGACAGAAGTCCTTATTTTACAAGGGAAAACCCATAAGCCTAGCTGCAGATTTTTGAACAGAAACCTGGCAAGTCAAAAGAGATTGACATGACATATTCACAGTACTGAATGGGAAAATTCTGCAACTGGGAATACTCTAACCAGCAAGCATATAATTTATAATAGAAGAAGAGATAGAGTTTCCTAGAGAAAGAAAAGCTAAAGGAGTGTGTGAACTCTAAACTAGCCCACAAAAAAATATTAAAGGAGAATCTTCCAGAGTGAAGGAAAGACCAAAAGTGACAAAGACAGGAAAGTAATAGAGAAAATTTCCACAGAATGAAAAAACAAGTAATAAAATGGCACTAAACACATATCTATCAAAAACTACTCTGAAATTATATGGACCAAACTTTTCAATCAAAAGACATAGGGTGCCAGAATGGATTAAAAACCCAAGACCCATCTATATGCTGCCTATGAGAGACATATTTTATTTATTTATTTATTTATTTTAAATTTTTATTTATTTATAATAGTCACAGAGAGAGAGAGAGAGAGAGGCAGAGACACAGGCAGAGGGAGAAGCAGGCTCCATGCACCGGGAGCCTGACGTGGGATTCGATCCCGGGTCTCCAGGATCGCGCCCTGGGCCAAAGGCAGGCGCTAAACTGCTGCGCCACCCAGGGATCCCAAGAGAGACATATTTTAGACTTAAAGACAACTACATATTAAAAGTGGGGAAACAGAGAAATATTTACTACACAAATGGACATGAAAAGAAAGCCAGAGTAGCAATACTTATATTGGACAAACTACACTTTAAAACAAAGACTGCAAAATAAAAAAATAAATAAAAATAAATAAATAAAAAAAATAAAACAAAGACTGCACAAGACATGAAGTACTATATCATCATAAAGGGGACCATTAAAGAAGGAAATCTAACAATTGTAAATATTATGCCCTGAACATGGAAACACCCAAATATATAAAATTATTAATAACAAGCATAAAGAAACTCTTTGATAGTACAATAATAGTAGGGGATTTTAATACCCAACTTACATCAATAGACAGACTAAGCAGAAAATCAGCAAGAAAGCAATGGCTTTGAGTGACACAATGGACCAGATGGATTTAACAGATATATTCAGAGTTTATCATCTTAAAGCAGCAGAATACACATTCTTTTCAAGTGTACATGGGACATTCTCCAGAATAGATCACATACTAGGTCACAAATCACACCTCAAAAAGTACAAAAAGAGTGAGATAATACTATGTATATAATCTGACAAAAACAGTATGAAATTTGAAGTCAATCACAGGAAAAAAATTTAGAAAACTGAGAAATACATGGAGGAAAAACAACATGCTACTAAAGAGTGAATGGGTCAACAGGAAAATCAAAGAAGAATTTGAAAAATACATGGAAACAAGTAAAAATGAAAACAACAATCCAAAACCTTTGGCATACAGCAAAAGCATTCTTAATTGGTGACATATACAACAATGTAGGCCTAACTTAAGAAACAACACAAATCTCTCTTTTATTTTTAAGATTGTATTTATTTATTCATGAGGGACACACACACACACACACACACACACACACACACAGAGGCAGAGACATAGGCAGAGGGAGAATCAGGCTCCATGCAAGGAGCCTGATGTGGGACTCAATCCCAGGATTCTGGGATCTCTCCCTGACCCAAAGGCAGATACTTAACCCCTGAGCCACCCAGGTGTCCCACAACACAAATCTCAAATAAACAACCTAATCTTGCATGTAATAGAGCTAGAAACAAAACAATAAACTAAACCAAAAGTCTGATGAAGGAAGGAAATAATAAAGATTAGAGCAGAAATAAATGACATAGAAACAAACAAACCAAACCAAACCAAACCAAAACAAAACAAAACAAACCAAACCAAACCAAAACAAAACAAAACAAAACAAAAACAATAGAACATATCAAAGATACCAGGAGCTGATTCTTTGAAAAAATAAATGAGCTTGATAAACTCCTAGCCGGACTTATCAACAAGAGATGAGAAAGGACCCAAGTAAATAAAATCACAAATGAGAAAGGAGAAATAACACCAACACCACAGAAATACAAACAATTACAAGAGAATGAAAAACTATGCCAACCAATTTGACAAGTTGGAAGAATTAGATAAATTCCTTGAAGGATATAAACTACCAACACTAAAATAGGAAAAACCAGAAAACTTGAGCATTCTGACAACCAAAAAACTAATTGAATTAGTAATAAAAAAAACCTCACAACAAACAGAAAGTCTAGGGCCAGATGTTTTCACAGGTGAATTCTACCAAACATTTAAAGGAGAGTTGATACTTATTTTTCTCAAACTATTAAAAAAATAGAAATGGAAAGATAACATCCAAACTCATTCTATAAATCCTGCATTACTATGATTCCTAAAATGGATAAAGACTTCACAAAAAAGAGAACTCCGGGCCAAAATCCTTGATGAACATGGATGTGAAAATTCTCAACATAATACTAGCAAATTGAATCCAACAGTACATTAAAAGACTCATCAACTATGAACAAGTGGGATTTCTACCTGGGCTGCAAGGCCAGTTCAATATTTGAAAATCAATCAACATGATATACCACATTAATAAAGGAATGATAAGAAACATGATCATTCGCAGAAAAAGACTTTCACAAAGTTCAACATTAATTCATGATAAAAACCTTTAACAAAGTAGTGCTAGACAGAACATACTTCAACACAATAAAGGCTATACATGAGAGACTTTGAGTTAAATCATCCCCACTGGTCAGGAACATTCATTCCTCTATGGTGTGGAAGAAGACAGGGGTGTCCACTCTCAAAATTGCTATTTGACAGTACTGGAATTACAGCCTCAGCAATCAGACAAAAGAAATGAAAAATATCAAATTCATCAAGGAAGGAGTAAAACATCCACTATTTGCAGATGACATGATAATCTACATAGAAAAATCTGAAATAATGTGCCAAAAATTGCTAGAACTAATACACATATTCAGGAAAGTTGAAAGATACAGAAGCAACATGTAGAAATCTGTTACATTTCTATACACCGATAATGAAGGAGCAGGAAGAAAAATTAAGAAAACAATCCTATCTTCAATTGCACCAAAAAACATAAGATACTTAGACATAAATCTAACTAAAGTGGTGAAAGACCTGTATTCTGAAAACTCTACAACACTGATGAAAGAAATTGAAGAAAACACTATTAAATAGAAACACATTCCAAGTTCACTTATTATAAGAACAAATATTAAAATGTCTATACTAGACAAAGCAATCTACACATTTTAAAGAAATCCCTATCAAAATACCAACAGCATTTTTTGTAGAGCTAGAATAAACAATTCTAAAATTTGTATGGTACCATAAAAGACCCCAATAGCAAACCAACCTTGAAAAAGAAGATTATATATATATATATATATATTACAATGCTGTTGTGACCCAAGAGTTTGGTTTGGGTACACAAATGGACAAATAGAGGAATGGAAGGAATAGAAAACCCAGTAATGAACCTATAGCTGTATGGTGAAGTAATCTTTAATGAAGCAGGAAAGAATATCTAATGGAAAAGAAGGCAATCTCTTCAACAAATGGTGTTGGGAAAACTGGACAGCAACATGCAAAAGAAAGAAGCTAGCTCACTTTCTTATACCATACACAAAAACATATTCAAAATGGATGAAAAACCTAAATTTGAGACAGAAACCTTTAAAATCCTAGAGAAGAACACAGGCAATAACTTTTTTGACATTGGACTTAACAACTTCTTTCTACGTAGGTCTTGTGAAGCAAGGGAAACAGAAGCAAAAATAAACTATTGAGACTTCACCAAAATACAAAGCTTCTGCGCAGTGAAGTAATAATGAACAAAAGTCAAAGGTAACCTACAGAATGGGAGAAGACATTTGCAAATGACATATCTGGTAAAGGATTAGTATTCAAAATATATAAAGAAGTTATACAAAAGCCAAAATAATAAAAAACAAATAATCCGATTAAAAATGGGCAGAAGATATGAATGGACGGACATTTGCCCAAAGAAGGCATACAGATGGCCAACAGACACATGGATAGAAGCTCAACATCACTCATAATAAGGGAAATACAAATCAAAAGTACAATGAGGTATAACTTCACACCTGTCAGAATAACAAAATCAACAATACAGAAAAAAAAGGGGTGTTGGCGAGGATGTAGAAGAAGGGAAATCTTACGATGTTGGTGGAATGCAAACTGGTGTAGGTATGCTAGAAAACAGTATGGATGAGGTACCTGGGTGGCTCAGTGGTTGAATGTCTGCCTTTGGCTCATGTCATGATCCCAGGGTCCCAGGATCAAGACTCGCACTGGGCTCCCTGCAGGGAGCTTGTTTCTACCTCTGCCTATATCTCTGCCTCTCTCTGTGTGTCTCTTATGACTAAATAAATACAATCTTAAAAAAATAAAACAGTATGGAATTCCCTCAAAAAGTTAAACGTAGAACTACCATGCAACTCCTAGGTGCTTATCCAAAGAATATAAAAATACTAATTTGAAGGAATACATATACCCTGATGTTTATAGCAGCTTTATGTACAAAAGCCAAATTATGGAAAGGTCCCAAATGTTCATTTTCTGATGAATGGATAAAGAAGAGGTAGGTGTGTGTGTGTGTGTGTATGTGTGTGTGTGTGTGTGTATAATAACACTTCTTTAGGAGGAGCAAGATGGCGGAAGAGTAGGGTCTCCAAATCACCTGTCTCCACCAAACTACCTAGAAAACCTTCAAATTATCCTGAAAATCTATGAATTCGGCCTGAGATTTAAAGAGAGACCAGCTGGAATGCAACAGTGAGGAGAGTTCGCGCTTCTATCAAGGTAGGAAGACGGGGAAAAAGAAATAAAGAAACAAAGGCCTCCAAGGGGGAGGGGCCCCGCGAGGAGCCGGGCTGGGGCCGGGGCGAGTGTCCCCAGGACAGAGGAGCCCCGTCCCGGAGGACGCAGGAGCTGCACCGACCTTCCCGGGCGGAAAGGGGCTCGCAGGGGGTTGGAGCAGGAACCAGGAGGGCGAGGATGCCCTCGGGCTCCCGGGGACAGTAACAGAGCAACTGCGCGCCCAGGAGAGTGCGCCGAGCTCCCTAAGGGCTGCAGCGCGCACGGCGGGACCCGGCGGGACCCGGAGCAGCTGAAGGGGCTCGGGCGGCGGCTCCGCGGAGGGGGCTGCGCGGCCCCGGGAGCAGCTCGGAGGGGCTCGGGCAGAGGAAGAGGCTCCGTGCGGAGGGGGCTGCGCGGTTCCAGGAGCAGCTCGGAGGGACTTGGGAGGCGGCTCAGCGGAGGGGGCTGCGCGGCCCGGGAGCGCGAATCCAACAGCGCAGGCTCCGGAGCACAGGGCGCCGGGACACAGCCCAGGATCCGGCCTCCCCCGGGACAGGCAGAGGCCGGGAGGGCCCAGGACAGCAAGGACGCTCCTGCCCCAGCTGAGCACATCAGCGGCCCCGCCCCGGAGCCTCCAGGCCCTGCAGACGGAGTTCCTGCCGGAGCTGAATCCAGGTTTCCAGAGCTGCCCCGCCACTGGGGCTGTTCCTCCTGCGGCCTCACGGGGTAAACAACCCCCACTGAGCCCTGCACCAGGCAGGGGCACAGCAGCCCCCCCAACTGCTAACACCTGAAAACCAGCACAACAGGCCCCTCCCCCAGAACACCAGCTAGACTGACAACTTCCAGGAGAAGCCAAGGGACTTAAAGAACACAGAATCAGAAGATACTCCCCGGTGGTTCTTTTTTTGTTTGTTTGTTTTTGTTTTTGTTTTGTTTTGCTTTTTGATTTGTTTACTTCCCCCACCCCCTTTTTTTTCTCCTTTCTTTTTCTTTCTCTTTTTCTTTTTTTTTTCGTTTTTTTTTTTCTTTTTCTTCCCTTTTTTTTTCTCTTTCTCGTTTCTTTCCTTCTTTCTCTCCTCTCTTTTTCTCTTTTTCCCAATACAACTTGCTTTTGGCCACTCTGCACTGAGCAAAATGACTAGAAGGAAAAACTCACCTCAAAAGAAAGAATCAGAAACGGTCCTCTCTCCCACAGAGTTACAAAATCTGGATTACAATTCAATGTCAGAAAGCCAATTCAGAAGCACTATTATACAGCTACTGGTGGCTCTAGAAAAAAGTATAAAGGACTCAAGAGACTTCATGACTGCAGAATTTAGAGCTAATCAGGCAGAAATTAAAAATCAATTGAATGAGATGCAATCCAAACTAGAAGTCCTAATGACGAGGGTTAACAAGGTGGAAGAACGAGTGAGTGACCTAGAAGACAAGTTGATAGCAAAGAGGGAAACTGAGGAAAAAAGAGACAAACAATTAAAAGACCATGAAGATAGATTAAGGGAAATAAACGACAGCCTGAGGAAGAAAAACCTACGTTTAATTGGGGTTCCCGTGGGCGCCGAAAGGGACAGAGGGCCAGAATATGTATTTGAACAAATTCTAGCTGAAAACTTTCCTAATCTGGGAAGGGAAACAGGCATTCAGATCCAGGAAATAGAGAGATCCCCCCCTAAAATCAATAAAAACCGTTCAACACCTCGACATTTAATTGTGAAGCTTGCAAATTCCAAAGATAAAGAGAAGATCCTTAAAGCAGCAAGAGACAAGAAATCCCTGACTTTTATGGGGAGGAGTATTAGGGTAACAGCAGACCTCTCCACAGAGACCTGGCAGGCCAGAAAGGGCTGGCAGGATATATTCAGGGTCCTAAATGACAAGAACATGCAACCAAGAATACTTTATCCAGCAAGGCTCTCATTCAAAATGGAAGGAGAGATAAAGAGCTTCCAAGACAGGCAGCAACTAAAAGAATATGTGACCTCCAAACCAGCTCTGCAAGAAATTTTAAGGGGGACTCTTAAAATTCCCCTTTAAGAAGAAGTTCAGTGGAACAGTCCACAAAAACAAAGACTGAATAGATATCATGATGACACTAAACTCATATCTCTCAATAGTAACTCTGAATGTGAACGGGCTTAATGACCCCATCAAAAGGCGCAGGGTTTCAGACTGGATAAAAAAGCAGGACCCATCTATTTGCTGTCTACAAGAGACTCATTTTAGAGAGAAGGACACCTACAACCTGAAAATAAAAGGTTGGAGAACCATTTACCATTCGAATGGTCCTCAAAAGAAAGCAGGGGTAGCCATCCTTATATCAGATAAACTAAAATTTACCCCAAAGACTGTAGTGAGAGATGAAGAGGGACACTATATCATACTTAAAGGATCTATTCAACAAGAGGACTTAACAATCCTCAATATATATGCTCCGAATGTGGGAGCTGCCAAATATATAAATCAATTATTAACCAAAGTGAAGAAATACTTAGATAATAATACACTTATACTTGGTGACTTCAATCTAGCTCTTTCTATACTCGATAGGTCTTCTAAGCAAAACATCTCCAAAGAAACGAGAGCTTTAAATGATACACTGGACCAGATGGATTTCACAGATATCTACAGAACTTTACATCCAAACTCAACTGAATACACATTCTTCTCAAGCGCACATGGAACTTTCTCCAGAATAGACCACATATTGGGTCACAAATCGGGTCTGAACCGATACCAAAAGATTGGGATTGTCCCCTGCATATTCTCGGACCATAATGCCTTGAAATTAGAACTAAATCACAACAAGAAGTTTGGAAGGACCTCAAACACATGGAGGTTAAGGACCATCCTGCTAAAAGATAAAAGGGTCAACCAGGAAATTAAGGAAGAATTAAAAAGATTCATGGAAACTAATGAGAATGAAGATACAACCGTTCAAAATCTTTGGGATGCAGCAAAAGCAGTCCTAAGGGGGAAATACATCGCAATACAAGCATCCATTCAAAAACTGGAAAGAACTCAAATACAAAAGCTAACCTTACACATAAAGGAGCTAGAGAAAAAACAGCAAATAGATCCTACACCCAAGAGAAGAAGGGAGTTAATAAAGATTCGAGCAGAACTCAATGAAATCGAGACCAGAAGAACTGTGGAACAGATCAACAGAACCAGGAGTTGGTTCTTTGAAAGAATTAATAAGATAGATAAACCATTAGCCAGCCTTATTAAAAAGAAGAGAGAGAAGACTCAAATTAATAAAATCAGGAATGAGAAAGGAGAGATCACTACCAACACCAAGGAAATACAAACGATTTTAAAAACATATTATGAACAGCTATACGCCAATAAATTAGGCAATCTAGAAGAAATGGATGCATTCCTGGAAAGCCACAAAGTACCAAAACTGGAACAGGAAGAAATAGAAAACCTGAACAGGCCAATAACCAGGGAGGAAATTGAAGCAGTCATCAAAAACCTCCGAAGACACAAGAGTCCAGGGCCAGATGGCTTCCCAGGAGAATTTTATCAAACGTTTAAAGAAGAAATCATACCTATTCTCCTAAAGCTGTTTGGAAAGATAGAAAGAGATGGAGTACTTCCAAATTCGTTCTATGAAGCCAGCATCACCTTAATTCCAAAGCCAGACAAAGACCCCGCCAAAAAGGAGAATTACAGACCAATATCCCTGATGAACATGGATGCAAAAATTCTCAACAAGATACTGGCCAATAGGATCCAACAGTACATTAAGAAAATTATTCACCATGACCAAGTAGGATTTATCCCTGGGACACAAGGCTGGTTCAACACCCGTAAAACAATCAATGTGATTCATCATATCAGCAAGAGAAAAACCAAGAACCATATGATCCTCTCATTGGATGCAGAGAAAGCATTTGACAAAATACAGCATCCATTCCTGATCAAAACTCTTCAGAGTGTAGGGATAGAGGGAACATTCCTCGACATCTTAAAAGCCATCTATGAAAAGCCCACAGCAAATATCATTCTCAATGGGGAAGCACTGGGAGCCTTTCCCCTAAGATCAGGAACAAGACAGGGATGTCCACTCTCACCACTGCTATTCAACATAGTACTGGAAGTCCTAGCCTCAGCAATCAGACAACAAAAAGACATTAAAGGCATTCAAATTGGCAAAGAAGAAGTCAAACTCTCCCTCTTCGCCGATGACATGATACTCTACATAGAAAACCCAAAAGTCTCCACCCCAAGATTGCTAGAACTCATACAGCAATTCGGTAGCGTGGCAGGATACAAAATCAATGCCCAGAAGTCAGTGGCATTTCTATACACAAACAATGAGACTGAAGAAAGAGAAATTAAGGAGTCAATCCCATTTACAATTGCACCCAAAAGCATAAGATACCTAGGAATAAACCTCACCAAAGATGTAAAGGATCTATACCCTCAAAACTATAGAACACTTCTGAAAGAAATTGAGGAAGACACAAAGAGATGGAAAAATATTCCATGCTCATGGATTGGCAGAATTAATATTGTGAAAATGTCAATGTTACCCAGGGCAATATACATGTTTAATGCAATCCCTATCAAAATACCATGGACTTTCTTCAGAGAGTTAGAACAAATTATTTTAAGATTTGTGTGGAATCAGAAAAGACCCCGAATAGCCAGGGGAATTTTAAAAAAGAAAACCATATCTGGGGGCATCACAATGCCAGATTTCAGGTTGTACTACAAAGCTGTGGTCATTAAGACAGTGTGGTACTGGCACAAAAACAGACACATAGATCAGTGGAATAGAATAGAGAATCCAGAAGTGGACCCTGAACTTTATGGGCAACTAATATTCGATAAAGGAGGAAAGACTATCCATTGGAAGAAAGACAGTCTCTTCAATAAATGGTGCTGGGAAAATTGGACATCCACATGCAGAAGAATGAAACTAGACCACTCTCTTTCACCATACACAAAGATAAACTCAAAATGGATGAAAGATCTAAATGTGAGACAAGATTCCATCAAAATCCTAGAGAAGAACACAGGCAACACCCTTTTTGAACTCGGCCATAGTAACTTCTTGCAAGATACATCCACGAAGGCAAAAGAAACAAAAGCAAAAATGAACTATTGGGACTTCATCAAGATAAGAAGCTTTTGCACAGCAAAGGATACAGTCAACAAAACTCAAAGACAACCTACAGAATGGGAGAAGATATTTGCAAATGACATATCAGATAAAGGGCTAGTTTCCAAGATCTATAAAGAACTTATTAAACTCAACACCAAAGAAACAAACAATCCAATCATGAAATATGCATAAGACATGAACAGAAATCTCACAGAGGAAGACATAGACATGGCCAACATGCATATGAGAAAATGCTCTGCATCACTTGCCATCAGGGAAATACAAATCAAAACTACAATGAGATACTACCTCACACCAGTGAGAATGGGGAAAATTAACAAGGCAGGAAACCACAAATGTTGGAGAGGATGCGGAGAAAAGGGAACCCTCTTACACTGTTGGTGGGAATGTGAACTGGTGCAGCCACTCTGGAAAACTGTGTGGAGGTTCCTCAAACAGTTAAAAATATACCTGCCCTACGATCCAGCAATTGCACTGTTGGGGATTTACCCCAAAGATACAAATGCAATGAAACGCCGGGACACCTGCACCCCGATGTTTATAGCAGCAATGGCCACGATAGCCAAACTGTGGAAGGAGCCTCGGTGTCCAACGAAAGATGAATGGATAAAGAAGATGTGGTTTATGTATACAATGGAATATTACTCAGCTATTAGAAATGACAAATACCCACCATTTGCTTCAACGTGGATGGAACTGGAGGGTATTATGCTGAGTGAAGTAAGTCAGTCGGAGAAGGACAAACATTATATGTTCTCATTCATTTGGGGAATATAAATAATAGTGAAAGGGAAAATAAGGGAAGGGAGAAGAAATGGGTGGGAAATATCAGAAAGGGAGACAGAACGTAATGACTGCTAACTCTGGGAAACGAACTAGGGGTGGTAGAAGGGGAGGAGGGCGGGGGGTGGGAGTGAATGGGTGACGGGCACTGGGTGTTATTCTGTATGTTAGTAAATTGAACACCAATAGAAAAAAAAAAGGAAAAAAAAATAACACTTCTTTATATACATATAATACATGCAATGGAATAATACTCGGCAATAAAAAGAATGAAACCCAAATGTCCATTGACTGATGAATGGATAAAGAATACATATATACATATATGCATATATGCATATATGTATTCATATGCATATGTATATATACACGCAGTATTTGGTGTATAATTATATATTTTTATATATACACAATACTTGATATGTAATTTTATATATATATATATATATAATGGAATATTACTCATCCATTAAAAAATGAAGCAGGGATCCCTGGGTGGCGCAGCGGTTTGGCGCCTGCCTTTGGCCCAGGGCACGATCCTGGAGACCCGGGATCGAATCCCACGTCGGGCTCCGGGTGCATGGAGCCTGCTTCTCCCTCTGCCTGTGTCTCTGCCTCTCTCTCTCTCTCTGTATGACTATCATAAATAAATAAAAAATATATTTAAAAAAAATGAAGCATTTTCATTTGGAATGATGTGAATGGAGCTAGAGAATATTATGCCTATGCCAAGCAAAATCAATCAGAGAAAAATAAATATCATATGATTTCTCTCATATGTGAAATTTTAGAAACAAAACAATCATAAGGAAAAAATAGAGAGGCAAACCAAGAAGCATATTCTTAACTTATAGAAGTAAATAATGTTTACCAAGGGGGAGGTGGTGGGTAGATGCTTTAGATAGGTGATAGAGATTATGGAGTGTACATGCTGTGATGAACAAGAGATATTGTATGGAAGTGGTGAATAACTAAATTGTGCATCTGAAATTAATATCAAACTTTATGGAAACTGACTGAGATTTAAATAAAATCTTAAAAAAATAAAATTGACCAGTAGAGATATCTGGGTCTAAGCTTGTTTTGTGGGAATATTTTTCAGTACTAATTTAATTTCTTTACTTGTCATACTTCTATTAAGAATTTGTTGTTGAGGAAATTGTGTTAGATTGTGATTTACTGAAATTTACTCATTTCATCCAAGTTATCAAATTTGTTGGTATGAAGTGTTTCATAGTGTTCTCTTATAATTTTTTAATCTGTATGGAATCAGTGGTAATTTTTTTATTCCCAGTTCCCACAGTCTGTATATTCTTTTTCTCTTGATTAATTTATGTAGTTAGTCAACTTTGTCAAAATTTTGAAGAAAAAACTTTTGATCTCATTTATTTTCTCTTTAGTTTTTCTATTTTCCATTTTATGAATTTCCCTCCTAATCTTTATTTTTGTCATTTTTATTACCTCCAGTTCGATTTCTTCTTTCATATATTTTTAGGGGACATCTAGACTATCAGTTTGAGAACACTCTCTTTTCTAGTTTGGATGTTTAAATCTATAAATTTCACTCTAAATTTAAACCTATAAATTTCTTACTTCAGTTGCCTCCCATACATTTTGACATTCTGTGCTTTCATTTTTATTCAAACCAAAATTATGTCTATATTTATTCTACTTTCTATATTCTAATTTAGAATTAACTATTACATTCCAGGAGGAGCTTAGGGAAATGACAGAATAGGAGGACCCTGACCTTAACTCATCACACTTTTACAACTAGATATCATCTACATCCACCTACCTCCTGCCACCACAGCATATTGGGGGATCCAGTGTAAGAGTAATGATCCAACTCAAATTTTGATAACACTGACTCCCTACTCCCACATTTCCCAGTGTCATGGACTTGCAGAGCTGGCTGGTCTAGGTCTCTCTAACACCACAAAGAGCAAACAGCCCACAACATGCATAGAGTTAGTGCAGATGAGTGCACTAAAAAAAGTGACCCAAACACAACAACAGGGCATAACTAACACATATAGGATACTCTCCTGAAGTGGCAGGTTCTGGGTAACATAGGACACTATACTGCAGAGTACTCTAAGACCTCTTCATAATATCACTACTTTTAAGAGTAGAAGAAACATACTTGATAAAATGAGGAGCAGGCTGGTAGCAGCAAACAAACAAATTGTTTTTTATATGTGTATTTTTTATTGGAGTTCGATTTGCCAACATATAGCATAACACCCAGTGCTCATCCCGTCAAGTGCCCCACTCAGTGCCCTGCATCCAGTCACCCATTCCCGCCCACCTCCCCTTGCACTACCCCTTGTTCGTTTCCTAGAGTTAGAACTCTCTCATGTTTTGTCACCCTCTCTGATTTTTCCCACTCATTTTTTCTCCTTTCCTCTATAATACTTTCATTATTTTTTATATTCCCCTGATGAGTGAAACCACATAATGATTGTCTTTCTCTATTTGACTTATTTCACTCAGCATAATATCCTCCAGCTCCATCCACATTGAAGCAAATGGTGAGCATTCATTTTTTCTAATGGCTGAGTAATATTCCATTATATACACCATATATTCTTTATCCATTCATTTTTCAATGGACACCAAGGCTCCTTCCACAGACTGGCTATTGTAGACATTGCTTCTATAAACATTGGGGTGCAGGTGTCCCAGCATTTCACTGCATCCATATCTGTGGGGTAAATACCCAGTAGTGCATTACTAGGTCATGGGGTAGCTCTATTTTTGACTCTTTGAGGAACCTCTACCAGTTTTCCAGAGTGGCTATACCAGTTCACATTCGTACCAACAGTGCAAGAGGGTGCCCCTTTCTGCCCATCCTCTCCAACACTTTTTGTTTCCTGTCTTGTTAATTTTCACCATTCTCACTGGTGTTAAGTGGTATCTCAGTGTGGTTTGTATTTCCTTAATGGCCAGTGATGGGGAGCATTTCCTCATGTGCTTGTTGGCCATGTCTATGTCATCCTTTGTGAGATTTCTGTTCATGTCTTTTGCTCATTTCATGATTGGATTCTTTGTTTCTTTTCTGTTGAGTTGAATAAGTTCTTTAGAGATCTTGGATACCAGCCCTTTATCTGATAGGTCATTTGCAAATATCTTCCCCCATTCTGTAGGTTGTCTTTTAGTTTTGTTGAACTTTCCTTTTGCTATGCAGAAGCTTTTTATCTTGATGAAGTCCCAATAGTTCATTTTTGCTTTTGTTTCCCTTGTCTTCATAGATGCATCTTGCACGATGTGACTGTGGCCAAGTTCAAAGAGGGTGTTGCCTGTGCTCTCCTCTAAGATTTTGATGGGTTCTTGTCTCACATTTAGATCTTTCATCCATTTTGAGTTTATCTTTGTGTATGATGTTAAGAGAATGGTCTAGTTTCATTCTTGTGCATGTGGCTGTCCAATTTTCCCAGCACCCTTTATTGAAGATACTTTTTTACAGTGGCTAGTGTTTCCTACTTTATAAAATATTAGTTGACCATAGATTTGAGGGCCCATTTCTGGGCCATTGAACATTGAAAGAATCACTTAAAAAATTTTAAGTTATATCAATACTACCTTCTTCTGCTTTCTTCATCAAGTCGTCAAGTAAGATTTTCTGATGCTCTTCACCATCATTAAAACTATATAATGCCCATTTCTTCAACAAAGTTTCTCCTTCACCACAGATATCAATCCCCAGCAATCCAGGAAACCATTCTTCCATCAGAGAATCAATGTGGTCCACAACTTGGCCCAAAAGAATACAGCCTACATGATCCAAAGAAGAGCTCATCAACACCCTATCTGAACCTTATTCTGTTGCAAAGCTAGAAAGAGGGACTACAAAGTTTGAAAAAAAATGTTTAGATTTATTTATTGGTACAATTCAAAGTTTTGAATTAATTTCCTTACCTTTCTACAAGAAGGAACTGTAATTTTTAAGAAACTCTCTGGGTGATTGTCTAAGACTTCAGATCCTACCAGACAATAAGCTTCAGGAGACCAATTCAAGTAGATGCCTTGTCACCAATACATTCTGTTTGGGCGAAGTGCTCGTTCTGAAAGAAGTTTAAATGGACCCAAATGTATCCATTAATTATGAACTTCATAAATTAAAACAGCAAAAAAATCACTGCAAATGCCACAGGTAAGTAATAGACATACATATGTTTTGAAACAAAGTATTGGAATTGTTAATGACACAACTCCTCATTCATATCTATTGTGCATGAAATTAAATATTTTAGCCTCAATTTTGCAAGGCAGTAAAATAAAATGCCCTGCAGGTAACTTAAAAAAAATGGATTCACTATTCTGTTTCATTGATCTATGTGCCTGTTTTTATTCCAGTAGCACAGTGTCTTGATGATCACAGCTTTTTAGTACAACTTGAAATCCGACATTGTAATGCCCCCAGCTATGGATTTATTGTTTAATATTGTTTAATATTGTTAATATTGTTTAATATTCGGGGTCTTTTCTTATTCCACACTAATCTTAAGATAATTTGTTCCAACTCTCTGAAGTAAGTCCATGGTATTTTGTTAGGTATTGCATGAATGTGTAAATTGCCCTGGGTACCATAGACATTTTCACAATGTTAATTCTTCCAAACCATAAGCATGGAATATTTTTCCATCTTTGTGTCTTCCTCAATTTCTTTCAGAAGTGTTCTATAGTTTTTAGGGTATAGATTCTTTACCTCTTTGGTTAGGTTTATTCCTAGGTATCTTATGCTTTTGGGTGCAATTGTCAATGGAATTGACTCCTTAAGTTCTCTTTCTTCAGTCTCATTGTTAGTGTGTAAAAATGACATTGATTTCTGGGCATTGATATCGTATTCTGCCACATTGCCAAATTGCTATATGAATTCTTGCAATCTTAGAGTGGAGTCTTTTGGGTTTTCTACGTAGAGTATCATGTCATCTGTGAAGAGGGAGAGATTGACTTCTTCTTTGCCAATTTGAATGCATTTTATTTCTTTTTGTTGTCGGATTGCTAAGGCTAGGACTTCTAGTACTATGTTGAATAACTGGTGAGAGTGGACATCCCTCTCATGTTCCTGATTTTAGGGGAGAGGTTCTCACTGTTTCCCCATTGAGACTGATATTTGTTGTAGGCTTTTCATAAATGATTTTAAAAACATATTATGAGCATCTATACACCAGTAAATTAGGCAATCTAGAAGAAATGGATGCATTTCTGGAAAACTGCAAACTACCAAAACTGGAACATGAAGAAATAGAAAACCTGAACAGGCCAATAAACAGCCAGAAAATTGAAGCAGTCATCAAAAACCTCCCAAGACTCAAAAGTCCAGGGCCAGATGGCTTCCCAGGGGATTTCTATCAAACATTTAAAGAAGAAATAATACATATTCTACTAAATCTGTTATGAGGTTTAGAAAGGAACAGAATACTTCCAAATTTGTTTTATGAGGCCAGCATCACCTTTATTCTAAAACCAGAGAAAGACCCCACCAAAAAGGAGAATTATAGACCAATATCCCAGATGAACACAAGTGCAGAAATTCTCAACAAGATACTAGCCAATAGGATATAATAGTACATTAAGAAGATTATTCACCATGACCAAGTGGGATTTATCCTCGTGATTCAAGGGTGATTCAACACTCGTAAAACAACCAATGTGATTGATCATATCAAGGAGAGAAAAAAACAAGAAACGTGATCTTCTCAATAGATGCAGAGAAAGCATTTGACAAAATACAGCAACCATTCCTGATCAAAACTCTTTAGAGTGTAGGTATAGAGGAAACATTCCTCACCATCTTAATAGCAAAGGAACAAATGGTGACCATGGAGACAGAAATAGAAAGTAATCAAGCTAAACAAAAGAGAAAAAAAGAATTATGTAACATGAGAATAGACTTAGAGAACTCAGTGACTCCATGAAATGTAGTAGCATTCATATTATGAGTTCCAGAAAAGAAGAGAGAGATAAGGGAGAAGAAAGTTTGTTTGAAGAAATGGTAGCTGGAAACTTCCAAACTGTGGGGAAGGAAACAAATATCTATACCCAGGAGTCACAGGGAATGCCCATCAAAATCAATAAGAGCAGACCTACAACAAGATATATTGTAATTAAATTGGCAAAATGTATTGTGATGAAGAAAAAAAATTTAAAAAGAGCAAATCCAAAGAAAACAGTACCTTTCGAGGGAAAACCTATAAGGCTAGCATGAGATTTCTCAACAGAAGCCTTAAAAGCCAGAAGCGAGTTGTATGATAAGTACAAGGAAGTGAATGGGAAAAAATAAACTGTAGTAAAGAATACTCCAGGACAGAACATGAGAAACTCCTAACTCTGGGAAATGAACAAGGGGTGGTGGAAAGGGAAGTGAGTGGTGGGTGGGGGTGACTGGGTGACAGGCACTGAAGGGGGCATTTGATGGGATGAGCACTGGGTGTTATGCTGTATGTTGGCAAATTGAAAACTCCAATAAAATAATACTCCAGGAAGACTATCATTCAGAATAGAAGGAAAGATAAAGATTCCTGAGACAAACAGAAATTAAAGGAGTTAATGCCCACCAAAGCAGCTATGCAAGAAATATTAAAGGGGACTTTTTGAGTGGAAAAAGACCAAAACTGAAGATATAAAGATACAAAACACAAAAGTAGTAAAAATAAATATTTTGCAAAAATCAGTCTAGGAACTCAAGAGATAAAGAGATGTAAAATTTGACAACATATATATATAAAATGTGTGGAAGAGAGGACTAAAAAATGGGTTCAACATTAAACAATCATCAACATTGTAACTCACTACATACAGAAGTGTTTATATACAAATTTAATGGCAACCTTATACTAATAATACTAGTATAAATAGGAAAAGAATAAAGAGAAAGAAATTCAAATATATCACTAATGTAAACCAGCAAACAATGAAAGAGACACAGACAAAAAAGGATCAGACAAAATCTCCAGAACAGCCACAACAAATAATAAAAAGACTATAAATACATATCTATCAATAATTATTTTTTTTTTCAATAATTATTTGAATGTAAATTGACTAAGTTCTTAAAGCAAAAGTCATGGGATGAAAAAATGGATTTAAAAATGTTATGTACTTGCTGCTTATAGGGGACTCATTTTAAACCAAAAAACACATGCAGTTTGAAACTGGGGGGATATAAAGAAACATCAACCATGCAAATGGATGTCAAAAAAAAGTCAGAATAGCAATATGTAATTCAGACAAAATAAACTAAAACAAAGACTTTAATAAGATGGAAAGAAGGATACTATATAATAATGAATGGAACAAATGAACCAGAAAATAAAATTCTTATGCACTCAAAATATGCACATCCAAATACATAAGACAATTAACAACAAACATAAAAATCCATAATAATAGTAGAGGATTTTTAACACTTCACTTACATCAATGGACAGATAACCTAAACAGAAAATCAAGAAAAGACTGTTTTTTTTAAAATATTTTATTTATTTATCCATGAGATACAGAGAGAGGCAGATATATAGGCAGAGAGAGAAGCAGACTCCCTGCAGAGAGCCTGATGCAAGACTCAGTCCCTGGACCCGGGGATCAAGACCTGAGCTTTTCCAAATGGCAAGATTTTACTTCTTTTATGACTATGTAATATTCCAGTATATATATATATATATATATAATTTTTAAATGGTTTTTATTCATAAACTTGATGCAAGTTTACAAAATTTACTGTACATTGCCAAATAAATCTGCAATGAAAAATAAAACCCCCCCAAAACAAAGCATGCCAAGTGTGCAGCTGTCAATCTGCTAGCCATCAGGATATTAAATAATTCAATAATGTATTCAACATTTAGCCTTAGGTTTAAGGAACTTTAATGCTTTTAAAGAATCCTGGCTGGTCACTTATTATCTCAGCAACTGGCAATCAGAACTTTATACAAATGTAACCCAAGTACACAAAAATGCCAGAAAATATTTTCTACTGTTCTCTTAACCAAAACAAGTCATACACACACGGTAACGCAGAAGTGCCAAGTTTCTCTGATGTGGTCTACAAAGTTAAGAATCGAAACTTAGAGCAAATGTGTAAGAAACACTTTTGAATTTTGTAACATGTTTGTGCAGAAAAATGTGCTTCTGGATTTCATTTTAAAAGTGCTTAATAACTAGAATTTGCTTTTAAGTCAAACTTGGGTAGATAAAAAAAATCTATCACCAACCTAAACCGGACTGATTCAAGTAAGGCAATAAAATGGAGGTACGCTGATTTGAGTCACGTTTTATAAAAGAATGAACATGGCAGAATTCCTATTAGTCTTTCAATGTAAAAGCCATCGTTATGACTCTAGCAAAAATTTTAAGAGTCTCCAAATTAGATATCTTTTTGTACTTCACTGTGCAACTTTTTGCTCAAGGATTCTCTTTGTGCCAATCACTTTACAAGTTATATATATATATATATATATATATATGACTTCTTTATTCATTCATAAATTGATGGATAAGTGGGCTATTTGCATGCTTTGACTATTGGAGATAATGATGCTGTAAACATTGGGGTGTATGCATCCCTTTGAATTAGTATTTTTGTACTCATTGGTAAGTACCTAGTAGTGCAATTACTGGATTTTAGGGTACTTCTATTTTTAACTTTTTGTGGACTCTCTATACTGTTTTCTCTAGTGGCTACACCAGTTTGCATCCCCACTAAAAATGCAAGAGTGTTCCCTTTCTCTATATCCTTGTCAATACTTGTTCTTTCTTGTGTTGTTGATCTTAGACATTCTGACAGGTATGAGGTGATATCTAATTGTAATTTCTTTTTTTGAAGATTTTATTTATTTATTTGAGGGGGGATAGGGAGAGAGATAGAGAGATTATGAGTATATCACTGAGGGTAAGACTTCCAGTACTCTGTTAAATAAGAGTGGTGATAGTGTATATCCCTGTTTTGTTCCCGACAGTAAAGTAAAAGTTCTCAGTTTTTCTCCATTGAGGATAATATTAGCTATGGGGTTTTCATATACGAATCTTATTTTGTTGAGATATGTTCCTTCTAAATCTATTTTGTTGACAGTTATTATCAGTGAGGAATCTTGTGCTTTGTCAAATGTTTTTTCTGCACTTATTGAAGGGATCATATGGTTCTTATCCTGTCTTTTTTTTATAAATTTATTTTTTATTGGTGTTCAATTTGCCAACATGTAGAATAACACCCAGTGCTCATTCCATCAAGTGCCCCCCTTCAGTGCCCGTCACCCAGTCACCCCCACCCCCCGCCAACCTTCCCTTCCACCACCCCTAGTTTGTTTCCCAGAGTTAGGAGTCTCTCATGGTCTGTCTCCCTTTCTGATATTTCCCAATCATTTTTCCTCCTTTCCCCTTTATTCCCTTTCACTATTTTTTATATTCCCCAAATGAATGAGACTATATAATATTTGTCCTTCTCCAAATGACTTATTTCACTCAGCATAATACCCTCCAGTTCCATCCACGTCGAAGCAAATGGTGAGTATTTGTTGTTTCTAATGGCTGAGTAATATTCCATTGTATACATGTCTTTTAGTAATTTGGTGTATCACTTTGATTGATTTGCAGGTATTGAACCAACTTTGCAACCCTAGGATAAATCCCACTCGATCATGGTGAATGATTCTTTTAATATACTGTTGGATTGAAATTGCCAGTATTTTATAAAGAATGTATGCATCCATGTTCATCCTACTATTGGCCAGTAGTTCTCTTTTTTTGTGTGTGGAGTCTTTACCTGCTTTTAGTATCAGGGTAGTGCTGGCCTTATACAGCTAAGTTGGAAGTTTCACTTCCTTTTCTATTTTTTGGAATGATTTGAGAAATATACTCTTCTTTAAATATTTGATATATTTCACTTGTGAATCCATATGGCTCTGGGATTTTGTTTCTTTGGAATTTTTTCATTACTGATTCAATTTCTATAGTGGTTATCAGGCTGTTCAAGTTTCCTTTTTCTCCTTATTTCAGGTAGGGTAGTTTATATATTTCCAGAAATTTATCCTTTTCTTCTAGGTTGTCCAACTTGTTGGAATATAGTTTTTCACAATATTCTCTTCTAATTGTTTGTATTTTTTGGCACTGGTTGTTTTCCTCTCTTGTTTGTGATTTTATTTACTTAAGTCTTTCCCTTTTCATTCTGATAAGTCTAGCTGGAGATTTATCAAATTTTTCATTTTAATCAAAGCATCATCTCCTAGTTTAATTGATTTTTGTTTGTTTCTACATCCTTTATTGATGCTCCAACTTTTCTATTTCCTTTCTCATGCTGGCTTTAGGTTTCATTTTTTTAGCTAGTTTAGGTTGTTTATTTGAGATTTTTCTAGCTCATTAAGGCAGACCTGTATTACTATATACTTCCTCTTTAGGACTTCTTGAGCTATTTTATTTAAATCATTGTTTTTATTCTCATTTCTTTCTATGTAGTTTTTAATTTCTTCTTTCTTTTCCTTTTTGACTCATCAATTCTTTGGTGGACTGTTGTTTAATCTCCATGATTGTGTTACTTCCAAACTTTTTCTTGTGGTTGATGTCTACTTTCATAGTGTTGTGGTTAAAAAAGATGCATGGTATATGACTTCAATGATTTTGTATCTATTAAGACCTGATTTATGACCTAGTATGTGGTCTATTATGGAAAATACCCAATTTTACTTTGAAAAGAATATGTGCTCTTCTCCTTTAGGATGGAATATTCAGAATATATCTGTTAAGGACATTTGAGCCAGTTTGTCATTAAAAGTCATTGTTTCCTTATTGATTTTCTGCTTAAATGCCCTATCCACTGATGTAAAGGGGGTGTAAAATCCCTTACTCTTTTTATATTAATATCAATGAGGGGGATCCCTGGGTGGCGCAGCGGTTTGGCGCCTGCCTTTGGCCCTGGGCGCGATCCTGGAGACCCAGGATCGAATCCCACATCGGGCTCCCGGTGCATGGAGCCTGCTTCTCCCTCTGCCTATGTCTCTGCCTCTCTCTCTCTCTCTGTGACTATCATAAATAAATAAAAATTAAAAAATATATATCAATGAGGTACTTTATGTTTTCTATTAATTTTTATGTATATTTGGGTCCTCCCATGTTGGATGCGTAAATATTTAAATTGTTTTATATTCCTGTTGGATTGTCCCCTTTATGATGAGATATAGTGTCCTTCTTTGTCTCTTGTTGCAGTTTATCCTTTAAAGTCTAGTTTGTCTAGGGATCCCTGGGTGGTGCGAGATCCCTGGGTGGTTCAGTGGTTTGGTGCCTGCCTTTGGCCCAGGGCGTGATCCCGGAGACCCGGGATCGAGTCCCACGTCAGGCTCCCGTTGCATGGAGCCTGCTTCTCCCTCTCTCTGCCTGTGTCTCTGCCTCTCTCTCTCTCTGTAACTATCATAATAAATAAAAATTTAAAAAAAATTTTAAAGTCTAGTTTGTCTGATACAAGATACTCTACTCTGGCTTCCTTTTGAAATCCATTTGTGTGATAATTGTTTCTACACCCCTTTACTTTCAATCTACATGTATCTTAAGTCTAAAATGAGTCTCTTGAGGGCAATGGGTCTTGTTGTTTTGGTGATTCTGAAATTCTATGTGTTTTCATTGGAGGATTTGGTTCATTTATGTTCAGAGTAATTTTTTTATATTTTATTTTATTTTATTTTATTTTATTTTATTTTATTTTATTTTATTATTTTATTTTATTATTTTATTTTATTTTATTGGAGTTCAATTTGCCAACATATAGCATAACACCCAGTGCTCATCCAATCAAGTTGTCCCCCTCAGTGCCCGTCAACCAGTCGCCCCCAACCACCCGCCTACCTCCCTTTCTACCACCCCTAGTTCATTTCCCAGAGTTAGGAGTCTCTCATGTTCTGTCTCCCTCTCTGACATTTCCCACTAATTTTCTCTCCTTTCCGCTTAATTCACTTTCACTATTTTTTTATAATCCCCAAATGAATGAGACCATATAATGCTTGTGCTTCTGCGATTGACTTTGTTCAGAGTAATTGTTGACAGATATTTATTTTGTGTCATTTTGTTACTTGTTTTGCCATAGTCTCTGGAAATTTTCTCTGTTCTTTTTCTTTGTCACTTTTGGTCTCCCCTTTAATATTACATCCACGGCTGGTTTGGTGGTCAAAAACATCTTTATTTTTTGTTTGCCTGGGGATGTTTTTTAATAGAGTTCAATTTGCCAACATATAGCATAACACTCAGTGCTCAACCCGCCAAGTGCCCCCCTCAATGCCTGTCACCATGTCACCCCAAACCCTCACCCACTTCCCCTTCTACTATCCCTGTTCATTTCCCAGAGTTAGGTGTCTTTTTCTCACCCTCACTGATATTTTCACTAATTTTCTCTCCTTTCCCTTTATTCCCTTACATTAATTTTTATAATCCCCAAATGAATGAGACCATATACTATTTGTCCTTCTCCGATTGACTTATTTCACTCAGCATAATACCCCTTAATTCCATCAACTTGAAGTAAATGGTGGGTATTTGTCAATTCTAATGGCTGAGTAATTATCCATTCATTTTTCGATGGACACCAAGGCTCCTTCCACAGTTTGGCTATTGTGGACATTGCCGTTATAAAGATTGGGGTGCAGGTATCCGGCGTTTCACTGCATCTGGATCTTTGGGGTAAATTCTCAGCAGTGCAATTGCTGCGTCATAGGGCAGGTCTATTTTTAACTCTTTGAGGAACCTCCACACAGTTTTCCAGAGTGGATGAACCAGTTCACATTCCCGCCAACAGTGCAAGAGGGTTCCCCTTCTCCACATCCTCTACAACATTTGTTGTTTCCTGTCTTAATTTTCACCATTCTCACTGGTGTGAGGATGTATCTCATTGTGGTTTGATTTGTATTTCCCTGATGGCCAGTGATGCAGAGCATTATCTCATGTGCTTGTTGGTCATATCCATGTCTTCCTCTGTAAAATTTCTGTTCATGTCTTTTGCCCATTTCATGATTGGATTGTTTGTTTCCTTGCTGTTGAGTTTCATAAGTGCCTTACAGATTTTGGATACTAGCCCTGTATGTGATATGCCATTTATAAATATCTTCTCCCATTCTGTAGGTTGTCTTTTAGTTTTGTTGAGTGTTTCTTTTGCAGTGCAGAAGCTTTTTATCTTGATGAAGTACCAATAATTCACTTTTGCTTCTGTTTCTCTTGCCTTCATGGATGTATCTTGCAAGAAGTTACTATGGCCGAGTTCAAAAAGGGTGTTGCCTGTGTTCTCCTCTAGGATTTTGATAGAATCTTGACTCACATTTAGATCTTTCATCTATTTTGAGTTTTTCTTTGTATATGGTGTAAGAGACTGGTCTAGTTTCATTCTTCTACATATGGCTGTCCAATTTTCCTAGCACCATTTATCAAAGAGACTGTCTTTTTTCCAGTGGATAGTCTTTCCTGCTTTGTCAAATATTAGTTGACCATAAAGTTGAGACTCCATTTCTGGAGTCTCTATTCTGTTCCATTGAACTATGTGTCTGTTTTTGTGTCAGTACCACGCAGTCTTGATGACCACAGCTTTGTAGTACAACCTGAAATCTGGCATTGTGATGCCCCCAGCAATGGTATTTTTCTTTAATATTCCCATGGTTATTTGGGGTCTTTTCTGATTCCACACAAATATTAAGAAAATTTCTTTCAACTCTCTGAAGAAGGTCCATAATATTTTGATAGTTATTGCATTAAATGTGCAAATTGCCCTTGGTAACATTGATATTTTCACTATATTAATTCTTCCAATCCATGAGCATGGAATATTTTTCCATCACTTTGTGTTTTCCTCAATGGCTTTCACAAGCGTTCTGTAATTTTTAAGGTATAGATACTTTACCTCTTTGGTTAGGTTTATTCCTAGGTATCTTATCCTTTGGGTGCAATTGGAAATGGGATTGAGTCCTTAATTTCTCTTTCTTCAGTCTCATTGTTAGTGTATAGAAATGACACTGATTTCTGGGCATTGATTTTGTATCCTGCCACACTGACAAATTGCTAGATGAGTTCTGGCAATCATGGGGTGGAGTCTTTTGGGTTTTCTATGTAGAGTATCATGTCATCTGTGAAGAGGGAGAGTTTGACTTCTTCTTTGCCAATTGGAATGCCTTTTATTTCTTTTTGTTGCCTGATTGCTGAGGCTAGGACTTCTAGTACTATGTTGAAGAGCAGTGGTGAGAGTGGACATCCCGGTCTTGTTCCTGATCTTAGGGGAAAGGCTCCCAGTGTTTCCCTATTGAGAATGATATTTGCTGTGGGATTTTCACTGATTGCTTTTAAGATGCTGAGGAATGTTCCCTCTGTCCCTACACTCTGAAGAGTTTTGATCAGGAATGGATGTTGTATTTTGTCAAATGCTTTCTCTGCATCTAAGGAGAGGATCGTATCGCTCTTGATTTTTTCTCTTGCTGATATGATCAATCACATTGATTGCTTTACAAGTGTTGAACCAGCCTTCCATCCTGGAGATAAATCCCACTTGGTCATGGTGAATAATTTTTTAATGTACTGTTGGATCCTATTGGCTAGTATCTTGTTGAGAATTTTTGCACCATGTTCATCAGTGATATTGGTCTGTAATTCTCCTTTTGGTGGGGTATTTGTCTGGTTTTGGAATTAAGGTGATGCTGGCCTCATAGAACAAATTTGGAAGTATTCCATCTCTTTATATCTTTCCAAACAGCTTTAGTAGAATAGGTATGGTATCTTCTTTAAACGTTTGATAGAATTCCCCAGAGAAGCCCTCTGGCCCTGTACTTTTGTGTCTTGGAAGGTTTTTGATGAATGTTTCAATTTCCTCCCTGGTTATCAGCCTGTTCAGGTTTTCTATTTCTTCCTGTTCCAGTTTTGGTAGTTTGTTGTTTCCTAGAAATGCGTTCATTTCCTCTAGATTGCCTAATTTATTGGCATATAGCTGCTCATAATAAGTTTCTTCAAATAGTTCGTATTTCTTAAGTGTTGGTGGTGATCTCTCCTTTCTCATTCATGATTTTATTGAGTCTTTTCTCTCTTCTTTTTAATAAGACTGGCTAGTGGTTTATCTCTCTTATTAATTCGTTCAAAGAACCAACTCCTGGTTTTGTTGATCTATTCCATAGTTCTTCTGGTCTCTATTTCATTGACTTCTGCTCGAATCTTTATTGATTCTCTTCTTCTGTTGGGTGTAGGATCTATTTGCTGTTTTTTCTTCAGGTCCATTAGGTGCAAGGTTAGTTTTGTACTTGGGTTCTTTCCAGTTTTTGGATGGATGCTTGTATTTCCCCCTTAGGACTGCTTTTGCTTTATCCCAAACATTTTGATTGGTTGTATCTTCATTCTCATTAGTTTCTATGAATCTTTTTAATCCTTCCCTAATTTCTCGGTTGACCCTTTCATCTTTTAGCAGGATGGTCCTTAACCTCCACGTGTTTGAGGTCCTTCCAAACTTCTTGTTGTTGCTCAGTTCTAGTTTCAAAGCATCATTGTCTGAGAATATGCAGGGGACAATCCCAATCTTTTGGTATCACTTAATACCTGGATTGTGACCCAGTAAGTGGTCTCTTCTGCAAAAAGTTGTGCACTTGAGAAGAATGTGTATTCAGTTGAATTTGGATCTAAAGTTCTGTAAATATCTGTGAAATCCATTTGGTCCAGTGTATCATTTAAAGCTCTTCTTTCTTTGGAGATATTGTGCTTGGAAGACCTGCTGATTGTAGAAAGCGCTACATTCAAGTCACCAAGTGTCTTATTATCTAAGTATGTCTTAACTTTAGTTATTCCACGAAGGCAAAAGAAACAAAAGCAAAAATGAACTATTGGGACTTCATCAAGATATGAAGCTTTTGCACAGCAAAGGATACAGTCAACAAAACTAAAAGACAACCCACAGAATGGGAGAAGATATTTGCAAATGACATATCAGATAAAGGGCTAGTTTCCAAGATCTATAAAGAACTTATTAAACTCAACACCAAAGAAACAAAGAATCCAATCATGAAATGGGCAAAAGACATGAAGAGAAATCTCACAGAGGAAGACATAGACATGGCCAACATGCATATGAGAAAATGCTCTGCATCACTTGCCATCAGGGAAATACAAATCAAAACCACAATGAGATACCACCTCACACCGGTGAGAATGGGGAAAATTAACAAGGCAGGAGGAAACAACAAATGTTGGAGGGGATGCAGAGAAAAGGGAACCCTCTTACACTGTTGGTGGGAATGTGAACTGTGCAGCCACTCTGGAAAACTGTGTGGAGGTTCCTCAAAGAGTTAAAAATAGACCTGCCCTCCGACCCAGCAATTGCACTGTTGGGGATTTACCCCAAAGATACAGATGCAGTGAAACACCAGGACACCTGCACCCCGATGTTTATAGCAGCAATGGCCATGATAGCCAAACTGTGGAAGGAGCCTCGGTGTCCAACGAAAGATGAATGGATAAAGAAGATGTGGTTTATGTATACAATGGAATATTACTCAGCTATTAGAAATGACAAATACCCACCATTTGCTTCAACGTGGATGGAACTGGAGGGTATTATGCTGAGTGAAGTAAGTCAATCGGAGAAGGACAAACATTATATGGTCTCATTCATTTGGGGAATATAAATAATAGTGAAAGGGAATATAAGGGAAGGGAGAAGAAATGTGTGGGAAATATCAGAAAGGGAGACAGAGCGTAAAGACTGCTAACTCTGGGAAACGAACTAGGGGTGGTAGAAGGGGAGGAGGGCGGGGGGTGGGAGTGAATGGGTGACGGGCACTGGGGGTTATTCTGTATGTTAGTAAATTGAACACCAATAAAAAATAAATTAAAATAACTTTAGTTATTAATTGTTTGATATACTTGGCAACTCCCACATTCGAAGCATAAATATTCATGATTATTAGGTCCTCTTGTTGGATAGATCCCCTAATTATGATAGAGTGTCCCTCTTCATCTCTTACTACAGTCTTCGGGATAAACTTTTATTTATCTGATGTAAGGATGGCTACCCCTGCTTTCTTTTGAGGACCATTTGAATGGTAAATGGTTCTCCATCCTTTTATTTTCAGGCTGGAGGTGTCTTTATGTCTAAAATGAATCGCTTGTAAACAGCAAATAGTTGGGTCTTGCTTTTTTATCCAATATGAAACCCTGCACCTTTTGATGGGGTCATTAAGCCCATTCCCGTTCAGAGTTACTATTGAAAGATATGAATTTAGTGTCATCGCAATACCTATTCCATCCCTGTTTTTGTGGATTGTTTCCTTGGACTTCCTCTTTCATTTACCGAATCCCCCTTAATATTTCTTGCAGCGCCAGCTTGGTAGTCTCATATTCTTTCAGTTCCTGCCTATCTTGGAAGCTCTTTATCTCTCCTTGTATTCTGAATAAGAGCCTTGCTGGATAAAGTATTCCAGGCTGCAGGTTATTCTCATTCAGGACTCTGAATATAACCTGCCATCCCTTTCTGGCATGCTAGGTCTCTGTGGAGAGGTCTGCTGTTATTCTGATACACTCCCCAAAAAGGTTATAGATTTCTTGTCTCTTGCTGCTTTAAGGATCTTCTCTTTTTCTTTGGAATTTGCAAGTTTCACTATTAAATGTCGAGGTGTTGAGTGGTTTTTATTGATTTTAGGGGGGAATCTCTCTTTCTCCTGGATCTGAATGTCTGTTTCCCTCTCACGTTAGGGAAGTTCTCTGCTATGATTTGTTCAAATACAGTTTCTGGACTTCTGTCCCTTTCAGCACCCTCAGGAACCCCAACTAAATGTAGATTTTTCCTTCTGAGGCTGTCATTATTTCCCGTAACCTAGCCTCATGACCTTTTAATTGATTTTCTCTTTTCTCCTCAGTTTCATTCCTTGCCATCAACTTGTCTTCTATGTCACTCACTCGTTCGTCTACCTCGTTAACCCTCGTCGTTAGGACTTCTAGTTTGGACTGCATCTCATTCAATTGATTTTTAATTTCTGCCTAATTAGATCTAAATTCTGCAGTCATGAAGTCTCTTGAGTCCTTTATGCTTTTTTCTAGAGCCACCAGTAGCTTTATAATAGTGCTTCTGAATTGGCTTTCTGACATTGAATTGTAATTCAAATTGTGTAACTCTGTGGTAAAGAGGACTGTTCCTGATTCTTTCTTTTGTGGTGATTTTTTTCTTCTAGTCATTTTGCTCAGTGCAGAGTGGCTAAAAACAAGTTGTACTGGAAAAAGGAGAAAAAGAGAAAAAAAAAGAAAATAAGAATTAAAAAGGGGGGATGGGAACAAACGGAAAACAAAAAACAAGTGGGAGTATCCTCTGATTCTATGTACTGTAGATCCCTCAACTTCCCCTGGAACTTTCCAGTGCTACTTGGTCAATAACTTGCATTCCCCCTGTCCTTCTACCTGGTCTTCTGGGGGAGGGGCCTGCTGTGCTGATTCTCAGGTGTGTGCACCTGGAGGAACTGCCCAGCCCCCTGCCAGGTGTTCAGCTCAGTGAAAGCTGTTTATCCTGTGAGGTCCCTGCTCAGTCCTAGCTACAAGGTGATATCAGGAGGAACAACAACAGTGGTGACAGCCAGTTCTCCAGTTCTGGAGTCAGCTCCTGCAGTAACTACCACAGCTCCCAGTCTGCAGGGGCCTGGATGCTCTGGGGGCAGGGGCCACCGATCTGCACAGCTCAGGGCTGCCTGGGAGCCGGAGCATTCTTGCTGTCTTGTGTACTCCCGGCCTCTGCCTGTCCTGGGGAGAGTGCTGGATCTAGGGCTATGTCCCACACCGCCCTGGGCTCCGGGGTCTGTGCTGCTGGGATTGCCCTCCTGGGGCCGTGCAGCCCCCTCTGCGCAGATCTGCGGCCTGAGTCGCCCGAGCTGCTCCCGGGCCATGCCAGGCGTGTGCTCCAGCCCTTTTGGGAGCTAGGCCTGCAGTGTGTGGCGTGCCCTCCCCCGGTGGTGCAGTTCCTCTGTTAGTGCCCCTGGGAGACTGAGGGCATCCCCGCCCCTCCGTGGATCCAGCTGGAGCTCCCTGATAGTGTCTTTTTGTCCGGGAAGATTGGTAAAGCTCCTGCTTCTCCCGGTTTGGGCTTTCCTGTCCTGGGGGCACTCAGCGCGGGGCCTTAGCCTGGCTCCTCGCAGGGGGCCCCTCCCCCTTGGATGCTGTTTAAATTTTTTTATTTTTTTTCCGTCTTCTTACCTTTATAGAAGGGCAAACTCTTCTCACTGTAGCATTCCAGCTGTTCTCTCTTTAAATCTCAAGCCGAATTCGTAGGCTTTCAGGATGATTTGAAAGTTATCTAGGTAAGTTGGTAGGGACAGGTGACTTGGGGACCCTGCTCTTCGGCCATCTTGCCTCATGTTACCCCTTTCTTTCCTTTTAGTTGTGAAGTTTATGTGTTAATCTTCAGGTTGATTTCTGGGGTATTAAGATGATTTGATTGTTATCTACTTGTGTTCAAGGGACTAGACAAGCCTAGGGTCCTCCTAGTCTGTGGCCATCTTCCTGCTCTTCTCTGTAGCAACTTTTTTCTAGATATATCTCTTGTGATAAGGGAAATAAAAGCAACAGTTGACTATTTTGACTTCACCAAATGCAAATCTCTGCACATCAAAGGAATCAATCATCCAAACTGAAAGGCAACCTACAGAATGGCAGAAGATATTTTCAAATGATATAGCTATTAAAAGGTTATTAAACAAAATATATAAATAACTTATAAAACTCGACACCCCAAAATTAAACAATCCTGTTAAAAATATGCAGGAGATATAAAGAGATATTTCTGCGAAGAACATATACAGATGGCCAACAGATCATTAAAAGATACTCAACATCACTTAATGTCAGGGAAATGCAAATCAAAACTATAATGAGATATCACCTCACACCTGTCAGAATGGCTAATGTTAACAACACAAGCAAAAGCAGTTCTTCTTGAGGATGTGGAGAAATAGAAACACTCTTGCACTGTTGGTGAGGATGTAAACTTATTCAACCACTGTTGAAAACAGAATAGAGATTTTTCAGAAAGTTAAAAAATAGAACTACCCCACAATCCAGGAATTAGGGATGGTAAATATCCTGCCTGTATGGCTTTACCCTACGGCTTTCCTCCTGCTCCCTCCCCTCCCCATCCACCAGACCCATGCCAAGCTGCTCTGGGGATCACAGAGTTGACTGAGCCCAGCTGCAGCCTCCTGGCCATCTGGACTCTGTCCTCTGGATATCCATATGGTACATTGCAGGGTGGAGCCTGTTTTCCTCCCTTGCTCTATAGTTTGTCATCATGGGAAAGGGAAGAGGAGGTGGTGGGACGATCTTTGCACCCCACTCTATGCCGTACACTCCACATTCCTCCTGTTTATCTCTTATTGAAAAGGAGAGGAAGAGACATTAAGGGATGGAGGAGACTATGTTTCTTACCATTTCTGAATAAATATTTGTTATTCCCTAATTTTTCACAACAACGTGTGGAACAGGATTTTACATAAAGAAGATCACCACTGTGAATGTACTTACTATATGTATTCTAATTTCTTTTGAGAACAAAGATGCCTTTTATAAATGCCATTGATTTTAACATAGAATGTAATTTTCTGTCCTATATCTTGATCATTCACAAGTGAAAATACTCTGTGTAACATTTTTTTGTAACAACCTTTTAAATTTTAAAATCTAAATCTTGATTCCAATATTCCTGACCTGTCTTTTGTTATCACGTGAAAAGGATAAGGTTTTTTTTTAAACACAAGTTCCAATTCAGAATTTTTATAAATAACAACCACAAAAAAAATCTCATGCCTACCTAGTACCACTGTATATTCACAAATAGCAAGTTTCAGGAGAATAAAACATGGTTTACAAAAGGCACTACATTTAACAAAAATTGGTAGAGCTTTCCATTTTGGATCAAACGCTGGAAATGTTCTCAGAGCACCATCAGTGTGTGAGCAATCACGTACAGTGAACAAAAGTCAGTCCTTAACTCGGGTGCATGGTTTTGGATGTCAGTCATGGCAGTGGTTCTAAAGTGACCCTCATGTTCCAGGTTCACCCCCCAGAATGTCATGTCTAAGAGGAAGCTAAAATAAATTCAGTAAGGTAACTGACCATGACTCAAACTTCTAGTTTCTGTACTAAAATGCAATACACTTCTATAAAGGAAATTCAATGGAAGTGAATTTGAAAATATGCAATAAATTTCAAAATTGGAGAACATTAAGATCATTTTATTGGCTGTACTCTGGCAACTGGATATTTACCTAAAGAAGAACACAAAAACACTAATTCAAAGGGATACATGCACCCCCATGTTTATAGCAGCATTAGATACAATAGCCAAAATATGAAAGTAGTCCAAGTGTTCATTGACTGGTAATTGGGTGAATGGATCAAGATGATTTGGTATATATAATGGAATATTATTAATCCGTAAAAAGGATTAGCTTAGTGGTTAGATAATAATTAGACAAATACTTCCTTGAATGCTTAGAGCCAATAACTCTTCTGAATTTTGCCAAGGGGCCCTGTGTGTTTGGGGGCATGTCTTCATCACTCCTGTAGTATACAACTCTGCCATAAGTTTCACTTCCTTTTTGTACATTTGTTTGATGTCAGCAAGAAGTGAAAGATTGGGGTTCTCTGAATGCACATAGCCCTGCACATGTGTCTGGCCATCTATTTCCCTAGGAACATGTCAGAGTTTGTCAAAGCTCTCTATGGACATTATGTTTCCTAGATTTCCCTTCTAAATTTTTGGCCACTTTTTAACAACTATGGTTATAGCCTCACACAGTTTCAATATTAAAAATATTAAACTGCTTTTGACAAACATTTTGGGGATATAACTTTTTCTGCAGAATTAGCTGAGTTAGATGAAAACACAAACACCCTGAGACTGGGAGGTTATACAAAGATCTCAAATAGTGATAAGACATTGAGGATGGGGCTTTTTCAGGAACTCTGAACCTGGTCTACTTTCTACAGTGACTGTAAGACAGATGGTTTCACAACAACCATAACTGTGAACTTGCTGGGTTTTAGTGCTACAGTGAAACTGAGAAGAAAGGGATAAGAGTAGGCCAAATTAAAACATTGCAAACTCTACCGACCTTACTAAGCAGACAAGAGTAACAGAAGTAGAAGAAAATTTTATTAAAGTGAAAGTATGCTCTTGAGATGTAAGAGTGAGAGACAGACACAGAGAGAGAAAAATTAAAGGCAGAGAGAGAGAAACAAATACTACCTAGATTTTTGCAGGCCTTTGATTATTTGTAAGAGTTTTATTAAAGTTTATTTTGACAAATTTTGTCAAGGTTTTGGTTTATGAAGGATTATATTTATAAAGGTCATCACTTCAGTATTCAAGAAGTTCTACTATCTATGTAATTCAATTTTAGTGCATAACATTGTTTCTTTGTCAAAGATAAGTATATAAAATATTATGTCTGTATACGAAATTAAATCTTCATTTCATTATTCATCACAATATATTAGGCATAAAAATATACACATAATATGTTGAGCCTGGGGGAAAATTTATTCTGAGTCATGCACTCAAAATCAAAGGACCCCATAACATTGTATTTTGCAGAATCATACTGGAGTATTTTATGACTAAATTTACTAAAATACCACAGTGAATCTACCTAAATGTCAATCAATAAGGTGTTTCCCGTATGAGAAGTGAGAGCTACATATATTCAAGAGAAGAAAAGTTACTCACCCATGGGTTACTGCATTATATGCTTGAAGATCATGTTTTATTTTAGCCTTTGGTAATTTTTATTTGTTTAATTGAAGTTTGATTTGCCAACATAGAGTTTAACACCCAGTGCTCATCCCATCAAGTACCCTCCTTAGTGCCCATCACCCAGTTACCTCATTCCCCCTTCTGACCTCCCCTTCCACTATCCTTTGTTTGTTTCCCAGAGTTAGAAGTCTCTCATATTTTATCACCCTCTCTAATTTTTCCCACTCATTTTTCCTTCTTTCCCTTATAATCTCTTTCACTATTTCTTATATTCCCCATATGAATGAAACTATATGATGATTGTCCTTCTCAGATTGACTCACTTCACTCAGCATAATACTGTCCAGTTCCATCCACATCAAAGCAAATGGTGAAAAAAAAAAAAAAAAAAAAAAAAAAAAAAAAGCAAATGGTGGGTATTCATCCTTTCTGATGGCTGAGTAATATTCCATTGTTTATATAGACCACATCTTCTTTATCCATTCATCTGTCAAGGGACATCAAGGCTTGTTCCTTTGGCCTTATTGGCATTAAAGTTAAATGTCCTATAGCCTTGGCCCAAAAGATACCTAACAACATACATATCTTATTATTTACTATTTTTCTTTCTTTGAAAAGTTTGGTGGAGGGATGTTTGGGTGGGTCAGTGGTTAAGTGTCTGCCTTCGGCTCAGAGTGTGATCCTGGAGTCCTGAGATCAAGTCCCACATCGGGCTTCCTGCATGGAGCCTGCTTCTCCCTCTGCCTGTGTCTCTGCCTCTGTGTGTGTGTGTGTCTCTCATGAATAAATAAATAAAATCTTAAAAAAAAAGTTTAGTGGAGAAGATCTTATCTCTAACTATCATTATTCATTAGTTCTTTTAAAAAATGAACAAGTGGTTTTTTTTTCTTTAACTCCATAGCATATCAAAATGTCTACTATATATGTTAGAGTAAGCAGTTACGTTCTAATGGATACCTAGAAGCCAGATAGAGGAAGTCATGGCTAACTATCTGGAAAATCAAAGGCCTGTCCTGGCAGCATTCCACAAGAAGCTGGATCATCAGACAGGCCTAAGATGGCAGATGCCATGACTGAGAAACCTCTGACCAAATAAGGGGAACAAAAGGAATGAAATCTTACTTCCAAGAAATCTCTCCACCAGGTAATGAAAATTCCGCTCTCTAGTTAACAACAGTGAATAAAATATAGAGACCAACTGCCAAGGTGTGCAGAACTTTCTCTCTGTCTCTCTCTCTTTGCCTTTTATTTTCTCTCTGTGTCTCTCACTCTTACATCTCAAGAGTATACTTTCACTTTAATAAAATTTCTTGTATTTCTGTTGCTCTTGTCTGCTGTCTTGTGTCTGTCCTTGAATTCATTCTTGTGATGAGACCAAAAACTTTCACCAATATCTTTGGGATGGCTGGATTGAGTCTTCAGGGACCAGGTCTCCTCAGCTCACCTGGCAACATATAGCAAGTATTCAATTAATAGTTCTTAAAAGTAAACAAAAATTGTCATTCATGAATAAAAATACTAAGCAAAAGCTAAATAGTAAAATATTGAATAAAGACTTATTTAGTGTTTACCAAGTATCAAACACTGTTGTAGATATATTACATGCTGTAATTCATTTAATCATTTTAGAAAACAAATGATTAATAGAAAGATATTTTGTATTTGAAAGCACTGCAGATGGCTTCCCAGGATAATTTTACCAAACATTTAAAGAAGAATTAATACCTATTTTTCTGAAGCTGTTTGAAAAATAGAAATGGAAGGAAAAATTCCAAACTCATTCTGTGAGATTGCCATTACCTACTCCAAAAACTGGACCAAAAACCCCACCAAAGAGGAGAATTACAGATCAATACCGCTGAGGAACATGGATCTCAAAATTCTTGCCAAGATTCTAGCCAATAGAATCCAACAGTACATTAAAAGAATTATTCACTACAACCGTGGAATTTATTCTGGATAACAAGGGTGGTTCAGTATTCACAATTCAATTAGAGTAACACATCATATTAATAAAAGAAAGGAGAACCATATGATCTTCTCAAGGGATGTAGAGAAAGTATTTAACAATACACAGCACTCTTTCTTGATTAAAACTCTCTACAGTGTAAGGATAGAGAGAACATACCTCACTATCATAAAAGTCATCTACAAAAAGCCCACAGTGAATATCATTCACAATGGTGAAAAACTGAGAGCTTTTTCCCTAAGGTCAGGAACATCACAGGAATGCCCACTCTCAACATTGTTGTTCACCATAGTACTAGAAGTCCTAGCCTCAGCAATCAAACAGCAAAAGAAATAAAGGCATTCAACTTGGCAAAGAAGAAGTCAAACTTACTATTTGTAGATGACATGATAATTTATGTGGAATATTCAAAAGATTCCACCCCAAAATTGCTATAACTTATACATCAATTTATCAATGTGGCAGGATATAAAGTAGAAGCATGGAAATCAGTTGCATATTATATACATTAACAACAAGACATAAGAAATAGAAAGTAAGAAATTGATCCCATTTACAATTGTACCAAAACCCACAAAATAACTAGGAATAAACCTTACAGAGAGATGAAGGATCTATACTCTAAAAATTATAGAATACTTGTGAAAGAAATAGAGGAAGACACAAAGAAATTGAAAATATTCTATACACATGGATTGGAAGAATGAATATTGTTAATATGCCTATACAACCCAGAGTAATCTACACATTCAATGTAATCCCTATCAAAATATCAACATTTTTCACATAACTGGAGCAAATAATCCCAAAAGTTGTATGGAATTATAAAAGATCCCAGATAGACTGAGGGATGTTGAAAAAGAAAACCAAAGCTGGTAGCATCATAATGCTGGATTTCAAGCTCTATTACAAAGCTGTAATCATCAAGGCAGTATGGTCCTGACACAAAAACAGGCATACAGATCAATGAAACAGAATAGAGAATCCAGAAATGGACCCTCAAATCTAAGGTCAACTAATCTTTCACAAAGCAGAAAAGAATGTCTAATGGAAAAAGAAAGCCTCTTCAATAAATTGCACTGGGAAAATTGGACAGCCACATGTACAAGAATTAAACTAGACCACTGTCTTACACCACACACAAAGATAAACACAAAACAGATGAAAGACCTATATATGATACTGGAATCCATCAAAAATCCTAGATGAGAACACAGTCAGCAACCTCTTAGACCTCGACGGTTGAAACTTCTTGTTAGACATGTCTCCAAAAGCAAGGGAAACAGAAGCAAAATGAACTATTGGGACTTCATCAAGATTAAAAGCTTCTGCAAAACAAAGGAAATAGTCAACAAAACTTAAAGACAACCTATGGAATAGGAGAAGATATTTGCAAATACTCTGTCAGATAAAAGGCTAGATCTATAAATAACTTATCCAAATCAACAGCCCCCTAAAAAAGAATCCAGTGAAGAAATAAGCAAAAGATTAGAACAGGCATTTCTCCATAAAAGCCATACAAATGGCCAACAGACACAAGAAAAAAAAATGCTCCACATCACTTGGCATCAGGGAAATACAAAAGAAAACCACAATGAGATACCAATTCACACCAGTCAGAATGACTAAAATTAACAAGTCAGGAAATGATAGATGTTGGCAAGGATGAAGAGAAAGGGGAACCCTCTTACACTGTTGGTGGGAATTCAAGCTAGTTCAGTCAGTCTGGAAGACAGTATGGATGTTCCTCAAGAAGTTAAAAATAGAGCTTCCCTCTGACCCAGCAATTACATTACTAGGTATTTATTTACCCAAAAGATACAAATGTAGTGATCCAAAGGGGTACTTTCACCCCAATGTTCATATCAGCAATATCCACAATAACCAAACTGTGGAAAGAGTCAAGATGTCCATCAGCAGAGGAACGGATAAATATATGAGCTTTATATATATATATATATATATATATATATATATATATATATATTCAAAGGAATATGACTCAGCCATCATAAAGGATACTTACCATTTATATGGACATGGATGGAACTGGTGGGTATTATGCTAAGTGAAAGAAATCAAGCAGAGAAAGACAATTATCATATGGTTTTACTCATATGTGGACTATAAGAGACAGTACAGAGGATTATAGGGTAAGGGAGGGAAAACTGGGAAGTCACCACAGAGGGAGAAAAACCATGAGAAATTCTTCACTACAGAAGAGAAACTGAGGGTTGCTGAAGGGGAGATGGGTGGTGGTATGGGGTTATTTGGTGATGGGCAGTAAGAAGGGCCTATCGTATGATGAGTACCGGTGTTACACACAACTGATAAATTATTGAACACTTCATCTGAAACTAATGATATACTATATGTTGGGTAATTGAATTTAAATTTAAAAAGTTGTCTAAAAATTTTTTTCAATTTGTAACTGTTTTGAATTTCATTAGGCTTGAAATGTCTTTGACATAAATAGAATTCAGACAACCCTTTGTTACCCCCACCTCATTAAATAGAACAACAAGAACAGTAACAAACTTCTGAATCTTCTGTTAATGATATATATATATTAAATATGGAAATTTTTACATGGCTTGGTCCTATGTTTCCTCAACATCAGAATTTTGCTCCTTTTTTTTTTTTTTTTTTTTTTTTTGGAGTTCGATTTGCCAACATATAGTATAACACTCAGAGCTCATCCCATCAAGGGTATTCTTCTCACTGTCATTTTATAGGAACATCTGAGTACTTTTACTGATTTCAACTTAAATTTGAACTGATTGTTATAGTTGGCTAGTAGGCTATAGTTGTTATTATAAAACAGTTTGGGCTTAATTATGTACAGCTTTTTCCCAGTTCCTGCCTATCCTGCAACTATACTCAAAGTGTCATTCATACTTATTACTTGGAAATGATGATAGTTTTAGACCTTATCCTAGGTTTATTAATTAATCCTTTATGAGAAACACAAAAATCACTATATCATAGATTTGCTATTTAAAATATTTTGGCTCTGTACTTCAGAATAATTGGTTTACTTTGGTCCCTTTAAAAATTTTATGCATTTTTAAAAAATTTGAAAGGAGATTGAGATCCCAGACTACCTAGGGGGTTCATGATACAAAAAAGAAGTTAAGAACCCTGTGACTAGAGAATTTGGAGCAGAGTAATAATGTAATTTACACTTTTAAAGTATCACTCTGGTGGCGACCAGGCACATTAAAAGATGCCCAGCATCACTTATCATCAAGAGAAATACAAATCAAAACTACAATGACATGCCACCTCACACATGTAAGAATGATTAAAATTAATAACACAAGAAACAACAGGTGTTGGCAAAGATGCAGAGATGGGAAACCTTCTTAACACTGTTGGTGGAAATGCAAAGTGGTGTGGCCACTCTGCAAAACAGTATGGAGGTTCCCAAAAAGTTAGCAATAGATCTACCCTATGATCCAGCAATTCCACTGCTAGGTATTTACCCAAAAGGACACTAAAATAATGATTTGAAGGGACTCATGCACCCCAATGTTGATAGCAGTATTATCAACAAAAACCAAATTATGGAAATATCCCAGGTGTCCATCGACCAATGGACAGATAAAGAAGTGATGTATATTCCTCAGCCATCAAAAAGAATGAAATCCTGCCATTGCAACACTCTGTATGGAGCTAGAAAATATTATGCTAAGTGAAATAAGTCAGAGAAAGGCAAAACTATATGATTTAACTATTATGTATAATTTAAGAAACACAACGAATGAACATAGAGACAGAGGCAAACCACATAACAGACTCTTAACTATAGAGAACAAATTGAAGGTTGCTGGAGGGGAGGTATTTGGAGGATGGTTTATTTTATTTTTTTTTATTTATTTATGATAGTCATACAGAGAGAGAGAGAGAGAGAGAGGCAGAGACAGAGGCAGAGGGAGAGGGAGAAGCGGTTCCATGCACAGGGAGCCCGACGTGGGATTCGATCCCCTGTCTCCAGGATCGCGCCCTGGGCCAAAGGCAGGCGCCAAACTGCTGCGCCACCCAGGGATCCCTGAAGGATGGTTTAAATGGGTGGTGGGTATTAAGGAGGGCACTGGTTCTGATGATCACTGGGTATTGTAAGTGATGAATCACTAAATTCTACAGTTAAAGCTGATATTACACTGTACCTTAAGTAACTGGAATTCAATTAAAAATTGGAAAATTTTTTAAAAAATAGAAGAAAATAATTAGAAGTAACCTTTTTGTAGGAGACATTTACATATATAAGGGAAATTTCCCCTTGCCAGCGTGTCTCCCTTTTCTGTACCAGGAAGAGAAAGATGACTCTAAATCTCTAGAAAATATTATCATTAAAGAAGTCATGAACTTAAATCTGCATAACATTTTTTGCATTTCTGCATTAACATTATTTTACTATGCTTTTTTTTGGTAAATTTGCACAACTGACTCCCAACCTCTAACAGCTTTCTGTCTTTAGCTCAAGATAGTATTCAAGTGAAGGATTCTGCCATTTTAAGGAGTTGCTCCATTTTCCTGGATCTCTCCCATGTGTTATCATGTTATCAAACTTCTGCTTGTTTTTCTTCTGATAACCTGTCTTATGGCAGTTAAATTCTAAAACAGGCAGAAGAAATTTGAAGGATGGAGCAAAAATTTTCCTCTGCAACTAGACATAGGATAAATGCATCAATCTCTCCAATTTACTCTAAAATGCATAAAATTAAGATTCCTTAATGGATGGATTCATGGACAGATATACAATAAAGTACAGTACAATTTTAATTGTATAAATTAAATGATGTATTCATAGTGTTGCCGTACAATTCTTTCATCATTTCTGTATGTTTGAAATGGTTGTATGCTTGAAATTTTTGATGCTAAAATGGAAGATAAGAAAGTTGTTGCAGGGGATCCCTGGGTGGCGCAGCGGTTTAGTGCCCTGCCTTTGGCCCAGGGCGCAATCCTGGAGACCCGGGATGGAATCCCACGTCGGGCTCCCGGTGCATGGAGCCTGCTTCTCCCTCTGCCTGTGTCTCTGCCTCTCTCTCTCTCTCTCTCTGTGACTATCATAAATTTAAATAAATAAATAAATAAATAAATAAATAAATAAATAAATAAAGTTGTTGCAAAAAGGTGTGAATTTCCTACCTGCTTTGAAATTAGAAAATGATGTAACAGCTAATTATGCCCAAGAAGCAGTAAATTTGAAGAAAAGTATTCTGCTTTCTAAATGAGAGGAAGGAGGATGCCTGGGTGGTTCAGTGGTTGGTTGAGCATCTGCCTTTGGCTCAAGACGTGATCCACTAGTCCTGGGATCAAGTCTGAGCTCAGAATTGGGCTCCCTGTAGGGAGCCTGCTTTTCCCTCTCCCACTCTCTGTGTGTGTCTCTCATAAATAAATAAATAAATAAATAAATAAATAAATAAATAAATAAATAAAATCTTAAAAACAAATAAAATAAATGAGAGGAGGGACATTTGGTTTGCAGGTCACCTTCCCATTGTAAAGGCCAGAATCCTCCCCCTCACCCCCGGCCCACATCCTCCTTCCTTCAGCCTTTGTATAACCAAAAAAGAATATGTACGTTGGAAGTTTAAAATCTAGGCTTTACCATATATTATCTGTGTGGCCTTGGAATAATTACTTAATCTATATGGTCCAATAGTCTATTCATATCCAAAATTGGAAGGAGTGACTACATTTATGCCACTGATTGTTGTGGGTAAAAATAAGACTATATATGAGAGCACATAGCAAAATATTGGGCATAGAATTTTTTTGTTTCAAATATTTTTGTTTTTATTTAAATTCCAGTTGGGACACCTGAGTGGCTCAGCAGTTGGGCGTCTGCCTTCAGCTCAGGGCATGATTCCAGTATTGGGGATCGAGTCTGGCACTGGGCTCCCTGTGGGGAGCCTGCTTCTCGCTCTGCCTGTGTCTCTGCCTCTCTCTGTGTCTCAAATAAATAAATAAATAAATAAATAAATAAATAAATAAAATATTTTTTAAAAAATCCAGTTAGTTAACATATACTATTATATTGGTTTCAGGAGTAGAATTTAGTGATTCATCACTTACATGTAACACCCAGTGCTCATTGAAAGTGCCCTCCTTATCCTTAATACTTATCAATCATTTAGTCTATCTCCTACCTACCTCCCCTCCAGCAACCCTCAGTTTGTTCTCTATCATTAAGAGGCCTATATGGTTTGCCTCCTGTCTTTGTTTCCCTCCCTTCCCATGTATTGATCTATTTTGTTCCTTAAATTCCACATTCGAGAGAAATCACATGGTATTTGTCTTTTACTGACTGACTTGTTTCACTTAGCATAATACACTCTAGCTTTATCTATGTCATTGCAAATATCAAGATTTCATTCTTTTTGATGGCTGAGTAATAATTATATATAATATAATTATATATTATATATAAAATTTTCTTTGTTTTATATTATTCATATTATATTTATATTAATTATATGTAATATATTACATATATGAAATATATATAATATAGATATACATATATATGTAAATATGTATATAAATATACATATATCTGTAAATATATAAATTTCTTCTTTATCCACTCATCAGTCAATGGACACATGGACTATTTCCATGATTTGGCTTTTGTTAATAATGCTGCTATAAACATCAAAATGTATGTGTCCCTTTGAATACATATTTTAGTATCCTTTGGTTAAATAACTAGTAGTGCAGTTGCTGGGTTGTAGGGTAGCTCTATTTTTCACTTTTTCAGGAACCTCTATCTTGTTTTCCAAATTTGTATTCCTTTTCTTCAACCAAGTCACAAGGATGCTTTGGTCAGTAACAAAACTTTCATGTAGCAATGTTACTTAACAGCTACTTGCCACTTTGTGCCCCTGGCATTTGCGCTTTTGCAGCTCAAGTCTTCTCTGACTCAGAAACAGATCATATAAAGCCCTGCTAATTCTGAAGAACATTGGTTGTCTCACAAGAAACAATGCTTTGATTTTCTTCCTCAGATATACAGCATTTTGGGGTCAGAGGATACAAGACTATGTATGTATTTAGGGCCTGGCTTATCTTTGTTAATAGAGGGAAGGGAAGTTGTTGGACAAAGAATTTATTGAAAATCTTTATTCAGGGAAATTTTTATTGCTGGGCTCTTTTGTGAAAAGCATAACTTGGACTAAAGTAGATCAAGATCTTGTAGCTAAAATGAATTGTGTGGATTGGCATGCATTTTATTAGCTATAATAGAATAAAAATATTTATACACACAAAAAGAATTTAGTTTTGAACCACAGCCAAACATGTTTTTGAAAGCTATTAAACTGCAATTAAACTAGAACATCAATAATTCTAACTAAACCTAAATATTCCAAAGTTCTGTAACATTTGCCTTGTGTTCTTGATGGAGAAAAAGCAAAAATTTTATTTTGAAAACTCAAGTTCTCCTATGAACGTGGCTTATTAACAGGGAAATTGTCACTTGGCATAGGGCCTTGCCAATGGCGAGAAATCTTGTCTCATGGTTACAAAAGAAAAAAAGAATAATTATAATAATAAATTTTAGCGACATAAAAATCACAATTTAATAGAAGTTTAAAATCTCATTTTACCTGATTTTAATTAAGTTCATTTTAATTTATTAAAGAAACAGTATTTTAAAATCAGCTCATTTATTTTCAAATTAATTAATTAGATTCAGAACACTCAGGAGGGGCAAGATGGCGGAAGAGTAGGGTCTCCAAACCACCTGTCCCCACCAAATTACCTAGATAACCTTCAAATCATCCTGAAAATCTATGAATTCGGCCTGAGATTTAAAGAGAGAACACCTGGAATGCTACAGTGAGAAGAGTTCCCGCTTCTATCAAGGTAGGAAGACGGGGAAAAAGAAATAAAGAAACAAAAGGCATCCAAAGGAGAGGGGCCGCGGGAGGAGCTGGGCTAAGGCCGGGGCGAGCGCCCCCAGGACAGGAGAGCCCGACCTGGAGAAGCAGGAGCTTCACCAATCTTCCCGGGCGGAAAGGCGCCCGCAGGGAATTAGAGCAGGACCCCAGGAGGGCGGAGATGCCCTCAGGCTCCCTGGGACACTAACAGACACCTGCGCGCCCAGGAGAGTGCCCCGAGCTCCCTAAGGACTGCAGTGCGCAAGGCTGGACCCGGGAGCAGCTCGAGAAGTTCTGGCAGCGGCTCCGCAGAGGGGGCTGCGTGGCCCTGGAGCAGCTTGGAGGTGGCTCTGGCAGAGGAAGAGGCTCCGTGCAGAGGGGGCTGCGCGGCTCTGGGAGCAGCTCGGAGGGGCTCGGGCTGCGGCTCCAGGGAGAGGCGGCTGCGCGGCCAGGAGTGCGAATCCAAAAGCACAGGCCCGGGAGCACAGGGCGCCAGGACACAGCCCAGGATCCAGCCTCCCCCCGGGACAGTCAGAAGCCAGGAGGGCCCAGGACCGCAAGGACGCTCCTGCACGGAGCTGAGCAGATCAGCGGCCCCGCCCTGGAGCCTCCAGGCCCCTGCAGACGGAGAGCTCTGGAGTTACTGCGGGGGCTGAATCCAGGGCTCCAGAGATGGCCACCGCCACTGTGGTTGTTCCTCCTGGGGCCTCACGGGGTAAACAACCCCCACTGAGCCCTGCACCAGGCAGGGGGCAGAGCAGCTCCCTCAAGTGCTAACAGCTGAAAATCAGCACAACAGGCCCCTCCCCCAGAAGACAGCTAGACAGACAAGTTCCAAGGGAAGTCAAGGGACTTAAAGTATACAGAATCAGAAGATACTCCCCTGTGGTTTTCTTTTTCTTTTTGATTTCTGATTGCTTCCCCCACCCATTTTTTCCCCTTTCTTTCTTTTTCTTCTCTTTTTTCCTTTTTTCTTCCTTTTTCTCTTTTCTTTCCTTCTCTCTCTCTCTTTTTCTCCTTTTCCCATTACAACTTGCTTTTGCCCACTCTGCACTGAGCAAAATGACTAGAAGGAAAACCTCACCTCAAAAGAAAGAATCAGAAACAGTCCTCTCTCCCACAGAGTTACAAAATCTGATTACAATTCAATGTCAGAAAGCCAATTCAGAAGCACTATTATACAGCTACTGGTGGCTCTAGAAAAAAGCATAAAGGACTCAAGAGACTTCATGACTGCAGAATTTAGACCCAATCAGGCAGAAATTAAAAATCAATTGAATGAGATGCAATCCAAACTAGAAGTCCTAACGACGAGGGTTAACGAGGTGGAAGAACGAGTGAGTGACATAGAAGACAAGTTGATGGCAAAGAGGGAAACTGAGGAAAAAAGAGACAAGCAATTAAAAGACCATGAAGACAGATTAAGGGAAATAAACGACAGCATGAGGAAGAAAAACCTACGTTTAATTGGGGTTCCCGAGGGCGCCGAAAGGGACAAAGTGCCAGAATATGTATTTGAACAAATCCTAGCTGAAAACTTTCCTAATCTGGGAAGGGAAACAGGCATTCAGATCCAGGAGATAGAGAGATCCCCCCTAAAATCAATAAAAACCATTCAACACCTCGACATTTAATAGTGAAGCTTGCAAATTCCAAAGATAAAGAGAAGATCCTTAAAGCAGCAAGAGACAAGAAATCCCTGACTTTTATGGGGAGGAATATTAGGGTAACAGCAGACCACTCCACAGAGACCTGGCAGGCCAAAAAGGGCTGGCAGGATATATTCAGGGTCCTAAATGACAAGAACATGCAACCAAGAATACTTTATCCAGCAAGGCTCTCATTCAAAATGGAAGGAGAGATAAAGAGCTTCCAAGACAGGCAGGAACTGAAAGAATATGTGACCTACAAACCAGCTCTGCAAGAAATTTTAAGGTGGACTCTTAAAATACCCTTTTAAGAAGAAGTCCAGTGGAACAATCCACAAAAACAAGGACTGAATAGATATCATGATGACACTAAACTCATATCTGTCAATAGTAACTCTGAATGTGAATGGGTTTAATGACCCCATCAAAAGGCGCATGGTTTCAGACTGGATAAAAAAGGAGGACCCATCTATTTGCTGTCTACAAGAGACTCATTTTAGAGAGAAGGACACCTACAACCTGAAAATAAAAGGTTGGAGAACCATTTACCATTCAAATGGTCCTCAAAAGAAAGCAGGCGTAGCCATCCTTATATCAGATAAACAAAAATTTACCCCGAACAGTAGTGAGAGATGAAGAGGGACACTATCTCATACTTAAAGGATCTATCCAACAAGAGGACGTAACAATCCGCAATATATATGCCCTGTATGTGGGAGCTGCCAAATATTTAAACCAATTAATAACCAAAGTGAAAAAATACTAAGATAATAATACACTGATACATGGTGACTTCAATCTAGCTCTTTCTACCCTCCGTAGGTCTTCTAAACACAACATCTCCAAAGAAACTACACCTTTACACTGGACCAGATGGATTTCACAGATATCTACAGAACTTTACATCCAAATTCAACTGAATACACATTCTTCTCAGTGCACATGGAACTTTCTCCAGAATAGACCACATACTGGGTCACAAATCGGGTCTTAACTGATACCAAAAGATTGGGATCGTACCCTTCATATTCTCAGACCATAATGCCTTGAAATTAGAACTAAATCACAACAAGAAGTTTGGAAGGACCTCAAACACGTGGAGGTTAAGGACCATCCTGCTAAAAGATGAAAGGGTCAACCAGGAAAATAAGGAAGAATTAAAAAGATTCATGGAAACTAATGAGAATGAAGATACAACCATTCAAAATCTTTGGGATGCAGCAAAAGCAGTCCTAAGGGGGAAATACATCACAATACAAGCATCCATTCAAAAACTGGAAAGAACTCAAATACAAAAGCTAACCTTACACATAAAGGAGGTAGAGAAAAAACAGCAGATGGACCCTACACCCAGCAGAAGAAGAGAGTTAATTAAAATTCAAGCAGAAGTCAATGAAATCGAGACCAGAAGAACTGTGGAACAGATCAACAGAACCAGGAGTTGATTCCTTGAAAGAATTAATAAGATAGATAAACCATTAGCCAACCTTATTAAAGAGAGAAGACTCAAATTAATAAAATCAGTGAATGAGAAAGGAGAGATCACTACCAACACCAAGGAGATACAAACGATTTTAAAAACATATTATGAACAGCTATACGCCAATAAATTAGGCAATCTAGAAGAAAAGGACACATTCCTGGAAAGCCACAAACTACCAAAACTGGAACAGGAAGAAATAGAAAACCTGAACAGGCCAATAACCAGGGAGGAAATTGAAGCAGTCATCAAAAACGTCCCAAGACACAAGAGTCCAGGGCCAGATGGCTTCCCCGGGGAATTCTATCAAACGTTTAAAGAAGAAACCATACCTATTCTACTAAAGCTGTTGGAAAGATAGAAAGAGATGGAGTACTTCAAAATTCGTTCTATGAGGCCAGCATCACATTAATTCCAAAACCAGACAAAGACTCCACCAAAAAGGAGAATTACAGACCAATATCCCTGATGAACATGATGCAAAATTCTCAACAAGATACTAGCCAATAGGATCCATAGTATATTAAGAAAATTATTCACTATGACCAAGTAAGATTTATCCCCTGGCACAAGGCTGGTTCAACACTCGTAAAACAATCAATGTGATTCATCTTATCAGCAAGAGAAAAACCAAGAACCATATGATCCTCTCATTAGATGCAGAGAAAGCATTTGGCAAAATACAGCATCCATTCCTGATCAAAACTCTTCAGAGTGTAGGGATAGAGGGAACTTTCCTCGACATCTTAATAGCCATCTATGAAAAGCCCACAGCAAATATAATTATCAATGGGGAAGCACTGGGAGCCTTTCCCCTAAGATCAGGAACAAGACAGGGATGTCCACTCTCACCACTGCTATTCAACACAGTACTGGAAGTCCTAGCCTCAGCAATCAGACAACAAAAATACATTAAAGGCATTGAAATTGGCAAAGAAGAAATCATACTCTCCCTCTTCACTGATGACATGATACTCTACATAGAAAACCAAAAGCCTCCACCCCAAGATTGCTAAAACTCATACAGCAATTTGGTAGCGTGGCAGGATAGAAAATCAATGCCCAGAAATCAATGGCATTTCTATACACTAACAATGAGACTGAATAAAGAGAAATGAAGGAGTCAATCCCATTTACAATTGCACCCAAAAGCATAATTTACCTAGGAATGAAACTCAGCAAAGAGGTAAAGGATCTATACCCTAAAAACTATAGAACACTTCTTTTTTTTTTAATTTTTACTTATTTATGATAGTCACACACAGAGAGAAAGAGAGAGGCAGAGACACAGGCAGAGGGAGAAGCAGGCTCCATGCACCGGGAGCCCGACGTGGGACTCGATCCCGGGTCTCCAGGATCGCGCCCTGGGCCAAAGGCAGGCGCTAAACCGCTGAGCCACCCAGGGATCCCCTATAAAACACTTCTGAAAGAAATTGAGGAAGACACAAAGAGATGGAAAAATATTCCATGCTCACGTATTGGCAGAATTAATATTGTGAAAATGTCAAGGTTACCCAGGGCAATTGATACATTTAAAGTAATCCCTATCAAAGTACCACGGACTTTCTTCAGAGAGTTAGAACAAATTATTTTAAGATTTGTGTGGAATCAGAAAAGACCCCAATAGCCAGGGGAATTTTAAAAAAGAAAACCATATCTGGGGGCATCGCAATGCCAGATTTCAGGTTGTACTACAAAGCTGTGGTCATCAAGACAGTGTGGTACTGGCACAAAAACAGACACATAGATCAATGGAACAGAATAGAGAACCGAGAAGTGGACCCTGAACTTTATGGTCTACTAATATTCAATAAAGGAGGAAAGGCTATCCATTGGAAGAAAGTCTCTTCAATAAATGGTGCTGGGAAAATTGGACATCCACATGCAGAAGAATGAAACTAGACCACTCTCTTGCACCATACACAAAGATAAACTCAAAATGGATGAAAGATCTAAATGTGAGACAAGATTCCATCAAAATCCTAGAGGAGAACACAGGCAACACCCTTTTTGAACTTGGCCACAGTAACTTCTTGCAAGATACATCCATGAAAGCAAGAGAAACAAAAGCAAAAATGAACTATTGGGACTTCATCAAGATAAGAAGCTCTTGCACAGCAAAGGATACAGTCAACAAAACTCAAAGACAACCTACAGAATGGGAGAAGATATTTGCAAATGACGTATCTGATAAAGGGCTAGTTTCCAAAATCTATAAAGAACTTATTCAACTCAACAGGAAAGAAACAAACAATCCAATCATGAATTGGGCGAAAGATATGAACAGAAATCTCACAGAGGAAGACATAGACATGGACAACAAGCACATGAGAAAATGCTCTGCATCACTTGCCATCAGAGAAATACAAATCAAAACCACAATGAGATACCACCTCACACCAGTGAGAATGGGGAAAATTAACAAGGCAGGAAACCACAAATGTTGGAGAGGATATGGAGAAAGGAGAACCCTCTTGCACTGTTGGTGGGAATGTGAACTGGTACAGCCACTCTGAAAAACTGTGTGGAGGTTCCTCAAAGAGTTAAAAATAGATCTGCCCTATGACCCAGAAATTGCACTGCTGGGGATTTACCCGAAAGATACAGATGCAGTGAAACACTGGGTCACCTGTACCACGATGTTTATAGCAGCAATGTCCACAAAAGCCAAACTGTGGAAGGAGCCTCGGCATCCATCGAAAGATGGATGAATGGATAAAGAAGATGTGGTCTATGTATACAATGGAATATTACTCAGCCATTAGAAACGACAAATACCCACCATTTGCTTCAATGTGGATGGAACTGGAGGGTATTATAGCTGAGTGAAATAAGTCAATCGGAGAAGGACAAACATTATATGGTCTCATTCATTTGGGGAATATGAAAAATAATGAAAGGGAATAAAGGGGAAAGGAGAAAAAATAAGTGGGAAATATCAGAAAGGGAAACAGAACGTGAGAGACTCCTTACTCTGGGAAACAAACAAGGGGTAGTGGAAAAAGGTAGGTTGGAGGGGGTGGGTGTGACTGGGTTGAGGGGCACTAAGGGGGGCACTTGATGGGATAAGCACTGGGTGTTATGCTATATGTTGGCAAATTGATCTCCAATAAAAAAAATAAGAGACTTTTTTTTTCCATTGGCTATACTTTCCTGCTTTGTCAAAGATTAGTTGATCATAGTGTTGTTGGTCCATTTCTGGATTCTCTATTCTGTTCCATTGATCCATTGATCAATATGTCTGATTTTTGCCAGTACTATACTGTGTTGAGGATTACAGCTTTATAATACAGCTTGATGTCTGGAATTGTAGTGCCTCCATCTTTGGTTTTCTTTTTCAACATTCCTCTAGTCATTCAGGGTCTTTGGTATTTGATATAACTTATAGGATTGTTTATTTCAGCTGTGTGAAAAATGCTGTTGGTATTTTGATAGCAATTGCATTGAATGTGTAGATTGCTTTGGGTAGCATAGACAATTTAACAATGTTTCTTCTTCCAATCCATGAATATGGAACTTTTTCCTTTCTTTGTGTCTTCCTGAATTTCTTTCATAAGTGTTCTATAGTTTTCAGAGTACAGATCCTATATGTATTTGGTTAGGTTTATTTCTAGGTATCTTGTTTCTGGAGCTGATGTAAATGGGATTGATTCTCTTTCTTCTGCTTCATTGTTAATGTATAGAAAAGCAACTGAAGTATGTTTTTATTTTATATCCTGAGAATTTGCTGAATTCTTGTATCAGTTCTAACAATTTTCTTTTGTGGATTCTTTTGAGTTGTCTACAGAGTATCATGTCGTCTCTGAAGAGTGAAAGTTTGACTTCCTAGCAGATTTGTATAGTTTTATTTGTTTTTTGTTGTCTGATTACTCAGGCTAGGATTTCCAGTATTACATTGAGTGATAGTGGTGACAGTGAACATCCCTATTAAGTTCCTGACCTTAGGGGAAAATTTCTCAGTTTTTCCCTGTTGAAGATGATATTCACTGGGTCTTTTGTATATGGCTTTGATGATGTTGAAGTATGTTTCCTCTATCCCTGTACTGCAGACAGTTTTTGTCTTTTTTTGTTTTTAAGATTTTATTTATTTATTCATGAGAGACACACAGAGAGAGAGAGAGAGAGCAGCAGAGACACAAGCAGAGGGAGAAGCAGGCCCCATGCAGGGACCCTGATGCGAGACTTGATCCCGGGACTCCAGGTTCATGCCCTGCGCCAAAGGCAGGCGCTAAACCGCTGAGCCACCCAGGGATCCCCAAGACAGTTTTTTTTTTTAAAGAAAGAATGCTGTATTTTATCAATTTTTTTTTCCTGCATGTGTTGAGAAGATCATATAGTTCTTTTCCTATCTTTTACTAATGTGATGTATTGCATTGATTCATATGCAGATGTTCAACCACCCTTGCAGCCCAGGAATAAATACTACTTAATTGTGGTGAATAAACCTTTTAATGTACTGCTGGATATATTAGCTAGTATCTTGGTGGGAAATTTTGTATCCATATTCAGCAGGAACATTGGTCTATAATTCTCCTATTCAGTGAGGTCTTTATTTTGGGATCACGGTAATGCTTGCCTCATAGAATTAATTTGGAAATTTTCCTTCCATTTCCATTTTTGAAGGGTTTTATAGTGCTTATTAATTATTTAAAAGAACCAGTTTCTAGTTTCATTGATCTGTTTTACTGTTCTGCTGTCTATTCCATTGATTCGTGCTCTTATCCTTATTATTTCTCTTCTCCTGCTTGGTTTAGGCTTTATTTGATGTTCTCTCTCCGGCTCCTTTAGCTGTAAAGTTAGCTTCTGTATTTGTGATTTTAAATTTTTTTGATAAATGCTTGTATTGCAGTTTGTTTCCCTCTTGGGACCACCTTTGCTGTATCCCAAATATTTTGACCCATTGTGCTTTCATTTTAGTTAGTTTGCATGAATTGTTATACATTGCTTTCAAATAAATAAATTTTAAAAATCTTTAAAACAAATTTGTCTGATACAAGGATTGCTACCCCAGCTTTCTTTGAGGTCCATTCTCATGATAAATGGTTCTCCAACTCCTCACTTTCAATCTGGAGGTGTCTTAGATCTAAAATGAGTCACTTCATTTGGGGAATATAAATAATAGTGAAAGGGAATATAAGGGAAGGGAGAAGAAATGTGTGGGAAATATCAGAAAGGGAGACAGAACGTAAAGACTGCTAACTCTGGGAAACGAACTAGGGGTGGTAGAAGGGGAAGAGGGCGGGGGGTGGGAGTGAATGGGTGACGGCACTGGGGGTTATTCTGTATGTTAGTAAATTGAACACCAATAAAAAATAAATTAAAAAAAAAGACAGATTTCTTTATCCCTGGGTTATCTGATGAATTTAATAATAATTAAAGTTTAACTTTAAACAAAAAATAAATAAATAAAATGAGTCACTTGTAGACAGCAAATGAATGGGTTTTACATCCAATTGGATACCCTGTTTCTTGATTGGAGCATGTACATTAAGAATAACTATTGAAAGATATGAGTGGAGAGCCATTGTATTACCTGTAAAGTCACTGTTCCTATAGATTGTCTTTGTTTCTTTCTGGCTTATGTTACTTTTGGGCTCTCTCTTCATTTACAGAATCCTCTTTAATATTTCTTGCAGAACTGGGTTAGTGGTCACATATTATTTTTAATTTCTTTCTGTCCTGGAAGCTCTTTATTTCTCCTTCTATTCCAAATGGCAGCCATGCTGGATAATGTATTCTTGACTGCATGTTTTTCTCACTTAGTACCCTCAATATATCATGCCAGCCCTTTCTGACATGCCAGGTCTCTGAGAATAGGTCTGTTGCAATTCTAATATTCTTACCCCTGTAGGTTAAGAACCTCTTGTCTCAAGCTGCTTTCAGGACTTTCTCTTTACCTCTGAAATTTGCAAGCTTCACTATTATACATTGGGTTATTGATCTATTTTTATTGGTTGGGGAAGGGTCCTCTCTACCTATTGTACTTGAATGTCTGTTTCTTTCTCCAGATTAAGAAAGTTCTCAGCTATGATTTGCTCAAATATGCCTTTTGGGCCTCCTCTTTCTTCTCCCTCAGGGTCCCCAATATTTCTAATAATGTTTCATTTTATGGCATCACTGATTTATCAAAGCCTCCCCTCGTGTTCCATTAGTTGTTTTTCTCTCTTTTCCACAGCTTCTTTCCTTTCTATAAACTTCTCTTCTATGTCACTTACTCTCTCTTCTGTCTCATTTACCCTAGGTGTTAGAGCATCCAATTTAGAGTTCATCTCAGAGTATTTTTCATTTCAGCTTGATTAGATTTCATTTCTACACTAAGAGATTCTCTAGTGTCCTTTATGCTTTCTTCAAACTCAGATAGTAACTTTATAATTGTCATCCTGAATTCCAGCTCTGACATCTTAGTTATATCCATGTCAATTAGACCTGTGTCAGAGAATATTACCTCTGTTTCTTCCTTTTGTTGTGAATTCCTCTTCTAGTCAAAGAATGAATGGGGAAAAGAGAGAATAGAATCTCACAGAGTAGACAAAACAGTGTTATCCATTTTGTCCTGAATGTCTTTTGGTCTCTGTTAGAAGACACTAAATCCTAACACTGTAAAGAAAGCAGAATATATATATATATATATATATATATATATATATATATAAAATTAAAATGAATACAGTGAAAGGAAGCCAAAAGTAAAGAATGTATCTATAAATTGTAATTATAAAAAATGAAAGTTAAAAGACTTAAAAACAAATTATTGATAAAATAAGAAACTAGTTAAAAATGGAAAATGGGAAAAAAAGAAAAAAAGAAAAAATAGAAAATTTTAAACTGAGAGATAAACAAATCATGAGAAAAAGAACACTCAAGTTCTATATACTATTTTCCCTTAATGCTGGAGTTTTGCAGTCCAAATTTGGTCTCTAAATTTGTTATTCACATGTTCTTCCAGGTAATCTTCTTGTGGAGAGGTCTGCTGGTCTGATTCTCAGGTGTCTTTGCCTGGGAAGAATTGCACCACCCCTTACTGGGAGGCCAGGATCAGTTTAAGCTGTTTGCTGTGTTTGGCTTTTGTTCCTTGAAGGTTTTCTGTGCCTCTTTAGAGGGCGAAAATTAAAATGGCCATGCCCTCATTTCTAGCTTGGAACTAAAAGATTGTGATTGTGCCAAATTCTGCCCACGTCTATGGTATGTGCCCACTCTGATCCTCCTGGGGAAAGGAGGATCCAAGTTTGTGCACTTTGCAGGGCCCTGGGACAGAGAGCATTTGCCCAATTTTGTGTGCACCCACTCCACCCATCCTGGGGGAGGGCAATAGGCTGCTGTATTCTCATCCTTTGCAGCACCCCCACTCAGAAAGAAGTCACCCTATTAGGCTATGGTTCAAGGTTTATGGTGAATCTAGCTGACAGATCCCTCCTGGGCTCCCTGATTAAAACCAGTTTCCCCACTGCAATGTTTGGGAACTCTGTGGGCTCATGCAGTCCCATTCTTTCTCTGACTCCAGGGATCTTGAGACCACACTGTCCCACCTGGGATTCTTCCCTGCTTCAATACTGAGCACCTCTTAGGCAAGGACGTTTCTCATTTGAGTACATTTAAGAATGTTCCAATTTTGTGCTCCAAGGTTATATCACTTTCCAGTAGCTGGCTTACAGAGGCTCCCCTCCCCCACTGTTTATCTTCCAATACATTCCCCTCAGTTTTGCTTCTCCATGCTCCTACCTTGCAAAAAGTGATCGCTTTTCTATTTGTAGACCTCCAGCCATTCTTTTCTTAAATCTCAGGGGTTTTTTTGTTTGTTTCCTTGTTTCTTTGTTTTAGATCTCAATTTGAATTCATAGAAGTTCAGAATGATTTGATAGTTATCTAGCTAAATTCAAGGGGCGAGATGAAATGAGTTCTCTACTCTTCTGTCATCTTGCCTCCTAGCTAAACAACTATTTTTTTTTTATTTAAATTCCAGTTGGCTAATATACAGTATAGTTTTAGTTTCAGGTGTACAATTTAGTGATTCAACACTTATATACAACTCTTTAAAGAATATTATCTCAATGAATTATATAATAAATACAACCATTTAGTTTCTAAACTCTATTTTTTTAATATAGAAGATTTGGAGTTTACATGAAGCTTTGGAATGATCCAGAATATATAATCAAATAATTATTTCTTTTTAAAGAATAGTAAGGCAAGAAATGCCTCTTCTTTTATTCTTACCTACATCTTTTTCTGGGTTCGTTTTCATCAATAATATTACATTTTCTGAAAGATAATCCCTGAATAGGAGAAACTGAGTTAGAACTGACTGGGGATATTTATTATTAGATTTGGTATACTTTCATCTGATCATGGTTACCAGACAGGAAAATCAAGTTTGACTTGTGGATGTTTGCTGAGACCTTGATTTGTTGGGTATTATGGATTTTTAGTTTATTCTGACTAATGCCTCCAATCCTTTTGCAACTTGCTAATCGAAAATAAATGCAAATTTATACTATGAATGATCAGTGTCAAGAGTTCAGTCAATGTGACTGGGTTAAACCATTCATATCTACCATTCCCACTCTTTCATTCACTATTATAGACATCAATAGACAGCATGGAGGAAATGAGTTAATGTTAGGATAGGTGGATTATTATCTCTTTTGGGATTCTATCTTTTGGGAATTAGAAAGTTCTAAAATAGACTTGCTCTTCAACCACCACTATGAAATCCAAATCCATGTATTCATAGATGGGGTAATGGAACATATCACTTCTCTACCAAAACTACTGTAAACATTTAAAGGCTGAATTACCTACTAGAATGCCACTATTTTTTTTTTTTATTGGTGTTCAATTTACTAACATACAGAATAACACCCAGTGCCCGTCACCCATTCACTCCCACCCCCCGCCCTCCTCCCCTTCTACCACCCCTAGTTCGTTTCCCAGAGTTAGCAGTCTTTATGTTCTGTCTCCCTTTCTGATATTTCCCACACATTTCTTCTCCCTTCCCTTATTTTCCCCTAGAATGCCACTATTATTTGTTGTTTTCATTTACACTTTAATGTTTTTCCAGCATGTATCACCTTTCCCAGAGGTCCTGTAAATTTGAAAATGTAGATAAATAAAAATATCAAATCAAATACAGTAGGTGCCCTTTTACTCAAATAAGTTGAAAATTGAAACATTTTGGTTTAATATATTGGTTAAGTCAGTTTACAAATTTACCATACATTAATTCCTAACTTTTGAGGACCTATAAGAAAATAAATAAAAGAAAAACATGCAATGATAAAACTATACGAAGCTTACTTATATTTAATTTAGAATATTTGGGATGTACTTTGATATCTTACAGTGCCCCTGAATCGTCACCATAAACACAAGTTATCATTGCCTTTCAAACTGTCTGGATACAGCTGTTTAATGAAATATTAACATCAATGTTTTTCCATAGCAATACATCTAGTATGATTGAAAGAATTGACTGATCTGAAGGTGATCTTGATTAACATATATGGATCTTTCAGAGGCCTGTTTCAAAATAGAATACAACTGAGTATTGCATTACTCAGTAATTGCATTACTCCTGATGTCCTGGAATTGTAGGAAACCTTTTAATCTCTATTTTTTTGTACAGTGCCAGAGAATCTCCTTCTTTTATTTACTACTCTAAAGTAGATCAAATTTAATATGGTTTTATTCAGTTATTATTTTCAAAGCTACTAATAAAGAATGTGAAATGTACCTGAGCCATGGATATGAGAAAAAATGTAGAGGGAAAAACCAATGTTTAATTAAGACCAATTAAAATGACAGAAGAAAACCTAGCCAGTATCTTTAATTTGGTGTTCACTTAACATATAACACTTTGTAGAAACATTGACAAAAGGCATTTTGAGGTAGAAAATGTATGTCAGCAAACGTGTGAAATCATGTTATATAAACAGTTTTCAGTAAATGGGGACAGCGTTTTAGCAACTGAACTGTGACTATTTGGTAAAATATTCGGATTCAAATAAATCATAGAAAAATGAGTTGTAGAATTCATTTTGTTCCCTTCCACAACTGTACTCTGAAGAGTTAATTACTTAATTGAAAAGCCACAGTGATATATCTACCTGAATATTTTTTTTACCCGCTCCCTCTGGGTGGCTCAAAATATTGGCTAGTCCACATTTTGTATTGAACTCATATCGTGTGTTCTTGTACCTCAAAATGTTGCCCATTTACCCAATAACCCCCAATCCACTCTCTCATCATAGCAACTGGAGACACTAAAAGTAACAGTCAATAAAGGAAAAGAGTGATATTGGGCCATTACATTTGAAGGGGGCATAAAAGAGTTAGAGACATAGTAGGAGTAGTGTTCACAGTGAATGGCAACAAACCTAGCTATCCTTACTTCTCAGGAAAGAACAAATATAAGGCTTCCAAATACAGTTTAACTGAATCATTTCTGTCATTAATATTCTCTAACTCCCACACACAGCCATAGCCATGCTATGGTCTGAACACTTGTGTCTCCCAACCTCCTCAAATTCATATGTTGAAATTTTTGAATAGGATTAGTTTTCTTATAAAAGAGACTCCACAGAGTTTCTTCATCTTTTTCACCATGTGAGGACACAGCAAGAAGACACTGATTATAAACAATGAAGAAAGCCTCACTAGAATGCAACCATTCTAGCAACATGATCTTGCACTTCCAGCCTCCAGATCAGTTAGAAAGAATTTTTTTGCTTACAAGGCACTCAGTTTGTGGTATTTTGTTATAGCAACCCAAATGGATTAAGATAGCCAACAAAGCAACCTATTAACTTTCTGGGACTTTTCAGATTTATGAAAATCTGCGTTCATTTTTGTGCTGTAATTATAATAACTTCTGATATGTTGGGCTTGATAATATCATAACTGAGTTCCTTGAATTCCAAAATAGTGACTCACTTCACTCTTTAGAGAATGTTGAAAGGCCTGATAAAGACTGAATTATACTCACCATGCCACAACTTTTCAAAGTGTGGTAAAAAGAACTCATACATTAGAATAACCTGGAAGCTTATTAAAATTCATATAAGTAAGCTCTACTCCCATGTTAATTAATCAAATCTCTGGGATGGACTGAGGCACTTACATTTTAGAAAGCTAGCTTGGTGGTACTGGTGCATACTGGAAATTGACTATATCTTCTTGGAAACTGGAAGAGAGTAAAATGCTCCCATCCAGATTCCGGCTTTGATGTGAAATAAAAATTGGAGTGGGGAGAATTAGAAATCATGGAGACTGGTTAAGGGCCAATTTCAATTATCCAATTGAGAGATAATGAGGGTTTGATAATTCAGAAGTGGAATCAACAAAATTTTTAGTTTGACCATGGTTCAGATTTACATAGAAAGAAAACTCTTGATTAAATTATATGAATATATTTAGTAGTGTCTTTATACAGCAGAATATGGAAGAATTTTTCAACTAAATGCCTCCATGATTTCAATAACAATTGCATTTTAATTTTATTTCTTTTTTTAGTTTTTGAGGGAGAGAGATAGAGCATGCAAGTGGTAGAAGAGGGGTTGAGGGAGGAGAGAATCTTAAGCAGGCTCCACACCCAGCACAGAGCTGAAGCAGGATTCAATCTTAAGACCCTGAGATCATGACCTGAGGTGAAATGAAGCGTAGGATGCTTAACCAACTGAACCACTCAGGTGCCCCACAATAACAATTGTGTTTAAAGTACAATAGCAGATTAAATTCAAAGTATTTGACAGAATATTTTAAATTCCACCTTCCTATAACATATATCAATGACAGGATTGGGGATACACATAATAAGTAAAAGAAAATAGAATACAAATAAAATGTCCATAATCTCTGCTATCACCACCAGTCTTGATTTTAAAGATTATTAAAAATATTTTGAATAGTCTGTGGTTCATTTCTACCCTTAAAATATTTTGCAGGTGACAACATATCTCCAGTCACATTAAAGATAAAACATTTTATTTTATTTTTTAAAGATTTTATTTATTTATTCATGAGAGACAGAGAGAGAGAGAGAGAGGCAGAGACACAGGCAGAGGGAGAAGCAGGCTCCATGCAGGGAGCCAATGTGGGACTTGATCCTGGGTCTCCAAGATCACACCCTGGCTGAAGGTGGTGCTAAACCCCTGAGCCACCTGGGCTGCCCAAAACATTTTATTTTTTAAAGATTACTTCTTTATCTATTTTAGAGGGGATGTGAGGCAGAGGGAGAGAAAGAATCCCAAGCAGACTCCATCTTGAGCATGGAGCCTGACATGGGGCTTGATTTAATGACCCTGAGATTGTAACCAGAGCCAAAACCAAGAATTGGATGCCTAACCTATTGAGCCAACCAGGCACTCCTAAAGACACAAAGTTTAAATTAAAGTACTGGAGTGGCTAAAACTTTCTTAGAATTAAGATAAATAGACTTCCCTGGAGGAAAACTTATGTATTATTACAGCTGTGTAAATATATTTTATTAATTCTAATCTTTTGTATTTTACATATATTATGGAAAGAGAGGTAGTAGAAAAGGAATGCTGCTGACAACAAACCACTGTAGTGTTAGACTTCAAGTGGTACTACCTAAAATCTAGTAAAGAATGCTCTTTATCTCCTTTCAGTTCCATTTGTCTGAAAGAATGGCTCTCCTAAAATACACACAAACACACACATACACACACATGCTTACTTTTCTGAGTTCTTCATTTTAAGTACCAATCAGAACACTCAAATGGCTTTTATTACAGTTTGGAAATTGGCACCTCATTGCTTTTTTATCTTGACATTTTATTGAGTGAGTTCAGTTTAAGACTTAGTCAATTCCTGGGGTACATGCATGGTTCAGTTGGTTAAGCATCTGGCTTCAGCTCAGATCATGAGCTCAGGGTCCCGGAATGGAGCCTATGTTGGGCTCTATGCTCTGCAGGGGATCCGTTTATCTCTCTCCTTCCTTCTCCTTCTCCTTCTGCCCTTACCCCTGTATGCTCTCTCTGTCACTCTGTCTCATAAATAAATAAATAAATAAATAAATAAATAAATAAATAAATAAAATGTTAAAAAAAAAATTTAGGGAGGCTGGGTGGCTCAGTCATTTGAGCATCTGCCATCAGCCCAGGTCATGATCGCAGAATCTTGGGGTTGAGTCCCACATAGGGTTCCCTGCTCTGTGGGGAGTCTACTTTTCCCTTTCACTCCCCCTTCTTGTGCGCTCTCTCTCTCTTTGTCTCTTTGTCAAATAAATCAATAAATTATTTTAGAAGAAGACTTAGTGAATTCCTGGAGAAACAACACAAGACCTGGCTAAATAATACAATTGTCTTAAGAATGTTCCAATTGAAAATTGCCATAAATTACAAAGATATATAAAAGGATCTGCCCCACTGCAGATAGGAATACAGGTCTCCACTCTAAAAGTGAATGCGTATATTAACAATACATAAATGTAACTTTGAGTGGGCTCAAAGAAAAAAAATGAAATTGGTATGCATGTATACATGGAGAAAGAGGGGCTTAGCTTCTTCTAAAAGCCAAACCAAACTAAATTCAGAGGCCTCATTGAATTTGGGTCAATTTCAGATAGCCTTTCTAATTTTGCATTCTACAATTGTGGTGCTGGGTCACAGCCATATCCTATCACTCCACATTCTATCATTGCCATTTGTTTGGCCCAGTTATTTTGCATGGATTTTCCTTGTAAAGTAAACAATATCAAGTGTTGACATTTTCCAGCAATATCTACAAACATGCTTAGCAATTGATAGGTTATGGTACTTCTAGATCAAAGTTTCTCAAGAGTGTCACTGTTGACATTTGGGGCTAGATAATTATTTGTTGTGAGGAGTTGTCTTATATGTTGAAAATATTTAGGGATCCCTGGGTGGTGCAGCGGTTTGGCGCCTGCCTTTGGCCCAGGGCGCGATCCTGGAGACCCGGGATCAAATCCCACATCAGGCTCCCGGTGCATGGAGCCTGCTTCTCCCTCGGCCTATGTCTCTGCCTCTCTCTCTCTCTCTCTCTCTCTGTGACTATCATAAATAAATTAAAAAAAATTTTTAAAAAAAAGAAAATATTTATTTAGCATCATTGATAGCCTCTACTCAATCACTACATGCCAAATAACATCTCACCCGAAATTCAGTTGTGATAACCAAAGGTGTGTTCACATATTGCCAAGTGTTCCTTGGAGAACAATATCACTCTCAGTTGAGTACCACCACTCTTAACAGAAAACTAGTCAGTTACCTACATTTCTTAAATTACTCCCTCAAATTCACCCTCCTTTACAATGGAATAATTTGTTATGCATGGTTGAATACTGTGCTGCTGCTTGGAAATTTCAGATACAGTTAAAACATGGAAGCTTCACTACTCCATGGAGTGGATCTTAACAATTATTTTAACTTGAGTTTTAAATAAAGTCATGAATATTAATTTGAGTATTTATTCTATGTCCCAGACATGGAACACACAGACACTCACAGAGACACACACAGACACAATTAATAAATATACAGTCTATGTCTTCTGCATGAGCATATTTTCATTCAAGACTGCATATGTGTGATTCAAAAACAACTATTTAATATACTAAAATATATAGAATAAGAAATTTCTCTCTGATTCATTTATTTCTCCCCTTATCCTTTTCTCTGACAAATACTTCCTTAAGGTTCAACTGTGGCAGGGATGGAGAAGGGAGTCCTTTATGAAGAACTCATTCATCTGCTTAGACCAGCAGTGTAAATTTGATCTTGTAATTAGTATTCAACTCAGTATCTTGGACAGAAACCAGTGTTACAGCCAAGAGGTGGTTTAAATCACATAAATCATAGATCAATGGCAGAATTCAAAGCACTGGATAGATTATAAAAGTAAAGCTTTAGTTAAAAATAGATTAACTGTTACTCTACAGGAATTCATAAATCACATATAAAACAAATAAAATTAGATATAATCATTTTGGGTAACATATGCATATAAATTGAAATATACTTTCCTTTCACAGTCACATTGATGTTTTGGAAATACAGACATGTAAATGTATTCTCTTACCATGAAAATATTCCACATTTCTAAGACTTAATTGTGCATGATATTTTAAGAACCACAAAATACATATGTTATAGTAGCAACTACAATAATGATTTGAAACCTGTTTTACATTACTTTATGAGAATCAGATTTTTAACTTAAAACTCAAACTAAAAAGTATGTTTCTATTTTTGAAGAAACAATGGATATCTTTCAGTCTAAATTTTATAAATACCAAAGTTAGATTTTGATGTTATAGTAAATAAAACTACTAAAAATGATAGGTTGTATGAGCTTTGGAATACAAAATCATCCCCTTATGAAATAATCATCTCAGTAACTCCCTTATTTTCCTTTTAGAATTCAGAATCTTTTAAAACTATGCAAAAATGGTTTGTAATCATTTAAATACATACATCTTATAATCCTGACACTGAGAAACATAACCACAGTAAAAAAGGAAAGTGTTTCTCATATGATTTCAGATCACTATCAACAACAACAAAAATGAAATAGGTAAAATGAAGACAGTTTAGACACATAACCCTGTTAATTTAGATACTTTTTATTGGGATAGGAAAATTAACTTAAATATTAAATTTGATGGAAAATGATCAGATATAATGGAAGAAACCAACATTATGAAATTGAATTTTACAAATGTTACTTCAAAGGAAAAATATCTCTGACATATACCAATTACCATATACCAAGCACAGTTGGGGAACATACTAAAACAAGGCTTTGTAGTAATTTCCTTGAAAGAAATTTCCCAAGATAGCAACTTGAAAGGTTTTAATATTATAACTAGCTATAGAGTGTGGTTTGCATTAGATGGTATTTAAAAATTCCTTTAGTTTGCAACAGATCTGATAGTTTCCTAAACTCTTCTCTCTTCCTTTATTTTTTCTTATAAAACATTTGTTATCTTGACTCAATTACAAAATTACATTGGCATGTTAAAAACAGCTTTGTGTTAAAATGAAGACAGCATATAAGTAATTTTTTCACTGTGTTTCCTCTCAAGTTTTATACATATGAAATAATCTTGTGGTTTTTCTTTATGAGGAAAATGCAAATGTCTTCAGGTTATATTATTACATTATTAAACAAGAAACTAAATAAAAGTCTTTGGCAATAAGTTTTTTGTGTATATTTTTAAAATACAACTAGCCAAAAGGATTTTTTTATTTTAAAGTGTTCCTATTAATGGCTACATAAAAATACGTACAAGTTAAAATTAGTAAGAAAGCATGTTAACTATCTACTGCTTAGTATATATTATTTGCTACTTAGTTAAGTTAGATTAAGTTCTATTATTTTAAGTTTCTGAAAGAATAATGTAAAATTCAGAGTGTATCTCTGATGTTTGGGTTGGTTTATGTAAATGTGTAACTAGTAAATAACAATAGGATAAATAATTAAATATGATATTGTATGTTTTCCTTTTTGGATTCAAAGTTTCCAGTCCTGCCTGTGGTTAACTTATTCTAAATTATATCAGTTTCCACTTTTTGTCTGCAGTAATCAAAACCTTAAGATTTGTCTAAAAGTACAATCTATGTAGAGAGTTATTAAAAAGCCTTGTCACATTACTAGATAGCCACTTAAAACATATTAAATATCTACAGGGTGCTCAACCATGTGCCATCAATGGTATACAAATCACAAAATCTTCTTTTGATAGTTTTAGATGGTAATTTTTCATGATTTTCACTGTTTAGATATATTTAACAGGTGATGTAAACAATAGATACACCCAAGTTCAAACTAAAAAATAATTTTCCAAAAATATGGTTGCATCAGAGTGGGGAAAAAAGTCAATAGAAACTACTATTTCAGTATGTAAACAGACATTCAAAATTGGCATTTGAAATATTTCTTTTCAACCATTAGAAATGAAAATTCTGGTGTGAGATAAGTTTACAGCACTTGAGTCTTCCTTCTGCGCAATTTATAAGAAGTAAAAGGATGCCACATTTCCTTCAGTATTCACCTGATGAAACATGGGAGGCATTAAATGAATGAAACAGGGAATGTAAGCATGAAAATTCATCATTTTATCCAGTGACACCATTATGTCAATTTCTAAGTTACATTTTTCAGTCAAAATGGAAATAACTAAAAAATAATGGAAATAACTAATATATCATTGAGATAGTTTTTCAAAGGATTCAAGCGCACAAATATGTATGCATTTTAATGAGTCAAGATAACAAATGTTTTATAAGAAAAAATAAAGGAAGAGAGAAGAGTTTAGGAAACTATCAGATCTGTTGCAAACTAAAGGAATTTTTAAATACCATCTAATGCAAACCACACTCTATAGCTAGTCATAATATTAAAACCTTTCAAGTTGCTATCTTGGGAAATTTCTTTCAAGGAAATTACTACAAAGCCTTGTTTTAGTATGTTCCCCAACTGTGCTTCCCACTGTGTTTTTTTTATAAGGAAAGCTAGCCAACTATAGAGGTGTATCCTGTTCTCTATGCCTTAGTGTCTAGGGGCATACAGATACAGTATATGCTGAGGCATTTGACTCATTAATTTTCACTCCATAATGTTGATTCCTGCTTTTGCTGACTGATGCATGTATCTTCATAGTTGTTTAATTATAAGTGGGGACAGATTTTCTCCACACCATAAACTCACCCTTTATAGTTATCCTCAACCAAAAAAATACATAATCTGAGGTGTCTCTATGTAAATAAAGTGATGGACTACTGGTGTAATCATAAACAAAAAAGTCAAACTCTACAGTTCAAATTATCAAAAAACAGAGGAAAAATTTAATTATATAGGATCAAATCACTTTATTGTTAATATACAAAAAGTAAATATCAGAAGTTACTTAAAAATTCTACATTTTAATGTTTATTTTATGTTTTCAAATTATTCAGGACAGCCATCAAATAAAAGATCATTGAAAAAAATTTATTAAGGAATCCGAGTGTTTTATCAAAATTTGTACTCATACCATCAAAAGTCAAATTATCAGGATGAAATTAACAGAGAAGAAAAATATTTTTAGCATATAAGAATCTGTTATTTTGAAGTTAAAATATCAATTGTCCTTTTTCTGGAAAAAAAAAGTCCAAGACCCTTTTGATTAAACAAAATCATAAAATGATGTGTTTTTTTTCCAAAACAAGAACAAAAAAATGTATACTCACAAATAAGGATATAACATATTGGGCATTACACATTCTAAGCAACCGACTATCAATTTGGCTATTCTCAGATTAATTTACTCTGTCTTTAGAAATACTTTGTGTTATTGTATAACAAAAAGTAATTACTTGATAATCCTAAAATTCTTACCTCCTGTTGAGTTGTGTATTGTTTTTAAAGGCCCAGATATGGTAATCAGGTCTGGAGCAAGCATTTTTGTGACTATTTTTTTCTCTATTAAGAATAGTTACAGCAAGAAACTGTACTTTTTCTGACTTAATAAATTCTTTAGAACTGACAGCATAGATTTTATTAAAAGATGCATGAAAACTGTAATGGTCTCTACAAATTCAGAAAACATACATATTGTTTTTATCAATTATTTATAAAATACAACTAAGTCTTCCCACACAACTTGCCCACAAAAGAGTATACACTGACTCAAGGAAAAAATGAATTCTTCATAATAAAAAGCAACAGTCTTCATGAATTTGTTTCTGATTTTCATAACAAATAGTGACAGAAACTTTTGCTTAATAAGAATCTTTTAAAATAGATTCTTAGATAATTTTTCAAAAGATTCTATATTTTAATGCTTCAAATATCAAATAAATAGCAATTTTTTAAATTATAGTGATAGAATTTCACATGCAATGAACTTAAAATTGGTAGATAAAAATGAGATTGTACAAAATCTAGTGATACAGTGCCACCAGTATTGGGTTGTGCTGCATCCATGACAACAGAATAGAAGGTTGCTTTTAATACTATTATCTTACATGCTCACAGCTGAATGCTAATGCAGCTATACTGAGAAAAATCAAGTTTCAGGTTTGAAGCCACTGAACTTGCACACTGCATAGAGTTGCAAATATAGGTAGGAACAGAAAATCTATTATAGATTAAAAATCTCTCAGTCACTTTTCAAAATGTACATATATGAGTTAATTGCCAAATACTCAAATATTTATTAATGCAAAAACAAATTCTGTAAAAAAGGAATGTTTTGCTGCTAGTTTGATTTTGAGAGCAAGCTAAGAACTTAATTTTCCTCTTTAGTGAAGTTGATGATTATTTCTTTCAAATAAATATTGAATCAATAGAATATTGTCTGATCTACCTTTGAAAAAGACCTAGAGAATAGGGGAAACAAAATCCAACTATATGTCTTTTACTGATTTTATTAAATAAATCCTAGCTGCCTTGAAAAACAAAAAGGAATACAGTATTCAAGTTTAAGATTCCACACTTCCCTTGTTGTAAAGATGAAAATTTAGTATTATATATAAATAGATGATAGAGAGATAGATGATAGATAGATGATAGAATATATATATATATATATATATATATATATATAGAGAGAGAGAGAGAGAGAGAGAGAGAGAGAGAGAGAGATGAATCCTTTGTCTGAGGCAATCCAATTATTTGGACCCAAAGTATCCAGGTGGCAGTAACTTAGTAAAATCCATGACTAAACTTGACTGCCTTATATGGAGACTCTAATTACATTATTGGTAACCTTGCAATTTTCTCAGAAACTAAGAGAAACTTTCTATAAATGTCTTTCTATGTAATATTTCCCTTTTCTTATATAGTGGAATGATTTCTTTATCAACACAGGCAGTGTGAAATATAAATTAAAGCTAATTCTATCCATTATAAAATTTTTAAAAAAGAGACTTGGAAATTGACCAACTAACTGAAAAAAAAATCTACTGTCAAACTAGAAAATCCAATACAAATAGAAATACACATGCACAGTATGAAGTAAAGCTTGAATTATGCAGCAGTACTTTCAAACAAAAATATCACAACATAGTCCAAAAAGTTAAATGTTTAGATCTAAGATTTCTTTCCACCCTATCTACCTTGACAGTAATTATACTGCAATTTTTAGTAATAAATTTAGAAGACTAGTCTATGGAATAATTTAAAATGTGGAATGTTACTCTCTAGTCAAGTGTTAGATGGATCTGAAATTATCCCTTTTTCCTTTCACTTTGTTTTTTTATTATTATTAATATTTTATTTATTTATGCACTAGAGACAGAGAGAGGCAGAGACATAGACATAGGGAGAAGCAGACCCTCAACCACTGAGCCACCCAGACATTCCCCTTTCACTTTGTTTTAGGAAATCCTCAGTGTGTGGTTTCAGCGATTACAAGAACAACTTAAGAAAAGAAGATATTATTGAGGCAAAAGTGTGTTATATGTTTTTCCTGGTAATTTACATTGATTAATTGCAGTGGATAATTGCCCAGCTTTCTTCTTTATTACTATACTAACATGGTCAGATTGTTCTACAGATTTGGCTAACTACATTAATTCATTCATTTTCTCTCATTCATTCAATAAATGTTTACCAAGCACTTATTGTGTGTGTCAGGTAAGTTATTAGCTACTGAATTTTCTAATAGGAAGTGGTGCAGTATAGTGTCATGGATTCCTGTGTGAAACTGCCTGAGTTCAAAATCCAGTTTACTTAATAGATTTATGTGGCCTTGGGTAAGTTGTTTTTCTTCTGTGTTTTCTCATCTGTAAAATAAGGATTATGATACTACCTATCCATAGGATAGTGTAAGGATTAAATTAGGTAATTTATTTAAAGCTGTATTAAATCTCAACTACATTTCAACTTTTAAAAATATTTTAAATATTAAATATTATCATTAAAAATCAAAATATTAATTATAATATGATTCTAATTAATTTAATATTAATAGTGAATATTAAAATCAACATCAATATTAAAATTAATTAAATTAATAATATCAGACTATATTAATCATATCATTAATTAATTGTGTTAATTATATTGATCAATAATTAATTATATTATTAATAAATTATATTAATTGATATTAAATTAATTAAATTAATTAATAATATTTAAAATGGTAAAAATAATTAAAATACTAAAACATAATTAATATTAAAATTCAACATTAAAATTAATTCAACATTAAATATTAAATATTAAAATTCAACATTAAAAGTTAATTCAACATTAAAATTCAATATTAACATTTCAACTTTTAAAAATATTTTAAATATTTTAAATATTAAATATCATAATTAAGTATTAAAATATTAATTATAATATACTTATAATTAATTTAATATTAATATTTAATATTAAAATTAAATATTTAAAATATTTATTTAAAAATAAATAAAAATGTTTCGTTGGACACCGAGGCTCCTTCCACAGTTTGGCTATCGTGGCCATTGCTGCTATAAATATCGGGGTGCAGGTGTCCCGGCGTTTCATTGCATTTGTATCTTTGGGGTAAATCCCCAACAGTGCAATTGCTGGGTCGTAGGGCAGGTCTATTTTTAACTGTTTGAGGAACCTCCACACAGTTTTCCAGAGTGGCTGCACCAGTTCACATTCCCACCAACAGTGTATGAGGGTTCCCTTTTCTCCGCATCCTCTCCAACATTTGTTGTTTCCTGCCTTGTTAATTTTCCCCATTCTCACTGGTGTGAGGTGGTATCTCATTGTGGTTTTGATTTGTATTTCCCTGATGGCAAGAAGATGTGGTTTATGTATACAATGGAATATTACTCAGCTATTAGAAATGACAAATACCCACCATTTGCTTCAACGTGGATGGAACTGGAGGGTATTATGCTGAGTGAAGTAAGTCAATAGGAGAAGGACAAACAGTGTATGTTCTCATTCATTTTGGGATTATAAATAATAGTGAAAGGGAATATAAGGGAAGGGAGAAGAAATGTGTGGGAAATATCAGAAAGGGAGACAGAACGTAAAGACTGCTAACTCTGGGAAACGAACTAGGGGTGGTAGAAGGGGAGGAGGGCGGGGGGTGGGAGTGAATGGGTGACGGGCACTGGGGGTTATTCTGTATGTTAGTAAATTGAACACCAATAAAAAATAAATTAAAAAAAATAAAAAAATAAAAAATAAATAAATAAAAATGGTTTTTGAATCATTGGGAGGATGCTATATCTACAGTGTAGCTTTATTTCAGTAAAGTCCTTGATAATTTTCCTTGATATCCTTGTGATCAAGATGAAAAGCATAAACTATATAATGTATTATTAGGCGAAGTTGTGGTTGGTTGAATTATCATACAAAAATATGAGTTTACCAATGCAGATCAACCTGAAAGAAACTCCCTCTCCTGTTCAAAATTTATAGATAATTTAAACAAAAATATTAATGGTTTGTTGGTCAACTCAATGTATGACAAAAATATAAGAAATAAGGTAAGATTCACATATCTAGACTAGAAGAAAACAGGATGGAAAATGGACAAGAAAAAAATCTAAGTTCTCCGCTAAGAATTGTAAATTGTGCAAGTACAGACTAAATTTAATTATTATTTGTGTAAAATCAAAGATCCCAAGATTATGTACAGTAGTAAAATGAATCAGCAATAAAAGGAAAATGAATCAGTCACTCAGGTGGCATGGGAGGCAGCATAAAGTAGAAGTTTATGTAGCCATCTTTGGAGTTAAACAAGCTTGAGTTCAAATCTGCTGTCTATAAGCTATGAATTCTTGGGCATCTTGCCATCTGTAGTTCTCAGTATCTTCATCTATGAAATGGTAATAATAGAGCACATACCTCATTGGGTCCTAGTGAAGAATAAATTAGGTAATCCATACAAAGTACATAGAAATTTCTGATACATAGTAAACACTCAAAATAATGATATCTCATAGCAGAAAAAAATGTTTCTCTAGACAAAAGTTATCCTTCTCTGCACTGCTCAGAATAAATCTATAATATCATCCCCATTGGTAATTCATTTTTAAGAGAAATTTGACTCAGTGGAGATGATGTAGCAAGAGCTCATGGGATCTAAAAGGATCTGAAAATGTTTTCATATAAGAAATTGAAAGAGATTGGAAAACAGGAAGGGTATGATTGTTTTCTTACGTGTTGAAATACCATCCTATAAAATAGAAATTAAATTTGTTCCATATGGTCCCACATGGGATAAAAATATCTGTATATGCAAATAACAAAGAGGCAAATATCAGGTTAATATTTGAAAGCATTTTCTACCAATGTTATAAGATAATAAATTAGGCTGCCTTATAAAAAAAAAAAAGACAAACTCATTTTGAAGGTACTCAAGCAGAAGCTAAGTGAATTCTCATTAATGATGCTCAAAAATAGGGGTACCTATGTGACTCAGTTGGTTGTCTGCCTTGAGCTCTCAGCATGATCCCAGGGTTCTGGGATCCAGCTCTGAATCAGGCTCTCTGCTCAGCGAAGAGCCTGCTTCTGCCTCTCCCTCTGCCTTCCACTCTGCCTACTTGTTCTCTCTCTCTCTCTCTCTCTCTCTCTCTTTCTCTCTCTCTCTGTCAAATACATAAATAAAATCTGAAAAAAAAAGATACTGAAAAATAGATTCCTATACTGGTAGGACTAGATACTTTCAATGGTAACATTTTCTGATTCCTTTTTTTTTTTAAAGATTTTATTTATTTATTCATGAGAGACACAGAGAAAGAGAGAGAGGCACAGAGACAGAGGGAGAGGCAGGCTCCATGCTGGGAGCCCAATGTGGGACTTGATCCTGGGACCCCAGGATCACTCCCTGGGCCAAAGGCGGCACTAAACCGCTGAGCCACCCGGGCTGCCCATATATTTTCTGATTTCATAAAACAAAGACTATATTCATATAAGACAAATAAGATACTATTGTGAACTCTGAATTTTTAAATTTACACAAATAATTTATTGTTTATCAACAAAAAAAATCAATCAAACTGACCACAAGGGATGAAGTTGATAGTGGTTGAATGTAATTTAAGGGGTTGATCTAGGGACCCCTGGGTGGCGCAGCGGTTTAGCACCTGCCTTTGGCCCAGGGCGTGATCCTGGAGATCCAGGATCGAATTCCACGTCGGGCTCCCGGTGCATGGGGCCTGCTTCTCCCTCTGTCTGTGTCTCTGCCTCTCTCTCTCTCTCTCTCTCTCTCTCTCTCTCTGTGACTATCATAAATAAATAAAAAAAATTTTAAAAAATAAGGGGTTGATCTATACACATCTGCATAGTGTAGTGGAAAGAACATAGATCTGGGAAGACTACATATTAACTAACTATCTGTGTATCCTTAATGAGATGTTCACTTTTATCTGGTCTCGGTTTTCTATCCATAAAATAAGCAAGTTGAAATAAATAGTCTTTAAGAGTCTTTTCCTCTATTACAGCAAACAATTATTTACTTCTTGGAGTATCATTTACCTATGCATCATTGATAGCCAACCAAAACCATAAAAAAAGGTCAAAATTGGCCACTCTCCTTCCACACCATTATACTCATATGAAATCTCTTGTTCAAGCATTTTGAGTAGGCTGTATTCCTCATTAGTGCTGAACCCATTTGTTTCAACTAACATTTTGAGGAAGAGTTTTCAATAGTGAATGGTTCTATTCAAATCTCACAATCACAAATATTTGCCAAAACTTTGGTTTGCACTAATATAATATTACATACCATCAGTGAGTGGGGTGCAACTTCTTCCCAGTCAAAACATATTTCTGTGGGAGTTCAGAAAATAGAAATGAAAACTGAAAAATGTTTTCAATGTTTGTAGTATGAGCCAAAGAACAATATATTTTTCCCACTCATTTTCCCTCCTTTCCCTTATAACTCCTTTCACTATTACTTATATTCCTTGTATGAGTGAAAACATATGATGATTATTTTTCTCTGATTGACTTACTTCACTCAGCATAATACCCGGGGGGAAATTAGAGACAGTGAAAAAACATGAGAGACTCCTAACTCTGGGAAATGAACAAAGGTTAGTGGAAGGGGAGGCGAGTGGGGGGAATGAGGCAACTGGGTTATGGGCACTAAGGAGGGCACTTGATGGGATGAGCACTGGGTGTTATACTGTATGTTGGCAAAATGAACTTCAGTAAAAAAAAGGGGGGGAAGAACAATATTATAAATATAATAATAAAATTATTTTATATTAGAAAAATAAATTGTAAGCCTGAAGATATACCCCATTGCACACTCTGAACATATTTGTTCTAATGCTCTCTCTCTCAAGTTTCTTAACATATGTATTAATTGCTTAGTTCTATACGCTAGGTGCCCAACTGTTTCTTTCTTCTTTGGGAAAAAATAACAGCTTTTCTTTTCCCTCACCTACCTTTAGTAGCAAATTAATAAGTCACTGGGAGTCAAAAGAGATTTTAATTTTCCATTTTGAAGGGCTTTGACTCATGGAATTAGCACTTTGGACTGTTGCCAAGGGGAAAATAATCTCCAAGAAAATAAAAGAAGGCCTAGAGGTGGAGAAAAGGCTTTAGTTTTTGCTAATGGCCCAAGGTGGCACAACATCTGACCTTCTAATGCCCCCATTGAGGACAGATGGGCTGTAAGTGAAGGCATCTTCTATCTATTCACTCTTTCTATATTCATATTTCTAAATGAGCACCATGAAGAAATTCCATTATTGTTAATGTTCTTTTTCTAGATCTACATTTCAGATAATACCCATCCTTCTGCTTGATCAGTTCAACAAAAAGGAATTTGAAGCAGGAAGCTGGTGAGCTCATTTTCAAGTTCAGAAATTCTGAAAAGAAATTAGCCCTCAGCTAGGTAGGCATTTTACTGTAAATTAATTTTAGATACTGTAAGAAATGACCTCAGATATTACCCCATATATCTCTTTTGATGACAGTCTTGGTATTTGAAGTTTTTTTCAAATTTTGCCAGCTCAAGGAGAAGAGTTTCTTCTTGGAGAGTTCCAAGAAGAATCTCCACCCCAACAAATATTGTCATTAGCTCTCCAGAGGCATTAAAATGTATTAGGGCTTCCTCCTCCCATCTGGGTAAAATTCGAGGGGAGTATATGATTAAAACACTGCCAAGAGTCTAAAACTACACATTTTTGTTAAGTTTAAAACATGTTTATAAACCATCTTTCATACTGACTGTACAGTCTTTTTAGAACCTGAAAAAATCTTTAGGGACATAAATATATTACTATTTGTTAACACAGTAAAAATATAAATGTGAAAGAGCAAAAAAAAAAGAAAAAAAGAAAAAAGTGTGGAAAACATTGGAATGGTAAGTTAGTTGTTCTATCATTTAGTCTATGGCGAGTTTTGTTGACCAAATCATGACATTAATGAGACCATGGCAATAAGTCTTATCTCCATGAGGGCAAATTAGCATCACATCTTTTCAATAACACAAATTGCAACCATTGTCTTAGTGAAACAAAAGCAAACACCTAATTTTGTCACAAAGGAAACCAGGTGAGTATGACTAGCTCAGTGAAAACTCAGGCCCATAACCAGGAAACTTCTTTTAAATGGCAAGCTCTCCCAATAACTCTCCATGTACAAAAGCCAGCATAAATAGGAAGAGAAAAACAATTAGCATTTGTGTAACATATTTTTGCCAATAAAGGATATTCACATATATTTTGATATTTGAACCTCACAACTGTTATATGAGGAAAGTTATTACCTTCTTTCCACAGAGAAGGAAACATTTGCTATGCTTTTTTTCAGACTATGATGAGCCCTATAAAGTCCACAAGTAAAAAGAGAATTTCACAGCTTTAAGTACTAAAAGGAATAAAAATACTTTTGCAGCTTTGAAACACTCTATATGGGAGTAACATTTTAACTTTTATAGAGTTTGCATAAAAAGAAAGGTAAATGTAAAGCTGGCTCAAATCACAAAAAGCATTTCCTATAAAATCATCAATAAACTATGACTAAAGTGCGTTTTTTATTCTGATTTTCTGTACAATTGCTTCAATTTACCACTTCATTGCACGTATATACAAAATACAATATTAAAGCCTTTCAATCAGATAAGGCTTAAAAACTCTTTATTCCCATTCTAACACAATAACTCTATAAAGTAAATATTATTTGATGTATTTTTACATGTAAGGAAACAAACTCAGAGATTATGTGACTTGCACGTTTTAGGTACATAATTTATTTGCATTTGGACTTAGACAATTAAAGATCTATAAATAATGAAACCACTCCTCAGACAACATTAAATTAGCCATCAGGTAAGAACTGTCTGATTTTTAGTTCCACTTTGACTTTCACATAATTCTATACAGCCAGCCCAATATATCAGCAATTACCATAAATAGGCAGAAGGAATTCTTGGATTTTTTTGTAACCCGAATTTTTGACTAGTCTTCCCTCCTGTAAATGCTGTAGTTCTAACTATACAGATATTCTAAGTAACACCTTTTCACTTTGTCTAAGATTAAGAAAGGATTTACTTTTTCATACTAAATTTTTTTTTAAAATGAGTTACAGAACCATGTTGGGAGCAGAACTAACAGCTGAATACTCTTTCTTAGGTTATTTGTTTAATTTCCCCTTCTGAAAGAAATTGAGGAAGACGCAAAGAGATGGAAAAATATTCCATGCTCATGGATTGGCAGAATTAATATTGCGAAAATGTCAATGTTACCCAGGGCAATATACATGTTTAATGCGATCCCTATCAAAATACCATGGACTTTCTTCAGAGAGTTAGAACAAATTATTTTAAGATTTGTGTGGAATCAGAAAAGACCCCGAATAGCCAGGGGAATTTTAAAAAAGAAAACCAGAGCAGGGGGCATCACAATGCCAGATTTGAGGTTGTACTACAAAGCTGTGGTCATCAAGACAGTGTGGTACTGGCACAAAAACAGACACATAGATCAATGGAACAGAATAGAGAACCCAGAAGTGGACCCTCAACTTTATGGTCAACTAATATTCGATAAAGGAGGAAAGCCTATCCATTGGAAGAAAGACAGTCTCTTCAATAAATGGTGCTGGGAAAATTGGACATCCACATGCAGAAGAATGAAACTAGACCACTCTCTTTCACCATACACAAAGATAAACTCAAAATGGATGAAAGATCTAAATGTGAGACAAGATTCCATCAAAATCCTAGAGGAGAACACAGGCAACACCCTTTTTGAACTCGGCCACAGTAACTTCTTGCAAGATACATCCACAAAGGCAAAATAAACAAAAGCAAAAATGAACTATTGGGACTTCATCAAGATAAGAAGCTTTTGCACAGCAAAGGATACAGTCAACAAAACTAAAAGACAACCTACAGAATGGGAGAAGATATTTGCAAATGACGTATCAGATAAAGGGCTAGTTTCCAAGATCTATAAAGAACTTATTAAACTCAACACCAAAGAAACAAACAATCCAATCATGAAATGGGCAAAAGACATGAACAGAAATCTCACAGAGGAAGACATAGACATGGCCAACATGCATATGAGAAAATGCTCTGCATCACTTGCCATCAGGGAAATACAAATCAAAACCACAATGAGATACCACCTCACACCAGTGAGAATGGGGAAAATTAACAAGGCAGGAAACCACAAATGTTGGAGAGGATGCGGAGAAAAGGGAACCCTCTTACACTGTTGGTGGGAATGTGAACTGGTGCAGCCACTCTGGAAAACTGTGTGGAGGTTCCTCAAACAGTTAAAAATAGACCTGCCCTCCGACCCAGCAATTGCACTGTTGGGGATTTACCCCAAAGATACAGATGCAATGAATCGCCGGGACACCTGCACCCCAATGTTTATAGCAGCAATGGCCACAATAGCTAAACTCAAAGGAGCTACGGTGTCCATCGAAAGATGAGTGGATAAAGAAGATGTGGTTTATGTATACAATGGAATATTACTCAGCCATTAGAAATGACAAATACCCACCATTTGCTTCAACGTGGATGGAACTGGAGGGTGTTATGCTGAGTGAAATAAGTCAATCGGAGAAGGACAAACATTATATGGTCTCATTCATTTGGGGAATATAAATAATAGTGAAAGGGAATATAAGGGAAGGGAGAAGAAATGTGTGGGAAATATCAGAAAGGAGACATAACGTAAAGACTGCTAACTCTGGGAAACGAACTAGGGGTGTTAGAAGGGGAGGAGGGCGGGGGGTGGGAGTGAATGGGTGACGGGCACTGGGGGTTATTCTGTATGTCAGTAAATTGAACACCAATAAAAAATAAATTTTTAAAAAAAGTTGGTCATTAAAAAGAATTCTTAAGAAGCATTTTTAAAATAATTTTCACAGATATTTGTTAAAAAATATTATTTTCCATAAATGTAACAACCAGGTGCAGTTATTCAATTGGCAGGGCAACTCAGCTCACTGAGGATGTACGTAAACTACAGCGGTTCTGCAATTTTAGCAATTCTTCCTAGGTCAGTGAAATCAACACAAACATTACATAAGAATGAGGACAGAAAGGACGTTACTATATTCATACAAAATGGTTTGCTGCAACAAAGTTGGATATATATATATATATATATAATATATATACTATATATATATACTATATATATATATAGTATACAGTGAAATGAAAAAAAAACTAATAACTGTTTAAAAAAATCCCAAATTATTTTCTGTACTGTACTGCATCATGGTCTTGAAAATCACTGTTTTATTTTTAAAACAGCTGCCAGAAAACATGGATTTTTAGGTAATTTCCTACTTATTGTCACAATTAAAAGCAAATATTTGAATTTTCTTTGTTTATTTCCAAAATAATACAACCAGAAACTTGCCAATATTCACAGAGAAAGCAAGGGTGTAGGAAAGGAGAAAGGATAGTCTTAAGCACTAAAAATAAAAATATCCTTTGAAAAGAATTTAAAAGATAAATCATCACATTCTATGATTATTTTCCTTTTACTTATTTATTTTTGTATATTTTTTATTGGAGATGGATTTGCCAACATATAGCATAACACCCAGTGCCCAGGACACCAGTCAAGTGCCCCACTCAGTGCCCATCACCCAGTCACCCCACCCCACCCCCGCCCACCTCCCTTTCCACTACCCCTTGTTCGTTTCCCAGATTTAGGAGTCTCTCCTGTTCTGTCAGCCTCTGATATTTCCCACTCATTTTCTTTCCTTTCCTCTATAATCCCTTTCACTATTTTTTATATTCCCCAAATGAATGTGACCATATAATGTTTTTCCTTCTCCAACTGACTTACTTCACTCAGCACAACACCCTCCAGTTCTATCCACGTTGAAGCAAATGGTAGGTATTTGTTGTTTCTAATGGCTAAGTAACGTTCCATTGTGTGTGTGTGTGTGTGTTTGTGTGTGTGTATATATATATATATACACACTTCTTTATCCATTCATCTTTCGATGGGAGCCTCAGTGTCCATCGAAAGATGAATGGATTTTTAAAATATACCTCTTCTCCTTAATCCTCCTTTCATCTTTTAAAAGTTACATGGTCAAAATATCATATTACTTGCTAGTTCCAAGAGAAAAAATAAAACTTTACAGTGGAGAGAATGAGTTGTTACCACCCTAAACAACAATCACCATCACTAATAGTGGAACAATCACACAATATATGTCTCTTCATAAAATGTGATGAGTATGCAGGAACAACTATGCAATATTCTTTTCCAGAATCTAATCCAGGCTTTAGACCTAATTTTCAGTTTCAGAAAAAACAGTGATATGAGGAATGCATTAAATGCCACAAGAAAGAAAGTATCTAAACCAGAAGATCAAACATTCTGTATAACCATGGTCTCCATCTCTTTAATAACTCAAGTTTGAAAAGAAAAAAAAAGAGAGAGAAAGAGAAATCTGTTATGTTAGAAAAATTATGCATGATATTTGATTGCATCCTGATTTCCATAAGCTATAAACAACATTTTATAGCAATATCAAGATTTTCATATAGACTAAAATTATATCAAGAAATTTATTGTTCATTAAGTGTGATAATGACAGTTTGGTGGTATAGAAAGATGTATTCATTTTCAGAGATGAATATAGGTAAGATATCATGATGTTTAAAATTATCTTTAGAATAGTTATGGGACAAGTGGATGGTTTAGTCAATTAAGCATCCAACTCTTGATTTTTGGCTCAGGTCATGATCTCAGGGTCCTGAGATTTAGCCTTACATCAGGCTCTGTGCCCAGTGGGGAGTCTGCTTGAGAGATTCTCTCCTCTCCTTCTCCCTCTGCCCCTCCCCCCAAATAAAAAATACTTTTAAAGTATTAAAAAAAAGTCCATGAAATAAGTCAATCAGAAAAGGACAAACATTATATGGTCTCATGCATTTGGGGAATATAAAAATTAGTGAAAGGAAAAATAAATTTAAAAAAATTAGTGAAAGGGAATATGGGGAAAGGAGAGAAAATGAATGAAAATATCAGTGAGGGTGACAAAACATGAGAGACACCTAACTCTGGGAAAAGAACAAGGGATAGTAGAACGGGAGGTGGGCGGGGGTTGGGGTGACTGCATGATGAGCACTGAGGGGGGCACTTGGAGGGATGGGCACTGGGTGTTATACTATATGTTAGCAAATTGAACTCCAATAAAAAAGTCCATGAATCAAACATGGCAAAATATTAAGGGTTATTAAATCTTAGTAGTGGGTACACAGAGTTCATTTTATGATTCTTTTAACCTTCCTATATGTTCAAAATATTTTAGAATAGAGTTAAAACACACACACACATGCACATACCCAAAGATCTTAAAGAAACCAGAGATTACATTAGCCAACATTGAAATTCTACCACAGCACTAATTTCTTATTTTCTCTTCTCTTCATGTGCACCTTAGGTAGCATTCAGCATCACCACAACCACCAACCCCTTACCAAATTCAGGATCCAGAGCCTGTTATTCATGGTTACTCTGCTCCCACAACTATTTTCTACTCCCTTATAAAAATATTTTTCAATTTAGGGTCTTTGTATATGTGACTATTAGGGTCCTCATACATGCAAAAAGTTATCTCTTTCAAGAGAACTTGAGAGTATGTCTTGGACCAGAACTCTTTTGAGATCATTTTAGGCCTTAGACCAGAACTCTTTTGAGATCATTTTAGGCCTTAGATACTCTTAGATTTAAAAGCTTTATCTTGGAGGTGGGGCAAGATGGTGGAAGAGTAGGGTCCCCAAGTCACCTGTCCCCACCAACTTACCTATATCACTTTCAAATCATCCTGAAAACCTACAAATTAGCCTGAGATTTAAAGAAAGAACAGCTGGAATGCTACAGTGAGAAGAGTTCACGATTCTATCAAGGTAGGAAGACGGAAAAAATTAAGAAATAAAAAAGCATCCAAGGAGGAGGGGCCCCCTGCAAGGGGCCAGGCTAAGGGCGGGGGGGTGGCAAGAGCCGCCAGGACAGGAAAGCCCAATCCTGGAGAAGCAGGAGCTTTACCAATCTTCCCGGATGGAAAGGCGCTTGCAGGGATCTCGGGCAGGATCCCAGGAGAGGCGGGGATGCCCTCAGGCTCCCAGGGGCACTAATAGAGGAAGTGCACTCCGGGGGAGAGCACGCCACACACCACAGACCAAGCTCCCTAAAGAGCTGGAGTGCTCACCTGGCGGGCCCAGGAGCAGCTCTGGCGGCGGCTCAGGCGGCAGCTCTCTACAGAGGGGGGTGCACAGCCCCAAGAGTGTGATTCCAGCGTTGCAGGCCCCAGAGACAAGGGCGCCAGGGGACAAAGCCCAAGATCCGGCGTTGCCCCAGGAGAGGCGGAGGCCGGGAGGACACAGGGCAAGCAAGGATGCTCCTGCCACCGTGTAGCCGCAAGCTGGGCAGATCATCGCCCGCCACCTCTGGAGCATCCAGGCCCCTGTGGACAGGGAACTCCAGTAGTTACTGCGGGACCTGAATCCAGAGCTGGAGAGCTAGCTGCCGCTACCGTTCTTCCTCCTCCTGGTGTCACCTTATACCTGGGACTCAGCAGAGGCCTCACAAGATAAACAGCTCCCACTGAGCCGGCACCTAGCAAGGGGCTGGGTAACTCCCACAGGTGCACATACCTGAGAATCAGCACCACAGGGCCCACCAGAAGAAGACCAGCTGGAAGGAGGAGGAAAAGCAAATTATTGACCAAGCAGCACTGGAAAGTTTCAGGGGAATTCGAGGGATTTACAGTATAAAGAATCAGAGGATACTCCCCTTTGTTTTTGTTTTCTGTTTGATCCCCTCTTTTTTTCTCTCTTTATCTCCTATTTCCAGGACAAATTGATTTTAGCCACTCTGCACTAAGGAAAATGACTAGAAGGAAAAATTCACCTCAAAAGAAAGAATCAGAAACAGTCCTCTCTCCCACAGAGTTACAAAATTTGGATTACATTTCTTTCTGACATTGGATTACAATTCAGTGTCAGAAAGCCAATTCAGAAGCACAATTATAAAGCTACTGGTGGCTCTAGAAAAAAGCATAAAGGATTCAAGAAACTTCATGACTGCAGATTTAGATCTAATCAGGCCGAAATTAAAAATCAATTAAATGAGATGCAATCAAAACTGTGGAGGTCCTAACGAAGAGGGTTGATGTAGAAGGAGTAAGTGATATAGAAGACAAGTTGATGTCAAGGAAAGAAGCTGAGGATAAAAGAGAAAAACAATGAAAAGATCATGAGGATAGGAAAAGGGAAATAAATGACAGCCTCAGAAGGAAAAAAATCTACATTTAATTGGGGCTCCAGAGGGTGCCAAAAGAGACAGAGGACCAGAAAGTGTATTTGAACAAAACATAGCTGAGAACCTCCTTAACTTAGGAAGGAAAACAGGCATTCAGATCCAGGAGATAGAGAGATCCCCCCTAAAATCAATAAACACCGCTCAACACCCCAACATTTAATACTGAAACTTGCAAATTCCAAAGATAAAGAGAAGATCCTAAAAGCAACAAATGACAAGTTATCCCTAAATTTTATGGGGAGAAGTACAAGGTTAACAGCAGACCTCTCCACAGAAACCTGGCAGGCCAGAAAGGGCTGGCAGGATATATTCAGGGTCCTAAATGAGAAGAACATGCAGCCAAGAATACTCTATCCAGAAAAGCTATCATTCAGAATAAAAGGAGAGATAAAGAGCTTCCAAGATAGGCAGAGACGGAAAGAATATCTGACCACCAAACCAGCTCTGCAAGAAATTTTAAGGGGGACTCTTAAAATTCCTCTTTAAGAAGAAGTCCAATGGAACAATCCACAAAAACAGGGACTGAATAGATATCATGATGACATTAAATTTATATATTTCAATAGTAACTCTGAATGTGAATGGGCTTAATGACCCCATCAATAGGCACAGGGTTTCAGACTGGATAAAAAGCACGACCCATCTATTTGCTGTCTACAAGAGACCCATTTTAGATCTAAGGACACATACAGCCTAAAAATAAAAGGTTGGAAAACCGTTTACCATTCTAATGCTCCTCAAAAGAAAGCAGGGGCAGCCATCCTTATATAGGATAAATTAAAGTTTATCCCACAGACAGTAGTAAGAGATGAAGAGGGACACTATATCACTCTTAAGGGATCTATACAACAAAAGGACCTATCAATCATGAATATTTATGTCCCAAATGTGAGAGCTGCAAGTGTATCAATCAATTAATAACCAATGTTAAGACATACTTCAATAATAATAATACACTTATACTTGGAGACATGAACACAGTGCTTTCTATAATTGACAGATCTTCTAAGCACAACATCTCCAAAGAAACAAGGGCCCTAATTGAAACACTGGACCAGATGGACTTCATAGATATATACAGAAGTTTACATCCAAACACAACTGAATACACATCCTTCTCAAGGGCACATGGAACTTTCTCCAGAATAGACCACATACTGGGTCATACATTTGGGGAATATAAATAATAGTGAAAGGGAAAATAAGGGAAGGGAGAAGAAATGTGTGGGAAATATCAGGAAGGGAGACAGAACGTAAAGACTGCTAACTCTGGGAAACGAACTAGGGGTGGTAGAAGGGGAGGAGGGCGGGGGGTGGGAGTGAATGGGTGATGGGCACTGGGTATTATTCTGTATTTTAGTAAATTGAACACCAATAAAAAAAAAATGTGAAAAAAAAAAATCAGGTCTTAACCCATACCAAAAGATTGGGAACATCCTCTGCATATTTTCAGACCATAATGCTTTGAAACTAGAACTAAATCACAAGAATAAGTTTGGAAGGATTTCAAACACGTGGAGGTAAAGGACCGTCATGCTAAAAGATGAAAGGGTCAACAAGGAAATTAGAGAAGAATTGAAAAGATTCATGGAAACTAATGAGAATGAAGGTACAACCATTCAAAATCTTTGGGATCCAGCAAAAGCAGTCCTGAGGGGGAAATACATCACAATACAAGCATCCATCAAAAACTGGAAAGAACTCAAATACAGAAGCTAAACTTGCACCTAAAGGAGCTGGAGAAAAAAACAGCAAATAGATCCTACACCCAGCAGATGAATAGAATTAATAGAGATTCGAGCAGAACTCAATGAAATAGAGACCAGAAGAATTGTGGAACAGATCAACAAAAGCAGGAGTTGGTTCTTTGAATTAATTAATAAAATAGATAAACCATTAGCCAGCCTTATTAAAAAGAAGAGAGAAAAGAATCAAATTACTAAATATCATGAATGAGAAGGAGATATCACCACCAATATCAAGGAAATACAAACGATTTTAAAAGCTTATTATGAGCAGCTATACACCAATAAATATGGCAATCTAGAAGACATGAACGCATTTCTGGAAAAACACAAACTACCAAAACTGGGACAGGAAGAAATATAAAACCTAAACAGACTGATAACCAGTTTGGAAATGGAAGCAGTCATCAACCTCCCAAGACACAAAAGTCCAGGTCCAGATGGCTTCTCGGGGGAATTCTATCAAACGTTTAAAGAGGAAACCATACCTTTTCTACTAAAGCTGTTCAGAAAGATAGAAAGAGATGGAATACTTCCAAACTCATTCTATGAGGCCAGCATCACCTTGATTGATTAATTGATTAATTAATTAATTTTAAAATAGAACCCTTTGAAATCTAGCAAAATTAGATTTTTTTCTCTAACTCAAATATAGGTTATTTATGCACTCCGCATACTAATAAAGATAACTGCCATCAAATATATATAAATCTTGGAACAGGCAAATCTATTCTCTAAGACTAGTTGTTCTATTTGATGGGCTTACATTTTTTAAAAAGATTTTATCTTTTTGTTCGACAGAGAGCGAGAGTGAGAGCATGAGTGGGAGGGAGAGGAGAGGCACGTTCCCTCCTGAGCAGGGTGCCCAATGTAGGTCTTGATGCCTGAACCCCAAGATTATGATCTGAACTGAAAGCAGATGCTCAACCAGGCACCACTGGGCTCACAATTTCATGTGCAGGTCAGGGGCTTCAAGCCTTTGAAGAACTTATAAACATGCTCAGAAGCTGAAAAAAATGTATCAGTTGCAAAATATGAAAATAAAATGACAATATTGATAGATAACATAAACACATCAACTAGTTAACTCAATTATTAAATAATTATGTAAAATATGATGAAGTTTAAATCACAATATCTTTTCCTAAAAAACTCAAAATTATGAGACTCCTTATATATTTTTCGCCAAAAATATATGTAATATACAATGATATATATTTTAAAACTTTGATATAATGAAGATAAAGCTTTTATTTTATTTTTTAAATTTTTTATTGGAGTTCAATTTGCCAACATATAACCTAAAACCCAGTGCTCATCCGGACAAATGCCACCTCACTGCCCATCACCCACTCACCCTAAACCCCCGCACACCTCCCCTTCCACTACCCCTTGTTCATTTCCCAGAGTTAGGTGTCTCATGTTTGTCGCCCTCACTGGTATTTTTACTCATTTTCTCTCCTTTCCCTTTATTCCCTTTCACTAATTTTTATATTCCCCAAATGAATGAGACCATATAATGTTTGTCCTTTTCCTATTGACTTAATTCACTCAGGATAATACCCTCCAGGTCCATCCACATCGAAGCAAATGGTGGTTTTTTATCGTTTCTAATGGTTGAGTAATGTTCCATTGTATACATAGGCTATATCTTCTTTATCCATTCATCTTTTGATGGGCACCGAGGCTCCTTTCACAGTTTGACTATTGTGGACATTGATGCTATAAATATCAGGGTGCAAGTGTCCCGGCTTTCACTGCATCTGTATCTTTGGGGTAAATCTAATCCCCAAAAGTGCAATTGCTGGGTCATAGGGCACATCTATTTTTAACACTTTGAGGAACCTCCACACAGTTTTCCAGAGTGGCTGTACCGGTTCACATTCCCACCAACAGTGTAAGAGAGTTCCCTTTTCTCCGCATACTCTTCAACATTTGTGGTTTCCTGCCTTGTTAATTTTCCCCATTCTCACTGGTGTGAGGTGGTATCTCATTGTGGTTTTGATTTGTATTTCCCTGATGGCGAGTGATGCAGAGCATTCTCTCATATGCTTGTTGGCCATGTCTTTGTCTTCCTCTGGGAGATTTGTCTTCATATCTTTTGCCCATTTCATGATTGAAGAGTATTCTTTGGTGTTGAGTTTAATAAGTTCTTTATAGATCTTGGAAACTAGCCCTTTATCTGATAGGTTATTGGCAAATATGTTCTCCCATTCTGTAGGTTGTCTTTTAGTTTTGTTGACTGTATCTTTTGCTGTGAAAAAGCTTCTTATCTTGATGAAGTCCCAATAGATCATTTTTGCTTTTGTTTCTATTGCCTTCATGGATGTATCTTGGAAGAAGTTGCTGTGGCCAAGTTCAAAAAGGGTGTTGCCTGTGTTCTCCTCCAGGATTTTGATGGATTCTTGTCTCATGTTTAGATCTTTCATCAATTTTGAGTTTATCTTTGTGTATGGTGTAAGAGAATGGTCTAGTTTCATTCTTCTGCATGTGGCTGTCCAATTTTCCCAGCACCATTTATTGAAGAGACTATACTTTATCCAGTGGATGTTCTTTCCTGCTTTGTCAAAAATTAGTTGACCATGGATTTGAGGGCCCATTTCTGGGATCTATATTCTGTTACATTGATCTCTGTGTCTGTTTTTGTGCCAGTACCACACTGTCTTGATGACCACAGCATTGTAGTACAAGCTGAAATCTGGCCTTGTGATGTCCCTGGCTCTGGTTTTCTTGTTTAATATCCGCCTGGCTATTAAGGGTCTTTTCTGATTCCACACAAATCTTAAGATGAGTTGTTCCAACTCTCTGAAAAGAGTCCATGTTATTTTGATAGGGATTGCATTAAATGTGTAAATTGCCCTGGGTAGCATGGACATTTTCACAATATTAATTCTCCCAATCCACGAGAATTGAATATTTTTCCATCTCTTTGTGTCTTCCTCAATTTCTTTCAGGAGTGTTCTCCAGTTGTAGGGTATAGATCCTTTACCTCTTTGGTTAGGTTTATTGCTAGGTATCTTACGCTTTTGGGTGCAGTTGTAAATGGGGTTGACTGCTTAATATCTCTTTCTTCAGTCTCATTGTTAGTGTTTAGAAATACCACTGATTTTGGGCATTGATTTTTATCCTTCCACACTGCTAAATTGCTGTATGAGTTCTAGCAATCTTGGGGTGGAGGCTTTTGGGTTTTCTAGGTACAGTATCATGTCATCTGGAAAGAGGGAAAGTTTGACTTCTTCTTTGCCAGTTTGCATGCCTTTATTTCTTTTTGTTGCCTGATTTCTGAGGCTAGGATTTCTAGTACTATGTTGATTAGCAGTGGTGAGAGAGGACAACCCTGTTGTGTTCCTGATCTTCGGGTAAAGGATCCCAGTGTTTCCCCATTGAGAATGATATTTGCTGTGGGCTTCTTGTAGATGGGTTTTAAGATGCTGAGCAATGTTCCCTCTATCCAGACACTGAAGATTTTTGGTCAGGAATGGATGCTGTATTTTGTCAAATGCTTACTCTGCATCTATTGAGAGGATCATAGGGTTCTTGATTATTGTCTTGTTTGTATGATCTATCATGTTGATTGTTTTATGAGTGTTGAAGCAGCCTTGCATCCTGGGGTTAAATCCCACTTGGTCATGTTCATCCGGAATATGGGTCTATAATTCTCCTATTTGGTGAAATCTTTGTCTGGTTTTGGAACTAAGGTGATGCTGGCCTCATAGAATGAGTTTGGAAGTATTCCATCCCTTTCTACCTTTTGGAACAGCTTTAGTAGAATAGGTATTGTTTCTTCTTTAAACATTTGAGAGAATTCCCCCGGGAAGCTATCTGGCTCTGGACTTTTGTGCCCTAGGAGGTTTTTGATGACTGCTTCAATTTCCCTCCTGGTGATTGGCCTGCTCAGGATTTTTATTTCTTCCTGTTCCCGTTTTGGTAGTTTGTGGTTTTCCAGAAATGTGTCTATTTCTTCAAGGTTACCTAATTTATTGGCGTATAGCTGCTCATAATATTTTTTAAAATTGTTTGTATTTCCTTGGTATTGGTTGTGATCTCTCCTTTTTCATACCTGATTTTATTAATTTGAGTCTTTTCTCTTTTGTTTTTAATAAGGCTTCTAATGGCTTATCTATCTTATTAATTACTTCAAATAACCATCTCCAGGTTTTTTTGATGTGTTCTACAGTTTTCTGGTCTCTGTTTCATTGAGATCTGTTTGAATCTTTATAAACTCTCTTCTTCTGCCGGGTGCACGTTTTATTTGCTGTTCTTTCTCCAGTTCCTTTAGGTGCAAGATTAGCTTGTGTATTTCAGTTTTTTTCCAATTTTTTGAGGGATGCTTGTATTGCGATATATTTCCCTCTCAGGACTGGTTTTGCTGTGTCCCAAAGATTTTGAATGGTTGTATTTTTCATTTCATTGGTATCAATGACTTGTTTTAATTCCTCTCTAATCTCCTGGTTGATGCTTTCATCTTTTAGCAGGATGGCCTTTAACCTCCATGTGTTTGAGTTTCTTCCAAATTTCTTCTTGTGATTGAGTTCAAGTTTCCAAACATTATAGTCTGAATATGTGCAGGGGACAATCCTAATCTTTTGGTATTGGTTAAGACCTGATTTGTGACCTAGTATGTGGACTATTCTGGAGAAACTTCCATGTGCACTTGAGAAGAATGTGTATTGAGTTGCCTTTGGATGTAAAGTTCTGTAAATATCTGTGAAATCCATCTGGTTCAGTGTATCATTTAAAGCTCTTGTTTCTTTGGAAATGTTGTGCTTAGAAGACCAGTTGATTGTAGAAAGCGCTATATTCAAGTCACCAAGCATAAGTGTCTTATTATCTAAGTATGTCTGAACTTTGCTTATTAAGTGATTTATATACTTGCAGCTCCCACATTCGGGGCATAAATATTCATGATTGTGAGGTCCTTTTGTTGTATAGATCCTTTAAGTATGATAGAGTGTCCCTCTTCATCTTTTACTACAGGCCTTGGGTTAAACTTTAATTAATCTGATATAAGGATGCCTACCCCTGCTTTCTTTTGAGGACCATTTGAATGGTAAATGGTTCTCCAACCTTTTATTTTCAGGCAGTAGGTGTCCTTCTGTCTAAAATGAGTTTCTTATAGACAGCAAATAGATGGGTCTTGCTTTTTTATCCAGTCTGAAACCCTGTGCCTTTTGATGGGGTCATTAAGCCCATTCACGTTCAGAGTTACTATTGAAAGATATGAATTTAATGTCATCATGATACCTATTCAGTCCCTGTTTTTGTGGATTGTTTCCTTAGACGTTCTCTTTCTTTTACAGGGCCCCCCTTAATATTTCTTGCAGAGCCAGTTTGGTGGTCACATATGCTTTCCATTTCTGCCTATCTTGGAAGTTCTTTATCTCTCCTTCTGTTCTGAATGAGAGCCTTCCTGGATTAAGTATTCTTGGCTGCAGGTTCTTCTCATTTAGGACTCTGAATATATCTTGCCAGCCCTTTCTGGCCTGCCAGGTGTCTGTGGAGAGGTCTGCTGTTGTTCTAATGCTTCTCCCCATAAAGGTTATGGATTTCTTATCTCTTGCTCCTTTAAGGATCTTCTCTTATCTTTGGAATTTGCAAGTTTCACTATTAAATGTCGTTGTGTTGAGCGGTTTTTATTGATTTTAGGGGGGGATCTCTCTATCTCCTGGATCTGAATGCTTGCTTCCCTTCCCAGGTTAGGGAAATTCTCAGCTATGATTTGTTCAAATACACTTTCTGGACCTCTGTCCCTTTCGGCACCCTCGGGAACCCAAATTAAATGTAGATTTTTCCTTCTGAGGCTGTCATGTATTTCTGTTAACCTATCGTGATAATCTTTTAATTGTTTTTCTCTTTTTTCCTCAGCTTCCTTCCTTGACATCAACTTGTCTTCTTTGTCACTCGCTCGTTCTTCTACCTCATTAACCCTCCTCATTAGGACCTCCAATTTCAATTGCATCTCATTTAATAGATTTTTAATTTTGGCCTGATTTAGATCTAAATCTGCAGTCATGAAGTCTCTTGAATCCTTTATGCTTTTTTCTAGAGCCACCAGTAGCTTTATAATCGTGCTTCTGAATTGGCTTTCTGAAATTGAATTGTAATCCAAATTTTGTGACTCTGTGGGAGAGAGGACTGTTTCTGATTCTTTCTTTTGTGGTGAGTTTTTCCTTCTAGTCATTTTGCTCAGTGCAGAGTGGCCAAAAACAAGTTGTACTGGAAAAAGGACAAAAAGAGAGGAAAAAAAGAAAAAGGTTTGGGGGGAGAACAGAAAACAAACAACAAGGGGTGTATCCCTCTGATTCTGTACACTGTAAATCCCTCGGCTTCCCCTGGAACTTTACAGTGCTGCTTGATCAAGAACTTGCTTTTCCCCTGTCCTTCTAGCTGGTCCTCTGGAGGAGGGGCCTGCTGTGCTGATTCTCAAATGTGTGCACCTGGGGGAGTTGCCCAGCCCCCTGCCAGGTGCACGGTTCAGTGGGAGCTGTTTATCCTTTGAGGACCCTGTTCAGTCCCATGTACATGGTGACACCAGGAGGAACAACAACAGTGGCGGCGGTCCACTCTTCAACTCGGGAGTCAGCTCTTGTAGTAACTACCATAGCTCCCAGTCCACAGGGGCCTGGATGCTCTGGGTGTGGGCCGTGCCGATCTGCACAGCTCAGGGCTGCCCAGGAGAGGGGCTTTCTTGCTGTCCTATGTCCTCCCGGCCTCTGCCTGTCCCAGGGGGGAGCGCCGGATCTTGGGCTGTGACCCCAGCGCCCTTGTTTCTGGGGCCTGCACCACTGGAATCGCGCTCTTGGGGCTGCGCTGCCCCCTCCCTGTGGCGCCGCCCCCAGAGCCGCCGCCCGAGCTGCTCCTGGGGCCATGCCAAGTGCATGCTCCAGCCCTTTAGGGAGCTAGGCCTGCGGTGTGTGGCGCCCTCTCCCCCGGGGCGCAGTTCCTCTGTTAGTGCCCCTGGGAGGCCTGAGGGCATCCCTGCCCCTCCTGGGATCCTGCCTGAGCTCCCTATGAGTGCCTTTTGGTCCACAAGATTGGTAAAGCTCCTGCTTCTCTGGGCCTGGGCTTTCCTGTCCTGGGGGCACTCACCACCTGGCCTTAGCCTGGTTCCTCATGGGGCCCCTCCCCCTTGGATGCTTTTTTATTTCTTTATTTTTTTCCATCTTCCTACCTTGATAGAAGCACAAACTCTTCTCACTGTAGCATTCCAGCTGTTCTCTTTTTAAATCTCAGACCGAATTCATAGTTTTGTAGGATGATTTGAAAGTTATCTAGGTAAGTTGGTAGGAACAGGTGACTTGGGGACCCTACTCTTCCACCATCTTGCCCCATCTCCCTCAGAAGAGAATTTTTAAATGGAATGGAGAGGTAAGTAGGAACATAAATCTCATAAAGGTTCCATTCTGAAAATTCACTTGTGTACATTTAAGAAATTTACTTATTTAAATAAATCACTGACTGTAGTTAATATGTCCAGATATTGAACTTTAATCTAGAAACTACTAGTGGAGAAGACATTTCTTCCTTTTTGCATTAGTTTCCGGTTTGAAACTCAATAAAATCTGCACATGTGGAACATATATGTCAACAGAGTTCTGCTTAGATACCAAAACTAAAAGTATTGAACAGTACGGAATGGTTTTTTTTTCATGATAATCATTCAAACTTATTGAATTTAAAAGTCAATAGATCCCAGTTGAAGTAAAAAGTGCTCATTGATTTTATTTTATTTTTAAATTTTTATTTCAAGTTTGTACTTTAGATTATTTTTAGTTAACATACTGTGAAATAGTGGTTTCAGGAGTAGAATTTAGTTATTCATTATTTACATATAATAGTACTCATCACCACACATGATGAACCATCACCCACAACCTTCTTTAATCATCACCCACAATCAGCAAAGAAATTGAATCAGTACTCAAAAATTTCCCAACAGGTGCACCTGGGTGGCTCAGTCAGTTATGAATCTGCCTTCAGCTTGGGTCATGATTCCAGAGTCCTTGGATTGAGCCCCACATTGGGCTCCCTGCTCAGTGGAGAGTCTGCTTCTCCCTCTCCTTCTGTTTTGGTTATGCTCTCTCTTGCTCTCTCTCAAATAAATAAATTAATTAAAAAAAATCTCCCAACAAACAAAAGTCCAGAGCCAGGTGGCTTCCCAGGGGAATTCTACTAAACATTTAAAGAAGAGTTAATCCCTATTCTTCTCATACTGTTTCAAAAACTAGAAATGGAAGGAAAACTTCATCTTGATTCCAACAGCAGACAAAGACCCCACTAAAGAGTAGAATTACAGGACAGTATCCCTGATCAACATGAATGAAAACATTCTAAACAAGATGCTAGTAAATTGAATGCAATAAAACATTTAAAGAATTCTTCATCAAGATCAAGTGGGATTTATTCCTGGACTGTAAGGCCAGCTCAATATTCACAAATCAATCAGTGTGATACACCACATTAATAAAAAAAGGATAAGAACCACATGATCATTTTAATAGATGCAGAAAAAGTACTTCACAGAATACAGCATCCACTCTTGATAAAAACCCTCAATAAAGTAAAGATAGAAGGAAAATACCTCAATATCATAAAGGCCAAACAGAAAAAACCCACAGCTAATATCCTTCTCAATGGTGAAAAACCAAGAGGTTTTCCTGTACAGTCAGGAACAAGATACTGATATCCACTCTCAAAATTGCTATTTAACATAGTACTGGAAGTCATAACCTCAGCAATCAGACAACAACAAAAATAAAAGGCATCCAAATCAGCAAGGAAGAAATCATATTTTCACTATCTGCAGACAACATGATACTCTATGTAGCAAACCTGAAAGACTCTACCTAAAAATTGCTAGAACTGATACACAAATTCAGCAAAGTCACAAGATACAAAATCAATGTACAGAAATATGTATTATTTCTATACACCAATAATGAAGCAGCAAAAAGAAAAATAAAGGAATCGGTCCCATTTATAATTGCACCAGAAACCATAAGTTACCTAAAAATAAGCCCAACCAATAGGTAAAATGTCTTCTCATTGATTTTAAAAAGAAAAATCTCTTAACTCTATCTCTACTCATTCAATAAATTTTACAAGGAAGAATTACATGTTGATATCTTTGTTTTTCAATTAGGCCTATTCAAAAATTCATTATTTTTTTTCTGTTTCTTCCCTTCTCCATTATCACCTCACTGGTAGAAGTCAGAAGGATGTCCAACCCCACAGGAGTTTAGATGACAGAAAAGAGAGGACATATTTTACTGCAAGCTTATTTGAGTAAAATTGCAGAAATTCTGAAAATAGATGCTGAAATAAAGAATGGGTTTTTATGCTGTTCTCAGACATTGATAACTTCAACTTGTATGCATATTTGCATTTGTGTATTTCACTATTAATTAGGAAATGGTTATCACAGAAAACCACTTGGTAATTCACCTGGAAGCTTTGCTATTTCAATAAGTCCATGAGATTCTCATAGAAAAAAAAAAACACATATATAGCAGGAAAAACAATGTTGTATATAGTGCCTTTACCGTGGAGGTCATTTATTGCACATTATTCTTTTTATATCATACCCCTGGTTAATGATAAAACTTGAGAATGTGTTCCAGGGCTTTAATCTGCATCTCTTCCCATTTTTCATTCAATCCCTTCTGAAGTTAATAATATTTTCAGTGAGTTAATATTGGTAAAATATTTTTCAATTTTCCAATACTCATTTGAATAGAAGGCATATTCATTGGTATATGATATCTTCATTTGGGCTTTTCACTTTTACTCTATTATTATATGAAGGCTTGTTTTAAATATTGTGTCAGCCAATAACAGTGCATTCAGCTTTAATGTTTACACAATAGGGAAGATTAAAGAATTAGGTTTTTAGAAGAATAAGTCCACATAATACTTTTTAGTAGAGTTTAGCTCAAATTGCTGTGTGGGTTTCAAGTAATTTTAAGAACTGAAGTCTTTAAAATGTAAGGTATATCCAATAGCAGCCTTCAGTTAGTTTCAAGCACATAATTTCATCACAATTTGTTAAAAAATACAATTGTAATGGCAAATAAAGTTTCTTCATTTCCTGAGAATTTTGTTTTCTATTTCCATTAAACTGCTTTTAGTTTCTTGTGGTGAAGATTTGTCTCTTTCTGACTTAATTGCATGAAACATAATTCTGTGGCAGTATTTGCATTTCTGGTCTACAGAGCTACAATCTGTATATCTCAATATCAATTTCCTTTAGACCTTTTTTTACAGCTTACAGACATAATTCAATTTATTGTACCTGACTGTATTATACTTCAAAGATATTGTACTATTTACAAATTGAAGGTTTGTGGCAACTCCGTGTCATGCAAATCTATGGCAACCATTTTTCCAACATTGGCTCACTTTGTGTCTCTGCCACATTTTGGTAATTCTTGCAATATATGAAACTTCTTATTCATTATTATAGTTCTTATGGTGAACTGTGAGTACTGATCTTTGATGTTATTATTGAAATTGTTTTGGGGTGCCACAAAACATGCCCACATAAAATCTCAAACTTAATTGGTGAGTGTTGTATGTGTTTTGATTGCTCCACCCACCAAGCCATTCCCCCACATCTCTCCTTTTTCTTGGGCTCCCCTATTCCATGAGACACAACATATTGAAATTGTGTCAATTAATAACTCTACAAAGCCCTGTGAGTGTTCAAGCTATAAAAGAGTTTCATATATCTCACTTTAAATCAAAAGTTTAAAATAATTAAGCTTTGTAAGAAAGGCATGTGGAAAGCCAAGATAAGTCAAAAGGTAGGCCTATCACATCAGTTAGCCAAGTTGTCAATACAAAGGAAATTAAAAGTGCTACTTCAGTGAACACACAAACTAAAAGGAAACAAACTGGAGGGTTTTATGCTGAGTCAAGTAAGTCAATCGGAGAAGGACAAGCATTATATGTTCTCATTCATTTGGGGAATATAAATAATAGCGAAAGGGAATAGAAGGGAAGGGAGAAGAAATGTGTGGGAAATATCAGAAAGGGAGACAGAACATAAAGACTCCTAACTCTAGGAAACGAACTAGGGGTAGTGGAAGGGGGGGAGGGCGGGGGGTGGGGGTGAAAGGGTGACGGGCACTGAGGGGGGCACTTGACGGGATGAGCATTGGGTGTTATTCTGTATGTTGGTAAATTGAACACCAATAAAAAATAAATTTATTAAAAAAAAGAAAAAGAAAACAAAGCAGGCTTATGGTTAATATGGAGAAAGTTTTAGTTGTTTGGATAGAAGACTAAGCCAACCACAATATTCCCTTAAGCCAAAACCTAATCCAGAGGAAGGTCCTAATTCTCTTCAATTCTTTGAAAGCTAAGAGAGGTAAGGAAGCTGTAAAAGAAAATTTTGAAGCTAGAAGAGTTTGGTTCATGAGGCCTAAAGAAAGAAGCCATCTCCATCCATCACTTAAAAATGCAAGGTGAAACAGCAAGTGCTTATGTAGAAGCTGCAGCAAGTCATCAAGAAGATCTAGCTTTGATAATGAGTTGCAAATAGCAAGATTTCATTCTTTTTAATGGCTGAATACTCCATTTCTTTGTCCACATTTCTTTATTCATTCATCTATCACTGGACACTTTGCTTCCATAGTTTGCCTATTTTAAATAATGCTGCTATGAACATAGAGATTCACGTATCCTTTTAAATTAGTGTGGGTTTTTTGTTGTTTTTTTGATTAAATACATAGTAGTGCAATTACTTGATCAAGGTAGTTCAATTTTCAATGTTTTGAGGAACCTCAATATTGTCTTCCACAGTGGCTGGCCCAGTTTGAATTCCCTCCAATAGTGCAAGATGACTCCTTTCTCTCCTCGTCCTCACCAACACTTGTTTCTTCTGTTTTGTATTTCATCCATACTGACAGCTATGAGTTCATATCTAATTGTGGTTATGATTTACATTTCCCTGATACTGAGCAATGTTGAACATCTTTTCATGTGTCTGTTGGCTAGCTATCTATATGTCTTATTTGGAGAAATGTCTGTTCATGTCTTCTCACTATTAATTTGATTATTTGTTTTTGGTGTGTTTAGTCATAAAACTTTAGGTATTTTGGATGCTAACACTTTATCTGATATATCATTTACAAATACCTTCTCTGATTTCATAGGTTGCCTTTTAGTGTGATGAACTTTTCTTTCTCTTTTTTTTAAGATTTTAAGTAATTTCTACAACCAACATGGAGCTTGAACTGACAACCACAAGATGAAGAGTCACACACTGAGCCAGCCAAGCATCCCATTTGTTGACCATTATTTTGCTATGCACAAACTTTTTATTTTGACAAATCCCAATAGTTTATTTTTTTATTTTATTTCCCTTGCCTCAGGAGACATCTAGAAAATTGTTGCTATGACTGATGTCAGAGACATTACTGGCTATGCTCCCATCTAGGATTCCTATGGTTTCAGGTATCACATTTAAGTCTTTCATCCATTTTGAATTTATTTAGGGGCATAATATAATAAAGTGATCCAGTTTAATTCTTTTGAATGTAGCTGTCCAGTTTTCCCAACACCATTTATTGAAGGGACGGTCTTTTTCTCAGTGGATAACTTTTCCTGCTTTGTTGAAAATTAATTGACCAGAGAGCTGTGGGTTTATTTCTGGGTTTTCTATTCTGTTCCATCAATCTATGTGTATATTTTTATGATAGTACCATAATGTTTGATTGGTACAGCTTTGTAATATAAATGGAAGTCTGGAATGGTGATACCTCAAGCTTTGCTTTGCTTTTTAATTTTTCTTTGACTATTCATGATAGATTGTGGTTTCATTAGAATTGTTTGAGCTTTGTGGAAAATTCTGTTGATATTTTTTTAGGAATTGCATTAAATGTGCACATTGTTTTGGGTAGTATACACATTTGAACAATATTGTTTTTTTTCCAATCTATAAGAATGGGATGTCTTTCCATGACTTTGTGTTTTCTTCCATTTCTTTTATCAATGTTTTATAGTTCTCAGAGTACAGATCTTTCAACTCTTTGGTTAGGTTTCTTCCTAGGTATTTTATTATTTTTGGTGCAATAATAAATGGGATTTTTTTAATTTCTCTTTTTTGATGCTTCATATTAGTGTAGAGAAATGCAACACATTGCTATACATTTATTTTGTAATCTGCAATTTTATTAAATTAATTTATCCATTCTAGTAGTTTTTTGATTAGTGTTTTAGGCTTTTCTTTATACCATGTCTTCTGTAAATAGTGAAAGTTTGACTTCTTCTTTTTTTTATTTATTTATGATAGTCACACACACAGAGAGAGAGAGGCAGAGACATAGGCAGAGGGAGAAGCAGGCTCCATGCTCCAGGAGCCTGACGTGGGATTCGATCCTGGGTCTCCAGGATCGCACCCTGGGCCAAAGGCAGGTGCTAAACTGCTGCGCCACCCAGGGATCCCGACTTCTTCTTTAACAAGTTGGATGCCTCTTATTTATTTTTGTTGTCTGGTTGCTGTAGCTAGGACTTTCAGTACTGTGTTTAATAAAAGTGAGAGAGGACATCCTTCATTTGTTCCTGACCTGAAAGCTTCAAGTTTTTCCCCATTAAGTATGATGTTACCTGTGGATTTTTTATATATGTGCTTTATTGTGTTGAGGTATGTTCCCTCTAAACCTACTTTGTTGTATTTTTTAAAATCATAAATGATTGTTGTATTTTGTGAAATACTTATTCTGTATCTATTGAAATGATAATAAGGTTATTATTCTATCTCTTATTCTTGTGATGTATAATGTTGATTGATTTGTGAGTATTGAGCCACCCATGCAACCTAGGAAATAAATCTTACTTTATCTTGTTAAATGATTTTTTAAAGGTATTGTTGGATTCAGTTTGCTAGTATTTTTAAAGGAGGTTTCATCTAAATTCATCAGCAAGATTGACCTATAGTTTTCTTTTTTTGTGGTGCCTATCTGGTTTTGGTATTAGGGTGTGATACTGGCCTCATAGAATGAACTTGGAAGTTTTCCTTCTTTTATTTTTTGGATTAGCTTGAGAAAAATAAGTATTAACTCTCTTTTAAATGTTTGGTAGGATTCTTCTGTGAAGCCATCTGGTCCTGGAGTTTGCTTGCTAGGGGTTTTTGATTACTAATTTAATCTTCTTGCTGGTAAAGTTCTGTTTAAATTTCCTATTTCTTCCAACTTCAATTTTTGGTAAGTTATATGAATCTAGGAATTTATTCATTTCTTCTAGTCTAATTTTTGCATATATGTTTTCATAATATTCTCCTAAAATTGTTTACATTTCTGTGGTATTAATTGTTATTTCTCCTCTTTCGCTGGTGATTTTGTTTATTCGAGTATTTTCTGTTTTTTGTTGTTGTTGTTGTTGACTCTGGCTAGAGATTAAACAATTTTGTTGATCTTTTTAACAAACCAGTTCCTGAATTCATTGATCTGTTCTATTGATTCTTTTTTTTTTTAAGGTTTGGCATTATTTATCTGCTGTGTTCTTTATTATTTCCTTCCTACTACTGATTTTGGCTTTAAAATAAGATTGATTAATTAATTAATTTGAGAGAGAGCACACACAGAGGGAGAGGGAGAAGCAGACTCCCCACTAAGCAGGAAGTCCAAAGTGGGATTCAATCCCAGGACACTGGGATCATTATCTGATCCGAAGGCAGACGCTTATCTGACTGAGCTACCAGGTGTCCCCCAATTTTGGTTTTTGTTTGTTTTTCTTTTTCTAGCCCCTTTAGGTGTAAGTTTCAGTAGTTTATTTGAGATTTGTTGGTTTCTTCTTTAAATAACTATATAGCTATAAACTTCTCTCTTCAAACTGCTTTTGCAGCATTCTAAATGTTTTGGAACATAGTGGTTTCAGTTGCACTTGTTTCCATTTCTTTAGTTATTTCGTCTTTGATTTCTTGGTTGGCCCATTCATTGTTTCATAGCATGTTAACTTCCATGTATTTGTGATTTTTCCAGATTTTTTCTTGGAATTGTTTTCTTATTTCATACCACTATTCTTAGAAAAGATGCATGGGGGATCCCTGGGTGGCGCAGCGGTTTGGTGCCTGCCTTTGGCCCAGGGCGTGATCCTGGAGACCCGGGATCGAATCCCACATCGGGCTCCCGGTGCATGGAGCCTGCTTCTCCTTCTGCCTGTGTCTCTGCCTCTCTGTCTCTCTCTGTGTGACTATCATGAATAAATAAATAAAATCTTAAAAAAAAAAAAAGAAAAGATGCATGGTATGACTTTGACCTTGTTGAATTTGTTAAGCTCGCTTGTAGCCTAATATGTGACCTATTCTGAACAATGTACTATAGACACATGAAAGAATGTGTATTATGCTTTTTTTTTATTCTGCTGTTTTAGAATGGAATGTTTTGCATATATCTGTTAAATCCATCTGATCCATTATATCATGCAAAGCCACTCTTTTCTTCTTCTTTCTTTCTTTCTTTCTTTCTTTCTTTCTTTCTTTCTTTCTTTCCTTCTTTTTCTTTCTTCTTTCCTTTTTTTAGGATTTTGTTCATTTATTTGAGAGATTGAGAGTGAGTGTGCAGGCAAGAGAGCATCAGCAGGGGAGTGGGGCAGAGGTAGAGGGAAAATCAGGCTCCCTGCTGAGCAGAGAGTCCAATGAAGGGCTCAATCCTAGGACCCCAGGATCCTGACCTGAGCAGAAGGCAGATGCTTAACCAACTGAACCACCCAGGTGCCCCTCAAAACAACTGTTTCTTTGTTGTTTTTTCTGTTTTGATCATCTGTCCATCAATGTAAATGGGGTGTTAAAGTCCCCTAGTATTATTATATAGTTGTTGATCAGGTTTTTTTTTTAATGTTTTTAACTGCCTTATGTATTTGGGTTCTCCCTTGTTGGGTGCATCAATATTAACAATTGTTATATCCTCTTATTGCATTGTCCCTTTTATTATGACATAGTAATCTTCTTTATATGTTGGTATAGTCTTTGTTTTAAATTCTATTATGTCTAAGATGGCTTTCTTTTGAGATCTATTTGCATTATAAATGCTTCTCCATTCCCTGACTTTCAATCTGCAGGTGTTTTAGGTCTGAAATGAGTCTTATATAGGCAGCATATGGACTTTTTTATATACTCTGTCATGCTCTATCTTTTGATTGGAGCATTTAGTCCATTTACATTCAAATTAATTATTGATAGATGTGTATTTATTGCCATTTTGGTTCTTGTTTTGCCATTATTTTCATAGTTTTTCTCTAATCCTTTCATATCTTTCTTTCATTGTTTGTTGGTTTTCTTCAGTGATATATTTAATTCCTTTATTTTTGGTATAATTATTACTGATTTTTGGTCTGTGATAACCATTAGGTTTGTATATAACATCTTCTGCATATATAAGTCTATATTAAGTTGATGATTGCTTAAGTTTGAACCCAATCTTTACCCCTTTGCTCCCCAAGTTTTGGTCTCGTATTTTGCACCCCTTCAATTTGTATATCCTATAATTTTGTTTTTTAAAAGAAATACCTATTTTTACTGCTTTTGTGTTTCCTACTTTTCATACTCTCACTTATGGTCTTTTCTTCCCACTCAAAGAGTTCCCTTTAATATTTTCTGTAGGGTTGAACTCCTTTGGTTTTTATTTGTCTGAGAAGCTGTTTATCTGCCATATTATGAATAATCTTGCTGGAAAGAATATTCTTGAATGCAGATTTTTTTCCATTTCTCACTTTCAGAAATGTGAATATATTATGCCACTTTTTTCTGACTTGTAAAGTTTCTGCTGAAAAATTCACTGATAGCTTTATAAGGTTTTCTTTGTATGTAACTGTCATCTTTTCTGTTGCTGGTCTAATTTTTTTTCTTTATCACTACTTTTTGCTATTTTGATTACTTTGTGCCTTAGTGTCAACCTCCTTTAGTTGATTTCATTGGGGATCTCTGTGCTTCTTGATTCAGTTATCTGTTTGCATCCTCACACTGGGTACATTTTCAGCTAATTTTTTTTTCAAATGAATGTTCTGACCATTTTTATCTCTTCTCTTTCTGGGAAGCCTATAATGTGAATGCTATTAAACTTGATGGAATTGCTGTGTCCCCTAAGTCTATTCTCATTTAGTATAATTCTTTTTTTTTAATCTCATTTGTTCGGGGTGATTAGTTTCCATTACTTTGTCTCCTATTTCATCAATTCTTTCCTCTGCTTCTTCCAGCGGGTTATTTATTCTACAAAATTTATTATTAATTTCATTTATTGTGTTCTTTATCATGATTGGTTCTTTTTTATATCTCTGTTGGGGTATCACTGATGTCCTCCACTCTTTTCCCAAGTCCAGTGAATATCTTTATGATCATTATTTTAAATTCTCTATCAGGTATGTTAATTCTACCTATTTTGTTTAAGACTCATGCTGTGTTTTTTCCTGCTCTTTCATTTGTGACATATTCTTCTGTCTCTTCATTTGGCCTAACTCTGTGTCTGTTTCTCTATGTTAGGAATATCAGCGATGTGTCTTATTCTTGAAAGTAGTGAGTGGGACATGCACTTCTAATTAGATAGTGCTGGGTTACCTCCACAGGGGACACACGTCTCCTCCAGAGACTTGGGCTTGCCAGGCTGCTCCACAAATTGCAAGTGGGCAGACAGAGTTGTGGTTTCACAAGCTGAGAGTGTCAGTTCTCCTTCACAGGTGATGATCACCCACAACAGAGACTAAGTTTGGTGGAGGCCAGTCTGCACAGCATGCATGGAAGGGGGCATTTTAATAAGGTGCATACATCCTCTATGGGAGGTCAGGCAATGCAGTATTGGCAAGGTTTGCATGAGTCTTCTGGACATGGGATTCTGCAGCCAGGACTGACGCAGGTATGGCTGGGGATGGTGGTGTGGGATGCAGTAATCAAGTTAGGTGGTGTGAGCCAGCTCTGCACTGATTACTATAGGTGGCTATGTGTTCCTCATAAGGGGGTGGAGAAGGAAGGGGCACTGTCAGTTCCTTTGTCCTGGTGACAACCATTGAGGGAAACTACGTTTTTGTCTTAATTGAAGAAATTATAACAGCATCCCCAATCTTCAGCAATGTACCACCCAGATCAGTACATAGTTGTCAACATTGAAGAGGCAACATCATCCATAAAAAAGATTATGACTCACGGAAAGCTCAGATGTTGGCTAATATTATTTACCAGAAGCAGTTTGAATAAAAATATGTACTTTTTGATATAATGCTATTACACACTTAACTATACCATAGTGTAAACAAAAGTTTTATATGCTGTGGAGAAATACAAAATTTATTTGAATTAATTTAATATGATATTTGCTTTAAATAATGTTGAGTGATTCAAAGTTTCAGCTAATTTTTGGAAAGGGAGTTTAATCTTTATTGTTTTATTATAATAAATTTATTTTTATTGGTGTTCAACTTACCAACATACAGAATAACACCCAGTGCTCATCCTGTCAAGTGCCCCCCTTAGTGCCCGTCACCCATTCACCCCCACCCCCCGCCCTCCTCCCCTTCCACCACCCCTAGTTCATTTCCCAGAGTTAGGAGTCTTTATGTTCTGTCTCCCTTTCTGATATTTCCCACATATTTCTTCTCCCTTCCCTTATATTCCCTTTCACTATTATTTTTATTCCCCAAATAATGAGAACATACAATGTTTGTCCTACTCCGATTGACTCAGTTCACTCAGCATAATACCCTCCAGTTCCATCCACGGGGAAGCAAATGGTGGGTATTTGTCGTTTCTAGTGGCTGAGTAATATTCCATTGTATACATAAACAACATCTTCTTTCGATGTCCATTCATCTTTCGATGGAAACCGAGTAATATTCCATTGTATACATAAACCACATCTTCTTTCGATGTCCATTCATCTTTCGATGGACACCGAGGCTCCTTCTACTGTTTGGCTATTGTGGACATTGCTGCTATAAACATCAGGGTGCAGGTGTCCCAGTGTTTCATTGCATCTGTATCTTTGGGGTAAATCCCCAACAGTGCAATTGCTGGGTCGGAGGGCAGGTCTATTTTTAACTCTTTGAGGAACCTCCACACAGTTTTCCAGAGTGGCTGCACCAGTTCACATTCCCACCTACAGTGTAAGAGAGTTCCCTTTTCTCCGCTTCCTCTCCAACATTTGTGGTTTCCTGCCTTGTTAATTTTCCCCATTCTCACTGGTGTGAGGTGGTATCTCATTGTGGGTTTGATTTGTATTTCCCTGATGGCAAGTGATGCAGAGCATTTTCTCATGTGCATGTTGGCCATGTCTATGTCTTCCTCTGTGAGATTTCTCTTCATGTCTTTTGCCCATTTCATGATTGGATTGTTTGTTTCTTTGGTGTTGAGTTTAATAAGTTCTTTATAGAACTTGGAAACTAGCCCTTTATCTGATCCGTCATTTGCAAATATGTTCTCCCATTCTGTAGGTTGTCTTAGTTTTGTTGACTGTATCCTTTGCTGTGCAAAAGCTTCTTATCTTGATGAAGTCCCAATAGTTCATTTTTGCTTTTGTTTATTTTGCCTTCACGGATGTACCTTGCAAGAAGTTACTGTGGCTGAGTTAAAAAAAGGTGTTGCCTGTGTTCTTCTCTAGGATTTTGATGGAATCTTGTCTCACACTTAAATCTTTCATCCCTTTTGAGTTTATCTTTGTGTATGGTGAAAGAGAGTGGTCTAGTTTCATTCTTCTGCATGTGGATGTCCAATTTTCCCAGCACCATTTATTGAAGAGACTGTCTTTCTTCCAATGGATAGTCTTTCCTCCTTTATCAAATATTAGTTGACCATAAAGTTCAGGGTCCACTTCTGGATTCTCTATTCTGTTCCATTCATCTATCTGTCTGTTTTTGTGTCAGTACCACACTGTCTTGATGACCACAGCTTTGTAGTACAACTTGAAATCTGGCATTGTGATGCCTCCAGCTATGGTTTTCTTTTTAATATTCCCCTGGCTATTCGGGGTCTTTTCTGATTCCACAGAAATATTAAAATATTTTGTTCTAACTCTCTGAAGAAAGTCCATGGTATTTTGATAGGGATTGCATTAAACGTGTAAATTGCCCTGGGTAACATTGACATTTTTCACAATATTAATCTGCCAATCCATGAGCATGGAATATTTTTCCATCTCTTTGTGTCTTCCTCAATTTCTTTCAGAAGTGTTCTATGATTTTTAGGGTATAGATCCTTTACCTCTTTGGTGAGGTTTATTGCTAGGTATCTTATGCTTTTGGGTGCAATTGTAAATGGGGTTGACTCCTTAATTTCTCTTTCTTCAGTCTCCTTGTTACTGTATAGAAATGCCATTAATTTCTGGGCATTGATTTTGTATCCTGCCACACTACCAAATTGCTGTATGAGTTCTAGCAATCTTGGGGTGGAGGCTTTTGGGTTTTCTATGTAGAGTATCATGTCATTGGCGAAGAGGGAGAGTTTGACTTCTTCTGTGCCAATTTGAAAGCCTTTAATGTCTTTTTGTTGTCTGATTGCTGAGGCTAGGACTTCCAGTACTATGTTGAATAGCAGTGGTGAGAGAGGACATCCTTCTCTTGTTCCTGATCTTAGGGGAAAGGCTCCCAGTGCTTCCCCATTGAGAATGATATTTGCTGTGGGCTTTTTGTGGATGGCTTTTAAGATGTTGAGGAATGTTCCCTCTATCCCTAAACTCTGAAGAGTTTTGATCAGGAATGGATGCTGTATTTTGTCAAATGCTTTCTCTGCTTCTAATGAGAAGATCATATGGTTCTTGGTTTTTCTCTCGCTGATATGATGAATCACACTGATTGTTTTATGAGTGTTGAACCAGCCTTGTGTCCCAGGGATAAATCCTACTTGGTCATGGTGAATAATTATCTTAATGTAGTGTTGGATCCTATTGGCTAGTATCTTGTTGAGAATTTTTGCATCCATGTTCATCAGGGATATTGGTCTGTAATTCTCCTTTTTGGTGGGGACTTTGTCTGGTTTTGGAATTAAGGTGATGCTGGCCTCACAGAACGAATTTGGAAGTACTCCATCTCTTTCTATCTTTCCAAACAGCTTTAGGAGAATAGGTATGGTTTTTTCTTTAAATGTTTGATAGAATTCCCTGGGGAAGCCATCTGGCCCTGGACTTTTGTGTCTTGGGAGGTTTTGGATGACTGCTTCAATCTCCTCCTTAGTTATTGGCCTGTTCAGGTTTTCTATTTTTTCCTGGTCCAGTTTTGGTAGTGGTGGCTTTCCAGGAATGCGTCCATTTCTTCTAGATTGCCTAATTTATTGGCATATAGTTGTTCATAATATGTTTTTAAAAATCGTTTGTATTTCCTTGGTGTTGGTAGTGAGCTCTCCTTTCTCATTCATGATTTTATTAATTTGAGTCTTCTCTCTCTTCTTTTTAATAAGGCTGGCTAATGGTTTATCTATCTTATTAATTCTTTCTAAGAACCAACTCCTGATTCTGTTGATCTGTTCCACAGTTCTTCTGGTCTCGATTTCGTTGAGTTCTGCTCGAATCTTAATTAACTCTCTTCTTCTGCTGGGTGTAGGATCTATTTGCTGTTTTTTCTCTAGCTCCTTTATGTGTAAGGTTAGCTTTTGTATTTGAGTTCTTTCCAGTTTTTGAATGGATGCTTGTATTGTGATGTATTTCCCCCTTAGGATTGCTTTTGCTGTATCCCAAAGTTTTTGAATGGTTGTATCTTCATGTTTAATCTTTATTGTTAAAAATATTTCTAATACATATTGAAGAATGAATGTGTAAAGGTACATTTGGTTTGGGATATAATTTAGAATTCTATAGCAAAGAAGAGAAAGGGATTATTAAAGGTTGTTATTACATACATGGAAATTAATAATTATTTTCCTTTATGTATTTGGATATATTTAGAATTGTTCATAACAAAGTACAAAATATCAAAGATAGTAGTTTCAAGATTTTTCCTTAGTAGAGTTTGGTAAATAAAATTTATCCTCATTTTACTTGAAGGAAGAAACATAAATACATGCAAAAACCCTTACTCAGGTTATGTCATTTAATTTCCACAACATCTATTTTATGTAGATATTAGTGACTTTTACCAATAAGGAATTTAAAGGTGAAAATTGGTGGCAGGAATCTTTGACTACAAAAGCCATTTGGTTCTGAATATTTTCACATTAATAAAGATCTATCCATCACATTTGGGACTGGACACAGTAGTGAGTATGAGAGAATAGACTAGATATGGCCTAAGACCTGGCATGTATTTATTTATTTTTGGTTTGTGTTTTAGTAATTTCTTAATAAAATTTGTTTTAATATTTTTGTTATTTTTAATTATTAGTTTCATTATTTTGTAAAGATTTTATTTATTTACTCATGAAAGACACACAGAGAGAGAGAGAGAGGGAGAGAGAGAGGGAGAGACACAGGCAGAGGGAGAAGCAGGCTCCATGCAGGGAAGCTGACATGGGACTCGATCCTGGGTCTCCAGAATCAGGCCCTGGGCTGAAGGCAGCACTAAACTGCTGAGCCACTCAGGCTGCCCAGTTTCATTCTTTAAAAGGAAGAGAATAACTTTAAGGTTTGGGTTATAAATTTGAAAGTTAAAATACAGGACAATATTTGAGGCAAACTATACTAATAAAATAGTTAATCTAGGTGTGCATCCAATTGTATTTTTTAAATCTCTAAATATGACATTCCTAGGTAAATTATTTGGATCATTGTGAATTGAGATTTTAATAAACATGGACAGGAAAATGTAAACAGTGTCTCCATTAAAATGGAGAGGCACTCTCATATCTGCTATATTACTGAAAATTATGATGTTCCCCAAATCATCCAAAATACTAAGTATAATATGATACAAATTATCCATAATGAATAGGTACTGCTTTGTTTATAAGAAATGTCATTTTCACAAACAAATGGAAAGATATCCAATGCTCATGGATTGTCAGAACCAATATCATTAATATGTCCATATTACCCATGTAAATCTACACATATAATATAATCCCTATCAAAATACCAACAAAATTTGTCACAGTATTAGGTTAAATAATACTAAAGTTTATGTGGAGCCACTAAAGTACCGAAGAGGTAATTCTATCTTAAGAAAGAAAACCACTGGCAGCATCACAATTCTAATTTTCAAGATGTACTACAAAGATGTAGTAGTTGAAACAGTATAATAGTGACACAAACATAAATACATAGATAAATCAAAAATAATAGTAAAACCACTCTTATGTGGTCAATGAATCAATGACAGAGGAGACAAGAATATTCATTGTAGAAATGACAATCTTTTCAACAAACAATGATGGAAAAATTGCACACATATATGCAAAAGAATGAAACTAGATCACATTCTTAAACTATACATAAAAATAAACTCAAAATGCATTAAAACTTAAATGTGAGACCTGAAACTGTAAAACTCTTAAAAGGAAACATAGGCAGTAATTTCTTTGACATTAGCCATAGATATATGCTTTCTCAGGCCAGGTAAACAAGAACTAGTGTAAACTACTGAGATTATACCCCACCCCCCAGAGAAAGCTTTTGCATGACAATGTAAATCATCAAAAAAATGAGAAAGCAATCTTCCAAATGGAAAAAATTGCAAATGATACATCTTATAAGGGGATAATATCCAAAATAAAGAATATATACGACTAGATCTCTGGATAGTGGTGCAGAGCTCTGAGATGCAGTCCAAATCAACCAGGCTCCCAGAACTCAGCAACTCCAATCCAGTGTTCTCTTATCTTCAGGGTACTTTTGTTTCTGCACGGATGCAAAGTGTCTAGAGTTCATCCCCGGAGACCAGATACAGGCTTATCTGTACAAAGTAATCAAAGCATACCTAGTTAAAAGTCCAAATACTCCTGACTACAAGCAAAGAGGAACTCTGTAGAGAATGAACCAGTCGGAAAGAAAAGCCAAAACTCAGCAGCAGAGTGTACACAACATATGCCAGCAGTAATTCCTGTAGCTTTTGTTGTCATTGTTTTTGTTTTCCTTTCTTATTTATTTTCTGGGAAAAATAATGAGATGGAGAAAATCACCCCAAAAGAAAGAACAGGAGGTACTATTCATGGCCAGGGGTTTAATCAATTTGGATATCAGTGAGAGGTATGAACTAGAATTTAAAACAATGACTATAGTTGGGCTTGATAAAAGCATAGAAGACATAAGACTATCCCTTATTGTAGAAATAAAAGCTAAAATCTAGTCATATTTAAATTTAAAATGCTATTATCTAGATGCAGTTCAAAATGGAGGCTATAAAAACAAGGATGACCAAGGCAGAAGAGTGAGTCAGTGAAATAAAAAGTAAAAGATGGAAAATAAGGAAATTGAAAAGAAGACAGAAAGAAAGCTATTAGATGATGAAAGGAGATTTAGAGAACATAGATATTCCACAAAGCAAAACAGTATCCATATAATAAGGGTCTGAGAAGATGAGGAGTGGGAAAGAGGGGTAAAATATTTATTTGAACAAATTATAGCAGAGAAGTTTCATAATCTGGGGAAGGAATCAGGCATTCAAGTCCAGGAAGCACATACAACCTCCCTCAAAATCAATAAAAATAGGTCAACACCTCTATATAAAATAGTGAATCTTGAAAATTTCAGAGATAAGAGAAAATCCTGAAAGCAGCTTGGGACAAGAGGTTTTTAACTTACAACTTACATACTGGGTCATAGATCAGATTTGTTTTTTTATTATTCTTTAATTTTTTTGCTGTTTCCCTTTTATTTTATTTTATTTTATTTTATTTTTATTTATCTTAATTTTTATTGGAGTTCAATTTGCCAACATATAGCATCCAGTCCTCTCCCTCCAAGTGCCCCCCCTCAGTGCCCATCACCCAGTCACCTTAACCCCCCACCCACCTCCCTTTCCACTATCCCTTGTTCATTTCCCAGAGTTAGATGTCTGTCAAGTTTTGTCACCCTCACTGATACTTTCACTCATTTTCTCTCCTTTCCCCTTTATTCCCTTTCACTAATTTTTATATTCCCCAAATGAATGAGACCATATAATGTTTGTCCTTCTCTGATCAGATCAGATTTCAACTGGTACAAAAAGACAGATTGTACGATGCTTATTTTTCAGAACACAATGCTTTAAAACTTGGAGTCAAACACAAGAAAAATTTTGGAAAGACCACAAATACAGAGAAGTTAAAGAGCATCCCACTAAAGAAAGAGTCAATCAGGAAACTAAAGAGGACTTAAAAATATACATGCAAGAAAAGAAAATGAAAACACAACAGTTTAAAACTTTGAGATTCAGCAAAGGTAGTCCTAAGAGGGAAGTATGTAGCAAAATAGGCCTTCCTCAAGAAGCAAGAAGAGTCACAAATATCCGACCTAAAGTTATACCTGAAGGAGGTGGAAAAAGAAAAGGAAATTAAGCACAAATTCAGCAGGAGAAAAGAAATTATAAATATCAGATCAGAAATCAATGATATGGAAATTGAAAAAAAAACACAAACAGTAGAACAGATCAACAAAACTAAGAGGTAGTTGTTTGAAATCATTAATAGGATTGATAAACACCTAGACAGAATTATCAAAAAGAAAAGGACAAGCACCCAAAAAGACATAATCACAAGTGAAAGAGGAGAGATCACAATGAACACCAAAGTAACACAATTATAATAGAATTGATAATATTGATAAACCCTTAGCCATAATTATCAAAAAGAAAACACAAAGGACCCAAATACATAAAATCAGAAATGAGAGAAGAGAAATAATAATTAATACCATAGAAATAAAACTATAAGAATACTATGAAAATTATATGCCAACAAATTAGACAATCTGGAAGAAATGGATAAATTCTAAACATGTAAACTACCAAAATTGAAACTGAAAGAAATAGAGAACCTGAACTGACCCATAACTAGCAAAGAAATTGAGTTAGTAATCAAAAATCTCCCAACACACAAGGGTCTGGGGCCAGATGGCTTTCCAGGGGAATTCTACCAAACATTTAAAGAGGAATTAATACCTATTCTTCTGAAGTAGTTTCAAAAAACAGAATGGAAGGAAAACTTCCAACCTCCTCCAATGAATCCAGCATTACCTTGATCCCAAAACCAGACAAAACCTCACCAAAAAGGAGAATTACAGACCAAAATCCCTGATGAACATGGATGCAAAAATTTTCACCAAGATATTAGCTAATAGGACCCAGCAGTACATTAAAAAGATTATTTACCACAAGTAAGTAGTATTTATTTCTGGGCTACAAGGGTGATCTAATATCTGCAGATCAATGAATGTGATACATTACATTAGTAAAAGAAAGGACAAGAACCATATCATCCTGTCAAGAGATGCAGAAAAAGCATTTGTTCAAAGACAAAATCCTTTCTTGATAAAAATCTCTCTCCAGTGTAGGGATAGAGGGTACATACCTCAACATCATCAAAGCCATATATGAAAGACCCAGTGATTATCATACTCAACAGGGAAAAAAACGAGAGCTTTACCCCTAAGGTCAGGAACATGACAGGGATGTCAACTTTCTCCACTGTTGCTCAACATAGCACTGGAAGTCCTAGCCTTAAAAATCTGACAACAAAAGAAATGAAAGTCATCCACACCAGCAAAGAAGTAAAAATTTCAGTCTTCACAGACATGATACTCATATAGAAAACCCAGCAGGCTTCAATGCTAGACTCATACAGGAATTCAACAAAGTCACCAGAAATAAAATAAATCTACATAAATCAGTTGCATAACTATACACTAACAATGAAACAGAAGAATTTACAATTGCACCAAAACCCATAAATAACTAGGAATAAATCCATCCATAAAGATATGGATCTGTACTCTGAAAACTATAGAACACATATGAAAGAAATTGAAGAAGACACAGAAATGGAAAAACATTTCATGCTCATGGATCAGAAAAAAAATATATTGTTAAATCGTCTATATACCCAAAGTAGCCTACACATTCAATGCAATTCCTATCAAAATACCACCAGCTTTTTTCACAAACCTGGAACAAACAATCATAAAATTTGCATGGAACCACAAAAGACCCCAAATAGCCAAAGTAATGTTGAAAATGAAAACAAAAAATGGAGGCATAACAATTCTGAACTTCAAGCTGGAATGCAAAACTGTACTCATTAAGATAGTATGGCCCTGGCACAGATACAGACACATATATCAATGGAACATATTACAGAACCCAGAAATGGGCCAACAATGATCAACTAATCTTTGACAAAGCAGGAAAGAATAAATGATGGAAAAAAGACAGTGTCTTCAGAAATTGATTTTGGGAAAATTGGACATGAAGAATAATGAAGGTGGACCACTTTCTTACACCATATACAAAGATAAACTCAAAATGGATGAAAAACCTAAATGTGAGACAAGATTCCAACAAAATCCTAGGGACGAACACAGGCAGCAACGTCTTCAACCATGTCCACAGTGTTTCTTCCTAAACACATCTCCAAAGGTAAGGGAAAGAAAAGCAAAAATTAACTATTGGGATTTCATCAAGATAAAAATCTTTTTTAGAGCAAGGAAACAATCAGCAAAAGTTAAAGGCATCCTACAGAATCAGAGGAGATATTTGTGAATGTCTTATCAGCTAAAAGACTAATATCTAAAACCTATAAAGAACTTATTGAACTCAAAACCCAAAAAGAAAAAAAACAAATCAAGTAATGGGCAGAAGATATGAACAAACATTTCTACAAACATTTCTCCAAAGAAACCATACAAATGGTCAACAAACACATGAAAATAATGTTCAACATCACTGGGCATGAGGGAAATACAAATCCAAACCACAATGAGATGCCACTTGAAACCTGTCAGAATGGCTAAGATTAACAACTCAGGAAAGAAGATTTGGATTTGGGCAAGGATGCAGAGAAAGGGGAATCCCCTCACACTGTTGGTGGGCAGTAGAAGGTGGTACAACAACTCTGGAAAACAGTATGGAGGTTCCTCAGAAACTTAAAAATAGACATATCCTACAATACAGAATTTGCAATACTATGTATTTGTCCAAAGGATAGAAAAATACTGATTCATAGGGACGCATACACCCCAATGTTTATAGCATCAATGTCTACAATAGCCAAAATATGGAAGAACCCAGATCTCCATGAGAATTAAATGATTAAAGAAAAAGTGGTGTAGATATATAGAATGGAATATTAGTCATCAGTAACAATGAAATCTTTCCCTTCAAAATGATGTTGATGAAACTAGAGGGTATTATGGTAAGTGACAGCAGTCAGTCATTGAAAGACAAATACTATATGATTTAACTCATATGTGGACTTTAAGAAACAAAACACATGAATATAGGGGAGGGAAGGGCAAATAAAATAGGATAAAAAAGAGACTGAGGCAAAACATAAGAGACACTTAACTCTCAGAAAAAAGAAAACCCCTGAGAGTTCTTGGAAAGAGGTGGGTAAATGGGTGATAGGAATTAAGGAGGGCACTCAATGTAAGGAGCACTGGATGTTACATGCAACTGATGAATCACTAAATTCTATCCCTGAAACTAATAATACTGTATATGTTAACTAAATTGAAGCTAAATAACGAATTTAAAAAAATAATATATAAATCTAACACCAAACATTATGATAAGAAGTGGGAAGAGGGCTATATATGAGAAGCCCACAGTAAATATAGTCTACAGTGAAAGATTGAATGATTTTCCTCTAAGAAGAAGAAAAATACAAAGGTGCCTACCTACATTACTCTTATTCAACACAGTACTGAAAGTTCTAGCCAGAAATCAGTCAAGAAGAAGAAAAAATATTTGATACAGAAAAGGAGTAAAACTGTGACTCTTTGTAAAAAACATGAGCTAGGAAATCTTAAAGACGTTGCAGACACACACACATACACACACACACAGACACAATAAATGCAGTAAAGTTTTAAGAAGCAAAATAAATACACAAAAGTCAGTTGTGTTTTTATACAGTAATAATGAACTATCAAGAAGGAGAAATAAAGACAACTTCATTTATACTATCATCTAAAAGTAAAAAGTTATTAGGGATAATTTAAGATGTAAAAAGTTAGTACACTAGAACCTATAAAGACATTTTTTTAAAAAAATTAAAGAAACACAAAAAGTAGGAAGGTATTCTGTACTCACAGATGGGAATAATTAAAATTGTTAAAATGTCCATACTACTGGAACCATTTGCAACAGCAAGCTGGAGAGTATTATGCTAAGTGAAATAAGTCAGTCAAAGATAAATATCATATGATTTCACATATATGTGGAATTTAAGAAATAAAACAAATGAACATGGGGTAGAGTGGAAAAGGGAGCATACTAAACAACTGACTCAACTATAGAGATCAAATTGATGATTATCAGAGGGAGATGGTTGGGATATGTGTCAAATAGGTGATGGAGATTAAGGAGTACACCTGGTATGATGAGCACCAGATGTTGCAGGTAAGTGCTGAGTCACCAAACTGTATACTCGAAACTAATAGTACACTTTAAGTGGAATTCATTCACTTGTTTATTTCTTTGATTTTAAAAGATTTTATTTATTTATCCATTTGAAAAAGAGAAAGAGAAGGGAAAGGGAGGTGCAGAAGAGGGACAAGCAGATTGCACTGAGCACAGACCATGACACAGGGCTTGATCCCATGACCCCAAGATCATGTCCTGATCCAAATTGAGAGTTGGACACTTAACCAAATGAGCCACCCAGGTGCCCCTTAAGTGGAATTTAAATACAAAGTTTTAAAAAAGAAAAAAAATATGTCCATATACAGCAATCTACAGAATCAATGAAAACCCCATCAGAATTCCATTGGCACTTTCTAGAGAAATACAAAATACAATCCTAAAATTCATATAGAAACACAAAAATTTCAAATAACTTGAGGAATCTTACAAGGAATACAAATGAAAGCATCACACTTCCCAATTTTAATACTTTTGCAAGGCTATAGTAACCAACACAGTATAGCATTACCATAAAAGCAAATATATAGATCAATGGAACAGAATAGACAGTCCAGAAGTTAACCCAAGCATTTATGGTCAATTAATTTTTTACAAAGAAGCCAAACATGTACAATAGGGAAATATTAATCTCTTCAGTAAATGGTGTTCAAGAAACTGTATAGCCATATTCAAAAGAATGAAACTGAAACCCTTATCTTACAGTATTCTCAAAATTCAACTCAAAATGAATTAAATACTTGAATGTAAAACTGAAAATCATATAATTACTAGCAGAAAATATAGAGGGCAACTTTCTTAACATTGGCCTCTCTAATAATTACTTGTATTTAACACCAAGAGCAAGGAATAAAAACAAAAATAAACAAGTGGCACTACATAAAACTAAAAAGGTTCTGCACAGCAAAGGAAACAAACATCAAAATAAAAATGCTTTCTTAGGAATGGGTGAAAATAATTGCAAATACTGTATCTGATAATGAGTTAATATCCAAAATATATTAATTCATACAATCCAATAAGGAAAAGGAAATAATACAATTAAAACTGAAGAAATAGGGGGATCCCTAGGTGGCTCAGAGGTTTAGCGCCTGCCTCACGCCCAGGGCGTGGTCCTGGGGTCCCGGGATCGAGTCCTGCATCGGGCTTCCTGCATGGAGCCTGCTTCTCCCTCTGCCTGTGTCTCAGCCTCTCTCTCTCACTCTGTGTCTCTCATGAATAAATAAATAAAATCTTTTTAAAAAACTGAAGAAATACCCTGACTAGAACTTTTTTTGCAGATAAGACATACAAAAGGCTAATGGATAGATATAAAGGTGCTCAGCATCACTAATCATCAAGGAGATGCAAATTAAATACACAATGATATATAACATCTCACCTATAAGATGTTTCTTATCAAAAAAGCAAGAGATAACAAATGCTAGTGAGAATTTGGAGATCACTTGTACATTGTTGGTAAGAATATAAACTGATTGAGCCACTATGGAAAACAGTATAAAGTTTCCAAAAGAATTTAAAAATTGAACTACCAGATGATCCACCAATCCCTCTTCTAGGTATATATAGAAAGAAAGAAAAATACTATCTTGATGAGATATCTGTACTTTTGTGTTCATTGCTGTATTATTCACAGTAACCAAGGTATAGAAACAAACTAATGCTCAATACACGACAAATGGATAAAAAAAACACATATATGTAATGAAACATTGGTTATCCTTAAAAAAATAATGAAATCCAGCCATTTGTCACAAAACAAATGAAACTGGAAGGCATTATACTAAGTGCAATGAATCAGATGAAAAAAGAAAAATACTGTATGATATATTTATATGTGCAATTAAAACCATATTTGAAATCAGAAAAATAGAGTATAAAATTGGTTGACAGGAAATGGGGATTGGGAGAAACAGGGGAAGTTTGTGAAAGGATACAAAATTTTAGTCGGAATATAAATAAGGTCTAATGATCTAATGAATAGCATGTGAGTGTAGTTGGTAAGAATGTATTGTATAACTGAAATTTGCCAAAAGATAAGTTAAATGTTCACACCGCCCCCTCCCAGAAAAAAGAAAAGGAAAATGTGTGAGATGAGGGATGTGTTAATCCAATTGGAGAGCAATTCTTTCCCACTGCACATGTACATTAAATCATCAAGTTTGCACTTTACATATCTTACAATTGTTTTGTCAATTATACCTCAATAAAGTTGAAGACAAAAAAAAAGAAAAGAAAAAATAAAGATTTCAAATTAACAACCTAACATTGCACTGTATGTAACCAGGAATAAATATATACATATTTTAAACTTTATGAAGTGTAATTCCTAATATGGTAAATATTAATAAGTAGGACTCACAAAATAAATGTTGGTTACAATACACAATATACTCAATATGTTCAAGTGTAGCGTTTTTGAAACCAAAGCATTTGTATACCACACTTCTAGAATTTTCAAGAGTGCTATATTTTCTGTACGCTTATATTTTTTTACTCTTAGCAATAGAAGCTATCAAACAAAATCTTATGTAGAATCTCAACATATAAAACAGATTTTATATGTACTACTCTGATTGAAGGTGGTCATGAAGCTAGCCTTTTTTATAATTTTCTATATTTCCTAGGGTTTTATAAAACCAATTGAAAGCTGTTGTTCCAAGGTTTCAGTAAGTACAAGTATTATCTGAGCTTGGCTTCTTTATAGCATCCTTTACTGTTCAACTACATTTTCCACAAATAACCTCTATACATTTTGTACAAGTTAACTTTTTCATCACCCTTTCTTTACCTGGGAAAGTATGTTTCCATGTCTTATATTCCTGCCCTTCTTCCTGGATTGGTCTTATGACTCACTCCTCAAGTCTCAATCAACCTCCAACACTGAAGATCTATTACCTTCTATAATTTGGCTATTTTTCTTAAAATACTTAATTCAATTACTCTTAATATTCAGCAATTCTACTGCTATGAATTTATTCTCCAAATATACTTAATCATTTACAAAAGATAAATGTACAAGAAAATTTAATGTTGCAATGATTGCAATGTAAAAATGCTAGAAACAATCTAAATGTCCATCAACAAAGGACTATAAAATAAAATATGGCATAGTCCAAATAATGGGAAGGTGTACAGATGCTAATAAGTAAGGTTAATGTATATACATTGACATAGACAATATTAAGTGGATACATTACATTGTAGACTAGAATGTACAATAAAATTCTAAAAGTTTACAAAATTAAATGAGACAAATCATACCACAATCAAGGTTAAAAGACCAATGAAAAACTAGTTAGAGATATTTGCTCTACATATGACAAAAGAGCAAGTACACAAAACATATAAAGCATTCTTGTAAGTGTATAAAAATATCAAATTCTGAGAGAAATAGTAGCTTAGAACATAAATGAGGAAATCATTAAAAAAATCACTCTTAACTACAGAGAACAAACTGGTGGTTGCCAGATAAGAGGTGCGTGGAGGATGGGTGAAATGGATAAAGGAGATTAAGAGTACACTTATTTTGATTAGCACTGAATAATGTATAAAATTTTTGAATTGTTATATTCTACACCTGAAACTAATGTAACCCTGTATCTTAATTATGCTTCAAGTAAAAAAAATAAAAAATAAATAAAAAATAAAAATAATAAATGAACTTAAAAACTTTTGTATATACAAATGACTTATAGACATGAAAAGTTGTTTAACATCATTCATAATTAAAGGAAGACAAAGTAAGAAAAGCATTTAAAGTTTTCTATCAAAATTAAAAATTTCAAAAAGTACAATAATTCACACTATGTAAAAGAGTATAGGTAGTTCCACAAAATGTTCATGGAAGTGTGAATTAACAGACTTCTTTGTAGGGCAAATTGATAGTATCTACCTAATCTTAAAATGTTTATACTATTCAACTAAGTAATTCCAAATCTAGGAATGTATGCTAGATTTACTTCTGCATTGTAGAAAACTTACATGTAAGGATATTTAATGTAACATTGCCATAAGAACCAAAGTATGATGGTTAAATAGATCATGGTGAATCCAAACAATTGAATGCTGAGCAACTTTATTTTATTAAGCTTCTTTGATTAAAAAAAATTGCATTTAAGGGGTGCTGGGGTGGCTCAGTCTGTTAAGCATTCAACTCTTGGTTTCAGCTCAGGTCATGTAATCAGGGTCATGAGGGTGAGCCCCGCCATGGGTTCTGCACTCAGGGCAGAGTTGGCTGGAGTTTCTTTCCCTCTCTGCCCTCCCTCTGCACTCTCTCTCTCACTCTCTTTCAAATAAATGATCTTTAAAAATTGACATTGAAGAGTCCTTCTCACCCAACCTTCTCTCTCAATCTCAAAAAGAGATGGGTGGTTAAAAGGAGAAAATATTAGATTTCTCTTTTGTTAACATTAATGAAATATAATTGCCTTCAGTATTACACTGTCTTATTACTAGTGTTATAATAAGTCTTGACGTCAAGTAGTGCAAGTCCTCCAACTTTGTACTTCTTTTTCAAAGTCATTTTGATTATTCTACATCCTTTCTATTACCATGTGAATTTTAATATTAACTTGACAATTTCTAGAACAAAATTCTTATGGAATTTTGACTAGGACTATATTGAATTTAGAGAAGCAATTAGGGAGAACTGATTTTTTAATAATAGTGATCCACGGGTGTGTGAACATGATATATTAATACTTTATTTAGATCTTTAATTCCTCTTATAAAAATTTTGTGCTTTTTGGTTACAGGTCTTACATCTTCTGTGATATTTCTGTTTTTAAATTACATATTTTACATTATAAATGATAAAACTTTTTAAATTGCAATATCTAAAAATGCTTTGCTAGTACATATAAATATAATTAACACTGAAGAACCCGCATTTCCAGAGAGACATATCAGGGGGCTTAAAAATGTGCATGGGTGTAAGCACTGGGTGTTGTATAGAAGTGTTGAATCACTCTATTGTACATCTAAAACTAATATTACACTGTATGTTAACAAACAATCATCTATATAAAAACTTAAAAAGCTAATTTCTTTAAAATGGGCACTGCCACAAGATTAATAGTAGACCTACCAGTAAACTCTGTCCACAATACGAAAAGACATATATTTGTCAGATATGTTTCATAAGTCAGGCACTGTGCTGAGTAATTTATATGCATTGTCTCATTTTCTTTTCTTTTTGGTTTCACATTTTTATTCAAATTTCAGTTAGTTAACATACAGTGTAATATTAGTTTCATGGATAGAATTTAGTGAATCATCATTTATTTACAACATCCAGGGCTCACCACAAATGCCCTCCTTAATACTCATCACTACTTTTTTCTATATATTTGTTTTATTGAAGTTCAATTTGCCAACATACAGTATAACACCCAGTGCTTATCCCGTCAAGTGCCTCCCTCAGTGCCCATCACCCAGTCACCCCATGTCACTGCCATCCTCCCCTTCCACTATCCTTGTTCATTTCCCAGAATTAGGAGTATATCATGTTTTGTCACCCTCTCTAATTATTTTTCCCACTCATTTTCCTTATTTAAAATATCCCCTTCACCTCCCCTTCAACAAACCTCAATAGTTCAGAATCTGTTTTATGGTTTGCCACTTTACCCCTTATATTAATTTTTTTGTTTCTTAAATTCCACATATGAATAAAATCATATGGTATTTGTCTTTCTCTGACTAACTTGTTTCCTTTAGCATGATAGACTCTAGATCCATCTACGTCATTAAAAATGTCAAGATTTCATTCATTTTGATGGTGAGTTATACTACTTCTTCTTTATCCATGCATCAGTAGATGAACTTTTCAGTTCTTTCCATAATTTGGCTATTGTTGATAATGCTGTAATAAATATCAGGGTGCATGCATCCCTTCAAATCAGTATTTTTGTATACTTTGCATAAATATCTAATACTGCAATTCCTCGGTTATAAGCTAATTCTATTTTAACTTCTTGAGGAATCTCCATACTGTTTTCCAAAGAGGCTGAAACAGTTCACATTCTCAACAGTGTAAGAGAGTTCCCCTTTCTCCACATCCTCAACAATATCTGGTATTTCCTGTGTTGTTAATTTTAGTCACTCTAACAAATGTGAGGTGGTATTTCATTATAGTTTTGATTTGTATTTCTCTGATAATGAATGATATTAAACATTTTTCACGTATCCATTAGGCATTTATATATCTTCTTTGGAGAAATCTCTGTTCATGCCTTCTGCCCATTTCTTACTGGATTATTTGCTTTTTTGGATATTGCATTTTATAAGTTCTTGATATGTTTTGGATACCACGCCTTTATTATATATGTCACGTGCATATATTTTGTCCCATTCTGTAGATAGCCTTTTAGTTTTGTTGATTGTTTCCTTCACTCTGCAGAAGCTTCTTATCTTGATGAGGTCACAACAGTTTATTTTTCTTTCATTTTCCTTGCCTCAGGAGACCCACATAGAAAAATGTAGCTATGGCCAATGGCAAGATTACTTCCTGAGGTTTTCTGTAGGATTTTGGTACTTTCCTGTCTTACATTTAGGTCTTTCATCAATATTAATTATTGTGTATGGTTTAAGAAAGCAGTCCTGTTTCATTCTTTTATATAGTGCTTTCCAATTTTTCCAACACCATTTTTTTAAGAAACTGTCTTTTTTCCATTGGATATGCTTTCTTGCTTAAAGATTAGTTGAACATATATTTGTGGGTTCATATCTGGATTTTCTATTCTTTTCCGTTGACTTTGTGTCTGTTTTCGTGCTAGGACCATAACATCTTGATCACTACAGCTCTGATATAGCTTGAAGTCCAGAATTGTGATGCCTCCATCTTTGCTCTTCTTTTTGAAGATTGTTTGGCTTTGGGTCTTTTGTGGTCCCTTGTGCATTTTAGAATTGTTTGTTCTAGCTATGTGAGAAGTTCTGGAAGTATCTTGATAAGAATTGCACTTAGTGTGTAAATTGCTTTGGGTAGTATAGACATTTTAACAATATTTATTCTTCCAATCCATGAGTATGTAAAGTTTTTTTTCCATTTCTTTCTGTTATCTTCAATTTCTTTCATCAGTGTTTTATAGTCTTAAGAGCAGAACCCTTTTTCCCTCTTTAATTAAGTTCATTCCTGGGTACTTAATGGTGTTGGTACAATAGTAAATGGGATTGATTCTTTGATTTCCCTTTCTGCTGCTTCATTATTGGCTTATAGAAATATAACAAATTCCTGTACATTATTTTTATATCCTGTGTCTTTACTGAACTCATGTACCAGTTCTAGCAATTTTTGTTGGTCTTTGGGGTTTTCTGTATAAAGTATCATGTTATCTGTGAATAGGGAAATTTTGACTTCTTCCTTGCTGATTTGTATGCCTTTTATTTATTTTTGTTGTCTGATTGCTGAAGCTAGGACTTCCGATACTCTGTTAACTGATATTGGTGGTCAACCTTGTCTTGTTCCTGATGAAAGAGGTAAAGCTCTCAGTTTTTCCACATTGAGGATGGCATGAGCTGTGTGTTTTTTTATATGGCCTTTATGATGTTGAGATATCCCTACTTTGTTGAGGGTTTTATCAAGAATGGATGCTGTACTTTAAAGCTTTTTCTGCATTTGTAGAAAGGATCATATGGTTCTTTGTAGAGAGGATCATATGGTTCTTAAACTTCCTTCTGTTAATGTGGTGTATCATGTTGATTAACTTGTGAATATTGAACCCTCCTTACATCCCAGGGAAAAAAAATTCCAACTTGATCATAGTGAATGATTATTTTAATGTACTGTTGAATTTGATTTCATACTATTTTTTGAAAACTTTGACATCCATGTTCATCAGGGATTATTGGCCTGTATTACTCTTTATTTGTGTGGTCTTTATCTGGTTTGGAAATGAAGGTAAGCAATCCAAGCCTTACAGTAAGGTTTTGGAAGTTTTTCTTCCATTTCAATATTTTGGAATATTTTGAGAATAGGTATTAACTTTTCTTTAAATATTTGGTAGAATCTCCCTGGGATGCCATCTGGCCCTGGAATTTGTTTGTTGGGAGATTTTTTATTACTGAGTCAATTTCCTTGCTGGTATGGCTGTTATCAAGTTTTCTATTTCTTCCTATTACAGTTTTGGTAGTTTATATGTTTCTAGGAATTTATGCATCTCTTTCTGGTTGTCCAATTTGTTGGCATATGATTTTTCATAATGTTGTCTTGTAATTGTTTGTATTTCTATTGTGTTGTTTATGATTTCTCCTCTTTCATTTGTGATTTTTTTTATTTGGGTCCTTTTTTCATTTTGATAAATCTGGCTACGATTTTTTTATATCAATTTTAGTTATTTTTTCAAAGAATCAGCTCTAATTTCATTCTACTGCTATTTTAGTTTCTATATTATTTATTTCTACTCTAACCTTATTATTTCCCTTCTTCTGGCTTTAGGCTTTGTTTATTGTTCCTTTTCTAGCTCCTTCAGGTGTAAGGGTAGTTTGTATATTTGACATTTTTATCTCTTTTTTAAGATTTATTTTATTAATTCATGAGAGACACTGAGAGAGGCAGAGACATAGAGGGAGAAGCAGGCTCTCTGCAAGGACCCCGATGGAAGACTCAATCCTGGGACCCTGGGATCATGTCTTGAGCTGAAGGCAGATGCTCAGCCACTGAACCACCCAGGGGTCTCAAGAATTTTCTTATTTCTTGAGGAAGGCCTTTATTGCTATACACTTCCCCTTATTACCATTCCTCTTGGATCTACATATTCATTTCCTTCCCCAGATGAGGGAAGTTTTCAGGATTATTTCTTTAAATAAACCTTCCCCCCCTTTTCCCTCTGTTTTTCTAGGAGTCCTATGATATGAATGTTATGTTTGATGGAGTCACTGAGTTGCCTAAGTCTATTTCATGATCCATATTTCTTCTATCTTTTGTTAAGCTTCATTATTTCCCATTATTTTGTCTTCTTATCACTTATTCATTCTTCTGCTTCTTCTATCCTTGTGATCATTACATCCAGTTGGTTGGTTTTAAATCTCAACTACTGCCTTTTTCAAGGCTGATTGATTATTTTTTAACTCTTTTATGTCTGTGGTAAGGATCTTTCTGATTCTCTCAAACCAAGTGAGTATCCTTATGATTGTTACTGTAAATTCTCCATAAGGCATATTATTTATCTCTTTTTATTATATCTCTGCCTATGATCATTTCTTATTCTTTCTTTTTGAATGAATTTTTCTATCTTTGAATTTTATCTAAGTCTCTGTCCTCTCTGTGTCAGAAAACCCTGTCATGTTTCCTGATCCTGAAAATAATGGCTTTATGAAGAAGAGATAATACATTTTCCAGGGCCTAGTCATTCAGGGAGTTTCTCTGATGTGTTCTGGGGGCACTCTGTTGCTGTGTTTCATCTACTGCATCCTTCAGGCCAGTAGTCTGCATAAACTCTCCTTGCCCACTGTGGGCAGTATTTAGACATTGGCCAGAGTGTGATGGGTTTTAAGTAGGTATGCTCTGGTCTGCTTGTTAAATGAGACCTGACATTACTTACACTAGAACTGAAGCCCTGCAGAATCCTCTGGTCAGCAGACATGATGTGTTTATGTGTAGTTGGAGGAGGAGCATTCTGCTGGTTTTCTGGGGAAGGGATCTGCTGTGCTGGACCTTAGGCCTACTTGCCCAAGAATAACAGTACCAGCAGAGTGCAGTAACGTAGAATTTGGTGTAAGCAGGTGAAGCAGCCAGCGTAGTCACTGTGCTGTTTACTGATGTTGGTTTATGCTAAAGCGCTGAGGAGGAAATGGTGCAAGCCAGCTTCTTTGTCCCCTGAGTGGGGCCCCCATCCTTACTGTTCTCAGGGAAGGACTCCCAGAAGTGCAAAGCATTTCCCCTTGTGCATCCCAAGTCTCTTTCAGATCAGTTTTCACACTCTCTGTTCTGAGTTGTTTGACTGCCTGGAGCAGTGCAGGGCACTTTAGGTTCTCACTTAGTCAAGACTGCTGCCTTTTAAAACTCCAAACTTTAGAGACCTGCTGTGACAGTGACCTGCACTGGTTCAGAGGGGGGGAAGGGGGTGTCTCACTGCACTGAGACTGATGCAGGTTTAACCAGAAAGGGCACTGTTGCTTCAGAATTTATGAGCAAGGGATTTGGAGCAAAGCAGGCTAAACAACCAGTGTCTGGGTTAGAAGCCCTCAAACAGGTGTCTCTACACCTATGCTGAGGGGCAGGAGAGTGAAAAGGCACCCACTGGTTCTTTGGTTCCCAGAAAGACAATGCCATCTCTCACAGATTTCCTCCAAGAAGAGTACACAAACTCTCCCTGTGCACCTTAGGGATCCTCAAATAAAACCATCTACCCTGGGGTTTGCCTGCCTTCTTTCCAGGACTAGGTCAACACCCTGAAGTTTCTACCCCAGCCAAGCTCACTGACCTTTAAAACTCCAATCTTTGAACCCCAATGGTTGCAAAGCTCATGTAAATCAACCCTTCTTATTTTCCTAGCCAATGTCTTTGAAGAAGTGTGCTCCTTGTGCATATCCCTGTGCACTCTATTCTCTGTCACATTTACCTGTGAACCAGGTTCCCTTCCCTCCACAGTACCCATGATCCATTTCTCCCCCAAACCACATCTTCACACTTACCACCTTGCTTGATAGGGCCTCTTATCTCCCTCTAGTTGTGCAGTTTTTTTCTATCAGTCTTCACGTTGATTCCTTGCACATTCAGAATGACTCAATAGTTACCTAGTTGTGTTCAAAGGATGAGACAAAACTATGCCACCATCTTAGCTCTCTTCAGGACATAGGCATTAAATTGGGATGTAAATGGACTGAATTCTGCCTTACCAAGTCCATAAATTCAAGTTCCAACACCCAAGTACCTCAGAATATGAATATATTTGAATATATTGTCTAAAAGTGTGATTAACCTAAAATAAGACCATTAATGCGGGCCCTAATCCAGTATTACTGGTGTCCTTATATTACAGGAAAGGAGAATATAGACAAAGGGCATATGAACACATGGGGAGATATGGTCATCTGTAAGCCAAGAGAGGTCTCAGAATAAATTAACACTCTTGATCCCTAGATCTCAGATTGCCAGACCCCCACAATTAAGTAAAACAACTTGATTTTTTTTTGCTTGTTTGTTTAAGGAAGCCAAATTTTTAAACTTTATTTTTGTAATTTAAGTCACCCAGACTGTGGTACTTCATTATGACAGCCCTAGCATCTAATACACAGGAAGTACTTAAGGGGACATTCTCGAGATCAAAGAGCTGATAAAATCTATTTTTTCAACTTCTCAAAGTATATCATTTCATAATTCCTTTCAAATAAAGTTATTCTATTTCTACAATTAATTTTCTATGTTAAACAACCATTAATGTTATAAGTACCTTTAATCCTTTTGAAATCAGGTAATATGTAACAAAGTGGGAGAAAAATCTGTCTAATAGCATACTACAAACAGGTCATAATTAAATAACTGTTAGAAATCTTTTATATTTGTCAATACTAATCCCCAGTAGGGCATTTTATAAAGACAAACATTTTATACAGGACAAGGACCTTGATATATAAGGAACAACACAGAGGAGGGGTAAGATGGCGGAAGGGTAAGGTCCCCAAATCACCTGTCCCCACCAAATTACCTAGATAACCTTCAAATCATCCTGAAAATCTACGAATTCGGCCTGAGATTTAAAGAGAGAACAGCTGGAACGCTACAGTGAGAAGAGTTCGCGCTTCTATCAAGGAAGGAAGATGGGGAAAAAAGAAATAAAGAAACAAAAGGCATCCAAGGGAGAGGGGCCCCGCGAGGAGCCGGGCTAAGGCTGGGGCGAGTGTCCCCAGGACAGGAAAGCCCCGTCCCAGAGAAGTAGGAGCTTCACCAATCTTCCCAGACACAAAGGCGCTCCCAGGGAGTTAGAGCAGGACCTCAGGAGGGCGGGGATGCTCTCGGGCTCCCTGGGACACTAACAGATGCCTGCGCCCCCGGGGAGAGTGCACCCAGCTCCCTAAAGGGCTTCAGCCCGCATGGAGGGACCAGGGAGCAGCTTGGAGGGGCTCAGGCAGAGGAAGAGGCTTCCCACGGAGGGGGCTGAGCGCCCCCAGAGCAGCTTGAAGGGGCTCTGGCGGCGGCTCCGCAGAGGGGGCTGCGCCAATGGGAGCACGAATCCAACAGCACAGGCCCGGGAGCACAGGGCGCCGGGACACAGCCCAGGACCCGACCTCCCCCCGGGACAGGCAGAGGCCAGGAGGGCCCAGGAGAGCAAGGACACTCCTGCCCCGAAATGAGCAGATCAAGGGCCCCACCCCGGAGCCTCCAAGCCCTGCAGACTGAGAGCTCTGTAGTTAATGTGTGAGTTGAATTCACGGCTCCAGGGCTGGCCGCCACCACTGGGGTTGTTCCTCCTGGGGCCTCACAGGGTAAACAACATCCACGGAGCCCTGCACTAGGCAGCGGGCAGAGCAGCTCTCCCAAGTGGTAACGCCTGAAAATCAGCACAACAGGCCCCTCCCCCAGAAGACCACCTAGAAGGACAAGTTACAGGGGAAGTCAAGGGACTTAAAGTATACAGAATCAGAAGATACTCCCCCGTGGTTTTTGTTTGTTTGTTTGTTTGTTTGTTTGTTTGTTTTTTTGGTTTTTGATATCTGTTAGCTTCCCCCAACCTATTTTTTCCCGTCTTTATGTTTCTTTCCTTTTCTTTTCTTTTTTATGTTTTTCTTTTTCTTTTCTTTTTCTCTTTTCTTTCCTTCTTTCTCTGGCTCTTTTCCTCCTTTTCCCAATACAACTTGTTTTTGGTCACTCTGCACTGAGCAAAATGACTAGAAGGAAAAACTCACCTCAAAAGAAAGAATCAGAAACAGTCTTCTCTCACACAGAGTTACAAAATCTGGATTACAATTCAATGTCAGAAAGCCAATTCAGAAGCACTATGATAGAGCTACTGGTGGCTCTAGAAAAAAGTATAAAGGACTCAAGAGACTTCATGACTGCAGAATTTAGATCCAATCAGGCAGAAATTAAAAATCAATTGAATGAGATGCAATCCAAACTAGAAGTGCTAACGACCAGGGTTAACGAGGTGGAAGAACGAGTGAGTGACATAGAAGACAAGTTGATGGCAAAGAGGGAAACTGAGGGAAAAAGAGACAAACAATTAAAAGACCATGACGATAGATTAAGGGAAATAAACGACAGCCTGAGGAAGAAAAACCTACGTTAAATTGGGGTTCCCGAGGGTGCTGAAAGAGACAGAGGGCCAGAATATGTATTTGAACAAATCATAGCTGAAAACTTTCCTCATCTGGGAAGGGAAACAGGCATTCAGATCCAGGAAATAGAGAGATCCCCCCCTAAAATCAATAAAAACCGTTCAACACACCGACATTTAATAGTGAAGCTTGCAAATTCCAAAGATAAAGAGAAGATCCTTAAAGCAGCAAGAGACAGGAAATCCCGGACTTTTATGGGGAGGAGTATTAGGGTAACAGCAGACCTCTCCACAGAGACCTGGCAGGCCAGAAAGGGATGGCAGGATATATTCAGGGTCCTAAATGAGAAGAACATGCAACCAAGAATACTTTATCCAGCAAGGCTCTCATTCAAAATGGAAGGAGAGATAAAGAGCTTCCAAGACAGGCAGGAACTGAAAGAATATGTGACCTCCAAACCAGTTCTGCAAGAAATTTTAAAGGGGACTCTTAAAATTCCCCTTTAAGAAGAAGTCCAGTGGAACAATCCACAAAAACAAGGACTGAATAGATATCATGACGACACTAAACTCATACCTTTCAATAGTAACTCTGAACATGAACAGACTTAATGACCCCATCAAAAGGCGCAGGGTTTCAGACTGGATAAAAAAGCAGGACCCATCTATTTGCTGTCTACAAGAGACTCATTTTAGAGAGAAGGACACCTACAACCTGAAAATAAAAGGTTGGAGAACCATTTACCATTCGAATGGTCCTCAAAAGAAAGCAGGGGTAGCCATCCTTATATCAGATAAACTAAAATTTTCCCCAAAAACTGTAGTGAGAGATGAAGAGGGACACTATCTCATACTTAAAGGATCTATCCAACAAGAGGACTTAACAATCCTCAATATATATGCCCCGCTTGTGGGAGCTGCCAAATATATCAATCAATTAATAACCAAAGTTAAGACATACTTAGATAATAATACACTTATACTTGGTGACTTGAATCTAGCTCTTCCTATACTCGATAGGTCTTCTAAGCACAACATCTCCAAAGAATCAAGAGCTTTAAATGATACACTGGACCAGATGGATTTCAGAGATATCTACAGAACTTTACATCCAAACGCAACTGAATACACATTCTTCTCAAGTGCACATGGAACTTTCTCCAGAATAGACCACATACTGGGTCACAAATCGGGTCTGAACCGATACCAAAGATTGGGATCATCCCCTGCATATTCTCAGACCATAATGCCTTGAAATTAGAACTAAATCACAACAAGAAGTTTGGAAGGACCTCAAACACGTGGAGGTTAAGGACCATCCTGCTAAAAGATGAAAGGGTCAACCAGGAAATTAAGGAAGAATTTAATGATTCATGGAAACTAATGAGAATGAAGATACAACTGTTCAATATCTTTGGGATGCAGCAAAAGCAGTCCTAAGGGGGAAATACATCGCAATACAAGCATCCATTTAAAAACTGGAAAGAACTCAAATACAAAGGCTAACCTTTACACCTAAAGGAGCTAGAGAAAAAAGCAGCAAATAGATCCTACACCCAGCAGAAGAAGAGAGTTAATTAAGATTCGAGCAGAACTCAATGAAATCGAGACCAGAAGAACTGTGGAACAGATCAACAGAGCCAGGCGTCGGTTCTTTGAAAGAATTAATAAGATAGATAAACCATTAGCCAGCCTTATTAGAAAGAAGAGACAGAAGACTCAAATTAATAAAATCATGAATGAGAAAGGAGAGATCACTACCAACACCAAGGAAATACGAATGATTTTAAAAACATAAACAGCTATACGCCAATAAATTAGGCAATCTAGAAGAAATGGACGCATTCCTGGAAAGCCACAAACTATGAAAACTGGAACAGGAAGAAATAGAAAACCTGAACAGGCCAATAACCAGGGAAGAAATTGAAGCAGTCATCCAAAACCTCCCAAGACACAAAAGTGCAGGGCCAGATGGCTTCCCTGGGGAATTCTATCAAACTTTAAAAGAAGAAACCATACCTATTCTCCTAAAGCTGTTTGGAAAGATAGAAAGAGATGGAGTACTTCCAAATTCGTTCTGTGAGGCCAGCATCACCTTAATTCCAAAACCGGAGAAAGACCCCACCAAAAAGGAGAATTACAGACCAATATCCCTGATGAACATGGATGCAAAAATTCTCAACAAGATACTAGCCAATAGGATCCAACAGTAACTTAAGAAAATCATTCACCATGACCAAGTAGGATTTATCCCCGGGACACAAGACTGGTTCAACACTTGTAAAACAATCAATGTGATTCATCATATCAGCAAGAGAAAAACCAAAAAGCATATGATCCTCTCATTAGATTCAGAGAAAGCATTTGACAAAATACAGCATCCATTCTTGATCAAAACTCCTCAGAGTGTAGGGATAGAGGGAACATTCCTCAACATCTTATAAGCCATCTACGAAAAGCCCACAGCAAATATCATTCTCAATGGAGAAGCACTGGGAACCTTTCCCCTAAGATCAGGAAGAAGACAGGGATGTCCACTCTCACCACTGCTATTCAACATAGTACTGGAAGTCCTAGCCTCAGCAATCAGACAACAAAAAGACATTAAAGGCATTCAAATTGGCAAAGAAGAAGTCAAACTCTCCCGATTACATGAAGAAGTCAAACTTTGCCGATTATATGATACTCTGCATAGAAAACCCAAAAGCCTCCACCCCAAGATTGCTAGAACTCATACAGCAATTTGGCAGCATGGCAGGATGCAAAATCAATGCCCATAAATCAATGGCATAGTTCTATACACTAACAATGAGACTGAAGAAAGAAAAATTAAGAAGTCAATCCCATTTACAATTGCACCGAAAAGCATAAGATACCTAGGAATAAACCTAACCAAAGAGGTAAAGGATTTATACCCTAAAACCTATAGAACACTTCTGAAAGAAATTGAGAAAGACACAAAGAGATGGAAAAATATTCCATGCTCATGGATTGGCAGAATTAATATTGTGAAAATGTCAAGGTTACCCAGGGCAATATACACGTTTAATGCAATCCCTATCAAAATACCATGGACTTTCTTCAGAGAGTTGGAACAAATTATTTTAAGATTTGTGTGGAATCAAAAAAGACCCCAAATAGCCAGGGGAATTTTAAAAAAGAAAACCATAAGCTGGGGGCATCACAATGCCAGATTTGAGGTTGTACTACAAAGCTGTGGTCATCAAGACAGTGTGGTACTGGCAGAAAAACAGACACATAGATCAATGGAACAGAATAGAGAACCCAGAAATGGACCCTGAACTTTATGGTCAACTAATATTTGATAAAGGAGGAATGACTATCCATTGGAAGAAAGACAGTCTCTTCAATAAATGGTGCTGGGAAAATTGGACATCCACATGCAGAAGAATGAAACTAGACCACTCTTTTTCACTATAAACAAAGATAAACTCAAAATGGATGAAAGGTCTAAATGTGAGACAAGATTCCATCAAAATCCTAGAGGAGAACACAGGTAACACCCTTTTTGAACTTGGCCACAGTAACTTCTTGCAAGATACATTCACGAAGGCAAAAGAAACAAAAGCAAAATTGAACTATTGGGACTTCATCAAGATAAGAAGCTTTTGCACAGCAAAGGATACAGTCAACAAAACCAAAAGACAACCTACAGAATGGGAGAAGATATTTGCAAATGACATATCAGATAAAGGGCTAGTTTCCAAGATCTATAGAGAACTTCTTAAACTCAACAGCAAAGAAACAAACAATCCAATCATGAAATGGGCAAAAGACATGATGAGAAATCTCACAGAGGAAGACATAGACATGGCCAACATGCACATGAGAAAATGCTCTGCATCACTTGCCATCAGGGAAATACAAATCAAAACCACAATGAGATACCTACCGCCTCACACCAGTGAGAATGGGGAAAATTAACAAGGCAGGAAACCACAAATGTTAGAGAGTATGTGGAGAAAAGGGAACCCTCTTACACTGTTGGAGGGAATGTGAAATGGTGCAGCCACTCTGGGAAACTGTGTCGAGTTTCCTCAAGGAGTTAAAAATAGACCTGCCCTAGGACACAGCAATTGCACTGTTGGGGATTTACCCGAAAGATTCAGATGCAATGAAAAGCCGGGACACCTGCACCCCTGTGTTTATAGCAGCAATGTCCACAGTAGCCAAACTGTGGAAGGAGCCTCGGTGTCCATCGAAAGATGAATGGATAAAGAAGATGTGGTTTATGTATACAATGGAATATTACTCAGCCATCAGAAATGACAAATACCCACCATTTGCTTCAACGTGGATGGAACTGGAGGGTATTATGCTGAGTGAAGTAAGTCAATCGGAGAAGGACAAACATTGTATGGTCTCATTCATTTGGGGAATATAAATAATGGTGAAAGGGAATATAAGGGAAGGGAGAAGAAATATGTGGGAAATATCAGATAGGGAGACAGAACATAAAGACTCCTAACTCTGGGAAACGTACTAGGGGTGGTGGAAGGGGAGGAGGGCGGGGAGTGGGGGTGAATGGGTGACAGGCACTGAGGGGGGCACTTGACGGGATGAGCACTGGGTGTTATTCTGTAAGTTGGTAAATTGAACACCAATAAAAAATAAATTTATTTAAAAAAAGGAATAACACATTGGTAAATTCCCTGGGTTTTCTTTCTTCCTCTCACATTCCAAAATTGTTGATGGGGTATTTAAAAATCCAGGAAAAATAAAAAGAGAAAACAAAAAATGTCCCAATACACACCTGTTCTCTGTAGCCAAAAATAAGAGTAACCAACCAAGATAAAAACATTTTTGACAATATCTGTCTTAATTCAATCAAATGCCATAGAAAAATATGCTTTACACATTTCCTTCAGTAAACACAGAAGAATATCTGCCCCTATCTAAGTATAACAAGGACAAATTTCCTCCTTTAGTGTTAATGAAGGTCAAGCGTGAGTATAGAATCCCATTCCTACCTAGTAGTAAGAATGCTCCTTCCTCTTCTCTGTAATGTCAGCAGAGGTCAGGTGAGGAACCTGAACTTCCATTCCCACTCTGTGGTGAGGAAGCATCCTTGCTCCTCTCTGTCAGTTAAAAATGAGTGGAGAGTCTAGACTTCTATCCTTGTCGAGTGGTCATCAAGGTTTTCCCCTCCTGTATCTTATCAAATGTAAGTGGAGGCTTAGTGGAAAGCCTGGACTTCTATATACACTCAGCAATAATGAAACAGCATTCTCCACTTCTCCCACTTATGCACTATGAGAATTTTGTTCAGATATACAATTAAATATATAGTATGTAACCTCAGAATGCCCACAATATCCATGTTACAGTTGAAAATCTTTCATCAGGGATTCCTTGGTGGCTCAGTGGTTTAGTGCCTGCCTTTGGCCAAGGGTGTGATCCTGGAGTCCCGAGATTGAGTCCCACATTAGGCTCCCTGCATGGAGCCTGCCTCTCCCTCTGCCTGAGTCTCTGCCTCTCTCTGTCTGTGTGTGTGTCTCTCATGAATAAATAAAATCTTTAAAAACATGAAAATCTTTCATCATATTAGGAAACAGAATAGTCTCAGATTGAATGAGAAAAAAACAATCAACAAATGACAACAACTGAATGACAGTAGTGTTAGAATTACCTGGCAAGAATTATAAAGCAGCCATTATAAATGAACTTCCAAATTCCTAAATTGTTGACATATAGTTGCTCATAATACGTTTTTAAAATGGTTTGTGTTTCCTTGGTATTGTTTGTGATCTATCTTTCATTTGTAATTTTATTATTTTGAGTCTTTTCTCTTTCCTTTTTAATAAGGCTGGCTAGTTGTTTATCTAACTTATTAATTATCTCAAAGAATCAGCTCCTGGTTTTGTTGATCTGTTCTAATGTTCTTTTGGTCTCTATTTCATTGAGTTCTTCTCTAATCTTTATTATCTTGCTTCTGCTTGATTTAGGCTTTATTTGCTGTTATTTCTCCAGTCTCTTTAGGTGTGAGGTTAGCTTGTGTATTTGAGTTTTTTTTTTCAATTTTTTGAAGGAGGCTTATATTGTGTTATATTTCCATCTTAAGATGGCTTTTGCTGTATCCCAAAGATTTTGAACAGTTTTATTTTTCATTTCATTAGTTTCCATGAATCTTTTTAATTCCTGGTTGACCCAATCATCTTTTAGTAGGATGCTTTTTAACCTCCATATGTTTGAGATTCTTCCAAATATCTTCTTGTGATTGAGTTCTAGTTTCAAAGCATTGTGGTCTGAAAATATGCAAGGGACAATCCCAATCTTTTCGTATCAGTTGAGACCTGATTTGTGACCCAGTATGTGGTCTATTCTGGAGAAAATTCCATGTGCACTTGAGAAGAATGTGTATTCAGTTGCATTCAGATGGGATCTTCTGTATATATCTGTGAAATCTATTTGGGCCAGTGCATCATTCAATGCCCTTGTTTCTTTGGTGATGTTCTTAGAATATCTGTCTTTTGTTGAGAGTTCTGTGTTGAAGTCTCCTACTATGAGTGTATTATTATCTAAGTATGTTTTTACTTTAGTTATTAATTGGTTGATATACCTTGCAGCTCCCACATTAGGGGCATAAATATTCATGATTGATAGATTTTCTTGTTGGATAGACTCTTTAAGTATGATATACTGTCACTCTTAATCTCTTAATAGTCTTTGGTATAAACTATAATTTATCTGATATGAGGATTGTTACCCCATCTTTCTTTTGAGGACCATTTGGATGGTAAATGGTCCTTCACCCATTCATTTTCAGGCTGGAAGTGTCCTTAGGTCTAAAATGAGTCTCTTGAAGACAGCATATAAGATATAGTGAAAGGGATTATAAGGGACAAGAGGGGAACCAAGTGGAAAAAATTAGAGAGGGACACAAATCATGAAATACTCCTAACTCTGGGAAACAAACAAAGGGTTGCGGGAGGGGAGGAGGGTGTGAGGATAAGGTTACTAGGTGACAGGCACTGAGGAAGGCACTTGATGGGATGAACACTGGATGTTATACTATATGTTGCCAAATTGAATTTAAATTTTAAAAAGTAAAAAATAAAATACAAATAAATATACTTCCACAAGAAATTATGAACATCCTTTAAAGATAACAAACTAAGGATAAACAGTTATATGACTTACTCCTCATTTTTGGGGACACTTTTTGTTTTCTCTTTTTATTTTTCCTGGATTTTTAAATACCCCATCAACAATTTTGGAATGTGAGAGGAAAAAAGAAAACCCAGGGAATTTACCAATGTGTTGTTCCTTTTTTTGACTCCTCATCAAACTGAGAGGTTAAAATTATAACTTCTATCTCTTGACTCACAACATTGCCACAAACATGAAACCTAAAATAAATTCTAAAACTAGGGGGATCCCTGGGTGGCGCAGCAGTTTGGCGCCTGCCTTTGGCCCAGGGCGCGATCCCGGAGACCCGGGATCGAGTCCCACGTCGGGTTCCCAGTGCATGGAGCCTGCTTCTCCCTCTGCCTGTGTCTCTGCCTCTCTCTCTCTCTCTGTGACTATCATAAATAAATTTAAAAAAATTAAAAAAAAAAAACAAAATTCTAAAACTAGTCACTTAATACAGTTTATTTGGTTTATCATTAAAATTGATAGATTATTTAAAAAACAAAATTCTTTGTATGCCCAAGGTTAAATTTGGAGTAAAAACATAACACTGAAAATTGGTATATTTTTATTCATTTACTTATATGTATATTTGTCTTTTTCTACTCATAGATAAGTTGCTTGAGGGCAGATATAATCTTTCAGGCTAATATACATTTCTTATAGTGACAAAAATAGTACTAGAAAAAATTAGTGTAAATTGTTGAAACACTTGGAATAAAGAATTGTGGGTATATATGTATATGTATGTTTAATGGTATGAAGCTGGTATTTACTTGCCCACTTGTATATGACAGTGGATTCCATCAGGTTAGTAAGTATTTCTCTTCAGGAGTGAAATTTGGCTTTTGCTGATGTAGCCATACATTATTCCCTTGTTTTCTTGTGGGACCAGAGTTATGGTTATTACCAGAATCATCACTAGGGATGTTTTTGCCAGTAAATGAATGAATGAATGAATGAATGAATGAATAAATAAATAAAATAAAAAAGTAATTAGGACAATAATTTTGATACCTTTTCTGAGGTAGAGCCTTGATTCCCCTTAGGGTACTGCTACTAGTCAAATGAAGAGAAGCATCTATCTACCTGATCTGGGTTGAATGTTTGTGTACCCTGAATATTTATGTTGAAATCCCAGTCTCCAATGTGATAGTATTTGGTTAGGTGGGACTTTACAGAAGAAATTTGGTTTTAATGAGATCATGCAGGCAAAGTCCTCATGATAGGATTAGTGTCCTTATAAGGAGATAAAAGAGACTGGAACTCTGTTTCCACTATGTGACGTTATAACAAGAAGGTGTCCATCTGCAAACCAAGAGGGGTCCTCACCAGACACCAAATATGTCACCACCTTGATCTTGGATTTCCCAGCCTCCAGAACTGTGAAAAATAATTTTTTTGTTGTTTAAGCCATTCAGTCTCTAGTAACTTGTTAGACAGCCTGAGCTAAGATACCACCCTGTACCAAAATAAGTCAAATTAGTAAAAATGTGTAAAATTGGTTATTAAGTAAAATTAAGGAAGCAATTGGCTTATTAAATCATTCACTTCTATTCATTATAACATAATGTAGACACAATGTTAAAATATGTTCATTTAACATAATCAATTTTAGGCTGAGTAATGACATAAATTTAACATGAGATACATGATCCTTTACAATGTGTATCAGTCATCTAAAATATTTTACAAATAGTAAATTGGATGAACCATTTAAGTCAAAACATCATATTTTAGCCTTTCTGCACAGAGCCATAAGAATCAAAAGAGATTTTGAGATACAGTAGCCCAATTTTTCATTTCACATATTAGAAAACCCAAAGCCCAGAAAATGATGTGGTTCACCTATATCCCAAAATCTGTGGGAGGTAACTAAGATAGAAGAAAGATTTCCAGGATCATACAACATGGTTCTTTTCAATGATCTTGAAAGCTTTCCTTTGAAAACATTTTGATAGGTAATGATATGCATTTGGGAATAATATGAGGAGTTAGCATAACAAAGAAAAGCCCAGGACCAGATAGTTTCACCAGAGAATTCTACCAAACTTTAAAAAATAATTTGACCAATCCTCTAAATTCTTTTTTTTTAATTTATTTTTTATTGGTGTTCAATTTACTAACATACAGAATAACCCCCAGTGCCCGTCACCCATTCACTCCCACCCCCCGCCCTCCTCCCCTTCTACCACCCCTAGCTCGTTTCCCAGAGTTAGCAGTCTTTACGTTCTGTCTCCCTTTCTGATATTTCCCACACATTTCTTCTCCCTTCCCTTATATTCCCTTTCACTATTATTTATATTCCCCAAATGAATGAGAACATATAATGTTTGTCCTTCTCCGACTGACTTACTTCACTCAATCCTCTAAATTCTTAGAAAACTGTGAAGATAAACAAATACTTCCAAATCCATTTTTTGAAGCCAGCATTACTCTGATATCGAAGCCAAACAAGGACACCGCAGGAAGAGAGAATTACAAATCAATATGTATAATAGCTATGTATGCAAAAATCCTCAAAATAATACACCCAGATTTCAGCAGCACATAAAAAAATATGCCATGACCAAATGAGTTTTATTCCTGGAATTCAAGAATGGTTACCCATATGAAAATCAATTAATAAAAACAAACAAACAAAAATCCATGAGACTAAATTCAAAACACTTTCATGGTAAAAAAATAATTAATAATTTAGGAACAGAAGAAAACTACTTTAACATAATAAAGTTTATAAATAAAGAACTCATAGACACCATCATACTCAAAGGTAAAAGACTGAAATATTTTCCTTTAAGATCAGGAACAAGATAAGAATTTCCTCCGTGGTTATCTAAATTCAACATTGTACTGGAATTTCTAGCCAGACCCTTTATACACACACACACACACACACACACACACACACACACACAATATTGATGGCATCAAAATTTGAAAGGTAAGTAAAATTATCTCCATTCACAAATGACATATTCTTCTATGAAAAAAAAAGCCTAAGAATTTCCTATGTGCATGCATATGCACACACACAAAGTGTTGTGAATAATCAAACAGCAAACTTGTAAGATACAGTTTAACACAAAAATCAGTTACATTTCTGTTTATTAACAATAAAAGTCCAAAAAGGAAATTAAGAAATACATTTTTTGGGGGAGGGGGACACCTGGGTGGCTCAAAGGTTGGGCACCATCCTTCGACTCAGGTCGTGATCTCAGAATCTGGGATCAAGTTCCACATTACTCCATCGCAAGGAGGAGCCTGCTTCTCCCTATGCCTATGTCTCTGCCTCTCTCTCTCTCTCACGAATAAATAATTCTTTTTGAAAAAAGGAAATACATTTTTCTTTTTATTTTAATTCATTAGTTAATATACACTCTTATGCTAGTTTCAGGTGTAAAATATAGTAATTCAACAATTCTATACATCACCTCCTGCTGATCACAAGTGCGCCCCTTAATCCACATCACCTGTTTAACACTCCCCTTCTCCCTCCCTCTGGTAACCATCAGATTGTATTTGTCTCACTGTGACTTCTTTCGCTTAGCGATATACTCTAGCTCCATTAATGTCATTGAAAATGACAAGTTTCCATTCTTTTTAATGGGTGTGTATTATTCCATTTGTGTGTCTGTGTGTATATAATACATGTGTGCATATATATACATATATGATATATAGATATATGATATATAAATGTATACATATATATGTATATCATTTATTCTTTATACATCCATCAATTGATGGATATCTTGGTTGCTTTTATGACCTTATTGTAAATTATGCTGGATAAGCATAGGGGTGAATTCATCCAATTGAATTAGCATTTTTATATTCTTTGGGTAAATATCCAGCAGTACATTTGCTGGATCATAGGGTAGTTTTATTTTAACTTTTTGAAACCTCTATACTGTTTTCAGAGTGGCAGCACCAGTTTGAGTTCCCAGAAAAAGGAGTGTTCCTTTCTCTCCACATCCTGGCCAACTCTTGTTGTTTCTTGTGTTTTTTATTTTTGCCATTCTGATAAGTATGATGATATATCTCATTGTATTTTTGATTTGTAATTCCCTGTTGATGCATGAGGATGAACATCTTCTCATGTATGTGTTGGCCATCTGCATGTCTTCTTTGGAGAAAGGTCTATTCATGCCTTCTGTCTATTTTTAATTAAATTATTTGTTTTTTGGATGTTGAATACTAGTATTTTGAATACTAACCCTTTATCAGAAATGTCATTTGGAAATATCTTCTACCATTATGTAGGTTGCCTTTAGTATTGTTGTTTGTTTCTTTCAGGTGCAGAAGTATTTTATGTTGACATACTCCCAACAGTTGATTTTTGCTTTTGTTTCCCTTGCCTCTGGAGACATCGAGAAAAAAGCTGCTTTGACTAAAGTCCAAGAACTTATTGCCTATGTTCTCTTCTAGGATTATTATGGTTTCCTATCTCACATTTAGGTCTTTCCTCCATTTTGAGTTTATTTTTGTGTCTGGTGTAAGAAAGTGACCCAATTTCTTTCTTTTGCATGTTGCTATTCAGTTTTCCCAATAAAATTTATTAAAGAGAATGTCCTTTCACATTGGACTTTCTTTCCTTCTTTCTCAGTGATCAACTGGCCATATGATTTTGGGTTTCTTTTTCTTTTCTTTTTTTAATTTTGGGTTGATTTCTGAGTTTTACACTCTGGTCTATTTAATTACGTGTCTATTTTTGTGCCAACATCATACCCTTTTTAATTATTAAAGCTTTGAATTAGACCTTAAAGTCTAGAATTGTGATTCCTCCAACTTTGTTTTACTTTTACAAGATTGTTTTTGTTATTTGTGATCTTCAGTTCCATACGAATTTTAGAATTGTTTAGTACAGCTCTGTGAAAAATGCTGTTGGCATTTTGATAGGGATCGCAGTAAAAGTGTAGGTTGCTTTGGGTATTATAAACACTTTAACAATTTTGTTTTTCCAAGCCAAGAGCATGGACTGTCTTTCTGTTTTTTTGTGTGTCAAATTCTGTTTTTCTCATCATTGTTTTATAGTTTTCAGAGTACAGTTCTTTCACCACTTTGGTTAGGTTTATTCCTGGGTATCTCATTATTTTGGATGCAATTGTAAATGGGATTGATTTCTTAAATTCTCTTTCCATTTCTTCATTATTGATGTATAGATTTCTGCACATTTTGTATCCTGCAACTTTACTGATTTCATGTATCTGTTCTAGCAGTTTTTTGGTGGTCTTTTGGTTTTTTTATAGAGTATGATGCCATGTGCAAATAGAGGAAATTTTACTTCTTCTTTACCAATTTTGATGCCTTTTATTTTGTTATGTTGTCTGATTGCCACAGCTAGGATTGCTAGCACTATGGTGAGTAAAAGTGGTGAGAGTGGACATGCTTGTCTTGTACCTGAACTTAGGAGAAAAGCTTGCAGGTTTTCCACATTAATGATGATGTTAGCTGTAGATGGCTTTTATTTTTTGCAGTATATTCCCTCTATCTCTATTTTGTTGAGGGTTCTATCATAAATGGATGTTATACTTTGTTAAATGCTTTTTGTGTCTATTGAAATGACCATTTGCTTCTTGTGAATTCTCTCATGATGTGATATATCACATTGAATGATTTGTGAGTACTGAATCAAACTTAAAACCTGGAAAAAATCCCACTTGACCATGGTGAATGATTGTTTTAATGTATTGCTGGATTCCATTGACTTGTATTTTTTGAGTATTGTTATTTATGTTCATCAGAGATATTGGCCTGCAGTTTTCTTTTTTAATGATGTCTTTATCTGGTTCTGATATGAGGGCAATGCTAGCCTTGTAGCATGAATTTGGAAGTTTTCCTTCTCATTGTATTTTTGAAATAGTTTGAGAAGAGCGATTAACTCTTCTTTAAATGCTTAGTAGGGGTCACCTGAGTGGCTCAGTTGGTTGAGCATCTAATTCTTAATTGCAGCTCAGGTCATGTTCACAGAGTCATCAGATTGAGACCCACATCAGGCTTCACACTCAGCACAGAGTCTGCTTGTCCCTGTTTCTTGGCTCCTCCAACACTCATGCTCTCTCTCATAAATAAATACATAAACAAGCAAAAAATACATACATACATAAATACATACATACATACATACATACATACATAAAATCTTTAAATGTTTGGTAGAAATCACCTGTGAGGCTAGCTGGCACTAGACTTCTTTATGTTCAGAGATTTTTGATTATTGATTCAGTTTCCTTGCTGGTTTTCAGTCTGTTCAAATTTTCTATTTTTTCTTATTTCAGTTTTTGTAGTTTGTACTTTTCTGGGAATTTACCATTTCCTCTAGATTGTCCAATTTTTGGCATATTGTTTTTCATGATATTCTCTTATAATTGTATTTTTGTGGCATTGGTTGCTATTGCTCCTCAATAATTTCTGGTGTTATTTATTGGGGTTTTTTATTTATTGATAAATATATCTGACAATTTTTCAAATTTTTAAATTTTTTTCAAAGAATCAGCTCCAGGTTTCATGGATTATTGGCTATTTTGTTTTCTTGTTGTTGTTGCTTGGTTTTGTTTTTTTAATTTCAATATCACTTATTTTTATTCTCATTTTTATTATTCCCTTCCATTTACTGATTTAGGTTTCATTTGTTGTTCTTTTTCAAGTTCCTTTAGGTCATTTATTTGAGATTTTTCTTGGTTCTTAAGCTAGGCTTGTATTGCTATAAACTTCTCTCATAGAACTTCTTTCATTGAATCCCAAAGCTTTTGGATCATTGTGTTTTTGTGTTCACTAGTTTTGATGCAAATTTTTATTTCTTCTTTTATTTCCTGGCTGACTAATTCTTTGTATAATAGATTGTTATTTAACCTCCATGTATTTGTGGTCTTTCCATATTTTCTTCTCATGGTTGACTTTTAGTTTCACAGTGATGTGATCAGAAAAGATGCACGGTATGACTCCAATATTGTTAAATTTTTTGAGGCCCAATTTGTGGGCTAATATATGATCTATTCTGGAAGATGTCCCAAGTGCATTTGAAAAGTGTATCCTAATGTTTTAGGAGAGAATCTTCCAGATATATCTGTTAAGTCCATCTGTTCCAGTGCGTCATTCAAAGCCAGGTTTTCTGGTTGATTATCTGTTTAGATGGTCTATCCATTGATGTAATTGAGGTGTTAAATCCCCTATTATTATTGTATTATTATTTATTAGTTCACTTATATTTCTTATTAAGTGTATTACATATCTACATATCCCATGGCAATTTAATCACAAGATGAATCTGCATGTGTGATAAAATGCACATACACAATGATAACTTCATGGTTTTATAATTGTGTAAGATGTATCCATTAGAGGAAACTGAGGGAAGGGTATATGGAATATTTATGCATTATTATGCAACTTGTGTTGAGTTTAGAGCCATTGCAAAGAAAAATGAAAAAAAAAAGAACTTCATACACAATCTTCTTCACTTTTGCCCATCTCCTGGCTGTATGAGCCTCAAAACAATGCATTGAAAATGACTGAGCCATAAAGTGTAAAAAGCTTATGTTCTTGAATCAATTTTTTCATGATGAATTTCAATATTTTATGAAGTAAAATAAGTTTCTACTATGCCTTTTCTCAGAGTTTATCTTTAATGAAATGTAACAAAACCGAATACCATACTCTACAAAATACAATAAATTTGAAATACTTCAATGGCATGTTTCCCAAAGTATCATGTAACTTTGAGAATCAAACATATGAGAGTAATGTAACCAAAATGGTGACAAAGGAGACACCAGTCCACATTCTCTTACAAAGACTGTTAGGTAGTTATCTATGAAGAAAACAGCTCTGGGAGAATTCTTCAGTCTAAAACTTTAGAAACATGTTGGAGGGATCCCTGGGTGGCGCAGCAGTTTGGCGCCTGCCTTTGGCCCAGGGCACGATCCTGGAGACCCGGGATCGAATCCCACGACGGGCTCCCAGTGCATGGAGCCTGCTTCTGCCTCTGCCTGTGTCTCTGCCTCTCTCTCTCTCTCTCTCTCTCTCTGTGACTATCATAAATAAATTTTAAAAAATAAAAAAAGAAACACGTTGGAACAAAAATCTTCAATATAACCATGTAAGAATAGAAGGGAAAAATTTTCATTTTGCCTGCATCATTCCGTCATCCATACTAGCATCACTCGGCATCAAAAGGAAATTCCCCAGCTAGCAAAAGATCTTCTCACCAGGAAAGAAAGAACAGGATGAATGACAAGCTTTTCCAGCCTTTCTGGGTACCACATAAAGATACCTTATCCATTTTACCCACCAAATGAAAATCTAAGAAATATATAGACGGCCAGGGAAAATGAAAAACAACAACAACAACAACAACAGCAACAACAGGGGTTGCCAACAGCAGACAAGCGGTGGGAGCAATCACTATTCACAGTGACCTACTCTGCAGTCAAACTTGACTCATTTCATTACTGAAGAAACTAATGGTCATTATAGATACCACTGATATCCTGCAGATTTCACGTTTTCAACCCAAAAGTACTTGTTTGATGATGCCAGCTGAGTTCTTCCCCAGATCCTGCCATCCCCACCTCTTCCAGAGAACAAAAACTACACTAGCATCCAGCCTATAACTTTGTAGCAGAGTAAAATCAGGATACTAGCCTAGACTCCTAAAGCTAACATGCACATGGGGCTAACCCTAACAACTGTGCATTTGCATACCACTACTTGATGCCTGGCAAAGCCCTCCAAGCAGTATACAAGCCCAGGGAGAGACAGTGCAGCCATAGGAAAATATGCCAACTAGGGCCCCTATAGTTTCCAGTGAAATTATAGTTGGGCTCAGTTCTTACTGCATGCACTGGCGCCCACCACTATATATGTATCTGCAAATGGCACCTGACACTACACAGGAATCTGCAGCTGGTCCCCACAGTAGAGTGTGTGCACACCACCAGCTCCAGCCATCACCACTGCTTGAGCTGATTCATAGCCAGTGAAACTGGAGAGGAAACCAGCTTTGTATCAACTCCAGTCTACCCACAGTACAATCCAAGGTCAATGCAGTCTTTAATAAAATGGACTCCAATGGATTTAGCTGAAGATATTAATGCCTCCCTGGACCCACTGCTGCCATTTTCCCCTGCACTTGTCAACCTGCATCACTAGAAATGGAGTGACAGCACATTCCAGTGTGCCCCTTCCCACAAGTAAACTCATCTTTTTAAAAAAAATCATTCATAAACTCTACAAGAGGTGATTACTTTATCAAGCACAAATACCTACACAATACTACAGACATCACAATGAATCATAGAGACATGACTCCATTCAAAAATATACAATGAGAAGATGTGGTATATGTATACAATGGAATATTACCCAGCCATTAGAAATGACAAATATCCACCATTTGCTTCAATGTGGATAGAGCTGGAGGGTATTACGCTGAATGAAATAAATCAATCAGAGAAGGACAAGCATTATATGGTCTCATTCATTTGTGGAATATAAAAAATAGCGAAAGGGAATAAAGGGGAAAGGAGAGAAAATGAGAGGGAAATATCAGTAAGGGTGACCGAACATGAGAGACTCCTAACTCTGGGAAACAAACAAGGGGTGGTGGAAGGGAGATGGGCGGGCGGTTGGGGTGTCTGGTGACGGGTACTGAGTGGGGCGCTTAATGGGATGAGCACTGAGCGTTATGCTATATGTTGCCAAAATGAACACCAATAAAAATATACAAAAAATATACAATGAGAAAATGACAATCTCATCAATAAATTTAAAAGAATGAAACTGGACCACTATTTTACATCATACACAAAAATTACATCAAAGTGCACTGAAGATTTGATTCTAAGACCTGAAATCATACAATCCCTAGAAGAAAACATTGGCAATAAGGTTCCTGACACAAGTCTTGACAAATATTTTTTTGGAATTTGACACCAACAGCAAATTCAATGTAATCAAAAATAAATGAGTGGGATACATCAAACTAAAAAGTTTTACAAAAAAAAAGGAAAACATCAACAAAATGAAAAGCAATTTACTGAATGGGAGAAAATATTTACAAATCATGTGTGAAAAAGAAGCTAATATTCAAAATATACAAAATTAATATACCTCAATGACAAATTAATGATAATACTAATGTTAATAAACAATCAAATAAAAATGGTTCTGAGTTGATATTTTTCCAAAGACGATATAAAGATGGGCAATGGGGAATTATGGAAATGCAAATCAAAACCACACACACGTTAGAGTGGTTATTATTAGAAAAAGGGAATAAAAGCAAACTAGTGTTGGTGAGGATGTGCAAAGAAAGGAACACTTCTATATTGTTGGTGGAAATGTAAATATGTACAGACACCATGGCAAAAAGTATAGAGATTCTTAAAAAAAAATTAAGACAGAAAAAAGAAAGTACCATATGATCTCACTTAGATGAGAAAATTAAAATCAACAAAAATAACAAAACAAAACAAAGAAATAAGTCATGCTCATAGACATAAAGATCAAATTGGAGGTTGCCCAAGCCATGGGAGGACATGATGGAATGGGTGAAGAAGAACAAAAGATGCAAATTTCCAGTTATAAAATAAATAAATAAATAAATAAATAAATAAATAAAGGGTATGTAATGTACTGCATGATGATTATAGTTAGAATTATATCAAATATTTTTAAAAAAGGAAGGTGGATCATAAAAGCCATTGTCACAAGAAAAAAAATTTAATATGACAGTGATAGATAGTAACTGGCCTTACTGTGGTCATCTCAACAATAATACAAGTATCAAATAATTATTTTACATCTGAAAGTAGTATAATATTACATAAACTATACTTTGATTTGAAAAATGAATGAATCAATAAACGAAACAAATACTTTCGAGCTAAAGTATAAAATAATTGAACTAAGGAATTCAATAGAGAAATTCAGAATGACAAAGCAAAAGAAACAAATCAGGGTGCTGTAAGACATATCAATTGAAATTATCCAATCAAAAAGTATGAGCACTGGCTATTTATATACAACTGACGAATTATTGAACACTACATCTGAAACTAATGATGGAATACATGTTGCCTAATTGAATTTAAATTTTAAAAAGAAGTAAGCAAATAAATAAATGAAATATAAAAGGAATTAAATGTAATAAGGAAAGTTACTGGCATATTTGTGACTTCACAAAGAGAATCTATCTACATGTTCTTGGAGTCCCACAAGAAGAAAAGATGGAGAAAGTGATAGAAAGTATATCTTAAGAAATAATGACTGAGAAATTTGAAGCCACAAGAAGAGATTTGGAAAACCAATTTCATGAAGTTAATAGGTCAGAAAATTTTAGTGCAAAATATTTATTTCTAGATAAATTATTCTAAAACAGTCTAAAATCAAAGACATAAAACATATTTTAAAAGAAGCAAGTACCCCCCTCAGTGCCCATCACCCAGTCACCTCAACCCCCTGCACACCTCCCGTTCCAGTACCCCTTGTTCATTTCCCAGAGGTAGGTGTCTCTCATGTATTGTCACCCTCACTGATAATTTCACTCATTTTCTCTCCTTTTCATTATTCCCTTTCACTAATTTTTATATTACCAAAATGAATGAGACCATATCATGCTTGTCCTTTTCCAATTGACTTATTTCACACAGCATAATACCCTCCAGGTCCTTCCATGTCGAAGCAAATGTTGGGTATTTGATATTTTTAGAAATGGCTGAGTAATATTCCATTGTATACAGATAACACATCTTCTTTATCCATTCATCTTTTGATGGACACCGAGGCTTCTTCCACAGTTTGGCTATTGTGGACATTGCTGCTAGAAACATCGGGGTGCAGGTGTCCTGGCGTTTCACTGCATCTGTATCTTTGGGTAAATCCTCAACAATGAAATTGCTGGGTCATAGGGCAGGTCTATTTTTAACTCTTTGAGGAATCTCCACACAGTTTTCCAGAGTGGCTGCACCAGTTCACATTCCCACCAAAAGTGCAAGAGGGTTCCCCTTTCTCCACATCCTCTCCAACATTTGTTGTTTCCTGTCTTGTGAATTTTCAGCATTCTCACTGGTGTGAGGTGGTATCTCATTGTGGTTTTGATTTGTATTTCCCTGATGGCCAGTGATGCAGAGCATTCCCTCATGTGCTTTTTGGCCATGTCTATGTCTTCCTCTGTGAGATTTCTCTTCATGTCTTTTGCCCATTTCATGATTGGATTGTTTGTTTCTTTGCTGTTGAGTTGAATAAGTTCTTTATAGATCTTGGAAACTAACCCTTTATCTGATACGTCATTTGCAAATATCTTCTCCCATTCTGTAGGTTGTCTTTTAGTTTTGTTGACTGTTATCTTTTGCTGTGCAGAAGCTTTTTATCTTGATGAAGTCCCAATAATTCATTTTTGCTTTTATTTCTCTTCCCTTCATGGATTGATCTTGCAAGAAGTTACTGTGGCCAAGTTCAAACAGGGTGTTGCCTACGTTCTCATCTAGGATTTTGATGGATTCTTGTCTCATGTTTAGATCTTTCATCCATTTTGAGTTTATCTTTGTGTATGGTGTAACAGAATGGTCTAGTTTCATTTTTCTGCATATGGCAGTCCAATTTTTCCAACACCATTTATTGAAGAGGCTGTCTTTTTTCCAGTGGACAGTCTTTCCTGCTCTGTCGAATATTAGTTGACCATAAAGTTGAGGGTCCACTTCTGGATTCTTTATTCTGTTCCATTGGTCCAAGTGTCTGTTTTTGTGCCAGTACCACACTGTCTTGATAGTACAACCTGAAATCTGGCATTGTGATGCCCCCAGATATGGTTTTCTTTTTTAAAATTCCCCTGACTATTCGGGGTCTTTTCTGATTCCACACAAATCTTAAGATGACTTGTTCCAACTCTCTGAAGAAAGTCCATGGTATTTTGATAGGGATTACATTAAAAGTGTAAACTTCCCTAGGTAACATTGATATTTATGCAATATTAATTCTGCCAATCCATGAGCATGGAACATTTTTCCATCTCTTTGTGCCTTCCTCAATTTCTTTCAGGAGTGTTCTGTAGTTTTTAGGGTAGAGATCCTTTACCTCTTTGGTTAGGTTTATTCCTAGGTATCTTATGCTTTTCGGTGCAATTCTAAATTGGATTGACTCCTTAATTTCTCTTTCTTCAATCGCACTGTTAGTGTATAGAAATGCCACTGACTTCTGGGCATTGATTTTGTATCCTGCCACACTGCCGAATTGCTGTATGAGTGCTAGCAATCTTGGGGTGGAGTCTTTTGGGTTTTCTAGGTACAGTATCATGTCATCAGCGAAGACGGAGAGTATGACTTCTTCTTTGCCAATTTGAATGCCTTTAATGTCTTTTTGTTGCCTGATTGCTGAGGCTAGGACTTCTGGTACTATGTTGAATAGCAGAGATGAGAGTGGACATCCCTGTCATGTTCCTGATCTTAGGGGAATGGCTCCCAGTGTTTCCCCAATGAGAATGGTATTTGCTGTGGGCATTTCATAGATGGCTTTTAAGATGCTGAGGAATGTTCCCTCTATCCCTACACTCTGAAGAGTTTTGATCAGAAATGGATGCTATATTTTGTCAAATGCTTTCTCTGCATCTATTGAGAGGATCATATGGTTCTTGTTCTTTCTCTTGCTGGTATGATCAATCACATTGATTGCTTTACGAGTGTTGAACCATCCTTGCATCCTGGGGATAAATCCCACTTGGTCATGGTGAATAATCTTCTTAATGTGTGGTTGGATCCTATTTGCTAGTATCTTGTTGAATATTTTTGCAACCATGTTCATCAGGGATATTGGTCTATAATTCTCCTTTTTGGTGGGGTCTTTGGTTTTGGAAGTAAGGTTATGCTGGCCTCATAGAACAAGTTTGGAAGGACTCCATCTCATTATGTCTTTCTAAACAGCATTAGTAGAATAGGTATGGTTTCTTCTTTAAACGTTTGATAGAATTCCCCTGGGAAGCCATCTGGCCCTGGACTTTTGTGTCTTGGGAGGTTTTTGATGATTGCTTCAATTTCCTCCCTGATTATTGGCCTGTTCAGGTTTTCTATTTCTTCCTGTTCCAGTTTTGGTAGTTTGTGGTTTTACAGAGATGAGACCTTTTCTTCTGGATTGCCTAATTTATTGGTGTAGAGCTGCTCATAATAAGTTTTTTAAAACATTTGTATTTCCTTGGTGTTTGTGATCTCTCCTTTCTCATGCATGATTTTATTAATTTGAGTCTTCTCTCTCTTCTTTTTAATATGGTTGGCTAATGGTTTATCTATCTTATTAATTCTTTCAAAGAACCATTCCTGGTTTTGTGTTGATCTGTTCCAGTTATTCTGGTCTCTATTTCATTGAGTTCTGCTGGAATCTTTATTAATTCTCTTTTTCTGCTAGGTGTAGGATCTATTTGCTGTTTTTTTCTCCAGCTCCTATTTTCCTGTTTTTGGATGGATGCTTCTATTGCGATGCATTTCCCCCTCACGACTGTTTTTGCTGTATCCCAAAGATTTTGAACGGTTGTATCTTTATTCTCATTATATTCCATGAATCTTTTTAATTCTTCTCTAATTTCCTGGTTGACCCTTTCATCTTTTAGCAGGATGGTCCTTAACCTCCACGTGTTTGAGGTCCTTCCAAACTTCTTGTTGTGATTTAGTTCTAATTTCAAAGCATTATGGTCTGAAAATATGCAGGGGATGATCCCAATCTTTTGGTATTGGTTAAGACTTGATTTATGACCCAGTATGTGTTCTCTTCTGGAGAAAGTTCCATGTGCACTTGAGAAGAATGTGTATTCAGTTGCATTCGGTTGTAAAGTTCTATAATATCAGTGAAATCCATCTGGTTCAGTGTATTATTTAAAGCTCTTGTTTCTTTGGGGATGTTGTGCTTAGAAAAGCTTTCGATTATAGAAAGCACCGTGTTCAAGTCACCAAGCATAAGTGTATTATTATCTAAGTATGTCTTAACTTTGGTTATTAATTGATAGATATGCTTGGCAGCTCCCACATTCAGGGCATAAATATTGATGATTGTTAGGTCCTTTTGTTGGATAGATCCTTTAATTATGATAGAGCGTCCCTCTTCATCTCTTACCACAGTCTTTGGGATAAACTGATATCTGATATAAGGATGGCTACTCCTGCTTTCTTTTGAGGATTATTTGAATGGTAAATGGTTCTCCAACCTTTTATTTTCAGGCTGTAGGTGTCCTTATGTCTAAAATGAGTCTCTTGTAGACAGCAAATGGTTCTCCAACCTTTTATTTTCAGGCCAGTAGGTGTCCTTATGTCTAAAATGAGTCTCTTGTAGACAGCAAATAGATGAGTCTTGCTTTTTTATCCAGTCTGAAACCCTGCGCCTTTTGATGGGGTCATTAAGCCCATTCACATTCAGAATTACTATTGAAAGATATGAATTTTGTTTCATCATGATACCTATTCAGTCCTTGTTTTTGTGGGTTGTGTCCTAGGACTTCTTCCTTTTACAGAGGCCCTCTTAATATTTCTTACAGAGCCGGTTTGGTTGTCCCATATTCTTTCTGTTTCTGCCTATCTTGTAAGCTCTTTATCTCTCCTATTCTGAATGAGCTTTGCTGACTAAAGTATTCTTAGCTGCATGTTCTTCTCATTTAGGACCGTGAATATACCTTCCGGCCCTTTCAGCCTGCCAGGTCTCTGTGGAGAGGTCTGCTATTAACCTAATACTTCTCTCCATAAAGTTTAGGGGTCTCTTGTCTCTTGCTGCTTTAAGGATCTTCTCTTTATCTTTGGAATTTGCAAGTTTCACTATTAAATGTCGAGGTGTTGAGCGGTTTTTATTGATTTTAGGGAGGGATCTCTCTATTTCCTGGATCTGAATGCTTGTTTCCTTTCCAAAGTTAGGGAAGTTCTCAGCTATGATTTGTTCAAATACATATTCTGGACCTCTGTCTCTTTTGGCACCCTCTGGAACCCCAATTAAACATAGATTTTTCCTTATGAGGCTGTCCTTTATTTCCCTTAACCTATCCTGATGATCTTTTAATTGTTTTTCTCTTTTATCCTCTGCTTCCTTCTGTGCCATCAACTTGTCTTCTATGTCACTCACTTCTTCTTCTACCTCATTAACCCTCGTCGGTAGGACCTCCAGTTTGGATTTTATCTCATTTAATTGATTTTTAATTTCTGCCTGATTAGATCTAAATTCTGCAGTCTAGTCTCTTGAATCCTTAATGCTTTTCTCCAGAGCCACCAGTAGCTTTATCATTGTGCTTCTGAATTGGCTTTCTGACATTGAATTGTAATCCAAATTTTGTAACTCTGTGGGAGAGAGGACTGTTTCTGATTCTTTCTTCTGTGGTGAGTTTTTCCTTCTTGTCATTTTTGTCAGTGCAGAGTGGCCAAAAACAAATTGTACTGGAAAAATGAGAAAAAGAGAGGGAAAAAAGGGGTTGGGAAACTAACAGAAAACAAAAAACAAGGGAGGAGTATCCTCTGATTCTGTATACTGTAAATCTCTTGACTTTCCCTGGAACTTTCTAGTGCTGCTTGGTTAATAACTTGCTTTTCCCCTATCCTTCCAACTGGTCTTTTGGGGGAGGGCCTGCTGTGCTAATTCTCAGGTGTGTGCACCTGGGGGAGCTGACCAGCCCCCTGCCAGGTGTAGGGTTCAGTGGGAGCTGTTTATCCTGTGAGGCTCCTGCTCATTCCCGGGCACAAGGTAATACCAGGAGGAGGAACAACAGTGGTGGTGGCCAGCTCTCCAGCTCTAGAGTCAGCTCCCGCATTAACTACCACAGCTCCCAGTCCACAGGTGCCTGGATGCTCCGGGGTGGGGGGTGCCGATCTACACAGCTTGGGACCGCCCCACAGCAGGAGCGTCCTCGTTGTCCTGGGCCCCCCCAGGCTCCGCCTGTCCCGGGAGGAGTGCCGGATCTTGGGCTGTGTCCCCCAGTGCCCTGGGCTCTGGGGCCTGCACTGCTGGAATCACGCTTCGGGCAGCGCAGCCCCCTCCACCCAGAGCAGCTGCCTTTGCCGCCACCCGAGCTGCTCCTGGGCCCGGCTGGGCGTGTGCTCCATCCCTTTACGGAGGTAGGCAGGCAGAGTGTGTGGCGCACTCTCCCCCAGGTGCACTTCCTCTGTTGGTGCCCCTGGGAGCCTGAGGACATTTCTGCCCCTCCTGCAATCCTACCCTAGCTCCCTGCAAGTGCCTTTCCATCTGGGAAGATTGGTAAAGTTCTTGCTTCTCCTGGACTGGGCTTTCCTGTCCTGGGACACTTGCTGCCTGGCCTTAGCCCAGCTCCTTGAGGAGAGCCTTCCCCCTTCGATGGTTTTTTATTTCTTTATTTTTTTCTGTCTTCCTACCTTGATAGAAGTGCGAAGTCTTCTCACTGTAGCATTCCAGCTGTTCTCTCCTTAAATCTCAGGCCAAATTCCTAGGTGTTCAGGATGATTTGAAATTTATCTAGGTAAGTTGGTGGGGACAGGTGACTTGGGGACCCTAGTCTTCCACCATCTTGCCCTGCCTTCTACTCTACCTCCTCTGTTTGCTCCTCTTCAAACTTTTGGGTTGATAGAGGTTACATTAAATGTGTAGATTGATTTGGGTAGTAGAGACATTTAAACAATATTTGTTTCCCCACTCCATGAACATGGAATATTTTTCCACTCATTTGTGTCATCATCAATTTCTTTCATTAATGTTTTATACTTTTCAGAAAATGGGCCTTGCATCTTCTTTGTTAAGTTTGTTCATACGTATTTTACTGTTTTTGATGCAATTGACAGTGTGATTGTTTTCTTAATTTCTCTTTCTTCAACTTATTAGTTTATATAAATTCAACATATTCCTGTATATTAATTTTGTATCCTGTGACTTCACTGATTTAATTCATTAGTTCTAGTAGTTTTTTGCTGGAATCTTTAGGGTTTTCTCTATATACTGGCATGTCATCTGTAAATAGTGACAGATTTATTTCTTCTCTTCCAATTTGGATGCTTTTTATTTCTTTTTCTTTCCTAAATGCTCTGGATTTTCCACTGTTATTATGAGCAAAAGGGAGAGCAGACAAATGGATCTTGGGGCCCAGATCATTCTTTGACCAAACATTACTCAGGCCTCAAAGCTACTATTCTGCACTTCATTCTCTGGATCCCAGATTACACTTTGTCCTCCCATTATTTGTGTGTGCTGCTCCTGCTCTGTGCCCTGATCCCAGGTCACAGATCATTATTTTATTCAATGTTACCAAGGTTTGTGGTTACTACTCTGAGTTGTATCACTGGATCCCATATCATGGCTTTGATCTTCCATCACCAAGGACAAGCTCTGCATTCTGCCTCCTGGATCCTGACATGTAGTATTACTAGGCTATCACTGGAAATGTTTTGCTGCTTTTCCGAACCTCCCCTTAATGCAAGGGTGGGGATCTTACTCATCATTCTCAGGCTATGCTACTACTGTACCCCAAACCAAGCCACCATTGCACTCTTCATCTCTGCTCTCATGCCACTGGTGCATCCACCTCCTCCCCAGGTTTGAGTCACAGCACTGAGCCCCAGAGGCACAGACTCAATTACACAAGAGATTAGCACAGCCTTGTACCATGGATACCAGCACCATTGACATAAAAAGTGTACTGGTGCTCTAAGACCCAGCACTGTGAGATTTTTTCATGTGCCTGATTTCTGAACCCACACACCTTTGCCACTCTGACTACCAGTGTTTCATACCAGGCACCAAAAATGATCCCCTTGGCTAGAATTTTTCCCTTGTGGATAAAAAAAGGAAAACAAAAAGACCCTAACAGTCATCACCTCTGAGAATCACAAAAGCCCTAGCCACAAATACTACCCATGGGATCTCTGTAGTTTTGGCCACGAAAGACCCCCACATGTTTCACCAATTTTGACTTCAGGTAGTAGTGCATATGTCACTGTGTACTTCCAGGATCCAAAGATACCCTCCCAGCTAATGCCCTAGCAGTCACCTTCAAATGAAAGTCTTTAAACACAAAGACAGTCCAAAAGGCTGAAAAAAAATTGCATCCTCAAATGTACAGACATCAAGACAAAGCCATGAGAAACATGAAAAAGAAAGGAATCATGACATTCCCAAATTAACACAATAATTTTCCACTAACTGTCCACAAAGAAATGGAGATCTTCAAGTTATCTGGAAAAGTATCCAAAATGGGTTACGGGCACTGACGGGGGCACTTGACAGGATGAGAACTGGGTGTTATTCTGTATGTTGGCAAATTGAACACCAATAAAAAATAAATTTATTATTAAAAAAATAATTATTTTAAGGAAGCTCAGTGAGATTCAAGAGAACACATGTAGAAAAGGAAATAACCCCAGGATAACAATGTAAGAACAAAACAAGAAGCTCAGCAAAGAAAAATCATTAAAAAGGGACAAAATAGAAATTCTGGAACTGAAAAAATATAATAAATAGAAATTTTAAATGAAATAAGAAGGTAGAATCAGCAAACTTGAAAATAGATGCCTTGATATTATCCAGTCAGAGGGAAAAAAAGAAATGATTGAAATAGAGTGCAAAATTCCTATGTGAATTATGGGACATCAAATGACATATTATTCACAGTAAGCAGTACCAAAGGAGAAGAGAGAGAGAATAGGACAGATAATTATTTAAAGAAACAATGATTGTAAACTTCCAAAATCTGAAGAGACATATAGCCATCCAGGTACGTAAAGCTAAGAAATCTACACACAGTTTCTTTTTATAATTTTGTTAAATTTTTATTTATTTATGATAGTCACACACACACACACACACAGAGAGGCAGAGTCACAGGCAGAGGGAGAAGCAGGCTCCATGCACCGGGAGCCAGATGTGGGACCCGATCCCGGGTCTCCAGGATCGCGCCCTGGGCCAAAGGCAGGCGCCAAACCGCTGCACCACCCAGGGATCCCCTACACACAGTTTCAACACAGAGATTTCTACCAAGACACATTCTAATCAAATTCTCAAAAATCAAAGGCAAATAGAGAGTTTTGAAAGGAGAAAGAGAATAAATAACTAACATAGAAGGGATCCCCAAAATAGCTATGGACATATTTCTCAGCAGAAAACTTGCATGGAAGAGAGTGGGATGTTATATTCAAATTACTCAAAGGAAAAAGAACTGCCAGCCAAGAACACTTTAGGCAGCAAAATTGTACATTAAAAATAAAGGGAAGATACATATTTTCCTGAAAAAATAAAATGCAAGTGAATGTATCACCTCTTGATCCGACTTACAAGAAATCCTATAGGTAATTCTTCAAGCTTAACTGATGTTCAATACCACTAATTATCAAAGAAGTACAAATTAAAACTACAATTAGATACTACCTCACACATGTCAAGATAGCTATTATCAAAAATACAAGAAATATCAAGTGTTGACAAGGATATAGAAAAAAAAGGGAACCCTGTACACTGTTGGTGGGAATGTAAATTGGTGCTATCAGTGTGGAAAATACTATGGAAGTTTCATTAAAATCGAAGTACGGTATAATCCAGCAATTCCACTTAGGGATATTTGTCTAAAAAATCAGATTTTATATATATATATTCACAGTAGCCAAGATACAAAAACAACCTAAGTTTCTATCAAGAGATGAATGGATAAAGAAGATGTGGTATATGTATACAATGGAATATTACTCAGCCATTAGAACAGACAAATACCCACCATTTGCTTCTATGTGGATGGAACTGGAGGGTATTATGCTGAGTGAAATAAGCCAATCAGAGAAGGACAAGCATTATATGGTCTCATTCATTTGGGGAATATAAAAAATAGTGAAAGGGAATAAAGGTGAAAGGAGAAAAAATGGGTGGGAAATATCAGAAAGGGAGACAGACCATGAGAGACTCCTATCTCTGGGAAACGAACTAGGGGTGGTAGAAAGGGAGGTGGGCGCGGGGGTGGGGGTGACTGGGTGATGGGCACTGAGGGGGGCACTTGATGGGATAAGCCCTGGGTGTTATTCTATATGTTGACAAATTGAACACCAATAAAAAATAAAATTATAAAAAAAACAAAGTAAAACATAGGGACATAAATTATAGCATAGGGAAGATAGTCAACAATATTATAACTTTGTATAGTGACAAGGGTAACTACTGATATGATCATTTCATAGTATATAAAAATATTGAATCAGTATATTGTACACCTTAAACTAATGTAGTATATTGCCAATTATAATTCAATTTTAAAAATTATAGAAAATTACTGGTCAATATCCCTGATGAACACACATGAAAATTCCTCAAAAAACACTAGAAAACCAAATTCAAGATCATAATTTGATCATGTGTCATTCATTCATGGAATATAAGGATGGTTCATTATACATATATTCATATATGTCATATATCACATTAACAGAAGGAAGGATAAAAAATTATATGATCATTTCAGTACATGCAGCAAAAGCTTTTGAAAAAATGCAACACCCTTTCATAATATAAATCCTCAATAGATTAGATGTAGGAGAAACACACCCCAACACAAAAAGGCCACATAGGACAAACCCACAGATAATATCACACTTAACAAAAAGATAAAAGGCTTTCCTCTAAGATCAGGAACAAGAAAATTATGTCCACGCTTGCCTTTTTTATTCAACATAATATGGAAGTCCTGGCCCTAGTAATTAGGGGGAAAAAAGTAAAAAATGCATCAAATCAGAAAAAGATGTAAGATTATCTCTTTGCAAATCACTTGATATTAAATACAGGACAACTTAAAGACCCCATCAAATAATGGTTCGAACTAATAAAATTTATAAAGTTATAGGATACAAAAGAAACATACAAAGTTAATTGCATTTCTATATGTCATAACAACATATCTGCAAGAGATATTAATAAAGCAACCCTATTTACTTTACAATATAATAAAAAACAATATAATACTTAGGAATAAATATAACCAAGGAGATGAATTACTTGTACACTAAAAATTATAAGATGTTGGTGAAGAAAATTGAAGAAGACACAGATAAATGAAAAGGTATCCTGTGTTCTTGGACTGGAAGTATTAATATTCTAAAAATGCTTATATTACCCAAGTAATTTACAGATTTAATGCAATCCTAATCAAAATCATGATTACATTTTTCTAAGAAATAGGAAAAAAACTATTACTATTTCAAAGTAATCTTGAAAAATAACAGAATTATCACACTTCCTGATTTCAAGTTATATTGGAAAGCTATAGTAATCAAGATAGTATAATACTGGTATAAAAATAAGTCTCTATACCAGATGATCAGAAAGGAGATACCAGACATCAACCCACACATATATAGTCCCCTAATTTTTGACAAGAGCACCCCATATACACAATGCAGAAAGGATAGTTTCTTCAGTAGGTGGAGTTGGGAAACTGGATATCCACATGTAAAGTAGTAAAATGAACTTGTACCTTACACCACTTACAAAAATTGGAATTGATCAAAGGTCTAAATATAAATGTTGAATTCATAAAACTAGAAGAAAATAGAGGTGGATGGGCACTGAGGAAGGCACTTGATGGGATGAGCACTGAGGTTATACTGTATGTTAGCAAATCTAACTTCAATATAAAAAAGAAAAAAGAAAAAGAAAAAAGAAAATAGAGTGGGAAATCATTGATATCAATCTTAGAGGAAAAAATATGGATATGATACCAAAAGCACAATATAGGCTAAATTACACAAGTGAGACTACATCAAACTAAAGAGCTTCTGCCTAACAAATTAATCAATAAATTGAAAAGGAAACTGACAGTATGGCAGAAAATATTTGGAAACCAAATATGGAGTTACTATCCATAGTACATACTATCCACAACACATTTAAAAATCTCATGCAAAAAAAAAAAAATAAAAATAAAAAAAAAAAATAAAAAAAAAAAATAAAAAAAATAAAAAAATAAAAAAATAAAAATCTCATGCAACTCAATAGCAAGGAAATAATACAACTAATAAATAGGTAGAAGATCTGAATTCATTTTTTCAAAGAATAAAAACAATTGGCCCATAGATATATGGACAGGGGCTCAACATTGTTTATCATCAGTGTTGATTTACAAGCCTTTCAGAAACTTCCCAGGTGTGATCTTAAACTAGTCCCCATATGAAGAGGTCAGGGAGAGACCAAAGAAAGAGGCAGGCCATTCCAGGTTTATAGTTGGAAGTTGTAAGGAGCAAACGGAACTTATATACAAGGCTTGTCTTGGGTGACAGCAAGGTGAGTGGATCACCACACCCACCTGCCAAATCTTAACAGTTTATATAGAGGCCTTAACTAGGTTCAGGAGCATAAACCATGCAACACTACATCATTATCTCAAGACTATGTCCTTGGAGCAGCCTTTGGGAGTAGGAAAGGCAAGTGGAAGCCACATTCCAAAGACTAAGTGCTGAGGTAGGTCATGGACCAACCAATAGTTACACCTTTCTGATGACCTTCCCCAACACTCCACCCATCATGACTAACTCATATAATTTCATATGTTCATTTTTTTCTATAAGCCATGATTAGTCAACAAAAGTTTCCGTTAGTGTGGCTGTAGCTGCTTCAGCAGCTATCTGGCTGCACTGGAGGCAAATGCCACAGCAACAATGCAGACACATGCAAGAGAAAACACAGATTAAGATAATAATTCCTAAAATTTGGGATTTTTTTTCCACTAAGACCCCATGTCCTTAACCATTGCCTTTACAAGTCCCCTAAACTGGGGCCCAGATCACTCAGGGCATTCGCTTGTGTCCTCATGTGTTTTAATAAAGATGATACATTAGCAGACTCATCAGGTATAAACACACAACATTCTTTTTGGATAGTGGCACAGGTGCCTCCTTGTGAGGCAGTAATAATGCACAAGGCTGTCCTATTTTGGAGTTTAGCTTTTCTCATTAGAGATATTTCAGTATTCAGTAACGATAAGTTTTGTTGACTATCATTTAAGGCTTGTTGGGTAAATTTGTAAGGGTTTTTATGAGTGCTATAATGCTCTCCAGGCCAACAGACAGAAAAAAAGACCAAATGATAATACTAGTGGAAAATCAGAATGTGTCCACCTGATCTTGAAGAGAAGAAAATTGACAGCTTTAGAAACTGGACCTGGTTATACATACCATACATATTGGCCATAGGAGGCAGCAGTGTTAGGCATGAGGCAATGGACTGGGTGGAGAGGGGCAAAATATGCCAGACCTTCTTCCCTCTTTTGAGGTGGCATGTGGGTTTAGTACATTTCAACAGATTAGATTAGTTCTTTCTCATCCAGGGTTGTGAAGTAATTCACCTATCGTGGTGGAATGTCTGACTGCACACTCCATTAGATAATTCCTGCCCCAGTTGTGATGGGGTTTGGTGTTCTCAACAGCATAACATGTTGATCCATGGTGAGAGTTGAGGCAATGGCTGTTTCCCTTGGCTTTCATACATTTATGGTACTGAGTGTTTTGGCAACAGTCCCCAGTCTAGCATATGAGGCAACAGTCCCTGCTGGTTTGATCATTTAAGTGTATTAAAGCCTGGAATAATACTTTAATCTACCCAGGAGAGGTGGTTTTCCCCCATTTACAATTTAATTTGCTTCTTTAAGGTCCCATATTTCTTTTTTACCAACTCTGCTGTTTGTGGGTTATAGGGGAGATGGAACCTCCATTCAGTGTCATATTTTTCCCTGTGTTGCACACCATTGCTGCCTTTTTGTGACCTCCAATCACAATATATTCAATGAGGGTATCCATTCATGGTACTCAATTTCTGTAATCCCATAATGGTAGCAGCCGGGATGGCATGAAGACAGGGGAAACTTGGATCAGGCCAGACAGTTCCACACAAACAAAATCATATTTAGAACTCCCACTCAGAGGGAAGGGACCAATAAATTTAATTTGCCAGTCCCTCACTCAATGGGATCTCTGGTGGATGGCCCCAGATTCTTTATGAAGTTGCCTTGGGTGTTGTTTAGAAACAAAGGGCATGCTGTTATGGCAAATCACTATACTTCAAAGGCAACTGGTATCCTTTGCAATATGACATTCTATTTGGGCACTGCAGTGGCCAGACTTTCTATGTGCCCAATCTGCTGCATCTACGGAAGTGTCAGTAGATAGAATTTGTACCCAAGCTAGGCCATCATCTTCCTGACTGCCAGGGAATGTCTGTATCTTATGAACTGGGACATGAAAATCAGTCCATAATGCCTCAGATTTTTGCAGACAGATCCCAGTATCTTTTCACATATCCTGTCCCCTACAAGGGCTTATTTATGATTATTCACCCTGTGGCTTCCCACTGTCCGAGTCTTAGGGCTAATCTCTTAGGAACAGCTTAACTGTCAGTGCAAATTGTTAATGCCCAGCACTCATAAGTAATTACCAGCCAGACCTGTTCTGAGTTCAGCCCATTGGCTGCTGCACTGGCTGCTGTGTTGGAGGCTCTACCAGGAGAAGTGCTGTGTATACTGATAAGAGCTATTGTTCTATGGGGGTATATTGTTTTTTTCCAGAATTGGGATAAAAATTCTATGGACATTCTCCCCTTTGTTGTCTCTTCCACAACATCTGCCCCATAACTTTGAGTCACAGATGCATTTGACTCAAGTAGGAGCCCTGCTTAGGAAATTCCCAGATCTTTAATCTGTTTTACTAGTATTTTTGCCTTTCAAAGACAACTTGCTGTTCTGGTCCCCAGTCCCACACATGGTCTTCCTTTACCAGCTAGCATAAGAGACAGAGGCTCTGTTCCAAGTAGGGAATAAAAATCCTCAAAATCCCCCAAATACCTACAAAGGCATGCACCTTATTAATCAGAACTTTTGGGACAACATGAGTCTTACCCAACCAATGAAAACCAAAACCTATCAGCAGCACCTGGGCCTGAGATATTTTGTGGTTCATGGTACATACCCTCTCTCACAAATGCTTTGGCAAAAATGAATGAATGAATAAATAAATAAATAAATAAATAAATAAATAAATAAATAAATGCATGCTTTGGCAAAGCCTGCAAGGCGTCCAGCAAGACATATTATCATCAATGTGATAGGCCCACTTTACTTATATGGGGAAGGACAATAGAGACTGGTCCCTAGCTACTATCCCATTACATATTGTAGGGTTATGAAGGTAGCCTTGAGGGAACACTTAAAGAGTTTATCATTGTCCCTCTCACGTGAAAGTGAATTGCTCTTACTTATCAGAAACCTATACTTGTCAAAGTCTTTCCCTTTAATCTCCTTGAAGATGAAGCACTTTCATAAGAACTTTATTTATTTATTTATTTTAGCCAAAGAATCAGAGTAAAATAACAACTATCTGCAAAAGACACAAGACTTAAAAATGGCCATTGTTAAAGATCTGATAAGAGTTTATTATGATGCAATTGGCATGGGAAATTTTACAGCAATCTGGATTTTATTAAATTTTAAGAATATTTTATTTATTTATGAGAGAGAGAGAGAGAGAGAGAGAGAGGCAGAGAGAGAAGCAGGCTACATGCAGGGAGCCCAATGTGGGACTTGATCCCAGGACTCATGGTTCATGTCCTGAGCCTAAGGCAGATGCTCAGTCGCTGAGCCATCTAGAGGTCCCACATCTGGATTTTAGGAAGTTTCCTTCAGTTTGATCCACGGTCTCCATGGGCAATATTTGGGTTTTCTTGTTAAGTGTTTACATTTCAAAGACATGACAAGAATTGTGACTTTAAGGGACAGAGAAAGAATGAAAGCTTTATCATAGAGGTTTTGGGATAATTGTTATTTAAAACTCTCCTTTGTATTAGGGTTCAGAAAGTACGGGGCATTTCATCTGTTTCTTCATCAATTAGCACATCTTCCTCTTTATTTCCAATGCTTTCTCATAGATTTTAAATTTTGGCATCTTAATCAGGCCTTGTCACAAGAGCCCAGACCTTAACCTGAGGCACATTGGGCCCTCCTAGCTTTGCAGAACAGTATAGAGAGCCCTCTGACTTAATACACTGCTCTCCCACCTTGTCTGCCAATCCTGAAGCTTGCAGAGTAGGGGACATTCCCACAACCTTCTCTAATCTCAGTTCGTCTTCTAACTTTCTAACTTTAATTTTTGCCTCTAGTTGAGCAACAGTGGCAAGCTGAATTGCCCACATTAGAAGTAAGCCCACTGCAGCAGTCATTTGTTTCCCTTTTTTGGCATAGTGTGCTATGCAGTTTCTCCAACAAATAAATTATACTGCCTGGCAGTTTTGAGTGTCCCTGTACTCAAGTGTTGGTTTTCAAGCATCTAACATACAGACCACCTCTCCTCATATAGAAGTTGTTGGCCAAGTTGGATTTTCCCACAGAGATGCCTCATTTCCAAGACCCATTTCTTCATTCTCTTGGCTGGCTTTCCAATTGCTGCTTTACAATCCTCTCAGGAACTTCCCAATTGTAATCTGAAATCAACCACAATATATGTAGATCAGAGTGAGATCAGTGAAAGATATAGACCACACCAGGTTGGTACTTGGCAGTTGTAATAAAAAAAAAGGGACTTGCATATGAGGCGTATTCTGGGTGGCAGCAAGACAAATGAATCCCCACATTCACATAACTAGGTTTAGTAATATATACCATGAAAATGTTCTCAACACCACATAATTTCAAGGTTGTGTCCTTGGAAAACCCTCTGGGAGCAAGAAAGGCAAGTGTACCCCATACTTTGAGGACAGGGGAAAGGGAAAAGAGCCTCTGAATGCCTGGGTCTAAAGTAATGGAAGGACATTTCATGCTCAAGGGTTGGAAGATGAATTATTGTTAAAATGGCTGTACTACCCAAAGCAATTTACATATTGCTTGCAATCCCTATCAAAAGACCAATGTCATTTTTCACAGATCTGGAAAAAAAATCCTAAAATTTGTACGGAATCACAAAAGACCCCAAATAGCCAATGTAACCTTGAAAAAGAAAAGTAAAGCTGGAGGTATCACAATTTCAGACTTCAAGGTAACTTACAAAACATAATAATCAAAATAGTATGGTACTGGCAAAAAATAGACACATAGGCTAATGGATTAGAGTAGGAGACCCAAAATGAACCAGAAATGGACCCACAACAATATATAGTCAATTAATCTTCAACAAATCAGGAAAAAGTATTCAATGGGGAAAAGGCAGTCACTTCAATAAATGGTGTTGAGAAAACTCAACAGCAACATGCAAAAGAATGAAACTACACCACTTTCTTACACCAAACACAAAAATTAATTTGAAATGGATCAAAGCCCAAAATGTGAGACCTGAAAACATAGAAATCCTAGAGGAAAACACAGATAGTAACCTCTTTGACATCAGCCTTACCAACTTCATACTATATATGTCTTCTGGGGCAAGGGAAACAAAACCAAAACAAACCATTAGGACTTCATCCAAATGAAAAACATCTGCACAGCAAACAATTAACAAAACAAAAAGGCACCCTTTGGAATTGGAGAATATATTTGCAAATGACATATCTGATAAAGGGTTAGTATCCAATACATAAAGTTTTTATAAAACCAACACCTAAGGACGTCTGGGTGGCTCAGCGGTTGAGCATCTGCCTTCTGCTCAGGGCATGATCCTGGAGTCCCGGGATTGAGTGCCACACCGGGCTCCCTGCATGAGGCTTACTTCTCTCTGCCTATGTCTCTGTCTCTCTCTCTGTCTGTCTCTCATGAATAAATAAGTGGAATCTTTAAAAAAAAGAACCTAAAAAATGAATAATCCAATTAAAAATTTGGCAGAAGACACGAAAAGATATTTTCTTTTTTAAAAAAGATTTTGTTTGCTTATTCATGATAGACACAGAGAAAGGCAGACACAGACAGAGGGAGAAGCAGGTTCCATGCAGGGAGCCTGACGTGGGACTCGATCCCAGGTCTCCAGGATCACGCCCTGGACTGAAGGCAGTGCTAAACTGCTGAGCCACCGGGGCTGCCAACAAACAGGTATTTTCTAAATAATACATATAGATAGCCAACAGACACATAAGAAATGCTCAACATCACTGATCATCAGAGAAATACAAATCAAAACTACAATGAGATATCACATGGCATATGTTAGAATGGCTGAAATCAACAACATAAGAAATGACAGGTGATGGCAAAGACGTGTTGAAAGGGAACTCTCTTGAACTATTAGGAATGCAAACTTGTGCAGCTACTCTCTAAAAACAGTATGGAAGTTCCTCAAAAAGTTCCAAAACATAACTACCCTATGCTCAGCAATTGCACTACTAGGTAATACCTAAAGAATACAAAAATAATAATCGAAGGAATACATACGTTCTGGTGTGTGTGTGTATGTGTGTGTGTGTATTACTCTGCCATTAAAAAATGAAATCTTGAGGGAGGGGCAAGATGGCCAAAGAGTAGGGTCCCCAAGTCACCTGTCACCATCAAATTACCTAGATAACCTTCAAATCATCCTGAAAATCTACGAATTCGGCCTGAGATTTAAAGAGAGAACAGCTGGAATGCTACAGTGAGAAGAGTTCCTGCTTCTATCAAGGTAGGAAGACGGGGGGGGGGGGGGGGGTTGGGAAGGAAATAAAGAAACAAAAGGCATCCAAGGGAGAGGGGCCCTGCGAGGAGCCGGGCTAAGGCCGGGGTGAGTGTCCCCAGGACAGGAAAGCACCGTCCAAGAGAAGCAGGAGCTTCACCAATCTTCCCGGACACAAAGGGGCTCACAGGGAGTTAGAGCAGGACCCCAGGAGGGCGGGGGTGCCTTCAGGCTCCCTGGGACACTAACAGACACCTGTGCCCTGGGGAGAGTGCGCCAAGCTCCCTAAAGGGCTGCAGTGCTCACAGGGATTGACCCAGGAGCAGCACGGAGGCGGCTCCAGCAGAGGAAGAGGCTCCAGGTGGAGGGGAATACGTGGCCCCGGAGCAGCTCAGAGGGGCTCGGGGGCGGCTCCGTGGAGGGGGCTGCCCAGCCGAGACTGCGAATCCAACAACGCAGGCCAGGGAGCACAGGGCTCTGGGGACACAGCCCAGGATCCGGCCTCCCCTGGGACAGGCAGAGGCCAGGAGGGCCCAGGACAGCAAGGACGCTCCTGCCCCGAGCTGAGCAAATCATCGGCCCCGCCCCGGGGGCATCCAGGCCCCTGCACACTGAGAACTCCGCAGTTACTGCGGGAGCTGAATCCAGGGCTCCAGATCTGGCCCCGGCCACTGAGATTGTTCCTCCTGGGGCCTCATGGGGTGAACAACCCCCACTGAGCCCTAAACCAGGCAGGGGGCAGAGCAGCTCCCCCAAGGTTAACACCTGAAAATCAGCACAATAGGCCCCTCCCCCAGAAGACCAGCTAGACGGACAAGTTCCAGGGGAAGTCAAGGGACTTAAAGTATACAGAATCAGAAGAGACTCCCCCGTTTTTCTTTTTGATTTCTGTTTGCTTCCCCCACCCTTTTTTCTTTCTCTTTTTCTTCTTTTTCTTTTTTTCTTTTTTCTTCCTTTTTTCTTTTTTCTATTTCTCTATTCTTTCCTTCTTCCTCTCCTCTCTTTTTCTTGTTTTCCCAATAAAACTTGTTTTTGGCCACCCTGCACAGAGAAAAATGACTAGAAGGAAAACCTCACCTCAAAAGAAAGAATAAGAAACAGAAACAATCCTCCCTCCCACAGAGTTACAAAATCTGGATTACAATTCAATGTCAGAAAGCCAATTCAGAAGCACTATTATAAAGCTACTGGTGGCTCTAGAAAAAGCAAAAGGACTCAAGAGACTTCATGACTGCAGAATTTAGACTTAATCAGGCAGAAATGAAAAATCAATTGAATGAGATGCAATCCAAACTAGAAGTCCTAACCACAAGGGTTAAAGAGGTGGAAGAACGAGTGAGTGACATAGAAGACAAGTTGATGGCAAAGAGGGAAACTGAGAAAAAAAGACAAACAATTAAAAGACCACGAGGATAGATTAAGGGAAATAAATGACAGCCTGAGGAAGAAAAACCTACGTATAATTGGGATTCCAGAGGGTGCCAAAAAGGACAGAGGTCCAGAATATGTATTTGAAGAAATCATAGCTGAAAACTTTCCTAATCTGGGAAAGGAAACAGGCATTCAGATCCAGGAAATAGAGAGATCCCCCCCTAAAATCAATAAAAACCATTCAATACCTCGATATTCATAGTTAAGCTAACAAATTCCAAAGACAAAGAGAAGATCCTTAAAGAAGCAAGAGACAAGTAGTCCCTGACTTTTATGGGGAGGAGAATTAGGGTAACAGCAGACCTCTCCACAGAGACCTGGCAGGCCAGAAAGGGCTGGCAGGATATATTCAGGGTCCTAAATGAGAAGAACCCGCAGCCAAGAATACTTTATCCAGCAAGGCTCTCATTTATAATAGAAGGAGAGCTAAAGAGCTTCCAAGAGAGGCAGGAACTGAAAGAATATGTGGTCTCCAAACCAGCTCTGCAAGAAATGTTAAAGGGGACTCTTAAAATTCCCCTTTAAGAAGAAGTCCAGTGGAACAATCCACGAAAACAGGGACTGAATAGATATCATGATGACACTAAACTCATATCTTTCAATAGTAAATCTGAACATGAACAGGCTTAATGACCCCATGAAAAGGTGCAGGGTGTCAGACTGGATAGAAAAGCAGGACCCATCTATTTGCTGTCTACAAGAGACTCATTTTAGACAGAAGGACATCTACAACCTGAAAATAAAAGGTTGGAGAACTATTTACCATTGAAATGGTCCTCCAAAGAAAGCAGGGGTAGGTACCCTTATATCAGATAAACTAAAATTTAACCCGAAGACTGTAGTGAGAGATGAAGAGGGACACTATATCATACTTACAGTATCTATCCAACAATAGGACTTAACAATATATATTGATATATATATGCCCCGAATGTGGGAGCTGCCAAATATATCAATCAATTAATAACCAAATATGAGACATACTTAGTTAATAATACACTTATACTTGGTGACTTCAATCTAGCACTTTCTACACTCAATAGGTCTTCTAAGCACAACATCTCCAACGAAACGAGAGCTTTAAATGATACACAGGACGAGATGGATTTCACAGATATCTACAGAACTTTACATCCAAATTCAACTGAATTCACATTCTTCTCAAGTGCACATGGAACTTTCTCCAGAAGAGACTACATACTGGATCACAAATCGGGTCTGATTCGTTAACAAAAGATTGGGATCATCCCCTGCATATTTTCAGACCATTATGGTTTGAAAATAGAATTAAATCACAAGAAGAAGTTTAGAAGGATTTCAGAAACGTGGAGGGTAAGGACCATCCTGCTAAAAGATGAAAGGGTCAACCAGGAAATTAAGGAAGAATTAAAAAGATTCATGGAAACTAATGAGAATGAAAATACAACGATTCAAAATCTTTGGGATGCAGCAAAAGCAGTCCTGAGGGGGAAATACATTGCAATACAGGCATCCATTCAAAAACTGGAAAGAACTCAAATACAAAAGCTAACCTTACACATAAAGGAGCTAGAGAAAAAACAGCAAATAGATCCTACACCCAAGAGAAGAAGGGAGTTAATAAAGATTCGAGCATAACTCAATGAAATCGAGACCAGAAGAACTGTGGAACAGATCAACAGAACCAGGAGTTGGTTCTTTGAAAGAATTAATAAGATAGATAAACCATTAGCCAGCCTTATTAAAAAGAAGAGAGAGAAGACTCAAATTAATAAAATCATGAATGAGAAAGGAGAGATCACTACCAACACCAAGGAAATACGAATGATTTTAAAAACATAAACAGCTATACGCCAATAAATTAGGCAATCTAGAAGAAATGGACGCATTCCTGGAAAGCCACAAACTATGAAAACTGGAACAGGAAGAAATAGAAAACCTGAACAGGCCAATAACCAGGGAAGAAATTGAAGCAGTCATCCAAAACCTCCCAAGACACAAAAGTCCAGGACTAGGTGGCTTCCCAGGGGAATTCTATCAAACGTTTAAAGAAGAACCCATACCTATTCTCCTAAAGCTGTTTGGAAAGATAGAAAGAGATGGAGTACTTCCAAATTCGTTCTATGAGGCCAGCATCACATTAATTCCAAAACCATAAAAACACCCCACCAAAAAGGAGAATTATAGACCAATATCCCTAATGAACACGGATGCAAAAATTCTCAACAAGATACTAGCCAATAGGATCCAACAACACATTAAGAAAATTATTCACTATGACCAAGTAGGATTTATCCCTGGGACACAAGACTGGTTCAACACTCGTAAAACAATCAATGTGATTCATCATATCTGCAAGAGAAAAACCAGGAAACAAATGAACCTCTCATTAGATGCAGAGATAGCATTTGATGAAATACAGCATCCATTCCTGATCAAAACTCTTCAGAGTGTAGGGATACTGCGAACATTCCTCAACATCTTAAAAGCCATCTATGAAAAGCCCACAGCAAATATCATTCTCAATCCGGAAGCACTGGGAGCCTTTCCCCTAAGATCAGGAACAAGACAGGGATGTCCACTCTCACCACTGCTATTCAACATAGTACTGGAAGTCCTAGCCTCAGCAATCACACAACAAAAAGACATTAAAGGCATTCAAATTGGCAAAGAAGAAGTCAAACTCTCCCTCTTCGCCGATGACATGATACTCTACATAGAAAACCCAATAGCCTCCACCCCAAGATTGCTAGAACTCATACAGCAATTTGGCAGTTTGGCAGGATACAAAATCAATGCTCAGAAGTCAGTGGCATTTCTATACACTAACAATGAGACTGAAGAAAGAGAAATGAAGGAGTCAGTCCCATTTACAATTGCACCCAAAAGCATAAAATACCTAAGAATGAACCTCAGCAAAGAGGTAAAGGATCTATACCCTAAAAACTATAGAATACTTCTGAAAGAAATTGAGGAAGACACAAAGAGATGGAAACATATTCCATACTCATGGATTGGCAGAATTAATATTGTGAAAATGTCCCTGCTACCCAGGGCAATTTACACATTTAATGCAATCCCTTTCAAAATACCATGGACTTTCTTCAGAGAGTTAGAACAAATTATTTTAAGATTTGTGTGGAATCAGAAAAGACTTCGAATAGCCAGGGGAATTTTAAAAAAGAAAACCAGAGCAGGGGGCATCACAATGCCAGATTTCAGGTTTTACTATAAAGCTGTGGTCATCAAGATAGTGTGGTACTGGCAGAAAAACAGACATATAGATCAATGGAATAGAATAGAGAATCCAGAAGTGGACCCTCAACTTTACAGTCACCTAATATTCTACAAAGCAGGAAAGACTATCCACTGGAAGAAAGACAGCCTCTTCAATAAATAATGCTGGGAAAATTGGACATCCACATGCAGAAGAATGAAACTAGACCACTCTCTTTCACCATACACAAAGATGAATGAAAATGGATGAGAGATCTAAATGTGAGACAAGATTCCATCAAAATCCTAGAGGAGAACACAGGCAATACACTTTTTGAACTCAGCCACAGTAACTTCTTGCAAGATACATCCACGAAAGCAAAAGAAACAAAAGCAAAAATGAACTATTGGAACTTCACCAAGAAAAGAAGCTTTTGCACAGCAAAGGAAACAGTCAACAAAACTAAAAGACAACCTAGAGAATGGGAGAAGATATTTGCAAATGACATATCAGATAAAGGGCTACTTTCCAAGATCTATAAAGAACTTATTAAACTCAACACCAAAGAAACAAACAATCCAATCATGAAATGGGCAAAAGACATGAACAGAAATCTCACAGAGGAAGACATAGACATGGCCAAAAAGCACATGAGGGAATGCTCTGCATCACTGGCCATCAGGGAAATACAAATCAAAACCACAATGAGATACCACCTCACACCGGTGGGAATGGGGAAAATTAACAAGGCAGGAAACCACAAATGTTGGAGAGGATGCGGAGAAAGGGGAACCCTCTTATACTGTTGGTGGGAATATGAACTGGTGTAGGCACTCTGGAAAACTGTGTGGAGGTTCCTCAAAGAGTTAAAAATAGACCTGCCCTATGACCCAGCAATTGCACTGTTGGGAATTTACCCCAAAGATAGAGATGCAATGAAATGTCAGGACATCTGCACCCCGATATTTCTAGCAGCAATGTCCACAATAGCCAAACTGTGGAAGGAGCCTCGGTGTCCAACGAAAGATGAATGGATAAAGAAGATGTGGTTTATGTATACAATGGAATATTACTCAGCCATTAGAAACAACAAATACCCACCATTTGCTTCAACGTGGATGGAACTGGAGGGTATTATGCTGAGTGAAGTGAGTCAATCGGAGAAGGACAAACATTGTATGTTCTCATTCATTTGGGGAATATAAATTATAGTGAAAGGGAATATAAGGGAAGGGATAAGAAATGTGTGGTATATATCAGAAAGGGAGACAGAACATAAAGACTCCTAACTCTGGGAAACCAACTAGGGGTGGTGGAAGGGGAGGAGGGCGGGGGGGGGTGAATGTGTGACGGGCACTGAGGGGGGCACTTGACGGGATGAGCACTGGGTGTTATTCTGTATGTTGGCAAATTGAACACCAATAAAAAATAAATTCATTATTAAAAAAATAAAAATAAAAATGAAATCTTGCCATTTGCAAGGACATGGATGGAGCTAGAGTATAATGCTAAGCAAAATAAGTTAGTCAGAGAAAGATAAATGCTATAGGTTTTCACTCATATATGGAATTTAAGAAATAAAAGAAACAAGCAAATGAACAAAGAGAGAGAGAGAGAGAGAGAGAGAGAGAGATGCAAACCAAGAAACACACTTAACTATGGAGATCAAATATGGCTACCAGAAGGGAGATGGGTATGGGGGATGGGCTAAATAATTGATAGAGATTAAGGAGTTAATTTGTTGTGATGAACACTGGGTGTCTTTTTTTAAAAATTTTTAGAGATTTTATATATTTCTTTGAGACAGAGAGCACAAATAGGGAGGAGGGTCATGGGGAAAGGGAGAAGCAGACACTCTACTGAGCAGGGAGCCCAAAACGGAGCTCTATCTCAGGACTCTGAGATCATGACAAAGGCAGATGCTTAACTGAGTCACCCAGGTGCTCCTCTCTTTAAAAATGCTTTTCAATATTTTAAAAAGTATTTATTCGAGAGAAAGAGAGAGAGATGGAGAGGGATAGATAGCACGAGTGGGGGGAGAGGTAGTTGGAGAGGGAGAAGCAGAGAATTCCAGACTCTGCACTGAGCACAGAGCCAGAGGCAGGGTTCAAGGTCACGACCCTAAGATCATGAACTGAGCCAAAACCAAGAGTTGGATGCTTAACTAACTGAGCCACCCAGGTGCCCTTAGCACCTAAGAGCCTGCCCTGATTGTTGTATGTAAGTGTTGAATGACTAGACTGTAACCTGAAACTAATATTACACCATATGCTAACTAACTAGAATTTAAATAAAAACTTTGAAAAATTAAATGTATAAAAACCTTGTTTGCATATGATACATTATTAAACACACTGAAAAAAAGAAATAATATGTCATCAGAGAAATACCAGTCAAAACAATAAGATAAGAGAACACTGCACATTTATTAGAAAGGCCACATCCAACAACAAATGCTGGTGAAAATGTTAAGTAACAGAAAATCCCATTCGGTGCTGGGAATAGAAAATGTTACAGCCAATTTGGAAGACATCTTGGCAGTTTCTTATAAAATTAAACATAATTTTTCCATATGATGTAGTAATTGTGCTTCCTTATGTTTACCCAAAGGATTAGAAAACTTACAACCACACAAAAATCTACACATGGATGTTTATAGCAGCTTTATTCATAATTAACCAAACTTGGAAGTAACGAAGATCTATTTTCAGTAGGTGAATGGATAAACTGTGGTATATCTAGACAATAGAATACTATTCAATGCTAAAAAGAAATGAGCTATTACAGCATGAAATGATATAAACTAAGTGAAAGAAGCCAATCTGAAAAGCTTACATATTGTATGATTCCAAATGTATGGCATCCTAGAAATGGCAAAGCTACATAGATAGTAAAAAGATAAGCAGTTGCCAGGGGTCAGGGAGGAGAGAGGTATGAATAGACAGGGCACAGGGGATTTTAAGGGGAGTGAAACTACTCTTATGTTACTATAATGTTGTTTACTATACATAGTGCCATTGTGCATTTGTCCACACCTATAGCATGTGCAAAAACAAGAGGAAGACCTAATTTAAACTAGGCTATGGGTGATAATGATGTGTCAATGTGGGTTCATTAGTGTAACAAATGGACCACTCTAGTGCGATATGTTGATAATTGAGAAGGCTATTTATGTGTTGGGGCAGGGCATTATATGGAAATTCCTGTATTTCTTGCTCGGTTTTGTTGTGAAACTAAAATTGTTCCAAAAATAAAATCTATTTTAAAACACATTAATATAATAAAAAATATAAGCTGCAAATAATGGGTATGTTATGACACCTTTTATAAAAATAATATATACATAAATGTATACTTATTGCTAGAATAAATGTAAAAGGCTGTACATCAAAATAAGAGTAGCACCTAATTTTTATTTTTTAAAAGATTTTATTTATTTATTCATGACAGAGAGAGAGAGAGGGAGAAGCAGGCTCTGTGCAGGGAGTCTGACATGGGACTCGATCCCGGGTGTCCAGGATCACACCCCAGGCTGAAGTTGGTGCTAAACCGCTGAGCCATCCGGGCTGCCCAAGCACCTAACTTTTAATTGGTACAATTTTATTTCCTTCTTTATAATTTTAAGAATTTGTAACTTTTGTATAAGTTAGCGACCAAGATTATCCTATTTTGAAAAACAAAGTTCTGTAAATAAATATATTTTGGATATTGGTGATGTATTTCCTTCCTCAAGAATATATGTTTGCATTAATGGATCAAAGATCGAAGATGTTTTATATACAAAAAATATGTTTGTAATGTGTTCATTAGTTTTCTGAAGCTAGAAATCAATAAAAAACTGTTTCTAGTGTTGATTTGGTCTGATCTTCTTGATTTGGAGCATCTTTTGCAGTATAAATATGTACCCCAAATCCATAAAACCAAGTATGAGCCCTCCAAAATAAAATGGATATTTCTGTTATTTCCTATCCTTCCTCAAGATTAACATATAGAGTCTTTAATACTTAGTATATTAGCTGTCCACTATAAAGAAAGGCTCTAAGGATAGACTAATAAAAATACTGTATTCAAAATTATAAAAAGGAAACTATGTTAGAAATAATAGTACTATTCTTGATAGAGAACACATGAAACCATTATTTCCTCCTTCAGGAACCTTTTGAGAGACTTTTAATGGAGCTATCAGAAACTTTCCATTCAGTGAAACAATATGCGCAAATAGGAAGGATTTTACTGCAAGAAGGCAGAGGAGACAGAAGTTGTTTAAGAAAGCCACTGATCTCCATAGTAATTTCTTCATGAAGTATAAGCAAACATTTAAGTCACAGGTTTACTCACATTATTGTGGATATCCATAAATGTCTAGTTCACTTAGTATGTCCTCATTTACTAACATGTGCTCCCTCTGCTGGATTATTGACCATACAACAAGAGAGAACATTGGGCTCGGGCAAATAATTTTGCTAATCTTAGTCCCTCCAAACATATTGTGTGGAATATAAAATTATCAATGATTTTGGGCAGCCTGGGTGTCTCTCTCTCTCTCTCTCTCTCTCTCTCTCTGTGTGTGTGTGTCTCATGAATAAATAAATAAAATCTTAAAAAAATAAAGTAAAATTATCAATGATTTTAAATCTTAAACAGATACAGGTAAAATGTTGTAATTTGTGGTAGTCACTTTTTTGGCTTGGCCTGTCTACTGTTTTTCCAGAATCATGAAATGTATATTTAAAAAGCCAGTGTGTCTTTTGAATTGGGCATTTGTCATTGTGATATTTTTTACAGATTGACTATCCTCTTTCCTTGCTTTTTATATATTATTTTCTTTTTAACTTATTATTGAAATTTCTGTTTGGAAATTTACTTTACACTTGCATATTGCTTTATATATTCTTCAATTTCCAGGTAACTAAAGTCCTGATTTTCCTAAAATAGTCACTGTTTATGTATTGACTGTGTAAAGGTATTAGATGGGAAATGGTTACCCTAAATGGCATATTCATAACCTCCTTGTCACTATCTACCTGGATATAAGCTTCATGTGTTTGCTTCTTTGACAAAGTGTAGACTGGTGAATTTCTCCTATTCAACTCACAGTCCCTTATTATCCCTTGAGGTAAAATTAATCTGAACAGAATGATGGATAAGCCAAAATATTTGGCGACAATGATAAAAGATAGAAGCTATTTTTCCACTGTTGAGAACTACTACTTCGAGGAGGTTAATTGATGATGGCAAAGGGATACATACATTGCCTGCTTACAAATTCTCAGATCTCTCTGGGAATTGCACACTTTGCTTAACCATGAGCTATTCCTAAGACTTTGTTCTTTGATGCTGTTCTGTCCTTGTGTGCAGTTAAAAGGACTGCTTTATTCCTGATTATTTTTTCTTGATTTTTATGACTACAGAAACAAAGGGTAATAATGAATAAATAAAAGGCATATCCATGAATAAGATAAAAATGCCTGCATTAAAAACGAAAATGCACATTCCACTACTGAATTCTTTCTTTCTGGTGGTATAAATCAGTTAATAAAATAAATTTAATTGAAAATGGACAAAGCATATCCCTGTTAAAATTATTTAAACTATAGTGCCTATAACTAAGACTTTATGCATTCAATGTGCTCTGGGGTACTCAAGTTGCATCAACAAAATGATTAGTTAATTAATTCAGAGAACAACAATAATGGTATATATTAATAAATAGAAAACCTAAAGTCCCAAAAGACTGTATTTAGACTACTGAAGAATCATCTTGGACTTTATTTAAAGTGAGATAAAATTTCAGGGTTTATTTTAAAGCAAATTAAAATGAATTAATGGAATGAGAAAAATATTTTCAAGATATAGCTTGCAAGTAGAAAATAAAGATAGATTATATGATTTCAATTGAAAGTTTAAAACAAAATAAGACACAAAAAATTACTTTGTGCATGTCTACATAGAAAAATGTCTATATAGAAAAATCATTAGCGATTAGAATGCATTACATGCATTAGCCATTCATCTACTCTGTAATTGAAATGTATTATCTTTCATATAAATGCTCAAGTCCCAAAATATTCACATTTGGTTCTGACATTTGTTAAACTGGTTTCCCTAAAGACTTAGGCATAAACCAAACTTACCAAAGATCACTTATACATTTGACAAGCTTGAAAAAGAAAACAATTGAAAGAACAAAGAGAGGAGAATAGTTAAGATGGAAGAGTAGTAGGGGGACCCTTTGTTTGCCCTGTACCTCGAACACAGCTAGATAAATATTAAATCATTCCAAAAACCCAAGAAATAGGTCTTAGGACTAAGAGAAAAAATCAGCACTACTAGAGGGATAAAACAGGCCACATAGGAGGTGTGGATACATGATTTTGGGAGAAAAGAATCACAGATGCTGCAGAGGGGAGGGAACACTGATCAGAGAGAAGGAAAAAGAGAGAGTGAGGGAGGGAGAAAGAATAGCATGCAGGGGAATGAACAAGAACAATATTTCCTCAAAACCATTGAAAGGGAAAAGAGAGGGGCTGAGTATCACAAGTTTTATAAGCAGCAGAGCTCAAAGTCTGAATTTTTAGAAGTTTGCACAATAGCCAGGGTGGAGCCTGGTAAGCATAGTGGTGCTCCTATGGAGAAAGACTGCAGAGGACTGGGAGCAGACACCATGGTCTAAAGATCCCTCGGGTCACACTGGGAGAGATATTTCCTCTTCTTGCAGTGAATTTTGTACATGTGGCACTGCCTTTCTGGGGACAGAATAACCAGCAGGCATCATTGAACTGTTTGGCTCATTAGCATAGTAGTAGAGACACCTACTGAGGACAGATAACCTGGACAGCTGCTTTTTGCTATACTTTACCATAAGTTCTAAGACCCTGTGAGTTCCTGAGACTGGCCATCAGGGAAAAAACAGCATCCGCCCAGCTCAGTGAGAACTTCCCACAGAGGATTAGCATAGGTCTATGCCATGACAGATCACTAAAATTTTGAGTTTAAAATCCAGCCAGCACACCTGAGATTAAAAAAAAAAAAGAAAGGAGCTCTGCACTGCCAGGTGGGCAGACCTCTTGGACACAGACAGGCTGAAGACAGGATATAAGAGATGCCTGGGTCACAGGAGGGGAGATTGTTTGTTCTTCTCTGAGGACTTCCTGAACAGCTGCAGGAGTGAACTCCCTTCTCTAGGGACAAGAGAACAGGATGATACAAAATTTCCCTCTGTGTATCAACAAAGACACTTCAGTGAACATCAGAGCACCCATAGTAGAGACTTGAACAGCCTACAACAAGCTCCCCCTTCCTCCACACTCTGAAGGTATTTTTTTACTAGGGCAAGTGTGCCTGAGAGTCAGTGCAGCAGTGAGTTTCTCTGCCAGGACCAGCACAAACCCCAATCATATATCAAGTCTACTGACCACAGATTTACTCAAAGCTTCAACTCTAGTAAAATAGGATCTAGCCTCAATGAACAAGACACAAAAACACACTTTGTTAAACCTCGCTAAAAACTGGACAGGATCTAAAAAAGCCCCAAACAGGCAACGAGAAACTCTGAGGAGGACTGGCATGAAATAAAATGGAGCCAAAACACAACAACAGGGTGAACATAGCATATATCAGAACAACTTCCTGAAGTGCCAGGTGCTGGACAGTACATGACTTTTTCTCAATAAAGCCTCAGGAGCAGGAAACAGAACAGGCATTCCTAACAAAGAGAACACAAAGACATGGAAAAAATGCAAAGATGGTATAATGCATCACAAAAGAACAGCAAAAGGTAATGGCCAGGGACCTAATTGAAACTAATAGAAGTAATATGTGTGATCTAAAATTTAAAGCAGGAGGAGGGGCAAGATGGCTGAAGAGTAGGGTCCCCAAATCACCTGTCCCCACCAAATTGCCTAGATAACCTTCAAATCATCCTGAAAATCTACGAATTCGGCCTGAGATTTAAAGAGAGAACAGCTGGAACGCTACAGTGAGAAGAGTTCGCCTTCTATCAAGGTAGGAAGACGGGAAAAAAGAAATAAAGAAACAAAAGGCATCCAAGGGGGAGGCGCCCCGCGAGGAGCCAGGCTAAGGCCGGGGCGAGTATCCCCAGGACAGGAAAGCTCCGTCCCGGAGAAGCAGGAGCTGCACCAATCTTCCCAGGTGGAAAGGCCTTGCGGGGAGTTGGAGCAGGACCCCAGGAGGGCGGGGATGTCCTCGGGCTCCCTGGGACACTAACAGACACCTGCGCCCCGGGGAGAGTGCACTGAGCTCCCTAAGGGCTACAGCGTGCACAGCGGGACCCGGGAGCAGCTCGGAAGCCGCTCTGGCAGCGGAAGAGGCTCCGTGCAGAGGGGGCTGCGTGACTCCGAGAGCAGCTCCGAGGGGCCCGGGCGACGGCTCTGCACGGAGGGGGCTGCGCGGCCTTGGGAGCAGCTCAGAGGCAGCTCCGGCAGAGGAAGAGGCTGCGTGCAGAGGGGGCTGCGCGGCTCCGTGAGCAGCTTGGAGGGGCTCGGACAGCGGCTTCGCGGAGGGGGCTGCGCGCCTGGAGCCCGAATCCAAAAGCTCAGGCCAGGGAGCACTGGGCGACTGGGACACAGCCCAGGATCCGACCTCCCCCTGGGACAGGCAGAGGCCGGGAGGGCACAGGACAGCAAGGACTCTCCTGCGCCAAGCTGAGCAGATCAGCGGCCCCACCACGGAGCCTCCTGGCCCAGTAGGCTGAGAGCTCTGTAGCTACTGTGGGAGCTGAATCCTGGGCTCCAAAGCTGGCCCAGCCACTGTGGTTGTTCCTCCTGGGGCCTCACAGGGTAAACAACCCCCACTGAGCCCTGCACCAGGCAGGGGGCAAAGCAGATCCCCCAAGGGCTAACACCTGAAAATCAGCACGACAGGCCCCTCCCCCAGAAGACCAGCTAGAAGGACAAGTTCCAGGGGAAGTCAAGGGACTTAAAGTATACGGAAAAAGAAGATACTCCCCTGTGTTGTTGTTTTTTTTTTGTTTTGTTTTGTTTTTGTTGTTTTTTTTTTGTTTTTTGTTTTTTGTTTTTGCTTTTTGATTTCTGTTTGCTTCCCCCACCCTTTTTTTCCTTTCATTATTTTTCTTTCTCTTTTTCTTCTTTTTTTTCTTTTTTTCTTCCTCTTTTCTTGTTTCTTTTTCTCTTTTCTTTCCTTCTTTCTCTCCCCTCTTTTTCTCCTTTTCCCAATACAACTTGTTTTGGGCCACTCTGCACTGAGCAAAATGACTAGAAGGAAAAACTCAAAAGAAAGAATCAGAAACAGTCCTCTCTCCCACAGAGTTACAAAATCTGGATTACAATTCAATGTCACAAAGCCAATTCAGAAGCAATATTATACAGCTACTGATGGCTCTAGAAAAAAGCATAACGACTCAAGAGACTTCATGACTGCAGAATTTAGATCCAATCAGGCAGAAATTAAAAATCAATTGAATGAGATGCAATACAAACCAGAAGTCCTAACGACGAGGGTTAACGAGGTGGAAGAACGAGTGAGTGACATAGAAGACAAGTTGATGGCAAAGAGGGAAACTGAGGAAAAAAAGAGACAAACAATTAAAAAACCATGAAGATAGATTAAGGGAAATACGGGATCCCTGGGTGGCACAGCGGTTTGGCGCCTGCCTTGGGCCCACGGCGCGATCCTGGAGACCAGGATCGAATCCCACGTCGGGCTCCCGGTGCATGGAGCCTGCTTCTGCCTCTGCCTGTGTCTCTGCCTCTCTCTCTCTCTCTCTGTGACTATCATAAATAAATAAAAATTAAAAAAAAGAAAAAGAAAAATTAAAAAAAAAGATTAAGGGAAATAATCTGACAGGCTGAGGAAAAAAACTACGTTTAATTGGGGTTCCCGAGGGCACCAAAAGTGCCGGAGGGCCAGAATATGTATTTGAACAAATCATAGCTGAAAACTTTCCTAATCTGGGAAGGGAAACAGGCATTCAGATCCAGGAAATAGAGAGATCCCCCCCCTAAAATCAATAAAAACCGTTCAACACCTCGACATCTAATCGTGAAGCTTGCAAATTCCAAAGACAAAGAGAAGATCCTTAAAGCAGCAAGAGACAAGAAATCCCTGATTTTATGGGGAGGAGAATTAGGGTAACAGCAGACCTCTCCACAGAGACCTGGCAGACCAGAAACGGCTGGCAGGATATATTCAGGGTCCTAAATGAGAAGAACATGCAACCAAGAATACTTTATCCATCAAGGCTCTCATTCAAAATGGAAGGAGAGACAAAGAGTTTCCAAGAGAGGCAGGAAATGAAAGAATATGTGACCTCCAAACCAGCTCTGCAAGAAATTTTAAGGGGGAACAATAAAATTCCCCTTCAAGAAGAGTCCAGTGCAACAATCCACAAAAACAAGGACTGGATAGATGTCATGATGACACTAAACTCATATCTGTCAATAGTAACTCTGAACGTGAATGGGCTTAATGACCACATCAAAAGGCGCAGGGTGTCAGACTGGATAAAAAAAGAAGACCCATCTATTTGCTGTCTACAAGAGACTCATTTTAGACAGAAGGACACCTACAGCCTGAAAATAAAAAGTTGGAGAACCATTTACCATTCAAATGGTCTTCAAAAGAAAGCAGGGGTAGCCATCCTTATATTAGATAAACTGAAATTTACCCCGAAGACTGTAGTGAGAGATGAAGAGGGCCACAATATCATACTTAAAGGATCTATCCAACAAGAGGACTTAACAATCCTCAATATATATGCCCCGAATGTGGGAGTGCCAATTATATCAATCAATTAATAACCAAAGTGAAGAAATACTGAGATAATAATACACTTATACTTAGTGACTTCAATCTAGCACATTCTATACTCGATGGGTCTTCTAAGCACATATCCAAAGAACGGAGAACTTTAAATGATACACTGGACAAGATGGATTTCACAGATATCTACAGAACTTTACATCAAAATTCAACTGAATACACATTCTTCTCAAGTGCACATGGAACTTTCTCCAGAATAGACTACATCCTGGGTCATAAATCAGGTCTGAATCTATACCAAAAGATTGGGATCAACCCCTGCATATTTTCAGACCATTATGGTTTGAAATTAGAATTAAATCACAACAAGAAGTTTGGAAGTACCTCAAACACGTGGAGGTTAAGGACCATCCTGCTAAAAGATGAAAGGGTCAACCAGGAAATTAAGGAAGAATTAAAAAGATTCATGGAAACTAATGAGAATGAAGATACAACCATTCATAATCTTTGGGATGCAGCAAAAGCAGTCCTGAGGGGGAACTGCATCGCAATACAAGCATCCATTCAAAAACTGGAAAGAACTCAAATAAAAAAGCTAACCTTACACATAAAGGAGCTAGAGAAAAAGCAGCAAATAGATCCTACACCCAGCAGAAGAAGAGAGTTAATAAAGATTCGAGCAGAACTCAATGAAAACGAGACCAGAAGAACTGTGGAACAGAGCAACAGAACCAGGAGTTGGTTCTTTGAAAAAATTAATAAGATAGATAAAGCATTAGCCAGCCTTATTAAAAAGAAGACAGAGAAAACTCAAGTTAATAAAATCATGAATGAGAAATGAGAGATCAAAAAAAAAAAACAAAAAACAAAAAAAAAGAGAAATGAGAGATCACTACCAACACCAAAGAAATACAATCGATTTTAAAAACATATTATGAACAGCTATACGCCAATAAATTAGGCAATCTAGAAGAAATGGACGCATTCCTGGAAAACCACAAACTACCAAACTCGAACAGGAAGAAATAGAAATCCTGAACAGGCCAATTACCAGGGAGGAAATTGAAGCAGTCATCAAAAACCTCCCAAGACACAAAAGTCCAGGGCCAGATGGCTTCCCAGGGGAATTCTATCAAACATTTTAAAAGAAACCATACCTATTCTACTAAAGCTGTTTGGAAAGATAGAAAGAGATAGTGTACTTCCAAAATCGTTCTATGAGGCCAGCATCACCTTAATTCCAAAACCGGACAAAGACCCCACCAAAAAGGAGAATTACAGACCAATATCCCTGATGACCATGGCTGCAAAAATTCTCAACAAGATACTAGCCAATAGGATCCAACAATACATTAAGACATTTATTCACCATGACCAAGTAGGATTTATCCCTGGGACACAAGACTGGTTCAACACTCGTAAAACAATCAATGTGATTCATCATATCAGCAAGATAAAAACCAAGAACCATATGATCCTCCCATTGGATGCAGAGAAAGCATTTGACAAAATACAGCATCCATTCCTGATCAAAAGTCTTCAGAGTGTAGGGATAGAGGGAACATTCCTCGACATCTTAAAAGCCATCTACGAATAGCCCACAGCAAATATCATTCTCAATGGGGAAGCACTGGGAGCCTTTCCCCTAAGATAAGGAACAAGACAGGGATGTCCCCTCTCTCCACTGCATTTCAACATAGTACTGGAAGTCCTAGCCTCAGCAATCAGACAACAAAAAGACATTAAAGGCATTCTAATTGGCAAAGAAGTCAAACTCTCCCTCTTCGTCGATGACATGATACTCTACATAGAAAACCCAATAGCCTCCACCGCAAGCTTGCTAGAACTCATACAGCAATTTGGTAGCATGGCAGGATACAAAATCAATGCCCGGAAGTCAGTGGCATTTCTATACACTAACAATGAGACTGAAGAAAGAGAAATTAAGGAGTCAATCCCATTTACAATTGCACCCAAAAGCATAAAATACCTGGGAATAAACCTAACCAAAGAGGTAAAGGATCTATACCTTAAAAACTATGGAACACTTCTGAAATAAATTGAGGAAGTCACAAGGAGATGGAAAAATATTCCATGCTCATGGATTGGCAGAATTAATATTGTGACAATGTCAATGTTACCCAGGGCAATTTACATGTTTAATGCAATCCCTATCAAAATACCATGGACTTTCTTCAGAGAGTTGGAAGAAATCATATTAAGATTTGTGTGGAATCAGAAAAGACCCCGAACAGCCAGGGGAATTTTAAAAAAGAAAACCATATCTGGGGGCATCACAATGCCAGATTTCAGGTTGTACTACAAAGCTATGGTTATCAAGACACTGTGGTACTGGCACAAAAACAAACACATAGATCAATGGAACAGAATAGAGAACCCAGAAGTGGACCCTGAACTTTATGGTCAACTAATATTGTACAAAGCAGGAAAGACTATCCACTGGAAGAAAGACAGTCTTTTCAATAAATGGTGCTGGGAAAATTGGACATACACATACAGAAAAATGAAACTAGACCACTCTCTTGCTCCAAACACAAAAATAAACTCAAAATGGATGAAAGATCTAAATGTGAAACAAGATCCCATCAAAATCCTAGAGGATAACACAGGCAATACCCTTTTCGAGCTCAGCCACAGTAACTTCTTGCAAGATACATCCACGAAGGCAAAAGAAACAAAAGCAAAAATGAACTATTGGGACTTCATCAAGATACGAAGCTTTTGCACAGCAAAGGATACAGTCAACAAAACTAAAAGACAACTTACAGAATGGGAGAAGATATTTGCAAATGATGTATCAGATAAAGCGCTAGTTTCCAAGATCTATAAAGAACTTATTAAACTCAGCACCAAAGAAACCAACAATCCAATCATGAAATGGGCAAAAGACATGAAGAGAAATCTCACAGAGGAAGACATAGACATGGCCAACAGGCACATGAGAGAATGCTCTGCATCACTGGCCATCAGGGAAATACAAATCAAAACCACAATGAGATACCACCTCACACCAGTGAGAATGGGGAAAATTAACAAGGCAGGAAACCACAAATGTTGGAGACGATGCGGAGAAAGGGGAACCCTCTTACGCTGTTGGTGGGAATGTGAACTGGTACAGCCACTCTGGAAAACTGTGTGGAGGTTCCTCAAAGAGTTAAAAATAGACCTGCCCTACGACCCAGCAATTGCACTGTTGGGGATTTACCCCAAAGATACAGATGCAATGAAATGCTGGGACACCTGTACCCCGATGTTTCTAGCAGCAATGTCCACAATAGCCACACTGTGGAAGGTGCCTTGGTGTCCATCGAAAGATGAATGGATAATGAAGATGTGGTTTATGTATATAATGGAATATTACTCAGCCATCAGAAATGACAAATACCCACCATTTGCTTCAACGTGGATGGAACTGGAGGGTATTATGCTGAGTGAAGTAAGTCAATCGGAGAAGGACAAACATTGTATGTTCACATTCATTTGGGGAATAGAAATAATAGTGAAAGGGAATATATGGGAAGGGAGAAGAAATGTGTGGGAAATATCAGAAAGGGAGACAGAACATAAAGACTCCTCACTCTGGGAAATGAACTTTGGGTGGTGGAAGTGGAGGAGGGCGGGGTTGGGGATGAATGGGTGACGGGCTCTGAGGGGGGCACTTTACGGGATGAACCTTGGGTGTTGTTCTGTAGGTTGGCAAGTTGAACACCAATCAAAAATAAATTTATTATGAAAAACGAAGTTAAAAAATGAAAAAAAAAATGAAAATCTTCAGCATCTCCTGTGGTGAAAGACATGAATTTATTGTATATAACAAAATGCATATTATATATTGTTCATCTGTTACAGAATGGTTTATTAGGTGGAATGGTAGTCCAATTTGATTTGCTATTAAAAAAATAGAAGTATTAATCTGGAAGCACATAAACTGTTTTAATTGTTCCATATACAATAAGCATCAACATATGAATATGAACTCTACATCTCAAAGGTTTGCTGAAAATAAATCTATTGAAATATTTAAATTTTATTGCACAATTCAAGAACAGACAATATATAGTAGTATCTTTCTTCAAGATGTATTAAGCTTAAAATTTGAAGTTCAAAAAAATAAAATAAGTTGAAATTTAGTGGTTTCCAGTATATGGAAAATGTTTATATTAGAAATGTGTAAACAAAAATGTATACATTAAATTTCCGTTTTGACATATATATCATTCCTCTCAAATGTTAGAGATAGCTCTTTTAATCCCTTAGCTATGGAGATGCTGACAAATGTCTAACTACTCTTACATTGTGATATAAGAACTCCCAAAATATGACCCTTTTGACTTGCTATTGTGGATTGGAACTTTGGATAGGTTAATTTAATCATTCTTTTCCTTAGTATCTGTAGATTTGCAACTTTAATATTACTGCTTATTACAACACATTCATGTTTCCCTTGAAAAGTTTATGTGAGGAGGGGTGATTGATCTTTTGAGAGGTTTGGAATCATTGTATCAGAGAACAGAGCCAAAATTCATTCTAAATAAAAACTTGAGATAGTAGAGATAATCATATGTGATTCATGCAATTAAATATAACATCATGCTTGTCAAACACTCTGCTATGCTTCTAAAAATTCTCATATCTCTTTGTGTACATTAAAAGTCTGAATCAGGGATCCCTGGGTGGCGCAGCGGTTTGGCGCCTGCCTTTGGCCCAGGGCGCAATCCTGGAGACCCAGGATCGAATCCCACATCGGGCTCCCGGTGCATGGAGCCTGCTTCTCCCTCTGCCTATGTCTCTGCCTCTCTCTCTCTCTGTGTGACTATCATAAATAAATAAAAATTTAAAAAAAATTTTTTAAAAGTCTGAATCAGGGCAGCCTGGGTGGCTCAGCGGTTTAGCGCCACCTTCAGCCCGAGGCCTGATCCTGGAGACCCGGGATCGAGTCACGTGTCAGGCTCCTTGCATGGAGCCTGCTTCTCCTTCTGCCTGTGTCTCTGCCTCTCTGTCACTCTCTCTCTCTCTCTCCCCGTGTATGTCTCTCATGAATAAATAAATAAAATCTAAATAAAATTATAGATAATAGCAAAATGTAGTAAAATAATTAAGAATTGATAAATATTTGTTACCTTTGTTTATATTATAATTTATTTAATTGTAAGTTCATATAATTTAAATTTTAAGAATAGGTCATTTAAAATCCAGCTCACAACATTTCTGGAAATTTAACACTTACCTCTTATGAGCCAGTAATACCACTAATTGACAGAAATAGATTTAATTGTACATTTTCACATCTTAGCCGCTTATGCTGATGCCACATAAATGAAGGCTTGAAGTGTAGAAAAGGAATTGGATGTGCCTGCTTCTGCACCACTCTCAGATTAGCACCCACTTCCTGTTTCTTTGAACTACAGAGAACAGAAATATGGAAAAGGAGAAAAATGAAAAAAAAGAAAGGAGCATATATGACAGAAAAAAGGAAAAGTTGGCAAAGATGCTACATTCCAACTGTCCTATCTCACCACTATCATAGAGAAAATGTAATTAATTCATAGCATGAGTATTCATGCTTATATAAATGAAGAATGCAATAATCTATCTGCCCCAAAGAAATTCCCTCCAAAATCATGGTGTTTTGCATTAAAGGAGAAAAGATAAGAAATAGAAGGTGATAACTACATTGTGTTGGTCCAAACTCAAATACATCATAATGGGAAGGGAAGTAGGGAGGGGAGAAAGTGCACCATTAATTGTGAGGTCAGAGGCTGTATGGAAGTCAAAATTTGCATCATAGGATGTGTAGAAAGCAAAATCTTAAATTGTAAAAGGCTATTTGCTAGAAATTCCTTTTGTGTTAATGCAGCTCTGCCATATGTTTTAGTCACATAAGACCGACTTGGACAGATGAACTTACAAAGGGACTGATTTTCACCAAATCAGCCTTATTGACAAATATTTAAATTTCTTCTGTTTTTATCACAACTCAATTGTGAAAATAGGACCAACCCGTGGCTTTGTGTCTGGTACAAATATCTCTACATATGAACATTTCAAACCACATTCATCTGCAAAGCAAAGAAGCTTTCATGTTTCATGCTTTCTGTATCAAGCATCTTTGACATGAATAAAAACTTAATGACTTCAAAAATATTTATAAGCATATATGTTTAGCCTTATACAGTGTTCTGCCAATATAGGATATAAAACAGCCTAAAATAATAGTAGCTAACATGGATTTCAAAGAAAATATATATGACATATATAACATATAAATTTTGTTATTTATGAAAAATATAAATTAAGTCATATATTCAAATGGAGTTTTTCCACCTGTCCTCAGATACATCTCCTACATAATAGGAAACAAGTAAGTCTAAAGAGTGCTTTTGCACACAAGAAACCATCCACATTTTATCCAAACTATGGAACACTTCAGAGAATTACAGATAAAAGAGTGGGTCATAGATCCTCTGTGTAGCTTTGCTGAATTACTGTTTTTTTTTTTTTTTGAATTACTGTTTTTTAAGAAACTCATTCCAAAGCAAAGGAAAAAAATCTCAAACCAACTGGGAGCTTTTTAAAGTTTATGAATAACACTTGCAAATGCGAACATGAATGGACCACCAAATTATCAGACAAAAGGTCAAAACAAAATTTAACTTTTCTCCATGAGAAACCTCTTCAGTCAATCTATTTTGCTAAGAATTAGGATATTCAGACATAATAATAAACCACTTCCATTACTTTAGAGTGAAAAGCCATTTTGCTACCGGTGTATAAATTCAGACTCCCCTCAATTCTTGCTGAAATAACAACCTCTTAAATGATCCACCTCCTCTAGCCTTTCTGATGCCCCATTCCATTCTACATACTGATGTCAGAATCATCTTTGTAAAATGCTTTGCTTGTGGCACTTTCCCGCTGATTTTTTTTAATGACACCCTATTTCTCACAGGATAACGTCCAAGTTCCTTAGCTAAAAGTAAGTCAAAACTGTTTTTGCAGTCATTTCCAACCCCCTTTCCATCTGCAATCCTACTTATCTCTTCTGTGTCTGATAGATGTCTGTTTGTCATTCAGGCCCACTTTATTTATATATTTTTAAAGATTTTATTTATTTATTCATGGCAGACACACAGAGAGAGAGTGAGAGAGGCAGAGACACAGGCAGAGGGAGAAGCAGTTTCCATGCCGGGAGTCTGACGTGGGACTCGATCCCAGTTCTCCAGGATCACACCCCAGGCTGAAAGCGGCGCTAAACGGCTGCACCACCAGGGCTGCCCTCAAGGCCCACTTTATTTTTTAAAAATTTTTATTTATTTATGATAGTCACACACACACACACACACACACACACACACACACACACAGAGGCAGAGACATAGGCAGAGGGAGAAGCAGGCTCCATGCACCGGGAGCCAGATGTGGGATTCGATCCCGGGTCTCCAGGATCACGCCCTGGGCCAAAGGCAGGCACTAAACCGCTGCGCCACCCAGGGATCCCTCAAGGCCCACTTTAAATGTTACTTTTTTTATGAATCTTCCTATGACTTCTTCCAAATTAATTAGTCAATATCTCCTCTGAGTTCCTATAAAATTGACCCATGCAATATATGGAGTGGGGAGGGCATGAGAGGGAAAAAAAAGTACTTGTAGAGCAATGGATTTCACCAAAAAGGTACATAAGAGGCTGCCAACTGTAGCCTCTGCTTCAACCAAAGCACATTAAGTCTTATATTTTATATACATTATACATTCTGCATAAGATCCTATTTCAAAAAAAATGTTATGCCTCAAAAATAGAAGCATCATAAAACTCAAGTATCATGGAAAAACATAACCTTTGAAGGTAGAAAATACTAAGTTTTAAATAATTACTTTTCACTTACTAGATGTATGGCTTTGGGCAAATCAATTCTTCTACTTACTTCTCTAATAACATCAAAACCTGCCACTTACCTCCTTGCAAGTTACGTGGTTGAGCTGAGCAATTAGAGGTTTTCTAAACATCTCCCACTACTTCATACTGTATTCAAATAAACCAGTCCATGTTTCTGGAATGCTTTTATACCACTATTTTCATGTCAAACTCTTTCACATTTCAAGACCCAGTTGAAGTGTTACTTTCTCTCTTAAGTCTAACCATAGGCAGAACTCAACTGTCTCATACCTTTGACCATACAAACTCTATTATATGTTGTAATTATTTGTGTTTCCTATATCCAGGACTGAGTAAGCTCCAATATAACCCTATCAATTGTTATAATATTAAAATACTATATAAAAGGTGGTTAAGATCCAATGTCTCAAACCAAATCCCTTATGCCTCTTGCTAACTCAGTTCTTCACCTAGGACACCTCCTTCAAACCTCCAGTGACCAAGCAATTAAAGGATTAACACTTGAAATCTAGAACTCTGCTCTAGCTACAGCTTGTATTTATTTTGATCCATTGGTGCCAGTACCATCCTGATGGTTAATATTTGAATATACTTTCTGTTTATCTTTTATTAGAAGGTGAATAACCTGAGAGCATGGGTTGGATTGTTCATCCTTGTATCCTTGATGATAGAACCTCTGTTGTTCCAGGTGTTAATTATCTAGCTACTCCTTCACTTCAGTATTTCTCTCCTTTCTGATATCAACTATCTTCTACTCTCATGGAATCCCTGCCTGGGCCTACCTTACTTGGACTTATGACTGGGTCTTACCCTTACTTGATCCTTACATACAAAAAACAATTTTTTCTCTCAGTTACATATATGGGAAAGTTTAAAAGTAGTTTTTGAGTGAAAAGCATACATTTGTGTATGCATTAATTATAAACTGTAATAAAACTTAACATGGTTTACAAATGCATCTCATAAAATACAGATGCTTTAATTATCAATAAGTACTGCTTTATTTTTCTGTACTTTACTCCCACTCCTCACATATTGTCCAAAATGTTACCACTGACTATTCTATACAACACCTACTGTACTTTCTGAAAATATTATACAAACTCATATATGAATCACTGCTGAATAAAATTTCTATAATATTACAACTATCAAAATCTTCCTTGGAAAGATAGCTACAGGGAGTGAGAAAATAATCATCTCTTAAATTTAAATTTGCATCAAAATATATAAGACAGGTTGAAACAATTGTTTTCCTATATAAAAATAGTATCATTAATCTAGAAACTTGAAGTAGAACTTGATTTATGTCCAAAAATATAATTACAGTCATAAGAAGATGCTGGTGGATGCTAATTTTCACTATGGAATCACAATCTTTTTTTTTTAATTTATTTTTTATTGGTGTTCAATTTACTAACATACAGAATAACCCCCAGTGCCCGTCACCCATTCACTCCCACCCCCCGCCCTCTCCCCTTCTACCACCCCTAGTTCGTTTCCCAGAGTTAGCAGTCTTTACGTTCTGTCTCCCTTTCTGATATTTCCCACACATTTCTTCTCCCTTCCCTTATATTCTCTAAATTATTCTTTTAAGAAAAGGTATCTGTACTTTCATTTTACCAAACACAAAATTAAATTATGATTATTGTAATAGTAGTAGAATTTTGATTATTTGAAACTTGCATGCTCTGCTGTTTTTATTTATTAATTGATTCATTCATTAAACACATATTCATTGAATGTTAGTTCTGTGCCAGGTGCTAAGAAAACAAAAACACTGTACAGTGTCTGATAATAAAGTGCTCACATTAGCAAACTAACACATTCATTTTTAGAAAGTATTTATTTTTTATTTTTTAATAATAATTTTTTTATTGGTGTTCAATTTGCCAACATACAGAATAACACCCAGTGCTCATCCCGTCAAGTGCCTCCCTCAGTGCCCGTCACCCATTCACCCCCACCCCCCACCCTTCTCCCCTTCCACCACCCCTAGTTCGTCTCCCAGAGTTAGGAGTCTTTATGTTCTGTCTCCCTTTCTGATATTTCCTACCCATTTCTTCTCCCTTCCCTTCTATTCCCTTTCACTATTGTTTATATTCCCTAAATGAATGAGAACATATGTTTGTCCTTCTCCGATTGACTTATTTCACTCAGCATAATACCCTCCAGTTCCATCCAGGTTGAAGCAAATGGTGGGTATTTGTCATTTCTAATGGCTGAGTAATATTCTATTGTATACATAAACCACATCTTCATTATCCATTCATCTTTCGATGGACATCAAGGCTCCTTCCACAGTTTGGCTATTGTGGACATTGCTGATAGAAACCTCGGGGTGCAGGTGTCCCTGCGTTTCATTGCATCTGTATCTTTGGGGTAAATCCCAGTGCGATTGCTGGGTCGTGGGGCAGGTCTATTTTTAACTCTTGGAGGAACCTCCACACAGTTTTCCAGAGTGGCTGCACCATTTCACATTCCCACCAACAGTGTAAGAGGGTTCCCTTTTAAAGAAAGTATTTATATGATACTATTAACTCCTAAGACTCAGTTTTATAGAACACAGACAGAAAAAGGAAAAAATATTCTCTGAAGACATGTTCCTTATAATGGCAGATAAGTTGATTTAGACTAATTTCCCCTGGCTCTTGGTGATTATAACTGAAAAGCTAGAAAATATTTTTTCTTAAAAACATACAGAAATTAAGAAAATATTGAGAAATTACTGCAATGAGATGTGGTAGAGAACAGTAAACCAAATACAGTTTTACCCTTGGAGCATGTTCAGATTTTAAAAAAGCAGTGGAGAGATAGAGCTGAATATTGAGTGGCTTCCTAATATTAAGCAGAAAAGAAGTAAAAGTCCAGGATCTGTAAAAGAGGGATATCTAATATACTTACCCTGATTTTGAGTGAGAACACAAGACGTCAAACGCTAGTTATAAGGGCAAGCCAGAAAGAAATTAACACCCATAGAAATTACAGTCTTATTTGAGGCCAGAAAATGACAAGCTTTGAAATTGTTGGTTTGTTATTTTGCCCAGGAAACTAACAAAAGCAAACTAAAATCATCATTGGAGAAAAATATAGTATAATCTGAGATTTTATACTTTTTCTGCAAAATGTATTGAATGTTCAAAACACATTCACAGAAAAATAGACCCACAAGAAAAGCAAACCTTCATAAACTAGAGACAGAAAAACCGATAGACAACAAAAACAGACACATGGAGACTCTAGATATTATTAGATATTATGAAACATAGACTGTGAAACAATTAAGCTTATTTTATTCAAGAAACTGTTTAGCTTAAATTTTTAACTGGGAAATGAAACAAGAGCACACATATATAGAGATGAAATTAAAACTCCAAACTTGGGATCCCTGGGTGGCTCAGCAGTTGAGCATCTACCTTCAGCCCAGGGCGTGATACTGGAGTCCCAGGATCGAGTCCCACATCCGGCTCCCTGCATGGAGTCTGCTTCTCCCTCTGCCTGTGTCTCTGCCTCTCTCTCTGTGTGTCTTTCATGAATAAATAAATAAAATCTTAAAGAAGTATTACCATTAAAAAAACCTCCAAACTTGAAAAATACTATGACAAAATTAAGAACTGATTAAATGAGTTTCAGAATAAATTATGCACCATTGAATATAAGCTTAGTGAACCAGGGAGCAGATGAGAATAAACTATGCAAAACAAATTCCAAAGTAATATCGTAATGGAATGTATGAAAGAGAAAGTAAAAGATACAATGTGATACCTTTAATAGAGTCCTAGAAAAAGATAAAAATAAATAGGGCATAATCAATGTTAGAAAAAATCGTGGCTGAGAATTTTTATTAAAGATTTTATTTATTTATTCAATCATGAGAGACACAGAGAGAGACAGAGGCACAGGCAAAGGGGAAAAAAAAAGCAGGCCCCATGCAGGGATCCCAATGTGGGACTCCATCCTAGGACTCCAGGATCACTCTCTGGGCTGAAGGCAGCACTAAACCACTGAGCCACCCAGGCTGCCTGAGAATTTTCTGTTAAAAAAGAAATTCAATTCACATATTCTTCCAATTTAACAAATTCGAAGCAGGAAAAAAAAATCCAAAGCTAGGCACATTTTAGAGAAACTATAGAAAACTAAAAGCATATATTTTAAAATTTATCAGAATACAAAAGCAATTTACTTTCAAAGAAGTAGCAGTTATAAAGACATCTATCTGAATTCTCCACAACTTCAGTGGAAGCCATAAGATAAAGGAATGCTACTTTCAATGTCCTTGTAGGAAATAACTGCCAATTCTAGAATTCTATACTCAACAGAAACATCTTCTAAGAAAGAAGAGTAGAGACAAATTTGAAAAGGTTTACCACAAGAAAAACAATAAAGGAAATTCTTAAGTTCTTAGCAGTTAAAATGAAAAAAATTCCAAAAGGATGATCACAGACGTAGGAAGAAAAGAAATGAAGAATAACAAAAGAAAACAAAAGCTATATAAGACGTTATATTGTATATAGATGTATGTATGTAAAGAGAGGGGAAGAGAAGAGGAGAAAGAAGAGGGAAAAGAAGGAGGAAAATTAAAATACAATACACAATTAGCATATAATTCAAGAATAGTGATGAAAAATAGAATTAAAGTTTTATAAGTTCCTCACATTGTCCTGGAGAAAAACAAAAAATCAAGCAACATTATATTTTCATAATTCAAGGATATAAAAATTTTAAAGTAACTCAGTAGTCTATATGACTTCCAAACAGAGGGAGAAATATAAGAAAAATTATATGAAAATTTAAAAAGTCAAGGAATGAATGAGGAAGCTATGGATGGAAAATAGAAATGGTAAGACATTAAAAGCACAAAGTAAGATGATAGTTAAACCTAAATATATTGTTAATTACATTAAATATAAATGCACTAAATGTTACCATCTTAAAAATATATACTGTCAGACTTAATGAAATAGAAAAACTCAATTTATGCTATTTCCAAAAGACAGAACCAAATATAATACAGAAAAGTCAAAATATAAAAGGATAGAAAAAGATGATTAAAGCACTAAGCAAAAGAAAGCAAAGAAATATCCGACAAAAGTAAATATCAGGGCGGGGTGCCTGAGTGGCTCAGTTGGTTAAGCTTCTGCCTTCTGCTTAGGTTATGATCCTGGGATCCTGGGATGGAGCTCATCTCACCCAGGAGTGGGGAGTCTGCTTCTCCCCTTCCCTCTGTGTTCTCTGTCTCCCACTATACTCTCGTTCTCTCTTGAGTAAATAAATAGTATTTTTAAAAAATAAACTTCAGAGCAAAAAGATTACTAGAAACAAAAGGATCAGTATATAATGATGAAAGTTTGTTTCATCAGGATAAAATACAAGTACCAGATGAACACATGCCATAAAGCAAAACTGAATAAATATATAGGAGAAGTAGACAAATCCACAATCATAGTAGAGGTTTTAACACACCCGTATGTGCAATTGATAGAACAAGCAAAGAAAAAAAATTATTATGAATACAGACTGGAATATTGTTACTAAAAAACTTGATTTCATGCAGATATATTTACATCTATGCACCCAAAAGTGCAACACATTCTTTAAGATTTTATTTATTTATTTATTTATTTATTTATTTATTTATTTACTTGAGAGAGAGTGAGAGCAACAGCTAGAGTGAAAGAAAGAGAGCACAGGATGGGGAGAGGGGCAGAGGAAGAGGGAGAGGGAGAAGCAGACTTCCTGCTGAGCCCAGGGAGTTCCCAGGTCTGGGAACATGACCTGAGCCCAAGGCAGATGTTTAATCAACTGAACCACCCAGACTCCAGAACATACATTCTTTTCAAGATCACATGGATTATTTCTTTTTTTAAAAGACCATATATGCGTCTAAAAGCAAATATTAACATATACCAAATAAGTGGAATAGTGCAGAATGTGTCACAATGCACGTATGGTCAAAAAGATTTTTAAAAAGATAACCAGAGACATCTCCACATGTTTTAAAGAATACACTTTTAAATAGTTTATTAGACAGAAAAGAAATAATGGGAAAAAGGAAAATATTTAACAAAATAATAATGAGAATACTAAGTATCAGAACCTGTGCAGTCAGTGTAAAACATAAAAGAAAATGAGCAGCCTTGAAATCTTATATTAGGAAAACTACAGAAAATAACTAGCTTATAATTCATCTTAATAAATTAAGACATGGATATCAAAATAAAACCAAATAAAGAAGAAGGGAAAATAAGATAAATAGAGATTAACAAAGAGAAAATACTACCATAAAGAAGATTGGAAAAGCTAACAGTTATTTCTCAGAAGAGTTTATAATTCACATTCCTCTTACAAATAAGCAAGAAAAAATAAGCACAAGTAACCATGATCAAAAATTTAAAAAGGACAAAACCAAAAATCTTGCAGTAATTATAAAGATTAAAAAAAAACATTATAATGATTAGATTAAATGCATGATCCAAGCAGAAAATTTAGCTGAAGTTTCCAAGATCTATAAAGAACTTACTAAACTCAACAGCAAAGAAACAAACAATCTAATCATGAAATGGACAAAAGACATGAACAGAAATCTCACAAAGGAAGACATAGACATGGCCAACAAGCACAGGAGGAAATGCTCCGCATCACTGGCCATCAGGGAAATACAAATCAAAACCACAATGAGATACCACCTCACACCAGTGAGAATGGGGAAAATTAACAAGGCAGGAAACCACAAATGTTGGAGAGGATGTGGAGAAAGGGGAACCCTCTTGCACTGTTGGTGGGAATGTGAACTGGTGCAGCCACTCTGGAAAACTGTGTGGAGGTTCCTCAAAGAGTAAAAAATAGATCTGCTCTACGACCGAGAAATTGCACTGTTGGGGATTTACCCCAAAGATACAGATGCAATGAAACGCCAGGACACCTGCACCCCGATGTTTCTAGCAGCAATGTCCACAATAGCCAAACTGTGGAAGGAGCCTCGGTGTCCATCGAAAGATGAATGGATAAAGAAGATGTGGTCTATGTATACAATGGAATATTACTCAGCCATTAGAAATGACAAATACCCACCATTTGCTTCGACGTGGATGGAACTGGAGGGTATTATGCTGAGTGAAATAAGTCAATCGGAGAAGGACAAACATTATATGGTCTCATTCATTTGGGGAATATAAAAAATAGTGAAAGGGAATGAAGGGGAAAGGAGAAAAAATGAGTGGGAAATATCAGAAAGGGAGACAGAACATGAAAGTCTCCTAACTGGGAAACGAACTAGGGGTGGTGGAAGGGGAGGTGGGCGGAGGGTAGGGGTGATTGGGTGACGGGCACTGAGGAGGGCACTTGATGGAATGAGCATTGGGTGTTATTCTGTATGTTGGAAAATTGAACACCAATAAAAATAAATTTAAATTAAAAAAATTTAGCTGAAATTAACATACTCCTAGAAAAAAATGTAGATTATCAAAAGCCCAAAAAATAATAGGTAGACCGATAAATTTTATAACTAATAAAGTCATCTAATTCATATCCTAACATTCTCACTAAGGAAATTCATGCCTAGGTGACCTCACCATAGCTTCAGCCTTACACAAACTCTTTCAAAAAATAAAAAAAAGAAAAGAATACGTTTCAAAATTTATATATGAGACTACCATATCATTGATAGCAAAATGTCAAAAACAGCATAGTGACATCCGCAAGGTGGTAGAACTCAAACTCCCTGAAGTAATTCTCACATAAAAAAATATCAGCCCTCCCAAAAGAAAGAAAGAAACAAAGAAAGAAAAAGGTAAGAAGAGAAAAGCAAAAACAAGAAAAGAAGAGAAAAAGAAACCTGTGTGAGAATTCCATAACCCAAATAAGAAGTTGCTGTACTCCAGAAAAGCACAAACCTGAGAATAGCTACACTGGAATGAGTAAGAAAAACCATTTCAATAGCTATCTTGGGTTTATTAAATTCTGGCCCCTATTTGGATTTTCATTTTCTTCTGGAAAGTCCAGTTTATTTGGCATAGATATTGTCCAGAATAAACTAATTTCTTCACCATTTTCCACAAAAACATTGGAGATACAAGCTGAAGGCAGCAGTAATGAATATAGAGGTAGAGATGAAGAAGAAAATGATGAGCTGCCCAAAATAGGAGTTATTGAAGTAAAAGAAGATACTTTTTACTCCAAAGAGTGTAAACTATTTTACAAGAAAGAGAAAGGTGTGGGTACTTTGTATTTAAAACCTACAGTAAGGATGCCTGGGTGGTTCAGTGGTTGAGCATCTGCCTTTTGCTCAGGGCATGATCTCAGTCAGAGTCATGGGATGGAGTCCCACATCAGGCTCCCTATAGGGAGCCTGCTTCTCCCTCTGCCTATGTCTCTGCTGCTCTCATGAATAAATAAATAAAATTATTTTAAAATTATATAAATCAATAATAAAACCTACAGTAAATCAGAAAACACAACTTTTAATGTGGGCTGACACCAATTAAGAAACATTGCTGAATGTTATTCCACCCAATATGCCATGTATTCAAACTGGAAAAAACAACATGCTTATTGTATGTGTTCCACATCCACATATCAATGAGAAGGATGCCATCATCCCTGTTACCATTTTAGTTTGGGTAAAAATAGATGAGGATGCAGCTAAGCTGCATAAAATTTTACTGGAGAAAAAAGATGTCTGAACATACTTCGATGGAAGAATTTTTCACTAAATTGCTGCTTCCCCACCACCTCTTAAACTTAGTTTTTCTTCTCTTCTTATTTTTACATTCTAAGAATTTATAGATAACTTAAAACTTTTGTGATTAATATGGCCAATAGAATCTTTAAATGTTAAGTGTCAAGAAATTGCATTCTTTCTTAAGAACTGACTAATGTATAAAATACATTTGAATGAAAAATTTTGGAAGATTTTTAATGAACTACAAATAATTTCTTAATAGGCTGAAATCATATTATCAGTTAGACTTCCCAAAGGCTTTCTGATACACAGGTTTTGGGGTCTGCTGGCAAGGTTTTCCGATAGACCCTGTATCCAGAAGGAAACTTGCTTATAGCATTCTTTCTGGTGGGTTTGTCCAATTTTGGAAAGCGGCACTCTTCCCAAATGAATCATGCTACCACCATGTGACAAAAGCATTTTCCCTTTGTTTTGTTTATTGTTTTTTACTTTATTTTATTTTTTAAAGATTGTATTTATTTTAAAGCTGAACCCTAGGGCACCTGGGTGGCTCAGTGGTTGAGCATCTGTCTTTGGCTCAGTCATGATCCCAGGGTCCTGGGATCGAGTCTCTCATCAGATTCCCCATGGGGAGCCTGGTTCTCCTGCTGCCTATGTCTCTGATTCTCTCTCTGTGTCTCTCATGAATAAATAAATAAAATCTTTAAAAACTAAAGCTAAATCCTGAGTACCAAATGTTCCCCCTCAGCATTAAAATCTTTAGCTTTTTATTTGCAGACATTGACCTTTAACTCTGTAGGCTGCTTTATGTGATTCAGGAACTACTTTTTCATTTTAAAAGGACTATGACAGCCATCAAAAAGAATGAAATTTTGCCATTTCCAATGACATGGCTGGAGATAGAGGGTATTATGCTAAGCAAAATAAGTCAGAGAAAACAACATATGATTTTACTCATATGTGGAATATAAAAAACAAAACAGATGAACAATAAGATGAAATTTGAGAGGGAGGCAAAGCATAAAAGATGCTGAACTCTAGGAAACAAACTGCAGGTTACTGAAGAGAAGGTAGGGAGAAGAGATAATTGGGTGATGGGCATTAAGGAAGGCACTTGACGTAATGAGCACTGTGTGTTTTGCAACTGATGAATCATTAAATTCTATCTCTGAAACTAATAATAATAAAAAAGAAATAAGTGGCTTGTTTGGTTTTATAGGTTGCGTTTTGTAGTTTAATTCATGAGGTGCTGTTACTTCTGTATTCCCTTACAAACAAAGAGAATAGAGGGAGATTGCAAAGAATGAGGTTTAAAAGCACAAGTTTAGTAGCTTATAGTTTATAGAACACAGAGGGCAAATCCTTGTAAAAAAGAAAGTTAAGTCAAAGTTAACCATAGTACAAAAGAAAGAGAATATTTCTTAGTTATTTGTACCATGATGAACCCTATAGATCTAAGAGCTACTTAGTACTTGAATCCCAGGAGCTTTTATTAGATATGAATCATGTAAATAAACTAGGATACATGCAATAAGATAATGGAATTAAAATTATCTGTGTAAATATTGCATTTAACTTTAGACAGAAGTATATTCTACATCTGATATCTGAAATTTCCATTTAATTTTTAAGAGAAAGGTATTTAGTATGTCCATTTGGAAGAGAGCCATGGTTATGCACAAGAATATCTGTGTCAATTTCTTGACAGCTGTTAGGTAACTAATCCTAGTATTCTCTGAAGTCTCTGGGCATAAAACTTAGATGCATATTTCAATGTTTAAATGTCCACTCTTATTCCTCATTAATTTTTTAATGCTGGTACTGGATGATCTTGTTTAAAGGTTCAAGGTCTGTGTCTGAGTGCTCACACTTATATATTATGATGTTTTTATTTTTTATTTTTTTATTTTATTTATTTATTTTTAAAACGATTTTATTCATTCATTTATGTCAGACACAGAAAGAGAGAGGCAGAGACACAGGCAGAGGGAGAAGCAGGCTCCATGCAGGGAACCCGATGCAGGACTCAATCCCAGGACTCTATCCGGGACTCCAAGATCAAGCTCTGGGCCGAAGTTGGCGCTAAACCACTGGGCCACAGGGGATTCCCTTTTTATTTTTTAATTCATGTGTGACACAAAAAGAGAGGCAGAGACTTAGGCAGAGGCAGAAGCAGGCTCCCTATGGGGAGCCTGATGTGGGACTTGATCCTGGAATCACACCTTGAGCTGAAGGCAGACATGCAACCACTGAGCCACCTAGGAGTTTCTATATATTATGATCTTTAGTACATGTCTTCTGACTTAGAATAGTCAAAATAATTATAAATAGTATATTTGCTTTTTAAAAGAACAAAGGTATAATTTTTAGATATAAAGGGGACAGGGAAATCATTTTATCATAAAATATATTAACTCAAATATTTTAGGCATGGTAGTTGGTCCAACGTTTATCATGAGATTCTTGTACTACTGTTTTCTGATTCCAGTGAAAGAATTTGGCCCAGTGTGTGACTCTGGATAAAGACAAAGAGAGAGAGGTGCTTACACTTTTATAGAATGTGGTCAAATTTACACTGGGAGATCTAGAGAAAGACTGGCAATTATTTTTGCATTTTATTTTTAGAATTGAGAATATTTGTGAGTTTTTGTTACAGGTGATTTATAGTAAACAGGTGGTCAATACTGTTACAGTATTACTGGCCTGGCTTCTTCATTTTAAGTTCATCCTGCTGTTGGAAGGTTGAGGAAAAACAGGGTACAAGTCAATCCTGTGTGTCCCACCTTAGCCACACATGCTCCTGGGGTCCCCAAGAACTGGTAGATCTCTTAGATACTTTCAGGGGTATCGTAGTGGCAATAGCCTTTGCATGTTCAATGGGGCATTTATCAAAAATGGTCTGAAAACGTCAGGATTCGGTCACCTGTCAACCCCTCTGAAAAGATGGCTTATATCTTTTTACATTAGTGGATATGTGTGGCTTTCTCTTTCCCTAACATTGCCAGCAAATTGTTGCTGCTAAGAATCACTTTTAAAGTTTTTGGGGTTTTTATTCATGAGAGATAGAGAGAGAGGCAGAGGCAGGGGGAGGAGGATAAGCAGGCTCTGTGCAGGGAGCCCGATGTGGGACTCAATCCTGGGACTCCAGGATCACGCCCTGAGCCAAAGGCAGATGCTCAACTGCTGAGCCACCCAGGTGCCCCAAGACTCACTTTTAAAATGGTAATTACAGGGACAAATGTGATGCATGTGCCATAACCCACAATGTGATATTTCCTTCATATCACTTCTGTTTTATGAACTTGTCAGTCCCCACTTTAATCATGTATTAATACAAAAGAGCCTGAGGGTGGGTATATTTTACTATAAAATCTAAATACTTATATATTACTGGGGGAAGGGGTCCCTTTGGCCCCCAGAAGGCTCACCATTTTTCCCATACTGTATTAATAGCTAAATTCTGCCCCATTCATTTAGCTAAATTTATTTTAACACAATATTAGAAATTAAGCTTTAGAATGTTTAAAGTAGACTGGAATTTTCATGTTTAGTTGGAGAATCTATGAAGTGTATCACCTATGTGGCATGAAATGTTTTTAATATTTAATTCTAAATCAGTTTGTGTTACATCTTGAAAAATATTGAAAATCCCACTTGCATTTTTTAAAACTGCTGTGTGTCCATTTTATCCTTTTGAGCATTCCCCAGTAAGCACAAAATTGAGCATTGTGTTGTCTTTGTTATTAGAATTATAGGCATAAAATGTGTGTCCAGTTTTTAAAGAAGTTTAGATTGGGTTTTCCTTGGAAAGACAAGTCTAATCATTTATGAACTGATTTTCTTTAAAAGCATTATAATTTTGCAATTTTGGTTCTAAATTATATTTTCAATCTGCTGTATGCCAAAAAAAATCTACCTGTGCTGGGGAAGAGAAAAAAAATTCCCCCTTAGGCTCGGGCGGCGGCTCCGCGGAGGGGGCTGCGCGGCCCCGGGAGCAGCTCGGAGGGGCTCGGGCAGAGGAAGACGCTCCGTGCGGAGGGGGCTGCGCGGTTCCAGGAGCAGCTCGGAGGGGCTCGGGCGGCGGCTCCGCGGAGGGGGCTGCGCGGCCCGGAGCGCGAATCCACCAGCGCAGGCTCCGGAGCACAGGGCGCCGGGACACAGCCCAGGATCCGGCCTCCCCGGGGACAGGCAGAGGCCGGGAGGGCCCAGGACAGCAAGGACGCTCCTGCCCCAGCTGAGCAGATCAGCGGCCCCGCCCCGGAGCCTCCAGGCCCTGCAGACGGAGTTCCTGCCGGAGCTGAATCCAGGTTTCCAGAGCTGCCCCGCCACTGGGGCTGTTCCTCCTGCGGCCTCACGGGGTAAACAACCCCCACCGAGCCCTGCACCAGGCAGGGGCACAGCAGCTCCCCCAACTGCTAACACCTGAAAATCAGCACAACAGGCCCCTCCCCCAGAAGATCAGCTAGACGGACAACTTCCAGGAGAAGCCAAGGGACTTAAAGTACACAGAATCAGAAGATACTCCCCGGTGGTTCTTTTTTTGTTTGTTTGTTTTTGTTTTTGTTTTTGTTTTTGTTTTTGTTTTGTTTTGCTTTTTGATTTGTTTCCTTCCCCCACCCCCTTTTTTTCTCCTTTCTTTTTCTTTCTCTTTTTCTTCTTTTTTTTTTTTTTTCGTTTTTTTTTTCTTTTTCTTCCCTTTTTTTTTTCTCTTTCTCTTTTCTTTCCTTCTTTCTCTCCTCTCTTTTTCTCTTTTCCCAATACAACTTGCTTTTGGCCACTCTGCACTGAGCAAAATGACTAGAAGGAAAACCTCACCTCAAAAGAAAGAATCAGAAACAGTCCTCTCTCCCACAGAGTTACAAAATCTGGATTACAATTCAATGTCAGAAAGCCAATTCAGAAGCACTATTATACAGCTACTGGTGGCTCTAGAAAAAAGTATAAAGGACTCAAGAGACTTCATGACTGCAGAATTTAGAGCTAATCAGGCAGAAATTAAAAACCAATTGAATGAGATGCAATCCAAACTAGAAGTCCTAACGACGAGGGTTAACGAGGTGGAAGAACGAGTGAGTGACCTAGAAGACAAGTTGACAGCAAAGAGGGAAACTGAGGAAAAAAGAGACAAACAATTAAAAGACCATGAAGATAGATTAAGGGAAATAAACGACAGCCTGAGGAAGAAAAACCTACGTTTAATTGGGGTTCCCGAGGGCGCCGAAAGGGACAGAGGGCCAGAATATGTATTTGAACAAATTCTAGCTGAAAACTTTCCTAATCTGGGAAGGGAAACAGGCATTCAGATCCAGGAAATAGAGAGATCCCCCCCTAAAATCAATAAAAACCGTTCAACACCTCGACATTTAATTGTGAAGCTTGCAAATTCCAAAGATAAGGAGAAGATCCTTAAAGCAGCAAGAGACAAGAAATCCCTGACTTTTATGGGGAGGAGTATTAGGGTAACAGCAGACCTCTCCACAGAGACCTGGCAGGCCAGAAAGGGCTGGCAGGATATATTCAGGGTCCTAAATGAAAAGAACATGCAACCAAGAATACTTTATCCAGCAAGGCTCTCATTCAAAATGGAAGGAGAGATAAAGAGCTTCCAAGACAGGCAGCAACTAAAAGAATATGTGACCTCCAAACCAGCTCTGCAAGAAATTTTAAGGGGGCCTCTTAAAATTCCCCTTTAAGAAGAAGTTCAGTGGAACAGTCCACAAAAACAAAGACTGAATAGATATCATGATGACACTAAACTCATATCTCTCAATAGTAACTCTGAATGTGAACGGGCTTAATGACCCCATCAAAAGGCGCAGGGTTTCAGACTGGATAAAAAAGCAGGACCCATCTATTTGCTGTCTACAAGAGACTCATTTTAGACAGAAGGACACCTACAGCCTGAAAATAAAAGGTTGGAGAACCATTTACCATTCGAATGGTCCTCAAAAGAAAGCAGGGGTAGCCATCCTTATATCAGATAAACTAAAATTTACCCCAAAGACTGTAGTGAGAGATGAAGAGGGACACTATATCATACTTAAAGGATCTATTCAACAAGAGGACTTAACAATCCTCAATATATATGCTCCGAATGTGGGAGCTGCCAAATATATAAATCAATTATTAACCAAAGTGAAGAAATACTTAGATAATAATACACTTATACTTGGTGACTTCAATCTAGCTCTTTCTATACTTGATAGGTCTTCTAAGCAAAACATCTCCAAAGAAACGAGAGCTTTAAATGATACACTGGACCAGATGGATTTCACAGATATCTACAGAACTTTACATCCAAACTCAACTGAATACACATTCTTCTCAAGCGCACATGGAACTTTCTCCAGAATAGACCACATATTGGGTCACAAATCGGGTCTGAACCGATACCAAAAGATTGGGATTGTCCCCTGCATATTCTCGGACCATAATGCCTTGAAATTAGAACTAAATCACAACAAGAAGTTTGGAAGGACCTCAAACACATGGAGGTTAAGGACCATCCTGCTAAAAGATAAAAGGGTCAACCAGGAAATTAAGGAAGAATTAAAAAGATTCATGGAAACTAATGAGAATGAAGATACAACCGTTCAAAATCTTTGGGATGCAGCAAAAGCAGTCCTAAGGGGGAAATACATCGCAATACAAGCATCCATTCAAAAACTGGAAAGAACTCAAATACAAAAGCTAACCTTACACATAAAGGAGCTAGAGAAAAAACAGCAAATAGATCCTACACCCAAGAGAAGAAGGGAGCTAATAAAGATTCGAGCAGAACTCAACGAAATCGAGACCAGAAGAACTGTGGAACAGATCAACAGAACCAGGAGTTGGTTCTTTGAAAGAATTAATAAGATAGATAAACCATTAGCCAGCCTTATTAAAAAGAAGAGAGAGAAGACTCAAATTAATAAAATCATGAATGAGAAAGGAGAGATCACTACCAACACCAAGGAAATACAAACGATTTTAAAAACATATTATGAACAGCTATACGCCAATAAATTAGGCAATCTAGAAGAAATGGACGCATTCCTGGAAAGCCACAAACTACCAAAACTGGAACAGGAAGAAATAGAAAACCTGAACAGGCCAATAACCAGGGAGGAAATTGAAGCAGTCATCAAAAACCTCCCAAGACACAAGAGTCCAGGGCCAGATGGCTTCCCAGGAGAATTTTATCAAACGTTTAAAGAAGAAATCATACCTATTCTCCTAAAGCTGTTTGGAAAGATAGAAAGAGATGGAGTACTTCCAAATTCGTTCTATGAAGCCAGCATCACCTTAATTCCAAAGCCAGACAAAGACCCCGCCAAAAAGGAGAATTACAGACCAATATCCCTGATGAACATGGATGCAAAAATTCTCAACAAGATACTGGCCAATAGGATCCAACAGTACATTATGAAAATTATTCACCATGACCAAGTAGGATTTATCCCTGGGACACAAGGCTGGTTCAACACCCGTAAAACAATCAATGTGATTCATCATATCAGCAAGAGAAAAACCAAGAACCATATGATCCTCTCATTGGATGCAGAGAAAGCATTTGACAAAATACAGCATCCATTCCTGATCAAAACTCTTCAGAGTGTAGGGATAGAGGGAACATTCCTCGACATCTTAAAAGCCATCTATGAAAAGCCCACAGCAAATATCATTCTCAATGGGGAAGCACTGGGAGCCTTTCCCCTAAGATCAGGAACAAGACAGGGATGTCCACTCTCACCACTGCTATTCAACATAGTACTGGAAGTCCTAGCCTCAGCAATCAGACAACAAAAAGACATTAAAGGCATTCAAATTGGCAAAGAAGAAGTCAAACTCTCCCTCTTCGCCGATGACATGATACTCTACATAGAAAACCCAAAAGTCTCCACCCCAAGATTGCTAGAACTCATACAGCAATTCGGTAGCGTGGCAGGATACAAAATCAATGCCCAGAAGTCAGTGGCATTTCTATACACTAACAATGAGACTGAAGAAAGAGAAATTAAGGAGTCAATCCCATTTACAATTGCACCCAAAAGCATAAGATACCTAGGAATAAACCTCACCAAAGATGTAAAGGATCTATACCCTCAAAACTACAGAACACTTCTGAAAGAAATTGAGGAAGACACAAAGAGATGGAAAAATATTCCATGCTCATGGATTGGCAGAATTAATATTGTGAAAATGTCAATGTTACCCAGGGCAATATACACGTTTAATGCAATCCCTATCAAAATACCATGGACTTTCTTCAGAGAGTTAGAACAAATTATTTTAAGATTTGTGTGGAATCAGAAAAGACCCCGAATAGCCAGGGGAATTTTAAAAAAGAAAACCATATCTGGGGGCATCACAATGCCAGATTTCAGGTTGTACTACAAAGCTGTGGTCATCAAGACAGTGTGGTACTGGCACAAAAACAGACGCATAGATCAGTGGAACAGAATAGAGAATCCAGAAGTGGACCCTGAACTTTATGGGCAACTAATATTCGATAAAGGAGGAAAGACTATCCATTGGAAGAAAGACAGTCTCTTCAATAAATGGTGCTGGGAAAATTGGACATCCACATGCAGAAGAATGAAACTAGACCACTCTCTTTCACCATACACAAAGATAAACTCAAAATGGATGAAAGATCTAAATGTGAGACAAGATTCCATCAAAATCCTAGAGAAGAACACAGGCAACACCCTTTTTGAACTCGGCCATAGTAACTTCTTGCAAGATACATCCACGAAGGCAAAAGAAACAAAAGCAAAAATGAACTATTGGGACTTCATCAAGATAAGAAGCTTTTGCACAGCAAAGGATACAGTCAACAAAACTCAAAGACAACCTACAGAATGGGAGAAGATATTTGCAAATGGCATATCAGATAAAGGGCTAGTTTCCAAGATCTATAAAGAACTTTTTAAACTCAACACCAAAGAAACAAACAATCCAATCATGAAATGGGCAAAAGACATGAACAGAAATCTCACAGAAGAAGACATAGACATGGCCAACATGCACATGAGAAAATGCTCTGCATCACTTGCCATCAGGGAAATACAAATCAAAACCACAATGAGATACCACCTCACACCAGTGAGAATGGGAAAAATTAACAAGGCAGGAAACAACAAATGTTGGAGAGGATGCGGAGAAAAGGGAACCCTCTTACACTGTTGGTGGGAATGTGAACTGGTGCAGCCACTGTGGAAAACTGTGTGGAGGTTCCTCAAACAGTTAAAAATATACCTGCCCTACGACCCAGCAATTGCACTGTTGGGGATTTACCCCAAAGATACAAATGCAATGAAACGCCGGGACACCTGCACCCCGATGTTTCTAGCAGCAATGGCCACGATAGCCAAACTGTGGAAGGAGCCTCGGTGTCCAACGAAAGATGAATGGATAAAGAAGATGTGGTTTATGTATACAATGGAATATTACTCAGCTATTAGAAATGACAAATACCCACCATTTGCTTCAACGTGGATGGAACTGGAGGGTATTATGCTGAGTGAAGTAAGTCAGTCGGAGAAGGACAAACATTATATGTTCTCATTCATTTGGGGAATATAAATAATAGTGAAAGGGAAAATAAGGGAAGGGAGAAAAAATGTGTGGGAAATATCAGAAAGGGAGACAGAACATAAAGACTGCTAACTCTGGGAAACGAACTAGGGGTGGTAGAAGGGGAGGAGGGCGGGGGGTGGGAGTGAATGGGTGACGGGCACTGGGTGTTATTCTGTATGTTAGTAAATTGAACACCAATAAAAAAAAAAAATAAAATAAAATAAAATAAAAAAAATAAAAAAAAAAAAAAAAAAAAAAAAAAAAAAAAAAAAATTCCCCCTTACTACTAGAGTACAAAACAAATTATTACTGAGAAAGCCTTTTTGCTTTAGTTTTGAAGTTAAACAAGTTGTTTCCTTTTAAGCATTTTTCAGTTATTATTCTAGTTCAGAACGCTCAAAATGCAAGCACAGTGCATTTGAAGGCCTTGCAAACCAAACGGCTCATCCAGCACCCCTGGGTATTCATTCTTATTTTTGAAGTGAGAATTTTTAGTAGAAATTTATGTGTCTTGTGGTACCTGTAGGTGATTGTGAAAAGCCAGTCCAAACCTCTTTTCTTTCAGTCAGTGTTCTTAAGTCAGTGTTCTCGGCCAGAGGCAATCCTGGTAAGGACTATGGATCCTGCTTGATGCAAACAATTGTAACAGAGATGTAAAACTTCTTAGCAAGCAAATGGATAAGTTTGCTTTCTATTTTACATAAGAAATGTTTTTCTAAAACTAAAATACTTTAATTGTCAGACAATGTATTATCAGTCTTTTTTGAGAAAGTATAATAATCCATGAAATGTGAATAAATGGAAAGTAAAGAAATACCAGAAAAGAACACACAGAGGCAGTAAGTAAAGAAGTTTAAACAAAGAAATAAAAAGAAATAAAAAAATATTTTAAGTAAACAGAAACCAAAAGGAAACAAAGATGGCCATACTTATATCCAACAAGATATATTTTAAATCACTCTCAAAAAAGACAAAAAGAAGGATATTATATAAATGACTAAAGGGCCAATTCACCAAGAAGGTAGAATAATTATAAATAAACATGAACTCAACATCAGAATACCCAAATACATGAAGCAAATATTCACAAAACTGATGAGAGAAATAGATAGCAACAAATAATAGCAGGGGTTTTCATATCCCACTTTCAATAAAGGAGAGAACATACATGCAGAAGTTCAATAAGAAGATAGAGAACTTAAACAATTCTATTAAGTACATAGACCAAACAGATAATATAAAAACATTCTACCCAACAACAGCAGAACACACATTCTTCTCAAGCACACATGGAACATTCTCCAAGATAAGTCAATTTTTATATCACAAAATAAGTTTTAACAAATTTACAATTGATATCATATCAAGTATCTTTTCTTATTGCAGTAAAATAAACTAGAAATTAATAATTGGAGGAAAACTGGAAATTCAACAATATTTAGAAACAGAACAACACGTTTTTGAAAAAGTTATAGTCAAAGAGAAAAAGAGAAACTAGAAATATTTTGGTAGAAATGAAAACAAAAACACAACATAAAAATCTTATGGAATGCAGCAAAAGCAATACTGAGAGGAAAGTTAAAACACCTACCTTGAAAAAGAAAAGGAAACCTCAAGCAAACAACACAACTTTATAACTCAAAAAATTCAGAGATGTCCAATTTTCCCAGCACCATTTATTGAAGAGACTGTCTTTCTTCCAGTGGATGGTCTTTCGTCCTATATCGAATATTAGTTGACCATAATGTTGAGGGTCCACTTCTGGATTCTCTATTCTGTTCCATCCCAGATATGGTTTTCTTTTTTAAAATTCCCCTGGCTATTCGGGGTCTTTTCTGATTCCACACAAATCTTAAAATAATTTGTTCCAACTCTCTGAAGAAAGTCCATGGTATTTTGATAGGGATTGCATTAAACATGTAAATTGCCCTGGGCAACCTTGACATTTTCTCAATATTAATTCTGCCAATCCATGAGCTTGGAATATTTTTCCATCTCTTTGTGTCTTCCTCAATTTCTTTCAGAAGTGTTTTATAGTTTTTAGGGTATAGATTCTTTACCTCTTTGGTTAGGTTTATTCCTAGGTATCTTATGCTTTTGGGTGCAATTGTAAATGGGATTAACTCCTTAATTTCTCTTTCTTCAGTCTCATTGTTAGTGTATAGTAATGCCACTGACTTCTGAGCATTGATTTTGTATCCTGCCACACTGCCAAATTGCTGTATGAGTTCTAGCAAGCTTGGGGTGGAGGCTTTTGGGTTTTCTATGTAGAGTATCATGTCATCGGCGAAGAGGGAGAGTTTGACTTCTTTGCCAATTTGAATGCCTTTAATGTCTTTTTGTTGTCTGATTGCTGAGGCTAGGACTTCCAGTACTATGTTGAATAGCAGTGGTGAGAGTGGACATCCCTGTCTTGTCCTGATCTTAGGGAAAAGGCTCCCAGTGCTTCCCCATTGAGAATTATATTTGCTGCGAGTTCTTCATGCAGAAGAATGAAACTAGACCACTCTCTTTCACCATACACAAAGATAAACTCAAAATGGATGAAAGATCTAAATGTGAGACAAGATTCCATCAAAATCCTAGAGGATAACACAGGCAATACCCTTTTCGAACTCAGCCACAGTAACTTCTTGCAAGATACATCCACGAAGGCAAAAGAATCAAAAGCAAAAATGAACTATTGGGACTTCATCAAGATAAGAAGCTTTTGCACAGCAAAGGATACAGTCAATAAAACCAAAAGACAACCTACAGAATGGGAGAAGATATTTGCAAATGATGTATCAGATAAAGGGCTAGTTTCCAAGATCTATAAAGAACTTATTAAACTCAACACCAAGGAAACAAACAATCCAATCATGAAATGGGCAAAAGACATGAAGAGAAATCTCACAGAGGAAGACATAGACATGGCCAACACGCACATGAAAAAATGCTTTGCATCACTTGCCATCAGGGAAATACAAATCAAAACCACAATGAGATATTACCTCACACCAGTGAGAATGAGGAAAATTAACAAGGCAGGAAACCACAAATGTTGGAGAGGATGCAGACAAAAGGGAACCCTCTGGCACTGTTAGTGGGAATGTGAACTGGTGCAGCCACTCTGGAAAACTGTGTGGAGGTTCCTCAAACAGTTGAAAATAGACCTGCCCTACGATCCAGCAATTGCACTGCTGGGGATTTACCCCAAAGATGCAGATGCAATGAAACGCCGGGACACCTGTACCCCGATGTTTATAGCAGCAATGGCCACAGTAGCCAAACTGTGGAAGGAGCCTCGGTGTGCATCGAAAGATGAATGGATAAAGAAGATGTGGTTTATGTATACAATAGAATATTACTCCGCCATTAGAAATGACAAATACCCACCATTTGCTTCATCGTGGATGGAACTGGAGGGTGTTATGCTGAGTGAAATAAGTCAATCAGAGAAGGACAAACATTATATGGTCTCATTAATTTGGGGAATATAAATAATAGTGAAAGGGAATGGAAGGGAAGGGAGAAGAAATGTGTGGGAAATATCAGAAAGGGAGACAGAACATAAAGACTCTTAACTCTGGGAAAGGAACTAGGGGTGGTGGAAGGGGAGGAGGGCGGGGGGTGGGGGTGAATGGGTGACGGGCACTGAGGGAGGCACTTGACGGGATGAGCACTGGGTGTTATTTTTTATGTTGGCAAATAGAACACCAATAAAAAAATAATTTATTATTAAAAAATGCGGAGAAAAATCTAACCCCAATGTTAACAAAAGGAAGGAAATAAGTAAGATTAGAGAAAAATAAAGGAAATAGGGAATATAAAAGCAATAAAACATTAACAAAAACATGAGTTGTTTTTTGAAAAGATGAATAAAATTGACAAATGTTTATCTAGAGAAAAAAGGAAAATCAAATAAATAAAATTAAAAATGAAGACATTACAATTAATACCATAGAAATTAAAAATGATGTGAGACATCAAGAAGCAATTATGTGACAACAAATTAGATAACTTAGAATAACATTCCTAGAAACATGCCACCTGCCAAGACTTGCTTCAACAGACCAATAACAAACACAATGAATCAATAATCGAAAATATCCCCAAAAAAGAAAACCAGGTTGCTTCACTGGTGAATTATATCAAACATTTAAAGAAGAATTAATGCTAATCCTTCTCACACCCTTCAAAAAATTGAATAGAAAGGAACATTTCCACACTTATTTCACTGAGGCCAGTGTTACTCAGATATCAACGCCAGACACTTATAAGAAAATTCAACTACAGGCCAATATCCAGGATGAACATAGATGCAAAACTCCTCACAAAATAGTAGAAAATAAAATTCAACAGCACGTTGAAACATGAGTAAGTGAAATTTATCATTGGGATTCAAGGATGATTCAACAAATGAAAATCAACATTCTATACCACATTAATAGAATAAACAATAAAATTCACAGGATCATCTTAAGAGAGGCAGAAAAAGCATTTCACAAAACAGCACACTTTCATAATAAAATATTAAATACACATAATTTTTAATTAAATATTAAAAATTTCCTATAAATTGTAGGAAATTGTTTCAACATTATATACATACACATATATGTATCACATTTATCATATTTAACAGTAAAAAAATGGAATACTGTTCTAAAACCAGGAACAAAACAGTGCCAACACTCATCACTTCTATTCAACATAATACTAGAAATCCTTATCAGAGCAATTTTGGAAAGAAAAATAAATGAAAGACATTCAAATAAGAAAAGAAGAAGTACAGTTATCTCTGGTCACAGATGACACGATTTATATGTAGCGAACTTAAAGGATTATGCACACACACACATAAACTGTTCCAAAAAATCAGCAAAGTTGAAAAGCACAAAATTAGTATACAAAAAATCAATTGAGTTTTAATACAATGGTACAACAAACAATCCAAAAAGGAAATTTAAAAAATTATAATGACATCAAAAAAGAATAAAATACTTAGAAATAAACTTAACCAATGAGGCAAAAGACTCATACACTGATAACTACAAAACATTGCTGAAAGAAATTAGAGAAGAGTAGGGATGCCTGGGTGGCTCAGCAGTTAAGTGTCTGCCTTCAAGCTCAGGGCGTGATCTTGGAGTCCCAGGATTGAGTCCCACATCTGACTCCCTGCATGGAGCCTGCTTCTCCCTCTGCCTATGTCTCTGCCTCTCTCTCTGTGTCTCTCATGAAAAAATAAATAAAATATTTTAAAAAAGGATTCTAAAACTTATTATTAAAAAAAAAGAAATGGTGTATATATAAAATGGAATATTATTCAACTATAATAAAGGATGAGGGGGGTGCCTGGGTGGCTCAGTGGTTGAGTGTCTGCCTTTGGCTCAGGTCATGATCCCATGGTCGTGGGATCAAGTCGCACATCAGACTTACCACAGGGAGCCTGTTTCTCCCTCTGCCTGTGCCTCTGCCTCTCTCTGTGTGTCTCTCACGAACAAATAAATAAAATCTTAAAAAAAAAAAAAAAAAGAATGAGTGGCGCCTGGGTGGCTAAATATCAGTATGGGAGAGTATCTCTTTTTTTAATAATAAATTTATTTTTTATTGGTGTTCAATTTGCCAACATACAGAATAACACCCAGTGCTCATCCCGTCAAGTGCCCCCCTCAGTGCCCGCCACCCATTCACCCCCACCCCCCGCCCACCTCCCCTTCCACCACCCCTAGTTCGTTTCCCAGAGTTAGGAGTCTTCATGTTCTGTCTCCCTTTCTGTTATTTCCTACCCATTTCTTCTCAGTATGGAGAGTATCTGATTTTTGATTTTGGCTCAACTCATGATCTCAGGGTCATGAGATCCAGCCCTGCATCAGGCTTCATGCTTAGTTCAGAGACTTCTTGTCCCTTTCCCTCTGCACCTCCCCCCACTTCTCATAAATAAATATTTTTTTTAAGAGACCCAAGCTCCTCAAGAAAAAATGTTTTTAAAATATGTTATTTGGGATGTCTGGGTGGCTCACTGGCTAAGTGTGTCTGCCTACGGCTCAGGACGTGATCCCGGAGTCCCAGTTTCGAGTCCCATATCAGGCTCCCTGCATGGAACCTGTTTCTCCTTCTGCCTAAGTCTCTGCCTCTCTCTCTCTCTCTCTCTCTCTCTCTCTGTGTCTCTCATGAATAAATAAATAAAATATTTTAAAGAAATTCATTTTAACAATGTATAATGGATTGATTAATATGCCTTAATCTCATAATAATTTTAATGAACATTTTTAGAGAACTAGAATATTGAAGATCTTAAAGGCATCTGATCTAATCTCAGTCCAGTCTCTTCTATTTCTATTCATTCTTCACACATCTATTACAGTATCTTCTTACCAGAGGAGGGTGATTCTTGTAGACTTACTTTTTAATGCTAACACTGAAATAGTTTGCCCCAAAATATTGTTGCTGATTGTAATATAAAATTATAATTCTGTATCTTATATAAAACATGTATTATATAAGAGCCAGTCAACTGGCAGTTAACAATTGAATCTTTTTAAAAAAAAATTATTTATTCTTCTTCTATAAATTATGGTATATCCTTAAAAGGAAATAGTATGGGGGTGGCACATGGATGGCTCAGCCTGAAGAGCATGCAGCTCTTGATGTTGGGGTTGTGAGTTCAAGCACCACACTGGGGTATCAAGATTACTCAAAAAACTAGTAAATTTCAAAATTACTTAAAAAATAGATGAAATAGGGCTGCCCGGGGGGCTCAGCAGTTGAGTGTCACTTTCAGCCCAGGGCATGATCCTGGAGACCCGGGATCAAGTCCCACATCGGGCTCCCTGCATGGAGCCTGCGTCTACCTCTGCCTGTGTCTCTGCCTCTCTCTGTGTCTCTCATGAATAAATAAATAAAATCTTTTTAAAAAATAAATTAAATAGTATGCAACCTCTAAAAAATATTTAGGAAGAATTTGTAATAACAGAATTTACATAAGGTAATGTTAGGTTGAAAATACAAGCATGTAAGATTTATGTTTTAAAAATCTATTTATTTATTTATTTATTTATTTATTTATTTATTTATTTATTTGAGGGGGAGAAAGAGCAGAAGGAAACGAACAGAGAGAATCTCAAGCAAACTCCCCACTAAGTGTGGAGCCTATGTGGGGCTCGACCCCACAACCCTGAGATCATGACCTGAGCTGAAATCAATAGTCAGATACTTAACCAACTGAGCCACCCAGGCACCCTAAGCATATAAAGTTTCTTAAAGTATTATCACAATTTTATGTATAGATACTTAAAAGCAAGGAAAACCTGGAAAAATTGTCACCAGAATGTTAAATGTGAATGGTAGGAATGTTTTCTTGGTTAGGTATTAATATATTCTACATAAATAGCTATTAAAACACTGCAATTTTAGGTCATATTAACAAAATTATGGTTTACTGTTAAAAAAGAGCAATAGTTCCATTGTGATTTGCACTGCTCAAATATCACCTAAAATTACTTCAGTTCACTACCTTGTAAGAGTAGTTTTGACCATACCAGAGTGCCAAGTGTATGTAATCTAGGATAGTGAGTGCTATGGACTGCATTGGGTCCTCCTTCCAAATTTACATGTTGAAGCCCAATCCCTAATGTGATTGTATCTAGAAATATGGTCTTTAGGAGGTAATTAAGATTAAATAAGGCCATAAGGGTGGGATCCTAATCTGATAGAATTTATGAAGCAGATTTATCTGCCTCTCTCTTTCTCTGTTTCTCTTTCTCTCTCAGGCTTGCATGTGCTCTCTCTCTTCTCTCCCCCCCCCCTCTGTCCCATAGGAGGACACAGCAAGAAGGATGCCATGCCATCTGCAAGTCAGGAAAACAGCCTTCACCAGACCTGACCCAACCATGCAGGCACCCTGATCTTGCACTTCCAGCTCACAACTGTGAAAAATAAATGCCTATGGTATTATAAGTATTACACCATATTAGTCTACGGTATTTTTTTATGGCAGCTTACACAGACTAATACAGTGAGTGATCTTAAAACCAATTCAGTGATGAATGGATAGAGTAACTGCGGATTTTAAGAAAGGACAAAAAGAAGAAGGTAAGGCAGATAAATTTTCAAATATTTAAAGAAATGGCATATGAAAACAGAAATTGTCTTGCAAAACTAGAAAGTTAGAAAACTTGAGTTGAATATAAGAAATATCTTTCTAACAAAAAAAGAAATATCTTTCTAACAAAACTGTGCCAAAATGGAATAAGATGCTTTTGGATGTGGTGAGCTCCTTATCAGTCAACATCAGTAAAGACTAGAGGACATTGCTTAGGAATGTTTTAGAGGAGTTTTCTGCATTAATTTAGATGACTTTTGAAGTCCCATCTAACTCCAGCTTTCTCTGTCTCAAGGTTTCATCCCAACATTCCACACTGTTGAAATCTTTCAGACTTTTAATTTTCCTATAACATATTAATTATCCCTGAAATCATCTAAATGTGGTTTCTATGCTTTTATTTCAGTTGTTTATTAAAACATGAAGAATTGGGACGCCTGAGTGGCTCACTAGTTAAGCATCTGCCTTCAGCTCAGAGTGTGATCCTTGAATCCTGGGATTAAGTCCCACAGTAGGCTCCCTGCATGGAGCCTGCTTCTTCCTCTGCCTATGTCTCCTCCTCTCTCTGTGTGTGTGTCTATCATGAATGAATAAATAAAATATTTTTAAAAAAATAAAAAAAAAATAAAACATGAAGAATGGAGCAAGACCTACTATAGAGCCCTAGCCCATGTTCCTAGAGAACAGATTCATTAGCCATTAACCATTTCCATAACACAGCTATTTTTTACTTAACTATTTTTATAGGTTCTCTATACCAGTACCAGTGTCATTTGTTTGAAATCCACTTTGACATAATTATCTTCCCATAAAAATTAACATTCTCATATCAGTTGATCCATTTATTTGCTGACCTAATTGTTCTCCAATGTGAATGGTGACAGTGAAAACTGTAGTAAAATAAGAAATTCAAAATGTATAAATCTTCGAGGAATAACTCTTATCGTTCCTACACAAAAAGCAAAATAATCAAAACACTGTATGATGTTTATAGTACTCGGTCTTACCATTTGTAGCACTAGTTTCATGGGATAGTATTTCTGAACTTAAAACTCAGGACAACAGGATACCATCTTCTTCCACTTTATTTATTTATTTATTTATTTATTTATTTATTTATTTATTTAAATTTATTCATGAGAGAGAGAAGAGAGAAAGGCAGAGACACAGGCACAGGGAGAAGCAGGCTCCATGCAGGGAGCCTGATGTGGGACTTGATCCCAGGACTCCAGGATCAGGCCCTGGGCCAAATGCAGGTGCTAAACCACTGAGCCACTTAGGGATCCCCTCTCCTTCTACTTTAGTATTAGAGGAAGACTCTCAAGTCTTGGCAGAGGTAGGTAGATCTGTGACTCAATCCTACTCTTGTCATATTTTACTCTGGAAAGACTTAATGGATGAATTTCAGGGATAAAAACAGCTTATAGGCACTGTTTCCAGAGGATGTTCCACATGCCAATGATAAAAGTTGAAATGTTTGAGAAAGCCCCACAGAGCTCTTGCATTAAGGGAAGAGATTTTCAACAGCGATGACTAGATTCCAGAAGGAATATCAGAGTATAAAGCAAGAAAACAATATTAGGGGTGAAGAAGAGGGCAATTACCATGGCAAGTGAGTGGCAGTAGGAGAACAAGTGATAGCAGTTTCTGAGAAGGAAAGCAGGACCTATGCACATACATGGTTGTTCAAAGCTCTCTTATTGGGAAATGCATTCAGTGAGGAATTGACATCTAAATAAAAACAAATTAAGACAAACTAGAAATCTCACAATAAAATAATGGAACAAGTATTATTAAAGTAACAAATACTTATTAGCCATTACTGTATGTCAGGCACTATGATGAATATGACAAGCAATTTATATGATCATGCCTTTTAATTCTCATAACCAGTCCATGAGGTAGGTTCCAATGCTATCCTCATTTTCCTAAATGGAAGTCACAGTTTCAGAAATGATATGGATTCAAGGCCACTTATTAAGTGGCAGGGCTGAGTTCAAAGCCGGGTCTGTATAATTCTCAGCTCAACTCAATCTCTCTTCTATTATTTAAAACTTTCCACATTTAGTCTCAAAGGTTTATCACAAATAGTTTAATAATTCAATTTACACATTAAAATATTTACTGGCAAGAAAGGAGCATGTTTAGTTTTCTATTTGAAATAAATCAAAATTAGATCTATTCTTTATAAAAATAATTTTTGTGTTCATAATTTCTTTGGATATTATAGCATCTGATGCACCTATCACTAGTCTTACTGGTCATGCACATATATTTTCCAAGGATGAAATCTATTTTACTTTACAAATTCTGCACTGCCCTCACTGAGAACTAAGGAATGCTTAGCTTTGTCCCATGACCATATCTCCCAATTTGAGGAAAATACAGTTAATGTATTGAACATTAAAAAAGTACATTGCATCACTCAATACCATCTATAAATCATTCTGCTCCTTCCATGCCCCTAATCATTTGACAAATCATTTTACTGTAAACAAATTTTGAGGCCACTGTGTGACCATTCCCACTTGGAAAAATACTGTTTCCCCTCCATGAAACTAGAACAGGTCTGAGAGAAAGGAAATTATTAAGCATTCTACTGAGTTTTTCCTCCCCAACAAAAACCAAGATAGAGGTCAATGAATAAGTATTTGCAGACTGGAACTTGAATCCTCTAGGGTGACTATAGGCTAATTAATAATTAATACCAGAGCCATGGTGTTTGAAGTGCAGATGTGATAACTGGAGGCCTGGCAGCGTTGTTCAGAGGAAGCAGATTTAGATGCTATAGGGAATAGACGCTCCCTTGCCGGCTGGCTCAGGAATACAGCCTGGGTGCAAAGCAGGGCCTGTGGTTTAGATTATATTCCCCTCAGCTGTTAATTACCTGAACCTACTTTGAAGTTCTTCTCTTTTTATCCTCTGCATGAAAAGAGATTGGTTCAGCCAAGGGACTTAGAGAAATGATCAAATACATGGGGTGGAGGGTAACCGGTGGTAATAGAACTTCAGATATAAGAAGATAACGAAGAAAAACACATAGCAGAACATATAAGAACATACAGTATTAGGAAATGTTGAATTGTGTTTCATTGTCTCGAGCACATTGCGTTTCTCTCAGTTCTAATGAAATTGATTTTAAGTAAATGTATATAAACTTTCTCTGAATAGATATAACAAAGAATTTCCATCTGTCCTACTATATAGTGATTTGACAAGAGACAGGTGCTTTACAATGCCATATATAATTTAATAAAGTCATTTAAATCTCCTCATATTTAAAGCAACTTAATGATAAGGACATTAACAGAGTCAGCCACAAACTGCTTCTATACAACCTATTTGTGGTCAAACCACTCATTCTCAGAATACAAATTGAAGGTGCCATTGCCCAGTAGGGGAAGCTATTGGATATTAGAAAATTATGGAAATAGGCTGCAGTTGAAAGAAATCTGAAAAGAAATGATAGTAGGATTAACTCCATTATAAAGTGCCCTGGTTTGTTTTCAGGATATATGTGCATATGCACATAATTTAAAGAAGCATGGTCATTAAGTATCTAGCAAGTGGTTTACAGCATGCCTGGATTAGAATTAAATGTCAAGGTTTTTTTTTTTCTTTCTATTTTTAAATGCTATTTTTAGTTCAGTTACTCCATACAAAGCACTTTCCTGACATATATGCCATTCACAAATGAACAAGAATCTCTCATTTGGTGCAGTACATTACAGTCATGAAAAATTAATTTTCAACTGTGAGAAGTATCTTTGTATATTTTTAATAGAAAAATGGCACTGAAAGCGCTATCAAAAGAAATTGTGTACCTACATTGAAAATGACACCTGTGGATGCAATATCAACTGACTAAAATGACATAAAATGATCACAACCAAGTGACTGAGTAATGATCACTTAACTCAGACAGGACACATAGAACTCCATGCAGAGAACTTGTTTTGGAATTCTATTTCATTTACTTTCCATTTCTACTTAAAAGAACACTTCCGTGAACAGAGTCCTTAAACTTTTAAGTCAGGTTGAAAAACTAGAAATTTGCTCTTTAGAATCTATAGTTCAAAATGCAAATTCCAAAAAAAAAAAAATGTAGGGCTTGCATCATTGCACTATTTAAATTCTCTCAAGCAAGAAAATAGTCATGTACCTAAAGGTCTTCTATCAAAAACAAACAAACAAACAAACAAACAAACGCACTGGGAATTTTTACGATTTGATGTGTAATACACATTGTGGTTTTCATTCTAAGAACATGTGTAAACCAACACTTAGATTATGTAAAAATAACAAAAACCATATTCATCTCCATGCAATTTAGTTTCTTATACTAACATAAGGCAGTGGGGCCAAATTACAGAAAGCATAGTCTACTTTCGTACTGATTTTATCTCCCATCAACGATCTCTGCTGTGTTATATTGCTAGAGTCCAAAATGTTAAAATGTAGCAATTTTTCCAGGCTTTAAATACAAACTTTGTATGTTGAGTTCCCTGCTACTAAGAAAAAGGGGGAAAAAAAGAGGTGTTTGAAAAGTGCATAGCAACAAACCAGAGGCAAAAATTTAAAACAAAACAAATCGGATTTTTAAAAAGTCAACCACTTAGATCAGAACTTAAGATTTTCCTGATCATAACTCCTTAACAACTCTATGAGCATTCATGATTATTCACGTGTTGTGAATTTGAAAACACAAACACAGAACAAAACCTATTTCCTAGACTGAAGCTGAACTTGTTTTCCAGAATTGAAGCCCAAACTTTTGAATTATTTTTCCATAACACCAAATGAAACTGCATTTGAGGTTCATCACATTCAGAATTTACTTATATGTGCTTTTATTTGATTTTTAATTTCTGTTATATTAACAATATGCTAACAAATCAATTTCTTGACATATTTTTATTTGTACTTTTTAAACACTCCCATTATTTCTAATTTAAGAAGAAATGTATTTGAAAAGGTTACTTCTAGCTTAATTTCAGTGCAAACTAGTTTTAGTTTAGAGATATATGCACAACAGAGATACAAACTAAAACATCACAATAATATTACCACAAACATTGGGTTAAGCTTTCAATTTTATTTCAACCTGTATGTTTACATCCTCACTTCCCTCACCCCCACATGACTGTCTCTCCCACTAACAGTTGCATATTTTGTAAAGAGGTATACAATTACTTAAAGCACATTTTATAAAGTTTTAATATGATCTAGTGGCATAAATTTGCACTATTTATAAGCTCTTAATATATTTTAGAAAGTAATATAAAAGTTACTCTGCATAGCAACCAATATTTGAGTCATAGAAATTTGAAGCCATAATGTGTATACTTTTTATATTAATTTGAAACAAATAAAGCATTATTTTCTATGTCACCTATATTTTAAATGTTTTTTTATCTTGATATATCCTTTCCCCAGTACATTTTCAATCATATATTCATATTGTACAACTTCTTGTAACTAGAAGTTCTTATCAGGTACACAATATTCTGACTCCACTACAATCTAAAATGTACTTGGATTGTTTACCTTGTGTCCTTATTACCTACAGCTACAGGGACATTGAAATGAAGTTCTCAGCTCTTTATTAGTAAAAAGCATTGGAAAAATAAATAGACCTCAACAGATATGTTTTTCTGCCTTCCAGTATAAGTGATGTTTGTTGCATGCTCTATGCACTGCAAAGGAGAGGAAGACTTCTTTACCCTGCAAAAGGAAAAGTAAAACATTGAAAAAGGATTTTAATGAAATCATAACATTAAAATAGTTTTATATTAAACCCCACTAATTTTCTAGGTGAAGGCTGTGAAGTAAATGTGAGGAAACATTAAAAAGGAATTGAATTTGCATTCCTTATGCTACAGGCACATGTTTACATGACCTTTAAAACAGAATTAAAGCTGTATCATCAGCAGCTGTAGGGAATTCACATTACTAAAGCAATCAAATCAGAATGCTAAACTAACTATAAAACATAAATTAAACCGATAGAGAATCATCTCAATTCACTAGGTTTACTTGCAATGTACTTCTACACTACTAGTCACTTCAAAGAGTTTGCAGAGCCATCAAATCAAAAATACTCCAGTACATCTGAAAATAATGTCCAGCTAAAAGTATGTGACCTAAGAACACTTTAATCTATCTTTGTCAATAAATCTCCATCATTCATCCAACCTAGCTAATTTGGTGATCATTACTTACTTTCAGCTATTACCTCCAAAAGTAAGCATCATCCCATGAAGACATGTATAACATAGCGGAGATTACGTTTATTTACAAACACGCATCAGAAGAGTTTATAGGGAATCCCTGGGTGGCTCAGCGGTTTCGCGCCTGCCTTCAGTCCAGGCATGATCCTGGAGTCCCGGGATCGAGTCCCACATCGGGCTCCCTGCATGGAGCCTGCTTCTGTCTCTGTGTCTATCATGAATAAATAAACAAAATTTAAAAAAAAAAAAAAAAAAAAGAAGAGTTTATAAAGAATGCTTAAAGGCTAGTGAAATTTAACTGCACTCTCAACTTTATTGTATTGTTCCCCAACATCCCCAGATTTCCAATAACTATATTCTGGTTTCCTTTCATAGCAAGTATAGATATCACAACTTTTAAAATATGGTAGAATGGATAATTAAATATGTCTTTAAATCTAATTGTATGGGATAAGAGTTGCTCTAAGAACATGAAAAGAGAATATTTATAATGTGAGTCATCTCACTAGAAGTGTTTTTAGAAAGCTTGGTCTCTTAATTTCTAGCAGTAAAATCTCAGAAAAAAAATAACTATCTTTACTGAAAAGTTTGTGCATTGTGACTTATTTTTCTTCTCTTTACAGAAATCCAATAAAATTAAAAACATACAGAATATATTTGAAAAGCAGTTGTTCTACTTTGCAGGGTAAGGAAAGGGGACAGAGCTCAAATGCTTCTCTCCATCACTAATGTAAATATTTATACAGGACAAATCTCAGTTCTTTGCAAAGCTATCAACTACCTGTTAAATGAAAACCAAAATTCCACAGCTCTAAACACTCAGATTCTAAAGAGTTGAGATCCAAACTCAGAATTCCAATAATTTTTGAAGGTGATTTACTCACATAGGTATGTTCTTCAATATGCAAATGTTCATCTATGCAATCTCTCTCTCTCTCTCTCTCTCTCTCTCTCTCTTTGTTTCTCTCTCTCTCTCTCTCACACACACACACACACACATCTGTGTCATCCATTTGTTTAGGAGAGAGCTAATGTTTACACCAAGCACCTCAGGAAATGTTTATTTAAAAATAAAATGAGTGCAGGGGTAATTGAATTATAGTTTTGCTGTAAACAGGAACCTCAATCTATTTCTAAAAGTTGAAGTCGTAAGAAAAAATTGGAAGAAAGGAGACAGTTTCATTTTCACTACCATTTTAACAAGTTAAAATGAGTATATAGGATATACATGAGAAATTTGAGTGTTGACATTTAGATTGCCCTAAGCATGTTACCTTAGGGACCCAAGGTTTCTATGGTCCCTGTCAATTGTTTAAAAAAAGAAATTTGCTACTTTTCTTGAAATTTGTTATTTTTAAGGAAAATTAGATAGGTTTAAACCCTGATGCCCTTAATGTGATGTGAGTTAACATTTTAGTGTCTGTGCAAAATATATTAGGGTGACTTTCACCCACCTCCAACCCTCCCATACACACACTTCAAGAAGAGTCATGGGGGTGATGTTCTCCTACATACACCCCCAAGGAAGGATGTCACTGAATCAGAGCTGTGGTAACATATAGCATTTGTCAGTGAAAGGGCTGGGCCTTGTTTCCTGAGAAAGGATTACCTTGAGCACCTCACCTTTGTGCAGGCTACAGAGGGGGACATTGGTTTTAGGACTGTTGAAGGGGACCATCTGTGAAGGGCAGAGCTGCCCAGGGACAAAGATACTCAGCCAGGCTGGCCAGGTCCAGGGAATCCTGAGAGACTAACCACTGCAGGATACCACACTCACACAGCTGCCTTGGTACTGGCTCTTCTAGATCTTCACTCCTTCCCTCCACTTGCAACCAGGGGAATTAGGCCTTGCCTCAATCCCAGGGATCCTGCTCCAAAGAGAGGACTCAAGTAGTGAGAACCAGGAGGCTGCCAAAATAAGCCTCCTTTGCCTGCTGCTTGGCCATTGGAATGGGACCCATTAAGCTTAAAGAATTGTCATCCACCAAATAATCTTAAAATGGGAACCCTTAGCTTAACACTTCTACACCTGTCCTGGCCCAGCCACCTTTATTCAGATACATCTGGGAGGCTAAAGTCAGGTCCAGCCTTTAGGCTTCATGTGTGCATTTTAGTCAGGCTGTCCCTGAGGTGAGAGCTCCTGTTGCTGCCCAAATCACTCATTTTCCTTCTGAGGCCAAGCACTAGGCTTTGGGGACAGCTCCATTATTCTCTATGGCACTGACTTTCTGCAGATTCTGCACTCACAAAATTGACAGTAGGCTAGCCTCTAAGTCATGGCCAGGGGAGGAATAGACCCAGCAATGAGAAAGACTCCTTGAGAGGCTGGGTTCTTTTGATGTGCCCCTGAGCACTTCTACGTTGAAAACAAATTCCATGTCTATGTCTTCCTCTGTGAGATTTCTGTTCATGTCTTTTGCCCATTTCATGATTGGATTGTTTGTTTCTTTGGTGTTGAGTTTAATAAATTCTTTTTTTTTTTTTTTGGTTTCTAATTCTTTTTTTTTTAATAAATTTATTTTTTATTGGTGTTCAATTTACCAACATACAGAATAACACCCAGTGCTCATCCCGTCAAGTGCCCCCCCCCCAGTGCCCGTCACCCATTTACCCCCACCCCGCCCTCCTCCCCTTCCACCACCCCTAGTTCGTTTCCCAGAGTTAGGAGTCTTTATGTTCTGTCTCCCTTTAGATCTTGGAAACTAGCCCTTTATCTGATAAGTCATTTGCAAATGTCTTCTCCCATTCTGTAGGTTGTTTTTGAGTTTTGTTGACTGTATCCTTTGCTGTGCAAAAGCTTCTTATCTTGATGAAGTCCCAATAGTTCATTTTTACTTTTGTTTCTTTTGCCTTCCTGGATGTATCTTGCAAGAAGTTACTGTGGCCAAGTTCAAAAAGGGTGTTGCCTGTGTTCTCCTCTAGGATTTTGATGGAATCTTGTCTCACGTTTAGATCTTTCATACATTTTGAGTTTTTCTTTGTGTATGGTACCCCGATGTTTATAGCAGCAATGTCCACAATAGCCAAACTGTGGAAGGAGCCTCGGTGTCCATCGAAAGATGAATGGATAAAGAAGATGTGGTTTATGTATACAATGGAATATTACTCAGCCATTAGAAACAACAAATACCCACCATTTGCTTCAACGTGGATGGAACTGGAGGGTATTATGCTGAGTGAAGTAAGTCAATCGGAGAAGGACAAACATTGTATGTTCTCATTCATTTGGGGAATATAAATAATAGTGAAAGGGAATATAAGGGAAGGGAGAAGAAATGTGTGGTAAATATCAGAAATTTGAGACAGAACATAAAGACTCCTAACTCTGGGAAACAAACTAGGGGTGGTGGAAGGGGAGGAGGGCGGGGGGTGGGGGTGAATGGGTGACTGACACTGAGGGGGGCACTTGATGGGATGAGCACTGGGTGTTATTCTGCATGTTGGCAAATTGAACACCAATAAAAAATAAACTTATTATTAAAAAAAGAAAGAAAACAAATTCCAAAAGTTCTTGCATTTAAAATACACATGCCCAATGGCTTGTGTTCACAGGCAGCTGGAAACCAAAATATTAGATCAAGTAGATCTGTTTTCTAAGCAGGGGAGCCAAATTGCTTTCCCCAGTTGAAAGTAAGGTAAAGTGCAAGAGAGGGCTCAAAAAATGTTACAAGAGATGGAGATTTTAACAGCCCTCAGGAAACCTACAGTACTCCCCCAAGAATGAACACAACAATCACACCAGAGAAAGCACTAGTATTCTTGTAAAAAAAGAAAAAGTCAAGTTCCCAAAATGTCCTTGCAAAGTGGACTTTTCCCCAAACATGTTAACATGTATCTCTTTCCTTTTTTTTTTTTTCTCACAATTATCAGCCCCCTTCCCTACTCAATCCCTCTAGGAAAAAAATAAAAATTTCTGAATAAAGATAGCAAGTTAAATCTGATCACTTGATCATTTTCAAATGTGGTCTAGTTTTTTGCTCACTTGGGGGGTCTGTAAATTGTAATGTGAGCCCAGAACACTCTGCAGATTATTTACTGAAGGTCTTTTCCTGAAAGGAGCCCGTATTTTGATCTGTAATCAAGTTTCCTGTAGTCCCTTCACCTCACAGGATTACAGAATGCTAGCCATTTCAGTAAATAGTATTACTAAGGAAAGAGCTGGGGGATGGGGGAGGGACAAGAGTGCAAGAAAAACAATCTCAGTTATGAATGAAATCAGAGCATTCTTACAATCTTGCATGTTAAAACCTTAATCCACCCATGAGGGAGAAGTGTTTGTTTTGCAATTTGAGGCATCTCTCTTTACAAAAGTGACTTACAGAAGGTGTCTAAATGTTCAACTAGGTAATTTATTGATATCTTGGATACTGATCCACAGAGTTTAAAGTAATAAATTATCTCTACACTCCCTCTGATCTATCATACAGATGGAACATTTTTCTCTTCTTTAATACTTTCACCATTTCTGACTTTAAGAAAAAATCAAAATAACGATAAAAACCACCACTACAGTTTAAATTTGGAAATACTCTGCTCTTCCATTAAAAAATAAAGTTAATACCACGTGAGGTCTGTATTTTGTAAAATCATCAACTGGGCTTTTCTGAAACTAGGCTCTGTCTAGAGTGCTAAACAAGGGACTGGAAAATGTCCACAAAGACTTCTGGACACCCCAAATCCTAGTACCAGGAAAATGAGAGCCACACAGAGTACCGCACAATAGCTCTGTCTCTATAGAGCTCTTTCCCTGGGAACCTGTAAGATCCGAGTTCACCCATTGACAATGGCAATGGCAAGGGAGGAATTGATCTCAGAAGAGAAACTGAGACTGAATCAAAGGGACTTTGACAACACAGCTGCAGGAGCCAGCATCCTTTCCCTTCGCAGTAAGGGTCTCTATTGTCCTGATCTTTCCTCTAACCATCCTATCACAGCCCCAACCACACAATTCCTCAGCACTTCCCAACTGACAATTGATTTTGTTAGTAAATGACTAATGTTCTTGAAGATTGAGGTATTTGTATTAAATTTCTTCATGATGGAGATTTTATTTTTTAAATTAACCTGTGTCTGCTGCAGCATTCACTGTATGCTATCATCCTTCCCCACTTCCTCTTCCCTTTTCTCTGAAGGTTCTTTTCCTCATGTTCAAGGAGAGCCAATAGAGATCTAAAAAATGAATTAATTGAGCTTGAATCACTATTGGTTAATGTCTATTAACAGTGTATAATTTTTAAAAGATTCTCCCCAGAATATTTTGAGCCCCTTTCCCTTCCCTCCCAACTGTTTGTCAAGAAGAAAGCGGAAGGGAGAAGAAAGAGAAAGGGGAGAAGGAGGGTGGAAAGGAGAAGGACGAGGAATAAAAGAAAAGAAGAGGAGGAGGAGGAAGAAGATAGAGAAGAAGGAGAAGGAGAAAAAGAAATGGTGGAGGAGGACGAAGAAGAACAATAACAACAACAACTGTAAGAGGGCTACAGTAGGCTGGTTCTCTGAAGGGCAACTGTGAGTCACGCTAAAAAACTCTAATGAGCTCAAGGTACATATACCAAGAAAAAAGCTTCTTTCTTTTTTGCTTTCAGAAGCAGTCCAATTGTTTTCCTTCCCTTATGAGCTCCAGGTTATAAAAAAAGAAATTGTGTACTTGTCCCTTTCAAGCCCAATCTAAGTAATCCTATTTCCAAAGTGGACTTGTGTTGAAGATGAAATTGCCAATATTAAGGTCACACCTGTGTGCCATGTCCTACTGTCTGGAAATTCATGCTGTGTTATACACATTCAAATATGGTCCTTTGGACTTCTTTCCTGATCCCCATCCTAACTCCTGTCAGCCTCAGACCACCTCCCCCTCCTGCAACTTGTACAGATAATGAGAATGCTTCATAATCTACATTCATCTATAAAATCTACAAGAGGCATAATCTCCATTTCTGAATGAACCTGAGCATAGACTGCCCAGCTGTGACCATGTTACTGCGCTACCACAGGAGTGCAACTTCAACCACATTAATCTTCTTAATTTCTTTATGAGTCCTTCCTAGCTTTCAGAGTGGCTAGGAATGTCTGGAAAGACACTCAGGAGTTGTTTTGTATCCTTAAATTTTGTGAGGAAGGAGAGTCACAGTGAACTTCCAGCTTACAAATAAATGAATGAACATGTAAATAAATCAAACCAATCTGCCTTGCTTTCAGAAATTAATGAAAATTCCCTCTTAGAAAACAAACACAGTGATGGATAATTTGGGTGTGAAGGCAACCCAAGGAAGAATAAAGTTTGTGCTGTGTGCTGGCATAGCAAGAAACAGAAACCTGTACTTCCTTGCTGGAGATAGGTGTGTGGACTCTCAGTAAAATTACAGTTCCTCCGTTTTTAAGTTGGGCACCCCTTCTAGATGACTTTTAGCTACCTCAACCTTGTAGGGTTGGGCAGTTATTATTATATTCAAACCATAGCTATATCTGTGGTAAATCAGATCTGAGGACCTCGCAGTGGAGTTGAAGATCAGGATGAAAAGAACACCAAGCTGTGCATTTAGCCCAAATACCCAAGAGAACAGGTTATCAGTGGTAACTTTGCATTTAAGGCAAAATCAATCTATGAAAAATAAGTTACAAGCTCTTTGCAACAGTAGCTTCGCATGTACTTATTTCTCTCCCATGTCCAGACGGGGTCGTCTATTGAATGAGGCTCTTTTATTTTGCATGGGGCAGGGGATTTGTGACCATGGTCCCCCCTTTTATTCCTCTCTCTATGGAAACCCAGATCATGGGGAGAAATATGCGAGGCTGAATAAAGAGAAGCCACAGAAAGGAGCGCTTGAGAGCGGCATCTGTTACACTTGGGAAGTTAGACTGACAGGAGAGGGCGAAGGAAACCTCTCCAGCAGATTAGTTAGAGCAGCAAGAATATTTTACTATATGCAGGTATTTTCTTCAAAAAATAAAACATCTTACATGTAAAAGAAGATTCTATTACAGCTGTTAGAGGATAGGACTGCACCTGAATTAGGTAGTGTCCATATTCATGGGAACTATTTTTTTAAAAAGGAAAGAAGGAAGGAAGGAAAGAGGGAAGGAAAGAGAGGGACGAAGGGAAAGAAGAAAAAAGAAGAAAAGGAAAAGAAAGATTATTACTTTTTTTTTTTTTTACTTCTGTCAGAAGCTATTCTTACATTAAAGGACTGCAGAACAAAGGTGTGAAAAACCTGTCGCTAGGTGCAAATACATCCTCCCGAAAGCTGCTCCCTCCCCAGCCTCTGGGCAGGGTCTGAACCGCTTTTGAAAGCCTGGCAAAACTGATTGCCTAGAGTAGAGGCTAAGGGCTAGAGGAAGGTTGATTATAAGAATTCAGGCAAGTCAGAATTGGAAAAAGACCCCCTTTTTTCTCCATGTAAAAGCCTTATAAATTGATAATTGCCTTAACCCCCTAAATGGCTAGACTAAGATTAGTAACTCTTTCACTCAAAGGAAGCTGTGATGGTGGAGGTGGGGAACACAACATTATAACAACATGGCATGATCATAATCTTTTTGCTCTTCTGGTTCCTTCACTGTGTTTCCCTCTGACCTCTAAACTGATGTGAGATAGACTACCAAATGGACCCTTGAACAGGCAGTCTAACAGAGCACCTGAAAACTTTTATTTTTGTATGATTTTAACAAGTACTTTTTTCTTCAGGAAGCAAAAGTTCAGGCACAAATGAGATTGTATCCTTACAAAGGAAGATATACACAGTTGGCAGTTAAAGAAAAGACGTTCTTCTACAGAAAGAGGAGATAGATAAAAGGAAAGGAAGGAAGAAGAGGGGACAGAGGAAGAGAGGGAAAGGAAAAAAAACAATTTCTAGTTTAAAAGCAGATATAATATATATATATATATATATATATATATATATATATTATAATAGGACAACAGCAAAGGAAACCACAATTTCAGTGAGAAAGAGGAGGGGGAGAAGATGGCAAATTATCATCTCTGCCAGTAACTACTAAGTGTTTATCCTTTTTTGTTTTGTTTTGTTTTTAAGAGAGAGGGAAAGAAAGAAATAGATCTCAACCAGATGCCTGGTCTTCCTGCTTAATAGACACAATTTACATTTACCAATATAAATTCCTATCGGTCTCTGCTCTCAATAAGAAATTACTCATTTCACAGGAAATGCATGCTCTTTATCTATATAAAGGAATGGCAGAATAAGCTCACCTTGTTTTTATTTTTTCTCATTTTCTTGCATTTTCTTCAGATCTGTCTTCTTAGAGAAACTAATGCCTTAATGACTTTCTGGTAGCTGCAAGCCTTCTTTTATTTCTGCTAAATATATGAAAATGTATGCAAATTTAAATCAAGCTAAACCTAGGAGCTCTCGCAATATATTTAATGGAATTTCAAACCAATAAGGGAACTCTGATGCAGTCTTCACTAAGTGCAAATATAATTACGCAGCTAGGTTATCTTCAAAATCATGCAATGGAAGGTCATTTTTTTTTTTACTTCAGAAATCCAGCTGGGTATCCCTTGTTTCCTTTTCTCAGCTAGAGCAAATCTAAAGACTTTGCATTTTCACTCCACTCAGCTTACAAGCAATGCCTTTGCGCAGGGCTGTGAAGTACGTGGGACTTGCCCTTTCCTAACTTATAAAAGCTTAGGAGTACAAGTCTTTCTTGTTTCCTCTAAGCAAAATGTGAAAACAGTCCAGTTCTCCCAAGCTGAAAGCAAATCCAAACTGATGGGGATGTGGTGGTGGCGGCAGGGGGTGGGGTGTAGGGGGTGGGGGCGGCTGCGGGCAGGGGGGAGCGGTCCTTAATGCCAAATAGCCTGCCATCTCTCATCTCTCATTTCTTTATTTCTCTGAATTTTCGGAGCACACTAAATGATTCCCATTTACTTCAACTTTTCTGGAATGAAGAGGATAGCAGTGCATGTTATAAACAATTTTCCCAGGGGATGGGTGCGGTAGTCATGAATGTTCTTCACTGTACCTACCCGGAATTGGTCCACTGAATGTTTGGGGTGAGTGTGAGGGAGGGCTGCCTATTTCAGCAAGCATTGCCTCTGAAAAAAGTTCTGGGATCCCTGATGGGAGCTGACATGGAGCAGTAATAAAAACCAAGTCATCCAACTGACCAACTGGATTGGAAGGGAAACTTCAAAATAACTGAATTTTGCCAGTATCACATTAGGTTTTATCACTTTTATCACATAAGATTTTCCCAGAATCTTCTAGTTCTTCATGCCTTAAATAAAAATTTTCAGAAGCTAGATATCTCTTTCTTAGATGCTTTCTGACTTTGGTATTGAGTTTCTTATAAATGATAGAACGAAACAAAACAAGTCGAAATAGTTCTTACTGGAATCATGAACTTCAGTCTGATAGATCTAAGGTCCTATCAAAGGGTTTCCTTTGCTCAAAGTTTGCAGCAAGATTTGGTTTTGCAGTCCTCTGCACAGAACTAACCCAGAACGCTAAATGAATTTGATAAAAATCCCAATCCATTAAAATCTAGTTGATATTTAAACTGGTTATATTGTTTTAATATATTTTTCTTTCTCTATTTCGGTTAATATAAATAATACAAAAGGAATTCTAAAACCATTTTTCTACCTCACCTCCTATCCACCCCCCCAAAACACAAACACAGTTTCCTCTTATACTTCCCCCTCCGCTACAAATATCCACGCAGCCAGGGGTGGGGGTGGGGTGTGTGGGGGTGGGGGCTAACCAAATGAGCCGCCGCCACTCAGCGCCAGGCAGCCAATGGAGCCGAAAGATTGATTTACTTCCTGCTCGGGTCTCACTGAAACTCTAGTGCTTCACCAGCCTAATTTGGAAAGTTAGCCCGGCCTCCCGTGCCTCCATTGGCCGAGCCCACGGCTGGCCAGGCCAAGAAGAGTTACAATTGGCCACAGAGCGTGCCGGTAACTCTCTCGCTGCTTTGGCTCCCCGCGCACCGTAGATGTCAAAGGCTGAAGCTGCTCCCTTTGCCACATTATAACTAGTAGGGGATCCTCATCGACCATGGCCACAGCTGCCTCGAATCCCTACAGCATTCTCAGTTCTAGCTCCCTAGTCCATGCGGACTCCTCGGGTATGCAGCAGGGGAGTCCTTTCCGAAACCCTCAGAAACTTCTCCAAAGTGATTACTTGCAGGGAGTTCCTAGCAATGGGCATCCTCTCGGGCATCATTGGGTGACCAGTCTGGGCGATGGAGGCCCATGGTCCTCCACACTGGCCACCAACCCTCTGGACCAGCAGGACGTGAAGCCCGGGCGCGAAGATCTACAGCTGGGTGCGATCATCCATCACCGCTCACCGCACGTCGCTCACCACTCTCCGCACACTAACCACCCGAATGCCTGGGGGGCTAACCCAGCTCCGAACCCGTCCATCACGTCCAGCGGCCAACCCCTTAACGTGTACTCGCAGCCTGGCTTCACAGTGAGTGGCATGCTGGAGCACGGAGGGCTCACCCCACCACCAGGCTCTGCCTCTGCACAGAGCCTACACCCCGTGCTCCGGGATCCCCCAGACCACAGCGATCTAGGCTCGCACCACTGCCAGGACCACTCAGACGAGGAGACACCAACCTCGGATGAGTTGGAACAGTTCGCCAAACAGTTCAAACAAAGAAGAATCAAGTTGGGCTTCACGCAAGCCGATGTGGGGCTGGCGCTGGGCACACTGTATGGCAACGTGTTCTCACAGACCACTATCTGCAGGTTCGAGGCCTTGCAGCTGAGCTTCAAGAACATGTGCAAGCTGAAGCCGCTGTTGAACAAGTGGCTGGAAGAGGCCGATTCGTCCACGGGGAGCCCGACCAGCATTGACAAAATCGCCGCTCAGGGCCGTAAGCGCAAGAAGCGAACCTCCATCGAGGTGAGTGTCAAGGGCGTTCTGGAAACGCATTTCCTCAAGTGTCCCAAGCCTGCGGCGCAGGAGATTTCCTCGCTGGCAGACAGCCTTCAGTTGGAGAAAGAAGTGGTGCGTGTCTGGTTCTGTAATCGAAGACAGAAAGAGAAAAGAATGACTCCACCAGGGGATCAGCAGCCACATGAGGTTTATTCGCACACGGTGAAAACAGACACGTCCTGCCGCGATCTCTGACTGCAGGAAGCAAGAAAGTGGCCGGCCGCTCTGGGAGCAGCGCGGAATTCTCTCTCTCCCACTCTCTTCCTTTTACTTCAGCTTTATTATTGCTATCTAGAGACATGGCAATATCTAGATATCTAGATAGGGCTCTCTCTCCCCAGTCTTTTTTTTTTTCCTTTCTTTCTTACATTTTTTTTTTCCAAAATAAGGGATTCTAACTTATATTAAGAAAGGAAACACACTCACACAGGCATCCAGGCTTCTCAACGCTGATACACAGTTGCGTTAAGCAGTCCAGGCAGGAAACTCCTATATGCTGCCGCCTGGGCAACTGCTTCCTCCAACCTTCTCTGCTGATCAATACATATTGTTTATTTTGAGTAAGGTCTGTTTGGTTGCTCCTCTCTTGGAAGAACAAGGAGTGGGGTAACGTGGGGGTGGGGTAAAGATAGGGGAGGGGGGTGGGACGACAGATGTGTGCCTCTGAATAACCTTACAGCGCCTTGGTTATAGCAGCCGTATTTCAGGTGAAATCTGTTTTACAATAGACTAGTTTTGCATTTTTTTAAAACTTCTATAGCGTTTCTTAATGTCTGCGGTGTTTTACTACAAGCTGTACACAATATTTGTGAGATAATTTGTATCTAATCGGCCACGTTACTATTGCTATTATGATTATTCCTTCATTGAGCTGATGGTTTTCTAATTACTTAAAAATGGGAAGGGGGTGGTAGGAGGGGAAGAGATATCTACCCATCCACTTACTCCCTACCCTAAATCTGTATGGAGAGGAGAGGTACAATGAAGAGAGTTGTTGATGATGATAGTGGAATATATATATAATTTTTTTCAGAGGGCAGAGTGTCTAGATAAGCAGAATACGCAAGTCGATTGGGTTTGCAAAGTACCGCTAAGTAGGAGAGGCGATCTCGAAGGCTTCCACAGAGCAATCTGGGCGCCTGCGAAGGATTTGCCGGTGGCGCCCAACAAAAGAGGTTGGCCTGGGGAGCTAAGAGAGCTCTATACCTACCCAGATCGGGAATGCCTGCACTCAGAGCTCCCCACTGGCCCCTTGCCTCACCAAGACCGCCAACAAGATCCCACCTCCGCTTTCCTAGGCATAGTACTGCCTTCACACAAGATTGCTTTCTCTGGAGACGAGGACCCCACTGATGCTGGCGACAGGCTGTGTCAGTGCCTCCCATTTCAGTTCACAACCAGTTCGCTGCTTGCTCCCTGAGTGAGAAACCGTCGGGGAGGGGTGGCGAGTGGGGTGGTATACAGGTGCTCTCTGCTTCCCACAGAATGAAAACTAAATGATTGGCAAAGGTTACAAGGATTCGTACCACCTCCTCTCCCGTATATACATATCCTTGTCTCCAAGTGGGCTCATGGGAAGCGTCTCCACGCCTCGGACAAGCACAACTGGTAGAAGCCCACAGCGATGATTAAGCAGATAGAGAGCCCCCCGGGCGGCTGGGTTTCTGTTTTTGTTTGTTTGTTTTTGATTTTGATTTTTAATCTGTGTGTGAGTCTGTGCGTGAGTGCGCGTGCAAATGTGTGTGTGTGTGTGTGTGTGTAGATAGCTGTGTGTATTGTATTACTATTTACAATGAAACAAAAACTGCATAAAATCTCCTTAGGCTGTGTAGAGATCCAAAAAATATGCACTCGCGGAGGCTTTATTGCTAGCTCTCATGTCTACACGCCAAGTCCACAGGGACACCTCATTCTCAATGAGCACACAGGAGCAGGGCTGGCCAAGCACCCAACACCCAGACACAGCCCACCAGTCCTGGCTCTGGGCTCTGCACTACTGGGCTGGCTGCCTGGACCAGCCTTCAGGTGCAGCTTCGGTAGACAAAGCTTCAAACTACCTAAGGACCAAAAAGCCTAGAGCCCCTTGTGAAGGTGCGCTAGTATGGGCTGCCAGGCCTCTGGTCCACCACACTGTGTCTCCCCCAGCTGCAGTTTGAAGGATATGTGTTAACTCAAATCTTGGACCTTTTTTTATTTTTTGTCAAGACTCTGCATTCTGTTGGTAATTGGGTTTTCGTTCTGGAATTTTTTTGTTTGTTTTCCACACTGAGTTGTTAGGGTTTTCTTGCTTGTTTCAATTTTTTTCTTTTTCAGTTAACTGCTATGGTTCAAACCTGAGTTAACCCAAATATTTCTGCCGACTTTATAATTGTACAGTTTTGTATATTAAACGTTTTTGAAGTTATTAATTTAAAGAAAGAACATTTAGTTTATTCATTTAGTAACTGATGTATAATAAACACTATTTTCATTAAGAGTTGCTTTTTCAACTATTTTATTCAAATTGCCTATTGCAATTGCCAGCAATTATTTATTTTCAATAAATTCTGCATTGTGTTTAAAAGAAAACTCAAAGATTAGTTGGGTGTCAAAAAGAAAACAATTTGCTGTAATGTTTGATGTGAACAGTTTTAGTCAAGGGGTTTATATTGACTCAATATTTTATTGTTGTAAAAGATTTAAAATAAAACATTTAAATAAACAATTTTTCCAAAAAAAAATGCATTGTTTTTTTTTCTTTCTTCCTTTTTTTATTGTGTGGTGGGTGAAGTGAAGCATTTAAATAGAGGCACATTTCTGGTGAGCAGGGCATCTGCTCTGCTTCAGGTTAGAAGTCATTAGTCATTGTTTTGATTCTTGATTCTCCCTCTGACTTCTGGCCTTTTGTACACTCACATACACAGTGCAGCCTATTATCCTGAACATGCCCATGCTCACGCAAAACACACCCTAAATGGTGGGAAATGGTATGGGGAAACCTGGTGGGATAGGGGTTTATTTCAGGAGATGCTATATTAATGTTCTCTGAAAGGAGTGTGTCTGTCTCTAGTGTAGGAGACAGCCACTTCTCTGAAACTGCCCCCGCAAAAAAATAAAAAAATAAAAATAAAAAATAAATAAATAAATAAATAAACTGGACCCAGACTTTTGCTGAGGCTTTCATCTCGCTTCCTTTCAACTATTCCTCTTCTTCTGGTTTGGGACCAGTACCCTTCTGGTAGATGAAACCTCATTCCTCTGATGAAGGATGAAAAGATGACAAAATATAAAAAGTGCCCTCCTTCTTAAGGCTCCCTCAGGGCCCCAAAACCCTGATAAACTCTTGTCCAGTTAGTGTTGCCCACTAAAGCTGAATTCTGTTTATTCCTATATGACTTTGGGAGGAAGAAAAAAATCATTAGACAGAGACATTTGTAGGAGAAGTTTAATTTATTCTTCTTTTCCCATTCCTATGTACCATTTCAACTTTGTTATTTTGTCACAAGACTCTCCATAAAATAAGGGACAGTTACTTATAGTGAGGAGTGAGGAGTAATTAACTAAATCAGAAGCAGCTATGTTTTACGGATTTGTATTTACACACAAGACTTATCCAACTTTTTGTTTTAGTAAATGCATATCAAGCAGTAGACATTTAATTATATCTTTCCAACAGTAAAATCCTTCTCAATTCAATATTCTGAAATGTTTTTGTTAGACAAAGCATAATCATTTAATAATTTTAATAGGTCAGGATTATCACATGTAATGTCCTGCATTTTTTAGATTGCCTAATTATTTACAGCTGCACTGTGCACAATGCACATGTGAGTGTTGTTAATAAAATATGCTACATGTTCTTCGTATGCCCATAGGCATATCTCTCTTTATAAATAATAGTGATTTTATAGAGATGTGTCTACAATCACAAAACACACAGTCTTAAAACTGTTGGCTCTATTTCTGTTCATAACAAACAACTTCTTTCTCTTTCCATATCCTACACAATTTTTGAATTGATTAAAAAGGTATAGCTTTTCTCATTAAGGTACACAGAAACCAACTAGCAATGTATTCTACAGTTTTTAATGGGACCACAAGCAGATATTTTAGGGGATAGTTATATAAACTAATAGATGTAGATATCTGTCAGTATTCATCAATATTTTACTATGTATTAATGATAGATATATTTTATAAATATTTACAAGACTTACTTCTTTTACTGACTGTTTTCTTTTTCTTAAAATATAACTAAGGCCTAATTGGCTTTTATGATGACCTCTTTATCAACCTTGTTATATCATTAACAACATTTTCATTAAAATTCAGGGGATGTTGGTGCCTCTGCCTAGGACTTTCTTTGTATTGAGGTTGCTGCCATCCCATTCCCAACCAAAGCTGTTGTAGGAAAAGTAGCTTTGGCCTCAATTTCTCTTAGGCCTTCTCTTCTATAATAAGAATTGGTGGGTTTCAAAAGAATAATATTAATGGGCGAAGGTATAAGTTTCATCCCTATCACCTGATAAGAACAATAGAAAATTAAGAGATTGTGAAGGGAGTGAGATTTTGGAAGGGGTAAGATGTGAAAAGAGTGAGTATTTAGATGCTACAGATATTTTAACAAAGTCTAATATGTGAATCAAGTATATGTTTGTATGTAGACATGATTGTCTATATGGCTGTGGCTCTCTGTATGCATAACAAAAGGTAAATAGATTACTAACCTCCAGCCTGTATCCTTTCAACAATAAAAGAAGAGAAATATTATTTCTGGGAATTGGTTTCTTGTCTTTAAAAAGAAAAGGGTAGGGGAAACTATTGTCTACATTAGCACATGAGCTGTGTTTGTCTTCAATAAAATCAAACACTGTTCCCTTGGAAATATTTAGCATTCAGATATTTCCCTTGCTCCCAAGTCAGGATGCTGTTGTTGCTTTAATTGCCTGTGGGCTGTAAGTAGAAACATAAATTTCTGTTTTTACTTAAAATATGTTTTACAGTAAGGAGGGAGGAAAAGAAAGGGAGAATGGATTAATGAAAAATGATTAGAGGTTAAAACATAGTTTTCCCAAAACAAGAATGCATTTTTTTCTACCTGTCATATTCTTTTAAAGACACATATGGAACTTCAAGATTGTGGAAATTATTTCTAAGAATTGGCATTTAAAAATCCAGAAATATAGCCCTTTCAAAAAGTTTTTAAATGAGGAAAAAGTAAAGATGCAAAGCACTACCATGTAAATTAATATCACTTGCACTAATCCATTCTGTAAAATAAAGGATAGAATATTTTTTATACATGCCCCCAAATAATAGTTTTAAAATATCAATCCTCCAAGTTACTCATTTACAGATGTTAATTTTTAAAGCATTAGGAAAAGTGAATATAAAATATATTTGAAATCAATTTTTAAATGTTTTTTTTTAAATAAGATGAAATAAAGTACGTTTTCTTAAGAGCACTTCTGGTGGAACATTTCTAAAATTAAAGGATTATTTAAAAGAATTCAGTCTTGAAAAAGAAATCCAGTTAACTTAGACGTGCAAGAACCTAGATTGTTGTTTCTATAAACAGAATCCACAAAATTAAACCCTTGTGCTTTCCAGTTAAAAAATACATTAGCTCATTATGCTTTCTTTCATAAATATGAGTATGGAACTTTTACCTATTCACACATGATCTAACTCACTAGCTAGAACACTGGGCTTCTTCACAACCTTATTTGTTATCAAGGAGGATTTAATATAAGATGGGTTCATCCTGGATGACTTCCAAGGGGGCTTGTTTGCTCTAAGGGAGAGAATTATGAGACAGCTGGCTTTTGGGTGAAACTCTACAGTATTATATATAGACACCTACTCACAACTGTAAGTAGGTGTCTCTACCTACACTTCTTCTATCTTTACCACTCCCACCTCCCCCGTCTTCTATCCTTACACTTCCATACTAACAGGGTGATGTAATGGACAGCAGGCTGTTCTCAAAGACAAGAAAAACACCAACTCATTAACCAATTCATTAGGTATGTTTTTTCATCTCTCCAGCTACTCAGTTTCCACACTATTCTGGTATAGCCAATTGAAAAGACAAAAAAAATCATTCTATCAACTCCTGGTTTTAATTATATAATGTCAAAAAATCTAGTTTGAGCCATCCTCCCCCAAAACCTGATACATGTACACTGAATTGACTGCTTTCATTATCATCTTGTAAATAATGTCTGTTATATCAGCATCTTGGGCAGAAGGGGGGTGATGTAAACATTTTTCATATTGCTTGCTTCTCATCTTACCCAATTATTTTTCACATACTGGAGAATCCCATTATAATGTGGCTGATTATCTCCTAGATTTGACCAGATTCGAGACCAGCCTTTGCTCTGCTCCCTTTCACAGATATGAAAAAGCCTACTATAAAAGTGTACTTGGAAAGTGGGTGTTGTATTCCCCCTAGACCAATATTAAAGAGTGGTTTGTTCCACAGAATTTATATCTAGCAAAGGATTGTCCCTTCCATAGTATTTGCAATCTGAGCAGAGAAAACCATACACATACCCACACCACCTGCTAAGATCACTGTTTGATATCATATTTTGAAAGCACAGAAAGTAGAAGGCTATGTACCAAGGGTAGTTGTTAATTGGGCTTCAAATGGCATATGATCTCAAACTGCAGGAAAAAACAGCTGTGTGAGTGGATTCATTGCACAGAATAATACCATTTTTCTTAATGTTTTACTATTCACAGTGTACTTGCAGAGGTGTTGGTAGTGTTCATCTTTAAAATCAGTTTTTTTTCTTTATTGCCACAGGTGTACACATATATACATATATGGAAAAGGTCAGAATCAAAGACATAAGTATGTCTTGAACCTGTGGTGACTCAGGAAAAGAACAGAAAAAAATAATATTTGTGAGATTTATTGGCATAATCAGGAACTTTGCTTGTTCAAAACAATGCACAATAGCCACTGTTAAGGGATAGGGATTGACATGCTCAACAGCGAGCAGCAATTTTCTTTCCTTTTTTAAATTTTTAACAATTTTTTAGCAATTTTCTACAAGTGAATTATTTTATTACAGGAAGAAGAGCTGAATGCGTTTACACTAAATTTTTGAATGCTGAACCTTTGGGGTGGAAGTGGTTGAAATTCTAGATAAACATATTTTCTTTAATCACTTTCATTTTCTATGTTATATCCTGGCAGGGAAAATCCAAACTTCCCTTGATTTTACATTAAAACTAAAACTAAAGTAAAATTTCAAAGTACCTCTTTCATCCACCTTGAGTCTTCCCTCTATCATTGTCCATGGTGGAATAGACATTGTTGGCTCTATGGCTGTTTTCCATTGGCTTCCTTAGGGCAGCTCTAAGGAAGCTGGTATGGAACGGATTGCAAGACAAAGGGCTTGCTGCCCCCTCCCCCCCCCCAGAACTCCAGTCTCTCACCTACAGTGGAAGTTCAAGTTCTATATTCTCTTCCACCCCTTAGTGCTCTGCTTCTGCATGTGCTGGTTTGATGCCTTCTGCTGAATTAGAAAACTAACTAGCTTTGTTTTGTTTTCAGTGGATGACAATTGTGTCTACAACTGGATAATTTTTAAATTGCTGATTTAAAATAATTTTATTTTTTGGAGACTTCTCTCTTTATCTGATTTGTATTTTGTACTGTATTTATGCATGATTTAGAGAACTTGCAGATAGAAGAATTTAAATAAAGGCAGTAATATTTTCAATTTATGCACTACCTTTCCTCCTTAAAGATCCCTAGGCACTTTAGAAATGATGTATACAATATACTCTGCAACAATCAATATGCAAATCACAACAGAATGACCACTTCAGGCCACATAAAATGACCACACTCCGTCCAGGCAAAACCTCATTAATATCAATAGGAGTTTTGTGCACAACTGAAGGGCAGTCAGTATATGCCATGGGTCTTATTCATTGCCATGTAAGAATATGAAAAGTCCATGGTCTCTTATCACAAAGGAATAAAGTCTTACATTTTAATGTCATCATATTTGAAGAAAAAAGGCAAAAGGAATTCACATATATTAGATAATTGTTGCTTAAATTTATCTTTGAGCCTTTTGGAGAAAAATGTTACTTGGTAACTCAAAAACCTGTGATACTTAAAAGTAATTGTGCATAATATTTTTAAATTAAAATTGGTACAAACATCTGTAGAAAAAAAGCTTAAATGGAAAAACTTTAAACTTACAGTCTGCTGGTTGTTTCTAATTACACATACACACAAACACACACAGAGAAAGCACACACACTGGACTTTTTAAAGTAACCATTGAAACTTCTTAAGCTAATAATAACCATGCAAGTAACTCCTCTCACCCCCTACTAACACCACCCAGTCTGCATTTTGTGAAAATGAATACGCTGTTCAGTCGAAGGGGGTGGATTCAGTATGTTTTACATGTATTAAGGTAAATGGGGCTTTCAGGACAAGAGACCCTTAATACTCTAATAGAGAATAATTTATTTTCTGGCTCACTTTTAACCCTTTGGACTATGGGGATATGTGATACAAATTGGAGCTCCTCTTCAGTGTAAGTGGTGCCAACTATATGCTATCATTACCTTTTGATGATATGCAAGCAGTTTTAACAAAATTCTGGAAAACACATAAAAAAAATCAACCTACCTGTAATGAGGCTGAGTATTTATTGGAAAATATTTGTTGATCTAATCTCTTTGTGCCTGCTTTGACCCTGTTCCATGCCTCGGGCTGTCAGAATTGTGCAGTCCCTATTCAAAGCTCAATGTCAAATTAAAAAGTGAGGAGAATGGAGCAGCATAATAATAGCTTAAAGCTATTCTCCACCTTCCCATAAACAAACATATGAATTTCAAAACCCAGTATTTTTTGCCAAATGAATATATTCAGATTTTAGATGTCAGTTGTAGAATAAAAATAGCTACAACATCCAATTTAACAAGTATGTTTATTGAGTGCATACCAGCAGTATGCAGGGCATTATTGGGCTAGAATGTAAAAGGTATGTAGTAAGGTATGGAGCTTGTTTTGAGGAGCTAACAATCCCTAGGGAAAACAAAAATAAGATAAAAATGTGCACAATTATTAATTAAATGAGATTGGAAAGTGCTAGAGATACTATTGCCAAATTTGGTGCCACTGTTCTATATTTTTGTTTTTACTTTTTAATAATACATTATCATGTTTAAACAGAAGATTGTTTATGCTACTTTGATAATATTATGCATCTTTGTTGAACCCCAGATAGATGCAATTGTTAATTGACTTATATGTATAGACACTGAGAGTCATTGTATCATTTGCAAATTCCTAAAACAATATCTAGCTCTGATAAGATTGAATTATGTTTGTATGGAAATTTTTAAAAGAGATAAAGTGCAGAAAGATAAACACATTGTAAACTTCTAAAATTCACTGCCTGTTTCTCCTCTCCATACTTTGAAAACTTGGGATAAATGTCAGGCAACACGAACTATATGAAATGTTTCTCTCTCCTTATTTTCATCTCTTTACCCTTTAAAGGATTAGTCTATCCCACAATTCTGCAACTAATAACTTGTGTTTGTGTTGAGGAGGGGTCTCAACTTCACCAGCAGGTGCTGAGAGTCATACTCCAAAAATATTCTTATGTGATCTGCTCCCACTATGGATTTCCTTGTATAACATTTATGACATGGTAAAACCACAAGGCAAAGAAGAACATGAAAAACACATTTCCAGATCAGAAATTCCTGTTGGAAAATATAAGGGTATTGTGATTTAAACAAGAAAGGGGAAAAAAAACCAAAAGCCTGGCAAACCCCTTTTTAAAAATTGAATTGTTCTCAGCTAAACGCCATTCTCATTGAAATTTTCTGGAGTGTGTTTCTGCTAACAGTGGGTGAAATAATTTCTATGAGTTTAGATATCTGTGGGGGAAATGGAACTGATGTTTCAGGTGTGACTATTTTGCTGACTTGCTAGGATAATATTCAGAGTTAAAAAGAGTTTAAAAAAAAACTGAATCCCTAACAAAAATTCAGTAAATGGGGAATGTATCCTGTCTTTTTTTCTTTTATTTATATATCTTTTCCTCTTCCAAATGCATTCAACAAAGTGAGGCTTAGAGCACCATTTCAAAATTTCCAATTATTTAGTGGGAACTATGGTCAGTGTGAAATATGTTCCTTAACACAGATAAAAATTAATCAGAAGAATAAGAAAGTCATTCTCAATGAGCCTGCATGTAAATAAATAAACACAGAGTTCTGGAAGGCAGAAGCATGCTTTTCTTGGAGGAAAGGGATAGAAACACAGTGGACAATCTCATGACTATGCAGTCTTCCTAGCTAAGCCTTCTAGGATAGATTGTCAGCGCTGTCAGTCATGCTTTTCAGGAAACGGAGATAAACTTTGAGTAAAGTCACATAGGCACGATTATGAGCAATGCTCAAATGGGACCCTTACTGACCGAGAAAATGCATTTTGAGTTTGTTAAAGGCATCCCAGACACATTTATATCAATATCTTGGTTGTGATATTATAGTATAGTTTTACAAGATGTTACCATTGGATGAAAAACAGTAAGGGGTACACAAATCTTGCTAGATTATTCTTTTTTTATTTTACCAAGCCCTCTTAATTTTTTAAAATTTTCTTTCTGGTTATTCCTTACAACTTCATGTGTATCTATAATTATCTCCACTAAGCTTTTATTTTTTTTTTCCACTAAGCTTTTAATTTCAAAAATTGAGGCACAATTTTAACATTTTTAAAAAGCTGGTACTAATTATTTTCCTGTCATTCAGTAACTTTCAGGACTCTAAATGTTGACCTTTAATTTTTCTAGATTTTTCTTTTTTGCAGGAAGAGGGAAGTGTTAAGGGACACAGTGTCTGAATAAAACCAGCCTGTTCTGACTTCTTGAATTATAAATAATCTCCTATATCTGGTGTTTATTGAGCATCGAACCCATACTTTGAATCTGGAAATCTTGGTTACCTACCTAGGATGCTGTCTGGTTGGTTTAACCGCTTTCTGAGATGATTGCTTATAAAACCAGTCCCAGCTTCAACCCAGGAAAAGGCAACAGAATTAAATTGGTGCCCAAGGAATAATTTATCAGAACTATGTACGGACATCTTGGGGACATATAATTTTAACTATTCAAAAACAATTAAATAATAAAACAAACATTTATTGAGATTCTGACATATCCCGGAATTAAAAATCAGTATAGTTCTGGGGATTTATTTTGTGTTCTCTGGATTTTGACTTGTTTTTAGGTAACAAATCTGCAGCTTAATTACCTGTGGGACATTGACCAAGTTCTTTAACCTCTTTTTTTCAAATATTTATCTATTTATTTGAAAGAGGGAGAGAGAAGGAGTGAGAGAGCAGAATTGCAAGTAGGGGAAAGGGCATAGGGAGAGAATCCCCAAGCAGACTCCCCACTGGGCATGGAGCCAGACAGGGCTCAATTCCAGGACCCCATGAGATCATGACCTGAGCTGAAATGAAGTGGAACACTTAACTTACTGAGCTACTCAGGCACCCTGAGTTCTTTAACTTCTGTGTTTTATTTTCTCATCTGTAAAATGGGAGTAATAATGATCATACCTATCTATTGGGTTGTGAAAATTAAAAATATAATTTATGCAAAATGCATAACTTAGTGCGTGACACCTAGTAAATAATCATTTGATATTAGCTTTAATTGATCTGAATGTTTCTCTTCCTTTTCTATGGTCCTAATGTAAGGAACAATGCAATATGTTTGAAATATATCTAAACAGACTTAAAAAGAAATTCCCTTTTTAGTATTGACTACTGCAGTGATTCACATCCCTCTTCACACACACTTCAATACACATGACAGTTGACATTTATATGAACAACACATTTGATGGCTTTTCCAGGATTGTCTGCTACTCCCTGGACATTAACTGTAATGCATGAGCTTGAGAGCGATATCATCCAGACAACCAGTAATCTGCTTATATTTATTTTTTAATAAAAGGCAAATAACACATACACTTTGATATTATAACTATAATACAACACACTCTTTGTGACACACCTCACAATATATTGAAACACAATGGTGTGTTGTCACACCAACTGAAAATTGCTAGCACATAGGAATGTCAATTAATTTCTTAACCTAAAGCATAGGCAAGTAATACTGCTATTCTCTTGGCTTAAGCATTTTAACCATAATATGTCTTATTCCCATTAAGGAGTAGAATTCAAAAGTAACTCCATTATAATAATGTAAAATTTCCCAGAAAAGATGGTTAAATATCTCCTTTATATTCACCATCACTTAAAAAAAGATTCTATTCCTAAATAAATAGATTCTATTCTATTCTATTCTATTCTATTCTATTCTATTCTATTCTTCTATCCTATCCTATCCTATCCTATCCTATTCCTAAAACATTTATAAAAACCCAAGAAGGTTTCCCTAAAATTGTGAAAGCACATATATTCTAGGTGAAAAAAATAGCTTTGACCTTTTCAGAATTTGTGAAGTTTGACTCACTATCTATTCCTATTCTTTCTGCTTGCAGTCTTGGTAAACCATGGGGGCAAAACAATATGGAAAATCAATCAAATTGCAAAATACTGAAAAGGTTAAAGTCTATTTTTATGAGTTTATTCTATGTTCATAGTCATTCACAGATTGCATTGGGCATTACATTTATTGAATCTCATTTTGTAATAAATATTCCAATGTGAAAGAAGTGGGCAAAAATAATTTGATTCGTTTTTCCCCTTGGTATATTTGTAGGACTAGCAGGCAAAATAGACTTTAAGACAACAAGCATTATCTGGAATAAAGAAGATCACTATGCCATCATAAAAGACCACTTATCAAACATTTAAAAATATGAACTTATGTTTACCTGATAACATAGCCACAAAAAACATATGAAGCGAAATTGCACAGCACTACAAGGAGGATTAAAAACAAAAAACAAAAACATAGCAGAGATGGAGCAGTTCCAATAAGGAACAACATATAGAGAGTGATCATGAGCATGGCAATTAAATTGGAGTGGAAGTCAAATGTACAGGACCACAAAAATAGAAGAGAAATAGAGAGTATAATGCTAAGAGAAATAATACAATCAGAGAAAGGACAAACACCACAGAATTTCACCCACTTGTGGCATAAGAAACAAGACAAATGAGCAAATAAAAAATAGTGAGATGGGACACTTGGGTCGCTCAGCGGTTGAGCGTCTGCCTTCGGCTCAGGGTGTGATCCTGGGGACCTGGGATCGAGTCCCACATCAGGCTCCCTGTGGGGAGCCTGATTCTCCCTCTGCCTATGTCTCTGCCTCTCTCTCTGTGTCTCTCATGAACAAATAAATTTAAAGAGAGAGAGAGAGAGAAGGAGAGAGGCAAATCAAGAAACAAACTCAACTGTAGAGGACAGACTGATACATTTGTACTGTACATTTGCTACCAGAGGGGAGAGGAGCTGGGAGATGGGCAAAATAGGTAATGGGGGATCAAGGAGTGCACTTATCCCAATGAGGACTGGGTGATGCATGGAATTGTTTTTTTTTTTTTTTTTTGATAGTCACACACACAGAGAGAGAGAGAGAGAGAGAGGCAGAGACACAGGCAGAGGGAGAAGCAGGCTCCATGCACCGGGAGCCTGAGGTGGGATTCGATCCCGGGTCTCCAGGATTGCGCCCTGGGCCAAAGACAGGCGCTAAACCGCTGCGCCACCCAGGGATCCCTGCATGGAATTGTTGAATCACTATATTGCACACCTGAAACCAATACAACACTGTATGTATGTTAACTATACTGGAATTTAAAATAATGAATGAATGAATTAAAAATAAAATAATAAAAAGGTTCTCTTTTATTTAAACTATAGTTAGTTAACATATGTGGTAAAATTGGTTTCAGGTGTAGAATTTAGTGATTCATCACTTATATAGAACACCTAGTGCTCATCACAAGTGCCCTCTGTAATATCCATCACCCATTTAGATTATACCCACTCACCTCCCTCCATCAACCCTCAACCTGTTTTCTGTACTTAAGCAACTCTTGTGGGTTACTTCCCTCTTTGTGTTCTCCCCTTCTCCTATATGCATTGGTTTTGTTTCTTAAATTCCACACAACAGGTAAATCATATGGCATTCATCTTTCTCTGACTGACTTATTTCACTTAACATAACAAACTTTAGTTCCTTCCACATTGTTTCAAATGGCAAAATGTCATTCTTTTTTTTTTTTTTTTTTTAAATTTTTTTTAACTTTTATTTATTTATGATAGTCACAGAGAGAGAGAGAGAGAGAGGCAGAGACACAGGCAGAGGGAGAAGCAGGCTCCATGCACTGGGAGCCCGACGTGGGATTCGATCCCGGGTCTCCAGGATCGTGCCCCGGGCCAAAGGCAGGCGCCAAACCGCTGCGCCACCCAGGGATCCCAAAATGTCATTCTTTTTGATGGCTGAGCAATATTCCATTTTATACATATACCACATCTTCTTTATCAATTCATTAGTTGATGGATATTTGGGCTCTTTACATACTTTGGATATTGTTGATAATGCTGCTATGAACATATGGGTGCATGTGACTCTTCAAATCAGTAATTTTATGTCCTTTGGATAAATACCTGGTAGTGTAATTACTGAGTCATAGGGTAATTCTATTTTTAACTTTTGAATAATCTCCATACTGTTTCTCAGAATGGCTATACCACCTTACATTCCCACCAACAGTGTAAGAGGTTTCCCCTTTCTCCACATCCTTGCCAACATCTGTTGTTTCCTGTGTTGTTAATTTTAGCCATTCTGACAGGTGTGAGGTGGTATCTCATCGTGGTTTTGATTTGTATTTCCCTGATGATTAGTGATTTCTTTTGGTGTATTTTTTAAAATTTATTTTATTTTATTTAAATTCAACTAATTAACATGTAGAGTATTATTAGTTTCAGAGGTAGAGTTCAGTTATTCAATTGCATTTAATACCGAGTGCTCATTGCATCATGTGCCCACCTTAATGCCCATCATCCACTTACCCCATCCCCGCACCCACCACCCCTGCAACAACCTTCAGTTTGTTTCCTATAGTTAAGAGTATCTTATGGTTCATCTCTCTCTCTGATGTCATCAAATTTTTCCTTCCCTTCCTGTATGATTCTGTTTTGTTTCTTAAATTCAACATATGAGTGAAATTATATGCTAATTGTCTTTCTTTGATTGACTTATCTCAGTTAGCATAATGATGTTGAACATCTTTTCATGTATCTGTTATCCATCTGTATGTCTTCTTTGGAAAAATGTCAGTTCATGTCTTCTGACCATTTATTAGCTGGATTGTTTATTTTGGGGATGTTGAGTTAGATAAATTTTTCATGGGTTTTGGATACTAAAAAACATTCCTTCTTAAATGCAGAGAACAAACTGGTGGTTGCCAGAAAAGAGGTGAGGGAGGTATGGACAACTATGTAAAGGGGATTGAGGTGCAACTTCCAGAAATAAAATTAAAATCATGGACATAAAAAAATATAGCGTAGGGAATACAGTAAATAATAAAAAATTTCATTCTTAAGGCAAAATTTGTAATATGACTACAAAATGACATAATGTGTATTAATTTGTTCTCATTGCAATAACTAAGAAAAATGAAAAATAGTACCAATTTAGTCAAGGATTATGGTGGAGGCAGGAATTATTAAGGAATTGTAAGAAACTGCAAAACTCTAGTCCTTAGAATGACAGTTTTTGATGCTTTTGAGAAACGTAAGGAATGTTTAAACTTCCGTAAATGTACAATGAACCAAGTGATTCCTTTCTTACCTTTCTAACCAAAACCTAATAGTTGATGTGTGTTTCATTTGTCAGGTAACCAATATAGCTGCGTGTGCTATTATTTATATGTCTATTTTATATTTGAAACATATTTTTATTTGCATGGATAATATCTTAAAACATTTAAAGTTTCATAGCATAATTATATGTTATATAAAAACATGTTGCTTTATCTGATCATTAGGTCAGATATTAGCTTTTATTGTAAGCAAAAAAAAAATCTCCTATATATTATTCTCATCCAAATGAACTGTATTTATATCTTTTCCTTCAAGGAAAGCTAAAATATCTTGGTGTAAGTAACACAGATTGAGTGAGAGGTGTTAGCTGCAGTCATAGTGGCCTTAACTAAAATATATAAATCAATCTATTTTGTTTTGAAAATGTATTTAGTAAGATTTATCAATATTACTACAAACCCTGGAAACTACAGTAATAGAACAGTCTTGTTATAAGTGAGTCTTTTTCCTGCCAGAGAATGAAGGGACATGTTATTTCTCTTTCTGGAACTGTGCTTTCTATCACATAAAGCTAATGAAAAGTACCTGTTAGCAGTTGAGCAATACAATATTTAAAATTATATCATTTTGAGAATCATCTTTGGTATCCTCTTTCAATTATGGAAAAATATAAGTCACGATCATCTAATACAATTTTAGATATAGTGATTAATACATATTTTCATATGAAAGCATTCTGATTTTAGATTATATGCCATTTTTTTCTGTTTGGAGAAAGTAATTTTGGAGAAAGCAGCCACTCAAGTCAGAATATAAATTGGAACGAAAATAAAAATGAATCTAGGGCTATCATAATGACCTAATTTTAGCACACAATCATTTTCCAGAACCCTTTGAAATCTAGATGCTTCATTTTAATAAATGATATTTAGTATATTGAATGAATGAATAACAAAATTCTCACACTGAAGACCTATAGGTTTCCCTGAAAAAAAAATTGAAGAGGGTAAAATTGATCTTAGATGCTTATCTCTGGACATGTTCCATAGTTACTCTTGGCTGTCTAAGTCCTATAGCTCTTTGCCAAGGCCTACCTATCACCTAAACATTTCTTTCTTTCTCCTCCCTAGACCATTGGAAGACCATCCCTTCATTGGAACTATTCCCCATTCTTGGATCAGATACCCTCTTAGTATTTTTCTTATTTTAAAAGAGGATTATCTGTATTTTTCTGCCCCTACCCCAGAAGCCCATCTACTTTCCAATGAAGAATAGTCATAGAAAAGATTCCTATTTTTCCCACTCTTATATCAGATGTTTATCACAGAGGTGTGGTTTTAATGAAGTCACAGCTTATATTTCTTATATAACCAACAATAGCAGCTAGTACTTATTTTTTAAGATTTATTTATTTATTTATTTGAGAGAGAGCGAGAGACGGAGCACAAGTTGGCAGAATGGCAGGCAAACTGGCAGGCAGAGGGAGAGGGAGAAGCAGGCTTTCTGTGGAGTAGGGATCCTGATGTGGGCCTTGATCCCAGGACTCCTGGGATCACAATCCGAGCCAAAAGCAGAAACCTAATCATCTGAGCCACCCAGGCGCCCTGCAGCTAGTGTTTATACAGCACTTATACACCATTATTCTAAGTATTTTACATATATTAGCTCATTTAATTCTCATAATAATCCTAAAATGTAGGCATTATTTCCAACCTCATTTTGTGGATGAGGAAAATTAGGTCAGATAGATTGTGGAAATTATCTAAGGACATATAACTAAAACATGCCAGAGTAAGCTTCAAATCTGGACATGCGGCTTTAAAGTCTGTGCTCTTAACCTCTGTACTATCTTGCCTCCCCATGGTGATAGTCAAAGACTGAAAATTGGTGGTTTCCCAAAATCTATTTGTTATATCTTTATAATTTAAAGCCAATTTAAAGTTTCTGCATAAAGCCTTAGATTTGGAAAATACAAATATTACAATTAATGATTTATTAATTTTGTTATTTTGTTACATAATTACTTTCAATTTATCAAATCTAAAATAGTACTTTTACTTATCTGTCTCAAATTAAATACTCTTTACTAGACTCTGGTGTCAGGGACTGTACTTTACTTGCTCAGAACTGAGGCATGACTGAGCTATCATAGATTCATATAATAGATACATATAATAAATATTCAATAATGCATTGAATAAGTGAATAACGAAAACAACTTGTAATGATTACATATCAAGTATTAGGCGCTGTGCAAATGCTTTAAATATATTATATAGAATCCTTTACCAATCCAAATATAACATAGGTATCATTACCCTCATTTTAAAGTTGGAAAATTAGAGATTGGTTGTCAAATTGATCAAGACTTTACATTCATTGCAAAAAACAAAAGGCTTTAGGTTAAATCTATGAAAGGACAAGTAGCAAAACCACATTTGTTTTTTGACATTTAGAAGTTAAATTTTATTTTTATTTTTATTTTTTTATTTTTTTTAAATTTTATTTATTTATGATAGTCACATAGAGAGAGAGAGAGAGGCAGAGACACAGGCAAAGGGAGAAGCAGGCTCCATGCACCGGGAGCCCGATGTGGGATTCGATCCCAGGTCTCCAGGATCGCGCCCTGGGCCAAAGGCAGGCGCCAAACCGCTGCGCCACCCAGGGATCCCAGAAGTTAAATTTTAAAGACTCTCCTGGCTTCTCAGAAATATGTTTTTTTTTTTTTTCTGTACTGTGTTGGCTTTAACATTTGAAATATTCTCACATCTTCTAAATGATGTTACAAATGGATTTTATTTAATATCAAAAGAAGTGGGAGATAAAATAAGTAAAATAAAAATATATTTTCTCCATAAATGTCTTTAATATTTCAACAGATATCTTTTTTTTTTAATTTTTTTTTTTAATTTATGATAGGCACACAGTGAGAGAGAGAGGCAGAGACATAGGCAGAGGGAGAAGCAGGCTCCATGCACTGGGAGCCTGACATGGGATTTGATCCCGGGTCCCCAGGATCGTGTCCTGGGCCAAAGGCAGGCACCAAACCGCTGCGCCACCCAGGGATCCCTTTCAACAGATATCTGTTGCATTTCCATACGCCAATAATGAAGCAGCAGAAAGAGAAATAAAGAAAAATAACCCATTGACAATTGCACCAAAATTGAAAAGATTCATACTTATCATCATAACCAAACAGGTAAAAGAACTGTACTCTGAAAACTACAGACCACTGAAGAAAGAAAATGAAGATGACACAAAGAAATGGAATGATATTCCATTTTTATGGATTCAAAGAACAGATATTGTTAAAATATATATACTACCCAAAGCAACCTTTGTATTTTTAAGAAATCCATATCAAAATACCGACAACATTTTTCACAGTTAGAACACACAATCCTAAAATTTATATGGAACCACAAAAGACCCTGAATAGCTAAAGCAACCTTGAAAAACGAAAGTAAAGGTGGAGTCATCATCTTTACTTAAATTCCAGAATTTAAGTTATATTATAAGCCTGTAGTGATCAGGAGAGTATGGTACTGGCACAAAAATCCACACATAGATCAATAGAACAGAAATGTTCCCCTACCACATGTTCCACTGTCCCATTATACATCATTTGCAAAACACTAATTCAAAGGTAAAAGTATTAAGAATTTCAAGACAGTGACCATGGAACATTAAACCCCAGGCATGGGGACCTGCTGAGTATGTGGCCTTGTGTGACTGTACTGATCATATGCTTATGAATCAGCCCTGCACCTATTTCACAAAAATGTCTGAGGCATTATTGTCTAGTTGATTGAATCCAAGCATCTATGTTTGAATATTGGCTCCCTAACTTATCAGATATGTATATTAGCTTGGTAAGTTATTTTTACCTCTTTAATACTAAGCTTACTCATCTGGAAGTATTGTGATAATAAAAGTGCTTTCTTCATAAGACTATTGAAGTTTAAGTAAGACAATATATATGCATACAAATCGGGTGGCATATATGATTCTATAAATGTAAGGTATGTCATTTAATTTCAAAGGGGATTGGATGAAGCCATGCAAAATGCTTAGAGCTAACTAGGTCTGGTGGACACTTTATTTTCAGTATACATCTCTCCTATTCCTACAGAATGCTTTCCTTCTGGAAATTGTCATATTACTGCAACTCCATTCATAGCAACTGAGAGTGCTGACTTGTGAGTAAAATGTGTATTACCACTTCTATTCATACTTGATTAATCTAGAGTGAGTACCAAAACCAAATAAGGCTACAGTTTTTGGGATTCAGAAGAAATGCAGCTGGGTTTCAGGAACCTCTGGAACCAGTCTGAAATTCAATCAAAACACGCCTTTAGTCTCTGCTTTTTTCTGCACACATGCCTCATTTTTCTTTTTTCTTTAATTTTTGTCCTCAGTTTCTAGGAGATATCCCTAGATTCTTATTACAAACTTTGGCTTAAGTTAGTTTGAGATGGCCTTCTGATATTTACAATCAAAAAAGCTCTGTCTATACATCATCATATTACAGAAATCTGATTCCAGGAATGAATTACCTTCCCCCATTTGTGTATTCACTACATAACAGATAATAGCAACTCAAATTCCAAGTTGGGTACCCAATACCATGTGAATAAAATCCAGATCAATAATAACCAATTGCACAAAAACTTTCTGGCCACCCTAGTCAAAAACAATCTCTTCCCTGAACTCTTGAATAACTTTCTGTCTTTTGTTTTACAACCTATGACACTCTATAAATTCTTTGTGGCTATCACATTTATAATTACAAATTTGTTTTAGTTATTTGTGTATATCTCACTACAACTATTAGAATGCAAACAGACTTACCTAGGGTTATTGTTAGTATCATTATTATTTTTTTAAAGATTTTATTTATTTATTCATAAAAGGCACAGAGAGAGAGAGGCAGAGACATAGGCAGAGAGATAAGCAGGCTCCATGCAGGGAGCCTGATGTGGGACTCAATCCCGGGTCTCCAGGATCATGTCCCGGGCAGAAGGCAGGTGCTAAACCACTGAGCCATCCAGGGATCCCCAGTATCATTATTATTAATCACTATAGTCTCTGAAAGCATGGCAAATGGTAAGATTTTAATAAAAATTACTGAATAAATGAATTTGTTAATTAGCTAATAAAGAAGTCTTAGAGTTAGCTAGTATTATGCTGCTTGTACTTCCTCATGTTATTACTGATAGTGATGACTACTTTTGTTAAATCACTGTTCGCTTACTATATAAAAATATGGTTGCAAAGCAATCATCACCACCACTTTCAGAATTCCACCTATACAATAAAGTTCACCAGTGGAAAAATTACTCAATTATTAGGCCAGGAAAACATAGTCCTAACTTTATATGCTTCTACATATGTTATGCAAGAAAAACATTTATAAGTACACTTATTCATTCTCTTCCTATCTTGCCAAACAAATGATTACAGGAGACAGATGTTCCCATTTCCAGACAACATAATTCAACAGAAACATTAGTCAACATCTTCTGTGTTTTGATTTGGTCATTAAGCCTTAATTCTAATATTATCAGCACTTACCCTATTGTTAGAAAAAATGAGAAATGGATATGAAACCAAAGAAATAGTGTATCTTTCATATAGACCAGAAGTTCTCAACCTTGGCATTATTGACATCTTGGGATGGAAAATTCTTTTTTTTTTTTTGAGGATGTTCTGTGCTTTGTAGAATGTTTAGCAGCACTTCTAGCCTCTATCTACTAGATTCCAATAACACCCCTCCCAGTCATGACCATCAAAAACGTCTCTAGATATTGCCAAACATTCCCTAGGGGGCAAAATTGTCTCCGTTGAGAACCACAGATATAGAAAGAATATGGGATCCCTGGGTGACGCAGCGGTTTAGCACCTGTCTTTGGCCCAGGGCGCGATCCTGGAGACCCGGGATCGCATCCCACATCGGGCTCCCGGTGCATGGAGCCTGCTCCTCCCTCTGCCCGTGTCTCTGCCTCTCTCTCTCTCTCTCTCTCTGTGTGACTATCATAAATAAATAAAAAATTTAAAAAAAAGAAAGAATAGAATTACTACACCGTACTCTAGCTTCTAAAGCACAAATTATTTCTAATAAAATGTTCACTGAATGCACAGAATTTTTTTAATAGTTTTTTTATTTAAATTTATTTTTTATTGGTGTTCGGAATCCACAGAATTTTAACATTGGAAAGGGCTTTAAAAATAAAATAACCCTCTCATCTTACTAACAAATAAATTGAAGGTCAGAGAATAAGGGGACTTATTCACAATCACAGAGTGAAGTAATGACAGAGTTGTCCGGTATCAAGATTTCCCAACCCCTATATAGGGTTTGAGCTACCATAGCAAGCTCAAATTAGGAAGTCCCATTAACATGGTCATTGCTTGACAGTGGGCCACTTGGATGCCACCTAAAATTGGGTGGTTGGCTATCTTTCCAGCAGAACTGACCCATAATTAATGGATTCCAGTAGAAAATTAGAGTTTGGAGCCCTTTGTGCAAGAGTGAGCCTTTTACCCATCCACCACTCCCAATCCGGGAGTAAGTCCTAGTGTTCAGTCACCCTTGGGGGTCCTTCATCCACTGTGCATGGGGTTGTCAGAAAGACAGATGCCTTACTTGACTTCCCATCTCCTTTCAGAAGGCGTGGCACGTTGATCCAGGGGTTGGTGGGAAAGAAAACTGAGCAGCCATTGGGTATCTCCATTTCAAAGGGATTGCAACAATAGAAATAAAATAAAACCATTCTTACAGGTAAAGGGAAAAAAAACACAAAAGAAAAAAAGAAGTTCAAAATGTTTCCTGCCTGTGAGCAATCTACCAATACAGTCTTATATCTGCAAGCAAAACCTAACTCAGCTATTGAGTTAGCTTAGTTCCATAAGAATAGTTAAGCAAGCAGTTGATAGTGTTTACATGAGAGCCTGATAGCACGCTACTGTAGAAATATGGACTCCAAGTAATTGGCGTAGAAAATGAAGTCAACTCATTAATAGGTTTCTGAAACACATCTCTTTGAAAATCCATTTGACAGTTTCATTTTAATAAGTATTTGACATCTCCAGGCAATTCCACTAGACTCTTTCACCTTTTACTTTCCTCTTGATGTTCCTTGCAGGCAGTTTCTGCAGTTTGTTAACTGTCCCTGCTCTGGAAAGAAAATGCTTTACAGGAATAGCAGCAGCAGACATTTTGGTGTATATATGCAAAAACACATGGGGATATTTTTCTCTTGAAAATTATAGTGTTTCCTCCAAATTTTCAGAATAGGGAAGCAGCCAGATAAGCTCTATAGCAATGGGGAGATTGTTTCTTGGACTGTAGCTATGGATGTGAGGACCCAGCCACAGACTGTCAGTGTCCAGTATTATCAGTATGGATGTTGGCTATATGGAGATAAGTGGCCTTACACTAAACTTTACTATTTGTCTAGACTTTTCTAATCCTGGATTGATGAGACAAAATTATTCACAGAATGTCAAAACTGGAAGAGTCATATGAGATTATTAAATTTTCCATAGGGTACTGAGAAATACCAATAATTTCCCAAGGTCACATTGGAATTCAAATCTCTAAGTCTAAAAATAACTTAGAACTCCTCCTGAGGACTTGGTTTTCTAAAATGTCAGGCTTTGGGCACATGGGTTAAGCTCAGTCAGTTAAGCTTCTGACTTCTGATTTTGGCTCAGGTCCTGATCTCAGGGTCATGAGATCGAGCCCCCCAAGTTGGGCTCTGTGCTGAGTGTGGTGCCTGCTTAAGATTATTTCTTTCTGTCTCCCTCTGCCCCCCTCTGCTTGTTCTCTCTCTAATTAAAAAAAGTCAGACTAGTGTAAAACTAAGTAAATGAAAGGAGTAAACAATAAACTTGGACACAGATATTCATCAGCTTAGCACTTAACACGTTGGGGGGCACCCTGTACAAGGTGTAGTGAAAAATTGAAGCAATTAGATAGGTAATTCAGTTCAAAACACACTCATCTGAAACATTATAAAAACAATAGTTATTTTTTTAATAATCCTAATAGTTACCTCAATTATCCACTTCACTGTTTGTGTGTAGACTCAGCTAGCCAGAGAGGTCATAATTATCACTACTTGATCTTAATGTGACTTCTTTCCTTGTCAGATAGTTACCAACAGGGCAGCCCTGGTGGCTCAGTGGTTTAGCGCCACTTTCAGCCCAGCGTGATCCTGGGGACTTTGGATCCAGTCCCAGGTCAGGCTTCCTGCATGGAGCTTGCTTCTCTCTCTCTCTCTCTCATAAATAAATAAAATCTTAAAAAAAATAGTTCCCAGCAAATGTGAACATAAAGGCAACTAGCTAGAGGCACAGTAAGAGATTGAAGTGCCCTTTAAGTATCTACAGAAAGAATTTTAAAAAATGGCAAAATGGAATGTGTGGATTGTGTGTGTATGGAATCACTTTAAATTAATCAAATTTATCTGTCATCAAAATCAGCCATCAGACATTGGATATTAAAAGTAAAAGTAAAAGTAAAAGAGAGCCAGAGGGTTTTGTATGTTCTCTGATTGAAGCGATTTAGTTTAGTTGCAAATATATTTTTCTGTAATGAAAAACCAAAGCCAATAGCTTATTATTTATTTTTTATTTTTTTGAAGATTTTATTTATTTATTCATGAGAATAATATATAACATATATGCATATATATAATGTAATATATACAAAGAAGATGTGATTAATATATATTAGTATATATGTCACATCTTTATCCATTCATCAGTTGATGGGCACTTGAGCTGTTTCCATAATTTGGCTACTGTAGATAATTTGATAATGTTGCTATAAATAATGGAATGCACCTATCCCTTTGAATTAGTATTTTTGTATTCTTTGGGTAAAATACCTAGTAGTGCAATTTCTGGATCCTAGGCTAGTTCTATTTTTAACTTTCTAAGGAACCTCCATATTGCTTTCCAGAGTGGCTGCACCAGCTTGCATTCCCACAAACAGTGCAAGAGGGTTTGCTATCCTCTGCATCCTTGCCAACATGTGTTGTTTCTTGTGTTGTTGATTGGAAAAATGTCTATTCATGTGTCTTCTGCCCATTCTTTAATTGGATTATTTGTCTGTGGGTGTTGACTTTTATATGTTTTTTAAATATATTTTGGATACTAACGATTTATCAGATATGTGATCTGCAAATATTTTCTCCCATTCTGTAGGTTGGCTTTTAGGTTTATTGATTGTTCCCTTCACTGGGGAGAAACTTCATTTTGATAAACTCCCAATAGTTTATTTTTGCTTTTGTTTCCCATGATTTAGGAGATATATCTAGAAAGAAGTTATTATGGCCCATTTCAAATATGTTATTATCTGTGTTCTCTAGGATTTTTATGGTTGTAGGTCTCACATTTAGATCTTTAATCCATTTTGAATTTATTTTTGCATATGGTGTAAGAAAGTGGTCTGGTTTCATTACTCTAGATGTTGCTATCCAGTTCTTCCAATACCATTTTTATGAGACTTTTTCCAATTTGATATTTTGTCCTACTTTGTCAAAGATTAATCGACCATATAATTGTGGATCCATTTCTGGGTTTTATATTCTGTTCTATAGATCTATATGTCTATTTCTGTGCCAGCACCATACTGTTTTGATCACTAAAGTTTTTGCAAAGAAATTGCTAGAACTGATACTCGAATTAAGTAAAATTGCAGAATACAAAATCAACCCACAGTACAAAATGTTGCATTTCTATAAACCAATAAAGAAATAGAATGAGAAATGAAGGAATCAATCCTGTTTACAATTGCACCCAAAACCATAAGACAGCTAGGAGTAAAGCTAACCAAAGAGGTAAAAGATCTGTACTCTAAAAACAATAGAATACTTATGAAAGAAATTGAAGAAGACACAAAGAAATGGAAGGATATTCCATGCTCATGGATTGGAAGGACAAATAGTTAAAATGTCTGTGCTATCTAAAACAATCCAAGTATTTATTGCAGTCCCTATCAAAATACCAGCAGCATTTTTCACAGAGCTAAAACAAACAATTCTAAAAATTTGTATGGAACCAAAAAAGACCATAAGTAGCTGAAGAACCTTGTAAAAGAAAAGCAAAGCTGGAAGCATCACAGTTCCAGAGTTGATTAAGTCTTTTATGAAGAGGCAGAGTTGGATTAGATGGCTGAGACCTACGAAAACTTAAGTCAAGTGACTGGCTTGAAACTTATAAAAGAAGTATGCTTTTCATCTGTCAGCCAGTATAGGTAAGTGTTAACTTGTATATGGTCATTTGCTCCTTTTTCCTTTTTTCTCCCTTTTTTCAAATTTTTATTTAAATTCCAGTTAGTGGGATCCCTGGGTGGCGCAGTGGTTTGGCGTCTGCCTTTGGCCCAGGGCGCGATCCTGGAGACCCAGGATCGAATCCCACGTCGGGCTCCTGGTGCATGGAGCCTGCTTCTCCCTCTGCCTGTCTCTGCCTCTCTCTCTCTCTCTCTCTGTGACTATCATAAATAAATAAAAATTTAAAAAAAAATAAATTCCAGTTAGTTAACAGACAATGTAATATTAGTTTCAGGTGTAGAATTTAGTGATTTATCACTTACAGCAATATTCAGTACTCATCGGTACTAGTGCCCTCCTTATCACCCATTTAACCCAAAGACCTGTCCATCTACCATCCAGTAACCCTGTTTGTTTTCTATAGTTAAGAGTCTGTTTCTTTATTTGCCTCTGTTTCTTTATTTGCCTCTCTTTTTTTCCTTCTGCTCATTTGTTTCTTAAATTCCACAGGTGAGTGAAATCATGTTATTTGTCTTTCCCTAACTTATTTCACTTAGCATAATACTCTCTAGCTCCATCCACACTGTTGGAAATGGCAAGATTGCATTCTTTTTTATGGCTGTGTAATACTTCAGTGTGTGTGTGTGTGTGTGTGTGTGTGTGTGTGTGTGTATGTACCATATCTTCCTTTGCCATTCATCAGTCAATAGACATTTGGGCTCTTTCCATAATTTGGTTATTGTTGATAATTCTGCTATCAACATTGGGGTGCCCTTCAAATTAGTATGTGTGTATCCTTTGGGTTTCCTAGTAGTGCAATTTCTGGATCATAGGGTAGTTCTATTTTTCACTTTTTAATGTTAAACTGTTTTGAACTGTTTTCCAGAGTGGCTGCATCAGTTCAAATTCCCAGGAACAGTGCTGGAGAATTCCCGTTTTCTATTTTATTTTATTTTATTTTATTTTATTTTATTTTATTTTATTTTATTTATTTTACTTTATTTTATTTTATTTTATTTTACTTTACTTTATTTTATTTTATTTTATTTGAGAGAGGCAGAGTGCAAGTGCCACACAGAGGGAGAGGGAGTGGGACAAGCAGATTCCCCTCTGATTGAAGAGTCTGATGCTGGCTAAACCTCAGGACTCTGAGATCATGACCTGAGCTGAAGGTAGATGCTTAACCCAGTGAACCACCTAGGTGCTCCTATACAGCACTTCTTTATCCATTCATCAGTTGATGGACATTTGGGCTCTTTCCATAATTTGGCTATTGTTGATAATGCTGCTATAAATATTGCGGTGCATTCTTTTTTGAGTTAGTATTTTTTGTATTCTCTGGGTAAATACCTAGTAGTGTGATTGCTGGATTGTAGGATAGTTCTAATTTAACTTATTGAGGAATCTCCATACTGTTTTCCAAAGTGGTTGCACCAGTTTGGATTCCCACCAACACTACAAAAGGGTTCCCTTTTGTCAACATTCTCACCAATACCTGTTGTTTCTTGTGTTGTTGATTTTAGCCATTCTCACTGTTGAGAGGTGATATCTCATTGTATTGTTGATTTGTATTTCCCTGATGATCAGCGATGTTGAGCATCTTTTCATATGTCTGTGGGCCATCTGGATGTCTTCTTTGGAAAAAATGTCTATTCATGTCTTCTTCCCATTTTAAATTGGATTATTTGTTTTTTGGATATTTTGGACTCTAACTCTTTATCAGATATGCCATTTGCAAATATCTTCTCCCATTCTATAGGCTGCCTTTTAGTTTTGTTCATTGTTTCCTTCCTTGCGCTTTTTATTTTGATGAAGTCCCAGTACTTTACTTTTGCTTTGGTTTCCCTTGCCTCAGGAAAGAAGTTTCTATGGTTGATTCGAAGAGGTTACTGCTTGTGCTCTCCTCTAGGATTTTTATGTTTTCAGGTCTTACATTTAGGCCTTTAATCTATTTTGAATACATTTTGGTGTATGGTGTAATAAAATGGTTCAATTTCATTCTTTTGTATGTAGTTGTCCAGTTTTCCCATTTGTTGATGAGACATCCCCGCACACCAGATGTCCTTTCCTGCTTTGTCAAAGATTACTTAACTATATGACAATGGGTTAATTTCTGTTTTTTTTTCTATTCTGTTCCATTGATTTTTGTGTCCTTTTTGTGCTAGAAGCATACAGTCTTGATCACTGTAGCTTTATAATATAACTTGAAGTCTGGGATTTTGATGCCTCCAGATTTGCTTTTCTTTTTAAGGATTGCTTTGGCTATTCGTGGACTTTTGTAGTTCCATAAAATTTTGGTATTGTTTGTACTAGCTCTGTGAAAAATGCTGGTGGGAAAATACCAAAGATATTTAAATGTTAGTTTGAAGTACAAGCATCTCAGTTCTTCTCAAATATTCTCCTTACCATTTGAATCATCAATTGTTACAACCATGGACAGTATAGGATACCTTGATTAAAAGGCAATTATTAGTTGAAAGCAAACCAATATGTAGAGCATCGTTTATTGTTTATTTCCATAGCTATAAATTTACCTAATCAATATTTTTCCATATATCAGGTGACCTGTCATGGAAAGATGGCTTAGAATGGTTACTGTGTTTAGTCAGGCTATGAAGTCATACTGCCTGCAATACAAGAACTTGGAGAAATCAGAGATTTGTGAAGGCTAGGGTGGTTATGGGATACTTCTTAGATTAAATGAAACTAAAGGATAAGTGACATTTGGACATGTACCTCTTTTGGACCAAATTGATGAAACTCCATGCATTTCTTTGTTTTATTATTTTTTCTTTCAGTTCCACTAATGGAGATAGTGCCAAAATCATCATAAAAGGTTATTTCTGCTCATTTGCAAAAAACAAACAAACTAAAACAAGAACAAAAACAGTGTTCTAAAAACCAATAGGTCATGTTTCCATATTAAAATAGACAAAAAGTACAGACTTTGAAAAATATTAAGACACCTTTTATTCTTTTATTATTTAAATTATTTTTTTTCCTTCAGAGCAAAAGATCTAGTGAGAGATTGGCAGTTGCTAATACCATACTCAAAACCGCATTAAGGAAAAAGATTGATTTCATATATCTCTGAAAACCAAGGTATCTGATAGCCAATGGAGCAGTCAATAAAAGAAAGAGCAGCTATATTTTCCTACCTTGTTTTTTATCATTAAATAAGCAACACAGAATGGGGAAAAAAGAAAATATGGAAATAAGTATCAAGAACAGAATATGTGTGTGTGTGTATGTTTATGCGTGTGTGTGAGAGAGAGAGATTGAGAGAGAGAGAAGCTAAAGTCAGTTTAACATGGAAAACAGCGGGAAAATTGGACATCCACATGCAGAAGAATGAAACTAGACCACTCTCTTTCACCATACACAAAGATAAACTCAAAATGGATGAAAGATCTAAATGTGAGACAAGATTCCATCAAAATCCTAGAGAAGAACACAGGCAACACCCTTTTTGAACTCGGCCATAGTAGCTTCTTGCAAGATACATTCACGAAGGCAAAAGAAACAAAAGCAAAAATGAACTATTGGGACTTCATCAAGATAAGAAGCTTTTGCACAGCAAAGGATACAGTCAACAAAACTCAAAGACAACCTACAGAATGGGAGAAGATATTTGCAAATGACCTATCAGATAAAGGGCTAGTTTCCAAGATCTATAAAGAACTTATTAAACTCAACACCAAAGAAACAAACAATCCAATCATGAAATGGGCAAAAGACATGAACAGAAATCTCACAGAGGAAGACATAGACATGGCCAACATGCATATGAGAAAATGCTCTGCATCACTTGCCATCAGGGAAATACAAATCAAAACCACAATGAGATACCACCTCACCCCAGTGAGAATGGGGAAAATTAACAAGGCAGGAAACAACAAATGTTGGAGAGGATGCGGAGAAAAGGGAACCCTCTTACACTGTTGGTGGGAATGTGAACTGGTGCAGCCACTCTGGAAAACTGTTTGGAGGTTCCTCAAACAGTTAAAAATAGACCTGCCCTCCGACCCAGCAATTGCACTGCTGGGGATTTACCCCAAAGATACAGATGCAATGAAACGCCGGGACACCTGCACCCCGATGTTTATAGCAGCAATGGCCACGATAGCCAAACTGTGGAAGGAGCCTCGGTGTCCAACGAAAGATGAATGGATACAGAAGATGTGGTTTATGTATACAATGGAATATTACTCAGCTATTAGAAATGACAAATACCCACCATTTGCTTCAACGTGGATGGAACTGGAAGGCATTATGCTGAGTGAAGTAAGTCAGTCGGTGAAGGACAAACATTATGTGTTCTCATTCATTTGGGGAATATAAATAATAGTGAAAGGGAATATAAGGGAAGGGAGAAGAAATGTGTGGGAAATATCAGAAAGGGAGACAGAACGTAAAGACTGCTAACTCTGGGAAACGAACTAGGGGTGGTGGAAGGGGAGAAGGGCGGGGGGTGGGAGTGAATGGGTGACGGGCACTGGGGGTTATTCTGTATGTTAGTAAATTGAACACCAATAAAAAATAAATTAAAAAAAAACATGGAAAACAGCAATCACAGAAGTCTTTAAATCTGGGATGCCTGGGTGGCTCAGTGGTTGAGTGCCTGCCTCCAGCTCAGGATGTGATCCTAGAGTTCTGAGATTCAGTCCCACATGGGGCTCCCTGCATGGAGCCTGCTTCTCCTTATGCCTATGTCTCTGCCTCTCTTTTTCTGTGACTTTCACGAATAAATAAATAAAATCTTTAATAAAAAAGTCTTTAAATTATTCTTCTTTCTGAGTAAAGTGGGCACTGGAAATCTGAAACTTTTCAGCATTAAATTTCACTCTCTGCCTGTCCCTAATAATATTGTAAACGACAATATCAGATCAAGAAAAATATGAAATAAAAATGAAATAAGTGATTCGAAGTGGCAGTCTCATAGAAAAACAGGGCATAATGTTTGAGAAGAACACTATTTATATGAAGCCACTTTCCATTTTCTACCTATTTTCCTTTGTGATTGTCATGTGTTGATGGCACATAGAATCAACTTCAAGAAATGAAAAAAAAAGAATGAAAGATAGGAAGGAAAGGAAGAAGGAAGGAAGAGGGCAAATGAAAAAGAAAGAAAGAAAGAAAGAAAGAAAGAAAGAAAGAAAGAAAGAAGGAAAGAAAGGAAGGAAGGAAGGAAGGAAGGAAGGAAGGAAGGAAGGAAGGAAGGAAGGAAGGAAGGAAGGAGAAAGAAAAGAAAGAAAGAAAGAAAGAAAGAAAGAAAGAAAGAAGAAAGAAAGGAAGAAAGAAAGAAAGAAAGAAAGAGAGAAAGAAAGAAAGAAAGAGAAAGAAAAAGAAAGAAAGAAAGAAAGAAAGAAAGAAAGAAAGAAAGAAAGAAAGAACATGTGAAGAGTACAAGAAAGAAAGAAAACAATGTGTTTTTCCTGTGCAGTACACTTCATAATGAAAACAATTACTCCTGACCCTCAAGAAAGTAATACAAGCAAAAAATATCACTCCCAACCTGTCACTCAAGAAATATCTTAAGACTTCCCTGGCTTTGCAATGCAGATGGGCTAGATATAAATCTGACAGGAAGGATAAAGTAGCTAAATGATCAACATTAGCAAAGACCCTAAAGTCATGCCAGGCATCTATAAGTTATGTATCATCTCCTTTCCTTGTATCCAGGAATGTGGTATTATGAAAAAGTAGTAATGGAGATATGGACACAAACCTGATACCAATATTAATATCACTTTTTCCCCCCTATCTATGAGGGACAAATATACTATGACTTCCCAGAGCCATCTGTCCATCATTTTCAAATCTTCAAAATTCATAATGAAAAATGTGTGCTCAAAAAAAAAAAGAAATATGTGTGCTCATATTATCTAACATTTCAAAGTCCTCAGGTTTTTATGACCCCAAATCTTTCAGAGAAATAACAAAATAACTCAAGAAATCAAGAATTTATCTTGTATCTAATTGTTGAATTACTAAATTCTACACCTAAAACTAATATTACACTGTATGTTGACTAACTGGAATTTAAATAAAAACTTAAAACAAATTCCTTTTAATTACTACATTGATACAAAATCCTAAAAATGTCCATTTCATATATTTAGTCTTACATTTGCCTTGAAAGAAATGTTCCTGAACCTGAGACTCAACCTACCAATTTATAAGATAGGGCATTTTTTCTGCCCCCCCCCTTAAAGTAGAGTTTCTTAATTATTCACTTGGACAGAGGTTAGCATCAGTGGTTCTGAATTGTTTTCTTAAACATATTTCTGTAATGACTTACTTTCATGTGATATTTTAAAGATAAGACTTATAATTACATTATGAAAAATAAAAGATATGAAAAAAGTTATTGATATAAAAAAGGACATGAAAAAGAAGCAATAATCAAAAGGTAGCTTCCTGTTTTATATCTGACCAGCATATCTGTGTTTGAGACAGAAGTATATCATGAGCAAATAGCCATTGCATCATCTTCTTGTTCTTCCATGCAGGTAATGTGCAGTCATGTAATAAGGCCATGGATTTCTACTTTGCTTGAGATGCTGAACTACTAATTTTTGAGCAGCTTTGATGCATCCAACATAGGAGTATAGCTGCAGGAGATATGAAATAACTGGGAAACTAACAGAGCATAAACAGGACAAATTGGCAAAATTATTTACACTAAAACTCAACCTTACCATCCTTCTGACAACTTCAATAAGAAAGTATGAAGTAGGGATCCCTGGGTGGCGCAGCGGTTTGGCGCCTGCCTTTGGCCCGGGGCGCGATCCTGGAGACCCGGGATCGAATCCCACATCGGGCTCCCGGTGCATGGAGCCTGCTTCTCCCTCTGCCTGTGTCTCTGCCTCTCTCTCTCTCTGTGTGTCTATCACAAATAAATAAAAATTAAAAAAAAAAAAAAAAAAAAAAAGAAAGTATGAAGTAAATATTAATTATTAATAATGAACTGTTTGGGACCAAATAATAAATATGGAAATATTAGAGAATGGTAACAGGCACAATTAAGTACTCCACGTGTTCTTGTAATGCTCTTTAATTAAAGCAATCATCACAATCAGGTAGCAGTGTCATGGAAGGAGCACTAAAAGGAGCACTCTCAAGCTTTCTGTTGCAAGGGCTTTTGCTAATCCCAGTTTACTTTTTGTGCCCTTTTCTCATTTCAGTTCTCCTCAGATTATTCTCTGGCTGTTTGAATTATTTCCCCATCAACAACAATTTACCATGATATCTTCTTTTTCCCACACACAACTCAGCTCTGCTTTAAAAATATACTTCTTTCCTCCCCTCCATCTCTACCTCCAAAGCCTCTTTTGTTCCTTCTAAGGCTGTCTTTCCAGAGAAATGTAAAATTGATCAATTTTTATTAAGATATTTTTTCCAATTGAAGGTGTAACTGACAGTCACAAATGAATTATGTGTTACTAATCTCCAATTACCTACCTACCCCCAACACACATACACACATACACACATTGTGTGCATGTACACACACACACACACACACATACACACACACATTGGTTTTTTGCATTTTATTCCTGTACCAGACTATTTCCATCAACTTCATATACTAGAACAAAAGAGCTCAATATATTGCTGTTTTTGGAAGGATGCTTTTTTTGTCACATACTCATCTTTTGTGTGTGTGCACATGTGTGTGCAGTATTGTTTACCAGAACTATGTAGTATTACTTGCTACCACAGGAAAATTATATAACCTTATAATAAGATCATTGTTTTGGCTTTTGATCAGTTCAAGAAAGACTTGCTTCTTCCTATATAACATGCTAGTGAGGATTATGATATAATGGAACATTTGACTCCTGTTTAAGAGAATAAAGAGTACATTATTCTAAAATACGTGCACAGCAAGGACCTGAGGAGTCTGTATATTTCATAAAAATGATCAAATCCAAGGATTCCCAAACACCAGTATATAGACTAGCTACATCAGAGTCACATGGAATAATTATTAAAAGTCAGATTCCTTGCCCCCTACACCGGACCTATTGAATCATAATCTCTGAGTGTGGGGTTTAACAAACAGATTTAAAGGATAGATAATTTGCTCAGGAAACCCCAGCAAAGGAGGAGTGACGAAAAGGTTAAATTCCAGATCCTGTTGATTGCCTAGTTTGTACTATTAGCAACTAAGGTTTGTACTCATACTATCTGCAGAAATGATTGCCTTAAGTTAACCTAAATGAGGCAGGTCTGAGTTGAAATGACGGGGGAAAAATCAGTCTTAGCTTCAAACATCACTTAAGTACTGGAGAAAGCTGGAAGGCATACTGGCAGACATTTAGAATTGGATAATTGAGCTTTCTTTCTGAGGAAAAATTTGAATTGCCTGTAAACAAAGGGACAGATTAACCAGATAGTAGTTTTAGCTATGTAGCCACAAAACAAAGGGAATTTTCTCTGGCTACATTTGCAAGGATCAATAAAAATGGAAATTTGTCCAAATTGCAGGAGGAAATTTGCCAGTGAGTTTACTAAAATGTAATTTTTTTCCTATGTTCTGTGGTCTCTCACTGGACTTGTCATGTTTTTTTTTTAATTTCCTATTTGTTGTTATGAATAAATAAAATTAAAAATAAATTATTAGCATGAATTTTAGCATTCGTTTTTGTATTTTGTAATGCCATATTAAATGTAAACATAAATCATATGCAAAGTCACATGCATTACTCAATTCTTATTTTATTGTTCGTACAGACATATGTGTTTCGTTCTTACAGGAGTATTGGAAATGCTGCACAACACTAATTCATTGTTTTTATTTTATTTCTATTTTTTAAAGATTTTATTTATTTATTCATGAAAGACACACACAGAGAGGCAGAGACACAGGGAGAAAGAGAAGCAGGCTCCATTCAGGGAGCCCGGTGTGGGACTATTCCAGGACTCCAGGATTACACCCCAGGGTTGAAGGCAGGTGCCCAACCTCTGAGCCACCCAGGCGTCCCTTGATTTTACTTCTTGACAGGCTTACATTCTACTAACTCTTTATACTTTGGGCTTCCTGATGAATAAGGAAACTAGAAGGAAATGGATTTACAAATTGCCCTATATTTTCCTTTTATTCAACATGATCGTTTTTAGTGAAGGTGGTTGGCAAATACAAGTAATCAAATGCGTAAGAAAGAATATTCAGTTCCTTTGTTGTTCTTATCATTGCCTTTTTTCTGATTTTGCAGCAAGTTCTGGTGTGAAAGTTAAGTGGCTAGGCTTGCTCATTCCTACTGATAGAACTCACATAACTTGTACTTGTTTTGATTCTTATTGATCTTCCACAGAGTGTGGGTCCAACAGAATTCTATACTCATGAGCCATCACAAAGCTATATGCAAAAGGAGTGGCAAGACACAGTAGACACATATATTGTGCATATTTCCTCAGTTCCAAATATGCTCCATTGTCTCATTAGACTTTACTTAGAAAACAGAGTTCTGAGATAAAGTGATTAAGAATTGTTTTTTGTATATGTTCATCACTGAAGTGTTTGTTCATCTTTTGCCCACTTTCTTTTTTATTCTGCCCACTCTTCTTTTTTAAAAAAATTCAAGTATAATTAACAGTGTTATGGTAGTTCAGATGTACAATATAATGATTCAGAAATTCTATATATTTTTCAATGCTCATTGAGATAAAAGTACTGTTAATCCCCTTTATCTATTTTGCCCATCCCCTCTCTCACCTCTCCTCTTCCAGTTTCTTCTCTGTATTTAAAAGTACTTTTTTTTTTAGTTTGTAAGTTTTTTTACCTTGTTTCTTTATTTGTTATATTTCTTAAATTCTACATATGAATGAAATCAAATGTTATTTACCATTCTCTGACTGACTTATTTCACTTAGCATTATGCTGTTAGATCCACCCATGTTGTTGCAAATGGCAATATTTCATTCTTTTTTTTCCGTTTAAAATTTGTATTTTGTTGAAAATTACTAATTAAGGTTATTTTTTCCAATTTTTTGGCTTTTTAAGTTTATTTTTTAATTCCATTTAGTTAAAAGTGTTATATTAGTTTCAGGTGTACAGTATAGTGATTCAACAATTCCATACATTACTCAGTGTTTATCGTGACAAGTGTACCCATTAATCTTCATCACCTATTTAACCCATTCCCATCTGCCTCCTCTGGGTAGTCATCAGTATGTTCTCTAAAATTAAGAATCTGTTTATTGATTTCACTCTCTTTACAGTTTTCCTTCTGCTCGTTTGTTTTGTTTCTTAAATTTCACATATCAGTAAAAGCATATGGTATTTGTCTTTCTCTGACTGACTTCACTTAGCATTATACACTAGCTCCATCCATTTCACTGCAAAAGGCAAGATTCCATTCTTTTGTTTATATATATCTCACATCTTTATCAATTGATGGACACTTGGGCTGCTTCCATATTTTAGCTATTGTAAATAGTGTTGCTATCAACATCAGGGTGCATGTATCTTTTTGAAGTAAAGTTCTTGTATTTTTGGGGTAAATACCTAGTAGTGCAATTGATGGATCATAGGATAGTTCTATTTTAACTTTTTAAAATATTTTTGAGGAGTCTACATTCTCTTTTCCAGAGTGGCTGCACAGTTTGCATTTCCACCACCAGTGTAGGAGAGTTACCCTTCTTCATATCCTCACCAATACCTGTTGTTTCTTTTGTTGTTGATTTTAGCCATTCTAACGGTGTGAGGTGATATCTCATAGTAGTTTTGATTTGCATTTCCCTGATGGTAAATAGTGAGGAACATATTTTCTTGTGTATAGTTGAGTAGTATTTCATTGTATATGTATACCACATCATTTTTATCTGTTCATGTATGGATGGGCACTTGGGTTGCTTCCACAACATGGCTATTGTAATAATGGTGAAGTTAACAAAAATGTGCGCATATCTTTTTGAATTAGTGGTTTACCTTTCCTTAGGTAAATACGCAGTAGTGGAATTACTAGATAGTATGGTAATTCTATTTGTAATATATGAGGAGTCTGTATACTGTTATTGACAGTAGTTATACCAATTCACATTCCCTCCAACAGTGTACAAGAGTACTTTTTCTCCACATACTCATCAATACTTATTTGTGGGTTTTTTTTTTTAGCCATTCTGAATGTATAAAGTGGTATCTCATTGTGGTTTTAATATGCAATTCTCTGGTAATGAGTGATGTTCATCATCCTTCATATGTTTGCTGGTCATCTACATGTCCTCTTCAGAAAATGCCTATTCAGATCTTCTGCCAATTTTTAATTGGGTTATTTGAGATGTCTCTGGAGTTAACTTGTAATAAGTTCTTTATGTGTCTTGAATATTAACCCCATTTGCAAATGTCTTCTCCCACTCAGTATGTTGCCTTTTAGTTTTCTTGACAGTGTCCTTTGGTGCTTTTGTTTTGATCTAGAAAAATGTTTCTATGACTCACATCAAATAAATTACTGCTTATATTTTCTTCTAGGAATTTTATAGTTTCAGGTCTGACATTTAGGTCTTTATTACATTTTAAGTTTGTTTGATTTTTCTTTTTGTATGGTGTATGAAAGTGATCCAGTTTCATTCTTTTGCATGTAGCTCTCCAATTTTTCCTGACACCATTTGTTGCTGTCTTTTTCCCATTGGATAACCTTTCCTTCTTTGTTGAAGATTGACAAGATAGTTGTAGGTTTATTTCTGGGTTTCTATTCTGATCTATTGATCTCTGTATTTATATTTGTTCCAGTACCATATTGTTTTGATTGCTACAGCCTTGGAATATATCTTGAAATCTAGGATCATGATGTCTCTACCTTTATACTTCTTTCTCAAGATCACTTTTGTTACTCAGGATCTTTTGTGGTTCCAGAAAAATGTTAGGATTATTTGTCCTAGTTCTGTAAAAAATGTTGTTGGTATTTTGATAAGGACTGCATTGAATGTGTGGATTGCTTTGTACTGTATGGGCATTATAACAATATTGGTATTTCCAATCCATGGGCATGGAATATCTGTCATTTCTGTCATCCTCATCTTTTTAATCAGTGTTTTATAGTTTTTGGAGGATGAGTCTTTCACCTTTTTAAGTTTATTATTAGCTATTGTATTTTTTATGCTTACAAACGGTATTATTTTCTTAATTTCTCTTTCTGCTACTTCATTTTTTTGTGTATAGAAATACAATAGTTTTCAGTATATTTTTTTTTCTTTTCCAAACTTTTTATTATTTTTTTAATTATTTATTTTTATTTATTTTTTTATTGGTGTTCAATTTACTAACATACAGAATAACCCCCAGTGCCCGTCACACAATCACTCCCACCCCCCGCCCTCCTCCCCTTCCAACACCCCTAGTTCGTTTCCCAGAGTTAGCAGTCTTTACGTTCTGTCTCCCTTTCTGATATTTCTCACACATTTCTTCCCCCTTCCCTTATATTCCCTTTCACTATTATTTATATTCCCCAAATGAATGAGAACATATAATGTTTGTCCTTCTCCGACTGGCTTACTTCACTCAGCATAATACCCTCCAGTTCCATCCACGTTGAAGCAAATGGTGGGTATTTGTCATATCTAATAGCTGAGTAATATTCCATTGTATACATAAACCACATCTTCTTTATCCATTCATCTTTCGTTGGACACTGAGGCTCCTTCCACAGTTTGGCTATCGTGGCCATTGCTGCTATAAACATCGGGGTGCAGGTGTCCCGGCGTTTCACTGCATCTGTATCTTTGGGGTAAATCCCCAGCAGTGCAATTGCTGGGTCATAGGGCAGGTCTATTTTTAACTGTTTGAGGAACCTCCACACAGTTTTCCAGAGTGGCTGCACCAGTTCACATTCCCACCAACAGTGTATGAGGGTTCCCTTTTCTCCACATCCTCTCCAACATTTGTTGTTTCCTGCCTTGTTAATTTTCCCCATTCTCACTGGTGTGAGGTGGTATCTCATTGTGGTTTTGATTTGTATTTCCCTGATGGCAAGTGATGCAGAGCATTTTCTCATGTGCATGTTGGCCATGTCTATGTCTTCCTCTGTGAGATTTCTGTTCATGTCTTTTGCCCATTTCATGATTGGATTGTTTGTTTCTTTGGTGTTGAGTTTAATAAGTTCTTTATAGATCTTGGAAACTAGCCCTTTATCTGATAGGTCATTTGCAAATATCTTCTCCCATTCTGTAGGTTGTCTTTGAGTTTTGTTGACTGTATCCTTTGCTGTGCAAAAGCTTCTTATCTTGATGAAGTCCCAATAGTTCATTTTTGCTTTTGTTTCTTTTGCCTTCGTGGATGTATCTTGTAAGAAGTTACTATGGCCGAGTTCAAAAAGGGTGTTGCCTGTGTTCTTCTCTAGGATTTTGATGGAATCTTGTCTCACATTTAGATCTTTCATCCATTTTGAGTTTATCTTTGTGTATGGTGAAAGAGAGTGGTCTAGTTTCATTCTTCTGCATGTGGATGTCCAATTTTCCCAGCACCATTTATTGAAGAGACTGTCTTTCTTCCAATGGATAGTCTTTCCTCCTTTATCGAATATTAGTTGCCCATAAAGTTCAGGGTCCACTTCTGGATTCTCTATTCTGTTCCATTGATCTATGTGTCTGTTTTTGTGCCAGTACCACACTGTCTTCATGACCACAGCTTTGTAGTACAACCTGAAATCTGGCATTGTGATGCCACCACCTATGGTTTTCTTTTTTAAAATTCCCCTGGCTATTCGGGGTCTTTTCTGATTCCACACAAATCTTAAAATAATTTGTTCTAACTCTCTGAAGAAAGTCCATGGTATTTTGATAGGGATTGCATTAAACGTGTATATTGCCCTGGGTAACATTGACATTTTCACAATATTAATTCTGCCAATCCATGAGCATGGAATATTTTTCCATCTCTTTGTGTCTTCCTCAATTTCTTTCAGAAGTGTTCTATAGTTTTGAGGGTATAGATCCTTTACATCTTTGGTGAGGTTTATTCCTAGGTATCTTATGCTTTTGGGTGCAATTGTAAATGGGATTGACTCCTTAATTTCTCTTTCTTCAGTCTCATTGTTAGTGTATAGAAATGCCACTGACTTCTGGGCATTGATTTTGTATCCTGCCACGCTACCAAATTGCTGTATGAGTTCTAGCAATCTTGGGGTGGAGACTTTTGGGTTTTCTATGTAGAGTATCATGTCATCGGCGAAGAGGGAGAGTTTGACTTCTTCTTTGCCAATTTGAATGCCTTTAATGTCCTTTGTTGTCTGATTGCTGAGGCTAGGACTTCCAGTACTATGTTGAACAGCAGTGGTGAGAGTGGACATCCCTGTCTTGTTCCTGATCTTAGGGGAAAGGCTCCCAGTGCTTCCCCATTGAGAATGATATTTCCTGTGGGCTTTTCATAGATGGCTTTTAAGATGTCGAGGAATGTTCCCTCTATCCCTACACTCTGAAGAGTTTTGATCAGGAATGGATGCTGTATTTTGTCAAATGCTTTCTCTGCATCTAATGAGAGGATCATATGGTTCTTGGTTTTTCTCTTGCTGATATGATGAATCACATTGATTGTTTTACGGGTGTTGAACCAGCCTTGTGTCCCAGGGATAAATCCTACTTGGTCATGGTGAATAATTTTTTTAATGTACTGTTGGATCCTATTGGCCAGTATCTTGTTGAGAATTTTTGCATCCATGTTCATCAGGGATATTGGTCTGTAATTCTCCTTTTTGGTGGGGTCTTTCTCTGGTTTTGGAATTAAGGTGATGCTGGCCTCATAGAACGAATTTGGAAGTACTCCATCTCTTTCTATCTTTCCAAACAGCTTTAGGAGAATAGGTATGATTTCTTCTTTAAACGTTTGATAAAATTCCCCTGGGAAGCCATCTGGCCCTGGACTCTTGTGTCTTGGGAGGTTTTTGATGACTGCTTCAATTTCCTCCCTGGTTATTGGCCTGTTCAGGTTTTCTATTTCTTCCTGTTCCAGTTTTGGTAGTTTGTGGCTTTCCAGGAATGCGTCCATTTCTTCTAGATTGCCTAATTTATTGGCGTATAGCTGTTCATAATATGTTTTTAAAATCGTTTGTATTTCCTTGGTGTTGGTAGTGATCTCTCCTTTCTCATTCATGATTTTATTAATTTGAGTCTTCTCTCTCTTCTTTTTAATAAGGCTGGCTAATGGTTTATCTATCTTATTAATTCTTTCAAAGAACCAACTCCTGGTTCTGTTGATCTGTTCCACAGTTCTTCTGGTCTCGATTTCATTGAGTTCTGCTCGAATCTTTATTAACTCCCTTCTTCTCTTGGGTGTAGGATCTATTTGCTGTTTTTTCTCTAGCTCCTTTATGTGTAAGGTTAGCTTTTGTATTTGAGTTCTTTCCAGTTTTTGAATGGATGCTTGTATTGCGATGTATTTCCCCCTTAGGACTGCTTTTGCTGCATCCCCAAGATTTTGAATGGTTGTATCTTCATTCTCATTAGTTTCCATGAATTTTTTTAATTCTTCCTTAATTTCCTGGTTGACCCTTTTATCTTTTAGCAGGATGCTCCTTAACCTCCACGTGTTTGAGGTCCTTCCAAACTTCTTGTTGTGATTTAGTTCTAATTTCAAGGCATTATGGTCTGAGAATATGCAGGGGACAATCCCAATCTTTTGGTATCGGTTCAGACCCGATTTGTGACCCAATATGTGGTCTATTCTGGAGAAAGTTCCATGTGCGCTTGAGAAGAATGTGTATTCAGTTGAGTTTGGATGTAAAGTTCTGTAGATATCTGTGAAATCCATCTGGTCCAGTGTATCATTTAAAGCTCTCGTTTCTTTGGAGATGTGCTTAGAAGACCTATCGAGTATAGAAAGAGCTAGATTGAAGTCACCAAGTATAAGTGTATTATTATCTAAGTATTTCTTCACTTTGGTTAATAATTGATTTATATATTTGGCAGCTCCCACATTCGGGGCATATATATTGAGGATTGTTAAGTCCTCTTGTTGAATAGATCCTTTAAGTATGATATAGTGTCCCTCTTCATCTCTCACTACAGTCTTTGGGGTAAATTTTAGTTTATCTGATATAAGGATGGCTACCCCTGCTTTCTTTTGAGGACCATTCGAATGGTAAATGGTTCTCCAACCTTTTATTTTCAGGCTGTAGGTGTCCTTCTGTCTAAAATGAGTCTCTTGTAGACAGCAAATAGATGGGTCCTGCTTTTTTATCCAGTCTGAAACCCTGCGCCTTTTGATGGGGTCATTAAGCCCGTTCACATTCAGAGTTACTATTGAGAAATATGAGTTTAGTGTCACCATGATATCTATTCAGTCCTTGTTTTTGTGGACTGTTCCACTGAACTTCTTCTTAAAGGGGAATTTTAAGAGTCCCCCTTAAAATTTCTTGCAGAGCTGGTTTGGAGGTCACATATTCTTTTAGTTGCTGCCTGTCTTGGAAGCTCTTTATCTCTCCTTCCATTTTGAATGAGAGCCTTGCTGGATAAAGTATTCTTGGTTGCATGTTCATTTCATTTAGGACCCTGAATATATCCTGCCAGCCCTTTCTGGCCTGCCAGGTCTCTGTGGAGAGGTCTGCTGTTACCCTAATACTCCTCCCCATAAAAGTCAGGGATTTCTTGTCTCTTGCTGCTTTAAGGATCTTCTCTTTATCTTTGGAATTTGCAAGCTTCACTATTAAATGTCGAGGTGTTGAACGGTTTTTATTGATTTTATGGGGGGATCTCTCTATTTCCTGGATCTGAATGCCTGTTTCCCTTCCCAGATTAGGAAAGTTTTCAGCTAGAATTTGTTCAAATACATATTCTGGCCCTCTGTCCCTTTCGGCGCCCTCGGGAACCCCAATTAAACGTAGGTTTTTCTTTCTCAGGCTGTCGTTTATTTCCCTTAATCTATCCTCATGGTCTTTTAATTGTTTGTCTCTTTTTTCCTCAGTTTCCCTCTTTGCTATCAACTTGTCTTCTATGTCACTCACTCGTTCTTCCACCTCCTTAACCCTCGTCGTTAGGACTTCTAGTTTGGATTGCATCTCATTCAATTGATTTTTAATTTCTGCCTGATTAGCTCTAAATTCTGCAGTCATGAAGTCTCTTGAGTCCTTTATACTTTTTTCTAGAGCCACCAGTAGCTGTATAATAGTGCTTCTGAATTGGCTTTCTGACATTGAATTGTAATCCAGATTTTGTAACTCTGTGGGAGAGAGGACTGTTTCTGATTCTTTCTTTTGAGGTGAGGTTTTCCTTCTAGTCATTTTGCTCAGTGCAGAGTGGCCAAAAGCAAGTTTTATTGGGAAAAAGAGAAAAAGAGAGGAGAGAAAGAAGGAAAGGAAAGAGAAAGAGAAAAAAAGGGAAGAAAAAAAAACGAAAAAAAAAGAAGAAAAAGAAAGAAAAAGAAAGGAGAAAAAAAAGGGGGTGGGGGAAGTACACAAATCAAAAAGCAAAACAAAACAAAAACAAAAACAAACAAACAAAAAAAGAACCACCGGGGAGTATCTTCTGATTCTGTGTTCTTTAAGTCCCTTGGCTTCTCCTGGAAGTTGTCAGTCTAGCTGGTGTTCTGGGGGAGGGGCCTGTTGTGCTGGTTTTCAGGTGTTAGCAGTTGGGGGGGCTGCTGTGCCCCTGCCTGGTGCAGGGCTCAGTGGGGGTTGTTTACCCCGTGAGGCCGCAGGAGGAACAGCCCCAGTGGCGGGGCAGCTCTGGAAACCTGGATTCAGCTCTGGCAGGAACTCCGTCTGCAGGGCCTGGAGGCTCCGGGGCGGGGCCGCTGATGTGCTCAGCTGGGGCAGGAGCGTCCTTGCTGCCCTGGGCCCTCCCAGCCTCTGCCTGTCCCGGGGGAGGCGGGATCCTGGGCTGTGTCCCGGCGCCCTGTGCTCCGGAGCCTGCGCTGGTGGATTCGCGCTCCCGGGCCGCGCAACCCCCTCCGTGGAGCTGCCGCCCAAGCCCTTCCGAGCTGCTCCTGGAACCGCGCAGCCCCCTCCGCACGGAGCCTCTTCCTCTGCCCGAGCCCCTCCGAGCTGCTCCCGGGGCCACGCAGCCCCCTCCGCGGAGCCGCCGCCCGAGCCCCTCCGAGCTGCTCCGGGTCCCGCCGGGTCCCGCCGTGCAGGCTGCAGCCCTTAGGGAGCTCGGCGCACTCTCCTGGGCGCGCAGTTGCTCTGTTACTGTCCCCGGGAGCCCGAGGGCATCCTCGCCCTTCTGGGTCCTGCTCTAACTCCCTGGGAGCCCCTTTCCGCCCGGGAAGGTCGGTGCAGCTCCTGCTTCTCCGGGACGGGGCTCTCCTGTCCTGGGGACCCTCGCCCCGGCCTCAGCCCGGCTCCTCGCGGGGCTCCTCCCCCTTGGAGGCCTTTGTTTCTTTACTTCTTTTTCCCCGTCTTCCTACCTTGATAGAAGCGCGAACTCTTCTCACTGTAGCATTCCAGCTGGTCTCTCTTTAATTCTCAGGCCGAATTCATAGATTTTCAGGATGATTGGAAGGTTTTCTAGGTAATTTGGTGGAGACAGGTGATTTGGGGACCCTACTCTTCCGCCATCTTGCTCCTCCTCTAGTTTTCAGTATATTGACTTCGTATTCTGTGACTTTAGTAAATTCATTTATCAATTCTGGTAGGTTTTTCAGTCTTTAGGGTTTTCTTCCTTTTTTAAAAAGATTTTAACTCTTTACTTGAGAGAAAGAGACAGCATGAGTGGGGGGAGGGGCAGAGGGACAAGACAAACCCCCACTGAGTATAGACCCTGATGTGGGACTGGATCCCAGGACCCCAAGATTGTGACGTGAGCTGAAATCAAGAGTCAGTTAACCGACTAAGCCTACTAGGTCCCCTAGGATTTTCTATATATAGTATGTGTCATCTGAAAATAGTGAGTTTTACTTCTTAGCAATTTGGATGCCTTTTCCTTTTCTTCTGATTGCTGTGGCTAAGTTTTCCATTACTATGTTGTATAAAAGTGGTGAGAGTGGACAGTCTTGTTCCTGATCTTAGAGGAAAATCTCAAATTTCGCCATTGAGTATAATGTTAGCTGTGGGTTTTTGCATATGGACTTTATTATATTGAGGTATGTTCCCTCTAAACCTACTTTGTTTAGGTTCTTTATCATGAATGGATGTTGTACTTTATTTATCAAATGCCTTTTCTGTATCTATTGAAATGATCATATGGTTCTTATCCTTTCTTTTAGTAATGTGATTTTTTATCACGTTGCTTAATTTGCAAATATTGAACCATCCTTGAAACCCCAAAATAAATCACACTTGATCATTGTGAATGATTTTTTTAATGTATCATTGAATTTGGTTTGCTAGTATTTTATTGAGAATTTTTGTGTCCATATTCATCACGGATAGTGCCCTGTGGTTCTCTTTTTTAGTGAAGTCTTTATCTAGCTCTGGTGTCAGGGTAATGCTGGCCTCATAGAATAAATTAGGAACTTTCCTTTCCTTTGTCTATGTTTTGGAACAAGTCGAGAAGAATAGACATTAACTCTTCTTTAAATGTTTGGGATGAGCACTGGGTGTTATATGTTGGCAAATTGAACTCCAATTAAAAAAAAGGAAATTAAAAACAAACAAACAAACAAATAAATATTTGGTTGAATTCTCCCCATGAAGTCATCTGCCTCTGGACTTTTGTTTGTTGGGAGTTTTTTGATTACTGGTTCAATTTGTTTGCTGCTTATCAGTCTGTTCAAGTTGTATATTTCTTCCTATTTCCATTTTAGTAGTTTATATGTTTCTAGGGATTTACCCATTTCTTCCAGGTTGTCCAACTCATTGGCATACAGTTTTCCATAATATTATTTTATAATTGTTTTTGTCTCTATGGTGTTGTTACTTCTACTCTCTCATTTGTGAATTTATTTGGGTTCATACTCTTTTCTTTTTTGATAGGGCTTATCAGTGTTATTGATTTTTTCAAAATCAGCTCCTGGTTTCATTGCTCTGTTCTATAATTTTTTTCATTTCTATATCCTTTTTATGCTCTAATTTTTATTGTTTTAAAGATAGATTTATTTATTTATTTATTTATTTATTTATTTATTTATTTATTTATGAAAGAAAGAGCAAGAGCAGGGAGGGGCAGAGGGAGAGAGAGAGAGAGACAAAGTTTAGCAAGCTCCTCTCTGAGCTTAGAGCCTGACATCGGGCTCGAACTGAGGACCTGAGATCAGGACCTGAGCCAAAACCAGGAGTCAGATACTTAACTGTCTGTCCCATCCAGAGACCCCTCTGGTCTAATCTTTATTATATCCTTCTTTCTCTTGGCTTTAGACTTTATTTGATGTTCTTTTCCTATCTCCTTTAGTTTCAAGGTTAGGTTGGTTATTTGAGATTTTTTTTTTTTGCTCATTTATGTAAGCCTGTATTGCTATATTTTTCCCTCTTAGGACCACTTTTGCTGCTTCCCAAAGGTCTTGGATCATTGTGTTTTCATTTTAATTTATTTCTATATATTTTTAAATTTCTTCTTTGATTTTCTGGTTGATCCATTCATTGTTTAGTAGCATGTCATTTAACCTCCTTTTATTTGTGGTCTTTCCAGATATTTCTTTGTTTTTGATGTCTAGCTTCATAGTATTGTGTTAGACAAGGTGCAAGTATGACTTTTATATTTTTGTATTTGTTAAGGCCTGTTTTGTGACCTAATATGTGATCTATTCTAAAGAATGTTCCAAGTGCCATTGAAAGGAATGTGTATTCTTCTGTTTTAGGATGGATTGCTCTGAATTTATCTGTTAAGTTCATCTGGTCCAGTGTGACACATTATGTCTACTGATTGGAGCATTTAGTCTCTTCAATTCAATATTATTATTATTATTATTATTATTATTATTTTAAGGTTTTATTTATTTATTCATGAGAGACACACAGAGAGAGAGGGAGAGACACAGACAGAGGAGGAAGCAGGCTCCATTCAGGAAGCCTGGTGTGGGACTTGTTCCTGGGACTCCGGGATCATGCCCTGAGCCAAAGGCAGATGCTGAACCACTGAGACACCCAAGCGTCTCAATTCAACATAATTATTGGTTGATATGCATTTATTGTCATTTTGTTACATGCTTTGTGCTTCTTTGGAGCTTCAATTCAGATTCTTTAGCTTTAAGGTTTTGTTGGTTTTCTTTTTTTTCAGATTCCTAATCTTTCTTTCATGTTTTGTTGGTTTTCTTTTGCAATATACTTGGATTCTTTACTCTTTATTTTTTGTATCTATTATCATATTTTGATTTGTGGTTATCATTTGGTTTGTATATAACATCTTCTGCATATAGCAGTATATATTAAGCTGATGGTCACCTAATTTTGATCTCATTCTTTATTCCTCTCCACATTTTACATATTTGGTATCATATTATATATCCTTTTGTTTTATGCATCCCTTGTCTAATTTTTACAGATATATTTATTTTTACTATTTTTTTTCTTTTTCTACTCTCACTTATGGTCTTTCCCTTCCACTCAAAGTGTCCTTCTTAATATTTCTTATAGGGCCGTTTTAGTTTTCATGAGCTCCTTTCATTTTTTGTTTGAGAAACTTTTTATCTCTCCTATTCTGAATAATAGCCTTGCTTGATAAACTATTATTTCCTGCAGATTTTTTCCTTTCAGCGTTGTGAATATATACTGCCACTGCCTTCTAGCATGTAAGGTTTCCAATGAAAATCTGCTTATAATTTTATGGAGTTTCCTTTTTGTGTCACTATCTTCTTTTTCCTTGCAATCTTGAAAATTCTTTCTTCATTGTTACTTGTTTTGAAATTTTATTTACTATGTGTCCCAGTGTGGACATCCTTGGGTTGAATTTATTGGGGGACCTCTGCATCCTGAATTGGGATCTCTATTTCCCTCCCTAGATTTGGGAAGTTTTCAGCTATTATATCATCAGACATATTTTTTACACGTATTTTACTCCCTTCTTCTGGAATCCCCATAATGCAAATATTATGTTAAGTGGAATCACTGAATTCTTTGTCATTCCCATTATGCTGCTTTTGCTTGTCTGTCTCTCAGTTGCTTTCCAATAGTCTATCCTGCAGGTAACTGATACATTCTTCTTCTTCCTATAGCCTACCATTTATCCCATCTATTATACATTTAATTTCATTTATTGAGTACTTGATCTGTGATATGTTATTTTTATCTCTTTGTTAAGGGTCTCACTGAGGAGACTCCTCAAGTACTGTGAGTGTTTTCATGATCATTATTTTTAAATTCTCTATCAGGCATGCTATTTCTGTTTCACTTAGATCTTTGATTTTGTCATATTCTTTCTTTTGGAACAAAATACTCTGTCTCCTCATTTTGTCTACCTCTCTGTGTCAGTTTCTCTGTGTTAGGGAAGTCAGCGGTCTCTTCCTCTCTTGAAAGTAATGGCTTTATGAAGAGGTAGTGTAATACCCTGAAGTGCTGTGTCTCTTGTTCACCAGAACCTGACACTCTATGGGGGTTTCCTATAACCTAGTATGTTACTTGTATCCTCCTATTGTGTCTGAATAACTTTTCCTTTCATCCCAAACTTCCACACTGACTGACTATTTTGTGCTATGCTTACTCTCTTTGGGGGGTTAGTATGATCCAGGCAGTCCCTTTTGTTCCCAAATAAGTCACCCAACACGCTCTGAAGACAGTATAAACAGATCTTCCTTCCATTGTGCAAGTTGCTACTTCTGTTAGCTCTCCTAGGGCTGCCTGTCTCTTTAAGGGCAGGGACCCCACTATCACTTGCTTTCCAGGTTCACCCAGTGCTGAGTCAATTGACTTTTAATGCTCCAAGCTCCAAGTCCCACTGGTTATACAAACTCATGGAATTCAGTCTCTCTGATTTTCAAGGCCAGATGTTATGAGGATTTGTTTTCCTTGTGTGGGCTCCCTTGTGTTGTCACCTGTCTGGAACCATAGCTCTCTCCCTCTTGGTGGAAGCTCCAAACCACAGCTTCTGCATTTCTGAAACTCTTAGATGTGGCTTCTTATCTACATTAAGCTGTGGAGTTTGTCCTACCAGTCTCCAGATTGCTTTCTGGTTTATTGACTTAGATGTGAATGATACCTAATTGTAAATGTGGAACACTGTAACCTTAGAGTCTTCCTACATCACCATGTTCTGCAAGCGATTCTAACTAGACTTATTTATTTCTTAAAACTAAATAATAACAATTGAGTAAAGTGCAAATTTTAAAGGTTTTTGTCATAAAATAATATATAACTTAGTTTCCCATTTTAATAATTTAAAATATAAAATTAAATAGCATTGGTTACATTTACAATGTTCTACAATCATCAGCACTACCTAGTTCCAACATTTTTTCACCACTCCAGTCACTCTGAACCACTAAACAATAGCTCTTATTTCCCATTCTCTGGTGCCCCTGGTAAACCCTAATCTATATTCTGTCTTTATAAATTTGTGTATTTTAAATATTTCATGTAAGTGGAATCATGCAATATTCATCTTTTATGCCTAGTTTATTTCACCTACCATAATGTATTCAAGGTTCAATCATATTGTAGCATTATTAGAACTTCATTCTTTTCTTTTTTTTTTTTTTTTTTTTTTTTTTTTACTTTCATTTTTTTTTATTGGTGTTCAATTTACTAACATACAGAATAACACCCAGTGCCCGTCACCCATTCACTCCCACCCCCCGCCCTCCTCCCCTTCTACCGCCCCTAGATGTGGTTTATGTATACAATGGAATATTACTCAGCTATTAGAAATGACAAATACCCACCATTTGCTTCAACGTGGATGGAACTGGAGGGTATTATGCTGAGTGAAGTAAGTCAGTCGGAGAAGAACAAACATTATATGTTCTCATTCATTTGGGGAATATAAACTTCATTCTTTTCTATGGCTGAATAAATTTCCATGGGATATATATATAATTTTGTTTACCTATTTAATGATACTTAGGTTGTTGAATATTGTAAGACAGGCTACAATAAAAATTGGTATGTAAATATCTGTTTCAGTCACAGTTTTCACTGCTTTTGGTTATATATCTAGCAGTGGACTTGCTGGTTCATATAATATTCTGTGTAGCATTTTGAGAAACCACAAAAAATGTTTCTATACCAGCTTCATTATTTTACATTCACACTAATGATGTACAATAATATTCACACACACACAAACACCCCGCCCTCCTCCCCACACATTTCTTCTCCCTTCCCTTATATTCCCTTTCACTATTATTTATATTCCCCGAATGAATGAGAACATATAATTTTTGTCCTTCTCCGATTGACTTACTTCAATCAGCATAATACCCTCCAGCTCCATCCACATTGAAGCAAATGGTGGGTATTTGTCACTTCTAATGACTGAGTAATATTCCATTGTGTACATAAACCACATCTTCTTTATCCACTCATCTTTCGATGGACACCGAGGCTCCTTCCACAGTTTGGCTATTGTGGCCATTGCTGCTAGAAACATCGGGGTACAGGTGTCCCGGCGTTTCATTGCATCTGAATCTTTGGGGTAAATCCCCAACAGTGCAATTGCTGGGTCTGTGGGCAGGCCTATTTTTAACTCTTTGAGGAACCTCCACACAGTTTTCCAGAGTGGCTGCACCAGTTCACATTCCCACCAACAGTGTAAGAGGATTCCCTTTCTCCACATCCTCTCCAACATTTGTGGTTTCCTGCCTTCTTAATTTTCCCCATTCTCACTGGTGTGAGGTGGTATCTCATTGTGGTTTTGATTTGTATTTCCCTGATGGCAAGTGATGCAGAGCATTTTCTCATGTGCATGGTGGCCATGTCTATGTCTTCCTTTGTAAGATTTCTCTTCATGTCTTTTGCCCATTTCATGATTGGATTGTTTGTTTCCTTGGTGTTGAGTTTAATAAGTTCTTTATAGATCTTGGAAACTAGCCCTTTATCTGATCCGTCATTTGCAAATATCTTCTCCCATTCTGTAGGTTGTCTTTGAGTTTTGTTGACTGTATCCTTTGCTGTGCAAAAGCTTCTTATCTTGATGAAGTCCCAATAGTTCATTTTTGCTTTTGTTTCTTTTGCCTTCGTGGATGTATCTTGCAAGAAGTTACTGTGGCCATGTTCAAAAAGGGTATTGCCTGTGTTCTCCTCTAGGATTTTGATGGAATCTTGTCTCACATTTGGATCTTTCATCCCTTTTGAGTTTATCTTTGTGTATGGTGAAAGAGAGTGGTCTAGTTTCATTCTTCTGCATGTGCATGTCCAATTTTCCCAGCACCATTTATTGAAGAGACTGTCTTTCTTCCAATGGATAGTCTTTCCTCCTTTATCGAATATCAGTTGATCTTAAAGTTGAGGGTCCACTTCTGGGTTCTCTATTCTGTTCCATTGATCTATGTGTCTGTTTTTGTGCCAGTACCACACTGTCTTGATGACCACAGCTTTGTAGTACAACCTGAAATCTGGCATTGTGATGCCACCACCTATGGTTTTCTTTTTTAAAATTCCCCTGGCTATTCGGGGTCTTTTCTGATTCCATACACATCTTATAATAATTTGTTCTAATTCTCTGAAGAAAGTCCATGGGATTTTGATAGGGATTGCATTAAACATGTATATTGCCCTGGGTAACATTGATATTTTCACAATATTAATTCTTCCAATCCATGAGCATGGAATATTTTTCCATCTCTTTGTGTCTTCCTCAATTTCCTTCAGAAGTGTTCTATAGTTTTTAGGGTATAGATCCTTTGCCTCTTTGGTTAGGTTTTATATTCCCCAAATGAATGAGACCATATAATTTTTGTCCTTCTCTGATTGACTTACTTCACTCAGCATAATACCCTTCAGCTCCATCAATGTTGAAGCAAATGGTGGGTATTTGTCGTTTCTAATGGCTGAGTAATATTCCATTGTATACATATACCACGGCTTCTTTATCCATTCATCTTTCGACGGACACCGAGGCTCCTTCCACAGTTTGGCTATTGTGGATGTGTTTTTCATGTTATTGCATCTTTTTAATACTTTGCATCCATCAAAAATTATTGTAGGTATAGTTATTTTTAATACTGTTGTCTTTTATCCTTTATACTGGAATGACTTACACATTAGGATCATAGTAATGGAATATTCTGAATTTGAATATATACTAAACTTTGTGTGTGAGTTTTATCTTTTCATATGTTTCCATGTTTCTAAATAGTGTCCTTTCATTTTAACATGAATGACTTATTTCAGCATTTATTGTAAGGCAGGTTCAATTGTGATGAACCCTGTCAAATTTTGTTTGTCTAGGCTAGTCTTTACCTCTCCTTCATTTCTGAAGGACAGCTTGCTTAATAAAGTATTCTTCCTCTTGTTTTTTTCTTTAATTTTAATTATTTTTATTTTTTATTTTTTGTCCTTTCAGTACTTAGAATGTATTTTCCCATTCTCTCCTGGCCTTCTAGTTTTCGACTAAGTTTATTGATAGCCATATAGTAGTTCCCATGTTTAGAAAAACCTTTTTGTTTTTCTGTTGCTACTTTCAAAATTCTTTGTATTTGATTTTTCACAGGCTTATAATACATCCTGGTGAATACTTCTTTGGGATGGACTGCATGGGGACCTATGAGCTTCATGTGCCTTGATATGCATATCTAATTGCAGATCCTGGAAGATCCCAGTTATTATTTTTTCCACAATCTTTTTCTCCCTTCTCTCTTAATTCTTCTGGGACTTCCATAATACCAGTATTATTTCGCTTGATGGTGACATATAATTCAAATAAGTTTTCTCACTTTTTCACTTTTTTCATTATTTTTTTTGAAATTTTATTTCCTTCTTAAACTGGGTAATTTAAAATGGCTTGTCTTAGGGATACTTGGGTGGCTCAGTGGTTAAGCATCTGCTTTTGACTCAGGTCATGATCCCGGGGTCCTGAGATTGAGTCCCTCATCAGGCTCCCTGCTGGGAGCCTGCTTCTCTCGCAGTGTATGTCTCTTCTTCTCTCTGTGTGTGTCTTTCATGAATGAATGAATGAATGAATAAATAAATAAATAAATAAATAAATAAATAAATAAATAAATAAATATAAAACTAATAAATAAAATGACCTGTCTTTGAGTTCACTGATTCTTTCTTTTGCTTGTTCAAGTTTTATATTAATGTTATTACATTTTTTTAAAATGTGTTCATTGTATGTCTCAGCTCAAAAATTTTTGTTTGGCTGATTTTAATGATTTATATCTCTCTACTAAACTTCAAGTTTTGTTTGTGTATTACTTTCCTAATTTTATTGACTTGCCTATCTATGTTTTCTTGTAACTCATTGAACTTCTTGGTAACAATTATTTTGAATTTTCTGGCAACTAGTAGACCTGCTTTCCCTTGAGATTGGTTACTGGAAACTTATAGTTTTTCTTTGGTGAGATCATGTTTCTTTGATTGCCATGTTTTGTGCAGCCTTGTATTGATGTGTGAACATTTGATGGAACAGCCACCTCTACAAGACTTTAAAGACTGGTTTTGGTGCAGAAATACTCTCATTTCTGGATGGGCATGAGCATGTCAATAGAGTGGGGCTCTATCTCCAGGAAAGTCCAGTAACATGGTCTCCATACACCTATGTGAACTGAGTTTAGCATCAGCTGGATTACTGGGGCCCACAGAGGCCAAGGCTGCAGATGTCTATGGCAACCTTAAGGATTATTGAGCTAGTTAGTGATCGAGCCTTTTGCGGAATTCCTGATCTATTATTTTCATATGGAATATGCCATGTCTGAGGAGATCCTTTTTGCACCACATCCAGGTTGTGCATGTCTTCATAGTAGAGGTTACACTGATGTCTGGGTGTGCAAGTGCCTGTGGAATAGCCATAGAACCAGATACTAGAGCACATGCACTCATGCAGCAATTGTAGATCCAGAGCCTAGACCATTAGCTAACTTGCACTGGCAGTTCTTTTGGTATCTGAGATGCTGGTGTACAGTGATAATTTAAGGCTCTGTGATCTGAAATATACAGAGGTTTATGGGGGAGAGGGTGGTTGGCAGCCCTGGTCTTAGTGAAACAAAACAACCTAGCAAGTCCATGGTGATGCTGCCTGGTGGTGATGTCAGTGGCAATAGCTGCTGGTGTCCTCTGTGGAACAAGCTGCTTGGTTCAATGCTGATGAAAACTGCAGGGTTCTCCACTGCAGAAATTGCAGAGAGTCTGTGGCTCTCAGAGTGGCAGAGCTTCTCAGTGGTAAAGATTGCCCAGGTTCTCCACAGAGGACACTGGGAACCACGGTGACACCTGCTGTGTGTCTGATACTGATAATGCTCACTCTTGCTCTTTGTCTCTAGTCATCTCCAAGGGCCTTGGCTAAGCTAATCTCCTCAGAGGTGCTTTCTCCATTTTTTTGTAATTATTCTCCGTTTTTTGTTTCACCATTTTGCTGTAAGATATTAGTTTGACTCTTGTGCCCTCCTACTGCTATATTTGTTTCTGTATAGCTGTTTCACTTTTGGTTGGCAGATGAAAGTTGGTATCTCCTACTCTGCTATCTTGTTGATGTAACTCCTTAAGTTAATCTCTAATGAAGTCCTAAGTTCATGTTTGTCTGTCTGTCTTTCTCTCTGCCTCTCAGGAATAAATAAAATCTTAAGAAAACGTTAAATTAAGTGAATATCAACAATATCATGGCAAATGAAAGTATTACTGTAGTTCAACTAAAGAAAACTTATGGGAGGCTGAATAAGCTCACAGCATATGGTAGGAATACTAAACTTGCATTATCCTTAACTAACATATTCAGGTTACATATTCATCTTTGCACATACCGACTAGCAATTCTTCATTACCAGTAAGTAGTAACTATTGATCACGCAATAAAAATGTTTTGTTAAATGTTATTTTCGTAGGTTTTAATATTGTTTCCTAAGGTGCTAATAAATCGATTCATCAAAATAATGGACTAATTTATTCAATTTATCCCATTGACACATAGGTCAATGGAAGTAGATAAAGAGCCCAGAAATAAACCCACACCAATGTGGTCAATGAATCTATGACAAAAGAGGAAAGAATATACAATGGAGAAAAACAGTCTTTTCAAAAAATGGTGTTTTGAAAACTGGACAGCTAAATGCAAAAGAATGAAACTGGACCACTTTCTTACATTGCACACAAAAATAAACTCAAAATGGGTTAAAAGTGTAAATGTAAGAAATTAAACCATAAGCTCCTAAAACAAAGCATAGGTAGTAATTTCTTGGACAGCATAGAGAATATAAGTCAATAATATTGTAATAATTTTATATGTTGATAGATGGTAACTAGACTTATCAAGGAGATCATTTCATAATGTACAAAAATGTTAAATCACTATGATGTACACCTGAACCTAATTGTATTGGATGTCAATTATACTTCAATTAAAAAAGCATTCTAAGTAGACATTTTCTTTCAAATCTGATAATGTTTCATTGGTTTCATTTTTCTATTACTTCTATAGAGTAATCTCTTGTTTATTTCTTTTTTGAAGGTATTCAGCCTTTTATTTCTGATTTATTTTAAGATATCCTGATTTATATTTGATGTGAAGTTTATGGTTTGTATAGACTTGAATTTAGTTCTATTTGTCTTTCTCAGTTTAAATTCTAATTTATGCTTCTGAATCTTTGTGTTTTTCATTAATTATGGAAAACTATAAGCCATTATAGTTTATATACCTAGGATTTAACATAAATATAAACTATTTTATGACTTTATTTGAATATTGCTTCTCTTCAATTTTCTCTAGTGTATCCTCTGTAACTCAGTGCTTATGTATATTGGGCTTTCTAATTCATTTTTCTATGCTTTTGATCTTCTCTCTCATATTTTTTCTCCTTAGTTCTCAGTGTTCTCCTATAGTTACATTTCTTTGATTTATCATTCAGATCATTAATTTTCAGTGATTGCAATACAAGAGATAGGATTGTTTGACAGTGGCTTCTGTTATAATAACTCCCTTATTAGTACAAATAGAAGCTTCTATTATAAAGTATTTCCTAGATCTTTCATTGTTTAATGATTTTATTTTGATTTCTTCTTTATCTTCCTCCTCTTTCTGTTTCTCCTTCTTTCCCATTTTTTCTATATTTTAGATTTTTAACAGTTATTGATTTCATAAAATAAACATCAATCTGGATGAAAAACTTGACATCATGTTTATTCAGTTGTCAGAATTCGAAACATTTCAAATTCAATTTTCCTGAAAAAAGGGGGCTAGAATTGTGTACAAATGACTCTGGGAGCTCACTTTGAGTTAGTTTAACAAACAGCTCACTGGGAACAGAGTTTCCTCCTCTTCCCAGAAAGGGAGTTTGCAACTAAATCCAGTTCATCAAACAGGGACTCCATTGACACCAAGTTCTCCAGATTCTGACCAACTAGCATTACAAGACGTTTTTGTATACATCTGACAGTCTAAATCCAGACTGCCTACTTTGTAGCAGCCCATGTAGTTTTCCTCTGACAAGACTGGTTTCTCACACTATATAGAATGGCTGAATCACTAAAGGATTATGCTTTCTTATTGGATCATAGACCCACACTATGGAATAACATAATCACGTCCTGGTAAACCTTTATATGTGATGCTAGATCATAAGGACCCCTGACTTTCTAGTGTCAAGATCATTGCTTTTTCTCCTCTTACATAAGTTTCCCTGGTTTATAAAAGTTCTCTTAATAAAACCTATTCTTTAACTCATGAAGTGTGACATTAAGTTTGTTCCAAATCCTGGTGTAGGGTAGATGGAGTTGAATTATTATATGGTGATTTTTATATGGAGTTTTTCGACTTGGAATTGAAGGTTCTAGAGTGGTGGTTCTCAAATGTGAGTATGCATAAAAATCATGTGGAGGTCCCCATAAAACACATACTGTTAGATGCTGACTCAGGATTTGATATAGCAAGTTTTGGTTGGGGCCCCAGAATGTGCATTTATAACAAATTCCAAGTGATGTTAATACTGCTGATCCCTGGAACACACATCAAGAACCAATTATCTGTAGAAATCTTGTCCAGGTGGGAAAGTGTTGCAGCATTAAGATTTATATTGCTTTGACCAAATAATGCATAGGTATTATCAGCCTAAGAACAGTTCTATGTTAATTTATTGTCAGGACTTTGCAAATTATCTAAATTCAAATCTGTAAAGCAGGTAAAGGCAGACCTATTGTTATATATATTTTAGGGAATACTTTTTTATTTATGGCTTGGGGCAGAGAATAAAAAAGTCTCTTTTATCTTTTCTTATACTAGTAAATTGAATTTTTATAGTTTATGTCTTTACTGAGCTTGACACCTCATATGATTTCTGCTTTAAGTGGGAATCTTCATTCCAATTATCCACCTCATGTGAACCCAAGGCCATTGAGACTTGTGCCCTTTAATCATTGAGACCAACCAACTGCCCCCAAAGTAGCTGCAGTATCAAATTGTAGTTATTGTACTGGGTTTTGAGTTTACTTTCAATTTGGGGCCTATATGGAAGGTTATATATTATATCCACATTTTTAAATGTAGTAGAAGGGAGATTTTCAAGATATTTAGTTTTAATTTTGCTTGAAAAGAAATCATAGGTTTATTATTTAAAGATACACAACCTTGCAAAATGCAAAGAGTGTTTATAACAAAATTTTAATCCAAGGAAATGTCAAAGTACAGCACTATAGAGCAGGCATAAAAATTATCATATATAACTGCCAGGATCATACTCAATAAGAATTTCTTCATTAATCTCTGGTTCTGATACCATGTTGTGGATATGACAACTATTTTGGAAATGTCAAGTAGTTTTCAACTATGGACCCCTCCAAGAGATTTGTAGTCTGCAAATCTGCAGACACTGATTTTGAGGTTAAATCCATGTTCACTGGGATCCCTGGGTGGCGCAGTGGTTAGGCGCCTGCTTTTGGCCCAGGGCGCGATCCTGGAGACCCGGGATCAAATCCCACATCGGGCTCCTGGTGCATTGAACCTGCTTCTCCCTCTGCCTGTGTCTCTGCCTCTCTCTCTCTCTCTCTGTGACTATCATAAATAAATAAAAATTAAAAAAAAATTAAATCCATGTTCACTGTGAGACATATTGAATTTTTTAGAATAAAAACTATTAATCATTAACATTTAAAAATGTTTGCAATATACCAGTTGCCATGAATATTGCTTTATGTACCTTATAATATTTAATATTTAGAAAACCCTATGGGATCAGTATTAATTACTCCTATTTCACAGATGAGGAAACTGAGAGTGAGGTTATGAAACTTGTCCAAGGTCACACAACTAGGCAGTGGTAAAATTGATTATAACTTACAACACTATGACTTCACAATAAAACTTGGATGACAAGGCTTCTCAAACGTCAGAAATACTCCCTTTCAAAAGCCAATTTTACTGACACTTAATATTTATTTAAATGATTTTTCATACTACCTTAGTACTAATATGAATACAAAATAAAAAGCATAAATTTCTTACTTTTACAACTTTTATATGAATATTGTAAAAATTTCAAGACATATTAAAAGTAACTATAAAATTATGAAATAAATAAAAATAGTATAATGTAATTGATAATGCTATTTGCTTAAATTTAAAAAAATAAATATGTTTTGGGGGTGCCTGGGTGGCTTAGTTGGTTAGGCATCTGCCTTTGGCTCAGTTTATGATCTCGGGGTCCCTGGATTGAGCCCCAGGTCAGGATCCCTGCTCAGTGAGGAGTCTGCTTCTCCCTCGTCCCGCCTCTCCATACTGCTCATGTTCTTTCTGTCTCTCTCAAATAAAAAATAAAATCTTAAAATTGTATTTTTAAACCTTTAAAAAATAAACTGGTTTTTAAGGAGTTCATTTTTTAAAAATATAATTAACATAAAATGTTACATTAGTTTCAGGTGTGCAATATAGTGATTCAACAATCTTTTTTTTTCAAAATTTTTATTTATTTATGATAGTCACACAGAGAGAGAGAGAGAGAGAGAGAGAGGCAGAGACATAGGCAGAGGGAGAAGCAGGCTCCATGCACCAGGAGCCTGACGTGGGATTCGATCCCGGGTCTCCAGGATCACGCCCTGGGCCAAAGGCAGGCGCTAAACCGCTGCGCCACCCAGGGATCCCTGATTCAACAATCTTATACATTTCACAATGCTCACCATGATAGTGTAGTTGCCATCTATGATCATACAATATTGTAACAATATTATTGACTATATTTCCCATGTAGCACTTTTCACCTCTATGACTTATTTATTTTATAACTGGAAATTTGTACTTCTCAGTCCCCTTTATCTATTCTATCTCCCCATTCACCTTCCCTTTGGTAACCACCAGTTTGTTCTCTGTATTTGAAAGATTGTGTTTTTTGTTTGTACAATTGTTTTTTCTTTCATATTCCACATATATGTGAATCATATAATATTTGTCTTTGATTTATTTCACTTAAAATATTACCCTCTTGAATAATCCATGTTGCAAAAGGCAAGATTTCATGCTTTATGTGGCAGAGTATTATTCCACTGAATATATGTAGCACTGCTTCTTTATTCATTCATCTACCAGTGGACACTTAGGTTGCTTCTGTATCTTTGCTGTTGTAAATAATGCTGCAATAAACATAGGGCTGAATATATATATATAATATTATATTTTATTGGAATTCGATTTGCCAACATATAGTATAACATCCAGTGCTTATCCCATCAAGTGCTCCCCTCAGTGCCCATCACCCAGTCACTCCATACCCCCGCCCACCTCCCCTTCCACTACCCCTGTTCATTTACCAGAGTTAGGAGTCTCTCATGTTCTGTCATTCTCTTTGATATTTCCCACTCATTTTCTCTCCTTTCCCCTATAATCCCTTTCACTGTTTTTCATATTCCCTGTATAAATGAAACCATATGTTTGTCCTTCTCTGATTGACTTACATCACTCAGCATAATACCCTTCAGTTCTATCCACGTTGAAGCAAATGGTGGGTATTCTTCATTTCTAATGGCTGAGTAATATTCCATTGTATATATATACCACATCTTCTTTATCCATTCATCTTTTGATGGACAACAAGGCTCCTTCCACAGTTTGGCTATTGTGGACATTGCTGCTATACAGTGCAGGTGAACTGGTACAGCCACTCTAGAAAACTGTGTGGAAGTTCCTCAAAGAGTTAAAAATAGAACTGCCCTACGACCTAGCAATTGCACTGCTGGGGATTTACCCAAAGATACAGATGCAGTGAAAGCCTGAATATATCTTTTTAAATTAGTATTTTGATTTTCCTCAGAGAAATACCCAGTAGTGGAATTACTAGATTATATGATATGTTTATTTTTAATTTTCTGACAAATCTCCATACTGTTTTCCACAGTAGTTGCACGAATTTTCATTTTCATTAACAGTGCATGGGATTCCCTTTTGTATACATCTTCACCAACACGTGTTAATTCTCTTTTTGATACTAGCCATTCTGACCAGTGTGAGGTGATATCAACATTGTGGTTTTGATTTACATTCCCTTGATGATTAGTGATTATGAGCATCTTTCCATGTGTCTGTTGAACATCTGCATGTCTTCTTTGGAAAAATGTCTATTCAGATATTCTACTCAATTTTTAATTGGGTTGTTTTTTGGTGTTGAATTGTATGAATTTTTATGTATTTTGGAAATTAACCTATTATTGGATAAATCATTTTCGAACATCTTCTCCCATTCAACTAGGCTATTTTTTCATTTTCTTGATGGTTTCCTTTGCTATGCAAAATCTTTTTATTTTGGTGTATTCCCAATAGTTTGTTTTTGCCTTTGTTTTCCCTGCCTGAAGTGACATATCCTTAAATACATTGCTAAGGTTGATGTCCAAGAGATTACTGCCTAAATTTTAGGAGTTTTATGTTTTCAACACTCACTTTTAGGTCTCCAATCCATTTTGAATTTATTCTTATGTATGGTGTAAAAAATGTGGTCCAGTTTATTCTTTTGCATGTAACTGTCCAGTTTTCTAATCACTATTTATTAGAAAGATTAATTTTCCCATTGTATCCTCTTGCATCTTTTGTCATAGATTAATTGGCCATATAGGTGCGAGTTTATTTCTGGGCTCACTATTCCATTGATCTATGTGTCTATTTTTGTGCCAGTCAAATATGTGTTGTTTACAACAGCTTTATAGTATATTTTGACATCTAGGATTATTATATATTCTTTCTCAACATTGCTTTGGCTATTTGAGGTCTTCTGTGTTTCCATATAAATTTCAAAATTATTTTACCTTAGTTCTATAAAAGTTATTGATATTTTGATAAGGATTGCCTTATACCTGTAGATTGCCTTGTGTAACACAGATATATAAAAATATTAATTCTTCCAACCCATGTGAATGATATAACTTTTTATTTGTTTACATATTCTTCTATTTCTTTCATCAATTTCTTATATTTTTGAAAGTATGCCTTTCAACTTCATGATTAAATTTATTCTCAAGTGGGTTTTTTTTTTTTGGTGCTACAGTAAATGACATTTTTAAAAGATTTTCTTTCTGTTACTCTGTTTATAAGTGTATAAAAATGCAACAGATTTATATATATAAATTTTTTTACCCTGAGGCTTTATCGGATTTATAAGGACATTACTAAATTTCTTCAAAAATTTTGCTGTAGTTTTTAGGATTTTCTATATGTAGCACTATATCATCTCAAATAGTGAAATTTTCACTTCTTCCTTACCAAATTGGATGCATTTTGTTTCTTTCTCTTGTCTAATTCTATGGCCAGGACTTCCAGTAATATGTGGAATATAATTGGTGAGAATGGACATCTTTGTTTTATTCTTAATTGTAGAAGAAAAACCTCGGTATTTCTTCATTCACTCTGGTGTTGGATATGGGTTCTTCATATATGGAATTTTATTATATTGAGGTATATTCACTCTAAAACCATTTAACTGAGAATTTTTCTCATGATCAAATACCATATTTTGTCATATTTTTATCTGCCTTTATTGAGATGATCATATGGCTTTTATTTTTTCTTTTTGTTAATATTGATTGCCCTGTGAATATTAAACCACTCATATTAGAATAAATCTCACTTGAATTTAGTGACTAAGCATTTTTTTAGGTTTTTATTTTAATTCTAGTTAGTTAACATGAAGTGCTATATTAGATTCAGGTGTATAGTATAGCAATTCAACAATTCTATTCATCACCCTTTCCTCATCAGGACAAATGCTCTCTTCAAGCCCAATTACCTATTTCACTCATACCCCACCTACCTCCCTTCCACTAACCATCAGTTTTTCATACTCAATAGTCTCTTGCTTGTTTTCTCTGTTTCTTTTTTCCCCTTTGCCCTCTTTTATTTGGTTCTTAAATTCCACATATGAGTAAAATTACATGGCATTATCTTTCTCTGAATGATTTCAATTAACATTGTACTCTCTGGGGGCACCTGGGTAACTCAGTTGGTTGAGCATCTGCCTTTGACTCAGGTCATGATCACGGGGTCCTGGGATCAAGCCCCACATCATGCTCCCTGCTCAGCGGTTGTGTCTATTTCTCCCTCATCCTATGCCTCTCCCCCACTCATTCTCTCTTTCTCAAATAAACTCTTAAAAAAACATTGTACTCTCTGGATGCCTCCATGTCCTTGCAAATGGCAAGATTTCACTGTTTTATATGACTGAATAATATTCCATTATTCCAATATTTATATCTATATCTATCTATCCTACTTCTTTATTCATCAGTAGATGGAAATTTGGGCTGCTTTCATATGTTGCATATGATAAAAAAAAAAAAGCTGTATGAACACATAGGTATATATAGCACTTCAATTAGTGCTTTTGTATTTGGGGGATAAATGCCCAGTAGTATGATTCCTGGATCATAGGTAGTTCTATTTTTTTTTAAGATTTATTCATTTATTTTAGAAAGGGGGATCCCTGGGTGGCGCAGCGGTTTGGCGCCTGCCTTGGGCCCAGGGCGCGATCCTTGAGACCCGGGATCAAGTCCCACGTCGGGCTCCCAGTGCATGGAGCCTGCTTCTCCCTCTGCCTATGTCTCTGCCTCTCTTTCTCTCTCTCTCTCTCTGTGTGACTATCATAAATAAATAAAAATTAAAAAAAAATTAAAATAAAATAAAATAAAATAAAATAAAAAGAATCTCAGAGTCCCAGCTGAGCGTGGAGCCTGATATGGGGCTCGATCCCATGACCCTGAGATCATGACCTGAGCCAAAATCAAGTGTTGGACTCTTAAACAACTAAGCCACCCAGTCATCCCAGAGTAGTTTTATTTTTAACTTTTTGCAGAAACTTCATGTTTCCCACATTGTCTGCCACAGTTTGAATTCCCATCAACGATAGAGACGGGTTTCTTTTATTCCACTTCCTTGCCAACAGTCGTTGCTTCTTGTGTTTTTGATTTTAGCCATTCTGACAGACATGATGTAGTATCTTATTGTAGTTTTCATTTTCATATATATGTTGCTAAGTGATTATGAATATCTTTTTTTTAATTTATTTTTTATTGGTGTTCAATTTACCAACATACAGAATAACCCCCAGTGCCCGTCTTTTTATGTGTTTGTTGGCCATCTGCAGGTCCTTTGGGAAAAGATATTTCTTCATATATTCTGTCAGTTTTTTGGCTGGATTGTTTTGGAGGTGTTGAGTTGAATATGTTCTTAATATATTTTGGATACTAACTTTATTAAATATTTCATTTGCAAATATCTTCTCCCACTATTTATGTTGCTTTTTAGTTTTGGTGATTATTTCATTCGCTTTGCAGAAGTTTTTTATTTTGATGAAATTCCAATAGTTGGTTTTTGCTTTTGTTTCCTTTGCTTCATAAGACATATCTAAAGGCCAATGTCAGAGAAGTTACTGCCTGTGTTCTTCTTTAGGATCATCATGCTTTTAGATCTCACATTTAGGTCCTTAATCCATTTTTAATTAATTTTTATGTATGGTGGAAGAAAGTGGTCCATTTTCATTCTTTCACGTGTGTGCTGTCCAGTTCTCCAAACACCATTTGTTGAGGACACAGTCTTTTTACCATTGGATGTTATTTTCTGCTTTGTCAAAGAAAAATTGAACATATAGTTGTAGGTTCATTTCTGGGCTTTCTATTCTGTTCCATTGATGTACATGTCTATTTTTTTTTGCCAGTACCATACTGTTGTAATAACTACACCTTTGTAATATAACTTGAAGTTTGGAATTGTGATGATTCCTGCTTTGATTTGCTTTTTCAAAATTGCTATGGCTATTCAAGATATTTTGTGGTCCCATGTAAATCTTAGGATTGTTGATTCTAGCTCTGTGAAAAATGCTGTTGGTATATTGATAATGATTGCATTAAATGTGTAGATTGTTTTCGATGGTATTTACATTTTGACAATATTTTTTCTTCCAATCCATAAGCATGGAATTTATTTCCACTTCTTTGTGTCATATACAATTTCTTTCATCAGTGTTTTACAGTTTTCATAGAACAGGTCTTTCACATTTTTAGTTAAGCTTATTCCTGGAAATCTTAATATTTTGAGTGCAATCTTAAATGGGATTGATTTCTAAATTTCTTTCTGCTGCTTCATTACTAGTGTATAGAAATGCAATAGACTTCTGCACGTTGATTTTGTACCCAGCAACCTTACTGAATTGATCAGTTCTAGCAATTTCTTGGTGAAGTCTTTCAGGTTTTCTATATATAGTATCATGTTATCTGCAAACACTGAAAATTTTAATTCCTCCATTCTGTTTTAGATGCTTTAATTTTTTTTTTGTCTGATTGCTGAGGCCAGGACTTCTGGTAGTATGTTGAATAGAAGTGGTAAGAGAGGATGTCCTTACCATTTTCCTGACATCAGGGGAGAGCTCTTACTTTTTCCCAGTTAAGGATGATGTTAACTCTGGGTTTTTCATAAATGGCCCTTATTATGTTGAGACATGTTTACTCTAAACCTACTTCATTAAGTATATTTACCAGGAGTAGATATAGTTTACCAAAGCGATTTCTGGAAAAAAAAAAAAAAAGCGATTTCTGGGGTAGACTGGATGGCTCAGTGGTTTAGCACCGCCTTTAGCCCAGGGCCTGATCCTGGAGACCCAGGATCAAGTCCCACTTCGGGGTCCCTGCATGGAGCCTGCTTCTCCCTTTGCCTGTGTCTCTGATGTCTCTCATGAGTAAACAAACAAATAAATCTTTTTTTAAAAAAAGCCATTTCTGCATCTATTTAAATCCTCATATGGTTTATTATTTCTCTTTTTGATATGAAATTTCACATTGATTGATTTGCAAATATTGAATCACTATTGGAACCCAGGAACAAATCCCACTTGATTGTGTCAGGTGATATTTTTCGATATATTATTGGTTTCTGTTAGCTAGTACTTTGTTGAATATTTTTGCATCTGTGTTCATCAGAGATATTGACCTATAGTTCTCTTTTATATGTTGTCTTTATCTGGTTTTGGAATCATGTATAATACAGACTTCACAGAATGAATTTGGAAGTGTCCTTTCCTATTCTACTTTTTAAAAATATTTTGAGAATAGGTATTAACACATCTTTGAATGTTAGAGTTCACCTGTGAATCCATCTAGTCATGGACTTTTGTTTGTGGGAGTTTTCTGATTACTAATTCAATTTCATTTTTAATTATTGGTCTGTTCAAATTTTCTCTTTCTTCCTGCTTCAGTTTTTGTCATTTATAGATTTCTGGGAATCGATCCATTTTTTCCATGTTTTCCAATTTGTTGGCATATCATTTTTCTTTCTTGTTAAAATATTTTATTTATTTATTTATTCATTCAAGAGAGACCCACAGAGAGAGGCAGAGACATAAGCAGAAGGAGAATAAGCTTCCCTGTGGGGAGCCTGATGCAGCGACTTGATCTCAGGACCCCAGAACATGACCTGAGCCAAAGGCAGACATTCAACCACTGAGCCACACAGGTACCCCTATTGGCATACTATTTTTCATGATACTCTCATATTTTTTTTGTATTTCTGTGGTATTTATTGTTATTTCTCCTTTCTCATTTGTGATTTTATTTATTTGAGTACTTTTTCTTTTGTTCTTGATAAGTCTGTCTAGAAGTATCAATTTCATTGATTGTTTTCAAAGACCCAACTTCTGGTTTCATTGATCTCTTCTACCTTTTTATTAGTATCAATATCATTTATTTCTGCTCTAGTATTTATTATTTCCTTCCTTTTGCTAGTTTTAGGTTATGTTTGCTGTTCTTTTTCTAACAACTTTGGGTTTAAAGTTAGGTTATATATTTGAGATTTTCCTTGCTTCTTTTTGTAGATCTGTATTATTATAAACCTCTCTCTCTTGAAACCACATTTTTTTTGCATCCCAAAGGTTTTGTGTTTTCATTTTCACTTGTATCCATGTACTTTTTAAATTCTTATAGTTCCTGGTTGACTCATTCATTATTTTATGGCATGCTATGCATCCTCAATGTATTTGTGGTATTTGTTGTTGACTTCTAGTTTCATAGTGTTGTGGTCAGAAAAGATGCATGGTATGACTGCACTATTGTTGAATTTGTTGAGGTTTTTTTGGTGGTTAATGGGTAATCTATTCTGGAGAATGCCCTATGTGCACTTGAAAAGAATGTGTAATCTGCTCTTTTAGAGTGGAATTTTCTGAATATACCTGTTAAGTCCATCCTTTCTAGTATGTCATTCAAAGCCATTTTTTCCTTGTTAAATTTCCATTTAGACAACCTGTCTATTGATATAAAGGGGGTATTAAAGTCCCCTACTATTATTGTATTTTTATCTATTAGTTCATTTATCTTTGTTATTGTTTTATGTATTTGGGTGCATAAATATTTATAATTGTTATGTCTTCCTGTTGGGCTGTCCGTTTATTATTATATTGTATCCTTCTTTGTAACCTGTTACAATCTTTGTCTTAAACTCTACTGTGTCCAATATAAGTATTACTATTCCAGCTTTCTTTTGACATCCATTTGCATGACAGCTGTTTCTTCATTCATCACTTGCAATCTGCAGGTATTTTTAGGCCTACAATGAGTAAATTTTAGGCAGCATAAAAAGATCATTTTTGTATTCATTCTGTCTTCTTCTGTCTTTTGATTGGAGCATTTAGTCCATTCACATTCAAAATAATTATTGATACATATGTATTTATTGCCATTTTATTACTTGTTTTGTGATGTTTCATGAAGATTTTCACTGATCTTTTCTTGTCTTTCACGATTTGCTCGTTTTCTTTAGTGATATATTTGGATTTCTTTCTGCTTATTTTTTCCACATTAGTGGGTTTTTAAGTTCATTGTTACTATTAGGTTTGTATATAAACTCTTCTGCATATAGCAGTCTATATTAAGTTGACAGCTCTTTAACTTTGAACCCATTCTTTACTCTTTTCCTCCCTATATTTTAGGTATATGATATCATATTTTACATCCTTTTATTTTGTGAGTTCCTTGACTGATTTTTAAAAATATATACATTTTTAGCACTTTTGTGTTTCCTAACTCTGTACTGTCAGTTTGGGTATCTCCTTTCCACTCAGTGTCTCCTTTAATATTTCTTGCTGGTCTAATTTAATGGTCATGGACTCCTTCAGTTTTGTTTACCTAGGAAATTATTTTCTCTCTCCTATTCTGAATGATAGCCTTGCTGGACCTAGTATTATTGGCTACAGATTTCTCCATTGAGTGCTTAGAATATATCATACCATTTTCTTCTAGCTTGCAATGTTTCTGATGGAAAACCCCATGATATGCTCATGTGTTTTTTTCTTGTAAGTTAATGACTTTTTATTGTTTTTAATTTTTTATCCCTACTTTTTTGCCATATTAATTATTATTTCTCTTGTTTTTGTTGATTTTGTTGGGAGTTCTCTGTGATTCCTGGATCTGAATATCTGTTTCTTACCCCAGATAAGGGAAGTCTTCAGCTATTATTTTTTTCAAAAAATTTTTGACCCCTCTTCTCTCTTCTTCTGAGACCCCTATAATAAAATGTTAACACATTTGATGGAGTCACTGGGTTCCCTAAGTCTATTTTTGTTTTGCATATTTTTTCTCCTCTTCAGCTTGATTACTTTCCTTTACTACGTCTTCTAGATCATTAATTTGTTCTTCTGCTTCTTCCATCCTGCTGTTCACTCCAACAGGCATGTTTCTTTTTTTAATTTATTTTTTATTGGTGTTCAATTTGCCAACATATAGAATGACATCCAGTGGTCATCCCATCAAGTGCCCCCCTCAGTGCCCATCACCTAATCTCATTTATTGTACTCTTCATTTCTGTTTGGTTATTTTTTAATCTCTGTGTTAAGGGTCTCACCAATGTCTTGCAATTTTTTTTCTCAAGTCCAGTGAGTATCACTATGATCATTGCCTTAAATACTGCACTAGGCATGTTACTTCTATCTGTTTTGCTTAGATGTCTGGCTGTGGCCTTGTCTTGTTCTTTCATTTGGGAAGAATTCCTGTATCTTCCCAGTTTGTCTATGTCTCCGTGCCTGTTTCTAGGTGGTAAGAACGTCAGCTACATCTTCTGTTCTTGATCACAAAGGCCTTACAAAGAAATCATCCTGTAATTCCCTGCTGTGTAATGTACCCTGTTTCACAGGGCCTGATGCTTCATGAAGTGTCTTAAATGTGTGCCATGTGTATTCTGCTGTTTTGTTCTGGCCACTGTGTCTTTCATTCCAGTCATTTGCAGAGGCTTTCTTTGTATGTTGTTTGCAGTGCTTGGTCCTTGGCCTCAGTATGGTTCTATTTAAGAAGGTGTGCTCTGCTCTGCTTATGAAATGAGACCTGTATTCACCACTGCCTTACTGAGTCTCTGAAAAACTCTCAGATCAAGAGACATGGTTTGGGCATGAATTTGGGCTAGTCTTCTAGGTGAGGGGGCTTGTGCACAAGGCTGATGCAAGCAGGATTAGCAATGGCTCTTCCATCTGAGCAAAGAGGATGGGCCTTGGTGCAAACAAGCTAGGTAGGGAGTATTAGCACTGTGCTGGTCCTACACGTGGCTCTGTGCTTAGGCTGAGGCATGGGGGTGGTGGTGAAAATTGTGCTTGTCAGTTCCTTAGTTCCTTGACAGATCTTTCCATGAGGGCTGACTCTCTGGGACACACACTAAGATGAAGAAATAATCTCCCCACTGTGTGCCCCAGGCACTCTTCAGATGGCCATTTCTATGTTGTATGTCCATAGGTTCTTCGCCTTTCTTTCTTTTTTTTTTAAATTTTTTAAATTTATTTATGATAGTCACAGAGAGAGAGAGAGAGAGAGAGGCAGAGACACAGGCAGAGGGAGAAGCAGGCTCCATGCACCGGGAGCCTGATGTGGGATTCGATCCCGGGTCTCCAGGATCGCGCCCTGGGCCAAAGGCAGGCGCCAAACCGCTGCGCCACCCAGGGATCCCTTCGCCTTTCTTTCTATCCAAGAGTGCTACCAAAGTCCTTCAGGTTCTGTCCAAGCCAAGCTCACTAAACTTTATAACTCAAGACTTTAAGTACTCCTAGTTGCAAGAGCTCAGGAAATTCTGTCCCCGCTTGCCTACTCCAGTATGACCTTGTCTTAACCAGTTGTATTTGCAGTGACCTTATTTCCAAATTAATTCATATTCTGAAATACTGGGGGTTAGAATTTCAAAATACAGATTTTTAAAGGAGCTAAATTATGGGAAGGAATTGAAAGAAACATGACTATTTCAATCCATAACAGATAAGAAGTAATAATACCTCTCTGAACATATACTGTGTCTCAGGCCCTATGTTAAGATATTTCTATGGAGTATGCCATTTAATTTAATTTTTGCAAACATTATATGATTTCAGTGCTATTGATTCCCACATTTTATAGATGAGGAATTGAGGTTCAGAAAACTTGACCTCATGTTATCAAGTGACTGAGCCAGGACTGGGCCCCAGGTAATTTTGCCAGAATCTCCACTACTGACCATTGTATACTTCTAAAAACCTAGAGGTGTATATTCTTTTTGGACTATAATGCAATGCACTGTTCATTCTTTGGAAATGCGTGCTATTCAGTGCAAACAAGGACAATGGCTGCACTATCCAAAAATATTGCTCATTACAGCACATAATCTAAAGAGATTTTTTGCTTTGTAGCATTTTATTTTGCACCCTGGGGGTTATCTAATTTTCCCAACTAGAGTGATGCTCTTCTATGTCAGATATCATGCTTTCTACTTCTTTTCTATACTCTACAGAGACTAGCATAGTGCTGACTTTCAACAATTATCATTGAGGAAAAAGTATGTCAGAAAACAAACTGTCATGACTATCTTCTCTTCAATAAGTAAAAGGCTTCTCTTGAAGATCTCCATAGAACTAAATCTGTGGAAGCAATTACCATAAAGTTGATGCTAATATCTAAATATTTTTTCAACAATGGTGTGCTGATATGAAAGTTTGCAATTTATTGAGTTTTGGACCTTTAATTGTGGTTTCCGCACTGGCCAGTTGAGGTATTGAGTAGATAAATATATTTATCAATAACTTTGATCTCAATATTTTAGCAGATTTGTTTATTAAGGTAAAAATGCCATCTTTTTAGCAGAGTATAAGGTAAAATGTAGGTATCTATTTTTAATTATAGTAATAATTGCCAATTTTATCTTTAAAGTATTGTTATTTACATCACCAAGTTAGCACAAATGTAAGGTATAGCAGAATCAGGCAGAAGAAATAAAACACTAAAAATACCTTCAAACTCAGGGCACCTGGGTGGCCCAGTCAGTTAAGTGGTGCCTCTAGCTCAGGTAGTGATCTCAGGGTCCTGGGATCCAGCCCCATATCAGGCTCCCTGCTCAGCAGGGAGTCTGGCTCTCCCTCTCCCTCTGATCTTCTCCCTACTCATGTTCGCTTTCTCTGTCTCTCTCTCAAATAAATAAACAAAATATTTAAAACATACACATCTTCAAACTCATCTGAGTTTTAGTGCTGGGGATTCCATTAATTTTTTTTACTATAGACAAAACTTTCATACATCTTCACTTTTCCACCTAAAAAGACAGAGTGCTACCACTTGCCCTGCTTGATTCAGAGGGCTTTGAACATAATGAAGCATAGTACTCACTGAAGAGATGATCATTATTGCTTTATTAAAAACCATCTCTAATATTCCAAGTTTTATATCCCAAGTCTTTAGGGGAATAATCTAATTTTAAGGTTCAGATTCAAATTAGGCAAATAATAGTTATATTGTGATTAGGGCACCTGTATCCTTGCTAAACAAAACAAAACAAAACAACAAAACAAAACGTGTACAGGCACACTGAATGATCACTTGGAAACAGTTACTACTATTGAATTTGCAGTTACAAATACCTGGTAGAGAATAAGAAATTGCCTATGTATTTTTTATAATCCCAAGTACACTTGTATTCATTTCCTTTTGTAAATGATAGTAGACCAACCCTTAAAATGTACCTGGGTCATATGGAGAAATACACACACACACACTTTTTTTTTTAATTTAAACTTTACTTAGCTAGAATACAGTGCATTAGCAATCATACAGTGCAGTATTGGTTTCTAGAATAGAATTCAGTGATTCATCACTTACATATAACATCCTTTGCATGTCACAACAAGTGACCTCTTTAATACCCATTACCTATCTAGCTTATCCCCCACGCACCTCCCTCCATAAACCCTCAGTTTGTTCTTTATTTTTTTTAAAGATTTTATTTATTTATTCATGATAGTCACAGAGAGAGAGAGAGGCAGAGACACAGGCAGAGCGAGAAGCAGGCTCCATGCAGGGAGCCCAACGTGGGATTCGATTCCGGGTCTCCAGGATCGCGCCCTGGGCCAAAGGCAGGCGCCAAACCGCTGCGCCACCCAGGGATCCCCTGTTCTTTATGATTAAGAGTCTCTCATAGCTTGTTGTCCCCCTCCTTTTTTTTTACTTCCCCCCTTCACATATGTTCATTTGTTTTCACCTAAATTCCACATGAGTAAGATCATATGGTATTTGTCTTAGTCGGACTGACTTATTTCCCTTAGCATAATGCACTAGAGCTCCATCTGTGTCATTGCAAATGGCAATATTTCATTCTTTTTATGGCTGAGTAGTATTTCATATATGTGATATCTACTTTATCCATTCATCAGTTGATGGACACTTGTGCTCTCTCCATAACATGGCTATTGTTGATAATGCTGCTATAAACATCAGGGTGCAGATAGCCCTCCAAATCTGTATTTTTGTGTCCTTTGAGTAAATACCTAGTACTGAAATCAATGGGTCATAGGGTAGTTACATTTTAATTTTTTAAAGATTTTATTTATTTATTCATGAGAGACAGAGAGAGAGAGAGAGAGAGAGAGAGAGGCAGAGACACAGGCAGAGGGAGAAGCAGGCTCCATGCAGGAGCCTGATGTGGGACTCAATCCCGGAACCCCAGGATCACTCCCTGGGCTGAAGGCAGACGCTAAGCTGCTGAACCTCCCAGGGATCCCCCCATCTGGATGTATTCTATGGGAAAGTGTCTATTTCATGTTTACTGCCCATTTCTTAACTGGGTTATTTGTTTTTTGGATGCTGAGTTTGATAAGTTCTTTAAAGATTTTGGACACTAACCCTTGTATGCAAATATCTTGTCCCATTCTATAGGCTGCTTTTGAGTTTGGTTGATTGTTTCTTTCACTGGACAGAAAGCTTTTTATCTTGAAGGACTCCCAATTGTTCATTTTTGCTTTTGTTTCCTTTGCCTCTTGCTACCTGTCTATTTTTTAAAAGATTTTATTTATTTGAGACGGGGGGGGGGCAGAAACACAGGAAGCGAGAGAAGCAGGCTCCATGCAGGGAGCCCGATGCGGGACTCGATCCCAGGTCTCCAGGATCACACCCGGGGCCAAACGCAGGTGCCAAACTGCTGAGCCACCAGGGCTGCCCTTGCTACCTGTCTAAAAAGAAGTTGCTATGGCTGAGGTCAAGAACGTTTCTGCCTGTGTTCTCCTCTAGCATTTTGATGGTTTCATCTCTCACGTTTAAGTTTTTTATCCATTTTGAATTTATTTTTATGTATGGTGTAAAAATATGGTTCAGTTTCATCTTTGTGTTGCTGTCCAGTTCTCCCAACACCACTTTTTGAAGAGACTATCTTTGTTACATTGATATTCTTTCCTGCTTGAAAACTAGTTGAGCATATAGTTGTGGGTCCATTTCTGGATTCTCTATTCTATTCCATTGATCTGTGTGCCAGTATCATACTGTCTTGATTACTACAGCTTTGTAATATACCTTAAATCTGGAAGCATGATGCCTCCAGGTTTTTTTTTTCTTTTTCAGAATTGCTTTTGCTATTCAGAGTCTTTTGTGGTTTCATACAAATTTTAGGATTGTTTTGGCTCTGTGGAAAATGGTGGTGGGATTTTGATAGGGATAACATTAAATGTGTATATTGTTTTGGGTTGTATAGATATTTTAACAATATTTGTTCCTCCAATCCATGAGCATGGGATGCTTTTCCATTTCTTTGTGTCTTCTTCAATTTCATTCATAAGTGTTTTGTAGTTTTCAGAGTACAGATCTTTAATCTCTTTCGTTAGATTTATTCCAAGTTATCTTATTGTTTCTGGTGCAATTGAAATAGGAGAGATTCCTTGATTTTTTTTCCTGCTGCTTTGATAATGGTATATAGAAATGCAACCTATTTCTTCACATTGATTTTATATCCCACAAATTTGCTGAATTCATGTATCAGTTCCAGCAACTTTTCGGTGAATTCTTTTGGGTTTTCTTTTTTCTTTTTTTTTTTTTTTTATTGGTGTTCAATTTACTAACATACAGAATAACCCCCAGTGCCCGTCGCCCATTCACTCCCACCCCCCGCCCTCCTCCCCTTCCAACACCCCTAGTTCATTTCCCAGAGTTAGCAGTCTTTACGTTCTGTCTCCCTTTCTGATATTTCCCACACATTTCTTCCCCCTTCCCTTATATTCCCTTTCACTATTATTTATATTCCCCAAATGAATGAGAACATATAATGTTTGTCCTTCTCCGACTGGCCCAAATGAATGAGAACATATAATGTTTGTCCTTCTCCGACTGGCTTACTTCACTCAGCATAATACCCTCCAGTTCCATCCACGTTGAAGCAAATGGTGGGTATTTGTCATTTCTAATAGCTGAGTAATATTCCATTGTATACATAAACCACATCTTCTTTATCCATTCATCTTTCGTTGGACACCGAGGTTCCTTCCACAGTTTGGCTATCGTGGCCATTGCTGCTATAAACATCAGAGTATCAGGTCATCTGCAAATAGTGAAAGTTTAATTTCTTCCTTGCCAATTTGGATGCTCTTTATTTCTTTTTGTTGTCTGATAGCTGAGGCCAAGACTTCCAGTACTATATTAAAGAGTAATGATGAGAGTCTTCTCCCTGAGTGTAGGGGAAATGACATCACTTTTCCCCCATTGAGAATGATATTAGCTGTGGGTCTTTTGTACATGGCCCTTATGATGTTGAGGTATGTTCCCTCTATCTCTACTTTGTTGAGGGTTTTTATCAGGAAAGGATGCTGTAGTTTGCCAAATGCTTTTTCTTCATGTATTGAAATGATCATATGGCTCTTATCTTTTATTTATGTGGTGTATCATGTATATTGATTTGCCAATATTGATCCAGTCCTGCAGCACAGGAAAAAATCACACTTGACTTTGGTGAATAAATTTTTTCATTTAATGTACTCTTGAATTCAATTTGCTAATATTTTATTGAGAATTTTTGCATCCATGTTCATAAGTGATTTTGGCCTGTAATTCTCATTTTCAGTGGGGTCTTTGCTTTCAGAATCAAAGTAGTGTTGCCTTCATAGAATGAGCTTGGAAGTTTTCCTTTCATTTCTATCTTTTGGAACATTTTGAGGAGAAGAGCTATTAACTCTTCATCAAATGTCTGGTAAAATATCCTTGGGAGCCATCACGCCATGGACATTTTGTTTGTTGGGATATTTTTGATTACTGATTTAATTTCTTTGCTTCTTATCGATCTGTTCAAGCTTTCTATTTATTCCTATTTCAGCTTTGGTACTTTGCAGGTTTCTAGGAATTTGTCTGTTTCTTCCAGGTTCCCCAGTTTATTGGCATATAGTTTTTCATAGTATTTTCTAATAATTGTTTGCATCTCTGTGGTATTGGTTGTGATCTCTCATGTTAATTTCTTGATTTTATCTATTTGGGTCCTTTTTCTTTTCTTTTTGATAAGTCTAGTAAGGGTTTGTCAATTTTATAAATTTTTGCAAAGAACCAGCTCTTAGTTTTACTAATCCATTCTACTGTTTTTTTCTTTATTTCTATATATTTTTATTTCTCCTCTAATCTTTATTATTTCCTTTCTGCTGATGTTTTTAGGCTTTATTTACTGTTCTCTTTCTAGCTTCTTTAGGTGTAAGGTTAGTTTGTGTAATTGAGACTTTTCTTGCATCTTGGCCTTTATTGCTATATACTTCCCTTTTGGGACAAAATTTGCTGCATCCCAAACGTTTTGGACTGTTTTATTTTCATATTCATTTGATTCCATGTTTTTTATTCCTTCTTTGATTTCCTGGTTACCCCATCCATTCATTTTTTAAGGATTTATTTATTTATTTATTTATTTATTTATTTATTTATTTATGAGAGAGAGAGTACAGGAGGTGGAGGGAGAGGGAGACTCTGTGGTGAGCAAGGAGCCTGATGTGGGGTAATATAATTCTTTTTTTTCTCCAAATGGAAAAAGAGATCATATCAAGGACAGAGATTATGATGGAAAATAAATATCTATTCCACGGTTTAGTGACACCAAAGAAACTACTTCCTTTTAAAAAGAAAAACAAGAAGAGTTTTACTTATCAGAATAGTTAAATTATAAAGGAATCTCTTGCAATTCTCTTTCAGCAAAAATCTCTATTCTTATTAATATATCTTCCTTATCTCAAAAGTTGAAAATATAAATGGGAAATATAATTATTAATATTATCTATAACTTTTTAGTTTTTGTCAAACAATGTGCCTCAATATTGGAAATCAGGAAAAGGTAAGTGATCATTTTTATTGAAACATGAGAATGGACAGTTCAGAAGACAAATAATTGAAGAAAAATTAGACACTAAGTGACTGTCAGGGGTTGTTTGTTTTTCTTGGGAAGCCATGTTTATAACCAAAGGAAGAAATAAGGAAAAGGTGGCAATCCCCTGCTGGAATTCCATAGCTTCACTGTGACACACATCATAGGCTTTCATTGTATAAAACCTGATTCTGATTAACCCAATGGCGGCCTCAAAACTTGAACTTCAAAGAATCCAAATTACTTAAATCCTCAGAATAAGAAGTATCCAAAACCATTATAAAGGCCCCTTGATAATAACATCATTTCACATTGTAACATTTTACATTTTACAAAGGCACATCCACATATATTTATCTATACTTTCTGCACAGGAACTCTACAAAGTAGAGAGAGAAAGAGGTACTATTCTAATATCGCAGATAAGAAAAATAAGCCTGGGAAAGTAGTCTTGGCTTTTCCAGGGCAGCCCAATAATTAAATGGTAAAATGAAGATTCAAATATAGGCTTTCTAATAGTATGTTCTGTGCTCGATGTACTTCACTACAGAAGAAAGTGTGTTAAATCTGAGGATTTGGAGATGCAGAAGGACATGCATTTCTGATAAAATGCATCAGAAAATACAGCGTATGCCTTCTGGAGATTAAAGACATTTTGAAACAGCTTTACACTTAACTTTTGCTAAGTCAGTTAATTATATTTAAACTATTTCATGGTTCGTTTTTTAGAGTCTGGGGTATATTGGTCCTTTTGATTATGCTACTTTCCAAAAGGGATCATTGTTAGCAGATTTGACATAAAGCCATCATGTGTAAGCAAAACACATTCATGTTATTGTGATTCTCTACACCAAAATCTTTGAAAACTTCCTTGATGTACAGAGACGATTGATACCATAGAACATCCAATCTGACTACCAACCTATGTGTCATAGGAAAATACTGAACCAAAATCTGATTTTCTTTTTTTTTAAGAATTTACACTAATAAAGTTGAAAAGAGTTTTAAGTAAGGGAGAAGAGTGATAACGGAGAAAGAAATAAACAACAGTGGCCATGATGAGCCATTTGTAAGATGAATTTAGATGTGGGCAAAAAATAAGACAAAGCTGAATTAGTTGAATGGTATGGAAATAAAAGAAAAGACCATTTGTGCTGAGAGGAGATATGCCATAAGAAACAAGGACCAACTGGATTGAGAAAATTTGAAATAAAAGCTAGATCCTAGAGCTGCTTCTGTTCTGATGACTTCTTTATTTTAGTCTACAATCAAAACTCCCTTATTCTTGAGTTAATTTAAATGTATCTTTGTTTCTTGTGACTAATATACCATTTCAATCCCGCCTCCTTCAAAAGGTTAGCCCAAATTTCATTGAGTCTCAGTTTCATTGAGTTTCTCCTTCTACAACATCTCTATAAGCACACAGTTTGTACTTGAATTATCATTAATCCTACCCAACTGTGCATGAAAGTGGCATTCATGTCAATCTGATTAGATTGGGATAGGCGTTTACTTAACTTGGTGCTCTTCCAAGAGCTGATTTAAAGTACTTGATTGATTGAAAGGCTGCGATGAAGTAAGTGAACTATTAGTCACAGGTTTCAAGCACAGGTGAGCAAACTTTTTGTCATTCTGTATTCTTACACTGGCAGCGATTGCAATAAGCACGGAGCCTTAAGAGCATTTCTCTACTTAAAGATGCCAATATTCTGTGTCCAGTGAAAGTAGAATTTTTTCAATAAAAGAACAACTGTCATTGTACTTTATTAGGAGAGAGGGGCTAACACCACTAAGAAGCATAATTATATTTATTAAATTTACGTTTGTAGGAGAGGAGGGGCAAGATGGCTGAAGAGTAGGGTCACCAAATCACCTGTCCCCACCAAACTACCAAGATAACCTTCAAATCATCCTGAAAATCTACAAATTCAGCCTGAGAATTAAAGAGAGAACAGCTGGAATGTTACAGTGAGAAGAGTTCATGCTTCTATCAAGGTAGGAAGACAGGGAAAAAGGAAATAAAGAAAAGGCATCCAAGGGGGAGGGGTCCCGCGAGGAGCCGGGCAAAGGCCAGGGCGAGTGTCCCCAGGACAGGAAAGCACCCTCCTGAAGAAGCAGGAGCTTCACCAATATTCCCAGGTGGAAAGGCACTTGCAGGGAGTTAGCGCAGGACACCAGGAGGGCGGGGATGCCCTCAGGCTCCCTGGGACACTAACAGACACGTGCAGGCCCAGGAGAGTGCGCCGAGCTCCCTAAAGGGCTGAAGCGCCATGCACGCATTGACCCGAGAGCAGCTAGGAGGGGCTCTGGCGGCGGGTCCATGGAGGGGGCTGCGCGGCAGGGGAGCAGATCCGCGGCGGCTCCCACAGAGGAAGAGGCTCTGTGCGGAGGGGGCTGCGCAGCTCCGCGGAGAGGCGGATGCGCCACCAGGAGGGCAAATCCAACAGCGCAGGCCCAGGAGCACTGGGCACCGGGACACAGCCCAGGATCCGGCCAGCCCCCGGACAGGCAGAGGCCGGGAGGGCCCAGGACAGCAAGGACGCTCCTGCCCCAGCTGAGCAGATCAGCGGCCCCGCCCCCGGAGCATCCAGGCCCCTGCAGACTGAGTAGTTTCTGCTGGAGCTGAATCCAGGGCTCTAGAGCTGTCCTCCTCCACTGTAGTTGTTCCTCCTGGGGCCTCACTGGGTAAACAACCCCCACTGAGCCCTGCAAGAGGTAGGGGGCAGAGCAGCTCCCCCAAGTGCTAACACCTGAAAATCAGCACAACAGAACCCTCCCCAAGAAGACAAACTAGACAGACCAGTTCCAGGGGAAGTCAAGGGACTTAAAGTATACGGAAACAGAAAATACTTCCCCGTGGTTTGTTTTTTTTTTTTCTTTTTTTTTTTTTTTGCTTTTTGATTTCTGTTTGCTTCCCCCACCCTTTTTTCCCTTACTTTCTTTTTTTCTCTTTTTCTCCTCTTTTTTTTCTTTTCTTCTTCCTTTTTCCTTTTTTCTGTTTCTCTTTTCATTCCTTCTTTCTCTCATCTCTTTTTCTCCTTTTCCCAATACAACTTGTTTTTGGCCACTCTGCACTGAGCAAAATGACGAGAAGGAAAACCTCACCTCAAAAGAAAGAATCAGAAACAGTCCTCTCTCCCACAGAGTTACAAAATCTGAATTACAATTCAATGTCAGAAAGCCAATTCAGAAGCACTATTATACAGCCACTGGTGGCTCTAGAAAAAAGCATAAAGGACTCAAGAGACTTCATGACTGCAGAATTTAGATCTAATTAGGCAGAAATTAAAAATCAATTGAATGAGATGCAATCCAAACTAGAAGTCCTAACGACAAGGGTTAACGAGATGGAAGAATGAGTGAGTGACATACAAGACAGGTTGATGGCAAAGAGGGGAACTGAGGAAAAGAGACCAACAATTAAAAAACCATGAAGATAGATTAAGGGAAATAAACGACAGCCAGAGGAAGAAAAACCTAGGTTTAATTGGGGTTCCCGAGAGCGCCGAAAGGGACAGAGGGCCAGAATATGTATTTGAACAAATCATAGCTGAAAACTTTCCTAATCTGGGAAGGGAAACAGGCATTCAGATTCAGTAAATATAGAGATCCCGCCTAAAATCAATAAAAACGGTTCAACACCTCGACATTTAATAGTGAAGCTTGCAAATTCCAAAGATAAAGAGAAGATTCTTAAAGCAGCAAGAGACAAGAAATCCCTGACTTTTATGGGGAGGAGAATTACGGTAACAGCAGAGGTCTCCACAGAGACCTGGCAGGCCAGAAAGGGCTGGCAGGATATATTCAGGGTCCTAAATGGGAAGAACATGCAACCAAGAATACTTTATCCAGCAAGGCTCTCATTCAAAATGGAAGGAGAGGGATCCCTGGGTGGCGCAGCGGTTTGGCGCCTGCCTTTGGCCCAGGGCGCGATCCTGGAGACCCAGGTTCGAATCCCATGTCAGGCTCCCGGTGCATCGAGCCTGCTTCTCCCTCTGCCTGTGTCTCTGCCTCTCTCTCTCTCTCTCTCTCTCTCTCTCTCTCTCTCTCTCTCTCTGTGTGACTATCATAAATAAATAAAAATTAAAAAAAAAAAAGAAAAAAAAATGGAAGGAGAGATAAAGAGCTTCCAAGACAGGCAAGAACTGAAAGAATATGTGACCTCCAAACCAGCTCTGCAAGAAATATTAAGGGAGACTCTTAAAATTCCCCTTCAAGAAGAAGCCCAGTGGAACAATCCACAAAAACAAGGACTGAATAGATATCATGATGACACGAAACTCATATCTTTCACTAGTAACTCTGAACTTGAACAGGTTTAATGACCCCAACAAAAGGCGCAGGGTTTCAGTCTGAATAAAAAAGCAGGACCCATCTATTTGCTGTCTACAAGAGACTCATTTTAGACAGAAGGACACCTACAGCCTGAAAATAAAAGGTTGGAGAACCACTTACCAATCAAATGGTCCTCGAAAGAAAGCAGGGGTAGCCATCCTTATCTGAGATAAACTAAAATTTACCCCGAAAACTGTAGTGAGAGATGAAGAGGGACACTATATCGTAAAGGATCTATCCAACAAGAGGACTTAACAATCCTCAATATATATGCCCCAAATGTGGGAGCTGCCAAATATATAAATCAATTATTAACCAATGTGAAGAAATACTTAGATAATAATACACTTATACTTGGTGACTTCAATCTAGCTCTTTCTATACTCGATAGGTCTTCTAAGCACATCTCCAAAGAAATGGAGCTTTAAATGATAAACTGGACCAGATGGATTTCACAGATATCTACAGAACTTTACATCCAAACTCCACTGACTACACATTCTTCTCAAGTGCACATGGAACTTTCTCCAGAATAGACCACAAATAGGCCAGAAATCGGGTATGAACGGATACCAAAAGATTGGGATCGTCCCCTGCATATTCTCAGACCATAATGCCTTGAAATTAGAACTAAATCACAACAAGAAGTTTGGAAGGACCTCAAACACATGGAAGTTAAGGACCATCCTGCTAAAAGATGAAAGGGTCAACCAGGAAATTAAGGAAGAATTAAAAAGATTAATGGAAACTAATGAGAATGAAGATACAACCGTTCAAAATCTTTGGGATGCAGCAAAAGCAGTCCTAAGGGGGAAATACATCGCAATACAAGCATCCATTCAAAAACTGGAAAGAACTCAAATACAAAAGCTAACCTTACACATAAAGGAGCTAGAGAAATAAACAGCAAATAGATCCTACACCCAGCAGAAGATGAGAGTTAATAAATATTCGAGCAGAACTCAATGAAATCGAGACCAGAAGAACTGTGGAACAGATCAACAACACCAGGAGTTGGTTCTTTGAAAGAATTAATAAGATAGATAAACCATTAGCCAGCCTTATTAGAAAGAACAGAGAGAAGACTCAAATGAATAAAATTATGAATGAGAAAGGAGAGATCACTACCAACACCAAGGAAATACAAACGATTTTAAAAACATATTATGAACAGCTATACGCCAATAAATTAGGCAATCTAGAAGAAATGGACGCATTCCTGGAAAGCCACAAACTACCAAAACTACCAAAACCAGGAAGAAATAGAAAACCTGAACAGGCCAATAACCAGGGAGGAAATTGAAGCAGTCATCAAAAACCTCCCAAGACACAAAAGTGCAGGGCCAGATGGCTTCCCAGGGGAATTCTATCAAACGTTAAAAGAAGAAACCATACCTATTCTACTAAAGCTGTTTGGAAACATAGAAAGAGATGGAGTACTTCCAAATTCATTCTGTGAGGCCAGCATCACCTTAATTCCAAAACCAGACAAAGACTCCACCAAAAAGGAGAATTACAGACCAATATCCCTGATGAACATGGATGCAAAAATTCTCAACAAGATGCTAGCCAATAGGATCCAACAGTAAATTAAGAAAATTATTCACCAAGACCAAGTAGGATTTATCCCCGGGACACAAGGCTGGTTCAACACTCATAAAACAATCAATGTGATTTATCATATCAGCAAGAGAAAAACCAAGAACCATATGATCCTCTCATTAGATGCAGAGAAAGCATTTGACAAAATACAGCATCCATTCCTGATCAAAACTCTTCAGAGTGTAGGGACAGAGGGAACATTCCTCAATAACTTAAAAGCCATCTACAAAAAGGTCACAGGAAATATCATTATCAACGGGGATGCAATAGGAGCCTTTCCCCTAAGATCAGGAACAAGACAGGGATGTCCTCTCTCACCACTGCTATTCAACATAGTACTGGAAGTCCTAGCCTCAGCAATCAGACAACAAAAAGATATTAAAGGCATTCAAATTGGCAAAGAAGAACTCAAACTCTCTGTCTTTGCAGATGACATGATACTCTACATAGAGAACCCAAAAGACTCCACCCCAAGATTGCTAGAACTCATACAGCAATTTGGTAGCGTGGCAGGATACAAAATCAATGTCCAGAAATCAGTGGCATTTCTATACACTAACAATGAGACTGAAGAAAGAGTAATTAAGGAGTCAATCCTATTTACAATTGCACCCAAAAGCATAAGATACCTAGGAATAAACCTAACCAAAGAGGTAAAGTATCTATACACTAAAAACTATAGGACACTTCTGAAAGAAATTGAGGAAGATACAAAGAGATGGAAAAATATTCCATGCTCATGGATTGACAGAATTAATATTGTCAAAATATCAATGTTACCCAGGGCAATTTACACATTTAATGCAATCCCTATCAAAACACCATGGACTTTCTTCAGAGAGTTAGAACAAATTATTTTAAGATTTGTGTGGACTCGGAAAAGACCCCGAATAGCCAGGGGAATTTTAAAAAGAAAACCATAACTGGGGGCATCACAATGCCAGATTTCAGGTTGTACTACAAAGCTGTGGTCATCAAGACAGTGTGGTACTGGCACAAAAACAGACACATAGATCAATGGAACAGAATAGAGAACCTTGAAGTGGACCCTGAACTTTATTTTCAACTAATATTCGATAATGGAGGAAAGACTATCCATGGGAAGAAAGACAGTCTCTTCAATAAATGATGCTGGAAAAATTGGACATGCACATGCAGAAGAATGAAACAAGATCACTCTCTTTCACCATACACAAAGATAAAATCAAAATGGATGAAAGATCTAAATGTGAGACAAGATTCCATCAAAATACCAGAGGAGAACACAGGCAACTTTTTAAACTCAGCCACAGTAACTTCTTGCAAGATACATCCACGAAGGCAAAAGAAACAAAAGCAAAAATGAACTATTGGGACTTCATCAAGATAAGAAGCTTTTGCACAGCAAAGGATACAGTCAACAAAACTAAAAGACAACCTATAGAATGGGAGAAGATATTTGCAAATGACGTATCAGATAAAGGGCTAGTTTCCAAGATCTATAAAGAACTTATTAGCATCAACACCAAAGAAACAAACAATCCAACCCTGAAATGGGCAAAAGACGTGAAGAGAAATCTCACAGAGGAAGACATAGACATGGCCACCATGCACATGAGAAAATGCTCTGCATCACTTGCCATCAGGGAAATACAAATCAAAACCACAATGAGATACCACCTCACCCCAGTGAGAATGGGGAAAATTAACAAGGCAGGAAACCACAAATGTTGGAGAGGTCACGGAGAAAAGATAACTCTCTTACACTGTTGGTGGGAATGTGAACTGGTGCAGCCACTCTGGAAAACTGTGTGGAGGTTCCTCGAAGAGTTAAAAATAGACCTGCCCTACGACCCAGCAATTGCACTGTTGGGGATTTACCCCAAAGATGCAGATGCAATGAAATGCCGGGACACCTGCACCCCAAAGTTTATAGCAGCAATGGCCACAGTAGCCAAACTGTGGAAGGAGCCTCGGTGTCCATCAAAAGATGAATGGATAAAGAAGATGTGGTTTATGTGTACAATGGAATATTACTCAGCCATTAGAAATGACAAATGCCCACCATTTGCTTCAACATGGATGGAACTGGAGGGTATTATGCTGATTGAAGTAAGTCAATTGGAGAAAGATAAACATTATATGTTCTCATTCATTTGGGGAATATAAATAATAGTGAAAGGGAATATAAGGGAATGGAGAAGAAATGTGTGGGAAATATCAGAAAGGGAGACAGAACATAAAGACTCCTAACTCTGGGAAACGAACTAGGGGTCGTGGAAGGGGAGGAGGGCAGGGTTGGGGATGAATGGGTGATGGGCACTGAGGGCGGCACTTGACGGGATGAGCACTGGGTGTTATTCTGTATTTGGTAAATTGAACACCAATAAAAAATAAATTTATTATTAAATAAATAAATAAGTAAATAAAAATTTACGTTTGTATGAAGATAATCAGAGATGAAATTCATTGAGCCATAGATATCTGCCAGGATATAATATCTAGAATGTGTAATACCAGGGAAATAGTCATGAATAATTACCATGTAAAGAGGAAGGAATCTTTTAAGAGAAAGATATTAATATTAGAGCTTTTCCAAAATTTGAACAATATTCTGCATTGTATAATGAGTATCTTGCATGCATTGGGGAAAAAGTCATCGAACATTGTATTGACTATCACCAAAGAGACATCTTCTTTTAAGTAATAAACTTTAATTAGAAACAAACTCTAGGGTCTGCTAAGTGGTTCAGTCAGTTCAACATCTGACTCTTAATTTCAGCTCAGGTCATGATCCCAGTGTCTCGAGATTGAGCTCTGCATCAGGCAGAGAGACTGCTTGGGATTCTCTCTCTCCCTCTGCAATCCCTCCCTCTAAGAATTTTTTAAGAAATAAAAAAATTCTAAAGCCTAATTATTTTTATTACTACTTTTGAAAATTTGGGTATAGTTGGCAATGCTTTCTGAATACAAACAAAATCATTTTCTATGTGGTCAAGAAAATAGCTCATATTTTTCCTGTTTATCATTCTCATTGCATTTTAAATATTTAAAAGCTGTTTTGATTTTTATTTTTTAGTTCTCCAAATAGAACAGCAGTAGTCTATTTAAGAATGCAGTGTTCTGTTGTCCTGCCATTATGCTGCATCTGTATCTTTGAGGTAAAACCTCAGCAGTGCAATTGCTGGGTCATAGGGTAGTTCTATTTTTAACTCTTTGAGGAACCTCCATACAGTTTTCCAGAGTGGCTGTACCAGTTCACCTGCACCCCAATGTTTCTAGCAGCAATGTCCACAATAGTCAAACTGTCGAAGAAGCCTCAGTGTCCATCAAAAGATGAATGGATAAAGAATATGTGTGTATACAATGGAATATTACTCAGCCATTAGAAATGACGAATACCCACCATTTGCTTCAACATGGATGGAACTGAAGGCTATTAGCTTAGTGATGTATGTTAATCAGAGAAGGACAAACATTATATGGTTTCATTCATACAGGGAATATAAAAATCAGTGAAAGGGATTATAGGGTAAAGGAGAGAAAATGAGTGTGAAATATGAGAGAGGGTAACAGAACATGAGAGATTCCTAAATCTGGGAAATGAACAAGGGGTAGTGGAAAGGGGGATGGGCAGGGGGATGGAGTGACTGGGTTACGGACACTGAGGGGGCACCTCATGGGATAAGCACTGGGTGTTATGTATATGTTGGCAAGTCGAACTTCAATAAAAAGATATACAAAAAAAGAATGTAGTGGTCTTTCAAAAAAGAGGTCAGATATAAATAAGTTAGAGTACATTCTGCAGGCACACTAAGTAGAATAAAAATAGAAGGACTATTAATCCTTATGCTTTAGGTTATACACTGATCACCAGCTGAGATTGGAAAGGCATTTTTTTCCCTTAATGTAGTATTTTATAGTTAGAGTCATTGGAAGTGGAGCAAGGTATGATTTTTAGCGAAGCATCAGTTTTACCCTCCATTGGACACAAAGCCACGCTTGGTATATAATTGGTTGGATCTGGTGTAGTTTCAATGCTAATTATACTTTGAGATGTGGTATTTTCAAGGATGTACAGGTTAAAACTAGCAACTGGATTACCATAATTTACTAATGAAGTTTTCATAAGGAGAGTCTAGTTGATATTAAAATGTCTGTATGACTAGTTGATGTCATTTTTTTCACAAGTTCTTTAATGAGATTCATACACATAAACTACCACAGTGTAAAACTAACAAAAAGTACTTAAAAATTAAGGTCACTTAAAACATTTTTAGCTGTGAATTGCTAGCATCAAACATCTTTGAACTAAGACTTCAAGATTATTTTGATTTATATCATAGCCTCTAGCTATGCTAGATAAATCTGGAAGTATCAGAGTATATGAACACATATGTACATTGCACATTTTGAAAAAATATAAATATTAAAGCTGATAATTAGCACCATTTTGTCTTTCTGCTACTATTTTGCCTTATTTGAACACTTAATATCTTTCTTTCTTTCTTTCTTTCTTTCTTTCTTTCTTTCTTTCTTTCTCTTTTTTCTTCTTCTTTCTTTCTTTCTTTCTTTCTTTCTTTCTTTCTTTCTTTCTTCTTTCTTTCTTTCTATTTTTTATTGGAGTTCAATTTGCCAACATATAGCATAACACCCAGTGCTCATCCCATCAAGTGCCCTGTAAGTTGAAAACTTAATATTTTTAAACTTCATTCTCATTAACTGTTCATCAGTTGATGGGAAGAACATTGAATTGTAAAAACAAATCAGCTAGATTCTTGTCTCAATGTTTCTCCAAGAAATAAGCAAGTAATTAAACAAACTTGATTTTAATTCTTGGTTTGTAAAATGAAATAATTGGTCTAACATTATGATTAAGATTCAGTCCTTTATCTCAAGTGATACTTGTCTTTTCTTTCACCAAGTATTTATTTAAATTCAAGTTAGTTAACATAGAGTGTAATATTAGTTTCAGGAATAAAATTTACAGGGGTAGCCATCCTGATATCAGATAAACTAAAGTTTATCCCAAAGACTGTAGCAAGAGATGAAGAGGGACACTATATCATACTTAAAGGATCTATCCAACAAGAGGACCTAACAATCATAAATATTTATGCCCCGAATGCGTGAGCTGCCAATTATATCAATCAATTAACCAAACTTAAGACATACTTAGATAATAAGACACTTATACTTGGAGACTTAAACACGGCATGTTATGCAATTGATAGATCTTATAAGCACAACATCTCCCAAGAAACAGGAGCTTCAAATGATACACTGGAACAAATGGATTTCACAGATATTCACAGAAATTTACATCCAAACGCAAATGAATACATTCTTCTTAAGTACACATGGAACTTTCTCCAGAATAGACCACATGCTGGGTCATAAATCAGGTCTTAACTGATACCAAAAGTTTTGGATTGTCCCCTGCATATTTTCAGACCATAATGCTTTGAAACTCGAACTAAATCACAAGAAGAAGTTTGGAAGGATTTCAAACACGTGGAGGTTAAAGAGCATCCTGCTAAAAGATGAAAGGGTCAACCAGGAAATTAAGGAAGAATTAAAAAGATTCATGGAAACTAATGAGAATTAAGATACAACCATTCAAAATCTTTGGGATACAGCAAAAGCAGTCCTGAGGGGGAAATATATCACAATGCAAGCATCCATCCCAAAACTGGAAAGAACTCAAATACAAAAGCTAACCTTGCACATAAAGGAGCTGGAGAAGGAACAACAAAGAAAACCTACACCCGGTGGAAGAAGAGAGTTAAAGATTCCAGCAGAACTCAATGAAATAGAGACCAGAAGAACTGTGGAACAGATCAACAAAACCAGGAGTTGGTTCTGAAAGAATTAATAAGATAGATAAACCATTAGCCAGCCATATTAAAAAGAAGAGAGAAAAGACTCAAATTAATAAAATCATGAATAAGAAAGGAGAGATCACCACCAATACCAAGGAAATACAAACGATTTTAAAAACTTATTATGAGCAGCTATATGCAAATAAATTAGGAAATCTAGAAGAAATGGACTCATTTCTGGAAAACCCCAAACTACCAAAACTGGAACAGGAAGAAATAGAAAACCTGAACAGGCCAATAACCAGGGATGGAATTGAAGCAGTCACCAGAAACCTATCAAGACACAAAAGTCCAGGGCCAGATGGCTTCCCAAGGGAATTCTATCAAACATTTTAAGAAGAACAATACCTCTTCTACTAAAGCTGTTCAGAAAGACAGAAAGGGATGGAATACTTGAAACTCGTTTTTTGAGGACTGCATCACCTTAATTCCCAAACCAGACAAAGACCCCACCAAAAAGGAGAATTATAGACCAATATCCCTAGTGAACACAGATGCAAAAATTCTCAACAAGATACTAGCCAATAGGATCCAACAGTACATCAAGATTACTCACCATGAAAAAAAAAAAAAAGATTACTCACCATGACCAACTGGATTTATCCCCGGGAGGCAAGGCTGGTTCAACACTCTTAAAGCAATCAATGTGATTATTAATATCAACAAGAGAAAACAAGAACCATTTGATCCTCTCAATAGATGCAGAGAAAGCATTTGACAAACTACAGCATCCATTCCTGATCAAAACTCTTCAGAGTGTAGGAGTAGAAGGAACCCTCCTCAGCATCTTAAAAGCCATCTATGAAAAGCCCACAGCAAATATCATTCTCAGTGGGGAAACACTGGGAGCCTTTCCCATAAGATCAGTAACACGACAGGGATGTATACTCTCACCACTGCTATTCAACATAGTACTGGAAGTCCTAGCCTCAGCAATCAGACAACAAAAAGGAATAAAAGGCATTCAAAATGGCAAAGAAGAAGTCAAACTCTCCCTCTTCACAGATGATATGATACTACATAGAAAACCCAAAAACTCCACCCTAAGGTTGCTAGAACTCATACAGCAATACGGCAGTGTGGCAGGATACAAAATCGATGTCCAGAAATCAGTGGCATTTCTATACACTAATAATGAGACTGAAGAAAGAGAAATTAAGGAGTCCATTGCATTGACAATTGCACCCAAAAGCATAAAATACCTAGCAATAAACCTAATCAAAGAGGTAAAGGAACTATACCTTAAAAAGTACAGAACACTTCTGAAAGAAATTGAGGCAGACACAAAGAGAAGGAAAAATATTCCATGCTCATGGATTGGCAGAATTAATATTGTGAAAATGTCAATGCTCCTCAGGGCAATTTACACATTAATGCAATCCCTATCAAAATGCCATGGACTTTCTTCAAAGAGTTAAACAAATCATCTTAAGATTTGTGCGGAATCAAAAAGACCCCAAAAAGCCAGGGGAATTTTAAAAAGAAAACCATATCTGGGGGCATCACAATGCCAGATTTCAGGTTGTACTACAAAGCTGTGGTCATCAAGACAGCATAGTACTGGAACAAAAACAGACACGTAGATCAATGAAACAGAATAGAGAACCCAGAAGTGGACCCTCAAGTTATTGCTCAATTAATAGTCGACAAAGCAGGAAAGACTATCCACTGGAAAAAAAGACAGTCTCTTCAATAAATGCTGCTAGGAAAATTGGACATCCACATGCAAAATAATGAAAGTAGACCCTTCTCTTACACCATACACAAAGATAAAATCAAAATGGATGAAAGATCTAAATGTGAGACAAGATTCCATCAAAATCCTAGAGGAGAACACAGGCAACACCCTTTTTGAACTCAGCCACAGTAACTTCTTGCAGGATACATCCATGAAGGCAAAAAAAACAAAAGCAAAAATGAACTATTGGGACTTCATCAAGATAAGAAGCTTTTGCACAGCAAAGGATACAGTCAACAAAACCAAAAGACAGCCTACAGAATGGGAGAAGATATTTGCAAATGACGTATCAGATAAAGGGCTAGTTTCCAAGATCTATAAAGAACTTCTTAAACTCAACACCAAAGAAACAAACAATCCAATCCTGAAATGGGCAAAAGACATGAAGAGAAATCTCACAGAGGAAGACATAGACATGGCCACCATGCACATGAGAAAATGCTCTGCATCACTTGCCATCAGGGAAATACAAATCAAAACCACAATGAGATACCACCTCACCCCAGTGAGAATGGGGAAAATTAACAAGGCAGGAAACCACAAATGTTGGAGAGGATGCGGAGAAAGGGGAACCCTCTTACACTGTTGGTGGGAATGTGAACTGGTGCAGCCACTCTGGAAAACTGTGTGGAGGTTCCTCAAAGAATTAAAAATAGACCTGCCCTACGACCCAGCAATTGCACTGTTGGAGATTTACCCCAAAGATGCAGATGCAATGAAATGCCAGGACACCTGCACCCCGGTGTTTCTAGCAGCAATGTCCACAATAGCCAAATTGTGGAAGGAGCCTCGGTGTGCATCGAAAGATGAATGGATAAAGAAGATGTGGTTTATGTATACAATGGAATATTACTCAGCCATTAGAAACGACAAATACCCACCATTTGCTTCAACATGGATGGAACTGGAGGTATTATGTTGAGTGAAGTAAGTCAATCAGAGAAAGACAAACATTATATGTTCTCATTCATTTGGGGAATATAAATAATAGTGAAAGGGAATATAAGGGAAAGGAGAAGAAATGTGTGGGAAATATCAGAAAGGGAGATAGAACATAAAGACTCCTAACTCTGGGAATCAGACTAGGGGTGGTGGAAGGGGAGGAGGGCGGGGGGTTGGGGTGAATGGGTGACGGGCACTGAGGGGGGCACTTGACGGGATGAGCAGGGTGTTATTCTGTATGTTGGTAAATTGAACACCAATAAAAAATAAATTGATTAAAAAAATAAATAAATAAATTTGGGTTGAATATTTCCATCTCATCCTTTTGTCCTAAAACGAAAAGAATAAAGAAACAGCAAGAGATAAACCAAGAAAACAGAAAAGCAAAAAAATGATTCTGTATGTGTTTTGGTCTGTTAGTTAAAAAATCTAGACTCCAAAATGAAAAGAGAGAGAGGGAAAAGTAAATCAAAGAAAAACAAAAATAGGGGATCCCTGGGTGTCTCGGCAGTTTAGCACATACCTGCCTTTGGCCCAGGGCGTGATCCTGGAGTCCCGGGATCGAGTCCCACATCGGACTCCCTTCATGGAGCCTGCTTCTCCCTCTGCCTGTTTCCCTGCCTCTGTGTGTGTGTGTGTGTGTGTCTCTCATGAATAAATAATTAAAATCTTAAAAAAATAAACAGAAAAAAATAAAATATAGATCGATATATAAACATAAAATTTCAAAAAAATAATAAAAATATGACAAGGAATAGAAAAAAATAAGAAATTAAATGAAAAAAAATAAAACATAAAGAATAAAAATTAAAAGGAAGATCCTGTTTCCTCTAATGCTGGAACTTTGCAGATCTCTGTGATCAGTAATCTAGGTATGAACGAGTTGTTTGTTGGGTATGGCCTGTATCACTGACACTGTCTCCCTGAGTGAAAAGTGGCCTCCAGGTGACAGGGTAGTGGGGCTTGGTGTAAGCAGCTTCCATATCCACTGGGTGGTGCTGTTTTGTGACCCAAACTCTTTCAGTGCTCTTGGGTGGGATGAATATGTCAGAGAGCTCTGCTTTCTAGCCTCAGAGCTGAAAGTTCACACTCCCACTCTTCAGCGAACCTTCACAGAGAGCAATCAATCACCGTTCTTGTATCTCCAGTTTCTATCTAAACTTTGTGTTCACCTTACCTGTGTCCCTAGCTTTTTTATCTTAGGTTCGTAACTAGTTTCAGAACTCCAAGTTTTAGGAACTCCCATGGCCCAGACTCATGCTTTTCCTTTGGGGAAGGTTTTACCATGTCCTTTGTCAGTCAGTCCCCGGAAGGTAGTCACATGACTGTGCAGCAGTTAAGAGTTTATGGCAAAATAGAGCAGAAAGCCTGCACTGAGATCTGTTCTCAGAGGGTTTCTCCACTCCTATGCCTGAGAACAACAGAGAACATTGGTTTCACCCATTCTAGCTACCTAGGGAATCCTCAGACGACCTTGTCACTCCTGGGATTGTTCCCCACTTTGCTACCTAAGTACCTTTAAGACAGGTATGTCCTCCATGGTAGAGGACTTCTATAAGTTCATAGTTTGCACTCCATTACTTATAATACTTTGTGGTAGCCTCCGTAGGCAGGCTCCCTCCCTGCAATTTAACCACAGCTATATCTCCCCTATGAAAACATTCTGTACTTATTACCTTCCAAAAGGTGGTCACTTTTCTAATTGGAGACTTGCAGTTTTTGTTCTCCCAGGCCTCTGATTTCTTGTGTGTTCAGAATGATTTGATAAATATCTAGCTGTGTTCGAGAGACAAGACAAGCTTAGGGCCCTGCTACTTCTCTGCTGTTTTAGCTGCCTTCCATCTGGGCAAAGAAGACTTTAAAATGAACACTGTAGTGGTGCCTAGGTGACTTAGTGGTTGAGCATCTGCTTTTGGCCCAGGTCGTGATCCGATGTTCCTGGGATCAATTCCTGAATCAGTCTCCCTGCAAGGAGCCTGCTTCTCCCTCTGCCTATGTGTCTCTCTGTGTCTCTTTTATTAATAAATAAATTTTACAAAGCTTTTAAAACCTAACCTAGATTCATTGGACCAAATAGAAAACCCAGAAAGGACCCCACATTAATCTTTAGCAACACAGAAAAGAATAACCAATGGGAAAAATACTCTCTTCAACACATGGTTTTGGGAAAACTGGACAGCAACATGCAAAAGAATGAAACTGGACCATTTTCTTACAAGATGTAGTAAAATAAATTTAAAATGGACTAAAGTCCTAAATGTGAGACATGAAACCATAAAAATCCTAGAATAGAACACAGACAGGAACCTCTTTGACATCAGTCATAGCAACTTTTTACTAGATATGTCTCCTGTGGGAAGGAATACAAAAGGAGAAATATACTATGAGGACTACATCAAAATAAAAATATTTTGCACTGCAAAGGAAACAATCAACAAAACTATAAGTCAACTTATTGAATGGGAGAAGATATTTGCAAATGACATATCTGATAAGGGGTTAGTGTCCAAAATATATAAAAAGTGATTAAAATCAAGACTCAAAAATGAATAAACCAGCTGAAAATGGGCAGAAGACATGAATAGGCATTGTTCCAAAAAAGACATACAGATGACCAACAAACACACAAAAAGATTCTCAAATTCACTGATCATTGGGTAAATGCAAATCAAATCTACAATGAGATATCATCTCACAGCTATCAGAATGACTAAAATCCACAACACAAAAACAGATGTTGGCAAGGATGTGGAGAAAGGGGAACCCTTTTGCACTGTTGGTAAGAATGCAAAGTGGTACAGCCACTCTGGAAAACCATAAGGAGCTTCTTCAGTTATGTTAAAAATAGAACTACTCTATCATCCAGCAATTAAAGTACTAGGTATTTACCCAATTAAGACAAAAATATGAGTTCAAGGTCATGCATGCATCCTGATGTTTATAACACCCCCTTTTAAATCTACACAAATCCCCTCTATGTATTTTTGTTGTCATTGTCACAAGGAGGCTTGCATAGAATATAAATAAAACAGTCCTTTAAAAGCTGTTAGCCAATTAACTTCCATTGAATACAAAGCTCCAACATTTAACTTCCCTAGTTCTCATATTTTTGATGTCACAAGATATTTCTTTTCTTATATTGCATATTTATTAATAAATTATAGTAGGTATAGTTATTACCAATATTCTTTTCCTTTAATATTTATACTATTGTTAAGTGATTAAGACTGTGACCTTTCACAGAATTAATGTTTTCTAAAGCTTACTGTATATTCGTCTTTACCATTGTGCTGTGTACTTTCCTGTTTCCATGTAACTGATTAATGTCTTCTCATTTCTACCCTAAGATCTCATTTCAGGGGAAGAAGTTAAGATGGCAGAGGAGTGGAGTGAGGCCCAAGTTTGTCTCATCCCTTGAATACAACTAGATAGTTATTAAGTCATTCTGAACACCTGAGAGATCAATTCGTGGTCTGAGATAATAAATGCTGCAATTCTACAAGTAGAAAAGCAACTACCATTTGGAAGGTAGGAGGCGTGGAAACTTGAATCTAGTGTGATATACCTGAGGAACAGCGGCAGGGATGGAGCCTCCTTAAGGGGGCTACTGCAAATTATTATAAGCAGCTGAGAGAAGTCAGGTACACCGGGGGATGTGCGTGGCTTAAAGGTGCTCAGTTGGTGAAGCAGGGCAGAATCTCAGGATGAAAGTCTCTGGGGTTGCAAGAAAAACATGTGGTGCCTAAGTATGGCAGGGTTTCCATGTATAGGATCATGGAAGCCAGCTAAGAACAGCGAGTCTAGGTGATGGCTTTCTGCACTGTGTTGTCATAAACTGTGAACAAATGCATGGTCGTGTGATCGCTTTACAGGGACAGGTGCAGCAAAAAGCAGAATTGTGGCAAGATACCCCAGCTGCAGGAAGAATAGCACGGGAGGAATGCCTTGGGAGTTCCTAAAATTTGGAGTTTTGAAACTCTGTTACATGCCTAAAATAAAAATACTAAGGCACAGGCAGAGAGAACACTGAGCTCTAATGAAAACTGAGGAGATAAAAGGAATTGATTTCTCTTCTGTAAGGGCTCACTGAAGAGGACAGGGCATGAATTTTCAGCTCCAGGGCTAGAGAACAGCGTGCTGCAATATTTATCCTGCCTATCAGTGCTGAAATCTTACAGGGAGCAAAACAGTGCCACCTAGTGGAACTCAGAGCTGCTTACACCGAGCCCTATCTCTATGCACTAGAGGCAAATTTCCTCTAGGGCAAGTCCACCTGAGAATCAGCTCAACAGACCCTTCTCCCAGAAGACCAGCCCAAAAAACTCATTCAAATTAAATTTACTGATTACAGAAGGTTGCAAAGCTTCAGATCTTGGGGGAAAACAGTGTATAACATTCTTTTTATTTATTCTTTAGTCTTTATTATTTTTTGTTATTTTCTTATATGCTCCGAGAGGTCATATCATGCACATTTTCAGATCACAATGCTTTAAAACATGAAGTCAACCACAAGAAAAAGTTTGGAGGGACCCCTGGGTTGCTCAATAGTTGAGCATCTGCCTTCGGCTCAGAGCATGATCCCAGGATCTGGAAATTAGTCTCATTGGGCTCCTGGCAGGGAGCCTGATTCTCCCCCTGCCTGTATCTCTGCCTCTCTCTCTCTCTGTGTGTGTGTCTCATGAATAAATAAATAAAATCATTTTTTTAAAAAAGAAAGAGTTTGAAAAGACCACAAATACATGGAGGTTAAAGTGCATTTTACTAAAGAATTAATGAGTTAAGCAGGAAATTAAAGAAGAATTAAAATACATAGAAACAAATGAAAATGGAAACAAGAACTTTTAAAACCTTTGGATGGAGCAAAGGTGGTCCTAAAAGGGAAGTGTTTGGTAACATAGGCCTTCCTCAAGGAGCAAAAATGTCTCAAATACACAACCTAAACTTATACATGAAGGACCTGGAAAGATAAAGCAAATAAATACTAAATCCATCAGGATAAGAGAAATAATAAAGATTAGGGCAGAAACCAATTACATAGAAATAAAATATACTATAGAACAGAGCAGCAAAACTAGCTCTCCTTAAAATAATTAACAAGATTAATAAACCTCTACCCTGAATTATCAAAATAATAACACCCAAGTAAATAAAATCATGAATGAAAGAGCAGAGATAACAACCAACAAGAAAGAAATACAAACAAATATAAAAGAATATTATTAGAAATTATATGCCAACAAATGAGACAATCTGGAAGAAATGGATGTATTCCTAGAAAAATACAAACTACCAACACTGAAACAGGAAGAAATAGAGAATTTGAAGAGACCCATAATCTGCATAGAAATTGAATCAGTAATCAAAAATCTCTCAACAAACAAGAGTCAGGGGCTGCATGGCTTCACAGGCAGATTCTACCAAACATTCAAGGAGGAATTAATACCCATTCTTCTGAAATTTTTCCAAAAAATAGAAATGGAAGGAAAATGTCCAAACTTACTCTATGAGGCCAGCATTACCTTGATTACAAAACCAAAGAACCCACTAAAAAGGAGAATTACAAACCAATATCCCTGATAAACATAGATGCAAAACTTCTCCTGAAGATACTAGCTAATAGGATCCAACAGTACATTAAAAGGACTAGTCAACAAGGACAAGTGGGATTTATTCCTGTCCTGCAGGGGTGGTTCAATATCTGTGAATCTATCAATGTGATACACCACATTAATAGAAGAAATTATAAGAAACATATGATCCTCTCAATAGATGCAGAAAAAGCGTTTGTCAAAGTACAACATCCTCTCTTGATAAAAGCTCTCCAAAGTGAAGGGATAGAGGGAACATACCTCACCATCATAAGCCAAAAAGAAAGACTCACAGTGAATATCATAATCAATGAGGTAAAACTAAGATCCTTTTTCCCTAAAGTCAACACCACAGCAGGGATATTCACTCTCACCACTGTTGTTCATCATAGTACTGGAAGTCCTAGCCTCAGCAATCAGACAAGAAAAAAAAATAAAAGGCATCTAAATCAACAAACAATCCAAATTTCACTCTTCGCAGACAGCATAACACTCCATGTAAAAAGCCTGAAAGACTCCATCAAAAAAAATGCTAGACCTGAAAGAGGAATTTAGAAAAGTCATAGGATATAAAATCAAGACACAGAAGTCTGTTTCATTTCTACACACTAACAATGAAGCAGCAAAAAGATAAATCAAGGATTCGATCCCAATTACAATTGCACTAAAATCATAAGATACCTAGGAATAAACATAACCAAGAAGGGAAAAAATCTGTACTCTGAAAATTGTACAACACTATCAAAGAAATTGAGGAACTCAAAAAGACATTGAAGAACACTCCATTGCTGTGCAAAAGCTTCTTATCTTGATGAAGTACCAATAGTTCATTTTTGCTTTTGTTTCTTTTGCTTTCATGGATGTACCTTGCAATAAGTTACTGTGGCTGAGATCAAAAAGGGTGCTGCCTGTGTTCTCCTCTATGATTTTGAAGGAATCTTGTCTCACATTTAGATCTTTCATCCATTTTGAGTTTACCTTTGTGTATGGTGAAAGAGAGTGGTCTAGTTTCATTCTTCTGCATGTGCATGTCCAATTTTCCCAGCACCATTTATTGAAAAGACTGTCTTTCTTCCAATGGATAGTCTTTCCTACTTTATCGGATATTAGTTGACCATAAATTTCAAGGTCCACTTCTGGGTCCTCTATTCTGTTCCATTGATCTATGTGTCTGTTTTTGTGCCAGTAACACACTGTCTTGATGACCACAGCTTTGTAGTACAACCTGAAATCTGGCATTGTGATGCCCCCAGGTATGGATTTCTTTTTTTAAAATTCTCCTGGCTCTTCGGGGTCTTTTCTGATTCCACACAAATCTTAAAATAATTTGTTCTAACTCTCTGAAGAAAGTCCATGGTATTTTGATAGGGATTGCATTAAACGTGTATATTGCCCTGGGTAACATTGATATTTTCACAATATTAATTCTGCCAATCCATGAGCATGGAATATTTTTCCATCTCCTTGTGTCTTCTTCAATTTCCTTCAGAAGTGTTCTATGATTTGTAGGGTATAGATCCTTTACCTCTTTGGTTAGGTTTATTCCTAGGTATCTTATGCTTTTGGGTGCAATTGTAAATGGGATTGTCTCCTTAATTTCTCTTCTTCAGTCTCATTGTTAGTGTATAGAAATGCCATTGATTTCTGGGCATTGATTTTGTATCCTGCCACACTACCAAATTGCTGTATGAGTTCTAGCAATCTTGGGTGGAGTCTTTTGGGTTTTCTTGTAGAGTATCATGTCATCAGAAAAGAGGAAGACTTTGACTTCTTCTTTGGAAATTTGAATGTCTTTAATGTCTTTTTGTTGTCTGATTGCTGAGGCTAGGACTTCCAGTACTATGTTGAATAGCAGTGGTGAGAGTGGACATCCCTGTCTTGTTCTTGATCTTAGGGGAATGGCTCCCAGTGCTTCCCCATTGAGAATGATATTTGCTGTGGGCTTTTCATAGATGGATTTTAAGTTATTGAGGAATGTTCCCTCTATCCCTACACTCTGAAGAGTTTTGATCAGGAATGGATGCTGTATTTTGTCAAATGCTTTCTCTGCATCTAATGAGAGGATCATATGGTTCTTGGTTTTTCTCTTGCTGATATGATGAATCACATTGATTGTTTTACGGGTGTTGAACCAGCCCTGTGTCCCGGGGATAAATCCTACTTGGTCATGGTGAATAACCTTCTTAATGTACTGTTGGATCCTATTGGCTAGTATCTTGTTGAGAATTTTGCATCCATGTTCATCAGGGATATTGGTCTGTAATTCTCCTTTTTGGTGGAGTCTTTGTCTGGTTTTGGAATTAAAGTGATGCTGGCCTCACAGAACGAATTTGGAAGTACTCCATCTCTTTCTATCTTTCCAAACAGCTTTAGTAGAATAGGTATGGTTTCTTCTTTAAACGTTTGATAGAATTCCCCTGGGAAGCCATCTGGCCCTGAACTTTTGTGTCTTGGGTGGTTTTTGATGACTGCTTCAATTTACCCTCTGGTTATTGACCTGTTCAGGTTTTCTATTTCTTCCTCTTCCAGTTTTGGTAGTTTGTGGCTTTCCAGAAATGCATCCATTTCTTCTAGATTGCTTAATTTATTGGCGTATAGCTGTTCATAATATGTTTTTAAAATTGTTTGTATCTCCTTGGTGTTGGTAGTGATCTCTCCTTTCTCATTCATGATTTTATTAATTTGAGTCTCCTCTCTCTTCTTTTTAATAAGGCTGGCTAATGGTTTATCTATCTTATTAAGTCTTTCAAGGAACCAATTCCTGGTTTTCTTGATCTCTTCCACAATTTTTCTGGTCTCTATTTCATTGAGTTCTGCTCAAATCGTTATTAACTCTCTTCTTCTGCTGGGTGTAGGATCTATTTGCTGTTTTTTCTCTAGCTCCTTTATGTGTAAGGTTAGCTTTTGTATTTGAGTTCTTTCCAGTTTTTGAATGGATGCTTGTATTGCGATGTATTTCCCCCTTAGGACTGCTTTTGCTGCATCCCAAAGATTTTGAACAGTTGTATCTTCATTCTCATTAGTTTCCATGAATCTTTTTAATTCTTCCTTAATTTCCTGGCTGACCCTTTCATGTTTTAGCAGGATGGTCCTTAACCTCCACGTGTTTGAGGTCCTTCCAAACTTCTTGTTGTGATTTAGTTCTAATTTCAAGGCATTATGGTCTGAGAATATGCAGGGGATGATCCCAATCCTTTGGTATTGGTTCAGACCCGATTTGTGACTCAGTATGTGGCCTATTCTGGAGAAAGTTCCATGTGCACTTGAGAAGAATGTGTATTCAGTGGAGTTTGGATGTAAAGTTCTGTAGATATCTGAAATCCATCTGGTCCAGTTTATCATTTAAAGCTCTCATTTCTTTGGAGATGTTGTGCTTAGAAGACCTATCGAGGGTAGAAAGAGCTAGATTGAAGTCACCAAGCATAAGTGTATTATTAACAAAGTATTTCTTCACTTTGATTATAAATTGATTTATATATTTGGCAGCTCCTACGTTCGGGGCATATATATTGAGGATTGTTAAGTCCTCTTGTTGGATAGATCCTTTAGATATGAGATAGTGTCCCTCCTCATCTCTCACTACAGTCTTCGGGGTAAATTTTAGTTTATCTGATATAAGTATGGCTACCCCTGCTTTCTTTTGAGGACCATTTGAATGGTAAATGGTTCTCCAACCTTTTATTTTCAGGCTGTAGGTGTCCTTCTGTCTAAAATGAGTCTCTTGTAGACAGCAAATAGATGGGTCCTGCTTTTTTATCCAGTCTGAAACCCTGCGCCTTTTGTTGGGGTCATTAAGCCCGTTCACATTCAGAGTTACTATTGAAAGATATGAGTTTCGTGTCATCATGATATCTATTCAGTCCTTGTTTTCGTGGGTTGTTCCACTGGACTTCTTCTTAAAGGGGAACTTTAAGAGTCCCCCTTAAAATTTCTTTTTTTAAAATTTATTTATGATAGTCACACAGAGAGAGAGAGAGAGAGAGAGAGAGAGAGAGGCAGAGACACAGGCAGAGGGAGAAGCAGGCTCCATGCACCGGGAGCCTGATGTGGGATTCGATCCTGGGTCTCCAGGATCGCGCCCTGGGCCAAAGGCAGGCGCTAAACTGCTGCACCACCCAGGGATCCCTCCCCCTTAAAATTTCTTGCACAGCTGGTTTGGAGGTCACATATTCTTTCATTTCATGCCTGTCTTGGAAGCTCTTTATCTCTCCTTCCATTTTGAATGAGAGCCTTGCTGGATAAAGTATTCTTGGTTGCATGTTCTTCTCATTTAGGTCCCTGAATATATCCTGCCAGCCCTTTCTGGCCTGTCAGGTCTCTGTGGAGAGGTCTGCTGTTACCCTAATACTCCTCCCCATAAATTTAGGGATTTCTTGTGTCTTGCTGCTTTAAGAATCTTCTCTTTATCTGTGGAATTTGCTAGCTTCACTATTAAATGTCGAGATGTTGAATGGTTTTTATTGATTTTAGGGGGGGGATCTCTCTATTTCCTGGATCTGAATGCTTTTTTCCCTTCCCAGATTAGAAGAGTTTTCAGCTATGATTTGTTCAAATACATATTCTGGCCCTCTGGCCCTTTGGGTGCCCTCGGGAACCCCAATTAAACGTAGGTTTTTCTTCCTCGGGCTGTCGTTTATTTCCCGTAATCTAGCTTCATGGTCTTTTTATTGTTTGTCTCTTTTTTCCTCAGTTTCCCTCTTTGACATCAACTTGTCTTCTATGTCACTCACTTTTTCTTCCACCTCGTTAACTCTCGTCATTAGGACTTCTAGTTTGGATTGCATCTCATTCAATTGATTTTTAATTTCTGTCGGATTAGATTTAAAATCTGCAGTCATGAAGTCTCTTGAGTCCTTTATTCTTTTTTCTAGATCCACCAGTAGCTGTATCATAGTGCTTCTGAATTGGCTTTCTGACATTGCATTGTAATTCAGATTTTGTAACTCTGTGGGAGAGAGGACTGTTTCTGATTCTTTTTTTTTTTTTTTTTTTTGAGGTAAGGTTTTCCTGCTAGTCATTTTGCTCAGTGCAGAGTGGACAAAAACAAGTTGTATTGGGCAAAGGAGATAAAGAGAGGAGAGAAAGAAGGAAGAAAAGAGAAAAAGAAAAAAGGTAGTAAAAAAGAAAAAAAGAGAAGAAAATGAGAAAGATAAAGAAAGAAAGAAAGGGAAAAAAGGGTGGGGGAAGCAAACAGAAATCAAAAAGCAAAAAAAAAAAAAAACACGGGGGAGTATCTTCTGTTTCTGTATACTTTAAGTCCCTTGACTTCCCCTGGAACTTGTTTGTCTAGGTGGTCTTCTGGGGGAGGGGCCTGTTGTGCTGATTTTCTGGTGTTAGCACTTGGGGAGCTGCTCTGCTCCCTTCCTTGTGCAGGGCTCAATGGAGGTTGTTTACCCCGTGAGGCCCCAGAGGAACAACCACAGTGGCGGCGGCCAGCTCTCCAACCCTGGATTCAGCTCCCGCAGTAACTACGGAGCTCTCTGTCTGCAGGAGCCTGGAGGCTCCGGGGGCGGGGCCGCTGTTCTGCTCAGCTCGGGCAAGAGCGTCCTTGCTGTCCTGGGCCCTCCCGGCCTCTGCCTGTCCCCGGGAGAGGCCGGATCCTGGGCTGTGTCCAGGGCGCCCTGTGCTCTCAGGCCTGCGCTGTTGGATTTGCGCTCTGGCTGCGCAGCCGCCTCTCCTCGGAGCCGATGCCCGAGCCCCTCTGAGCTGCTCCCGGAGCCACGCAGCCCCCTCTGCATGGAGCCTCTTCCTCTCCTGGAGCTGCCCCTGAGCTGCTCCCGGCCGCAGCCCCCTCCACGCAGTGCTGCTGCAGGAGCCCCTCAGACTTCTTCGGGTCTATGTGTGCGTGCTGCAGCCCTTTAGGGAGCTCAGCGCACTCTCCTGGGCGTGCAGGTGTCTGTTAGTGTCCCAGGAAGCCTGAGGGTATCCCCGCCCTCCTGGGGTCCTGCTCTAACTCCCTGCGGGTGCCTTTCGCCCGGGAAGATTGGTGAAGCTCCTGCTTCTCTGGGACAGGGCTCTCCTGTCCTGGGGGCACTCGTCCCGGCCTTAGCCTGGTTCCTCGTGTGGCCCCTCCCCCTTGGATGCCTTTTGTTTCTTTATTTCTTTTTTCCCCCCGTCTTCCTTCCTACCTTGATAGAAGCTCGAACTCTTCTCACTGTAGCATTCCAGCTGTTCTCTCTTTTAAATCTCAGGCCGAATTCGTAGATTTTCAGGATCATTTGAAGGTTATCTAGGTAGTTTGGTGGGGACAGGTGATTTGGGGTCCCTACTCTTCCCCCATCTTGCCCCTCCTCTCTTATCGATTTTCTTTTAAGTTGTCTAAATTTGGGAATACAGTTTTTCATAATAGTCTCTTCTTATTCTTTATATTTTTATGGTGTAATATGCAATTTCTCTTCTTAATTTGGGAATTTATTTGGTTCCCTCCCCTTTTCTTATTGATAAGCCTTTTAGTTTTGTTTCTTAGATGTGTGTTTCTTCACTGTCTGCCCCAGGTTATTTGACTGTCTTCTCTCTGGGAGAAGTACAGTGGTTCTAGGCTTTATCCAGCCACACCCCCTAACCTTTGAAACTCCAGGCTTAAGTCTCACTGTTTGCAAGAACTTATGAAATTTAGCCACTCTCATTTTCGATGCCAATGGTTTTGTGAAAATATTCTCCTTGTGAATTCTTCTGTGTACTACTGTCTCATGTGTCCTCCATAATGCACAGCATCTGTAATCCTTTTCTCCCCTAAACCACATATCTTCACTTCATACTTTCTTTGCTGTGGCCTCTCCTTTCCCTTTGGTTCTGGAGTTTGTTTTGTCATTCTTCAGGTCAAATTTCTGTGGTGTTTAGAAAATTTGATAATTACTTACTTGTGTTTGTGGGACTAGGTGAGCCTACAGTTCTCTTATTCCACCAAAATCTTCCTGAGGTTTGTTACTTTATATGTTCTTAAAGCTCAAACGAGCCTCTTGTAGGTAGCATATTGGGTCTTATGGGTTTTTTTAAATATTTTATTTATTTATTCATGAGAGACAGCCACACACAGAGGCAGAGACACAGGAAGAGTGAGAAACAGGTTCCAAGCAGAGAGCCTAATGTGGGACTCCATCCTGGGTCTCCAGGATCACACCCTGGGCTGAAGGTGGCACTAAACCACTAAGCCACCTGGGCTGCCCTTATTTTTTTTTTAATTGAGGTATAATTGACATGCAGCATTACATGAGTTTTAGGTGTACAACATGATGATTCAATATTTGTATACATTGCAAAATGATCAACACAATAAGTCTAGTAGTGATCTCTCAAGATACAAAGATAATACAATATTATTGACTAAATGCCCCATGATGTACATTACAACACGATGACTTATTTTACAACTGGAAGTTTACACTTCTTGATCCCCTTAACTCATATCACCTTTCCCCAGCCCATCCCCCCACTGGCAACCATCAGTTTGTTCTCTGTATCTACGCATTTGAGTCTATTTGTTTTGTTTTTTAGATTCCAATATAAATAAAATTGTGTGATATTTACATTCAGCATCTGACTAATTCCATTTAACATATTACCCTCTAGCTCAACTCACATTGTAACAATAGGCAGATTTCAATTTTTTTATGACTCAGTAGTATTCTACTGTATATGTATGCAACATCTTTTAAATATATCAATACATCATGAATACTCAAGATAGTTTCATATCATGGCTATTTTAACTAATGCTGCATTCAACATAGGGGTTCATATATCTTTTTGAATTAATGATTCTATTTTCCTTGCCTAGATACCCATTAGTGAAATTGCTGGATCATATGGTGATGCTATTTTAAGATTTTTGATGAACCTCCATAATGTTTTCCATAGTAGCTGAACCAATTTATATTCCCACAAACAGTTCACAAAAGTTTCCTTTTTCTCCACATCTTAATCAGCACTTGTTATTTCTCATTTTTTAAATAATAAATATTCTGACAAGTATATGGTGATGTTTTATTGTGGGTTTCATTTGAATTTTCTTTATAATTAGTGATATTAAGCATCTTTTTATGTGACTATTGGTTATCTGTATCTCTTTGAAAAATGTCTACTCAGATACCCTGTACATTTTTTAATCATATTATTTTTCATTGTTGTTATTGAGTTGTACAAGTTTTTCTATGTATTTTGGATATTAACCCTTTATTGAATATATGATTTGCTAATATCTTCTCCCATTTACTTGGCTGCAGTTTTGTTTTGTTGCTGGTTACCTTTGCTGTGCAGAAGGTTTCTAGGTTAATGTTGTACTGTTTATATATTTTTATTTTTGTTTCTCTTCCCTTTGGAGTCAGATAAAAATAAAATTGTTAAGACCAAAGAGCATACTGCCTGTTTTCTTCTCGGAGGTTTTATTTTTTTAGGCTTTTAAAAGATTTTATTTATTTATTTATTTATTTATTTATTTGAGAGAAGAAAAGAGAGAGAGAGAGAGAGAGAGAACAAACAAGAGAAGGTGCAGATGGAGAGGAAGAAGCAGATTCCCTGCTGAGCTGGGACCCCTATATGGGACTCAATTCCAGGACTCTGGGATCATGAACTGAGCCAAAAGCAGACACTTAACTGACTGAGCCACCCGGGAGCCCCTTTCTCTTGGACTTTTAATTTTTCCAGTTTCACATTCAAGTCTTTAATGAATTTTGAGTTAACTTTTACATATGCTGTAACATAGTGATCCCTTCTGATTAATTTTCATGTATCTGTCCAGTTTCCTCAACACCATCTATTAAAGAAATAATTTTTCCCAATATCTATTTTTGCCACTTTCCCATAAAATAATTGTCTATATACATGTGACATTTTTTATAATAAATTTATTTTTTATTGGTGTTCAATTTGTCAACTTACAGAATAACACCCAGTGCTCATCCTGCCAAGTGCTCCCCTCAGTGCCCATCACCCATTCACCCCCACCCCCTGCCCTCCTCCCCTTGCACCACCCCTAGTTCGTTTCCCAGAGTTAGGAGTCTTTATGTTCTGTCTCCCTTTCTGATATTTCCCACACACTTCTTCTCCCTTCCCTTCTATTCCCTTTTACTATTATTTATATTCCCCAAATGAATGAGAACATATAATGTTTGTCCTTCTCTGACTTACTTCACTCAGCATAATACCCTCTAGTTCCATCCACGCTGAAGCATATGACTTTTTTTTTATTTTTATTTATTCATGATAGTCACACAGAGAGAGAGAGAGAGAGAGAGAGAGAGAGGCAGAGACACAGGCAGAGGGAGAAGCAGGCTCCATGCACCGGGAGCCCGATGTGGGATTCGATTCCGGGTCTCCAGGATCACGCCCTGGGCCAAAGGCAGGCGCTAAACCGCTGCGCCACCCAGGGATCCCTTTTTTTTTTTTTTAAAAAAGCATATGACTTTTTAATGGACTGTTTATTTTGTTTCATTTATATATGCATCTGTTTTGTGTTGATAACATATTGTTTTGGTAATTATCACTATTAGCACAGTTTGGGATGAGGGAGTCTGATATATTGATATTTGTTGTTCTTCAAAATTATTTAGACTATTTGGGATCTTTTGTAATTCCAGATGTTTTATAATTATTTTTTCTATTTCTGTAAAAAAACACTGTTGGAATTTTAATAGAGATTGCATTGAAACTGTAGATTGCTATAGGTAATATGGACATATTTACAATATTAATTCACCCAATCTATGAGCATGCAGTATCTTTGCATTTATCCATGTCTTCAATTTCTTCCAACAATATCTTATAATTTTCAGTGGTAATTCTTTCAATTCCTTTGCTAAATCTACTCCTAGGTATTTTATTCTTTATGATGTAAATGTGAATGGATTATTTCCTTAATTTATCTTCCTGATAGTTGTTAATATACAGAAATGCAGCAGAGTTTTTCATATTATTATCCTACAAATCTACTACATGCATTTACTAGCTGTAACAGTTTTTATTTTTTTTTATTTTTTTAATTATCAAGTTCTTATTTTATTTTTATAGAAAATTTTTAAATTTTATTTTTATTTTTATTTTTTTTATTTTTTGTAACAGTTTTTAAGTGAAATCTTTAGGGTTTTCTATATATAGTATCATTTAATATGTAAATAGTGACATTTTAATTTGTATTACTTTTATTTATTTTTCTTGCCTTATTGGTATGACTATGACTGCCATTACTATGTCAAATAAAAATGGGAGACTGAGCATCTTTGTCTTCTTCCTGATCTTAGAGAAAATAGTTCAGTTTTTTTTATAGATTGAGTATGAAATTATGTGCAGGCTTGTCATATATGGACTTCATTATGTTGAAATAACTTCCATATTTTTTAATTCTTAAATGGATGTTTTATTTTGTTGAATGGTATTTATTAATTTATTGAGATGATAATATAATTTTCATTTTTCATTGCATTGATACAGTGTATCTTTGATTTATTTACAAATGCTGTATCATCCATGCATCATGGGAATAAACCCCAGTTTATCATGATGTGTGATTCTATTAATGATTTGTTAAAATCAGTTTTTTAATACTTTGTTGAGAATTTTTGCATCTATATTTATTAGGAGTATTGACTTATAATTTCCATTTTGTGTGGTGTACTTGTTTAAATTTAGTATAAGAGTAATGTGGACCTCATAAAATTAGTTTGGAAACCTTCCAATATCATCAAATTTCTGGACAAGTTTGAGAGGATAGGTACTAAATCTTCTTTAAATGTTTGGTAAAATTCACTAATGATGCCATCTCATCCTGGACATTTGTTTTGGTTGAGGTTTTGATTACTGATCCAATCTAGCAATTGGTTTATTCAGATCTTCTATTTCTTTATGACTTAGTCATGGAAGATTGTAAATTTGTTGAAATGTATCCATTTCTTCTAGATTATCCAATTTGTTGGCATATAATTATTTCTAGTAGTCTCTTGTGTTCTTGGTTGTGTATTTCTGTGATATCAGTTTCAACTTCTCTTTAATTTTTTATTTTATTTATTTGAATTGTCTATTTTTCTTGGTGGGTCTGGACACAGGTCTGTCCATTTTTGTTTATTATTTCAAAGAATCAGATCTTAACTCCATTAACCTTTTCTATTATCCTGTTAGTCTCTATTTCATTTATTTGCACTCTAATATTTATTATTTTCTTCCTTCTACTACACTGGGCTTTGTTTTTCTTCTTCTAATTCCTTTAGGTATGAAATTCAGATTCTTTATTTGATACTTCTCTTGTTTCTTAAGATACTCTGTATTCCAATGAACTTTCCACTGAGACCTATATATTTTTTTCTTTTATGTTGCAACCCAAAGATTTTGTTTACTGTATTTCTGTTTTTGTTTCGCTCTAGGAATTTTTTATTTCTCTTTTGTTTTCTTCTATGACAAAATAGTTCAGAAATATGTTATTAATCTCCATGTATATGTAATTTTTCCACTTTTCTTCTTGTAAATGATTTCTAGTTTTCTACCCCTGTTGTTAGAGAAGATGCCTGATATGATTTCAAGCTTCCTGATTCTGTTGAAATGTGTTTTGTGAGTGACTACATGTGACCTATCCAGAATAATGTTTCATTTGCACTTGAGAATAATGTGTGCCTTGATGCTTTTGGATGGAATGTTCTGTATATATCTATTAAGTCCGTCTTGTCTAATATGTCATTTAAGATCAATAGTTCCTTATTGACTTTCTGTCTGGATTAACTATTTATGTAAATGGGTGTTAAAGTTCTTTACTACTATTGTATTGCTGTCAGTTCTTTAATCTATTGTCACCTGCTTTTTTATATTTATGTTTCTGTCCTTTTAAATTTCATTTTGTGGATCTACAATAAGTTTTTGCTTTGTGGTCAACATGAAGTTCATATATACCATTTTATGTATAAAATAGGATACAGTGTGTTGATAGCAACTTAAATAAGTACAATTTCCCCCATATTTTTTGAATTTTTATTTATTCATTCTTGAGAGACAGACACACAGAGAGAGACAGAGACAGAGACAGAGAGAGACAGTCAGAAGGAGAAGCAGATTCCATGCAGGGAGCCCGATGTGGGACTCAATCCCAGAACTACAGGATCACGCCCTCAGCTGAAAGCAGGTGCTAAACTGCTGAGCACCCAGGGATCCCCCATATGTTTTGCTTTTGATGTCACATTTTATATCTTTTAATTTTATGTACTTCTTATGTAATTATTGTAGCTTTATTTAATTTTACTACTTTTGTATTTTAAGCTTTATAGTAGTTTTATAAGTGATTAATTCAATACTTTTTAAAAGATTTACTTATTTTAGAAAGAAAGTAAAATAGAACAAGTAGGGGGAGGAGCAAAGGGAGTGAATCCTCAAGTCTACTCACCACTGAGCCTGGAGCCTGACAGGGGGCACAATCACATGACCCATGAGATCATGACCTGAGCCAAATCTAAGAGTTGGGGACTTAACTGAGGCACTCCTCAATACTTTTAATTTATATTTATCTTTGCTAATTAGGTTTTTATTTTCACATCTTTTCTTCTTATCATTTACTGTCATTTCATTAAAAAATGAAATGTCATTTCATTAAAAATGTTTTTCATTAAAAAATCCCTTTTAATGTTTAGTAACTCTTTTAACATTTGTTTGCTTGGAAAAATTTTTATCCGTCTTTCAATTCTGATTGATAATATTGCTTGGTAAGACATTTTTGTTTGCAAATGATATTTCTTTTCTATCTTTTCGTTTTTTTTGCAAATGATATATCTTTCAGCACTTTGAATATGTCATTCCACCCTGTATTTTATGGATGGAGATTTCTGTGATTTGTCCCATATTACTGGACCCCTCAACCTGCACTTACAAAGGCAGGCTAAAGAATGTTTGTGAGACTCATGAAGTATAAGTGACATTGGGATCCTAGTTAGTTGACATTAGGTGGTCCTCAGGTCAGAATTAGCCCTTCTGGTCTAGACGCCAAGAGCTACAAATCTTGCCTTAAATCCCTTCCAGCTCCAGGCTGTGCTGGCCCCCAATAATGGAATCCAGAAGGAGAAGCAAGCATACCTGGCCCAGGCTTCTTGAATATGTAAAGACATGATAATGCAGGAATGCAGCTCACTACAAACTGTACATAGGTAGACAAATGTTTAACTTCAGACCCTGTCATTTGCCCTATAAATACAACCCTTATGGGAGATGGTCAGTTGGAAATCTGACCTGCAGGAAGGATGCTCCACCAAGGCCTGTCAATCAGAATTCCAATTTGGCTGTCTATACAGGCTTCCCCAGCTAATAAGATTGGATGTTGTAAGTACACAATCTTTTAAGATTTTATTTATTTATTCATGAGAGAAAGAGAGAGAGAGAGAGAGAGAGAGAGAGAGGCAGAGACACAGGCTGAGGTAGAATCAGGCTCCCCACAAGGACCCCGATGTGAAACTCAAACCTGGATCCCAAGATTACGCCCTGGGGCAAAGGCAGATGCTCAACTGCTGAGCAGCCCGGCATCCCCTAAGTACCCAATTTGATGCAACTTTGATTGATTTTCCTTTACTACTTACTATTATCATTATCTATGTGTAGATTTGCCTTTTCTTAATATTGCTACTAGTTTTACAGATCTTGGATACTAGCCCTTTATCTGATAGGTCATTTGCAAATATCTTCTCCCATTCTGTAGGTTGTCTTTGAGTGTTTTGACTGTTTCTTTTGCTGTTCAGAAGCTTTTGATCTTGATTAAGTCCAAATAAATCATTTTTGCTTTTGTTCCCTTGCCTTCATAGATGTAACCTGGAAGAAGTTGCTGTGTCCAAGTGCAAAAAGGGTGTTGCCTGTGTTCTGCTCTAGGATTTTGATGGAATCTTGTCTCACATTTGGATCTTTCATCCATTTTGAGTTTATCTTTGAGTATGGTGTAAGAGAATGGTCTAGTTCCATTCTTCTGCATGTAGATGCCCAATTTTCTGAGCAGCATTTATTGAAGAGACTGTCTTTTTTACAGTGGATAGTCTTTCCTGTTTTGTCAAATATTAGTTGACCAAAAACTTGAGGGTCCACTTCTGGGTTCTCTATTCTGTTCCATTGATCTATGTGTCTGTTTTTGTACCTGTACCACACTGTCTTGATGACCACAGCTTTGTAGTACAATCTGAAATCTGGCATTGTGATGCCCCCAGATATGGTTTTCTTTTTTAAAATTCCCCTGGCTATTCAGGGTCTTTTCTGATTCCACACAAATCTTAAAATAATTTGTTCTTACTCTCTGAAGAAAGTCCATGGTATTTTGATAGGGATTGCATTAAATGTGTAAATGGTAGCATTGACATTTTCACAATATTAATTCTTCCAATCCATGAGCATGGAATATTTTTCCATCTCTTTGTGTCTTCCTCAATTTCTTTCAGAAGTGTTCTGCAGTTTTTAGGGTATATATTCTTTACCCCTTTAGTTAGGATTATTCCTAGATATCTTATGCATTTGAGTGCAATTGTCAATGGAATTGACTCCTGAATTTCTGTTTCTTCAGTCTCATAGTTAGTGTAGAGAAATGCCACTGATTTCTGGACATTGAGTTTGTATCCTGCCACACTGCCAAATTGTTGCTGTATGAGTTCTAGCAATCGTGGGGTGGAGTCTTTTGGGTATTCTATGGACAGTATCATGTCATCTATGAAGAGGGAGAGGTTGAATTCTTCTTTGCCAATTTGAATGCTTTTTATTTCTTTTTGTGGCCTGATTGCTGAGGCAAGAACTTTTAATACTATGTTGAATAGCAGTGGTGAGAGTGAACATCCCTGTCATGTTCCTGAATTAGGGAAAAGGCTCGCAGTGTTTCCTCATTAAGAATGATATTTGCTTTGGACTTTTCATAGATGCCTTTTAAGATGCTGAGGACTGTTCCCTCTATCCCTGCATCTGAAGAGTTTTAATCAGAAATGAATGCTGTATTTTGTCAAATACTTTCTCTGCATCTATTGAGAGGATCATATAGTTCCTGTTTTTTCTCTTATTGATGTGATCTATCACATTGATTGGTTTAAGAGTATTGAACCAGCCTTGCATCCTGGGGATAAATCACACTTGGTCACGGTGAATAATATTCTTAATGTACTGTTGGATCCTATTGGCTAGTATCTGGTTGAGAATTTTTGCATCTATGATCATCAGAGATATTGGTATGTAATTATCTTTTTTGGTGGAGTCTGTGTCTGGTTTTGGAATTAAGGTGATGCTGGCCTCATAGAACAAGTATGGATGTATTCAATCTCTTTTTATCTTTCGAAAGAGCTTTAGTAGAAATAGGTATGGTTTCTTTTTATTTTTTATTTATTTATTTATTTTTTTTGGTTTCTTTTTAAATGTTTGATAGAATTCCTCTGGGAAGCCATCTGGCCCTGCACTTTTGTGTCTTGGTTGGTTTATGATGACTACTTCAATTTCCTCCCTGGTTATCGGCCTGATAAGGATTTCAATTCTTCCTGTTCCAGTTTTGGTAATTTGTGGCTTTCCAGAAATGAGTCCATTTCTTCCAGATAACCTAATTTATTGGCATATAGATGTTCATAATATGTATTTAAAATAGTTTGTATTTCTTGGTGCTGGAAGTGATCTCTCCTTTCTCATTCAAGATTTTATTTTGTTTTATTTTATTTTATTTATGAGTTAGATAGAAATTATACTTTATTATTTTTTTAAATAATAAATTTATTTCTTTATTGGTGTTCAATTTGCAAACATACAGAATAACACCCAGTGGGCATCCCGTCAAGTGCCCCCCTTAGTGCCCGTCACACATTCACCCCCACCCCCCGCCCTCCTCCCCTTCCACCACCCCGAGGTCATTTCCCAGAGTTAGGAGTCTTTATGTTCTGTCTCCCTTTCTGATATTTCCTACTCATTTCTTCTCCCTTCCCTTCTATTCCCTTTCACTATTACTTATATTCCCCAAATGAATGAGACCATATAATGTTTGTCCTTCTCCGATTGACTTATTTCACTCAGGATAATACCCTCCAGTTCCATCCACGTTGAAGGAAATGATGGGTATTTGTCATTTCTAATTGCTGACTAATATTCCATTGTATACATAAACCACATCTTCTTTATCCATTCATCTTTCAATGGATACCGAGGCTCCTTTAACAGTTTAGCTATTGTGGACATTGCTGCTAGAAACATCGGGGTGCAGGTGTCCCAGCGTTTCATTGCATCTGTATCTTTGGGGTAAATCCCCAACAGTGCAATTGCTGGGTCGTAGGGCAGGTCTATTTTTAACTGTTTGAGGAACCTCCACACAGTTTTCCAGAGTGGCTGCAACATTTCACATTCCCACCAACAGTGTAAGAGTGTTCCCCTTTCTCCGTATCCTCTTCAACATTTGTGGTTTCCTGCCTTGTTAATTTTCCCTACTCTCACTGGTGTGAGTTGGTATCTCATTCTGGTTTTGATTTGTATTTCCCTGATGGCAAGTGATGCAGAGCATTTTCTCATGTGCGTGTTGGCCATGTCTATGTCTTCCTCTGTGAGATTTTTGTTCATGTCTTTTGCCCATTTCATGATTGGATTGTTTGTTTCTTTGGTGTTGAGTTTAATAAGTTATTTACAGATCTTGGAAACTAGCCCTTTATCTGATATGTCATTTGCACATATCTTCTCCCATTCTGTACATTGTCTTAGTTTTGTTGATGTATGTTTTTCTGTGCAAAGGCTTCTTATCTTGATGAAGCCCCAATAGTTCATTTTTGCTCTTGTTTCTTTTGCCTTCGTGGATGTATCTTGCAAGAAGTTACTGTGGCCGAGTTCAAAAAGGGTGTTGCCTGTGTTCTCCTCTAGGATTTTGATGGAATCTTGTCTTACATTTAGATCTTTCATGCATTGAGTTTATCTTTGTGTATGGTGAAAGAGAGTGGTCTAGTTTCATTCTTCTGCATGTGGATGTCCAATTTTCCGAGCACCATTTATTGAAGAGGCTATCTTTCTTCCAGTGGATAGTCTTTCCTCCTTTATCGAATATTAGTTGAACATAAAGTTCAGGGTCCACTTCTGGGTTCTCTATTCTGTTCCATTCATCTATGTGTCTCTTTTTGTGCCAGTACCACACTGTCTTGATGACCACAGCTTTGTAGTACAACCTGAAATCTGGCATTGTGATGCCCACAACTGTGGTTTTCTTTTTTAAAACTCTTCAGGGTCTTTTCTGATTCCACACAAATCCTAAAATAATTTGTTCTAACTCTCTGAAGAAAGTCCATGGTATTTTGATAGGGATTCCATTAAATATGTAAATTGCCCTGGGTAACATTGACATTTTCGCAATATTAATTTTTCCAATCCATGAGCATGGAATATTTTTCCATCTCTTTGTGTCTTCCTCAATTTCTTTCAGAGGTGTTCTCTAGTTTTTGGGTATAGATCCTTTACCTATTTGGTTAGGTTTATTCCTAGGTATCTTATGCTTTTGGGTGCAATTGTAAATGGGATTGACTCCTTAATTTCTCTTTCTTCAGTCTTGTTATTAGTGTATAGAAATGCCACTGACTTCTGAGCATTGATTTTTATCCTGCCACACTGCCAAATTGCTGTATCAGTTCTAGTAATCTTGGGGTGGAGTCTTTTGGGTTTTCTATGGACAGTATCATGTCAACGGCTAGAGGGAGAGGTTGAATTCTTCTTTGCCATTTCGAATATCTTTAATGTCTTTTTGTTGTCTGATTGCTGAGGCTAGGACTTCCAGTACTATGTTGAATAGAAGTGGTGACAGTGGACATCCCTGTCTTGTTCCTGATCTTAGGGGAATGGCTCCCAGTGCTTCCCCATTGAGAATGATATTTGCTGTGGGCTTTTCATAGACAGCTTTTAAGATGTCGAGGAATGTTCCCTCTATCCCTACACTCTGAAGAGTTTTGATCAGGAATGGATGCTGTATTTTGTCAAATGCTTTCTCTGCATCTAATGAGAGGATCATATGGTTCTTGGTTTTTCTCTTACTGATACGATGAATCACATTGATTATTTTATGAGTGTTGAACCAGCCTTGTATCCCGGAATAAATCCCACTAAGTCATGGTGAATAATTTTCTTAATGTACTGTTGAATCCTATTGGCTAGTATCTTATTGATTATTTTTGCATCCATGTTCATCATGGATATTGTTCTATAATTCTCCTTTTTGGTGGGGTCTTTGTCCGCTTCTGGAATTAGGGTGATCCTGACCTCATAGACGATTTTGGAAGAGCTCCATCTCTTTCTATCTTTCCAAACAGCTTTAGTAGAATAGGTAAGGTTTCTTTTTAAATGTTTGATAGAAGTACCCTGGGAAGCCATCTGGCCCTGGACTTTTGTGTCTTGGGAGGTTTTTGATGACTGCTTCAATTTCCTCCCTGGTTATTGGCCGGTTCAGATTCTCTATTTCTTCTTGCTCCAGTTTTGGTAGTTTGTGCCTTTCAGGAAATGCGTCCATTTCTTCTAGATTGCCTAATTTATTGGCGTATAGCTGGTCATAATATATTTTTAAAATCGTTTAGCCTTGGTGTTGGTAGTGATATCTCCTTTCTCATTCATGACTTTTTAAATTTGAGTCTTCTCTCTCTTCTTTTTACTAAGGCTGCCTAATGGTTTATCTATCTTATTAATTCTTTCAAAGAACCAACTTCTGGTTTTGTTAATCTGTTCCACATTTTTTTAGGTCTCAATTTCATTGAGTTCTGTTCTAATCTTTATTAACTCTCTTCTTCTGCTGGGTGTAGCATCTATTTGCTGTTTTTTCTCTAGCTCCTTTATGTGTAAGGTTAGCTTTTGTCTTTGAGTTCTTTCCACTTTTTGAATGGATGCTTGTATTGCGATGTATTACCCCCTCAGGACTGCTTTTGCGGCATCCCAAAGATTTTGAACGGTTGTATTTTCATTCTCATTAGTTTCCATGATTATTTTTAATTCTTCCTTAATTTCCTGGTTGACTCTTTCATCTTTTCGCAGGATGGTCCTTAACCTTCACGGGTTTGAAGTCCTCCAAACTCCTTGTGATTTAGTTCTAATTTCAAGGCATTATGGTCTGAGAATATGAAGGGGATGATCCCAATATTTTGGTATTGGTTCAGACCCGATTTCTGACCCAGTATGTGGTCGATTCTGGAGAACATTCCATGTGCACTTGAGAAGAATGTGTATTCAGTGGAGTTTGGATGTAAAGTTCTGTAGATATCTGTGAAATCCATCTGGTCCATTGTATCATTTAAAGCTCTCTTTTCTTTGGAGATGTTGTGTTTAGAAGACCTATCGAGTGTAGAAAGCACTAGATGGAAGTCACCAAGTATAAGTGTATTATTATCTAAGTATGTCTTAACTTTGGTTATTAATTGATTGATATATTTGGCATCTCCCACATTCAGGGCATATATATTGATGATTCTTAAGTTCTCTTGTTGTATAGATCCTTTAAGTATGATATAGTGTCCCTCTTCATCTCTCACTACAGTCTTCGGGGTAAATATTAGTTTATCTGTTATAAGGATGGCTATCCCTGCTTTCTCTTGTGGGCAATTTGAATGGTAAATGATTCTCCAACCTTTTATTTTCAGGCTATAGGTGTCCATATGTCTGAAATGAGTCTCTTGTAGACAGCAAATAGATGGGTCCTGCTTTTTTATCCAGTCTGAAACCCTGCGCCTTTTGTTGGGGTCATTAAGCCCATTCACGTTCAGAGTTACTATTGAAAGATGAGTTTAGTGTCATCATGATATCTATTCAGTCCTTGTTTTTGTGGATTGTTCCACTGGACTTCTTTTTAAAGGGGAATTTTAAGAGTCCCCCTTAAAATTTGTTGCAGAGCTGGTTTGGAGGTCACATATTCTTTCAGTTCCTGCCTGTCTTAGAAGCTCTTTATCTCTCCTTCCATTTTGAATGAGAGCCTTGCTGGATAAAGTATTCTTGGTTGCATGTTCTTCTCATTTAGGACCCTGAATATATCCTGCCAGCCCTTTCTGGCCTGCCAGGTCTCTGTGGAGAAGTCTGCTATTACCCTAATACTCCTCCCCATAAAAGTCAGGGATTTCTTGTCTCTTGCTGCTTTAAGGATCTTCTCTTTATCTTTGGAATTTGCAAGCTTAACTATTAAATGTCGAGGTGTTGAATGGTTTTTATTTATTTTAGGGGGGGATCTCTCTATTTCCTGGATCTGAACGCCTGTTTCCCTTCCCATATTAGGGATGTTTTCAGGTAGGATTTGTTGAAATACATATTCTGGACCTCTGGCACTTTCGGGGCCCTCGGGAACCCCAATTACACGTAGGTTTTTCTTCCTCAAGCTGTCATTTATTTCCCTTAATTTATCCTCATGGTCTTTTAATTGTTTGTCTCCTTTTTCCTTAGTTTCCGTCTCTGCCATCAACTTGTCTTCTATGTCACTCACTCGTTCTTCCACCTCGTTAACCCTCCTCGATTGCACTTCTAGTTTGGATTGCATCTCATTCAATTGATTTTTAATTTCTGCTTGATTAGGTCTAAATTCTGCAGTCATGAAGTCTCTTGAGTCCTTTATGCTTTTTTCTAGACCCACTTGTAGCTGTTTAATAGTGCTTCTGAATTGGCTTTCTGACATTGAATTGTAATCCAGATTTTGTAACTCTGTGGGAGAGAGGACTCTTTCTGATTCTTTCTTTTGAGGTGAGGTTTTCCTTCTAGTCATTTTGCTCAGTGCAGATTGGCCAAAAACAAGTTGTATTGAGAAAAGGAGAAAAAGGGAGGAGATAAGAAGGAAAGAAAAGAGAAATAGAAAAAAGAAAAAAGGTAGAAAAAAGAAAAAAGAGAAGAAAAAGAGAAAGAAAAAGAAAGAAAGGAAAAAAAGTGTGGGGGAAGCAAACAGAAATCAAAAAGCAAATAGAAAAAAAAAACCACGGAGGATTATCTTCTGATTCTGTGTACCTTAAGTCCCTTGACTTCCCCTGGAAGTTGTCCGTCTAGCTGGTCTTCTGGGGGAAGGGCCTGTTGTGCTGATTCTCTGGTGTTAGCACTTGGGGGAGCTGCTCCGCCCCCTGCCTTGTGCAGGGATCAGTGAGTGATGTTTATCCTGTTTATCTGGTGATGCCCCTGTGAGGCTCAGTGGGGTATTTTTTACCTTGTGAGACCCCAGGAGGAACAACCACAGTGGCAGCGGATAGCTCTGGAGCCCTGGATTCAGCTCCCGCAGTAACTACACAGCTCTCAGACTGCAGGGGCCTGGATGCTCTGGGGGCTGGGCCGCTGATCTGCTCAGCTTGGGGCAGGAGCGTCCTTGGTGTCCTGGGCCCTCCTGGCCTCTGCCTGTCCCGCGGGAGGTTGGATTCTGGGTTGTGTCCCTGGCGCCCTGTGCTCTGGTGCCTGCGCTGTTTGATTCGCACTCCCGGTCGCCGGGCAGCCCCCTCTCTCCGAGTAGCCACCGCCTGAGCCCCTCCAAGCTGCTCCCGGGTCCACCCGGCGTGCGCTGCAGCCCTTTAGGGAGCTCGGCGCACTCTCCCTGGGGTGCAGGTGTCCGTTAGTGTCCCAGGGAGCCTAAGGGCATCCCAGCCCCTTCTGGGGTTCTGCTCTAACTCCCTGCGAGCACCTTTCCGCCTGAGAAGATTGGTGAAGCTTCTGCTTCTCTGGGACGGTGCTTTCCTGTCCTGGGAGCACTCGCCCTTAGCCCGGCTCCCCGCGGGGCCTCTCCCCCTTGGAAGCCTTTTGTTTCTTTATTTCTTTTTTCCCGTCTTCCAACCTTGATAGAAGCTTGAACTCTTATCACTGTAACATTCCAGCTGTTCTCTCTTTAAATCTCAGGCCAAATTCGTAGATTTTCAGGATGATTTGAAGGTTATCTAGGTAATTTGGTGGGGACAGGTGACTTGTGGACCCTACTCTTCCACCATATTGCCCCTCCTCCGCATTTGTGTCATAATAAGTTTTTAAGATAGTTTGTATTTCCTTGGTTTTGGCGGTGATCTCTCCTTTCTCATTCATGATTTTATTTTTATTTTTTTTAATTTATTTTTTATTGGTGTTCAATTTACTAACATACAGAATAACCCCCAGTGCCCGTCACCCATTCACTCCCACCCCCCGCCCTTCTCCCCTTCTACCACCCCTAGTTCGCTTCCCAGAGTTAGCAGTCTTTACGTTCTGTCTCCCTTTCTGATATTTCCCGCACATTTCTTCTCCCTTCCCTTATATTCATGATTTTATTAATTTGAGTCTTTTCTCTCTCCTTTTTAATAAGACCGGCTAATGGTTTGTCTATCTTATTAATTCTTTCAAAGAATCAACTCCTGGTTTTGTTAATCTGTTCCACAGCTCTTCTGGTCTCCATTTCATTGAGTTCTGCTCGAATCTTTATTAACGCTCTTCTTCTGCTGGGTGTAGGTTTTATTTACTGTTCCTTCTCCAGCTCCTTTAGGTGCAAGGTTAGCTTTTGTATTTGAGTTCTTTCTAGTTTTTGGATGGATGCTTGTATGGTGATGTATTTCCCCCTTAGGACTGCTTTTGCTGCATCCCAAAGATTTTGAATGGTTGTATCTTCAATCTCATTAGTTTCCATGACTCCTTTTAATTCTTCCCTAATTTTCTGGTTGACCCTTTTATCTTATAGCAGGATGCTGTTTAACGTCCATGTGTTTGAAATTCTTCTAAAATTCTTCTTGTGATTCAGTTCTAGTTTCAAAGCATTATGGTCTGAATATATGCAGGGGATGATCCCAATCTTTTGGTATCAGTTAAGTCCTGATTTGTGACCCAGTATATGGTCTATTCTGGATAAAGTTCCATGTGTAGTTGAGAAAATGTTTATTCAGTTGTATTTGGATGTAAACTTCTGTAAATATGTGTGAAATCCATCTGGTCCAGTGTATCATTTAAAGCTCTTGTTTGTTTGGAAATGCTGTGATTAGAAGATCTGTCAATTGTCAAAAACTCTGTTCTCAAGTCTCCCAGTATAGGTGTATTATTACCTAAGTTTGTCTTAACTTTGGTTATTAATTGATTGAAATACTTGGCAGCTCCCACATTAGCGGCATCAGTATTAATGATTTTTAGGTCCTCTTGTTGGATAGATCTTTTAAGTATTATACAGTGTCCCTCTTTATGTCTTACTACAGTCTTTGAAATAAACTTTAATTTATCTGATATGAGGATGGCTACCCCTACTTTCTTCTCAGGATCATCTGAATGGTAAATGGTTCTCCAACCTTTTATTTTCAGGCTGCAGGTGCCCTTAGGTGGAAAATGAGACTCTTATAGACAGCAAATAGATGGGTCTTGCTTTTTTATCCAGTCTGAATCCCTCTTCCTTTTGATAGCATCATTAAGCCCATTGACATTCAGAGTTACTATTGAAAGATATGAATTTAGTGTCATCATTTTACCTACTCAGTCCATGTTTTTGTGGATTGTTTCCTTGGACTTCCTCTTTCTTTTACAGAGTCCCCCTTAATATTTCTTTCAGAGCAGGTTTGTTGTTCACCTATTTTTTTCAGTTTCTGCCTATCTTGGAAGTTCTTTATCTCTCCTTCTATTATGAATGAGAGCCTTGTTGGATAAAGTATTCTTGGTTGTGTATTCTTCTCATTTCAGACCGGAATATATCCTGCCAGCGTTTTCTGGCCTGCCAGGTCCCTGTGGAGAAGTCTGCGCTATTCTAATGCTTCTCCCCATAAAGATTAGGAATCTATTGTCTCTTGCTGCTTTAAGGATTTTCTCTTTATCTTTGGAATTTGCAAGTTTCACTATTAAATGTCGAGATGCTGAATGTTTTTTATTAATTTTAGGGAGGGATATATCTCCTGGATCTGAATGCTTGCTTCCCTTCCCAAGTTCGGGAAGTTCTCAGCTATGATTTGTTCAAATACACTTTCTGGTCCTCTGTCCCTTTCGGCACCCTCTGGAACCCCAATTAAACGTAGATTGTTTTCCTTTTGAGGCTGTCATTTATTTCCCTTAACCTGTCCTCATGAACTTTTAATTGCTTTTATCTTTTTTCCTCAGCTTCCTTCCTTGCCATCAACTTGTCTTTATGTCACTCACTTGTTCTACCTCATTAACCCTTATTGTTAGGACCTCCAGTTTGGATTGCATCTCAGTTAATTGATTTTTAATTTCTGCTTGATTATATTTCAATTCTGCAATCATGAAGTCTCTCAAATCCTTTATGCTTTTTTCAAAACCACCAGTAGCTTTATAATTGTGCTTCTGAATTGGCTTTCTGGCATTCATTTGTAATCCAAATTCTGTAACTCTGTGGGAGAGAGTACTGTTTTTTATTCTTTCTTTTGTAGTGAGTTTTTCATTCTAGTCATTTTTCTCAGTGCAGAGTGGCTAAAAACAAGTTGTACTGGAAAAAAGAGAAATAGAGAGAAACCTCGGGGGGCTGCCCTGTTCCCTGCCATGTGTACTGCTCCGTGGGAGCTGTTTATCTTGATAAGCCCCTGCTCCCAGGCGGCCCTGCTCAGTCTCAGGCACAAGGTGACACCAGGAGGAACAACCACAGTGGCAGTGGCTAGCTCTCCAGCCCTGGAGTCAGCTTCAGCAGTAACTACCACAGTCTCCCAGTCTGCTGGGGCCTGGATGCTCTGGGGGCAGGGAGCACTGATACAGAGCTCGGGAGTGCCTGTTGACAGAAGCTTCCTCACTATCCTGTGTCCTCCCAGCCTCTGCCTATCCAAGAGGGAGCACCAGATCCTGGGCTGTGTCCCCCAGCGCCTTGGGCTCTGGGGTCTGCACGCCTAGAATTGTGCTCCTGGGGCCATGCATCCCCCTCCACGTGGAGCTGCCGCCTGAGATGGTCCCCCAGTCCCTCCAGGCATGCACTCCAGCCCTTTAGGGAGCTCGGCTGGTGGTGTGTGGCGCACTCTTCCCTGGCATGCACTTCCTCTCTTAGTGACCCTGGGGGCCTGAGGGCATCACTGACCCTCCTGGGATCCTGCCTAAGCTCCCTGCAAGGTCTTTTCCGTCTGGAAAAATTGGTCAAGTTCCCTATTCTCCAGGACTGGGCTTGCCTGTCCTGGAGGCTCTGCCTCTTGGCCTTAGCCCAGCTCCTCACAGGGGGGCCCCTCCCCCTTGGATTTTTTTTTATGTTTATTTTTCTCTGTCTTCCTACCTTTCTAGAAGTTTGAACTCTTCCCACGGTAGCATTCCAACTGTTCTCTCTTTAAATCTCAGGTGGAATTCGTAGGTTTTCAGGATGATTTGAAAGATATCTAGGTAAGCTAGTAGGGACAGGTGGCTTGAGGATCCTACTATTCCACCATCTTGCCCCACCTCTCTCCTCAATTTATTTTTTTCATTTCCTATTTCATTATATTTTATTTTAAAGATATATATTTTTCTTTTGGTATCAAGCTTATAATGTTTCTTTCATTTGTTGTTTTGTTTCATTCATTTTTTCAGACCAAGCTTCTTTTCTTTTTCTTCTATCCTTAATTATTTTTTACTTCTTATTCTTTGGAATCAAGCTTATAGTTTTATTGTTTTTCTGTTTGCTTTTTTGTTCTGTTTAATTTTCTCTTGTTCTGTATCAGGTTTTTTTTTTCCTTTCCCAGGCTTATCTTAACAAATAAATCAAACCACACCTAAAGGTCCAAACACTTCCCACTATATGGAAGGTAGAACTATGTAGATGATGGACAAGTTGGAAAGAGCAGCCAAAATGCAAAAACAAATTGTACACATCATACATCAGAACAATTCCTTAGGTGCCAAGCCCTGGACAGTATGTGACTTCATTTTGAATAAGGCATTATCCTGACAAGCAAGTAATATAACAAGATTTCACAACATGCAAAAGATATAAATTTAGCAAAAATGAAAATATGGAAGAGTTGTCCTCAAAAGAAAGGACAGGAAGATATCACAGCCAGGGACTTTCCCAAAGCAGATATAAGTGAGACATCTGAACCAGAATTTAGATCAACACATGTAAGACTACTAGTTTGAACTGAAAAAAAAAAGAAGAATGCCTTGCTTCAGAGATAAATGTCTAAAACCAGGTAGACTGAAATAAAAAAAATTCTATAACTCAGATGCAAAAAAGACTGGATATTATCACTATTAGCATTTAAGAAGCAGAGAAGAGAATATGTGATATAGGAGATAAACTTATGGAAAATAATGAATCTGAAAAGAAAAGGGAAATAAAACTATTACATCATGAGGGAGACTTAGGCAACATGGTAATTCCATAAAGTAAAATAATTATCATAAGAGTCTCAGAAAAAGAATGGGGGGGTCAGAAGGTTTATTATAAGACAGAATACCTGAGAACTTCCTGTATCTGCAGAAGGGAAGAGGCGTAAAGCCCAAGAGGTACAGAGAAATCCCATCAGAATCAACAAAAACAGATCAACATCATGACATATAGTAAAATATGCAAAATACAAACACAAAGAGAGAATCCTAAAAGCTGCCCTGGACAGGAGGTCCTTAAAATACAAGGGTAGAAATATGAGTCTGGTAGCAGACATGCCCACAGAGTCCTGACAGGCTAGAAAGGGTTGGCATAATATTTTCAACATGCTAAATGGGAAAGACATGCTGCCAAGAACACTATATCCAGCAAGTTTGTCATACAGAATAGAAGGAGAGATGAACAAATTCCAAGACAATCAAAAACCAAAGGAGTTCATGAACACTAAATCAGTGTTGCAAGTAATATTAAATGGAACCCTTTGAGCTGGAAACAGGCCAAAATTAACAAAACCTAGAAAGGACCCGAGGCAATCTACAAGAACAGTGACATTATATGTAATATAATGACAATAAATTCATATCTATCAATAATTACTCTGAATGAAAAATGACTATCTGCTCCAATAAAAAGACATAGAATGGACAAAAAGCAAGAGCCATCAATATGTTGCCTACAAGAGACTAATTTTAGACCCAACAACATCTCCAGGTTGAAAAAGAGGGAGTGGTGAACCATTTATGATACTAATAGACATCAAAAGAAAGCTGGAGTAGCTATCTTTATATCAGAAAAAAACTAGATTTGGGGGGAGGGGCAAGATGGCAGAAGTATAGGGGTTGTCAACTCACCTGGTCCCACCAACTTACCTAGATAACTTTCAAAACATCCTGAATACCTGCAAATTAGACCTGAGATTTATTTATTTATTTAAAGATTTTATTTATTTATTCATGAGAGACACACAGAGAGAGAGAGAGAGAGGCAGAGACACAGGCAGAGGGAAAAGCAGGCTCCATCTTGGGTCTCCAGGATCAGGCCCTGGGCTGAAGGCGGTGCTAAACCACTGAGCCACCAGGGCTGCCCTAGACCTGAGATTTTTATTTTTTTATTTTTTTTTTTTGACCTGAGATTTTTTAAAAAAAATGTTTATGATAGTCACAGAGAGAGAGAGAGAGGCAGAGACATAGGAAGAGGGAGAAGCAGGCTCCATGCACCGGGAGCCCGACGTGGGACTCGATCCCGCGTCTCCAGGATCACGCCCTGGGCCAAAGGCAGGCGCCAAACCTCTGCGCCACCCAGGGATCCCTAGACCTGAGATTTAAAGAGAGAACAGCCAGAATGCTACAGAGAGAAGAGCTTTCACTTCTAGCAAGGTAGGAAGGCAGAAAAATAAAATTAAATTAAATTTAAAAATCAAGTGGGGGATGGGCACTGCAAGGAGCCCTGCTAAAGTGGGGCGGTGAAAGACTCCAAGAACGGAATGCCCAGCCCTGAAGAAGAGGGAACTTTAAAAATCTGCACCGGATTCTCCCGGGAAGGAAAAGTTCTTAGCAGGGAACTCGGGCAGAATCATAGGTGGGGCAGTGAAGCATCCAGTTTCCCAGGGTCACTAATAAAGGACGTTCATCCAGGGGAAAGCGCATCACAAACTGTGGACCCATCTTGGTAAAGGGCTGGAGTGCGAAGCCCATGGGGCACTTGAGAGAAGCTAGTTGGTTAGGTGCATGGCTCAGGACAGGGGTGTGTGTGCTCTGCTGCCTTCGGGAGCTGTGCCCACCCCCCAGCATGGTTCCAGCAGCACAGGGCCCCGGATCCCAGGGTGCCCAAGCAGACAAAGCAGCGATCCTGCATTCCCTGTGGGACAGGCGGAAGAGGGGAGGGCACAGGACAGCAAGAACTGTCCTGCCGCTGGGCGCCCCCAAGCTGTGATCAGTAGACCCATGCCAGCCCCCCAGAGCATCTAGGCCTGTGCGGGCTGGAACACTGCATTAATTACTAGCGGGGAGAGAATCAGCACAGCAGATCCCTCCCCCAGGAGACCAGCTGGAAGAACAGGGAAAGAGCAAGTTCTTGACCAAGCAGCACTGGAAAGCTGGAGGGAAATTCAAGATATTTAGAGTATATAGAACTAGAGGGTACCCCTCCTTTCCCCCCTATTTCCAGTACAACTCGTTTTTATATCAAACCAAAAATTTCCAATATTTTTTTCTCTTTTCCCACCTTAACTAAAGTATTTTACCACCTCTTCATTTTAAGTTTCTTCATTTTTGACTTTCATATTTCTACAATTACATGTCTTAGATATAATTTCCGCTTCTTGATTCCCTTCAACATGCTCAATTTGTGTGTGGGGGATATACAAGATGTGTTTCTTTGTTTTGTGTTTTTTGTTTTCTCTGCCTCACTTTTTTCTACAATGGCAGAAGTTAATACCTTCAAAAACATGACAAGCATGCACTCAGAACCAGGTGGAATACTGTGCTTGTTCATTCTGTGAAATTATATTCTCTCGTCATTCCCATTCTGCCCCCTTCTTTTATCTTGTTTATGTTTTAGTGGTCAATGTTGGGGCTTCCTATAATATTGCTTGTTTACATAAATTTGGGACTGAGCATCGTCCAACATACAGAACTTAAAACAGAACCAAGAGGACCACCCTCTAAGACCCATCAGGTAGACTACGTTCACCCTCAACTACAACATCTTCATGACCACCATCTTCCAGTCCCCCCTTTTTTCTTCTCTCACTTTTTTTTTCTCTTTACTTTTGCTTTTTTTTCTCCTCTTTTTCCTCTTTTTTTTCTTCTTCTTTAGGGTTTGTGGCCTTTTATCTTGTACTACTTTGTTTTAAAATTTATTTTTCACTTTAGTAGTCCTTTGTTTTATTTTTTTCTGAATTTGTTTTCGTTTTCTGGTCTCTAACCTCATCAAAATCATCTAGAGTGAAATTTACTTAAATTGTGGTTGATATTCTTGACTCAACCTGCTCATACAGCCATTCAGTATTGAGGCAAATGACTAGAAGGAAGAACTCACCACAAAAGAAAAAAGCAGAAGCACTACTTTCTGTCACAGAGTTACAGAATATGGATTAAAATTTGATGTCAGAAAGCCAATTCAGAAGCACAATTATAAAGCTACAGATGAATTTGGAAAAAAATCCTAAAGGATTCTAGAGACCTCATGACTGCAGAATATAGATCAAATCAGGCTGAAATTAAAAATCAATTAAATGATATGCAATCCACACTGGAGGTCCTAACAATGAGAGTTAATGAGTTGGAAGAAAGAGTGAGCAACATGGAAGACAAGTTGATGGCAAGAAGGAAACTGAGGAAAAAAAAGAAAAACAATTAACTGACCAAGAGGAAAGGTTAAAGGAAACAAATGATAGCCTCAGAAGGAAAAATCTACATATAATTGGGGTTCCAGAGAATGCTGAGAGGGACAGAGAGCCAGAAAGCATATTTTAACAAATCATAGCTGAGAACTTCCCTAACTTGTGGAGGGAAACAGGCATTCAGATCCAGTAGATAGAGAGGTCCCCACCCCCAAAGTCAATACAAACTGTTCAACACCTAGACATTTAAAATTGAAACTTGCAAATTCCAAAGATAAAATCCTTAAAGAAGAAAGAGACAAGAGATCCCTAACTTATATGGGGAGAAATATCAGATTGACAGTAGACCTCTCCACAGGGACCTGGCAAGCCAGAAAGGGCTGGCAGGATATATTCAGGATCCTAAATGAGAAGAACATGCAGCCAAGAATACTTTATCCAGCAAGGCTCTCATTCAGAATAGAAGGAGAGATAAAGATATTCCAAGATAAGGATAAACTGAAAAATATGTGACCACCAAACCAGCTCTGCAAGAAATATTAAGGGAGGCCTTTTATAGAAAGTGGAAGCCCAAAGAAATAATCCTCAGAAAAGGGACTGAATACGTATTGTGATGACACTAAATTCATATCTTTCAATAGTTCATCTGAATGTGAATGGGCTAAATGATCCAATCAAAAGGTGCAGGGTTTCTGACTGGATGAAAAGCAAGACCCATCTATTTGCTGTCTACAAGAGACTCATTTTAGACCTAAGGACAGCTCCAGCCAGAAAATGAAAGGTTGGAGTAACATTTACCATTCAAATGGTCCTCAAAAGAAAGCTGGGGTAGCATTTTTTATATCACATAAATTAATCTTTATCTGATATAATGTAGCAAGAGATGAAGACGGACACTATATCATATTAAAGGGTCTATCCAACTAGAAGACCTGACAATCATGAATATTTATGCCCCTAATGTGGGAGCTGCCAAGTATATCAATCTATTAATAACCAGAGTGAGGAGTTATTCAGACAATAATACACTAATAGCAGGAGACTTCAACAGGACACTTTCTGTGAATGACAGACCTTCTAAGCAGTATAGCATCAAAGAGACAGGGGACTTAAATGATACACTGGACCAGATGGATTTCACAGATATATACAGAACTTTACATGCGAACACAACTGAATACACACATTCTTCTCAAGTGCACATGGAACCTTCTCTAGAATAGACCACATACTAGGTCATAAATCAGGTCTCAAATGGTACCAAAAGGTTGGGCTTGTCCACTGCATATTTTCAGACCACAATGTTTTGAAACTAGAACTCAACCAGAAGAAGAAATTTGGAAGATACTCAAACACATGGAGGTTAAAGAGCATCCTACTAAAAGAAGAATGGATAAGGAAATTAGAGAAGAATTCAAAAGATTCATGGAAACTAATGAATATGAACAAACAACCATTCAAAAACTTTGGATACATAAAAAGCAGTCCTAAGAGGGAAATACATCACTATACAAGCCTCTTGCAAAAAATTGGAAAAAAAAAACAACCTCACATACACAAGCAAACCTCACACCTAAAAATCTAGAAAAATAACAACAAATAAAACCTACACCAAGCAGAAGAGATATAATAAATATTCCAGCAGAACTCAATGAAATAGAGACCAGAAGAACTGTAGAACAGATCAACAAAACAGGAGTTGGTTCTTTGAAAGAATTAATAAGATAGATAAACCTTTAGGCAGACTTATTAAAAAGAAAAAAAGACTCAAATTAATGAAATCATGAATGAAAGAGGAGAGAGCACAACCAATAAAACAGGAATATAAACAATTTTAAAAACGTATTGTGAGCAGCTATATGCCAATAAATTAGGCAATCTAGAAGAAATGGATGCATTTCCGGAAAACCACAAATTACCAAAACTGGAACGTGAAGAATTAGAAAACCTGAACAGACCAATTACCAGGGAGGAAATTGAAGCAGTCATCAAGAACCTCCCAAGAAACAAAAGTCCAGGGCCAGATGGCTTCCCTAAGGAATCATATCAAATGTTTATTGAAGAAATAATACCTATTCTACAAAAGCTGTTCTGAAGGATCGAAAGTGACAGAATACTTCAAAGTCCTTTAATGAAGCAAGCATCACCTTAATTCTAAAACCAGACAAAGATCCCACCAAAAAGGAGAATTATAGAGCAATATCCCTGATGAACACAGATGCAAAAATTCTCAACAAGATACTAGCCAATAGGATTCAACAGTACATTAAAACTATTCACCATGACCAAGTGGGATTTGTCCCCGGGATGCAAGGCTGGTTCAACACTCGTAAAACAATCAACGTGATAGATCACTTCAACAATAGAAAAATCAAGGACCGTATGATCCTCTCAATAGATGCAGAGAAAGCATTTGACAAAATACAGCATCCATTCCTGATCAAAGTTCTTCAGAGTGTAGGGATGTTGGAGAGGCTGTGGAGAAAGGGGAACCCTCTTGCATTGTTGATGGGAATGTGAACTGGTACAGGCATTCTGAAAAAGTGTGGAGGTTTCTCCAAGAGTTAAAAATAGAGCTACCTTAGGACTCAGTAATTACCCTACTTGGGATTTACCCAAAGGTACAGATGCAGTGAGAAACTGAGACCTCTGTACTCCAATGTTTATAGTAGCAATGTCCACAATAGCCAAACTGTGGAAAGAGTCATGGTGTCCATCGAAAGATGAATAGATAAAGAAGATGTGGTTTATGTATACAATGGAATATTGTGTACAATATTACAATATTCAGCCATTAGAAATGACGAATACCCACCTGTTGCTTTGACGTGGATGGAATTGGAGGGTATTATGCTGAGTGAAGTAAGTCAGTCAGAGAAGGACAATCATTATATAGTTTCACTCATGTGGGGTATATAAAAAATAGTGAAAGGGATTATAGGGGAAAGGAGAGAAAATGAGTGGGAAAAATCAGATAATTTGACAAAACATGTGAGACACCTAACTCTGGGAAATGAACAAGGGGTAGTGGAAAGGGAGACGGGCGGGAGGATGGAGTAACTGGGTGATAGGCACTGAGACAGCACTTGACAGGATGACCACTTTGTGTTATACTATATGTTGGCAAATGGAAATCCATTAAAAATATATGCACATAAAAATAAATTTAAAAATAAAATTTTTCCTTCCAATGTTCTGAACCATTCTGATGTCAATATTTGGTTTCAGATTTCAATGGTCTTCATGATCTAGTTGTATATCAAATGGAAAATCATGCAATTATCCCACCAGAGAAAGATGAATTGATTCTTATATTAAATTGCATCTCAAATCTGAAAAAATTATTCTGCTCAGCCAAAGAAATGGCCAACAAAACTAAAAGTCAATATTTATTTTTTAAAATTTATTTTATTGGTGTTCAATTTTCCAACATATAGAATAACACCCAGTGCTCATCCCATCAAGTGCCCCCCTCAGTGCCCGTCACCCAGTCACCCCCACCCCCCGCCCACCTCCCTATCTACCACAGCTGGTTCATTTCCCAGAGTTAGGAGTCTCTCATGTTCTGTCTCCCTTTCTGATATTTACCACTCATTTTTTTCCTTCCCCTTTATTCCCTTTCACTATTTTTATATTACCCAAAGGAATGAGACTATATAATGTTTGTCCTTCTCTGATTGTAAAAGTCAATATTTATAAAGAACTTATCCAACTGAATACCCATAAAATAAATAATTCAGTCAAGAAGTGAGCAAGAGACATGAACAGACATTTCTCCAAAGATGACATACAAATACTCAACAGAGACATGGAAAAAATGCTCTGTGTCACCAGGGAAATATAGATTAATACCACAATGACATACCACCTTATGCCATTCAGAATGGCTAAAATTAACAAGACATGAAACAACAAATGTTGATGAGGTTATGATAAAACCAGAACCCTTTTGCACTGTTGGTGGGAAGAAGATCTGATACAGCCACTCTGGAATACAGTATGGTGTTTCCTCAAAAAGTTCAAAAATAGAGCTACCGTACAACGCAACAATTGCCCTACTAGGTGTTTACTCCAATGATACAAATGCAGTGTTCCGAAGGGGAACCTGAACTCAAATATTAATAGCAGCAACATCCACAACAGCCAAACTGTGGAAGTAGCTGAGATGTCCATCAACAGATGGATAAAGAAGATATATATATATATATATATATATATATATATATATATATATACACACACACACAATGGAATATTACTCAGCCATCAGAAAGGATGAATATGTTGATGTGGATGGAACTGGAGGGTATTATGCAGAGAGAAATAAGTCAATAAGAGAAAGACAATTATTATATGGTTCCACTCATATGTTGAATATAAGAAACAGTGCAGAGGATCATAGGAGAAGGGATGGAATTATAAATGTGAAGATGAGAGATTCTTAACTCTAGGAAATGAACTAAGGGTTGAAAGAGGAGAGGTGGGTGGGAGGATGGGGTAATTGGGTGATGGGTATTAAGGAAGGCACATGATGGGGTGTAATACACAATTGATAAATTATTGAACTCTACATCTAAAACTAATTATGTACTATATATTGGCTAATTGAATTTAAATAAATTTAAATTAAAAAATTTTAAACATTCATTGATTTTACTAACAGTTTTCCATGCAATTTATAGGATTATTTATAAAGATCATATCACCTGCAAACATAGCTAATTTTATCTCTTCCTTTCCTATGAGGATTTCTTTTTCTTTTTCTTTCCTGATTGATCTTGCTAGGCCTCTCAGCACTATGTGAAACAGAAGTGTTGAGATTGAGCAATTTATCTTCTTTAAAACCTTAGAAGAAACTTTTAATATTTAATATTTTAGTGTTAAACTTTTAGTGTTAAATGTTTAATTCCAGACCCTATATGTATGATGGTAACCATGTGCTTGTCATATATGGCCTTTATTAAGTTTATTACATTCCCTCTATACCCAATTTATTGAGTGTTTTTCTATGAAAGGATGTTGTATTTTGTGAAATCCTTTTTCTCCATCTATTCAGATGATCATATGATTTTCACCTTTTATTGTATTAATATGGTGTATCACTTTTATTGATTTGAATATGATGAACTATCTCTGCATGCCATGAATAAATCCTGATTCATTGCTATGTGATTGTTTAAATGTGTTGTTGAATTCAATTTGCTAACATTTTTTGAGAATGTTTACTTTTATATTCATCAGAGACAGTGGTCTGTAATTTTCATTTTTATAATGCTCTTATCTGGCTTTGGCATTAGGATGATCTTGGCCCTGTAAAATGAGTTTAAGAATGTTCTTTTCAGTGTTTTGAAAGCTTTTTAGAAAACTGGTGTTAAGTATTCCTTAAATGTTTTGTAGAATTAACCATAGAATAATGTGTCCAGGGATTTTCTTTGTTGTTTTTTTTTATAATTTCCTTGTTACAGTCTATTCAGATTTTCTGTTAATTCATTATGAATCCTGGTACATTGAATATTTCTAGGAACTTATTAATTTCTTCTATATTATGCAATTTGTTAGTTAAAAATTGTTTTAATTATACTCTCTTATAATTCTTTTAATTTTGTGGTCGTAGTTGCAATGTCTTCTTCATTTATTATTATATTCATTAGACTATTCTATTTTTTTAGTCTAGCTAAATTTTTGTGATTTTTGTTTCTTTTCACCAACAGTTAGCTTTGTTGATGATTTCTAAAGTATTTTTTATGTGTTTTTGTTTAATTTCACTTATTTTTTTTCCTTCTGATAACTTTGGGCCTAGTTTGTTTCTCTTTGTTTAGTTATTTTAGTTGCATAGTTAGGTTTTTTTTATTTTAGCTATTTTGTTTCCTTTATGTAAGCATCTATTACTAAAAACTTCCCTCTTATAACTGATTTTTCAGCATTTCACAGGCTTTGGTATATTGTCTGTCTTCCTTCCTTCCTTTTTTTTTTGTAGTCTCCACATCCAGCATGGAGCCCAATGGAGGGGTGGAACTCACAACTCTTGACAAGACATGAGCTGAAATCAAGACTTGGACACTTAATCAATTGAGCCATCAAGGTGCCCCATATTTCTCATTTTAATTTGTTTCAAAAACATTTTTTATTTACCTTATGATTTCTCCTTTGACCCATTAGTTGTTCAGAAGTGGGTTATTATCAACAGATCTGTGAATTTTTCAGCTTTCCTCTTGTTATCTATTTCTAGTTTCATACCATTGTGGTCAGAAAATGATACTTGGTATGATTTTAACCTTCTTTCGTTTGATAAGACTTATTTTATGACCTATCACATGGTCTAGCCTGGAATTTGCTCTATGTGCACTTAAGAAGAGTGTGCAATCAGCTACTGTTTGATAACATCTTCTGTATAAGCCTGTTACATTTATTTTGTCAAAAGTAATGTTTTTTGTTGATTTTCTTTTTGATAATCTATTATTTAAGTAAAGTATCAAAGTCTTCTGCTCTTATTATATTGTGGTTTATTTCTCCATTCAGATCTGCTAGTATTCTCTTATTATATTTTGATGCTCCTTGGGTCCTTGGCTTCACACAGGATAGAAACCAAATGTGAGCCAGCAGGAAAAAAAAGCACAGTTTACTGAAGATATATTGAGAGAGAGAGAGAGAGAGAGAGAGAGAGAGAGAGAGAGAGAGATGGACAGTGTCCGTGAAACTCAGAAAGGAAAAGAACATGAGTCTCTTCTTAGCTTGAGGTCTGGAGATTTTATTAGCAACTGTAGTCTGGTGCACATGTTCTTTCAGGCATCTAGGAACTGGTCAGAATAACAGCATCCAGGTGTCCTTCATGAGGTGCTCATTCCCTGAAACCAGGGGTCTTAATGTTGAGGTGTTCGGAGTCAGTGGTCTTGAAGAACATTCATGACAACCCCACCCGGTCACCCTTAGATGTCCTCTATTGTGCTGGAAATCCCCCAAAATATCATTATCTCTTTGTACCTTATATGGAAGACATGATACTTGCATTACAAGGCATGCTTAGAGTGAGGTAGGGGTGCAAGCCCTAACAAGAACAGAAGCTGGAAAAGGTCAAAGGTAAAACTGGCCTTTTTTTCATGGGTTCCTTTAAGTTTCCTGTCTCTTTCTACATCCCTCTATGTGGCTTTTATCCTCCTTATTCTTAAAGGATGTTGAAGGGCAAAGGTCCCATCTTCTGTATCTTCTTCATACTGAAAGGGATTATAGACACTGCTTATTGGGAGGCATAAAATTCTGAGTAAACTGTTTATGTAAAATCCTTGTAGTTTGTTCAACTTGGAGGCATACCATGAGGCTTCATCATGAGAATAGGATGCTTCCTAGAGAGCATTTGTAGAGCTATTGTAATTTTTAATATTCTTGCCCTTCATCTTTTATGATAGAATTAAGTGCTTAGTAGTCTACCTATTATACTACTAGAGTATTCTGAATGTTACTACATACTTAATTTTACCAGGCATTGTATATTTTGTATGTTTTTATGTTATTGTTGATGTCTTTCCATATAAGTTTGAAGAATTCTTTTATGTTTAACTAAATATTTTATTTAAAACTTTACAAAGTTAGTGAAATATTTTCTAAAACTTATGGTAATTAAATATCTTCACAATTTTGTGTATGTTTTTTTTTTATCTTTCCATCCTAGAATCCAGCAATTGCACTACTAGGTATTTATCCAAATGATACAAAAGTGCTGATTTGAAGGGGCACATCCACCCCAATGTTTATAGCAGCACTATCAACAATAGCCAAAGTATGGAAAGAGCCAAACTATCCATAGACTGATGAATAGATAAAGAAGTGGTATATATACAATGGATTATTACTCAGCCACCAAAAGAATGAAATCTTGCCATTTTCTTTGACATGCATGGAATTAAAGTATATTATACTAAGTGAAAAAAGTCAGTCAGAGAAAGACAAATATCAAATGATCTCACTCATATATAGAATTTAGAAACAAAACAGATGAACTTAGGGAAAGGTAAGGAAAAATAAGATAAAAACAGAGAATGACAAACTGTAGGAGATTCTATAGTTAAGAGAAAAACTGAGGGTTGCTAGAGGGGAGGAGGGTGAGGGGTTGGGCTAAACGGGTGATAGGAATAAAAAGGGCACTTGCTGGGCAGAGCACTGAATGTTATATGTACGTGATGAATCACTAAATTCTACTCCTCAAATATATACATTTGAATAACTCTTGTATTCACATATTTCAAGCTCCATCTAGTGGTGATGAATTTCCTTAGCATTTCTTTCTCTGGGAAAGTTTTTTTCTTTGCTACATTTCTGAAAGACAGCTGTACAAAATAAATCCCTCTTGTTTGACAGTTTTTTTGTTTGTTTGTTTGTTTGTTTGTTTGTTTGTTTAGCACTTCAAATATATCATCCATCTCTCTCCTGGCACATACAATATCTGAGAAGTCCATTAATAGCCTTTTGGGGTTCCCTTGTAATTTACAATTTTTTCTTTTGCTTCTTTTAGGAATCTCTGAGTTTATATTTTATGATAATGTGCTCTTAAGAGTATTTTTAAATTTTAATGACCCATGACCTTTGTAAACTTTGATGGACACATTTATCTCCACGCTTGAGAAATTTTCATTCACTTTTTACCTTTATATAAGTTTTCTTCACCTTTCTGTCTCTTTTTTTCTCACTCTGGAATATCAATTATTCAAAAATTGTTGTCATGATTGTACCAATAACTCATTTGGCTTTCTTACACCAATAACTCATTTGGCTCATTTGGCTTTCTTTATTCTTTTTCCTTTTCTCAATTTTCCGTTTTTATTTCTTTCCTATTTTTCTTTGCTGATTGGAAAATTTCAATTGATCCATCTCTTTCTTTTTCTTAAAGTTTTTATTTAAATTCTACTTAGGTAACACATAATGTAGTATTATTCTGAAGAGTAGACTTCAATGATTCATCATTTACATATAACACCCACTGCTCCTCACAATATCTGCCCTTCTTAATATTCATCATCCATTTAGCCCATCCTCCTCACTTCTCCTCCAGCACCCCTCAGTTTGTACCTATAGTTGAGTCACTTATCTTTTGCCTCCCTGTCTGTTTTCAATTATTTTTCCATCCCTTCCCTTATGTTCATGTTTTGCTTCTTTAATTTCACAAATGAGTGAAATCATATGGTATTTGTATTTTTATGACTGACATATTTCACGTAGCATAATACCCTCTAGTTCCACCCACATTTGCAAAAGGCAAGATTTCATTCTTTTGGATGCCTGAGTAATATTCCATTGTCATTTCTGCTGTAATATTTATTATTTCTACTGTCCTCCTGAATTTAGGCTTAATTTGCTGTTCTTTTTCTAGCTCCCTTAGGTGTAATGTTAGGTTGTGTATTTGAGACTGTTTCTGTATTTCAGAAAGATGTGTATTGCTATATACTTTTCTTGTAGGACTTCCATCACTGCATCCAAAAGATTCTGAACTGTTGTGATTGCATTCTCATTTGCTTCCATGAATTTTTTTATAACTTTATTTCTTATTGGTGTTCAATTTGCCAACACATAGAATAACACCCAGTGCTCATCCCATCAAGTGCCCCCCTCAGTGCCCGTCACCCATTCACCCCCAACCCCTGCCCACTTCCCCTTCCACCACCCCTAGTTCGTTTCCCAGAGTTAGGAGTCTTTCATGTTCTGTCTCCCTTTCTGATATTTCCCACACATTTATTCTCCCTTCCCTTCTATTCCTTTTCACTATTATATATATTCCCCAAATGAACGAGACCATATAATGTTTGTCTTTCTCCGATCTACTTACTTCACTCAGCATAATACCCTAGTTCCATCCACGTCGAAACAAAAGGTGGGTATTTGTCGTTTCTAATGTCTGAGTAATATTCCACTGTATACATAAACCACATCTTCTTTATCCATTCATCTTTCGATGGACACCAAGTCTCCTTCCACAGATTGGCTTTTGTGGACATTGCTGCTATAAACATCGCAGTACAGGTGTCCTGGCGTTTCATTGCATCTGTATCTTTGGGGTAAATCCCCAGCGGTGCAATTGCTGGGTCATAGGGCAGGTCTATTTTTAACTCTTTGAGGAACCTCCACACAGTTTTCCAGAGTGGCTGCACCAGTTCACATTCCCACCAACAATGCAAGAGAGTTCCCCTTTCTCCACATCATCTCCAACATTTGTGGTTTCCTGCCTTGTTAATTTTCCTCATTCTCACTGGTGGGAGGAGATATCTCATTGTGGTTTTGATTTGTATTTCCCTGATGGCCAGTGATGCGGAGCATTTTCTCATGTGTTTGTTGGCCATGTCTATGTCTTCCTCTGTGAGATTTTTGTTCATGTATTTTGCCCGTTTCATGATTGGATTGTTTGTTTCTTTGCTGTTGAATTTAAGAAGTTCTTTATAGATCTTGGAAACTAGCCCTTTATCTGATATGTCATTTGCTAATATCTTCTCCCATTCTGTAGGTTGTCTTTTAGTTTTGTTGACTGTATCCTTTGCTGTGCAAAAGCTTCTTATCTTGTTGAAGTCCCAAAAGTTAATTTTTGCTTTTGTTTCTCTTGCCTTCATGGATGTATCTTGCAAGAAGATACTGTGGCTGAGTTCAAAAAGGGTGTTTCCTGTGTTCTCCTCTAGGATTTTCATGGAATCTTGTCTCTCATTTAGATCTTTCATCCATTTTGAGTTTATCTTTGTGTATGGTGCAAGAGAATGATCTGGTTTCATTCTTCTGCATGTGACTGTCTAATTTTCCCAGCACCATTTATTGAAGATACTTTCTTTTTTCCAGTGGATAGTTCTTCCTGCTTTGTTGAATATTAGTTGACCATAAGGTTGAGGGTCCACTTCTGGATTCTCTATTCTGTTCCATTGATCTATGTGTCTGTTTTTTTTGCCAGTATCACACTATCTTGATGACCACAGCTTTGTAGTACAACCTGAAATCTGGCATTGTGTTGCCCACAGCTCTGGTTTTATTTTTTAATATTCCCCTGGCTATTCGGAGTCTTTTCTGATTCCACAGAAAACTTAGGATGATGTGTTCCAATTCTCTGAAATAAGTCCATGGTATTTTGATAGGGATTGCATTAAATGTGTAAATTGCCCTGGGTAACATTAAAATTTTCACAATATTAATTCTTCCAATCCATGAGCATGGAACATTTTTCCATCTCTTTGTGTCTTCCATCTTGAGGAATTTTTTTTTAATTTTTATTTATTTATGATAGTCACAGAGAGAGAAAGAGAGAGAGGCAGAGACATAGGCAGAGGGAGAAGCAGGCTCCATGCATCGGGAGCCGGATGTGGGATTCGATCCCGGGTCTCCAGGATCACGCCCTGGGCCAAAGGCAGGCGCCAAACCGCTGCGCCACCCAGGGATCCCCATCTTGAGGAAATTTAAAGCAAAACTTGCTTGCATGTTTCTAAAATTTAACAGTCCCATTTTATTTTTAAACAAAAACAAAACAAAAACCAAAAAAACTATTGCTCTAATACTATAAAGAGATAAAAAACAACTATATTGAAGCAATTCCAGAAATTGTTTGTATTAATCCTGGATTGTTATGAAAGTTGTACATGAATGGCCAAGCACAGAGCATTATAAAAACAAATTAAAATACACAAATGCTACATTAGATCCCACGTTATGGTTGCATTGGGAATGACATTCCTGTGGCTACATTCTTCTCTGGCCTATGTGTAATCCATGCACAGGGACATGAAATTTTTTAACAACAAAATCCCAGTGAGCAAATAAGTGTGTAATTTGAACCCCAGCTATTCCTTAAGGGAGGACAGTGGGATAAATTTGACAGCAAAACACTAATGGTACTATAGAAAAAGTAACTTCTGAGATATTCAAGGGACATCCTTCAAGGCAGAACTCAAATTGGAAATTATTTTCTATCAAATGCCAGGTACTTCTCTAAAGCAACAATGCGAGAGGGGCGGGGCAAGACGTCGGAAGAGTAGGGTCCTCAAGTCCCCACCAACTTACCTAGATAACTTTCAAATCATCCTGAAAACCTATGAATTCAGCCTGAGATTTAAAGACAGAACAGCTAGAACGCCATAGAGAGAAGACTTCAGCTTCTAGCAAGGTAGGAAGATGGAAAAAAAATAAATCAAAAAGCATCCAGTGGGTGAGGGACCCCCACGAGGAGCTGGGCTAAGGACCGGCGGCAAGAGCCTCCAGGACAGGAAAGCCCAGTCCTGGAGAAGCAGGAACTTTAACAATCTTCCCAGACAGAAAGGCGCTCACAGGGAACTCAGGCAGATCCCAGGAGGGGCAGTGGAGGCTCCAGATTCCCGGAGTCACTAACAGAGGAAGTGCACCCCAGGGGAGAGAGCGCCACACACCGTGGGCCAAGCGCCATAAGGAGCTGGAGTGAGCAACCAGCAGGGCCTCCAGAGACTCAGGCAGTAGCTCTGTGTGGAAGGGTGCTGTATGGCCCTGGGAAGCGCAATTCCAGCAGATCAGGCCCCAGATCCCAGGGCGGCAGGGGACACAACCAGGATCCTGCGCACCCCCTGGGACAAAGGGAGACCAGGAGGGCACAGGAAAGCAAGGACGGACACTCCTGCCACCAGGTGCCCCAAGCAGTGCAGGTTAGCGCGCCTGCCCCTGGGAGCATCCAGGCCAGGGTGGACTGGGAGCTGCTGTAGTTACTGCAAGAGCTGAATCCAGGGCTGGAGAGCTGGCCACCACCACTGTTGTTGTTCCTCCTGTTTTCACCCTGTGACTTGGAGGATCCAGGCCGCCAGGGAACAGGGGCCTCACAGGATAAACTGCTATCACTGAGCCATGCACCTGGCAGGGGGCGGGGCAGCTCTCCGAGGAACACACAGCTAAGAATCAGCACAGCAGGCCCCTCCCCCAGAAGACCAGCTGGAAGGACAGGGGAAGAGAATGTTCTTGGCCAAGCAGTGCTGGGAAGTTCCAAGGGAAGTCAAGGGATTTACAGTATATAGAACCAGAAGATACCCTTCCTTGCAAAAATTCTCAACAAGATACTAGCCAATAGGATCTAACAGTACATTAAGAAGATTTTTCACCATGACCAAGTGGGATTTATCCCCAGGATGCAAGGCTGATTCAACACTCATAAAGCAATAAATGTGATAGATCATATCAAGCAGAGAAAAAACAAGAACCATATGATCCTCACAATAGATGCAGAGAAAGCATTTGACAAAATACAGCATCCATACCTGATCAAAACTCTTCAGAGTGTAGGGATAGAGGGAACATTCCTCAGCATCTTAAAAGCCAGTTATGAAAAGCCCACAGCAAATATCATTCTCAATGGGGAAACACTGGGAGCCTTTCCCCTAAGATCAGGAACAAGACAGGGATGTCCACTCTCACCACTGCTATTCAACATAGTAGTAGAAGTCCTAGCCTCCGCAACCAGGCAACAAAAAGAAATAAAAGGCATTCAAATTAGCAAAGAAGAAGTCAAACTCTCCCTCTTTGCAGATGACAAGATACTGTCCATAGAAAACCCAAAGGACTCCACCCCAAGATTGCTAGAACTCATACAGCAATTGGGCAGCATGGCAGGATACAACATCAATGCCCAGAAGTCAGTGGCATTTCTCTACACTAGCAATGAGACTGAAGAAAGAGAAATTAAGGCATCAATCCGATTTACAATTGCACCCAAAAGCATAAGATATGTAGGAATAAACCTAACCAAAGAGGTAAAGGATCTATACCTTAAAAACTATAGAACACTTCTGAAAGAAATTGAGGAAGACACAAACAGATGGAAAAATATTCCATGCTCATACATTGGAAGAATTATTATGGTGAAATGTCAAAGTTACCCAGGAAAATTTACACATTTATTGTAATCCCCATCAAAATACCATGGATTTTCTTAAGAAAGTTGGAACAAATCATCTTAGGATTTGTGTGGAATCAGAAAAGACCCTGAATAGCCAGGGGAATATTGAAAAACAAAACCATATCTGGGGGCATCACAATGCCAGATTTCAGGTTGTACTACAAAGCTGTGGTCATCAAGACAGTGTGGTACTGGCACAAATACAGACACATAGATCAATGGAGCACAATAGAGAATCCTGAAGTGCACCCTCAACTAATATTCGACAAAGCAGGAAAGACTATTCACTGGAAAAAAGACAGTCTCTTCAATAAATGGTGCTGGGAAAATTGGACAGCCACGTGCAGAAGAATGAAACTAGACCATTCTATTACACTATACACAAAGGTAAACTCAAAATGGATGAAAGATCCAAATGTGAGACAAGATTCCATCAAAATCCTAGAGGAGAACACAGGCAACACCCTTTTTGAATTTGGCCACAGCATATTCTTTCAAGATACATCTATGAAGGCAAGGGAAACAAAAGCAAAAATGAATTATTGGGACTTCATTGAGATGAAAAACTTCTGCATATCTAAAGAAACAGTCAACAAACTGAAAGACAACTACAGAATGGGAGAAGATATTTGCAAATGACCTATCACATAGAGGGCTAGTATCCAAGATCTATAAAAACCTATTAAACTCAACAGCAAAGAAACAAACAATCCAATAATGAAATGGGCAAAAGACACGAACAGAAATTTCACCAAAGAAGACATAGACATGGCCAACAAGCACATGATAAAAATGCTCTGCATCACTTGCCATCATGGAAATACAAATCAAAACCACAATGAAATTCCACCTCACACCCTTGAGAATGGGGAAAATTAACAAGGCAGGAAACAAGAAATGTTGGAGAAGATGTGGAGAAACGGGAACCCTCCTGCACTGTTGATGGGAATGTGAACTGGTGCAGCCACTCTAGAAAACTGTGGGGAGGTTCCTCAAAGAGTTAAAAATAGATCTGCTGTATGGCCCAGCAATTGCACTGCTGGGGATTTACCCCAAAGATACATATGCAGTGAAATGCTGGAACACTGAACCCCGATGTTTATAGCAGCAATGTCCACAATAGCCAAACTGTGGAAAGAGCTTCTGTGCCTATCCAAAGATGAATGGATAAAGAAGATGTGGTATATCTAGACAATGGAATATTACTCAGCAATAAGAATTGACAAATACCCTCCATTTGCTTCGATGTGGTTGGAACTGGTAGGTAATATGCTGAGTGAAATAAGTCAATCGGAGAAGGACAAACATATGGTCTCGTTCAATTGTGGAATATAAAAAATAATGAAAAAGAATCAAGAGGAAAGGAGAGAAAATGAGTGGTAAATATCAGAAAGGGAGACAGAACATGAGAGACTCCTAACTCTGGGAAACAAACAAGGGGTGGTGGAAGGGGAGGTTGGCAGGGGATTGGGGTGACTGCATGATGGGCACCGAGGGGGGCACTTGACAAGATGAGTACTGGGTGATATGCTGTATGTTGGCAAATTGAACTCCAATAATAAAATAAAAATTAAAAAATAACAGTTCAAAAAATAATAAAGCAACAATTCAAGTAAATATTTATAAAATTTCATATATTTAAAAATACACGTTATTCTATGCCATTCTATTAAATGTTCAACGTTTTGAAGTGTGTTGTGTGTGTGTATTTAGGTGGTTCTTACATTGTCCATTGTAGAAATGCAAATACCTCAGATAGGTTACTAATCAGGAATCATTGAAATTATTAGTGATTTTTGCTGAAGAGACTTTAGAGGGAGCAGTTGGGAGTGGATTGGAGCCAGTTTGGGAAGCAAGGACAATGTTTGAAGACATGTTTTAAATAATATCTCTGAAAGGAAATATATAGATCAGAGAATATTGAGTAAATTGGTAAATCTCAGATAATCTTTTGGTCACTCAATAGTTTAACACACACTGACTTTCCTTGCTTCTCTACAGGTACATCCATGCAGAATACAACAACAACATCAGCAAAAACATTTTATGGACAAGAGTTGTTTTGCCTGTCTTCCAGGGGCTGGATTGGGAGGACAGCTAATAATTGAAGTTGTTTAGAGTTTTCACTTCCTCTTGCAATATTGCCTTCTAATAATTTTTCCCACAGATATCTTCTAGCTCAGACCAGAAACTTTTTAAATACTTATGGCTGTGTTTTTCTCATGTGGAATCTTTTGTATCTTACTGGTTGTAGTAACCAGTTAATCTTTTCCTCATCAAATAATATTGATCATTGCCATACACTGAGTGTCAGGGACTATCATAAGCACTTTTTATTTAATCTTCAAAATAGCTATATAAAGTAGATGACATTATTTTATAAAGACACCATGGTTTTATTTTTTAATTTTTAATTATTTTGGTTTCATTTAAATTCGTGTTATCTAACATACAGTGTATTATTAGTTTGGAGGTAAAATTTGGGGATTCATCAGTTATATATAACACCCAGTGCTCATTACATCAGGTTCATCCATTATTGCTCATCACCCCATTACTGCCCCCACCCACCTCCCCTCCATCAACTCTCAGTTTGTTCACAATGGTTAAGAGTCTCTTATGGTTTCTCTTCCTTTCTGTTTTTTTTTAAATATTTTATTTATTTATTAATGAGATAGAGAGAGAGAGGCAGACATCCAGGCAGAGGGAGAAGCAGGCTCCGTGCAGGTAGCCCAACGTGAGACTCGATCCCAGGTCTCCAGGATCAGGCCCTGGCCTGAAGGCGGTGTTAAACTACTGAGACACCCAGGCTTCCCCCTTTCTGTTTTTATTCTATTTTATTTTTCCTTCTCTTCTCCTACATTTATTAGCTTTGTTTCTTAAATGTCACATATTGTTGAAATCATACAGTATTTGTCTTTCTCTGACTGACTCATTTCACTTACCATAATATCCTCTAGTTCCAACCATGTCATTGCAAATGGCAATATTTAATTCTTTTTGATGACTAAGTAATATTCCATTGTGTGTATGTATGTATGTATGTATGTATCTATCTATCGCTCTATCTATCATCTATCTAGATATATCACATCTTCTTTATCCATTCATCCATGGATAAACATCTGTGTTCTTTCTGTATTTTGGCTATTGCAGACATTGCTGCTATAAACACTGGGGTGCATGTGCCCCCTTTGAATCACTTTTTGTATTCTTTGGACAAAAACCTAGTACTGCAATTGCTGGTTCATAGGGTCATTCTATATTTACCTTTCTGAGTAAACTCCATACTGTTTCCCAGAGTGACTGCATGAGTTTCCATCCCTATCAACAGTGTAAGAGGGTTCCCCCTTCTCTACATTCTCACCAACATCTGTCAAAGAAACCATGGTTTTAACTGTAAAATTAGATGCAGTTTAGACTCAAACCCAACTATTCTGATTCCAGATCTGGGTTATTTCATTTCCAGTACACCACAATTAATTGGAATTGAATTTGGGACCATTCTTTATAATGGTCACTTTATTTTTTAACAGTTTATCTATTTTCCTTTTAGTATTCTGTATTTTAGCAAACTTTACTGACAAATGGTTTCCTTTAAGGTTTTTCAAATGTAGTACAGAGAGCTTTAGCATAAGTTAGAAACCATTAGTCTTCCATTAAAAATTAGAAGCCATACAGTCTTCTCCCTTAGTTTTGCAAAGACCCTCCTGGAAGTAGTCCCAGCAAAGCTCCCATTCCAGACTCAGAAGAATTTTTTTAAAGTAATCTCTACACCCAACATAGGACTTGAACTCATGACCCTAATATAAAAAGTCACATGCTCTTCTGACTGAGCCAGCCAGGCACTCCCAGAAGAAATCTTTCATATTAATGACAGTCCATTGAGAAAGGCCTTCAGCTATCTACAAGAACGCACCAACTTGGGTAATTTAGAAGAATGGTAGCCAAACCTACTCCTTAATAGACTACTAAGTATTCTTCAGGGACCACTCTAGATAACTTTGGGAACAATGTGGTTACCTTGATTTTTAGGAGCAGTAAGTCTTCAGAAGGAAATATTTATGCATTATTTTTAATTTTATCCAACATTTAGATGATACCTGGGGAACAGATAACCTAACTGGTCAATGGAGAAGGAAGTCAGTGGAAGGCTACTAGTGTAAAGCTAGTGGAAAAGCCACTTCAGTGGTAAGTCTGTTTAACTTTAGGAAAGAAAATCATATAAACCCGGATTCTAATATCTCTCCTCCTTCCAGGACAAAATTTCAAAGGACTCAGGTTTATTCATAGGCAGGATTTTGTAGCTACTTTTCATCTTGATATGAAAACTAAGAGGGTTAATGGAAGTTGTTCCCTTGTCTTTTCTATGATAAATTTTCAGCTTGTAACTGACACCTCCCAAGGTTAGGAGGCCTGCTGCATTGAAAGCTTTATTTTCCTTGGCACAGTCCTCGTGAACAGGTAAATTATAGGCTAATGTCCCAATGTTCTAGTGGACCTGTAGGAACATATTGACTGTAATATGCCTCAGTTATATATACACACTTACCTAATCTAACACTTTCTGTACAAAAAGTATTTCCCAATTTAACTTATTTTCTGCTTTTTAAAAATATTTTATTTATTTAATTGAAAGAGTGAGATCATGAACATGGGTTAGGGGCAGGGGGAGAGAGAGAAGCAGAAACCTGAGCAAGAAACCCAATATGGGGCTCAATAAACAGGACCCTGAGATGATGACCTGAACCAGAAGCAGAGGCTTAACTGACTAAGCCCCCCAGGTGGCCCTAATTTTCTGCTTAATACCCACTCATATACTTACCTGATTTCATCCATCGAAACTGCCCGTATCAAGGATCAATGCAAGAAATAGTTACTTGAAAAATCTGCAACTTGGGTGAAAATCAATATAATTGTCTATTGTAACATGTAACCTTAATATAAGGATCCTACATTCCTCATAAGAGGACTCAGGAAAAATTTCTTCCTCCTAATGAATTTTATGCTTCCTTGTATTAGATATAATTATAATAGCCTTTGATATTTCTCTTTACTTCTTGATTATTAGAAATCTCAGAGCTAAATATTCTTCTTTATATATTCTAGGATTTTAATTTTATTTTTTTTATTTAAATTCAATCTGCAAACATATAAGACATCATTCGTTTCAGACATAGTTTTCAATAATTCGGAATTTGTGCATAACACACTGTGCTCATCTCATCATGTGCCCTTCTTAAAGCCCATCACCCAATTATCTCGTTCCCCACCCACCATCCCTTCAGTAACCTTCAGTTTGCATCCCATAGTTAAGAGTCCCTCATGGCTTATCTTCTCTGATTTTTCCACATTCAGTTTCCTCTCCTTCCCTTATGGTACCTTTCAGTATTTCTTATATTCCCCATATAAATGAAACCATATGATGATTATCTTTCTCCAATTGACTTACTTTAATTACCATAATACCCTGCAGTTCCATCCAAGCCTATGTAAGTTAGTAAGTACTCATCCTTTCAGATGGCTGCATAATAATCCATGATATATATATATATATATATATATATATATATATATATATATATATCTTCTTTATCCATTCATCTGTTGAAGGACATCTCAGCTCCTTCCACAGTGTGGCTATTGTGGACATTGCAGCTATGAACATTGGGGTGCAGGTGCCTCATTGTTTCACTACATCTATATCTTCGGGGTAAAGATTCAGTAGTGCAATTGCAGGGCACAGGGTAACCCTATTTTGATCCTCTTGAGGAACTTCCACACTGTTTTGAAGTGACTACACCAGCTTGAATTCCCATCAACAGTGTAATAAGGATCAACTTTCTCCACATCCTTGCCAACCTTTGTTAATTCTTGTTTATTAATCTTAGTTATACAAATTGGTGTAATTTGTGCTGTAAACCACATCTCATTGTGGTTTTTATTTGTATTTCCCTGATGACAATTGATGTAGACAATTTGTTCATGTGTCTGTTGGCTATTGGTATGTCTTCTTGACTGGATTGTTTGTTTCTTGGGTGTTGAGTTTGATAAGTTATTTATGGATCTTGGATACTACCTCTTTACCTGATATGTCATTTGCAAGTATCTTCTCCCGTTCTATAGGTTGCCTTTTAGTTTTGTTGACTGTTTCCATTGTTGTGCAAAAGCTTTTTATACTGATGAAGTCCCACTACTTATTTTTGCTTTTGTTTTCCTTGCCTTATTGCAAGAAGTAGTTGCAGCCAAGGTCAAAATGGTTGCTGCCTGTGTTCTCCTGTTGGGTTTTGATGGATTCATGTCTCACATTTAGGTGGTTCATCAATTTTCATTTTATCTTTGTGTATGGAATAAGAGAATGGTCTAGTTTCATTTTTCTGCATGTGGCTGTCCTATTTCCTCAATACCATTTCTGAAGAGACTTTCCTCCATTGGATATCTGTCCCTGGTTTGTAAAGGATTAGTTGGCCATAGAGTTGAGGGTCCACTTCTGGGTTCCATATTCTGTTCCATTGATCTATGTGTTTGGCCTTCTGCCAGTACCATGCTGTCTTGATGATCACAGCTTTGTGATATAGTTTGAAGTCTGAAATTGGGATGAAAGTAGCTTTGTTTTATTTTTTTTTCTTTTTTCAACATTGTTATGGCTATTTGGGGTCTTTCCTGGTTCCATGCAAATCTTAGGATATTTGTTCCAACTCTGTGAAAAATGTCAATGGTATTCTGATAGGGATTGGATTGAATGTGTAGCATAAACACTTAAGCAATATATATTATTCCAATCCATGAGTGTGGAATGTTTTTCCATCCCTTTGTGTTTTCCTCAATTTCTTTCATAAGTGTTCTATAGTTATAGAGTACAGATCCTTTACCTCTTAGGTTAGGTTTATTTTTTTTAAGATTTTATTTATTTATGAGAGAGAGAGAGAGAGAGAGAGGCAGAGACACAGGCAGAGGGAGAAGCAGGCTCCATGCAAGGAGCCTGACATGGGACTCAATCCCGGATCTCCAGGATCATGCCCTGGGATGAAGGTGGCGCTAAACCACTGAGCCACTGGGGCTGCCCAGGTTAGGTTTATTTCTAAGCATCTTATGGTTTTTGGTGCAATTGTAAATGGGATTCATTCCTTAATTTCTCTTTCTTCAGTATCATTGTTAGTGATAGAAATGCAATTAATTTCTGTGAATTTATTTTTTATCTTGCCACATGAGTTCTGGCAATTTGAAGGAGGAGTCTTTCAGGTTTTTCATATACACTTCATGTCATCTGGGAAGAGTGAGAGTTTGACTTCTTCTTTGCCAATTTAAATACCTTTTATTAATTTTTGTTTTCTGGGGGCTGAGGCTCAGATTCTAGTACTATGTTCAACCACATTGGTGAGAATGGGCATCCTTGCTATGTTACTGTCCTTAGGGAAAAGCTCTCAGTTCTTCCCCATTAAGAGTGATACTTATTGTGGGCCTTTCATAGAAGGCTTTTATGATGCAGAGTTAGGTTCCCTCTATCCTTCTACTGTGGAAGGTTTTAATCAAGATGCATTTTGTCAAATGCTTTCTTTGCATCCATTGAGGGGATCTTATGGTTCTTGTCCTTTCTTTTATTAACATGATGTATCACTTTGATTGATTTCAAAATGTTGAACCAACATTGAAGCCCAGGAATAAATGCAACTTGGTCATGGTGAATAATCCTTTTTAATGTACGGGTGGGTCCTATTGGGTAGCATCTTGGTAAATATTTTGGCATCCGTGTGCATCTGGGATATTGGTCTGCAATTCTTCTTTTTGATGGGGTCTTTGTATGGTTTTGTGATAAAGATAATACTGGCCTCATAGAGTTTGGAAGGTTTCTTTTCCATTTCTATTTTTTGAAACAGCTTCGTAGAATACATATTATTTCTTCTTTAAATATTTGGAGAATTCCCCTGGAAACTATCTGGCCCTGGACTCTTGTTCCCCTCCTCTTGGGGGGTAGCTGATTAATGCTTTAATTTCCTTGCTAGTTATGAGTCTTTTTAGATTTTCTATTTCTTGCTGTTTTAGTTTTGTTAGTTTATAAGTTTCCAGGAATGGATTTATTTCTTCCATATTATCTAATTTGTTGGCGTATAGTTGTTCATAATACGTTTTTAAAATTGTATTTCCTTGGTGTTGGCCATGACCTCTCCTCTCCATTGATTTCATTATTATATACCCTTTCTTTTTTCTTTTTGACAAATTTGGCTAGGGGTTCCTTGATATTAATTCATTCAAAGAACCAGCTTCCAGTTTCATTGATATATTCTACTGTTGTTCTGTTTTCTCTTTCTTTGAGTTCTGATCTAATCTCTATTATTTCTATTCTCCTGCTTGGTTCAGGCTTTATTCCCCGTTCTTTCTCCAGAATCTTTAGGTGTAAATTTAGCTAGCTTGTATTTGAATTTTTTTTCTGATTTTTTGTGAGAGGCTTGTGTTGAAGTACTTCCCTTTTAAGACAGCCTTTGCTGTATCCCAAAGGTTTTGAACAGTTGTGCTTTCATTTATGTTAGTTTTCATTTCAATTGCTTAATTTCCTGGTTGACCCATTCATTCTTTAGTAGGATGCTGTTTAACTCTAAGTGTTTGAGTTCCTTCCCAGTTTCCTCTTGTGATTGTCTTCAAGTTTCAAACCTTTGTGGTCTGAAAATATGCAGGGAGTGATCTGAATATTTGGTGCCAGTTGAGACCTTATTTGTGACACAGTATGTGATCTATTCTGGAGAAAGTTCCATGTGCAAATGAGAATAATGTGTATTCTGTTGCTTTGGGTTAAAATGCTCGGTTTGTATCTGTGAAGTCCACCTGGTCCAGTGTGTCATTCAAAATCCTTATTTGTTTGCTGATCTTCTGCTTAAATTATTTGTCCATTGATATGAGTGGGATGTTGAATTCCCCTACTATTAATGTGTTATATATGTGGATCTTTACATTGGTTATTAATTGGTTGATAAAATTGGCTGCTTCCAAATTAGGACTATAAATATATATAATTAATAGATCTTCTTGTTGTATAGACACTTTAAGTGTGATATAGTGGTGACTCTCTTCATCTCTCATTGTAATCTTTGCTTTAAAATCCAATTCATCTAGAGGCACCTGGGTGGCTCAATGATCGAGCATTAGCCTTTAGCTGGGCTCATGATCCCAGGGTCCTGGGATTGAGTCTCACATCATGCTCCCCACAGGGAGCCGGCTTCTCCCTCTGCCTAAGTTTCTGCCCCTCTCTCTGTGTCTCTCATGAATAAATAAATAAGATCTTTAAAAAAATCGAATTCATCTGATGTGAGGAATGCTACCCCACCTTTTTCTTGAACACTGTTTACATACTAAATTATTCTCCACCTCTTAATTTTCAGTCTGGACGTGTCTATAGTCTAAAATGAGTCTCTTGTAAAGACCATATGGATGGGTCTTGCTTTTTTAATCACTCTGATACTCTGTGTCTTTTGATTGGAGCATTTCGATCATTTATATTTTGAGTAACTGTTGCAACATATGAATTTAGTGCCATTGTATTACCTATAAGGTCCCCATTTCTGCAGATTGCCTCTGGTTATTTCTGTTCTATTTTACTCTTGGACTCCCTCTTCACTTACGGGGTCACCCATAATATTTCTTGCAAGCCTGGCTTTGTAGTCACATATTCTTTCAGTTTCTATCTTGGAAACTCTTTCTCTCTCCTTCTATTCTGAATGACGGCCTTGCTGGATAAATTATTCTTGGCTACATGTTTTGCTCATATAATGCCATGAATATATCATGCCGGCCCTTTCTGGCCTGCCAAATCTCTGTGTATAGGCCTGATGTCAATCTAACATTTCTCCCTCTGCATGTTAGAATCTCCTGTCTGGAGTTGCTTTCAGGATTTTTCTATTTATCTCTTGCAAGTTTGCAAGATTCACTATTATGTTGGGGTGTTGATCTATTGTTATTGATTTTCAGGGGAGTTCTCTCTATCTTCTGGAGTTAATATCTGTTTCCTTCCCCAGATTAGGGAAGTCCACAGCTATTATTTGCTCAAATATACCTTCTAGCCGTATTGCTGCTACTTTAGGAATTCCAATAATTCTGATGTTTTTTTCATGGCATCATTTTTGTCTTGGAGCCTCTCCTCATTGGCTATTGTTTTCTCTTTTCCTCAGCTTCCTTCCATTCCATCAACTTGTCTTCTATGTCATTTATTATGTCTTTTGTTTCATTTACCTTATGTATTAGAGCATCGAATTTAGCCTGCATCTAGGTTAAAATATTTTTTAATTTCATCCTGATTAGATCATATTTCTGCACTAAGAGATTCTCTAGAATCTTTTATGTTTTTTTCAATCCCAGATCATAACTTTATAATTGTTTTCCTGAATTTCATCTCTGATGTTTTACTGAAATCCATAATGATTAGATCTGTGACAGAGTATTATCTCTCCTTCATTCTTTTGCTGTGAATTCTTCCTTCTAGTCATTTTTCCCAGAAAAAAATGGATGAAAGAGTGAGCACTAACAAAGATATCTACCATGAAACAAGCAAAATACATACTAGGCAAATCTGAAAAGGTCAGAAATCAGATAAGATAAGAAAATAAAAAGCCAAAGAAAAAGAAAAAACAAAACAAAAAATGGGGAAAGGTGGATGGAGAGAGACTATAATCTCACAGGGTGGACAAAACAAGGATGATCCACTTGGTTCTGAGTGTATTTTGGACTTTGTTTTAGATGACACTAAATTCCATAATTACAAAGAAGTCAAAAATTTATATATATGTATTGTGTATAGGGGGGCACTTGATGGGATGAGCACTGGGTGTTATTCTGTATGTTGGCAAATTGAACACCAATAAAAAATAAATTTATTATAAAAAAAACTCTGAGGAACCTCCAAAATATATATATATGTATATGTGTGTATATATATATATATATATATATATACATATATATATATACATATATTTGTATATGTATACTGTGAAAGGAAGCCAAAATTGATGGATATATCGACAAAATGTAAGTGTAAAAATGAAAGTTAAAAAAGATTTAAAAACAGAGTAATCAAATAGGAAACTAGTTGAAGTGGGAAAAAAGAAAAAAGAGAAAATTTTAAACTGAAAGATAAACGAATTATAAGAAAAAAATCTTGAGTTCTATAAACTATTTTCCCTTACACTGGAGATTTGCAGTTCTGTGTGGTCCAGAAATTTGTGATTTACCTGTTCTTCCAGGTAGTCTTCTGAGGAAGTGACCTGCTGCACTGATTCTCAAGTGTCTATGCCTGGGTGGAAATGCCCCACCTTTTGACAGGAGGCCAGGCTCAGTGTAAGGTGTTTTCTGTGTGTGGCTTTTGTCCCCTGAAGGCTTTCCGAGCCTTTTTAGAGGGTGAAAATAAAAATGGCTTTGCCCTTATCTCCGGCTCTGGAGCTGAAATATGGTGTATGCCAAAATCTGCAGACTCCTGTGGTACTTACCCACTCTGATGCTCCTGGGGGAAGATGGAGGGATGCTGACTTATGCACTTTCAGGGTCCCATCAGAAAGAGATTTAGCCAGATCCTGTACACACCTGCTTCACCTCTCCTGGAGGAAGTGTAGCTTCTCCTCATTTCTATCCTTTATAGGGCTTTGGCACAGAGTGTTTGCCCAGTTGAATGAGCATCCACTCCATCTCTCCAGAGGGGTAGGCAAAGGGTTGCTGCATTCCTGTCCTTTACAGGGACTCAACACAGAAAATGGCCACCCTATCAGGCCACAGTTCTAAGTTTATAGCAAAATGAACTGAGAGCTCCCTCCTGGGCTTGCTGACCCAAACTAGCTTCCCTGCTCTAAATGCTTGGGAACTTTGCCAGCTCAGGCATCCCTGTTCTTTCTGTGACTCTGAGGATTTGGGGACTCCAATGTCCCACCTTGGATCCTGTTCCACTTAACCACTGAGCTCCTTTCAGGTAGGGAAGTCTCTTGCTGGAGCAAGTTTCTGAAGTTCCCAATTTTGAGCTCCAGGATTAAATCACTTTCCAGTACCCAGCTTATGGAGGCTCCCTCCACTGACCATTTATATTCTGATATATCCCCTCCATTTCTCTTCACACTCCAACCTTGCAAACAGTTGTCAATTTCCTATTTATATACTTCCAGTCATTCTTTCTTAGATCTCAGGTTGAATTCATATTTCTTCAGGATTAATGATAGTTATCTAGCTAAATTAAGAGGACTGGATGAAACCAATATCCCTACTCTTTCACCATCTTGCCCAAAAGTCTAGTCCTTTTATTTTAAATATTCATTATATTATGTGTTATTATTGTAAACCATTTCAAACCTAAGAAATATGAAAATAGATAAGGTTATAGATTGCATATATACACATACTTAGAGGAGTGGCATTCAATGTTGTTTTGTTTTTGTTTTGTTTTGTTTTGTTTTACTTTGAGAATGGAACTAGTGGCTCCTAACATATGCTGACATTTTCTGTTTCTAATACACATTTTTTGAGGTATAATTCTTATAGCATAAAATTTAACCTTTTTTTAAAAAAAAGATTTTATTTATTTATTCATGAGAGACAGAGAGAGAGACAGAGACATAGGCAAAGGGAGAAGCAAGCTCCTCACAGGGAGCCCGATGTGGGAATCGATCCTGGAACCTTGAGATCACACCCTGAGACAAAGACAGATGCTCAACAGCTAAGTCACCCAGGTATCCCAAAATTTAACTTTTTTAAAGTGTATTATTCAAAAAATTGTGTAACCATAATTACCAAATAATTCCAGACATTTGTCACTCCAAAAAGAAACTCTGTACCCATTAGCAGTTGCTCCCCATTCTTTCCTTATTTTTTTAAGATTATATTTATTTATTCATGAGAGACACAGAGGGAGAGAAGAAGAGACATAGGCAGAGGGAGAAGCAGGCTTTTCACAGGGAACATGATGCAGGACTTGATCCCAGATCCTGGGATCACACCCTGAGCCAAAGGCAGATGTTCAACTTCTGAGCCACCCAGATGTCCCTATCCCCATCCTTTATTCCCTTATCCCATGGTAACTAGTAATCAACTTTATATCTCATTAAATTTGCCAATTTTGGACATATCATATAAATGGAATCAGTCAATGTATACTTTTGTACCTTTTTTTTAATTTTTTTTATTATTTATTTATGATAGGCACACAGTGAGAGAGAGAGGCAGAGACACAGGCAGAGGGAGAAGCAGGCTCCATGCACCAAGAGCCCGACGTGGGATTTGATCCCGGGTCTCCAGGATCGCGCCCTGGGCCAAAGGCAGGTGCCAAACCGCTGCGCCACCCAGGGATCCCACTTTTGTACCTTTTTAAAAAAATAAGCATAATATTTTCAAGGTCCATCTATGCTGTAACATGCATAAGTATTCATCTTTATGGTTGAGTAGTATTCCATTGTGTGGATATACCATACTTCATGTACCCATTCATACATTGATAGACATTAGGTTTGTTTCACATGTTGGATATTATAAGTAATAATGCTATGTACATTCATAAGTATGTTTTTTGTGTGGACATATCTAATCATCTTGTGTATATCCCTAAGGGTGGAATTGCTAGGTTATGTGGTAACTCTGCTTAACTCTATGAAAACACTAAATACTTTTCGACAGTGGCCACATCCTTGATCTTTCCGCAACGAAATTGCAAGTGTTCCTAATCTCCATCTTCACCAACACTTATTTTCTGTTCTACCTTTTTATGTTGTTCGTTTTTTATTATGGCCATCTGAGTGGGTGTGAAGTAGTATTTTGTGGCATGGATTTGCCTATCCCTAATGATATGATATTGGGCATCTTTTTATGTGATTCTTAGCCATTGGTAGATCTTATTTAGAAAATGTCTCTTAAGACCCTTCGTGTTTAAATTATGTTGTCTTCTTATCATTGAGTTCTAAGAGTTTGATATATATTCTGGATTATAGGCAGGGCAAGATGACAGATGAGTAGGGGTCCTCAAAAAGCCTGGCCCCATCAACTTACCTAGATAACTTTCAAATCATCATGAACACCTATGAATTTGACCTGATATTTAAAGAGAGAACAGCTGGAACACTACAGAGAGAAGGGTTTTCACTTCTAGCAAGGTAGGAATTCAGAAAAAAAAATAAACGAAAAAGAAAAAAGTAGGGAAGGAGCACCACGAGGCCTAGGCTAAGGCTGGCAGTGAAAGCCTCTGGGACAGGAAAGCCCAGCCCTGGAGAAGCAGGAACTTAAAAAATCTGCACCAGATTCTTCCTGGCTGGAAAGACGCTTAGCAGGGAAACCCAGCCAAATCACAGAAGGGGCAGTGATGCCTCTGGTTTCCCAGAGTCACTAATAGAGTAAATGCCCCCCCAGGGCAAAGCGTGGCACAAACTGTGGGCTGATCTCTGTAAAGGGCTGGAGCCCACACCCGGTGGAGCATCTGGGGGAAGCCGGTCAGCCAAGCAGGTGGATCAAGATATAAGGGTCTGCACTTTGCTGCCTTTGGGAGTTCGATTCCAGCAGTGCAGGGCCCCAGATCCCAGGGTGCTAAGTGGACACAGACCATGACCCTGCGTTCCACCTGGGACTAGCAGAGGAGGAAGGACACTGGACAATGAGGACTCTTCTGCCACAGGGTGCTCCCAAGCTGTGCAGATCATAACACCCATGCCTGCCCCAGGAGCATCTAGGCCAGTGAAGACAGGGAGACTGCATTAGTTACTCCCAGGGAGCTGACTCCAGAGCTGCAGACCTGGCATGCGCCAGTATTGTTTTTCCTCCTTTTCTTACCTTGTGCCTAGGAGAGGCAAGGCTGCCAGGGAACAGAGGCCTCATGAGGTAAACAGCTCCCACTGAACCTGGCACCCAGCAGGGGGTGAGGTAGTTCCAGCAGGTACATACACCTGAGAAATAGCACAGCAGGCCCTCCCCCAGAAGACCAGCTTGAAGAACAGGGGAAGAGCAAGTTCTTTTTTTTTTTTTTTTTTTTTTTTTTTTTGAAGAGCAAGTTCTTGACAAAGCAGTCCTGGAAAGCTCCAGGGGAAGTCAGAGGGATTTATAGTATATAGAACTAAAGGGTTCTCCCCGCTTTGGTTCCCCCTTCTTTCAGTACAACTCATTTTTAAATCAGACTAAAAATTTACAATATTTTTTCTCTTTTTCCACCTTAACTACAATATTTTACCACCTCTTAATTTTTAAGTTTCTTTCATTTTGGCTTTCATATTTCTACAATTACACGTCCTAGATATATTTTCCACTTTTAGATTCCCTTCAACATACTCATCATAATTTTGGGAGATATACAAGACATCTTTTTGTGTTTCATTTTGTTTTGTGTTTTTTGTTTTCTCTGCCTCATTTTGTTCTAAGCAAAAATGAATTATTGGCACTTCATTAAGATAAGATGCTTCTGGGGATCCCTGGGTGGCTCAGTGGTTTGGCACCTGCCTTTGGACCAGGGCACCATCCTGGATTCCTGGGATCGAATCCCAAGTTGGGAGCCTGGCATGGAGCCTGCTTCTCCCTCCTCCTGTGTCTCTGCCTCTCTCTCTCTCTCTCTCTCTCTCTGTCTCTGTCTCTCTCTCTCTCTCTCTCTCTCTCTCTATATATATATATATACACATCTGTCTATTATAAATAAATAAATAAATCTTAAAAAAAGATAATAAAACTTCTGCACAGCAAAAGAACCTGCAACAAAACTGAAAGACAACCTACAGAATGGGAGAAAATATTTGCACATGATGTATCAGATAAAGGGCTAGTTTCTAAGGTCTGTAAGGAACTTAATAAACTCAACAGCAAAGAAAGAAACCATCCAATCATGAAATGGGCAAAAGACATGGACAGAAATCTCACAGAGGAAGACATAGACATGGCCAGAAGCGCATGAGAAAATGCTCTGCATCACTGGCCATCAGAGAAATACAAATCAAAACCACAATGAGATACCACCTCACACCAGTAAGAATTGGGAAAATTAACAAGGCAGGAAACTACAAATGTTGGAGAGGATGTGGAGAAAGGGGAATCCTCTTGCAGTTTTGGTGGGAATGTGAACTGGGGCAGCCACTCTAGAAAACTGTGGAGGTTCCTCAAACAGTTAAAAATAGATCTGCCCTACGACCCAGCAATTGCACTGTTGGGGATTTTCCCTTAAGATACAGATGCACTGAAACAGCAGGACACCTGCACCCCAATGTTTATAGCAGCAATGTCCACAATAGCCAAACTGTGGAGGAACCTCGGTGTCCATAGAAAGATGAATGGATAAAGAAGATGTAGTATATGTATACAATGGAGTATTACTCAGCCATTAGGAACGACAAATACCCACTATTTGCATCGACGTGGAGGGACCTGGAGGGTATTGTGCTGAGTAAAATAAGTCAATCGGAAAATGACAAGCATTATATGTTCTCATTCATTTGGGGAATATAAAAATTAGTGAAAGGGAATAAAGGGAAAGGAGAGAAAATGAGTGAAAATATCAGTGAGGGTGACAAAACATGAAAGACACCTAACTCTGGGAAATGAGCAACGGGTAGTGGAAGGGGAAGTGTGCAGGGGATTGGGGTGACTGGGTGATGGGCAGTGAGGGGGGCATTGGTGGGACGAGCCCTGGGTGTTATGCTATATGTTGGAAATTGAACTCCAATAAAAAATAAAATTTTATCTTGATGAAGTCCCAATAGTTCATTTTTGCTTTTGTTTCTTTTGCCTTCGTGGATGTATCTTGCAAGAAGTTACTGTGGCCGAGTTCAAAAAGGGTGTTGCCTGTGTTCTTCTCTAGGATTTTGATGGAATCTTGTCTCACATTTAGATCTTTCATCCATTTTGAGTTTATCTTTGTGTATGGTGAAAGAGAGTGGTCTAGTTTCATTCTTCTGCATGTGGATGTCCAATTTGCCCAGCACCATTTATTGAAGAGACTGTCTTTCTTCCAATGGATAGTCTTTCCTCCTTTATCGAATATTAGTTGCCCATAAAGTTCAGGGTCCACTTCTGGATTCTCTATTCTGTTCCACTGATCTATGTGTCTGTTTTTGTGCCAGTACCACACTGTCTTGATGACCACAGCTTTGTAGTACAACCTGAAATCTGGCATTGTGATGCCCCCAGATATGGTTTTCTTTTTTAAAATTCCCCTGGCTATTCGGGGTCTTTTCTGATTCCACACAAATCTTAAAATAATTTGTTCTAACTCTCTGAAGAAAGTCCATGGTATTTTGATAGGGATTGCATTAAACGTGTATATTGCCCTGGGTAACATTGACATTTTCACAATATTAATTCTGCCAGTCCATGAGCATGGAATATTTTTCCATCTCTTTGTGTCTTCCTCAATTTCTTTCAGAAGTGTTCTATAGTTTTGAGGGTATAGATCCTTTACCTCTCTGGTTAGGTTTATTCCTAGGTATCTTATGCTTTTGGGTGCAATTGTAAATGGGATTGACTCCTTAATTTCTCTTTCTTCAGTCTCATTGTTAGTGTATAGAAATGCCACTGACTTCTGGGCATTGATTTTGTATCCTGCCACGCTACCGAATTGCTGTATGAGTTCTAGCAATCTTGGGGTGGAGACTTTTGGGTTTTCTATGTAGAGTATCATGTCATCGGCGAAGAGGGAGAGTTTGACTTCTTCTTTGCCAATTTGAATGCCTTTAATGTCTTTTTGTTGTCTGATTGCTGAGGCTAGGACTTCCAGTACTATGTTGAACAGCAGTGGTGAGAGGATACAGTCAACAAAACTCAAAGACAACCTACAGAATGGGAGAAGATATTTGCAAATGACATATCAGATAAAGGGCTAGTTTCCAAGATCTATAAAGAACTTATTAAACTCAACAGCAAAGAAACAAACAATCCAATCATGAAATGGGCAAAAGACATGAACAGAAATCTCACAGAGGAAGACATAGACATGGCCAACATGCATACGAGAAAATGCTCTGCATCACTTGCCATCAGGGAAATACAAATCAAAACTACAATGAGATACCACCTCACACCAGTGAGAATGGGGAAAATTAACAAGGCAGGAAACAACAAATGTTGGAGAGGATGCGGAGAAAAGGGAACCCTCTTTCTTATGTTCTATATCATTTATTTCTTTATATATATATATAATTTATTTCTGCTTATATTTTTACTATTTCCTTAAAATGCATGCCTTTAGGTTTGGTATGTTGTTCTATTTCTAGCTCTTTTTTTAAATATTTTATTTATTCATGAGAGATAGAGAGAGAGAGAGACAGAAGCAAGAGATATAGCCATAGGGAGAAGCAGGCTCATTGCAGGGAGCCTTATGTGGGATTCAATCCTGGGACTCCAGGATCACGCCCTGGGCCGAATGCAGGCGCTGAGTCTGAGTCACCCAGAGATTCCTGTTATATAGCTCTTTTAAGTATAAGATTACATTGTTTGAGTTTTTCTTGCTTCTCTTGGTATGTCTGTATTGCTCTAAATTTCCCTCCTAGAATTGCCTTTGTGGATCCCACAGGTTTTGGGCCATTGTTTTCTTTTTCATTTGTCACCAAGTAGGATTTTTTTCTTTTTCAATATATTTTGCAAATTTAATTATAACATGTCTTGGTGTTGGTCTGCTTTAGTTGATTTTCATGGGTGTTCACTCTGTATCCTGAATCTGGATATCAGTTTACTTCCCTTAAGGAGGTTTTCAAAAATTATTTATTTATTTTTTGTATATTTTTTATTGGAGTTCTACTTGCCAACATATACTATAATACCAAGTGCTTATCTGATCAAGTGTCCGGTTCAAGACCCATCACCCAGTCACCCATTTCCCGACCAGACACCCTATCCAGTACACCCTGTTCATTTCCCAAGTTAGGAGTCTCTCATACTTTGTCACCATCTCTGATTATTCCCACTCATTTTCTCTCCCTTCCATACAATCCCTTTCACAATATTTTTATATTCCCCATGGGAGTGCAACCATATAATGATTGTCCCTCACCAATTGACTTACTTCACTCAACAAAATACCCTCCAGTTCCATACATGTCGAAGCAAATGGTGAGTATTGGTCATTTCTAATGGCTGAGTCATATTCCATTGAATATATATACCACATCTTTTTTATCCATTCATCTTTCTATGGACACTGAGCCTTCTTCCACAGTTTGGTCACTGTGGACATTGCTGCACTAAACATTGGGGTGCAGGTGTCTCTATTTTCATTGTATCTGTATCTTTGAGATAATTCCCCATAAGTGCAATTCCTAGGTCATAGGTACCTCTATTTTTAACTCTGAGGAACCTCCACACAGTTTTCCAGAATGGCTACACCAGTTCACATTCCCACCAACAGTGCAAGAGAGTTCCCATGTTTCCACATCCTCTCCAACATTTGTTGTTTCTGTCTTGTTAATTTTCACTATTCTCACTGGTGTGAGGTGGTATCATATTGTGGGTTTGATTTGTACTTCCCTGATGGCAAGCAATGTGGAGCATTATTTCATGTGCTTGTTGGTCACGTGTATGTATTCTTTGGAGAAAAGTCTGTTCATCTCTATTACCTATTTCATAATTGGTTTGTTTCTTTGTTATTGAGTTTCATAAGTTCTTTATAGATCTTGGACATTAGCCCTTTATCTGATATACCATTTGCAAATATCTTCTCCCATTCCGTAGGTTGTCTTTGAGTTTTGTTGACTGTTTCTTTTCCTGTGCAGAAGCATTCTATCTTGATGAAGTCCCAAAAGTTCATTTTTGCTTTTGTTTTCCTTGCACTCATGGATGTATCTTGCAAGAAGTTGCTGTGGCCAAGTTCAGAAAGGGTGTAGCTGTGTTCTCCTCTAGGATTTTAATGGATTCTTGTCTCACATTTAGATCTTTCATCCATTTTGAGTTTATCTTTGTGTATGGTGTTAGAAAATGGTCTAGTTTCATTATTCTGCATGTGGATGTCCAATTTTTCCTGCACCATTCTTTGAAGAGGCTGTCCTTTTTCCAGTGGATTGTCTTTCCTGCTTTGTCGAATATTAGTTGACCATAAAGTTGAAAGTCCACTTCTGGGTTCTCTATTCTGTTCCATTGATCTATGTGTCTGTTTTTGTGCCAGTACCACACTGTCTTGATGACCACAGCTTTGTAGTACAATCTGAAATCTGGCATTGTGATGTCCCCAGCTCTGGTTTTCTTTTTTAATATTACCCTGGCTATTCGGGGTCTTTTCTGATTCCATACAAACCTGAGATAATTTGTTCCAACTTTCTGAAGAAACTCCATGGTATTGTAATATGGAGTCCATTTAACTTGTAAATAGCCTTGGGTAGCATTGGCTTTTTCACAATATTAATTCTTCCAATGAATGAGCATGGAAATTTCCATCTCTTTGTGTCTTCTTCAACCTCTTTCAGAAGTGTTCTGTAGGTTTTAAGAGTATAGATCCTTTAGAAATTTGGTCAGGTTTATTCCTAAGTATCTTATGCTTTTCATTGCATTTGTATATGGGATTGATTCCTAAATTTCTCTTCCTTCAGTTTTATTTTTAGTGTATATATATGCCACTAATTTCCGTGCATTGATTTTGTATCTTGCCACATTGCTGAATTGCTGTATGAGTTCTAGCAATCTTGGAGGGGAGTCTTTTGGGTTTTCTATGGACAGTATCATGTCTTCAATGAAGAGGGAGAGTTTGCTTTCTTCTTTCTCAATTTGAATGCCTTTTATTTCTTTTTGTTGTCTTTTTGGTGAGCCTAGGACTTGTAGTACTGTGTTGAATACCAGTGGTGAGAGTGGACATCCCTGTCTTGTTCCTGGTCTTAGGGGAAAGGCTCCCAGTGTTTCCCCATTGAGAATGATATTTGCTGTGGGCTTCTTGTATATCGGTTTTTAAGATGCTGAGGAATGTTCCCTCTATCCCTACACTCTGAAGGGTTTTGATCAGGAATGAATGCTGTATTTTGTCAAATGCTTTCTCTGCAGCTATTGAGAGGATCATAGAGTTGTTTCTTCTCTTGTTGATATGATCTATCATATTGATTGCTTTACAAGCGTTAAACCAGCCTTGCTTCCCAGGAATAAGTCCCTCTTTTTCATGGTAAATAATCTTCTTATTATACTGTTGGATCCTATTGGCTAGTATCTTGTTGAGAATGTTTGCATCTGTGTTCATCAGGAATATTGGCCTATAATTCTCCTTTTTGGTGGGGTCTTTGCCTGGTGTTGGAATTAAGGTGATGCAGGCCTCATGAAAAGATTTTGGAAGTATCCTGTCCCTTTCTAACTTTTGGAACAGCTTTGGTAAATAGATATTATTTCTCCTTTAAAAGTTTGATAAAATTCTCCTGGGAAGCCATCTGGACCTGGACATTTGTGTCTTGGGAGGTTTTTGATGAATGCTTCAATTCATCAGAATTGTTACTTGCCTGTTCAGGTTTTCTATTTCTTCCTGTTCTAGTTTTGGTAATTTGTGGTTTTCCAGAAATCCAACCATTTTGTCTAGATTGTGTAATTAATTGGCTTATAGCTGCCCATAATACATTATTAAAATCATTTGTATTTCCTTGGTATTGTTTGTGATATCTCCTTTTTCATTCATGGTTTTAGTAATTTGAGTCTTTTCTCTTTTCTTTTTATAACGCTGCCTAATGGTTTATCTATCTTATTATTTCAAAGAACCAGCTCCTGTTTTTTTTTTTTTTTTATCTGTTCCACAATTCTTCTGGTCTCTGTTTCATTGAGTTCTGCTTGAGTCTTTATTCTCTTCTTCTGCTCAGTGTAGGTTTTATATCCTCTTCTTTCTCCAGTTTCTTTAGGTGTGAGGTTAGCTTGTATATTTGAGTTTCTTCCAATTTTTGAGGGATGTTTGTATTGCAATGCATTTACCTCTTAGGACTAATTTTGCTGTACCCCAAAGATTTTGAATGGTTGTATCTTCATTCTTACTCGTTTCCATTAATCTTTTTAATTCTTCTCCAGTTTCCTGGTTGACCCTTTCATCTTCTAGCAGAATACTCTTTAACCTCCACTTATTTTAGTTTCTTCCAAATTTCTTCTTGTGATTGAGTTCAAGTTTCAAAGCATTGTGGTCTGAAAATATGCAGGGGACAAATACAATCTTTTGGTATTGTTTGAGACCTTATTTGTGACCCATTATGTGGTCTATTCCGAAGAAAGCTCCATGTGTACTTGAGAAGAATGTGTATGCTGTTGTATTCAGATGCAACGTTCTGTATATATCTGTGAAATCCATCTGGTCCATTGTATCATTTAAAGCTCTTATTTCTTTCATGATTTTGTGTTTAGAATATCTGTCATTTGCAGAAAGTGCTGTGTTGAAGACTCCTACTATTCGTGTATTATAATCTAAGTATATCTTTACTGTTGTTATTAATTTGTTGATATAATTGGCAGCTCCCTCATTAGGGGCATAAATATTCATGACTTTTACGTCTTCTTGTTGGATAGACCCTTTAAGTAAGATACAGTGTCCCTCTTCATCTCTTACTACAGTCTTTGTGATAACTTATTTATCTGATATGAGGACTGCTGCCCCAGCTTTCTTTTGAGGACCATTTGAATGGTAAATGGTTCTCTACCTTTTAATTTTCAGGCTGGAGGTGTCCTTACATCTAATGAGTCTCTTGTAGACAACATATTATGTGTCTTGCTTTTTTATCCAGTCTGAAATCCTGTGTGTTTCAATGGGATTATTTAGCACATTCACATTCAGAGTAACTATGGAAAGATATGAATTTAGTGCCACCATAATACCTATTCCATCCTTGGTTTTGTGGATTATTTCTTTGGGCTTCCTCTTTCTTTTACTGTGTCCCCCTTAATATTTCTTTCACGTCTGGTTTGGTGGTCACAGAATCTTCAGTTTCTGCCTACCTTGAAGATAGAGATGAGAGCCTTGCTGGATAGAGTATTCTTGGTTGCATGTTCTTCTCATTTAGGACCCTGAATATATCCTATCTTCCCTTTCTTGCCTGCCAGGACCCTGTGGAGAGGTCTGCTGTTAATCTAATATTTCTCCCCATATATCTTTGGAATCTTGTGTCTCACTACCTTAAGGATTTTCTCTTTATCTTTAGAATTAGCAAATTTCAGTATTAAATGTCGAGGTGTTGAATGGTTTTTATTGATTTTGGGAGGGCTCTCTATCTCCTGGATCTGAATACCTGTTCCTCTCCCCAAATTAGGGAAGTTCTCAGCTATAATTTGTCCATATATGCTTTCTGGCCTTCTGTCCCTCTCGGTGCTCTCTGGAACCCAAATTATACATTGATTCTTCCTTCTGAGACTATCATTTATTTCCATTAACCTTTTCTCTTGGTCTTTTAATTGTTTTTCTAATTTTTCCTCAGGTTTCTTCATTGCTATCAACTTGTATTTTATGTTGCTCACTCTTTCTTCCATCTCATTAAACCTCATTGTTAGGACCTCCAGTTTGGATTGCATTTCATTTAATTGATTTTTAGTTTCTGCCTGATTAGATCTAAATTGTGCAGTCGTGAAGTCTCCTAGATACTTATGCTTTTTTCCAGAGCCACTAGTAGCTTTATAAATGTGCTTCTGAATTGGGTTTCTGACATCAAATTGTAATCCAAATTCTGTAACTTGTGGCAAAGAATACTGTTTCTGAGTCTTTATTTTGTTGTCATTTCTTCTTTCTAGTCATTTTGCTTAGTACAGTGCCTGCATGAGCAGGCTAAGAATATCAACCATAACCTAAGTTAATTTCACCCTAGATGATTCTGATGAGGTCAGAGACCAGAAAATGAAAATATTTATCAGAATGATATGAAACAAAAACACCACTAAAGTGAAAAACATATTTTAAGACAAGTATTAAAAAACAAAATGTCAAGAATCCCAAAGAAGAAGAAATAAAATAAAAGAGAAAAAATAAAAAAAAAACAAAAGTAAGGTAAAAGAAGAAGAGAAAAAGGGGACTGGCAGATCGTGGTGGTGATAAAGTTTTAGTGGAGAGAGAATGTCATCTACCTGAGGGGTCCTAGGGGGTGATCCTCTTGTTTCTGAGTCTATTAAGTTCTCTGTGTTAGAAGATGCTCTGTCCCTAATTTATATAAACCAGAAATACTTGTAGAAAGCCCAACATTCACCATGAAAACATGAGCAAGATAAAAGAGGGGGGCAGAATGGGAATGAAGAGATAATATAATATCTCAAAATGAAGTAGTACAGTATACTACTTGGTTCTGGTTGCATGTGGGTAATATTTTAGAAGATATTAAATTCTGCCATTGTAGAACAAAAGGAGGCAAAGAAAACAAAAAACACACCCAAAAAAAAAACAAAAAAAAAACCATATCTTGTATATCTCCCCCAAATTAAGTGATTATGTTGAAGGGAATCTAGAAGTGGAAAATATCTCTGAGACATATAATTGTAGAAATATGAAAGCCAGAAAGGAGGAAACTTAAAAATGAAGGGGTGGTAAAATATTGTAGTTAAGGTGGGAAAAGAGAAAAAAAAAGGAGATTTTTAGTCTGATATAAGAACAAGTTGTAATGGAAAAAGGGAAATAAAAGCAGGAGGACCTCTAGTTTTATATGCTATAAATCCCTCGACCTCCCCTGGAGCTTTCCAGCACTGCTTGGTCAAGAAATTGCTCTTCCCCTTTTCTTCCAGCTGGTCTTCTAGAGGAGGGGCCTGCTGTGCTTATTCTCATGTCCGTGCCTGGGCAGCGATGCCCCACCCCCTGCCTCATGCTGGGCTCAGCGTGTTCTGCTTACCCCATGAGGCCTCTGTTCCCTGGCGCCCCGGATCTCACAGACACAAGGTGAAACAAGGAGAAAAACAACACTGGCGGCAGCCAGTATTCCAGCTCTGGAGTTAGCTCCCTGCTAGTAACTAATGCAGTCTCCCTGTCCACAGTGGCCTAGATGCTCCTGGGGCAGTGCGCATGCACTGATGAGCACAGCTCGGGGGTGCCCAGCAGCAGGAGAGTTCTCCCTGTCCTTCACCATCCCTGCTTCTTCCTGTCCCAGCAGGAGTGCAGGATCCTCGTCTTTGTCTGCTTGGGAACCCTGGGATCTGGGGACCTGTGCTGCTGGAATTGCGCTCCAACAACACGCCGATCCAAAGGCAGTAGGGCACAGACACCTCCATCTGGATCCACCCGTCTATCCAACTGGCTTCTCCCAGATACCTGGCCGGATGCCCGCTCTAGCCCTTTACTGAGATTACTCTACTTGGTGGCGTGCTTTTCCCAAGATGCACTTCCTCTATTAGTGACTCTGGGAAACTGGAGGCTTCACTGCTCCTCCTTTGATTTCACCTGATTTCCCTGACAAGGGCTTTTCTGTCCAGGAAGAATCTGGTGCAGAAGTTAAAGTTCCCACCTGGGATTTCTATCCTGGAGGCTTTCTCAGCTGGCTTTAGCCCAGCTCCTCTCGGTGCCTCTCCCCAACTTGATTCTTTTTTATTTTATTTTTTTCCACCTTCCTCCCTTGCTAGAAGTGAAAACCCTGCTCTCTCTGGCATTCTGGGTGTTCTCTCTTTAAATCTCAGGTCGAATTAATAGGTGTTCAGGATAATTTGAAAGTTAACTAGGTAAGTTGGTGGGGCCTGGTGAGATGAGGACCCCTATTCTTCCGCCATCTTGCCCCACCTCCAACAATTATTTCTTCAAATAAATTCTCTACTCCTTTCTCTCTTTTTTTTCTTTTTGGACTAGTATAATATGGATACTATTACATTTGGTGGAGTCGTTGATGTCTCTTAGATGATTCTTGCTTTGCATAATTCACTTTTCTATCTTTTATTGATTACTATCCATTACTTTGTCTTCTTGGTCACTAAGTTTTTCCTCTGATTCTTCCATCCTGCTATTCATGCCACCAAACATGTTTTTCATATTGTATATTGAGATTTTTTTCTCTGCTATGTTATTCCTTATATCTGTATTAAGGGCCTCACTCATGTCTTTCACTCTTTCATCAAATCCAATGAGTGTCCTTATGATTTTTTTTTAATTCTCTATGAAGGATGTTACTTATATTTGTTTCTCTTTGATCTCTGGCCATAACCTTGCCTTATATTTCATTTGGAATACATTTCTCTGTCTCCTCCTTATGTCTGCCTCTTTGTGTCTCTTTCTGTATATTAGAAAGTCAGTCACATCTTATACTTTTGAATGTAGTAACTTTATGAAAAGGAGGTCATGGAATGCCTTGCAGCATGGTGTACTCTTTTCACCAGTACCTGGCACTTCAGGGGAGTATAGTATATGAGTTGCTCACACTCTGTTTTGTGTCTGAGTCATTTGTCCTTTCAGTGCAGTCATCTGAACTGAATGCCTGCCTGTTATGGACTGTTCTTTGCTTTCTGTGGTGTTAGTGAGACCCAGCCAGGCCAGCTCTGAGGGAGCAATACTACTCTGGAACATAGGAACTGGGTAAGAGTGGTACCAAAATTTGCACTGTGCCACTAGTCTTGTGCCTGATCTTCTGAAGCTCTGTAGCACCTGGGGGATGTGTGCCAGGGCAGCCTGGATCATGGTGGACAGTGACCACTAGGTACCTTGCATCTGGACCTGGTGTGAGATAGTGTGTGAGAGGAAGTGGCTAGGTACTGTAATGAAGCCTGGTGGGGCATAGAAACACAATTGTGTACATGGAGGCTGGGCTGAGCACACAGGCAGCTTTAACAAGATTTGCCATGAGCCCTTGGTCTATACTACAAGTGTCTGTGCAGCTCTGTCTCCTGTAGTTGTCTCTGTTTATGCCAGGGTTGGAGGCTAGTGAGAGAGGGAAATGATGCATGCTAGTTCCCTCATTTTCAAAGAAGTCCCCTAATATGCTCTGAAGTAATTATATACAGAATTATCTCCTGTCTACCAATGGTATTGTGTAACCTGGTGGGTTTTTTGTTTTGTTTTGTTTTGTGTTGTGTTGCTTCTCTTTACAGTCTGCTGTCTCTTTAAGGGCACTGATCTGGCTATCATTTGTCCTCCTACCTCACCAAATACTGCGTGTGTTGAATTTTAAACTCTAGGTTCCATGTCCCACTGGTTTTACAAACTCATGCAATTCAGGACCTCTGTTTTTTTTTTTTGTCTTTTTTGTTTGTTTGTTTTGTTTATAAGACAAGTGTTGTGGGGATTAGTCTTCCCTATGTGAGCTCCCTGGTACAAGGGCCCATTTCTTTGCCCTTTCTATCTGTGCAGATCCAACCCTCCTGTTGGAAGCCACCCTCTACATTTATGACCTTCCTAAACTTTGAGATGCAGTTTCTTCTCTATATTTAGTTGTAGAGTTGGTCCTGACAGGCTTTGGGTTGCTCTCTGGTTTATTGATTTGGATGTGGATGTTATTCAATTGTAAACATGATATAGAGGGAGCTCAGGGTACTCCTAACTCTGCCATCTTGGCTACACACATAGCCTTGCTTTCTTAATTTAACTTTCAGATAGTTTGTTGATAGCATATATAGAAGCACCATTGATTTTTTATGTTGATTTTGTGTCCTGCAACTTTACTAAAACTTTTTATTATTTCTAACACTATTTGGTAGAGTATTCAGGGTTTTTAACATAAAATTTCCTGTCGTCTGCCAAGACAATTTAACTTCTTCCTTTCTGATTTAATTCCTTTAATTTATTTTTTTTCTGTCTAATTGCTCTGGCTAGAAATCCTGTACTATGTTGAATAGATGTGATGGGAGTGAGTATCCTTGTCATGTTCTTGGTATTAAAAGAAAAACATTTCAGATTTTGACAATTTAAAATTATGTTTACTGTGGGCTTCTCTAACCTTAAGTGGAATTCTCTTTAAAAGCAAACAAAAACTATGGCCTGAAGATTTCCATTAGAATTTAGAAACATTTAGCCATTCTTTGTCACCTGTAAATGGAAAATTCACAAAATCAATACTTTGGTAATTGATTTCTCTTGTGAAAACAGTTTTCATGATTCAAAATATAATTTCAGCATATACTTTGTAGGTCAGACACAATTCCTTATTTAAAATTTTTTTATTGGAGTTCAATTTGCCAACATATAGCATAACACCCAGTGCTCATCCCATAGAGTGCCCTCCTCAGGGCCTGTCACCAAGTCACCCAATCCGCCGCCCACCTCCCCACCCACAACCCCTTGTTTGATTCCCAGAGTTAAGAAACTCTCATGTTCCATCACCCCCACTTTTATCTCCTACTAATTTACTCTCCCTTCACCTTTATTCCACTTCACTATTTTTTATATTCCCCAAATGAATGAGGCCATATGTTTGTCCTTCCTGAATGACTTCATTCAGCATAATACCCTCCAGGTCAATCCATGTTGAAGAAAATGGTGAGTATTTGTCATTACTATGGCTGAGTAATATTCCATTGTATACATATACCACATCTTCCTTATCCATTCATCTTTCAATGGACACTGAGCATCCTTCCACAGTTTGGCTACTGTGGACATTGCTGCCATAAACATTGGGGTGCAGGTGTCCCAGCGTTTCATTGCATCTGTATCTTTGGGGTAAATCCCCAGCAGTGCAATTCCTGGGCCGTAAGGAAGATCTATTTTTAACTCTTTGAGGAACCTCCACACAGTTTTCCAGAGTGGCTGCACCAGTTCACATTCCCACCAACAGTGCAAGAGGGTTCCCCTTTCTCCACATTCTCTCCAACATTAGTTGTTTCCTGCCTTGTTGATTTTCCCCATTCTCACTGGTGTAAGGTGGTATCTAATTGTGGTTGTGATTTGTATTTCTCTGATGTCAAGTGATGAGCATTTTCTCATGTACCTGTTGGACATCTGTATGTCTTCTTTCTTCTTTGGTGAAATGTCTGTTCAGGTCATTTGCACATTTCATGATTGGATTGTTTGTTTCTTTGCTGTTGAGTTTAATAAGTTTTTATAGATCTTGGATACTAGCCCTTTATCTGATAGGTCATTTGCAAATATCTTCTCCCATTCCGTAGGTTGTCTTTGAGTTTTGTTGACTGTTTCTTTTGCTGTGCAGAAGCTTTTGATCTTTATTAAGTTCCAATAGTTCATTTTTGCTTTTTTTTTCCCTTGCCTTCTTTTTTTTTTTTTCTTTTTTTTCCCTTGCCTTCTTAGATATACCTTGTAGGATGTTGCTGTGGCCAAGTTCAAAAAGGGTGTTGCCTGTGTTCTCCTCTAGGATTATAATGGATTCTTGTCTCACATTAAGTTCTTTCCTCCATTTTGAGTTTATCTTTGTGTATGTTGTAATAGAATGAACTAGGTTCATTCTTCTGCATGTGGCTGTCCAATTTTCCCAGCACCATTGATTGAAGAGATTGTCCTTTTTCCAGTGGATAGTCTTTCCTGCTTTGTCAAGTATTAGTTGACCATAGAGTTGAGGGCCCATTTCTGGGTTCTCAATTCTGTTCCATTGATCTATCTGTATGTTTTTAGGCAGTACCACACTATCCTGATGACCACAGCTTTGTAGTACAACCTGAAATCTGGCACTGTGATGCCCACAGCCTGGTTATCTTTTTCAATATTCCGTTGGTTATTCGGGGTCTTTTCTGATTTCACACAAATCTTAAGATGATTTGTTCCAACTCTCTGAAGAAAGCCCATGATATTTTGATAGGGATGGCATTTAATGTGTAAATTTCCCTTGGTAGCATTGACATTTTCACCATACTAATTCTTCCAATGCATGAGCATGGAATATTTTTCCATCTCTTTGCGTCTTCTTCAATTTCTTTCAGAAGTGCTCTTGAGGGAGGGGCAAGATGACGAAAGAGTAGGGTCCCCAAGTCACCTGTCCCCACCAGATTACCTAGATAACCTTCAAATCATCCTGAAAATCTACGAATTCGGAACTGAGATTTAAAGAGTGAACAGCTGGAATGCTACAGTGAGAAGAGTTCACGCTTCTATCAAGTTAGGAAGACCGGGAAAAAAGAAATAAAGAAACAAAAGGCATCCAAGGGGGAGGGGCCCAGCGAGGAGCTGGGCTAAGGCCTGGGCGAGTGCCCGCATGAGAGGAAAGCTCCGTCTGGGAGAAGCAGGAGCTTCACCAATCTTCCCGGACAGAAAGGGGCTCACAGGGAGTTAGAGCAGGACCGCAGGAGGGCTGGGAGGCCCTCAGGCTCCCTGGGACACTAACAGACACCTGCGCCCCGGGGAGAGTGCGCCGAGCTCCCTAAAGAGCTGCAGCGCAGGCATGGCTTGACCCCAGGAGCAGCTCGGAGGGGCTCGGGGGGAGGCTCCAAGCGGAAGGGGCTGCCCGCCAAGAGTGTGAATCCAACAGCGCAGGCCCAGGAGCACACGGCGCCCGGGACACAGCCCAGGATCCGAACTCCCCCCCAGACAGGCTGAGGCCAGGAGGGCACAGGACAGCATGGAGGCTTCTGCCTCGAGCTGAGCAGATCAGCAGCCCCGCCCCCAGAGCTTCCAGGCCCCTGCAAAGAGAGAGCTCCGTAGTTACTGCGGGAGCTGAATCCAGGGCTCCAGAGCTGGCCCGGCCACTATGGTTGTTCCTCCTGGGGCATCACAGGATAAACAACCCACACTGAGCCCTGCACCAGGCAGGGGGCAGAGCAGCTCCCCCAAGTGCTAACACCTGAAAATCAGCACAACAGGCCTCTGCCCCAGAAGACCAGCTAAGACCTCTGCCCCAGAAGACCAGCCATTAAGCCCGTTCACATTCAGAGTTACTATTGAAAGATATGAGTTTAGCGTCATCATGATATCTGTTCAGTCCTTGTTTTTTGTGGTCTGTTCCACTGGACTTCTTCTTGGGGACACTTGACAGGATGAGCACTGGGTGTTATTCTGTATGTTGGTAAATTAAACCCCAATAAAAAATTAATTTATTAAAAAAGGGGGGTCTAGTGCCCCCCTCAGTGCCGGTCACCTATTCACCCCCACCCCCCGCCCTCCTCTCCTTCCACCACCCCTAGTTCGTTTCCCAGATTTAGGAGTTTTCATGTTCTGTCTCCCTTTCTGATATTTCCCACACATTTCTTCTCCCTTCCCTTCTATTCCCTTTCACTAGTATTTATATTCCCCATATGAATGAGACCAAATAATGTTTGTCCTTCACTGATTGACTTATTTCACTCAGCATAATACCCTCCAGTTCCATCCACATTGAAGCAAATGGTTGGTATTTGTCATTTCTAATGGCTGAGTAATATTCCATTATATACATATACCACACCTTCTTTATCCATTCATCTTTCGATGGACACCGAGGCTCCTTCCAAGTTTGGCTATTGTGGACATTGCTGCTAGAAACATTGGGGTGCAGGTGTCCCAGTGTTTCATTGCATCTGTATCTTTGGGGTAAATCCCCAACAGTGCAATTGCTGGGTCGTAGGGCAGGCCCATTTCTAACTCTTTGAGGAACCTCCACACAGTTTTCCAGAGTGGCTACACCATTTCACATTCCCACCAACAGTGCAAGAGGGTTCCCTTTTCTCCGCATCCTCTCCAACATTTGTGGTTTCCTGCCTTGTTAATTTTCCCCATTCTCACTGGGGTGAGGTGGTATCTCATTATGGTTTTGATTTGTATTTCCCTGATGGCAAGTGATGAAGAACATTTTCTCATGTGCGTGTTGGCCATGTCTATGTCTTCTGTGAAATTTCTGTTCATGTCTTTTGCCAATTTCATGATTGGATGGTTTGTTTCTTTGCTGTTGAGTTTAATAAGTTCTTTACAGATCTTGGAAACTAGCCCTTTATCTGATATGTCATTTGCAAATATCTTCTCCCATTCTGTAGGTTGTCTTTGAGTTTTGTTGACTGTATCCTTTGCTGTGAAAAAGCTTCTTATCTCGATGAAGTCCCAATAGTTCATTTTTGCTTTTGTTTCTTTTGCGTTCGTGGATGTGTCTTGCAAGAAGTTACTGTGGCCGAGTTCAAAAACGGTGTTGCCTGTGTTCTCCTCTAGGAATTTAATGGAATCTTGTCTCACATTTAGATCTTTCATCCATTTTGAGTTCATCTTTGTGTATGGTGAAAGAGAGTTTTTTTATATATATTTATATATATATTTTAGTTTCATTCTTCTGCATGTTGATGTCCAATTTTCCCAGCACAATTTATTGAAGAGACTGTCTTTCTTCCAGTCGATAGTCTTTCCTCCTTTATCGAATATTAGTTGACCATAAAGTTCAGGGTCCACTTCTGGATTCTCTCTTCTGTTCCATTGATCTATGTGTCTGTTTTTGTGCCACTAACACACTGTCTTGATGACTACAGCTTTCTAGTACAACCTGAAATCTGGCATGTGATGCCCCCAGCTATGGTTTTCTTTTTAAAATTCCCCTGGCTATTCGGGGTCTTTTCTGATTCCACACAAATCTTAAAATAATTTGTTCTAACTAAAGTCCATGGTATTTTAATAGGGATTGCATGAAACGGGTAAATTGCCCTGGGTAACATTGACATTTTCACAATATTAAATCTTCCAATCCATGAGCATGGAATATTTTTCCTTCTCTTTGTGTCTTCCTCAATTTCTTTCAGAAGTGTTCTCTAGTTTTTAGTGTATAGATCCTTTATGTCTTTGTTAGGTTTATTCCTAGGTATCTTATGCTTTTGGGTGCCATTGTAAATGGGATTGACTCCTTAATTTCTCTTTTCAGTCTCATTGTTAGTGTATAGAAATGCCACTAAATTCTCTGCATTGATTTTTGTATCCAGCCACATTGCTGAACTGCTGTATGAGTTCTAGCAAACTTGGGGTGGCATCTTTTGGGTTTTCTACGTACGGTAACATGTCATTTGCAAAGATGGAGATTTTGACTTCTTCTTTGCCGATTTGAATGCCTTTATTTCTCTTTGCTGCCTGATTGCCGAGGATAGGACTTCTAGTACCATCTTGAACAGCAGTGGTGAGAGTGGACATCCTTGTCTTGTTCCTGATCTTAGGGGAAAGGCTCCCAGTGTTTCCCCATTGAGAATTCAACTATTGTTTCTTCAGTAAATTTTTTTGTTCCTCTTTCTCTTTCTTCTTCTGGTCCTCTTATATTATTATATTTCATGGAGTCACTATATTCTATTTTCATGTTGTATAATTGTTTCTTGGGTGTTGAGTTTAATCAGTTCTTTATAGATCTTGGATACTAGCTCTCTATTTGATAGGTGATTTACAAATATTTTCTCCCATTCTGTAGGTTGTCTTTTAGTTTTGTTGAGCTTTTCTTTTGCTGTGCAGAAGCTTTTTATCTTGATTAAGTCCCAATAGTTCATTTTTGCTTTTTTCCCCCTTGCCTTCATAGATGTATTTTGCAAGAAGTTGCTGTGGCCAAGTTCAAAAAGGGTGTTACCAGTGTTTTCCTCTATAATTCCTGTTATCTAAAGGCATTATAGATTATCTAAATATTATGTAATCTACAAAACATTGTACTTTGCCTGAGACAATAGAAAGTGTTATATCTTTCTATAGCCCTTATGCTTATAAAATAATTATTTTCTGATATTTTAGTTTCAGACAGTGTATAAATTCACCACAGATAATTCATAATAAAACTATGTATAATTGAAATTTGACAGAATATATAAATAGTAGGATACATTTCCTAATTCATCAATAGACATGACTAACTTGGGAACTATTTCTCTATTAACATAATTTACCATACAGAATCAGGAAAGTATTAAATGAGTTTATACCCAGAAAATTTCTCATATTCACAGCAGTTCTAAACTGGGCATCTAGCTTAGATCTATAGTTAAGAAACTATTCATATCTCAGTATTTGAGCAAGTATAATTATAAACCAAAAATTAAACAAGCAATTTATCAATATATTATGTTAAATATACTTGTTGATCTCCAAATGAAATACGATATAAAAAATTAAACCTAAGGAGAGGGAAGATGGTGGGGGACTGAGTGACCCTTGACTCATCTCATGCAATGAACACAACTAAATATCTATCAAGGTACCCTCAATGCTTCATAATTCAACCTGAAGACTGACAGAACAAAGTACACAACTAAAGAGAGATAAGAGGCCATATTGAAGAGGTTAGCAATCATGGAGATGTGCTTTAGGGAAGAAATGGATCATAGGTTATGCAGAGGCGAGGGAGCTGTGGTCACAGAGAAGGGTGAGAGAGAGTAGAAAACACAGGACAATGCACAAAAAGAACATATCCTCAAAGCCATTGATCAAAATGAGAGGAGTTGAATTTTATGAATTTTTGCAACAGATGGGGCTGAAGGCCTTTAGTTTTAAAGATCAGTGGTTTTGGCTGTGATAAAGCCCAAAAGGCACTGTGCTGCTCCTGGCGATAAGGCTGGCCAAAAACAAAACAATACAACAACAACAAAAACTGGGGCCACACAGCTTGGAAACCAATCTGTAAAGTGCCTGGGGCAAACAGGAGGCTGATTATTCACTTTTCTCAGAAGCCTTTCATGAAAGGAGCATTGACAGAGATGCATCTCCAGAAACAAAGGACCTGGCTAGTGCCATTTCCCTTCCCTGCACTCAGCATAAACACAGAGCTACTTATGAGAAGCAGCACAGCTTGAGCACAGGCTGCCTAACTTTCTTCCACTAAGCCCCACACCCCTGTACTCTGTTGGGACTACCTTTCTCAGTTTAGGTTGCCTCAGTCCCAGCATAGCAGGCCAATCAACCAGAAGACCAGAACAAATCACACCAGGTCTCCCAGCAAGAGTTTTGCAGGGTTTCATTTCTAGTGGAAGTAGTATCATGTCTCATTTCAAAAGCATATCAGAGCACACCTAGTTAAAACTTTCTGCATTCAGGCTATGGACCAAACACTGCCCACAGCACGCAAGGAGAGTCTCTCAGAAAACTGGACTGAAGGATAGAGCACACAAAACACAAGTGTAGAGTCCATACAGCACACACCAGAGACTCTCCCTGATGCAGCAATTCCTGGACAGTACATGACTTCTTTATAAGGCCATTACATTCAGGATCAGGAGACATAACTGCCTTTTCTTTTTTTTTTATAACTGCCTTTTCTAACACAGAAAAGAAGACAAAGACTTAGACAGAATGCCAAGATGGAGGAATTCATCCCAAATAATGAACAAGATATAGCCACAGACAAATCTAAGTAAAACAGATATAATATTTCTGAAGGAGAATTTAAAACAGCAATCATCAGGATACTCACTGGGCTTGAGAAAAGAATAGAAGATATGAATGAAACCCTTACTACAGAGATAAAATAGCTATAAAATAATGAGTCACAGATGAAGATTAAATAAACAAAATTGGAAACAATCTTAAAGCAATGAACAGCAGGCTGGAAGAAGCATAAGAATGAGTTAGTGATATAGAAGACAGAATAATGGAAAACAATGAAGCTGTCAAAAGATAGAAGAATTATGGAATACAAGAAAAGACTTAGAAAACTTAGTTATGGAATGCCTGGGTGGCTCAGTGGTTGAGTGTCTGCCTTTGGCTCAGGGCGTAAATCCAGATCTAGAGATGGAATTCCATATCAGGCTCCCTATGAGGAGTGCTTCTCTGCTTCTGCCTCTGCCTCTGTCTCTGTGTCTCTCGTGAATAAATAAATAAATAAATAAATATATAAATATGTAAATAAATAAAATCTTCAAAAGAAAAAAAAAGGAAAGAAAACTTAGTGACACCATCAAATGTAATAACATCAATATAGGTATCCCTGAAGAAGCACAGAAAGAAAAGGAGGCAAAAAATTTATTTTTAAAAAATATGGCTGAAAACTTCTCTAGAGTAGGGAAGGAAATAGACCCCCAGATCCAGGAGGTACAGAGAACTCCCCCCAAAATCAAGAAATGTAGGCCAATATCAAGACATATTTCAATTAAATTTGAAAAATAGAATTATAAAAAAATCTTAAGAGTAGTAGGACAAAAAATTTCATAACTTAGAAAGGGAGACCCATAACACTAGCTGAATATTCCTCAACAAAAACTCTGCAAACCAGAAGTAGTGGCATTATATATTCAAAATTCTAAATGGGAAAATCTGCAGACAAGTACACTCTATCTAGTAAGCTATCATTCAGAATAGAAGGAGATTTAAGAGTTTCCCAGACAAACAAGATCTAAAGGAGAATGTGACAACTTAACCAGCCTTGCAAGAAATACTTAAGGGGATTCTGAGTGGAAAGGAGAGATAAAAAATAATGAAATCAAGAAGGGATAAGAGTAAATTTCCAGAAACAAAGTCAAAACAGTATTAAAATGACAATAAATACATATCTATTAATATTTTTTGAATGTAAATGGACTAAGTTCTTCAATCAAAAGACAGAAGGTAAAAAAAGGAAACACAGAAAGAAACAAAAAAGACCTAAGGTATCAGAAGGAATTTAAAAATGACCATTAATATGTTCCCTAGAAGAGACTCATTTTAGACCTATAGTCACCTGCAGATTCAAAATGAGAGGATGGAGAAACATCATGTAATGCAAATGGATGTCAAAAGAAAGCTGGTGTAGCAATAATTATATTGGAAAAAGTAGATTTTATATATTTTTTAAAGATTTTATTTATTTATGAGACACACAGAGAGAGAAGCAAAGACATAGGCAGAAGGAGAAGCAGGCTCCATGCAGGGAGCCTGATGTGGGACTTGATCCCAGAACTCCAGGATCATGCCCTGAGCTGAAGGCAGATGCTTAACAGCTAAGCCACTGAGGCATCCCCCTGGAAAAATTAGACTTTAACACAAAGACCATAACAAGAGATAAATAAGGGCACAATATGAGAATAAAGAAGACAATCAAACAAGATCTAACAATTGTAAATGTTTATGCAACCAACATGGAAGCATCAAATATATGAAGCAATTAATACTGAACATTAAAAAACCTAAATGCTAGTAATACAATAATAGTAGAGGACTTTAACATCTCATGTGCGTCAGTGGATAGATCATTTAAGCAATTAAGAAGAAAACAGTGGTTTCTCTCTGCCTTTCCCCCTGCTTGCTCTCTCTCTATCTCTCTCTCTCTGTCAAATAAATAAATAAATAAATACATAAATAATTTTTAAGAGAAAAGATAAGAACTATACAATCATTTCAATATATGCACAAAAAGCATTTGACAAGGTACAACATTAAATCATGATAAAAACCCTCAACAAAGTAGAGTGAGAGGGAACATAACTCAATATAAAACAAAGGACATAATAAGAAAAACCCACAGCTAATAACATCCTCCATTGAAAAATCTGAGAGTTTTTCCTCTATGGTCAGGAACAAGACAGTGGTGTCCACTCTCACAACTGTTATTTAACTATGTAACTATTTAACAACTATGTTATTTAACATAGTACTGAAAGTCTTAACCTCAGTGATCAGAAAACAAAGAAATAATAGGCATCCAAATCTGCAAGGAAAAAGTAAAACTTCCAGTATTTACAGATGACATGATACTCCATATAGAAAACCTGAAAGATACCACCACAAAACTATAAGAACTGATAACAAATTGAATAATGTTGCAGGATGCAAAGTCAATGTACTGGAATCTGTTGCATTTCTATACACCAGTAATAAAACTGATCAAAGATAAATTAAGGAATCAATCCCATTTATAATTGCACTAAAACCCATAAGATACCTAGGAATAATCCTAACCAAAGAAGTGAGAGAAATATACTCTGAAAACTATAAAACACTGGTGAAAGAAATTGTACATTACACAAAAGAAAGATATTCCAAGCTCATGGATTGGAAGAACATATATTCTTAAAATGTCTATACTACTCAAAGTAATCTACACATTTAATAGAATCCCTATCAAAATACCACTAGCATCTGGGCAGCTGGGTGGCTCAGTAGTTGAGCACCTGACTTCGACTCAGATCATGACCCTGGGGTCCTGAGATTTAGTCCTGCTTCGGGTTCCTCATGGGGAGCCCGCCTCTTCAACTGCCTCTGTCTCTGCCTCTCTTTGTGTGTCTCTCATGAATAAATAATTAAACTATTTTTAAAAAATACCACTAGCATCTTTCACAGAACTAGAACCAACAATCCTAAAATTTGTATGTAACCACAGAAGACATAGAATAGTCAAAGCAACCTTGAAAAAAAATCAAGCAAAGCTGTAATCATCACAATTTTGGACTTCAAACCTTACAAACTACAATGATCAAGACAGTATGGTACTGACACAAAAATATACACAGAGATCAGTGTAATGGAATGGAAAATCCAAAAATGAGCCCACAACTATATGCTCAACTAATATTCAACAAAACAGGAAAGAATATCCAATGGAAAAAGACAGTCTCAACAAATACTGTTGGGAAAGCTAAACAGCAAAAAGCAAAAGAAAGAAAATGGACCACTTACTTACACCATTCACAAAAATAAATTTAAAATGGTTTAAAGACCTAAATGTGAGATAGAAAACCACTAAAATCCTAGAAAAGAACATGGGCAGTAACTTCTTTGATATTGACTATATCAGCTTCTTACTAGATAGGTCTCCTGTGTCAAGGGAAACAAAAGCAAAAATAAATTATTGAGACTTCATCAAAATAAAAAAAAAAACCTTTTGTACAGCTAAAAACTAATCAACAAAACTAAACAGCAGTATATGGAATGGTAGAAGATATTTGCAAATGACATATCTGATAAAGGGTTAGTATCTAAAATTCATAAAGAACTTATCAAATGCAACAACCAAAAAAAACAAATAGCCCAGTTTAAAATGGGCAGAAGACATGTATAAACATTTTTTCAAAGAAGACAAACAGATGGCCCACAGACATAAGATACCCAATATCACTGTTAATTAGGGAAATCAAAACTATGATGAACTATCACCTCACACATGTCAAAATGGCTACAATCAACAACATAAGAAATGTCAAGTGTTGATGAGGATATTGGGAGAAGGAAACCCTCCTGCACTGTTGAAGAGAATGTAAACTGATGAAGCCACTGCAGAAACACTATGGAGATTCCTCAAAGAGATAAAATAGAACTACCATAATATCCAGCAATTGCTCTACTAGGTAATTATCCAAAGAATTCAAATATCTTAATTCAAAGAGATATATTCTTCCCAATATTTATAGCAGCATTATCTTTGATAGCCAAATTATGAAACAGCTTATGTGTTCATCGACTGATGAATGGATAAAAGGAGGTGGTGCATCCCAATGTTTATAGCAGCATTATCTATGATAGCCAAAATACAAACTGCTCAAGTGTCCATTGACTGATGAATGGCTAAATGGAGATTATATATATATATATATATATATATATATATATATAGAGAGAGAGAGAGAGAGATGATATATATATAGATAGAGAGAGACAGAAAGACAGAGACAGAGAGGATCAAACATTACTTACCTAGCCATCAAAAAGAATGAAATCTTGCCATTTACAACAACATGGATAGAGCTAGACAGTATTATGCTAAGCAAAATAATCAGAGAATGACAAATATCATATTATTTCACTAATATGTAGACTTTAAAAAACAAAATAGATGAGCAAATACATTAAAAAGTGAGGTAAACCAAGGAAGATACTCTTAACCATAGAGAACAAACAGATGGGTACCTGAAGTGATATTGGTGTAGGGATAGATTGATATGTCATGTAGATTAAGAAATACACTTATAATGAACATTGTTTGTTCTATGTAAATGTTGAGTCACGAAATTGTACATCTGAGACTAATTTTATAGTATATTAACTGGAATTTAAATAAAAACTTTAAAAAATGTGAAATGTGACAAAAATACTTGCAAACCAAATCCAACAATATAATAAAAATATCATTTACAAGATCAAACAGGGTTTATTCCTGAGTTGCAAGGTGGTTCAATATTCACAATAGCATTCAATGTGATACAAGTAAGGATAAGAACTATATGATCATTCCAAAAGGTGCAGAAAAAGCATTTGACAAATTACAACATCCATTTGTGATTTAAAAAATAAAAACCCTCAATAAGATATGATTAGAGTGACCATACCTCAATTATAATAAAGAGTATGTATGAAAACCCACAGGTAATATCATCCTCAATGGGGAAAACTGGGAGCATTTTCTTCTACATTCAGGAAAAAGATAAGGATGTCCACTCTCAACAGTGTTATTTAACATAGTACTGAGGTCCTACTCACAGTAGTCAAACAAGATCAACAAAATAAATGTATCCAAATAAGCAAGGAAAAAGTAAAATGTTCACTATTTGTAGATGACATGATGCTTATTTTAATAGAAAACCTGAATGACTCCACCCAAACACTGCTAGAACAGATATATGAATTCAGTAAAGTCACAGAATACAAAATCAACATAGTGAAATCAATTGCATTTCTTTTTTTTAAGATTTTATTTATTTATTCATGAGGCACAGAGAGAGAGAGAGACAGAGACACAAGGCAGAAGGAGAAGCAGGCTCCCATGAGGATCCTGATGTGGGACTTGATCCCAGGATTCCAGGATCACTCCCTGAGCCCAAAGCAGATGCTCAACCGCTGAGCCACCAAGACATCCCAATCTGTTGCATTTCTTTTCAACAATAATGAAGCAGCAGAAAATCAGGGAGTCAATTCCATTTCCAATTTTACCAAAACCCATAATAAATCTAGGAATAAACAACCAAGGAGGAGAATGACCTGTACTCTAAAACCTGTAAAGCACTGATGAAAGAAATTGAACATTACACAAAGAAATAGAAAGACATTCAATGCTACTAATGGATTGGAAGAAAAAATATTCCTGAAATGTTTATATTATCCAATGAAATCTACATATTTTTAAATCTCTATCAAAATATAAACTTCACTTTTCACAGAGCTAGAACAATCCTAAAATTTATATAGAACCAAAAAAGATCCTGAGGAGCCAAAGAATCTTGAAAAAGAAAAGCAAAGCTGGAGGCATCACAATTCTGGACTTCAAGTTATATTACAAAGTTGTATTGCTCAAAATACTATGGTACTGACACAAAAGAGACACTTAGATCAATGGAATAGAATAGAAAACCCAGACATGGACCTGCAACTTTATAGATAATCTTTGACAAAGCAGGAATGAATATTCAATGGAAAAAGACAGTGGCTTTAACAAATGGTGTTGGGAAAACTGGACAGAAACATGCAAAAGAATGAAACCTGACCACTTTCTTACACCACACACAAAAACAAATTTAAAATGGATTAAAGACCTAAATTTGAGAACTAAAACCATGAAAAGCCTTGAAGACAACACAGGCAGTAGCTTCTTTGACATTAGGTGTAGCAACTTCTTTCTAGATATGTCTCTGAAAGAAAGGGATACAAAAGGAAAAATCAACTTTTGGGAGTGCATCAAAATAAAAAGCTTCTGCACAGTGAAAGAAACAATGAATTAAACTAAAAGAGACCTTATGGAATGGGTGATGATATTTACAAATCATGTAACTGATGAAGGATTAGTATCCAAATTATATAAGGAACTACTACAACTCCTTAATCTCCATCACCTATTTAACCCATCCCCAGCCACTTCCCCTCTGGCAACCATGAGTTTGTTCTTTATAGTTAAGAATTTATTTCTTGGTTTGGTTCTTTTTTTCCCCCACTCTTTGCTCATTTCTTTTGTCATTTTCCACATATGAGTGAAACCATATGGTATTCATCTTTCTCGGACTTATTTCAATTAGCACAATACCCTCTAGTTCCATCCATGTCATTGGAATGAACACTGGGTTCATTGGGTGGAATGAACACTGGGTGTTGTATGGAAGTGTTGAATCACTTTACTGTTTGCCTGAAACCAATATTACACTGTATGTTAATGGTACTTAAATAAAAACTTAAAAAAAACTTTTTAAAAAAGTAAACAAAGGAGTAGTATGCAATGTGATCTGTAACAAATTACATCAAATTTCAAAAAGACACTTGTAATTTATTATTATGATAGTGATTACACTACTCATGAACTAGAACTTCTGCTTAGTTCTCAGTTTTTCCCTTTGATGATCCATGCATTTCTCCTAACAGGAAGTAAATTACAATTTAAAACTCCATGTATTTGCTAAAGATGGAATGGCATTTTGGCTTGAATTTTTTGCTTTGTCTGGCTGACTTGATTAAATAAATAGACACTATTCAAATGTCCATTCTAAGTCCCAACTTGAAAAGGTTAATTTATCAGAAATCAGGAAGGTTTCTGAAAAGTTCCAGGAAGGCAATCCATGGATTATATCATCAGTGAGTGTTAATTTTATGTGGTATAGATTATGGGTTGGGGTGGTGTACTTGGAAGGTCTGTTACTTGAAGTGAACAAATCACAAGGGATTGGAGGATGAGATGTTTCAAACCATTCAACCTCTAGAAATCTCACACAATTTTTAACAATTCCTTTTGTAACTTTGGAGTACTTAAAGGTAATCGTATTTTGAACTGACTTCACCTTGTCCTCATGTTTCTTAGCCACATTTTATTCACATCCTTATTTACTGGACTATTTTATATTTCATCACATTGGTATGGATTATAATAAGCATCTTGAATCTCGTTTTAGAATGAATAAATGAAAATATCACCAGTGTCAATAAAAAAATAACTAATACAATGCAACACTAAAAGGTCAATAATCCAATTAGAAAAGGCAGAATATCTGAACAGACATTTCTCCAAAGAAGACATCGAGAAGGCCAGTAGACACATGAAAAGATGCTCAACATCATGATCATCAGGGAAATACAAATGAAAACTACATTGAGATATCACCCCACACCTTTCAAAGTGGCTAAAATCAACAACAGAAGAAATAGCATACTGGTAAGAACGTGGAGAAAGTTGAACCCTTTTTCACTGTTGGTGAGAATGCAAACTGTTGCAGCTCCTGTGGACAATTGTGTGGAGGTTCCTTAAAAAGTTTCATATGGGGGGGAGGGGCAAGATGGCAAAAGAGTAAGGGTCCTTAACTTTCCTGGTGCCACCAACTTACAAAGATAACTTTCAAATCATCCTGAACACCTATGACTTTGACCTGAGATTTAAAGACAGAACAGCTGGAAAACTACAGAGAGAAAGGTTTTCACTTCTAACAAGGTAGGAAGGTGGAAAAAAATAAAATAAAAAAGAATCAACTTTTTGATTGCACAGAGAGGAGCTAGGCTAAAGCTGGGCAGTGAAAACCTCTGAGATAGGAAAGCCCAGGACTAGAGAAGCAGGAACTTTTAAAAAGCCACACTGGATTCCTCCCAGACAGAAAGTTGCTCCCAGGGAAATCTGGCAGAATCGAAGGAGGGGCTGTGAAGCCTCCAGATTCCCAGGGTCACTAACAGAGGAAATGCGCCCGGGGAAAGCATGCCACAGACCTCAGGCTGCTCCGTAAAGGGCTGGAGCATGCACCTGGTGGGAGAAGCTCAGGCAGAGGCTCTGGGTGGAGGGGGCGGCGTGGCAGCACAGGCAATGGGTCCCAGGGCACCAGGGGACACAGCACAGGATCCTGTGCTCCCCCTTGGGAGAGGCGGAGGCAGGAAGAGCACAGGACAGCGAGGAAGCTCCTGGGGCCAGGAGCCCCCAAGCTGTGCAGGTCAGCGCCCCTGCTCCCGGGAACATCCAGGCCAGTGCAGACTGGAAGCTGCAGTAGTTACTGTGGGATCTGACCCCAGGGCTGGAGAGCTGGACTCCAACAGTGGGGTTGTTCCTCGCGGTGTCACCCTGTGCCTGGAACAGAGCAGGGCAGCCAGGGAACTGGGGCCTCAAATGATAAACAGCTCCCACTGAGCCATGCACCTGGCATGGGGCCGGGCAGTGCCCCCAGGTAAGGCACCTGAGAATCAGCACAACAGGCCTCTCCCACAGAAGACAAGCTGGAAAGACAGGGGAAGAGCAAATTCTTGACTGAGCAGCCCTAGAAAGCTCCAGGGGAAGTCGAGGGATATACAGTATATAGACACGAAGATACCCTGCCTTGTTTTTTTGTTCTTTGTTTATTTGTTGTGTTTTGCTCAATCGTTTGTTTCTTTTTAATTTTTTTCTCATATTTTCAGTTCCTTTTTCCAGCACAACTCCTTTTTAGCCACTCTGCACTGAGCAAAATAACCAGAAAGAAAAACTCACCAAAAAAGAAAGAATCAGAAAAAGTACTCACCCACAGTTACAGAATTTCAATTAAAATTCAATGTCAGAAAGCCAATGCAGAAGCACAATTATAAAGCTACTGGTGGCTCTGGAAAAAAGCATAAAGGATTCAAGAGACCTCATAACTGCAGAATTTAGATCTAATTGGGCAGAAATTAAACATAAACTAAATGAGATGCAATACACACTGGAAGTCTTAATGATGAGGGTTAATGATGTAGAAGAAAGAGTGAGTGACATAGAAGACATGTTGATGGCAAGGAAGGAAGCTGAGGAAAAGAAAGAAGCACAATTAAAAGACCATGAGGAAAGGTTAAGGGAAATAAATGACAGCCTCAGAAGGAAAAATCTATGTTTACTTGGGGTTCCAGAGAGTGCTGAAAGAAACAGAGGACTAGAAAATGTATTGGAACAAATAGCCGAGAACTCTCCTAACTTGGGGAGGGAAACAGGCATTCATATCCAGGAAATAGAGAGATCCTGCACTAACATGAATAAAAACCATTTTACATCTCGACATTTAAGAGAGTGAAACTTGCAAACTCCAAAGATAAAGAGAAAATCCTTAAAGTAGCAAGAGACAAGGTATGTCTAACTTATGGGGAAAAATATAAGATTAACAGCAGACCTCACCACAGAGACCTGGCAAGCCAGAGAGGGCTGGCAGGATATATTCAGGGTCCTTTATGAGAAGAACATGCAGCCAAGAATACTCTATCCAGCCAGGCTCTCATTCAGATTAGAAAGAGAGATTCAGAGCTCTCAAGGTAGACAGAAACTGAAAGAATATGTGACCACCAAACCAGCTCTGCAACATATTTTAAGGGGGACTCTGTAAAAGAAAGAGGAAGTCCAAGGAAAAAATCAACAGAAAAAGGGACTGAACAGGTATCATGATGACATTAAATTCTTATCTTTCAATAGTAACTCTGAATGTCAGTGGGCTTAATGATCCCATCAAAAGACACAGGATTTCAGACTGAATAAAAGCAAGACCTATCTATTTGCTGTCTACAAGAGACTCATTTTAGACAGAAGAACACCTACAGCCTGAAAATAAAAGGTTGAAGAACCATGTACCATTCAAATGGCCCTCAAAAGAAAGCAGGGGTAGCCATCCTTATATCAGATAAACTAAAGTTTATCCCGAAGACTGTAGTGAGAGATGAAGAGGGACACTATATCATACTTAAAGGATCTATCCAACAAGAAGACTTAACAATCCTCAATATATATGCCCTGCATGTGGGAGCTGCCAAATATATCAATCAATTAATAATCAAAGTTAAGACATACTTAGATAATAATACACTTATACTTGGTGACTTCAATCTAGCTCTTTCTATACTCGATAGGTCTTCTAAGCACAACATCTCCAAAGAATCGAGAGCTTTAAATGATACACTGGACCAGATGGATTTCACAGATATCTACAGAACTTTACATCCAAAAGCAACTGAATACACATTCTTCTCAAGTGCACATGGAACTTTCTCCAAAATAGACCACATATTGGGTCACAAAACAGGTCTTAACACATACCAAAGATTGGGATCATTCCCTGAATATTATCAAACCATAATGCTTTAGAACTAGAACTAAACGAGAAGAAGTTTGGAGGGATTTCAAACATGTGGAGGTTAAAAACCATGCTGCTGAAAGATGAAATGGTCAACAAGGAAATTAGATAAAAATTAAAAAGATTCATGGAAAGTAATGATAATGAAGATACAAACATTAAAAATCTTTGGATGACAGCAAAAGCAGTCCTGAGGGGGAAATACATAGCAATATAAGCATCCATCCAAAAACTGGAAAGAACTCAAAAACAAAAGCTAACCTTACACCTAAAGGAGCTAGAGAAAAAACAGCAAATAGATCCTACACCCGGAAGAAGAAGAGAGGTAATAAAGATTCAAGCAAAACTCAATGAAATAGAGACCAGAAGAACTGTGGAACATATAAACAAAACCAGGAATTTGTTCTTTGAAAGAATTAATAAGATAGATACACCATTAGCCAGCCTTATTAAAAAGGAGAGAAAAGACGCAATAATATCATGAATGAGAAAGGAGAGATCACCACGAATAAGAAAAACTATTTTAAAAACTTATTATGAGAAGCTACATGCCAATAAATTAGGCAATCTAGAAGAAATGGACACATTCCTGGAAAACCACAAACTACCAAAACTGGAACTGGAAGAAATAGAAAACCTGAAGAGGCCAGTAACAACAGAGGAAATTGAAGCAATCATCAAAAACCTCCCAAGACACAAAAGTCCAGGGCCAGATGGCTTCCCTGGGGAATTCTATCAAACGTTTAAAGAAGAAACCATACCTATTCTACTAAAGCTGTACAGAAAGATAGAAAGCGATGGAATACTTCCAAACTCATATTATGAGGCCAGCATCACCTTAATTCACACCAGACAAAGACCCCACAAAAAAGGAAAATTATAGACCAATATCCCTGATGAACACAGATGCAAAAATTCTCAACAAGACAATAGGAAATAGGATCCAATAGTACATTAAGATTATTCACCATGACCAAGTGGGATTTATACCTGGGATGCAAGGCTGGTTGAACACTCATAAAGTAATCAATGTGATAGATCATATCAACAAGAGAAAAAACAAGAACCTATGATGCTCTCAATAGATGCAGAGAACGCATTTGAGAAAATACAGCATTCATTCAGGATTAAAACTCTTCAGAGTGTAGGGATAGAGGGAACATTCCTCAGCATCTTAAAAGCCATCTACGAAAAGCCCACAGCAAATATCATTCTTAATGGGGAAACACTGGCAGCCTTTCCCCTAAGATCAGGAACAAGACTGGGATGTCCACTCTCACCACTGCTATTCAACATAGTACTAAAAGTCCTAACCTCAGCAATAAGACAACAAAAATAAATAAAAGGCATTCAAATTGGCAAAGAAGAAGTCAAACTCTCCCTCTTCGCCGATGACATGATACTGTATGTAGAAAACCGAAAAGACTCCACCCCGCGATTGCTGGAACTCATGTAGCAATTTGGCAGCGTGGCAGGATACAAAATCAAGGCCCAGATGTCAGTTGCATTAAGATACCCTAACAATGAGACTGAAGAAAGAGAATTAAGGAGTCAATCCCATTGACGACTGCACCCAAAAAGCATAAGATACATAGGAATAAACCTAAGCAAAGAGGTAAAAGATCCATACCCTAAAAACTACGGAACACTTCTGAAAGACCTGAGGAAGACACAAAGAGATGGAAAAATAGACCACGCTTCCGGATTGGAAGGATTAATATTGTGAAAATGTCAATGCTACCCAGGGGCAACTTACACATTTAATGCAATCCCTATCAAAATACCATGAGCTTTCCTCAGAGAATTGGATCAAATCATCCTAAGATTTTTGTGGAATCAGAATAGACCCCAAATAGCCAGGGTAATATTTAAAAAGGAACAGCATCCCTGAGGGCATCACAATGCCAGATTTCAGGTTGTACTACAAAGCTGTGGTCATCAAGACAGTGTGGTACTGGCAGAAAAACAGACACATAGATCAATGGAGCAGAATAGAGAATCCAGAAGTGGACCCCCAACTTTATAGTCAACTAATATTCGAGAAAGCATTTGACTATCCACTGGACAAAACACAGTCTCTTCAATAAATGGTGCTGGGAAAATTGGGCATCTACATGCAGAAGAATGAAACTAGACCATTGTCATACACCATACACAAAGATAACCCCAGAATGGATGGATCTAAATTTGAGACAAGATTCCATCAAAATCCTAGAGGAGAACACAGGCAATGCCCTTTTTGAACTTGGCCACAGCAAGTTCAAAATATACAGATACAAAGATGTATTTCTTGTCATATACATCTTTGAAGGCAAGGGAAAGAAAAGCAAAAATGAATTATTGGGACTTCATCAAGGTAAAAAGCTTCTGAACAGCAAAAGAAACAATCAACAAAACTGAAAGACAACCTCCAGAATGGGAGAAGATATTTGCAAATGACCTATCAGGTAAAGGACTAGTTTCCACGATCTATAAGGAACTTATTAAACTCAACAGCAAAGAAACAAACAATCCAATCATGAAGTGGGAAAAAGACATGAACTGAAATCTCACAGAAGAAGATATAGTCAAGGCCAACAAGCACATGAGAAAATGCTCTGCATCACTTGCCATCAGGGAAATCCAAATCAAAACCACAATGATATATCACCTCACACCAGTGAGAATGGGGAAAATTAACAAGGCAGGAAATCACAAATGTTGGAGAGGATGCGGAAAAAGGGGAACCCTCCTGCACTGTTGATGGGAATGTGAACTGGTGCAGCCACTCTAGAAAACTGTGGGGAGGTTCCTCAAAGAGTTAAAAATAGATCTTCTGTACGGCCCAGCAATTGCACTGCTGGGGATTTACCCCAAACATACAGATGCAGTGAAATGCCAGAACACCTGCACCTCGATGTTTATAGCAGCAATATCCACAATAGCCAAACTGTGGAAGGATTCTCGGTGTCCATCAAAAGATGAATGGTTAAGGAAGATGTGGTATATGTATACAATGGAATATTGCTCAGCCATTAGAAATGAGAAATACCCACCATTTGCTTCGACATGGTTGGAACTGGAGAGTGTTATACTGAGTGAAATAAGTCAATCAGAAAAGGACAAAGATTATATGGTCTCATTCATTTGGGTAATATATAATTATTGAAAAGGAATCAAGGGGAAAGGAGAAATGAGTGGGAAATGTCAGTGAGGGTGACAGAACATGAAGACCCCTAACTCTGTGAATTGAACAAGGGGCAGTGGAAATGGAGGTGGTTGGGGTGTTGGGGTGACTGGAAGACGGGTACTGAGAGGGGCACTTGATGGCATGAATACTACATTTTATGCTATATGTTGGCAAATTGAACTCCAATATTTTAAAAAAAATTAAAAAGGAGCAAATTTATAAGCTAGTGGTTGGTGTGGAATAAAGTATAAAGGATTCAAGAGACCCCATGACTGCAGAATTTGGATCTAATTAGGCCAAAATTAAAAATAAATTAAAGGAGATTCAATCCTACCTGGAGTTCCTAACAATGACAGTTAATGAGGTGGAAGAACGAGTGAGTGACATAGAGGACAAGTTGATGGGAAGGAAAGAAGCTGAGGAAAAATGAGAGAAACAATTAAAAGACCAAGAGAAATGGTTAACAGAAATAAATGATAGCCTCAGAAGGAAGAATCTAAGTATAATTTGGGTTCTAGAAAGTTCAGAGAGGGCCAGAGAGCCAGAAAGCATATTTGAACAAATCATAGCTGAGAACTTCCCTAATTAGGGGAGGGGAGCATTCATTCAGATCTAAGAGATCGAGAGGTCCCCACACCAAAATCAATAAAAACTGTTCAAAACCTCGACATTTAATACTGAAACTTGCAGATTCCAAAATAAAGACATAATCCTTAAAGCAGTGAAAGACAAGAGATTCCTAACTTATATGGGGAGAAATGTTAGATTACCAGCAGAACTCTCCACAGAGCCCTGGCAGGCCAGAAATGGCTGGCAGGATATTTTCAGGGTCCTAAATGAGAATAATATGCATCCAAGAATACTATATCCAGCAAAGCTATCATTCAGAATAGAGGAGAGATAAAGAGCTTCCAAGGTAAGCAGAAACTGAAAGAATATGCAACCATCAGACCAGATCTGCAAGAAATATTAAGAGGGATCCTGTAAAAGAAACAGGAAATCCAAAGAAATAATTGACAAAACCACGGACTTAATAGGTATTACGATGGCACCATATTCATATCTTTCAATAGTTACTCTGAATGTGAATGTGCTAAATAATCCCAACAAAAGACACAAGGTTTTGGACTGAATAGAAAAACAAGACCCATATATTTGCCTTCTTGAAGAGACTCATTTTAGACCTAAGGACAGCTCCAGCCTGAAAATGACAGGGTGGAGAGCCATTTACGATTCAAATGGTCCTCAAAAGAAAGGTAAGGTAGCAATCCCCATATCAGTTAAGTAATTTTACCCCAAAGACTGTAGTAAGAGATGAAGAGGGACACTATATCATACGAGGGTCTATCCAGCAAGAAGCCCTAACGATCATGAATATTTATGCCCCTAATGTGGGAGCTGCCATGTATATCGACCAACTAATAAACAAAGTAAAGACATACTCAGATAATAATACACTAATAGTAGGAGAGTTCAACACATCGCTTTCTGCAAATGACAGATATTTTAAGCACAGCATCTCCAAAGAAAGAAGAGCTTTAAATGACACACTGGACCAGATGGATTTCACAGATATACACAGAACTTTTCATGTGAACAAAAGTGAATAGACATCCTCCTAAGGTGCAAATGGAACTTTCTCCAAATAGACCACATATTGGGTCACAAGTCAGTTCTCACTCAACCAATACCAAAAGATTGGGATTGTCCCCTGCATATTTTTATACCCCAATGCTTTGAAACTACAACTCCATGAAAAGAAGAAATTTGGAAGAAACTGAAACACGTGGAAGTTAAAGAACATCCTGCTTAAAGATGAATGGATCAACCAAGAAATTAGAGAAGAATTAAAAGCATTCATGGAAACTAATGAAAATGAAGATACAACTGTTCAAATCTTTGTGATACAGGAAAAGCCATCCTAAGAGAGAAATACATCACAATACAAGCATCCATCAAATAATTGGAAGAAACTAAAATACAGAACCTAACCTCACTCCTAAAGGAACAGGAGAAAAAACATCAAATAAAACCCACATCAAGCAGAAGAGAGATAATGAAGTTTGGAGCAGAACTCCATGAAATAGAGACCTGAAGAACTGTAGAACAGATCAACAAAACTCGGAGATGGTTCCTTGAAAGAATTAATAAGATAGATAAACTATTAGCCAGCCTTAATAAAAAGAAAAAGACTCAAATTTATAAAACCACCAATGAAAAAGTAGAGATCACAACGAATACCAAAGAAATACAAATGATTTTAAAAATGTATTATAAGCAGCTATATGACAATAAATTTGTCAATATAGAAGAAATGGATGCATTTCTGGGAAACCATAATTTACCAAACTTGTAGAGAAAGAAAAAGAAAACCTGAACACTCCACAAACCAGGGAGGAAATTGAAGCAGTCATCAGAAAACTCCCAAGACACAAAAGTCCAGGGCCAGATGGGTTCCCAGGGGAATTCTATCAAATGTTTAACAAAGAAATCCAAACTCATTTTCTGAGGCCAGCATCACCTTAATTCCAAAACCAGACAAAGACCCCACCACAAAGGAGAATTATAGATCAATATCTATAATGTGATGAAACATATGCAAAAAGTCTCAACCAGATACTAGCCAATAGGATCCAACAGTACATTAAGATTATTCACCATGACCAAGTGGGATTTATCCCGGGATGCAAGGCTGGTTCAACACTCATATAACAATCAAAGTGATCACATCACATCGAGAAGAGAAAAAACAAGAACCTACAATCTTCTCAATAGCTGCAGAGAAAGCATTTTACAAAATACAGCATCCATTCCTGATCAAAACTCTTCAGAGTGTAGGAATAGAGGGAACATTCCTCAGCATCTTAAAAGCCATCTACGAAAATCCCACAGAAAATATCATTCTCAATGAGGAAACACTGGGAGCCTTTCCCCTAAGATCAGGAACACGACAGGGATGTCCACTCTCACCACTGCTATGCACCATGGTACTAGAAGACCTAACCTCAGCTATCAGATAACAAAAAGAAATAAAAGGCATTCAAATGGCAAAGAAGAAGTCAAACTCTCCCTCTTTGCAGATGACATGATACTGTACATAGGAAACCCAAAAAGACTCCACCAAAGGATTACTAGTAGTTATACAATAATTTGGTCATGTGGCAGGATAGAAAATCAATGCCCAGAAATCAGTGGATTTCTATACACTAAAATTGAGACTGAAGAAAGAGAAATTAAGGAGTCTATCCCATTTTATAATTGCACCCAAAAGCATAAGATGCCTAGGAATAAACCTAACCAAAGAAGTAAAGTATCTATACCCAGAACAGTTCTGGAGGAAATTGAGGAAGAAACAAAGAGATGGAAATATATTCCAAGGTCTTGGATTGGAGGAACTAATATTGTCAAAATGTCTTTATTACCCAGGGCAATTTACACTTTCAATACAATTCCTATCAAAATACCATGGACTTTCTTCAGAGAGTTGGAACAAATAATCTGAAGATTTGTGTGGAATCAGAAAAGACCCCGAATACCCAGGGGAATATCGAAAAAGAAGAGCAGAGCTGGGATCCCTGGGTGGCGCAGCGGTTTGGCGCCTGCCTTTGGCCCAGGGCGCGATCCTGGAGACTCGGGATCGAATCCCACGTCGGGCTCCTGGTGCATGGAGCCTGCTTCTCCCTCTGCCTATGTCTCTGCCTCTCTCTCTGTGTGTGTGACTATCATAAAAAAAAAGAAGAGCAGAGCTGGGCGAATCACCATGCTGGATTTCAAGTTGTACTACAAGGCTGTAATCATCAAGACAATTTGGTACTGGCACAAAAAAAGACACATAGATGAAAGAAACAGGATACAGAACCCAGAAATGGGCCCTCAACTCTATGGTCAAGTAATATTCAACAAATCAGGAAAGGCTATTGACTGGAAAATGATAGAGTCTTCAAGAAATTGTGGTGGGAAAATTGGACAGCCACATGCAGAAGAATTAAAGTGGACCATTCTCTTATGCCATACACAAAGATAAACTCAAAATGGATGAAAGATCTAAATGTGAGACAAGAATCCATCAAAATCATAGAGGAGAACATAGCAAAAACCTCTCTCATCTTGTCCACTGCAACTTCTTTTAAGACACATTTATGAATGCAAGGGAAACAAAACCAAAAATGAACTATTGAGATTTAATCAAGATTAAAGTTTTTTGCACAGCAAAATAAACAGTCAACAAAACTAAAAGGCAACCTACAGAATGGAAGAAGATATTTGCAAATGACCTATCAAATAAAGGGATAGTATCTAAGATCTATAAAGAATTTATTAAACTCAACAGCAAAGAAACAGACTATCCAATTTGAAATGGGCAAAAGACATGAACAGACATTTCACCAAAGAAGACATACAGATGTACAAGAAGCACATGAGAAAATGCTCTGCATCACATGCCATCAGGAAAATACAAATCAAAACCACAATGAGATACTACCACACACCAGTGAGAATGTGAAGTTTAAGAAGACAGGAGACAACAGATGCTGGAGAGGATTTGGAGAAAAGGGAACCCTCTTGCACTGTTGGTGGGAATGTGAACTGGTACAGCCACTCTGGAAAACTGTGTGTTGGTTCCTCAAAGAGTTAAAAAATAGAGCTACCCTATGACCCAGCAATTGCACTGTTGGGGATTTATCCCAAAGATACAGATGCAGTGAAAGCCTGCCACACCTGCACCCCAATGTTTATAGCAGCATTGTTCTCAATAGCCGAACTGTGGAAGGAGGCTCAGTGTCTGTCAAAAGATGAATGAATAAAGATGTGGTGTTTATGTACCATTAGAAATGATGAATACCCACCATTTTGTTTGACATGGATGGAACTGGAGGGTATTATACTGAGTGAAGTTAGTCAATCGGGAAGGACAATCATTCTATGGTTTCACTCATACAAGGAATATAAAAAATAATATATGGGATTATAGGGGAAAGAGAGAAAACGAGTGGAAAAAATCAGAGAGGGTGACAATTCATGAAAGACTCCTACCTCTGAAGCTAATTAGCGGTAGTGGAAGAGGAGGTGGCCAGGGGGACAGGGTGAGAGGCACTGAGGAGAGCACTTGATGGGATAAGCATGGGTGTTATACTATATGTTGGCAAATCGAACTCCAATAAAAAATATACAAAAAAAGTTTATTATAGAAATACTGTATGATGCAAAAGGAGTAATTCAAATAGATAATGCAACCTTAAGTTTACTGCAGCATTATTTACAATAGCTAAATTGTTGCAGTAGCCCAGTGTCCATTGATAGATGAATGGTTAAAGAATATGTTAATATATACACACAATGAAATTGATTCAACCATAAAAAGAATGAAATGCTGTTATTTGCTACAACATGAATGGAGCTAAAGAGTATAGTGCTAAGTGAAATAAGTCAGAGAAAAACAAATACCATATGATTTAATTCATATGTGGAACTTGAGAAACAAACAAACAAGGAAGGGAAATGAGAGAGAGAGAGAGAGAGAGAGAGAGAGAGAGAAAATAGACTCTAAACTATAGAGAATACATTGATGGTTTCCACAGGGGAGGTGGGTGGAGTGATGGATGAAATAAATGATGGAAATTAAAGTGTACTCTTATAATGATGAACTCTGAGTTATTTATAGAATTTTTTACTCATTCTATTATCATGTGAAACTAATATGTTATTGTAGGTTAATCTTCCTGTAATTAAAATAAAAAACCTTAAGAAGTGTATGTATTCTGTTGTTTGGGGATGGAATGTTCCCTATATATCTGATAGGTCCATCTGGCTTAATATATTATTTTAATTTGCTGTTTTATTATTTATTTTCTGTCTGAATGACCTATAAATTCATATAGATGAAGTTTACAGTCCCCCATACTGTTGTATTACTCTCAATTTCTCTGGTTATGTCTGTTAATATGTGCTTTTTATATTTAGGTATTTCTATGTTAGGTGCACATATTTAAATTTGATATATCCTTGTAAGATTAACATATTTTTATGAATTTTATAAGATTTATTTTTTTATTTTGGAGAAATTGAGAGAAAGAGAGTGAGCATGATGTGAGGAGGGCAGAAGGAGAGAATATTCAAGCAGACACCCCACTGTGTGCAGAGCCATACATGAGGTTTGATATCTCCACCCATGAGATAACGACATGAGTAGAAACCAAGAGCCAGATGCCCAACCAACTGAACCATCCAGGTGCCTCTCATGTTGTTATTATGTAAAGCTCTTATTTTTTTCTTGTTACAATGTGTGTCTTAAAGACTATTTTATCCCATATAGATATTGTTTTCCTAGCTTTCTTTTTCTACTTCCACTTGCATGAAATATATTTTCCTTACTTTCACTTTTAGTCTGTATATGTATTTATTTCTTTAATGAGTTTCTTACAGACAGCATATACATGGGTCTTGCTTTTTTAAATCTGATTAGTTACCCTATGTCTTTCATTTGGAATATTTAATTCATATACATTTAAAAGAAGTATTGATAGGTATGTACTTTTTGCCATTTTGTTGTTTTCTATTTGTTTTTCTGTAGTTCTCTTTCCTTTGTCTTTCATTTGCTCTATTTCCTTGTAATTTGATAACTTTCTTTTGTGTCATGATTGTATTCCTTTCTTTTTATATCTTCTTGTGTGTATCTTTATAAGTGATTGATATACTAGCTTCATGTTGGCTTTAACCAGTAATTTTTTTCCTTTCATAATTTCTTTAATTCTAGTTATGGCCTTTTCTTTCCACTTAAAGAGGTCCCTTTAACATTGTTTTGTAAGACTAGCTTAGTTGTGATGAACCCTTTTAGCTTTTGTTTTTCCGGGAATTTTTTTTTCCAATTCTAAAATTTTTGGGTTTCCCCCTCTTAGTATTTTGAATTTATCATGCCACATTCTTCTCTGCAAGGTTTCTGCTAAAAAGTACAGCTTATAGCCTTATGGTATTTTCCTTGTATGTAACTATCTGCTTTTTTCTTGCTACATTTGAGATTCTGTCTTTGTCTTTAATTTTTGCCATTTTAATTATTATGTGTTTTCATGTAGACCTTCTTGGGCTTATCTTGTTTGGGTCTCTCTGTGATTCCTGAATTGACCATCCTGAAAACCGACGAATTTACTGGAGATTTAAAGAGAGAACAGCTGGAATGCTACAGAGTGAAAGGTTTTCACTTTTAACAAGATAGGAAGGGGAAAAAAAATAAAAAAGAATCAAGTCGGAGAGGGTCCCCATGAGGAGCCGGCTAAGGCCCACAGCAAAGCCTCTGACACAGGAAAGCTCAGAGAAGGAACTTTAAAAAATCTGCACCGGATTCTTCCTGGACTGAAAGGTGTTTAGCAAGGAAATTGGACAGAATCGCAGGAGGGGCAGTGAAGCCTCCAGGCTCCCCAGTCACTAATAGAGGAAGTGTGCCCCCTGTGGAGGGGAGCGGGGGACGAAGCACGCTACAAACTGTGGACCGATCTCAAAGGGCTGGAGCGAGCACCCAGTGGGGCATCTTGGAGAAGCTGGTCGGTTAGGCGGGTGGCTTCAGACAGAGGGGTCTGCAGCCCCTTCCCTGCAGGAGCCATGAGCCCCAGGAGCAAGCGATTCCAGCAGCAAAGGGCCCTGGATCCTGGGGTGCCCTAGTGGACACAGTCCATGATCCTGCACTCCCCCTGGCACAGGTGGAGCCAGGGAGGGCACAGGACAGTGAGGACTCTCCTGCCACCAGACACCCTGTGCCCTGCAAGCTGTGCAGATCAGTGCACCAGCGCCCCCTCCCCACCAGGAGCATGTAGGCCAGTGCGGACTAAGAGACTGCCTGAGTTGCTAGCAGGGAGCTGACTCCAGGGCTGGAAATCTGACTGCCTCCATTGTTGTTGTTCCTCCTTATTTCACCCTGTGCCTGGGAGGGGAGGGGTGGCCAGGGAAAAGAGGCCTCATAGGGTAAACAGCTGCCGCTGAGCCCGGCACCCTGCAGGGGGTGGGGCAGCTCCCCAGGTTTACACAACTGAGAATCAGCACAGCAGGCCCCTCCTTCATAACACCAGCTGGAAGAACAGGGGGAGAGAAAGTTCTTGACCAAGCAGTTCTGGAAAGCTCCAAGGGAAGTCAGAGGGATTTATAGTATATAAAACTAGAGGGTAACCCTCCTATTTTTTTCTTCCTTTTTCCAGTATAACTTATTTTTATACCAGACTGTAAATTTCCAATTTTTTTCTCTTTTCCCACCTTAACTACAATATTTTACCACCTATTCATTTTTCAGTTTCTTTATTTTTGACTTTCATATATCAACAATTACATGTCTTAGATATATTTTCCACTTCTAGATTCCTTTCAACATACTCAACTTAATTTTGGGAGATATACAAGATATGTTTTGTTTTGTTTTGTGTTTTTTGTTTTCTCTGCCTCATTTTGTTCTACAATGGCAGAAGTCAATACCTTCTAAAACATGACCAGCATGCACCCAGAACCAAGTGATATACTGTGCTGGTTCATTCTGTGAGATTCCTTATTTCCATTCTTCCCCCCTTTCTTATCTCATTTATGTTTTGGTGGTCAATGTTGGAGTTTTCTACAAGTATTTCTGGTTTAAATAAATTTGGGACTGACCATCTTCTAACATACAGAACTCAATATAGTCATAACCAAGAGGATCACACTCTAGGACCCCTGAAGTACACTACATTCTCCCTCCACTACAACTTCGTCACCACCACCATCTCCTAGTCCTCCACTTTTTTCTTTTCTTTTTTCTTTTCTCTTTTTTCTTTTTACTTTTGCTTTTTTCTCTTCTTTTTCACTCATTTTTTTCTTCTTTGGTATTCTTGGCCTTTTATTTTTTACTACTTTGTTTTAAAATTTGTTTTTCACTTTAATGGTCCTTTTGTTTTATTTCATTCTGATCTTTGTTTTCAATTTCTGGTCTCTGACCTCAGCAGAATCATCTAGTATGACATTTACTTAGGTCGTTGTTGATATTCTTGATTCAGCCAGCTCATACACCACTCTGCAATGAGCGAAATGACTAGAAAGAAGAACTCACCACAAAACAAAGAATTAGAAACAGTACTCTCTGCCACAGAGTTACAGAACGTGGATTGCAATTTGATGTCAGAAAACCAATTCAGAAGCACAATTATAAAGCTACTGATGGCTCTGGAAAAAAAAGGAAACAGGATTCAAGAGACTTCATGACTTCAGAATGTAGATCCAATCAGGTCAAAAAGAAATCAATGAAATGAGATGCAATCCAAACTGGAGGTCCTAACGACCAGGGTTAATGAGGTAGAAGAAAGAGTGAGTGACATAGAAGACAAGGTGATGGCAAGGAAGGAAGCTGAGGAAAAAAGAGAAAAAACAATTAAAAGACCATTAGGAAAGGTTAAGGGAAATAAATGTCAGGAAACATCTAGCTAAAATTGGAGTTCCAGAGAACGCTGAGAGGGAAAGAGGGCAAGAAAGCATATTTGAACAAATCATAGCTGAGAACTTCCCTAATTTGGGGAGGGAAACACGCATTCAGATGCTGGAGATAGATAGGATCCAGCAAAATCAATAAAAAGTATTAAACACCTACATTTAAGAGTGGAAATTGCAATCCAAAAGTAAAGAGAAAATCCTTAAGGCAGTGAGAGACAAGAGATTCTTAACTTATATGGGGAGGAATATTAGATTATCAGCAGACCTCTGCACAGAGACCTGGAAGGCCAGAAATGGCTGGCAGAATATATTCAGGGTCCTAAATGAGAAGAACATGCAGCCAAGAATACTCTATCCAGCAAGGCTTTCATACAGACTAGAAGGAGAGATAAAGAGTTTCCAAGATTGGCAGAAACTGAAAGAATATGTGACCACCAAACCAGCTTTGCAAGAAATTTGAACAGGGTCTGTTTATAGAAGCGGAAGCCCAAAGAAATAATCCATCCAAGGACTGAATAGGTATTATGACAACAATAGATTCATATGTTTCAGTAGTTGTTCTGAACGTGAATGGACTTAATGACGCCATTAAACGGTGCAGGGTTTCAGACTGGATAAAAAAGCAAGACCCGTCTATTTGAGTCTACAAGAGACTCATTTTAGACATAAAGACACCTACAGCCTGAAAAAAAAATTGGAGAACCATTTACCATTCAAATGATCCTCAAAAGAAAGCAGGGGTAGCCATTCTTATATCAGATAAACTAAAGTTTATCCCGAAGACCATAATAAGAGATGAAGAGGGACACTATATCATACTTCAAGGATCTATCCAACAAGAAGACCTAACAATCATAAATATACATGCCCCAAATGTGGGAGCTGCCAAATATATCAATTAATAACCAAAGTTAAGACACACTCAGAGAATAATACACTTAGACTTAGTGACTTGAATATAGTGCTTTCCACAATCGACAGCTCTTCTAAGCACAACATCTCCAAAGAAACAAGAGCATTTAATGATACACTGGAGCAGATGGATTTCACAGATATTTATAGAACTTTACATCCAAACGCAACTGAATACACATTCTTCTCAAGTGCACATGGAACTTTCTCCAGAATAGACCACATACTGGGTCACAAACCAGGTCTTAACCAATACCAAAAGATTGGGACTGTCCCCTGCATATTTTTAGACCATAATGCTTTGAAACTAGAACTAAATCACAAGAAGAAGTTTGGAAGGATTTCAAACATGGGGGGTTAAGGACCATCCTGCTAAAAGATGAAAGGGTCAACCAGGAAATTAGGGAAGAATTAAAAAGATTCATGGAAACTAATGAGAATGAAGATACAACCGTTCAAAATCTTTGGGATGCAGCAAAAGCAGTCCTAAGGGGGAAATACATCGCAATACAAGCATCCATTCAAAAACTGGAAAGAACTCAAATACAAAAGCTAACCTTACACATAAAGGAGCTAGAGAAAAAACAGCAAATAGATCCTACACCCAAGAGAAGAAGGGAGTTAATAAAGATTCGAGCAGAACTCAACGAAATCGAGACCAGAAGAACTGTGGAACAGATCAACAGAACCAGGAGTTGGTTCTTTGAAAGAATTAATAAGATAGATAAACCATTAGCCAGCCTTATTAAAAAGAAGAGAGAGAAGACTCAAATTAATAAAATCATGAATGAGAAAGGAGAGATCACTACCAACACCAAGGAAATACAAACGATTTTAAAAACATATTATGAACAGCTATACGCCAATAAATTAGGCAATCTAGAAGAAATGGATGCATTCCTGGAAAGCCACAAACTACCAAAACTGGAACAGGAAGAAATAGAAAACCTGAACAGGCCAATAACCAGGGAGGAAATTGAAGCAGTCATCAAAAACCTCCCAAGACACAAGAGTTCAGGGCCAGATGGCTTCCCAGGAGAATTTTATCAAACGTTTAAAGAAGAAATCATACCTATTCTCCTAAAGCTGTTTGGAAAGATAGAAAGAGATGGAGTCCTTCCAAATTCGTTCTATGAAGCCAGCATCACCTTAATTCCAAAGCCAGACAAAGACCCCGCCAAAAAGGAGAATTACAGACCAATATCCCTGATGAACATGGATGCAAAAATTCTCAACAAGATACTGGCCAATAGGATCCAACAGTATATTAAGAATATTATTCACCATGACCAAGTAGGATTTATCCCTGGGACACAAGGCTGGTTCAACACCCGTAAAACAATCAATGTGATTCATCATATCAGCAAGAGAAAAACCAAGAACCATATGATCCTCTCACTGGATGCAGAGAAAGCATTTGACAAAATACAGCATCCATTCCTGATCAAAACTCTTCAGAGTGTAGGGATACAGGGAACATTCCTCGACATCTTAAAAGCCATCTATGAAAAGCCCACAGCAAATATCATTCTCAATGGGGAAGCACTGGGAGCCTTTCCCCTAAGATCAGGAACAAGACAGGGATGTCCACTCTCACCACTGCTGTTCAACATAGTACTGGAAGTCCTAGCCTCAGCAATCAGACAACAAAAAGACATTAAAGGCATTCACATTGGCAAAGAAGAAGTCAAACTCTCCCTCTTCGCCGATGACATGATACTCTACATAGAAAACCCAAAAGTCTCCACCCCAAGATTGCTAGAACTCATACAGCAATTCGGTAGCGTGGCAGGATACAAAATCAATGCCCAGAAGTCAGTGGCATTTCTATACACTAACAATGAGACTGAAGAAAGAGAAATTAAGGAGTCAATCCCATTTACAATTGCACCCAAAATCATAAGATACCTAGGAATAAACCTCACCAAAGATGTAAAGGATCTATACCCTCAAAACTATAGAACACTTCTGAAAGAAATTGAGGAAGACACAAAGAGATGGAAAAATATTCCATGCTCATGGATTGGCAGAATTAATATTGTGAAAATGTCAATGTTACCCAGGGCAATATACACGTTTAATGCAATCCCTATCAAAATACCATGGACTTTCTTCAGAGAGTTAGAACAAATTATTTTAAGATTTGTGTGGAATCAGAAAAGACCCCGAATAGCCAGGGGAATTTTAAAAAAGAAAACCATATCTGGGGGCATCACAATGCCAGATTTCAGGTTGTACTACAAAGCTGTGGTCATCAAGACAGTGTGGTACTGGCACAAAAACAGACACATAGATCAGTGGAACAGAATAGAGAATCCAGAAGTGGACCCTGAACTTTATGGGCAACTAATATTCGAGAAAGGAGGAAAGACTATCCATTGGAAGAAAGACAGTCTCTTCAATAAATGGTGCTGGGAAAATTGGACATCCACATGCAGAAGAATGAAACTAGACCACTCTCTTTCACCATACACAAAGATAAACTCAAAATGGATGAAAGATCTAAATGTGAGACAAGATTCCATCAAAATCCTAGAGAAGAACACAGGCAACACCCTTTTTGAACTCGGCCATAGTAACTTCTTGCAAGATACATCCAGGAAGGCAAAAGAAACAAAAGCAAAAATGAACTATTGGGACTTCATCAAGATAAGAAGCTTTTGCACAGCAAAGGATACAGTCAACAAAACTCAAAGACAACCTACAGAATGGGAGAAGATATTTGCAAATGACATATCAGATAAAGGGCTAGTTTCCAAGATCTATAAAGAACTTATTAAACTCAACACCAAAGAAACAAACAATCCAATCATGAAATGGGCAAAAGACATGAAGAGAAATCTCACAGAGGAAGACATAGACATGGCCAACATGCATATGATAAAATGCTCCGCATCACTTGCCATCAGGGAAATACAAATCAAAACCACAATGAGATACCACCTCACCCCAGTGAGAATGGGGAAAATTAACAAGGCAGGAAACAACAAATGTTGGAGAGGATGCGGAGAAAAGGGAACCCTCTTACACTGTTGGTGGGAATGTGAACTGGTGCAGCCACTCTGGAAAACTGTGTGGAGGTTTCTCAAACAGTTAAAAATATACCTGCCCTACGACCCAGCAATTGCACTGTTGGGGATTTACCCCAAAGATACAAATGCAATGAAACGCCGGGACACCTGCACCCCGATGTTTCTAGCAGCAATGGCCACAATAGCCAAACTGTGGAAGGAGCCTCGGTGTCCAACGAAAGATGAATGGATAAAGAAGATGTGGTTTATGTATACAATGGAATATTACTCAGCTATTAGAAATGACAAATACCCACCATTTGCTTCAACGTGGATGGAACTGGAGGGTATTATGCTGAGTGAAGTAAGTCAGTCGGAGAAGGACAAACATTATATGTTCTCATTCATTTGGGGAATATAAATAATAGTGAAAGGGTAAATAAGGGAAGGGAGAAGAAATGTGTGGGAAATATCAGAAAGGGAGACAGAACGTAAAGACTGCTAACTCTGGGAAACGAACTAGGGGTGGTAGAAGGGGAGGAGGGCGGGGGGTGGGAGTGAATGGGTGACAGGCACTGGGTGTTATTCTGTATGTTAGTAAATTGAACACCAATAAAAAAAATAAATTAAAAAAAATTTTAAAAATTATAGAATAAATGCTCTTTAAGTTTTATGAGTTCTACATACTCTGAGATCAAGGCTTAAAACACAAGATAGGAAAAAGTAGAGAGTATTATTAATGGATAATAATTATTGACTTACTTATCCAACATCTCACCTTCTACAATAGGGTCTATCATGAAAAAAAGTTACTACAATAAATAAATTTTACCATTTAACATTTCCAGAACTTGCTGAATTCATTTTGTTCTTAAACCATTGAACTTACCTGGCAGTTTCCATGACTGTTTTACTTATCCAATTGCTTTTCCTTTATTTCATTTCTTACTAACTTCTCTACTGAATTTGTCATTGTTAATTATTTCCCACTCCTTAATATTCTCTCATATTTTGGATTTAATGATATTTGGTACCTTGGGTTTTCCTTTTGTTTTAGAACTAAAGACCTCTTTCTCCTACCATCACCAAAATATGGAGATTCCCAAAGGTTCAGTCTTTATTATTTTTCTCTTCTTTACATTCTTCATCTCAGAGGTGTAACTAATTCACATACCAACAACTATCACCTCTGCCAAGGTATCATAAGTATACATTAGATTCTGCATTTTCTGTTAAAATCTAGTTTCCTTCTTACAAGCTTCCTTCTTCTGGCTTCACTAAAAGAAAGACCCAAACTTTTTTTTTTTTTCAAAACATCTGGCTCTCAGACTTTAGTTATATTTGGCTTATTCTTCTATTATAACCAATATTTAAGCTATTTATGAATGCTGCTAATCCTTCCCTTAAAGTGTATGTTATTTGTCGTTCCTTCAAAATTCTTACAAGCATCCCCCTATAGTACTTTGTCATTCCATTGTAAATATACCATAAATTTTATTGTACTATGTTTTATTTAATCAATTTTTAGTGGTAGAACATTACAAACCTGTGTTCTAAAATTGAGAGAATTTTGCTGATTTCTAGTTTTATTGCATTTTTATTTTTATGAGACAGCATGGTCTTTATCATTTTTATTCCTTAAAAATTTTGAGACTTCCTTATTATCTATTTTTAATAATGTTCCATGTGCATTCAAAAGAATGTCTATTCTTTGTTGGGTACAAGTTTCTCTATATTAGATTAAATTAAGTATTTTTCTTTTTAGAACTACTATTGGGTGGATGCTGGCCTTTTTGCTATCTATGTGTTTATTAACTAAACTTTTTAAAACTACCTTCCATCACTTTATTCATTTGTTCTGCATTATTTGAGAATTGCTTAGCCAAATTGTCCAGTTACTAATTCTCTGTTCTTATGGGTCCATTACACTAATCAACCCATCTATTGAATGGCAATAGATTGGATTTCATCTTTTTATTAAAAAAATATATAATTACATGTGTCAATTTTAATATTTAAGGCTATTTTTTCTTGTGTCAGGAATATTGTACCTTCCCTATTGTTCTTATGTTTATATAATTATACTTATAAGTTTTGATCTGTCTGCTATATTATCTCTGGTTTCCCATATGTGTATTGTCTATCTTTTGTGGTGTTTATGTGTCTCAAATGACATGTACTTTGGTACTGTTAACTCATCCTTGTAATTGAGATTTACTCCAAGACAATCAGCTGAATCTGATTATAAAGCCTGCTTTGAGGGCACAAGTGAGATAGTTACCAGGAGAGTGATAAATGAGTGGAGCATACTGCAAGTAGCATAATTCCACCACAATTGATCTTCTGGGAAAATATATGTATTTGTTTCTTAGTATAGACAACTACCTAAGTCCCTGTGCTTTCTCATCTTCAAGCATTTCTCCCTCCTGAAAACAGAAAGCTTTGTCATAACTTTCTGAATCATAAAGCAATTAGAGAAAGAATCCCCAGGTGTAAGCCAGCCTTTTTGTTCTCTCCTGTTCTGTTCTTACTAATCCCCAATTATTTGTCCGTCAATATGTTTCTATTCTTAGTCTCAACAATCTCTAGGCAATGAGCTCATGTGGTGTTGATTCTATCTTTTTAAAAATCCAGTATTCTCCCACTAGATCCCGGATGCATCTTAGGCTTTGAAGCTCTGCATTCTCTCTTTGATTAAATCCTATTTTGTTTTGTTTTATTTTATTTTGTGATTTCTCTTTCCTATATTTGAATATGGTTATACCTTCATTAATTTTTAGAATATTTTTGGGGTGCCTGAGTGGCTCAGTGGTTGAGCATCTGCCTTTGGCTCAGGGCATGATCCCAGGTTCCTGGGATTGAGTCCCATATCAGGCTCCCCACAGGGAGCCTGCCTCTCCCTCTGCCTATGTCTCTGCTCCTCTCTGTGTGTCTCTCATGAATAAATAAAATTTTAAAAGAAAAAATATGTTTTTCTTTGAATTTGTATAGAGTAATGTAGGGGTGGAAGCCGCAACTTGTACTCTGTATACCAAGTTGAAAATATGGCTTCTACATAACAAGTTCTTGTTAATGTTTTATATTTCTGAATTTCCTATAAAGAATAGTGTATCAATTGAAAAAGAAATACATCACAAATCTATTTGAAAATAAACACCTATAAACTCACCAAAACATCCAATGATAACATGCCTCAGGAGTGTATTGCACTTCTCCTATATTTCTCACATTCGAATAGACACATAGAAGCCACTTACTGATTATTTAGTGTTTGATTGATAGATTCACTTATTTATTATTGACACATTGCTTGAAAAAAAGTTTAAATTCTAATCTATATGGGTATGAGAAAGATAATAGGGAATATGATACATGTCCTCACTCACATAGCCTTTAATTAATTGAATATAATCATTCAACTTGGAGAAAAAAATGTGGAAGATTCGTACTTATTTCTAGTTGACCTGAGTGTCAAAATCTAAACAAACAAACAAACAAAAACAAAAACAAAAACAAAAACTTTTGTTAACTTTTTTTTTTTAATTTAAGTAATCTCTACTCCCAATGTGGGGTTCAAACTCATGACCCTGAGATTAAGAGTTACATGTTATACTCAATTTTTATTAGCTTTCATAAAAGAATTAAAAGATATATTTTAGTTTCCATTAGACAGCTTATTTTTGTATTTTTCCAGTTTATGAGAATATAAAATATGTATATTTATTTTTGAGATATAATTGACATGTAACATTGTATAAGTTTAAAGCTTCTAACAACCACTATCTCATTCTCTGTTAATATGAATTTGGCTTTTTAGAATTTCACATAAAAGTGAGATTATACAGTATTTTTTTGTCGTTGTTCTGACATTTCACATAGAATAATGCCCTCAAGTTCCCTTAGTGTTACTGCAAATGACAGGATTTTCTTTTTTCTATGGCTGTATAATATTCCAGTGTGTGTGTGTGTGTGTGTGTGTGTGTGTGTGTGTGTGTGTGTATCACCTCTTCCTTAACCTTTCATCCATCAATGGACAACACTTGGGTTGTTTTCATGTCTTGTGAATAATGCTGCAATGAACATGAAGGGGCAGATATCTCTTTGAGATAGCGATTTCATTTCTTCTGAAATATCAGAAGTGAGACTGTTGGATCATGCATAGTTCTATCTTTGATTTTTTGAAAACCCTGCACATTGTTTCCTGTACTGACTATAACAATTTACATTCTCACTAACATTGCACAAGTTTCCCTTTCCTTCACATCCTCACCAACACTTGTTATATCTAATCTTTTTGATAATAACAGGTGTGAGGTGATATCTTACTGTGGTTTTTATTTGCATTTCCCTGATGATTAGAGATGTTGAGCATCTTTTCTTGTATCTGTTAGTCATTTGTCTGTCTCTTTTGGAAAAATGTCTACTCAGGTCCTCTGTCCATTTTATTAATTGAGTTATTATTATTCCCATTATTATTTTACTACTGAGTTGTATAAGAATTCCTTCTATATTTTGGATATATATATATATATATATATATATATATATTATTTACAAATATTTTCTCCCATTACATACATTGCTTCTTCATTTTGTTGATCGTTTCTTTTGTTCTACAGAATCTTTTCAGTTGGATGTAATCTCACTTGTTTATTTCTCATTTTGTTTCTTGTGTTTTTGATGTCATATCCAGAAACAAAGATTGTCAAGACCAATGTCAAAGGGCTTGTTCCTTATGTTGTTGTTGTTGTTTTTTTATAGACAGCCTATTTGTTAATCATTGCCTTGACCTCCTCTGTTTTAGTATGTTGGATATTTTTTTCTTTCTTTCAAGTGTTTCCTTTAATCCACCTAAATTTTCAAATCAAGTGTAAGGTTTATGAATTTGGAAATATTCAAGTGGCCTTTAAATGCTTGACCTAACAGCACTAAAGTAACTAAGAGGAGTGCTTGGATGGTTCAGTTGGTTAAGCATCTGCCTTTGCCTCAGATCCTGATCTCAGGGTCCTGGAGTCAAGCCCTATGTCAGGCTCCCCGCTCTTCAGGGAGGCTGCTTCTCCCTCTCCCTTTGCCTGCTATTCCCTTTGCTTGCTCTCTCTCTCTCTCTCTCTCTCTCTGACAATTAAATAAATACAATGTTAAAAAATAAGGTAGCAGAAATTTCAGATAGTATGAATCACCAAGTAGATTAAGCCAATTTATAGTCAGCAGCCTTGACTTTTGAATTAACTAAAAATGAAAATGATGAGGATAAAAAATCTAATCTGTCATAAAAATTGATATATTGTGAAAATGTATTAATGAATGTAAGCTTCTAAATTAAAACTGTGGTGGTTTAGCTGTGCAGCCCAATTTTTAAAATACATATTTATTTATTATTTGAGAGAGAGAGCAGGGAGGGGGGACAGAGGAAAAGGGATAGAGATAACTTCAAGCAGACTTCCCACTGAGCACAGAGCCAAACATAGGGCTCAATCTCAGAACACTGAGATCATGACCTAAGCTAAAATTAAGAGACGGATTCTTAAAGCTAATGCCAGTTGCAAGAGGTCTGGAAAAGCTTAAAAGGCACAGAGAGAAAATGGGGATGGAAAAGCCATAAACACAAAAACATGATATGAGTCTTTAGACATATATTCACCATTCCCAAAATATTAAATGGAATACAACATCTGTAGAAAACTCAAAGCTCAATGCAAGTCAAATCAAGGTTTATGACTCTTTTCCCACATAATTAGTCATCTTATATGTCATGATAACAAACAGTATCCCTAATATTGGACAGCTATCTTTCAGACTATCACAAAGGAACTTGGATGATTATACTGAATCAAACTTGCCATTCCTACTGCAAAAATCACATGCAATGAAGACAACTGGGCAGTAATGAGATCTTTGACCTACAAATAATTAGTAAGGATCATTTTTGTGGTCTATTCATATGCTCTTGAATGAGCAATCTAGTTATTCTGAGACCAACAGTTTTTAATTAATAAATAAAGATGACTTTTTCTTCAGCTTCTTCATCATTTACAACTTCTTCCTGTATTTTTTTTTAGTTTTTGAATATTTTTTTTTGTTTTCTGAGAGCAAGAGAGAGCACAGGCAGAGGGAGGGGCAGAGGGACAAGCCAACTACCCACTGAACTCAGAGCATGACTCTGGGCTCCACAAGGGGCTCAAAGTGGGACTCCATCCCAAGACCCCTAGGTCATGACAGAGCTGAAATCAAGAGTCAGTCAACTGAGCCGCCTTGGTGCCCCATTGTTCTTGCATTTTCTGTTAGTCTCTGTTACTTGTAATGCTTCAGCTGCAAGTATTAGAAAGCTTTAACTCAAATAGGCCTATGGAACTAAGGCATTCATTATGTTACATAGTGGAATGTTTAGAACTAGAGGAAGTTTCAGGAGTGGCATATTCAACATATCACAAAGGTCATCAAAATCCCAATTTCTATCTCTAAATTGTGCTACTTTAGTTGTTTGGCTTTGCCTTTCGTGTCTCTCTTCATAGTTATAAGATGGTGTTGTATTGGTTCCAAACATTGCAACCAGATATGAGTATTTCTAGGAGATTTTCTAGTGACTCCTATGGAAGAGTGAAGAAACCTTTCCTAGAATCCTTCTCTCAGATATAATTGGCTAGAACTGAATGATATGCACCCCTTAAATCAATCACTAACAAGAAGAATTGAATGAAGGCTTAGGACAACAATACTTTATACTTAGATCTCTAGATAAGGTTTACTTCTTTCAAGTTATATGGAGGAAGTATGGACAATAAAATAATATTGGGGTTTTGCAAGTAAGGAAAAATGGAGAAATGGATGTTGGTATATAATTAATTATATATGAAATAGACTGTAAGCTCCAGAGAGTCATTTTTAAACAATTAAATCATTAACTTTTAGTACAATATCTGTCATAAAATAGGTTCTCAAAAAAAAGGTTCTCAATAATTACATTTTAATCAACTCTAACTAGCAAGCAATTAACTCTGAATGATAAAGTTTTTACAAAGCAAATAATAGTTGATCTGCTTCTTGATGAAGAAAGTAAGGAAATGGTGGGGAGACTATTTTAGATGAGGGAAAAGACACTGGAAAAAAACACAAAGTCATAAACTGTCACAGAAGGTTGGATCAGTTATTATTACTTTCTGAAAAAAAGTAACAGATTATTAATAGCAGCAGAAAACATAGAGACATTATTGTTTTTTTAACAAGATATCCGAAAACCTTTTCATAGTTAAGCTAGTGGCTTAGGGGTGCCTGCAGGGCTCAGTAGTTGGGCGTCTACCTTTGGCTTGGGTCATGATCTTGGGGTCCTGGAATTGAATCCCATATCAAGATCCCTGCAGGGAGCCTGATTCTTCTTCTGCCTTTGTCTCTGCCTCTCTCTGTGTGTCTCTCATGAATAAATAAATTTAAGATCTTAAAAAAAGCTAGTGGCTTAAAAATGTTATTGAAGCCCAGACTCCTAAGGTCTTTCTCTTTAGTTATCTTTTATATTGTTAATATGTCCTCTCATGTTTGCAAGATGGCTCCTGCACTTTAAAGCATCATGCCATTATATAACAATATATAAAGCAGGAATGAAATAGTTTTTATTACAATAGAAAATCTCAGGCACACCATATAAGTATTTTTCTCATTTATAATTGGCCCAGTCTAGGCCAGGAGACCACTACAACCTACAAGAAAGTCTTGGAAAGTATGTACCTGGACTTCCTAGCTTCTATGGTGATAACAGGTAAGCAAGAAGAAGGGGATAATTTTGGGTAAGCAATAAATAGGGTCCATCACATCTTTCAGTAGACATAGGTATCAGGAATATGAGGAAAATGGCAGAAAGAATTTGGAGAAATAGATTGGATCCACATGTTTATCTACTGAAGCTTGGGAGTTCCATGTGTAGTATTTATAAGGAAAAACAAAAAGGACAGTGCACATGTGTTCCCTCTCTAATCCTTTAATTCATTTGCCTTTTAAAAATGTCTTCATTTGAACAATCAAAATAAATATCTAACAAACTCTGTCACTGATCTTCTATTATCTTCTCAAAATATAGCCACCATTTAGTTGCTATGGGTCTTACATGCAATTAGAATATTTATTAATGTTCTCTCATAAGCTTTACAAAATTCCTTTTTTGAATGACAAGTTATTCTGATTCTGTGATTCCCAATGGTATTTGTACATATGTTTATAGCACAATTTTGAAAATGAGATTTTTGTTGTTGTTGTTGTTTTAAGGAAAGGTAGACTTCCATATGCAGCATCTCTTTTGGATGTGTCTGGAGGCTTGTAACCTTAACTACCCTACATGCTCCTAAAAATGAACCTTGAGAGCTTGTTTGAAAGTTATAGCAAGGGAACACAGCTACCCCCATAATCTGGACCAAAGATCAGTCCTCCTCTCTTGGGGAAGGTTGTCCTTTTTGACCTAGCATGCAGCTTCTTGAGGGATGCATCTGGAGTAGTGAGGAAGGAAGGAGACACCTGCCTAGCCAGACAGATCAACTGAATCAAACCTGACAATGGGGTGACAAATGTCACAGCCAGATCACCTTCACATCAGAAAATGAGAAATTCTGAGCACATGTTTCAAATAAAATATTCTAAATAAAGGTATTCAAGACCACAATAATTGCAAATAACTACTCTAATGCTGAGTGCTACTCATGATGTATAAAAATATCCACTTTAATACTATTTAAATTGTTGCATGTGAGCCCATTATCTCTCTCTACCTGACTACAACTCTTTCTTAATAATACACTCTCTTGCATATTTATGCATTAAACAAATATTTGTTGAGTGCCTACTTGAAGCAGCATTCTGCTAAGCATTGAGATTAAATTATTAACCACAACAACAGAAAAAAAAAACCCTGAAATAATCTTACCTTCATTTAGAGCTTGTATTGCATGTGCCAGGAAATATGACTGTTGGTTCAAGATTGATATCCCAATTTTCCCCTTTTAATTTGCTGCAAAGTTTATTTGATTTATTATGAGATGATTCACTCTCTTCAAGGTCCTTTTGACAAGATTTGAAATGTGCATCCCCACTTGAAACAATAATTTCTATTATCTGTTGATCAATATTTGAAAGTATCCTCATAAATTATTGAAGTTTAAGAGTTGAGAACTGGGGGAGGAGGGTAGATGATGGAAGAACAGAGGTCCTCAATTTATCTGGTCCCACAAACTTACTTAGATAACTTTCAAAACATACTGAACACCTACAAATTCAACCTGAGATGTAAAGAGAGAACAGTTGGAATGCTACCTGGAATGCAAATGCAACCTGGAATGTAAAGAGAGAAAAGTAATCGCTTCCATCAAGGGTGTATTTTACTTAGTTGTGGTTGATATTTTTTGACTCTGCTCATTCATAAGTCACTCTGCACTGGAAAAAAGTGACTAGAAGGAAGAATTCACCACAAAAGAAAGGCCCGGAAGTAATACTCTGCCACAGACTTGCTGGACGTGGATTTAAAAACCATGTCAGAGATAAAATTCAGAAGTAAAATTATAAAATTCCTGGTGGCTCCATAAAACAGCATAAAGGACTCTAGAGATTCTCTTACTGAAAAATTGAGATCTAATAAGGTCAGAATTAAAAATTCTTTAACTGAGATACAGTTTAATTTGGATGCTCTAACTGCTAGGGTTAATGAGGTAAAAGAGAGACTGAGTGACATAGAAGACAAGTTGATGAAAAGGAAGGGAGCTGAGGAAAAAAGAAAGAAAAACAATTAAGAACCCATAAGGAAAAAAAAGAACCCATGAGGAAAGGTCTAGGGAAATAAATTATAGCTTGATAAGGAATAATATTAGGGCTATTGGCATTCCAGAAAAGGTAGAGAGAAAGGGCCACAAAGTATATTTGAATAAATCATACCTGAGAACTTTCCTAATCTGGGGAAGGAAACAGGCATTCAGATCCAAGAAATAGAGAGGACCCACCAAAATCAACAAAAACTGTTCAACACCTTGACATTTAAGAGTGAAACTTGCAAATTTCAAAGATAGAGAAAATTCTTAAAGCAGCTCTAGACAAGAGATGTTTAACTTATATGGGAAGAAATATCAGATGAACAACAAACCTATACACAGAGACCTAGCAGGCCAGCAGGAGCTGTCATAATAATAGAGGGTATTAATGAGAAAAAATGCATCCAAGAATATTTTATTCAGTAAGGCTGTTATTCAGAATAGAAAGAGAGATAAAGAACTTTCAATATAGGAAGAAAGTGAAAGAATATGTGATCACCAAACCAGCTCTGCAAGAAATATTAAGGGGGACCCTGTAAAAGAAAGAGGGAAACCAAAAAAACAATCCACAAAACAAGGACTGTATAAGTAATACAATAACTCTAAATTGATATCTTTCAATAGTTACTCTGAACATGAATGGGCTAAATAATCCCATCAAAAGACTCAGGGTATGGGACTGGATAAGAAAGCAAGACCCATCTATATGCTGTCAACAAGAGACTCATTTTAGACTTAAGGACATCTCCAGCCTGAAAATGAAGCAGTGGAGAACCATTTACCATTCAAATTCGCCTCAGAAGAAAACTGGGGTAGCAATCCTCATATCAGATAAATTAGAATTTATACCAAAAACTAAAAAAAAAGAATTTATACCAAAAACTGTAATAAAAGATGAAGAAGGACACTATGATACAGGGTCTGTCCAATAAGAGGCCCTAACAATTGTGAGTATTTATGCCCCTAATGTGGGAGCACCCAAGTATATTAACCAATAAATAACCAAAGTAAAGAGATACATAGATAATAATACATTAATAGTAGGAAACTTTAATGCAGCAGTCTCAGCAAATGACAGATTTTGTAAGCAGAACATCAAACAAACAAGGTCCTTGAGTGACATGCTGGACCAAATGGATTTCACAGATATATACAGAAAATCCCATCCTAATGCAACTGAATACACATTCTTCTCACATGCACTTGGAACTTTCTCCAGAATAGACCACATACTGGGTCACAAATCAGGTCTCAACTGATGCCAAAAGATTGGGATTGTCCCCTGCATATTTTCAGACCACAGTGCTTTGAAACTGGAACTCAATCACAAGAAGAAATTTGGAAGAAACTCAAACACATGAGGTTAAAGAGCATCTTACTAAAAGATGAATGGGTCAACCAGGAAATTAGAGAAGAATTAAAAAGATCCATGGAGACTAATAAAAATAAAAATACAGTGGGAGTGAACGTCGTGCCTCAAGTTGGACCGGCTTTTGAAGCCAGCAGAAAGAATGTGGGGGTGGCACACAGTGAAGTAAACCCCAACACTCGAGTGATGAAGAGCCAGAGCATCTGGCTGGCCTACATCATCTTGGTAGGACAGCTGAATGTGGATCTACTAAGCATCCCCTTCTTCAGCATACCTATTGTCTGGACCCCGAGCAATGTCATCCATAACTTGTGAAACGGACACCTTTTGAGACCCCTGACCAAGGAAAGGCTCGGCTTCTGACACACTAGGAACAGATGGACTATGGGCTTCAATTTACCTCTTCCCACAAATTCCTCAGCATCTCTCCTATTGTACTTACCTCCTGGTCAGCTTCTACGCCAATGATGATGCTGCTCACTTCCTCATCAACACAGCCTCATTGCTTAGCATACTGCTGCCTAAGTTGCCCTAATTCCATGGGGTTTATCTCTGGCATCAACAAATACTGAGAGATAGGGCTGGGGATAACACTGGACCAAAGGGCTAGAATATCCTTTCCTTCTCCATATTGTCTTCTGTATCTTGAAAGCCTGAGAACTATATAACTTTCCCAAACTCCAGGAAGAGAAGAGATTGGAAAATGGGCTCCCTGGGCCCAGCCCTACGAGCAGATTTTTTTGAATCAGGAAAGGTGGGAAGGATAAGGGCTAAATCGCTCTCCCTCACAGCAGGAAGCCATGTTTGAACATGTTTGGTAACTGAGCAGGTAGTTTCATGATTAAATTTTTCTAGATCTTATACCCACACTACTTTCCAGCTCTGTTTTGCTATGTATTTTCCTTATAATAAAGATACTTAAAAAAAAAAGAAATGAAACGAAAAATACAACTGTTTAAAATCTTTGGGATATAGCGAAAACAGTTCTAAGAGGAAAAAAATATCACAATACAAGCCCCCCTCAAAAAATTTGGAGGAAAAAAAACTAAAATACACATGCTAACCTTGCACCTAAAGGAATTGGACAAAGAGCAGGAAGCAAAACCTAAACCAAGCAAAAGAAGTGAGATAATAAAAATTAGGGCAGAACTCAATGAAACAGAGACCAGAAGAACTGTAGAATAGATCAAGAAAATCAGGAGCCAGTTCTTTGAAAGAATTAATAAGATAGATAAATCTTTAGCCAGCCTTATTAAAAATAAAAGAGACCCAAATTAAGAAAATCATGAATGGAAGAGAAGAGATCATGACCAATACCAAGGAAATACAAACAAGTTTTTAAAAGTTTTATAAGCAGTTATATGCCCGCAAATTAGGCAATCTAGAAGAAATGGATGTATTTCTGGAAACCTAAAAATTACCAAAACTGGAACAAGAAGAAATAGAAAACTTAAACAGGCCAATAACCAGCGAGGAAACTGAAGCAATCATCAAAAACCTCCCAAGACACAAAAGTTGAGGGCCAAATGATTTCCCTGAGGAATTCTACCAAACATTTAAAGAAGAAATAATTCCTATTCTAATAAAGCTGTTTCAAAGAATAGAGAGTAATGGAGTATTTCCAAACTCATTCATGAGGCCACCATTATATTAATCCTAAAACCAGACAAATACCCCACCAAAAAGGAGAATTATAGACCAATATCCCTAATGAACATGGATGCAAAAATTCTCACCAAGATACTAGCCAACAGGATCCAACAGTACATTAAGTGGATTATTCACCACAACCAAGTGGGATTTATCCCTGGGATGAAAGCATGGTTCAATACTAGTAAAACAATCAACTATAGATCATATCTATAAGAGAAAAAATAAAGAACCCTAGGAGATCCTCTCAATAGATGCAGAAACATTATTTGACAAAATACAGCATCCATTCCTGATCAAAACTCTTCAGCGTGTAGGGATAGAGAGAACGTTGCTCAATATCATAAAAGGCATTTATGAAAAGCCCCACAGTGAATATCATTTTCAATGGGGAAAAACTCTCAGTCTTTCCCCTATGATCAAGAACATGACAGGGATGTCCACTTTCACCACTGTTATTCAATATAATATTAGAAATCCTAACCTCAGAAATCAGGCAACAAAAAGATATAAAATGCATTTAAATTGGCAAAGAATAAGTCAGTCTCCCTCTTCACAGATGACATGATACTGTATATATACAGAAAACCCAAAAGACTCCACCCCAAGATTGCTAGAACTCATACAGCAATTCAGCAACATGGCAGGATACAAAATCAATGCACAGAAATCAGTGGCGTTTCTATATACTATCAATGAGATTGAAGAAAGATAATTTAATAAATCAATCCCATTCGCAATTGCACCCAAAAGCATAAGATGCCTAGGAATAAACCTAATCAAAGAGGTAAAGGATCTATACTTTATAAACTACAGAACACTTATGAAAGAAATTGACGAAGATGCAAAGAGTTGAAAAACATTCCATGCTCATGGATTGGAAGAATACATACCGTGAACATGTCTATGCTACCCAGGGGAATTTACACATTCAATGCAATCCCTATCAAAATACCATGTACTTTCTTCACAGTGTTGGAACAAATAATCTTAAGAATTGTATGGAAAGAGAAAAGACCCCAAATAGCCGGAGTGATACTGAAAAAGAAAGCAATGCTGAGGGCATCACAATGCCTCATTTCAAGCTGTATTACAAAGCTGTGATCATCAAGAAAGTATGGTACTGGCACAAAAACAGACACATAGATCAGTGGAACAGAATAGAGAACTCAGAAATGGGCCCTCAACTCTATGGTCAACTCATCTTTGACAGCCACATGCAGAAGAATTAAACTGGTCAGCCACATGCAGAAGAATTAAACTGGACCAATCTCTTATACCATACACAAAGATAAACTCAAAATGATTGAAAGATCTAAATGTGAGACAAGCATCCATCAAAATCTTAGAGAACACAGGCAACAATCTTTTTGAACTTGGCCAGAGCAACTTCTTGCTAGACACATCTATGATGGCAAGGGAAATAAAAGTAAAAATGAACTATTGGTACTTCATCAATATAAAAGCTTCTGCACAGAACAGAAAACAATCAACAAACCTAAAAGACAACCTACAGAATGGGTGAAGATGTTTGCAAATAACCTATCAGATAAAGGGCTAGTATTCAAGATGTATAAAGAACTTATCAAAAAATCAACAGCAAAGAAACAAACAATCCAGTCATGAAATGGGCAAGAGACATGAACAGAAATTTCACCAAAGAAGACATACACATGGCCAACAAGCACATGAGAAAATGCTCATCACTTGCCATAAGGGAAATACAAATCAAAACCACAATGAGATACCACCTCACACCAATGAAAACGGCGAAAATTAACAAGATGAAACAATAAATGTTGAAGAGGATGTGGATATAGTGGAGCCCTCTTTCAATTTTGGTGGAAATGCAAACTGGTATAGCTACTCTGGAAAACAGTGTGTAGGTTCCTCAAAGAGTTAAAAATAGAGCTACCCTATATCCCTGCAATTGCACTAATGGGAATTTATCCCAAAGACACTAATGTAGTGAAATGTTGGGCACCTGCACCCCAATGTTCATAGCAGCAATGTCCACAATATCCAAACTGTCAAAGGAGCCATGATATCCTTCGACAGATGAATGGATAAAGAAAATGTGGTATACATATACAATGGAATATTACTGAGCCATCAGAAAAGACGAATATCCACCATTTTCTTTGACATGTCTGGAACTGGAGGGTATTATGCTGAGTGAAACAAGTCAATTGGAGAAGGCAATCATCATATGGTTTCACTCATATGTGGAATTTAAGAAATGGTGAAAGGGATTAGAAAGGGAGGGAGGGGATCTGAATGGGGAAAATTAGAGAGAGAGAGAGAGACAAACCATTAGAGATTCATAACTGGGAAACAAACCAAGGGTTGTGGAAGGGGAAGTCATTGGGGGAATGGGGTAACTGGGTGACAGACACTAAGGAGGGCAGTTGATAGGATGAGCACTGGGTGTTATACTATATATTGTTAAATTGAATTTAAGTTAAAAATGAAAAATAATAAGAGTTGAGAACTACCATTCTAACTAGATGGAGATACCGGACTTCCTTTAACCAAATGGAGCTTATAATCGTGGGAATAGGAGCTGAAGGGCCTTTTTAGATTTTATTTTTTACCTTAAATGCTGAATTCCATAAAGTTTTATTATTAACAATTATTCTCATTACATATGGTTGTCAACCAGAATATCTGCTTAGTATGAAATAGTAATATTACCTTATTGGATCAATATTTTACATGCAAAAGCATTCAGAATGATTTACATAAAATATATTAACACAGAATGCAAACAATCTCAGTTTTTGAAATGTGGAATATAGCTCTTGATCACTTGATTACTACCCTCTTACATCCTTAACAGTCTGTGTCATCCCAGATATACTAGCTATTCTGTCTGTCCCTATTACAGATTGAAACACCAAGGAAAATTTAGTCGGCTTATCGAGGGCTATATGATTAATGACAAGTCAACATCTGAACACTGTTTTCCTGATTTCCAATCTAATATGTTACTTCCAAGCAGATCCCTTCAAAACACTTCCACCCTTACCACCAGAACAGCAGGGGAACAGTGCAAAATGAAAATGGAACAGAGTCACAAATTTTGGCTCAAAATCAATAACCAGCTTAGTCCCATTATTAGTAGGTGGCAGTTTGTTGATCATCTCAATGTTAGTTTTTCATTGGCTACAGACATTAGTGATGCTTCTTTAGTGAAAGAAAAAACCTGAGATATCTAACATTTCCTTACATAATAAAAATATAGATTTATTATTTTTTATTTTTTTTAAGTTTCATTATTTATTTATTCATGAGTGACACAGAGAGAGTCAGAGATGTAGGCAGAGGGAGAAGTAGGATCCCTCCAGGGAGCCCAATGATGGTCTCCAACCCAGGGCCCCGGGATCATGACCTGAGCCAAAGGCAAATGCTCTACCACTGAGCCACCCAGGTGTTCCAAATTATAGGTATTATTTGTTTATTCAATAAAGATATCTTAGTGTCTATTTTTGCTAGGCACTATTTTAGGCACTGGAAATGTATCAGTAAATAAAACAAATATTCCCACCCTCATGGCCTTTATATTCTAGTGGTGGGTAATAAATAATAAACAAATAAGTTATATAGCATGTAATCAGAGCTATGGAAAAAATAAAGGAGATAGAGTGGCAGAGAGGACCAAGATAGGGGAGAAAGTGGTATGGGGGCTTCAGATTCAATGGAATGTGTAATCACCTGTTAGTCTCTGTGTGAATGTTGTTAAAGACAGAAATTGTTGACTGAAAATAAAAAAGAAACTGTTATTTTTTCTTCTTCAAAGCTCAAGGTCATTGGAGAGAAGTCCAGAACCCAAGCCAAATCTCAATGTAGATGTGTGCATGCTTTCAATCTTCCCTGTTGTATATCTCATTAAAAGACAATTCGGGAAAGCTCTGAGGTGGGAGAAAAAGGAAAGAGATATGACAAAGGGAAAGAGAGGAGGAGACAAGCCTCAGTATTGCCTTGATGAGGGGACTGTACAGGTCATGTATTCTACTTGAGCCCTAGATCTTTCCTAGTTCCTACTATAAAGCCCTTCTCTGGTTCTTCTTTCCACTAATTTTCTTCCTTATGATTAAAATTTCAAATCAATAATGATATGTACAAATAAACAAAACTTTGAGCATACTCTTCAAATGAGTTAAAACAAGCCATTTATACTTTATAGCTTTAAATCTTCATAGATATTACTGCTTCAAAATTTAAAAATTAATAAATATTTTATTTGTTCACTCATAAGAGACACACAGAGAGAGGCAGAGACAAAGGCAGAGGGAGAAGCAGGCTCCCCGTGGGGAGCCTGTTGTGGAACTCCATCCCAGAACCCTGGGATCAGGACCTGAGCCAAAGCCAGATGCTTAACCACTGGGCCACCCAGGTGCCCCTAAAATTTCATGTAAAACTATAATAAACATCTTTCTGCTGAAATGAGTTACTCAGGATGCATTCCTAAGTAGACTAGAATTACTGGGCCCTAGGGTAGAAACATTTTTCAGGTCTTTTTAGACATAGTGTTCCTTTTATTGCTTTATTGATTGTGATCAATTTTTGGCTTACAAATTAAATGGTTTTGTATTACTTTTCTACAGAAGATAATGTTTGATGGACTTTTTGGCTGATGGAAGGATACTGAGATCGCATAGCACCGCTCAAGTGAAATTTACTTGGTGTCTTTGATCACATTTTCCTTTTATTTCCTAAAAATGAAATAAGGCTTTACATAAGAAATACACTTTCAAACTGTGGAAGGAACCTCAGTGTCCATCGAAATATGAATGGATAAAGAATGTGTGGTATATGTATACAATGGAATATTACTCAGCCATTAGAAACGACAAATACCCACCATGTGCTTTAACGTGGATGAAACTGGAGGGTATTATGCTGAGTGAAGTAAGTCAATCGGAGAATGACAAACATTATATGGTTTCATTCACACAGGGAATATAAAAATAGTGAAAATGATTAAAGGGGAAAGGAGAGAAAATGACTGGGAAATATCTGAGAGGGTGACAGAACATGAGACTCCTAACTCTAGGAAACAAACAAGAGGTAGTGGTAGGGGAGGTGGGCAGGGGGACGGGGTGACTGGATGATGGGCACTGAGGAGGGCACTTGAAGGGATGAGCACTGGGTGTTGTACTCTATGTTGGCAAATCGAACTCCAATAAAAATATACATAATTAATTAATTAATTAATTAATTAATTAAAAAATCACTTCCAAAAATAAGTAAAAAAAGTAACGACAAAAAGTGGTGACAAATGTAATGACTAATGAATTGCCTCTCTGCCCGGGGTCAAGAAGATACTCATTTTTTTGTTATCTAGAGCACATTCAAGATATTTTTTTCTTCCTGTACATATCCTTACCTATGGCATGAGTTTTCATTTTATATCCTGAAAAGTTCATATTTGCAAATTTCCTACCAAGTAGCATTTGACAACTGGTTTTTAACATAAGTGTATATATAATAATATTTTTTTTATTTTGGGAGAAATAAAACATTTTTTCAGGTGAGTTGGTACTATTTTAATAGGCCTTGTACCTTTGTGTAATTTACACATCTAAAAAGAAACTATATTCAATTTATTTTAAGGAAATATTACTGTGAACATACATATAATCTTTATGGGGAGAAGTCTGAATATGAAGGAAATGTACAAGATTGAAGTTGCTTTTAATAGAGAAGTGTTGGGGATCCCTGGGTGGCGCAGCGGTTTGGCGCCTGCCTTTGGCCCAGGGCGTGATCCTGGAGACCCGGGATCGAATCCCACATCAGGCTCCCAGTGCATGGAGCCTGCTTCTCCCTCTGCCTGTGTCTCTGCCTCTCTCTCTCTCTCTCTCTGTGACTATCATAAATAAATAAAAAAAAAAAAAAAAAAAAAAAAAAATAATAGAGAAGTGTTTATATTCTTTTATTTTCCTTTCAGTCCATATAGCCCTTTCATGTACACATATACACACGTGCATGCTCAATTGTGTTAAAATAGTCTGATATCAAATAATGAGATGTTTATTAAACAAGCAAATAGATTCAATCATTTAAAAAATGACCAATTCTCTCAGATCAAGCTGAGAGAATTTGAGCTTCTGAGAATCTCGGAATTGTATTTAAACACAGTTACAATTTTGGAATGGATTTCAGAAGCATCTATGCACTGTAAAATATAATTACTCTGTCTTTTCCCTTCAACTTCCTGTTATTAACAATCTCTTTATGATGTCATCACTCAACATTCCCAGTTTGAATTTACAATGCTAAAGTCCTGGTAACATACAGGCAGGGGAAATGTCTCTTCCAAGATTGTAAGTACTTTGTTTAATACGTTTTTTTAGTATTTTTAATGACTAACATGCTCAATTTAGCAACATATTTATATTTTTAATGTAAGTAATGTTTCTATTATGGAATTTCATTTATAGATTAAAATTTTAGACATAGGTATGAAGTTTTCAACAATATTTCGAGTGTTTTGCTTTGAGATTTAGATACTTTAAGATTTTTCATGAAATAGCTGATAGTCTTAACAATTATATGTGTGTGCATGTGTATGTGTACTGATAATCACATCTTATTATAAGGAGAAAGGAAGTAATGTATGTGAAGGTATTTAAAATGTAAAGCAAGAAACAATGTAGTAAGACTTTATTATACAGCTTTGATGGACTTAATTTTATGTAAAGGAAAATCAGACCATTCTTTAGGTCTGATAAAAAAGAAGATTTACTGTTGTTTCCAATAAAAGAAAGTATACTGAGTTGAATTTTAAAAGGAATCATTAGGTAAATAATGAATATTATTAATATGTAATTAAACAATAGTATTTCTACAGGCTTTCATGGCCACATTTTTTAATGTTTGTCTTTATTTTGAAAGCTGATCTCCTCTAAAATAATATTGCTGAAATTATAAAGAAAAATAAGATAATATAGACCATATTGACTTGGAGCCACCAGCTAATAGCCATGTGTATTAAGTTGAACCTCAAGAGATTGTCAGTATTCAATCATCTTTTACCTACAAAACTGGAATTTTCTTATGGTACAATCTAATATAAAAAAAAAACAAAAAACAGAGCAGACCTGGTGGCCCAGTGATTTAGCGCCGCCTTCAGTCCAGGGCGTGATCCTGGAGACCCGGGATTGAGTCCCACCTTAGGCTCCTTGCATGGAGCCTGCTTCTCCCTCTACTTGTGTCCCTCTCTCTCTCTCTGTGTGTGTGTGTCTCATGAATAAATAAGTAAAATAAAATCTTTAAAAAAACATAAAATCAATAAGAAAGATACTCTTAAGGTGACATAAAAAGTTGAAAGTTATGAATAGGTATTTTATAGAAAAAGAAATGTGAATGACCAGTAAACATAAAAAGTTGCACAACCTCATTTATGAAAAGAAAATCTGGAAAATCTTTGACTCAGAAATTCAAAATCTACAGAAAAAAAACTAAACTAGGCTAAAATAATTTTTCCTTTTTAAATGATTCTTTTTTTTTGTGATGTTTAGATGTTTTTCAATTAGTATGCATTACTTTTAAAATCAGAAATTTCGATACAGCGTGGAAGAAAGAAAAATGATGATTTGATTGAGAAATGAAAATTGAGCTCCTAGTGTTTTTAGAAAGACATTTCTCGTTTGATGCTGCCTACATCATAAAGGCTTCAGGATTACATCACCATTGGGCACTATCTCTGAAACAGTGTCATCAGCAAAATCTTCTATGTCCTCCTCTGCCTCCTATATGAATGATATCCATGATATCCATGCTCTCTGAAACATGGCTTTTTCTCAAATACACTGCTTCTCCTGAGGCCCTCTTGAGTAGGAGATATTTTCCTTTCCATGTCCTTTCCTACCACTGGATCCAGAGGTGCAATAGATATATGCTTGGTTCCTCAATGGTATTTCCAACTCATTTTAATTCTCTACTCCCTAAAAAATAGCTACCTTTGAATCTCATGTCATCAGATTGTCTCACCTGATACCTTTCCTTGTTATATTCATCTACTAACTCCCAGGTCATCCCCTTTATTTTGCCATGATTTTCTGTCTGGCCCACTGCCATTACCTCTCGTCTTAATCTCTGATGATTTTAAGATGTAATCATTCCATATCCCAACATCTTGATTATTTGACTTTATTTTCTCAAATTATATTGCTTTCCATTTTATTTCAGTGGCTCAATCCTATTCATAATTCTCCAAAATCTCAATTTCAAACATTTCATTCTTCAACCACTGCTTTAGGTACCACTAATATCCCCACTCCAACAATTCTTCTGCCCCTATAAGATCTACTATTAATTTTACTACCTTTGAACTATTGCTCATTAGTCCTCTCCTTATGGCTTTACTTCTGTTCTTACCCTTTATAGATCTTCACCAATCTTAAGTTCTTATAGACTAATGGTGAACCAATACAAATAATTTCCTGCATACAACTTCAATTCCCTTTACCCACTCTCCCTTTGACATTTCTTTGACAAAACCTTAATTTTAGATAAATCCAACTTCCCCATTACTTCCCAGTAGCACTTTTGCAAGTTGAATATGGCTGAGGAAAACCTTGTAACCATGATAATTGGCTTAATTTATAATATTAAACTGCAAGTGGGCCATTAAAGATATCTGGCAATGCTATTAAACTTCACTCATCTGTTCAAATCTCTCCTTTAAGATGACTATTTCTTATATTTTTTCTCTTAAATTTAAATAGATTTCCACCCCACTCTTGGCTATTAGAGGAAAATAAGGGAAATTTTCACTATTTCCACAACTAAATATACTAGTCTATGTGTATCTTTAAATCCCTTTTTCTGCCTTCCTCCTATTGTAGTAGGAACCTTCTTCTTGCTCATATCTAAATATAACTTAAGTTGTATTAGTTTCCTAGGGCTGCTGAAGCAAATTACCACAAACTAGCTAGCCTAAAATATTAGAAGTTTATTGTCTCATATTTCTGGAAACTAAAAGTCCAAAATCAAGATGGCAGCATTATGGGCTTCTTCTCAAGGCTCTGAGGAAGAATGTATCCCATGACTCTTCTAGCTTCTGGCAGTTTCTAGCAATCATTGGCATTCCTTGGATTGTAGATACGTCACCCCAGTCTCTGCCTCAGTCATCACATGGCATACTCTCCCTGTCTGTGTGTGTCAGTGTCCAAATTCCCTTCTTCTCATAAGAACATCAAATATTGAATTAGAACCCATCTTAATCCAGTATGACCTCATTTAAACTTGATTACATCTGCAAAGACCCTGTTTCCAAATAAGGTCAAATTCACAGGTACTAAATGATAGGACTTGAATGTATCTTTATGGGAGACATAATTCAACTCATAACACTGGGCATTGGATTTTTCTTCACTACTTAAGGATATGCCTCCTATAATTAACTTATCTTCTGTATCCTCATTTTTTGGTCTTTTTTCTTTGAAACATAATTGACATATAACTGTGTAAGTTTGAGGTGTACAATGTGATGATTTGAGGTTCATATGCATTGCAGAATTATGACCATTGCAGGATTAGTTAACATCTCCATCACATCATATAATTACCATTTCTTTTTTTATGATGAGAACATTTGAGGTCTACTCTTTTACCAAATTTCAAGTATATAATACATCATTGTTAACTATAATCACTGCAACATATTCATCTTATGACTGGAAGTTTGTACCCTTTGAACATCTCTGAATTTCCCCTATGCTACCCAGCCCCAGAGAATCACCATTGTACTGTTTCAGTGAAATAAGCCTCTTTACAATCCACATATAAGCGTAATCATACAGTATTATCTTTCTGCCTAATTTATTTTGCTTTAGATAATGCCCTCAGGTTCCATCTCTATTGTCATAAATGACAGGATTTCTCCCTTTCTCATGGCTGAAATATATATATAATCTTTTATAGAGTGATTTGATTTCTGATTTGCTTTGTATAAATACCCAGAAGTGGGATTGCTGTATCATTTGATAGTTCTATTTTTAATTACTGAAGAACCTCATCCTGTTGTTCATACTGACTGTACCAATTTACATTTGTCCCTGCTAGAGGGCACAAAGGTTCCCTTTTTCTCTACAGCCTCACCAGCACTTAGTTCTCATATTTGGTAAGAGACATTTTAACGGATGAGAAGTGATGTCTCACTCTAGTTTTGATATGGGCTACCCTGATGATTAGGTTTGCTGAGCATCTCTGCATGTATCTGTTGGCCTTTTGTGTGGCTCCTTTGGAAAAAATGATTATTTAGTTTTTATTTAAATGCCAGTTAGTTAACATACTGTATAGTGTTATTTTCATGTGTAGTGATCTGTTGCTTACATAGAACACTCAGTGCTCATTACAAGTATTGTCCTTTATACCCATCATCCATTTAACTGATACCCACAGACACCTCCCCTCCAGCAACCCTCAGTTTGTCCCCTACAGTTAAGTCTGCTTTATGATTTGCCACTCTCTTGTTTACTTTGCACATTTAAAACTCAAAATTTTTTGATTATTTGTTTTTCTCTATTGAGTTGTATGAGTATCTCATATTGTATGTTAACCTCTTATCAGACAGTTTCAAAATATTTTGTCCCATTCCATTTCATTTCAATGATTTTTCCTTTTGATGTACAGAAGCTTTCAGTGTGATGTAATTTCACTTTATTTTTGTTTTGTTGCTTATATATTTGGTGCATTTTTAAATATACCTGTTAACCATTTTTATGCCTTCTTTGAAAAATGTCTATTCAGGTAATTTGTCTATTTTTATTTATTTATTTATTTTAGGATTTTATTTATTTATTCATAGAGACATAGAGAGAGAGAGAAAGAGAGAGAGAGAGAGAGAGAGAGCTTGCAGAGGGAGAAGCAAGCTCCATGCAGGGAGCCCGATGCGGAACTCCATCCCAGGTCTGCAGGATCACACCCCAGGCTGCAGGCGGCGCCAAACCGCTGCACCACCGGGGCTGCCCCATTTGTCTATTTTTAAATCAGTCTGCTATTTTTAATATTGAGTTATGTAAGTTACCTAAATATTATGGGTATTAACCCTTTGTCAGATAATTGGTTTCCAAATATTCTCTCCCTTTCAACATGCTGCTTTTCAATATTAACAATTGTTCATTTGCTTTGCAAAAGCTAAGTTTTATATAGTCCCATGTATTTATATTTGCTTTTGTTGCCTGAACTTTTAGTGACATATATTAAAAAATCAATATCAAGGGCATATCAAAAATCTTTCTTCCTATGTTTTCTTCTATAAGTTGAAAAGTTTCAGTTCTTATGTTTAAGTTTTAACTCATTTTAAACTTAATTTTTGTGATTTGTGTAAGATAGAGTTCCACTTTTATTCCTTTGTATGTGTATATACACTTATCCCAGAACCATTTATTGAAAAGATGATCATTACCTATTGTATGTTCTTGGTGTCCTCATGAAGGATTAGTTGATTTTATATGCATGGGTTTCTTTCTCTGTTTTTCATTACATTCCATTGTTCTATGTCTGTTTTTATTCCAGTACCATACTGTTTTAATTACTATATATTTGTGCTTTAGTTTGCAATCAAAGAGTAATATCTCCATATTATTCCTCTTTCTTGGGACTGTTTTGGCTATTCATAGTCTTGTGCTTCCATACAAATCTTAGTATTGTTAGTTATAATTCTGTGGGAAAATTCTATTGGAATTTTGATCAGGATTGCATTTAATCTCTAGATGGATTTAGTAGTATTGGCATTTTCACAGTATTTTTTAAAATATTTTATTTATTTATTCATGAGAGATACAGAGAGAGAGAGAGAGAGAGGGAGGGAGGGAGGAAGGGAGGGAGGGAGAAGAGAGAGAGGCAGAGACATAGGCAGAGGGAGAGGCAGGCTGCCTGCAAGGAGACCAATGTGGAACTTGATCCCGGACCCCAGAATCACTCCGTGAGCCAAAGGCAGACACTGAACCACTGAGCCATCCAGGCATCCCAGCGTTTTAACAATATTCTACTGATACATGAAGTTGAGATATCTTTCCATTTTTTAATGTTTTCATTTCCTTTCATCAATGTATGACATTTTCAGTGTAAAAATATTTAATTTCCTTGGATAAATATATTTGTAAGAACTTTATTTTTTTAACTCTTCTGAATTAGATTATTTACTTTTACTTTTTTATTTTTATTTAAATTCTGGTTAACAATTACTGTAGTATTAGTTTCAGGTATAAAATTACCGATTCAATACTTACCTGGTGCTTCTCACAAGAATTTCTTTCATTAACTCCTATCACTTATTTAATCCTTCCCCTTGATCACCTCTGTTCTGGTAACCATCATTTTTTTTTGTCTGTAATTAAGAGTGTGTTTCTAAGTTTGCCTCTCTCTGTTTTTTTCTTTGCTCATTTGGTTTATTTCTTAAGTTCCACATACGAGTGAAATCATACAGTATTTGTCTTTCTCTGACTTATTTGCTTTGCATAATACTCTCTAGCTTCATCCACATGATTGTAATGGCAAGATTTCAATCTTCTTTTATGGCTGAATAAGTCCTATTATATATGCAATATTCTATTACATGTATGCAACTTCTTTATTCATTCATATATTGATTGGCACTTACACTGCTTTCATAATTTGACTATTAAACATAATGTTGCTATAAACATAGGGGCACAATCAATCCCTTTGAATTAGTATTTTTCTATTCTTTGAGTAAATACTTAGTAGTGCAAATGCTGGATTATAGGGTAAATATACTTTTAACTTTTTGATGAACCTCCATAGTGTTTTTCAGAAGGCCTACACCATTTTGCATTTACACCAACAGTGTAAGAGGGTTCCCCTTTCTCTACCTACCTGCCAAAAATTGTTTCTTGTGTTATTGATTTAAACCATTCTGATAAGGACGCCTGGGTGGCTCAGTGGTTGGGTGCCTGCCTTGGGCTCAGGTCGTGATCTGGGGATCTGAGATTGAGTCCGGCATCGGGCTCCCTGCTGGGAGCCTGCTTTTCCCTTTGCCTGTGTCTCTGCCTCTCTCTGTGTGTCTGTCAGGAATAAATAAATAAAGACCTGAGCACAAGGCAGATGCCCAACCACTGTGCCACCCAGGTGTCCCAATAAAATCTTTAAAATTTTTTTAAAAATAAACGATTCTGATAGGTGTGAGGTGATATCTCATTAGAGTTTTGATTTGTATTTTCCTGATGATTAGTGATGTTGACATCTTTTCTTGTGTCTTTTGGCCATGTGTATGTCTTCCTTGATAAAATGTCTATCCAAGTCTTCTGCACAATTTTGAATTGCATTATTCATTTTTTATGTTAAATTTTATATGTTCTTTATGTATATTGGATACTAATCTTTTATCAGATAACCATAAGAGACTCTTAACTATAGGAAACAAAATGAATGTTGCTGGAGGGGAAGTGTGTGGAAGCATGGAGTAATTTGGTGATGGACTTTAAGGATATTTGAGTAATGAGCACTGGGTGTTATATCCAAGTGATGAATCACTAAATTCTACCTCTGAAACTAATAATACAGTATATATTAAATAAAATGAATTTGAATTTAAAAAGATTTAAATTATTTGCAAATATCTTCTCCCATTTTATAGCTGTCTTTTAGTTTTGTTGATTGTTTCTTTGCTGTGCCCCTTTTTAGTTTGAGGAAGTCCCAACTATTTATTTTTACTTCTGTTTTGCTTCTGTTTGGAGACATATCTAATGAAAAATTATTATGGCTGATGTCAAAGAGGTTGCTGATTGTGTTTTCCTCCAGGATTTTGATGGCTTCAAATCTTATATTTAGATCTTTCATCCATTTCAAATTTATTTTTTTGTGTATGGTGTAAGAAAGAGGTGCAATTTCATTCTTTTGTATGTTTTTGTCTAGGTTACCCAGCACCATTTTTGAAGAGACTGTATTTCCCCCATTGTATATCCTTTCTACCTTGTTGAAGATTAATTGTCCAAATAGTTGTGGATTCGTTTTAGGGTTTTCTAATATATTATTTTGATCTATGTGTATATTTGTGTGGCAATACCATATTGCATTGATCACTACAGCTTCTAATATAACTTGAAATCTGATATTGTGATGCCTCCAGCTTACTGTACTTTCTTCTTTCTTGTTTATTTATTTATTTATTTATTTATTTATTTATTTATTTATTTATTATCTATTTATTTATTGGAGTTCAATTTGCCAACATATAGTAAAACACCCAGTGTTCATCATGTCAAGTGCCCCCTTCAGTGCAGGTCACCCAATCACCTCATTCCCGTGCCCACCTCCCCTTGCACTACCAATTTTTGGTTTCACAGTTAGGAGTCTTTAATGTTCTGTCACCTTCTCTGGTATTTCCCACTTATTTTCTCTCCTTTCCCCTTTAATCCCTTTCACTATTTTTTATATTCCCTGAATGAATGGTTTTTATTACATTGAGCTGCATTTCCTTAATATGCAATTTGTTGAGAGTTTCAATATGAAAGGATGCTGTTTTTTGTCAAATGCTTTTTTTCTGCATCTGTTGAGATAATTATATGATTTTTTCTTTCATTTTATTTGGTGTAGCATATTTACTAATTTTGGTTTAATGAACATTTTTACATTGCAAAGATGAATCCCAATTCTTCATGGTGTACACTCATTTTAATATGCTGTTGAATTCAGTTTACTAATATTTTATTGAGGATTTTTTTCATTCACATTCAATAGAGGTATTGGCCTGTAATTTCTTTATTTTTACAGTCTTTATATGTCTCACAAAATGGCAATATTGTCACCTTTGGAATTTGGAAGTGTTTCAGAAGGATTGGATTAATTATTTAAATATTTGGTACAGTTCATCAGGGGAGTCCTTTGTTACTGGGCATTTCTTTGTTGGGAGGATGTTTATCACTCTAGCTTATACTCTCACTATGTGTCATTTTAGATGGTCTCTTTTTTTTTTTTAAAGATTCACTCTAGATGAGTTCCAAAAGTTCAGGCATTTCTTCTATTTTTAAAAATTTGTTGGCATATAATTCTTCATAGTAGTTTTTTATGACTTTTTATATTTCTGTCGTATCGGTTGTAATGTCTCCTTTTTATTAATAATTTAATTTATTTGAATCTTTCCTCTGTTTTCAGTTAGTCTAGTTAAAGTTTCATCAATTTTATCTTTTCAAAAACTAGCTCTTAGGTTTTTTAAATATTTTTCATTATTTTCTTAATCTGTATTTGATGTATTTCTGTTCTAGTCTTTATATTTCCTTTCTTCTAACTTTGAACTTTGTTCTTTTTCTATTTCTTGAGATGTCAAATTAGATTGTTTAAGCTCATTCTTTTTTTCCATAATGTAGTTATTGTGTTAAATTTTATTCTTAGAACTGTTTTTGCAGCATCATATAAGTTTTGATATGTTTCCGTATCCATTTATGTCAAAGCTATTTTTTTTATTTCCCTTTTCCTTTCTTCTTTGATCCATTAGGTGTTCATGAGTTCCAACATATTTGTAGATTTTCCAGTTTGCCTCTTGGTCATTGATTTCTAGTTTAATACCATTGTGTTTGGAAAAGATATTTGATAAAATTTCAATTTTCTTAAATTTGTTAAGACTTATTTTGTGACTTTTCATATGACCTATAATGGAGCTTGTTCTATATGGTTTTTTTAAGATTTTATTTATTTATTCATGAGAGACGCACACACAGAGAGAGAGGCAGAGGGAGAAGTAGGCTTTGTGCAAGAAGCCCAATGTGGGGCTCAATCCCAGGTCCCAGAATCACACCCTGAGCCGATGGCAGACCCTCAACCGCTGAGCCACCCAGGAGTCCCTGTTCTATGTGTTCTTAAGGAAAATGTGTATCTTGCTCCTATTGGATGGAATTTTTTGTATATGTTTTTTAGGCCCATTTGACCTAAAATATAGTTCAAATTAAATGATTCCTTGCTGATTTTATGTCTGGAGTATCTATCTGTTGTTTAAAGTGGGTACTGAGGTTCCCTACTATTATAGTATTGTCTATTTCTCTCATCAAATATTTTAGTATCTACTTAATATATTTAGATACCCAGGGCACCTGAAGTGTTTGCCTTTGGTTCAGGTTATGATCCCATGGTCCTGGGATCTGGCCTCATGTCTGGCTCCCTGCTGAGCAGGGAGTCTGCTCCCCTGCACCTCACTCATGCTTTCTTTCTCTAATAAATAAATAATCATATATATGTGTGTGTGTGTGTTGCTTATATATTTAACCATTGCAATATACTCTTGACAAATTGATACCTCTATCATTATGTACTGACCTTGCCCCGCCCTTACTGTTTGTGGCTTAAAGTCTATTAATGCAATATAATTATAGTTTCCCCTGCTCCCTTTGGTTTCCACTTGCATGGAATATGTTTTTCAATCACCTCACTTTGAGACTGTATAAGTCCTTAAAGCTTAAGTGTCACTCTTGTAAGCTTCATATAATTATTTCTTGTTTTCTAATTCATTCCACCATCTTATGACTATGGAGAATTTAGTTCATTTTTATTTAGAGTAATTATTGATAGGTAAGGATTTACAAGTAACATCTTATTAATTATTTCCTGGCTGTTTTATAGTTTCCTTATTAGTTCTTCTTCCCTTGCTTCCTTCTTTGTGACTTTATTATTTTCCCCAGTAATCTGCTTGAATTCCCTTCTCTTTAACATCAGTGTTACAGAAAACATCTTATAAATATGATAGTTTATTGTAAGCTGATAACTACTTAACTTTAATTAAGTAGTGGTCAATATATTATTATTTTATATATATATACATATATATTTATATTGAAGTACTAGAGTGTTCTAAATTTAACTATATATTACTTTCACCAGTGTGTTAAATATAAAAATGTATTTTGTGTTACTAATTAGTGTTTTCATTTCAGCTTGAAGAACTTCTTTCAGCATTTCTTTTTTTAAATTTTTTATTTATTTATGATAGTCACACAGAGAGAGAGAGAGAGACAGAGACAGAGATACAGGCAGAGGGAGAAGCAGGCTCCATGTACCGGGAGCCCGACGTGGGATTGGATCCCGGGTCTCCAGGATCGCGCCCTGAGCCAAAGGCAGGCGCCAAACCGCTGCGCCACCCAGGGATCCCTCTTTCAGCATTTCTTGAAGGAAAAAAAGGGTCTAGTGATAATTTACTCCCTCAGCTTTGTTTGTCTGGAAAATTATTTTTCTCCATAATTTCTGAAGGACAACTTTTAAAATAGAGTGGTTTACACTGGCAATTTATTTTCTTCTTTCAGCTTTTTGTATATATCATCCCACTCTCTCCTGGCTTGTAAGACTTCTGACTTCGATAATTAATAGATTCTTTTGATTGCATGTCATAAATTATCTAAGCTTTCCTAAATATTTTTCATTATATTTTTTGTTTTCATTTTACTCAATAATTTAAAGGATTCTGTCTTCTAATTCATACATTCTTTTCTTCTGTTTTATCTTTTCTGCTTTTGTTCTTTATTAATTTTTTATTTCATCCATTATGTTTTACAGCTCCAGAATTTCTTTCTTTTATGTTTTCTATCCTTTTTGTTAAACTACTCAATTTGCTTGTGTATTGTTTGCCTCATTTTTTGAATTATTTTTCTGTGTTTTTATAGTTCAGTGAGCTAGCTTCCTTAAAATAGCTATTTTGAATTCTTTATCAGGTAAATCATAAATATTCATTATTTTGTGTTTGGTTACTGAAAAATTACTGTAATCCTTTTGTGGTGTCTACAATCCTTGATGCTTCATGTTCCTTGAAATTTTGCATGTTGTTTTCATATTTGAAGTAGTAGTCACCTTGCCCATTCTTTACTGATTGACTTCAAAAGATAAATAGCTTCCTTCTCTGCTAGGAATTCTGAGGATCTCTCAGACCTTGTATGGATATATATATGCTCCATGCTTCTTGCTCCCTTTTGTGAAAGAATTCTTAAACTTGAATTATTTTCTTGATCTTGCAAAGCATGAGGACAAGTGCAGACAGCCTGTTTTTATTTCACAAGAAGCAGCAATAAAGCTCAAGTTTGTGGTATTTCTTGGTCCACAGAATCATGTTAGGTTCATGTGCATTCTCACTAGCGATTTGTCAAAGCTCACATTCACCACCAGCAGGAGCATGCACAGGCAGCCAAACACAATATGGGAGTATGTATGGGTGAGACACACAGTGTTTGGGAATGCCCATGGACCAGTTTAAGGATCCATTGGAAAGGCATTCCCAGAAGCTCATGAGTAGGCTTCTTGATGTAGTCTTTAACACAGTTGGGTTCATATTCATTTAATGCCTTCTGAGAGTCATCTGCTGCTCTCTCTGCCTCTTCTTGTCCATAGTCACGCTGCTCATGACTCAATACTCTGGATGTGATGAGAGAGAAATGGACCTTTTTGACATTGTCCCACACAGCTAAGGAAACTAGGCATTCACACACTTTCACTGTCCCCCATGGAAGAAATCAGAGACCAAGAAGATCTCTTTTGGCAGTAAGCTGTACTGCTTCAACTGTTCCAACTGTTCCTCTTACTCTTTCCATGCAGCCTTTTTTTTAAACTTAATTGTGTGCTATAACTTCTTCACTAGAAACTAGGACTTTAACAAAGTTTCATACGTGGGTAACCATTAAGATAGTGTTGTCCAGGATATTTTGGACCATGGTTGAGAGGAGCTGAAGGTGGGTCATGGACTACTACAGTGTCCAAAGCTGGTACCAAGGGCTATTGCCACACACAAATGTGGGCAAGTCTCTTCCTGGTTCTCTTAGCATATGGTACTGACTACTAATTGGTGCAGCCACAGTGGAAAACATTATGGAAGTTCCTCAAAAATTGAAAATTAAATTACCATATGATCCAATAATTCCAGTCCTGGGTGATTTGCCTAAAATACGAAAACTGTAATTTGAAAAAATATATATATATATATACACATTTATAGTTATTTCTTGTATTTCATCAAATATGGAAGCAACCCAAGTATCCCTTGGGTCCCTAGGTGAATGGGTAAAAAAGATATATATTTTTTTGTCATGTCTTCTTCTGGTTTGTGTATCAGAGTTATGCTTGTCTTGTAGAATAATTTTTGTGCTTTCCTCTTTCCTTTCCCTTCTATTTTCTCAAATAGTTTGAGAAAAATAGGTATTAACTCTTCTTTAAATACTTGGTAGAACCCACTGAATCTCTCAGTTCTACACTTGTTTGTTAGAAGTTTATTTTTATTACTGATTCAATTTCATCACTAGTAATAGTCTATTTAAATTTTCTATTTCTTCCTGATTCATTTTTGGAAAGTTATATGCTTCTAGGAATTTAGTCATTTCTTTTAGTTTGTTCAATTTGATGCCATCTAGTGATTCATAATTTCCCTTCTATTCCTACATATTTTTCTGGTGTCAGTTATTATTTCTCCTCCTTCATGTCTGATTACATTTATTTGAGTCCTCTTTCTTTTCTTCTTACTGAGTCTAGCAAAATGTTTATCAATCTTGTTGATTTTTTCAAAAAAATAGTTCTCATTTAATTGATGTTTTATTGTTTTCTGTGTCTATTTCATGTATTTCTCCTCTATTATTATTTCCTTTATTCTACTGGCTTGGGGCTTTGTTCTTCTAGTTCCTTTAGGTACAAAATTAGATTGTTTGAGATTTTTCTTGCTGCTACTTGAAGTAAGGCTGTATTACTGTAAATTTTCCTTTACAGTTACCTTTTATTTTTTTTTGGTAGTTTGTGGTTGCTTTGTTTTTTAATGTTTTATCTAGGGGATCCCTGAGTGGCTCAGTGGTTTAGCACCTGCTTTTGGCCCAGGGCATGATCCTGGAGTCCCAGGATCCAGTCCCACATCGGGCTCCCTGCATGGAGCTTGCTTCTCCCTCTGCCTCTGTGTGTGTGTGTGTGTGTGTGTGTGTGTGTGTCTGTGTGTGTGTGATGAATAAATAAATAATTTAAAAATAAATAAACATAAAATATTTTATCTATTTGAGAGAGAATACAAAAGTAGAGGGAAGAGCAGAGGGAGAGGAAGAAGCCAACTCCATGTTGAGTGTGGAGCATGATGTAGGGCTTGATACAAAGATTCTGAGATCATGACCTGAGCTGAACTCAAACTGAATGAGCCATCTGGGTGCCTCACTGTTGGGTTTTCATCTTCATCTGTCTTCATGTACTTTTTTATTTCCCCTTTTTTCTCTTGTAGGACCTATTCATTGCTTAGTAGCATGTTACTGTGTACTTGTGTTCTTTCCAATTTTTTTGTGATTGATTTCTAATTTCATAGAATTATAGTTAGAAAAGATGCATGATATGATTTTCAAATTTTTGAATTGATTCAGACTTCTTTTGTGGCATAACATTTGATTTACTTGGAGGAAGATTCCATGTGCCCTTGAAAAGAATGTACATTCCACACATTGACTAGAATGTTCTGAATCTGTTAGCTCCATCTGGTTCAATGTGTCACTCAAAGCCACTCTTTCCTTGTTGATTTTCTGCCTGGATGGTATATTTATTCCCATAAAAGTGTGTTAAATTTCCCTACTAGTATTGTAATATTGTCAATTTCTTCCTTTAGTCTGTTGATACTTACTTTATGTATATGGGTGCACCCATTATGGGTGCATAGACATTTAAAATTGTCACATCTTCTGACTGGATTTTTCCCTGTATCGCTAAGCAGTGTATTACTTTGTCTTTTGTTTAAGTGTTTGTTTTAAAATATATTTTGTCCTATATAAGTATTACTACCTAGCGTTATTTTTGCTTCCATTTGCATGATGTTTTTCCACCCCTTTGCTTTCAATCTGCATGTGCCTTTAAGTCTGAAGTGAATCTCTTCTGGGTAACATAGATGAGTCTTGTGTTTTTTTGAGATTTTATTTATTTGAGAAAGAGAAAGAAAGCATGCATGTGTGTGCATATGCACGAGAGAGACAGAGAGAAAGAGAGAGAGATAGAGAGAAAGAGAAAGAGAATGAGAGGGGCAAGGGGCAGAGGGAGAGGGAGAGAGAATCTGCGCTGAGTATGGAACCTGACACCAACCTTGATCCCAAGACCCAGAGATCATGACCTGAGCTGAAATCAAGAGTCAGATGTTTAACTGACTAAGATACCCAGGCACCCCAAGGAGTCTTGGTTTTTATCCATTCACTTAGCGTACATCTTTTGAATTGAGTATTTGGGCAATTTACATTCAAAGTATTATGAATAATTGTGTAATCATTTTTTTACATTCAGAAAATTCATTGTTCTTTATTTTTTTAATTTAAATACATCTTAGGTAACATATACTGTAGTATAAGTTTCAGAGGTAGAATTTAGTGATTCATCATTTGCTTATGACACCCAGTGCTCATAACATCAAGTGGCTTCCTTAATGCCCATCACCCAGTTATGATATCCTCCCCAACTACTTACCTTCCAGCAACCCTCAGTTTCCTTCCCACAGTTAAGTCTCGTATGCTTGGCCTCCCCCTCTATTTTCCTCTTTTCCTTCCCTTCTCCTACATTCACCTATTTTGTTTTTAAATTTCACATGAGCGAGATCATATGGTATTTGTCTTTCTCTCATTGACTTATTTTGCTTAGCATAATACTCACTAGTTTCAACCATGTCATTGCACATGGCAAGTTTTCATTCTTTTTGAATAATGAGTAATATTCATATATATGTATATGTATATATATACATATATATGTATGTATATATATATGTTCATACCACTGCTTCTTTATCCATTCATCAGTTAATAGACATTTGGGCTCTTTCCATATTGACCCTATTGTGGATAGTGATAATATAAACATTGGTGTGCATATGCTCTTTTGAATCACTATGTTTGTATCCTTTGGATAAATACATAGTAGTGCAATTTCTGGGTCATAGGGTAGTTCTATTGTTAATCTTCTGAGAAAATGCCATACTGTTTCCCACACTGGCTGCTCCAGTTTGCATTCCGACCAACAGTGTAACAGTGTTCCCCCTTCTCTACATCCTTACCAACACCTCTTGTTTCTGAGTTAATTTTAGCCATTCTGACCAGTGTAAGGTGGTATCTTGTTGTGGTTTTGATTTGTATCTCCCTGATGCTGAGTGATGTTGCACAGTTTTTCCATGAGTCCATGAGCCATTTGTCTATCATCTTTGGAGAAATGTCTATTCATGTTTTGTGCCCACTACCTGACTGAATTTTTTGTTTTTTGGGTACTGGCATTGTTTGATAAGTACTTCATAAATTTGAGATACCAACCTTTTATCTTAGAAGTTATTTGCAAATATCTCTTCCCATTCTGTAGGTTATCTTTTGGTTTTGTCGACTGTTTCCTTTGCTGTGGAAAGCTTTTTGTCCTAATGCAATCCCAAGTTATGCTTCATTTCCCTTGTGTTTGGGGATGTATCTTGAAATAATTTGTTGAAGCTGAGGTCAAAGAGGTTGCTGTCTGTGTTCTCTTCTAAGACTTTGACAGATTCCTGTCTCACATTCTGATCTTTCATCCATTTTGAGTTTATGTTTGTATATACTGTAAGAAAATGGTCCAGTTTCATTCTTCTACATATGGCTGTCTGTAGTTTTCTCAACACCATTTTTTGAAGAGGTTGTCTTTTTTCCATTGGATATTGTTTCTTGCTTTGTGGAAGATAAGTTGACCATAGAATTGGGGGTTTATTTCTGGGTTCTCTATTCTGTTGCATTGATCAATGTGTGTAATTTTGTTCCAGTAACACTGTCTTGTTGTTTACAGATTTGTAACACAAATGAAGTCTGGAATTGTGATAGCTTTGATTTTCTTTTTCTACATTCTTTTGTTTATTCAGGACCTTCTCTGGTTGCATTCACATTTTAGGATTGCTTGTTCCAGCTCTGTGAAAAATGCTCATGGTATTTTGATAGGGATTGCATTGACTATGTAGATTGCTTTGAGAAGCACAGACATTTTAACAAATTTTTCTTCTAATCCATGGGAATGTAATCTTTTTCATTTATTTGTACCTTCCTCGATTTCATTCATGAGTATTCCATTGTTTTTAGAGTACACATCATTTACAGCTTTTGTTAGACCTATTCTTTTTTTTAATAAATTTATTTTTTATTGGTGTTCAATTTACCAACATACAGAATAACACCCAGTGCTCATCCCGTCAAGTGCCCCACCCCCGTGCCCATCACCCATTCACCCCCACCCCCCGCCCTCCTCCCCTTCCACCACTTCTAGTTCGTTTCCCAGAGTTAGGAGTTTTTATGTTATGTCTCCCTTTCTGATATTTCCCACACATTTCTTCTCCTTTCCCTTATATTCACTTTCACTATTATGTTAGGCCTATTCTTAGATATGATTCTTGGTGCATTTGTAGATGGGATCATTTCCTTGATTTTATCTCCTTTCTTCTGACTCATTGTTAATGTATAGAAATATAGCTGACTTCTGTGCCTTGCTTTTATATCCCATGACTTTGTTGTATTTGTTATAGCAATTTTCAGGGGAATATTTCAGGTTTTCTCCTTAGAGTACCATGTCTACTGCAGAGTGAGTTAAGAGTCTCTCATGGACCTCTTTGCCAATTGGGTTCTATGTACTTCTTGTTTTTGTCTAATTTCTGAGGCTAAGATTTCCAGTACTATGTTGAAAATATTGGTGCGAGTGGACATCCCTGTTCTGTTCCTGAACTAGGGTAAAAAGGTTTCTGTTTTTCCCCATTTAGGATGATATTAGCTATGGGTTTTTACATAAAGATTTTATGACATTAAGATCTGTTCCCACTATTCCTACACACACACACACACACACACACACACACACACACTGTGGATACTGTATTTTGTCAAATTCTTTTTCTGCATCAACTGAGAGGGTCATATGGTTCTTGTCCATTCTTGTATTAATGTGGCGTACCACATTGATTGATTTCTGGATGTTGAACCACCCCTGCAGGCCCAGGAATAAATCAATAATCCTTTTAAAGTAATGTTGGATCCTCATAGCTAGTATCTTGGTGAGAATTTTTACATCCAAGTTCCCCAGGGATATTGGTCTGTAATTATCCTTTTCAGAGGAGTCTTCGGTTTGGGTAATGCTGGCCTCATAGAATGAATTTGTAAATTTTCCTTCCCTTTCTATTTTTTTGAACAGCTTCAGAAGGATAGATATTATTTTTTTTAAATATTTGGTAGTATTCCCCTGGGAAGACAGCCAGCCAGGAACTCATGTTTGTTGGTATAATTTTGATTACTGATTCAATTTCTCTCCTGGTTATGGATCTCTTCAGGTTTTCTATTTTTTTCCTTCTTCAGTTTTGACAGTTTATATGGTTCTAGGAATGCATCCATTTCTTCCAGAATGCCTAATTTGCTGGTATATAATTGCTTATAATATTCACTTTTAATTGTTTGTATTTCTTCAGTATTGGTTGTGATCTCTGCTCTTTCCTTCATGATTTTATTTATTTCCATCTTTTCTCCTTTCTTTTTTAAATTTAAATTCAATTATCAATGTATATTTCATCATTAGTTTCAGATGTAGTGTTCAATAATTTATCAGTTGCATATAACACTCAGTGCTCATTAAATTTTGTGCCCACTTTATAATACCCATCACTCAATTACCTGACCCACCCACCCACCTCCCCCTAGAAACCCTTAGTTTGTTTCTTAGAGTTAAGAGTCTCTCATGGTTTGTCTCCCTCTCTGATTTATTCCCATTTTCTTTTCCTCCCTTCCCCTATGATCCTCTGTGATGTTCCATATATTGAAATATGAGTGACACCATATGATAATTATCTTTCTCAATTGACTTATTTTACTCAGCATAATACCCTCCAGTTCCATCCACATCAGTATAAATGGTAAATATCCTTTCTGATGGCTGAATAATATTCCATTGTATATATACATCAAATCTTCTTTATCCATTCATCTATCAATTGATATTTTGGCTCCTTCCACAATTTGGTTTTAATGGACTTTCTTTTTGATAATCCTGAGTAAGCGTTTATCAATTTTATTATTTCTTTCAATTAACACCTCCTCCTTTTGTTGATCTGTTCTATTGTTGTTGTTTATTTCTTTATCATTGATTTCTGCTCTAACATTTATTACTTCTCTTCTGCATTTAGACATTTTTGCTGTTCTTTTTTCAGCTCCTTAAGCTGTAAGGTTACTTGGTGTATATGAGACTTTCCTTGTTTGTTGATAAGGGCCTGTATTACTATGTACCTGCCTCTTAAGTCTGCCTTTGCTGTATCCCAAGGTTTTGAACTGTTTTTGCTATAATTTCGTGTGCTTCCAGTTTTTAAAAAACTTTAATTTTCTGGTTGACCCATTAATTCTTTACTAGGATGCTTTTTAACCTCCATGTACTTGTGGCCCTTCCAGTTTTTTTCTTGTGGCTGAGTTCATGTTTTATGGCATTGTGGTCTGAAAACATGCATGTTATGATCTCAATATTTTTGTAGCAGTTGAGACCTGATGTGTGAGCCAGTTTGTGATCTGTTCTGGAGAATGTTCAATGTGTAGTAGAGAATGTGTATTCTGCTGCTTTAGGATGAAATCCTCTGAATACATCTGTTAAGTCTATTTGGTCCAGTATGTCATTGAAAGTCCTTATTTCCTTGTTAATATTCTGTTTATATTATCTGTCTATTGTGTGAGTGGAATGTTAAAGTCCCTTACTATTTTTGTATTGTGAACAATGTGTTTCTTTAATTTTGTTATTAATTGGTTCACAGAAGTGGCCACTCCCAAGTTAGGGATATAAATATTTAAAACTGTTGGATCTTGTTGCATAGACCCTTTTAATATGGTATAGTGTCTTTCTTCATCTTTTACTAGACTCTTTGGTTTAAAATCTAGTTTGTCTTATATAAGAATGGCTACCTGAGCTTTCTTTTTAAGTACATTAGCATGATAAATGGTTCTGCATCCCCTCACTTTCAAAATGGAGGTGTCTTTGGGTCTAAAATGTTTTTCCTGGAAGCAGTATATCAATAAGTCTTTTTTATTTTTTTTTATCCCTTCTGTTACCTGTATCTTTTGATTGGAGCATTTAGTCCATTTATATTCAGACTAATTATTGAAAGACATGAATTTAATGTCAATGTATTACCTGTATAATCACTGTTCCTGTAGGTTGGCTCTGTTCCTTTCTAGTCATTGTTACTTTGAGGCTCTCTCTTTCTGCTCAAAGGGCCACCTTTAATATTTTTTTTAGGAGTGGTTAGGTGTTCAAAAATTCCTTTATTTTGTGTTTATCCTGGAAAACCTTCACCTCTCCTTATATTCTGAATGACAGCCTTGTTGAATAAAGTATTCTTGGATGTATATTTTCTCATTTATGACTTTGAATATCTCATGCCAGTCTTTCTGGCTTGCCAGACTCCATGGACAGGTTTTCTGCCAACATTATGTGTCTACCTTTGTAGGTTAAGGACCACTTTTCTTGAACTGCATTCAAGAATTTCTGTTTATCTTTGAAGTTTGCAAATTTAACGATTATGTGTCAGAGTGCCGACCTATTTTTATTGATTATGAGAGGAGTTCCCTGTGCCTCCTGGACTTGAATGCCTTTTACCTTCCACAGATTAAGAAAGTTCTCAGCTATAATTTGTTCAAATGAACCTTCTACCTCATTCTCTTGCTCCTCATCTTCTGGGACATGTTTTATTCAGATATTATTTCACTTTATGGAATAGCTGAGATTTCTAAATCTCCCTTCATAATTTAATAGTTTTCTTTTTCTCTTCTTTTCAGCTTATTTTCCAACATTTTATCTTCTATATCACTAACTCACTCCTCTACCTCATTCATCATTGTGTTTATAGCCTCCACTTGGGACTGCATCTCTGTAATAGCATTTTTAATTTTGGCATGACTAGGTTTTAGTTCTTTTATTTCTATTTTTTTAAAGATTTTATTTATTTATTTGAGAGAAAGAATGTGAGAGAGCAAGCATTAGCAGGGGGGAGGAGTAGAGGGAGATATAGAAGCAGACTCCCAGCCGAGCAGGGATCTCAATCCCAATCATTACCTGAGCCAAAGGCAGATGCTTAACCAACTGAGGCACCCCTAGTTTTTTTATTTCTACAGTAAGGGATTCTCTAGTGACTTCTATGTTTATTTTAAGCCTAGATAGTATCTTGACAATCACTGTTTCAAATTCTAGTTCAGACATCTTACTTATATTCATGGTGATTAAATCTCTTGCAGTGAGTACTACCTCCTGTTCATTCTTTTGGGATGAATTTCTCAGTCTTATCACTTTCTCCAGAAAATAAGAAAGAAGGACAGAAAACAACAATAACAATAGAAAAAAAAGAAACAAACAAACAAACAAAAAAACCCCACCAAAGACAGAAAAAACAAAACAAACAAAAAAAACTAGATCCTAAGTGTGGTTTGTTCTGCAAACATACATATATATAATGAAAAGAAAAATAAATATATATGTTAAGTATAAGAAATAAAAGTTAAAAAAAAATTGAAAAAGTAAGAAAATAACTGAAAAAATAATACTGAAATGACAAAAAAATTTAAAAACCACAAAGAATTCTAAATATCAATTTCCCCAAGAGCTGAAGCTTTGCAGCTGAAGCTTTGCAGCCCTCTATGATCAGTGAAAATGTTATAAGCCTGCTTTCCTCCTGGTTTTCAGGGGGAAAGTCCTCTTACATTGATTCCCAGGTTCACCTGTGCTATTGCAAATGCATCTTCCTCAGCAGACACAGGGAAGCATCTCATGATTCCACTATGTGGTACTGTTTCCTCCCTGAACGTTTTTAGGACAATGGGCTAGATGAATATCATGATGCACAGCTCTCTGGCCTCAGAGCTGAAACCTTGCAGATCCCCATTCCTCAGTGAACACTCAGAAAAGCAGTCAATCACTCCTATCTCTGAAGTTTCTTTCAGAACACTGTGTTCAGCTGGACTGTGACCAAACATTTTTATCTCAGGCACACGACGGAGTTTCAAAATGACAAATTTTATTTATTTTCATTTTTAAAAATTGATTATATTTATTTTATTTTAAATTTAAATTAAATTAATTAGCATACAGTGTATTATTAATTTCAGAGGTTGAATTCAGTGATTCATCATTACTTCTTAAATTCCACATATGAGTGAAATTATATATTTGTCTTTCTCTGATTCACTAATTTGACTTAGCAAAATACCCTCTAATGTCATACACATCATTGCAAATGGAAAGATTTCATTTTTGACAGCTGAGTAGTATTCCGTTTTACATACCACTCATCTTTACCATTTGTCTGTCAATGGACATTTGTGCTCTTTCCACAGTCTGCTTATTGTTGACATTGGGGCTTTTTCCACAGTCTGGCTATTGTTGACATTGCTACTATAAACATTGGTATGTAGGGACCCCTTTGGTTCACTACATTTGTATCTTTTGGGTAAATAACTAGTAGTACAATTGCTGTGTCATGGTGATCCCTGGGTGGCACAGTGGTTTAGCGCCTGCCTTTGGCCCAGGGCACAATCCTGGAGACCCGGGATCGAATCCCACATCGGGCTCCCGGTGCATGGAGCCTGCTTCTCCCTCTGCCTGTGTCTCTGCCTCTCTGTGTGTGTGTGTGTGTGTGACTATCATAAATAAATAAAAATTTAAAAAAATTTTTAAAAATATTGCTGTGTCATAGGGTAGCTCTATTTTCAAATCTTTGAGAAACTTCCATGCTTCTTCCACAGTAGCTGCACCAACTCTCATTCCCACCAACAGTGTAAGAGTGTTCTAATTTCTCCACATCCTCACCAACATCGCTCATTTCCTGAATTGCTTATTTTACCCATTCTGACTATTTGGAAGTGGTACCTCATTGTAGCTTTGATTTGTATTTCCCTGATACCTACTTGATGTTCAGCAGTTTTTCATCTGTCTGTTGAAAATTTGTATGTCTTCTTTGGAAAAATATCTGTTCATGTCTTTTGCCCAAGTCTTGACTGGAATTTTTTGGTTTTGGGGTATTAGTGTTGACTTTGATAAGTTCTTTATAGATCATGGATACTAGATTTTATTGAATAAAACATTTGCAAATACCTTTTCTCGTTCTGTCATTCATCTTTTGGTTTTATTGACTGTTTGCTATGCAAAATCTTTTTATCTTGATAAAGTCCTAATACTTCATTTTTGCATTTGTTTTCCTTGCCTTTGAAGTTATGTCTAGCAAGAAGTTGCTGTGGCCAAGATCACAGAGGTTGCTGCCTTTTTTCTCCTCTAAGATTTTGATAGATCCATGTCTCATATTTAGGTCTTTCATCCATTTTGACTCTATTTTTGCATATGGTGTAAGATAAAGGTTCAGTCTCATTTTTCTACATGTGGCTGTCCAATTTTCCAGACACCATTTGTTGAAGAGACTGTCATTTTTCATTGGATATTCTTTCATTCTTTGTCAGAGATTAGTTGACCATTGAGTTGAGGGTACATTTCTGGGTTCTCTATTCTGTGCCATTGACCTATGTGTCTGTTTTTTGCTGGTACCATAGTGTCCTGATTATTACAGCTTTTCCATATGACTTGAAGTCTGGCATTGTAATGCCATCAGCTTTTGTTTGTTTAAGTTTTTCAGCATTCCTCTGGCTTTTGGGGTCTTTTATGATTCCATACAAATTTAGAATTATTTATTCCATTTCTCTGAAAATAATTAATGTTATTTTGATAGGGATTTCATTGAAAGTATAGACTTCTGGAAGTAGCATAGACATTTTAACGTTTATTCTTCCAATCCATGAGAATTTAACATTTTTCTACTTATTTGTGTCTTCCTCGGTTTCTTTCATTGGTATTCTGTCGTTTTTAGAGTACAGGTCTTTTGTCTCCTTGATTAGGTTTATTCCTATATATCTTATGGGTTTTGGTGCAATTGTGATATTGATTTTTAATTTCTCTACTTTCTGTCTCATTGTTAGTGAATAGACATGCAAATTATTTCTGTGCATTAATTTTGTATACTGCCATTTTGCTGAAATCCTGCATGAGTTCTAGCAATTTTGAATTGGATTCCTATACATTTTCCTAATAAAAAATCATGTAATCTGTGAATAATGTGAGTATAACTTCTTCATTGTAGATTCAGATGCCTTTTATTTGGTCTTATTACCTGATGGCTGAGACTAGGACTTCCAGTACTATGTTGAACAATAGTAGCGAGAGTGGACATCTTTGTCATATTCCTGACATGAGAGGGAAAGCTCTCAGTTTTCCCCCATTGACAAAAATCTTCACTGTGAGTTTTTTGTAGATGCCTTCTATGAGGTATGTTCTGACTATCCCTACACTGTGGAGATTTTTAATCAAGAAAGAATAGTTTATTTTGTCAAAAACTTTTTTCTGCATCATTTGAGAGTATCATAAGGTTTTTGTTGCTTTTTTAATGTGGTGTTTCACATTGAATGATTTGCAGATTTTGAGCCACCCAGGCAACATAGGAATAAATTCCATTTGATGGTGAAGATGATCCTTTTAATGCATTGTTGGATGCTGTTGGCCAGTATGTTGGTGAGATTTTTGCATCCAGTTTGTTAGAAATATTGGTCTGAATTCTCCTTTTTGGTTCTGGGATCAAGATAATGCTGTTCCCATAGAACAGTTTGGAAATTCTCCTCCATTTCTACTTTTTTTTATAAATTTATTTTTTACTGGTGTTCAATTTGCCAACATATAGAATAACACCCAGTACTCATCCCATCAATTGCCCCCCTCAGTGCCCGTCACCCAGTCAACCCCACCCCCTGCCCAACTCCCCTTCTCCCACCCCTAGTTCATTTCCCAGAGTTAAGAGTCTCTCACGTTCGGTCTCCCTTTCTTATATTTCCCACTCATTTTTTCTCCTTTTCACTTTATTCCCGTTCACTATTATTTATATTCCCCAAATGAATGAGACCATATAATGTTTGTCTTTCTCCAATTGACTTATTTCACTCAGCATAATACCCTCCAGGTCCAACCACGTCGAAGCAAATGGTGGGTATTTGTCGTTTCTAATGTCTGAGTAATATTTCATTGTATACACAAACCACATCTATTTTATCCATTGATCTTTCGATGGACACTGAGGCTCCTTCCACAGTTTGGCTATTGTGCACATTGCTGCTATAAACATCAGGGTGCAGGTGTCCCGGCGTTTCATTGCATCTGTATCTTTGGGGTAAATCCCCAGCAGTGCAATTGCTGGGTCGTAGGGCAGGTCTATTTTTAACCCTTTGAGGAACCTCCACAGAGTTTTCCAGAGTGGCTACACGAGTTCACATCCCACCAACAGTGCAAGAGGGTTCCCCTTTCTCCACATGCTCTCCAACATTTGTTGTTTCTTGACTTGTTAATTTTCCCCATTCTTATTGGTGTGAGGTGGTATCTCATTGTGGTTTTGATATGTATTTCCCCGATGGCAAGTAATGCGGATCATTTTCTCATGCACTTGTTGGCCATGTCTATGTATTCCTCTGTGAGATTTCTGTGCATGTCTTTTGCCCATTTCAGGATTGGATGTTTTTTTTTTCGTTGCTGTTGAGTTTAATAAGTTGTTTATAGATGTTGGATACTAGCCCTTTATCTGACATGTCATTTGCAAATATCTTCTCCCATTCTGTAGGTTGTCTTTTAGTTTTGTTGACTGTATCTTTTGCTGTGCAAAAGCTTCTTATCTTGATGAAGTCCCAATAGTTCATTTTTGCTTTTGTTTCTCTTGTTTTCATGGATGTATCTTGCAAGAAGTTACTGTGGCCAAGTTCAAAAAGGGTGTTGCCTGTGTTCTCCTCTAGGATTTTGATGGAATCTTGTCTCACATATAGACCTTTCACCCATTTTGAGTTTATTTTTGTGTATGGTGCAAGAAAGTGTCCTAATTTCATTCTTCTGCATGTGAATGTCCAATTTTCCCGGCACCACTTATTGAAGAGACTGTCTTTCTTAGAGTGGATAGTCTTTCATCCTTTGTCAAATGTTAGTTGACCATAAGGTTGAGGGTCCACTTCTGAATTCTCTATTCTGTTCCATTGATCTATGTGTCTGTTTTTGTGCCAGTACCACACTGTCTTGATGACCACAGCTTTGTAGTACAACCTGAAATCTGGCATTGTGATGCCCCCAGATACGGTTTTCTTTTCTAAAATTCCCCTGGCTATTTGGGGTCTTTTCTGATTCCACACAAATCTTAAAAAAGTTTGTTCCAACTCTTTGAAGAAAGTACATGTTATTTTGATAAGGATTGCATTAAACGTGTAAATTGCCCAGGGTAGCATTGACATTTTCACAATATTAATTCTTCCAATCCATAAGCATGGAATGTTTTTCCATCTCTTTGTGTCTTCCTCAATTTCTTTCAGAAGTGTTCTGTAGTTTTTAGGGTATAGATTCTTTACCTCTTTGGTAAGGTTTATTCCTAGGTATCTTATGTTTTTGGGTACAATTGTAAATGGGATTGCCTCCTTAATTTCTCTTTCTTCAGTCTCATTGTTATTGTATAGAAATGCCACTGACTTATGGGCATTGATTTTGTATCCTGCCACACTGCCAAAATGCTGTATGAGTTCTAGCAATCTTGGGGTGGAATCTTTTGGGTTTTCTATGTAGAGTATCATGTCATCGGTGAAGAGGGAGAGTTTGACTTCTTTGCCAACTTGAATGCCTTTTATTTCTTTTTGTTGCCTGATTGCTGAGGCTAGGACTTCTAGTACTATGTTGGATAGCAGTGGTGAGAGTGGACATCCCTTTTGTGATCCTGATCTTAGGGAAAAGGCTCCCAGTGTTTCCCCATTGAGAATAATATTTGCTGTTGGCTTTTCAGATATGGCTTTCAAGATGTTGAGGAATGTTCCCTCTATCCCTACACTCTGAAGAGTTTTGATCGGAAATGGATGCTGTATTTTGTCAAATGCTTTCTCTGCATCTATTGAGAGGATCATATGGTTCTTGGTTTTTCTCTTGCTGATATGATGAATCACATTGATTGTTTTAGGAGTGTTGAACCACCTTTGCATCCCGGGGATAAATCCTACTTGGTCAGAGTGAATAATCTTCTAACTGTATTGTTGTATCCTATTGGCTAGTATCTTGTTGAGAATATTTGCATCCATGTTCATCAAGGATATGGCCTATAATTCTCCTTTTTGGTGGGGTACTTATCTGGTTTTTGAATTAAGGTGATACTGGCCTCATAGAACAGGTTTGGAAGTATTCCATCTCTTTCTATCTTTCAGAACAGCTTTAGTAGAATAGGTATGGTGTCTTCTTTAAACGTTTGATAGAATTCCCCAGGGAAGCCATCTGGCCCTGGAATTTGTGTCTTGGGAGTTTTTTTTATGACTGATTCAATTTACTCCCTGCCACACTGTTCAGGTTTTCTATTTTTTCCTGTTTCAATTTTGATAGTTTGTGGTTTTCCAGAAATGCGTCCATTTCTTCTAGATTCCCTAATTTGGGAGGGAGGGGCAAGATGGCGGAAGAGTAGGGTCTCCAAATCACCTGTCTCCACCAAATTACCTAGAAAACATTCCAATCATCCTGAAAATCTATGAATTCGGCCTGATAATTAAAGAGAGAACACCTGGAATGCAACAGTGAGAAGAGTTCGCGCTTCTATCAAGGTAGGAAGACGGGGAAAAAGAAATAAAGAAACAAAGGCCTCCAAGGGGGAGGGGCCCCGCGAGGAGCCGGGCTGAGGCCGGGGCGAGTGTCCCCAGGACAGGAGAGCCCCGTCCCGGAAGAGCAGGAGCTGCACCAACCTTCCCGGGGGAAAGGGGCTCGCAGGGAGTTGGAGCAGGACCCAGGAGGGAGGTGATGCCCTCGGGCTCCCCGGGTCAGTAACAGCAACTGCGTGCCCAGGAGAATGCGCCGAGCTCCCTAAGGGCTGCAGCGCGCACGGTGGGACCGGCGGGACCCGGAGCAGCTCGGAGGGGCTTGGGCGGCGGCTCCGCGGAGGGGGCTGCGCGGCCCCGGGAGCAGCTCGGAGGGGCTCGGGCAGAGGAAGAGGCTCCGTGCGGAGGGGGCTGCGCGGTTCCAGGAGCAGCTCGGAGGGGCTCGGGCGGCGGCTCCACGGAGGGGGCTGCGCGGCGCGGGAGCGCGAATCCACCAGCGCAGGCTCCTGAGCACAGGGCGCCGGGACACAGCCCAGGATCCCGCCTCCCCCGGGACAGGCAGAGGCCGGGAGGGCCCAGGACAGCAAGGAAGCTCCTGCCCCGAGCTGAGCAGATCAGCGGCCCCACCCCGGAGCCTCCAGGCCCTGCAGACTGAGACCTCCGGAGTTATTGCATGGGCTGAATCCAGGTTTCCAGAGCTGCCCCGCCACTAGGCCCGCCTTCTGCGGCCTCACGGGGTAAACAACCCCCACTGAGCCCTGCACCAGGCAGGGGCACAGCAGCTCCCCCAACTGCTAACACCTGAAAATCAGCACAGCAGGCCCCTCCCCCAGAAGACCAGCTAGACTGACTGACAACTTCCAGAGGAAGCCGAGGGACTTAAAGTACACAGGATCAGAAGATACTCCCCCGTGGTTCTTTTTTTTGTTGTTGTTCTGTTTAGTTTTGTTTTGCTTTTTGATTTGTTTCCTTCCCCCACCCCCCTTTTTTTCTCCTTTCTTTTTCTTTCTCTTCTTCTTCCCTTTTTTTCTTTTTCGTTTTTTTCTTCCTTTTTTTTCTCTTTCTCTTTTCTTTCCTTCTTTCACTCATCTCTTTTTCTCCTTTTCCCAATACAACTTGCTTTTGGCCACTCTGCACTGAGAAAAATGACTAGAAGGAAAACCTCACCTCAAAAGAAAGAATCAGAAACAGTCCTCTCTCCCACAGAGTTACAAAATCTGGATTACAATTCAAATCTTTGGATGCAGCAAAAGCAGTCCTGAGGGGGAAATACATCGCAATACAAGCATCCATTTAAAACTGGAAAGAACTCAAATACAAAAGCTAACCTTACACATAAAGGAGCTAGAGAAAAAACAGCAAATAGATCCTACACCCAAGAGAAGAAGGGAGTTAATAAAGATTCGAGCAGAACTCAATGAAATCGAGACCAGAAGAACTGTGGAACAGATCAACAGAACCAGGAGTTGGTTCTTTGAAAGAATTAATAAGATAGATAAACCATTAGCCAGCCTTATTAAAAAGAAGAGAGAGAAGACTCAAATTAATAAAATCATGAATGAGAAAGGAGAGATCACTACCAACACCAAGGAAATACAAACTATTTTAAAAACATATTATGAACAGCTATATGCCAATAAATTAAGCAATCTAGAAGAAATGGACGCATTCCTGGAAAGCCACAAACTACCAAAATTGGAACAGGAAGAAATAGAAAACCTGAACAGGCCAATAACCAGGGAGGAAATTGAAGCAGTCATCAAAAACCTCCCAAGACACAAGAGTCCAGGGCCAGATGGCTTCCCAGGGGAATTTTATCAAACGTTTAAAGAAGAAACCATACCTATTCTCCTAAAGCTGTTTGGAAAGATAGAAAGAGATGGAGTACTTCCAAATTCGTTCTATGAGGCCAGCATCACCTAATTCCAAAACCAGACAAAGACCCCACCAAAAAGGAGAATTACAGACCAATATCCCTGATGAACATGGATGCAAAAATTCTCAACAAGATACTAGCCAATAGGATCCAACAGTATATTAAGAAAATTATTCACCATGACCAAGGTGGATTTATCCCTGGGACACAAGGCTGGTTCAACACCCGTAAAACAATCAATGTGATTCATCATATCAGCAAGAGAAAAACCAAGAACCATATGATCCTCTCATTAGATGCAGAGAAAGCATTTGACAAAATACAGCATCCATTCCTGATCAAAACTCGTCAGAGTGTAGGGATAGAGGGAACATTCCTCGACATCTTAAAAGCCATCTATGAAAAGCCCACAGCAAATATCATTCTCAATGGGGAAGCACTGGGAGCCTTTCCCCTAAGAACAGGAACAAGACAGGGATGTCCACTCTGACCACTGCTATTCAACATAGTACTGGAAGTCCTAGCCTCAGCAATCAGACAACAAAAAGACATTAAAGGCATTCAAATTGGCAAAGAAGAAGTCAAACTCTCCCTCTTCGCCGATGACATGATACTCTACATAGAAAACCCAAAAGTCTCCACCCCAAGATTGCTTGAACTCATACAGCAATTCGGTAGCGTGGCAGGATACAAAATCAATGCCCAGAAATCAGTGGCATTTCTATACACTAACAATGAGACTGAAGAAAGAGAAATTAAAGAGTCATTCCCATTTACAATGGCACCCAAAAGCATAAGATACCTAGGAATAAACCTAACCAAAGATGTAAAGGATCTATACCCTCAAAACTATAGAACACTTCTGAAAGAAATTGAGGAAGACACAAAGAGATGGAAAAATATTCCATGCTCATGGATTGGCAGAATTAATATTGTGAAAATGTCAATGTTACCCAGGGCAATATACACGTTTAATGCAATCCCTATCAAAATACCTTGGACTTTCTTCAGAGAGAACAAATTTTTTTTTTGTTAGAACAAATTATTTTAAGATTTGTGTGGAATCAGAAAAGACCCCGAATAGCCAGGGGAATTTTAAAAAAGAAAACCATATCTGGGGGCATCACAATGCCAGATTTCAGGTTGTACTACAAAGCTGTGGTCATCAAGACAGTGTGGTACTGGCACAAAAACAGACACATAGATCAGTGGAACAGAATAGAGAATCCAGAAGTGGACCCTGAACTTTATGGGCAACTAATATTCGATAAAAGAGGAAAGACTATCCATTGGAAGAAAGACAGTCTCCTCAATAAATGGTGCTGGGAAAATTGGACATCCACATGCAGAAGAATGAAACTAGACCACTCTCTTGCACCATACACAAAGATAAACTCAAAATGGATGAAAGATCTAAATGTGAGACAAGATTCCATCAAAATCCTAGAGAAGAACACAGGCAACACCCTTTTTGAACTCGGCCACAGTAACTTCTTGCAAGATACATCCACGAAGGCAAAAGAAACAAAAGCAAAAATGAACTATTGGGACTTCATCAAGATAAGAAGCTTTTGCAGAGCAAAGGATACAGTCAACAAAACTAAAAGACAACCTACAGAATGGGAGAAGATATTTGCAAATGACGTATCAGATAAAGGGCTAGTTTCCAAGATCTATAAAGAACTGATCAAACTCAACACCAAAGAAACAAACAATCCAATCATGAAATGGGCAAAAGACATGAACAGAAATCTCACAGAGGAAGACATAGACATGGCCAACATGCATATGAGAAAATGCTCTGCATCACTTGCCATCAGGGAAATACAAATCAAAACCACAATGAGATACCACCTCACACCAGTGAGAATGGGGCAAATTAACAAGGCAGGAAACCACAAATGTTGGAGAGGGTGCAGAGAAAAGGGAACCCTCTTACACTGTTGGTGGGAATGTGAACTGGTGCAGCCACTCTGGAAAACTGTGTGGAGGTTCCTCAAAGAGTTAAAAATAGACCTGCCCTACGACCCAGCAATTGCACTATTGGGGATTTACTCCAAAGATACAGATGCAGTGAAACGCCGGGACACCTGCACCCCGATGTTTCTAGCAGCAATGGCCACGATAGCCAAACTGTGGAAGGAGCCTCGGTGTCCAACGAAAGATGAATTGATAAAGAAGATGTGGTTTATGTATACAATGGAATATTACTCAGCTATCAGAAATGACAAATACCCACCATTTGCTTCAACGTGGATGGAACTGGAGGGTATTATGCTGAGTGAAGTAAGTCAGTCGGAGAAGGACAAACATTATATGGTCTCATTCATTTGGGGAATATAAATAATAGTGAAAGGGAATATAAGGGAAGGGAGAAAAAATGTGTGGGAAATATCAGAAAGGGAGACAGAAAGTAAAGACTGCTAACTCCGGGAAACGAACTAGGGGTGGTAGAAGGGGAGGAGGGCGGGGGGTGGGAGTGAATGGGTGACGGGCACTGGGGGTTATTCTGTATGTTAGTAAATTGAACACCAATAAAAAATTAAAAAAAAAAGATTCCCTAATTTGTCAGCATATAGCTGTTCATAATATGTTTTTAAAATCCTTTGTATTTCCTTGTTGTTGGTAGTGATCTTTCCTTTCTCATTCATGTGAAATCATATTAATCATATTAATTGAGTCTTAATTAATTGATTAATTTGAGTCTTCTCTCTCTTCTTTTTAATAAGGCTGGCTAATGGTTTACCTATCTTATTAATTCTTTTAAAGAACCAACTCCTGGTTTTGTTGATCTGTTCCACAGTTCTTCTTGTCTCTATTTCATTGAATTCTGCTCGAATCTTTATTAACTCTCTTCTTCTGCTGGGTGTAGGATCTATTTGCTATTTTTTCTCTAGCTCCTTTAGGTGTAAGGTTAGCTTTTGTATTTGAGTTCTTTCCAGTTTTTGGATGGATGCTTGTATTGCGATGTATTTCCCCCTCAGGACTGCTTCTGCTGTATCCCAATAATTTTGAATGGTTGTATCTTCATTCTCATTAGTTTCCATGAATCTTTTTAATAATTCCTCCTTAATTTCCTGGTTGACCCTTTCATCTTTTAGCAGGATGGTCCTTAACCTCCCTGTGTTTGAAATCCTTCCAAACTTCTTGTGATTTAGTTCTAATTTCAAGGAATTATGGTCTGAGAATATGCAGGTGATGGTCTCAATCTTTTGGTATTGGTTAAGACCTGATTTGTGTCCCAGTATGTGGTCTCTTCTGGTGAAAGTTCCATGTGCACTTGAGAAGAATGTGTATTCAGTTGAGTTTGGATGTAAAGTTCTGTAGATATCTGTGAAATCCATTTGGTCCAGTGTATCATTTAAAACTCTTGTTTCTTTGGAGATGTTGTGCTTAGAAGACCTATCGAATGTATAAAGTGCTAGATTGAAGTCACCAAGTATAAGTGTATTACTATCTAAGTATGTCTTAACTTTGGCTATTAATTGATTGATATATTTGGCAGCTCCCACATTTGCGGCATATATATTGATGATTGTTAAGTCCTCTTGTTGGATAGAACCTTTATGTATGATATAGTGTAGCTCTTCATCTCTCACTACAGTCTTCGGGATAAACTTTAGTTTATCTGATATAAGGATGGCTACCCCTGTTGTCTTTTGAGGACCATTTGAATGGTAAATGGTTCTCCAACCTTTTATTTTCAGGGTGCAGGTGTCCTTAAGTCTGAAATGAGTCTCTTATAGACCGCAAATTGATGGGTCCTGCTTTTTTATCCAGTCTGACACCCTGTGCCTTTTGATGGGGTCATTAACCTCATTCATGTTCAGAGTTACTATTGAAAGATATGAGTTTAGTGTCATCATGATACCTATTCAGTCCCTGTTTTTGTTCTGTTGGACATCCTCTTAAAGAGGAATTTTAAGAGTCCCTCTTAAAATTTCTTGCAGAGCTCTTTTGGTGGATACATATTCTTTCATTTTCTGCCTATATTGGAAGCTCTTTATTTCTCCTTCTATTCTGAATGAGAGCCTTGCTGGATAAAATATTCTTGGCTGCCTGTTCTTCTCATTTAGGACCCTGAATATATCCTGCCAGCCCTTTCTGGCCTGTGAGGTCTCTGTGGAGAGGTCTGCTGTTAATCTGATATTTCTCTCCATATAAGTTAGGGATCCCTTGTCTCTTGCTTCTTTAAGGATCTTCTCTTTGTCTTTGGAATTTGCAAGCTTCACTATAAAATTTTGAGGTGTTGAAAGGTTTTTATTGATTTTAGGGGGCGATCTCTCTATTTCCTGGATCTGAATGCCTGCTTCTCTTCCCAGATTAGGAAAGTTTTCAGCTATGATTTGTTCAAATATATATTCTGGACCTCTGTCCTTTTCAGCGCCCTGGGGAACCCCAATTAAACGTAGATTTTTCTTCCTCAGGCTGTCACTTATTTCCCTTAATCTATCCTCATGATCTTTTGTTTGTCTCTTTTTTCCTCAGTTTCCCTCTTTGCCATCAACTTGTCTTCTGTGTCACTCACTTGTTCTTCTACCTCGTTAACCCTCATTGTTAGGACCTCTAGTTTGGATTGCATCTCATTCAATTGATTTTTAATCTCTGCCTGATTAGATCTAAATTCTGCAGTCATGAAGTCTCTTGAGTCCTTTATGCTTTTTTCTAGAGC